>NC_066626.1:15041467-24388967 GCF_025201925.1 Gopherus flavomarginatus | reverse complement strand
TTAATGCCATATTGCATTGCAAGCCCATCTGTAATTTGCTTTTCACTTGCTCACTTTCAGCATTAATGCAACCCCAGTGTCTTCTTTCAATTGGATTTACAGCCCTCACTTCTCCAAGCTGAATCTCACTTTATCTTCATCTTTCCATGTTTCTGGTACTCTCACTAGGTCCCTTTGCATTATTTTTCTATCTGCACTGCAATTTGCAACACATATGAATGTAGCATCAGATGAAGATTTCATTAAGATGTTGCCTATTCCCTCCTCCCATCCCCTGGAGGAAGATGTTAAATGAATTCAGCTGAATGCCCCTGGTTTTCTTGACCTGAATTGTTTCGTAGCCATCAGAGCAAAGACCTTGGAGAAGACAGGAAGGATGCTACCTACATGCTAAGGAAAGTTAAGAAAAAAGGGCTTAATCCTTCAGTTTGACTTATCTTTGCTTGGAACAAGACCTTGGAGGAGATGAACAAAGGTGACTTTACAACACCTTTATATTCCTCCAAACTGATTCTGGGCCAGGTGCAGGGCTACCCCAGATTGCACATGGCTATAACAACCCTTCAGGGACCACTAGCCATGGTCTGCTGGAGCACATGAGTTCTGCATCACGCTCCCTACACAGACACTAGAAGGCTAGCTCTGAGTCTGCTGTACCAGATTTACGCCATCTGGGGATTCCCCCAACACTGGGAAAAGCCTCAGCCAGCTGATTACTCTGCTTTGAGTAGTACAGAGGAGACAGAACAGGGCCTGGCTAACCCAAGGAGTAAAGACGTCTTAAAAAGACTAAATCACTATGTGGTTTTTTGCTTGTGGTTTGGAGAGGAGGAGAAGAGAGATGGGTAAATGCATCAACTGGTGTTTTATTTCAGAGTCTGACATGCAGGGTAGGAATTGACTTATATGGGACTCACCCTCCACTAGAAAGTGCACCATTGCACTAGATTCTGCAACTATAATCCCAGTATTCTGAGTATTAAAATTAAGGGTGCCAATACCATTTATATCAAGTCAAAACTTGTGCCTTCCACAGAAGTTGGTCTAATAAAAGATATTACCTCACCTACCTTGTCTCTCTCTCACCCTTTGTTGGGTGCAGGAGTACCCATAGTCTGTATAAACCAAATAAACCATGAGAGTTCCATCTCTGACTGTCTACAAGACAGGAACGCTCCATGGAGACCCCAGACAATGCTATCTCCTTGTTACTGAGAGCCTCTGCATACAGGAAATGATAGGATACCCTCCCAGAACAAAGGTGGAGAGGTCAAGTAGGCCTTCAGGCATCTGCTTGCAGTCTTCTGTAACCCAGTGAAGAAGCACCATGAAAAGAAATTGAGGCATACAGTGGGCACCCTAAATCTGGACTGCCTTGATACACTAGAGCGAACAGGTAATTATTCTATTTTCAGTGGCCAGAACAGCTATCATAAAAGTGACACACTCCAACTCTGGAGAATAAGGCTACTGCATCAGGGTGGTTTCTCTGTTTAAGAAACTGTGGAAGTACAGAAAGAACTGACAGGGATTTGTAGGGGACCTTAATGCATGACAGTCTTTGTTAGCAAGAGTTAGGCTAACTGTAACCCTAATAACATGAGATTTGTAGAAGCGAGGATTATGTGAGGCGAGTGGAAAAGAACTGTGTGAGAAGTTGTTTTTCGACTTTGTGTAGATAATACGTAACGTAGACTGGAGTCTCTTAAGTGAGAAAAACAAGACATTAGGATGACCTATGTATAAACAAAATGCAGCTGTTTCTTATTATTGTCTGTAACAAAAGTATAAATGCTTGCTGTAATTGTTTACCTGTTGAGAGACCGGTCTAGGAAGGGGAGACCCTATGTCCTAGTGCACTCTCTCCCTGCTGTAGCTGCTAAACAAAATAATCTGACTCTGCTGCACCCAAACAAAAAGCGAGAACTGAGTTTTTCCCCGACAATTTGGGGGCTCGTCCAGGATGGCAACATCTACTGAGACACAGGCAGCTGCTACGGATCGTTCCCCTTTGAACCCCATGGCGCCACAAGAGAGGTATGAGATCTTTTGAAATCTCTATTGGGGTATCGGAGGAGGACTGTCCGTGGGGCCTTCTGTCCCTGTTGGGCTTATGCCATCTGAACTTATTGACTGTGCAACAAGATCAGATGCAGAGTGGTATTGGGGAACGGTTTTGCCACCCCCAACAAGGTTAGGTTGAAGCAGTACTGGGGAACTGCTTGGTTGGCCAACAAGGTAATGCATAGGGAAACGCATTAGGTAATGCATAAGGAAATGCATTAGATATGCACCGGTGCTGAGGGGTTTTTACCGCCTCAAGAGGGGTTGTTATACCGCCTCATGGTATTGGGTCTGGACGTAAGGTACAGATGCATCGTGGTATATAGAAATAAAGGCCTTGGTGTGTGTGTGTGTACACCAGTGTGAATGACGGTTACTGGAAGAAGCACAGAGTACTCTGTGAAGTGAAAGCTCATGACCAGGTCTACTCTAACACAAGCCCGGTAACTAGAGGATCTTAGAAGATCCAACTCACGGTGGGCTGACTCGGCCTGACATCGTCCGGCGAGGAAGCTACCTGGGTCTAGGAGCATGTGAACTCATCTTCCCTCCCCTCTTCCTTTCCGTGTGGGCTATTGACAGTCTGATCATCTCACTGGATGCAACAGAGTAAGCGGCGCCGTCTCCCTGAGACTAGCCAACGCTCTTTGCTGAAGGGAGATGTAGGAGGGTCATGGCCATCCTCGTTAGCCTGTCCTGTGTGAGTGCCCTGTAGGGAGAGATCCTTAGTTTATGTGCCACTAGCGCGGACAGAGCATCCTCCCTGTGTGTGTGATTGGAAAATGGGTGTGGGACAGTCTAAGCTTTCCACCTCACACCCTAAGTGTACCCCAGCATATTACATGTACGTACATTATGGTCCAAAAACAACCTGCAGTTATTTAGAGAATTGGAATCTTTACACGCATGAAAATCCATCTAAACAATGCCCACTAGAAGGTACCTTCAATCTAGATAAGATCATACATCTCAGAGGAGCTTTCAATCACCAAAAAAGCCTCTGACACAGTGTGAGCAATTTGTCTATTGAGGAAAGGAACGAGTTAATTTGAAATTCAGCTTGGTCCAGAGATAAAGAGAAAGTTGCTCTGCGTTCAAGGTCAAGAATCAACGCAGACTATGCTAAGTACAAAGAAAAATTGCTTTCGGCCCCAGCTGGCTGTGAAAAAATATAGACAGAGGCAAACCAAAGGCAAATCAAGTTACAGAACTGAGATTACATTTGCAAAGCTTAACTGTCTAGTGAGATCCAACAGTGTGCCTTTGCGACCCTGGAGCTGGTGTGGCTTGGTAACACTGAAGAAGCCACAGGCAGCCGACCTGGAGATCCCAGGGTGTAAAAGAACAGCCTTCCGAAGAGCGAAAGCATGCTGGAAATTCTGGACAAGCTGTATACAGGATAATCTCCCGTCCACCTCTCCCCCTTCTCTGAACGTTATACACAGACGTGGCCAGTCTGGACGTACGTGTGTGAGTATGGAAATGGCTTAGGGCTTGGGGCATTAATGTTTTTCCTGAGTGATGTGGGAGCGTTCCCAACACTCTGTTGTTGTTTTATTATTTTATTAATGAAGCTTTAAAATTCAGTCATAAGGTGTGTTTACTTTATCTTCCCCCAACGATCCTGTAGTGTCAGCCTGATCACCTGACACAAGGGATAGATTGGTAACAGAAATTTGTCACAGTTTGGTGAGCAATTGAGAAGGGGGGAGACCTGCAGAATTTACACCATCTGTTTGTTTTACCCTTGTTATTTTATGTTTGCTTTGTTTGGTATCGTTGGTGTTATATGTTGAGGATTGCATGATTAAAGGTGTGCCCACTCTCAACCGCAGTAAGTCTGAGAACTGGAGAGGGGTTTAGCATTCCTCTCTCCACCCTGGTTGACCGGGAAGGGTGGCAGGTGGATCTACCCCAGTCGTAGCAGGACTGAGCAATAGAGTAGTTGGAGAAAAGGGAAGAGATGTGTACTTGATAACCAGAATTGAGCAATTAAGAGCATAGATCATGAACCAGGCAGCAACTCAAACCTATGCCCAGGGCAAGTTGCAGGCCTTGAGACAGGACTTCCAGGTAGGAAAAGGAAGCACTGGCTAAGCAAGTACCGGTCCTTCAGGGACTTGTCAAATTGTAACCATTTGTGCTCAGCATATGCCTTAACAGCAGTGTGTCTGCTACAAGAGGAAATTGAATAGTTAAACGCCAATGGGCCATGCGTTTTTGCCCAGGTGGCAAGCCTCACGAGGGAGGACTCGGGTAGTCTTTTGAGTAAGAATGTTTAAGAGAAGAGATGAGGAAGGGTGGAGGCTAGTTGAGAAGCCCACCCTCCTAGCTAAACGGGTAGTGGAACAAAGCCGATGCCCATGGAAGGTACGGTTCAGCGAGAAAAGCAGGATCGGGCCCAGGCAATAGACAGAGAGATTGGAAAACAGGCTGGAAAATTTTGAGGGTGTAGTGGAAGGAAGGAGTAAGTAAATATAAGCATGGGGATTTCAAATACCCAGGACAATACTTGAAATGGTGATTTGAGTTGATAAAAGTGGTTGTTGGGAGACAAGCAAGTGATTTAAGGAAGAAGTGAGAAGTTAACTCTGTAGTTGCTGAAGGGAACAGCAGTTGAACTTTGTAAAAATGCTCAAGAGGAAAGTTCTTGGTGTCTTTAAAATGTTTGTAAATAAATTCAGGCAAAGAAATTATTAGATTGCAATTATTTGGCTATGAACAATTTAGTTGAATTAGCTAAAGAATGTATACAGTGCTATGTAATTGAAATCTTACTAGGCTCTAAGGGGCACTATAACAAGTGCTTTTCTTTCAGTGTTTGAAAGCAGGAGTTAGAAGTAAAAAGCCATCAAAATTCTGGTAAAGTTAATTTATGTCCCTTTTAAGGTAAGAATCTTTAAGCTGTGAATAGCTTTGGATCCAGAAGTAAGCCAGAAAGCATCTGTATTAATGCAAATTATCTAACTGATAAGGTAGAAGCCACTGAAACCTGGGCTGCCTATGAAACAAATACAAGAAAATATGGGATAATTCCTCTGTTTTGCCTGAAATCAATAAGGGTATTTGTATATTTTAAGTGATGATTGACTGCCCAGAAAGTAGACCCCAGTTTTCTGTCTTTCAGATAATCAGAGAAAACTGATGTCAGCTGAACAGCATTCAACGTACCATGCATTTACTGGCACAATAGGAATTATGTTTTGTGTTCTATGTCCTGTCTTGTGGTGGTTGTCTCGTGGCCAGAATTGTTGTGTTTAATATTTTCATAGGATAGTCTAGTTTAAAATCAAATAGAAGGGTTAAATTAAAATGCAGATACTTGTTTTATTCAACTTGGTATACGAAGTGTTTGGATAAATCAGGAAAATGTGATATACTAAAGTCTAATACATTTGCTTAAGTAAGAAAAAGAAACTTCATTGGCCAGATTGTTAATTGAAAAAAATTGTTTTTAAAATTTGCATGCCAACAGTCTTTGGAAGCAAGAACATGAAAAGTTAACCCACTCCCCATATTGTACATGGGATCCTTCTGGCTACCTCAGATTTCAGAGGGCTAGGGATGGTGGGAAGCTATTGGACTAGAGGCTGTATTGAGTGAATTCCTCAAAGTGGGTGTGCTTGTCCTGGCTTGTTGCTCCAAAGCTCTGTAATAAGGTTATTTTAGTGGAAGGGTACATGTGGCATACATTGAATAATAAGACTAATGGACTCTATAATGGCAATGTTTATGTGTTTGTTGTTGGGAAAAAGGTATATGAGTGAAGAGTGGAAGTTTCCTTTGTAGGTTAAAAGAAGCCAAGAAGGGGAGAAGGAAAAAGAACAGAATGAATTAACTGGAAAAAAAAATAGCTAGTATGCTCAGTCTAAAGATAAGACACTGGCCCCATTCAAGGACACTGCCCACAGCTAAGACTTGGCTGACAACCAAGAAAAGGGGGTGGGGGCTTGAATGTGCCCAAACAGCTATGAGATCTGCAAAACACTGCCAGGCACTAATGAAATGTGTTAGGTTTCTTTTCTCACAGGTAAAGAAGTGCTACCCAAAGACCCTAGCAGCCCTGCCACTCCTTGGAACCAGGAAACTGGATCTATGTAAAGGTCCACCAATGAAAGACTGCTTTGGCTCCATGCTGGAAAGGCCCTTATTAAGTCCTGCTGACTACCAACACCACTGTGAAGTGCCAAAGACTGACTGCTTGGACCCATGATTCTCACTGCAAAAAGACCCCTCCACTTCGGGAGGATTCTCCTACTCATGATTAGCCTATTTCTCCTTCTAGCTCCGCTGTGCCTTCTGGACAGCAGGGAAAAAGTACCAGGTGAAGTGCGAGTAACCTCTCCCTTGTCCACTGACAGACCTACTGTGCCTTTGAATTTTTCTAGAAGAAGCAAAACCATTACAGGGTGATGGGCTGGTAACCTCTCCCCTGTAGGATGCAGAACCACAACTGTTTTGGGAAAGAAGGAGGAACACTCACTCCACTGAAATTGCCAAAGTCCAAGAATTCCTGAGGACATTAAAAACTGATCCTTGTGAAGAAACAAAGAATTATACACTGGCAGGAAGAAATTTGGGACCCATGCTTGGGAATGTGGTATTGATTGGATGTAGGGGTTTATTCTACAGGCTGCACCCTGTGTTTTGGATAAATCCTTCAGCATGTATTGCTCTCTCTAATTGGATTTTAAATGACAAGTACCAAAGGCACCTTGTTGCCACTGCCTCTACCATCTCCTCCATTACACTATTACCCCTGTAATACATCCAAATACAGACAATGCCATCTATTTGATAAAACCAATGGCCAAGGCCTTCACACTTTAGTGATTTATTTAAAGATTATTTGGAAAAAAAATATGTTTAAAGTTCAGGATATCCCATATAAGCAAACAATTGAGTGGAGAATAAATGGATCAGTGGAAATAGAAGTATATGATATCACTACAAATGAACCCCAAGAATCTGTAATTGAAATTGATGGGTTCCATAGTAGATAGTAGATATGATGGCTATTCCTGGAGTTTGCAATGTGTTACATGAAAGAAGCCCTTATTGTTATTCGGTCACCCAATTAGTGATTAAGTAAACAAATACCCAAAGAGTTTGTTCTGCCACTGAAAATTTTACCTGTATTGAAATTATTCCAGAAATGTAACCTGTATCTTATTGCAATACACCCCCTCCTACGCTATTAATGTTAATGCCTTTTGAAAGTACCTGAGAATAGTTAAATAACAGATGTGATATAGTACTACACCAAAGAGAGATGTATTAGGATATCAATGGACTGTGATTAATACAACACTAGGGACTGTCAAATTTACATTGCCCTTATCCAGTTTCCAGATCACCTCTACATACCCAAATTGCTCACAAGGGGCTGCCATTAGATTAGCACAACAGAGGGCCTGGGTTATTTCCTCTGGAAGAAGAAGGAATTGACCAGATCCCTGTGGGCTGGGGCCAATAGTGCAGCAGCCATTTGGAATATTCTTAAAAGCCAAGAACATGATGAGAAATTGGGCCAACTAGAAAAGACCACTAGCCTTATCTCTGGAGCTCAGCTAACCCAAGTACAGGCTGGAGTTGGTGATTTACATGTCATTTCTACCCGTAATTCAATGACCCAGAAGTTACTGACAGAGATAGTACTGAATATCACTGAGGCTGGGAAGGCATTGCAGTGGGATCTAATATGTTTAGAAATTCAGGATTTCCTGAACGACCAACTGATGGCCATTCGGAGTCCTTACAGACACATCAGGAGTACCATCTGATCTGTGGTCATGGAGATATACTTGGACACTTTCTGGGTGGAAGTGTGGACATTCACAGCGCTCCTTCCAAGCATTTGGACTGGTTAGGGGGATGTCGGCTCCCACATACCGAATCCTGCTAGGTCCATGGGGAGGATGCATGTGGGATTGGGTTATTCACCGAGACATCTGGGAGATTAGACCATGTGGTATACCTAACTGATTTATAGTCAGTCCTCCTAGAATAACACCTGACATTTTGGATAGGACTAGGGAGTTAATGGACATTTTGACTGTTAGAACCCCCACAGCTTCAGTGTATCCGTAACTGAAGCCAGGAGAAGTTGTCACTGTTCATGAGTGCGTTATCTGAGAGGGTAGAGGACAAGGAACTATCCTGACAGGACACTTACTTTTTCAAGCTAATGATAGCTGTGTGTATGTTAAAACCACCACATTGCAAGATATGCATTTTAATCTCATTACCACTGCAGGCAATCATATTGTTTACTGGCCTGAAGATAGAATTTTGCAAGTAGCCTTAGGTTCCAGATACCCTTTAATTGGACCAGCTTGGTACCTGATATATTTCAAAAAGTGCTTTCATTGTTACCAGCAGTTCAAAGAATCTGTGAATTATACAGGCAAATTCATATGCTTCAGAATATATATCAAGTTAAAAAAATGCCTTTCATACAGCTTATAAAATGTTTACTTTATGTACTAAGTACGATGTATTGTGCTTTGTGCCCAAAACTGTACAATAACCCCATCATATTATTGCTATGGAAATGTTATTGCTTGTATTGCTATTAGTTAGCTTACGATTATGTTGTTGTTGTTGTTGTTGTAAAGGATGTACTAAAAGTAATACCTTTCATGTCCATGCTAATCATGCATCGTCATTACATCCAATCAAAACCCTTAAGGTTGAAACATCTGATGTAGAATCTGAAATCCATGGCTTAATGCAAATAGAGGTTTGAAAATATTTGTTGTACTAGAAGTACAAAATGGGGGAGTGTGAAAGTACAGAAAGAAATGACAGAGATTTGTAGGGGACCTTAATGCATGACAGTCTTTGTTAGCAAGAGTTAGGCTAACTGTAACCTTAATAACGCAAGATTTGTAGGAGCGAGGATTGTGTGAGGCGAGTGGAAAAGAACTGTGTGAGAAGTTGTTTTTCGACCTTGTGTAGATAATACGGAACGTAGACTGGAGTCTCTTAAGTGAGAAAAACAAGACATCAGGATGACCTATGTATAAACAAAATGCAGCTGTTGCTTATTATTGTCTGTAACAAAAGTATAAATGCTTGCTGTAATTGTTTACCTGTTGAGAGACCTGTCTAGGAAGGGGAGACTATGTCCTAGTGCACTCTCTCCCTGCTGTAGCTGCTAAACAGAATAAAGTATCTGACTCTGCTGCACCCAAACAAAAAGCGAGAACTGAGTTTTTCTCTGACAAGACTGTTTCTTCTCAGCTGGGGGTCTAGGGAAGAAAGATTCTCAAGGAGCTGCAAGAAAGGCAGTCTGCAGCTACCATGTTGGGAGGAAACTAGAGATCCCTGAAAGCAAAGCTTCTGGTGTGGGCAGGCAGGAGCTCATTCCTCTGCTCTCCAAAACCCTGGAGATGTTCCACTTTTAATTGCCATTCCTTGTCTGCACCAAGGCTTCCTTTGCACACGGGGTGTGTGTGAGAGAACAGAGTATGAATGAGGTGTGGAAGGTTGTTCACGATCAGTTTCTTGCTTTTCAAGCCACTCCCAGATCAGAAGGAAAGCAGGTGCTGTTTTTTTTTCCCCCTCTCTCTAAATGAAAGATTCATTTGTGCAACACAACTCCAAATCATCTAAACTTGGGTGGGGAGGAAAAAAAACCCCTCCCTGTGAAAGCAGAGGCTCTTACCTGATGGGAAGGTAAGACGTGTTCCTTCTCTCCAGCAGTCTTCTTCCTGGTAACTGCCGGCTATTAGGCCCCAACCACCCCAGTTGTGGCTAAATTAAAGATTCACAGGTGCAGTATTCTGCTATAGGAAAATCTTGCAGCAGAAGGGGAAATGATCTAGCTTAACAAAAACTTTACCTCCTAGCCCCGCCATAGAAGAGGTGCAAGTCTAAGAGCTACTGTCATAGGTGTGTGAACTTTTAGAAACTTGAAACCATGTTGGATATGTTTTTATTCCCCATTGATCAGATTAATATATTTTATAATTTATGTATTTGACCTCCAGTTGCCTTAAATCATACACTAGACTGCCCGAGGCCCATACTACACTAGTGACTCAGCTAGTAACAATCACGTTCTGACCATGGTCCAGCATAAGGTTCATTTTTGATGGAAATACAATTTATGTTCTTCTATGAAAAAAATCTGATTTTTGATTAAAAAATCAAAATGAAAAACTTCAATAATTTTCTTTCAAATTGAAATCAGCTTTTTGTTGTGGCTCCAGAAGTTGGCAGTTGGTTCCAAAACAAAATGAAAAATTCAATTTGTAATAGAAGTAAATTAAAACCTGTGAAATGAAAATGTTCAACAAAAGAAGTCATTTTTTTCATTAAAAAATCCAAATTTTATGAATTTTCAACAAAAGCAATATTTGTACACACACAGAGCCAGTCTTTGGTCCAGAAATTCCTACCAGCTGTAGCTTTTGAAGCTGCTGGCTGGAATGCTCAGAATTTAAGCAGAAAAAGGGTAAAGGAAATGCTATCTCTTGCACACAGGAAGAGAGATGGTCAGACCCTGATAATGAGTGCAATACACTGCTGGGTTACAAACACTAGGGCTAAGCAGGTGATTAAAAGGCTGATTTTGGCCTTTAACCCCCATGGAAGAGGTTCTGGATTGTGGCACTGAAGACTGCTGGCTAACTAGTGTCTGATGACTCTCCCGGTCAATGAGGTGCATTCATTTAGCACATTCAGTTTTAGAAAGTACATTTCTCAGAGTCCTTTCTAAGTAAGTTACCCAAATCTACTTAATATTTGGAGCCCCAAGAAACCTCCAAAGTCTGCCACATTACAGAGCACAAAGTCTCCTCTAGCACCAGTATTTGTGCTGGATGCTTAAAGGGCACGGCAGTAGCTCCATCAATACCCCATCGCAACAGTGCAGTCATGGAAGGTAGTGCGGAGCCTCCTTCCATACCCAGAATTCCTCCTGGGTATTTCTGCTTCCGTGTAGCCCATGACACTGCACTACAGGCCATGGCTTAATAGTCCAAGCTGTCTGTCGCTGTTTCCACATATGCAATTAGGGATGATAAGAAGACAGTGGGCTCCCTAGGCAACCCAAGGTGTTGGAGAGGCTGCTATCTGTGGAGTTGGGCAGTCTGTGGAGCCAGCTACCTGTGAAGTCAGGGAGCTAGCTACGTATGGAGTGCGTGAGCCCTGACTCCACATCAGCCCACCTGGCTGACTGCTAGGGAGCTACAGACGAGTGCATGAGGCTGAGGAGCAACCTCCCCTGAGCGCCAGCTCCCATGTTCTCAGCCAGGTGGCGTGCCGAGGAGTCAGGTGGGTGGACAAACTGGCAGGAACTGTCAAGCCTGCCTGCCTGCTGGTTTCTGTCAAGCTTTTCAATGGAATTGACATGTGTCCGTGAAACATTTCAGCTCAGTTGTATCAGCAGTGTCCGATGGACATGCATGCCCACCAGACAATTTTGGACATGCTCTAGTTATGAGATACAGGTCATCAGGGGAGGGGGTTATGATGCTGGGCAAGTGCTACTGAGATATTGTGTAGGTAATTCAATATCATTTTGTGAACTTTATTCTTTGCACTCTATACTTTGGTTTAGGTTACTAGTAACTTAGGTTACTAAAGATCTAAACAAATGAACACTTCAGTCTAAATTTTGCGGCCCTACTCAGACAAAAATCCCAATAAAATCAGGAGTTTCACCTGGCAAAGATGGATCAGGGATGCCAAATTGTGAATTTAAAACCTAGTGGCATTTCCACTGTGAACTCTATTGTCAAGATTTTATGACTACGGTGTAAAAAAATTGCATTTGGCTGAAACTTGCCATTTAACTTCTCATCACAGGAGTAAAATACCATACTGTACACACACACACACACACACACACACACACACACACACACACACACACACACACACACACACACACACACACACACACACACACACACACACACAGAAAAAAAGAAAGAAAACATTTAGCAGCTTTTAAAATTATGCAGATATTTTTAATGGCTTTGGAGTATTCAGACACTCACTCATATTTCGCAAAACAGATTTGATTTCTAGGAATGACATTTGGCAGAGCAATTAATCCATGCTATGTTCTAATCATGTTTGGTACTGGGGGGGGAATTTTTTTTTTTAAAAGAAAAGTGAAACTTGATTTTCAAAGCCTGTGCCACTAATTATTTTCAACGGTGGCTCAGAAGAGTTTTCAGCGAGCACAGGGACAAAGCCTGGTGCCAGCTGGGGGTGATTCAGTAATGGGGCATGTTATTTTTTGCAAACATTTTAATCAGAATTACACATCCCCTTGTTTCCCCATTGAGATTAGGAGATTTCATCATCATCTCCAGTGACGTGGTGTGCTGGGTACGCAGACCTCTGCAGGGGCAAGGGAGATGGACTCCTCCTTTCCATGTTGCTGCTTGGTTGCTACTCCTGGCTTATTATAGCCTGCCCAGCCCTTATGCTACTCCTCCACCCACGCTGGGGATAATTACTGGTGGATTGACGCAGAGCCTTGCTCCTCTCCTACTCTGAACACACGGCTTCAGAGAGCCTCCGCAGAGCTAGTGTCCTCTGAGGCAGTGGAAATGAGATGCCTGAAGGAAGGGCTTCATTTAAAGGAAGCCTCTGGCGGGAAATTAAGAGCGGCTTCCACCTAAAAATATTGGACCTCATGATCCGGAAAGCTGCTGAGCCCTCCTAGCTCCCACGGAAAGCCACAGGAGCTGGGAATGTTCAGAACCTTGTAGGATCAATGAATAAAATTTAACCACTGCTGTTGTCTTAACATATTTGTATCAGTACACACTGTTCTGTCCTTTCATCTAGGTGGTGATGTGGTCAGCTGGGTGTTCCCACTTCCCTATTTAGCAAAAGGATGAGAAAAAAGTTATTGACGACTCATCCTTAGGAAATGGACTTAGAACTCCAGCCACAACGAGTGTGCTCTGATTTGGCTTTCATGGATTATCATATCCTGCATGATTGCGGATGGAATCCGGCTCCTCCTGAGGCAGCACGGCTGCTCCATCAAGCCTGAGGCTACAATAGCTTCCCCTGTTGCTGGAGATGGTAGATCTGCAGAGCAGCAGGGCCCTCAGCCTACCTTTCCTGATCACTAAACACTGTGGAAGTAGGAGCTCACATGGGGGTTCCACACCATGGTGAGTCCAAAAAGCCTACATCGCCCAGATAGCGGAAACACAAGGGTTCTGCTGAATCTTGACAGGCTAACCTGGGAGGAAATGGCAGGATTCTCCACTAAATGGACAGCTCTAACTCCCTCACTCGGATCTTACTTTCTAGATAAGTCTTTAGCTGCTGAACCTTTGTCCACACCAGTTTGTTTCATTACAAATGACTCCATCTGTGTTTTTGCATAAGTGTGAGACTTTGGTTCTCTTCTTTCCCCTAGAATCCTTGACACGGAATTCTAGGGGGAGGAGTGGTGAGCTCAACACAAATACCATTCAGTGTGACAGATAAGACCAGTAAGAAGAGCTTCTCTGACATTCATGATAGAATACAAGAGCAAAGGCTGTGGGGTAGAATTTCATTTAGAGACTTTACAGAAGCTGCTAGCTAACTTTTACCGTAACTGCACCAACTCTAACAGTCCCATTTGCCGATGAATCTGTCCTAAAACCGATTTTGTCTCCAGCCACTCGGAATGTAACCTGACAGCTGTTCAAAGGTGTACCTATGCTAGCCCCGTGTCTGGGTTTGTACCATGGACTGCTGTCCACTAGGGGCTAGGCTTACATCAATAAATCTAAAACTACTGCACTTGGTTTGCTTATTCTATTGATTTAAAAAAACAAAAGGCAAAGCCAAGTCTCTTCACCGCCCAAATATTCCAGTTCAACCTGTTCACAGCTAGGAATATATTCCTCCAGCCTCCCTCAACTATATTTTTATATAATTATATATTTCTTTATTTCTAATATATATTTTAAGCAGGTTGTTAGTAACATCTGCCATTAAGGTTACAAAACCATTGGCACTATACCTATAACTTCATTTTTCTCCTGCTTGTAACTTTCAGAAATATTTGCCTTTGGGGTTACTGGTTTCCATATTTGGTTTCTGTCTGAAGATGAATAATTAACTATTATTATTATTAGGGAATGTTTGAGCAAAATCCCTTCAGTCATTTCTGGATTACAGAAGAGTGGGATGGGAAATATCTAACCAGGTTTTTTTTTTTAAAAAAAGACAAGGTTATGCAAAAACAGCAGAAACCTGCCACGGACAGAGTCCTTGCAAAGAACTAATCTTTGGTGGTTGGGACTGGGAAATAAGGGGTGGAGGAGTTCTAAGCCACTGAAAAGACACTTCTGGACATGTTGTGTAGGCATCTACTAACCACTTTTAGCAGCCTAACCTACCTCACACCCCCTCAGACGTTTCTGCCAGTTTTCTCTGCCCATCCTGACAAGGCCAGAGTCTGCTGGTCTCAGATAGCTGCAGGACAGAGTACAAAAGAGGGATTGTAACTGTTTCAGTTATACATACCAACGTCCATCAAACAAAGCAACCAATCTTTCCTTTGCATTTGGAACAGGAAAAAAATCATACGCAAAAACAAAATCATGTGTCCTGTGATTTTCTCTCCAGCTTACAGCTGCATTTAGCAAATTCTATGCTTTTCATTTTATAGAAAAATGTCTTTTTTCTCAGTTGCAAAGATCACCTGTCACACTGTTAGCAGGTGTGCTGCTGCTTTATGGACCCAACCTCGTAGAAAACTGATTGGAGCAATAAGAGTAGGAACTCAACCATCTCTTAACCGGTTCAACTTAGTACAGTATTAGGTGAGAAGCAGCGTGGTTTAGACAACAAAGCATTGGACTGGAAACCTAGGTTCTATGCCTGGTTCTGCTAATTGGCTGGTAGGAAACTTGAGCAATTCTTTGTGCTTCAACTTCCCAATCTGTAAAATGACAATGACGTTCCTTTGTAAAACACTTTGAGAGCTCCTGATGAAAAAAGTGCTGTATAAGAGCAACGTAGTATTATCCCACACACAAAAAATTGAGATTTCAAATGTTTTTCCCATCTTAAATTGAAGAAAAAAAAAGTCAAAATCTTGAAAATGTTTGTGAATTGAAAACAAAAATCAATTTGGATCAATTGATATGTTTTGTTTCAATCATTTTGAAACATCTTTTTTCATATTTGATCTTTTTTTAACACTATAATTGTCTTAAATTTCAATACAAAACATCATCTGAATGAAAATCTGAGCTTCCTTTCCAGAAAATTCTGAAACAAAACACTGTGAGAATTCTGAAACTTTTCAAAATAATTTCAAATTGAAAAATTTGTTTAAACTGACCCTGTCCCACAAAAAAGTTAAGCTTGATGAATCAGCATTTTCCAACATAAAAATTGTTTTGTCAAAAAATTCCTGACGAGCTCTACTCAATATGGTCTCATCTCTGCAATGAGCTCCACACAGAGAGAGATCTCTGTGCCCACACAGAACCCTACTGAGGGCATCAGTGCTCTAATCTGAAGCACTTCGATAGCCTCTATTACCACAGTATCTGAGCACCTCACAATTCTGAAGGTGTTTTATCCTCACAACTCACTAGTGAGGTTGGGCACAGCTATGATCCCACAGCTACACTACTAATTTTAGCACACTAGCTCAGAGAAGAGATGTCTACATGAGCTGGGAATCACAACCCTAACTCATAATGTGGACATAGCCTAAATAACTTGCCCAAGGTCACACAAAGTCTTTGGTGAAGCAGAGAATTGAACCTCAGTTTCCTTCATCCCAGGCTGTTGTCTGACCCCTGGAACCTCATTTCCTTCTGTGCCTTCATGCAGGTACAGGAGAAGGGCCTAAGATGTCACCTCAACAGGCTAAGTGGGACCACTTAAATACCAGTTATTAAGCTCATGCATCCCCTTATCCATTCTTTTTTTAAAAACAGGGTAAAATATGTCACAGTAAGACAATAAAAAGCAGCGTAGACTAAATGTCAGAAAATCAGGAAGATCTAAAGCTACAGTTCAGACAGCAGCATTCTAGCTTTGGGGCTTTGAAAATGCTGTAGGTATTGGACTTTCCATTCCTGTTGAACCTTGGAGCTTAATCCCGTACGTTAGAAAATGTGGGCTGTAGACATACAGGATGTGCTACGTGACTGAGATAATACTGCTCTTAGAACCTTAACTGTTGCATTTACAAACCTGGTTGCTGATTGTGGAGCTCTAACTTTGAATGATGCTGAGGACTTTTTTGTGCCTCTAGGAACTCTTGCAATACTAATTAATGACCTTTTGTAGTGGTTGCATCATAGCTTCTCCAGCAGCCTGGCTGAGGAAAGCTGAGGATTCCCTCACACTGCTGCAGAGGTTTTTGCCAGGAGTCCTTGTACACGGGCTTGCTCCATTCCCAGGATTTGGCCCTTACTTAAGGAATTATCTTCATCTTGCAAATAATTGTGATTCACTCCTATCTCACCACATGACATCCTGAGGGGTTGCTTACCCAGGCAGGGGCAGCTCCCACGCCAAGCGAGTGCCTGGGGTGGCAAGCCACGAGGGACGCTCTGCCGGTTGCCACGAGGGTGGCAGGCAGGTTGCCTTCGGCGGCATGCCTGCGGAGGGTCCGCTGGTCCCACGGCTTCGGCGGCCCTCCCGCTGACGTGCCGCCGAATCTGCGGGACCGGGTACCTCCTGCAGGCTTGCCGCTGAAGGCAGCCTGCCTGCCGTGCTTGGGGCGGCAAAATACCTAGAGCCGCCCCTGTACCCAGGATGTCATTGGATAGATTATCTTTGTTGCAAATAACCTAGCAAGAAAAGCCCTACCATTAAACTGTTTAAAACAAAACAAAACAAAAACAAAAACAAAAAAACCCCATAGTCTGGAGCTTAATGGAAAGATGCTCATGGGCATCAATAGACTTTAGATCAAGTATCCAATAAGCAAGCCTTCTTCAGACTGGTAGTGTCTACTAAGCATTTCAGTATATAGCAGCTTTTTTTGCCATTAAACATTTCAGCTACACGTACTTGAAACCTCCTCCTACGTTTAATAATAAATAGTGCTTCTCCAGATACCAAAAGACAGATCCAGTATCTGAGGAGTCATTATTTCCCATATAAGTACATGAAGCTGATAAATGTTACCAGTCTGATGTTACAACTGCAGGCTGTCACCTTGGTGTCTCTCTGTGCCAGTTATGCCCTATACGTACTCTGAATCAGAGCGCTTACATTTCTGCTGGAAGGCTTTCAAGTATTGTATGTGAATTGAAATCCACTTTTTTTCCACTATTTTTTTTTTGACAAGCCACAATATGAGCTTTTTCAGAACATTTGAAAGAGCTTGTCTCTTTAATAGACTGGATGATTTACACAGATTTTGCTGAGGAAGCCTATGTGCCTTGGATTTAAAAATAGTAGGAGAAAGGTGTTTCCTCAGTGTTAGAATTTCAGTAGCAGTCGTGAATTCTTCAGTAGGAGTGGCACCATGTCGGTTTCCTCTACCGTTTTTTGAACTCAAGTTGCTATAACAACTCACTTCATCTGTTCAGTCAAGTACCTATGTGTGTCATTTTTCCTTGTGGGTTCCCCGTTTTCCAGACACCTTTTCTCAGATTTTGTTAAAGGGGACCAGCTCATTCCCCCAGTGTGCAGACATGTAAGTAGCTGAAATGAGTCAAAATTTGTGCTGAAAAGAGTGAAATCTTCCCTGAGGACACAACAAGGCAAATTAAGGACCTGATCTAGTTCCCATTGAAATAAATGGAAGTTTTGCCAATTACTGGATCTGGATCTGATTATAGACCATAGGAAGGTGAAAGTAGAGGACTTTGATGCCAAATATGGACAAAGGATGCTGCAATCAGAAAATCTCTGACACAGTGGGGATTAGAGCAAGTCAACAAATCAGGCCCCCAGCTGGTCATAAAATAGATATTTTCCCCCCATAGAAAATTTTGACTTTTCAGTGAAATAGTTTGGCCAACATTTTTTTTAAAAAATTGATCCAAACACCAACATGTTTTATTCAAACCAGTGCTGTAAACAGCTTTATTGAAGCTGTAGTTTAGTCCATAAAGGAGAATGGGTGCATAAGACACCTGAACTACACCTCCCATGATGCTCCACTCCCCCCCTCTTGTGAGGTAAATGGGTGTGTCATAGGAGAGGCAGTCCAGCCAGACAGCCTAGTCCATGGAGGAGAATGGGAACATCTGAACTACAGCTTGGAACCCGTGGATCAGGTATTATGGGAGAAGGCTCACGGTGGGCTTGAGGATTATTTTCACCATGTGCAGCTGGCTACAGCTAGCAGTTATCCTCAGTTGTGATTGCACATAGCGATACTCCGACCTGTGCAGGAGAGCCACATCTTTACTGGATCTCCTTTGCCCTGTGCAAAGTCCTGCAGGATTGACTCTAGCTAACGCACTACTGGGAGAGCCCCTGATAGGCACAGGCAGGCTGGCTTCTTATTTGTCTCATGGTATGGAGGATAATTTTCTCTGAAATCACACCTTTCTCCTTCAAACACATCTATATATTTGGTAACTTTTACATATGTCATTTCTGTATGACAGCCACAGCTCCCACCTGGAGTTTTGTAACATTGTCCACATGTTATCTTTCCTGGAGGATATAAATGTGTTGTGGAGACTATTTTTGCACCGCAGAAAGAAAGAGAAAGCAGAAAAGATTAAGTTACATTCAAATGGCCAAATTGTGGCTCGCCTTGCACCATGGGGAAAGAGAACACTGGGAGCTCCTTCCTGGTACCCAGGAGTAGGTACCCAGGGGTCTCGTGGGTTTGTACTCAGGTGGCTAGCACAAGCTGCCGCCTGTGCCACCCCAGCTGCTCTGCTATTTTTCGTTCACTAGTTCAGACACAGCTAGAACATGTCTGTCTATTCACACTGGGAAGCACGCTCCCAGCTGCAATGTAGACGTACCCAAAGCAAGCAGCCCGAAGTAGCACAAGGAGGGGGATGACCAGAGCAGCTGGTTGTGCTGCTATGGCCCCAAAGGAACATGACTGGTGGGTATGGGGTGTGACCTCACATCTCCAGCCCACCCACTCACCCACTGAGGTTAGTGCTGACTTCTAATATTATTCTACAGTGCCCCAAAGCGTGCTAGAGGCCACAGTACCAATACTGTGAGAAGATAAAAGGGGAAATCCTAGGTCCACCGAAGTCAGTGGCAAAATTTCCATCAATTTCAGTGGGACAAAGATGTCACCCAAAGTTCCTGACATAAAAGCTGATCTGATTTCAGACATACCAGTAATTCGCTGACATGAGTAACAAAGCAGGAGGGAGAGGCATAACCTGAAGCAATAACACAGTTACTTAGCAAAGGCTTGAGTGCAGCATGGTGAAGCACACATTTAAAATAAAATAAAATAACGGGAAGAGCAGTTAATTAAATCAATCTTATTTCTTCCAAAAATACTGTACAATGAAAGTTTTGTTTTCATTTATTTTTGAGGTTTTAAAAATATCTCCCTGACAGTGTCCTTGGCCCATGTACAAATCCAAATCATGCAGTATTTAATACTGGAAGAATTAAACAAAACAAAAGCCAGAATACAAACATACTCCATTCAGGAAACACCCCAATAAAGAGATGAATTTTGTCCTATACCCAGTAGGGTAACTCACATGCAGAACTGACCTTCATTCATCAACAAGCTAGGCAAGTGTATTATGAGTCCCAGCAATTCTCATTCTGTGGTTTAAGGACACATAACACTTGCTGGTGGTCCACAAAGCATGCCTTCTCCCAGTCACCAGTTGCTTCTACAAGGTCTAGGCTCTTCATTGCCATGCACAGCTTAGACACCTGCAGGAGCAACTGGAAACCTGGAGGAACCAGTCTAGCAATGCACAAACAATGGTCATTGCCACTGGGGTATCACACCATCGCAAATTGGTGGGGAGAGGGCCCCATGAAATGACCTTGCTGTTAAGATGTGGGCCACATGCCAATCCTTTTGCAGAGCCTTTGATTTGTACTGTACGCTCAAGCCAGACTGGCAAGAACCAAAGGAATCTCAGAACTCCAGACACTGCACAAACCGAAATGCGCCACCAAACTTCTCAGTGACTCAGTAATTAGAAAATAATCAAAGGATATTCAACTTCTTAAGCAGCCATTAGAAACAGACAGCTATCTATAAATAGAACAGCAACAACAGGCTATGAATTGAAAACATCCCCAACCTATATTTGTTTCTATTACACTTTATTGGATTAACCAGCCATTTTAACGCCATCAGCCAGATCCTCAGCTGATGAAAATCAGCATCGCTCTATTGTGGCGCTACATCAGTTTACACCAGTTGAGGATCTGGCCCTTGGGCTTAAAGTCTGAAAAGCATGTGATAAATCACTAAGAAATGCTCAAGGATTATTTGTTAAATAATCTGAACATTAATCCTATGGAAACTGCAGCTATCTACACAGAGAGAGACATGTTTTCCTGAACATTTACTTAGTTTGTATTCTGGAAAATACCAGTGTGATGCAGGGATTAAATTAAAATGTTTTAACTAACAAAACAACACTGTTCTGCTTCTATCACAAGCTTTTCTTACAGATACGCTATAGGAAAGAAACCAGTTAGATCCTTGTTCGTATTGCATGAGTTTACTGATGAGTTTCAGTAGATTCATGTATTAACAACATATCATCCAAAAGCCTGAGCTAGAGATATTTCAGA
Source organism: Gopherus flavomarginatus (assembly GCF_025201925.1). Classification (NCBI taxonomy): domain Eukaryota; kingdom Metazoa; phylum Chordata; order Testudines; family Testudinidae; genus Gopherus; species Gopherus flavomarginatus. Next base: position 24,368,198 of record NC_066626.1, on the reverse strand, counting down.
TAGAGTAGAACTTTATTATAGCTTGTTTCAGAGCAATACTATATCATAACAAGGTGATTGATCAGATCAGACACTGCGCTCTCCTAATTTCAAAGTGATGGACTTTCAGGAAATTTAGAAATAAGTGAATGAAATATTAATACCTTTTAACAAAAGACCATTGCGGTTTGTTTTATGCAAAGTCTGTCTTTGGGCTTTGGATCAGGCTTTAACTGCAGAAATCTGGTTATATTCGGACACGATTTACAGCCATAGAAAGCCCACTGATTTCAATTAAAGGTAAACTCGGACCCCACTCCAGGAGTGGCACTCAGAACTGGGACCAAAATTATAGTACAAAATGAAAGTTCTTATCTTTATAATGAGGTGAACAAAAATACTAGAAGCAAATACCCTGACCTTTGGGATAACTGACATCCAGATTTGGATCTGGATGTTGGGGCTTGACTCCATTGCTAATTTCCGTGGGGGTCACACAGAATGTAGTTAAGGGCAGTTTTTGTTTTATCGGGCAGCAATTACAAATTTCTAGGAAGTGGATAGAGTTTGACCATGTGCAGCTGGCTACAGCTAGCAGCTATCCTCAGTTGTGATTGCACATAGCGATACTCCGACCTGTGCAGGAGAGCCACATCTTTACTGGGTCTCCTTTGCCCTGTGCAAAGACCTGCAGGATTGACTCTAGCTAACGCACTACTGTGAGAGCCCCTGATAGGCACAGGCAGGCTGGCTTCTTATTTGTCTCATGGTATGGAGACATAATAAGGTCCTACTGCATGTAACCTGTACTCTTTTCCATATGTGTAATCAGCATTGACAGCTCATTAAGTTCCTTCTATACACCCTCAACAAGGAAAACATGAAAGATTGTCTATGTTACTAGGGCAGGTTGGGGGCACACTCAGGACAAGAGATGTTGGAAACTATTTTCCGTAGGCAGCACCACTAATGATGTGCAAAATGGAAACCAATCCTCTTTCTGGCACAGTTTGAGAAAATGTTAAGCAGTAATTAGAATGATCGTTTAACCAATAACACCAGAATGCATGCTTGAAAGTTTTCAGTACAGAGGGCAGGCACATTTTCACTATACTAGAATACTAAACCTTTTATCCTGGCTGATATTGCTAATCTCTAAATTAGAAGTGAACGAAACCTTCCTTTGCCATTAGCTGAGATCTAGCCCCCTAATGCATCCACTAGGACTCGAATATATTCTGAGAAAAGATCCAACTACAGAATGTGCATTCCACATGGACACAGAGCTATATTTTCATCATGGGGGAGCAAACTGGATTCAAGAAAGATGCAAGTTTCCTCTGTCATTCTCACACCCAGACCATTGTCCATTTCTACAGCAGAAACCAAACTAAACCTTCTCAGATTCTGAGATGTCTGAATAATTTCCCCCTGGCTCATTTCCAGCCATGATTGGAAATGCATGTCTCAAAATACCATGAGGAAGCCAGTTCTCATGATATACTTTACCCAAGTTTGCCATGTCAGCTTTGGATACGTATCCAAATGTTTTGATGATTGTAGGAGGGAGTCCACATTCCAAACTCTTTGAGGTTTGCCAATTACTAATCTGAGGTGCATTCAAGATGCAGAAAAAAGGAAGGTAAAGTCTAAGGGCCAAATTAGGAGATACAGCTAAACAAGTTGGTTTAACCCATATGTTGCGGAATCAGAAGAGAGGGTTCTTGCAGGAAAAGCAACCAATAGGAGGGGCAGGAAGGCTTAAGGTCAGATTTTTTAATGTTTGAAGAGATCTGAAGTTGCAGATTGGCTCCTACTGGGATATTCAAAAGGTGCCTAGGTGGTTTTGAAGATCCCAACAGGAGCCCATCTGCAACTTTAGGTGCCTTAATACCAGGGCCGTCCTTAGGATTTATGGTGCCCTAGGCGGGATTATTAAACTGGTGTCCCTGTGCCTGTCTTGCTCTTAGCAACACAAACATAAGCTATTGGAAAACTTGCCACATGCATGTTATTGAAACCAGTTTAACTTAATGAAGCACACTGTAATGCTGATGGACTAGCACTAAAGAGGTAGCACTATAGAAAAAATTCTGATTTGACAGAATGATGCAAGTAATATAATTTTTTTAATTTGTCAACATTTTATTGGAAATTTCTATGAAGAGGTATTGAAACAAGGATTTATTTTTAATTAGAAGCAATTTTTCTGGCTTTTTTGGCTGCAAAATCAGTAATAATGTCATCGTATGACAAAGACAAAGTGATGTCTTGTTTGATTGCAAGAATAGCAAGACCAGTCAAGTGTTCCTGACTCGTGGTAGAGCGGAGATAGTTTTTAATGAGCTTTAGTTTTGAGAAACTCCTTTCTCCTGATGCTACTGTTACAGGAATTGTCAGTAGAATACAAGTGGCAATGTACACATTAGGATATATGTCAACAAGTTGGCTGGTATGAGTAAACTGTACAATGTCCATCATCGATTTTGCATGTGGCAACATTGATGACAGTGTACTCAATTCTTCGTACAGTTCAAGTCCATTTAAATCAAAACAATTGCCATGCTTCAGGCGGCTCTCTAGGTCGGGGTCCCCAACGCGGTGCCTGTGGGTGCCATGGCAGCCACAGGGGCCTCTCAGTGTACCTGCATACTGGCCAGCAGACATCCGCCGAAATGCCACCGAAATTCGGCAGCATTTCAGCAGTGACGCCTCTGGATGACGCCGTTTGCCGCCGATAAGCAGCGTCATCCAGAGGCGTTGCCGCTGAAATGCCACCGAATTTCGGCGGCATTTTGGCGGATGCTCGTCCACTGCCACGGTCCTTCGTCTGATGATTGCCAGACAAAAAAGGTTGGGGACCACTGCTCTAGGTTCTTGCACTTTGTCATTAGTTGCTCTTGTTTTCCTATTTTGTTGAATTTAGTCCTGCTCAGACCACTGCCAGCCTGGGTTTCCTTGGGGGTCCCCAGGCCAGCAATGGGTGCTGAGTGGGGCCGGTGGTAGGGACCCCGGGTGGCAATGGGGCAGCAGCCGGAACCCCAGAGCAGTGGCAGGCTGAGCCGCTCAGCCCACTGCTGCGTGCCATCAAAAATCAGCTCGCATGCCACCTTTGGCACATGTGTCGTAGGTTGCCAACCCCTGCTCTATACACTAGTAAGGAGATTAGCATATTACAGTTGTTGGAGCACTCTGTTTAGCAGTAACAGGGCTATAGGGAAGTCAGTCAACACTTTTTGTTTCTCTGATGAAAACTGGCCCACTCCCTTCCCCATACCAAACTTGTCACAAATAATTGTCAACAACTTAATTTCCTGTTTTTGGCTAAGATATTGATTTTTAAAAAAAAATATTGAAATTGAATTCAGGATTGTTAGCAAGCATTTTTGGCTAACAAATTTGTTAAATGACAATCTAAATGGCAACGCAGTACTGCTTTCATGCTTGGCTCACCCCCTAGCCTGCTGATCCAACAGCTGCAGTAGAGAAGGAGATAGGTGGAAAACTGCAGGACCCCAAAATCCACCTCTTGGGGTGCCGAGTGGTGGCAGCAGCAGCAAACCCTCAGGTCTGATCACACGCCAATGGGCACCACCACCAGCCCTACGGACCATGGTGAAGTTAGCACAGCATCTGATCTCAGAGACGGAGCACCCATGGAGCCACAGCAGCTCATCCTGTCCTATGCAGTTCCCCCCGGATGAGATGGATCACTGCCAGCCTAGGGGAGAGGGGCTCCCCAGCTAGGGTGACCAGATCCAGATTTTATAGGGCCAGTCTCAATATTTGGGTCTTTGTCTTATATAGGTACCAATTACCCCAGGTGAGTTCCTTCCCCCACCCCTTCCCAGAGACCCCAGCAGCCAATCCTTTTCCTCAGACTGTGCTGCATTCAGCTCTCTCTAGGACCCTGCAGCCCTGCTCTTACATGCTCCACTGCTTCCCATCGGTCTGGGCTCCCAGCAGAGCGGTACCCCCAGACCTAGTGGTGCCCTAGGCAGCTGCCTGTTCTGCCTATGGCTAAGGATGGCCCTGCTTAATACCTTTAAAAATCTGTGCCTAGCTGCTAAGGACCTGTGCTAAAAATATGGACTGATTCCATTAATATAAGTCCCTCTCTTTTTTCTCCTCTAACAAACAGCTATTCAGCATAAACATCTTTGTCTGCTATATCCCGAGGAAATCTGCTGCTAATTATAATGCTGAACCCAGATGCTGGTGGAGGAAATTAAACTATGTCCTGCATAGTTTATGGGGCTTGTTTTGCTGGATTTGCCAAATATTCTGTGAGACTCTCATATGACTTTTATTAGCTGAACAAAGACATAAAGGGCCAAATACTGATCTCATTCATGCTGGTGTAAATCTAGAGTAATTCCATTAGAGTAAATTAATATAGTTACAAGACACTGGATTTATAGCAATGTAACGGAGAGCAGTTCTATGAGCCAAACCATGGATCAGAACTTGCATATTTCATTTAATAGTGTAAATAATCAGAATTTCTGTCTCTTGAGAAATTCCAATATTTCAACATGATTGTCCCAATTTGGGATGAAAAGTTGAAAAATAGAAAAAAACTGTTTGCACAACAAATTGTACTGACAAGTTTTGATTCAGCAATGACAGAACATTCCATTTTGGCTCTGTTTAATATTGGGCTGAGAATGCCTCAGCTGCTACAGTGCCTCATGATAGCACAGCAGTCATGGGATTCCCATGATGCACCCTGGTGGTTCCACCAGAGGGGAAGTCATGGTGAAAAACGGGAGATGTAGTCCAGTACGGAGCCCAGTTCATAGAGGAGAATGGAGGCATCAGGCACCTGAACTCTGACTCTCATGAGGCACTGCAACAGCTCAGGTAGACAGATTCAGGTTAGTTGGAGGTTAAACAAAATGTTTCAATTGAGTTTGACAGACCAAAACATTCCTGTTTGAACCGACTGCACCTGAAACAAAACACTTTGTTTTGATTTTCCCCACTGTAAAATCGAAAGATGTAGAGCCCCGCGCTCCCCCCCCACAAATCAACATGTCTTCACAGAAAAACATTTTGTGGACACTGCATTTTTTGTCAAAAAAAATCATTTTGATGGAAAATTCCCAACCAGCTCTATGTATAAGTTGAATACACAAAAAGAGGATGCCTGAGTAATACCAACTCACATTGAAGGCAGCAATATCAGTTAAGCAACACAGACTTGGAGCCAGGAAATCTCCTGGGAACTTAATACCTGCTAAGAGAGTTGATGCCTCAGGTACCACTGACAACTTCTAACTCCGACTGGTCACTGACTTCCAGGAAGTGGCCTGTCCCCCAGCTGGTGCTCCGATTCTAAGCAGAAAATATACATTTATAAAATAAGAATATGGATTTTTATTTTAAATATTTGGTTTCATTTCAGCTGGTAGTGCCAGGGCATTTATAGTGCATTGTAATGATACGTACCTTGGTAAAGCACCTTGAGATCTGTGACTACAAAGTGCTAAAGTATTATTATGGGCCCAAATCATCATTCCTCATATTGGAAGCCAGGAAGGGGAAAGGGAAAGGATAAACATTTGCACTGAGATCCTTGTCAGGAAGGCAGGATTTGCCACTCCATGGGATCGGTCATGGAGCTCAATTTGAAACTTGGCTCCTCAGGGATCCATGCAGAGGCAAGGGGCCTGGGGCCATCTGTATGAACAGAATAAAATCCAAGTCTGAAACTGTCAAGAACTGAGTGGGGAGGATACTAGACAAAACAAGTTCATTTTATTTCTCTTTGGTATAGTACTTTGAGGTTCTCTAGGGCTTATTGCTACTCCAGGGAGCAGAAGGGGTTAGCTATTTCTCACTCTCCCCCCACCCATGTACCTTTCTTTTCATAACAACTTCCTCACCCCGTTTTGTTTGGGATAAGGCTACTGGCAAATGAGAACAGATACTGGCTTTCTCCATGTCAGGTCTTTCATCTGGGAAATCCCCTTCTACTGTAGGATTTAAGGCACTGCCACCAAATAAACTGTTTCACAACATTCAAATCGTCACCCTTCACTCCTCTTGCTGCGTAGTTCTTTGTGGAGCAGCTTAGCTATGGTACCTGGATTTGGTCTGCCTTTTGCCTGGTCTACAAAGAATTTTTGAATGTATTTAACTGACAAGTGCATTTTCCAAGGTAGCTGTGGCAGAAATAATTGTATGTGCTGGTAGGCAGGTTAAGTACCCCCCTTCACTGTAGCAGTTAATGACTGTTCTTGCTGCCAGTCATCTCTGTAGCAATTCAGGGTGCATTCAGCTTTGAAGGGGGTTGGACAGCTCCAGTGCTCTCTGTGTCAAAAGCTAGTTCTCTTTTGGACAAAAGCAGATACAACGTAATACAGCTTTACACAGCATCGATCAGACTCAAGATACTCAAAGTGCTTTACGAAGCAACACGTTCCAGGCTTGTGATACGGTGATTGCACAGGCAGTCAAAACACCCATCATGTGCTCAGTAAAATCTACCATCCTGCCTTGTCCATTAGCATAAAAAATAGAGGGGCCTGGGACCTTAAACTTGCATTTGCACAATCACAGTGAGAACGTCAGCATGAACCGGAAATGAGGTTAAAAGAACATTTAATGCTGTAGGAGCAGCAGTCCTTCCCCCTATGGACTCCTTTGAAAATTCACCCCTCATGTCTTCAGGAAGAGAGATTTTGATCACAACATGTTTAAAGGAAATGGTAACGGTCCAGTACAATGCCTTGCAGTTAGAAAAGATATTGGCGTGTAAAGCAAAACGCACATCCAGTGCTGTCCCATGGACCCATTTCCTTAACACGTAGGAATATTTTAAAAGGGTAAATGGGATGACTCAGGTAATTATGGGCCCGTTCATCTGACATCGATCCCAGGCAACGTAAGTGAGTAGGTGACACAGGCCTCAATTAAAAATAAAATATCAAAGGAGAGTAATATAATTAATACCAATCAATGTGAGTTTATAGAAAATAGAGCCTCTCAAAAGAACTTGGAATCTTTTTTTGATGAGATGACACGTGTGGGTGATAAAGGTAATGGTATTGTGATACACTTGGATTTCTGTATGGCGTTTGACATGGTACCACATGACATTTTGATTCAAAACGAGAATGATATCAAATTGACATGGCACACTTTAAATGGATTAAAAGCTGGCTGATATGTTTCAAAATTTAATTGTAAACACGGAATCATCATTGATCACGTGTGTTTCTAATGGGGCCTGGCAGGGGTTGATTCTATACCATTTAACATTTTTATCAATGACTTGGAAGAAAACAAAATTATCACTGATAAAAAGTCGACACATGACACAAAATTTGGGGAGTGATAAATAATGAAGAGGACAGGTCACCGATACAGAGCAATTTGAACCATTTGGTAAACTGGGTGTAAGCAAACAATATGTGTTTTAATATGGCTAAATATAAAAGTATAGCTCTGGGAACAAAGAATGTAGACAATACTTATAGAATGGGGGACTTACGGGGCTCTGAAAAAGATTTGAGAGTTATGATGGTTAATCAGCTAAACATGATCTCCTAGTATGATGCAACAAAAATGATTAGGGGGCTGAGGCACATGACTTACGAGGAAAGGCTTATTTAGCCTGCAGAAGAGAAGAGTGAGGAGGGATTTGATAGCAGCCTTCAATTACCTGAAGGGAGGTTGCCAAAGAGGATGGAGCTCAGCTGTTCTCAGTGGTGGCAGATGACAGAACAAGGAGCAATAGTCTCAAGTTGCAGTGGGGGAGGTCTAGGTTGGATATTAGGAAACACTATTTCACTAGGAGGGTGGTGAAGCACTGGAATGGGTTACCTAGGGAGGTGGTGGAATCTTCATCCTTAGAGGTTTTTAAGGCCCAGCTTGACAAAACCCTGGCTGGGACGATTTAGTTGGGGTTGGTCCTGCTTTGAGCAGGGGGCTGGACTAGATGACCTCCTGAGGTCTCTTCCTGTCCTAATCTTCTATGATTCTATGCTGTAGCCAAAAGGGCTAATGTGATCCTTGGATGCATAAACAGAAGAATCTCAAGAAGGAGCAGAGAGGTTATTTTACCTCTGTATTTGGCATTGGTGCAATTGCTGTTGGAATACTATGTCCAATTCTGGTGCCCAAATTCAAGAGCGATGTTGACAAATAGGAGAGAGCTCAGAGAAGAGCCATGAGAATGATTAAAGGATTAGAAACCGTGCCTTAAAACAGCTCAATCTATTTAGCTTAACAAAAGTGAAGGTTGTGGGGTGTCTTGTTTACAGCCTATAAATTACCTACATGGGGAACAAATGTCTGATAATGGGTTTTTCAATCTAGCAGAGAAAGGCATAACACAATTCAGTGGCTGGGAGTTGAAGCTAGACACATTCAGACTGGAAATAAAGGCACACATTTGTACTGGTGAGAGCAATTAACCATTGAAACAATTTACCAAGGATTCTCCAGCACTGCCAATTTGTAAATCAAGATTGGATGTTTTTCTAAAAGGTACGCTCTGGGAATTTTTGTGGGGAAGGTCTACGGCCTGTCCTGTACAGGAAGACAGACAAAATGATCACAATGGTCCCTTCTGGCCTTGGAATCTTTGCAGCCATGAAAAAAAAGAATGCTGCTGCAGAACAGAGACAGAACGTAGTAAGTCGACACAGGATGCTGAACAGCATGATACAACTCAGAGGCTAAATCATCAACTGATGCAAATCTTTGGAACTGTGGCAATTTACTCCTGCTGAGGACCTAGTTTTGGAAAGAGCTCAGTGTTTTGACTAGAGAAACTGACACCCAGGCATAGGTAACAATAGGAACACGGTTATTGTCAAGGTTCCTTCCCCACTCGGAACTTTAGGGTACAGATGTGGGGACCTGCATGGACACTTCTAAGCTTAATTACTAGCTTAGATCTGGTATCACTGCCACCATCCAGAATTTTCAGTGTCTGGATCACTCCCTTTCCCCCCAAAACCTTCCCCTCCCTGGGTAGCCTTGAGAGACTCCTTCACCAATACCCTGGAGAGTCCAGATCCAATCACTTGGATCTTAAAACAAGGAGAAATTAACCATCCCTCCTCCTTTCTCCCACCAATCCCTGGTGAGTCCAGTTCCAATCCCCTTGGATCTAAAAACAAGGAAAAATCAATCAGGTATTAAGAAAAAGACTTTTAATTAAATAAAAGAAAGGTAACAGAAAACCCTCTGGGAGAGAGTAGCATACCAGCTACTCTCACAGACAGATTCAAAACACAGAGGATGTTCCCCAGGGCACAAATTTAGTTACACAAAAAAATATCCAATTTGATTCTACCTCTAATTGAATAAGACAGGTTACAAAGAAATAAACATAAACCTATTTATTCCTTTCTAAAATGTACTACTCTGATAAGAGGCTGGTTCCTTGATCTTTTTCACTCCGGCTGGAACTGAAACTCTAAACAAAGGAAAAACTTCCCCTCTTCCTTTTGAAACATCTTATTCCCCCATTCGTTCCTCTGGTCAGGTGTTAGCTAGGCTAGGTGAACTTTTTAACCCTTTACAGGTAAAAGAGGCATTAACCCTTAACCATCTGTTTATGACAGTTATTAAGGTAAATAACTCACTGCCTAGTTCACAACTGCCCAGATGGAACTGCCTGTACTCACAGAGCCAGAGGAAAGCACACAGGAAGTTCACGGAGGAGGTCAGGTTCTAAAAGAGACATAATGGTACACAAAGACTTTCACTGTAACCTCCAAGCCCAAATGAAATATCTCAGCTGACAACTGCGCGTAGTATTTTATGCTGTTTAGTAGAAACAGGCCTGAATGAACCAAACCCCTGAATATGAACAACTCAAACTTGGAAAAATTCAGATTTGGAACTTTACTTTGCAGCTTGGGCCAATCTCTACATAGTTCCAAGTTACCTAGGCAGGGTATGGGCTTTTTTATGCTTTCAAAACTCCCATTGCAGAATCAGCCCATAGACCATTAAAAGAATGCTAAGAATAATGGAAAGGAACTATGGTGGAAAAATATATAAAAGCAATCCTCAAAACCAGGACAGGGAAAGAACAGACAAGTTCAAAAATAATTGTGTCAAATATTTCTTAACTTCTCCAAACCAGAAAAGAAACCTGCCCATTAATTCTGAGAATCTGAGTTGGGCAGGAAAGCACAGCTAAACTTGACATAATATATTTTTTAAAAAATGTACAACTAGAGTGGATTGAAAATTGGAATTTCCACCCTCCCTCAGAAATTCCCATGTCTCAAAATTTGTTTCTCTCTTGAATTGGGTCATAAAGATGAAATATCGAGATTTTTCCTAGAACAAATGGTACTGAACAATTTCAATTCTGAAATGTCAAAACATTTTGACTCAATATTTCCAATTGGGATGAGGTGTTTCGACATTCCCAACTAGAAACGTTTCATTTTAAAATCTGTTTCACATGGATCTGTGTCTGCCTGAGCTTCTGCAGTACTTGTAGCTCAGGGGACTCAGGCCCCCATTTCCCCCTATGCCCCCACTCTTCCTCCTCTCCCAAACTGGACTGATTCTCCCAGGATGCATTGCTGTCATGAAACTTCCATAATGTACAGGGTCAGCTCAGCCAGAGGGAAGACTGCAGTGCATGATGGGAGATGAACTCTGGCCAGAAGCCCAGCCCATTGATGAAAATAAGCACATGAACTATAACTACCGCAGCAGTTGAGCCAAAGCAAAAATGTTTTGGTTCAGTTTAATAAACCCAACATTTTGAATCAGGTTAACCTGACCTGAAGCATTTCTTTTAGATTTTTACAATGGAAAATTCAAAACCTTCAGCAAACACTAACATTTTCCATGGACATCTTCAATTTTACAGAAATCACATTTTCTCTGGAAGAAAAAACAACATGTCAACAGAAAATTCCCAGCCAGCTCTATACACAGCCAAAGAGGCCAGCTCAGCAAAGACTATTTTAAGTGAAGTGACTGATTTTCCAAGTTGGGACAGAGACCACATTAAAGGTCTGCCCACTTACACCCATATGCTTCTTGTACCATTAGTCATGAGAGCTCACGGAGAGATTTTCTGGAATCCTTACATACCAAATCTGATCAGCACCAACACACTTTGATGGCAGTGGAAGCACACTGAAGGAATCCTGGTGACAAACACTGAAAAATTATTCAGTCTTATTAGTGCAGAGAACAAATGTAGGCCTGGTTCAGGCACCATCCCTATTCAGGAGGGCATTAAGCATGTGGTTATGTCCCACTGAAGAAGGGGCATTAAATGGAAGTTTCAGTCAACCCCATAAAGAAAGAAATTACTCTAACTGCTGTCTAGGAGAAAGAAGCCAAACAAATCCTCAGCTGCATTAGCTCTCCACTAAGTGAACCTGTGGAGAGAGGTGGCCAAGGTGAGTATTGGCCACTTTTGTGCTTCCCCCAACCCCTGGGTTGCAGGAGATTGGTTTAACCCCCACTATGCGTTACAGCAACCTCAGGGCCACTCTAATGTACACCAGCTAGTAATGTGGGCACCTCGAGGCGGGTTACAGCAAGGTGTGCTCTATTATTGATTTTAAAAATGAAATTGCTGGGGACCAGCACACAAACCCTCCGAATTGCAATGTAATTTCTAGGGGCACTTGTGATGAAGAAATCCTTTAGTAGAGTCCTGCTACACCATTGTTTTGACAGAGTCTGATCCCAGAGATCTGGAGACAACACAAAACACAGTCAAACCCCTATGATACACATTTAATTGAAAATATGCCACACCTAGAGAAGGCTTCATACAAATGTCCTCCAAGAAAATTATAATAGTCTGCACAGTTCAATTACAACATTTTACATCTGAACAAGAGCAATATGTTTCAGAAAACAGAGAATTATATATATGAAAAATTATACAAACTGCATGCAATTAAAAGAACATAAAAATGGCCATATGGGGTCAGACCAATGGTCCATCTAGCCCAGTATCCTGTCTTCCCACTGTGGCCAATGCCAGGTGCCCCAAAGGAAATTAACAGAACAGGGCAATTAAGGGCAATCAAGTGGTCCATCCCCTGTCATACAGTCCCAGCTTTCGGCAATCAGAGGCTAGGGACACCCAGAGCATGAGGTTGCATCTCTAACCATCTTGGCTAATAGCCATCTATGGATCTATCCCCTAAAAACATATCTGATTCTTATTTTTAAATCTGGGAGCACACATTTTAGCCTTCACAACATCCCCTGGCAACAAGTTCCACAGGTTGAATGTGTTTTGTGTTTTGAAAGTGCTGGCTATTAATTTCATTGGGTTACCTCTGGTTTGTTTGTTATATGAAGGGGTACACAACATTTCCTTATTCACTTTCTCCACACCATTCCTGGTTTTATAGCCCTCTGTCATATCCCTCCTCACTCATCTCTTTTCTAAGATGAACAGTCCCAGTCTTTTTAATTTCTCCTCAGCTGTTCCATGCCCCTAATCATTTTTTTGCCTAATCACCCAGTTTTGTGAGTTCTCGTTGTTAAGTCCAAAACAGACTGTGAAGACTTAACTATCTTGAGTAATTTTGTGTCATCTGCAAACTTTGCCAACTCACTGTTTACCCTTTTTTCCAGATCATTTATGAATATGTTGAACAGCACTGGTCCCAGGACAAATCCCCGGAGGACCCCCCTCTTTACTTCGCTCCACTGTGAAAACTGACAGTTTATTCCTAATATTAATTGTGGTATACTTTTGATTGTCATTCAGTCTGCAATAGATGCTATCAGCATACTGAGTTAATACTGCTGAAATGTTAACTAAGATTGATAGTGCACTGTATTTAGTCTATTATAATCTCTACCTATCAATTGCAGAGTTCATAATAGCTAGCAATAAAATAGTTTTCATCCATATTACTAGACAAAGAAGATAACCATTGCATGTAAACCTTGCCCAAATATAACTGATAGCTTAAAATTTCTAACTGTATAATACTTGCCCCAGCTAATGTTGCGCTAGTGTTTCATAAAGAGTTCCTTCTGCTGGCCTTTTAGTTATAAATTATATTTTTTCAAGGACAAATTAATACAGAGTCATTTAAATTGCTGGCATTTATATCTTTAATAAGCTATAAGCAGATAATAGTGGGCTGTAAAGGATTATTTTTTCTCTTATGTTATCAAAGAGCAGCCATAAAAGTACAAAATCCATGGTTAAACCTGTGTACACACTTCTGATGACAAACATGGAGCCCTATCCTGCAGACCTGGGCAAGAACCACGGGACTGGGCCTTTTAAAAGTAGAGCACAGCAAAGGTTCCCTTTTAGTATTTATTCATTATCTTCCCGCTTTCTCAGCTCTAATGCCTAGTTCCCACAGTGCAGTAGCTGCCTTTCCCTTTGTTCTGTTGCGTTGCCTTTGGTTGTATTTTGAATCTATTCTTATTTACTAAACACCGGAAAACTTCTAACCCAGATTTTAAAGGTTGTCACACGCACAATTTTATAGATTTTTTTTTACATTGTGAGGAATTTGAGGAAGTGTTTTATTGATTTTACTGAAGGGGATTAGGCACCTACATGTACATCTGGGAAGCTGTCATTTTATTTCACCCTTAAGATGTATTTCAGTTACCCATTTATCTTGTTTTCACCTTAAAGTGGGATGAACATTTTAGTCAGAGTCATTTTAAACACAAGTTCATGGACAGTGAAGGTATTTGGAATCACAGGGACACCGGAATTGCCAGACCAGTAATCCATCTAATCCAGAATTGTGTCTCCCACCGAATACTGGGCTATCTGCTGCAGGTGAAGGTGCAAAAAAGCCTGCAGTAGGCATTCCACTTTCACTCCACAACCCCCCTTTCTCCAGAAGGCTCCATCCCCTTGACGGCTCTTCCTCTTCCCCTCTGCCTTATCAGGCAACCACTGCAACTAACCTCGTCTCATTTCAAGCCATGAAATGCAGTTATAAGAATAGTGAGACATTAGGAAAAAACTTGGACTGGAAAAAAAGAAATCAGGACAAGTTTCTTAACAATGGGCCAGAGTAACACCCTTAAGCATCTTGGGTAGCACAGGTAGTCCCATTCACTGCAGTGCTGCTCATTGTGGAGACTTTCATAGGGACAATCGGTCCCAGAGGTCCGACTGGCTGTGAAACAATCTCCCAAGGGAAAGCTCCACCCCCTTCCTATCAGGCTCTCTCTCTGTGTGTCCCCGAGTGTGCACACCTGTGTAGCCTACCGAATATCTCATGTACAATCAATATAAATAGACCCAAACAAAACACACTTTTTAATAGGCTGTGTTTACAAAAAGCCCAATCCTTAGTAATAATGAACTTCAGTTATAGACAGGCTTCAATTCCATCACTCTTGTGGTCAATAGTTTATTTTTAATGTTCAGTGGGTGCCTGTTGCAGTTCAGGAATAATTGGATTCCCTTTGTAGAGCTTATTTAATACCTGTCATATCCAATGGGTAGTACCTACAGACTAGCTTGGGGCAGCAGTTCTCAGACTGTGGTCCATAGGCCATCAGCAGCCCATGGAGCCCCTCCAGGTGGCTGGCAGAATGAAATGTTTTGGGAACCAATCTAGGGGATTGGGTTGTTGGAGTGGATGTGGGTCCCTGATGTCTCCTTTATGAAGCACTCTGCAGAATGAAGAGGATGAAGAATCCTTGACCTAATGTATTTCATATTTCAAAACGTGCCAGCTCAATTTCAAGCCATTATATTTACAGCTACTTATTGCACCTTCCATCACCATTTTCCCATTCAGGTGACTGGAGATCGGTTTTTACCACTTGTCTAAAACAAAACCTATGAGCCTGATTCTGCTCACTCTTGCACTGGCTTTACACCAGTATAACTCCCTTCACTCCCGATTTACACTAGTGAGGAGATCCAAGCCTAATGGGTCCGATTCTCCATGCCCTGTACCTTGTGCAGTCATTTACACCAGCGCCAAGTGAGCAAACGTTACCAGATCAGAATGACAGTTCAGTGCACCCACTTGCACCAGTGTACAGTGACTTCACAAGGTGCCGGGCAATAGAAATTCAAGCTAATCTCTTTAAAGATGCAGCTCTCCCCATGCCGGGGACTATTACAGACTCAGCAAGGTGTGCTTCTTGAAACTTGGAGGGAACCAGGTCTCCATTAAAGGCTTATGGGATGTAAGGCATTCTGCACTGTCCCACAAATTAAATTTCTGTAATAAGGTTATATAGCCCATCCTTGCCAACTATTTAAGAGGAGTGATGTTTAGAGATTGTAAGACTGATTCTCCTCCACCAGGAGTTATACAAACCATCATAAGTAAGAGCAGAATCAGAGTCTGCTTTATCTTAAAATTCTTCACTGAACTGCTAACTGAGTGTGTATAAATTCTGTCAGCAGCAAAACAACAATTACATCCACCTTACTCAGGTAAGGTTCAGGGAAATGGAAACCAGGAGTCAAGAACAACCAATCATGTTAATTAGTCAGAGTTTAGGAATACACATACTTGTCAGATCCTTTTAAGTATAAAGTTATATTTAAGAATAAAAAAAGACAGGCTTGCAGCTGAGAAAACACATTTCACTTAAAGACTATGACTAATTAGTGAATATTTCCCTATCTCCACATTCTCTCTGAGAAAAACATTTACAAAGTGGAATGTTTTTGTGAAATACTATTAAACTCAATCACTTTTTAAGTTTTTGACCTGTGGAGCATTCTCTTCCTGTGAGTGTATGCTTGGTGTGAAATGTCATTTATAAAAAAAAAAATTAAAAAAAATCACAATTCACTCGCAAAAAGCTGCATGTTGAAAGGCTCTCCTTTCAAGCAAATATCAGCAAGACTCACCATGCTTGCAGATTTAACTCAGCCAAATACTTTGCAGTGAACCTCTCCTCACTGACAAGACCTTTCCAATTCCTATTAAGGACTGACCCAACTAAAACCTCAGATCTGCACAACTTCAAGCTTTGAGACAATGCACAGTCAACCTGTGGAACTCTTTGCCAGAGGATGTTGTGAAGGCCAACACTATAATGGGTTCAAAAAAGAACTAGATAAATGCAGGGAGGATAGGTCCATCAATGGCTATCAGCCAGGATGGGCAGGGATGGTGTCCCTAGCCTCTGTTTGCCAGAACAGACAACAGGGGATGGATCACTTGATGAATACCTCAGGGCACCTGGCATGGGCCACTGTCAGAAGACACGATACTGGGCTAGATGGACCTTTAGTCTGACCCAGCATGGCTGTTCTTTGTTCTTATGAGATGGTTGAAATCCACATCTGGCCTTTTCACCTTGGCCCATTTGTATGCACTCTGTTCATTCTGGCCCTGCTCCAAAGCCCACTGAAGTCAGTTAAGAAGCTTTCCATTTATTTCAATCGGCATTGTATCCAGTCCTTATTTTCTTCCATTCGTTTTGAGGAAACTTGGGCCAAATTTTTGAGAAACTGGTGCCTCAAATTAAAACATGTAAATCCACATTGAGGGACCTAAAATAACCGGCCTGATTTTTAGGCTCAACAACTCTGAAAAAATCAAGACAACTATTTAGCCACCTACATTTCAGGTCTGCTTTGGTTTCATTGGTATCAAAGTATGCTAGTGAAGACTCACCTTCACCATGTGATCTGAACCAATTATCTCTGGGGTTCCCTAGGCAGAGATTCACAATGTTCAGCTTGCTCAAATCGATGAAAGGGCTTCCAATAGCCCCTTCACTATGAGCCATATTTGTAGACTTTTATCAAATATTCCACCTGGGCACCATACGACAGCAGCACCATACAGTACATACATATACTGCAGTGTCAAGAAACTGGGCTGGTTCCTTTGAGACCAAAATATGCTCCTGCATTTCAGGGCCTTACTTCTTTTTGTTTCACTATAACCTCTTGGTCTCTGCCGCTCAGATTCTGCTCTCCCTTATATCAAGGGTTCTCAACCTTTTTCATTCTGAGCCCACCCCCCCCCCCAAACACGCTAAAAATATTTCTACAGCCCACCTGTGCCGCCACAACTGTTTTTCTGCATATCCAGTAGATTAAAAGCCAGGGCCGGTGTTAGGTGGCAACAAGCAGGACAATTGCACAGGACTCCACATCACAGGGGACCCCGTGAAGCTAAGTTGCTCTGGCTTCAACTTTCAGCCCTTGGTGGGGCTTGGGCTTTGGCTTTTTGTCCTAGGCCACAGCAAGTCTAAGTCTGGCCCTGCTTTCTGGTTTATTTTGGCAGACCCCCTGAAACCTGCTTGCAGCCCCCCAGTGGGCCCAGGACCCCTGGTTGAGAGCTACTGCCTTATATCACTGTAAAACTCCAATCAGTGTAAAACTAGTGACAGGGAGAATCTACCCACAGCCTAGTGTGTGAAACTGTTTTGATCAGTCTTTCTGTCCTCACAGTTTTGTAATTTTCAAGTCTGGCCTCAAGGGGGAGATGCCAGTGTTAAGGATCTTGGTTGAGCAGCATGTACACATTTTCATAGTTTTAAAATTCTGCTAATCCCAGATTATATTACTAAGAAAACCCTGTCCATACACACTGGTTTGCCTGATGCCCATCCTCACAGGTAGTTGATAGTGAGCTCATGCCCAACTGAAATTTGATCTTCAATCCTGCAAACTCTGACATAAGAGTAGCTTTATAACCATGAGTAGCCCCATTGAACTCATCATGTCTGACCCAAAACTAATTCAAGTCAATGCGAGTCTTTCGGTTCGGCTGAATGGGTTTTGGATCATCCCCAACTAGGCCACTCAAATGTGTAATTTTTTGCAAGATCAAGTCCTTACTTTGCATCATGTTACATATTTTCACACACAGCTATGGAAGAAAATTTTTCACTGATCTTCATAGTTCCCAGCATGGATGCAAAGTCTGAACCGTCTCAGCTGAATCAGTTCAATGAATCCTAACATCCACTTCTCTGTGCAGCTGGCCATCCCACACAGCTTTGGACTTCCTGTTACAGGCAAAGTTGTGTCTGATACATTCTATGCTACATATTCCACAGGGTAATTGATCTACATTATTTACATCAGATCAAGTATAAGAGTGATGGACTCGATTGCTATCCATGTCAGTAAGTGATCACTCAGCTTTTCAGCACAAGGCCAAAGTGAAGACACTGATATTGACAGGAGCGAAAATTTTGATCCAGGATCAGTTTAACTGCATTGTCAAAAAACAGGGAGTTTACAAGCAGACATCAGACAAACTCACCAAAGCAGGGTTCACAGCAAGAACTGAACAATGCTTGGAGAAGATTATAACAGTGAAATTATGGTACTGAAAGTGCAAAGGAGTTCAGCATCACGACTGTGGCTTCAGAGCAGAAAGGAAGACATGCCAGTTTGATGATGAAGTGGACTTAATTTACAGATATAAACAATGAAGCAAACCCTCACGCATACTCAGGAACTCCAGTCTTTGACTTACAGAGAGCACCGGGGCAGTTACTGCAGAGATACAGATGAGAATGCCTGAGAGACTAAGGAGGTAGGACTCCAGCAAGATCTGTAAAGATGGGGGGTGGGGGCTTTACTTTTCAGTACCTTGGCCTATCTTGTGAGACGGAATTCAGAAGCAGGCATGAAAATTCCAAAAGTTTAAATTCAGTTTGGTTTGAGTTTTACCTCCCCTTATTTGTCACCCACTCTAAGAAATCAGGGTTGATACTGTGTGTGTGTGCGCTAAAGCATAACCCACCCCCTCAAGCCAGTGGCCAAATTCCACCCTCAATGCATGTGCAAGACCCTCATTGAAAGGAATGGGAGACCCCCTCATGCATCTGAAAGCAAGACTTGGCCCTGTAGATTTTCACGTACCTGAAGTTCCCTTCACTACCACTATATGGTTGTATAATACACCTGTATTGCCTCTCTACATTGTCTCTCCTGGTATCTAACTCTTGTTGCAGAATTAAAAACATAGGATGATGACGGCTGTAAGTAACACAGCCCCACCCATGAAAAGTTCTTGCGGGAACTTAGCCCTGTTGCTTGTGCATCCAAGCACACACTGACTTTTAATCCATGCGCATTTTAGGTGAACAAAGGAATAAGGGATTGGGCCTTTCATGGGCGTGATCCAGCTCCCACCAAAGTCAATAGAAAGCCGTCCATTGACCCCAGTTGGAGCTCCATGAGACAGTGTACAAGTACTGAAGGCTGCAAGGGTAGAGGACACCAGCAAAGCAATGGCTGATTCGGTTTGAACAAAGCTGTCACTACAACAAATACAGAACTCTGCAAAACCCTAAACTCGCCTAAAGGCACAGAGAATTCACTTGAGAAAGTATCTCAAGTTATACTAGGAAACAGAGAAAATAAAATAAATTCCCCTAATGTGCCACAAATATCAACCACCACACACTACCTACAAACCATATGTTTTTCCCATCTGTTCTGTTATCTTCAACTAAATTTATAGTATTTGGGCTATCAGAAGAATTGTCAAGCCTGAGATGGGAGCATTATAAAGCCTAGGTGTTATTACACTTTAAAAGAAATTATCCCCTCATCTCCTCACCATGTACAAGACAGTTGTTTCTTTTTCTGTTTCTTTGATTTGGTACTAACATAGAATACCACTACTATTTCTAGTACTGGAAGGTGATAGGACATCCCCAACACTACAGCAGAGCACTGCACTCTATCACATGGATTCTTCTCTCTATCCATTTCCTCTTTAATTTTTTTCCACCCTTCTCTATACACGGGTCAAAGAGAACCGAGCTGTAGGACCAGATCCCCAGATGTCAATTGACAGAGCTCCACTGAAGTGAGCGAAGCACTTTCAATTTCCACCAGCCAAGGACTGGGCCTACCTTTCCACAGTCTCCATAGGGGTACTACAGTAGCTCAGGTTGAATTTCTCCAGCCTGAATGTCCAGTTCAACATCAGCCAGTACTGAATGGGTCTGATTTTCAAATGTAGAGAACGTGAACCTGTACAAAAAGTGAACACAAAGACGTGCATTCACAAGTGGAGGCTAAGCTGAGGTGCCATCAAGAATCAGGCCCCATAAACAACAGTCATCATGATAGTGAGGTTGATGGCTTTTGTATGAACACACCCTTCTTTCCCCACTAGGCAATATCTTAGGCAGGGCTGGCTTTAGGCCAATTCCACCAATTCCCCTGAATAGGGCCCCGCGCCTAAGAGGGCCCCACGCCCAGTGAGAATCTCTTCCCTGGCTAGAGGCGCCTTTTTAACTTTTACTAACCTGGTGGCGCTCCTGGTCTTGGGCGGCACCTTGCAGGGGGTCCTTCGCTTGCTCTGGGTCTTCAGCGGCATTTCGGCGGTGGGTCTTCAGTGCCACAGAAGACCTGGAATGAGTAAAGGACCCACTGCTGAAGTGCCACCGAAGACTCGGAGCACCGCCCGGTGAGTACAAGCCCCATGTATTTTTTACATTTTTTCTTTATAGTCATCCCTGCCAGGGCCCCGTCGAAATTGTTTGAATTGGGCCCCGCACTTCCTAAAGCCGGCCCTGATCTTAGGGGTGCTTACCTAGCATTCCAGTGAGTACAAGGATTGCTCTTGGCATTTGCCAACATTGGGCATCCATGCAGGGGAAGGCTGCAACCTATTCTTCTGGGTGTGGACTTGAACAGCTCCGATATTCTCCTTCCTCTCACATTTAAATACAGCCTGGACAGCTGCAGTTCTCTCTTTACTAGTACTTTTGGGGCTGGATTTTCAACAGAGCTCAGCATGTTTGGTACTGAGCTCAGGTACACAAAAATTTACAGATGAACCTTTTTGGCAAAAAACACACACACACACACACACACACACACACACACACACACACACACACACACACACACACACACACACACACACACACACACACACACACACACAGTTTTGGTGATACCAAAATGTTGTGTCCATTTGTGACAGATTCATCAAATTGGTTGTGTAAAAAGAAAAAAAAATTAAGAGGAAACTTTTTTTGTTTTGAAAATGTCAAAATGAAAAGTTTTGATTTCTCAATTTGAAACAAATTTTCCTTTAATTTGATTTTTAATATATTTTTTAAAAGTTGTACAAAGCTCAATCAAAATGAAACATTTGGTTTAACTCAAAACAAGGGTTTTTGTTTGTTTTTTTAACATGTCAGAACTGCCAGTGAACTGAAAACTCAGTTCTTCACCTTGCTGTAGTAGTGAGTTCTTCTGCAAACCTAGCCCTTGATCCGCTGTGTGCCAAATTTTCAAAATGTGTCTGTGCAGAACTAATACCTGCATATGCATGACACAAAAGGTCACCTGAGTACACAGTGCCTGAAACACATTCATGGACAAATGGAGGTCACTTTGAAAACCTGGTCCTGACTAAGTCAAGTCATATAACACCACTGCACAATGAACACTGCTCCCTCTGTGGACAGGACTTTCCCTAGTATCTCCTGCAATACTTTTCTGCCTATAGACAACTTCGTCCTAGAAGCTCTGTAGCTCTGTGACTTGGAAATCCTCCAGGCAAGTACGAAAATAACACTGCTTGGAAACCTCCGGTTTGGTTTGTCATTTACGAAGGTATTTGCAGGCTGATGGTAAATGTAACACTTTTCGGCACAGAAGGCCTTTGAAGAGTGTGCAGGATTCCAATAGTTGTCTAATTAATGTCAAGTCACAGAGAAAATGGTGATGCTTTCCTGCTGCTTCGCCCACCTGCTCACTGCCAAGTGGTGTTGTCCAGCGCACTGCCAACCTGCTGACTGCCAGGAGATGCTCTCCTGCCGGGTAGCTGGGGCTGCCTTCAGCCTGTTCTCTACTAGTTCAAAGAGTGGATTCTGGAAATGCACTACATTTCAATATTGAATAGAGGGCAAGTCCTGCTCCTTCTTCACCCTTAGACACATGTGCCTATAGGACATGCTGGCATCATGCCATTTCCCTCCTGCTTTCCGGGGTGAAGGGCAGATTAGGATGTGATGTTGCTGCCAGTCCATCAAAAATCACAAGTTTCACCTGTATTAATCAACAGTCATTTGAAACCGGCTAGCATCACAGAGAAAGTAGAATAGTTCAGCGAGGTGCTGCTCTGTTCTGAAAAGTGACGTTGGACAAATGGCACCGCGGGGTTTCAGGTTTAATGTGTCTCTGTGGCTCCATATCAAAGGTGCTCACTGTACAAAGAATTCTTTTCTTGTAGCTGCAAGGCCAGCTAGCTCATCCTAGGCTGTGAGGGTCAATCTGGGTTCTTTCCTTCTTGTGCATTGTTACCCATAATAGAGAGCTGTCCAGCCATATTGTGTTTTCAGTACACCTGGACAATGGTAGGAATGAGGGCAGGCTTGCCCTCTCACCTCTTCAGTGCAGGTGATGATATGCAAGAAGGGAAGCACTCATTCTGACTTTTTGATCCCAGGGTAAGTTTGCAGGGCTGTCAGATAGAAAGTGCATCATAACATTTGTAAAATGAGCCAGTCTAATATGGAATTGGAGAGACTGAATCTTGGAACCTTACAACGCCAGTTTCAGAGTCACTGGCAGAACAGCCCTTTAAAGCTGCCTGTGCTGGGAGGAATCAAAGCTTTTATTTGATGGCTAATCTAGGATTTTTAAAGGTTTTTTTTTTAATGTACGACATAAAAGAATAAATGAAAACATAGGTCTTACACATTGAAAAAGAACCGGCCTGCAACAGCAGGGCTCACAAGTGAGTTGTTAGATCTACAACTACTTTCATTCACATATACACCCTTCATTCTAAATCATCCTATGGCCAAGATAACTCTCCTTGTGTAAATCAGTAGAGTGCTGGTACAGCGAGACAAGATAGTGACTGTTTGTGATCAGCCAGCATGAACAATATCTGTGTAGGTGTGCAGTCCTACCTTTCCCACATAAAATGGGGCATTAATTTCAAAGTCTCTGATCCCTTAAATCTTTAACAATAATTAATAGGAGAAAGACAACTAATATTTGTGTTTGCTCTCTAACTATAACGTAAAAACAAAAACAACCAAAGAAAGTGGCAAAGTCAACAGCATTAGTATTCCTGAATTTGTTTGAGATAACTTAGATGTTAATGCTTTACTTAGACCTTGTGCTCCCAAATGGATTACATTTATTCCTAGATCATGAGATGACTCTGCACAGACATGGTCCTATGGAGCTAATTAGAGCAGCCTGATGGCTGCTCTAATTTATGTTAGCAGATAATGGTCATTAGGGCCACCAGGAATTGCCACAATACAGGAAAACCCTGTCCTTGAACCATTTCCCCAAATCACACCTTCTGTGCCAGCTGTCTCGCCAAGCAGGGGGTGTTCTTCCTGCTATAGGGCTGCTTAGCACTGCAGAGAGGTGCAAAGGCCCTTAAGATAAAGAAAAAGCTGGCCCTTTACCTCTAGAATGTGTAACCCAAAACCCTGGAAGTAAAATCCTGCCTCTGTTGAAGTCAATGGTAAAACTTAAATAGGTCAGGATTTCAACTCAGATCTAGAGATGTTTCGCTTTTCCCTATGCAGGAAAAGCAAAAAGGTTCTTTCAGCCCTGATTTAACTTGTGAATCTGTAAAATGGCCTTATGGGACTCCATGTTCATCATGTCTCCGTGATTCTAACATGCTCAGTTTAGAAGTAAAACTACGTGCTTCTCACTGCCAGTCCAGCTAAGGCAACCCAGGTCTGATGGTGAATATGGATTCCTTCCACCTTGTGCGTCACCAGCCGCAACAATGGCCCACTACCGTCCAGGGGCTTGCACGGGACTAACAGATTGGGGCTGAGCAAACAATTCTGTTGAGGCATAGAGAAGAACAGAATCCAGCACACACTTGAGTGCTAGCTGTGTTGTGCTCTGCAAGGCTATTCGGAGTAAAAAAGTAAAAATGGATTGTTTTCACTAAACTGAGCAGCTGTCCCTGCAAATACACACAAAGAAAAGATCAGTTGGGCAAGAAGGTGCCATTTCTACATAGTAATTTTTCTATTTTAGGTATTTATATGGCGCCACATTACCACAGTGTCCAAGCACCTCGCAGTCTTTAATGTATTTATCCTCACAACACGTCAGGAAGGTAGGGAAGAGCTGATATTGACATTTTCCACATGAGGACCTGAGGCACAGACAAAACAACTGGCCCAAGGTCATGCAGGAAGACTAATGCAGAGAAGGGAGTTGAATCCAAGTCTCCCAAATCCTGAACTAGAGCTCTAACCACTGGGCAATCCTTCCTCTTTTCAGAGTAGAACTTCACTTTTAGGGGAAAGCAGACAATATAAGAGGTCTCTGAGAAAGTGCACTCACCCTGTAACAGGCGTATCTGCCTCATAAGCATTGCTCCAATACACAGGTTTGCTTTAACCTTTAAGGTGCAATCCCATAGGATTAGACAGGTACCCAGAAAACAGCCTTACAGTTATGCGGCCAAGTGCGTCAGAGAACACTCAGAAACGTGGGGCAAATCCAGATCGGCATCTGAACTTTGGTGCTCATATTTTGCTTATTATAGGGAAAGATTCAAGCTGTAAACTTAAATCCAAACCTGGGCCTTTTCACAGACCTCTCTCTGGCCACAAATATCTTTTGGAAAACATTTTATTTAGGACACCTAATTCAAGAAACAAGGATATTTTTCTAATGGACTTTCTAGCTCACCTATGTCAAGACACACAAAATCAACACAATGAGGACATCTACCTGTTTAAAGGACATTGGTGCTTTCCTGCCTATTCTTCTTAGGGACCTCAAACCTGCAAGTTCATATGCAGCACACAGCAGGAAGCACCCCCAACGCAAGTGTGGCTGGAGTTTCCACATGAGCACACAGGTTAGCACCAGGTACGATCCTGTGCACAAATGGAGTACAGGCATGGCTGCAGCAGGAGCGGCGGGGAGGGGGTGCGGGGGGAGATGCACCAGTTTAGCTAAACTGATTTAGTTACACAACTGCAAAACCAGGGTAAGTCACATGGGCACAGGCCCTGCTTGACCTTGCTGCAGCAATGCTACTGCAGCGCAGACACTTCCTATGTTGACAGAAGCGGTTTTGTCATTGATGTAGTTAATCCACCTTTCCGAGAGGTGGCAGCAAAGTCAGCCTAGCCACATCTACAGGGGAGGGGAGGTCGACCTAACGACCATCCTCAGGGAGCAAAGCTTCTCACAGCACTGACACACTGGTAGGTCAATCTAACTTTTAAGTGTAGATCAGGCTACAGTGTCAAGTTCTTTGCACACCGAGCCCCAGGCTCCCAAGAAGGCAAGAGGTGTGTGTGCGCGCGCGCAGGAATGGACATATTTGAGGAAACGTGGGTCAAGGGCAGTTCTCAGCATACGTCTGTGCACTCCCCTCTTCGGACTGACCTCTGCTACCAGACCAGAGATATGCCACAGCCTGGCAGCAGCACTCCCATTAATGCAGGACTGGCTTTCCCTGTGCTTCTTATCCTCCTCATTCCTTTTCCCTTGAGCTGATTTGGGCAATACTCCCCATCTGCACTGTGCAGGGGCAAATGTGGGAGACTCAGTCCTCTTGCCACACCAGTGTCTTTTTTTCCCCTCCCTCTTCAACCTTCCTTCCTGCTCATATTAAACTGGTCCCAGCGGTCACGGTGCAGCACGTCTATATCACTGCTCAGCTGCATGGAGAACCTGATCCAAAACCTATTGAAGTTTATTCTAAACTGGTCTCCGTTTGTGGGTGCAGAACTACGTCCTGGATTTGCCAGGAAGTGTCCTATTGTCTGTCCCGCCCTCGAGATCTGATCCCAGTGTCTCGGACTTCAGTAAGTCTGCTACATTTTAATCCTGCTGGCCAACACAGCTCTAGGACAGTGAACTGGATTTGATGCTTAACGGGTAGTTAAGTTTCAATTACAAACTCTTCATTGCTGGTGATGTCGGTGCTAGCTGCAGGACGGATTGGCTGTTTTCAAAGTTGTCAATTAGAAAAAAAAATATCCTTGTAAATATGATATCAAGAGACAACAAACAGACCATCGCAAGGTCCAGAAGGGGTTTGTGTCCCTATATCTACCTTGCCCTGGCTCCTTGCTTGTTCATCAGTACTGCACTTCTTCTGGTGGTTTGCATCCCCAGTACAGAGGATGGGCCTGGAGTCCTGGCCTCTTTTCTGCAGTACTTCCCTGTAGCCTAAACGCTGACTCCCTGCACTGACATGGACTTTCTGCCAGTGATTCCTGTCACGGCCCCCAGGAGCCACGGTGTTCTCCTCATGCTTGGGTTTCACTGCAGCTTCACCTCTGCTTTGCGGCTCACATTGTGTATCATTACTGTGGTCAGAATGAGGCTGCCTCCCGTCTTCCGGTTAGCTGCAGCAGACACAAGTGAGGATTAGGCAATTGCTTTAGCATGAAGGTTTATTTTGCCCAAATATTTACCCCAGAAGTACGTGTGGTTCATTATTTTCTAGTCACCATTCGTTGGCATTTTGAGTCTGAGCAGGTAGGGCTGTATATGAAGGTGGCTTTAAATTCATTTTGTGCTCTCCCCTTTCCCAAAATCCTGGTGCTTATCTGTGCCATGCCAATACCCTAGCACAGGTTACTGAAGCCTGAAGGCTGCTCTAATGTGTGTCAGATGCCTATGACCCTAAGGTATTACAACAGCTGGGGCTCAGGGACATCTGGGCCACATGCCTTTTTTTCCTCACCCATGTCCTCTGCCACAGGGAAATAGGGTGGTGTGGGAACTATCAAGGCCACGTTACACCTACTAAAGCAACCCCAAAACAGTAGAGAATCTGAGCCAAACTCTGGGGCTCTGGATTAGACCACACCATGTCCTGTTCATTAGAACAGTCTGCCATTGGACCATGCAACAAGGGTGAATAGGGTGGGGTATGCCCCAGGGCACAGAAAACAGCAGATCAGGAGATCAGCATCAGGCCTGAATCTCAAAGATTTCAATGGCCTTTCAAATTCTAGAGCCCAGGACTTTCTTTGTTAGGCTCTTCTTGTTTAAAGAGGGAGCTAGTTAAGGCTGGAATTAAGAATTATTGACATAAATTGAGGGAAAGAAGAACCCCAGAAGATTTTGACTACTGACTACTTTAGATTCTTAAAAATCTCAATAATACAACAAAATGGATTTTAAAAAGTATGCCCCTTATTTCTAACAAAATTCACAGTCTGTTAGGGCCTGACCCAAAACCCTCTGGAGCCTTCAGTGGGCTTTGGATCTGGTCATTAATGCCTAACAAGATGCCTAGTCATTTTCATCTGTAGAAATGGGTGTGAGCTTCAACATTTAGATGGAGATCTGCACTTCCAAAACCCTGGATCTGAACACTCCAGGACATTGCAGGTGAGTGGTGGTGGAGACGTGAACTGCAGGTTCCTGAGGTTCTGTGCTATACTTCACAAGTAAAAAGGTAAAAAAAAAAAATGTTTTGTTTGCAAGAGATGGTCTGTACACTCTACCGCTGGTTCTGAGCAAAACCCACGGTGCAATCACGCTCTATAGATCAGAATATAAGAACGGCCATACTGGGTCAGATCAATGGTCCATCTAGGCCAGTGTCTTGTTTTCCAACAGTGGCCAGTGCCAGGTGCTTCAGAGGGAATGAACAGAACAGGGCAATTATCGAGTGATCTATCCCCTGTTGCCCATTCCAAGCTTCTGGCAGTCAGAGGTTTAAGGACACCTAGAGAATGAGGCTGGCACCCCTGACCATCTTGGCCCACAGCTAGGGCCCTACCAAATTCCCAGCCAGCAAAAATGCGTCATGGACCGTGAAATCAGATCTCCCCTGTGAAATCTAGCTTTGTAGGAGAGTCAGAGGGGTAGGGCTGGGGGCACCCACCATTCACCAGGCTCCAGCCGCTAGTCCCAGTGGGGCTGGGAAGGAACAGGACTTCCTCTTCCCCTGCACAGCCACTCTTGGGGGATGGGGGAAATCAGACCCACCTCTGGGAACTCCCTTGGCTGCAGGAAGCTCCACAGCCCACAAATGTGGGTGGCAATTACACGACCCTCCCCTACAACACCTTTGTAAATCTCTCGCCCCACACACATTCCCCTTTTGGGTCAGGACCCCTCACAGTTACTCCACCATACAATTTCAGACGTAAATATCTGAAAAAGTGAAATTGACCATTTTTAAAATCCGATGACCGCAAAATTGACCATGAATTTGGTAGGGCCCTACTAATAGCTACTGATGGGCCTATCCTCCAGGAACGAATCTAATTCTTTAGTGACTCCAGCTATAATTTTGGTCTTCACAACATCCTCGGGCAAAGAGTTCCATAGCTTGACTCTGTTGTGTGAAGTAGTACTTCCTTCCATTTGTTTTAAGCCTACTGTATTAATTTCATTGGGTGAGCCATAGTTCTTGTGTTATGTTAAGTGGTAAACACTTCCTTATTCATTTTCTCCACACCATCCATGATTTGATAGACTTCTGTCATATCCCTCCTCACTCACCTCTTTTCTAAAATGAATAGTCCCAGTCTTTTTAATCTCTCTTCAGATGGAAGCTGGTCCATATCCCTAATAATTTTTGTTGCCCTTCTATGTACTTTTCCCAATACTAATATTTCTTTTTTGAGATGAGGTGACCAGAATTGCATGCAGTATTCAAGGTGTGGGCATACCATGGACTTATACAGTGGCATTATGATATTTACGGTCTTATCTTTCTTAATTGGTCCTAATATTCCATTAGCTTTTTTGACTGCACGATAATTCCAAGATCTCTTTCCTGAGTGCTAACAGCTCATTTAGACCCTGTCCTTTTGTATGTATAGTTGGGATTATGTTTTCCAGTGTGCATTACTTTGTATTCATCAACAATGAATTTCATCTGCCATTTTTTGCCCAATCACAGAGTTTTGTGAGATCCCTTTGTAGATGCTGACTCAGACTTAGCACTACTATATCACAGGAATAATCTAGGTCTAAATTTTAGACCTGGCCCAAACATTGATGTGCAGGAGAACAGACACTCTTGCCAACAAGGGGATGGTTTTTAGAGCCTGGGTATTTAGGAGCTTCCCTTGGCAAACTAAACTATGAAGAAGCCAACAAACAAAAAAAAAAAGCAAGCAACATTTTACTACAACAAGTCCCTGAGAGATCTGCCAGCGCTTCAAAATTCTCTTTGGGCCTGTCTCATGATACTTTTAGACCTGACTTGCCAGGATTTATGTTTCTTTCCAAGTACAGTATGGACACAATGCATCTTAGGAGAATCCTGAACCAGAGCCTTTGTATCATCTGACAACTTTGCCACCTTGCTGTTTACCCCTTTTCCAGATCATTTATGAATATGTTGAGCAGTACTGGTCCCAGTACAGATCACTGGGGACCCTCCTATTTCTCTCCACTGTGAAAACTGACCATTTATTCCTATCTTTTAATCAGGTTCTGATCCACGAGAGGACCTTCCTTCTTATCCCACAACTATCTACTTGGCTTACGATTCTTTGTTGGGGGCCTAGTCAATGGTTTTCTGAAAGTCCAAGTACACGGTGACCACTGAATCATCCTTGTCTACATGCTTGTTGACTCCCCTCAAAGAATTCTAATAGATTTGTAAAGGGAAATCACGTCTCAAAGTTGCTTCTTTACTCCAACATATATTTATCTGATAATTCTGTTCTTTATCATAGTTTCAACCAATTTGCCCAGTACTGAACTTTTGCTTGCTAGGATCACCTCTGGAGACTTTTTTTTGGTTTTTTTTAAATCAACATCACATTAGCTATCCTCCATGCATCTGGTACAGAGGCTGATTTGAGCAATAGGCTACATGCCACAGTTAGTAGTTCTTCAGTTTCATATCTGAGTTCCTGCAGAACTCTCGGGTGATACCATCTGGTCCTGGGGAACTTATCACTGTTTAATTTTACCAGTTTGTTTCAAAACCTCCTCTACCGACAGCTCAATCTGGGAGAGTTCCTCAGATCTGTTACCATGCTCAAGTGTGGGAACCTCCCTCACATCTTCTGAAGTGAAGTCCAATGCAAAGCATTTATTTAGACCAGGGGTTCTCAAACTGGGGGTCAGGACCCCTCAGGGGGTTGTGAGGTTATTATTGGTGGGGGGTTGTGAGCTGTCAGTTTTCACCTCAAACCCTGCTTTGCCTGGAGCATTTATAATGGTGTTAAATATATAAAAAGTGTTTTTAATTCATAAAGGGGGGGGTCGCACTCAGAATCTTGCTATGTAAAAGGGGTCACCAGTACAAAAGTTTGAGAATCACTGATTAAGCCTCTCCGCAAAGACTGTCTTCCTTGAGTGCTCCTTTAGCACCTCAAACATCTAGTGACCCCACTGATTGTTTGGTAGGCTTCCTGCTTCTCATGTACTTAAAAATGGCTTTGCTGTTAGTTTTTGTGTCTGTTGCTAGTTGTTCTTCCAATTCTTTTTTGGCCTGCCTAATTATACTATACCACAAAGAGAGGAGCCAAACTACTGGAATTTAATAGCTGGCTTCCTGGCTCATGGATATGCATTATTTTCTCATTTGGTGCTAATTTACTTTAACAAAAATCTTATTGTGACTAGTATTGCCACAAAGAGGTTTCTGTTTGGGGAGGGGAAGGAGAAGGGGGTGCTTTTCTCTCTATATAAAACAAAGATACAGTAAGGAGGAGGGGAGAGAAAGCTCAGTAATTAACCTCCACAGGGTCTATGGCTAGAGAACAGGAATGCCTCAAATTATTTGCAGACTGTTTGATGTATTATCTGATAACTGGTCATATACAAATGGGATTAGTGCATCACAAGTGAAGTCAGGAGCTAAAGACAATGCAAGCAGCCCCAATGGCCAAAGCCTGGTCCTCAGCAAACTTCCATTTGCGCATGGAATCCTCATGGGGTCCCCAAGGAATTAAATCCTATCCCACTGCACCACAGAGAACCAGGAAATTGCCACTACACCAGAAGCAGCATAATGGCAACTGCTGGCTGTTGGGCAATGACCAACTGATCTGCATAGTTAGGGACTGCCTCCACAGGCCATGCTTGTGCCCTCAGCTGGCCAGTCCCTCCCTGCAAATCCCTCAGTGCAAAGCGTACAGAAGTTCTGGGTTCCACTGCTGGTCTCTCAAAACCTAGTCCTCCTTGTGCTGCCAATATGTTTCAGGCCTTGTATACCTGCAGATTTTCTTCTAAATTGCAGTCTTATTAGTAAGAAGCCTGAATTACCTCATCATCAGGACTACAGATGATTCATAGATTCATAGACTCTAGGACTGGAAGGGACCTCAAGAGGTCATCGAGTGAAGTCCCCTGCCCTCATGGCAGGACCAAATACTGTCTAGACCATCCCTGATAGACATTTATCTAACCTACTCTCAAATATCTCCAGAGATGGAGATTCCACAACCTCCCTAGGCAATCTATTCCAGTGTTTAACTACCCTGACAGTTAGGAACTTTTTCCTAATGTCCAACCTAAATCTCCCTTGCTGCAGTTTAAGCCCATTGCTTCTTGTTCTATCATTAGAGCCTACGGTGAACAAGTTTTCTCCCTCCTCCTGATGACACCCTTTTAGATACCTGAAAACTGCTATCATGTCCTCTCTCAGTCTTCTCTTTTCCAAACTAAATAAACCCAATTCTTTCAGCCTTCCTTCATAGGTCATGTTCTCAAGACCTTTAATCATTCTTCTTGCTCCTCTCTGGACCCTCTCCAATTTCTCAACATCTTTCTTGAAATGTGGTGCCCAGAACTGGACACAATATTCCAGTTGAGGCCTAACCAGCACAGAGTAGAGTGGAAGAATGACTTCTCGTGTCTTGTTTACAACACACCTATTAATGCATCCCAGAATCACCCTTGCTTTTTTTGCAACAGTATCACACTGTTGACTCATATTTAGCTTGTGGTCCACTATGACCCCTAGATCTCTTTCTGCCATACTCCTTCGTAGACAGTCTCTTCCCATTCCGTATGTGTGAAACTGATTGTTCCTTCCTAAGTGGAGCACTTTGCATTTGTCTTTATTAAACTTCATCAGGTTTACTTCAGACCATTTCTCCAATTTGTCCAGATCATTTTGAATTTTGACCCTGTCCTCCAGAGCAGTTGCAGTCCCTCCCAGTTTGGTATCGTCTGCAAACTTAATAAGCGTACTTTCTATGCCAACATCTAAGTCGTTGATGAAGATATTGAACAGAGCTGGTCCCAAAACAGACCTCTGCGGAACCCCACTTGTTATACCTTTCCAGCAGGATTGGGAGCCATTAATAACTACTCTCTGAGTACGGTTATCTAGCCAGTTATGCACTCACCTTATAGTAGCCCCATCTAAATTGTATTTGCCTAGTTTATCGATAAGGATATCATGCAAGACTGTATCAAATGCCTTACTAAAGTCTAGGTATACCACATCCACCGCTTCTCCCTTATCCAGAAGACTAGTAGTTATCCTATCAAAGAAAGCTATCAGATTGGTTTGACACAATTTGTTCTTTACAAATCCATGCTGGCTATTTCCTATCACCTTACCACCTTCCAAGTGTTTGCAGATGATTTCTTTAATTACTTGCTCCATTATCTTCCCTGGCACAGAAGTTAAACTAACTGGTCTGTAGTTTCCTGGGTTGTTTTTATTTCCCTTTTTATAGATGGGCACTATATTTGCCCTTTTCCAGTCTTCTGGAATCTCTCCTGTCTCCCGTGACTTTCCAAAGATAATAGCAAGAGGCTCAGATACCTCCTCTATTAACTCCTTGAGTATTCTAGGATGCATTTCATCCGGCCCTGGTGACTTGCAGGCATCTAACTTTTCTAAGTGATTTTTAACTTGCTCTTTTTTTATTTTATCTTCTAAACCTACCCTCTTCCCATAAGCATTCACTATGTTAGACATTCCTTCAAACTTCTCAGTGAAGACCGAAACAAAGAAGTCATTAAGCATCTCTGCCATTTCCAAGTTTCCTGTTACTGTTTCTCCCGCCTCACTGAGCAATGGGCCTACCCTGTCCTTGGTCTTCCTCTTGCTTCTAATGTATTGATAAAAAGTCTTCTTGTTTCCCTTTATTCCCATAGCTAGTTTGAGCTCATTTTGTGCCTTTGCCTTTCTAATCTTGCCCCTGCATTCCTGTGTTATTTGCCTATATTCATCCTTTGTAATCTGACCTAGTTTCCATTTTTATATGACTCCTTTTTATTTTGTAGGTCATGCAAGATCTCGTGGTTAAGCCAAGGTGGTCTTTTGCCACATTTTCTATCTTTCCTACCCATCGGAATAGCTTGCTTTCGGGCCCTTAATAGTGTCCCTTTGAAAAACTGCCAACTCTCCTCAGTTGTTTTTCCCCTGTCTTGATTCCCATGGGACCTTACCTATCAGCTCTCTGAGCTTACCAAAATCCGCCTTCCTGAAATCCATTGTCTCTATTTTGCTGTATTCCCTTCTACCCTTCCTTAGAATTGCAAACTCTATGATTTCATGATCACTTTCACTCAAGCTTCCTTCTACTTTCAAATTCTCAACGAGTTCCTCTATTTGTTAAAATCAAGTCTAGAACAGCTTCCCTCCTAGTAGCTTTTTCAACCTTCTGAAATAAAAAGTTGTCTGCAATGCAGTCCAGGAATTTATTGGATAATCTGTGCCCCGCGGTGTTATTTTCCCAACATATATCTGGATAATTGAAGTCCCCCATCACCACCAAATCTTGGGCTTTGGATTATTTTGTTAGTTGTTTAAAAAAAGCCTCATCCACCTGGTTAGGTGGCCTGTAGTAGACTCCTAGCACGACATCACCCTTGTTTTTTACCCCTTTTATCCTAACCCAGAGACTCTCAACACTTCCGTCTCCTATGTCCATCTCTACCTCAGTCCAAGTGTGTACATTTTTAATATATAAGGCAACACCTCCTCCCTTTTTCCCCTGTCTATCCTTCCTGAGCAAACTATACCTATCCACACCAACATTCCAGTCGTGTGTATTATCCCACCAAGTTTTAGTGATGCCAACAATGTCATAGTTGTATTTATTTATTAGCACTTCCAGTTCTTCCTGCTTATTACCCATACTTCTCACATTTGTATATAAGCATCTAAGATACTGGTTTGATCTTGCCTCTCAGTGTTGCCCTGACCCTCCTTTCTCTCTGCCATTATAGCCCACGCTTCCTCTTGTTTCCGACTCATCTCCCAGGTCTTCATGTTCCCCACTTACCTGTGGGCTTTGCTCACCTGTCCCCGTCGAACCTAGTTTAAAGCCCTCCTCACTAGGTTAGCCAGTCTGTGTGCAAATAGGGTCTTTCCCCTCCTCGAAAGGTGAACGCCATCTCTGCCTAGCAGTCCTTCCTCGAATAGCATCCCGTGATCGAGGAAGCCAAAGCCCTCCTGGCGACACCATGTTCGCAGCCAGGCATTCACCTCCATGATGCATCTATCTCTGCCCGGGCCCCTACCTTTGACAGGAAGAATCGAAGAGAATATCACCTGCGCTCCAAACTCCTTCACCCGTACTCCCAGAGCCCTGTAGTCACTCTTGATCCGCTCAGCGTCACACCTCGCAGTATCATTTGTGCCCACATGAATAAGTAGCATGGGGTAGTAGTCAGAAGGCCGGATAATCCTCGACAATGCCTTTGTAACATTTTGGATACGGGCCCCCGGCAGGCAGCATACCTCCCGAGATGAAATGTCAGGGCAACAGATGGGTGCCTCCGTCCCCCTCAGCAGAGAGTCTCCGACCACCACTACCCTACATTTCCTATTTTCAGTGGTGGCAGCAGCCCTCCCAGCCTTAGGGGTACGAGGCTTCTCCTCCTTTACTGTAGGGGGTGATTCCTTCTCTTCTGTATCAAGAAGAGCATAACGGTTACCTATTACCACGGCGGGAGGGTTCGCAGCAGGGGTGGAGCACTGCCTGATGCCAGAAGTAACCAGCTGCCAGTGTCCACCCTGAGCCATCTCCTCCTCCACCAGTGGTGTGTCAGCAGTTCTGTGAACTGGGACAGCTACCTCAGCTGTCTCCACATGGACACTGTCCAGGAATTGCTCGTGGATACGGATGCTCCTCAATCTAGCCACCTCCTCCTGTAGCTCTCCCACCTGCTGCCTGAAAGATTCCACCAGTAGGCACCTTTCACATTGGATGCCCCCTCCAGCCTGGATATCAGTAAGTGGAAATTGCAAGTTACAGTCTTTGCAAAACCACACCAGAATCTGGGTAGAAGCATCCATTATCTGGTGCTCTGTCTGGCTACAGGCGCAGGTGGAGGAGACAGAAGCATTTGATCCAAGGAGGAATAGTGGAGTAGAAACCAGAGTAACGGGTGATGCTGGTGGTAGAAAGTTTGTGCACGACGGGGGAAAGAATGTCACTGACGCCAAACGCCGAAAATTAAAAGGTCTGTACACTAATGCGAGGAGCCTAGGTAACAAGATGGAGGAACTGGAGTTACTCGTGCAGGAACTGAAGCCGGATATTATAGGGATTACCGAAACCTGGTGGAATAGTACTCATGACTGGAGCACGGGTATTGAAGGCTATGTGCTGTTTAGAAAAGACAGGAAGAAAGGCAAAGGTGGTGGAGTAGCCTTGTACATCAATGATGAAATTAAATGTAGCGAAATAAGAAGCGATGGAATGGATAAGACAGAGTCTGTCTGGGCAAAAATCACGCTGGGTAAAAAAGCAACTAGAGCTTCCCCTGAGATAGTGCTTGGGGTGTGCTACAGACAGCCGGGATCGGATTGGGATATGGATAGAGACCTCTTTAATGTCTTTAATGAAGTAAACACAAAGGGGAAATGTGTGATTATGGGGGACTTCAACTTCCCAGATATAGACTGGAGGACGAGTACTTGCACGAATAATAGGGGTCAGATTTTTCTGGATGTGATAGCAGATGGATTTCTTCATCAAGTAGTTGAAGCACCTACAAGAGGGGATGCCATTTTAGATTTGGTGTTGGTGAGCAGTGCGGACCTCGTAGAAGAAATGGTGGTAGGGGACAACCTTGGTTCGAGTGATCATGAGCTGATTCAGTTCAAACTAGATGGAAGGATAAACAAATGTAGATCTGCGATTAGGGTTTTTGACTTCTCGAGGGCTAATTTTAAAGAGTTAAGGAAATTAGTTAGGGAAGTGGATTGGACGGAGGAATTAGTGGATTTAAATGTGGAGGAGGCCTGGAATTACTTTAAGTCACAGCTGCGGAGACTGTCGGAAGCCTGCATCCCGAGAAAGGGGAAAAAAACCATGGGCAGGAGTTGTAGGCCAAACTGGATGAGCAAGCAACTCAGAGGGGATTAGACAAAAGCAGAAAGCTTACAGTGAGTGGAAGGAAGGCAGGATCAGTAAGGAAAGCTACCTTGCGGAGGTCAGAACATGTAGGGATAAAGTGAGGAAGGCTAAAAGCCGCATTGAACTGGAACTTGCAAAGGGAATCAAAACCAACAGTAAAAGGTTCTACAGCCACATAAATAAGAAGAAAACAAAGAAAGAAGAAGTGGGGCCGCTATACACTGAGGATGGAATGGAGGTTAAGGATAACCTAGGCATGGCCCAACATCTAAACAAGTACTTTGCCTCAGTTTTTAATAAGACTAGTGAGGAATCTTGCTATGATGGAGGGATGATAAACGGGAATGTGGATATGGAAGTGGATATTACGGCAACTGAGGTAGAGGCCGTACTTGAACAGCTCGATGGGACAAAGTCGGAGGGCCCGGACAATCTCCATCCGAGGATATTAAAGGAACTGGCGCGTGAAATTGCAAGCCCGTTAGCGATAATTTTTAAGCAATCGATAAACTCGGGGGTTGTGCCGTATGACTGGAGGATTGCTAATGTAGTTCCTATTTTTAAGAAAGGGAATATGAGCGATCCGGGTAATTATAGGCCTGTTAGCTTGACGTCTGTAGTATGTAAGGTCTTGGAAAAAATTTTAAGGGAGAAAGTAGTTAAGGACATAGAGGTCAATGGTAATTGTGACGAATTGCAACACGGATTTACTAAAGGTAGATCGTGCCAAACCAATCTGATCTCCTTCTTTGAGAAGGTGACGGATTACTTAGATAAAGGAAATGCGGTAGATATAATTTACCTAGATTTCAGTAAGGCGTTCGACACGGTTCCGCACGGGGAGCTGTTAGTTAAATTGGAAAAGATGGGAGTGAATATGAAAGTTGTAAGGTGGATAAGGAACTGGTTAAAGGGGAGACTCCAGAGGGTCGTATTGAAAGGTGAACTGTTGGGCTGGAAGGAGGTCACCAGTGGAGTCCCTCAAGGATCGGTTTTGGGACCGATCTTATTTAACCTTTTTATTACTGACCTTGGCACAAAGAGCGGGAATGTGCTACTAAAGTTTGCGGATGACACGAAGCTGGGGGGTATTGCTAACACGGAGAAGGACAGGGATACTATTCAGGAAGATCTGAACCACCTTGTAAACTGGAGTAATAGAAATAGGATGAAATACAACAGTGAAAAGTGCAAGGTCATGCATTTAGGAATTAATAATAAGAATTTTGAATATACGTTGGGGGCGCATCAGTTGGAAGCGACGGAGGAGGAGAAGGACCTTGGGGTACTGGTTGATAGCAGGATGACTATGAGTCGCCAATGTGATACGGCTGTTAAAAAAGCAAATGCGATTTTGGGATGCATCAGGCGGGGTATTTCCTGCAAGGACAAGGAGGTGTTAGTACCGTTATATAAGGCGTTGGTGAGACCCCATCTGGAATACTGTGTGCAGTTCTGGTGTCCCATGTTCAAGAAGGATGAATTCAAACTGGAACAGGTTCAGAGACGGGCTACGAGGATGATCCGAGGAATGGAAAAACTGCCTTATGAAAGGAGACTCAAAGAGCTTGGCTTGTTTAGCCTGGCCAAAAGAAGGCTGAGGGGGGATATGCTCGCTCTATATAAATATATCAAGGGGGTTAACGTTAGGGAGGGAGAGGAATTATTTAAGTTTAGTACTAATGTAGGCACGAGGACGAATGGGTATAAACTGGATATTAGGAAGTTTAGACTTGAAATTAGACGAAGGTTTCTGACCATTAGGGGAGTGAAGTTCTGGAATAGCCTTCCGAGGGAAGTAGTAGGGGCAAAAGACTTTCCTGGCTTTAAGACAAAGCTTGATAAGTATATGGAGGGGATGTTATGATAGGATCGTTAATTTGGGCAATTGATCTTGAATTACCACCAGACAGGTCTGCTCAATGGTCTGCGGGGAGATGTTGGATGTGATGGGTACTGAGTTGCTGCGGAGAATTCCTTCTTGGGTGCTGGCTGGTGACTCTTGCCCACATGCTCAGGGTTTAGCTGATCGCCATATTTGGGGTCGGGAAGGAATTTTCCTCCAGGGCGGATTGGCAGGTGCCCTGGAGGTTTTTCGCCTTTCCCTGCAGCGTGGGGCACGGGTCGCTTGCTGGTGGTTTCCCTGCAGCTTGAGGTCTTCAAACCATTTTTGAGGATTTCAATAACTCAGTCCTGGGATAGGGGTTGTTATAAAATTGGATGGGTGGGGTTCTGTGGCCTGCCTTGTGCAGGAGGTCAGACTAGATGATCAGATTGGTCCCTTCTGACCTATGAGTCTATGAGTCTATGAGAAGCAGTGCTGCCACAGGTGTTGCAGGTCTTCCTAACCATCGTAAGCCTCCCTCTGCCAAACTCCCTCTCAAACTCCTCTGTCTGCAGCTCCCTGTCCGCTCTGCTCTGCTTTAAAGAGAAAGGATTTGGATGTAGTTTGGTTTATAGGTTTTCAAGGAACTAACGGGTCATGGATAGGACTGACAAGGGACCCCCGCTCCCTTCCTACTCCCCTTCCAAACTCCTTTGCGAAACTCCCTGTTAGCAGCCCCTGTTGTCTCAGCAGATGATCTTGCAGGTCAGGAATGGGACGGGGACACAGGAATCTTGTAGTGCTGCTCTTGTTCTGTAGCTAGTGGGCCCAAACCTGCACTCGTGAGATGAGAAAACTCCTTCTGTGTACCAGATTTACACTCATGTTGCACAGCAGAAGTTGGCCCACAAAGAAACAGTGGCAGACACCATTGCTGTCTGGTACCTTTCATGAGCACTACATTCATTTAAATATACATATCCACTTTCCTCACTTAGCTCAGGGAGCCACTTCAGGGTATGATGTTTATTCATTTTTTATATCTGTTTTTCAGCCTTAATGGCAGATGTACCATCAAAGGTCTTTTGATCAGTGACAATAGCTCAGAAGTACTAAAAGCCTGTAGAGGAAACATTTGAAAGGTGGGCAGCAGGAGATATTCCACAGCATTTATCTTAAGTGTCTGCCACACCTCCTTCCCCTTTACCTTCCAGTAGACCTGAGGCACACACTGCTACACATCGCAGTTGGGAGCATCCACAGTTCAAGTCTTTTGTCCCTGCAGCCTCTCCTGATACCTTCCACCAGAGCACAGTCTGGGAGCCAGTCCCACAGTAACTGTTTCGAGGGTGCAGATGAATGGGATACATGGGAAGGAAGCTGGTAGTGAAACACAATCAGTTTCTCTGTACATAGCATTTAAGGTCATTGTAAGACAGGGTGCAAAAACTGTAGCACATGAACCAACTCCCCATCCTTGATGGAGGGGAGGGATAGCTCAGTGGTTTGAGCATTGGCCTGATAAACCCACAGTTGTGAGTTCAATCCTTGAGGGGGCCACT
This sequence comes from Gopherus flavomarginatus, assembly GCF_025201925.1. Classification (NCBI taxonomy): domain Eukaryota; kingdom Metazoa; phylum Chordata; order Testudines; family Testudinidae; genus Gopherus; species Gopherus flavomarginatus. The sequence goes on along the minus strand of NC_066626.1, from coordinate 24,328,655 downwards.
GAGGGATCTGAGGTTAACAACAACAAACATTGTTTGGGGATTGATCCTGCTTTAAGCAGGGGGTTGGACTAGATGATCTCCTGAGGTCCCTTCCAACCCTGATATTCTATAGAGCATGTGCATGTCCTATTCTCCCCATTAACAACGGAGTTAGGCTGCAAGGACTGACTTCATCTGAACATCTTCACCACAACACAGGATTTCTGAATGCTCAGGCAGTGTGTTGTCTGCCAAGATTCACTTCTGGGGACAGGAAATCTGCTTCTTGCCCAAATGGATTAAAGAGGAAACATTGATCAGCAGTTCATATTCATTTCAAAATGTTCTCAAAGCCTGAGACGCTGCAGCTTTAAGAATTCCACACAGATGGCAAAATAGATTCAGCTGAAGTTGCAGATTACCAAAAGCCTGCTGTCTCAACAAGAGTCAAAGGCACGGCCAGAATTTTGTCCGGGGTGTGTTTTTTGATTGAAAATGTCACCCCTTTCAAACAGCGCTGAGAGAAGTCAGTGCGCCATATGGTGGGCACATAGACCCAACAGCTCTTCTTCCCTTGAACACTGCTGTCCCTTGGGCAGTCCCTGCAGCCAGTCAATGGGATACCCCTTCCTTTCATGCTCCTAGTTTCTCCAGTGTCCTGTATGGTTCCTGCACTCAACCTGCCTGAATTGCAGGTGCTGACGTCTACTTCACACTGCACAGATGTTTCTCCCACGCTACTGCATGGTTACTTTTCAAGTGACTTCTTAGAGCAGATGTTCCTGCGTGCATCCTCCTTCCCCTACCACACGAGCGCCAGGCTGCATTGCGGCTCTCCTTTGGATTAAAAGAGAAATAAATTCCCACACCATGAAGGTTTTGCTTTTCCGTCTTCTTGGCAAGAGTGCACAGGGCTGCTCTGTCATCGTCCTCCCTCCCCTCAAAAACAGTGCTGCAGACAAGGCTCCCTCTGGGCCCTTGCACTTCCTTAGTCACTGCGCTTCCCTCTGCGATTTAATTCCTGCCACTGTGCTTTTGAACTTTCGTTTGTTGAGCCTCTGGAGCATCTGCCTGCTGTGACTGCAGCCATTACCCACACAACAGCTTCGTCATCTATTTCCTCCAGTGCCTGACAGCTGTTAGCTTAGGCAGAGGTGTGGATGCCATTATGCAAAAAGCCTTTAGTGCAGGTGACTGCTCTCTCTTCGCCCCCCGCTCTGTGGTCAGCCTGTACCTGTTAAGTAGGGTGACCAAAGAGCAAGTGTGAAAAAATCAGGACACGGTGGGGGTTGGGGGGGTGTAATAGGAGTCTATATAAGAAAAAGCCCCAAATATCAGGACTGGCCCCATAAAATCAGGACATCTGGTCAGCCTACTGTTAAGCCTTTTTCATCACACTATGGCAGTTCACTGCAGCACTGCCACTCATTTGCACCTTGATTCCTTTGGTTGGTTTTGACCACAGTTTTATTCCTGTGGCAATATGGTTGGCTAGTCTAGAGCGGAGAGAAAAGAGCAGATCCCCATCTGGCAAATGATCCTGATGGGCTCAGCCCTTCTAATTGTTTCTTTTACAAAGGGAAATTTAGAGGCTTATTATTTTACCGTCCTTTTTCTAGTCATTCACCTTTTTTTTAAAAATGAAAGGATTGTATTGCCTTTCCCTGTTCATTTTGCAAGATCATTCTCTCTCCTTTTCTTAGCATTCCCTGCCCACTCTTGCTCACTCTACAAGATAGAACTTTTAAATGTTGAAGGGTGGAGGTTGTTATAACTAGTAACCCCTATGTGCAGGAGTGTAGAGGGAAGCAAATGGAGAATCAGTTCACTTCTCTCCTTTGACATAGTTCTCTTGTTTGGACAGGAATCATGCCAATTGTCAGCCACATTCTGAGCCTGTTACTCACACTGAACAGTGCCTTGCTCTAGAAGTGAAAACAATGGGATCGTGTAGTTAGGTGTTATTCAGCAGAGTAAAGGAATGAGAACCTAGCCACCATCTAACTGACCTCAAACTACATTAGTGAGGCCTGGTCTACACTACACGTTTAAACCGAATTTAGCAGTGTTAAACCGATTTAACCCTGCACCCGTCCACACAACGAGGCCCCTTATATCGCTATAAAGGGCTCTTTAAACCAGTTTCTGTACTCCTCCCCGACGAGAGGAGTAGCGCTGAAATCGGTATTGCCATGTCGGATTAGGGTTAGTGTGGCCGCAAATCGACGCTATTGGCCTCCAGGCGGTATCCCACAGTGCACCATTGTGACCGCTCTGGAAAGCAATCTGAACTCGGATGCACTGGTCAGGTAGACAGGAAAAGCCCCGCGAACTTTTGAATTTCATTTCCTGTTTGCCCAGCGTGGAGCTCCGATCAGCATGGGTGGCGATGCAGTCCCAAATCCAAAAAGAGCTCCAGCATGGACCGTACGGGAGATACTGGATCTCATCGCTGTATGGGGAGACAAATCTGTTCTATCAGAGTTCCGTTACAGAAGACAAAATGACAAAACATTTGAAAAAAATCTCCTGGCTATGATAGACAGAGGCCACACCACAGTGCTGTGTGACAAGCATAACGGAAAGCCAAAGAATCAAATGGACGCTCATGGAGGGAGAGAGGGGGTACTGAAGACTCCAGCTATCCCACAGTCCCCACAGTCTCCGAAAAGCATTTGCATTCCTGGCTGAGCTCCCAATGCCTGAAGGGTCAAAAACATTTTCCCGGGTGTTTCAGGGTATATGTTGTCAATTTACACCCTTCCCCCCCACCGAAAGAAAAGGGGAAAAAAAAGTTTCTCACCTTTTTTCAGTGTCACCCTATGTCTACTGCATGCTGCTGGTAGATGGGGTGCTGCAGTGCTGAACACCAGCATCCCCTTCCCGATGGCAGACGGCACAATATGACTGCTATCCATCGTCATCATCAGCCCGTGAGTGCTCCCTGGCTGGCCTCGGTGAGGTCGGCCGGGGACGCCTGGGTAAAAATGGGAATGACTCCCGGTCATCCCCGGCAGATGGTACAGAACAGCTGGTAACTGTCCTCATCATAGCAACTGGAGGCTGAGATCTATCAGCCTCCCCTTTTCATGTCTAAAGAAAAGATTCTGTACTGCCTGGACTATCATAGCAGCGGGAGGCTGGGCTCCTCTCCCTCGCCACCCTTTAATGTCCTGCCTGGACTATCATAGCAGCTGGAGGCTTCCTCCCCCTCATTTTATCTCACTAGAAAGTCAGTGTTTCTTATTCCTGCATTCTTTATTACTTCATCACACAAATGGGGGGACACTGCCATGGTAGCCCAGGAGGGTTGGGGGAGGAGGGAAGCAATGGGTGGGGTTGTTGCAGGGGCACCCTCTAGAAAGGCATGCAGCTCATCATTTCTGCGGGATCTCTGGGGCTCTGACCCGGAGCAGCTGTGCTCTCTGGTTCTCTAGTAGACTTGCCCCATATTCTAGGCAGGACTGACTCTATTTTTAGACAAAACATAAAGAAGGGAATGACCCCGGGAGTCATTCCCATTTTTGTCCATGCGCCCCCGGCCGACCTCAGCAAGGCCAGCCAGGAGCATCCATGACTGCAGCAGACGGTACAGAACGACTGATAACCGTCATCTCATTGCCAATTTACAATGGCATGGCAGACGGTGCAATAGGGATGGTAACCGTCTCTGCTACCTTGCAAAGGCAAATGAATGCTGCTGTGCAGCACTGCAGTACCGCGTCTGTCAGCAGCATCCAGTACACATACGGTGACAGTGACAAAAGGCAAAACAGGCTCCATGGTTGCCATGCTATGGCGTCTGCCAGGGCAATCCAGTGAAAAAGGCGCAAAATGATTGTCTGCCGTTGCTTTCACGGAGGAAGGATTGAGTGACGACATTTACTCAGAATCACCCGCGACACTGTTTTTGCATTGGGATCTCAACCCAGAATTCCAATGGAAGGGGGAGACTGCGGGAACTATGGGATAGCTACAGGATAGCTACCCACAGTGCAACGCTCCGCAAATCAACACTAGCCTCAGTACATGGACACACACCGCCAAATTAATGCGCTTAGTGTGGCCGCGTGCACTCAACTTTATACAATCTGTTTTACAAAACAGGTTTATGTAAAATCGGAATAATCCCATAGCGTAGACATACCCTGAATTTCAGCCACCTCAACCAGTCCCAGTGCCACTCCAGACAACTTTTGTTGCCATTGACTGATGTTTTTCACCCTTTCAGAAAATATGTCCAGTCACATTTTGCAGCTTTCCCTTGATGTATGAAGTTTCACACCCACACTTGAGATGGTTGGATTGTCCATCTGCTCACTGATATTTCTAACTCCCACTGGATCCAAAATCCAGTGCTAATAGTGGGTCCACTCCAACCCCCATTCAGTGAAGGAGAAACTTTTCTTTAAGAATTTCATTCAGTTTCAGTGAAGGAAAGTTTCCCCAGTGCTGCTATCAACAGTGGTCAGAGACTGCTTTGATGTATATCAGTCTGCAAAAGTTGGAGGAGTGAAAGCCTCAGATCACCCAAAGTTTGAAGACGCAGTTCCCCCCTGATGTTTGCATCTTGCCTCCTTGTCTGAGAGATGCAACCTTGCATTTCACTACATTTTTGTAGCTGCTCTGACCTGGGTTGGAGTGGACCAGTGATTCAAATGCTAGCTGGAGAGCTGGGTGCCATTCCCTTACTCCTCCACAGACTTCCTGTATGACCTTTGGTAAGTCGCTTCGCCTTTCTGTGGGTCAGTTCCCTATGGGTAAAGATTCCCATATGATAGCCGATCTTCCCTATCTCAAGGGGTGCAGAGGATAAGTACACTGAAGATCGTGAGGTCATGGGGGTCATGTAAGTACCACAGACAGAATTAACTTTTGTTGAAAGCTAACAATTGAGGCCACTGTTCTTATTTATAGGAGCACAACACTCACGTTGTGTAACTCTTATTTAACTGCCTATGCTATGCCAAATGGGAGTTCTTGTCAGGACAGATTTGATAGCAAAGTAAAATTGAGTCTTGGGCCATTTAATTATCTGTTGGGGAGGCAGATAATTATTTTACAATTATGTGAATACTCATGTGTTAGATTTTTAAATCAAGGCACTGTATTAAGAGGCAGCTTGACCTACCTGGCTATTCCACAGCAAGTACAAAACGTTCTAATTAATTAGTCACTTAATACCACAAAAAGAATCACTGAAGCTTCTTGGAAGCGTCGCCATTTACATTCACGCAGAAAGCGAAGAGTCAATAGTAGTTAAGGGTGGTTTTACATCAAATGTGAAATGTGTTGCAGACCAAGCCAGAGACGCTGGGCCACACTGGAATGGTTCCTTGACGCTGTTTATTTTTAATCTCGACATACATTTGCTTCCTCCCTCTGTGTTCTAGAATTCCATCAAACTAACCCTGCATCTAGGAACTAATACCACTCACATCAGAACAGCAGGTTATGATAAAACTCAGTGGCATCCCCCTAAACACTTCAACGTTCACTGTATGTGCGTTGGCTTTCAAAAATCCATTAGGATTGGACAATATTTCTCCTCGTTTTTTGGAATAGGATATTGCTGGAGCCAGGGAGCTCGTAGGGTTATATTAATGTGAGATAGAAGGTGAGTTAGCCAGGATGCAACGCAGGATTCCTTTGGATCAAAGGGCAATTAGTTGGCACTACAAAGAGCTTGGATGGACTTTAACATTTTTGGAGTATTTCAAAGATTGAAAATTAACTTTCATGTTAATTTTCCTTCAGGTTGCTTAAGTCTATTCAATGGGAGTATGCAGTAAGTGAAACGGTTCTCTGTGGATGGCACACAGCATTAGCATCTTAATGTTAGATAAGGGACCGACAAACCCACAGCTGTAGCATGAAGGTTCTGATTTCTTTTATATATTGTGTTAAATTGGAGAATACACTTTTTTTAAAAAAACAACACATCCCCATTAAAAATCAGCTCACATAATATTAAATTGCACAGATAGCCTAGTAATAAATGAATGAGAAATTTGGCCAATATATGGAGCGAATATTGTTCATGCATTTATTGTTTTATCCAAAAAGGCACTATTAGCTTAAATAAGCATCTTACATGAAGTATCTCAAGGATATGCAAGGCAGACCAAAAGTAATTGACCAAATAACAAACCAAGTACTGGAGTGGTTTTAGTGCAGTAGCTGTGGAGAAGTTTTCCCAGACAATAGTGACCAAAATAAATGCATTTAGACATACAAAGGACTAACAGTATCCTTTAAAAAATATTTCATCAGACTGCACCCTCTGATTGAATTTTTATAGTTATTGTATTGTGTGTAAAGCACATTACATAGTATATATTCTTAGACACAGTTAGATGGCATGTACACACACACACACTAATACATGTTAAATAATTATTTGGTGACTATATGGGGAGTTTAAATATGGGAACCACTCCATTCAATAGTAATCTCTTTCCCATGGAAAGTTTCTATGGCTTGGTCTACCCAGTTTTTGTACTGCTATAACTATATTGGTTGGCAACACTTTTAAACCAAAATAGTTATACCAGTACAAGCCCCAGTATTGATGCAGTTGTACTGGTATAAAGGTGACTTATACTGGGAGAGCTTATTCCCCTTTCCATATGAGGATAAGCTACAGTGATAAGCACCTTTATGCCAGTATAACAGTATAAAGATAAGCACCTTTATGCCAGTATAAAGTGAGGGTTATACTATTTTATCTAAGCCTGCTGAAATGGTTCCAAAGATAAAATCCTACCTGGAGCATTATTACAGCTCACTCAGCTGTTTGGGACAAGTGGAGGCTCAGACTTGGGTGAATGTCATTGTGTCTGCATAGATCACATTCTGCCGTAGGGAGTGAAAAAGGAGCCATCAATAGTGGGCAATTGTTTTCAATTCACGCCGTATTACTACTAAAACTAAAACTGGCGTTGGATGAATCAAAGTGCTAGCCCACTTCGGGGGGGGGGGAAGTTTATGGAACCTATTCACATGAGGAACAATGTAATGTTAACGAACGTTTAATAATGCACTCTTCAGTCGAGCAGAGAAAGATATAACGCAATCCAACGACTGGAAGCTGAAGTGGACAAATTCAGAGTGGAAATAAGGTGTACATTTTGACAGCGAGGGGAACAATTTACCGAGGGTTGTGGTGGATTCTCCACCACTAACAATGTTTCAAATCAAGATTGGCTGTTTCTCTAAAAGCTCTGCTCTAGGAATTATTGTGGAGTAGTTCTATGGCCTGTGTTAGACAGGCAGTCACACTACATGACCACAATGGTCCCTTCTGGCCTGGGAATCTATGAATCTTACTCAGACCTGTTCCCTGATAATGAAATTCACCCTACTGCAGAGACGCAGCAAAAGGTATATGCCACACTTACATCCCTTTTGAGCCCAGTTTGGTTTGTGTTGGCTATCTGGACAGGGATGAATTTCACCCTTTCTAGTTTAGTGAAAAAAGTCTTTGTATTCCTCTTAGCCCTGTGGAGACAGCACAGCTAAGAGCGTGAGCCGGATTCGGTTTCGTTTTGTAGATTAGCAACCAGTTTTGTTGACAAACTCCAGTTACAGGGGTAATCTGTTACCATTGGCAAATCCATTTGAGGCAATGGGTTTGAGCAGATGCCAATAAGGGCTTCATTTGAATATGAGGTGGCTGCCCAGGTGTAACTGACAGCAGAATTAGGTCTGGAGAACCTTAGTACCTGTGATGACGCTGCAAGAAAAGAACCGGGTTGATATGACGCCCCCAGTCTGAGTTTCCCAGATTGATCGTTGGAAAGAAAAAATATTTTTTTACTTCTAAAGTTCTTGCATTTAATCTGGAAGTTATTATTATTTAGAGACAATAAACATGAAACCCCACAATGCCATTTTTGCAGAGTCCCTTTTCAGAGCCAAACCACACTTTAATGTATACTCCATCGGTATTAAATCTGACACCACTCATTAGAAGTAAAATAAACTCCAGCACTGATGGCAAATGTGTTGATTAAATCTCTTTGCATGCTCATAATTGCAAATAAAACATTGACATATTCACGGACCTGATTCTTCTTCCATCACTGTAAATCAGGATTAATTCCATGGAAATCAATGACAAGAGGAGAATCAGGCCTGTAACTTTAAATTTGATGCATGGGGATTGCAGACAAGCATCAAAAAGGGCTAAGGAAGCAACCAGGGGATACTAGAGAGGCCCTTGATCAGTGATGGGTGAACATACTGGGCCAGATCCATGCAGTTATGTTGATTAACATCAGCTGAATATTTGGCCCATTTATTTTTGTTTTGTAAATTCTCCCCTATAGTGACTGATGATTTTATGGAGAATTCAAGTATTTACTCAAATCTCATTGTTTAGACCATAGAAGAATTCCTCCTCCACCTCCCACCAAAGTAATTGTCTTGGGCGGAATTAGATCTGAACACATTTGCCCCAAATGAAGAGTCACAGAACTAGGACGATCTCTGTGACAACAAGCAGAGAGAGCATCATGTGTCCAAGTTTGCAAGGATTCTGAACATCTACAATGTTTGGGGTTGTTCAGATCAGAGGTTTTGGTTCAGGCTCCTATTTATATCACCTGAGGGAAAAAATTGACTCTACTTGTGAAAAACAAGCAGCAAAAAACAAAACACCACACCTGATCTTTCTCAGTCCAAATGTTTTCACATAGCCCTGTCAGGGAGGAAGCATTATAAATGTTTGGGTTATTGCCTACAAGAGTATGTCAGTGCTTGAACTGGGGAAGAAGGGAGAGGGGTCACTAGATTATAGCCCTGCTTCTCACCATAGCTTGTTTATAAAAGGGGGGAAAGGCAACAGATCATCACTTCTGGGGGACCCACTGGTACCTTCAGGGTTTTTTTCCTTCCTTCAATTCTGCACTAAAGGAAGGAACTGAAAGGAGAATTAAGAGGGCAATGGTGCATCAGAAAATAAAATATTCCCCAAATGCACAGAAAGCCCAACCACAAATATTTCAACTTTGGACTTATCCAGCTTTTGCGAGTCCCCATGCAGCATTTTAAACACCTTCCTTCCGCTTACCACTGTTTTCGGCTGAGATGAGCAAACCTCTGTGAACGGTCTAGACACAAGTGAATAATGGGTTCTGAGCTGAATGGAAGGCCCTTTTCTGACCAGGGGCAGCTCTAGCTTTTTTGCTGCCCCAAGCACAGCAGTCAGGCAGCCTTCGGAGGCACGCCTGCGGGAGGTCTGCCGGTCCTGTGGTTTCAGCATACTCGCCGCTGAATTGCCGCCGAATCCGTGGGACCGGCAGACCTCCTGCAGCTGCACCGCCGAAGGCAGCCTGACTGCCACCCTCACAGGGACCGGCAGGGCACCTCCCGTGGCTTGCCGCCCCAGGCACGCACTTGGAGCACTGGTGCCTGGAGCCACCGCTGTTTCTGACAGCATGTATGGACAGTCTACGCTGCTCTGGCTGAGTGCATGCTCCACAATGGCCTCTGGGTCTGCTCCTCAGATGTGTGGGGCACCCACAACTTCCACGCATTACAATGGAAAAGGCAGGTGGGTTTTTGTTTAAGCGTATTCGTTATTATTGTTGTTTAACATTTATATTACTAGAGCACTTAGAAGCCACAACCAAGATCAGGCCACTACTGAGAGACAGTTCTTGCCCCAAGGAATACGGAAAATAAGATGCTCTGTCATTTTCAGCATAATGTAGAATTATTTAATACCTGAATGGATTATTCCAAATGAAGTCACCTTGTTTTAGAGGAGACCTTTTAGCATTCAAGCCAGATTGAAATCAACAGGAGTTAGGCACAAAAGTACCTTTGAGGATCTGGACCAAGGTCAATAAAACTTATTTAGAGAGCCAGATGTTCCCATCTGCTCAGAGACCCCTCAGATTTTTCTTTAGACCAAAAACTTTTAAACACTTATCCAGATCAGCATCAGGTAAATTCCATAGGAGCATCTGTCTCAGAAGTAGAAACCATTACAAATTCACTCATCCCTGGCTGAAATATCATACAGCTTGGTTTCTATTGGGACAAGTCACATTTTAGTGCTCTGATAAAACCACACCCTTTATTTATGTTACTGTTTTTGCCAAGTCTCTCCCTAAAAATCTTTAGATAATGCTGCAATATTCCTCGGCCCCCAGCTATTATGTAATTTAGTCTGATTTCACTGGTTAATCAGTGGAGCATTTACTTTCTTACATTCATTTCTTTTCAAATATTCCCTTAAGAAGGATTAAAGGTTGGAGGTATTTTGTTTATATTTCCCCTCCACTACCACAGAATTTGTAAGCTCTTTGGGACAGGAACGGTCTCTTACTATGTGTCTGTACAGCACCTGGCACAATGAGGCCCGATCTCAGCTGGGGCTCTTGTGCAAATAATTTGTATCATTTTAACAGTTCTTAAATTTCATTTTGTTTCATGTATCAGAGGGGTAGCCATGTTAGTCTGGATCTGTAAAAGGAGCAAAGAGTCCTATGGCACCTTATAGACCAACAGACGTTTTGGAGCACAAGCTTTCGTGGGTGAATACCCACTTCGTCGGATGCATGTAGTGGAAATTTCCAGGGGCAGGTATATATATGCAAGCAAGACGCAGGCTAGAGATAACGAGGTTAGTTCAATCAGGGAGGATGAGGCCCTCATCTAGCAGCTGAGGTGTGAAAACCAAGGGAGGAGAAACTGGTTTTGTAGTTGGCAAGCCATTCACATTTTGTTTCATGATAGGAGTTTTTTTCCTTTGTTTAATGGTTCCTAACTACTTTTTATAAAGCACTGAAAGGCTCTGTTAAAACCATGTCTGTGGGACAGCTTGGCTTGGCTTATCTCTTCCCATGGAACGGGAAATGTCCCCTCACACCTGCTACTGCTTCCCAGAATATGCTCACAAGCTTTTTAAGAGAAGCAAATCATACATGTTTTACCTGAAAGTAGACTGTGGTTGGCAGTCCAGTATCCAAGCCCAATAGGTAAGCTCCATAGAATTTAATTTGAAATGAATGGGGGGCTGAAAGAGCACCAAAGGAGGAAATGGTTTGTTATCCCTTAAAATGAAGTGTTTTCCCTCAGCCCATTCACTGCCATCACTGAGAAGTATGGTGGGCCTGTGTGGAAAAAGGACAGGAATTTATAGCCCTTCTGGCAGCCACCCAAACACATGCTTCATCTGAGAATTACCAGTCAGGTTGCAGAATCCCTGAAGTGACTTTAGAAGCTGAAATAAGCAGCTTCATTTTTGCTTGGGGGCGGGGAGGAGAAAAAAAAAAAACTTTTCTGAAACTTTAAGCACAAGTTGATCATGTAAAGCTTGTGAAGGGGCCCGGGCTGCCCAGAGGATTCAGGTGGCCTGGGGTCTTCGGCGGCAGGTCCCAGGGCAGAAAGACCCCCCACCGTGGGTCTTCGGGGCACTTTGGCAGCGGGTCCTGGAGCTGAAGCACCCCCCGCCTCCGAATTGCCACTGAAGACCCGGAGCGGGAGAAGCTCTGGGGGGCCAGGCCCTGTGAGAGTTTTTCGGGGCCCCTGGAGCGAGTGAAGAACCCCACTCCAGGGGCCCCGAAAAACTCTCATGGAGGCCCCTGCAGGGCCCGGGACAAATTGCCCCACTTCCCCGCCCTCTGAGTGGCCCTGAAAGGGGCGGCATGGAATCTCTCCTTGAAGCTAAGATGGAAGTTGCATGGAGGACAAGCAGGACTTGTCGAAGCTGGAATGCCAGCATCCCATTGGCAGGATAGTATCTAAAGTGCTTTCTATACCCTTCAGTATCTTTTAAACCTGGGGCTAGATCCTCAGCATTATTCTGGGTGCTTTGCTGTGCCAAGACAGCACAAAGCTGAGGATATATAAAGTTCTGTGTCACTCATTCTCTTTACCCCAGAGCTGCACAGAGAGTGTAGAGGAGTCAAGGCAATGCGGCTGATCCTGGGATAAGACAGTTCCTAGGCAACTGCTCCAGCTAGCAACAACAGAATAGCCCTCCAAGGAGCAAAGGTGCCTTTCCCTACTTCAGTGCAGACGTGGACTAGGCCATTAAATTTTAACTCTTTACTTTCATGAATCTTTACATATTTATTCTAACTGACTTCAGTATTTGAAAAGCTGCCAGTAAGAGAGACAAATCTAGAACCAGGGCCCCAAGTTTAACTTGGCTTGTTGTTCACTGTTAAAACAATACAGTTGCTACACCCAATTCTAATCATATTTTCACTGTTCCTTATTCCATTACACCTGTGTCATCCTAGCAGTCCAACTGCAGTATGGGAGACTTGGTTGGGATTTTTAAAGGAAAGAGGGAGTTAGGAAACCAACTAATTGAAATGCAATGGGAGTTGGGCACCTAATTATCTTGGGTCCCAATTCAGGAAAGCCCTTAAGTGCATGGTAAACTAAGTTTAAGTCAATGGGACTTAAGCTTGTGCTTACGTGTTCTCTTGAATAGGGATGTATTCAGCATGTGTTTCCCTGATCAGGTCCTTAAACTCCCAGCCTCAGGACCAGAACATCTAACATATGACTCAGTAAAATAATCCAATACAAAAAATACAAATTCGTTTAGATGGATGTAGATTCAAATAATTCTATTCAGCTTTTCACTATGTCCTAAGAGCAACAAATGAGTTAAAAAAAAAAGAGAGACACAGATGACAACTTATAGCTTAATTTAAGACAGCTATGACAACATAGAATTTAACTGCAATTCAGTTAATGATTCCAATAAAACAATCCCACTAGTTGTTCACATGTTGGTTGGTTTTCAGATTTTTTCCAGCCTCCTTTAGAGGTCTACATGATTGGTCAAGTTAACACTTAATAAGAACAGATTAATATATAACAATGAGTTGGTGCATTACAGACTCTTGCTTTATTTAGCAAGTTCTTTTAATTTCTGCCTTTCCCTAAGAGGGTCTAAAAAGGCCAAAATAAATAAATCACCTTTTAAACATGAACATCTTAAGTGCAAGTTAATGGGAGCACATCACTGGTGTATACTTTTCCTTAATTTATTGGAACTTAATTCAGAACTACACACATTAGGGCCAATGCACTCTATCAAATGGGAGATCAGAGTTTTCCCTCCTGAAGGAGCCAATAGGGGTTGGAAGCCCAGTGGTACATACAGTCTGGCCATAATGCTCTCCTAGCCAATAAACTTCTGAGCTAGCCTAGGGAAGGCATTAGAAAGTTGGTCTCACCCTGGTGAAAGAAAATCTAACACATATTGAAAATGTACAGTTGATATTTGGAGCTTCTTTTTGGAAATCTTAGTTTTTTGAAGAACGTGGATATATGAGCTCATTTACATAAGGCACTGTTTATTTTGTGGAATCTCCATCTCTGGAGATATTTAAGAGTAGGTTAGATAAATGTCTATCAGGGATGGTCTAGACAGTATTTGGTCCTGCCATGAGGGCAGGGGACTGGACTCTATGACCTCTTGAGGTCCCTTCCAGTCCTAGAATCTATGAATATGAACCTATATTATAACTAAAACCAGGTCCCATGGATTGGGTTATAAAAGGACTATAGGCTGGGATATGGATGGGACCTAATCAGACTAAAGGCTTCAGCTGTCGATGGTTTTAACCTAACCACTTCCATGTAATCTGGTTATGTTCTCCACTACATCTTTGAACCATCTAAGTTCCTTACAGGGCCCCCATTACCAGACCATCTGAGCACCTCACAATCACTAGTATATTGCTCCTCAACCCACCTACGAGGTGAGAGTATCTGGTTATCACCATTTTCCAAATGGGGACCTGAGGCACAGAGAAACCAGATAACTTGTTTAAGGTTGCATAGAAAATCTGTGTCAGAGCAAGGAACTGCACTAAGGTCTGCCATGTTCCAGGCAACCACTGGACCACCCAGCCTGTCTTTAGGCATGTTGTAGCCAGGTAGAACGACAACCTTGTTCTACTTGAGTTAGGCTATTGCCATAGGTCAGCAGACACATTGGGCCAAATTTCTAGGGTCTCTAACTTTGGGTGCCTGGACTTTGGGTACTCAGATTTATACACCTAGGGGCAGATTTTCAGAGCTGCTAAGAACCCAGCAACCACAATGGAAGTCCACTGAGAGCTGTTTTTCCACAATCAAATTGCTACATGCTACACTAGTTTACCAGTTAAACTCATTTTCCAACCCGCTGTATGCAATTTATACCATTATTTTAATCACAGCTGAACTTGACCCACAGACTTCCAAGGAAATTGTGTCCCATAAGCCAAATTGCATCTCTTTTCAATATATGCAAGTCTTTTGGCTCCATGCTGTCTTTTGATTTTTGCTTCTCTTTGTCACTTCCTAGCTGTTTTTATTATATCTTGTCACAAGTTGTATTCACACTTTACTGCATTGAAAACTAGTATTTTTAAATCAACCAGCCATAACCCAAGATGAGTCCATGAACACAAAGGAGAGGGATCCAGTGAAATGCTTCAATATCTAGATACAAAAAGATGCAATATATATTGTCCTATTTTGAATAAAGTATAGAAAATTCTACAAGATAGTCATAAAAAAGTCATATGCACATCTCTTAAGTGCTTCTAACCATGGATAAAACAAGAGTTGGCAAGAGCCAAAAGGTCTCACGCTGACTTTAAAAGAAAACCCACAACATTAAAAATGCCCTGGATACAGATCAACTTTCTTGTGCTCAATATTTATTATTGTTTCACCTGCCTTGAAGTGGGGACTGACAGCACTTTGATAAATGGACTGAAAGCTTGTCTAGTTTCACTAAGTACCTTCACATCCTTTATTTAAATGCAGAGTTGTGAATCTGCAGCAAATCATAAGACATATCCCTACACCTCATAGGAGGCCTAATTTAATATATAATTGGGAGAAACCACTGTCCATGCTACAGTCAGGCTTCAGCCCTTTTTTAAAAGGGATGCTAATAGATTCAGCACAGAGTACAACCTTAACAAGCACTCCCAGCCTTTCACTATATTGGGAAATTCCCAAAATAAGTTTTTCTCAAACCTGCACTTTCAAAGAACAGAGTTATGGTGAGCACTGTGGTGAAAGAGAGACACAGACAGACAGACACCGTATGGTGGTGTTGATCTCAGATCGTGTCGATTTTAACTGGAATACACAGTCACAGGGATGGCTCTAGACATTTCGCCACCCCAAGCAGGGCGGCAGGCGGCTCCGGTGGACCTCCTGCAGGTGTACCAGAGCCGTGGGACCAGCGGACCCTCCGCAGGGACGCCTGCAGGAGGTCCACCAGAGCTGCGGGAAGTCCACCAGAGCTGCCTGCCGCCCTCCCAGCGACCGGCAGAGTGCCCCCCGCGGCACACAGCCCCAAGCACATGCTTGGCATGCTGGGGCCTGGAGCCACCCCTGCATAGTCACAGTGGGTGGCTCTTAGCACTGACCACTGAAGTTGAAGAGTGTTATACCATTGACTTAAATCGGACCATACTCCTTGGCCTTAAGAGGAGCAGAGTCAGGTCATTACTGAGCACCTCTGAAACTCTTCCTCATCTAGGAACCCGTATAACTCCCTTGGATGCAATGGGTGCGATTTGCACAGGCAAAAAGGGCCATTAGGTGCCAATAATGGGATTTAGATACTTAAGCTTGATTTGTGCCTAAAAAAAACAACAAAACAAATACACAACGTTATCACATCCCCATCTACTCTGTGATAGGAGGCTCAGGTGGCCTAGTAATTAGTGCACCAAATCTCCAACTGTGTCTCACTGTCAGGGAAGGGGTAGGTCTGTCATGTCCCTGCCTCCAGGCCAGGAGCATTTGGGCCTCCTCCCCACTGTGTATGGAGTCTTTGCCCTTAAGGAGGGGTGGTGTCCCAGCCCAGGGCCCTGCGGAAAGTAACACTGGCAGGTTCCTCCCCAGAAAGCCTAAGTCTGCCACCCTGGACTACTCCCTACTTATGTGCCCCTTCAGTATGGGGCATGGCTCCTGTAGTCCAAACAGTCAATAGCTTCACAAAGTCCCAGATTAGCAAGGCCCTGCAAGACCTGCTGGGCGCCTGCTGGGCACCCTGCAGGGCGCCTTACCTGCTATGTGGTCCTTTCAGGTTTCACCATCAGTCTGGCTTCCTTGGAGAAGGAGTCTTCTCTCCTGCAGCCAGTCCACTACCCTTTGCCTGAGTTTCTGAGCTCCTTTTAACCTGCTCCGTCAGGTGGAGCATGCTCAGCAGGCCTGAAGAGGCAGGACTCTCTGGTCCCAGCATTCCCTTTTAGTCCCTTCAAGACCAGAGCGAGATTTGTATATCCCATCACAACCGTGTACATGCCACATATCTTTACAGGGAAAAAATATTATATAAATGTCTTAGAGACCATTAGTTGTGTTCAACTATTTTTCTTATCAGTCCGGATTTAAAAATATCCCAAAATGTGTTTACAGTATTGCTATTATTTTTTAAAAGCATGAAACAAACCTAATCATAGGTTTAAAAATCTGTTTCACAAACAATCATAATTGTAACCAAAAAAACAGCAAGCAAGAGAGAGGAAGAGGCTAGTGGTTCTCGGTAATAGCTTGCATTATCCCTGAAATAAAAATACAGGAGAACTGTGAAGAATGAAGAAGTTACAAATATGTCAGGGTTCCAATCAGAGTAGAAACTATTTGAATTTCAAGGAATTCTGGTGACATTGTGGTAATCTCAAGTGACGAGCTAGCCTCATCGCTTATAGTCACTTTCATAGTGTTACAGAGTTGGGCCCACAAAGCATAGCTTGGATCCAAACTCCTTCAAAGATTAGGGATGTTCAGAACTGGGGGGGATTGAGGTGGTGATTGCCTTTAGCTCTTCTTTCTGTAGTAAAGTTCAGTAGTAAAGTTCAGGTCCAGATCCAAATGTCCACAATATTTAGGCATATTCAACATAGGATTTTAGTTCAGGTTTGTCTCAAAATATACAAATACATTTTTACCAGTTGTTCAAAGTATAATGTAATAAATTACAGCAATTCAGCTGCAATTGAGCATGCATTTATACACAATTCCTAATAAACTCAAATGAAAGAGAGAATTTCCTGAAGCCTCTTTTCTTTCTAAATCTGTAGCATATTCCAAATACATTTTAAATGCAATGTATTATTGCAGTTTAAATATTGCTAGGAGGTTTCTCTTCATGAGGTCCAACAGTGTTCATAGAATTATTATAAAATATCAAGTGCATTTAAAGGTGTTCCAATACAAGCTACACAGATTACAATAGCACAGCAGACAGTGAGCCTGATTCTCCATTGCCTTGTATACTCATTTATACCCATGCAAAATGATAACATGGTATTCTAATTTGTTAGGATATTACCTGTAAACCCAGTCTGCACAAGATACAGCGCAGTACAGAATCAGGTCCTATGCTTTTCTGTTGTTGTGTGATTATGTGTTGTACCCTGTGTTGGTTCCATTTGGTGGACTGCAAAAAGAAATAGATCAACTAAGTATCACTAAAAGAAATGGCTAAAGGATCATGCTTCTCTCTCCGGGGTGGGGGGGAGGGGAAGGAATCTTGTATCATCTTATTCAATATTCACATGCCATCAAAGTCAATGGGGAAAAAAGACCCCCTTAATTTCACTGGGAACTGGATCAAGCAATTTAAATAATCTGAAGAAAAAGGAAATTCAGGAGTTTTGACAAAGATTCAAGGAGTCTTGATTTGGTGTTTCACCTGCCAGATCACATTTACAAAGAGAACAATAAGCCAGATTCACTCCTGCTGGTGCAGCGAGGCACAAATTGCATATTTTTGCCAGCCTGGCCAACTGCCCCCTATGGAGGGCAGGTGGCAATACTGCCGCTGGTACCTTGTGCCACCACTGCTCACCACTGGGTAGCCTCCTTACCCTAGGAGTCCCCTGCTACAAGGTTACGTGCCAGCTTGTGCAATATGGCAGCAGCTGCCACCCTCCGAAAACCCCTTCCAGAAAACAGATTCAACACTTTGACAATTGAAAAAGAGCAGCAACAACTTTTTGACGACCACGTCCTGCTATTAGAGCGGGAAGAGACATGCCTTGGAAGCGTGAGGCCTTCCCCCTAGCCCCAGGGCCAACTTCTGCTCTCAGGGACATCAGAATAAACCCACTGATGTCAGAGAGAAATTTCAGTTTACACTGGTGAAAACAAAGGCATAATTTGGCCTAAAATAGTAGATTAGAACTGTGTGCCTGTTGGTCACTCTCACACTTGGTTGTAATCATTACGGCTGCTCCAAAATTTGGTTGTTTTGCTTCCCTTCCCACCAGGAACATTTTCAGAAGAAAAACCTCATTTCATTCATAAATTCACTTCTCCCCTCCCCCCCTTTTGGGGGCAAAAAAACAAAAACAAAACAAAACAAAAAACACTCATGATCATCTACTCTGACCTCCTGTAGAACACAGGCCACAGAACTTAACCTCCATGAACAATTTTAGGGAAGTCCATTAATGGCTATTAGCCAGGATGGGTAAGGAATGGAGTCCTTAGCCTCTGTTTGTCAGAGGGTGGTGATGGATGGCAGGAGAGAGGTCACTTGATCATTGCATGTTGAGCTCATTCCCCTGGGGGCACCTGGCATTGACCATTGTTGGCAGACAGGATACTGGGCTGGATGGACCTTTGATCTGACCCAGGATGGCCATTCTTACATTCTTATTTTTCCAGCAGTGGGTGGAGAAGGGAATTCTTTCTTAAAGAGGCGGCAAAATGGGAATTTCCCCACGAGTTTGAAATGAAGGATTTTAAGAATTTAATGAAACGTAAAATTAAAAAAAAAATGGTTTGGTGAAGACAAAGTTGTTTTGACAATACCCCACTTTTCAGTAAAAACATTTTGTTGGGAAAATGTCAATGTAGTGAGGCGGTCTGGCTCCCAGTCACCCCGGAGGATGAAGAGCCCAGCCAGAGGCCGGACTGGGTGGAGCTACAGAGCTCTAAGCCCGCCCCGCAAAGGGTCAAGCGCCAACCCGGAAGTATAAAGGTGGGCCCTCCGAGCTCAGTGAGGCCTCATCAGCCGGAGCGAGTGGACGTCTCTCCGGGAGCTCAGGACTGGGAGACTCCTGCAACCCAGGGTAGCCGCCCAAAGCGGCCTGAACTTCCCCGTGCTCATTATCCAGAGGAGCCGCCGGAGCCCCCCCCGTGCTCGTTATCCAGAGGAGCCGCCGGAGCCCCCCCCGTGCTCGTTATCCAGAGGAGCCGCCGGACCTACCCTCCAGCCCCGGCCGGGATGAACCCATGCACCTGGACCCTGTGGAAGATGACCCCAGGATCCAGGTAAGCCCCGAGGGGGAATCTGGAAGTAGCCCGGGGGCAGTTGACTCTAGTCTGGCTGCAGCCAAACCAGAGCCAATGTCAGTGTGTTGCGGCCAGGATCCCCACTGACACAGACGCAGGTTGCCTGCTGCTGTTAGGGCCCTGGGCTGGGACGCAGAAGAGTGGGTGGGCCTGCGTCCCCTCTGCCAGCCCACTCACAGGTGGCAGTCTCCCCCTCGCCCCAACGCTCAGGCCCAGGAGCCTGGGCCTCTTACCTTGTATAAACTGAACTGTTTGCTCAGTCCCTGCCTGAGGGTCTGAGCCCTGCACTATTGTTTGTTGCCCAGACCGAGGGCCTGGGCTTACTAGACTGAACTGTTGGCTCAGCCCCTGTCTGAGGGTCTGAGCCCTGAACTGTCATTGTTGCCCCAGGTAGTGAGGCAGCCTGGCCCCTAGCCGCCCCAGAGAAGGGTGAATCTCAATAGAGGACCCCTACAGTCAACCACAGTAATTACATTACGTTGACTCAGTGGAATTACATGCGATTCATACAGGTGAGAGGCAGAATCTGGTTCCATGGGAACACTGCTCTCTCTCTAGTATGGCAAATATTTTCTAGCACGGCAAATATTTTCTAGCACACATTTAAAAAACCTATGACTGACTCAAACTGTGATCCCTTCCAAAGTGGCTAAGGGCCAGGTGCCATTCAGTTCTCCAAGTTCACTGCACATCAAAAGAATCCTCTGTCTGAGTGGCTGCTCTGACGTCCCCATTTGGAGTTTAAAGATCCCTTCTCTCCTTTCAGAAGATGGCAGTACAAACCACCTACACTCCCTCCAGGAGTGGGGATTTGGGAGGGGGGCCGCAAGGCTTAGACCTTGCAAAGCCATTATGCATGTCAGTAACATTTTAAATAGCAGCACTGCATATTTAATAAGAACAAATATATCTGTCTATAATATTTGACGCAGTGTGTATCATGTGGCTGTTAAACCACAAGGGCATTTCATAATCCATCGGTATTCCATATTATACTAGCCGTCTTAGAAAAATATCCGTCAAATGACTAATTGGGAACTTGAGTTCCATAAAACTGGAAGGACAAAGGGCTTGCTTCATCTGTAAAGAGCGGTGTATCACCTTATTACCCACCGATATGTGGACAAGCAGCTGTCAGATGTTAATTACAGATCTTGTGCAACAGCACACTGGCCGATTTTCCAAACTGATATTTCCACCCCAAGCAGAGCCAACACACAGCATATCAGAATACTATCTATTAACCTCTTCACTGCTAGAGACACTGCCACACCTAAGAAGTAATAAGTTCAGGGGTTGGGGCTATGATATTTTAAACTACAAGTTACTAGATAAGCCAAAGTTAAGAAATCTCAATGAAGTGATCTGTTCCTCCTAGATACAAGTGTACAAATCTTGTTCTTTCTGTGCAACAGAAGGTGAGAGCAACGTGCCTCCATAGTATCCTTAGATAACCCACACATACCATCTCCATTCTCAGACCCCTGGAGAGATAGCTACAGGTCATCACATGGGAAGTTTGAAACTGAAAGTCATCATCTTTGGTGGCATAGCCTTGGGGAGGCACTTCAGCTCCCCCTGCCTCTCAGCCATAAAGCCACTAAAAAGTTAGTGCAGCTGAAGGTTTGCAGTGCATGGCAGATGCATCAGGGGAGGAGAAGAAACGGGATCTTGGAGTGGCTGCAGCACCCAATGATTGGAGCAGCCACCACATTTCCTTACATTTCCTACAGGGCTATGGATGTGAAGATCCAGATATGAATGATTCCTCCCAACCCACCCACCCTTCTTCCCCTGGTCCCCTTCTGGCTCACACACGGTCATGGGGAAGACCCTGATCAACTATGGTTCCAAAGTGGGCATAGGTTGGACATCCACCGTGCCCCTGTAAAACACTCTACTTCCCATCCCATAGCAGTTCCACTCCCTTGGTACCCTCTGGGTCCATACAGGATGGAAGAGGGTTGGGATTTACCCATTAGATTTAATTATAGATTTTCCCTGCACTTGCTGTCAGTTTTGCTATACTTTCATGATGGATAATTTAATTTCTCCTCTACCCTTGATTTCTCTGGGACACCAAAGACCAAGCTCTGGTTGGGCTATGTCTCCTTACATGAATCGCTGCCGTTCAACCACATTTTCCCATCAAAACTGCCACTTAAAGCTACCCATCCACCAGCACAGCTGCTATTTAAGGACAGCCAGGGGCTGTCTGGGGCCATAATGCTCCACTTTGTGGCAAGCGCCCACTATGGCTCCTTCTGAAACATCTAGTATTGGTAACTGATGGAGAGACAGGACACTGGACTAGCCTGGCCACTGCTCTGATCCAATATGGCAGGTCCTACGTTCTATAAGCATGAACTTTTGCTTTGTATTTTATGTGCATTCTTACACATCTTTAGACTATTTTCCCTGGACTTTGAGTTAGTCAGGCACCCAATGTGAAGCAGGTACAATTTTCCTATCCCTCCCACCCCGCCACACACACACACACACACTTTATTTTTTGCCATGTTATTCTGATTTAACACCTAAACTGGGGTGCATGAAGTTGTTTCTAGCAGCTGCTGATTCTCTAGCGCTGAAGCAAGGCAACAGGACAGTGAATAAATTCACAAGTTGTGCATTGGCTCCGCACCCAAACACACTGTGCACTCCACCTCTGGGTCAGCTGATCAATTACCAGCTTATCTGGATGGGTCTGTGCCCTGTTTTGAACCCTGATTCTTTTGAGCTCTAGGTTTTGTATTTGGGGATTTCACAAATGGTCTTTTTTCAGGAGTTCAGCTCAGCCAAAGTTATTCGGATTTGGCATTACAGGTTGTGAAACAGACTTCATCCTGACCTGTGAGACAAGTTACATGTCTACTGTACATTACTTTGACAGTGGAACTTTGGCCTGGTCTACATTGGGGGGTGTGTCAATGTAAGCTACGGGAATGGCGTAGCTGAAGTTGAAGTATCTTATTCCAACTTACCTCGTGTCCTCACGGCGTGGGATCAACATCCGCAGCTTCCCCGTCAACTCCACTACCACCACTCGCTCCGGTGGAGTTCTGGAGTCGATGGGGAGTGCGTTCGGGGATCGATATATCACATCTAGATGAGACGTGATATATCGATCCCCGATAAATCGATCGCTACCCGCCGATACAGCGGTTAGTCTGGACGTACCCTTTTATATACCTATCAGTACCCAGCGATGCACTTTACCTGAATCCAACACATCTCTGCTGACAATGAAGGAAGCTGTGATTTGCTAACAAAAGCTCTGACTCATGGTCCTTATGCATCCCAAAAACTCATCATTACTATATGGAAGCACTGCAAGGCCCAAGGGAGATCCTATGGCACGAGGAACTGTACAAACACATGTGAAGCCACTGAATTTATTTGAAGACATAAGTTATGTGGTATTGGGATCCAACCAGTTGCTGAATACAGTTACTCACAATCTGGTGCTAGAAAATGAATAGAAAAGGCACCAAGTTTACATGAGAAATTCTTCACATGACTAGATTACTATTAGATGAGTCTTCCCAGAATATTTTCTAGCATAAATATGTATCACAATAAAAGTACTGGTGTCTTTGTTCACTGAAACATCAATTTAAGCATGAAAGGCTAGCAATGCAGCCATATCCCAGAATATATTCCATGACCCAGACAAATATGAAGTGGTACAAACCAACAGTGGGAGGATCATTTATACTTAGTGACTAGCTTGTCAGTGTGAAAACCTCAAGTGGGTTGTAAGTGTAGGGTTGACTGTCTTTGGTTTTTTATATTTGCTGATTCAGCTCTGACAATCAAGGGATTTTTGTTGTTGTTCAATTTGACTAAGCAGACTAAATCAAATGATTTCATGTTTATTCTCAGTTTTGTTTGCCTTATCGCAGCTCAACTCCATTAAATGCTCAATTTTGGCTGGTAACTGGGCTTGGTAAGAAACTTTGGCATTTGCTTTAAATGCCAGCTTCTTTGAAGATGTTCCCATTGCCCTTTAACGGCCCCAAAGCCAGACATTTACATAGCAACAAGCAAACAATAAAAACCTATTCTGTCCCTAAAAAAAACAAAAACTCTGTCATGAAAAGCCAGCACTGGCGTCCATCTGAGGGGTTCGTAATTCTGGCAACGCATCTTTCTGATTAATGCTAACAGATCATCTTCTTAAAATTGCCCATTAAATGACCAAAAATACCTTACATCTAAAACCATGTTTTCCCTCAACCCTTGTTGTAATTTGAATGCATCTTTTTCATGGTCCTTAATCATTACTCAAAGGAGGCAATGCCACACACACAGCTGCTAAATGTTACTTGTGCAGTTTTAAACAGGTCCATCAGAAAAATGCTACCTTCAAAGTTTATAAGCAACTAATAATGACACTCACACACTCTCTCTCTCTGTCACACACACACTCTACATAAGTTTCTATGCACAAATGGTGGGATTTTCAAAAGTGGTAAAACTTCCATTGACTTCAGTGGGAACTGAATTTGGGATTTTCAAAAGAGTTCAAATTCAGTTCCCACCAAAGTCAATGGAAGTTTTACCATTTTTGAAAATCCCAACCAGAGGAGCATAGTTAACTAATCAGACCAAAACGGAGAAGCCTTTTGTGTTTCAGAATTAAAAGCAAACTGATCTCTCAGAAGTATTTCTCTCCATATTAATTGCCAGCATTTCTTAGCCAACATAGATGGTATCTGCTTTCTAGTAACAATCAATAGCTTTCTACCCTAAGACTATCTCCCAGGCTGACAAACACCCCATCTCAGCCCTCAAGCATTCTTTGTGCTCCCTCACCTTCCGATACCATATGAAAAAAAATAATAAGGCCCTGTTTTGATAGGGACAAAATAGTTGTTCAAATAGTTCTGCTAATTTCATAAAGATGCATGATAATGTTTTACATATGGTCCTATGCTTTTTAACAAAAAAAATTGAACACACATTTTGAGACAAGTTTGGTTGATATGCTGCTGATAGCACAGGATAACCGAACGCCTTTTGGTTTAAATTATAAAGACAGCCTAGGGATCATTTACCAGAGCTAATGGGTTTATGGGTTCTTTAAAGAGCCAGATAAGCCCACAGCTGTGACAGTGAACAGCATGTAGGTCAGAGCTACTGCAGGGGCTTGAATTCTGGGGGACTGAGGTCATTTATGCCACAACCTGAGTCCTGACACCATTAGTCTGTGTTCTTTAGTGCAACTAAGATGTGTGTGTGTTCACATTATGGTGGAATATGCTACACACTGAGGAACGTTCCATCTTATGAGGCCATAGCAGGCCAGCCCCTCAGCTGGTGTAAAGGGGTGTCTCTTTACTGAAGAGAATGAAGCACTGCTCATTTTCACTAGCTGTGGGTCCGGCCCAGTTCATTTAGGTTCACTAACCAAAAATGTCCCACTTAGCCAGGTGAGAAATTTGTGAATATTCCTGAAGACTAAGGGGATATGAAGAGGAGGAGGGAGGAAACGTGCTCATCGCTAGTCCACATGGCTAAATTGGCAACACTCACCTTTAAGCCAATAGGTGTAAGGTCCCGTACCAGGATTCGGACTCAGATAGTGACAAAACCTGCACTGCCAGCAAAACTGGTTGGTTATGTGCTGAGCACCAAGACCACAGACAGGAGAGAGAGTCCTTACACCCCAGGGAGCTGACAGTCTAGTTCAAATACAATCTATTCTAATCTGCTTTTGCTTGTATCAAACTCTTGGTTTTAAAAGCACTTTTGGGTGCTTTAAGACCAACTCTGATCTCACCTAGGCTGATGTAGCACAAGTGGATGGCGTTATTACAGATTTATATTGGTATAGGGCTGATCAGAGTCAGGATCCTTGAGTACAAGAGTTAAGGTATATTAAAAAAACATTCTATTCTACAATATATCTATCGATCTCTCTATTGATTTATTCAGACACAACTGTTAGGTAGATTATGCTAAAGATTGGAAATCTTTTAATGATGGAATATAAACCCCCTACAAACCGTGCTCTGGAGAAAGAAAATTGTGTCAGGGGTATGCCAAAGAAAGGCAGAGAACCCTAGTGAACCTTGGAAGCATTATGGGGACAGAGGTGACAGTGTATTACATTTCAGAGAGTTATAATTAAGATTTGCCAGTCAGATTTCCCCCAAGTGGATCCAGAAGGTTAAAATGCAAGGCTTAATTCTGCTTGCACTGGTGAAAAAGTCAGGGCACATGAGGGGAGAATCAGGCCTACTGACCTCAAAGGCGTTACTTGTGATTTACATGGGTGGGAAGCGCGAGGGAATCGGGCCCACAGAGTTCCAGCTCCCTACATTAGAAGTTTTTCTTCTGGGCAAGAGACACTATCAATTTTGCAGAGGTTTTCAGCCTATTATCACACAACAGGTAGACAGTTGTCATAAAGCATTAGCTCTAAACGAGGTTGACAGCATAACTGCGAGCTAGCCCCAGGCTTGGCAGTCTGTGCAGCACCTGCAGCTCGCGGCACTGCAGCCATAGGGCAAGACAGTGTTCCATCAAGAGACAGGCTGGCAGCATCTGCTGTGAATTACTTTGAATTGTTGCCCTTAATTGACAGTATACTCAAGACCAGCCTGCCTTTAAAACACAACACACGGGCCGCTGCCAGGAGCCTGCTTGGCCCCACATGGCAACAGTTTCAACCCCAGCATTTTTGTCAAGAGTGGTGTTCCACCTTTCGATCCCATCGTTCATTAGTGCTGATTCCCCCCAGCAATAGTGATCAGAAACAAAAAAAAAAAGTTTCTCCTTAGGTTTGTTCAAGACACCATGTTCCCTGGGAGGCCTGCTCAGCACAGTCATTAGACAGTAGAAAGAGAGAAGGGAGTTCTGTCTATACAATGCTGAAAAGGTCATTGAAATCACCAGCCCTAGAGAACTAGGGGGCATTAGAAAAACATGTGAGCGTTGTCAGGTGGCTACCGGTTCCCACTTGATTCCCCAAGAAATGGCAGTGTGGTGATCAACTTACCCAGCAATGGCTTCCAGGATCACACTGCTAATTTTAGTTCCCTCAGCACTGAGCCCCTGCTGCCGGAGAAAAAAGATGAAAGACCACATGGAAAAGATACAAATAGGAAAGATTTTAAAAAGCAGTGATCATGTTCATCTCACTTGCTTGCTCCAGCTCCCACTGAGAGACTCCAGAGTGAGTGAGCATAGTGAGTGATTTTAACAGGACCATGTGGAGAAGATGCTGGGTGTTTCTGTGTTGAGAGGTGGATCAAGGCAGAGGGTTCTCTAAGTAGGAAGTGTAAATTGGTCTAGGCGAAGCTTGAAGATGGACAGGAATTTGAGAGAGAGTCTGAGGGGACATTATTCTGTTTGCTTATTTGGCTTACATCCTGTGTCTGTATGATGCCCATGTAGACTGTAAGCTCTTTGGGACTGTGCCCAGTTCAACCATTGTCTGTAAAGCAAGCAGAACAATTTTGGGTGCTATGTTCATAACGATACTATTTTGCCTTTGCGGATTATCCAATACATTTTCTGTGTTCTGCTATATTATTCTGAGGAACTTGGAAGCTTTTGTGTGAGTTGCTTATAAATGAAATGGGTTCTTTAAATCTATTGCATCTTTTTGAAGGGCAGTCACAAGGAAACACTATAAAACCTGAAGAATATTACACTATATATTGTAATCTATGTACAAATACAGTGTTATTAATAGCTTAGAAAAACCCCTACGATAATTGATAGAGAAGGTTGAGATGGTGGTGAAGGTGGGAGGATGCCTGGATGACAGCTACGTACAAAGGGCCTGATGCTGAACACTTCACAAAAAGTGCTGAGTGGTCTCAAGCTCCAGAGGAAGTCTGTGGAGCTGAACGTCATGACCGTTACACTGAGCACCCATGACTTCCACTGACTGCCTGAAAATCTCATTTAAAACACCTGAGAGGTCTATATAAGCACCTTCTGAATGGCTCTCTGCACAGCAGTGCAGGAAAGTGCTTGTCTGTTCTCCCATTCGGTAGAAGGAAAGCTACAGGTGGCTAACGCACTGGACTGGAACTCAGGAAACCTGGCTTCTATTCCTGGCTCTGACACTAGTCTGCTGGGCAATTTCAGACAAGTTACTTCACTCCTCTCTGCACCTCAATTTCCCCATATGTAAAATGGGGATCATTCTACTGGCCTCCTTTGTAAAGTGTTTTGCACGCTACTGGTGAAAAGTGCAAGAGCGAGGTCCTACTATTAGCTGTCCCTAAAGCAGGCAGAAAGAGTTGAGGGCCAGACGGCTTCTGAGTCAGATATCCCAGCACAGAAAAATTCCATGCTCCTATGAATGAGAGAGGCCTAGCCCTATAGAATAGGAATAATATTGCCTTTAGGGCAGGCCCTGTTTCTTTGCTACAGATTTTACAGCACCAAGCTTAACGGGGCCCTTAGCTGTCGGTACTATCATAATATAGATAATTAGCTATGAGGGATGTACGCCTTCTAAGCATATCCACAACATGCCTGAAGTGGCATGTGACCAGAATTAATCACCAAATTGGGTCTGCTGGTTGCATCATTCGCTTCTCTAGCCTAAGCCAGGTACTGACGGGGAGCATGGCATGAACACTGATCCATGCCCCTCTGGGATTTACTGGCTGATCTAGTCAGGCTTTTTTCTAGCTCTCATTTCTTTTGTATACTTGTAAAAGTAAAATGCATTAAAATGGTAAACTCAATTGGGTTGCAAACCAAGGTATAATGTACCTTAGGGTCCAACATTTCTGTGTAATACTATCGACAGCACCACCTTCAAATAAGGAAAGACATCCAGACACAACTGGGCCCAGGTCTGCATGGTTAATCCAACGTAAAGCTGAAGTAATTCCACTAACTGACTTTGGATTCATAATGGTGTCAATGAATGCAGAATCTCGTCCAATGTGTCTACAGTAAACAAACCTACATCCCTCCTTCTGTCCTCCAAAAGCAGCCTCCTAGGGAGAGCTTGCAACATGAATGACCTTTCTTCTGTCCCTGTCCCCCACCATGTACAAATCTTCATCCCAAAAACTAAGTGCCTGATTTTCATTCACAGTGACCCTTTTACACTGTTTTGGTAGTGTCAAGAGGCCTTGAAGTGGATGTGAATTAAATTCACAGCCCCTTGACAATCAAAGTGATGTAAAAAGTCCACAGTGTAAATGAGGATCAGGCCCTAATCACTTAGATACATTTATGTGAATTTATAGTGTACACAAGGGTCGGTTTTGTTTATTTTAAATAAAAGCTTTTAAGAAAGATTCAGCGAATTTTTCAAGTACAGAAGGGTTGGTGGGTTATTTTTCCTCACTCCTGCTGGTTTGTTTGATCCCGACTCTGCCACAGATGCAGTATTGTTTGTTTCCTAATGAGAAGCTGTAAAAAGATCATGTGACTGCAGGAGTGGTTTTCCCATGACCAGACAAACCCTTTTCTTTATTCTGTTAATCTCTTCAAGGCCTGGTACAACCAGACAGTCCAAACTACTGTACCTGACCAAGCAATGCATGTCCTACCCATGGGTGAGCAATTAACCCCAATCTTGCGTTCTCCTCACCCCCTCCCCCGCCAACTATCTCCAAACTCTTCAGAGCTTGCTCATCCCACATTTACATTTCAAGAGCTGGTTTGTAAAGGGACCACCAGCAACAAATGTCAGCTCTGGGTTTAGGGTTTGGTTCGAAGGCATTTAGATAGAAGAATAATTGCACAGGGATGTGGTTTGCTCTGAAGAAATAAAGCCTGTGTTTAAATGTCTGAAATTCCTGGTGACGCTAATAATTGCAACCTCTGCCTCAATAAAATGCACCAATAATGTTATTGAAATGTTTCCAATCAAGAGGTATTATTTTTGGTTTAAAACAGATGCAGCAGTCAGTATTTAAAAGGAAGACGTCTGGGTGGGTTTACCTCTATTTCAAGGGAATACAAAACTCTGGAACATTGGTCAAATCCCTCTCTCTCTATTTTTATAGCCTTTGTATTACAATGTGAAAGGCTTAATACAGATCTTGTGCTGACTTTTCTAAACAAACAGGAAAGTTCCACTCTCCGGTCATCCGCTGAAGAGACACATTGAATTAAGACATGTTAGAGAACAGCCTGATACTGGGACCCTGCTGAGCTTCTCTGGAAAAGTACTGAGCACACAACTCCCACTGACCTTAGTGGGAATTGAGGAGTCTGAGCATCTCACAGGATCAGACCTTTAAGCCAGCTGTAGGCACTGATCCTGTAAACACTAAGGGCAATGGTTTCACAAATGCCCATATGATTTAGGAGCCTCAATCTCATTTTCAAATGGGACAGTCATTTGGAACTTAAGTGCCATTGAGGATTTAGGTCCTGATACTCAAAAGATATTTAGGCACCTCACTCCTATTAAGTGTGAAGCTCCTGAATAACTTTGAAAATCTGGATCTTAGGAGCTTAAGTCCCAGAATTTCCAGAGGTATTTAGACACCTAAAGAAATCTTCAAGAATACCCAAGCAGGACCACTAATTCCAGGAGTTAGGCACTCAACCTGCTTAGGTACTTCTGAAAATCTCACTAGGCACCTAACTTCATCTTTTTGTCCCTATACAACCTTTGAAAATATGGCCCCAAGACACTTTTGAAAATGGAACTTAGGAACTTTTAAAATTTTACTCTTTTGCTTCACTTTCTTTATGCAAGTCATCCCATTGAAGTCTATGGCATTACTTTTATGAGTAAAGTTAAGCATGTCCATAAGCGTTGGCAGGTCATAATAATTAGTAGACCTATAGCATAATTATAATGAATGGTATCTTCAAGTAAAACAATAACTATCTCCTATACATGCACTCAATAGATTCAATGTCAACACATATGGAAGACATTTATTGCTATAAATACTCAGGCACTTTTTATTATTATCCAAAAAAAGAATATCGGGCTAATCTTTCTCTTGTACAATCATCTGAGACAGATTTGAACCCAGGTTTTTCTGGCTCAATTTCAGCTTTTATATACATGATCACTTCTGCCAGCTGGCAACCCTAAATTCTTAGAGCATAGTAGTTCTTCTGTAATCAAACATATCTGCACAGTAATGTTACACAACTAAGCTTTTTACATGCAATATATTACAAAAAGATTCTTTCCAATTGTTTAGAACTATGAAAAATTAGATAGTATAGGTAAAAATTGCTTCTCTTTTTTAAGTTAATCATTAACATTACTCCAGGAAATAACTGAGACTATTGTCTTATTTCCAAAGGTTGTCCTGGGGCAAGCAAAAAAGCTAATTTCATTAGACATCATACATATTACAAGGGTAGCTATGCAATCACTGCATGCATATGTATACAATCATTTTAAAAAACCCTCTGAAACGGAAGTCTTAAAGAATACTACAAGAGGCCCAACAGAATGAAGGTATAGAAAAATAAACACACTGGGTCGTATTGTACCACTGGGATCTAAGTAAAAGTTCTCAGTGATGTCAATGGGAGTTCTGCATAAAGCTCAGTAGGACAACCTGGTCTCCCGCCACTATATATGGAGATAATGCATGAAAACTTTCTTGTGCTGATTAAAGGTGAGTGACTAGCCATTTTACAATCCACGTGTCCCGTGTATCAGAGGAGAAAAGACATGCTATGCAATTGGCAAGTCTCATCTGTTTGACTTGAGATTGCAATCCTGGGCCTTAGACCTTTGGATGACAAGGCTATTAACACATTTTGTACCTGACTCTGCACTGTGGAAGTGAATGGACACTATACTATTGCCTTCAACAGAAAGAGGATCAAGACCTTTGACAATGACAATAAGTACAGGGCTGTTCTCAGTTACATCGTTGACTTCAGTGGAGTTCATCTGCATTGGCACCGGTGTCAATGAGTGCCACGCACCACCCGTAGAGTACAGGCAGATTAGCGTTCAAGTAACTAGGAAGCTAATGATAGCTGAATAAAAAGGCGACTGCAGAAATGGACAGCAACCAGTAGTTAAAAATGAAATAGAACAACTTGTATGTACCTCTGGGAGCTGGATGAAATGCCACAGGGCCATGAAGAGTAGCCTGAGTGTTGTGTTTGTTTCTAAAGTGAATTTAATGCTTTTATGGAGAACTGCTGGATCCACAGCACTGGCACAGCATGGGTCAACTCCCCCATACCTGAGACACATTCACACTTAATGTAAGGCTTGAGGTTAAATGGAACTCCAGCCTCAACTCCTGCTCAGTAACGTATGAAATCCCCCCTTACACAGAAGGCCAGCACAAAGCCCATGCACCACTTAAGAGGGTCTTGTGAAGCCTCTCCACATGGGGGAGGAATTTGACCAAATACAAGCTGAGAATGTATTTGCAGACCGACAAAGTTCCTGCAATCTGCTCGCCCCTTCTTCCCCCACTGCCATAACCTCCCTCCCAAAGCAGCCCCACGAAGCACTAAGATACTGCTTACCACAGCTGTCTTCAGGATGGGTGTATTGCCTACTCCCCTCTTTCCACTCTGTCCTGTAGTTCTTCTCTCTGGGCCTCCAAGAGGTGTTGTAGAGCCATTTTCTCCCCTCCTACGGCCTGCCCAGTATACGCCACCATCTGCCTGACAAGCTATAACATTTCTTATCTGTGAGTCTAGCATAAGCCAATCCTTCTATTCAACCACACATTGCAAAGAGAGCAGGGAAAACACTTCTTCTCTCTCAAATAGAGGTCTCTCTTGGAGCTTTGCTAGCACCCACATGCTAGGCATTGTTCAGATAGAGGTCCCCAAGCATCACCTACATACAATTTGTCCCCTGATGCTGAAATGGCTCCTGTGTATTTAAGTAGATGGCCACACCTCAGGCCCACGCGCTGAGCGTTGCCTTTGTTTGGGCATGCAATGAGTCTTGTGCCCCTTTCACCACTGAAAATATAGTTACATGATTATTCATTGTTGAACATTTTCAACGGGTGGCCCCGCAACACTTTTGCTCCTCTGAAAAAGAGTTACCTCAGCCACGTTACAGTATTTTCCTTTCCTCCTTCCCTTGCTAAGTACAAACCTTAGCACCTTACTCTGCTATGAGTGTACACCATAAGCTAGACAACATGCATAACACTAGCAAGTTAGCATGCCAAGACACTAAATTTCCTGACTTTGGAGGGCTTTGAGCTTACCATCTTAATGCTGCATTGCTAGATTTTTTGGGGGGAGTGGGGGGGTGTATTTCATTGTGAATCTGTTTTTACAATGCAATACATTTTATTTGTCTATGGAACTTTAATACCCTCTGCAAAGTGTTTTATGATGCAATGTGTGAGTGTTGGTTAATCATAAGCTAAAGGGGAAAGGAAAATGTAAGTGAGATATAAAGGGTGGAAGTGAGTGACTCAGTAGGTTGGAGGGAAGGGACAAGAGTTCCAGACAGATGGGACATGAATAACTTTTCCATCTCTTTTCTCTCTCAAGTCATGCAGGAACTGTTGTGTTTAAATAGTCAGTCATTAACTTTTTGATGGGGGTTTTAAAGCCTGAATTGAATTCTCTGAACATGACCAACTATCATTACAGGGTCTGCATCACTGCACTGCAGTGTTAGAACCCTTTAGCAAGCGAGAGCCTTGAATGCAATATTGAGAGCTTGCTGTTCCACATCATGAAAAGCCACCAAACCAAGTCAGTTCAGTTTCAGATCCATCTAGGACTGGATGATGCTTCAAGAATCACAGTGGCAATGGTTAGCAGTTGGGCAGAGGATTTGCTACCAGGCAACGCTTTATTTTGACCAGGGGCGTAGAAAGCAATAGAAGTTAAATGGGGTTAGGCTTACAGGGAGTGGCAACTGATCCGTCTGGTTGCGAAATAGACTCCAATGTGAGTACAGCTAAGGTTCTGCTGAACTAATATGCCAGTGGTTTTGTCTAAGGAACTGACTGTGATCCACCTCAAAATCCCTCACTTTGGCTCCTCGAATGGATGGACCCTTCCATTCTTACAATATCCTACTAACTTCAGTAGGACTCTTCACAGATGCCAGGGTCCACCTGACCAAATCAGATTGCAGGATTCAGGCTTTAAAAAAAAAAAAAAAAAACAGCACTGACCGACCAGCAGAACTCAAAGCACAGCATGGGGAACAGTCCTGCAGCCCTTACACATAAACAATAAATTCAGAATTTCCTTTCTTAGACACCAATGGCTAATTGACCAGAAGAGGGGATGCTGAACTTGACAGAACGAGGTGGATATAATCACTCAATAGAGCCAATAAGCAATTAACTGAATGGATTCAACTGTTTAGAGGTCTCTGTTTATTAACTATACCATTAGAGGTCAATTTCTTAATATCCATTATTCCTTCCTTGGATTATTGTTTAGAATGGCATCAGTATTTTACACAATGCAAGAGTCAGAAGAGAGCAGAAATTGCACATCTGGAGGTAGGGAACATGAATGGACAAAGTCTGAAGCCAAAGAAAACTATAAGAAAACAAGAAGGATGTTCTTGTTCTTACGGCACTGGAGGCAGGGATGGGGGAAAATCGGAAGAGTTGGGCTCTGTCGCAGACTTCCCATGTGTGGACCTTGGCAAAGTGGCTTAGGTGCCCAGATGTGTGTGAGGATCTGAGCCTAACTCCCAGCCATGTCAAAGGAAGTTAGGAACCTAAACACTGTTGAGGGTCTGTGCCTCTGAGCTTCAAATTCCCTTTCTCCAGAACAGTGGTTCTCAACCAGGGATCTGGGGGGCCTCTAAGGGGATGCCAGCAGGTTTCAGGGGGTCCACCAAGCAGGGTTGGCATTAGACTTGCTGGGGCTCTGGACACAAAGCCAAAGCCCCACTACCCTGTGGCTGAAGCCCAAGGCTCCAAACCCTGCCACTCGGGGCTGAAGCCAAAGCAACTTAGCTTCGCAGGGCCCTGCTTACTACTCCCTAATGCTGGGCCTGGCTTTTATATGCAGAAAAAAATTGTTGTGGCATATGTGGGCTGTGGAGTTTTTATAGCATGTTGGGGGTGGGGAGACACAAAGAAAAAGCTTGAGAACCCCTACTTTAGAAGTTAATCCTGTACCTCCTTTTCCCTATCCTTTTCCTTTTGTCTATTCAGTTCTATGGGACAGAGACTGTCTCTAACTATGTATTTGTCAAACACCTACCACAATGAGATCCAAAAGTCTCTAGATGGGGCATCCTGGTGCTACTGTAATGCAAATATTCTACAAGAAAAACTGGAATCTAGTTAAAAATCCGTGATCTTTGAGGTACCATTACTTTGAGTAATTCTTCCTGATCCCCTAAAAGGGCCACCAACAATATGCTCAACAGAACCATCTTGTAGGATGACCAGACAGCAAGTGTGAAAAATCGGGACAGGAGGTTGAGGGTAATAGAAGCTTCTATAAGAAAGAGACCAAAAATCAAGACTGTCCCTATAAAATCAGGACATCTGGTCACCCTACCATCTTGTCACACAGCATGGCCCCATTTTTCATGTCTCGCTATACAATGGCTCATGCAGAATTTAACATATTATTTCTGTCTCTTGCATTTTGTGGTGCAGGTTGCACACAAGGTGCAGTATGATGGGAATCACATTGTATATTATATCAATCATTATTTAAGAAGGCAGTATCATAGAATCACAGACTTTAAGGTCAGAGGGGACCATTATGATCATCTAGTCTGACCTCCTGCACAATGCAGGCCACAGAATCTCACCCATCCACTCCTGTATCAAACTTGTGTCTGAGCCACTGAAGTCCTCAAATCATGATTTAAAGACTTCAAGGTGCAGAGAACCTTCCAGCAAGTGACTCGTGCCCCACACTACAGGGGAAGGCGAAAAACCCACAGGACTTCTGCCAGTCTGCCCTGGAGGAAAATTCCTTCCTGACCCCAAATATGGCCATCAGTTAAACCCAGAGCATGTGGGCAAGACTCGCCAGCCAGACACCCAGGAAAGAATTATCTGTAGTAACTCAGATCTCACCCCATCTAACATCCCATCACAAACCATTGGGCATATTTACCGCTAGTAGTCAAAGACGAATTAATTGCCAAAATTAGGCTATCACATTATACCATCCCCTCCATAAACTTATCAAGTTTAGTCTTGAAGCCAGATATGTCTTTTGCCCCCACTATTCCCTTTGAAAGGCTGTTCCAGAACTTCACTTCTCTGATAGTTAGAAACCTTCATCTAATTTCAAGTCTAAATTTCCTGATAGCCAGTTTATATCCATTTGTTCTTGTGTCCACATTGGTACTGAGCTTAAATAAATCCTCTTCCTCCCTGGTATATATTCCTCTGATATATTTATAGAAAGCAATCATATCTCCCCTCAGCCTTCTTTTGGTTAGGCTAAACAAGCCAAGCTCTTTGAGTCTCCTTTCATGTGACAGGTTTTCCATTCCTCGGGTCAGCCTAGTAGCCCTTCTCTGAACCTGTTCCAGTTTGAATTCATCCTTCTTAAACATGGGAGACCAGAACTGCACACAGTATTCCAGATGAGGTCTCACCAGTGCCTTGTAGAACGGTACTAACACCTCCTTATCTCTACTGGAAATACCTCACCTGATGCATCCGAAGACCACATTAGCTTTTTTCACAGCCATATCACATTGGCGGCTCATTGTCATCCTGTGATCAACCAATACTCTGAGGTCCTTCTCCTCCTCTATTACTTCCAACTGATGCCTCCCCAGCTTATAACAATAGTTCTTCTTATTAATCACTAAATGCATAACCTTGAACTTTTCACTAATAAATTTCATCCTCTTACTATTACTCCAGTTTACAAGGTCATCCAGATCTTCCTGTATAATATCCCAGTCCTTCCCTGTATTAGCAATATCTCCTAGCTTTGTGTCATCCACGAATTTATTAGCACATTCCCACTTTTTGTGCCAAGGTCAGTAATAAAAAGGTTAAATAAGATTGGTCCCAAAACCGATCCTTGAGGAACTCCACTAGTAACCTCCTTCCAGCCTGACAGTTCACCCTTCAGTACAACCCGTTGGAGTCTCCCCTTTAACCAGTTCCTTATCCAACTTTCAATTTTCATATTGATCCCCATCTTTTCCAATTTAGCTAATAATTCCCCATGTGGAACCATATCAAATGCCTTACTGAAATCGAGGTAAATTAGATCCACTGCATTTCCTTTGTCTAAAAAAATCTGTTACCTTCTCAAAGAAGGAGATCAGGTTGGTTTGGCACGATCTACCTTTAGTAAAACCATGTTGTATTTTGTCTCAATTACCATTGACCTCAATGTCCTTAACTACTTTCTCCTTCAAATTTTTTTCCAAGACCTTACATACTACATATGTCAAACTAACAGGCCTATAGTTACTCGGATCACTTTTTCCCCCTTTCTTAAAGATAGGAACTATGTTAGCAATTCTCCAGTCATACGGTACAACCCCTGAGTTTACAGATTCATTAAAAATTCTTGCTAATGGGCTTGCAATTTCATGTGCCAGTTCCTTTAATATTCTTGGCTGAAGATTATCTGGGGCCCCTGATTTAGTCCCATTAAGCTGTTCAAGTTTGGCTTCTACCTCAGATGTGGTAATATCTACCTCCATATCCTCATTCCCATTTGTCATCCTTCCATTATCCCTAAGCTCCTCATTAGCCTCATTAAAGACTGAGGCAAAGTATTTGTTTAGATATTGGGCCATGCCTAGATTATCCTTAACATCCACTCCATCCTCAGTGTTTAGCAGTCCCACCTCTCTCTTTGTTTTCTTCTTATTTATATGGCTATAGAACCTTTTACTATTGGTTTTAATTCCCCTTGCAAGGTCCAACTCTACATGGCTTTTGGCCTTTCTAACTTTATCCCTACATGTTCTGACTTCAATAAGGTAGCTTTCCTTGATGATCACTCCCATCTTCCAGTCCTTGTAGGCTTTCTGCTTTTTCTTAAACACCCCTCTGAGATGCTTGCTCATCCAGCTTGATCTACAACTCCTGCCTATGAATTTTTTCCCCTTTCTTGGGATGCAGGCTTCTAATAGTTTCTGCAACTTTGACTTGAAGTAATTCCAATCTTCCTCCTCCTTTAGATCCCCAAGTTCTTCAGTCCAATCCACTTCCGTAACTAATTTCCTTAATTCTTTAAAATTAACCCTCGAGAAGTCAAAAACCCTAGTCCCAGATCTATTTTTGTTTATCCTTCCATTTAGTTTAAACTGAATTAGCTCATGATCGCTCGAACCAAGGTTGTCCCCTTCAACCATTTCTTCTATGAGGTCCTCACTACTCACCAAAACCAAATCTAAAATGGCATCCCCTCGTGTTGGTTCAGCAACTATTTGGTGAAGGAATTCATCAGCTATCACATCTAGGAAATCTGAGCCTATTATTATTATTAGCACTTGTCCTCCAGTCTATATCTGGGAAGTTAAAGTCTTCCATGATCACACAATTCCCATTAGTATTTACTTCATTAAAAACATTGAAAAGGTCTCTGTCCATATCCAAATCAGATCCCAGCAGTTAGAGCACACCCCAAGCACTAGCTCAGGGGAGGTTCTAGTAGCTTTCTTCCCCAATACGACTTTTGCCCAGACAGACTCTGTCTTATCCATTCCATCCCTTCTTATTTCTTTACAGTTAACCTCATCATTGATACACAATGCTACTCCACCACCTTTGCCTTTATGTCTGTCTTTCCTAAACAGCACATACCCTTCAATAGAATTACAGCAGGACTGCAAATTTGGTTTCTGCAGCCTAACTGCACAGGAGCATTAGGGGGTAATGTCAAAATGAGCAGAGGAAAGATTCAATCTGAGCTGATTGAAAACTATTTCTGAGGCAACGGTGCTGGAGATATTGCAAAGGGTAGTACACCCAATGAGAGCTGGTTTGCAGGGCTGGAGACCCCCTCCAAGCGCTGCACCAGTGTGTCGCTATTCAGGGGACCATGCCCTCCATGTGCAGTCAGTGGGAGCAGGGCTGAGCCTCCCCGTGCATGGAGCTGCATGGACTCCGAGCCATGAGAAAATGGTCTGGGAACTTCAGAAGCAGTCAGGAGCATGCACATTTGGGACTATGCTGTTGATTCACACAGCTGGTGCAATGGTCCTAGCATGACAAGACACAAGCCATTGTTTAGATGGCTGTAAAATGCTATGTGCATCTATGGAGCTATGCAAGAAGACAAGCCCTTTCCCAACATTTTATAATCTGCATCAAACGAATTATACGCAAACAGATGACCAGATGTAAAAGTGAGAGTCACCAGCACCAGAGGGGAGATCAGTTCTGGAAAGATGAGCAAAGAAAGAGGTTTTAGTAGAGAGGTTGCTCAGCATATAGGACAGAGCATTGTGGGCAGCCTAGAAAGAGGCATAAGAGTGAGAGGCTGAGCATCAGAAAAGCAGCTGTTGGTTAGAAGGTGAACATGTGCACATGCCTTCCCAAAGGGGAAAGAGAGCTCTGTGGCTAGGCACAGGACCATGGTGAGACCCCAGCCTCACCGAGGTCAATGGCAAAACTCTACTTATTTCACCCCATCTTCTAGTCCTGGCTTTGCCACCTTAGACAAGTTTGGCCTTACACAAGTCATGCATTTTTTAAAAGTACCTGAGGGATTTAGGAGCACAAGTCCATTTCTTTCACTTTCGATGGTGACTGAGCTCCTAAATCCTTCTGGAAAAATCAATTCCTTAATGTCTCTGTGACTCAGTCTCCCCGTTTGTAAATAGGGATGATAGTAATCCATCAGAAGTGAGTCTTGAAACTTGTGTTTGGGTCACATGCAGAAAGTGCTGTGTGGTTCCTTCCATTGAGGGCCTCAAAAATGTACAGGATTGTTACAGAGAGAGTATATATCCCTATGCACATTTAATACACAGCATACAATTGAGTGGGAATTGAAAGGCAGGTATCCAAATGGCATGGAAGCTTGACAAACAATGCTACAGTAGGTCCAGCATCTGATCCTGATTATAAATATACACAAACATGAATGAAAGAAGAATTAAAAAACCAGCAAAAACCTCATTCTTAGATGGTACTTTTCATCCACAGTTCTCAGTGTGTTTTATAATTAGGGCCTGACCAGATTCAAAGCCATGAAAAATGCATCACGGACCCTGAAATCTGGTCTAACCCTGTGAAATCTGGTCTTTTGTTTGCTTTTACCCTATACTATACAGATTTCACAGGGGAGACTAGTGTTTTTCAAATTGGGGGTCCTGAACCAAAAAGGAATTGCAGGGGGGTCACTGGGTTTTTTGAGGGAGGGGGGCAGGAATCATGGTATTGCCACCCCTATTTCAGCACTGCCTTTAGAGCTGGGTGGCCGGAGAGTGGCCGTTGCTGACTGACAGCTCAGCTGTGTAGGCAGAAGCCCGGAAGTAAGGGTGGCAATACCATACCATGCCATCCTTACTCTGCGCTGCTGCTGGCAGCGGTTCTGCCTTCAGAGCTAGGATCCTGGCCAGCAGCCGCCGCTCTCCAGCTGCCCAGCTCTGAAGGCAGCTGCCGCCTGCAGCAGAGCAGAAGTAAGGGTAGCAGTATGACACCCCCCCAACTCTTTTTGAATCAGGACCCCTTGTAATAACCTTAAGTCCCAGATTTGGACCTTAGCGTCCAAAATATGGGGGTTAGCATGAAAACCTCCAAGCTTAGTTACCAGCTTGGACCTGGTACCTGCTGCCACCACCCAAAAAATTAGAGTGTTTTGGGGCACTCTGGTCCCTCTGAAAAACCTTCCCTGGGGACCCCAAGACCCAAATCCCTTGAGTCTCACAACAAAGGGAAATAATCCTTTTTCCCTTCCCCCCTCCAGGTGCTCCTGGAGAGATACACAGACACAAGCTCTGTGAATCCAAACAGAGTGAATCTCCCTCTCTGTTCCCAATCCTGGAAACAAAAAGTACTTTCCTATTCCCCCAGAGGGAATGCAAAGTCAGGCTAGCAATCCAACACACAAATCTCCCCGATTCCTTCCTCCCACCAATTCCCTGGTGAGTACAGACTCAATTTCCCTGAAGTAAAGAAAAACTCCAACAGGTCTTAAAAGAAAGCTTTATATAAAAAGAAAGAAAAATAAGTACAAATGTTCTCTCTGTATTAGCTGATACAACACAGGGTCGATTGCTTAAAAGAATATTGAATAAACAGCCTTATTCAAAAAGAATACAAATCAAAGCACTCCAGCACTTATATTCATGCAAATACCAAAGAAAAGAAACCATAGAACTTACTATCTGATCTCTTAGTCCTTACACTTAGAAACAGAAGACTAGAAAGTAGAACTACTTCTCCAAAGCTCAGAGAAAAGCAGGCAGCCAGAAAACAAAGACTCAGAGACTAAATTCCTTCCACCCAAAATTGAAAAAATCCGGTTTCCTGATTGGTCCTCTGGTCAGGTGCTTCAGGTGAAAGAGACATTAACCCTTAGCTATCTGTTTATGACACGCCCCCCAAATTGCAGACAGTGGGGAAGCTCACTGGCGGCGATTTCCTTCTAGAACTTGAAAATAAACAGATTAATACAACACATAGACCTTTACATATACTCCTAAGTATATAACTAACAGACTTCTACATTTTAAGAACACTTTTTAACTACTGAATTCTGGGAAACTCTCACGGGAGAGTGCATCAGCTACTTTGTTAGAAGCTCCTGTGATGTGTTGAATTTCAAAATCAAAATCTTGGAGAGCTAAACTCCAACGAAGAAGTTTCTTGTTGTTCCCCTTGGCAGTATGAAGCCACTTTAGTGCAGCATGGTCAGTTTGTAGTTGGAACCGCCGTCCCCAAACATATGGGCGTAGCTTTTCCAGGGCGTACACAATGGCATAGCATTCCTTTTCACTGACTGACCAGTGACTTTCCCTCTCAGACAGTTTCTTGCTGAGAAACACGACAGGATGGAAGTTGTGATCTGTTGCTTCCTGCATGAGCACCGCTCCTATACCACGCTCAGATGCATCTGTGGTTACTAGGAATGGCTTGTCAAAGTCCGGGGCCCTGAGCACAGGGTCAGACATGAGCGTTGCCTTAAGTTGGGTAAAGGCCGTTTGACACTCATCAGTCCACTTAACTGCATTTGGCTGGGTCTTTTTGGTCAGGTCGGTCAGTGGGGCAGCGATTTGGCTGTAGTGTGGTACAAATCGCCTGTAGTATCCGGCCAAGCCTAAGAAGGATTGGACCTGCTTCTTGGACTTTGGGACAGGCCACTTTTGGATAGCATCCACCTTGGCCTGTAGGGGGTTTATGGTTCCTCGACCCACCTGGTGCCCCAGGTAAGTCACTTTGTTTTGGCCTATTTGACACTTTTTGGCCTTAACAGTTAGTCCGGCCTGCCTGATGCGCTCAAAGACCTTTTCCAGGTGTAGTAGGTGTTCGGGCCAGGAGTCTGAAAAAATGGCCACATCATCGAGGTAGGCAACTGCAAATTCTCCCAGTCCAGCTAGTAGACCATCTACCAGCCTCTGGAAGGTGGCGGGTGCATTTCGAAGGCCGAAAGGAAGGACATTGAATTCATACACCCCCGCATGGGTGACGAATGCTGACCTCTCCTTGGCAGGTTCATCTAGCGGTACTTGCCAGTACCCCTTGGTTAAGTCTATTGTAGAGATGAACTGGGCCCGTCCCAACTTCTCCAATAGCTCATCGGTGCGTGGCATTGGATAGTTGTCCGGACGAGTTACAGCATTTAGCTTACGGTAGTCCATGCAAAAGCGTATTTCCCCATCTGGTTTGGGTACCAGAACCACTGGAGATGCCCATGCACTGGTAGATGGGCGGATTATACCCATCTGTAGCATGTTCTGGATCTCCCGTTCTATAGCAGCTTGGGCATGAGGAGACACTCGGTAGGGTGGGGTTCTGATTGGGTGAGCATTACCTGTATCAATGGAGTGGTATGCCCGTTCAGTCCGTCCTGGGGTGGCTGAGAACAATGGGGCGAAGCTGGTGCACAGCTCCTTGATTTGCTGCCGCTGCAGACGTTCCAGAGTGGTTGAGAGGTTTACCTCTTCCACGCCACCGTCTTTTTTTCCCGTCGTAGTAGACACCGTCAGGCCACTCAGCATCCTCTCCCTGGACTGTAAACTGACAAACCTGTAAGTCTCTGGAATAGAAAGGCTTGAGAGAATTAACATGGTACACTTTAGGCTGTAGTGAGGAATTGGGAAATGCTATGAGGTAGTTTACAGCTCCCAGGCGCTCTTGGACCGTGAAGGGCCCTTCCCATGATGCTTCCATCTTATGGGCCTGTTGCGCCTTTAAGACCATAACCTGGTCTCCTACCTTGAAGGACCGATCTCTGGCATGTCTGTCATACCAGGCCTTTTGCTCTTCTTGAGCATCCTTTAGGTTCTCTTTAGCAAGGGCTAAAGATTGTCGGAGGGTGCTTTGTAGGTTGCTTACAAAGTCCAGAATGTTAGTTCCTGGAGAAGGCGTAAACCCCTCCCATTGCTGCTTCACCAACTGTAATGGCCCCTTAACCTCGTGACCATACACAAGTTCAAATGGTGAAAACCCTAAACTGGGATGTGGTACAGCCCTGTAGGCAAACAGCAACTGCTGCAACACTAGGTCCCAATTATTGGAGAATTCGTTGATGAATTTTCGTATCATGGCCCCCAAAGTTCCATTGAACCTTTCAACCAGGCCATTGGTTTGATGGTGGTACGGGGTGGCAACCAAGTGATTCACCCCATGAGTTTCCCACAGTTTTTCCATGGTCCCTGCCAGGAAATTAGACCCTGAATCTGTAAGGATGTCAGAGGGCCAACCTACCCTGGCAAAGATGTCTGTTAGGGCCAGGCACACAGTGTTAGCCCTGGTGTTGCCTAGAGCTACTGCTTCTGGCCATCGGGTAGCAAAGTCCACTAAAGTCAGTACGTACTGCTTTCCTCTGGGCGTCTTTTTTGGGAAAGGGCCCAGAATATCCACAGCTACTCGCTGAAATGGGACCTCAATTAT
Organism: Gopherus flavomarginatus; assembly: GCF_025201925.1. Classification (NCBI taxonomy): domain Eukaryota; kingdom Metazoa; phylum Chordata; order Testudines; family Testudinidae; genus Gopherus; species Gopherus flavomarginatus. The sequence continues at coordinate 24,285,453 of NC_066626.1, read as the reverse complement.
GGGGAGTGGCTGGAGAGGGGCCTTGACCTGGTCTTGAGGCTTTCCCACTCTTTGGCATACCTCACAAGACCGGACATACTTGGCAACATCCTTGCCCATCCCCTCCCAGTGGAAGGACTTCCCCAACCGGTCCTTGGTTCTGTTCACCCCAGCATGGCCACTGGGATGATCATGGGCTAAGCTTAAGAGCTTCTCCCGGTACTTAGTTGGAACCACCAACTGTTTTTGCGGCTGCCATTCTTCCCGGTGTCCACCAGAAAGAATTTCCTTGTATAAAAGTCCTTGGTCTATAACAAACCGGGATCGATTAGAAGAGCTGAGAGGCGGTGGGGTGCTCCGTGCCGCCGTCCAAGCTTTCTGAAGGCTGTCATCTGCTTCCTGCTCAGTCTGGAACTGTTCCCTTGAGGCTGGGGTCACCAGTTCTTCCTCAGACTGTGGACTTGGGCTTGTTCCCTCTGGAAGCGATGTAGGTGATGGGGTTGTTTCCAGTGCTGGTGAACCGCTCTCCGCTGGTGCACCTGAGGGTATTTCAGGCTCTGGCTGAGCCTTTTGGGTATGGCTGTCTGTTGTTTCTGCCAGTTTTGGCTCGCTGGCGCCCTCTGGCGTTGAGTTTGAAGATGTAGTTGCACTTGCTGGTGCTGGTTGCTGTTCCAGTTCCGGGCCTGGGACTGGAGATGCTGTGGCTGTTTCAGTGGTAGGCATGGAATCCGGGTCCACTACCTCTGTCTGGGTCTCTGGTAACACAGACGGGGCCTCTGTGGACGGTTCAGGAACAGGAATGGGTCTGGAAGCTTGCCTGGTTTGGCTACGTGTAACCATTCCCACTCTTTTGGCCCGCCTCACCTGGTTGGCCAAGTCTTCCCCCAGTAGCATGGGGATAGGATAATTGTCATAGACTGCAAAAGTCCACATTCCTGACCAGCCTTTGTACTGGACAGGCAGTTGAGCTGTAGGCAAGTCTACAGCTTGTGACATGAAGGGGTAAATTGTCACTTTGGCCTTTGGGTTGATGAATTTGGGGTCAACGAAGGATTGGTGGATAGCTGACACTTGTGCCCCCGTGTCTCTCCACGCAGTAACCTTCTTTCCGCCCACTCTCAAATTTTCCCTTCGCTCCAAGGGTATTTGAGAGGCATCCGGGCCTGGGGATCTTTGGTGTGATGGTGGTGTAATGAATTGCACTCGCATGGTGTTCTTGGGACAGTTGGCCTTGATATGTCCCAGTTCATTACACTTAAAGCATCTTCCATCTGATGGGTCACTGGGCCGAGGAGAGTTACTGGAGACTGGTGAGGTTGAAGGGTAGGGTATCTGTGGCTTTACTTGGATGGTATGTGGGGTCTTTGGCTGTCCTCGGTTGTAGGGTTTATGGTCTGTGTGCCCCCTGGGGTAATCGTTCCCCTTGACAGTAGCTTTCTTGCTTTCTGCCAGTTCCATCCATTTGGCTCCAATCTCCCCCGCCTCAGCGATATTCTTGGGGTTTCCATCTTGTATGTACCGTGTGATGTCTTCAGGAACACCATCCAAGAACTGCTCCATTTGTATGAGGAGGTTCAGTTCTTCCAAGGTTTGAATGTTGTTTCCTGTTAGCCAGGCCTCATAGTTTTTTGCAATGTAGTAGGCGTGTTTGGGAAATGACTCCTCTGGTTTCCACTTTTGGTTTCTGAAACGCCGACGGGCATGATCTGGGGTTATCCCCATCCTGTATCTGGCCTTGGTTAGAAAAAGTTTATAGTCATTCATTTGGTGCTTAGGCATTTCAGCTGCCACCTCTGCTAAAGGTCCACTGAGCTGTGACCTCAATTCTACCATGTACTGGTCTTCGGGAATGCTGTACCCAAGACAGGCTCTTTCAAAATTTTCCAAGAAGGCCTCGGTGTCATCACCTGCCTTGTAGGTGGGAAATTTCCTGTGCTGTGGAGCAATATTTGGCGCCGGGTTGTTAGGGTTGGCTGGCACAGGCAGCCCAGCTTTTGCCAACTCCAGTTCATGTTTTCTCTGTTTTTCCTTCTCTTCATTCTCTTTTTGTTGTTTTTCCATTTCTCGGTGGTGGTTTTCCATTTCTCGGCGGTGGGCCACCTCTTCTTCTTCTAGTTTTCTTTTGTGTGCTGCCTCTTGGGCTGCCTGTTCTCTTTGGAAGGCTGCCTCTTTGATCTGTTCTTCTCTTTCTTTCATCTCCATCTCTTTTTGTTTTATTTCCAGTTGTCGCCTGTGTTCAGCTTCTTTGATTTGTTCTTCGGCGTCAATTTTTGCCTTAGAAGTCATGGTTCCTGTTTTCTTGTGTTGGGGTGCCCTCCGGTGTTTATCTTCTGAACTGCAGGTTCTCTGTTGCCTCCTGAAGTCTGCCTAGCAACAGTGCCTTTAGCTAATTTTCCTTTTCTCTTTCTAGCTAATGTTCAATGAAGGGAAACCAGAAAAACCACTTTATTTGCATGCCTATAAGTGCTGGTACTTGACTCCTAATGGGAGGGCTATTGCATGACAAAAGACCCTTAACATGCAAGCCACAAACTGCGAGAGAGAGCAGAAAAAAAAAATTCTCTCTGGTTCCCTTTTAAAACCAACTGCTTCTCTCTGCTAAAAAGCCCTTAGCAGAGAAAAGAAAAATATAATATTTCTACTGGCTTCTGGGTTCTGTCTATCTCCCACCAGCTGCCACTCATGTAATAACCTTAGTCCCAGATTTGGACCTTAGCGTCCAAAATATGGGGGTTAGCATGAAAACCTCCAAGCTTAGTTACCAGCTTGGACCTGGTACCTGCTGCCACCACCCAAAAAATTAGAGTGTTTTGGGGCACTCTGGTCCCTCTGAAAAACCTTCCCTGGGGACCCCAAGACCCAAATCCCTTGAGTCTCACAACAAAGGGAAATAATCCTTTTTCCCTTCCCCCCTCCAGGTGCTCCTGGAGAGATACACAGACACAAGCTCTGTGAATCCAAACAGAGTGAATCTCCCTCTCTGTTCCCAATCCTGGAAACAAAAAGTACTTTCCTATTCCCCCAGAGGGAATGCAAAGTCAGGCTAGCAATCCAACACACAAATCTCCCCGATTCCTTCCTCCCACCAATTCCCTGGTGAGTACAGACTCAATTTCCCTGAAGTAAAGAAAAACTCCAACAGGTCTTAAAAGAAAGCTTTATATAAAAAGAAAGAAAAATAAGTACAAATGTTCTCTCTGTATTAGCTGATACAACACAGGGTCGATTGCTTAAAAGAATATTGAATAAACAGCCTTATTCAAAAAGAATACAAATCAAAGCACTCCAGCACTTATATTCATGCAAATACCAAAGAAAAGAAACCATAGAACTTACTATCTGATCTCTTAGTCCTTACACTTAGAAACAGAAGACTAGAAAGTAGAACTACTTCTCCAAAGCTCAGAGAAAAGCAGGCAGCCAGAAAACAAAGACTCAGAGACTAAATTCCTTCCACCCAAAATTGAAAAAAATCCGGTTTCCTGATTGGTCCTCTGGTCAGGTGCTTCAGGTGAAAGAGACATTAACCCTTAGCTATCTGTTTATGACACCCCTACAATCACAACACCATGAAGTTTCAGATTTAAATAGCTGAAATCATGAAATTTACTATTTTAAAAATCCTCTGACTGTGAAATTAACCAAAATGGACCTTGAATTTGGTAGGGCCCTATTTATAATGCTACCCACTTCCTTTGTAAAGGATACAGGACAGGACTGGATGTTATTTGACACCTGAAAACACTTTTCAGTGTTTGGAGAGTTTTGACAAAGGACATTTTTGAAATGTGCTGGGATTTAGAGGCACTAGGTTTCAGAGAGGGGATGGAGCTTTGCATACATTCTGTTAAGTTTTAAGCATATGTAGCACTGTACAACCCATAACTAGATTGTCCCAAGCCCTCCAAAGTAGGTAAATGTTATTGACATTTTTACAGATGCTATATACACAGCAGCGGTCAAAGCAGTGCTTTACTAGCTATTAGGAAAGGGATGGAAAAGAAGAGAATATCATAATGCTACCTTATTAATTCATGATATGCCCACCTCTTGAATACTTGTGCAGTTCTGGTCACCCTATTGCAAAAAAAGATAGTGGAATTGGAAAAGGTTCCGAGAAGGTCAACCAGAGATAGTCAAGAGCACGGAACAGCTTCTCCACAAGGAGAGACTAAAAAGATTAGGGTTGTTCAGCTTAGAAAAGAGATGACAAGGTGGGATATGCTAGAGATCTATAAAATCATGAACAATGTGGAGAAAAAAGGGTTATTTTCCCTTTCCCACAATACAAAAGTCAGGGGTCACCCAATAAATTAATAGGCAACAAGTTTAATAGAAACAAGGGGATGTACTTCTTCCCACAATGTACAGGTAACCAGTGGAACTCATCACTGGGGGATGGCCAAAAATATAACTGGATTAAAAATAGAATTAGATAAGTTCATGCAGGATAGGCCTGTTAGCGGCTATTAGCCAAGACAATCAGGGACAGAGCCTCATGAGCAGAGCGACCCTGAACCTCTGAGTACCAGAAGCAGGAGTGGAAGACCGGGGTGGATCACTCCATCATTGTCTGTTATGTACACTCCCCCTGAAACTCCGGAACAGCTCACTGTCAGAGACAGTATACTGGGCAAGATGGACCCTGGGCTGACCCAGTGTAGATGCAGAGGAGTGAAGGCCCCAACGTTCAAGTGAGGGTGTATAAAGTTAAACACACCCTTCTCCTGGATTAAAGCACCCAGGTTTAGGCCACCAATTTTGAGAACTTTTGTTCTAGTGAGGGGGTGTCAGGGAGCTGTCAGCAGCCATAGCTTGGGCACTGCCCCATACAGTTATCATCCGTCTGCTTCCTTAAATTCAAGAGGTCCCAGGCCATTGCTATTCCTAGCCCCAGAGCCCAGGCCTGGTGGCTGCTCTCTTTAGGGGAAGATCAGCAGGGAGCTCCAGCCCCAATGATCACTTACCGTGGGTCCATATTCCCAAGAGCTAGACGTGTACTCTTTCTAGTCACTGAAAGCAGAGATTTCCCTTCACTTTTCCTACAAACAGGGGGGTTAGGGCCACAGCCATGGGCTGTGTAGGGCTGCCTATCTCTGTCCAGATGGACCAAGAACTTACTCCTTTTAGTCCTGGTGGTGTGATGCCATGCAAGAGCCGCCAATTCCCCTAGCGTGCTCTCTCTTCCACCTCACAGCCTGTCTCTCTTCAGATACGTGCTTTGTCCAAATGAAAAGTCCATTCCCCTTGTCAAAAAGTTACGAAAGGTCCCTTGCTGTCCAGTATTGCAAGAAATTAAGAGGTTAAGGAACAAGGCACTGTACAACTCTCCCCCACTCCCCGAACCACTTTGTTTCTTCATGGGTGAGATCATTATCTCAAACCATGCAATCCACATTTTTCATCTGTTCCCACATATAGACGGTCATGTGCTATCAGGCAGCCTTCTGGGGAAAGTAGAGGTTTCCCTTTTGGAAACATGACCCTGAACAGAACTTGAAATACCCCTTCCATTCCAGCAATGTTATGATTTTGCTCATTTCTGTCTCGTGTGCTTCAGTAGAAGGCGTTCTGTCAGCGTACCCAGCAAGTGGGACGCTGCAAAGGAGCTCTTTGAAGGAGGAACTGAAGAGCGTGTGGAAGGGGATGATATTTTCAAATAGTTTGTAGGAGTTATAGCTGAAAATTGGCTGAGGCATAGGCTGCATTGTTGACTATCTTACAGCAAAATGCAGAGATTTGTCTAATGGATTTTAGCCTGTAACTAAACATTTACTTCTTTCAGTATGATGAACAGCAACGCAAGAATAGTCATCTCCTAATGTAAATTGATCCAGCACAGAGGAGTGTTTAGATCAATGTGTGATGCCTCGACTGGAATTAAGGCTATTTCCATAAAGACAACAAGCACAGAGATTATTTATATGACAAAATGTCATTTTAAAAGACTGAGTCCATCAAATAGGAATCCACCCTTCCCCAAATGCCAGCTTCCTGCTTCTAAAGGCATCCAGTATCCTGGCAAGGAGAAAAGGGCCTCGAGTTTTGGAAATAAAACACACAAAGCTCAGTGAGAGGACCAAATCCAGGTGCTATTGAAGACAATGTGTTTTGTAATTGCTTCAGTGGTATCAGGATTCAGCCCTGGGATTTTGAAGAGATGGTAGAGCAACCCACCTGAAAAAATCTAAGGGCCAAACTCTCCGCAGCTATGAATTGATTTTGCTTAATTGAAGTCACTGGAGTACCACTAAACTACACAAGCCGGAAAATACGTTCCTTGATTTCTAATGCTGCCACTAGGGAGAGACTGAGGGGCCAATCTCAGAGGTGATGTGAAAGCTGGGGTAAACTGCGTAGAATTAGAAACCCATAGACCAGTTTACAGAGTCATTGATGTGCTCTTGTAAGAGAATCTACGTTAGTGTAACACACTCACTGCACACACTGGGATGGGATGCTGAGGAACTAAAGCTGGAAGGCAGCAGGGTCCCAAAAATTAGGGCATTGGACTGGGATTTAGGAGACTTACATTCTAATCCCATCTTGCCACTGACCGTCTGCCAGCCCCTTTGCCTCTTTGAGCTTCTGTTTCTCCCTCCAACCTGTTACCTGTCTTGTCTACTTACACTGCCAGCTCTGCAGTGCTGAGCCAGTAACAGCACCAGGCATGATGGGACCCTCATTTCTGTTGGAGCCATGACCATACAAAAAACCTAAATCACTTTCTCCATGTTAGCCTCCCATTTGAACGTGGCTCATGGGGGTTGGTTCTTTTTTCTTTGAGAGGAGTTATCATGCCTTAGAAATTTAATGTCACATTCAGTGAGTTGCCATCTTAGTCCTTGCTATAGTGCTTCTATCCTTGGAGGGATTCAGCTGGTCACATGGCAGAGTTTAAATGTCACTCACCCCTGGAGATTCGCACTCAGCTCCTCAGGGCTCTCTCCAGACTGAGTCCGTGCCGAGTTTAGGGAGGATGGTGTGGAGCACTTTGATTTGGTTTGCCCTCAGTCACCTTGTTCAGCGTTCCTTGTTTGGTGACATGTGAGGCACCGTGTTGTATGAAGACTATTGTTGATTTGTTTGATCTAGAGCGCTGAATGTGGTGGCACTAGAGGCCACCCTCTGGCCTTCCAGCTGAGGTATTTGGTGCCAGCGGCAAAGCAGGCCCCAAGAATGCTGCTTATCCACCCACAAAATATTGAGTTTGTTGGACTTGGTAAAAAAATTCTCTCATACAGCAGGCTGCTTTCCATGTGTCCTGTCTATTGACAACCCATGTTTTTTCATCTCTATGCATTAAGTTAATAACGCCAGCTACCTTTCAAGTTAGTCATGATTAAAATGGGTGTTTCCTGTTACTCACTGTGAGCTTTCAATACCTCACTTCCAGGGTGCAGTTTGTTTTCTTCCTTCCATGCTGAAAAGGCTCTTTAAGGGCTACAGCATGAGATGGCCCTTGCACTGTTTGGCATTACAACCAAAGGAGCTGCTGAATGCACATATATTCCCTAATGTTGTGGGAAGGGGCAGCTACTTGAAGTGCGGCTCCTGCTGCATTCAGAATGGAAGTTTCTCATATTGAATATGGAAAGTCAATAGAGAAAGAAACAATACACCAGGAGTCCAACCTACAGAATCAAGGTGAAGGATGTAAATCCACAAAAGCAAGGAAAGGTAGAACGAATGCTATGAGCACAGGTCCCCCTTTGGCCTTTAAACAGGCTGCAGCGTGCTGCAGCGTACAGCAGCGCGAGTTGAGGATATGACTGCTGGGCTGGATTTACAGCCTTAAATCTGACTTTGCATGGGATTAATTGAGACCCTTAGGGCTCACGTTTTAATAATTCATCAGTTGTGCTGAGCTCAGGGCTCCATGGAGCTAGCCCCATAACACATGCATAGCATGGGAGACTCCGCCCCAAAAGAGCTTCCTGTTAGACAGGACAGAAAAAGGGTGGGAGAAAAGGAAGATGCTATTATCCCCATTTTACAGATTGGGAACTGAGGCACAGAGAGACTGACTTGCCTGAGGTCAGACAGGAAGTCTGCAGCAGGCAGGGAATTAAACCTATATTTCCCAGAGTCCTGTCCAGTGCTTTAATCCCAGACCATTCAGCCACTGTGCTATAGGGGATTGTGTAGGCACTGCACATTTGAATACTGCTGGCAAGCTCATACAGAACTAGCTTCTACACTTCCTACTTGGAGGTGCAATGTGAGCACAGAGCTTAGACTGGGCCTACCACCATACCTTTGGGGTCATTGGCAGTGCTATGGCTCCCCCAGTGGGCTTTCAGAAAGCACAGAGCACCCAAAGTCTGGCTGCCTGCTGGCAGGTTGAACAAAGGAGAGTAGGTTGCGCCTTCCACCCTCTCCTCAACGCTCACATCTGTGTGGAAGGGGAGCCAGAATGGAGCCCTTGGAACAAAAACAACCACCAGTGTGGACTGCTGATCTTATGCATCCTTCAAATTAAAAGGCACCACTCACTTGAAATGCTAAAGCCTGATGCCATTGAAATATATGGCCAAACTCCCTTTGATTTCTGTGGGACTTGGCCCAGAGCACATCAATAAAACCAGACTCTACATGCGAAGTTAGGCGAGTAATTCCCTTCTCATACACAGTCCAAGGAAATCTTGGTTATAGACAGTTCTGAAAGTGCCCTTTTTAATGTATACTTCATAATGCTAGCACCTAGCAATGATTCTTACTCTGGGTGAAGGGTGTCCCCTTTGACAGAAATGGAACATAGTAGTGAACTAAATCATTGAAAGCAAGAGAGTCTTACCAAAAACCAGCCACACAAACCTAAATATCAGACATTAAAAGCAGTACAGCCTAGGTTAGCTAACTGTTGTGGTCACACTGAATTTAGATACTTGAGGTTTCAGGTAATCAAGAGAATTTTAGATGGAAATAAGAGCTATCCAGGAACATGTTCTGGCTAACCAGAAGTTCTGGATAACAGAAGCTATACTATACATGGACAGCATTTCTTTAGCTTCCCAGAAATTTTTATTTCTAAGATCTGGAGTAAGGGGACACTTTCTCCATTCTAACTAAGGTCTTAAAGGAATGTCTCAAGAACACAAATCTAGCTATATCTTGGCAATGAGATATTGGACTTCTCAACTCTAAGTGTTAATTTAAAATGCAATCCAAGTGAGTAGAAGTTGAAAGTTCAGATCCGATGGCTGTTGGGTCGCCTATTGCAAATGAGTTTGATGGACTTTCAATCCAATTCCCCAAGGGACAATGTCCACATCTCAAAAGCCACCACCAACCCAATTGACTAACTGGTGGTAATAAATAAATAGTAGTAGTAGTAATAATAATAATAATATCTAGCTCTTCTATAGCTGCTTTAATCAGTATATTTCAAATACTTTACAAAGATGATGTATCATTATCCCCCTTTTACAAATAGGGAAACTGAGGCACAGAGTGGGGAAGTTACTTGCCCCAGGTCACCCAGCAGGTCAGTGGCTGAACTGGATACAGATCTACCAAGTCCCAGTCCAGTGCTCTATCCACTAGAGCTGGTCAAAAGTTTTCTGACAGAACAGTTTTCTTTTCAGAAAATGCTGATTCCACAAAATTGAAACGTTTTACAGGAACTCTCCCCCTCCCCCATACAGACACACACACACATTTTTGCAGGATGTCATAATTTCAATAAGGTCAAAATGTTTCATTTGGACTTTAGTTTCAGCTTATGCTGTATTATAGTATAAAAGTCAAAACAGAAGGGTCAAAACAAAATACCTTTGAAATGTTTCATTTTCCAACATTCTCAGATTTGAAATTTTTGTCTTGTGTCAGAACTAAACCAAATTTCAGAATTTCCCATGGGACGGAAATTCCAGATTTCAACCAGCTCTGCTATTGATAACCTTGCCAGCAGTCTCGGCAGATTCCAGTGATCACATAGACATGGCGACTGAATTACCCTCTCCCTCCTACTGGTGCTCCCTGTAAGTGAGGGCTGAGACACACTGTGAAAGCAGTGGAGAGGGAGCAGATATGACACTGCTCAGGCACTATGTATTCTACTGTCTGGTAGAGGATTTCACTCCCCAAAGCCAACAGTCGGGCACCTTTGGTGAGCCCTGAATTCACACACAACTTTTTTAGAAGTTGATTTAAAAAGCTAAATATTTTCCTAGTAGCCCTTAGAGGGAAAATTAGTCCTTCCTCACTAGCACATGACTGCACAATCACTCCACAGCCCTGCTGTGGTACCTCAAAAATGAGGGTTGAATGGAACCAACTCTGCTAGTGTAGGGCAATTTATTTGCCACGGCCAATCGCTGCATAGCCTCTGGGGAGAGCCTGCTAACCATGAGGCCAGCCAGTGCCATGGGGTGGCAGTACTGAATAGAACAGATTTCAAAAACAGCCTATGCCCCTCAATAGCACAATTGGGCACACCATGCCAATGTTTTCTCACCAAATCTTCAGCTTATCAAATTCAGCCTTATTTTAAAATGACAACGGTGCCTTTGCTTTGCATAATGGAGAGGTGTAACATAAAAAGCAACAACAATAAGCAAACAACACAAGGCATAGCCTACTTTAACACATACCCTCTTGAGAGCTGCTTTTCCTGCTAGCCCTCAGGGCCACCTCTAGCCCCATGCTGGGGGAGTTACAGACCAGTCTGGCCACATGTTTCCCTTTCAAAGCCCCAGGAAGCAGTTCCACTCACCGCCACAGTATCCCTGGTGGCATGGCAAAAGCGTTGCAGGGATTCTTCTCTCGAGTGCCTCCTTTTCTCAGCCAACGTGCTTCATCCACAGTCGTCTTCTTGGTGACTTAGTGCTCCAGCCAGCTCATGTTTAAATATCAGTCTCCATCCTGGGTAATAAAAGTCCAGTTTAAACCCCCAAAACAAAATATCTAAAATCTACCCAAAGTTGGTTCTCACTTTCTTGGGCCTCAAGTTCTCCCCATCTTGCCTCCCCTCAGGAACTCCAGCAGCTTCACTCAGGGACCTCCCTATTTCTTAAAGGTCCCATCTCAGAGTTTCCTACAGGAGTGTACACTACCCCCTGTGGTCCCTATCACAGTGTCTTCTTACTGCTGTCTCTTAAGCCTTTACATCTTGAGGCCCAGGAGTTTGCCATAGTAACAAAAGACCCCTTAGTCCCACCCCCCTCAGACTGAGAGGCAGTTAATTACTGCACAGGTGGGGCTGGCTGAATAGGGCTGGGCTAGCCACTCTGGGCAGGCCAGCCTGTTAGAGTCCCCCACCTATAAAGCTGTGGTATGAGAAAGGCAGCACTTATTTTCATCTCTTTGGCTAAGTGGAACCCCATAGAGAATTAAAGACACCCGTCCTTGTGAGCCCTGGGGAACTCCTTGCCAAGATGTAAAGCCAAAAAAGGACCCTGTTCTGCTCCCACTGGTGTCCAGGGCAAAACCAGAGACAGTTTGTAACTTAAGTCTCCATTTGTAAAGAATGTGTGGGTGGAATTTTGCCTAGGTTATCTACTGCAGATTCATTTCAATATAACTCTCTGGTTTTCTGAGCGTTCCTCTTATTGTAACACTACGACAATTGTTATTTTTACTTCTTTATTAAAAAAAAAAACCTGAAGTGGCACACTGCACTTTTATTTCCTGTTTGCAACTGTTGCTTATTTTGTGCAAAGACAGGTCAGATCAGTTTCATGCGTGAAGTGAGAGGGAGAGGCATTGATTATAGCACTATTTCAAGCTATTTCAGCAGCATAAAGAGAAGTATGATCTATGAAAAAGAGCGAGCACGGGAGATCAAAGGGATTGAAATAGGAAACAGCTTTTACCAAAGCTCTTACAGGTCTTTTTGGCCCTTTAGTATAATGTCAGCATTTAGCTTTATACTTAACAGTCCTGCCATACCAATCCTCCCAACATTATGCATGTCTATTAAAATGTCAGTTTCCTAGACAAGCAGCACACATGTTAAAGCAAAAAGCAGCCGCAGACATGCTGACAGCAGTTTAACAGAGTTGAGACTAATGTATTCCTTTTAAGGATTTCACACAGGGAACAGTATGTTTTGCCGCTTGTTTCGTCCCTGATGATTTGTTTGCTGTGTGTGGTAATAGACTATTCTACATTTGTATAAGCCCTTTCATCCTGAAGGAACCCACGGAGTTGTACAAAGCAGGGTGCAGGCTCACAGGCAAACAGGCCCCAGTGCCCCACAGTGCAGAGACGTGGAATTAGTTTGCAGGAAAGAAGGGTAAAAGTTGGCGAAGGACCGATTCAAACTGTCGTCATTATAGAAATTGGCATGGAACTTTTACTGACCACACACACAACAGACATGACCCCACTTTGTAAGGTCTCTTGTGAAAGATCGGTACCAGGTCTTGGATTCAATGGGCCAAATTCATTCATTCATAATTTCACTGGACCAGATTTTGCTCTCACACTGGCATGTGAGAAGTCAGTGGAATTAAACCCAGGATAAGAAAGATCAGAAGCAGACCTGTGGATTCCATAGTTAAATTACCCAAATGCATTGTGAATGTATCTACTGTAGAAGGCTGATTCAATTCTGCTGGAATTTGAACCATGGGTCTAGGAAGCTTAGGTGCCCAATTCTGATCTCTCATTAATTTTACCCTAATGTAATTTCCACTGACCTCGTCAGAGCTACTCCTGATTTACACCACAGTCATAAGATCAGAATCAGGCCCTAGCTGTTTCACATCTGAAGTAGCGACCCCTGAGGCACTCCAACAAGATAGCATTCCACTGACTGCAGTGGGCTCCCTGACAATGCAGGGGGTCTGCCCACCCAGAGCTCATTACAGGACTGGGGCTCAAATTACCCAACAGCCACGAAACTTCAGTTTATGTCTCCCATCATTTATAAGCACACCACCTGCCGCTGGCTAGCCACTTACATTTAGATTATAATCTCTGCTAATTTTTAATGGGTTTGTATGATGCTTAGTACAATGGGACCCCACTTAGGACCATAGGGCATTACCATAATAATATATACAATTAAGCTAATAATTAAATAGTCAGATATCACCAACATGTTTTGTTTGCAGAACGTATTTGGCATCTGCCTTTATCAATAAAATTCCAACACTGCTAAACATTGTCAGACATTGCCCAAGAAATGAAAATGCTTTTCTATTACTTTTTATTGGATATGAACAGTTAGTGCAAGAAACAGAGGGGAAATAGCCTCCTCGGATCTGCTTTCTCCAATAGCTTACCTGGCTCTGGGTCTCTATAAATACTCCACTCCACGCTGAGGATCAGAGAAGATCATTTTATCTCTATAGGAATAGATACAGAGAAAATTTCCACCTCAATACTGTCTTTTCATATGTATTCTGCCAATTCTGGCACCCAGCACATTTGATGCTGATGTATTCTGGTGCTACAACCTCAGTCCAGTCCTAGGATACAGAATGAGTTATCTGTCTTCCACAGTTCTCCCTCTATGTCTGCATCTACCATGAGTTCTCTAGATACCCCCACATACCTTTCTTACTCTTCTATATGAAACTATTAGTTATGGCTGGTCAAAAAATGGGAAATCTTTTCTAAACATTTCAAAGGAAATGGAATATCTTTGTTTCATTCAAAGTCTCCCTCTTTCCCTCCCTCTCCCCCGCCCCCCCAAAAAAAATTTCTGGGTTTTTTTTTAAATGAAATGATTTGAAACAAAAATGTCATTTCAGATATATTCTTTTTAAAAAGCCATATGAATAATAGGAAATAGCCAAGAACACCTTACCGTTCTCATGGGCCAGAATCTTAAAAAATACCTTGTCCACACGCTTCCCCTAAAAATATTTACAGAAAAATCTCGTATCTCCATTATGACCCTGAAACATTACCCAGGGAGGAGAAGGCCTGGCTCATAAGTAAAGAAAAAATGAATTTTCCTTAAAATAGCAACAAAAAATTTGAGTTGTTCATGAAGGCCCCAGTTCAGGGCAGCATCTCTGTTCAGGACTGTACCTTCATGGGTTGAAAATATCAGGTACAGAAGGACTCTGTAATCTAGCAAAGAAAAGTGTAACAAGAACTAATAGATTAAGGTTAAAGCCAGACAAATTCAAATTTGAAATATAACAAATTGTTAGCTGTGAGAGTGACTAACCTTTCAAACAAACTATCAAGGGAAGGGGTGGATTTTCCATCTCTTGATGTCTTCAGATCTAGAATGGATGCCTTTCTAAAAGACATGCTTCAGTTAAACACAAGTGATTTGGTTCAATGCAGGAGTTACGATCAAACTCTATAGCCTCTGATATAGAGGTTGGATTGGATGATTTAATGGTCTGTTCTGGCCTTAAAATGTATATGCACTTAAGTATCTGTCTTGAATATGGATGCACTTAAGCATGTGTTTAAGTGTTTTCCAGAAACGAGGCCTCTGGGCCACATCCTGCATAGGAGTAACGTGTGCATAAGATCTACAAGACTGGAAAAAAGGCAGACATACCTAGGTTCAGCAGGGATTGTCTTTTTGTTCTGTTTATATGGTGCCTAGTGCAATGGGATCCTGGTCTGTGATTAGGGCCCATATGTACTATGGTAACATGAATACGACTGCTACTGGCTACCTGGTATGAGAGAAGCTGTTCAACAGCATACGCACGGGAAGCCTTTTCTATGGCCAAAGCCAGACAGGAGACGGACAACCAGCAGAGCAATTGGCCCTTCATTTTATAGATGCAGGGCCTGATTCTGACCTCACATGCTGTTTAACCCCACTTCCTTCAACAAGCTGCTTCCTTCTGATTACATCTATGTAACCGAGATCAGAATCTGGCCACCAATGAGCAAAGAATTCAAAAGCAATCAAGGAGAAAAGCTATTTAAATCATTATTTGGACCAATGCCTTCCTCCTCCTCTACCCCCTTACAATCCTTCACACATACCGTGTCTGGCAAGTTTCCTGAGATCTGCACCACAGCCAAGGAGCGAGAATGCATGCTTCATGTAAATTGAATGAGAATGAGCTGCAACACCTTTCATGCTGTTTGTGGATAAATAAGAGAAAGATCTCACAGATAGGGAGCACAAAAAGTCAGCGCTCCCACACTCCTAATGTGCCATGTCAATTGCACCTCTCCTCATGGTGCATTGTTTATTACTAGCTTCCAGTGATGTTGCTAAAGGTTTCAAGGATTTACGGTTTCTAAATGTTCTGCCTCACACTGGCCTTGTTTCACTTCCTATTCTCTAATATTCAGCCCGCCAGCACTTCTCCTTTGGTTGACTTAGTTTGTGTTAAAACAGGTATGTTTTTTTAATGGGTATAAATAAATTAAAGCTGCATCTTTAATTAATCAGTGCACTTTATACTGTAAATGGAGATTTTTTTTTGTAATGACTTCTTTATCATTTTAAGAGGACATTTTACACATTTTCCAACTTATCGTGGGTGCTGTAGCTTTTACTCCTGCATGTCCAACAGGTCCAGCTTGTCAAGAGAACATTGATCAATTAGGGATGCTAATCAATCTAACCTAAGGAGATCCATTGGTTTCTGGATACAAGGAGGAGATGGGGCATATACTTATACTTGAATGATGATGAATTGTAGGGAATAGACAGTATGTTGTACACAATTTTAAAAAATCTTAAATGTTTATTTTTTCAGTTACATAGGTTTTTAAATGGAAATACATATGTCTGGAAGACTAAAACATGCCTAACAGACAGCAGCAGCAGGTAAAGTGTGGAAAAATAGAAGCATTATTAATAGAAATATTTCTACCATAGCAGCTATTAAATGATTGTTTTTAAGGGTTTGGAAGAAGTATCCATATGTTTGTAAGATTTTTTTTTTCAAATTAAAAAAAAGACTGTGCGTATAAAGAGGTCTAGAGGATAGACGGAAACATTAATGCTGCTATTTCTTTGATTGCCTGCTACAAGGTGCTAAGCACCTATTGGTTTAAATGGGGATCAAAGCACTCAGCACCTGGCAGGATCTTCAAAACTGCCCTACTCAGGAAATGGGGGGAAATTATGAAATATTTTCTGTATTTTGTTGACGTTTTATTTCAATGGAAAATTTAAAACCAGCTCTAAGAACTTCATTACCTTGGACCACCAAGTTCCCACTTCGGCAAAGAACTCAAGCACGTGCTTAAATCCCATTGATCCTTTGCTGAATAAGGATACACTTCAGTACGCATTTAAGTGCTTTGCTGAATCAGGTCCAAAAGGCCACTGAAGTCAGCAGAAGCCCCAGGGCCTGGTCCAGCAGCTGCTATGCATGAGGCCTTCACTGGTAGTTCAGAGCAGTGATCAGTCCCTAATGCTGGGCTGAAGACTGCCGGACTGAGGCATCTTTTCAGGTACTAGGTAAGCTGTGGCTTTGACATGAAAGAGGCTTGGTTAGTGGTGGTGTTGTCTGTCAATAGGTACAGTATTGCTGTGCACTTATTACTTCCATTGTAGAGAGAAAAAGCCCCCAGGGTTCATTCAAAGGTAAGTGGCGTAAAGTGAAAAGTAGCAATTGTGTGTGCCAGAAAAACAAAACATAACCAAATGGCGCTTGTGTGAGTAGCTGTCAAGTGCAGCAGCATTAATTTAACATACAGTTATTTTTACTTGGTCTCTGGTGAAATTCCAAAATTCAACTGACAAGCAGGTGGTTGGGTACCGTAAGACACAGTTATCTATTGTCTTTTTTTAAACAAGGAATTCTGCCGATGTTTCGTGTGCAATGTAAATAAGTCATTAAGGGAAGAACTGCTGCATCCAAGCCATAGAATTAAGATGGGGGTGGGAAAAATGACAATACCTAAAGCAAGCGAGGACTGTTAAGTCTGGAGTTCAATATAAATTCTGTCTGCTAGGACAGAACCCAGACACTCACTACTTTGTTAGCTTAAGAATTTTGAGCAATTTTTTCCATTTATCTGCATTCTCTCAAAAAAAATTATTTTCACACATTTCCACAGATACATCAATCCTTGAGGCATTCCCCTAGACACTCAGTAGGATGCCCTGCCATAAATATAATAAAAGCCTTTTTTTATGTCCATTAACCATGGACATGTGTGTTCCAAAAGTTTCATGACACGCAGTCATTTGTGGCTTTTTAATTATAAACAGAAATATCCATCAGTGAAATACGGGAGCGGGCTAACAAATATCTTTATACATTTGAGTTCATTTTGCATACCGTGATCCAATTGGTTGAAAGGCAATGCATCTATGCCCCTCCCTTCCCATCCTGTCACAAATGATGTGTGTGCGCGTACACATACAAAGTAAAAATCCAGTAACATAATGCATCAGATTCTCAGCTGCTCTAATCCACTAAAGCTCCACTGACTTCAATCGCCTATATGGATTTAGCAAACATCTGTAATGACCAGTAATGCTGTTCTGATCAAATCTTATTTCCAAAATAAGAACACTTATTTTTCCTTCATTTCATAGGCCTGGCTCACTTAATCTCAGAGAGAAAGAAAATAAGGCCCAGTGAATTACTTGACAAATGAAGTCATATTTATTGAATGCGTTTTATTTCAACAACCAAAAAATTCTAACAGCCTAACAATGCACATAAGTTAAAAATTAATTATCACTTAGTGATAACAAAGATAAAGTTGATTTACATGGAAAAAAGAACATTTACAATATGTTAATCCTTATTCACATTGTTGATACCGCAATAAAACACAATTTGTTTTTTGATTTTTTTTATTTTTTATTTCACAAAAAAGGCGGAAAATTGTGCTTTGTTAAGAGGCACTACAAGAAAAGTTTCTTTTTCCAAATAGATATTATATGATGGATACTGAATAAATAGACATATATGCATTGTAATTCGCAAAGTTCTGGCAAGACCACAGGCTAAAATGCCCACAGATTCACTTCGAACCACTGCAAAATTGGCAGTGAAATTAAAAATAAAAGGCAAGACTCAGCATTGAAAAAATACCTAATAAAATTTTTGGTTGAAGTGTAAAAGATACCAAATGTTGATGCCATCAACCGATGAACAATCTTGCAAGGGCAAAAATCAGTTTCCTTTTACACAGATGGAGTTATTTCAGTAACAGCAAAAGAAGACAGTTTTGAAAGAGTAACTCTTCAAAGAACATAAAGCAGCAACCATTGAACTTCGGATTACAGCTGCAGCATACTACAGAAATAAAGAAAGAGGAGCAAGAAGGGCTTAATTAAGCAAACCACCATCATTTTGCAAAGGTACATAAAATTAATGCAGAGCTACTGTTATGTTTCAAAACATTATTTGAAAAAGTCCCTTTAAAAACTCCAGAGGTTACTGAGCAGCTAGAATTAGCTTGTATTGCAACATGTCTTCTCCCTGTATATTGTACGTTCTGAGTAAATATCAACACAGAGGTTTGTTTTTTGTTTTTACTCCTACTTTTTATACCTTTCAAATATATAAATAGTATTAACAGTTATATTACAATGCCTGGTGTGGTAAACAGAAAATAACTTTCAAAGCGATATTGCATGAGGTCTTTGTCAAGGTTACATAAAAGCACAACACGTACAAAAAAGAAACCCTGCAGATACGGTTCTGACTGCAGTTTAGAAGGAATCTGCAACAGGTCCAGCTGCAATAGTAGCTTGGAAATCATTACATGGAAGTGAGAAGTAATGCTACCTGGTGTTGCTCCCAACAAGATGCCTCAAACTGTTGATAACTATAGTAGATTGCAGCTTTAGTGCTCATACCATTGAAGAGTCAGCCAGTATAAGTTCTGCCTTATGCAATGTAATTGCTAGGTTAGGTGTCTGGGAAAATGTTTCAATTTATGACAAGAAGGTGACTACACAGATATCGCCGCTCATTCTTATTACCTAGAGCTGCTAGGCTGCAGGAAGATTGAAAAATGTGTTCGCGTCAGGGCTGCCATGCACTGAATGTGGGCTGCAGCTTGTGAGGCCAGTGGCTGAGCACTTAGTACCACTGAAATAATGTGCATGAAACGAAGGAAGCCCAAGTTTAATAGACATAAAAGGGGAAAGGAAAAGGGAAGCCAAGAGTGGGAGACCCCCTTTATCAATCCATTTAACTGGACAGTTTTCTACCCATGTGGGTTTTGACGTTCTAGTTTCCTAACTTGACTTTATGTTGAATCAAAAAATAAGAATAAAAACTAAAAGCAACAAAAAATAAAAAGGTATAAATGTCTAAATTTTAAGAACTGAAACAGAGAACAAGTAAATAAACTCCACAGTAAAACGTGGTTCATAGTATGAATTCCATACATCAAATCCCCAAATACTACTTTTTAATCAAGACCTCATTAACGGACAAGTCTTCTATGCACTGAATTTCAGTTTTACTCATTTTGAATTCCATGAAAATTCATCTGTTCGCTACAGAAAGGGCAGTCTGAATAATGGAACGTGCAGTATCACTTTACGTATGCACTGTGGTTTAAAGTACTTTAACATAGTAGTTGTTTTTAAGGTGCCCTGATTTTTTTCCCCCCATTTTCTCTCTTTTCTTTTTTTGGCAGTGTTGATTTATGTCTTTAAATACATACCTCAAAAATTACCCATCAAGTTGCCAGATAGGAAGCCATATAATAACAATAATAAAAAAATCAGGGATAAACATAGAAAATAAATAGGAATTCAAAAATAGTCACCACACCCTGAGAGCAGGCGGCAGTTATCAAAAAGCCAAAGCAACTCATTGTGAAGTGGTTTTAATACATAAACAAGTTTCATCTTTAAAGAACTCATTTCACAGTCTATACTTTCGGATTGTAAAGTTCTGTCCCATGCAATTTTTATATATATAAAATTTTATGTGTGTATATATATATCTATATATCTATACACACACACACACACACACACACACACACGCACACACACACAGAGAGCTGTAAATTTTCCTTCATTGATTTCATAGGTCTTTTTCTTCCTGTTTACTTGCTAGATGTCCCTTTCATAAGTGCAAGATTAAAACAGGCATAATCCTATGTGATCACAACTATTATCTCAGTTAAACATAAAAGTGTAACACTCAAGTGTCTGTGTCAAGGCGATGTTTTAATTGGACAATGCTGAATTCATTCAGTTTTCACACGGATCGTGTGCAACAGAAACAACAACAACAACAACAACAAATGCAAAAAGAGGAAAAAACAAATTAATAAAAACAAACAGAAAATCCTTGGATCAAATGTATTGCTTTCTGTATCATGGGCTCACATTATCTCTGATCAATTTCTGAAGGAGTTGCCTTGCTTTTGTCAGGATTCTCCTCTTCGGGTTCCACTTTGTACATTTCCTCGGAGCCTTCTTCACTGTCATTCTCCTCCGATTCAGTCAGCAGCTCCTCATCCTTGTACTCTGCCACATCAACCACTGTTCCCAAATGCTCTTTTAGCTTCCCATGGTGCTTTACGTGGTAACGCTGGTTCTGGAAGAATTTGATGATCGTGTGTTTGGGCAGATCCAGCTGAGCAGACAGAGTGTGAATGGCCTCCTGGTCAGGATACAGGCCTACATCATGGATAAAACTTTGAAGGATGCCTAAAGCTTCCAAAGATATCTTGGTACGGGATCTTGGCTTTTTGGCACAACTGTCCTCAGCAGGTGTAGGTGGGGCCTCTTCTCTTGGAGGTGTGTTTTCCTTTGCAGGCTGGGACTGCTGTCTATGCAGGACCTATATAATTAAACATATACACATATTCAATGTACTTTCTGCACAATTCGAAAATGTGGCCAGCCCTCTGGTTAAACAGGGCACGTGAGATATGCAGCAGTTGGACAGAATTTAGACAAGGTTTTATTTCACCCTTTAGTACACAGATGTATTTGTGAATTTTTATTCTCCAATCCCTTTCTTCTCCACAAAGCAACTGCACCATAAATGCAGATTCAGAAGGACAAAATATGAAAGGCCAAGTAAAATGGCCAGAGCTAGATATTATGTTGGGGGACATTGTAGACCAGTGGACATGGGAGTCAACTGGGATTTAGGATAGCTTGGTTCTATCCCAAGCAGATACCTCTGCCACAGATGGTCTGTGTGACCTTGGGCAAGTCATTTCACCCCTTTGTATCTCTGGGACAGGGACTGTCTCTCAGTGTGTTTGTACAGTGCCTGTCACAAGGGGATCAGATCTTGGTTTACATGCTATCGCATCACAAACAATATGATTTGGTTTAATACCTATGAGACCTGCTTTTAGACAAAGACTTATATAATGACATTTTTCAGACAGACGTGGCAG
The DNA here is from genome assembly GCF_025201925.1 of Gopherus flavomarginatus. Taxonomy (NCBI): domain Eukaryota; kingdom Metazoa; phylum Chordata; order Testudines; family Testudinidae; genus Gopherus; species Gopherus flavomarginatus. The sequence continues at coordinate 24,264,243 of NC_066626.1, read as the reverse complement.
TATTTTCCTTTTTTAAATATAGTGAAACTTGTCTTAACCCAGTGATGCTCAGACTGAGGCTCATGAGCCGCAAGTGACGCTTTAATGGATCTCCTGCGGCTCTTTGCAGCACATGATATTAAAACACTGATTTCATTATTAACCAGTCTAAGTTATTAACCAATCAGGATGCTTTTACTATGTTCTTATTTTATCAACTACAGATGGTTAATAATACTTGGTCAGTCATTTTGCTGGGAGAATTTTATATTTTGATATCGATAGCTCCATATGGATATATATACAGAGAGAGAGAGAGAGAGAAAATGAAACAGTGAATTCACTCTACTGTGACTCTTTGGGGTAATAACGATCGCTAATTTGGCTCCTGAACCACTGAGGTCTGAGTAACACTGTCTTAAACAATCACTCAAGGGACAGACAAACTTCAGCTGCTTAAAAGAGATGGCCTTGTAGTGAAGGAGGCATAGGCGCCGACTCCGTGGGTGCTCCAGGGCATGCTCTGCACCCAATGGCAGCCAAGCTCCCCTCCTCCCCTTCCCCTGAGTGTGCCGCCTCATCACTCTTCCGCCTACCTCCCAGCATTTCCCGCTGCCAAACAGCCATTTGGCAGCACTCAGGATTTTCCAGGAGGGAGCGGGGAGAAGCGGGGACGCGGCACATTCAGGGGAGGAGGTGGTGAAGAGGTGAGGCAGGGGCAGGGACTTGGAGGAAGGGGGTGGAATGAGGCAGGAAGGGGTAGAATGAGGGCAGGGCGAGGGTGGTGCAGGGACGAGGTCAAGCACCCACCGGGAACAGTGGAAGTTGGTGCCTATGGAAGGAGAGGTAGTGTTGTAACCAGAATGGCTAGGGCAGAAGTTCTCAAACTGTGGTCCGCAAGCTCCATTCAGGTGGTTCGCGGATAGTTCTCTCTAAGGTGCACACCTGCTGGCCATACACAAGAAAATAGGGGTCACCCACCTAATTAGTGCAGCTGCACAGGTGTGGCTCCCCTAATTAGGTGTCTGGACCCTAGAGAAGACGCACATGTACGATGAGGTGGTGGCCTTGGGGAGAATAGAGGGTAGGTAGGTGAGAGAGGGCAGTGGGGTGAGAAGAGGCGTGGGAGGAATTTGGGACATGCAGGGCTGCAGCGGCCAGAGAAAGAGGTGACTTTCCCCAGCTCCAGGGCTGCACTGCTGGGGAGAGATGGCCCTCCTTCCCAGCCTCATCAGGGCTGCTGCAGTGGGGTAGAGAGAGCACATCCATCAGATTAGAAAGGTAAGACTACTGATATTAAAATATGAGTTGTGTGCTTTTATTTGTAGAACAAAAAAATGTTAATTATTATTGAAGTTTTTTTATATAGCGCTTTTATCCAAAGCTCTTTACAATACTTAGCTAATGGTACAAACAACATTTGGAAAGATCATTAAGTGGTCTGCTGAGACCCTCAGCAATTTTCAAGTGGTCTGTGGAAAAAAAAAGTTTGAGAACCACTGGGTATGGGGATACTTTGGGAACGTCTCTGAAGATAAGAACCTGCCTTATGAAGGGTGTCCTTTGAACAGGTTTCACTGCACTACGTCTGTATTCATTTTGTTAACTTAGTAGCCTTGAGTTCAAATAATTAATTTTCCTGCATTCTAAGGAAGCCTCTGGACAAACACAGATTTCAGAGAAGCAGCTGTGTTAGTCTGTATCTGCAAAAAGAACAGGAGTACTTGTGGGACCTTAGAGACTAACAAATTTATTTCAGCATGAGCTTTCGTGAGCTACAGCTCACTTCTTCACTTCTTCGGTCTTTGACCCTCTAAAGAGTTTTCACTACTACTATATCATCTACTTTTTGGAGGCAGGTTTAAAGAAAGCATCTGTAATTCCTATAGAGTCCTAACAGCCATTTATAATCACTCAGAAAGTGCCTTACTCAGCCATTACCTCAGGTGAAACTTCCATTGAATTGTTAGAACTATATCGGAGTTACCGATGCTTTCTTTAAAGCAAAGTCCATAAAGCAGATATTACTGGCACACACAAAAAAATCCCACAGGATTGAAGGCTGCCTTTGTCCAGAGGTTTCTTCAGAATGCAGGGAAAAACTGATCAGAACTCAAAGCTACCGAGCTAACAAAATCAATACGGACCTGATATTTCACAAAAAAAGGAAGAAATCTTGTTTCCTCACTTGAAAAGTATCCTTCAAGTCTTTGCTTTAAATATTCAAACATCTTGCATGTAAATTATTGTTAAAATCAACCCTACATTAAAATTGTTTAAAAGAACTAAAACAGGAGTAGGCAACCTATGGTACACATGCCGAAGGCAGCATGCGAGCTGATTTTCAGTGGCACTCACACTGCTCTGATTCTGGCCTCCAATCCAGGGAGCTCTGCATTTTAAATAAGCTTCTTAAACATTTTTAAAACCTTATTTACTTTACATACAACAATAGTTTAATTATATATTATAGACTTATAGAAAAAGACCTTCTAAAAACATTAAAATGTATTACCGGCACGCAAAACCTTAAATTAGAGTTTATAAATGAAGACTCGGCACATCACTTCTGAAAGGTTGCTGACCCCTGAACTAAAATGATAGAAATTTGTTGAGGGCTCAGACTGAATTTTATATAAAGGCAGCTATTCTCCCCGAGAAAGCCAAGATATAACACATACACACACACTGAGCAGAACCTTGCTAATTCAAACTAATACTGGAAGAGACGGCTCCATTGTGGATTGCCAAATTGAGCATACAAGAAAACAAATATTAAGGTATCTGCATCAGAGTGACCTTTATTTGTTATGTATCCATGCCAGAAGAAAGACAGGAGGCCATGGATATGGTTTAATTAGGCTACAACTTTATTCATGTATAATATCTGGGAATACTCGGCAACAAATTGTACAATGCAGGAAGGAGCGGGCTCCCTGCTGTTCAGGATGTAGGTGCCCTAAACCCTCTTCCTCAGCCCCACTTAAAGGGACCAGGAGAAGGAAATGGGGTAAGCTCCCCATTGACAAGACATAGGAGCCTCAAGCTCCCCTGCTCAACTCCCATAAAGGATGATTTCCTTTAAATCCTTTTCCAATCCATTTTATCAGATAACTGTATCCCTTCCATACTGAGTACCTGCACTGGACATGCACCACATATATGCCTACATAGAAGAATCACAGAAGATTATGGTTGGAAGGGACCTCAGGAGGTTATCTAGTCCAACCCCCTGCTCAAAGCAGGACCAATACCAACTAAATCATCCCAGCCAGGGCTTTGTCAAGCCTGACCTTAAAAACCTCTAAGGATGGAGATTTCACCACCTCCCTAGGAAACCCATTCCAGTGCTTCACCACCCTCCTAGTGAAACAATATTTCCTAATATCCAACGTAGTCCTCCCTCACTGCAACTAGACCTCCCTCATTGCTCCTTGTTCTGTCATCTGCCTTCACGTAGTTGAAGGCTGCTATCAAATTCCCCTTCATTCTTCTCTTCTGCAGACTAAACAAGCCCAGTTCCCTCAGCCGCTCCTTGTAAGTCATGTGCCTCAGCCCCCTGATCATTTTCGTTGCCCTCCGCTGGACTCTCTCCAATCCGTCCACATGCTTTCTGTACTGGGGGGTCCAAAACTGGATGTAACAGTCCAGATGTGGCCTCACCAGTGCTGAATAGAGGGGAATAATCACTTCCCTCAATCTGCTGGCAATGCTCCTACTAATGCAGCCCAATATGCCATGAGCCTTCTTGGCAATAAAGGCACACTGCTGACTCATATCCAGCTTCTCATCCACAGTAATCCCCAGGTCCTTTTCTGCAGAACTGCTGCTTAGCAAGTTGCTTCCCAGCCTGTAGTGGTGCATGGGATTCTTCCGCCCTAAGTGCAGGACTCTGCACTTGTTCTTGTTGAACCTCATAAGATTTCTTTTGGCCCAATTCTCCAATTTGTCTAGGTCACTCTGGACCCTATTCCTACCCTCCAGCATATCTACTTCTCCCCCCACTCCTCCCAAGCTTAGTGTCATCTGCAAACTTGCTGAGGGTGCAATCTATCCCATCATCCAGATTGTTAAATATGTTGAACAAAACCGGCCCCATGACAGACCCCTGGGGCATTCCACTTGATACCAGCTAGACATGGAGCCATTGATCACTACCAGTTGAGCCCGACAATCTAGCCAGCATTCTATCCACCTTATAGAAGGCCATATCAAAAGTTTTGCTAAAGTCAAGATATATCACGTCCATTGCTTTCCCCAGATCCACAGAGCCAGTTATCTCATCACAGAAGGCAATCAGGTTAGTCAGGCATGACTTGCCCTTGGTGAATCTATGTTGACTGTTCCTGATCATCTTCCTCTCCTCCAAGTGTTTTAAAATGGTTTCCTTGAGGACCTGCTCCATGATTTTTCCAGGAACTGTGGTGAGGCTGACTGGTCTGTAGTTCCCTGGGTTCTCCATCTTCCCTTTTTTAAAGATTGGCACTATATTTTCCTTTTTCCGGTCGTCCAGGATCTCCCTAGATTGCCATGAGTTTTCAAAGATAATGGCCAATGGCGCTGCAATCACATCAGCCAATTCCCTCAGCACCCTCAGATGTATTAGATATGGACCCCTAGACTTGTGCATGTCCAGCTTTTCTAAACAGTCCTTAACCTGTTTTTTCACCACTGAGGGCTGCTCACCTTCTCCCCATACTGTATTGCCCAGGACAGCAGTGTGAGAGCTGACCTGGTCAGTGAAGACAAAGGCAAAAAAAGCATTGAGTAGATCAGCTTTTTCCACATCATCTGTCACTAGGTTGTCTCCCCCCTTCATTAAAGGTTCCACGCTTTCCCTGAAAGTAGTAACATTATGATCCCCCTACTGCCAGCTCAATCCAGGTAAAGAGGGTCTTTACAAGGCTACATGGGGATAAATACACCCCACTCTTCTGGTCAGCAGGAAGGGCAACACAGTGTTCTTGTTCTAACCTGGCCTCAACTGCTTCCTGCCCATCCCTGTAAACTTTTCCCCTTCTTCTCATTTGCTGTAAGGGAGACCTTTAAGGGGTAATGCCCCTTTTCTTCCAGCTAGCTGGACAAAGACCCACTCTCATAAAAGGTTTCCATGGGCATATTTATTTGGCCAAATGTCATTTTATCTACCATAACTCTTCACATTATACTAATAAATGTACTGTAACACATTTTGTAAAAGTAATGCAGTCTCAGTAATAAGACACCTCACAGAAATGTGCTGTTATTAAACTATTGCTGAAAAGTGAGTTGAGATTGACACTTTCACATTTAGGGAAAGATTATGTTACCTTTACTCATGTTACTCCATGAGTTGTCCCACTGAAATCAGCTGGGCTACTCGACAACTAAGGTACTACTCACTGTGACTCAAGGAGGCAGAATCTGGTGCTGAATTAGATTGGTTCTACTCTACCCACACACTCATGTGCGTGTTTGTTTGAACAGACAGACAATCTGTACAGAGATTAAAAATCCATACGATACCAACAATCAGCCCAGAAGATGCAAAAATCACATCTGTAATGATACAGTAACTGCTGGTGATGGAGAACTCTAATGCACTGAGCAATAAAATAGCGGTAAGGCCTAAATAAATTTGACCAATTAAAATGAATGTTCCTGGCACACTCGCTTCACCACTTTCAAACAACAGAAAGTTTGTGTGGTCCACTGTGGCATGCGAGCATCAGCAGAAAAGTGAGAACTACAATACTTCAACATCCTAATTGCATTAGGCAAAAAATCACTAGCCTTGCCCATGGCAGGGCTGCCCTCCGCAGTTAAAAGGCAGATGTCAGCACTGGTGAAATGCAGGTTGGTACAATTCTGACAGGACCCACCTACAGGGAAGGGTGTTCATTGAATGAACACAGTCAATGTCAGTGGATCAGAGCTCCATTTCTGTACATACAAACACAGGGGGTATCAGAGAAGTTGCACTAGTTAAAAAAAAAAAAAAAAAAAGATAAAACCAAAATGAAAAGCTGTGTTTTCTGTTATGCTGTCTCCTGCAATAAAATAAGCATAATGTTCCAGCTAACTGAATAATTAGAAAATTATCTGGAGATTTTATTGTGTCCATGGATTTGTTTCTAAGAGATTTTCAGTCATATTTTTAGATAATAATGATCTGGCCCAGTGTATGTCATCTCACAGACCATTCCTGAACAGTCTCCAATGGTTGTGTACCTTGGCATTCTAAAACACAGAGCCATCAATAACAAGAAATTTAAACTACATGAACAAACTGACAGTATGAACTTCAGAAAGCTGCATACTAGAAGCCTCAAGAAATACTGCTTATCACAACTTGGGCAGCAGCTATTATAGGTATGAAAGCATCCAGAAAGAGTATGAGTTACTCCGTTTGTTCGCGCTGGAATTGGAAGTGACTTTTTTTTTCATTCAATAAACAGCATGAGAAGTGATCCATCTGAAAAATGTTACAAGACTTCCAATCAAATATAATGATGAAAAAACCCCAACAATACAGGATCAGCAGCAGTAAAAGGTTTAATCTGAAGGAAATGAAGGGATGCCTACAGCATCTTCAAAGCAATCAAATCAAAGAGAGGGCTGTGCAAAAAAAAGATAAATACATTGTAATTTTTTTTAATCCTTTCTGAGATGGAGCAACCTTCCTACGCTTCCCAGAAGGGAATATGCTGACCATGGCTGCTTAGTACAATATATTAGAAAAAGGTTGGGTTTTGTCTGAATTAATATCTTCTTAAAAAAGAGTCTTAATTTACTTTCAGTTACACCAATGTAAATCTACAATAACCCCAATGACTTCAGTGGCACTACTCTGAATTTAGACTGGTGTTAACAGCAAATTGTAGTGGTATTATATGGATGTATAAATACAGATACATATGGACAGAAACACACACTCTGCAATTCCTCCAAAAACAAATAATAAACAAACAGTTTTGTATCTCCTGATTTCATAGGTGATTAACCTATTTTGAATTAGTCAGACGTTTGTATTTCTCTGGGAAGTAGATCAATGGTCTATTTCTCTTATTTAAGTGAGAATTAAACTTCATGTTTTGTAAACAACTCCTTTGGACAAGCTTCATAAAATGCACTAGTTGATTTCTGCTGTTCGATTATTACATTTACCGTTCTGCACACTACACCGTCACAAAGGAAACTATATAGTTTATTGTAGTTCCAGTTCTAGAATTTAGGGTCATCATTTTTCTGATATCTCTGCAAAATTCCTATGGACGTTAATGGGTGTTCTGCACACCACATTATGTACTCTTGGATTTTTGTTAATGTTGTTCTGGCTCACTTACAGAATAGAAGCATTGCTGCAGATTCTCTTTATAGCTAAAGGATGGGGTATGTGCATGTGTGTCTGCTCTATACACAAGTACAGATAGCAAGTTATAATCGATGACCGGTCAAAGAAGAATATGCATGAAGTGTCTGCTGGACTGTGGAGGGAGGGTACAGAGAAGAAAGACATATGCAATAAACACATTTTTCCAAAATAAAACTGGTTATCTGCTTGATGGCAAGAGACACACACGTACTATACAGAGTCTGTTCCCACACACCTCTCTTCCCTGTCCCAGGAGCATGACCATGCCTCCCCACTACTTAGACATCTCCGTGGCCCCCTAATGACTGAAGGATTCAGTTCAAATTTGCCCCCTTTGTTTCTAAAACTCTCCACTGACTTGCTCTATATGCTTGTCTCACAGGTCTCCTTTCCCCACTCTCCTCCTTTCCCCACTCTCCTTCTGCTCCTCTAGCACGGCTCTCTTCTGTCCCTACACACCAATGGTGCATGACGTTGTTTAAGAGCCTCCTTCTCTGCATCTTCTGGCCTCTGGAGTGGACTTCCTGTCTCCTTGCCTCACTACTTCTCCACTACTTTCAAATCTAATTTGAAGATATCTCTCACCCCTTACCCATACGACTTACTTTTCTGTCCGTCCAATAGATTTAATTTTCGAGCTGTAGAAGCAGTATTACACTCTAAGCCATTTTAGAAGGGATGTTGTCCAAAGATGCCATATGAAATAGAGCTTTATTCCCATGTACTCTAAACACACACAAACATTCACTTTTCACATGAGCCACCGCCGACAGAAAACGTACAAAAACCTAATACGATGGAAGTTGACTTAAAAAGACAGAGTGACTAGTCTTAAATCGCACAGTATTGAAATATGTTTTGAAGGCCACAATGAAAACCAGCTGGGAGCCATGTGTAAAATATAATGGTACATGCCTGCAGGGAAGGAAGTAAGATATTGAATGATTAAGTTTAGGAAAGTATATAATATAGTATATCATTATGGGAGTGAGCTGGATTACTTGTCATAAGCTAAGGTTTCGTGGTCTTTTTCAAATCTAAAGCAAAGAAATATTGGGGTGGGGGAAGGGGCCACTGCTCCGTTTTACAGGTAGCTGCTCCCCATCTCCATTAAGATGATTTTGGATGAGAAAAAAGGCTTCAGGTGAAGATTACCAGATGTAGGTCCCATAGCAACAAACCAAACTGGACAAACACCATTGATCTACAGTTCTTCATCAGCACAGTATTCAATTTTGTCTAGATTCATTAACATTCGTTTCCACCCCACTCTCTCCCCATCTAGAACTAAAGATGACAACATGGCCAGTCATTAAGGGAACATGTACTCTCCCACCCCCCCAATAAGACAATCGAATAAATATATGTATGTGTAGCATTGTGCATTGAATGTCTGCCAGCTAGCTAAAGGTTAACAAAGCTTACTTTGTGAAAAACAGGTTTTGTTGCCTATATAACTGTCACAACTGATTAGAAACAGGAACCATATTTCTACATGATTTGTGTCATCAAAACCCCAAATTCTTTGTTTTACAATGCGGTTCAATTGTTTCCTTCTTAGCAAAGAGAATTAGTCTGTGAGATCATTACTTCTAACACATTCTCTCAGAAATGGTTGAAGTTATTATGTGTCCCCCCCCCTCATCCTCATAGCCATCCCTGTCACTGGGTCATAAGATTACCTTCCCAAAGGAGAATACAGTAAATTTTCTAAGTACAGGCTCTCTCTCTGCAGGGATTATATTGCCAGAAATGACTCAGAACAGCTGGAGGCTCTGAGGATGGCTTACCCTGGGCAGTATCAGTTCCCATAAAGCTACTGTAACATGAAGTCAGAGGCAGCAAAGATTCAGTAGATCTTGCTTTCTCTTTTTTGAGAGGAAAGAATGTCCCCTACACTCCCTGGGCCAGAAAACAACCCACACCCGGAATTTATAATATTATCCTAGACAACCAAAAATTGTAGTTGCAACAAGAACTCTTACGATGCCGATTATGGGGAGTTTTAGTCTACTTGGGCCCATGAAACCCTAATGCTAGAGAGATACAAGAGATTACCAGAGCTTTACAAAACAGTGGTACACACACACTTAGACCAGTTACATTCCACATCCATTACAGACATTTGGTCCCAATCCTACTTCCATTAAAGTCAGTGGGATTTGTCACCAACTTTACTGAGAAAAGGACCAGGTCCTTCATGGGACTTTCAATTCACAATTTAACACATTCAACATCCACTTCAGAACAGTTACTTTCCTTGGCCCTAATTCAAAGGTCACTGAAGTCAATGGAAAGACTCCCATTGAGTTCTGTGGGATTTGGATTAGACTCATAATCACCATTTGCAAGACTGAATTTTGCAATCAAAGGGTTCCCATGCTGCTCTGTCAGTGGCGACATACACCTCACAAGCAGGGTATCCCACTCTCCAAGGCTTGGATTAACCCTTAGCACGCTATCATTTACTATAACCAGCCAGCCAATTGTCATGCCTAGGAAGATGTACTACCTAGCTATATTATATTAATCCACTGGAGACATATACAGATGTACACACACACAGAGAGCTCTGTATTTACGTATCTTGCCCACAGACTGCAAAGAGTTAGCTTAATACATTGTATTGTACAAGAATAGACCAGAACAAGACACTGCAGTAAACAAACCTACACACAAACAGGATTTCCAGTCTGGGTCACACTGGCAAAAAGCATTAATTAGACAGAATTCCTGTGCTGAGACACTTTACAGGCTTTTAGGAATGTCTGCATGAGAAACTGTAATAGAAGTTACAATTTGCACCTGTGCTCATTTTTCCTTTTGAAGAAGTGGTGTGAGACTTTTTTTTTTTTTGCACCTTGCAAAGTATACTCATTTAGATAAATATTGCAGCACAAGTTACAGCCCCAAATGAAGTATTTTCTTTAGGTTCATTCACATGTCTGTGATTTTACATCTTGACACCATAAAGCTGTGTTAAAGACTGTGGTTTAGTTCCATTGCTTTTCTTGGATTATACAGTATCCTAAGGTCAAAAGTCAGGAAAATCCAAACTGTTATTAAAAAAGAAAAAGTATCTATGAAGTGATGACAAATTGCAGACTATAGGTGTTAGATTACATTTTGACTTCAGGCAGGTTTAATATACTTTGGTTTCCTTTTACAATTGCTCCTAGCAGGTACTGTTATGGGTAAGGGATTTAAAAAAAATGTGGTGTTCAATAAAAGAAGACCATGTCAAAAGAAATCAATATGAGCGTGCAAAATGGTAGGAAGTCTGACATGGATATATATGTTCACTTTCATCTAGTTTTAGTCTGAGCTTCCTTTAATATTGTAACCCAAATGCTAGTGGCATTTCTCGTGTATTGTTTTTTTTTTAAATGCAGTTTAATAATTGCTTCACAAGAGTAAACACCAGCACCAAAGATAATCACACAATTTGTGATATATAATGCAACTCCTTTTATCAGGGCCCAAATAAATCTTTATGGGTTAGTTGGTTAAAATTATCTTTAAACCAACAGCCCTAATTCTTCTTTGTAGTTGCAAAGAGACAGCAGCTAATTTGAAAAATAAATAAATAACATAGCCACACAAGCGAGATAGAAGGGCTTTCATCTGCAACATATTAATTCTCTGAGCTAGGTGGATAGGGAAAAAGGTTCCACAAGGAACCCAAACTCAAGTACAAGCCCAGTTTCTAAATGGGAATGAGGAACTAGTTGAGTGCAATTCACTTCAACAGCTTCCCAGCAAACATTCCATACCCTTCCTTTTGCTTTATGGCAGTCATGTTGCTTAAGGGCAAGAAATAAACAGTGATAAAAAAAATGGCAAGAGACAGAACAAACAAAGAGCTTCTGAAACAAGGGATCGATCCTGCATTCATTGTGCACCCAACAGTTTGCAGAGGACTAGAAATGAAGGACTGAGCTATTGTGGTATTCTTTTTTTTTTTTTATTAGAGCAGCAACAAACTAATCGCATTTCTAGATAAGGGAGACAAAGGAGTGAACTGTTCCATTCTCCTTAAAAAAATATGAGCTGGAAAAAAGTCCAGTAGTATACTGCATTTGCCATCACATCAGAAGTGATAAGTGTAAAGTGTTAGCAAAATTCAATTAATCTCATTGACTTAAAAAAAAAAAAAAAAAAGGTGTACTCTCCCCTCCTAGCACACATTGCTCCCATTAATGCTAATAGGGGCTTAGCATGCATCATAGAGCAAATATACCACAAAACATTTTTAAAAGCTATCATCACTGGAGATAAAATATAAATTACAGCCTGATTACACTGTGCTGCTAAGAGGCTACATGTGTGATATGACTCACAGCGACAACTGGGGATGACCAGATAACATTTGGACAGGTCTATGGTTACTATAAAAAACATCTGGGCATGGGAATTTTTTTAAAACATAGAATTACGGTCTTCACAGTTGTTTGAAGAATGTTTACAAATCAGTCTTAAAAAAAGAGAAAAGTTTCTTCCATTACTTTACCACAATCATGACCTTATTTTCCAGTAATGCGTGGCTTATTTCCCCTTCCTGATCTAGGTTAATAGACAGCACGTGGCTGCACAAGAGTTACTATTTTGCCAGTATAATGTTTAAAAAATTTATAACCCTGAACATGCAAAGTAATTCATGGGTGTCTGGATGGGGTGACTTTTCCTAACACTAACTAAACACTAACTAAACTCTTCACACAAAAACACAGAGAAAACTTTCATCGTCGTGCAGTGCATGGGAAGTACCTGATTTTATAGTAGAACGTAAATGAGCTCAAGCCAACGATCACTGGATTAGCTCTGAATTTCCCATCTCTTTCTGGTTTAAGCCAGATCCTTAGGTTTATTGTATCGTAGTTTTATGTGAAAGAGAATACACTCCTCTCCAATATCTATCTGCACTATGAGAATTTTATAAACAACATTATTTACCCAACAGGTGGAGCCATCACATACCTACTATGTGGATACGTACTATGTGGAAAACAGGCCAGATTCACTCCAGCTTCTGCTGGTGAAAACCAGGCTGCAGGGTCTCTGATGGCAGACAGGCCTTATTATAGATGTGGGTTGTAGCACAGGGTGGCTGCAATCTCTCATTTTAAAGACGGGGAAGCAATCAGCCCAAAAAGTGGGCAGCACAGGCAGGGGATTTGGTATGGCCATTGCAGCTGGTGGATGCGCTTTGTTCTCTGCACATGTCTCAGCCAGCAGGGCTCTAATGGCTCCCTGGTGCAGCAAAGGCAGTCCTCACCCTATTGTAACTCGTGAAGGGATTTAAAGGTGAAAACTCTGCCTTACTCAGCCATCAGTAATGAGTCATCCTCAAAGTGCAGTGGCCACCACCAGCACATGGAGATACACATGGTCATTTGCCACAAGCTGGAGCAGGGATCGGCAACCTTTCAGAAGTGGTGTGCCGAGTCTTCATTTATTCACTCTAATTTAAGGTTTCGTGTGCCAGTAATACATTTTAACATTTTTAGAAGGTCTCTTTCTATAAGTCTATAATATATAACTAAATATTGTTGTATGTAAAGTAAAAAAGGTTTTTAAAATGTTTAAGAAGCTTCATTTAAATTAAATTAAAATACAGAGCCCCCAGGACTGGTGGCCAGGACTGGGCAGTATGAGTGCCACTGGAAATCAGCTCACATGACGCCTTCGGCACACGTGCCATAGGCTGCCTACCCCTGAGCTGGAGTGACAGGCCCAAGAGACAAGCACTCTAAATACCTAAGCCTCTTGAGTCTGAGAACTTGACCTGGAAACCTCTGAGGTGACAGCTTTCTATCAAGATTTCTGGCATTTCCTGCTTCAGATTAGATTGCAAATATTGTGAGAACAGCCTGGCAGAGCCTACACGTAAAGTGGTGAGAAGAACTGAGCAGCAATTGGTGGAGGAAGGCATCACTGCTCTCTTTTCTCCATCTCAAGGTATCTCTGGGGTGCTCATCATCGCAGCATCTAAACTGCCACCAGTGTCAGGCTTGGATTCCTTCTGATCTCTGGTACAGCAGGACTTCCACAATAAAGGGCCTTTTGCTGAGAATGGCCCATCTCTAGCTCTTGGGGACTGCATACTGGGCACTATAGACTACCAACTAATGCAAGAGGAGGTGTCAAATGAAGAGGCTGCCTCAGAGGCATCCAGACACCATCTCATTGAGGGCCATAACAATTCTAGACAAAGCTTCTGGAGCCTGCTCAAGGCCTAACAGGAAGTCACTAGAGAATGCAAAACATGCATAGGGTGGTTCTGGGTATGTCTTCCTGCTCAAGAGGCAAGCTGCTGCATTCTGTATATGCTGTAGCATCTGTGCCGACCCACCCTCAGACACAGAGAGAGGGAGCTGCAACAGTCGAGTCTGAAGGTGAGAAATGCTTGGATTGCTGGAGCCAGAACCTCCTTCGAGAGGAAGGATCAATGTGTCCTGCATAGCTGGAGGTGGGCGATGGCATTTTGAGGCACTACTGTACTTAGAGTCCTTCCATCTGACTTTGGTTAGGGTGCGGTTCAAGATTTTGGTGAAGACTTGGGTTGGTTCTTATTTTATCCAGAGCAATTCACCCATCCCTAATTGAAAGCTGGCAAAACCACCATATTGAATAATAGAGCCACTTTTTCAGTCAAAGTCATCCAAAAATGAATCTCAACTTTTGACATATTTTTGGTACTTTGTGTATCTCAAAAAGTTACCACTCCATGCATTTTCTTCTTTTTTCCACACACCATAAAGGATTTGCCTTTAGCCTGCGGGAGACATGTCCTGCCAAATTCCAGCCTAGAGCAAAGTTTAAGGTCAAGTTATAAACCCCATAACTATGGTGGCACAAATGGCGCCACTATAATCATGCAGTTTTCCAGCTACTTAGATTAAGAAGAGGGTTTTGAATTATTTAAAGGGAGGATATGTTTGGATTAGACATTTTATTCTGGCGGGTAATTATTTGTCCCATCAAACTGTTTTAGTCCTCACACATGGCTATTTGGGGTTCGAAGAATATCCAACTGTTCTGTTAATTTTTACAATAGGGACACTCAGAAGTCAGAAGAACCTGCCTGTTATGGTTAGTGAAAATAGTACATTTGTGCTGATAAAACGCTATTCAGCATGTTTTTTGCTTTCTGGACGTAACCACCAGTGCACTTAATAACAGGACTTGAGCAAACTGTACTGTGTGAATCAAACACATAAAAGTATAAATATTCCTTTTTTTAGAACGCAAGTCTTAAACACCGCATTATAATCAACTGCCATGGTAAAAGGCAAAATAGCCAGCATTACCACACACACAACTGGCATAATACGCTTTATTATACCCTTAGCTTAAAATTGGGTAAATAAAGTCAAATGATCAAAGTGCTGAGGTCTCCAGGGACTATGAGACAGAAGACAGTAGATTTTGGGGAATTATAACCAAGATCCTTTGTCTTTGCGTTTCACTCTTGAAAAGGTATGGAAGTCTTGAAAACACTGGACGATTATCTCATTTTGCTAGTCTTGTGTCAATTGCCATTTTTCACTAGACACTAATTATGACCAGTACCAGTTTTCCTATATTAGATGACGGATGTTGTAACTTGCAGGCTGTAAGGAAAGGTTTCCTACATTGTTTGCACTTGTGCAATACTGGCAATACATATGTTTTCTGTTCAGAAAACTAGGCAAAAATGCAACTGAAAAATAAAATGTACTTCGTTCTTTTTGATTAAAAAATGGAAACAATTCAGTGTAGACGTGGATGGCTGATACAAAGGCATGGAAAGTATTCAAAGGCAGTGTAAGTATAATGACAACAGTCTTGTGGTTAAAGCACTGAACTGGGACTCCTGAAATTTAGATTCACTTTCCAGAATTCCCAAAGACTTCCCTGGACAAGTCACTTAGTCTGTGGGCTTCTGTTCCCAATGGAGCTACTAATTCCTTCAAACAGGAATTAATTCAGGGAAGGCCTGTGTCATGCAGCAGGTCAGACTAGATTATCACAATGCTCCCTTCTGGCCCCATAATCTAAGAAATTTCTAGCGGTTTGAACAAGTGACTGGGAGTCGTGACTTCCGAGTTCTAGTCCAGCTCTGTCACTGACTCGTTTGGAAAAGACGACTGACCATTTTGTGCCCCAGTTTACTTACTACGTGTGATCTTACCTACATTACAGGGATACAGCGAGGCTTAAAGGAGGTTTGTAGAGATCCCTGTAAGAGGAGCCTTAGATTTGCACTATAAGTGCAAGATCTTTTATTTACATAATTCTGTACCACCAAGAAATGGAAGACTAGATCCTCTTGCTATAAACTTCCACTGTGCTACTCCTGTAACTCCTGTTGGCATGTATAAGGGCTGTGTGCCTGCACAAATGGAAGAACTGACCCAAAAAAATAAGAAGCAATGTAGTTTATAAAAGGAACTTAAATATATACGTCTTCCATGTAGGAGTCCTTCAGTCCATGCAGCACCGATAATCAGTTTGCTGAGAAGTAATGATGAAACTAGGAAGTTACTTAAAACATCTTCAGACCAGCAACTTCTCAGAGTTAAATGCATACATGTTGCTATTACTTGCCCAAGGGCAAGGCATGTATCTTGGAACCTGTACGCTGACTCTGTGGCATTTCACCATGATTTTGTTCCATCTCCCACTAAAATTGGTTAGAGCATAAATCAAAACTACTATAATCAGTTGCAACACTCCAGGAAAGGGGTCATCTTCTTCCATTATTTTCCCTTACTCCTCCTATAAGCCTGAAACCAGGAAAGTTACAACCTTTTACAACCCACACACTTATAGGCAGCACCCAAGAGAACCTTTCCATAGAGAGAGATGGGTCCTAATTCTGATCTCACTTACACCAGGGTAAATCAGGAGTAATTCCTCTTAAGTCAGTGGTGTTTCACTAGTGTAAAGCTCCCCAGAGGATTCAGGGGGCCTGGGGAAAACAATTTCGGGGGCCCCTTCCATAAGAAAAAATTGCAATACTATAAAATACTATATTCTGGTGAGGGCCCCTGCAGGGCCCGGGGAAAATTGCCCCACGCCTCCCCCCCCGGGCGGCCCTGATGTAAAGCCAGTGTGAGAACAGAATCCAGCTTCTAGAGTGGCATCAAGAGGTTTTCTCTAAGCAAATGGGCAAAGAAGCCAGCCAAAGGAATGAATCAAAACTAAGGGAAAATTATAGTTTAAAAACAATAGTACTTCTTTCAGCAAAGGAAAAGCTTGAAGTGCACGATAAGTGGCTAAAGACACAATCATAGCAAGATCTAGAGACAAAAAAAAAAATCTCTTGACTGAATGAAATGTAAATTAACCTGGCCCTGCTACAAAAGCTTCCAGGGGAGACTAGAGTAGTCATTGTCATGAAGAGACCCAAACCAATTTGCCTCAAACCAGGACTGCAGCCGTTCACTTACAAGCGATCACACACGAGGAACACACACACTTTGGAAGTTGAAAGTTGGAGAAAAAAACACTGCAGAGTTTCCAACCGAGTTTTCCATGCAGCCTTCCTCCCCAAATGAGCAGATGGTTTACAGTTCGTCAGGGTCAGAAATGCCCTTGTGGCTTGCTTCCTGCCTGCCTGCCTTTGTAGCTTATCTAGATCTTATCAAGATACACAGTTGAAAAAAATTAGAGAAGCTAAGTACAGAAATTAGAGAAACTAAATACAAACCAAGACCTGTTTTGCACTTGTAAAGACCAGCACACACATGAGTGTTGAATGCTCACCTGTAAAACACATGGAGTATGATTCTGAGAGGTGCTGAGTGACCTTCTATTGAAATCATTGGGAGCTGTGTTGCTTAGCACCTAGGGAAGGCAGGCCAATTATTTTTAATATGCTCATGTACAGAGGTACCAGAACAATGCCTAATTTATGTAATGTGCTTTGAAGAAATCTGACCCTGGTTAGACTCTGTTTTCTTTAACTCTCTTGACCCCAAACGGCTACTTTACCTTGCTTATCAAATAAACAAAAGGCCGAATTCTGTAGTCCATACTCCTTATTAACTCATGAAACGCTTCTACTGAAGTCAATGGGAGTTTTACCTGAGTAAGGAATGCAGGATCTAGCCCTAAGCCCCTTAATGACCAATCTTGTAATAATAGAACCTTTTTCACATCTGCAATACCCGGCTACAGAAGAGCGCACTTAAAAGGGTCCCAAGTGTGCAAAATATTGCTCAAAAAGCTTCAGGTGAAAGAAAATTATTAGTATAGTTCCAATGCCCCATAGTGGAGCAATGCAAAAAACCATTGTCCAAGCCAACATAAGAAAAAGGATCATGAGATTAAAATCTGAAAACCATATTGGTTCTTCTAGTTCTAAAGAAAAGACAGTACTTCCTACAGGAAATCTCTGAGGTCAACCAGCAATTAACTGAAAGGTTCTGATTGAATATGCTATTGACTGCTCTCACATCAGACAGCTTCCTGTTTATTATACCTTATGGGCTGTCTAGGTGCCAAGACATTAAACTGTCAATAATCTATTAATACTGAACTACTCCCTCCCTTCTCCTCCCATGCAAATGCTCTCAGGCTAAAGAACTGTCCTAAAAATATGCACATTTTAAAACTGTAATGAAAATTAGTTCTTTAGGTTATTTCTTTATTTTGTTCCGGCTTAAATGTATAGCAATGATCATAAACAATATGAAATACAGTCTATAGCTACACAGAAAAATGTATTAAAAAAAATCATAGACATGATTGGGACCATATCCTGAAATCTGGCTTTCCTTTCCCAGCCATCTTAAACAGTCTAAGTTAAATTTAATTAACAATTTACAATGAGGAGACAGAAGTTATTTAAAGAGAGGCCTACAGGTCCTTAACATTCAGTGTCTGGGAAACAGTTGTATGCAAAAAAAGTTTTAATGAATTTAATAGAGAAAAGCACTTTAATTAAATGCTGTCAAAGAGGATTGTATTAATGACTGCACACAAAGGAATTTAAAGCAAGCCAAGTATATTTAGCAAATAGGAACTGGGCTTTTGAAGGCTGTAACTATTTATGTTTCTGCAGTTGCAATGCATCTAGAAGATCGCAGTGCCAAGTGAAACCAGTTATGTTATTATATATGATTTTATTTATTATGGATTATTAAAATTTCAAATGCCACAGGGAAAACATTTATTTCACTTCCAAAATGAAACACCAGAAATATTTCCTGTTTCTGCAGTCTGAGGAAAATAGGCGAGGAAGTAAATAATAAATAGTAATAATAACTTAGCACTTAACTATGAAGGGCTGTCCATACACATCTTTTAAGGGATGCATTAAATCTTGGAATTTGAGCATGTCAGCTTCTTTCTTATACAATTGGATAGATTCACAGTTCTTCTAACTGTAGTATCTCAAAATGCAAAGGAAGTAGAGTAACTAATTCATACCCCTTTACAGCCATGTTGCCATTATATCAACAAAGTGGATTTTTGTAATATGTTTAATATCTTGAAGCCAAAAGCAGTAGCAAATAGGTACCAGGTTTTCCTGAAAGCACGAAGGCAACCAGGCTGCCATATTTTTCTACATCTGAAACAAGGTCAGGAAGGTTGAAATTTTCAATCCCAACTAGGAGATTTAGCCACTCAACTCCAAATACAATCAATGACAGCTGTGGTTAAATCACCTATTTAAGTTAGTTCAATTTCAGACTAGTTCTGCAGAATGCCCCCCAGTGTGGATGAAATTTGGGGCATGGATGAAGGAGTTCTGTCCCCTCCTACTAGCCCCTTAAATGCTGGATGCAAGAGAAAAACATAATATGGGCAAGTCTTAATTAAGCAGACACACAAGAAAAAGCAGAGCCCCAGTGCAGAAAACAGAGACAGACACAACCAGAAACCCCAATGGGTGTCAAAATGATTTTCTACCATGTTGGTACAAAGGTAATTATCAAAGATACAGTCCTGGGGTTATTTACAATAAACCATTGGAAATTGGGGGTTGTCTTTTGGTCTTAATTATGTCTATGAAACCCAACCAAATGTGATGATTTTCTACATCTTTCTTGCCAAATGAGAGAGAGAGAGAGAGACAGTGTGTTGTTTCTGGTTTTCCCAGAAATGGCAAGTGATTTTGGATACTACATTTTTGGGTGCCCAACCCGAGACACCTTGTACAGGTTTGGGATTTTTTTAGAAGGTGGGTGTTCAGCTTTTCCTGACTGTCACGAGGTGTCTTGAAACCCAAAAACCTGGGCACTCCAAATCGAGCCACTTTCAAAAATGTAGGCCACATAATATTTCTACACACACACACACACAGAGGCCAAATTATATGTATACACACACACAAGCTTATAATTCAAAACATGAGGAAGGCAGGGGGAAGCATTTGAAAAGAGGTAGAAGCTGGGCACCTACTTCCTTTCAGGACGATAAGAATGATCAGAAATGGAGACTTTCAGCTTTCTAAATAAATTAACTAATTATTTTTAAAGTCTTTGATTAAAGTCATGTGTTTGATCTGAGTTTATAATGTAGCCTTTGTTGTTCTGCAACTAGGGATCCAGCAGGCAGCTTCACTTTCCTGTTTGTGCTAATATATTTTGGAATATTCTTTGAAATACTGCAAGTGTAGATGAATGTGAGAAAAAAAATATGTGCTACATACTTCCATAGGTAGCCTATGTAAGAATTGTGTATGTACAAAAAACAGTTCCTATTTTGATATGTACATATACAAAAACAAGCTATACAAACACATTGTATACACCAGCAGAAAGTCTCCCCCTGCAATGTGTGTATATTTGTGTATGAGCCACTATCAAGGAAGTAGGAGCCTTAATCAATGGAGAGGAAGAATGGCCCAGTGGTGGCTCTGGAAACCTAGGTTTAATTCTCTGCTGCACCACAGACTTACTATGTGATCTTAATCATCTCACTGTGCCTCAGTTCCCCATCTGCAAAATTTGGATGATAGCACTTCCCTACCTCCCCAGGTGGTGCTGTGAGGAGAAATACTGTGAGATGCTCAGATACTGGATACCCAGCATTAGACAGATACTCGTACAAGAGTGAGGCGTCTGTGGCTGCATGAGGAGGCTGGGCAAAGCTGCAGTTGTTAGCAGAGTGCAGGGCAGCCAGACATCTGACCACACTTCAGAAATTCTGCTAACCAGCAGCTGGCTGATGAAGTTCAATATGGACCTGCCTCAATTAAATGGATCTGTTTCGTATCAGTAGAGGTGATGGGTGTCCTTTTTTTCTCTTTCCCAATGTCTATAATTTCTCTGCCCACACTAATTTGCATATCTTTACATTGCAGAAGAGGCCAATTGCACTGGGATTGACAAAGGGAACCTTACTCTCAAGAGGGGTCCCCACTTGAAAGGTCAGGTTAATAAGGCCAGTGTCCTGGAAGTATCCACCATACAGATCTGCCTGGCTCTAAAGCCAGCTATTTTATAACTTCTGGGAGAGGGTGAGAGAGACCACTTAGGGAACACTAATATGAAATGAAAAAAGAGATTTTTTTAAAACTACTACTAGAATTTTAGGAGTTTAAGTGGGGCAGCAGGTCCAACAGCTCTTCCCCCTCACAACTTGTGTCTTGTCCTGCTGAGTAAGTTCACAAGCTAAGAATGAACTTAATGGTCATGCTTTGTGGCCATGTTCACACATCCTCCAACCACTGCATCATTCAGAATAAAGTGACCATCTGAGTTTATGGAAGCCCCAGGACTGGGAAAAAGAAGGTTAAAGGTAGTTCAGATGGAAGTGTATTGGCCAAGTTGCGTAAGGGCGGGGTCTATGGCTGAGATGGTGCAGTGTAGAACAGACATGAACTGAGCAGAGCAGTTTTCAGGGAACATGCCCTTTGGACCAGTGCTGTCAATCTCTTGTCTCTCTGAGTATTAAATTAATCTACAAACAGGTTTTAATTGTGCTTATTTTGCTTGTATCCTGTATATTGTTTAGCAGCATAACCATGAAGACCAGGTGATATAAAATGCTGACACTGACCTCCCAGCTTCCTCCCCTGCTTACAAGTGCCACCTCAATTCACCTACACTGGCCCCCGTTCTCCTATACTGCTGTGCAACTGACAAACTCCCACCCCTCAGCTGCCATAGAGCTGGCTTTACAATTTAAGTAGATCAATTAGAAATCTAAAAGTACAAGGTAATTTGGCTAGGTGAACACTGCTTCTAGGGACACCACTTGGAAGAGACTGAACTTGCAACCTCAGAAATGACAAAACTATCCAGCCTCGTTGCTCTCTCCCTTCTAGGGTTAAATAAAATAAATTAATTTCAGAACGAAGGCAGTTTCCCTTTAATTGCAAGTGTGCTTTTACTATCATTATAAGGGTAGCTGCAGACTTCAACTTAATAAAAATCAGCAGCACTTTTCAGCCACATTAGATATCCACACTAAACAGAAACAGCTGAGAAGGCGCAGTAGGTAGGTTTGGCTAGAACAGTAAAAACTCAGTGGCTTTCCACTGCAATTGTAATAACTATCAATCATAGGAAATTCTATCGGATACCTCAGAGTCTAATATAAGGGGCTCATTGTCTGTTATGTGTTGCTTGTTGGCTTTGTTAAAATGCATGCAAGCCTCGCTGGGGCAATGTTTCTGAGCTACTGTAGACTGTCAGAAAAATGTTCTAATGGTACTCATCAAAAGGTGAAGTGGTCAAACATTCATTAAGATGTAAAACCACAGTGCACAGCCACAATTCTTTTCCAAGTAGGGAGGTTGTGATTCCTGAAGAGTTGAATAACAGAGCTGCATAAGAACTCCAGGGAGAATGCAGTAAAGAGCTCCAAGCCTTCCAACCAGCCTTTTTACTTACTTATATACACACACACACACACACACACACACACACACACACACACACACACACACACACACACACACACACACACACACACACACACACACACACACACACACACACACACACACACCACTTTCCATGTCAACAAGGCCAAAACATCTAAAGCAGTCACCTCATTTTCAGGGCAAACAGTTTTACATGCCAAGGTGCCCAAAAACATAGATTTGGGTGTTGCAGGAACAGAGATTTTTGTTGCACTGCTGCCTCTTGCCACAAGGGGCCATTGTGCAGAACGGGTGGCAGACCTGCCCAGTCTCTGGAAAACTTGAGTTCAAACCTCACTGGCTTTCGCCAGAATTTTTTGAAACTTCTGTGCTGCTGAGACGGATCCCAGGGGAGTTACTGTATACAGAGGGTACAGTCTAGGGGATACACGGCCGGCTCCCTCTCCCCACAACATGGCGTTTAGCCAGAATGAAAAGAAGCCAAGATGATGGTGCAATCTCCTACTTTCGCACTGCAGCAGCAGCTCTTCTAAAGCAGCTAGGTATTGCCAATATGAGGAAAGCAGCAGTTATTTTGTTCTGTATTCACTTTGATGGAGGATTTGGTTTCATTCCAGAAGGAAGAAATGAACCAATTTCTCAAAGATACCACACACGCTGGGGCAGAGGGAACAAAGGGGGCTCAGTAGTGCATGGGGACACACACAGGGGGATGCTACAGGTTGGAGAAAACCCTATCCCTCCCCAACTGTCAGGGGAGAAACAAACATATTAAGATATATTAGCATTTTCAAATGGTAATTGGCTGATTTTCTGATTTTAACTGTATCATTTTAACACTGCAGTGATGCAAACTTGTCTTTATCTACCATATAGTTTGATATTTTTCAAGTGTTTTTCAATGTTTTAGGTTGAAAGGTAATACAGAAATGGAAGACAGCGCATGTGCGCGCGCACACACACACACACACGCACGCAACTCCAGCTACCATTCAGTGGTTAGGTACTCTGTTTCCAAACCTGACAGATTAAGATTTGACACATTTCTTCCCCAAAGCTCAAGTTCAAACAGCACATAAATACACCAAGTACTCAACATAAATGTGCCAGCTCAAATAAAGGTTCTAAGCTTTCTGAGACGGGTTCAAATACAGCTACACTGCAGACACAGTACAACCTGCTCAAGTACACCCAGGCTTCCAGAGTCTGTTTTATCTGTCTGGTCTCATTCCCATTTTGAGCAAGGATTGACAGGGATTAGAGGGTGACGTTTCTGGTATGTTTTGAGGAGCTATGATGAAGGAAGAGGCTGAAGCGAACACGGGAACAAAAGGGTATAATCATGCAGAAGAGAGGAGTAGAACTGGAGTGTGACCCAAAATGTCTGGGGAAATTCATAAGCACAAGTCACACAAAAAGTTAGTTTGGGATGGGAAAGTGGCTTTTGTCTACGTTGTCAAGTATGTGAAGACCGCTGCCCTTCCCAGATCCATCTGTGGACAAAATTAGTGTGTAGATCATGGTGCAGCGTACTCAGCATGCTCTTTTCCTTGAAGGAACAATATTGCCATGGTTTTCCTCCTACTTACTGTTAGCTAAGAGTTACTAATTAGTATTATTTTTAAGTGGAGGAATTTTACAGCAGTTACTCCTTTTTCTTCTAATCTGCATATCGTATGTATTGATTGACCTGTGTATTCTAGTGTTAGTGTCATTTCAAATCCATTATTTCATTAGGCTGCATTATTGTAGTGCTCATTCCCTTCTTTATTATTTCTATAAAGAGAATACGAGATTAGGGTTTCAGGAACTGCCACCTCCCCTGCCTTGGCCCACTTTTACAGGTGACTCATGTCCTGATGTTTTATATTCTATTGTAATTTCCAAAGCATTTGTCCTGTTGCATCTCCCACAAAATGGTAAAATGATCTCCTTTATTTTTGTGATGCATTTTTCCTGGGTCTTTAAAAAGACACTAACGTTTTCAGTGCTCCAAACAGACCAATACAAAAAGACCTTCCTGAAGGACAGCTTTCCACTATTTACTAACATTCCCCCAAGAGGTATGATCTGAAATATTATAAATTGCCAGATTTGTCTGAATCAAAGCTCCTGGAGAAAAGAAGAGATCTCCTTAGACAAAATAATTTGACAAAAGTAGCAACGTATCAGGAAGCACGTGATGTACATTCCTGTTTCTTCCTTAAAGTCAATGTTTGACTACACTTAAAGCAATATGTATCTGAGCTTGAGCAGATCTGTCTGACAGCTTATACAAACAATGAAATGCAAGGTTGCTTTGCTCTTTGAAAAGCAGGTGCTTTGCTGCAGCAGTGGCTCATTACTCTAGAGAACTAGCTTCTCCATTCTGACACCCTAGAGACAACCGCTTGATTCATCAGTCTCCCAACTGAATCAGGTTTCTCAAGCAGAACACCTAGGCAGCCACTACATGGCCCTGATAATTGCAGTGATCAGTCACAAAAATGGTCACTATGCATGTAATTTATCCAGTAGATCTATGTAGTTATGGTCTTCCTGGCCTTTTCCATGAACTCTATGCTGCCAGAGAATGCAGCCATAGCGCAGGGCTCCACGGGGCCTAGGGTTTATCGGCTCTTTGGTATAAAAATGCTTCCTACTACATCAAGCTTGTTAGTGAAAATTTCTTCAGCAGTAAATTCCACCCTTGAACAGTTCACTCAAGGAATAGGAAAGCACTCCATTATATGCCTTAATATATAGGTGTCAGGGAGAATCCAATCGAAGAGAGAAAAGGAGGAATAAAACAAAGTTACACATACATAGCATGCAGAATAGAAATGTCAGCTGTCTCCTTGATGGTCAGGGACTGCTGCAGCCTCCCCAAAGGAGCTAATGTATCTAACTGCAGCAATAATCCTTTTAAACTATCAAGAACCAAACTCTCCTCTCAGTTTCTTCACTGTAGAGCTGGAGTAACACAATCCAGTGGATTTAAATTGATACTGCAGAGCAGAAGTCAGCCCCCAGTGATCGCTGGCATTCAATCCCTGACATCTGACAAAGTGGGTATTCACCCACGAAAGTTCATGCTCCAATATGTCTGTTAGTCTATAAGGTGCCACAGGACTCTTTGCCGCTTTTACAGATCCAGACTAGCATGGCTACCCCTCTGATACTTGAATCCCTGAACTGCAGAGAAGTTTCAAAATTATGAACTCAACATGTAAACGAGACATAACCCAGTGCAAAGGAACCTTCACAGTCTCCAATTTACTCCCAAGTAGCCAAGTAACTGAATGTAAAGAGTTGCTTTTTCAAAAGAATTTCTCTGTTTATTGACTTCAGCCCTGATTTCTGTACCCTAGCAGGGTTGCACTGCATAGAGGCACAAACTCCATGAAGAGAAACTTCACCCTATTTAATCAGAGGAGGTGTAGTTTGCCCTCACCCTGCTATCCCAAGAAAGCAGTAAAGGGATCAATCCAGAAGCCACAGATGCTGAGGGATCTGCTGGAAGCCAGAAGGCATGAAGGCCCTATTACTGAGTGGAAGGGAAATGCTGGCCAATGCCAGGAGGCATTTCTTCCTCAGGCTCCTTTTAGTTCGGCTCTCAGCTTGGGAAGCAAGGGACCAAGCCCAATCTCAAATGCCGATTGCCACGTGGCAATGCTATTGCTAGAACAATTGCACCGTATCTCAATTCTTGATCATGAATGACTGAGACATGCAAACCCCCCCTTTTTTTTTTAAAAGGAAGATGGAAGAAAAATGAAACAAATTAGAGATGCAAGAATGACTACCTACCACCTTCCTTTGGGAGCCTTGTAAGCACTTATGGTTTTTATCATTTTGCATGTCTTACATTTACAACACTGTCACTTGTTCTGGCCTTTAATGACCATCACCTTGGCATCAAGGCTGAGTGGTAACTACATACATTTACATAGCACCTTTTACCTCGAAGACCTGCAAAGCAGAGTAATTCTGTGGCAGTAGATATAGGATTGTTTCACCCACTGCTAAAATGCAGCCAGCTCAGAACTGAAATGTAGCAGGCATTCTGCACCAGAAACTGCTTCTAGGAGGAAGTGAGACTACTTTTCCAGCTGACACCAAAGAGGGAATTTTAGATAGGCAGAATGTAATTACTCCAGCTGGAGTCTGGCCAGGATTCCTGGGCCTAGGACCCCTACCCTTATGTAAAGTGTCACAGAATTTCCAATGACTGCAAGTGTGAGGATCTCAGCTTTACATCTCGGATACTAGCCGTCATTGATTCTTCAAAGCTAATTGCCTATGAACGACCAACACAGCAAAGTCAAAATCAAACCTGGCTGTTGAAAATAACTTCAGTTGCAGAGACTGAAAATATGATTTAAAATAAACCAAAAAATCACTCTGTCCAGAGTTTCTTTTGACACTAGGGGACAGGTGGAGGTCTGTGTCTTGTACTGGTACCATGCCATTCAAAAAACAACCGGGAATTTCAGATAGGCAAACAAAGTCCTTTAAAATGCAGCACCCTCAAAACACAAACCTAATGTATCAACCATATCCCAGTCTCTCCAGGGTTTTGCTCTATGCAGTTGCCAGCTGGTTCCATTTATTTTTCTTCATTTTTCATATTTTGACTAATAAATAATTAATCCATGGCTTTGTAACTTGCTGACAATACAAACACATCGTATTGCAATGCAGTGTAGCAAGTCGCTCAGATGAGACACCAGGCACTATGCAAAAAAAGTGATGTGCAGAAGAGTTCTGAAAGTAGGCTAAATTATCAAGGTCACTGATTAAAGCTAGAGCCAATTCAGGGAAAAATTATCTTGAACTGTCCCTTTCAGGTCCTTAAATATGGTGTTAGTTCCAGGGCTGGGTTTCTCCAATTCTAACAGTTTCCTTTGTGTGTCTAAAACAGTTAAGAGCTACAAGAAGCTGGTAGCCTTCTGGCACAGCTGGTTTTTTTTTTTTGGGGGGGGAGGGTTAAATAGAGAATACTCTGCTAAATACAAATGCATCTAGCTTTGCTGAGTACTGTTATTTATACAGTGCCAGAAGTGAACCTGGTCCTTTACAAATATGTAAGAAGACAGTTCATTGCCCCAGACAGTTTACAATCTGAGAGGAATGGGGTGCCAATGAACCCTGGCCCTCTGATGCTGGGCATGTAGGGTACTTTGTGCAAATGTGAGATTGGAGAACTTGAATTCTGGCTGGTAAAACATTTTTCCCTTTTATTCTTATCTATATTTTGAGAAGAAAGTCAAAAGTTGAAAAGCTATACATGGCTGGATAGGGCAAAAACTGACCAGGGAGAAGTGAAATTGTCTGGAAAGAAAGGGAGCAGAATTCAAAGAAGAGAGAATGAACTGAGAGGAGGGACAGTGTCAGAACTGCCTGCAGAGATGCTCAAAAGCACAGGAACAGGAAAAGAAGCAGAGAACACGGACTGAGTGGAGAGGCAGGGGATTAGAATGATGAACAAAGCAGTTTTAGAAAAGAGCAGAGAATCCAGTAACAGAACAGAGGGTAAAGCTGAAAGTAGAAACCATGAAGCTGAAAGTCAGGAGC
Source organism: Gopherus flavomarginatus (assembly GCF_025201925.1). Taxonomy (NCBI): domain Eukaryota; kingdom Metazoa; phylum Chordata; order Testudines; family Testudinidae; genus Gopherus; species Gopherus flavomarginatus. The sequence goes on along the minus strand of NC_066626.1, from coordinate 24,236,530 downwards.
AAAGTCAGGGAAAGGAACATCAGAAAAACAAGAGCATTTAATAGACTGGAAATCAGAAAAGGAATTACAAGGTGGACTTGAATGAATGATGAACTCTTAATAATCAGCAGTCAGAGAGGAAATTCAGAGATTAAAAAAAAACAGTAAACTCTTCGGTGATGACTAGACCTAGAAAGTGACCAAGATGGTGTGCAGGAAATCAAGCAAAAGAAGTAAATGAGATGACTCAAGAGGCAGCAGAATCAGAAAAACTGAAGCGGAAATTCAAGTTGCCCAGGATAAAAAGTAACAGACTGGGTTGAGAAGAAGAAAGAGCAAACCATCAACATCAGGTAAAATGGGGGAAGGGGAGGCTGCAACAATAGACTATTCCACTTAGAGGGAGATGAAGCAAAGAGCTGGATGGAGTAGACTTCAATGGAGGCAAAGGAACAGCAAGTGAAGGGCTGCAACCCACCAGAGGTTGAAAGGTTTTGGTTGACAATACCACCTCCTCCCTTTCACACACACTCATGACCTGGTGGTTATCTTGGACTCTGCCTGGTTCCCTCACATTCAGACTAGGCCAAAGCTTGTCACTTCTTCCTCCACAATTTCTAAGATGCGATCCTTCCTTTTGGTACAATCAGTAAGAATTCACAGCCAAGCCGCACCTTGGCCATTGTAACCACCTCCTCTCTGGTTCACCTGAACATGCACGTTGCCCTCCTCTAATCCACCCAAAAGGCAGGTGCCAAGATCATCTTCCTAACTTGTTGATCTGCACAACATCACCTACTCTTTCAATCTTCCCATTGGACCTCCTTGCATCAAGTCCAAGCTTCTTCTCATCAGCTTCAGGGGTTTTGGCAAATCTGACCCTCCCTACTTAACTGCTTCTTGTTAGTCTCTAAGGTGCCACAAGTACTCCTTGTTCTTCTTGCTGATACAGACTAACACAGCTACTGCTCTGAAACATTTCACTAGTATAATTCACACCTCACTTGATATCCTTAGCCAACAATAATACTAGCTTTGAATGGCCATTGTCCACTACCCCGCAAAAACTGACTCCAAACTAATCTGTAAGGCCTCTCTTCTTTTGATGACTTCCTCAAGATTTACTTCTGCTTTGACCCCCAAAAGAATGAAGGCTAGATTGAGAGGTGATGTGGAGAAATGATCGTTATTGTTAAAAAAACAAAAAAAACTTTCAACATGATTTGGAGTCATCAAGCTGTGCACATAGGTAGCCTCTATGATTCTTTCTACTGTTCCTCCCTCCACCAACAACCTACACTCTCTCCTAGCATTTTAGCCTCATTTGCAACATCATATCTTAAATCAGATTTAAGATTGCTGGGGTGGGAGGGAATATTATTTTTCCTGTTTGTTTTTTTTTTTAAATAAAACAGCACCTAGTACAATGGTCCCTGATACTCACTGGTCCTGCTGGGCTTTGGACACAACTGAAGTACAAATAATACCACCTCCCTCCCCCAGTGTTGGCTCATACCATAGGACAGTAAAGCACTGGTTTGAATTTACCTGTGCTAATGGTGCGCATGAGGAGTGCAGGGTGGGAAAGTACTCTACAATTCTTTCCAGTTCTCAGTTCCCATTAATCCTGATCTGCTACATGTTGCTGTCTCAGTTTTGAGCCTCTCTTGACGGCCAGATGACTCTTGGTTTTGTGATGTGTATAAATATCTGCTACTCATTTTCATCTATGTTTTGAAGCAAGGACCTCAGTCCCCTTCTTTTTCTGTTCATGTGTGAGTCTATTTACCAGTAGAACAACTGAGACAAGGCTAATATAAAGTTGCAAAGAATCAAAATCTAGAGCATGAGTCAGGAATGGAGCCTACAAACATGCAGATATCACTGAGGACGGTTCTGAAATGAAGTTCTGCTTTCAAGGAAATGTTCACCCTGCTCAGTTTTAGAACACATCAAGTTTCAGTGAACACACATGCAGCAGATATTTCCAAAGCAGAGCTTCTCCAAATGTTTTACTTTTTAGACCATTTCACACGGGACACACTCACTCATGGACCACCTCTCCTCCCAATACTCCCTATTTTCTGTGGTATTATCTGTCTCTTTCTAATGATGGATGCTACAAGCATTTTTGGCTAGTGGAGCATAGTTCGAGAATCCCTGTCAGAAGCTGTGAGAACTTTGTGGGTTGAGTTTATCTACTCAAGTTCCTGGTTCACTTTCCAGCTACATATACACACACACACACACAAATTTGTTTTCAATTTCTGGAGGAACATACTTCGGATTATAACTCAGAGCCATAATACTAAATCACAACCATTTGGATTAGGTAGGCCCCCAAATATCACCAGCTCTTCCTCCTGTTGAGTCTTACCCTCACTTATTGCCAGCGTAAGTAGTTTGTTTTGAACTCTTCTTTGGTAATCTAACAAACACACACATACACAGACTCAACCTGCAAGCCTCACAGAAGCTGGAACCAGTTGCTGTTTTCTACCTCGGCCAGCTGCTGCAACACAAAGAACCATTGCAAGGGAGGTTAGTGCTCTGACCTGCACAGGCTCAGGAGTGAGCTGGACAACGTGCTGCATGCGCTCGCTGTGGTGATGCCTGGACTCTTCCTCATAGATCACATCCCTCTCGTGCTGGGGAAGGTTCAGGAAGCGGCGGATAGTACAGAGGTTTTCCCAGAGGGTGCGGTTTTCCGGGCTTGGGTTCTCTTTCCAGCGGAGCAGCTCACACAGCCATCCCTGCACCAAAAGGGTCAGAGTAGTTAACTTGCCAAGCACTGATGAAGCAGATGTGAAATGAACTTCAGCTATATTGCAGGCTTTGCTGATGCACTGTCAAGTTCTGCTGCCTTGATCTGACATGGAAGCCCCTCTGATTTCCACAGATCTAACTGGATTTAACTGTGGCAAACCAGTGCTGCAATAAATCAGTGGTTCTCAACCTTTTCCAGACCACAGCACCCCTCCCACTTAGCAATACACAGCAAGAGGAGTGGTATCGTGGTCTGGAAAAGGTTGAGAACCACTGATTTATTGCAACACTTAGCAATACAGCAAGGGGAAGGTGGTTGTGGCCCCTGACATCTGCTAGTGACCAACTCAGAAATTTTGTCCCCACACAATAAATGAAAACTTTTGATAAAAAATACCAACAGGTAAAAAGCCTTTGATTTAGCTCTTCTTATGTAACATCCACTCCTCCAATTCAAATCCCAAAATAAAACTTGACCAGGTGTAAATAATCAAATGTCTGTTTTATAAAGGAAGATTAAGCCTTATGGAAAAATCCTACCAAATTTAATAAGAATGAGACAAATAGGGCTCTGTAGGAATTACTCTAAAAATCTATAGACAATGATATCTGTGGAAGAGATTTCTAAACCAACCCAGAGTGTAATACTGAATAATGATATCCCTGCTACATACTTCTATAGGTTAGCTTGAAATTCTATAGAAAAGTTGGTGCACTGTTAAATACTATAGGACTTCTCCACAAGGGCCAAGAAGCAAAGGTTCCCAGAGAGTGAGAAGTGTGCACTCCAAGAAAGGAGCTGGCTGTAAAACAAAGAATACTACAGGGCAAAACAACAAGGCCTATTAATGGCATTCACACATCTGGCCCCATGCGTGCATTGAGCATGGCTGTCTGTGACCTTCGGCCCTGCGCAGGTTAACTATAACTGCACCTGCAAGGGTCTGAAAGTTGGCTCAGTTCACACTTGCAGGCAGATGTCTCCTACTTAGCACTGAGGATATGATTTCTTTCTTGTGCCTACGCAAGAGAAGATACAATGCAAATGATGGTGTACGTGAAAATAAAGCCGAGAATGCTGTCAACGCGGCTTACTGACTCTTGTCAAAATATTTTACCTAGTAGCTTTATAACCTAATCATTCCCAAGCTACAACTCGGAATTTAGACACCATTTTGACAGGCACCTTAAAATACCTAAAAGATAGATAGCTAAATCGATGTTAAATGCAGAGAACAGGAAGTAGCCCAAGTTGCATATTTCCAAGCTGTAACCAAAGAAAACTTAATAGGCAGCTTCATTAAAGGCCCATACAAGTCCTTCCTAAAAAAGGAAAGATTTTTATATAACAACTTGTAAGCCAGTGACGACTCGTAATGTGGATTATAAAACCCCCATATAATATTGTAAGTGTTGTTTGTCTAACTCTCCACTGTGTCTTCTGCCTTCACCCTCCCTTCCCAAAAAAGGAAGATTTGATTATCTCCGCTGCATCAGCCAAGACAGCAACACCAGCTGTTCTCATTGTGCAGCCTCTTCCTCACGGCCTACATGTTAATAACCTGATCATTCCATTTTCTCCTTCAACTGCCGGCTGCAACACAGCGAAGAGACAAAAACCCAGGCCCATCTGCAGCAGCTGTAGGCACTGAACTGTGAAGCCACTGGGGATTTATAAACTAATCTGTAACACAACACTGCCTTGTTTTTACAAGTGAGAGGCCACAATTGTGCAGACCTGATCTTTTCTTTCTAAACTGGGGGGAAGGGGGGAATGAAAACAAGATCTCTAATCATTTGCTTAAAAAAAAAAAATTATATATATATATATATATATATTACTTGGTATTCAGCTAAGCTCAAGTCAGGTGATGACTGAATTTCTAATACAGTTCCCCTCCATCCAAAATAACACCCAAAACTTTATGTCTTAAAGAAAAAAAATCTTCCAGACCCAAAGTATTTTCTCAGGGGTTTCTTTGTACAAAGGAAACAACTTTTGAAATGGAAAATAAACCATCTGTGGAAAAACTAAGCTCCTATTTCTCCATCCTTTTTACTGATCTGAATAAGTCTCCAACTGGACTCTTTCAAATGTTTCAAGCAGGTATGTTTAACATCTCCTGTGGGATGCTGTAGCATGAAGACCAGTCATTAAACAGAAAATAAAAACAAAAACCTACATCTGTTAAAAGACAGAGTTCTGAGAGATACAGACCTTAAGGACGAGAACATCTGCTGTTCTGATGGAGGCAGGAGTTGCATTGTGGGAAGCTCCAATTTGAAATGAGACAGGTGACAGCTGAGTGGTACCATCGCCACGGATGAAACTTGGAATGTCTAGCACAACATTCACTGCTGCATTTTGATTTACAGGCACCGTTATAATCTGCGCTCATTACAATCACTTAGAACAATGCTACAGACCTCATTATGGACTGCATGCTCTCTGCCATTAGTCTTTAAGAAGTATAGGGCTCAATTTGCCCAGCAACATGCGAGGTCCTGACCTTGGAGCTATTAGGGAGAGGATTAGACTGCAGTGTGACCATGTGTGCAGACATGAGCAAACCAAATTAATTTCTGGCAAAGGGAGGCACCAGGCAAAGACCCTGTTCTTAGGACACCTGAGAACTTCTCAATTCCCCAATGGAGATACGCTAATGGCGTGTTTAAGGGAGCCCAATTCTGAAGGTAAAACACATTCATGGTATTTAGAGGAATATTAATCCAGTTTCCCACAAAGTATTTGCTTGGCTGATCAGATTAAGGGATCTAGCCTTCAACAGCACCCCCCCACCACAGCAGGCCCCAAGAAATCTGTGATACTTCACAGCCTCAGACATATTGCACCATGTGTACCCAGCTGCTACAATAATTAGCTTATGAATGTATCAGCTGGTTCTGTGATTTTTATAAATAATAACTAACCTACAGAGCAGAAAGATGTTCATGAGCCTAATATTAGCAAGAAATTGCAAGGTGCTCCTAACTCTGAATTGTCATTGTGCTAAATGCCCTGTTTACGCTCATGTTTTATACTACTGGATTTCCCTCTGATGCCATTTATAAATATTTATTTTGCATCAGCAATGGCAATTTATTTGTGTCAGCTTTCTTCACGACAGCCATTATTTCTTCCCCCCCCCTTCACCCTCTATTGCATTTGTACACTTATCTACATCAAAACTATTCTTTCACCCGCTCTTCTTCTATCCCTCTATCTATTTATTTAAGCATTCATTCATTCGCCTATCTACTTGGGGTTATCTGTCCATCAACAGGATCTGTTATTAGGTAGTTGCATGGCTAATGTCAGAAAACACTAAGGCATTACCATACACACATACACACACGCACTCACCCCTTTACCACTGCAAGTAAACCCTCTCTGGGTAAAGATGAGAAGTCTGCACTGGGGTTTTGGATTTTTTTCATTTGAACAATCTTAGCCTGCCATCCAAGGAAGTTTTGCAGTACCAGGCAAAAAGAAAAAAAGAAGTGTAAATGTCAAATAAAACAGTGACAGATGACAGTATTCTCTATTGAATAGCACCGTTTCTTCGTGCATGTTCAATGAGAACTCATGAATTATTAATAAACAAATCTCCTCTTTCTGTTAAAAATCTCAAATTGGGTGTTCGGTGGGTTTTGTCATCGTCGTTTTTTTTGGGGGGAGGTTATGGTGGTTGTGTAGTTCTGTGTATGTTACGTGGAGCTTTCCAGCAGAATTATTTTCATTTAAGAAATGCTGATGCAGGCATTCACAGAGATACAGCAGTTCATGCTGATTTTCATCTGTGGTTTGATTTATTGGGGGTGGGTGACAAAAAATTAGAAAAACCAAAAGGGAGATTCTACCCTATCCTCATTTACCTCACTCACCCAGAATGTCTGAGCTACTTTTCAGTGTGCTTACAAGTGAAGCCAGCTTAAAAGAACCTGCTGAGAGACTGAACAATTACATACTCTTCCCAGAGATTTCTCATCCCCAAGCTCCTGATGCTGCTGCCCATGCACATGTTGAGTGGTACTCTACTATGCAAGCAGACCCACTGATTTCAGTGGTGTTACCAAGAGAGTTTGCTACTAGTCAAGGTGAATAAGGATGGCAGAATCTGGCCTTTCATGTCTGCTTCTGAAGTTCTCAAATAGGGCAATGACTTGCATTAAAAATAAAAGGAGGAAAACCACCACAATTAAAGGATGCGTTTGACTCTAAATTCAGGCACACCCAGTACTTGTGGTTACCAAGGAATTCTGCTAATAACTTCCTTACGTTCACCCCAAAACCTGAACTTGCATTTAGAGCTCTGCCCAATTTATCTTATTGAAAGGAACTAAGAGAAAAGATGGCCTCTATTTTTGCTGTCGTTCCAATCAGAAAGGATGAAGATTTTCTAGGCATTTTATTAGATAAAACAAATAATATCATACTAATGTCCTATTTTTACTCTCTCTCTCCCCTAATCAAATACATTTCCCATAGCAAAACAAAAAAAAACTGCAGGCAGCCAGCCTTTCCCACTGTGTTTTTGTGCTGTTAAAGGAACAGTCCACTTGCTACACTAAAGCATTTAGGCTTGGTGCACTCAGAATCCCCTTGAGGGATGGGTTAGTTGGTTCAACAAATGTAAGCCCTATTCGCTGTCACTTATCATTGATCCCTTTTTAGCGGCTTGACCCTTTTACTTTTGTAATACTTAACATAGCACGGGGGAGGGAGGAGGAGGTTCAGCGAAATGGAAGCCAAAGGGATAAGAGGCAGATAAGACTAAATTTAAAAAGCTTTAAGAGGGTGCACACAAAGACCCCCATGTTCTATGCAGGCGGAGCCCCACTTGTAGTCAATATAAGAGCTAAGAAAGCTTCGGTGAAAAGTCCAGACTTAGACATATTGATCTTGAAGCCAGTTGCTACTCTCATAGAAGTACGTCTGCTGATGTCCACAACAGAAACAGGCAGCCGGCTGCCCACCGTAACTTATTAAGACAAAGCATAGATAAATGCACAGGATATTGACATGCTTTCAGCACTGATAAGGCCTTTTTGCAGGCATGTAATTAAACCGATTCTGTGCTTGTGTTCCGTTAAAATAATAATAATAATAATAATTTTAGAATTTTCTACACTGACATTTTCAAGGGATTCCTGTGAATGCATGAGTAGGCAAATGAAGAGTTTTTAGTGAGAGTGATTCAAGATTCCTCTCAAAATAAATGTAAAAGGCCATTTCCTCACCCACATCATCAGTGCAGAAAATGTCAACATATGTGACAAAAAAAAAAAAAGCAACTTCTGATGCATGTCTTGAAAGATTTTTTTTTTTTTAAGTTACACTATTAGCCACAGAAAGATCACTTTCTACAAGGAAACACATGAAGTCCCTGGAGCAAACTTTCAGAGGCGCAGAAAGCATTCTTCTCTTCTTGGCTAGGACTCTTCCGCAGTGCGAAATGAGCCAGATAATATTCAGCTCTTGTTCCTTAGTCGCCAAACTCTCTTTCCATGAATCCAATAAGTGTCTATTAAAATAAATAAACCCCCTAATGATTGGAGATAACCTAATCAAGAAAGCTGAAATGGATAAAAGACTAACTAGAATGGAGAGTTCTGTCATGGGCTTCAATTAATTCTTGATGAGGAGGTCAACTGAACCTTAAAAACTTTACACAGCGCATTTTGTTACAGTTCAAGGTTAATCATTTTATACCTTGAATTTACTAACGAAGACTGATCAGTATTTTTCCCTCTTCCAACATTTCAGACTAAACACTAAACTTTTGACTTTATGTAGTAACTTCAAATCCAGGCATATTCCTAGATTAACAGAAATGAAGTTTTGTGCAGTTCCTGGTACTATATTCCTGAATAAAAGGGACATTGAAAGATTCTGTGTATTTAGGTTCCCAGAGTTCAAAAGAGCACAACACCGAGGATATCTCCTGTAGGAGCAAGGCTAGACAGTGGTTAAGACAATGGACTGGAACTCACGTGATTTGGGTTCCCACCTTTACCAGAGATTTTTTGAGTGACTTTGGGCAAATCAATTAATCTGTGCACCTCAGTTGTAAAATTGCAATAATATTTCCCTACCGCACAGAGTTGCTGTGAGGATAAATTCACTATGTCTGTGAGGTAGTCAGTTACTATGTGTAATGGGGACCATATAAGTGTGTAAACAGATTGTAGAGAAGACACTGGTGTCTAAGGGCTTGTCTATACTAGGGCTAAATCGGCACTGCTGTGATTGACACAGCAGCGTAGATTTAGCAAGTCTAATGAAGACCTGCTAAGTCAATGGAAGAGCACTCTCCTATCGATGTCCGTACGCCACTTCCCTGAGAGCATCTCCCCTCGACACAGTGCGGTATAGACACTACTGTAAATCAATCTAAGTTACAGTAACTGCGGTCAAGCATCGGAGGGATAGCCGGGTTAGTCTGGATCTGTAAAAACGGCAAAGAGTCCTGTGGCACCTTATAAACTAACAAACGTATTGGAGCATGAGCTTTCGTTGGTGCATTTGACGAAAAGGGTATTCACCCATGAAAGCTTATGCTCCAATACGTTTGTTAGTCTACAAGGTGCCACAGAACTCTTTGCCGTTTTTACAGATCCAGACTAACCCGGCTACCCCTCCGATGCTTGACCGCAGTTACTGTAACTTAGATTGATTTACAGTAGTGTCTATACCGCACTGTGACGAGGGGAGATGCTCTCAGGGAAGTGGCGTACAGACATCAATAGGAGAGTGCTCTTCCATCTTTTGATGTTTGCCATGTGACCTTATGGTACTGTAAAAAGAATAATACCAAACTATGAATCAAATGGGTGTGCATCAGACACAGATTCATAAGCACTATAAAGGTTCTCTGGAACTACAGTGATGGGGATTACATATATACTATATATATTACTACATTTTGTGTGTGTGTGTGTGTGTGTGTGTGTGTATACACACACACATATATATACATATATATACACACACACACACACACACACACACACACACACACACACACACTGTAGTAATTTCCTTGCATTTCATCTCAACGTCACTAGCACAGTTTTTTGTACTTAATTGGTCTGGGTTTATTTATGTTTTTAAAACAGTGTAAGAATATAAACATATTGGGCCTGATTCTGCTCTTGCTACACTGGTGTAAGTAAGAGATGCTCAGCTGCGTTACTCCTGATTTACACAGGTGTGAGTGAAAGCAGGTACTGGTCTCCTACGTCAGAAAATCAGGCCATAAATGCCTGTATTTAATTTGCAAAAGGATTAAACTTTAGATAAAAATATACACATAATGAATATAAATGCTTGTTAAGCAGAAAGTCTGAGATTAATGGTCTCACAACTGAGATCATTACAGGGGTTAAATCCCTTAAAGAAGACTATCACCACATTATCTTTGCACCTTTCCCTTTTTGAAGCCCCTGGGCCTTTCATTTACCCTGATTTCCAACTCCTAAGAACCCTCACTCCTCTAGCTGCTAAAACTAATCTGCAAAGGCATTTAAGAACAGAGATGGATGGGTATTAAATTATAGGCCAATTCATTCCACAAGTGGATAATCCCAATTACAGTAGCCACTTTCATTGGGTACCAACTCTTCCTCCAGGAAGAAGGCAAAAGAAACGGGTCGCACTGGCTCTTGGCTGTGTGAGAGGCAGCTCAACATTAAGGATTTCTTTTAAAATGTCAGAACATCCTTGTCTGATACTTGCCGTCAGTTAACACTGTGAAGATCTCACGGTCATAGGTATTGCTGCTGAAATAACAAGAGCAACTGCCTTACTAGTGAACTGGACTGATCCCAGTGGTCAGAGTTGGAGAAGAGGGAAAACAACAGAGGAAGCTTATGCAACACTACAGAGCAAGCCTGACCTGGGGAGAACAGCAAAGGACTGAACATTGGAGAAGAGTGCAATCAGACTCTCCTTTAATATTCCCTCTTTCTTTCTTCTCTCTTTCAAACATTATTCCCCCTGCAAATATAGGGATTTTCCAGAGCACTGTGAGTGGCATTACTCCCATGGAAAGCAATGGTAACACTCAAGTCATTCAACGGGAGCAGAGTTAGGCTACACAGAGTGAAATCTATTGCTGGTTCTTAAATGAACGAAATGTAAGGTTATGTGCTGAGAGTCCCACAGTGCGTGAGGGGAGGGAACATCCAACTCAAGTGAATCAATAATTTGCTTTCCTTTTTTTCCCTAGTCCCTCGAATTCAGGTCAACTTGTGTTCCATGTCACCCCCACAGCAGGCGCTGACATCACATTAGCTAGGGGATCTTACTGGAGCACACAGCTAGTCTATGGGTGTGGTCAGTAAAGGGTCTTCAGGAAAAGAGGAGGTGCAGCACACTTCTATTTCAGGGACAATCACTTATTTGTCCCCACCATTCAGTGCCCCGCATAAACCAGTTAAACACTCCAGCAGCATGTGATGGTAGCTAGGATCTCTCAGCATGGTGAATGCTCGAGCACTACAGGGAGTCAGCAATGCTGCCCTGGCAGGAGTGTGAAACAAAAACAAACATCAGCTCAGAATCCCTTCTGAACTGACTGCTGTGGGGGACGTTCAACACAACCTTACATTTAGTTCATTCCAGACAAGAGCATTCCTGAGTCCTCTTTTTAACCTTCTGCTTCACGCTTTCTAACTTTAGGTCTTTTTTTTTTTCCCCTTTTTCAAGTGGGTCAGGAATGGGCTTGTTTTTATTTCAGGAGAACGGCTGGTGTTCAGTTCTGCCAGGGGAGGGCTCAGTTGCTGCTCACTTTAAGCATTTGAACTGGCACAGACTGACGCTGGTGAGCCACCCGAATTATTTTTGGGTGGTTCGGTGCCTCTATTTCAAGATTCCTCTCGGTAAAATGACAGGAAGTTTGCAGGCAATTTTGAGCCAAACCTCAGAGAGACTGGCTTTCAGTCTGTGCTAAGAACTCCTTATTAAAAACTGGCCTGTCCGGACTGTGTGCGTAACTTTGATATTTGCATGAATCAAAGAATAAGGGGCACGTTTGCAAAATCAATTGTGCAGTTTTTATATTTACTGCACGTTTACCACATATGTCATTTATTACACAGTGGAAAACCGTTAAATGCACAGTAGTTGTGCCAAGTGGCATTATGCTTTTAACAGCTTTATTCGTTTAACAGCTCCAGTTCTCATTATATTTTGCCATGTGGTATATGAGATTTTTATGCATTTAACAGTTTAAAAGGGTTCCATGGTATTTTCCTTTTATGTATTTCATATTGTGCCTGTTTGTGTGTTGGGTTTTGGGGGGGATTGTGAGCTGTAACCCAAGCACCTCCACATACGAGGGAAATAACAATTAAGAAGGGAAAGAAAAAATGAAGGAAGGGGAAAGGAATCAGCCTATGCCAGGATATAAATACATATAAGAGTAAGGCTCTTAGAATAGTTTCAATGGCTTTTAATGCCTTGTTTAGATGCCTTTCAACATTTTCATCAGATTTATTTTACTTCCGTTTCAATAGTATTGTTTTCTTGCCTGAAGGAAAGGAATATATATAACTACCAGAAAGAGTGTTCATGAGTAACCCCGCCCCCCCACACCTACACACACAGACACACACACAGGTTGATACCATCTCATAACAAAACTGCCCCTTTCACACAGACTTAAACATATCCTTCTTAATGGTCACCAACATACTCACTGCCCGCCCTATGCCAAACTCTATCCCCCGCTGTCTCCATAAAACTGTTCTGGCTGATTTTTTTTTTTTTTTTTTTTTTGGTAAACAGCTGGATAAAATTTCCATTTCATTGATTCCTGCAAGACTTTTAGCCCCTCTTTGAGCTCCCCAGTATGTATTTCTTGCATCCAAGGTGAGAGAGCTAGTCCATGCGAACTAAGCGTTAGCCTTCTCCCCCAACCCCTCCTTGTACAACGGCAAGGATGGACAGTGAATTATTTAAAAGGCAATACTGTACACAGTATATACCACATAGAAAACAAAAAAGATCTGCCTCAGCTGTGGTTTCCCATTGGTTTCCCAGAGTTAAGCAATTAAGAAAAATAAAGAATTTCTCTCCCAAATGAGGCAGAATTTTGGAGGGTCCTTGTTCCACTACCAGAAATTTTAGGTTACATACCACAGTGGGGAGGGAGGTATGAGCATCTGAGTGAGAGGGCCCCAATATGTACAAAACCAAAACCAACTACATGGGATCATGAGCGGGTTTCTTTTCCATCCTATTTTAAAAGGAAAAGGAAACCAGCCGGGAGGCAAGAGACGAAACATGACAGGTTCCCCAGAGATTATTATTATTGCAGGAACAGATGTATTTTTACTGGTGGAAGGGAGGAGGAGAAGGGTCTAATCCCAGTCCCAGAATTTGCTCTTTTAAAAAAACCACTCACCTGACTTTTATTGGCAGCCACTTTGGCAAACAGGGCCTGAGACACCTTGGCCCTTTTCATCTCCTGTTGGATCTCGTCATAAATGGCAGCTGTGATGTTGACGTTGGCGCCATCCACCTTAATGGGGAGGTCTGTTGTCGGTGTTGAGGTTTTGGCCTACCAAGAGACCATGAAAATAATAATTAAAAAAGTGCTGCTTTCAGCCCAGCCATCTGTGCAGAAATTATCAAAGGATTTCAGTCAGCTGATGCCAAACTGCATTAGCTACAGAGGGACACTTCCTGTCCATTATTCTAATCAGGTTAATTGTGATTGGAAATAATTGCAATGCATTCCTATAGGACGTGCAGGGCCCTGTCAACCCTCTCTCTCAGCATGTTTACTGAACAGCTCCAAGTCGAGATAGGTAGCTGGGGCTCTAAGATGCAGGCAGGCAACTAAGTTCGTTCTGCTGGCCTGCAAATGCAGCACATATATGGGGCAATGCCTTTTTCTTTTTTGTTGTTCTAAAAATGGCATACCTTAGAGGAAGAGCCAATTCTCCCAGAAAAAATGAGTAAATGGGTAGAGGTCTCTAAATAATAAATTATTACTCAATTTAATGCACTCCCTCAAGTCTCCCTCATTCTTTATTAAAGCTATACGTATGTCATTTGAGCACGTATGGTTTCCCATCATTATCATCATTATGCTAGCCAGACAGTCACCTAATTTCACCTAGGAAATCAGTGGAAATGAAAAAAAAAATCATTTAATAAAGCCAGGCTTTGGAATGCCTTTGATGTGCCGCCCTCATTCTCCTTAACTCATATTGCGATTTTGTGTATTCTGCTGCACTCCTTTTAATTGAATGATTTCCCATCAGCTTCTGTGACAAATGAAGGACAATAACGGAGGATGCCAGCCCTTCCCCAGGCTGGGCTAACCCTAAAAGGTTTGTACCAATGCAATCCACCAGGCTGCTGCAAGATTTTTATTTTGACCTCCTCAGCAGCACAAGACTTTACTGACGAGTAACAGACCGAGAGCGATGACACACCCTTCCACTGGTGCTTTTACAGTAGGACGCTCAGTAATCTGTGTCAGCAGCATCAGTGTCTCAGAATGCCAGATTTCATTCATTTTCCAGAGGCTAAATAGCAGAGCTATTAGAGCTGATCTAAACTAGGCTTTAACTCTGAAGCAGCTCACCCTGAAATCCCTGCCTCAGAGAGGAATAGCCCTTAACGAAAGGATGAACATCACAAGTATAAATTGTCTGTTTGCAACTGAGGTGCAAAGGGCTTGAGAAATAAATGAGCCCAAGTGGCAAAGCTCACAGCACATTCCAGATCCAAACCTTCCCAAAAGCTCTGAGTGTGTGTTCCGTTCCCAGATTTTGGTTTGGCCCCTTGTAAACCTTTGCAGCCGGTCCCTGCCTTTATACCTGCAATTCCCCAGAGTTTGGGGTAGTTATGATAGGGGTTTGATTCAGGCTCATTTCTAGTGTTAATTCTTAGCTGGACACACATGCCCAAATGTCTGTATGTTAACAGAAAGGTTACCTAGGTCGATCAGAACGTTCTGAGCTCGCTTCCTTCTCTTCCTCCTAGCTCTTCCCACCCCAAATCCTTTCCTCACCATGGAAATCTTAATTGATGGCCCCATTTAAAGCCTACTGAAGTCAAAGATCTAAAGACACCCACTAGTTCCAATGGACTTCTTTGGATGACAACTTAAATCCTGAGGATGTTTGGTGTCTAACTTTCAACCCCCAGGTTTGAAAACTGTCTTGATGCTAACATGAAGTTGGCCATTACTGGAATCTCTCAATGCAAATAATAAGCAAAAGATGATAAGTGGGCAGCAACAATGTAAGAGCTCTTAAATCCTGTCAGTTACTGCTGCATCCCTTACTCTTTTGTAAAACAGCCTGGAGAGAGCTGGCCAAATGTACACAACAACCTCTTAAACTCTCCGAATTAGTTTTCAAAGCACTCAGATCCCTCTGCTGAGTTAATTTGGTACTCTGCTCCTCATGCTGGTCCTGAACAATACCGGAACATACCAAGGAAACAGCCCAGGTGGGGATTTCATCACCAGCGCAGAATTACAGAAGGGTGGTTATCTCCTCATCCCCGTTATATCAACCCCCCACTACCCTTATTCCATATTAATAGTAGCTGATGATACCCTCTCGTTTAACCCTCCACACTGAAAAATCATTCCCAGAACTACTGCCTCAGGAGACTGGTATCTATGGAAACGATGTTTCAGAATGCCATTAAATCAACTTCTCTAGCACTGTAGCATAATTCCTAGAAGGACAGTACAATTTCTCCCATCTAGCTACCTTTGCTATGTCCAAGGCCCCTCTTCTTGCTATTTAAAACATCTCGTCTGGGAAACTGCACTTGCAGGAATCACTGTACAGGAGATCAAGAGGATACTAGCCTCACCCAGGCTAATATGACGTATATGGGAAGCAAAGTAAAATGTGCTGCCTACGGGCTGGTCAGCAGCCTTGTTTTCAGGGGTGCCCAGGTCTTCCCAGCAGTGCCGACAGCATGCCCTGCCATTGACAAGTGCTGAAGTGGGATTTCACTGGTGGCCAGACACTGTGCAGTGAGGAGCTGCTCCCAGTGTGTTCAGCAAAAGACAAGCACTGAGGGCACAAAGCTCTATGTATCACTGTTGCTCATCAATAAAACAAATATGTAAAAAAAAGAAACTGCTGCCTCATTCAAGTCAAAAAGTAAGTGAGCCTGGGGTGCCTCTGACTCACCTTAGGCCTGAAGAAGAGCTACATGCAACCCCCACAGCTCCTCTCTCCCCCACAGAAGTGGGTCCAACAAGAGATATTACCTCCCCCATCTTGTCTCTTTAAACTTTTATAATCAGATTTTCTAACAATGCTGAGCTCTTAAATGGGAAGGTGTTACCCATTAATCCTCATTTTACAGATGGTGGAAAGGAGGAAAAGAGGTGAAGTAGCATCGCCAGCAGGCTGGGGGAAGAGACATGATCAGAACTCTGGTTTTCCAACTCCCGCAATCCACTGAACTGCATTGAACCCTACCCCCAGAGCCAGAGTGCCTCATATGAACTCTAGTTGTGGAATTAATTCTACTTGAACATTTGTGTGAATGAGCAAATCCATTAATATAATAACTAATGCAGAAACATGTGTGGTTATGATGTTTTAAAGTATCAGATAGAACAGTTGTCTTGACAAATCTTTACTTTCATGAAATGGAAACTGGAAAGATAACAGTCAGTTAGGCCATTGACCTGGGTTTGCAACACAAAATTCATTTTTAAATTTGTGTGAGTAGAGTATGCTAGAAAATTACCTGCAATTAACAATTCCTTTACATAATGTGTAAGTATAAAGTGTATTAAAATGACAGGATATATTTGAATGACCTCAATTGTTTCTACAGAAACAAAATCCTGTCTTTATAACTAATCAGTCTGTGCCACGCTATTGCCAATGACAAGATTGAGAGCTACAGATCTCAGATATGAAAAGAACCCAGTAATAAGACTATAAGCACAGATAACGTGTACACAGGAATACAACTCAGATGCTTTACAGACTTCAAAATACTATAGTTACTAAAGCAGGATGATGACACATGCCCATTCACTAGTAAAGTTTTGAATCAAGTAAAATGTTAGAACTGAGCTGGCTTAGCTCTGCGGTGAGGAATTTCAAATTAAAGCTATGCAAATGTTGTGATGACAAAGGTAATTTGCTGTAATCGCAATCTCCTTCTAAGCACACACCCCTTTTCAAAAGCCTGAATGTTTGTGAGGTTATTTTCAGTCAGGGAGCAGGGGAAAATACACTGCAGTCTGTGTGCCCACGTTCTCTTTTTCTAGTGGCAGATGAGCATCTGATATGGGGAGTTAGGAAAGTGAGTGATAAAACAGCAGCGATAAAAGTGTACAGAAATCTGAAGCGACGTCAATCAGACAATAGTTGGTGGCAAATAGCAAGCAGTGATCTTCTGTTTCAACACTCCACCCACCTGACATCTCCATACTTGTGATTACAAATCTATGCCTCTAAAATAAGGACTCTTGACGAGGCAGGCTATTGAGCAAACTTATTTCAATGAGATTCTCATTCACTGGGAGCCATGTATTCTATCAGCCACACACTCTTATTCACTCAAAATCACACAAGAACCCAGGTCCAACTCTTCTCTCTGCCCTACCCACTGAAATAGACACTAACAATGTAAGACGTAAGTTAGAAACATGGCTCTTTCTATAATCCATCATGTAGTAGCTATATAGTGCACATGCACCATTAATCTGTATGCACAGCACAAGTATCCTCTCTCGTGTACTAAAATACCTCTTTGTATTTATGCCATGGGTCATAGCTAAAGTTATGACAGTGCCTTGCTCACAGACA
This sequence comes from Gopherus flavomarginatus, assembly GCF_025201925.1. Lineage (NCBI taxonomy): Eukaryota > Metazoa > Chordata > Testudines > Testudinidae > Gopherus > Gopherus flavomarginatus. Next base: position 24,218,971 of record NC_066626.1, on the reverse strand, counting down.
ATAAACACCTCTTAACAGCAACTCCAAAACCCTACAGAAAAAATTTCCAAGACACATCTAGGTGCGGGGAACAACAGACAGGAAAATATTGAGAAGCCCCCTCTCCAAGATATGTGCAGGATCTCAAGCCAAAGAAAAACAGTTAAAGAGGGGTTGCACCTTACCTGGGGGGTTCTGGAAGAACTCGGACTGCTGGCTGCCGAAGACACCATGCTCACATTGGGGTTCATACTTCTCTCTCTCTCGTCCTGATATATACGATCCCGCTCTGTGTCAGGCAGGTTGAGGAAATTCTGCATTGCCCTCAAGTTTACCAGGAGGGATTGGGAAGCTGTCCTAGGGTCTTCTTCTTTACGCAGGATCTCTGACAGCAATCCCTGGTTCAAAAAATTAAAAAAAAAAAAGCCAAGTCATGTGTTGATTTTTTTTTTTTAATTTGTTTGGTGTAACCATGCGGGTTGCAATGCTGAGAACCTACATCAGTTTCTTAAGGGTTCTCCAGAAGGGATGCTTGTAGGAAGGTGTTTGTCTTCTGGGAACTCTGGTTTATTTTGGGAATGTCCTATTCTAATGCTCTAATAACAATCTGAGCATAGAGATGCTGGATAGAAAGATAGATGCCTGGGCAGAACAGCAAAACTGCAATTACCACCAGGTGCCTCCTGAAAATATTTTAGGAATGGTTAGATCCTTCCCTCTCCCTGCTTGAAGCTGGGAACACTTGGCAGCCCTGTTCATCTTTACAAATCTGCCAAGTTTGGTAAATTTAGTTCCGACATTTAAACAGCACAGGAGGTTTATTAAAAAAAAACCAAAAAAACAGCATTTGGCTGGGTTTTGATGTTACAGTCCATTCACTTCAGTCTGGACAATTTTTTCTCAGAGGAGAGAATGCAGCAAATATGAAAGCTTTAGAAACTATCTCCAGGGACTGGTTACTTTAACCTTTTATTTGCGGCATCATTTAAATCATCATGGACCTCACAATGCCGATATCTTTTAATAACATTCCTCCAGTGTTTACAAACACTTTCATGCCAGCAGTTAGCCAGTATAGCAGAGGTCCCTCAATTCAGGAGGATTTAGGGACAAAAATGTGTTATTTAATAAGGCCTTAAAATCAACAAGAGCACTTAAGCCCATGTATAACTGTAGGCACTACCTAGAAGTTAATTTCACTATGCACAGATCTAAGTGCATTGCAGGATCAGGGCCTAAGACAAGAGGCAATTTATTAGATCATACAAGATGTACCACTGTCCTCTACAGAGCCATATTATATCTGCCACCGGCTTATTGATGTATGTTTCACTTCCACAAGGTAATACTACGGTAACTTCCTTCAACATCTGTGTTTAAATTTATTCACGTACAAGCAAGAAGCAGAGAAGGATTAGACTCACAGGGAGAAGAGGTATAATTCAGTACTGGGTATGCCAGTCAAGAGGCTCAGAGTTGGAGATTTCAAAGTATTAAAAAGGCTGCTCTGTCCCACAACATTCATACACCCTGCCCACCTAGCAGTCTATCAAACTGAAGCATTACTCCCAGAAATACTGCCGAGAGAAAAACCTTTACTCCTGAGAATTCCATTACATAGCTAATGAAGCTTACCTAAAGCCATCACCGTTAAATGGTCAATATTTACCAACCAAATACTGGGGGAAACTGGAGTACCTCAGAAAAACAACTGTGTCGAAACCGTTGTCAAAAATACACTTTACTGTTACTTTACAGTCACGGCCCAGTGAAATCACATTACAGTTACAGTCAATCTTACTTCAGTGCTCTTGTCATGCAGCCACATACTAGAAAACCTGAAGTATTTACTCTTGGCTTATTTTCTCCCCTCACATCAAATAGTCCCCAATACCCTTGTTGGATATTTCCAAGACAGTTGACCAGTGACCAAAAGCCAATATTTTCCAGTGTTCATTGGCCTTATTCACTACACTTATTGACAAAACCAACAGTCTAGAAAAAAACACTCCTATGTCTGCTTACATCTGTTCACATGTTGCCAGAACATACACATCTCCTTAAAAGAAGCTAAAAATACATTTTCCTAATATTACTTTAGTATGTAAGCCACTGTGGTAGCTGCCACAGAAGTGAAACGGCATTGCAAATGGGAGAGGATTGGGGCCATGCGATGAGAAGTGGAAGATGGTCTGTGAGGCAACCGGTCTGTTGAGATGAGATCCACACTATGGAAAAATTCACAAACCCTTTGGTGTTATGGTAATGGCTCTTGCTTCGGTTACCCGCTGAAATCATTGACAGTATCATGTATCGTGTAGTTGGTATAGCTGTAACAATTGATTAGAGACCGTACAGTTTGGGGACATTCAAAGTGCTTTTCCAGTTTTCCAGACTAACAAGCCCAGGGAGAGATTAACTGAAAGAGGAGTGGATGCCCTAGAGGTCTAAACTGTGAGGTTTGACCTCAGCCCTTTGCCCTTCCAAGGTAGATATATCCAGTACCTGCAGTTTTCCATTAGAGTCAATGAAAAACTCTCCAAATGGGATAAAAAAAAATTAAACAACTGTTTTTACAAGTTCCCTAACTCTTGATTCTCTGGCTCTTCTGAGGATATACCAGAAACAAATTTAAAAAAAACCACCCCAGCTTCCAAAATATTGTGTGATTTGGGGCTTTTTACTTATGCTCCTCTATCTTCTGCTCCCCAGCACCAGGCTGATTTGAAAAAGAAACTTGTGAGCAATGGGAATGTACTCTAAGCCAGGGCTTCTCAACCTTTTTCTTCCTGAGCCCCCACCCCTCCCAACATGCTATAAAAACTCCACAGTGCACGTGTACCACAACAACTGTTTTTCTGCATATAAAAGCCAGGACAAGCATTAGGGGGTAGCAAGCAGGACAACTAGGGGCCCCGTGAAGCTAATTGCTCAGGCTTTGGCTTCAGGCCCATGTGGTGGGGTTTGGCTTTCTATTGTGGGCCCCAGAAAGTCTAATGCCAGCTCTGCTTCGCAGACCCCCAGAAACTCCCAAGGGGCCCCAAACCCTTGGTTGAAAACCTCTGCTCTAAGACAGCTTGCACTGCTTCCTTCTTCCCACTCCCTTCCCCACCCCCAGCATGTCTGAATTTATGGTAGAATTGTAAAAAAATGAAGATCAGACACATACACAAAAGTGCACCAGCAATTCCTTACAAGTGCAGTCACTGACTCCACACTAAATCAGGTATTTGCATATACAAGTAGCTCTCCCGGTGCCTAAACTTTGGAATGCATATTTCCAGACTTGTGCAAGCAATCGAGGTAACTGCACATCATCTGACACAGCTCCAACTTTGAGGAGTTGAGCTCTCTTTATTTACACTGATTCCCAGTCACATTTGTGCATGTGGGAAATTTGGCTGCACAAATGTTATATTGAGACTCAGTCCATCTTGAAAGATGAGGGTGGATGTTTGGTAGCCTTATGAGCTACGTGAATAGCAGGACAGATGAGAAATGACTAACTCAGAGGGAAAGATCTCATTTCCTTCTGAGATTGAAGAGAATTCTGTGATGCAGTGCACCAGTAAACAATGCCAGATAGATCGCAAAGTGACAGAAAAGACAATACAATAAAATATCTTGAGAGCAATAACATTTCCATTAATATAATTCTGAGCTACCAGAGTATACACAAAGTAACCAGCAAGCAACATTATAAAAAATAAAGTGATACTAAATTATCTGTTCAGCCTTTTTGTCACCTGCAAAAAATTAGGCTTTCAGTATGCAAAACATCTTCCTTCCAGAAAAACAAATGATTGTGATTTCACTTAATTGTAATTTAATGAGGCATAATTTATTTTTTAAAATGATATACATCAGGTGTGTGGTGAGGAAAGCAGCCCAGCCAGACAAACCCTAGCGTTTCTATTTTTGAGAAAAGCCTAAAGCTAGCCAAAGACTGTTTTCATTTCTGCAAATTATGTTTCTGCTAGAGGGGGCTACGGAGGGAAACCCACAGCATTCATACATTTGTTATAAAATTCCGATGGCTAAATTAGCTCATTCCAACATACATTTCCCATATAAAATAATACACACACACTTGGCAATTTGCAGAGTAACTAGCTATGCAAACTTAAAGGGACACTCCAAGGCCTGTCTAGTCTATCTAAATTGAACTTACATGAATAAACGGATATTCTTCCAAACAGAATCCTTAAGACACTTTTTAAAAGTGGGTATTTTGACAGGAATTGTGCTTCTTTTTCCATCATAACGCTTATTGGTTTAAAACCATCTCAAGTGATGAGTGATTAAAACAGATGTAACAGTAAATTTAGGCCCTGCTCATAAACACCATTGTACACATTCTCGGAGACCAGGTATCATATGTATGCACAGCTTGGCTTACATTTGGGGCTTATACTGGGCACTGTATTTTATTTTTTAATTACACACTGTGTCAATAACTGACTATAAAAAACAAACACAGAGGTAGAAAAAGCAGCATATTTCCAATCAAAATATAAAACTTTGCAGGTATTTAAGTCCAGAATAATTTTATCATTATCTTTTTATGCTAGTTGAGAATTAGTTCACACAACTTTACTACTGGTGTCAAAAAACGAGGCAGTTAATATTTTGCACAAGTCCTACGGAGTTTTGTTTGTGATTTTACTTTATTTTGGTTTTGCTACCGACAGAAATCTCCACACTGAACAACCGGAGCCTCAAAAGGAAGTCTTGTAATCAACAGTGGACAAGCAATTGGCAAAGTGCTGTGCAGCTCCTAAGAGAGGATGTCTATGGTAGAGGCAACAGCTATGGGTGCTCCACACCTAGGGGACTGGGCCCATGTGAACCAGGGTGGTACTGGAAAGGGTGATGATTTAGGTCTGCCGGGCTGGAGCTTGGGATCAACAACCCGGTGGGACGGGAGGGTCCCAGAGCTTGGGCTCCAGCCCAAGCCAGGAAGTCTATACAGCAATGAAACACCCCAACCACCAGAGCCCCACAAGCCCAAGTCGGCTGGCAAGGGGCCAGGCGAGGGTGGCTAGTTGCTGTGTAGACATATCCTAAAAGACTTGCTGTCATGGCATTTCAAGCTCAGTCAGAACCATGTAATACACCTCTACCCCGATATAACGCTGTCCTCGGGACCCAAAAAATCTTATTGCGTTATTGGTGAAACTGCATTATATCGAACTTGCTTTGATCCACTGGAGTGCGCAACCCTGCCCCCCCAGAGCTCTGCTTTACTGCGTTATATCCGAATTCGCATTATATTAGGTTGCGTTATATCGAGGTAAAGGTGTACCTGGAAATCTCATGAGAAAGCCAGCTCCACTTCCCAGCAGGTCTGGACAAGATTCAGATAAGTATCAGAAGCTTTGGTGCTTATTCAAATTCAGCCTCTGAACCTCACGGATTAGCGACGGTGACACTTCCACACTTGGGAGGAGAAGAGTCTTCACGCAGGAGGGCCGGCACTGAGACATGCCACTCCCATTTTTATGAATGAGAACTCTGAACTCATCCCTAGTGGGTGATACTGAAACTTTATCCCCATAGTATCCAGCAGTGAGATCTAATTTTACCATACTAAAATGACCAATTTTAGATATAAAAAACTATTACTACCTGTAATCAAAAAATAGAAAAGGAATGTTGTAAGGTGCACTGTCCTTCTGTAATCTCTCACAAGTTATTTTTATCAGCCCTCAGGCTTCTAAAGGAATTTCATATTCTGTATACTTCATGTCAAGACAAGTCTTTGCCATGACATTTCTCCAACGGCAACACTTATATTATTGGCAGCTGTGCCAAACAGACCATTAACAAGGGTGTTATATTAATGGTTTTTAAAAGACCATTCCTAGCCTACAAGCATCCAACAAATGACAAAAATATGTGTGCAATAGTGTGTACTGAAGATGTTCCTTATGGATTATCAGGATTCTGAGGACCAAAGGTCATTTTCATTATTTTCCGTTTTTTGGCATCTCTGTACCCTGGCAATTTTTCCAGTTCAATTTTGCAGATCAAAGAAGTTTTGAGCACCTCTGAAAACCAAGCAGCACAAAGGTTCATCCATTCATAGCTGAGAATATGCAATGTTACATTTATACCCTGCCACCTGAACAATTCTTCTAACTTCCAAGGGGACAAATTCTGATCTCACACCGTTGTAAATCCAAATAAACTGAATCCATTGCTGCAATGAAGTTACTCTGGATTTATACCAATATAACTGAGAGCACAGCTGGCCCCTGACCTACCAGAGCAGTGGAATACATCCCATCAGTTCCTCTTTTTTTTTTTAATCTTGATTCCCAGATTCACTACCTATAGTCCTGATGCAAGCTTGATTCTTAGAACTCATTTAACTAATGCTATAAATACATACATCTCGAGAGATATCTGCTTAGGCATGAAGCAAGTCTGATTTGAATAAAACACATTCAGGGTGCAACAATGTCAATTTGATTTTTATTATTAAAAATGAAATGTTTAAATTCTCAAGAAAATGGTGTTATTGTATTAGTTTAATAAAGTCTCTTTTTTATTATGGTATCTCTTTTTATTAGGGAAGACAGTGTGTGCATGTGGATCTGCATGTTGAAGCTGGGGGAAAAAGAGGCTGAAGAAAAAAAGAGAGAGAATACTTGCAAATGCCTTGCCATTTATATGACATACAAGAAAAAAACCCAGAAAGGGAGCAAGACATACAGCACACACGTTGTATATCTATGCATTTGTTTCCAAGGATCAGAAATCCTGTGTATCAGCTGAGTAGCCAGGAGCAGCCTCCTGCAGAACACATTCTGAAAGCCTGACTCACATACTACTTAAAATCCTTTCATCCAGCCTATTGAATACAATTAAGTTAATTGAAACTGAAATTTAGGGTACTGCAAAACCCACTGTTGGAACAAATATCCCATGTACCAAAAATCTGCAATTTATTAATTTAAGCATTTCCCTTACAGACTGCCTTCTTTCCTGTGCATACAACAAAACGCCGCTTGTGCCACATTACACACAAGACTAAAACAAGCAGGCAGCATGAAAAGGTTTCAGGCAATAAGAGAGAGTTTTCTTTGCAAACAAACAAAACCAGACCCTTCCTAATTGGAAGTCTATGTAGAATGGTGCAGACCCCATAGTGATGAATATGGTATGAACATCTAAACAGATAGCAGCGAGAGGATTAAATGCTGCTAGTCTTCTCCCCACTTAAGTCAAGGTGAAAACACTCAAGACGAAGCGGGCAGGATTTGGCTCACAGTCAGATATACACGGAAGTTATTTTGACAAAATGTATTTCAAACCAGAGAACCTAATTCTGCTGCCATTTAAGTCAATGAGAATTTTGCCAATTCAGTCCAATGAGAACAGAATTGGACCCATACTGATGCTATTTTTTCCTTTCAAAGCTCTTCAATATAAATGGAGATTTGGTATAACTGGAACTTTCTTACCTTATGCACCTACCACTGTAGTATCTCAGCTCCTCAGAGACAGGAATAATATAACTTCCTGTGAGGTAGCTTCATTTTCCAGATACGAAAACAAGGCAGAGAGTTTGGGATTTGCCCAAGGTCACACAAGGAGTCTGTTGCAGAGCCAGGAACTGACCCCAGGTCTCTGAGTCTCAACCCAATGCCTTAATCACTTTCCACTCTGCACAATGCAATGCACTGAAACTACCTGGGACTTTTCCTTTTATTTCATTCCAAATGGAATTTCATGACACTCAAGTTCAATTAAATGGAATTCCACTCCCTCTATACACTAGATCCCTTTTGCCCAGAACGATCTTCAGGCAACAGCCAATCAGCTACCAGCAGAGCTAGGCAAGTCAAATCTTCAAACTAGAAAGCTGATTATTCCCATTCATAGCTAAAGAGTTTTAAAAAGAAACAGGGGGTGAGGTTGTTCTTTGGGAAGAGAGTCATAAGTGGCCTCTTCAGCACTGAAGATGCTTGCTTTTTTTTTTTTTTTTTTTTGCCAGCTCTCTTTGTACCTGACACCATGACTGTTTCATTCAAAAAATCTCAGGTTCACTGATATTCCCAGTTTCTGCAGGTGTTCAGTAAAACAAGAACTGGCCCCTCACCCAAAAATTTTACTAGCTTTGGCTACTGTGTCAAAACACTGGCAAAAAAGATGCCTTTAAAAAAAAACAACCACCACCACCACCCAAAACAGAATACATTTGTTTGGTCTATAGGCTTTTCAGTCCATTGGGGGTCCCTTGAGCAAAGAGAACAACAGTTCACTAGTCTACTGATTGAGTCTGCTGGATCCTGTAATATGGAGCTGATCTTTTGTTTACAGCACCAGCAGCTGGAACTCCAGGTTCTCCATCATGCCTTTGCTGCACAGAAAGGGAAACTGAAGAAGGGGGATGTATTGTGTTTAGTCTGCTTATGCTGACCATAGAGATCTCAGTTCTGGAGTCAAGCTGCCTGTTCGTCATTTGGGGCTCCCTCGTCAGTGAAATTCTAACCATTAGGGATCACTGCAGCAAAACTGAAATTGTCAGGAAACTTTCCAGAGAGTGAAAGGATAATTTATTTATCCGAAAGTGTCTGACGAAGTGGGTATTCACCCACGAAAGCTTATGCTCCAATACATCTGTTAGTCTATAAGGTGCCACAGGACTCTGTTGTCTTTTTAAAGGATCTCCCTCTCACAATTGTTACCTTCTGTGCCGGTACATTTCTAAATGCATTATCAGCCTGATAAACCAGGTTCTGGAAAACATTTTGACTGAGATTTGAATACCAAGTTTGCAGAAACTTCAGACTGAGTGAATCTGCACGAATTTGCAATGGGGGCAAAGGAAGAAGGTGCAAGGAACTCCCTGCCCTGAAGAGAGCCAGAATCTAAGCGTGCTCCTTACACACAAGGTATGACGTCACAGCATCACCAATGGGGCTACTCATCTCAAAAGGAGAGTGGCTGGCCATGGCTTAGCCTCACCTTCCACAACAGCTGGCAACCTCAGGCCAGCCCTGAAGGGAGCTCACCCACCTGTTTTAGGGCACATCTCCACCTGACAGCTATTCCAGATAAAGGTAGGATGCAAATTTGAAGTGGCATAGATCTTCTGGAATAACACCTTGTAGATACCCTTATTCTGGAATAAGAATACCTTTGTCTGGGGTTTCTATAGTGCCCATCATCATCCTTTCTAAGTCTTTGCTCTCCCAGCGCATTCCAAGGGGCATTCTGCCCTTCTGTCTTCTGCAGAAAGCCTTTTAAAGCTTCTCGTTCACTCTTCACCCTTTAGAAGGCTATGGCTTTAAAAACCACACACACACACACCCCACAGCTCCAACTATGTGTATGAGTGGCATCTGCCCCACATTTAACAATTTCATTCATGGCAGCAGCTTAACCCAGCGCCCATTTGAACCCAGGTCTCCAAGAAGTAAAGAAATGGTCGATTTGCACCATTTATCAACCCTTCCTTGTTTATTTTCCAAAGGATTTCCATGGCTGTAAATAAACACCAAAATCTGAAATACTGAAGTCTTTTAAAACAAGCAAGGAAAAAATGCAAGAGCTACCACGAATGCCTATTTTTATAGCAACTTTCTACTTACAGTTTGGTTTAACATAAACATGCTTATTCATATGCTTTCCCTATTTTAAAATACAGATATTTGGGATGCCTGCACTGCTTGGGGTTGGCGATGGGACATGGAGAGACTTTCGCCCTTCTGGCACTGATTTGAATGAATTAGTATCTACCACATACACAGCTTCTAAGATGTAAAACACTATAGGCCAGACTGGAACATGTGACTCAAAGCAGTAGTCCCAATGAAGTCCCCAAGACCATTCCTGTGAACAACAGGTAGTGACGACAGTGTCTGCACATTCCTAACTCCCAGGCCTCTGGGCCAGCTAGCCAAGAAGACAGCAGTGCTCTGAAAGGGAACTCAGGCCAGGGATTCCAGGGAGCTGAGTAGAAGGGTGATTATTCCTCACTGAGCTAGCCTGTAGCCCTGTCTCTACCAGGCCTGGCAGAATAGCAAAACAAGGAACAGTACTGCCTTTACCTGGTGGGGATAGCCACACTAAGCAGAATGCTATCTATTTAGATAAATAAGAGGGGCCCCATTTCTGTAGTATCCAAGCAATTAACAACCTGTACTTCACACCCACCTGGTGAAGCAGAGCAGTCCTATTATCCTCATTTTACAGATGGAAAACTTGAGTCACAGAGAGACTAAGTGACCTACCCAGGATGTCTACAGTACAGCCAGGAACTGAACTCATGTCTCCTGAATCACAGTCCAGTGACTTAACAGCAAGAATACCTTTTCTCCACAACTTAGATCCTCCCTCTACTTATCCTGTGTTGCCCCTTGGGCATGTAGATATTTTGCTGAGGGGATAGGAGGCAGGGGGTGGGAGGCGGGGGGAAGGTAGCTAAGTGCAGAAGTATAGGGGCCCGTTATGGTTTCTCATCTCTGTGCATGCCTGAAACTTCCATTCATGCTAATGAGACTTCTTGCATATAGACCCCAACGTCTGCAACCTAAAACAAAGTCATACTATGTACCCACAGTCCTTTGCTAAAATGAATTTCTCAGGGTACATTTATATTGCAAAGGGAGCCCTGCAGCAGCGAGACTTGTGCTATGAGGCTAAATATTACAGTGCAGACGTTCCCACTTGGGCTGGAGCCCAGGCTCTGAGACCCCCCACCATGTTTCAGAGCGGGAGCTCCAGCCCAAGCAGGAACATCTGCACTACTATTTTTAGCACTGTAGCACAAGCCTGAATCAGTTGACCCAGGCTCTAAGATTTCCTGCTGTAGGTGGTTTTTTGCAGCATAAACACACCCTCAACTTTAGTGTGGGTACTGAACAATAAGATCTCATCACAGTCCACACCTGTAGTTATGAATAGGGCCCTACCAAATTCACGGTCCAGTTTGGTCAATTTCGCGGCCAGAGGATTTAAAAAATCATAAATTTCATTATTTCAGCTATTTAAATCTGAAATTTCATGGTGGTGTACTTGTAGAGGGTCCTGACCCAAAAAGGAGTTGTGGCGGCAGGGTCACAAGGTTATTCTAGGGGGGTTGTGGTACTGCTACCCTTATTTCTGCACTGCTGCTAGCAGCAGCGCTGTCTTCAGAGCTGGGCAGCTGGAGAGCAGCGGCAGCTGGCTGGGAGTCCAGTTCTGAAGGCAGAGCCACCACAAGCAGCAGTGCAGAAGTAAGGATGGCCTGGTATGGTATTGCCACCCTTACTTCTCTGCTGCTGCCACCTGCAGAGCTGTGCCCTCAGTCAGCAGTCGCCACTCTCCAGCTGCTCAGCTCTGAAGGCAGCACAGAAGTGAGGGTGGCAATACCGTAACCCCCTAAAATAACCTTGAGACCTCCCTCCAATTCCCTTTTGGGTCAGGACCCCCAATTTGAGAGACACTGGTCTCCCCTCTGATATCTGTGTAGTATAGGGTAAAAGTACACAAAAGACCAAATTTCACAGGGGGAGACCAGATGTCATGGTCCATGACACATTTTTCATGGCCATGAATCTGGTAGGACTCTAGTTATGAACTACAATACCAGCAGCATTCTCAGAGGAGACGACGACTGTGTACATTCTTGGGGTGGGGGGGGAGGGGGAATCTCTTCCCAATGTTCACCCAGAGCTCCCATCACACCTAACTGGTTCTGAGGTAAAAAGGACTTTGAAAAACACTGTTTTGTGCACAACCAAATTAAATATTTTGAAACTTATGCAGGAACTCCCGACTTGCTGGAATTCCAGGCTATAATTAAAACTAGTAATAATCATTATTTTCTCCCTGTGGGCCTCAGAACACCATCCTGGTTCTAGCGCGTACTTGATAATAAGCCTCAGAATGATATAATAAGGTGCGTTCAAACTACTACTCAGATTCAATAAAGATAAAACAAAAGCATACACAATTAGCCCAAGGAATTAACCAGAAATCAGAGCACGTTACACTTTCTGAGGGTATCTGACGCATATTGTTTCAGAATAAACTTGCTAAATACACTAATTTGAGATCTTTCAATCCAATTAAAAATTATTCCCCCTCATGAGCAACGTAGAATGAACAAATTGCCGTTGCTAAATACTCACTGCAGATTTCTTATCCACAGTATGGATAACTATTGCTTATTCTGCACGTCGTCACATGCAAAACTTTCACCGACCTCAGTGGGTGTTTTGGACGCTCAGACAAATGCAGAATTTGCAATAAAGATCTGTGGTGTGGATTGCAGAGGGGTGTTCTGCCTAGTATGCAGATTATAACATAGCCAGAGGCTTGAGCAAATATTGCTGTCTCAAACAAGCTACGAACTTTAAAATTTTAGGAGAAGCCTCAGAAGTTACTTGAATCACGTGACTTTACCTCTGACTTCCTTTTCTGACCTTCTCCCTCCCATACACACATACATGTCAGGCATTTGTTCCAATGGATTTAGCCTAGTTTGGATCAAAGCTTCCTCTACTTCATTTAACAGATTTGCTCAGATGGAAGTCTCAGGGGAGAAATAATGTTAGTAAGAGGGGTTTTTCAGCATTTGAGTATGTAGGTCATTGGACTTTAAAATAAATTGGAGAATGGTTTATCTATTAAAGAAGCTTCACAGTACATATTTTATGAAGCTATCCTTAATTTTAGGTTAATGTACAGCACATAACCACCATGTAGAAAGATTACACACTGGGCCATGATTTGATGATTAATACAGTTATTAGCTAGTTAGTACAAGGATTTTAATGCACACAGAAAAATTGCTACAACAAACCTTTAGTTTTTAAGGGTAAGGGTCCTTGTAAAATGTAACAAATCTGAACACTTCACTGTTTGACATGCCAGTGGACTGAGTCTGCCATCTGCTCTGCCTTAGCACACAAGCCTTGGGAGGTGCAGTGGGGGGCAGGGTGACAGGAGGCGAGGACCCAGCCTCTGTCTTTTCTTTTTGTGATGTTTTTTGAGCCTTTGAGAATGTTCATGGGTGTGTCTTGTGCACCACCAGTGAGTCTGCTCATATCTGAACCCCTCTCCTTCCTTTTCACCTGGTGGCTGAGTATTACTCGAGCCATTGGTTTCTGGCCAATGGGAAAATAAAAGGACAGAGCTAAGAAGTTTTGATTTAGAAATAAAAGCAAAGGACAGAGAGGCATCAAAATGTGGCAAGATACTCCTGTTAAGATAACGTGCCCTAGGGTATGTCTACACAGACTGAGGAAGCCTGTGACCACGAGCCTGTGAGCCCAGGTCAACAGACTCAGGCTTGCAGGGTTCACGCTACCATGCTAAAAAAAGCTGCACAAACAGTGCTTTTAAGCTGTGGCTTGGGCTGGAGCGCAGGCTCCGAAGCCCAGTCCACCCTGCTCCGTCCCCCAGGTGCCAGCGCTCAAGCTGCAACGTCTTCACAACTATTTTTAGGGCCGTAGCATGAGCTCTGTGAACCTGAGTGTGTTGAGCTGGACTGGGAGGTTCACTGCTACAGGCTATGCAGGCGTACCGTAGTGATCTGTTGCACTAATTCCAATGCTTCTTAATGTTAAGGTCCTGCACTCTAACAGACACTCAGGCTGAAATGATATTAGGTTTTTTTATAGATGTTAAAGATTTGCTCTTTTGGGATGGTTGTTATGGATGTGTAACACATGATAGCATCCGGGTGACTAAGTCAAGCATGAAATTTAATTTTTCTTTATGTCAAATGTATAATATCCATTTGTGAGTTCATCTGAGGAAGAAAGACATTTAAAACAAAAAGTCTCAAAATGCTAGTGCGACCTGAAAACAGACTTCAACAGGAGCTGAGCACACGTCTAAGTGTGACAGGGCAGGATATGTCTGCATCAAATTATGAACTCCATTTTATACTATGTGCTAACAACAAACTGAAACTTGCCTGAGGGCAGTATATCATACAACATTCCAGACAGAGCCCTGCCAGGGAAAGGTGGTTGATGCCTCCTTGGAAGAGTATTAATGAGAAGCCATCAAGACTGTAATCTGGAGCCATCAACTCTGATTGTCTCTCATCTGCTGTTATGATCCCATGGAACAGTTTTTTTCTACACAAGAGTCTGCAGGTGGGGCATGCATGAGACTGAATCCCCATGGAGCACATGGCAACAAAACAAACTCCACTTAAGAGTCTCAGACACTGGGGCGCAGGGGGTTGGAAGAGAACGGTGGGTTGAGGGCATCTGGGTGCTAACACCACATCTCCCAAAGAATGGTTCCAGACAAGAGGTCCAAGCCTGGGACCGTGCTCTGTAGAACTCCAGATCTAAGAACAGTGACTAGACTTGGTTGGCTTGGAAGCACATGGGAACCAGCAATTGATCTGCATGCAACAAAATGGTGACCATACCGAATAGCTGTAGGCCAGGTTGTAACCCTGAGAACAAACTGACCCTACCATCAGGCTATTTTTTCATACAGATGCAAAGTGATATATAAGAGGAGAACTGTCATAACGTTATTCTGAGGTGCTCAACATTTAATATCTTTTATCATTAGCTGGATATTTAAAAGGCAAGTATTTTCTTTTCACTAATTACAATAATTTTGGAGATGTTTTCCATAACCCAAGCAAAGGTGTGGCTTTAGCTGATACTTTTTTTTGTTTTGTTTCGTACTGGAATGCAGAGATGCATGGTCAGATTTGAAGGGTGGCATCCTGTGTGAATGATAGACATGCATGGAGACATTGCAGTCACAAGATATTAGTTGTTATGCTTTTTTTTTTTAAATAAAGAAAAAAGTAAAAATGTACTAAGAGAATCCAAAATAACTCAGAAGTCAATGAGACTTGGGGTCCTAAGCTACTCAGATGCTTTAGAAAATGTTAACAGATGTGACTTCCCAAAGTCACACAACAGGTTGGCAATCAAGCTGGGTCTTCAACCCAAGTCTCTCAATTCCCAGTCCAGTGTCTTAAATCCACTGGACCTATCCCAGGTCACCATAAGAAAGTGCAGAAATGTTCTGCAGGTGAATTGCTCCAGATTTCAAATGATCCCACAGGAAACTGTGGTAGGATCTCCACCACGTATGTTAATAGATGATATGGGCCCTTCTGATGCTGTTCTGGATATCTGAAATTGCAGCGCTCCACAGATGACACATATGCATAACTCAGGATTTTGACAATGTCAAAATCTGGTCATTCTTCTCATGATATAGCAAAATGGCCGATTTAATCTAAAAAACTCCCCAAGAGCCTTTATATGTTGGGAATCAGGTTTTGGTTTACAGAGTATTCATTCAGCTTCAACCATCTTGTTAAAACACAGGCTCACATTCAGGGACAGTCGTAGAATCAGCAAAGGTAGTATTACTGCTGACCCCTTGTTCAAGTTCAAAATATGTCATTCTGTCAATAACATCTACCTTAATTATACTGAGCTTTATATACAACAGGTTATGGTCCCAGAACGATGAAAAGCTTTTCCAAATTAAAAGCAGCATTTTGAAAGGGAAATACTCAGACGTTCCTATGTAGTTTTCATTTGATATCCTCAAGGCTAATCCCAGAACTCAAAGTCACGTTGACTGAAAGTGCCTGTTTTGCTGGGTGTAGCCATCTTATGAATTTACTGGCAGAAGGGAAGTAATAAAAACGTGCTCCATACTTTAATTAGTTCCCTCATAACATGGTATTTCCAAAATGGCTGTGCCAAAGAAAATCATTACTCCAGGAGAACAGACAAAGGCACTATGCAGCGTGTGGCACAAACCTCCAAGAGACAGAGGGGTGAATACAAATACACACGCTGGTCCACGTTTTGTCTTGTTGCAAAGCTGAACTAGAGCTTCACACGGGCTACTTGGATAAAGTTTGTGCTGTATTTTTAAACATGAAATCTTTTCATCTCTACACTCCTTCAGTTTTGTTACAAAATAATACAGGTTGAAGATCCATGTTTTGTATGGAAATGGCAATTGGCATGGAATAAATGCACATGGAGGCCCATCATGGACATGTACGTATTCAGGTATTCCAGGTGCTAGCATAAAGGTGAAAAGGTTTTCTGCACTCACGTGATACCATCTTGTCATTATTTGTGCATTAATGGAAGAGACCATTAATGTGATCCTATCAAAGATGGTCTACTGCAAATGGCAGATGGCTCTCCAAAGCCAGCTTTGAGAGTTCCGTCAGAGTCCCCCACTCACCTCTGCTGCTCTGGGGCCCCCCGCAAACACCACAATATCAGCATCAGTGGCAGATGCTACAGCAAGGAAATGAGGTCTGATCCAGCCCAAAGACTCCTCCAGCTCCCAAAACAAGAAGGCTGATGGCAGAAGGGGGTAGGGGGCATAATGTCCCTCTTCCTGCCAGTCAGGCAGGGGCAGCTGTGGAAGGTTTTAACAATGAAGAAGAGTTCATGGAAGAGACAAGGGAGGCAGATTTGAGGGATGACAAATAAGAAGCTAGGGAAGCTCTAGGAGGGACAAAAACAATTAACTGGCAAGGCAGGAACTGAGAACGATCAAAATACAGGGATACTATGCTAAACACTGGCTGGCTGTGGAGGAAACAGCTCTAAAGAATTGCCCCTCAGAGAAAGACTGTTCCCTTTCATTGTACATATGGCCCAAGGCCATGGTCTCAAGCACTTTGTTCCTTGCCTAGAGCAATATTTTACTGATACAATTCCTTTGCAACTAGTCAATATTTGTAATCTATACACACACTGATTACTATAAATACCATGCATATCATGAAATAGCCTATGCGCAGGCACACACACACACACAGACCACATGAGGCAGCTTATAGGGAGGCACAAAGCTTGCCTTTTCAGCCCCGAGTCCTGAATCTCATCTGGATGGGAATCAATCCAGCCCCTCCCCCCCCCCAGTATCATTTGGAGCAGTCTGAAATTTGCAGTAAAAATGAGCAGGCTGCAACTGGCATGAAGGGAGCCAGATGTCAATAGGGTGTGGGATCATCTCAATGATGTGTGCTTTCACCTAGCCATGCTCCCGACACCAGCTACAAGCAGAGACGAGGCATAGGAGCTGCTATGCTGGCCTGACACCACCAGGGGATCCCCTGCACTGGCATGGATTCTTCCTATGGCTGATTAACCTAGCATTGCACCCAGAATTAACAAGAGACACAGTCAAACGTGGTCATATCACCATTGGTGCCCACAGTCGTGCGCACACTATGCACAGTGCATACCATGGGCAGTGGCAATGAGCAGCAACCTTGGCTACCCCACTGCCCACTCAGGTTAGGCCTTGTGGCCCTCTGTCATGACAAGGGTGACAGGGCCAAAACTGAGTGAGTGGCGTTGTGACCTGGTGTACAGGGGTTCCAGCATTGCTCAAGTTAGGCCTCACGACCCCTGTGTCATGATGGACGGGTCACAGGGCCAAAACTGAGTGAGTGGCACTGTGATCTGGTGTGTGAGGGTTACAATGCTGTTCAAGTTAGGTCCCACAGCCCCTCCGTTACAATGAAGGTGCCACGGGATCAAAACTGAAGGAGTGCCATTGTAACCTGATGCATGAGGGCCGCAGCACCACTCAGTGAGGGGCTGTGGGGTCAACCCTAAGCGTCACTGCGACCCCCATGCACCATGTGGTAACATTACTCACTCAGTGGAGGGGCTCCTCCTCACCACTGCTGTGGGGCTGGCTCTGGCATCGGCTTCCCCTCCCACCCAAAAATCTCCACACATATCCCCCTCCTAAGGGCAGGTAGTGATGGGGACAGGTCAGGCTGGAAAGCAGGGCCTGAACATGGCACAGACTAGGTCAGGCAGTGGGGCAAGCAGTTGCAGAGGGGATGGCTCCACCAGGATTGACGGTGAGAACCATGGGAAAAATTTTGGGGGGCACCCCTGCATATAGCAGCAGAGAATCAAGCCCACAGAATTATTTTATCATGAAGTGGTATCCTAGCAGTGAGGGTTGACACTCCCCACCTGCTAGTGAAATTCATATTACTTTACACAGAATATAAGCTGCACCCTGCAATTATTTTAATAGCACCCAAGACTGACCATCTAACCGAGCTTGAAAATTTTGAAAGATTTATAACTGTGATGACAATAAGATGAGATTAGAAAAAGCGAAGCTGATACTTCCTTGGTATGTTTCTTGTCATGACCTGCAACAACCATGCAACCTTGTAAAGTTATGACCTTTTCCCTCCGCTCTTCTTATTTAATAGAAAAAAAATTGATACCTGGGTACGGTTGAATGCCACTCTCGCAAAGACAGCTTGGGACACACTGGCTCTCTTCAGCTCATCCCTGACTTGCTGGTAAATATCTGGAGAGACTTCCACTGATGAATTCGTTGGCTCTGGTTTGACAGCTCTAGGGATGGGTGGATGATTCAAGAACTGTTGGTTGATAGCTTGTGGGTGTTGGTGAGCCAATAGCCGGCTTACAGCAATCTGTTGGTTTATCAGGTGGGCCATTGCTATCTGCTGCCTTACCAGTTGTGGACTGAGCTGAGGCGACAGGAGACCAGGGCTCATGATTGGCTGCAATGTTGGCACTTGATTTCGGATTGGAGTACTGTGGTGAATTTGGCCATGAGGAGATTGTTCATTAGTTTTTCCCAAGGTTGCCAGTTGGTTGATATTTGGTAAGTGCATGGGACGCTGACCCAGAACACAATAGTCTGATAGGTTTTCTCTTTCCACTCTTTCCACTGTTAAAAGATAAAATGAGTTCACTGTGATTTTGATTTGCACTTACAGCAGGATTGTTAATAAAACAGTTATTACAACTGACTGTATTTTTAGTACATATGATAAAAGTCAGTTAATGCTACAGCTAATATATCAGACAGTGAAATTATTAACTCTCACCTCTACAAGCTTTACTTCCAGAAACATTAGGATTCCAGGAAAGACATCCAGGCAAATACACCACCAAAAAGAACAATCACAAAAATAATTTTTTTCCAATGTTTCAAAGTTTCACCCACTGCTTACATTAGCCTCCCTATAAAACTTTCAGCAGCTACCCTTTAAAAATAATAATAATAATAATTTCCAATTATTAAGAAATGAAGGACAGAGTGTCCCACCACAAGGACTCTAGCTGCAAATGAAAGTCTTGTACTACACACAAATAATATGACCAGTGATTATTTGAATTCATATAGACATATGAGGCCATAGTTTTACACTGGCTCAGGGGTAACTAAGTTTTCAATAAACTTAGCAATAGCCAGTCTGGATGCATTTATATATATATGATGTGATTAAAAGTGTTTCGGGATCTAGTATAACATACTGAGAAATTACTGACTCGTCATAGGAATGTTTTCCGCAAACAATGAGCCAAGATTTATCTCATGGATGTCACAATAATATAACTTGTGTAATCAATAATGTTTGCACAATGCTTTAAAGATTTTTTGTTTATCTTATATAAGGCTTTGAAGCTTTAGATAGTTAATATTCAGGTAGACAGATTATTGGGGATCTTGCCTGCTCTTCTCTGAATCAAACATATAACATTATTGATTCTTGGAGAATCAACAATCCCTTCACCCCTGGAGCTAATCCCTCATGAACAGGGTTGTGGTCACACCAGTGAGATAGTGTTGAAAAGTTCTGGGCATACACACAGGATTTCAAACTCTAGAGATCTCAGTTCAGCACCTCTTAGGAGTACTAAATACTAGAGCTGCACGAACAACGTCATTTATTTTTGTGGGAAATGTCTTGCATTTTTATTTAATCTTTCCATGAAAAACCAAAACCTGAAAGATTTTCAAGTTAAAAAAAAATCAGTTTCTGAATAACAAACAAACAATTGTTTTATCAAAAACTAAATAATTTTACTGAAATGTTTTGGGTTTCCAGTGTTTCAAAAAATTCCATTTTAACCAAAGCAAGAATTGTGTGTGAAATTTTCATTGTGGCTGAAAATCAACATGTTTCAATGAAAAAATTTCGACTCACTTCACTCAAAAAAATATATATATATTTTGAAAATAAAATCACAATATTTTTACAGTAATTGTAGCATATTGCACAGACAGTTATTTGATTCTTTTCAATGATCTAGTCTATGGATCTAGTCTATGGAGTAATTTACCTCAGTTTCAAGAGGGCTGAATTCAGCTCTAAGAACACCAAAAACTTAAAGGTAACCAAGTATTTTTGAAAATTTAGTAACAAATAAAATTCACTTTCCTGGGCTGAACCTTAATTGCCAAGTTTCCACCCAGACCTGGTTTAAGTGCTAAGCTATAAACCCCTTTAAAAGTAAAGTTTAACATGAAAATGCTGCCTGGCTGTTAACCTCTGCAGCGCTAGCTGGTATTACAAGAATACAAATATATCATCTGACTCATTTCCTTGGGTATATTTTTCCCCTTATTATCAATTTCCTTTTTCCATCATTTTATGTTGTATAGTAATACACATGTCCCCCATAAACAAACCAGATTCTAGTCACTTTAGCTGCCTTAATAATAAAAAAAAAAGTCACCATTAACAATCACGTTGCATGGAAAAAATGTGGATTACCCAATTCCCTCTACATTGTAGTCTCAGACTCGCTTTGTAACAACACTAACCATATTGTCTGTCCTGTTGCTCTCACAGAGTCATAGACCTAGAAAGGACCACCAGATCATCTAATCTGATCTCCTGTGTATTACAAGCCATCAACACCACCCAGCACCTGTCCACTAAACCCAACTGAAATTAGAGCAAAGTATTACAATGCACAGGAGGTTAGAGTACTATATGCCACAGGCAGAGAATAAGAGGCACCAAGGAGCACCAGTCCTGAGGCCCGTGCAATGGCAGGGAAATGATTAAGGCCTGGTCTACACTAGGGTGGGGGATCGATCTAAGATATGCAACTTCAGCTATGCGAATAATGTAGCTGAAGTCGACGTACTTAGATCTACTTACTGTGGTGTCTTCACAGCGGTAAGTCAATGGCTGACACTCCCCTGTTGACTCCGCCTGTGCTTCTCGCACAGGTGGAGTATCGGAGGCGACGGGAGAGCACTTGGCAGTCGATTTATCGTGTCTAGACGAGATGTGATAAATCGACCCCCGCCAAATCGATCGCTGACCGTCGATCCAGCCAGTAATGTAGACAAGCCCTTAGTGAAATATACACAGATAATCCTGGCAAGTGACCTGCACCCACATGCTGCAGAAGAAGGTGAAAAAAGTCACTGCCAATCTGACCGGAGGGAAATTCCTTGCCATCCCCACGTAGGGTGATGCATTAGATGCTGAATATGTGAGCAATGACCAACCAGTTAAGCACCTGAGAAAGAGAATGCTCGGTCCTACCTCAGAGTCCTTCCTCGCCGCCCAATGCCACATCTCAAGCCGTGGCCAGTAGGGGCACTGCAGGGCCAACCCAGGCAGTGAAATCAATGTGAGAATGCTGAAATGGTGGCATGGCATTACCCTCAGACAAAGAGCATCCCCATGGCAATTTATGAGAAAAAGAAGGCAATATACAGAAAGCGCAACATGTGAGTAATGAAGCTGGATACCCTCGCAGTGCCATATCAATATACAGCCTCATGTTTTTTATAGGTAAGAGGTATCCTCTATTTGCACTGTCTGATTTCCACATGTTCCCCACACAGTCTTACCCTACATGTGTTTGTTCTTTTCATATTGCCTTGTAACTGTGTCCTTTGTCCCCGTATCATATTGGCTAACTATTTAAATAAGCAGGTATGAATATCAGCTATAAAGCTCATTACCCTAAAGAGCCCTTGTAAATAAAAATGCAATACTTTTTGGTCTACACCTTTCCAATTTTATTACACCACTTGGCCAGATTCAAGGTGTCTGCAACCAAGAGGCATAAAGGTGCATTGCCAGAGCTTGGAAAGCAGCTCACATAGCACTCCAGGAAAGTCTTCATTAGAGGTGGTCAGAACACAATGATTCAGTTGCGCGAAAAATGCATTTGACTTTTGTTTTTGTTCTGGAATGGGATGAAATCAAGACTTTTTTTAAAAAATATTATTATTATTGCCACCACAGTGGACTCCTTGCTTCAAATCAAACCTGAACCTGGGTCATCCCAAATGAGTGCCCTGAGCACTGCGTTACTGGCAATTCTGGGGTGCGGAACCTCTCTCTCAATCCTGGACCTGAGGAAAGTTTCATCAAAACAGATAAGTTTTCAAAAAAGTTTCAATTTCAACAAATCAGTATTTTCTGGTGAAAAAAACAGTTGGTCAAAAAACTCCTGACCAACTGTAGTCTCTGTCCCTCGTTTCTTATGACCTAAAAAGTCACCAATACCAAAAACAATCACAGATCAACATGATTCCCTAACTGAGTGCAGCAAACTGTCCATTTTCTATGCTCCTTTCTCCTGTTATAAATGATTGCTGTGTGTGTCAAAGTATTACAGCTTCACTAGGAAGATGCCTGGATGCAGACGATGAGCAAACCAAAACACATCTCTCCGTATAATCGACCTGAATCCATCTTGGATACTCTAAGACAAGGGTTCTCAAACTGGGAGTCGGGACCCCTTGGGGGTTACAAGGTTCTTATATGGGGGTCATGAACTGTGAGCCTCCACCCCAAACTCTGCTTTGCTCCAGCATTTATAATGGTGTTAAATTTATAAAAAGTGTTTTCAATTTATAAGGTGGGGTCACACACAGAGGCTTTCCATGTGAAAGGGGTCACCAGTACAAAAGTTTGAGAACCACTGGTCTAAGAGCTGATGCAGACAATAGCATGAAAAAGGACTTTCCATAAAAAATGAAAAAAGATGAATTGATTTATATCAAACGCTTTTAGGTGGAAGAGCGAGAGGGTTCCCTCTTTTTTCCCCCACTTTATTTTTGTTTGGTTGTCAACAAAAGCATTCTCACAAACAGCCTGCAGTGCATTTAGGGCTTAAGAATGACACTGGAATTGACTGCCAGCTCTAGATACCAAATTCCTCAATTCATTCGCAGTATGGGTACAGTGCAGAGAGCAAGAGGGCAAGTTAACATGCTTCCCCACCAACACACTACAACCTTGACACTGATAAGCCTCCCTTAAGGAGGAAATGGCAGGCCATCTTCCAAGGCCCATTCAATCCTTGGCCTTTCCATTCCAGGGGGCTACAAACTCTTTGTCGGAGAACTTCGACAAACAGCCACTGTAATGGAGAAGGAGGAGGAGGCGGCTGTGAAAAAGCATAGACAGAACTGCTTTATTTCAATTGTGATTTTAACTCACCATCACAGGATAGCAGGTGCCATGTTGCTGTTTTTCAGTGGAACCATTTCAGAGTTTTGGTGGTTTTCTTCTTCACTCTATTTTTTTAATTTAAAACCTGATTCAATTTGATGATCATAAAAGTCAAAAAGATTCTGGCCCTCGTGACAGCCAACTAAAGATTGCACTAGGCCATTTTCCACACACTGCTCTGTTAGTGCTCCACATTAAGCCCTGCAATACTTTTGATCCATAAAGGTCAGTCATGTCATAATTACAGTCACAGTCATGCAGGTTTAGGCATCACCAAACACTGAATCAGGATCTGAACCCATGACTCTACTATTGGGAGGCCAACACATTAAGTCGCAGAACCACTCTCTGTCTAGAGGAGCCAGTGCTGCCGTGGCACATCCAGAGGCTACCCAGCTGCTTTCTCTTCATAATTACAAGCCAACTCTTTGGAAATAACAAAACGATTCCAGAACACAGGAGGTGCCTTTAAAGTGGTAACATATCTTTTCATCTATAATTACTGTAATTTCTTATTTCTTTTAATCGCCGCCCACTTAGCCACTTCAGTATAGGGGACTAGCTTGAGAAGCCTCATTTTCATTCAACATCTAATCTTCAGTGTCTACCAAAGCCCTTCATTTACCATCTGCGTTCTGGCCAGGCCACTTGCTCTTGCAGGATTGGGATAGACAGGCTTGGAGAAAATGCAGATTACCAGAATGACCCAGCCTTCATAATAAGTTTTAACTTTTACAATCTCTCTCTGCCTCCACTCTCATAACATGCAAATGACCCAACAACAGCTATATAACAAATATGTAATAATGGGGGGTGGGGCACAGGGAGAGGTAGAAAGGTTACTCTCAGTCCTAGCCTAATGGAAACACCAAACAGAGAACATGTTTGTCTGTTCTTGACTGTGTAGTGTTTAGTTCTCTCATGCACTCTCACTTCATTATTTGTGTATCTGAATTAACACCAGGCTTCTGTGCAACTAGCATCCAAGGTGAATTGGGCACATGGTGAACTGATGTTATTGACCAACCTTCGTATGGTATTCGTTTCTGAGCTCCACCTACTTGAGCACATTTACAAAAGACGCTGAGACTCTACCTCCTCTCTCTCTCACACTAAGGGCTTGATCCAGCTGGAATAATGGAAAGTCTCCCATAGATTTCACAGTGTATTGGATAAGGCTCTTTGTCTCTTTTAATTCTGTTGAAACATACGAGGCTAAATTTCCACCCTATAATCGTACAACCCAGGGAATCCCACTGGTTATCCCAGAGCGTTTTATTTTTTCAGCTCTCTTTTGCACCATTCTACAAGTTAAATAGGACACACTGCCATTCGAATCCAGCATTTATAACTATGTGCAGTCTAGTTCACAGGCAGGATATGCTAACTAAGTTCATATGATATAGAGAGGAGCTTTACATGCCAGTCAGCCTGAATAAAAATGAAGACGAAGAAAAACAAATATTGTCAGAATAATTTTACAGAAACTGTTAATCTAGATGGACCATTGTTTTTGTCCCATACAGAAATGCCTATGACTGGGTAAATTGTCCTGATAGTTACACATCTTCCCTATAGTTAGGCAGTGATCTACCATGGATGATGCACCTCCCAAACCATACCTGACTAATTGTGCAATGTGTGCTGTGGGTGGAAATCACTTTGAGTCCCATTGCTAGCAGTCACCAGGAAGAATGGCTCACCCATGTAATTTATTAAGAGACACCTCTAAAAACATCAGATGACTGGAATGCTGAATAAATACAATTCAGTGACAGAAATACATTTTGTATAATCTGCAATTCAGATGATCAGGATACACCAGTGCTGCACTTTTTGCCCCAGCAACAGATATGGGTATTTTCAAACTTAGTCTAGAGTTCCTTTCCATTCTCATTTTCACCTGATGCTAACTTTCTCAAAAATTCTCCTTTGGGGCTGAAATTTCCTTAACTGGCCTAAGACTAGAAGTTGGGGTTTGGTTTGGTTGTTAAGTGTGTGAAAAATCCATTCAACCATTTTCTTAATTATTTGTGACCAAAAAAGTTCTACGCTTTTTTTTTTTATTTTAAAGGTGGTGGGGGGAACTGCACATAGTTATAAATACTGGATTTGAATGGTAGTGTGTCCTATTTAACCTGCAGAATGGCGCAAAAGAGATCTGAAAAAATAAGACACTCTGGGATAACCAGTGTTGGGGAGGGGAGGAAGAAAGTTTTTTTACTTTGCTCCCCAATAATTCAAAAATGGCTGAGCAAAACTCCAGTCTTGGCATGTGACTGCTCCACAATGAGAAAGTATCTCTTAGTTAATTTGGAAAATAAAAAGTTTTTAAAACAAAAAAGGTAAAAAATTGACAACTCACTTCTGAGCATGCGTAGTGAGCATCTGTTAACATTTTTAAGCAGACACCTAGCAGTGACAACACACTGGGAGCTGTAAGGACTTCCCATTCTCTTTAGAGCAGTCAAAAAATAGGAATAAAATTCTGCAAAGTTTAAATTCCCACACATGCCTTTTTCATCAAAATTCAAATTTCAAAATAGTTCAGCCAGTTCTACTTCTCTCCATCCTGCTTAACAGCCACAAGGGCCACTGCTTATGGGTTCTGGAATCCAATGCATTGGGCAGGCTGTGTCTCATTGAACCACACACAACAAAGTCCTTAAAAATAAGAAGTGTCATAACATCAGGGACAGGAGAAAAAGAAATGTGGGTTTGAAAAGGTGTAGACAATTTTTAGATATCTATAATGGTTGCTGTATCCTGCCTGTTCTGTCAATTCTATACTCTGATTTAAAAAAAATTAAGACTCTATCTTTTTCCATTGCAAAGATACAGCAGTCTCAATGTAAACCAATGCCCTACTATCCCATCAAAGCAGCATAGCTGAAAATAGTCTACAGCTTAACAGCAGGAATGGCGCCAGGATTTTTGGCGCCCTAGACAGGGGTCCTTCCGCGCTCCCGGTCTTCGGAGCACTTCGGCAGCGGGTCCTGGAGCGAGTGAAGGACCCGCCGCAGAATTGCCGCCGAAGACCCGGAGCGCAGAAGGACCCCCCATCGCCGAACTGCCGAGGGCAGCAAAATGCCACCCCCTCAAATCCTGGTGCCCTAGGCAACCACCTAGGTCGCCTAAATGGAAGCGCCAGCCCTGCTTAACAGCATTAAAGATGTGAACTCATCCCTCAATGAGCTGTGACCTTTCAAAGCCTCTGTGGGCCATTGAAATGCTATCATCATCAAGACCGATAGTTTCTTTATTTTCTTCAAAAAAAGAAAAATGAATGAAAACACCCTATTGAATTCAATTTCAGCATTGAAGGTACAAAAGTAAACAAAAGAAAAGGTTCAGATTTTCATAGCAGGAGGAAGAGCCCTGAGCTGAACTGAAAGGCCTCGTTTTGGCCTAGCTCCAGACCAACAACTAAAGTACAACCAAAAAACCCCCAAGAAACTGCAAATTCTTAAATCAGTTATTTAAGTATCTAAATTGATAATGAGTGTAACTAGCCATCTGAAATGTCGAAGCCCAAAGAAAACATTAGTACATAGGGCAATTTAAAGTAAAAATCTTGGATGGAAAAGAACTGCCATCTTTCTAAGAAGCAACACCTGCTTCAGATGAACAATTCAAAATAGTTCTTAAAGAAAGTAATGGGAATATTCAGTGTTCCCTTGGCAGTTGCTGCCTTGAATGGGAAACTGAGTTCTGTCAGCCTGAGAGCAGGAAAGCCGGAAACTCATGCAAACGTTGCTGCTTCTAAACTCTCTAATCCTGTAACTGCTACTAAGGCCTATGGTCAAAAAACAAATTCTCTGTCCGTCTGTCTGAGGCTGTAAACCAGTTTTCAAAAAATAACAGAGCCTACAACATCTGAAAACCACAGAGGATCCAAAAAAGATAAGACAACATAGATTATCCTCAGTTTAAGGAAGATATGTATCCTCTTTCCTGCAACAGCTAGCTCCTGATGGTCTCTGATCTTAGGGATAAAAATGACTCTTATTACCTGGACCAACAAAAGATGTTTTTAGCTTGTTTTAAGGTCACATCATATTTGTTGCTCCCCTCTCTCCCCCTAGCCTAAGCCCAAATTCTCAAGGAAAGAGAAAATATTCACAGGACTAAAAAAAAAAAAAAAACTTCAGTAGTGAAGGAGTGATTGTCTTTCCTATAAAACTAACCTTGGGAAGGCAATATATCTTTTAAAAACAGATAGCTGAAAGACCATTAGCAAAAATTACCAAAATGACACTGGACAATGAATTATTTCTATGAATTTCATTCCTTGGAAATGCTTTTGATTGCTTTGAAATATTGTTGGCTGTTTACACACACACGGAGTTTTTTATGTATGTATTCTTTAATTTTTACAAACAGAGAATCCAAGTAAGTCTGTGTTAAATGCCGTAGAATCATGCACAAAACAAAGCAAATAATGCAAATGCAATTATTTCTGCTTTAACTCATTGCAGATAATGGCTTTTGCCTTTCAATGTATTTGAACAAATTTTATGTTTTATTTACATATGGACTGGAAAAAAACATTTATGCTGGATCTTGAAACACAAACAGAGAAGACTGAGAGAAGATCTCATCACTTTTGGACCAAAGACTGGGCTTCATTCATATTATATTCTGCTGAGAAATATTAAACTAATTATTCAGATCCTAAATTTCAAAGGGTCTGAACATCCATAGCTTCCATAAACTTCCATAGGAGATGTTTGTGTTCAGTATCTCCGAAGACTAGGTCATCGCTGTCTGATTTACATGCAGTCCTCCTTAAAAACTGTGGGCCTGATTCTCATGTACACGAGACCCTTTTCTTCTGCTCTGGGAATGCAGAGGGCCTTGTGGGGTAATTTTACATCCACTTCAAGGCCTCTTTCCACTATTAGGGTAGTGCAAAGGGTCTCAGTGTAAATGAGGAAGTAGTCCTGTAATCTTAAAAAAGGGAAAATTTAAAATCAAACGTTAAATAAAAGATGCATGTAGTAGCATTAACTCACTCCATCTTGCATATCCTGTGTATAGTTTTGATCGGTAATTAAACTGCCAAATATTATATCTAAATTATTACATATGTGCTGTGTGGCAAAGAGAACATTACTGAGAACCTTAACTTTCTAATTTCCCGACTTTTAAAGTTAGCACTGTATTAATATAAGCCCTCTTCTCCCAATTACATACACCAGAGGTTCTCAACCTTTTTCTTTCTTTCTGAGCATCCTCCCCCCGCCCAACATGCTATAAAAACTCCATGGCCCACCTGTGCCACAACTAGTTTTCTGCATATAAAAGCAAGGACTGGCATCAGGGGTAGCAAGCAGTGTAACTGTCTCCGGCCCAATGCCACAGGGGCCCCCAGGAAGCTAAGTTGCTCAGGCTTCAGCTTCAATCCCAGGTGGAAGTTCTCAGGGCCTCGGGCTTTAGCCCTCTGAAGTGGGACATCAGCTTTCTACCCTGGGCCACAGCAAGTCTAACACTGGTCCTGCTCGGCAGCCCCCCTGAAACCTGCTCACAGCCTCCCAGGGGGCCCCTAACTGAGAACCACTGACATACACAGTATATATCATACTTATACACCAAACAGGTTTAAAAGATTTTTCCTGATCTTTTCCATCCTACTGTTCCATTCACGCATGCCCAAACACACACACAGAGTACTAGACCAACAGCCAGGAAAAGATGGAAAAATCTCCATTCTTACACTAGTAAATTCCAGTTATCAGTATGTATACTAACTCTTGTGCTACTGAGTAAACTGTTAATTTCTTCAAACTTTAAAGGGGCTGGTAGACGGGAGTAGGAGTGTCAAGCCAGAACCTTATTCTATCATGGCCTTGACACAAGAGAAAATTAACATTCTGAGCTGAACTAACTGAAAACTTTTAAAAATTATAAGCATAGATAATTTAGCTGTGTTTTCAGTAAGCTCAACAGAAAACACACTAAGAATGTTTACTTCAAATTTCATACAATTCCATTTGTATATAGTTTTGACATCTGTTGCTAATGATATCAAATTATTGATTGTTTACTTTCTTATATTTATTTATTTAAACATTAACTATATACTCTGCAACGTGATGCTTTTCTTCTTTTTATTCCAGAGGACATTTTTATTTCTGCATTGCTTTAGTCATATTTACTTTGATCTTCCAGAGTGTATAATTATTTTACTGTTTATTTATTTCTACGAGAAAGGAAAAAAGTTTGACCTAGGAGATCTATCTATATGTGGCAATTTGTAACAGAATCACATAGCTTATGTTTAGGAAATCATGGTTTTGATTAAGAAGCAACCATTTAGTTCCCACTGTTTTATTAAAACAGACATTAGCAGATAATAGGAAACATATTTAAATACCATTGACTGCATTTAGTTTGCGACGTCAATAGTAATTTAGAAGCCCCTTTCTATTTTGCATTTACCGCATGCGTGTGATTTTTTTTTTGGCTTGTTTGGTTTTCGTTTTGTTTGGTTTTAAATTCTGTTAACCAAATCTGGGCTTGGATGTGCGTGTACTGGTCCCAATGCCTCACAGTGATATCCAAGGGCAAAACTTGACCCTAAATGCTAACTGTTGCTTATATCCAGTTTTTTAAAAAACAAAACTTTTTATTTTTATTAAAAGGGATGTGTGGAGATTTATATTTACAAACTCACTAATTTCACATATGAAATGAGTTCTACTGTACAAACCACTAACTGTGAAGTAGAAATGAAACCATAACAAAGAAATGGAGATGTGAAATTAAAAGCACCAAACTAAGTGCAGAAATCTTCCCTTTCAGAGAGTGCTAGAGATTATTGCAATGAAGTTACATAGCTATTTATTCTCCATACCCAACTGTACCTGTCATGGATCTTTGTTTTCCCTCCCTCTCGTTTGGTTGATGAATCAACACCACTTCAACTGTTTTACAGCAGCTTGTGTTTACTTCACACATACCTTAACCTTCTCTTTTCTCCTCCTACTAATACACACATATTCTTCCAAACAGCAAGGACTAGCTGAATCTCTTTAAACAGTGCACATACACAGTTATCTGGCAAACTCTTCAGGTTTGGATCCTTGACCTCTTGATTGAAATCAAGGTCTCACTCTGCTTTTACTGCACTTAACGATTTAACTGTGCACTTACTAACTAAAAAAAAAGAAAGAGCTTGAAGAATTGAATGCTCTAAGAAAGGAATAAAGTGGAAGATGCGGTGTGCTAGAAACACTGAGGAGTCTGAAGTGGCAACACTGAGAACCACTACAGTTAAGGGTTTCCAGTGCCTTTGGAGCTGGCATTACACCCTAGCCTGATGAAATAGCAAGCCCATAGCTTTTTTTCTGCAACAGCAAGTAAAAGCGATCTACTAAATGACCTTGAAGCTGTTTGATTCCTTTGATTTGTTTCAGCCAAAAGCACTTAAAAAAAATCTTTTTACTAAGTGTCATTTAGAGAAAAGAAACCACTTCTGAGTCACACGATGGTGATTTAGAGTGAGAAGGAACTATTCAATTCATCCTGCACAATGGTAAATATTAACAACACAGTAAATGTGTAAATCAAAATTTGCAGATCACCCCCGTGTAATTTTACAAGATGAGATGTGTATCTTAATTTTCTTACGTACTTAATTTACACTTTTACTTCAGCTATTGTAATCTCCTTCACAGACATTTTTAACCTAAAACAAAATTGTTCTTGCTAGGGCAAATATAACGGCTGCACACAACTGAGCTCTGATTTTTATAGGTGTGTCTTCCATACTCCATGCACACATGTAACCACACTACAGTTAATGGGAAATAGACACATAGATCCCTCAGTGTTTGCCCTGATATCTTATGCAAGATACAAATATTCTCAATTCTAAAAGAAGCTTCCTTATTACATTACTATGATGGGTTTATATTTTACCTTAAATGAATTAATGAGCAGCCTTCCACATCCTATATGCTCTACTTTTTAAGAGAAAAAAACTGCAGACACTTTTTTAAACATTTTAGTTTTATGAATAAGTGTACATTTGGTATATTCACTTCAAGAAATTATGGGCACTATAATGGAGTCCAAACCCAAGATTTGTGAATCTGACACATGCCCTTATGGCTGGTGAAAAAAAGTCTTGAGCTTCTGGTGCAAGTCATGCCTGAAATAGCCAACGCATTCCAATTCAGGGAAGGAATCTTCTCTTCCAGAGATCGACACTGAAGAAACCCTTCCTCTTCGATACATTGGTTCAAGCCAACTACTGCTCAGTGTCAAACGTTCCGTTTCTGAGAAAGCTCACAGAGAATCTAGCCACAGGTCAATTACAAACATCTAATTTAAAATAATATCCTAGTCCCCAAAATCTGGATTCAGGCCAGGCCATGATCAGAAACAGATTTAGTGCCACCAATGATCTCCTGCAATAAATGGATGGTGAGCAGACATCCATTCTCATCTTCTTTGACCTGTCTGCAACATTTGACACTGTTGACTATGAGTTACTGCTGTCTCGAGAGATGGCAGAGGTCCACTGAAATGTGCTAAAATAGTTAAAGTCCTTCCTGGAGGGACATGTCCAAACCATATTTATGGGAAACTATTCCTTCACCACTACACCCCTCATTTGTTGAGTCCCACAAGGATCAATTCTTTCTCCATCCCTTTTCAACATCTACATGCAGCCAGTAGGTGAAATGAACACATGATACAAACTTAAGCGTGAGAAATATGTAATGACATAGAGCTTCATCTTTCCTATACAAAATATGAACGTAAGAATGACCAATGCATTGGCTGTCAGACTAACGATCCATCAAGCCACATATCCTGTTTTCCAACAGTGACCAGTACCAGATGCTTCAGAGGAAATGAAGAGAACATGATCCATCGAGTGATCTATCCCCTGTCATCCACTCTCAGCTTCTTGCAGATGGAGGTTCAGGGACACACAAAGCATGGAGTTGAGTCATTGACCATCTTGGCTAATAGACATTGGATCTATCCTCCATGCACTTGTCTAATCCTTTTGTGAACCCAGTTATACTTTTGGCCTTCTCAACATCCCTGGCAACATGTCCCACAGATTGACTGTGCATTGTGTGAAGAAGTTCTTATATATTTGTTTGTTTTAAACCTGCTGCCTATTAATTTCATTGGGTGATCCCTAGTTCTTGTGTAAAAGTAAATAACACTTCCTTATTCACTTTTTCCACACCATTCATGATTTTACTCACCTCTAACATATCCCCCCTTAGTCATATCCTTTCTAAATTGAACACTGTTTTTAACCTCTCCTTGTACAGAAGTTGTTCCATAACCCAATCATTTGTGATGTCCTCTGAACCTTTTCCAATTCCAGTGGATATTTTTGAGGTGGGATGACCAGAACTGCATGCCAGTATTCAACGTGTGGGCGTACAATGAATTTATATAGTGGCATTGTGATATTTTCTGTTGTATTACCTATCCCTTCCCAAAGGATTCCTAACATTGTTAGGGTTTTTTTTGACTGCTGCTGCACACTGAATAGATGTTTTTAGAGAACTATCCATGATGACTCTAAGGTCTCTTTCCTGGGTGGTAACAGAACATTTAGATTCCATCATTTTGTATGTATAGTTAGGATGACTTTTTCCCCCAATGTGCAATACTTTGAATTCACCAGCACTGAATTTCATCTGCCATTTTGTCACCCACTCAATTTAGTGAGATTCCTTTGTAACTCTTCACTGTCAGTTTTGGATTTAAACGTCTTGAATAATTCTGTATTGTCTCCAAACTTTGTCACCTCACTATTCGCCCCCTTTTCCAGATCATTTATGAATATGTTGAACAGCACAATTTCTAGTACAGACCCTTGGAGGATCCCATTATTTACCTCTCTCCGTTATGAAAACGGACCATTTATTCCTACCCTTTGCTTCCTATCTTTTAACCAGTTACTGATTCATGAGAGGCCCTCACCCACCATCTGGACTAAAATAATATGATATACCTGGGCAGGAAGCCATCAGTCCTTAAGAAATTCCAACTAAAACAAAACACTGCAATGCATTTTGTTAGCAACCACAAGCTACCATGAGCACGCACATCAAACCAGTCCTCTGCGCTCTCCACTGGCTTCCCAAAGAATATCAAATTAAATTTAAGATCTAAGATCTTATCTTCATGGTGCTCAATGGCCTGAACCCAGCACATCAAAAAGAGACTCAAGTTCTGAGATGAAGACTCTAGCCAACAACTCCACTCTTCAGGTAAAATAGAACTTTCTACCATAACAGCAAAACTCGTCTGTGCAGAAGACAGCGTACTCAGGGTCGGTACGAGACTGCGGAACAAAGAACCATCACAAACCTCACCACCTCCCCCTTCAAATACAAGGCGCACTTCTTCAGCCATACTTTGTCTAAAACAAATACATAGCAGCATGCGTATTTAAAACAGAACTCTACCAAAACAAAACACTGCATTGTACACACAATCCTCCCCTTAAGGAAAGGAAAAGAGAAAGAATAAATTACACATGACAGATGTTAGTAACGTCACTTAACGCACTGCTGGAAGACACTTAGGCATTATGGCAATGAGGGCATTATAAGAACCTACCTAGAACAACATTCCTGTATGAGACATTAGCATTTCACCAACTAACACAATTCCATTCCATATAATAAAAATAATGAGCCATTTTCATTTGGCAACGAGGGCATTATAAGAACCTACCTAGAACAACATTCCTGTATGAGACATTAGCATTTCACCAACTAACACAATTCCATTCCATATAATAAAAATAATGAGCCATTTTCATTTTGGTACAAGTGAGAATAGTTGGGATGAATTTAGCCCAGTGCCTCCAAGCAAGTTGGTCTCAAATGCATTGCTGCTACCTAAATTCCAGATGATCTGACATGGCAGGAATGCCAATACACTTAACCGTATTTAAACAGAAAGCAAGGATATATTTAACTTAGGAAGACAGGTTTTTAGTTTTCATAAATAAAATATGATGAAGGTGATTTACTTAGCAATTTAACTTTTTAATCCAGATCTTCTATAGCAGAATTTTCCCCCCCAAGATGTTTTAGTTTTCTTACACACACAGTTGATCCTTTCAATGCAATAACAATCTAAAATGTGATGTAACTAGCATGTTTTCTTTAAAAATCTTTTCTTTCACACCATCCTTGTTCATAAGGCATTGGATATAATTTCCAGTGTGCTACAACTGTGCCCTCTTTGCAGACAAAATCAGCAATATTATTAAGGCTTATCATCACCCTTACTTAAAACAAAATTTCAAACAGTCAAACACAGTTCATTGGCTTGGAAATTAACAATAACGGAAGTTAATTTACCTTTAATCTTCTTGTACTTTTTATACCATCTCCCAAACTCCTGGCACTTGGTTGCTGATACATTGGCATAGTATGTGCTATTTACAATGGATGAAATCATACTCTGGAAGTAAAGGAAGACAGAAAGTGTGTTAAAAAAATAATGCAAGCTCACATGGATCACCCAAACCTGCCTTCAAAACCTAACGCAGTCACTATGAAGGACTCAAAATTGGCTGTATTTCCTACTCTACATCCCCAGACATGATTACTCTGGTTCACTAATAATGCAAAAAAGATGCTGTGTGAACCAAGACTCTTGTCTCCAGCTCCCACTGACTTGTCACTTTAATTTATGCTTGTGATGTCACAGAATCTTCATACTAAAAGCATAACTGCAGGCAGTGATATGTTGGGGGACACACCCATTAGACGCAAGGGGTAAGAATAACTGTGATTTAGGAACCAGATTCTAAAGGTAATATTAGCATGCATAATCCAAATAATGCTTTTCAGATGCTTCTGATCTGCTTTCAACTGCAACAAGACCACACAGCCAAGAACTGGAGAATATCCGTGCTACTCGCTGCAGAACAACAGTTAGGCAAACAAGTTAAATTAATATAATTTATAGAAACGTGCGATTAGCTCTTATGTGAAAAATCACTCAACAGAAAAATTAACAATACTCTTCAGAGCAGATTAAACTAAATACAGTACAGCTGAAAGATTCAAAGTGCTTCACCACCATCCCCACTCTTTGCAGGTATCCTCTGGCAACTACCGCTACAAAACAACTGGAAGAAGATAGTAGGTAGAGTTGCTCTGCCGCACGTGACACACATAAATATTTTATATTTGGGGTACTTTTGGCCATATGATGGAAAATAGTTTTGTTACTGGTAGTTATCTCAATTTGAGAGAGTAAATAATTGTTGATAACTTTTAAACTCTTCCAGAGTTGAATCTCTGCATTATGTGTATATCTACATTTATATAAATATACATAGTTCTATACCAGGGATCGACAACCTCTGGCATGTGGCTCACCAGGGTAAGGGTGGTCGGCACATCCCTCGGCCCACACCGCTTCCCACAGCCCCCATTGGCCTGGAATGGTGAACCAGAGCCACTGGGAGCCACGATCGGCCGAACCTGCAGACACAGCAGTTAAACAAACCAGCCTGGCCCACCAGGGTGCTTAATCTGGTGAGCCACATGCCAAAGGTTGCTGATCTCTGATCTGTAAACATACATTCACTCTAAAACCCAAGTAGTTTAACAAGATGTGTGAGCCAAAGCATCCTTTCTTGAAATCACATTTTTTATGCCTACAGTCATGCCAGGGTTCAGAGAAACGTTGGCACCTGTTATGACACTTCTGCACAGTAGAAGAGATTAAAGAGATAGCCTGCAATTGCTTTGAGGTCATGCTATTTACCACGGGTTCCAACTCTGGCACATAGGCCCATCTAGGCTCATGTGTGAAATGGGGTCTTATCCATAGCTGTTAAACTACTAACTAGGCTCACTTCTGGCTTACTCCGCTTTTATGGTGCTTTTTAGAAAAAAAAGCCACCTCATTCAAGATCAATTATGCATTTATTCAGCCCAGTCTGCTACTCTGTTGGAACCTCAAAAGACACCAATTTTCCTGACCCCTTGAGTTTTGGGGGTTTTAGGAGGCTGAGAAGAATTTACTTTAGAGAGTCTTAAGGAAGACTGGACTGTACAGATTAGTTTCCGTCTTTGAGGCATGAATTCACTTTAAACACAGAGGTTCCTCCTCCCTTTCACTTTCACATTTCCACGTGAATGCCACTCAGCTGCAGTACCGGAGACTCAAAGTAGCTATGAAATAAGGGCTGGGATTTTTTTTTTTAAATGGATGTTCTAATCACCAAAACTCAGCTCCAATTTTCTAATTAAAATTCATATTTTGAGACCTACACCTAGTACCATAACAGTCAGCAGCACCTCCTTCCCTATGAAGCCTTGCTTGGTCTAAAGTGTGCCCTGAGGAAACAGGAGCATTTTGAAGGCATAACAGAGTGGAAACTTCAAGCTGGAAGAAGCAGCTCTAAAGAGCTTATTTTTCCAGCAGGTTTTTGTTTAAGCTCTCACAGCTCTACAATAAATGGGCATTACTAAGATTATAGCTGTGGTGGTTCTGAGGAAGAAAAATGGGGCAGAAATTAGTCTTCCTACCCCCAGTGGGTGGACAATTTCATCACATCCACATGGAAAGAAAGCTGGCATCTGTCTGATAACGTATCCCAGAACTAGCAGAGGATTCATATAAACAAGATATAATGTCGTAAGTTAAAATAAAAGGCGAAAGCTATTGGACGAAAATAAAAACCACCAACCCGCAACAAGGAAATGAAGTTTATACAAGTATGCAAAATACATGAACAATACTGGAATGATTAGCACAATACACTTGGAAGACAGAGGTCTCAGTGCAAAGATGGAAGTGAAGAAACAATTGGATTTCCTTTCCCACCACCCCCATCCCCAATGCCCTGCCTTAGTTAACTGGGATTTATTTGCTTGAACAGCAGCCTTATGCTAAGGGCGGCTAAGCTGCAGATACATAATACACCTAGCAGGAAAAACAGAACAACTGTAAATCAAAGTGAATGATTACATTGCCCATTAGTGGCAATCAGACTCTCCATCTGGGCTGCAAGAAGAGCTCATGTACCAAGAACAAGAACTGGAGCACAGTCACTGAGAAAAAAGAAAGCTCCCTGTGCTGCCCCTTTCCACTTCTGTACAGAGGGAAACTCGACGCACTGTGAACACATTAATAAACAGCAGGATTTACGCCGCAGTTTGACTCCTAGGAGACAGCTCTGTAATTTGCTGCTGTCAATAATATATTAACCACAAGGGGGTTGTAATGACATTTCACATTTGGTGCAGTATTTTTTAAAAAAACTGGTTTGGGAAAAGGAATTGTATTCAAGGCAAATTCAGATAATGGCAATAGACAGCTCCTATGCAACCTTCTACTGTATCTTTTACATTTTGGGAGCCACGACAACAGAGGTTACAACTTTTTGTGGCTCTAATGCAAGAAGTGCATTCATTGTGGTCCAGCCTCCGGAGTCCATTGCCATTTAGCAAATCACTTAAGCACATGTTTAAAGGTAAGCGTGTGCAAATGCTTTGCTGAATTAGAATCCACAAAAGCGTGCCTCTATACCTTTATTCTCTGCATAATCACCAGGATAGAGATTATTTCTCCTACAGTTCTGCCATCTGTAATCTTGCTAATGTATGTCAGGATGAGTTTATAGAGAGGTCAGCCAACTGCCACATTCCCATACGGAAACTGATGGAAAAGATCCCTAAATAGTGAATGAATGCCACCACGTAACATGGCTCACCATTCAGTTATACCGGATAGTGGTACAGGTCAGGTGCACTGGGACACACAGATTGAAGAATTGCAGGTATCTCATCTAATTTCTCTTCTTGAAATGTAAATTTATATGCTAGTTTTGCTACCATCTGCCAAAGAGCCCCAACCTACATGCTGGAACCCTCATTAGCCAATCAGATTTCTCCTTTTTCAGTTCCCATTCTATATATAAAGGCAAAACACAAAGTGTTGTTCTACTCTGTAAAAGTAATACCTTCTTATTCAACACATCCACTCCTGTATTCAGAGTCACTTCAGTAAGTAATGTGGGTTACACTGCTTTTCTACTCCTGTTAGCTCTGCAGCTATGGGAAGCTGAAAGAAATTCTGTTGTGGACAGTACCAGCTGCAGGACCTAATTCTGACCTGTATAGCTTTTTGGGGTGGCATAGATCTAATGGAGGACCAAATTTGGCTTACAGAATTTCTATCACTAGTTATGCCATATCATCATGAAAGATCCTTGATTTATGAATCCAGGGTTGAGTTTGTGGTGTTCATAGCTAAAAACAATATTTTTTTAAATTTATAAGTTAGCAAATTTGATATGGACACTCTAAAGACCTTATATCTACTTTAATCAGAGATCTCCTGACTTGATATAAAATGCAAAAGCTGGTGTGGGTTACATCATTCTATTATACAACAGAACACCTTCATGTTGGAATGTGTATACTCAAGTTTGTTTTGCTTGGCTGTCTCCAACCTGTAAGTTGAAGGTAGGCAGCAACAAGAGGACAACATTCAGATTGCTGTTAGCAAATGAACTGAGTTTTTAGCATTTAAGGATTGTTCATTTAATTTTTGGAGGGAAGGGGGAAGAGGTTAATTATAAAAAATGTTTTCATATTTTTAAAAGACAATATAAAGCACTATATTAACAGCTCTACTTCTGTTCTAATGAAGTTTTTTGTCAGGTAATATGAATCACTGGATGTTGGCTTTTTTAGTGGTACAGAGGGGTGCTCAGCTAACTTGGCCAACTTTATACAAGTCTTTATGTAAGGAATTTGATCAAGAGCTCAGTTTCATTGGGAGTCTGAACTATGGATGTGTCTTCACTGAAAGTAACAAAGTTATACTGAATAAAGTTTCTCTCTCTATTTACACACACACACACACACACACACACACACACACACACACACACACACACTTTTGTTATATCTTCCTAGAAACTGGCACACACGGATGAGAGTTATATACATTTCTTTGTAATCAGAGATTGATGAAAACTGTGTGTCCCCCTAAAGAATGCTGCAGGCTTCTGCCAGTGAGGATAAGCGGCTGTTGCAATTAGGGTGACAAGATGTCCTGATTTTATAGGGACAATCCCAATTTCGGGGTCTTTTTCTTATATAGGCTCCTATTACCCCCACCCTCATCCCAATTTTTCATACTTGATGTCTGGTCACTCTAGTTGCAATACAGGGTATTGAGTGGTAGTACAAAATTTGGAGATGATATATATGGAGAAATCGGGGTCCCTTTGAAGTTGAGGTCACAAACCAGCTGATCTCCTTCCAACAACACCTTACAAATAGTGCACCACAATTAAAGAGATATTTTCCCAAGTGGATTGGAATTTCTCATTTTTAATTAAAACAAACAAAGATTAAACATTTCTGGAATTTTCTCTTGCAAACACCTTGCTAAACAGTTACTGGCTTTGGATTTTATAAAGCAGATTCCTCTAGGACAGGTAAAAGCACTGACCTGGGAGAGAGGGCATTCTTTGGCTAATGTGCTCTGATTCATCTCTTTAAGCAGTTCCTTTAAGGCATTGCGGACTGTGGCATGGTTCCACTGCTCTGCTGGCAAGTCTTCCAACTTTGAACAACTGTAAAAACAGAAAGCAGAAAAATCAGATGGAAACATCACCAGCAAGCAAACCTGCTCTCTTCATGCAACCATAAATCTTCGTGACGACATCCCCACTTAACTGTCCTGTGCTCAGACCCTTCTTTAAAGTGCATCCTTTTTTTACATCCCCATTCCCCGCAACAAGACATGTGCTGCAACTAAGAGATTACAGCACATGCCAGAAATCCTAACTAAGCCTCCATAAGTG
The DNA here is from genome assembly GCF_025201925.1 of Gopherus flavomarginatus. Taxonomy (NCBI): domain Eukaryota; kingdom Metazoa; phylum Chordata; order Testudines; family Testudinidae; genus Gopherus; species Gopherus flavomarginatus. The sequence goes on along the minus strand of NC_066626.1, from coordinate 24,178,919 downwards.
ATGTAACATGTGTGCCTAGCCATTTCCTTTGGGGCCTGAAGCAGTGCAAAGTGCTCTGCTTAATGTAGGCCACACAAATGACTGGGAAAGGCAGCCTCTTAGGCACAAATAGATGTTCCTGCTGGAATAGAAAAAAAGATTACACAACACGGTTAAGTAGTGAGAGACACCCTCATTCTGGAGGGCCAAGGCTTTGGTCTAAAACAGAATTCTGTTCTACACTGGTATATATCCTGCCCTCACCGCCATAGTATCTGAGCACCTTCCAGCAGTGCATTACCCAACATGACTAAGGTCTGTCACAGATGGGTCACTCTCACTTTTATTCTCTCCACTTGTGGTGAACTGCATGTGTTTTCCTAGTGTTTCGGGAAGGTTTCGTTTCAGGTGTATTTATTTGTGGTAAGGTTGTTTGATTTTTTTTTAAGTATGCATGCTCTGTGTTTGTATTAGACTAGGCAAGGTCAAAGAAGTGTGCCTTGCAATCAGTGAGGAAGACGGGGAGGTTTGTGACAATTCTTTGTTCCTGGGGGACTTTGTTTCAGTCTCAGACTGATCCATGAAACCGTTCTGTCTCCTGCACAGATCAGCTTTACCTTTATGCTAGAAAGTACTTTTGTGCCTGAGGAGGGGAGCTGCTGACCAGAGTCTCCATCTCAGAATTCGAGGCTCTTTCAGACATGCTGGGCCCAGGCCATTGACCACCCTGGTGATAAGGACCAAGACCTTACATTCAACTTAATAATCTTTGGGAGGCCAGTGCAGAGAGGGGGTATGATGCTCTCACAGTAGCCTGTGTTGCTGAGGAGATGCACTGCAGCATTCTCTACTAGCTGGAGTTTCCCAAGGGCTGATGGCATCCTGCCCAGGTATATCACATTACTGTAGTCCAGGCAAGAGGTGACATAGGTGTGAGTAATTAAGGCCAGGTCTTTATCCACCAGGAGGCAAGAGAGGCAACTGGAGATGACAGAGTGTTATTCATAAAAGCTGCTATGTGAGAGGTTGGTGTTGGCAAAGAACCAAGAGTGCTCCTAAACTACAGACTGAATTGACCAATTGTGGGCACATGACTTCAATCAAGGAGACTTAGTTGGAGACACTTTCCTCTGCCTATCAGCACACCTCTGCCTTGCTCGTTTCAGCCTGCTCTTCTTCATCCGTGAGCTGATCTCCTCCAAGCATTAGGGCATCCTGGTGGTCGTAGTGTGATCGTATGTGGTGAAGGACAGATAGAGCTGTGTCTCATCTGCATACTGTTGGTACCTGAATCCATGCTTGTGACATTATTCACAATGCTGCCTGACCATTTCACCTAGCTGCTGCATGTAGATGTTGAAAAGGACTGGAGAGAGAACTGATCTTTGTGAAACTCCACAGATGAAGGGTTTAGTGGCAGAGGTGCAGTTTCCCATCACTAATCATTGGGTGTGTTGCTCCAGAAAATATTTTAACACATTACCCAGGACTCCTGCCACCTCTCTCAGGAAAGACAGCAGTATCATATGGTCAACAGTGTCAAATTTTGCAGAGAGGTCAAGGAGGAGGAGAACAGATGTTTGCCCCATTGAGAGCAGTGCCATCAGTGGCACTAAAGATGTTTCCATACCATGTCCTGGCCTGAATCTGATTATGCCTGGTCAAGTATATTAGCTTCAATTAGAAGAGTTTGTAGTCAGCCTGTGGCTAGCTTCTCTGTGAGTTTGCTAGGTAACAAAAGATTTTATACTGAGCAATAGTTGGCCAGAACTGAGCTATTAAGAGGCAAGATTTCTTCAGTGTCAGTCTCATTAGTGCATGTTTGAATCAGGAAGAGAAAGTTCCTTCCCTAAATTAAGTTTTGGCTATTTCAGTGGTTTAGTGAACCAGTTGCTCATGGACGTTTTTTTCCTCAGCCAAGAAGGGCATGTGTCAGATTCTTAGTTCTGGGGTGGATATTCATTTAGGGTGTTTAGTGCTTCTTAAGTGGAGAAAAATATCACCATTGATTAAGTAAGCAAGGTGGAAAGTATGCCGTGCCATAAGTTTCGAAGTACTCAGCAGCCCTGGTATAATGCATAGAGTCAACCCAACCATGCAGTGCTGATTTCATACATGCACACAAAGTGCAGTAAGACCCTCTGTTGTTTTGCATGAGATTTTTGCAATGGGATTTAACTGATGGTGCTCGGATACAACAGCCACGAGACTCTTAATTATGATAAAGTTAGAATGAACCTTTTCGTGTGGGCAAGTTATTTCACAATAATCCACTATTTCTTACTCCTTCCTCTAAAGCATCCTGATCACTGGACTATGGCAAATGGGCCAACTGTCTGATCTAGTGAGGTAAGTCCTAGGGTTAAACTGAGTTTCTTAAGAATTAGGTGGGCACTTTGCTTAGGCCATCTGGAGAATTCTCCACCCTTTTCAGTGAACAGCCCAGTAGTCTCCATCTTCTTTAAATGGCCAGGAGGGAGAAAGAGAAAAAATATATAAAATAAAAAGTGTGCGCAGGATTGTCAGACAGCAGCTACCACTCCGCCCATCAGATGTTCTAGAGTAGGAAATAGTTTAAATTACCAGATGGAGCAGTAGAGGCAGGCTCTCCCCACCCTGCTAGGATTGGCCACTGGAGACAAAAGAGAAGGCAACAAGCTCTCTGGGCCATTCTGTCTGAGCCACAGTTAGCAGAAAGTCTAGACCCTCATAACCCGAATCCTGGAAACAGATGAAGTGTTTATTTTTCATATTCAACATGCTAAGCATTTAATCAGGCCTGGAGGACCCATTAAATTAAGAGTTGTGGAAAGTTTCCCTTTAAAGGCTTCGTATCCCTCACGATTGATGGAATCCCCCCACCCACTCCACTCCTGCCCCCACCATACCACCGTCGCTTTACTGCTTCAGAAAATAAAATGTAAAAACAGTTGGAAGGTTCACCGAGAAAGCTGCATCGTGAAGCACCCTTCCTTTCATTTTCCTTTTCATTTCATCAAAAGCCCAGAAATTAATGAAGACAGGATGTGCTAATCTCTGTAGTAATGCTGTGATCAACAGAGCAGCTCAGAGAATAGAGGAGGACAGATGTTCAGAAACACCCACCTTTGTAATTGGATTTTCAATGTCACAACATGATAGACATCTTGTAGCATGTCGGCTACTGTCGCATCTGGTGCATCGGTCACGTAACTGAGGGGGAGAGGGTTCCACCTCCCAAGTTTGATTATTCCTGGAAAGAAAAATATAATACACATCTATCAGCTGTTTATGAAACCTTTTGGTTATTTGGTTGGTCAAGGTGTTCAGAACCCGCCCTGAGATTTATTGCAATTCTGAACACAAAGCTATTTCTTTCTGACAATTGAGCCTAACTAAGTGGAGGGGAAGGAATATATTTTGAATTGTAAACAGAGAGCTGTTTACATCTTCGTGTTTCTTGAATTATGATACAGAAGAAAAGGATGAGTCCCCCCACACAGCATCACCTTTCCTCATCCCACTAAAGCCTGCACTTTCTAAGTTAAGACAAGCTTTAAATACCCTGTGCTCCTGATTTCAAAGCCTGCACAACCCTTAAGTAAATAAAAGATCTGGTTTTGAATTGAACAAGAAAATTCCTGTGTGTGGGCTCAGCACACAGTTACATCCTGACTGTGGTGTGATTCCCAGTACAAATAGCATTTGAAATCGATGAAGTAGTTAGAGTTCACTCCCAGATATGCGTTTTACCAGGCAGATGGTTGCTTTCTTTGGCAAAAAGCAACAGCGCTGTACTTGACCACAGATTGAAAATAGCACAGCTGTCTTCCAGGTCCTGTTTATACCTCTGCTCCTTCAGTAACAGCGGCAACACCCTTTTTAGATAGGCTTGTTGCAAGAGACTGAGTTTGCAAGTGATAGTGTAAACTCTTCAGTGCAGAGACCTTCCCTTCTTTTAAATGTTTATATAGTGCCTAGCACACCCTGGGCACTACCAGAAACAATTACTAAATTATTAGAAAGGATGGACTTCCAGGGAAGCACAGAAAACAGAGAGACTCTAGGAATATCATGAGGCACAGTGCTGCCTTGTATGGGTACACAGCATAGTGGGCAGATGTCTGCTGTTCTGCTTCATTCCATCTCCTCAGCTGTGTTACTGGCTTCCTCTTTGTTTAATCAGCTTATCATCTCTGAACCCAGTCCTTCAAGGTACCAAACACCTTGTTCCCACTTAAATTGACAGTGCTCAGGACCTGGTCTTTGGCCCATTCATACACATTCAAGGCTCCAGAAGAGATCAACAAGGCAGTATGCGAACATTTTCAGAAGCAACACAGAGATGACTGTTCACAGCGCTGTTACCTGGTGACACCACACTATTGCATATCTATCTGTAAGTTCTCATAATAAATCGAGCACCGGTGGTTCTAAATGGAAAGCAGCAGCTCATGACAACCCGGCCTATCAAGAAAACTCATCAGAAATTGGCTGAGGTGATATCATGATGCTAAAATTAACGCAGTTCCCACATGCACCCATTTTACCAACACTGATGATAGCCAAATCTAAACTTTGAGTTGCATCTAGACTTATCAAAGCTTCTGTAAAGGTGGTTATGAGATGGCAAAATGGCTTTGTGAAAATGGTAGCATAATGGTCTCCAATACTGCATGAGATATTTAGCAGAGTGCTAATACTATGATAATATTTTCTCTGTTTCTGCATAACACTGGCGGGATAATATTGGTACAATTACTCTCCCCACTTGTAGCATTTCAATACGTGCATATAGATTTCTTGGGAAATAGATCTTCAGTTGGTTCACAATGTATTCCATTACTATGTACAATCCCTTAGAGGGAAACTGGAGCAGAAGACCATTACCTCTGCTAGTCTGAAGTCTCAATGTGATACTCTGGTATAGACTCGGTAACATTTCAAGAGTAGGTTATGAAGCTTTTGGTAAGGGTAGAATCTCATCCAAGACGAACAAAGTTAATAACTGTTGCTTGACATCCAATGCTTGAAAGTGGGGCATACACAGAACAAAAACATTTAAATGATGCACTGTTTCAGTATTAAGATTTAACAATCTGGTGCTGAATATGCTGCAGTATAAACTGTGCCTGGACTCGAATCCAGTGAAGTAACACACAGCACTCATTCACAGTATCATATGTCTCCAGAGCTGGCTCCTCAAGCCATATTCCACTTGCCAAGAAAAGCTTTTTTCTGAAGGGGATAGTTTACTTAATGTTATCTCTGGTGACAATGAGATGTGCACACAGTACAACATACATTAGTTGTGAAATGAGCATCAAGGGTCCACTGATTGAAACACATGCTAGTGAAACAGTTTAGCTGCCAACTTCCCTTGCCCCTTCTAATACTATGTAATAATATAACACAAAGTCACCTGAAAAATCCAGAAATCTATATCAGCTTCGCAGAACACTGGGCTTCCTATTTTTAATCACTTCAAGTTTCCATATAACTGAAAAAATAAGCATCATATGCGCCCTATAAGTCACATCTACATTGGTCATATTTTACAAGAGGCTTTATTCTTCATTCAGTTATAGGAACCTCTGTGAGAGAACACCGTCTCCAAGTGTTTGGTGCTGACAGCGCTGGAGAGAGACAAAGAGGCAGTAGAGGTCACTGGAGTTAGCAAGTTGTCCCAACCCGGGAAAGTTCAAAGCAAAACCACAGGCCAAAGCATCATGGGAAATACTATAGAAGTTGTTTTACAGGAAATGTCTGCTACTACTGGTAGTTAGGTAGGTTTTCTATCCTTCTCTACAGTTGGAAAGGAAACTGTTCTAGCTGGAATTAGACAAACACAGGTGTTACCATAATGCTTGGGCACGTTAACACCTACTGTGAGTCCTTTACACCTTGTTATAGAACCGCTGATGCAAGCTTTTATTTTTAGCCGGTGTGATGTGACGGGTGAAATTGAAAAAAATAAATCAATTGAGTTAGTCCCTAGGCTAGGCAGAAGCCATGATTTCCATGCTGCGCTTCACCATCCTCCACAGGGGGTTTCATTCATGGCACTGTAGCTGCATTTAAGGCACCTGTTGTGCTGAAGATAGGATGTTGGTGCCGGCTTGTTTAAGCATGCCAGTTCTCTTTCCCCCAAATAACTTTCCATCAGGATTTGAGCAGTACATACAGCCATAGTTTGGCTAGAGGTTCCTCTCTCATTTGTTACCACTCTCAAGGTGCTTTTAATGCAACATTCATGATAGGTGAAAGCCAGAATAACAAGGCATCATCTTCCTAGACACACACATTAATGGCCTAATTTCCAATTTTTAAGGCTGTGGTCTTTAATCATGCAACTCCACTTGTATTGTATAGTGTTTTTATCTTGTATTAAGCCCAAAGGGTATGTCTACCCTGCAATTAAACCCTTGCAGCTGGCCTGGGTCAGCTGACTCCAGCTCATGGGCTCAGGCTCCAAGGCTGTAAAACTGCAGTGTAGATGTTTGGGCGTAGGCTGGAGACCAAGCTCTGGGATCCCACAAAAGAGGAGGGTCCCAGAGCCCGGGCTCCAGCCTGAGCCTGAACGTCTACCCTGCAATTTTACAGTCCCACAGCATGAATCCTGTCAGTTGACAAGGACCAGCCAAGAGTGTGTTTAATTGCAGTGGAGATACCTTACCAGACTTGGAGAGAGTGTGAGAATCAGTGAGGCACTTTATAAATGATTACTGAACAAATACTCTATTTTAAACAGGAAAAACATTCCTCCTTCATTAATACTGTCTGAGGAAGAGATGCAGCAGAATTCTCAAGAAATCTGTAGGCAGATCCTTTTATGACTTCACAACCTTTTTCCATTAACTAATTCAATCACTCATTCACAAACCAATGACCCCTTTTGGGCTCTTTTTGTGGAGACTGGCAAACAGTGCACAAATGCTAATTGCCAGGAGTTTATTCACTAAGTTACTAGGTCAAGCTGAGGCGATTTTGAGGCCTTGTCTACACAGAGGAACCACCTGTGTGTGTTGGAACAGCCTTCAAAAACTGATCTTTAAATGGTTTGATGTGAAACGGCCTGTTAGAGGGGTCAAAAAAAAATCTTTTAAATGGCTTTGTTTGAAGAATATTTTTCAATAACTGTTTTTAAGAAGTTATTCTCCCTCCACTCTGTTTGGCTGAGGGCAGGTCTACACTACGGCAGGGATCGATGCTCTGAGATCTAGTAAAGGACCCACCAAATCAGCTGCAGATCATTCTCCAGTCAATCCTTGTACTTTACCCCTGAAGAGAAGAGTAAGGTAAGTTGACTGGATATTTTTTCCCATTGACCCCCAGCAGTGTAGACCCCGCGGTAACTCGACCTAAGGTATGTCGACTCCAGCTACATTATTCTCATAGCTGAAGTTGTGTTGCGTAGGTTGACTTACTGCGGTAGTGTAGACATAGCCTCAGATGTGTTAGCCAGAGCATTTTCAAGATTAGCTCCTGAAAACCACTGCCCTCTGTAGACAGGCCCTCTCATAAGCTTGATTTTCAAAAAAGTTGCCATCTCTCACTGAACAAGGTTCATTACTGATCAGCATAGCAGACTGAAGAACAGAGGAATAAGGATATGCAGCCTCGTTTTAAATTTGCATATCTCCTTTCACTCAAAAAGATCCCAAAATACTTTAAAACTGCATATATCAAGGACTCCTGAAAATGCAGCCACTTGTAGAGGAAGAGGTGCCAACCAAATGACCTTTTGTGGATGGAGTGGAAATCTTGCCTAGACACTTGGTGCTTGACAAGCATGCTCAGAGAAAAAGCATTACAGGAAGTTTAATGTGCTCAGTTTTTAAGGTCTCATCCAAAAGATTCACACCTGCCTTGAATTTCAACGTATTTAACTCACAAGAAAATGAAAGACTGACTCAATGCTATCAGGATTTGAACTTGTGAATGTGTCCAGATGTTTTAAAACTGCATCTTAAATCACAAAGCCATCTTACTAGCTATGGCTTTTCTAGATCATTTACATAATTAGGGCCAGACCCTGCAACCCTTACTTACATTAATAGTCTTTAGTCACAAAAGTACTATCATTGAAATTAATAGAGTTACTCATGCAAGCAAGGATTACTTAGATAAGAGTTGCAGGATCAAACCTTTAAAACAGGATCACTTCCAAATTTCATTCACAACCAAACAGAATGTACAGGCACCATACAACAGAACATCCCTTGTGCTATTGTTAATAGTTTCCTTCACATCTACCACATTTATTCCCAATTTCCACCTTTCACAGACTGTGTACATACCTGAACAATATTTTTAAAGCATATTTGTAGTAAGTTTGCAAGGAATTAATGTAAACTATTTAAAGCGCTTTACAGAGCTTAAGTCATATGGGTCAAATTAAGAAGATCATATACATTCCCACACACACACAAATTTTACAGGTACACAAAGAAAATTCAACAATATTTTTTAAAAGTGAAGAGGAAAAGAATTCAGTAATCCTTTGTTAAAATAAAATAAAATATTTGCTCAGAAAGAAGAATCCTGGTTAATGAACCCTGTAAAGGAGTGTATTTATCAATACTAACCATGCAGGTCAGCTGGTGCACTATACCAAACTCTTTCATTTTCTTCAGCATAAACAAATGCATCCCATAGAGACACGTAAGGAGTGGAAGTGTTAATAAAGCTAATCACTCCCCTCATGGACTGAGACACTGGATAATCACCAGTTCCTTGCTTATACACTGAATATATCTCACATAGACCTTTATTCTGAGGATGAGAGGTTCAGAGAATAACAACAGCATCACTTGCTGTAGTGCTGTAAGTCTAATCAAATAAATAGTTTCTCTTTTAAACAAGGTACTTCTTAACCACTTTTCTTACAAGCACAATGTAAACTCAAGGGAAACTAGATATTAGCATTAATATAACTCCCAGTCAAAGGCCATGAAACACTGTCAATAAAACCCTGGGTCCTGGAATGATTAAGCCATAGAGTTGTTTGCAGTATTGATGTAGCCATGTTGGTCCCAGGATATGAGAGAGACAAGGTTGGTGAGGTAATATCTTTTATTGGACCAATCTCTGTTGGTGAGAGACAAGCTTTTGAGCTAAATAGAGCTCTCCTTTCCCCAGTCTGAGGAAAAGCACTGTGTAGCTCGAAAGCTTGTCTCTCTCACCAACAGAAGTTGGTCCAATAAAAGATATTACCTCACCCACCTTGTCCTCAACCTATTTACCACTGTGGGCCACATATGCGGCTTTCTATGTGTTATATAGGCCACATCCACACTATATGCTACCTGAGGCTGTCACATGGGCCACAGCTGTGTGCTGATTGAGCTGTAAGTGGACCGTGAGTTGCAGGTTAAGAACCACTGCTCTAAGCCATGGAGTCTCTGTTCACAGCATTACTTCTATTGCTGAAGAGACTGGTAAGTTCTTGTGACACTGAGTGCATCTGTTTACCTGCTTCAAAGCGGCCTTGTCCCTAGGCTATAGCAGGTAATTTACTGTTGTTCAGATGTACTCTCTTAAAGAAATTAGAAACTGCCTGTCCTATATAACAAGTACATAGAATTATTTATCCATAAATTAGTTCACAGGAAATCACTATCCTGCAACATATAATAACCCAGCCTGTCTTTCTAACCCGTGACCTGGTTGTAGTATATCATCAGCGCATAGCTGCATAAAGGCTACTTCAGTTACTATTGTTAAACCATTGCAGGGAATGACTTTTCAAGTAGAAAGCAACAAATGGGGCACATTTTTTTAAACTGATTCTATTGTATTAATTTTTTTACTATATTACTGAGCTGCTTCTTCAAGCTTTTATACCAATTGAACAGATTTTGTACTGCTTTTGGAGTCTATTATATGGGGCCTACATTTTTCTACTGAATTTGAATCAGACACATATTGGGGTGAGACTAGATGGAAAAAACAATCAGCATAATTCTCCTTTGCAGTTCCAAAACACCTTTCAGCTGAGGATCCCAAAGCACTTTATAAAACATTAATTAATTAAACCTCATAAGGCTTAATTGTCCCTATGAGGCAAGCAGCATTATCCCTTTGACATACTGGTGATTTAGTGATTGAAAGCACACAATAAACATAATCCTATGTTTATGCCAATACAAAAGAAAACCCCCTTACTTCAGACCATAATAAATAATTCAGTGAGAGAACAGGAATAAACTCTGCGATTATGTTGTGATGTACACATCCACAAATCAACAGGAACACCCACACCTCTTGAATGATTAACACTCCATCTCAGTTGACTAGACGTGTACAACTTTAGGTTGCGAACAAAAAGGTGACCTTCATTTGAAAGGCATGTGTTTGACACTAGCTTTACCTGCAGCTCTGGGGGTGAGCGTGCTTTTTAAAACTATGCACACAACAATATATATGTGTAAGTGGAATTCTACAGTGAAAATAGCATGCATCATACAGTCAGTCAGTTAAGATGATCATACTGGTCCCTTCCAGCCTTAAGAATCTACACTAATGTGGTTATTTTACATAGACGCAATTATATAAAATGATACATATTTGTAGAAAAGACTGTCAATAGAAGATTACTAGTGTTACACAGTTCAATTATTGAACTTTAGACTGCGTTCAGGGATAAAAAACAGCTTTGCTATATGGTTCTCTGCTAGGACTTTTAATTTTTTGAGTGCTAGTTTTCCTCATTCCCCTCCTCCTGAGTACATTGTATTGAAGTATTTGTCTTGAATAATATATACTGAACAGTCTGATGCCTTGTAATTATACAACATATAAAGCCCATATATAGAGAGGTTTTGTCTCATGTAATAGATGCTGCTTCACATTTGGGAAACGTTATGTTAGAACCCTGACTTTTATTAGATTAATTTAATATAGTCACTAAGTAACTAGACTAAATTAATAAAGTCTCTATTGAAAGAAAGAGAACAGAATTATTCTGCAAATTCAATAAAACTTTCTAAAACTGGTTATTTTAGAAGCCTTTATTTAATTTTCAAAACTCCCATTCTTTTTGAAAAACTGCCAAAATATTGGTCAGGATATGGAAAAAGCATGTCTGATGTTCAGTTATTTATTTCATGAGATTGTTATTTAAACTGTTATACACAGAAACATAACAAATGGTGATGGGGATTGGATTGCTAAAATATCTGTTCAGATTTTTTTGTATGTCAGTTTCTCCTGTTCATAAGAGTACTTGCCTGGCATATTTTCCTTTTAGCATTCCTGAGATAAATTTGCCCTTAGCTTGGACCAAGGTGAAGGACTGCAAGAATGAGAAAGAAATGCCTCTCTCTCTCTCTCTCTCATATTCCTTTTGTGTGACACAGAGAAAACCTTTCCTCTAAAGCATTGTGTCAAAGGCATGGAACTAAGATCTTCTGAATAATCAAAAAGCATGAATTACAATCTATTGTCATCAGATTATACTAATATTAGCAGCTGCCTTTGATAACTCACATTAGCTCAGTGCCTTAACTTCCGTCCCAAGGAAAGGAACTACACTCAATGACAGCCTAAAAAATAGACTTGCCTCTCAGACCTTGCCATGGAACTAGACTTGTTTCCACCAATACTTTTCAGTTCCTCAGTGTCAGGCCCAGATTGCCGCGCTAGTGTAATACCCATTAAGTACAATGTGCTGCATCTTCCTCAGTTTCACAGCTGTCTTTTGGGCACTCTGTTTTCTACATTTAGGGTCTTTCAGGACGGGTCCCAGGATGGGCTTAGTTCCCTTAACTCTGACTAATGGGAGCAACAGACGGACAGCACCTCTTGGAGTCAGGCCCTCACGGGAGCAGTGACCATTAGCATCCAAATTCATCGTATCTTTTGTTCAGGGAACTTTCTTTACAGACTGTCATGTGCAGAGACTCAGGCTGCCGTTTAATAATAGTTCCTAATGGTCTCGCTTTGGAGCATTTCAATCAGTCAACACATTCCTGGGACACTACGTTGGTTTCTTCCCCTTCATATTGTACAAAAGCAGATTATTTAATAGCAACTTGTCAGCTGCATGATGCCCAGAAGGTCCCATGTTATATAGCTCTATATCAGGGGTCGGCAACCTTTCACAAGTGGTGTGCCGAGTCTTTATTTATTCATTCTATTCTAAGGTTTCACGTGCCAGTAATACATTTTAACGTTTTTAGAAGGTCTCTTTCTAGAAGTCTATAATATATAACTAAACTATTGTTGTATGTAAAGTAAATAAGGTTTTTTAAAAGTTTAAGAAGCTTCAGTTAAAATTAAATTAAAATGCAGAGTCCCCCAGACCGGTGGCCAGGACCCAGGCAGTGTTGAGTGCCACTGAAAATCAGCTCACAAGACACCTTTGGCACACATGTCATAGGTTGCCAACCCCTGCTCTACATTCTGCCCTCAATGATAACCAGGCAAACCTAATGACCTGCAAGGAGCTGCCTGGGGGTAAATGAAGGCAGAATTGCCCTGGTCTTTTTATTTTAATCTTCAACTGTTTACTGTCAACAAGATGCAGAATACAGCTAAAACAAAACGTTGCTTCCTCTCCCTCTTACATTCAGGAGAACATGGGATCCTAAATGTACAATCTTTGAGATCTTCACAGGTCCAAGCATTCAAAATCTTGGAAATGTCCTTTTTTAGATTTTACAATTAATTTGTGGTTCCAGAAGGGGAGAGACAGCAGAGAATTTCCCTCCTCTCTTTTTTTTGGGGGGAAGAGGATTGTTTTTCATTGGGAAAGAAGAAATTCTTGATTAAAAAAAATTCTAGATGTTTTTGAAGACCTCCAAACAATTCCCTCATCTGTACTGTCCAATGCAATGTTACACCCAAAAATCTCATGTAGAAAAGAGATCCATTGAGCAATAAAAACGCACGAACATTGCAGCTTAATACTGTTAAACACATTGTTAATGTTATAAATGAGCATTATTAATAGGCATTGTGGAGGATAATAGGTCTAAAACTGACTCCACTGACATTGTTTTGACTCCTTTAAGAGAGCAATACTCCTATGAATCCGAATTGCCTGCCTGTTCACAACAATAGAACTATATGGAGGGAAGAAAGCAAGGCCAAGATTGCAGAGATAAAATATTAGAATGTCTTTCTGTAGAGGCAGCCAGAAGTATAACTAAGAATTCAACCGCCATCAGTTCTTCAGAATAAGATGACATACGGGGTCAGGAAGAAGCAGTGTAAAAGAAAACCTAGTTTTACACACTGGTGAAAGTTTAGGCCAATGTAACTTGATGGAGTCCCTTTAAAGGCAAAATGCAAAGAGCGACCAAAGGAGAGATGTGTGTGGGGCCACCCCTTTTTTTCTGCTTCTTCATGATATAAAAACTTAGTCTAAAGGTTTTTAACAAAAATTACTTTTTTCCCTTGCTTCCTCCCTACCCTGCACTCCCCTCTTTTTAAAAAAAGAAATAAAAAACCACATTAGATATTCAGATCTTGTCTTCCTTGTTTCTTATGGGAAGCGATATGAATGACTGAAGAATTGGTAGGGTGATGTCATAAGCACCAAGGAAGGAATATGAACAACTGAGTGTGAAAGGATGTTGTGGGGTTTTGGTTTTTTGTCTTCACCTGACTGCTTAGAATTATGATGGTTTCCACCTATTTAACTCAAACGCCTGACACACAGCTGGCAAAAAGTTCTCTTGCTAATGATATAATACCTCAACCCCTTCAATTAAGGTCTGAATCCACTATGAGACCTTTCATGAACTTGAGAAAACAACGTACCTAATATTTGCAGTTAAAATCAAAACAAAAACAAGCAGGATTTATTTATTTTTTAAGTCTTCAGGTCTTCCTCAGACCTCGCAGAGTAGCAAAAACAAAGGGCATAGTCCACTTTTCCTTTGCAGATTGATTAGTATTAGAGAAGTACACCGAATTGAACCCTTAAAATATGCAGTATTTCTTTTCAAAATATCATTAAATTGATCCTGTTGCCAGAACTCCAGTTTGCCCCCAATTTGAAAGTATTTTAAGCTTTCAGAAATGTGACAATAAGTTCAATATTGACTCTATGGGCTAATTTTTCTTTCACTAAATCCCACTTTAAAAAGGGCTCATACTCAGATTCCTCCCCTCCCAAATTTTCTTCCAAGGAATTGCAAAATACTTCCAAATTTAGAATAACTGTAAATAAATGTCTCCTGGTTATTGGGCTCAACTACATTGGTTTCATATTAAGCAATAACAAAAAGAGATCATTGCCAGAGGTGATGACTTAATGCAACCAGTAATTGTACCAAGCATCAAAAAAAAGCAGCTCCAGCTATATCGCGGGTGCACTCCCAACACTGGCCCATTTTCTCCCAGCACTACCTTTATCTTCTCGGCAACGTTCATACTGCTAACTCTGTGTTAAAAAATCACGAGTCAGGCCACTAAAAATGATTAATTGACTTTAAAAAAAAATCATGGTTATGGTTTGGGGGTTTTTTACATGATAAATTTGCGGTCATTTTTGTTTACCGTTAGGTCTTTGAGCCTTCATATTACACTCGGGTCACATTTTTTAAGCTTTTCTCCACAACTATGAAGGCTGGAAATTTACTGTTGTGTTTCTTTAAATGAAAGCTCAGAGTCTCATGTAATCACAGGATTCCAGGAGCTGGGGCTTTATGAAAAACAATAAATACTGCAAGACTCCCAATAAGATTAAAAGCTTTGGCAGCACTGCATGTCCCTTGTGCAATGGTGGAGGGCACTATTTCTTCATGAGGATTCAAGGCACCTACCTGAAAACTTTGGAGCTGCCAGCCAGAACAATGGTACTCTCAGGCCCCCTTAGCTTTTGATAACATGGGCACTTTAAGTACCACGTATCATAGGAACCTCAACAGTGGTTCTTTGTGGAGAAGTTTTCCAGGTAAGACAACAATGACAGTATAATTATCATCTTAGAAGGTATATTTGTATAACAGCTTCCCTCCCTCCCTTCCTCTCCCCTTCTGCCCAAACTCAGGGGAAGGAGGGTATCCTCTTGGCATTGACCCTTCTTTCCCACACCAATTCCCACCCCAAATGCACAGAGCCACAAACCCCATGAATACACTTCAGCAAAAAGAGGTAGAGGAGGTCAAATTGCCATTTCCAATCATCTCCCCACATCCCTTCGAATTTTAGCCTATACTTGACCAGTTTCCGGCTCCTCTGTATTTGGAAGGAAACCAGATGGTGTGGCCCAGTATTGGTGGGTTACGCCATGCTAAGATGTCCAGAAGATACCTTACTCAGAAATGTGGCATCATCGCAGTAAAACCCGCGGGATCTAATAAGGATCTCATTTTACTGTGAGGTACAGTGTCTGTTGTTGCAAATGATTCCCATGGCATCCTACACTGGTAATAACTGACTGAGGCCTACAGGTGTTATCAAATTAATAAATACTACTACTAAAGGTGGTGCTACCACAGTATATATAATAAATAGTAAGTCTTTTTGATGGTACCTGTTTCCACAGACCTATTGGGCAGAACGGGGACGACGGCTGTCTAGGCTGCATGTTTCCCAGAAAGAACATACAAACAAGCATAAAGTAGGTTCAGTCACCTAAACAGACCCTTTTTCCTTGACCACATAAGAACCAGAGCAAACCTTTGCACCAATGAAGCACCACACATTAAAAACCAAAATACAAAGAGGAAGGCTCGATTAGTTTGCTAGTGTTCACAGCCTGATCGATTTTAAAGGTCAGTCAGATTTATGCTCACGTTGAGACTTCCGATAGCTATTCTCTGCACTTGGCACCACTGCACTCAGGTGGAGGGCCACATGGTGCACCGGGGGTATGTTAATTTGAGGCTTTATTATATAGTGCCCCAACGTCTCTTGAATGTTAGGTGACTAAATGTTAATGGCTCCTTCACAGCAGAAGAGTCACAAAAGGCAGCTGCAAAGTGCAGACAAGAGATTTTTGAGACGTTCTCACATTGGAAAGATGCCCCACAATACCGCTTGAGACACACAAAATACTTATTCAAAGACTAGGTAGAATCGTTCTTGTATTGTTTCTAAGAAATGTTTCTTCAAGAAAACCAAAAGAAGGGAAAGGCAACAATCTGCATACATAAAGGCTACCCAATAATAATTCCAAAGTCAAGAAGACCTTGAATTATCTCCCGCCTGAGAGATGGTTGCAACAGTTTAGACTGCCTGAGCACCTTTAATGCAAACCCTCCTCCCAGAGATCTTCCAACTTTGCTTCATCTCACTCTCATTTGAGGCAGCTTTTACTCTATCCTGCTTTTGTTTCCTTTTTGATTGGCAGCATGCATCAATGGTAAGTACTAAGCACACACATCTTAATGCCCGGCCACAAATGTAACCAGATCTCATAGAAATTCCACCACTACTTTCCACTTAACAGCTGGTTTTATGGGAGATGAAAATCCAATGAGATTATCGCTGATATGAAACAAAACAACTCTTGTTTTCCACATTGCAAATGTTCTGGAGAAGAGTCATCATCATTTGCTACATTTGTACAAGGCCTCGCACAATGAAGCCCCAGCTTGAGTGGCCTTTTGATACAATGACAATATAAATACAGAAGACCTCCACCCAAAGAGATGGCAAAAGTGCTAACTAAAATGAGTTAGTTACGGGTGAGTCAATAAGAATTAATGGCAAATGCTGCTGTTTTCTAGGTACCACTGGGTTTAGGTGGGCATTTCACAATGAAAACTTCACAAGCTGTTCAATGCAGTTTGTTAAAAAGGCATGTCTACGATGCAACTAAAAATCCACGGCTGGCTCATGTCAACAGGTGCAGGCTCAGGATGCTCAGGCTAAGGGGCTGTTTCATTGTATAGATGTTCAGGCTTGGGCTGGACCCCAGGCTCTAGGACCCTGCAAGGTGGGAGGGTCCCAGAGTTTGAGCTCCAACTCAAGCCCAAATGCCTACACTGCAATTAAACAGCCCCTTAGCCCAAGTCAGCTAGCACAGGCCAATTGCAGGTGTCTAAATGCAGCATAGACATACCCAAAGAAACTGAAGCCCTGTTTAACCTTTACAGTATGGGCAGCAGGCTACTTTCTTCCTCTGTTAGTCTTGGTGGACCAACAATGCTGGCTTATCTTTCATCTCCTTTACTTATTCTGTAGTTAAATTAATTTCATTGCTTGTATAAAAACAACAGATTGACAGTCTGGGAGGCTGAATCCTTTTATTTGTCAGCTAAACTGGTGCAGAATGGGCAATGGCAGGGGAAACTTCTCCACACATGCCTGCCAGTATGTCTCCAATACCTCCTGGGAATACCTCCGCTAGGGCTAAGAGGGTAGCTTGGCCTCTCTGTTGAGAATGCCCATCAAGGTTGCCAGTTAGTGCCAAATGAAGCAGGCCCAGGCCCGACATTTATTAAAATAGAGGATTACGGTAATATATGGCAGACAAAGCCACACAAAGGAACTGGTGAGAGGCGGCTACAAAACAGGATTCCCCTGGACCCTCTTCCGGTACAAAGCAAAAATTTTCTTTCCATATCTAGCTTCTCAGAAATAAATGAACACATTTTTCTGCTCCCAAGATGGCGCACAGAGAAGATACATCAGAGTTTGGACAAACTTTCACAATCCCGGATGAGAACTCACTCTCCTCTTACTGTGGAAGAGTCATTCTGCCACTGGTCAGATCCTATTCACCCATCAATCGTGTGCCGCATAATTTTCAGCTTCCTTTTCCCTTCCCTCCCACCCACACCAAACTTCTTTTGTCTCATAATTCTGGCGAGCCACCTCCAAAAAGCACAACAATAATCCCAAAACCTCAAACCTCTAACACCTCCTCCTCCCACCCCAAAGGCAAAGAATTATACTCTATTAGAGTGAGTCACAACTTTTCTCCCCATCCCGCTTCTGGGCACATTGTCCTGAAAGTAACAATTTAAATCCAGGACAAACCGATGTTGGCCAGACCTCAACGTGTCTAAACTATTGGGATCAGCGAGGGAGCTTTCACTTCACCACAGCTGCCTCTTAAAATAATAGCTGTGATTTATCTGTGACACAGCTGACCAAATTTGCCAAACAGAGGGGTGAAAAGGCAAATTGCCAGGAGCCTGAGGGTGTCACTTAATTTGTGCAAAATAGAGCAGTCTGTATAATAAGGGAATACAGCCCACTGAGACTACCAACCCCAGTATGCAGCAAAGCTGCCCTCTGGGATGAAAGCAGAATATTGCATGCTGGTATATGCAGTCTCCACAGGGCAAATCTGCACATTGAAGTTACATGCCATGTTGGAGAAATCTACAGGCCATATTTAACCTACAGGCTGCACTTGGCCTACCCAAAATTACGAAGTAATGAACAGTTCATTTTTCCATCAACACAATCCATTTTGATTTGCATATCTTTTAAATACAATTTCCCAGGGTCAGATTTTATATATATAATTAACTGTTCAAAGGAATAAATATTTTACATAACATTTGTAATGTCTTTAGTGGCTGCAAATATACACACACGTATATAAAGAGATCAGGAAGGGCTGTTTCACTTACTCATTCTCCAGTATTTGCACAATGATATACTAAGGTAGCAAACACTGTACAGAAGTTGACATATTAAAATAAAAGCTGAATTTAAATTAGGAGGAAAAATAGTACACTTATTTTAAGGTTTTGTAAAACTCTTTTTCCTTCCCCACCAAACCTACATTTTTATCTTACCAACTGGACAGTTTCCCCATTAATATATATTTACATTTTGCAAGATAATGGTATCATTATTCTCTATTTTTATACATAAATAAACCCTTCAATGCCTTTATGCACACAGACAGTGAAACTATACGTGTGTACATCATAAGGATGAGTGACACAAAATGTAAACCAAAAACCTAAATGCTGAAAGTTACATTCCATTTTTTTTCAGTTCTTTCTCCTATAATATTGTATGGTTTCCTTAGTGACACCAATAAGGAATTTTATTCAGACATTTATTTTAACCCTAACAGTCTCCTATTGATGCCGGTTCAGATTAGAAGTATCCTACTGCATGAAGATGATGACCTCATTACTTCTGCTATGGGAAATGATCTTTTATCTCATTCTGAGCCTTCCTCAGGCCATCACCACTGTCCATAAGAATGACACTCTTTCTGGATAGCTCTTTGGTAGTGCAGGTCAGTTCCCTCAAGTGACTAGAAATGCTGAGTCTAAATGGGATGACTAAGATTCCAAATATAATCATCAGCCGCATTGCTAATGAGACACGCAGAGCTCAACACCAGGTTAATTGTAATAAGCAATAATCTAAACTAAACTGTCTGACATTCATTCTATTTGCTCGTTCAGCACGGGATTCAAACTTTTAAAAAAAATCCTGCCTCTTCCCCTCCAAGGAACCAAAAGTAATTATTTTGAATAGAGTGGCATATGTTAGACAAAAATACCGAGGGAGGCGGGGACCTCATTCCACTCAAAGCCCCTGTGCACTTTTTGTTTGTATGATCATACATCTGAGCTTGGATCCTATTACAACTAAATCATGGCTATTAGCTGATGAGAAATCCTTTCCTGGACAAGCTTGAAACAGTAGCAGCACGGGGGAGCGTGCAGCAGAAAGAAGTACAGCTGAAGCGATATTACAAAGAAAAAGTTCACAAGTGCTAGAGAGATGGCTCAAGAGGACTTAAAGATCACTTGGCTTTGGTTCTACTTTGGGGACACAGCAGTCCCAGCGTAGCAAAAGAAATGCAAGCTACTGTCTTCTTCCTGATGCTTGTCCGCACGAAATACTTACTTTCCCCTGCTATGATAATGACCCGTCTGCTGTGATGCGACTAGGGTTCCCATCACAGACTGCCTTAGAAATGATTATTATATCGTTAATTGTGAGAAGAAAAAGAATTTAAGCGGCAACTCAAACTGACATAACCAATAGCTCCAAGGTAATTGTTACTTGCTTTAATTAAAACAGTGCACATTATTTAGAGAAAGGTTTAAAAATACCACCGGGGAGACCAGTTCAGGATATAATTCCACATGGGGGAATCTGTATAATTTTGGTTGTAACCACAGAGGAAAAATGTATAATTTAAGACAGAAATTATTCACTTAGCATGCACAGCTAGTATAAAAAAAAGTGTATTCATTTAATACGAATGAATGCTGTGGGTGTACTTACAGTGTTTTATACGTCTGCTTATCCAAAAAGAAAGAATGCAGCGTTTATGGAAAAACATTTCTCTACTCAATTAACCTTTTTTTATTTTTAAATCATTTTGATTCTTTGTGATTTGTAGGCTAAAGATAAGTCACGTTGTTGGTAAGAGAACAGATAACCACATTTTAAAGCATTCAATCTCCTTTTCAAAGCTCAGTACTAGGGGCCAGATAGAATATGTGGGCACTCAAAACTCCTAAGTTTAACCACGAACATGAGATGTGTTTAACAGAGATGATACAGTGAAAAAATTCTCAACTAAATAATGTTAAATGAAACAAAAAAATATCACTATAGCAAATAATATGAATGCTGATATTGTCAAATAAGAACTAAGAAACAGCAGAAATCTTGGCTCTGCCTTTAATGAGATTCTACAAAAAGTGTTCTTCCATGCGTGATTCAATGAGCGGAAACTAGTGAATAACTATAAATGCCTTAGTCTAAATGGTAACTGGCAAATATTGTACCACAGAAAGCACCTTCAACCAGGGTTGGCCCAGTTGTAGTTGACTATGCTGACCTGACTACTTCTAGTAGACTATGCTGACTAGTCTGAAAAATGTTTTTAATTTTTGAGAACTTCTAATCAGCTCTACTCTACTGATTTTTCAGAGTCAGCGCATAAGGAGTACTGCAAAGCCCTCACATTTGGCCCTGCTAAACTGAATGATGGCACATGCACATGGCTAATGTGGGAAGTAACCCAACTCATGCACAAATGACCATTTGAACATGCTAATATCAGTTTTACAAACCAGCTGGATGAATGGAAATACTTCTGATTTGCAGGCATGACCCTCTGAGCCCAGTTTAGAAAAGCTGGTCCCTAAAAGCCCACAAATTCATCTTTGGAGCTGATGCCAACACACTAAAAATGCCTCGAGATATTCAGAGCAGACACACCAGAAAGGCAGTTCCATTGACCTCCAATGGACTGCAGCATGCACTCTCCTTCCCTTCCCTCTCTTCCCCTGTGACAGCTCAGCTTGCTGCCCAACATGGAAGGAGCAGCAGCCATGGCCTTGTCCTTAACGCTGCTCTATTTACTCTGAGGAGTGTACTGCCTATGGCTGCAGAGAGTGCAAGGACTGGGTCTGTAATTGACCCCAGCACAGAGGAGTGGGGGACCCTTGTGCACCCATAATAGACCAGCAACACTAACTACCGGTGACTTGCCGAAAACACACAGCAAGTCAGAAGCAGAGCTGGGAATGGGACCCAGGTCTCCTGACTACCTGTCTTGTGCTCTAGCCGTTAGACCAGCTATTGCTGTGCTCTTGTTGTGCATTTTTCATTTACAGATGGACAGGAGGAGAATGTTCCATTCCCAACATCGGCAGCATCCAAAGCATGGCTCATCATCAGTCACTGACCAAAAGAAAATGTACATCTAAGGGACTCCAAGGATCTGTCCCACCCAGACTAGGGACTCTACATAGTAAGTCAAACGAGTCAAATGCTATCCTGGGCCATTACTTTTCACTTTAACACCACATCTATCTATACATCATGGCTTTGAGCACTCTCTTTCCATATCTAAGCATCCTCTTCATGTGTAGGAGGAAGGAACTTTAGTCTTCATGCCCTTATATCATAACCTACCATTGCTTTTTTGTAAAGTGATATTATTTTATATAAAACACACACACAGACACATATATATTTAAGCACTTATAGCTCCCCAATTTTGAACATTTAAAAAAAATTGTTCTGAGCAGCTCTTCTTATTGGATTATAAATACACTGTTTAGCCTCTTGCTGGAGACCAGATGGAAGGCTGGATAGCAGTAAGACTATAGCTTCAAGTATAAGTGGTTAAAGTAGGTGTGAAATTGCAGAGTCCCATTAAGACAAGCAATATAAAGGAACTTTGGGTTCACTTTTCTTCTTTAAAGTAACTTAAATCACTAAGGAAGTCCTCTACATACCTAACACTTTGCACCACCACTAGCCAATAAGCAAAACTCGCACCTGATAGCTGACCATACCATTTTTATTTGGGAAAAGCACAATTTTGCTTGAAATAAAGGAACAGTTACTTGGGGAAAATGCATCAAAATCTATAGTCCCAATCAGGCAATTACCGAGAACCTACTCTGCTTGATTCAAATGGGAGTTTAGTTATTTATTTCAATTTATGAGCAAATTCTCTGAGCACTCTAACAATTAAAACTCAGAGCAAGCTCAAGCACCTTGCGGGGTTGAGCTCTTATTGACCTAAACTTTATTACTTAGAAGTAAATACAAGTAGAAAGACAGATGTTGATCATTCACAAAAGCTAAAGCACTTTCAAAGAATCACACTCTTAACACTGTAATAGACTCCCTTAGGAATAGCTATTTCCATGGCAAGACAGTGCAATAATGCTATTATCATCGCTAAATTAATTTATGCTCTCAAACTCTGTCTCCCTCTAATTTCTAAACATCTCGCTTTAACCTCAAAATGGGATTTTCTGCCCCATCCTGCCATAGCAACACCTGCAACAAATCTCAGTGTCTGAACAAAAGGGGGACTCTCTGCTTGAGCATGAACACATTGTTTGATGTCACCTGTCCCAGTGCAATGGTAGCTTTCTATGCCATGGGGTGTAACAGTAAAAAGTTTAACTTCCGGGTTGCCAAACTAATCTTGATAATGTAACGATACTTCTGCTAAATCTGGATTTAATTACAAGTCTGCAAAGAATCTCCGTGAAAGTTAGTTTCATCTTCCTTCCTTAATGGTACATATTTTGTGCCATAGTGCTGTGAGTATCTTGTTTAAGTATTGTACATAAGACTGTTAACGTTGCCTTTAATTTTTTGGGGTCAGTACAGTAGTTACGATGATTTTAAGTGATATTAAGCATTAAACAGTGAGACCTTTATCTGCCTGTGTCGCAGGCAGACTCCCTTTCCTCCCTCCCAAACCCCAAGCAAAAGCTTAACCAAGAATCCTTGACCTTTGGCCGGAAACGGACACTTAGACCTACTAAATGTAATCCAGTCTCCTTGCTCATTCAGTTTCATGATCCATTTGAAGCAATCATTACTGACTCAGCTACATTTTGTGGTCACATTATAAAATGAATCATTATTCAACAGTCCAAGATTGCTAAACTCATTTTCTCTGTGGTTTAGAGCAGTCATTGGTCACTCAGTCTCCCAAGATCTGTATTCTCTCCCATTTAGTCACACCAGGCAAAACCGACTCCAGATTTACACTGGTGTAAACACAGCAGAACTTGGCCTGTAGTATTTGTTCTTACAAGTTCCCCAGAACTAACCGGTATTTCTCAGTCACTCATTTTTGAAGAGATTGTTCAGTTCCAACACAAGGAATTCTGGGAATTTGAATATATATCACTCCCATAGTACAGACTACAATTACAGCTTCAAAAGGGCAGCTTTGCACTACATGTTCCCATACGCCACATTTTCTATTTTAAGAGAGTCCATGGAATATTTTATGCTGCAACTTGGTATGAATGAATGAATGCTCCACTATTCAGCCTGGTGGTACAGGGTGGTCGCTCTGAAGTTTTACAATTCAGTGTATTGCTGTAATGACATCATATGACATCATAAACCCTGCATGACTTCTAAAGCCTATGATTAATTTTCCTACTGTAATCATCCTGTTAATAAATGAAAAATAACTGAATGAAAGAAGCTGATCATTTATGAGCCATTTAAAAACCTACACTCAAGCAATTAACACCTCGAGGTTAAAATAAAATAAATAAAAGCCCAAAACTAAATTTTGGCCCCAAACTACATACTGTCCCTAAAGATGTTTTTGTGATGTGCAGTTTGCCATTCAGGGCCTATCTTCCCATCCGATCCTCTGATCTGCTTCAAGAGCTCTTCAGAACAGCTTTCAGTAAAAGCACTGGGTTTTTTCAAGGTTTTGAGCGCTCTCTCCCACCTAAGCTCTTTCCAGCACCAGCTTCTGTGGATCCCTTAATGGTCACTGACTGAATTGCAAGATATTGTGTGCAACTTCGGGGAAATATCTGCTGTATTACAAGTTCAAATTGCTGATAGGAGTGCAGAGGGTAATGAGCTGTTGGTGCTGAAGTCCTCCTTTTCTAGGCAGGATCACAAAACATGCCAGTTGTCCTGTAATATCAGAGAATTGTTCCGTGGTTTACTGAGTATGCCCATTGGCCAGGCACATGCCAGGGTCTACATAAGCCTTATAACTTAAAAACATGCTGAGGTTTCTACTACTGGGTCTTCAAATCTAGATTTTGTTGGAGATGAAATCCAGACCAGTAAGGGATTGTGTCACTTCTTACCCTGTAACGCTGAGTACTTCACAATGCTTTGCTATTGTAGCTCCCAGCCTGGGAGGCTCAGAGTATGTATTAAACCCATGGCCGGCCCATGCCAGCTGACTTGGGCTAAGGGGCTGTTTAATTGCGGCATAGCCATTCAGGCTCAGGCTGAAGTCCAAGCTCCGTGACCTTTCCACTCACCCTCCAGCCTGAGCCTGAAAGTCTACACCACAATCAAAACAGCCCCTTAATTGGTTAGAATCAGCAACAGGCATGTAGGTCGCGTCCTGGGTCTGTGTGCTATGCAGCCAGCCTTGGTTCAGCAACTCCAACCCCAACAGCCAGTCTACAATCTCACAGCCCCACTGTGGCTTCCACTAGCCTTGGTTACAACCAGCAAGGTGACCTCAACACACTCCCAGTCCCAAATCTGTGTGTTCTGTAATGCCCAGCCCTCCCCCTGGACAGGTCAGGGAAATAATAAGGTTTGTTCCTTTAAAGAGACAAAAGCACATCACAGCTTATCAACTTAACTGGGGTAAATACATCATTCCCTATAAACACAGCACTGAGTTGGGTTGTAGTTAAATAAAACACATTTATTAACAACGGGACATAGGTTAGGTGATGCCAAGTAAAAGGAATAAAGTTAGAATGGATTACAAGCAAAGACCTGCATTTAAACGTCTAAAACTTCTTCTAGCAAGGTATAGGCTTTGTTCACGACTGGTTTCTCTCACCAGTCAGTCATTCTTCTTTCCAGTCATGGCGGACTTTCCCTTAGTCAGGATCTTCTACAGAAGTACAAGATGCTAGTTTCCCTGGTCTCCCTACGTGAAGGATCTTTGCCTAAGGCTTTTGTCTACACTACTAAGTTTTGTGAACTACACTTATATTGACACCCAAAAGTCAACTTAATAAAAATCAGAAAAGCCTGTTCACACTGGCCTGGTCCCTCTGGTGACAGATCACGTCCACACTGTGGGCACCATCATCAACAGCGTAAGCAATGCACTGTGGGTATGTATCCCACAGTGCAGGGCGACACCTTCTGTCGCTAGGTGTTGTGGGAAGGCGAACCCGATCATGGTGTATCTTGGAACCGTGTCAAAGGTCCCGTCATGCATTGCTCTGTGTCCTAGCCCTCCACTTGCTTCCGGCTTTCTTTTGCATCATTTTTTCAATGGTCATTTTTTGCTGTGCACCCCAGCATCTGTAGTGAGAAGGAACAGATCCTGCACTTTACTCCTATGCTCTGTTAAGTGTCATGAGGACATTGCACATGGCAGTGCAGTTAATCATGAAATTATTGATAGAGGAAGACTCGCAGGCACCCGACATTGTGCGTGATATGGATAGCAGCAATTTTACGTTGCTTTTGGCATTCACAGAGCAACTGCATAGGGTAGACCATCGCTTTTGGGCTAGGGAAAACAGCACTGAATGGTGGAGTCACATCATCACGCAGGTCTGGGACGAAGAGCAGTGGCTACAGAACTTTTGAATGCATAAAGCCACCTTCCTGGAACTGTGTGCTGAGCTGGCCCCAGACCTGCGGTGCAAGGACACCAGAATGGGAGCTGCCCTCTCGGTAGAGAAGCGTGTGGCAAACATTGTCTGGAAGCTGGCAACTCCAGACTGCTACCGGTCGCAAATCAATTTGGAGTGGGGAAGTCTACCATTGGTGCTGCATTAATTCAAGTGTGCCGGGCAATAAATCACATCCTGCTATGAAGGACTGTGACTCTGGGAAATGTGCATGAAATAGTGGATGGCTTTGCAGAGATGGGTTTCCCTAACTGTGAAGGGATGACAGATGGCACACACATTCCAATTTTAGCACCAGACCACCTTGCAACAGAGTACATCAATAGGAAGGGGTACTTCTCCATGGTGTTGCAGGCACTTGTGGATCTCCATGGGCATTTCACAGGACATCAGCACAGAGTGGTCTGGAAAGGTGCATGATGCACACATCTTCAGGAACACCGGCCTGTACAGAAAGCTGCAAGCGGGGACTTTCTTTCCAGACCACAAGATTCAAGTGGAGGATGTGGAAATGCCCATAGTGATCCTCGGAGACCCAACTTACCCCTTACAGCCCTGGCTCATGAAACCTTAC
Organism: Gopherus flavomarginatus; assembly: GCF_025201925.1. NCBI lineage: Eukaryota > Metazoa > Chordata > Testudines > Testudinidae > Gopherus > Gopherus flavomarginatus. The sequence continues at coordinate 24,152,366 of NC_066626.1, read as the reverse complement.
ACGGGACACCTGGACACAGTAAGGTGCATTTCACCAACATGCTGAGTAGATGCCGGATGACAGCTGAATGTGCCTTTGGTAGATTAAAGGCAAGCTGGCATTGCCTTTATGGCAGGTTAAACCTTAATGAGGAGAATATTCCCATGATCATAGCTGCGTGCTGCACTTTATGTAATCTCTGCGAATCTAAGGGTGAAATATTTGCTCAGGGTGGAGCGCTGAGGCGGAGCGCTTGGCTGCTGAATTTGAGTAGCCAGATACTAGGGCTATCAGAGAAGCCCAGATGGTGGCAATTGAAATCAGGGAGGCTTTGAGGAAGCACTTTGACAATGAGCAGCGGCAGCGTATATCCTTAGAGTAGCTTCCATGGTGCATTCCATGTTTTTTTCCTAGGAAGCTATGTTAACATTTGGGACTGCATATCCCAGTAAGAAAATGATTAAAATGCCTGTACATGTACCATTGTCATTGCAATGCGAGTTTGAAGAAAACACAATAAAGATGATTTACCATTATAAAACTTTGCTTTTATTGATCAAGAAAAAGCAGTGACACTCACAAAAAACATAGATGCTTGCTGGAAAAAGGAAGGACTGGGAAAGGGCAGACCCTCACAATTGTATGTAGGTCCAGCTGTCATTGTGAAAGCTGTACGAGTGGGTGGAGTGATAGGGGAAACTGAGGAGTCCCAGACAATGGAAAGGAATGTGCGGACGGAGTGGCAGGGGTGGGCTGGTAAAGAATTGTGCATGTGCTGCAGTGGAGGTCGAGCCTGGACCTGCTCACTCTGCAGCATTATTAAAGACTTGAGCATCTCTGTTTGCTCCTCCATTACTTTAATCATCCGCTCAGTTGCGTCTCTAGCAGACGCTTGATTCTCTTTTCTGTCCTGCCTTTCGACTTCCCAGCAGTCCTTTCGTTCCTTTTTCTCTGTACTGGAGCACTGCAGTACCTCCTGGAACATCTTCTTTGATGCGTCCTGGTATCTTTCATATCTGGCAGAGACAGTTGGGCAGGGGTGCGAGGGGTATTCCTGAAGACCACATCTGGTGAAGCACAGGGGACGATGCACAGAAAACGGGATTGTTAAATTCAAGCACAGCATTGAAACATTTAACTTATATGCACCTTTTGCAACTTATCAATCACTTTCTCACTGATCCTTGCCAGGCACACATCTCTGCAAGCACACAAAACATAGTGAGTTTTAGGAGGAGGGGGGCGCTGCACTTGGACAGAAAAACATAGTGTCTTTGCAGGGGTTGCAGTGCAGCTTTACTGGGAAAAAATTCTAAAATTATCCCACACTTTTCCACAGGCAGGGATCATTCTAGCAGACATCTCACTGCTGAGGGTAAGCAGGGAAACCAGGGTACTGCATGCGTGTGGCTTCTGCCGTGCTCTAAATACAGCTCACTTGGTGACACTTTGGTCCCTACACAAGTGATTGCTGAATGGCACAGTAAAGTTTCCTACAATGGAAGAAGGAACAAAAGCTGCACTGCCATGCAACCTGCGGCAGAGGATTACTGAATACCTCCAGGAAACTTTCCTGAAGATATCTCTGGAGGATTCCCATGAGATCTCGACATGCATCAACAACCTGTTCCGCCATATCAATTAGCTACACGGGGCAATGTCCAGCACACAGAAACCCAGATAGCCTTCCACATTTCTATGCCATGAACCCACCTCCGCGCTACACAAGCCACAACCACTTACCAGGCGTCTCATCTCCTGCTTCTTGCTCACCGGAGAACAACTGCTGAGATTGGCTAGGCACCTCAGGAGTGGAGAAAAGTTCCTGGCTGCCTGCCCCACTGCTGGGAGATCCATATCCTCATCTAGCTCCATCTCTTCATCAATAACTTCATCCTCTGGGTTAGGTCCTCTTTCCACCGCTTCTGTTCTTCTGAAGTATCCACAAGGCTCTTGGCGATGGAGGTGGTCACCACTAAGGATACCGTCCAGCTCCTTATAGGAACGGCAGGTCTTATGTGCAGCACCGGAGCGACGGTTTGCTTCCCTCACCTCAGCTCCTTTATCTTCACTCTGCACTGCAGCATGTCCTGATCATAGCCCTTTTCGCACAAGCCTCAAAAAACATGCCCATGGATATCCTAATTCCTATGGGTCAAACGCAGCTGGGACTGCACAGACTCCTCTCCCACTGTGGCCCAGGCAGGGGAGCATTTGGTGCGATAGCCAGCCATGGTCACCCGGGAAGACGCAATGAGACCTCCCCATGCCGAGCAGCAAGCAGGAAATGGAATTTAAAATTGCTGGGGCTTGCAAGGGGGAGGTGCAGATTGTTATTTACCTGGCTGCAGTGCAGTGGAGTTCTAACTGATGACCAGAGTAGCCAGGATGGGCATTGTGGGACACTTCCTAGAGGCCAAATGAAGTGATTAAAGCATGTGTGGCATCTACATTGGTTCTTTGTCAATAATAAAAGGAAAAGAAAAAAAAAGAAGTCTCTTGTAGGGGTGAAATTATTTTGTCACCAAAACTGGGCATTTTTCCCCAACAAAAGTCACATTGCAGTGTGTACGCACTCACTGTTTTGTCGCCAAAGCCAGTTTTGGGCAACAAAACTTGGTAGTGTAGACAAAGCCTGTGCCACTTTCTCATCTATATTCAGTTTCCAGAGACTTCAACCCCTCGTTGGTTGAAGGACCCATCTTTCTCAGTTTGCAAGTGCTCTGTTCCCTTGTGTCTGTCTAGTGATCGATGCCATAAATGGCATCTGTCTTCACTTATATCTTCCCAAGTTCAATTACTTGCTTTCAAGAGGCAGGATGACCTCATGCTGTTTTTCCCTTTCTGTGGGCTTCCTATCCCCCTTTATATAAATGGGGCTGCCATTGTTTTGACTGCACCATAATTAATTTATATAGCAGAGAGGTAAATCACTGCCTTCTTCCTGTCTGGGAAGGAACCTGTTTCTCCCTGTTTGGCCACAGCCCTTAAAGCATACTATCATTTAGTATTCACATCTCCTCATGTCATGTTAATACGCACATTTCACAATGATATCAATCACCAACGTGTCATTAGCTTTCAGAAAAGACCTCATTCTATGTACTTTCATAATATAGTAATATTGTATACAATCAGTTGATTCAACTGCTTATCACTTGAGGTTCAGGCCCCCATCATTATAGATCAGTAAACCAACGCAATGTATTCTTTGAAAAGTAAAACCCAGACCAAGCTTCTCTCTGCTGCTAGGACACAGACACCATCCTGTCTCCTCCTCCAACTTGTTGGCTTGATAGCTTTGTTTACCTGATATGTAAAACTGGACCTTCATTTTCTTTGCCTGAAGATTGGGCTGCTCAAAAAATCAAACACACATTCCTTTGTATAAGGCAGATTGTGCTTATGCTTTGCTGGCCAAACACATTTTAAGACTATAATTCTAATGCATATAAGTTTTTGTACACATCCTGTGCATACATCATGCAAGGATATTAATGAGTAGTGAGCAATTAGTTTTCCCATTATATATTACATGCCACATTTCAGATACAGATTATAGCAACAGTGAGTTAGGTGTAGCGAATATGTCAGGCCTGACAAGAGCTGCTGACACAGAGCAGTGAATCACAAATGGGCCACCATGTCCACACCCTACTCCTCCAAATTCTCCACCCTCAGTTCTGATGCCCAGAGGTCAAAACAGAACAAAGTGGCAGCAGTGCATTCCCCATGATATTTGGGGCCAATGCAATGAGTTTGCATGCACACACAATTATTAAAAATTATCCATTTCTCTCTTGCACACACACACACACACACACACACACACACACAAGGTACAATATGTTTCAGATACCCAAACTCCTCTTTTCTTCTCTTTTTTAAATTAAAAGCTGAGATCTTTCATCTAGTCACATGTTCTGGGCTTTAAGAAAAACACCAGAAATTGGCAACACGAGTTCTTGCAACACTAATTATTCTTTTAGGTAACATTCTTTTCACGTAAAATACATTACTTACAAACATGGGGATAACGCGGTCTCATACTCCAGGCTGTAAACTCATCACTGCATGCCTCTGGAAGGATTTGGGGCAGGGCAGGGATTGTAATCGGCCTCGTGCTGAAAGCAGGCACTGGCTGCTGCTGGAGGCGCAAGACCTAGCTAAGACGAACCCAATGGTCTGAACTCTAATTAGAGCATGTTAATTGTTTCTACATGTATATCTAGTATTACACACAGCAACTGCTAATATAAATAATTCCATAGTTTCATATAAGGGCAGATGCTTTACAGAAACAGAAGTGATTCAGACATAAGCCAATTACTTTTATATTTAAAATACATGGAATACGGATCGCCTATCTGCTATAGGCAAGCATGTTACAGCTACAGTACTAACAAAGCAAATTTAACTACATATCTTGCCACACATCAGATAAGGTGGTTTTGGTAGAACTGAATACAGTACATATATTGAAAGTTTTCATCTGCATGTTGTTTCTGGACATGCGGACAGACAGAAATTTAGACAAATGCTAAGTGCTCTAAAGGAAAACAAAGCACATACAGTGTATTATTTAGTACAGTGATTATGTAATCCTCAGAGGAAAAAAGGAAATTCCTTTAACAAAAAAAAAAACTATTTATTGCTATCAGTTGGAGCCATTTATTTAAAATAGAGTTGCACAATTTCCAGAGAACTGGATCTGTGAAGTAAGTTTTATGGATTTGTGTCAGTTCTTTCAACATTATCCTGGAGTAAAGGCTAAACTAATTTTATCCTAGTGTTATTCTCGATTGACTAAATATCAAGACAGTGTTTTTGAGTGTGGAACTTCATTCCCTTCCCTTCTGTTCACCACCTCCTCTCGAACTTATGCACCAAAGCAGAATTACAACACATGTTCAGAGGGATGCTTAGGAAGCCATGGAGATCACCCTCTCCAGCCATAAAACTCGCAGAGTGGCCTGCTGCACAGATCCTAGGCTTTAGCAGGCGATACCTTGCACCTGTGCCAGCTCCTAGACCCCTGTCCAAATTTTGGCTTCAGCTGGAAGGACTTTGACTCCCCTTCCCTGGAGCAGCAAAAATTGACATGCATCTGAGCGGCGCGATCTGGACTTTCATTACATTGCCAAAAATCAAACTATCACCTTTACCAGGAGTATAAAATCATTGGCATAGAGGGTTTAAACAAACTGCGCTGGCAGTACATATATATTTTTTTAATATTGCAACATCTTTTTTACTCTGCTTCTCAATACAGAACGCCATCCCCAGAACCCAAGTATTCTCCTGCTTACGTAGTGAGGCATCTATAAAATTAGATTTTACAACAAAGTTAAAAGGACACAGACAAGATTAAAATACCACACTGGGTATTAAAATAAAAACATTGCCTACCCACATTAATCAGAACACTTTAGTTTATTAGGCATGAAAGTATTTTAAAATCTAATTCACGTTTCACCATTCATGCTGCGTTATTATTCTTCTATCACTCAATGTGGACTGTGAACGCACTGTAATTAAAAAAACCACAATTAAACATTTTCTCCTATTAGGCTTTATAAACAGCCTCTACTCCTGCTGAGCCCTCTTTTTAAATAAATAAATAAATAAATCTGGAGGTTTAACCGATCTGACACTTTTTTTTTTTTTTTTTTTTTTTTTTTTTAATATCTGGAGGCAACAATCTGCCTACTAGAAGCAGCTTCACACTGGCAAACCTCTTAACCAAAAAAAAAAAAAAACAAAAAAAAACAAAAAAAAACCACACTTTGTAAGAACAGCACACATGATTATACCAAGTGCCAAATTCATCCCTGAGATAACTTTGTTAGCTTCACTGAAGTTGAATTCACAAAAGGAAGAATTTGACCCTTCATGTAATAATATACTTACGGCAAAATCTGGGAGAATTTAATACAGATTGATCCAACAGGCTTAACTAGAAACTTAATAGTGATCTACAGGAATTACTGTAAACATCTATACAGGTTAACAGAAAACAATAATGTTACTGTACCATATTTTAAACATTCATTTCTATAGCAGGGATAACATTTCCTATAGAACTGTTCAGAGAAAAAAGAAAAGAAAAAAAACTTATATAAAGATAATAATTTCCTATTAAATTCTAAGACGTTGCCATCAGCACTTACAGAATGTAGCACTTTTATCCGTAGACCCCAGAATGCTGTCCAAAGAGGGTAAATACTATTGGCTGTATTTTAGGTGGAGAACAGAAGTAGAAAGCGTTTCAGTGACTTGTCTACCTTAACAAGGCAAATCACTGGCATGGGCAGGGAACAGAGCCCAGGTTTCTGGCCTGGCAACAGCGTCCTTTATACTGGACCTAGCCACCACCCAAGTAAAGCCATGTTTACACTACATCCCTCGAGTGACATAAGTTACACCAACAGAAGCGCCAGTGTGGGCAGCCTTATGTCAGCAGAACAGCGTCTCCCACCAACATAGCTACCACTGCTCATGGAGGTGGTTTTATTATGTTGCTGGGAGAGCTCTCTCCTGTCAGCATAGAGTGGCTACACAAGCGATCATACAGCAGTGTAGCTGCACTGGTACAGCTGTGCAGCTGGAGGCTCGCTTCTCTAGACATGGCCTACATCTAATGAGAAGCACGACTTCTACTGATTCAAATACATTCTCAAATTTAAGCTGTGACATTACTCAGACTTGGGCCTGACCCCACAGTCTTCACTGCCAGGGGAGTGGGGGCAAGGCAGGAAAAATCATACTGAAGTCAACCAGCCTTTTCCAGAACAGAAAGTGCAGAATCAAGCTCCTAATTTGATCCAAAAGGCAGCTTTCACAACTTTTAAGACTGGGTGTAAGACATATTTGTGTTTTAATGGCTTAGCCAGTTCAAGGGGTTTTGCTTTATGGGTTTGTTTTGTGCCTTTTTTTTTTTCCATAATGAGTTGTAAATCACCTTAAGATGCACTGCATGAATGGCTGCACTATAGAAGAGCAGTTTGTATCGTATTGTAAAATTTTCAGACATTCACCACACACAAATGGCGTTTGTAATGAAAATACTGCCATATATCTTAATTTGTACTAGAACAAATCTGTTTTATTTGTTCATTCTGTGACTTAGTGTCATAGGTCTTTTAGAAAAGCTAATTTATAATTCCTTATGCAATTAGATATGAAATTAAGCCATCTCACTTCTTCAGAAGAATTTATAATAGAGCATCAAACTCTTCCAGGTTAAACCAGTTCCACTGATAATATTTTGATAGTGTCAAAAAAAGACGGCATAAAACTCTTTAGTGTAACAAATTAACACATGCCTTTTGGATAAATTACTGTACATGCTGTTAATCTTTTAATTAGGTTCCCAATTTCACATACACATTAATGAGGGGGTGTTAGCGATCGAAAAATGCAAAAAAAAAATGGTGTTGATATGGTCTTTAGTAAGATGTCAGAAAGAAAAAACTGGCATATGTAATTTTTGTTTTAAAAGTTGCCTGATAATATAAAACTGCTGCAAATATTATTCTAAAAAAAAAACACCTCAGTTCTGCATCTTTTTTTTTTTAAATGAATAGTCTTTAAGTCAGAAAAGGAAGAGACTGTTCTCCATGCTCATCGCTCAGAAAAAGATTTGGGGGCTAAAAGAAATACCACCCATATTCACGTTTAATTTATCAGAACAACAATCCTTTGTTTTGCATAGCTATATAACGTTTGTTACGTAAAGAGCTGGTTAGCTTTTTAAAAAGAAGAATATGTATGCAATGCATGTATTGTTTACATCCTGCATATATAAGAGAGATATCTGTTTATATAGTATCAATCTATATTAATAGTGGTAACTGAAACACTTACTATATGGTAATGTTTCACAAAAAGATAGTTTTCTCGTGAAGCTATAATCCTGCCTGAGTATTTCTCTACATCTTAAAATGATTTTTATATACACACACAGTTCATTATTTGATACATTCTCTTCCTCGGTCGTCTGTTCTCAGTCAGTTTTAGCACAAGATAAACATTTTTTCCTCAGTGTTCTCCCCACAGACTCTTCCACAAAATCTTCACACAGTGCTGAAAAGAATAGACTCCGAGAAGCAGACAAACTGCCATTAGTTAACAATCCCTGTGCCAAGGGACATTTTAGCATGGAATTGTCATTGTGAAAGTAGGAACTATCTACTAGCTATCCCACATAATGGGTTTTATTAGAAAAAGGAAGAGGGCCAAAATGTGGCTAAGCAGCAAATATATTATAAAAACAAAGTATGAAAGCAATTTAGCAAAGAATCCTGAATGGCACACACATTCTCTCTTAAGCTTACTCTAATTAAACTCTTATTTGGAAATTTTAGGAATATCCAAGTGAGAATGGGAAACAACTGAAAATAATGTACATACAGAACTGGCCGGGGTTGAGGTGTTGACACTGTTCTCTACAATTAGTATGGCTTTATAATTCAGTTAGCACTTACTTCATTCAAAAAGTGATCATTTTTGTTGGAATAAGCATGCAAGGGATATTGTCCATTAGTATCAAGAAAAGGAAGCCATTGTCTCAAACACTTTCCTGCTCCCATTTAACTGTGATGGAAAAGCTATTAAGGACAAATTCTACCGTAAGATATACCATTATAGAGGGTAGGGATGGAAGGGAACTCAAGAGGTTGTCTAGTCCATCCCACCACACCCCATGGCAGAATTAAGTACACTTTCAGCGAAAAGTGCAAACACACAGAGTTTGGTCTTGTGGCCTCAGGATTACTCATTGGTCTTGTCTATATTGGGAAAATGGAGTGTTTTAACATATTCTAGCTCAGTCCATTTGCTAACACATTGTTAAACACCACTTGGCAACTAGGGTAGACAAAGGATCTATCTAAACTTGGGTTAGCCTTCACTGCAAAAAAGGTGTGTGTTTTCTTGAGCTCACTATGTCAAGTTAGTTAAATTCCTAGAGGAGACAAGGTGCTGTAATTTTTACCTCAATGCACCTGGTTGGGGTAAACACCAGTTGGAGTTTATACGGTTGACCCTAACTAGCTCCATCAAAGTAAAAAACTACTTATGCCTTGCCTCAGCTACCTTGATATGAAACTTGAATGATTTTAATTAAACAACCACCACACACCTTTTTCTGAAACAAAAAGACATAACCTTGGCTATGATATGTTTGGAATAAGCCATGTTTTAACATGTTAGCTGGTCAGGGTGAGCCTTACTGAGAGACTAGGGACCTCCCCTGTCTATGCTAGAATTTTAAAAGAGGTTTGCTTTTTCAGAATGCACCTCTTATCGTAGTCTACACAGACTACTGTTAAAAAATGTGATCAGCCCTGGAGAGGGGAGGAGTTAGGTGTTTCAAACACCATTGTCTTGGCCAACACTACCTGCTAAGTGATGTTTTAAAATGTGTTAACACATTAGCTATCACATCTACTAAACACACCTCATTTTCCTATCCTGGACTGGGGAGGTAACCTAATCTAGCCTATTATGTTCCTTTTTTTAGGAAATACTGCTCCTTTTAAACCAATATTTAGGCCCCCATTAGAGAAATGAAATGATGGCTAAAATAAATGTTCAGTAAAAACTACCATGCACCATTTCCCAACGTTCCTCAAAAATACCAGAGGTTCCTGTGGGCGGGGAAAAGTGGACCAAAAATAATCTGAATTTATTAACAGCTGGTCTGAGCTTTTAATCAAGCACACATAGTCCTTTTGGAGTGAACTTTTGCTTATTTTCCCTCAAATACTGCTGTGAGGGTTACCAGGCCATAGCCTCTTTTCTGTCACAACAACGTCAGTATCTTGTTCATGGGTTTACAGAACGGACCAAAAGAATGTGTGACAATATTTCTCTGAAGAGGGTGAAGCTGTGGGACACAAGTTTTATCTATTTGCATATAGCCTGCAGCACAAAGAGTGGAAAGCTTTAAGGAATACAACCCTGTAAAATAGCAGAGCAGATTTGCTATTATGTTCTGCTGTTATTTCTCAGAAACAGGAGGAAAAAAAAAACAGAGAAATAACTTTAATGTTTTCTCTCAGTGACGTATTCAGAATTTTACCAAATTACTGGTATGGAACAAACAAATGATACACACTCCACTGAAACACAATTCAGGATTCATTAGCGTCCTCAAACCAGTCATCAAAATATGGTGTATTTCAAAGCACTTGGTTTAAAATTCTCATCATGGACATGCAAAAGCTCACAGGCGCACAGGAAACGAAGCAGGGGTATTCTACTGTGACCAAAATGTGCTCTGGCCCTCAGCTCTCTCTTCTTTTCATCCCTGCCTCCTCTTCTGCTTGTGAACGCCATGGTATTTTGCTCAGTCACAAACCGCATAGGAGATGGAAAGCAGCCATCAGAAGTGCTGAGCTATTCAGGGCTCTGTTTGGTTACTCTCCTTTAAGCTGTTCAAACACTAATAAATTACCCATTTACTTATACTACCCAGATGTTTGCCATCTAGAAAAACAGATTATTTGTGGAAGTTTCTGTTCCATCACAAAAATCCTGCAAATAATAAACGGGGAGCAGAGAGCTTATGCCAAAATGAAGAAAAAAACAAAAACAAAAACAAAAAAACCACTTGACCACTGTTTTAAAGCTAAGAATTTCTGTAATGAGCAAAGTAAAGAATGTAGTGGCCAATGTGTTCATAAGGTAGTGACATGGGACGTATTTGCGTAACAGCAAAATGACTCTACCAAAAAAAGGGAACATTCACAGATGAGATTTAAAGGCAACCTGCAACATTTTTTAAAATTGATTTTGGACCCTTCCTGCTTCTTTAGGACATGTAAAGAAATCTTGAAATGTATTTTTTCCCTCAAAAAATAAGGTTCTTCGTGGTTATTGGAAGTCTTAAGTATGGTCTTCCATGATTTTGATGGAAGACTCTCAGTGATATTTGCTGGGAGCATCCATGCCTTATGGGAAAGGCTTTGGATGTTGAATCTTGAACAAAGATGTCACTTCAGCCAAGTGCTCACTAAGTGTTAGAATTAAATACTTGTAAACAAAAAAGCAAAAAACATTTTGAACAGGCTGACTAAAATTCCCTGCCCTTTGCACTTGCTTGATTTTCACTCTCAACTGTTGGGATACAGTTCTGTGCTCCACTTGCCATGAAGCATTCCAAGGTAGACAAGAGATGAACTTTTAAGGTCTCTGTAGCAGAGACCATGATTTTGTTCTGTGATTGTACAGTACCTAGCACAATGGGGTCCTGGTTCGTGACTGGAACCCGTAGGTACTATGGTAATACAAATTATTATTATTATTAATAATAATAAAAATAAATAAAATCAAACACAGGAAAAACCAAAACCTGAGAAAAATCTTTCAGGCCTTCTTTATAGAATATAAGGAAGCAAAAATGGGAACACACCCACAACTACAAAGCCCAGAGAATTTAGGGAGGAGGGAGGCATTCAGAAGGAAACTTTTCTTATGGACCCCTTCAGATCATTGCCAGAATTCAGATCTCTTTACAATTCGTTTCAAGGCTATCATTACTATTACTCTAGAGCTCATTGCAAAATGCCCAGTATAAGTGCATCGGGCAGACACACCACACTGCTGAGTGCTTTAGTCCAGTCCCCCACCATCTTGCCCCCAATATTAGAAAGCATTGAGAAGGGAGTGAGAGAGGAGAGTTAGGGATGAGAACACAGACTCCCCAGGAGAAGTGAGGAAGGCAAAAGGGGGTTACCACTTCTAACTTAACCAGATATAGTTTTCAATCAAAGATCAGGATAAGATTCTGCTGCCGAGAGGAGGCCAGAAAGGAGGGGTATTTTGTTTGTTTATCTTTAAATAAAAGAGACGTGTTACATTATCAGGGCATCCATATTTGGCAACCAGCAAGTTGAGGTTATGGGGACATTACCAATCTGCCTAGAACCTAAGGGCACAAATACAGGAGAACTGCACTGATCACTGGGAGACCCCGTCGCAAATTAATGAACTTCACAAGATTAGGGAGCAACTTAGATTGCAATCTTTTTGGAATTGGGGCCATCTTTTTGTTCTGGGTTTGTACAGCACCTAACATCATGGGATGGTGGTCCATGACCAGGACTCTTGGGCACTACCGCATACAAAGAAGAAGAAGAAGAAAGTGAACAAAATAATGTGAGGGCAAGGAAACCATCAGAAAAAGCATTTTGTTCATTTGATAACTGTCACCGAGTTTCATTTATAGCATCCGAATTTTATCAGTAAATCAAATGTTTATTTTGTAAACACAAAAAGTCTTGGCAGTACAAAACCAGACTAGACCACCCTGTTATTTATTATTACCTGTGCTTTGATCACACGGACTTGGGACTCAGCCCTGCACACACAGCTCTGAGCAGTACTAGCCAATGGTCTTTGCTGAGGAGTAGGAAGAGACAATTTACAGGTGTAGTGATCACACAACTCTTCAAAGTAGACCCCTTTCTCCTCTTGCATCAGCTGTACATGAGTGCTGTTGTTCCTCTTACTTATACTATCTGTAATCAGAAAGAAACCCCTTCTCTTCCTACCGGTCAGTAGTGTACTTAGCACACTATTGCTACTGTACAAGCAGTAACATGCACAGATTACCAGGGTCCTACTATAGTTTCATGATCTTGTTTTCTCTTTCTTGATAAGAGGAATATTAAAATGATTCTTGTGTATGCTCAATGGCAACAAACACCAGCAGCTGATCTGTTTGCCTTCACCCTGCAGTTACACAGTCTACGCTGATGTTACTCCGCAAGCCAACAGATCTCACTGTTGGGAAATGTTTCCTGGTATTTTGCCCAAATTATCTTTCATTCAGTTTCCTCTGATTACCCCTAGCCCTACCCTCTTGGAGATCCTAGGCAATTCCACTCCCTTCTTGGTATTTACACCCTTCAAATATTTGTAGACTGTTATAATCCCACAAATAGCAACAAGGTTGTAATGATCATCACACAATGCAACTAAAGCAGGAGCCAAGTATGCAGGCTGACAGAGGTTCACACATTTGGTGGACTGGGTTTTAGCGGCTGGTTGTTTTCTAAATGGCAAATACCCAAAGTAACTGCATGCTCTCTCTCTCTCTCTCTCTCTCTAGTATTTAAGTGTATCCAGTCCTCATGGAGGGCATTAGGTTAACAGCCTGAGGGCGGTGCAGACTCCAAGTATATTTACATGTTCAGAGACTTCATTTGCCTCTCTTTTTCCAAGTGAAAAGATGATTTGTGGTTAAGACACCAGGAGTTCTGGGTTTCATTCCTGGCTTTGTCACATTTGCTATGGATCCTGGGCAAGTTTTTTAATATATGTGCCTCAGTTTCCCAGCTGTCCAGTTGGGATAATGACATTTTCCTACCTCTCAGTCATGCTGCAAGGACAAAAATCCTCCATGTTTGTGAAGTGCTCAGACTCTAGAGTGCCAGAGGCAAGCCTGAAGTCACCCACTTCTTTCTCTCTCTTAGATCTCCTGTCACTTTCTTGTTTCCTTCCACTCCACCTGGCAGCCTCCTACCCTCTTTCCCCCATTTCACTTTTTTCCTTATCACTGCCTCCCTCTTTCCTGCCCACTCCCATGCAGCTGTCTCCTATCCTCCTGGCTACTTGCTACATGTTTTGCTTCTGGTAATAGGATCCCAGAACAGTTGAACATTTTCTGAATGGGTAACGTCATGCAGCACAACTCCTCCTAAAGCCACCGCAGCCCCTCCTGAAATTTATTGTTCTAATATATGGCTAAACTGCCACTCTGCCCTGGAAACTTTCATTCACAACACAGGTATGAGATAAGCATCAACAGTGGAAGATATTGCACATTGCCCGGCGAACCCATCTTGACCCTGACCTAGCTAAACCATTTTCAAGAAGTGGAAGTGCAGTTCCATCTTCATGGTCCAGTCATTCTTTGGCTTCTCTGCAGAGCCTGTGACCAGAGCTAACTAGCAGAGCTGGTCAAAATACAGAAGAAAAATCTCACTTAATTTTTTCCTCTAGTTTCTCTCAGAATTGTGAAATTTGCCAAAGTTTCCAACTAGCTCTACTAAATTAGTATCCATTGTGGTAAGAAGTCTACTTTCACAGCTAATCCAACAGCTGTATGTTTGCATGCAAAATGGAGCAGATTGTAGCTACTTCTATTTTTAGTATGGAGGGGCTGCCTGTGGAGACCTCTGGTCCCAGCATTCAGTGCTGTATCTTCATGGAGCACTGGCTGCTGAGACACACAGAGACTATGGGCATGGGCTACCTCTTCTTATTACAAAGATCAGGTGCAGGTCAGAATGTAGAACTCTAATAGGCACTCAAAACTAAAGGCTCCAGTTTGGCCACAAATGCTCCAGATGAATTATTCTCTTTTTGGGACCCCACCCCAATAAATAAAATTATTAGAAGCAGAGTGTTTTAGATTTGGGATATTAATGTTATTAAATTCTGCATAGGAAAATATCCTTGTTAAGAAGAGCTCTGTGCTATCACATTCTATTCATAAAGATATTGGCAGCAGGTTTTCTAATTTCAGGTGCAGACACAAATGATGAAAGAAAATACGTAAATGTTTACTAAGCTTTTATGGATTTCACACAACTAACTTCCCCACTTTAGACCTGGTCTACAATACGCGTTTAAACTGATTTTAGCAGCGTTAAACCGATTTAACGCTGCACTCGTTCACACAACGAGGCCCTTTATATTGATATAAAGGGCTCTTTAAACCGGTTTCTGTACTCCTCCCCGACGAGAGGAGTAGCGCTGAAATCGGTATTACCATATCGGATTAGGGTTAGTGTGGCCGCAAATCGATGGTATTGGCCTCCGGGCGGTATCCCACAGTGCACCATTGTGACCGCTCTGGACAGCAATCTGAACTCAGATGCACTGGCCAGGTAGACAGGAAAAGCCCCGCGAACTTTTGAATTGCATTTCCTGTTTGCCCAGCGTGGAGCTCTGATCAGTACGGGGGGCAATGCAGTCCCAAATCCAAAAAGAGCTCCAGCATGGACCGTGCGGGAGATACTGGATCTTACCGCTGTATGGGGAGACAAATCTGTTCTATCAGAGCTCTGTTACAGAAGATGAAATGCCAAAGCATTTGAAAAAAATCTCCAGGCTATGATACAGAGTCCACAGCACAGTGCTGCGTGACAAGCGTAACAGAAAGCCAAAGAATCAAATGGATGCTCATGGAGGGAGGGAGGGGGGACTGAGGACTCCAGCTATCCCACAGTCCCCAGCAGTCTCCGAAAAGTATTTGCATTCTTGGCTGAGCTCCCAATGCCTGTAGGGTCAAACACATTGTCCGGAGTGGTTCAGGGTATAGCTCGTTAATTTACCCCCCTCCCCCCTCGTGAAAGAAAAGGGGGAAAAAATCATTTCTTGACTTTTTTCAATGTCACCGAATGTCTACTGCATGCTGCTGGTAGACACGGTGCAGCGGCAGTGAACAGCAGTATCCTCTCTCCTCCCCTCCCCTGTGGCAGACGGTACAATATGACTGCTATCCATCGTCATCACCATCCCATGAGTGCTCCTGGCTGGCCTCAGGTGAGGTTGGCCAGAGGGGCCTGGGTAAAAATAGGAATGACTCCCAGTCATTCCCAGTAGATGGTACAGAATGGCTGGTAACCGTCTTCATCATAGCAACTGGGGGCTGAGCTCCATCAGCCCGCTCCCTTTCATGTGTAAAGAAAAGATTCTGTACTGCCTGGACTATCATAGCAGCTGGAGGCTGCCTCCCCCTCATTTTATCTCACTAACAAGTCAGTGTTTCTTATTCCTGCATTCTTTATTACTTCATCACACAAATGGGGGGACACTGCAACAGTAACCCAGGAGGGTTGGGGGAGCAGGAAAGCAACGGGTAGGGTTGTTGCTGGGGCACCCCCTAGAATGGCATGTAGCTCATCATTTCTGCGGGATCTGACACGGAGCAGCTGTGCTCTCTGGTTCTCTGGTTCTGTAGTACACTTGCATCATATTCTAGGCCAGACTGACTCTATTTTTAGATACCACAAAGGAGGGATTGACTCGGGGAGTCATTCCCAGTTTTGTCTTTGCGCCCCTGGCTGACCTCACCCAGGGGCACCCATGACAGCAGCAGACAGTACAGAATGACTGATAACCGTCATCTCATCACCAATTTATAATGGCATGGCAGACGGTACAGAACAACTGATAACCGTCTCCGCTGTCTTGCAAAGGCAAATGAATGCTGCTGTGTAGCGCTGCAGTACCTTGTCTGTTAGCAACATCCAGTAGAGATATGGTGACAATAAAAAAAAGCTGAACGGGCTCCATGGTTGCCGTGCTATGGCGTCTGCCAGGGCAATCCAGGGAAAAAGGGTGCGAAATGATTGTCTGCTGTTGCTTTCACGGAGGAAGGACTGAGTGACGACATTTACCCAGAATCACCCGCGACACTATTTTTGCACCATCATGCTTTGGGATCTCAACCCAGAATTCCAATGGAAGGGGGAGACTGCGAGAACTATGGGATAGCTACGGGATAGCTACCCACAGTGCAATGCTCCAGAAATCGATGCTATACTCGGACCATGGACGCACACCACCGAATTAATGTGCATAGTGTGGCCGCGTGCACTCGACTTTATACGATCTGTTTTACAAAACCGGTTTATGTAAAATCGGAACAATCCCATAGTGTAGACATATCCTTAGTGCCAGGCTGGTAATAAGTCCCTATCTGGTTACAGAATATTGTTTGCAGATTTTGTTGAAAAACTGAAGTTTCATGAGGCCAACGTTAGCTGGAAAAGGCTCCATGGAAAATGCTTGTAAGCAACAGCTTACAGGATAAAAATGCTCTCCCCAATTAACTCAGGGCAGACAGGGACGATGAAACAAAAAGCTTTCTTCAATAAGGTATGGTCCACCTTCAGAAATCCTTTATCAGTACATCCTACTGTATATTTGTCTCAAGACTGTTCATTCTACTTCAGTAAGCTACAGGGAAAACAGCAATGGAAACTGATGCAAGCAGTCTCACACTTGTTGTACAAAAACCAGGTGATAATTTTCCCCAATTGGACCTCCAATGACAGACACATACCAAGGGCCAGTGATCCTACTGAGGGTGGCTCTAAAAGCAAGCAGAAGTTTTTGCAAGATCAAATGAAACTTGTCAGTCACACACTGGAACCAGACAGCAACAAGAATAAAGAAAAATTAACAATGTACATTTTTCCACTTAATAGATTACAATATTTGGAGTTCTTATCCCACAGCTGTATTACTAATCAGTGCACAGACTGGTTAAAGCTTCATTATTGTAAAGGCAGTTAATGTCTACTTCGCCACTAGAATGTCTCAGGACAGCTCTTCACATCAGTATCCTAGTCGGTTTTCTACAGCACAAGTTGTTCAAGATTTTATTGCATTTAGAAAAGCATCAGAGAATGCTGAGCTTCTCACGTTGGTCTTAAAAATTAGCGGTTTTCCTGTTCACGGAACACTGGTAAAGAGAACTAAAATGATTGTTTATCAATGCATCATTTAAAAAGAAATCAACGCCAATAATCACAATTGTTGATTAAGTTACTGGCAGCAGGTCGTTATTGGAGGAGGAGAGGCTGGTCTCTCCTGATGCAGAGCAGCCGAGATAGTCTCAGAGAGGGAAAAACAAACAGATGTACTATCATTTTTTATAAGTGAATACTAAAACAAATCTTCCCATCACCACCTTGGAGCCCCCCTTGTTTCAACCCTAATACTGATTACAAACCAAACCAATATCCTGCCGTTTTCATCATGAATCTAAACTGTCTTGGTGATCAACTAGTTCTATGTCCATGCCTCTGTCAAATCTCACAGCTTTCACACAAATCTGTTCAATAGCAGAATTCATACCAAAAAAATCAACCTCAAATGATGGAACACCGAGTGTTCCTTCACTGTTTGTATGGCATGTCTGATACAATTTAAGACTGGCTTTTCAGAGTGAGGTAATAAGAGCAATACATAAATAAGAGATCTAGGAGCTGATCAAGCTTTATGGTAATTTCTTCCACTTCTAAGTACAAAGGAACTGGTGGACACTAATACTTTGTATGAGTAAAAGCAGCAAAGAGTCCTGTGGCACCTTATAGACTAACAGACGTATTGTCAGGCTGCACATGCATCCGACGAAGTGGGCATTCACCCACGAAAGCTCATGCTCCAATACGTCTGTTAGTCTATAAGGTGCCACAGGACTCTTTGCTGCTTTTACAGATCCAGACTAAACATAGCTAACCCTCCGATATGTGACACTTTGTATGAGAAAAGTGCTAACCAAAGAGAGGCCATTTCTTAACTAATGAAATCAATTTGATATGTGAGGTTTGAATACTAGCCCTTTAAAACACAAATACACAAGCCAACAACAGATTATTACTTTAACCTGCTCATTTTCCAAGACAACAGTACAAAAAAAATGCAACAGCCACTGCACAGGGGGAAGTGGCTAATGACCTGTTTGAGTCCCTCACCAGCCCTCAGCAGAAAGGTACTGCAAGAGAGTGGTTTCTCCAAGCAAGGTGCTCAGCTGGTGTGGGTCACTGCATGCAATGGCACACCTCCTTGGAGCGGCTTCCCAGTGAAGCCCTTTCCTCGATAGACGCCAAAAATCAAATCTTGGCTACTTAACACAGCATGTTCCACATGTTAGCTCCCCACATGTTGCGTAATCATGTTAACAGAGATGGATAGTGCTGTCAAGCAGGAAGCTGGCTCACCCGGATGGAAAGAGTGGGATACAGCGACCTTTACATTCAGAGCAAAAAGTGCCCCTGAAATGGCATGAAATGTTTTGAAAGAAACCTAAACTTCTTTGCTTGCTTTTATTGTTGTGTTTTGTAACAAAACTCAGTGTTGCTGTGCTTGAGTTTTGCTTGGACTCAAATCCTGGACCTCTCTCAGAAAGCAGACTAGCTGACAGAGGAAATGAATCATTATCAGACTGCTTTGAAAGAAGTTTTCTTTAGGAGCTCTACATTATATCCTAGTTTCCAGGACACTTAGTTTCAAACACCGCTGCTGCTCACATTGAAGGCAGCCGAAATCTCCTGGCTGCCTTTTATTTCAAATTTTTTAATAAGGAAATACTGACTAAAGCAGCTAAAAAGCCAAATTTCCAAGTAAAACCATTCGTAGATTAGTCTAATTGTGCACTGGTTTTTTAAAAATCATGTCAAGACTGAACTGAAAGTTACGGATTTCGCTTCAAAAAGTAAGCATTACCATCTAGTCAATACAAGCCATTCACTTGAAATGCAGAGCGAATCATTTCAACAGGATCTTGGTTTTCAATCTTTTTCCTCAAGAGGTTTTTTATTTTTTTTTAACCTCTTCTCCACTGCTGAACAATCATCTACATAACTATAGAATGACCTTCAGCTTCCCAAGAGGCTTTGTAGCACTATGGTAGGGATGCCAAAATAGATATTGGTCTAATATTAAATAATCAGAGTGAGCTATCAGTCATAAAGGGAATCCTATATATATTTATTTTAGTGACAAAGTATGGTGCGGCACAAACATTTTTAAATACATAACCTGGTGTTCATGTGTCATGGCCCTGAAATGAGGGGGACAAGATAGCTGGCACATATTGTACAATGTCATGCAGTTATACACACAGGTATACTACATGGCTACTCTGAATAATGTTCTTCGAGGCAGCAAGCTTGGGGCCTTACACTAAAGAACAAAGCAAGACATAATATTTTCTCTAACTGATCAATACCAGTCTTTCATATGTCAGTAGGATTTATCAAATGCTCTCTATACCAGATAGAGAGTCTGGCGCTGTTACAAGCCCAGTGATAAGAAATACTACTGATTTAACTGCTTGCTAGGTTTGCCACTAATCCTCTTGCACAGTGACCTCAGGAGCTATGAAAAGCTGTTTTCTTATGTCAATGAGCATGAAAAAGAATGCAGTGGAATACCTTGTGCCTGAGCTGCAGAACTGTGGGAATACCCCAGAGCCAGGAGCGCCGTCTCCACCAGCTGGCTAAAGAGGACATCTTTGCGAACCAGAACGAACTCCGCATGCTCCTCTCGATTATCATATTCAAGGGAGGTGTCCAACTGCTCCACCACACAAAAGACGGGAATCATCAAACCTAAGTAAGAAAGGTTTTTAAAAGAATCATCAGTAATAGAGGAACAGGAACAAATAAGTAATTCATTTCTGATTGAAAATGTCAGATTAATACACATCCTGGAAGGTTCATGTTAGAGGTCTGCCTTTTTTCCCAGTTTTCATTAGACTGCAGAATAGTCTTTAAAGAGAAATAGTAGGTGCCTCCTCACTTGACTCATTTAAAACCATACTAGATAACAGTCCAGAGAATACAATGCAAGAACCAGGGGGATAAACAGGATGCCCTAATAAGACTTTCCAGCTCTAGTCTGCTAGGATTCCATATATTTCCCTATACACAGCCATACATGAACTCCGCATTTAAATGTTATTCCCTCTCCTCCCCACACAATGAACACTACAGGAGAATTAAAAGACCAAGGCTTTCTCCATGCATGGTTATGTGTTCCAGAGGGATGGGGTGTGCTCATTGATACATGTATAGACTGAAGCCACTCAGCCTTTTGCCATATTAAGAGCTACAGAAACACACAGTAACAGGTTTGCATTGTTCACGGGAAAACCCACCCTGCTAGCTGGTGCTGATCCCGCAGAATCACTGAGGCAGATGGTTCATTAGCTCACCATAATATAAGGCATGAGGAGGGCATGGTCTAGTGTGGATCTAGGTATGGACTAAGCAGTCCTGGGAGAGGAGCTTTAGAAGCAGCCCAGACTTGGGAGAAGATTTGGGCAGGATTGTTTAATTTTGTTTTATTGCAAGTTTCTTTCATGACTGCTGGAAGGTTTACATCTGCTACAAATTGTGTGGCCTGTGTTTGAAACAGACTAGGGAAGCTACCTCTCACATAACACTACCTGTAACAATGTTATCATCCTTCCTTTTCAAACTGCTGATTAGCTCTGCTACTAGACGTTTATTAATTGGCTACGTATACTTGTGAGTCACTGAACATGCTGGAAATCATTATGAGACTGGAGATATATCTCAGCCTAAAATGGTTTAACTAGTTCCTACCTATACAGTCTAATGAAAGGAGTTCCTTCAGGTCTACTGTTGTGGGTGGAAAGCTCACTCTAAAGACCAGCAGTATAGCCCTCTCTCTAATGGCAAAGAAAAGAAAAACAACAGGCTATTTTTAGGCTATGTTAAGGAGAACAAACATTGTGCTACTTTATTGCACATTCAAGCAAAATAAGAGAAACCTGCATTTCAGGAAGTCAACTCTCCTTTCTTAAGAAGTCAATTAAAACCTCTTCGAGGTATCCACCACAGTTCGGTTCAAGCTTTAGTTAAAGATCACTCCTATACATCGACTGAGGTTTGCTGCTTCTTTAGGCATTTGCTTGGGGAAAAGCTGCATTCCATTTTAGAGTCACAGCCCTACATCAGACAGGAGACAGTGAAGTCAATGACAACTATAGGAGGCAAAACTAATGGACTCAAATCCTTATCAGCTGTTGGTGCAAGAGACAAAACTCGTTTAAAAATAAATTGTTAAGTACACAACTCTCAGTCGTTACATTAGACACTGGTCAGATTCCCTTTGACGAGTACAATGGTGTTGTTCGCAATAGTAACATGCATCAGGAATGAACCTCTCAATATCAGATTGCTGCTCTTGGATTCTGGTACATGGCCAAGAGTTCTGCAAATTGAAGTACTACTGTTTAGTCTTAATGTACTCAAGAACATGTACCATAAAGCCATCTGTGGGCTTCTTTGCTGGAAAGATGTTGTGGAGTTGATCCTGCTCCCACTGAAGCCAGTGACAAAATTCCTATTAACTTCTATGACCCCAGGGTTGAATCCTAGTTGCCTGTAAATCACATAACTAGTTCAAACAAAATTCAGTCTCTCTGTAAGTGAAAAATCTTCTGTTTCTATTCAGACATGGTTTGTCACAGTACTTTCAATGCCCAATTTATCATTAGTAATGCCAACAATCTGTGGTGTAACTATTAATATGTTGTGAGACAAGTTTATAACGATTGTAGTAACAAGTGGCCAAATTCAGACGCAATGCTAATGGCTGAATAAATTACACTTTGGTAAATTAGCACAAGTGGGTGAATGCAAGCTTATGAGAGAAAGGGGTGCTGTTGCATCTTTTATCCTGCAACTGGTTGCTTTTCTTGCTACAACCCTGTCTATTCGCCCCCTTGACATATACGTTATATCAATTCCCCATGCAATCTATACTATCATTTATGTCATCTCTGCAGAAGAAGCTCTCAATTGCTGGAAGTAGAATTGTTCATAGTTTAATTTTGGGATCATAGGATGAACCCACATCATTACTGAAGATCCTCTGCCAAATACTGGCTTTTAAAATGGTCCTTTCCCACCACTGCTGGCTGGCAGCTCTGCTACAGAGATGGGGTTTCCAAGGACAGCATCTCTGAGCTTTGTGGCCCCGCAGAAATGACAATAAGCTGCTAACAGTACATTAAAAAGAATGTGGGGTAAAGGGAAAATTATCATATCCTCTGCTGCTAATAGGTTTTGGTGCCTGTGGCTACAACCCCTAGAACTTTAACACCAATCCTACTTTACTAAAGACTGATGGTAAATCCAACTCTCCCCAGAAAATCGCATTCCAAGGAAGTATCACCTGCTTTGCCCTTTATTTAGCATTGGACAGAATAAAGCTATCGTTTCTTCCACAGATTTATTACCTCAGAGTTCCCTATTTCCTGACAGTCAGAGAATAAATTAACATTCTTTACTGTACATTAAAAATGAGAGAAGAAAACATTTTCGGCTGGAAGCCAATGCCACTCTCACAGACTGATATACACAACTTCTCACACCTAGGTACGTATATTACACCTTTCTCATACTCAACCCTAATACAATAGATTTAAAGTATAGCTGTGTAAATTAGTCAATGCTCTCCAACAGCCCCAGTCAGAGAATTTATAGCAATACTTACAAAGCTGAGAGCGTGAGTTTAGATACGAAGCCTTGTAGGTACTGATGGAGTAAGGCAAAATGAGCCTTTAACATTGCTTGGTTCTCTTCCCATTCCTGATCATCCAGAAACCACCACACACAACAGAAAACCTCTGGTCCTAAAATTGTGTGTACTTGGTTTTTCAGATTTACAAAGGCGCTTTAGCGGGTCTTTATAACTCATGGTGCAGGACATAAAACTATATGATTTTCACATACAGAGGTTACAAGAGGTGGACTGGAGGCAAGAGGGAGTATTTTTCTTTCTGAAAAGGATAAATGCAATGCCAGAATGTACAAAGGCATTCATATTAAGCTGCTTCATTTTTTTTTGTTAATTTATTTAAATACAGCAACTTAGTTGCTTTTCTACATAAATTCAGATGGTGCTTTGACCCTGAACACACAGCATCAGTTGAAACAAATAAGGAAAAAACAAGATCCTAGAAAACAGCAAAAGCTTTCATGACAGCATTGGTACATAAATGCCACTCTCCACACTCTGAGGAAGAGGCACAGTCCCATGTATGACAACTGTGCACAAACTGCTTTGACTATGACTGTTTATGCCTGTGTACATTTTCCAAACCTGGGTGGTTTAAACTTCACGATTCCCCTTCCAGTCACAGGGAGTTGTAAAGCTAAGGCTTTGCACATGGTTTTCCTTACTTTTTAGGCAAACTAGTCAAATTCTTTTCTGAGCCTGGCCTAAGGTGCAGAGAGAGACTAGAAAGAAAGCACCACTGAAATCATGTACCTGATATTTGTATTTTACTGTACATTTTCTCCTCCTCGTCATTGTCATTCTGTGTGAACAGAAATAAAACATCCATAAAAATTAGAGAGTGGGCATTAAAAACTGAAGGTATTTGTCAGAGCTGTCTTTGTTCAAGTAGTAGTTTTTGGCTATATCTGTGTACAAACTCATCAGTTTAACTAAAAGTTGAGTCATTTAAAAAAAAGTACTGAACTAAATCAATACAGAGTTCTAAACCAATTTAAGAATGTCTACATGGGTTTCCACCAGTTTTCTTCAAACTGATCTAATTAAACAAATATTTTTAGTTAAACTGGTGCAACTTGTATGTGTATGGACCAGTCCCTTTGTGTTCCTTTCAAATGACAATTTCAAGGCACAGTATGGTGCTGAGTCTTTCACTGTTTTTTTCAATAAGTTTCAAGTGTTATCTAGTCCATTGTGTGCTCAAAGTGAGTAATATGGTAAATTGCACTCTATAGTCACTGGACTCGCACATGTTGTCCATTTGCATGCTAACAACATATGGAGGGTGGGGGGAGAAAGGATATGGAGAGCTGGTGATGATGTTAAATAAAAATGCTATATACACACACATACACTCATCATTCTATCCCCACTGAATGGGAAGCACCATTTATCCTAATAAATATAAAACAGATCAGTCAATAAGAGTAGAATGCAATAAAATGTGTCTTTTCAGATTAAAATTTGTTTTCATCAGGCAAAATGTTGAACTCTGTCTAGGTGTTATTTAATTTAATCTAATTTGAACAATTTCCAAACATCAGCTTGATTAATTTCAACAGCATGATGTTATGGAAAAATTTACTGTACTGGGGTTCTCTAGAAGAGAATTAATAAAGGAGCCAAGTTCTCAACTCTGAGTAACACAAGGTTTTAAGACTTCCCAGATTTCTAGTGGGAATACTTCATAGCACAAGCATGCTTTCTTTTGGGAGTTAAACCCACTAAAATTATTAAAAATTGAGATCAAATGGTGGTGTAAAACCCAAAGGAAATCATACGATAGTGGAGAGATTTTTATCAAATGAAAAAAAAGTAGAAAATAAAGTTTTTACAGCACACGCACACAAGGTAATCTCCCTCACAGACAGACAAAGCTAACATCTATGATTTGATGTTCAGAAACCAGGGCATTTATTGACACTTAATAGACTACAGAAAACCCTCCATTATTGCATAAGAAAGCAGGCTTTGCCTAGTAGAGATTCTAAACAAAGGCCACACAATACGCAAGCCTCTCTCAAACACAGAGTGCCAAACTCCAATGACTTCAATGGAGTGGAGCCTGATTACGCCAGGACTGAATTTGGCCCAGAGTGCGACTACATACCTTTCCTAAATCCAGTGTACAAAAAGAGATAGTATCAGATCTGCAGAGGAAGCCAAAATTAACTACACTCCCCCCACACATACCCTGGTGAGAGACTGCAACTCCATTTTTCAATACAACACGTCTTATGGAGGGACCAATCCTGCAAGCCTTCCAGATGCAGAACTGCCATTGACTTCAATGGGACCTCTGCACAAGATGGTTTTCATGACTCGGCCCCCATTTCAATACAATTCCATCTGCAACACAGTTTATCTGGACAATTCCCTCTGTCGAAGGTCATATAGTATATTTAACAAAAAAAATTGTTCTCCCCTCTGATACTACCATCCTTCTAGATGAGCAAAATGAAAGATTTCTTAAATCTGATTTGGTTTCCACCAATTATGTACTTTTCATGCTAGAGGGGCATTTTGTGTAACATGGACCATGAAGAGGAATTTCACAATCTCAGGCACTAGAAGAAAGCTGAATTTAAACAAAAAAAAAATATTTGTTATCCAATTCCCCCGTACTTTCTTTTAAACAAATGCTAATTCTGACAGCATCCCTTCAAGAACTTCATATCAGAATTCACATAGCAAAGAGAGCTTCTCTTCTGTTCTCTTCCTCATTAAAATCCACTGCCTAGTCCCACTAATTAAAATGGAAGGAACCTCTAGAATTTAACAGTTCCCAGTTCTTTAGAGCTACCTGAATTTCAGCATTGAAGAGCTCCATCTCACATTCCCATGGAAACAAAGTGACAGCCATATTTGCCTAGTCCCCTGTGTAACTGAATAATTTCCACTCTTGAAAATCATACTGTGCAACACCAAACAACAAGATAAGCTCAGCAACAACACTGCCATAGCTCCAAAATGGTATCAGCTGAAGACCCTGCAACAATTCTGAGAAATGAACATCTCACACAAATACTAATAAACAGGAAAGACTTCTATTTAAGCTTCACTAGCTGAACCTGTTCATAATTACGCGCCTATTCTAAAGTGTGACAAACGGCTTTTTGAGAAGAGAGAGGCCATTGAGTATTAGAAAAGACAGTTCACCATTCTTATCTTCACCTCATTTTTACTGAAAGCATTGCTCAGCTCTAGCTGGGAGGTGATGTGAGATCTTACACATAAAATCCTACAGACTCCAATTAAAGATTTAATATTTAGGACACATGATAGACTGAATAGATGCAAAGACACTGTTTCTAAAGTGCAGCATACCTATCACTATTTGAGAGCAATCTCTCTTGAAACAGGCTCAGGTCATGGCAATACAGCACAGTGGAGTGGTTGAAGAAAGCGCTCAAAAACTTCAGCAGGTATTAGTCAGGTTCCCTCAGAATCACTTTCAAGCGATCCATAATCTTAAATATAATTACATTTGACAGAATATAAACTGTTGGCAGTTAGCCTGTTTATTATAAAAGCTTGGTTTAGGTAAATGGACTGTACTTCAGTCTTTTAAATAACAAACACAAACCTACAACAGTCCTGTTATGAGGCAGAAAGTTCTTTCACTGTAAATCTTTTTACTGAGGACCAGGGGAATTACTTTGCAGCTTGTTTTTCACTAACCACTTGGAACCATGTGAAAACCACTACACGTATCCAGGAACAAGGCTAACTGGAATTCTATACATTAGAATTAGAGATTATATTAAGATCATCACAACAGTATGGTGTTGCCTCAATATAAAGATTAGCTCAGCAGGGCAAAAACTTCATCTTTCCACAATCACAACGCTTGCCTACACAGCACTCCAGCTTTTTTAGGTTACTTGTGAGCTAATGGACATTTGTACTAGGACTGGCAGAACTTCACTGGTTAACTCCTGCTCTTTAGGGGTTTATATACTGGTTGCAAAAATTTGCTCCGGATTGAAATTTGGCCTTGAAGAAGATCTCAGTCTCCAGATTTATTTTTTCAAATACTATAGCATGGCTCCCTTTTTGGGAGGGCTGAGGGGACAGAGTACAGACATTACCTTTCTCCACCTTTTTCCCCCCTCCAACTCTCAGTATTCAATACAACCCTAGTCAGGAAATATTCTTCTACATATTGTGTTGTAGCCAATGGTGATGGGAAACCACAGCAAACTGTTTACATCATTTTGCAGCTTCCAATCCTTCTGAGGCATCAGTCTCCCTACCAGCGCCACTCTCCCTGCTCTCTAGAATTTTCACAAATAAATCACCAGCAAAACTGCAAATTTCCCCCAGTTCTGACAGTTTAACCAGCCCAAGAATTCTTTTTCTAAGTGAAACACAGCTACACTGTTTAACAGGAAATGCTCTAGGCCACTGGGCCATGACACGAACCTATTACCAAACTCAGAACACGATTTGATAATACTCCAGTTTTACATAAGACTATATAAATAAAATGCACTTAACTGGGATGTTTAGACTAAAAAGAGACATAAAAATAGGTATAATGCTGAGTCTCCACGCCCCTCTCATCCTACTGCATTCCCAGTAGGAAGTTGTAGCTCATGGGACACATAATCACCCTATATCCCAAATAAGAGAATCTCAGCTGCCTCTGATAACCAAGCACAAAAGGATGGGAATTCAGAGTGTGTCATCTCCTCTGGTTTAAGCAGGCACCCCCCTTCCCCACCCTATGTGTTAGCATAGGAGTTTTGGGTCTGCATTTTCTTCACTGCCTAAGACATGCCCATAGGCTAGTATGTCTCCACTGCTCCATCGTTAAGGCAAGGATGATAACGCATAGCACAAAGTTGTGTTGTGAGGTTCTGAGAGTCTTGGATGACAGGCAGAATACAAATGCAAATGATCATTGCTATTATTCTAACCTAAAACTCTACTTCCCTCGCCCCTCTTCTCTCCTACAAAAAAAGCCAACAGAAAACACTGATGTCCATGAAAGTTGTATGCATGTGTCAAGAGCAGTATATGGCCTTAAAATAGATATTAAAAAGCAAACATGAATCCATTATAGCACCTTCCTAAATAAAACAGCTAAGTTGTTCTCAATTTCCTTTTTAAAAATACCCTGCAGCACTACTTTACAATATGAATTAATGGAAAATGTACTAAGATTTCACTTAAAAATAGTGAAGGAAGCCCTTTTGGAATTAAATTGGTATTTTTAAAAAAAAAGCACCTTAAGCTGTTACGTGATATTTGCTTTTGGTTCCTAGAACTTAAAAAACAGGGCTGGAGTTTTGGAGTTTGTACGTTTTCTTTTAATTAAGCAACTAAAGTTTTTTTTAGGGGCTAAGATTCTCTAACTCTGGGTAGAACTTGGCATAATTTTAGTGACCATGTTATAAAGTCCTTAAAACTAGAACAGACCTGTGACTTTGGCAGTGCTAGTAGGTGCCACCATACTGTATAAATTTTAGAGTAAAAACCCTTCTAGCAGAAGCATTTTAATGAAGGTTCTGTTACATAGTCTCTAAGCAGTGGAATGCATATCTTGGAATGTAACCGCACAACTTTCTTTCTTGTTTTAGATTTCATTTCTGAAGAAGAGTTAAGTAACACACTCCGACTGGTTTTGGCATCTTCACTTGGTCTCACTATTAAAGCTCTCTCCCTCCTTGATCCCCAGCCCTCTGTGCACCATCCCAACAGCAAAGTAAGGGAACAAGAGTAAAGGAGGAATCAGTCCTCACCTTACCTAAGAAGTAGCTGACAGAGGGACTGAGGGGACTGCTACAGTTAGGCTGCTGCGCTCAAGTCCAGTTCCAGACTCCAGCAGCAAAGAAAAGAGGGGACTGATCTGTAATCCTCACCTTTGCGCCCTCTTCCCCATTGCCATTTAGACTATGTCTACACTAGAAAAACTGCTCATTTCTAAGACTGCGTGTCAGCCATGGATGCAGCCAAACTGATGCCAGGCACAGTTTAGCAGGAAACATGGAGAAGAGCAAGCCACAGTCAATCCCTTGTTAACAACTCGGGTCCAAGCACGGTTACTGAAACAGTCCTGAACACAGGATGACTTTGTCTACACTTTCAGCAGCAGTTCCGCTGCTCCCATTGCTGAAATCCATTGTCAGCAAGAGAGAGTTTTTCCAAGCACAGACAGAACCATTGAGACCTTTCTATAGACAACACCGAGCAAATGTGAAGGAAGGAAGGAAGGAATCCACACCCTAGCGAGGAGGGACGCCAATGCGTTCTTTCTGTCCCTTTAGGAAGCAGCTGATCTGCTCCATTCACATTCTCTGTCAGCACACTGCCTGCAAAAAGCCTTCCGGGGGAGTGGGCATGGGGCACGAGCACATCAGAAATTATGACTCAGCATCTTGAACTGAGGGTCCAGCCACAGTCTGGTTTGTCTCGCATGGAGGGTGCCAGTACTTTGATCTGTGTTATCTGAAGGAAGGAAAGCGAGGGCTGCAGAGGAAACCTTATACCTTTGCAGCAGAAGGAGCAGTACCATAGCTCTGTTTAAAATTTAGCCCCCTTTTTAGTAATGCTCTCCTAAGAGCTGGTTCTGTACATTTACCATGTGTTTTTTAGCAGTAGCCATGCCTTTACCAAACAGGTCACAAGGGAAAGGAATTCCATTTAACAGCCACCAGAGCTTCACAACTACATATTTACTTTGTTCAACCAGCGCACTACATTTGGCCACAACCTCCAGAGGGCAAAAGGATCTGCTGGGGCAGACCTACTGTGTGGATTTGGAGGCGTCAACTACCCATGCTTTGGGGACTCTCCAAAAAGGATTGCTACAACATGGTACACACACGACTATATTGGAAGGACTGGCACCTCATCTAGTGCAGAAGGCAACTGCGTGCTCACTTAGAGGCCATTCCTTCTCCCTCTCCCCTAAAATCCCCTAAGTTTACGTGGGTGGCATGTGATAATGATCATCTCTAATCATAATGGAGTAAGAAAAGGGAGAATTAAACAAGTGACAGGAAAAAATATTTTACTATTAAATCAACCATGGTTACAGAGATAACGCCTAACCTTAGCTTTAGCATCTTAGTAGTATCCAGTTACTATGCATTCATCCATATCTGCCCTTGTGAAGAGCCCAAGTCAAAGATCTTCTACCATAATAAATATAAACATCAGCTAACAAACAAGATGAAATAAAACTAAAAAACATTACTGTTCCTCTGCATTTTCTCTAAGTCTAAAAATTGGTAGCGTGTATGACAGGTCCACCTCATTTTTCTTAATGATGTTTTTATTATTCTTTCACTCAATTAAAATAGAAATGGATATTGCATCTTCTGACTGTGTAATTGTTATTGTAATCTGTTTTCGATCACTGCTTGGGAAATGGGTCCAAAACAACATAAACTATCCACAGCCTCAGAATACAAGTCATTTTCTTTTACTACAATACTTAAGAGACATCTATCATGTAGCTCTGCTCACATGTTTGTATTATGGCAACAAAGTTATTTGTAAGTTAGGAAAAGACATTACAAAAAAATCACCTTTTACTCCAAAGTAATGTATAACACATAATTTATAACTTCATTCCTTAGTAGCCATTCACAATATCAAGCCTGAAAACTGTGCACATTTAATTTTTAAATATATAAAGAGAGGAAATTTATATAAACTAAAAATATAGCAGAAAATAGGAATTTATATTATTTTGGCTATATGGTCTAGTTATGGTTTGGAAAATAACTTGCTTCATTTCCAATATATGCCTATCAGTGATATTTATGACAAAAGAACTCTCTATGAGTTTATATTAGTAGGATACATGGTATTTTACGTAAGTTTGCCCACTTATTTGAAGCTTCAGTCCAAATGAGCAGTAAGTGAAATGAACAAATAGTGGGTGATATTCAGGGATAGATGAAGTAGTACATTCGCTTTCATATAAGATGCTAATATAATAAGTAAAGCATCTTGAAAAAGAGTAGCCTTGTGGCTAATGCAAGATGAAAAGCAAGGTTTTGGTATGAAGAATTTCCACAAACAGTCCTTGCCCGATCTAGTTCTTTTGAAAACACTTGCACGTCTTAAAAATAAAAAATAAGAAAGAAAACAAACATACACACAGGCAAAGGAGGACACTGGACTGGGAGCGGTTTATATTTCACTTTGAAAATGCAATGTGCATATGGCCAAAGTGCAGGATGCATCAATTTCATAGGAAAAAGTAGTTGGATGGTAGGGTTGGGTTGGTTTAAGGCTTCCACTTAACCTTCTTACCTTTGCTGGCATTACTGCAGACAAATTTATTACATTATTCTGACTCCTTAATATGACATGTCCTGTAACCAACCCGCTGAAAAAAGAAGTGTTAGTTTGACCTCAGGGACAGCAGCATGACTAACAAGGCACAGACTGGAATCCATGTAAACAAGACATGTACTTAACTCCTGTCCACAACTACCTGTCCCTCTTTTTCATTCTCTCTCTATCCCTCACAGAATTTCATACAGCTGATACACGTTATAGTGCTACTTTTTTTCTTAACAAAATTGAGCACAGCAGCTACTAACAATTTAGCATTTGACACAAGGTTTAAAATCTCTACTGCAGACACGCACTCTCCCCTCCGGCATGCAAATGAAAATAATAGAACTCTCTGGCTCATACTGCACTACTTTTACATTTACAATCATTTGACGCTGCTGTTAAGTCATCCTTGCAGCTTTGTGTCAGGCAGAAAAATTCACCAGTGCATAAGTCTTGATCTATTAGCAACACTGATTTTCACATTTACTCTAAATGTAGACTTAAAAAAAAACAAACAGAAGAATCTTACAAACTTATTGTAAGTTCTTATCACATTAGTGGTCTCTAAAATACCTTGCTCGCTAACAGTTACAACTTTTCATAACTTTTGGGGGGGAGATGGGAATAATGTTATTTTCAGCCAGGTTTAAAATAAGCATATTTATCAACTATTTCAATCTTTAAGGGAAGGTATCTGAACCTTTTCAGATGGTATTATAGTGACAAGCCATTATTAAAACTATCATTCTCTAATCTGAGACAGGTACAATTCTAAATACCTAATTCAATATTTTCCCTCAGTACAAAGACTAAAGAACAATTACTCACAAAGTGTTTGCTTCAAATAATTAGCTTTTATGAGAAGTTACTGTAGCCATAGCCACTTTTAGAGTAGATTTTGTAAGGACTCAATTTCAAATCTGCAACAATGCCAACACGGTTGCCATTTAACGCAAAGAAGGGTTGTTGTTTTTTTTTAATATAATGTATAAATGCAGTAAAAACTTTGTGAATGAACTGAAGAACCTAACAAAGGCAGGCTAATGATAGCATTTTTAATTGTGATGAAAATGTAGTTTCTGCACTTTGTACCACTAACAAATTTAAATTATTTTTTAGGTAACACAGAAAAATATATATGTTTTAACTGACTAGCGTTCAGCAACACACACCAAGCTAAAATACGGCGGGGGGGGGGGGCCGCTAGGAAAGATTAAATTGTTATTGGTTGATAAACATCAATTTCACAATATACACACAAACCAATTAAAAATATTTCCTTCTATAATAGGAAAAATTTACAGATAGGCAAAGTAAGAAAAATGCTGCTTGAGAACTTATTAAGAGTGTGATTTAAGGATATTTACTTTGTATATTTTGACAAATGTAGCTGACAGTTTGTCTTTTAACAATATTAAAGATTTAACTTTTTGAATATCAGCATTAATTGTCATTAAATAATAACTGTCTGCCCCTCCATAATTGCATCCAACTGCGAAATTTTAAATTAATAAAATTGTGGAGTGAGGGTATGAAGAAAACCCATGATTCTGAGCAATTATGAAAACTGAAATAGATAAAAAAGAAGCTTTAAAAATTATCTGTCACAATTATTTAAAAAAAATTGAATTCTCCCAAGCCTAAATAAAGGAGGGAACATTTTTAGCATGGCTAGGGACTATAAAATATTTCTCTCTGCAGCCATCAAATCGTCAACTGGCTTTTGTCTGTTGTGGCTTTAGTTCGTAACTCAGTTTCACTTATACAACAATGTGAAAATGCATCAGTTGCAGTATAGCTGATAAACGATGAACCAAGCTTTGGTTCCTACTCTATCTCTCAAAAACTTTGCATTTTTAACACATTCTGCTATGTTCAAAATGTCTATTTTGTGTTGCCAAAGGAGAACACTCATTTGATAGCTACATATAAAGAGCCTAAATCAGACACTGCTTGAGCTAAGTGCTGAGCAACTTCTGTGTTGTGCAAAGCACCCGCAATTCACATCAATTCAAGAGGAGTTGATAATACTTAATGCCTTGCAGGACTGGGCCTTTAATCTTGAAATACATTAAGTGTTACCAACAGGCAGGAAAAAATCCTGTAAAATGTGAGTTAGCCAAAATAAATTATCCAATTTAAGCTCATTATGCATAGAAAGATAGTAAATGAAGAGCAAACTTGACCAATTATAACTTTTGCAATAGTGAAAAAGCTTTCCTAGTTTCCACTACTTTCAGTCATTTCAAAAGGACTTTCTACTTTAAAAAGACCATAGTGAGTTCAAAACAATCAATTTGTCAATTCTAACACTTTACACTACACATCACCATAAGATTCTTAAATGGCCTGATAACTGTTCATTCACAAAAGTCAAGATTTCTCTTATTTAGGACACACAACAATTTTGCGAATGTGAACTATATACTGCAGCAAATGGTCTCAATTTTATAACAGCATAGATGTCAATTTACATTGCCATTCACTGTGTCATTTTCAATAACAAAACATGTTACATGTGCCAGCTTCCTCTTTCCAGAAGGTCCAAAATATCACTGTGCCCTTTCTTGCTCATGCAGAAGGCATTAAAAATTAGTGGCTTTGCACTTTTGTAAAGTCATAAAAAAGTATTCAAACTATAATGTCAGTTGAAAATAAAGGGTTGTGTATTAAGGTATTGTATAATATGTGAGAGTGTGGAATACAGATTAGAAATATGAAGTGTGACATTTACTGATCACAGAAAGCTTATGACTACTTTATTACAAACAATTACATGAAAAACTAGTTTTCTTCTACTATTAAACCTTGCTAAAATATTTCAGATAGCAAAATAATTTCATTAGGAATAGGAAAACAATTATTTAGCTTCACCTTTAGGAGTTTAATCCATAACAGTAAAGTTTAATATTATTTTCCTTCTTCAAATGATGTCTAAGCTCTTTGTTTAAATTTGGTTGTGAAAATGTAGCTATTTAATTTTCTGCAGCGAAAGTTCCCCGCTGTTCTATACTGCAGCTATTTTGGCATGGACCTACCACCCTCCCATTGGATCAAACCAATTCTATTCTACGGGTCGCTGTCTGTTAGAATCACACTGACAGCACTTCTCTCAAAGAAATGTCCTGTAAATAATTGACAATAAATCTGTTCTGTCCTATAAGTACAGCAAAAGCACTGTTGACAGAGAGAAAGAAGAATTAACATTTAATTCCTCAAAGATGTTGGTCCCTTTTCTTTTCTTTGGTTCATGATGAAGATAATGGCATCAAGCAATTTACTGTGAGGAGGGGAAAAAAAGATGCTTATAGCTACTGCTGAACAGTTGTGGGCGGAGGGGGGGGGAATCTTATTACAGCTAATCTTCAAGTCTCAAATACATAATGGTCAGTGGCTTTCTCTACATGGAACTTAGAGTTCCAAAATTACACGAACCATCAAATTTTGCCTAGGTCACCGAATGGGTGGATACCCTATGTTCTGTTTAATGCATATGTTCAATTGCATATATATTTTAACCAACTGTATCTTTAGTTTAATAACAGACCACGTATTGAAAACACAGAGAAGGGCTATTTTTCTGCCTCAGCAAAAATACAGATGATACACTAGATGAGCCCAGAAGAGTGACTGTTACATTTATCCTCTTAAAGAGATCAGCTATGATCAGGAAAGAAAATTAATCTTTTTCAACACAAAAAGCAGCTCATTTCTAACAATTAATCAGTCTACATCTGCATTACAAGGAGATACCAGTGTCCCCTTTTCCTTATTTAAATTAGATAAGGGTTTTTTTTTCCTAGCAATATACTATTAATGCACAAAACTAAGAATCTGCTTTCTATTTTAATTGATACTGAGTTAAAGCAAGAGAAAATGTAGGGTTTTCCAACTATATTGTATACATGGTATAAAATAGACTACACTGCATTGTCAACTCCTAAGCTAATAAGGCTTTGCGGCTTTCATAACTTCAATCCTAGACATACTCAGCCCTTCCAAATAGCAAAAATACCTTTTTCAGACAGTATTAAAATATTCTTCACCTAGATTTGAACAACATCTAAAACCTGTTACTTTACTTTATCTGATCTATTTATAATGAACGTTCTCTATGCAGACAATTAAAACATGTTAACAGTTATTGTAGGTAAACTTCAGCTCTAAATGATAGCCTAACAATTTAGAATATAATATCAAATGTGATCAATCTGCATGCATGAGTCTGTATAATAATGGATTCCCCCCACCTCCTGTAACAAAGTATATTCTTGAAACAGATATAGGATAGCAAAAATGAACTGGTATTCTTTTGTAAAACTAGCTGTAAGACACTGATTTTGATAGACACTACTTTTACCACACTTGATTGGCATTTCTCTCTGTTGAGAGAGATATTAAAACAGATTTCTGAAATGTACCTATGAAGATCAAAATATGTTTAAGCGTTAATGTTAAAAAGCTGAGAACAATCAGTAGTATAAAACTATCAGGAACGCCCACAGAAGAATGCACGGCATCAAGAAGATTTTTTATATTTGTAGCTTCCTATAAGCATTTAAACCATATGATAGATTTAAGTACTGCTCATGTAAATTAGTTACAACTGCTGGAAAGTTCTCTTTCACACAGATATTATAAAATTAAATTGCATTTTTAACAGTTAAATGAAGAAAAAGATAATTGCTATTAAACTGGTCTCAAACTCATTTAAGAAGCAAATATTACACGATTGCTTCCTGCCTAAAAGTTGATTGTGATATTTGGGTTCTACATTTAATTCTTCTGTACCAAAGCATTAAACAGCACATTTACAATATTCATATTTTAAGTTACACTCTGACTCTGAACTCATTGTCTGTCTTCTTAGAAATAAAATACACAGATACAAATACAGCTCCATTTACAGACAGGTTTGCAAGCTTAATCAACAATTTTGCAAATCTGAATTTCCTAGCTATTAATCATTCTTTTTTCAAAATCCTTATGGAGTGAATTACTAACTGAGAGGGGAAGCCAATTCTAGTAAGTGAATGTTACCCAACAGGAATATAAAGCTGTCAACACCACAGTTCTCCTGCACACTCTAAATTCTCTCCCAGACTTCGTATGTTTTTTAAAGATATATTAGTCTTTTTTCCCAGGGACCCTCTATAAAACCTGCCAGTCAGGAACATCTGAGCACTTGTGTTTTATTACATACATGCTTTAAAACAGACTGGTTAGATAACTGGTGAAACATTTTGGAAAGTGTTGGACTAGCCAGAGCAAAACAAAACTGGACTCTTAACACCTTCAGCTGAAGCGAACACCATTGTAAACAGTACAGAAACTTTAAATTCCCCTATTAAAAACAGCCATGTTTATCTTTTTGTGACCTACATGAGTTTACTACAGCTGCCATAATGGCCCTTTGAATTATGTACATTCAGCTACAAAAGAAGTCAGAAGACAAAATTTCTCTCTAGCAGAGCTGATATACTGTTTGCTGCACTTTATGTAAAATACTCTCACTGAATTTTTCAGTGAGAAAAGTGGAACATCCGTGCACTTAATATTTCTCTGGGAAGTCACTGTAAAAAAAAATGTAATGAACACTAAAAGTTATAAAACTTGTTACCACAGGTCATCAGTCCCGCCATAGCTTTAGATCATTTAAATTAAATTTCTCCATTTTTAATGAAAATGTACAGGAATACTTATTCTTGGGATTTAACTAAATGGGCATAATAGGGGAAAAAAAATCAGCATTTACCTACATAGAACAAATGAAGGGAAAATAAGAGTAATCAAAATGCGACTTGTTAGCATCTTATTGCTCTGGGGTTCAAATCTTAAAATACGTTCTCCGGAACTGAAAAAGATTGTAATAACATTGTCTCTAAATAGAAAAGCATTGAAAATATTTTGCTTTTTGAAAAAGTACAAGTTTTTTCTAAAACGTTTTAAACTTACAAAATAAAAATCAAACTAAGAGTTCATCAACTAAAGTCTTGGAAGTCATTTCACTATGCAACATTTCAATATAGTTTGCTTTTACTGTAGAGTCTTCATCTATGACTAGCACTGGAAAAGGAGTTTATTAATTTATTTTTATAGACACCAAGTTTTGTACATGAAAAAATACTATTTTCTAAAACTCTAATATATTTTAAAAAGGTACTCTTCAAATGCCAACATTTGAGTGTCACAATTAAAGTGACAAAATTATCAGCATTTCAGTGTATATTTGGAGCGATATGAACTTCTGAAACCGACACTCAGTTATTTGCATTCAAAATACACAAAGTAAAAGTCAAAATAATGTGATCATAAACATCAAATCTTAAAAAGAAAATGGGAAACTCTCTCTGAAAAATAGATACGCTAGTTTATCCTGAAAGCTTTTCTAAAAAATAAAAAAAAAAATCTTATACAATGCCATTATCTTATTAAAAAAATCCCCCTTAACTACTTTAGCACTGAATATTATAGATCCTAGATCAGTACTCAGACAAAAATAATTTTATTCTTGCTTTCAATATGAAGAACTAATGAATAAACTGTATTATGGTACTCAAACTATGAGATACTCAGGCAAGCGGTCTAAAAAACACAAGGTGGGGGGGGGGGAAATCACCATGATTCCCCTACATTTTAAATACTCCAGTCTACATTAAGCTTATAACAAACCAGACAGCAGTGAATGAAAATGTAACCTCTTAAAAGTTTGTCTTCAGAAAGGAAAGTCTTCATGTTAAACTGAACGAAATGCTCCGCACTTCAACAGACCAGAGTCAATCTGAACCACCAATATAATCACAGAACCCTGTAAACTTCCTCTGGCAAAGCACAGTTGCAATTAGAAAGCAACATATATATTCCAAAATGTTTGAAGTCATCCTTTTTTTAAGTGCATTTTAATAGATGTCCAAAACTTTAGTTCCAAGTTCTAATCCTTTCTTTAAAATGAAGCCACAGTCCTTCAGTCTTCTAAAAGGCACCTATTGCTATCATACTTACTTTCTAGCATTTTCAGACAGAACTAGTTAGTTGGATCCCACTGTTAGCCAATGAATTATTTTCCTATTAATTTCTAATTGGTATAACACAACAAGCCTTTAACTGTAAAATTATTTCTCCCTTTGCATACTTTAAAAGAACAAAAATAAGAAGAAGTTCAATAAATGGAGATGATTCATCAAAAGCACAAGAAACTGCTGAACTTTTATACCCTTCATTAAGTAAATATACAGATCACTATGATTCAAAAAATACAAGCTGCAGCCTGTCAACAAACTTCAGCAGTTAGAAAGCCTACTGAGAAAAGATGTTTAAATCAACCATATAAATGACAAAACTGTTAAATTAAGTACACAGTCATGTGATGACAATATTAAAGTATCTTTTCCAAATGTCCTTAATACAGACCCTTTCTATTACGAACAGATTAGATTTTTGTATCCATCATGGGCTAGATTTAAAAAACAAAAAAAACCCCACAAACATACATTAAAGCATTAAATAATTACATTTCTTACTAAATATAAAGATGCCCACAGCCTGCTGTGAAATATTTCTCTTACTACCTGATCTGCTACAAAAGTTTAAAGATATTTTTCTAAATGTAATGTTACATTACATCAAATCTTGTCAACAGCAAAATTAAGAGGAAAAAGCAGGACATTTAAGAGGTCATCGGAGAGTTTAGCTTGAGTAAGTAGTTGCTTGAAAAAAAGCAGCCACTTGTGTCACTGAAACATGCCATAAACACAAAATTGAATAGCAACTAGGGAGCAGGGCAACTATGAAATTGAAAGCTCTACAGAGAGTAACTGTGCCAAAGCTACAAAATTAATCTGTAATAATTATGTTAAACAAACTGATCCTAACCATGTGTTTATGTCTTGCTATGTCCTCTGCATAACAGGTTAATTTTATAACTGTTCATATAAGTTCCATAAAGCATATACATTCTACAAGTAACATGTGTTGTAATACAATAGAGCAGGGTTTTTTCCCCCCCATTTAAAAGAATTCATTCATAAAACCATTAGGGTATTATTAATTATTATTATTATTTATAAATGTCCTGATATATTTTAAGTCACTAGTAAGATCATGTTAACTATAGTTAAGTGTTCTCCAACGCTCTCTTTTGCTAATAATTATCTACTGATGCATGAATAAAACTGTATTTTCCCCTCTAAAAATAAGGCTGTCATGCAATACACATTGTAATGTGATCTTTCACGGTCAGTTTATAATTATGTGCATTCAACAAACGAAATCCTGTTTAGAAAGCTTGGTGTACTTGGTCCCAATCCTGTTCCCATTTTTGCTCAGTAGGGGTAGGCTCAGGCCTTTTGTGAGTTGGCGCAGATACAGTGATGGATTAACTGTGGTGCTACAAAGGCCTTTTAATAAATATTTGGTGGAAAGAGTCGACATGAAATGAAGCCCTTACATGCACCCTTTTAGCACTGGGATACAGTTTAACAGCTAAGAGCTTTCCAGTAAAAGCTAGAACCTGCTAGCTGTGACATAAACCTGCCAACACCTCGCACAGAGTGGCAACATGCCCAACAAAATGCCACCTTCTGGATAAACCACTTTTCTATTTAACAGTAAACGAGGCTGGTAGTTACTGATGAGGGGCAAATAGGGTATGGACAATTTGCAATGCACTTCCTGTAATCCTACACCCAGACAGAAAGCTTAATCAGGTGAACCCTGACACTATGCCATTGTAATTCAGCTGCCAGTCTGTTATGTATACATTAATACTACTGGATGGTTACCTCCCACTGATTTGGTCACAGAGCCATTGGGCCTCCCTCGGGTTCCCATAGGACTGCCATTCTGCTCCAGCCTGGCCACCTTCACTGGGGGAGGACCTTTGACATCAGGGCTGCCACTCCCTCTGTCTGGACTATCCCTTAGACAGGGACTCTCACTTCTCCGCTCCATGCTACTTTGACTTGGAGACAAAGTTCCCACAGGCAGATCACAGTAAAATGAACAAGGACCTAGAGAGAAAGAAACATACACAGTTCAGAGGTTTGTAAAGAGAGCATAACCAGGGAGTTCAAGAGATAGTAATCATCATTGTCGGCTCACTTTATCCAAATTAAGCAAACAAAACCCGGCTTTCAGAATGAAATACATTCTCTACAGTATGCAAGCGCTAAACTGCTTGAAACCCAGGTATTTGCACCAGAGTTGTTAATGCATTACCTACATTGATTTAAGAACAGGTAACTAACAAGTACTGACACACAACAGCTCACCAGCGTTGATCGCTCATTTGAAATGTGGCACAAACCATGTTATTACCGGAGACATTTACACCTTACATTTCTGTCTCGTGGGTCAGTTTAGAAAGTTGGGTACTTTGAAAAAGGCAGGTGTTTTAAGTAACTCTTGCACAGAAGTACCCCCAGTCACACGGACACAATTTAATGTGAAGACTCGATTGTGAATTAATACAGCGATATACGGAGACATCATCTCTCTTCGGAAGATCACTCTAAAAACTAATTGTGCGCAAACACCGCAAGAGTAACAACTGGATCTAAAAATACTCTGGGCTCCACGCAAATGTGACCTGGTACGTATGTTAGCAAACGGGCATTAAAGTCGGTACGTTTTTTTCAAAATAACATGCGACAGGTATCTTGATTACACGTCTCCGATCAAAGCGCCGTTAACACATCCCGGGTCAAGCCGCGTCTTAGTTCATTGATACTCTGAGCCACATGAAACTCAAGTTCAATTTCACTCCAAAACCTCCCCCCACCCACCTCCGCTCTCCAGACCTCGCGTTCTAGCGCTAGTGTTTGCAAGGGAGCTCGGCTTTGCAGGTTTGACTACACAGCGCAGTACAAACCAAGCCAGAAACCCCGCAAGAACTGCGTGCCCCGATCCTGCGAGCCGGGTTGCTGGGAATGGCCCCCCGGACACACCGGAACAACGGACAGGGCATTGCTGCAGCCAGGGCTGGTTCTCTCACAATTAACACCGCCGCCGTCATTATTTCCTGGACATCGTACATAATAAAACTAGCTGGCTCCTCCCGACAAAGGCTGCTGCGAGCGGCTCACCCACGCGGGGCTCGTGGGCGCGCTCCTGCTGTACTTACTGCTTATAGTCTGTCTGTAAGTTGGCTGAGTTGGGCTCTGTCCATGGATCAAAAGTAGAGAATCCAGGGTGGAAAGTTTTCTTGTTTCCTCCTTTTACGTTCGTGTTTTCTTCCTTTCTACTTCCTTCCCCCCTCCCCACCCAGCTGACCCCCCTTTTCCTTCTTCTCGAGTCCGAGCTTTAAGGTCCCGGGTCAGGGGGTCTTCTTGGGCAGAGCTGGCTGTCACGAGTCAGAGCCCCTTCCACAGAGGGCAGCCGGGGGAGTGAACAGGGGTGGAGGGGACGAGGTGAGGCGACTGGCTCCGAGGGGGGGAGAGAGAGAGGCCCCACTTACACCTTCGGCGGAGAAAATCAATCGCGGGGGAGAGAGGGGGTGGCGAGGGGGAGGGAGGCCGCGTCTAAAGGGCCCGCTATCCCGGGCAGCGGGAGGAGAAGCGGCAGCAGGAGGAGCCGGGAAGCGGGCGCTTGTGATCGCGGTGAAGAGGCGGCAGCCCCCGATGTGTCACTTTCAATCGCTC
Organism: Gopherus flavomarginatus; assembly: GCF_025201925.1. Classification (NCBI taxonomy): domain Eukaryota; kingdom Metazoa; phylum Chordata; order Testudines; family Testudinidae; genus Gopherus; species Gopherus flavomarginatus. The sequence continues at coordinate 24,110,370 of NC_066626.1, read as the reverse complement.
CCTCCTCTGCCAGCAGCAGCAGCAGGAGGAGCAGGAGGGACTCGCCACAGCGAGAGGAGAGAAATGATTATTAGTTGCGTTGAGTCATCAAGGCAAAGTGAGTCCTTTTTGGGGTTGTCCTTGGTTTCAGTGTCTGGATGTGTGTGTGTCTGTATGTGTGCGGTTTCCCGTTCTCAGATCTTTGCATCCAAAATAGCAACCACCTCCCGCCCCTGCCTTCCTCCTCCCCCCACTCCCCCAATAAATAAAAGTCTCTGGATAAGCTCAGGTCAGGTACAGCGCGGAGAGAAGCAGCCCACCTGCCCCCCACCCACCCTCCCTCCAAGCCAAGGCTGCCGCTGGTCCAGCCAGCCCCGCTGCCTGCAGAGGGGTGGGGAAGCAGGGAGGGAGGGAGACCCGCCTGGCAGGAAATTAAACACCAATAAATAAATAATGAACGTCCCCCCGGAGCGCGCACACAAGCAGGAGAGCCGGGCGCTGGGCCGGGAGGGTGGGGTGGCAGGGTTAGGAGGCCAGCCCGGGGGAGGCGGAGCCGGAGCCGGGCGCTCTGCCCGTCTGTCCGCGGCTCTGGGCTGCGAGCCAGGGGCTGGGGGGCGAGCGGGGCCCGGCCAGTGACAGCGGGAGCAGCCTGCTCCCGGCGCGTCGCAGCCTGCGCTGGAGGGTGCGCCCTCCGCCCGGTCCAACCTCATCCCCGGGGCAGCTGGACACGTGCAGCCCGGGGGCAGACAGAGGAGCGGCCTCCCCGGCTGCAAGGTGCAGCCGCAGCCCCAAGCGTCCACCAGCTCCGGGGCAGGGGCCAGCGCGCCGGGCCGGGCCCCTCCAGCCCATCCCGGCGGCAGCCCCCCAGGTCCCGGGCGTGCAGGGGATGGGGGAGTCGGCCCGGCCAGCTCAGATCTCCCGGCCTCGCCGCTCCCTGGGATGGGGATGGGGGGGGGCTCTGCCCGCAAACACCGAACCCCGCCGCCAGCTCCCCTGCCCCGCCCGGGAGCAGCTCGGGGCCGCCCCGCAGCAGCCGAGGCGGCAGCAGCACGAGCTCCGCTTTAAGGTGGACCGAAGCAATTCCAGCCCCCTCCAGCTGGGCGTCCCCGCCGCTCGCGGGCCGGGAACCTCATGCCCAGCTCACGCTCCGACAGGAACCAACCGACTCGCCCGCCCGCTCAACGGCTTCTATTGCGGCCGGCCGAGCCCCCTTAAGGGGGCCTGCTTTTACGGTGGCGCCGGAGGGTCAAAAAAGGGGGGTAGAAACGCGTTAAAGGGGGACACATTGGAGACCTGAGGATTGCGGGGAGGGGGCTTTCCGTGGATGCCTGCAGCTGGGAGTGGGAGAGGAAAGGAGCCCAGCTAACTGCGGGGGCAGCGAGAACAGAACACGCACGCTCCCTTGGCACAGACCCTTTGGGGAGAGGGGTTTAGTGACTGCCTGCGGGACAGGGAAGAAGAACCAAGAACAGTAACAGCTCCTGGCTCCTGCCAACCCCCCGTCCACTATGGCCAGCCCTGATGAGGAGAGGGTTGCAGGAAAGAATAAGCAGCAGCTCCTGTTCCCCAATAATATCACCTGGAGCAAAGGAGAGCGCGAGAGCTCAGCTAGCACTAGTAACTCCTTTCCTTCCTCCACCCCGTACACCCTGCACGTGCACAGCACAATCTCGGCGGGCTGTGTAGAAAAAGCAGAAGCAGCAAGAACAGCAGCAACTTCCAACCCCGCCACCAATGTTGCAATCCCTTGTGGGGGCGGGAGGGTCACATTATTTGGCGGTAAGAATAAGAACGAGCAGCACTAATAGCTTCACACCCATCCTATTATCTTGGTAGAAAGAAGCAATAACAGCAGCCCCTACCCCCATCGCCACCATATTTGCAATCCCTGCCGGTAGTCTACGTATTAACACCATTTAGAAGTAGAGCAGCAGCAATTCAGTTTCTTTGGGGATCTGGGCTGCGTGCGTGGAGCTTGCAGCCTGGTGGTGGTAGCTGAGCTGCTGCTGCTATTGCTTCTCCTCCTTTCCTCCAGACGATGTTAATAGGTTGCAGAGTGGTCGTATCTCTCTAAGGGCTTTGGGCCGTACAAGGAAGTAGGGCTGGGAGCCTGTAAGACGCGGCGGAGCTCTGACCAGGGTAAGAGAGAAACTCGCTTCACTCCAGATCAATCCCACTCTCAATCCCGGTGCAGCAGCAGGATTCCGCCACCCCGGAAAAGGCAGCAGCTGCTCGGCTCCCAGAAGGACGGGTTCCTTCCCCATGTAAGGGAGGGGGTGGAACACCGATCTCCCGCCGCGTGGCTACGAGGCGTCTTGACAGGGTGTAATCTCTGCCCCCGGGTCAGGAAGAAATGGAAATTGAAGGGGTGGGGGCAGGGGTCGTAACTCCGGTTGAACTTTGTGGGACCCAGAACTAGAGGCTCCTGCCAGCAAAAGATAGGGAGGGTGGCGTGGGGCGAGAAGGAGCAACGACCCGCTCGGGCAATTTGTATGAGTTGTTTGAGAAGGACTGAAAGAAAGCCAATGCATCTGAAAAATGCAGACTTTGGAGGAGTTTAATGCAAAATAGCAAAGTATGTCAGCCAGATTTTGTGTTCGAAAGAAAAGAAAAAGAAAAGAATCCTGGAAGTTTGAAGAGCAAACTTTTTTTCAATACCCTTAGTGTAACTTGACAAAATAAAATGCGTAAAATGCTGTTGTGGGTTATATATGCAAGTTCGTATTTTCTACCAACTATTGAATAATAAATAATGTTGATTTATTCTTACCTTTGATGTTGAACTACGAATTCCTTCGGATCAATGGCCAGAAAGTTAGAAGAATTGGTGATTTAAGACTTCAGTACTTCTGGAAAAAAATACCAATGATTTAGCCAGGATCTTCCCTGTCTGATTCGTCACTATGATTATATCTGATGATGTGGATGGACAGAGTCAATCCAAGCTCATTAATGAGCTATTTTATAAACACCACTGTCTGCAGATCTTCATTTACATGTTGTCAATGATCCTTTCGTTAACATCAGAGACGTGTGTCAACAGCATGATTACAGGATTCTAGTAAAGCTCCTATAAAAGAGTACAACTGGCTTGTTAATCGATTAATATTTTATTATTTGTAAATATTTTATAACGTTTTTAGGGAAACCATTGATTCTAAATTATTAAACTACTCAGTGGGGGAGCTGAATAATACATCCAATTAAATATACACGTTGCAATTGCTTTATTTTCAATTAATCCATTGCACCTCTTTTCTTCTCTGGGTTTGGGGTTTTGATTGGGGGGGCGGAGGGGCGGTTGGTAGTTTTTTTATTATTATTTATTTTTTGCATGTGTGCGTTAAATGGAGAGCAAGAGTTGCAAACTTGTTTTCTATATTGCATTATTGAGTGGTAATAATTGTGATATGAAAACTGAGATGATTATTAAAGACACGCAAAAGTGAGCCGACTACTTAAATTCTGGTTAGTAATTTCTGTTTCTTAAACTTTATTCAAACAGATTTATAGGAGATTTTGAGATACATGATGTTTATTTTTCTTTTACAGAATATTTCCCAGTAAAGGCCTTTTCTGTTTCAAATTCCATATGCTTTTTCCAGTGCAAAATTTTCATGTCTTTATTTCAACTGGGGGGGAAGCGATTACTTTCCAGCGTATTTTAATATTAAAAACGCTGGTTTATTTTTTATTAATAACCTCTGCTTTTTCGTCATTTGGAACAAATTGAAATGCCAGGGTTTTCTGTTTGGACCTATTCTGATGAATGCAAAATGGATGGGCTTATTAGCGTGTGACAATCTTCCTTATTTCAGTTTTTTAAATCCTCGGGTGGTGTATTGCCAAATAATGTTCTGAATACAAATCTCGGTGGAAAGGTTTGTTTTTAATTAACTGTCATGTTTCCAGCCAACACGCGATTTCAAGTTCCAGCGTTGTCCAACCTTCAAAAAGCGCAAAGAGCCAAAGGCGGCGGTGGTTTTGCAGATTTTCCGGCACAAAGATTGCGCTTCCTTTCGCTGCTGTGCATCTGCTGGGCTCCGTTGCGCGGAGTTTGCGACATTTGAAATGTTGTCTCTGTCTGGGACCAGAGTGGAAAATAGTCTTGCTCTTCACAAATTCGCGGCCCCGCAATCGAATGACAATTTACTCCTAGACAATACGAGTTCCTTCTTTTCCTCTTTCCTCCGGGAGCTGCCTACGTCTCTCGGTATCTAGTGCCTTTCCTCACCTTCCCTATCTTTTTCTTCGTAGAGGCCCCTGCTGCCCTGACCCTGCCTCGTGCCCCCATCTCCCCCCAGGCTTCCCGTGGGTGCTGTGAGCTCGGAGTCCTCTAACGCCTGCTACCGGACTTGGACGGGCCAGGCTGCAAGCAACAGGGGGGGTAGCCCTGCCCTGGACAAGCCGCGGGTATTTCGTTTTCTGTTTACTCCGCCGCTTGAGTGTCGGAAGCCAGGGCCTGTCCCTGCAGCTCAGCGGCGCTCCGGGGGCAAAGGGGCTGTGCAGAAAGGTTGCCAACAGCGCTTGAGACGCACCGGCTGCTGCTGGGGTGGAAAGGGGAGCGGTTAGTTTCTTTCCCGGTGGCTAAATCAGCCGAGGGCAAAAGGCTCGGAGAGGCCCAAACCTCCACCCGCAAAGGGAAACCACTAGCGGAGCGGAGCGCAAGGAAAGGCCACGAAGCCAGCGACGGCTAATCGTGCACATGAACTGCTCATGCTCAGCGCACCTAGGGAGGTCGCTCCGCGTCGCCTTCGGGGCTGAGAGCCTGGGGCGTGGGGGAGAGTCCGGGGCGGCTACATTGGACTCCGCTAGGGGAAACGGCAGGCTGCAAGCCCCAGCCGAAACCTGGCCAGGGGTCGGCCGTGTTTGCTGCAGAACAAAGGGGGGAAGCAAGAAACCACGGAGCGCGCGAGAACGACTGTTCTTAAAACTCATTCGCTGGTGCCAACAGTTAAGGCAAAAATGCGAACCACGCAAGTTAAGGGAAACAAAGCTCGTCTCGTCTCTAGAGCTGTAGGGCGCTTCCCTCTCGCTCCTTTAGCTCAATCTGGAGGCAATTTGGGGACTGGAAAAGTCTGGTGCGGGAATTGGGCAGTGCGGGCCCGGAGCAAGAGGTAGGGAAGCTGGCAAAAGAGAGGGGGATCGGGGAAGGGAGTACCAGACTGGGCCAGGGGAAGGGGGAAGTGCGGGTGGAGGAGGGTGAGAAGGGAAAGACGGGAATAGAAGAGCAGCGGGACGTGGGATAGGAAGTGGGAGTGAGAGAAGTGGGGTGATCAAGGTAAGTGGCCCGGGGAAAAGGAGGTCGGGGCCGAGATGTTGCGGGGCAGGCGCTCAGGTTCTGGGGGTGGGATCTGAGGGAGACCTGCGGTTTGGACTCTAGCTGGGCCCACCTGGCCTGGCGGGGATTTAATGCAGGAAAGCAATGCGGGTGTGATTGACCGGCCTGCAGCCAGGTCCCCTCTGGACCAGAAACAAAACAAGGAAGCTCGGGGCTCCTGGCGCCTCACCTTTTTCTTCTTGCCCCCAGAGGAACAGCTGTGCCAGCATTTGCAGCTGACCCCCCAGAAAGGGGGAGGGGTGGCCTATGGACGGGGAGGGGTGGAGAGGCTGCCTCGGCAGCACAGTTACACAGCTCCCTCTGCCCCAGGCTTCTCCCGCTGCTCCGGCTCTGCAGCAGCCCGCGCCGCAGCCAAGGAGCGCACCGGCCACAGGGAGGCTCCTGCTTCCGTCGCCGGCCCAGCTCAGCACCCGGGACCACCTAGGCCCCGCGCTCAGCGCCGCCGCTCCCGGCCCCCAGGCGGAGCAGCCCCAAGGCTGCTTCAAACAGCGCCACCGCGCGGGCCGCTGCGGGAACTCAAGGCCGGGAGCCGGCCGCCTCGCGCTGCGCAGGGACTGGTGCCCCGGGGGGCGGCCAGCCTCAGCCCCTCTGGGGAATCTGCTGCGGAGACGCCCGGGGGGGGGGCGGCCCCGAGCTCGAGTGAGCCCCTGGCGCGATCGGACCTGCGATCCAGTGAGCCCCCCCCCCCCCGCCGTGTTGCTTGTTTCCCCTCTCCGCCTCGTTCCTCTGGTCCCAAGGGCAGAGTCCATCCAGCGCGCACCCCCGGGGCACCTCTCGGGTAAGAGCGCAGCCAGGGCTGGTGCTGGTGACCCTACCGCCCGCTATAATGACTGGAGATGCATTCAAGTGCACAGCCTCCCTCCCCTTCTTGGAGCGCCGGAGAGAAGGGAAACATTGCCAGAGGTGTAAGGGAGTGGGGGGCGGGGAGAGGAAAGCGGGGGAAGGTAGGAAGGAGCCTGGGGCATGATTGTATTTTTCTCCCCTACCATTCCTTCCTGATTCGGGGGGGAGCCTGCTTCTCAGGAGCAAGCCCTCAACCCGAGAGCCCCTTCAACCTTGCGTTGCCCATTTCCAGAGCTGGTCCCTGGCACTCGGCAATCCCCAGTATTACAAAGCGATCGCTCACACGCCGGCAGGTTTAACCAGTGGAGACGGAACAACACGCACCGCAAGCTAGCATGGCCGGAAGAGGGGTGAATGAATAAAGCCCCAAGGTTTCCCTCCCCCTCGAGTAACTCTTACTCTTCAGTTGTGGGAACTGCTTCGCGCACAGACCATAGCACTGATGGTGGGAGCAGATTGAAAGAGCAACTCTGCCTTCAGCCTCCTTTCACTCCTAGCTGCTCAAGAAGGGACAATCTCACTTGCAGGATTTTCTAGCCAACTATATTCACTGAACCTTTACATTCAATGTACCAGCACCAACCATTAATCCCGCAGTCAGGCGGAACAGAGACAGGCATTGACAGCCGCTTCTGGGAGCACTGAATATGCTTATTTAGCACTAAAGATCAAAACTACAGGGCGTCTTAGACCTGGCTAAAATGCTGGGCAGAAAGGTGATCCTCCGCTTTTGGCCTTGTCCAGCTATATAAACTGGTTGCTGAGACGTTGGCCGGCTGTTCTGCATTACAGAATGCAAATACCAACATTCAAGGCTACTTTCCTATGGACGGGGTTTTGGTTTTGGTTTTGGTGGTGGGGGGGGGGGTAGAATTTGTACCGCGAGGATTTTAAAAAGACCTAAAGACCCTTAAAGGCGTTAGGTCTTTAAACAGATCATTTTCATGAAGGCCGTTTCTCAGCAAATGCTGCCCCTAATCCTCCACATTCCGCCTCCTGAGGACTTTATTATAAAAAAAAATGTGCCGCTAACCTTAATTGCATGGAGCAGGAACTGTGGATTTGTACTTTACAACTGGAACAAATGTATTATACAGCTGGATCTACTGATGCAAATACAATTTTACCCAAAATAAATGCATACGAAAAAACTGGCCGGGGATTTTATAAGTAGAAATAACATAGGTCGTAGCAACGCTCGCTAACATGCTACTTGGGGGGGGGGGGGGAACCGGGATTTTGTAGATAGGCCAACATGCGACTTTCCAGGCCTGAGTCTGCCCCGGTTCAATCAGTCACAAAACTCCCATGATTTCAATTACATCTAAGAATTAGAGAGATCGCCTGACTTTGGCATGTCACTTATTTAAAAAAAAAAAAATCTGTCACAACGTTCACGTGCTGGTGGAGTCTCAGTAACTTAACAGCAAAAGCACAAACGTGTTTGAACAGCCAAGTTTCGTTTCGCTTTAACATATAAATATTATTTAGTAATAAGTGTATCGTATAAGAGTCGAATGGGAAAAAGTAATGATTTACATTTTCTGAAATAGCTATATTTTACATTGTACAAAGATTAAATGTGTTTAAACTGTTTCGCTTTTCATTACTATTAAGAATTATTTTCTATTACTCTATTATATATATTTATATGTTATTTACACTTTTAAATAGCGTGCCTATTTCCGAAATATTAATATTTGCTGTATGACATTTTCATGCTAGTCAATTTTTTTATCAATGATATCTTTAGGAAGCTCGTCTTCATTACTGTGTCATATGTGGCTTCTTTTATAAATGTGTGTGGGTTTAAAATGATAAAAATGGATAATAAAGCAGCGATTTTTCTCATTTAAGGTGACAGATAGTATATATCATTTCATGACAAGTTGCGCTGTTTTTATTTTGTTTAAGGAAAAATCATTTCATGCGATCAAATAAAAGTGATGCAACCAGTACTCGTGACAAATGCAATCGAAACACCACATCTTTTAAACTCCCTGCTGCTATACCACGGGAATTCAAATGAAATTCATCTAGATATAGGAGATGCGAAGAGCTGCCGTTTCGAATGTAAACTACATCGACACAACGAAATGAATATCCTTTCTCTATCACATGACCATGATCTACAGCTAACAGATACCGTAAGGAATCGCAAAACAAAAATACATACATGAACGCAGAAGTGAGCCTCAGACCCGCATTTTGTTACCCCAAACGCGTTTACAAGGGTGATGATTTCACAGTGGAGAATACTGTTCTGTACTAGTTCTCTCACGTGACTGTTATATTTATTCGGCGAGGGGGTTAGACACTAAGGTCTCACCAAGACATTTAAAGCGTTCAGTGCTGAGCCCTTGAACCCCAGAGGCGTTGCTCATTTTAATGGCTGCTCTCTGTATTTTATCTTTCTGTAAAGATCTGCGTACAAAAAGTGAGCGGTTGTTGTTGGTTTTTCTCTCTGTTCCTAAAGTAAAGGGAAGATCATTTTCAACTCACGGGGAAAGCAGCACCTTTCTCAAAGTTTCTCAAATTTGCTGCAGTAGCCGAAGACCAAATTTACATGGAAAACATACAGCGATTGAGAAGACAAGCCCGTCATCAAAACAGCGTCCCCATAACCTTCAAAAATAGCATTAATCTCTCCCACTTCTATCCCCTCCTCCGCACCCAAGCGCGTCCCAGTTCAAAAGCGGCTTCTTGCAGCGGGCGAATTTAATTATCAATTCAAACTATGGAGTAAAAAAAAACCATTCGCCTTTCTGCAGGATGCGGTTTCCGTTTTTAGTCTAGACGCAAGTTTTCCCTTCCCCTACAAACAAACAAACAAACCAAAAACACTCCGATCCTTCCATAAACCCCTCAACAAATATAACAACCAGAAAAGCATCCTCCGAATCCTTCAGTTTTATAACAATCGGCAGCAATTAGACCTGAACTCCCCTTACTTCCCAGCGAGTCCTTCATAAATTCCTCAGACATAACACGGGCAATATTGCTAGAAAACTGAGGAATCTGAACAATAAGGAGATATTAGAAACTTAAAATACAGCTTCAAATGTAGATTTCGACCCCCAAAGATCTCAGTTAAATCCAAAGAGAATTCTGCCTGGGTCAGGCTTGCAGAATTCAACGCAGAGGGAGCTTGGGGTGCCCAGAGACTGAAGGATCCCAGCCGTGTGTTTGTGTATTTCCATGCAAATAGCTAACCTCGCAGACCTGAATATACACAGAAGGCTTGTTAGGGAATTTCAAGTTAAGATAAATATTAGAGGGTTTTATTGAACTGTAAGACTGAAAAACAATCTCCCTTGTTGGTGGATAGCTTAATAGTTCCAGGGAACTGGACTCGATTGCACTTCTGTACAACCCAGACAAGTGTTAGACAACTAAAACTAAAATACCACAACCACACAATAACACAAATCATGGTTCCACTCCATTACCGTGTTGCATGTTTGCCCTTACAGGTACCATACCAGAGAAGTTATAGAAGAAGGGTTAGTTAATGCTCGTTAGTACAAACGTTTAGATACTAAAGATACTGACTGCGGATAACATGCTGATTGTCTGTATTTAACAAGAATGGGCTAACTGCGGCCCTCCTCTGTCCTGCAAAATACACCGCGCTCCAACGTACTGTAGTTTCATTTGGATTTAGACAGGTTTGGGTTCTGGTTATTTTTCTCTTTGTCTCCTAGGTCTCAGGGCTGCCCCTGGCCAGAGAAGGGAGCCCCACCAGAGTCCTGGTTTGTGGTGCGAGATGTGATTTGTCTGTTTACAGCAGGTTCAATTAAAGCAGTTATATCTCCTGCAAGGGTTTGGGCCCAATCAAGGCACTTCCATTTAGAAAGTCAAACAGAGTCAGCGCTTACACACGGCGGGTCCCGGAGACCGACGCTCCCCATTGATAACAAGCCTAATGAGACTTGAAGCGTTGTAGAACCCTTGATTGCTCTGCCATTGAGCTGACCCGGTAAATTGCCCCTTTTAGAGAAGTAGGTGTCTAGCGAAATGAACTTTGCTTTGTGTCACACAAAGAGAGAGGCCTCGAGAGGAAATCTGTTTGGGTGAGAGGATGTGGTAACGCGGAGAAAGCCTGCTTATCCTTTTCAATAAGCCGTGCTTCGGAGAATCGGGCTTTTCATGCGCCTGTCTCCTGGATCAACACTCCACAGTGCAAGAAACATTCAGTTCTTCACACCCAGGGATCGCATTAGATGAGAAATATTCAGCTCTCTCGACAGTTTTTATTTTTCCTTATTCCACCCGGCCCTGCAGTCTGCTTCCCACCTCCGCCCCCCCCCTTTTAAATTATTTTAAACAGAACTGTGTTTCAAATTTGTCATTATAAGAAACCCTAGACAAGTGCAGCGTGAAACGTTCAGGGTTTCCATTCAGCAACGTGACGCCAGGAGCAGGGAGGCACATGCAGGCGAGAAGCTCATCAAATAAACATTCTCATTTGCCCTGCAATTTAATGAATGTCCAAACATTTCCTCGAGCCCCATGGTCGAGTCTCGGGTGTCGCGGTGTATCACGAGAACCCGGACTTTGAAACAGCGCAAAGTTTCCAGGTGAATCTGAAGAAGCGAGGCGTCCAAGTCGCCTTCCAGAGAAGGGGTCAAATCTTGCTGGCATTACTGTAAGCCGCAGTGGGAGTAAAGCCGCCAAGATCTGACCCCGAGGTATTGAAATCTGAAGCTGAGGTGATTACAAACGAGGGCTGGGCACCCTCCTGCAAATCTCCGCGGCTGGACAATGAACTCATGTTCTGCCCGGGCTAGGCATGGCGAAATTGCCTTGTTTTCCCCACTCAGTGGACCTGCCGTAGGGTTTACGGGGAGCAGGAGCGTCCCGGGAGTTCGTTGAGGCCGTTCCAGCTTCCCCTAAGCAGAGTTCACCTTGATCCCTCGATAGTTTGGGGCACTACTCAATGTTATTCAATTGAACCGTAAAGTCTGGGAGCCTAAGGGTCAGTTTCCTTCTCGCCCACTAACCTGAAAGCTCGCGTTGGCTCCTGGTTTGTGGGGTTGCATTGGGGTTTTTATAGATAATAGCTTATGTGTGTGTCCGTATACGCATGCCTTTAGTGTCATGGACTGTGTGCACACACACGGAGAGATACTCCGTAGGATGGTGGAACAGAATCCCCTATCGTACCACACAGACTGTGATCCGGATTAGGCTCCCTTCGGACCCGCCGCCCGTTTTTCATTTTCCTTCTCCTTTGGAGGAAAAGGATCATTCCCAAAACAGCCAGCGAGCTTCAGCCCAATTTCAGATTCTAAAACGTGCCGCGTAGAGATTAGTCACTCGCCGAACACTTCAAGACCCAGGTCAACGGCGGGCTTGGTCTGTTTCATCTCGGGGAATCGATGCCCTCACCCGCTAGCTTGGCTCACTGACATACGCTGGCAGGAACTGTAGCTCTCTCTACACCTCGCTGCTATTCCACGTAGGTTTCTACAGCGCAACTTGCGGCTCAGCCTGTCCATCTCATCCCTGTCTGAGCTGGGCTTCTGCTGGAGCAAAAGGAAAGAATCCATCCTACGCCCGAGCCGCTGTTTGCTGCTCCGCTGCAGCTCTGGGGGCGTCCCGTGCCCAAAGGAGGGGGGGGTCCCATGAAGCTCCAGAGGCGAAACTCTGCAGGATCTCTGCGCTTTGTCAGAAACCGGAGTATTTGACATTCGCAATTATCTGTAAATACTCCGATAGTTCTGTGCATGAAACACTTTTTTAGCCTTAAGGTTGGAATCTGATCAGTTTTATCCAACGGGGGGACTTATTGGAGGAGCTGTGAAAATTAAGTGCTGAGCGCTCAGTTATTAATAACGTCTCATCTCCCCACCCCAGGCTTAGAATTCAGAGAGATGCCCTGTAATGAGCATCTCGACCTTCTCATCTAACGTCTCTAAACAGCCAATACCCAACTGCTTGGGTTTTTAAAAAAAGTACTGAAGTTAATGAACGATTTAATCCTATTAACAGAAAAAGATAGAAGAAAGCGGATGCGGATCGATAGAACTGATTAAAAGAACATTATATCACAGCAACAAATCAATTCACCCCTGGGTAGATTAGGTGACAGCTTTCCAGTCGTCACAGTTGCTAGAATATATCCAGCCACATTTATAAAATTAATGAGATCGTAATTGGTCGTTCGGAGCTAAACTCCGCATTCAGTCGCTCGCTGTTTCCTCCAGCCTTTCAGGCTTCTTAGCTTTCCCTGCCCATCACATCATAACAATTAGCAGCATGGAATTACCTGTCTCCTCCTTTGTGCCTCCTTCAAAGCAAAGAAGGTAAAAGTCACCTCACCTATTAGCTCGTATAAGTGATAAAGAGGTGGTAACTTGGAGCTACCACATTTTGAGATCGTGTGTCACATGCTTTAGCATAAATAAGGATGTTATGGCTCTATTGACTGACTGGATCAATTCATCTGTGCAACAATTTGTGGTTTCTACAGGTCTTTGCATGTACTATTCTCTCCCTGGGAAGATCTTCGCACACACTGAGTCTTGCCAATGCCAGATGTAAACAACAGCTCCCGTATTTTCATAGCGCCTCAGTCACTTCACAAGGAAGATAGACTTCTTTTTGTTTATCAGTTGGTTTGTCCAGAGATGTCAGCCTATTTCTAATCAGATTCACTCTTTCTCTTCGGAGGAATCGGAGCGTATTTTAACGTCTCAATTCTCCAAAAAAGACAACACCCAGGATGTTACACTTCTTAAACTGCTTGCTACACATAGATAGTAACTCCACTTCAATCAACTGGCTGAGATCCTTAGTGAGTGTAGTGGGCAGGTTCAAAAATACACGCAGACAATATTATGTAGGTGATACAACTTTCTTTGTAAAAGTTTTGCAGTGCCTCGTTACACTCTTCGGAGGTTGTCCGGTGTATTGGTTGGAGACTGGAACAACTCCACAAGATTTTTACATAAATGTTTAATTCCGTTTCAACGCATCATGCGTTTGATAACTCCTTATGTCTTATATTAATATAAATTTAATCAAACTAAACATATTAAATGTAACTCGACACAATGGAGACGGTGACACCGAGTGACCAAAAGGCGCTGTTCTAAACTGAAGCTACTGTTTCGTTGCCCCTGCAAAGGTTTAGACGTGTCATTCATTTCCTGGCAGGGGTGCTCCGATCCTGCTCTCCTTATCCAGACCAAACTCCAACCGGAATTCAGGACCTTGTCTGCCCTTGGTCAGTTTGTATCAACGTTCAGGACATGAGCTAATGCTACTATGCTGGAACACAGGAAACGTTGCAGAGCCTGGCTGCGTGCGGAAGGGACTCTGGTGCTAACTTATTCACATGTTCTGCGTTGATACTGAAATCAACACAGACCCACGAAGGACAGCACACGTGCTCCTCTAACAAATCCATACTTCACATATCACTACAGTTACACAGTCAATGAAAGATTTTGCAGCCTATATCATGGGACCCGATCCTGCTCATAAAGTCCGCGCGATGTTTGCCACTGATTTCTATGGGAGTAGGATAGGGGGCAGACATGTCCTGGGACCAATTCTCCTCTCACCGCAGTTTTACCCTGGTGAGACTCTGTTGCCCTCACACCAGGGTGACAGCAGAATCAACTTTAAAAATTCCAGTTTTCCATTCGAAATGTGCAGCCAAGAGCGCCAGGCATGGGTCTGAAAAAAGTACACCCACATCATGGATATCCGGACGCCCCTGGCTTGGCTTCCGGTGCTTCAGCGCAACTCACACCTGGGCCTGACAGCACAGTTGTAAGGGACACATTTTGGTGCGCCAATATCTGCACAGGTCATTAGTCATTGTAAGGGCTCGGAATCTGCCCGCCAAGATAGATGCTGTATCGTAGCGATCGCAACAGAGCAGGGCAGCCTGAACAACAGGGAGAGGCAACAATACTGCGTGTGCCCGTGCTGTGTACTATAATGAATCAGACCCTGGCTGCCTGCGCCCCACGCCCAGAGGCCGTTCGTTTCTATCAGCCCCATCCTGCAGGCTTTGTTCAGGCAAGAGACTGAGTCTTGCTTGAGTGAGTCTGCAGCGGGACGGACCGGGTCTTAGCTATGGATTTTCAGCCATTGATCGTGGGTGAGTTAGCCCAGCTCTCTTTTAGCAGAGTTTCCCAATGCTCAGATTTTAATATTCGGACTTCGTTAAAGGGGCCAGAATCCCGGCGGGCCAGAGGAGCCAGCCTCCAGTTCATGTCACCCGGCCTCGCCTTTGTTATCACTGCTTTTGAACCCAGATGCCTCTCAAAAGGACAGGACTTCGCAGGCGTTCAGGAGTGACAAGCCCGCCGCCCCATCCAGTAAGTCAAAACGCCCTCTCCCTACGGAGGAGCAGGCGCCCAGCCTGTTACAGGGCCATGTCCCCCCGAGTGGTTTCAAGGCCAGTTGCAGAGAATCGTAAAAACAAGTCAGTCAGAACGGCCCGGACAACTAGCGAGTGGCCCAGTTTGACACTTATTCGCCGGGTTTAAAGATACCCCGTCGGTGCAGGTGGCAAACTAATTGTGGCCTGAGGAGTGTCTGGCCGCTGGCACTGGGCTGGCTCGCAGGGCATCAGAGAGACCTGTTCGCCTCGCTGGAGGAAAACAGGTTTGTGCTGAAGTTCGATGCTTTGCTGGGATTTCCACAGCGGCGCCCAGGGCCCAGCGGGGCAGGACTAGGAATGAGGAGGGCCAAGAGCTCTCTGCCAGCCCGCAGCTCCCAGGTCCCAGCTCAGGGACCACTCATGGCAGTCTCAGCTAGGGCTCTGTGCCAGCCCCCTGCGCTAACCGGCGGCCACCTCCTCCTACCTCCCCAGCACAGCTGCCATCCCCACCTCCACTGCCAGGCTCGGAGAGGGGGATCTACCCCCTGCTGCCTATGCCTAGCCGGGTCGGGGGGACCTGCCCCGCTTGCACCCCACTGGGAGGAGGCAGCGGTGCCATCACACAGGGTGTAGATTCCACAGGAGCTCCTGCCTCCCTGGATCAAAGGGGATTTTGCTACCGACTTCAAGGGGAGCGGGAATCTCTCCCCCCACCACAGTTACCCCACTCCCCCCTGCGGGGGCCCACGCTGTTCAATGCCGTTACGTCATTTGTTCACTCACTCAGAGCCTATAGCAAATCCAGCCCGCAGCGGGTCACCTCTGGCGTAGTGCAGCTGCGCGTGTGGAGTGTGCGCTGCGCCCGCCCCCACCCGGAGCAGGTGGTGAGGCCACGAGGGCTACCGAACTGCTAGCCTGGGGCGGGGCAGCTCACCCGTGGGGCTGCAGAAAGCCCCGCGGGCCTGCTACGTTCCGCACCGTGCAGGGCTCCCCACGCCCGGGGTCAGGCAAGGGGGGGGGGACTGGACATCCGTCTCGTGGAGAGCCAGGCGCGTACGTGCGATGCGTTTCCACGTGCCTGGAGCCACCAACCCCACTCCTCGCTGCTCTGACCCATGGCGTTGGCCTCCCACCCGCCTAGACATCAGTGGCCTCATCCCGCTTTTCAGCCTTGGGCCTCTCCGAAGCCCCTGCAGTTTGCCAGCTTTCTCTGGGCCCAGTTTTCTCGAACTAGCCTGTGCAACGTGATCAGATCCTTTAACATCAACACGGGCCCAGCGGCGCTGGCATCTTTCCTAGCCCAGCCCGAGTTCCCCGCCTGCTGCACATTCACACCGCTCCCAGCCGGAGGCGGCTCCTCTCCCCCCGCCAGCGGGGTAGCGCTGTGACTGTGTGTGGGGGGGTACTTGGTATTACGGCGTGTGTTGGTGTCCGGTTTGCTGACGGGCAGACGGGCGGTTTGCATGTGCTCGGAAAGGACTGGCAGCGCCTTCCCCCCGAGGAGGGAATCTGGCAGCTCCCCTGGTCCCTCGCCGTTGCCAGGCCCCTAAAGTCGAGCCGGAGCCCCCCGGCAGTGGAAACTTCTCCCCCTGCCCCTAGCAGGAATTAGCTACGAGCAGACTGCGGTGCAGGGAGCAGGCTGCTAGCGGGTGGTGACCAAGTGCCCAGCGAGCCCGGCAGGCTCGGCCCCCGGCAGCCGAGAGCTGGGCACGCACCAGCGAGCCCACGTGCGGGGGGGAGTCAAGAGATCTCTGAGCTCAGAGCTGCCCGGGCCTGCACCAGCTGCCTTGCGCATTACCGCATACAAATAAATATTTGCAAACCAGTCGCAAGTGTACGGCTAAAAATAGATCGCCGACTTCCTCTCGTTCCCTCCCCAAAGGCTCCATGTGCCTGCACGGGGAGCCAGCCGTCGTGTGACCCCCCTCCGCCCCTCAGCGCTAGCACGGTGTCTGTCCGCTCTGCTGTGCACCCAGGCAGCTCTGGGGCTGCGGGACTCTGCGCTCAGGGCCCGCAGATCCTAGTAGCAGGCAGCTCTGGAGATGCTTGATCTTCTGGCCCCTTGACTGGTGCCCTTCCCAGTTGCCAAGTCTCCACTCCCTCTCAGCACCTCTGTTTGCCCTGGAATCAAACACAGCAGCTCACTGCAATATAGAACCCCAGCTTGGAAAGCTGAGGGGGAGGGGGACAGAGGAAGGAAACCAAATGTGTCATTTGTCAATTTCCCCTCTTGATTATATGGGCCTGCTTTTATGAGCCTGTCCTGCAGCCTGTGCACACACATATTTAAACCGCTTTTGAAATACTCTGACAGTAAAATATCAACGAACTTCCAGCCCCTGTTCACTCCCCTAAAGCAAACACAACGCGTCTCTCCTATTTGAAATAATAGTGTCAGATACATAACACCCGGCAAAGGCCAGCAAACCAGTGGCCCCTGGTGAAGAATACCGGACTGTGCCAAGCTGATTGCCTTATGACACCCTAAAGAGGAAGAGTAAAAAGCCTTGTTCTGTTCTCCCCTCCCCTCCCCATCCTATAAACAGCCCTCGGTTTTATTATGTCCTTGGATCTTTTCAGTTTGGAAAAAGAAAGAAAGGAGAGGAAGTCTGAGGTCTATTTTTATTCATATATTTTCGATTAAGACAATTAAGTAACCCGCATAATGTAGCAGCTACCCCCTTTTAACAGTTTCCTTATTTCTGTAAAGACAGTTTACTAACTGTGACTCAAACAGGCTTCCTGCTCCCTTAAAGAAATCAGAAACAACAGCTAATAAAGAAGCTACATATGAGGTAGGCTGCATGGGAAACTATGTAATTGCCAGCCTCAGATTTCTCTTTCATTTGTTTATGACTCAGGGATAATACACAACTCATTTCCCCAAAATCTGAAGGTTTAGGGCCTGATACCACAGTCCTGACTTAAGCAAAAATGGATGATTAGCTCGGAAAGGCTAGCAGGAAGAAGCCCTTAACTGGCGGCAGTCTAACTACTGTCAGTTCTGGTCCAGAGCCCTTCCTGGAGTGCCTGCAGGAGAGAGGGCCTTCTCATTAAGGTTTTTGGACTGGGACTCATATGGGGGGCTTCCTATACCATTTTGATTGTCTCTTAGGGCATATTTATACTGCAATGGAAGGTGTGATGGCAGCACGGGTTGGCATACCTGCCCTGACTTCAATGTAGCTAGCAATGCTGAAAACAGACTTGGTAGCATGGATATCAGCACTGGCTGTGCAAGTAGATTGTGACCCTGGGTATATTTGCATTGCTAGTCCACGCTGAAGTCTCTGCTGCCACACTTTCACTGGTATTTTTAGCCATGCTAGCTGGATTGGAGCTAGCTTGGATGTGCCAGGCATCATGCTGAATCCCACTTTTCACTGAAGCGTAGACATGACCTTAATCTCTCTGTGCCTTAAATCTCCATCTGTGAAATGGGCAGAGAGTAAATATTAAGTGCCACACTGCTTTGAAATAGTTGGTGAACCACAACTGTATAGCACTTAGGTAATCTATGTAGATATAATACTGGTGAGCCAATGAGCAGCACTTTTCCCCTTTGAGATAATTTAATATCAATGCCACTGAACGGGGTTAGGGGCTAGGGGCCAGGGTGCTGCTGAAGGTGCTCTCCCCCTCCCTTCTCTTTTTCAACACTAAGATGTAAAAGTGAGGCCCTGATAACATGTGATCATAACAGATACCACTGGATTGTCCATAAGTATAATAGTGTTTAATCCAAGTGTCCTAGCTGAATTCCATCCTGGTTAGTTACCATTTTTACATTCTGCATAACTAAATTCCCCATACAGTTTCAGTGGGAAAAGGGTATTCCCTCACTGCAATATGGTGCTACTGGGCATGCTAAACAATTGCCAAATTTCACCTCAACTGCTGCTTGCATTTCAGTGGTAGATGAATTGGCCACTATGTATAATTTGTTTTTCAGTCTCAGGTCACAATTCTGGAGCCATGCTGCACACAGAGTTCCCAGGGAATTCTGTGCATGGAGCAGAAAAGGCAGGGGTCGGCAGCCTTTCAGAAGTGGTGTGCCAAGTCTTCATTTATTCACTCTAATTTAAAGTTTCATGTGCCAGTAATACATTTTAATGTTTTTAGAAGGTCTCTTTCTATAAGTCTATAATATATAACTAAACTATTGTTGTATGTAAATTAAATAAGGTTTTAAAAATGTTTTAAAAGCTTCATTTAAAATTAAATTAAAATGCAGATCCCCCAGGACAGGTGGCCAGGACCCGGGCAGTGTGAGTACCACTGAAAATCAGCTCATGTGCCACCTTTGGCATGTGTGGCAAAGGTTGCCTACCCCTGAGATAAGGATTCATATGCCACCCGTTTGTAAAGCACTTTGGGAGTTAGAGGTGAAAGGTCAAAATAAGATAATTAGTAAGAGACAGTGTACAGTTTAGTCTTGTATATAGGTTAAAAAGATGAGTGATTGCCAACATGGCCTGCTGGTCTCTAGCTAGTCACTTGATGTTACTGTAAGAAATGGTGCCAGTATTTTCCAAAAGTTCTTGGTAGCTAATTCATTTGATACAGCTTCTATTGAGTACTTTCTTTACTCCTGGAAAAGTGGAGTGGTTTTCATTATTGATTTTATAAAGATTTTTTAAAATGACAAATACTTTGTCCTTTAAAGAGAGCATCTTTTCAAACTCCAAAATGAGAAGTGGGGGGGGGGGACTGACTCAAAGAAAAGTGACTTTGGATAAGTTTCAAATTTCAAACACAGTCTTTGTTTACATCTGGCTGACAAAATGCCTCTCACATACTCTCTGAAAGGTGATTACATTAGTCAGTGGGCCATTTTAGCAGTTTCACATTTCATAGCACCATAATAGCACCAAATGTATTCAGGGATATGTGTCTATCCACTTCCCTCACTGTGGTATTAATTTCCAGGGCTTTTATTCTGCTACCATTAGCATTCGTGAATC
This sequence comes from Gopherus flavomarginatus, assembly GCF_025201925.1. Classification (NCBI taxonomy): domain Eukaryota; kingdom Metazoa; phylum Chordata; order Testudines; family Testudinidae; genus Gopherus; species Gopherus flavomarginatus. The sequence continues at coordinate 24,090,902 of NC_066626.1, read as the reverse complement.
TCCTTCACCACCACCACCCCAAAAAAAAAAAAAAAAGAAAAGAAAAGCTCCCTATACTATCAAGTGCTTTTCTGGGACTTAAGCTGGGCTGCAGAATCACTTTTTACCTGTAGAAGGTTTTTTTGAGCCCTTACTTAGTAAAGAACTTAAGCACGTGTAAGTGGTTGCATTAACTTCAAAGAAGTCAATAGGAATACGGATGTGCTTAAAGTTATACACATGCTTAAGTACCTTACTGAAGTGGGACATTATTGCTAAGGTTAATGCAGATCTGAGCTGAAGTACCACAGACATTTTCTTTAGGCTCCAAAGCTGTGCTTGAAAGGCTTTAAAAAAAAATACTTGTCTCAACATTTCACTACCTGTAAAAGATGCTGGCTCGACAGCCATGGAATTTGCAGTCCCCTTTTATCCACCGAAACCACATTCAACATGGGCATCAGAAGTGCAAGCTTCCTCGCCTTGCTTCTGGTATTGTCCCTCAACCCTGAATCACAGGCACCACATGAGAAGGCAGTTGCGTTTCTACACTCAGGGCTTGGCTACACTGGAGAGTTGCAGCGCTGGTGGTGGTGGGTTTACAGCGCTGCAACTTATTCACCATCCACACTTGCAAGGCACATACAGCACTGCATCTCCCTGGCTGCAGCTCTGGCTGTACTCCTGCTCTGCCTGGGGTATAGCAATTGCAGCGCTGGTGATGCAGGGCTGCTCCGTCAGTGTGGCCACCAAAAGCGCTGTAATTGGCCTCCAGAGGTATTCGGAGGTATCCCAGAATGCCTGTTCAGCCACTCCCAACAACGCTGCAAATGCTGCAAATGTGGCCACACTGCAGCGCTAGTAGCTGTCAGTGTGGCCACACTGCAGCGCTTTCCCTACACAGCTGTACGAAGACAGCTGTAATTCCCAGTGCTGTATAGCTGCAAGTGTAGCCATACCCTCAGTGACCTTTCTGCAAAAAAACTCACATAGCCCAGATATTCTCAACTGTCTTTAAAGGATCAGACCCACGGTGGTGCCTTACCTCAATGAAAGAGCTCTCTCTGGTGGCAAGCAGACCCAAATTAGGAACATGCAGTTTATTAAAATGCATCATATTCCCTTTGGTGATGGATAGCTTGCTTGACTCTGGTTCCTCAGAACAGGGAGGTACCAATGGAATCAGCAGGATAGTTTCAGTTGTCAATGGTGCTCATGGCTTTTAGGTAGTGGTAGTACAGATGACAGGAGCAGAACTCAGGATAGCATAAAGAATAGTATGAAAAACTTCAGGGTGTTATTTAGCCAAGGACTGCCTTGGATCTCATCCATTGGTCTACCTCAGAGGTAGAAATTCTCTAATAAAGTAATGTTAAGAGCTCACTCTAAGACCTCCCTCGTCTTTGCTATAATATCTGTATTGTGCCTGAGGGGCTTATGGAATTTTGTGATGCTCAGTGGACCAATCAGGGGTGCCCCAAGCATGGCAGCGAGGCACGCCCGCAGTCACACGGATTCGGCAGTGTTTCTCTGGGTGATCTGCTGGTCCCACAGACGTGTCACCAAACGCTGCCTGACTGAATTTAGTTCTGTATTGATTTAGTTCTCCATCTCTGCATAGCATCATCACCTACTGAAGTATAACAAACATGTCAAGATAGGGTCTACATTTTGGTTGTTTTTAAAATATTTTAGGGAAAAGCCTATCTTATAATATTTCCTTAACATTTGATGACCAGTTTCAAACTGATATTGTATACCCAAGAAGATTCCCCTTCCCTCCTGCTGTTAAATGGTGAAATCCTAGCCACAAAATGCCTATTGTCTTTCTTCAATAGTGTCAGGATTTCACTCTAGGTATTTAGGGCCAGATCCTAAGGTACTGTAAACTATTCAAGTCAATGGAGCTGCAGCAATTTGTATGTGCTGATGATCTGGCATTGTGTTATAGAAAATACAGGGCTTGACCCATCTCCCTAACACAGTGCAAATCAGAAGCAAATTCAATTGATTGCAATGGAGTTAAAACATTTTAGAGCGGGTGCAAGTGAGATCAGGACAATAATGAAAAGAAAGGATTGTCAAGGGGGAAAAAAAGAGGTACAAAAAGACTTTGGCATCACCACTGCTATTGAACAGGGAGCTCAGAGCTGGAAATACATCTGACATGACATCTAATTTTGAATCCTGATCATGTTAGCCACACTGAGAGGGGGGCAAAGGAGTCTTGCGTCTTTGCCTCAGCTTTTACTCTGTCTTGTTTTAACTGATCACAGTAAGTCGGTGCATGTACACAGCAGCAGGAAGGAATGAAGAGGGAGGAGGAGAGAGAGTTAGGATGACGTAGTGTGTTAAAGTGTACCAGGGGAAAAAGAAAAATGTGTTGATGACAGGTGACATTTGTGCCGTGAGTGGAAGGCAGAGTTTGCTGATTGCACTTCCAAATGCAAAAATCAAATGAGAGTACAATGAAAAACACACCTTTGTGTGCCTATCCAAGGACTGATCCCAAATGCAGAATGGACTTTGCACTAAGCCATCATCAGATTCTATAAAGTGTCGGTAATCTGTACTCATGAACTCCTCTTCATGTTTACTGGGGCAGCATTGGGAAACTTTTTTATGCTAATTTTTAAAACAAATGTTTAAAAGGAGAGGAAAATGATTTGCAAAGAACTGAACATAAAAAGTAAAGGCAAAGTATTAGTTACAAAAAGTGCCTTTTCTTCAACTGTTGTGAAAGCAAGTAAAACTCACACTGTACATTTACATGTTTACCATGAGCCAGATCCTCAGCTGCTGTACTCCTGCTGAGGAGCTGGCTCTACATTTTCAAGAGGGAACCCAGCCTAAGAGGTAAAGAGTTGTGCCAGTGACACAGACCCTGCTTAGACTCGGTCCAACAATGGGTGTGGACTCAATAGGGTTGCAGCTGTGTAACAGAAAACAGAATTTGGCCTATGGGGTATAGTGTTGACATTTGCTGTTAAACAGTTTCCACATGAGCAGTCATTTATTATAATTAATTAATATCCTGTGGAGTGTGAGAGACTGTATAGTTCATGCCTTAAAGAGACAGAGTGCTCTAATGGTTAGAGCATAGGCCTGCCAAGTGGGAGACCTGGGTCACAGGCAAGCCTCTTGAGTGAGATTTTCAACAGAGCCTAAATGACTTAGGAACACAAGTGTGAATGACTTTCAGTGGGATTTGTGCTTCTAAGTTACTTAGGGACTTTTGAAAACCTTAACTTAACTTCTGTCTCAGTTTCTGCATCTGTCAGAAGAATCCGACCTGACCTCAGAGATGTAAGGGATACACTGTCTATAGCTGTGAAGTGCTTTAACATTAAACTTGCTAAGAATTTATTCTGAAGGGCAGATCCTGTCTCTTCCTCTCTGAGTGAGGAGGGCCATCGAGGCAGTAGAACCAATAGAGTTCCAGTGTGAAGGGGGTCAGAATACAGGCAGATTGCACAAGGGATCCCCCTAGCCCTTACCCATGCAACACCCTTCAGTACATTTCCCCATTTTGCAGATGGGGAAAGTGAGTCTAAAAGCTGAAGTGATTTTCCCAAGGCTACACAGCCAGTCATTGGCAGATTCCCCAGCTATTCCCAATTCCCAGTTCTGTGCATTCTTCCAGACCATGCTGCCCCTCAATCTGGGAAAACATTTCAAAAATGCAAGGCAGAATTCAAGCTCTCAGATATTAATTTGGTTTTGGATTCATCCACAAACTTTCCATATTTAGAATAGTTTTGAATTGTTTAATGGAACACAAATATTTGGATTAGACATATTGTAGGCCTTTTCTGAGTAACACTGAGAAATTTGCTAGGAAAAAAACAGCAATTTGATCTCTCAAATTCAGGGCAGTTGAAAAATTATTTAGCTCGTCACTGGGGTTTGCATTAATAATCAATCATGTCTGCAGATGAAGCTCCAAAAAACAGGGCCCAATCCTGCTTCTGTTGAAGTCAGTGGAAAAACTCCCATTGATTTCAGTAGCTTCAGAATCAGGTTGTTATCTTGTGCTGTGCATTTAATCCTTTGAATTTCAAACATCAGTAAGTACCTTTTAAGGACCAGCTTGCTAAAGCTTTATCCATCATATCCATCTTATTGTTTTTTAAGGGTGTAATGCACGAGCAACTGATATGTTATAGAGTTTCCAACAGTGAATTAAACCTCTGATTATCCCCTACTTTCCTACTCTGATTTCAGAATTGTATTGGCTGTATGCATTCAAATATAAATTAAAAGGCTCTTATTCCACAGTGGAAATTTATTACTCTTCTGGGATTTGGTTTTATTAAAAAATAAACCAATAATGAGATACTGTAAAGTTCAACTCAAATCTTTTCTCCCTATCTGGCTATTTCGAGGGTTCCTCCCTCAGGATTGCTCAGCTCACAACCTGAATCCACTTTCTCTCTCGCTTTTTCCTTCCCCACATTCCCCCCGGAAAGCTACTTCCACTTCCCTTACACCCAGAGGGTTAATATGCTCCAGCCTAAGTGCATCAACAGAACCTTTCCCTGTGGACTGAATTTATATCTACCTATGGTGTTGGAAGAATAGGTTTCAGGTAGACACTGTCAACCAGTTAAGTCTCTCTCACCTTGGTTGCATTTCTTCCCACCTCCTGATCATAAGCTGCAGAAATCACAAATAAGGAGATAACATTGTTGAAATGAAAATTAATTACCATCCTCACTGTATACTGGTCAGACTCAAATAAAAAAATCAGAAAAATATGTGGGCCTAACTAGTGAAGAAACTCAGCCTTGCTCCTCAGAGTATATGGTAACCTGCATACAGTTCAGCTGTGAATACATTTCAGAACATGTCGTCGGGGACAGGTTAAGAGCCAAGACTGATATCCAGTGATTTAGGATAGCTCCAGGCAACTTTTGGTTGAGGAAGAAATAAGACCTACAAAGTGTTGATCCTCTGGAGAATTCTGCAATGCCAAGGCAACCCTAGCGGGGAATAAATGAGACTTCATCCCCAACAACCCATGTTAGAGATGACTGCGTGAGATATCTGTCCTGATGGAATCATCCATTATCATTTATCTGCAGCAGGACAAACATCATTTGCTGTGTTCCCTTTTATGCAGTTTCACCCTGACTGCGTAGAGGCTCTATTGTTTATGGCGTGTTGTTCTTTTGCAAATCCTGCTGCCTTAGGGTGTAGAGACTTTCAGTTTAAACAGGTGGCTATAGTTAATTATTCAAAATGATTGTCAGGAATTTGGATTTTTTTTGTCTTGTTTTACTGACAGTGTACAAGTAATAAGCATTGTACAAAAATAAGACGATTGCATGCTGTTTGGGGTATTTCTGATTAAAAAAACATGGCTTCAGCTTATTGTGGAGTTTCTGCAGGCTGGCATTCTTCGTGAGAACTTCATTTGTTGAAACTGTTTTGGATTCTTGTTGGTTGTGTATTTAAAGAACGATGTCAGCTTAAGTGGTTTCATATGAAAAGTGGAAGCCTCCTTACCTCGAGGAAAGCGAAACCATAAGTGTCTTTAATTTCTAATTTTATACAAATCCATGAACCATTCACCACACTCGTACCTCACACCTCCCCCTCAATCTCTAGGACCCCTGGCCTCAGTGAGACCACAGCCGAGACTTGGCTGCTAGTGGAGAAAGTTCAGATGTTCTCACCCAACAGACTTGTGTCAGTCACCGTAACTCAACGGTGGGCAAAAGATGAGGAACCTGCCAGCTAATGCAGCCACAGGAACAAGCAGGAACAGGATTGGAAAGAAGATACCAGGGAACTATTTCAATAGCTAAGATATACTGGCTTATTTAACTCACAAGCAAGACCAGTGAATGTGAGATTTAGTTAGAAAACAATGATCATGAATTTCCTGACAAATCCAGAATGTGAGCTAGGTTCTGAATGCAAATTGCCAGCAGAAAATTCCTGGTGTGAAGCTGGGGGAAGTGATTCCTGCACCAGCTGTCTGGCCTCTCCCCACTCTTCCCACCCCTTCTGCTCTTTTGGAACAGGGAGTGTTTAGGAGCAAGGGGGAGCAGCACCAGGGCTGGCTCCACCTGCTCAGCCACAGGGAATAATCTGTCCCAGTGTCTGTAGAAAAATGTAAGGAGTAAAATGAAGAATGAGCATACTGTATTCTGCAGGTAACCCCAGTGCCAATGTGTGGCCTTCGTACAGGTGACATCCAGTGTGCACACCCTGAAACAGGAGTTACATAGACTTGCTCAGAAGGAAGGACTGCTATATTACCCAGCCCCATCCAGAATGGGTTATAAATCAACCCCAAATGTACCCTCTGTACTATTCAGAATAGTGACACACACATACTTGTACGACTACAGGGGGAGTGAATCAAGACACCTAGCTAGCCTCACTCTGCCTTTCACTAACACACCCTCATGGTCTTACTGAAAATGTGGGGTGGAATCCTAGCCCCGCTGAAGTCAATGGGAGACAGCAAACTGCAGCCATTACAGTGTATGTTCTTCTATTCCAGAGGCGAAAGCTTACAGGAACAAGACCTGCATGGCAGATGTATTATTATTTATTCATAAATATATATTTACACAGATACTTTAATCTCAAATGGTCTCAGAGCACTGCAACTCTAATAACTCTATTTATAAGGATCTTTCCAAATGCCTCCAAAATTCAGCCCTTTCCTGAGTGAAATGTGTCAGCTAGTTAAAACTAAGCAACCACACTACACAATGGCTTGAAGAGAACCAGAAGAGTGCTACACTCAACTGAAACCGGAGAGTATCCTGTTATTTCACTTTTTGCAATGCCTCTGATACTTGGGTAAAGAACAAGGATGGAGTAACAATGAGAGGTCACGATGACCCTAACAAATATAATCAGGCTAAACATGGAAAGTCTCCGAAGTGCCTGTCAATTATTAAGACTGACAGCTTAGTTATTGCTAATAAGTAGATAAACACATTACACAACCTAGTTTGTGATGTGAAATCTTACATTTGGTCATAGATATTGCTAATTATTATTATGTAATCAACCGAGAAGATGGGTGTTGATAGATAGTAGGGTGTCATCTTGGGTATAAAAGAGTTTATGGAGACTTAAGTCTTTGCCTTTGTTTGCATTCAGCCTTGTCTGTATATACTTAGCCAGATCATTGGCCGGTCATACCTCAGCTGATCACTGGGGTATAGCACTCTGTATCTATGCTGAAATAAACCTGATCCCTGGCTCTGAATTCAGAGTTAGCCGCAGTTTTGTCTGTTACAGTGATCAGTGGTTGTCTACTTTGCTAGGTTCATCAGGTAACCTGTGGGCCTGCTTCATGGTCCCAAAAACATCCTTACACAAAGATGTGTACTAATTTGTCTCTCACAATATTCCTTTACATTAGTAAAGCCACAGAATATTGAAAAGACACCCCCACACAAAGAAAAAGAAAGAAAGAACAAACCAGTAAGGCTGCTGGTGAGATGTTTCTGACAGGATCATAGTTATGACAGGGTAGGTCCATTTTAGCCGTAAAAATCTTGACAGTGTCCTTTAAAAAGTGACCCAAATGCATACCAAGCTACAAATGGTAGAGCATATTCATTGTTATAATACAAACCAAATCCTGCAATTATAAATACCAAGTCTGTACAAGTAACAACTTATTCTCTTTCCCAACAAGTTGTTTATTGGCTTTTTAAAAAAAAGAAACACCCAACATTCTGAAAGACCCAAATAAAAATGTAAGAATACACCATGAGAAGCTGTCCCATCTAATAATGCAGTGTTACGTGACTTAAGAACTATGGGGTAATCATAAAAGCCAAATATGTCAAGGTTACATAGAAATAGTTAATTCACTGTTAAAATTACTTGGAAAACATAACCCAACCTTCATATCCCTTTACGTATGACTTAGTGGACAGTCTGATTGTAGACTTTGTCCCTCAAGGCCTTCAGGACAGTTGACCACTTTTTTAATGGTATTATCAATATCTAAATGAGCACATCTGCCTTTTAAAGAAATATTTTGAACACAGATGGACAATTTGCTTGCTTGCACTTGTATTTCTGAGAAAGAAAATCCAGCTTTTACAGAAGTTCTGAGAGAAGAAAATCCCTCCGCTGAAAAGAACAATTTTGGGAAATGACTGTTATTAATGATTCTAATCATTTTAGAGAGTAGCTGAATTCCCTTTTTTATAGCCATACATGTACCCCACAGTTCGTATATGCAAATTCCATTGACATCCATGTCCTCTAGAGTACAGATATAATCAGAATTAGAAAGCCATAGAAGCAGATGCCTTTTCCAACCTTCTGTTAACATTTTTTTGTTATCATCATCGGTTCTCCCATCCCTACACACACACACACAAATATGCCACTCCTTCTAATGGGAATTATGTGCCCTATTTCTAAGTGGGATAGAGAGAGAGTTGTTGCCCCAGTGCTCTGAGAACCAAGGACTTGTGGCTTCTAGGCCAGATCCTCTGTTGCTCTAAAGCTTCTTTACCCCACGGCAGCAGTGCAAAGCAGATTGACAGCTGGCTTAGCTGGCGACTGCAGGAGGACTCCTTCATAGGTAAAGAGATGGATAGATCATGACAGATCAAAGCCCATAGTTTGAGAAGCACCTTTGGATTCTTCAAAGTTACAATATATCGCATATACTGGAGGGGTGGGGGCGGACTGCATAATGGGAATAATCAGCTTTAAAATGTTAATTAGGAGAAACATCCTGAAGAAGGTAATGCTACCTTTTGTTTTGCAAGAGCTATTTTTAAACACTGTATTAAGTCAACAAGAATTAAGATCCTGGTATTCACAGTTGTGGTTATAATCGTTAGGATGAGTAAAATTAATACAAATCTAGCCTAAGGTTTAGATTTAATAGACACAATAAAAAAAACCCATAGCCATATTCCTGTATTTCACTTCATATGATATTGTGTCTTCTAGTACATTACTTCTGAATCAGAGTTAATTACCAGGCATTATCCTGTTCGCTCCAGGAACTGCATAATGTACAAACAAACGGATTTATCTTTTCATCTCAACTAGACTGGGGCCCCTGCCCACTAGTGATGATATACTGAACAGCAGCGTCTCTGACTGAATTATAAATCTGGGTTTTAGAGCTCACACAACCTTTTGCTCCTGTTGAAATTTGCCATGCAACAAAAATCAGTGGGGCCATTTCTAAGTGGGAAGGATTTGTGTAGACAAAGAGACCCACAAAGCCTGGGGCCTTAAAAACCTCTCAAATACTTTCTATCTGTGAAGGGGGTGTGTGTGTTTTGAAATTCTCCTAGGTATTATAGTGTTGTTGATGAATACCTTTGTATACATTGGAGAGAGAAAACAATGACCATTGTATCCCTTTATTCAACAGCCTGTCACTGTTAGAGTCTTTCATCTCGAAGGGATCTATTCAAATCCAACCTAGTTTTCCAGTGGCCCAAAAGCTGTTACAATGTGATGTCCTATGTGTGAGATGAGTTTGGCAATCTCAGTCCAGTTCCAATCGAAGTTTTTGCATCCAAAACAATGACACTGACATTCACCACCCCCAGTCCCAGCAAAGAGGCCCAGGGTTTAATGGGCCTGGGCCCAGGGGAATGGGCATATCCCTGAAGGCAGTTACTGCCTGCTAGCATAAAGACGCACTGGCGGGGGCAGTGAAGGGGTGCTTGCACAGCTGTATCTGTTCATTGGACAGAGAGGAGTTCATCTTCCAGGGCATTTAAACTAGCCCATTTCACGGGCACGGCATTCAAATATAGATACAATAGCCATTCACTGCACACGCTCATCTTTTTCCAGGACGAGTCTGTAAGGGTTGTTAGCACCTGGATTTAGGGGCTGTTGAACTATCCCTGGAAGCAGAATTAGGTCATGTTGCTACACAGAAGAGTGAGTGCTGGATCTCTGGGGGCTGCATAGGTCATGAATCTACTCTCCTGTGTAATGTGTAGCATGGGCTAGGGGGTCTGTCACTATGTGAATCCTTTGGTCCCCTGGGGTGGGGACAAGAGACATGTTTAGCCACTGGACAGAAGCACTATTTATGGCACAACTATATAATTGCTCTCCATCCTTGGAAGAAAAATTCCATCCCTCTAAAGCCACCGTGGAGATACTAGGTGAAACCTTGGTCCCCAAAATGCCATTGACTTCAGTGAGACTAGGATTTCACCCACTCAATCAGCTGCTTGGACTGTATGCGGTCTCTGAGTCTGGGCCTAATTCCAACATACCCCATAGAATATCAGGGATGCTGGAACAATTTTTATAGTGGGGGTGATGATGATGGAAACCATGCATTTGGTGTTTGTTGTCACTACTTCAAGTCTGGGGGTGCAGCAGTGCCCCCAGCACCTGTAGTTCCAGAACCACTGTATAATATTGGGGATTTTATCGCCCATCAATTAAACAACATTTATTTATAACCCCAACTCCCATAATTCCAGAGAGCTTGTTTTCCTATTAAATGAACATTAAAAAACAAAAACGGATGGTCTCTCACAAACAACATCAAAGACATGCAAAAATAAGGCTAACTCTTTATGCTCTGTTGTGCATGCAGCTTTTCATTTCAGGTCCTCAAGTAAGGGTCTTGTGCTCTGCAGGAGATGCAAGATTGAGGCAAAACACAATGAATTAAGGACCCAGTTTTACCGTAGGGTGTGCATGATGTGTGCAAGAGATTTCACAATGAGGCAAAGGTGTCTAGGAGGCTGGGAGGAGAAGTGCTTTCATGCAAAAAGAAGTGTACCTGGCCAGGATTCTTGCATGTCCCCTTTGCTCTTATTAAAGTGATGTGTTTTATTAACAGCTCAAAGCCTTCAGTTACAGTATCTCATATCCTCCCTATGTAATTCTACAATAAAATCATAATCCAGCATTTACAACACCTGTTACCAAAGAAATGAAAAGGGTGTCATATTCAGGAGCACGTCTTCACTGCAGGATCATACTGAAGTATGAGACGGGCTGGAAAGAAACATGCCCTTTCTTTAAACACCAGTGGCAATCAGCAAACATACAAAGAAAAAATGGTGACAAGTAAGTGAAAGGTAAACAGTTGTGAGTTCTAGTTCTGCTAACCAGAGGAGGAGAACATTTGCCACCCAAGGCCAATCTACACTGGGGAAAGTGCCCTGCAATTGATCACCAGTTTGAAAACTGGTTCAACAAAACCTGTTTTTAAAGTTAGTAAGATTTAAAGCAAACAAACAAAAAAAACCCAATAAGCTTTATAATGTGCTGCAGCAGTGAGTTCCCTGAGTTCATTCCAGTTGCATTAAGGCTATTTTCTACATTTCAAATATGTTTTCAACTCCACTGATTGTTCCCTTGTTCTTATATTATGCAATGGGATAAAGAAGTCACATAAATAGTCTGCATTTTTTTTGGATTCAGTGTTATGAAACTTGGTGTAGGTCAGGGAAAAAACAACCCCACTGAACAATTGTTTTGATTGAAAATACTTCCATGATGGCTGTGATGCAACTTGACATTTTACATGACAATGGAAATAATGTATTCTACAACAAAAGATTCTTTAGAGGCTGCTGTTGACTTTGCCCTGAACAGCTGAGTGTAGCAGAGCAAACAATTGCCCTGAGGGGATTTTCCCACTGCTCATAAAAAATGTCACAGCATAATCTTGTCCCATCTGTACTGTGCTTTCTCAGGGCAACCTGGAGAAGGCTATATTGTAAGTAAAGCTGTTTGAAACATTACACTGAACAGTAGCAAGTTTTTAAGTTTAGAATGTTAAGAAGTGGATACAATTAAAAATATTGTCCAGTTACCTGCAGCAGAGTAGCAGGGATGATACTGTGACATACCCAGGTTTTCATGTTTACATACAATAAACTGGGAAGACTATATGCTCCTTCTCCAATAGTTTAGGGAAATGTTGCATTTCCCAGAAATCTGTGGGGCTATTTAGTGGGAGGTGGTGTCAGGGCCGCCCGGGGGGAGGGGCGGCAAGTGCGGCAATTTGCCCCAGGCCCCACAGGGGCCTCAGAGGATCCTGGAAAACTCTCACGGGGCCTCTGCCCCCAGAGCTTCTTCCACTCCAGGTCTTTGGAGGCAATTTGGCTGCGGAGTGTCCTTCCGCCCCGGGACCTGCTGCCGAAGTGTTGGGTCTTCGGCGGCAATTCGGTGGCGGGGGCTGTCATAAACAGATAGCTAAGGGTTAATGTCTCTTTCACCTAAAGCACCTGACCAGAGGACCAATCAGGAAACCGGATTTTTTCAACTTTGGGTGGAGGGAATTGAGTGTCTGAGTCTTTTGTCTGCCTGCCTGCTTTCTCTGAGCTTTGGAGAAGCAGTTTCTACTTTCTAGTCTTCTGTTTCTAAGTGTAAGGACAAAGAGATCAGATAGTAAGTTCTATGGTTTCTTTTCTTTGGTATTTGCATGAATATAAGTGCTGGAGTGCTTTGATTTGTATTCTTTTTGAATAAGGCTGTTTATTCAATATTCTTTTAAGCAATTGACCCTGTATTATATCATCTAAATACAGAGAGAACATTTGTATGTATTTTTCTTTCTTTTTATATAAAGCTTTCTTTTAAGACCTGTTGGAGTTTTTCTTTACTTCAGGGAAATTGAGTTTGTACTCACCAGGGAATTGGTGGGAGGAAGAAATCGGGGAGATCTGTGTGTTGGATTTGCTAGCCTGATTTTGCATTCCCTCTGGGGGAATAGGAAAGTACTTTTTGTTTCCAGGATTGGAAACAGAGAGGGGGAGTCCCTCTGTGTAGTTTCACAGAGCTTGTGTCTGTGTATCTCTTCAGGAGCACCTGGAGGGGGGAAGGGAAAAAGGATTATTTCCCTTTGTTGTGAGACTCAAGGGATTTGGGTCTTGGGGTCCCCAGGGAAGGTTTTTCAGGGGGACCAGAGTGCCCCAAAACACTCTAATTTTTTGGGTGGTGGCAGCAAGTACCAGGTCCAAGCTGGTAACTAAGCTTGGAGGTTTTCATGCTAACCCCCATATTTTGGACGCTAAGGTCCAAATCTGGGACTAAGGTTATGATATGGTGGTAGCGGTGGGATTTCCATCTTGTATGTACCGTGTGATGTCTTCAGGAACACCATCCAAGAACTGCTCCATTTGTATGAGGAGGTTTAGTTCTTCCAAGGTTTGAATGTTGTTTTATGTTATCCAGGCCTCATAGTTTTTTGCAATGTAGTAGGCGTGTTTGGGAAATGACACCTCGGGTTTCCACTTTTGGGTTTTGAAGCGCCGACGGGCATGATGTGGGGTTATCCCCATTCGGTATCTGGCCTTGGTTTGAAAAAGTTTATAGTTATTGATTTGCAGCTTAGGCATTTCAGCTGCCACCTGTGCTAAAGGTCCACTGAGCTGTGACCTCAATTCTACCATGTACTGGTCTTCGGGAATGCTGTACCCAAGACAGGCTCTTTCAAAATTTTCCAAGAAGGCCTCGGTGTCATCACCTGCCTTGTAGGTGGGAAATTTCCTGTGCTGTGGAGCAATATTTGGCGCCGGGTTGTTAGGGTTGGCTGGCACAGGCAGCCCAGCTTTTGCCAAGTCCAGTTCATGTTTTCTCTGTTTTTCCTTCTGTTCATTTTCTTTTTGTTGTTTTTCCATTTGTTTTTGTTGTTTTTCCATTTCTTTTTGGTGTTTTTCCATGTCTCGGCGGTGGGCCAACTCTTGTTCTGCTGTTGGCCTTGATATGTCCCAGTTCATTACACTTAAAGCATCTTCCATCTGATGGGTCACTGGGCCGAGGTGAGTTACTGGAGACTGGTGAGGTGGAAGGGTAGGGTGTCTGTGGCTTTACTTGGGTGGTATGTGGGGTCTTTGGCTGTCCTCGGTTGTAGGGTTTATGGTCTTGAAGGCGCAACAGGCCCATAAAATGGAAGCATCATGGGAAGGGCCATTCACGGTCCAAGAGCGCCTGGGAGCTGTAAACTACCTCATAGCATTTCCCAATTCCTCCCTAAAGCCTAAAGTGTACCATGTTAATTCTCTCAAGCCTTTTTATTCCAGAGACTTACAGGTTTGTCAGTTTACAGTCCAGGGAGATGATGCTGAGTGGCCTGACGGTGTCTACTACGACGGGAAAAAAGACGGTGGCGTGGAAGAGGTGAACCTCTCAACCACCCTGGAACGTCTGCAGCGGCAACAAATCAAGGAGCTGTGCACTAGCTTCGCCCCATTGTTCTCAGCCACCCCAGGACGGACTGAACGGGCATACCACTCCATTGATACAGGTAATGCTCACCCAATCAGAACCCCACCCTACCGGGTGTCTCCTCATGCCCAAGCTGCTATAGAACGGGAGATCCAGAACATGCTACAGATGGGTATAATCCGCTCATCTACCAGTGCATCGGCATCTCCAGTGGTTCTGGTACCCAAACCAGATGGGGAAATACGCTTTTGCGTGGACTACCGTAAGCTAAATGCTGTAACTCGTCCGGACAACTATCCAATGCCACGTACCGATGAGCTATTGGAAAAGTTGGGACGTGCCCAGTTCATCTCTACAATAGACTTAACCAAGGGGTACTGGCAAGTACCGCTAGATGAACCTGCCAAGGAGAGGTCAGCATTCGTCACCCATGCGGGGGTGTATGAATTCAATGTCCTTCCTTTCGGCCTTCGAAATGCACCCGCCACCTTCCAGAGGCTGGTAGATGGTCTACTAGCTGGACTGGGAGAATTTGCAGTTGCCTACCTCGATAATGTGGCCATTTTTTCAAACTCCTGGCCCGAACACCTACTACACCTGGAAAAGATCTTTGAGCGCATCAGGCAGGCAGGACTAACTGTTAAGGCCAAAAAGTGTCAAATAGGCCAAAACAGAGTGACTTACCTGGGGCACCAGGTGGGTCAAGGAACCATAAACCCCCTACAGGCCAAGGTGGATGCTATCCAAAAGTGGCCTGTCCCACGGTCCAAGAAGCAGGTCCAATCCTTCTTAGGCTTGGCCGGATACTACAGGCGATTTGTACCCCACTACAGCCAAATCGCTGCCCCACTGACCGACCTGACCAAAAAAACCCAGCCAAATGCAGTTAAGTGGACTGATAAGTGTCAAAAGGCCTTTACCCAACTTAAGGCAACGCTCATGTCTGACCCTGTGCTCAGGGCCCCGGATTTTGACAAGCCATTCCTAGTAACCACGAATGCATCTGAGAGTGGTATAGGAGCAGTGCTCATGCAGGAAGCAACAGATCACAACTTCCATCCTGTCGTGTTTCTCAGTAAGAAACTGTCTGAAAGGAAAAGTCACTGGTCAGTCAGTGAAAAGGAATGCTATGCCATTGTGTACGCCCTGGAAAAGCTACGCCCATATGTTTGGGGACGGCGGTTCCAACTACAAACTGACCATGCTGCACTAAAGTGGCTTCATACTGCCAAGGGCAACAACAAGAAACTTCTTCGTTGCAGTTTAGCTCTCCAAGATTTTGATTTTCAAATTCAACACATCACAGGAGCTTCTAATAAAGTTGCTGATGCACTCTCCCGTGAGAGTTTCCCAAAATTCAGTAGTTAAAAAGTGTTCTTAAAATGTAAAAGTCTGTTAGTTATATACTTAGGAGTATATGTAAAGGTGTATGTGTTGTATTAATCTGTTTATTTTCAAGTTCTAGAAGGAAATCGCCGCCAGTGAGCTTCCCCACTGTCTGCAATTTGGGGGGCGTGTCATAAACAGATAGCTAAGGGTTAATGTCTCTTTCACCTGAAGCACCTGACCAGAGGACCAATCAGGAAACCGGATTTTTTCAACTTTGGGTGGAGGGAATTGAGTGTCTGAGTCTTTTGTCTGCCTGCCTGCTTTCTCTGAGCTTTGGAGAAGCAGTTTCTACTTTCTAGTCTTCTGTTTCTAAGTGTAAGGACAAAGAGATCAGATAGTAAGTTCTATGGTTTCTTTTCTTTGGTATTTGCATGAATATAAGTGCTGGAGTGCTTTGATTTGTATTCTTTTTGAATAAGGCTGTTTATTCAATATTCTTTTAAGCAATTGACCCTGTATTATATCATCTAAATACAGAGAGAACATTTGTATGTATTTTTCTTTCTTTTTATATAAAGCTTTCTTTTAAGACCTGTTGGAGTTTTTCTTTACTTCAGGGAAATTGAGTCTGTACTCACCAGGGAATTGGTGGGAGGAAGAAATCGGGGAGATCTGTGTGTTGGATTTGCTAGCCTGATTTTGCATTCCCTCTGGGGGAATAGGAAAGTACTTTTTGTTTCCAGGATTGGAAACAGAGAGGGGGAGTCCCTCTGTGTAGTTTCACAGAGCTTGTGTCTGTGTATCTCTTCAGGAGCACCTGGAGGGGGGAAGGGAAAAAGGATTATTTCCCTTTGTTGTGAGACTCAAGGGATTTGGGTCTTGGGGTCCCCAGGGAAGGTTTTTCAGGGGGACCAGAGTGCCCCAAAACACTCTAATTTTTTGGGTGGTGGCAGCAAGTACCAGGTCCAAGCTGGTAACTAAGCTTGGAGGTTTTCATGCTAACCCCCATATTTTGGACGCTAAGGTCCAAATCTGGGACTAAGGTTATAATAGGGGCCCATCACCACCGAAGACCCCAGGCCTCCTGAATCCTCTGAGCGGCCCTGGGTGGTGTTCCCAAAACTTTTGTTGTTGTTGTTGTTGTTGTAATATGGGGTCACTGTATGGAAGAGGTTGAGGCTATAACACACTAGTTAGGTACAACAGAGGATAAACTTACATGGAGCATAAGCACTTAGTACTGCCATTAGCTTCAGCATGAGGGGTAGAGGCCTGTGCTTTTGTCGCTGAAGACTACATGTTCTATCTCCACTGACAACTCTTGCTGGTGTCATTAGATTAGCAAGATATTTCATCTGAATATGCCATAAACTGAAATGACTGATTTTGCGTCAGTGTGTGGTGAGGAGGGTCTCTCTATTAGCAGTTCTCAAACTGTGGGTTGGGACTCCAAAGTGGGTCATGACCCTGTTTTAATGGGGTTGCCAGAGCTGGCGTTAGACTTGCTGGGGCCTGGGGCTGATGCCGAAGCCAGAGGGCTCAGCCCTGGGTGGTGGGGCTCAGGTTATAGGTCCTCCACCCAAGGCTAAAGCCCTTGGGATTCAGCTTTGGCTCCCCAATCCAGGATGGTGGGGCTCAGGCTTTGACCTCCTCCACTTGGGGCAGTGGGGCTTGAGTGTGCTCAGGCTTCAGTCCCCCAATCCTGGAGTTGTGCAGTAATTTTCATTGTCAGGAGGGGGTTGTGGTGCAATGAAGTTTGAGAACTGCTAAGTCTTTCCCAGAGCATCCTGATGATGCTACTTGTATTGGGATCTGCACCCAGTTGCAAACTTTAATAAAAGTTTTCCAAGTGATAATTATTCAGTTAAGCTGGGAGGCTGCTAGATCCCTAGACAAGGAGTTGTATGTGCACTCAGGTGATTTTTTTAAATGTATTTATCTTCTAACCAACATTAATGATCTAACTATCACAACCACTCCTATTAGATAGGGGATTATTACTATTCCAACTTTACAGACAAGTGAATTAAAGGTGAAAGCTACTTTTGAGGTGTTCTGCTTTTCAGAGGTGCTGAGCACTCACTGCTCCCATTGACTGGTCCAAAGTGTCTCTTTTTGAGCATGGAAAAATTGACCACCCCAGAATCAGAGATCACTTTTGAAAAAAATTGGGCCTTGGAGCAGTTATAACAGAGAGCCAGGGAGTAGTCATGGACCAGAGCTAATGTGGATGGCCAGGGCCTCTGTATGGATCCTTGATCTTCCAAGTTTGTGGACAGACCCTGTGCCTTTTCCCACTGGGCGGGGAAGCACACTCACCCAGTAGGATGACATGGAAGAACCTATGGAGAGTTCTTCCCCAAAGGCCACTGGCCCCACCCCCCATGGCTAGGATAGGTGTGAAGGCTCTGGTCTTTAGGATTTTTAAAAAGATTTTCTTCGTAAAAATCAATCCTTTCAGCTGCAACTCCATTTTAATGTTTCTTCTCTGATTTCCCTCCCATTTGTCAACATCATTCTGCTGTTGATTGTACTCACTATCTCATTGTTAATTTGTTGCCTTTGATTGTCACCATTTTATCTGATTTATTTATTTCAGTTTTTAAAAGACCCCTGACTATCCTTCAGGTGCTTGTACATTTTTCTAAATACACACAAGTTAATTGGATCAAATCTCCACAAGAAGAAAATCTCCCCGCCCGTTACATATAAGATCCCTTTTCAATTCACACATTAGCCTGCCTCAGAGAGAGACTGGGAAACCAGAGGCATTTTATAACAAGCCTTTTAGGTCAAGGCATCTGATCGCTGTAAGACTGACTAAAGCAGGGAGCAGGCTCCAGAGTCAAGGACCCCTTACTGAAGACACCCTGAATACCAGCTCTCGCCCATTTAAATCAGGAGGGTGTGGGTTCAAGAACCTCATTAGATCACAACTGCTGTGAGATCCCATGAGAAGACAGAAGGAGTTTCTGAGAGTAAGATAAACTGGAGTGGCTTGTCTGTACCATTCACTGGTTTATACACCTCTATATCCTACTTCCTTTAACCCTTCCTCTTTCCATACAAAACAATCCTGTCCTACCCACCATCGCACCTCTAATCACATCTGCTGCCCTTCTTCGAACTCTGTCCATTTGGAGAGGAGGTGACTGAAACTGAATGAAGGTGAGGTTGTACTATAGACACCCTGCTCTGTGTTCAGAAGAGAGATCGCGCTCAAATCTCCCTCTGTAATGGGGGCAAGTCTGAACACCTGGAACTTTGGGATGGTCCAGATCCTGATCCAGATTTTGAATTCACAAGTTACAACATTGCAAACCAGCATTTTGTTTTTGTTCATTAGACAGGCACGAAGTCAAGATCTAGGTGACTGCAAATGCCACCACATACACATTATTCCTAAGCCCTATCTTATATAGGCCAACATCTATATTCCTCTGTCATCATCTATAGAACAGGATAACACTCTGTGTAATAAAAGAAAATAGACAAACTGGAAATAATGGACACTGGCAAACAAACTATCATTTTAGGTACATTATGTTCAGGGTACTAAATTGGTAGGAGCCCTTTATTTTTCATTTCTGCTCATCTGTTCATCATTATTAAATGAGCTCACAAATCAGAGGAGATTGAAGAGTGAGGGAGGGTAATTATACACTTTAGGAGAAGATATTTTTCATGATGGTGTTAGAATAGCATCAAGATAACAACCTATTCAAAAGGCAGAGAGAGAGAGAGAGAGAATTAATATCTGTGTATTTCAATATAATTGTGCTGCTGCCCTCAGATAGTAGACTTCATTTAAAAAAAAATCTTTCTGCTTCTCATTTTGTTGTTTAACTAAGAGAAAAACTATACACTTTGCCTTTAATAATAGCAGTCGCTTAACAGTTAATGCCTTTAGATTATGTAACTGATTTTGTCAGTTCCGCATTTAAAAATATTTTGATGCTATCCAATAATCTAAACAACTTAGAACTGTTCTTGTAGGGGATTTTTTATTTGTTTATTTGAAATTTGTAAGTATAAGAATTTGTCTGTGTTCACTATCAGGTTGTCCTGTGTGTTTTAGTGGGATCTAAAACCAAAAAGTTCAGTTGATCATATTTTCCAAGCACTGACTGCAGTATTATATGTATCTAGTACAGGGCTTCTCAGCTGAAAGGCTGCAAAGAGATGTAAGCAGGTTAAAACCAAGCTGCCCTCCCCATATTGCTAAATGGGAGGAGGTTCTGAGTAAATGGGAAGGGTGTTCCAGTCTAGGACAGAATCAGTAACCGCTGATTTAACAGAACATCACCATTCTTGGTCCTGTCCAGTGAAGTCCCTCTAGTGAGCTAGATCTGCTCACCTGCCCACCCAGGTTCAGTTGTATGTTCTCCTTTCACATGCAGAGCAAAGTTCCATTCCTCAGCAGCAATCAAACAATTCCATGCACCTACAGAGGATTAGCATCTAGTTATTGGCTTATCTCAGTCTTTTCTTCGTGGGTTGGATCATAGCTCACCACCACCAGAAAAGCTCTGTGGCTACAGCACCACAAAGCATTTTAAAAAATGTGTCTCATTCTGAGCGTAGAAAAATCCACTCCAGCTGTATAGAATGCCCAGTCCAGGTGCTAATTTTAGTTGATGTCATGAAGCACTGCCCTAGTGCAGAGCCTCTTGGTTCAGACACATCATAGGACTCCATCTTATATCTCAAGACTAAGTAGCTAAGACTTTGTCATTAGCAATAATCTTAAAAGGTACCAGAGACCAGATAAGAAATTGTACATGTCCAGCTTGCAAAAGATATTCACAGAGTCTGACGTCTGGTATTTATCTTCGGTTTCTGTAGGTCTGAAAGTCTAGTGCCATGATTTGGACGATAATATCCATGATGATTTTGTCAGCCATGAGAGCATTTTATGAATTTTCTTAAATTAGATGTGAAAAATTGGAACATTTCCAGATCTGAGAGGGATGTTGACCACTGTGTATGTGTGTGTATATACATTCAGTCAAGCTGTGTAATCCCATTTTTAGAGGAAGGTCAAAAGAATTGTGGTTTTGGTCTTTCCCTTTCTTGCTAGTCGACTGCAAAGAATAGTTCATCTTTTCCTATCACTACATCTTCAGAACTCCATAACCCAACCTGATACTGGTGGCAAACTAATTTAATTAGATGGTACATATGGATTTCTGGCTCAAGATAAAGGAAAACACTAAAAGCATTTATTGTGTTGAAATTTTCAATGCCAATTTTCTGCTAAAAAGGAGGGGTTTGAGAGGTCAAGGCTCTTGCAAGCACAGAGTTAGTGGCAGATTAGTTACAGTAGTTCAGCCTGAAAATTCCAGCAGAAATAAATATAATGGAATGCCATGAATTATCGGAGACCACAGCTTTAATCAGCTCTTGGGAAAAGAAAAACATGTATTTGGTTATTGACAGTTAATAAACTGAATTATGACATTTGGAAAAACTAGAACAAAAGAAGAGTTCTAGGGGTTTTAAAAGTAAACTAACTTTTTTTTCCCTTTATTTTCTTTTCTGGTCATAGGGAATTTTTTTCCTATTTATTATAGCAACATGTTTTTCAAAATTATTACCACTGTTGCTGGCACTTGGGTTTTCCAGATACTCCCTGCACTGTAAGTGTGGACCAGAAAACTGGGAAAAGCATGTCTCTAAAGAATATATTAAAAAGGGGCAGAGATCCTAAAAAGATTGTGATTAACTCTCTTCACATGTAAAAAAAAACAGTGGCAGACACAGCAGGGCTTTTGAATATACTTTAGCAGTCTGACAGAAACCAATAAGAACCAGCATGTTCAGAGTAAAGGGTAAATGTTGTTATAAACCGGCTTATTGTGTCTATTTCTAGGGGTCAGTGTATTCTACAGTTCTGCAGCCCCCATGGAAATAGCTGCAAACTCCACCTCGCCTCTCTTGGTGCAAAATTCCGTTCCAGAATTTAAGATTTTCTTCAAAAGTTGTTTATTGCCCAAAAGGTTCCCCTCTCAACTCCACACCTCCCCCCAAAAAACAACCTTGGGACCATGAATGGTGTATTAGCTGATGCAGGAGTGCCTTTGAGCCTGCAAACAGCTTTAAACAATTGCTTTGAGAGATGTGCAATGCCCCATTTATGTTCATGGATTGTTCACCCTGAAGCCTAAAGATGACCTGTTAATGCTACATTTAATTGTTGCAGATTTTATAAGATACATCCAGCTAAAGTGCTTATCCCACACATTTAAACTGCCTCCTACTTCTCCCAAGTCCAAAAACCTCAACTATCCCTACACAGCTGACCAAACCTCAATGGCAATAAGGCATAACTGCACTGTAGTACTACAGTCTCTGTAGCATATTGAGAAATGAAAATGTGGGATCTCATATCCAAATTAAACACTCCAAGGCTGCCATGCTGATGGTATTATTCATCTTCATGTCTAATTTGTTACCAGTTCTCCATTGTGCAAAGTAAGTCACATTATTACAGAATTCCAAGCGTGTCGCGACAAAGAACTGCAGAGTGCAGCCTGCCTATTTCTATAGGGTCTCTGTGATCTTATGCTGCAGTCCCCTAAAACAACAGATGATGAGTGCAGAGGTACATCATTACATCCGAGTTCCCAAACTGTGATTTTTTTCCGAGTTGGAAACTTAGTGAGAAGAGAACATTGCCTGGGTGTTTAGCCACATGACTCACCTCCAAACTCCTGTGTATGACAGAGTCAACTATCAAAAAGGAGTGATCAACTGCACGAGCAAATTCGGCATTTAGGTGAGCATTGCAAATAGGCATGCAAAAGTGCAACATGGGTAACCGGTGCCTAAATGCCCATGCAAGTGAGCTCCAAAATAGAGCTGTAAGACAGCACCATGGACTCCACATGCAAACAAGTACAAGTAGAAGAGGCAGCTCAGATGCTGCAACATTCACAACCAATACTAACTTTTTGGAAGAGGTTTCAGTGAATTTCCCTTGATATCTCTCTCTCTCTCTCAAACACACACAGGTCCCTCTTCATCGGTTACCACTGGCCCCACGTAGAAAAGCTTCCCCAGTTCCTGCGTGAGAAAGCGCAGGTTCCCAGGATCAACAGACACCCATTGAGAAGTAAGAGGAGCTAATGTCCACGAGCTAAAGCACCTGTTTTCCACACAGCCAGAAACAAGCACTGGAAACCTACATATAACAGCATCATTCTAGCTGTGAGAGCCAGAAAGTGAAACCAGTGAGGGACACTATGAAAACTGACGGATCTAGCTTCTCTCCCCAGTTAAATGCAAAAATTAAGCAAAGAGCACAAATGTTAAAAAAAAATAATTCAGGTTTCACGTGGTCAGTCTGAATAACCTCAGTGGCTGTGTGTAACATGGGGAGGAATTTTTTATTTTAAATATGATTTTTTCCTCAACACTAGCTTGCAAAATATTACAAGCCATGAGCCAGTTTTTATTCTCATAAGTGAAATTACCATGGTTTCTCATCAACAAATTCCCTTCAAAAACAGGTACTAGAATAATAGAGGACAAACACTTTTTGATGTGCTCCAGTAGTGTCAGAGGTTAAAGAAATCAGTGCTCCAGAGACTCAGACATGTCATTGTCATAATATAAAAACTGACTTACTAACTTAAATTATTTGGAGAGTTAAGTGCTTGTGTTATTGCAAATTAAACTAATTAGTATCATTTCCTGACAGCTGCAGTGAGCGATTGGATTTTTCTTCAGCCGCTCAGATGGGATGAAGAGAGTGGAGACAGCTTTGTGATTTAATGGAATGGAATCAGTTTATCATAGTAAGGGCACATCATTCCGTTCTTAGCTCAGCACTGCCGCCTCCTCTGCTCCCTCTCAATTCATCAGCCATTATTGCACTCTTAATGTATTACATACGAAGCCGTGCATAGACAGATGTGAGTTGTCGGTAACTTTACAAATATCTGGAGAAGAAGCCATGCTGAAATATGTGATATGTCCCCCTTTTGGAAATGTTGTGGATTATGCTGTCCAACCTTTTAACCAACATTGTATCTGGCAGTAGAAGATACAGGAACTTATTTCCATACCGCAAATGGTTTAATTGGTGTAAGGCAGCTTTGCAAACTAGCACTGACTGAAATCTCCAGCTTCCATGACTAGATGCACAAAGTGGAAAGTTTCAGTATATAATCCTCAGGCATTTAGGAAACCAGTCACATTTATTGAGTGTGGAAAATGTGTCCCTAGAATGGTGGTAAAACCAAGTTGCTGACTTGTGCTGAGAATTTCCATTAGGTTATATGAAGAGCAACAATAGCAGGCAGTCCGTACATACAGTTTATAAAATGTCATATTGAAAACTTACAGTAATCAGATCACTAGGGAAAAGTCTAGGATTTCTTTAGATGAGCCAGAATGAAATAAAAACTCTTGTCCACCTTCCACATCACAGAAGCCCACACAAATGGATGAAATTACTTGGAATTCAATTATTCTGGAATTCTAATTTTCTAGAGACCATTGGGTGGTGCTTGAACTGTCTTATTAGATGTTCAGTTTGGTCAATTTTTGCTCTGCTTGTATTACTGAACCGGCTCCAAAGGTTTGCTTTATCTTGGAGCCATTGGGATAGATGGTAGTTTTGAGGTCAACAGAATGGATTAATGGTTTTGATTGTAATTAATTGCTGATTGCCAACATCTCTACATGGAAATTGAATTACCTCTAATTGTATTAAAATAATTTTATGCTGCCCTCCTCTGTAGTCACTATGCTTGGAGTAGCCTTGATTGAAAGAAATGTATATTTCTATAGAGCCAAACATATCAGTGCACAGCCTGAGAGTTTGCAAAAAGCTTGGGGAGGAGGAATCCTCTCACAGTTGCCCTGCAGTGGCTTCTGCCTATAAGCCATCCAAGGCATTTAACTAGCCTCCATTACCATAGTATCCAAGCACCTCACTATCTTTAATGGGTCTATCCTCAAAACACCTCGGTAAGATAGGGAATTGCTACGCTTTGTTATTATCTGTAGAATGGAGGGCTGAGGCAGACAGACAGACTCGACTCAGTCTACACTACAAAGGTTTGCCAGCACAGCTACCTGGACTAGCCGTGTGGAAAACAAAAAACAAAAAAACCCTCACCTCCCAGCCGCCATTGTCAGAATGCTTCTGTCGGTATAGCAGTGTCATGTGGCAAGGTGGTTTGGCTAGGCCAGCAGGAGAACTCCTGTTGCAAACACTGCATCTCTAGTAGAGAGCTCTGCCAGCATACCCTTACCAGCAAAGGTTCTGAAGTGCAGACAAGCCAACAGTGACTTGTCCAAGGTAACACAGGAAGTCAGGAGTGGAGCAGGAAATGAAACCTGGGCCTTCCACGTCCCAGCTAGTGCCCTAATTACTAGACTGTCATTAATCTTGGAGCCCTATAATGAAGGATACAGTAGACTTGTCTCTCCATCCTCAGGGGAAAAATAGCCAGTGGATCTGCAGAATCATTGATTCACTATCCCAGTCCCTCCATGCTGATCAGCCCTTATGGGGTACTGCAGAGTGTCTTATGGGGTTTTTCATGCGGTAACAACGGGACGGGGTTAAAATAAGGCAGGACAAAACTGCGTTCCATCTTCCCCTGCACTGAACATGAAGGCTCATACAGGCGTCTGGGATATAGACTGGCCCTATGCAAGCTAATTATTTGATAGTGACAATGAAGCTTGTCTCCAAAAATTAAAAAAATTAAAAGAAAGAATGAATTCAACGAGTAGAGGTTAGTCTTCAGCTAAAGGTTAAATGAATGATCAAAAATTTATATTCCTGTACAGAGAAAGCCTGCCGTATACTTTGCCACCCCTGGCAACCTGATACAATAATCAGCTCCAGGAATCAGCCTCTCGGGAAACCAGAAGTTACTCTTAGAGATGGGTGAACCTCTTAGCATTTGAGATTTTGTGGAGCATTCAGACTATTTTGGGGCTTGCCAGATTAACTAGAATAGGATTATTTTCCTGTAATTTGGGGCATTTTTGGTGCAAAAAATGGATTGCTCTTCAAACTGTGCCTTTTAATAGCAAAATAAAAGTCTGTGCTAGACTAGAACCACCTTCAGAGCTAAGATGACCTTGTGGGTACCCTTCATCCTCTACCTACAGTTAATATCCAGTAGAAAATCTCCCCATCTCTGCTTCTTTTTCCCACACTATTTGTCTCACTCTGCCCCTTCTCTACTCCATTTTACTTTCTCCTTTCACACTGGCATTTTTTCCAGTCTGGTCTCCCTATAGTCTTTGCTTTTATTCAACTATTTTCCACTCTCTGCCCACCCCACCCATCCCCCACCAGTGTCTTCAATGAAATGAAGACTCGAGTACAAGTTGAAATGTTCAAACCAATACTGTCTGAGTGTGTTTGAATTTAAGCCAGACGAGTTTGCTCATCCCTTGTTATGACTGTCCTAGCAATAGTACAGCAGTACTAATGGAATTTGTTTCCAATGGGTGTTTTGTATGATAAAGTTGTATAATTTTATACAAAAACCCTTCCAATGCATATGTGAAATAGAGCAGTATCTAATGATTCCACTCCGTTTTCAGTAGAACATGCACGATTCTTCTTGAGTTTTGTTTGTAGAGAACCTATACTGCGGCTTCAGCTTTCGTCACAGGATCTAGTGCAAGAGGGGGACTTCACTCATCCCTCACTTTAGCAGGAGCTCCGAGAGAGGTACTATTTTACTCTTGAAATTCAGAGCACTATCCATGGGTATAAAGAAGAAATTCTTCAGAGTGGACCCAGGAAACCAAAAGGTCTGCCTACAATAAGGAGAGCATGGCTATGGCTATGGCTATGGAAGTTATTTTTGTCCGGATTGCCTACTGTTGCTTCCACTGCCAGAGGTAGCAGTGCCAGGGTAGTCTGGGCTCCAGGCAGGTGCTAGCATTTTAAGGTCCTTGTCTTCTAACCTTAATCAAGGCAAGCCTACATGACAGAGTGCTTAAAACACTGGCAGCCACCAGTGCTTTGCCTTCACTAGCATGCCCACTGATACCAAGGTGAAATTGGGGTGGCAGTAGCCACAGAGAATTTTAGCAAGAATTTCCTAATGAGTACAGGCAAGGCCCAGTCACCTAAGTATTTTACTCTGTATCTCCTGATGGATTCTTGGGCCTAGCTGTGCACACCTGATCTTTCCCACTGCTATGCTAGTGAAATTCCAGTTGTGGTTATAACAGAGCCATCTTGGGCACCTGTTAGCATGCTTAGTGGATTTCACTCACATGTTTCTGTAGAGAGCAGACTGGAAGTTAACACTGAAGTCAACTGAGTTATACCAGTTTGGCCCAGAAGGTTTAAGATGTGCACCAGAAAATCAGAAGTTTAATTGCAACTTCAATCTGCCCTTTCTGGGAAGGAGAAAAGAGCAGCCAACATATTGTACTGTAGGTTAAAGTCACCTTCGGCCCCAGATCAGCTCTAGCTGGATTTCTTTTCACCCCTCCTTCCCTTGCTATAAAACTAATTCTGACTACACCTCTACAACTGGAGATGTTGGTGCTTGAAAATAAAGAGGAATTGGATCAACAGCTCTCTTGATCTGTCATGAGCTTTCAAAAACAAGGGACACTTCAATTACAGAAGATAAACATGGGTGCCTAGATTTTTCAGAAATGACTAGTGATTTTTGGTGTCCAACCTGCCACATCTTAAAGGTGTCTGGTTTTCAGAAAGTGTTGGGCACCCAACCTCCAAAATCAGGCCTTTTAAGAAGCCTCAAGTTGGGCATCCAAAATCACTAGTTGCTTTGAAAAATTTAATCTTAGAAAACTACTTGGCTTTCTCTAGGAGAGGAGATAGTCTCAAGATGCTTCAAGAAATCACCTCTGGACAAACAAAATGTTTCTTTCCTCAATGGGAAAAATATATAGAATTTAGTTCCTTACCAGAAAAGCGTGACCATTTTTGCATTGTAAGTTAGTTGCTTAAACCAAGGAAGCCAACTCGGACTTCTTGGGTTACAACAGCAACCACAATAATGAACTGATGCTCCCAGTCCTGATCTCTTCCAGAGGTTATAGCCAATTCCGTCTGGAAGAATAGCCACAGCAGGGACTTGCATTTGGGTTCTGCTCTTTATAAGTTATTACTTTTCAGCACTTGCCATGATTAGATGGCAGACATCCCTCAGACAGATATCTCCCTTGTGACAGACATTGTCTAGTATTCAATTAACGCATTCTTAGGCTGAGGAGACAAAAGATGCTCTTGGTAACAGGCTTTTGCATCATGTAGTTAAACAGATAAAATAGCTGCTTTTCTGTCACACAAAAATGCTTAGAGAGTCAGGAAGAAAAGTTCACACATTCCTGCCTGACTAAAGGCTTCTCTGCAATGGGGTTTTAGACACTGCAGTAGCTGCAGCCATGTAACCGCACTGGTGCTGGACCAGGGTAAATGCTTACTGTAGATGCACTGCACAGGTTGGGAAAGCAACTTGCAGTGGCACGGTGTGACTTCTGCAAGCATCTGCTCTGATGCAGATACACCAATGCAAACATCCCAGGGCAGAAAAACCCTAAGAAACATCAAAATACAGATGGCCAGTTACAGGGAAAACCCATCATCTACCCATCATCAGCTTTACAAAGGGCATTATGCTTCACATTTTCAAGGGGGTAAGTGATCTTCTGCCACACAGCTACCATTGACCTGAAGGAAGTTCTGTGCTAAAGCCCAGTAACTCTGACAGGTTTGGAGTTACATTCCTGGTCTTCCCCTTTGAGTCCATATTGGCACAACTTAAGCGAACCTTAATGGATGAGCCTTTGGAGCTACATGCCATCACTATTAGCTTAAAGCCAAGCCAGCCTAAGGCAGACTAAAATGCTTGTGAAAATAAGAAGAAAGGCACAATAGTGAGGCTGTGACCTGTCAGTTGCCCCAGTCAGCAATTTAGAAACAATAAGACCGCACTTGACTGAAGAATTACAGTTGGATTTCTGATGCTCAGCAAGCATCCCATTGCCACAGCTTCTCTTATAGTCAGAGAATTGCTGAATGTCCTCAAAATCCCTCCTAGGATGTGTACATTTCTCTCATGGGCCAGATAAGTCTGTCTCTCTGAAGGAACCTCATTTCACCTCCTTGATCATGTCCTAGTACATGCATTTCTCACCCTTGCCCATCTCTTTTTCTTCTTTTATTTACACTGTCAAAAATGGGACCCATAATTCCTAACTAGCACTGCTTTGCTGGGGGTAGCAACGGCGGAAGCTGTACTGTAGGTAGGACATATATTTTTGCCATGTGGTGTCCAAATTTGCAGATTTGTTTCCCATTTTGTCTGAACAGGGTTACCCATCTCTAATTGTCAAGTTTTTAAAATGAGAGCATTTCATATCTAGCTAACATATGTTTAGTTAACACAAATGGACACGAGTCTGTAAAGTTATACACCCCCTACTACATTTTACATCCACGTGCTTTGATTTGTGCTTGAATCCGAAACAAAGCACTGAGAGTGGAGATCTTGTTTTGTCTTTGTTGCTTTCAATAATCTAGCCAAGGAGATAGATTGACTGGATGTGCAAGAGTGAATGATATTATCCCCTTGCAGGTGGCCCACAGAGAATAAGGAACCTGGCACAGCTCCCTGCTATAGAAATTCTCCTTTAATTCAAGCAGTAGTAGAAGGATGGTTTTAGGGAATGGAGGGAATCACAGTTTCAACCCCAGTTCTCAAGATCAGTAAAGACTGTGTTTGGAAAACAAATTAGGCATACAACCTGACAGGCAGACATCTTATCCGTCTGTGTTAACTAGACATATGTTAGCTAGATATGAAACACTCTCATTTTAAAAACTTGACAATTAGAGGTGGGTAACCCCGTTCAGACAAAATAGGACACAAATCTGCAAATTTGGACACCACATGGTAAAAATATATGTCCCTACCTACAGTACAGCTTCCACTATTGCTACTACCAGCAAAGCATACCACAGCAGATGGCTTTCACTATTATTAAACAGAATCTTTTGCACTATAGCATCACAAAAATGGTTTCCATGTCATTAATCTATAATGTGAGTCCATTGCTTTAACTAGCTTCTAATAAACCCAAAGAGAACAGCTGATACATTTAACCGAACAGTAAAATGTTCAGTAAATTGATTTTTGGAAATAGTGTCCGGAGGTAAAGAGGAATATTCTATATTTTGGGCTTTTTGTAAGTTTGCTGTCATAGACAGAATGGTTGTGCATATACACCACACTGATGAATGATAATTCCCCTAAGCATACACTGACATTCCCTGGGATCATGTCTGGTCAAGAGTCCATAGATTTAGAACTCCTGGATTTCATATAAACTAAATGGATTATAGTCATTCTGAATGAGCAGGGAAAAGAGGCAAAAATCTTAATTTTAAGGGTCTTTCATCTCAAACACTGAGGCACCAGTGATCTCAAGAACAGATTTCTTATTGCACTCTTTCTTCCCCCATATAAAAAGTGATTAACACACAAGCCAGTTCCTAAATGCCTTCCTTCCTCTACACTCACTCCCATTTTATTTTCACACAGGAGGGAGAGAACCCTGTGTGTGTTTGGAGAAGACGGGATGGAAACAGAAAGGTGACGTCAGCTGATGGTAGGGTGACCAGACAGCAAGTGTGAAAAATCGGGACATGGGGTGGGGCGTAATAGGCATCTATATAAGACAATGTCCCAAAGATAGGGACTGTCCCTATAAAATCGGGACATCTGA
This sequence comes from Gopherus flavomarginatus, assembly GCF_025201925.1. Taxonomy (NCBI): domain Eukaryota; kingdom Metazoa; phylum Chordata; order Testudines; family Testudinidae; genus Gopherus; species Gopherus flavomarginatus. The sequence goes on along the minus strand of NC_066626.1, from coordinate 24,060,686 downwards.
TCACCCTAGCTGATGGACAGGTTTTTCCATTTCCCTTTGCAGGCAAACATGGGTATTGGAGAGTCACTGGCTCTCTGGGACAATATTAAAGTAACGCCCCAGCAGGCTGCTCTTGGGAGTGCTGTCTTTCAGTGGAAATTAAAAAACCGAGAACAAAGACTACGTGTTATTTCTGTGTTTCACAATGCCTTGACTCTAGCACAATGGGGCCCCAAACTTGATCCAGGCTTCTGGGTGCTACTGTAATATAAAGAAAGGTTATGAAACATTCCATGACACATTGCCTCGTGCCACAGGATAAGTTGTTAACTAGAGCTGGTGGAAATGTTCCTGACTGAACAGTTTTCCACAGGAAAATGCTGATGCAATGACATCAAGACGTCTTGTGGGAATGGCTCCATTTCGTCCAAATTTTCAATGAAATATTATTGGAACGTTTTGTTTCAATAGACTCAACAGGCTTTGTTTTTTTATCATTTCAACTTTTTTACTATATAAATATGGAATACAGACAGATTACTCATAAATACAATACATTATATAGATCGCCCAAACAAATATTTTCATACGTTTTGTTTTGTGGAGAATTTCAAAATTTAGATTCTTCATCCCAATTTGTGAGAAAAGGGCATTTCGAAGGGTTGGAATTTCCCATGGAATGAAAATTCTGAGTTTCAGCCAACTCCAGTATTACTGCGGATGGCCTGGGCAAGTTCTAGCTGGCTAGTTACATGCTGCCTTCCTTAATTCCTCCTGCGGCTCATGCTCTCTTTCTGCCCTAAACAGCTGTGTGGTGTATCTAATCTGTACAGCATTTTGGGATGAAAGACACTGTCTATATCTGCTTATTCTAGACTGTAACCCCCCTTGTAGATTGTAAGTTCTTCGAGACAGGGTCTGTCATTTACCATGGATTTAGAGCGTGCCTAGCACAATGCAATTCTAACCTGGTTGAGACATTTAGGTGCTACCATGTCATGAATGGTGTATAATAATTGCATATAATACTATTTAGTAGCTTGGACTGAAAGCATGATCTGATCTGCGGCTTGTCTACACACACACACAGTTAGTCTGGTTCTTTTGGTTTAAACCAGGCTTTGTTTCAGTTTAGTAATAGATTTAAGCTAAACTGAAATGAAGCCACTCAAATCAAAAATAGAGTGTCCACACCGGGGGTCAACTAAACTAATGCCAATGTGTGCAAACAAACCCTTGAAATGCAATGCAATGGAAACTGCACCCTAACCAATCTATTTTTACTTCCTGTAGACCCTTGATGCCTGCCTTATGATTATGTGCTGCATACACATTTTCAGAGTGATTTTCTTTTCTATGTAAATTCCAAATCCTAGAGATTTCTCTGTGACATTATCAAATATGTTCTTCAGAACAGGAAAATAAGTCAGCCATAAAATCAACCTATATCCCGCAAAAAACAAAATCAACCTGTGTTAAAAAAGTTAGTTTCATGGAAATGTTATTAGTGATTAGTTTCAAGGCTGTGTCACTATTTATTTGTATTGTGGTAGCACCTAGAGATGTCAGTCCGAATGTGCTAGGTGCTGTACAAACATGGAACAAAGATATCCCCTGGCCTCAAGAGCTTAGCATTGAAAGACTCTGCTTTCAGTGCCACCAGTCTGCATCTTTACCAGGACCTCTCCCAGTCAGGTGATTATGGTGATTTTTGCTCTTCCTGTTTTTATAACAGCAAAGGCCTTGGAGAGTGGGATGGAGATAGGAGAAGGGGAGCAGGTTTGGTTGTCTTGTGGCACCTCTCACCCTATGCACACCACTATCTTTGGTTAGGCAGCAGTTGTGAGAGCACCCAAGCCAGCAGTGGTTACCTCCACACTGCCTCAGGAGTTTGGGAATAGGAGCAGCGGTTCCTGGGGTGCTCTGGTGGAGGAAAACTAAATTTTATTTGTGAGTGTTAACTAAAAGATACCTTATCTGCACTCACTGCCCTATCTACCTCACTAATGCTTGTATAAAAGTCATGCTGTTAATGAAATAGCTGATTTAAACAAAGGCAGGGTATTTTTAGAACAATAAAAAACCCTATTCATATCTAATTATGCAAACTGTGAACAAGAAGATGCTTGTCTTGCATTAGTTGAGACTGACTCCTGTTGTAATTTGCTCTTTTTTGCTGCAGAAAGCATTTCTTTTTGTAGCTTATTGCTTCAGTACAGCTCTAAGCCATAGAAAAATACACTACAGGTCAGCGAGGAGTGTTTTTGCTGCGGTGGTATGCTGGAGTTAGGTAGTGCAGCAGAATAATGTATTCTAATGCAGATTACTGTGATTTGCTGCTGTGTGATTCACAGATATGATTGCATCCAATTTCAGAAATAAGTGGAACCGTCTGCTCTTTGTATTCATTCAAAAAGCCATTCAGTGACACTCAAAACGATTGCCATCTTTGCCACCTAAAACATGAAAGGAAGCCAGTCCATGTCTCAGCAGTAACTTTCTTCATTGTGCCCTCAAATTCAGTAGCACACCTGCTTTGGGGAGAAGTTGAACAGCAGCCCCTTTATCCTCCCATGGAGGTTGGGAGGTTGTTTTGTTTTTGATAGACACACATATGCTTTCCCATTTGGAGTTGGTCAGTTCTGGATTCTCATTCTCTCCCTCCTACCAGTTCTGTAACAATACACCTCCTGGTAAATTGTAACTACTTATGAGTCAACTTGAAAAACTTCTGAGTTTGTAGTCTAACTTGATATTTTTGGTATGTTAATGATACCTGTGGAATATAATTAGCCTATTATTTATTACTTCTATTACATGATACCTAGATGGTCCAGCAGAGGTCAATATCTCACCCTGCTGGACTCTACATAAATACAGGAAGTCAGAGTCCTTGTCTTGGGGCTTGTCTTCACTACCGGGGTAAGTTGACCTAAGTTATGCTACTCCAGTTATGTGAATAATGTAGCTGGAGTTGACACAGTTTAGGTCTATTTACCATGGTATCTTCACTGCGCTGCGTCGACGGGAGATGCTCTCCGGTCGACTTCCCTTACTCTTCTCAGAGACCTGGAGTCGACCGGAGAGCACGCTGCCATCGATTTAGCGGGTCATCACTAGACCTGCTAAATCAATCCCTGTTGCATCGATTGCAGCAGGGTCAATCTCCCCATAGTGAAGACCAGCCCTTAGAGAGTTTACAATCTGAAGGAGTCAGACAGACAAAGGAATTATTGTTATCCCTGTTTTTCAGAGGGGGAATGAAGAGGTTAAATGATTTACCCAAGATCCCACAGGAATTCTGCAGTAGACCCAACAACCAAACACTGTCTCATTGGTAAGGCACTGAACTGGGACTCAGGAGACCTATCTTTCCTCTCTGGTAAGCTGTGTAAAAAATGGATTTCTTGGTTTGCTGGCAATTCAAAAATATATTTTGTAAATTTGGGGTTGAAACAAAATTGAAAATTTCTAAGTTTTCAGCAAATCAAAAAAGTAAAAATAAATCTGGGGTCAAAAACTATTTTGTTTACATTTTAATAATTTAAAACAACATTTAAATAAAATTAAGGAAAATGTTTAAACAGTCATTTCAAATCAAAGCATAGAAACATCTCATTTTTTCCTGATTCTTTGGGAGGGGAAAGTGTTTACAACTGAAACAATTTGGCAAAAATCAACACAAATCTGCAATACATTTTGGAGTTACCAAATCTGCATTTTGTGCTGGAAAGTTTCAGACCATTTTTTTTTTTTTTGCTAGCTCTATCTGTTTGCAACTGTCCTAGCACTTAAGTCAGCACTTTTTCTTCTAGTTATTATTCAGAGCAGTGGAAATGGTCATATAAATGTGTGGATTTTCTGGCATGACTATGGCTGAAACTGCATTTTTGAATGTTGAAATGGGTAGTCACAGCCTGCTCCCTTGGGCTGAAAACCAGAGTAGGCCCAGGTCTCTCAGAATGCTCCACTGTAGACATTCCATCAGACTGTTCTGAGGAGCGGCAGGATTTGTCTCTCTCTCTGGAATGGCGTGGGGTTCAGCCTCAAGGATACTGATCCACTGAAGGTCAAGTCGTTGGGGTCCTCATGTCGCAGTCCCCTGCAGCTCCCCTCCCACCCCATCAACACTGCCCTAGCGGCAGGGCTGGCTTTAAGCTGATTCCCCCAATTCCCCGGAATCAGGCCCCGTGCCTGTGCCTAAGAGGGCCCCGTGCCTTAGGCATCTTTTAAATTTTTTTTTTAATTATTATTTTTACTCACTTGGCAGCGGGGAGGCGGGGGTCCCACCGCAGGTCTTCGGTGGCATTTCGGTGGCGGGGGAGAGAGTCCACTCCAGGGCTTCAGTGGCATTTTGGCAGCGGGGGATCCTTCAGTGCTGCGGAAGACCCAGAGTGGACCCCTTGCTGCCAAAGTGCCACTGAAGCCCTGGACCGCTGCCGGGTATTCAAATCGGGCCCCACCCTTCATAAAGTCGGTCTTGCCTAGCAGTGTCTCAAGCTCTCTTAGCAGTGGCACCAAACAGCCATGCCCCAACAGCTTTTAAACATTGGCCCTGTATTGAGTCAGGATGGCTGCTGCAGTCTGGTGCATCGCTGCGACTCCAGGGTTGTAACGCCACTGCCATGACCTGACCAGCTTTCCATACAGACAGAGAAGTAGCTGGGCCAAATGTCAGCGTATGGCATCGTGACCTGGAGCACAGTTGTTCAGACACCAGGATTTGGCCCAGCTACCCCTCTGCCCAGATGAAGACGCAGCTGGGCCAAATAGCATTGTGACGTGGCACACGGGGAGTCTATTCCTCTATGGGGGAGCATAGGGGAGTCCGCGGAGAACTCAACTTCTGGAGTCACGAGCTCATGCTTGGTGTGAGTAACCTAGGGTTAGGGTTCATAAAGGTAGGCTCCCCACCCCATGGCTAGGGATCTTATGGGTAGGGCTCCCTTCTCTAGAGTTAAGGTTCCTATGGGTAGAGCTCCATAACCTCAGGTTAGGGTTTCTATGGGTAGGATACTTGCAGCTAGGGTTAGAGATCCTATTGGTAGGACTCCCTGCCCTAGGTTTAGGGTTCTCTGGCAGAGGAAGTACTTTGGGGGAGGGAACGAGCAGGGACTGGAAGGGGAGCCCTCTCCCCCACACCCTCAGAAATATCTGAATTGTCACCACCGCTAACAGATTATTGGAAAGGTGAAGGGGTGCACGGGCCTGCTCACATCTCATATGTAAGTGCCTCACCCACCGCAGACTCTCCATTGGGGTGGAAGGAGAGTCCTCCGGAGTACAGAACAACAGCATAGCCATTCTAATGAACCTATTTAAACACAGCTGCATTTGAAACAATTAAAGCAGGCAGCTGAACAATCGCCACTAGTTTCTTTCTCCCAGAGCACCCTTCCCTGGGGATAACAAGTCAGCTGGAATCACTGGGACAGCTCTGCAGTGTGATGAATAGGCAGTGCTAGCAATTGTCATTGTTCACATGCTACAACAGCTCATCCCTTACATTTGTGACCCTAAGCAGCCCCAGTGGCAACTAGCGAGGGGTTCACTATTCTGTAACAGTAATTCCTGACACGCCTAACAAACTCACTACAGCTAGCGTACTGCTCTCATGCTATTTATCCATAAACGAGGTCATGTAAGATCTTAAATGAAAGCCAGGATCACATTGATCATAGAATCATAGAAATGTAGGGCTGGAAGGGCTGTTAAGAAGTGATCATATCTAGCCCCCTGTGCTGAGGCAGGACCAAGTAAACCTAGACCATCTTTAACAGGTTCTTAAAAACCTCTAGTGAAGGGGATTCCATAATTTCCCTTGAAAGCCTATTCCAGAGCTTAACTACACTTACAGTGAGAAAGTTTTCTCTAATTTCCATTTCTGCAGATTAAGCCCATTACTTCTTGTCCTATCTTCAGTGGGCATGGAGAACAATTGATCACCATCCTCTTTATAAACAGCCCTTAATATGTTTGAAGATTGTTATCAGGCTCCCACTCAGTTTCCTTTTCTCAAGACTGAACAGCCCAGTTTTTCTAACCTTTCCTCACAGGTCAGATTTTCTAAACCTTTTATCACTTTTGTTGCTCTCCTCTGGATTCTCTCTAGTTTGACCATATCTTTCCTAAAGTATGGCACCCAGAATGGGACACATAACTACAGCTAAGGCCTTACCAGTGCCAAATAGAGCAGAAAAGTTACCCTCCTGTGTCTTACGTACAACACTCCTGTTAGTAACCCCAGAACGGTATTAGTCTTTTTTGAAGCTGCAACATATTGTTGGCTCACACTCAATTTGTGATCCCCTATCCTTTTCAGCAGTACTACCACCTAGCCCGTTATTCCCCATTTGTAGTTGAGCATTTGATTTTTTCCTTCTTAAGTGAAGTACTTTGCAGTTGTCTTCATTGAATTTCATCTTGTTAAGGTCATTTGGAATTCTAATCCTGTCCTCCTAAGTGATTGCAACCTCTCTCAGTTTGGTGTGATCTGCACATTTTATATGCATATGCCCCACTCCATTATCCAAGTCATTTGATGAAAATATTGACTAGGACTGGACTCAGGATGGACCTCTGTGGGACCCCACTAGAAACACCCTCCCAGTTTTACAGTGAACCATTGATAATTATTTTTTGAGTATAGTCATTAAATCAGTTGTGCATCTACTTTATAATAATTTAATCTACACCACATTTCCCTATTTTGCTTAGGGAGAATGTCGTGTGGGATTGTGTCAAAAGACTTACTCAACTCAAGATATCTCACATCTACTGCTTCCTCCTAATCCACTAGGCCAGTAACCCTGTCAAAGAAGGAAATTAGACTGGTTGGCATGATTTGTTCTTGACAAATCCATGCCGGCTATTCCTTATAACTAAGGTTAAGATTTTTGTCATGGTTAGTTATAGTACAAGTCATGGACAGGTTATGGGCAATAAACTAAAATTCACAGAAGCCCACAACATGTCCCTGACTTTTACTAAAAGAAACGGGGGGGAGAGATGACTGCTCCAGCCCCCACTGGAGCCACTGCCACGGGGAGCTGAAGCCAAAAGAAGTCAGGGAGGTTCGTTAAAGTCACAGAATCCATGATTAAATTGTATCCTTACTTACAACCATATTATGCTCCAAGGGCTTACAAATTGTTTATTTAATAATTATAATTTGTTCCAGCATCTTTCCAGGTATCACAGTTAGGCTAATGGGTCTCTAACTCCCTGGCTCCTCTTGGTCCCCCTTTTTTAAGAAGGTACTATCCTTGCCCTTCTTCAGTCTTCTGGGACCTACCCCATCCTCCAGGAGTTCTCAAAGATCATTGCTAGCGGTTCCAAGATTGTTTCAGCTAGAGCCTCAAGTACCCTAGGATGAATTTCACCAGGCCTGCCCACTTGAATACATCTAATATCTAAATATTGTTGAATCTTTTCTTTCCCTATTTGGCTTGCATTCCTTCACCCTTGTCACTAATATTAATTGTGTTGAGTAACTGGTCACCATTAGCCTTTTTAGTAATGTCTAATGCAAAATAGGATCTCCTCAGCTTTCTTCATGTCATCAGTTATTAGCATTCTTCCACTAAGTAGAGGATCAACACTTTCCTTTGTCTTTCTCTTGCTCCTAATGTATTTAAGGAACTTCTTATTGCCTTTTATATCCCTTGCTAGATGTAACTCATTTTATACCTTAGCCTTTCTGATTTTGTTCCTACATGCTCGTGTTATCCCTTTGTACTCCTCCTTAGCAATCTGTCCATGTTTCCACTTTTTATACAATTCCTTTTTGATTTTCTGGTCATTAAAGAGCTCCTGATGGATCATTAATATTGCTGTGAAATATATGTGGTGAAAATATGTTCCTAAGTCTGAATCCAGGCAATGTTGACAAACAGGTTTCTGCCAGACAAAGGACGTCTATTTACCTGTCTGCCTCAGTTCATATATAAATTAAGCATTGTTAACCAACACAGTGTGAGCCCCATTTGCTTAGGAAGTCAGCATTCCAGGGAGTAAATCCCAGAGGGTCCTCCTGACTCTGGAGACCAACAATGAGATTTGAGGGATATCACAAGAAGGCATAAGGACACCTCTTTATTCTGCCCCTGAGGAATTAATTGAGCAGTACAATTACGTTCATGAAAACAAGATCCCAAAACACTACAAGACGATTTTGAGTGAGATTAGACTGCTTTTAGTGAGGTAACTAGCCTGTTAGAGTTAAGTTTAATCTCTAGAAAGTGGGTATTGGTTTTGTTTTATATGTAACCTGTTCCCATCATTAACCTTACTGACTATCACTTAAATCTTAATCTTTGAGAATAAACTATTGTTTTCACTATAAAGCTATCTCAGTGCTGTGATGGTTCAACTGAGGATCAGCTCAAACAAGTTGGTGTGTACCCTGTCCCCTTGGTGATAGCAAACCTGGTATTTCTGCGAGAGGCCAGTGACAGGGGCAGGATATCACAGTGAACACCTTAAAGAGGGTCAGGGACTGGGTTGCACCTGTTAACCTACAAACCATAGTGAGGGTTAGCATTGCCCTGGTAGTGTCAGGGAGCTGACACGCAGTTAAGCACAAGCAACTTTCTCTCTATCTGGAGGCAGGGAGGTGGAGGGTAACAAGGTTACTCTCAGTCCTAGGTACTCAATGAAAGCATCACATCATTTTACAATAAACATCCCACCCCAATAACAAACAAACAAACTAGACAGACCAAAGCCATTTCATAATACCTACTGCATGGCATAGAGAAATTTCACCCAAGAAGAAAAGCAGATCCACTCTCTCCCAATTGTCACTAGACCTGCTGCCCAGTGGCATGGACAGCACTCTAGTCCCACTTGGGAAATCCATCCTGTCAAGTATGGGATATGGTCATGGAAAAATTAGCAGAAGGACAATAGCAGAAGGACAACCAGTATAGTATAATTTGATTTCTTAATTTCCAATTGCCGGGGGGCCAGACGTACCCTGGTTTGGATGTTCTGCTCAATTTTCCCTGACATCTTGATCCCTCTGTAATAATTTGATCCTTTGTGCCATGGCTAGGATTACAAACAATTCCATGATAGTGTTTGTGGCTTGTAGTCAGTAAAGCACTTACACATAGCTATAGAATTAAACCCTTACTTAAGTGCTTGCTCAGGGCAGGACTCAAGTTTATGTTTAAAATTTAGCACATACTTATGGGTTTTCCTGGATTGGGCCTATATCTGCAACTATACATCCTACTTTGATTTTTCTACTTGCGATTCTAAGGTCTGTTCCACAATGTAGTGGGGCGGCTGCCCCAATCCTGAGGAACAGGGGTTAAAAGCACCCCTGGAGAGAGCTGCAGCAGTGAAGAAAGCCTCGGCTGATTGGGGAACCAGCCACACTCCAATCAGGGCCCAGCTGGCCCTTATAAGAGGGCAGTGGGCCAGGAGCATACAGAGTGTCTCTCTCTCTCTAGATGTGGAGAGAGATGGGCCTGGCTGCTAGGAGCTAAGCAGGGTACCAAGACTGGAGCAGGGCAGGGGGAAGGCCAGAGGAGCTGGGGAGCTCTGGCTTAGAAACCCCCCCAGGCTTCAGGCCTTTTTAAAGGCCAGAAAGGGTACTGGGGTTGCAGAGGGGCAGCTGAAGGGTAGGCCGAGGCAGCAGGTTCAAACCTCCCTTGCCAGTGATGAGTGGCACTGTCATAAACAGATAGTTAAGGGTTAATGTCTCTTTTACCTGTAAAGGGTTAAGATGCTCAGTAAACCTGGCTGACACCTGATCAGAGGACCAATGAGGGGACAAGATACTTTCAAATCTTGGTGGAGGGAAGTCTTTTGTTTGTGCTCTTTGTTTTGGGGGTTGTTTGCTCTTAGGACTAAGAGGGACCAGACGTCAATCCAGGCTCTCCAAATCTTTCTGAATCAGTCTCTCATGTTTCAAACTTGTAAGTACTAGCCAGACAAAGAGTGTTAGTCTTTGTTTTCTCAACTTGTAAATGTTCCTTTTTTTGCTGAGAGGATTTTACCTCTGTTTGCTGTAACTTTGAACCTAAGGTTAGAGGGGGTTCCTCTGGGCATATGAATCTGATTACCCTGTAAAGTCTTTTCCATCTTGATTTTACAGAGATGATTTTTTACTTTTCTTTCTTTAATTAAAAGCTTTATTTTTTAAGAACCTGATTGATTTTTCCTTGTTTTAAGATCCAAGGGGATTGGATCTGGACTCACCAGGGACTGGTGGGGGGAAAAGGAGGAGGGAATGTTTAATTTCCCCTTGTTTTAAGATCCAAGGGATTTAGATCTGTGTTCACCAGGTAATTGGTGACGTCCCTCAAGGCAACCCAGGGAGGGGAAAGTTTTGGGGGGACAGAAAGTGCTCCAGACACTGAAATTCTGGATGGTGGCAGTGTACCAGATCTAAGCTAGTAATTAAGCTTAGAAGTGTCCATGCAGGTCCCCACATTTGTACCCTAAAGTTCAGAGTGGGGAAGGAACCTTGACAGGCACTTACACTGCAGTCTGACCCAGGGAAAGGAGGCTAGATCGAGACTGGCTGTAGCCATAGTCTGAGGCGAGGTGGGGATAGAGGGTGGGGGTTCCCTGGGGAGGGAAGACCCAGACCTGGGTGGGCGGTGGTACTTCTAGGGGGCAGCACCCTGGCCTGAGAGGGGCACTGGGGTCCAGGAGGGACTTGGGCCCAGTATGAAGCAGGACACCGGCCTGCAGACGGTGCTCTAGAGGCTGGAAATGCTAATTCCCTGGATGACCAGCAGGAGGCGCCACAGGGGTGAGTCCCGTCCCACATACCTAAAATTTAGGTCAACCTACCTACATTACTCAGGGCTGGGGGAAAATTGTGCCCTGTGTGATGTAGTTAGGTCAACTAAACCCCCACTGTGGATGCAGTTAGGTCAACAGAAAAAATTCTTCTAGCAGCCTAGCTTAAAAACTCCTGCATTGATGGAAGGAAGCATCTACACTACAGTGGCACAGCTGACATGCCAGAGCTGTACTGCTGTAGCCATTCTAGTGTAGACCTACTCTAAAATAAAATCTAAAATGTAAATCAAGGTAGAACAGGTCAAGCCAAATGGACTGAATTCTGCCCTCAATTGCTGTGCTGTAATTCATGGGTTCCTATGTGTAACTGGTCCGACAGCTGTAAAAACAGTCACTGTAGAAAATTTATTGGTCCCAGGGTATTAGAGAGACATGGCAGGTGAGGCAATATCTTTTACTGGACCAACTTCTGTTGGTGAGAGAGACAGGCTCAGTGTAAACTCAAAAGCTTGTCTTGCTCACCATCAGAAGTTGGTCCAGTAAAAGCTATTACTGCACTCCCTTGTCAGTGTAGAAAATGGTTAGTCACATTTAACTTGTCATTTAACCACATGTGCAGTGTTGGAGACAGAATTCAACATTATTAACCCCTAAAAGTGCCACTTCAGGACTGGCAGTCTAAATGAACAGCGCCACTAGATAAGGATGATTATTATCACCAGAATTTGTTAAGCACCAACAGAGGGCTAGGTAGTTTGAAGCAGTGGTTCTCCACTAAGGGTATCTGTACCCCTAGGGGTACTCAGAGGTCTTCCAGGGGTACATCAACTCATCTAGATATTTCCTAGTTTTACAATAGGCTACATAAAAAGCACTAGCAAAGTCACTACAAACTAAAAGTTCATAGATAATGACTTATTTATATTGCTCTATATACTATACACTGAAATGTAAGTATAATATTTATATTCCAGTTGATTTATTTTATGATTATATGGTAAAAATGAGAAAGCAAGCGATTTGTCAGTCATAGTGAGCTGTGACACTTTTGTATTTTTATGTCTGATTGTATAAGTTTTTAACTTGGTATGCAAGACAAATCAGACTTCTTAAAAGGGTACAGTCATCTGGAAAGGTTGAGAGCCGCTGGTTTAGAGGAAGGTATGAAGATAAGGTCCCTGCCCCCAAAGAGTTTACAGTTTAGATAATCTAGTAGAAGGAAATGGTAAACACGTGAGCAGGCCCAAAATTCCATCTAGTAGAGTGTGAAAGTAACTCTCTTGCTCTCTCTCACACACACATGAAATAATGTGATGACTACAATTTAAAGATGTATACACTGATTTGTGTCCACTGAATACTGTCCCTCTATCCCAGTAAGCTGGTCGTTAGAACGCTCATTACTTTTTGTCCATTATCAGAAGTCAACAATCCCTAGCTTTTCTAATTAACAGAAAACTAGTTGCCTCTCTACCTCAAGGAGCTATATCATGATAGGCAACAAATTACCTTGGTACTAATTAAAAAAAAAACAAAAAACCCCACCACACTCCATTACACAAGCTGCAGATATTTTGGTCTCACCTGTCAAACAAGTTGAGTTTTGACACAGACTGCTTAAGTTTCCATTGACCTGGCAACCCACAGCCCTTTCTCACAAGCTTCTTAACATCCTAAAAACTTCACAGCGGAGCACTTTGGGAGGATTTGATGGAGGAGGCAGTGGGATTAATTGAGTGGACATCTCTTTTTATGGGAATAAAGGAACTAAAACCATTTTAAGATGAAGGCCTTTGCATGTTTTTGAAAGAATCTTTGCATCAACTGCAATGAATTCAACAGTGTGTCTAAGCAGCTATTCTCTGCCACCAGTGAGGGCTTTGCAGTGTGGCAGTGAATCACATAAAACTTGCGGCAAGCTGTCAGGACCATTTAATGTGAGGCTAAGCATGTTTCCTGCAAAGGAAAGAGACATTTTCAAGGCGTTACAGCTCTTTCAATATCACTGAATTGGTTTTGCTGCAGTGGGCTGCATTTTCCAGAAGGAGGCTGCACAACCTGCAACCAGGGAAACTGATGCAAATTTTTTTGGTGTTTTCCATAGCTCTTGTATTCATCTAATAGCTCCAACACAACCCATTAGCTCAAAGGCACATTAGATGCTAGGAGCGCATTGCCATTCTTCCCAGACTGCAACTGGGGAACTGTGAGGACCGCTAAGGGCAATTTAAAACTTTCCAGAAACCCACAGAAGTTTGTCTTTTTCCTGCAGTCTCTTGGCTGCCTGGGAAGGCGTCTGAAACTCCTCCTTGTGTCAGTTCTAAAACAGTGCTATCCCTGTGCCCTGTGAGGAATGTGCTGAAACCCTGAGAATACCACAACTCACATGCAGGCCATGTGGGCTGGTGGCAGCAGGCTCCGCTCAATTAAGATATTTTAATTTGTCACTCTCAAAGCAGATGTGTTTGAGCTGGAAAACTTGGGAGGTGACCACACTGATCTCCCTGAGGGCCCATGGCACAAGGAACTTGGCGAGTTGATTGTATTTCTGCCAAAGCACAGGACAGATGTTTTCTCACTTCTTCACAGTCACCATATCAGTCACCGGTCAGGTAGCCTCATGTAAGTTGGTTCTGTTTGCTTTTGTAATATGATTAACTGAAGAGGATTCTCTAAGGAATAGGATGATGTTCTTCTGTGGCTTTGGATTCTACCTACAATAACAGTGAGATGGTACTTATAAAAGTAGTGCTAATAAAACTTTGCTCGTCTATTGCATTCTTCATTCCAAAGCACTTAAACAAAGTTCTATATATTTGTGCCCCGATATCATGGTGATGAGAGTATTAAAAATGGCATTACATCCTAGTTTCTAGATTATGCACATATCACATGATTGAAAAGCAGTCACTCCTTGTTCAGGGAGCAGTAGCAAACCAGGCCCCTGATGTCAAAGGACATGTGTCCGTGGGCACTTGGGTAAATACAAGCTCTTACAAGAAGCAACAAGGACAGAGCCTCCATGCAAAGAGACAGGACAAAACCTGGGTACGTTTTTTCAGTTCTCTGGCAATTCTGAAAAAAACAAAAAAAATTAAGAATAGTTTCAGGTCAAACTGAAAACAATGTCTTTTGGAAATTTTTCGGCATGTCAAAAAGTTGGAAAAAGTTCCATTTTGAATCAAACAATGCTTTGTTCAAAACAAAAAAAAGCTTTGTTTCAATGAGCATTGTTTTAACATGGTGAAAAAAAATAACTGGAAGGAAATTTCAAAATGAGAAGCTTTTTCAACCCCAAAAAACCCTCAATGCTTTTTAATTTTTTTCTGGAGTTTTTTTGTTTTGCTTTTAATGAACAATTCTGCCAAACTGACATGAATTCACAAAATGTTGCAGTGTCACCAAATCCGTGTTTTTAGCCAAAAAAGTTTTGGCCAAAAAATTGTGCCCAGCTGTAGACTAGAAAAGAGCCTCCTGTCTCAAGGTCTCATCTTAAAGATCCACACACAGTAAATGAGCTTGGATTGAAGTTTTCTTGCTCAGAAGGATGAAAGGCTGAAATGCTGCTGCTGAGATTCAACCCTCTTGTTTTAGTGAATCTAGGTATTCATAGTTGACACTAACTGTAAGACACATCCCCATAAATATAAAATATTTCATTTTTAGGTCCAAAATAAGTTCATTATGATTTTTTTATTCATTGATTGATTCACTACAATGTTTATAGGCTTCCAAATTACATTTGGGTGCATATGCCTTTAAGAGTTCAGCAGCAGCCAAAATAGCCAGAGGTTAAGACCAAAATAGTCACAGATGGCTTCCAATTTCGGGTGCCCAAGTGATGACATTTGATGTCAGAGGCATGGGAACCCACAGTACAGCTGAAGTCAGGCAGGCTCCATGCGTCTACCCACATGGCTCTTGTATGGGGTGGCAGGAGGGGAGAGAATCAGGACCTTCAATCTATCGTTCTGAAAATGGAGATAATTAAGTGCCACGTTAGTTATGCACCAAGTAGTAAGAGAAATAAGTTATTGAGTTTTTACAAAAATACTGAAAATTCCCAGAGTGAAGAAATCTGTACAGTTGGAATATTAGAGCCACCTAAAAAACAACCAGGAAAAAAAAAAAAGATTGTGACAAAAGCAAGTTTTTGGTCCTCAAATGCATCTTTAAAATCAGAAGAGGATCAGGGTACATCAGGGTTACTTTGGCCGGTCAGGGAATTACAGAAAACTGGGAGTAGGCCCTGATCCTGTACATAATCAACGCACATACTTCACTTTAAATACTGTCAATGGGCCTACTCACGTGCTTAGCTTTAAGCATGTTGGGGCCATTCTTACAAAAATAAATTGTTACGGAGCTATAACAAGATACACCAGCTGAGCATCTGAGCCAGAGAGTCTTTAATACATCGTACTTTATGAAGGGTTAATTAATTCTTAACTTAACAGAATACAGGAATATACACTTAACATTCACAAATACATTTTTAAACGAAAACAGTTCCTCCTTCACTGAGCTGCCAAGACCCAAGTTCAGGATTCTGGGTTTCTCCAGCTAGACAGGGTCCCTAACACATAAATCCACTCCCTGAGCTGTGTTAAGCATGGATCATGTCATGAACGGTAGCAGGAGATACCCAGAGGTATTTGCAGCTGAAAGTCTTTTAGTTCATCTCATCCCCCAGTGTAGGTGGGCCCTCTCTTAATCATTCTTCCCTCTCTTCCTTGCCCCTCCCCACCATGAGGGGTGTCTCAGAGGGGGTCGGTAGGGCTGTGCATGGGCTAATCTGTGCCGGGCTGGGTGGTACTATGGTAACAGGCACTATAGAACTCTGAGATATAAGATGAGTCACTATATTTGTTTTGAATCATTAGGAGCCAGAACTGTCAGCACAGCCTTCCATGATGGTGAAATGTATCCCTGTGCAGAGGGCCAGTGCAGGGTCCATGTCCCCACTTCATCACCAGCCCATCTCCGCAGCATCCTTCTGGGGCTAAGAGACAAAGCTTTGGGTGTAGTGAAAGGAGTTTCCAAGTTTTAAAAGTCTTGCATCATGGTAGCCCTTCTGTGTCCTTTCTAGTGCTGCCACGTCACCTCTAAGAGCCAGAGGATGACAGTTATAACTATGCACACAGGACTGTAAATCCTTTTAGCACTTTAAATGTGTTCAGTATAAATATATGGACCCAAGCACACACAGACTTTTGAACTCCCCCAAAGGACATATTCCTTCATATCTAGAGTTTGGGGTTGGAGCTATCGCTACTGATTATGCAGCCCCAGAAAAAAATAAAGGTGCACATGTGGTGTTCTATATTCTGACAATTTCTCTGTCAGCTTTCTAGGTAGCAATCTGTAGAGTTTATGTATTCCAGTCAGTAATCTCAAGCCCCAGCTCCTGCTCAAATGCTATGCTGATGTTTGGCCAAGCCTTAAAAGCCTCATCATTTTCTAAACAAGGCACAAACAACCCTTCATCATGGTTTCTATAGATGTAACATTGGGTTTTCTTTCCTGTAGATCTTGACCATTAAAGGAAATGGGAGAGGAACTGTGTAGGGGGCATCCAAGAGGGCAAACTGTAATGAGGCTTAATAGGATAAAAAAAATGTACAGAGTAGAACTTAGGCTGGATATCAGAAAATATTCATAATCATGAATATTATTAGACTGTGGAATGTCCCCCAGGGACCATGGAGGAAGCCCCATGACTGAGTCACTTAAAACCGGCCTGAACAGTCTCCTTGAGAAAACACTGTAGAGAACAATCCAGTGTCATGTCCTGGGAGATAGACAAGAGGATCTCATTTTAGGATCCCGTGAAGCATAAATTGGGTTGGATTGTTGGAAGCTGTTCTCGTCCTTGAAAAAGCAGGATTGGGGGAGTGGGGGAGTCCAGAATTTTGCTTGACACTGAACATAGTTTTGAGTATGAACTCGTTTACCAGGCCCCTAACCTTTCCCAGAGAGGGATTGCTGCTGTGATATCAGTTAAGTACATGTTAGCTAACTGACACTGTGATACTTGAGGAGTAACTGGTATACAAGTGGGACATCTAATAACACAACTGTGTACTTGTTGCTCCCCTCCCCCATACCTGTTGTCTGTTCACTTGTCCCTCTTTCAGCTGTGAGCTCTCCAGAGCAAGGATGGGGCCTTTCGTGCTTGGAAAGCCTACCTTGGGTGCAGTCAGACCTTTATTTAAGAGGCCTGAGGTTCCAGAGTCACCATTAACTATGTCAAAACTGAACCTTCCTAGACCAATAAAAATCTCTCTACATCTAAATTTTCGGAAGTCACTAGTGATTTGTGGGGTGCTTCAATTTTTGGGTCTCCAGCTCAAGATGCCATAAAGGAGCCTGATTTTCAGAGGGAGGGGGCTCAGTGCTTTCCAAAAAAAAACACAAAAAACCAAAAAACCCCAGGCCCTTTTAAGGTATTTTGAGTTAGGTCTTTAAAACATGAGGCACACAAAATCACTAGTCACTTGATTCCTCTTGTGGGAATAAAAATGAACCCCACCAAGTTCTGGCATCTGGATTCCAGCACAGGATAAGACAGGGAAGCAAATTATTTCAAATATTCAATTTTAAAATGATATGTCAATGTGAACATTTCTAACGGAGTAGTCAGTAATAGAAGGCAACCAGCCACAACAGAAGGATAGAAAGAGAGAGCCATTTATATGACTACAACCAGTTATCCCTCTAAGCACATATTTGGCTGGCCGTCTGGAAAATGCCGGGGTTAAATGCCAATACTTATGCAACCACTTGAAACTACACTATAAGCTCAGCACAAATCCTTTAACATGACACCAATATTGAGTCAGAATCCTACATTGTTAAAGATACTAATGCTTAAAAACAGATGTCAGCAATTTTTCTAAGAAACATAAATTGAGTTACTGGGGTTTTATAGAAGCAGATGAGTTATGTCAAAGCGTTCACTGGAGTCATCTTTAAATTCGAAGTTTAAGGATGCACCTTCATGAAGAGGCAGAGGTGAAAGTAAGCTGGTACGGTCTGGTACCAGCAAGAGCCAGTACACCGTGCCGGACTGGACCGGCTTCCCCAGGCTGGCAATTTAAAGGGCCCCGTGCTCCCTGCAGCAGCCAGAGCCCCAGGCCCTTTAAATCGCTGCCAGAGCCCGACTGCCAGAGCCCCAGGGTAGCGGTGGCAGGGCTCTGTCAGCGATTTAAAGGGCCCAGAGTGCCGCTGTGGTAGCGGCGGCCGGGGGCTCTCAGCTGCCTCTGCAGCTGATAGCTCCAGAGGTGATTTAAAGGCCCCAGGGCTCCCAGTCGCAGCCCCTGGGCCTTTAAATCTTGATTTAAGGGCCCGGTATGTAAAGGTCCCACCTCGTCTGACTTAGGCCACACATCTTCCAACTGAGGCCACGCCCCCTGCCCAGGACTCCGGCATACCAGAAAATCCTTTAAATTACTTTCACCCCTGTGAAGAGGTGGCCTTTCAAACTGACAAAACTCTTTACTTGTGTGTTATTTCCCTTATCACACAACTATTGAGAATATTTGTGCTGAAACAAAGATTTACTTCTTCAGTGCACAAGTTAAAAGTAGAGCAAGTCAGAAAATGATAAATATTTTTTATGATTTTGACTGACATGTAACTTCTTTTTTTAAAATGAAAACCTGAAATTCTTTCTAACTGAAAAACGTTAGGTTTTAGATTAAAAGTACACTTTCTGGATGAGAACAAAAACTAATGACCAAACTTTTTCCCCAAAAAAACAAATTTAAGTGAATCTGAAATTTTAGGTTAAAAAAAAAAGTCATATTTTGTTGGAAAACCCTGCCCCACCCCCACAACAGCTGACAGGGAATTATCAACCAGCTCTTCTCAGAAGAGTCTTAGCCTTTTGGCAGTGATCAATTCACCATCTTGGAGGTCTGTGGAAAGACTGTGGTGTGCATGATAAGTATAAAAGGATAAATCACCCCCCACCTCTCAGCAGTCACCTTGGCCTCAGGATCAGTTATCCTCCAGTGCCACGTTGTTCCAATGATGTAATGATTCTATTTTTTATTATCCCTCAACTTACTGTGGGGAGAATTACATGGGTGCAGCCCTAGACTCAACCAGAAGACTTCAGCTTTCCTCTATTTGTGTGTGTAGTTTAATTTAGTTCTTAATAAGAACAGTTTTCCCAAATCAATTCCAGAGACAACATCCTTCATTGAGAAGGAGACTATCTTTTACACCTGTATTTTCTCTAGTCATTTAACATCTCTTTTATCCTATTACTGAATTTGTGACATCAAGAGAGTTTCCCTTGCAAGCAACTATGATGTCAAACACAGGCCTAGGACTGTCACTGCCTGAGTTTCACTTTTCTCAGACCAAGACAGACATTGAGAGGGAGTCAATACTTATTCAAAATGAAAACACAGTCACTGCAACAGGGATTTAGAAAAAAAAATGGCTGGCCATATGTATTATTTTTATATAAATGTTCCCACCACCTCAGGAGCGTGTGCCAAACTTAACCGCTTTAAACCAAATTAAAACATTCTCACTGGATGGCATGATTCTTTGGTGGTTTTAATATCCAGCCACAGAAAAATTAAGTTATGTGCCTTTCAGTTAGAAAGTTTTGTTTCAGGTTCAGCACAACTGGGAAGTGATTAATCCGCCCCTAAAATATTCCAGATGAGAGTTGCCAACACCACTACCACTTTAAAAAAAAAAAAAAAGGAACACGACCAACCCAAGTGGTTATCCAACAGTGAGCTCTCTCACTGTTTAATTGGGTTGGAACTATGCATGCGTATATGTAAAGCAGCCACATTTTTTAGCATTAATAAGGCAAGTAGTTTGTGGAGGAAAGAGGCTCAAACATGCCAGTGAATGGTAGCCTGGATCCTGGAGGTATAGAGGCAGAACTTTGGTACTTTATTGGACTCCTTGATTGGCTTTTTGCATTGGAAATACCTACATAGCTCAGGTGCAATAGATAGTTCTGTGACATTGCACTCCATATGACTTTACGAAAATATGCTAATAAGTGTGAATATAATGTAACTGGAATATGCTTCATGCAAAAGGTCTCTTGTAAGGTATTGCAAAGCTTATAATCTGCTGAATGTGGTCATCCTATTTGTATAAATGTACCACTCTTGTATCTGAAACTAGAAATATGAAATATAACTCTGAGGGCCTATTGTAATTATGCAAAGTGTGGGCCATTAATGGTGGTTTGGAATCTTGATGGCTCCCATCAACTAAGACAATTGGTTGTAAATGGCTCTGTTTACTTGCAAGCTTCTGATGAGTCAGGACAGGAAGAATGAAGGCTTGAGGTCTCACAGGACATGTGACCATGTCACCTGGTACTGGAATCCATCTTAAACCTGATGCTTTTCCATTTAAAAGGAGGGGTGGGGACCCAGAGAGACAAAAGATTCCCGCCTTGTGCCAAAGCTATATAAGGGGGTGGAACAGAACAAAGGGGCTGTAGTCATAAGAAATCCCCTATCTGCCATCTGAACTGAAACAAGGATGGTACCAGGGGAAAGGATTGGGCCCAGACAAGAAAGGAGTCGAAAGAAGCTTATTGGGACATCTCTGAGGGTGAGATTTACCTGCATTCAGTTTCTTAGTGTATTAAGCTTAGACTTGCATTCTTCTGTTTTACTTTGCTTGATAACTTACTTTGTTCTGTCTGTTATTACTTGGAACCACATAAATCCTACTTTCTGTATTTAATAAAATCACTTTTGCTTATTATTGAACCCAGAGTTAGTGATTAATTCCTGGGCAAGCAAACAGCTGTGCATCTCTCTCTATCAGCATTATAGACGGCAGACAATTTATGAGCTTACCCTCTATAAGCTTTATACAGAGTAAAACTGATGTATTTGGGGTTGGATCCCAATGGGAGCTGGGTCTCTAGGTGCGAGAGACAGGAGCACTTCTTAAGCTGTTTTCTGTTAAGTCTGCAGCTTTGGCGGGGATGTGGTTCAGACCTGGATCTGTGTTCCAGCAGGCTAGCAGGTCTGGTTCAACAAGGCAGGGTACTGAAGTCCCAAGCTGGCAGGGAAAATGGGCTCAGGGGTAGTCTCAGCACATCAGGTGACAGTCCCAAGGGGGTTTCTGTGACCCAACCTGTCACAAGTACCTGGGGGGCAGACAGGCATGAATACACAGAACCATGGTCAGGAGCACTGTGTAAAGAAGCATTGTTGGGGATGTCTCCTCCCATAGTGCAGTCCAATGGTGGGACCACTCGTGTAGAAAGGACACAAGCATTTCTACCAGAATTTCCTCTTTTGTTTCAATTAGCAATACAGGAGGCAGGCAGTGTTGTAGGAGAGATCTTGTTGATCATGCACAAAGGCCAGAGTTAAATGCTGAGAGTACACAGTGTTACATGTGTTTGTCCCTAGCAGTCCAGCCACAAGCTTGCATTCTTGAACACCAGGTGTCAAACCAAACTAGGTCCCATCTGAAACCTCACCCCCTTTCTCCCGTCCCACTCATCATTTTATACTTGCTACCCCGAGTAGAGATACAATGGTGGTAATCTTTGCCATGTCCTCTGGTTGTTTTCCTCAATCTGTCATCATCACCCCAGTGCTCTCTTCCCTGAGCTAGCTCCCATCCATGGTCCAGCCACTGCCAGACTTTGAGAAACAGACTCAGCCAACATGGTCAGACAAAATGGAGATAGAATGCTGGGTGCCAGCAGTATGTTGAAAATATTCCAACCTAGGCCTCCCCCCGGCTTTCCCAATGGCCCCATATACACATTTTGCAGGAGGGAGAGAGAGGAATGAGAAAACAGACCAAATTTAATGGCAAGAAAAGACTCAATATCTTAGTTTTAGTGTGGATGTGTAGAGTAGATTCTAACCTTTGAAAAAAAATAACCAAAAGGAACCTCCTGAATTAAAAAGAAAACACTAGTTTGTGTTCAATGCTTTGATATTCTTTTGGCAACACCCTCCCTTCTGCTGCATTTAATGATATCGCCACAAAGAAACACAGTTACTGTCTTATGTGGGGAGGCATATTTGTGGCTGAAAAAGTGCTGCAAATATTGCAAAGAAAGCTTTGATCATTTTAAACCTCAACACGTTCGCCCCAGTTTTTACAGCCAAGTCATTTGGTAGACAGTCGTGTTTTCTGCTTCTTATTTTCCATTTCATATCCTCTGATTTTTAATGATTCATTTCTGGGCTGAGTATCATTTCATGTGATGAGTAGGTACCAGAGACACAACTAAGGTTTGAATACTGCATTAAGTGTAATTACTTCAGTGTTTTCTGTGCAAGGGATCTAGGATCAAAACACTAATTAGATTCTACTTCTTTGACACTAGAACTCCAGCGCTCTTCTAACCTGTATTCTAGTCACACCTATCTCACTAGAGAGAACTGCTTTGATCACAGGCCCAGCCTTCCAATAGCACAGCAGAATCCTCTTGCTAATATACATTTTAAGAAAACTTATTTTCAGAAGGTGGTAAGGTCTGACGATTTACCAACCCTTTGTCCCAACACTTGGCATTCCTCACTATGACTCCAGGCACACCCTACACACTACTACAATAACATTTGTACAAAATATGCCTTGTGAGTTACCATATGAAAGCTACCACCACACTGGTTATTAATGTCATTGTAAAATGAATATGTCAACCTTTTATGTGAAGTTGTGAATTCCGTCTTTGTGATGTTACTAGAAGATGTTTAAGACAAGACAGCTTAGCCTAGGTACAGGTAATAAACTGGTCGGTCCTATACAAAGGGATGTAGTTTACCTACATTCCATATTAGCAGTAAACTAAGGTATCAGGCTAAACCAGCAAGGGTTATCCTGTTCTTGAACCCCAGAGAAAGAAAATTAACATGAGTCCTGCACCTCAGAGAGGCACAGGAGACTGAATCCCAAACAAGCTTCCTGACTTGTAAAACAAAGACATCCCCTGGGGAATATAAAGAACAAAGAGATTCATCTTTATTCTTCACCTAGGAGACAGATAAACCAAGCGATTTGATCTCTGTGATAGGCCCTGGCCAGGCCAGCGAGTAAAAACTTGGAAAGGGGACTGTGGGTAAAAAATAAGGCATCTTGAACAAAGACTGAAGACAAGTCCTTGATCTACCAAGATACACAAATATCGCCACAGCGTTAGTGAAGATGCTACTACACCTAGAGGAGAGCTTCTTCCATCAGTGTAGTTAATCCAGCTCCACAAGAGGGGGTAGCTATCAACATAGCACTGTCTACAGGGGCAGGTAGGTCAGTTTAATTACATAGCTCAGGGATGTGTGGATTTTTCACAACCCTGATTAATTTAGTTATATGGGGCAGCTCTAGCTTTTTTGCTGCCCCAAGCATGGCAGGCAGGCTGCCTTCGGTGGCAAGCATCCGGGAGGTCCCCGGTCCTGCGGATTCAGCAGCTTGCCGAATCTGTGGAACCGGCGGACCTCCCGCAGGCATGCCACCAAAGGCAGCCCAACTGCCACCCTCGCTTGGAGCGCTGGTGCCTGGAGCCGCCGCTGGTAGTTATACCAATATAGATCTGTAGTGGAGACATGGCCTAGTTTCAGACTTCTTGATGCATTTTCATTTTTCTTTGCCTGTAACTATCTCTACCTTTGTCTCTTGGTATCACTTAAATCGAGGCTCTTTTGTTAATAAGCTTGTTTTACTACAAACCTATTCAGTGCTGTATTTGAAAGGAAGCGTGTATTTACCCCAGTTAAATCAATAAGCTGTGATGCACTGACTCTTTAACAGAGCAGCAAACTTAATATCTGTGAATGCACCATGGCAGGGACTGTGCATTGCAGAGAAACATCTCAGAGAAGCTCAGGGCTGAAGTTCACCGATTGTTACCCGCTAGGTGAGGTTTGGGTTGGGAGAGCCTTGAGGAGTTCACTGCTCAGGAAGACAGGTTGGTGTGGCAGGAAACTGACACGCAGACTAATCACCAGCAAAACTCACTCTTGCTGACATAGAAGGGTAACAGTGGCTCAAAGCTCTGCATATCTCCAGCAGCATGTTACACTAACCCTAGACACTCAGCTATAGGAACAAACCATCAAAAATACCCTCAACGTGCTGCCTCTGTAATCTCTTCACTTAAACCCTCACACATGCCCTGCCATCTGCCCAAAAGGGAGTGCATTGTAGAGAGGAGACTCAGACAGAGCTCTCAGAGCTGCAGTCGGCTCCTTTTGGACAGAGATTTGTTAAGACTAAAGGTGGCAGAAGGAAGATGTCTCTATTAAACCCAAGCTGAAGACTCGACATGGGGGAGAGTGCCATTATGCACTGCGGCTCTGATCCAAAGTCCATTGCAGTCACTGGGAATCTTTCCATTTATTCCAATATGCATCAGATCAGGTCATATAACGGGTTAGTGACACCCACAGACCAGAATTTGTACCAACCTCCATGATTTATTCTGCTCAGGCGAGACTGATCCCCCTAAAGATGAAGGCCCAAATGACTCCACAGAGCTAAACCAGGGCATGACTCCAAACTCCCAGATCTTAACACCCTGAAAGTTAGGGAGGAAGGCTGAAAAGCTTGACCTGAATGTCGTGGTTCATGACTCATTTCTAACATCACTGGGTTTTTAGCAGAATACTCCCTTGATTTCAAGATCACCAGCTCTGGTCTTCCCTGTGATAGGAGTTAAATAGGCATTAGAACAAACCATGAGCTGTAAACAGCCTGTTAAAAATCCTTTCCCCTGTCAAGTGGTCAACTTTCACTCTTAGCTTCTGTGATGCCGTTTCAGCAGTTCCACAATCATAGAATCTCCCAGGGTACATAAGACCTGCATTGCTAGTGTTGAAAAACAAAAACAAAAACACACACCAGAAACTCCTCCCTCCAGTATGTTTCTTAAAAAACAACCACCACCACCCACACCCCTTTCCAGCCCTTGTGTACTCATCATACAGCATCAAGAAAAAGGGACAAACCCCAGTTTTTCCCCTGCTGTGTAGGCTACCTTTATGTCATCCTCTGACTGCCAATCAGATGAGAGGCATCCCCCCTCCGTGCTGGTACTATGAGAAAGTACTGGGTGTGCACATCCAGCTCTGGGGACTGAATGTCAGTCAGAAGTACTCAGGCGCCCATTCTCTGGGTCCTGCCACACAAGCACTATAGAGCCACCCTCAGGCAGGGCCCTGTTGCCCTTCAGGATCTGCGTAAGCTGAGCACAGCCAGGCCACGGAGGGGTGTCTGGCTGCCAGGTCACAGAGGCTCCAAGGCAACGATTTGTCCCTTGGAACAGCGAGGTTATTGGGGCAGCTTCTCATAGGCTTCTATGAAGTGGTCGGATGTGGCGAATTGTTGAGCTAGTACAGTCACAGTCTCTGAGGCATCTGGTCACACTAATGATTTGTAAGGAGACCGCAGGGTACATGTCCAGTATTCCTCTACATCTCAATTACTGTATAGGATCCTTGGTGTTTCACAGATTACACCTGTTCCCATAAATTATGGATGGGCACAGCTTGCCAACCACCGGAAGTGACCTGTCCTTAATTTGTAAGAACACAGCCATACATCAGGGTCCCAAACATTTATTCTCCCATTGTCCCAAGCCCAGGCACACTTTCTTGCTATGATTATAAAGGATTGTGGGATGGTGGTGGGGTCACATGGAGAAACAGCGCTTTGGGTGGGTTGGTCCTGAGATGCTAAGTGCTTGGTGGAGAGTTCAGGCAGGGGATTTCTGGGTTGTATAAGGGGGTCAAGAAGGTTGCTGTGTGAGGGGTTGGGGGAGGCAGGAGGTCAGACAGAAAGAAATATTTGCTTCTTCCTCTGGCTGCTATCTCGCCTCCTAGCCATCTCTCATTTCAAACCCTCAGTGGGGAATCTTGGTCAGGAGACCATAGCTACTACTGATAATTACCCTCTCTTCTCCCCCAAGATTGAGAGCTGCTGGCAGAAGCCAAGCTATCTGCAATGGGAGGGGGAGGAAAGTGAGCTAGGCAGAGAATGGCTGGCCTAAGGAGAGAGGGGACTGGAGTTGTCTCTCCTGTTAGGTGTAGAGCCCTGTTAAAATTATCTGTTTACTTTCTTTGTTTGTTTGGCTCATCCCCGAACCGCATTTCTTGTCTCAGTTAAGTGGAAACTGATGGCACAGAAATCCAGTTTGGAAGAGTTCCTCACAACCCCTTCAGCAATGTACCCTTTCCACTTGCTCACAGTGTAAAAAGCATATAGCCCTTTCTCCAGGAAGGGGTAAAGCCAGTTCAACATCAAGCACTGTTGTCCTTGAAGTTATTTTTTCTGGGGTATTAGGAACTAAAGTTCCATTTCTTATTTCTCTGGCATCAGGAGCTGCTACTAAACACTGTACTTCTCAACATCCGTACTGAGTATATTGACCAACATTGTATTTCTTGTGTGTTTCTTTGGCTGGGATTCAAGGGGGCTATGCTGGTGAATGGGAGGAGAAAGGGGGACAAGTGAGTGCACCCATTTAATATCACAGGGTTGCTCTGTTTCACTTCTATATACACACAGAGTTAATTTGGGCAGAAGAGTACTGGGGATGGAACCCCAATACCTAATCTGCAATGTCTCCGCCTGCAGATTCAGGGAGGTCGCACTGCACTGGTCAACATTCAGAAAGTCTGTCATGGCAGCAGGGAGATGAACTTGAGTTCTGTCGTCATTTATTAAACCTTGTGCAGAAACTAATTGTTGTGTATTTGGTTGTCACGGCAATATAATCTTGTGTTGCTATGGCAACTGAGTTAGATTATTAGGGGATAGCCTAGCAGTTTTGGCTGGCTGTTGGTTAGATCTGTGTGTAGCTATAAATGGCTGCTCCAAGGTTTACAGCTCTCTGTGTCTCCAGTGATTCTTCCTATAACACTAATGGGCCCATGAGAAAAGCATGACCCCAAAGCAGCCGCTCAGCCATGCACCTCGTTGGCAAGAAGATCCTCATATGCTATAGTTTCACTAACAAAGTAGACAGCATTCCCTTACCTCCCCCAGGATCTTCTGGGGACTACACTGAGAGGCTGGGGTTGCCAGAGGATATATTTTAATATCAAATCACTGCAGCATGATTAGCACAGTTCAGCCTCAGTTGGGATATTATGACTTATTTTATTCCTATTAGTTTCCAACTGATCTTGGAACACAAGCATTACATCTGATTCTAATGAAACTTTAGACTTTGTTTTTTTCAAGCAGCTAATGAAATAGTTGAACCTTCCCAGGACTCGCTGTAATTATAACAAAGGCCGTGCATTATCACGAACAATGTTAACTTCTTTATAAGATGTTACTTTAAATCCTTCAGGACTTGCACACTGCTACGTTTGGAAATGCACATTTAGGAGTGAAAAGCAATCCAACAACACCCTGCTGAAATGTGACCTTACCTGGCAGAGATGCTTTCACACAGTAACTCTTGGTTTGGCCTCTTCGTTACAAGTAATATTATGTTAACAGGAAAAGCCACTTTAAAAATCTCTTTTGCTCATGAAAGCCTCAAGCGTACATAGAGATCATTCACATTTCAAATGTCAGTTTAAAGACTTGTGAATAAATGGAAGCACACAGCTCCAAAGTGCAGAGATCAACACAAACCTGCACAAGTTTCTGAGTCTGAGCACACACCAGAAAGTTTAGGTTCGCACCGGCATTTCCAAGAGGTTTGGCAAGTGGCAACACGTTCAGGACTGAAAGTCGTTTCCATTTGCTGGGCTGTTTGCCGGCCTGCATGAAACAAGTTGCTGGTCTCAGTCCAATTCCGATGCTTACCACAGAAAAGCCACCATCATAATTGGAATTAATTGTCATCCTTGTTGGCAGCCTCAGATGAGAAACCAAAAAATAAATCGATGGTGGTAGCTGAGCTACACTTCACCCCTAGATGCTGCTACAGGTCAGGGCTGAGGTATATTGAGTGTGGGAGGGAAGCAGTGTTCATGGGGGAGGGGGAGCAAATGGGTGAGAAAAACGCTGTAGCTACAATCCTTCCTACAGACAAGTCTAGTTCTCTAGAGTCTTGACAGACTAGTTAATGAATCAGTGACCATAAAGCAATCAGAAGATTCAGTGCACCATCATAGCCTCTTTGGTGAGACAGTCTAATTCACTGAACAGAGACTCAGGAGATCTGGATTTTATTCTCAACTCTGCCACTGGCCTGCTGGGTGACCTTGCATGAATCATGTCTCTCCGTGCCTCAGTTTCCCCACCTGAAAAAGGGGATCTATGTCTTCTTTGCAAACACTTTGAGATCCACACATGGAAAGTGCTCTATAAAAACTAGACATGAATAAATAATAATAAGTATTTGTTTAAAATAAAAAGACATGTCTAACAATGAGATTTAGCAATAGGTGCAGCTGAACCAGCAATTAACACAGTTGGTCTTTGTCTATGCTTCCGCTGTAGCACGTTCAACTGTGCCGGTAGCTAGCACACATTGCCAATAGGGGTCTTTTTCTGAGCAAACCCTAAACTAGATAGCCACCGAATTTTCCTTGAACTATTTTAAAAAAAACAAGTGACATTCCACTGAGCGGCAGGTAGAGGTCAGAAATAACTACGTACTCTCTGACATGCCAGAAAAAACATACAAACATGCTACATGAACTCCAGACAGACTGCGGCTGCCTTAGGAGTGTGACTTTCTTTTGAACACTTTCCCCTTTAACCATCGTTTTGAGAAAACTGTAGGAATTTTTCTTTCAAATTCCCTGGCTGACCTGACTCAAAGGGTAACAGAGCATAGTGCGAGCTCATAGGATAGTCATTTTTCTTTGTAAAGGAAAACTAGTGATATTCTGTACACTCTCCCCAACTTTTATACACCTGACAGAAATCCATTTCTTGAAATCATGGTCCTTTTAGGGATTTACGTCCTTTCTACCAATTCAATTGAACACTTTCCACTGAAGCACTCTCTATGGCACTTTTCCCTCAGACAATACAAGTTCTGGCACAGATAACGACCTCTCATGAGTTGACCGGGAGCGGGTGCTCAGAAAGCGGAGCAATTTCTCATTGATTGTATTCTTGAAAATCCTGTTTACAAAAGCCTGGAAATGAGAAGTGTTGTGAAAAAAAGAGAGAGAGTGTGGTGGCATTAGAATGTGAGAACGAATAACTATCAATGGACATATCTGTGTCTCTTTTCATCCGTTTTCACATCTCGCCCTCATACATACTTTCTAGTGGGTATTTCTTTTACCAACCCTCTCTAGGCACATGTCATTGTGCTTTGTACATTTACAGATTGGCTCAAAGCCAGCAAATAACTTCTAAAACGTCACTCAATAGTCTCCCTCCCCCAGGTAAGAGAGAGAAGATTCACCTTCCATCATTGAAGGTCATCAGATTTAGCCTTTGCTCTACTGGCAAGGAAAGAGAGCAAATTTCAGAGCCAAGCACCATTCACCAAGAATGCCTCGATAGCAGTATTTGCTGTATATTAACAGACAAACAGGAGTTTCTCTCTCTCTTCCTTCTCCGAAAGAATAGGACCATTTTTTGCTCAAACTTTCCATATAAACTCACCTTTGGGCAGAGGCCAGGTATGGAAAATTTCAGCCCGAAAGGTGGAAGTTTCATGAAGTTATACAAAACTGAAGAGAGAGGTTTATAACACAAAGGCTGGAACAATCTTAACTACAGCTGTCACAACAGTTCCAACCCTAACAACGTAGCAATGAACATGTCATTTGCTTTTAAGAAACCTCCAGATGACAGCACTAAAAACACTTTTAAATTGACATCATAGCGCTGCTGAACTACACAGCGAGTTAAAACGGCTCCAACTTAAACTAACACAGCTTGCCTAAAACCTGAACATTTATTATAACAGTTTCCCTCTCCAAACCAATGTGGTGTATATAGGATATGTAATGTGCTGCAGTGGAATAACAACTTTATGGAAATACTAATGGTGAAATATAAATAACTTATTCATGGCTTGGCCATTCATGAGACAAACTTGTTTCCCTCATCAGGATTAGAGATACCACCCTCTCTTCCCCCTTCCTACCCGCTTTTTGATCATAAATCATGCTAAATAAAAGCTACTGATAAAACACGGATTTAAAAAAGAGGAAATACATTTATTCCATGAGATTAGTAACACAGTCAAAGGTCACCATAAGTGCATGTACTCACCTCTAGGGCACCCCCTCGACTTGGACACCCTCTCATCTCCAGTGCCCCCGTTGGGCTCTCTCTCAGACTTGCATCTTCTCTCAACTCTGTAGCTTCACCCTCTGGCCAGGTCACATAAAAGTCTAAGCCCAGGGGAGCAGGAACAAGTCTGAATAAAAGTCCAAACAAGCCTGCACATCAACAGGCC
Organism: Gopherus flavomarginatus; assembly: GCF_025201925.1. Classification (NCBI taxonomy): domain Eukaryota; kingdom Metazoa; phylum Chordata; order Testudines; family Testudinidae; genus Gopherus; species Gopherus flavomarginatus. The sequence goes on along the minus strand of NC_066626.1, from coordinate 24,030,598 downwards.
TCCCACCCCTCTCATCTTCAATGTAGTTCCTTTCTTGGAACTAACCTGCTCCTAGTGTTCCTCCTCTGTTGTTGTTCATTAAACCCAATCATAGGGCTTTTCTCCAGCAGAGGGACTGTCATAAACGGATAGTTAAGAGTTAATAGAACAGAAGTACTTCGTGTCTCTTTTGCCTGTAAAGGGTTAACAAGATCAGTGAGCCTGGCTGTCACCTGACCAGAGGACCAATCAGGGGACAGGATACTTTCAAATCTTGAGGGAGGAAACTTTTGTGTGTGCTGTTAGTGTTTGGTTGTTGTTCTCTCTGGGGGCTCAGAGGGATCAGACGTGCAACCAGGTTTCTCTCCAATCTCTCCGATACAGGCTCTTATAAGTTCAGAATAGTGAGTACTAGGTAGATAAAGCGAGTTAGGCTTATGGTTGTTTTCTTTATTTGCAAATGTGTATTTTGCTGAAAGGATTTTACTTTGTACTTGTATACTTAGGCTGGGAGGGTATTCCCAGTGTCTACAGCTGAAAAACCCTGTAAAATATTCCAACTTAAGTTTACAAAGATAATGTTTACTGTTTTTTTTCTTTCTTTAATTAAAAGCTTTTCTTGTTTAAGAACCTGATTTTTTTTTTTATTCTGGTGTGAGACCCCAGGGGACGGGGTCTGGATTCACCAAGGAATTGGTGGGGAGAAAGGAGGGAAGGGGAAGAGAGAGGCTAATTTCTCTCTGTGTTAGGATTACTTTCTCTCTCAGGGAGAGTCTGGGAGGAGGAGAGAGAAGGTTGGGGAAGGTACATTTTCCTCTCTGTTTAAGATTCAAGGAATTTGAATCACAGTGATCTTCCAGGGTAACCCAGGGAGGGGAAGCCTGGGAGAAGCAACGGTGAGGGAAAGGGTTTACTTTCCTTGGGGTAAGATCCTGAGGGTCTGGGTCTTGGGGGTCCCCGGGCAAGGTCTTGGGGGGACCAGAGTGTACCAGGCACTGGAATTCCTGGTTGGTGGCAGTGCTACAGGTTCTAAGCTGGTAATTAAGCTTAGAGGAATTCATGCTAGTACCCCATCTTTTGGACGCTAAGGTTCAGAGTGGGGAGTTATACCATGACAGGGACCAATCTCCTCTACAGCTGAGCTCCCTCAATCTATTTATAAGGCCTTGCACCACTTCCTCTGGCCAGGAGGCTATTAGTTACTCTTCCCCCTCCCACACCAGGTGCAGAGCATGACAAATTGGGTTCTTTCCCTTGCCTTGCAGGTGATGGGGGTTTAAGCCCCATCACAGTCACACAACCTGCTGCAGTGCTAGCCAAATAACCTGTGGTTATAATTATTTACATTGTAAGGTCCTTAGGACAAGGACTGTCTCTTATTCTGTGTTTATTCAGCTTAGCACAATGGGGGCCCCCAGTCTCCATAGCTCTTTAGGAACTACCATAATAAATATGATACATAATAATTATTAGAAAGAATAAGCAGCAAGAAAAGAACCTTTTACCAAGAGAACAATATGAAATGGTGAGCATAGGACAGCAATAATCGTCCTGCATGTTGGAGGGTATGGATCAGCAGACTGGATTAAGGTTACTACTCTAGGCTGTCATGTGAAAGACTCCTCTGTTCTGGCTTCTCGCTCTATAGTCTGGCAAGGGCTGGTCCAACAGAAATCCTTCCTCTTCACCACAGAGCAGTGCTGCTGATGGGGAGAGTCCTATCAACACTTCTGTGGCTAGTAAGGAAGCAAGTGGGGATCCAACAGAAAGGGAAGAAAAATTGAAAGCAGAGGCAAGCTTTGCTTTAAGCAAATTATTACTGCCCCTAATGGAGCCTCGGAGTTGGGGGCATGAGAACAAGCCTTAATTTTTAGTGTAGTGTAAACAGAATCTTAGGATGGATGTGAAAGTCAGGAAATAGACCTAAGATCTTGAACTACATTCTATTTCCCAACGTCAAGCGATCTAACCATTTCCTTACTCTTCACAGCAAGCCAAGATACAACATTCTGATGGTTAGAGCAGAGGGACTGGGAATCTGTAGATCTGTGCTCTATTCCCAGCTGTCACTAACTCACTTGAACTCTATGCTTTTGAAAAGTGTTTTGTGATTCTTCAGCTACAACAATCCTCAGTCACATGTGTCAGCCACACACACTAATTCACAGCAGACCAGGAAGTTCTTTTCAAACTAACACCACACTCCAAAAACTACTGAATGTGCCAATTAAATATATAATATGCATTATTATCAGATTATACAAAATTACACAGAGAAAATTACACTTCATTAGTTAACTCAGCAGAAATGATGCAAAGCTTTTCAGAAAAGATAATATCCAAACACAGCTGTGATTTGTAGAGTCCTCAAAATCATTACAGCCCAGTTCAAGTAAATGTTAAAATAAAAAACAAAAAGTTTTCCCTAACATACAAGCTAAAGTTTTTTCGCATCCAACACTATAATTAAAGAGGTTGATTTTAGAGTTAATATTAAATTATGTAACCCAGAGAGAGATAATATTCAATATATTGAACTATATATTATTCTTTTGTGAATTGTAAAGTGTTTGCTTATGAAACATTATGAGAGATGGAAAACTACTATTTACCATGGGTGTCCTATTCTCATTTTTGGAAGTATGGCCTCCAGCTGGAGCTTTTTATAACTGGAAAGATAATTTGAATTTGCCCTTTGGTCCCAGGTCTGCTGGGGAATGTAGTTGAGTACCAAGTGGCCTCTTTGCTAGACACGTCATTGTGAGTGATCAGTTTAAAGAATGTGGTTTTAATAAGGGACTATTTGTGTGGTTGGCCCATTCTGACACTAGCACCCTAATCTTTCAGGTCAGCTTCCCAGCGGAGGAGAAATTCGTGATTCAGAATCAGGGTTTATTCAAAGTGTAATTTGTTTTATTTACACCTGTACACCAGTCCTACAAAAGAGGTGATCAATCAGCATGCAGGCAAGAAACTCATCTCAGCAAAAATATCCAGTTCCTAGGAGCAACTCTGCCTCAAGAACTCTCTCTCTGGGTACGTCTACACTACAGGATTATTGCGATTTTACATAAACCAGTTTTGTAAATCAGATTGTATAAAGTTGAAGGCATGTGGCCACACAAAGCACAATAATTCAGTGGTGTGCGTCCATGTACCGAGGCTAGCGTTGATTTCTGGAATATTGCACTGTGGATAGCTATCCGGTAGCTATCCCGTAGTTCCCGCAGTCACCCCCGCCCATTGGAATTCTGGGTTGAGATCCCAATGCATGATGGTGCAAAAACAGTGTCGCGGGTGATTCTGGGTAAATGTCATCACTCATTCCTTCCTCTGTGAAAGCAACAGCAGACAATCATTTCACGCCCTTTTTCCCTGGATTGCACTGGCAGATGCCATAGCATGGCAACCATGGAGCCCATTTTGCCTTTTGTCACTGTCACTGTATGTGTACTGGATGCTGCTGACAGAGGCGGTATTGCAGTGCTACACAGCAGCATTCATTTGCCTTTGCAAGGTAGCAGAGACAGTTACCAGTTGTTCTGTACCGTCTGCTGTGCCATTGTAAATTGGCGATGAGATGACAGTTATCGGTCATTCTGTACCGTCTGCTGCTGTCATGGGTGCTCCTGGCTGACATTTGCTGAGGTTGGCCGGGGGCGCAAAGACAAAAATGGGAACGACTCCCCCGGGTCATTCCCTCCTTTATCTTGTATCTAAAAATAGAGTCAGTCCTGCCTAGAATATGGGGCAAGTTTGCTAGAGAACCAGTGTACCAGAGAACCAGAGAGCACAGCCGCTCCGTGTCAGATCCCACAGAAATGATGAGCTACCTGCCATTCTAGGGGGTGTCCCTGCAACAACCCCACCCGTTGCTTCCCTCCTCCCCCAACCCTTCTAGGCTACCATTGCAGGGTCCCCCCATTTGTGTGATGAAGTAATAAAGAATGCAGGAATAAGAAACACTGAATTTTTAGTGAGATAAAATGAGGGGGAGGCAGCCTCCAGCTGCTATGATAGTCCAGGCAGGACATTAAATGGAAGGGGGAGAGGAGCGCAGCATCCTGCTGCTATGATAGTCCAGGCAGTACAGAATCTTTTCTTTAGACATGAAAGGGGGGGGGGCTGAAGGAGTTCAGCTGCCAGTTGCTATGATGAGGACAGTTACCAGCTGTTCTGTACCATCTGCCGGGAATAACCAGGAGTCATTCCTATTTTTACCCAGGCGCCCCCGGCCAACCTCACCTGAGGCTAGCCAGGAGCACTCATGGGCTGATGATGATGATGGAGTCATATTGTACCGTCTGCCACTGGGGAAGGGAGGGGAGAGGATGCTGCTGTTCATTGCCCCAGCACCATGTCTACCAGCAGCATGCAGTAGACATATGGTGACATTGAAAAAAGTCAAGAAACGATTTTTTTCCCTTTTCTTTTACGGGGGGAGGGGGTGCAGTAAATTGACGAGATATACCCTGAACCACCCCGGACAATGTGTTTGACCCTACAGGCATTGGGAGCTCAGCCAAGAATGCAAATGCTTTTCGGAGACTGCGGGGACTGTGAGATAGCTGGAGTCCTCAGTCCCCCTGTCATGGTATAATTCCCCACTCTGAACCTTAGCGTCCAAAAGATGGGGTACCAGTATGAATTCCTCTAAGCTCAATTACCAGCTTAGTACTTGTAGCGCTGCCACCAACCAGGAATTCCAGTGCCTGGTACACTCTGGGCCCCCCAAAACCTTACCCGGGGACCCCCAAGACCCAGACCCTCTGGATCTTAACACAAAGAAAGTAAACCCTTTCCCTCACCATTGCCTGTCCCAGACTTCCCCTCCCTGGGTTACCCTGGAAGATTACTGTGATTCAAACTCCTTGAATCTTAAAACAGAGAGGAAAATTCACCTTCCCCTCTCCTTCTCTCTCTCCCTCCCAAACTCTCCCTGAGAGAGAAAATAATCCTAACACGGAGAGAAATTAGCTTCTCTCTCCCCCTTCCCTCCTTTCTCCCCACCAATTCCCTGGTGGATCCAGACCCAGTTCCCTGGGGTCTCACCAGAATAAAAAAACAATCAGGTTCTTAAACAAGAAAAGCTTTTAATTAAAGAAAGAAAAACAGTAAAAATTATCTTTGTAAATTAAAGATGGAATATGTTACAGGGTCTTTCAGCTATAGACACTGGGAATACCCTCCCAGCCTAAGTATACAAGTACAATTTAAAATCCTTTCAGCAAAATACAAATTTGAACTCCTTCCATACAAATACACATTTGCAAATAAAGAAAACAAACATAAGCCTAACTCACTTTATCTACCTAGTACTTACTATTTTGAATCTATAAGAACCTGTATCAGGGAGATTGGAGAGAAACCTGGTTGCACGTCTGGTCACTCTCAGAACCTCCAGAGTGAACAACAACCAAACACTAACAGCACACACAAAAACTTCCCTCCCTCAAGATTTGAAAGTATCCTGTCCCCTGATTGGTCCTCTAGTCAGGTGACAGCCAGGCTTACTGATCTTGTTAACCCTTTACAGGCAAAAGAGATATGAAGTACTTCTGTTCTATTAACCCCTACTATCTGTTTATGACACCCCTCTCCCTTCCTCCATGAGCGTCCATTTGATTCTTTGGCTTTCCATTATGCTTGTCACATAGCACTGTGCTGTGGACTCTGTATCATAGCCTGGAGATTTTTTTCAAATGCTTTGGCATTTCGTCTTCTGTAATGGAGCTGTGATAGAACAGATTTGTGTCCCCATACAGCGATCAGATCCAGTATCTCCCGTACGATCCATGCTGGAGCTCTTTTTGGATTTGGGACTGCATCGCCACCCGTGCTGATCAGAGCTCCACGCTGGGCAAACAGGAAATGCAATTCAAAAGTTTGCGGGGCTTTTCCTGTCTACCTGGCCAGTACATCCAAGTTCAGATTGCTTTCCAGAGCAGTCACAGTGGTGCACTGTGGGATACTGCCCGGAGGCCAATACCATCGATTTGTGACCACACTAACCCTAATCCGATATGGTAATACCGATTTCAGTGCTACTCCTCTCGTCGGGGAGGAGTACAGAAACCAGTTTAAAGAGCCCTTTATACTGATATAAGGGTCCTCATTGTGTGGACGGGTGCAGTGTTAAATCGGTTTAATGCTGCTAAAATTGGTTTAAACACGTAATGTAGACCAGGCCTCTGAGATCAAAGCAAAGAGAAAACCCTCTTGCTTCCTGCATAGCTCCCTCTACACAGAGCCCACTTCTCCCACGTGTTGGTGTAGCTTCTGAGACCTTATCCACTCAGTTCCCAAGAGTTCAGCCTGACTTCAAACTTGCCACAGAGGTTTCTTTATTGGCATGTACTCAAACTACACTTGAGTTGATCAGACTCAAGAGAAGAGTGGATACAGGGCATACCACACATCCAGAGTTGCACAGCAAAACCTCTTCCTTTATATACATTTAAAAATTACACTGCATTTACTATACATTTTCTCACATATTTTGAGACTGACTTGGTCATTTTGCAGGAACCAGTCTCTGTACAACATGCTCTGTCCACACACTGGCCATGTATGGCTTACTCTTTAACTCATTTTACATTCCAAGTTTATCTTATCCACTGTTAATTTTATCCGTTGTAAATGATTCCTTGAGGTATTCCACCTTATTTTAGCTAGTACAGACATTCTGTTTCCAGCTTGCTGATCCATTTACCTCCCTAATCCTGTCTCCCAAGAAATGAGGCCTCACCAATGTCCAATTACTCAAGTCAAGCCAGGCCTACACTGCAATTTCCCATAATCCAGGCTAACATCAATATGGCATGTTTTCCCAGCACTGAACACTTGTTTGAACACTCCGAAAAAGAACTTGGAAGACTATCTGTAACATCTCACCACTAGTGAAATCTGCCATAACAGTATCAAATGGATCTACCAAGATACTTAGTCTGTTTGTGGCATCATCTGTACATTCATTTGGGTTATTTTGCATGGAGCAGGTGATTTTAAGTGCTTACAGTTGTGAATTATGGATAGATTCTCTGATGAGGAGAGTTTAGATGAATAGTCCGAGGAGTCTCTTATTAGATATAGGTACTGCTAGAAGAAATAGAGACTTATAAACAAAGCCGATGCTAGCAGTAAGCTTTAGGCCATCTATTAGTGTTTGCCTGTGCTGCAAATGTACAGATAACTTCCTTAAACTGAGCAATAGTTTATTTTTGTGTCTTGCCCCTCTTTTTTCTTTGTTTCATTTTTAAAATAAAGACATTCATACCTAATCTTTTCCTGGTCCTTCAAGGCCATTCCCATCTCTCACTGTGCATGTAGTTTGCAACTTGGTTTAGAAAACATTGGCTTTATATAAATTCAAGATTTGATAAGAATTACTGGGAAGGATTTGGAAGACCAATTCCTATGGGCACCTCCCCCTGTCACCAGAGAGCACTACGGAGTAAATTTCCTTTGCTTTAAGGAAATTGTAACCTTAGGCTACAGTTTTAAAAGTGCACCCTGAAATGGGATAGGTTTGGAATTCTCCAACTCATTAAAAGTTTGTATAACAAACTTAAGTGATTCAGACCCGATCCTGAAGTGACATCTGTGTGAATGGATCCCTGCCCAGTGCAATTGGTGCTTTAGAGAGTCTTTTCTATGGACTGCAAGAACTCTGCAAAAGGACTAGAGAATGTGAGAGGACTTACAACCAGTCAGACTCACCAGCTAAACATCCCTTCCTGCGGTGGGAGAAATATAAAGCATCTATCGTGAGAGTCTGAAAAGATGATTCTGAGCCTGAGGGATCCTGTAGAAAGATGGAGGGTGAAAGAGCTATCAAGGGAATTAAGGAAACTCTCTTAACCAGAGGGGAACTGACACAAGAAGGGATCATCTGAGTTGGCATCAGAGAATTAACAACTGATCCTTTTCTAAAACTCTCCAGCTGGAATTTGAACTCTGAGTCAAGAGGAAGGCTTGCTTATGCTATCATCCAAGTCAGAGAATTCATTCTACCTGCACAAGCCCTGATGTATATACTGCAGCACGAATGGACTGCTGAGAACACCATCTTCAACCCTCCGTCTGCAAATAATTATTCTGGATTATTACTTGTGCCTAACTCAGCATGAGCTAGGCACATCAGAGTTATAAAGACAAGGATCCCACCTCCTCAAGGAGATCACACTTGAAAAGCCCAATCCTGCAAATGCACACTGCTGTGACTAGACCCATTGACTTCGCCATGCTAAGCACAATGGCTGGTGGTAAGCGTTCATAGGACAAAAAAGCGAATGAGGTTTAGTATATGTCTTGTCAGTTCCAGATTATATATGTGCAGAATCTGGCCCTGAGGATAGGGAGGAGTCAGACAGCAAATGACCTTCTATACGGTCATACAAAGGACTGTCTGTGTCTGTAAATACTAAGTTGCTGCTGTTTTTAATATTAAAAAATAAATTGGTGACATTCTGGAAAAACTCCCTGGACCAGCTCCTCAGCTGGTGTAAATCAGTGAAGCTCCATTCATGTCATTGGAGCAAAGCCAATTTACATCAGCTGAGGAGCTGACCCCATAAGTCAGGAGGAGTTCTGCCTGAATAAGGAGTGCAGAATGAAGTTCCTTACATCAGACCTATATTAACATCCCACCAATTCCAAGATCCCCACCAATATGTAATTCTGCCACAATAGACAAGTCCTGATTCTAATGGGAAACTAACCAAAACCAAATCCAGAATAGGAGCAGGAATCAAATATTAACATAATATACAGTGAGTGGTTTGTTTCTCACAATGAGAGAAAACAACCATTGTTGAAACTGCCACATTTTGCAGCTCACAAACAAATTAAGAGGCTCGGCATATTGTCTATACCAGGGGTCAGCAACCTTTCAGAAGTGGTGTGCCAAGTCTTCATTCACTCACTCTAATTTAAAGTTTCACGTGCCAGTAATACATGTTAATGTTTTTAGAAGGTCTCTTTCTATAAGTCTATAATATATAACTAAACTATTGCTGTATGCAATGTAAATAAGGTTTTTTAAATATTTAAGAAGCTTCATTTAAAATTAAATAAAATGCAGAGCCCCCTGGACCAGTGGCCAGGACCCAGGCACTGTGAGTGCCACTGAAAATCAGCTCGCTTGCCGCCTTCGGCACCCGTGCCATAGGTTGCCTACCCCTGGTCTACACTGAGAAATCCATTCAGGTGTTATCCCAGCAGAGCTGAATGGACCAAAGAGTTTAATATCTTCTTGTTTATAAAGTTTCAGTTTTAAAACCATTGGGTTACACAGATGGAATAAAAAGTTTGCTACTTTGCCCATTGTGGTTATGAATTAAAGCGCACTTGGATTCTGCTGTGGTTCTTGGTGCTCCTCTTACAGGCTCGACCAGACAAACAGACCCAAAGCAGTTCAGCCACAGTGTTATCCAAGTATATCAACCATTTAGCCTAATTTGGTTGACATCTGACCTTTCGGTAAGATGCTGTGTTCATGTTCTACAATAAATTCCCCCAATTGCAAAAAATAAAAATAATAAAAAAAATCCTACTTTGAGTTATTAAAACTGTGAGGAGAGAAAACGGTGATTGTGGAAAAATAACAGCTGAAGATGGAATGTGTTACATTGCTCATCCTGGAGAATACAGGATGGCACAACATCCCCCATTAAAGGCCAGGTTGTGCCCCCTTGCATGTGTGTAACACACACTGACCAGTGGCTTACACATGTCCATCGTCCTGCCTCATCCTCAGAGAATGTGAGCCTGTTACAGCCCCGAGCTACAGAGTTTAGCTCAAGCTGTATAGACACATGCTTCTGGTCCAGGAAGTCCTTCACTCAGTCACTAGTGTTCACCAAGATAGCAGCTGTCAGAAGAGGGCAAGGACTTTTTCCTCTTTGCCTGCCTGTGCGGGGGCCAAGCACAAATTAGCCTCCTCAGTTATAGCATTTGGGGTCAACTACTCTGAAAGCTGAAGAGAGAGGATGAGTAATGCTGGCATTGAGAGATGGCCCTGTCCATTGCCACAAGGAGGTCATCCATTAGGGCCATCTCTGCGCGTGATGTCAGCAGATGCTGCATATTGTTGGAATCACTTGTCATACTGTCAAGGATTGTGTCTACGAATGGGAGACTGGAGATGGGGCAATAGCTAGAGAAAAGTTTTTGGCATCAAATATTGGCTTTTTGGAGCACACAATCAAGGCTAGCAGATTTTCCCCCTTGAAGCAGGCAAGGATTTTCCCCCCTTTAGCAGTGGGCACAATTGTTCTTCACTTTCCTTCATCCGCCAGGAGGGAAAACAGCTCAGATGGTGGCTCAAATACTTCTCAGGAGTTCTTGAACTTATCCAGGATGGCAGGATAGTTAATGCTAACTGCTGCAGTTTGGAGTTTTTTGCCTGTGTGAGTTCCTTTAGTAGGAGATTGATCTTCTCTGTAAAGATATTTTCGCTCAGACATTTATATAATCTTCTGTCTGACAAGATCTAGGGTTTCATTTAAAACAAATATTTCAAGGCCTTTCCACTGTAACACACAATATCCCTCAAATCCATCATTTACCCTGGTGACCCAGCCTTTCTCCACCTAAATAATGGACTTTCTAGGGCATTTCTCAGCCCCCAAGGGCTCTGAAGGGCAACTGCATGGCAGCCACAGGCCCATAAGAAGTCTTCTGTTTCTGCAGGGTGAGAAGTGAGGTAGGCAGACAAATTCTTACATGGGATTCATCTGTGTATATGTGGGTGTGGGAGGGAGGCAAGTTATGTGGACTCGTCTAGCCAGGTACTGCAGAAGCTTGATGCAGTGAGCGGGTCCATTGGCCCACCACTTGAAACAATCATTGTTAATCATTCACCATTGTTCATATGAACTTCAGAGCTTTTAGACCTAATAGTCTGTGACCCTAAGAACTCCGCAGTGGCAACTGCAAAGAGTTCATGTCCTACACCAGTATCCCTGAGAGGGCTGACAAACTCACTGCACCCAACACATTGCTGTCACGGAACTGACCCATAGAGAATGTCAGATGAGATATGAAATGAAAGCCAGGATCACACTGATCCTCACAGTCATTGTGTGAGGTGCGTGTGGATGATATTTAAGCAGTTGCGTATCTGTACTAAACATGTCTACATCAAGGTACGGCGGAGAAACAGGTTCTGAGCCAGGCAAAGGATGTTGATTCACCTGTCTCAGTGTCAGCTATGTAAATGAAGCACGGTAAGTCAGCACAATAGAAGCCAGATCTGCATACAGAGCAAACAGAGGAATGGGAAAACATCGGAGTCTAAATTGCAGCGGGTTATGCACATCTTTGTCCATCACTGAAGGAGTAGGAGGGACAGAGCTTTTTCCAGCCATGAAAGGTGGATTCCAGACACATTGGTTGGTGATGCTGGAAGATTGCTTTAGGTAAGGAACTACTTTAGACAAGGATTTTAGCCTACTAAAGTTAAATATCGATTCTGAGAAGCCTGTTATTCTTTGTGTTTTCTATGTAACCATTTCTGTTTCCGTCACTATCCTCACTGAGCGTCTCTTTAATCTTGAGCTTCGATAATAAACTTCGGATGGTTTTCACTATAACTATGTCTCAGTGCTGTGATGTTATAAAGGACCTGATCCTGAATTGTACCTGTCAAGCTGTGTGTACATGTTTCACTGGGGACAGCAATGTGAGTGTCCAGAGATGGGCTGGATAGCAAGGGGAATGCTTTCAGAGAGGCTTGGGGACTGGGGTGCAGCTACTGTTACCTGCAAGGCAGTATGAAGGCTGGCAGAGCCCTGTGGAGATTGTTCTGGTGGTGAACAGACTGGTGGTGGCAGGGAGCTGACATCCAGTTAAGCACAAGCAAATCTTCCTCTTGCTGAGGCAAAGGGTAACAAGATGACACTCAGTTCTGGACACCCCAAGAAAGTGTCACAGGCTTCAGCCCAGCGATTTGCAGAGGGGTTTTCCCTCAGCCCCAGCCCCAAAAAGCACAAGAAGGCATACCCATTTCTTCGCTTCCATTCACCCACTCATATGCACTTCCTGTTTCTATGTATAGTCCCTCATGGAAAAAGAGGAGTTCTTTCACATTCCTCCATTCCGACCTCGTTGATGTACCTGTTCTTGCTGATCAGCTGCAGGCAGCCTGACAGTCACGCCAGACTATTCCATTACAATCCCACAGTTTTTGTAGTGGCCTGTGGCTTTTAGGGCAGTATTTTAACCCCATCTCTTCCAAACCCTGAGCGAGATCCCTTCGTCCCATCACAAATACGTAGCCTTTTTTTCCTGTGTGACTGCCTGACATGCTGAAGACTTGATTGGTGACTTAGTGGTAGAATAAGAAAGCCTTTGGCCCCATTCAGGAAAGCACTTAAGCATGTGCTTAAATTTTAAACATGTGCTTAAGATCCTTGACTTCAATGGGACTTACGTAGCTACTTAAAGTTAAGCAAGTACATAAGTGCTTTCCTGAATAGGGTTGCTTTCCTTAATCAAGATCTTTGCTATTTATATCCTGCCATGACACCAAGAGAATCCTGATGACCTGGGGCAAGCAGAGGAGAACTCTGCAGCAGAAGAATTTCATACTGGAACAGACAGATGGTCCATCTAGTTGAGCATCCCATCTCCGACAGCAACCAATGCAACTTTCTAGAAAAGTAACAAAATCCCACAGAGCTCCTACTTTTACAGTAGTACAGCACAGAACATGGGAGCAACTTTCTTCTTGGCCCCAGCTAAGGAGTAGATTACGTCCTGATGCGGGAAAATTAATCATCCTCCTAACTTTGACCCTAGCCAGTATAGCTGCTCATCTTGCTCTAGAGCCTCAATGGAACTACACTGATTTACATCAGCTGAGGGCCTGGCCTGCTCTTTTTATTCATATAATTTTTTGCAGAAGTAGATTAGATTGTATCTGCCTGCTGAGGGCTTTTGTATAGAAGCACTAGGATGTTCCCTTACCTGTTTGTTAGAATATATCTCCTATTTTATAAAAACAGTTTGCTTACATTTACTCTAGGAATGTATTTAAGTTTCAGAATTGTCAGCTAGTGGCCTTTGCTTTCAGGTTTGATCTCAGATCTGGGAAAACACCAGGGGTTTATAACATCACCTCACAGCTGCTATTCAACTTCGGATGAAGTGCTCAGTGCACAGAATCACAGCTTCACTTGTATTCACTTTAAACTATCTCCCTTTACATTAGATATAAATTCTACCACAGAATGTCACTGCCACTGCCGAGATGATGTAACTTGGCAGCACATCACAAACCATAACTGATTAAAGTGTGACCCAAACACACAGACTAGTTGACAAACATCCCTTTACTGAAGCTTCACAACTACAGCATGAGACCAACACAAGTCATAAAACACAGATGGTTGAAATGGATTAGGCCTATTACATCATCCAGTCCATCTTCTTCCAATGCAAGATGTGTTCCATTCTATTGTATAGTGTCTTCTGCCCTCTCTGCTTGTATATGCTTATTTGAATGTATACAAATAAAATAGCTACTCTCTCACACACACACACACACACACACACACACACACACACACATACAAACCCTGTGCCCTGGGTGCCTGTCCTATAAATCAGAAAAGGGAGATTCAAAAGGACTGTTCATTAATACAAACATCCCAACTTAGCCCACTTTGCTCCTCAGTAACTGGAGATAAGAGATGGACTTTGCAGTGTGCTCAGAAATTTAACAAGTCTGGCTGTGGTGGATCCAATTGGGGGAGTGAATTTCAAAATTGAAAGGCTCTTCCAGAGAACTCTCTATCAGGGCCCCCAGGGCTTTGGCTGATGTCACCTCTGGCACATAGAAGGAAGAGATCTTTTAAGAATCCAAAGCATGGAGTTCCAATTATTTCATGTGGAGACTAATACATAGTGTAATACAGCTCACTGTCACAAAGGAAGAAAGTAGACTGACTTTCTTAATTTTATCCTTTTACTCCATCTCCTAGTGATTCTTTTATTATACTAATTTCTCTTGTCTCTTTAGTACTTGCCCCCTTAAAAGATTTGTCTCCCCAACACACTTAATTGTCACTTAGGATGTTTATTACATAATTGTTGAGTCTCAATATGTTTCCACTAGTCGGTTGGTATTTAATTATATAGAAACCACTGAAATAAATCTAGCTCTGTAAATTAAACAAACAGCTACTCTAAATAAATAACACTTGAATATTCTGTGTATACATATATAAATAAATAAATAAATAAATAAAAGCTGGAATATTCACCACTAGACAAGAGATGCTATCTGTTTCAGAGCTGTTAAGTCTTGTTGTGTATTGTTCTAGCAATCACTTATTTTATTAGAAATACAATAATTGTTTTATTAAATCATGAAGTTTGGAGTGTTGGTTCAGGACAGGAGTTGGGTGATTAACTGCCGATTGTAGCAAGTATTGTGTCTTTCAGCAGAGTGGGTGTTCTAACTGCCACTGCCATGGACTAAGGAAACTGGTGTTATAGAATGATCATTTGGGGTTAATGTATGATATTTTGAACATCTGAAACCTGTTATTTTTTCTAGCTGAGGTTTATCCTACAGCTTCATAAACTTTCCATTTTAAATTATAGAGCTTCCTTTTTAACTATAATAAACTTTTATCTTAAAAATGGTGTGTGCCTTTTAATCATCTCAAAGTATTTGCTTTAATTAGGTTTTAAAAATTTTACAGAAGACAGCACTGTTCTTAATTTTGGCCATGAGAGTTTGCTCTGTGTTCAGCAAGCAGCAGTTCCTAACACCCTGCTGAACGTCAGCCAAAACGGAGCATTTCAGGCAAAGCAAAATGGAATGAATTCAAAAAAGAAGATTTGTTTTCATGAAAACATTGATCCAATTTCACAGAGCTATCTGTAATCCATTGGTTTTAGTAGAAGAAAAGAACTTGTATCCTTCTATTTCCCTACAGACGCACAACATATGGAACTCCTGGGAGTGTTAATATTCTGGTTTGGAGGATAAGTCCTTTTCCATGCAGCACTCTGGGCCCGCTTTTCAAAGGTGCTGAGCATCCACAACTCCAGCAGAAGTGATGGGGAGCTGCAGGTGCTTAGACCTTCTGAAAAAAATCAAGTTCTTAATGGAATTTAAGAGCCTTAACGTCTGGGGTGCATCAGAGTGCACTGGTGGATATGGGACTAAGTGTCTTGAACCTCACAAAGTACTACCCCCGCTCCCAATTCTGATGCTGGTTCGTGACAGGAGAAGTAGTCGGGGTTGAGCCTGTTCTTTTGTGTAACCTCCTTCCTCCATGTACCTGTGGCTCATGACAACACAACTGTCCTTCAGCAAGAAGAGTCCCCATTCAGAACTTTATGCTGCCCCGAGGACGTGGTGATGTGATTGATGGTGGTGAAGAGAGCAAGGGTAACTTACCCAAGCAGTCAGGTGATAAGTGTTGTTTACTTTTTCTCATAACACAAGAACTAGGGGTCACCAAATGAAATTAATAGGAAACAGGTTTAAAACAAACAAAAGGAAGTATTTTTTCACACAATGCACAGTCAACCTGTGGCACTCCTTGCCAGAGGATGTTGTGAAGGCCAAAACTATAACAGGATTCAAAAAAGAACTAGATAAATTCATGGAGGGTAGGTCAATCAATGGCTCTTAGCCAGGATGGGCAGAGATGGTGTCCCTAGCCTCTGTTTGCCAGAAGCTGGGAATGGACGACGCGATGGATCACTTGATGATTACCTGTTCTGTTCATTCCCTCTGGGGCACTTGGCATTGCCCATTGTTGGAAGACAGGATACTGGGCTAGATGGACCTTTAGTCTGATCCAGTCTTGCCATTCATATGTTCTAAGAGAGATGATCCTTGCATGATCAGGAACTGGTTACAGGATAAGAAACAAGGGGTAGGAATAAATGGCCAGTGAGTGAACAGCAGGGTGGCAAAGTTTGTAGAGGATACTAAATTATTCACAGTACTTAGGTCCAAAGCTGGCTGCAAAGAGTTACAAATGGATCTCACAAAACTGGGTTACTGAGTGACAAGGGGCAGATGAAATTTAATGTTGATATGTGCAAAGTAATGCATGTTGGAAAAAAATAATCCCAAAATGATGGAGTCTAAGTTAGCTGTTACCACTCAAGAAAGAGATCTTGGAGACATTGTGGATAGTTCTTAAAAACATCTTCTCAATGTGCAGCAGCAGTCAAAAAAGCTAACAGAATATTAGGAACCATTAGGAAAGGAATAGATAATAGAACATAAAATATCATAATGTGCTATATAAATCCATGTTATTCCCACACCTTCAATACTGCATGTTGTTCTGAATGCCCATTAAACAAGGTATTAATATTGGAAAAGGTACAGAGAAGGGCAACAAAAATGATTAGGCGTATGAAACAGCTTCCATATGAGAAGAGATTAAAAAGACTGGGACTGCTCAGCTTAGAAAAGGGATAACTAAGGGGAGCGGGATATGATAGAGGTCTATAAAATCATGAATGATGTGGAGAAAATGAAATAGGGACTGGTTATTTATCCCTTCACATACCACAAGAACTGAGCTCACCCAATGAAATTAACAGGCAGCAGGTTTAAACATAAGGAAGTATTTCTTCACACAATGCACAGTCAACCTGTGGAACTCATTGACAGGGGATGTTGTGAAGGCCAAAAGTGTTACTGGATTCAAAAAAGAATTGGGGAAGGGGTCCAATGGGGCAGGGTGGGGGCAGAATTTGGGCAGGGACTGTGGGGAAGGGGTTGGAATGGAGGCGGGGCAGGGAAAGGGTAGAGTCGGGGCGGGGCCAGTGGGGGCGTGAGCTCCCACCGGTGCAGGAAAAGCTGGCACCTATAGGGAGGGTCTTAGAGCCCAGGCTCCAGCACGACCCTGAACGTCTACCCTGCTATTTTTAGCCCGGCGAACCTGAGTCAGCTGACCTGGGCTTTCAGACATGGTGCTACAGGGTTTTTTATTGCAGTGTAGACATACATTCCAATTCTCATTCACACTAAGGCCCCTTTATGCCACTCTGGCAGTGTGAAGGAGCCTTAAAGTAACTTCAGTGACTTCTTTTACAAAGTCGGCACCATGATAATACAATACATAATAATACCTAATTCCAGCTGACATGCAAACTACATGTTAAAATGACTTTGTTTCTAGCTAACAGCCTTTCCTAACTATTCTAATTTATATCAACCATGCAAAATGGCAGTCATCTTCCCCATTTGTTCCCCCCTTCCCCAGCATTCACTTTACAAGCGTATTGCAGTCATGTGGCCTTTCAATTTACTTAACAGATTTTGCTTGCAAAGCTTAGTGCCAGTGCTCAAAGTCTGGATGGGGAATGGCAAGGAGTTGCAGACCTGGCAATTTTTTTTTTTTTAAACCCAGCTGGGTAACTGAGGGGCGCATTTTAAGCACCATCTTACCAAAGTTGCTGCTCCTAGACACTCCCCTTCCCCAGCACACACACACATTTCTTTCAGAGTACTTAAGCAATGTTTAGGGAAGCCCTAAGTTACACACACCACACAAGGAAAACAAAGGGGAAAATTAACACCACACCGAAGAGCTACTGACAAGAGTTCTTTTTTTTCGCTCTAGCCATACAATTCCAGATTTTCAGTGAAGGTCCTCAGTTCTAAAACTTAATGTCTTCTCCTCCTGATTGGTTAAATGGAGCCTTTAAAGTACACTGCAAGGCCTTTCTCCTTTACTAGCCTTTCCCTGAAATTGAAATTAGAGCTGGCTGCATACTGGGGGGGCAAGGGAGTGAGAGCATCATTTGCAAATATTTGTATGACTGAAACTGAACTTGCTTCAATGGTCTTTGCACCCCCTTTCATTTGCTTTTCACAAACATTTATAAGAGCAAAATTTTGTCCACAAGAACGTTTGTGGAAAGGGAAAATGTGAATATTCATGCAGATATCTTGAAAGCGCCAAGAGTTTGGTGGGCATCTAATAGGGGCGTGGAAACTGTCCCATATGACTGAAGCGACCAGTCGTACTGCACAAAGAACAAATATTCATGGTAGTAGTTACAGCACATAATTCATGAGCAACTCATAGGATGAAATACAGCTGCATCCACAATTCATCAAAGAATTTGGAACAAACAACTTAGTAAAAACTGAAGCATGCTCACGGATAATTCATGAGCAAACTCATTGAATAAATTGTGTGTTGGGATAGTTTGTGAAACTCTACAAATAAACAAACACCACCACACTCCTCTAATTGAAGTGGGGAGATGAGGAGATTCAGCTGAAGGAATTTTATTTGCAGCATCCTTGGGTCAGGTCTTTGGCTACTGTAGATTGTCATAGCTCCATTGACTTTGGCGAGCCAAACAAATCATCTTGGCTTCCATGGCACTGTGCTGATTCAGATCAACTCATCCTCTGGCCTTATGTAGTTCTTGATTCATTAATTTTTGTTGTGCTTTTATGAATAATGAATAAGCATCTTTGGCGGCAGATAGGCAGCATGTGTTACATTGAAATAAATACAAATAATTAAAGCAATTAAGTACTTGTTCTTTTAGTACTGAGTTCATATAATTATCGCTCATCAGGAAATTCTAAGAGAAGCAATGAAACAAATGTTGCTTATACTAATGTTTAATATTTAGACTGCTGGGTCAACAGAAAGTTACAAAAGTCATTTACAATGGCCTAATTGAAGCCTCTGAAAAACATATTTGTACTCAGTAGTGCGCCTCTTTTTCATCTAATGGTCTCACTGATATATAGATTTCCTATTTGATCAGTGCATCTGGCCCAGAGGCTTCATGGTTTGCAAATCACAACCTACTAATAAGCACCCTGCAGCTTGTTTGTTGAACAGATCGGTGCTGGCAGGCACCCAAAAACTCTAGCCTTAGAAACTTGGAGCTCTTTAACTTACCCAGCGTATTGTGTGGCAAGAAAGACAATAAACTATGAATCTCATAAATGCTGAGCAATTAAACGTAACTTAGTAATACAGCTGTGGTAACACACTGCTTAATTCAGTCTAACATCTCATTTCTCCTTTGTCATCTTTTGCTAAAAAACCAATCAAACAACCGTAAGCAGTTTGTGTACATACTAATGGTGGAAATTTCCTTGTAAACAAAATGGTGGCTACCTACTAAGAGAAATCCATCACCTAAGTGGCAGCAGGCTTTTGTTTGCTTTTATGGTCAGCAACCAAAGCATCCATGTAGGCTTGGGTTTTTTATTTGGCACATTGAGATGATTTTTTTCCTTGACAGAAGCTCACTGTTGTGATTGGAACCCTGCATTGTGCTGCTGTAAACACGGAGTTGCTGGCTTCGGGGAATTTATCTTCAGAGGAGGCAGTTTTCCACTGAAAATAGAGAGCCATAAAATCACTTTGGCTAGCCGGACATCGTAACTTTGTATTAGAGAAATGATGCTGTCGCTAGGTTTGTAGTATGTTCCTAGGCCCACTGGACCATACAGCCTTGGTAGCACATGGGCTACAGTGGAAGTGAAGCAGTTCTGTCCCTATAAGATCCCTATAGAAGATGGTCCCTATTACTACTGTGGAAGCCAGGGTTGACAGTCTATGGGAGCAAGAGGCTCATGAGATCAGGTAGAGGTTTGGGACGGGGGAGACTCTTTTTGATTGTGGATGGTCAGTTTGGTGTTTCCATTTGAAAGTTGCTTTAAAGAAAGAGAAGATTGATGCCGAAAGATGAGGAAATGACACATACAGAGAATAGTAAAGCCCAGAGAGACTCAGACTTTAAGATCAGAAGGGACCATTATGATCATCTAGTCTGACCTCCTGCACAATGTAGGCCACAGAATCTCACCCACCCACTCCTGTAACAAACCACAAACCTGTCTAAGTTACTGAAGTCCTCAGATTGTGATTTGAAGACCTCAAGCTGCAGAGAATCCTCCAGCAAGTGACCCATGCCTCATGCTGCAGAGGAAGGCGAAAAACCTCCAGGGCCTCTGCCAATCTGCCCTGGAGGAAAATTTCTTCCTGACCCCAAATATGGTGATCAGTTAAACCTTGAGCATGTGGGCAAGACTCACCAGCCAGACACCCAGGAAAGAATTCTCTGTAGCAACTCAGATCCCAAACCATCTTACATCCTTCCACCACACAAGTCCAGCCCATTAACATCCACAAAACACATGAATACTCAACTCTTAGGGCTTGGCTGCACTCGAGAGTTGCAGCGCTGGTAGTGGGTTTACAGCGCTGCAACTTAGTAACTGTCCACACCTGCAAGGCACATCCAGCACTGCAACTCCCTGGCTGCAGCGCTGGCTGTACACCTGGTCTGCTTGGGGTGTAACGATTGCAGCACTGGTGATGCAGCGCTGCTCATCAAGTGTGGCCACTAAAAGCACTATTATTGGTCTCCAAGGTATTAGGAGGTATCCCAGAATGCCTGCTCACAACAAACCGGAAGAATGGCTGAACTCTGAGCTTCCTCGAGCTGCTTATCTAAAAAACAAACACAGCTGCTGTTTGCTCCAGCAAGCAAGTGGAGGCAGGCAGGAGAATTGCTTTGGAAGGTTCACAGCTGTTTGCTTGAAGAGAGAAGTCACACGGCAGAGGGGGAGAGGGGAGTCCATGTTGAGCAGCTGCTTATGTGGTCTGAAGGCTATTTAGGAGTGCATAATTTGCATATAGTGAATAAGAGAGGGGTGGGGGAAGGGCTCGAAACTTTTAAATTGATTGCAGGTTGGTGATGTGTATGTTCTAGTCCTTGGAACTTGCAGCAGGGAGCTGACAGATGCAAAAATCCACTCTCTCTCTCTCCCCCACGTTCCCCCTCAACCCCCCCTCTTTTGAAAAGCACGTTGCAGCCACTTGAAAGCTGGGATAGCTGCCCACAATGCACCACTCCCAACAGCGCTGCAAATGCTGAAAATGTGGCCACACTGCAGCGCTGGTAGCTTTCAGTGTGGCCACACTGCAGCGCTTTCCCTACACAGCTGTACGAAGACAGCTGTAACTCCCAGCGCTGTACAACTGTAAGTGTAGCCATACCCTTAAACTGCCTGGTTGCTGCATACCTAAGGAACAAAAAGTGTGTTCTAAAGTCTAAAAAAGGAAGCCTATTGTAAGGACCAAGCACTGGCTATTATTATGGACAAGTATGTAAACACGTTACTCCTGCAGGAGCCAACTCTGCATTGGATGGAGGTCCCATGGAGAAAGGATGCAAAAAAGGCTTTGCAGATGCTCCACAGATGTCAAGCTGCTTTGGGAGAGGAGCTCATGGAAGAGATAAGCTTGTCTCCCACCCATCCTGCTGTGCTCACATCTCCATGCAGGGCCCATTAGAGTTATCCCCTCCTGGGTTTCCTTCCCTCCCTCTCTACCACCCAGAAAGCCACTACAAGCTACCTTTCTGGCATTAGATTAGCCCTGCCTGTTCCTCCTCAGTTGGGCTCTAGCCTCAGTCTGCCTTTCAAGCCTTAGCATTCCCTCCCACCCCCTCCCCCATGCAGCCTATCAGAATAATTGACCTAATTTAATTTACTCTGCGGGGGTGGACACTCCGAAGTAGGGCTTTCAGAGAACTGTTGTGGAAAAGGGAAAGGGCAGAGACAGGAAGTGAAACTGGCCTTGCCCCTCACATCTACCTAATATATTTGGGTGGAAAGGGGAAGCTAAGGAATGTAGGGGTTGTCTCTTCTCCAGCCTATCATGTGGGAGGCCTCTCACAGCTCCATTTCAAAAGGTGGGTGGGTGGGAGAGAGAGAGATAGATTTTTTTCCTATCTCAAAACTAACATGCGTCTCTGTGCCTCTGGGACCCATGATGGATGCTCTAACAACAGGACCGGTGCTAGTGTTTTTAGCGCCCTAGGCGGACAGCCATTTCGCTGCCCCGCACACTGGTCCCGTGGCTCTGGTGGACCTGCGGCAGTCGTGCCTACGGGAGGTCCACCGGAGCCGCGGGAGCAGCGGACCGTCCTCAGGAATGCCTGAGGCAGCTCCACTGGAGCCGCGGGACCAGGGGACCCTCCACAGGCATGACTGCGGCAGGTCCACCGGAGCCGCCTGCCGCCCCCCTCGGCAAAATGCCACCCCTCAATAATCCTGGCGCCCTAGGCGATTGCCAAGGCCGCCTAAATGGAAGAGCCGGCCCTGTCTAACAACGATCATGGAGGAACGGTAGGGATGTGCTAAGTGCCAGCTCTGTTTTGAGAGTGATTTATCATTGTTAACAAAATCACTTTCCAGACTGGGTTAGTATTCTGCTGGTTGTTTGGTCAGGATCTGTGTGATGGACTCTTTGCAGAGAAGCAACTGTGTTTTTTTCAGCCAGTATGAAGATAGAGCCTTCCACTGCTATACAGCTCTATATTGGAAAGGAGAAGGGGAAAATAAAATTGTTATCCATATTCACATGAACTACCCAGGCTACATTTTATACTAGATCATCAAAATAATTGCAGTGTCTGTTTCAAGATTTAGGCTATGAAACAGTGCACTATTGTACATAATCTTAACACAGACAATTACAAGAGACTTATTTTTCATGCCAGATCCCACAATGCTTATACAGAAACCTATAAACACATATACATGGTATTTCTGTTCATGCCTCTTGGTTTGTATTGTATTGGTCTTTATGGGAAGAGGAGACACATTATTTAATTAATTCTATGTTTTGGGGGGAAGTAGGTACTGTTGTATCTTAGGTCACTAGCATTCCTTCCTCTGGAGATCGAAGCTGAAATTCTCATTAGGTCACAAGTTAACATTTCAGTCTGGGTCTCTGGATGTTTGTATGCATCACAAAAACAGACAATCCACTAACACCACTGGCAATTTCTGTTCAAAAATTTCCAGGACTGGAACAAGGATGGTGGAGCATTGGTAGAACCCTCCAGGGTACTTACTGTGTATTCACACACTGCTCCATCACTTTGTTTCAAATCCTGACCTTGAGAAGGAGTTCCATGTTCATTTAGTCCTCACCTGTCTAGCTAATGATGTTAACAGAATTGCCCGTTAGTGCCATTTGGGTGGGAGTTTTGTGATACAGATATTGTCTGCTGAGAACGGCATAGAAACCATCTAACAGCAATCAACTGGTAACAAAGTCTAGTTACTACAAACCTGGGTTGGATTAAAACCCAGTAACGCAGAGGCGAAAGTCACAATAACCAATTCCATGAGCCATCAAGTCCTGGCTCTTTCTGATATTGCTGATCACAGCTTTCTTTAGACTACCAGTATCTTTGCTGTAATCTTGTCATTTTTATATAAAACAAATGATTTGTAGTGTTTTCATACTTCACATGAAATAGTCAATCAATAATTCTCATTGTTTGAATTTTACAGTGCCAGACATGAAAGAGAAACAAGTAATCTATTACTTTGAAAGCCAGAAGCACATAATGTTTATTAATAAAGAGCATGGTTTACACAGATTTTATTATTATTGACCATAAAACTGTGTATATTACAAACAAGGGTGAAATTACCAACTAATTAACCTGTTTAATGGAATATATAAATCTAAGTTCTTTACAAACCTTAAGGGTCTTATTCATTAAATAGGTACATATGCAGTTTTTATGCTGAAACTGGGGATTTTGATACATAACTCAAGGTTAAATTGCACTCCTTCAGATTCACCAACGCCCAACAGCTTCATGTTCCAGTTCTTTAACCTTTAAGAAAGGAATCAACTCAAAAATGAAGGAGCATCTACACCAGCCAGAGAACTTTAAATGCACCCAGAAATAAATATTAATTAACCAAACACTTCAGAAGAGCACTGGTATTTGCAGTGTTCCTAGCTCCTTTTTCCTCTTGGTTTAGAACACAGTTAATTCTTAAGAGGGGAACGGCTATATTTGTCCTGGGCCTCTTATAGCACCGTCCAGATGTGGCAGACACACTAGAACTGATTATTCAAATGACGTGGGCCTGATTCAATAGTCCTCCTCTCTTCAGCAAAACACTTAAACATGTTCCCAAGTCCCACTGAAGCCAATGAGACTGGTGCACATGCTTAAATGCTTTGCTGAATAGAGGCCTCCATCACAGAAGGCAGAATTTGTTCCACTCATGCAACTCCATTGGCTCAGTTCAAGTATCTGGGCGTAGCTGAGGGTAAAGTTTGGCCCATTGCATGGCATGATATTATTAGTAGGGCTGTCAAGCAATTAAAAAAATTAATCACGATTAATTGCGCTGTTAAACAATAACAGACACCATTTATTTAAATATTTTAGATGTTTTCTACATTTTCAAATATGCTGATTTCAAGTACAACGCAGCCACACACTTTATGTTTATTTTTGGTTACAAATATTTGCACTGTAAGAAACAAAAGAAATAGTATTTTTCAATTCACCTCATACAAGTGCTGTAGTGCAATCTCTATCACGAAAGTTGAACTTACAAATGTAGAATTATGGACAAAAAATAACTGCATTCAAAAATAAAACAATGTGAAACTTTAGAGCCTACATGTCCACTCAGTCCTGCTCAGGGGTGAAAGTAAAGCCAAAGACTTACAGGGGCCGACTCCGGCCCCCAGAAAGGACGGGGCCTTGGGCGGAAGGGGCAGGGCTGGGGATCAGCATCCCCAAGCCAGCCCTTCCACATTGCCTGGCCCACGCAGCCCAGGGCTCCAGCGCTGATTTAAAGGGCCCGGGGCACTGGCCGCTGCCGCAATAGTGGCGACCGGCGCCACAGGCCCTTTTAAATAGCCAGCCCTGGGGCTGCTGCTCCTTTTGCCCGTCCCCCCCAATCAGTGGCTGAGGGAGTGGGCAAAAATGGCAATGACATTAAAGCGCTGCCGCTGCAGTGCTTTAAGGGGGGACCTTTGCTCTGGCAGCGCTTTAACATTGATGCCCCTTTTGCACCCTACCCTCCCACCCCATCAACGGCCCTGCCAGTAGGGACCCAGCAGGGCCACCGACAGGGGGTGCAAAAAAGGACAGCAACATTAGAGCAATGCCACAGCAGAGCTTTAAAGTCTGCTGGGTACAGGCCGGTACTGGCAATCACCTTTACCGGTACACCATACTGGCCATACCAGCTAACTTTCACCCCAGCCCTATTTGTTCAACCAATCGCTCAGACAAACAAGGTTGGTTACAATTTGAAGGAGATAATGCGGCTTCTTGTTTACAATGTCACCTGAAAATGAGAATAGACGTTCGCAAGGCACTGTTGTAGCTGGTGTTGCAAAATATTTATATGCCAGATGCACTAAAGGTTCATGTGTCCCTTCATGGTTCAAACCACCATTCCAGAGGACATGTTTCCATGCCAATGATGGGTTCTGTTTGATAACAATCCAAAGCAGTGTGGATTGACTCATGTTCATTTTCATCATCTGAGGCAGATGCCACCAGCAGAAGGTTGATTTTCTTTTTTCGTGGTTTGGGTTCTGTAGTTTCCACACTGGAGTGTTGCTCTTTTAAGACTTCTGAAAGAATGCTCCATAGCTCGTCCCTCTCAGATTTTGGAAGGCACTTCAGATTATTAAACATTGGGTCCAATGCTGTAGCTATTTTTAGAAATCTCACATTGGTACCTTCTTTGCATTTTGTCAAATCTGCTCTGATAGTGTTCTTAAAATGAACAACATGTGCTGGGTCATCATCCAAGACTGCTATAACATAAAATATATGCAGAATGCAGGTAAAACAGAGTAGGAGACATACAATTCTCCCCCCAAGGAGTTCAGTCACAAATTTAATTAACACATTATTTTTTTAACAAGCATCATCAGCATGGAAGTATGTCCTCAGGAATGGTGGCCAAAGCATGAACGGGCATACAAAGGTTTAGCATATCTGGCACGTAAATATCTTGCACCCTTGGCTAAAAAAGTGCCTGTTCTCACTTTCAGGTGACACTGTAAACAAGAAGTAGGCAGCATTATCTCCTGTAAGCTGTAACCAAACGTGTTTGCCTTAGCTATTGGCTGAACAAGAAGTAGGACTGAGTGGACTTGTAGGCTCTAAAGTTTTACATTGTTTTGTTTTTGAGTGCAGTTATGTAACAAAAAAACCCAACATTTGTAAGTTACACTTTCACAATAAAGAGATTGTACTACAGTACTTGTATGAGGTGAATTGAAAAATACTATTTTATCATTTTTACAGTGCAAATATTTGAAATAAAAAATATAAAGTGAGCATTGTACACTTTGTATTCTGTGTTATAATAGAAATCAATATATCTGAAAATGTAGAAAAATATCCACAAATATTTAATACATTTCCAGTTGGTATTCTATTGTTTAACAGGGCAATTAATCGTGATTAATTTTTTTGAGTTAATTGCATGAGTTAACTGTGATTAATCGACAGCCCTAATTATCAGTGACATGGAGGTACAAAATGGATGACTAAAACAATTAGCACTGGAAAATTCTTACTAAGTTCAAGTAAAGGATCAGGCCCATTATTTTTTAGAACTTTGTCTGATTTGGTAAAACATTTCTTTTTCCTTCAATCTGACTCAGATCCTGATCCAAAGCCAACTGAAGTCAACAGTAGCCTTCCCATTGGCCAGGTAAGGCCTGGTTAATCAGAGTTTGTGTGAGCTACCTGTGGCTAGTAAGAAAATTCCCACTGATTTCAATGGGCTTTGGATCAGGCTCTTAGTGAGTCAAATTGGAACTAGAGGGTTTGGCCCTTTTCAATTTTGTTTTAACTTTTGTGTTTTAAAAGTAATGTTATCTAAACTAAGCATATGGGAGTGTATATCATTTAAATAACTAAGATGCTATAATAGCTACTATAGTGAATGTGTCACTATTGTGAGTAAGATAACAAGCCAAAATATTATATCACCATACAAGCAAGATAACATGACATGACACTGTAATGCTCCTATAAGTGCAGATTGTGGATTTGCTTTGTTTTAATGTCAGAATTTAGATTCGATTCTGGTTTTAACAGAATCGAGTTATAGGATTTGTGTTCAGGAAATTTGTGTTTAGAAAACCTTTTGGTGTCTATCTCATCTAAATTGCAATGCTTAGAGTTTAGATTCTACATTTGTTAGCCTTTGAGGTGGATACGTTCCTTTTATTTAAAGTTTAATGCTGCCCTCCTCTGAATATAATAGAATATTACAACCACTTTTCTTGATTATTCTCAATTCTCAGAAATCAGGCAAAAACTAGAGTCGGAGTTCAAGAAGAAAAATATTTTTTAATCTCATGTTTAAATTGTCAACTATAAAATTGTCTCATTAATAAAAGCAGAATAAACATCAACAGGGAAAGCAATTAAGACATTTTGCTTCCACTTTCAAGGCCTTTCACAGCCTATCCTTCCCCAACCTACACTATGGACTCAGGTTATTTCAGTGTTTACTCTCACCTCCACGCTCCCTGCCTTCATTCCCCCACTTGTTAAATTTTCATACAACCCAAAATCTTTGTGTTTTTTTGCCCATGCTGACACTCCCATGTAGGAGGAGCTCCCTGTAAACATCTGCAAAGCCACCTCATTGTTGTCCTTCAAATCTCTTCTTAAATCTTTGCTGGGATACCTATAAACAATCTTGACAACAATTAGGCAGCTGGTGCGCTGAGATCACTGCCTACCCAATATTGCCTCATTGTTTCCTGGTACTCTCCTGTCTGTCTCCACCTGCTGGGTTTTTTTAGTCTCCTATTTAGATTGTAAACTCTTCGGGGTAGAGACCATCTTCTTGTTGCACATTTGTACAGCACCTAGTACCTTACTATGAATGATGAGCAGTTACACAAACTGACCTATTGACTTCATCTGGACTACTTGTGTGAGAAACTGCCCCCTAGTTGGAGTAATGGTCATAAATATGTTTGGATAATTAACTGATACAAAACCACAAGGGAATATGGGAGATGACAAAGAGCATGAGGAGAGAACTGTGGGATACCTTCCTAGAAGGAGTAAACAAGCCACGTAGATGAAAAAGAGCATTTCTGTTTAGTTTAGCAATAGGCCTACATCAGAAAATTGAATCCAGTTTCTGTTTGGGATTTCAATTGTCCCCTAAAGTTTGGCATAGTCAGAACTGGGGTTCAGGTTCACTTCATTATAGAAAGGTTCAAATAGTGAAATTCAAGTTTAGGTTGTATCAAGATTTCAAGCCCGTCACCCTCCAAAATTTCAGAGCTGTTCAGTTCTATGTGTCCAATTTCACTCCCTCTTTAGTTGGTTTTCTACCCCATGCAGATCATATAATTTTTGGAGGGGGAAGGTGAATAAAAGTGCATTTATATTTCTCCACTAATACATTACCTTGAAGGTTTTATTTTTTTAATGCAAACTAGGGTAGTTCCAATTCTCACAGATCTGCACAAACTTTTCTTTTGATTCACAGCTGTTTTCACACCCTCCAAGGATTGCTTTGAGTTTCATATTCAAACAAACTGATAATCAGCCAAAAAAACTCCACCAAGTTTGTTAGGTTGTGAGCCACATTAGCTGGGAGCTATTCATAGACAGCACAAGCATTTTCCTTTTAGTCAGCCTAGGTTAAATCAACCCCACAAGCACCCAACGCTCAGAACTCTCCTCTCTGCAAATGTACGGAGCACATACAGGATCAGACCTTTAAAGTAATTTTAGAGCAGTAGAAATATAGGGAAGTGCATTTCACATGAATTTTGCAGAAATCAAATGCCCCTTACAACTAGACAGAGCAGGGAGCTCAGCAAAGCCCATTATTCCAAAGGAGGTTATTGGTAACCAAAAGACTGTACTAGGCAATGGTACATGCATGCTGCTTAAATAAACTCTTCATATGACTGTCTGAAAACAGGCTAGTGTATCATTTCTTAGAGCTCCTGGAAGGAAGCTGAAGTTGTGTATCACTTGCAATGATGATTTCTGAAGTCACTTGGAACAAAGTGACCACATCAAGAGCTAGCCAAGTTTTACCATATCCCAAAGGGCACCAGATAGTGTGGTTACGTGTCCAAAATTGTGCCTGGATAGTTAGGCATGCAACGATCCCGAATGTGGTTTCTGTGCATCAAATGAACACACCAGCAAAATCGGCAGGGCTGGCCAGGGCCGGCGCGTCCATTTAGGCGGCCTACGCAATCGCCTAGGGCGCCAGGATTATTGGGGGGGCGGCATTTTGCTGGGGGGTGGCAGCAGGCGGCTCCGGTGGAGCTGCCGCAGTCGTGCCTGGGGAGGGTCCCCTGGTCCCGCGGCTCCAGTGGAGGTGCCGCAGGCATTCCTGCAGAAGATCCGCTGCTCCCACGGCTCCAGTGGACCTCCCGCAGGCACGGCTGCGGCAGGTCCACCGAAGTCGTGGGACCAGCGTGTGGGGCTGCAAAATGGCCATCCACCTAGGGCACTAAAAACACTAGCACCGGTCCTGGGGCTGGCACAGATTGCTTGGCATCGTATGACACTGCTTCCCTGAGGAGGCGAGGGCAGGAGGTGTCAGATTCAATTATATTATGTAAAAAGGGAAACGCAATGAGCCCTGGGGAGAAGGACACCAACCCTGCACTAAACCATAAAATGAGAGCGCAGCAGGTGAGAGGTATGAGAGTTAGTGGTCGAAGAGTAATTCTAGGAGCCAGGGGCTCCGAGATTAGACTGGAACTCCTGAGTGCCAATCCTAGCTGGAATTCATTTGCAAACTGGACACCATCAAATTAGGCCTAAATAAAGACTGGGAGTGGATGAGTTACTACAAAAACTAATTTCCCACTGCTGATACTCACACCTTCTTGTCAACTGTTTGAAATGAGCCACCTTGATTACATTTGCCTCATTAGTATTCATCTCTTCTTGTCAACTGTTGAGAATAGCCCATTTCCACCTTAATTGAATTGACTCGTCAGCACTGACCTCCCACCTGGTAAGGCAACGCCCATCTTTTCATGTGCTGTGTATTTATACCTGCCTCTGTATTTTCCACTCCATGCATCTGATGAAGTGGGTTTTAGCCCATAAAAGCTTATGCCTAAATACATTTGTTAGTCTCTATAAGGTGCCACAAGGACTCCTCCTTGTTTTTGCTGATACAGATTAACACGGCTACCACTCTGAATCCTAGCACTAACATCAACTCCCTCTCTGAAGGGACCAACTCCTAGATAAGTCACTCAGGGAGACCTACACACGGAGCCATTCAGGAACAGCTACCGAGCTTTACGTTCACACACGACCTTGATCAAATCTAACTAACAAATGACAATTTTTGGTGACCAATTTTGATGCTGAAAGCTTGGGGTGGGGTAGGGGGACAACGAAATGCACTTGAAATTTTTCGACAAAGGCTAGTATGTATAATAGAAAATAATGTTCACCTGTAGGGGGCCAGAATGGTTAACTTGGCCAAGACTTTTTACAGATCATCAAAATGCTTGCATGCAGGGATTTTATGCATCTCCCAAAAGAATCAATATTCTGATTATGATCTGGACATCCCTTTAAGGCTGAGAAGGCTGTAATATACCCACTGTTCCTCCTGTCTGTGCTGAGTACAGGAATGTGAGCAGGATCTCTGTGGAAATAATTATTCATACTCTAACAGCTGCCGTGGATATATTTAGAACATAAATAGAAGTTATTAAAGCCCCTGTGCTATGTTGGCTCTGGTGGGGTGGTTAAATAATTCACCATCAGATTAAAGAGCTGATTTGGCAGCCTTTAGCACGAAGGGGAATTGCTGAGCTATTGCCACTGTGATTTTTCTCTTCCAGTAGGATTAATTATAAAAGTCCCAAACAAATTGCCTTTGGAGACAACGGAAGTTTCATTTGATCCCAAAATCAGCCTGGGGATCTGGGCTGAGATATTCAAAACCACTTTATGGGATATGGGCATCCAAATTCCACTAAAATTAACTGGACCTGGGCAACCAAACCCTGTAGGTGGCTTTGAAAACCCCAGCCTTGAATTTTAACATTGATTTTTTCAGCTCTCCCACACAGGGACGCCCCTAGCCATTTAGGTGCCCTATGCAGCCCCCCCCCCCCCGCAGGAGGGCTGTGTGGGGCCCCAAACCTCTCTCCCCCCACCAGGATCTAGGAGGCAGGAGCTGTGGGGAGCCATTTTGGGGGACCCCACAGGCCTAGAGGATTAGCAGGGGGCTGGGAGCAGCCCACTCGGCTTCCTTCACCCCAGCCATGTCGCTCGGGGGAGCGGGCTTGGAGGAAGTGATCCCCCACTCACCAGTAGTGGTGGGAAGCAGAGCAGCCTGGCCCCAGGCCCCAGCCTGCTCTACTCCGCCAGCTCCCAGCCACGGCGCTCTGCTTCCCGCCGCCGGTGAGACCCTGGAGCGGTCCTTTCTCCAACCCAAGTGACATGGCTGGGGCTGGGGCAAGTGGAGCAGAGCAGGCTGGGGCCATGTCTCTCCGCTTCCTACCACTGGTGAGTGCGGGGTCACTGGGGGAAAAGGTGGAATGGGAGTGGGCCAGGGGCAGAGCAGAGGAGAAGAGTAAGAGGCAGGGCAGAGGGAGTTGTCTGGGGCCCCACACCCCCCTAGGGGGGCCAGGACTGGTGCTGCTGCTTATGCAGCATGCAGCTGCCTAGGGCACCATGAAATTTAGGGCCCCAAATTTCATGGTGCCCTAGGCAGCTGTGTATGCTGCGAATTCCTAAGGATGGCCCTGCTCCCTCATCATTAGCAGGAGATAGAAAAGAAATAAGCAGAGGCTCTAACTTGAACCCGTCTTTTTTGTAAAGAGAAGCTAGGCCACAATGACACATGTACAAACTTACAGATCCATAAAAACTATCTATCTAACAGGTCTGACTATGTAACTTCCAGCCAAGAGCAGTCTATCAGAGAACTACTGATCCAATGAGGAGTCTTAATATGAGTGCCATAGGCCAGATATCAGGTGGCTTTTATTATATCACTCTGTGTGGTCCCACATTTAGCTCCATAGCCATGTCGGCAGAGAAACCACAACCACCCTCATTTAGCTCTGATATTAGCCTGCAGAACAAACTTATCTTTCAAATGCCTGCTCCATCTTTTTTTGCTAAGTGGTTCCCTTTTATGGTATTTTAACAAGTAGGATCTTAAATAACATTTCAGGACTGAGATGTTAACCTTTTGCACGTGGACAATCCTGGTGCTCGCCTCAAAGAGATAATGTTCCTTCCTTTTTCTTACTCTCAGTATGTAATAGCAAGCTCCAAAAGCAACTGGACGTTGTTTGGTTTAATGCCTGTTAGCAATGCAGTGGTCTTCAAGCATTACATCAATTAGTACTATAGTAATTTACATCCTGGGGGAAGCAGATAGGGTCTCATCTTAAAAGTGATTTTTAATTAGAAAAAAACCAACAAAAAATTAGACATGTTTATTTTTAAAACAACAAGGCACAGCAGCAAGTGGTCTGGCCTGCTCAGGAACTGTCTCTCTGTGGTGGTGCAAACAGAGGACATACACTTAGAAAAACAATAGAACAATGTCACTTATGTCTCATGTAACTTCTACTAACAATAGCACTTAGTAGTCCACACTACGCAGTTAAATGGATTTTAACAGCGTTAAATTGATTTAACGCTGTACCCGTCCACACTACAATGCACTTTAAATCGATTTAAAGGGCTCTTAAAATTGATTTCTGTACTCCTCCACAATGAGAGAAGTAACGCTAAAATCGATATTAGCATATCGATTTAGAGTCAGTGTGGCCACAAATCAAAGTTATTGGCCTCCGGGCGGTATCCCACAGTGCACCAGTGGCCGCTCTAGACAGGTAACTGAACTCTAATGCACTGGCCAGGTATACAGGAAAAGCCCTGCGAACTTTTGAATTGCATTTCCTGTTTGGCCAACATGGAGCTCTCCTCAGCACAGGTGACCATGCAGAGCTCATCAGCACAGGTGACAATGCAGTCTCCTGAGAATAGAAAAAGAGCACCCGCATGGACCACACGAGAGGTACTGGATCTTATTGCTATATGGGGAGAGGATTCAGTGCTATCAGAACTGCGTTCCAAAAGACGAAATGAAAAAACTTTTGAAAAAATTTCCAATACCATGAGGGAGAGAGGCCACACCAGGGACTCAGTGCAGTGCAGAGTGAAAGTGAAGGAGCTCAGACAAGCCTACCAGAAAACCAAAGCAGCAAACGGCAGATCCGGATCAGGGCCAAAAACATGCCGCTTCTACGCTGAGCTGCATACAATTTTAGGGGGCTGCGCCACCACTACCCCCCCCTTGTCTGTGGATTCCGAGGTGGGGGTTATAATCTCAACCATGGATGAGGATTCAGCGGAGGGGGAAGATGAGGAGGAGGAAGAGGAGGATGAGCTTGCAGAGAGCACTCCATTCTCCCCAACAGCCAGGAGCTTTTTGTGACCCAGACGGAATTGCCGTCCCTGCCCTCCCAAGCCACTAGCCCAGACAATGAAGCCATGGAAGCGACCTCTGGTGAGTGTACCTTTGTAAATATAAAACATAGTTTAAAAGCAAGCGTTTTTTAATGATTGATTTGCCATGAGTGTTTGGCATGCATTAGCATTAGTTAAAGTTACTGGAACAGTTTGTTAACATGTCCGGGGATGGAGTGGAAATCCTCCAGGGACATCTCCATGAAGCTCTCCTGGAGGTTACTCCAAAAGCCTTTGCAGAAGGTTTCTGGGCAAGGCGGCCTTGTTCCGTCCACCATGGTAGGACACTTTACCACGCCATGCATGTAGCAAGTAATCTGGTATCATTGCATGACAA
Organism: Gopherus flavomarginatus; assembly: GCF_025201925.1. NCBI lineage: Eukaryota > Metazoa > Chordata > Testudines > Testudinidae > Gopherus > Gopherus flavomarginatus. The sequence continues at coordinate 23,996,952 of NC_066626.1, read as the reverse complement.
AGCCTAGCTGCGTATGGTCCCGGTGATTGCAGGCATTCAAGAAACATCCGTTCTTTATCTCGCTCTGTTATCCTCAGCAGAGTGATATCGTTCATGGTAACCTGGTTGAAATTAAGGAATTTTATTAAGGGGACAGAGCTGGCCATTCCTACTGGGCTGCTTGCCTGTTGCTTAAAAGAAATCCTTCCTTGCAGGTAGCCAAGTGGGGGGAGAGGAGGAGGGTTAATGGCGCTGAGCTTTTTAGCGTTTGGCCAGCAGGAATCTTCCCAGCTACCAGCCACGCGGTGGCGGGGGGAGAAGAAAGTGGGGGTGATTAGCAGTGATCTGCCATTATACCAGCCATGCGGTGCGGGGAGAGGTAAAGCAATTCCAGTGTTAGGGTTAGGGTTTGGCGTCTGCTGCTCCTTGTAAAAGCAGCAGCACAGGGAGAAGCTGTATGCCTTACCATGACCGCATGCAAGCTGAATTGTGATGCCCGGACCTGCGTCTGTGTTGATCTGTTACACCACAGCCGCAGGCACTCAATACTAAAAGAATCCAAATGCGACCTTGTAGTGAAATCACGTGTGCTATGTAAGGTGAATAGTGTTGTTCACTGTGAAAGAGTATAACCATTGTTCTGTAAAATGTATCTTTTATAATCCTTCTATCACTATTTTCCCCCACTCATGCAGCTGCAAATTTTTCAAGCCTCCCTACTCCATCCCGAAGGCTAGCTCAGATAAGGTGGAAGAAGAAGAGGACACGAGATGAAATGTTCACAGAAATCATGGCAGTAACCCGCAATGAAAGAGCTCATCTGGGGGAGTGGAAGGACGTGATAGCAAAGTACAGGAAAGATGCCAGTGAACGTGAGGACAGGAGGGACCAACGTGAGGACAGGAGGGACGAACGTGAGGATAGGAGAGACGCTCGAGATGAGAGGTGGCGGCAGGAAGATCAGCGGTAGCAGGATGCAATGCTCGAGCTGCTGCGTGATCAAACTGACATCCTCCGACGTCTGGTGGATCTTCAGGAAGAGCAGCGGGGTCACAGAGTGCCACTCCAGCCCATGTTTAACCACCCTCAGTACTCACCATGTTCCATATCTTCCACACCCAGACGTGTAAGAACGCGTGGGGGAAGGCTTTCTGCACCCTCCCACTCCACTCCCGTGGACAGTCCAACCAAAAGGCTGGCATTACATTGAAATGTGTTTAATGGCCTTTTTCTTCCCTCCTATCCTCCTCCCAAACCACACCTGGGATACCTTGTTAATTCTCTGCCTCTTTTTATAATTACATGCTTCTTAAACGATAGTAACTTTATTTCCATAAGCAAGCTGTAATCGAAGGGGGAGGGTGGGTTGCTTACAGGGAATGACTTTTAATAAAGAATACATGCTTTTTAAACAATAGTAACTTCATTTCCAGAAGCAAGCTGTAATCAAAGGGGGAGGGTGGGTTGCTTACAGGAGGAGTCAATAAAGGGGGGGAGGTTCATGAAGGGGAAACAAACACAACAGTCACACCGTACTCTGGCCCGTGATGAAACTCGTTTTCAAGGCTTCTCTGATGCGCACCACTTCCTGGTGAGCTCTTCTAATTGCCCTGGTGTCTGGCTGCGTGTAATCAGCGGCCAGGTGATTTGCCTCAGCCTCCCACCCTGCCATAAAGTCTCCCCCTTACTTTCACAGAGATTGTGGAGCACACAGCAAGCAGCAATAACAAAGGGGACATTGGTTTGGCTGAGGTCTGAGCGAGTGAGTAACGTTCTCCAGCGGGCTTTTAAAAGGCCAAATGCACATTCTATCACCATTCTGCACTTGCTCAGCCTGTAGTTGAAAAGCTCCTGACCACTGTCCAGGCTGCCTGTGTATGGCTTCATGAGCCATGGCATCAAGGGGTAGGCTGGGTCCCCCAGGATAACTACATGCATTTCAACATCCCAAACTGTTATTTTCTGGTCCGGGAAGTAAGTCCCTTGCTGCAGCCGTTTAAACAGAGCAGTGCTTCTGAAGACATGAGCGTCATGAACCCTTCCTGGCCATCCCACGTGGATGTTGGTGAAACGTCCCTTGTGATCCACCAGTGCTTGCAGCACCATTGAAAAGTAACCCTTGCGGTTTATGTACTGGGTGCCCTGGTGCTCCGGTGCCAAGATAGGGATATGGGTTCCATCTATCGCCCCCCCACAGTTAGGGAATCCCATTGCAGCAAAGCCATCCACTATGACCTGCACGTTTCCCAGAGTCACAACCTTTCGTAGCAGCAGCTTAATGATTGCTTTGGCTACTTGCAACACAGCAGCCCCCACAGTAGATTTTCCCACTCCAAATTGATTCCCGACTGACCGGTAGCTGTCTGGCATTGCAAGCTTCCAGAGGGCTATTGCCACTCGCTTCTCCACTGTAAGGGCTGCTCTCATCCTGGTATTACGGTGTTTCAGGGCAGGGGAAAGCAAGTCACAAAGTTCAAAGAAAGTGCTCTTATGCATGTGAAAGTTCCGCAGCCACTGTGAATCATCCCACACCTGCAAAACTATGCGGTCCCACCAGTCTGTGCTTGTTTCCCGGGCCCAAAATCGGCGTTCAATGGGTAGAACCTCCCCCATTACCATCAGGAGCTCCAAAGCGCAGGGGCCCGCGGTTAAGGAGAAATCAGTGTCCGTGTCCTCATCACTCTCGTCGCCGCGCTGCCGTAGCTGCCTCTTCCTCTCCTGCGTTTGCAGTTCATGGTTCACCATAGACAGCACGAGAATGCGTGAGGTGTTTACAACATCCACGATCGCGCCACTGAGCTGAGCAGGGTCCATGCTTGCTGTGCTATGGCGTTTGCTCAGTTCACCCAGTAAAAAAGGCGAGAAATGGCTGTCTGCTGCTTTCAGGAAGGGAGAGGTGAGGCTGTACCCAGAACCACCCGCGACAATGATTTTTGCCCCATCAGGCACTGGGGTATTAACCCAGAATTCCAAGGGTCAGGGAAGACTGCGGGAACTATGGGATAGCTACGGGATAGCTACCCACAGTGCAACGCTCCGGAAATCAATGGTAGCCTAGGACCATGGACGCACACCACCGAATTAATGTGCCTAGTGTGGACGCATAAAATTGACTTTATAATATCTGTTTTATAAAACCAGTTTAAGTTATTTCAAAATTATGCTGTAGTGTAGACGTACCCATTTCTCAAAAGTCTTGCAATACTTGGTGTTCTTCCTTAAAGTGCCAGCCCCTGGAGCTACGTGACTATGTGAGATTCTCTGGTTTCATTTAACAAAAAGATTCTAGCCTTCCTGATTGCTGGGGAAAGATTAAAAATGTGAATTTAAGGTTCAAAAATAAAAAGGCAAATAAAACGAACCCCACATTTATTTTTTTTAAAAATCTCATAACCTGGGGATTTTGGCTCATGACTTTTGAACTTGTAGGGATGGCAATACTGCACCGCCATAGACAACCACTACTCACTAATTCCCACAATACCTCTGTGAGGAGGATTAGCTCTATTTATGGTAAGGAAAACGGAGGCAGAGAAATTAAGGGCTTGGTAACTGGAGAGTTAATTTTACCTGAAAATTTCATCCAAAACATTCATTTCTCATTCATCATTTGCAATTTTTGAAAATGAATGGCTCTTTAAAAAAAAATCCACTTCAAATGTATAAACACAAAAATTCCTACGGTGACTAAGCTAATTCACAACATTCAGTTAAAAAATATTTCTTATTTTGAAAATGGTAAGTGAAAAAATGGCTTAAAATAGTAAAATAAAAATATTTAAACATTTAAGAGATTGATTCAAAATATGCTATGTAGTGATTTTTTGTTTGCTTATTTTTCAGCCAGGACTGACAAATAGGGTGGATAAAAGGAAGCCCACAATGGGGCTACTCACGAGCAGCCCTCCTGGAGTGCTCTCTCTAAGTTGGAATGACACATGTTGTAACTTGCTAGCTGTATCACAAGAGTCAAAACGCTCCTCTGCTCTGTAACATCAAATGATAGCTAAGCCCTTTGCAACCACCGCAGCCTGCCTCACAACACTCCCATGAGGGACAGACGAAACAGACGGAGATTAGTTATTTGGCCAAGAGCACAACAGTGAGTTAGTTGCCAAGCCAGGAATGGAACCTACTGGTGAAATCCTGGCACAGCTAAAGTCAAAGGCAGTTTTGCCATTGACTCCAGAGGAGCCAGAATTTCATTCCAGGTCACCCAATCTACAATCCTGTGTATTAAACTCATGACTATCCATCCTCCCTGTGCCACATGGCTCTACATCTGAAAATAAACAGTGCAAACAAGTTACATTTTTTTTTATTCCTCTCATTTTTAGCTAGCTGTACAAAGTAGTTAAATAGGAAGCCTCCAGGAGCCCACAGCCTCTATCAGTATCTGCCAGGTCTTTTCTGCCTCCCATTAAGACAGCTGACTGGCACCAGGAATCAATGGGAATGTTGCCATCTCTTTTCATGGAAGCACGATCAGGTCCTAAAACATTTTGCTGGTCTCCTTCATTGCCTGTCAGTGGTTTAAAGAAGCACGGCTAGTGGCAGGATTGGCTGTTGAAAACAAGGCCAGCGCAGCCGCCTACACTCAGCTTTTTAAAAAGTGACTCTTGTTAAAAAGGTTTCCTTAAGAGTTAATGGTACTTCTTGTTCTTTTTGCTGGTTTCAACTGAAATTCACTATTTTAATACTGTGGTTTTTCCTGAAATGTAACCTTAGACTAATTTTAAGTGCTTATGAATGGGTTTCCTGTTTAGAAAGTAATATTTTATAGTTGTAATAAATCTCTCCAGGGTGTGTATTATGTTCCATAATGGCACATCTTGCCAGTAAGCAGCACTCCAGTCACCAAGATGCAATATTAGATTGTAACACTCAGCCCATCATCAGGCCCTGAGTCTCCAGCTCCTTGGTTTTACACCTTCAGGGGCTGATAAACAGGTTTAGTTCGTGTTACCACCAGTCCTCACAAGATGGTAGAATAGTACCAGAACTCTACATGCATTACCTTATACAGCCAGCTGGCCTGGGTTTTACTAGAAGTGGCCCCAAGCTGCGTATGCTGAGCACAATGTCTGGGGTGCTTAGATCTGGTTTTGAAATAAGGGGCATTTATGAAATATGGAGCTGCAGTCTGCCACTACAACCGTGGCAAGAGGGTGTTTGAGTCTGGGGTCTAAAAGAAGGGAGGGGGGAGGAATAGCTCAGCGGTTTAAGCATTAGCCTGCTAAACCCAGAGCTGTAAGCCCAATCCTTGAGGGGGCTATTTAGGGAGCTGGGGTAAAAACCTGTCTGGGGATTGGTCCTGCTTTAAGCAGGGGATTGGACTAGATAACCTCCTGAGGTCCCTTCCAACCCTGATATTCTACAATTCTAGGGCTCATCTCTAGCTTTGATACCTCACAGCAAACATATCTAATCAAATAGCCAGTCCAAAGCACGTTAGTTACTCCTCATGTTATACAATGAATGATAACTTGAGAGAAGAAAACCTGAACATCATTTGAGATTTTAAAAATCAAAACTCAGCATGGTTTGGTCCCTTGTCCTGTTGAATTAGCCCTCCAATAGTCAGGGTTTGGGACAAATGTTTCTGGCTTGGAAAATAAGCAGAATCCTTAGTGAAATCTGTGCAACTCCTTGTTTCCCTTTGAAATAAACAACTGCAGACTATATTACATAATAAATTATTTAATGTCCTAATTTATAGTTAAATAATATTTCCTCTATTCAAGCCAGCAGTCATGCTCCAATGCTACATGTTACTGTCATGTTATAATGACGAAGAATTGCAGGGAGTGTTGCTTTCATTCAGCACTGGACAAAGAACTTTACCAGAATAAGGAAAACTCTATAATCCTTATCACTTTTCTCTCTCATTGTAGTTTCTGCCTAGACTCTTCTCCAGCCCACTTTTCTGTCTCTCTTTTTTCTACAAATTTAAAGAAACAGTATATATAGCCTCCCAATAAGTCAAAAGATTTAGAGGTTTGCTTATAAGGTATTGAAAATGCCTGAGAGATCACTGTGAATGTAGGGGTTTGAGCTGATTCATCAAACAGTGAAACTCACGTGCCTGCAGGGATGTTTGTAAAACACCAACAGAAACCATTACTCACATACAGTTTTTAAAAATTGAATTCCACTAAATAACTGTCAATATTTCGCAATTTGTCCAGGCCTCATTCACAAAAAAATTACAATCCAAGTCTGAAGTCACTGTTTAGCTATACTTTAAAAAAAACAGCAGGAAGCTTCCAGTAAGAACCCCCTACATTGGGAACACATGCAGATGGTGATCATTTCCAAAAAGCAAGGTATTCTTGGCAATTGACAATATTTCTCTGTCTCATAGACAGAAGTACATGGATTCTGCCATCCCACCACGTACAGTGTATCAGACAGACCCACATAACAATCTAAGGAACAGTTCATCCTTTATACATGCTGCCCCAAAATAGGAGCTTCCAACACACACATTCCTCAGGGGAAGGGGGCAGAGCAGAAGCAGGAAGAGGTTGCATGGTTCTGTGGCCTGCAATGTGCAGGAGGTCAGACTAGATAATCATGACAGACAGTCCCTTCTGGCCTTAAAGTCTATGACTCCCTCAAACCTGCAGATGCCCCAAGATCTGCTAAGGCTCTGCACTAATTCAGCTCCCTCTGCAGCACAATTCTTCTTCTTCCCCTAGCCCCTCCTCTTCAAAGGGACCAATCCTGAGAGCCTTGAAGCATGCATAGAGGTGACAATTCACTCAGAGGAAGGATGGAAGAGGAGCTATGCTAGCAACCATCCCTCATTGATGCCCACAGGCCTACATCCTCCTCCTTTTCATTCCCTCATCGCTAGGAGAGGTCAGTGTTTTGGGAAAACATTTGCAATCACTTTGGGATTTGTTTGCTTGGTTTTTAAGATGAAAGAAAGTACAAATTAAAAAAAAAATAATACTTCCCACCACTCAAATCCTTGGGGAGAAGTTCCTGTATGTGACCAATAGATCTAGTTTTTTCCAAGTTTCCAGCCCTGGCACTCTCAGCCTGGATCCAGCTCTCCTCTCTTTACAGGAAGCAATTTAGAGGGATAAACTGGATCTTAGGATGAAGTTGTCTTATAATGGTAGCCAAAAGTACCGAGGAAGCTGGGTCCCATTTCCCAGGGCATTCTGTAATCAAATAACCTCTTAACCTTCTCTTTGTTAAAGACAAATAGCTCTCCTTGTGTCTACCACTGTAAGACATGTTTTAATCATTCTCTTGGTTCTTCTCTGATCCCTCTCCAGTTTACCAATATCCGTCTTAAATTGCGGGCACCAGAACTGGATTGACTGTCCCAGCAGCGGTTGCACCAGTGCCAAATAGAGCTAAAATAAGCTCTCTGCTTCTACCTGAGAGTCCCCTGTTTATGTATCCAAAGATCTCACTAGCCCTTTTGGCCACAGCATTGCACCGAGAGCTCATTTGCAGCTGATTATCTGCCAAGACCTTCAAATCTTTTTTGGAGTCACTGTTTCCCAGGACAGCGTTCCCAATCCCGTAAGTGTAGCCAGCACTCTTTGTTCCTAGATGTACACATTTACATTTAGACATATTAAAATACACATTGTGTGCTTGTGCCCAGTGTACCAAACAGTCCAGATCACTCTCTAGGAGTGATCTGTCCTCTTCCTTATTTACCACTGCCCCAATTTTTGTGTCATCTGTAAATTTTATCAGTGATGATTATGTTTTTTTTTCCAGGTCATTGATAAAAATGTTAACTAGTATACGGCGAAGAACTGACCCCTGCAGGACTCCACTAGAAACATACCTGTTTGATGATGATTCCCCATTTACAATTACATTCCGGACCCATGAGCCTTGTTTTAATTCATTTAATGTGTGCATTTTAATTTTATATCCTGCCAGTTTTTTAATCAAAATGTCATGTGATACCAAGTCAAATGATTTACAGAAGTCTAAGTATATTTCATCAACACTATTACATTTACCAGCCAAAGTTAGTTAGTTAAACAGGATTTATTTTTCATGATGATTGTCATTAACCTGGTGAAAGAAAAGGTTAAGGACTGTTTAGAGAAGCTGGACATGCACAAGTCCATGGGGCCGGCTCTAATGCATTCAACGGTGCTGAGGGAGTTGGATGATGTGATTGCAGGGCCATTGGCCATTATCTTTGAAAACTCGTGGTGACGGAAGGAGGTCCTGGACAATTGGAAAAAGGCAAATATAGTGCCCATCTTTTAAAAAAGGGAAGAAGGTGAATCCAGGTAACTACCAGTCAGACTCACCTCAGTCCCTGGAAAAATCATGAAGCAGGTCCTCAAGGAATCCATTCTGAAGCACTTGTAGAAGAGGAAGATGATCAGGAACAGTCAACATGGATTCACCAAGGGCAAGTCATGCCTGACCAACCTGATTGCCTTCTATGATGAGATAACTGGCCTCTGGATATCAGGAAAGCGATTGATGTAATAAACCTTGATTTTAGCAAAGCTTTTGATACGGTCTCCAATAGTCTTCTTGCCAGCAAGTTAAAAAAGTATGGATTGGATGAATGGACGATAAGGTGGATAGAAAGCTAGCTAGATTTTCAGGCTCAATGGGTAGTGATCAACGGCTAGTTGGCAGCTGGTATCAAGCGGAGTGCCCCAGGGGTCTGTCATGGGGCCAGTTTTGTATCTCATCTTCATTAATGATATGGATGATGGCATGGATTGCACCCTCAGCAAGTTTGCGGATGACAGTAAGATGGAAGGAGAGGTAGATATGCTGGAGGGTAGGGATAGGGTCCAGAGTGACCTAGTCAAATTGGAGGATTGGGTTAAAAGAAACCTGATGAGGTTCAACAAGGACAAATGCAGAGTCCTGCACTTAGGAAGGAAGAATCCCATGCCATAGGCTGGGGACCAATTGGCTAAGCAGCAGTTCTGCAGAAAAGGACCTGGGGATTATAGTGAATGAGAAGCTGGATATTAGGCAACAGTGTCCCCTTTTTGCCAAGAAGGTTAACAGCATATTGGGCTGCATTATTAGGAGAATTAACAGCAGATCAAGGGAAGTGATTTTCCCCTCTATTCGGCACTGTTGAGGCCACATCCAGTTTTGGGCCCACCACTACAGAAAGGATGTGGACAAATTGGAGAGAGTCCAGCGGAGGGCAACGAAAATTATTAGGGGACTGGGGGACATGATTTATGAGGAGCGGCTGAGGGAACTGGACTTATTTAATCTGCAGAAGAGAAGAGTGAGGGGGGATTTGATAGCAGCTTTCAGCTACATGCGGGGGGGCGGTTCCAAAGAGGATGGAGCTAGGTTGTTCTCAGTGGTGGTAGATGACAGAACAAGGAACAATGGTCTCAAGTTGCAGTGGAGAAGGTCTAAGTTGAATATTAGGAAAAACTATTTCACTAGGAGGGTGGCGAAGCACTGGAATGGGTTACCTAGGGAGGTGGTGGAATCTCCATCCTTGGAGGTTTTTAAGGCCCGGCTTGACAAAGCTCTGGCTGGGGTGATTTAGTTGGGATTGGTCCTGTACTGAGCAGGGGGTTGGACTAGATGACCCCCTGAGGTCCCTCCCAACCCTGATATTCTATGATTCTGTGATTAATTAAATTACCCTCCTTTAATTCTTTGTTAATCAAGTCCTGTATCAGCTGCTCCATTATCTTGCCCAGGATTGACATGAGGCTGATTGGCCTATAATTACCCAGGTCATCATGTTTGTCCTTTTTAAATATTGCCCCAACATTTGCTTTCTTACAGACTTCTGGAACTTTGTCAGTTTCCCAAGACTTATTCCAGATCAACATTAATGGTCTAGCAAGCTCCTCAATCAGCTCTTTTAAAACTCTTTGATGCAAGTTATCTGGATCTGCTGATTAAAAAAAGTCTAACTTTAATATCTTTTTTTTTAACATCCTCCTGACATATTAGGATCATGGGTAGAGCACAGAACTGGTGCCCAGATTCAGCAAGTTACTTAAGCACATTCCTAACTGTAAGTAGAGGAGTAATCCCATTGACTTCAGTGGGACTATTCACATACTAGAAAAAGGCATGGTCTTAAGAACCTTGCTGAACCAAGGCCCAGGTGTCGGGAGACCTGAGTAATTGACCGAGCTCTGCCACAGATTTTCAATGTGATCTTGGGCAAATCATTTATCCTTTCTGTGCCTCAGTTTCTCACATGCCATCAGAATACTGGTCTACCAGGAGTTCTTCAAGTGAGAAGCATAATCAAAATAAAATTTTACATATAATTAGAAATTTTATATATGTTCAAATTCAGTATGTGGTAAAAAAACAATCGGCATTCAATCCCGGTGGCCAGGACTCCACAGAAATAATAAAATCAGTTGTGTTATGTAATACATGCTGTAAAAAAGCTATAAAGAATTTGGGAACTGTTGGCCTACACTAAACCAAATTAAAATTTGGATGGACTTGAGAGCCTGAATAATGAATTAACAAGTGCAAGAAGCAGAAGGTGGGCTAGCCCATTGGGGGCCCTAAGCAGGAATATTCCCCCTACTTAACCACCACATAATAAAAAAGTGAATGCCCCTCCGACCCCTAAGCAATGGTTTAGTCTGCCTCTGCCTAGTGCCAGTTCTGACCCAAAGCAAAGAGAAAAAAAAAAAGAGACAACATGAATGTGAAATAAGAATTGATTTTAACACCATCATACGTCAGTCACATGGAGCACAAACTAGAGATGGGCTTGAGCAGCAAAGTTGCATGCAACTAGTCTCCAGCAATATTCCAGAAAAAAAAAAAGAGATAATTTACTTTGATTACCAAGAAGGTGAAAACCTTCTTATGAAGTGTAATGTGTCTTAAGGAAAACTTTAACTGACTCTCACCAGTGAGCACATCAAGCTGCCTGATTCAGGACTTCATAGAGTTTATGACCACAGTGGACAGTTGGGCATGTCACAAGTTTTAAATGCAGACAGTTACACAGGCTTCCCAATGAAGTGCATATAATGATATTTGTGTATGTAGCAGGGAAGAATAATTCCCTCCCCTGTAGGAATCCTTGATTGGAATCCTATGGCTTCTGTTATGCCAGAGGTCAGAATGGACAGTTGTGTCCTTTCTGGCCTTGAAATCTGTGACTCTTAAGCTACTGGTGATGAGCAAAGGATGGGTTCCTAAATAGAGAAGGGGAACCAGAGTACATCTCTATCCCAATATAATGCAACCTGATACAACAGGAATTCGGATATAACGCGGTACAGCAGCGCTTGGGGGAGGGGCAAGGCTGCGTGCTCCAGCGGATCAAAGCAAGTTCGATATAACATAGTTTCACCTATAATGTGGTAAGATTTTTAGGTTCCCGAGGACAGCGTTATATCGGGCTAGAGGTGTATTTATACTACACACAGACATACACACACAAAGGGCCAGATTCTGGCGTGGCATACAGCAGCCTAGTTCCTTTGACTTCAGTGGAACTACACTAATTAACATCAACTAAGAATCTGTCCCAAAGTTTCTCTGCCACTTTCCCAGGCAGAGTTTACAGCTAAGTTTCCAGTCAAGTCCTAAAGCAGTTGAAAGTCACAGGAGTACAGAAGAAAACAAGAGAGACATTCAATTTAAGCCAACAGTGTTAGTATCACAGTGAGTTAGAATGCAATATTAATTTATGTGTTAGCATTCCTTTATATTGTATTTTAATTTATGTAGCAGGTACCCAAAGCCTATAGAGATCTTTATATATCTAAGTAAATTAAATTAATAAATATCAATTGTTAAACAGCACTTGCTTTCTCCCTGCTGGGATACACATTCTTGATGAAAACATGTGCAATGATCTCAGAGCCGTATCCAGTTTAGACCATGTATTTTCCTCACCATGAAAGATTCAGCTGTTTTTGTTAAGATGTCTGATTTCAGTTTAGAGATAGTTAGCCCTAGGCTATCCATCAGTTCCTCTAGATCCAGTGAACCATACCTTCCCAGATACTGAGCAGTTGGAGAGGCCTTTATAGAGTCCCCAGAGCTAAATAAAACAGTTTGGTTTCCTAAAGAAGAGTAGAAGATTCCCAGTATTCTGAAAAGAGGCAAGTGAACCCAGCACTGCAGCGGCCAAAATATTTTATTGTCTGAAAATGCTGCTGGGGAAGGACTCTTGCTGTGTTCCTGGAACAAGCAGCCTGCAAGAGAGGAAACAGTAAGCAAAAACACATCCAAAGAGGGGAACCACATTTTTAAGTGTTGTAGGCTTGCATGGCTGTTATAAGCTACAGCATAATGCTTTACAGTAAGCAGAATAGACATTGATGTGCCAAGTTAGTAAAAACCCAGTTCATGACTGCTTCTGCAATTCCAGGAAAGCTAATGATTTCTCAACTATCCTCTCTTAGTCGCTGACCTATTTAAAAGCACACACACACTAACACAAGTACAACTACTTGAAAACCAGAGTCCTTATTGATCAGTTTCATAGCACCTCTTCCCCATAGTGCTGACTGCATGCCAGCCCTGACACTTGAAGGAGCATTGGCAGCTTGCTCCTTCTTGGCACTGACTGTGTGGCAGCTGGATGGCTTGTACTCAGTGTATTTTGCAGCTGGTAGCAGTAGCAGTTGGCAAAAGACTCTTGGCCAGATGGACATTAAATTTTCTTTAATGTTTATAATATGTCAAGAGTGACTAATCCTATATTAAAGTGACTAAGAAGAACATTTATTTAGGAGCTTACAGATACTTGTTTCTGACAGTTCTAAGGCCAGTTAAACTCAAGTACTAGTGTGCGTGTTCGTGCTCTCTCTCTCTAGATTCAATCCATATGCAAATGACTGGTTTTTAATCAATCAAACTTTTTTTTGCAGTATCTCCATTATTGGACCTGTTTACATGCATAAGGAAATACATGTCTGGTGTCACCAGGGCTGGCTTCAGGTACCAGCTAAGGAAGCAGGTGCTTGGGGTGGCCAATACCAAGGGGTGGCACTCTGGCTGCCACTGGGGCAGCACATCTGGGTCTTTGGCAGCGGGTCCCTCAGTCCCTGTTGGAGCAAAGGACCTGCCACCGAATTGCTGCCGAAGAGTGGAGCGGCGCGATTGGGCTGCCACGGCTTTTTTTTTTTGGCTCCACTTGGGGCAGCAGAAAACCTGGAGCCAGCCCTGGGTGTCACCCTACTACAGCCACTTACACACAGAATAATTTTGTCCCATAGCTGGTGTAAATCAGCATAGGTTACTGAAGTCAATGAAGCTATGCTGATTTACACCAGCTGAGCATCTGACCCACAGACTTTATATATGTCCCAGAACCATTTCACCTCTCAGTCCCTGCAGTAGCAGTAGGATACACTAGGACTTTTGAATGATACATTCTTACAGGGGAGGAACTTAATACCATTCTGCTCTGAGAAGTACTCTACAAAGGACACCTTTGAACTCCACAGATCTGGTGGCCTTTTGTGCTCCCTGAGTGGTATATACTTTACGCACACAAAACAGTTTTAGTGCTCTTTATTTATTCCTGTTAACACTTGCAGGGCCTAATACAGGGGGTTGCAACTTCTTTACCTGAATTGTTTAATAAGCTCCAATCACTTATGCCTGTGCAAGCCCATTCAAGGCAGAGGGTTGCACTGTGCCAAAAGGCATAAATTTAAGTGATACAGTCAAAACAACCTGGTTTGCAGAACCTTTATAACTTACAATGATGTGCAAGAATTAAAAGTGCCCAATCTGACTTTCCAACTCCATCCTGAGTTTCCCAGGCTGGAAGTGCATGGGGAGGGAGGAATAAATGAGCTTTTCCCTTATAAAACAAGCACACTTGAGTTAGAAATCTTGGCAAGAAAAGAAATGTGGAACCTCATGGAGATCACAGTCCCTTTTCAGAGCTTCTGTTTTCAACAAAGTCTTCCTTTCAGCTGGAAATTTTCCATGCGTGCAGTCTTGACACAAAATTTCTTTTAAGTTTGAGCTTGATCAGATAAGCCAAGGGAATCTTCACTTTTTGAGGACTATAGCTTCTTGTAATAATAATAGGAGATATACCAATCTCCTAGAACTGGAAGGGACCTTAAAAGGTTGTTGGAGTCCAGCCCCCTGCCTTCACTAGCAGGACCAAGTACTGATTTTTGCCCTAGATCCCTAAGTAGCCCCCTCAAGGATTGAGCTCATAACCCTGGGTTTCGCAGGCCAATGCTAAAACCACTGAGCTATCCCTTCCCTGACTCAGTGCCTGGTAGTGTATATCCCATACCAGAGATGAGCTTCTGGGCCCAATACATGCAACAAAAATAATACTTTTCTTGAAGAAATTAATCTGACAACAGTCATAACTAATATATGGATGGGATTTAAAATTTATATTGACATCATTGGGAGCAGAATTAAGGTCAAACTCTGGTAGTTGGCTTCTCCATAGACTGGCAAATCTAGTTTTAAGCAATTAGAGTGCCAATCACATATAAGTACAGTAGGATACACTTAATTCAGGCACCTCAGTGAGTGGACTTTAGTCACAATTAAATAGATCTCTTGATTAACAGACTCAGACCTTAAGGGCAGAAGGGACCATCATGATCATCTCGTCTGGCCTCCTGCACATTGCAGGCCACAGAACCTCACCCACTGTGATGCGCTGTACCTCAGGGGAACACCCTGCACCTCCATGTTCATCTGTATACAGTAACTCCTCACTTAACGTTGTAGTTATGTTCCTGAAAAATGCAACTTTAAGTGAAACGATGTTAAGCAAATCCAACTTCCCCATAAGAATGAATGTAAATGGGGGGGGGGGGGGTAGGTTCCAGGGAATTTTTTTTTTTTTGCCATACAGTACAGTACTATAGTTGGGAGGTGCCCCTGCCTTACCCCACACAGGCACAGCCCACTGGCACTGGAGACAATGAGGCAGGCAGGGAGGCTGAAGGTGCTGTAGACTAGGAGAAGCACGTTGCGCAGCAGCAGCAGCTTCCCCTACTCTGCAAGCACCAGGGGTGCAGGGCTCAACCCTCGGCCTGCCCGCACGCCCCTTCCCCCAAGCCCCCACCCTTAACCCACTTCTTCCCCCCCTCCTCCTTCCCCTTTACTCCACACGCCATGTCCTCGCTCCTCCACCTCCCTCTCCTGCCTCCTGCCCATGGCAATCAGCTGGTTTGAAGCATTCAGGAGGAGGAGGAGGAGCGAGGATGCAAGAATCCTCACTCCTCCCCCCTCCCTTCTGCCCATGGCAATCAGCTGGCAACATTCAGGGGGCAGGAAGGAGGGGGGAGGAGCCAGGACTCGGCGCACAGGCTCCCCCTCCCTCCACTGACTCCTGCCTGCGGCAATCAGCTGGTTTGCGGCATTTGGGAGGAAGGGGAGGGAGGGGGAGCCTGCACACCGAGTCCTCACTCCTCCTGCCTCCCTCCTGAATGCCACAAGCCAGCTGATTGCCGCAGGCAGGAAGCAGGGGGAGGAGGGAGAAGGCGCTGATCTGTGGGGTCTGCTGGTGGGTGGGAGGCGCTGTGGGGGGGGCATAGGGGAGCTGATAGGGGACTGATAGCTGTGGACAAAGCAGGCTGCCAAACGACATTATAGCAAATCATTGCACAACTTTAAATGAAACATGTTCTGTAATTGAGCAGGGACGTGAGATCGAAATGATGTTAAGTGAGAGGACGTTAAGTGGGGAGTTATTGTAATATGATTGCGTGGTATCCAATGCAAAGTTTGTCATTTTGGGTGTCTTTGGAAGGCTCATGATGCACTGTGTCATAGTAATGTTATAGGTTATAATTTCATGTATCCGGTTGAGACTGAAAGTGTGTCCTCATGGCTTAAAACAAGCTCAGGCAAAACTCTCCAAGAGCAGAGGGGCAGTTCACACCTCATCAGGGCACTTATGGGACAAAACCAGCCCAGCCTCACAGGAACAAAGGACACTGGCAGCAGCAAAGGAACTGCTGGACTCTCGAATGAGTCACCTCCCTTCCCTTGGTCAGTTTGGGACTGTGATGAGATAATTCTCACCTGACTCTGAAGGGGGCAAAGCCAAGAGGGAAGAAAGGACATGATAAAAGGAAGAGACGTTTGCCAGGCTCTTCCTCTCTCTTCCACCTACACCTACAGACACCACCCCAAGCGACTGAAGCGCTGATCAAAGGGGAGAGCCTGGCTGAAGGGCAACCAGCCAGCCTGCGGTGAGAAGCATCTAAGTTTGTAAGGGCATTGACAGTGTTAAGATCAGCTTTGAATCCATTTTGCTTTTATTTCATTTGACCAAATCTGACTTCGTGCTTTGACTTATAATCACTTAAAATCTATCTTTTGTAGTTAATAAATGTGTTTGTTTATTCTACCTAAAGCAGTGCATTTAGTTTGAAGCGTGTCAGAGACTCCCCTGGGGATAACAAGCCTGGTACATATCAATTTCTTTGTTAAAT
Source organism: Gopherus flavomarginatus (assembly GCF_025201925.1). Lineage (NCBI taxonomy): Eukaryota > Metazoa > Chordata > Testudines > Testudinidae > Gopherus > Gopherus flavomarginatus. The sequence continues at coordinate 23,980,567 of NC_066626.1, read as the reverse complement.
TGATGAACTCATATAAGTTTGCAGCGTCCAGCAGGGTTAACTGGACACTGCAAGATGGAGGTTCCTAGGGTTGTGTCTGGAACCAAAGATATTGGTTAGTGTCATTCACTTGCAGGTAGCTGAGAGCAGTTTACATGCTAGAGGCTGTACGTGAACAGCCCAGGAGTAGGGGTTCTCACAGCAGAGCAGGGTGAGGCTGGCTCCCAGAGCTGAGGATTGGAATGACCTAGCAGATCGCCAGTCCAGATAACACCAGGGGAACCTCACACCCACCCACTTCTGTAACAGACCCCTAACCTCTGAGTTAGTTACTGGAATCCTCAAATCATGACTTTAAGTCTTTAAGTTACAGACAATTCTCCATTTATATTAGTTTAAACCTGCAAGTGACCCGTGCTTCATGCTGCAAAGGAAGGCAAAACCCCTCCAGGGTCTCCGCCAATCTGATCGGGGGAAATTCCTTCCTGACCCCAAATATGATGAGCAGTTATACCCTGAGCACATGGAAAAGATCCAGCAGCCAGACACCTGGGAAAGAATTCTCTGTAGTAACTCAGAGCCCTCCCCATCTAGTGCCCCATCACCAATCATTGGAGATATTTGCTTCTAGCAGTTGCAGATCAGCTACATGCCATTGCCAGCAGTCTGATTTGTCTGGTATATCCCAAAGTTACACCTCACTACTACACTAAAATCTACTTGCTCACTAAACAAAAAAGTGTCACAGCACACTATTACTGAAAAATTGCTTACTTTCTCGTTTTTACCATTATAAAAAAATCAATTGGAATATAAATATTGTACTTACATTTCAGTGTATAGTATATAGAACAGTATAAACCAGTCATTGTCTGTATGAAATTTTAGTTTGTACTGACTTTGCTAGTGCTTTGTAAAACTAGGCAAATATCTAGATGAATTGATATACCCCCTGGAAGACCTCTGAGTATCCCCATGGATTTGCCTGGTTGAGAACCACTGGGCTTAAACAAGCCAAGGTTTTTGAACCTCCTCTCAAAGTATACTTTCCATTCCTCAGATCATCCCTGTAGCCCTTCTCTGCACCTGTTCCAGTTTGAATTCATCTTTCTTAACTGTGGGGGACCAAAATTGCTCATAGTATTCAGATGAGGTCTTACCAGTGCCTTGTATAAAAGTACTAATACTTCCCTGTCTCTACTAGAAATACCTCAACTGATGCAAATCCTAGGACTGCATTAGCTTTTTTCTCAGCTGCATCACATTGGCGGCTCATAGCCATCCTGTGATCAACCAATACACCCATGTCTTTCTCCTCCTCTGTTGCTTCCAACTGATGAGTTTTCAGCTTATAGTAAAAATTCTTCTGGTTAATCTCTAAATGCATGACCTTGCATCTTGCACTATGAAATTTCATCCCATTTCTATTACTTCAGTTTACAAGGTCCTCCAGATCATGTTGTATGATATTCCAGTCCTCCTCCATATTGACAATACCACCCAACTTTGTGTCAACCGCAAATTTTATTAGCATGCTCCCACTTTTCGTGCCAAGATCAGTAATAAAAATGTTAAGTAAGATTGGTCTCAAGATTGATCCCTGAGGAACTCCACTAGTCACATTCCTCCAGCCTGATAGTTCTCCTTTCAGAATGACCTGCTGTAGTCTCCCCTTTAACCAGTTCCTTATCCACCCTTCGTCTCTCACATTAACCCCCCCGCCTTTTCCATTCCAATTGTCATAGGAGCGTCAGGAAGCCACTCAATTTACTGCAGAGAATCATGCTGTTGTGATGAGGCAGTGCTTGCATTGTGATATGGACTGAACCTATTGCCTGCCCAGTGCCAGGAGCAGCTGCGGGTGGGATGCCCAGCATAGCAGCGTAGCATTCATAGCTTGTGTGGGAGGAGGAAGCTAGCAACCAGGAATAGGGAGTGGTGAAGCATGCCACAAACTTTCACTCACTTTCTGCATATAATCACGGCTAAGATGGGACAAAAGCAGTGAGCAGCAGATACTTTCTCAGGCAAAACCAGTATGAAACACATAAATACTACTAAGCACTATTAAACCACTCCCAGCTGCCCCAGTTAAGCAAGACTAGTTCCACATTAAGCAGCAATTATCATCAATAAATATCCCTAGACTTATGATGATTCTCTTGTAGAACGTCCTGATTATATAGTTTCTTCAAGAGTTAACTAACTGAGCAGAGGAAACCTTTCAAGACCCAGTTTATAGACAAAATTGCACCAATTTAATTCAATGAGTGATTTATACTGATTTAGTTAAATCAGTCCAATTTCATGTGTGGGCACTCATATATCGATTTAAAACCAGGTTATCAGTCTGCCTTGCATCGGTAAGTTTACAGGTGCAAATTAAGCAGATAAAAACCAATTTTCAACTGATATTATGTCCATATTAAGGTTTGCACCAGTTAAGCTAAATCCACACCTGTAACTGAACTCCTTGAAATTGTTTGGATAAGCCCTGAGTAAGCATTAGTAATCTATTAACACACAATATGGAAAGTGCACTCATTAACTAGTGCTTCAAGGACCCACACAGTATGGCCTCTAACCTGCAAACGCATGCATTTATTTTAATTATGTGAGTAGTCAACACTTAAAATGCTACAGCGCCACAGTGTGGACACTACCTATGGCAACTGAAGGGGTAATCACCACCCTGAGAGGAAGTAGCAGCTAGATTGACAGAAGAATTGCTGTCTACACTGGAAGTTAGGTCAGTATATCTAGGTCTTTCAAGTGTGTGGATTTTTCACCCGAGAGACAGCTAAATCAGATTCTTAGTGTAAAACAGCCCTAAATTGATGTGGCTAAAGTTAAGCATGTGCAGAAGTGTTTGGAGGATTAGATCCTATATTTGGCTAACTATTATAGACTTTTTATGTTCTTAAAGGGTGAAAAAATGAATCAAAGACAGAAAGCTTCTCTTCCAGCAGATACTCTATTAATTCTGATATTTAATGTTATTGTACTACTGTTTAGACTGCAAAAAAGTCCTTTCTGCTGCTTAATAGTATGTTCTATCTAATTGCTCCGATATTGAATAAAAATCTCAGAAGAATTTTAGCTTCCAGCAATGATTTCTGTTTTTCCTTTGGAGTCTAAACTGATAATGATTTACTGAAATCTGTGGTGAGCAACATAAGAAAAAGGCCTTAAAAGTGTTTAATATTTGTGGTTATTGTGTGTGGGAGAAGAAGAAAGCGATATTGTGGCTTGGTGCTAAGTTTCCAGATGGAAGGATTATGCTATAAATAGGAGATGAATATCAAAAAGCCCAACCTAAATTAGTTATGGTAGGTCAAGGGAAGTAAAGGGAAGAGTTTAAGAGTTCCTTAAACTAAATTGGTTTTGAAGAAAAAGTTAGATCTCCCAACGCAGGAACTCACATGACTGGATTCTTAACTCTCAATACTTCAGGGCCTGATCCAAAGCCCATTAAAGTCAATCGAAGTCTTACTACCTTGATCCCTTTGGATTAAAGTCTTAAAGAACCAACTCAAGCAGAATCTCTCTCATGGCCAAGTCTTGCTCTTTCAATATTACATGAGTACAGTACAGATTAACATGACCAATTCCCAAAGAGTCCAAATCTATAATTCGTCCTACGTACCTTCGTTGAGAAACTCCAAACAACCTACATTATTTTCTGCATTTCCCAGACTAACATTTTTTGGCCAATGCCCAACTTAGTTCCCTTTAAAGTCAATGGGAAACTTTTCTCTGACTTTAATGGGAGTTGGATCAGGACCCTAGTGACTAAATATATTTTATTTTAATCTCCAAGACAGTGAATACTAATGTTCTTTATGTAGTGGTGAAAAGTGGGAGTTGGCTGTTTGTTCATGAGAAATGACTGTCTGAAAGCCCTGCAGAATTTGGACACCAAATAAAAGCATGTATTCTTTCTTAAATAGTTTTGGATGCTTCCTCGCAGCTCCTGCTTCAGTATAATCCACCAGGATAAAAGTATTAAATTTGAGATACGTTTCCTGGAGCTGCAATCTATGCACAGAAACAATTTTGTAAGCATTAAACAACCCAAATATTTGGCCTGAACACTAAGCAGTTACAAGATCATGGGACCAGATCCTCAGTGCAAAATATTACTTGATTTGAACCACAATGCTTTATACAAGTTGAGGATCCGGTCCATGGTTTCTAAATTGTATTGCTTAACCCAAAGCAATACAATTGGCTAGCTACTGTTGCATTGTCTTTTCTCTTGAGCATTAATCAAATCGTGGTGACCAGATTTTCCATAAATTGATGCATTTATTTTAAGTGCATTAACCACTCGTTTCTTAGCACATGTTTTAGATTTTGCACAACAATCAAACAAAAACATTTACAATCTGGCTGTGTGCCAACAGATGGCTCCTCCCAGCCAACAGCTTCAGAATCCCACTCAACACCCACTCCCTTCCAGAAAAAGCCTGGGAAAACAGATTGGCTGTGTTAACACAGAAACACATACAAATATGTATCATATATGCAGCTGCAAGGGCACAGAGCTAAGAAGCTATCTAGGTTCTTTTGAAGTCCATCACCAGGGTATCTAAGCACCTCCCTCTTTCCTCCAGGCAATGAGGCTCAAGGACATCCTGATCTCTTCCAGGAGTGACTTGAACAATCCCAGATCAGTTGCTCTGTTCTATACCTTGGCCTGAAGACTGACTTGGAGGGGTCCAGGATTTTGGCAGGATCTAGGGGGTGACCCTTGGTGAGCTTTTCAGTGAGCCTGCTTAGGAATGAGAGTTCAGAGAGTAGCTGGAGAGGTCACATGCACAGAAACAGTTGCTGAGCTGGTTCCCAGAAATGGTGAGGTGGGTCCCAATTTTGCTTTCTGGGCAGACAGGGAGGAGCGGAGTTCCTCTCCCTAACAGACATGTCTCATTGGCACAGGGAGATTATGCGGGGATAGCCAATAAGCAAACCAAAGGAAATACCATGTGATCAGTTACAAACAAAACCATGCAATTCAAAGTACATGGCAAGAAATCCACTTCAGTCAGAGAGGCTCTAACTTCAACACTGCACGTTTGCAGAGGCAGCTGTAGCTCAAAACTAAGACATTTTAAGTGCTTCTAATTTCACACCAAATATTTCATACCACTCCAGCATGTGACCAGGCCTAAAACCCATTTTTGTTAAAAATGCCACACACCAGTTTAATGGAAGGGAGACATGACTGGATCCGCAAGGGTCTACACAGCTTTAGAATGAAAGTGGGAGTCTATGCAGGGGTAGAGCCCACCTCCCTCTGGGCATGCCACTGCTCATTGGCCAGCTGAGAGATGGGAGCTGATTGGTCCTTGCTCCCCATCATCATAAATTTAAACATTTGTCCAGGGTATTTTTTTTTGAGCTCTCCATCCATCCGTCCCCTGCACCTCCCCAAAATTATCCAGTACAGGAACTGTGTAGGATGCTGGGGTTTAGGAAGGAATTTTTCCCATTCAGGCCAGATTGGCAGAGGTCTAATAGGTTTTCTTGTCTTCCTCACAGCATCCTTGAGGCAGCTTGGTTCAATAGGAACAGATTTTATAAATTTATATCAATGCTTAGTTCATTGCAACTGGCATCTGGTGTCCAATGTGGATAAAAGGCCACAAGGGTCAGCACCCAGAAATAAAAGATTTTGCTGCTGGATCTAGGATATATGGGAAAAGGGGAGACCTGAAGTCTTTGCAGACCGAGGTCTTTTTCTATCGTCTTTGGGAGAGGATTCAGCAGAGTGAGTAAAATCCTGGAGTAGGCAGTGGAGAGTATATCCTGAGTTATGGGCTATATGATAGGAGTCCTGCAAACACTGCACTGGAACCACATAAATGCCTGGTATGGGGCTGTGGGGGGTGGTCGTGCCTCTCTCGAGTGTAAAATTAATAAAGTTGCCATCTGCTGCTTAAATGCATCCCTCTGTCTGTCCTCATTCAGCTGTGTGTCCAGATCAAACAAAATGGGATTGCTAATCTTGTCTAAAAGGTTTCCCATTTCCATAGGAAAGCTAAGGTAGGATGGTGCTAGATGGGCAAATGTATATGAATGCTGGGCATCCGATAGCAGTGCTGACACTGGGCAACTCATTCAAGCCTCAGGTCCCTCATATATAAAATGCTAATGTAACATAGTACAGTGCAATGGATTGGGAAACTAAGGGCAGGTCTACACTAGAAGCGCTACATCAGTGAAGACACTCAGTGTTGATGGGAGAGCATCTCCCGCTGCCATAGCACCAGTGTGGACAGCACTTAGGGTGCTGTAACTTATGTCTTTTTCACACCCCTAAGCGACGTAAATTAGATAGACTTAAGCGGCAGTGTAGACCTGCCCTATTGCTTTCCTACCCACTGTAGTTTTGGGAGCCTGTTTATAAAGTCAACAAATCCTGAGAGGAAAGTCACTATAGAAACATTGTTAATACATGAATTCCAAAAGAACACTTATCTCTTTGTATTGTCACTAAAGCACTAGACTGAGACACAAAAGATTTGGGCTAAATTCCTGGCATCTGTGCCACAAACTTTTTGGATGATCTTAGGCAGGGCTCAATCTCTTCCACGCCTGTCTAATTAGGGTAATGATATTTCCCTTCTCTGTCCCTTTGTCTTGTCTGTTTAGCCTGCAATATCTTCAGGGGGAGGCCCTACCTTTTATTATGAATACATAAAGTACCTCGTTGGGCTCTGATCTGGCTTGCAGCCTCTGGCCACTCCTACTACAATACAAATAAATAATTACCATAAAGGAAGCGTTGCTTGGCTTCAGCATTCTGGATATTGGCTCAGGTTAACTGTTGTAGAGTCTGATAGCAAAACAAGTGGGAGGAAAAGTGTCAGTCAGATTTTTTTTTTTTAAAGAATGTTCTTCTAAGCTGTATTCTATGTCAAACTGAGCCATGCAGTGGGTCACTGTTCACAACACACAGGCCAATCCTCAGCTGACACCAGCTGTCATAGTTCCAGTCAAATTATTGACTTCAATGGAGCTCTGACAATTTACATCAGCTGAGGATCTGTCTCATTGTGTAACAGGTAAGTGGCCTAGGCAGAGAGAGACACAGGGGAACCAAATTATGGGCAAGTTAAAGAGTTAAGACATCAAACACACATTAAAATTCAGGGTTTGAACCTGCTCTGCAACAAGCCAGCTAAAGGCAAATGAAGTTTAATATTGAAATATATGAGGTATAGGGTTGACTGAGACAGTTAACAGAATTAAAAGCCAAGTGGGAAAATGTAACATTATAGAACCCTACAATTTAATTGCGGTAGTAACTTATCAAGTAGTTTTGCAGGGCTGTTCTCACAGCTCCCACATGTACTATCAAAACAAATATGCTGAACACTAAAATTTAAAGAGAATTGGTCATTTAATGTCTTGAATTAACACATTTAATAATGTTACCATACATAACAGGAAATTTATCATCAAGACCACCCATTTATTTTTAATGTAACATGATAGTGTCATACCAACTTATAAAAATGTAAAGAAAAAGCATGCAGTTAAGAAATCAATGTAATATGAATTGACAAGTGTAGTTTCAAATATACTGTTGTATTTTGGTTGCCTAACAACTGTGGTGACATTTACTAGAATCAAATGATAGTTCTTAAAGGGTATTACATAGAAAGAGAGAGAAAGATATAACATAGGATACCAAAGCACATGTACCGCTGGTTTGACCTGGTATAGTTTGGCCAGTACCAAATGATTCAAAAAGAGAGGCTAGCCCATGATTTTTTATTATTGGGATTCTAACTTGTGCCTAGTGAAATATTCTTCCTAAGTCTGCTAGTTAGTGGTTGGCTTATGCCCTGAAGCTTGTGGATTTCTTTCACAGGTTTATCCTACTGTTTCTATGGCTGTTCTCATTATTCACAGAAAAGTCTGGCCCTCATTTGAATCCCACTAAGCTCTTAGACTCAATATCTTGTAGCAGGGGGTTCCACCAGTTAATTACATATTTCCTTTTATGAAGTTTACATGTGCTGCCTGTCAGTTTAATTGGCTGTCTCCTCTTGTATGACAAGAAAGGGGTATAGGAGCTCCTAATGGAGCTCTCTTACACCATTCGTTATTTTGTGCACATCTATCATCTACCTTCTTAGAGACAGAGTTTAAATCCAGGAGGGATCACCAGTTCATAGTTATTCGTCTCCTCTCTAAATGAAAAGTTTCAGTCTTCTCCTTTTGTGGAAAACTGTCCACGCCTTCCAATCATGTTGTCAGGTGAACCTGAAGACTCTCTCTTTGTTATCTTTTTTGACATGGGGTAACAAGTACTGAACACAATATTCCAAGTGAGGGCAAATCTTGATTTATATAATGGCATAACAACATTTTCCCTACTAATCTCCACCCTTCTTACATGGACTACAGCTTCCCACTGAGCAGGGGTTTTCACTGGGCTCACGGATGAGTTTTACGTGCAAACTAAATCAGGTCTTTCATGTGAGAAGACAGGTATAATCCTTTCTTTCACAGACTACAAAGGATGCAGAGTTACTAAATTGCCACCCTCCAATAAATGGAGCAAAGAGCTACCATTGACTTCCAAAAAACAAAACAATCTTTCACTAGTCACAGTGAAAACTAAAGTGGTATCTTCTGAGCAGGCCTATTCCTTTAGCAGATCCTCATTTAAACATTTTCCACTTAAGCAGTCAGCTATGTCACATGCTAAGCTTATTTAGTATGTCAGTTCTCTTCTCTTGGAAAATTCAGATATGATTTTATTGTTAGTGGTCTCTCTTACCAAGCACATTTACCATTAATTGAAGGCCTAGGGAGTTAGCAGTGTAACAGCCCCAGTCATGTTTTTTCCAAGACTAGCAGGGCCCTTTAGTCTCAGTGGGGGTAAATATCACATTTTTTAAAGCGGAACTCCCTACTGAAAACAATGAGTCGTGCTTAAACATTTTTTTTTAAATCAATGTCTCAGTATAGCCCAATACTATAAGAGATACAATAATGGAAATACAGTCAGCCAGCGTTGTTATTTTTGGTTTTCTTCTATCATGTTGGACATGCATCTGGGGGTGGAACACTGGCTGGAGCTATGACAATTCACCCCATTCAGGATCTGCCCTTATTTCCCTCCAAATACAGATTGTTTCTTTTGTAAAATGGAAAGGTCAAGGAAAATTGGATTTTGCCTGCCAAAATTAGTCAAATGGTGAAGGTTGTACAGCCCAAGTTACACCTTCTGAAGGCATCAATTTATGCTAAGCACAAGCATTAAAATGTTTCAGCTTTCAACTGTGAATTGACAAATGTTTTTCGTACTCATTAAATAACCTTATTGGAATGACTTGTCTGTCATTTTACTCTGCACGGCTTAGTACTGTTCTATTGTTGTGCGATACATTCCAGGAGCAAGGTGATGACATAAATGAATGGCTCAAAAAAAAAAAGTGCTGTGAAAGTCTCACAGGAGGACAGGATTACTGCACACTTTGGGGGAATTCCCCCAAGTGATCATCCCATGCATGGTGGGTTAGTAAACATAAAGCCTGTCTTTTTCTGAGGATGGACTGAGGCTTGAAGGATGGTTTAGTTGATTACAGGGGTGTAAATACTTACTTCAGTTAACACTTTTGTTTAAATGCTTCATTAGTGTACACTTTAATCAACAAGAATAAGATAATCCAGGTGGCTCATTTCTCAGTTTTCCGACTCACTGAGGCAATGGCAGCGTGTGTTGTTTTAAAACAAAACAAGGACCCCTTAAGCCGTATCAGCCTAGATCCCACAGTCCCCAATTTCACATATACTGAAGAACCTCAGCGTTACAAACACCAGTGTTACAAAGTGACCAGTCAACCGCACACTTCATTTGGAACCAGAAGTACGAAATCAGGCAGCAGAGACAAAAAACAAAAGGCAAATACAGTACTTTGTTAAAGATAAACTACTACAAAAATAAAGGGAATGTTTTAAAAAAGATTTGACAAGGTAAATCTGTTTCTGTGCTTGTTTCATTTAAATTAAGATGGTTAACAGCTGCATTTTTCTTCTGCATAGGGAAGATTCAGGCTATATTAAGTCAATTTTCACTCGTAAACTTTTGAAAGAAACAATCATAATGTTTTGTTCGGAGTTACAAACGCCTCGGAAATGGTGGTTGTTCTTAACTCTGAGGTTCTACTGTAACCTCCTGTTTCTGCCCCAGTGGCTGCTTCCCATGTGTATATTTAAGTCCTACTCTCCCTCGACTATAAATAGGTGCATCGTATTTACATGAAAGTTAAGTGCAAAAGCAGCATGTGTTTTCAGGCTGCCTCATCCTTGACTACATTAAAAAAAAATCCAGATTTTATTTAAGTCAGTACGACTCAATTATGATTTATAAAATAATAAAAAAAATATTGATGCTCAGTACCCTGAACTATTATCTCGTGCCAGCCTCCAGATTTTAATGCATGATTGGAGATTTTGAATCACATACTTAGACTGATTAACTGGCACAGATCCCACCGCCAAGACTAGATCAATGGTGAGTCCAGTTTTTCTTACTCACCAATAGCAGTTCATTCTTATTATACATGTTTTCTGTTAAGCTGTTCATTTTATACTATACTAACATCTTTTGACAAAAAACCCCAGTAAATATTTAATACCTTTCAGCTTTGCAAAACCTATACAATTTATATGCCCATCTTATTTAAACTGTCACAGGATCACGTTTTAAATCCTCAGTGACTGCAAAAAAAGTAAGAGATGAATACAATAGCACTACTGCAAACCTAATGCTGCCCCTGTGGAGTTCCATATGGAATTGAATCTGAAATATTCCAGGAATAAAGTAAGAAACTACATTTTAATTTCATTAAAAATTAAGCATCATGACAGCAGTAACAGCAAAATAGCATTAACCAGAGGCAGCATTCTTGACTATAAGATGAAGTCTAATAAAGAACACTGTATTGAATGTTTATAAATAGGCTTCCCCCCCAACCCCTCATGTCATTTGCAGCATGTCATTGTATCATGGATATCGGAGATTAAAATCTTGAAGATTAATACATTTCAGTTAGTGAAATAAAAAGATAAGTGTCATACTGAACATTAAATTCCATGAGAAACATGTACTGTAAGTAATCATTAACATAAGAGCTGCCTTAGTAATGGCACCTGAAGCAGACGGGTTATGATTTGTATTTACCCACCCCCAAAAAAAGCTCACAGAAAAGACTATTTCAAAACCAAGGAAATCTGTTCTGAATTTTATTTAACTGTTTAATATAACAGTTGAAAAATTATTTAAAGATGGGACCATATGGTCTGAAAACCCAGAATCAAGGGAAGGAGTGAAATATTGTAACCATTAACCTAATGTTCAACTTAAATTTTGAAAAAAAGAAAAAATGTCAAAAGAGTCCCTAGAGAAGTAGTTCTAGGCTCAGTTAATAAAAAGTTGATGACAGGAATGCTCTTTTATTCATTAACTTTGAGGACACTGATTCACTTGTGTTTTCTAAATCTCTGAGGGCTGCATTTTTCAGAGTAATTTAGAAGAAGTTATGGGAGATTTTCAGTTGTTGCCATTAAAAAAGGAACTTTGCAAACTCACCACAGAGTGGTGGATGAGATGGCAGAGCTGTCATCTGTTTTAAGTATAGGGAAACTGTTCAGATGCCACTGTGTTTAAATGCTGCCTTTAAAAAAAAAAATCTGATCCCTTTGTTTCACTGATATTGAAGTTGCTAAATATAAACCCGATTTGTGCACCTATTATATACATACCCTGTACAAAGGCACAAATCACATCCCCCCAGAAGTCAATACAAATTATGCCTTTTACTTCAGTGGAAGCAGGCTCAGGTCCAACCTGACAAAGTTGCGGAGAACCCAGGAGGTTATTTTAGGGTAGGATCCACACAGGGATCTAAGGAAGTTAAGCCATTCAGTGAGAGTTGGGTACATAACTCCCTGTAGCCCAGCGGCAACATTTGCAGGGGAGGGGGGCAGGGGAGGGCGCTAGCACCCTCCGTCCCCCAAGTTCCGTAGGGGAGGTCTATTCACCCAAACCCAGACGGAGCTCTTAACCGCAACAGCTTAAGTGTGATATGTGATGAGTTCGGAAGCTGGGAGCAGCACAGCCCTTAGGTCTAGGAGTTTGTTTATAAACACAGGCAGGTGATTAGGATAACAAAAGGCTTGTCGTTAAAGTAAATTAAGGATCCTTAGATGATCCTGAAAGCACTGCCAGGCACTTCAGTTAAAAGACAGGAAACAAAGGGTATGAATAAAAGGTGAGAATGGAGAGTGGTAAATAGTGGTGTCCATGGGTGGGGGGGGGTCTGTACTGGGACCAGTCCTATTTAACATATTCATAAGTGATCTGGAAAAGGGGTATGCAGTGAGGTGGCAAAAATTGCAGATGATACTAAATTACTCAAGATAGTTAAGTCCAAAGCAGACTGTGAGGAGTTATAAAGAGATCTCACAAAACTTGGGGGGACCGGGTAACAAAATATCATAAGAAATTCAATGTTGATAAATGCAAAGCAATGCACTTGGCAAAATATAGTCCCAACTACACATTCAAAATGATGGGGTCTAAATTAGCTGAACCCATCAATAAAGAGATCTTGGAGTCGTTTGTGGATAGTTCTCTGAAAACATCTGCTCAATGTGCAGTGGCAAATAAAAGAGCTAACAGAATATTGAGAATCATTAGGAAAGGCACACATAAGAGAAATCTCATATTGCCTCTACATTAATCCATGGTATGCCAACATATTGAATGGTGCATGCAGATTCAGTCACCCTATCTCAAAAATGATATATTGGATTTGGAAAAGGTACAGAGAAGGGCAACAGAAATTGTTAGGGGTACAGAACACCTTTGGTATGAGGAGACATTAAATAGACTTTTCAGCTTGGAAAAGAGATGACTAAGAGGGGATATGATAGAGGTCTATAAAATCCATGAATGGTGTGGAAAAATTGAATAAGGAAGTGTTATTTACTCCTTCACATAACATAAGTACTAGGGGTCACCAAATGAAAATTAATAGGTAGCAGACTTAAAAAGAAAAACAAAAATTTCCTTAGTCAATGTGTGGAACTCTTTGTGAGGGGATGTTGTGAAGGCCAAAACTATAACTGGGTTCCAATAAGAACTAGATAAGTTAATGGAGGACAGGTCCTGCAATGGCTATTAGCCAGAGATCCAACATCACGTTCTGCATGTCCTTCGCCTTTGTTTGCTAGAAGCTAGGAGCAGGCAACAGGGCAACTTGGTGATTCCCTGTTCTGTTCATTCCCCATGGGGCACCTGGCATTGGCCACTATTGGAAGACAGGATACTGGGCTAGATGGTCCTTTGGTTTGACCCAGTATGGCCATTCTGATGTCCTTATATAGAACCCAGATGTATCTACTCCCCACTGTAACCCATGAGATCCTGCTCTCCTCCCAGAGCTGGGATAGAACCCAGAAGTCCTGATGAGGTCTCTCTCTCTCTCTCTTCCCACAGAGTTAGTAATAAATTAAGAATACACATTAAAATTTTAAACCTAGCCAGTGTTCCTTAAGTGACCTGCCACAAGATGTCAGAACATGTTATTAGAGCTGAGTGGATCTAATATTTATTTTTCTTTATAAAGGAATAAATACAGGGCTCCTGTCAGCTAACTGCATGGAGGCCAATCATTACAGCTTTGAGGGTCTCTTTAGAATCATAGAATATCAGGGTTGGAAGGGACCTCAAGAAGTCATCTAATCCAACCCCCTGCTTGAAGCAGGACCAATCCCGAGACAGATTGTTGCCCCAGATCCCTAAAGGGCCCCCTCAAGAATAGAGCTCACAACCCTGGGTTTAGCAGGCCAATGCTCAAACCACTGAGCTAGCCACAGGCCAGTGCTGCTCTTCTGCACATTTTGCAGCCCTCCTCATTTAGCGACTGGGTGGCAAAACAAGAGCAAGTTCAGGATAATGTGAATGTCTGAAGAGACAAGGACTCCCACATTAGCAGCCAGCTGCTGCCCTCTAATGTACATGATTCCACAGTGTACCATCTCAGCAGCAGTGAAAGCAAGAGCACAGAATAACTCCTCTTCTGAAATGCACATTGGTTTTTCAGGGGAAAAATGAGAAAATTAAGGTGATTAGAGACCCATCTAGCTCCCTCCGAACCCATAACCCAGACTGTGATAGTGATGGGTGACTCAGAACAGGGGTTCTCAACAAATTTTTTGGTGGCCTCAGAGCACAGCCACCAATTCTTGCTGGTGGCCACTCTGACAATTTTTCCTAAAATACTGAATTAAGTTTAGGAAAAACAAATAAATATGCACATATGCATGTCCCAATCATTGTAATTTATGTAGGATTTTTTGTTTTGCAGATTCAATACAAATAATGTACAATTGTCGCTATTCTTTACTCAACCTAAATAGAATAGAAACACAAATAAGGTGCTTTGCACATTCTTGTCCTTTTTCTTATGTCTTTTGCTTGCTTTCCTTTAAAAAGACTTGCTAGTTATTAAGTCTGCTGTGAAAAGTGATATTAATAAACATACAAGTATCACTTTTCCACAACAGACTAACTCAGCTTCAGCAAACCTGGGGACAAAATAAGCCCTGAATGGGAAGATGGATATGGAGGCAGCAAGGGCTAGGGGCTATGGGGGTAGTAGTGACTGTGGAGCCAGAGCTCACCTCTGTACGGCCAGGGAATGGAGCCTGAAGCCCCATGGCTGGAGCCTGCCACCTGCCCGGCCCTGGGAAGGTGGGGAACTCATTAGCTGTGTGCTCCTCCAGATTCTCTCTCTCTGGTGGGCACAGCCCTGGGGGTGGGGGCCACAGCTACCCCCCCTCACAAATCACTGCCCAGGAGGCTGTGGCCGCAAGAAAAGTCCCTGGTTGCTGCATGTGGCCACAGTGGCTGCATTTGAGAAATGCTGACTTAGAGGTACAGTGCAGGTTTTATGCTGAAACAGAGGTAGCTGCAGGTAACAGTCATATCAATTCTCAGCACTAGTCAGCACTGAAAAGAAAACACGAGCCATGATCATAATGAAAGGGAGAAACCCATTATTTTAATTTGCTCAAGTAAGTTTGATAACCCAGGACCTGATTCTCCTCTGATTTACCCCAGTATAAAAGAGGAGTAAGCTCAGTGAAGTCTATGAAGCTACAAGAGGGTATAACTAGTGTGACTGAATGAAGAATCAGGCCCCTGATGCATAAATGTGCTAAATCTGAAGTCAAGAAGTCAGTAGGTACTTGATGAGACTCTTTATGACTGGATGCTCTCTCCTGACTGTGGAATATTGTCTGAATCTAACTCTATTGCCCTAATAGGCTTCATATGTAAATAAATTGAGGAAACTCTTCATCATATTTTAACTGGGAGTGGAAGGAGTTCATTAAAAAACCCACTATGGCAATGATAATAGTACATTTTCTTTACCATTTCTGATTTATTTTGGGAGAAAAAGGGGTAAACAATTAGAGAAGAAAGGGAAATAGAAAAGCCATCAGCCTAGCAGGCTGGCTCCCCTCCCACTGTTATCCTTCTGACACCAAAACCATGGAGTGTATCACTCACAGTCTAGCAAAGCAAAGCACCCCATTACAATTATGCTTCTAAAAGATGTGGCTAGTGGAGGACGCCAAAACTGGCTTTCAGTGTTAAACAATAAAGTATATTTATTTTATCCACTGTGACATTTCCCAGATGATATCATCCACACAGCCCCCTCCAGGACTAGGATGACGGGGAGTAGATTTTTGACAGATGCATCTGCAAGGTTCCATGTTTCACTGAGATACAGCACTCGTCAAACAATAGGAGGCCTCATTCTGCTCTCATTTACACCAGTGTGAATCGGGTGTAACTGTTGAAGTCTGTGGAGTTGCACTAAAGTAAGACTGGAACCAGGCCCACAGTGTGCATAAATTCTTTCCACTTTTATGCATTAGGTCAGGGGTTCTCAAACTGAGGGTCAATCTCAACCCCAAGCCCCGCTTTGCATCCAGCATTTATAATGGTGTTATATACAATTATATAAAAGTGTTTTTAATTTATAAGGAGGTGTGAAAACCAAGGGAGGAGAAACTGGTTTTGTAATTGGCAAGCCATTCACAGTCTTTGTTTAATCCTGAGCTGATGGTGTCAAATTTGCAGATGAACTGAAGCTCAGCAGTTTCTCTTTGAAGTCTGGTCCTGAAGTTTTTTTGCTGCAGGATGGCCACCTTAAGGTCTGCTATAGTGTGGCCAGGGAGGTTGAAGTGTTTTCCTACAGGTTTTTGTGTATTGACATTCCTAATATCTGATTTGTGTCCGTTTATCCTTTTCCGTAGCGACTGTCCATTTTGACCAATGTACATAGCAGAAGGGCATTGCTGGCATATGATGGTGTATATTTCAGTGGTGGACGTGCAGGTGAATGAACCGGTGATGGTGTGGCTGATCTGGTTAGGTCCGGTGATGGTGTCGCTGGTGTAGATATGTGGGCAGAGTTGGCATCGAGGTTTGTTGCATGGATTGGTTCCCGAGCTAAAGTTACTATGGTGCGGTGTGCAGTTACTGGTGAGAATGTTTCAAGTTGGCAGGTTGCCTGTGGGCGAGGACTGGCCTGCCACCCAAGGCCTGTGAAAGTGTGGGACCATTGTCCAGGATGGGTTGTAGATCCCTGATGATGCGTTGGAGAGGTTTTAGCTGGGGACTGTATGTGATGGCCAGTGGAGTCCTGTTGGTTTCTTTCTTGGGTTTGTCCTGCAGTAGGAGGCTTCTGGGTACACGTCTGGCTCTGTTGATCTGTTTCCTTATTTCCTCATGCGGGTATTGTAGTTTTGAGAATGCTTGGTGGAGATTTTGTAGGTGTTGGTCTCTGTCTGAGGGGTTAGAGCAGATGTGGTTGTACCTCAGTGCTTGGCTGTAGACAATGGATCGTGTGATGTGCCCGGGATGGAAGCTGGAGGCATGAAGGTAGGCATAGATGTCGGTAGGTTTTCGGTATAGGGTGGTGGTAATGTGACCATCACTTATTTGCACCGTGGTGTCTAGGAAGTGGACCTCCCGAGTAGATTGGTCCAGGCTGAGGTTGATGGTGGGGTGGAAGCTGTTGAAATCATGGTGGAATTTTTCCAGAATCTCCTTCCCATGGGTCCAGATGATGAAGATGTCATCAATGTAGCGTAGGTACACACTGGCCACACTATAGCAGACCTTAAGGTGGCCATCCTGCAGCAAAAAAAACTTCAGGACCAGACTTCAAAGAGAAACTGCTGAGCTTCAGTTCATCTGCAAATTTGACACCATCAGCTCAGGATTAAACAAAGACTGTGAATGGCTTGCCAATTACAAAACCAGTTTCTCCTCTCTTGGTTTTCACACCTCAACTGCTAGAACAGGGCCTCATCCTCCCTGATTGAACTACCTCATTATCTCTAGCTTGCCTACATGTATATACCTGCCCCTGGAAATTTCCACTACATGCATCTGACGAAGTGGGTATTCACCCACGAAAGCTCATGCGCCAAAACGTCTGTTAGTCTATAAGGTGCCACAGGATTCTTTGCTGCTTTTACAGATCCAGACTAACACGGCTACCCCTCTGATACTAGACTAGATGAGATAATCGACCCACATTGGATCGATATGTTGACATACCGCAAGATACAGGGGTATGGACAATGCAGGACTGAGCCCTACTGCAACAGGGTGCTCTACTTACTGCTGGATGGCGCCACCTCCTGGCAGTTCTGGGGATCAGCTCAATCAGGCCAACACCCCTCCCACTGGCTACACCCCATCAGTTTCTCCTCCGCAGCCCCCTCTCGCTCTCAGGAACTGCAGCTGTCTTCTCTGTGACTCATCCCCTCCAGCTAGGTCACTAGTGTGGTTTCTGGGGCAGGGGCTGCATGCATCGAGGTTTGTACTCTCCAGCAGTCTTCTGCTTCACTGCCTCACAGTGCCAGGCTGGCAGGGGAACCCAGGCCCACCCCCTACTCCAGGTTCCAGCTCAGGTAGTTTCTACACAGCAGCCAAGGTCCATTCCCTGCACCTTGCTGCCTTTCTTTGAGCCACTTCCATACCTTCTGACCTTTCCTACTCCTCTGAGTTTGCCAGTCTCTTCACTCCCTCCTCCCAGAGAGAAACTTTAGGCAACTGTCTCTGCAACCCCAACCACTCCTCCCATCTCCCAGGGAGTGACTGCAGCCTTCTCCCTGCTACCCCTTGTGTTTCCATTTTCCTGTCTTTTATAGAAGCCCCGCCTGTCTCTCACAGGTGAGCTTCTCTCTAATTAGCTGCCTCCAGCCTAAAGTTTCTCCCTTTGCAGTCTAATTAACTGATTGGGCACACCTGGTCCAAGTCAGCTCTGGCAGGGCCAGTGTGGGGAGCACACCCCATTACACCTACATTCAAAAATTCAGTTCATGTTAGAAATATGGACAGATAAGTCTGGAAATTTAAAGTCCAGGTTAAAACCATGTGTGGCTAACATCTCACACCACTTCAAGGGGGAGAAAAGAACATACTGATGGAGACAGGCTACTGAGCCTGTGGGAGTCATTCTGGGAAAGAGAAATTCTTATACAATGTCTTATTCTCACACAACCATCCTGGCAGTGGGGACCAGTGATTTCCCTAGACCCCCCCAGGGGGGTGTACACCCCCCCTGGATTTCCCCAACACCCCCCCTAGCCTTGTGAGCTAGTTACATACCAATTTAGTGACTGTTTGGAAATCTGAATTTAAACTGAAACATTAATACACACTTAAAAGCTTATACAGTGTATGATAAAATATGTGTATCTGAAAAAGTATACTAGATTTGATAAGTATGAACATAGACTAGCTTCCTTGCTTCCTTATACAGCTGTTGTTTTTTTTGATGTCAGTGCATTCATGATGTTGGCCAACCTAATAATATCAAATGATGATTTGTAAGCAAAGTCTAAATGAGCTCTCCCTGACAGCTAGTGATGAGCTGGGGCTGTGGGGCCAGATTATATTTACATTCACACCTAATCTACCTAGGTGTCCAGCAAACAGAGCTGTGTTGTCCAAGTGATAGATTTTGGCTGGGGTTGGGTTACAAACAGCTTGAATGTGGCAGGAAGGGGGGATGAAATGTTGTTCTTATTGTATGAGTAAAGGGCAGTAGAACTGTACTTAGCCTGTGATGATTTGAAGGCATCAAGAGAGAGAGTGGGGACCTGTCCCTCTCCACTGTTTAAAGACAGAGCTGATTGGGCTCCATAGTCTTTTGTTCTGTTAAGTGACCACTGCAGCTGAAATCACTGACAATCAGGCTAAGTGCTTAGTCCTGTTGTGGGGACAGTGTTCCTGTGGGACAGCGTTTTTGTGAAAGAGACAGCCCAGACTGCACTAGCAGCAAGGTTCCCCCAATGAGAGCTCAGCTGAAATCACTGAGAGCCGGTGGAACCTCAAGAGACCAACTCGCAGAGGTCACAGGAGCTAGGGGCAGGTGGCAGCAGAAGGTGACTGCGCAGGGCCATTGGCAACAGAGTGAAGTGGAGTGAACAGTGGCACAATGAACAGCTGTGGCCAGAGCAAACAGTGAGCAGCTGGAGGAACAATCAAAGTGCCTTCTTGTCCCCCACCTGGAAGGTGTACTCACGTGAAAGTACCTCTGAACTCTGAGTGTAGTCTCCACTGACCAAGGACAACACCGGTGAGTGGGGTGTAGGGGAGGGAAAAGTTAAATAAACATTTGCTTGTTGGACTATATTTTAGTCACTTTGCTCCAGAATGCTAGATTTGTGACTGGGAATAGAAACATATAATAAATATGTTTCCTAGTAGGCCAAGATTTTTAAAATGCATTATTTGCCAAGGTTGTTATCTCACATTGTTGCTATCTTGAGAGGTCATTATGTTGGGGAGTTTCTGCACTAAACATTTTTATTATTCTAATTAATTTTTACATAAGAATGGTCATACTGGGTCAGACCAATGGTCCATATAGCCCAGTACCCTGTCTTACAACAGTGGTGCTTCAGAGGGAATGAAAAGAACAGGTAATCATCAAGTGACCATCCCCTGTTGCCCATTCCCAGCTTCTGGCAAACAGGCTAGGGACACTCAGAGCATGGTATTGCATCCCTCCCCATCCTGGCAAATAGCCACGGATGGACCTGTTCTCCAGGAATTTATCTAGTTCTTTTTATAATCCTGTTATAGTTTTGGTCTTCATAGCATCCCCTGGCAAAGAGTTCCCTGGGTTGACTTTATATTGTGTGAAGAAGTACTTTCTTTTGTTTTTTTAAAACCTGCTGCCTATTAATTTCATTGGGTGACTGCTAGTTCTTGTGTTATGTGAAGGATTAAATAAAATTTCCTTATTCACTTTCTTCGCACCAGTCAAGATTTTGTAGACCTCTATCATATCCCCATTAGTCATCTCTTTTCTAAGCTGAAAATTCCCAGTCATTTTAATCTCTCCTCCTGTTTCATACCCCTGATCATTTTAGTTGCCCATCTCTGTACCTTTTCGAATTCCAATATATATATTTTTAGGATGGGTGACCAGATCTGCACACACTATTCAAGGTGTGCACGTACCATGGATTTATATAGAGGCAATGTGATATTTTCTGTCTTATTATCTATCCCTTTCTTAATGATTCCCAACATGGTTTGCTTTTGTGACTGCTGCTGCACATTGAATAGATGTTTTCAGAGAACTATCCACAATGACTCCAAGATCTTTCCTGAGCGGTAACAGCTAATTCAGATGCCAACATTTTGTATGTATAGTTGAGATTGCTTTCCCATGTGCATTACTTTGCATTTATCAACATTTAATTTAATTTGCCATTTTGTTGCCCAATCACCCAGTTTTGTGAGATCCCTTAGTAGCTCTTTGCAGTCTGCCTGGGACTTAACTATCTTGAATAGTTTTGTATCATCTGCAAATTTTGCCACCTCACTGTTTACCCATTTTTCCAGATGAATATGTTGAACAGCACTGGTCCCAGTACTGACCCCTCATGGATATCACTATTTATCTCTCTCCATTCTGAAAACTGATAATTTATTCCTACCCTTTGTTTCCCATCTTTTAACCAGTTACTGATTCATGAGAGGACTGCCCTCTTATCCCACGATGGCTTACTTTTCAAAATTCAATTTAAATTAAATACATTTTTTTAATTATTTTTTTTTTTTTAGAAATCTAGATCTGTTATGTGTTTTGGTGTAACTTGTATTTTCCTAATGTTAAATTTGCATAATCCCAACAAAACATTTACTTTATTCATATCTCTTTTATATATATCTCATTGGACCTGACACCCCCCCCCCCCGTAAACTCAAACACCCCCACTAATTTCAGTTCCTGGGGAAACCACTGGTGGGGACAGACTCCAGAAGCAGCTGCTGTGCCCAGCTCTTAGAGGCCAAAGAGAGGGTCACCATGTAGTGAGAAACCCCCCACATGTGCAAAAACCTCAGCCTCAATTGTGCATCTTCTGTTTTCTCTTAGAGCTGAAAATCCCCTCTCCTGCTTCTGGTTAAATAAGATGTAGGCTACATTTAATCTGACTCGGTTTTCCCAGCACACAAAAAATTAAGTGCAAGGCATTTCATTTTGAGAGACAACTATAAATTTAGGCTTGTGTAAATATGAATTGAGGCATTTTAAGAAAGCATGTTGTTTATCTGGTTAAAGCCATATTTAGCCTTTTCAGCCAGGACACTGCAGTGGCTCCTCCAGTATATCACAAATACATGTTTTGGTGCTTGTACTCATTTAGAAAATTATTATATATGCATTTGACCCAGCAGATAGGGTACATCATAAATCAAGCTTATTTTTTTAACCCAATACATTATAACAATCCTTCAGAGTTCACAGACTGTAGCCTGGTAAAACTGTGATTGCTCTCAAGCATCCATAGAACTAACAGTATTTACACGGTGCCTTTCATCCCACAGCAGCCTAAAGTGCTTTACTAACATGTTAAGTGCTCTTAACTCCAACTGATGTCAATGGGATTTGAGAGCACTCAGCACTTCGTTCTTCATGTATAATGTAGCCTCTGGGGTGGAGGACAGCAGTCGACCAACACACAGCATACTGCACAACACTGAAATTTTGGCCAAGTTGCCAGAGAAACCCTGACTATCATAAAGCGCCAGGAAATCTCTGATGGCCATGCAGAGGAGACAGGACTTTACTTTTAAATAAAGATCCACTATAATTTATCCTGTTAACCGCTGTAGAACCATACAGTATATGGTGAAAGCAAAATCCTCCTCTCCAGTCCACACTGCAGATTTCTGATGAGTTCTTTCTACTTATTCCACTGATGTCAGAGCAAGTTCTGCACATGTAATGACATGCAACAAACAGAAATAGTGTGAAAGAGCAAAGAGAAATTTACCTTAAGTCTGCTCAAAATATGAACGTGTGTGTGTTTGGTAAAAGCTTGAGCTTGAAACAGTATGCAGCATCGCACAATTTTGAAAATCAGCTACTGTCCATGAGCTGCACATGAACAAAGTATTTGTGACTATTATCACTCAGTCGTTTTCTAGTTTGCTTGTTTTTCAAAATACCGAGGAGATCTTGAGCACTGGCCTGCATTACGAAGACGCGACCTGGTAAATTTGAGTTTTAAAGAAAAAAAAAAAGCATTTTAAAGTTTTAGGTGTAGGGGGGAGAGAGAAAGTTAGTTAGTTCTAGGACAATGAGACTACTCACATATATAAGGACAGACTACTTGCATAAATAAAGGTTGCAGGATTGGCTCTGGTTTCAAATCCTTAAGGTAGGGAAAGCTGCTAGTTTCTAGTAGAAATACTTAAACTTACGATACTGTACAAATCGCATCACTATAATTTCTTAAGCAGTATCTCTGAAAAAAAGCTGGTAGACCTGCTATAAATTATTCCAGTGTAAATCCAGAGCAATCCCATTGAACCCAGTGAGGTTATTCTACATTTACACTGGGACAAAAAGCAGGATATGACCCATCTCACTAATTACTACATTATTTCAGATTCAGATGGATAGAAGCAGAACTGGGAAAAGTACTGAAATTTTTCCACACACACCCCCCCCCTTTGAATTTTTAAACAAATTCACTTGTGTCCACTTCCTGCAGTTATTCTAGCAATCAGGTTTATTGGCAGGAATGTTTATGAAAACTAAATTCTAAGTCAGTATTGGGGAATCTTTGCACAGTGAGAATTTTAGAACCAAATATTTGCCTTGAAACCTAATTTTTTTTGAGTAAATATTATCCAGTAAGGAAACAGAAATATGCTATGTAACCTACATGCCCAATCAGAAATAAACAACTCAAATTTTGAATGATCAGATACATGCAATGAACTGCTTGTGCACGACCTATAGACTGCGAATGAAACTCCAAAAGTTACTTGGTCAATAATTAATAAGCTAGAAAAAGTTGTAGACTGCTCACAATGTGGGAACAGAAGGAAATGCAAAAATTGCTTCCTCCAAATTATCTTTGCCATCTGTGTATCTTGAATACTGTTCTTTTTATTTTCATGCAGCAGAATTTGAGAACAGTGTGATGTAAATCACTGATGTTTCAGTTCACTACCCAAACCAAAAAAAATTTCATTTCAGATCAACACAACATGGAAGTTTTTCAGTTTTCTCAGATAAACAAAATGTTTTTGTTTGGGATCAAACTTAGGGTTTCATTTGACCTGATACAACATAAACATTTCATGTTGGGGTATTTAACTGCTTTTTTTCCTTAGAAGTGAAGGAAATTTGGAAACGCTATTCACAAAACCATCACAGGAGGAGGTGCAGTTGTTCTCCCACCTCCAATTTGAACTGGAATCAGGTGCCATCCCTCCTTGGTGAGTGCCCTGACCATCAGGCTACAGAATCATTCTGACTCTCTCATTCTGGCCCAATAAATGAATATCAATTTATATAAAGTAGAACAGCTTCGGCAGGAGCTATTGAGAGACAGGGCCGACCCTACAATACCCCATCGCATGGTTAGGGCACTTTTCCTGCAGTGTGGAAGACCCACATTCAAATTCCTGCTCCAAATCAGGCAGAGTGGTGACTTGAACATTCCAGATCCCAGGTGAGTGTTCTAACCACTGACGTATATGGTGTAAGGGGGGAAGTGACATCACCACCAGTTTTGTGGATGGCACCTAAGTCCCTTTGCGAATCCGGCTCGACAATATAATTTTGGCTGAAACTATTTAGTGAATTCATGTTGAGTTTGTGAACAGTTTTGATAGACCCCAAACTGCACATTTTGGCGAATAAACTATTTGAAAATTGTCACCTGCCTCTATTTGAAAAGTCCTAAACTCCCCATATGCCAAAATTCTTTGAGAGAAAGTGTAATTTTCAATGAAAATAAAGAATGCTGCTGCATATATGCATGTCCATATGGATCTGGCACTTTTCAACAGAGATCTGAATTTATTTCAAGTGCCCTCTATTTTGGACATTCACAGAATTAGTACATTCAAACATGCAAATCCGTTTGAAAGTTTGATCCAAATAGTGCACTTCTGCTCTTATATTTCTTAAGCAAAAATGTAGGGCTTTTTCACAATCAAATTATGATGCACCTTGTTATCAAGAATTTTGAATGAGAATGCCTTGAAATTGCAGTGTGCAGAAACAAACACCTCACCCAATATATTCTGTTTCATATGTGCTAAAGGAACCTCACTATCTAGCACAGTACATATTTTTTGCCAGAAGGAGGAGATCCAACACAAGATGCATTGTTATCTACAGCACCAGCTCTGGAGATCAGGGTGCTTTAAATTATTGAGATCACATGACGGATAACCATCATGACCGCCTTCAAAGTTTCTCTCATTAGCTGTTCTGTATATAATATTATTTTTCACCCACTTCAACCAAAGCTGTCAACAAACAGATATCAGTCTATGTTCCTTTGGGTTATCTTGTCACATCTGCCATCTGAAAACCATTACACAACACTTGAAGCTGAAAACCACTGAACATGCAAAGCTGAACAGCACTTTTGAAGGTATGCCTTCCTGACAAATATGATTTCTCTCTCTTCTGAGGTTTAGGGGATGATTTCATTTGCTTTGAGAAAAGTAAACAAGCACCAAGTGAAGTAAGAGTTCACTTCCACAGGTTTCAGAAGACAATTAGTTATATGATATTCTATGACCAAGATTTTCAAAAGTGACTTTTGGATGCCTCAATTTATGGCTGTGACATCATGAAGGGGTCTGAATTTCAAAGGGTAACTAGTGAGAAATCTCTGAAAAACCAAGCCGCTTTAAAGTTTCCCTCATTAAGCATCCAAAATTGGAGGTACCTATAATCAGGGGCGGCTCTAGGCATTTTGCTGCCCCAAGCACGGCAGGCAGGCTGCCTTCGGTGGCTTGCCTGCGGAGGGATCAATGGTCTCGCAGCTTCGGCGGACCTCCCGCAGGCGCCCCCCATGGCTTGGCATGCTGGGGCCTGGAGCCGCCCCTGCCTATAATCATTAGTCAATTTTTAGAATCTTAACCTACACATTTGTCAGGAGAAATCTAACCTTTGTGTTTTGTTCACCGGGCTCCCACAGGGATATATCTGAGTAATAACAAAGTTTAAACAGAATATGGATTTCAGGATTTGGTCCTAGACCTTTGTAATGTACAGTGAGGGCCAAATCCTTAGCTAGTGTAAATTATCACTCCATTAAAGCTAAAAGAAGCATGACAATTTATAGCAGAGGAAGATCCAGTTCCAACTGTTCTAGTCTCTTCTGTAATGACAGATTCATATTTCAATTATATCATACAGTAAATATTTATTAAGATTGTAGCCACAGAATTGTTATTTGGGCTTCCCAAAAAAGATTGTTCTCCACTTATGAATTTAGAATATTTTTCCTGTTTTTCTGCTGATATTTTAAAACCAATCTGTAGAATTTGATAGAGACTGTTACATTCCTGCTAGTAACTTTTACAGGATAGTTCATAACCCTGTAGAAAAGATATTGTCTTGTAAATACTATAGTTTTTTAAAAAGTAATTTCTTTAGAATCATACTAGATTTTAGAGAATCATATTGACTTCTTTTCTATAAAACTTTTTAGGACTTTTCCCATCAGGGTTTTAGTTGTAATTTAGCAACCACAAAGAGGCTATAAACCTCTTGCCTTTATGAATACCAAGCAACCTTGCTTATGAAATAAGTTACAAAAGAGAAAAAAAGATTGATTATTATGAAGAAATCAAGCACCTCAGTATCATTAAGGAGTCTTTAAAAGACACTGTATTGCAGTAGGACTAGGTAACAGGTTGGTTTTTGGTTGGTTGTGTTTTTTTTAAGATGAAAATTTTTTTTAATAAAACATAATTTTAATCTGGAAGTAGAGAGCGAGATGATCGAGTATGAGAGCTCAAATGGTTGAAATCAATGCTTAAAATCAATGCTCAGATGCTTAAAATAAAGCAAATGCTGAAGTGCTTTGCTGGATTGGGGGCAGGGTGGTCAGTACCATGCAAGAGCCGAGCGCTCAGTCAGCACTGGTGGAAGAGGGAGGGAAATCAGTTGCCTCACCAGAAACAAACAGTCTTTACACCTGAGTTTCTCTCTTCAACTGCTGTGTTTTTTTAGAGTGCATTGGTTACAAAGAGACAGACTAGACAAAACGGTTTTACACCAACAAACAGAAAACCGCCACCTAGGAGTACAACCTAGTTCTGTAACAGACACTTTGTTGCACGCTCTCTGCATGCTCAAAAACCTTCTGAGTCTTAAGTGGCTAGTTCTGTAGAGTCTCTTGTATATTCTCCCAGATTCTAACTGGGCCTTCTGTCCCCATCCTTGCCATGTGACTCTACCCTGACTACCAGTTTAAAGCTTAGTCAGGGAGTTAATGCCACGCTGGGTGCCCAGGATGCTTCCACAGCCAAGCTGAGTTTTTCCCAGCACAATAGAGGCCGAAAGTAAAAAAACCTAATAAAAAGATTAATAGAGTAAAAAAAGCAAGATCAAAATGATCTGTGGCATTAACATTAGAAAAGTGAGTCTCAGAGAGCCAGACACTCAAATGGGAAAGTAAACAGAAACTCTTAATAGAGCACTTTATCAGCATCATAGACAATTGCACATAATAGTTGAAATTCTGGTCCCATTGAAAAAAGAAGCAAACTTCCATTGACTACAATGGGGCAAGGACCTCACCCTTGAGAATAAGCATGTGCAACTCCACTGAGTTCAATGGAGGGCTGAACTTGCATCTCCATATCACTTGCTATGTGCTGTAGCCCAGCCATGGGAAGGTTTACTGCAATCCCACACTTTGGTGTTGAAAGTTAAACACAGACTTATCTTAAAAAAGAAACTTTTTTTCCCTATTGTTACCTGCAGCATCTAAGTGACAGTGATTTGGCCTAGACGCTTATAACCCTGCAAGGAACTTTGCACAAGTGGAACCCTGCCCCCACATGAAGTCAGTGGGACTCTGTGGAAGTATGGGGCCTGCTTACACAGAGCTCCTTGCAGGATCAGGGCTCTAACGTTCAGAATGAGACTTGAAGTTGTCATATAAGCTTACCCATCTACAGTGTTATGTGAACAGCACATAAAGACTAGGCCCAGAATGTCTCTCAAAAGCAGAGATTTAGCACATACACTGCCAATGTACTATGAAAACCTTGTACTCTCCTCCCTCCCCACCCCCAAAATTAAATAGTAAAATGAGGATATTTATATAAAACAACACAACATATAAACTCTGGTTTTGCTCAGCCAGAGGGAATGATAAATTTCTTACAGACCTCCATTATACTGGTCCTTTGTTGACCACTGACTCCACTTCCAGGGCAGTGGAAACCAATTACTGTTGGACAAGGCTGTCCATTCATGGCAAGAACAACACACTTTTTTCCCCCCACATTTTCATTTTTTTTAACCCAATTTATGTTGAAGTCCTTTTCCCTTTTGCATTCTAAGCATGTCATCATAAAAAAAACCCTTCAGTTACCATCTGTGTTTTTTTTCTTACTTCAACCCAAAATAAACTGATGTGTGTGAGTACAGAATACATTGTTGGGTGTGTTTTGATATAATGTTATGGTCTGTTAAAATATCTACATTTTAAATCCAAAATGTAGTTTGTAAAGATAGAGCAGCAATTCAAGATGGAGTCTGAACTGCCATCTTGTGACCACCATCTTGTTGTTTACTGTTATCATGAACCAGTCATGACTAGATCCAACTGGTTTTTCCTGCCACTGGCAACTCCAAGGACAATTTTACCTCAGACTGTTTCTCGCCTTTGCTGGGACTGTACCATACTTTCCCGCCAGTAAATGCATAAAGGGACTGAACTCACCGACAAGTGGCACAGTCCATTCCAGTGGCTGTGCGTGCGTGGTTCAGATCTTCACAGCACCAGTGCATCGTTGAAGGGCACCACCATTCCTGAAGTGAAGAGAATGGGAAGAAGACATTCCATCTTACCTGCTCCTGTTCCTGGGTACATCATCACCAGAGGGTTTTGGTCTGCTTCTTCCCCCCGAGACATCGAGGGACTCTCCAGTGCTCCTCCTCGGCGGGTTCCAATTACCCAAAGAATGCAGGTCCTGGACTTCACCGCTGCCACAGACACGCTGATAGTCAGGCAATTAGGGTTCTCTTAATTGGGGATTTTATACTGTTTATTGCCAGGGTGAATTTGTATTTTGGGCCGGAGCTTCATGCTCCTGTTTTAAAGCTGTTGTTTCACTGTTCTGTATTGTTATTTAGCTACTGCTTTTTCTCATTTACTCCTTCCCTTATTGTACTCATTCCCTTAATACACTTACCTGTTGTTTTTAACTTTACTTATAGTCACTCTTTATTTCTTACACCACACATAGGGAAGATGGAGGGAGATCTATCAGTCCACCGGTGACAGACACGGCAGAGGAAGGGCCTGTTCCTCTGAGTAAAAGGGGCTTGTCTTATCTCTTGTTACCTACACCACTACACATTTAGAGTTACCTTGGCTCCCCTTTGAGGTAATAACGCGGTATATACAAAAAAAAAGCTCGCTAGAAAAAAATAAACCTACAACATTTCAGCTCTGTTTGCTATCTAGGCAATGATGAGTAGTGGAGCAAGATTGAACGCTGACCTGAAAATATTAGGCAGGATAGCGAAGGGAGAGTGGGCATCAGGAAATTTGAGTTCTATCCCAAACTTTGCTACTGACTTGCTGTGTAGCTTGAGGCAAGTCATTTAATTTCACTATGCCTCGAGTCTCCCTGTTGGTAAAATGTGGATAGTTATTTTGTAATTTGTTTTGAGATACTCAGGCAACAGGAACTACAGAACAGAAGGTACTTATTAGCCAAATTTTTATCTACTCTAGCAAAACACGTAGAATGACCTGAGCTGCCAAGAGGAGCGGGATCAACACCTACATAGTTTAAATTCACTTTTTTCTTAGGTCTTGTGCCATTCAGCATTGCTTCAATCACTGGCTTCCACTGCCAAGAGCATGCTGGAGCATCATCATGAAAGTGAAATGACAAGTCATGCAAGTACCAGAAAGATGTTTGGATTTTTTTCCATTTAAATATATGTCAGCTGGCCTTGCTGGACAGTGTCAACCTACAGTGAGGTTCCCCCCAAACACTGAGCTGAGATTCCTGTGGACGCTCTCACTACCTGTGTTCTGTTCTGGAACCATGCCATGGTCATTGCACTACTGACCACTGCAATTTAGGTGCCTTACACTAGTTGAGACAATTTGCTCTTTCAGGGCTAACTGCTCATCTGGTTTGTGATCTGCACGGTGGCCTAAGCCAAAGGACTGGTCATACGGGAAAGAAAAAATGCAGATATTTCCGCACATGTTCTTTGCTCTATAAGGAAAGTTTAATGCAAAACAAGTTGGGCATGAAAAGGGTCATTTATGAGACTTGCAGCCACATCCACTTACTTTCACTTTTGGTGTTGTCTTGTTATAGTCAGCATCACAGGGTCCGCACACGTTACTGGCCTTGCATGCTTGTGCTCCTGTGCTTAGGCTAGTCAAAGAAGGGGTCCCAACGCTTCTCTCAGTTACTTCATCTGTGTCTTTTTATTTACAGTGCTCAGTGCAGCCCCAATGCTCCCAACATCGATCTTGACTCTGACCCTTCCCTGGGTCTCTCGGCCCCAGAAGCTTCCTGTCGTCAGTAGAGACAAAGCTGCAGTCCCTCTGTCTTCTCCCCTGGCTAGCCTCCCACTGAGCCTTTCCCTGCGCTTATATCTCCTCCCAGTCACCAGCCCAGCTGGTTCCACTTGACTCAGCTGATTCCCCTGAGCCTGAGCTCGTTAGGGCCTGCAGCTGAGCTCCTTGCTGAGTGTCTGGGCCCTCCTCCCGCCCCACACCCGGCTGCCCTGTTGAGAAGCAGGGGAGGAGCCAAACCTTTAACAGGGCATCCAAGGGGTTTATACCCCTGCCCTGCCACAGTCAGCTACACTCTCTTAATTGTAGAAAACTTAAAATACAGAAATTGATGTACTTCAAGCCAGAGTTCTCAAGAGCTGGTAGAAATAAAGCAGCACCTCTTGAAAAAGGCCCAATTCCTGCCTCAAAAACCTTACAGTCAATGGTCACAAACTCGCCTCTGGCCCCATATGGAGTCCCAGTGAAATCTCTGAGACGCTGCCTGCATGAGGGAGCAGGCTGGTATTGTGAGTGAAGTCTGCAAAGGAGACAAGTTCAGATACAGACTAGGACTAAACAATGCATGGCCCTGAAAGCAAGAACAAGAAGCTAGCACTCGATACACAGTGCAAGGGGAAGCCAATGAAGGGATTCAAAGAGGGGGAGGATGTGGTCAGAAATAAAAAAAAGATGATTTTGGCAGCAGCATTTTATAGAATGTGGAGGAGAGAAAGGTGAATATTGTGAGGATGGAAACCTTTGAGGAAAATGATTTTGCTAGCCTAGCTTCTGTCTGAATCACCAACCTCAAACCCCAGAAATGACAGTGAATTGTCTCTCACAATAGTTATCTTTTCATCAATTTTATTTAAAACTAAACCATAGACAAATAGGTGCAAGTCTAAACTCTAGCTTCAGTCAGACAGTGACTGCTCTCCCTGTGAGTCACCAAAAACAACCTCTACAGCACAGCGTCACCCATACCTGCTATCCCATGTCCTGTACCAGAACATAGATAGGTCGCTGATTTCACTGCCATTGATGGCTGGAGGCTGCTGAGATATAGTTCCAGAGGCCACAGAGAAGTCCCTATTCAATAGTTTTTCCCGTTTCTAAGTGTGTACTTGCTGTTAATCTACAGGTTGACATTGTTCTCTGCAGTTTCAATATTATTTTAAAAATCACACTTTTACTTTCCTTCCCCCAAGCTTAATAATTAACAAAAAGAAATAAAGTTCCCAACACTTAGTTTCATCCCCCTGTTTGGGACCTGTCACTAGTCTCATCTTTTACTCTGGAGGGAATCTCCTCCCAGCCATCCATGGCCTAGGAGTGGCCAACTGACTTTTTTAAACTTCCTTCCCTGAAGAAAACATCAATTCAAAGCATAATTGTCCAGCAAGAACTACACTCCAACCATCATAAGCTCCCAGATTCAGCTAGTCAGCTTTCCAGATCAGGTGAAACTTCATCAGTCCCTCTTTTTGTTGAGCTGTGACAGACCTCCCTTTTGCTGCCAGTCCTCCTGCCGCACCTATAAAGGGGTGGTGCATCTCATGCTCCCTGGCCTGTATGCATTAGTCAAGGGTCACCCATTTGTCAGTCAGAGGTCTGGATGTACTGCTATCCCTTCCTCTCCCTGCCGAGATGAGCCAGGGAGCTAGGAGAGCATGTGGGGCTGTCACTGAGGCATGTTCAAATATGGTGCTGGAACTGCTCAGCATGAAGCCAAAGTAGTGGGTCCTCCTGCTGGCCTCCAATCCAACCCAGTGCTACTCATCTCTCAGTCTTCAAATGCTGCTGAAGCCCAGGTATATAAAGAGGCATTACAGTTGCTCCTCTTTGCTTCATAGCCCTAATCTACACTTCAAGGTTAGGTTGTACTTAGCCACGTTAGGTCGATTTTATAAGCAATGCGGCTACACAATCAACCCAGTTTCATCAACCTAAAGGGCTCTTAAAATTGACTGCTGTAATCCTCCCTGGCGAGGGGAGTAGCGCTAAAATCAACCTTCTTGGTTTGAATTTAGGGTAGTGCAGATGCAGTGTAGTGCAATTCGATGGTATTGGCCTCCTGGAGCTATCCCAGAGTGCTCCAATGTGACCGCTCTGGACAGCACTTTCAACTCCGATGCACTAGCCAGGTACACAGGAAAAACTCCAGGAACTTTTGTATTTCATTTCCTGTTTGGTCAGCATGGCGAGCTTAGCAGCACAGGTGACCATGCAGTCCCAGAACTGCAACTGAGCTCCAGCATGGAGAAAACGGGAGACATTGGTGTGATGGTACCTCCGATAAGGCTCTATGGAAATATGCTTAGAATGTGTTTTGTGCTTCATATGCCATGTAATATTTATCTGTAAAGGTTATGATCTACTGAATGTATTAATCCTATTTGCATGCATGTATCATTTTTGTATTCAAAGTTATGAATGTTGGCTGTGTACTGGCTTGATTTCTAAATAACCTTAGTAGAGCATTTGGTCAGTTCCTGGAGTAAGGAATGTTGAAATTAAGTACCTAATCAAGAAACACTTAAAGGACAATGGATCTTGGAATGCTCCAATCCACATAAGAAGTCTACTTGAGGATGTTCAAGGTAGCATGTAAACAATGGATGCTACCTGTAAAAACTGAGAGTCATGAATGGACATGTGACTTGCCCAGGTGACTCCAAAACTCCATCTTGGAGTTGGACTTTGCATAGGAGTGAGTCTCCACCCATAAGCGAAAGTCTATTTAAACTCCTGGGAGACCCCTCCATTTTGTTTTCAGCTGGCTAAACAGAGAGCATTGCCACCCCCACAGGATACCTGGAAGACACTGGAACAAAGGAAGGTGTGCAAGGGATGTGAGTGATTGCTGGACCCAGGCTAAAAGGAGATTAGTCTGTAAAAGGGAGCATTCTGGAACTGGTGAGGATCTTATCTATATTCAGTCTGATTAGACACAGATTTGTGCATTTTATTTTATTTTGCTTTGTGACTTACTTTGTTCTGTCTGTTACTACTTAGAACCACTTTAATCCTACTTTCTGTATTTAATAAAATCACTTTTTACTTACTAATTAACTCAGAGTATGTATTAATACCTGGGGGAGCAAACAACTGTGCATATCTCTCTATCAGTGTTACAGAGGGCGAACAATTTATGAGTTTACCTTATATAAGTTTTATACATGGTAAAATAGATTTATTTGGGATTTAGACCCCATTGGGAGTTGGGCATCCAGGTGTTAAAGACAAGCACACTTCTGTTAGCTGCTTTCAGGTAAACCTGCAGTTTTGGGGCAAGTAATTCAAACCCTGGGTCTCTGTTGGAGCAGATGGGAGTGTCTGGCTCAGCAAGACAGGGTGCTGGAGTCTTGAGGTGGCAGGGAAAACAGGAGCAGAAGTAGTCTTGGCACATCAGTTGGCAGGTCCCAGAGGGGTTTCTGTGATCCAACCTGTCACAACTGGATCTGATTGCTGTATAGGGAGAAGAATCTGTGCAGGCAGAACTCTGATCAAAAAGAAGAAATGCTAACATATATGCCAAAATCGCACAGGGCATGGTGGAGAGAGGATACACCAGGGACACACAGCAGTACTGTGTGAAAGTTAAGGAGCTCAGGCAAGCCTACGACAAGACAAAGGAGGCAAACGGTCGCTCTGGGTCAGAGCCCCATACATGCCGCTTCTATGATTAGCTGCATGTCATTCTAGGGAGGGGACCCTACCAGTACCCCACCACTGTCCGTGGACACCTGCAAAGGGGGAATCTCACGCAACATGGAGGAGGATTTTGTGGATGAGGAGGAGGAGGAGGAGAATGCGCAGCAGGCAAGTGGAGAATCCATTTTCCCCAACAGCCAGGACCTTTTCATCACCCTGGAGCCAATACCCTCCCAAGGCAGGTTCCCAGACCCTGAAGGTGGAGAAGGCACCTCTGGTGGGTGCACATTTGTAACTACACTACAGGGGTTAAAAGCAATTGTGTTTAATGTTTGATTTGCCCTGAAGACTTGTGATACATTCATGGCCAGTACAGCTACTGGAAAAGTCTGTTAACATGTCTGGGGATGGAGCGGGAATCCTCTAGGGACATCTCCATGAAGCTCTCCTGGAGGTACTCTGAAAGCCTTTGCAGAAGATTTCTGGGGAGGGCTACCTTATTTCGTCCTCCACAGTAGGACACTTTACCATGCCAAACCAGTACCAAGTAGTCTGGAATCATTGCAGCACAAAGCATAGCAGCGAATAGTCCTAGGTTTTGGTTGTATTCATGCAAATTCAGTCTTTATCTTTCTGTCAGCCTCAGGAGAGTGATATCATTCATGGTCACCTGGTTGAAATAGGGGAATTTTTGTAAGGGAACAGTAAAAGGACCCCATTCATGCTGGGCTGTTTGTGCTTGGCTAAAAGGGATCATCCCAGAGAATAGCCACGCGATGGGGGGAGGGGTGTGCTGCATATCCAACCCAAAACCGCAGCTCCCTCCTTTTAAATGGCAAACCCAACCGGCATTGCTTGCTATGGGAAAGGAGGGTGCTGCAGTTTGAAACCATTCCCACATGTTATGAAGGCAGAAGAAGCCAACCCCACATACCCTTTTGCTTACCATTGCTGCCTGGAAAACAAATTCTGTTGTCCAGCCATGTATGATGTGTCCTGTACCTAAGGTCCATGTGCTGTCTGCTGTGAATTGCTTGATTCACTGTGAAAGAGTCTCCCTTGTGTTCTCAGAAACCTTCTTAAATTTTACTCTCCCTTTTTATCTCCCCTGCAGATGCAAATGTTTCTACGCTCCTCGTATCGTCTCCATCTCTGAGGTTATCGCAGTTTAGAAGAAAAAAATGCACTTGCATTGACATGTTTTCAGAGCTCATGCAGTCCTCCCCCACTGATAGGGCACAGCTGAATGAATGGAGTGCAATTGGTGGCAGAGGCCAGGAAAGCATTAAGTGAGCGTGATCAGAACACACAGGAACAGATGCTGACGCTAATGGGGGAGCAAACGGACACGATTAGCCATCTGGTGGAGCTGCAGGAAAGGCAGGAAGAGCACAGATCGCCACTGCATCCATTGTATAATCGCCTGCTCTCCTTAAGTTCCATATCCTCCTCACTCAGAGGCCCAACAATGCGGGGGGAGAGGGAGAGGCTCCGGGCACCCAGCCACTCCACTCCAGAGAATGGCCCAAGCAACAGAAGGCTGTCATTCAAACAGTTTTGATTTGTAGTGTGGCTACAATAAGCAACGGGGCCTTGTCCTTTCCTCCTCCCCTACTCCACCTGGGTTACCTTGTCAGTGATCTCACTTTTTTTTAAATAAATAAAAAATGCTTGGATTAAAAACAATAGGCACTTTATTTCCTTTGTCATCTGTGGTCGAAGGGGAGAAGGGGATTTGCTTACAGGGAAGTAAATTCAACAAAGGGGGCGGTTTTGCATCAAGGAGAAACACACACAACTGTCACACCGTAGCCTGGCCTGTCATGAAACTGGTTTTCAAAGCCTCTCTGATGCGCAGCGCACCATGCTGTGCTCTTCTAATCGCCCTGGTGCCTGGCTGTTCAACAATGGCCACCAGGCGATTTGCCTCAATCTCCCACCCCACCGTAAACATCTCCCCCTTACTCTCACAGACATTATGGAGCACACAGCAAGCAGCAATAATAAGGTGAATATTGGTTGCGCTGAGGTCTAACCTAGTCAGCAAACAGCACCAGAGCGCTTTTAAACATCCAAAGGCACATTCTACCACCATTCTGCACTTGCTCAGCCTATAGTTGAACTGCTCCTCATTACTGTCCAGACTGCCTGTGTATGGCTTCATGAGCCATGGGAGCAAGGGGTAGGCTGTGTCCCCAGCATTTCAACATCTCCAATGGTAATTTTCTGGTCTGGGAAGTAAGTCCCTTCTTGCAGCTGTTCAAACAGCCCAGAGTTCCTAAAGATGCGAGCATCATGCACCTTTCCTGGACACCCCACGTTGATGTTGGTGTAACGACATGTACCCAAAAACATCCGTAACAATGTTTTTGCCCCATCAGGCATTGGGAGCTTAACCCAGAATTCCAATGGGCAGCGGGGACTGTGGGATAGCTACCCAGAGTACACCACTCTGTGAGTCAATGCTAGCCACGATATTGAGGACACACTCCGCTGAGCTACTGTGCTTAGTGGGGACACACATGATCAACTGTATATAATCACTTTCTAAAGATCAAGTATCAGAGGGGTAGCCGTGTTAGTCTAGATCTGCAAAAGCAGCAAAGAGTCCTGTGGCACCTTATAAGACTAACAGACGTATTGGAGCATGAGCTTTCATGGGTGAATATCCACTTCGTTGGTGGACTCTTTGCTGCTTTTTCTAAAGATCGCCTTCTATAAATTCGACCTAATTTCCTCGTGTAGACATACCTATAGTCCCTCCGCTGGAATTGGCAGACAGCATTCAAATTTCAAACATTTTAAATGAGTGGAAAAACAACACATATTTAGTGAAAGATTTCCCCATTTTTTGACCAGCTCTACTAACTGCTTTCTTCCCAGACAAAAAGAAGAACGAACCCCTTCCACTGTCCCCTTACATTCAAGGCCCCACTTCCCCACACTCCAGACAAGCAATTTTTCCCCTGTCAGTGTGATGAAGCCTTGAACACTGACATGTGAGGTCCAACAGTTGGCACCCAGAGATGGTCAAACTATTGCTAGATGAGGGCCTGCAAACACCTGGATCTCAAGGAAGTGGGACAGTTGATCACTAGACAACCCATTAAAACCAACAGACCCCTAGAATCAGGCATGACAAACCATCTTTGGTTTTCTCTGTTAGTATATAACATCATCCACTGATCAGATCATGGGGGCAATCAATACACACTTGTAAGCATGAAATGGTTCCAACTTTGCAAATGTGCATTTGTGTCTCCCCACATAAACAAAATAATGTGGATTTCTTTAATTGGTAAGGGCCATAATTTCAACATACCATGATTCATAACTGCTGAGGTAAAATGGACATCACATGAACATGCCTCCCCTCATCCTCCAGAATTCTCTAATGCCTTTCTTTAATGCATATGTGGCACAGTGCTTACATTCCTCTGGAGTAAATCCAACTAAGGCTGTCCCGGCAGTATTTATTCCATAGTCGCTGGCCAATTTTTTAATTTGAGCCTCTGTAGATTGAGGGGATACATAAGAAAAAGTCTTCCCAAGAACACAGTACGAAATGTACCCAGAGTCTTCATGTGCAGTCATTGTATTGTCTTGATCTTCAAAGCTCTCCAGATTACAAGCTATTTCAATTTTCTCATTGTGAGGAAAAGCCATAGTCTGTACACCCTTTAAACCACGTGTATTGCTGCCTCGGATAGCACGTGCTATATCTTTTCCTATAGCCAGGTCTTGAGTGTCTATAGTCACATTGCAATTCATCACATAGGAGCTGGCTCCAACACCTATAACCAGCAGAAAAACAGATTGGTCAATTAGAACAATCCTCCTTATGAATTCCTGTGACTTTACCTCTGTATCTGTTTTCACATTTATAATGACCTGAGGCCAGATTCTGGCCTTGAATGTGTCCCAGTGATTCCAACTGACTTCAGTGAGAGCTCTGCAGGCACATTTGAGGCCAGATCATGTCCCCTAAGCAATTATTTTAAACTCATTTTATCTTTGTGATTCTATGCTCCTTGATTTTAATTCTGTGCTTAAGTTTTTCCTTTTATTCTCCAGTCCAATAACATTTCTTTTGTTCTGCTCCCTTACCCCAAGGTCTGCAAAAGTAGAAATCCCTTTGCAAGTGCAGAGAAACAGGCTTATTAAAACTGAACTAGGCACATTTATGCTTCCCATCACTCCCACATTCTGAAAGAATATTTCAGCTCCTAATGATGGGTCCCTGGGTCTAACTCTTGGGAATTCTGCGTGAATGAATTAGATTAGAATTGATTTTATCAATATTAAATTTCCCTCCTTTCAAAATGCAATGGATCAAACATTTATCCCAAACTCTTGCAGAAAGCAAATTAGATCAGAAAAGAAATGGAATATATATTTCCTTTTTTTGCCTGGTTAGAAATAGGTTGATGTTTTTTAGCTGCTGCTCTTACAGAGAAAATGTCAACTGTGGATCAACTCGATGAAATCTCTCAACTTTGAAAAGGTAATATACACCTTCCCCTAGTCAGCGACCACTACAAGCTATTTTGGCACCCACATTGTTTCAGGGTCCCAGTGTTATTCCTCACAGTTGTTCTGGATGCCATGCTTAACTACTGACTGGAGAAGCAGGCAACCTATTTTAAGGCTACTGCACAATCAAACATCTGCTAAGGGATATGATACTGTGTAGGACCTGGGGACCCCTTATGACCATGCCTCCCATTTAAGCCCCTTGTGCTTCAACCAATCTTGCTAAAATTGAGCACAAAACAAAACAAAAAAGTAAGACTTCACTACAAACAGGATCATTCATATGCATTTTGCTGGTTAACTATATTACAAAATAATTAAGCACTAATTCAACAAATTCAAAATAGCATACTAATTTAAAGCAAAAATTGTAAATACCCTAAAAATGGATTTTAAAATGATGAGTAAGTTTGCATTCATCCACTGACACTGCTGTTTCACTCCCTTCTTTTCAACTTTTGCAGTGGGCTAGAATTTTATTTTGTTCCACTTCACATTTACTGCAATTTTCAAATATCATGCAACAAACATCCTTGGCATTTACTTTACATGTCCTAATGACCAGGCACTATATGCCTGAATAGCACTTGTGTAGATCCTGACTATGTTTAGTTGATATTTATAATGCATGTTCTGGTGCTTGGATTACCTAGTATTTTCCCCCAATCATTCTCTGAGCAACCATGGCATTTAGCACACAGTAGGCCTAATTCTGCTCTCAGGGTATGTCTACACTACAGCAACACTGCTACGGCATTGCAGCTGTGCCACTATAGAGTGGATGCTTCCTATATTGACAGAAGGGGGTTTCCCATCAATGTAGGTAACCCACCTCTCTTAAAGGTGGTAGCTAGGTCACCGGAAGGATTCTTCTCTTGACCTAGCTTTGTCCAGGGTGGAGATTACATCGAACTAACTACATCATACAGGATGCAAACATTTTCACCACTCTAAGTGACGTAGCTAGATCAATACAATTTTTAGGTGTAGATCAGCCTCAGTTGCACTAAAGTATATCTGGCCTAACTTCTCTAAAGGTATTGGAATTCACTTTGATTGCATTTGGGATTGTCATGGTATAATCCCCACTCTGAACCTTAGCGTCCAAAAGATGGGGTACTAGCATGAATTCCTCTAAGCTCAATTACCAGCTTAGAACCTGTAGCGCTGCCACCAACCAGGAATTCCAGTGCCTGGTACACTCTGGTCCCCCCAAGACCTTGCCCGGGGACCCCCAAGACCCAGACCCTCAGGATCTTACCCCAAGGAAAGTAAACCCTTTCCCCCACCGTTGCTTCTCCCAGGCTTCCCCTCCCTGGGTTACCCTGGAAGATCACTGTGTGATTCAAACTCCTTGAATCACAAAACAGAGAGGAACATGTACCTTCCCCCCTCCTTCTCTCTTCCCCTCCCAGATTCTCCTTGAGACAGTAATCCTGGCACAGAGAGAAATCAGCCTCTCTCTCCCCCTTCCCTCCTTTCTCCCCACCAATTCCCTGGTGAATCCAGACCCAGTCCCCTGGGTCTCACCAGAATAAAAAAAACAATTAGGTTCTTAAACAAGAAAAGCTTTTAATTAAAGAAAGAAAAACAGTAAAAATTATCTTTGTAAATTTAAAATGGAATAGGTACAGGATCTTTCAGCTGTAGACACTGGGAACACCCTCCCAGCCTAAGTATACAAGTACAAATTAAAATCTTTTCAGCCAAATACCAATTTGAAATCCTTCCAGCCACATACACATTTGAACTTCTTCCAACCAAATACACATTTGCAAAATAAGAAAACAACCATAAACCTAACTCACTTTATCTACCTAGTACTCACTAGTCTGAACTTATAAGAGCCTGTATGGGAGAGATTGGAGAGAAACCTGGTTGCATGTCTGATCCCTCTGAGCCCCCAGAGTGAACAACAACCAAAACTAACAGCACAGCACAAAAACTTCCCTCCCTCAAGATTTGAAAGTATCCTGTCCTCTGATTGGTCCTCTGGTCAGGTGACAGACAGGCTTACTGAACTTGTTAATCCTTTATAGTCAAAGAGATATAAAGTGCTTCTGTGCTATTAACTTTTCTTATCTGTTTATGACAGGGATATTTCTTGTTTACCTCAATCTCTAGGAATGAATTTTTGTTTGCAAGAAGCAAATGTCTCAAATATTTATATTAATATTTATTTACACAAAGGTTCCGTCCACTTTATCTGTGTATCTGTCATCCAAAAACGAAATAGAAACATTGCCATGTGACTAAGGTGAGCTGTCACAGCGTGAAGAAACACATTAATGCTTGCTTTCAACAATTCATGAGCAATCCAAGGACTGCATTCTCCCCGCCCCGCCAACACACACATAAATAA
This sequence comes from Gopherus flavomarginatus, assembly GCF_025201925.1. Classification (NCBI taxonomy): domain Eukaryota; kingdom Metazoa; phylum Chordata; order Testudines; family Testudinidae; genus Gopherus; species Gopherus flavomarginatus. The sequence goes on along the minus strand of NC_066626.1, from coordinate 23,939,883 downwards.
TAATAAAGTTTGAATGATTTATTTGTATTACAGTGATGCTTAGAGATCCCAATGAGATGGGGGCCTCATTGTGATAGGAGCAGTACACACATACAGGATAGTCCCTGTCCCAAAGTGCTGTCAATCTAAACAGACTAATGGTGGGAGAAGAAAGAGGCACACAGAGAAATGAATTGTCCTGCCAAAGGTTACACAGCAGGTCAGTGGTCAAGGCTATCAGAAGCCAGCTCTCCCAATGCCTAATCCAGAGCCCTATCCTAGATTCAAATGCAGCCCAAAACAATCAACCTGGTTATGACCAATCTGCAAACAACAACAAACAAGGCCAAATTCAGATAAATTATTCATTGCAAATATCTCTCCCTACTCTACTTATGTATCAGGGAAACGTACAAAGCCTAATGTCTCTCTCTGACAATTTTGCTGGTTTTTAAAAATTCTGAATCATGTACTGTGCAACTGGTGATCCAGTGGTACCACAAAGAACTCTACAGTTAACTGATAGTGATGTAAACTCTTTATGCCAGACTGTTTAAGAACAGAGAAAACAAATGCACTTAATTAAGATCTGATGTGTATTTTTCCCCCATACACAAATGCAATATTTGTGTTTGGGCACTGGCAGAAATGACTGTGATCTATGGTATTAAAGTCTGGTTTAAAGATGCTTGTGGCAGGCTTATGCCTGGAGCAACAAAAATTAAAATGTATTCAGACAAAACAACGGTGAAAAGTTCATTAGAAAAATAAAAAGCAGTGATCATAGAAGACAAACATGTATTCTTCTCTCAGAAAATTATTCACATATTATAACTTTTCTTAAACAGGATACAAACACTGTCATTCTCAATAAAGTCAAAGGCATTGAGAGTACTCTTTCCTCCCAGAAGTATACAAAGAGCTTTATTTTATCTGGAGGAGAGTAGATAACTCAGTAATGGTTCTGATTATTTTCCAAGGATGTTTTCAAATTAAATAAATTGGTAGTAAGTGGGCAGGGACACCCAGCTGGTTTCATGCACAAGCCTTAAGCATCAGGGAACTTTGGTTCAAGAAATCTAGATTAGACCAGCATAGAGTCCTGTGGCACCTTATAGATTAACAGTCGTATTGGAGCATGAGCTTTCGTGGGTGAATACCCACTTCGCGTAACGGACTGAATCCCCAATAGACCACCATACAACTGAGATGCTTTGGAGGAGCCCACAGTGAAATAGTAACATTGCGTGCTCCAGAATGAAGTATTTGACAGCATTGTAAAGGACATTTTGGAGGATTTGCTCACATTATATATGGCCATAGCCAGATCTACCAAAATTTTACTTGTCTGTAGTGCAGACACACACGCAGGCAATAACTGCGCCAGTGGTTTTTGAAGGGCATCCACTAGACAAAAGACAGCTGAACTAGAACATTCAAGAGTGTCAGTGACCGGATTCCAATATGAGTTATTTCTTGCTAGAATCACAAGTGAATAATCTGTACACTGGGGAAAGAGGAGATGGAGGAAGGGTCCATGGCACGTTTGCAAAGACATGCAGACACACTCTCTGATCCCTGTGCTGGCTGCTATCATGGATGGCTCTGTGGAGCAGCAGCTCAGCAGGGTTTTGGGGGAGCCAGGATTTGGGTGGATGGAAAATATCCACCCTGTCATCTTCCTGCTGCGTGTGGGTTTTTGGCAGTCATTTAGGCGTAGCATCCTGCCAGAACTGGGACGTTAGTATGGAGATTAATCTTACTGCTTCACAGTCAGCCTGAACAGAAATAAAACCCCACAAAACAGCACTGAGCTCTTGCCTCTCTTCCTCTGGCTAAAAAGCAAACTAGTCGGTTTGTTCCGTGATCAACTCTGCAGTGCTTCTAAAGAACAAAAATGAGCTGGAAACACACTAGGTACTGGCATGCAAATGAGCGGAACCAAAGACAGATTTGAAGCACAGCAGAGCAAAACTTTGGTGTGATGCCCCAAAGCAGATTAAATAGACACAGTTCTGGTTTTCAAGCACAACCTCAGGTGAAGCCGGTCAGCTGTATGCTCCTGCACCTCCCTCACTTGATGTTCCTTGACTTGGACCCAACTGTTTGCCTATACCATAGGGACAATGTATATTGCATAGATGTACGATTACAAAAGCCCTCTAACGTGTTGCACATTGTTAGTCCGTGTAGAACAGGGGTGAGCAAACTACAGCCTGCGGGCCAGATCCGGCCCCTTGGGGCTTTGGATCTGGCCCACAGGATTGCCATCCCTGTGGCACTGCAGGCCCCGTGCTGCTCCCGGAAGTGGCCAGCACCATGTCCCTGCGGCCCAGGGGGTAGGGCAGAAGGCTCCACATGCTGCCCTTGCCTGTGGGTCCCTCCCCCAAAGCTCCCATTGGCCAGGAACGAGGAACCCCGCACTCCCTCCTGCACCCTAACCCCCTGCCCCAGCCATACATTCATGGCCCTGCATGCAATTTCCCCACCCAGATGTGGCCCTCGGGCCAAAATGTTTGCCCACCCCGGCGTAGAAGCTGTTGGTGTGTGCTAAATGTTCCCTACTATGCTTTAACGTTGTTAGTTCTGTTTCATACAGCATTTCAAACTATGCTAAAGTGTAGTAGGGAACATTTAGCAGGAACCAGCAGGGTCTAATTGGACTAATTAATGTACAGTATGTCTGTGCTTTAGAACCCACATCTCCATGCACTGCGTTAGCCCAGCATGCAGGCAGAGCTCAAATGAAACCGAGATTTTGGAATCTGTTCAGCTGCCAAATTCAAAAGTAAAACTTGTGAGGCAAAAGTAAAGCCAAATCTGCTAATACTGCAGTTCTGGGAACAACCCTGGTGCCCCTTCTGTTCTGACTAGAGCTGAGGAGAAATTGTCAGGGGATAGGAGAGGCAGACTTTGTGAATTTGGGGTGGTTTCACTGAATTGTTTGTGACTTTTAAAATAAAACCTTTTGAAATTTCCTTCAAATTTGTATTTAAAAAAAAATATTAAAATTCTCAAAAAAATGTTTGGTTTGACCCAACATGAATTTTCCCCAAAACTTTTAAATCTGACAATTTTAAAAAAAAGTGTTAGTTTGACTAGAAACTAGATTTATTTTATTTTATTTTTCAGGGTTGCCAGCAAACCAAAAAATGTATTCTTCACCCTGCTCCAGTCCTGACCTACATGCGTGTGCTCAGAGCTCTCCTACCGTACACTCTGTAAGCAACAATTGTGAAATTTCCTCAGGTAGAGTTTCTAGGTCCTCACACAAGCGTGAATTTGATAAATTTGTATCACGCTGATGAACTCTGAAAGGATAAGCACACATGTCCACAGCTCACACCTGCCCTGAGTAATCACAGAAGCTATATATTGTGGCAATTCTAGGGGTGGCATTTCGGAAGCAATATAGGATAGGTGGCTTTCTCATGTGCACAGCAATGCCTATGGTGCCCTTCCATCTCAGTTCACTGCAGAGCGTGGTTCTGAGCTCGTGAATCAGGACAGAAAGTCTGACCATGCTTATACATTTCTATATTGTTTTCACTGATTTCAGCAGGAGAAGGCTCAAGCTCTATGCACTCTCCCTTACAAGAGTTTGGGAGTGCTCTCCCAGCTTGTCACTTGAATTCTTTATCAAGATTCAACTAAAAGCAGCAACAATTAAAGGCTTCTTTTGCAACAATTCTCCACAACTGGGAATTTACTGTCAGAGTTCAGGATGAATAGAGAGACAAGTCTATCCATTTAATCAACATGGATCGCGTGTAACTCATAGGGGTGAGGCCACTGCCTGGAGGTTGGTCAGATGCAGCACCTCCCTGATGCCCAATATAATCAGTGTTTAGATTACCTGTCATGGAGGAGGAGCAACTCTGTGATCTATTTTAAAAAGCACACATACCATTTACTGTCAACATACCAGGCTTCAGTGTTTAAATGACTGCATAAATGTTAAAAGGGTTTGGTTGTTATTTTTTAATATGGTGCTTATTTGTAGCCCTGAAAGTCATTATTAATAGATCTTCAACCGAGCTTTGGCAAGTCACTTCACTGACCTGTACATCAGTCTCCCCATCTATAAAATGGGAATAATGATGTGGACCTCCTCTGTAAAGCACTTTGAGAGCTATTCATTAAAAGCTCTATATAAGAGCTAGAGATTATTGTTATAATAAATAATAATAATAAAACATTCACAAAAGGAGGGGCACTGCCAGTTATTTCTAAAGTCTTCTCCTACTATCTACTTTTATTTGTAAAAACCATTTTGGAAACTTGAAACTGAAACCTGCATCTTTAATAACTTTTATCCTACATTGTGGGGATGTGGACTAATGTGTTATTGTACTTTTCACTGTAGGAGCTGGACAGATGGCACTGATTTTATATGTTAATCATTTAAATTGTAGAGAAAAAAATATAGTGGGGTTTAATGGGGGAATAAATATAACACACAAGTGACATTCACAGCAGCGATTCAAGTTCAGAAAAGAGCAGTGTCAACACTCCCCACCCAGCTCCCCACTGTTATTACTACCTATACAAGTCTCAACTTGGTCCCCAATCCTACAAACACTTATGCATATATTCAACTTTACACACATGAACAGTCTCAATGGGACTACTCACCTTCATGCTTCAGGGCTTCAGCCAGACACCTACAGGGATCAGGAAGGGATTACCTCCGCACCATGAAGTCGGGATATGTTTGTGTTTTTTTAAACTCCTTCCTCTGAAGGCCACACAGCTGGAAATGGGATATTGGACAGAGTGAGCCTGGGCTCTGAGGTGTTGTCACCAAGCATTCTCTCTCTCAGGTGCTTGGTGGGCTGGTTCTTGCTCACATGTTCAGGGTCTAACTGATCACCCTATGTGGGTTGGAAAGGAATTTCCCCCCAGGTCAGACTGGCCGTCATCTTGGGGTTATTTTGCCTTCCTCTGAAGCCACTGGGTGCGGGTCACTTGCCAAAATTAGCTGGGTCTCTCTCACTTAATCATTTCCCTGCCACTGCAGGGGCCTTGGACACTGGTGCACTTTGCTCCCTCCTATTCTCTGCCTGTAGCACCCGTGGGCAACAAAACTTTGGTCTCATTTGAGTTGTTAGGTTTAGTTGTGTGGGTGCAGGGTGGTGTTTGCAGACTGTAATATACAGGAGGTCAGACTAGATGAGCTGGTGTCCCTTCCGGCCTTAAACTCCATGACATTATAAAAAGAAGCAAGAGCACAAGTGCTTACAAGATCAGAATCTTAGGGCCTGACTCAGCAAGGTACATAAGCATGTGCAGAACTTTTAAGTGTGTGAGCAGCCCTACTGACTTCAGTGTGACTACTCACCTGCTTAAACTTAGGAACATGCTTAAGTACCTTGCTGAATCATGGCATCCATGGGGAAATCCAGCAATTGCCCGGAATATACCAAGCACTGGTGCTTTACAAATAAGTAAATAATCATAATAATACAAATATAAGTATTTTGTAGGCACAGACCTAATGTGGGATTTTCAATGGAACTTGAGCATCTAAGGGTATGGCTACACTTACAGTTGTACAGCGCTGGAAGTTACAGCTGTCTTCGTACAGCTGTGTAGGGAAAGCGCTGCAGTGTGGCCACACTGACAGCTACCAGCGGTGCAGTGTGGCCACATTTGCAGCACTGTTGGGAGTGGTGCATTATGGCAGCTATCCCAGTGTTCAAGTGGCTGCAACGTGCTTTTCAAAAGAGTGTGACAGAGAGCGTGGGGGAGACAGAGAGTGGATTTTTGGAGGTGACACTGTGTCAGCAGCTGCCTTGCAAGTTCTAAGGACTGGAAGATACACAACACCAACCTGCAATCAATTTAAAAGTTTCGAGCCCTTCCCCCACCCCTCTCTTATTCACTAAATGCAAATTATGCGCTCCTAAATAGCCTTCAGACTACATAAGAAGCTGCTCAACACAGACTCCCTCCTCCCCCTCTGCCGTGTGACTTCTCTCTTCAAGCAAACAGCTCCGAACCTTCCAAAGCAATTCCCCTGCCTGCCTGCGCTCAATCGAGCGAACAGGAGCTGTGTTTGTTTTTTAGATGAGCAGCTCGGGGGAGCTCGCAGTTCAGCCATTCTTCCAGTTTGTTGTGAGCAGGCATTCTGGGATACCTCCTAATACCCTGGAGGCCAATAACAGCGCTTTTGGTGGCCACACTTGATGAGCAGCGCTGCAATCGTTACACCACAAGCAGACCAGGTGTACAGCCAGCGCTGCAGCCAGGGAGTTGCAGCACTGGATGTGCCTTGCAGGTGTGGACAGTTACTAAGTTGCAGCGCTGTAAACCCACCACCAGCGCTGCAACTCTCCAGTGTAGCCAAGCCCTAACTCTTTAGGTTCCTTTCTAAACCCCAATCACATCACCAACATCCTGTATACAGACACAACATTCAGTTTCCTAGGTGCCCTTTTAATGGAGGATTTCACATCCCAGAAGGAAGAATATTCTTGTTCTTATCCTCCTCACTTTTTAGCTGAAGACACATAACCCAGTAAATTAAATCTGATAAACACAAGAGCTTGTATACAGACACATTTTAGTATGAAAAATACAGCCTTTATATTTGATTTTTAAATCATTTCTGCCTTGTAATACTGACTGTTTGTCTTGGATCTAGGTAACAATATAGTTGACTACCCCAATGTCTCCTTAAAGGCAGAATGATCAATGGGCAAACTTCCATAAAAACTTAAAAACTAATTGATGATTTAGCCAAAGTTATTTGCATATTTCTAAATGACCATCAGGAAAAGTAGCAGGGAAGAGAAATTCAAATGCTTAGGGAAGTCTCTCTCTCAGATTTCTTCTCAGAGAGCTGCTAGCTGAGAAAGCAGTGAAAAGTACCAGTCTTCATCATCTCTCAGTTCCAAGTACGCTTGTCTCATAAACATACAAGAGATGTAGAGTTCTGCTCCATTTTGAGAGTGCCACAAAACTGTTCAACAGCTTTAAAATAAGCTTCTTATGCTTACAACAATCTCTTTCTGTCACACTCTCCTCACAATCAGAATTTTTTAAAACCGATTCCCTCAATGGGGTTCTCATAGCATCATGAAGATTTATTGCCCTACATGTTTAAATCAGCTACTAAGATTTTCTCAATACATTCTATTACAGGGCAAATCCTGAGGTCCCTACTCAGGTACAGAGGTCAATGGAAGTTTCTCCTGAGTATGGACTGAGTAAAGGACTTCAGGATTTGGCCCTTTTACAGGGCCTGATCCAAAGCCCATTGAAGTAAGTGAGAGTCATTCCATTGACTGCAATGGGCTTCAGACCTGGCCCACAGTGAGCATTTTTAACCACATCAGATTCTATATTTTAGCCAGGTATTAAGCAATGCAGTTCCTACCTGTTAAACTGTATCTTTGGGAAGGCACAGCTCCTATATCAGCTTTAACTTCCATTGACTTGAAATCTCTCCCTTTAAACCAACCCAGCTGTTTTCTTCTCTGAACCAGACTTCGTTTCTCAGGTTGATCAGCTTGCCCAAAAAGAAACATACTGCATCCTGGGACACAAAGGGTCAAAATCTCAGCTATGCCTATAGAAATTTTTTTAAAAAGCACAACACTAATGATTAACTTTACAGCAAAACAGTTAGATTTGAGTTAATTGAATGAGACCAATGCAGTAAAAACAAATAACATGACAATGGAGGGATCAGAATCCACACCCTATCCATACTGAATGCCACTATAATGACCCATCATTCCAGTGCCACTCTGATCCAGTACTATATTTCCATATTCTACAAGGCCATATGCAGCAATGGTAGCATAAAGATTAGAATCTATAACCTCACAGCGACTTCCTACACCAGGATTAAAGCTCCCCAATTCACAGTGCCCTGAAGGAGCCATGCACATTGTGTTTAATTTTTGTTCAAGTGGTCCTAAGGCATCTACTCAGGATTATTTGCTTTCACTTCAAACTATTGCTTTTATGGTGGTTCTGTTTTAACTTTGGATATTTAGATTATGCATTCAGTGACTATGTCAAGGATAGCCTAAACCAAAATGAAAAGCTTGTTTGTACAGTAGTTTAAATAATGCTTATACTGTTATCACAAAAGCTTTCCTATAGATGTAGAACAGACAACACAGTGGTTACAATTGGATTTTTCACTGGGATTTTAGAGTAATAAAAAAGTGCATAAAGTCTGCAGTTTGGAATCCATTTACATTGACTGTGTATGCTCGACTTGCACTAATGTGTATCTTGTGTCTGCAAAGTCACTTAACATTCCCCTGAACTTTGTTTCTTTCAGGTCAGTTAGGGCACGTCTACACTGACCTTTGGAGCGATCGATCCAGCGCGTGTCAATTTGTTGTGTCGAGTGAAGATGTGATAAATAGATCGCGGAGCGCTCTCCCATTGACTCCGGTACTCCACTGGAGCGAAAAGTGCAGACGGAATCAACGGGGGAGTATCAGCAGTCAACCTACTGCAGTGAAGACACCGCGGTAAGTAGATCTAAGTACATCAACTTCAGCTACATGATTATTCATGTAGCTGAAGTTGCATAGGTTAGATCGATTTCCACCCCCACCCATCCCCCAGCGTAGACCAGGCCTTATTTAAGGCAGCTAGTGTGAAGGGATTTTAACCTTCCAACACTGAAACCTTGTACATGCTTCACTTTTACTACAGGTCAGAAACCCATCTCTATCTGAAGTGTCCACTCTAGCCGTGACACACAAAGGAAGAGTTCGAGTCTCAATCAAAGGACCTTGATTCCCAGGCCTTCAGGGACTGAGACTGCTGCAGAAGAAGGAGCACTGTTAAGTCACCTGCATAACATCACATGACAAATCACATGATGAATGCAAATAACATTGTTCAGTGTATTTCAGAAAGGAGCTCAGATATTGTGATGAGGGCAGGTACAAGAACCTGAATGGAATAGAATATTTTCACCCTAAAGAGTCCCAAAATGCTTTGCAAGTGAGCTACTCTGTCTAATGCAAAGTATGTCATGGGAAGTATTGCTGACCACAAGGTCATTGCTTTGACGCCCAGCATGGAGTTGCGTGGCTGTGAGAGCCAAATTTATCTAACCCCATTTTGGTTCAGGTTCCAATTCAGGAAAGCACTTAAGCACATGCTTAATGCACATGTTAGAATGTAAAGTGGTATAAACTGGTCATGTTAAAGCCTAGGGGAAGTTGAAACACGTACCTTTAAGCCTTATTCTAGACAAGGCCTGAGACAGAATTTAAGGAACAATATCAACCTTGCTCTTCGTCAACCCCATCAGCAGAATTGGGACTCTAAAACTTCCACTTACTTTGAGCCACTTTTCCACATTCCTCCACGCCTACATCCAAAAGAGGATAGATAGGAACTAAGTCCACTGCTCCAAGGCAAGGATGGATTCCTTCCTGAATAGCCATATCAATTGACCGGAAAGCCTCAGTGCAGGCAGCAATGACATAGTTGCCTAACAAATGCAAAATAGACAATTAGGGATCAGTCAAACCTGAATAAAACACTGAAGATTAGTCAGAAGGACACTTCTGTTCTGAATCACATGAAGGGATTCTATTTGAAAACACAACTAATTTAAAACCAAATAAAAGAGACAGGAAAGTTAAAATTACACTCAGCTTCTTGCTCCAGGACTAAAGTGATGCACATAATCTCTTTCTAATTCACTTTACACATTAATAGCACCATTTCCCCCCGCTGATCTTAGAAGAGATGTGTTGACAAAATGTCAAGGTCCTGTAACTCTTAGAAATGTGCTTACCTCAATAAAGCTGTGCATTAAACACAGAAATGGACTAAAAAACATTTGGAATGAAATAAAAATCTCATCACAAGGCAATTAATTTTGTATCCTGCTGTTTCTGGTTTCAGACCAAACTCAGTAACAGTTTATTTTATTGAAGTACTGAATGCTAAAATGTGTAATATTTGCTGCTGTTTACATTCTCATTCTGTTTTCTACTCAAAATACTGTTTTCACTTACATGTCAAATATCTGGATAGCGCCTTTTTAAGGGGGAAAAGGGAGTCTTTTTTTATTTCTCCATCATAGTTAAAAACAAAATTAAAAATCATGTTAAGGGGACTGTGCGACAACAATGTACTTACTTACCACATCATTTATTAAATAAACATAGCACTTAATAGAGGAAATTAATACGTAAGAGGAAAAATCTAATATTGGTCAGAATGTGTATATTATGTGGGTAAAGTAAGAAATGTATTCTCCTCAAAATAATCTTATCTATACAAAATAAAAACCCAGGAGCATTTTCTTGTTAAGGAAACTGTTAAATGGGAACTATCAATTGATGTATTTTTACAACAAATTTTTGGAAAAAGAATTTACAATTGCTCTTTTATTTTAGAATAATATTGTATATGTGGTTTCATAAAAAAGTGTATAATATAATTTATAGTAAACTTATTTATGTGAACTAGCATTAGAAATTGATCAACATGGAATATTAATGAGAACATATTAATTTATGTTTCTTTTTCAGAAGGGCACTGTGCTGTGTTTATATTCTGAGATTTCTAATGGAAGAACGGTATTCATCTGGGGTCAGAGTTAAGCTTGTTGTGATGTATGACTAAGTAAAATGAAAGTAAAAAGCACAAAAACACATCCTTTTTTGAAACAAAAGGAAATTCTGCCTGGTGATGGTGTAAAGATTAGTGTAAAATATCACTGTAAACTTAACCAAATTGCTAAATAAATAAGTCTGATCATGCTAACAAGGAAACCACAGATAATTCTGTTTTTAAAGAAATGGCATTATATAGTTTTAAGAAAGCATCAGTCTCAAGTAACTTTAGAAATATATACCACTTTTAGTTATTCGGATATCCAAACGAGATCCATGTTAACTTCACATCAAAAGCTCTGAATAACTTCCTTTGAAGTGTATAAACAAAATGGATATCCATTTTGGAACTGAGCTTGCAGGTAACTCTTACCAAATGTAATCTGAGTGTAACCATTCTTTTCATGGAGTGATCCACTGGTTTTCCCACTGGAACAACAGAAACCTTATTTATTTAGCAGGACATTTTTAGAGGCATGAAGGAGAACTGAAGGAGAGCTACTATCCATTTGTGTGTGTGAAAATCTCCTCAACAATTTGCTAGAGTTCACATGGTTATTTTCCAAGGAGCTTTATACCATCACTAGGCAGTTTTCCCATTTTAAAAACGGTGTGTTTGAGGCTTGCTACTTACAGAATGTTCAATTCCAACTCCCAATTTATCCAGGAAGCCTCCAGGTAGTTACAAAGGGCAGGAAACCAGAGATGAGCCCTGCCTTTCCCCAGTCAGTCAAAGCAGAAGTTATGTGGAAGTTCACAGAAAGCAAGAGGATTTTTGAAGTGTAAAAATATTTAAACAACATAACAGATCCTCTTACCTAACATATCAACGGGAGCTGCTATGGTTATGACTGATCTGTTGTAATTATAATCAGAAAATATATTAAATACTGTGGCTTGAGAATGTTTGTGTCCTGTGAGAGGAAAAACAAGAAATTTCAGACTTTTCATACATATCAAATGGCAGATGTTTAAGGGCTTGGCTACACTCAAAACTCCAAAGCGCTGCCATGGGAGTGCTCTCTCGGCAGCGCTTTGAAGTGCGAGTGTGGTCGCGGCGCCAGCTCTGGGAGAGAGCTCTCCCAGTGCTGCAGGTACTCCACCTCCCCATGGGGATTAGCTTACAGCGCTGGGAGCTGCGCTCCCAGCGTTGAGGCACTGTTTACACTGGCGCTTTGCAGCGCTGTAACTTGCTGCGCTCAGGGGTGTGTTTTTTTCACACCCGAGCGAGAAAGTTGCAGCGCTGTAAAGCGCCAGTGTAGCCAAGGCCTAAGACCCCGATTCACCAATCACTTAAGCATGTGCCAAACTTTATGGGGCTTAGGCACATGGTTAAAGTTAAGTTTTTAGGGCCCATCTCCTCAAAGGTATTTAGACATCTCATTGTCTTTGTATCTAGGCCTAAGTGCTTTGCTAAACAGGGACAGACTTAAACATGTCATTACATACATACTTTGATGAATAGAGGCCTAAATTATTCTCTCTCTTTATTTAGAGTATTCTTGATATGTGTATTGAAACCTTCAGGAGCTCCAGTCTGCTACCAAAGAGTTTGTTCCTCACGCACATAGTCCATTGACTTCAACGGGACTGCTTGTATGAATAAGGGTGCAGGAGTGAACTTCCCAGGCCTGATTCTGCAAGTCCCTCAATGCCTCCTTCTGAAGGCTTCCCCACTGACATCAAGTGCTGAGGGGACACCAATGGGAATTGTGGGATCAGCGTCGCACAGAAAGCACTCTGCACGATCAGGACCATACTCTATAGCTCTACTCCATTTGAATTTAATCCTACTTTAACCCCCCACCTTACAAACGGCACTAACACAGAGCTCTGAGCCTGCACAGCCTGAGTCCCACTGAGGCCACTAACACTCTGTGCTAGATAACTATTTGCAGGATTAGGACCTTATTTTGTGTAGCATCTAATACCAACTATGTCCCAACACACTTTGGAGAACGAAAGGCTACAGGAGAAAGGACCCTGGTATAAATTACTGAAAACCATGGTGCAAAGATGTGGTAGGAGGCCAAATTCTGACCCCATCTTTGTGGTTGCAGCTCTCATCAAAGCTAATGGGAGCTGCCTGTGTGCATGTGAAGGCAGAATTTGGCCCTCTGGTGAATAAATTATAACATCCAGACAAAAGGCCAGAATGAGAGGAATAGAGAAACAGATGCAAATATTTTAGGAGTCATATCCACATTACCACTGCCAGACAAACCATAGAATATAGAAGTGCTTATGAGCTAAGCATCAGCCTAAAATTTTAGCCTAAAGGGCCTGATCCAAAGCCCAATGAAATCAATGGGAGTCCTTTAGAACAGCTTTAATTGAATTTCCTGAGTTATGTTGATTTACATCAGTCACCTTGAAGCTATTTAACACACACGTTTTTCTTGTTTAATTGAAAAAATTACAAAAAACACAAAAATCTCTTTTCTTAACAATTAAACACTAAATTCCTTATCACCTCACACCTATTATTTCTGTGGTGAAAAAAAACCAGAAATGAGATCCTGCTATTTTAATAGTTTTTCAACATAGCTCCCGATGGGAAAAAAACATGAATGTATTTTTCAATTTGAAAAGCTTTTAGTCTCATTTTCATCCTATCCAACTGAGTAAATTGCTGAAAGAATAAAACATTCTTTCCTGAATGTCCATATAGAAAAAAAAAGATGGCTGGCAAACAGAGCTGTCAGCAGAAGTAAATTGTTTGATATTTGTAATGGAGTATAATAGCTATAATTCCATTTGAACTATTGCCACTAATAAGCTAATAAAACTATGACTCAAGACCTAGCCATCCATCAGTGTTTGGCTGGCGCATATTTCTTTGTACACGCATTTAATCACAGAGCCAAGTAACTTTAAGTGTTGCTGTTTCTGAAAACGATGAGCCAGAACTGGCATTTTCTCTCTGTTAACAGCAAAAAAACTACAGCTGCATATCAACTCCTAAGGAGTTTTCTTCAGCATTTAACAGGTGTTTTCACAGATACTCCCATCTTCTTCCAAAATGCAAGCCAGTATTTAAATGCACAGAGATCAGAAAACAGTTTGAAAGAGAATACAAAAAGAAATGTTAAAAATCAATGCAACCGAGTGGCATGCTTAATATGCATATATGTAGACAGTAAATTCTTTAGGACAAGGAGCATAGCTTTTAAAAAGTCTTTGAAAAGTGCCATGCTGTGTTCTGGCTGCTATATAAACATTTAATCATTAAGAATTAATTCACAGGTTACTTGGCTGTGGGGCTAATGCTGTCTATAACTAGACATCAAAACACCAGTTAGGTAAAAACCAAACTGCTTTATTATAAATGGTTTGATTAAAACAAATATATATAACAACATATGCATTTTCTCAGACCAAGAAAATTAAACAGCATTTTTCATATTCTGGATTGTTTGTTCATGTTCCTAGCAAAAGCATCTGATTAGCAAAGATGCTATGAGGCAATGAAACATAGCTGACTCCAGCTGACTCTTTGACTGCACTAAAGTTTACCCTCTCAATGGCACACATTCCTCCCACGAACTATGGGTGCATTTCCTCTCAAAGGTGAAATTCACCTCTCTGCAGACAGCCAGCACAACATATATGCACACCACAAACTCTAATTCGAGGCACCTTAGAGACTAACAAATTTATTTGAGCATAAGCTTTCGTGGGCTACAGCCCACTTCATCAGATGCATGCAGTGGAAAATACAGTAGGAAGATATATATATATAGATACACACACACACACACACACACACACACACACACACACACACACACACACACACACACACACACACACACACACACACACACACACACCATGAAGCAATGGCTGTTACCATACACACTCTAATGAGAGTGATCAGTTAAGGTGAGCTATTACCAGCAGGAGAGAAAAAGACTTTTTGTAGTGGTAATCAAAATGGTCCATTTGCAGCAGTTGACAAGAAGGTGTGAGGAACAGTATGGGCTGTAGCCCACGAAAACTTATACTCAAATAAATTTGTTAGTCTCTAAGGTGCCACAAGTACTTCTGTTCTTTTTGCGGATACAGACTAACATGGCTGCTACTTTGAAACCTGTCTAATTTGAGAGTTTACATGGGATTTAAGTGGTGCATAGGCCTTAGGCTGACTCTCTGCAAAGGGACATATTTAGCTAACAATGCATATCTACATTCAATACAATCAACCAGGTAGGGTGACCAGATGTCCCATTTTTATAGGGACAGTCCCGTTTGGGGGGATTTTTTCTTATATAGGTGCCTATTAACCCCCACCCCCTGCCCTGTTTTTTCACAGTTGCTATCTGGTCACCCTACAATCAGATATTTCTGACCAAAATCATGGTGTCAAACTCCCCCTAAGGTACACAGGCAGACTTCTGCAAAGTCCAGATGCCCATGGGCTCTTCTCCTCCCCTCCCTAGGGAGTGTTACACAGTACTACACCCTGCTCTCTATCAGCCAAGCCAGCGCTGCTGTACTGCAGCCACTAGGGAGAGAGGGAGCTTGCAATAACTGGCTGAGAGTGGAGAGTCTCTGCCAGGCTCATCAGAACAGTTAGAGGATGAGGAGAAAGACCTGAAGGAAAGAGGGAGGGAGGAACAAAAGATAAAATAAACTGCAAAAAAAAAAAAAAAAAAAAAAAAAAAAAAAAAAAAAAAGTAAGATACTTTTTTCCCGCCTTTCTGTCTTGTTTTGTAAGTAAGGGACAGTAGAGGGCAGTGAATGCATGGGAAAGAGAACAGACAGAGACAAAGGTGAGACTGTGCTTCCCTTCTCCCCAAGAGGTTTTCCCAAGCACCAGTCTTAGGGAGGAAGAATGGTGTTCAGGTAAAGCCCAGGAGATCTATTTGTGATGCTGCCATTGACTGAATGCATGACTGGGAGTAAATCACTTAACCTGTCTCTGAGTCTTAGTCTCCCCTGCCCTCTAAAATAAGGATAATACTACCCACCTATCCCACAGGAGGTATGTGGTTCACCTCAAGTGTGTAAGCACTTTGAGACCCTGCCTTGGGAGGGGCTATAAAATGCATTTTATTACTAATCCATCATGAGGCCATCAGCAAAAACTATCTGTGTGACAACAGGCCACATAGGTACAGGTCATAGGTTCTCAAGGTGTGTGTGTGTGTGTGTGTGTGTGTGTGTGTGTGTGTGTGTGTGTGTGTGTGTGTGTGTGTGTGTGTGTGTGTGTGTGTGTGTGTGTGTGTGTGTGTGTGTGTGTGTGTGTAACCAGATTCATGTGTTCCCTTTTTCTCTTGTAACTCTGGGTCATAGTACAGAAATGGTTGAGAAACACCAGTATAGATTTTTTCTTTGGTGCCCCCTGCAGAAATATAATGTGCTGGAAAAACATTAGGAAAAAAGAGCCAAGCAGCAAAAAAGAAAAACGACCATAAATTGAGAACATCACCCAAAAAAGTTAAACTATTGTAATAATTTATCTCAAGGATAACAGAGCATGCAATTTAATAAACATCATATTGAAATGCTCCTATTCCAACTTATTCTGTTTGCTGCTCTTACCATTATCATCATAAAGTGCAGCTTTAGCTATTTTCTCAACAATGTCTTTTTTTCTGGCTTCTGAAATGTTAAGTAAACAGGCAGCCAGATGAAAGCCCACTTTGGTGGAAGACATTTTCACTCTCTGAAACAGAAACATAAGAAAATATTTTCTTCTCTCATCCTCATGCTTTCACTCTTGCTCATGTTTTCATTTCTGGACTTCTTTTTTAACCCATATACTTAAAAAAAGGACAATTATTTGGTAACTAGGCAACCAATCCTGCATAAATTTTCACCTCAGCATCTTCTTTTCACAAGGAGGAATGAAATCTTGAGGTTTACTTGAGAAGCCATTACATGTTGCAATAGCCATGCACACATCATCAGTTTAGCAGCAAACTCAGTACAAACACTCAAGCTATTAAAAACTGGACTATGCCATAAAATTGAAATTATTTGCCATTCAGTGCAGGTGGAAATGAGGAGTGTGCCAGGTTATCTCAAGGACCTTTTATGAGCTTACTCACACTTCACTGGCATCAGATTTAAACATTTTGTTAAAGCTAATGTTAAAAAATTATATAGTACACAGGTAAAGAAAGAAGTGTCTGCACATCCGGGTATAGTGCTTAGATTATCCACAAACACAAAGTTTGTTTTTAAAATCATAAGATACGTACAGTCCATAATCAGCAATAACCCAAATTTAGGTGAATAAATTGAATTACACACGACTGAAATACTATCCAGGCTAGGCACAAAATGTTGGAGAAGGGACAGTGGGTTAAAGAAGTTAACCATCCATGACTTCACCTTGAACCAATACATTTCAAACGCTTCATTACCTACCACAGAAAGATTAGTATTTAAATATCAGTTAGAATGAACAGACATCTAAAGCTTTTATTCTACTGGATAGGCGCTCTTCTCTTTTAGTTGTGAAGTACTGTATGTAGTTAGACAGCTGCCACCTTCCATAACAGAGGAGACTGCATTTCAGTGTCAGGTATAGTGATTTTATATATAGCTGGATAGATATAAATCTCTCTCTCTCTCCAGTCCAAGTTCTGCCCTCAGATGTGGCCAACTTGTAAGCCATACCGTAAATTTCATGGCATGCATTGAGCTCTTCCAATGGAAGACTTTACACCTGCATAAGTGTCAGTCGTTATTATTGTGGCCTTTCCTAAGCACTCTGGCCAACAATGTTTGCATCATGATGGACACACATTTGAAAACAAAATTTGTGTCCCATACTATGGCAATAATACTTTTAGTTAGTATTGGTGATTGTTACTGACAGATCTGCAGTGTTTTGTGAACCCTATTAGAAGTTAATGACTAACCTGGAGAAGCACCAGGTTAGGGCAGATAAGAATCAGATTTTCATGTTATAGAAAACAATCAAAAGTCTATTAATCTATACAAATTAAAGACTTACTCCTGCAAACTAATCCAATCTGATGGACCCAGGCACCTTCATGAATTCAGTAGGGTTCCATGCAGGTGCCAGGGTCTGCCCACATGGATCAGCTTCCAGGATCTGAGCCTGAGCTTTTATACAAATATGAATACTAATAAAGTGCCCTAAACCTTTGTAACCAGATAAAACAGCCGGCACTACTTTTATAAAGCAGAAAACTTCTGCCGTTCACTTGTTTTCATTGTGTTTGTATATTTTAAGCTCTTTTATCTGGCATTTAGAGCAACCCCTAAGGGTATGTCTACACTGAGGGTGGAAGCAAGCCTCCCCGTCCAGGTAGGCAGACTGGAGCTAGTGGGGCTGGAACAAGACAGCTAAAAATAGCAGTCTGTAGACTGCTGGTGGCGCTGCTCAAGCCCACCCAACCCTCTAGGCTAGAGAGCCAAGTCACAACTCCCGTACTGCTATTTTTAATACGCTAGCTGGTGCCCCACTTGCAGGAGTTTGCCTTCCTGGGCTGGGAGACTCACTTCCAGCTGCAGCGTAGACAGATCTTTTCAGTGCAAAATACAGGGCTTAATTCCCCATGATCCCACCTCTCATTCTAAGTCTGGATCTCCCCTGGATCTGAATTGCTCAAAAAGGTGCTGGAAAATCTACCTCCACCGCAGGAACTGAAATAACCAGCTGCACAGAGGAACTAGGAGTATTTTGTTTATGCAGCATGTTCATATTTTTCCCCACTGGAAATAAAACTGAGAGAATCAGTTATAGAACATTTGTTCACATACAATACATACAATAATAATTTTAAGCTTACACAGACTACCAGTTAATATTTTGCATATCTACAGTGCCTTCTATCCAAGGATCTCAAAACTTATTATAAACAGGCTTAAGCATTTCCAGGACCAGAGCCTTAAACCTCACAAAGCCCTGTGAGGCAGGGGAGTATTGTCCTCATTTTGCAGATGGGGAACTGAAGCACAGCAGAGTTACACAATTTTGCCCAACTGTAAGTGAATAACAAAGCAGAGCATAGTTCCAGCTTTGCAGCTGATGTCCATGTTGCCAATTTTTGCTAATTTTATCATGAGTCTTGCAATATGTGGTGTTTTTCTAAATCTCCAGCTCCTGGAACCAAGTGATTACAGTAACTCCTCACTCAAAGTCATCCCGGTTAACGTTGTTTCATTGCTGCAATTAGAGAACATGCTTATTTAAAGTAGTGCAATGCTCCCTTATAACATTGTTTGGCAGCCACCTGTTTTGTCCACTGCTTGCAGAAAGAGCAGCCCGTTATGGCTAGCTGGTGGGGGCTTGGAACCAGGGTGGGCCGGCAGCCCGCCTATCAGCTCCCCACTCCCCTAAGTTCCCTGTGTGGCAGCTGCCCAATTGTCCTATCAATTGCCAGACAGTCCAGCTGTTCCTCCCCCCACTGCCATGTGCTGCTCCTGCCCTCTGCCTTAAAGCTGCTCCTGGGAGCCTCCTGCTTACTGGGGGGTGGGCGGGGGAGAACAGTGCAAATGTCAGGGTGTCCCCCTCCCCACTGCTGCTTTACCCCATCCAGAGAGTGGGCGGGACACGACAGGCCTCAGGACGGAGGGAGCTTGCTAGTAGCAGCTGCAATCTCAACTTGCAGATCTACTTAAAAGGGCAGTGTACTTAGAGTGGGGTCGCCATACTTACAGGGGCAATGTGCATCATAGGGTGTACGTCTCTGTCTCTCTCTGCCATGCTGTCTCCCCTCCCTCCATTCCTGCCGCCTTGTAGAGTGTGAAGGTACATTAACGAGTTAACCCTTGAGGGCTCAGCTAAGTGCTAGTTCATCATTTAGCAGTAAGGCATTCCTGGGAAATATCCCACCCTCTGACTCCACCACCTCAACTAAGCTTCACAGTCATCATTGCTGTGTACAGTATTAAATTGTTTGTTTAAAACTTGTATGACAAAAAAATTCCCTGGAACCTAACGCCCCATTTACATTAATTCTTATGGGGAAACTATATTCATTTAGCATTGTTTCATTTAAAGTAGCATTTTTCAGGAAGATAACTACAACGTTAAGGGAGGAGTTACTGTATGTGAGAATCTCTACCTCCGGTGAAATAATTTCTAGCTGTGGTGCACAGTTGCAGAGAAAGGCTTGAAAGAAACTGAACCAAGTACACCCTAAAGGCTCGGAAACCAGGCAGTAACTAAAAAGGAAGGAGAAAGAGAGATAGATTTTAAGCCACTGTCATAATTTTAGGCGCCTGACGTGATTTTTGAGTGGTTGGGGTTAGCAGTATGGTGCACGCCAGACAACTAACACACATACTATAAACAGAGACATGCTCTGGGCCATGCAGTTTAGATCTGGATCCAAAACCAAGTTTCCCCGAGCCCTGATAGCATTTGGGAGCCTCCCTCCTCTTACAATGACAAGGCTGCTGCGGCTGACTTCGGAGCCTGCGTTTGGCTGGGCGGAGCCTTGCCGTGGGGGTCGTTGTCCAACTGCAAAGGCCCAGTTCAGTGCTATGCCGTGGCAGGGGCAGCCCCCGGTGTTGGAAGTTGGGAAGGGACCGCCGCGCCCCCCGCGCGGGGATGGGAGCTGCGGCGCACCCCGCTGCTGCCCAGGGGGATACAGCTGGCCAATCTGTGGAGGGCGAGTGCAGCAAGGGGAAGCTGGCCGGGGCTGGCTTGTTTTACCACGGCACCACCTCTTCCCGTCCGGGGCTCTAGCTCTCACCTCCAGGGGTAGCCGGGTCCCGCTCCCGATCGATGCCAACCTGCCAAGGGGGGGACAATGTCTGAGCACAATCCGCAGCCTCTTGCCTCCCTCCTCCGGCGGCGCCCGCTTCGCTGACCTGGCTGGGATCCAGGCAGCACATGGTTTTCCAGTGCGGGCATTTGCAGCTTCACCCCGCCTCCTGCACCTCCTTGCTCCGTCGACCGGCTGGGAATTCACTGCTAAGCGAGAGACCTGTGGGGAAGACCGTGCGATACGTCCATATACATGCAGCAAAATAGTTGATAGCAATAATATTGACCCACCCTAGGGTGGGTTATTTCCCAGATCACTGGGGGACATGAGTGCAAAACTGGGTTCCCTTCCTGCAAAGACTGTGCTGCTCCCATAGCAACATGATGTGCAGCTGGCCCTGCTACTTACCACTTACAAAAATGGAGGAGTAGCTTATGTTTTCTTTCTGCATTTTGCATGATGTATACATATCTGCCAGCCAGAAACAGGAAAATATGGATGGGCTTCTGAACTTAAATAAAGTACACTGAGGTAGGAGAGCATTCTGGCAAGGCAAGCATGGGAATATGCCAACACCAAGATTTTCAAAACGGGCATAAAGCTAGGCTCCTAGATTCATATTTAGGCACGTAAGGCCTCAAACCTGAAGCTATATCCGTGTAGGCTGTTCTTTACCATGATACAAAATCCCATTGACTTCAATGGTGGTCTCTATGGGTGCAGGAGCCCACCTGTGCAGGGCTCTTTGCAGGAATAAGGCCCAGATACAGCAAACATGCATAGTATTCACAATAGTCAAGTTAAGCCTGCCTGTAAGTGTGCTGAATGAGGGCCTAAGTGGCCTGATTTCCAGCATAAGTGGCTTGAGCATCCAATAATTCCCACTGAAGTCATTTTTTTAAAATCAGGTCACTTAATTATGTGCCTAAATTTTAGGCACCTGTTTAAAAAGAAAACAAAAACTTGACATAAGCATTTTGTATGATCTATTCTACAGCCTTATCAATGTCTGGCCTTTCTAACATAGGGTAGCCAGGAACCAGTTACCCTGGTGACTGTGCAGTCAGACTAAATGAGAGCGACTAGATCATGCTAGATCAGAGGAAAAGTGTGCATGTGCCACTTAGAGCTGTAAGCTCTTTGGAGCAGGGACTGTCTTTTTGTAATGTTGTGTGTACAGTGCCTAGCACAGTGGGGCCTCAGCATCTGATAAGCCTTAAGGGCTTCCAGCTCTACTGCAATACAAGTAATAGTTCATTTCTGTGTCTACACTAAGGCTTTAAAAAAAAATTTCCACCATTGCTGTAGCTCCAGTGCAAGTCCACCAGCGTTAGCAGCAGCGGGGTGGAAGCACTAGTGTAAATCAGCTTGCGAACTTTTTATCACCATATCAAGTTAAAAGGTCAAGGGCCACTCACACCTTGTCTACACCACTGCTCCCACCTACTGTAACCCACAACGGGGGAGGGGGAGTTAAAGATCCCCCTCTGCGTTGATCCAAAGAAGAGTTGCTACAGAGCTTTAGCTAAAGCTGTGGCAATTCATGGTTTTAGCTCTATAGTTCCTCAGTTGTATCCCCATACAGAAGGCCAAGAGGGTAGCTGTTATGCTAGTACCTGTAGGCCTGCATTGGAGCTTGCAGCAACAGTATGAGATTTTAAGGAAAAGCTTAGTGTCAGAGGTGAAAGTAAGCCAATACGGTCCAGTACAGCGTACCAGCAAGAGCCAGTACACCGTACCAGACCTCACCGGCTTCTGCAGCCAGGATTTAAAGGGCTCAGAGCTTCCACAGCTGCAGGCAGCCCAGAGCCCTTTAAATCCCGGCCGTGACTCTGGCGGCTGGGCTCCCCGCAGCGGCAGGATCTCTGGACCCTTTGAATCCCAGCCCCAGCCTGGAAAAGTTTGGGGTTCCTCATGGCGGCCAGAGCCCCGGGGCCTTTAATTTGCCCCTGAGCCCCAGGGGGCTCCCAGCCACCACTTCAGCTGGGAGCCCATGGTTGATTTAAAGGCCTTGGGGCTCCCAGCCACAGCCAGTGCCCCAGGGCCTTTAAATCTTGAGATGTCTCACCTCTCCTGAATGAGGCCATCCCCCCCACACACACCCCGGACATCGGCAGTACCTGTAAGTTCTGTAAGTTACTTTCACCCCTGCTTAGTGTAAACAAGGTCAAAGAGAAAGTGAGAAAGCTCTGGGTGGGGAAGTATGTGTGCACTTGAGCACATTAAGAATCAATGCAGTAAGAAACAATGGATCTGATCTTTGCATCTGCCCAAGCTGTGCTTGGTGTGGGACGCACAGGGCAACGATGGTAGTGTGTCACCTTTATACTCTCTTGGTCCCTGAGGCTACTAAAGACTAGTATAACTTGCCTAAGGAGTGCTTTAACTTGCATCAGCAGCTGATGTCCCCTGAAGAGTTATTTTATCAGCCAGGGAATGCTGGAGCACAAAAGTGTGATAGCCTTTCCTCCTCCCTTCCTGCCTAAGATAGCCCTATGGTATGGGCTGTGTGGGGAGGCATAGAGCCAGCTACTGAGAACCAGCCCTATTACAAATCTCCTAGTGGTGCTGCTTAAATTAAGCTGTTAAATTTAGAAGAAAAGAGCTTCCTTGTCTGTTCCACCAATCTTAGCTTTCTAAGATCCTACTTTATAAAGCTATAATAATCAGATGGATGGTATAGTAAACATGATTCAAACAACACTGCACAGCACCATCTTGTGGTGATCAGACAGTTCATCTTTTCTTCTAAGTTTGAGGTTTCCATTTGAGTTTGTCATGTCAAAGAATTTTCACATTAAGAAATTGTGATGTTTCTGAGGAAAATTTAAAAATGAAGAGATTTCTGGTGTAAGTGCACTGTAAGTCTCAAAACAGAAAAGGCACAGTGTTGTGTCAAAAGTATGTTTTATAAACCTATGTTTCTTATAGCAATTTAGACCAAAACTGAAATATATATATAAAAACATACTTTCCATCATTCATACTGTTTGCTCACTCCTAATTTCATTCAATACATCCATTATCAGTTTTGTGTTTCTTTCTTTCTAAATCAGATTTCTGGCCCAGAGGGAGTGAAAGTTCTTAAAAGGCATTATATGGCTCCTGTACTTGTAATTAAAAGAACTGTATCGGTAGGATAAGTGAGAAGCATTTTCTAAAAAGGGGACAGGAAACATGCAAATAGATAGAACTATCTAAAGCAGTGGTTCTCAAACTTTTTTTTTTCCGTGGACCACTTGAAAATTGCTGAGGGTCTAGGAGGACCACTTAATGATCTTTCCAAATGTTGTTTGTATGGTTAGCTAACTATTGTACAGTGCTTTAGATAAAAGTGCTATATTAAAAAAAGTAGTAATAATTAATTTTTTTTGTTCTACAAATAAAAGCATATAATTCGTTTAATACATTTCTAATGTGATGGATGTGCCTTCTCTCCCCTACCCTGGCAGCTCCTGAGCTGAGGCTGGGAAGAAGGGCTGTCTCTCCCTGGCAGCCGCCACCCTGGATCTGGAGAAAGTTGCCATTTTCTCTGGCTGCCGCAGCCCTGCACATCCCAAATTCCCCCCAGCCCCTCTTCTCACCCCACTGCCATTCCCACCTACCCTTATCCCCACAAGGCCACCACCTAACCTTACATATGCAGCTTCTCCAGGGTCCAGGCACTTAATTAGTGGAGCCATGCCTGTGCGGCTCCACTAATTAAGTGAGTGGACCTTCATTCTCTTGTGTTCGGAAATCCAGGCACGCACCTTAGAGGGAACTATCCGCGGACCACAGTTTGAGAACCTCTGATCTGAAGCGAGGAACTTGCAGCAATAGCTGATGGGCCCCCAAAGAGTTTTTTTTATCAGTCAGGGAGCTGGAGCACAGAGGTGCTATAGGCTTGCCTCCTCCTTTGACTCCCTCCAGCAGACAAAGCTGGAGGTAGGAGAGTTTCCAAAAAGGAAGAAAATGGAGTTGTTGAGAAAAATTCCAAGTACTCTGGAAAAGAGAACACAAGCTCAATTGCTAGTGTTATAACAATGGAGGAGGCAAGCCTATAGCACCTCTGTGCTCCAGCATTCCCTGGCTTGAAACCCTGAATGTTGCCTTACTTAATTTATCTGCATTTGAGGAAGTGGCATTCCTTGCTGGTGCTTAACCTGCTCTTTTTACAGTAATGGTTATTGTTTCATTATGGTACATTTTCTTTTCTGCAATGCAACTACTTTGTATTTAGTTTAAGTGTTTTTAAAGTATTCCTCCAAGTGTAACAACACAGTTACCATATGTTATCGTTAATTTTTTGTCATATTTCCAGAGATTGCATGCAAGTACAGCAGAAGTGGAATCACTTACCCCTAAAAATCAGTTCACATTTTTCAATGGGGAATAATTATCACCCAGATCCAAATAACGGGCCAAATCATGCCATCGGTTATTAAGCGGAGCTCCCCATTGAAATGAATAGAGATTCACAGTATGGTCCAATGGGATTAGACTGTCTAGTTTTTCTAGAACAGCAATATTTTTAACAGACTATACCTGGGCCCTGCAGACTTTCAGAAGAGACTAGAATCCTAAGTAAGGCTTATCTGTCTTTCTCTCCTCATGCACTTTTATCTATTTCCACAATAGGTAGAACTATCTTCATTCTGGAGACTTCTACCATCATAATTTTAATATATAAAAGGATCCTTACTGTTTTAGTGTTTGATATTAAAAATGTTATATATTAAACATGAAAACAGCAAGGATCCTTTTCAAAAGCTAATGTGTAATGGCCAGGATCAACCAAGATACTACTTCACACTTGGATTCCCTGATCCCATCAAGATGGAGAGGACAATATGTGCCTTAAAAAATGTTCTAATGACAGCTGTTTTTAAACAATCTTTCAACACTGTTGGCGCTTCACAGTCATATAAGGAAGTTAGTTGTTTTTTTTAATCTATGGTGCACGTGGAATCTTATTCCACACAGTAGCTGAAGTTGAATTAGGAATGCATAGCCCTGCTTTATTCTGTAGTCTATTCACATGTGGGAGTCATATCCTATGGAGCCTTGCTACATTTAATATACATAAGTGTGCATTAAATGAAACAAAGTCTTGCCTCTCTTTTGAAAAAGCACTATAGAATGTAACAGGGATGAAACCAATAATGTTCCGTATACATTTAATAGGGTTCTCTATATATGACTATGGAACCTATAGGAAAATACACGTGCTATTTTGTTCTATGGGTTATTTTTTTAGCCACTATGGAATTTTACAACAGGGGTTTATCTGTTAAATTCTACCAGATGGTGGTGGGGGGGGGGGAAAACACAAACACAAACACACATGCCACTGGAAAGGTTATCATTTCATCAAATTATATAGTATATTTCCTTAAGCGCTCACTGAGCACCCATCTTGTGTAGGACACTGTTCTGCTATAGAAAGTAGTTTTATATTATGGAATGTCTTATATTTGTTTAAAAAACACAACAAATTTCATACAAAAAGTGGATGAAAAGAAAATTAAGATCCTGATCCTGTTTTCAGTGGGCATCCTTGCTGATGTAGGTATCAGCCCATGTAGCTTCAGTTGCAGGATCATGGTCTACACATTCAAACTGAAGCATTCCAAAATCAAGAAATTATGAAGTTAAAGTTACTTGTGCAACCGTAACTCTGTCACCTTGTATGTATGTATTTACAGGAGTCCTTAACTACATAATCACATTCTTGTTCCTCCAGGTCTCAGATCACATTTAGTGTGCTGTGAATGACCCAGGAGTGCTCTCACTGATTAGTGAAAATAAATATAGTTCAGTTGCCTCATTCACTGTGAACCATGCAACCTGCACATTGACTGAGGCACGGATCCTGAAGAAATAATAGTATGGGATCACATAATTAAAGATTGTATTGAAATGCATAAGCAAAAGAGGCCAAGTAAAGGTTAGTAGGCAACCTTAAATCTGGCATCCCCTGATTTCTGACGACTTCATTTTGCAACCTTAATGTAGAATAATATGAATTTACATAAGGAGTTTAAATATATCTTGTTATAATGGTCAAGGTCCTTTTCTCCTTAAATCTGCCATTAGCACATGGTATTTTGCCAAATTTTCTAAGAAAGGTTACCACAGAATCAAAAATAATTTGTTTTTTTAGTAGGTGTTGTATGTTATGGTCGTTGTGCTTGAGTTGACTTTTCTTATTGATATTTAGCCTAAACAATTATTTTGTTAGGTTGCTATCCACAAATATGGATTTTATAATTATAATTAAGGCTACATTTTAGTCACGGGTATTTTTAGTAAAAGTCATGGACAGGTCACAGGCAGTAAACAAAAATTCACAGCCTGTGACCTGTCCATGACTTGTAGTATAAACTCCTGACTAAATCTTGGATGGGGGGTGGCCTAGGAGTGCTGTGGGTGCTCAGAGGGACATCCTTGGGGCCGCTGCCACAGCTGCTGAGTGGGCAGCCTGGGACCCCGCTGGTGCTTGGTGAGGGGTTGGTAAGGCTGGCAGATTACCTACCTGGTCCGCACCTCCCCAGAAGTGGTGACATCTCCCTCTGCTCCTAGGAAGAAGTGTGACCAGGCAACTCTGCGCGCTGCCTCCATCCTGAGTGCCAGCTCCCATTGTCCAGGAACCATGGCCAATGGGAGCTGCAGGCAGTGTGTTCAGGAGGAGACAGTACACAAAGCCCCTTGGCTGCACTTCTGCCTAGGAATGTCACCGCTTCCAGGGAGCCACTCCAACGTAAGCACCACCCAGAGTCCTCACCCCCTCCTGCGCCCTAGCCCTCTCCCACACCCAAACGTCTGCTGCTACTGGAGGAGAGGGCACGGTGGCCCAAGACGGTCCCAGCAACAATCAATGCGGCTGACCCAGGAGCTGCCTGACCTGCTCAGCCAGGTCCCGGGCCAGCTGCACCAGCTGCTGCAGAAGTTCTGGAAAGTCACGGAATCTGTGACTTCTGTGACAAACTCATAGCCTTAAATTATAAATGAACACGCGTGGAGTGGCCACATGTATTATAATACTTAACTTAGTTCCCGCAGCCAGACATCCAAACTCTTCTTCCATAACTCTGCCTACCTCTGTCATCATAGTTTACACTTGCCTTGATCCTGATTTTGCTGGAAAAACTTAATTCACTCATTAGGAACCAATTCTGCAAACCTTTGGTCATGTGAGTAGCCCCACAGACTCAATGGGGCTACTCATGTAAGAATTACCCAGGAGTGTGGCATTTGCAGGATCGACCTAATCACTTCCTCTCTGCATGTCAATCCCCTCTATTATAATATTTTCAAAATCTTCATTCACAAAACTTAAGGAGCAGAAAAAAAATCCAATCCAACACACACACATCTGGACTACTCTCTCATTCAAAGAATTAATGCCATTTCACCCCGAGAGTTCTAGTTGTCTCAGAGCCTAGTTCAAAACTGATTTGGAAATCTCTCACTCCACCTATAGCTCAGCCATGATAATGATGATTCCAGAACAAGGATGCACAGCAATTTTTTCTGTTCTAAGCCTTGAGGTGGAAAGTGCTGCATTATTTTCATCTAGGAAATGTCTTAACCTTTTAAACCTTTATCAGAACAGATCTTGCGCCAGCTTTCTATGTGTAATGGCCACAGAGTAAGGACAATATTGTAATCCTACTGTATCTTTATTTCTTTGAATGAGTGTTGGTAGATAAGCATTTCATAATGTTGCAGTTCAATGAAAAGCCATGGCCTTAAGATTATTATCCATTTTCACTGTGTATTTGGAAGAATCCTAAAAGCTAATTCTCTCTTTCCTTTAACTTTCCTCTTCTAGTCAGACATACTGTTCCACGCAAAACCTTAGGCACTGCAGAGCCTGGATGTGGTCCATGCAAATAGGGGGAAAAGAGTTGATGTAACAATTCCTAATGACACCTTAGAAATTCACCAGTCTTCCAGTGGATACAGTATGAAAAATATATACCTTGTAAACAAATCAAATAGTTTAATCTTTGCTAATGGAACTCTTAGTAATCAATATACACAAATTTTAGAGACCACATAGACTTATTCTTCATACAGAAAAGTGTGAATGGCAGGTAATATTGTTTCACTCTTGGCAGACAGCAGAGTAAATCAATAAGCAATCAATGCCTTCTCTAATGGTTACTTTGACCTAATGTGATTCTAAAGTTATGTGAGTGATCCATAACTGGAAAAACTATGCAATGCAAAAATTCAGTACCAGAAGATTATACAGAATAATAAATAACCAAAATAATTTATGAAAATACAACTTCAAATATAAACTGAAATAGAGTTGTAGGATATCTTTATTTAGCTCTGATAAAGCTTGATTAAAGGATGACAGACACACCAATAAACATTCAGTCAGCAGCAACTACCTATTTCTAGGCTCCTTTAAGTTAACAGAAGGCAGCCTTCATACACCTAGCCTGTGTCCAGGAGCGGTGCCAGAGTTTCTGGCACCCTAGGCAGAATTCGGGGGCGGCATTTTGTGTTCGCCCCATGGGGCGCGCAGGAGCTTCCGGATCCGCTCCCATCATGCAGCCGAAGAAGGAACCATCCGCCAAAATGCCACAGGCGACAGCGGCAGTCATTGAGCTGCTCAATTGCCTGCCACCATTTTCCACAGCACGTTGGCAGAATGTCCTTCTTCCTCAGTGTGACGGGAGCGGAAACGGAAGCTCCCGTGCGCCCCATGGGGAGCACACAAAATGCCGCTCCCTGAATCCTGGCGCCCTAGGCGACCACCTAAGGTCGCCTAATGGAAGCGCCAGCCCTTCCTGTATCTACTTACTTATATGTGTCTCAGCACCATAGCATTTTATCCACAAAATATTTATGTGATATAGGGAAATTATTATTCCATTTTACAGATGAGAAACTGAGGCACAGGGTAACCGAAGTTACTACAATACTACAGGAATGCTATGGCAGACACAAAAATGAACCTAGACTACAAAGTCTTAGCTCTATGCACTAGATACCCATCCTTCCACCACTTACTCCGGAAGAGATAATGAAATATGTACTGTGGTTTACAGGTCTGGATTTATTATCATCTGTGTACAGTACTTTATATTTCACTTAAACAGCAACAGAAAAACTAAATGCTAAATCCACTCTAGTTAGAAAATAATAAGGTACACAGTTGTAGGAGCTACAGTAGAGATAGAAATGAAATAACATTAAAGTCAGATGTTGTTATCCCTCTATTCTCACCACTATTGCAATTCTCATCCTTCTAGACCAGACGTGGGCAAGCTACGGCCTACAGGCCACATCTGGCCTGCGGGACCGTCCTGCCCGGCCCCTGAGCTCCCAGCCGGAGAGTCTAGTCCCTTCCCCCGCCACCATGCCACCGCATGGGCTGTGCTCTGGGCTGCCACTCCCACTGGGCAACATGGGGAGTGCAGCTGGCTCTGGCCAGGTGTCGCGGCTGCAAGCTCCTGCTGCTGATAAGGGGGTGGGGAGTGGGGGAGTTGGGTAAGGGAGTGGAGGGTTCTGGGGGGCAGTCAGGGAGGAGTGGGTGGTTGGATGGGGTGGAGGTTCTGGGCGGGCGGTCAGGGGATGGGGAGCAGGGAGGGTTGGTAATGGGAGTCCCGGGGAGCCTGTCGGGGGCAGGGATGTGGATAGGGGTCAGGAGGGCCATCACGGTACACGGAACAGGGGGAGGTTGGATAAGGGAGCGGTATCCCGGGAGGCAGTTAGGGGCAGAGGCCCCCAGGAGGGGACAAGGAGCAGAGAGCGGTCAGGGGACAAGGAGCAGAGGATGGTTGGATAGGGGGTGGGAGTCCCAGGGGGGGCTGTTAGGGGCAGGGGTGTGGATAGGGGTTGGGGCAGTCAAGGGACAGGGAGCAGGGGATTTGGATAGAGGGCAGGGGTCCCAGGAGGGGGCGGTAAGGAGACAAAGAGCATGGGGGTGGGATGGGTTGAGGGTTCTAAGGCGGGCAGTCAGGGGGTGGAAAGTGGGAGGAGGCGGATGGTGGTGTGGGCCAGGCTGTTTGGGGAGGCACAGCCTTCCCTACCCGGCCCCTCCATACAGTTGCGCAATCCCGATGTGGCCCTCGGGACAAAAAGTTAGTTTAGAACAGGGGTGGGCAATCTGTCTAGTTCAACCATTTTCTGTAAAGCCACCAAGCAAAAAAAATATCTGTAAGCCAACTGCCTTAAAATCTGGGGTCCAGAATTCATAATTACAGAACACAATTACTCTGCAGTGTTCAAATTGTTACCAAGTTGCTGTGCTGTAGATTTCTATTATATAACATATGTATAATATTGATAATCAGCTTGGATTTTCTGTACCTAGATGAATTTGTTGTGTCTTGCTGCAAGAAGATACCTAGTAAGCAGTGTGACATAAAGTACTCAAAGTACTTTTTATACAGTCATGATCTCGTCCAAGAAAACTGCCTGCTGTTGTTTGTTTCTACTGGATTCAGGGAAAAATGACTTTGGGTACATTTTTGTGTATAAACAAGATTACACCAAGAATATACCTGACTCCTACCACCAATTTCTCTTCCAAAGGGAAACAACTATGAAAGGCCTCATATATGGCTAAATGTTTGGGCCAAAGGAATAGTAATACTTTGCACGTCTATATTGCCTTCCATTCAAGAACCTCAGAGTGCTTTAAGACCGTAAGGGTTTGTCTACATAGAAAAGATTTTTTTTTCGGTATAGGTATTTCCACTATAATTAAACTGGTATAACTATTGCAAAAAAATGCATCCATGCTGCTTTGTTTATGCTGGCTTAATCTACTTCCCTTTGAAATCACTGCACACGCAAGATGGAATATGTTTTTCAAAATAACTCCTCTGTATTCTAGGTAGATATCGAATGTTCTACTATTAGGCTCAATGCTTTTTGGGATTTTTCCTCACACCTTATTGTGGAATACCTACCATAACCTAACAGAAATCTGGGACTTGTACTCAAAGTCAGAAACTCCCATGATTCCTTTCCTGGTACCCCATAATTCATCTGGTTTTAGCAGAGCAGTACCATTTTCAAACTGGTATCAGGCAGAATGGAGGAAGCACTGCTGCGCACCACAATCTTGATCATCATTAATAAGAGGCAGGGTCCTTCAAACGTATTGGCAATCACGGAGGCTGTTGGCTTTGGATGAATTGGATGGCTTGGCAGTCGCCATGAGCATTACTGCCGTGACACCATGTGAATACTGCTAGAGGAGGAAACTCTCCAGCTAGCTCTGCATGATAATTTCCTGGGGCAGCTTCAGTTGATGGAGTGCCACTTCTGGGCTTGGCCAGCTAGCACCAATTAGTGGTACAGAATAGTGCTGTTGAACTCTGATGACGCTAGCAGTGCAAGCAAAGATTCAGGATGCAGAAAGCTACTTTCCTCAAGATCTGTGAACAGCTTACCCTAAGGATGCAGTAGTGAAACACCTATATGACAGTTCTCCTCAGCATGGAGCAGCACATGGAAGCTCGCCATGCATGGTAGCAACTGCTCAGTAACTAGATTCCAGTTTGGTGTTGGTAAGTCAGCTGTCAAGGCTGTTCTCATTGAGAGGCTGCTGCTTCCCCAGATTGTAAAGCTGGACAATGCACAGGTTGTTGTTTTGGATTTGCATTGTTGAGGTTCCTGAATTGCAGAGGGACCTTTACTGGGACCCACATATCTATTATTTCTCCCCATCCACTGCAGGCTTCAGAGTTCATCATCGAGAAATACCTCCTGCTGTTGATGATACAAAGCCTGGTGACCTCCATGGTAAGTTCACCACTATTAACATGGGCTGATCTGGAAAGGTCCATGATGCCAGGATCTTTAGAAACTCACCTCTGTTTTATGCAATGAAAAAAATGGAACTTTGGCCCCTAAAACTACTCTGGACACTAACAGTGTTTTGATTGCTCCTGTTCTGAGAGACCCAGCTTAGCCACTGCTTCCCTAGTTTATGAAACCTTTCACTGGCCACTTAGAAAGAAGCTGTTTAACTATACTCTGACAAAATGACAGTGGAGCTTCCTTGAAAGCCTGAAGGGAAGGTAAAGGTGTCTCATGACAAGACTAGAAGTTTGAGTAATATCTACCTTTTACATAGGTGTCATGGGTGCCTGCTGTGTTTTGCACAACATCTGAGAGCGAGGGAGAGTCCCTCCCTGGTGGGTGAGAAGCAGAAGTTAAGAGACTTTCTAAATTATATGAACAGTCAAAGAGGGTGCCTTTGCAAAATGCCTCAGCTGTTCAAGTTTGGATAGGCCTGAGGGAAGGGATCTCGTCTGTCTGACGGAGGACCTGCGGCAGACAGGATGCTTTCTGGGGGCAAACTGTCCAGCATATAGAGGGGTTTCATGGTGGCCTGCCTGGAAAAAATACAGTCCAGCTGCTCATAGTAAATGCATGTGCTGTGAGCATTCTCAGCAATTTCATTTTTGTCTCTTGTGTTCTTGTAATTCTGCCAGAGCTCTTTGGCTTTTGGCACAGCACTGGGCCATGCCCCAGAGTACCCCTTCTGCATTTTCTGCACGTGCTATTCATAAATATTTGCATTGCAGCGATTCCTGTTAAGATGAGACAGGACATGCCCTCTCCTCTCCATGGCTTCTGGAAAGGAAGTCCAGGACCTCAGAATGGGACCAAATAGATGCAAGGTCATGATTGGTATACTAGATTCAGTATATGAATTTGCCAGTAGCCAGAGTTGCAAAGGAGTGTGTTGAGGTGTGCGCTAGGGTTTAAACAGGAAAGTGGTCAAGATGACCCTAGAGCAGTGGAGTGCACATGGATAACCAAACGTGCTCACCCAGATGTGAGGCAATGAAGCGTGGAATAATAGCAGGAGCGAGGACTATCTGAAGCAGCACAGCTAATTCAAAATGAGGATGCATCCACCTGAACCTTATAGCAATAACTTATTTTGAAAGTTCTGTTGCTTCCAAAGCAGGTTTAATGAAAACAGGATAAAGACACCAGCTAAACTGAGAAAATAACTTTTGTGTATGGATGTAAGACAGTTTGTCCCAAAGAAACTAAATTACAGTAAAAAAACAAAACAAACAAAAACCCCTCTCCTGTATACACAAGCCCCAAAATGCATATGGATGGTGCAAATGTACATGGATTGTGCACTCAGGAAGACAGGCAGAATCTACCACCAGTCCAGGCCCCAGAACAGCCACTCCGTGGCCACTACTTCAACCTATGGGCTGAAGTAGCCCACCGTAAGTGAGAGCATCTAGCCAGTGGATCTACTTGCCCAACTCTCTAAAAGATCCTCTGTGCTATCCTGTCACCACCACCACCCCAAACACAGAGAAGCCTGTTCTATGCCTTCCATGGCCTAGAAGGGAAAATTTGTCTGTAACAGAGTCCTCAAAAGGCCAGGTTGCCTAGTGATTAGCACACCCAGTTTCCAGTGCCACACCTCCCAGAAGAAAAGGTCTTCAGTCCAGTTCCTAACCTTTGCATGTGGCTTAGCTCCACATCAGGGTTTTCAACATCTTTACTCTCTCCTTACTAGAGGCGTGTGTGGAAATAAGGCTTGTGCCCCTCCTGCAACAAGAACAGTTAGCAGGGGAGCCCATGCCCTCCCACTCCACCAGGCTCTGACTCAGAGTCCTATGAGAAACAGTGTCAGGCACTCTGGCATGCCCCCAGAGCTGCTTCCTTGGATCACTTCCTACTGTCTACCCCTACAGCTTGCAAGCCCAACATGAGATAGAAAAAGATAAGTGAACCTTCAGCCCCAATCAGCCTCAGCAGACAGCCTTTGTCCTCACAGGGAGACTTTTTCAGGAGCCCTCAGGATAAATAGGTCAATCATCCTCCCTCATCTCAGTTGAGTTGCTCCCTTCTAAGCTTCATCTCCATTTGGTGCATGCTCTGCAGGTTTGGATGACTGGAGCTACCTGAGATGAGTATCAGAGGGGTAGTGGTGTTAGTCTGGATCTGTAAAAGCAGCAAAGAATCCTGTGGCACCTTATAGACTAACAGACATTTTGGAGCATGAGCTTTCGTGGGTGAATACCCACTTCGTCAGAAGCATGTGCATGCACTGAGATGAGTACTGTCCTTTAACCCTTTTGGGCCAGTGTGGGGTTTGGCCATCCCATTACATTGTCCTCTATTAATTTAATAAATTTCAAAATGTTTTAGGCTAGGTGGAGACTCCTGATGGCCACACATTGTCAGCACCAGCCCCCTCTCCTATCAGCCAGTCAGAAAGGAAGCAAACCTCCAACAATCAAATTAGCCCAATACCATGATTTTTCCAACAGTGGAGATGCAGAAGCAGACATTCCCCAATTCTGCCTCCTTGTGGTTGGACAAATCTCGGTATTGGGATAATTTCAGGATTTCCATGCAGTCTGTGAAATCGTCATTCACACAGGGGCTGACCACAACTGCACCCACCCTGAGCGCCGACCCTGCCAACTGCGGCCAATGGGAGCTGCAGGGGCAGTGCCTGTAGGCAGAGGTGTGCAGAGACCCCTCCAGTCCCCTGCCTAGGAGCTGCTGCTAGAGAGGGGTGCAGGTTGCTTTCGGGAGCCGCCTAAGGAAAGCACTGCAACCCTCACCCTCTCCCACACTCAACTCCCGCCCAGAGCCCAACCCATCCCCCCAGACCAGAGCTCCCACCCAAACTCCCTCCCAGAGCCCAACCCATCCCCCCAGACCAGAGCTCCCACCCAAACTCCCTCCCAGAGCCCAACTCGTCCCCCCAGACCAGAGCTCCCACCCCAACTCCCTCCCAGAGCCCAACTCCTGCCCCCCAGACCAGAGCTCCCACCCAAACTCCCTCCCAGAGCCCAACCCGTGTCCCCCAATCTCCTGCCCCAGACCTGAGCTGAGCTCCCACCCAAACTCCCTCCCAGAGCCTTGGGCAGGTGGGGGGGGGCGGACCCGTTCGGGGCAGCTAGCCCAGGGAGGCCGGGCACCCTCTGGGCCTGGCTACCTCCCATTCCCCCTCCTGCGCTGCCTGCAGGGTCAGCAACGGGCAGTTATCCCGCACTGCGCTTTTACTTGTACTGCCGCATCCCTTACGAGGGAGCCGTTATGCCTGTTGCAAAAAGTCTGGGACACGAACAGGAGCAGTGCGCATGCGTATCGCCACACTCCCTCAGCCCTTTCAGGTTGGTCCGTCCCGTTCCATCTCCAAGAAGAGGCGGGAAGCGAAGTCGCCAATAGGAGGACAGCACCCCCAGACCACGCCCCTAAATCTCTCTCTGTGGATAGGACCTACCCCCTCCGCTCCGGCGGCATCGCCCCTCGTCTTGCGCATGCGCTGTACGCCGGCAGCAGGTGTGGCCTGGTGGTGCGGCCGCGGCGCGAGGCCCAGCGCGGGGCTGGTGACTCCTATGAGCAGGCGCTCGCGCTGCTCGCCCGCCGCCAGCTCGGCGCTGAGGGGACTGGTCGGCTCGGCTTTCCTCTGCCTGGCCCGGGCCATGAGCCTGTGCCGAGCCCCGCCGAGCTGCGAGGCGGGGCCCTCGGACGCCGGCTCCTCCCCCGCCCGCCTGAGCCCCCCTTGGCTGCGGCTGCCGCAGGTGCCGGGCGCCGACCCCGGCAGAGCCAACGACCTGTTGCTGCTGCTGCCGCCGGAGCAGCCGCAGCCGCCTCGGCATCATGTCGTCTATTTCCCGGGGGACGTGCAGGTACCGGCCGGCGGGGCGGGGAGACGGGCCAGGAGCCGCACCGAGCCGGCGCGGGGGCCGAGCAGACCGACCCGCTGCCCCGCGCTGTTCCCTCCCTCAGCGCAAACTCATGGGGGCGGGGCCGTCTCCTGCCCCCCTCCCAGGGACGGGGGCAGCGCTGGTTTGGTCTCCCTGTGCTACTAAGTCAGGCTAAACCCACTCTTGCAAGGGGAGTAGAGTTATGGTGTGTTGGGGGCGGAGCCTGCTGCCCTCATAGCTCCTGGCAGTGTGTGCATTGCAAACAGGTCATACCCACATCAAGTGGCCATACAATGGAGGAAGCTAAAGGCATGCTGTGAAGTGGTGCACATGGGAATGCTGCTCCTTTGGGCAGGGATGGTGTCCCTAGCCGCTGTTTGCCAGAAGCTGGGGATGGGTCACTTGGTGATTACCTGGTCTGTTCATTCCCTCTGGGCACCAGGCATTGGCCAGTGTCGGAGGACAGGCTAGTGGGCTAGATGGACCTTTGGTCTGACCCAGTATGGCCATTTATGGTTAAGTCCATAAATGGCTATTAGCCAGGATGGGTAAGGAATGGTGTCCCTAGCCTCTGTTTGTCAGAGGGTGGAGATGGGTGGAAAGAGAGAGAGATCACTTGATCATTGCCTGTTAGATTCACTCCCTCTGGAGGCACCTGGCATTGGCCACTGGGCTAGATGGACTTTTGGTCTGACCCAGTATGGCCATTCTTATGTTCTTATTCTTATGGCAAGCATTATAAAAATGCTGCGATAGATAAATACAGTCCTGTCCACTAGTGTGGAATATTAGTGTGATTATCTTATATGGCATGCATTGCAACTCATTGTTAAATATATTGTGTGTTTGGATCTATTAGGAGCTACTTACATTAGGATATGGTGAGAGTGTTTACGGTTAAGTAGAGTGAAAGTTGATGCCTGATTTGTTTCATCTCTCTCCTGTGCGCACTGCAGTTCTGGTTAGAGTGAACAGCTCTGTATTGTACAATTGAATTGTTTTGTTAGGGTGAAAATAGAATTAACTAAGATGATGTGTACATGTGTATGAAAATTTATTTAAAAAATCTAATAAAACAAGATTGTTGTGAAATCGAGTGGTCAAAAATTAAGGTTGCTCTAGAATGTTAGCAATTTACCCATACGTTATCAGTAATATAATAAATCTAACAAGAAACAGGATATGATAAATATCAAACTGTGGAGCAGCATTAGCTCCTATAGTCTTCTGGCTCTTGAGTGCTTGGTTTAAGGTCAGTTAACAGAGGGGAAGCAGGCATGGATCAGCATTCATGTTGTGCTCCCTGTCAGTGCCTGGGCAAGCTAAAGCTCCAGAGCAAACCAAATTCAGTGATTCACTCTGGTCACAAGCAACCTGAGGCACTTGTACATGTGTTAAGAAGAAGAAAACTGTCTCTTTTTCTGACAGTTACTCCCCATGCATTAATGAATTATAAAATGTTAAGTCTAGCTATTTAGATTTGGAAGCTAATAAGCTACACAAGTGAAGTTTATAAACTGCTTGAACCAGGGCTTGTAGGCTTGTTCTTTCACAGAAACTCTTACCTAAAACTAGTAATTAATGTTTCTTGGCCTGAAAGTTCTTGACACTGGCATCAATAATTGAGATGTTCAGTTACAATAACTTATTGTGACTTCTCTAGTTACTTATTGTGGCAGTTGGGAGCATTTGAGTGGTTTACAGTCACTAACAAATTCATACTCGCAATATATTTCTGAGGTAATGAAGTATTATTTATTGCACAGATGGGGAACTGAGACTTAAAGAGATTGAGGCCCTGATCCTGCAAAGGCTTACCCACATGTTTAGCTTTGTCTCTGAGTAGTCCAATTGACTTCAATATTTCTATGGTGAAGAAAGCACAAGAGTAACTTTTTTTGTTAGGGGAAAAAACCCTTTTCCTCCTCCATAACCAGAATGAAGCAAAAAAACCCTGCACAAACAAAATTTTTTCTGGCTTTTTAATGTTTTACGGTTTGTGACTGTGCAAAGAATAATAGACTTTCTCCTCTGTAAACTAGGTCTGGCTTGTCAAGAGTCGTGTGTCATTTCTCTTGTCCATTAACAGAAATAGGGCTGTGGAAGACCACCCATATTTCTGAGAGTTGTTTTTGTTTGCACTACTAGCCAGGTGGATATAAGTGGAATGCGTTAACCTATCTTAAAAAGAAATGAGATCAGTGATGTCTTTGATTAATTTCCTGTGTATTCTTTATCCTTAAAGTGATAAAATTAGTTTTACATTTTAAATATTAAGGCCAAACAATAATGGTGAATTAATATTTTTGTGAGGCTGAATATAATTTAATGTAATCTGTAGTCTACAGAATCTTAGCCTTTTGAAGTGGGAATTCACCAGAACACAATAAAAATCAACACTTGAAGACTGAATGCTGTATTTGGGTAACATTTTGCTATAATATGTGTGCAGTGAGCAACATCTTTTCTTTAAGACTTGTTTAAGTTTACATATCTTACTTATCAGAAAAAAAAACACATGCTTCCCATTTTGAAGATTAACTATCCTGTGATCCTGGGTATTGAATGTCTCAAAGACGTACTTTCCCAAAGACAATCATGTATCCCTTTCTAGCAGCCAGCCATAGCCCTTTCCATAAGTGCTTGTGCTAGAGAGTGTGAAACAAACTGAGAGTTAAACCTTTGCTCACCAGAAACACTGCACTCCTACAACATAGTAATGTGTTGTCTGTCTCGTTTCTTTCAGAACTATCGTGACGTTATGGCCTGCCATCCAGAAAACTTTCAATGGGAGTGCTGGAGTTTAGAAAATATTGCTACTATACTCGCTCGTCGATTCCCTAATAGTTATGTTTGGGTTGTAAAATGTTCCCGTATGCATCTGCACAAATTCAGCTGCTATGATAATTTTGTGGCAAGCAATTTGTTTGGAGCACCAGAACACGGCAGTAACTTTGGAGCTTTCACACACCTTCATGCGTTGCTAGTTAATGTATTCAGTATCACCCAGAACATTTTGCTGTCCCAAAAGAGTATGTATAGTTTCAACACGGATGAAACAATAGCTGTTTGTAAGTCAAAATCTGTTCCTACTACAAATGGCTGTCCAGCATCAGAGAGAGAGAGAAATTGGGAACATTTTGATAATTCTGCTATGAGTTTTGGTACACCATCTGCTATAGGTGAAACATCATTTACTTTGATTGGCTTCAGTAAAGGGTGTGTGGTTTTGAACCAGCTGCTTTATGAGTTAAAAGAAGCTAAAAAGGACAAGAACACAGATGCCTTTATAAAAAATATAAGAGCATTTTACTGGCTGGATGGTGGTCACTCTGGAGGAAGCAATACTTGGGTTACTGACCCTGAAGTGTTAAAAGAATTTGCAGAGACAGGGATTGCAGTTCATGCTCATGTTACACCTTACCAAGTGTTTGATACCATGAGGTCATGGATTGGGAAGGAGCACAAGAAATTTTTGCAGATTCTTGAAGAATTTGGTGTGCAAGTAAATAAATTGCTTCATTTTGCAGATGAAGTCCCTTCTTTAGATAACCACTTCAGAGTTCATGAAGTATTTTGAGACTTTGAATACACATCTGTGTACTGTTCTTTGCAAAAGCACTTTTGACATTATAAGTCTTGTAAGGTTGACTTACAATTTGTTGCGCGCTGACAGTCTCTAAAGAGAGTACTAGATCCATTATAACGTGTTAATCTGTATATATATATATAAATTCATGTAGTTTAAGAAGGGGCTTGGCAAAAAGAGCCTAGATGTTTTTGCTGATATTCCTATAGCAAGAGAGATTGTATGACTCTTGGGGAAAAAGTAACAACTGTCCATAAATAGATGTATTTTTTAACGTAACAGATGGACATTTTTGTGTAAAATGTTTGTATTTTCTCTGAAACTGATTTCTGTGGCCAAAATTTTCAACCCTGCTGCCTGAAGTTAGGCTCCTACATCATATATTGCTGTCAGTAGGAGTTGTAGATGCTCAGGACCTCTGAATGTCAGGCCACTTTTAGTGGGAAACCTAATTTTGACCTCTGCCAGTAGAAGACAAGAATCTTTTAAGCTTTTTGGCATAAAGGAAAAGATGATAGCTGGAACAGTCTTAGTTATATACTTCAGTGCAAACTGTACTATCTGGATAGTTTAAATCTAGTTCTGTAACTTTCCCTAAATGAAGCAAAAGTACAAATGACATTTACTTTTGGAATAATGGTGCCAATCTATTCTTCCTAATAGCCACAGAAAGGGCATGGTGCTTATGACAGTTCCATTAACTAATTGCTAACCATCTGCCATTGCGTAGCCTTTCATTTGGGAACTAGAGAATATTAAACATGTAGGTATAACTTTTTAAATGACCAAGAATGCTCGTTAGTGTTTAATTTATGGTTGTTTCAACATTCCCTTGAGGCTTGACTAACTTTTACAACTCTCATGCTTTGACTATAACAGTTACCTGTGAGGTGTGTCAGTCCGTTTGTATCTGAAGTTTGGGCCCTTTTTGAAATCTGTAACAAATTGCTGATCATCTAAATCAAGCCATGAAATATACTGCAAGTTATATGGTAAATTCTAGAACATGTTCTTAATTTCACAAAGAGTTTTGAAAGATCAGTTTGTAGAACCTTGAACGTTTGTTAGTATATTGCACACACACACAAGAGCTCTACAGCTTTATTTTCAGAAGCATAATTTTCTATGCAATTTTTTTCTGACCAAAGTGCAAAACTCGATAAGTACAAAGGATGCTGTCAGCTAGTTTAGGCACGAAAGTTGAATGTATTTCAAAACTGCTACAAGATAGGTGAGGGATAGAATCTGTTGCCTTACAAGTCTTTTTCATATTTATCCAAGTGATAAATGAATCTTGGCTTAGAAAATCATAACCCTAAAGATAGCCACAGCTGTTGATGAACCCATGGTTGTTTGAAAAAATATTTGTCTGGAAGTACGTAAAACAATTGTTACAGCAACCCTTGGTTGTAAAGATGGAGCTACCAAAAATTAGTGTGAGTCTACTTTGAAAAGAGAATGTATAAATTGCACCATGCTCAACTTGTTCCTTACTTGGGATTATATCTGCTTGCTTAGCGACAGTTTTTACTTTTTCCTCCTTTTAGCTCTACAGTGCTGACAGAGAGAGCTGGATTCTTTTTTCCTCATGCATAATCACACAATTGTTTAATTCCACTCAGCTACCCCTTTGTAAGAACACTGGAGGTTAAATGGATGTCACAAACAGAATTTGGCATGTACACATCTTACTGATGGTGGTGGTATGCAAGAATGAAAAATCCAAGCTAGACTCTAGAGAAATCTTTTTTACTTGTCAACTTAGCGCAATTGATATGGAAGCAAGTGAAAAACATTGCACACTAAATACCATGTTTTACAGAGTCACTTTTCAGAGTAAAACAACCCATTGAGATTAAATCTACTTCGACAGGCTTAAATGTTTGCTCATGAGTGAACAAAAAATTAGCCTATTCAGTAATTATACATTAAAGTGCTTTAAACTATGGAGAAAATTATAGTATATAGTATGTAAAATGAATTCATAATCATTAAACTTTCCACAAGGATGTGATATCCAGCTTCTGCTGCTGTTCAAGTTTCATTGGAAGTTTTAGCCAGCATTACCTATTGACTATCTTCTCAATATATTTTTAATAACTCTTCTTTATATACACATTCCGAAATAGAGGATTACCCCTGGTAGCACTCTTAACTACGCAAGTGGGAATCAGGGTTTTCCTATTTGAAATATATACTTTAAAGACAACAAAGCACACATATTGTAGCCTGTTTAATAAAAATCTACTAATTGAGAGGTCTTAAGCAAATCATCCATGCTTAGACTGAAAAATACATCTTATGTTCCTTATTGGTGGGGGGTGTGTGTGTATAATGAAAAATCTTTTCCAAAGTTGTGCAGATATTAATCTTGGTACACAAAGAAAAGAGAATTGTCTATTCTGTAATAGGCACATTTCAAAACAATATTCAGTGCTAGCCAAAGTGGAAAGCTTCACTTTTAAAAGGATATTACAAACCTGTGAGAAGAGCTATTTATACTGGTTGGCAGTGCCCTCAAGGTATCTGGATGGTTGTCCTAAGGAAATCTGAATCAGTACAGCAAAAGTGGTTTACAGTAGCCAGTACATTTGATCATATTATAGTTTCCATGTTACTTTGAAGATAAATGTTCATATAAAATGCGTTTCCATCCTTAAGAGTGGTTCTTGTTCTAAGATTTGCTATTTGTCCCTGTTTTTTACTTGGAAATATTTTGACTGTTTTCACTTTCTCTAGACAGTTGCAGTATTCTATTGGACTGTGCCCCTGTCATTCACTTCAGTGCATGCTAAAAAATGTGCAAACAATGTGGAAAATCACCTCCGTGTGAATGTAAAACTAACTGTATTAAACAAGGAATCTGCAGTTAACTGGTGTGAGGTATACTTTGTGGATTTGTGTTCATGTACTCCTTGTATTGAATGTTGTCAAAGTAGCTTACTTAAGAAAGGCATAAGGTGGTCTGTTGTTTGTCCTGAGGGACAGTAAAATATTTCGCCTAACTGTATATAGTAAAATGCCCTTTAGAACAAGATTCAGCTCTGTGAAACTGTCAAGATTCCTCATTACCTATTTAGTGTAGAAGTGTATATATTTTCAAATCTCGGAAACTTCGCTGTAGCAATTTTTTTTATCCCCCTTTGTTTTACTGATATAGCACCAACATATGTGAGGATATGTGTAAAAATACCATTCAAACATTAACATTTGAACACTTATTTATATTTGTATCCATTTAATTATGCCATCTTTTATTTAAAAAAATTCTAAAGGTGACTAAATGAACCATAAAACAATCAAGATGCTTTATACAAGTGCAAATGTAACAGTGTAGGTTTGTACTAAAATTGAATGTAAATTATGATGGAATTGTGGTACAGCAGGTTAAGCAGTGAAACTATCCTAGTTTGTTCTACTGTAACAGTTTAAAGAGAGAAGCTCCCTTGTGAGAAGTGGTCAGATAATTAACCACTGTACAGTAGTACAGGCATTTTGTTAATTTAGATACTACAATATTTCTATATGCTGTAATGTACATTGCAGGCCTCTTGCAGTGTGTCCCCCCTTGGGCTCTCCCACTGGGTCTTGATCTTTCTCCCTACCCCTACCCCTGCTCCTGCCCTGGTCTCTTCATCACACCTTCCTTGTTCAGCTAGTCCCAGTTTCCACCTTCCACACAGTAGATTCTTCAGCTCATCCTTTTTAGCTCAGTGTCTTTGAATGCCCCTTGTTCCTGACTTTGTGGCAGAGGGTGGATAAAGTTTCAAATCTACTTTCTCTCTACCATTTATCATTTTGTATACTGTTTTCATATCCCTTCTGTCTCTTCTAAACAGTCCCCATCTTTTCAATTTCTTTATGGAAGACTGTCCAA
Organism: Gopherus flavomarginatus; assembly: GCF_025201925.1. Taxonomy (NCBI): domain Eukaryota; kingdom Metazoa; phylum Chordata; order Testudines; family Testudinidae; genus Gopherus; species Gopherus flavomarginatus. Next base: position 23,896,474 of record NC_066626.1, on the reverse strand, counting down.
GGAATACACTGGCTGTACACCTGTTGTGGATTGGGGGAAGGAGGAGTGTGGAACTGTGTAATCACAGATTTATAGGCCTAGTCCCAACCCCTGCAAGATGGGCTTTGTTACATGTAGGAGTTGTGCAACGGCTGCACTGCAGATAGGGCCTTCTGCAGCCATAGGCGCTGACTTCCCCTCTGCCTGGTGGATGCCTGGACCCACCCCTGGCCCTGCCCCCATTCCATTCCTTCACCAAAGTCCTAGCCCCCACTTCCACCCTCTTTCCCCAAGTCCCTACCCCTGCCCTGTCTCCTCCTGAGTGGGCTGTGTCCCTGCTCCTCTCCCTCCCTCCCAGAAAAGTCCTAAGTGCCACCAAATAGCTGTTAGGCAATGGGGGGCAGGAAGCACTGGGAGGGAGGAGCAGGGACGCAGTGCACTCATGGGGGGAGAAGGAGGAGTGAGGGGGGAGCTTGGCTGCCGGTGGGTGCAGAGCACCCACTAATTTTTCCCTGTGGGTGCTCCAGCCCTGGAGCACCCACAGAATCAGCACTTATGTCTGCAGCTGCTGCCTGAGTACACTAATTCTTTCTGCTAGCATGAAGTGGTGCTGACAGTTCACTATTATTGTAGCTCAGTACTAGACTGAAATGACATCCAGTCTAATCCTACCTCTCTGTTCTGCTAACAGGACCCAGAGGGGGCTATTTACAAGATGAGATCTTAATTCATTTTAGCTTAGCTATGCTACTTATCTCTTACCTTTTCTCCATAAACACCCACTAGACTGCTTACCTCACATATGTATTTTTAAAGAGATGCATTCAACTTTCAGGAAAATACTGGGTGGGAATATAAATCAAGAATGGTGCTGTCTTGTCCTGGGTACTTAAGTTTATCCTTGTTTCTATTTTATTCCTCTGCATCCATTTGTCTAGCAACCCTGAAAAAAAATTGGGGGTGGGTGGGTTTAAATTCCCTTTCATATCTACCTTTTGATATGATACCTCAACATAGTCCCAAAGGTTACTGATTTAAGCAAAATGAAAAATCTTCTGTTTTGGACAGACATGATAGAACAGACAAAAGAAGAGTAAACTTCAACAAATGGTGATATATTCGGGGGGGGGGGGGGGAAATAACCTGAGGATTTGGATTGAGTGCTGATACTAAAGAACCCTGGAGAGAGTTTTGATCTTTAGTTGCAAACAGCATAATGTCTCTAGTGACCTGCTTGTGTAGCAGGGCTGACACACCAAAAGTTCAAAATAATGGCATTAGTAAATCCATTTACATGTCATCAACTGGAAACCAAAATCTTGATTGCTTTATATCTTGTCAAAGTACCCCAGGTTTTTGTGATCTGTGATTAGCTTAGTTTGCTTACTGCTAGATTTAGCTCATTTTGTACTTTATGTATTAAAAACAAAGCTCAAGCAGAGAGAGCCCACAGTACAAATATAATTTCCATTATTCTTAATGTTGAAAAGGAAGAATCTGTTTGTGAGAGAGTGTTTGAAAATGTCCTCCTCTAATACTCTCCTCATTCCTTCATGTTCTCTTAGGGAGGTACAGTGAGTTTAACTGAAATAGAGGATTAAAGAGATTGGAGCTTAGATGTGAGAGCTGTAAGCAGAGATCAAGAGGAGGTTGCTCACTGTGCCAGCATTCCAGGATGGGGTTTTCCACACCAGCTTCTTACAAGGAAACAAATATTGGGTGGGTGCGTGAGTTGGGATTTTTTTCAAAATAGTTGTGCCTTTCAGTTGCCTGGAATGAGGTTTTGTTTTTCTTTTCTTCTCCAGCTGATAGTAAAATGTTTCCCATCATATCTGAATTGTAAAGAGACACAGTTAAAAGTAAAATATATTTGAGTCCCTTTGAGAACAACCTGTGCATCTTGTATTGGACAAGAGATTCACTTTGGTTATTTCAACAAATCTTGTCCTTAATATTTCAGAAATTATGTAATTGAAGCTACTGCATCCTTTACAGTTTTCCTGTTCAAGAAATGTGCCATATATACAGTATAAATACTTTACTGGATGAACTCAGAAAACTTTGATTCATAATGGTAAAAGGGGAATTAGCCCTAAATCAGATTCCCAATGTTGTTAGCTATAGACTAAATACATAGTTCAGAACTGAGTGTTCATCTTTATTTTAATTCAAATATGATGTAAAAGTTACTGTTTCCAAAAATTACTAGTGAAAGTTATTTTTCCTCAAGGGGTGTGTGTGTGTGTGTGTGTGTGTGTGAGAGAGAGAATGAATGAACTAATTCCCTCCAAATTGTGTTCCAAAAAGCAGCACGCTTCATTAGCAAAGATTTAGGGATTCAGGTAGACTTTACAACCTAAGTACACTTAATGCCAGAAATGTAGGACAGTGACATTCATTTAAACAACAACTGGTGATGTTTTATTTTGATTGAACTGAAGTCTGACTATTAAAGTTTAATTAGGGTTTAATTTTTTCGGGGGGGGGAGGGGGAAGGAAGCTGGAGTAGAGGAAGTGTTACAGGTGGAAGTATAATTGACATTACTAATATATTACTTCAAGCAGTAATGTAGTGCCAATTGAAGGACACTTAGTCACCACACTGTTTGATTAACATTTCTAATGAGAGCTTTCTAGTAGTTTTAATTTAATCATTCAACACAGTAGGGGCTCGCAAATGTGAAAGTACATTAGGAAGTTGTTAAGCATTCTGTTAATAAGATCAGTTGAAATCACTTTATGGAAATGTTAACCCTTTCCATGAAGGTAACATAGACCAGATTAACAAAGGAGTTTAGTATCCAATAGCTGCCATTGGCCATGACTCTAGAAAGCAACCCTATCCAGGAAAACACTTACGCATGTGCTTAAGTGTCTTCCTGAATTGGGACCATTGAAAACAGTGGATGTGGCTGTGAGATGAGCACTTTGACCACTTCAGTTAAGTGCCTAAATGAAAGCACAGCTCTCTTGCAACTCTCCACTAAAACTGTAGGTGCTGAGCACGATGAAGAGACAGCCCCATGCTGTTTTCTCCTTTGTGATACTATGTTTATATTCCATAATGATATAAATGATGTAGTAACAAGCATTTCATTACTACAATTCCCACTGCCATCCTTCCACTAGTAATACTTGAATTTAAACAGATCTAAATTACTAATATCCTTTAATCTAGAACAGGGGTTGGTAACCTTTCAGAAGTGGTGTCCGAGTCTTCATTTATTCATTCTAATTTAAGGTTTTGCGTGCCAGTAATACATTAATGGGTTTAGAAGGTCTCTTTCTATAAGACTATAATATAACTAAACTATTGTTGTATGTAAAGTAAATAAGGCTTTTAAAATGTTTAAGAAGCTTCATTTAAAATTAAATTAAAATGCAGAGCCAGCCCCCCCCCACCCCCCCGAGCCGGTGGCCAGAACCCAGGCAGTGCGAGTGTCACTGAAAATCAGCTTGTGTGCCGCCTTCGGCACCCGTGCCATAGGTTGCCTACCCTGATCTAGAAGAAACTCTTTTGATTCACTATATTCAAGACAAAAGTCTCATAGTGGATAGTTGACTTCATGGTGGAGTACACCTTTTGTCTCAATAAAAACTCAGCTCTCTGTTTTAATATCCACCCACACCCCAAGTGTTCTCTAGGAAACATGCTCTTAGTCCAGCAATTCAGTTCTAAAGTACATTTCTTATGTACAAACTGGCTCTGGACTGGTTTAATGGAAAGCTCTCCTAGCTGTTCAAAAAACGATTTCCATGCAAACAGGTACGTCTGTGTTCTTGTTTTCTCAGGCTCTCTCTCATCCTTCCAAAGGAGTCTTGAGTTCGGTAACTCTCTCAAAAGATACCTCACTGAACAGTAACACTCCTTTCCACTTCTACAGTACATTTCAGACAAAGAACTCAAAGCATTTTGCAAACATTAAGCCTTACCAACCCTCTATTAAGAAACGCCTTCACGACACAGTTGCCAACTTTCATGTGGTAAATAAGCACCCCAACTTCCACAATAAGCCAATCATCAAGCTAATCCCATTTCAAAACAAGCCAATCCCTAAGAACCCCAACACTCTATGGGACTAGATCCCCCTGGTGTTCAGTCTGGGACTGTGGTGGGCCTGCTGTGAACCCTTGACTCTCTCCCCCCCTTGCCAGGAGCTGATAAAAAAAAAAACAAAAAAAACCACAGCTACAAGCCAAACAAGCAACTCAAGCCAATTAAGCCAAAAACAGCCCAATTTCTGTTTGTTTTTTTCCCATGGGTTTGGCATGTCTGCTTCAGAATTGTCTAAAAACAGTCATGATGAGTCAGCATCTTTGTTTATTATCTGTCAAAGGGCTGGTCTACAGTTTTTGTACAGATTTAACTATATAGATTTAGAAACTGCAGCCTCTCATGTGGATGCAGTTATATTCTACTTTCAAGATCTCCATTTCAAATATAAGCAAACATTTCTCTCTTCAGAGTTTAAAAAAGGAGCTCTTCTGTTTGCTGTTGTCCTGTTCCTTTCAGCACTGGAGTGCCAGCTTTTTCCAAATTGCTGTCACCAAAGGAAGTGTTATTGCAAAGTTTACTAAAATTTGGTCAAGGGACTAATGCAGCAGGCATCCCAAAACTGGGGAAAGGCAAATCAGTGGATTTTAACCTTTTTTCATTTGCAGAACCCTAAAAAATTTCAAATGGAGGTGCAGACCCCTTTGGAAATCTTAGATATAGTGTGCGAACGCACAGGGGACCGTGGACCACAAGTTGAAAACTACTGTTCTAGCAGGGTTTTCAAAGGAGTGGCTACCACATGAAGTTATTAAGTCCATTCCAGCAAAACTTCCCTTCCCCAGCCATTATTGCTGGAAATATGTTGAGTTTCTGTAATGAAAGCTTTAAGCTTGACCTCTGAAACACAAAAAATCCTTTCACAGCAAAAATTGTCAGTTACGATACAAATATGCATTAGTGCAGGTTATACCCTCTAATTTTTGCTTGAGCATAGTACCATAGGGACCAGCAGGGTGGTTTGCATGAGCGAGCTGTTCTTTTGTCTTAGTGTTTCTAATCCACTCTAAAATGTTAAATAGGAATGTGTTAACAACACAAACACCCGAAAAAGAAATAGTCTGCTCTCAGTCCCTGCTGCTCCGTCTCTCTGTGAGGGAGTAACACGTGTCAAACCTTTCAGACAGAGACCAGAATCTATCCCCCACACCATTAGCTGTCTCAAAAATAAGTTGGAGGAAGCATACATGTATTTGCATTCCAATCAATTTTTGGAAATTGTAGGATTTCATGTATTCTTCCCATTATCATTAGCAGAATTTGCACTTATTATTGATGTTGGCCTGTGGGTCGAGCCCTTGTATATAAGCTACATTATAGGAAATACACTGCCACTGGGTGCTGTGCATCTGTAACATATTTAGCCTATGCAGTGCATTTACGAGATGTCCAGAGACCTAAACTGGAAAAACACATTCACACTCAGGGATTTGGGAAGTGACATCTGTGTACAGAGAGTAAATGACAAACCTGCCAAGTAATTATTTTTGAAGTGGTGAAATAATGGACATTGGTGCTGTTAACAGAGTTTAGTATAAGGGCCACTATGCGTAAAATCCAGCTTGCCTTACTTATGCTATTAGCCCCCCAACAGGACTACTTGTATAAGTGAAGCAAGTAGAGTTTCATCCTAAGCACTTAGAAGGGCTCACCCTATTTGTCTACATCTGATCTTAAATATTTTCATGACTTGTCTGGGTAACACCAAGGGTCAAACTTCAGTCCTGTCAACAGAAAGATAGGCAAGGGAGATGAATATATAAATGTCTGTTGGACATTCCATTACATGAGGTTTTTATTTCATTTTTTAAAGTGTCACATTGTTCAGCCAGCTCAGTGCTTTATGATGGATAGTTTAGATAGCCCATGCTAATAGTCTGACATTTATATTTTGACATGCATGTTTTTCATTTGATTTTTTCTTTTCCATGGCAACTATGCTAAGAAAAATACATAATGGATATCTAAAATCAAGAGTTGCCCTTTGTAATCCCACCAAGGGTAAATATTGTTTTAAATTCTTTCCAGATGTTGGTTAGCAATAAAATCAGCTACATTTAAGATGTGTCAGTCACCAATGTTGATGCAGTGTAACAAAACATAAGAGGGTGGCCAACTTTTGACTAGTGTTTTGGGGGGTTGCCTACATTTAACTATCTTAACTTCACCTTCTCTTATGACAGTATCATCCATCTTTATTGCTATGTTATATATGCTATTTGAAGTATTTCTGTTTAGTATTCTTTGTGTAGTTAGGTTACAAAAAATAACATTTTGGTAAATACCCAAACACAGAACTTTCTGGTTTATTGTGGCAAAATTCCATTTTGCTTTGGGACCCAGAAAGCCAAAATCCCACACAACACTAACATGTCCACTTCCAAGCATATTATTTTAGTAACTTTAGTGATTTTTAGGTTGATATATATTCACGAATCATCTTAGCTTGAAGTTATTCCTTGAACACGTTGGACCTAATCCACCACTGTGCTACTTCAGTTTTACACCGATATATATGATATGATGAAACAAGCTGAATTTACTTCTATATAGTAGCTTCAGGATTTTCACAGCTAATCAGGTCATCATCAAACAAAAGAAAAAAAATAGATGATAACGAATGCTCTCAGATGATAGGCTTAAGAAAAGGAATGATCATTGCTTCATTAAAAAAAAAAAATGTTATAAAAAGGAGGATTTAAGATACCAGTTCAAAATGGGACCATGCAAAAGCAGTGGTAAACTGTAAACTTTTCCATTGACCTGCCTGGAATTGTGGGTAATCTCAAACCATTTTCTCCTAGACAAGTATCCACAACACAATTGGCACCCTTATTGGCAATGTCTGTAGAGAGGCCTTAAACTACAGAGGCCACAGAGAGGAAATGATTCATCCCTAGAGAGCTCCACCAGAACACTGATGGGGGAGGGGAAATGGGAGTTAAGTGTTGCCAGAAGCAAGAGGACATCATCAGTTTCTATGTTTAAATATAAAAATGTAATGGTGCCACTTTAAGACAGGTTGTGTGGACAGCATGTTTAAATGAACTGTTTTGTGTAAGACAAATAGCTGCATTTACTATAGCATTTGGTTCACATATTGAAATATTCTGTGCCCTCACCAAAACTTTATGCTATACTAAACAAGAGAATTATTTCAAACACCACACTGCCATCTCAGCTCTTGATTGCAATGAAGTTACATATAGGATTAATTTGGGGTTAGAATTTTTACTTATAATAAAAACCACCGAAGAAAAATATTTCAAAACTGCATCCTAAATAATTGTGGCCTAGAAGCCATTAAGGCATGCCTTTAGATGCTACAGTAACTAGTACTATAGAAAACCTTAACACCTCCAGCAGCGGGGACAGCAGCAGGAGAAAGGGCATTTAAAATCCACAAGGCCCTTCCTTCTTGTTAGAAGGGAAAAAGGACGGAAAGGCAAAAGGAGAGTGTGTGTGTATAAAGACAAGAGACCCTTATGCTTTCTGTCTCCTTAGGTTCAGCCTCCTTGTCCAGCATCTGGCATCTGGTAGGATCCCTTCCCGACCCATCCCACCCTAAATAATGAGGAGTCAATTAATAAAGGTAAAATCAAATAAAGTGTATTGAAGGGTTCATAACAAAGAGTGGGACAGATAAAAAGTGGGAATAAACAGCAAAGTGGTGTGATACAGTGATTACCCCCTCAAACTCAACCCAACAAACAAATTTTAAAAAAACCTTCTTCATAGATCAAAGCGACGGCAGGTGCTTGGGACCTCAATCCTCTGGCTAATGGCAAGCCTTTGGAGAGGAGCTCCAAGGAGTCCCTTGATGTTCCTTCGGGATCACGGGAAAGCAGAACAGATGGGACACTCGGGAGATGTTGTTTCTTCTCTTTCTCTCTTCTTTTTACAGGTGAGGAAGCTGTTGGAGAAAATCTCTAACCCTTCTACTACTAGGATGGATAGATGCCTGCAGGTGAGACTCGTGACTGTCCCTGACAGTCACTCAGATGGACAGCCCTGAGGCCCTGTCCAGGGCAGCCTTTTATACACTTGCCCAGAAAACCCCTTAGAAAAGGCAGGAAACTCCTTCTGGGAAACCCCTTAGGAAAAGAAAAAAAACAAACATTCTGACTGGAAGTTGTTTAGAACTCCAGGAGAAATAAAAGAGCGGGAAAAGTAATCCATAGCTCGTGTGCGCATAAAACTCCATTTTGGAACCAACATGGATTCTTGTAGTTCCAAAACATCTGAAAGTGAACCCAACCTAACATTCTCTTCTATTGCCCAGCCCCAAAGTCTTTCCTCCTCTGTCCCCCATAAGACTATTGTCCTACCTACAAGCTCTGAGACTCACAGATCAGTAACATGTTGACTGCTGCTTGATGCAACCTTCCTTCTTTATGAATTATTTGTATTACTGCAGCACCTAGAGGGTCCAGCCATGGCTTTGTGGCTCAGGTGACCGAAGGAGGACACCAACCACTACGTCAAGCTTGATCTTCTTCCTTTGGGTATAGTTGGCCAGCAGAAGTTAGAATGATCTACTGAGCTGGGCACGGAGGAAGAAGGAACAGTGCAGCCCCCTGCAACTCTGTGGGCTGGCATTCTGGAAAGCAGCTGATGTCTGGCTGAGAGCAAGTGAAGCCAGAATTACCAGAGTGGAAAACAGCTGGATGCAGAATGAGGTAGCGATTCTGTGGTGGAGCTTGGCCCCCAGCCTGACACTGCTTTCTCTTTCTCCCCAGTTCCCAAAGAGGCCTCCAGGATGCTCTGCACACCCTTTCCCGAGATCCTTTGCTCCAATCTGAGAGAGTCCTTGAGTCCTTTCCAAGTCCAGTGCCTGGATGCACAGATCCTACCTTAATTCCTCCCTCCCCCCATCTATCTCTGCAGTTCTTTTAACTACAGAAGTGGAAATTTAGAGGAATCAAGTGTTTCAGTGTTCTCAGATTGCAATTCTGCCCTCAGTATGCATAACTTATGCACATCAAGATTGCCTGGCTGGTTACATTCATGCCTATTCATTAGGATGGCATTGTGCCCATACACATGGTGGCAAGTTATTTTCTCTAAGTTACAGCTGCCAACAAAAATGGATTTAGATGAATAATCTGCACAGTGTTGCAAGGCCAAGCTTCTGCAGGAAGCCCCTGTTCTGTCTCTTTGTGGCACATACCTCTTTAGTCCTGCTAACAGCTTTTGACAAATCACAATTCTCAACACTGTTGGAAGTATCAGACCAACCTAAATGGCAGATAAATGACAAAACCTCAGCTACATTTATCTTACGCTGTAAGTAGTAACATAGAGATATTTAAATGGACAATGGCAGCATGTCATATTTGTCAGATGTCCCCTTATCATTCATCTTACAAAACAAGAGCAACATTATAGCTCCATCCACCAGGAAGCAACGGGCTTGTCTCTCAGGAATGGAGTCCACTTGACAGATGCTACTTCTATTCATACAGTCACACAATACATCTTAACTAGTGGAGAGTTCTTGAAGTGCTCCCAACTGATTCCATATTATGACAATATTACCAGGGCCTTCCTCTCAAATCCCATAGCTGTAGAATAAAAACCTCACCCTGATTTACCAAGTACTGTACAACTGGCTGCTGTCAGCAGTAATGCAGTTTGGTGTAATAGCAACAGCTGTGGAGATAGTGCTCCTTATATAATAAAACTAAGCAAGTTGGCAGGTCCTTTCCTTTAAGCTACAGCATAAATCTAAACTTAAAAAAAAAACTGGCATAAACTTTGCCTGTAGTTTTTGCTTTCCTGTTGGTGTCTGTGATGTGATGTCCTTCTCTATGATGTCACCACAAGGGGAAGCTGGGTGGATACTCTGTGTCTGCTCCAGGCTGTTGCTCATAGGACTGAGTTATAGAAGCATTAAGAGGAAGATCTTTCAGAACAAGGGCAGTAACCATGCCAAGAGCAATCAGCTCACTTGGACCTTCTCAGAGGTGATGGTGTCTTTACTGAGCTTTTACCGTCTGAGCTGGGATTAAGGGAGATGCATTTAGTAGTCCCTGCATGCCTTCTCTGAACCCAGCCCAGAGATCCAAGTGAGCTAATATTGAAATACTTCACTGTAAAAGACTGCTTGAGGTTAAGTTCTAAGCCTTATCTTGTGAGAGAGCACATTTTTAAATGAAGACAGCCAGAGATGTGTATTTGATTCTGTTCAAGCATCAGAATAGCTGCATGAGTTTCTCCAGCCATTATTTCTATCCCCTGTTTACTGAGTGTTGGTGTAGGAAACAGTGCTCCTCTTGGAGTATCCAGAAATCACGAGGCCCCAGTCTGGAAGTATTTTATACACTGATTATCAGACCAGTGGTTCCTCAACACGTAAAAGGAATTGCTGATTATAGCCACCCAAGCACTCCCTTCTCTCTCTCTCTCCACACCCCACATAAAGGAAATTGAACTAACCTTCACTCTGACTTTTTAGGGAGCCTGAATTGTATAGGTTTGACAGACAGCACTTGTGAACTTTCAATACTCAGTTCTAATACAGCTCTCAGCTGAGCTGGAGCATGGCTGGGAGCCCCAGATTTCACATCCATTTTAGGTTCTAACAAATCCCATTTCTTGGACTTGTGTTGATTCAATCTGTCTGCAAACAAATCAGGGAAATTAAAAGAAAAAAAATCTAGAGGTGCCACTTTAGCTTATACCCTACTCAAACTAAAAATTAATGCATGTAAGCAAAATACATACTCACACAAGCCAGTCAGGGCATTCTCTCTCCTTTCCTCTGCTGAGAAGAACCACAGGAATACACCTGCTGTCCCTGACTGGGTCCTGCTAAGAGCACAGCTCCTTCTCATCACCCCATAATTAGAGGAAAGGGAGGTAGCTAGTCAATAACCCTGGCTGGTTGCTTGTCTTTTCCTATAGCTGTCCAAGTCCCACAGATCAACAGTTTCCACTACTCTAGAGAATAACCCATTTGGGCTGGAACATTCTTTTCAATAGCCATCCTGAAAAAGACACCAGGATCTAAAACAGAATTTAAATTGCCAATGCTCTAGGTCTTATTCAGGAATATTTATTTTCTGAAATAGTTATTTGAAAGTAAACTACCCCGAAAACAAAATGATTGTTCTAAACAACACAAACTTGGGTGGGTGTGTATGTATATGTGTATATATCTATAATTTTAAATTGACCCCTTACTGTTGTATGGATGAGACCCACAGCTGCATCAAGCAGACTACACTGCATGTGGATTAGTAGAAATGGGATCTATTAAAACAACATCTATGGGCTATGAAATAAGTATTAATCCACAAACAATGAGCACTACTGTTTTTATCAAAGTCTTCTCAAAGTGTCTTCAGGTACAGTATCCATATCTGTACTTCTCCCTACTTTCAGAGGAATTTGGTTGACTTGTTGACTGTTTATTCATAGTTAGTGCTATAGGCTTTTTCTTGGATGCGTACAACCATTCTCCGGGCATAAAAATCCCTATATTCCTCAGGCAGTTCCTCCAGTGTTTTCAAAGCCCTGTCCAAAATCTGCACAGCTCTGGAAGCAGCTGTAGGATCTTTGTTTCCGTAAGTGTCTGTTTTATCATAGCACTCAGAAGGAAGATGCTTCCAAAAGACATTAACTCCCACTCCAAATTCTTCAGAAATTACATTATGGAACCATAAAGCTGTAGGAAGAAAAAAGTCTAAAAAGATGAACTGCCATTTAAAACTTGATTTCATTTACAACAAAGATGTTTGAACCTTCTCAAACTGAATGTAACTGACATAATCACTGACATTCACTTATGTATAGGTACTTCTGACTCACTACATCATATGCTACAGCATATCAAACAATGAGTTCCTGATTCTGAAGATACTTATAAGCATGCTTAACTTTATGCATGAGTATTCCCACTGAAGTCAATGTAAAGGTAAGCAAGTGGGTAAGTGTTTGCTGGATCAGGGTCAACAGGCTTCTTTGTCCCTTATTCTTGTCATTTATCCCATTACCTTGAATGGGAATACTTGCATAAGTAAAGAGTACAGGATTAAGCCTTAAATCTTTAAGGGCTCCACTCCTGCAAACACTTACGTACATGAGTAACTTCACTCATTGCATACATATTTGCAAAATTAGAACCTTAACTTGCATGGATTCTCAACATGCCAGTTTAGATTACCAATATCAGTCAGTATCAGCCTTGCAAATTTCTTCTCATCTACAGCTACTTTTTTGATGGTCCAGCAAATAGTAAGGATTTTTCATTTGACACATGTTTGCCTGGTCTGCCTGTATTTGTAATTGTGTGTCATATGTATCATGTGTCAGCTTTAACTTGAAAGCTACAGCATTGCGTTAGTTCTCCTATTTCAATTTTGGAATATTGTTTTTGTTACTTGTTTTATATTTAGTGAAAGGAACATATCAGTTTTTTGGGTCTGCATTGTTCACCTCCTTGACTCAATCTTCCACTTTTGTTCTCGAAGAATGCCTGTTTCTGCTACAGTTTTTTTGGGATGCAGTTATATTTGAAACCTACCATTTTAAAACAACGTTTGATTTTAAGCTATTTATAACAATGTAATCAGTAATTCCATTTAAGACAGTGCAGTAACACTGATGTGAGATCAAAATCAAGCCAAACAATCCTATTTTCTGAAATTCAGGACTGTAGTGAGGGGGCGTGGCCTTCCTCCGAGACTGACAGGGAGGGAATATACCCCCTGGTGGGCGGAGCTGAACCAGCCACACCATACCTTGCCACACCCGTCCCCCTCATCTCCCACCCCACTGGATGCAGGGGTCAGGATAGGAAGTTTAAAAGGCGGGACCTACAGTTCACTTGTGCAAGAGCTGGGGAAGGGAGCAGATGTTGCTCGCCTGCTGCCAAGTGCTGCAGCGCCAAGGACAGCTGACTGACCAGTACCTGGAGGAGTAACATGACTGCCGCTAGCCGTGTACCCTTGGGAAATGGAGAAATTCCAGGAGCCAGAGAAATACTCAGAAGGGGTAATAGGAAGTAGCCCAGGGACACCAGACATTAGTCCAGTTGTGTTGCCAGAGTCTAGGTCAGTGTTTCGGTGGGATCCCTGCTCACACAATGGTGGAACGCTCCAGTTCCTACTCACAGAGCTCTTAGCTTGCTTGTTACTTTGCCCTGCTCAGAGAGCCAGAACCCATAGCCTGCTTGTTGCTCTGCCCTGCACAGAGCCCTTTGAGTGCTAATTCCCCTGTTGAGCATTGCGCTTATAGGCACAACATAGTGAGCTCTCTCAGAGACTGACAGGGAGGGACGGCTAAGGACCACTACACAGACTCTTTTCATTCACATAAAATGGTGCCACTTAAAAAGTCTTCTTTTTTCTGTGACATTTATCTTGAGTGTTTTTAATTATCAGTTTCATTTTACAATATCTGCCAAATTAATGCAGAGGCAAATATATTTTTAAATGCTGCAAAATACATTGATATAGACAAAGATCCAGTAACATAAAATAAGTATCAGTTTTCAAGATCAATTATGCTTTAGCATATCTGATTCAAAACTGAAAAAAATTGCTGACAAAAGTCAGACAGGAAGTTCTACACTGCCTAGATCAAAGAGAAAATGTGTGCAAACGTTTGTAGAATCTGGAACATTACAGCTAACTGTACAAAGTCAGTTCTCTTTGCAAGGTAATCGCCTATCTTCTTTAATTCTGTTCAAAATTTAGATATAATGTTTTCTTAAAGTAATTCCTACGTCACTGAGTGATGTTGCATAGTAAGAATCAAAGTGATGAATACTAAACAAAAACAGATTTTGCATAAAATCTACATCACAATCCACACAAATATCAAAAGAAAGGAGGAATAGGAAACATCTTCCACTAACCTACGGAATATAAAGTCTGGGTTTTTAAAAAAAACCGCATAGCAATGAACACACCAGTGGCCAGCTGAAAGCTGAATGACAAGTTTGTTCCTGGTATATATACATTGTCTTCTTATATAACTATCCCCATTTTCCTTAATAAGAACATAAGAATGGCTGTACTGGGTCAGATAAATGATCCTTCTGTCTTCTGACACCAGCCAATGCCCAATGCTTCAGAGGGAATGAACAAAACTGGGCAATTATCAGTGATCCATCCCCCATCATCCACTCCCAGTTTCTGGCAGTCGGAGGTTTAGGGATATCCACAGCATGAGATTGTGTCCCTGGCCATCTTGGCTAATAGCCACTGATGGACCTTTCCTATATGAATTTATCTAAGCCAGAGAACGATAAAATAAGGTCCAATTTTTTCATAAAGTCGTTGAAATTCATGGTTCCACAAATAATAATAATTCTTCCCTGTTCCCATATCCATGACCTAGGTACTGCTTAGAACTGCACTACAATTACAATTAAAACACACACAAAGATTGTAGGTCCAAGCCCCAATCCTGTAGACACTTACACATATGCTTAACTTTAAGCAGGTGAGGAGTTCCAGTAACTTCAATGGGACTACTTAGGTGAGCAAAGGTAAGCATGTGCATCAGTGTTTCCAGGATTAGGGTTTTAAATGATCACTTGTAATTAACGGATTACTCTTTGTTCATTGCCTAGAGATGAACTGCCCTTTACATTGCTTCCCTCTTAAATACTTCAGCAAGTCTCAGGTTCTGATCCTGCAAAGTGCTGATGATGTCAGTTAAAAGATGGGTAGGCCAGCAGGAATAATTCAGCTGCCTGCTCCTGATCCCCAGTGCTGTCTCACCTTGCACAGCAAGCAGTTTTGTATTTGCTACTGTTCCAGAAAGTTAGAAGCAGCTTAGAACAGAAAATATTCTGATTTTATTTTCAAAACTGACAATTTGTAATAAAAAAAAAATGTAAGGACTTAACTGTTCCATCCCTAATGGACATTATGGCATTTGCCTCTTACTTCTGCAGTGAGAAAATGTTAGCACTACAGAAGAATGAAGTGCCCATTCCCTGAATCTAAAGAAGCCATGTCAGGGAAGGGAAGGGACAAGTTGATTTTAACAGAGTAAGGCTATTAAAATATACGCACATTGAGTCAAATAAGAGTATAATTTTGGTCATATGCAAAGTGTCATACATCTAGAATTGCATGGAGAGTTACAAATAAGTAATTCACACGTGGAAATGAGAATTCACAAAACAAAATTATTAAAAATAATGTGGGCCAGAGCGATTTGTCACTTACCCGGAATGAACAACACATCGCCTGCTTCAAGAGAACATTCATAGCGCCTGGCTTTCATAAAAAGGGGATATTTCTCCAGGTCTGGGTTATCCACATTTAGGACCTCTGATTTAGTGCCTAAAGAAGTTTCAACAAAATAATAAACATTCATGAATTCTTTTAACACTGGCCAATGTAAGTTACAACACTCTAAGATATAACAATTATTGGGCCAAATTCAACCCTGCTGGAACTTTATTGACTTGAACTGAGTTCCACCTGGGTTGAATGTGGCACTCTGTGTCACATTTCAAGTACAACTACAATCCTGCTGATACCAGAGAGTTTTCACTGACCATAATAGCCACCAAAGCCAAATTTCACTGAGACAGTAGAAGAACTCTATTAGAACCTAGTTACAGCCCTCTATTCCTATGCAGTTAGGAACCAGAATGCTTTATTAATCCACAGAACAATTTGAGCATGGGCAGCAGGAGTGCAAGTTCCCCTAAATTACCCCACCAATGTTCCTCAACACTAACTTGGAGTGATACTGTTAGAAATGAGAGACTAGATTAGTCAATGTAGCCTCTCTGCTGAGATTTCTAACAGAGTTGCCAATTATGGCAAAGGTTTTTATATATAATGGGACACTTGCCTACTGGAAACTGAACTGAGTACACCAAACTCAACTAAATGTGTATGACAAGGACATACCTGATAAATACAAATATGGTGCATCTCGAGGATTGTATAGTATAACTCTCTTTTTTCCTGTTATCTGGATTAAGAAGTTATCCATTATCTGAAAAGATAACAATATACTACAAGCATAAATAGCAGATAGATGTTATACAAGAGAAGAATGGGCAATATATATTCCATATAATCATTCTGTTATATAAAATATGCCATGAAAACAAAGACAATATTAAAAGCTGTGTGTGCGTGTTTAAAAAAAAAATTGCTACTCCATATCAAATTACCCTGAAAATCTGAATCATATGGCATATATTTTCACTCTTAATCTTACATTTTTGGCACATGTTAATTATAAATGGGAAAACTGCCTCTCCATATTTCTTTTTAATAACTTTTACTTGTTTTTTTTTCTTTCTTTAAACTAGAACTTACAAGATTTATTGTTAAAAATTCAAAGCAATTATCTGCCTTGACTATCTAGCAAAGCAAAATATAAGGCAGAATATATTTAGAAGTGCTTTTACCATCTTTCAAACAGCCTTCTTACCTCATTTTGCTGACCAGCCACTAATAAACAGCAATGGGTTTTGCATTAGCTCAACGACACAACATAATATTCCTGTATCTAACCCTGTCTGGTATCACATGATAGGCTCTTACTAGACAAATATATGTGATATCAACTACAGCAGATGAGCATGAAAACCCACCACATAGAGTAGCAAGGAAAGGGTCTCGCAGAGTAGCAAAATAAGCTACTTCTGCAAGGCGCTGCATAGCTTCACCTCCACTGAAGCCAGCAATGTTGAGAGGCTGTTTTTTGATTCTTGGCTGCTATTTGTATGAGTAAAACCCAAATGAGTAAATGAGTAAAACCCAAAAATCCAGTCTTGCAATTTTTACTCATATGAGGCAAGGGTTTCAGGACTAGGAAATAAACTGAGAACCAAAATGTGCTTAGAATAGCAGCTATACTTAAAATATACAATACCTAAAGTCAGTTGTTATTTACCTAGTACCCAAAAGTATGCAAGGCACCTCTCTAACCGCCAGCAGGCCCCTGCCCCCTGTAGGGCTTGTATCCTAGTGCCCCAATCCTGTAATGAGATCCACACATTTCGCCAACAAAGGCACAAAGATTATTTGCCTACATCATAGTGTGTCCAGAGTTGCAGTCCTGCTGAGCTGATGCGGAAGACACTGGAGAAGAACTGTTCCTTTTCAAAATATTCTGGGATTCGAATATCTTCTGCTAATGAAGGAAACTGCTTTCTGATATCTGCTATATCCTGAATCAAAAGGGATATAGTTCAATGTTCCAGATAAAATCATATATTTGAAGTGAAAGCAGGGGATTAGCTCATGACTGTGTTACATCATACAGGCTAGGTCCTTAGCTGTGGCCAAGGAGCACCTGGCACTGCTGGGGGTTTGGACACAAGGGGGCCTTTTGCACACAATCTTCAGCCAGCTGGGTGCTGGTCCTGTCCTCAGTATACGTTAGGTCAGCCTGAGGGCTGCTCTGATTTAAGCTATCTGACAACAGTTCTGAGGGGATGCTACAGCAGCCAGGGATCATCAGGACACCCCAGTTATGCTACTGTTCTCCTGATCAATCTCTTTATACCAACAGCTGAGTGATGGGAGGTGAGGCATAGGAATCATAACGGCAGCTGTATGGCATCCCGAAAGCCTCTTATGGAGGCTTGGTCCTTCAGTGATCAGCTAAACTTGGATTTAAGTGCCTAACTTTAAGCACTCATGTTTAAAATTTTTGGCCTAAATTAATTTACAAGACAAAAAGGTTGTGTGTCTGCATAAAGGCAAAAGATCAGAATACATCCCTTAAAGATTTTAAACTGCTGCTCTGAAACATGTGCTGTGCAGTCTCAAGTTACTCACCTTTCGTGGGTCTTCACCCAATGATCTCAAGTAGTATTTCTCATCCTTAACACAAACACAAAAGAGAATGATCATTAGCATGCAAGAACAAAGAATTAGAACATACAGAGCTTTGACCATCTCATTAGTTTAATGAAGAGCCTCGTTAAAATTTGGTACAACTAAATCTCATTTACAAATTCAGCTATTCTCCTATCCTGCCCTTTCTTCTATTGCTCCCTGCTGGCTACCTGAAGAAATGGAAGAAAGTGAAAATATGTTAATTAAATAAAACAGGCAAATTCAAGGGGGCAGGGAAAGATCTAAGGGTATAAAACACATGTTGCTCCATATGGAGACTTAGATCACAAATTGTCAGCCACTTCAACAGTGCTTTGAGTCTATTCAGTAACAGAGCATATGTAGAAATTAAACCCTTCAGAACACTGACACAGGAAATCACAACAATGTATTTCAGAACATACTGCATGTTACAAATAAATGATGGAAGGAATATTTGAAAAATCATTTGGAGCAGCCTAGCTTCTACTCCTATGTAAACATTGTATAACTAGATTTATTTGGGGGAGGGTGAATTCCTATTAACACACAAACCATTCAATAATTTTTGGACATAGTTATGTTAAGATAGCTACTCAATTATTTAATCAATGAGTATGTTGTAACATCTCTGTATTTTACTTTGTACGTCTGATAGTTGCTATAGCTTAACTAAACACTTGAGTATTTACTTCTTTTAAAATATCTAATATATACAGTTGCTATTTTAAACATAATGTGTTTTCTTAGTCCCTTATCTTGAAACCTTTACTCATATAAAGTAGCCCTCGGTCACACAAGCAAGCCCACTGTAGTCAGTTATACAGTACACATGAGGAATGAACTCTTGAGCTCCGATCCAGCAAAGCATGCTTAATTTTAAGGTTAAGTGCTATGCTAAAACAAAAAAAAAATTTTTTTTTAAACCAAATCTCAATATAGTGCCCTAACGAAAGAAGATGTGACACTTTAAGAAAATTACCTCAGATATAAAGTACTCCTTATGTTTGACTTCAGCTGCTCTCCGTACAAACACATCAAAAGGCAATGTTCTGAAAATATAAATATAAAAATTCATAATGCTAATCAGTGTAACAATGAATTATTTAACTACTGGACACACAATACTTAGTACCAGACCAAATTCATGTCTCTGGCCTATAACAATGTAGCAGGACAGATGATTTAATATGTTTTAAAAAATCATCACATAGACTAACAATTGTTTGCAACAGGATGTCAAATAACTGCCAAGATAAAAATCATATTTAAAAATCTTTCATTATTATCCAGATTGTTCCTGTACTAGATCCAAATATTTTTGGCTGTAAGTCAGCTTGTAAAAAGATAATTATTTGGGATCAGATTTTCAAGAGTGCTCACTATCCAAAATTTTTTGCTCAAACTCTTGTGCTCAATGGGAGCAGCTGAGCTGGGTGCCAAGTTCTTCTGAAAAATATGGCATTTAATTTAGATGCCTAAACTAAGCTCTATTGCAAATAGGAACCCAGTTATAGGTGATGAGCATTTTTGAAAATCTGGGTCACAGTTTGTGCTGACTTTTTTGAATAAATGGGTCTGTGTTTTATATATGCTGCCTCAGGTGAAACCTACATTTACAATAGTCCCAACCTCCTGTCTTTTAAATTAATTCTCCTAAAGTTGCTTCTTTCAATGATTCTAGAGGGAAAAGAACTTTAGCTTTTCAGCTGGGAGGACAGCTTCAAGTAAGTTCCTATTAAAAAGAAATCACTAGGGCCCAAATCCTCAAAGGTATTTAAGAACCTAACTTCCACTGAAATAATGGGAGTTAGGTGCATAAGTACCTTTGGAGGTCTGGACCTACGTTCCAAGCCCAGACCCACTGAAGTCAATGGAAGTAGAATCAAGTCCTAGATGACTGTCAGTTTCACAGAGTGAGGAGGTCCTCCTAAAATGTCAATTCTTTAACAACTTTAGCAGATACTGCAATAAATAATGGTTTCTACAGATACATATTTGGGTAAGTTTGCTCCTGGTACAGAGTCAGTACAAACATAAAACATTAAAGGTCTCTTAGATCTGGTCTTCAATAGACCTTTGCCTGAACAGATATTGTAGCATTTGGCCATGCTTGATACTGGAGCAAAACAACTGCATGTAGTACTGTGACGGGTTCGGTCACAGGGACCCCCTTGGGACTGTCATCGGATGTGCTGAAATTACTTCTGAGCCCATTTTCCCTGCCAGCTTGGGACTCCAGAACCCTGCCTTGTTGAGCCAGACACGCTAGCCTGCTGCAACACAGACTCAGGGTCTGGGCCATGCCCCCAAAGCTGAAGACTTTAACCAAAAACAGCTCAGCAGGTTATTTCTCCAGCACCCAGACACCCAGCTCCCAATGGGATCCAAACCCCAAATAAATCCATTTTACTCTGTATAAAGCTTATACAGGGTAAACTCATAAATTATCTGCCCTCTATAACACCAACAGAGATTCACAGTTGTTTGCTCCCCCACATATAAATCACTTACTCTGGGATCATTAATAAACAAAAGTGATTTTATTAAGTATAAAAAGTAGGATTTAGGAGGTTTCAAGTAACGATAGACAGAACAAAGTAAGTCACCAAGCAAAATAAAGCAAAAACACACAAGTCTAAGCCTAATACATTAAGAAACTGATTACAGGGCTCATCCTCAGAGATGTTCCAATAAGTTTCTTTCACAGACTAGATGCCTTCCTAGTCTGGGCCCAATCTTTTCCCCGGTACAGTCCTTGTTAGTTCCAGCAGACATCTCAGGTGGGGTAAGCAGGGGCTCTCTCATGACTGGCAGACCCTTTTGTCCTGATCCACCCCTTTTATAGGTTTGGCACAAGGCGGGAATCTTTTGTCTCTCTAGGTCCTCAGCCCTCCTTTTAAATGGAAAAGTACCAGATTTAATATGGCTTTCATTATCAAGTGACATGGTCACATGTCACTGTAAGACCCCTAGTCTCCATTCCCCATGGGCTGGCCCACATGTACACAGGAAGGCTTTCAAGTAACTAAGACCATTTACAACTGATTGTTTCTGGAGCACCCTTAATAGCCTCCTATCATAACCTTAGTCCCAGATTTGGACCTTAGCGTCCAAAATATGGGGGTTAGCATGAAAACCTCCAAGCTTAGTTACCAGCTTGGACCTGGTACTTGCTGCCACCACCCAAAAAATTAGAGTGTTTTGGGGCACTCTGGTCCCTCTGAAAAAACCTTCCCTGGGGACCCCAAGACCCAAATCCCTTGAGTCTCACAACCAAGGGAAATAATCCTTTTTCCCTTCCCCCCTCCAGGTGCTCCTGGAGAGATACACAGACACAAGCTCTGTGAAACTACACAGAGTGACTCCCCCTCTCTGTTTCCAGTCCTGGAAACAAAAAAAGTACTTTCCTATTCCCCCAGAGGGAATGCAAAATCAGGCTAGCAAATCCAACACACAGATCTCCCCGCTTCTTCCTCCCACCAATTCCCTGGTGAGTACAGACTCAATTTCCCTGAAGTAAAGAAAGAACTCCAACAGGTCTTAAAAGAAAGCTTTATAGAAAAAGAAAGAAAAATACATACAAATGGTCTCTCTGTATTAAGATGATACAATACAGGGTCAATTGCTTATAAGAATATTGAATAAACAGCCTTATTCAAAAAGAATACAAATCAAAGCACTCCAGCACTTATATTCATGCAAATACCAAAGAAAAGAAACCATATAACTTACTATCTGATCTCTTTGTCCTTACACTTAGAAACAGAAGATTAGAAAACAGAACTACTTCTCCAAAGCTCAGAGAAAGCAGGAAGACAGACAAAAGACTCAGACACACAATTCCCTCCACCCAGAGTTGAAAAAATCCGGTTTCCTGATTGGTCCTCTGGTCAGGTGCTTCAGGTGAAAGAGACATTAACCCTTAGCTATCTGTTTATGACACCTCCACTTAATATGTTTACACCAGTGATACAAGTTTATATCTTATTCTCTTAACTCCAGATATAGAAATAATACATGCAAACAAATAGGATGAACACACTTAATAGATTACAAGCATTCTAATGACACCATAGTTTAAAGCATATTCCAGATATGTCATATTCATAAGCATATTTCCATAAAGCCTATGGAGTGCAACATCACAAGTACCAAATGGATTATTTTATGGCGGTTACTAATGTTTATAGCATCTATCAGCACCAGCTCATTTGAGTTCCACCCCACTACAATTTAAATTTTGATTTTTTTAAACAGCAAGAGGGTAGGGGGTAAAAGAATAACATAAATAAACATATATACAAAAAAAACCAAACAACTAACTAGAACCTAATACAGATTATTTATCATAAGATTCAAAGTAGACAACGACAAATATGATGCACACTTCTCAGGAATCAGCCTATTGTTAAATATCCTGAATTTCTCATTCATCAGGAAAGATTTTTTTCCCCAGGCTGTAAAGATCACTCAAATCTCTAGCTGGTACTGGTATATAGCAATTTATTTCAAGCTTCGCAGAACGTAAGAACAATTAAATGCCCAGTGTTAGGAAGAAAGTTTCCCCATAGGCAAAGTTATCAATTACAGGGGGTTTACATCTCCTCTGAAATATCTGGTATTAGCCATTGTCAAATAAAGGGACTAGATGGACCATTTCCCTGACAATATACAATTTCTATATTCATGTTCATGAAAAGCTTCTGGAGTCAACTGAGAGAATCCCACCAACACTAATGGAACTGGATCAGACCCCCAGAGCCTGAACAACTACACCTCCCACTAAAAGCAATATGAGTTGCTTGCACTCAGTATATGTCTGGATCAGGTCCTTAGCTGGCCATAATGATGTCTTTGTATGAGAGCATTTTTATTCTTGTAGTAATTTTATTTATTTTCCCCACAGATATGAATACAGGTTCTGAGTTCCCCAAGTCCTCTAAAAGTGGTGAAAGTCACAAATACTTTACAACTCTAAAGATCAGATATTTAGAGAGCATCTCCATAATGCCATATACAAAAATGCAAATTTAGCCCCTAATCTGCAAAACCTAACACACCTGAGCAAATTTATGCATGTGAAATATCACCATTGAATTAAACAGAACTACTTACACGCATAATGTCAGGAAAGTACACCAGGAACCTGCAAGATCAGTCTGTTAGAAGGAAAATGCAAGGATACTAAATTGCACCTCCCGTTTATATGCCTATTTGTGTTTCATTTTTTTCCCTGGACAGTGAGATAAACACTAAACAATATATATGAGGCAAAGATGTATGACAATTTTATTTGCAGTTCAAAAAATAGTTTCAAAATGTTCAGCAGTTCGGCTGTGAATAAAGAGTGTACTGAATGTGACACCAGGGTTCACTCATTACAGACTGTAGAACATTTGATTCCATCAAGTCTTCTTTCTTAAACTTTATTAAAATAATAAATGATTGAACACGTCTTGTTCACACTTTGGGAAAGCAAACAGCAATTGAAATGAAGACTTTACGATTGTAGAACAACAACAAAATGGCTGAGATGCATTAGACTCTGAAGAATGTTTTAGTAAACTACGTGACATGGACAAATCTAATGAAGAGTTTCTCAGGACATTAGACATTCTCTGTGACCTGTCTCCAGACTAAAGGGCTGGTGAAATGTGTGATATTCCGTAGTATGAGGACACTAGAAACTGCCTTAAACTTTGAAGTTGTTTGTTTTTTAACTGCTAACATCCCTCCAGCCTAAGTCTGTTGAATTAACATATCTGTAACATAACAGCATTCAAAGCAGTTCAGGTACTGAGCAGTGCTAGCTTCTAACAATATAATCATCAACACTGAAAAGGCATCAGAGAATCAGAATGACATGCCTAGTTTCAAAGTTCTTGTTGCAACAGAGTTTCTCTCAAACCCTCTCTTGGATTCCTCCATTAACTCCTTCATCTTCACTATTTCCAAAACAGATTACTTATCTTCACTTTTAGGCCCTTCACAGTCTATCCCTGTGCTACTTATTAACTCTTATACAGTATCGAGACATTGACTCCTATATTCATTCATTCTTCATCACCCACTTTTAAATTTTCCAAACAAACATCTTTGCAGTTCTTCCCAGGCTGCCCCTTATGCATGGGAGGCGCTCCCTACAAGTATCTGCAGAACCACCTCGTTGTCTTCCCACAAATACTCTTAAAACTCCTCTCTGCTGTTAGGAGTGGGGTGTATTGACAGGAGAATGTGGGGAAATTTGATTTACCATAGCCTATACTGTACCTCATCTGTGAAAAAAGGGTCAAGTTTTTAAGGCCTGATCTTTCTGACATCTTTCATGAACAATAAAGGCATGTTAAAAAATTGCTATCTAGGACTGCCCCCCCCAAAAAAGAGAGAGAGAATAATGACACACCCATGAATTCCAAAGCCACAGCTGAAGGACAAAACTGTGATGAAATATTTCTTCTAGTACTGAAATATCTTTACCTTTTTTAATTAAAAAAAAAAAAAACCTTTCAGACAGTGGCACCTGAATTCAAAAGAATTTCTTTAGAAACAGAAGCTCTATAACATATCTAGTTAATGCAGTAAATAGCAATAGAAACAGTAATTATAATTAATAAGTTTACAAAAAGCAAGAGAGCACCAACTTGCTGAGTGGTAATACCAACAGACCCAGGCAACATAGAAGAGTATACTTTGTATAAAACTTCAAAGCAATGTAGAATGTTTCTAAAAGTTACCAGTATGTCCCTTTAAAACAAAGGAAGCCTTGGAATAAAGTACCTATATACAAAGTTCTTACTGAGGAAGTCCATCTGTGGCACTGTGGAAACATGAATCTTTACTTCTTTAGTTCCTGCGGTTTGGCTGAGGTAATCCACTGTCCATTTGGTTGTGCAAGTGCCCAGATCTATTCCTTTCAGCACTGCTGGCTTTCTCTGAGAAGTAAACAAAAGCAGGTTTATGGCATGGCACTGAATTGGTGACAGAATCCAACAAAAACATTCAGTACTAATTTGTCAAGTTAAGTAAAAGAACAAATCAATTGAATATGTACACCTGTTGCACATTAGCCAGAAGGCTCCATGAGTTTGTGCACCGAGTGTGAAAACAAAATCTGGGAAATCATGGGCCTGATTCTATCATTATACTCCTTTGCCTGTGGCAGGAATGGAATGAGAGAAAAGGTTCTTTAACCAACATTGACATTCACCATATTCTGGGGCCATGGAAGGATTTGGCAAGGCCCTGATATAACTTCAGCTCTTCTTCAAAAGGCTTAGTAGAGCACTTAGGCCATGCCCCTAGTCCACCCCCTTGACCCAGATATTGGGAGCTGGGGGCAATATTACACCAGTTCTAACACTGTCCAGGGATGCCCTCTATGCAAAGGGATATTTCCACTCATGCTAAATCCTCTTTGTGCTGGCAGAGCCTAAACAACGATTCAATCTCCATTAAAATCAATGGAAAGATTTGTTTACTTCAGTTCGTTCTGGATCAGGACCATAGAGAGCAAGGAGTCAATGACAATTACAAGAACACTTCACACTCACACAACATTTTATACTTTCAAAGCACTGCCCAAACTTTAACTAATCTTTAACTAATCCTATGAGATAGGCATTATCATCCTTTTACTGTCAGGGAAACTGAACGAGGGAGAGGTTAGGGGTCTGAGACACACAGGATGTCAGGGATAGAATAAAATTAGGAACCAGCAATTTCTTGCTCCCAGCCCAATGCTCACTCCACCGAGCCTCTCTGCAAAGACACAAAAGACCAGACTGGTGGAATTAAAGTAAAGTCCTAATGAACCAAACCACCTGATTACTACAGAACTGTCCCAAACTGTTTTCTCTCATTTGCTGAATCTGTTTATAAATAGTGGGTTTGGAGAAGTTCGTTTACTTTATATATGCAGTCTTTAAAAACTCAGTTCTGTAATAACTTTTTAGATCAAGAAGAGTGGAGCTGGCTCATAGCCCTCATGAGTTTCTGGTTTTAATGTAACATGCTTGATGAAGGAACACATGAGGTTAATTATCCCCTTTTATTTTTAAGCCAAACTCCAAGAGAGTAACAGACAGGCTTGCATCAGTAGCTATAACAACAAACAAAAACATACAAAGAAGAAACAAGCACAAACTATACCCCAATTTTAACTAATTAGAATCCCACTTGTTTCAGTAGGAGTTTTGACACAGAGACATCCAGGACTGAGCTCATAATTACATCATATTCCAGCTGGCAGAAAAGTGAGCAGTGCACTTTCAGGATGAGAAGCCATGCAACCACGTAAGCAAACTGGGATTGTTGTGAGGATAGGTTAAAAGAAGACATTACTCCATACCATACTCCAGGTTGGGTCCTGATCCTGCACTGAGCTGTATGTGCACAAAGCCCCCTGTGCTCCAACTGAGCATTCAAAGAAGACAACAGAGCTTTGTGCAGGGTCTGTTTGCATGGAGCTCAATGTAGGATCAGTGCTTTAGCCTCTTTCAGCCTAGTGAGGGAGACTCCTCAAGCCAGGCGATGAACTGTTGTTCCAGTTCCTCAAGATCTATGCCAGCAACTTCATATAATGGAATCTGTCCCTCACCAGTATTTTTCACTTATCCCTCTACTAGGAAAACATTTCATATGAACACCACATACATCACTGTTAAATGATACCAACAAAAACACTTAGCATGTCCTTTTGTTTTCTAATTATGCTGCAGCTCCTCCTTCTTTCCCCATCTATTCTCACCACATCATCTCTGTTTAGAAATCCAAGCCATTTTTTTGTCAAATGGCTACCATTAGGTAAGTGAATTTGTAAAATATCAGAACCCTTTTTAGAAACTGACATACCACACAAGCAACACACTCCACAGTCTCTGATGCATCTTCATTATTTTGTTTAGTTATAATAGGTATTACATAAAAGTGGCATTCTAGTTTACATTATTTTTGAAAAATCATTTTAAAAGGCAACTTGTACACTTCATTTCAGTTGTTAAAAAATCGGTTGTATTTAGATTTTTGTTATATTTCTTGTTTTCTTTCTCTCTCTGGGGTCTGACTGTGTTAAAACAGGAAACCCAGAATCAAAGGGTGTTCAAGTTCCAATAATTTTGGATCAAAAAATTATTTATTGTGTCAAAAGAGCCAGACAGCTGCTGTAAAGGGGACACGACGAGGAGGATGGGTAAAGGATTGCAACCTCTGGCTATACTTGGATTTCCACAGACCAACTCAGGCCTTGTCTACACTACAAAGTTGCAGCGCTGGTGAGGGGGTTACAGCGCTGCAACTTAGGATGTGTACACACCTGCAGGGCATTACCAGCGCTGCAACTCCCTGTTTGCAGGGCTGGCCGTACACCCGGTCGTGCCTCGGGTGTAGAGGATCCAGCGCTGGATAACCAGCGCTGGTCATCAGGTGTAGACACCCACCAGCGTTTTTGTTGACCTCCGTGGAATAAGCAGGTATCCCAGCATACCTGAGGAAGCCTCTCTGGTAATCAAGCAAACTCCACTGCCCTCCAAACAGGTCTCCTTCCCCATGGTGTGCTCTGGCGTTCCCCGACCCCCCCTCCAAGCAGGTATCCAGCCCCGCGGTGTGCTCTGGCGTTCCCCGACCCCCCCCCTCCAAGCAGGTATCCAGCCCCGCGGTGTGCTCTGGCGTTCCCCGACCCCCCCTCCAAGCAGGTCTCCTTCCCCGCGGTGTGCAACAGCGCTGCAGCGTGGCCACATCTAACATCACTTGCAGCGCTGGTTGCTGTAAGTGTGGCCACTCTGCAGCGCTGGCCCTATACAGCTGTACTAATACAGCTGTAACAACCAGTGCTGCAAAATTGTAGATGTAGACATACCCTCAATCTCTCCTGCTCATTTTGGACGTACACTGGATTTTACAGCGCTGCAACTTTCGCGCTCAGGGGTGTGAAAAAACACCCCCCTGAACGCTGCAAGATACAGCGCCGTAAAGCCTCAGTGTAATCAGTGCTGCAACGCTGGGAGCCCGGCTCCCAGCGCTGCAAGCTACACCCGTAAGGGATGTGGTTTACGTGCAGCGCTGGGAGAGCTCTCTACATGTGACAAGGGGACGGGAGAGGCGAGCTGCTGGAAGATACAAGCATCGCCCCCGGATCAGGGGACCTAACAGCCGGCCTGTGGCCGGGAGCTGAACCCCGCACCTCGGCAGCTGCAGCCCCGCAATCTGCAGCGCGGAGCGGGAAGTCAGGCCGGGTGCAGCGCCCACACGGAGCAGGAGTCTCCGGCCCCGGGCGAGGAGGGTCCCGCCCCGAGCACACCCATCCCTCCCCCCGGGCCTCACCAGCGGGTAAATGTCCTGCTGAAAGCGCTCCCTGCTGACCTCGCTGTGCCAGGCCACGGGACCCGCCGGCTGCGCCATGGCCGCCGCCCACCCCGGCCGGCTGCGCCTCACTCGCACGCTCCCCCGGGAAACAAGGGTTCGCCCGCCCGGGCTCCACGAGGACCTGATCCTGCGAGGGGCGCCCGGGGCCTGCCTGCCTCCCTCGCGCCAGGGAACGGTCCTTCGGGCGGGCCGCTGCACGCGGGGCTGCCCGGCTTGACCTGGGCGCGTTTCCCAGGCAGGCTGCTTTCCGCGCGCGCGGGGCGGGGCGGGGCGGGGCGGCGCGGCTCGCTAAGATGGCGCTGCCCAGCGGGCTCCGGCGCTGCCCCGGGCCGGTCCGCGCCTTCTCCGCCCACCTTCTGGCGGCGCCTGCCAGACCCGGCTGGGCCGGGGTGGACCCGCGGGGCCCGGCTGCCCTGACCCGCGCCCGGGTCCCCGCGCGCTTCTGCGCCAGCGACGAGCAGAGCCGGCGGCGGGGTCCGCCGGGGGCGGGCGGCGGCCGGAGCGTGGTGGTGGTGGGGATCCCCAACCCCTTCATCTGGGTCCGCACCAGGCTCTACTGCTTCCTCATCCGGGCCTACTTCGACCAGGAGTTCAGCGTCGAGGAGTTCACCCAGGGGGCCAAGCAGGTGACTGCAGGGCCGCCGCGCCTCCAACCTGTGGGGGGGGCGTTATCTCTCCTCCCCCCCCACTGTGTGTGTGTGTGTGGGGCCGTTATCCCCCTTCCCCCCCGCCGCCTGGGACCCCCACTGTGTGTGTGTGGGGGGGCCGTTATCCCCCCCTTCCCCCCCGCCGCCTGGGACCCCCACTGTGTGTGTGTGGGGCCGTTATCCCCCCCTTCCCCCCCCGCCGCCTGGGACCGCCACTGTGTGTGGTTGGGGGGCCGTTATCCCCCCTTCCCCCCCGCCGCCTGGGACCCCCACTGTGTGTGTGTGTGGGGGGCCGTTATCCCCCCTTCCCCCCCCGCCGCCTGGGACCCCCACTGTGTGTGAGGAGGCCATTTCCCCCCCTTCCCTGCTGTGTGGGACCCCCCAACCATGAGGGGGCATTAGCCCCCCTTCCTGGAACCCTCCAACTGTGTGTGGGGGGGGGTGTTACCCCTCCTTTCCCCCACCTGGAACCCCCAACTGTATGTGTGGGGGGCCATTATCCCCCCTTCCCTGCTACCTGGATAGCTGGGAGGGAGGCAGTTAATCCTCCTCCTTCTTGCCCAATACACACACCTCACTCTGTAGGGCAGGAGGCCTTTTTATCCCCCCTTACCCTTGCCTGGGACTCCCTGTGTGCCCCAGCTATGTAGGGGGGGAGGCCTGTTAACCACCTTACCCTTTGGCCTGGATGCGATCATGCAAGGAGCCCTGCCACATCTTCCACCTCCTCCCCCCCCCCCCCGCGTGGATGCAGTGAAACTCCTTCCTGTCACCCCCTTATGGGGCCCACCCCTTGGCATATGTGGCCACCCTGGACCTTATCCCTCACTGCTCCCTTCTTCTTCTTCTCTTCCTGGTGAGCTCTCTTTTCCCACTAAATACTGCTGCCCATTGGCTCTGGGGACAGGTATTTTGTTCAGCTGGGATGAACTGTGTGTTTTGTTCATATTGTCCCAGTAGTGAGACCTCTGTGGGGGGATATTATTGCTGACAGTGGCACCATAGGAGTTGTCATTTATCCCCTTAAACCAGGAGTCAAAATTTGACAGGCTTTCCTATGTATTGTAAAGCATTAAAACACTTGCAAACATCTGTGAGAGTGATGCAGTATTAGGCATAAATGCAGTGCACTATGGTAGGCTCCAGTGTAATCTGGGAACAGAAAAGACCAATAAAATTTCAGACTGCAGAGGCATCTAGTCACAGGGCAAGGAGGCCATTCAATATGATTCTTATGGCAGCAGCATTCTGAACATTGCATTCAAGTTCTGGGTAAGTTCACCAGCCCTCCAGGATTGTCTCCAGGAATTAAAGATTAATCGTTATAATTAAAGATAACATCATAAAATGAAACCTCCAGAAATTTGTCCAAACAAAGTTGGAAACCCTAGTTCTGGGTGCCACATTACTGGAATGGTACTGATAAAATAGATAGTGCTTAGAGCAGAGCAACAGAAACTAGTTTAGCTAAAATGACTGAGAGAATGGGAATCATATGCCATTATTGGATCTTTCCTGGTGCTTGGTACAACTGATCAGTGGGGCTGGATTTAAGGCATAGTCACATCTGTAGCGCTCCAGGTTCTGGAATTGCATGATGATAGAATCTCTCAATTTTCACACTTAATTTTTTTAAATTTTTTTTTCTATTTTTTTATGGTTCTGAAGAAATCCTTACGAACATGGCCTAAATTTAACTGCTGTCTGCTGATTGTCACCTGCCCACTTTCTCATTATTCTAACTCTGAAACTTGCTTCTCTGAGGGCCCTCCAGTGATGGCACCTCAGCAGAAGACTTAGATGGGGGTAGCCTTTGCTTCTGCCTCCTCCTTATGGCTCTGTTTGGGTGATGTCAGGAGGTGCTTCCCACACATCTCCCCCACCCATTTAGGTAGATGGTGGCTGACTCCTCCTGGTATGGCATAGATCAGTGGTTTTCAAACTTTTTTTCTGGCAACCCAGTTGAAGAAAATTGCCCATGACCCAGTGGAGCTGGGGATGAGGGGTTTGGGGTGCAGGAGAGGGTAAAGGTTGGGGTGGATGGGGCAGGGGATTAGGGCATGGGGTTAGCTCAGGCGGCTCCCAGTCAGCTGTGCAGTGGGGGTGCTAAAGCAGGCTTCCTGTCTCTCCTGGCACTGCAGACTTCATTGCACCCCGGAAGCAGCCAGCAGCAGGTCCAGCTCCTAGGCGGAGGTACGCAAGTGGCTCTATGCAGCTCTTGCCTGCAGGCACACACACCCCCCTCCAGCTCCAGTTAGCTGGTTCCCAGCCAATGGGAGTGGAGAGCCAGTACTCGGGGCAGGGGCAGTGCATGGAGCCCGGTGGCCCCCCTGCTTAGGAGCCAGACCTGCTGCTGGCCACTTCCAGAGTACAGTGTAGAGCCAGGACAGGCAGGAACTAGCCTGCCCTAGCTGGGCAGCACCACTGAAGGGACTTTTAACAGCCTGGGCAGCAGTGCTAGCGAGAGCCACCAGTGCCTTACATTCTGCAACCTAGTACTGGGTTGCGATCTGCAGTTTGAAAACCATCAGCATAGGTGATCTGGGGGAGGGCCTCATTCCTCCAAACAGGAGAGGTAGTGGCCCCATAGATAGCTTGTGTGTGTATTGGGTGGGAGACTGCGACTACCCCTCAAGCAGAGGCAGAGCCATGTGGGATTTGCCTAGGACATCAGATTGTCTTAATCCAGCTCTGTTGATCACACACTTCTCTCTGACTTTAAAGATATAGCAACAGTAAACAAGAAAGCACTGAGATGGCTCCAATCCTTCCTTTCAGGCTGCACCTTGAGTAGTGCTGGACGAACATTCTTCTGCCATCAGAGCACTCGGTTGTGCAGTTCCACAGAACTCTGTTCTTTCCTTATCCTATTTAACATCTGCATGAAGCCACTGTGTGATGACACTCTGGACTCAAGTTCCACAAGCGCACAGATGACCCCAAATCTCATTTATTTCCAGTGCCAACTGAACCATCGCTCAGCTCTCTTGTTGTCTAGCTGAGATCAGCATGTGGATGAAAAACAGCTGGCTAAAGTTGAACTCAAGCAAGATGGATATGTCATCTTAAAGATCTAACTACCACTGTAACTTCACTCTGTTTTGATGGAGCCTGCTCTCAAGTACTCAAGCTGGTTCATAGCCTCTGTGTTCTACTGAACTCCTTACTACTGCTGGATACTTGAATAGCAATGGCTGCTAAAAGTGCTTTTTTCTGCATGTACCCCATACTGCTGCAGAAATAATTTGGCCACAGTGATTCATGCCCTTGTGACCTGAAGACTTGACTACTGCGTTTCCCTGTATTAGTAGTTCACTGACTGGCCTCAGTTGGTCCAGAATGCAGCACCATGTTTCTACAGCAAAACAAATTAGCAACATCACCCTGGTCCACTGCTCACTGTACTGGCTTTCCCATAGAATACAGTCATATTCAAGTCTCAGCTTTAATTGAGATATAGATCTCCATTGACAGTTATGTTTTGTAGGAAAAGTATATGTTAGTTGTCATGTATGAGATGGGGAGATGGTTTTCTTGGCAGATGGCCAGGGCTTTGCCACTTTTCTGGAGGAAGTGAGAATACTCAGACTTCGCTGTTTTCAGAGCAAAGAATAAAACTTGTTACTTCAGCTTAGCTTTCCCACAGTCACCACAGAAAGATAGTGTAGGGAAGGCCATTTCCAGCTGCTTCTAGGGAAGGACAGTAGAAACTGGTCTAACTTTATGGGAGGGCAATTATACTATGCTTTTGCTGATGTGTAAAGGGTCAATACTCATGAGTGGTGTTAATACTGAGAAGGCATTCACACCCTTTGTGTATGTGTAGGCTGTCCCATTCTAGAATGGAGAGAGATTATACAGGGTGGTACTAGGGGATAAAGACTAAGAATGGGGAAAGCGTAAGCTAAACATCCGGAAAAAAAATATTTTTTGATCTGGAGTAGTTTTGTAAGCAAAGTGGCCATGGTCCCATTAGATGGATTGCCTAAAAGTAGATGGAACAAGACACTAGAAAATATACTGGAGGCAACAATCCTGCCCAAGCAATGTGATGGAACTAGATGATTTAATGAGTGTTTTTCTATATCTAATGTCTGATTCTCTGGTTACTGGAAAATGAGTTGACCTAGAGTTAGTGAAATGTTTGCTCATCCATTTTTATGTTTTGTAGGCCTTTGCTCTTGTTTCAAAGCTGTTGTCTCAGTGTAAACTTGATCTGTTGGAGGAATTCGTATCAAAAGAGGTAAAGAGTATTTTCTTTCTTTTCTAAAATCTCCAACACAGAATGAAAAATATTTCTCTTAATCTGCCAATGGGTTGCCGGTCATCTAAAGTGAAGTTTAGCTTGTTAATAAACACAAATAGTACCAATTTGGTCTAACTGGGGAAGAACTCTTTAATGAAGATCAGGAGAATGTTAGTCTTCAGACTAGAGGAGGACAGACAAGCTTATCTCTAAGGGCATGCTCAGTTGCTGTATAAGGAAAATTGTCCAATTGCTGATACTATTAGGACAATGGAGCAGCTGCCAGAAGAGTCCAGTGAGTCATCAAAAAAGGATCAAAAAATATAATCCATTGCAGAAGAGGGTGGATAACAGGGGCAGACTTGCAAACTTCTATTCACATGGGGCAAGTGAGTGGAAGTTCCTACTGTGACCACCAGTACCATTCACTGGTGCCAAAACTTTAGGTGAGCAACATAGACCTGCCTAATGGAGAATTCATTTCTTGTGCACTCCCTGTCTAACTGGTTCCCATCCCATGTAGGTCACCTGCTACTTAGCTACCTAGTCCTAAACTGGAGACCTTGATCTTGCATCAGGGCCTCAAGAATATAGCCAAACTGGCCAGTTTTAATTGTCAGTGTGAATTTTGAACCACTGGGACTGTTTTCATGGTCACCTCCGGAGAGGGGTGTCTCAGATCCAGAAGAGTCTCATGTGGGAGCTGCTTCAGCTGTATGTTTGTGTTACTGTGTGCCAGTAGCTTGGGCTGCCTGGTGCCCCTCATGCCTATGGAGAGAGAACCCTAATGCGACTGTGGTGTAGTGGCAATGCACCATCTTGCCTCCTCTCTCTGAGTAGAAGTAGCAGTGAAATGTGAGTTTGTTCCTAGTGAGCTCTTTCAAGAGGGCATCGCCCCTTCCTCCTCCCACCCCAAACTATGGGTTCAGCAGGTTTTCATAGAAGCTCTACCAGTGCTGAAAGGAAGCCACTCACAATCAGAGGAAGGGGAAGAAATGGGGAGCCATCCCACAAAGGAGGAGAGAAGGAAGCAATTATTAGGAGCCATGTGTGACCCAAGGTGGCACAGACTGAAACTGCAAAACGGTGATTGCAGTTAGGGCCAGCTAGTCTACTTCTTGTTGTTCACACCTATGTTGATGAACATCATGACAATCTTTTGCAGGTTAGATGGTGCTTAGTGAATGTGGTATTGAAAATTGTGAATGGAGTCTGGGCTTTGTGTATCCAGGCCTTGTTTTAAGACAAATTAAATTTTGCCATTATCACAGTGTGAACAAATTTGGAGGATGGTGTGTAGAGAAAAAAGGCAAAGTTCCACTGTCCTGTCTGACCTGTGCACTGAATGAGGCAAGGGTCATGGGCAATTAATATAATTATAGACAACTGTAATGTATAAGCATAAGGGCACTCACATACCATGGTAATGTGTAGTACAAAACTTAAATATAGATGGAAAGAAGCAGAGAGAAGGTTAAACAGAAGGGGGGAGCAGAGTTTAGATTTTGAGGAAAACCTTAACCGATGCTTTCTGACATGAGTGTTTCACTTTGCAATGTTATTGTTCTTCAAATGTAGCTTTTTGTGTAGAATTTGGATATTCTGTCTTAATTTGTTTGTTAACCCACTTTGCACAGAATACATTTAAGTTAGTTACTGTGAGCATTTTAATTCTTTTCATGTCCTGACTCTTGTGCATTTAAATGTTGCATTGATGTAACTTTTTACATTTAACCATTCTTCAGTCAGAAGGGAATACTATGGGATATTTTTTTTTGGATGAATAATATTTCTATTTTAATTGTCTAACAGCGTTGTGGATTAGAAATACTTCAGTAGATGTATTGGGGTAATACTGGACTGTTACGGAGTTTACGAGATCAATGGTTTCAATTATCTAGTGTATTGTAGGCTTAACAAAAGCTACAGTTTCTCTAAATTCAGGTACTTCAAGTGTTGGAGGAGAAGCTTCCTTCGTTGTCTGAAAACCGCAGGAATGCCCTGGCTGCTGACATGGATGAAATAATGTATACAACAGCAGGAGATGTTGGCATTTACTATGATGACAGTGGTAGGTATAGAATTCTAGAACATTCACGTAGCATAGACAGAAAACCTTTTGTCATGGTTTTGCTTTTTACAGCTTTTCTACTTACAAAGGTGTTCACGAGTCCTATTTCTCATTCCTAGGAGTAACGTTTAAAGCTCTCTTTATGTACTTATTTGTTCTCACTATAAATTGTCATTAGTATGAATCATTGTACCAACTTAATGCCTGTTCAAATTTTTCTTATTCTCCTTCACTTAGATTTTATACGCTTTCCATTCATTTCTCCCTATTCACTTCTCAAAAAAAAAAAAAAAAATCCTCTCACAGGTACTGTATGCAGAGTGCTAGGCCTTAAAGTCTTGTATGTGCTATAAAAACATGACTCCCCCCAGTGTGTGCACTCCTGCCCTTTCTCTTATAGAGTCATCTTCTTCTGGTCTCTTTTTTCTTTTCTTCCCCCTCTTTTCCCCACCCTGTGCTCCTGCCAAAAATCTTGCCTTGTGGCAGATATTCTTCTGGTGGAGAATGGCTGGATATGAATGACTTTGGAGCTTTTTAGTGCTGCTGCTTCTGTCAGCCTGAGCCAGGCTTCAGAAAGGTGACGAACAATCTGTCTTTTCCTATGTGGGCTGAGCACTGCTTCTGCAGTGCTCCAAACGCCTGCTGGCCTGGGAAATGAGGGATCAAATTTAAGACCGATTTTGAAAGCTTAACTGCAAAACCTTTCAATTTTTCTGTCTTCCTGCTGCATCTGCCTTTGTAATTCATTCCTCTTCATTGTCTGTCTCCCATCCCTGCCTATTGCCTCCTAAAAGTTTGCTTCTGTGGTGTTGATGGGGATACAGCAGCTGCAGCATGAAATGGAAATGGTCTGAGTCAGTCTGATTGTTTTCCTTTTGTACCATTAAGTGCTGTATGCTGGAGTAGCAGCATAGGCATCATTTCCCCCCCATGCTGGCTGAGAATATTTAGCATAGAGAAGTGGAGTGGGAATAATCTCATATCACACTGTGTGACAGTTTCTCCATGCGGATCCAGGACAGCTTGATATTATATATTATATTTTTTAAACTAGCAACCATCTGCTTTATTTTGTTAAATGCCAACAGTGTGTGCTTGGCTCATTATAAAATACAGCTGAGTTGGTTCGTTTCCTGAACCTAACCTTGTTCTCATCCATCCATACCTCATTATTTCAGGCTATCTAATACATTGAGCTTCTCTTATTCTATTGTTTTAATAATCCTACTTCTGCACATCTCATTCACTGTCACTCTAAGTACCTCTTCAGTCACAATGGTCATTCTATAATCTGGAACATGACCGCCTTCCATACAATGTGATCATATATAGTGCCAGGAATAACTCCTGATGACTTATGCACCACTCTATAGAAAGTATGACTTTGTTTTTACTCCTGCCAAACCTTATGAAGATGACTTTAGGGTGAATTACTGTAAGTTTTAAGTATCGCTTTCTTTTCCTTTATTCTTGTGTGCTTTGTGTAGCCATTTGCTTCTGTAGAGTCTTAGTAAAACGCTTAGTGGTTTGCAAGTAAATATACTAGATTGCTGAGGTATATGCGTAATTCTGGAATGTTGGCTTATGGCTTAGTTTTCTTTGTAACAGGAAGGAAGTTTGTTAGTATCCTGATGCGCTTCTGGTATCTAACTAGCGCTGATCTTCCTGATGAAGCTCCAGATGGAACCAAAGTTTTCCAGGTTGTATTTGGAGATGAAACTGTGAAAGAAACTAAACATCTTCTAACAGCAAACTATGAGTAAGTCTCCCTATCTTCTTTTCCTTCTAGTTGTATTTATCTTGGCCCTCATTCAACCCAACTTTTATTCTGGGGAGCAACTCTTTGAGGTGTGGTGGTTTTTTGTTTGTTTGTTTTTTTTGACAAAATCACCTTAAGGTTGTCACATTATAATTTTGTTTCTTAATTTCAGACTAATGCTACTACACTCTGAATCTACTAGCATATCACAAACTTTCTGACCCCTCCTTCTACCCTCCTCCCTTTTGGAAAGAGGCCTATATCAGTTGTCAGTCCAAGTTTTGTGCACCAAATAACAGTGCTGCCAAGCCAATCAGCCTGCTTTGTGCTGCTGCTGTAACACTACCCTCCTGCAAAGGAGTCAGTATTGTAGTTGGCTTAAGAAGATGAAAGATTTAACTGAACATTTTCTGAAGCAAGTTAGAACAACACAAACATCATCTGGTGTTTGACTGGTTCACATGGATCTGATCTAAATCCTCTGAGCGCTCACTGGTCAAGTGGATGTATTTTCATAGAAATGTGCATGTATAACACTGGTTATAAAATGTGCTAATGTCTGAGAGATGAAAAATATTTGCACTCTTGTCAAAACAATAGAAAATAGTCTTCAAAATTGTAAAAGTGGTGGGGAAATGGCATATTTTTGCCTAAGTTATGATAGAGTAGCTCTCTTCTAAACTCTTTCTCAGAGAGAAGAAACTACACAGGGTCCAGGTCCAGATAAAATACAAATCAAAACCACTTGAAGAGCATCCCTGTTCCCTTTCCTCCTATGTTCATCTCTTGGCCATATTTATCACATATCTTAGAGTCTTGTCTGATTTCTTTGAGGGTCCTGACTCCTTGTGGTGGGGGGGAAACTTGTGAGTTGTCTCAGTTCCTAGTGGCCAGGTGTCCTAATAAATCATCTGAATTGGCACTCTTTTTGGCTTCTCAGCAGAGGTCAAGGACCAAATGGGCAGAGAGACTTCAAATCCTTTTGTAAAGCACCCATCACCAGAGTAGCTAGGTGTCTAGGGATGGTTCTGCCTAGGCCAGGATTGGAACACACTTGCAGAACAATATGGATTACACTGCTGCTGCCCTTGCTGTTCTGTTTGTGATTTAGGCATATAAATGCTGTGTTAACACACTAAAAACTAAAGGCTTCACTTAAAATACCTATCAAAAAAACCTTACAAACTAAAAGGTACCAGCACTAAAGGGGAAAAGGGTTTTAAATGTAGGGTGACTAATGTTCTTTCA
Source organism: Gopherus flavomarginatus (assembly GCF_025201925.1). Taxonomy (NCBI): domain Eukaryota; kingdom Metazoa; phylum Chordata; order Testudines; family Testudinidae; genus Gopherus; species Gopherus flavomarginatus. The sequence continues at coordinate 23,858,300 of NC_066626.1, read as the reverse complement.
AACAGCTGTAGAACTCGAATGTGTAGAAGGATTCAGTCATACACTTAGGGTTTTTTAGTATATCTGGTCTAATCTCTAAAAAGATCTACTAACTTCGTATTATTCTGTTTGTTTGTTTTTTTTAAATGCCTAAACCAAATATCTTTGGGTAAAAAGTACCTAGTTCACCATATTGATTTGCTGATGCCTCATGGAAAAATGAAACCCTTACTTTAGAAACTAATTTTTCTATAGATCATTTTCTGGGATTTTGAGGGTATTAGCATGAAAATGGGGTGCTTAAGACTTCCTCTGCTCTTGTTGTTTTATCAATCACTTGTGGCCTGAGCCAAAGCCTACTGAAGTTAGGAAAGCCTTCTTTTGACTTCAGTAGGCTTTGGATCAGTCTCTTCTTAGAGAAATAGTTTTGATGTCACATCCTCCATAGGGGGACTGAGCGGTGGCATCTAATGATCTCTTATAAAACACCCGGCTTTCATAAGATCGAAGGACGAGGGAAGAGTTAGAGAAAACGATAACAGAATAACTAAGGAAAATATTTTGCCAAGTTTTTTCAGTAGCATTAGGCACCCTTTAAAGGATTACGTGATCTTTAACAATTTATTTGTCCTGCTTTACCTAGGTTCCGAAGGGAATTTACACAAGGAGTGAAGGCAGACTGGACTATTACACGGATTGAGCATCCAAAGCTATTAGAATAAATTTCTTGTACAATGACTTTTATGGACCTTTATAAATCCTCGGGCATACCAAAGGTGTCAAGCTTTTTTGGTCTCCCCACAACAATCTCTTTTCAGGATTAATTTTATATTTTTTAATTCCCAAAATACTTTTGAATTTATCATATACAGTATATTGCTCTGAAAGAATAACAATAAAGCCTTTTCCATGAGTCTCTGAAACTACATAATACAAATTTAATTTGTAATAGTTATCAGAGATGTCTGCATAGTAATTGGGTTACAGGCCAGAGTTACAGATATATTGATCTGTTAGAGTCTCAGAAGAAATCTTGGTACTAATAGGATATGACGTGTAAAACAAAAGACGCTGTCATGACTGGCAACCCTTCTGAATAATACCACTTAATTTATTATGAGTATTTCCCCAAAGCTATAATGTACAGTAGTTAAAACAGAATGTTTGAAGGAGGGGTACAGGTATATACACTTCCTAGCTTGTTTGAGGACCGCAATATATTTGATTCTAGTCTTGAATTAATGAATTGGACATTTAGAAAATTAGAACTAGATTCTAAAAAGTGTACACTCTTGACTCCAGTCTAAGCTGTCATAGACATATAACATTCTGCTATGGAAGTGATACAGAAAAAATTATTTTAGTATTCTGATTAAGAAACAGAAGTGATTAAAATTCCTTCAGACTAAGGAACCTGGACAGTTCCAAACTTGGGTATTTGGAAGAAAACTTAATCCAAAACATGAAACCAGAGCTGAAGCTGGGGTTCTGTGTCAAATCAAACTCTGGCAAACTGGAAGGCTTGCCATCAAAGTAAACCAAAAATACTTAAAAGCATTGCGGCACTGTGAACCAGAAGCTCTGAGTTTCGTCCCAACTCTGCAACAGATTTGCATTGTATCTTGGCTATAATCTGCCTTTAATATCTCTGGGCCAAATTCAACCCTTCTCTAAGTAGCTGTAACTTTCATTGCATCTGACTTCCTCTGTAAAAGGAGGGGCACTATTAACCTACCTCACAAGAGGTGTTGTGAGGATTAACTAAGGATACAGTATTTTGAAGGTGTTAAGTGGCAAGTATTATTACTGTATGCAGTATTGTAACCATGTCTGTCCCAGGATAGTAGAAAGACAAGGTGGCTGAGGTAATATCTTTTATTGGACCAACTTCTGCTGGTGAGAGAGACAAGCGATCAAGCTTAGACAGAGCTCTTCACCTCTATAGCTCTGTAAGCTTGAAAACTTGTGTCTCTCATCAACGGAAGTTGGTCCAATATAAGAGATTACCTCACCCACCTTGTGTCTCAAGGTATTCTGTGTGAGTCAGTGTGTAGCCTAAACTTACTAAAGAATGGTGTGATGAGGGTGCCTACACAGGGCCTGAGTAAAGAGACAGGGCCAATTAACCCTGTGACAGGCTGCACCAGGGAAGGAATCAGGTCTGGTAAGTTTTTAACTGAGGATGAAACCTAGCTGGGCAAAAGGCAGGCTAAACTGCTATAAAACAGGAAGTGGTGAGTAAGAAGGGGCCTGTGGGCTTAGGGCTTGGCTACACTTGAGAGTTACAGCGCTGATGGTGGCTTTACAGCACTGTAACTTACTCCCCGTCCACACTTGCAAGGCACATACAGCGCTGTATCTCCCTGGCTACAGCGCTGGCTGTACTCCACCTTGACGAGAGGAATAAAGAGAACAGCGCTGCTCTTGCAGCGCTGGGATGCCAGTGTAAACAGTGATTAACCTTGCTATGCTGTAACTGACCTCCGGAACCTTCCCATAATGCTTTTTAAGTAAAGATAACACTCTTTGTTTTGTTGTGATGCCTCTCTTTATTTTGTTGTGAACTCAGGGCTCCTGGAGCTGCTTATCTAAAAAACAAACACAGCTACTGTTTGCTGTGAATGAGGCAGGCAGAGAGATGAATGTCCATAGCCAGTGTTTGCTTGAGGAGAGAAGCAGCCCAGGAGTCAGGGGTCCGTTTTGGAGCAGCTGCTTATCTGGTCTGAAGGCTATTTGCATTTAGTGAATGAGAGAGGGGTGGGGGAAGGGGTTGAAACTTTTAAAATGATTGAAGGTTGGTGCTGTGTATCTTCAAGTCCTTAGAACTTGCAAGGCAGGGAGCTGACAGAGTGTCAGCTCCAAAAATCCACACACTGTCTCCCTCACGCTCCCGGTCACACTCCACCCCACCCCCATCTTTTGAAAAGCACGTTGCAGCCACTTGAATACTGGGATAGCTGGCCATAATGCACCACTTCCAACACCGCTGCAAATGTGGCCACACTGCAGCGCTTTCCCTACACAGCTGTACAAAGACAGCTTTAACTCCCAGCACTGTACAGTTGCAAGTGTAGCTAAACCCTTAAGAGAGGGAAAGGAGGAAACGAGGGGGGGGAGAATAGAAGTCCTGGGATCCTGACTCTGAGGGAAGGGTGCACTCAGAGGAGGGTGGCAAAGGAGCCTGATAGAGGTGAAATAGGAAGTAGCCCAGAGAAACGGCAACAAGATTTGGGACAGTGCAGACTGTTGTTGCTGAGCATATGATCCTTGGGCTGGAACCCAGAGGAGCAGGCAGGCCTAGATTCCCCTACCAGTTACTGGGGAAGTGGCACAGATGAGAAAGTGGAACAGAAGATTGCCTGGGATGCTCATCCAATAGGACTTTGATACTTTGGAAGGGGAGAACTATAGTGACCTGGGGGGGGGGTCACCAAGTCATAACTTGACTCCAGAGAGAGACACAACAGGGAGAGAAAATGAAGGAGGGGGCATCATACCGGTGGTGAGCTAATCCCAGATGGGCCACAAGAAAGCACCACAATGGTGAGTAGTGAACCCTCTGACAATAGCTCCTAACAGATGTCGCCTTGGCAACACTAAAATGAAGGAGCTGTCTGTGTAGTTACAGAACAAATGCAGAATGGTCAGCATCAGTGTAAATTCCCTATGCCTTCTGCCAACTTCCTCAATTTTGAGCAGGAGAAATCTTTTCCTCACCTTCGTCTTCTCTCTCTGATTTCCATGGCTGGTGTCTTTTTGTCTGTATTTGAGATGGTAACTCTTAGGGCAGGGACCTAGTTTTTATATTCACCTGTAAACATCATGCGCATCTGTGGCTCTTCAGAAAGAACTGATGCTCTGGCCTCTGAACCATGTGCAGTTCGATCTCTATTCCCATGCATTCCTCAAAACAAGGCTACAGATTTTGGTAGCCGCTTTTCACAAAGTGGCCTTTTGTTCACGAATAGCAAACCTGCGGTCACAAATTCATTTTGGGTACAGTACCAAAGAGCAGACAGATGCTAACATCACCAGAGGTAGATCTGAATTGGTGACCTCAAGGTGAAAGACTCTATTACCACTCTGCTGGGTAATATATTTCTTGGGTACACAGGTTATCTATAGCCATGACATTTGTAGTTGTTCCTCTTGGGATTTTTGGAGGTTTTATTTTTTTTTTCCTTCATCTGAATCTACAGTCATACTACTTACCCACAAGCCCTTGTCAGTAAACAGCTGTTTGGCACAGTTTCACCATGTGAGTCAGTAAATCATTAAAAATTCTCATTAAAGTTAGCTACACAGAAGTTGTTTTTTTGCACATATCCCATTCACCAGTAGATGTCCTCAGTCACAAAGCTACTGTACCATGGTAGTGCAAGTGTTGGATAGGACTAATGAGGAGCCAATTTATTGTTATGACTGTAGGCTTCAGATCAACCCTATTTAAACAGTCTCTGAACTCTCTAGATTTGGCTCTTTAGTGAACCTTTGCATATTCACCCGCTTTGGTCCTGGGCTCCCCTGATGCCCTATAACCTTTTCACATGGATACGAAGGTGACCAAAAATTCCTAATATTTAAGATCAATTGTACAAGTAGATTCATCCAAAAGTCTTAATTTCTAACAGTAATAGTGGCAGGCCCTGGTTTATGTTGCCATTTGAAATACTGTGGTATTTTTCACATGGCCCTGATCATTTGGGGGCTCTGTCCAAGTTTCCCCACTCTGTCTTCAAGGCCGGTTCCAGGTTCATCCTGTCTTCACTTCAGGTTATATATAGGTCACAATTTTCCAGTCTCCTATGTGTTGCTCTCCAGTGATCAGCACTCAGGGTATGTCTATGCTGAAGCAGGGAGTGAGCTTCTCAGCCCAGGTAGACAGACTTGCACTAGTGAGATAGCATGCTAAAAACAGCAGTTTGGACATTGCAATCTGGGCTCTCAGGTGGACTTGAGAGCCCAAGCCACACAATCAGCAGTGATGCAGCTCTCTGCTTTGAGGAGCTGAGAGATTTAACACATGGGGGAGACAGGTGGTGTTTTTTAATGGAGGTTTTCAGCTAGATTTCATTTTGACCTGTCAGCCTTGTCCACATCCCTTTAAATGACAAATTGTACCTTCCTTTTTTTTTTTTTTTTTTAAGATTCTGACTTATATATCATAGTGGGGCTTAAGCTGCAAAGATCAGATTCAGAGCCAAACTTTCCCAAAGCTCTCAGAGGTTTTGGTTTTGGTCTGTCTTTGCTATATCTTCTTAAAGGCAGGAGTAGTTATTGCATCAAACAGGTATGACATTAACTACACAGGCTCACTTGTCAGACTATCACAGAGAGAAGTTGTGTTTTGCCAGCTTCTGGTGGCCAGCGGTCCTATGTACTGTATATATACACTTTTAATAGAACATTGAGAATAAAGCTTTCCTAATGGTAACCAACTCCTTTCTCACCGGAAAAGGAGACAAGAAAAGATTAGGGGCTCTATTCTGGCCTTTGCTGCAGCCCCTTTTTGGAAATCTTGGTCTTAATTACCAGTCAGACCAAGTTTCTCAAGAACTGCTCAGAACAGGTTTTTTAACGTTTTTTTTTTACACACTATTTTTGCCCCAAAATAGGAACAACGTCATTCCACCTTCTACTGAGCTCAGAATGCACCTGTTCAAAACCCTGCTGCATATGAACAGGGCCAGTTCTGCTAAGGTGGGAGCATAGGTGGTTCCTTAAAGCAGTAAATAGCCCATGTCCCTCTGTGGATAGCTGTTAGGCAGTAGGAAGCAGACCTCTCAGCACAAAACTATTCAAAGTAAGATTTCCTGCTCTAATATTGACTGTAGCCTTAAGTATCACTGGTTCTTCTACACCCTAGTTTCTTTCCTGCAGATCCATATGAGGGATGTAGAGACGGCCCTGTCTGACTTTTTGCCAGTCAAAAGATGGAAAAACATGTCTCTTTGTGCAGCCAGGATAAGGGAAAGCAGAAAGTGCTTTCTGCTGTGTATCACTCTCCCAGGTGAGAGCCAGAGTTCTGTTAGCCAAGAAGAAGAACAAATGGCCTAACCCCCCCCTTCCCCCCCGCAATGCATTCATCTTCTGACAAAGAAAACCAACTGGTGTGAGGATAGAGCTCCCAATAGTAGAGGATGACACGCTATTGATGTGATCACTACAAGAGACCCACCTTCATAATGAGGAAAGGAAAGTCTCTTCCCCCTGCACCATCTCCTCCTTCAGCTATTTGTTTTAATCTGAAAGAAATTGTCTATAGGCTGGGGCCATAGTGCAGTACAGGGTGGACTGCAGAATTTCCCTTGGGCCATTAAGCACTCAGTGTAGCTATTTGGAACTACATGGTGTAGGAGGTGGGGAGAGTCATTTACATGCCCTTTTCACTCAGGCCATGGCTACACTAGAGAGTTGCAGCGCTGGTGAGGGGGTTACAGTGCTGCAACTTAGGATGTGGCCACACTTGCAAAGCACGGCCAGCGCTGCAACTCCCTGGTTGCAGCGCTGGCTGTACACCCGGTCGAGCCTCGGGTGTAGCGATTCCAGCGCTGGTGATCCAGTGCTGGTCAGCAAGTGTGGACCCCACCAGCGCTTTTATTGACCTCCGGGGTATAAGGAGGCATCCCAGAATTCCTGTCCACAACAAACCGGAAGAAAGGGAGAGGTCGGAGTTCAGCCAAACTGCTTATTTAAAAAACAAAGACAGCTCCTGTTTGCTGAGCGAGCGGAGGCAGGCGGGAGAATTACTTTGGAATGTTCACAGCTGTTTGCTTGAAGAGAGAAATGGCACGCTCACACGGCAGAGGGGGAGGGGGAAGTCCATGTTGAGCAGATGCTTATCTGGTCTGACGGCTATTTAGGAGTACATAATTTGCATTTAGTGAATGAGAGAGGGGTGGGGGAAGGGGGTCAGAACTTTTAAAATGATTGAAGGTAGGCACTGTGTGTCTTCCAGTCCTTAGAACTTGCAAGGCAGGGAGCTGAGAACAGTGTCAACTCCAAAAATCCATTCTGTCTGTCTCCTCCACGCTCCCTGTCACATTCCACCCCACCCCCCTCTTTTGAAAAGCACGTTGCAGCCACTTGAATGCTGGGATAGCTGCCCACAATGCACCACTCCCAACAGCGCTGCAAATGCTGCAGCGCTGGTAGCTGTCAGTGTGGCCACACTGCAGCGCTGGCCCTACACAGCTGTAAGAACACAGCTGTAACTACCAGCGCTGCAGAACTGTAAGTGTAGCCATGGCCTCAGTGAGCTCTCCCATTCTCGGGCAGAGAGCTGTGATTTCTTTGGTTTCTTCCTCCTGCAGCAAGCTGCCTGTTCTGCTGAGTGGGCTGGCCTGCCATGAAGCTGGTATCCACGACCTTCCAGAGTTTGTGTACCCTAGCTGGCCACAGGTCTATCTTGCTATATCAAGACTATGGGGTGTCATCTGCATAGCAGGAGGCTTCCTTAGCATACAATTCTGTGCTTTTCTCTCCTGATTTTCTTTCAGTGATCCAGCATTGCCAACCCCAGCTGTGCAAAACTAATGTGTTAAGCTCCCAAAATCATGAAACTGGCTTAATAATCATCATACTTATTTTAAAAAATGAGGTGCTTTCTCTTTGCCTTCTGGTTTCTGATCATTCAGGGAGTGCTTATATCACACTTCCAAGCTTTTCCTCCCACAGCGATGAAGGCCAGAAACTAACTTCCTTAATGGAAGCAGAAATTCTCATCTATTCACATGCCCTCAGGAATCGGGGCCTTAAGAACAACACCAAATTCTGTGAGACTTGTGATAAGATCACTAGAGGTGGCAACACTGCTGATCCAAATTTGGGAGAGGGGGAGAGAGATACATGTGTGAGCTAATAGACCAGGCCTGCTTGTGAAAACAGAAAGGACTCTGATCTTTCCATCAATGATCATGGTGGTGGTCTTTTGTCTGAAATTCTTTTTCTCTTCCATGCACAGTATGTACGTTAGTCTAATAAATTAAAATGGTAACATAATGCTTATGGCTCTGACTATACTATGGTTCTAATCAAGTTAGGAACTTGCTAACAAGAGAACCAAGTTTAAATTCATTTCTACCTAACACAGTTCCCCACACTAGGGCTTTTCTATGTGTCTGTGTGCAAGGAGATAGTAAACCCTACTAAAAATGGCTTCCCGTTTTTTTTGTTTGTTTAGCTCAGTCTTATTTATGGGAAAAAAAATCCATAATTTTCCACCCAGAAGAACTAAAATCTTCTTCATTGAGGGGGAAAAACCCCAGTTAACTTGTGCTGCAAGCAGAGCAGGTCACTCTCATCAGTCCTCTTTAATACACGTTTTTAACTTTAATGAATCACTAGCAAAATGGCCACCCAATTATTAAACTATGTTTCCCAAAAAGCCACAGTCATAAGGTCAAAGTTCATATTACCCTATTGGGTATTAAAAGCTCCAACTTCTGATCTTCCCTTCATTAATGGGTTTTAGAATCCTTTGCTCCCATCTATCAAGACATAGCTGTGCAACAAAACATACAACTTACATATATTTAAATTATTAACTTTACAACCACCCTTTCTGGATTGCAGAATATACCATTAATTTTTATAATCATCCTTTTAGTTTTTTCTAGGCAGAAGTAAATAAATCACTCCTCTTAAGCGCAGAAAGACCTGTTAAAGACAGAGCCATTACTTTAAAAAAACAACAACACAGAACAAAACTTCTAATCCAATATATTTCCTGCCCTAGGCTAAAATGTGTATGTTTCGGTATTACTCTATCATTCACCTTCCCCTCCTCATCTCTGTCCCTCTCACACATACACATTCACTCTCTCTCTCTGCCATTCTGCTCTGCAACTTCCTGGAGATTTCATTTAACTAAAACAACTGGACATCAAACTGAACAGTGGCTTGCCTGGGAAGGTAAAGACTATAGGGATCAAAATGTTGGAGGACCTGGAGAGGCAGACATCTTTAAGGCCCTAAACTTGTAAACAGATCCATATGGGCTGTCTCTGTCTGGCCCCTGTGCAGAGCTCTGTGAATTGTGGTTTTAGCTACAGTTGAGAGCTTGCTTGACATCTGTTTGGAACTCATTTGGAAAGCCATCTGAATTTAACTTGGCCTCTATCCTTTTAAAAAAAAAAATCTTGTTAATGCAAGGCAGCCAAATGTTTAATGGACTAATTCTAGTGTAATCAATTTAAGACTCTCTCAGGAAAGAATTGTAGAGAAAGATGCCACTATTGTGGGAAAACAGTGGATGGCACTGTTGGTTTGTAGCTATCAATCAATAAGGGATGCAAGGCTTAAGATGCAGTATTTTAAAACAATTATTAAACAATAAAAATGCAGCTGGGCCCAAGGCTGTCAAACCTGTGATGGAGGAGTCATAACAAAGACATTTAATTCCTATTTTGGAGATGCTGCAAATGAACATCTTTGAGAGCACAGGTGATGAGAGCAAATGACCATCTCAAATCCAGTGTTTCAGAGTGGCCTTTTTGATCTGGGAACTTGGGTGCAAAAGAAATACAGCTTAGTTGATAATTAAGCTAGTAACAATCATAACAGCAAAGGAAGCTGTGCTGAGAACTGCATGCACAATGCTGAGATGTTTGCATGCCTGTCCCAAATGGCATCCTTTGATCATGGTTTACTCAGATAGAAGAAGGAAGGGATGTTTTTGAGGACATCTTTGAAGCCTTATATTGATTATGCATGCAAGGTATGCTTCTCCTTAGCAGTGTTTGTATCTCCGTTGCAGTGAGTGAGTGTGTGTGCACGTGCACGCAGTTGGACTGAACTAATCTTGAAGGGTATGAAACAGTGATTCCTCAGTGGTAGCGTTAAACCACGCCCTGTTTTCTCTTAAGGGGGGATGGGTTAGGTTCCTTTAAACAAGTTGTATCTTGAGATTGGATTTGTCAAGGGAAAGGCTATCTTCTCATACTGCAAAGTACTTTGTATCCCATGTCTGTAAATTCTAATTTAAATCGAATGCAGAAGAGAAAAGGGAGGATTTAGTGGTGGAAAAAAGCAGATCCATCAAACATGTAAGGGTCCAAAATATGGCTAGGATGCATAAAGCTAGAGAACTAGACACTGAGATATGTTTCTTTCTAAATGACATGATCAGATAATTCTGCAAGGTCATAAGGTCTGTATCAGGGATATGTAATAAATCTCAGATCAATCCCTCTTAATGGCCCTTTGCCTAAACTAACATTTTTGAGGTTTCCATAGAGCCATATGATAAAAATCTTATAATAATCTTACACTTAATACAAATTGTTGACTTTCATTGCTATGGATGCAGTACAAAAAGCACTTACAAGATTGAATCGCATGATTTTCTATAGCAGCAGATGGAAGCAATGATCCTGAAATCAAGAACTTCCCTATGTTAAATTGTTAATTTTTTTTTTAATTTGCATTATGAGCTAACTGAAACTGACTTTCTTAATATGCCTTGTCTCTAAATCATGCAGAAGCTGCTGACGTTGTCACTGTTTTGGGTGAAACATGAAAAGCATTAGATGGATAATGTGCATCATTTGTATCAGACAAAGCATCTGTAATGCAAAAAAAATACAATGGCATTTTTTTAAAAGAAAAGTTCCAGCTGCTAAACTTTGGACCAAAGTCATCCTGATGTACCTAGGCTGAAGTTAACAAAATTACACCAGGGATAAATAATAATAAACTGAGTTGAAATGTGGAGTGGATCCTAAGACTAATGTGTATTCTTGGGATCTTTAATGACAATGGTCAGAACCTTGGATTTCTCCTGTGAGAGATGGCACGTTCATCAGCACAGTGTCTTCTCTAACACCATACTTTGGGACTAGAGCTGGCTGAAAAATGGGGATTTTCAAATGTGCCTAACTAGATTAGGTAAGCACCACTGATTTTGACTGGAGTTTGGTGCCTAACCTGCTTAGGTGCTTTTGATAATCCCACTAGATGACTAAAACTTTTTGAAAATCTGCTAGTTCAAGCAGCAGAGCTCATGCTCTTACATCCTCAGGTCCTGGGTTCAGTCCCTGCAGACAGTGCAATCAGGGGCATCATTATACACTCATAATGAAATCACCAGAGCTCTGAAACCTTTCCACGCTAAATGATCTACAAAGCTGATGTATCACATCCACTGATTGATGTGCTTGGTTCAGAACTTCATATGTCATGCTCAGCCAATATGCTGAGTTAAGGTGTTAGCTCAGCTCCATAAATACTGTATCAGTTTTTAACATGCCTCAAATGTAACCTTTGAGGAGATACCTTGCCTGTTGGGCAGCTACAGAATGTATTTAAGCCTGGTATGATTTGCTAGGTAATCTATTTGTCTAAATAAGCTTAATGATGTTGCTGTCTAGTAGATAGTGATTTTGATGACATATGTGTCTTCCACAAGATTTGTCTGCTTTCACAAGATAGAGAGAGTGTGTATCTGCATTAATGTGCTAGAAAATGTACATGGGTGAATTCTGTCACACTTCCAGTGTGCTGTATTCAGTTTTCAGTGCACTGCCAGAACCTTACAGTGTAATGCATGATTTGGATTACTAAACGTTGGAAATTAATGTATTCACATCACTGAATGATTAATTTACAGTTTAGGACTGAACAAAACTGCATGCTGCACTTACAATATTTGATTGGCTGCAAACACAAAAACTAAATACATTCTTGTAGAGAATTGCTGGTTCATCCCCTAAAATAATACTATTTCATTACTTTTGAAGAAAGGGAAGCACCAAAATAGCAACCTTGGTCATCCGAGACAGTTCCAGAAAGCTAGAATAGGGGGAAATAACTTAAACCAAGCAAGTTCTTTAATACATGATGCTGGAAAGCAGCCTTGTGAAAACTGGATCAAGTTAATAAATTAAAATGATGCATTTCTTAACAAAGTAATATCACAGCAAAGAAGAGTGATGACAACCTAGACATATCTGTTTTCTCTCAGATTCTGTAGGTTCCTTATGCCCTGGAGATTTCAGTAAATTGGAACATCTCCATCCAGGGAATTCTGCCTTTCTGGTCTCTCCATTGTATACCATTTGTATACACAGCAGAATGAAATAATGGGAATGTGAGGCCTGATTGTTTAGTACACTCTAGTAGTGAACTAGAAAGTAGAACTTGCACAGCGTACTCTGGATAAAGTTGTGTCTCTCTTACAGAGCATCAAGACTACTCGTAAGCACTGTAGACCTAGTCAAGGAAAAGTGAACATAAAGGGTGAAGCAGCCTCAGCTGCTTTCCAGTCACTTATCACCTGTGGGAACAAGACAGAACCCCTGTAGTGGCCACATTTCTGTACAGGATGCGACTGTTTTTCTCTAGTTCTTAGTTTAGTTAAACCCAGAGGCAAAAAAGCTTAGGGGTGCCTCTTGTAACAGCTCCCCAGAAGAGGCAACAATTCCAGAGGAGGCAGAGACCCAATGCCCCTTCCCCCTTTGCCATGCAACCTTCATCAGCAGCTTTGACAGAGCAGGTGAGAGCTGCACAGAACCATAGGATCTGTCCTCCCCCCTCCATTTGGGAATAATCTGTTTTTTGTTTTCAGCAGGCCTGGAACCAGATAACCTTGTACCAATTTGGATCCTGGAAATAGTGGATAGGGGATAATGTCCCTCCCTACCCATATTCCCCATGCCTCTCAGGGACCCCTTGTCACAAGGCCCTACTAAAAGAGGTAGACTCCCTTCAGCAACTGAGTGCTGTGCAGAAAGTACCCATGGAGTTCCAGAGCAAAGGGCTCTATCCACATTATTTCGTAGTCCTGAGAAGTGGGGTTTGTAGTATTCCACTGATAAGTAGATAAACTCTTCATTGTGAACAGGAACTATGTACAGAAATGAGGTAACAAAACTTTCTACTGCTCTGTGTAGCTGTTGCCTATAAATGCCCTGGCCTAGGTGTCTGTTTCTGCCCCAGCAGGGAGTATGTCCCAGAAAACCAAAAACTGTATCTAGGGTGCACAGGAAGTGTGACATTTCTATACTTCCTGGAGGACTTGCTACAGTGTTGGTACCTCATTCTGGCCCTCCCACTCAATGCCAGCTATTCTGAATTACACACAAGTCCTAAAGTGTTCGGGATTCTCCATCAGTTCCACAAGAGTATACCTGGCAGCTGTTTCCGCTTATCATAGTCTTCTCAAAGTGGTTAAAGGTAATTTTCTGCTACTCAACAAAAGCACAATCTCAGTATTTGTGGATTCTGAAAATGTAAATCCTTACATTCATTGAGTAACTTAAGGTTTTTGACCAAGTGTCTTGTCCTTGTATTCATTTTGGCCAAATGCCTAGGAGTTTGTCACTTGGCAAAATGAATGGTTTGACAGCATTGCTATATCTCTATGTGAACTATACCAGAAACTTGCAACAGCGTGCATCACATTTTAATAGCAACAATGTCTCATGGACACTTGCCCTTGCATTGATGGGAAGGCAGACCACGTCCCCTAACGCTATGGTCACAACTCATCCCAGAGGCAACTTCAGCCAGTACATGGAGAAGTACTATCATTTCATATGTTTTTTGATTGTCCTTCTAATGCAATTAGCATTTTGTCCTTTGGAGAAAAGTTTCTCTCCTTTAGCTTTGATTTCATCCACTCCGTTCTCTTCTTGTCTGTCTCCACATACTTCCTAGACACCTGGGACCTGATTCTCCTTACCTATACTTGAGTAAATCAGGAATAATTCCATTGGGATCAATGGAGTTCAACTGGTATAAAACTAGTGGGAGTGAGAGGAGAATCAGGATTCCAAGTCTCTTGCCCCTTGCCTATACATATCATGCACCTGCTTGTCTTCTCTGCTGCACATACTGTCCAGCGGTTCCACTCACTCCTTGTCCTCTGGTCACATAAAGTGTTGTGCTGTCCATAGCACCCAATCTGGCAGTGCCAGCATTACACAGTTGTTACAAAAGGAATAGAAGAGCAGCCTCAATATTCCGAGCCATTTTTTGCAGGGATAACTTTGGGTTACACAGGACCCATAAATGCTTCTGTGTCATAAACCTAAATCCTGTAAATATCCTGGTTTGACGTGTCTAGCTAATATTTGCTATTCATTATTAGTTTCTTTTCTAAAATTTGGGACAATAAGGGGAAAATTAACCAGGATCAAATTGCCCAGTCAAACATCTCTTTATTGTTATCTGCGCTGCTTTGTTTTTTTCCAGACTTCGTATTTCCTAGCAATATCTTGGCAATGCACCTCACAACTGAGCACCCTTCTTGAGAAGTGTGCTTTATCCAAATGGATTTACTATTGTTACAAGCATGACAGCCTCTTAAGTTAAATTAGCATCTCTCCAATGATTATTCTTTCTCTGTGTCAATACAGAACTGAGCCCATGCCTTTCTTTAAGACCATGTTTCTAATCTTGCTGTCTGCAATCAATGGCTACAAAAATATATTCACCATCCAGTATGAAATCTTTCCTTTTAGTCTTCTGTTTATTTTAAAACCTGACCAGCTCGACATTAACAAGATTAGACAGCAGTCAGTCCAAGAATCACACTTTCCTTTTTGGTGACCACTTTGATAACACTGTGTGTCTGATGTATTGCAGCATGGTTACACTGACATTTACAGGCCAGTTCCCCAGGCTGAACTGTGCTTGGTGCAGAAGGAGGAAAAGCAGCTTGGTGCCTGATATGAGGGGAGAAAGCGGCACTAACCCACTTTATCTGCTCCCATGATCATCTGAGACTGCACAGCCCAGATATCAGATCCAAGCATGGACTGAAGAACTGTCAGCATACATCACTGCTGAGGTCCACCGAATACATATGGAGTTAATTGGGATTAGCCCTGATTGTATTATTTGTCCCACTATCCCTAACTGAATTTGGCCCCATCACACATAGAATCATAGGACTGGATGGGACCTCAAGAGGTCATACCAAAGCTCAAGAAGCCTTGAAATGTTAGAGCCATCACCTGTTAAACAGATCCATGCTCCTCCTGGCTGCTAAAAGCTAGGAAAGAACTATGCCCATGACTAATGGAAGTCGCTGCTTCTTTCTGAGCACAGCTACCAAACTCCTTGAACAACGTAATAGTTCACCCAATCCTCAAGAAGCCAATGCTGTACCTTCTACATCTTTGTAACTGCCATCCCATCTCTAGTATCCCATTCCTGGAAAAAATAACTGAGAAAGCAGTACCCACCAACCTCCAACAACACATGACATCAGCCAACATCCTGGGTACCTCACAATCAGGGTTCACCCCAGGATACAGCACAGAAACCATTCAAATGTCACTGAAAGTCAACCTCCTCAAGGCCATGGACTCAGGCGACACCTCCAAGCTCATAGTGCTGGACCTCTCTTCAGCCTTTGATTCAGTGGACCACAAGACTCTGAAAACCCACCTTCTGATTTTTGGATGGCTTGGGACCAGGCTGGTTTGACTGCACTGGCTGCCAGGAGTCCACAGAGCTCATTCTGGCAGTCAGGGCTTATTGGGGCACAGGGACTCACTGGCTACGTCTCCTTTGAATGAGACACACCACTTACACTGGGGATTGGATGGCACAGAAGCCACTCCAGCAGCTTTGTATATGGGATTCTCCTCTGCAGATTCTCTTACGGGGCAGATCCACCAGTATTGGGGCAATGCTGCTGAAACTGTCAACAAGGGTGTCAGTTAACACAATCATGGGGATGGTTTTAATTATGTAAAAACCGGACAGAGACCAACAAACCCATTTCACAAGCTGCCAGATAATCTCTAAATAGAGGTAAGATTATGATCCCTGCTGATACGGCTCAGATGAGAACTAGAAACCTAGCTATACAATTAGCCACCAACCTCTCTTCCCACTCCCCCCCCATCCCCTGCTACTCAGACTTTACTTTTTAAATTACATATTTTCCTCTAACCTGAATTACTTTAACATAAGAACAGAAGAACAGCCATACTGGGTGAGACCAAAGGTTCATTAAGCCCAGCATCCTATCTCCTGACAGCAGCCAATGCCAGGTGCCGCAGAGGGAATGAACAGAACTGATAATTATCAAGTGATCAGTCCCCTGTTGTCCATTCCCAGCTTCTGTCAAACAGATGCTAGGGACACCATCCCTGCGCATCTTGGCTAACAGCCATTGATGGACTTATCCTCCATGAATTTATCTAGTTCTTTTCTGAACTCTGTTATAGTCTTGGTCTTCACAACATCCTCTGTCAAGGAGTTCCACAGATTAACTGTACGTTGTATGAAAAAATACTGCCTTTTGTCTGTTATAAACCTGCTGCCTATTAATTTCATGTGGTGACCCCTAGTTCTTGTGTTATGAGAAGGAGTAAATAAAGCTTCCTTATTTACTTTCTCCACACCAATCATGATTTTATAGACCTCTTTCAGACCACCTTTAAAGGTGGCTATTACCAATTTTTAATACATTTTAAATATTTAAAGCAGTTTTCATGTTCATAAAAATATAAAAGGACAGACAGTATAGGCAGCTCCTCCAAACACCTTCATCCTGATTTACAACATCCCCTGCTGGGCCATTGCTGGACTACTCTTGGGCAGACACTACCATTCATAGGCTCTATCTATACCGAGGTTTCTCTGAATATCTCCCACCATTGCTGACTCTCCATCAGCGTTACCTGTGGTAGGTGTGCTAGGTATAGGCTCAGCTTTTAGTATATTTACCACCATGTCATCTCATAGCAGGTCTAGGACAATTGTGGGAAACCCTTTTGGACAGGGTAACAAGCCTTGAGGATGTGGAGAAGCAGTAGAGGTGATATATCTCAACTTTAGTAAGGCTTTTGATAGTATCACGTGATCATCTCATAAACAAGCTACAGAAATATAGCCCAGACCAACCTATTATCAGGTGGGTGCACAACTAGTTGGAAAAACATACTCAAAGAGTAGTTATTAGTGGTTCACAATCAAACTGGAAGAGCATATCAATAGGGATTGGTCCTGGGTCTAATTCTGTTCAATATCTTCATAAATAATTTGGATAATGGCATAGAAAGTACACATAAAGTTTACAGATGATACCAAGCTGGGATGAGTTGCAAGTACTTTGGAGGACAGGATTAGAATTCAAAATGATCTTGACAAACTGGAGAAATTGTCTGAAATAAATAGGATGAAATTCAATAATGACAAATGCAAAGTACTCCACTTAGGAAGGAACAATCAGTTGCACACATACAAAATGGGAAATGACTGCCTAGGAAAGAGTAAAGCAGAAAAGGATCTGGAGGTTATAGTGGATCACAAACTAAATATGAGTCAATAATGTAATACTCTTGCCAAAAAAACAAAAAACAAAAACGGCAGCAAACCTCATTCTGGGATCTATTAGCAGGAGTGTTGTAAGCAGGACATGAGAAGCGATTCTTCCACTCTACTCAGCACTGGTAAAGCCTCAACTGGAGTCCAGTTTTGGCCACTACATTACAGGAAAGATGTGGACAAATTTGGAGAAAATCCAGAGAAGAGCAACAAAAATGATTAAAGGTTTAGAAAACATGAGCTATGAGGAAAGACTGAAAACATTGGGTTTGTTGAGTCTGGACATAGGCACCGACTCTGTGGGTGCTCCGGGGCTGGAGCACCCATGGGGAAAAATTGGTGGGTGCAGAGCACCCACTGGCAGCTCCCCAACCTCCCTCCCCTCCCCTAGCTCACCTGCGCCTCCTCCCCTGAGTGGCCACCACATCCTGCTTCTCCCACTTCCCTCCTAGTGCTTGTGCTGTGAAACAGCTGTTTCGTGCAGCAAGCCTGGACGGGAGTGGGGAGGAAGAGTAAGGCAGCATGCTTGGGGAAGAGGCAGGGCCAGGGTGGGGATTTGGGGAGGGATCCAATAGAGGCAGGGAGGGTGGAGTCAGGGTGGGGCTGGGGTCAGGGCCAGGGGAGGACACGAGCACTCACTGGAGCCGACAAAAGTTGGCACCTGTGAGTCTGGAGAAGAGAAGACTGAGAGGGGACATGATAACAGTCTTCAAATATGTAAAAGGTTATTATAAAAAGGAAAGTGATACATTGTTCTCCTTATCCACTCAGAATAGGACAAGAAGCAATGAGTTTAAATTACAGCAAAGGAGACTTAGGTTAGATATTAGGAAAAGCTTCCTAACTGTCAGGGTACCTAAGCACTGGAAGAAATTGCCTAGGGAGGCTGTGGTATCTCTATCGTTGGAGGTTTTTAAGAACAGGTTAGATAAACACCTATCAGGGATGCTCTAGATCAGGGGTCGGCAACCTTTCAGAAGTGGTGTGTCAAGTCTTCATTTATTCACTCTAATTTAAGGTTTTGCGTACCAGTAATACATTTAAACGTTTTTAGAAGGTCTGTTTCTATAAGTCTATAATATATAACTAAACTATTGTTGTATGTAAAGTAAATAAGGTTTTTAAAATGTTTAAGACGCTTCATTTAAAATTAAATTAAAATGCAGAGCCCACCAGACCAGTGGCCAAGACCCAGACAGTGTGAGTGCCACTGAAAAGCAACTTGCATGCTGCCTTCAGCATGCATACCATAGGTTGCCTATTGCCTACCCTTGTTCTACATAATACTTAGTCCTTCCTCAGTGCAGGGGACTGGACTAGATGACCTATCCAGGTCCCTTCCCTACATTTCTTTGATTAGACAAGGCCACGTGACCTGACTTTGTAAGGCACTGAGCACTGCCTGCCCTGAAGTGACCTCAGTTGGGGAGGATCAGCAAGATCAGGTCTTGGGATAAAATCCTCTCCACTGTAGAGTAGATCTATGAATAATGAAGAAGGGAGTAAATCTTCAGGGCTTAAGCAGTGTATATGGCCACGTGCAGGCAGGCCTCTGCACTGGGATGAATTTTATCCATACTGAACTTTCTGTTAGGGCCTGGTTTGTGTGACTTGAATAGGACCTAAACTGATCAGCAAACTCATTTCCATTTGCAGTTGAACCATTGTAACACATTGCCAAAGACAAATGGCTATGCCTATATACACCAACCTAAACGTATCATATAAGTTAACTCCTTCATAACTTTGTTTACTCTGCTGTTAAGATAGGAACCTTTTTTTCTTCTCAAATCCTTGGAAATGTACTGTAATGGGTTTTCTCCAAATTTGTCATCTAAATAGTTTTTTCTGATGCTTTCCTTTGTGTACAGTCTTTTTTGGTTGCTTTTCTTCAGCATGCATTTTAAAATATAACCTTCCAATTGTCACAGAACTGTATGTATTTATCACTGTGACATTTGAAAGTATGTAAATGACTTGCAGATGTTCTACTGTACTGTAACCAAAGTTAGCTTTGTCACTTTCACACACCCATGACAAAACCATATTGGCTCAGAAAGAAACTCAGCACACTAAGCTTGCTAGTTTCTCTTTTTATATAAAATGTTTCTAGGTCCTAAGTAATTAAAAACAGGAGCCCGTTTGTATGATAGCAATCAGTCCAAAGAATGAGGCACATGTAACATCTTAGCATTTTTATGGTAGTTGTGTGTGTGAAAGTTAAAGATGCATAACCAGTAAAGCGTCCTGAAATATTTGTGGTACATTACAATTATGAGTTCCTGTGTATATATTTCATGTAGCATATTATTACGGACATTAAACTTTAGTAAATATTTTCTTGCTCACATGATTCTATTAGTATCTTTCAACATGAACAAATGTTGAAGTCACTTTATGAACTGGCAACAGTATATCTTGTTTGCTGATGTCAAATTATGAGAACAATGCAATCGTGTTAATTATGTAAATCTCCAGACCACAAAAAATCTTAAATTGCAGGAACAATTGGAAGTATAGATTAGTAACTTTTATATTTTTGCAAAACTTCATATTATGATGATGGTTATACATGAAGTACTTAAATAAGGCTAGACGCTGCTGTTACACCTGTGCACAGCAGAAGCAATTTTGTTGGCATCAGCTGTGACAAATTCATACCACTAGAACTGAGAATAAAACTTGGCCACTACAATTCAGTTATCCAAGAGTTTTCTGGCAAGAATTATTAACTCTCTGTGGTCAAGAAATGAACATTTAAAAAAAATCCCCATTGAGCATAACACCATAAATGATGACTTTGAGAAGCTTACAGTAGCACATCAGCACCTCCAAGGTCCCTGCCATTTTGCTTGTACAGCACAAAGAATCAGGGAAGAGGACCCAGGGAAGTTCATAGACACTGAAGAGCTCTCTTATGCACGTGAGGAAGTGCATCAGCTGACATGCCCTTGATAGGTAATGGGGCACCGTAGAGATGCATATTCCTTGGGGAATTCTGTGTCACTGAGCATGTGCAGAATTCATGTCACCCACAGATTTCTTTGCTTCCCCACAGAAAAATGACTTCTGATGGGGAAGCAAAGGGAAGCCACAAGAGAAGTCAGACACTCCTCCCCAGCAGCTCGAGCAGGTCGATTTAGGCATCCAGAGCAGCCAGTAGAGTCATAAATCACCACAGGGAGAGGCTGGGCAGTCGCGTGTGCATGACAGAGAGCTACTCAGTCCCTCTTGCTCACTATTATGGCACACTTGGCATGGAGGGGCAGGGCTTTGGGGTGTTTCTGAGGAGATAGGTGTGGGGCAGGCTCTGTCCCCTCAGGCAGAGCAGAATGTAGCAGCCTGCCTGCTTAGTGAATTGTTTCCATTGTCTTTGTGAATTCCCTCAGGAGTATAAAACAGATGTAAAAAGGCTCCTTTACATTGCCAGAGTGGTGTAAAGGACAGTATGGCCTTATAAATGCTTACGGTGCTTTAGCTATTAGAACTTGTCTAAATTTTCAGACTGAAAAAATGTTCTATCAAAATGTGGTCCATGAACTGTTTGTTACCTTTCTGGAGATGGTCAATTGCCAATATAAATTGTGAGTTTGATTCCCAAGCTCTCACTTGCTCTTAAGTTGCCTATGATGTAACACTGAGCATATGGCTGCATATATTTGTTGAAAAATAACTATAAATAAAGGGTCAAACCTAGCTACATTACTATTAGATAAAGGGGGCTTGGGGATGTCCTCCAACGCTTCCCACTCTCATTCTCCATCAATTATATTGTAGTTTAAATAAATTACCAAAATAATTTAAACCAATTTGATTATATTGCTTTATTTTGACAAATAAAATGTGTGCACAGAATTTTTAAATTTTTGGTGCAGAATTTTTAATATTTTGTCACAGAATTCCTCCAGGAGTAATATGAGATGTATTCCACGGGACATAGAAGAGATGCATTCCATGCACAGATGCATATTCCATCTCCTGCTTAGCATGTTCATTTCATAGTGATAGTAACACTACTGTGGAGTAGCTGGGATTTTCAAGAAGCATCTCAACTGTCTGCAAACAGATTAAAAGCAGGAATATGGACCACCTATGCATGAATATCCATTTGGGCCTGCTTCAATGAAGACATCCATGTGGGTCCTAAATCAGACCATATACTTGAATCTGTTTCTTTTTCATGTGGAGTCTGTATCCATGCTGAGCCTTAATCTCGTTCCATATTCCATCTTTTCACAACTGAAAGATCCATAAGGAAGACTGGACTCTTTTTTTGGTGAGGGAAATCTTCTTTGCAACTAGAATCCCAGTCTGAAAAGTCTGTTCTCCTCCTACTGTACTCCTTGTTTTTTTGGTACAGAAGTTATCACCAAGTATATAAGGAGGAAAACATTTTCCCATTTAATATTAGGAAGTTGGACTTAACTGTGCATAAACAGCTTGTGTATTTATTTTCAGAAACCCCTTAAAATTAAGGCTCCTCATTCTCTCAGGAAAAAATGATCTGGTTCCCTGTACTTTGGAATTTACTTCCTTGCATCTTTTCTAGCTTTTGCACTGGATGTAAGAATAGCTGACTTTCAAGTAGCTGCATCAATACACACATTGGCACTTCCTGCCTAATTCACTGAAATAAATACTCTACTAATGTGTAGGTGGATGTTTGTGTGGGTGATCTGTCTTCCTCTTACCTACAATCAAAGCTCTGTGGTAAAGATAGCACACTCTTACAATGTCAGGTGCTACAATAATTTATTTACAAGTTCTCAGTCTTTAGTTTTCTTTCATCTGACTTCAGAGAAAAAGTATTTCAGACTTGTCTTGGAAACCAGGCTCTTCTTTCCCTTTCCGAAAGATGAGTGTGTAATAAAGGTCTGAAAACTGCGATATGGTGCTGAAGGCACAGGATTAGGACTCAGGAGATATGGGTCCGATTCCTGGCTGTTCCACAGACCTGTGTGTGACCTTGGGTAAACAGTCACTAAGAGAACTGAGGTACTGAGAGTATCTGTGAAATAGGGATTAATAATACTCACTCCCTCCCATGCCTTGTGTCTCTTTGTATATTTAGGTCCCAATTCAGCAATCCAAAACACTTAAGGACAAGCTTTGCTTTAATGGGATTTCAGCACCTAAACACGTGCTTAAAGGCTTTGCTGAGTATAGATGGACTTAGCCTCATGTTTCAATCCTTTGTCAAACTGAGAGGCATTATTTAGTAAGAATCCATACCTCAAATACTTTACAATGTGTTTGTTCAGCACCTTGTGCAAATGGGCTCAGATCTCATTAGGGGCCTCTAGACACTACTATAACACAAATAGATGATGAAAATGTGGACCATGCAGGATCAGGATAGTGTGTGTACTCTGAATACAGTGCCTGTTTAGATAATTAGCTATACAGCAGCTTGGAAATAATTTTAAATAGCTAAGACTACATAAGTGAAAAGGGGGTGCCATTTTGACAGCAAAACAAATTAATTGTCAAACTGGAATATTAAGAGATAAAACTGCAGGCTAGATGTTGATAGTAACCTATGGTCCAGGGAAAAGGTCAACACTTCTACCAGATTTTGTTCTACATTAGGATAATTATGTTTAGAGTGTTTTTTTAAAGTCTTCTAATTACAAGATAATGCCAGTTTTTCTGAGAATATCAGCTATAGAGACTAAAACATTAAAATTACTGATGTAACTTCAAAATCCATACTGAATATAAATCATTTTAAAGGAACCCTTATTGTGTACTGATGGTTAGACACATAAACACAAATGCTATAGTAGTGATTTTTTTGTTGATTAAAAATATATCATCTGTTCTCCTAGTTGTTTCTAAACCCTAATCACATCATGGTTAAATGAACATTATTTGCAGCCAGCCAGCCAGAGGAGTGTGCATTTCTCACAAGCCGCAGATTAAAGGGAATAATGGCTGCATTTTTCTGTGACTACTTAAACAGGGTCCATTTGCCCTTGTTACTGAGGGAAAATTAGAAACAAAGGCTCATGCATCCAACCTCCAGTAAACATAATCCAGTATGTGTCAGGAGGGACTTTCAATTCCATTTTCAAATATAAGGCCAAAGAAGTTGTGCACAAAAAAAAAAAATAAAAAAAAAATAAAAAACCTAGAATAACATGTCACTTTCCATTTATGTTGATTTCCCTAAATTTATGAAGTATTCACATTCTCTGTCAGTGGCTAGCACTCGAGGAACAGCAAATCTCTGGATTTTTAGAGTTTAATACACATGGCACCAAAAAGAAACAAATGTTTAGCTTTTTAGATATTTAGCTTGATCCAACACCCATTGAATCTTTTCACTGACTTCAGTAGGCTTTGGATCAAGCCTTTTCTGTGCTGCTGTCTGTGTGTATGTTTGTTCCCTTTACAGGAATGCATTATCAGTCCAATATAACATAGAATGTAAGGATGAGTAATCTAATGATTCATTAATAGTTATTGTATTCTTAAAAGTAGGATGAAGGGGACAGTCTCCTTCTGTATGAACTTACAGGATATAGGGAGATAAACAGCACATACATTGACTAATCTCTATTACTGTATGAAAATACGGCTGCCTCAGGGGCTTCTATGTAGGCTTCTTAATAGTACATTCGCTGAAATAACTTATACTCAAGCCCACTTCA
Organism: Gopherus flavomarginatus; assembly: GCF_025201925.1. Lineage (NCBI taxonomy): Eukaryota > Metazoa > Chordata > Testudines > Testudinidae > Gopherus > Gopherus flavomarginatus. Next base: position 23,834,385 of record NC_066626.1, on the reverse strand, counting down.
AAACCAGCACAGTCTGAGATATTAAATTCTGAGTTATGGAGGGATCCCTTAAATTCAAGCACTGAGACTCAGTGAGGAGCTGTTTTAATCACATCTGCATAGTAAGAGTATTTATGCAGTCTTCTCTAAACTTCCAAAATCCTAACCCACTGGGACTTAGGTTCAATGTAAAACCTGGCATGGGTTATTGGGGGAGGCGGGGTGTCCGCCTCTTCTCTGGCTCTTCCAAAGCCACAGGCAGGAAAATAAAGGCATATCACCAGTGCAATGCAGGCTAAAACTAGAATACACTAAAAGTAGCATTTTAAAAAGCAGAAGCATAAAGTTAGGTTTCTAAGTCCATATTTAGTCACTTTCCTGATTTTCAAAATGTTGAGACTCCAACATTGACCTCAGTTTAATCCATCCATGGATAATTGTCTTCCCCACAATTGTATGCTGGAGTGCACAGCACCAAAAAATAACAGAGCTGGCACAAAAGGCAGTGTTCTTAATTAAAATATAAGAGGACTTTTAAAAACATGTTCACTGGAGTTTGTCGTGATCCCTGGAGCAGAGGCTTCTGTACATCCTCGAACCTAAGATTGCTTAAGTAAAAATAACAATTCTACACAATACAGTAGTAGTGCATCAATGAGAAATTATTTACTTATTTCTATATTGAAACAAAGGGAGAAGGTGTATGAATTGTTCATTAAAATGTCATCCCTTTAATAACTTCCCCCCATTAGAAAAAAAAGGAAATGCACATGGATTTTATTACTGACTCAGCCATTGAACTGCTGTGAGGCCTTGGAGGAATCATTTCATCTCTCTATGCCTAGATTGCCCCTCTATTCCTGTGTCTATCTTGGCTGTTTAAATTGTAAATTCTTCAGGGTAGGCACTGTCTCTTAGTATAAGTACAAGACATGGACTTTAGGCTAATGTTATCTTGAATTTATATAGCTCCTTTTATCCCAAAGATCTATATATGCTAGAATTGCTTTAATTACCAGTTCGGATGATGAATTAAAAAGTACACTTATAAAATATGCAGATGATACCATGCTGGGAAGGGTTGCAAACACTTTGGAGGACAGGATTAGAATTCAAAACAACCTTGACAAATTGGAGAACTGGTCTGAAATCAACAGGAGGAAATGTTATCAAGTGCAAAGTAGTACATGTAGGAAGGAAAAGTCAAATGCACAAATACAAAATGGGGAATAACTGGTCTAGGTAGCAGTACTGCAGAAAGGATGTGGGGGTTAGAGTAGATCACAAATGTAATGAGTTGCAAAAAAGGCTAACATTCTGGGATGTGTTAACAGGAGAGTCATAGGTAAGACACAGGAGTTTACTGTCCTGCTCTGCTCATCACAGGAGAGTCTTCAGCAGGAGTGCAGTGTCCAGTTGAGCACCACACTTTCAGAAAGATGTGAACAAACTGGAGAGAGTCCAGAATGGAGCAACAAAAATAAGAGGTTTAGAAAACATGCCTGTGAGCAAAGGTTGAAAGAACTAGGCATGCTGAGTCTAGGGAAGATAAGTCTGAGAGGGGATATAAGGCTTCAAATATGTAACAGGTTGCTTATAAAGAATATGACTCTCAGTTGTTCTACATGTCCACTCACGTAGGACAAGAAATATTTGTCTGAGTTTGCAGCAAGGGAGATTTAAGTTAGATATTAGCAAAATGTTCTAAGTATAAGGATAGCTCAAACCAAAACTGCTCCATAGTTTAGCAGAGACAATGAAGAATACCATCTCCAGCTGAAATTGCAGGAGATATTTATGTAGCCTGAATGTAATCAAACAAGTTGAATTTGACTAGGCCCCCAGGGGGCCTTCTAGGATCAGGACATGTTTCATATTTTACCCAAAGGACAGAACCTCCTAATACCACGGTAATGTATTAGTGACTCAGAGGGAAACATGCCACCACCTACTGATTCATCAACATGAAACCCTAGATTTTGACTGAAGATTTCCCATCCAAGTTCTAGTCAGGCCTGATCCTGTTTAGCTTGTGAGATTCTGACAGTGCTGTAGCTCAGTGGCTTTCAACCTTTCTTCATTTGCAGACCCCTTAAAATTTTCAAACGGAGGTACAGACCCATTTGGAAATCTTAGACATAGTCTGCAGATGCCCAGGCTTCTGTGGACCACAGGCTGAAAACCACAGCAGTGGCTCAAGGGGGTATAACCAGTGATGAGCTGCCAGAATGTTAATAACCGGTTCCCTACCGGGTCTTCAGCGGCGGGTCCTTCACTCGCTCCTGGTTTTCGGTGGCACTTCAGCGGTGGGTCCTTCAGTGCTGCCGAAGACCCGGAGCGAGTGAATGACCCAGCGCTGAAGTGCCGCCGCCAACCCAGTAGGGAACTGATTATTAAGTGCCATCTGGTGAATACAAGCCTAAGACCCTCCACCTTAACTGCCCTCAGGGCCCCACCCCCTACCCAACTCGCCCCGCTCCCTGACTCCACCACCACAACAGACCCCCGGAACTCCCACACCTACCCAACCCCACACCCCATTCCACATCCCCTGACTGACCCCCCACGGAACCTCCGACCCCTCCAACCACTCCCTGCCCCTTATCCAACCCCTCCTCCCAGCCCCATCCTGGCCCCCTGATCATGCTTTATGGATGCCGTGCGGCCCGCTGGACCTCGAAGCCCCACCCCCTTACCATGCTGCTCAAAGCAGCAGGAGCTGCAGAGCTGCCCAGGAGGTGTCCAGAGCACTGGCGCTGGGCTCTGAGAGAGGGGAAAGGCAGGGGGGGGCTGGGGGAGCCTCCCCAGCTGGGAGCTCAGGTGGGCCGAACAGGACGGTCCCATGGGCCAGATGTGGCCCGCAGGCCAGAGTTTGCCCACTCATTTAACAACCAGTTCTAAACCGGTTCAAACGAACAGATGCGAACTGGCTCCAGCTCACCACTGGGTATAACTGCAGGGAGGATGCAAAAGAGATCACCCTATAATTTTATTTTAATGAGTGCATGTAGCTGCATAGAAAAACAGAGCTGATACCCCATATAGTTCCCTCTGCAGGCTGCAAAAATACTCTTTACTTGGTAGCTGACACCTAAGTTCTGCTTTCAGATGAGTTGAATAAATGGCAAAAATCTCTTTTTCAGTTTACTTTCCACATAACAGCACAGAGGGGTGACAAGAAATTAGCATCTTGGTAAACAGCAAGGGTAATTAAATATTTCTGAAAGTCCCAGTGGAGCCAGAAGTTGTCAAGTGCATGAACAGCTCCATACCTGTCTTCAGTCCTTTTTTCAGCTGCATCAAAGCATGGTCTGTGTTCTTTCCCCACAAAGCATCTGATTCATGAGACAACCTTCCAGGAATTTAATTAGCAAAGGAATGTGCACTCTACAGGCATTTCAGATTTCATCAGGGTGTTTGAAAAAGGAAAACTAACAGATGTTTGATTCAATCTTGTCCAGTGGAAACATATCACAGCATGCATAATTTTTCAGTCTGGAAAGCTCTGGGATAAAACTCAGTGGATAAATGTCATTTTTAAAGCAACCTTCATTACTGTGTATCCACTTTAAATAGTAGTAGGTAAATATATACCCTTGATTCTGCAAAGAGAACTTCACACTCTGACCCCAAAAACCTACTGGGGCACCATCTGTGTACAGGGAATGCCCCACAGTTCTCTTTGCGGGACCAAGGCCACAACTGGCATCTTCGGCCTTACAAGGGAAAGAGGAGAAGTAGAGATACAAGAGGTAATCATAATACTTTTGTCCTTCAGTGTCTTTCAAAGATTTCACTCCTGTTACTACAAGGATGTTGTTCAGCTAAGGCAGTGATATTCAGACCTCAATGGTTCAGCAGCCAAATTAGCGATCAACATTACGCAAAGAACCACAGTAGTGTGAATTCATTATTTTAATTACTATATATTCATATTTAAACAGTATGACAGGGAAATATTTAGTTATATTTGTTATTCTCAAAATGACTGACTGTGATAAATGAAGGGGGGGCGGAATAGCTTCCTTTTATGGACACCCAGCCAGCCAGTAGCTATAAAATCCCTCTTAGTATTGTTCTCTAATTGCTCTACCTGTAAAGGGTTAAGAAGTCTTGCTGCTATGCATAGGTAAAAGGAAGTCAGTGGGCACCTGGCCAAAAGAGCCAATGGGAAGGCTAGAACTTTTTTAAATTAAAAAGACGCCCCTTTTGTCTGTTTGTTGTTGTTCTCCTGGGGAGAGGCGGACAGGGCAGCAGCTTGCTGTAAGACGCTTGGGCCAGGTATAAAAAATCGTCAGTATCATACTGAGAAACTACTCATTTAAAACCCCATATATGTAAGTAGAACAGGAAATGTCTAGGAAGACGCGATTAGGTTTATTGTTAGGGCTTGTCGATTCCTCTGTGCTAACCCCAGGTGCTTTTGTTTTGCTTATGACCTTTAAGCTGGACCTCAAGAAAGCTATTTTTGGTGCTTAATCCTTACAGTTGCTCTTTTAAAATCTAGCAATAGCCTGAGTTCCCAGATGTATTTTCTTTCTTTTTTATTATTAATAAAATTTACCTTTTTTAAGAATTGGATTTTTGTGTCTTAAGAGGTTTGTGCACATGTTGTTTAATTAGCTGGTGGCAACAGCTGATTTCCTTTTTTTCTTTCTCAGCTCTTCCCCAAAAGGGGTGTGAAAGGGCTTGAGGGTACCCCACAGGAAGGAATTCCCAAGTGTGCCTTCCTGGGCTCTCAAAGGGGTTCTGCACTTGGGTGGTGGCAGCATCTACCAATACAAGGTCAGAGAGAAGCTATAACCTTGGGAGTTAAATACAAGCCTGGAGTGGCCAGTATTAATTTTTAGAATCCTTGCAGGCCCCACCTTCTGCACTTGAAGTGCCAGAGTGGGTAATCAGCCTTGACACTGACCAAGAATTATTATTTTATCGTCTATAATTGGTTAATAACATAGTAAAAGCATCCTGATTGGTTAATAATTAAATCAGTGTTTTAATATCATGTGCCACAAAGAGCCACAGGAGACACATTAAACAGCCACTTGTGGCTCACAAAACCCAGTTTCAGTATCAGTGAGCTAAGGTATTCTTCAGGCTTGGAAGCTAGAATTTGGGGTTCGAAAGCCCCTCCCCAGCTCTTCCTCTGCACTGAAGTCTCAAAGATTTTTGAGTTGAAAAATATGTACGTAGAGTGACAAGAAGCACCCTCTCACGTCCAAGCTCTTGATACCATAACAAAAGAAAACCTCAGCTACAGAATGGATCCACGGGGCTCTGGCATGCCTCTCCCTGTGCCAAGGCCCACTGGGAGATACAATGAAGGACACAAAAGCAATAATTCATTCAGGAGACTCAAAATGTTATGGGATTAATTCTGTTCCCATGAATAACGTATTCCATAATTCAGTCAGATTTTCATGAATGATTTCTGCTGCAAACAATATTAATCAGAGGTAGTGAGAGGACACCAGTTGTGTGTGTAACATAGGGAATTTAAGACTAAAACGAGCAACATCCTTTGAAGTGAGGGACATTTGAGAGGCATGGGCTCTAGTTATATACTATACATTAACATCTGATTCACGTGACAGAGCTCTAACTGGATGAAATAGAAACCTATTTTCTGTAAAAACCACATACAGTAGACTGCCTCCAAGTATAAGCAGTTACAGCTTGGAACCAATTGATAACTGGAACTAAATCACAGAAATCAGAAATGGAAAAGACCTCTTAGGTAATCTAATCCATTTCCACCTGCCAGTGCAGAATTGTTCCCTTCAGTATATTTGCTAATGCTTTGTCCAGTGTAGTTTTGGATACAGCATCATAATTCAGATTCTTGTGCGATCACAGAATCATATGGTAAATATTAAGGATGGAAAAACATATTAAGTCACAGATCGGTCTTTCTGCTATGTGCGTGCATGAATGAATGGTGTCTGTTCTACATGTTTTGTCCACCCTGATATTGAATAATTCAGTAAGGGAGCTCCAGCTTCAGGAGGAAAGGCCATTCCATAATCAAAACAGACTTTAGAGTTATGTATTGAACATTTTTCTTGGATGTCAATTTTTCCATTTCAGATAGCAACACTATTGGGTGAAATTACCAAACCAGCCATTCACCAGTCCCTCAGGCACCCCCCCCTTTTTTTTTTGCCTCTCACTTGCAGAATGTTAATATTTTTCTGAAACACACAGCACTTGGTTTATCCTGTAATTGGATGTCTCTATATGATCCTAGGGTCATACATTCATGGAACTGTAGCAGGGTGGACCACTGCTCCGGCCCTGAAAGGGTTAAAACAGCCCTGGATAAGGGCTGGGGCTGCAGAAAGCAGCCTTTTAGGCTGGGCTGATTGGGGGAAGTGGCAGCAGCTGGGGCCATGCCCCAAACTGAGCATCAGGCCTTTATATAAGGCAGAGAAGCCAGGAATACAACCAGTCTCTCTCTCTAGCTGTAGAGGGAGATGGACCTGGCTGCGGGGAGCTAAAGACTGAGTGCCTAAGTGGAGCAGGGCTGGGGAAGGCAGAGGAGCTGGGGAGCTCCTGCCTGGAGCCCAGGCTGCAACCTAGCTTTAGGCCAAGAAGTGCTGGGGGTTGCAGGAGGCAATTCAGGAGTAGGCAAAGGGCAGCAGGTCCAAACCCCCTTTGCCGATGATGAGTTGGCTGATACTGCAGTCTGCCCTAGGGCATGGGGCTAGCTAATGACTAGGCAGTTGCCAATACACTGAGGCAAAGTGGGGATAGTGGGGTGGGGGTTCCCCTGGGAGGGAGAGACCCAGTTAAAGGGGCACCGGGGTCCAGGGAGGGACACAGGGCCAGTAGCTGGAAGGCGGATCACCGGTTGGCAGAGGGCGCTCCGAGCTGGAATACTGAGCTAATTCCCAAGGACGACCAGTAGGAGGCGCCGCAGGGGTGAGTCCACCAGGTTACAGGAACATAGTTCTTGGTGTGCCGGCAATGATATCAACTGTCATGCTGGTAGCAATTTGTTCTATTAGTGACCCACATCTCAGGGCAATCAAAAGCTAAGATATTTCATTCCTGCATAAAGAACAGAAAACTCTTTGTCCCTGGGTTTAGTGAGTAAATAATCTTTCTTAATGGTGAAGTCCAAAAATGAAAGGAAAGATAGGCTGTAGGGTCTTCTGCACAGGAATAGGTTTTAATTAACTGTCACTTGGTACTTTCTGGTTTACCAGTGGAAGGAAGGTGACCACTTGTCCCTTATTGGTTGCCTATTGTCCTGCTCTCAAGTCAATTTAGGACATACTTCATGCCACATTTCCATAACAATCACGGAAAGGATCACATGCTGTGATACAAAGGTATGATTTTTATACCACAAATAAAACATTGTGGGAATGGTGTCCTTTCAAAATAACTCAGTCCTGTTCCCCACCCCACCCCAGCATTCCTTGAAATGTAAGGAAATGTAAGTGACATCCCAAATGGGAGCTGCAAGCAAATGTTATTACGTAACAATTCAGTGTCTGGTTTAGGTCAGTCTCCTTGTTCATCCCTACTGGTTGGATTGGATTACATCAGGTTCATGATGCTCTGCAGGAGGAAGTTGGCTGCTCACATCAGAAGTAGGACTGGGATCTGTAACCCAGCATCATGGCACTTGCATCCTCACTCAGAGAGTCACTTCATTGTGACTCTGAAAGACGGAGTTCCTACCTGGTGGAGAGGTGGTATAATCTCACTGTTGGTAGATATCAGTCTGACGTTCTTCTTTAGGGTCCACCAAACTCTTCAGCAGGGTTAGGTTGTACTACAAATGGTTTCTTGCTTAGACATTGCAGCACTTATTTGGTATTACATGTGATCCTCTGCAAAAGGAGAGATTATTTTTTGGTTAGGTCCTGGTCAATTACCCCTTCTGCAGTTTGTTATATTGAGATGTAGGCAAGAGCAGGAGACAGAGAGAGGTATGTGTTCTTACAAGAGTCAGGAGTTTTATAAATAATAACGTTGAAATGACTGGAGTAGTGAGAGTGTATTGACTCTCTGGCTTCAGACAACAGATATACACCCTCCTGAAAAGGCACATACAGGGTTCTTTTTCTATACGAATATGACCTGTGAAACATAAGGCTCATTCCATTTCTTGAGCAAATTCATCAAAAGAAACCTCCTATCTACAATAGTAAGAAAGTAAAGTCTCCACCTGAACTCTGAAGCTGAGTTTGCGGTGCTGGAAAGATGAAGCTACACTCAGAGTTGCTGTAGGCAAAAAATAAGTTCATGGCCAAAAACACTGTAGTAATAAATGTTTGCTTCTGTTAATCCACTTTAAGAAGGCAGATTTTTCATCCCAGTCAAACTGGTCTTTCCTAAAAATATTCCCAGAATGAAACCTAATGTGCTGTTAACATTTTACACTTGTGTATCCCCATGCTATGAAGATTGAGCACTTTACTCAAAGTGCATTCTCTTAGCCTCACAACACTCCTATGAGATGGGCAAAAGCCATTATCTCTGGTTTGCTGATTAAGAAACTGAAGCAGAGAGGCTGAGTTGTCCAAAGTCACATTGGAAGCTGCTGCAGAACCAGGAATAGAACTCAGATCTACTGACTCACTGCTGTATTTTAATTAATCACATAACTACACTTCCTTCTGTTCACCACTCATCCCCCTCTAACTGCCCCAATGTATCTAGATTAGAAGAGTCTCTGATTAGAGATCATATATATTTGCATAAAGCACCATGCCCACACATGACACTATGTTGTTATTTGCTTATCGGCCTGGTCTTCATTTTCTGCATTGCATGCCCTTAGTGACAGACTTCCTGGGGAAAGTGGTACTGTAGTTCTGGCTCTTGGCCATTGCACAGATACAGACAAGGAGACTCTGAATTAGCATCAGCACTACACATAAGAGAAGATTACTCACCTTGCAGTAACTGAGGTTCTTCAAGATGTGTGTCCCTGTGGGTGCTCCACTGCAGGTGACAGTGCGTCCTGGCACTGGAGATCGGAGATCTTTGGTAGCAGTGCCTGTTCGGGATGCACACGCTCAGCTGTTGTCTTGCGGTATCGTTAGGGTCTGTCTGTGTGCATGCGTCCCGCACCCCCACCCACATTCCTTCTCTACTGTAGTCATCTGATTCATACTGCAAAGTAGAGAGGAGGAGGGTGGGTAGTGGAGCACCCAGAGGGACACACATCTCAAAGAACCTCAGTTACTGCAAGGTGAGTAACCTCTTCTTCTTCAAGTGCTATCCCTGTGGGTGCTCCACTCCAGGTGAATGTGAAGCAGTACCCACTGTGGTTGGTGGGATTTTGGAGTTGCATCATTGATTACGGTAGACCGTACTGTGTGGCCTACTATGGTGTCTGCCATAGTGTCCTGTGTGATAGTGTAATGTTTGGCAAACATGTGGTCTGATGCCCATGTAGGTACGTTTTGCAGGAATGCAATGAATGTTGACATTGCTTTAGCAGAGTGTGTTCTTATGCCCTTGGGGAGTTGAGCATTCTGGATCTGGTAGCAAGACCTAATGCATTTAGAGATCCACTTGGAGAGTTGTTGCTTGGAAATAGCAGCACCCTTTGATTGTTCGGTAGTGGACATGAATAGTCTAGAGGATTTACGGAATGCCTTAGTTCTGTCCAAATAAAAGGCAATTGCACATCTGACATCAAGAGTATATAATGCTGCTTCCCGTGGGTTCTTATGAGGTTTGGGGTAGAATGCAGGTAGGTGTAATGGCTGATTGAGATGGAAAGTGAACGCCACCTTGGGAAGACATTTGGGGTGTGGTCTCATCATAATCTCGTCTTTAAAAAAAATCGTGTAGGGAGGGTAGGCCCTTAGTGCGCTTATTTCCCCAACCCTTCTTGCCGACATTATGACGACTAAGAAAGCTACTTTCGTGGATGTGTGTCGTATGGAGGAGGTAGCCAGTGGTACAAAAGGAGGTTTCATAAGACCCCGGAGAGCTACTTTCAGATTCCAGGTACCTGTGGGTAGGTGCATCCCAAGGTAAAGGTTTTGAAGGCCCGTGAGGAAGCATTTTATGGTAGGATGGGTAAAAACTGAAACCCTGTTCAGCGTGTCATTGAAGGTATTAACTGCCGTGAGGTGTACTCTGATAGAGCTGAGTAATAGTCCATCTTTTTTCAGTTGTAAGAGGTAGTCCAAGATATCAAGGAGAGGCACGGTGTGGAGTGGCAAGTTTCTGCTGGAGCACCAAATGGAGAACCGTTTCCAGTTTTGCAGGTAAGGTTTACGAGTGGAGTCTTGTCTACTGTGCAGGAGGTCGTGTTGGACCTGCTCCGAACAAGCTAGTTTGTGTGTTTGGAACCATGCCATCAGATGGAGCTTCTGCAGTCGTGGATGGAGAATCCGACCGTTGCCCTGGGAGAGCAGATCTGATCTGTTGGGAAGAGTTCTTGGAGGGTGGATGGACATGCACAGCAGGTAAGGATACCATGTTGGTCTGGGCCAGGCTGGGGCAATAAGTATGACCCTGGCCTTGGCCTCTTTGATCTTGCACAACACTCTGTGTATCAGTGGGACCGGCAGAAGAGTGTACATGAGTGTCTTGTTCCACGAAATGAGGAACACGTCTCCGAGGGATGTTGTCCCGAGTCCCGCTCTGGAGCAGAATGGATGGCATTTGCAGTCTTATGTTACAGCAAACAGATCTAAAGACAGGGTGCCCCAGTGGGAGAAGAGCTGTCGCAGTACCATGGGATGTAATTCCCATTCATGTTCTTGTGAGAAGTGTATGCTGAGTGTGTCAGCGGTACTGTTCTGACACCCAGGCAGATAGGAAGCAGTGATGTCTATGCGATGTTGTATCCACCAATTCCATAGTTAGATAGCTTCTGTACATAGGGAGTGCAATCGCACCCCCACACGCCCTGTCTGTTGATGTAGAACATGCATGCTATATTGTCTGTCAAGACCTGAATAGATTTGTTCCTTATGATTGGGAGAAAGTAGAGGCAGGCATATCTGACTGCTCTGAGCTCCAGAAGATTTATGTGCAGATGTGTCTCTGACAGGGACCATCTGCCTTGTGTTGTGTGATCTCCCAGGTGTGTTCCCCGGCCTATCAGGGAAGTGTCTGTCATGAGCATGAGCACGAGCACAGGGGAATTTTGATGGAAGGGGATGCCCGTGCATACATCTCCCATTTTTGTCTACCATTGTAGGGAGACTAATACCTTTGCTGGAGGAGTTAGCATCATGTGGAGGCTGTGCCTGCTGGGTTTGTATATAGAGCTAAGCCACTACTGCTAGAGCCTTGGAGAACACTCTCGGTGCTGTGTAGAGTCCGAATTGTAGCACTCTATATTGGAAGTGGTTGCGCCCTACTGTGAATAGCAGAAAGTGTCTGTGTGTCGAGTGAATAGATATATGAAAATAGGCATCCTGTAGGTTGAGGGCTGAGAACCAGTCCCCTTACTCCAGTGCAGATATTATTGTACCCAATGTGACCATCTTCAATTTTTGTTCGCATACAAATTTGTCAAGTTTCATAGGTTTAGTATAGGTCACCATCCTCCGCTTTTCTTCTGGGTCAGGAAATAGTGAGAGTAAAACCCTTTTCCTGTAGGTTGTGCTGGTACAGGTTCCACTGAAACCTAGCTGTAGAAGATGAGTCACCTCTACTTTAAGTAGCTGCTCATGAGAGGAGTCCCTGAAGTGAGATGGGGAACGGGAAAGGGTGAGTGGGCATGAAATGAAAGGGATGGAGTAGCCCAATTGTACTATTTCAAGGACCCAGCAGTCCTGTGTGACCAGTTGCCAGACATGGTGGAAAAACTGGAGACGGTGCCCAAATGGGCAAGTGAGCGGTGGTGCCAAGGGATGGTCCTTATTTGGAGTACTGTGTCCAGTTTTGGGCCCCACGCTACAAGAAGGATGTGAAAAAATTGGAAAGAGTCCAGCGGAGGGCAACAAAAATGATTAGGGGGCTGGAGCACATGACTTATGAGGAGAGGTTGGGGGAACTGGGATTGTTTAGGCTGCAGAAGAGAAGAATGAGGGGAGATTTGATAGCTGCTTTCAACTACCTGAAAGGGGGTTCCAAAAAGGATGGATCTAGACTGTGCTCAGTAGTACCAGATGACAGAACAAGGAGTAATGGTCTCAAGTTGCAGTGGTTTAGGTTGCATATTAGGAAAAACTTTCACTAGGAGGGTGGTGAAGCACTGGAATGGGTTACCAAGGGAGGTGGTGGAATCTCCTTCCTTAGAGGTTTTTAAGGTCAGGCTTGACAAAGCCCTGGCTGGGATAATTCAGTTGGTGATTGGTCCTGCTTTGAGCAGGGGGTTGGATGAGATGACCTCCTGAGGTCTCTTCCAACCGTGATATTCTATGATTCTATGGCTGCGTGTTACCCCAGAAGTTGTGGGGAGCACGGGGGAGTGATGATAAGTATCTGGCCAGAGGGCTGAGTTGTGAGAAAGGGGGCAAACCACCACAAGGCCAGAGTGGATGTTGGCAGAGGGCACTGATGAGGAGAGCTGTTCTGCCCAGCCCCTGCCATGAGGGGGCCACGCCAGCAGTGAGTCAACTCCTCCATAGACGGCAGGTGTGAATTCTTACTCTGAGGACTTATGCAACCATTTCCATAAGCATCCAGGAGAATTATCCTTGAATATCCTTCTGCACAGCTCGATGGGTGACATAACAGGGCTGTCTAAGCATTGCCTCTCATGGCTCATTGGTGCATGACTCACCCAGCTGTGGATCGTCAATGGTCACCTGACACCTCTCTCTGGTCCAGTGTAGTAGTACCTCAATGCTTTGGCTTGGCACACTTGAATCCAACCTCTTCCAGGCTATTAAAGTCCAAGAAAACAAAGGCAAATTTCTGCAAGGAGTTTGTGTGACTGGCCTCCCTGGATCCAGTTGTCCCTTCCACCAACAGGCTCCTCCAGGTAGCATGCTGCCTCAAGCTTTAGGCTGGAACCAGGCTTCCCTCCCTGAGAGAAATGTAGGACTCCATCCTGGTCAGCCCTGAACTGGGCTAGGTCTCCTCTTTTTATTGATCCTCTCCAGGCCTGATATTGGCTGCAGGTGTAGTGGGGTGAGTCAACTGGGCCCATAGGCTTTCCTTAATCCTCTCATCCCTCCCTGTCTAATTAACCCCATCACTGCCAGTGTGGGGCCTACCAGCCCTATTACAGGTGAATACATTATAATTACACCCTCATTACATCAAAAGAACATTATTAAGGTTGCAAAATCAAACAATCAAATGTTAGAAATCACCAGAATTAAGGTTGCCTAGGCAAATTTTATCTGGGCTTTTTGTGTGTGTGCATTATGATACAATCTTTAATTACATGGTTACATACTACTTTTTCCATAACACCTCTGCCTCATTCACTGCACAGACTTAATGAGCAGTTATTCAATATTTTGTTTTCTCCTTTCTGCAATATGTGGCCCCAGGCTTATTTACTGCATCCTAATCAAATCCTGCCTCTGCAGACAAAATTATTAATTTCCTCATGGGCCTTTCTATGGCACTCATCACTATAGTATGTGAATGCTCCACAAACATTTAATGAATTTATTTTCAGACCCCTGTGAGATGACAGGGGATTAGCTACTCTTCGGGAGCTGAGGTACAAAGAGATGAAGGTCAGAAGTATCCACTGATTTTCGTGCCCAATTTGAGACACTTTGTCCCTGTTTTTTCAGAGTACTTAGCATTATATAGAACTTTGAATGTTCAAAGCACAGCTCCATAGACTTCAGTTGCAGCTGTGAGTGCTCAGCACTTCTGCAAAGGGTCTTGGTCTCAGGCACCCAGAAAAGAATAATACATAACTGGTGATCACGTCTGACCCCTTATCCCCCAGGTTCAGCTTGTGTCCCTTCTGCATTCAAATCTGGTATCTTCCTCCTCACTGCCTGGGTGCCAGCATTGAGAGCACAGGAGAGACAACTCCCTGGCCTCAGTTCTGGAATCTGGATCTGGACCTGGATCCAGCATGGCATGAGGCAAGCGTAAGGGAACTGTAATTTCAGGGAAAATCCTGCTAATTCCCTGTATCCCCAGGCTGGGGCATGCAAAGTATGGTCTGAATTGTTGGAGATCTTACCTGCTAAACTCTAGCAAGTCTCTACTGAGCGTATGCAAACTATGATTTTTCAAATGTTTATTTTGTAGCTAAATGTGGGTGGATTTTCCTATGGACAAAAAATGGCACATCTCTGATTCAAAGTCCCCCCCACATTTATCCCACTAAATTTCATGTCCCTGCTCCAAAGCATGGGGGCTCTGGAGCTTCTCAAACAAAAGATCTTGAAAATTTAATTAACAAGGACAAAATACATTTTTCTCTAACCTTGTTCTTGAAAATAGCTGAACTGTCTTGGCTGAAATTTTTCAAAAAAAGGCAACCAGAGTGGAAAATTTCAGCCCAAATAGTTAAAGTTATAAGCAACTGAAACCAGGGCCTTATAATGGGAAGCATCAAGCAACCTGCCAGCAGTCCCACCTATAACAAAGGTTTTAAGTAACAAATAGGGTTGATATGTCAGAGATTCTACCACTGCTAAACATTCTTGCTTTACGACAGAGTGGTTAATCTCTCTGGCTTTAACTTCTTGCTGCTGAAAGATGATGGTCATCTATCTCCTTTGCTGTACAATGAATCAAACTAATGATTAAGATGAATCCAGAGCCACTTTAGAAGCATCACTGAAAAGTGGATAATTTGGATGCAGTCATTTCTAAAATTGCATGGTTACATTCTGATCTGATTTTCTCTTAGGCTAGATTACTCTGCTCATTCTATGGGTACTTCCCAGTTATGAGCTCAAACAGTGAAATTCTCATATCTGCAGAATCTATTATAAATATCCAGTAAAAACCCATACCAGCATAAGAATCTACCGGTTACTCTAGGTGCCAGTTTAGCTGGTTCTTATTGGCTCCAGTTTTCTCTGGGTGGATTTGTAGGCTTTCCTTATGATATGGTGATAATCTAATACCAAATCCATCATACCACCTGCTTTAGGGTTTGGATATAGTATCATGTTTTATTAAGGTGTCTCATACCTCTGAAGAACAGACCATTTATAAACTGGCTGAGAAAGGGAGTCTTGTGTAACAAATCACTGCTAATATTTCTTGCCTTGCTGTGCATTATTAAACTTAGTAACCTGGTCATTGCCATCTGATGTATGACTTAGGTGCAGCTGGGAAAGCTCTACTGAATATCAGACAAACTCCCTTATGGTGCAAAAAGAGCCAAATCTTAAAAGAGCTAGACCCTGAGAGGAGGCACAGTTTGGTGGCTAGGGCACTGGACTGTTTCAGGCTCTGCCACTGACATGCGGTATGAACGTGGGCAAGTTACTAAACCTCCGAGCCTCAGTTTCCCTTCACATCTTTTGTCTATCTCCTCTATTTAGATTGTAAGCTCTTTGTGGCAGGGTCTGTCCCTTGCTATGTACAGCGCCTAGCACAATTCCCCTCCCCCTCCCGATTCTGCCTGGTGTCTCTAAATGCTGAATGCCTAGGCAACTGTTTGCCCTAAAAAACTACAACACTTCTTTTAATGATAGAGCTACATGATTAGTAGGAAAGGAAAGTTTATATAATCATTTAAGAGAATAGCAGGAAATCTAGTTGCTTTTTACCAGTCTGTCATTCTTACACACACAGCTGCATGTCTTGCAAAACCTTTCTACCACCACTGTGTCCCTCCTGGCTAGTAAACATACTGTTCAGAATAGTTTTGTTGGATGCCAACTCATTGTAAGGTCACTTTATGAATATGGAGAGGGGTTTCTGCTGCAAGTCAACTCTACCTCAGTATTACAGTAAGGGAGAGTGAGCCTTGGAACTCATAGGCCAAATACAGGCTGGTGGAAGTAGTTTCAATTCCACTCAAGTCAAGGTAGTTGTATTAGTTTGTTACCAGCTCTGAATAGGTCCCGTAGATACTAAATATTTAATACATTTTACCCATTATATACTCAACAGCAAGAAATTTCTAAATACAATAAGCTAATGATTATTACTAAATGAATGGATTTTTTTTAAAAGCACAATTTAATATATATTGCCTCAAATATCATGGGGATTTTTTTTTTTTTTTTTAATGCAGGTGTTTTTTCTCGCAGCAAGATCTGTACCCTTTGTGATAACCTGGTTACATCATACAGTACCGTGCACTGAACATTGACAGTGGCATCTAATGCATGACTAGACTAGAGTACAAGCCCGTACAAAGTGTGAAAATGTAAATCTGGTGCCTGCCAAGCCAGTACATATGTGAAACAAATGTTAATACAACAGTGCTGAAAGGTGTTAGCAACAGTAACAGCCAACCAGCCATTTGGATTTTCTGTCTGTAGCTTTTAGGTTTGTCATCTCTTTAAGTAAATGGCGTCTCTTATTGCTATCTGGAAAGTCTCTATTTATTTGTGCTAAGAACATGTTAAGTCCCCTCCAGATAAATATGAAGAGAAGTTGCCTGCTCCAAGGATCTTACAATGTAAATAAAGCAGAACAGAAACAAAGGAGGGAAACAGTGTGAAAGTATCTGACCACTGAAATTTAAATACATGTCTTCTTAGCTCCATGACACTTCCATTGATTGTTTTAAGGCACTCAGCTTTTTCTGTACACTCAGGTCACCACAGGAAGATGGGCCAGAATTGATGGGCCTCCAAAGAAACAGGTTTCCAGAGGGGCTGGAGGAAAAAGAGTGAAGGTTTGTTGGGCCAGGTCAAGGTTGAGGTTCTAAGAACATGGGGTAGTGTAGAAGAAGCCCCCGAGACTAGACCAGGAGAGGGAGGTAAGGGGGAAGCCAGTGGAAGGTGATTTGAAGGTGAGCTTTTTACCCTCAGAGAGAGGCCCAAGTGACTTGCTCTAGAATATTCTATAACTTAGCTGAAACTTGCCTCCAAAATGGTGGGCTTCATAGTAGGCAGGTTTCAGAGTAGCAGCCATGTTAGTCTGTATCCGCAAAAAGAACAGAAGTAATTGTGGCACCTTAGAGACTAACACATTTATTTGAGCATAAGCTTTCGTGGGCTACTGTATTTTCCACTGCATGCATCCGAAGAAGTGGGCTGTAGCCCACAAAAGCTTATGCTCAAATTTGTTAGTCTCTAAGGTGACACAAGTACTCCTGTTCTTTTCTATAGTAGGCAGACTAGCTCAGAAATCTATAGGTGAAGAATATTGAGAAAAGACAGGCATTACAAAAAGTATGGTGACATCAGTGGGCACGGAAATCATTTGATGCCACTAGGACAAGGCAGAGCACTTGGAAAATTCAGCCTTATGTATCCCAGCCTGTCACCGTGAATAGATATATTACAGATCTGAATCAGGTTATTTTGTAAGGTTAGAAATGTCTCTGTGCCCTTGCCCCACATCCTCTGCAGTGACATTCACTGGTCAATGAAGCTCATTTCAGGAGTAAAGAAATGGAGATACAGTAGGAAAAAAGACAGCCCAATGTAACAGACTCCTTCTCAACTTGGATATAAAATACAACCCACAGAAATTTCTACATGAGAAGCCAGAGAAGCTGTCTGGCTGTGCTCTTGATCCCAGCTCTTACAGCACATGCTCAGAAAGGAACTCTGAAGAAAACCTGACATCAAGTTTTGCCTGAGTAAGGACTGCAAGATCTGATCCTTTTGGATATATAAGAAATGAGCCAGGAACTGAAATAAACATAAGGATTCCCAAAGTATAAGTAGAGTTCAATATGTGCATCCCCCCACAGCATTATGGGCTGCAGTGCAGTGAAGATTTAGTTTGTTGGCCAACACCCTGGTCTCATTCATTCATTGCCAATGTATATTCCCTTAAGAGTGGACATATGCTTCAGAACTATGAAGAGAATGCTCATGCTAGTACAATATGTGCCTAACAATGTTAGAAAAATCAGCAGGTTCATGTGGGAGAGAGTGAGAATTTGGAGATACAGAGGGAAAATCCTCTTCTGCTGTACCTATGCAAACATTGCTGTGGGTTTATACCCTTGAAAGTGAGAGCAGAGTTTGGGCTATACAGTATATAGGGTGGAATGCACATTGACAGGTCACATCACTTGTAACATGCACAAATTCCATTCCACGGTCCTTTAAGTGACTTTCATTTTCCCTTCCCATATGCACTAGTTGACAGGAGTAGATTGCATGTGACTGAAGTGCTTGAGGAGATATCACATGTCTGCCATACAAATAATTGACCACCTTCCTGAAAACATGTGATTTTTATCACAGAGCAGAGATTAAAATCTAGACCATCAATTGAACAAGTAATTGGATGATTAACATTCAACAGCTGACCAGCACCAAATGTTTGCAGAATGATGAGTGTATATGATCTGTGGAATGCCAATGTTTTCAGTGACTGATCCCTGTAGATAAGACTGCTACCTACAATACTGGATAATCTCAGCAGAATGACTGTTGCTACTACTGCTCTTTGTTCCCTCTGTGTTAGCAGCATTAGCAGGATTTTAAATCCCATCCAATCACATCCAAGCAAGACAACCTGGGTATTTTCTCCAATAGAGTAGCTGTGTGTTCTACTCCTAATGCCTCAATAAAACAAGGCTGATTGTTTTTTGTGGACTTCTAAATGCTGGACTAAAACACACAAATTATAGTATGTAGATATTACAATGAAGAATTTTAAGGAACTTGAAAAGCATATTTCTATCTAAAAATATTGTATCTACTGCAGTCAAAAGTAACTGTGAACTTAAAGAAGTTAGTGGAAATATATATTTTCCTTCGATTTCTCTGTGCCTTTTGATAGCACTTTGTGTATAGTTATATTAATAGTACGATGGGAACAGGTCAGCTATACAATATAGCCTGGATCACTTGGTAAGGTGGGCTCATTTGAACAACATGCATTTTAATACATCCAAATGCAAGGTCCTACATCTAGGAAGAAAATATGACCTGCATTCTTATAAGAAAGATGACTATATCCTGGAATGCAATGACACTGAAAAGAGCTTAAGGGTCATGGTCGATAACCAAATGAGCCTGCTTTCTGAGTTTAATGCGGTAGCTATGAGGGGTAATGTGATTCTTTGATGGATAAGCAGGGGAATATGAAGTAGGAATAGGATGGTGATATCACCTCTGTATATATCATAGTGAGACCATTACTGGAATACTATGTCCAGTTCTGGTGTCCATACTTCAAAAAGGATGTGAAAAATTGAAAGGTGTTCAGAAAAGAGCTATAGGAATGATTAGAGAACTAGAAGATGTTTTTAAAAGCACGATTGAAAAAGTTCAATCCATTTAGTTTATCCTAGTGGAAGTTAACAGGCGACTAGATCACCATCTACAAATATTTACAGATTTCTGTTAAATTAAGATCCATCTACTATCAGTAAAGGGCATTATGTGATCCAGTGGCTGGAAGCTAAAGCTAGACAAATTCAGACTGGAAATACAATGCAAAAATTTGTGAATGTAGTTAATCACTGGAACAATTACTAAAGATGAAGCAGATTCCAAATCACTTGAAGTCTTTTAATCAAGACTGAATATCTTACTAAAAATATGCGATAGCTCAAAGACAAGTTATGGGCTTGGTGCAGGAATGACTGGTTGAGGGTCTAGGGGCCTGTGTTAAATGCAGGACACCACACTAGATGACTATGATGGTCCTTTCACAGTGGTCTTAAAGCCTATACATTTATAGTCATTTTCATTGCTTTCCCCGTCTAGTTAAGTCCTGATCCTAGAAGCTGCTGTCCACAGATTATCTGCCTGTGTGGCTTTTACCATGGTTGGACTGTGGCTCCAAGTCCCTCCCCCGACCCCGGCTGCAGCTGGGTCAAGCAGCTGTGGTGAGCTGGTGCGGAGTCACGGACCCTTCATCTTCACCTGCCCTGGGCCAGGCAGGAAGCCTGGGGCCGGGCACATGGCCCGGGGGCTGCTCTCAGCCCCCCGTACCGTGGGCAGGTGGGGGGTCTGCACGTCTCCCACAACTACCCAGGCTCCCCAGTCAGACTCCACACTGGCTTGGATGTGGGGTGGGACCTTGGGGGGAAGAAGAGGGGAAGTGGACAGTACAGGCCTATCCACTTGCAAAAAGTGGGAGGGCTATGGCCCCTTGGCCCCCTACTGGTTCTGGCGCCACCGCATCCATTAGTGACCAAAAAATTGCTCAGAGGCATCCCCTGGCAGCAGTGCTTTTTGTCCACAGCTGTGGAGACTGATTGTTGGGAAGACTCATCAGCATGGTCCTGCTGACAGTGTGCTTCAGTGCATTAGTTCTGGGCTCTCAGTGGACAAAGAGGGAGAGTCAAGAAGTAAATATGGCAGCTGGAAGTTATTTATTTATTTAGATTTGAACAATGAAAAACCCATATAAAAACCTTCCATGTGACCTATTAATTCACCATATAAAAACATAACAAGAGCCAGCCAGCAGCATTCAACAACTTGTTACCTGTCTGAGTGTAATTTGGTCAACCAGCAACATTTAAATGCTCCTGTGCAGGTACAAAGTTGGCACGTGGTCAGATGTGAAACACCAGCAGGGGGAAGCCCTAGTCTTGCAGTTTTCCTTTCCTTTTAGAAAAAAAATGGCTATTATCTGAATGTTAAGGACCTGGGGCTGATGTAGCTCCAGAAAGAAGAAAGGCATCTGAGAAAAAACTGCTGTTGTGCCGGGCAACTGGGACCTTTATAAGTCAGGTTTAGATGTGATTGGGAAAGGAACCTTGCCTGGAAACTATCTCGCTGCTGCTTCACTTTCCCCCTTGCACCATGCAGTGTCTAATTCAGGTACCAGTCAGAGGCTAGTTTCAACCCCTCACACCTCATTGAGCATATTATTAAGTGCTCTTAAATTTGCAAGCAGCCTGTCATAACATATTCCCAGATTTGGACCTTAGCGTCCAAAATATGGGTGTTAGCATGAAAACCTCCAAGCTTAGTTACCAGCTTGGACCTGGTAAAGCTGCCACCACCCAAAAAATTAGAGTGTTTTGGGGCACTCTGGTCCCCCCAAAAACCTTCCCTGGGGACCCCAAGACCCAAATTCCTTGAGTCTCACAACAAAGGGGAATAAAACATTTCCCTTCCCCCCTCCAGGTGTTCCCTCCCTGGGTTCCTGGAGAGATATACAGAAGCAAGCTCCGTGAATCTAAACAGAGGGATTCCACCCTCCCTATTTCCAGTCCTGGAAATAGGTACCGAGAGAGAGAGCCAAGCTCCTCCCCACCCCCCTCCTTCACCCAGAGGGAATGCAAAGTCAGGCTAGTAAATCTAACACACACAGATTTCCCCCTGACTTCTTCCTCCCACCAATTCCCTGGTGAGCTACAGACTCAATTCCCTGGAGTTCCCCATTAAAGAAAAACTCCAACAGGTCTTAAAAAGAAAGCTTTATGTAAAAAGAAAGAAAAAATACATAAAAATGGTCTCTCTGTATTAAGGTGACAAATACAGGGTCAATTGCTTAAAAGAAATATGAATAAACAGCCATATCCACAAAGAATACAATTTAACACATTCCAGCAACTACACACATGTAAATACAAAAAAACAAACCTATGGTCTTCCTATCTTTGTACTTACAACTTGGAAACAGAAGATTAGAAAAGCAGGAGGTAGAAAAATCCTCTCATAGCCGAGAGAGTACAGGCAGAAGACAAGAACAAAGGACTCACGCACAAACTTCCCTCCACCCAGATTTGAAAAAGTCTTGTTTCCTGATTGGTCCTCTGGTCAGGTGTTTCAGGTTACTCCTTTCCAGGTAAAAGAACATTAATCCTTAGCTATCTGTTTATGACATAGCCATTTTATGATAAACTGGATATGTATCCACCACAGCTGGTGATATTGGATGTCAAAGTGGAAAAAAATTTGAGAAGTGAGTTACCGCTGAAAATCTTTCTGCTTTAATAATCAAGGACAACACTACTTCACACGTGAGCTAGAGACTATTGCTAGTTCGTATAAGAGCAGGAGTCACAGACTAATTAGTATTGCTGGAAGGGAAAATGAAATTGAAATAATGAAAGCAATGTGAGATTTTCTGGAACTACAACTGGAATAAAATCAGATCTATTACAGGTGCAGAAAACATATCTAAACCCAAGTAAATAAAGAAGAGCCAGAGGAGTTGCTGCTGAGGTATAAGTCCTAGGAGGCTAACCATTGTCCTTCCTATCTCACGTGCAGATATTCTTCTCCAAATTCAGCCTGGAAAGCATCTGCTACATGTGTCAACTTATCCTTTTGTTTTCTGATTTCCCTAAACAATTGGGGAAACCCACAGAAAGCTGGAGATGATTAACCTTGAATCTTTGCATTGTTGAATGCAGGTCAGAGTCTGCTGTTCCATGGCTTGTCTATACATACAGCACTGCAGCTGCACTGATGCGGCTGTGCAGCGCTACTGCAGCGCATCTAAAGTCAACCCGTCGGCATAATAAAACCACCTCCACAAGAGGAAGCAGTTTTGTCAGTTACAGAAGTTCTGCTGCTGACAAAGCGCCATCCACACTGGCACTTATGTTGGTGTAACTTATGTCGCTCAGGGGGGTAGGTTATTCACACACTTGAGCAATGTAAGTTATGCAGACATAAGCTGTAGTGTAGGCATAGCCTAAAAGAAGTTTACATCTAAAATGACCCCATAGAATGACTATCTTTCTGTAACTTTGGAAGAGGGTTTATCAGAGTTCTCCTGTCTGCTGGTGTTTCACTGTGTGTTCTAACACTTAGGCCCAATTCTCCGTAGTGTTGTATCCATACTAGCGCAAAGCGGCCATAAAGCTGATGTTTTTGGCCCATGGAGAAGTCGCCAAGCATAGGGGAAATTCTTGGGTAGTGTATAGCTGGTGTGATGGCTCTAAGCTACTCCACTCCAAACACACCCTGGTAGCTCCTGGTGGAGATGGTAAGTAGGGAGACTGGCCTGGGGAACAAAAGCTAGGTTGATGCACTGCTGCTGGCTGTTCTTGGCTATGAGAATGCACATTATAGCCAAATGTAAATTTAAGCAGCCCTGAGGCTGCTTTTACTTGTGGTGCTAGTTAGGTGGGTCTCCAGATTGTTCAAGAATAGAAGCACAAAGTTGGTTTAAAGCTGTCTTTGTATCTGCCCCCACACTGTGTGTAGATCAGCAGCAACGGAAATATTAATTTTCAGGCAAGATCTGCTTTCTAAATGTTCCCCTTTAAAATTTCCCATTTCCCAGTTTCAATTTACTCACTTGGTAACAATTTTAACATGTACTGCAACAGCTCCTTCCTTCTTCCTGCCATTAACGCCGCCTCCCCCCCCGAACCTTATACCTTCCAGATGTTGTTGTTTACCTTTCTACTTACTTTTATTCTGCTTTGGATTAGATGCTGCTTTTACATACGTCCTTAAAAAGGAATCAATTTGAAAATCTAGCCCATTACTTCAGCAGTCCATATGATCCTCCAGTGGAAATACGAATGTCTGGGCCAAATTTTGTCTTCATGTAACATCCATGAAAATCTGCAGTAATACCACAGATTTGAGTTTAATAATTTCATTAGTGCTAATGAATTTCAAATAATCAAATTTAATCCTTAATCATTACACAAAATAGCCAATTATGTCGGTATTAATTCCATCCTGTATGGAGAGTACAATCTGATCCTAGGAATATTTTAATTGAGCAATTAACATGCTCTGTGCATTATATTGCAATTAAATGTAAATTGGCTAAAGTTGCTTCCTGTAAAATCATGGTTTACCAGAATCGAAATAAATGTCTCAGCCTAGAACTCTGGAAGGAACATACATGCTGAAAAAAGATGTATTTTCTGTCCCTATACTGGGTTTATATTCTGATTTCTGTTACGATTGGCATACATCCATTCAGTTCAATGCCCAAATAGCATGCACAGATAACCAAGAACAGAACTTGGTCCAACACATTTAAATAGTTTCATACAGATACAGAATAATGGCTGCCTTCTGAGCCAAACATAGGCAGTGCATTTGACTAAAGCACCGTTGATTGTTTACATGGAAACAAAGGAATGCATATTTAATCCGTTTATTAAAAGGGGAATGCAGGCAAAAGCAAAACATTATGCCAGCTGCTAGTAAGAAAGGAGGCTGAGATAGTTTTTGCTAGAAATTGTGTTGAAGTGTTGAAAGTGCCGCTTAGCAATATTACTGCCATCCAGTCAAAGGGAAAGCACAGGAAAATCAAATTCACTTCAGACGGCTTTTGCTCTGCATAATATTAAGAGAAGTGGATGGTGATGGTTCTTCACTGTTAGCATTTCAGAAAGAGGCAGGGGAGGCAGGAATTGGAAAATTGCCACTTCTAGGATATTCAGACCAAGCCATTCTTCTAGATTAACCAGGTCTTAGAATTGCTTGAAGAAGAGAGAGGCTCAGGAGAGCTGGGCTCATTTTCTGTCTCTGAAAAGACTTCCTGTGTGATTGTAGGTAAGTCTTTTAATCTCTGTACTTCAGTTCCCTTTTTGTAAATATAAGAATAATATTTTGCCTGTCTTCTCTCTTTAGACTATAGGCTCCTTCGGGAAGTGTCTGTTTCTTGAGCTGTCTGTACAGCTCATAGTACAGTGGAGCCCTGTTCTTGGTTGGGGTCTTTAGAGGCTACTGTAATATAAGTAAATAGTAACTAAAAAAATTCCTCTTCCCCCTCATAGAGGAGAGAAGTTCTGAAAACACCTGCAATGGTTACAGGCCAAGTGGTGCCACAGACCCCCAGTTGCAGTCCCTCTGGAGTACACCTTTCTGGTGACAGATTTCGCTACCTTCCTCTCCCAGCAGAACCCTGGGGTTCTACCACTTAGACTGGCTCTCTGGTCACAGCCCCCATTTACCTTTGCCTGAATAACAACAAACACTGTCAGAAAGATAGAATTTGGTCAGAGGGAAGTAGGGAGGTCTCTTGCTTCAGTCTTTCAGGAGAGGTTTGAAAGGCTTTTTCCATCATCCACTGGATGATTTTTAGTTGATGTGGAATCATTCCTCCAAACTGTGTCTAAAACCTGAGAGTCCTGGGTATTCTGCTCAGTGCGCAGTAAGGATATGGTTAATTTAGATGAATTCCAGGAAACACAAAAGATGTTCTACAAAACTCCTTTGAAAAAAAGTTGGAGATGTCTGTTTCACGAGGCATATTACTAGGGTAACTTACTTCCCTGATACCTGAGAGTTGAAATAATACTTATTGGGGTCCCTTGTTCATAGTTTCAGAAGTGCAGGTGGTTGTTCGTCAAGTCTATCATGCAGTATGATCAACAAATAATATTTTTAGCTATATAGTTACATGCTTTTAAACTTTTAACAGGCTTTTTCCCAAAAGCCTGGAAGAATAGTGCGTCTTGAGATGCTGCTTACATAGACAATAAGATGAAAAGGTTACTGTTAGCACTGAAATGTGGTTGATTAAAGTACAATGTAGGCCAGTTTTCTGCTTGCAATAAGACCCAGGCAATTTCTTTTCCAGATGGAATTACACAAGTCTTAGGCCATGATCCAATTCCTATTGAAATCATTGGGAATCTTCAACGATGCTTTCAATGAGTGTTGGATCAGGTCCTCAATGAGCAATTTTTGGCCTGCTATAATCCCTGCTGCTTTAGCCTCTCTCTTCTGCCACAGATCAAATACAAAAATACTTTGGCTTCTAGCTGTAATTTAACATATGGTAAAATGAGTTCAGCACTTAGTTATGGTTCCCCCCCGCATCTTCCCTACTAGTGACAATTCCAAAAGCAGATTTAGAAAATGGAGGAGGAAATAGGAAAATCTAAGCAAGCAGTAGAGAAGTGAAAGTAGAGAGCTCCTGACATAAGAGGGGATTCTCCAGAGAGAAAAATCTCTTAGCATTACCAGTGTAAACTTGTAGAATAAAGTAAGAGACATGGATTTCATGTCCAAAAGATGAAGGATCAGATGCTCAGCTAATGTACGTCAGAATTATTCAATTTGATCAACAGAGCTATGCCAGTTTACACTAGCTAAGGATCTGGGCCAAAATGTTTTGAAAAATTTGTAGAAAGCCTCAGATCCTGCCTGACAAGGTTGGTCCTCTTATTAGACATGGATTAATTTTGCCCTTAGAATTGATTACCTATATGTATATGTCCATTCTGCTGCTCCCGTGAAATGCATGAAAGTAAAATCATGTCACTTTGTCCACAAGAGGGTGGACAGATACTAGCTTCCCCCAAAAATTGATACAAAAGAAGGAGATCCAAAAGTTTGTTACCTTGTTTAACAGCTGCAAGTGGTGTTAAACACGGCTTGACTTTTAGAGGTTTTGAAATATTCCATCAAATTACAACCAAAAATTGCCTTATTCTGGGATCAAGCAGTATTAACCCCACAGAGTGAAAGACTTTATAGAGGAATTTATATAGTCTTCCAAGGACATGGCTCAGAAATTCCTTCAGAAATCTGTGCTGGCTGATAGTCTCTTGCTGTACACTGACTCTTGCTCAGCTAGTTTGTACAGGACAGGAGAACACTGTATGCTCTCTGCTGCCATAGTAAACTAATAATAGGCCAATGATGGTACCACAGGGAATGAAACAGCTTTAGGAGTTGGGAGGATCAGGATGGAGAAGACAAATCAAAACTGGTTGGCTAGAATTTAGTGCAGCAGTGAATACAGGCGTGCAGGCTAAGTTTAGACAATTCCTCTTGCTCCTCATTGCATCAGCTGTAATCACAATCTTGAGTTATGTATACTGGATCTCAAGCGACTATAGACATTTTTATTTAAAGGACACTTTACTGTTTTGCTAGTTAAGTCCCAAATGATGATGCTTTTTGCTTTTTTCTGCTGTGTTTGAGGCAACAGCAAGATGTTTTCGAGGTATCTGTGCTGGGTTGCCAGTCAAGCAAAACACTATAGGTAAGGATATGATTATGACCCCCTAAATGAGCTCCGTGACATTTTCTGCCCCCAGGCTGGAGCTCGCAGCCAGCCCCCCACCCTGCAGCTCCCAGCCCGTGCACTGGTGGGGGCACCCTGCAGCTGTCCAGCTGGGGGTGGCAGGGATCCCCTGCAGGTGCCCAACTGTGGTGGGCGGCAGGGGGACTTGCCCCCACCCCACAGCTGCCCAGCCCTGCAGGAAGGAGGACCCCAGAGCTCCCACTGACTGCAGTGGTAGGGGACCCAGGAACCCCAGCAGCAATGGGTGCTGAACCCATCTCCACATTTTGTCAGGGATATTTTTAGTGAAAGTCAGGGACAGATCACAGGCTTCCATGAATTTTTGTTTATTGTCCATGACTTGTCCATGACTTTTACCAAAAATTATCCGTGATAAAAACAGCCTTAACTATAGGCAATGATCAAAAGTTATTATTTAGCAGTCATCCATTGGTAATATATAGCAGAACTTGAGTCAAGGGCAGATGCCGCCTGGGTTAGGGGCATTCTTCAGGAGTACTAGGCAGCCAGATTTGCAGGTATGTATTTCATGATGGGCATAATTGCCACTATGATTCAATTCTCTCTCTTTTCCAGGATAAGATCTTTTATTACTTGATATTTTGCAAAAACCTAGAAAGTGAAAGCAATCATGGCCTTTCTACCTGACAAAGCTGCAGAAAAATCAGAACTATATGCTGGAAGCTGCCACTAAATAGACAGACCATATTTGCCAACTGACAGCAGCAACTACTGACATGGTTTCATTGTTTCAACTACACAGCAGTGCCTGGAAATAAAAAGGTATCAGACTATTGGGACTATGTACAAGTTGAAAATCTGCTAGACTGTTTTACACGGGTATTGAGTGAGGTGCCCTACATCAGTGATTTGTCTAACATTATACTGAAATGCCATTCAATGCACATACATGTTTAACAAAGCTGTTAACTACCAGGCACCTTCCTTTTTGGTTATATTACATGCTGTGGATTTCCTATCCTACACTGTTGTGTGGTTTGCTGTGCACTACTAAACAGCTGCTGTGTTCCATCAACTCAGGGGTGGATGAAGTTTATTTAAATATGTGTGTGTGTCTGCATATATATATACATAAATCCCTAAGAGTGTAAGTTGTTAGGGATTTTACATGTAGGTCTCACTTATTCAAAATATTTCTCTCTGTAGTGTAATGAGCCATTTAAAATCCAATGGCATGATTTTCAGTGGTGTTAAGTATCCTCAGCACCCGTTGATTTTGATAGAAACTGTATAGCTCAGCATCTCTGAAAACCAAGTTCATGTATGTGGCTCTGTTTCTGAAATGTTGACCATGCATTGAGAAGGTTGCATTGGCCTCCTGTAACTATAACATCAATACAATTCTTCATTTAATGTCATTTTCTGTTAGCCTCTACTTCCACTCAGGGTAACGGTCCCTCCCAAGGTTACTTGTCATAGCAATAAAGTAGTTCTTGGGGCTGCTCCTCATTTCCAGGACCGGCGCTAGGGGTTTGAGCGCCCTAGGCAGACAGCAATTTCGCTGCCCCGCGTGCTGGTCCCGCGGCTCCGGTGGGGCTGCCGCAGTCGTGCCTGCGGAGGGTGCAGTGCTCCGCGGCTCTGGTGGAGCTGCCGCAGTCGTGCCTGCGGGCGGTCCACCGGAGCCGTGTGAGCAGCGGACCATCCACAGGCACGACTGCAGCAGCTCCACCGGAGTCGCGAACCAGCGGACCCTCCACAGGCACCACTGCGGCAGCTCCACCGGAGCTGCCTGCCGCCCCCTCCGGCAAAACGGCGCCCACCAATTATTCTGGCGCCCTAAGCGATTGCCTAGGCTGCCTAAATGGTAGCGCCGGCCCTGCTCATTACCCTCGCAAAACTGAAGCCAGCTTTCATATTAACCAAGAGAATTCTTTGTTCTTATCCCCTAACCCTTCTCTCCAGACAAAATGCTCATGTTATTCCTTCCATGTGGTCTGGACCTTAAAGTCTTGCATTGATGGAACAAAAGAAGGTGATCTAAGTTCATATCTTCGAAGTGTTAAAATGACTTTTTAAAGTACCATGATCCACTCTAGTAAGATAAATCTGGTTTACCAAGGTGGAAGGGATTCATTATGCAGTTGCTGTGAAGGCTCACTCAGCTAGGATGATTTCCTCTTCTTGGGAAGAAAGGAAAGCAACATCTGTCATGGAAATATGCAAAGCAGCTTTATGGAAATCCATTTGTTATTTTACCAACCAATGCAGACTTGGTACAGCAACTTCTTCAGATGTAGTCTTTGGCCACAGGATGTTTGGTGCTGTAGTTCAATAATTCTTTCTGGCCTACCCTTAATTTTCTTTTCTTACAAAGCCACTGCTGCTTAGGGCCCATCTGGAGCTGAATGTAATAAAATCAGCATCAAGATACAAGTTAGCAGGAGAAAAGTACTATTCAGATGACAAATCATTAAAGAGAGTATTTCCTGACAATTTCTCTGCTATGAATCTCTGTTTACACGTTTCACTCAAAGGGCAAATAGTTACCCATAGCTCTATATTTAATTTTTCTGTCTTGGCTCACTCTTTTTAGTTTGCTAGTAATTTTGCAAAGTGCTCCAAGTAACTCTTTGCAAGACTGAGAACAACAGATCCTAGAGATTTCTGAGACAAAAGCATGTTCCTTTTAGCTGTAAATAAGAATGTAGTCAATGGTGTGTTTGTGTGACTCCTGTTTGGATTTCCAAATATATTTTAGGATGAGCACTGTGTGAGGGATGCTCCCAATTTGATCCACCCTCTCAAGTTCACAGTGATGCCTTTTGTTGTTTCTGTGATGTGTGATCCTTATTCATATGCAATTTAACCACCATCTTCAATCCAGTTATTTGCATGAGTCCAAGGAAACTCTTACCTTGCACCTCGCCATATTTCACTGGTTGAATTCTGATGGGATTGCTGTCCCAGGGATCTGTGAACTCAACATTTAACTCTTAAACAACCTTTCTGGGTGGTACCCCTTTCCTCAGTAATGCAAACAACGTGTCTCCAAGGTCAAACACTATGAATGCTTATCGAACAGTACGGGGGGTGATGAGAGAGCTCAGCACATTGTGAGACTGGGCCCAAAGCCATGTACTGAGCAAGTTGATTGTGTTTGGTAATGAAGAAACTGCCTCAAGGAAAAATATTTAACTAACAGCCA
Organism: Gopherus flavomarginatus; assembly: GCF_025201925.1. Classification (NCBI taxonomy): domain Eukaryota; kingdom Metazoa; phylum Chordata; order Testudines; family Testudinidae; genus Gopherus; species Gopherus flavomarginatus. The sequence goes on along the minus strand of NC_066626.1, from coordinate 23,804,321 downwards.
CCAATTCAATGTAAACGTATGGAGTTTTACAGTGAATAATTCATGCACAGGACTAAAGCTAGGACAGTTATTGCATTTTATGACAAATACAAAGGGCATGCAACCAAATTCATCCCTGATATAACTCCACCGGCTTCAGAGGATTTACATCTGAGCTGAATTTGACCTGCAACGTTTAAAAGAAATGTGGGGAAAGGAAGCAAGAGCTTTTTTGATCCATAAAGTCATTTATTCTAAAATCAATACCTATATTGCATTTAGTCCCTTGACAATGAGAGTTGGGGATTTTTTGAAATTCAATCTCATCAGATACAGCATTTGCTGTAGTTGGAATAATGTTAAATATGTTGCAGCTTAGTACTATGAAATCCTTGTTGCTAGTGCAAAAAATAATTGTTTTTACTGATTATCCCTGCACCAAAGTGTTCACCGGTACACAGCCTCATCATTCCTATCTTGGGGCTAGATCTTGCACTAGCATATGGGGTACTGACCTCTATGGTCAGGGTGGATTTTGGTCCAGAGACGTTAATGGGAGTTGGGTGGCTCTATAGCATGCAACTCTTAAAATACAGAAGTTGTTGTTTATGAGGGTTAAAATATTTGGGCCCATTCTTGGTCCAATTAAAATAATGACAAGTTTTGCCAGTCACTTCAGCAGAAGCAGGTTAAATCCTATTGTCTCTGGTAGTTAACAAGATTAACAAGTTATTTAAAATTATCATCTGGTAATACCTAGTATAAGGGGTGCTAGGTGCTACTAATTATTGCAGATTAAAATGGGGGGATATAAAATTTGTGTCTTGCAAGTTGTTCTTTAAAATTATTGATATAATGGTAAACTGCTTGGGTTTAATGAAGTAAACAAATGTTGGCATTGACGGCAGCTAGAATTAGATGTATTTCATTATAAGGAAGGCCATTCAATTATAATAATTGCAAAATACTTTCCTAATAGAATTGGAAACCAGTTCTACATCCAAAGTTCCAGTGATGCCAATGGGGATTCTTCGATGTGCATAGAATTAGGCCTGCGATGAGTAACAATTTTTTAAGAGGACTTGGGACAAATATAGTGGCAAAAGAATACGTTTTCTGACATGGACTATGCACTATATTTGAATTTCTGCAGTATAACTTGATAAAACTTTGTAAAATCTGCAGTGGAAGGAAAGGTAGTTCTGAGAATACATGTAATCAGAAGGAACTGCTGGGAGCTGTGAAACTGATGTGAAAGCATGTCAAGTGTGTAGAAGAGAATCCCTAATGACAAAATAGTTTTACTTTCCTAAAACTCAGTGACATTTGCCAGTCTGTTTCTTGGTACTGTATATGGAATGGTTTCCCAGCTGAAGATACTGGTAGTCTGGTATTGATGGTAGTTCGTTTTTGAATTTATGGATCTATTCTTGTCTTGATACAATTCCCTAACTCTTGTTAATGGAATGTGCATCAAGGAAGGCAGACGAGATCTCTCACTGCGCTTTTGATGGTGAACGCAAGTTTTGGTTGAACGGTAGAAAAAAGTGTGTGTTAATCGCATGGAGTACCACAGATGATCTAGGGCTCTATCCTCAGCTACCTTGTATATATGACACATGGAAATAAGGAAACAGGAAATAAGTCCCATTTTCTAAAATGGATTTAGACACTTAGGCACCTAAGTCCCATTGACTTTCCAGGAGAGTTACGCTCTAAATGCCCTATGTTGTTTTTGAAATGGGGATTAGGCCCCAAAGTCACTGAGGCAAAATTAAAAAATGTATTTAGGCACCTAGACATGCAGATAGGCACCTAGTGGGATTTTCAAAAGAACCTAGGTGCCTTATTCCCATTGACTGCATTTTCAGGTAGCTAAACATCTTTAAAAATCTGACCTTTAGGTGCTTTTGAAAATGTTTCCCTTAGGCTCATAGACTAGAGAGTCAATCTGTATTTTAATACAATACTGGGTTTCAATGATTTATAACCCATTCCTGTTGTTTGGGGTGAGCTTTCTGCCCAACTTCAACATGGTTGCCATCTGACTTAACTCCTGGCAAATGCAGATTTTTTTTTAAATGCTATTTTGTTTTTACAGTATCTATTGCTATCAGTTTCAAAGTATGGCAGCCTCAGGGGACAGATGCATTCTGTGCCAGGGCAGTTAGAGGAATACAATGGAAAACATTGTTTACACATGAGGTTCCCATTGCATTGGTTGAATTTTCACAACACAGAAATCTGAACTTTAAAGTTGACAGCACTGCATTTAGTGTGCTTGTAATTTATTTGGAGACCTCATTGATTTTATTTTGGCCGTTACTGTCTATCATGCTCCTGTTGTTAGGGAAATCGGCCAAAGCAATCCAAAACACAGTTGACAAGAAGTAGATCTAGAGAGTTAAATGCCTTACTATCTAAGAATTCACTTCTTATAGAAACAATTCATCTGAATGGAGATATAGGAAATATCCCTTGGCTGAGAGATACAGGAACTTTATTCATTATTTTTATGATTAATATCAGCAAACTTGCACATGTAGAAACTGGTGTTCAGACCTTTCCTTTTCAAAGGTAAAGTAAAAAACTTGAAAAGCAGTATGGATTTTTATTGTATGAAGTGTTGGCATTGAAGAAACTTGTGGATCAACAAAGTTATTCTGCTAGAGAGCAAAATAAGTTGGATTTGAATGATTTGTGAAAGTTACAGACAGAGTAAGTGTGTCTTCAATGCATGGAAGAAGTGATGAGAAAAGCTGGCTGTTTTACAGTTGCCCATCTACTGAACTGATCTACAGTGACGCCCGTCATGGTAGACACCACTCAAGACAAAATGGGCATACATTGCATTGCTTCAGTCCAATAGCTGCAGGTCCAAATCTTGTGACACTTTGGGATATGAAGATTTAGATGGGAAGTGAGATGCTTTTGGTGCAACCAATAGGGAGGAATGTCCCCCAACTTCTATTAACCTGAAGAAATCCTAGCTCAACTGTGCAGTCTCTTTTCTGCTCCTGACTCCCAACTTTCTATAGGCAGTTACATCATTATGAGAAGCTAGGAATACAGAAGGTCAGATTGACAGAGACCCTGGGCTTTTTCACCTTCCTCTGCAGCATGGAGTCTGGGTCAGTTGCTGGTTTGAATTAGAGTAAATAGTGGATTCTCTATAACTTGAAGTCTTTAAATCATGAATTGAGGACGTCAGTAACTCAGCTAGAGGTTATGAGCCGATTACAGGAGTGGGTCGGTGAGGTTCTGTGGCCTGCAATGTGGAGGTCAGATAAGACAATCATGATGGTCTCTTCTGGCCTTAAAATCTGAGTAGGCATCTGAGTGTTTTAGTAAATGTCTGGAGGTTAACGGAGGAAAATGTGAGCTTGAACTTGTCCTCAAACAATTTGATGCCAAGAGACAGGGAACCAGACAATGGGAGCTGTGGGGACGGTGCTGGGGGTGGTGGCAGTGCACGGGAGCTGCCTCCCTCTATCCCCTCACCAAGGGCTGCAGAGACGCTGGCCGCTTCAGGGAGCGGCATGGGGCCACTTCATGCAGGCAGCCTACCTGAGCCCTGCTGCACCGGGGCCCCCCTTAGCCCGGGGCCCTAGGCTGCAGCCCCTAAAGCCCCTGTGTTATTCTGGCCCTGCCCAGGGCCACCCGGGGGGGGGCAAGTGGGGCAATTTGCCCCAGGCCCCGCAGGGGCCCCCACAAGAGTTTTTGGGGCCCCTGGAGCAGGTTCCTTCACTCATTCCGGGGGCACCGGAAAACTCTCGCGGGGCCCAGGCCCCTGGAGCTTCTTCTGCTCCCGGTCTTCGCTGGCGGGGGGTCATTCCGCTCTGGGGTGGAAGGACCCCCCGCCGCTGAATTACCGCCAAAGCGGGACCCGCCAAAGTGCAGCCGGGTGTTCGGCGGTAATTCGGTGGCGGGGGGGCCTTCCGTTCCGGGACCCACCACCAAAGTGCCCTGAAGACCCACAGCGGGAGTCCCCCGCTGCCGAATTACCACCGAACACCCAGCTGCACTTCGGCGGTGGGTCCTGCTTCGGTGGTAATTTGGCGGCAGGGGCCCGCCGCAGGTCTTTGGGGCACTTTGGCGGCGGGTCCCAGAGTGTAAAGACCCCCCCCCGCTGCCGAATTACCGCCAAAGCAGGGGCCCCCCACCGCAGAAGACCCCAGGCACCCTGAGTCCTCTGGGTGGCCCTGGCCCTGCCAAGAGACAGGAAGGACATCCAGCAATGGTTGGAGAGAGACAAAGTAGTACAGAAGAAAGGGCATGAAAAACAGCATTCTAGAAATAATATTCTCCATGACAAGGATAATGACTTATCATAAACCAACAACTCTTATGATGGTAAATATCGTAACAAGAGACTGAAAACAAATTGTTTGCATTTATTACAGGAATATGTCAGGTGAATATAAGCTTTTATACTGGAATTCAGTGGATTCTAGGAGTACCATGTGTTAATAACATTGGGTTTAAGTGGCTGGCAACACCAAGCTTGGCACTACATTATTGATGGAGTTCTGTCAGACAGCTGAGGAGCTAGAGTAGTTTAATAGAACAATGATAAAACAAACAGGGAGCTATTATTCAGTATCATGAAGACCACAGTCACAAGGGTTGTTTGTACAGAAGGAACTACTAGTTTATAGGGAAATGTTACAATGTTGTGCTGGAAAGAAGGGAGCCCATGAGTATATAAGCCGTCTGTGAAAAAAGGATGGGATGTGTGGGTCACATTGTGAGAGTCTCTTTTACAAGACGTTCAGGGCCAGTCCTGGACTGGGAGCCAGAAGGCTGGAGGGCAGAGACGTGGCCATCACGGAACTTGGAAAAGGATTAAAAAAAGATACAAAACTGATGGATACCAAAAGAAGCAGCTTTCCTAGCCAGTAATTAAATAAGGATATTTGGCTTCAGGAGAGAAGTATGTATGTACGAATAAATAAATAAATCTATAGCTGGAAACGGGATGGCTGCTAATTTTGAATCTGGCAGCAATGTGTGACAACTGCTCAGAGAAGCCAGACTTTAATTTTTTTGTTTATCCTGAGTTTTTAATAGGTTTGTCATATTTGTATTTCACTTGTACATCTGTCTTTTAACTTTCTCGTGTGATTTGTATATTATTTTTAAAAGACATCTGGAGACACTTATTTTTAAGCAGGAAAATTCCTATATGCATTTGTAGCTGCAGCACATTTCTCCTAGTTCTGTAGTGAAACACAATTAAATAATTTGGGGGGCAGGCTTCTTAAACCCTCCCCCTCATGTTCCTGGGGCCAGTCACACACACACACACACACACGATATTGGGGAGCTTTCTGGTAGGATTCAAGACATCTTGTCACCAAATGCTGAGTAAGGACTGGGGAGCAAAATCCTGGCCTCACTGAAGAAGTCCATGGCAAAGCCATTAGTCTTCTCATTCTGGATCAGCAAGTAGTAGCAATTCTAGCAGGGGAGGAGAAGTTGATCAAAGTATGTCATTGACCCATACTGATGCGTCCAGTACTCTGGATCTAGCCTCTAGTCTCCAGCAGGGATATTGTTGCTGGATGGGACCTGGTAGATCCTTTGATTCATGGTATACCTCTGAATCTTTCAGGTTCACAGTTAAGAGGTCTGCTAGCTAGTATTAGTTTTAGCCTCAGTTCTGTTAGCCTCAGCGCTGCACACCATGAGGAAGAGGGGAAGATGAAGAGCTGTGTTACCTTGCTTACAAGAACATCCTTTCATGAACCACTGTTTGTACTGTACCTTGTGAATGAGAGGTTTCACTGCTGCCTTTGAAAGGTGCGGAGATCACTGTTAATTAAGTTTTCCTGCCAAATCATTTTACTTGGATGAATATGCATACAGTAAATAGATGTTGGATAATGTTTTCAAGAGCTCTTAAGTGACCTTCAGTTCAGCTTAGGCTCTTAAGTGCCAAAGTCACTTTAGAAAATGGAGACTTAGGTTTCTCAGTCACTTAATAACTTTTGAAAATGTTATCAGTCACCTCTTTTGCTTCCTTAGCAGAGAACAGTAATTTAGATGGAAGGTGATTGGAGAGGTTTGGAATACATTTATAGAGCTACTAGAATTTTCCTGTTTACTCTGTAATTCTATTTTTTCCCCCAATTTTAGAAAATATCTGTAAAGAAAACCACATCCACCCACCCCCAAATTTTTTTCCTTACTTGAGCAGAGATGGTCTAGTGAAGAAGGAACTGGTGTGGAAATCAGGAGATTTTGGTTCTATTCCCAACTCTTCCAGTGACCTAGGGCAAATCATTTCACTTCTCTGTTTTCTTTCCTACCCTTTGTCTGTCTTGTCCATTTAGAGTGTAAGTCTGCGGGGTGGGGACTGTCTCACTATGTGTATGCACAGTGCCTAGCACATTAGGGCCTTACTCTCCTTTGAGGCCTGTAGAAAGTTACTGTTAATAATAATGAATCTGTAAGGTCTGTCTTTCCTGTCTTACACACTCCTCCTTGGCATGGGAAGCTTTGCTTTCTTTCAGGAATTGTCTGAACAAGTAAAAAAAGTAGAATTTTATTGAGCTGGAGAATTCTAGTGAATTTTTGCATACTAGTTGATTGTCTTTGGGTTTGACATTCTACTAACAAGTTTTCAGCATCTCAGTTAGTGATCAGTAAGATTAATTAGCATGTAAAGAATGTGTTACTAGGTAACATCTTCTATAACGTATTTGGCACCAATATCTAGTGCTTGAAAACCAGACAAGCCAAAGAGATGCTGGGTAATCTCTTTGGAACCTCCATTAAAAGGGCTAGATGATTCTTAAGTGTGCAGATGAGCTAATACAGATTGACCCAGAAATGCAGATATTAGCTCCTGGTAAATCTCCAACTTTCACCCATCTGTCTTATATACTTCACATGGAAGGTGAAATCCTGGCCCTACTGAAGTCAATGGCAAAACTTCCAATTACTTGAGTGGGGGTAGGATTTGACCCAATATTTTAAATTCAGGTATGAGAGACCTGGTGTCATGGTGCACTCTACTCACTGCTGGATGGCACCATCTTCCGGCAGTTCTGTGGATTAGCTCTGCCCAGTTCAGCACCCACTTTTTTCTCCTCCTACTCAGAGTCGCAGTACAGTCACTTCATGACTCAGCCCTCCAGCCAGATCACACTGTGATCTCCCCTTCTGGAGGAGTCTTTCAATGTCTCTGCACACAAGCATCATCAGGCAGTCCTCATACCCGCTGCCCTAACTATGTCACTCATGCAGTGACTCATGAAGTATTCTCATTCACTGCCCCTAGCAATACCACTCTGCAGTGGTTGGTAAGGGAAACCCAGGCCTACCCTCTTCTCTAGGTTTCAGTTCAGGGCCCTGTAGTGAGGAGTTAAAGCCTGCATCCACACCAACCTTACTATTTTCACCCCTAGACTCCTTTCTACTGTGCTGCTTCTCCCTTTCCTTCTCTATTACCCAGGAAGATGGGCTGTAGGCTTCCTCCCTGATAGTGTTGCCAGCCTCCTGTCTTTATACAAGCCCCACTTGTTCCCTCACAGGTGAGCTTCCTCCTAATTAGTAACCTCTACATAGCCTAAATATCCTATTTACATCTTAATTGGCTGATTGGGTGCACCTGGCTTAATTCAGCTCTTGCATGGCTGATGTGGTGATAGGGTGACCAGATAGCAAGTGTAAAAAATTGGGATGGGGTGGGGGGTAATAGGTGCCTATATAAGAATAGGCCCCCAAAATCGGGACATCTGGTCACCTTATGTGGGGACTACATCCCATTACACATGGATTTAGAGTTAGGAAGCATGTCTTTAACCATCGTTCATTGTGCTTAGACATTGGATCTAATCTGTCTAATTAGAACATCTGACATGGGAGGGTAATTTTTGATTTCATGGAATGTAGATCCGGAAAAGCCCATCTTCACATCAATGTAGGATTTAGAGATTTATCAGGTGTCATGTCAATGTTCCCTATCCTGCCTTGTTAAGAGTCCCATTTCATGTCACCTTGAATATTTAAGCTCAAAGCTGTAAATTCCATGCATTTTTCCAAATTCATCCACTGGCAGGTCAGCTCTATTGGCTTCAGTAACTTCAAATTAATTACACTAGAGATGTATTTTGCGCTTTGTTTCAGCCTCAATTTTGAATTACCTGCCTGTGGTCTGTTAAACCATGCTCTAACTTTATTTTAGGTGTATGTGCATGTATGTGTGATAATTCATGTATGTCTGCACATTGAATCACATACCAATGGAGATCAAAATTCAGTTACCTTTTGTTTGAATCTTGACATAATGAAATGCAGTTACAACTACATAAAGCTATCACATAAGTAACTTGTATTTGTTCCAATAATTAATTTTTTAAAAGGTAAGAAATTTAATTGCTGCTGTGAATACATTCTTTGGTTTTAATTAAATAAACATATGTCCACAAATATACTTCTAACTCTCATCCATTTAGTACTGTACTTTAGATTTAGACTGCAGATTTTTTTGCTATTCTTGTTAAACACCCTAGGTATAAAAAAAAGGATAACTTGTTCAAGGCTTCTACCCTGTTATAGGCCTGATTATAGTTACATCTACATTGAAACTGAAACCATATTGTAAACAGGTCAAGAAACAGTCATGTTGATACCAGATACCCTAAGGCAGTGCAACTGGCATGGAGATGGAGCCACATTTCTGAACAGCACAGGAAGAGCTTTGCAAAACTTGTCTACTAGGTGAGTTTTAAAGAAAATGTGTTTAGTAAATTTTGTTAGTCTACTCACTGGCTCTTCTTGTTAAACAGTCTTTACTGGCTCCTAATACTGGCCAGATAACTGAAAAAATACTTAGATAGTTGAACAGCTTTTGTATTTTCCTGCTGGAAAAGCCATAGCTCCCAAACTGACTGTTACCAGCAAATGATTTCTGAAGTACAGTTATACAGAAGGGTTTATTAACAAGAGTTCAAACAATTAACTGAAATTCTCTGTTCCAGAGGCCTGAAACATAGCATAATTTTTGCTGCTTGGATCTAGCTCTCCTGCCAAACTAGGCAGCACTGTGTAATAACTTTGGAGGTGCTGTGCCCGAGCATTGGAAAAGAGGTCTTTTTACGTAAATGTTTGTTATATAGTTTGGGTTGTGGCTTTTAATGTACCTTGTAGAGGTTGAGGGGGACTGCAGAAAAGATCAGTTGTTAAAGATGATGCAGTTTAAAAAAATCAAAGAACAATTGCAAGGAATGTGAAGTACCAGAAGAAAACAGATTTGTACTTTCAGAAAAGAAAACCAGTAAATTACTAAATTAGTAGTCTAGAGCGTAGCTGACCATGCAGAACATGCTGATTACTTTATATTGTTCTTATTTTTCTGCTGGACTCTTTTTGAGTTGTGATATCAGAAGGATATGGTTTAGTCTTTGGAGAATATGAAATAAGGATTAGGGGAGGTAGATAATGCACAGTACTAAGTGTACTATATATATTTCTATTTTTAATTTTTTTAAAGGCTCACAAACTATATATATTTTCCTATCTCAGTGGGCATGGCATTATGCTCCCAATTAGTCAGACATCAAACTGAGTATATACCCTTTAAAAGCTACTTCCCCTGCCAGTAATTTTAATTTACATTTCCTCTTAAGTATTTGACTGTGTGCTCCAAAGCTACCGTGCGCTTTATGAGGGATTCTTTCCCTGAAAAGCATTGTATTGAAAGGGACTGTTTTACTGGCAAACTAGCTCACTAATGAAATACAGAAAGATAAATTAACACATTTAAAAACTTGTCTGATCACGAGCATAGATCTTGAGATGTCAGCAAAAGAAAGAAAAACCAGTAAATATTAGCTTGGAGTAACTGATAAGGGGCTAGTAACAGTACCATGCTTTGACTGGTGAGATGATTTAATAATTAAAGAAGAAGATTATATTGCTGAACTGAATGCCAGGTAAAGAAAATGGATGGATGATGTGCACAGTGTTTCCTCTGTAGTGTTTCAATGGGTGAACTAAGGTAAGATCATGTTTTAGTCTAATTTATATGTGCAAGAAATGTAACTGGCATAGGACATTTACGATACTGCTTAAGGGCCTGATCCTGCAGGCAATCCTTGGGCAGAAAACACATCAAAGTACAATAGGAGTTTTGCTGGAGTAAGGCTTGCAAGATTAGGTCCCTAAGAGAATTGTCTTCATAGCTATAGCCACAGGTCTAAGCAGTAGGGCTGTAGAGCATTCTTGTAATGTATATTTTGCCCTGGTACTTTCATTGTATTTATTACACCTTCCTCTTGCATGATCATTTTAGGTTGTTCATCATACAGAATACAAGGTGAGTAGGAATAGATTGAATGCAGGTTCTGAACTGCTGGTCATCTTTTCGTTCATTGGAGAAATTGATGAAAAATCAGGCCCATCAAACTCTAACCTCTCTCCATCCCAAAGACTTTTCTTTTCTGGATGATGTAAGTAAGGAGAAGTAAAATCCTGGAAGGGAACAGGGATTTCAAGAAGAGGAAGAAACTCAGTCATCCTATTGTGGATAATATCAGCCGCTCAGAGCAGTGAGAAAAATATTTTGCAATTTAGGGAAATGGAAAATTCTGGCATTTAGCAGCAAATCATTTGCCTGTAAGAAAATAGAATTTCTACTTTGAAATTAATGTAATTATACTAATAGAAGCGGGACTGACGTACTATGCCAAATAGTCATCATGAAATTGCATTACCCTACAGATTCCTATCACTCAAATATTAAGTATGCAATATAATGTTGCAAAAGCAATCATTTAATTTCTGCTTACAATGTCTTAACTAGCTTAACTGACTTGCAACCTCTGAATTCAGTTGCCTTGTGCAACCAAAAAGTGCAGTTATGTTGTGTGACAAACAGAAAGTCACTAGAAAAACACAAAGAGCTATGAATTTGATCCAGGGTCCTTTGGCCTCAATCAGCAAGCTTTGACTCAGGATCTTAAAGAAGTAACTGTTTAATTTAGGGCTGGGTGTCATGTTAAATAACCAGATGGTTACTCAGCTTTTCAAATAAAGCAGAAAGCTTTACTGATGTTTGATGTTTTTTTTTTTTTTAAAAAGGAACCGCAGGTCGCACAGTGACTTCTTCACTAGTGAAACTATGTATTCATTTGAAGCAAAAGGGTTTTCAACAGGAAAAGTGCCAGCCGTTTGTTTCAAGGGTAAGATGTTTATTTAACTGGTGTCAGATTTAAAGATGAAATCCTCAAATGCTGTTAGCTAGATGGTTTGCGGGGGATGGGGAAGCACATGAAGAGTGTAACTTTCCCTTCCAAAATCATGAGCTATAGTTGGAAAAGGCTGCTGAGACAAATCCATATGGATTTCAGTAAATGTAAACCAGCCATCTCCTGACAAATTTTTCATCTGCATTTCAAAATCTAACCTTAATCCTGGATAAAAGCTTTATTTAGCAGTAGTCTGACCTAGTTTATACTGCAGATATGTATATATAGAAAATAATGTAGCATTTACCAGCTATAACAGATTACTGTGAACTCAGTGATAGTTATGGATATAGCTTAAAACAGAAGTGCAAGTAAAGCTTGATACTGTATTTAGTATTCATGTGTTTGATCTTCAGACCAGTTGCTTCTGGAGAATAGTCAGTCAATTGTTCACCGTGTGAAAATCAACTATGTTTCATTGAAGTCAATGGATCTACACTGACTTATACCAGCTGAGGTTCTGGCCCCAAATGTTCCAGTTTTTTTTCTCTAATACTAGTAGCAAAAATTGCAATACATTTATCAGAGGGAAAGGCAACTCATGCTAAAACTTCATCCAGCCCCTTCTGCAAAACTAACCCTGAAACATTTGTGAGACAGGGAGGGGATGACTGCGTAATTGCAGGTCTAAATTCTCCACAGGGCTTCCTTAGAGTTAGGCCCTGAAATGTGTATTCAGGCACCTACATAAAAGTGAACTTATTTCCAAAGATTCTGAGTACCTGAAGCTCCCTCTGACTTGAATGGGATTCTGGGTACTCAGCATTTCTAGATCTAAGGCCATTTTATTGAGGTGCCTAAATATGGATTTAGGAGCCTAGCTTCAGGAACACACATTTGCAGATTTTGCCCAGAGTATTTAGTCTGCATCAGAGAAGCAGCAGCAATGGTTAACCATCAAGGAAATGAGAGACCAGAGCTTCAGGTTCTGTAATTCGGTGTAGCTCCATTGATTTCAGAGCAGCTACCATGATTATACCAGTTGAGGATCTGTCTCAAGATATTTTTGCTAGGACTTGAAGCTGAAAGGAAGGAGTTCACACAAATAAAGAAAATATGCAGGGCTTAGTCCTGGCAAACAGGATGGATTGTTTAAAATATATATGGTCATTAAGGATCATGTCCCCTTGCCGTCAGACCATGCTCATTTGCAGCATATATGTGTAGGTGGATGCAGGAAGGGGTCCCTTTCCCAGCACAGTATGTGCTGTAGGAATCCTATGCTAATGAGGCATGTCTGTGGTACAGGCAAGGGAAAAGGTGTCTCCTTTTGCATCTGTTTTCCCACCACTCTCTAGTGCAGTGGTCCCCAAACTTTTTACCTCGCGCCACCCTTTACCCCGTCTGCACCCAGAGCCAGGGCCGGGAATGGGGCCATGGCTCTGGGAGGGGGGAATGTGGACAGGGGCAAGGAGGCCGAGGCTGAGGCCACAGCTGAGGGCGGGCACAGAGCCATGGGGTGTGGAGCTGGCAGTTCAGGACCCTGGGCGTGGGGCCAGGAGCAGAACCATGGGCACAGGGCTGGCAGTTGGGACCCCAGGTGCGGGGCCAGGAGCGGAGCCTCAGACGCAGGGCGAGGAACTAGGGCTGGGAGCAGAACCCTGGGCGCGGGCCAGCAGCCGGGACCCTGGGCGTGGGGCCGGGAGCAGAGCCCTGGGCACGGGGCAAGCAGCCAGGGCTGGCAGCCGGGGCCAGGTGTCACTCCCTCCCCACGCCACCAGCCATGCCACCCGAAACATTCCTAGGTGCACCCCACACATTGGGAACCTCTGTCCTAGTGTAACCAACCAACACAGAATAGGATTTGACTCATGGTGTATTACAGATCTACCCCTTATAAATTATAGTTGGATGGTAGATTTGTTTTAAGTGTCTATTTGGGCATGTAAGTGACATGAAATGTTGTTGACATCAAGGAAAATCAGTAAAAAGTAAATAGTCTTTGCTAAGTAAAGAGGCTCCAAGTTTTCCCTTGACCAGTAGTGTGTCACCATTACCCTGGAAGTGAAGAGCTGCTGTTAGTGGTGAGGCAATAATAAACTCATCACTTTGGCAAAGCCACAAATCATTTGGTGATTGAGTATTAATGTAAAAACATGAATCACCATGAAGTCTCTTGGTATTCATATGGAAATAATATGCAATTCCTCAGGAAATACTAAGGGTTCTCTTGGTAGTCCCTCAATCCAATGATGACAAATCTGTGCAGATCATCTATTGTTGGTCTCATGGTGTGCCCTCTGATGACTATACAAGCCAATTCTAGAGGTGCACATTTTGCTGCAGATGGTGCATGCGAAGTTCGCGGTCAGTGGGTTGTGTGCTGCTGGTGCTCTGTGACGTCGTTCGTGTGCCTCTTGTAGACACCGGTAGCGGTCTTCCTCAAAGGCAATGCAGGTATTCCTCACTGTCGCATGCCACTGTGTTCTGTCACTGGCGGTGTCCTCAAGGTCCCTAGGTTTGATACTGCTGTACTGCAGATTGGCTTTGATGGTGTCCTTGTAACGTTTCCGTGGATGACCTATATGCCGGATGCCCTGGGAGAGCTCACCATACAGAAGCTGGCGGGGGATTCTGTTGGCATCCATGCGGCTGACATGACCGGTCCAACATAGCTGTGACTTCATGATCATCATTCCGATGCTTGTCATCTGGGCTCTCTCGAGGACCTCAAGATTGGGCACTTTGTCTTGCCAGCAAATCTTCATGATGTTGCAGAGGCAGCGCATGTGGAATGCTTCGAGCTGCTTGATGTGACGCCTATATAGTGTCCATGTTTTGCGCCCATACAAAAGAGATGAAAGAACAAGAGCTCTGTATACAAGCAGTTTTGTTGACATCTGGATGTTGTGGTGGTTTAAAACTTTGACACGCAGACAGCCAAGTGCCTGGCTTGCTTTGGATATTCGTGCGTTGATCTCATTATCCAGTGATCCATCACTGGATATGACACTACCCAGGTATTTAAAGTTCTCCACTACTTTAAGCTGAGTGCCGTCAATGGAGATACTCGGGACAGAAGCATTTGATCCAGGTGCAGGTTGATGGAGAACTTCTGTCTTTCTGAGGCTGATAGTTAGTCCGAAAAGTTGCGAGGCCTCAGCAAACTTGTTGACAATGTGCTGAAGATCATTTTCAGTGTGAGCCATGAGGGCACAGTCACCAGCAAAGAGTGCCTCAGGAAGGAGTTTCTGCGCTGTCTTAGTCTTTGCATTCAGGCGACGGAGGTCAAAAAGTGAACCATTGTGCTGGTATTTCAAATATATACCTTGATCCAGATCTTTCATTGCATGGTTGAGGACACATGCAAAGAACAGGTTAAATAAGGTTCTAAACTGCTATAAATTGCAGTTTGAGAAACTCATTTGGGTATCTGAAATCAGAGGAAGAAAATAATTCAAGAAACATTGAGCAATGAGTAGTTAGCTCTGTACCCAAAGAAAAAGAGTTCTCCTTATCTCTCAGTCAAAGTAAGTTTTCGCTGCATAAGCAGTGCTGAATCCCTTAGAGACAGATTCTGCCACCCTTACTCATGATGGATAGTCTTTTATTCTGGAAGCAACCCCACTGATTTCACTCAATGAGCATGGCACTACACAGTGGGAGTAAGGGTGACAGAACTGGGCCATGAGAGACCATCTGTCCTATGACTTCTTCCAAGGCTGATGACCATCTTGCAATTTTTAAATGGAAAAATTGAAAACCGTTTCTAAAGACCCATTACTCCAATCCACAACTACCCGTTAACCATTAATTTTTATTCAGCTAACTTTTTAAAAATCTCCTGATCTAGTCATGTTGATAGAATGATAAATGGCACATGCTGTTTTTCATGCTATATTGAAGCAGCAACATGAATGAAACATTCAGAAACTGCAATTCAATAGAAGGCTTTTTTGAAGGGGAGGAGGCAGATTTACCTGCCACGCCTTCTTGTAACAATTGCATTAGGAATTTACAGTTTACTGCCCTGTAAGATCGGCAAAAAGTCACTTCCATCTGAGGTACATTTAGCCCACCTCGCTGTGCCTCAGCCAGAGAGAGGCAACATTTTGGCTCAGCTAGCTGAGTGGTCATCTCGGGAATCGACAGGTCCCAGTTTGAGTTTGTGCTGCATTAGCATGCAGGACATACACACAGTAAATTCAGCCACTGGATGAGGGCTTCTGCCAGATGGTCATAAATGCATTAGGGTAGGATCCACAAGGGTACATAAGCACCTAAGCCCCATTTTTAGCCTCTTGCTCAGCTGCTGCCTAACCCTGGAGGCTCCTTAAATTGCTCAATGCCTAAGTTTTTGCAGAGGCCTCTGTTTCTGCCTCTGAGCCTGGGCAGTGCTGCCTCATTTTAGGTGTCCAAGCATCTATCTCCTGTTCAAGCCTCAGAGCAATTCACAAACTGAGGAAGAGAGGCATTTGACTGCCTCAGTCACATGCATGACCTGATCCACTAGGTAAGCTTAGAGACCACCGACTGGATCGGGCCCTTCAAGAGAGTTCACCCCAAACACCTGGTGGAGGAGCCCTCCTTTACAACTTTTAGCCTAGTTGTTAGAGTATTCACCCAGAATGATGACATAGAAAATACACTTATAAAGTTTGTGGATCATACCAAGTGGGAGGGGTTGCAAGTGCTTTGGAGTATAGGATTCAAATTCAAAATGATCTGGATAAACTGAAGAAATGGTCTGAAGTACACAGAATGAATTGCATCAAGGGAGGTTTAGATTGGATATTTGGAAAAACTTAGATAATTCTTAGTCCTGCGTCAGTGCAGGGGCCTGGACTAGGGCCATGTCTACACTACAAAGTTAAGCTGACTTTATGTAAGTTGGCATTGAGCCTCCAATTTAAGCAAGTCGATCTTGTGTGTACACACTACACTCATTGTGTCGGTGGAGTGCATCCTTACTAGCACAATCATTATATTGATGCATGGAGCACTGCACTGTGGTTAGCTATCCCACAGTGCACATAGCCGAGTGGAATTTTCGGGTTGTGCCTGCAATGCCTTATGGGACCTGTGGCAAATTGCCGGTACTTTTATGCTGGGTCTCATGCTTTCTCTTCTTTGGGGAAGGTTCAGGGCACCATTGCTTGCCTCTGAACCGGTATTTTAATTACCCCACTAGTGTCCTTGAGGAGGGGAGTGGAGAGGGAGGGACCTGGGTCCGCCCTCTTCTCCAGGTCCCAACCCAGGGGCCCTGAGGTTTGTGGTGAACCGCTGGAACTAGCGGTTCCTTCCCCTGGGCTACTTCTCTCTCCTGCCCTTCAGCTTGTGAAGGGGCTTCTTGCCCTCCTTCTACACAAGCCAGGTGCCCCTTACCTAGGGTGTTTTTTTGGATTTCTCAGCCCACCGCAGCACTCCTCCAAACTTTCCTTTTGTCTCTCTTCAAAACTGTTCTCTGCTCCAACTCCTTCAAACTGCTCTCTGCTCCAACCAAACCTTCCTGCTCCAACTCCCACACTGTCTGACTGAAGCAGGGGGTTTTATCACATGACTGACTGCTGGTGCTCTAATTGGCTTCAGGTGCTCTACTTAATCTATGGCAAACCTTCCTCCCCTTGCAGGGAATTAAGGCTCCCTGCTAACACTCTCCTGCTGCCCTCTGGCCATGCTGTATCACAGACCAAAACATTGGGTGTTTATGGGAACATGGCATTAGCTCCCATGATGCACTTACCTCCCTCCTGAAATCAACAGCAAACCAATCAAGCCTTTTTCATGCCTTTTTTTCATAAACCTGGGTTACCTGCATGGATGCCATAGCACGATAAGCATGGACCCCACTCAGCTGTACACTGTTGTTGTGAGCATTACAAACACCTCATGCCTTATCCTGCAGTATTTACACAGACAATACAGGAGCCGCTGCATGGAACAATGTGATGCCACGCAAGCACCCCTGCTGGAAGACATAGAGTGGAGCAATTCGCAGTTGCTGGCATCAGTCGCACATCACCTTGAAACAGCTGAGCGCCATTTCTGGGCCCAGGAAACGAGCACTGACTGGTGGGACTGCATCATTATGCAGTTATGGGATGACGAGCAGTGGCTGCAATAACCATCAAAGGTGTGGGAATGAGCCCCTTCTGGTCCTTGTACCCTCCCCTGGTGTTGAGTGCAAGGGATACCGAACTTCCCGCCACCCTGCCCAAGGACGTTTGGAAGGCGGTGATGGCAGCAGGTTCAGCATAGGCTGCAAAGAGACTCTAGCATCCAGCTGCCTTTCTTGAATCTCAACCAGATGCCTCAACATGTCTGATTGCTCCTTCATAATCCACAGCATCCCTTCCTGTGTGGCATGCTCTTGTTCCCTGCATGCTCTCCCGTCCTCCCTGTCCACGTCCATGTGCTCGGACAGTGTAATCCTCCATGCTCTGAGCTCCATCTTGTCACTTTCAGAGGCGTGCATTAACTCATTGAACATGTCCTCCCAAATCTTCTTTATCCACCTTCTAATCTAGGAAAGTCTCTGTCCCAGTGTTGAGGTTGTGTCGATGGACAAGGTTTCAGCTGCAAAGAATGCAAAGCACAAGGGTAGCACTGACAGTGCATATATTGTTTCTGGTGCAAAATTTAAAAAAAAATAAAAATAAAAAAAAAACCCCACAACCCTCAATACACTTTTCTGCAAGCTCCAACCATGGTGAGTAAGGCCACGAGGCATGGGCGAGAGGTCTTGTGCTGCTGCTTTTGTGAAGACATCCTTGGGATCACAGGTTGCAACTTGAGAAAAGCCCTCTTACTCCCAGCAACCTGGATGGTGCTTGAGGACAGGCACCAGTGTAAAGCCCCCCAATAGTTTGTTTTTTACAAAAGCGGCACTGGTTTGTGGGGGAAGGGAGACAAACAGGAAGCTACCCATACCCCCTTTTTTTTTTCAATGCTGCTTGCAATACACACTGATCCCTTCCAATCATAACCAAGGCATGTTTGGGAAAGCATGGTTGTGTGACCCAGATTTCACCAGATGGTGGGTGGATTACTTGTTGAATTGTTTGCGATTTAAGGGCTAGCATTGAAAACTTCCTCCATTTCCCCTAGGTGACCCTAAGCGATATCACTCTTCTGATGGTAACATAGGTGGCAAAGGAGCAGACGCTGCAAGCATCTGGGTACAGATCTGGTCCTTATGCTCAATGATGCCAGCAGAGTTAATACTGGAGTGGCATGGGAAAGTGGCCTATCATGGTGGACAAAACAAGGCAGCTCTTCCCAGAAACCTTCTACAAAGAATTGCAGAGTACCTCCATGAAAGCGTCCTAGAGATCTCCATCAACAGTCTTTTTCTGAGAGCACCTTCTGCGCCGCTGGAGTGGCCACCAATACCCACTACACCTACTTTCCTGGCATCACGCTCCACCACTAACTGGTCCAGTGAAGGGAAGGGCTCCATGGATAAAAACAGTTCTTGGCTGTCAGGGAGAATGGATCCTCCACTCGCCTGCCTCACATTCTCCTCCTCTTCTTCCTTGTCAATGTCCTCCTCATTGCTGCTCAGGGTTGCCCAGGGCTCCTGAGAGGTATCCATAGAGTGATTTGGGGTAGTGGTGGGGTTGCCGCCGAGAATTGCATGCAGCTCCTCATAAAAGTGGTGTGTCTGTGGGGCAGAACCAGAACTGTTTGCTTCCCTTGTCTTCTGATACACTTGCCAAAGCTCCTTTATTTTCATGTGGCACCACTGTGTGTCCCTGGTGTAGTCCTTCTCGCCCATGCGATCTTAGCAAAGATGTTAGCGTTTCTTCTGCTGGATCAGAGCTGTGCCTGCACAGACTCTTCTCCCCATATAGCAATAAGATCCACCACCTCCTGTGTACTCCAAGCTGGAGTGCGTTTGTGGCCTTGAGCCTCCATGACCAGCAGTGCTGGCCAGCTCTCCATGCTGATGAAACAGGAAATGAAAATTCAAAAGTTCCTGGGGCATTAATAGGGGAGTGGTTGTTTCCTGTGTACCTGGCTGATGCGCAATGCAGCTGAAAGTGCTCTCCAGAGCGGTCACAGCAGAGCACTGTGGGACACTTGCTGGAGGCCAGTACATTTGAATTACACAATGCAGTGTCTACACTATCCCCATGTTGACCCGTGGATGTTGAATCAAGCGCTATGCCTCTTGCAGAGGTGAAGTACAGAAGTTGACTTTACAGGTCACTTAGATCGGCGGAAAGGACTTGGTAGTGTAGACACATACATTATTAGATTGACTTAACACGGCTTATGTTGACCTAAGTTTGTAGTGTAGATCAGGCCTAGATGACTTCTCGAGGTCCCTTCCAGTCCTATGTTTCTATGATTTCTATTATGTGAGTTGTTTGGATGTGAGAGATTCGCATAATCATTCAGATGCTGCCATGTACCCAATCTATTACAAGTTACAATTAAGAAAGTCTGTAATTTGAATATTTTTTTAAATGTTCATTTGGTTCCAGGCCATAGGATATCACTACAGGCTTATCTGCATATTCTATCATAATTCATAGTTATCTACTAGGACTGCCTCAAACTAATTAGTACTCTACAAGCTAATCAGCTCACACACTGTCACAAGTGGCATAATGCAAGTAATTTTTCTTTAATTCAACTTCTAAACAGGAAGGTGAAAGATCAGCTTGAACAAAAACAGACATATCCTGAACTCATGAATTGCTAATCTTGATTAATGGGGAATCACTGTGTAAAAAAATGGCTAATTCACTTGCTCGCATCCTGTACATCAAGTGTCGTGGAAAAAATGAGCACACTTACACTTCATAATTAAGGAGTGTCTAGACTGGCTCTCCCCTGAATTTTAAATCTTAAATGAAGTTGTGTACTCTAAAGTCTGGAAGTCCTGAAAGCAATACAGGACAGTGAAAAGGCTTCCAGAAAATAAGAGGCATAAAGAGCCAAAAATAACAGAGAAATCAGAGCAACAGGAATTAAATATTAACTATTCAAGACAAGTACAAACAAATGTTCAAAGCCTAAGAGAGAGACCTGCAATACACATGAGAAACAATGAATTGGCATCCTGTTTGGGTTACCAACATTTAAGGTGGGTAGGGAGCCCTTTGCTACACTGGTTGATCAAATCTTATATATTTGAGAGCAGAATAATCTGGAGGAAAAGCGTGTGCTTTCACTGGTGTAGACTTTATTTCTGACTCAATTCTTTCCCAGGCACAACTGAGGACTGGCATGTTAGGAATACTGAAAAGCCTGTGTGCTGGAGAGTCTATCAGGCTGTTTATCATAATGCTGGACTGTCAGAGCGGAGGACTAGGGACTCTTTTTTTTACTCTTTATGTTTTACAGTATCTAGTACAATGGGTCTCTGATCCCTGATTAGGCCTCTGGCTGCTACTTCAATGTGCATGCAGGGTTTGCCAAGTTGGACCTTTGATTTACTAACAGAAAAAAATGGAGAAATCTAAAGCAAGGTGAAATATCTACATTAGGATTGTGAGGGAGGGAGCCCTTTTGAGAGTCCTACAATACAATGATGGTGCAGGACAGCACCCACTATGGCAATATTTACTCCAACTTTTTCTCATTTTTTTTGCTAATAGGGTGACCTGTCTGTCCCCTTTAGGAGCAGGGGGGCCCAGGGCCAGCCATCCCAGTTCCAAGGCACGGCCCCCCTAAGGATAGGCGATCCAGGGAGGGATCAGCAGACACTTCCAGCTTGTCTCAGCCAGATGACTAAAGATGCTCATCAGGTAAAGAACAGTGCTGCAGTTAGGATCATTTATGAGGACTAGGAAAGGATGTGGGGGCAGGCGGGGTGGGAAGAACTCTCCTGAGAGGGACAGGGGACAGGGTGGGATGGCAGAGCTGTCTGGCTAAGAGGGAATTGGGACTCAAAGCTCTTCAGCAAAGGAGAACTGGGACACAAACGTCTCTTTGCAGAAAAAGATTGCGTATGGGTGGGTCAAAGCAATGGTATGTTAAGAGGCCTGAATAAATTAGGCCCTCAGGAGGGGGAATGTTATTTTTAAACACTCGTGGCTGTGAGTTATTTTATTGGGGAATCTCAACCAGGAGGGAAAGTGAGGCAGGGGGATTGCAGTGCCATGCCACAAGGGGGAGTGTTTCAGGACTGCACCATACAACTTCCCCTTTTTATAACAGTAATGAGTGGGGTGTGGCTCAATCACCTCTATTCACACCTCAATTTAAAGCACCAAGTACAGTGTTGCATGTACAGTACAGATAGTGCTGAGGAACTGGAAGTCCCCTGTCCTTGGAGGGATCACTTAGCAAATTATGCTGGGGTTTTCCATCCCAGACTAGTAGGAAGAAAGAATCCAACAGCTGGCCCAAGGCCTGGTATTTTACACAATGTTGACTTTGAGAATAACAGTGAGCAGAACAAATGCCCCAATTGTGTTTTTAAATCAACTTTTGAAAACCTTTGAAAGTTTTTTGAAAACCTTTGAAAGTGGATTCAGCACTCATTAAAGGTACAAGGTTGACAGCGCTGGAAAATGAAGCCCTCTGATTAGCTCCAGGATTGACATACCCTGGACAGGGGCTGTGCAAAGTTCGCCACTCTGCTTGGCTAATCTGTCTTCATCCTGCTTGGGATGGACCCCATCTCAAAAGGTGAGATGAGCAAGTCATTCAATTCTCAGCCTCTGTGCAGGATGCCAACAAAGGGGCCACTTGTGTTGTGGAAGCACACCCCCTGCAACTGGACACAGACCACCAATGCACCTCTAATAAATAATCCCCTTTGGCAAATCCCTTTGTGTAGTTATATTACTTCATTTTTTTCTGAAAAGAACAATTTACAGAAGAGAAAATCTTCTCTGAGACACCGTAGATGACTAGAAACCTCAGATGATTTTGATGGGCTGTTGGGTTATTTGTAACCAAAATCTCTGACATTGGGCAGCCTGCTACGTATTACTTATTCTCCCATCTACTCGCGAAGCTCCTCCAAACTGCTCTTTCCTTACTGCTCCTTCTGTCTGCCTCCTACGATCTAGTTCATATCTTCACTCACATTGCCCCCTGTGCTTGGAAATGTCTCCTCCTTAAGCGCAAAGGACCAACTCCTCAAAGGTATTTAAGCACCTAAATCCCATTGAAATTAATTTGGGCCCAAGTCCCTGGGTTCTTTCCTTCAAATCCCTCTTCAACACTCACTCCTTCTAAAATGCTTCCTTATTATTAATATGCATGTTCAATACAGTATTAAAATTCTAAAGAAATAACACAGCCACATTTTCTGTGAAAAAGTGTAGTTTAGTGGTTAGAACATGGGACCAGGATTCCTGGGTTCTATTCCTGGCTGTACCACTGGCTTGCTATGTGAACTTGGACAATTCACCTTACCATACCTCAGTTTCTCCATCAGTAAAACAGAGATAATGCCTATCTAATGGGCATGTTGCAAGGCCTGATATTCATAGTGAGATCTACAGAGGAAAGATTCTATAGAAGTGCAAAGTAGTTTTGCTAAGCAAGCTATTCTTCAGGAGGGTTTTATCGAAAAATCTTTTGATTAAGTATGTGTAACTCTGAAGAATGATTGCATAAACTTTACTCAAATGGGAAGCGCTCTTCTTATCTACCAATTTACTGTTACTGTGCAGCTGAGAGAGATACACTGAGAGAGTAAACAAAACTTTGAAAATCCTCAACCACAGTGTCACCACAAACAGGCGCTATAACACATATTGGATGTTAGAAGTTACATTGCAAATAAACCTTGTTTTCCTGGAAATATTATCAACACCACTCCAGTGTGACCATATATCTAGCACAATCTAGCACAGGCACAGGCATAGGCACAGACACTCCTACATTGTGTTTATCAGGCTACTTAAATGAAAGCCAGCCAATTAGTGTTCATGTAGAACCCACACTGCTCTAAAATTAATGTCCAAGGAGTGTAAGAACTAGGGCTTCATCTGTTTACTCTTATCCACCCCCAGTGGAAATAATGAAAACTGAAGGAAGGCAAATCAGGTACTGCTCTTTACCTTACTCTAAATTCAAAACAAGGAAACATCTAATGCAATTGAAATGCAACAAATTTAAATTGATAAAAGGAAATACATTTTCACAAATATAACTTGTGGAATTCATTGCCACAAGGTATTAAGGCCAAGAGCAGAGTAGGATTTTAAAATGACTTGATATTTAGATGACTAATGAGGACATCAATGGATACATTACATAGTATTTTAAAAATCAGAACATGAATCCCACTTTCTTCAGGATATGTCCCATCCACAAACTAGAAGGGTTAGGAAGAAACTTTACTTTTTATCAGCCAGCCAGACAGTGAAAGCAACTGCTCAGATAAACAGCCTAGGAATGGGAGAGTCTGAATCATTCTTTAAAAGTTGGCAATGCATAGTTCTACTGTGAAATGCACTTTCCAAAGTGCTGTGGAATTGAACACATTCCACCATTTTCTGTATTCAGCTGACAGCTGGAAACCTGCACAGGATGCCAAATGTATGTGACCTACATTAGTAGCTCAAAGGCATTTGCTGGAATGAAATCTGAGATATTGACTCTTTTAGCCTGGATTTCTTTGAGAGTATTATGTACAGGATAATGGTGAAACAGATGCACTACTTTTCAGCTTCCTAGCATTTAAAAGGTTGTTAATTTGTTTCTCACTTCCCTCCTTCACCCTCAAAAAAAACACCGCTCTTTTTTATGCCAAAATATTAACCTAACAGTATAAATATATATTTCTATCATGCTAGTATTAAATAAAATAATCCCAGTCACGTCCGTGTCATGGTGTAAATATATCCCAATTGGTTCATACTAAATTACTTTACTTCTTGTACTGAAGTGATGTATACTTGCAGTCAATTAATCAATTTTTATTAGTCTTTCCATGTTTGTGGATTCTCTTAATTTCTTTTTATATGGATGATTCATTTCCGCAGCATATGAAGAACTGAATTGATCATTGTGGGACTCATCTGTTCTGTTTAGTAGTATCAAATGGTTTTATTTTAAGGCAGGGGTGTCCCCCTAAAACTCTGAGGTAGCTACTACACTGCAATGAGGGATACTCAGAATGAGTTAAATGAAGACCCGACCTAGGGCCAGTCCTGGAGCAGTGTTTGCTATGCTGATTAGTCTAGTGAATTCAAACACTACTGGCTCTTCTGTTTACTGTCATGATTAGCCACATCACAATCAATCACTACTGAGTATAGGTTAACTATCCTGAGATTCCTCAGGTGGTATGGGATGTAAGAGTTTTGTCCTGTGAGATGCCGAACACTCTGGCACTAATCCTGCAAGGCACTTAAGCATGTCCGTAGCTCGGTGGGAGGGGGTAGGGGGGGTAGGAAGGCTTCAGTGGGATTTATTCAAATGCTTAAAGTTAAGCACGTTTGCTGGATTAGTGCCAAAGAACACACAGCATCTTGCAGAGTCAAATCCTAAATTCCCAATTCAGGAAAGCATTGGTATTCAAGAAAACACTTAAGCACATGCTTAAATTCCATTGAAATAATGAGACTTAAGCACATGCTTAATTTTAAGCATGAGTTTAAGTGCTGACCTGAATTAGGGACTGAAGCCAGCATTGTTTGCAGGACTGGGCCTCTATTTTGTAATAAGTGAGGAGAAACAATGAAACTCATGATGACCACAACCCTAGGATCTCCTGATGCCCACTGGCAAGGGTACAGGGTTACACAGAGTTACAAGAATCCAGGGCCGCCTGTGTGTGGGGGGAACAAGTGGGGCAATCTGTCTCAGGCCCCGAGCCCCACAGGGGCCCCGCGAGTTGCTCCGGGTTTTCAGCAGCACTTCCGTGGCATGCCCCTCACTTGCTCCGGGTCTTCAGCAGAGGGTCTTCAGTGCAGCGGAAGACTCGGAGCAAGTGAAGACCCTCTGCTGAAGTGCTGCCAAAACCTCGGACCACCGCCTGTTGAGTACAAGTGCCGCTGCAAGCGGCGGGGGAAAAAAAAAAGCCGTGATCGGCGGCTGCTGTACCGCCGCCGCTTCGTCGGCAGCAATTCAGCGGCAAGTCCTTCCCTCTGAGAGAGACCCGCTGCTGAATTGCTGCCAAAGACCCAGCCCTGCCTCAGGCCCCCTGAATCCTCTGGGCGGCCCTGGAAGGATCCCAGCGGTTCCCCAAAAGCAGTCATGTAAGATCTCTGCTGAACACGTGTCACACTGGTCATCATAATCATTGTGAATAGTATGTGCAGATAAATGTGTAAGGAGTTACATCTTAAGGCCTTGTAGTTAAAGGCAGGGTCACTCAGAGGTAACGTTCCTCTAGACAGACTTCTCCAGACAGGAGAAGGTATGAGGCACTTATCTCCCTGGCTGACCATTGTTTATTGTGTATCTCACAATGTAAGTCTATTTGCATATTGAATCCAGTGCTAATGAATAAATTACAAGTGCTGTAGGAAAAAACAGAAACTGCAGAAGTTATCCTGTAGTGAGTAAAAACAATAAACTTTTTTGGGAAAAGGACTTAGGGTAAGTTGTCCTGTAAAAGACAGGGGATGTCTTGTGAATTAAGATTAGTTTCTAGAACAGTGGTTCTCAACCCATGGCCCATGGGATGCATGCGGCCTAATTAGCACAGAGCTGAAGCTGCTCTGCCCAGTGTAGTGGGGTCCATATTTGGGGCTGCCAGGCTGCCCCGCCACCAGGCCGGCACGGCAGGGTCTTGGCTGCCCCGCTTTGCAGTGTGGCGGGGTCCAGGTTTGGGGCTTCTCTGCCACATGGAGGGGTCTGGGGTCAGGGCTGCCATGCCACACGACGGGGTCTGGGCTGCCCTGCCCTATGGCGGTGCCCAGGGTCAGGGCTGCCGAGCGGCCCCATGCCTGGGGTTCATTCCTGGTCCCACTCTGGGGAGGGGTCTGTGGGCAGGGGCCAGGGCGTTGGGCATAGGGATCTGTGGGGGAGCTTGGGGGTCACTGTGGTTCTCAACCTGCGACCTAGGTAACACATTGTGGGCTGAGTGATAAATAGGTTGAGAACCACTGCTCTAGAAAGCCTGTTATGATTTTGTTTTATATGTAACCATTTGTTTCTGATATTCTTATTGTCATTTGAACCTCTGTTTTTTGATAATGAACTTACTCTTGTTTTCATTATAAATCTATCTAAGGGCTGTGTGTTATGTGAAGGGGTTATCCTGCATTAAAAATAGTAAGCTGGTGTGTCCTCTTCCTTTGGGAGCAGTAAATCTGAAAGTTCTGGGGGGATGCACAGAGGACTTGGGGGTTGGTGCATGCCTATACCAACCTGTACAGACAGAGCGAGGCCTGTGGAGGCCTGGAAGGCAGCGCTTGTTTTGTCAAAAGCTGATGGCTTCAGGGAGTTGATCCACAGCCAGCACAGACAAGACTTCCCCACTTTAAAGGCAAGTGGTGGTCAGGTGCTTCACAACCCTGGGTATCCCTGGGAAGCATCAGTTTCCTATATCACTTCTGGGGAAAGGAAGCTCAACTGAAGACTTCAAAATATGAGGGTTGCAATCTAGGCTAGGTCACTACAAGACATTTTCTAGCATTCACAGCCCTTTCTCTTCACTGGAATTGCAACCAGTTCCAGTGGCAGAAGATATGTAGATGATTCATCCTTTGTATGTAGTTGGGGATTTGTCTCAAGCTTTTTTCTCGTCTCAGGACCCTCAGACTTTGGATCTGGATGCAGATGTGAACTTTGCAGCTGGCCCCATAACGGAATGAGCAGATGAGCTAGCCAACTCCCCCAGTTCTCACTCAGATTTTCCTCAGTCCTCACCCTGGCCCCAATCCAGCGAAGAACATAAGCCCATGCCTTACTCTAAGCATTTATTTTACTTGAACTACTCATCTGCTTAGGTTAGGCATGTGCTTAAGTACTTTGCTGATCAGAGATTTTGGGCGCTAAGCCCCATCCCTCTTACCACGATAGGAAACTATGTCTGGGCCGCAGGGATGCATATATCCCTGCTTGCAATCCCCAAATGGGAATCCCTCTCTTGGAGTCAGGAAACTTAGATGCCTACACTGTTTCCTGCAGGAATAAGTTAGGTGCCTGTCTCCACCCACACAAAAATGGTTAGAGGAGGAGGTACCCACCTTATTACTTTTAGCCCAGTGGTTACAGCATTTACCTGAGATGTGGGAGACCCACTTTCAACTCCACTCTCTCTGCCAGAGGGGGAGAAAGGCATCCAGACGCCTAGAGGGAGGCAGCAATGCATATCCTCAAGGGCAGAAATGTAGATGCTGAGGGAACTTTTACCCTGAAAAATTAGGTGCTGAGTGAGTTTAGGCGCCTACAGGGTTCAGCAGGAGTTTGTGAATCACAGTGGAGCCAAAACTGGGACTTACACACCTAAATTCAAGACTTGGCTGCCTAATTCTGGGGTTTAGGCACCTAAGTACTTTTGTGGATCCTACCCTAAATACTTAACAGTTAAAAGTAGTTAAGGGGTGAGGAGTCAAAATTAGTTTTATCATGGAAGCTACTGAGTTACAATAGTAACTCTCTGAAATACAGCTCAGTGGGAAAATACTTAGTAACTCCTTTGTTTCCCAAAACTCCATATTCAAAGTTGTTTTTCAGACATCATCATCATCATGAAGAGACATGCACAGCCAAAACTGTTGTTTATTTCTACAGAGCTACAGAAAGTGAATTTGGCCCATTATATATACCTTATATTTTACACAGAGATAACATTTGCTGCTAGAAGAAAAAATTTATATTATAATTAGAGCTGATAAAAAATGAGAACACATTTCACATGTTTGCAAAACATTTTCCCTTTTATTGTTAACATTTTGAGAAAATTTTTTCATTGAAATTTCAAAATTCAGAAAATTTTGAACAGTCCCATAGCTGGCTAAAAAAAACAAGATGACTCCTTCATAGCATATTTGTACAAAAATCATCCTGTTTTTCCAATCATATCTCAAAATTCTGATGAAAAATTTCAGTGAAAAATCAAAAATTTGGAGAAGTTTGACCAGCTGTAATAATAAATACATATTTGGACTTACAAAATGTGCCCCCCCTCCACTTACATAATTGTGTGAATGATCAAAAAATGAATGTTCAAAAGGAATCAGCTTCCATTGACTTGATGATGTTTGGGAATTTAGCCAGGAGATTGTTTTCCTTGAGAAGCAGCTACCAGTAAATGAAACAAGTCAGCTGATTCCAAAATTACTCAAACCAAAACTATTCATCTCATGCCATATATGTGCAAGTCACATTACAGAAAAGAAATAGACAGATTCCCTACCCCAAACTGCTTAAAGTCTAAGTCAGGGGTCCCGAATGTGGTGCCCGCGGGGTCATCTAAATGTGCCCGCATCCTGGCCGGCGGTCGAGCAACGTCATTAAGAGGCGTCGCCACCGAAATTCGGTGGCATTTCAGCAGATGCTCGACCGCCGCCACGTTCATCTGGTGCCCACCAGACAAAAAGTTTGGGGACCACTGGTCTAAGTGATACAAGAAGAACAGAAAACAGCATCTGCAAGGAGAGATATGCTGGCAACGCTGTCACTTAGGAGGCTAATCTTTGCACCTTGATATTCCAGTGCAACATCTCCCTCTTCCATTGCCTTAGTTTTATGACACTGATTAATTTGTGTTCTTTCTTTTCATTTACATGTAAAATAGAATATAGAATTTTGTGAAAGTTTTGTATAAAACTTGAATTATGAAGTAATTGGAATTAGGGGATTGTAATAGAAATGCTGATAGAAAATGAAGTGGAGTGATGTTGATGAACACAACTAACAGCTCTCTTTTCTTATTAAGTACTGAGGTCATTCTTAATGACAAAGTAATAGCAGAATTATTCTGATTAGTATTCTGTGTAGATTGCCACATTTCTGTAGTCAGTAAAATCTGATTCTTGCAATTGTTACAGGTAGAATAGTAGCAACACTTGTATTACGGTTGCATTATAATTTCGTTTTTCTTAACTTTTGAGAACTTGACTTTGCAATGTGGTCGCAAAGCGGTTTTAACACAATTGGGTTTTTTGAATGGAAGTTAATATTATTGTCAATTCTTACAATTTTATTGGGATCCTTGCAATATTTGGCATTTTCCTTAAAGTTCCAGCACCTAAACTAGATGAGAAACTCAGTTTTGATCTATTAAAAAAGAAAGAGAAAAAAAAAGAAAAAACTTTCTATCCCTCAAGGTTGCAGAGAAAAGCTTGAAAATGTGACCCAAATGTACTTTAAAGATTCACAAACGATAAGGCAAATTAAAAAGAAACAAGATTGGCTTAAAAATCATGAATATTTTTGTGGTTTTGGTGGGCCTTTGGCATTGGCAGTACTGAATACATAGGTCAGAAATGAAGGAGGCATTAAAATATTTTGCAAAATAAAATACTGTGCCAGTGCTTCAGACATGAGAGCTGAGTGACACACGATTTCTCGTTTGCAGTTTTCAGACAGCAAATGGGAAATGTCTTTCATTTCTGGCAGTTCTTGGTAAAGTAGAGGAAAAGACTGCCAGGGCTGAGACTTTGTAACTGGAAAGAACATTAAACTGATGTGGGTTGCTTTCATTCAAACCTGGGAGTAAGAATAAGCTGCTGAAAGCAACTCTTCATTTGATTTAAATAACTTTGATTTTTAAAGATGTCTTGTTTGTTTCCAGTAAATTCTCTCTTTAAAGGAACTCTCTTTCTCAATGAATACATTTCTAAATGGGGCCCAAAACATTCCTACTATATTGAGGTTGCACTTTATAGTTAGAAAAATGGGCAAATCATATTAGGAACATACTTTAAACACATATTAAGTTATTTGGTTCCTGGGCTTCTAAGGAACAGCCAAACACGGTATGTTAGTTTCCCTTCCTGGACTACCCTGCAGTTATAACTCTTTTTATTTGAATACTAGATGCACACAGAGATTAGTATTAGCTTGAAGAGTTGACTTCCTCTCCCCATTATTTATTCTTTTTCAACAGCCAGAATGATCAGCAGGAAGCTCTGGTCCTCACACTTCTGTATATCCCTCAACCTGTGTCCCAAGAAACTATGCAAAAGGCAGTGATTCAACATGGTCACAACTTCTGAACAGTCAGAAAGCTTTGGACTCAAGAAGTGAAATCCTGCCCTCTTGAAGTCAATGGGCATTTCACCATTGGCTTCAGTAGGGCCAAGATTTCACCCTAGAAGTTAGATTATTTCCTTTTTTCAAGAGTGGACACAAACACAATAAATTATCCTCGTCTGTTTAATGTACAGTAGGCCAATTCCTGCAGTTATTACTCAGGAGGTGTGGTTGCAGCATGTGTAGACATGCCTCATTAAGCTTAGATCTAGCTAGAGCAAAGCTATCTCAAGTAACAGTAGCAGTGAAGTCAAGACACCACAGGCTGCACCTGCTCAAGTATGTATCCATGGTCCTGGAAAGGCTGGGGGACTAGAATTTAGCTAGGCCAAAACTA
This sequence comes from Gopherus flavomarginatus, assembly GCF_025201925.1. Classification (NCBI taxonomy): domain Eukaryota; kingdom Metazoa; phylum Chordata; order Testudines; family Testudinidae; genus Gopherus; species Gopherus flavomarginatus. The sequence goes on along the minus strand of NC_066626.1, from coordinate 23,773,685 downwards.
ACTTGGGTATGTCTACATGTGCTGCAATCACACCTCCCAACTGCAGTATAGACATTCCCTAAAGTTCATGAGAACTTTGCCTAAATAGAATGAGTAAGATCTCTAGGATTTGGCCCAATATCCATACAGAATATGGCTTTGAACAGAGATGGTTAGTAAACATAGCATAGTTTAGGCTTGTGCACACTCAAACTGTAGCCACCTCACAACAAAACCAACCAACCCTGCAAAAATTAGTCCTGCCTAGTTCTAGTCCCAGCTGTAATTTTTTCCTCATTATTCCAAAAGGTTCTGACTTAAGGACTCGATCCTTCAAGGTGCTGAGCACTCTGGTCCAGAACCATCAAGGCAGTTACGCATGTAAAACTGTTCACATGCTTAAAATTAAAAACATACTGAAATGTTTTGCTGGATCAGGGTCAGAATGTTCAGCACTTTGCAGGGCTGATCCCTGTAACATTAAGTACTTGATCCAAGGCATCTCCACCAAGCCAAGGGACAAAGTTATTTTGGCCACTGATATCAACGGGGCTAGGATTTCACCTTCTATGTCTTCCTCATGAAAAACTATTTTTGGTAATGTCAAAAAAGAAACCCTGCTGATCTCACAAGCCCTGAACTCAAACATATATACTGTATTCATATACACTAGCATGGGTAAAAAATTAAAGATTCAGAATTCTATATGTGAATTAATATTGGCCTTATTACCATGAATATATTGCCTCACTGCTCTGAACTATTTGCCAGCATATTTAATAGCAGTACCATATGTCTGATGTGATGTGAAAACACATCTCAATAATGTCTTAAACAAAAATGAAGCATAATTTTAGGCATAATTGATACCCCAGGGCAGTGTTTCCCAAACTTGGGACACCGCTTGTGTAGGGAAAGCCCCTGCCGGGACAGGACGGTTTGTTTACCTGCCGCATCTGCAGGTCCAGCCAATCGTGGCTCCCACTGGCCGCGGTTCGCCGCTCCAGGCCAATGGGAGCTGCTGGAAGCGGTGGCCGGACCTGCGGATGCAGCAGGTACACAAACCAGCCCGGCTCGCCAGGGGCTTTCTCTACACAAGCGGTGTCCCAAGTTTGGGAAACACTGCCCTAGGGATATGTGCTTTTCACTGTGGTAATGTCTGCAGCAGTGATCATTCTAATTATTGTTAAATCCAAACAGTAAAGAACTGACAGACAATATAGCTACCAGTGAAAATTTAATGAACCAGGTGTTTCTATAAGGAGGTTTTTTACAAATAATCTGTCAGATACACAGGTTGGCAGGCAATAAATTGCCCATCTTTAACACAAAAGATAACATTAATTAGAATGATATTTAATTAGGTAAGAGCTTAGGATATCAGAGAGTATTAAAGGTAATAGATACTTCAAATCATTATTAAAAATGGGCCAAATTCTGAGGTCTTTACTCTGTTTTTATTCAGTCCTCTGCGTCAGTGGGAGATTGTCTGAATAAACACTGAGAAACAACCGAGAGAGCTCCTCAAGATTTGACTCAATAATACTTAGCACTATTCAGAGCTCTTTATGTTCAGTGGGTCAAATCCTGAAAAAAATGGGATGATGGAAGATAAGTAGTTTGGTCCATCAATTTCCTCACCCTGATAACACTCACTTTAAGGTTTAAATAACTATACCAGGACAAATCAGTGGAGAACCAGGCCCACAGCACTGTTGGATAGAGATCTGACAGATCTAGAGATTTACAACTTGTGCAGAACACTGCAGAGAGTGGATTCAGTGGGGGGGATTATCAAATCCTTGCCCTGATAGAAAAGTAACTTGTGATGTATTATTCCAATCGAAAAAACACATAAACGTATCCAGTAGTCCAGCTGAAGAGGATAAAAACATGATTTATGATAAGTTAGGTAGATTTTTCATACCCAAACCATTTGCAAGCCTTTTTTTCTTTCAAGATGCAACCACAATGACACGTGAAGGGTTCTTACAATGCATCATCATCATCACTGCAAATGAGAATGGAGAAATATTAAAGAACTAATTAAAAGCATAATCTGCCAAAGCTGATTAGAATGCAAGTGAGGTATAAGTGCATTCAGGATCAATTAAAGGCAGCCAAAGTTACAGTAGTGAGAGAGACAGAGTCTGAAGTGCTACTATATTTAGATGATAACAAAGGTACAGAAGAGCCAAAAATCCTGTAGAATGAAGATAAAGAGTTAAAAGCATGTAGGAAAGATGAAGAAAACAACGAGACAAACAACATTACAGGATTTCAATAACATTGAAGACTTCAATGGGATGACTTGCCTGAATGAGTAGATTAAGGCTTAATGCTAGGAAGGACAAAGTTCTTTTTAGGTGACTGTAAGTTAGAACCTACTTCCACTGACATAAGAACATAAGACACAAAAACACCAGGCTGCTTCCCTACTGTGGATCCAAGCTGTTGTCCCCCAGTTGGTTTAACACCAGTGTAGCTCCGTGGGGGAAAGCAATGATAGAATCACTAGTGTAGACCCAGGATAAGTGTTTTTACCTACCACGTCAACTTTTGCGGGCAGGGAGTTTCTATTTAACATGTGTTTGTACAGTGTCCAACACACTGATTCCTGTCTGCAGCCCCTCAGCATTACCAGCATGCAAATAGTAATAATAAAGAAGCCAGTGCTTCTGTTAGGTCTATGCTAGACCAACAATGGGAGAATTGTGAATATCTCTCAGTGAGGACAAGGCTCCTTTGAATTCAGTGGGAGCTGGACTGAGCTTCTATGAGATTGGATGAGCAGATATCTAAACTACCCTGCATATGTTTTGAGTGTTTAAATCACAAGCAGTAGACTTAAATGTTACTTGAATGTGTCTTATTCAGAAATAAATGCCTATCAATGGCCTGTTAATTTCACTTCCTAAACTTTTTATATTATTCCTGTGCTATTGTTGTTTGCACTTACCATGCTGCTAGTTTCTTGTCCCAGGGCTTTTCACACGCTGGCAGCAGCTTCACATATTCATTTCATAGCACAGTACCCACAGCAAGCTTTGTTGTCACAACTGCTCAGTCACTTGGCTAACTGCAGTTATTGGTTTGATAGATTCCAATCCGGGTTTTGATCTCGGCATAATTCTGGAATAGCACTGCTGAGTGTGACAAATGATATCTTACTAAACCCACACCCTGGGAAATTGTCAGCATTCATCTTACTTGTCCAGAGTGCATCTTCTATTCCATTAAATCACAACATTTTGATAATGTGATTTTAGCTAATTGGTGGTATTCTTGGAATAAACCCTAGCATTAAGTTTGCTTGACCTTGAATTACCAACCTAGAATTTCATTTTTATTTTGAACATAGAGTGTATTCCCTAATAGGGCTAGATAAGAAATCTTAACAGCACTTAAAATATCTGATTTGGGGCTTCTTTCCTTAAGACACAGCTTATTATTTTACATAGTTTGCTTAAAATTCACAACTGGTTGCCAGCCATTTCATTACAATTCAGTATTCTAGGACTGAAATTCTGATATTAGACTTTCTCAAGCTTGTAATCCTTAATTCACAGCTATTGCGTGCAGAAACGCAAATACACAGCAGCATGCCTGCAGAATGTGTACTTCATACAGTTTACAGATGGGGGTGTATACAAAGCATACAGCATCCATGCTGTGGCCTTTTAATTCTGATAGGCAAGATGAACACAGAGGAACTCTGATTCAGATTCAAGTACAACTGAACCCACAAAGAGTTCTGGAAATGTCACACTTCCCATTTAACATTTAAACTTCAAGACAGAGTCTTGAGAATACTAATAAAGTCCTCCAGCCTCTTTCTCTGGATTTTGCCCCTCATTTCAAGAGCTCCATTAGAAGCAAATTCTTAAAAACAAAAACAAACAAACAAACCAAAAAGAGTAGATGTTGCTTGAGATGCCAAGTTTAGATCCAGAGCCAAGCTTCCCCAGACTTCACCTCTAGAGATTTTTTTTGTTTAAAAAAAGAAAAGAAGTTTATTTGCATTATTGCATGACAGTGAAAATAAACTGTAGATGGGTGTAGGGGCAGAAGAGGGAAGACCACTTTCCACCAATATTTAGCAATTATACATAGCATTTACTTGTCCACAACAGATTTTCCTTCCATTGTTTGAAGATTTTGTTGACACGCAAAAGTCAGAAAGAAGGTTCATTATGGCCCCTCCATTCCACAGTTTGACAATAAAGAAATTGAAGTGACAATACATTTTTTTAGTCAATTCAAGCTAGCATATGTGAGTAGCAGTAAGTACTACATAAGTACACTATGTTACAGCACAGGTTTGGTAATGATCAGCTGCTCCCCACTGCCATGCTGTCAGCAGTGTAGCATTACAGCCAACTTGAATTAAACTCAAAATAGATGTTTAAAAAAACAAGCATCCCTTAAGGATTAGTGTGGAGACAGACAAAACTGTGCAGGACATAATACCACCTAAGTGTTAATAAATAGCAGGCCTGTGTAATTTGCTGGTGGATGTTAGTCACAGGGAACAACATTTCCTAAATGACCTGAGCAATATTAGTTTACTGGCATGACAAGTAAATGATCCCTAACCTAAAACTATCTGTAAGTTCAATGGTGCCACAATGCATGTTAGTGAGTTTACTATGTTTAATAATAAAATACTTAGCCAATCTCCTCCCCAGCATGTTACAAACATTAAGTGAATCATGTTTTGTCTACTGCAAAATCGATAGTAAAAATTGATAATTTATTTTATTATTGTATAGGTTGCATGCTAAAGAAGTTCTTTTTGTTTTTTTTATTTCTAGATTTAATTATTAATGTTGAACTGGACAAGGTTTTTTGCACTACTACAGTTGGCTGCTTTTCAGAGTGTATTGTTTATTGTTACCGAGACATGTCATCTTGAAATCTATGCTGTATGTTTTGGTGTTCAAAACAGCTAGTTTGAGAGAATGGGGTTTCCAAACTTCTCTGGGGCCACTGATGGGAATCACGTGCACACAGTTTGCCCTGCTCAATGAGCACAAGTACATGAACCGCAAAAGGTACTACTCCATTATTACACAGGCTCTTGTGACCCACAGAGCCTGATCTATGGACACCAAAGTGGGCTGCACTGGAAAAGTTCATGACGCCAGGGTTTTCCTGCAATTTACTCCTGGTGCTCTGTAGCCTGTCTGTGCCTTTCCACTTGTCATGAACCCTTTTCACTTTGGTATTGTGCTGGCTTGTTGGCTTGTCTTGGATGTCCACCATAAGTTCATCATGGAAGCATTTCCTGTTTGACTGCTCCATGACAGTTCGGAATTCCAAGTTCCTGCTGTTGTGTGGCTGGGCTGCAGAGGGGGAAGGGCCTGAAAGCAGACATCAAGTAGTACATTGTTGTCTCGGTACTTTCTAAAAGGTTCAGTGCATCCTCAGAGAAAAGTGCCCGTGGAATCTCAAGGCCAAAATATGATATTTTGCATAATTCAGCTTCATTATATTCTCAGAGGAACACTTCAGTTCCCAGGAGCTCCGTCAACACAGCTGAGTTAAGCAGAGTGAAAAGAGTGCACACACAATGGTAGGTGAAATTTACATATGCTATATGTTTAAAAATTGTAGACCTTTGTAGCCTGAAGGGTCATGGTTTACTACTGAAGGTTTCTCAGTCTTTTCAGACATTCCGCATTCTGGAGGACATAACAATCCTGGAGGTTCCTGAATGACAAAGGGACATGCTATTCCAAGCTAGCTGTGGCAAGACAGTCACATATGCCACAGAGGTTTTCAAGCTTATGGTGACTGAGCAACATCTATGATGCAGTGGGCAGGTGTCCTACAGAGGAAGTTACAAAAAATATGCCAGGAAGACTCCACAGGGAGGTAGATTTTGGCCAATGCTTGGTCAGCTCCTCCTACCACACCAGAAGCGAGTGTGAGCATATCATGCTGAGTTCTCTGTTGCTGACTCATGGAGCCAAAGTCCTCACAGCCTGGTCAAGGGTCTGAAACTACCTAGAGCTGAGAATCTACCCTCCAACTAGTGAGACGAGAGGAGACAAGGATTTCCCACTTCCTATCTTCCAGTAAATTCTCCTGCCTTATGCAGTTTCCTCCATGACCCGCCCTTGCCTTGCGTCTGCTCATGATCCATCAGCTAGCAGCTAGCTTCTCCCTCAGTGGCTTCATGCTATCCCTGTCGGGGGCTTCCTCCAGTCCCACTACTTCCCTGCTACATGTTGCTTTCTTTTCCTCCTGTGTCCCCTCTCCTCTCAGTCTCCTGGCCTCCCTGATTCCTCACAGTGTCCCCCATGCAGCCAGTCTACCTGAGCACACCTTTACCCTCAGCTATTTATTCCCTCCAAACCTACCGAGTGCTCCTCTACCTCCAGATAGTCGTGTCTGCTTAAGCATGACGGGAAACCTTATGGCCACTGTTTCACATGTACAGCTTCTGTAAGTGGGGGAGTTAAGGGGGATAATTTCATAGGATGTGAGCCTCCAAACATGTCTGCAAAGGGTGCCTGCTGTGACTGATCCTGATGCCACCATCATTCACTCAAATCACATAATTCTTCTTTAAATTTACCTCTCTCAGCTCTTTACTCTCCAAATACATCATACTGAATCTAAAGTGACAGGATGACCAGACAATGTAATTCTGATGCCTTAGCAGCCTTCTCCTGCACATGCTGTGGGGTTCATACTTACTAATATACTAGGTATATACACAGCTTACATCACATGCCGCGCCATTACACTTTACCATGATGACTACAACTTCTTTTCACTTTCCCATGCCCACCCCTCATTAGACACCATTTCTGTGAGCAGCAGCAGCATACATATCCCTGCACTTCTATGTTGGCAGTGGCAACATGGAGACTTGCTGGATTTTGTATAACTTTTCTCCAGCAACTGCTTGCCCTAAGTTTTGCTTGATCCTCTATTTGCATGTTGTGCTATAAAGGGCAAAATCAGGCCCTTAAAGTGCAATTATCCTCAGAAAATGGCATTCTTATGTTCCACATTTATTCCTCCCCAGGAGGAAGAGGTGAAGGTTTAAACCAATTTATTTAAACCAATGCAAATTTGGGTGTAGGTAAGGCCTAACTCTCAACCTCACTCCCTTACTAGTTGCAGTGAGGATGAGTCTCTTGAGATCCACAATCCATCCCTGGCTGTGCCACAGACTTCCCATGTGACCTGCAGCAAGTCGCTAATTCAGTACTGTAATGTTTCTCTACCTTACAAGGGTGTTGTGAGAATCAATATATGTATATTTGTAAGGCGCTCAGCTACTATAGTGTAGGGGACCATGGGTATCCCTAAATAGATACAGACAAAATGAAGTTTTATTCAGTGCCTAACCAGACTGGGCTCTGAGTAATCTGAACCACACCACTTCCTTGTTTTCTGAAGTAGTCATTTATTGACCAAACTTTAGTTTAGCAGCATCTCTTTGTCCTTGCTTTTGGTCATTTTCTGTTTTTTGTAGTTATTCATATTATCTAATCTTTGCCATTTCTTTACTCCTTACCCATCTTGTAATGACAATGAAACGCTGGTCACTGTATCCACTGTTTTCCACTTGATAACAGCTTTTTCTGCCTGTCAACCAAGCTCTTTTCAAGCACTCTATCAGAAGCATAACACATCCACTATATCAACAGCATAACCTCAGCTGCCAGATTCCTGATTCCAGTACCCAGATTGCCAGCAAATGTGTCACCTCTGTCTTGAAATATTTATATTGCTTTTCAGACAAGTTTCATGTTAATTTCTAGATTTTCAAAGCAACCTCCAAAACCATCCTTAGCTTTGCTGTTCTCATCTGTTCCGCATACTCATTTGGCCAGGGTTATTTTACACTCCTGATCTCTTGTAAAGAAGACAGGTTAGGATCTGGATGCAAACATAGCTCGAGTGCAGTCCCTGATTCAGACCTCCCCTTGCTACATAAGTTTAACTCCCACTAAAGTTAATGAAAGTTAAACTTACATATGCACAAATTCAAAATGAAAACAGACCACTTAGTGATCAGAATCAATATTCAAGGGAGAATGGATGGCTCAGGTGATTAGGCATCAATATGGTGTCTTTCACCTCAAGATGCCTAGTCTGACTCCACTGCAGGTTACTGTAAAGTAAATTGCCATCTTTCAACTGATTACTAGCTAATGTAAACACAGAAACCACTTTTGTAAATGCCAGCTTTGTTAGCAATTTCAGAAAAAACGACAATGGGAAGACTGAAGCACCACTTTGTTGCTAAAGCATGCCTCCCAGAACAGGTATAAGGCACATGGACAAAACTGTGTGGAAGTATTTTTGCTCCCTTTCTCGTATCTGCTCAATGGATAAATAAGGAACTTTTTAGATAGTTTCCATAAGAGATCAGCCCAAACCAGAAAGTTTGGATCCAAATCTGTATTTGAACTTCCCTTGATCTGATGTTTTGGTTTCAGTCCATCTTCCAATGGAGCTATTTGGGCACCAACACTAAATTCACTTTAGAGGGAAAAGAGGAACAAGACTTGAAAAAATACCCAAGAATGCAGTGATGAACAAATTAGAGATTTTAACAGAGGTGCAGAAAACTTTCATAACCAATTCTGAAACTCAGGTCAAGTTCACTCAAAAGCTTGCAAATACCAAAGCCTACCTGAGTTGTGGGATCATGTTGGTCAGAAATAGTTTTGGTGGATTTGCATAGTTTAAAGGTGAAATGATGTTAAAAGCCAAGAAGTGTTTGGATGAATTTCGTTTAGATCTTCATTTGACCACAACACTCAGAGTAAGATGCAAGAGGTGCACAAATTCAAGCAAAACAAAATAGGGAAAAGTCCCTCTATGGCCAAACGACTGAGTCTACAGAGTCTTACCTACTAACACCAGAAAAGTTTGGTTTATTATGAAGATGGAGGGTTCTGTTGTGCTTATTTCCCTGATCTTGTACCATGAAAGTCATTAAGGGCTGAGTCCCCTTTAGAGCACAGAGATGTGCCCTCGCAGTGATCAGATGTGTTTTGCCTGTAGTGCAGAGAAAATAAAAATGCTTCTGAGGTGCTGGGGAAAGCTTGCCTGCAAGTAGTGGCCAAGTAGATTGTGTCCCTATGTAGTGTCTAGTTGAAATTGTGGATAAAAACCTACTACTGCAACCAGCTAATGGAAATACTCCTTCAGCTCACATGGTAGAGCTCTGCTCTTTTGGTGCTCAAACTCACAGATTAAATCCCTGCTAATGAAGGATGGTGGAGGTTATATCTCCATTTTGGAAGAGCAGCTTTAAGTTACTGTAGCACCAGTTGCCTGGGATTGCCAGCCACAATCATAACCTCACCCACTCCCAGACCTGTTTTCGGCCAGGTAGCACTGCTGGCAGTGTTAACACTTCCCACACATTGTTCTGAAAGAGTGCAAGCAGCTGGCTTTTGGCTGCTCCCTACACAAGAGACACCCCCTGTATCCTTTCCATCCTCACTTTGTATAGCTGTGCAAGAGCAGGGAGAATATGGTCCTGAATGATCTTTTATGTGTATGGAGCATTTTACTGACCATTACATTTGCATTTTTTCTGCACTTCTAGCAACTAATGGATTCAGAGGCTGTCTCTCAAAGACACAACACAGAAGAGGCAGCCCAGAAGGAGGTGCTTTTCCTGTTTTACCTGGCTGCCTATGTGCTCTACTGTAGCTCAGAATCCACATGACTTGGAGAACTACAGTTGCTTTAGAGTCTGTCTATTTAAAGTACCAATATATCCCCCATTACTGTAGTATCTGAGCATCTCACAATATGTATAACACCCAGTGACGTAGGGCAATGCTATTATGCCCATTTTACAGAAGGGCACCAAGGCACACAGAGACTAACTTGTCCAAAGACACTCAGGAAGCCTGCAGTGAAGCAAGGACTTAACGCAGGCCTCCGGAGTCCTAGGCTAGTACCCTAACGACCAGACTATCTTTTCCACTCATGGACTCCTGATTCTGTCTTTCAACAGAGAGTATGTAAATATTGTTGCTTATCACATAGCTTTATAAATGACAGATTCCGTAGAGGAAACAGAAGTATCCCTACATGGGTCCCCATAAAGTTTATGCTTTCATATGTATAGAACATGAGAACTGGACCCAAAGTAACCGTTTCCTTTTACAGAAGACACAGTCTCTATGTGCAGCCTAGCAAAGAACCAGTCAATATTAATTTCTAAATTTACTACAAAATAAAAATGATAATAGGGTGCTTCTAAAAAGCACAAAAGACTGCCAACAAATTTGTTTAGTCTGTGATATGTAGTTTAGTGATGAGTTCCTAGGTGCTGGTAATTTTTTTTAAATAAAAGTGAAAAACAAAGACCTCAATTGGCAGATGTTTAGGCCAATCTTTGTATGAATGGTTCCTGGTTTCCTGAAGAATGGTTTGAAACAGCCATTGCTGGAGCTCCATACAGAATGTTTATTGTTCTTTCTACTTTCCCATTCTGTCAGTTGCTGTACATGGCAATTTTCTCACATCAACTTTTATGTTCACCTACAGGCTTCCCAAAGCATCTGTTCCATTTGCACCTTTTTAACTCTTCAGCATCTTTAATGTTTGTATCAGTTGTATTTAATAACTAAACAGCTCACCACTAAAACTGCCCAAAGACTCCAGTCCTCACCAAGACCAGCAGATGAAAATAAAATGTGGAATATCTAGACTAAACAGTTCTGAGCTATTACAAGCCATATAAAAGTTGGCAAAATTTTCCAGAAGTGCAAACACCTCATTCTCTGAACTCTCACAAGAAAGTGTAAAACCTTTTTTCTTGGAAAGTGCATCAAAAGTGGCCAAATGGATTTGTATGTAACTTTCACCAAAAAATGACTTTACAATTAAGATTATGCATAAAAAATTATCTTCAAAGATCTTTTTCTGTTAGAAAGTTAGAGGCAAATCGAAATAGAGGTTTAGAAATAAATCCCATCTCAGCCTTTATTTCACTCCTGCGTGGCTACCACAAACCTAAAACAGGACTGACTGTATTTTTATTTTTAAATTGCACTTCATACGTGATCCTTTAAATTAATGAGAAAATAGAGTGACCTTTGGCTGAACGGATAGTTTATGCATGAACTAAACAGCAGGTTCCCGTTTCATTTTCCCACATTCTCTTTCTCTTCACTCTCCCACATCCAAATATAATTTGTAAAGCCTTTGGAGCCTTTCATCTCACATGTTACTCACTGGATCCCACAAAACCAGTACCAAACTCAAGATTCACATGTATTCTCCTCTGCCAGCAAGTGAGCATAATCCTTGTTTTATAAGCATAATGAACAATTCTCTTGTATTTCAAAATTATTTCCAGAATTCCCAGACAAAAATCACCATAAAGGTATAGTTCAGGATGTAAATAAATGTTAGTTAAACTAAAACGTCATCAGTCAAACACTAATGAAAACCATGGAAATTTGAAGTTATTGATCAAAGAAAAAAAACAATGTGAATGAAGATCAGAAAATTCAGAGTTAAGGTTCCAAAAGCAAAGTAATTCTAACCCATTATCCCTGCCCATGATGCAACATAAAATAACCAAGTACCTAATTCATGCTATAATTTTTCAAATATGTGGACTCTTCCAATCAGTAGATATTGTACAAGGCAGATGAGACTGATTGGGGCTTTGATTCATTGTGGAATAGACACTATAATAGGTACTATAAACCAAACTGTTTATGAAGATGTGGGAGGTTTTCTGGCTCTAAGTGGGTAAATCAAGTGTTTGTTATAAGTTAACATTCGGATGTTTTAATTTAATAGATATTTACTCATTATAACTTTAACCCTGTCTTTACAAGAATTTGGACTAAGAATTCCTGACTCAATTTTTTAGAAAGTATTTTAAAATATTTATCCATGGAAAACTTGCTGTAAATGTTTGTGTTTCTTTCTGAGAGTTTGCAAAGAATATTTGCAAGAAGATTCATGTAGTAACTGTGACTTGTGTAGTTTGTCCCATTTTGCTCATTGCAACACTTGAATAGGCCAGAGTATTTTTCAATCTTCATTCCATATTTTCAAATTATTTTTTTAAATGTCCATGATGTAAACTGTATCAAATAATGATAGGCCAAATCATTAGGCCAATCACGGTGACTGGAAGGAAGAATACTAATATAAAGACTAATAGAAGAAAATGATGTCTATGCTTAAGAGGGAGGAGAAAGGTTGCAACTGGTAGCAGCTAGAGCTGGTTGAAAAGTGGTAAATGTGTTTGGGGAAATATTTTTTAATTTTTATTTGCTCAAAAAGTTTCAGATTTTTTTCCATGAAAACCTGGTGGATTTTTTGTTGAAACCCAAAATGAAAATGTTTCAATTTCCTGAACTGGCTTTCCCCCACCTCTCCCTTTCTTTTCCCCTTCATCCCTTTAGTACAAAATGGTAGGAGCAGAAGACAAAACAAAACTCTGAAAACATTTTGGTTTTCATTTGTTGTTAGAAAAAAACGGGAGATTTATGTTGTAAAAATGAAATTTTTTCACAAAAATATTTGTTTTAGAAAAAGGATCATCATTATTCATCTGGAAAACATTTTAAAAATTGTTGTTTACCTTTAGTAGCAGCTCAGAAGGGACACAGGTTGTGGCATGGACCCTGAAGAAGAGAACAACAGATACATCATGATCTCAGTGGAGCATTTGCCCATCTGTGCACAGTGCTGGAGCCTCATATCCCTGGGCAGTTCAGATCATAACATCCTCATTCATTCTGAGCTATAGTGTCTGAGGTGCCGTAGCTCCTCTGCACATTACTACCTACCTATCTGGAAGCAGAATCTATGGATGCCGGCAGATGGTGTCTATCTGCGTGTTTGTACAGCCCCTAACAGGATGGGACCCAATCGTACTGGCACTTGTAGGCACTGCTGCAATGCAAATGTATGAAAATAAGTAACAACAAACCAAGTACATTTTACCTACAGGAGATTCTTTGGCTTGGATGGAAAGTACTATACAGCATGTAGAATTCTCTATACTTATTTACCAGACTCACTTAACCTATCTACTGTGCTTTTCTCCCCTCTGTGCCATGCAACGGAAGGGTTTCATTTGGCCTAATATGTCTCAAAACAAAATGTTTTTGGAAACTGAGTAGCCACATCATGCCTGAGACATGAAAAGTTTTTGCGGTTCATATTATAAAAAGAGCTTTAACCGTAAAGAGCTTTGGGACAGATTGTGACACCCTTATTCACTATAAGTATAGTACCTTATTCTTCAGGGGGGTTCACTAAAAAAATTGGGAGTAAGGCACTCTTCAACTTCAAAATACCACAATCTAGACCAGGGGTCAGCAAACTTTTTGGCCTGAGGGCCACATCAGAGACTAGAAATTGTATGGCGAGCCATGAATGCTCAAAAAATTGGGGTTGGGGTGTGGGAGGGGGTGAGGGCTCTGCTTGGGGGTGTGGGCCCTGGGGTGGGGCTGGGGATGAGAGGTTTGGGTTGAAGGAGGGTGTTCCGTGCTGGGATCGAGGGGTTTGGAGAGAGGCATCAGGGCTGGGGAAGGGGGTTGGCACATGGGGAAAGGCTTAGGGGTGCAGGCTTTGAGTGGCACTTACCTCAAGTGGCTCCTAGAAGTCATGGCAAGTCCCTTCTCTGGCTACATGTTGAGTGGCCCCCAACCCTTGGAACGGGGCCATGCTGTGGCTTCTGGGAGCTGCACCTTGGCTTCTGGGAGCAGCATAGTGAGGCCCCCGACCCGGCGCCCTGGCTGGAGTGGAGTGCTGGAGTGGGGCTGAGCTGCATGGTGCAACCCTCAACCCGACACCCCAGCTGGAGCGCCAGAGAGAGGCCAATCCGCATGGTGCAGCCTCTGACCCAGCATCCCAGTTGGAGTGGGGCTGAGCTGTGTGGTACAACCCCTGACCTGGCATGCCGGCTGGAGTGTCGGTGCAGCTCCTGACCCAGAGCCCCAGTGGGAGCTCATGGGCTGCCTTAAAATGGCTTGTGGGCCAGATCTGGCCCGTGGGCTGTAGTTTGCTGACCCCTGATCTAGCCCTTTATTGGGGTTACAGTGTTATCCTTTCACTTTCAGGAACTTATGTGTCCATGGTTACAAGGGCTTACATAAATCATGAAAATACTGGAAAATTAAGCAATCTAACCAAATGGGATTGTTTCATATCCAAAATAATCATTTCCCCCATGGTTATGGCAACTCACAAAATCATGGCCTGTGCTGTGCTGATGGATGTGTGCTGAACCTAGAGTTGCCATAAGGGAGCCATTCCTGGCAAACCTAACTTGTTTCCCTATTATTTCTAAATGCCTTTAATTTACGAGGGGCCTTGGGAGAGAGCCTCATTCCGTGTTGGGAACTGAAACTGCTGTCAGGTGAGAGTGGCCTGGTCTGATCCTTTGTGCAATTAGCAAGTTTAACTACTTACCTCCTGCCCTCTCTTGCTTCCCATTAGCCACTCAGGCAGCTCTCCCAGAACCACCCAGCCAAAGAATCCCCAGAGTTTAAAAGTATTGGACATTTTAAAATCAGCAGGGAGGCCTGGGTTCCCGAGCCAGCCTCCCCTCGAAGCAGGCTTTGCAAGTGGCCAAGGGAAGGTGCAGCAGAGAAGTGTGTGGCTCAGTCCTGCTATTGGGAGGTTTCCTTCCTATGCCCCTCCACTGTGCCTTCCTGAAAGTCCGAGGCGTTGACTGTCGGTTGCTGAATCCAGACTGCCTCAGTCACGCACAAACTCTGCTGGCAGAGCCCCACTGACCGCTCTGTCACAGGCACCCCCAGCCCTAGCGTGACCGGACCGCCAGCTATCATGGGGACCACCCATATTAGGGGCTTTGTCCTATACCCAACTATTAATCCCAGCTGGGGATTTTCCACACCGGCTCTCTGGTGACCCTACTCAGCTCAGCTCCCACCGCCCCACCCGCCCGTGGGGAGACCCACCCCAGTCCCCTCAGCGGGCGCGGGAAGCAGGGGGCAGCAGCGCGCCGGCTGGGAGGCGCTTTCCGCCGCCGCTCCCGCTCTGGAGGGAGGAGGAAGAGGAGGGCGGGCGGCGTGTGCAGGAATCCAGGCGGGGGCTGGGCCAGGCGCTGATGTGCCGCTCGCTCGGGGAGAGCGGAGCTGGGCACCAGCGGGAAGCCGCCTTGCGCTGCCCGGGCTCCGCGGGGAGCAGACCATTGGCTGAGCGGTAAGGGACCCGGCGGGGCGCTGGCTGCGCGCGGCGCCGCGCCCACACCGCCCCTTCTCCCCGCGCTCTGCCGCGCGGGGTGGGGGCGCCTCCGTGGGGGGTTGGGGATCTCCCCTTGGGGCGCGGGGCTTTCGGGGCATTGCATGTGCCATTTCCAGATTGCAGGCTTCCCGGGGCGGTTGATGGACTTGTCCTCGTGCAGTCCCTTGAGTCTCCTGGGGGAGGATTGGTCTCGGTTCAACGCGGACAAACCTCCCGCACAGCCCTTGTCCTAATGCAATAAGCCCAGGATCCGAACTGCAGCTTCTTTCACCCCTTTCGAGAGGTGCTTCTGACAGCCGCCAGGTATGCAAAATCAACAGCGGTGGGGCCCGAGCTGTCTGATCCTCCTGGCGAGCCCCGAGCTGCCCGCAGAAGGTACCCCAGGAAGGCAGGATCGGGCCCCATCTGCCATCAGCGGGCAGGATCGGGCCCCTTATGCTAGGGTGACCGGATGTCCCGATTTTATAGGGACAATCCCGATTTTTGGGTCTTTTCTTGTATAGGCTCCTATTACCCCCAACTGCCCACCCCGTCCGGATTTTTCACACTTGCTGTCTGCTCGCCCTACCTCGTGCTAGCTAGGCAGCCACGGCTGAGCCCCTTGTGCTGGCGGTGGCCGATATTCCACCGCCAAACCCAACGTTCGGCTGGTCCGGAGCTCTGCAAACACCAGCAGGAATGCGTTTGTCACAGCCCACATCGCTTGCTCCCCCTACACCCCCCACCCCAAATGGTTAGAGCCCTGAAGTTGCATGGCCCTGTATAGTTCTGTCCAGTAGCAGCCCTGATCATAAATGAACAGCAGCATACCAAAAAAAAATCATAAAACCAGATCATTTCCAGCCTGCAGCTGTGTGTCCACATCTGTCAGGACAGCAAAATATGCTGAGCCAGCACTAAATTTTTCATGAATTGTTGGTTTACAGTATGGGTGAGCTGTGAAATATTACACTGTGATTACAAGGCAGGGGTGAGCAATAATGTTCTATAGGTGCTGTTTCCACACCAATCCAGGCATTTGAGGAATTATTTCACCTCTACCAAGAATGAAGCAACAAGGTCTTTCTTATATTTCTTTCAGTGTCTTTCTTATATTTCTTATTGAAATAATTGGGTTTATTTTGAGATCCTTTGATGTACAATTACAGCTGGCAATAGTCTTTTATTTTTTATCATACTTTGTTTTCTGAGGAGCTGTACATTAACAGTGCAAGACTTTTACTTTTTCTTTTTTTTTTTTTCCTAGAGCTGTTGATTGCGTGTACTACCGGATTTCTTTTAGTGGTCTAAGATCTCACAGAAAAAACAGCACCCTCATTTCAGGCCACACTTCCCTGGGTTTGTTTGGGTGATAAATGTTTTGAGCTTGAAAATGTATAGAAATGTTATTCAACTTCAAGAAAACTAACAATCTTTCTTGGGAAGTTCCTCTCCCAAATTACCAGTTATGTTATAAAGTGATGTTCTCTTTTTTTGCAACGGGCTCGTATCTCAAAAAAACTGAAGCATCCATGAAATATTCAACAAAGGTGGTTAACAAGGGAAGGTAACCCAGAGCGATCTCAAGAATAGACAAGAATGCACCCTACCAACTATCAATGTTATCAGATTAAATTGTGCATGAGGCATGGAACATGAACACTTGGAATGGTAGTTTAATACCCTAACAAAGGTCTCACTTTTGTAGTGAGCTCTGTGTGGGCAGATATCTGTGTCTATGCCCCTCTGACTTCTCAGGTGAGTTGTCCGATTAAAGACAATGTGGGATTAGTCACATTAATAGGGACAACGCCATGTGTGAATGATTTTTACAAGACCTGGAAAGGGCTGCATCCTGTAAGGTGCTCAGTGCCTCCCATGAGGTGATATGAGCACTCTCAACTCTCGTTGATTTAAATGAGAGTTGAAGGGACCCGGCACACTGTAGGATCAAGTCCCTGAGAAATGGCAGTATCAGTTTTAATAAGAGACCCAGAGACACTAATCAGGATGAGGGCCCTGTTGTGCTAGACACTGTACAGATATGTATGAAGATGTGGTCTCTGGCCTGAGGAGTTACTCTCTAAGAAGATGAGTAACAATGGCATGTAGCCGATCAAATATCTCCAATGACCAGTGATGAGACACTAGATGGGGAGGGCTCTGAGTTACTACAGGAAATTCTTTCCTAGGTGTCTGGCTGGTGGGTCTTCCCCGCATGCTTGGGGTCTAACTGGTTGCCATGTTTAGGGGTTCAGGAGGGAGTTTTCCCCGCGTCTGATTGGCAGAGACCCTGGGATTTTTCGCCTTCCTCTGCAGAATGGGATGTGTGTCACTTGCAGGTTTAAACTAGTATAAATGGTGAATTCTCTGTAGCTTGAAGTCTTTAAATCATGATTTGAGGACTTCATTAACTCAGCCAAAGATTATGGGTCTATTATAGTAGTGGGTGAGTGAGGTTCTGTGGCCTGCAGTGTGCAGGAGGTCAAAGTAGATCATCATGATGGTCCCTTCTGGCCTTAAGGTCTATGAGACATATAAAGGGTGAGGGAAAGGATTACAATTCACAGTCTGTTATGGTTAACCTTATTTGTGGAGGCAGCTCTTGAGTCCTTATCTGAGGAAAATTCCCTCTGAAATTCATGGGTCCCTTAGAAGAAGCGCATGCCTGAGGGTTATTGTTTTACTCAATGAGCCTAGAGATGAGCCCAAACAAATTACCATACATTCAAACACTGAATTTTGAGAGAAGTTTCGTTCTGGATCCAAACTTCTTACCTGGTCCCTATCTCTAAAATGGGTTGAAGCAAAATGCTAGATCCAAACACTCACTCTGAACTTTAGGAAACATCCCACCCAGAACTGGTGTTTGTGGTTTGGGCCTGTCTTTAAAAGAAAGTACAACAATATTCCTTGTGGCAGGAAATGTGAGTTGTGTTGTTTCAACAAGTTCTTTTATTTTCAGTGCTGGAAATACAAAGGCCAGCTAATTTATGTCCCTGTTTTATATTAATTTGCAAGATTATGTTGTATTCAGGTTTATACACATTTGTTGCCACTATTTTCATTCTGGGAACTCTCTCTCACTATTTAGTTGTACAGTGCCTAACACAAAGGGGTCCTGATCTTGGTTGTGGCCTCTAGGGTACTACTGTAATACAAGATACATACATTAATAATATGCATGCAGAATTAAAAAATAGTCAACATCTTTTGCAGAACAACTCAGCTGAATCCCCTAAATAATCATGTATTATCTGGGACAGAGGTGTCAAACTCATTTGGAGGAGAGGGCTGAATTCAACTTCTAGTTATGGCCTGTTGGCCAGAGGATACATTTAGGACCCCATATAACCATACCCATAGGTGCTGACTCTGTGGGTGCTCCAGGGCTGGAGTACCACAGGGAAAAATTGGTGGGTGCTCTGCACCCACTAGCATCTCCGTTCCCTCCTGCCCCATCTCACCTCCCCTCTGCTTCCTCCCCTGAGCCTGCCAAGGCTCCGCTTCTACCCCCTCCCTCACAGTGCTTCCTGCCACGAAACAACTGATTCGCTGGGTCATGTGCTGGGAGGGAGGAAGAGAAGGGGGAGAACAGCACGTGGGGCCGGGGTGGGGATTTGGGGAAGGGGTCCAATAGGGGCAGCGAGAAGACAGAGTTGGGGCAAGGCCCTTGGGGAAGGGGTTGGGATGGGGGCGGGGCGGGAGGGGCTGGGATGGGGGCGAGCACTCACTGGTGCCTGGAAAAGTTGGTACCTGTGCATATAACCTTCTCTATCCAGATCAGAATGCCCACTGTCAGTGGGAGGTTTGCACAAAGATCAAGGAAAGAATCTGGCCTTTATGTAGTAACATGTAGTTACTATTATTTATTAAGGGCTTTATTGTCAGTATCTGTGGGAAAATATGCTTCCTCCCTTTGAGCCATGGGTATTTCTTCCCTTTGATTTTCTTCCTTCCCTATCCTGTTTTCTCTGCATTTCTTACTTGTCCTTGAATCTCTCTGTTCTTCCTTCTGCATTTCCTTCCCTGCACAAAAATTCTTAGTTCCCAACCACATGGGCCTCCATGTGCAGCTTCCTATTCCATCAGCTAAAATGATCAGAAGTCCAGTAGTTAATGTTGACATTAAAATGTGATCATTTTAGGTAACATTTCAATGACATTAAAAGGGGACAGAGGAGTTCACACCTTTTTGAGACATTGTTTGAGGCTGGCTGCAGTCTCAGAAGATAACACTGTATTGGTTTATCTTTACTTTGCATTTGGAAGCTTCTTCAAACCATGAAGTGTAGAAACTTACTTTTTTAAATAAAAGCTGAGATTCTGCACACTTTGAATATGTCAGATGGGCCGCAGGGAGGCCGGACCTAGCCCACAGACCAGATGTTTGGCTCTGCTGGTGAAGGACTTCCACCTCTAGTACATGTTTGAAAGCAACATTCTGTAGCATTTTTCTGTCAAAGAATTTGGCCCTGATATGTATCTTGTGTAATACTCTAAGAGCCAGAGCCTTAACTGGCGTGAAATGACATAGCAGTCAATGGAACTGTGTTGATTTGTGCTGGCTGAGGATCTGGCCTCTTGATTATACACCAAAACCTCCAGTAGGACTTTTGGGAGCACAAGGAATGCAGGATCTACTATGCTCTAGAATAACAGGAAGCAAGAAGGTATAAATTGATGTTTTGGGACTGTTTTGGTTAACAGCATGTGGGAGAAACAGAAGGGTGAGGAGGGCAAGTCAGACAACAGTAACTTTATTTTGAGAAGGAAAGTGCAGTGATTCCCAGTAATTCCTAGGTATGGATTAGAATAAATCAGTTATTGCTTAAGTGTCTGCACTGGCTTTTTTTCTGCAAGTTCTGCAACACAAAGCTTGTTCAGAACCTCTAATGAACTATTCTGTACAACTCTCAGTTTATTTTGTAGTCTGAGAACCAGAAGTATAATTGGGAAAATAAATAAATAAATAAAAATTAAGAAATTTTCCTGTTTATCAAGAGAAAAAAATCAACTGGTATAAAATGGCCCTTTTTGAGAGAGACTTTGGAACCAGAGACTTTAAGATTTGTTCAGGATCACATGCTGATTATTTAATATGAAAATTGACTTTCTGATGAAGGCACCACCTTATGTTATGTGGTTGAGGCAGTTGCACAGAATTACCAAAGTGATAACTTAAAACATTGTGACTGGTACCTAGTAATCATTCATATGTAACTGTGCTTTTCTTGGGTTTTGAACTGGAAAAAATCCTCTAATGATTTTTTTTCTTAGACAAGGCAAATGGTGCTGCAGTCCCTAATTAGAGTTTTGGAATAAAATCAAGACTCTCATCATTTGCTTAAATCTCTTCTGTAGAAGAACAGCAATAATAGAAAATGTGTCAATCAATCCTTTTTCAAGTACAAAAAGACTAATCTAAAAATACACAATCTGCATGCAAGGAGCTTGGTTGTGGCATAATGTTGACAATGTCCTTTCTTTTACAAGTATTCTTTTAAATAAAACTGAAGATTTTCTTTAAAAACTATGATTTACAAATGTATCTACAATATTGTAGACTACATGTCCCCTTATTCTTTTATGACAGCTTCAGGAAATAGTTCTTTTCAGGCTAGTGTTGTATGGTCACTGATTTTCAAGCGGTCATTCAAGGAATGAGTATTGATTGGCCTTTTTGGTAGGCCTTCCAGTACTCTCTCTATCAGATTTCTGACTGAAAAAAAGGCCTATGGCTGCATACTGTATCCAGTGTTTAAATTACTGATGATTCTCATCTTTCAAGTGTTGAAAGGGTAAGAGTTCAAATGATAAAGCAGCACTATGTGCTCTGAAATGCCGTCTCTCTGCAGTGGAACAGAAAGGGCTGGATTCTCAGCCAGTATAAACTAGCATAGCTTCACTGAAGTCAGTTAACACTGGCTGAAGATCTGGCTCTAAGAAAGCTTTTTACATTTGGGTTAGATGTGATGTTACTGGCGTATTGCAGGATAATGCTCAGAGAAAATGGCTGATAAATCTCACTATTCTAGAACATGTGGAACAGTATCAGACAATATTATGTGTTTTATACTTAGCATATACTCAACTCACTCACCAGTGGGTTACGCTGAACTGAGGTTGGCTTCCTTAGTATGCTGAATTAGGATGATCCATGCCGAGAAGCCACTTGTTCAACCTTTTAAAGATGAGACTTGCCTTGCTCACCATCCTGTGCAGTGTTGGAATGCAGTCATATGTTCTCAGAATGCTTCTTTTCAAGTCAGCATTTGAAGAGATTTTACTTTTAATTGCATGGTAATACTTGTATAGCACCTTTTGTCCAAGGTCCTTGAAGCATTTTACAAACACTGAGACTTATCACTATGACAGAGTCTTATATATGGATAAACTGATGAGCAAAGAAATTAAGTTATGTGCCAGTGTCACAGAGCAAGTTATTATTTTATCAAGAACCAAGGAATGAATCAAGGTGTCTTGATTCAGTCCCATGCTCTAGCCAGTATAAAATATTCCCCCCAGAGTTGCTGCTGAAAAACATCAGGTTGTACACTTAAGATTATTAAATATAGGTTTATAGCTTATGGTAGCTTAACTCAGTGTGTGTTTGTGTGTGTGCGCACGCCCACGCATGCACACATCTTGGTCAAATTTACTAAGAATTCAGTGAAACCTGAATAACAACATAAGTGTCATAACAACCAACAAAAGCTAGGAAAAATATGGTAGATGTTTTGTCCTTAAATGACAGGTTTGCATTAAACTAAAACAGAGTAGTCTTATGGAGTTTGTTATTTATACACACTGATACACTGGAATGACTTCTTAGCTCCTCAGAGTATACCCTGTAGGTAACTGTTTCCAAGTTATTTATACTATCTATGGTACCTCTTCTGGTATCTAATATAGATGGCACCTCAGGGGAGTGGTATAGTCTAGTTATATGACAGTAAGATTGGCAGTTGGAAAGTCCTGCATTCTAATGCTGGCTCAGTGTTGACTTACTTTGAGTTCTTGAGGCTAAGTGATTATGTGTCTCGTCCAGCATCAATCTCTTTAAAATGGGAATACCTCACAGTGGTGTCATGAGGATTAAATTAATTTCTATAGACTCTGGAGCATGAAAATGCTAATTATTAATTTGGCCCCAGTAAAAGAACTGTGAAGCAAAGTTTCCCAGAGAGGGTTCCTCTGAATTGCATTTATCAATCATTCTGTGTCTGCCCCAAGTTCCTAATAGTTATAAGAAATATCATGGTGGAATATTCTCTCAGTAGAATATTCTGACCTCCTAACCTACTACTCAATGTGAGGAGTGATATAGGCTTGCTTAACAAATTTGTGGCATGGCTGGAGAAGCAGAAAGAATTTACAATATGTATAACACTTCTCTTGCTGATGCGGTGGTCTAAAAGTATGAGCACAACTATAATTTGCCAATATAGTTAAATAATTATACAATCTTAGATTATTAGAGATGCAAATGACCTGTGAGGTCATCCACTTCATCCCACAGAGGCTGTTGCAGAGTTGTGTGCAATTTACTGCTGATTAATGGTGAGGCTGATAACTACTTGTAATTAGGTTTTTCAGGTCTGAGCCTAAAGTTTATATATTTCCTTTAATGAGTCCAAACCCAAAGCATTTACATTACTGACATGTAATTTTTGTTAAATGAATATCTTCTCTTAAAAATTTTATATATTAAAAAAATCTGCATAACTTTTGTAAACACATTAGACCATAGCCACATTTAATATGTGGCTTACATTTTCACGCATTTAAGTCAGACAAGTTTAATATGTGGATTCCAACAGTGTGTGAAAATGTCAGCAGAGTTCAACATGCTAAATGCTGTTACACACCATGAATGTGATGCTCTCTTGGCTGAAAGTCTGTGGTCTATACTCACTATTGGGAAAACCTATAAGTACCAACATTGTATCACTATTTGGACTCTTCTTTACAATATTTGTGGGGAATAACTCTGTTATGTAGGAATGCTACCCTGTGGAATATTTAAGGTGTAGTTATCTCTGGGACTACAGAGAAGGAGTTGGGAACCGGGGGAGGGCCTGTTTGAGGCAGTGTTGAAACTGGATGTACAGTTGCATGTGGATGGTGGAAATGAGTGCTAGGGACCTTCCACAGGTCTGGACCGTTGGTTAAGAATCTGATTTGAACCAGTGAACCTTTGGCAGTTCACTTTTTGCTGATTTAGAGCCCAACTCTTCATTGGCTTACAGCTGCTGGGGCCAACGGGGTACAGAGTTATGTAAGCAAGCACAGAATTTAGCCCAGTATCTTCTTTTTCCCCATCACTGCACAAACTGTCGTCATCTATTTGTGTACAGGTCTGTCCCATCTTATGCTGGGGTTACATTCTGCAGTCAGCACATAAAGCAAAAATCACGTAAAGTCAAAATTACTTTGAGTGTAATGGCAGGCGGAATCACCCGCACTACAGGTACAGTATTAAATTGTAATTTTTCTTTTATTTTTTTTTTTGTTTTTGTCGACCATGTAAAGCTGAAATCGTGCATGTTAAATGCCCGTAAGATACAACAGTCCTGTATTACTAAACCTATGAAAGGTCTTTGTAACATGCAGCTTTATACACATAATTGATCTTCGATGGACATGCTCATTTAATAGAGTCATTCTTAACAAAACTGTAGGTGTATCAGAAGGTTTTACAAAGGCAGGACAAAAATGGTTTTGTTTGGAAGAAGAGTAAATCTCAATAGGAGCATTGACTTTTTTGCATATAGTAGTGACTGCTAAATCATAAAAAGGGTAACTGTCCAAATACAATATGGTATAGTGGTCATGTGTTGACCTGACAGTGTCTGTTGCAGCAGAAGGGTGCTGGCATATAACGTTGCTCTATTTGCCTAAAAGGATGTGGGAAAAGTATGGTGCAGTGGGGTCCTGGTTCGTGATTGGGGTGTCTAGATGCTACAATAAAGCAAATAATTATTTATTCTAATAATTTCTTTGGACTTGATTCTCTTCTCACACTGGTGTAAAACAGAAGTGAGTCCATTATCAGTGGAGTAACCTTGGTCTGAAACCGGTGCAAGACCCTGTGACTTTTTTAATGTTTGTGGTAAAGCATGGCTTTTGTTTTTAACGACCTTACATTCTCATGCTAGATTTGATTGACTTCTTGAAAGTTCTAAATGGCTTGTAGTACTTTGTATCGGGTTTGCAGTACTGTACACTTACTGCAGGTTAGATTCATGTCAGGATAGACTCAGCCCTTGTTATGTCCAAAGTACGTGAAACCACTTACTGCATGAGGTACTTTGGAAGAGACCTGTCAAACTGATGTCCTCTCAGTGTCCCATATATATATATATATTAGAGATCTCACTACCTGGTTCATAAAAGGGATTTGTCTCATTGCCCTTAGCCAAGAATATCATCCAGTGGACACAACTGTGCAGCATACTGTGTATTGTATGCTGCCTATGTTTATGTAGTGTTCAGTGCTGCTCCTTTTGACAGCTGTGGCAGTTTTGCCATTGGGCCAATAATCTATAAAGTGCCCTGAGATGGAAGTTGCTTTATATGTGTGTGTGTGTATATATATAATATAATATGTGTATATATATATAAAATAAAGCTGCAAAAGCAGGAAATGGTGAATTAACTCAGTCTCAGCATTCTGAATTCACACTGTTATTGCCTACTTTGGCAACCCATGGTACTGTATGCAAATTCAACCATCGATTTTCTACCTTTTGAGAGAGACTGATATGTTGTTATTCTTTATCCTAACAGGGTGAGCTAAGATTCTCATAACTCATGACTCCCTTGCTTCCTTAGGTTACACTGTGTCTGACCCTTAGCGTTGTTTTGATTCTCTTAATTCATTTCCTTGTAGGAGGCCTCTAACTGCCCTTCAGATGCCTGGTTTTCAGAGCAGCTGAACACCCACAATTATAACTGAAGTTAATTGGAACAGTGTGTGCTCAGCTCCTCTGAAACTCAGGCCCCACCAAATGGTGGTACTTCCCAAAGCATTTTAATGAGACTTGCCAAAGATCAAAACCAGATTTGTTAAGCCATAGCAAGGGGTTTGTTATATTGAACAAGGATAATTATGCATTTGCAAAGATCTGTTGAACCCTAACAAGGTTAGTTATTCTGCTATTGATTCTTATTAAAAAAAGAAATAAACCAATGAAAACTCAACAGTTAATCAGACTCAATAGCATGTTTTTATAGCTTGAACATTTTAGAACTTTCATTTTCAAAATAATACTAAAAGGGGGCAGCTTGGTTCATGTTGTCAAGTATCAGAGAGGTAGCTGTGTTAGTCTGGATCTGTAAAAGCAGCAAAGAATCCTGTGGCACCTTATAGACTAACAGATGTTTTGGAGCATGAGCTTTCTTGAGTGAATACCCACTTCGTCAGATGCATCTGACGAAGTGGGTATTCACCCACGAAAGCTCATGCTCCAAAACGTCTGTTAGTCTATAAGGTGCCACAGGATTCTTTCCTGCTTGGTTCATGTTAAATACTCAATGACTGGAAATTCTATAAAAATTAAGCCAAGATTACTGTAGAGTATGGCAAAAAAGGAACAATTTATGCCATGGTATAGGCCTCAGTCCTGGATTGAACTCCAAGCAGACAGACCTCAGCGCCTGTGTAGATCTTGCTGCAGTATCACGGCCCATTTTGGCTGCTGAAGTCTTCAGAAATGGCTTAACAGATAAAAATCATCTTGTGGCTTGGTGGTAAGTGTGGCCTAGTAGATAGCGCACTGAACTGGGACTTAGGAGATCTAGCTTCTAGTCCCAACTCTACCACTTGCCTGTGGATTATCTTGAGCCAGTCATTTCACTTTCCTGTGCCTCAATTTCCCTGTCGGTAAAATGGAGGAAATGATACTAACCTTCCTCCATAAAGCACTTTCTGATCTAACGTTAGATATTATCATTATTATTATTCACTACCATGCAAAGAGACCAGGGTTAGAGTGCAGTCTTGGTCTCTTGTACTATACGTCAGGAATGCTGTGGAGAGAATACAGTGGGCAAGCACAGGTCAGAGAGCCTTGCTGAGCTATATCCCTTCTGGATGGACTATAAAGGGAGTCATATCCAGCCGTCTTCAGACACTAGGATGGTGGCACCAGCAATGATTTGGCGAGTGTTCTGTGAGCATTGGAAGGAGGAGCTCTCATAAATTGAATTAAAAGTTAAGTAATAGAAAGAATGGGACATGGAGGAGTTCTGGGGTGTGCGTGTGTAACATGCTCCCAAAATATTAAAATACAACATTCGGGATTTTAGTGGCGATGCAGAAATGGATATTTGCTGCTGTAATAAAAAAAAATACTGTGCATTACTGTAAGAGATGGCCATGAACCCAAAGAAGTGAGGACGTTTGGAATCATATCTGCCATAGGAACCCTAAACAAGCTTTTTTTATACTTCCCAGTTACAGCACATGTGGTACACGGGAGTTCAAAGAACTGTGTATGCCATGTATGCTGTAATGCAGGGATGCTGCATGGCTGAGAAAGTTGTGCTTTTCTCAGTGCTGACTTGCTGTGCTTTCTGTGTATGTCAGAATTTCAGTGCTATTTTAACAGAGCTTTTGTGTGTAGGTTTCTTTAGTTGTCAACAGTGTAGTGACAGTGCATATCAAATATGTGTTCTTAGGGCTTGTTTCTGCATTGATGTAAATGAGAGCAGAATCTGGACCAAAATTTTGACTTTTTCCAACTATATTCCCCCAATATCCAAACAAGGCTTTGTCTATATTAAAGACTATGTGCCTTCACCTAGAATTTAGCAAATCAAATGAAAAAAAATTATATGCCCTTTAACCTCAAAATGACTAAACCAATCTATACAATTTAAAAAAATGCATCCAGGCTAATAACTTGTATGCCAAGCTTCAGCCTCATGTGATGTGATATGAATGAGCTATAGCAACTCCTTGAAATTAGAACTCAGCAAGAGAAATGCTGACAAATCCTAACTATTGCATGTTAGAAGCAAGACTATAATATTAGTGTGATTACTGACAGATGTGAGCATTCCTCAGGGGCAACATAAAGAATTTCAGTACATTGAACTCCCAAAGATTTATTCACCCAGATGAAAAGGCTCTCAAAATAGAATCACTCATACCCAGAACACTCCTTTCAGCAGTTCTTGTAAATAGCCCATTCAATGTGCCGTTCCATTTTGTATGCAAAATGCATATAAAATGTTGCAGCCAAGATAGGTGCTTCATGACTGAAAACTTGCATGTATTTCTGGTAAGTGTTGTGTTTACAGTAACTTTTTCACATAATTAAATCTGTGGAAATTCCACTCTGTTGTGTAGGAACTGATTTCCCAGTTCATAGGTTTTATTCTCTTGTGTAAATCACTAAAGATTACTTGGCTGAGCAGCTCTCCATTGAAATGTCACTGATCAGCACTGGTTAGACAACCAAGTCTGCTTTTCCCTCTTTAGGTCTTAGGCTTTATCTTGGTATTCAGGCTTTTGAATTCTTGTTATGAAAAATGTGCATTATCTTTCAGCCTTCCATGAGTATGATACCATAGTAGCAACATTTAGATCCAAGTGGCAGCATAAGGAGAAGAAGCACCTTTTCAAGAGGCTTGCTCTCACACAAATACCAGATTTATGAGAGACTCTGGGATCTGTGGATATCAGCTAGTGGCAGTTTTAGAAACCCATTGGACATTCTGCTTTGGTAGAATGCCATGTTCTGTCTTGGTTCCGCTTCAAATGTTCAGATATAATTAAAATTTTAAGGCTTTCCTTAAATTTGTCTGAATCCTATGCTTAACTCTTTGTTAACCTGCACGCTATCTTAGCTGCAGAAAGGCTTAGCAGTAGCTTTCCTTTTGTTCCTCTTTTGCTGCTGTTATTTTCCTCCACTGATAGTGATTGTAGATCACACTTCTCTCTGCTCCATATTAGTGCTCTCATAATGGCTCTCCTAAGTTTCTTTCAAGTGGTTTAGACAGTTCTGTTGTGACGGGAGATACCCCTGTTCCTTAGGACCTCCCATTCTTTCTCTGTTACTGGAAATTCTAACAAAGGTTCATAGAGAACCTGTTTGTTTGCTTGCTTGTTTGCTTGTGGTGTTTCTTCACACACACTGAAAAAAACACACCTTTAAAAAAAATCTGTACTTTTCACTAAAAAATAGTTTTATTTTCCCCTTTTGACAAAATTGGAAAATGAAAAATGTAGTAATTTAGCTTTATTTGGAGGGGGGTTTCTTCTTGGTTTATCATTTTTTCTCTCCCCACTTTCTCTTCCTCTCCCCTACCCCCTGTTTGTCAGTGGCAAAAAAGGGGGATTAGTAGGACAGAAAAAATGAAGCATTTACTGAAAATTTTCAAATGCCCGAAAAATCATTCTTTTTCCATACTTGTGAAACGAAAATTAATTTGACATTTTCAAAATTTCTCATGTTAAATTTTTCCATTTGTGACCAGTTCTCTAACCTGGGAGTTGCATCCCTCAGGGGATTCGTAAACAGTTTTGAGGGAGTCAGTCATGACAGCTCTCCCTTTCTTTATAGCTGGATGGGAATGGGGATTGCAAAACTTTGTTCTGTTGTAACACGGGGCCATGGGATGGAAAACCACTCCTCACACATTTATTTCTAGATTAATTTTTGTTTTCTTAAACAACAGATAGAATATACTGTGTAAGGATGAAATACAATATCATTATAAACTAAAGTTATATCAATATATAACAGTATTTTAGTTTAAGATGTCTATCTGATTTGCATAAAACTATAAACACTCTAAAAATACAACCTTGCAAAATTCCACTCAGGATTTTTGTTGTTTTTGTTTTGTTTTGTTTTTTGTGGAGGATGAATGATAATAGTCGGGAGAGTAGCTTTTGTGAATGGAGTAGTGAAGTTTTATGACAGTTTTGGAAGGATGAATATAAACCGCAATATTTTTACAAATTGAGATTGTATCAAATGTAACCTTAAACGTACTGTAACATTTCAACGCCTCTCGTACTTTCATATATTGAAAGTTTGCACAAAAGGGCTGTCAAACTCAGGCCTAGTGTGGTCTAGTGGAGGGTTCTGAACTGGGAGTCAGGAGACCTAAGTTCTCTTCCCAACTTTGCCAATGAGCTGCTGCATGACATAGGACAAGTCACTTCACATTGTGCCTCTATGTGTTTGTAGATCAGGATCGCGCTAAGGAACTGTTAGTGCATGGGAGCATGGTCCACAAAGACATTTAGAACATAAGAATGGCCATATTTGATCAGACCAATGGTTCATCTAGCCCAGTATCCTGTCTTCTGACAGTGGCCAGTGCAGGTGCTTCAGAAGGAATGAACACAGTATGGCAACCTTCAAGTGATCCATTCCCTCTCCACTTACTGCATAGCACCTAGTGCAGGGGAGATTTACTTCCCAGCTTGGTGTGAATAAGTCACAGATGATAACTGTATAACACAGAGAAACTTTATAGGGGAAAAGATCTGGTTAAAGGTTGATCTGCTGTACCTCTCTCTGTATACTAGGCCATAGTTATTAGTTAGATTACTTCACCAGAGGTACTTAAAGAGATCTGGCCAGCTGGGCATCTTTACACTGTCAAGTGTACAATTTATTCCGTCAAGATTTTGGTATATCACTTGGTTCTCAGCCTTGCTGTTCAGGTAGCTCCCTGCCAGAATTCAGCTTGATACTCATTGCCAACCATTTTATATAGATGATCATGAATGAGGCTCTGTTTTTGGTCAGATCCTTTAATACAATCTTGACAGTAGGTCTGTATTTAAGTTCTCTGTATTATTATGCTGGAGGATAAAACTTGCCCTCTGCAACCTACATGCCAGGGTATGTTTGCTTTTCCTCTTTGAACCATATGCCAAATGTTCAAAAGCCAACATGGTGTAACTCATTTTATCATGAATCTGCCAGTTGGCTGTAAGGTTTATCTGCAGTATCTGTATTGTGAATTTTCTGAAATGATATTTCTCTCTTTCAAAACAGCATGTTGTTGCTTCATCATCTCTTCTGAAGGCTTGATTCTGTCAGGCACTGGTCACTCTTGACTGCCTGATAAATTTAAGATCAATCCCTCCATTTGTATAGCATGATTTTACCCAGTGCCTCTGTATCATAGATTTTTCCCCTCTGCACTTCTCATAAGAAGTTCCACCATAAAGAGACTTAGTAAGATATTTATCACTGGATTCTGCTGTCTCAGCCCTTTGCCAGAAATGGATATTACTGTACTGCCTTTGTATGTTTATCTTGGCAAAGAACAGAACTTTGTCTTGTGATGCAGATTTATTGCTGAATACATCCCAGTCACAGCAACAATATATTTCATGTGTAAAGTTTGTTATATATCATTGTATTTTTGCTCCAAAAATGTAGTTTGTTTTTCTAATAGCAAATTCTAGATTTTCTGAAAGAGTATTTTCTGGAAGAGTATTCTGAATCAGCACTGCAATGAAAGAAAAGGCAAGCAACTGTTACCCTTTTGCTACAGACATTTCCTCTGCTGAATGTCTACCAAAAAGAAAGAAAAAATACTTTGGCTATTGCCCAGTTGTGCCTCCTGAGCCCAATCCTGCAACCCTTATTTATGGGAGTAATACTTACTCCTGTAAAGAGTCCCATTGAAGTCAGTGATACTGCTAACATGAATAAAGACTCAGGGGGCAGCTGTGTTAGTCTGTATCCACAAAAACAACAGGGAGTCTGGTGGCACCTTTACGACTAACAGATTTATTTGGGCATAAGCTTTCGTGGGTAAAAATTATGAAAAAGTGGGTTTTTTACCCACAAAAGCTTATGCCCAAATAAATCTGTTAGTCTTTAAGGTGCCACCAGACTCCCTGTTGTCTTTATGAATAAAGACTATTTGTTTAAGGTGTGTAGGATCAGGCCCTTTACTATAAATACAAGTACAGTCAATGGGGCTGAAAAGGATATTGACCCAACAGTTGATCCTTGTTTGGATATCTCAAGGATGGTCTTTTCATAATGAGCAATGGAATCCTGTTGTTATAAAGAATGATTTGGGCAACTCCCATTGGGATTATTGTACCCAAATAATTACTACATCCGGATCCATGACTAGACTCAGATACACCATACTTGTTGTTGACTTTGAGCACCTGGTAATATGCACTTACTACTGCCTTTTTATTTGAGGATCTTAGGTTACGTCTATACTGCAGATGGGAACCTGCCTCCGAGCCTGTGTATACAGACTTACGTTAGTTCTGCTTGAGCTAGCACTGAATAGCAGTGTGCGCATAGCAGCACAGGCAGCAACTTGAGCTAACCACCAGAGCTCAGACTTAGGGGGTCAGATGGGCTTGGACTCAGGCAGTGAGCCTGAGCCACCAACTGTGCTGCAAAAATGTCCCTACTGCTATTTTTAGTACACTAGCTCGAGCTAGTGTTAGTCTGTCTACCCAGATGACATCATCTGTGTCATGCCCCCAGCTAGTCCTTCACGCCCGTGCTCCCACTTTGGGAAACACTTGTGTAGATTTTCATCATGTGATGCTTCCTCAGCTTTCTTACATGTTTAATGAGCAATGAAATAGTTAACAGTGGTGATATTTAAGGTATCATCATTGGCATCTGAGTTAGCATAAAAAAGTATAGCGCAGTCCATCCCTCAGAACATGTTTCAGGCTCTCTGCAAACTCAGGTAGATATCTTTGCTTCAGTTACACTCAGGTCACATTTTGAAGGTTTCCTTCACAACAGTAACAGGTAGAGACTTACTCTTCTAAAAAAATGAAAGATCAGACTCTGGAGAATAATTGATAGATCTGGTTGTGCCCTCCCAGAGGGGCATGTCTCCCATTTTGGAAAACACTTCAGTAGGGCAAACCACGTAGGAAACAACTCAGCCTAGTACATGAACCTATTTAGCTCTGAATAGACACTAAGAGCTGCTTTACTTTATGTCAGGGACTGCCCCTCTAGCTGACTGGCCCCACTGGCCATGTGAAAACTAGAAAAAAGTTGTGTTCTTAATTTTAGTGAATATGTATTAAAACTCTAGTGTAGACAAGTAAGTTGTAGGGGACCTGAAGTACACCTGGGATTTCACACAGGATTTTAATATGGGTTTATTACCATGTTAAAAAACATACCTTTTTATACTAAAAGAAAAGCCCACCTCAGGAAGGTCATGCAGATTGCTTAATACCACTGACTGAAATGAGCACAGCTCATATGCAATGCAGAATCCAAGCTAGAAGTCACATATCAGTTAAAATAACTTGTAGAGTCGTCTGTTGAAGCCTCTAGAGTTGTAAGCAGTGCAGGCTGATTACAGCCAGTTTTATTTTTTATCCTCTTCCCCTTTTTTCTGAAAAACAAACAAACAGAACCACTAGGAAATTAAATTAAAAATAAATAACTTAAATGCAGTGTTGAGCTTGCAGGATTAAATGGGCAGAAGTCAGGAAATTCCAAAAGATAAGGTTGCATTGGCAATGGCAGCTCAGCCACGTCGCATACATGTAGCATTTTCCATTCAGCTTGCCCTTGTTAACTGTAACATAACTTTTTTTTTTTTAGCATACCATAAAATATGCAGAATATGTCATGTGGATATGTGCACATTGCTGGATCAAAGCCACGCAGAACAGAAGTGCCAAGTCATATGTCAGTTGCTGGGCACAGCAGTAAATATACGTGTTCCTAAAAAAATAAATAAATGCTTAAATTCTGAATAAATTACTAGTGTAAAAGGTACTGGTTTGCAGACCCTGGGCCAAATTCAGGTCTCCTTTAGACTGAGGTAAATGTGATTTTATTGGAATAACTCCAGATTTACAACGAAGTAGATGAATTTAGCTCGATGTCATCCAAACTCACAATTTTAAAAAAGAATTTATTTTTTCATTCTGTTTCCCTTCAAATACATATGTTGTCCAACCAATGCCATTTGTGGAAGAGTGAGAACAGTGATTCTACTTACTACCAGGCAAAAAAAGCTTGAAGAACATCAAAAGAAATGGTAAATTCCAAAGTTAAAGTTTGCTCCCAACTTTATTTGTTTATAATTCTCATGAAATTGCTGCTTTAATGCACAAATTATTATTTCATAGAGCCTTCTCTCTTTGGATTTAGAGAGCTACGTGTGATTCCTTTTGTGATGTGAAATAGTGACCACATGGGAATGAATTTTCTCATTACACGCATGATTACGTCAACTGAAGGTCTCTCTGGTAATTTTGCTCCTTCTCTGTATGACAAACATCAGTCTAATGCTATCGTTACATGTGTAAATTGAATTCAGTATCATTTCTCTATACAAACATCACACAGTTCCATTACAACCCCATTCTTAGAATTTGTATGCAAGAATGAGAGTTTTTTTGTCTTCTAAATGGAGTGTTTAATAAAGACCAGTATGCTCAGGGCTTTATATCAGAGGGAAAATTTGTAACCCAGAGAGCTTCATGATATAAAAACCCAAGCACAGAAACACACTATACAGAAAAAAATACAGTGAGCAAACAGTGATCTGCCTTTGCATGAGTGCATGGAATGGGAAGGTGTGCAAGGGCAGATCACAACAGCAGTCTCTGAGAATGCTCAGTTATGCCTCCTTCCAGAGAACACATCACCCAGATAGGGGTGAGGCCATGCCCCATTCTCCACTACACGGGCCCATGGACCCAAGCTGGTGTATTGTTGGAAATAATATGCACCACTCCTGTGGATGGTGTACAGCGATAATTCCCCTCCCCCTGCACGCCCTGGGAGAGATTGTCTGCTCCATTAGGCTTTGTGCCTGATTATGCAATTATATAGGAGAACTTAGTGCGGATGGAAGGTGCTGACTTGACATCCATGGGGTCTGAAGTCTCCTCTTGACCAGCAGAACAAGCACAGCAAAGGCTGCCGCAGTACAAATTCCCCAAACCACCCTGTCCGTGCATCTCAGTGTGACATGGAAGGACCGGTGTTGCTAGGGGTGACTTTTCAGTATGTGTCTACTTGTCCATTGGGGACTGTATTGAAAAGATTGAACAATATGATTTTTTGTCCCTACAGACTTGGCTTGGTTTTAAAATGGTGACTAGGAGAGCCAAAGCTGTGAATCGGATTGCCAGTCCCCTCAGCTATCCAGTACTCACCATATCTGTTATATTTTCTATATCTTTGAGGGTTTTTTAACAACATATATATGCCCATTACATTTAGCTGCTGTATTTCCCTCTGCTAAATTGCACCACAAACTCAGTATATAATGTGTTAGTATCTTTTGCCTCACACATTTTTGTTGTACTTGTGATACACACTTTGCTTTGTCTCCTAAAATTCCAGCTAATGCTTAGTTAAAACACTTTACATGTTCAGACATACGTTTTCTGTTTAGCGTTTGTTTTGATTAGTAATTCATTTTATCTTTAAAAAAAGGAAAATCACTGTTTATAAAGTTGTATCCTGACATCAAAGGATCTTCTGACTTTGCCTGCCATACTGTTTAAGGTACAGTGGAGTGATTTTAAAACAAACAAACAAAAAAGCCTATTGGGATAATTGTTAAGGAAATCTCTAGTTTGTTGTTTGGGCAACTGACAAAGTCAGTATGTAAATTCTGGCAGCCCTTTCCGACCAACAGAGTGGGGGCACAACCAGGGCCGGCTCGAGGCCCCAGCACGCCAAGCGCGTGCTTGGGGCAGCATGCTGAGGGGGGCACTCTGCTGGTTGCCGGGAGGGTGGCAGGTTGCTCTGGTGGACCTCCCTCAGGCGTGCCTGCGGAGTGTCCGCTGGTCCCGCGACTCCGGTGGAGCATCCACAGGCACGCCTACGGGAGGTCCACCGGAGCCGCGGGACCAGCGGACCCTCCGCAGGGACGCCTGCAGGAGCTCCACCGGAGCCGTGGGACCAGTGAGCGGCAGAGTGCCCCCCGTGGCGTGCCGCCGTGCTTGGGGTGGAGAAATGGCTAGAGCCGGCCCTGGGCACAACTGGTTCCACTTGGGAAAGATACGAAATAAAACTTACTTCAGAAACTCCTCTTATTCTGTTGGGAGGCCAAGGATAGATTAAGTGGAGGACTTGCCAGTTGAAAATAGTTGCAATTGCATTGTTAACCATGAATCGGATACCTCCAGTTCTTAATCATAGTAGATGTAAAATGCTTGATTGTTCTGGCTTGCTAGAAATGGATGGGGTGACAGTTTGTGCCCAGAATAATGCCACTGCGGGTATTTGTTGGAACACACTTTAACTTTTTTTGATGATCCTTTCTTAGAAATAATTTAAAATAATTATTAGATTACATTCCGTGCAAGTTAACACATTCAATAAAATTTATATGGGCCCATTCTAGGGATTTTCTAATTACACCGTGGAGCGTTTTTTTAACATAGGTCATAGAAATCCATTTTAACTGTGAACCATGACACTTCTCTTGACATTTATCTGGCCACACTTGACATATTGGGATTTAAACCAGACCTATAGATTAAAAGAATTAGGGCCTGATCCTGAAAGGTGCTGTGTACCCTCAGCTCTCTGTGATGTCAGTAAGAATTGGGGGCACACTGCACCTCTCAGCATGGAGCACTGGGTGGCTAATATGGTTACCCAAGGGTTGTCTTAACTAGCTCTCCAAGGCTCTGTGGTGTTGCTTGATTACAGTCAATTCCACAACTTTCAGAGAAAGTAGAGTAAATGTAAATACTGATTTCTATTTATGGGCTGGGCTACTTGTACAGATCCAAACAAAACCAAACCATTCATTCTCGCAGCTTCTGTAATGGCCTTCTCTTTTTGCCTCAAGTACTGCATTGGGGTAGTAAGATAAGCTTTCTTTCAAGATATATTTTCCAATATATTATATTATCTGTGTGTAGAAGCAGTTTCTAGGCCTCTTTGCAGCTTACTAGGCTCCTCTGCTGACACACTCTGAATTCAGGTACTGGAATCCTACATAAAGATACAAACTGTGCTGGTTCATACTGGGAGGTGGCTCTAGTTACCTCCCAATCACCATGTAAAAAGAGTGGAGTGTCTTTCTGAGGCAGCCACAGCTGGAAACTTAAAATGAGTTTTGCTTTATTATTTTAGTTACTGATAAAGCCATACCCCTGGAAGGGGGTGAGTATATGTGTATTGGAGCAGGGAGGGAGATGTATATGCTTTAACTGCTGTGGATGTGCTCTGGCATATTTGGGATAGTAACAGTAATTATTAATGATACTGTGCCATTTTATGTAGCCTCCACCCCAACATCTCAAAGCACTTTACAAATATTAATAAATGTAACTTCACAGTATTAGACGGAACCATTCAGAAGTGTGGTCTTCTGTATTCTTTGCAGAAATTCTCACCTCGGATCAAGTTAGCAGATCTTGATTCAGCCATATGGTGTGTAGGCATCACCAATATGAACACAGTGTAGACACTTACCTAGGGCTTGTCTACACAATGCCATAGTCCACATTAGAGGGGGGTAAATTCTAGTGTAGGCAAGTGTGTTGTATACTAACTGGCCCATGTGGACCCTGCTGGCTTGCACTAAAAGTTCCCTAGTACACGTTAATGTAGCCCTGTTTCAAACAGTACTCTGCAAGTAGGCTGCAAGAGGTAACTGCTCTAAGACATGTGATAGTGCATGCATTGATATGATTTATACATGGTTTTATTTTGAAAAAATTTGCCAAAGAATGCTGCTTCTCTGGAAGCTCAATACATGACCAGATTTCTTGATGAGGAGAAAAAGAGTGATTTACATGCATCTGGGAGAGATGGGGAATTAGTCTGTCCCATCGGGTTATTAATAATACACCTGTAATGGATGCCAGAAAAAAAACCCTGGCTGTATTTTCTGCAACAAACAGAAAACAGGCTAAACTGCTTTTAGATAGCAAGTAAACATCACAGTCATGAAAAAATTTACTCCTAGGTGTTGGAAGTATGATACTATAGGAGCTTGTGAAGTAGGTAGAATTTGTTTTATCTAATATCAATTTTCTGAGGTCTTGTACTACAGCAGAATCTACAATTCATCCTTTTAACGATCTTGGAGCTTCCAGTGGTTCCAGGATTTTACAGTGGAGTTTTAAGAATGATTTACTGTTAAATATTAAGTGCTTAACCATGTAATGGTGAACTTCTGTTGTCATGTGGCTCACAGATGTCCCTGCTAAGGGTCCAATCCAAGTCCCAATGGTGTCATCAGGAGTTGGATTGGGTCCTAAATACCCTGAGAAGAAAAAAATACTGGCACCAAATCCGCAGAGAAAAAGGAATGAGATACTGACTAAATACTGGGATGGGGGAAAAGAGTGTTTACAGGATGTTTGTGTTTTTTAGACACATGGCACTTTTGAATGAGTTTGGGGCCCAGTCCTGAAGTCCTAATTCATAGAGAACTTCTGGTCAGTCAGTGGGAGGTTGAGTATAAGATAGCAGAACTGGACTCTTAGCATTCATGCCCTTGAAGAGCTACATGTCATAGTAAACATGTTGCTGCACGTTTATTCTTCTAACTGTTATTTCATGATGGACCTGAAACAGTGTCAACTATGTGCCTGATTGCATGGCGTGCTCTTTGCTAAAGGATCATACAGAATAATTTGCCTTTTCTTTCCAACAGGTCTCCTGCATTTTAAAACATGCTGGCAAAAGGAAGTCAGAATGTTGCCTGATTGTAAATTGTTCTTTATTTATCATAATTCCAGTATGGATCAGTACTGAATATAGATGTTTCCCGCTAGGCAAAATTCTGGCTTGTTTGTAAGAGCTAGTCAAATCCTGCAAGCTTTATGCAGTTGTTTCTCAGTACTGAAGTCCAGTTGCCTGAGTCAGGTGCAGAGCTTATCATTTTGGTTTAGTAGTGGATAGAGGATGATTACAGTTCTGGTGCTCAGTAAATCCCCTTACTCCCCTCTTACAGTAAGGAAAAATGTTCATTATAAACCCCTGCATGATCTGTCCTCAGAGGGTGAGATCCTGCAGGATGCTGACTCTCTTCTTCTTCTTCTTCTCCTGTT
This sequence comes from Gopherus flavomarginatus, assembly GCF_025201925.1. Classification (NCBI taxonomy): domain Eukaryota; kingdom Metazoa; phylum Chordata; order Testudines; family Testudinidae; genus Gopherus; species Gopherus flavomarginatus. Next base: position 23,735,473 of record NC_066626.1, on the reverse strand, counting down.
GTCTTTAATGGGAGCTGAAAGCACCCTGCACCTCACTGGATCAACAGTCACTCATTCTGGATTAGTAGTAAATACATCCTGAGCACAAATTTACAGGGTGCTCGTACTGAAGGCAATGAGAGTCTGGCCATTGATTTGGAGCCCAGTCCTGATAGATGCTGAGCATCTCCTGTTCCTGTTGACTACATCAGAAGTTGCAGGTGCTCATTATCTCTGTCAGTATCAGGTCCTTCGTTCACCAGAACTCACCTGCTTCCCCATGACAGTGAGTACCCACAAAGAAGGGTCTCCTGGGTGTTCAATTTTGTAGATTTATAGGGACCAGTGTGACCATCTCATCTGACCTCCAGCATAATACAGGCCATAGAATTTCACCATGTGATTCCTGCACAAACCCATAACTTCTGGTTGCACTAGAGCACACCATTTGGAAAGGCATCTGGTCTTGATTTTTGTGTGTGTGTGTAATGACTATGTCTCTATATTATTTTCCCTTTAAAATTATATATATTATAGAGACATAGTCTAAAGAACTGTAATAAATTGAAATAATAATGGCAGGCTCTGACTAATGGGCAACAATCCACCTGAGCTTTCCCCCTATGAAAGCACTCTGGCTCTCCAGTCAAATACTTTCTTCCATCTTCCCAGTCTCAAGACAGACTTATTCTCAACTCCCCTATCCTGAACTCCATGACAGCCTTCCTCTGGGTTATAACCAAGTGTTAGTGCCAATTATACATAGGCTTGACAACTAGGGAGAATATGGAGCCATGCTATCTATGCCCCACGTCCTGCTGACTGGATGAGCCATCCTCTTCTACTGGCACTCAAAATCATAAACAAAACCTCACTTGCTCTGCCCTGCAGAACCTCTATCTGTGGCCTACATGACCAATAGCACCGATAGTTTCTTCTGTGTATTGGGTGAGGTCACAGATGTGGTATCAAACTTCCCAGAAGGAAGTGATGCTTAAAAATAGAGAGAGCCATGAGCCTCCACTTCTGTCCTCACTGTGTCTGGCCATCAATAAGGTCTAGATCTGCCTCTTCTCTTCTATCCAGCCATCTCCCTGTTCTTTTTACTGTGCATGTGGCTTTAGGACAGCACTGCATCTTGCCTTAAAAGCTCCATGGGCATTGAGCAGATAGTAGCAGAATTATTTTGGGGGAGTTCTGTGGCCTATATTATACAGGAGGTCAGACTAGATGTTTGCAATGGCCTTAGAATCTATGAAAGCCATGTTTACAACAAATTGCTGGCTACAACCTCTCTAGCCCTCTCCGATGCATTCAAAGCAGGAGGTGGGAACATCATGTGAGGGACTACAGTGCAGCTCCCCAAAGGTCACTTCTGCACTTTGGTGGCCAGAAGAGGTGTAGAGAACAGCGAGAGAGGATTTTCAAGGCTGCTGCTGGCACTGGGCTCTTTGTGAGTGCAGGATATGTCCTCCAAGCATTAACTATAAATTTGCTACTATGTTTAAAGCTTCCATTCTTTCCTAGAGAGTAAAAGAGCATATTCCTACTGTAGAGTCTTTTTCGGTTTGAAAATGTGAAGTCACTTCTAAATTTGATCTTTCTTTATGATGGGAAGTTGCCTAAAACATTTTCATACTAAAGCTACACCATTTTCTTTGATAATAAAAATGAAATAAGCTTCCCTTTTAAGTGTTGTACCTTTACTCTTGACTTCCTCTCTTCTTCCTCCAGTCATCATTTCTTGTATAGTGTTCTCTTTGATTATCTGCCATTGAACATTTAGAGAGAACAAAATGGTGAGTCAGGAAGGTAGTTATATTAGGGAGAAAAGTCTCATATGAATCCTATTTATTTTTCAGAGGAATACATCTCATTTTGTCAAACTTTGCATACACCTCTACCCCACTATAACATGGTCATGGAGAGCCAAAAATCCCTACCACGTTATAGCTGAAACCCCGTTATATTGGGGTAGGGGCAGCAGGGCTCCGGTGGTGATTTAAAGAGCTTCGGGCTCCAGCCGCTGTGGGGAGCCCCAGGCCCTTTACATTGCTGGTGGAGCCCTGCTGCCACAGCCCCGGGGTAGGGGCGGCAGGGCTCCAGTGGTGATTTAAAGGGCCCTGGACTCCCTGCAGCAGCCAGAGTGCTGGACCCTTTAAATCGCCGGCAAGCCCCGCTGCTGCAGCCCCGGAGTAGCGGGGGCAGGGCCCTGGCGGTGATTTAAAGAGCTCTGGGCTCCAGCCGCTGCAGGGAGCCCTGGCCCTTTAAATTGCCAGTGGAGCCCTGCTGCTGCAGACCCGGGGTAGGGGTGGCAGGGCTCCTGCGAGATTTAAAGGGCCTGGGGGTCCCTGCAGCAGCTGGAGTCCCGGGCCCTTTAAATCACTGGCAAGCCCCGCTGCTGCAGCTCCGGGGTAGTGGCAGCAGGGCTCCAGTGGTGATTTAAAGAGCTCCATGCTCCAGCCACTGCGAGGAGCCTGGGCCCTTTAAAGTGCTGCCTGAGCCCTACTGTCGCAGCCCTGAGGTAGTGGCAGCAGGGCCCCCACAGTGATTTAAAGGGCCCAGGGCTCCTCGCAGCAGCCGGAGCCCTGGATCCTTTAAAGTGCTGCCAGAGCCCTGCTGCTACTTAGCTATACGTGAACCCGTGTTATATTGGGTCACGTTATAGTGGGGTGGAGGTGTATGTGGTGTCGTTCAGGGAGAAAATTTTTCCAATATCTATAAAACTTTACTTTTGTGCAAACTTTAAATATGGTATCTAGCTTTTTGGTTTAAAATCACGTTCACAATTTTAAAGCGATGTGAGTCCAGAAGATAAGGAGATTCGTGACTTTGAATTATTTTTGTACTAGTCCTCTAATTTACAAATAGCCCACTTCTGTGAGAAACCTCAAGGGACAACAGTTGAAATTCTGACTTGAATCACTTCATGAATCCTGTGCATTCATGAGCGCTCCTTGAGAACAAGCACATGAGATTATTTGTAACTTTCTAACCCAAACCATTCCTGAAATACAATAGGAAAAAGACAGTGAGAACAATTGGCTGAATAGACAGACCCATTCATTTTTCTAAGTCAAGGAACTTGTCTGATGGCTTGTTGGATTTATTTTGAATTTTCCACAAACATTCTCCTGACCTTAGAGTAAGCAATATTTAGACTGAGAGGAGCCTTCCTCCCCTTCTCCCCCCCCCCCCACAGATTTAGGGTTAGGAGGGAGAGGGAATCAAAACCGGGGCTTAGAATATAAAATGTCTTACAACCATGACTACAGAACCATTGATATGACTCTGGGGCTATGTCTACACTGGACGCCACTAGTGGTGCCGTGTAGCGTGTAGCTACTCACTGCAGTGACAAACAATACTGTGGTGTGTAGCTACAAGTGGCAATAAAAGGCTCTGGCAGGGAGAAAGCAACAGAGAAAGGCTGGGCAACAGGGAGCTGCCAGAGTCTTTCCCTGCTGCCTCTCCGCTGCTTGAGCCTTTCGCTGCTGCCAAAGTCTGTCCTGCGGTGGGAAAGACTCCAGCAGTGGGTCGCTGCACTGCTAAAAATAGTAGTATAAATGGGGGAGGCACTGCTTGGGCACGTTGAGCGCCATGTAGGGTATATACCCTGGGGGTTCAGGCGTGTCTGTACACATGTAAGCAATGCCCCACTTTCTGCACTGCTATTTATACCTCTGCTAGGGGCCGTGCAGTGTATGTACTGTACGCTCATTGAAAGGAGTGTGCAGTGTAGACATACCCAAATCTTCCAACGTACAGTGCCTGTAATTGTGCACTATTACCCTCTGTGTAAGACGAGTACTAAAATAACCAGCACAGTATATGCCAATCAGTAGAATGGCAAAGAGAAGTTACATATGCTGACTGTGAATCTCTAGTCTAGTAAACCTTTAGGTATGTCTGTTTGGACTCAGATTGTGTCAGGGCTCCATTCAGGCACTCAAATGAGGAAGAGGACACAAGGAACCTTCTCCATTCTCCCCACCTCCATCCATGTTCCTTGAGTGGAGGCCCGGACTATTCCCTCCCAGCACCAAAGTGGCAGAGGGGAGGTGGGGCCATAGCATTTGCCCCCTCTCATACTCCTCCCAGAGCTTTCTGGAGGCACAAAGTGGAGCATTCTGCACCCTTCTCAGGGCTACAGAAATAGGCACACTCCCCTTGTGGGCCTGGAGTCTCTGTGTGGCTCCCCTAATACTCAGTGCCTACCATGCACAATCTGACTCCTGAAGAGCTTTATTACACTGTAACAAGCTTAACGACTTCCGTATTTCCTCAGTGAAGCATCAGTCTCTGAAGCATTCCACTCCTCCACTAGACTTTGAATGTAATTGTGATCTAAGATTCAGCTAACCATGCAAAGTATGTGTTTAGATTGTAAAAGACCCTTCCAACTTAACCTGCAGAAAATCTTTGCAGGGGCAGTAACTCAGTGAGAACCATGCTATTTTGTTTGCTGGAGAAATTAACTTTGCATCCTGCTTTGAAAGAAAAGCTGCGGCTTAGGTGGGACTCATGTCCTACTGTAGTACTCTGGGGCCTTTGTGAAAAATGGATTGTTTCCTGTGTATAAAAAGGGTGGAATATGAGAACAGTCGTATATTCCCATTCTGTAATAAAGAGTGAGTATTACATATTATCAAAGGAAAAATGAGTCCAGGAAGACACAGCTAGATTTGTGAAAGGCTGTCTGCCCTTCAGGAAGTTCGAGAATTAAGGGCTAATTAAGAGGCCAGTGAGCAGAATGTGCTATCTCTGCTGAAATGGCTGTTCCAGCGCAAGTCATGACAAGGGTATGAGTATCTGACTCAAGTGGTGATCGGACCAGTATAATCACAGTACAATCAAAGATGTCTGGAGTGTGGGCAATGAAGTCCCAAACTCTAGCCCAGGACTGCCCTCCCCTCTAACTCCAGGGGAAGGATGAAGCTGATGAAGTACAGGTTTTCATTAACAGTGCAGGAAATCCATTTCAATTTATCCGTCAATGGGTGTACAAGTACAGACAAATTGTGGTTGCGTACATTTGATTTTGAGAAACTTCTTGTGTACATTTATATGCAAATTGGGAAGAGCTGTGGGCTCTTGGCAAACTGCCAACGTGGCTCAGCATACCACAGTTTAGGCACTGTGTGTGTCTGCATAAGGGGTTGGATGGCAAGTGCAATCAGGTTTTGAGATTTGCTCAAGAAAAACCCACCTGTGACAAGAGAGCCAGAACAGTAAGCAGAAACAGTATAACTTATAATTCTTCTTGTAGTTTACAACTGTTGTAGAAGATACAGCCAACTGGATTATCTAGAAAACGAGGGAAAGAAACTGGAGCCATTCAGTTTGGTGAGACACCTGATTTTTTTCTCACTAACCACCTTACAGTTTACATAGTGTTATAGATAACTAATCTCTGAGACTCTTGACTCCACATTCACATCATCCTCTACTGCTAATTACTTACTGTCATCTATTTTTTACAAAGCTATGAATTTAGAGACTGATTTTCAGACATGCTGAACACCTGCTATGTCTGCCGACTTCTGTTGTAGATGGTGCTCAGCACATCTGATAATAAGAACTCAGGGTATGTCTATGCTAGGAAAGTCCATCGTGTTAGAAAACATGTTAGTTAACACAATATTGAACATGACTTAAACATGATTGTCCTTGTCCACACTATGGGCTAAGTATGTTGGCTGGTCATGCTTAGCCATAAGTTTGGTTGGTGGTGGGGGGACCGTAATGTTAACCGAGGCCAGTTGACATGTTTTAAAATACAATTATCCTTGTCCACACTAAGGGCGAAGCATTAAATTGTCAAAAGCCTCTACATTCTGTATTCAGAAGTGACCCATAGCACCTAATTGCCTCAAGCCACCATTGAGAATAGCTCTTAGGCTCCTAAATCACTTTTGAAATTTGTACCTTAAGTCACGTTTAAAATGTCAGTTAGCAAATGTTCTAACATGATGTATTTTCCTAGTGTATACAGACCCTTAGTGTCTGCACAGAGCCTGAATTTGCATGCACAAGTGCATAGGATGATTGCTGGTCTAATCATCCCATTAACTCCTACAAATGAGAGATGTAGGAATGTTGTATGGCCCTTGATATATCAATGTGATAAACAAGTAGCCCAATGAGAGAGAAATCTGCTAATAATAACAATTCCTTTATTATTATCTCTATCCTACTGCCATGCCGTTTATTTTTCATTTTACTGACCCATTAGACCATCAGTGTTGTCCTGATGTTTTCCAACATCAAACACCCACATCTTGAATACCGCATGCACATGTGGTCGCCTCATCTCAAAAAAGATATATTGGAACTGGAAAAGGTTCAGAAAAGGACAACAAAAATGATTAGGGGTATGGAATAGCTTCCATATGAGGAGAGATTAAGAAGACTGGGACTTTTCAACTTGGAAAAGAGATAATTAAGGGGGCTAAGATAGAGGTCTATAAAATCATGACTGATGTGGAGAAAGTAAATAAAGAAGTGTTATTTACTCCTTCTCCTAACACAAGAACAAGGAGTCCTCAAATGAAATTAATAGGCAGCTGGTTTAAAACAAAAGAAAGTATTTCTTCACACAACGTGCAGCCAATGTGTGGAACTCTTTGCCAGAGGATGTTTTGAAGGCTGGGACTATAACAGGGTTTAAAAAAAGAACTAGATAAATTCATGGAGAATAGGTCCATCAGTGGCTCTTAGCCAGGATGTGCAGTGATGGTGTCTCTAACCTCTCTTTGCCAGAAGCTGGGAATGGGCGAAAGGGGATGGATCACTTCATGATTGCCTATTTTGTTTGTTCCCTCTGGGGCGACTGGCATGAGCCACTGTTGGAAGACAGGATACTGGGCTAGATGGACTTCTGGTGTGGCCCAGTATGGCCGATCTTATGTTCTTAAATGATATTCTACCACAGGTGCCATTGCTGACTGTGAAAAATCCATTAATGCAGCCCCCAGTCATTGGACTCCCATTGCTGAGGCAGATGCAGGAAATGTAAATGTCTGCTCCAAGCTTTTATATACAAAAGCAACAAACCCAATCCATGAACTGAGGGTGTTGTGCCTGCTCACTGCCCTACCAGGAGCTCCAGGAAGCATTATGCCTTCTGGAGCTTCCAAGGATTACAGTCGCTGTATCACCCTTAAACAGGATGCAGCATGTACTTCCCCACAGTTGTAGCCCTGCATCCTCTGCTCCTTTGGCAGTGCTAATGTTGCCAGCCCTGAGCTCTCTCTCCACTCTTGTAATAGCAGGCAGACACTACATAGGCTAATGTGGAGAAGCTCTTTGATCCCTTTCCACCTGGTGTGCTCATGCAAGAACTGGCCACAACCTGGCCCTAAGCTTTTAAATCCTAAGAGACATGTTCTATAAGAAAGGAGAAGTCCCTTTTTTCCCCCTTTTTTTTCTTTTTTTTTTTTGGTGGGTGTGGAGGCAACTACCAGCTTAAACAGTTCCAGTCACTTTTCAAACCACAACTCCACCAGGAAAAATCATCTTTTATTATTGCGGATTTCTGTCAGACTCACCTAAATGATCAGATCTGTCCCTCTCCCCAGTGTAAATGTGCAACAGCAGGACATAATGCCAGAATCACCTTTACATCTGTTTAGCTTAGGCATTTTGTGATATGCCCATTGCCACAACATCTGTGTGCCATGTACACAAATTAGAAAGAAGCATTTCCATCCAAAATGACAGTAATCTCCATCTGTCTGTTATGTATGCTATTTTCTTCATAGGAGTGGCACAAGTCTGTGATATGATCCAGAATTCTTATTAAGTAGTAGAGTTCTGGTTAAGTTAAGTACAATTGATGGGACACATTATTTTGCTACAGATATGATTCACAGTTGTCACCATGATGCACATCACAATTACTTAGCATTTCACTGCTGCAGCAGGGATAGTACACAGATCTTCCTTCTCCAAAAGCACAGGTCCATGCTGCTTGAGCTAAGGGATGATCTCCATTAATTTTTAGCAGTACAGGGTTTGTGATGCTCAGGGAATGTCTACAAAGGAGCTGAGAGGTGTAATGCCCAGCTTGGGTAGTCATGCATGGGCTAGCACTGCTCGAACCAGTGTCGCCATGGCAACATGGGCAGTTGATCGGGCTAACCTCCTGAGTACAATCCTGTCCAACCCCCTGGGATGTACTTTGGTGGCTAGCCCAAGCCACCCCCTATGCCATCAAAGATACATTGCTGTTTTAGGAATTAGCTTGAACAGAGCCAGCCCATATACATGTAGCCAAGATGGGAATCGCACCTCCCAGCTGCTGTGTAGATGTATGGTCAGTTGCACAGTTCTGATTCCATCCAGTGGAGGCAGTGGTACGTATCTTGTAATTTCATCACAGTGTTCTATTTAATGTTAAACAACCTTCGGTTTATGGTGGGTTTGTTAAGTTGTCGTCATGGTAAAGCTGCATGAAAAATCTTGTCCTTTTCTATATTTTGTGTGTGTATAGGATAGAAATTGGAGTGACAAGGCATTTCACTTATTTATAGATCACATCACCGTGAAACCTAGGCACAGGCAGTTTGCAAAGCACCCATCACCATAGCACCGCAGCTAGTAGGAAGAATTTTGAAACTAAATTGATTTGTATTTTTTTATATTGTATGTATTCTTTCTCACTTGGTGTCATTTCTGTTCATTTGAGTTGTTAGCTCCATACCATTGCCTTACGGTGAAACCAGAAGTAATTAGGCTCATATTATATTGCCGCACTCCTTGCCCTGTCCCTTTTTTCCTAAGTGTTTGAGTTTCGTGAAGGTCTATCACGGTTTGCAGCTGAACGACATGCTGAATTTATATTCTGAGCTCATCCAGTACTTTGTGCAAAATGATCCTTTGAGGAAGATAGAAAAGGGCAGCTACTTAGAGGGAGAGAAAATGAATTTGATCAAGCTATAAAGTAAAATGCTGTAAAGGTTTATTTCTGTAACCACAAAAATTCGAAAGTAACCAGAGCCCAATATTTTTATCTCTTTGGAGAATATATTTGTTTAAACATATCAAGGATTTCTTTCTACTAATCAGTGTCTGAAACCAGCCCATCCATTTCTGTCCTGTATGTATGAGAATGTGAGCTGAAATCTGTAGCAAACCAGATTAACTGTGAGTACATGATTCCAATGGAGTTTATAGGTTTTTAACATTTTAAGGGTCACAGAGGCGAAAAATAGTTTAATAATAGTCTTCAAGGCTGATACATTGACTTGGAACTCAGTGCATCTGGGTTCACATCCCCTCTCTGTCACAGACTTTGTGTGTAACCCGTGTGCTCTTCCAGTACATATTCAGCTCTTGTCAAGATGTGTGAAAGAAATATCTAGTCTCCGCGTGTTGAATGAGTTATAAATCCAGTTTTTGCCTTTTTCCTGCTGTTTAAATTGCAACTAGAATGTGATTCCCAGCATAAGTAGATAGACTCACGCTAGCTCTGCTCGAGCTGGAATGCTAAAAATAGCAATGTGGACATTGTAGCACCAGCAGCAGCTTGATTTGGTCACCTGAGCTAAGACCCAGAGGGTTAAGCAGACTTTGACTCGGGCAGCTACCTAAGCCTCTGTTCATGCAGCATCATCCACAATGCTATTTTGAGCATGCTAGCTCGAGCAGTACTAGTGAGAGTGAGTCTGTCTGCTCTGGGAATTACTCCTCCTAACAGACATACCCTGAAAGGTCCACATGAGTTTGTATGAGCTTCTGCATCATGAAAGCTGGGCAGGTCTTTTAATGAATTTCACTTCATGAGCACTATGGTGCTCTCAGATGGGAGATTTAGACACACATTTTCTACTCCAGTCTCTGTGCATTTTCTACCCCATGGAAGGGATGATGTCCCTCTTTCAATTAATCAAGCCACCATCCTTCATCTCATCCAAATCCCTCCTGAACATCCACTCCATGCACAGTCCCCACAGGAAGATCTTATAATGTCTTCAGTAAAATCAGAACTCTTTTTATTTCTGAGTCTGGGTTCCTGTCTTAGAATCATAGAAATGTTGGGCTGGAAGGGATCTCAAGAGGTCATCTAGTGCATCCCCCACACTGAGGCAAGACTTCTTAGCAGGGTCTGGCTTGACGTTTATGTTGCACTGCTGAGGCTGAGAAGTGTGCTCAGGTGAAAAGTCTGTCATGAGCAGAAGAGCAGTCTTGTGGCCAAGGCACTGAACTGAGACTCTGAAGCTCTGGGTTCAGTTCCTGGCTTAGCCTCCCATAGACTTTGTGGACCAGGTCCTCATCTGGTAGAAATAAGTGTAGCTCTGCTGAAATCAATGGATTCTATCAATATATGATTTTGGATAAATCACTTAAACCAAGATTTTAAAAAGTGAGTAGTGGTTTGGGTGCCCACACCTTAGAAGCATTTATTTTCACAGGGTGGATGCTCAGCACTTTCTGAAAATCAGATTTTTTCCAAAAACATTAGTCTGAAAACCTTGGATATAATCTCTCTGTACCTCAGTTCCCCATTGGTACAATGAGAATAAGAATACTTATCTACCTCACAGGGTTCCTGTGAGGGTATGTTCTATAATTATAGGTTGCTATGGTGCTGGGGGCCATGTAAGTAGGTAGATAAATAATAGGAAGTAGGGAACAGTGAATATTGGAGGCAAGCTCTACCTCACATATTTAAGATGAGTATATTGCTTTATTTCAGAATGGTTTTGGGGTGATTTTTTAGTTGAATGTCACTCTAAAAAAGAATCTCAAGTAGGTAAAAATTCTGCTCTCGGATCTTCATCATGGTGGTTTCTTGGCTACAGTGTTCTCCCTCCATTTCAGATTCTCATTAATATCACTAAAAAGAACAAGAGTTGTGGCACCTTAGAGACTAACAAATTTATTTGAGCATAAGCTTTTGTGAGCTAAAACCCACTGCATCGGATGCATGCAGTGGAAAATACAGTAGGAAGATATATATACACAGAGGACATCAAAAAATGGGTGTTGCCTTACTAACTATAACAAAAGTAATCAATTAAGGTGGGCTATTATCAGCAGGAGAAAGAAAAACTTTTGTAGTGATAATCAGGATGGCCCATTTCCAACAGTTGACAAGAAGGTGTGAGTAATAGTAGGGGAAAAATTAGCATGGAGAAGTAGGTTTTACTTTGTGTAATGATCCATCCACTCCCAGTCTTTATTCAAGCCTAATTTAATGGTGTCCAGTTTGCAAATTAATTTCAATTCTGCAGTTTTTCATTGGAGTCTGTTTTTTGAAGTTTTTTTGTTACAGTATTGCAACTCTGAGGTCTGTAATTGAGTGACCAGGGAAGTGTCCTCCGACTGGTTTTTGAATGTTATAATTCTTGATGTCTGATTTATGTCCATTTATTCTTTTGCATAGAGACTGTCCAGTTTGGCCAATGTACATGGCAGAGGGGCATTGCTGGCACATGATGGCATATATCACATTGGTAGATGTGCAGGTGATCAAGCCTCTGATAGTGTGGCTGATGTGATTAGATCCTATGATGGTGTCCCTTGAATAGGTATATAGACAGAGTTGGCAATGGGCTTTGTTGCAAGGATAGGTTCCTGGGTTAGTGTTTTTGGTGTGTAGTTGCTGGTGAGTATTTGCTTCAGGTTGGGGGGCTGTCTGTAAGCGAGGACTGGCCTGTCTCCCAAGATCTGTGAGAGTGAGGAATCGTCCTTCAGGATAGGTTGTAGATCCTTGATGATGCGCTGGAGATGTTTTAGTTGGAGGCTGAAGGTGATGGCTATTGGCGTTCTTTTACTTTCTTTGTTGGGCCTGTCCTGTAGTAGGTGACTTCTGGGTACTCTTCTGGCTCTGTCAATCTGTTTCTTCACTTCAGCAGATGGGTATTGTAGTTGTAAGAATGCTTGATAGAGATCTTATAGGTATTTGTCTCTGTCTGAGGGGTTGGAGCAAATGGGGTCGTATCTTAGAGCTTGACCCTAGACAATGGATTGTGTGGTGTGGTCTGGATGAAAGCTGGAGGCATGTAGTAGGTAAGTATAGCGGTCAGTAAGTTTCCGGTATAGGATGGTGTTTATGTGACCATCGCTTATTAGCACTATAGTGTCCTGGAAATGGATCTCTTGTGTGGACTGGTCCAGGCTGAGGTTGATGGTGGGATGGAAATTGTTGAAATCATGGTGGAATTCCTCAAGAGCTTCTTTTCCATGGGTCCAGATGATGAAGATGTCATCAGTGTAGCACGAGTAGGGGCATAGGGGATAAGAGCCGAGGAAGTGTTTTTCTATGTCAGCCATAAAAATTTTGGCATACTGTGTGGCCGTGTGGGTACCCATAGCAGTGAGATTTGCACACAGTTCAGAAAAGCACTAATGCACAGATTTGAATTCATCCCTATGTGGAAAATTACTTAAGCATTTATTTATGTCCCATAGAATTCAGTAGAACTTCAGCATGATCTTAAGCAATTTGCTGACTTGGGGCCATAGAGAGAAAAGCATGTCAGAGTTCCACTTTGTGGATTTGGGAGAAGAAGTCTGAACTAAAGGTGGCCATTTGGCTTGAACAAGAAAAGTACAGTATGTGTAATTCTATGACCACTTATAAACACACAGCTATTGTTGGCTGATCTCTTGTGCAGTTTTTCACATTAACAGTGAGGAACTACACTAGTTTTGAAACAGAAAAGCCTGTGTTTATAAGAAGGCCAGATAGATAAAGTCCTTCCTAAACTAACGTACGTTAAAAATTAAAGTTGTGCGATTACCTCAGGAAATGAAACAACAAAAAAAGCTGAAGCCGGGTGAAAAACTGAGTTCAGTTTTGTGGAGAAGTTTGATGAGTCACTTCCTTATCAGTATCTCTATTCTTCCTGGCAACGTTTTATTTTTGACTCTAAATGCTGTATTAAATGAAAAATTACACTTGGGTTGTGTGACGCAAGAAACACAATAAGCACTTCTCCTGTCGGATTTAAGTGATCGCACTTATGTCAAAATAGGAACTTGAACTGGGGTTTCACAAACACTTTATTAGGAAGTCACAAAGGTTAATGACATACTTAGTTCTTTAAGATGAGCTTTATATTTAGAATGTATACTGAGAATTTGCTCCATTGTTATTCATGGTCCCTCTATTTCCTTTCTATGGACAGTAGTACAGATGAGTTTTTGTTCTTGGCAAGAAAGTATCACCGATGCTTGTGTGAATGTATTGTTGCCCAAGAATTTGCACCATAAGTGCTCAATTTGGGCATCTTCAAATCTCTTAGTGGGTCTATTGTTGTAAGATCATCCAGTTGGGGAATAAAAACAATGCCATGTGACACACATAACCAATTCACACAGTGCAAACATCAAATCGTGAATATCAAATGTGTTCACATATACTCACATTGAAAAATTTGCAAACAATCTGTAGGCTGAAGAAAAGATTCATTGAACAATTGTGATGAGTGAACTTATTTTGTAGAAATACAGAAAGTCAAACTGCCAAACTGGGAGCTGCACCTCTCCTCTAGCGGAGCTCTCAGAGGGATTGTGATTTAGAAGGCACAGTCCCTCCCTGACATGCAGAGGGAGCTGGATGCTGTACCATCCCTTTGGATTGTGCCACTTGTTCATCCCAGTGCACCAAGCCAGCTGTGCAGTACAGTGCAAAGGGGGTATAGCCATAGAGGGAATAGGAAGAACCGCTTCCAAGAGTGTATGGACTGTGATTTGTCCCCCGCCCCAATGCAGGGTGCACAAGGGGCGAGAGGGAGGAAACATTCCTTGCACCTTCCCTCCAGCCAGCTCAGTGTGCTTGCACACAGTTTGAGAACAGGGAGATGGAATGAATAAATCATTCCTTGTTCACTCAGCTCTGGATGTGAGGGAGGAGGCTAGTGTTCGGTCCCCAATAGCGAGGACCCCTCCTCCCCCCGACAAACTGTCATGGACGCAGTTCTGCTCTCAGGTCTGCTGTCCCACATTGCTCTCTCACTTTTTCATGGTTGAGACCTCTGCCCATCTAAGGAGAGCAGCAAACAGTCAAGAACTGCTGTGTGGCTATGGGAGCAGAATCTTATCCGAAGTAAATTGCTTGTCATGTGTGTGTCTTGTTTTTTCAAGTTTGTTAGTGTGAGAAAGTCCACGTACGGAGTAACCACAGAGAGCTGTTTCTGTTCAGCCAAAATTGTTGGGTCCATTGAGGCGAGCAACATGGCTTTGTTGTGTTCTGAATCTAACCACAGATCTCGTCTGAAGCCTGCCGCGCCAGGGCTGCGCAGCTCAGAAGTGGCTAAACCATAGACACAAACTCATAGCAGGGCTGATGAAGTGGTTTTACTACACGCTGAAGCCTGTGGTCCTGTCTGCCAGGACAGTTAGTTGTGAATGAAGACTTATACTACAAACTGCTTAGAATATTATCACAGTTCAAAAATAGTACTTGCCGGATTTAAGAGCAATTTGTGTGTATCGAGGGTCACAGCAGCAGTTTGAGCCCAGTGAGAAAATGTGAATTACTGGTACAGGTCCTTACTGGAAGGTGGGGAGCCTGAGCTGCTGCTGAGACTCTGCAGAGCACTGGAACTGCGTTCTTCTGTTTGGTGAAATTTACCCATCCCCACCTACTCTCTGAGTTATTTGGGGATTAAGTGGGAGGTGAGTAGGTAAAGTTCCACCTCCTCCCACCCTCACATACCTCCTTAGGGCTGCAGTGCAGCCCTTCTTTGGCTTTTATTACAGCGTAAGGCCATGAATCAAAGCTCATTGAAGTCCGTGGGAGTCTTTCCATTGAATTCAGTGGGCATTGGATCCCTAGCTTGAAGTAATAGCTGCTTCCCTTCTGCACCTCTTTTTGTGGGCCTCTGACGGATCCTTAGCTCCTCCTCTGTCCTGCCCCAAACTGCCCCCTCCAAGGCTTGCAGGGGGTGCAAAGACTCCCTAGTATAGCCTGCCTGCCTACCCCCTTCCCTGCGGAGAAATGTACGGCGGAAGTACAGAGAAATCTCATTTGCAACTGGGGAAGCAAAACCACAGTAAACTGAGGTTGCTTTGCATGAAGCTTTGTATACAACAATAAAAATAATTAGCCTTTATACAGTGCTTTGCATCCATAGGTCTCAAAATCTTTTACAAAGAAATCAGTATCATTTATCCTTCATTTTACAGATGGGGGAAACCGAGGCACCAAGAAGGAAGTGACTTTCACAGGACCATCCAGCAAAGCAGTGGCAGAGCCAGGCATTGAACCTAGGTCTCCCGAGTCTCTGTCCAGTACCCTGTCCAAGGAGTTCTTGGTATGGCCCAGGGCACAGACTGTGTTTGAAATGGTCTAGCCATTGTTTTGTTGTTGCCAGTTGCTTTCTTGCAATGTTGAGTATAGTTCTAGGGACAGAATGAAGAGCTCAGCACCCACAATTGGGGCCAGATTTTCAAAAGAGTTCAGCTCCTACCAAAACATCTACAATGAAGAGGCCAGATTTCCCCGAAGTACTCAGCATCCAGCAGCTCCCATATGGCCTGAGCGCTGTTGCGAATCTGGCCTATTTAGATTGTCAGCTCTTTGGGGTAGAGATTGTTATTTCCACATGCTACACGTACACAGAGTAAACAAGGCCCTGATCGCAGCCTGGGCCTGTAGGCACTACTACTACACCACTAATAGCATTGGTAAATGGAAGCTGTGGAACGCTGAGCACTTCTGAAAATCTGGCTCCTAAATCCCCATGATACTTATATTGACCCTGTAATTTATTAAACAAAAATACTAGGGCTGTCAATTAATTACAGTTAACTCAAAAAAATTAATCGTGATTAAAAAATTAATAGGGATTAATTGGAGTTTTAATCGCATTGTTAAACAATAGAATACCAATTGAAATTTATTAAATATCTACATTTTCAAATATATCAATTTCAGTTTCAACACCGAATACAAAGTGTACATTGCTCACTTTATATTATTTTTATTACAAATGTTTGCACTGTAAAAATGATAAACAAAAGAAATAGTATTTTTCAATTCACCTCATACAAGTACTGTAGTGCAATCTCTTTATCGTGAAAGTGTAATGTACAAATGTAGATTTTTTTTTTTTTGGTTACGTAACTGCACTTGAAAACAAAACGATGTGAAACTTTAGAGCAGGGTTAGGCCACCTATGGCATGCATGCCGAAGGCGGCACACAAGCTGATTTTCAGTGGCACTCACACTGCCCAGGTCCTGGTCACCGGTCCGGGGGGCTCTGCATTTTAATTTCATTTTAAATGAAGCTTCTTAAATATTTTAAAAACCTTATTTACTTTACATACAACAATAGTTTAGTTATATATTATAGACTTATAGAAAGAGACCTTCTAAAAACATTAAAATGTATTACTGGTACACGAAACCTTAAATTAATTACAGCGAATAAATGAAGACTCTGCACACCACTTCTGAAAGGTTGCCGACCTCTGCTTTAGAGCCTACAAGTCCACTCAGTCCTACTTCTTGTTCAGCCAATCGCTAAGACAAACAAGTTTGTTTACAATTTGTGGGAGCCAGGTTCTTATTTACAATGTTACCTGAAAGTGAGAACAGGCATTCACATGATACTTTTGTAGCCAGCTCATGCCAGATATAGTAAACATTCCTATGCCCCTTCGTGCTTTGTCTACCATTCCAGAGGACGTGCTTCCATGCTGATGATGCTCATTTAAAAAAAATGTGATAATTACATTTTGTGACTGAATTCCTTGGGGGAGAATAGTATGTCTCCTACTCTTTTACCCCCATTCTTCCATATATCATGTTATAGCAGTCTCAGATGATGACCTAGCACCTGTCATTTTAAGAACATTTTCACTGCAGATTTGACAAAATGCAAAGAAAGTAACAATATGAGATTTCTAAAAATAGCTACAGCAGTGGTTCTCAACCACAGAGCAGGCCTCGAGCAGGTTTCAGGGGGACTGTGAAGCATGGCTGGTGTTAGACTTGCTAGGGCCCAGGGCAGAAAGCCAGAGCCCCGCTATGCAGGACTGCAGCCCAGGGCCTGAAGCCCCACTACCTGGGGCTAAAGCCAAAGCCTGAGCAACTTAGCTTCACAATGCCCCCTGTGGAATGGGGCCCCAGGCAGTTGCCCTGCTTGCTACCCCCTAATGCCGGCCCTGCCTTTTACATGCAGCAAAACAGTTGTTGTTGCACAGCTGGGCTGTAGAGTTTTTATAGCATGTTGCGGGGGGGGGGGGAGGGGGCTCAGAAAGAAAAAGGTTGAGAACCTCTGATCTACAGCATTCGACCCAAGGTTTAAGACTCTGAAGTGCCTGCCAAAATCTGAGAGGGACGAGGTGTGGAGCATGCTTTCAGAAGTCTTAAAAGAGCAACACTCCAATGCAGAAACTACAGAACCCAAACCACCAAAAAAGAAAATCAACCTTCTGGTGGAATCTGACTCAAATAATGAAAGCAAACATCCATCAGTCTGCACTGCTTTGGATAGTAATCGAGCAGAACCCATCATTAGCATGGACATGTCCTCTAGAATGGTGGTTGAAGCATGAAGGTACATATGCATCTTTAACGCATCTGGCACATAAATATTTTGTGACGCTGGCTACAACAGTGTCATGTGAACACCTGTTCTCACTTTCAGGTGGCATTGTAAACAAGAAGTGGGCATCATTATCTCCTGCAAATGCAAACAAACTTATTTGTCTGAGTGACTGATGGAACAAGAAGTAGGACTGAGTGGACTTGTAGACTCTGAAGTTTTACATTGTTTTATTTTTTAATGCAGTTATTTTTTGTACATAATTCTACATTTGTAAGTTCAACTTTCATGATAAGGAGATTGTATTACAGTACGTGTATGAGGTGAATTGAAAAATACTATTTCTTTTGTTTTATAAGCACAAATATTTGTAATAAAAAATAAATATAAAATGAGCACTGTACACTGTTGTGTTGTAATTCTAATTAATATATTTTAAAATGTAGAAAACATCCAAAAGTATTTAAATAAATGGTATTCTATTATTCTTTAACAGTGTGATTAATCACAAAATTAATTGCGATTAATGTTTTTAATCACTTGACAGTCCTAAAAAATACAACTGTAATTAAGAAAAAACTATCCTTCTAGTTCAGGCATTAATATTCAGATGTACCACAGTCCATGTGGCAGTACAAATCTGGGTAGCAGCAGAAATAAACTGATCTACAGTTTGTGCTAAGCTAAAATCAGAGACCGTGTAAATTATTTTGAATGACTCAAATATCTGGATAGAATGACTAGTAGATAATATGCAGTTTGTGGAAATTCGGAGTTAACTCTGGTTTTTCAGTGGAAAAAATTGTTAGAGGGAGTGTGTAGTTTTTGCAGAGCAGATTTTTATATTTCACTGCTCTTTATCACCATGTTTTGCAAGACTCTTCCAGACACTTAGTGAAGAGTGAGATTCGAATGTTTATTTTGGCAAACTCTGCTATGGAAAGTGAATTTTCTTTCAAATCTGGTTCTTTCTGAAATGCTGGGAGAAATCCTCTTCACACTGAATATGAGAGAGGACTGTTTTACCTACTCTGAGTAGCTGAATCCAGCCACTAGCTGTGCACAGTTATGTCAGCGAGAGTTGCATATTAATCCTAGGACTCGAGACATATCCAGTTCATGCTGAATAATATACGAGTCAGATTTACTCATAGAGCGGAAGCCAGGAGAACCCATACTCCAGACCTCGGTGACAAAAGGTTCATCATCAGTGCAAGCTGCTCACAACTCTTGCTCTGCTAGGGGGCCCAGAGCTGGCTGGCACAGTCCCTACAGTGGATGGGCCTTCCCTGGTAGAAGGCAAGGGCTTGGTAAATCAGGCGATGACTGATTCATCTTGGGTAGCCTCCGTCAGGATGTTATTGGAGTAGTGCAGGAATTTAAAGCTGTTCTTCCCTTCAAGAACCCCAGGGAAGAGGTAGGGGCAATGGTTGTATCATCCCCAGCCCCCTGTTTACTGGTTCTAGGATATTATCTTGTTGGTGTGGGGGGATGGGAGAGGTGGGAGAACAGGACATAACTGATCACATTTTGGCTAGTGACTGAATATGAAGTAGTGTTGCATTTTCATTGGAGACTGCTCTTTTCCTTAGATTAAAGGCATTGTACAAGCGCTGTGGAAGAGAGGGAATGGATCAGGTAGTCCAAAAGGAAAAAGCATAGTCTGGAATGAAGGAGTGGTTGAGAGCACTGGCACTTCAGCTTAAATCAACTAAATCTACACTCTGGTCACTGCCCTGGAGTCTTCCTAGGCACATTTGGATGGCTGTTGGAGGCAAACAGAAATCCGTGATCATATACCTTGGGAGTGGGTACAAAACCAAAGTAAAAATGAGGCTTAATATGGTACAGTGTGATTTAAATAAGAGAAGATCCCACTCTCTGCTTCAGTTTCCTACAACTGAGGTCTTGCATGCTGCCCTGAACAGGACATTTCTGTGTAGCCTTTCTGGAGCTGGGATGAATGGAGATGTGAAACTCTCTAAAAGTCAGGATGAAAAACAGAACAGGAGGGATTTTCAGAAGAGCCTTTGTGACTTGGGAGCACAAGTCCTGTTGACTTTCGTGGTTACTTATGCTCCTAAGTCACTTAGGCTCAGCTCTTCAAAGCTGTTTAGCACCTAACTCCCATAGATTTAAATGACAGGCACCTAAAAGACCTTTGAGGATCTGGCATTAGGTGGTTTTCAGACTCTTACCCAGTGTTACCTAATGAAAGAACTGTTCCAAAAATCTTGTTGTACTCTTATGGGTCCTTGTTCCCATTACTTGCTCAGAAAACATAATAGTATTGTATCCTTTCTTAATGACCGACGAATAAAATATTGGGGTTTTTAAAGTAATAACAGAGGGATCAATAGTACTCATTTTTCAACCCATATAGAGAGTGACAAAGTTTCTACCAATCATTCTGTGCCTAAACTAACCCTAATAATGTTTCTTAAAACGTTTAGTGTGTTAACTAAACATTAGATGTGTCCCTTCTTTTAACAAATGCTTGATTAATTTTTCTATAATAAAATATTTTATAAGCATATAAAGATTGAACTTCTCCATATTTTATAGATGTATTTTTGAAACACGACAGGGAGTGAGAGTTTGATTACCACATTTTTTGTGATACCATAAATGGTCAATTTTTAATGTTTACGGTATCATTAGAACCCCCTCAGTTTAATTTAAATTTTATTTCTGGTCTCTTGCCTTCCATTCATCTAGATATCATTATATGGGATACAAGATAAAATGCAGATTGATGAATTTAATATTTATCTTCAATACAGTTTTTACGTTTTATCTGTGATTTTGCCCTGTTTGCTGTATTTTCTTTTTCCCTCACAAAAATTATCTTAACTGACTTTGGTCACTAGAGCAGAACTTTGAAAATGACAGAGGCAGGTTAACCTGACCTGCTGATCAATTCTAAGCACTCTGCCTGGTACTAACAAACTTTTTTGTGCTTTAACCTCTTGCACATACTTCAGATTCCACTAATGATTCTGCATGGTGACGGTGGTGTTTTGTTATTTAGAAGATGTTTGTACTTCACGGTCAAGGAGATACAGACAAGGCTTTCATTTCAGGGCCAAAAGACCAAAAACGTCAATAGCATTCAAACCCCCATATCAGGATCAGGGCCCCATAATGCTAGATCCTATACAAACACACAAGTAGACAAGTTCCCTACCTAAACCCTTTACTTTCAGCAAGATGTAACAAGTGAGAATGACAAGCAACAGGGAAGATGCGGGTAACAATAATGAGATTCACATAGATGGTGTGCATAATTTTATACGAACAAAATGTGTGTGTGTGTGTGTGTGTGTGTGTGTGTAATGCATATATATGTGTGTGTTCATATATATGTATTTGTAGTCTTCTGAATTGTATAGGGAAATGTGAACTTTTACTATATTGTGTGCCAGCTTCTGCATTCAAGTAAATGGTTGCAACAAGTGAATGCAGGATCTGGCCTTGTGCCTGTGCTGTGTTTCACATTTCTCGTACCATAGTTTTATAATAAATAAATACTATTATGGCAAGAATAATGGCCAAAATTGTGCCCTAAAAGAGTCTGAAAGGTTGCAGAGACATAAGGGTGAGAATTTGAACTGATGTATTTACAATTAAACATGAAAAGAGAATTAACTTCTAATTCCAGGTATTTGTACAAATAATAAATACATAAGCCACCTTTGTTTTTATGCCAGTTGCACAAGTGCAAGATGAATAATGACTATGTGTTGCCATTTTTATTATTGCAAATGCAAACATATATTTTGCATTCTCCTGAGGTTGACTGTTCTCATGAGATTTCTGCCCTAGTGAGATAAAAGCTGCTGAGAATGATTTTTATTGATTTATTAAAGCAGAGCATCATCTCTGATATTTTTAAGGTCAAATAGTGCTTTCTGTTTAGAGGTTGACTCTTCTAAGTGCTTTTAAATTCACATGCTTACTCAGATTGTCTTGAAAATATGTGCCTCACAGGAGTCATGGGTAGTGTTAGTGGTGCAAATTTGAGGGCATTTGAAAAATGGTTTCCTGAGACACAGCAGCTTCTTATACTGTTGTTTTTTATGCAGAGCTGGGCCACATAGCATGGCTCTAATTCTTCCCCAATGGACTTCAGATGCTCAACATTTATCTCAGCTAGTGCAGGGTACCCACTGGCCCATTGAGAAAGTAATATTGAAAAAATTATTAAAGAAAGAGTATAGCTCTCCAAAGAGATTGCAAACCCTCTTATCTAGTCTTGTTTCACATGCGCATTTCAAACAGTCCATTGCAGCAATAAGTATACACTGCAGTCAGAGGTGTAATGCAGTTCAGGTAGACATACTCTTGCTAGTTTTAATCTAGTTAGCACAGCTAAAAATAGCAGGGAATATGCAGTGACCTGGGTTTCAATGTGGGCTGTACTGGCCCTGATTATATACTGGTGTTGCTAACCTGCCCTGGAGCTCTCTCTGCAGCTGTGCTAGATAGATTAAAGCTATTGCAGGTGTGTCTACCCCTGCGGCGATCACACCTTCCATCACACTGGAGACATACCTAGTAACTGGATAGCTCAAGGGGACAAGGTGTGGTCATGGAGCCTGAGCTACCTCCATGTATTGTAAGTTTTAACCCTACCCTTGGCAGAAATCTGTGCGTGAGCTCCAGGTCTATTGTTACTATCCTCTAGTAAGTACACAGATATGTATTTTTTTTACTTTTGAGAAATGTGCCCTGCTAATTTGTACAGCTAATTTATTAGGGACCTGAACTTTTTTTCTGAAAGGTGATAAATTACACATGCTCTGCACAGATATGTGAGCAGGGTGGATTTGATTTAATCAAACTGATTTAAATCACTAGTCAGGAAGATTTGATTTCATCATGGATTTCTACATATAAGTGCATTCTTGTTGGTTATTATAACCTTAATGCATATTTTTAACACCTCAGAGATAGATGTAGGTTTCATTTTTGGAAGGTGATTTATTTTGAAACTTTTCAGATTAGTTTCACAGCTATATCAGAAAATGAATAATTGTTTGGTTATTTCATTTACCAAAGGCAATTGAAGCAGATATTTATGAAGTCATTGGGAGGCGAACTATCTCCAGTTCAACAGGTTAATCATTAATATTTGGAGGGTTTTCTTGCCATGCTGTATTAGAGAACATCACCAGACAGACATTTAAATTGTTTTATTTAACTAAAACAACAATGCTGTATATTCCTGATTGTCTTCTTCAACAGCAAACATAATATTTTAAGAAAACAAGCATATGAATTTTTGGATTTAGTTAAACATTGATTTTTTTTGAAATTAGGTTTGTTTTGTTAATTGTTTTTAACTAAAATAGTTAAATGAAATTAAAAAAAAAATTAAATTGACTATGTCAGCCAGATCAACATGAGAAACTTAAAATATTGACTTCTGCAGCTAACTCGGTCATCTTCACCTTCATTTTCCTGTTTGTTCATAATCTGGAAAAGAAAAACAAGCTTTCCTGCTTTTTCAGGTCTCAAACGATTTCTCAATTTGGAGTGAATTAGTCCAAAGGAAGAAAATATTCTTTCTGCACCGGCAGAAGAAGCTACTGCTGTTAAAAGTGAGATTATGACTTCAACAGTCTCTGAATCCAAGTGCTTATGTGACTTCCACCAGTTCACTGGTGTGACTTTCTTTAAAACATCATCAGCAAACATATATTTCTTGAATGGTTCACCCTTAGCTCTGAAGTTTATTATAGTTGGCATTATTGAGGGATGATTGCTGGATGTCCATGTCATAACCAAATCCTCTTCTTCAACAGTTAAGGTTTGACTCTGGTACCGAGTATTGAGAATATATACAAGAAAATGAGCTGGAGATAGTGCTTGTCCTATTCATTTTTTAATGCTTGTAATTTAATTCTGTCATTGCCTATTTCTCTTTTTAAGATCTCACTCAGTTCCTTCCAAATTTCAACCAGCATCAGCAATAAAATAGCGATTTCCCTGAATTTTGTTCAAGGCTACAGAAATAGGCTTCAGAGTACTCAGCATGTTTTCAACATTCCTCATAAGTCCAATGTGGAGAACTTTGGCTGTGGCCATGCCATCTATTTTTTCACGATTTTGTTCACAAACTGTCATCAGATTAGGCCAGTTCTTGATATAATGCTCAAAACATTCCACTACTGAATTCCATCACATGTTTTGTAGGAGAGTTAGCTTAGTTCCTCCCACTATTTTCAGAGCAACTGCTGCAAAGTGGTTGTTATGGAAGTATTTTGCAATTTCAGCATTAGCCTTTATTTCTGGAATACTGAAGTCTTTGGCTAGGAGATGCATCAAATGAGCACTGCAACCATATGTTGTTAGTTTGGGACTCTCTTTATTCTCTTCTAAATAATTTCTTCTCATCTCGGATACATTTGCAGCATTGTCTGTGACCAAGCTGCATACTAGACATTCAAATTTTTTTTTCATGGTTTGTTATAGCTTTTACTGCTACTTCCTGTAAGTATTCTGCTGTGTGTGCCTTTCCTGATGTATCAGTTGTTTCTGTAAGGAAGTCATTCCCTTCTTTTGTCACACAAGCACATACAACAGGATCATTGTGGACATTGATCCATCCATCAAGACTCAGGTTAACAGTTTCACCCTCTAGACCTTTTGCACACTGCTTAATTTCTCTTTCATACACTTTATCCAGCAATTTGCCTGTGACATCGGGTCTATTGGGTGGACTGTATCCTGGTCTTAATGACTGAACCGTGTTAATGAAGTGTGGGTTCTCAATCATACAGAAAGGAGAGTTTGTTGCATAAACAAACCAGGCAATTTTTTCATCAATTACCACTTTTTGTAATCTGCTGATTCTCATCACAAACTTATCTAAGGTTGTTTCTGGACGATGGAGATTTTTTTTTTTCTTTTTGCTACAGGTGATGTACTGTGGCTATGTGACATACATGATGCGACTGAAACACTATCATTGGCAGATAACTCTGAAACTATAGAAAATGGTGGTGATCTTGAAGGAGGATAGTCTTCAGAATCCTGTATGTTGAGGATGGATTCTTCTAAACAAAATAAGTCAATGCAGTTATTTAATTATTATTACCATACTGCTCATTTAATATTACTTATTGCATTCACTGACACTCAGTACTACTTTAAAGGTGAAATTGTAAAGGAAGATCTGCCTATTTCAGCTATTTATTTTTTATCACAACTACATCTAAAATGATAGTACCATAGAGTAACAACAATATTTTTTGCTCAAACATGAGAATTCAAGAATAGTCCAGAAGGAAGACAGGAAGTCCTGAAAGAAGAAGTATGAAATAAAACAGTTTACCAAGCTGAAGATCCTGCATGTTCAGACATGTTCTTGTCATCATCTTCAAGGCAGCTTCCTCCTGAGAAGGAACACTTCTCATGATGTTTCATTTGGGCAACCAGGCCTTGCATTTCTTTGTTGCACTGTTTGCATTTTGCATTCATGCTTTTACCCACAGATAGAGGAACTTCATTAAAATATTCCAAACTGGGTCTCTTTTACGGCCTGCTGCTGTTATAAGTTTTCCCTTCTAATGAGAGAATGGTATAGTAGATCTCAAATCAATGAAGGCTACACTCAGAAAGACCTCAAGACTTCTGGAATATGCTGCTCAAACAGTTTCACTTTTGTTTCTACTGCCTGTCCCTCCCTTCTCAAATTTATGTCCAGAGTTCTTCTCCTTGTCCAAATCTATTCCCCCCCAACAGTCTTCTATTCATTGAACTTTTTGAAACTTTGCACTTTTAGAGAGAGGTAAGGGATTGACTCTGTAAACAAATTTGCAAAGGGACAATAGGTTTGAGGTCTGTTATTTCTCACCTCTATATATTATTTATTTATTTATTTTAAAACATTTTTGCTAACAAGCATGTTATCTCTGGAGACACAAATCCACAGTTTGAGAACTGCAAAACTAAGCATCCCTGGTGGTATCTTCTAGACTGAGCACTGAGTCCCATTGGGTAGATAGAAAGATTAACCTAAATAATCTATACAGTAGCCCCTGGAACCCTATAAGATTGGGTCTCTAATCCATGAACTATTAGAACTCATTCACAAAACTTTTCTTAAACATTACATGAATATATTGTCTCATACTACAGAATTAGAATTTATAATCTCTATTCCATGATGCGATATCTTTGAGCTATAATATATCTTAATGAAAACTATCTTTTAGATAGGTTTTTTCCTCAAAAAGCATTGTATCAAAAAAATCTGATCTGATCTGCATGCAACAGGGTTCTGTTTTGGTCCATCTCTCATTGGTAAGATAGTACATTTAGGATATGTAAATTACAGTCACATAGGTGTCAGCATTTAGATCTGGATGTGAAGGGATAATTTTGTTTGAGTTATTTAAACAAAACAGAGGTGGGGAACTGAGGAGTGATCCCCTGTATCATTCTGAAATAGATGCATTTGACTGCATTTTATATAAGATTTTTGATAAATTTCTAAACAAAGATTTGATACAAGAAAATGTACCAAAGGCCCACATTCGTATTTATTTGGAATTCTGTACCAGTTTGACAGATACTTTGCGAAGATAATGTCTATGGAAATTATGCATGTGAATTGAAGGCCTTATATTTCCAGCTCTGCTGCCTTTTGTCATTACCTAAAACATATGGTAGACTACAGAGAAGACAGTCTAATACAATACACCTGGCATAGATAGCAAACTCATTTAAAAAGGGAATCTGATTTTGTAGAGGAAGTAAGCATGCAGAAGAAGAGAGCACAGTTCAGCCACTGCAATCTCATTAGATGTTTGGTACATTGTGTCTTGTATTTTGAAGCTGGCTCTGAAACTGTTTACACTTTGGTTTCCTGTACATTGTGTGCCAGGCTCTCCTAACAGCAGCATTTTGACTGAGTAACTTGGAAATGATTAAATGACTCTTATTGAAAATACACTTCAGTCCTTCATTGATATACTACATGAACGCATTCTGAATAATAAAACTGCAAAGACTGCACTCTGCAGTGAATGGTGAAAGTCTGCATAAGCAACAGCTCTGACTTTCAGAGGTTGTACAGTCACATTTGGTAGGACTGAAGAATGGATTTATTGCACTGCTGCTGATAAAATTGTTGCCTACTGCCAGTTGTCTTTGTAAGAGATACTGCAGTAATAGATTATCAGACTTTTAAAAGGGAAAAGTAGGACAGCAGTCTGATATTGTTATTGAAGGACCAGGGAGGGGGATGGCAGCGAGAGAGTTATCCTGGGTGGCATCCAGGAGTGGGAGGTGCCTTGTCACAGGACGTGCAAAAGAAATTTGCTGGAAGAAAGTGGGGTTAGGCTAACACAGAATGCAGCAGATGCCTGAGGGCTTGTCTAGATGCAGGCAGTCAGGAGAGGCAAATCATATCAAATAATGTTTGAAATCAGTGCACATAAATTCATAGATTCCAAGGCCAGAAGAGACCATTGTGACCAGCTAGTCTGATCACCTGTATACCACGGGCCATAGAACTTCCCCCAAATAATTCCTAGAGCACATAATCTTGGTTTACAAATTGTCAGTGATGGAGATTCTACCACAACCTTTGGTAAATTGTTCCATTGGTTAATTACACTCTCCATTAAACATGTATGCCTTATTTCCTGTCTGACTTTGTCTAGCTTCAGCTTCCAGACATTGAATCATGTTATACCTTTCTCTGTTAGACTGAAGAGCCCATTAGTAAATATTTGTCCCCATGTAGATACTTATAGACTGTAATCAGGTTGTCCCTTAACCTTTCTGTTAAGCTGAATAGCTTGCTCTCTCTGAGTCTATCACTGGAAGGCAAGTTTTCCAATCTTTTAATCATTCTCATGGCTCTTATCTGAACTCTCTCCAAGTTATCAGCATGCTTCTTGAATTCAGGACACCAGAACTGGACACAATATTCCAGAAGTGGTCACACCAGTGCCAAATACAGAGGTAAAATAACCTCTCTGCTACTACTCAAGATTCCCCTGTTTATGCATCCCAGGATCACATTAGCTGCTTTGACCACCACCAAATTCAAGCATGTTAAACAACCATCTGGCTGCTTTTGTTCAGAAGTAAAGTGGCCTTAGTTCACTGTAATTTAGAATTAAGTTACAGCAAACAAATGCTGCTTTACTCCTAAATGAGAGCGAGCATCCAGAAGGCAGTTTGTGACAAACTGCTGTAGATACCCAGAGCTGTGAGACACCGTGTTGCACCTCTCTGCCTCGGCAAGTGGGAGCTTTGCTGCTGCTAAGATGTGTGAAAACTCTCTGACACACCAGTGCCTTGCCAGCAAACTTAGCGCTCTCTCAGCCCAAACCTTGCCTAGCAGGTGACAATCAATGAACTCCAGCCCACGAGTTCCTCAGAGATGTCTCTCTGCAATGCACAACCCCTATCACCATACATTCACAAAAGCTAGTGTGTTTGCTTTCCTTTAAAGAGACAGAAACAGCAGTTTCTGGAGTTAATCAGTTCAATCAAAGCACTGGGTTGGTTTAGATAAGAAGTAAAACAAGTTTATTTAACCAAAGAGAGAGATTTTACATGAGTTCAAGTGTAAGGGATAAAGATAGGTAGATAGAGATAAAGGATTCCAAATAAACAAAAGTAAAATATGCTTTATAATGGCTAAGACTTAACAAGCTACAGTCTTTGTTCTCGGTTCCTCACCAATCTTTCTTTTCCAGCAATGGCTGTCTAGCTCTTAGCCAGAATCCTCACAGAGACCAAGACGCTGACTATCCTTGTCTCTTCAGTCGAAGGATAACTTAGGAGCTTAGAGTGCAGTAAACCTTTGAAATGTATTCTTCTGAAATGCATCCCAGATAAAGTTTCTTTTTCCTTGTGGATATTGACGTCATTCTGTCTGGTGTAGATTCCATGCTGTCTTCTCCCATGCTGGTGATTTTTACGATGCAAATTATCTCTTCCTGCAACTTCCGATACTAATGAATAGTCCATTGAATATAGCCACACCTGGTTTGAGGTGTTGGCCTCTTTCCTTTGTCTGGAGAAAACTTGTTCATCAGTTCCCCCAGCATGCCTGGTTTAAACACATTTTAACTATAATTTCAGCATATCTGCATGATCCTTTGCGGGTTGACCATATGTGACAGGGCGTACCTACCCTGCACCCAGCCCCAAGAGGGTTAACTCTGCTTTGCAGGCTGAGGAAGCCCCACCCCTCAGCCCCTGCTGGGTATGCTCAGTCTGGAGGCAGCATATAAAAGGTAGCAGCCCAGCTCAGTCTGGGCAGTCTGCTGGAGGGGAAGGATGCAGGCTGCGAGCTCTCTCCAGGGAGTTGCTACAGGCTCCAACTGCGGGACCAGAGCTCGCAGAGTGCCAGACAGCATGGGTGGCAAGTTTGTAGAAATTTTGGTGGTGCCCAGGACCCGCCCCCCCAACTCTACCCCCACCTGCCTAAGGCTCTGGGAGGGGTTTGGGGGGGAGGTCTGGGGTGCAGGTCCTGGGCTGGGGATTAGGGTGCAGGAGGGGTGCAGGGTGCAGGCTTTGGGACGGAGTTTGGGTGCTGGGTGCAGGCTCTGGGCTGGGGCAGGGGATGGTGTGCAGGAGGGGGTGAGAGGTGCAAGCTTTGGGATGGAGTTTGGGTGCAGGCTCTGGGCTGGGGGTGTAGGAGGGGGTGAGGGGTGCAAGCTTTGGGATGGAGTTTGGGTGCAGGCTCTGGGCTGGGGGTGCATGCTCTGGGAGGGAGTTTGGGGATAGAAGGGAGTGCAGGGATGAGGGCTGTGGGGCTGAAGATGAGGGATTCATGATGCAAGACGGGGCTCAGGGCTGGGGCAGAGGATCAGGGTGCGGGGGGACGAGGGCTCTGGCTGAGGATGAAGGATTCATGCTGCGAGGGGTGCTCAGAGCTGGGGCAGAGGATCAGGGTGCGGGGGGATGAGGGTTGGGGCTGAGGATGAGGGGTTCATGCTGCGGGAGGGCTCAGAGCTGGGGCAGAGGATCAGGGTGCGCGGGGAATGAGGGCTCTGGCTGGGGCTGAGGATTAGGGTGTGGAGGGATGAGGTTTGGGGCTGTGGATGAGGGGTTCATGATGTGGCGGGGCTCAGGGCTGGGGCAGAGGATTAGGTGCGGAGGGATGAGGGTTGGGGCTGAGGATGAGGGGTTCATGCTGCAGGGGGGCTCAGAGCTGGGGCAGAGGATTAGAGTGTGGGGGGGATGAGGGCTCAGGCTGGGGCTGAGGATTAGGGTGCAGGGGGATGAGGGCTCAGGGCTGGAGCAGAGGACTAGCTTGTGGGGGGATGAGGGGTTTGGGGTGTTGGAGAGGCTCAGGGCTAGGGCGGAAGCACAGGGTAAGTGCAGCCTGCCTTGCCATTAGTGAATGGCGGGCGCTAGGACCCTGGGGCAGCAGACAGCAGTTCTGCCAGGAGCACGAGCAGGCAGGGGAGAGGCGCGCGCTGCTTTTTGTTGAGCAAGGACGCGGCGTGGCGGGGGACACACAGGGGGAGGGGTGGCAGGCGGGGGCTGGGACCTGCTCCAGGCAGGGATGCGACGGGGGGGAGGGAGGTCCGCGGGGGCCGGGGCCTGATCCAGGCAGGGCCAGGGGAGAGACCCAGCTCCAAATATTGCTGGAGCCCGGGCACCTCGAGCCCATATAACCTGCCGCCTATGCCAGACAGATTCCAGGCTGCCCAATGAGCCCTGAGAAGGGGCTGCACTGGCGGGAGCCTGGCCATTTGAGGGCCCCAGAGACTCGGAGGAACCAGGGATCTTTGACAAGGGAAAAGGGTCAGAAGCAGCCTAGGGGACTTAAACTTTTTCACGGTGAATAAGCTGGGGAACCAGTCAGTGTGTTTTGGGAGGATCCCTGCTGATTCGGTGGTGAGCACTTCCACCACCGATAGGGCCCTTGGCTGGAACTCAGAAGCAGGGAGGGTCTTAGTCCCCCTGAGTGGTGCCCCACTCTCCCAGTGGGCCAACAGGCCATGCAATCCCACAGAGGTGGGCTACTATGCTCACTCAGGCCACTGGACCACACTGCCCTGGGTAGAATGGCCGTTTACTGACTCTGGCCATTGGGCCACGCTGCTCCGTATAGGAGAGTCGTTTGCTGGTTCTGGCCCATGGCCCACGCAGCCCTGTGTAGAAGGGCCAGTGACTGACTCTGACCCTTGGGCACATTGCTCTGAGTGGAAGGGCCACCTACTTACTGGCTATTGGGCCATGCTGCGCTGTGCGGAAGGGCCTCCTTATTGACGCCAGCCACTAGGCCAAACTACCACGGCCATACTAAAGGTCATTAGTATAAGAACTAACTGGCTGCGGTACAGCCTCTTCCCTTCTTTTGGAAGACACGTGATCTGACACCCCGTGGCAGGGTGTACCTACCCCGCAACACCATACATACATCACACAAGAATATTATTGATCAGTGAGTTATTTGTTTTCTAGTGACATATTACATGATGCCTTTTAGCTACAGATTACAACAATAGTGAGTTTGAATACATTGAGCTGATCAGGCCAGCTGAAACTCATGTTAGATACCAGGGAGTCTCTTGCTTTCTGGCATAGGGATGCTTTTAGGGTCACAAGGTTTAATACGTTTTAATTTCTGTGTATTTACTTCTCACTTTTAATTGATTCGCCTTAGCTCTTCTGAGTGCCCCAGGGTAGAAATGCCCTGAGAAAGGGAGTGGATTAGTGGTGGGGACATGCAGGGGTTTGACAATTGGAGAAGGGAGTTAAACTAGGAACTCTTGTCGTTCAGGAGATAAAGGGGGGCCTGCGTGCTCGAAAAGAGGCCTGTTTGGGGACATGTGTCACTGGGCAGAAGAGGAAGTGTGTTTGCAGCTGGGAGGTCAGTTTGAGGGAGCTTGTTTTAGAATCATAAAGCTAGAAATGGGAAAACCTGCAGTATTAGATCATTGTGTCCATTGTACTTTCAGCTGCATAGTCTAGTTTTAAATGACCCAAACAGTGGTGCATCCGCCACATCCCTTTGGAAGATATCCATACTCTAATCGCGCCCGTTGTCAGGATGTTTTTTAGCTGAGAGAATTACAACAATCGTGTGTCTGACGAGAGTCATTCTTTATAAACTCCTGTAGCTTATAGAACATAGTTCCTTTACCCTCTAGGGGTGTTTGCCTTTTTTCTTTTCTTTTACTATTAGTGCTGGGGCTGAAGTTTCAGTTTACTAGAGAGTAATTGCCAAGTTTTTGCAATGGAGGTGGCATACTGTAGGGGGCTTCTTATTCTCCCAGAGATGCAGGCAGGCATCACAGAACTGCCCAATGCAGAAATGTCATACACAATGCGTGATGTTTGGTATCTTTACCCTAGACCTGCCCCGTTGGAGTGCTCTATGATTTGGAAAGCCCCAAAAGGCATTATACCTGCACAGTTTAATTAGAAGGCCAGCAGGCACATGGTGTAGCACTGAGGCTGAGCACAGGAATGTTTGGCTTGAGTTCCTTAAGACAGAGAGAGAAAATGGTTACAAGGGCAGGAGGAGCTGTCAGCCAGTGATATTGAAGCTGGGTGGAAAAACTTGTTTCAATATAATTGGCTATGCCAATGGGACCACTGCACTGGGGCAGAAGTGGGCTGGTTTTGTTTACTGGTATGTCCAGCCAGTATATGCAGTAGCTGTGCGTTAAGTTTTAGAGATAAAATCAAACACATAAGCAATCACTTTTGTTCATATCTGAACAATACTTTTTTTTTAAATTTTCAAAATGAAAACCTTTCGGTTTAAGAGAAAAATGTTTAAAGTAACAGAACCCCCAAAGCTACAAATCACAAAAGAATGAGAACATTGGTGTGTGGAAATGGGGCCATATAGAAAAATTATTCCAAATCAAATAGCAGAATTGAACAAAAATTAATGCTAATGAGGTTTTCCTTTTTTGCATTTCTTGTATTGGCCAGGATCTGTTTATATTGGTTTTAGCTATAGTATTCATTTTCTTTCGTTGGTATTTAATTCCACTGTACTGATAGGCTGAAGGGGGTTCAGAACGTTTTGTCAAAATAATGATCCGTAATCCATAAATCTTTACTAGTACTCAAATGCAGAACTATGCATGCCATGAGCTTTGCTTTGTACTGAGATTTACTTTGTGTGTATATGTATTTAATAAAGATAAGTTCCTCTCCTATCTATTTGTCTTAAGAGTTTTATACTGCTGCCCATCACAGGAGAATCCAAACTCTTTCCACATGAAATAGATGGACAGTAATTAAAGTCCCTAGCGGATTCTATGAAGTCTCTTACTCTTCTCCCTTTAGGGGTTACAGAAGACTGGTTAGTGTGAAGTCGTGTTTGTTTGTTTGTTTCATAGGGGAGGGAAGGAATGAAGGGCATGGCTTTGAAGGGCATACTGGTTAGGGCTGCAAAAGCTTTATCAAATAGAAAGGCTTTGAAGCATTTCCTGAAGTGTGTCTCCTGCAGTTGTCGTTTTCATTGTGTGATTATTGTATTAAAATGCTCCATTTTACAAGGCTAGAATTTGAAAGTGTGCAATAGGTATAGAAATACTATAGCCACCTGCCATCTTACTCCATATATTTAAGGGCATGATACAAGAAGTGACTTGAGAGCATTTTTCTGTTTCAGGAAATGTGTTTGGAAACCAGTATTGGATGGTAATGACCTGCTTAAATAAGAGATAGAGATGAGAGAGAGAGAGAGAGAGAGAGAGAGAGAGAGAAAATTCTTTCTTTCTTTCTTTCTAATAGAAGAGGTATAGCTAGACGTACAATGACATTTCAGAACCAGAAATGTGAGTGAGAGATGCTGTAAAGAGGCAAAGCATTTACACTGACATTGAGGCTGAAAAGCTTTTCCATCATGCTTTTCGTACTGCATGTTTAGTGTATTTAATATTCAGTGCTTGCATTAACTCAAACAATATACTTTTTACTGCAGAAAAATCTTTACTAACGGTCTTGCTGGAACTGTGTTTCTTTTGTGCTGTCACTGGTAATTAAAGCAACACCCTCAACTAGTTTTAGCCCCAAAATTTAGGGCCAGTTCTGCTGCCCTTGCTCTACAAGAAGCAGCACTGGGATCAATGAGATCACTTGTATAGTATGGTGCTTCTGGATAGGGTACTGGAATCTAGCCTTTGGAATTTAGACCTGATCCTGCAGCCTCTATGCAAGTAAAATCTCCTTTGCATTCAGTGGAAACTTTTCTTTCAAGAGGACTATACGAGGACTCCTCTTCCCCCCCCCACACACACTTTTTTTTTTCCTCACACAAAGGGTTTACAGAATCTTGTGGGCCTAATTCTGGGCCTTCAAGCAAAGCGAAAGTACAAAAGTTTTGCCTATAGGAACTATGAGAGAGTTGGGGTAAATGGAATCTTCTCTCTAGTCTGCACAAACCCGGGCCACATGCATAGCTAGCAGGCCACACAGCTATAGCTGAAAGCGATGAGCAGCAGCAAACATGGTACAGTACTCCTCACATGTGCAAGTTTGTGGCCAAGTGGATCTGTGCTGCATTGCCTTGTCCAGATGTCTAGCACACTGTATTTCCTCCTTCCGTGGTGAGCTGTGGAATTTGCAGCAAAGAGATCCATGGAAGTGAAATCTTCCAAAATGTTTGAAGGGTGTGTCTTTTGCTCCTTCTGTACCTTGCCTATTTTTCATTACTTTTGGCCTTTCCACAGCCACCTAGCACAGCTCAATTTTTGGCCCAATATAAATAAAAATTGCTTATGCAACGTTGCGATTCTTATGTTCTTTTCTTACTGCCCCAGCTACTGAAGACATGTGATTATATCTGGCCTTACTTCCCTAAAAAAAAAAAATATTACTAGCTCTCTGGGTTGTGGAGTAAAGCTTGAAAATGTGAATCCTAAAGGCCCCAAAACTAAGAAGCAAATGAAAAGATCCCCATTTTAAAAAACCTCATGATTTTTAAACCCATGTCATCATTTTGGGGACCCCAACTCATGATGATATTTGAATGCTTAGAGTTGGAAACACTACTTACCTTAAAAAAAAAAAAGGGGGGGGTACTTTGATGTAAATGTTGTCATGCTATGTTGTAAACTCACAATATCACTGGAGTAGGACTGGAGATCCAGAAAATGAAACTGACCAAAGTAAAGTGAAACCAACCTGTCTGTTTCAATTGCCTGAGCTGAGTGAAATGCAAAAATAAGCAAAAGGCACAAATAGTGAAACATAAATTAGATTTTTTTCAACTTCTTACAGCCATAGGCCCCAATCCAGCAAAGAATACACTTGTGCTTCACTTTAAATATACAAGTAATGAGGATTACTCCTATACTTACAGTTTAGTATAAGTATTTGATGGATCAGGCCCCTACTAATCTGTTTTTCCAATTCAGTTTTATTAGTCATTAGAAAAAATTACAAACAAGGACTCCAAGGATCCTGCAAAAACTAGGTGTGTGTGTAAATTTACATATCTGAGAAGTCCTGTTAATTTCAGTAGGCCTATTCACAGCCATAAAGTTACTTGTCTTTTCTTGCAGAATTGGGACTGAGGCAATTTTTCAATGTCTGGAATCACAAAGTTATCACATACAAAAATATCTGTCAGTTAAATAAATCAAATCATTCTACAAAAAAGTTTTACTATCGTAAGTAGCTATTAATAAAATGAATAAAGAATATTTTTTAAAACTCCATAAATTTTATAGTATATTTTCCCTTTAAAATATATCATTCATATTTCACTTATGTAACAAATAATACTAAATGGACAGGTCTCTTATACATGTTATTTCAGCTATTTGTCTCTGGAGAGAGTGAATGAAAAATACTTCAAACTCAATTTTAGTATCTTCATTTTGACAGCTGTAATATGCATATTAATGAAAAGTCTGAAATGCAAAAGAACGATTCCACTTGTGAAAGTCAGTATCGTAATAGCTCATGATTTAAAAAAAAAAAATCCTCTTTTCAGGGCATGTTAGTTTTGTGTGGCTTGCCATGCCTTTTTGAAGTAACTTGCAATTGTAAAATAGCTGAATCAGCATCACATCTGTCAGTGGACCTTGATAGTCATAGTAATACCTGAAACACACAGCAAAGGGGACAGGGGGGGACTAGCTGGGTGCTGTATTAAGTTTTCATAGCTAGTTTGAAATTGAATTGGAGCATTGCTACAAAGAACAAATACTGGCTAAGTAATTTAGCAAATTGAATCAGCTAATTTAATTTCTTTAATTTTAAAAGCATTGTTTAGCTCACATCTTTGAAGCAGTGTAAACAGAAAGAGGTGTTTAAAGAGAAAGTAAATAAAAAGAACTAGGGCTGTCAAGTGATTAAAAAAATTAATTGTGATTAATTGTGCAATTAACCGCACTGTTAAACAATAATAGAATACCATTTATTTAAATATTTTTGGATATTTTCTACATTTTCAAATATATGGATTTCAATTATAACACAGAATACAAAGTGATCAGTGCTCACTTTATATTTATTTTTATTACAAACATTTGCACTGTAAAAAACAAAAGAAACAGGATTTTTCAATTCACCTAATACAAGTACTGTAGTGCAATCTCTTTATCATGAAAGTTGAACTTACAAATGTAGAATTAAAGTTTTACATTTTTTTATTTTTGAATGCAGTTTTTTTCTTGTACGTAGAGCCTACAAGTCCACACAGTCCTATTTCTTGTTCAGCCAATCATTCAGACAAACAAGTTTGTTTACATTTGCAGGAGATAATGCTGCCCGCTTCTTGTTCACAGTGTCATCTGAAAGTGAGAACAGGCATTCTTCTTCGAGTGATTGTTCACGTCCATTACACATTAGGTGTGTGTGTGCCGCATGCATGGATGTCAGAAACTTTCCCCTTAGTGGCTCCCGTCGGGCCAGCAGGGAGACCCCCGCCAGAGTGGCTCCTCATGCTGATGCATATATACCCCTGCTGACCCGACCTCCCTTCAGTTCCGTCTTGCTGGAGACTCTGACAGAGGGGAAGGAGGGAGGGAAGTGTAATGGACATGAACAACACATCTCGAAGAACAACAGTTACGAAAAGGTAGGTAACTGTTTTTTCTTCGAGTGATTGTTCACGTCCATTACACATTAGGTGACTCACAAGCTTACAATAGGAGGAGGGTAGGAGTCATGGAACAATTGATTGAAGCACAACCCCGCCGACTGCTGCGCCCTCTCTGGCCTGATGATGGACTGCGTAGTGAGCTGTGAAAGTGTGCACCAACGACCAGGTGGCTGCTTTACAGATCTCCTGGAGCAGAACCTGTGCCAGGAAAGCTGCTGAGGATGCTTGAGTCCTAGTCGAGTGAGCCGTGATCGCTGGGGCTAGCACCTTGGCGAGCTCATAGCACGTGGATGCAATCCACGATGATATCCGTTGTGCCAAGACAGGAAGTCCTTTCATTCCTTCCGCAATGGCGACAAACAACTGTGTCGGCTTGCGGAAAGGTCTAGTCCGCTCCATATAGAACGCCAGTGCCCTATGAACATCCAGAGTATGCAGGCTACAGTAACTCGGGTCTGTGTGCGGTTTGGGAAAGAACACTGGGAAACAAATGTCCTGCCCCATATGAAATTGCGAGATTATTTTAGGGAGGAATTTAGGATGTGGCCTAAGTTGCACTTTGTCCTTATAAAAAACTGTATAAGAGGGCTCCGAAGTGAGGGCCCTCAGCTCAGGCACCCTCCTTGCGGACGTAATGGCCACCAAAAACGCCACCTTCCAGGAGAGGTGAGTGAAAGAGCAAGTGTGTGTGTGAAAGTTCAGGAAGCCTTAAGACCGACCCAGTTCCCCATCCTGCCCATGGGATGTCATTGAGACTGCTCACCTGCTTAAAGTCAGGCTCATGCATAAGTCTTTGCAGGCTCTGCACTCTAGTGAGAAGTCGTCACTCAACCTGTAAATTAATCTTTTTCTTACTATTTCTCCTCTTCACAGAGATTATTCTCATCTGAATAGAGATGGCAGAAATCAGTTCTCCTGCAAATATCAAGGAAAAGGTAGGCTCAAATAATTCATACAGTGCAATCTGTACAATCCTAAACTATATTTACATACGTATTGATCCTCTGATCTTGCACATACCTATTCAACATGCTTAACTTTACCATAAATTGACTTCATGCATAAAGTTAAGCACACACACAAGTGTTTCTAGGGTCAGGTCTGAATGTTGGCTGAAGAAAAATGTCTTTATTTTTCTGTGAGAAAACAAAATTTGTCATTTAGATTTCTGTTATTCCCCTACATGACATTACACACTTAGAAACTCCCTTACTGACACATGAAGGGATACCATTCCCTTGAAAATCATGTTTCTGTTTTAAAGTGATGTTCCTACTATAGTTACAGCCAATATCTAAAGTTACAATAATTGAAAAGTTAGCAAACAAAATATTTTTTCTATTTGTCAGTTTGTGCATTTGACAGTACGTGTATGTATGTCAGTTTCACTGTTTCTCCTGCTTAGTGGTAGATCCTCACTAGCCCTGCACCCCTTTGTAAGGGACCAAGGGCCATAAGGCACATCATTACTCTCTTGCATGGGTCATCTGTACACGTGTTGCAGCACTGCAAGGAAAGCAGGCTCTGAGCTGCTACTCACATCCCCCCTCCACCAGAGATGGCGAGGAAGAGGCAGGGCTGGATAGTCCTGTCTCTGCTCCCCACAGTGTGTAATGGGTGGAAATGATGTATGCTGTGCCTGGTATAAACTCAGCACAGGACACTTCCTACATGTAGCACAGAGAAGACCAGAAGACAGTCTGTGACCTCTTGCCACAGGTCAGTCATAAAGTGAGGATCTGGCCCAAAGTCAGTCAGTTTCTTTTTCCCTGAGAAGGACTTAGCCAATACAAATAGGAAAGCAGGAAAAAAATACAGAATTTTTTTAAAATGCTGTAACAGAAACTAGATTTTTTTGCAAGTCATCAGTTTAAAAAAGTTCAGGTTGGCAGTGCCCCTTTAATATCAGAATATTTTTGTGGGATGCTATTTGGAAAAGTGAGGTGGAGCTTTAAATTGGGGAAGTGCAGAAAGGGCCAAATTGTGGCCTGATTTATACCCCGTGTGTAGTTTCATTAAGACACAGGTACAAGTCAGGAGTAAGTGCATGTTAAAGTCAGTGGTATCCATTGCTGTCAAGTAAATACTCCAGGCATATACAGGTGACTTAAGGTATACAAGTAAATAGAGGTGTCAGTGATAGCAGCATTACGTCTCTTGCCTTCACAGGAGTTGCACAAGGTATAAAGAAGGGCAGAGCTTGGCTCAAACAGTAGTTTGAATAAACTGTATTCCCCAGAATAAAGGGGACAGTGCAGCAATGAAAAATACACACAAGCCCCATCATCTCATAAGATGCAGCTATGGCCCATTGCATACCCTTCAGGGTGGTGAGAATGTGAAGTCTCTCTTATCCTTGAAGTTGCCAAAGGAAAGACAGAAAATATAAATTTGAGAGTTTGGATTCCTGGATGAGCGTTTTTTCCCCAGCTGATGTAAAATGATTTGTTTAGCATAGGAAAAGTTTGTCCTAGGTTCAGTTCTGCAATTCAACAATTTGGTTGAACCAGCAATAGGAAAAAGTGATTTGATGCTAGAAATGCATGGAACCACGGTACTGTAAATGCAGCTCTCCCACAAAGTGGTAGAGAGTTCAGGAGTAATAAAAACTGTGCAACAGAGAGACGAAATAGGAATCTGGGGCAAGTAATCATCCGTTTAGGTATATGGCCATTTTATCTCAGCATTCATAAATCGAGTAAACAGCATTTCATTCAAGTAATACACATTGCTTGCAGGTAACTTAGACATTGCCTTTAGTTTCTAAAGGCTTGATGAACCAGGACAACTGCTGATCCTAAAGTCTTTCAGAGCGAGCTTTTACAGATTATCAATGAAAGAGCCTGATAAATAGTCACCTATTAACTCATGCCCACTATATGTCAGTGGAGCTGCAGAGTAAACAACGTATGCAGTAATGGCTTAGATTTGGTATAGAAGAGAGAATGAGTTCCTGATGAGTGTTCTCCCCTTGTCCAGCAATTTGTCTTCCCCTTTCTGTTTGCTTCTCTTCATATTTGTTTCTTTTCCTTCATATTGAACCTCTTTCCTTTATAGCCCCCAATGGGGAATCATTTGTTTTCTGATGTGCACAGTTGGGTGCCTGTTTTTCAGAATTCATGTTTTTCTTAATTCGTGTTTATTGATTGGTGGAACACTCATCATACTCGAAAATTTGCATGTCAATATGAATGTGTATTTCAACGAATGAGGGTCTTCCTTAGACCTTGATAGTCTGGAGTTCAAGTTACTCAGTATTTAATGCCTTTTTCAATGGAAAATTGTGTCAGTAAATCCCATCTCTTCGTGCTGGGCAACTTACAGTAATTCCAAATACACAATTCAGTGAATCAGTCCAAGATCATTTACCATGTGACTTAAATTTCAACTCGTTGGTTCTGTTTTGCCTTAAATTAAGAATGAAGAAGTGCAGCACTGGAAGAAACAAAAGAAGAACTCTCACTAACTCTAGAAATCTGCAACCGCAATAAGGCACTATATGTTGGGTGTATCAAGTGGTTTTTGTTTGTTTGGTTGTTTTTTCGAAATCATCGGTTATATATGTGTACAGATTTTTAAAGCAAGAAAATTACTGGATCAGTATATTACATTAGTTACTTTTTTTGTATCTATTTTTTCTGTTATCATTCAGTGTTACTAAATCTTCATGCCAAGGGGATACGAGGTTAACAGCAGTTGCATCTTATTGCTTGTTTTCTACTATGGAAAATAAAATTTAATGATCCACTAAATGATGGCCATGATACATTTCATTTTGCTGAAAATACACCAAGTGCATTCAGCTGTTTCTATCAGACAATTCTAAAGGCATGTCTAGGTTGTCATTCAATAAGATATTGGAAATCTGAGCAAAGAAAAAAACAAATTTGCCTGGCTGACTTGATTTTAATTTTATTCACAACTCTATTTTTAAGAAATAAAACAGATCATCAGTTGTATGCACCAGAGGATGAGGATATAAGAAACTATTATACACCTTTACTGTAATCTAATCATAAAACGCAATGTCATACCCCTTTCCCACTTAGAAAACTAAAATTCATAAAGCAAGAAGCAGTCACAAACACCCATTGCAGCAGGATAAATGTGATGAGTCTGATATTTATTTTTTGTTGGGTATTTTTTGGGTAACTGAAGAAAACTAAAACAATATTGATTTATATAATTTCCTATCCTGGGCTTTGGACACTCCTTGCCATTAATTATATTTAAAAAGTTATAAAAATAGTTAAAAAACCTAAACAGCAGTGCATTTCCCTCCCCATTCTTCCTTCCCACCCCATCTCTGGTAGCTCATATTATGTATCCAGGCCCTGATCCTGTGAAAATTCACGTAAAGTCAGAGAGACTATGTGCACGCACAGACTTACTCTTGTGTGTAAGTTTTTGCAGGCTTGTGGCTAAGCTCTCCATGCCTTACATTTCATTCCCCACAACCAAAATATCATCCAAAACCCATGAGGTTTAGCAGTAGTGGGTTTAAAAATGGTTAATCCAAATGATGTCCATCCTCCTGAAAAGTGCAGTCTCAATGACCAGTCTCTAGTTTCTTCAAGGAAATACCATCTTTATTGCCATTTTACAAGTTGTCTGGAGACGAAGACCAAAATTTTCAAAGCAGGGTACCGAAAGTTAGACTATTAAATTCATATGGGCTCCTAAAGACGATAAACATGGTGTGATTTTCAGAGTTCTGAGTGAATGTTACCATTGCTGAGATACCCTGTGATATTTCTGTAAATAATTCATACTGTTTCAGCCAAAATAGTTAGTACATTTAGTCTGTTGCACGTCTTATTGTATAACACTTTTTCCTGAGAGATTTGCATAAGCATTGGCCTCCAAAGCCAGGCGGCCTAATGAAAATTTCCGTAGCTAGTGAAGATTGCTGCAGTTGTGCTATTTCAAAGCTGTTCTGATTTAATTCATCACATTTGGGGCAAAGTGGGCCAAAATCAGCTCTCTGTCTCTTTGCTTTAACTCCAGAATAATTCCTTAGTGGAGATACACTCACACTAAAGCAAAGTGCACTGCCAATGAACCCCTCTGGAAGAAACAGATGCTCGGTTTCTGGGGTGATGGAGCCCTCTGAGCAGGAAGGAATGAGAATAGGAGGTACAACTGAGTGTGTAGTGTATTCATATGGTACTACCACAGCATGGATCAGTGGAGGTGCTCAAGCTGGGTTTAATAGAGGCGAAGTTTGCAGAGGACCATTCTATGTGACAGAGACTCACTTTGTTCTTGGTCTGAAATAATCAGGATTATTTAACCTTCAGGGCATGCTGCAGGGCCCATCTTCTCTGTCTATCACTCCCTTAGCTGAAGAGGTTAGGGCAAGATGGATGCAATTGTTCCTAAGGAATGGAGGTTTTGGTGAGGCAAAATATCTCTTCTGGCGTTGTTTTGAGGGTAGAGTTTTGCTGATGTTTTTCTGGGGGTTTGGTCACAGTTTAGTTTTGATTGATTTGTCATTTAAAATGTCAGAGGTATCCATAGTACCAAACAGGTGTCTTTGTGTGGTAAAGCAAAACAAATAAATGTATTTAGATACATTTGCTGGTATTTAAAACGTAACAAGAATATGAACAAAAGGCTGTGAGATGACGGGTGGAAGAG
Source organism: Gopherus flavomarginatus (assembly GCF_025201925.1). Taxonomy (NCBI): domain Eukaryota; kingdom Metazoa; phylum Chordata; order Testudines; family Testudinidae; genus Gopherus; species Gopherus flavomarginatus. Next base: position 23,693,292 of record NC_066626.1, on the reverse strand, counting down.
AACTCATCACAAGTGAAAGTGGTAAGAGAAGCATTTAGAGTGAAACCTGCCTTTGAAAAGTATAGACAGTTTTTTCATTTTCATATTTCATTGTGGCTTTTTAAGACCTAACATGGCATCTGTTTCATGTGCTTCTGTTGATTTCAGTGGGCTTCATCCAAAGTAATTGAAGTCAATGAAAAGACCTACAGTTATGTTATTGGGCTTTGGATCAGGCTTTGTGTTCAATGATGCTGAAGAATCAGGCCTTTAAAAAGTGTATATATAGATCTCCATCCTTAGAGTGACCCAGTTTTTCTGAGAGAGTCCCTTTTTTTTCCACCTGAAATGTCCCAATGTTTCATTCCATTCATCCAAATATTTGGTTTTAGTATAAATCCAAAATATTTGTTGAAAACATATTGCTGTATGAAGCAGTATTTGCTCAGTATTTACCAGAAGCAAACAATCCAATATCACAAGTGTTGAGTGTGATGAACAGTTTTTTGAGTGAAGAAAAATGTCAAATGAGTATGGACGCTATCAAAGCTTTTCTTTTGTTCAGAGTGAATGTTAACAACACTTGCTCAGTGTCTTATGATAAACTTATTCATATACTTAAGCTACTGGAAAAAGTCCTCTACCCTGAGAAATGTGTACACGTTGCTTTAGGGTCAGATGCTAGCTGCAGCAGCACCAGCCCATTTATTTTTAAATTGACTTTTGTAGGAGTAATCCATGACCTTAAAAAATGGTTGCTATAAAAGTGTTATCTTCTCCTGCATTATGGCTAAAATGCCTGGACTCTGGAATCCAGTAGAACCCTGCAAGGGTCCCCACTAGAAAATCCCATTGCAAAAATTGGGGCATTAGTCTGAACCACACAGCCTTGTCACTAGCATGCATTAAATAAATATGGAAGACATGCCTCTGTACTCACAGATACCCGTATTTTTAGAATCTGATCAGCTCATGTCTAGGAGAATCTATTGAGTTTAATTTTTAATCTAAAGTGAAAAAAATCCAGTATTGATTTTAGCACTGTTCAATGGGGTTGAAACAAAATTGGTTGTTAGCTGGCTTGTTAGTTATCAAGATCAGGCATATATCAGGATGGTAAGTAAACACTTCAAATTAATTGACCATAGTAGTAACTTTTTTCATGGGGATTGTGGCAGCTATGTACAGAGGTTCAGAACAGGCATGAAGTGTGAGCTTTCAGCTAAGTAGTTTAGTTTTTCATTTTCTCAGGAGTGTATAAACTAACTCAGCGAACCCCAGAGATGTTACTTATTCCTCAAATACTTCCTCTTTGAGGAAGATGCCATGAGGGAGGGAGTAGAAAAGAAAGAAGAAAACAGGCAGTAATTACTGCCTCATGCTTATTAACAGCAGTATTGTTAAAGTTGCCTGAAGACCAGTCGAGACTAGATAAGAACCTGAAAGACCTAAAAGAAAAAATGAAAATGTCCGCATTGGTTTCTGGTGGAGACATGGACATTTACTGGTACTAGACTGCTTTCACTGTTAATTTATGCTATATTTATGTATTTTCAAGCTTGGATTATTGGGATAGCCTTATGAGACATGCATCTTGTTTCCATGAGGGTCTCAGGTGGACAGAAGCCACGTATGGCCAAATTTTCAGTGTCTTCCAGGCCTCTATGGGCATGTCTCATACATCAAAGTTAACAGTTCTGTACTTTTAAAAAAAAATCAGTTTACTATTCTTTCAGTTGAGTCAGGATTGTCTTCAGCAGGATTTCCCATATTTAAAACAAATCCTACAAAAAACAATTAAATTTGTCTGACAAGATTTGTTCTTTATAAAACTGGGGTAGAAATTAACTACCTTGAAGGGACTTGCTAACATTTTCCCCCTTTTCCGAATTTTGTTGCCACATCTGCTCTTTGCTGGTTGTTGGCACATCCCCAGTAATCCCTGAATTAGGGCTCAGTTCTGCATGTTATTTTGTGTGCACAAACCCCCTCTGCCTTCATGGACTACCATTAACTTGGTCTCTGATTCTGTAAAACCTTTAAATATGTGCTTCAGTCTCATTGACTTCAGTGTGACTTAAGCACATGTCTAAAGTTAAGCACATGCTTAAGGTCCCAAGTCAGCAAAGCATATAAACATGCTTAACTCTGAGCATGTATTTAAGTCTATTCAACAAAGCACTTAAACCAACAAGATTTAAACACATGCTTACAATTAAGCATGTGGTTAAGTGCTTTGCTGAATCAGGGTCTTAAATTGGGCTGTATATGGATGCTGGGGTCTGTCTGTGTGCAGTCACTTTTAGGACTTGGGTTTGTATTTTATGTTTTAATTGTTTTTAGGGGAGTGGTTTAAGCAGAAACACAGAGTAATTAGCTCTTGCGGCATGATCTCAAGGAGAGCAAACTCAGGCTCCTTCAAAGCAACATGGGAACCTGCTCTGTGTCTAGGCCCCAAATGTAGCTACTGTCAGCAAGAGCATCCCAGCTGATCTCATCTGCTAAGATGGAACACATTAACAAATAATTGTCAGTGGTTCAGCAAATTTGTTAACTAACTCCTTAATGCCCCATAATACCTGTCCTGCAACCACATGATGATGTGGAATCATTAAAGATATTTAAAGTCCTTACATCTAGACCAGATAAAGACTGATGATTATGAAATTAAAGACTGTTGAATAGTGCATAAGAACAGAGGTGCCAAATTAAGTTAGCAGAGTCTACTATAAATTTGCATTTCCTAATTTATGAGTGCTTTACTTTGCAACTTGAATAATGTTCTTGTAGTATGGTGGTTTTGTTTGGTATGTTAAGGACCATTATAAAGAGGATAGTAATCAATTGTTTTCCATGTTCACTGCAGGTAGGACAATAAGTAATAAGCTTAATCTACAGCAAGAGAGATTTAGGTCAGGTGTTAGGAAAAACTTTCTAATTATAAAGATAGCTAAGGACTGGAACAGGCTTCCAAGGAAGGTTATGGAATCTCTGTCATTGGAGTTTTTACAAACAGATTAGACAAACACCGGTCAGAGATGGTCTAGGTTTACATGGTATGAGCAAGGTCCATTCCAACTCTACATTTCTATGATTCTGTGGTGATTCATGGAGTCTTTACAAATATTTGACTTTTTGTTAGTCTTAATATTTTTTCATCTTGTGGTCAGGTTCTGTTGAATAGGAAAATATTCTGAGTTCTTTCAAATAAAACAAGGAAATATCAGTATTAACATAGACTAACTGTAAATGTTTGATTTTGCAGACTCTCAGGTATTAATGCTATTTCAGTGCTTATGAAAGAAACTATTTCCAACTTCTTGTGCCAATTTTTATCCTGTGTTTCAGTGACAACTATAATACAATTAATTTGCTTCGTTTATTGATGTGAAATCATATAAAATATTAAATTGTTTCAACTATTCTGTCCCTTGCTACATATGTGTATCATCTGGCAAGATCCCAGCACCAGTCATGAAAGGGTTATGTTTCAGTTTAGAACCCTTGAGTTGACCAGTCTGTTATAATCCAAGGAAAATGTGGTTACACTTGAGACACATCTGCTGACAGAAAGCAGATCCTAAAAACGGCAACTAAATTATGGCATTTCAGTGATACAACAGTCTTAGACTGCAAAGAGCATTTTTTTTCCCCCAACAAATTCACACAGCACTGTTTTCATTAACATAAAGGTATTAGTGATGCAGCAGCTGAATCAAATCATACCCAGATGAGAGTGGGATTCTTAAATCACTCTGAGCAGATCATTGTGAAAATTGTAGCCAAACCATTATTATGTACAAAATCTTTTAAAAAACAGTGTAGGTTGTGAAGCCAAGCATTCAAAAGTTAGGAAATGCCAGATTTCTGGCTGCTCATGCAACCCTGGTGTTTCCATGCTGTGCAGTGTATGAAACACTGGATTCTGTGGGGGAAAAAAGCAAGTGATCATGTAATTAAAGACTAGCGTAATACATACGCACATGGAGACCAAATTATGATGATGAGGCAACTGTATATTTGGTATTTCCTAACTTTTGAGTGCATTACTTTGCAACCTGAATATTTTTCTTTCAGCATAGTGTTTTTGTATGTAATTTCCTAGGGTTCTTTTTTTTTTTAAAGAAGAATAAGATGAAACTCAGTTTTCAGTATATATAGCTGTAAAAGCCCATCCTGGATCCCTGTACCCCGAAGCTTCAGCGTAGACTTTACCACTTGAGCTACAGGACTAACTATATTAGCTGGCAGCAGGAAAAGACTATTATCCCAGTGTGGCAAATAGACTACTGACGCCACGTGCTGGGTCCAGGGAGTGGGGCAGGGGGTGAGCGCCCAGCTTGGCTCTCTTCTCTCCTGGGAAGTTGGCTGGGGACTGCTGCCCCATATGGTCCCCCTGAGAGGGGGATGGGATGCTGGGGCCATGTGCCAAGTCCAGGTGTATGGTCCCAGAGGGAGAATCTGGCCTGGCTCAGCCCGGGCAAGCTGTCTTCCTGCTCTAGTAGCAACCCACTGTTCCCAGTGCTTTGGCAGTGACATGGGCTGTGTTCTTTAGAATGGTCATGATCAGCTATTATTTTAGGGCAGGCTCAGGAACACAAATGAGAGAAGGGAAATAGCAGGTTTTAATACCACACTATAGGGATCACTATCACCTCCCCTGCCCCATGCATTGAACTCTCTTCATAACTCAGTAAGATAAGGGAAAGTGGCGCATACAACATGACTTCTGATATAGTACTTGTTAGTACAGAAGAAGAGATTAATAAACAGGTGAATCTTTTTTTTTTAACCGAGTCAATAGACTTGGACCACCCTAGATGGTATGATACAAGACAGGAGAACAGAACCACCACATGGGGAAAGGGTGAGAAAAAGGAAAAGGTAGAACCAGGCTCAGAGAAGAAGAGCAGCCCAAGCCTCCAAGAGTCCTGAGATTCTGCACCTCAGAAAGGGCATGGGGAGGAGATTAGGGGTCAGTTCATGGGACTTGGAGAACCTGAAGCTTTGGGAAGGATGGGGACAGGGGCCAACAGCAGGGCTGACCCTAGACAGAGAGGAAGAAAATGAGGCACATGGGCCTACACATTGTACATGGTGTGAAGATCTGTGGACTGAGACCAAATTGTGCGGACATCCCTTATGATTTCTGTGGGTCGAGGATGGAAGGACCCAGAAAGGGGATCCTACAAGACTTCCCTGGGACAAACAGGAAAGTAGAGAGTCAAGTGCCTCCTACAAAAAGGGCAGGGTGTGAGGGGAAAAAAATGCTCTTGGGTAGGGGGAGGAGTGTGACAGAGTGCTGAGACCTAACAGATGGGATTGTCACGCTATGTGTGTCACTCTTACGCCTAGAATATCTGTTGGGTCAGTGGGCAGTGATGGAAACAACTACAAGCATGGTTGAGAGCACTTTGGGGGCAGAACCAGCTTGAATCATCACTGGCCCATGGTAGACCCCAATGGAATGTTGAAGTCCAAAGGTTCTGTGGCAGTTGGAATGTGACAGCTGATCAGAGAAGGTGGGAAGCTACATGGGGTAATAGAGGTGGCCGTGCCTCCAGCAAGGTGCAGCTCTGCACACAAACCTTGGGGAACATGTATAAACGGCATCATTGCTCATGACAATACAGTGCATGGAAACAGAGAGCGCCCTCCATTTTTGGCTTTTTTTTTTTTTTTTTACAGACATGATTTTGTCAATTACATCCATGCAACAGAATGTGCTTTTAGTTACTAATCCAAAAATAAGGTGTAAACAGATCTAAGATTCATTCCCTTAGAGAGCAGGCTAGTAATGAGTACCAAATAATCTTACACTGCAGTAAGGCAATAATCAATATATGCAGGATTTCTCAATAAAATAGCTCAGAAACCTGATTGGGAGCAATCAGATTTTTTGGAACTGATCCCTCTCTTTCTGAAAGTGCTGCCAGTGGCCTCTGTTCGTTTGTTTTTCTGAGTTTTTATATTCAATAAAGCTTGAGTAGCATGAGCAGGAGACATATCCAATGTGTTTGACACAATTTTTATTTACTTTCAGCTGTGTTGTGTAGGAATAAGAAATTAAAACATCAGGATGGTTTCCAGTGGACATATTGTATTCAGAGCCCAATAGAAGAGATCCTGAGTGTAAATTGGTCCTGAAGTCAATGGAGTAATACCACTTTATACAGGTTGAGGATTCCATTGACTTCAGTAGAGTGCAGCAGGGATGTATTTGGCCCACCATTGTTTCAAATACCAATGTAAGATATTTAATACTAAAAGTTTTTGGATCTTTGCTCTCAAGACTGCATTTATTATGAGTGATAAATCAGAGGACAAGCTTTATACATTCTCTTCGTTTTAGCATATGACTTCTTTTATTAATTAGAATACTTTGTAACCATGCATGAATCCCAATGAACATTACAAACCTTAATTAACAGAGCTTTGCCACACCCCTATGCAAGGTAGATCTATATTTTAAACCCTTTTTATAAATGGGTAAACCAGAGGACAGAGAAATTATATGACTTGTTCAAAGTCACACAGTGTCAGTCTTTACTACAAAGTTTTGTTGACATAGCTATGTTAGGAGTGTGATAAAACAACGGCCCTATCTGACAAAGCTGTGCAGGCAAACTCCTTGTGTAGATGCAGGTATGCCAACAGAAGAGGGCTTCTGTCAGCATAGCTAACATCATTCAGAAAGGTGATGTTTCTACACTGGCAGAAGGACACCTGTTGGCATGTGGATCTTCACTGGTGCAGCTGTACTGATATAGCTATACCAGCAAGGCATTTGTAGTGTAGACAAGGCCTCCCAGTGGTATGTCCAGGAATAGAAACCAAATTCTATCAATGGAGTTACTCCAGATTTACACCAGGTGTAACTGACAGCAGGATTTGGCCCCAGGAGTCCTGACTACCAGTTCTTATCACTAGAAGCAATTGCTTGTGTTGGTTGCATGCAATGATTTAGAAGATAAATATGCATTTTTTCCTGAATAACTTTGTGACGAACTGGGAAAGTTCTTAATGTTTTCTCTGAGTACTGTGTTGGTGCCTCAGTGTCCCCATGGCAGTTCTTAAGTATCTGGCAGAGCAAAGGGCCAGTGCACCTAAATGCCTGACACTCTGTCTCCTAGCAACTGATGGCCTGGGCCCCTCCTCTGCAAAGGTGCCAGCTGAAGGTGTTGGAGACAAAGGGATCAGGTGACCTCCTGGCCCGGGAAAGGAGCTGAGCAGGGAGGAGGGGCTGAGAGGGATTGTGAGTCTGGAGCTGGCTGGGGTCAAGGGTGGAGGGCAGACCTGGGGGTCTGGCTCACTGCCCCCCAGAATGGACCCAGCCGAGGGGTCCGGTTCGCTGTATCTACAAGCTCTGTTTTAGACCCTGTTCCTGTCATCGAATAAACCTCTGTTTTACTGGCTGGCTGAGAGTCACGTCTGACTGCAAAGTGGGGGTGCAGAACCCGGTGGCTTCCCCAGGACCCCGCTGGGGTGGACTCGCTGTGGGAAGCGCACGGAGGGGCAGAGGATGCTAAATGTTCCAAGGAGAGACCCAGGAGGTGAAGCTGTGTGAGCTTCTTGCCCTGAACAAGTCTGCTCCAAGGGAGAGGAGGCTCCCCAAAGTCCTGACTGGCTTGGTGGGGAGCAGTTCCAGAGCATCGCCCGGGGGCTCCGTGACAAACTTTATTTCAGCTAAAGGAATATGCTAAAACTGCATTTTTTCATCTTTTTTTTTTCCAGATCAATGCAGTTCGATCAATTGTTCCTAACAAAAGCAATAATGAAATAGTTCTGGTGTTGCAGCAATTTGATAACAATGTAGACAAGGCAGTTCAAGCTTTTATGGATGGTGAGTATACTGCACTTATCTCACTAAAGCATGAGGAATTAACACTAAATACTTTCTAGTTGCCTGAAAGTGGGCTGTAATTCTGTTGAAATGTCAAGAACCATGACTGCTTGACTGTACATTTTCTGTTAATTCCTAGTCATTTTCACCTTCGGTCCACCAGTTTTGCCAGCCTGAACTGCCTAATTATTTACTTCTCCCTGTCTTTCCACTTTCTACCACATCATTCTTTATGTGTGGGACTCCCTCCTCGATCTATTCTGTAAAGTCACTTTCCTCCACTCCTTTAGCTCTCTCCTCAATACCCACTTCCACCCTGACACTTACAGGAAATTGCCACCGAGTAGTAATTAGGATGAAGGCAAGTGAGAATCGCTGGTAATTCTTTACTTATTTATATTTTTAAAAAAAATTGAATGATTAATTTAGGCACATACAGCTCATATGTATTACACACATTCTCCTTCCCCTCCTTGCCTCTCTTGTGTGCTACATTCATTTGTCTCACCTTGTCTTAAATTAGAGAAAAAGGATGGTCCAGTGGTTAGGGCACTAACTTGTGGCTCAGGAGCCCCACGATCAATTCCACACTCCATCACAGACTTCCTGTATGATGATGATCAAGTCGATTAGTATCTCTGGACCTCAGTTCCCCATCTGTCAAATGGGGATCGTAACATTTCCCTACCTCACAGTGGGGTTCTGAGGACAAATACATTAAAGATTGTGAGGTGCTCAGATAATATAGTAATGGGGGCATATAAATCAGATGGATAGATAGATTGCAGTAATATCTTTGGGGAAGGAACGGTCTCTTATTGTGTGTTTGTACAGTTGGGCCCTGGCGCTGATAGGATCCTTTGGTGTTACTGCAATACATAGAAATAATTGTTTTTCATATCCTATTTCAGCCTTTCAGAGATTGCTTCTTAACATTGACCAATAAAGAAGATAAAATGTGTGGTTTGAAAAGCTACAATTTCTCTAAATATAAAGTGAATGAAAACATAAAAATGAATATATCAGAAGAAGTTTACCAATGATAAAAAGCAAGGATGGTTCTGAAACAAATGCCAAGATCCCCTGAACTCTGTGTGTGTGTGTGTGTGTATTGAAATTTAAACATAGATTTGAATTTTGCAAATAGCCGTTACCTTTATAATGGGCTGAACCAAGTCTCCAGTGAAACGTTGGAGCATTCCAAATCTGGAACCAGCTTCAAATTTTACAGCTTGATCCCATCTCTAATGATAAATAAAGTCATTTGTATTTAAATAACACTCCTTATGTAACACTAATATATCTGAGTTCTCATTTAAGTCCTTTGATTTGTAAAAAACTATTTTTACTATGCTTGGCACACCATTAGGAAATCCTGTCAAATCTCAGGGTGTTAGGACTGGTTTAAGAGTTACTGTATGTTTACTGGTTTCAAAAGGCCTAGCTAGGCATATTCAGAAATAAACAGCAGCAGCTGGGTGGTCTATGTAGCCTGATTTCAATATGACCTATAGAGACATTATGAGTATCCCACTGTGTTACTCACTTTATATACATGTTGTTTAAAAAGGAGATATTTATAGATGTAGGGATGTAGATATATATTTCTATTTTAGAATAACTGTCTAAAATATATGGTCCAAGAAGCATCAGTCAGCCTGGGCCAGAAATTATATACCAAGATACAGAAAGCAAATGTAAACACAAAAACTATATACACATGCATCAACATTCTTCCATCAGATCCCTACAGTGCATCTTGATACAGGCATCCTACTCTCCATTTATCACTGCCATTGACAACAGTTGGATTTTGATACATTTAGCAGGTACAGGAAATCAGAGTCTATATCTGCCCCAACATGGATCTGGGTGAATGAATTAAATCTAATTATAACTTTTTTTTCATTTTAACTAGCTACATCAATTTTTCCTAGTTGACGTATGGCCTGGGGAAAGTGGGAAATTTATTTTATTGTTGTGCTTCATGGTTATTCAGTATTATACAGTGAGAGGTTGCTGTTTGTTTTATTTATGTGGACCTATCATGTTTTAAATAATTGTCATAGGCATGAGTGCTGAGTAGGTGCCTCCTCGTCATTTTAGAAGCCCAAAGAAATAAAGCAAATACATGTTAATTCCTAATGACACTTATTTTTACCCAGTCATACAATTTACCACAGACATGATGGATTAATTTAATGTGTGTGGTGACATTGCTTGAGTTATGTAAAATTAGATTGTGCCCAGTACTAGTCTATATACATTAAGGAGCAATCCTACATATACAGGGGTATGTGTTAGATTAACTGAAAGGCCTTTTCCATCAATCGATTTTTTTTAAAGGGTTGTCCAGAGTATACATAAAGAACACATAATTGTGTGGTGTGTTATAAAATGTTCATTGACATATGTTTGGATGACCATGTTTTTGATGAGTGAATTAGGCAGATCGTCCTAAAAGAGTGCCAATAAAGCCTTTTTATTTCACCATCACGTCTTCTGAATATGACAGATATTTTACAGGCGATATTGGAGTAAAATGTGAAGTTTTTAAATATTTTTCTTTTTAAATAATCCTCCACCAGTGTACCAGCTAGGCTGTCTTAGAGAGGTAAGTACTGTTTGTAATGGACTAAGCTACCTTGGTACCTTTTAACCACAATGCATCCTTAATTTAAAACACATGAGCAAAGCACTTAAGCATATGGTTTCAATGGGACTTAAGCAGGTGCTTTGCTGATTCAGGGCCATCAGGAGCACATATGCTAAGCAGCCTGCATGCTGTAGTCTTAATGTGAAGCATAAGAGATTTCAAACCAGAAGATTATAGATACATTATATAGAGATACTCACCATATACAAGTTTGTGTCACTGTTTTCCTACCATAAATTTTGTCTAATTTAGAGAATTTCTAAGAAAATTTTTCCAATCTCCAAAATAGAATGATGAAAAAATACTAGTTATGATAGGGAGACAGGTAGATGCAAATAATAAAACTATGCATGAACTGTAAATCAAATAAATATGACATTGAGGAACATAAAAAGTGAAATACAGCAGATAAATTGTTTCTCCAACATGTGAAACACTTGCAAAAACAAATGGGAACATAAGAAACATCACCTACCTAGGAGACTGAGAATCATTTCTGAGCACAGTTGTTTTTTATCACAGCTGAACTTTTGTTGAAGTATTTTTATCTTTTCCTATTGTAGGCAGTGCAGTTCAGGTACTAAAAGAATGGAATATGACAGGGAAAAAGAAGGTAAGGACTCACTCTTGAGAGTTAAAACATTAACGCCATTTATCAGCTTTCTGTAGCAGCAATCATTGTTGCCAAATCTTGTGCTAATTTGCTAACATGGTAAATGATCCACATCTGTATTTAAAAGGCTTCAAAGTAAATGTGCACCTTATTTTCTAATTCACCTGTTATCTCTCTAAATTGCTGCTCAGGTAGGGTTTCCAGGTCAGTAGGGTACACACATGAGAACTAAACTCTAGAAATACACAGAATGGCTCGCCAAAATAGTACACATACACTGCACAAGAAGCTTTAATATATACCTGTGTTCTGGCCAGCAGCAGCCCCTTGCAGAATCTCCAATAACCACCCAAGGTAGGCTATGGCTGCCAGGAGTATGAATAATCTGTGTTGGGGCTATGTATAAGGTTAATTACCAAGTCAGGATCATGTAAATCATGCCCCAGATGTCTAAGACTGACCGTCACCACCAGATTGGTTCTCTAAGGGCTCCATCACGGACTACCTGTGGCCATGTATTCTCTAGTGTAGTGATTCTCAAACTTTTGTACTGGTGACCCCTTTCACACAGCAAGTCTCTGAGTGCAACCCCTCCCCCCCTTATACATTAAAAACACTTTTTTATATATTTAACACCATTGTAAATGCTGGAAGCAACGCAGGGTTTGGGGTGGAGGTTGACAACTCGTGACCCCACCACATAACCTCATGACCCCCTGTGGGGTCCTGATCCCCAGTTTGAGAACCCCTGCTCTGTTGCGCACCTGCCAGAATGAATCCTAGTGGTTTTGTTTATTTAAAGCAAACAACAAAATGCCATTGTGTACATGCTTACTAAACACACTCCGCAAGGAATTAGTCACATTACGAGGTCAGTACTTTTGCTTTTGACAATTATGAACTGCTCAGCCAGTGTGATTGCAGACTTTTGTGGAAGCAGCACAGTTCAAAGCAGGTACTTGAAAGGAAGCTTCTTGTACTATGATGCTATCATGGTTTAAAAATGCAAATATTCCAGGCAGTGAAAAAATGAATGTGGTGTGGGACTCTAACTTCTGCTCCTATTTCGTTTTATTTTTGTTTCGAACAACGTATATATTCAGTTGAACAGATGAAGCATATCACAGTACATTATGGTCTGTAAATATCATTACAGTGATTACACCTTGTGAGGCTTTTTTCAGAACTGAAGAGAATGAACAATTTATTGCTCATATTTTGAGTTAGTTTGACCTATCTGAGTAATGTTTCTGTCCTTGAAATATTTCTCAATTTAGAATAATAAAAGAAAAAGAAGCAAATCTAAACAGCATCAAGGCAATAAAGATATGAAAGAGAAGAATGATAGAACTGAAAAGGTTTCCCTAGAGCCTCAAGAGATATATGGCTGCCATCTGAATGGATGTGACAAGGATAACTCTTCCAGTGACTCTGCCAATGAGAAATCAGAAGTCATTTCTCATGAGAACAAAAGCTGCGGATTCAAGGAGGTGGTGCAAGCACATGCAGAAATCACAGGTCAGTGTGCTCTGCAGAAGGCACTTTTATAGCTAAGCCTGGGACAAGCAAACATGCACAAAGAAGATAACACTGAAGTAATGTTAAATTTAATTTTAAAAAATCAAGCGGACAGCTATGTTTGGGCAAAATAGGCCCTAGTCTTACAGGGAGAACCAAGCAGAAGGATCCCACAGGGGAACAATTCTCTTTGCAAGATCAAGACCTAAATATCCTTAACTTAAGAGAAAAAAGGACTAAAGTCTAATTAGACTAGTTGAACGTGCCCCATCACCAGGCAGTTTATACAGTTGAGTGTATAAGAGACACAGCAGTGACAAGGTCCCACAAAGCAACCCAAAGTGACTCTGGCTTTAGTGGAATGTCACATGCTTCCCTTATTGCTTAGTCACAGCCCCTTCTGCTTTTATTTACTTACCTTAGTCCCTGTCTAGGTGAATAGCTGCAAGACTCCCAGTGACTTCCCTGGGACCATCCCCTGGCCCTAATGCTGGGAGATTCAATCTGGCAGTTGCTCTGATTACATGATGTTCAACCAGGATTTGCATGATGTCTTTGGAACTCCTGGAGGCAGTGATGAAAGCTGCAGTCTCCCTCCATGGGGCTCTTTTGAAATGAGGTTTGTTTGTTTTTTTGTAACATCAGTGAAAACAAACCTCAGCCTTTTGGGGAGGATACTCAATGAAAGCCTACATGCCTTTGCCTTCAAGTATCCTTCCGTAAAGTTCATGTTTATTTTTAATTGTACTTCTTGCTGATTACGTTTTTCAATTCCTAGCATTTCAGAACTTCTGATCAATGCCACTGTTGTTGTTGTTCTTGCTAAATCTTAAGCAATATATAAAAGTTGCATTGCATTAAAGGAGCTTTCCTTGAAGTCACTTTGTTCATAATTACAAACATGCTACGCAAACAAACTTTAAAGATTTATGCCAAATATATAGCTGTCCTGAAACTGATTCTGTGCTACTTATAGAACACTTTGGTGTTGGTGCCAACCTCTGGCCAGCGAGATACAAATTCCAGCAAAACAGAATTGCTGAGCAAGGAGCTCTGTCTTGAAAAAGAGATGCCGGGGCGAGGTGCAGCAATGTTCTTAGTTTTCAGCAAAGGCTCTCAATTCCTATAGCTAGAAATGTGTTGTGACTACAAAGTTCCAAATTTCCTTATCAAACTATAATTATCATTTATTCTGCAGTCTGTAAATATTCATGTAGTATTATTTTCTCTGTAAAATCTGGTAATGACTACAAATACATCAAGCTGCCTCAGTAACTGTTTTGGAGGTGCTATCCAGTCTGAATTTTCAAAGTTGGCAAGGTGGGTGAATACAGATACATATGCCTAAGGGGGTTAGGGATAGCTCAGTGGTTTGAGCATTGGCCTGCTAAACCCAGGGTTGTGAGTTCAATCCTTGAGGGGGCCATTTAGGGAACTGGGATGTGGGATTGGTCCTGCTTTGAGCAGGGGGGTTGAACTAGATGACCTCCTGAGGTCCCTTCCAACCTTGATACTCTATGACTGAAGTTTCCATGAAATTTTCAAAAAATGGTGGATGTGAGTGCAAGGTAGCAGTGTGCTTTGAGGAGAGTGCCTATATTATTTGGGACATTGTGTGTGTGGCCAGGGGGTTAAGTGTGTTTTCCATCTCTTTCAGTTGATGCAAACAAAAATGTTATATGTATAAAATAAAAATGTAAAAAGATTTAAGGATCCTTCTGTCTGGCATTTGCAATTAATGACATTGATTTCACAATTCTACTATAATTTTACATGTTAATATAAATGAAAGTATTAACTATATCCAAATAATATTAATTATTTAATAAACAAAAGTATAACGCAAATTTTCTGCAGCAGAAGCAGATACTTGCTTAATTCTACTATGCTACCGAAACATTCAAATTTAGGAAAATATCTTCCTGGCAACGTTCTGAAATAGTGGTGGAAAGAGTTTGTCCTTTAGTTCACTTTCAACTTGAGCGTGAGGAAATATGTTGATTCTATAGAAAAGCGCAGTAGCAGCCTTGTTTTGGTCAAAGAAGCTATATATATATATATATATATATATATATATATATATATATATATATTGCTAAACATGTATAGTAGTTAAAGGAATGGTACACATCAAAATGTTGAGTAGGATCCCTTAGAGGTCAGCTGCCATACTCTTGCCATACTCTTGTGGCTTCTGATCAAGATACATGGCATGCATTGAAGAGCTGGAAAACGGTTTGGAATTCAGTCTAGCATTTCTAAGCATCTTGGTTTCAAATGTTCCTTTAGTATTGTAATCTCCTTTGTTTGTCCTTGCCTTTTTTTTTTCACTTGTTTCTGTTTTCCAGTGTTCTTGTGTTCCTTTTCCATCAGACATTTATTAATGCTCTCAGTTCTGAGCTCTGCTCTTACCAGTACATTTATTTGGTTTCCTGGACACTGGGTCCAGGGTCAGTTTCAGGTGACGGGGCATTTTAAATATATTTCCAGCTGTTCAGGCTTGAAAATTATCATTTGAATGAATGAACTCAGGCAGTGACAAGCCTGGTGTGACTTAGTGGAACACAGTTTTAGGCCAGAGGCCAGTGCGCCTATGTAGGTTTTCTGACATAGGGACTAGGATACCTCCTTGTTCCTATTCATGGAGTTTCCTCTGAATCATCCTGTCAGAGGATGGGTCTAGGCAGGGCTTGTGGAAATGGAAGGGAATTCCCTTCCGCAACCATCAGATGCTCATGATCTAATGAGGACATTGGGTTCTGCTCCAGGCTTATATGTCTCCTTACAGCTCTTTAGGCTCCCCTCAGCATAAGGTAGGTGAGGCTGCAGCATTAGCTCCCCTGCCTCCCCTTCCCTGACTTAGCTTCCTGAGCCATGAAATCCTCAACACAGAGAAGGGTTTCTGGGACCAGAAGGGAGAATGCAGCAAAGCTGGTTGTCTCCCCTCACACCACGTTCTACTATCCTACCTGTTGTGGTGGAAGGTAGCCCATTGAGCATTGTCTTTACCTGACATTTGCTCACCTAGTGGTAATGCTATTACTGCTGAACACAGCCCATTGCTCTTTAATTGAGATACTTTTTTTTTGTTTGTTTCTTTAGAGAAACTTTTTTTTTAATTGTTTCAGAGTAGCAGCCGTCTTAGTCTGTCCTCAAAAAGAACAGGAGTACTTGTGGCACCTTAGAGACTAACAATTTATTTGAGCATAAGCTTTTGTGGGCTACAGCCCACTTCACTGGACGCATAGAATGGACCAGATAGTGAGGAGATATATATACTCATACAGAGAACATGAAAAGGTGGGAGTTGCCCAACCAACTCTTAAGAGGCTAAGACCTGTCCTCGCTTACAGACAACCTCCCAACCTGAAGCAGGTACTCACCAGTAACCACACACTACAGAACAAAAACACTAACCTAACCTCGCAACAAAGCCCAATGCCCACTCTGTCCACATATCTATTCAAGTGACACCATCATAGTACCTAATCATATCAGCCACACCATCAGGGGCTCATTCACTTGCACATCTACCAATGTGATATATGCCATCATGTGCCAGCAATGCCTCTCTGCCATGTACATTGGCCAAACCGGACAGTCTCTACGCAAAAGAATAAATGGACATAAATCTGACATCAGGAATCGTAACATTCAAAAACCAGTAGGAGAACACTTCAACCTCTCTGGCCATTCAGTAACAGATTTAAAGGTGGCAATTTTGCAACAGAAAAGCTTCAGAAACAGATTCCAAGGAGAAACAACTGAACTTGAATTGATATGCAAACTAGATACTATCAACTTAGGCTTAAATAGAGACTGGGAATGGCTCAGCCATTACACACACTGAATCTATTTTCCCACGTTAAAGTATCCTCACACCTTCATGTCAGCTGTCCGAAATGGGCCATCTTGATTATCACTTCTAAAGTTTTTCTCCCCTGCTGATAATAGCGTCTCTTAATTAATTAGCCTCTTACAGTTGGTATGGGTACTTCCACCTTTTCATGTTCTCTGTATGTATAAATATCTTCTTACTGTATGTTCCTTTCTGTGCATCTGATGAAGTGGGCTGTAGCCCACGAAAGCTTGTGCTCAAATAAATTTGTTAGTCTCTAAGGTGCCACAAGTACTCCTGTTCTTTTTTTTAATTGAGAGTTGTGATATAACAGTCTGCAGATTATAAAGCTAAGAGAAGGTTTAGAGTGAAGTCCAGCTTACTTGTTTCTTACCCAGCTGGCCACCAAACACTACGAACATAAACCCGCAGTACTCTCCCATTACTTTGTATTGTCTTAATGTTTAAGTTTCACATGCATTATAGAATCAGTACTGACTAATGAGGAGGATGTATCCTGGCCCTCATTGACCTGCTGGAGGAATTGAGGGACTGAGACTGGATCAGCTTGTCATTGAGGGTCTGGATATGTCCTCGCCATTGGCTGCTTCACAGCATTACTCCTGGAACGTACATCTCAGGCTCAGAAGTTCTCAGCTGTCCCAAGTACCTGCTTTGAGGCAGCTGATGTGGGGGAAGCAAAAGTAGTTCTCAGTTGCTGTTATGATTCCTTCCGTCGTGGGCACAGTCAGGGCCCCAACCAATCCCAAAAGCAAGTTAGAGTAGCCACTGGCCTGCTGCTGGGTGAGCCACGTGGTTCCCTGGGGACCTTTCTGTCAACCAGGAATGCCTTACAGTGGTGGTTCTCAAACTTTTGTATTGGTGACCCATAATAAGCCTCTAAGTGCGACCCCCTCCCCTTATAAATTAAAAACACTTAAATATATTTTACACCACTATAAATGCTGGAGACAAAACAGGGTTTGGGGTGGAGGCTGACAGCTCGTGACCACTCATATAATAACCTCATGACCCCGTGAGGGGTCCTGACCCCCAGTTTGAGAACCGCTGCCTTATGGCTTCCATCAAATATGCTCCCTACCCTGAATTGCCATCTGCCTGTCCCCTGCCAGCCCTGACACACACCTTGTAGCAGGTGGCCCAGGAAAGTCTGTTGTCTTTACACAGGATTCCCTCATACCAGGACAGCTCTACTGTCACTTTGTGTCACTCTGACAGCACAGTGACTTTTGCGAGGCCCAGGATCTGTCCCCCTTCAGTCTCTGCTGTCAAATCATTATTTATCATTGCTCCATTCCTGCTGCTCTGAGACCTTTGGGGCTGTCCCGTCAAACAGCAGTGTCTCCCTCAAACATATTTGGTGACTAATACTTCCCAGTAGTTTTCATCCGCTGTGTTCAAGCATCACAACGTTAGATGGCCCATCTGTGCCTTTTCTCCATTTACATCTGGCCACAATTTGGCCTTGTGTGTTTAAAATACTTCTGATTCAACCATTTACCAGAGCGGGGATAGGGAATCCCATTGCAGTTGAGACACAACCTGGGGACAGTTATAACTGGTGCTGTACATTAAACAGCTGTTATTTCTCTTTTTAGAAAAGGCTTAGCCCATTGAACACTAATTGTGCCTTGTTGAATGTATCCATTTAATGAATGATCTTTCTCTAACGTGGTGCTTTCAGTGTTATCTTTCCACAGCCAGGGCCGGCTTTAGGCCGATTTGACCGATTCCGGGGAATCGGGCCCCGTGCCTAAGAAGGCCCCACGCCTTAGGCACCTTTTTAATTTTTTTTTAACTTACCCTGGTCCCCGGCTGCGGTCTGCTCCGGGGTCTTCCATGGTCCCGCTCCTTTGAGCGAAGCGCCGGCGGGAGCGCGGCACGGCCCCGCTCTCCCAGCTAGAGCTCCAGCCGGGGCGGCAGGGCTTGCCGCGCTCCGGCCGGGGCTCCAGCCGGGAGAGCGGGGCGGCGGGGCTTTGCCGCTCTCCGGCCGGGAGAGCAAGGCCGCCGGGCTTGCCATGCTCCAGCCGGAGTGCGGCAATCCTGGCGGCTCCGGCTGGAGCGCGGCAAGCCCCGTGATCCCGGCTGGAGCTCCAGCCAGAGCGTGGCAAGCCCCACGACCCTGGCTGGAGCTCTGGGCCCTTTAAATAGCCCCCAGAGCCCTGGGGCAGTGAGGGGCTCCGGGGGCTATTTAAAGGGCCCGGGGCTCCAGCTGCCTTTGCCACCCCAGTCCTTTAAATAGCCACCGGAGCCCCGCCTCCCCCATGCATTCCCCAGCACTCCCGCGGCTATTTAAAAGGTCTGGGGCAGGGTAGAAGGGGGTTTGGGGGCTACTTAAAGGAGTGGGGTTCCAGCTGCCTCTGCTGCACCCTCTGACCTGCCCACACCAGTCCGGCCCCCCCTGCCTGCAGCCAGCTCTGCACCCCGTGCCCACAGCCAACCCCTCCCAAACCTCCTGGCCTGTCTCCAGCCAACCCCTGCCACACACCCCTGCAGCCCTGCCCAAAGCCAGCCAGCCACACACACGCTGCTGCCCGCACCAGCCCTGCACACCCTGCCCAGCCCGCACCCTCTGCCCTGTCTCCAGTCAACCCCTGCTGCACCCCACTGCCTGAAGCCAGCCAGTTCCACACTCCGCTGTCTCCAGACCTGCAAACCCCTGCTGCACCCCCCTGCGGCCCTGCCTGAAGCCAGCCCGCCCCACACCCCCTGTCTCCAACCAGCCCCACACCCCTTGCCCTGCCTGCAGCCAGACCCTACCTCCAGTCAGCCCCTGCCCTGCCTCCAGCCAGCCCCATGTCCACTGCTGCCCTGCAGTTTCCAGGGCAGTAACCCTGCACACTTGCTTCAATGAGGGGGGCAGGGAGCAGCTGGGACCAACACATGTGCACACCCCCGGGGAGTGGCGGGGACCCACACATGTGAAATGGCGGTCATTAATAGCCAATCAACAGCATATATGATGCAATGTATATAATATATAATTTTATTATTCATATAGTTATGGAAAGTAAATAATACATGAAAGAAATGAGAGGCTTTTTTTTCCACTCTTTTTTTTAAGTCATCCCTGCCAGGGCCCCGCCGAAAATGTTCGAATTGGGCCCCGCACTTCCTAAAGCCGGCCCTGTCTGCAGCCATACCACCTTTTCCTATGATATTGTAAAAACTCATAGTTTATGTATGGTCATGTCATGACAGTACTTAGATGGTAAACTGTCAGATAAAACCCAGGATGGTACTAGGGACACTGTGCTGCTGCAGGTGCCATCTTTCCTGTGAGATCTAAACCCAGTTGTGGATCACACATAATTAAAGATCCTATGGCATTGTTTCCAAGGGCAAAGGTGTTAACAGTTACTCTGAAACAGCCACCGTTTAAATTTTAAAAGAATGTCCTAAAAATAGCTAAATATCAGCTCATGTAATCCCTTAGGCACTATAATTTCATACTAAACGAAAATCAGGCTGAAAATTTTAAAGCACCATATTGACACATTATTGTGGTTTTTGGACTTAGCTGAAACCAGCCTGGACCTGGCTTGGCACAGGGAACTGGACTAGATTTTGTGAAACTGGATACACACATACCATTTTGAATCCCACTTTTCTCAGTTGTTTTTCACTGTAGGGCAATTGTGCTAACTCCTCCAAACTACCTGTTTACACCTCAAGAGAGCTTTTCCTCAGCAAACGATTCTGTCAAGGCAATTTTTTTTAAAGGTTTTGAATGTCAAGGTGTTATAAAGAGATAAAACACACATTCCATGGTCTGTGACGCAGCTGGAGACTCAGAGTGAGTTTCTGTGAGCATTCCATTACTGGCAGGTCTGATAAACGCTTAAGTATCAATACACCAGAGATCACATCTTAGACTAGAGTGTTAATGTTCCAAGCCCTCATGAAATACAAAATGCCACAAAAATTTACTCCGTTAGCTCTTATTACACAAGTCATTGATTTTTCATTTAGATGTTTGTTAGAGTCACAGATCCCTAATCTTTGTTGTAAGTGTTGCTGAGCTGGCACAGTTCTGCAGGGACTTGATGCAGACTTTCCCAAACTACTTTAATTTTGCTGAATTTCCTCAGTCGAACTTCAAAGTCTTGTTGCAACATGTTTAGATGTTGTTTGCTAGGCTATATCGATCTTTTAGTACTGGGCTTCAAAGTACAGTAGAACCTCAGAGTTACGAACAGCTCAGGAATGGAGACTGTTCATAACTCTGAAATGTTCATAACTCTGAACAAAATATTAGGGTTGTTCTTTCAAAAGTTTCAAAAGTGACTTAATATAGCTTTGAAACTTTGCTATGAAGAAGAAAAAACTGCTTTCCCTTTATTTTTTTAGTAGTTTATGTTTAACTCAGTGTGTACTGTACTGTATTTGCTTTTTTTTATTTTGTCTCTTCTGCTGTCTGATTGCATACTTCCGGGTCCAACTGATGTGTGTGGTTGACTGGTCAGTTCATAGCTGTGGTGTTCATAACTCTGATGTTCTACTGTAAAATATTTGACATTTCAAACAAGATGCCAAGGTAAATAACAGATAAAATATGTAAATGGTAGAAGCTATTTTTAAAGTATAACCACTGGTCAGAGTGGGTTTGTTTAAGAGGAAAGGCTTTTTTCATTTGTCATTTTTCTTCATGAATATCCAAAACTGTAAATTAAATTCAGTAATAGTAATTTTGCACTTAAATAAAGACTATCAAAGCCCTTTACAAACAATGTGCCCGATGTCACAAAACAAGTTGGGACAGATATGGTAATAGAATCCAGGAGTGCTGACTCCCTGTCTGCGGTTTTAGCTGCTAGACTGATTGCCTTAACTACCTATTAAGACTTGCAGAAGGTTCAAGGTAGTCATGTAGGCACTGAGTTCTTAGCTCCTACTCCTGTGTGCAGACTACTGCATCTGAACTGAGAAGGTGAAAATTTGCATTTACATTCTGCATAATTAGGACTCTGACGGCCTGATATTTCTTGTTTCCACAGACAACTACAAATTTTTCTAACTTGGCTATTTTTGTGTATGTTTAATTCTTTATCTTCTCCAATATACCTTCTAATCCTCTATAAACAAATACAATAATCATAGCATTCCACACACCACATATTCATACTTCAAATATTTTGGGGCCTGTTTTTTCCCATGCTACTCCAGTCTTATGCAGTCTTACCTCTGTCTAGTTCAGGCCTACTATATTTGATGAAAGATTAAAATTAATGAAGTACATAGCTTATGGAGTAATATATTTGTACCATTTCAGCATCGAAAAGTCAAATCTCGTTATTTTTTTGACTGATGAAACACAAAAACCTGCTCAAATTGGTTTTTAATCACAAAGCCATTGTAATTCTGTTCTGTCAGTCTTTCAGGTTTTCTGTAGAATGCACACTGCTGAAACAGAAACTTCATTTTACCAATGTTGAAACATTCTGATCCAATAACAATGAGTCAGAGTAACTCCCTACTCACTATTCGATGTTCTCTTTCAGACAGAAACCTAGAGCACAAGAGAATATCTGCAGATTTAAACCTAAAGTCTGTAAGTGGAACAGAACAGCGAGATACTTTTCAGTCATCAGTTCAACCTCTGACTGATGTAGGCAGGCCGAAGTCAAAAACATCCACAGTTAAAGCATCCATCCCTGCAGCCCATCTTGAAAAAAAGCCAGATGATTCAATCAAGAAAAAGGGTAAAACAGATTTCTTTTCCTACTACAATTCATCAGTTGTTGTTCAGGGAAGTGATCAGATTTGCAGTGCATCATAGGAGGACTGCATTGAGAGTTGACATGAGGAAGAGAGGCTATGTATTGGGAATGGGATACCAGGGAATATTGCTCTTTACAGAAGACCAGCGTGTGGGTTTTTTCACTCTTCTCATCATTCTGAGGGGTTCATAGGTTTAGTGGATCTGGTTCTGATCTCCTATAAATCAAGGGTAATTTCACTGAAGTTAATGAAGCTACTCCAATATATGTGAGGGCAGAATCAGGCTCAGTGTAACTAACGTGGGCAGGAGTATCCCTATTCTGTTTGAAGTGCTTGTTCACAAACCAAGTGTCATTTGGGAATTTAAGAATGTATTGTCAGTGTCTAAAACTAGTATTCGTTCTAGCTTTGATCCAGGGGCTGAAATGGGGTGAATTTTGTCTAATGTTCTCAGAAGTGGAAGCACCATAGAAATGTTAAAGGTGAAATTGGGGTGAATTTTGTCTAATGTTCTCAGAAGTGGAAGCACCATAGAAATGTTAAGGGTGAAATTGGGGCTTTATTAAGTCAATGGCAAAACTTTCAATACCTTAAGTAGGACCAGAATTTCACTTTAGCCATTCATTACCAGAAGCACTGTGAGATTTTTTTTCCCCCACCAGATTAGACAGCAATCGGTTTGTTCACTTTTGGACAATTTTTGTTTGTTTGTTTTTAGGTCCAAACATTGAAAAGTCCGTGAAAGATTTGCAACGTTGCACTGTTTCTTTAACTAGATACCGCATGATCATCAAAGAGGAAGTGGATAATTCAGTGAAGAAAATCAAAGCTGCCTTTGCTGAATTACACAGCTGGTAGGTAAATCACTGTGGGAAAGACCTCTGCAAATCCTGGGCAAAGAGAGTCTCATGCAGGCCGCAGGCGTCTCAGGGAAACTTTGTTTAAATCCTGTTTGTGTATATCATTTGTTTTTACTCAGAAAAGATACGATGTCAGTAAGTCACACCTCTCAGACCTTAAAATGCTAAAAAAAAAAAGCATATATTGAGACACATGGGCTCAATCATAATTCCTAACAATAAAATAAACTGACATACAGGGTGAGAGTTGAAAGGTCCTTTGCTTTGATCTAAATCTGCCCTATTGACCTCACTGGGAGCAGAGTCAGGCCAACATTGAACACTTTTGAAAATCCCACCCGTAGAATTCATTAAAGTTCTCCCAAAAGAATCCATACAGTGTATAACATAACTTACTGGCCATATTCTCTCCTCAGAGGGATAATTGTGATGCCCAATAACTCAAATGGAGGTCATGTGCACACATCTGAAGGAGTTGGCCCTATGGATATATCACAATATAAATGTGATATCATTCTGTGATGGATCTGTTATGGTATCTCATGGGGCTTGCTTCAGCTCCCACTGAAGTCATTGGTAGTATTTCCAGTTCCTTCATGAGGAGCAGGAGCAGGCACACAGTCCAGTATGCTCAAATAGTGTCTTGAGTCAGGGAGTGAAAGGTCTAACTAAAGAGATCACTCATGAGCAAGGATAAAATAAATGTAATATAAACAACCATGAGTAAAGGTGAAATTTTGCTCTCACCTATGTGGGTGCAGCTTATGGGGTTGCATCCAAATAACTGAAATGATCATTTGGCCCCAAGGCTTTTCTGAGTATATCAGGTACAGATTTCTGTTCATATCTAGTGCCCTACCAATACCTTATGCTCTGAGAGGCATTTCTGTGTCGAGGATGGGGGGAAGTGAGTTGATCTCTATTCTATGGGGAGCCACACTAATGCAGTGAGACAGTTTAAAGCAATGCCAAAACAGTGCCCCTCTCATGTGCCCTGGTCATTCCTGGTCTGTAGCTAGCTTCACCCACTTCTTGAGCTGTCTCAGCCTGCCCCATGTCCTTCTCCTGGAAGGAGAAGGATTGTGTGTAGCTTGTGGCATTTTATTGCCGTGCAATCACTCTCTGTGATCAAGGGCCACTGCTTACATTCTGATAGCAAAAGTGGCTGAAACTCAAGAAATGAACACTGGCCTTTATTTTGAGCAGAGACTCTAGTTCCTGGTGCTTGCTGCTGGATTTCTATATGTTGTAATTTAATACATTAGGGTAAGAACGAAGACAAACTGTCTTATTATAACATCAAATCCTAGAATGCACAGGAAACTCAATCTTGAAAGTACAACCTCGTACCATTAATTTATTCAGCAGTCTCTCCTGTTCAGGATAATAATCAGTGGTCTTATTACGGCTCACACTTCGAGCACTGTACTTTGACTTCGTAGAGTTACATCTCCTTTACACTGGCATGAGTGTGAACAGAATTAGTCCCAGAGTCTTCAGTGATACTGTGTACAATAGCTGGGTACTGTACATTAGTTACTGTGCTAACTATTGCCTTTCTGGTGTTTTCATATTATAGCATTGGCAAGACTCTGTGATTTGACAAAACAAATGAATCTGCACCAAGCAATGTACAGTGGCAGATCACCTTCCATTGCAAATCCAAATGTATTTTAGATCATTTGAAAACAAAGTCTCCATCACCTCCCAGATGGGAAAGGAAATATTTAATAGGACAAACACCCTCTAAAGAATACGTAGTACGGTACTGGGTCCTGGATTTAGAGAGACATAACTGCAACTGATGCAGGTCTGCTAGGAAAAAGCAGGGGAGTAAATACAAGGAAAGCCTAGGGACTTGATGACTCATGAAACTGCTAACAGGCTACTGAGCTTTTCATATCTATGTTGCAGGCCAGGTCAGTAGTGACTGAAAGTAGATACCATCTGATGGTTGCTCAATGGCTTTACTGTATGGAAAATACGCTTAAATCTTGAAACTACTTGCTGATAAATTCACAACTATTTTTAAAAGTAAAAAAGCTGAATTTTGCAGTTCTGGTCTGTTTTCTCTTTTAATTATTCTGTTTGTCTAAAATTGTATTTGTATACTGGACTAGAGAAGATGATCCCACGCGTAAAGTTAAATGTTTATATGGCAATAATCGTCCAATCCATCTAAATAGCAAAGACAGAGCAGGTCACCTTCTGAAATTGAAACACAAATAGATTTTCCTTTGTAATACACTTTGGCTCAGTGGAAGAGCACAGGAAGTGTCAAACTAGATCACACTCATGGCCCATCTAGGCCAGTGTACTGTCTGTGATAGTGGCCAGTACCAGATGCTTCAGAGAAAGGTATAAGGACCCCACATTAGGTCGATGGGGGATAATCTGTGCCCCACCTAGGTATCATCCTGGTCTCTAATGGCAGAGATTGACTTTAGCCCTTAAATGTGAGGCTTCATACCCATTGCAAAATATTTGTCATAATTAATTACGGTAATAGTGGATGTTCTTGATAACAAGATTTTAAAAGGGATTGGCTATGTTCTTGGCCTCAGCGATTTCCTGTGGTAATGGATTACATAAAAACATAAGAATGGCCATACTGGGTCAGACCAATGGGTCCATCCAACCCAATATCCTGTCTTCTGGCGCTGGCCAGTGCTTGATGCTTCAGGGGGAATGATCAGAACAGAGCAATTATCCTGTTATCCAGTTCCAGCTTCTGGCAGCCAGAGATTTAGGGACACCCAGAGAACATGGAGTTGTATCCCTGACCATCTTGGCTAATAGCCATGAACTTATCTAATTCTTTTTTTAACCTAGTTAAACTTTTAACCTTCACAACATCCTCTGGCAACGAGTTCCACAGGCTGACTGTGTTTTTGTGTGAAGTAGTACTTCCTCATGCTTCTTTTAAACCTTCTGCCTATTAATTTCATTGGGTGACGTATGGATTCTTGTGTTATGTGAATGGGTAAATAACACTGCCTTTTTCATTTTCTGTACACCATTCATGTTTTTATAGACCTCTAGCATATCTCTCCTTAGTTCTCTCTTTTCAAAGCTGAACGGTCCTAGTCTTTTTAACCTCCCCTCATATGGAAGCTGGTCCATACCCCTAATTGTTTTTGTTGCCCTTTTCTCTACTTTTTCCAATTCTAATATATCTTTTTTGAGATGGGGCAACTAGAACTGCACACAGTATTCAACTTGTGGGTGCACTGTGTGTTTGTATAGTGGCATTATGATATTTTCTGTCCTCTTATCTATCCCTTTCTTAATTATCCCCAGCACTCTGTTCGCTTTTGTGACTGCTGCTGCACATTGAGCAGATGTTTTCAGAGAACTATCCACAATGACTCCAAGATCTCTTTCGTGAATGATAACAGCTAGTTTAGACCCCATCATTTTGTATGAATAGTAGGGATTATGTTTTCCAATGTGCATTACTTTGCATTTGTCAACATTGAATTTCATCTGCCATTTTCTTGCCCAGTCACCCAGTTTTGTGAGATCCCTTTGTAACTTTTCAGTCTGCTTTGGACTTAACTATCTTGTGTACTTTTGTATCATCTGTAGACTTTGCCACCCCACTGTTTACCCCCTTTTTCCAGATCATTTATGAATATGATAACAGCACTGACCACAGTATAGATCATAGGAGGACGCTGCTATTTACCTCTCCACTGTGAAAACTGACCATTTATCCCTACCCTTTGTTTTCTATCTTTTAACCAATTAGTGATCTATGAGAGGACCGTCCCTCTTATCCCATGACTGCGTACTTTACTGAAGGGCCTTTGGTGAGGGGCCTTGACATAAGTCTCAGTACACTCTATCCACTGGATCACCTTTGTCCACATTTATTGACACCCTCAAAGAATTCCAATAAATTAGTGAAGGATGATTTCCCTTTACAAAAGCTGTGTTGTCTCTCCCCCAGCATATTGTATTATCTACGTATCTGATCATTCTCTCTGTTTTAGCTCTCTATCAGAGAGTACCATAATGCTGAATAAGGTTATATAACTCAGAGTGGCCACTTACAAATAGATGGTGGCCAACAGTAAATGGGGCACTCATTATGCTTAGCCACATGTTTAGAATGAATTTCAGGACACACAGAAGTGAGGTCCTCATGGTGCTAGAATCCAGGCATCACAGAGCATGGTGCTGTGCCAGCTTCTCCCACTCTGTACAGGTAACGCACCTTAGTGCTTACCATCAACAACCCATTTTGTGGCAATCTAGGAGCTCTGCTGAACAGAGACTGCCATTGCTAGTCATGCAAAATCATTTAATGTTTTCAGATAAAAATGCTTTGAAGCCATCATGTTAATATTTGTTTATGGCCTAAGTGGCAGTAGTTGCAAACCCAGGTGCATACTGATGAAAGGTGAGTTCATTAACCCGTTGTATCACCGTTAGTTCTCATAGATATTTTGCATGGAACTTTGCATTATAAAACACATTCACAGATTTTGCTAGGAAGCCTTAATGACTTTTAACTAAGTCAACTGACATAAGGAGTCTGATTTGCAGCTCAGCTTCAACCCACTCTTCCTTTTTGTGCTAGTAGTTTTCAAATCCAATTAATGTCATTTTTATGTTTAGGTAGTTGCAATCACTTACTTAGATCTGTAAGTGATATTCATTAGGTCATAAAAATGAGGCATGAGCTGTAGAGGTCTGTCTCCAGGAGTCCACTTGCAAATGATCTGTGTTCCCAGACTGAGAAACATGAGTATTCATTTCTCTATTTATTTCTCTTTTAGCTTATAAAGAGCTGCTATGCTGGACAGCACATGCATCAAAATATATTTACAGTGATAAGAAATCAGTTCAAAAGGCACATGGAACCTGCTCCTGCTCCCATTTAAATCAATAGTAAAACTCCCATCTACTTCAGTGGGAGCAGGATCATGCTCGTTAGGATACAGAAGTGCCAGCTAGTCTGTAAGAAACTAGAATACAATAGGGCAGGTCCATGTCTCTCAAGTTTCAGGCCCCACAGAACAGTTTCCTTCATACATCACAATGTTACAGCACAGATACTCTAATGGGATGAAGTCTGGGGTGAAAATCTCAGTGATGTGGTGCATCATCTTGCAATTGATTGATAGGCCTAATTTTTGCCTGATTGAATGTGTGGAAAATCCATCAATCTCTTTGTTTTAACTACTAAGACATAGTCATTCCATTAGCCTTCCTGGGAAATAAATATCCTTTCTGGGATAACTGTGTATGCACTGTATATCCTATGTGCACAATAAGAAGTGACCTGATCATGTGAACACTTGCTCCATGATGTGGTAACTTAAATGGGACTAGTCACAGTAGTAACTGCTGTCACTGGTAGTAAGTGTTTGCAGGATTGGGCCTCATGTTCAGCATGTAGCACCAGGCTTTGGGATTTTGCTTATGTTACTGATGTCCCATGTTCCTGTATTTAAAGTTAAAGAAAGCATCAGCAGCTGGTGGAAAGAGGATAAGATAATTAAGAGGAGCACTCAGACTACTGAATAGTTATCACTGTTCTGTTCATTGTAGCTCAGTATATTTATCAGTCTGGTAAAAAGTAAGTACATCTCTACCTCGATATAACGCTGTCCTTAGGAGCCAAAAAATCTTACCCTGTTATAGGTGAAACCATGTTATATTGAACTTGCTTTGATCCACCAGAGTGCGCAGCCCCGCCTCCTCGGAGCACTGCTTTACCGCGTTATATCCAAATTCGTGTTATATCGGGTGGCATTATATCGAGGTAGCGGTGTAGTTTAACCAGACTTTTGTTTCCATGGCCAAGAGGAGAGCAGCCTGACCTAGTGAGGAATGTTAGTGACATAATGTTATCTTGTTCCCTTCATGCTGGTGATTCCAAAGCACTTACAAACTGTAGAGGAATCACTTCACTTCCCGGCTGCAGAAGGAAAGCCACCTATGGGGTCGGAAGGGTCTCGGCAACACTACCTAGCAGTGTGGAATGGGAACTGAGAAGTACCATCCCTAGTCAAACTGCAGGGGTATTTAGGTGGGCTGAATGCATTAAACCAGACTGGAAATTGGCCCATTCTTAGTACATGAAGCTAGCACCCCTATTCTTGGAAAAAGAGCCATGGGATTTTTAATTAACACACTTGGGCCTTGGCTACACTGGCGCTTTAGAGCGCTGCAACTTTCTTGCTCAGGAGTGTGAAAAAACACACCCCGAGTGCAGCAAGTTAATCCCCGTGGGGAGGTGGAGTACCTGCAGCGCTGGGAGAGCTCTCTTCCAGCGCTGGCACTGCGACCACACTCACAGTTCAAAGCGCTGCCGTGGGAGTGCTCCCACGGCAGTGCTGTACGGCTGCAAGTGTAGCCAAACCCTTAGTCTGGACTTTTGTTCTTATGCCTCCCCTGAAGGACAAAGGATGTTTTAGTTTTTATTGTTTTCTTTTAGTTTTGTTTTTTCCTTTGATTCAGTAATAGGTGTCATCCCCTCCCTCCTTTATTTTTACTGCCTGTTCCCCTTGAAATCAGTATCAAATCAGTCTTTTGGGTATTCCAATATCTCTTTCTGAGAAGGAGTGACTAGTTTTTCACTTCACTGGCTTACCAATTGCAGCAGGAGCAAAGGAGTGCAGAGAGAACTTCATTTGGCTGCTTCTTGCCCTTAAGCAGCAACTTGTCCCATTATTACAAAGGAAAATTAACATTGCACATGATCAGAGATATCTTGAGATTTTCAGCAGATTGTTCCAGTGTGTTTTCTGTCCTTAGTAGCAGAGACTATAGGGCCAGGGGTGGCAACAGCTGGAGGAAGTCTTATGTCTCCAGCCAGCTTGTAAATCACCTTGTGTTTTTAACTGATGGCAGAAGATTACTTCTGAACGTGCTCAGTCAAGGCTGTTTTTAAAAGTCACCTATCTGACAAAACGGTGCTTTTCCCCATCTTAACTGAAAGGAATGATATGGAGCAGATGTGCTGTGTCGCACTGTAACATCTTGAAGGAATGCAGTGCTTATTTCCTCATTTAACTTGTAATGAAACAGGACCAAAAAACAATCCTGGAAATATGTCAATTTAAAAATAAACGCTGCAGGACAGGAAGTTTAAAAGGCACTTGTGTCGGTGTAATTCTTCCCTTAATCCCCAGATAATGTGATAATGACATACTTTTATATGCTGCCTTTCATTCCAAAGAATCCAAAACATTTTGTAGACCCTGGGCTGGACTATGTGTGATCCTTGTATTACCCTTTTGCTACCTGGTGCACAATGTACCATGCCGCCTTTGTCCAGATTGTGTCTTGTCCCCAGATTGTGCCTCTTGTGCAGCAACTAGGCACTGGCCTAGTCCCTCTCCTGGGAGGAGCACAGGGATTATGCCCTGCTCATTTCCTCAAGAATACTAGCAAACCGCAAAAGGGGTGTGAGGAGGCAAAGTCAGGACCTCATCCCTCCTCCACCCTAGCAGGCGGAACTGGCTGGATGCAAAGAAAACACCCTGGGTGCATGCCCACTGTGCCTCACACGTGTACTTGGAAGCCATCAAGAGGGTTTTACATTGCACATGGTTGCCAATTGGTTCTTCAGCACACCCAACACTGGCATGTGTCTATCAGGCCTACTTGACCTTAAAATATAAATAAAAATCAGTTCGTCGACTACTCAGATGCACCCAACTCTGGGATGCAACTGTGTACCAGCACACAGCCACATTATAGACCAGTTTGGGATAGTACACGAAGAAGAATTCTATATGCCAATTAGACTGCAGGGGAAATTTTGGAAGGCAGAATGTACTTCTCACTCTCACCCCAATTAGAATTTGATCAAGACACAGTGGCTGGGGCTAACACTCATATACTATAATAGCATGTTCTCACTTTCCCATGAAAAGGCTGAATAAGGATTTTGGGGGGAAAAATAGCCCCCAGGAAATTTGAGTGAAATGTAGGAAGCACAAAAGGAGCCACAGTCCTCATAACACCTTTCACCAGAAAATCATTTTCACATATCAGACATCTACGCACAAAGTCATATGGAGAACTAAAAGGAACCATCTGCTATTTGCCCATATGGTCCACTTCCGACCACAAATGGAAAAGAATCTGTAGAGAATAATAAGGGGCAGATTTAATTACATCGCATGCAGAACTGGCCCAAACAGACATCCTCTCTCCTTTTCATCTCAGACATATTCATAGCTCCAGTGCCTTAAAGTGAACACTAAAAACACTACAGTCAGGATTTTTGATGTGAGCAAATAGTACTTGAAAGCTTTTCCATATGGTGGATAGGAACTGGCGCCATAATAATGTTGGAAAAACGAAGATGTATTCAAACAAATCCTGGGCAAAGATGGGTAGCATGTATTTGATGTATGTGGAGGAAAAGGCAGCTTCTTGGTATCATTTTAAATTTAAAAACAGAGGCTGGAATAATTTAAAAGGATGTATCTCTGCTCTTTGAGCATTGGGTGATAAGTAGCACTGCCAGCTGTCCCAATTTTAGAGTAGCAGAATGAACCTAATGCATGCCCATCCTGACAATCTAACATGATGGCATTTAAAGATGTTTGTTCTCTATTGCTCAGATAACCCCGTCCGTGCTCTGCTGACTTGGTGGGATTTAATTTTCAGGTATCTTAAAGGCTTTCATAAGGAGAAGGGAGAAAACTTGTTCACCTTAGCCTCTAAGGATAGAACAAGAAGCAATGGGCTTAAAATGCAGCAAGGGAGGTTTAGGTTGGACATTAGGAAAAAGTTCCTAACTGTCAGGGTGATTAAACACTGGAATAAATTGCCTAGGGAGGTTGTGGAATCTCCATCTCTGGAGATATTTAAGAATAGGTTAGATAAATATCTATCAGGGATGGTCTAGACAGTATTTGGTCCTTCCATGAGGGCAGGGGACTGGACTCAATGACCTCTCGAGGTCCCTTCCAGCCCTAGAATCTATGAATGAGGATGCTGCCTCAAAGAGATGGTGGTCTTTCTGGTGTTGGTGACCCCAATGCTCTGGTAATAACTGGCTGTGTGGTAGGCAAGAGCAGGCATTACCAGAACTCATTTAGCCAATCTGACAATGCCTCTGAACTATCTTCTTGTCCACTTCCAGGGTTTCCAGGAAGTCCTCTTTGGCTGTATTTCCAGGTCTTTTTCACAAGCTTTTTCTGTCTGAATTTTTTCTTCCTTGTTCCTTTGAACCATTTTCTTTCAAGTCTTCCCAGAGCTCCGTCTCATGTTTGTGTTGATACCAGTCTTACCCCAGATGCATGGATACCCTAAGATCCACGTGAACCTTGGAAAACCCATTGTTTCCTGATGCCTCCACACAGTCCTCGGGATCACAACAGGAAGAAGCCATGCCTCTACTAGCTGTGCAATAGAAACTGTGAAAGGAGACCCAGAAAGAGTTAATGGAGCAGCATTAACTCCTAGTTGATTATTTGCTCAAATATCTGTGAAGTCTGGAGGGGAGCATGCCTTAGAAAGCTGCTGTCCTGAAATGCCTGAAGATCCCAAACTCCACAGAACTGCAGCAGAGGGGTAGTGCCTAGTTTCTTTCCTCTTACCTCTAGCAGATTCTGGTAGTTTGGGTTACCTTCCAAATGTGCTGCAAGGGAGCAGAAAGCTTTCATTACATAGCTTTCATTTGGTGCCAAGTTTGATGTGCGGTCCCTTTCTTTACCTTTGCCTTACATTTGGTATTCTGAGGTATCTGACACCCCAAAGAGAGAAGGATTTTTTTTTACTCTGTTTCTTCCCTTGACAGATGTAGAAACTCTGTTCGTCTCCTTGCACCTTCTAAGTTATTGAACTTCCTTCTCAGTTTCATTCTTTTAGCCTTAGAGATGTTAACTTGTAGCCCATATTTTCTCACTTTCTCTAAGCCGTTAGTATTGTTTTCTTGCGTGTGTCATGTCATTTCTATAGTCTAGATCATGCACACCTCAG
Source organism: Gopherus flavomarginatus (assembly GCF_025201925.1). Lineage (NCBI taxonomy): Eukaryota > Metazoa > Chordata > Testudines > Testudinidae > Gopherus > Gopherus flavomarginatus. The sequence goes on along the minus strand of NC_066626.1, from coordinate 23,660,292 downwards.
TAGTCTATACATTTCCTCTTGCCTATAGCTATCCACATGGAGAGGGTGACTTTATCCATAGTAATAGTCACAGATGCCTTGATCTTGCATTGTGATCAACACAGGCAGATTGTTGTACCCACGCAGATCACAGTGTAAGATCAAAGTCATGGTCAGCAAACACCCCACCTTCAGTCATGATCTCACCAGCTGTCACAAGCTGAGCAGGATCTGACTTATCCAGTATATGGTGAGGAAAGTTAGACCCATGGTGAGGACATGAGCTTAGGATTCAAGAGAGCCAGGTACCACACTGCAGCAGGTTTCCAGTGTGACTTGGGGAAGTCCCTTGGTCTGTCTCTGCCTCAAGTCCCCATCCATAAAATGGCAATAACAGCACTGCCCTATCTCACAGGGATGTTGTGAGATATAGTTAAGATTGTGAGTTGCTCAGCTACTATGGTAATGAGGGCCATACCTTAGATACATAGGAAGGAAACACACTGGGTTGTATATAGGAAACCTATTCAGTGTACTGATGACATATAACTCAACCAATGTCAATGGAATTGTTAAGACATAGTGAGGTCTTGTGGGTTGTTGTTATTTCATTGATGCTTTCACCCGTGGATGTAGTGGCTCCAATTTCTAGGAATGCATGAGTGGCACCATCATTGTACACAAAGCATGCATGACATGCTCCAAGACAGGCTGTTCCCACAAGACAATTCTGTCAGGCCCTCAAACAAAATGGTGTCCTCTGCACAGCAGCACCTCGCACATATAATGCACAAGAGGCCATGCTGTGTGGAGGATGCCATTTTGCATGCAAGTGTATGTCACGACTCACAGATCGTGCCCACTCCTGGCCCCGTGTGGACCATGGGGGGGTGCCCCTTTCAGTGAGACAGCCCTTCTCGGGGGTCTACTCTCTCTCCGGGTTAGGCCCCTCCATCTCCTGGAGCCACACCTCTCTGAGCCTTAGCAGACCTGTTTCTCGTCGTGGGCCCTCTCAAGGAGTCCACTTGCTCTGGACCCCCAGGGCCTCCACCCCCCCCCCCAGGGGATGATGCAACTCTGTTCTCTAGACCAGAGTGACTCTCAGCCAGCGTAAAATAGGAGGGTTTATTGAGCGTTGAACACAGCACAGGAAACTGTCAGGGCCTCAGGCCTGGCTGCCCTCAGCATAGCACATCCCAGTCTCTCCTGCATCCAGGAGGGCTCTGCCTGCTCCCTCTCTCCAGTCCCGAGCCCCCCTGCTTTCCAGCTGGGCATCTGATATCACTGGCCCCAAGCCCCGCCTGTGCCCATTGTCTTCTCTCCAAGTAAACAGGATCGCCTGGGTCTCCTCTCTTCTCTGCTATCCTCTGGCCCCCTCTGGCTGGAGAACCGGCTGGTTAGGTTACCAGGGTCCTCTCTTTACAGTCCACTGTCCTCCCATTGACCAGAACCTGCTGCAACTCCTGACCTTGGCCTCCGGGTCACCAGGTCGTCAGGTCACCAGTTGCTGAGGTATCCATCCTCCAGGCCATTGGCTGGGGTCCTGAGTTCCCTCTCCAGTCTTATGTAACAACAAACTCCCTCTCCCCTCACCTCGTTAAACCAGTAATACCCAGGGAAACTGAGTCCCACCCCCTCTGCATGCAACCGATTGGAAAAACAAGGAAAAAGCAAGAAAATCCCCCACTTTGTCACAGTGTACAATTACATACCTGACTAAATATGTCATGGTGTGCCCGTAGACAGTGACTAAGGCTGTCATTTAGTCACGGAATCAATGACTTCCAAAGACCTCCGTGACTTTAGCCAGTGCTGGCTACCCCCACAGCTCCTGGCCACCACGGGTGGCAGGGGTAAGCCCTGCAGCTCCCTGCTACCATGGGCAACGAGGGGATCCGCCACTCCTGGCCGACAAAGGAGACCCCTCACCACCATGGGCAGCAGAGGGGATCCGCCGCTCTTGGCTGCTGTGGGTGGCAAGGGGGATCCCCACTGCTCCCAACATCATGGGCAACAGCAGGGACCCAGTGGCAGGGGGAATCCCCACTGCTCCTGGCCATTGCGGGTGGCTGGGGGGACCCTGGCAGCTCCCAGCCGCAGCAGGCTGTAGGGAGGATCCCCAGAGCTCCCGGCTGCTATGGGAGACTGGGGGATCCCCGCAGCTTGGAGTCGCCAGTGGAGGGGGAGCCTGGAGCTCCCAGCCGCACCCCTCCTCCACCCATTGCAGCTGCCCAGGCTTCCCATTTTGTCGTGGGTATTTTTAGTAAAAGTTACAGACCAGTCATGGCTTCTGAGCATTTTTTATTATTGCCTGTGACCTGTCCATGACTTTAAATATTCCTGACAAAAACTTAACTATGACCAATAGCACAGATTTGCTTTTTATGACTCATGAATACCAGAAGTATGGTAAAACTCCTCCTGAAAAGTAGTTGTTGTAAATGTAAAATAGATTCTTTTTCAGTGTTAATATCTCATCTATTTTTTCTTTCTTTGAAAATATCAGCAATGAGCCTGGTTTGTACTATGAGCTAATAAGCTGTGAGATTTCAGCTTTAAAAACAAAGCTATTTCTTGGTTAGCCCAGTATCCCTCCAAAGCCTAATTTTTCTGTGCTCCCTAATTTTAAAACTGTAAAAGAGATCCTTTTGTTTTTTTTAAGTTATAAAAATAAAAATGCTCTCCCATGCTGAGGCCCACTATGCCAGTTTTTAGCCAAAACACTTTTTATAGCCAGGTTATAAATTCCTAGCTGACTGTAAAGTGATTTGTAAAGAAAAATGCAAACAGACCTATAACTACTACAGTATTCATAGGCACCACTATAATCAAGAGTTATTAGATAGAATTATATTAGTAAAGGTAGGTATACGATAATGACTTAAAGTAAACTCACATAATGAAAACCCCATGGGCACTTACACTATTATCAGCCGGTGCACTGTAGAGAGAGGATTTCAGTGAAATTGATTTACCACGTCTCATGTTTGTCTGCTTTCCATCAGACTGCCTTTGTAGCCAGAATGAAAATGAGCCTAATCTTGATTGCTATGCAAATACTATGTATATAATACAGTGGTCAAATAAGAAACTTTGGGTTCCATGAAAATTCAAATACAGTTGAACTAATAATGTAAGAATGCTGTTTACTGAAGTGTTGCAAAATATGTCATCTAATGACTATTCTTATGGGATTATTACTGTAAAGAAAGCCATTTCTCCAGGCATGCAGCATTGCTTCAGGAATGTTACAAAGCTTTTAATCACCTGTTACAGATCTCAGGTCATGCATATATATGCACCCAAATCATTCTAGCTTCTTGTACTGTATGTTTAACAGACATAACATTTGTGTTTTTGAATCAGAGACTGCTTTTTTCTAAACATAAAATCATTATAGAGCTTTGCCTCATGTAATCACCTTTCCATTCCACCATTGGATCACATATATTAACTTTAGGAGGTAAGTACCTACACGAAATGAAAAGTAATGGTCAGAGACATACTATAAAACTAATCCTGGGGGCCTAGACTACATTGTGTCCCTTGAATTGCTGTGTATCCTCAGATCAGGTACAGTAGTGATCATAAGCTTCTCTCAGCCTTCCCTATAATATTTCAGTGGGTTGCCAACTGTCACAAAATTTCGCAGGATATTTAGGGCCTGATCCAAAGGCCATTAAAGTCAATGCGCTTCTTTCCCATTACTTCAATAGTCTTTGGATTAGGCCATTAAAGAGTCCGAGATTTCTTTCAGATGTGATGTTTTATTAGTATGTGATGATGCAACATCACAGCATGATTTGTTTAATCCTTAGGAAAAATACCTATATGTGGCAACTTTAAACTAAGCCCTGAAGTGACCCCGTTTCATGGAAGAGGATAGTTCAGTCTCTGTGCCTCTTTAACCCTTAAAATCTCTTCTGATGCTGCCAGCAAGTCATGGTGGCTTTGTGAGGTAGACACTTGTCCACGAGGATCTGACTGAGACAACCAGTTCATTTGGCACAGGCCCCAAAACAACTGTCAAATGGTAATAGTTTTTGGTCACTACTGATTTGATTTGGCTTCTTGGCCTTTTGGCTAAGATAGGATTGAATTTTCTAATTCCCAATTACTGAGGGACAATCTTCACTCATTAATATATTTGCTTTTCACAACCAACTCTCTGTATAACTTTTAATGAGTGATGTACCTGAATGTTTGGATGCTAATATCTAAACTGTATTTTTAAATTTATTTACCTAAATGTGGGTTATTGCTGATTATGTACTCTATGTATTTTATGACTTTTAAAATAAACATTTTATTTGTGGATAATCTAAGCACTATACCCAGATATTCAGACACTTTTTTTAACCTATGTATTGTATAAATTTTTAACAACAGCTCACATTTGATAAATCCTGTGACAGAGGACTATAACCTGCTCTTGTAGGAGGACAGAAGTGAAGATCTAATACATCTTTTTCATCTTAAATTGCTATGTCCCTACAAATGGCCTGAAGGCAAAAGCCTCCATATCCACCTACTGGAGCCATCCAGTCCTTCTCTTAAAATGATTCCTCAACTTGGTAGCTAATAAAGTGTGCAGCCAACATTGTTTTGTAAACTTCTAGAAGAAAATTTTCACTTACATCTTATAAGCACTCAGTGGACTTAAAGTGGTTGCCGCTAAAATAATTGATTTTTAAGGAATACATACTTGTAAAAACCAAAATCGGTGGAATTATCACGCAAGACAGGGCACAGTCACAAGGAGGCCCTGTACGTTGTAGGTCTCTGAATCCCCAGCTGTCAAATCCCCAGTAACTCCCCAAGCCTGAGCATTTTTCTGCTGACTCAGTGCACAACCTTTTCCTCACTAAGGAAAGGCTGAACTACTTCTAATTCAACAATCCAACTTTCTGTCTGCTGATCCCAACCACAAAATATCCCTGACCATGAAAAGCAACCCAGTCTCCAGTTCCGAAGGATAAGCCCTACTGCAGTCCTCTAATGCAGTGGTTCTCAACAGGGTTCCAAGGCCCCTTGGGGGGTTGAAATCATGTTTCAGGGGGGTCGCCAAGCAAGGCTGGCATTAAACTGGCTGGGGCCCAGGGCAGAAAGCCAGAGCCCCACTGTATAGGGTTGAAGCCCAGGCCCTGAGCCCCGCCACCCACAGCTGAAGCCAAAGCCTGATCAAGGTAGCTTTGCAGGGGCCCTTGTGGCATGAGGCACCAGGCAATTGCCCCGGTTGCTACCTCCTAATGCCAGCCCTGGCTTTTATATGCAGAAAACCAGTTATTGTAACATGAGTGGGCTGTGGAATTTTTATAGCATGTGGCAAAGAGAGGTGAGGAGACTCAGAAAGAAAAAGTTTGAGAACCCATGCTCTAATGTGTCCCCTCTGACCACACCTTCTTTAGCCTTCAAGCTGAAATGCATTCTATCTCCATGGTAAAATTATAAAAGGTGCTGGTTTCCTTGCGAAAATTCAGTATCTCCATTGTTACAGTAAATCCTTTGGGCCAAATACAACAAAGCTGAATTCAGACCAGGGACTGCATGAATGGTGGGAGGAGGGGGCATCTTTGCACCTCCCCCATTCTGGGGTTGCCAGATGCTGATTTGTCCCCCAGCATGGGTTGGAGTAGCTCCTGGGGCCTGATTTTAACGTCATGCTGGCGTAACTCTGTTAAAGTCAATGGAGTTTTACAAGGGTAAATCATAGGAGAATCAGGCCCATTGCACTTCAAACCCTGCCTCCTGTCATAGCATAGCCTGATTTATGTGAAGCTTTTCCTTTCTAGGCAGGTATTGTCTTTTCTTTTGAAACAAGAATTTCTTCTCTTTCATTTTTCCTTTTTCTACCTAGTTAGTCCCCTCTCTCCCCAGGGGCTGCTATAAGAAATGAATTTGTTGTCATGCTGGAATGGAAGATTGATATATACCCCACAGTACAGAAATAGTTTTATTTTGGGTTTAGTATGGTTGCCAGGAAGGCAGCACAAATAGCACCTTATATTAATAGCCTTCCGGAATAGCATCTCCGGATTAGATTCTTATGTTATGCCAACACCACACATTCAGTAGTGCATCAGGTTTCCTCCTTTTATTGCCACTTTTCAGGAATAATAGGTTATTAATAATGACTAGAGCTGGAGGGGAGAGAGTTAGAGGTGATTCCAATCACCTCAAACTTGGGAGTTTTTTGAACTTCATCAGTAGATGAGGTCTGGAAGTGACAATATTGAGGCATAATGTAGAGCAGGGATAGGCAAGTTATGGCAGGGGTGCCAAAGGCGACACACGAGCTGATTTTCAGTGGCACTCACACGGCCCAGGTCCTGGCTACCAGTCTAGGGGGCTTTGCATTTTAATTTCATTTTAAATGAAGCTTCTTAAACATTTTTAAAGCCTTACTTACTTTACATACAACAATAGTTTAGTTACATATTATAGACTTGTAGAAAGAGACCTTCTAAAAATGTTAAAATGGATTACTGGCATGTGAAACCTTAAATTACAGTGAATAAATGAAGATTCGGCACAGCACTTCTGAAAGGTTGCCGACCCCTGATGTTAAAGGCATTCAGAGAGCCAATTTACAACAAGGAAAGGTCATACTGTGGACAGTAGCATAGCTGGGGGGGGCGGGGAGCAGAGGGAGCAGCCGCTCCCCCTGAGCATATTCCCCAAAAGTGGTGCCTTTTTAACTCACTCACAAAAAAAAGGCACAACCCGCTGTGGCGCTTTTATTCACCTGGCAGCACCTTTACTGACAAGGTGGCGCTCTGGGTCTTTGGCGGCGGGCCCTTCACTAGCTCTGCGTGTCTTCAGTGGCACTGAAGGATCCGCCGCCAAAGCCCCTACAGCTCAAGCTGTGGGGTTGTTTAATTGAGATGTAGACATTCTGGTTTGGGCTGCAGCCTGAGCTCTGGGACTCTCCCACCTCACAGAGTCCTAGAGTCCAGGCTCCCGCCTAAGCCTGGTCATCTACACTGCAATTAAACAGCCCCACAGCCCAAGCCAGCTGGCACAGGACAGCCAGCAGTTTTTATTTGCAGTGTAGACATACCCTAAAGATAGCAGGGAAATGGGTTTGCCTCAACACCAGCCCCAGAAGCATCCACTTATCTTCTTTCTTCTTTACATCCATGTCTCTCTCTTGGGGTAATGTCTACATTGCAATTGGAGGGGTGATTGCAGCTCCAATAGACATACCTACGCTTGATTTAATTTAGCTAATGTGGCTAAAACTGGCAGTGAATAGGCGGTGGCACAGACCCCAGTGTGGGCTAGCAACGCAGTTACGTACCTAGGGTTTAGGACAAGTTTGTATAGTGTCCATACTGCTGCTGCGGGTGTGTCTCCCCAAGCTGCAAACACACCTTCAGTTTCAGGGTAGATATACACTTATTTATTTTTCTTCTTTCTGTGTACTTTTGTCTTGTATCTTTTTTCCCCTCTGTTTGTCACTCTTTTTCATTTGTTCCCTTCTCTGTGAAGTTCCATTGGCAGGTGAAGAGTTAAGAGAGTTCTGCACTAACTTCCTTTTGCACAGGGCTCTGCTGAAAAGGGAATTGAATCTGACTAGTCAGTTTCACTCCCAGCAGACCCTGGTCCTGCCATGAATGAATGAGAAACGGACTACACTGACTCGCCACCTTCCAGTGCTATTTGGCATTAGACATTCACTGGGGAAAGGCATAGTCCTTCAATTAGTTCATACAAATCCTTCATGATGTATTGGTGATTTGTGATTTCCATTTTAAGGACCGTTGATTTGCAGCCACTTGCTGGGATTAGGTATGCCATGCTCCTTCTATAATATAGAATCTGTGTACTAGAGATATGGGGCCAGATCTTCTCCTAGTATAAATTAGTGTACCTCCTTTGATTTCAGTGGAGCCATGTCATTTACACCAGCTGAGAATCTAGTCCTTAAATTAGCTTAGTCTAACATATTATTTATTCTGCTGGTGGCAAATGAACCACAGACATGTCACGTTTGTTTTTGCCTCAATCTTCAATTACAGTTAATAGCTGTGAAGGGAATTTCAAAATCATTCCTGTCTATCTAGGAACTTCTGTGTTGTATCTGAGCACCTTCCTGAGGAGTTCTTTATTAGCCAACTAGAATAGATCAAGAGTGAAAACTTATCTAGAAAATGACAAGTTATTACTGTGATTAAGTGTACAATATATAAGAAATTTGGGGCTGCTATGATCTCGTTCTTCCTTTGGTAATAAAAGCTTTTTTATTTGAAATCAAAATATAATGTAACTGGCCAAGCAATTTAGCATATATTCAAAGATCTATTATTGGAATGGGGAGAGAGCTGGTCTGAAGTGGTTTGGCCCAGGCCTTTTTTGTGAACTCTGTTTACATGGACTTATTGCTTGGTGTTTCTTTATTTTTTTCCCAATCTGAAGGTTGTGTTTATATAACCTGTGGCATACTATGGATGCACTTTTGTAAGTGCCTTTTTGGTTTGTTTTGTGTGCAATTTTCAAGATTCACTGTTGTCACCTGGAGAATTCAGCCAAGGAAGTTCAATACCCTGTGTGGTCATGAATGATTAATAGGAAATAGATTCTGGGAAGCTATTGCTTTTCCGAGCAATAAGCTGGAATTATCAATTGCCCATTTGGATCCTAAGTCTAGTCATATGCCTGGAGAATATTGAGCACCAATTGAACCACTTCTTCAGGTCCTACTTCTTCGGGTCCTGGGATTGACACAGCTACAACTACACTGCATGCAACAGTGGAAGATACTGAACGTAGCTGTCTGAAATGGAAACCCAGACCTGAAGAAGAGCTCTATGTGGCTCAAAAGCTGGTCTCTCTCACGAACAGAAGTTGGGCCAATAAAATATATTACCTTACCCACTTTGTCTCTGTAATATCCTGGGACCAACATGGCTACAACGGCACTACAAACAACCATTTCCACTTGGAATTCTTGTACATTAGTCAGGTGTTTATACCACAACTAACTTGTAGTTTCCAATGCTCTGGTGAATCCTTTAAGACCTTATACCGAAAACCTACCGACTGCTATGCCTACCGTCATGCCTCCAGCTTCCATCCCGGGCACATCACACGATCCATTGTCTACAGCCAAGCACTGAGGTACAACCGCATCTGCTCTAACCGCTCAGACAGAGACCAACACCTACAAAATCTCCACCAACCATTCTCAAAACTACAATACCCGCACGAGGAAATAAGGAAACAGGTCAACAGAGCCAGACGTGTACCCAGAAGCCTCCTACTGCAAGACAAACCGAAGAAAGAAACCAACAGGACTCCACTGGCCATCACATACAGTCCCCAGCTAAAACCTCTCCAACGCATCATCAGGGATCTACAACCCATCCTGGACAATGATCCCACACTTTCACAGGCCTTGGGTGGCAGGCCAGTCCTCGCCCACAAGCAACCTGCCAACTTGAAACATATTCTCACCAGTAACTGCACACCGCACCATAGTAACTCTAGCTCAGGAACCAATCCATGCAACAAACCTCAATGCCAACTCTGCCCACATATCTATACCAGCGACACCATCACAGGACCTAACCAGATCAGCCACACCATCACCGGTTCATTCACCTGCACATCCACCAATGTAATATACGCCATCATATGCCAGCAATGCCCCTCTGCTATGTATATCGGCCAAACTGGACAGTCGCTATGGAAAAGGATAAACGGACACAAATCAGATATTAGGAATGGCAATATACAAAAACCTGTAGGAGAACACTTCAACCTCCCTGGCCACACTATAGCAGATCTTAAGGTGGCCATCCTGCAGCAAAAAAACTTCAGGACCAGACTTCAAAGAGAAACTGCTGAGCTTCAGTTCATCTGCAAATTTGACACCATCAGCTCAGGATTAAACAAAGACTGTGAATGGCTTGCCAATTACAAAACCAGTTTCTCCTCCCTTGGTTTTCACACCTCAACTGCTAGAACAGGGCCTTATCCTCCCTGATTGAACTACCTCATTATCTCTAGCTTGCCTGCATATATATACCTGCCCCTGGAAATTTCCACTACATGCATCTGAAGAAGTGGGTATTCACCCACGAAAGCTCATGCTCCAAAACGTCTGTTAGTCTATAAGGTGCCACAGGATTCTTTGCTGCTTTAAGACCTCGTTCGCCAATCATTATCCACACAACTCCCATTGAGTTCATGAGAGCTTTTTGATCACAGTACTGAAACTGCAGGACTGAACTCTTGCTCTCGTGCATTCTAAACTATTACATATATTATGGGCCAAGTCACAGCTGCCTAAAAGGGCATGCAGGATGGGGAAGTCAGCAAAGTTATTTCAGTGTAAGAGTAAGAGAGAGAAGAATCATGGCCTGTATTTGCTTTTACACAAATATTCTTGTATCCTGTGAGTTATTTAGGATCATAATAAGATTAGTCTATAACAGGAAACTGAATTGCTGAAACTGTTTATCAGCAGTGGGTGCCTCTGAACCTGTAATGAACTCTGTGTGTGTTAGTGTAGACTGGGGAAAAAAACAACATTTTCAATGCTGTTTTAGAAGGTGTGATTGAGACTTAATGGGCTGATTGTTCAGTTTCCTAGTACCAGCCAGGCTGTATAGCTAGAGATGGAAAAGACTTGTGCTAGCTACAAAGTTCAGATCTGATCTGAACAACCCCAAAATTTGGGAGTGTTTGGATGTGGGGTTTTGGTTTGGCCCATTGTGGACAGAAGAGAGGTGCAAAGTTTGGATTAGGATATGAACTTTACTAAAAGGAGGGACTGCTCACAGGCAGAGTTGTACTCCAAGCCCATCTCTAGTTCTTGTTTCATCCATCTGCCAGTGCAGAATATAGACTCCTGACAAAGGACTATGCACAGTTAAAGCACATACAATTGGTCTTTGCCAAGAGGAAGCAATTTTATAATTATAAGTGAGCCTGTCTATAACCACATTTTGTGTTACTGCTGCATACATACTCTAGGCTTACACTGTGTGTAACTACACTTCACCTTGCTGTTACATCACATACATACTCTTGGTTTATACTCTTTATTAGGCTGTAGGACCACATGTACATTAATATCTGTATTTACACATGAATTGCTAATATAATTGTTCCTTTTATGGGCCCAGTTGTGTCAAAGAGGCACAGACCTGTACTGGGAGTGGTGTGAAGCTGCACTGTCCCTTGCTTTTCATACAAATCACATCATCCAATGCAATTATGTTAAGAGTACTCAAAGAATAACAACCCAGATGTAAAGGGCCTGATCAACCTTGCCTTATTCATGTAAGGTTTCAGTTCCATTGACTTCTGTGAATCTCCTCACATCAGTAAGGTTTGAGTCAGAAAGAGAGCTCTAGTTCATAGTGCTATTTTTAGGTCTTGAACTCCTAATATCTCATTCTGTGCCACGGCTTATGATTTTATGATGTTTCTGTTGTAAGAGCTGAACTTTCCACTTCCCCCAGTAATGGCCTGCCTGATTTCACTTGTGTTATCTGACCTACTTGCCATCCCTTTTTTTAAAAGCTAGACCAAAACCCTTTTGGTTCTGCAAAACTGAAAAATTAAAATGTTGATAATAGTTAATAAACAAGAACTCTTTTACAAAGTACACCTCTACGCCGATATAACGCTGTCCTCGGCAGCCAAAAAAATCTTACCATGTTATAGGTGAAACCGCATTATATTGAACTTGCTTTGATCTGCCAGAGTGCGCAGCCCCTCCCCTCCCCCCTGGAGCACTGCTTTACCGTGTTATATGTGAATTCATGTTGTATTGGGTCGCATTATGTCGGGGTAGAGATTTATATAAGAGCTGTGTACAAAAGCACCATCTATTGGGGAGCTCTCTAGTGCTGTTACTTCACTAAATTGCATCATTATGTTAAAAGTTCCTTTGACCCACTGTTAACTCTCAACAGATCCACCTATCTGCTTGCATTTTGCCAGTTAAAAAGCACAAATGGGGACTGGGGAGTGCTGTGGCAGAGGGCTGCAGGAGTTCTGCTTGAATGGGGGAGCTCAGAAGCTCTGCAGGAGAAGAAGGTGGGAGGGAAGTCAACCATGTTCCTGTCTCGTCCCATAAATCCTACAAAAACTGGGCAAGGAGGGTGAATCTTCCAGCTAGTGACCTTGCTGGATGATGTGCCAAGGGTTATGTTCCTTAAATAAGGACAGACTAATTACTTGATTAAAATACCATGTTCTGGATAAACTTGTTCCCTGGTCATTTAAGGAGAGAAAGATGTTAGCTCATGGCCATAATTACATTGTTGTAACAAACTGCACTGTGAGGTAAACCAGGTCAACATGGATATTAGCTGGGGTGCATTTTACTAATCCAGAAGTGAGAATATGGACTTGAGTACCATTGCACCCAGATAATACTTGTGCAGTTAGATCAGAGATATCTACATATAAATGCAAAAGGGTAGTGTCTGGCTAATAATGTATTAACTTTCATTAGAGATTGGTTAGCCCTGTCTGCTGTATTCAGTTAGTTTCTAGTTATTTTATCTCTTTCCATTTAATTTTTCTCTTTATTAATTCCAAAATTCTCAGTAACAATGTTCTGAAGTCTTTTGTATAATAGCATTTATTAGTACAAGATATATTTTAGTTTTGCTTTACATCATAGTTTTATCTTGGGTTAAATCATTTTTTTTCCTTTTTAGCATCATAGACAAAGAAGTGTCATTAATGGCAGAAGTTGATAAAGTTAAAGAAGAAACCAGTAAGTAGAAAACATACTAGAGAGCCTTTGTGTGTTTTGGAAGAATTGGGAGAACATGTGTTTTTGATTCTGCAGAAAAATGTAGTAGTAAATCAATTCCTCTAGCAGCATTACAGCACTGTTCGTTGTAGACAGGACCTTTGGTATTCTCTACCACTTCCTGAACAAGTTCTGGCTAAAAGAATTGTGTACCAAAGTTTAATAGATTTCCATCCCTATAAATTCAGCTGGAGTGTTAACATGTATTAGTTAAGGCTCTGCGTCTGTCACAGAAGTCACGGATTCCGTGACTTTCTGTGACCTCTGTGACTTCTGCAGCCGTCAGTGCGGCTGCCTCCAGGGCTGCCCGAGCAGATCAGGCAGCTCCTGGACCAGTCGCACCGGCCACTGCTGGGGCAGTTTGGGTGTGGGAGGGGGCTCAGGGCTGGGGGTTGGGGTGCAGGGTGGTACTTACATCGGGGGGGGGCTCCCCGAAAGTGTCCGGCACATCCCTGTAGCTCCTAGGCAGAGGGGCCAGGGGGCTCTATGCGCTGCCCCTGCCTGGAGGCGCTGCCCCCGCAGCTCCTATTGGCTGCGGTTCCTGCCAATGGGAGCTGCAGAGCCGAAGCTCATGGCAGGGACAGTGCACAGAGCTCCCCTGGCCTTCCCTCCCCTAGGAGCTGCAGGGTCATGCTGGCTGCTTCCAGGAAGCTGTGCAGAGCCCGGTAGGGAGCCTGCTGGCCCCGCCAACCCTACCCCAGCACCAGCGAGAGCCATGTGCTGCCACTGCAACCCCCCCTGCCGCCCCCTCGGACCAGCAGCACCCCCAGATCATCACCCCCAGAGAACCCCCGGCCCAAGCTTTAGTCACAGGTATTTTTAGTAAAAGTCATGGACAAGTCACTGGCCATGAATTTTTGTTTATTGCCCACGACCTGTCCATGGCTTTTAGTAAAAATACCTGTGACTAAAACATAGCCTTAGTAATAGTCAATAATGCAGGCATGTCAGAATCTAAAGATGGCTGCAGAATTTCCTATAGTCAGGAAGTCACTCTTTTGCCTTGGAACTTATTAACCCTTCAGAATATTTGGATGTGGTGACATCACTAATTCTCTAGTGTTCTCTATTTATATGGCACCTTTCATTCTGAATGACTCAACACACTTTTTATAGACTAAACATCCAGTCCTGCAAACGTTCCATGTGTGGAATCCCCATTGCTATCAATGGGAGTTTTGTCTGCACCAAGTTTGCAGGATTGAGTCCTGTATACACGCAGCCAAATGCCTTCTCTTATGAAAATGTCCATGGGATTTTTAATGACTCTGAATGGACAGAACCTCAGTTTTTAAAGTATGTTTTTGTTCTGAAAAGTGACTGTAAATACGGCACCTTCTTATGACAGATCTGCCCCTGCATGTATTCAGAAACTTACCTACTGACTTTAGTGACATATATATTTTAACTGCTGATAGGACCCTGATACACACATGGAAATCATTTTGTCTGCCGTAGAGGGTTGAAGAATCAACCTGGTTAAGATTTAAACCTGTGATCCCAAGTAATCTAGAGATTTCAAAGCTGAGACTTAACCTACTTTTACAGCTTGTAGAGTGCTTCTAACATTTTCCTTTCTCAATCCCTGCAGTCATTTACTAATGGTGAAACAGTAAAATATATCTCATTAGGTTCACTATAGTACTATATACATGACTTCGAATATATGAAGATATATAGTGAAATATCACATAATACAGCTATATTTGGGGCTTTACCTCATCAGGAGAGAAAGTTGTAATTATGCTCATAAATTTAAAAGGTATCTTAAAAAACAGATGTTGATCAAAACCTGTTTTCCTAATTATCTGTTGAGGCAAATCTGATCAGATGCATTCCCGACTTTCATCTAATTTCTGTCGTTTGTGTAGATGTCATCTAGATAGGTGTATTCCGGTGGGGGAAAAGGTAACACACAATGATTTAATGGGACACTGCAGCAGCAGTGGTACACCCCACATTAGAAATAACACTTTTAAACCAGCTCTAGTGGGAGTAAGTCTGAGTAAGGACTAAAAAGGCTGAGCAATGAGCTCAGGATTTGCCCCAATATTAGTAACTCAGGAAGAAGATTTTGTCTGGCACAGATGAAGATACTATCAGCCTTTCATTGGTTTATGAACCTAAAGCGCTATGGGGGCAGGTCACAAGTACACATGTTCTTGAGTGCTGCATTTGTATGTAGATCTTGAGTTAGCTGAAAGGTGTTTAAAGCAACAACAACAACAACAAATCTGTGTTTTCAGATAAGTTCCTTGTGACTATTCATGTGTGGAGGCCAAAGAGAACAAATTATTCTAGCAAAGTTTGACCATAATGTACTCTTAAAATGTTTCTTTTGAGAGATCTTCTAACACAAACGTGATAGACATGTGGATCTGGAGTTCTGGAGGGATCTTTTTTTTAAGATGATGATGATAGAAACATGCCAGCAGTTCCTTGGTTACCTGCAGAGACTGTTATAATCACCTGGTGGACATGCTCCTGCTTCCAGTGAAGTCAATGGCAACATTCCCATTGATGTCAGTGGAGCAGGATCCAATGCTCAAATAAAGCCACATTTTAGAAATGTTATCAGAGGGCTACACATTAATCTAGTCTGAGGCTAGAATCCACTTTTTGGGTTAAGTAAAACTAGTTGTATTATACAGAGATACTAACTTAGGATGTACCTATTGGGTTTGCGTTGTATTAATATGTCACTTTGGATTCAATTCCCTGCTCTCCCATTGACACTATGTGTGTGCTTGGGCAGGTTTCTGTGCCTTTCTTTAAATTGCAGCTTCTGCTGTCTCTCAGGGCTATTGTGAGGATTAGGGTCTGTAAAGTGCTTTTAGATCTTCAGGTTGCTGTTATTACTGAAATGTGTGTAGTATTAATTAATAATTATGTTGTTATTTATCTTCACATCTTTCTGCCACATGGGAGGATTATTTAACTGATGATCATTTGTACTATTTCTGTAGATCAAATTTCCCAAACTGGTAACCTTAACAGTGTGCAAAAATAGGTATTTGCATGTGTACTACGTGCCAGTGTGCATCTGCAGCTGTGGATTTGAGCACATGATTTCTACAGTCACTTTGGAAAATTTGGTCCTGAACCTGAAGAGACAGCACAGTTAGCACAATTTAAAATAATCCTTCAGCAAAGAGTAAAGTATAAGCAAGGTGATCACTATAAAACGTAGTGACTTGTTTACCAGTCCAGCAGGGATTCCCCACGTAACAACACTGGAGGCCATATCCCACGTATGGCTCAGGATGATGGGTGGAATGAAAAGATCAGCTAAGGAGCAAAGTAAAAGGCCACCACTTAAGCATAACAATCAGTGCTCTTTACTGCCACAGAGCCTTCCATCTGAGGACCTCAAAGCTTTTTACAAAAATTAGGGGATTAAGCGACACAAACCCTCTGTATGATTGAGTCATATTGCACCTCATTTTAATGATGGTATAACGGAGGCACAACAAAATGGGTAAGGGCTTGTCTACGTGGGATGTTAGTGTGCAGTAAAATAGGGTGTGAATTTTAAAACACAATAGCTGTTCCACACTAACTCCCTGCCTGGACGCTGTTATTCTGCACTCAAAGGGCTTTGTGTGGATTAATTTAGCTAAATCACAAAAAGTCACTCTGACTACAGTGTAAGAGTGTCTGCACTCTAAAGTCACATCCTAGCTTATTACACAATAACTTCCCTGGGTACATAAGCCCTAAGAGCTAACGTCACTCAGGAAATCTGTGGCAAAGCAAGCACAGAAATTAGGGGTAGATCCAGCTGGCGTAAATTGTCAGAGCTCCATGGAAGTCAACCAACTGTAACAGTTTACATCAGCTGAGGATGTGTACCAAGGTCTCTTGGCTCCCAGGCCTGTGCTTCAGCCATAAGAACACCTTTGCATAAATGAAAACCTCACCATTTCCCTATTGCTGAATCAGATTTTGAAAATACATGGATCATCAGTGTTTAGACAACTGCCAATTTCATTGTCCTCCACAATTTGTCATGTTATATAACCCTAAAAATTAAGAAAGGGTTGGCCATTGCTATTGTGGTTCATAATAATTTTTTCTAATAGCAGATTAGGGAGTGTAAAATAATCATTTCCTTATACAGAGTATACAACCTGTGAAGTCTTGTATATTTAATATTTTTCATAAAAATCATATGCATTTAGAGTTTGTTACATAAATGGAATATGGCTTCATTAGATAAACTGCATAAGAGCGTAATCTGTACTTGAAAGCAAAACCATAATTCTTATAGCTTAGACGAACTATATATTAACAGAATTCTTTCAGAAGGGGATAAAATGATCACATCTAAATAAGACATCATGCACCCGGCTGTTGGCTCAAGTCACTTCCTGCATTTCAGCTGAGTCTTTGATGATTTTGTGCTTTAGAAAAAAAGCATTGGAAAAAGCTCAAAACACCATGTGTACCATCTGTCTAAATGCGGAAGGGCAGGTTTAACTTTGGGTGGGGGTTTTGATTTTCTAGCAGCATGTCAATTTCATATCTTTCTTAACAATAAATGGTTATGTTAAATCCATTGATTTGGATTAATCGGTGCAGACGGGGTCATGTGGATGGAAATGTGCTTGGCATGTTGTATGTTTTCCACATGTTGATGTACAATGTTAATGAACAGAGACAAGGTGGGTGAAATAATTCCTTTTCCGAGCTTTCCAGCTGCACAGAGCTCTTCTTTCCAGACCTAAAAAAGTGCTCTGTGCTCTCAAAAGCTTGTCTCTCTCACCAACAGAAGTTGGTCCAATACAAGATATTACCTCAGCCACCTTGTCTCTCTACTATTCTGGAGCCAACACTGCTACAACAATGCTGCAAACAGTGTTAATGTACAGACAGTAATTAGTTTAAAAGTGATTACGTTCCTAGCACTAATGTATTATCCTTTTTGCTTGGCAGTGGAAATCTTGACTGCTCGTCAGAAAAGAGCCGAGGAGCTAAAGAGACTGACAGACTTAGCTAGTCAGATGGCTGAGACACAACTGGCTGAACTCAGGGCTGAAATTAAGGTTAGTCCACCAAGACACTTCCATTTGATGTGTGCTTTCTTTACATGGATACTGAGCCTGTGCTGCCAACATAACTTTGTATCCTTATTTTGTGCTATAAATGCTTAGGACCTGAATGTTGCTGACCATTTGTGGATGTGGCAGGGAGAGGCGCCTGCTTGGGGCAAGCCTCTGTACTTCTGGCCAATGAAGAGAAACTAGTATGGAGGAGGTCCAAGCTGCACCCTATTAAATTGTGTAGCAGGGGCTTCTGCTGTGTGTGCATCCCAGAGGTATTAGTCCCATTAGTTGCGGCCAGTATTGAACCTGTAAGCTTAAAGGCCAAAGAACAAAAACCTCTGCACAGTGGCAGAATGACACAAGCACCTTTTCCCAATATCAAATTGATCCATCAGTCAATCAAGTTCTTCTTGTATTGTGCTCTGAAGCACACCAACTCAGACTGCGGGTGACAGCTTTGCTGAGATTGCCTTGGCACAGAAACTGACACTGGGGGTGATGTGACATCAGGAAAAAGGCCATCCCCTCAATAATGGTTGCTGCTAAGGCTTTTTGGACTGTAACTAGTATCCTGAAGTGCACTTGTAAGTGAACAGGTAACCCCAGAACAGAGTACTGCTGATATATTATTGTAACACACCAAAATACCTTGCTCTCTCCCCTTCCTGGTGGAGGCATATGCAGTGACCAGGAGGGGCTACAAGTTGGAGCTCTGTATAACCCCACATGCCAGAGCTCTCAGGAAGGAAGTCAAGAGACTTATTTCTGCCCTTGAGTACCTGTCACAGAGGAGGAAGCAAAGGGCATTCCCAGCCACTTCCACCAGGTTCTGCAAGTGAGTCAACAAAATCTTTCTGTCAAAATCAAAGGCCACTGAGAGGCCTAACAATCACCAGGCTACTTTGAGCCTGATTCCATCTCTGGCATTGAAAAAGGACCTTAAAGTGGTTGGTGTATTGTACAGTGTAATGTACACCTACTTTAAGGTCCCTTTACACTGCCAGAGCTTAATACAGGATGGGAAACTCCTCCTGTTTTATTTGCTCAGATTCTGTGCAGAGAGCCTGAGCACTGGTGAATGACAGACAGCGGAGACTTTACAGTGACTTTGGGATAATTAACATTAGAGTGATTTCTTCACCATCCATATAATGAAGTGGGATACATTAGAATGTTAGTAAATGTTAATTTCCATGTGTTTTTGTAGCACTTTGTGAGTGAACGCAAATATGATGAAGAGCTGGGTAGGTCTGCCCGGTTCTCCTGCGACATAGAACAGCTAAAAACCCAAATTCAGCTCTGCGGAGAAAGTAAGTTTTGGTGATTTTCAAAGTGTTGTGTGATTGTGGTGATTATTTGGCTTCTCTGCGCTACCATGATGTCAAGGGACCAGATTTAGCCCTGGCATAAGAGGGAGCAACTGCACTGATTTCAGAAGATGTGTATTGTTTTTTGCAAAAGCTAAATTTGGCACAAGGTATTTTACACCTGTCTTTCTGTAAATTTACTAAGCTGCTCACAACTGTTGTCTGCTCCAAAACTCATGTTCCTCGGATGCAAAATTTTACCTCTCTTATTTCTCATTATATCATGCAAGACTTTGTATGTTTTTAAAAAAACAAACACTTCAATACCCCCCGCCCCCCAAAAAAAACCATCCTAGCAGCCCCAGCACTCATGAGCAAACAAAAATATGGCATGGTGAAGGAAAAACGATTTCAGGAAGAAAACAATTTCCAGTTTCAGGTTTCCAAGGAGTTACTATAAATAGCAAGAAAAACAAATTGTGAATCTGCCAGAATGAATCTTGTGATTCCATCGCCTAAGAATTGTCTCCCTCGAGTCACAAACAGTTTAATGCACAAGAACACCGGAATTGCTATGGCAGAACAGTCTGAGGGATCCATCTAACCCAGTATCCTGTCTCTGTTAGTGGCCAATCCCAGATGTGCTGGAGGAAAGCATGAATTTCCAAATAATGCATCCAATTACGCACAGTGATCTCATGATAACTATCTCATGCCCTAAAGCTTAAAGATTTGGAAGTTCTTTTATTGTCATTCTAGCTAGTGTAACCACAGCTGTTACTGATGTAAACATATACTCACTTCTTTAATTTTATTAAATATTTCCCTAAATAACCTGCAGCTGCAGTGAACTTCACAGGTTAATTGGCTCATCAATGCAATTACCTAACTCTGAGCACATGAACTGACCCACTGAATTCAGAACATTGCAATCTGTAGGGCTACTGCTATTAAGGATAGTGATGAGACAGTAGGGCATTGGGCTGGGACGCGAGAGATCTGGACTCTATTCCTAGTTCTGCTGGAATAGTCAGTTCCTCTCTCTGGGCCTTTGTCTCTCCCCCATCCTTTGTTTGGCTTGTCTTTTTAGATTGTAAGATCTTCAGGGCAGGGACTGTCTGTCACTGTGTGTCTGTATAATGCTTACCATCATGAGACGCTGACCAAGATTGGGACCTCGAGATGCCACTGTAGTACAAATAACAATTAGTAATGTGCTTATAGCTAAGCATGTGCTGAAGGGATTTGCTGAATTGGGGTCTTTTTGCAGGAATAACTAACAAGGAACTTGTGGGGTTTGAGCAGCCAGGGAGGTCTGACAGTGTAAGATAGCTGTTAGCGTGAAATGAAAGCAACAGGAATGATATGCATCTATGGGTGATGGATAGTGAGATTTCCAAGTGTTCCAGTTGCTCTCTCTCCAAAGTGCAATAATCTGTGTAAGATCACTTTAAAATATAACACATCTTCATTGTACTATTTTTTTTTTTTACAATTTCCTGAAGGAAAATATGTATTTTCTGTTAAAAAGTAAGCAGCCCAGTTTATGACAGGTAGCTTGACGCTTGCACTGGCTTCCACACCAGCCTGTCTGTCATAAAAAAGACAGAATGGTGGAATTCAATGCCAGCGCAGCTCATAGCATCCTCTCTTCTTATAAAAGAAAGATCTATAGTTCACTGTTTTGCTCTGTGCAGTTCAGCAGTATGGAGGTACATTATTTTTGCTAAGAGGTCACCTAGTGGTGGAAAATAAATAAATAAGAGATTATAAAAACTAGCTAGTGCTTGGTTTGTAAATACACTTGGTATTAGGATGCAACCTCTTTTTTCATCCTAGTGGTGGAGAGAAGGGGAATTTTCCCTGAATAATGTTGAACATTAGATAAAACTATGTATCTGGCTGGAAACTTCCCTTCTCTCTGGACGCTGAAGACTCTGCCCACCATCTCTTGCTATTGATGCATATTGGCATCATATGTGCTGGTAAGACAAAGTGGGACAAGGAAGTTCTGTAATCAGAAGTCAGAGCAGAGTGAGGTGGGGCAGCGATAATCTGTTTACAGCCCCAGAGCCGTTTCTGAGACTGCTAATGGGCCAGAAACTCAGATGGCTGAAGACCGTATGGAAGTGCTGTAGGAATCCAGAACTGAAGAGTTGGTTTTAGTGAACTTTAAGCCAAAATCTGTAAGTGTTTGAGATGCAACCCTTTGAATGGGATGGTAGCAGGAGTGACAGAAACATGTGAGATTGAACAGTGACAATTCCTCAAGTAGTTTTCCAGTGGCATATATGAGATGAGTTTGTGGTCTCCATCAAGGTAGTAGTTGACAAGTATCCATATCACAATCAGGCCTGTGGGTTAGCAGGCTCCCTATAGAGGCTAATTATTGAATGAGCCATGGAGACTGGACTGTCCTCTCACTCCTAGAGATGGCCTTTGCAACTTGTTTTGGCATAAAAAGGAAGCTTGCATGGCTGTTACCCATGCTATGCCTTTTCAGTGGAAGGACTGAAAACTCCATCTCAGCAGCCTTTTATCAGCATGAAATTCACTTAAATTTCCAGGCCAAATTCAGTCCAAAGTGTAAAGGGGCACAACCAGCATTGGATTATCACATGACAAAGTGGGCATGTACCTAGGGCCCAAATTCAGGGAGGAGGCCCAGGGCCTACCGAACAGCCCTGCAATACACTCATCACAGCCAGGCTGGCGATGCTGTGGATTCACTAGGACTGACTGCTCATCTTGCTGCTAGTTGTGGTGCTGCTCACCATGATGGAGGAGTGGCTGGGCCAAATCTGAATGGCAGTGCAACCCCATGAGCCAGGTAGCAATGCCACTCACTGAAATTTGGCCCAGCCATCTCTCCATCATGGTGAGCAGTGTTCCCTCTAACTTTTCCCACCCATGCATGGAATGAATTTTGTTATGTGCACCAATATGGAGGTGATGTGTGACTTACCACCTTCATATTGGTGCACATAACAGTATTCATGTGGTGGGGTTCGGAGTGTGGGAGCGGGCTCGGGGCTGGGGCAGAAGGTTGGGGTGCAGGGATGTGAAGGCTCCAGCTGGGGGTGCAGGCTCTGGGGTGGGGCCGGGGATGAGGGGCTCAGGGCTGGGGCAGAGGGTTGGATGCAGGAGTGAGGGCTCCAGCTGGGGGTGCGGGCTCTGGGGTGGGGTTGGAGATGATGGGTTTGGGGTGCGAGGGTGCTCTGGGGCTACAGCGGGGAGAGAGGACTCCCCCCAGCTCTCTCTCCCTGCAGCAGCACCTGGACTGGGGAAGAGAGGGCCCTCCCCCCACCGTGGCAGCTCCAGGGCTGGGGCCACAGGATAAGCACTGGCTGCAGCTGGGTTCGGGCCGGGGTAGGGGTGGCCGGGCTAGGTTGGGGCCCAGGGAGGGGCACCCCTTACCTGGCCGGTCCTCCGGCCAGACCCGAACTTACAGCTTACAGGGAATTTAGGGCGAGTGGTGCACCTAGCAGCAGCAGAATGGGCGGCCAGTCCCACACTGACTGTGCTGTACAGCTGTTCGTTGTTGTTCATATTAGAAGGTAGGGACCCACAAGTGTTTGTTTGCCAAAGAGGCCAACAATGGGTTAAGCTGGCACTGGGTACAACTCCCACTGACCCTGAGCAGTGGGGGAATTATTGGCACTTGACTTTTTCTTTGCTGCCAGGGGATGCTCATTAAAACATTCTGTTTTTCACATTACAAGCACTGAGACAGTATTTCAATGTGAGGAAACCTACAGCGAGTTTGTTAAGCCCCAGAAAAAAATGTTCACAGACTAAGGAGCAAGAGTCACCAGGAATAAAGAGCCAATATTTTACATTTTTTTATTGTTAAAAAAAATACTAGCTACAAATCCAGCTGACCTTTTCTAGTCTAGTGCTGGAGGCAGCCATTAGCGTGATGCTGTTTCTGATGCTGGCAATGGAAACACCCAGTGGAAGAGATGGCAGACCTGCTTTCACTGCTCATTTAACAGTTTCACATACCTTCAGTCTTTACACAGTGTGTTTATAGTTCTTAGCCAGCGTCAAAGCAGCTTGAAAACCAGCTTATAGCCTCTCTCTGCCAGTGTCACAAACAGCACCTCCCTTCAGCACCCTAGCACACAAATATAGACATCCAGGCTCTGGTTTTACTCCTGGGGGACAGTGCTTTTTACCTTCAGGCAGCTCTACTGAGCAAAATGTCTCTCTGCCTTTGGGGTACGCATTGTGCCTGGCCCTGTGCAGGTGGACAGGGGATGGAGAAGAAGCAAGAAGCCTCTTGGACAAGAGGGCAAAGGGTACAATGAAAGACTTTCCACTCAGGGAACTCAAGGACTCCCCAGGGCCCACACTAGTGTCAGCACTAAGAGAGAACTGGGTATTGCATGCGCCCTTTCCAAAGGGGGCGAGGTGGCCACACTCCTGGGAAACATTATGCATGCTCCCAGAGCTCTTAAAGGGGTGATGTGCTTCCACACTGTCCCTAACATGGTGTTATAGCTCTGTGCTACAATCCAGCTCACAGTTTCACTGGGTTGTGTCCATAGCAGTACTGACCCGGATTGCATCCCAAGAAGAGTTAAATTGACATAGATCCCAGTCCTGTGGGCTGCTGAGCAGTGAAGCTGATGAGAGTAGAGAGTACTTAGCACTTTGCAGGACTGAATCCATAAAAAGAAATTTGAGATTTGGGTGTTAGTAGCACAGAGAGAAAAAACCTGCAAAACATAATGTGGATCCAGGCCTGCCCAATATGGATGCCCATGCCAGGGCAATTCCTCTCTTGTTTTTATTGCATTCTGAGCCATATTTCCCTTTGGAAGAGCAGCCTCTCCTAAATATTGACCTCTTCCTAAGAAGTTTGAAATTGTGGAGCTTCTTCAAGATAGTCTGCTGAACACATCCCTGGGGTAATTCCACCAGGGTCAGTGGGTTGCACCAGGATTGGCCCCTCATCTCCAAAAATGTCTTGTGGAACAAGGCTGATTCACAGCAGAAAAAAAAAGAGGCTATGGACCTGATTCTGAAATGACTCCACTGAATTCTGGTGTAACTGAGATAAGCATTTGGGCCTTGTGTTTTGGTGCTGATGATGTACCTGATAACACTGAGTGTTTTTCTTTTGTAGTTTCTCATCCAAAGAACAACTACTCCTCAAGAACACCATGCAGTTCTGTGCTGCTGTCAGTGACTTCGCATGTGGCATCTGGCAAGCAAAGTACACACTCCCGAAAATCCTCCAGTCACATCAAGAACTTTGATAGTAAAACGGTCAGCACTAAAATGCCAAATCATCTTATTTCCAATCCCACAGAATCCTCTCCCCAAGTAACCCCAACAAATAAACAGGTGAGAAACTACATACGAGCTAGACTGAAGTCCAACATTCACAAACTCATGGGAAAATCTGCAGTATTACAAGTGAACAACACAAAACCAAATACCATTTTGCAATACATCATATGCAATTCGCCATTTGCATGGATGGACAAAATGAACTAGTAGATGTTTTCCAAATCCAGTTTCATGACTGTGTGGAACATATGTGATGGAGGAACATAGGAATTGTCATAGCAGGAACAGATCAGTGCCCTGTGACCACTATCATTTGCTTCAGAGCAAGGTTTTTAAACCCTGCATGGTACCTAATTGCCCTATACTATGCTATGGGGAACTATTTATTCCTATTGGTAAGTGATCAACTCATGTCTTCAGGACTTGGTAGATCTTGAAATTTGAACTCTGCCTGATTTCAAGAGAATTATATTATTTCACAAACTCAGTAGTTCTGCTTACTATGTTGTGGCATATTTATATCTGTTTCATTTACAGGAGTACCCTGCAATATCCTTGTCCTGTAGTGCTTACTTGGGTAAAGCTCCTGACCAGGGATTACAAGATGAGACAGATCCATAAAGAGAAAATAAGGAGCATATTATAAATTCCATGTGTGTATAGAATCTGCTCCATAGCAGTCATACCTCTCAATGGAAAACCACCACTTTCCACAACTGATAAAAACTTGCTCTCTGTAAGGGATAAACAAAATGGGCGTCTCCCCCATCCATCTGGATTCTTAACTCTTTTCTTTCCACATGGATTTCTGCTGTTTCTTTCTGCAAATCTTATTGTACTATTTACACAACACTTTAGTATCCAGAAAAATAGTAATTGTGTTCTTGGGGGGGAAGAGTCAAAGTGAACCTGGGTCCAGATCCTCAAAGGTATTTAGGTGCGTCACTCCCATTGATTCCAATAGGAGTAAGGTACCTAAATACCTCTCAGGGTCAGGGCCCATATTTTTTACTGCTGCTTACCTTCGCTGCTGGTGTTTCTGTGGAGCTAATACATCATCACTTTTTGACCAGCATGCGCATTTGCAAACTGCTCAGGTGCCAGCTCTGTAGTGATGGTCTTGCAGATGTAGCTGGTTTTTAACAGAGCTCTAGCAATGATCAAGCTTATATGTTCTGTTACATCCAGGGTTAAATAAATACACTGGCTGCATAAGGAATTTGATTCTGCATATACTTATTAATATTCACTGTGTTTGTTTTTAACAGAATCTTTTAAGGGAGTATGTAACCTAATGATCATTCATTTTCCTTCTTGATAGAATGGGCCTTCTAGCCAGAGACGAAGATTTAACTCACAGTATCACGGCATCCGGCCCAATGGGTCTGTCAAGTCACAAGGTGCCAGTAATGAAACAGATCAAAATAATATAAAGAGCAGTTCCAGATATGAACACAGAAGACAACAGCATAATAGTTTCAGACCTAAAAATAAAGGAGCTATGAAAAATCAAGACCAGTCCACAGCTACAAGAACCACAGAGAATCTCGCACATACAGAAAAAACCCAAAGAAAGCATCGTACACCAGACAGCACCGAGCCCAGACCATTCCGCAGCAGTGTTGCTAGGGTATCTCAGTGCAATTTATGCCCTGCAAGAATAGAGGCCTCTGCTGATGCCACTGTTCTTTCAGTGCCAGCTGTGACTTTGGTGGCTTAAATTCTCGCCAAGAAGAGAGAAAAAGCAGATTTATTTTTTTCCATTTCAGTTTCTCACTCAAGGTGCTAGTTGAAATGCTGACAAAAAGCTAGTCTGTCAGAAAACAGAATCAATTTAAATCAGTTTTTGCTTAAAAACCTGTTGTCATTTTTATTAATTCCAAATAATCAGCAGTAGGTCACCTCATACTTTCAAGGCTTTGCTCAGTATGCTCAAGGTTATTTTTGTCATGACAATGCAGCATTTTTGCCAGGCAGTATTCGCTTCTTAGAAAAATCAAATCTAGGTTGAACAAAATAAATTGAAGATTAAATGCATAGTAGCAAGATGCCTGCTATAGATATGTGGTTGTACCAGTCCACTCTGTTGTTTGTAGAGCAGTTAATGTTAGAAAAAATAACAGGAAGTTCATGCATCATGGTCTGCAATAAAAACAGATGATCTTATAGAATTTTTCTGTACAAGTCTATACAGCATTCTTTCTCTCCATATATATATATCTCTATATTATATACTCGCACAATAGTGCGCTATACAAAACAAATTAAAAAACATAATGCATTTGATTTCTGTCTGTTATTCCATAGTGAAAGATCTGTAAGATCAAGTATAAATTGTATTTAATACATAATATATTAGTATTTTTCATTGGTAAACTACCCAGAGTCTGGAAAAATGCTCATTTCTTACGTTTGGAATGTATATAGTCACATTATCCAGGTGCACAGTCCAATTCTCCACCTTTATCAGTCACTTTTTTATGACTAATTGAAATTATTCTTTTGTGTATGAAAAGTTGCAGTTGAATCCAAACTGTTTTTCGCTATAGGAATCATCTCTCCCACAGGAGAGCTATGACTCTTACAAATCTGTTATGGTAACATACAGCAGAAAGTGGAGGTGGATATCGCATCCATCTGAATTTTCTATTTAAAAAAAAAATCTTGATAATTTTAAATGTTCTGATTCTGAATTTCAAAAACCTTGTTTCTTCCAAAAAATTAAAAGTTACTCCCTAAAATCTCTATAATGTTTGCTGCTTTGCAGTACCAAACCACATAAGCGTCTCATTTGTTTATACTCGTTTTTGTGGCAACAACCACCCTCAACATGCACTTTGGGCCCAATCTTGCAGTTCTTATTCAAGTAAAAGTCCCACCAAGATCAGTTCTCTTTTATTTGTTGACTTTTAGGGCTTTATTCCTTGCTTGTTGAAATTTATCTTAGACATTTGGGACCTGACCTAAAACTCACTGATGTCAATTGGAGTCTTTTCACTAATTTCAATGGATTCTGGATCCGGCCTTACTTTCTTTTGTGGACTAGATTCCAATACCCTGAGTCACGCTGAATAGCACCTTGAGCCACAAGTAGCTCTACTGACTTCAAAGGGACTGCCTGTGACGTAATCTACTACTCTGCAAAAGGTATGAGAATCTGGCCCTCTGTCACCACATCAATGAAATGCCTGACTTGGCAGCTTATTTGCTACCCTTCACTTTGTCATAGTTACCTCTGCCTAATTGTTACTAGAGGGCTTTATTCAGTTGCACTACGTGATGCTATTTCCCCTTCAAAAAAAATCTTAAAGCATGAATGTCCTTGTTAGTTTTTCAAATGAGGGACATCATTTATGCCCAATCTTTGCTCATTTCTCTGAGTGACATCAATGGAAGTTCCCTAGGTGGATATTGGGCTTTATCTGGCTCTAAGAAGCAATTAGCTTCTCTTCATCTTCAGAGATAGTGAACGAAAAAATAAAAATATGGGGGCAACATTTCTTACTTAAGTATTTACTCAGTAACAAGGCATTGCATCTCTACTGCTCACCCTGCAGATCACCAGGAAGCAGCTCACTTTGCAAAAGGCTTGAATGGTTTCTCTCCATTTCAAACCCACAAGGCTCACTGACAGCATGCTTGCAGATGGGTGATCAGAAGAGACTGGATTAATGCTAACCTGAGCTGCTGCTGTTTGCAAAGGCGGGTGGGGGGAGTGACTTCTGTTTTCCAGAGTGGATTGCAGATGGTTGGGCTAGAAAGGAATAAGGAAGTTGTCCTGTGGAATTGTGGGATACTTCAGGCTGACTCCCAGTCCCCAAGTCAACCAGGGCTGTGTCTATACTGCAAAGTGATAGGGCTCAGACTGTGGGGCCTGGTTTAATGCAAGCTCAGACCCTCCAGGCCTGCAGGGTCCTGGGACCTTGAACCTGAGCTCCAGGTTAGCACAACTGCAGTGTAGGCACAAGGCGCGGTGGGGGTGGACTTGAATACGGGCTCAAGCACAGGCTTACATTTCACTGCAGCAATAACCATAATGACCCAAGGAAACCCTGTGCTGCATCACATGCAAGTGAAACTGCTCTGGAGGCTACAGCTATCCAACTTTGTGTGGCAGCTCTTTATTATGGTGAGAGGTATAACAGAATACCGCACAATTCAGAGTGTTCCAGAACGTCATCCAAAAAAACTACAGAAACAGCTTGAAACATTAGTGAATGCTGCACCAGCAGCTGGAATAAGCTGAAAAACAGCTGAAGAAGCCTGTATGAAAATGGCTAAATCTTTAATGCAAATTAGAATGTCTGACATACAGAATTGTCACTGAGCCACCGGCGGGGGCAGAGTTGTAAAATTGTAACTCGGAGCTAACTTGCATGAGCCATCCAAATTTATTCACTAGAGCAAAACAAACGACAGCATTTCCCAGGAAGTTCACAAAGCAGCCAGGCTCTAAAACTTCATCTCCTGAGATTTCCCTCTCACCCGTAATACTATCTTACCCTCCTCTGAGCTTCTGCCTGAAGGGAACCTTAGAATGCTACTGCAGGGCTTTGCTATAGCAGAACACCCATACTGCCTCACAGCCTACTGATTGATTATTACTGCACTTCTGACTCCTTTAATTATTTGTAGCAAGGCTGGCAGGAGCCTATAAGCCTCATTCTCTCTGACTTTCAGAGCTGTATCACCTAATCCTTCCTGCTCAGTTTCTCAGGTGAGAGCTTTGACCTTCATAAATTGAAGAGAGAAGGGGGAAAAAAATGATGAAATTTTCCTTTCACAGGGAAACATCATTCTCTTGCTTCCCGGCCATACTGAACTGCAGCCATGGTGCACTAATCAGGTAAGTGCTTAAACAGAAATAGTTTAAAACTAGTTTCCTCTCTTCGCCAGCAAAATGTTGGAAAGTGAGACCACCACAGTGATTACAGAGACAACAGACAAGATATTAAATATCTATTATATGCAATCTCTGCATCCCAGTCTCTTCCAGGAGGAAGATTTAGTGCAGAGAAGGAACTAAAACCTAGCAGTGTATATATAGCACAATCAACTATGCCATCTGGCTGCTCGATTTATCCATTATTGTCTGTTTTCTTGTAGGGGTTACAGCAATAGTGGGTATTAAGGAAGGATTTGAAATGGAACAGAGTATTGGCCTCACAGATCAGTTTAGGATTGGCATTACATGAATAAGGTAGAGCGTGGAAGAAAGCATGTAGATATTTGTGGGAGAAGCAGACAAATGGCCAGGCACAGCTGATGTCATTAGCAGAGCAGAAGAGATGACAAAAAAAACAAGATTGAACTATCATAATGCTGGGTTCAGAAGACAGGCAGTTTCCCTTCAAGTAACATATTTGTTTATAAAAATGACTATTTGCACTGCATGTTGTAGAGGAACTTCCTAAGCTATTTTAACAGTTAGCTGAACCCAATACCAATTACTAACTGTAATATTTCTGTGACTCTTAGCTGAATAACTTTTTAGCATTATCAGTACTCTCCTCCTAGACATTCAAAATGAACATGTGCCTATCATATGAAATAACATTGATTTGTTTCAATTAAGTACAAATAAATTTTCCATATTTTGAAGCAGTTTATTGAATTACAGCTGTATGAATCACACCTACTGTCGGTGATAACAGGCTTCTGTCTCACAGCCCCATGCTCAGTCACATGTGAACGATTTTCTAGGCATTAACTTGGTGTGGTACTCCTCTACATACTTAACACTTGCACTGCCAAACATTGGGTTGTTTGAAAACACAAAATTCTGCTTATACAGAAGGCTGAAGGAGTGACAAGAAAATGACAGCAATGTTTAATCCATCAAACTAAACAGGCAATACATTTTATACATGAGATAATGGCCATTGGACGCTAGTACTCAGCACAATGGATTGCTAGACTGAAGTTATCGTCTGAATTCAGTTTCTTTTATAGATTTACCTTGGTACATTTTTCAAAGTACCCTGGTCATTAAGCACAATTTGACAGATCATGTAAAATCCCAAATGAAGAATCAAGTCTCATCTTTAATACAACTTCCCCAAATCTTTCATGTTACCTATATCTGTATAAGAGTTTGAGTGCAGATATACAATGCCATACAGGACATCCTTTGCTGAAATAGAATCCTGTGGCACCTTATAGACTAACAGACGTTTTGGAGCATGAGCTTTCGTGGATGAATACCCCATGCACATCTGAGGAAGTGGGTATTCATCCACGAAAGCTCATGCTCCAAAACGTCTGTTAGTCTATAAGGTGCCACAGGATTCTTTGCTGCTTTTACAGATCCAGACTAACACGGCTACCCTCTGATACTTTGCTGAAATAGACAATTGTAATTTAATGTAGCAAACTTTCAAGACATTAGGCCCCATGCTGCATTTTTGGACGGGGAGGGGGGGAACCATGGGAATGTAAAAAATCTGCACAAAAACTTTTAACTTGCCAAGATTCTGCCCAATGTTCCCTCCTCTCCAAAACGCCAAGTGTGTCCCATGCCATGAAAACTACTCACTGAGCTGGCAAGTTTCTTTTGGTTTCAGGTTACCTGCATGCTCACAGGCAAGAGCTAAGTGCAATTGCTGCTCCTCCCTAAAAATCTCTTTTGATAGTTATAGGTTGGAGCTAGTTAATACATAATTCTATCCAAGCACAAAATTATACACACATTGGTTATGTGAAACGGTGCAATATCTAGCTTTACAGATTTTAAAAATGGATCAGAATAGATATTTATGTCTCCAGCTAAAAGAAAGCATGTTTGTGCCCACTCCATTAATGATGGGCTTGAGCCAACTTCCCAGTTCTGTCAACAGGGAATTTAATCAATCCCTTTAAACAGAAATCCTGTTTTATTTCCCCACCACTCGCAGTCTGCTCAACTGTTTCATCTGCCAGCTGAATCTTGTCAAAAAATTAAATTGTAAACTCTGATGCGGGGCCTGTCTTTAGTACAAGTACATACAATGTCTAGCACAATGGGGGACCTGACCAGTGCCTCTAAAGGCTATTGTAATGAATGTATATATTTATTTATTTCTCCTCCAGCAACCTCGGAGTTTCTGCCATTTATTTCAGTCTTGTGCTGGACTGTTCAGGCTACTGAGTATCATGTTATGGATTTGGCAGTAATGCGTATTTAATAATAATAATACTTTACTGCCAAGGAAGATTACCTAGAGTAAATAGTGAACTGATGCCAGCACAGAAAATTGCACAAGATTTTTTCTGAAAGTGTGTGTGTGTGTGTGTGTGTGTGTGTGTTTTTAAATCTTTTAAAATCATCAAACACCGAAGACCACGTTGGAAGGAAATATTCAGTCTTAGGAAACTTATTTTAGAAAGATAAAAAGTACATTACAAACAGCGCCATTATAAAACAATGAAGTAAAGAGTAAACAAAATTGAATATGTATGAAAAAATTGGTTTTTCGTTCAAACTCTCTTCTAAAAATATTTCAGACTCTAGGCCTATGGACACAAGGTAGTACACAACGTTAGCATTTTTCCATAATGTTTGTTCTTTTCTACATAATCAAACTTTCATTTAAAAAAAATCAAAGTTTCTATCTTGGGCCATTAAAGATGCAAGCTGGCCTTCAAAATGTAAGTTGATGGCCAGAAAACTGCAGTTTTGCCAACTTCCATGATATTTGGTGTTGTTCTTAGCGCCTCAGCTACAGGAGGCATGTTGTTACATGAGAATCTCACTTTTAAAAAAAATTAATAAAAGCTAAGTTTCTAGCCCTCATGGCTTCAGAGTAAAGCTTGAAAAGTCTCATTGTTTAAGTCCATCATGTGATTTTTGAACAGTTGGGGTTGGCAATGTTAAAACTCTTTTTTAGTCAAACAAAATCAGCAAAAATATGCACTATATAAATCTCATTAAGCAATGCTGGTCTAAACACCCACGAAGAATCAAGGCACTTCTTCAAGACATTGGTGCAAATTCTGCTTTGCTACACAGGTGTAGATCTGCAGTACCCATTGATTTCATTGGTGTTCCTGCAAATGCACACTGGTGCAACTGAAAGCAGTATTCAACCCATATTTTTGTTGTTTACCCATTTTTCAAACTCTGCTGTTTTGTTGTCTAGGCTTGAAAGAGGCCGAGCTTGTCCCTGGCTCATATGTCAGAGTCCCGCATATATGAAGGGAGCGGGGGGAGAACAAAGCAATTACTGCTGTGCATCTGGCATAAGAGCCTTACTGCAATTGTAGGACAGGATGGACCATAACGGTGCAATGGCAGGCTGTTTCCAATTCCAAAGGAATTCCTAGCTCGCCCATTCAATTCCCCACTGGAGAACACTCCCCCTTGGCAATCTAATACATGTATGTCTCAATTCTATGAAAAGATCCTGCCCTGTTGCTTCCATGATAGGCTCTTTCCTCTTACATTTCCTAGTCCCTCCTCTGTGGCAGGTAGGAGGATGGCTCCTTTCATTGCTGTTAAACTGCTTTTCCTATATTCTCCCCAAAAAGCACTTTGAAGCCAGCAACCCTACTCCTTACTCTTGCTAAGTCAGATACCTTTGCAATGTCCAGTATTTTACATACCTGGAGAGTAGAAGACTGAGTCGGGCTCTAAGATTGGATCTCCCCCATAATTAATTAATGTAACCTTTTTTTTCCAATTTGAAAATATAAATTTAGGAACCTAACCTTGGTCTCAAATTTTTTTTAAATCCTGACCTCTATCAATAATGAAATTAGCTAGGTTTGGTTTGCTTGTATGCGTGCATATTCTGTTTTTAAAGACAGTAACATCATGGCAACTTGATTTAAGTAAATATCTGAGAGATGGTCACCATGTATCGCAAACAATGTTTTTCAAAATCCACACATCCTGCCCCATCCCCCAAAAAATTAAACGTAAAGCGAGAAAACTCATAACTTACTATAAATTTGAAAACCTTTTGCCCATGTACTTTTTACTATTTTTCTCCACAATTTCTTACCAGCTCTAGTAATAAATTATAATCCAGGATGTGTCCCTTGACACCGGGGTCAGAAACTCTTCGTTTAGCAGATTATTCCAGGAAATCTCTGCTAAAGAGTTAAACATTATCATCCAGTTTGTCATTCTCCACATTATTCTTGATCTTACTATTCACTGTTGATATACTGGATTCTCTCTCTCTTAGTGACGTAGAAGTAGTAGGAATTTCAACAGCAGGAACTTCCTGTTCATCTGTTTTACTCAGTGAGGAAGATGACTGAGATGGTGACACAATACACAATGGAGTCCGCTTCAGTTTTACCACACGAGTGGTCATAGGTTTCTTAGACATTGAGATGTTGAATGTAGTTTGATATGCTGCCCCATTTTCAGCACCTTCAGTTCCATAAGATGCCTGAGAACTTGTAGGCAATGATGGGCACGTTGCAAGTTCAGTTTTTGGCACTACTTTGCGCTGTACCAAACTATCACTGCTGGGTCGTTTAAGAGTTACCACAGAATGTGAAGAGGTGTTACAGGCAGCTACCTTTAATGAAGCAGAGTTCTTGACTTTGATGTGGGTACTTGTTGAAGGACCAGAAAATCGAATTGGTTTAGGACCAGCTTTAAAGTTTTGACCATCTTCCTCCTCTTCAGTAAAGTCTATTAATCGTCTGTAAAACAAAAGACTGTGTGGTAAAGGAGCAATCTAGGTATTTAAGTTATTCTATGCATCACACATAATTAAGCTATAATTATGAAATGGCTTGTCTACAACATTCATCCACAAATCTGACCTTTTGTTTATTCCAAGGTCAGTTGTAGTTACTCAATTATGCTACTCCAAGTTGTTAGCAGTCATTATTTCCTATCAGCCATACCCCCACAGTATTATAAGAATATCTTAAAAGGAGATGATCTACAGAAAGCGTTAGATGAAAATGCATGAGAGAGTAGTGACGGATAGAACTGGGAGGATAAAAGAGTGTGGGAAGATGAAAATATTCAGATAAATTAGGGTATGGACAAAGGTCTCCTGTGATACCCAGTAATAAGACCCCAATATATTAAAAAATGCAAGACCTCAGGTACATAGGAGCACTGACAAGATGACCAAATTAAAGAGTGTAAAACAGCTATAGGAAAAGCAAAGATCTCAAATGAAAAGAAGATTCCACTAAAGACTTTCAAGAGAACAAATGAAGGGTAAGTGAAGGGAAGACAAAATAGGATCTCCATAAAAAAAAAAAAAGGCAAATTTATGCTTTTTGCAGAAGTAGCGAGCATTTCTACAATGTTCAACAAACACTTTCTCTGTCTGTGTGGCAATGGAAAATGAACAGATGCCAGGAAGATTTAAATTCATCAGGGATATAATAAAAATAAACCTGGTAGAAATCCAGGTCACACTGAAACAGCAGATCAAGAAATTAGAACATTTAAGGGTTGACAAAACAAGGGCTATATTTGATCCAAGCCAAAAGTAGGTCAAAGAGAGAATTAGCAAATTTATATATAAACCTCTCGGGGTGGGGGAGGGTTAAAAAGGAAAGCACAGAGTTTGCAGTAAAGCCTACATAATTTTGTCAATACTTCAAAAATGTATTAAGGCAAAAGCCAGCAAACTATTAATCTGTAATGCTAACTGCCAGAGTGAAAAAGACAAGGAAATTCTCCTGTTATCAATGAGTAACAGAACCTAGAACACTGAGTATGAAACGAACTATAAGTATTTGCCATGGGGAGAACTTTGAGAAGTTGACAAAGAAAAGCTGTAGATATAATGGACCTGAATTTCAGGAAAGATTTCTGTAGTGATCACCAAGACATTCAACTAGAAAGTCAGTACTGTAATTAGAATGTGAAGTTTGTGAACTACCTGAGTAATGACAGAACAGATTTAGATATATGACAAAACAACGGATGTTCTTGTGAGTACTTAACACTTTGGAATAAAAGGGATTGGTGAGTGCCCCATGGATTCACACTGGAAGAATTAACAGTATCAGAGATCGTTATTCACTAATTTTGTAAATCTGAGAAGTCAATATGAAGGATAAAGGCAATACTATTTGGACTGATTTGCAAAACCAGTGTAAGATAATGAGGCAAAGGACGTTTTTTAAGAGAGACACATGAGAAGGGAATGCAGCCTCAATGTCCATATAATACATACCAGAACAAAAGGAGGAAGGGGGGATGAAATGAAAACTAATAACCTAATCTTCAACCCACTGCTTATCAGCAGTAATTAAGAGGAAATATTCCCATAGGAATAACTAGGATTATCTAATGTAAACTAAAAGAAATTATACAGTGCTTAATCAGAATAATGGGCTAGATCAAGGGTTTCAATTGGCTGTCTGAAAATCCCACTGAGCAGGAATCACACATTTGTGCTTCTGCGTATTGACTGCACCTATGAAGATGCATCAAAGCACACTGAAATGGACTACAGTTATACCATTGTACTGAGTTTCAAACTTCTTTACTTCTACGTCATGAGAGAGGGATGGAGGTAAGTGGAGGAGACAGTGAAGATACAAATACAAGGTAATAGAATTTGGAAGTGTACAGAAGGGAATGGAGGCTGCTTGGCAATCTAATGGGAAAACAGATAACTGTGAAACAGAGACTGCTTGGAAAGGACACCCTGTTTTATATGAACAACTCTCACCTCAGACCTGACAAACTCATTATGCCAAACAAATATCTTGCCTGATATTTATCCATGAAGACCAACATGTAAGGTATCTACAGAAAGTATCTAACTTTTCAAGCTTCATAATCACTGTGTGATGTACATATGGGTAATATTTTAAGGAACAATGTATCTATATTGAAAGTATGCTTTATGGACTTGGAAAAAAGTAAAAATTAGTCATCGGGATGTCTCAGCAACAGCCAATTTGGGCAAGAGGGAGTTATCCCACCCTATCTGGCCAGTAATGCAATGCAAAGTTCAATTGTTTAGCCTTGTGCAATACTAAGACTCTGAATGGGAAACCAGCAGAGGCAATGAAAAACAGCCGAAACCATTTGAAGGGAAAAAAATAAACTTTACAACAAGATGGGATTTACCCTATGAATAGAAAATAAAAGTTTGTTTTGAATAAAACAGGGTGAGGGGAAGGATCTCCATTCACTGAGGAAAACCTCTGGCAATGGTGGTGGAGAGGGCGTGTTTTTATGAATATTTGCATCCTGGTTTGTCTGAAATCAGCCAGCTCTGCAAAAGACCAAACCTTGGGGAGAAAAACTACTTTATTACATAGGAAAGGTAATCACTGATAAGTGTAGACCCACATTTGCGTTTTATGTTTTGTTAATGTTGTTTCTACTTCTCTCTCATTGCTAGTTAAACCTTTATTCAATAAACCTTATTTTGTTTTGTTAAAAGTACTCACAAGTGCTGTGTGGTTTATAGGTTTGGTGGTCTAAAGTAAACTGGAAAAACTGGGGTACACTGGTCCTTAGGGAGCAGAAGTTTTGGAATTTCTGTAAGCAGCCAGTGCTAGGGACTGGATATCACAGGGAGGGATGATGTAAGATTTAGGAATAGGGGTGCGCCTACTATTAACTTGCCAGGTGAAGTTAGCCCTGACATAATCCAGAGAAGAGACCTTGAGTAGCTGAAAGGCTGGGGGTACCAGGGAGCTGACACCCAACTACTACAAGAAAGACTGCCTCTCCCTAGATGCATGGGATAACAAGGTAGCTCACAGCCCTGAGTACCCCAAGAACCATCACACCAACAATGGACTAGGAGTAATGCAGGGATCACTTTTATGTAGGATCCTGCAGAACAGGGTAAGAATGAAAGGGTATCACCAAAAAATTGAGTAGAGAAGAACACCAGCACAAGAAAGAACAAAATAAAGAAGAGGAAAAACTTGTGGAAGGAGTGGTAAGAAGTTCATAAAAACTCTAGATACAAATACACAAACAAATCATACTGGTATAATTAAGGAGGCGATGGAAGGCAAGAAGTAAACAAGTGAATAGTTAAAACTTTAGGGCAGTTTTCAGACAGACGTTTCATTTGGCTGCCAATCCAATTAACAATAGATAACTGGATCAGTAACCAAAACACAACTTCTCTCTAAACTTCAGAACCTTCTCTGCCCATTTTAAAGTGTGTGTTTGTGGGGTAGAAGGACTGTAGAATAAGGAAGACTTTCCCACAGGCCAAAATTAAGTTACATTTCTTCTACTGAGGTCAGATTTGCAGTTCTCTTCCCGTTCTCTTCCCCGTGATAAAAACCAGATTTTATAGAAATGAAGGTGTAATGAAGAGACAGTGAAGAATGAAAGATAGAAACTTGAAGTTCATAATTATTTCAAAAGCTTAAATGGAGTCTAAAATTTTTAATAAAGAGACTGAGGGCTTGTCTTCCCTACCGGAGTAAGTCGACATAAGTTACGCAATTCCAGCTACATGAATACACTACTCCAATGACGCAGATTAGGTTGATTTACCCCAGTGTCTTCACTGCGCTGCCTCAACGGGAGCCGCTCTCCTGTCAACTTACCTTACTCTTCTCTGAGAGCTGGAGTACTGTGGTCAATCAGAGAGCACTCTCCCATTGATTTAGCAGGTTTCCACTAGACCCGCTAAATCAACTCTTGCTGCATCGATTGCAGCAGCATTGATCTCCCCATACTGAAGACAAGCCCTAAGTTGTTTTCTCTTACAAAAGCAGTAGTGCATTCTACAGTGCATCTCAAGTAATCCAAATCTGAATCAGTGAATATACCTTTTACGAACTGGAGACATATGATGGAGACTTCCTCTCAAAGGGCGTTCTTCAAGAGTCCAACATTCTATCAGCTGGGGCATTCTCCAATAGCTGAAACCTGAAGTTCCTAAGACAAGATACTTAACAACATCTGAGGGAACATACTCAATGCATGTGTGTATATGTAAAAGCTAAGAATTATTATTATATTCAAGACCTCTGCTTTAGAATTATGACTGACAGGTATCTGTGCATCAATACTATGTGTCTTTTAGGCATTCCACTCTTATGTTGGCCAGCCTATCGCACCTTTGAGATAGTAGCTCATACGATGTGAAGCTCGATACTCCTTGAAATTCATCTCCATTCAACATTCCCAGTTTAAGGAACACCTGAAAACATGTTGTTCAACAAATGACTAAGGTTGCTCTCTTACCTCATGCCATTACTGAGTTATTGAAAACATTCAGAAATGTAATTTTTTTTTGTCATTTGGTGAAGAACAAAGCACTTAGGATTTCTTATACTTTCCTACAGAGGTATAACTACTAAAATGGAGGAAAAGAATTAATACTGTACCTTTTCCTTCCCAGACATCAAAAGCATCCATCATCTTTTTCAGTTCGCTCACTGAATAATAACTCCAGATGTATTGGACATTACTTCCAGCCTCTCTAGAAATATTTTAGAAGTAAAAATTATGTATTAACCTAGTTAATACTTTTTAGATAACATATGTTGCACGAAACCCTCAAAACAATATTTCACTCCCTTCCTTTACCCACAAAGAATCAAGGATTTTTTAGCAGACTTTTTGCAAAGCAGACATGAAAATGTTATACTTTAACATCCTTTTCATTTCTATAAATCAGTACCCCTCTGATCCACCTGTCATCTGCAAAAAATGCCCATTTTCAGCACTGGGTATCAGCCATGAATGCTGCTGAACTGATGCTGAACATGGTTCTTGTGCAATGGTTGACGTGGACAAATGGTTTATCAGTTTCAGAAACCTGAGCTGAACAAAATTTGTCCCTGCTTATACTTGTACCTGAAAAGTGTCCAACTCCAGCTTAACTGCACCAGCTGCTGACATGAATGGTCAGCAATTGGTATTTATTGTATAGACATCCCTAATCACTTCTGACTCCAATGTTTTCTGAAGGGAATTGATTGACTGTTAGGACTACTGTCCCTAACCTTTTTTTTTCCAGTATTTTTTTTACAATATGATCAGGTTTTGTTCCCACATTTACTACTTTGTTGTTGTTTTTTTAGCCTTTGTCTCATCCTGTGGCTGTTTCACAAAAGAAAAGTTACAGAATTCATGACTTAGGCCTGATCCTGCAACTCTCAATGATGTGAGTAATTACTATTTAGAGTGACAACCTGGTGGTGAACAGACAGTTAATTCCATACATGCTCAAGTATTTTGGAAAAGTTAAACTTATTCCAACAAAAAATCAGGAAAACCTGTATTTTACAAGAATTATCTGTATGAAATTTTACCTTCAACCTTTTCTACCTTTTAAATCTATGCTTTACTTATATCTGACAAACCTAAAACCTTTATTTTAAGCAAAAAATCAAAACGTGTAGTGTTACAAAACACACGCCCGTTGGGTGTACCATGAGGTACAAGGTTAAAAGCAGAGTGCTTCCAGCCACCCAAAAATATGTAGATGTACTAGTAACTATTATTATTATTATTATTTATTAAAATGCACTACGCTTGTGGTATTGAAGAACATTATAGAATCGTAGGACTGGAAGGAACTTCAAGAGGTCTTCTACTGTGGTCCCTTGGTCTAAGACTTAGTTCTGCCTTAGTGCAACCTTGATAGGTGATTGTCTAACCTGCTCTTAAAAACCTCCAGTGATGGAGATTCCACAATGGATTCTAAGTCCTTTGATAAGTCTGGGCATAAATTAGATAGTTTCCTTTTGCCTTCATTTCTTCATTCCCCTGTTGTCTATCTCTTCCTCCTGTCTTGTCAGATAAGATTTTAAAATGTGACTCCATTAGTAACTAACAAACATTGCATTTGTTTTTTGATCTGAGTAAAGATTAATATATAACAATTTTTCACCACTATTTAATGCAAATATTTGCCTAAATGAAAATGTAATTTTAAAAGGGAAAGATGTTTTTAAAACAGTCTTTAAAACAAAATGAGGATTTACAGTAACTGTAAACTGGCTACCTTTTGTGGGCTCTCTCTAATTATTGTACTCCCTGCTTAATTTTAGATCTTTACTAATTTCCAGTAGTAACAACAATGTATTAACTAGATGCTTTCCAAACAGAAAAGAAGATAGGAACCCACGCTGAGGAACTGACAATCTCATTTCAGTATGCTCTCTGATGTTCAACAATCATCTTACCTTTTGTACATATTTTTATTATTTATTCTTCCTCCCAGTTCCTTGTCAAGT
Organism: Gopherus flavomarginatus; assembly: GCF_025201925.1. Classification (NCBI taxonomy): domain Eukaryota; kingdom Metazoa; phylum Chordata; order Testudines; family Testudinidae; genus Gopherus; species Gopherus flavomarginatus. The sequence goes on along the minus strand of NC_066626.1, from coordinate 23,619,748 downwards.
ACGTCAGTCCCATCAGCTTTTGTGGCAAACACACCTATAATCCTACTCTCACAGCTTGCTCCAGATGTGTTGAGATAGTGCAGAACCCAAACGGTAGGCTTGGTGCAGGCTAAACCATAAGAATCACAGAAGTCTATCAAAGCCTGGAAGGGGAAAATATAATGTAGGACTTCATGTTGTTATACTAAGATTTTTTTTAAATGACTACATTTTGTCACATTTAAGTTTATTTGGCTTTAATAATGAACTCTACTAAGTAAATCAATGGTGCAGCCACATCTAGAAGAGTGTGTGCAATACTAGTCTTCCTACCTCAAAGAATATTGGAAATTGGAGGAAATTCAGAGAACAGCAACAAGAATGATTAGGGGACTGGAAGCTAAACTGAAAAGACTGTAACTGTTTATTTTAGATAGGCGCTAAATAAGAGGAGACATGATTAAAGTATATAAAATAATGGTCTAGAGAAAGTAGATCAGGAGCTTCTGTTTGTGGTGTCTAGATTCTCACATTTAAATGTGATAGGTAACTTGAGCTAATTAGCAATCAAGCATAGTAAAAAATATCCTCTAGACAAGCCCTAAAACAGTGAGTGCTGCTTGTGTTCCTTCTGTGCCTCAACAGAATAAACTAAATTCTAGCTGCCCTCAGTTGCCACAGATTCATAGATTCTAAGGCCAGAAGGGACCACTGTGACATGTAGTCTGACTATATGTATAACACAGGCCATAGAACTTCCCCAAAATAATTCCTAGAACATCCAATCCTGATTTTGAAAATGTCCATGATGGAGAATCCACCATGACCCTTGGTAAACTGTTCCAATGTCTACTAATTGCTCTCACCATTAAAAACATGTCTTCTTTCCAGGCTGAATTTGTCTAGGTTCACCTTTTAGCCAGTGGATCATGTTATATCTTCCTCTGCTAGATTGAAGAGCCCATATTAAATATTTGTTACCCATGTAGATACTTATAGATTGTAATCAAGTCACCCCATAACCATCTCTTTGTTAAACTACACAGATTGAGCTCGAGTCTATCATTATTAGACATGTTTCTAATCCTTTGATTATTCTTGTGGCTTTTCTCTGAATCCTCTCCTATCAACATACTTCTTGAACTGTGGGCAACAGAACTGGACAGTGTTCCAGCAGCACATACCAGTGCCAAATACAAAGGAAAAATAACCTCTTTACTCCTGATATGTCCCTGTTTATGCATCCCTGAACTGCATTATCTAATTAGAGTTTAGCAGAGTGGCACTGCAATGGTTATGTGGGATGACAGAAGAAAATTAAAATACATAGTTTGTCTTTCAGATCTCGGGAAAAGTTTTCAAGACTGACAAAAGAAACACCTTGTAAAGTTCTCAAATTAAATATGAAGTCACTGAAACACAAACATGGAACTTCACAATGCCAGTTTTACAAAGTCACTTTTCACAGAAGACCTGCCTTTGAAACTGAAGGTCAAATTTAGAGTACTGCTTTACAGAAAATGTTGACAATTAATTTACAAAAATACAAACCCATGAAAATAGAGGGTGCAGAATGAAGAGAAATGCTGGTGTATCCTTAATTACCATGACTCTATTAGCAATTCTAATAAGTAGCAAGTGATTTCTTCCTCTAAAACACTGAGTTGATTGATGACATATACAGGTTATTCAAATATTATTTGGTACCAACTGAACAATATGAATTATGGAATACTTTTAGAAACATAAGAAAATGCCAAGACCTTTTTAAGTTCTATATTTGACCTTAAAGAATGTGTCTCAATTTCATTGGCTAAGTGGTCAGACAGACTGTAAGGATAAGGGATGCCAAAGTAATCTGCCTCTTCCTGCAATGCAATTCGTGTTTGTTCATCTTTAGGAATCCGAACGTCTCCATGAAGATAATCTAAAAGGTACTCAAAGAGATTTCCATCTCGATCAATAAGGCAAGCCCCTGAAAATAAAATAAAATATTTTAAAATACCGTTTGTAACTTAAGGCAGAATTTTTGTCACATTCTACCAAATTATCAAGTGGATCCTTCAATTAATAATTTATCAAGTGGTGTATATATAAGACTTCCTTAATAGTTATTTAAAAAGGTATCTTGCTTGGGAGTGGTAGTCTTTTCCCAGCAATATGTCATCACTTAATTTAAAATTGCTTCTTTGCTTCTCTACTGTATTTCTTAATTTGCAGATGAACAAACTAAATTCCCAATCCTACAATCCTAGGGTGGAGTCCTATGCTAGCTGGAGTTCTAATGAGAAATCTGGAGTCAGTCTGTGAAGATCACTTTAAAAGATAAGGTCCTAAACTGATTGTACCAAATATAACCTTACAAAACACGTATTCTATTTAAATGATAAAATCAAACTAACTCTAGATGCATCTGAGCTTGCTCTTAGGGAGTCAATGTCAAGTTGAAATCCAGTCTGCTTCAAAAAGAGTTCAGTCATTTCATCTGCAGTACTGCACTTGTCCCTAAGTTTCCCTTTTCAGCTTGTACAATATTCGTGTTTGTTTTTTCTAAGATCCACAGAAGCAAAAGAAGAAATTGACTGTACAGGGCCAACAATTAAACTGATTATATACAAAATGCTGTTTTTCTCTGTCTTTCAGTTACAGTGATCTTACATGTAAAAACAGGTAAAACATTTCAAACAGAAGTGATTTTTAAGTTGACTGTGTCCCTTCATAAAAGTGAACAGTAATGAGTCTAATTCTGCCTCCAATCACAGCAGTACAACCCCACTCTTTGCAGTAAGGCTGCACAGCGATGACTTAATGCAGAATTTGATTCCACTGAAAACAGTTTAAATCAGCTTTTCATATCTAACTTCATTGCTAGTTAAAAAATGCAGTCTTCTTTACTGGCAATGATGCATTCTGGTTATTTTGCACCCTTAAAATCAATCCCTTCAAACAATTTTTATGGTATGAAGGCTCATTAACCATATCAGAAAATCATTCATTATCATTTAACTTTAAAGTTTTCCACTGCATTTTTAAAATTAGTGAAACACTTAATTTACGCCAACTTTTGAATATAATGTTATTGTGAACTCTTAAATTCTCAACTTCAGTTTCCTTTAAAGTCTAGAGATATGTCTGCACTGCAACAAAACACTTGAGGCGGGTCCAGGTCAGTTGATTGGCTTGTGGGGCTTGAGCTGCAGAGCTATAAAATTGTAGTGTAGATATGGGGCTCAGCGTGGAGCCTGAGCTCTGAGACCCTGCAATGAAGTGAAAAAGTCCCAGAGCCTGGACTCCAACCTAAGGGTATGTCTACACTGGAAACTCCAAAGCTTTGAAGTGCGCTCCTGGTAATCCCCCTCCACGAGGGAACTAGCTCCTAGCACTTGGGGCCTGTCTACACTATCACTTTAAAGCCCTCAGACTTGCTGCACTCAGGGGGGTGATTTTTCACTCCCCTGAGCCAGCAAGTTAGAGCGCTATAAAATGTAAGTGAAGACAAGCCCTAAGCCTGAATGACTACACTTTATTTTTATTTTGAAAAACAAGAGGAGGCTAGCAAACATCAATTAATCATAAAAGATTTTATCCCTAAAAACTAAATGCAATTTTTAAAGAAAAAAAGTGTTTTCTAATTTTGTGGTGTCCCTAACTGAAGGCTAGTGGCTTGTTTTTTTTCAGAAGTTCCTAGCACCAACGAAATCCCTCTAAATTAATGGAATCTGGAGGTGTTTACCACCTCTGCAATTCAGGCCACAGGACTGTATCCAAATAGCAGCTTTATAATTTATCATTATTTCATCCTCTTACAGTGTCTCTGATTCTTGAGACTTGACTCAGATTACTTGAGAAGTATTCTTGTCCCTTTCTATGTAATACTTTTATTTATTTTTCTATTTGTAACCAAAGCTTTCATAGGTGCCTCTCAAAATTGGAAGAATATATGATGTCAGTTTCTGCCTATTAGCTACAGTAACTAATACGGTACCTCTGTAACTTGAATACTGCATAACACAGAAAAGTATTCTAAAGCCACCTGAGTAGATATTAGATATTTAAAAATTAGATTTATTTACCAGACTCATCTATTTTTAGAGGAAAACGTCCACTGAACATAGATGCTAGCATTGAATCCTTAAAGCGGCATAAAGACTTGCGTCTGGCTGTGTACACACAACCTCTCACGTTAAGTCGAAGAATATCTAGCACCTCTGCAGTTTTGCCGTCTTCCATTGCATTTGCAAATTTCAATATTAATATAGTTATGTTCTACTAAAACCTGTAATAAATTTGCAGAAATAAAAGTAGTTAATTCTAATACAAGGAAAGCATATTTCATACAACACATTTAAGTAAATATTGCTGTTCAACTTGGGCATCTTAATGTAACACAATGAAATAAAGCCAAAAAATACTGTACATTTGTCTTGAAAATTATCCTGAAAATTTACTAGTGCTCAAAAGCAAATCATCTGCTTTTATGCCAAAGTTAAAAAAAAATTATATATCTTACTCAGAAAAAAAACAAAAAATACCAAACACACACACACAACTACTCTCCCTAGGCAAATGCGTACATAGAATTTTGCCTGGCCACTCTATAATGTGAAAGTAGTAGTGGAAGACAATGGAATATAAATCTTAGGTATTTATTTAAAAATGGACATTGGTGACAAACTTCATAGTTCAAAGGACTAGCAATGGGATATGGTGCCTTTCGCCTCTTCAAAAACCTGTTTTTTAATTTGTGTTGCTGAATACAGGATGGTGTTGTCAAAACATAGTTTCACCTATCAGACTGATAATGTGAGACTTCAGTGGGGCTCCCTGTCTACTGGCACTGAGTTGACTGCAGATGAAGGCCCAGTGTGACTAAGGGTATGTCTAGACTACCTGCCGTAATGCGGGTACCGATCGATTTTTTGGGGATCGACATATCGCATCTCAACTAGATGCGACATATCGATCCCCGGACGCACTCCCATTGACTCCAGAACTCCACCGGAGCAAGCAGCGGTAGTGGAGTCAACACAGGGAGCCGCGGACGTCGATCCAGCACAGTGAGGACGGGAGGTAAATCAGAGTAAGATACTTCGACTTCAGCTATGGTATTCCCGTAGCTGAAGTTGCGTATTTTACATCGATACCCCCTCCCCCCCCCCAGTGTAGACCAGGCCTGGCACAAGCATCAGAAGAGAAACTTCAATACTTGTTTTTAAAAGTATACATTTTGTATATTAATACTTCTGATTCAATCCTTCTGAGGATCTTCTACTCAGCCACAAGTATGGACTGATTACGCCTTGCACTATCACTAGAGGAGATAAAAGACATATTAGAATCCTTTTACTATAGCAGCCATGACCAAAGCAGATTGGCAACTGTTCCACGGGATTCCCATATTGCTAATCTCACTGTCTGGCGAAGCAGCTGCCTCCAACAGTGGAATTTTTTAAAAAAACCCTCTGCACGTCCAGTCTTTGCAATGATATTTTATTCATGAACAGAGCTGCGGAGGGTCACAAGTGCTTTTTTCCCTGGGACGTCTGTGCCGCTGGGCTACACACAGGGTCGCGGTGTAATTTCATGTGTGACAGGCCCACAACAACCCAGCATCACACCGAGATCAGCGAGTCCAACACCCGCCGCGGTGCGAGTCTCCATCTGCCTTCACCCCGCTAACGCGGCTGGGTTTACGCACAAGCACCCCCAGTGGCGGTGGGGCCGCCCAGGACCGGTGCCAACCCTCAGGCTCCCGCGTTCCGCCCCCACGGGGCAGCCGGACGAAGCCCGGCATCGCCCCTCGCTTCCCGCAGCCGGGCAGCCGCCAGCGCAGGGTCCGAGCGAGCGATGGCCGCGCTCGGCCCAGACCAGCCAGCCTGACCCGGCCCCTCCACCGGGGCGCGGCGGCGCCGGCGCTGCAGGGCTCCCGCGGGCCGACGCCAACCCGGGTCAGCCAGAGGAGGCGAACCGCCGCGGCGAGCGCCGTATTTCACCTAACGTGCGCGCCGGACCGGTGAGGGGCAGGAGCAAGGCCCTACCCTCAGGCCCACCCAGCGTAGCCCGCGGGAGAAGCCAGGCCCCGCCCGCGCTGCGGGGCTGAGGGCGCGAACCGGCGGGCGGGAAGAGAGTCAGTACCTGCTCCGCCGCCCCCGGACCTGGGATAGTAACCGAGCGCAGGCCCCGCCGCTCCCGCCGCCGCTGCCGCAACAGGGACTGTCCGCAGTCCGCACAGCGCCACCCTGCGGCCCCGCCCGCCGGGGAGCCCAGCGGCTGCGCCTCGGAGCCGGGGCGTGCGTGGGGCCAGGGAGTGAGAAGGGGCCTCACCCCACCCTGCACAGCAAACTGCCCCGTATCCCCCACGGGAGGACACGCACCGCGGATCCGCGGCAGCAGCTCTGCCCCAGTGTTCATGGGTGTGACACCGCGCCCCTCTGAGCCCTAGCTGGGGAGTGAGGTTAGCGGGGCAGGTCACGTTTCGCAGCGCTAGTGTTTCAGGCTATCTGCAGACTCCAGTGCAGGGAGGTCCGTGTAGTTACACTTGGTTACATGTTTGAGACCATAAGAGCGGCCATACTGAACCAGAACAATGGTCTGTCTAGCCCAGTGTCCAGTCTTCAGGCAGTGGCCAATGCCAGCTGCTTCAAAGAGAATGAGCAGAACAAGACATGCATCTGAGGAAGTGGGTATTCACCCACGAAAGCTCATGCTCCAATACATCTGTTAGTCTATAAGGTGCCACAGGATTTTTTGCTGCTTTTACAGATCCAGACTAATACGGCTACCCCTCTGATACAAGGCAATTATAGTGATTCATCCCCAGTCATCTAGTCCCAGCTTCTGGTAGTGAGAGGCTAAGGCAGGGTTCCCCAACGCTCTGCCCTTGGGGGCATCTAAATGCGCCTGCGTCCTGGCCAGCAGTCAAGCATCTGCCAAAATGCTGCTGAAATTCGGCGGCATTTTGGTGACGACGCCTCTGGATGATGCCACTTGTTGCCGACAAGTGACACCATCCAGAAGCACGTTGCCGCTGAAATCCTGCCGAATTTCAGCGGCATTTCGGCGGATGCTCGACCGCCACCATGGTCCTTCGTCTGGCACCCGCCAGACAAAAAGTTGGGGACCACTGGGCTAAGGGATACCCAGAACATGAGGTTGGCAGCCCTGGCCATCTTGGCTAACAGCCACCAATAGACCTATCCTCCATTAACTTATCCAATTCATTTTTAAACCCGCTTATACATTTGGCCATCAAAATATCACCTGGCAAAGAGTTCCACAGGTTGACTAAGTTGTGTGAAGCACATCCTTTTGTTTGTTTTAAACCTGCTGCCTACTATTTTTATCAAGTGAGCCCTGGTTCTTGTGGTAGGTGAAGAGGTAAATAACACTGCTTTGAGCACGTTTTCCACACTGCTCACTGTTTCATAGACCTCTATTTTATCCCACCTTAATTATCGCTTTTCAATCTTTCCTCATATGAAAGCTGTTCCATACGCTTAATCATTTTTGTTTCCCTTCTCCCTATCTTTTCCAGTTCTAATACATATATCTTTTTTTGCAATGGGGTGACCAGAACTGCACAGTATTCAATGTGTGGGTGTACCATGGATTTATAGAGTGGCATCATAATATTTACTGTCTTATTATCTATCCATTTCCTAATGGTGCCTAACATTCTGTTAGCCTTTTTGACTCCCACTGCACATATTTTTCAGAGAACTAGCCACAGTGGCTCCAGGATTTGTGTCTTGAGTGATAACAGCTAATTTAGACTTCATCATTTTGTAGGTATAGTTGGGTTATCATTGCTTGTCTTCCTGTCAGTATCCCAGGGTAGGTATTGCGATATACCAGAGACATGCATAAGCACCCTAGAAGACTTCCAAACCAAACCAAATACCTCAACGTTCATAAATGTACCAGGTCAGTGAGATTATGCAAATCATTAAGAATTCTGACTATTGTTCCACATGTGTACCTTAAGGAGAGTTATGATGACTTTTTAACCTGGTAAGAATTCAAAAATAAAAAGAACATGGAATTGGAAGCCAGTATCTCCTGGGTTCTTATCCCCTCTGCCGTTAGCTTAATATGTGGACTTGAACATGTCACAACATCTCTGTGATGCCATTTACCCATCTGTAAAATAATGTTAATGATACTTAACGGTGTCACCAATTCCAAGGGGAGCTCTGAGCATTAATTGGTTTGAAGAGTGCTTAGAAGAATTAAAACTCCAAATAATGCTAATATTAGAGTGTAACAGACTTTTCTTAGATCTAGACAATGATATTCAGCCAGGGGCGGCTCCAGGCCCCAGCACACCAAGCGCGTGCTTGGGGCAGCAAGCCGCGGGGGGTGCTCTCCAGCGCCGCAAGGGTGGCAGGCAGGCTGCACTCCGCGGCTTTCCTGCGGAGGGTCCGCTGGTCCCGCGGCTTTGGCGGACCTCCCACAGGTGTGCCTGCGGACAGTCCGCTGGTCCTCCGAAGCCACAGGACCAGCAGACCGTCCGCAGGCAAGCTGTGGAAGGCAGCCTGCCTGCCGTGCTTGGGGCGGCAAAATTCCTGGAGCCGCCCCTGTATTCAGCACAGCCTCTAACAAAAAAAAGTCTTAAGGTTTACATGAACCCTTCAGTAATCAAGGATTCAGATTTCAACCTTCCTTTGTTCCTTTCCAAGCAACATGTAGGTTTTTTACTAGGTGAATCCACTAACCTATCTTATTGTTGTTGTTTTTTTATGTCTCTCTTTTCGGGGAGGTGGTAGGGAAAGGATTTGCTATGAAGTGGTAAAATACTTAGACTTTTTGGACTCTTGGTCAAATTTTAAGGTATCATAAATAAAGAACACTTTAACCAACTTATCTCAACTGTTGTAGAAGAATTTACCTCCTCTGTGGTTTTGATGCTGATTGTCCTCTATTTGAGGATTTTTGGGGGCGTGGCCAAAAATAAGGCATATTATAGGAAGTATCTAGGAGCCACTGCATATTCAGAATAAACCTAAGCTACAGCAGCAAGCACTTGCCTATAAACTATTTTTAATATGTATACAAAGCATTTAGTATTTTTCCCTAGTCAAAATGAAGGATCTTTTTATTCTTATAAACCCCTAGGGTGAAATTGAAGGGCCATTATTGAACCACCTGGGCAGTACTCACTCCCACTGTGGTGGATTAGACCATGTATTTGCCCTGTCAAGGGCTGTTAGACTATGCATGTGTCTCTGTAGTTTTGAATGGACCATTCAGCCAAATGAATAGGAAATCCAGGATTTCAAGGGTGTTTGGCTATAGAGGAGGTGCTCACAGGACATGCCTATTACCTATATATGCCTGGGACATTATATCCATTTGCATTTGATGTATTAATGCAAACAAACTTTGAAATAATTACTTGTGTAATTTTTTGACAGTTGTTAAAATCCAGTTTACTGGTATTTTACATTTGTGTTAATATAAAAGATGTCAGAGTCCTGGCTGAGTTCCCTCTTGTGGCACAGGCAACTGTGTTTGGACCCACATGCTGGATCTGTGTGTTTCTAGATTCCCTTGGGTGTGGACAGACTTCAGTCACAGTCTCTGATCTCAGGCATGCTTCCTGAGCACAGACTCACTGTCTGGTGCCACTTCTAGGGAATGGATCCCTATGGTTCAGCTCCCAAGATACTCCAGTAGCTCAAGCACACTTTCCCCAGAGCAACACCCTCGTGGGTACCCTGGTTTTTAGTTTAACCCTTTGGGGTCATATGACAGTTGAAGCAAATCAAACATAGACTTTGTAGAATTTCTAAACCATCACTCGTTTACTTACAGACAAAGTACAGGAAATACACAGATCTAGGCAAAATAAGCACACATGTACACAATTCCCACCTTCAGAGTCCTTGCTACTCTTGAGCATTGTTTGAGTTTTGGTCATTGCCTTTGGTGCATCTTGTGGACCCCACTCCCTCTCCTCTTCCTCTCTTGCTGCGCGTGGAGTCTCCTCTGATTCCTGCAACAAGCATCCCTCAGTCTGGCCAGGTCAAGCAGTCAAAAGGTTCCCCTCACTCATGACATCATCCTTTGTGTTCCCTGAATCTTCCAGAGTCTGGGTTTTTGTTGTTGTATGTTTTGTTCTGTTTTGAAAGCCAGTTGCAACACTTTGTTTCTTTTTTCCTTTTCTTCTGCTGGGTATTTTTCACTGCTTCAACCATTCCACCTGCAGACAACCTGGGTAGAACTGGTTTTCCCCTAGACAGCATAATTCCATTGTTCAAATGTACTGTCATTTGAATGGAAGGCTATTCCGGTTAATGACCTGGGCTGGGAGGTATGTGACTCCAGCCCTGGAAGCAACTGGCTGATTCGTTATATACTGAAACATACAGTTATAAAACACTTTCATAAAATCAACCAGAATTCATAAGTTTCACATAGACATATTTCCAAAACTGTCACAGAAGTCTTACCAAAAAACATTGTTTACTCCATCAGAGACCATGTTACAAATATGGACTGGGGATAAAGGGGAAGATCAACCATTTGAATATTTTGTTTATGGAACTGCTTTCTCTGAGGTTGAAATTGACTATCTTACAGGAGATCATAACGTAATGGTAATACAACTGCATTTCTATAACACCTTCCATCTAAGGATCTTTTACCAGAACTAATAATGAATTAAGTCTCTGCTGTGAGGCAGACTGGGACCCGGATGCAGAGGGTGGAATTTGGGGAAGGGAGTCCAGATGCAGGTAGGGTGGGGCTCAGTGGGAGAAGGGCATCCAGGTTCAGAGGGGCCACGGATGCACGGGGGGTGGATTGGGGGAGCAGCTCCTCATACAGTGCTCCTTCCTGCCCATGGCTGAGAAGCAATGGGGGCAGAAAGCGGGAGGGAGTGTGGAGCCTCCTGAAGCCAGGGTGGGGGGAGGTCTGGCCAGCTTCAGCAGCTCCTTGCAGGGGAAGAGGAAGAGGAAGTCCTGTCCTCCCTCACCCCAGCTGGGACTAGCAGGGAGGGATGTGTGACTGCTCTTGTGGCTTCCCTTTGCTTCCCCATCACTTTCTGGGGTGACGCAAAGAAATCTGCAGGGGCCATGAATTCTGTACATGCACAGTGGCCCAGAATTCCCACAGAAGTACTGCCTGTGCAGATCAAGTTGTCGGATTGGGACCTTTGTTTCCAAACTCTTTAAGAAAGCATCTTACCTTTGGTTCAAACAAAGATGACTATTCCATTTTAAATATTTTCTCTATGTCTGATTATAGATAATAAAAACTACAGTTAGATCTGAAGCAGGGGTAGTCAATAGGTGGACCACAGGCCAAACCCAGACTGCCAGATGCTTTTGAATGGACCCCAAAATCTTTTTATTTACTTAATATCATTATTGTTATTTTTTATTATTATTATTTTCTCTGGAGTCTGGACTTTGGTTATACTTTGATGAAGAAATCTGGACCTTGACAAGAAATAATCGACTACCTTTGGTCTGGAGAATAAATTCACAAAGATTTTTGAGCTGGTGCTGAACAGAGGAGAATGTACATAGTTATATTCAGCCAATACAATTTACAGCAAAAAATTCAGAAGATTATGAATCAAGAATACTACTTTTCAGTATAATATTGCACTGGTACTACAAAACATACACAGATACAAAAATGAATGAATATTTTCTTTACCTACATGTCAGTATATTGCTACATCATATATTGATTAGACCATTCAGTAAATTTAAACAATACTTGTTTAATATTTATTGTCCATGTGATCCATAAAGCATGTACTATGTATAATGTATTAAAGTGTTTTGCACTTGCCATATTGTTCTTTCCTAACCTATCTGGTGAATGAAAATATCAGTTTAACTTAAGATAAAAGTAACTGCTGTTTCCGGTGCCACAACATAATTTGCTGTGCCTAAAACTATTTGTAACCATTTGTTGTGGATATTTATGGCTGTGGTTATTGTTGTGGATATTTTATATAGTTAAATATTATAACACAATAACACTTAATCTAAATAGTTTGTATTTTTATTTCCAAAGTATCTTCAATCCTTCCTGTCTCCCGCCCCACTCAAAAAAACCCAAACCAATCCCCCTAAACATAGTTTGTTATCCTTCCATAATGAATTCCAAAGTACTTAATCTACTGCTTTCAGTGGCATATTTCTAATCTACAGCAATAAGGCTGCTGTTCTTATCTTTCAGTGTTGCAGTATTAATGGAATCAAATACAGTAAAGGAAGTGTTTTTGAATTATTGTAATTTGTTTTGCAACTTCTTCTGCTCTATACTTGTCCTGCAGTTTTTTTCACTGGGCTATTATATTTGTAATTATGACAAAAAAACGAAAAAATACATGAAGATGTGTAGTCACTGGGTGTCTGTACTGGTTAGCTCTCAATTATACAGCATCTCTCATCTGTGCAACTGCTAGGCATGAGGGAGACAGCAGCTGCTTCCTCTGGAATGGTGGTTTTCAACCGCTGGTCCACTGACCTCTGTGGGGCACTAGAGACTATGTCTAAGTTTTCCAAAGGGATCCACACTTCCACTTGAAAATTTTAGAGGTCTGCAAATGATAAAAAGTTGAAAACCACTGCTCTAGGAGCAGCAGGCTCCCCCTACCTGTGCCTTCAAAATCATCTTTCTAGCTACAGCTTCTTAGACACACAATAAATCAAATTCCATATGCCTTTATTAAAGGCAGTGTTTTCTGTAGTATGGATAATTCTGTATGTAGGTTACGTGTAGCCGTTTCCTGTTCTATTTCCAAACCTCCTGTGCCTCTTACAAACCTTAGGTGCCTCCATTGGCACCTAAACACTTAGCCCCAAATCCCGTATGTTCTCTTTACATCTTGTATTTAATTACACCTTAGCTGGATGGCTAGATTTTGAACTGGGGAAGGGAAGCACTGGCATTTAAAAGGGCAGTGAACTCGAGGGTAATCACCTATTTGGCAGTTTTCAGCCATGCTATCAGTGCGCGTGGTTGTATTATTTGCAAAGACCTGTACTTTGTCTAGTGCTTAAGGGTGAGGGGGGCCAGGCGCTGACTGAATAGCAGAGTTCGGGCAGCAAAACCCCATCAGAGACCAACGCGCAGAAGACGCCGCAGCGCCCATCAACCGCCTACCCAGCTCAGAAGCCCGCCCTCACCCCGGCCCCAGCGCAAGCTACTTCCACTATACGTCTTACCAAGCCACGCCCCCTGCCCTGCCAGCGCGCTCCCGCCGGGGTTCCGCCCCGCCCCGTTCAGACCGCCGCCGGGCTTCGAGCTGCGCGTGCTTCCCCTGCCGGGCTCGAGCCCTGTTTGCCGAGTCTCGGGCGCGCGGTGCCGTGAGGCGGCTGCGCTCACCCAACGGAGCTGCAGTTTAACGGCCGTTGTGTGAGGGGTCGCGCAGCTGTAGTCGGGCCAGGGGAAGCAGATGATGGGGCTGCAGACTCGCCTCCCGCCTTTCGGCCAGCCCTAGGCAGTCTGGGGTGCGGTGATGAAGGGACGTTACTTCGTGGCGGGCAGTGGCCCTTGGGTCGCCCTCTGGCCAAAGGCTGTGCCGTGCGAGGCAGGCCAGCCAGCCTGGCCAAGGGCTGGGATTTGGCGTGAGCTGGGCCGATTTCTGCCTCCACCCACCGTTGCTCCTCTCCGGAGTGAGGGGTGTTGGGGCCCATCTTTGGGTGGCCGTTTGCTACGTAGGATTCCCGCCACCGCTCTTCTCTGACACTGCGCTGACTGACGGGGACCGCCCACTGCCCCGACTCCCCCGGTCTTCAACGTGTTTCCCCACCGGCTCTGGCTGCCGTGAGCGGGGCTTTGGCCAGCCACCCCAGCACTAGCGCACTTGGCCGAGGGCGATGGGCGCAAACAAGCCCAGGTGGCTGGAAAGCAGGGCACTCGCTCTGCTGTGCACTCCGCAGAGGCCTGACTGTGCCCCAGGGGCTGAGTAGGGTAGTGGTAGGCAGGGCCGGCTCCAAGCACCAGCGAAGGAAGCAGGTGCTTGGGGCGGCCAATGGAAAGGGGCAGCACGTCCAGGTCCTCGGCAGCAATTTGGCTGTGGGTCCATCAGTCCCTCTCTTCCTCTTAGGACTGCTGCCAAAGAGGGAGTGAAGGACCCGCCGCCTAAGAATGATGTGGCATGATTGAGCTGCAGCCAAAATGTTGCCGATCGGCTTTTTTTTCTCTTTTTTTTGCTTCACTGCTTGGGCCACCAAAAAAGCTGGAGCCAGCCCTGGTGGTAGGCATAGTGCGGGACCACCTCTCTGGGTGATCCCAGTGCTCGGCTACTTGTTCTGCTCATGATTGTAGTTTGCATATTTTACTTCTCCAGCCGGCCTTGCTGGGGGCGATGGACGCTCTGCCACTGGGTCACCTGAAGCTCACCCTCCTCCCAGTGGCGGATTAGACAGTGGGCCAAAGGATTGTACCCAGGGGCCCTAGCCCATTGAGGGGTCCTGGAAAAATGGGTGCCCTGCCCTCTGTGCTCCCTCCACTCAGCGCTCCTGTCAGGGTGTAGGGACTTGCCCCACTCTGCTCTCAGGCTGGAGCTCGGGCGGAGCAGAGCAAGCCCACGTGCCCCAATCCTGCTCCCTAGCTGAAGCGCCGGGCAGAGGGGCAAGTTGGGGCCGGAGCAGAGATAGGGATAGGCCTGGGTGGGGATAGGCCTGGATGCTAAGTGTGTGGGCCCCTGTTCTGGATCTTTTAAGATGACTCCATTGATAAATGTCCTACAAATGGATGAACCTCAAAGGAGTCCATGACATTTCCCCTCAGATCCAATTCCAGTTCTTCAGCACTGTCAGGGTTGTGTTAAACTTTAGTCATCAAGTTGAATTGGGAGCTATTTTAGGTCTCTTAATTCAGGTTTTTTTAAAATTTAGCTTAAAAAGTTAAATGAGCCAACCTACATGCTAACAGCAACCAGTGGGTTTATGAAGGAATTGAAGAAGACTACTAGCTTTGATTGATTTTTGTATTTAAATTGTATAATATTTATTTTTAAAATATCCAGTTAAAAGTAGTTGGAAAATGCTTTTTATTTTTTCACCTGTCTCCCCACTTTTTTGTGTGTGATGAAGTTCCAGTGTCAGTTGGTACATGGAGACTGTATCCATAAAACCCAAATGACCAATCAGAACATGACAGGATACTAATCCAAACTAAATGTATCCCAAGTTCCCAACTCTTAATTTTAGCAAAGTCTTGTAGTATTTGATGTCTTTCGTAAAACCCTGCTTCTGAAGTTGTGCGATTGTGAGCATTTATTTAAAAAAGTAGATTTTTAACCCATGTGGTTACAGAGTTAAGCCTGAAAATGTGACTGAACTGCCCTTTAAAGGCTCAGAAATCAAGAGAGTAAATAAAAAACCTGAAATATGTTTTGAAATCCCATAATTTTTAAGCCAATCTCATAATTTTTGGAACCCTGACATGATTTTTGAATACTTTAGGTTGGAAATACCATAAACCCCAATGCTGTTAAGGTGAAGGCAGAGTTTTGTGAAGGTGATTTAACAGAACAGCAGTTGATTGATTACATTCTGAATCCTCAGCAGAGAAGTGGGCTAGAATATATTATCTTTTTAAATGTAAATTTGGGTTAATCAAAAAATAAAGGGAAGCTAGCAAGATCCAAAAACTGTGATACATTCAGTTTTCATGTTTGTTAAATACTTTGCTACTCTTAAACTGTTAGGGACAGCTGAGTTAACTTGGCATTTTTATCTAAGGGTATGTCTACACCACAAAATTAGGTTGATTTTATAGAAGTCAATCTTTAGAAAGCAATTTTATACAATTGATCATGTATGTCCCCACTAAGCTCAGTAGGTCAGCAGAATGCATCCTCAATACCATGGCTAGCATCAGTTCACAGAGTGGTGCACTGTGGGTAGCTCCACAGTCCCCGCTGCCCATTGGAATTCTGGGTTAAGCTCCCAATGCCTGATAGGGCAAAAACATTGTCACAGGTGGTTTTGGGTTTTTATCTCCCCTTTCTCCCTCCCTCCTCGAAAGCAATGGCAAACAATCGTTTTGCGCAATTTTTTTTACCCATGCAGATGCCATAGCACAGCAAGCATGGAGCCCGCTCAGCTCGCTGCTGCTGTTGTGAGCTTTGTAAACACCTCATATATTATCCTGCAGTATGTGCAGAATCTGGCTAGGAGGCACCACCATGAGGACGATTGTGAGGAGGACATGGACACAGACGTTCCTGAAAGTACGGGATGTGGCAATTGGGACATCATGGCGGCAGTGGGGTTGATACAATGGAACACTAATTCTGGGCCCAGCAAACAAGCACAGACTGGTGGGACTGCATAGTGTTGCAGGTATGGATGATTCCCAGTGGCTGCAAAACTTTCGCATGCGTAAGGCCACTTTCATGGAACTGTGTGAGTTACTTTCCCTGCTCTGAAGCACAGGAATACCAAGATGAGACCTGCCCTGACAGTTGAGAAGTGAATGGCGATAGCCCTGTGGAAGCTTGCAGTGCCTGACTGCTACAGGTCAGTCAGGAATCAATTCAAAGTGGGCAAATCTACTGTGGGGCCTGCTGTGATCCAAGTAGCCAAGGCAATCAGTAACCTTCTGCTAGCGAGGGTATTGACTCTGTGAAATGTGCAAGTCATAGTGGATGGCTTTGGTGTGGCGATAGATGGAAGATATCCCTATCTTGGCCCCGGACCACCTTGCCACCCAGTACATGAGCCACAAGAGGTACTTTTCAATGGTGCTACAAGCACTGGTGGATAACAAGGGACGTTTCACCAACATCAACATGGGATGGCTGGGAAAGATGCATGACCTCGCATCTTTAGGAACTCTGGGCTGTTTGAACAGCTGCAAGAGGAGACTTACTTCCCAGACCAGAAAATTACCACTGGGGATGTTGAAATGCCAATAGTTATCCTTGGGGACCCAGCCTACCCATTGCTTCCATGGCTCATGAAGCCATACACAGGCATCCTAGACAGTAGTAAGAATCAGTTCAACTATAGGCTGAGCAAGTGCAGAATGATGGTAGAATGTGCCTTTGGATGTTTAAAAGCTTGCTGGTGCTGTTTACTGACTAGGTTAGACCTCAGCGCAGCCAGTATTCCCATTGTTATTGCTGCTTGCCGTGTGCTCCATAATATTTGTGAGAGTAAGGGGGATATGTTTATGGCAGGGTGGGAGGTTGAGGTAAATCACCTGATGGGCAATTTTGAACAGCCAGACACCAAGGAAATTAGAAGGTACAGGTAGGTGTGCTGCGCATCAGAGAGGCTTTGAAAACCAGTTTCATGACTGGCCAGGCTACGGTGCAACAGTTGCATATGTTTCTCCTTGATGCAAAACCACCTCCTTTGTTGAATTTACTTCCCTGTAAGCCAATCGCCCTTCCCCCCTTCGACCACAGCTGGCAAAGGAAGTAAAAGTCCTTATTATTTTGAATCCATGCATTCTTTATTTGTTAAAAAAAATGTGCGATCACTGACAATGTAGCCCGGGTGGAGCAGGGGAAGAGGGAAGGACGAGGGCACATTGCTTCTCATAGCCACACTACAAATCAGAGCTGTTCGAATGACAGCCTTCTGTTGCTTGGGCCATCCTCTGGAGTGGAGTGGCTGGGTGCCCGGAGCCTCCCTCCCCCTGTTCTTGGGCCTCTGGGTGAAGAGGATATGGAAGTTGGCAAGGAGGGCAGGTGGTTATACAATGGATGCAGCAGCGGTCTGTGCTCTTGTTGCCTTTCCTACAGCTCCACCAGATGCCTGATCATGTCCATTTGCTCCCCCAGCATTTCCTACTGTGCGTTCAGATCACACTCACTCAATGCTTTCCTGGCCTCTGCCACTGAATGCCTCCATGCATTCATCTGTGCCCTATCAGTGCAGGAGGACTGCATGAGCTCTGAAAACATGTAATTGCAAGTGTGGTTTTTTTGCCTTCTAATCTGCGATAACCTCAGGGACGGAGGTGATACAGGGAGCGTAGAAACATTTGCATCTGCAGGGGGGATAAAAAGGGAGACTAAAATTTAAGAAGATACATTTCTGAGAACACAAGGGAGACTCTTTCACAGTGAAATCGAGCAATTCACAGCAGACAGCACATGTGCTTTAGGTACAAAGTCGTATTTTGCCTTTTATATTGAGTGCCTGCCAGTATGGTGAGACATCACACACGGCTGGGCAACAGAATTCCGTTTCCAGGCAGCCATGGTAAGCCAAAGGGTACACAGGGTTGGCTTCTTCTGCCTTCATAACGTGTGGGAATGGTTTCAAATTGCAGCGTCCTCCTTTCCCATAGCAAGCAATGCCAGCTGGGTTTGCCGTTTAAAAGGAGGGAGCTGCAGCTTTGGGTTGGATGTGCAGCACCCTTCTCCCCCCATCTTGTGGCTATTCTCTGGGATGATCCCTTTTAGCCAAGCGCAAACAGCCCAGCATGAACGGGGTCCTTTTACTGTTCCCTTACAAAAATTCCCCTATTTCAACCAGGTGACCGTGAATGACATCACTCTCCTGAGGCTGACACAGAAAGATAAAGACTGAATTTGCATGAATGCCACCAAAACCCAGGACCATTTGCTGCCATGCTTTGTGCTGCAGTGATTCCAGACTACTTGCTACTGGCTTGGCATGGTAAAGCGTCCTACCGTGGAAGATGAAATAAGGCAGCCCTCCCCAGAAACTTTCTGCAAAGGCTTTCAAAGTACCTCCAGGAGAGCTTCATGGAGATGTCCCTGGAGGATTCCTGCTCCATTCCCAGACATGTTAACAGACTTTTCCAGTAGCTGAACTGGCTGCAAATGCATCCCAATTCTTCAGGGCAAATCAAACATTAAACACAATTGCTTTTAACCCCTGCAGCGTAGTTACAAATGTGCACTCACCAGAGGTGCCTTCTCTGCCTTCAGGGTCTGGGCACCTGCCTTGGAAGGGTATTGGCTCCACGGTGATGAAAAGGTCCTGGCTGCCAGGGAGAATGGATTCTCCCCTTGCCTGCTGCACATTCTCCTCCTCCTCCTCTTCCTCATCCACAAAATCCTCCTCCACGTTGTGTGAGACTCCCCCTTGCAGGTGTCCACGGACAGTGGTGGGGTACTGGCAGGGTCCCTGGCCCAGAATGGCATGCAGCGGCATGTATGGGGCTCTGACCTGAAGCAACCGTTTGCCTCCTTTGTCTTATGGTAGGCTTGCTGGAGCTCTTTGACTTTCACACAGCACTGCTGTGTGTCCCTGGTGTAGCCTGTCTCCACCATGCCCTGTGCGATTTTGGCATATATATTAGCACAGGGGTAGGTAACCTATGGCATTTGTGCCAAAGGCGGCACGTGAACTGATTTTCAGTGGCACTCTCACTGCCTGGGTCCTGGCTACTGGTCCGGGGGACTCTGCATTTTAATTTTAAAAACTTTATTTACTTTACATACAACAATGGTTTAGTTATATATTATAGATTTAGAGAAAATTTTAACATTTTTAGAAGGTATTGCTATCATGCGAAACCTTAAATTAGAGTGAATAAATGAAGACTTGGCACACCACTTCTGAAAGGTTGCCGACCCCTGTATTAGCATTTCTTCTTTTTGATTGGAGTTCTGCCTGCACAGATTCTTCTCCCTATATAGCAATCAGATCCAGTGTCTCGTGTTCACTCCATGCTGGAGCTCATTTGCGATTCTGGGACTACATGGTTACCTGTGCTGCTGAGCTCACCACGCTGACCAAACAGGAAATGAAATTAGAAAGTTCCCAGGGTTTTTCCTGTGTACCTGGCTAGTGCATCGGAGTTGAAAGTGCTGTCCTGAGCAGTCACATTGGAGCACTCGGGGGTAGCTCCCGGAGGCCTATATCATCAAATTAGACATCTGCTGCAATTGCTGCATCTGCACTACCCCAAATTTGACCCAAGAACGTCGATTTTAGCACTACTCCCCTCACCAGGGAGGAGTACAGCAGACGATTGTAAGAGTCCTTTAGGTCGACGGAACGGGGTTGGTTGTGTGGCCACATTGCTCATAAAATCGACCTAACACGGCTAAATTTGACCTAGCCTTGTAGTGTGTATAGCAGGGCTAAGAGCCCAGAGATCTCTGAAAACTGAGATATCTCTAGGATTAAGAGGGATAAGTAACCCTAAATAGAGACCTGTTACTTTTTATTTTTAAAAGCACAAGCATAAATGTGCCTTTATAGAGTGGATAAGAACAGAACAGAAGCATGACCGTACTGGGTCTGACCAGTGGTCCATCTAGCTTGGTATCCTGTCTTCCAACAGTGACTGGTGCTAGATGCTTCAGAGAGAATGAACATAGCAGGGCACTTATTGAATGATAAATTCCATGTTGTCCAGTCCCAGCTTCTTTTGGACAATGAGAAGCTTAGGGACACCCAGAGCATGGGGTTGCATCCCTGGCTGTCTTGGCTGATAGCCATTGACAAACCTATCTGCCTCGAATGTATCTAATTCATTTTTGAACCTACTTATACTTTTGGCTTTCGCAGCATCCCCTGACAATGAGTTCCACAGTTTGATTGTGTGGTGTGTGAAAAAGTACTTGCTTATGTTTGTTTTTAAACCTGCTGCCTATAATTTCATTGGATAACCACTGGTTCTTGTGTTATATGAAGGGGTAAATAATATGTCCCTTCACTTGCTCCACACCATCTGTGATTGATAGACCTCTATCGTATCCCCCCTTAGTCATCTCTTTTCTAAGATGAACAGTCCCAGTCTTTTTAATCTCTTCTCATATGGAAACTGTTCCATTCCCCTAATAATTTTTGTTGCCCTTCTCTGCACTTTTTCCCATACTAATATATCTTTTTTGCGAGGGGGCGACCAGAATTGCACGCAGTATTCAAGGGGTGGATGTACTATTTTGAATTCAGAGCTCAAAAGCTTGTCTCTGTCACTAACAGAAGTTGATCCAATAAAAGATATCACCTCACATACCTTGTCTCTCTGTTATCTGGGGACTAATATAACTATAACAACACTGCAAGCAATCTTTATATTGTATCCTTTTGAACTCTTTTTCTTTGTGATAAATAGGGCCTTTTTGACAATGGCGAATCAAGCAACTGCTGAAACATCCTCCATTTTCTCCCTGAGTTCTATTAGAGGGCACTCGAAAGAGAAGAAGGATAGAGCTTTAAAAGTTGCAAAACTGAATGCCTCTCTTGTGTCTAAAATCAAAACTAAAATAATAAGTGAGTGTAATTACTTTAAAGTAAACTGTTACAGCAATTTAACCATATACTGTGTACACCATTGAAGTAGATGGGGCGATGGATGTGCTTAATGTTTGCTAAATTGCCTAAATAAAGAGGATTATTATTACTATAATATTAAAGTTGAGAGTTAAAAGATGGTCTTGTGGCTAAAACATGTTACTTGGAATGACAATTATTGTATTCTTTACCTGGTTCTTCATTAGACTTGGTCCTTGACCTTTGGCAAGTCAGCTAGGCCAAACTTTTTAAAAGTGCACACTAATTTCACGTGCCTCAGTGGTAGTTGTGGTTGTTCAGTATGTCTACAGTCAAGATGTAGTTATCGCATATTGAGCACCAAAATTAGTGGATTTTTAAAAAATGTTGGCATTAACTTCTGTGTGCCTCACTTTTCCTCATCTGCAAAATATGTTGGGGTGTAAATAAGTCATTGGGCCACATACTGAATGATGAGAATAACCAAAGCTCTTTAACAACTGCATCATTCTCTGAGCAGTATCTGTCCTGTGCACTGAATGAGTCAAGAATAGCTTCATTTTACAGACTCCATGGCTAAACACATAGTTTTTGCATGTTCTTTATGAGAGACAATGCAATGAGATATGTGAATGAGACGGGGTTGTCGTGGGATTCTATTCCCATCGCTGCTAGAATTGATCATGCAACCTCTCAGATCTTCAAATATCTCAGCTGTAAAATGTGGGAAAATCATAAATACTTGTCTGTCTCTGAAGGCAGAAGCGTGAGGCCTTGCTCAATAATGATTTTGAAGCCACAGAATTAGTAACATAGGCACTGGAAGAAGTGCAACTAGAACTCAAGATCTTCTTGCTCCCAGCCCAGAACAACTATTGTTAAGCCAAAAATTATTTTGATACAGGAATAGAATCAGTTTTGCCTGTGTCTTGTCTCTAGTTTTGTGTGTATAATGCAGAGAACTCAGCAGCACTTTGAATCATACACAGTAGATTAGAATATTAAGACAATGAAGAGCAAGTGTCCAATTGGTTCTACTGTGCCTGTGCAAATAGTGATTTTTTTTTTCTGTGACTGAACAGATTTTCAAAATCACAGTGGAAATCCTCTCTAAGACCTGAGGAGTTTTACCTCCTTTTAAATTTTAAGTTCCTACTCAAAAGCTTTGAGACACTAGAGTTGTTCTAAAAACAAATGAACAAATGCAGAAATATATTTTAACATTGGCAAAACTACACATTATTAACCTTGTTCTCAGAAACAGCTACGCAGTTTTTGCTCAGACTTTACCACAAAAAAAAAAGTTCAGCTTGAGGCAGAGACCATGAATGGAATAAACTTTTAACTTGAACCTGACTGAATAGTTTTCAAAATGATAAAGCAACTGGAAACAAAGGTTTGTAATGTATCTTAGGCCAGCTGTAAGCATTGCTACTGCTCCATCAGAACTATGACTAATGTCATAGACTGTAGCTGAGACAGAGGCAGACTGACTGAAAGAAAATGAGAAGTGAGCAAAAAATAGAAAATTATGATTATTTTATTTCTTTCTACAGACAACTCTTCTATTTTTAAGATATCTTTAAAACATAATAATAAAGCATTGGCTCTGGCTTTGACTCTGGAGAAGGAAAATACTCGGAGGCTGAAGAATGAGAAGATCTTTCTACAGAAAGAAGTAGAGGAGTTGCATTTTCATAATGTCGTACTTCGTCAAAAATTAAACCGTTTGGTATGTTGTAATTACCATAATACTTAAACCTTCTGAGCAACTAAAAACAAATATCACATTTTAATGGAAACTTAACAGAAAATTAGTTAAATTTTTTTAACTTAAACATTTAAAAATATTTTATCTACAGTGATTATTTAAAATACATAGTTGCCAACAGGATGGAAAAAGGTGGGGCTATATATTGTCTCTCAGCATTCTTGTTCAGAATTCATTTTTTCTTAATAGGATCACCTCATGCTTCTGACTGATCCGAAACTCAACAACACACTTCTGTGTGGACATTTTAATCCCAGTTTTACTTTTATATTTTTCAGTAAGCAAATTAATCAAATATAGAAATTGCTTCTTCCTTTGCCTTGATCATGAAAAGGTTACAAAATATTTTTACTGTTATTTATGATTTCTTCTTGTATAATGGCTTAACTGTTTAAAAGAAAATTCCATCTTTAAGTCCTCATTTATATTTTTATATACAGAATAAAACTCTCATAGAAATAGAAGCATTTATGAATAGCAACCTTTTAACAGCAATTGAAATGAGCAGTTTTTCCGAGGTAAGTGTGTTTTGTTTGAATATTTACAATGTTGTAAATAAAAGAGGGTAAGGCTATTGTCTCTGCTGCTTAGTCTTATAGTCTATACTATTTAATTTTTGACCAAGGGTAAAATTTTCAAAAGCATTTAAGACCCATTGATCTTCAATGGAACGTAGGCTTCTAAGTCATGTAGGCACTTTTGAAAATTTTACATCAAGTGTTTAGGTATTTGGGATGAAATCCTGGTCCCAATGAAGTCAATGGGAGTTTTGTAATTGATTTCAAGGAAGCCAAGATTTCACCCTTTGTATTTCGAGAAACTAGTTCTAAAGTTACTTAGCTACTTATCCTGATGAAGTCACGTTGTGCAAAAGTGCTGTTAGATGAGACCTCTGCTTGAAAAATGAGGTATGAATCCTAGTATTGTGGCAGAATTCCAATTTAGGTAATACATTTTGCTTTCCTGTATACCTATATCGTTTCAACACAATATTTTTTCACTTCATGTTCTAAACTATTGAACACAATTGCTGTGCATTCTTATATAGCTTCTGCATTTCAGTGATGTGCGAAATAATTTATGTATGTGTATGTGCTTTGGGAATAAAATAATATGTAAATATAAAAAAAGGTTTGTCTGGGCATAAAACAATTTTTTCCTTGAAATCACTGTATTCTTTTGAAGGGAATGTTCTCTAGGCTGTATAAATATATATCTGCATATCACGTGCAGTGGTAATAGCTATATGATATATTGCAATTTATCATCCACTTTTCTTCACCTCACCTGTTCTCTACCTAATGATTCATTTACCTTGGGACTATGTATAATACTCCAGACCTGTAAGCAGTTTCTAACGGATACTTACCTTTTTGTCTTATTTTTAATAGCATATTCAGGATCCTCTTACAGTGCCAAGTGGTCAAAGGAGCTGTGTTGATCATCAGTCCAAGACTTCATATCATTCTGTTAGGTAAGATGGGTCTGTTTCACAAACTGGGTGAGCATGCAAATGTGAAATTCTGTTAAAATCTCTCAGGGGCTTTTATAGACCCCTAGTTGCTGCATGCTGTTCTAGAATAAAGAAGAGAGATTTTTTTAAAAGTAATCAGGAAAGTTTTTGTGTCTAGTTTGGAAAAAGATTGTTTGAGACATCAAATTATTAGCAAAATATACAAATAGGCTAAACTGTTGTCTGCATAAATTTTGTCATTTCTCGCTAGCATGCAAAAGAGAAAGTGCATCAGAAAAAAATAAATTTTCCCCTAAGATAAAACCAAAGCAAAACACTCTCCACCTAAGTTCTTGTTTTCTGCTTACTTTCATATAGTATTTATGTGATACATTATACAGTATATTTCTCCTTCATAGTAAAACTTCCTCTTTTCAGATCTGTAGGAATGCCAATGAAGGTTCCATTAATTGCAGTACATAATGCAAAACAGCAGGGCAGCCCTTCATTGTGTGAAAAGACAGAAGATCTTTGTAACCTCACCTCTGTAGTATCAAATGAGATTTGCCCAGCTCGGATCAATGTTGAATTGTTGTTAGAGTCTGAGAAAAATAAGCAAAAGTCAAATGAAATAGACAAAATGGAAACAATCTTTGACTCAAATATATTTTTCAGAGGTACGGTGTATTAATTTTTTGTAATCTATTTGTTTTTAGAAATTACTATGTTTAGTATATAAAATAAATTAATTATGGTGAGATACAGTACATATACATGATAAATAAAAGCCACCATTTCATGTCAGTGTAGACTTCTGGGGACTTCATAAGCCTTAATATTTTCTTTCATTTTATTGCAAACAAGGATGCCCATCCACAGCTATGGGTGAATCAATGATTTAAAGAGCAGTTCTTACACAAATAACTACCCAAGAGCATAATAACACCCCAAATTATTCCCATGCATTCAGCCTTCCCCAAAAGCCTTAGCAAATAGATGGTCTCTAAAACTTCAAAGTTAACATATTTGGGCTATTTCAGTCCATGGAAAAACATATTGCAGAGCCAAGGGGTCTCACAGAAAACACCAGGATATTCACCTCTTCTATTCCAAGGTGACATCATCTTGAGCACTTTCACTGACTGCAGCTGTGGTAATATCACATACAAAGGTAGATGGTTTTAATTAGCAAAATCCCAGGATATCTAGGGCTTTATAGATCAGAACCAGCACCCTAAACTCCCTGCAAAACCCAGTGCAGATCTCAGAGAATTGTTATCATGTCTTCTCGACAAAAAATACTACTTAAATAGAGCGGTGCTCCACTCTGCACCAGCTTCAGTTTCCAAATGTTTCTAAGGTGTAGAATCTCCAGTGCTGGAGAATCTACCCTCACAGACCCCACGGTGGGGCCTAGTTAGGAAGTTAGGAAGCACTCCCAGAAGCATGGGACTTCCTGTAAGTCCACCTCAAGGAAATCAGACGTGCCTGCAAGCAAATGCAGCAGGTTGGCTCTTGAGGACTTAGTACATCCTAAGTCCTATAGGCACAAAAAGAAAGCCCAGAAACATTGGGCTCCACCAGCTCTGGACTGGGCTCCATTAGAATCAGTGTCCCTTGCTCCTCACAAGACCCAGGACCCTGTGGCACCAGTGAAGACTGCCCATTACCAGTTACCATCATCATTGCCAGCACCAATGGCCCTGACAGAAAGAGTCCCTCTTAAACCTCAGAGATCTGGATCCATGGCTGCACCACAGAATATTTTTGCTCTCCCAGAGCCAGAATCCGCCCCCTCCTTCAGGATCCTCCATTTCCAGGGATCCTATATCTCCTCCAAGAGACCTTCCTGCAGGACAAAGCCTATTGCCCTCACCCCCCATCCCAACAGATAACTTGCATCCACAGGCACCAATTTCCCCTCTGCCAGGTGGGTGCTCGACCCTCCCCGACCCCACCCCTGCACTGCCTCTTCCCATGCCTGCTAATTTTACCCACTAATTTTTCCCTGTGTGTGCTCCAGCCCCAGAGCACCCACAGAGTTGGTGCCTATGCTTACATCTCTCCGACAGCACTGATGGTACCTCCACTGGAACCCATATCAGCCTTTTCCTCCTCGGGAGATTCAGAACCATTGAAGGAACCATTCCTCCTGTACCACCCTTACTCATTTCCCAGGAGCCCCATACGCCCTGGGACTAACCACTGCCTAATCTGTCACTGGTCCCCCATGCCATGGTGATCTCCATGGCCACCTGTTGACCCTTTTACTGGCCATATTGGGGACCCTTGCACTAGTACCCTCTTTCAGAATCTATCCAATCTTCCAGGGAGTTGCTGCATGCCTCCCCTCTGAGGGAACCATCAATTTAACCCCAGATCTGATAAAGGAGGAGGAACGCTACACTCTGGTTCTGGCGGTTCTACCAGAACAGGCTAGACAACCATCATCATTGCTGGATGAAGCAGTGACTTCAGCATCCCTTTTTCCTCCAGATGACTTAAGGCAGTTCCAAGATCTGCTGTGCAGAGTCACCAGGGGACTTCAGATTGCATAGAGGAGATCCAGGACTCCCAACACAAGCTCTGGGACATCCTCCACACCTATGAACTTACAAGAATAGCCCTCCTGATTAATGAGCCCATACTAGAGCTGGCTAGGACAGTGTGGCACACCCGTGCCACTGGCACGTCTACCCTCCCAAGGGGCAGAGAGACGTTGTTATGTGCTGGCTAAGAGTTCAGAATTCTTATTCTCTCACCAAGCTTCCAACTCATTATTGGTTCAGGCTGCTTTGGAAAGGTCCAGGCAACAACTCCCCAGATCCGCTCCCACAGATAAGGAGGGTAAACACTTAGATCTGCTGGGAAGGAAGGTTATCTCATCCTCTAGTCTTCAGTTCAGGATAGCTAGTTATCAAGAACTATTGGCTAAATATGATTTCCTGAACTATGCTAAGAGGAATTCACCTACAGCATCCCACAGCAGGATCATACTTATTTCCAAGCTATGATAGAGGAAGGAAAGTTAATAGCCTGAACTGGCCTCCAATTTGTAGTCAATACGGCCTGTCTTCCTCTAGGTCCATGGCAACTGCTATTGTTACCCGCACCCTTTCCCCTTTGCTTTGGATCTTGTCTGATTCATGGTGGAGAAGGAAGTGAAGAGGCAGTCGGTCTACCCTGCCCTTTATTGCCTCGGTCGGAGGTAAAAGGCAAGCCAGGGTGCATGCATGGACCAACAGACTCTACTTTCAAATTCTCTGGGGCATGTGGTGCATGTGTAACCACACTGTGGAATACAGATAGGGGCCACACATTTTGAAGAGCCTCCAGTTACAGGTAAGTAAACTCATCTACTTCTGACAGTAAAGGTTGCATCCTCTTCACCAGATGTAGATATAAACATGTATTCCAGGTCATTGCTGTTGTGCAACTAAGGCTCAAACTGCACTTTTCAGTTGCAAACTTGGGCAAACAATCGTAGAACAAAACCCCCAAGGACTTCTGTGATATCCTCCAGCTCTCTTTCCTCAACATACTATTATTACTTCAGTCATCTCTGCATTGAGTTTTTTTAGACCATCTATTCTTCAGTCTCAACCAGATGTTATCTGTGGTTTCAATGATATTATCTGGGCTGAATGAGTGAGAAAGGGGGAGATATAAAGCTGATGTTATTTGTATGCCAAAATCATTGCACCCTGAGCCTTGAATCTCCTTGACCCTTGTAATTCTGGGAACATGCCTGGTTTTGGCACATTTTATGTATTGGTCAGTGATCTTCTGGCAATGGATGAAGATCAGCTGTCTATACTGATATTTTAAGATCTATACTAGTGGTTCTCAACCCAATCAGCAAACAGATGCGGCCCATGTGGTATCCTTGGGGTCATACAGGTAGTATATATATTATATGGATGTGGCCCACATAACACATAGAGAGCTGCATATGCAGCCTACAGTGGTAAATAGGTTGAGAACCACTGCGTTATACCGTTGAATAGAAGCGTTGAATATGGAACTCTGTGGTAACCCTAACTTGAGAGCCCTTGGAGGGACAGAGCAGTTGCCCATAACTATCCATTGTGATATCTCCCAAGAGAAAAAGAATAAAGTCACACTAAAGCAGCATCATTGTTCCACTAGAATTCAAAAGTTAGTCAGTAGCACCTCCTAACTGACACTGTAGAAGGCTGTTGATAGACTCTGCAGGGAAGGAATATACTACATATGGTACAGTATTTTATGTATAAAGTATAGTACAACACTTCACCTAAAATGGTCATCTACATATTTCTGGTGCAAACTTCAGTAATCCATGCTAGTCTGAAAGCTATAAATAAGTGTGAAATGCACATTTTGGATACTTTTTTTACATTTTTTAAGTCACTGACATTCACTTGCTTTGGTTGCAGAAAATCAGCCATGTACATTACTAAGCTCCAATAATGCCCTTATGTCTGATCTGGATAATGTGCCATCTGTGGGGCAGCCTGAAGAGTTTACAAAACCACATGATAGTCCATTACCACTCTGTGGAAATGTGACTGAAAGGAAAAAACATGCAACTTCTTGTAGATCAAATGCTCACACAAGTATAGCGGATTTTAATAGAAAAGTGATCCCAAGTAATGTGTCAGATTGGAGCATTGACAAGGGCAACACCACCAATGAAATGAGTGTGCAAGCAAAACCAAATATGTTGTCTCATCCTGATTCACCACTTCACCCTAGGAATGAATTTAAGACAAATTCAAATGAGGTCTATTTTGGTAACCAGCTAAAGCCAGAGGAAACTGTTTATGATACTGAAATGGAACTGACTGCCAGTGATGTAGGGAAGATACTCACAATTACATCAAAAGCCAAAAATAAAAGGAATAGTAATGCCAAAACTGATAAAATTTCAGCAAATTTGAGAAAAGTGAGGTATTCAAACACAGGAAAAAAAGATAAAGAGAAAATTAAAAGCAATCCTAAAGGCGGTTCAGATTTTCATAGTGAAAAAAGTCACAAAAATACTGAAAAGATTATAGATTCAAACACTAATGAATCAGACACTCCAAAGTTTCAGTTGGAGGCAGAACAGGTGGATAAAAGGAATGCTTTGGGAGAGCTGACACTGCAAAGGATCAATAAACGTGATATACAGAATTCCCAGTACAATGATAAAGCTACCAGAAGGACATATCTAGTTAATTTAGCAAGCCCAAGTAAACAACAAAAAACTGATTTACAACAGAAAATAAACAAACGAACTCTCTCAAAAAGATTAGAAAATATGGACAAGTTCCAAAACCCAGATTCTACCTCATCTAATAGCAAGTCCCCATCAAAAGATTATTGTACTAAAAGCATGCCATGTATAGAAAACCACA
The DNA here is from genome assembly GCF_025201925.1 of Gopherus flavomarginatus. Classification (NCBI taxonomy): domain Eukaryota; kingdom Metazoa; phylum Chordata; order Testudines; family Testudinidae; genus Gopherus; species Gopherus flavomarginatus. The sequence continues at coordinate 23,589,982 of NC_066626.1, read as the reverse complement.
TCTCTGGTGTTTTGTCTTTACAGCAGGACTTAGTGGATGTAAATGAGAAACATATCAAACCAAAAAGAAACTGCAAGACTTTCCAGATCCCTTCTACAATAAGCAAAACAAATTATGGTAGAGAAGAATTTGAGGAGCATTCAGCCAGTAGTTCAAAACGGCCTGGAGCAAAGGCATGCAAACCTGATTGCAAGACAAAACAACATCAGAAGAGTGAATGTCACAAAGAAGATAATTACAGTGACAGGAGAGAAATACAGACTTCTAGTCACAGTGTAGATATAAAAAAAATAGAACAAAAGAGTAATAAGGTTTCGCTGGGCAGTTCAAAGACTGTATTGGCAAAAGCTAGCCTGAAAACTAATATACAGCCAGATGATTTTACACAGTGCACACTTTCTGTAAGACAAAAGTTAAAAAATGAGGACATGTTGCACACTGAGATTGTTCATGGAAACAAAACTACAAATACTCAACAAATTAAAGGAATTTTCGATATTAAGAGCAGTGTACCTGTAAACAAGCAGTGGGCTAGATCTTCCTTGAAGAAGGTGGATGAATATAATATTAATATGTTAAAGAAAGGGGTAGACAGTATATCAAAGGCAAATAAAAAGACTTCTATTGTCATTTCTCCAGATGATCAGATTAAAAGCAATGAGAGACTTATTTCTGAGACCAGGCTAGAAGAATGTGACATCAGGCAAGTTGACCAGGTGGAGCAGAATATTTTAGATGACCAAAAGGTCAGAACAGAGAGAGATCCCTTCATGAACAAGTTGATCAATAAATCAGTATTACCGAACATTATGGTTGAAGAACCATGCCTTTTAAAATTCTCACCTGTGACCTGTTCTAAGGATATGCTGTTTAATTCATGCGCTTTTTTGCAGGAGGGTGTCCCATATGTGGAACTCTCTGCTGTTGAGTACCATAAAATTTCAGAAAACGTCCCTGTACTGAAGAACTCTGAAATCTTTGAAAAAACTAACTATGAGAAAGTATTGTGTGCTAATAGAGCAAAGAAGATGGAGACAGATTTTAAAGTGTCTTGCCAAAAACTCTCAAGAACAGACAGTGGTAAGTTTTTGAGTAGAGAAAGAGATAAGGAAATTTCTTCATCGTTTCTGAAATGTGGCCACATGCAGCCACCAGGGACCTTTCTTGCGGCAACAACCTCCTGGGCTGTGACTGGGGGGGGGAGGGGACAGTAGAGCTCCCTCCCCCGCTCTCTAACTCCTCGATGCTGGGGCCAGCAGCAGGGCTTGGGCCCTGCCTCCACTCTGGAGACACCTGAGGTGCAATGCTGGAGAAGCAGGCAGCCAGTGAGTTCTCCACCTTCCCAAGGGTGGTGGACTCAGGCTTTGGGCTTCAGCCCTGGGGTGGCAAGGCAGCAGGTTCTGGTCATGGGACTTTGGGTTCCAGCCCTGGGCTCTGGCTGCTCAGTGGCAAGCCGCAGGCTGCAGCCACATGGCTTCAGGCTCTCTCCAAGGACTCCATCCTCTGGCTGTGGGGCTTCAGGCTCTGGCCCCAGGGGTTTAGGCTCCAGCCCCCCACCCCTATCTGCCCTGGCCCTCACTGCCTCTCCCAACCCTCCATCCAGGCCTTAATTTGTCCCCTGGCTTGCCGGGCTGGGTAAATCTGCTGTGAAAAGTGACACTTATATGTTTGTTAATGTCACTTTTCACAACAGACTTACTAGCTAGCAATAAATAAATTACAATGATTTGGATGTATATATGTGCATATTTATTTAGTTTTTCTAAAGCTAATCAAGTATTTTAGGAAAAAGCGTGAGAGCTTCCACCAGCAAGAGTTGGTTTCCGCACTCTGAGACCATCAAAAAATTTGTCCTGAGAACCCCTGTGATTGAGTAATGCCTTTTACAAAGGAAAGCTAACTTCTTTTGGTATTGACTGTATAGATCACCACTCTTAGTCATAAATTTTCAAGCACCATCAAAGCTAAGTAATGCAGGAGTAGAATTGGAAGGACAGAACCACTGAAGGGTTTTTCTTCGGTTACAGTAGCTAATATTCTTATTGGTTTATATTATATCCCAGAATCATGTTTAGCCCAAGCAACTTTAAGTTGTTTACAGTCTCAGAGAATCAACCTGATAGTGCCTCTGCTATCTTTACAATGAATGTGATAGAATTACGTGGAAAGATTTGCTCTTGAATATTTAAAATGGAACAGTTCAGGAGGGCAAGCTGTCATCTGTTTCACTGCTGTATAAGGGGCAAATAACAATTTTAAGATTTATTAGACTCTTCTTGCAAATGGACGATAGAGCCGGGGCGGCTCCAGGCACCAGCACGCCAAGCGCGTGCCTGGGGCGGCAAGCCACAGGGGGTGGTCTGCCGTTCGCTGCGAGGGCGACAGGCAGGTTGCCTTCAGCAGCATGCCTGTGAAGGATCCGCTGGTCCCGCAGCTTCAGTGGACCTCCCGCAGGCTGCCGCCGAATCCGCGGGACTGGGGACCTCCCTCAGGAAAGCCGCAGAAGACAGCCTGCCTGCTGTGCTTGAGGCGGCAAAATACCTAGAGCCACCCCTGGACAGAGCCAAGAGTATTTTCCATTTACTGCTCTTACAGTTCCCACCAGTATGAAATTTCATTAAGAATACCCTAACTTCAACATAAATTCTGAGAACTTTGCAAAGAATACCTTGTTCAGAACTTCTCTGATATCTGTGTATAAGGATACTTTGAAGTGCCAGCCTATTTTTCTAATATTCTAATATTTTTCTAATATTCAGAAAAGAAGTTCAAACTTTTCAATAGTCTCATTCAACTGTTGTACTTCTGCATTACAGGAGATAAAGAGTTATATAAAGGTACCATCTGTGCCAATATTTAAACATTCTACAATGTTTAGCTTGAAGGTCTCAGAGCATAAGTGTGCCTATATAGTTGAGGTCCACCTTGTATAGATGTGTTCAAAGGGCACCTGGCATACCTAGCAGCTCTGACTCATACATGGTTTAAAAAAAATGCACCCCTTATCAGTGTCCCTGCAGACTTTACAGTTTAAACAAATGATGTTAATATTGTTAAACTAGTTAGACTTCATAAATCAGGAATAAACATAACATCAATACTCTCTAGTTCTACTTCTCTGTTCAGTGATCTTAGAAAACAGGTGGACTTTCCCCAGGCACTGAAGGTCAGCAAACTCAGTTTATGTTGGACTGATAATGACTGAATTCCTGAGTATACAGTATAACTACCTTAAATTACATCCAGACGTGAGTAGGAAGCCAGTACAGTTCTTAACGTAATAATGCAAGGTATTTTCTTTGACTAGTCCCACTCAGAAGGCAGCTCAGATTTATCTAAAACAGTTTATTTAGGCAAGACTTTCTCATGGTCATTGGACAGAACCAGCTAGATCCTGGAGCAGTATCTTTGATGCTACATAAACTTCCACCAGAACAACTGGTCCTTGATCCTACTTCAGGCAGAGCTTGCGTACAATAACATAGAAAATGCAGCAAAGCCCTTATTTTTTCTTCAAATTGTGAGTTTCACCATCAGTTCTACCACAACTTCCAGCAGCCCTGGTCTGGGTACAACAGATACACCAAACCCAAGATGACCTAAAAGGCAGCTGGAAAATGCCAAGAAAAGTTATAAACAATATGCACACCATCAATGATAGGAGGGATAGGCCAGAGGGTTTGGCTCTAGATGAAGCACCTACACAACGACAGGCTATCCCACAAATTGGACTACCAGTTCCTTGGCCCCTACACCTTTGAACTTGACTTACTTACTTTCCTCTGAATACACTGTTTTCATATGCAACTCCTGAAACCCATTCCCTCACCGCTTCCAACCACTCCCCTTGCCAGTATGTGTTCAAGACAACAATGAGTATATTGTCTACAAGATACTTGATGCCAGAATCAGACAAGGCAAACTCTGGTATCTCATGGATTGAGAAGGTTACTCTTGGTTTGACCCCTGACTCCATCTCCAGCTTTGACCCTTGGCTTCACTCCTGACTCTGACTCCAGCTTTGACCCCTGGCTCTAGTTCCTGCTTCCCAATTCCAACCATTGTGCCTGACCACTAACATCCCAGTGCTTACAAACAGGAGCTATGTGAGCCCTGACTCAAACTGCAGGAAGTGATTATTAAGAAATAATTTTCACTCCTGCCCCAATCTGAGTTCTAAAGCAAGATATAAGATGTACCTATCTACATGCATTGAGTCTGAAACTACATAGGAGGCGCAGAAGTGTTTAGTGTGTTTCTTCCAAGAGTTTAGAAAATCTCCACATTATTTCAACTTGGATTCCTCTATATGCTAATTTGCTTTAGGGATTTGGAGAGGAAAGATGATGTATGGTGAAGATAAGGAAATGTAAATCATTTCAGTATTTCTCCCAAATTATCAAATATTTTTGACCTTCTGATTCCAAATTAAAGTGGCTGTTGAAAAGATTGGATGGCATTCTGAAACGTCCTAAGTAAACTCAGAAGGCTTTGGGGAAGCTCAAATGAAAAAAGAATTTTCCTACCAAAGCTGCCTAATTTTTTGATACTGTACTTATGTTTCCCTGTTATATGTTTTATGTCAGGAAGGGAACTGAGAAATTTCCCAAACTTTCTAGGTCTCTCCACTGTTTAAGGATATGTGACTCAATTCATCATTCCGCTGTGGCCCCTTTCTGCAGCTCTGTAGGTGTGTATGAGCATTAAAGTCAGCAGGTGCTGCTTCCAGGGAATTCCCTTGGCAATAGGGAGAGTTTCCACATGGTGGTTCTGTGCCATCCCTCTGCATCCCCAGGCATTTGAGGCCATGAGTGTAGCCAGGACCGGCGCTAGGGGTTTGAGCGCCCTAGGCGACTGGCAATTTTGCCTCCCTGCGCGCTGGTCCCGCGGCTCCGGTGGAGCTGCCGCAGTGGTGCCTGCGGAGGGTCCGGTGCTCCGTGGCTCCAGTGGAGCTGCTGCAGGCATTCCTGCGGAGGGTCCTTTGGTCCATGGCTCTGGTGGAGCTGCCACAGTCATGCCTGCGGGAGGTCCACCGGAGCCACACGAGCAGCCGACCGTCCGCAGGCACGACTGCAGCAGCTCCACCAGAGCCACGGAGCACCGGACCCTCCGCAGGCACCACTGCAGCAGCTCCACTGGAGCCACCTGCCGCCCCCTCCGTCAAAACGGCGCCCACCAATTATTCTGGCGCCCTAGGCGATTGCCTAGGCTGCCTAACTGGTAGCGCCGGCCCTGAGTGTAGCACAGCTGTACTTTGGCAATTCCCGACTGCTACAACAACCTCTTGGGGTCATAGGAAGCCAGGTCCAACTTACAGCAGCCCTGAGGCTTTTTCTAGTTTGCTAGCCCTCAACTGTCTCCAGAATATTTCTTTATCCCTATCCATCAGTCCTGTGCTGAGTGGAACTTAGATTCACTGAGAATCAGGTCCATGTGACTCCAAAGTAGAAACTACCCAGAGAACTTTAGTTAACAAATATTAGCTTTCAGTTGTTTTTAAAAGGTTTAATCAGTGATTCAGAAATTATTTGAAATGAAAGATGGAAGCATAACTATTCACAGGTAGAAAGGCCTTGCAAGATAAGACAAATACCAGTTTATACTCCCACACTTCCTTGCCTAAACTCCAGAACATTTTAGAAAACTCAACACCACCAGCTAGACGGAGACGAACCACTGTTTGCTACAAAGAACCCAAAATAAGCAGGTCAGTATAAGTAAAGTATTTGTTTTTCTTTCAGCAAATTATTATTGCATCAGTGTTACTGAAATATCCCTATCAGATATCTCTCTGGGTTATTTCTTGACATGATTTCATATCTAAAATGATCTGGGACACTGTATTGAATAGCTAGATTGGTTACGTTTATAGTCCCAAGTTAGTATTTTAATTAAAGAGTTAAATGACCCTGATTCATTCTTGTGTTACTTCACTTTTATGCTGGTATAACTCACTGAAGTCAGCGTAGTTTCACCAACATAAAACTGGAGTAATGCAGTGGAGAATCAGGCCCTGTGTTTCCAACAGTTAGTAATGGGGTGTACACACATAGTGGTAGATACCTAACATTTGGACTTTCAGAATTCATTAAGAAAGCTAGCATTTTAAAGTATATCAAGAGTAGATTTTTTATTCCTATTGAATTTAGATTTTTTTCAAAGAGTATATAGTAGTGTCTTGAGTTTAGTTTGACCCTTTAACCATCTCCAGTGGTCTTTCTATGTCCAATTTTACATTTACTGCTTTTGGAAATCTGATCTCTCAACTAGCTCACGTTTAATTAGTTAATTTCTTCTATTGTACTACCCAAGATCATTTTGAAAGAATATCCATCTTTTATGTAAGTATTAAGACTGCATAAGAGCAGGTCACTTTGGGTTGATTGTAACATGACTTAGATGATGCTAATAAGTCTGACGTCCAAGTGGTTTTAACTCTAGTAGAAGTGCAGTGAGCCTTGGGGCATTGATGACCAAAACATCACTGCTATTTTGAAATGTAATTTATATATAAAAACAATGAAAATGTGTCTGTGTATTTACTAATTAGGATAGATGGGCACTAAATGGGCACCTTCTCTCTGATACCCATTCAAAGGACTCCATGGGCTGGTCTACACTACACAGTTAGGTCGATGTAAGGCAGCTTATGTTGACCTAATTATGCCATTGTCTACACTACAGCCTTTTCCCACTGATGTAAGTGCCCTAACTCCACCTCCATGAGAGGCGTAAGGCTTATGTCAATGTTGTTAGGATGGTGCAGTGTCCCTGTAGACACTGTTCCTTACATCCGCTGTCTCGTCAATTTCACAGCAGGAGCCTTGAAATTGACAAGAAAGCCTCCACTACCCTAGAGAGCTAGGCAGCTTCAGACCTGGCTTTGGGCTGGGACCTGGGGCGAGAAGCTGGGACATCTTTGGACCCAATTCCTGGCTGGGAATCCGGACAAGAAGTGTGAGGGACCCCCACCTGCTCTCTGCCAGGAGCCGGGGAGCCTTGTCAATTTTATGGCTGGGTAAGCCATGAAATTGAGGAGGCTTCCTGGCTTCCGCGAGGAATGGAAAAGAGAAGCCCTGGGCGGCTTCCTCTCACTCCTGGTAGGGAACGGGGAAGAGAAACTCTGGATAGCTTCCCCTGCTCTCAGTGGAGAACATGGAGCAGTGGGGCGGGTGGGAACAGCTCACCAGAACCTGTGGGGAAGCCAGTCTCCTGGCAGGGAGCTGCCTGCAGAGCTGAGAGGCCAAGCTCTCAGCTCTCCCCACTGACCCTCTTAGGTTAGTGGAAGTGCTCCTGATGAGGACATGCACCATAGACCTAAGAAGGGTAGTATGGATATGCACCACTACAGTAATTACTGTAAGATGTAAGATGACCGAATATAGGTCGACTTACCTTTCTAGTGTGTCAATCATTCTGTTGCAGCAAAAAAGCCCTCACAGTGGCACTACAGCCTTGTTCCAGTTTTTCTAAAAAAGAAAGTGACATCCAATTAAACAATGAGATAGAAGGGCTACAGATAAGTCCAAAGAAAAACCACACATCACCCTTTTCATAACTTAATGCAAAACGCTTTTTTAAACTTAGCCCTCCCCCAGTAAGTTGTTCACATGCTCCCTCATACATGAACATAATTAAATAAAAAGAACCTCCTAAATTAATCAAGCTATTTCTTCTACAGTTTGGGAAGCAAAAAAGAAAAACTTTATTTCTACATTTAAATACTTGGAAAGTGGTCAGATGCTAAGGTGATGTGTGCCATATAAATACATATGTAGCAAAGTTTTGAGGGTTATCAATTTATAAAGTAATTTTTGTGTGTGCAATGGAATTTCAGAAATGTGTGCTTTCCATAAAACCTCCAGGCAACTTCCGTACATCAAGCCCTAACTATTGTTTGCTATTTTAAGAGTTGTGATATGACCTCTCATTATTTAAATGGCATTAATATTTTAATTCTTTCTTTTCTGCAGTAAATTGAGGCGTGGGGATCAGTTTACAGATATGGAATTTTTGAATTCCCCAGTCTTCAAAGTTAAAAATAAAAGAAGTTTCAAAAGTAAACCAAGACTAATCTGAGGAAGACAAGCAAGAAGAGAACTGTCTTTAAGAATAATACACATTTTAAAATATATAATATCATATTTTTCAAAATTGGGTAAATTTTCTGTACTATTCTTTTGTTTAACTAGGTTTGTTCAGGTTAACTAAACTTGTTCTGCTTACCTTCCAAAGTGGAGTTTTTTGTGACTGAGGTCCTGGTCTTACTTCTTAGGCAGAATACCTCCCTGAGTAAGTCAAGTATGATTAGAGACCCCACATTTGTGTTATGAACATTTTCTCAATAACTTTAATCTGTTTCAAGACTGCTTACCATCTTTAAATTTTAAAAAAAGTTGGAAATTTTACTAAGAATAAAAACAAATCGCTAGATTTTGGGGGGGAATCCATTGTGGAGTTTTCACAATACTAAGCAGATTTTTTTCTCATTCTGACACAGGCATCACAGACTAAATCTGGTGGAGACAGTCCTATGCATTCTTTTTTTTAATTACAAAATTGTAATCCTATCATAAAACATAGAGCAAAACAAAATGTGATAGAGTTCCCTGACTTTTATGGATTTGTTGAAATCTTGATGAAATTTTAATGAATTGTGTTGTATTGTTTTAGAGTGAATTTCTCTTTTACTGTGACAGAAAGAGGTGTGAAAAACATATACAAAAAATATACTCTTTCAATTGAAGATTTTCCACTTGTTTTCCTCTCCCAGTTCAGAATTGCAGAAGTCCTTGGTCCTCCAATTTTTTTATTTATTCATTATTTAATTATTTTTTTAAAATGTGTGAACAGATGAGTGGAGTATAACGCTTGGGAAAGTTGCTAGACAAGGCTGGAAGACTTTGTAAGAAGCTCTATGTATCATACTGTTATTTAGCACTTACAGTATTCTTGGGACTTTACAATACACAAGATTAAAAACACCATTCTCTTCCGCTGCAATCAGATCCATGCATGTGTACCCCTGAGAAGCCTCATTGACTTCAGTGGGGCACTGCAGCAGCACAGGAGACTGCACACACAAATTTGATTGCAGAATCTAGGGCCTTACAGGGATTTTTTTTCCTCTTATAATTATTGTAAACTTACTTCTTATGATCCTTGAGAAAAGAAGGTTTAAATAAATATGCAATACTTGGAACTCTGTGTGATGGGTTTGATCAGAGACCCTGTTGGGACTGTCACCTGGTGTGCTGAGACTACCTCTGAGCCAGTTTTCCCTCCCAGTTTGGGACTCCAGAACCCTGTTTTGTTGAGCCAGACATGCTAATCTGCTACAACACAGACCCAGGATCCGACTCATGCCCCTAAAGCTGCAGACTTACCTGAAAATGGCTTAGCAAGTGCTCCTGTCTCTAGCACCCAGACGCCTAGCTCCCAATGGGATCCAAACCCCAAATAAATCCATTTAAATCTGTATAAGCTTATACAGGGTAAACTCATAAATTGTCTGCTGTTATAACACTGATAGAGAGATATGCACAGCTGTTTGATTCCCCAGGTATTAACTGCTTATTTTGTGTTAATTAATAAGCAAAAGTGATTCTATTAAGTATAAAAAGTAGGATTTAAGTGGTTCCAAGTAATAACAGACAGCACAAAGAAGTTAGTTACGAAGCAAAATAAAAGAAAACATGCAAGTCTAATCCTAATACATGTAAAAACCTGAATATAGGTAAATTTCATCCTCAGAGATGTTCCAATAAGCTTCTTTCACAGACTATACTCCTTTCTAGTCTGGGCCCAATCCTTTCCCCTGGTACAGTTCTTGTTCCAGCTCAGCTGGTAGCTAGGATATTTGTCATGACTGCAGCCTCCTTTGTTCTGTTCCCCCCCTTTATATAGCTTTGGCAGAAGATGGGAATCTTTTGTCTCTCTGGGTCCCCACCCCTCCTTCTAAATAAAAAAGCACCAGGTTTAAGATGGAGTCTAATACCAAGTGACATGGTCACATGTCCTGTAAGACCCCAAGCCTTCACTCTTCCTGGCCTGACTCACAGGAAGGCTTGCAATTAAACAAAGCTATTTACAACCAATTGTCCTAGTTGATGGGAGCCATCAAGACTCCAAACCACCATTAATTGCTCACACTTTGCATAATTACAATAGAGCCTTAGAGTTATATTTCGTATTTCTAGTTTCAGATACAAGAATGATACATTTATAGAAATAGAATAACCACACTCAGTAAATTATAAGCTTTGTAATAATACCTTACAAGAGACCTTTTGCATGAAGCATATTCCAGTTACATTATATTCACACTTATTAGCATTTTTTCATAAAATCATATGGAGTGCAATGTCACGCTCTGTACTCAAAATAACTTTCCCCAATTCACAGTTCTCTCCCTAACCATAACTACATTGTCATTACTATGTCACTACAGAAAGTGAAATTATTTGTTTTTACTTCCCCCATTGTTAATGTATTTGGTTGTAATTGAAATGTTATATATTTCCCTTGGTATGGGAAGAAGGTAGTTTTCTGAGCCCTGCTATTTTTCTCCCATTCCCATCAACTTTTCACCACTAGCTGTAACAAGAGGGCTTTATGTAGCTTTCTCCAGAACTACCTGATACATGTGAAAGTTTGCCAGAGCAACTTGTTCCATATCAGTTTCCTCCATGGCTAAGCATTTTTTCCATGTCAGAGGCGAAGGACAAAAGTAGAGTCCCCGAATGTAATTTTATGTGTCAAATGGTTGGGCCATTATGAAATGGACAGGCTTGACAATCTAATAGAAACTTCTCTCCTCTTCATTGTGATCACAAATGTGCTCACTTAGAGTCTGATCCAGTAGATACTGACCATCTCCTGCAGGATGCAGTGCACCCTCATCTCGATAAGTGCAGCAGAAGTTGAGGATGCACAGCATCTCCAAGGTTTGGGCCCTTTGACACTATCTAGAGATTAAGCCTTGAATCAGGTGAGCTGCACGTCTTTCAAAGCTCCTCTCCTGCAAAAATATATAATCAAATGAAAAGAAATATAAACCTGTGGTTTATTTTGAATGCCTGGGGTTCCCTAACAATTCCTAGGACATCATAAATAGTTTTCCAAATATAATATTAAAAATATTCTTCAGGATGTCAGCTAATACAATAGAGAATACTACTTAACCAAAAACAAAGTGAAATGTGGTCTTCATAGATTGAATCCTTTTGAGAAATGGTATATCTTCACTGGATTTTTTTAATGGAGTCAAGAGTTGGTACTTGACAAATATTAAGATGTAAGTACAGGGGGCAGGATAAAAAAGTTCTGAGATGGGTTGCTTTACAAAGAATTCATTCAGTTTAAGAGATTTGTATTTCATTGTAAACTGCAAAAGCCATTCAAATAATTTTGAAACCATTATCACACCTGGTCAAAATACTGTTAGAATTTGAGTAATTGAGCATTAAAATAAATTTTAATTATATTTCACCTACATTTTATGCAGACTACCCAGTTGTTGCCTAAAGCTATACACTTTTTTTAATATAAATTTTCTTTTGTTAATTTTTTTGCTTTTTCTAGGTATTTCTTTTTGTCTTTGGTAAACTTCTGCAATGAGGCACATCATATACAAATACTACAATTTCAAGGAGATATTCTCCTACTACCTAATTTTCTTGGCTTTAAGGATTTCTCTCTTCCCACCTCCATTTTGTCATTAGCCTATCAAAAGTGAGTCAAAAAGAAGTTCTACATATATATATATACTCATCACCACTCATATCATGACTCCAGCTGGGGCTAAAACCATGGGAAGTAGAGATTATTATTTTCTCTTTAGTCCCTTAAATTAGATTCTAATTAGTGGTTAGAGAAATCTGACTCTATTTCTTCAACATAATCCAGTCCTAATTATTCATTGGAGAATATTTTCTCTAGAACAGAAACACTTCAAGCTACATTTTATACTTTTGGTGTCAAAATTGGACTCCAAAATGAAATCATACATTCAGAACAATGCACTACAGCTTTAGAAAAAAAATTGTGATGTTGATAAGATTAAGGATTTGCTTATCTGAAATGATAGCACTAAACCTTACCTGAAATACACATTAAAGATAACGTACTTGAGAGCTGTAAATTAGACTTGGGGAAATGTTATTAAATCTATTAATATTTTAATTGCCTATATTTATTAAACTGTTGTTTAGAAACTATTGTCAGTAAAGGGGTTTATTTAACCCAGTGGTCCCCAACCTTTTCATCTGGCGGGTGCCACATGAAGGACCACTGCGACAGTGGATCACCTGCCAAAATGCCACCGAATTTCGGCGGCATTTCGGCAGCGACGCCTCGATGACATCACTTGCTGTCGACCAGTGATGTCATTGAGAAGTGTCACCACCGAAATTCGGGAGCGACGCCTCTCAATGACGTCACTTGTCGACGGCAAGTGGCGTCATCAGGAGGCATCCCTGATGAAATTCAGGGGCAACACTTTTCGATGACGTCACTTGTTGATGGCAAGCGGCGTCATCGAGAGGTGTCCCCGCTGAAATTTGGGGGTGGCACCTCTCAATGACATCACTTGTTGGCGACAAGCGTCGTCATCGAGAGGCGTCCCCACCAAAATGCCACTGAAATTCGGCGGCATTTCGGCGGGTGCTCTCCCAGGGGCCAGGACGCAGGCGCATTAAGATGCCCCCGTGAGTGCCATGGCACCCATGGGCACTGCGTTGGGGACCACTGATTTAACCTTTGATTACAACTGATCCTTCTCTCTCTTTTTTTTTTATATAAACTCATAAAAGCAAAGAACAGTAGTGTTAGTAGTTGTCCCTGTCATCGTGGGACCTTTTGCTCCAGGGGCTGGGCATATCACAGGCTTCAAGCTGTGTGCCTCATGCAGCATGACCCACACTCTTGCTGTCTAAAGTGTCTGGGGGAGTCTCACGTTAAAGAGAAGTGCTTTATCTGCAGGGACTTCAGACCTCGCATGAGAAAGGGATAGGGACATTCGGCTGAAAGCCATTTTAATGGAGGCGGCCCTCCAACCAGCACCTCAACATCCATGCGGAGCACTCCCCCAGCACTGTGCTCCTACCGGCACCACTCTCCATCCCCAGTGCCAAGAAAGAGGCATAAGAAACAATGCACCAAGAGAGGGCATTCTCTGGTGCAGAGGAGGGACAAGCAGGGAATGGCTAGCATAGTGAGACCCACGTTAGGTCACTGATCCTCCCCCGAGCCTCTGATGGTGCCGCTGATTCCCGCCAGAGTGCTGAGTTGAGTACGAGACCCGCCACCAACTCCTGGGAGCAGTCATGGGGTCAGTCATCTGTTGGCCCCTTCAACCTCGGAGGCTTTTCAAGCGGCAAACGACCTGCTGTCCCTCCCCATCCCACTGATCCTCCAAGGTCCTTCGGCAACCACCACAGCACTGTCCAGGAGTAAGCCCTCCATGGTCTTGATGCCATGGTCACTGGCAGCCATTGGTCCCTGGTTCCCTGGCACTGCCCAGAGGTGGAAGTGGGTAGTGTACCGCCATGGTCTTCAGGGGAAGAGAATCCTCGGCGTCAGAAGGGGAATCCTTCACTCCACCCAAAACCTACCAGTACACAGACTATACACCAGACTTTGGTACCAGCCCTCCTGCTGGTGGCTGGCCACCGGGCCACTGTCTGATGCTGTGTCAGTACTGGAATCCTTGGGAGTTGCCCCCGGTACTGGGCCTCCCTCCCACCGGTCATAGTGGTGTCAGAAAGGTGGCCTACCATTTCTTGCTATCCGGCACCAGACCCTGACTCCAGTACCAACCGCAGTGCCAACATCCAGGAAATGGCCCTAATAGACATGGTGGAAGTATAGAAGGTGGCCCGCACAGGCCTCATCATCATCTCTAGACAAGGTGGTCGCAGACCCTAGTAACCCGCTCCCACAGGATGACTTAAGGGCTCACCAGGAGCTCCTTAAAAGGCTTGCTGTGAACTTGGATCTGGAAGTTGAGAACTTAAGGAGTTAGCACACAGCCAGATCAATATCCTGGCTGCAGTAGTTCCCTCCAGAGTGGCCTTGCCCATTAACAAAGCCGTGATGGGCCCCATCAGAACACTGTGGCAGACTCCTTCTTCTCTGCTCCACATCTCAAAAAGGGCAGAGAAGAAATACTATGTCCCAGCCAGCAGGTTTGAGTACCTTTACTCATACTAACACAAACAACAAGGAGTCTGGTGGCACCTTAAAGACTAACAGATTTATTTGAGCACAAGCTTTCTTACTCACACCACCACCCCTGGGTCCCTGGTAGGACCTGGGGGTGGTACGACTCGGCAGCGAATGAATGGGACAGTCAGAGGCAGCCAAGTGCCACACCCAAAAACAGAGGTCAAGAGACTGACCTGTTTGGATGTAAGGTTTATTCAACTAGCAGTCTCCAGTTATTTATTATCTCCAACCAGCAGGCCCTGCTGAGGAGGTGCAATTTTAATCTTTGGGTTTCATTGTCCAAATTTAAGAACTCCCTGCCACAGATGTCAAGGGAAGAGTTCATGGGCATCCTATAGGAGGGCAAGACTCTGACTAGGACCCCTCTCCGGTCAGCTCTGGATGTTGCCAACTCAGAAGCCAGAACTATGGCATCGGCAGTCACCATGAGGCGCTGTGCATGGCCCCAATCCTCTGGCCTTCCTCACAAAGTTCAGCAGTTCAAAGTTCAGCAGTAAGTGATGTCAACCCCTCCCTCCTACCTCAGCCTCCCAGTCAGGCTCACATAGATTCCCCAGTAGGGCCAGGCAGGCCTTTGAGGGCAATATACAAGTCTCGACTCCAGATCCATCCCCCTCTTTGTTTTTGACCACCTGTTGCCCTTCAGATCAGTGTGGTCATATATAACATCAGATAATTTGGTACTGAATACAGTAACAGTGGGTTATACCCTCCAATTTTCATCCACCCCCTCCCTTTCAACCACCCTCCACTCCTGTCCCTCTTCAGGGACCCTTCTCATAAGCAGCTTCTTGCCCAGAAAGTGCAAGCCCTCCTAACTGTGGGGATCATAGAGGAAGTTCCTTGAGATTTGAGAGAGAAGGAGTTTTACTCCCGACATTTCCTAATCCTGAAGATCAAGGGGACGGAGAGTTTACGACACATCCTGGACCTGTATCACCTCAACAAATAGCTCAAGAAACTGTCTTTTAAAACCAGGAGAGCCTGACATGTTGAAATTAAAAAAAGAGAGGTCATAGGGGACCAAAAACTACGTAGCAGAGTTTTCACTTCGCAGTGAGCAAAGAACTTGAAGAAAATGGCTGGGGGCGGGGAGGGGAGAGATTTTTTTTAACTATTAACAAACATCTAAAGGGAAGGGTAAAACTGGATTAATTGTATCTAATTTTTCTGTCAATAGGGGAAGAAACTACCGCACTGCCCCACGCTCGATCTTCAGCCGAGGATGGTTGAGAAGGAACTGAGGGGTTCATGCCGTGTATGTGCTGAACAGATGTTGCGAGACAGCAGCTGTGCACTTGTGGCCCAACCAGGCTCTGCTACCAAAGATCTTCGATCAATGGCACCGGGACACACCGTCACCTGGAGCAGAGCACCTACAGGGACATACATCTCAAAGAACCTCAGTTACTGCACAAGGTGAGTAACCGTCTCTTCCACATGGTCTCCCTGGCCTCCATCATTCCCTCCCTGAATCTAGGAGACTGGTACACTGCCCTTGACTTAAAGAATGCTTATTTCCACATCTTTATCTTTCATGGTCACAGAAGATTTCTCAGGTTTCTAGTTGATCAACACCACTACCAATTCTCTGCTCAGTGATTTGGCCTATCAGCAGCCCTACAAGTCTTCACAAAGTGGATGGTGGTGGTAACAGCCTTCCTCAGGCATCAAGGTGTGCAAGTCTACTTATACCTAACTAGGCAAATACAATTTAGATGGGGCTACTATAAGGTGGGTGCATAACTGGCTGGATAACCGTACTCAGAGAGTAGTTATTAATGTTTCCCAATCCTGCTGGAAAGGTATGACAAGTGGAGTTCTACAGGGTCTGTTTTGGGAACGGCTCTGTTCAATATCTTCATCAACGACTTAGATATTTGCATAGAAAGTATGCTTATTAAGTTTGCAGATGATACCAAACTGGGAGGGATTGCTTTGGAGGACAGAGTCATAATTCAAAATGATCTGGACAAATTGGAGAAATGATCTGAGGTAAACAGGATGAAGTTTAACAAAGACAAATGCAAAGTGCTCCACTTAGGAAGGAAAAGTCAGTTTCACACATACAAAATGGGAAGAGACTGTCTAGGAAGGAGTACGGCAGAAAGGGATCTAGGGGTTATAGTGGACCACAAGCTAAATATGAGTCAACAGTGTGATGCTGTTGCAAAAAAGCAAACGTGATTCTGGGATGCATTAACAGGTGTGTTGTGAGCAAGACACGAGAAGTCATTCTTCCGCTCTACTCTGCACTGGTTAGGCCTCAACTGGAGTATTGTGTCCAGTTCTGGGCACCGCATTTCAAAAAAGATGTGGAGAAACTGGAGAGGGTCCAAAGAAGAGCAAAAAGAATGATTAAAGGTCTTGAGAACATGACCTATGAAGGAAGGCTGAAATAATTGGATTTGTTTAGTTTAGAAAAGAGAAGACTGAGAGGGGACATGATAGCAGTTTTCAGGTATCTAAAAGGGTGTCATCAGGAGCAGGGAGAAAACTTGTTCAGCTTAGCCTCTAAGGATAGAACAAGAAGCGATCGGCTTAAACTGCAACCAGGGAGGTTTAGGTTGGACATTAGGAAAAAGTTCCTAACTGTCAGGGTGGTTAAACACTGGAATAAATTGCCTACAGAAGTTGTGGAATCTCCATCTCTGGAGATATTTAAGAGTAGGTTAGATAAATGTCTATCAGGGATAGTCTAAACAGTATTTGGTCCTGCCATGAGGGCAGGGGACTGGACTCGATGACCTCTCGAGGTCCCTTCCAGTCCTAGAATCTATGAATCTATGAATACCTCGATGACTGTCTGATCAAAGGTCAGTTGCAGACTCAGGTGCAGCACAGCATCAGTACAGTCCAGGTCAACTTCCAGGCACAGGGTCTGTAGATAAACAAGCAGAAGTCAACTCTGGTCCCATTTCAGCACCACCTCCTTTGGAACCCACCCCTGTTCCTGAGCCAGACCCTGGGTGGCTGACCCCAGAATAGGGGCAGGTCAGGAAGTCCCTGAGGACCCAGCTCCCCCACCAACCTCCTCCTCTTCCTCCCTGGATGAGGCGGTGGTGGGCACCTCCACGTCGGGGTCACACTGTCTATATAGCTGTGCCCACTAGGAACTCCTGCACAGGGTGGCACAGAATATGAACCTGCAGGCCAAGGAGGTTGTAGAGTCGTAAGACCTCTATGGTTGATATCCTGGCACCAGAAGGACCAACTAAGGTGGCTCTACTCTTCATCAAAACTAGCCAGGCCAATGCAAAGACCATTTGGCAGACCCTGGCCTCCATCCCTCCCACCTCTAAGGGCGAGGAAAGGAAATATTTCATTCCCTCTAAGGGGTATTAATACCACCTATTCACACACCCAAGCCTTGCTCATTAGTGGTGGTGGTGGTGAATAAGAAGGAGAGACAGGGACAGCAAGCTCCGGTGCCTAAGTCCAAGTATGTCAAGTGCCTGGATTTGTTCAGACTCAAAGTATATTTCACAGGAGCTTGCAACTCAGGATTGCCAATCAACAGGCAATCCTGGGCAGATACAACTTCAATTCCTAGAACTCAATGCTGAAGTTTAGGGAGCTGGTACCAGCAGAGTCCAGGGAGGAGTTTAGGATGATTGTCAAGGTGGCACAGACCTCTTTGCAGGCCTCACAAGATGCTGCCGACTCAGCAGCACACACCTTGTCCTCAGGAATTGCCATGAAATGTAGCTCATGGCTTTAGGCCTCAGGGCTTCTGCCTGAGGTTCAACAGACTATGCAGGACCTACCTTTTGATGGGGTGGGTCTGTTTGCTGCATAGCATAAAAGATTCCAGGGATACAATTAAATCTTTGGGTATGCACACCCTGTCAACCCAACGAAAGCCCTTTAAGCCCCAACCACAGCAACAGCAGTCATATCCTCTGCAGAGGCAGGATTTCTACAGACGTAAGGGCAGTAATGGCAGGCACAAGTCCTCCCATCCTCCATCTGGACAGGGTCAGAGCTCTACTAAACCTTTGTCAGACTCAAAGTAGGCATTTTGAAGGTGTACCTCAGGACAGAGCACCTGTCTCAGCCCCAGATCCTTCCCCGTGTTTTTTGAACCATCTATCCTGCTGTGTTCTCTGCATGCTAGAAGTGGGATATTCTCTCCAATTCTGCTCCGACCCTCCCTCCCATCCCCCTTCCCTGTCTCTCTTCATGGACCCTTCACATAAGCAATTCCTTATCCAGGAGGTGCAGGTGCTCCTTGCCATAGGAGCGGTGAAGGAGGTTCCTCAGGGGCAGGGGATTCTATTCCTGCTCTTTCCTAATCCCCAAAGACCAAGGGAGTCTCAGACCCGTTCTAGACCTGCAAGGACTCAACAAGTTCATGGTGAAGTTAAAGTTCTGCATGGTCTCCCTCAGTACAATTATCCCTTCTTTGGATCCGGGAGACTGGTTTGCTGCCCTTGTCGTGAAAGATGCGTACTTTCACATAGCAATTCGGCCTGCACACAGATGCTTTCTAAGGTTCATGGTCAACCAAAAACGTTATCAGTTCATGGTCCTTCACTTCGGCCTGTTGTCAGCCCCCAAGTGCATGTCAGTTGTAGCAGCCTTCCTCCAAAGGAGGCAGGTGCAGGTATACCCATACCTCGATGACAGCTGCTCAGAGGGCACACCAGGGAGCATGTGGAGTCTCAGGTCCATCTAGTCAGATCCACTTTCGAGAGACTGGGTATCCTCCTCAACGTGAACAAGTCAGCCTTGTCACGAACCCAAAATATAGAGTTTATCGGGGCGGTGTTGGACTTGGTCCAGGCAAGAGCAAGTTTGCCGAAGTCCCAAGTCCAAGCCATGACAGATATCATTCAAAGCCTCAGACAGTACCCAACCACTACACAAGGGGTTGCTTGAGTCTCCTTGGACACATAGCTGCCTTCACATATGTGATCTGACATTCCAAGCTGAGGCTCAGGCCTCTGCAGGAGTGGCTCACTTCAGCCCACCACCCAGAGCACAACAGCCTGAACTCAATGGTCACGGCGCCACAACAAGTGCAAGGGTCCCTCCAATGGTGGCTTGATCGTCGAGTAGTCTGCAAAGGCGTTCCCTTCAACAGCCCTCAGCTTTCCTTGTCCATAGTAAAGACATATCAGATCTAGGATGGGGTGCACATTTGGGAGACCTCCAAATACAGGGCCCAGTGATCACAGAACGAGCTCTCTCTCCACATCAATATCAAGGAGCTGAGAGCAGTGCGAATGGCATGTCAGGCCTTTCAGTCTCATCCGCATGGCCAGTGTGTGGCAGTTATGATGGACAATACCACTGCCATGTTTTCCATCAACAAGCAGGATGGAACCCGTTCCTCACCCATCTGTCAAGAAGCCCTCAGACTCTGGGAATTCTATATAGCCCACTCCATTCAGCTGGAAGCGTCCTGTCGGCCAGGAGTCCAGAACGTACTGACGGACCACCTCAGCAGGTCCTTCCACAATCACAAATGGTCTATCTGGCTGGATGTCATACGCTCCATCTTCCAAAGGTGGGGGTTTCCCCAGGTGGATCTGTTCATCACTCGGAGCAACAGGAAGTGCCCAGTGTTTTGCTCCTTCTGGAAAAAAAACCTGGGCTCAATCACGAACGCATTCCTGCTACTCTGGGGAAGCTGTCTGCTCTATTCCTTTCCCTCAGTCCTTCTGATGCACAAGGTCCTACTTAAGGCCTGCAGAGATGGGGCGGAGATAATTCTGGTGGCACCAGTGTGGCCTCGACAACACTGGTACACCATGCTTTTGGATCAGTCAGTCGACACTCCAATCACATTGCACTCCTCCCCGACCTGATCAGTCAGGATCATGGTTGTCTTCATCACCCAGACCTCCAGTCCCTCCACCTCACAGCCTGAAAGCTTTATGGCTGAACCCCATGGAGCTTCTGTGCTGGAGCAGGTCAGGGAGGTCTTACTTGGCAACAGAAAGCCCTCCATGAGGGCCACATATCTGGCGAAGTGGAAGAGGTTCACTTGCTGGTGTGACCAGTGTAATACACCCCCACTTCAGGCACCATTACCTCTGATTCTGGAGTGTCTTCCGCACCTGAAACAGCAAGGCCTGGCAGTGTCGACCATAAAGATACACCTAGCAGCTATCAGCTTTCCACCCCAGAGTGTCTGGACATTCCGTCTTCGCCAACCTCGTGGTTGGACAGTTCCTCAAGAGTCTGGAATGGCTACATCCCCAGATTAGACAGCCTGTTCCTGCATGGGACCTTAATTTTGTCCTCTCCAAATTAATGGGGCCCTCATTCAAACCACTGGCGACTTGTTCCCTTCTCTACCTATCACGGAAGGCAGCCTTCCTAACTGCCATTACATCAGCAAGAAGGGTGTCTGAGTTAAAGGCTATTACCTCAGACCCACCTTATACAGTTTTTCACAAAGACAAGGTGCAGCTCAGACCTCACACAGCCTTTCTGCCTAAGGTGAGGTCACATTTCCGTACCTGCCAAGACATATTCCTACCTGTTTTTTATCCGAAGCCTCGTACTAGTAGCTGTGAGCAGAGGCTGCACTCCTTGGATATTCGGAGAGCATTAGCCTTCTATATCAACCACACACCAAGCTGTTCAGGAAATCGAACCAGTTGTCCATAGCACTGGCTGACCGCATGAAAGGACTACCAGTCTCATCTCACAGAATATCTTCCTGGATCACATCCTGCATCTTCACATGCTACAAGCTGGCCAAGACACCAGCCGCAGCACTTATGGCACACTCCACAAGGGCACAGGCCTCATCAGCTGCATTCCTGGCCCAGATCCCTATCCAAGAAATCTGCAGAGCAGCAACTTGGTCCTCAGTGCATCGGTTCACGTCTCATTATGCCATCATCCAGCATGCCAGAGATGATTCAGCTTTCAGCAGAGTGATGCTCCAATCAGCGATTCCATGACTCCGACCCCACCTAGGAAAGGCTTGAGAGTCCCCTAATTGGAATCAATATAAGCAATCACTTGAAGAAGAAAAAACAGTTACTCACATTCTCATAACTGTTGTTCTTCGAGATGTGTTGCTCATATCCATTCCAAACCCACCCGCCTTCTCCTCTGTCAGAGTAGCTGGCAAGAGGAACTGAGGAGGTGCTGGGTCGACAGGGTCATATATTGAGCACCATGGAGGCACCACTCCAGGAGGCTCCAAGCTGACCCGACGGGTGCTGCTAAGGGAAAAACTTTCCAACGACTGTGCATGAAGTGCACAGACACCTAATTGGAATGTATATGAGCAACGCATCTCGAAGAACAACAGTTATGAGAAAGTGAATAACTGTTTTTTCTCCCCAAACTTGAATTAGTACTTTGAGAAATCCTGCTTTCTGAAGAATCTGCTCAGCTGTGAACAAATTAGGTGGTCTTTGTAGGAGCAGTGAGGGCAGGAAAAGGAGAGTCTGTATGGTCTGCTCGAGTGAGGTGTTTAATACTTGGGCTCTACATCTACACTACAGCCAGGATCCATGCTCTGAGACTGATCTACCAGCAGTCGATTTATCAGATCTAGTGAAGACCCGCCAAATTGACAGCACATCGCTCTCCAGTCAACCCCTGTGCTCTACCCCTGACGAGAAGAATAAGATAAATCAATGGGAGAGTTTCCCCCATCAACCCCCCGCGGTAAGTCAACCTAAGGTACATCGACTCCAGCTACGTTATTGACATAGCTGGAGTTGTGTAGCTTAGGTCGACTTACCGCAATAGTATAGACATAGCCTTAGTCCTGCCATGAGTGTAGAGGACTGGACTAGATGACCTCTCAAGGTCCATTCAAGTCCTATGATTCTATGATTAAGAGGTCTTGAGATTAAAATTCTGCTACCAAACAGAAGTGTGATGGTTCTTGGGGTACCCTAGACTGTGCGTCACCTTGTTAGCCCCCCTGCCTCTCCAGTAAGAGGGAGACTTGCTTATACTTAACCGTGTCAGTTCCGTGGAACCACCAGCTATCCAAACAGTCTCCTCTGGGATATGCCAATCCTCACTTTGTCTTTCAGGTTAATAATAGGTGTAACTCAGTCCCAGAGCCTCTTTGATACATTCCTCTGTAGTGTCTAGCCCCTTCTCCACTGAACACTCACAGAAGTACTGGCTCTGCTGTCCCCAAAGGAACAGAGTACAGCAGGTTGTATGATTCAGCTCAGGATCAGCGACTTGTTTAATATGAAAGCAATTAGATATATTTATAGTTTAATCAACAATAAGTTTATTATCAAAGATTCAAGAGATAGTGAATAAGGTTACATATAAAACAAGATTATAATATGTTTTCTAGCGACTAAACAGGCTAAGCTCTTATTTAAAGAAGTCTTATCTCACCCAAAATCTTTTTCATGTTTTCTACCAAGCCAGGCGGAGATCCCATTTTCATGAATGTAGACATGCTGTCCATTCACTTCCTAGGTGCAGGATAAAAGTGTGCTTTTTGCCTTCTACTATATCCCCAAAGTTCATTATCTATACTCTGAGACAGTAAAACCCTCCATCCATTTCTCCCTGTGAGCACATGCTCCTCTGGGACACAGAAGAAGAAAGGTCATATTTGAGAGCACCCTTCTTATTGGCAGCCCATCAGCAGAGAGAGAGAAAGAAAGAAAAAAGGCCAAAGAAGCTGAGACAAGAAAGAAAGAAAAAACTGAGATCAAATGGAAAAGAAGTATTGAGGGAAAGTATATTGTAAGGCTAGTATTTCTGTCAGTCAGCTGAAATTACCTAAACATACTAATTCTTAAAGTTGTATAATTTTACACAACAGATTCTACTCTGCTGAAATTTCCATGACCAAAGAGTGGGCTGTTTTCCCTCCTGAGACATGAGATGTCTGAATGTTAAAGAGGCTGATGTAGATTTGTAGAACCAGTGTCTGCTATTGTTTGAGTGGCGAGCACTAGAGCACTACACACTGCACTGAAGGCCTATTTAGCAGCACACATTATCACGATAACTTCCTGACCAACATGATTTTTGATTATTAGAACACTCTTAATTGAACTAGAACAGTGAGTCTGGTTTCTTTATAAAATGTTTAACTCATGTTACAAGCCCTGTATGAGGCTGAAGGCAGAGTTCTGTCTTTACTGTGTAGAGTTTTTTACTTTAAAAATAAAAATGATCCTTTACCCCAAACAGAAACTCATGTTGTTTTGCACAATATTAGAACTGTGTAGAGTTTTTTACTTTAAAAATAAAAATGATCCTTTACCTCAAACAGAAACTCATGTTGTTTTGCACAATATTAGAACACTTTTAAAATATTTTAATCATGTAAAATAGTATAATTACTAAATAAGGCCCAATTCTGCACTTACACACTTGCTTTATTTCACACATGCGCATAAATCTTTGTAGAATAAGGGTCTAACCTTTTAATAGTATGTTTTACTCACAGCACAAGAGTTTCTTTCTTGAGGAATTTTGCAATGAAATCATTGATCCTCATACCATTACATGGCCTTGTCTTACACTCAGGATGCATAATTACGGGCCAGCTGCCCTGAGTATGATCTCATCTGAGACCCTATGTATGAATTCAGGGAGGCTAGCATATCACTCAACTGTGGCTATACTTCTATTTTTAGTACATTAGCTCAATCAGAGTTAACATGAGTATTCTCCTTGAGTTGTAAATTATACCTTCCAGCTCCAGTGTAGACAAACCTTAACTGTAGACAAATATCTCAAGGCAGATTCCCCAGTGGTTGATGCTTGTCTAACCGTAATAACTTGAACTTTGAAACAGGCACAGAGAAACTTTCCCTCCTATAATCTCTATATTTTACCCTTGGAATGGAAATCAGAGAGAGAATCAATAAAAAAAAAGATCAAAATAAAAATCAAAGTCTCTGTCAGGCACTTAAACATAAAATAAAGGAAATGAACAAAATCAAACTCCATTTAAGTCAATGGAGTTATAACAGATTAATTTGGTAAAATAAATAATATTTATTAACAACACTGACTATTATCATATAGGGAACAATCTGTGTGCATAGGTACTATAAGACAATATTGCAGACATTCTGTTTTGTTTATTTTCATGGATACATTTAGTCCACCAGTATAGTAGCTTATGCAACTGTCCCATATTCTTCATTGTTTGAGTAATCTACTGGCATTGATCCAATAAAAGATGAGTTTTCTTGTTTTTAAATATTGTGCATCTGCTTAAGAATGTTCTGAATAACGTTACAAATCAAAATATACAAATGAAACATGGCAGTTGGCCCTGTATTAGGATGCAAGATATACAGGGCTTCAGTGGTAAGAAGGTCCATTCCTCCTTGTCCAGTCTTTCCAATGCACATCTGTATCTGTGTATAATTATTATATTAAAAGGAATTGCTTTCATTTCATTCTGCCTTCATTTGCCCTTGGGCTGAGTCAGCTATCAATCAGAACGTTGGTGCTGTTGTGTTGTAAAAATAAGTTTTCTGTACAGAGCAATACTGTTTGATGGCATGTTAATTAAATTAGCAATAATTACAGCCTGGTTTAACTTAATTGGTTATAATACTATCATTGTTTAAACTTACAGTGTGGAACTACCCCATTGAATGCCATCCACTTAAGTTTTAGAATCACATACTAAAAATCATGGGCTATACTGTACTTCATGTTGGCAGGCACCGCCCCCGCAGCTTCCATTGGCTGTGGTTCCTGGCCAATGGGAGCCGGAAACCTACTGCTCTGAGCAGAGGCTTAGGCTGGCGACATTGGCAAATAAGTGTTACAGTTGTAATCTGCTTCTTTTTGAATGAATGCTATTGTAGTGCATTGCAAAGAACTGCTATTTGCTAAAGATATTGAGATCTGGGTGTTTTAGCTGGAGTTCTGGAACTGAAACTCTCTGTGCAGCTTTGCTGTGACTCCACTGAAGTCATTTAGAATTACTTCAGATTTGTATAATTAGAACTAAGAACAGGAGTTTGCCCTTTTTCTCTCAAGGTTGAGTTAGCTGCTTTTGCTATTGATGATGTTTTGAAGATAGGCTGGTTTTGAGCATCAGTTCATCAGCCTAAGAAGTTTTCTCTACATCCAACTCGGGCTTAGTTTGGGTTAACAAAAACTTTTGATCTCATAATATTTATGTCTGAATAAGGGTAAAAGAGCTTTTATGTAAATCTTGGAATGTGGATAGCCTGTTAATGGGAGAGAGGAGAAGAGAGAGGTGCACACACATGCTAATAAAATCTGAGTACTTTCAAGCCTGCCACCATCTAGCATACTTTTCCCGATCTCCTCTTATTAACTGAAACTTGGATTTATCAATCAAAGGTAGTGCCAAAGCTCTGCTCCTGGGTTTTTATCACCTCAAACCACTATTTAACGGTATCAGTTAGCAATACATTTAATTAAGTAGTGGTTCCGTATCCTATATATTTTTTCTTATATAGATGGCTATCATTCTTGAACATGTCCTTTCATACTATGTCCAGAATTTGGCTTCTTGAAGGTGCTTTCTTCTTTCAAGACAGTATTTCTCTTTTATGTAGCAGTTTAAGAATCAATATTACATTATGAACTTCAGTAATCAAACAGGAAAACAATGAACTCTCTGAACATAATTTTACAGAAAATAGTGGCCTTAATATTAAATGTCTCAGCCTATAAAATCAAGTGTCACATGAAACCAATAGGTGGTGGCTTTGGGGGAAGACAGTAAAAACTGCTTAGTTTGCAACTATAGCAGCATTGGCAGCAAACTTTCTTTAAAAAAATAAAATATTGTAATGAGTAAATTAGAGATAAAATATACATAGATAATAGGAAAATGCTTTGCTGATAAATCCATACAGCCCTATCTTGATCCTCTGCTATGTGAATTATCTTGAGTATAATTCCCCTTGACTTTGGCTTCAATTGATTTCTAAACAATACTTGAATTGTTGGGAGAAAATATTAGTATTGCGAATGGATAGGGATCCATCGACCCATGAGCTTGCTTGGGGGTTAGCTGTCCATGTCCCCATTGTGATTGCAATTTTTAAAAATCAGCTCTTCCATTTTCAACCTCTCTTTTATTTTTAACTTTTTCTCTCATGACTCAAACACTTCATTAGCTTTTGAAAAAGGTTTATTTATTTATCTATGCATATTTACACGGACGTCTCTATACATGCTTTTATTTTGTCTGAGGTGGCAGTAAGGATGGACTTGGTTGTATTCACCCACAGGCAGCTAAGAACAGGTCACGTCGTTTTTCCACAGATGGTTTTGTGGGTAAGATGCTGGGCTGGGATTTGGATGCTAGCTCAGTCACAAACTTCTTATGGGACCTTCGGCAAGTCACTTAATCTGTCTGTGCCTCAGTTCCCCATCTGTGAAAATGAGGATAATACTCCCTTTATCTGTCTTGTCAGTTTAGATTTTAAGTTCTTTGGGGCAGGCACTGGCTCTTCCTCTGTGTTTATGCAGTACCTAGCAAAATGGGGTCCCTATCTCAGCTGGAGCCTCTACAGTGCCTAGCACAATAATGCTGAGGCCTCTAAGGTGTACAGCAATATTAATAAATAATAAAGATAATTGGTTCTACCATAGTTATAAATAATAATAATTAAGTAATGGTCTATTTAGAGGAGTAATGTCTTTGTGGATCTTTGTTTTTCTCTAATCTTACAATGATGTTATTTTAGTAAATCATTCATTTTTAGGATTGGCCATTGCAGTTCCTTGCATTCTGGACCATGGTGATGGTACGTTAATGGAGAGAGGGGGTGACACCACCTTTTTATAACAGATACATGGGATGATGAACTAACAGTTTGTAATACTGTGAAATGCGAGTGTCTCCTTTAAATTCTCTGCCAGGATTTATGCAAGAGTTATTCCAGCAAACAACCGGAGAACAGTCATGCTTTTCTCGGTGATAGACTTTGACTTTCCTAGCGGTGAACCAGTTTTGAAAGTGTTTGCAGCAAGATGGGCTTTTTATATGAGATTGCACAACGGGTGGAAGCTATCTATAGCTTATCTACAGCCAACTTATCTCAGTTACATTTGCGGATCACACCACCACCCCACCCCTGACTTCTCATGTTACTGACTTCGCCGCTCGGCCCCTCGAGTTCACAGGCAGCCCCGCCCCGGAAAGTTCATCGCTCGCTTCCTGGACTGGACTGCACAGCACAGCTGGTTTGCGGGGACAGGAGTTGTTATTCCCTGCGTCTCGCAATGTCTCTCCCCGCTGCCGGGGGAGGGAGGCCTGATGAGCTGATCTTCTCTGTGAATGGGAGGAAGGTAAGTGAGCGGGGTAGGCAGCGGGGCATTGGGGCGGGACGGGAGGCGTTGGAGTGTCGTTTTGGCCACTTCTCATGTGATGGCAACCGGACACACAGACCCAAGTTCTTCCGACTCCATGTGCAATTCTCCACCCTCCCTTTCCTTTCTCCTCTGCAGGGTCAGAACAGGAAACAGCCAATATAGCGATTATGTAAGCGGGGGAATGGTCCCGCTATTGTGGGGAACTTTACTGGCTTTTACGCTACCCCGGTGAAGTGGGCTAGCGAAAGGATCTGAGTCCTCCCTCCCACTTCCTTTACCCAGAGGCCTTCCTGCCCTGGAGGACTCCCCTTCCACTCTCCTGTCTAGCAGAGTCCTGGTAACCCCGACAAGGTTGGGCCCAGGATTCCTGGGGGGCTCGACCCCCAACCCTGCTGTAGTCACCTAGGACAGAGGCTGGGGTGTCCCCACTCCGAGGTACTCTCTCTGTACTGGGCACCTCCCTGACCCACTGATTATTCCATACAATTTAAAACAAATACAAATTGTTTAATTAACAATTAATTTTAAAAAAGAATAAGGAAAAATTGGAAAGGTTACAGGAAAACACATCACCTTGCTCCGTGGCAGGGGAACATTACAAAGAGTGTCTCTGGAATGTCAGGGCAGTTCACAGTCTGTTCCTTGTAGGTCCCAGGGCTCCGTCTCAGGCCCTGGCTGTGCTGCAGGGATGCTGCGGGTTGGACACTTGCAATGGTGGTGGCCACACACCTCTGGGCTTTGGGTGATGGGACCCTTCTTCCCAGCATCAGCCCCTCGTCAGGTTAAGAACCCCCTCCCAGCCTGGTCTGCAGGGACCCTTGGCTGAGGGTGTCTTTCTGCACTGGGCCCTTTGCCCAAGGTCCCCTCCCTTGGCTGGCCCCAGTTGCTCACCACACCTGGCTCTATGGCTGCAGCTCTGCTCCCAGCACAGGATCCGCTCTCCCTGGGCTGTGCCTCTGGCTCTGTGGCTCCCCATACATTTTTTGTCATGGCACTTTCTATGCACATCAGTGCTAGGTAAATTATTTTTCTTTTGTATAAAATCTAGAGTGCCATGGAGCTGAAGGGTGTTCCACTCCTACTAACATCATACACCTTAAGTGGTGTGAAGTTTAGAAGAGTAGCTGTCATTGAGCTTTCTACCCCACTGAGCTTTTTGAATCTCCTTGACATGCAAATGTTTTTCAAAAAAGCAGTGGGAGAACAGTAACATTTTATCCCCAAACGAATATCCCATAACCTCTCTAGGACTGTTGTCAACTAGTGTTGAAGTGGGGGGCCACGGCAGAGCTGCAGATCATGCACTTTCCTTCCTGCTGCCTGGTTTCTCACAAGATTCCTGTGGATGATGATGCCAGAGGAGGGAAGATTTTCAAAATTACAAAATAGAGTTAGGCCTGCAGCCCTTCCTGGAATATCAGTGGCAGTTGCGTGCCAAACTCTCCATTCATCCTTTGAAAATTTCCCTCAGAATTTCATGTGTGCAAAAAAAAATACTAAAAATTATGTGTTTTGCTTGAAATATACATTTTCTTGACACAGTGCAATGTGGAGAGAATAAGAAGGCAGATGTCACTAATGGAAATGCAAAAATATAACAAAATATGATAAATGAAGTGGAAGCTACTGGCCTAATAGAACATTGATGTAATGGGAATATAATTACTTACGTTGGCTATTGATTAAACACTGCTTTATGCTTTAGCTGATTCAAGATAATGGGGTAAAGATTCCTCTAATCAGATAGGTATGTGGAGTTTCTGGATGATGCTGTTGCTCCATGTAGTTTAGTATTCGTCCTCTGTCAGAGAGCATCACAGAATGAAGATTGTATTGAATCAGTTTTATGCAGTGCTGAATGAAGAGGGGGAAGTCTTCCTGACCTGCATAGTTTATGCCCTGATGCATAAAATCTGATTACCATTGTGTAACGTTTTCTTGGCATGGATGGCTACAAATATTGTTAATGGTCACAGCATTCATTACAGCCATCTCATCTGAGAGTATAGTGGGGCATTATAATTTTGTAAAGCATTTGGATACTCTGTAAATTGAGTACAGTATAGATCTGTGGATAAAACTAGGAGGAAGGGGATCCCTGGTACTGGCCTGGCTAATCTGCCCTCCAGTGTTCATCATATGTTCAAATAATGAGACTCTATAATCTGTCAAGAATATTGATTTCCTTATTACATTTCTGATCTGGGGGTGTGTAGTAAACTCTTCCTGTGTTTGTATTTTTAATAACTGGTATCTGTAACTTTGCAGTAATACTTCCATGTTCATCTGCACTGTGGAATAGTCTCTGCTCCCTTTCACTTCCAACAGGCCATCAGACTGTTCACAATTCTGAGTTCCCCAGAGTGGTTTTGTATGTCTTTATACGTATGTAGCATATGCGCATAGGCTGACATCCCGTCCCTTTCCTGGCACCCTTTACCTTTAGAGGGGCTCAGGATGGATTCCTTTGATGTGGCATTCCTCCTATCACCAGGGTTGTTTTTATTAAGGATAAGCTGTCCTGACAGTTTCTTTTTAGCAGACAAAAAACTTCCAAAGGAAGCAAAAATTCCCACCTATGGCCTTTAGCAAGTGCAGTTCTGTTAAGTGGGGGCTGGGAAGGAAGACTATGGGTTTGTGCCTTGAAGGATAAACCCTGATGAGTATTTTTGTAACAGCTTGTTTTACTTCCTTCTGCAGATAGTAGAGAAGAATGCTGATCCTGAACAAATGCTGTTGTCTTACCTCCGAAAGAGACATATCCTTTCCTTGTTGATGCAGTTAGGGCACTATCCTGCAGACTGTATTCAGGAAAAACTCCCACTGATGATCATTAGAGCTTTGCCTGATTAAGGATGACAGGGATTGGGCCCTGGAGCTGCATAAAATTACTATATTAAGTTATGTATCTTTTTAAGAGCCAAACACTCTTCAGTTCTTGACTATATTTTAATGTTAGGAACTCCATTAAACTGTAAAAAATTAGCTTAATGTTAGCCCCAACTCAAAGGGATTGTAGTTCACTGGTCAGAGCACATTGCTAAATCGGGCAAGCTGGGTTCTGTGCAAAGTTTTGCCACTGACTTGCTGTGATACCTTGGGAATGTCACTTATCCTTTTTGTGCTCATCTATTCCTATTTGTAAGGTGAAGATATTAATACTTATCTGCCTCTCAGAGATTAATTAGTGTTGTGAAGTGCTTTGACATTCCATGCACTTATATAGCACTTCTATCAAATCACGGGGATTTTGTAATAAATAAGATAAAATGAACTAAGCCTCATGGGTACGTGGAAGGGAGGCTAGAAGCTGTGGGAAATGGTGTGTTAGACTATTATTTAATAGAAGATCCACTGTGAATTAGCAGATGGGGGGAGTTGAATTACCCTTGTCAGATAATCTGTGATAATGTTCTGTAATCTAGTTCTAAAAGTAATGAATCTTTAGTAATCTGAGACCTGCTGTTAAATCCTTACTAAGAACCACATTGCAGTCAGTATCTTTGTATGGGGATTATGTGTGTATTAGTGAAATGTGAATACAGGATTTAGTAAGTGTCACTTACTCTCTGAACTGAGCTGATGCTTCAGAATGGTGGAAGAGAGTACTGTGCTGCTGGAAGTCCCGTTTTTCAGATAATGTGCAAAACTGATGACCTGACCACTAGTGTCATTAGAACTCCAATGGCACTTTTGGGAAGAGTGGGGATACTAGTTTCGGTATCCTAGCTAAATTTAAAATATGTAATTATTCTACCTACTGTACTGTATCTAAAAATTGATATTGTCATCTGGAGAAGGTAATTTTCTATTCTTGTCCTAAAAAGTGCTGGATAGTGTTTCTGGATAGCTGATCACTGAACCCAAAAAGTTCAGTAGAAGTGCCCCAGCAAGACCTATATATACTATTTGAAAAGTGCTGTGAAATTCTTCACGTGAAGGTTGATTAATAAAATATAGTAATATGATTATCTTCATTTGCCATTAAATTGGAGAGCAAACATTACTTAGTAAGCTCTTAATTTTTAAGCACAGACAAAACCTCTTTAGTTTCATGCTGCTTGAGATTAATCTATGCATGTTCCTCAGTAGTCTTATATCTAAAACCAGAAGTTGTTTAGAATAGATGACAGCACATTAATATTCTGTGCTAATGATGAATTAGCTTTTGCTTGTTTTCATGTATCGGGGGTAGCCATGTTAGTCTGTATCTACAAAAATAACGAGGAGTCCGGTGGCACCTTAAAGACTAACAGATTTATTTAGGCATAAGCATCTGAAGAAGTGGGTTTTTTATGAAAGCTTATGCCTAAATAAATCTGTTAGTCTTTAAGGTGCCACCGGACTCCTCATTGTTCTTGTTTTCATGATGAGCTTCCATCAAAGGGAGAGGTTCTTTACTTATACGTTGGAAGTGCAGCAGACAAAAGGGATCTAGATAAGCTATATGTAAGCATAAATGTCTTGGTTTATAGGAGGGACTCTACAAACCAAGATATAAATCCCCATAAATCATGGGAGAATGTTTCTCCCAACTCCATAACTTCTTAGACTGGAGGCTCTCAAGCAATTCAGTAGTGTTGACCACATCTCAGTACAGAGAGTGACTTGTGAACCATCTCCTCTCCCAGTTGTGATTCTGTGGCTCCCCTTCTGAAGTTTTATTCATGATCACAGAATGTCCTTGTGGCAAATAAAGAAATTGTTTCCATGGAAGAGTAAAATTGGGAAAGTATCTATGTAGTTTTAGCTTCTTGTAATTAACTTTATGAGCTGGAAACAAGGAGAGAGCCATCACCATGTGACCTGCTGGCTTCCACAGACCACCAGGAAGTGTTCCATACACCAAGTGGAGCACCTCTGTCAGACATTTTCTTGTATTGTTGGCATATTGGCAACATTTTTACCCTACTCTTTTCTAAAATCAGGACCAAAAATACTTGCTCAATGCTGTACAAGGAAAATAGAAATATACTCCCTATATTAAATAGCCTAAGAGCCTTATTTCCAGAGGTGGCTAAGTCTCTGCAGCTCCCACTGACTTCAAGAGGTGGGTGCTTAACACTTCTAAAAAATCAGACTCCAGATGACACTGAAAAGAATTATTGGGAAACCAACAGGAGGTGCTGATTCAGATTTGAATTTTTTTATCACTCTTTTTTTCTGCAATGTTGGAATGAAGAAGACAACAGAGTCAGATGGGTTAGTGTCTGTGGCATTGTGGAGAAATATGGGATTTGAGTGGGTGGGAGCTGGCACTGAGATTAGGAAGCTGATCCATGCATAGTGGACAAGGTGGAAGAAGACACAAACATGTGAGTAGAAATGAGAGACGCAGGATGGTGAGGATGGCATCACTGGGAAAGCAAGGAGGCAGATGATACAACATAAGATCTGAGAGGTGGGCTGGGATGAAATGCAGAACCTTGACAAAAAGGACAAGAAATTTAAATTTGATGCAGCATGTAAATGTGAGCTAGTGAAAGGACTCAGAGGCCAAAGCAAGGCTTGAGGAAAAATATATTTCACTAATCTCTGCCTTTGGAGTTTGCGCTGGTTGTAAATATGAAGTGGAATACTTGCCCACATGTTTAAAATCAGTTTGAGACCCGTGACATTCAAATACTATACAGTTAATTCTGAGAATTGTAATATTTCAGAACTCTGAAATAAATTCCTGTTTGTTCTATTGTTATACCGCTGAAAAAAGTATTTTTGGCTATTTTAATTTGATTAATTGCACTTTGCCTAGGTAGCTGTTTGATTCCCATTTTGTTCATCTGATTTCCTGCAAGAGTGATGATTTCAGTAAACAATGATTTCTATGCAAAATACATGTATCTTCCCATTGTTTAGTTTGTGATATTAACAGACTCAAAATAAACCTAAAGGTTTTATTTTAACCCTACTGGGAATCTAGACATTTTAGTCTTTGGTGCCATGATTTTCAAAAGCTCTGAGCACTTATCAGCTCACATTAACTTCAGTGGCAACCATTTTGAAAATCTTGGCCCTAAGGTCTAAGGCCCAGATCCACGAAGGTATTTAGATTCCTAACTTACTTTGAGGCCCCGAGTCAGCAAAGCACTTAATTACATATTTAAGTTAAATGTATGTCACCCACGAGTCTTGGGCCCTAAATCTTTCACGCATGTTACACAGCAAGTTACAGAGTTTACCCAGAAATACAGTTCAGCCACTTTGAAACAGAACATGTGAGCTGTACAGCATGTCTACCGTTGTTTTTGTCCCAGTGGGATATTTACATATTGCTGGCTGCTCTTGCTTCCAAAGGAAGTCAACAGCTTCCAATGAACTTGGTGGGAGCTTGGTCAGTTTATTTTGTAGATTTGGTCTTAAAATAATTGATGGTTTCAAGCAATGCAAAAATGAACTTCTGATATATGTGTCATTGCACTTGTCCAATTACAGGTTCAATATATGTTGTCTTCAGGAAGAAAATTGTCCTCAAGCTTTATACAACCTGGTAAACTACTGGGAACAGAGCAAAAGCAAAAAATGAATTATTAAATACCCATAAGCTTTTTTCCTTAATGGCAGCTCTTTCACTCCGTCTCACAGGAACTAAGTATGGCTGTGGAGGAGGTGGCTGCGGAGCCTGCACTGTGATGATCTCCACTTATGAACCTGCTTCCAAGAACATAAGGTATCCTTAACAAAATATCTGGAATAGTCAACAATACATTTGTATGACCTTTTAAAAATAAATGTGATTTCAGCTTACTAAAGGAAATATTAAAAAAACCCAAGAATGTAGATAAGGTTTTCATATATGATACTATATTTTAAAAAAAGCTTGTCAAACTTTAACTTAATATTCAATTTAAATTGATCATTTGCAGAAAAACCTAGTGGTTAGATCATGTTAGTTCAAAGGCCATTTAAGTGGAAAAACTGTGCACTGAGTCCAGCAAAGGAAGCAAGTACCTGGGGTGGCCAATAGAAAGGTGTGGCACTCTGTCCGCTATTGAGACGTCACATCCGGTCTCTGGCGGGAATTCAGCGGCGGGTCCGTCAGCAACTTAGTCTTCAGCGGTGGCTCAACTCCGCTTCAGTCTTTGACAGCAATTCAGTGGCGAGTGCTTGACTCCCTCTCGTCCTCTTCAGCAGCACTCTGGCCGCAGCTCAATCAGGTTTTCCTTTTTTCTCTTTTTTTTTTTCCCCGACACTTGGGGTGGCAAAAAAGCTGGAGCCAGCCCTGACTGAATCATGTTATGTGCTGGCTAATGTCCTGATGCCTGAATATGTCACTGGCTTAGAGATGAGGATAGCTCCTTCAGAGACATGTATCCACAACGTGTAGTTACCTAAAACCTCGAAGTCTCCTTGATGGAATTCAGCTCACACCTCAATCACTGCTGTTCTCTGAGTGCTACATCAACTCTGTATTGAACAAATATTGATTTAAAGCACTGGTTTTCAATCTTTTTTCCATTTGTGGACCCTTAAAAAATGTCAAGTGGAGGTATGGACCTCTTTGGAAATCTTAGACATAGTCTGTGGACCCCAGATTGAAAACCACTGACTTAGAGCAGTGCTTATGTCACTGTTTAACTAGCAGGGCACTGCTGAGCTCACCTCATCAGGGAGGTCACTGCTAGCTAGTCTTCTATAGTGAGCTCTGTGAAAGCAATGTCATGAAGGAGAAAGGAGAGGTTAGTTACCAACGGTAACTCTTGTTTTCTCACTGTGTTGCTTGCAAAGAAACACTCTGACCTTCCTTCCCGCGCTCTGCATCAGAGCCCTGCAAATAGCGCTTCTGATGGCAGATAAGGATTAAATGATGGAAAGGGTGGGATATTTATACTTTTGGCCCATAGACTGTTAGGCTTGAGGGACGTGCACAGGCCCCTAACTGCCAACTGTTGCATGACCAGGCATGCGACTCCTACAACGTACACAAGAATTACTGTTTGTATAATCCCTATCTTTTTAAAGCTTATAATTCTAGTTTCACTCAATATGATGATGATGATGGGTGCTTATAGCTAGAGAGAGACCATAAAAAATGTGTTCTTAATTTGCCACAGAATACTATTACGCTATATTTAATGTTCTTGATTCTTCTTTACAATCCAAAGACATTATTCTGCCAATGCCTGTCTATTACCTATATGCTTGTTGCATGGCGTTGCAGTCACCACTGTGGAAGGCATAGGATGCACAAAAACCCGGATACATCCAGTTCAGGTGAGAGCATGCTGTAAAATGATTTTTGCTTTCTTCCTTCACGTGCCTAGGATTAATTGGCAATGGTGGCATGGCATTGTTATGATTTTTAAAGATATGGTATTGCTCCCACTACTAAAAGATAGCTCAAGACTCTGGATTTTTAAACTGATTCTGCAGTGCATTTTAAAATGTGTGAAGAAAAACAGGAAAATATAGTCTTTATGTACGGTTAGCTAGCTAGCAAATGTCACACATGCTGCAAAAACATCAGGAATCTCCAGCATAGTATGGGAACAACCTATTTGCTAAAATAAAACAGTTCTAGATGATTAACTAAGAGGTATGTGATCTCCTGTCAATGCTGGCACCTCCTTGAAGCCAGAAAGGAAGTGCCCACAGACTGCAAAAATGGCCAAAGGTATTAACGTTAAAATTATAGCACATTTATACAGAAAATATTTTAGATTATTTGTCCAGCTCTGCTAAAAAGCAAAGTATTGTAAAAGGTGCAATGTGCAATGTTGCTGCTTGCTAAACAGTGCATATACTGTATGTTGGAGGCACAGCAAAGAAGATACATAAACAGTGAGACTTTAGTGGGCCAGCAAAAGTCTGATATTTGTTAGACATTGTTAACAGTCGGACTAACTTTTACTGGAAACCTTGATAATGCAAGTATAAAATGGTTGATTAAGACGTATTAGAGATCCCCTTCATGCAGACTGCCTAATATTAACAGAGAGACAAGATAGGTGAGGTAATATCTTTTATTGGACCAGCTTCTGTGGGTGAGAGAGAGAGAGAGACAGTGTAGCTCGAAAGCTTTTCTCTCTCACCAATAGAAGTTGGTCCAATAAAAGATGTTACCTCACCCACCTTGTCTCGCTCATATCCAGCTACAACACTGCATCTAATATTAAGAGACTGAGGTAAAGACAAAAGAACTCAGTAATTGCCAGTCTGGATCAGACCCATGATCTGTCTAGGCCAATGCTCCATCTCCAGCAGTGGTCAGCACCAGATTCCACAAAGGAAGGTGTAAGAACCCCGAAGTAGGTAGTTGTGGAATAATCTGCTCCCTTCGTCCACCAGTCAGGTATGCTTGGACCCACACATCTGAAATAACTATTCTTGGTTCAGATTTCACATTAGATTAAGTTTCTTCTCGAAATATCTCGCATTTCTAAGAGAAAGGCATTTAAGTTTGTAACATTTGTCGCATTTTTCATTGTGTTAATTAGGTCAGAACTTGTAACCCTTTAAATCATGTTTGTAATTTTTGAAATCAACAGCTTTTTTAAGTGATTGAAAAAAGAATTTTTTTGAGTTTTCATTTTGAAGCAGGGGCTGTTCTTTTTTGTTCCAGGAAAGGCTGGCCAAGTGCCATGGCTCTCAATGTGGCTTTTGCACCCCTGGAATGGTGATGTCCATGTATGCTTTGCTGAGAAACCACCCTGAACCCTCCATGGAGCAGATAACTGCAGCTCTGGCGGGTTAGTTTTTGTTTGTTTGTTCCCCCCAACCCCAATCAAATGCCATTTTTAATATATGAACAAACAAGATAAATAATCTCTTAGTAAATAAGATTTTTAATGACAGTTTCCTTTCAGAAAAGCAGGGGAGGGAAGAAATCAACAATGAATTCTTGACTGCCTAAAATCTGTGAGGTGCCTATATACTAAGCAGCATATCCGTGATGTCATGCCGAATAGCATACCCTCCAGCGGACCAAAATTTTCAGAAGTGACTAGTGATTTGGGATGTCTCAGGGTGCCCAACTTGGCACACCTTTAAGGGAGTTGATTTTCAGAGGGTAGGCACTAAGCACTTTTTGAAAATCAGGCCTTTTTAAGATGTCTCAAGTTGGGTACTCAAAAATTGAGGCATCCATTATCAGTAGCCACTTTTGAAAATCTTGGCCTTAGATCTCATCAGATACAGAGTTCAGAACATTATAAACCTCAGAACAGTGCCAAAGCTTTTGTGACAGTAATAAAACTATAAAATAACAGAGAGACTGGCTATGTCTTCACTGCAAAAAGGTGTGCTTTAGAGAGGGATAACTAATGTGGGTTCACCGTCCCAGTGTAAAAGCAGAGCGGAGACGAGGCCAGTTTAGTTTTACCATGAGGCAAACTTGGTGGGGTCAACCATGGGCAGGAGGCATAGTGCTGACTTTGCCTAGCTACGTCATTGTAAACGCTGCAAGTGCCTTGTCTGCACTTCAGTTTTTACAATGAGAAAACTATCCCATGCTAGTTATCTTTCTGTAAAAACCCACCTTTGTGTCAGTGAAGCCAGAGCCAAAGTTGTTATGGCCCTAGGTCAACTCATCCCCTGCTGCCATCTGATGCAGCTCTTGCAGTATTACAGCTTCCTCTTAGCTGCTGTAAGAGTTTCCTTCCCTCAGGAGCTAATGGATGCTGAGCTCTTTTGTGCATCTGGCCCATACTGCATTTCAGAGATATACCCCTTCTCCTGAAATCTCAGAAAGATAAACCTTGAAGTCTTGAATCCTAAATTATATGTCATAGATAGAATTAATAGTTCACCTATTATTTTCTGGTATCAGGTAACTTGTGCCGCTGCACTGGGTATAGGCCAATCTTAGATGGCTGTAAAACCTTCTGTAAGGTAAGCAGTGGGATCGGTGGGTTCAAAGCGTGTTCCTATTCAACTGCCTTGAATATTTGTTCTAAAATATTTTTATGGGATAGTGAGGCTTGTATTACTGTGTATTACAATATCTAAACATCCAGAGACCATT
Source organism: Gopherus flavomarginatus (assembly GCF_025201925.1). Classification (NCBI taxonomy): domain Eukaryota; kingdom Metazoa; phylum Chordata; order Testudines; family Testudinidae; genus Gopherus; species Gopherus flavomarginatus. The sequence continues at coordinate 23,551,518 of NC_066626.1, read as the reverse complement.
GTGAGTTTAAATACACATCCAGTCTTGTTTCTGTCAAGGGTTGTTGGCTGTCCTTTCCAGTAATGCAGATCAGCCGTCTCTCAGCGCCTGAACCAAAGCTCATTGAAGTCAATGAAAGTGTTTCTGTTAACTCCCGTAAGCTTTGGCTCAGACCACCAGCCACATAAACCTGTTGTTCTGTAATATTTGGCCCAGACATAAAAATTGCAGAGTGGCAAAGAGTATTATAAAAATCTGGTTCTAAATATTAACTGTTCAGAAAAGGCCCAAATCTTCCTCACAAAAGTAGTTTCATTGCAGTCAGTGGGAATATTTGTGTGATTGAGGCAAGGAGACTTTGGTCTTTGCTAGTCGTGGCATTACATGCATAAAATAAAGTTGAAATAAGATTTGAACTAGAAGAGGTGGTGACATCAATGAGTGTTAATGACATAAAGTTCACCCTGTCTGCCAACATTTTGTGTAAATTCCACTGAGAAGCCTAGAAGACCTTTTTTCATGGAGAACTTTTAAAAAACGGTTTTGGTAAGAACAAGATAATGCCTTAAAACATGAATATTTGCAATTTTATTGACTCTCATCCAAAGCCCATTGTAAGTCAAAAGAGAGACTCCCATTGACTTCAATTGACTTGGGATCAAGCGCATTATGAGCAGAAGTCATATGTTGTATTAATGGGATATGACTATTTTAGGAACCATTTTGTTGTCAAAGTAAAGAAAATGGGAACTGTTGCTTGGATCAAGAAGACAAACTCAAAGGAGAGAAGGTGAGTTTAATTGTTTTTTCTTCCTGTTTAAATGTAAAATTTGCACTAGATGAAGAGTATTGCACTGCTTACTTGTAATTACAGTACATGCAAAGTGCTATGCCATGCAGCATCCTATAGCGGGCTGACTACAGCCCACTATGTCCCATTGCATTGCTCTGACTTTAAAACGAGAAGGGACCATCATGATCATCTAGTCTGACCTCCTGCACGTTGCAAGCCACAGGACCATTGCTGCTGCTGTTCTGTGAAATTAGAAAGTTTCTCTTAATGTTGTATGTACCATCTTGGGTGATCAGGAAGTTTTTCCATTTTCACAGGAAATGAATGTACTGTTAGTGGTGGGGGATTAGATATGTCTTCAAAGGCATAGGTAGGTGAGTGAAGGGAAATCTTCACCCTTTTCCACTGGAGTCTATTGTAACAATGCAGAGGACTGTTTGGATCTGCATGTTCAAACAATCTTTTGTGTTCTGGAATATTAATATTCTTAGGCTCTGGTTCTGCAGTGACCACTGCATTAGCAATCCCTGTGCCCAGGTGAAACCATATGAAGTCATTGAGGTTTTGTGTGGGTTCAGGGATTTGTCTATATGGCACTCATGGCAGGGTTGTGTTCACAGAACTGAAGTTTGCCTCAAAAACTAAATCAGAATCATGACACTAATTTTATGTGAACATTCCCATCCATATGAATGGTTTATTTTATGTAAACTTTCCTTTAAAAAATCTGTGCGTGTGTGTAAGAGGAGTTGGGGGAAATATGGTGCCAGCTCACTTCTCTATAGTTGAATATAGGGAAGTGTGCAGTTAGGATTTCAGGTCTGTATCATTCCACCCTCACAGCTCCAGAGAGGCCAGGGAAGGTGACTAAGTTGTGAGAGGCTACCTTTCTCCATTTCTTCCACTGCAGCAGCCCCCACTAATACTTGGCAGTTTACTTAGCATCTCATCCAAAGGCTGTTAGAGTAATTAGAAAGACTCCTGCTGACTTCAGTGGGCTTCAGATCTAGTCCTTGTGATTCTTTCTTTTTTATAAAGAATAAATGAAGTAAAAAATTGTTTGTTTGTCTGTTTGTATAAGATTTCCACCAAACTGTTTTCAGCCGATGAATTTCAGCCCTTGGACCCCACCCAGGAGTTTATATTTCCACCAGAATTAATGGTAAGTAGAATTGCTCTTGGTTTGTGACTACAGTGTGGAAGGGATAGATCAGTGGTTTGAGCATTGGTCTGCTAAATCCAGGCTTGTGAGCTCAATCCTTGAGGGGGCCATTTAGGGATCTGGGGCAAAAATCTGTCTGGGGATTGGTCCTGCTTTGAGCAGAGGGTTGGACTAGATGACCTCCTGAGGTCCCTGACATTCTATGATACATGCTGCAACATTTACATGTAGTTCAGTACTCATCTTAAGATGCTGTCTGATAGTGGAGTGGCTCCATCAGGACCAATAGATCTGCCAATATCTCTGATGTTTTTTAAATTGTGTTTATATTTACATACAAGAACTACATTAAAAGAACATTAAAGATGCAAAGTCAAGTACTCAAAATGTAGGGAATTAAGGTTGCCTGTGCAAAGCAAGGAGCTGTTGGAGATTCTCAACAAAATAGTTGCATGAATTTTTTAATGTGGGCAAAACAACACATTTTCATCATCTTGTTCTGATAAAAAGCTGAACTGTTTTTGCTGAAATTTTCCAAAAATAATCAGTCTTTGGCAGACATTACACATGGAAAATTTCAGCTTAAACGGTTTGACAAAGTTATAAGTAAGTTTGCGAGTTTGTCATGGAGGTAACGGATTCCATGACTTGCCATGCCCTCCATGACTTCTGCAGCAGCTGGTGTGCCTGGCTCAGGGGCAGCTCAGGCAGCCCCTGCGCCAGGCACACTGGTTGCTGCTGGGGCAGTCTCGGGTCCCTGCAGCACCCCACTCCCCAGCAGCAGAGTTTGCATGTGGGAGGGGGTAGAGGGTTGGGGCACAGGATAGGGTGAGATGGGCTCTGGGCAGTACTTACCTGGGGGGCTCCCCAGAAGCAGCAACATCCCCCTTGCTCAGCTGCTAGGCGGAGGCGTGGCCATCCTGAGCCTCCGCCCAGAGCACTGGGTTCACAGCTTCCATTGGCTGGGAACTGCAGCCAATGGGAGCTGCAGGGTCGGTGCCTGCAGGTGGAGGCAGCATTCAGAGCTGCCTGGCCACACCTCTGCTTAGCAGCTAAGCAAAGGGATTGTCATTGCTTCCGGAGAGCCTCACAGTTAAGCACCACCCAGAGCCCACCTCACCTCATCCCGTGCCCCAACTCCCTGCCCCTCCCACACTCAAACATTGCTGCTGTTGTGGGGGCGGGCGGGGGGGGGGCGCAGAGCCAGATAGGGAGCCTGCCAGCTCTGCCAATCACCCAACCCCCAGCACCAGCAGGGATCTCAGGCTGCGCACCGCAGCCCGCACCCCTCCTCCCCCAGGCAGCTGGGCTGCCCTCCTACAGCACCCCAGGCAGCCTCCCCTCCAAATTTTATTTACTGGAATTTTTAGTAAAAGTCATGGACAGGTCATGGGGCATTAATTTTTGTTTACTTCCTGTGACCTGTCTGTGACTTGTACTAAAAATACCCATGATTAAAATGTAGCCTTAGTTATAAGCAACTGAAAATAGTGCCACTATTTTTAGTGTGCTGGATTGAGCAGAGTTAGCATATGTCTGTCTGTCCTGCTGGGAACCACTCTCTCAGCTGTTGTATAAACATACCTAAAGTCTCCTCTGTCGCATTTGAAATGACTGGTTGCATATTTTATAACTAAAATGGACTGAGGTTCTACCATCATTAGGGCAAGGAGTTTGTTTCCTGTTTAGTATTTTTAGTCTGTTTTAAAGTACCATGTGCTTTCAGAGGTTCTCAAACTGGGGGTCAGGACCCCTCAGGGGGTCGCAAGGTTATTACATGAGGGGTCGTGAGCTGTAAGCCTCCACCCCAAACCCCACTTTGCCTCCAGCATTTATAATGATGTTAAATATGTTAAAATGTGTTTTTAATTTATAAGGGAAGGAGGGGGTCACACTAGGAGGTTTGCTATGTGAAAAGGGTCGCCAGTACAAAAGTTTGAGAACCACTATTCTAGGGCATTATCCAAATAATAATCCTCCCCAGTCCTTTGGTTCAGCAAGGCCTAAAGATAGATATCAAAGCCCTGCGTTCTCTAACTAGTTGGTGACTTATGGAGTAGGGTTGAAAGCCCTGGATTTTTAAAAATTGATTTTCTATTGTTTCCCAAGGGTGCGGGATCGAACCCTAAGTGCATAGTTTGCAGGATATTCAGTATAAATCCTGTTTGCTAGACACATCTGAGTCAATTTTAGGCATTTTATTCATGGAGCATTAATTTCCTCCCCATGCAAAGGGCAAGCACAAGGTTGATGCATTATTTAAGTCCCATTTAAACCAGTTTTGAGGTTTTAAGTATGACTTCCATGGTTAAGGAATTATTTTGGCTTCTAGTCCAGTGCCCTATTCACTAGATAACCGCTGCCTCTCTGGAGCTTTAAATATTAAATCTACATTGTTTTTATTAAATCTACGTTGTTTCCCCTATAGACAATGGCTGAAAATCAGCCAAAAAGAACTCTTGTTTTCCAAGGGGAAAGAACAACATGGATTTCACCTGCTAGCCTAAAGGAGCTTCTGGAGCTGAAGGCTAAGTACCCCAAAGCACCTCTCGTGGTGGGGAACACCAGTGTGGGTATGTAGTTTCAGAGCACATCCTGTTATGCTTGTGCCAGTGTATGTATGAACAGTCGTGGGTAGCATTTAGAATTGCTTGTGTGTTCTTTGTCCTTAATATGTGGCTCAACAAATGACATAGTCACAGTTCCGGAAATGCAATGATCTTCCTTTTCTCTAAATCTCATCCTACTCTATAGGGCCTGAAATGAAATTTAAAGGAGTGCATCATCCAGTTATCATCTCTCCTGCAAGGATCCTAGATCTGAATATGGTGAGATACACAGACAATGGTAAGCAAACGCTACTTTTGCCCTTTGAAACACATGGAGATATCTCTGCATAAGATAATACTGATCCCTTCCCTAGTGGGGAAGTTGTGAATCGCTCTACAGACATCCTGGCTCTCCAAGAACGTCTAGAGATGCTTGTGTTTATTTCTGAAAATTATGCCTGAGACATCCATGGATCAGAATGGCTATGATCCCTGCCCCAATGCATGGATACATTAGCGACAGCATGGATTTGTCTAGATTAGGAAAAGAAGTTGAGGTTAAATTGGGATAGCTAGTATGTGTTAAGTAACCCTAATCCTAACCATGACCCAATCCCTAGTGTAGATGTGGATTAACACCTTTTACCTCAATTTAGCTGTCTGAAGTCAGCCCTACGGGGAGTGTAGAAGGTCATTGGCTGTTTGTCCTCCAATATCTGCTTATGGAGGGGACCCTCAACATTCAGATATCCTCCCTACTACATGGAAGGGGTGGGAGAGTCAGCCATCTTTGCAGCATGTCTCCCTCTCCTCCTCTGTAACCCACAGAGGCTTCTCTGTAGATCCAGTGTTCATTCTGGGGGAGAGATAGGAGACTGGGTTGGCGAGGGGGAGGAGTGGGCAGACTGGGGTGACACTTGTTGTCGACCCCCAGCACACTGAGGAGAATCCATGCATGGATCTCATAGCACTTTATAACATGAATTATGCCTCACAAATGCCCTAGGAGATAAATAGTATATATTACTATCCCCATTATAAGTGAGACAGAGATGAGCAAACCGAGGCAGAAAATTTAACCAACTTGCCCAAGGCCAAATAGAGAATCTGCCAGAGCTTGGATTACAATTTGGGAGTTCACGGCTCAGAGCATTAGACCACATTTCTCTCCTCATTTTCAGATGTGCATAGCTGCTACCCTTGACAAAGAAGGATTCTCTACCACAGGGGTCGGCAGCCTGCGGCACACATCGCCAAACATGGCACGCAAGCCGATTTTGAGTGGCATGCAGCCGCCTGCCACAGTCCCAGCCCCCCAGCCCCACTCAGCACCCCCGCCCACTGCACTCCCATGCGGTGGCAGGAGGCAGAAGCTTGGTTCTGTGGCGGCCAAGCTTCCCTCTCTCCCCTGCTTCTTCCCCCAGCGTGGTGCTTTCTTGCCCCACCCCCTCTCCTTCCCTGCGCCAGTCAGCTGATGACCCTAGTGAGGGAGAGTGGGGAAGAGCAACAGTGTGCGGGGACAGTGGGGAAGAGCAAGTGTGCAGGGAGAGTGGGGAAGAGCAACAGTGTGCTGGCAGTTCCCTGGAGGAGACATAGAGAGGTAGGGATGGAGCCTTGGGGAAAGGGGTGGAACAGGCATATACTTCTAGCCCCCTGCCATGAGCCGCTCAGGGCAGGGGGCTGAGAGCACCCCTACGAGCCGAGCACCCCAGCCCTCTGCCCTGACCCCCCACACACTCAGCATTCTGCCCTGAAGCCCCCATACCCCCCAGCCCTCTGCCCTGACCCTTGAGCCCCCCCCACACCTGGCCTTCTGCCCTGAAGCCCCCAGCCCTCTGCCTTTAACCTCCCCCACCCCAACACACATTCATCCCTCTGCCCTGACCCCCCACACACTCAGTCTTCTATCCTACACCCCCCAGCCCTCTGCCGTGACCCCCCCCACACTCAGCATTCTGCCCTGCAGCCCTCATACCCCCCAGCCCTCTGCCTTGACCCTTGAACACCCCCACACACCCAGCCTTCTGCCCTGCAGCCCCCAGCCCTCTGACCTTAACCTCCCCCACCCCAACACACACTCATCCCTCTGCCCTGACCCCCCCCACACACTCAGCCTTCTGCCGTGCACCCCCCCCCACACACACCCAGCCTTTGCCCTGACCCTTGAACCCCCCACCCACCCAGCCTTTGGCCCTGCACCCCCATACATCCCCAGCCCTCTGCTCTGACCCCTGAAATCTCCCCACCCAGGTCTGGGGTCCTGGCTGCAGGCCCTGCTCAGCCCACTGCCGGCCTAGGTGAACAGAACCCCAGGCTGGCAGCGAGCCAACCTTACACTGCAGGTTGGCAGTGTAAGATCAGCATTTTAATTTAATTTTAAATGACGCTTCGTAAACATTTTGAAAATCTTGTTTACTTTACATACAATAGTTTAGTTATATAATATAGACATATAGAAAGAGACCTTCTAAAAACATTAAAATGTATTACCGGCATGCAAAACCTTAAATTAGAGTGAATAAATGAAGACTCGGCACACCACTTCTGAAAGGTTGCCAACCCCTGCTCTACCATGACTGTTGAAGACTTTTAACCCATCCTAGTTTCCCTGCAGTTTGCACATGCACATTTTGAAATTGATGCAATATTTGTTTTATTTCGTAAATTAAAGTATAACAGAAAACTTTTAAGATGTTGCCTTATTCCTATCCACATTCTAATGAGAGCTGACTGTGAGAAAAAGGCATGGCATAATTACAAAAGAACAGTCTGGACATAGTTTAATAGCCTGAATGTGGAGCAATGCTCACATTTTACTACTTATGATAACTTGGTTTCAGGACTAACCCTTGGAGCTGCCTGCAGTCTGGCTGTAGTGAAAGATGTCCTGACAAACACAGTCTCAGAACTTCCAGGAGACAAGACAAAGATTTTCCGTGCTCTCTTGCATCAGTTAAAAACTCTGGGAGGACAGCAGATCAGAAACATTTCCGTATGTTGTCTATTACTGCAGTAACAAGTGGATGGGTTAGCAAAACTGCATGGAATTGCTTCTGTCTGTGCATAATATTTGTATTCACAGCTGAAATAATAGACTTTAAAATTAATTTTATGTTACTGTCAGTCTTATGACCTTTGATCAATGTAAATCTTCACACCGTACTGACACATACATAAAGGTGATGACTTAATGACATAATGTCCTTTTTTAGTCTTTAGGTGGAAACATTATGAGTAGAAAGTCAACATCTGACTTGAATCCCATTCTAGCAGTTGGCAACTGTACCCTCAACCTGGCATCAAGAGGTAAGAGGCAGGGTACCTGTAAGAAGGTGGCCTTGCCTGCAGTGCTCTGCAATGGCAGGCCATGGCACAACAGGCTGGCATGCCTTAGTTTCCCTTCTTCTAATTCCTCAGAAATAATCCAAAGCAACTTCCCAAGTAAAAGCAAAGCCCTTGGGGGGTTCATTTATTACAAAAACCCTATACACATAAATAACAAAACGTAGTTCAGAATTTCTCCACCATAGTCCTTGCAGTATATGCAACATACAGACCTGGTGTCTCTCATCACACACTGGCTCTCCAGTGTAGTCCACTCCCTGAACTTGTAGTAGGACATCCCAGCGCAGGGAACATCCTCCCACACACAGCCTCTCTGCTGAGGTCATCCTTGCCAGGAGACCATCCCTCACTTCCACTGGCCCTCTCATGGTTCCTCTAGGTCCAGCTCTCTATTCTTGGGGATGTCAGCAGGAAAGCTCCTCCACTGCTCACCTGCCTTCAGCCCTCTCCAGCCTTTGTCTCTGCTTCTCTACTTTAGAACCAGCAGGCAATTGCCTCTGCTGCTCCTCCTGTCTCCAATCCTGGTTTTCTGGCTTGGGGATGCCAGCCAGCAAACCCATCTTGTTGCTCTCTTTGCCTTCAGCCTTCCCCCAGGAAAAACCTTTTTCTTCCTTCCAGGACCAACTTGAGTCCCGTGGTCTCCAGCAGGACTCATTGGGTCTCCCTCTCACTGAATCTCTCCATGATTCTTTATAGCCCTCAGGTGCTGTACCACCCTCTTAATTGGCCAAATTGGAGCACTTGTCCTTTCACAGGGGAGCTGGAACTACTTTATTTTACAAGGGACAGACACCCTGTGACAGTGCCTCTCTTTGTATTTGTACTGAAGATGTTGGAAGTGTGATAAGGAACAAAATTACAACCAATTAATGTTCAAGAAAGCCACTCCTTGCCACGCACCAAGCCATGTCTGTGGGGAGACTGGGGAAACTGATAACATATGAGGGGTAGCTCAGTGGTTTGAGCATTGGCCTGCTAAATCTAGAGTTGTGAGTTCAACCCTTGAGGGGGCCACTTAGGGATCTGGGGCAAAAATCAGTAATTGGTCCTGCTAGTGAAGGCAGGGGGCTGAACTCAATGACCTTTGGGGGTCCCTTCCAGCTCTATGAGATAGGTATATCTCTGTATATTTAAATGTATTATGGTAGCGCCTTCAGCCCCAATCTGATCAGGGCTCCATTGTTCCGGGTGCCATATTAGACAGATCCTGCCCCAAAGAATATACAATCTGAGGCCCCAATCCTGCCAGCGCTTACACGTGCTTAAACTTTACACAGGTAAGCTGTCCCATTGAGTTCAGTGAAATTATTCATCTGCATAAAGTTAAGCACATGCAAAAGGTTTTTTTTGCCAGATTAGGGCACAACTTGAAACAAAACAAATGGATACAATAAACAAATGGAGCGAGTTCGGGAGAGAGGAGGAGGAGAACATGATAGCAACACCTGGGCTATCCACATGTGTAATTAGTAGTTTAGGTATATAAATAAGCAGTACGTTTTAATGATGATCGGAGCACTATTACCTATAAGCATAATGCTATATTTAGAATGTCCTAACACTTCAACACTGTTTCAACAAACTGTATCAATTTTACACAGTGTTGAATAAGATATTATACTAACTTTAATTTCCTAGTTTTCCCATGTTAACATTTTATGAAGGGGGAAACCACACTGGTGAATTAAATACATATAAAATAGGAATGCTTTAGGAGAAAGTGTGCTAGCTGTTGCTCTTTTCTGATCCATTAGATGGTCATGTGTATTGTTAAATTAGGTGGATATTTCAGAATAGTGTGTAATTTGCAAATATAAGGACACTCACCAGATGGCCTAATCCTGCTTTTAGATGTTCAGATTGGCATTTAAGAAGACATTAAGTCTTCTGAATGTCAAACTGTGAGACTGTATTTCCTTGTTTATTGTTAATTACTTACTCAGATACTACAGTGATGATGGTCAGAAAAGTTCCTTGAGATTTGGATGTCCTATTAAGGCTCTCTCACATACAGCCCCTGTCTACACTACAGACATCTGCCAACACAGGTGTACCCCTGATCCTGCTGGCATGAAGAATTGTAATCCCTGACTAATGAAGCTATGCTGGCAGACGTCTGTTATACTGGCAAAACTGTGCTTTCACTGTAAGGCTATACTGTTGCAAAGCACAGCTTTGCCAGAGTAGCTGCATCTGCACTAGGAGGGTTTTGCTATTAAATCTGGTAAAGCTTTCCTAATGTAGACATAGCCATCGAAACAGGGCCCTCTATGTTATATTGCTTTAGAACAGTGTTTCCCAAACTTGGGACGCTGCTTATGTAGGGAAAGACCCTGGCCAGCGTCTGCAGGTCCAGCTCCCAGTGGCCGCGATTCACTGCTCCAGGCCAATGGGAGCTGCTGGAAGCGGCACAGGTCGAGGGACGTACTGGCCGTTTCCAGCAGCTCCCATTGGCCTGGAGCAGCCAACCGTGGCCACTGGAAACTGCAATCGGCCGGACCTGCGGACGTGGCAGGTAAACAAACAAGCCGGGCCTGCCAGGGGCTTTCCCTGCAGAAGCGGTGTCCCAAGTTTGGGAAAGACTGCTTTAGAACAATGGTCTTTTGGTGGTATAACTTATTTCACTCAAGGAAGCAGATTAAACTATTTGAGCAAATCACTCTTTTGATGGTACAAGCTGCACCTCCATTAGGAGGGTTTGCTGGAGTAATTAGACTGGTATAGTTATACTAGCAAACCCTCTGTAGTGTACACAAGGCCTAAGTAGTCACATGGTTTTTGGACTGGGAATTTCAAAGGTTCTAATGGAGTTAGATGCCCAACTCTCTTTGGAAATCCACCTCCCTCCCTTAGGTCCATTTCAGAATCCCAGCTTTAATTATTAATCTCATAAAATTGTGACCTTTTTAACTTTCAAAACAGTTGATCAAAAAGAGAAAGGAAAAGACAATACAAATTCTTCCTCTGGTAACTATTGAAAATAGAGAGACCACTTACATTTAACGTGCATGCTATTGATGGGACATTATATGAACTTTAAGTAATTCTTTTCCCAGAAGTATCGCATATTCTTCCTTGACAATTAAATTTGATGTATATATTTAAACTGTCAAGAGTTCACTTCTCATTGTACAGAGATTGCCATTTATTTTTTCTCCAATAGAAGGAACACGGAGGATTTCTTTGAGTGACATTTTTGCCAATGGAGTTGGTAACAATACCCTTATGCCAGAAGAAGTCTTAATCTCTGTTCACATCCCTCATTCCAGGAAGGTAAATGTTGCTGTGATGTTTGGATTTGTTTAGTGATAAGAATGGTTTTACCAGTGTTTATATGGAATTAAAGAAAGAACAGGAGGAAGAAGTACCATCTGTAGTTTAAAAAAAAAAAGAAAAACCACCCAACTAGTGAAATGTTTTGGAGGGCATTGATATATTCTCTATCCCTGAATGCTGCCCATTTTCAGCCTGGCTAGACCTCCAATCATTATGCAGATGAAGCTCCCGTTATCTCTTGAGGGTAACTGTAACACTGTAACACTGTGTAAGGGCAATATCTCTGGGAATTGATAAGCAGCCTGTTTGGGAGATACCCACCGGCAGTCACACATTTCTGGTCTTGATTAAAAATGTGACTTAATTGAATTTAGATGACTAAAGGAAAAGGAAAAGATCTGTAAAAGCAGAAGATAGAGTTGAAATACTGGCTTGATTTGTGCTTGAGTCCAAAGGTTTAGGCAGAAGTTGAGCCTCTTCAGTTTTGTCTCCCATTCTAAATGCAGCCGACTCCCATTCCCCCTTACCTCTCAGCAACCATTTGTGAGACAGGGGTCAGAGCAGCTGGGCTCTGCAGGAGATGGAGAGGGAGGCAGGTTTGCTTGCAAGACAACAATGAAGAGGGAACTATTGGATGGTTAAGGGAAAGGAATGAATGGTCCTAAATGTTTTGGAAGTAGAATCCATGCACGATGGTATTTGTTACCTTTGTTCATTTAGGTCTCTATTGGAACATATTACATTTCTGTGCATACTTCTTAGCCTCTGTTTGATTTTTCTTAGGGGGAGTTTGTATCAGCATTCCGACAGGCCCAGCGCCGGGAAAATGCTCTACCTATTGCTAATGCTGGGATGAGGGTACTTTTTGCGGAAGGCACAGACATAATTATGGACTTTGGCATTTTCTATGGCGGCATTGGCTCTACCACCGTCTGTGCAAAACAAACCTGTCAGGCACTCATAGGGAGGTACTGTATGAATTCCTAGAGACTTAATATAGCTTTCAAATTGGAATATTGTTAGGTTTTTTTAGTGTTTCGGGGCATAAATACAGAGATCCTTTATTTACAGAATGGTTGATGCCATTTATAATCCACCAAATTAACACAGATCAGCCCAAGTGATAAGTCATCTCCCCACCCCAGAATAGAATATTTACACTTTTCTCTTCTAAATGTTTTAAAGTCTGTCTGTGAATGTTGTGCTCATTGAAAGGTCTCTCCAGAGGATGAGTACTTTTCTGTTGTGCCCCAACCTGACCTTGAGGGACGTCTACCAGTTCTTCATCCATTCAGTCTCTAGCAGCTGTGCTGAAACTTCCAAAGAGGCTGCTAATTAATTAGTATGAGGGAGTGAGGTTCTAAAATGGGCACTGAAAAGGGAGTCATCCCTGCTCTAGCAGTACCAGCAGCAAAGGGCCTGAGGCGACTTATGCCTCTTTGGTTCAATGGCAGCCAGGATTGGGTGTGGTCTCAAATGCAGACTAGGACATGCCTAGGGGCTGCTTTAACTTTCACCCTCACTGAGGCTGGGGAGGACAGGTTTATGGTATTTTAGCATAGACTAGCTCTCTGCATTGTTCTTAACCAATCAGTAGCAGTAATCAGAACTCACCACCTAGCTAGCAGATGTCAGGTGCAGCTTTCTCTGTCTATGCTCCTGGCAGAGGTGGGACCTGAAGGAGGAAATGCCATTAATTGTGCAGGTTGTGATTGGGAGTTTTTCTCACATGTAAGGAGCACCATGGGAGAAAATGAGAACATGATTTAACCACCAAAAAACTGGGCTTGTTCTAACCTGAACCTCCTCAAATTTCAGGGCCTGTGAACAAACCCCTGGGAAATGTTTCTCTCATGCAACTTATGATCCAATTTTGAATTGGATTTGGAAGGAGTTCACGTTGCTTTTAGTATTTTTCTTGTGCTAACATAACATATTCTTGCTGAATAACTACTTGGTGTGGTTAAATAGTCAGGTTACCATTTATGTAATGAGGGCTTACAGGATATTTGAGTATTGTAATTTAAAGCACTGATTCTTTTATTATTAATCTGGGAACTAGGTAGCACTTTGGAATAGGGTATTATCTTACTCACTCATTAGACCTGAATTCAAATTCTTGTGCTAATCACAGGTGAAAATAAGGCCCTGATGTAATGCTCTTTAAAGTCAATGGGAGGCTTTCCACTGAGTTAAATGGGCTTTAGATCAGGCCATAAGTATGCTTATCTGTTGTGGTACATAGTGGATATTGGTCTATAAAGAGTCCTTTGGATCAGAAGGTGCTTTATATGTTTTCTATTTCTTTTATATAGTGACAGGACAGAGTTAATTGTTCCTAAACAATCCCTAATGTTCCCTGAATTGTGGGCACTTCGTATGTCTAAATAAATAATTCTTTCCCTTTGAGCACCCAATTTAAAATGTTAAATAAGAACTGCATGCTTTCTGTGCAGCTTATGTAGTGTGAGTTCCTGACAACCCTTTTCCAGTTGCAAGCTTTTCATTGAACGTCATGGCAGACGTACAGTTTATTCACAGATACCCATTCAGCAAAGCACATAAGCACGTACCTAAGTCTATCCATATTCAACAAAGTGCTAAGGCACATGCTTGATGAATCGGGGCCTTAAATTGATGTAACACTATGTTACACTCCTTTTAATTGTAATGACACCCAGATGCCACAGCAATGGCTGTCTCATAAAAATATGTAAACAAATACAAATCAGCCTTCTGAATTTTTGTTTATACCCTTAATGTTTATAGCCAGTTCATCAAAAACTAATAAAAAATAAATGACAACAAATCTACTGTTGCCCTTAAAGATGTTTGTACGAAAGAGAGATGGCTGAGCTCTTGGATCAGCCCATTATATTTAACTGGCCTTCTGTGTATTCAGACAGTGTTCTGTTTTTCTGGTTTAGGCACTGACAGTTGGTGTTATTGTTCTTGAGTGTCAAGATTTGCTCTAATAGATACAGTGACTAGGATTTTCAAAAGTGCCTAAAGCAGTTAGGACAAGTCAAGTCATGATCTTTTCAACCTCTCTTTAACAGAGTTTTTCCAGGCCCTTGATTATTCTGTTGTTCTTCTCTGAACCCCCTGTAATTCTTGCAATATTCTTTTTGTGATGGAGTGGCCCCTGGCAATAATTGAAAATGCTGATAAATCGCTTCTCTAAACTCTGTCCTATTGTGCCATTTGATCAGTTTATAAGCTGAAACACCTCCTCTCCATTATCTTTTTGTTAGATTTTGCTATGCCTTTGATCTCTCTCAACATTTTGCACCCAGTTTCCGTTGCTTGATGTTGAGGCCAGTAGTATAGCCCTGCTAATATATTTATATTCTTACAGCTTGGGATTTTTATCCATATAGAATCAACTGTGTGACATACTTCAAAAGAGCAGAATTTTCAGAAGATGCTGAGCCTCCATCATCTGAAAATCTGACCCCTTTAAAATGTCTGAAGTTGGTATCCAAAATCACTAGTCCCTTTTGAAAGTTCAGGCCATTATCTATTGTATAGTGATAATTTTTAATAGAGTTAATCTAGCAATTAAAGAAATTAATCACGATTAATTGTGCTATTCTTCTTCGAGTGCTGGCTCATATCAATTCCAATTAGGTGCACGCGCACCGCGTCCATGTTCGTTGGAAGATTTTTACCCTAGCAACACTCGGTGGGTCAGCTGGGTTATCCCCTGGAGTGGCGCCGTTATGGCACTGGATATATACCTCTGCCGACCCAACAGCCCCTCAGTTCCTTCTTACCGCCCATGACGGTCGTTGGAACTGTGGAGCGCGGCTTAGCTGATCTCCACTTCCCTAGCTACTCGTCATTCTTTACTGATAGTTCTGTATATAGTTCGAGTTTTTACAGTTATAGTTAGTCTTAGTTGTTTGTATATATAGTTAGTGTATATAGTTGAGGAGGGGACCGCGGATTAGCCCCTTTCCTCCCCCCGGTACCGGGGCTCATGCCCAGGTCACCGGGATTCAAACTGTGCTCAGCCTGCCAAAAGCCGATGCCAACAGGGGATCTTCACGACTCCTGCCTCAGGTGCCTTGGGGAATCCCACCTTCCTGACAAGTGCCGCATCTGTAAAGCCTTTAAGCCGAGGACGAAGAAGGAGCGGGACTTTCGTCTGAATGCCGCCTCCATGAGGAGCTGTCTTAGCCCAGCAATGTCAGTAGCGAGCGCTGAACAGTCCGCTTCTGTAAGGAGCGCTCCTTCGGCTCCAGACCACTCCAGTGCTGTGAAGGAGCCCCAGCACTGACCCTCCTTTGCACCGATCTCGGCTCGGCGCCGCTCCCTGTCCCCACGGCCCTGCAAGCAACACAAGGCTCCAGCAGCCTCTGTATCATCCGCACCGCAGAAGGAGCACATGTCTAAGACGGATCGCCCAGCACCAAATCTGCCGTGGCACTGCCGAATGTGACACCGTCGATTCTGGTCCCGAAAGGGCCGTTGAGTCCGGTGCCCAAAAGCTCCCCAGCTCACGCCGTGGTCGAGCTCGCTCTCCCATCCACGCCAGAGACCTTCTCCACGGCACGGGAGTTGATCATGATGACAGAGACCGCTCTGCCTCAACCCCCGGCACCGCCAGTGCAGGTCATCCACTCTATTGGCAAGCCTGTCTTGCTGAGGCCACCCTCCGTGGGATCCGTCGAGAAACATTGTTCAAGATCTCGGTCCCGCCGACGATCCCAGTCCTGCCGCCGCTCGCAGTCCCGGCACTGCTCTCCATCACGGTACCGGTCGCACTTGCGGCACCTCTCAGCCTCCCGTTCGCCTGCCTGGTACACCCGGTACCGATCTGGCTCCTGGCACTGTTCACGGCACCGCTCATCTCGCAGCCATTCTAGGTGAAGGGGATCGAGATCCTGGTCGACCTCCCGGCACCGATACAGTCGTAGGTCCCGGTCTCACTCACAGTACCGTTACAGCTCCCAGTACCACTCCCCGGTGCCATCCCGGGAACAGCCAGCCAGAGACAGGTCTCCTTCTCAGGGTCCCTCAGCACCGCCTTGGCCATCGAGACACACCTCGGTGTCGTCTCATTCTGGTAGTGCTTCCTACGCACAGGACCGTGACTCAGACGTGCCCTGCCATACGTTTCCGGAGAGCCAAGGCCACGAGCATGGGGCCCGTCAGTGGTCTTTCTGGACACCTTGGGTGTACCACCAAGCCCAAAGTGCTCCACCAGCTACACCACGGTCTGCCCCATCGGAACACCAGGTGCCAGAGGCAACCGTAAGCCGCTCCCCCCCACAGGTACGAATGAGGCTTCAGTACCATCAGCAGACACCCAGGCCCCACCTGAGCCTGACGCTGCCCCTCAAGAACAGGAGCCCCCACAGGATCCTCTTGTCCCTGGCCTCTCCTCTTCCTCCTCACCAGATGAGGCGGTGGCAGGGACATCCTCCTCCGGCCCTCACCCAGTTGACCTAAGGGCCCATCAAGACCTTTTGAGACAGGTGGCGCAGAATATGAATCTGCAGGTGGAGGAGGTCCCTGAAATAGAGGACCCAGTGGTAGACATCTTATCAGCAGACACCCCTACAAGAGTGGCCCTGCCCTTTATTCGCACAATACAGGCGAACGCTGATACCATCTGGCAATCCCCAGCCTCTATACCCCCCACTGCCAGGGGAGTAGAGCGGAAGTACATGGTGCCCTCCAAGGGCTATGAATATCTGTACATGCACCCTCCTCCTTGCTTCCTAGTAGTGCAATCAGTCAACAAGCGGGAACGTCATGGCCAGCAAGCTCCTGCTCCCAAGTCCAAAGAGGCAAGGCGCATGGACTTGCTAGGTCACAAAATATATTCGGCTGGGGGCCTACAGCTTAGGGTGGCAAACCAGCAAGCCCTCCTAAGTAGACACAGCTATAATAAGTGGACATCCTTGGGGAAGTTCATGGAGCTTGTTCCCCAGGAGTCCCGCCAAGAATTTGTGGCCCTGTTGGAAGAGGGAAAAAAGGTAGCACGAACCTCCCTCCAAGATTCTCTGGATGCAGTGGACTCCGCTGCCAGGACTCTAGCTTCCGGAGTGGCGATGAGATGCATCTCCTGGCTCCAGGTGTCAGGCCTTCCACCTGAATTACAGCAGACTATACAGGACTTGCCCTTTGAAGATCAGGGGCTATTCTCAGAAAAGACCGACCCTAGGCTGCAAAGTGTAAAGGACAACAGAGTAATCATGCACTCGTTGGGGATGCACACCCCAGTGACCCAGCGCCAGTCCTTCCGCCCGCTGCCTCACTGCACTTACCCCCCTCCTAGGCTACGACAGGACTTCGGCAGATGGCGTAGCCGGGGGAATCGTAGAAGGCAGTCTGGACCCCAAGGCCGTCAAAATTAGGGCCCCCCTAAACCACCGGCGGGGCCCAAACAGAACTTTTGAAGGGACACCTGAGGACGGCACATCAGTTGTTTTCCCGGATCCTTCCCCACCCTTTTACAACCGCCTCTCCCATTCCCTCCCTGCATGGTCCCAGCTAACATCGGATCGTTGGATCCTGCGCACGGTGGAGTTGGGATAGCACCTTCAGTTTGTTTCACTCCCCCCTTCCCACTCCTCCTCCCTTTTCAGGGACCCCCCCTCACTAGCAATTCCTCTTATGGGAGGTCCAGACTCTCCTATCCATTGGAGCTATAGAGGAGGTACCAAAAGACCTGAGGGGCAACGGGTTTTATTCCCGCTACTTCCTAATCCCCAAGGCAAAGGGAGGTCTAAGACCAATCCTAGACCTGCGAGGACTCAACAAGTTTGTGATAAAGTTGAAGTTCCGCATGGTATCCCTGGGGACCATCATCCCGTCCTTGGATCCCGGAGACCGGTATGCCGCCCTAGATATGAAGGACGCCTATTTCCACATCGCAATTTACCCACCACAAAGACAGTACTTCCATTTTGTGGTCAACCATCAACATTTTCAATTCACGGTCCTTCCATTCAGCCTTTCTACGGCCCCGCGAGTATTCACAAAATGCATGATGGTAGTTGCCGCCTCCCTTCGCTGTCGTCGGGGGCATGTCTGCCCGTATCTCAATGACTGGCTCATTCGAGGGGCCTCCAAGTCACAGGTGAGAAGTCACCTCTGCATCATCAAAGATCTCTTCAGGAGACTAGGCCTGATGATCAACACCGAGAAGTCGAATCTGGTACCGACGCAGAGAAAAGACTTCATCAGGGCGAATCTGGACTCCAGTCTTGCCAGAGCTTGCCTGCCGCAGCCTCGTTTCCAGGCGATGGCAACAATTGTTCAAGGCCTCCAAACCTTCCCGACAGTGTTGATTCTCACTTGTCTCAGTCTCCTAGGCCACATGGCCGCGTGCACCTTCGTGACCAAACACAGCAGACTGCACCTGCATCCACTTCAAACTTGGCTCGCGTCAGTGTACCAACCGGGCCGAGACAGCCTAGACACGATAATCACGGTTCCCTCGAACATTTTAGCATCCCTGACCTGGTGGCTGAACCCCACCCTGGTCTGTGCGGGAATGCCATTCCACCTGCCGCAACCTTCGATGGCCCTAACCACGGATGCGTCATCTCTGGGTTGAGGTGCCCACCTAGAGGGTCTCCATACCCAAGGCTTTTGGCTGGTTCAAGAGCTGCAGACGGTTTGCCTAGCGTGCCAGGTGTTTTGTCATCAACTCCAAGGTCATTGTGCATCAGTGTTTACGGACAGCACAACAGTTATGTTTTATATAAACAAGCAGGGCGGAGCTCGCTTCTCCCCTCTTTGTCAGGAAGCTATTCAGCTCTGAGAGTTTTGCATAGCCCTCAATCAACCTGGTAGCATCCTTTCTCCCAGGACTTCAGAACATCCTGGCAGATCGCCTCAGCAGATCCTTCCTAACCCACGAGTGGTCGATTCATCCGGACATCATCCATTCTGTTTTCTGAAAGGGGGGTTTCCCCACATAGACCTCTTCGCCTCTCGCGAGAATCGGAAATGCCACGTGTTCTGCTCCTTCCAGGGTCGCTCTTGGGCTCCCTCTCAGGTGCATTCCTGATACCGTGGACGAACCATCTGCTCTATGCCTTTCCACAGTTCCCGCTGGTCCAGAGGGCCCTGCTCAAGCTCCACAGAGACAGAGCCCGCCTGATCATAATCATCCCAGCATGGCCGAGGCAGCACTGGTACACCACGTTGTTCGACCTGTCGGTGACCGACCCAATTCCCCTACCACTTTGGCCGGATCTCATAACTCAGGACTACGGCAGACTTCACCATCCAGACCTACAGTCTCTTCACCTCACAGCGTGGTTGCTGCGTGGTTAAGCCAGTCCGAGTTACGCTGCTCTGCCTCGGTGCAACAGGTACTCTTAGGCAGTAGGAAGCCTTCCACTAGGTTGACATACCTGGCCAAGTGGAAGCGTTTTTCCTGCTGGTGCGCTCAATATAACACTGTCCCCATGCAGATACCAGTCCCTATGGTCCTGGACTACCTCTGGTCCTTGAAACAACACGGCCTAGCAGTTTCATCCATAAAAGTGCATCTGGCGGCCATCTCCGCCTTCCACCCAGGGGAGAAGGGACGCTCAGTCTTCTCTCATCCTATGGTTTCAAGGTTCCTCAAGGGCTTGGAACGTTTGTACCCACAGGTTCGACGTCCTGCCCCGACCTGGGACCTCAATCTCATTCTAGCCAAGCTTATGGGTGCTCCCTTCGAACCGCTAGCCACCTGCTCACTGCTGTACCTCTCCTGGAAGACAGCCTTCCTCGTAGCCATTACATCGGCAAGGCGAGTGTCCGAGTTTTGGGCCCTCACAGCGGACCCCCATACAGTGTTTCATAAGGACAAGGTACAGCTGCGACCACACCCCGCCTTCCTCCCTAAGGTGGTGTCGGCCTTTCATGTCAATCAAGACATCTTCCTTCCAGTCATCTTCCCAAAGCCCCACTCGTCACGTCGGGAACAGCAGCTGCACTCCTCAGATGTCTGTAGGCTCTCACCTTTTATATCGAAAGAACAAAGCCATTTTAAAGGACGCCCCAGCTCTTTGTAGCAGTGGCAGATCGAATGAAGAGCCTGCCGGTCTCCTTGCAGCGAATTTCATATTGGGTGACATCCTGTATCTGTGCCTGCTATGACTTGGCCCACATTCCAACTAGCCACCTCACTGCCCACTCTCCTTGGGCGCAAACTTCATCTGCCCATATACCCATCCAGGAGATATGTCATGCAGCTACCTGGTCATCAGTTCACACCTTTGCGTCACATTACGCATTGGTGCAACAGTCCAGGGATGTCGCGGCATTTGGCTCAGCAGTCTTACATTCGGCGACATCCCACTCCGACCCTACCGCCTCGGTAAGGCTTGGGAGTCACCTAATTGGAATCGATATGAGCAAGCACTCGAAGAAGAAAAGACGGTTACTCACCTTTGTAACTGTTGTTCTTCAAGATGTGTTGCTCATATCCATTCCAAATCCGCCCTCCTTCCCCGCTGTCGGAGTGGCCGGCAAGAAGGAACTGAGGGGCCGTTGGGTCGGCAAGGGTATATAACCAGTGCCATAACGGCGCCACTCCAGGGGCGACCCAGCCGACCCACCGAGTGTTGGTAGGGTAAAAATCTTCCGACGAACGTGCACGCGGTGCACGCACACCTAATTGGAATGAATATGAGCAACACATCTCAAAGAACAACAGTTACAAAGGTGAGTAACTGTCTTTTAATCGCGCTGTTAATAATAGAATACCATTTATTTAAATATTTTATTATTGAATATTTCTACATTTTCAAATATATTAATGTCAATTTACAACACAGAATACAAAATGTACAGTGCTGACTTCATATTTATTTTTATTACAAATATTTGCATAGTAAAAAACAAAAGAAATAGTATTTTTCAGTTCACCTAATACAAGTACTATAGAGCAATCTCTTTATCATGAAAGTTGAACTTACAAATGTAGAATTATGTACAGCAAATAACTGCATTCAAAAATAAAACAAACAATGTAAAACTTTAGAGCCTACAAGTCCACTCAGTTCTACTTCAGCCAATGGCTCAGACAAAAAAGTTTGGTTACAATTTGCAGAAGATAATGCTGCCCATTTCTTATTTACAATATCACCTGAAAGTGAGAACAGGCATTCACATGGCACTGTTGTAGCTGGCATTGCAAGATATTTATGTGCCAAATGTTCTAAAGATTCATATGTCCCTTCATGCTTCAACCATCATTCCAGAGGACGTGACCATGCCAATGACAGGTTCTGCTCGATAACAATCCAAAGCAGAGCAGACCAACACATGTTCATTTTCATCATCTGAGTCAGATGCCTCCAGCAGAAGGTTGATTTTCTTTTTTGGTCGTTTGGATTCTGTAGTTTCTGCATCTGAGTGTTGGTTTCTCAAGACTTCTGAAAGCATGCTCCATACCTCATCCCTCTCAGATTTTGGAAGGCACTTAGGATTCTTAAATTTTGGGTCAACTGCTGTAGCTATTTTTAGAAATCTCACATTAGTATGTTCTTTGCATTTTGTCAAATCTGCTGTGAAAGTGTTCTTAAAATGAACACGTGCTGGGTCATCATCTGAGACTGCTATAACAGGAAATATATGGCAGAATGCAGGTAAAACAGAACAGGAGACATAAAATTAATTTTTTGAGTTAATCGCGTGAGTTAACTGCAATTAATCGACAGCCCTAAATTAAACCAGTTTTCATAGATTTATTTTTCAAATAGATTTATTTTACTAGCATATATGGCTCAATTATGTTGACTTCATTGAGACTATTCATGTGAGTAGCAGCTGTTCAATGTGAACCACACCGTGTTACAGATCAAAGTTCCAATCTTGCTCCCATTGAAATCCAAACTACAACTGACTTCTTTGTGAGAAGGATCATGCCCATGTCTGTGATACAAGCAAGTTAGTCTGGTCACCATTTAGTTCGTCCAGCTGTGCCTAATATACTAATTGCAGTATTATTATTATTTCTGCTAGGCACTGGAATGAGCAAATGCTGGATGAAGCTTGCAGACTGGTTCTTAAAGAAGTTTCTCTGCCAGGCTCAGCCCCAGGTGGGAAAGTGGAATATAGAAGGACTTTGACTGTCAGTTTCCTCTTCAAATTCTACCTGGAAGTGCTTCAGTCATTGAACAGAATGGTAAATCCATGTCCTGGGTTTATTTTCGTGCAGTCTAGTGAAAGGTCTTGTACTCTGTATTTATTTTTCCAGTTTGTACTGTGTGCTGACCATAATTTCTGTGTTCAAAAAGAATTTTAAAAATACATAACAACATATCAGTGCCACTATTAAAAGAGCTCTCACTCTAAAAAGAATAAAAAAAACGAGAGAGAGAGAGAGATCATCTTATTTGGTCTACCTCTTCTCAAAAGGACAAATAGCTGGGATAAATAAATGGCTTTGCAATGTGCATAAATGTCACAAACTATCTATGCTATGATTTTTTGGTTTGGAGAGAAGATTTGTAGAAAAATCTGTTCAGATGTCATTGTGTGGTTCTAATTTTGATTTTTCTTTCTGAAGGATTCCTGTATTAAATCTGTAAAAGCAGCAAAGAATCCTATGGCACCTTATAGACTAACAGACGTTTTGGAGCATGAGCTTTCGTGGGTGAATACCCACTTCGTCGGATGCATGTAGTGGAAATTTCCAGGGGCAGGTGTATATATGCAAAACCTCGTTATCTCTAGCTTGCTTCTTGCTTGCATATATACACATACCTGCCCCTGGAAATTTCCACTACATGCATCCGACGAAGGGATTATTCACCCACGAAAGCTCATGCTCCAAAACGTCTGTTAGTCTATAAGGTGCCATAGGATTCTTTGCTGCTTTTACAGATCCAGACTAACACGGCTACCCCTCTGATACTTGTATTAAATCTGTTCAGTTTCCAAAGAAAAGAATGTTTTCTCTAATTGCCAGCCTTGCAAATTTAGCTTGGGCTCTGAGTCAAGCTGTTTTTTTCCTTTCTTACCTATCACCACCAGCAACAAAGGTTCTATGTCAGTTTTGTTCATACCTCAAAACAAAGTTAACCTCTTCTTACTACAGTTCCTTTCATTGGTCTCCTGAAACAGATATGGTGGTATGTCCAAATGCCTTTTTTTTTTGTATTTTTTAAATAAATATTTTATGAATGCTCAACAGTCTTCACTTCATTTTCAGCTACTTTTTTGGGCTCTTCTAAATAGGGGGAGACTTGAGAGGTTTATGTTCAATAATTGTGGTTGCTAATTCTTTTAATAGAAATGTGTGTGTTGTGAAAACGTAACTATTGTTATTAAAACACTTCTCTTTCAGGACCCCCATCTGTATCCTGACATATCAGAGAAATATGGGAATGTGCTACAAGATTTCCAACCCCAAATGCCCCAGAGCGAACAAATATACCAGGTCAGTGAGGCTCTTTTAATGCGGCCCTTCAGTTTAAAAGACACTTAAAAAATAAGATGCAAGAAGAGCCCAAGCAGTGAAGGCCAGATACAGATTTTGCAAAGACTGAGGATGCTGAACATCTGTGGTTTTGATTTAAGCTCATTAATCATTGTGGCATCAGTTATTTTAACTTAACCCTACTTTAGTATATGCTCAGTCCTTACAGGAACCTAAGCGATTGGAACAGAGTCTGGACATGAGATGAAGTACAGTAGAACCTCGGATTTATAAACACCTCGGGAATGGAGGTTGTATGTAACTCTGAAATGTTCGTAACTCTGAACAAAACATTATGGTTGTTTCTTTCATATGTTTTCAACTGAATATTGACTTAATACAGTTTTGAAACTTTACTATTCAGAAGAAAAATGCTGCTCTCCCTTTATTTTTTTACTAGTTTACATTTAAACAGTTACTGTGCTGTATTTGCTTTTTTTTTTTTTTTTTTTTTTTAAATCTCTGATGCTGCCTGATTGCGTACTTCTTCTTCAAGTGATTGCTCATATCCATTCCAGTTAGGTGTGCGCGCACCGCGTGCACGTTCGTCGGAAGACTTTTACCCTAGCAACCCCCAGTGGGTCAGCTGGGTCGCCCCCTGGAGTGGTGCCGCTGACCTGACGGCTCCTCTGTTCCTTCTTACCGCCCGTGTCGGTCGTTGGAACAGTGGAGCGTGGCTCAGCTGTCCTCCACTCCCCTAGCTACTCCTTGTTCTTCGCTATCTTGTTGTATATAGTTGGTTTTATCTATAGTTATAGTTAGTTAGTGTATATAGTTCAGCGGGGTTTGGGCATTAGCCCTTCCCCACACCTGATGCCGGGGCCCATGCCCGGTTCACCAGGGTTTAAACCATGCTCGGCCTGTCATAAGCCGATGCCCACAAGCAATCCCCACGACTCGTGTCTAAAGTGCCTTGGGGAATCGCACGTTACAGATAAGTGCCGTATTTGCAAGGCATTTAAACCGAGGACAAAGAAAGAAAGAGACTTTCGCTTAAAGAATCTCCTCATGGAGGCAGCTTTGAACCCTCCATCCTCGGCACCAAGCGCTGAGCAATCTGCTAGCAGCGCTCCTCTGGCACCAGACGGTCCCGGCACCGCCAAGCCACTGCGGCACTGGGCATCTCCGGCGCAGGGACCTGCTCAGCACCGATCTCTCTCCCTGAAGCAGAAGAGGTCGAAGCCCTCCACTACCTCTGTGTCCTTGACACCACAGTTGCAGCCTCGTTCGGACCGCCCGTCACCTACACCTGCCGTCGCACCGACTGCTGCGGTACCGTCGACTCCGGTCCTGCGAGGGCTGTTGAGTCTGGTCCCTGAGAGCTTCCCGCCGAGGCCTGTGGTTGAGCTTACAGTCCCCTTTACACCGGAGACATTCTCCACAGCCAGGGACCTTATAGCCATGACGGAGTCTGTCCTGCCTCAACCCCTGGCACCGCCGGTGCGGGTACTACACTCCAGAGGCAAACCGGCTATATTGAAACCTCCTTCCGTCAGCACGGCAGACCGGCGTCAATCACGATCCAGGTCCCGGCGCCGTTCACGATCTCATGGACGGTCACGGTCCCGACACCGCTCGCAGTCCCGGCACAGCTCACCTATCTGGTACCAGTCGTACTCACGGCACAGATCAACGTCTCAGCCTCTGACCCGGTACTCTCAGTACCACTCCAGCTCCTGGCACCTCTCCTGGCATCGCAACTCTCGCTGCCGTTCCCGTCACCGACGTTCAAGATCCAAGTCGACCTCCCGGCACCACGCCGGTTGCAGGTCCCAGTCTCGCTCTCGGCACCGGTATGACCCCAGTGCCGAGGAGATCACCGACGGTGAGACAGAGGGACACTTACCACAGTCTCTCAGCTCCTCCCTGGCCGTCCCGGAACCCGTCCGTGTCTTCCCAGGCAGACAGTGCGTATGCCCAGGACAGAGACGCTGATGTGCCTGCTGCATTATTCCACGAGCCCCAGGCTCAGGATCACGGACCTCAACAGTGGGCTTTCTGGACATCTTGGGCATATCATCAGGCCCAAGGTGCGCATCCAGGCCCATCGTGCTCTGCCACGTCAGAGCACCGTGTGCCAGAGGCCACCATTAGCCGCCCTCCTCCTTCTGTTTTGGAGGAAGTGTTGACCCAGGCACAGGACTCCCACATCCCGAGGGAGACAGAGGCTGTCCACCCAGAGGAGCCCTCGACTAACCCGCCCCTTGCAGTGCACTCTGCTTGTCCCGGGTATCTCCTCATCCTCCTCCCCTGACGAGGCAGTAGCCGGAACGTCGTCGGTAGGCCCCCCACCGATCGACCTAAGGACCCACCAGGACCTCATCAGGTGTGTTGCACAGAATATGAACTTGCAAGTCGAGGAGGTCCCGAAGGTGGAGGACCCAGTGGTGGACATCTTAACATCAGATGCCCCCACCAGAGTGGCCCTCCCCTTTATACGGACAATCCAGGCCAATGCCAACACAATCTGGCAGTCTCCGGCCTCTGTTCCACCTGCTGCCCGGGGAGTGGAACATAAATATATGGTGCCCTCCAAGGGCTACGAATATTTATATGTCCATCCCCCTCCCTGCTCCCTTGTTGTCCAGTCGGTTAACGAGAGAGAACGCCATGGCCAGCAGGCCCCAGCCCCGAAATCAAAAGACGCGAGGCACATAGACTTACTGGGGCGCAAAGTCTATTCCGCAAGGGCGCTCCAACTCTGCATGGCTAATCAACAAGCCCTCCTTAGCCGCTATGATTACAATACCTGGGCGGCGGCAGACAAATTCAAGGAGTTGATCCTGCAGGACTCCCATTAGGAATTTGTGGCCATCCTGGATGAGGGAAAAATGGTGGCTAGAACTTCCCTCCAGGCTTCCCTGGATGCGGCGGACTCTGCAGCCAGGACCCTAGCCTCCGGGGTGACTATGAGGCGTATATCTTGGCTGCAAGTCTCAGGCCTTCCCCCGGAGCTCCAACATACAATCCAGGACCTCCCCTTTGAAGAGCAAGGCCTATTTTCAGATAAGGCTGACCCTAGGCTGCAAAGCCTAAAAGACAACGGGGTCATTATGCGCTCGCTGGGCATGCATATGCCAGTGACTCAGTGCAGGCCGTTCTGCCCCCAGCCACACCGCTCTTACCCTCAGCCCAGACAGAGACAGGACTTTGCTAGAAGGTGGGGTAGAACCGGTCGCCGGAGGCAATCAAGGGGGCCAGAACCAAGGTCCCTCCAAACCTTCCACAGGGCCAAAACCCTCCTTTTGAAGGTGCGCCCGAGGGCGTCATACCAGTATCATCAAACGATCCGTTCCCTCCTTTCTCCAACTGCCTCTCCTTTTTCCTCCCTGCGTGGTCCCGGCTAACGTCAGATTGCTGGGTCTTACGCACGCTGAAATTTGGGTACCACCTCCAATTTATTTCACGCCCCCCCTTCCACCCCCATTCCTCGTCCCTCTTCAGGGACCCCTCTCACGAGCAACTCCTCCTCCAGGAGGTGCAAACGCTCCTCACCAAAGGAGCCATAAAGGAGGTACCGGAACACGAATGGGGCAAGGGGTTTTACTCCCACTACTTCCTAATCCCCAAGGCAAAAGGGGGTCTCAGACCTATCCTGGACCTGCGGGAACTCAACAGATACATGGTAAAGTTGAAGTTCCGTATGGTATCCCCGGGGACCATCATTCCATCCCTGGATCCTGGAGACTGGTATGCCACCCTTGACATGAAAGATGCGTATTTTCACATAGCCATCTACCCACCTCACAGGAGGTTCCTCCGGTTCGTAGTCAACCGCCAACATTTTCAGTTCGCGGTCCTGCTGTTCGGCCTCTCTACAGCTCCAAGAGTATTTACGAAATGCATGGCTGTAGTCGCCGCCCACCTCCGCCGTCGTCGGGTACATGTTTTTCCGTATCTAGACGACTGGCTCATCCAAGGAACCTCCGAGGCACAAGTGACCCATCACGTCGGCATTGTCAAGGACCTTTTCCTACATCTAGGCCTAATGATCAATGCAGAAAAATCCACTCTGACTCCCACTCAGAGGATAGACTTCATTGGCGCCACCCTGGACTCCAACCTTGCCAGGGCCTGCTTACCGCTGCCCCGGTTGCAGGCAATGGTGGCCATCATCCAAAGTCTGCAAGCTGCTCCGTTGACTTCAGTTCGCACTTGCCTCGGTCTCCTGGGTCACATGGCGGCCTGTACGTCTGTGACGAAATACGCCAGACTGCGCCTCCGCCCCCTCCAATCGTGACTCAACTCAGTGTACCGACCAGGCAGGGATGCCATAGGCATGATCGTCACCATTCCCCCGAGCATCCTAGGCTCCTTCAAATGGTGGCTGACCCCATCCCTGGTGTGTGCAGGGCTGCCGTTCCATCCACCCCAGCCCTCTGCGTCCCTGACGATGTACGCATCATCTCTTGGCTGGGGTGCTCACCTCGGGCATCTACGCACTCAAGGCCTTTGGTCATCTCAGGAACTGGCCTTGCACATCAATGTCTGGGAGCTGAGAGCAGTCCGCCTTGCTTGCCAGGCGTTCCAACAGCACTTGCAGGGCCGTTGTGTGTCGATATTCACCGACAACATGACAGCCATGTACTATATAAACAAACAGGGCAGCACAAGGTCCTCGACCCTTTGCCAGGAGGCCTTACGACTCTGGGACTTTTGTATAGCCCACTCTATAGACCTCATAGCGTTCCTTTTTCGGAACACTCTGGCGGATCGCCTCAGCAGATCCTTCCTTTCCCACAAGTGGTTGCTTCGCCCGGATGTTACTCTTCCAGTCTTCCGGAAGCGGGGATTTCCCCGTGTAGATCTCTTCGCGTCCCGCGAGAACAGGAAATGCTAGATGTTCTGTTCCTTTCAAGGCCTGTCACAGGGTTCGATAGTGGACGCTTTCCTCATACTGTGGACAACGCACCTGCTATACGCCTTTCCACCGTTCCCGCTCGTCCACAAGGTCCTACTGAAAGTACGCAGAGACAGAGCCCGCTTGATCATGATCTCTCCAGAGTGGCTCAGGCAGCACTGGTACACCATGTTGCTAGACCTGTCAAAGCTGACCCTATCCCACTACCTCTGCACCTGGACCTGATAACTCAGGACCACGGCAAGCTGCATCACCCAGACCTGCAGTCCCTCCATCTCACGGCATGGCTCCTGAGTGGTTGACCCAGTCTGAGTTGCTTTGCTCTGCCCCAGTGCAACAAGTTCTCCTGGGAAGCAGAAAACCTTCTACTAGAGCAACGTATCTGGCCAAGTGGAAGCGTTTCACATGCTGGTGTGCAGAGCACAACTTTCTTCCCGCCGAGGCCCCCATCCCTACCATCTTGGACTACCTCTGGTCCCTTAAACAACAGGGCCTAGCGATATCATCTTTGAGGGTGCACTTGGCGGCCGTCTCTACCTGCCACCCAGGGGAGAATGGCCACTCCGTGTTTTCTCATCCTATGGTATCTTGATTCCTCAAGAGCTTGGAGCGCCTTTACCCCCAGGTATGCCACCCCGCCCCAACCTGGGACCTCAACCTGGTTCTTACCAGACTTATGTTGGCCCCATTCGAGCCATTAGCAACTTGCTCCCTTCTCTACCTGTCCTTGAAAACCGCTTTCCTTGTAGCCATCACATCGGCGAGACGGGTTTCTGAACTCCGGGCTCTCGTGGCGGACCCTCCATATACTGTCTTCCACAAGGACAAGGTGCAGTTGCATCCACACCCGGCCTTTCTCCCCAAAGTGGTATCAGCTTTCCATATTAACCAGGAGATCTTCCTTCCAATCTTCTTCCCAAAACCGCATTCATCGCGCAGGGAGCAACAGCTGCACTCCTTAGACGTCCGTAGAGCGCTCGCTTTTTTTATCAAGCGGACAAAGCCCTTCCACAGAACCCCCCAACTCTTCGTCGTGGTGGCAGAGCACATGAAGGGCCTTCCCGTTTCCTCACAAAGGATTTAATCCTGGGTGACATCGTGCATCTGCACCTGTTACGACTTGGCTCACGTTCCGTCGAGCCACCTCACAGCACACTTTACCAGGGCTCAAGCCTCATCTGCTGCTTTCCTGGCTCATGTGCCTATCCATGAGATATGTCGCGCAGCTACCTGGTCCTCAGTGCATACCTTCGCTTCTCACTATGCCCTGGTTCAGCAGTCCAGGGATGACACAGCCTTTGGCTCCGCAGTATTACAGTCTGCGACATCTCACTCCGACCTGACCGCCTAGGTAAGGCTTGGGAATCACCTAACTGGAATGGATGTGAGCAATCACTCAAAGAAGAAAAGATGGTTACTCACCTCTGTAACTGTTGTTCTTCAAGATGTGTTGCTCATATCCATTCCAAACCCGCCCTCCTTCCCCACTGTCGGAGTTCCGGCAAGAAGGAACTGACGAGCAGGCGGGTCAGCAGGGGTATATATCTGCCGCCATGGCGGCGCCACTCCAGGGGGCGACCCAGCCGACCCACCGGGGGTTGCTAGGGTAAAAATCTTCTGACGAACGTGCACGCGGCGCACGCACACCTAAATGGAATGGATATGAGCAACACATCTCGAAGAACAACAGTTACAGAGGTGAGGAACCGTCTTTTATGGTTCCAAATGTGGTGTGTGGATGACTGGTCAGTTTGTAACTCTGGTGTTCATAACTCTGAGGTTCTACTATATGTGATTGAACAGATTATCATGTGTTCAAGTAAAATTTAGCAGCAGAGGGGAGCAGAGAGCTATTCTTCATGTCCTTGTGCAGACAAAATGTTCCTGTTCTGCAAGAATTTTTGAGATTTCAAAATCTTTCCCATCCCAAATCGGGACAAAAAGTCTAAATCTCAAAAATGTTCATGAACCAAAAATCCAAAAACAATTTGTATCAAAGCAATCAAAATGTTTCATGGTGATAATTTCAAAATGTTTCATTTAAATTTTGACTTTTTTACATTTGTGTTTCCTATCAATTAACTTAAATTATAAAAAGTCATTTCAAACTGCAAAATCAAACTTTTCATTTAGAAAATGACAAAAGAGGACATTTTAACAATTCTGAAGCTTTTTTTTTCCCTCAAAGTTTTTTTGAAACAGGAAATTTGCAAAGTTCTGGTTTTGACTAATTCGCATTTGCTGATTTAAAAAGTTTAGTCCAAAAATTCATGCCCAGCTCTAGTGATGGTCATCTGGAAACAGCAGCATTATTCCTGGGGCTACACCCTATGTGACAGTGGGAATGGGAGCCAATGGAAAACTGAAAACATTTCTGTTATATTAATATAAGATTGTATCTTAAAATTAGAGTTCCAGTTAGAGTTAAATCAAATAAATCACAGAGGGGAAGAGAAATTAAGCAGCAAAGGTAATTGATGGAAAGAAATATTGTAATTTGAAATGAGCTAGGGCATCTATGAGGCAAAAAGATATAGGAAGGCTGTTCCAGGGCACAGTAGCTACAGGGGAGAAGGCTCTTGTACCAGTGGTGACATAGGGACAGAAAGAAGTCAGTATTAATCTGAAAATCTGAGGTAGCAGGGGGGAAAAAAGAGGTAGGAGGAGGATGCAAAGTGCTTGAAGAATCTGTTACTCTATCATAATGTGCTATTGTCAATAGCTCTTAAACAAAATTATATTTGTGTGAAATAGGGTGACCAGACAGCAAATGTGAAAAATCGGGACGGGGTGAGGGGTAATAGGAGCCTATATAAGAAAAAGACCCAAAAATCGGGACTGTCCCTATAAAATCAGGACATCTGGTCACCCTGATGTGAAATTACACAGAGAAGAGCCATATTCTCTGCTGATATAACTCTGACTTCATTGCAGTAAACACATGGTTCTTACTAGTATAAAGTGAGAGGAGAATCAGGCATAGTAAATTGTATACTACTTTAAAGTCAGTTTTCTAGCAAAAACAAAGAATGACTGGTTTTTTTCTCATTGTTAAAACATGAGCAGAGTCAGGAACAAGAAAATCTGGAGGCTTACACAACTGCAGAAAAAACACCTCATTGTAACAATAACATATCACAAAGGATGAAACCATTCCTTTTAATATAGAACCAAATCTAGGTCAGAATCAGTGTTTCATTAGTATTTTCATTATCACAACATGTTTGAACAGGGAGAAACTTAAGTAATTGTTTATCTTCATACATCACTGACTTTCACATGGCTTATAAAATTGAACATTGTAGACAAAACTTGTCATCCCCATTTCACAAGAGGAATAGCTTTCCATTTCAGTAAATTTTCCAGTAAGCACAGAGCTCCACTCGCTGTCACATGTAGCTATTTACAGATTTAGAAGGTTTTTCAGTAGGTTCAAGAAGTTCATTTGTAGTGAATGATGAGTAATTAGAAACTTGCAACAGGATATTAATATATTGTGGTAAATGGGCTGATTAGCTGCTCCTAAGATGGACTTCTGACTGCACAGCATGTAGTAACATAGAATTGCATACTGGATGGATCAGTGTGGCCCATGTAGTCCAGTATCCTGACAGTGACCTGTGCCAGAAGCTTCAGATGATAGTGCAAGAAACCCTGCAGCAGGCAGTTACAGGAGAACCCCCCACAGGGGAAACACTATCTCCAGTAATTAGAGATTAACATTGTGACGGGTTAGATCACAGAACCCCCCTTGGGAGCTGCTAACTGATGTGCCAAGACTACTTCTATCCCTGTTTTCCCTGCCAGCTCAGGACTTCAGCACTCTCTCTTGCTGAGCCAGACACTCTTGTCTACTTCAACAAAGACCCAGAGTCTGAATTACCTGCCCCAAAGCTGCAGGTTTACGTGAAAGCAGATAACAGAAGTGTGCTTGTCTTTAGCACCCAGGTGCCCAACTTCCAATGGGGTCTAAACCCAAATAAATCCGTTTTACCCTGCATAAAGCTTATGCTGGATAAACTCATAAATTGTTCGCCCTCTATAACACTGATAGAGAGATATGCACAGCTGTTTGCTCCCCCAGGTATTAATACATACTCTGAGTTAATTAATAAGTAAAAAGTGATTTTATTAAATACAGAAAGTAGGATTTAAGTGGTTCCAAGTAGTAACAGACAGAACAAAGTAAGTTACCAAGCAAAATAAAATACAATGCACAAATCTATGTCTAATCAAACTAAATAGAGATAGGATCCTCACCAGTTCCAGAATGCTTCCTTTTACAGGCTAATCTCCTTTTAGCCTGGGTCCAGCAATCACTCACACCCCCTGTAGTTACTGTCCTTTGTTCCAGTTTCCTTTAAGTATCCTGGGGGGTGGGAGTGGAGAGGCTCCTTCTTTAGTTCTTTAGCCAGCTGAAGACGAAATGGAGGGGTCTCCCAGGGGTTTAAACAGACTTTCTCTTGTGGTTGGAGACCCCCTCCTCACCCTGTTTAGAATCCAGTCACAAAATGGAGATTTTGAATCACATGGGCAAGTCACATGCCCATGCATGACTCAGGACTTGCAGGTAGCAGTCATTACCCACATGCTACCTTGAATGTCCTCAGGTAGACTTCTTATGTGGATTGGAGTCTTCCAAGCTCTTTTGTCTGTTAAATGCTTCTTGACTGAGCACATGCGTTTCCCAAGAAGTGACCAAATGTTCTAACTAAGGCTACTTAGAAATCAAGCAATTATACAGCCAATGTTCATAACTTTGAACACATAAATGGTGCCTGTATACAGCTAGGATGAACATAACCAGTAGATCATAACCTTTACATAGATATGTTACATGGCATATGTAACAAAACTCTATTCCAGTTATATCATACATACATTTATAAGCACCTCCACCCCATAAAGTCTTATGGGGTACACTGTCACAAGCATATGCCCTCGAGCATGAGAGTTTAAATCCCCTCTGAAACTGCTTGTTTGTTGGCATTTTTAGATCCTTGCTATAACTCTGGATAATCTTACCTATATAAATGACAAATCCTTTTTTGGTCCCACTAAGCTCTTGTGAGAGTAGAACAACAACCTTTAGAAAGTGATCGCAAAATGGTACAGCTGCCATATCACATCCCCCATTCATTAGAATTAGATTCACAAACAACTTCATGTCCCTTCAGGAACTAAAGATGTCCAACAGGCAGAAAATATAGCACACACTGACAAGCAAAAATGTACCACAGCACTGAAAGGAAATAGAACCTCTTTTTTAGTGGCATGTTAAAGTATGTGGAGAAGAGTGGCTGATGGTTCAGAGAACCATCATTTGAGCTCCTGCTCTGCCTGGGTTTATGTGCTAATAAAAATGAGATTACATTTCCTTTCAATGCAGTGATAGCACCTGATCTATTTGTGCTTGTGTTAATCTCACTCCATTTTCTGTTTGCAGTCTTTGATTCCTCAGTGAACCTGGAGCTGTCTTTGAAGTGGCAAACCCATTATAATTAATTTGTATTAAAGTATCTCCTAGAGGCCACTGTCAAGATCGGGACCCCATTATGCTAGATGTTGTACAAACATAGGCAAGTTGAACTGATTTACCTTAATGTAGACTGAGTTAGTTAAGTCAGTGTGAACTCTTTTTGTGGATACTCTAAAATCAGTTTTAGAGCATCATATATCAGTGTATTTAAGGTAATCAACTTCCAGCTAATTTGTTATAAGGGACACTTAAACTGATTTTCAGATTCTGCTCACAAGTGGGGTGCACCAGTTTAACTTGCTTGAAAACTGATTTAGTGAAATCATTACAATTTGTGTGTGTAGACAAGGCTGTAGTAGTCAGTCCCTGCCCTGAAGAGTTTACAATCTACATAAACAAAGGGTGATTAGGGGAACAAGTGCAATGACTTATCCATGGTCAGCCCAACAGGGCAGTGACAGAATTCAATTCTCCTGAGTCCCAGTCCTGTGCTGCCAGCCACCAGGCTGCACTGCTTTTCATACACCAGATATTCCTGTCTTGGATTCCTTTTTAAGGTGTCAGAGACCACCAGCAGCCTGTCAACAGACAGTGACTAAGTAATACAAGTTGGCGTATTTTATTATTCAGATTATTCAGCATTGTGTTGCATGAGTGATTTCTAAGCAAGCCAGTGTACTGCTGTCAGTACTTATCTTCTGCAAATCTGTAGTCTATGCCTTTGTAATATGAGCAATATAATCTTTTAACAGCAGGTAAATAAATGCAAGTACTGTGCTTATTCAGATAAGACTATTGTAATGTTCTCTTAGAGCACAGCTGAGCTGGCTTGGGAAGTCCAACCATCAGGAAGTTCATGGTAGGAAACATCTAATTAAAACTGTCATTTCTCAACGTATTTCTAGTAGCAGACAGTTGATTAAAAAGAAAATAGAGAGGGAGCTACTGGAGGGAGGAGAGGTTAATCAAACTGCCTGTGCATTGGAGACTGTAGGGGGAAAGAGGATTTGAAAATATGAATAAATAGCCAGTTCTCAGCATAGGGAAAGGTTAGTAGTGAGAAGTCAGTGGGATTAGTAGTTCCGGATGTTTATTAATGGACCGGTAAAGTGGGGCAGAGGGCGGCAATGAGTACATGACAATATTTGCTGATGGCAAAAAATTATTTCTCAAGGAGGACCTAGAAAAATAAAATTAATAGGCAATGCAGTCACATATTAAATTCCTCACAGGCAGCTATGAGGGAATGCACATTGGAAGGAACATTTAAACTGCTTGTCCATACTGAGCTGTGCTGAATTAATTGGAAGCTTTCAGGGGGAAAATCCAGGAGTCACTATGAATAGCTCACTGCACTGTATTGCCAAAAAGGTGAAATACACAACAGAAGCCACTTGAGAATAATTCAGAAAATTATTACAGCACCACTGTATCTATCAATAAGACAACACATCATCCTCTTGAACACTGCATTCTGTTTTGGCTACTTTGTGTCATAAAGGACATAGCAAATATAGAAAAATTCAGGAGAAAATAGAAACAAAATGGGTAGACTTCTGGAAACGATTGCATAGGAGGGATTAAAGTGACCTCTGGGGACCAGCAGTTTAGTAAATGCTCCAGCCTAATCTGTATATTATATTATGCCAGAAGTAGGTACTGTTAAACTGAGATTTTCAGACTCTAATAGAAAGACACCCTGGCTTGTCTTTCTTGGGCTAGAGATTGTTTTTTTTTTAACTAAGCAGGAAGTAAACCCAGAGCAGCTTCCCAAGGATCCAGTAGGACGTCCCATCATGCACCAGGCTGGTATAAAACACGCCACTGGTGAAGCTCTTTACTGTGATGACATTCGTGCTGTGGATGAAGAGCTCTTTCTGGCTGTGGTAACCAGTTCCAGAGCCCATGCAAAGATTGTGTAAGTGCATAAATGCCTGAAAGAAAAGTATAACCATGAAGGCAATGGTTGAGATTTTCAGAGCAGTGAGGGCGTTTAGATGCACAACTTTCCCTAGATTGCTTTGAAAATCTCAGCCACTCTGCTTTGTAACAGAGGATAGACACTCAGAACATTCTGATGAGGGAATACTAATCTGAATACCAGCTCAGCATCTTTGTAAGGCCTGAGCTGCTCACAAAAAATGCTCTGGTATAACTAAAGCCTGGTCTGCACTTGGGGGTGGGGGGGAACTAATTCACGTAGCTGAAGTTGACATACTTAGATCGACTTACCGTGGTGTCTTCACCCCGGTAAATCGACTCCTGCTGCTCCCTCGTCGATTCTGCCTCCGCCTCTCACTGAGCTCGAGTACAGAAGTCGACGGGAGGGCGCTCGGGGGTCGATTTATCGCATCTAGAACTAGACATGATAAATCGACCCTGGCTGGATTGATCACTGCCCGCCGATCCAGCCGGTAGTGAAGACATACCCTAAGATTGCACTGATTTAGTTAAACCAATGCAGTTTGGACACACATATCAGTTTAAACCTGGTTTTCAGCAGTTTAATTTGTGTGTTAACAGGTGCAAACTAAATTGTTGTAAAACATGTTTAAAATCAATATAGAGTTTAACTAAAATCACTAATGTATCTGCTGTGTGTAAATGAGTCCTAAATATTTGTAGTTATCATCAAGTAACCTGGTTGCATTATTGATTCTATCACTGTGTGCCACAGATCTTTTCTCCTACTAATGCAGAAGAGATTGACACGCCCAGCCTTCTTTTGTGTTTCAGAACTACACCAGTAAATCCCTGACCTAACACTATTGTCCTAATTTATAATTCCATCAGAGAACTTTATGCTAATTACATGATTTCTTTAGCATTGTCATTAGACAGGAGATGGTACCTAAATTTGCAGGGTTAACAAAACTTTTGGTATTTAGATAATACCAGTACAAATCTTGGCCTGAAATCCCTTGGTTTGATTTGTATACTATCCAGGCAAAATAGATATGTAGAGTCAAACAAATGAGAGAGCATCTGAGCTCTTCCCACAAACTACAACACATGTATTTGTTTTTAACATTCAGTCGTTATAATACAAGATTCTCTCTTGCTTTGGGAGAAAGGCATACCTTGTAGAGGATGGGACCAAACAGAGTTCTTTCTGTCTCTACCAAAAGAGCTGGAGTGCACTGCAAGGGGCTGGGTGTTTCATAGGTGATATTCCTCTATGGAGCAAATGGGCCACTGCCATCCTCTCCAACACAATTCTGCTTAATGGGGGAAAGGGACAGTGACTTTCTTATTACAAAGCAGTCTTTTCTGGAAGGGAAACAGCTCACCAACAACGTTCCCTTCCCTCTACCCAATCTTGTTATCTCTAAGGAGGATAAAGACAGTGACCAGTAGCTTCCACAAAGAGCTGTGTGAGAGCAGAGTCTTGTGGCACAGGCTACCTATATATATATTGTATCATCTTATTTCACATGCAACAATGTGTGGCGCTAACTACTTTATACTTTCCCCCTAGATCGATTAATACATCAGAGGCCCTCAAAGCACCAGGAGTGTTTGATATTATAACAGCTCAGGACGTCCCAGCCACAAACGAGTTCTACTATTACAGTGATCCAGAGATTATATTTGCAAAAGATAAGGTATAAAGTGTCTGTCGGTAGCTATGATTTTTCTTTGGTGATATCTCTTTGATTCTTGATTTATAATTAAACTAAACAGGAACAATATTGACTCTTGAACATTTGTAGAATGTGTATGTTGGGAATTACACCTCTATCTCGATATAACGGTGTCCTCAGGAGCCAAAATATCTTACCGCATTATAGGTGAAGCCGCGTTATCTCGAACTTGCTTTGATCTGCCAGAGTGCGCAGCCCTGCCCTACAGAGTGCTGCTTTACCGGGTTATATCCAAATTCATGTTATATCAGGTCACGTTATATCGGGGTAGAAGTGTATTTTGGCTGCTCTATGGGGCAACTTCTTAGTTATTTTTCCATTTCTTTTCTAAGTATCAAAATAACTGAACTCTGTGACATACCTCTTTAAATCAGATGAATCAGACTAGTCAGGATATAGGGTAGTCTTTTCTAAAGCACCTGACGGTATGTCTACACTGCAGTTTGGGAGTGAGGGGCTGAGCGCAGCATATGTAGACATACCCAAGCTAGATTTAATCTATTAGTGTGAGCATCAGTAGCAGTGAAGCCATGGCAACATGGGCTTCAGTGTGAGCTGGGCTGCACAAGCCCACACTAGATATTTACTTGGGCAGCTAGCCCACACTTAAGTCTGTGCTACTGTGTCTTCACTGCTATTGGTTCATGAGCTAAGTAGATTGAAGTCAGTTCAGATATGTCTACACGTGCTACACTCACACCTGAAATCACAGTGCAGACCTGAAGACTTCCTCTGCTGAACCTTATCCCCTGAACCTACCGAACCGAACTGAACTCCACCATATGAGGGTCATCCTAACCTCATTACTCAGCCCACTTATTTATACCTATGATTG
The DNA here is from genome assembly GCF_025201925.1 of Gopherus flavomarginatus. Lineage (NCBI taxonomy): Eukaryota > Metazoa > Chordata > Testudines > Testudinidae > Gopherus > Gopherus flavomarginatus. The sequence goes on along the minus strand of NC_066626.1, from coordinate 23,513,156 downwards.
CCTGTAATTCCTGCATGAGTGATGTACCCTCACTGCTTGCTGACTGTACCTTGATTCATCCACCTTAAACCCCCCCATCGGGGATACTGCAGACTGTATGTGTTATGCGCTATCCAATATCAAAATACTAACATCCCCCTGTACTCTGTATGGTACCCCCGATGACTAATAACTGAATTTTCAACACTCTGTATCATCTATTTTTAAACATTTCTTAATACAATTTTAAATCTTCTGGGTCACATAGGCTCCCAAGTCTCATTTTTAGAAGTGACTCAGGCACTTGGGAACCTGTGTTTCATGGGAAGTCCATAGGACTGAGGAACCTAAGTCACTTAGGGACTTTTGAAAATGCTGTGCTTGATTCCCAAGTAACATTGATACTTCAACTAGTGTATTGGTTTAGGGGAAGGTTTATAGCAAATAAAAAAGGTTAAACCAAAACAAAAATTAGAAGGGGAAATGTGAACACTATTTATTTGAGTCCAGAATTTCAGTAAGCACACCTGGGGATCATTTGAATACAGGAAGTATATCCACTGTACTTTGCAGGTAATTTGCGTGGGTCAGATTGTCTGTGGTGTGGTTGCGGATTCAGATGTTCATGCCAAACAAGCAGCTGCAAAAGTGAAGATAGAGTATGAAGATCTGGAGCCGGTGATCCTGACTGTTGAGGTAATAATTAGCCTCATCCTTCTTGCTTTTTCACTGACTTATCTTGGGCAGGGAAAGCAGCTGTTTACTCTTCACTTGCTATTTACTTTTTTTTCATAACAAGTGAAGTGTGACTAATTGGATTCTCTTTTTAAGGACTAAGGGCCAAATTTTTGCTGTCACTTATACTAGTACATCCCTAATGATGTCAGTGTAAAAAGAGCAGAATTTGGCCAAGTTTCCGCTTGCACTTGGTTGGTTAGTTAGTTCTTAAGGAAGATCCTCACTTCCTCATATAGTAACAAACAGGGATCTTTCACATCCAAGGATTCCCCTGCCTGTTCCTTTCTGGGATTACCATGTGTTCTTGCTCTCTCTTCAGGCCATACCATCAGCTCCAGGAAAGCTGTTCTTGGAATTACCCAGTGAATGACAACAATTCAGAATTCCTGATCTGGGAACTCTGCCTATAAATAGGGGCAGGTTAAAATTAAATGGGGCCTGTTCTCCCCCATTTCACTGCTTAAATAAATAAAATATTAGTAGCCTCTCACAGATTTCAGGGGGTTGAAGTACAGGGCGGATTTTGACTTATGCTTTAGTGCCTAGTTCAGACCACACTGTCTAGACAGACATTCTTCCTAGCAACTTGTGTATTAGAGACTTGTTTTGTTATGTGGCAGTTGAGAACTTGTCTTTGTTTAGAGTAGCCATGACTGTTGGGGAATTTGACTGAAGTGTGTGCTTTCCTGATGTGATAGAGACTGGCTTGCATATCAGGAGAAGAAAAGCATTGTGAAGCAAAACACATGCTGACTATTCCTACCTTAACCATGTAGTCCAGTCTCTTTCTGTTCCATCTTGGTCACTTACAAGCTGTTCTGTCTCTCACCACAAACCAGACTTCCCTTTTTGTCCTAGGGAGAGTCCTACTGGACAGCTGTCGAACAGCCTTTTGGGAAATAGTATAATTAATAAAATACCTCTGCACTAGCATTCTGTAGGAAAGCAGAGGTCATCAGTAATTCGAGATTGAGTCACAGCAACATTTTCTTGTCCAATGTATAAAATCCTAAACTTCTGGAATCCTGTGGTGGAATTTGGTAGTCTGGTAACTCTCTGGTACCCAGTTCCCCATATCTTTATGTAAGGTGCATGGCAATGATATTGGTAATAAAATGCTGTGGAAACAAAGAGACTATTTAAAATTCTCAAACTCATGGGTGTGTTTTCCACCACTGCAGGAGGCTATAAAGCACAATTCATTCTTTGAGCCACAAAGAAGACTAGAACAAGGAAATGTTGATGAAGCATTTGAAACTGTAGATCAAATACTTGAAGGTAAAGTGCAGAATGTTTTGGGTGGATGGTGGGATGATGAGAGTTTCTGCCAGTTTGAAGTCTGATACTAACCAAATGGATCTGGGCAAAATGGAAATTGTCAAATCTTCATCAGAATTTATGGGGACAGACTTTCAAAGATTGGCACCTAAATTGCTCCTTCCTATGTCCCTTTTAAGTGCAATTGATGATGTATTGTGCCTATTAGGCAACACCAGTACAGCATTACTATCTGATTAATTTATGAGAAAAAATATAATCCTACCATTATTTACCATGGACTTTCCTGTCTCTGTTTTACTGTGATACAAAAGTGACAATCTGCAATATGGAAATATTGATCCAGAAAACCAATCAGATGACTAAAACAGCTGACATATGTCCTGCAGAATGTGGATTTTACCCTCTTGTTAGTCTGTTCCCTTTCAATCACCAATTCCTCCCTTTCTTCCTCAGCATCAGACATGGCTTGTTTGATGCTAGTACCAGAACAACCACGAACAGCATTTCCGTTCTGCAGAAAAATTACTGTATTCCACATCTGATTTGATTAACACAAGCTGGCTCAAGATCCTGTCAGCACTCTCAAGCCTTCCACATCCCAGACTCAAGACACTTAGCTTGATATTGACAGTGTGTATGGCAGATTATCTGGTAGTGTAAACTGGCACAGTTCTGTTGATATCAATGGGGCAGGGCTGGTTTACACCAGCAGAGAGTTTGGCTCACATTTTTATGCTAGGTGTTGCACCTACTGCAGCTGGTTTCTCTTGCCTGGTTGCACCTTAACAATAGTAACACCAGCAGATGTGTTGATCAAGTACGTTGAATGTTACGTTTTGTGTAATTTGCATACATGGCCTAGCCTCCTCATTCCTCCCCTTGTTACCCCCCAGCCCATCAGCAATACTTGAGTCTTTATCTTTGGAACAGGGGAGATCCACATCGGGGGACAGGAACATTTTTACATGGAGACTCAGTGTGCGCTTGTTGTGCCAAAAGGAGAGGATAAAGAAATGGACATGTATGTGTCAACCCAACATCCAGCACTTATCCAGGTAATGGAGAGCCTTTTTAGGCAATTCTTTAAAAACTTGACAGTATAGCTCTTTGTGTGTGGTTTGATAATCCATCTTAAACAGTTTATGATGCAGTAGGAACATATGAATTACACAGTTGGGTTATCCAATGTCCATTGCTTTCCACTACACCAGTAGCATGCAAGCTCAGCCCCACTGATCTCTCTGGCACCAAGGTGAGGAGTGAGTAAAAGCCCTTTAGTCCCCTCTGAAAGTAGTCTATGCTCCAGGGCACGATCCTTTAAGGTACAGAGTTCTCCCTGTGAAGTGCTAAGCACCCTCCACTCCTATCTTCTTCAGTGCTTTGTACATGCATTAGCTGGGGAGGGGGTTACAACTGCCTACTGCCAGAAAGATAAAGGGAAAACTCACAAAACCTAACAGGAGAGAGGTAAGGTTGGTGAGGTAATATCTTTTATTGGACTGACTTCTGCTGGTGAAAGAGACAAACTGTCAAGCTCCACAGAGCTCTTCTTCACGACTGGAATAAAACCTAGTATAGCAGATTATCTCTTCTTAGCTACACATATGGCTTGTAAAGCAGAATACATTTTGAACAAAATGCTAAGATTTTGTATTAGGTGTATTTTGCCCACTGTTCAGCTCCCATTTTCTGTGTGTGTTACTTTTATATCATTGATAACAAAAATCTGCATTCTTTCTTGGCTGTGTTTCATAAATGAGGGACACTGTCAATCACATTTCTTCATCTGTGACTAATAGGACCTTAGATTATTAAAACCAAACATTTAAAAAATCTAATGTCCTTATTATGGATTTTGCTTACTTCCTGCATTTCTCTCAGCTTGGGCAATTGTCTATAGCCAGTTTCACTTTCAGGTTCTCCATGTTGCAGTATTTGGGTGCAAATGTTGTTTGGGGGTATTTATTTGTTGAAAAATAGATGTTTCCATGGGAATTAGAAAGAAAATCATGGAGACATAACTTGGTCTTTTCTATAAACTTTTTTTGCAAAACTTAAATTTGGGCCAGATTTGAGCTGACAGGATCCCTTTAAAAATTGCAATGATATAAAAAGGGGATATTGACTTTACAGGAAATGGTGGCCTCATGTTTAGGAGTTCCAGCCAATAAGATCATGTGCCATGTAAAAAGAATCGGTGGAGCTTTTGGTGGGAAAGTAGGGAAAGCTGGTCTGTTGGCATCTGTTGCTGCAGTGGCAGCAAACAAGTAAGTGTGTGGCTTCCTGTTGTAAGAGAGAAAAGGGGAGGAATAATAGTTACCCACAAGGTCCCTTCCCTTCCCAGAGTTGCTCCCTCTATATTAGCTAACAAGCCACAAACACCTGACTGTCAGTGAGTTTTATTTGACTCTCTACTCTGGAAGGGTTATAAACTGGGCTAAGGTGATGTGATCTAAACAGAGCTGAGACTGATGTCAGCCAGAAATGCTCTCAAAACTCTTGACCGGCTTAGGGGAGCTACCCGCCTGTCAGATTGAGACCTTGTCCACATATAGGGATTGTACTGACCTTGCTACATCAGTTTCAAAATTGATTTAGTTAACTCAATGCAACTTTCTGGTGCAGACACTGATTTTGGTTTTAAGAGTGTTATATTGATTTAGCCTATGTTGATTTCTTACTGATTTGAGCTAAATTGATATAAAGCATTCTTAAAACCAAAATAAGTGTCTACACAAGAAAGTTGCACTTAGTTAACTCATTGTTTTTCAAAAAGATTCTGTCATGGGTCTGGACCCAGCAAAGCACATAAATAGTGCATACTTTATGCACAAGTAATCCCATTAAAATTAAGCAGGTGCTTCAGTCCATCCCTGTTCACTAAAACATTTAAGTCAATGCTTAAATTTAAACGCATCCTTTGTGCTCTGCTAGATTTGGGCCCCAGGGAAATAGCCATCCTTTTAGTAGTGTTTGTAACTTTGTCTGAAGCGTAACCCTCCTTCCCCCTTTTTTTACGTTTTTAATTTAGAACTGGTCGTGCAGTTCGTTTTATCCTGGACCGGGGGGATGATATGTTAATCACAGGGGGCCGACACCCTCTCATTGGCAAATATAAAGTAAGTGGAAGAAAAATGCTGTGCCCAAACCATCAGTCCACTTTATGTGAGAAGGTAACAAGATTTTTTAGAGAAAGGAAACGCAGTGGATCAAATTTACCTCAATTTCAGTAAGGCATTTGATACGGTTCCACATGGGGAATTATTAGTTAAATTGGAAAAGATGGGGATCAGTATGAAAATTGAAAAGTGGATAAGGAACTGGTTAAAGGAGAGACTACAATGGGTCGTACTGAAAGGTGAACTGTCAGGCTGGAGGGAGGTTACTAGTGGAGTTTCTCAGGGATCAGTTTTGGGACCAATCTTATTTAATCTTTTTATTACTGACCTTGGCACAAAAAGTAGAAATGTGCTAATAAAGTTTACGGATGACGCAAAAAGCTGTGAGGTATTGCTAATACAGAGAAGGACCGGGATATCATACAGGAAGATCTGGATGACCTTGTAAACTGGAGTAATAGTAACAGGATGAAATTTAATAGTGAAAAATGCAAGGTCATGCATTTAGGGATTAATAGCAAGAATTTTAGTTATAAATTGGGGAAACATCAATTGGAAGTAACAGAGGAGGAGAAGGACCTCGGAGTATTGGTTGATCACAGGATGACTATGAGCCACCAATGTGATATGGCCGTTAAAAAGGCTAATGCGGTTTTAGGATGCATCAGGCGAGGTATTTCCAACAAAGATAAGGAGATGTTAGTACCGTTATACAAGGCACTGGTGAGACCTCATCTGGAATACTGTGTGCAGTTCTGGTCTCCCATGTTTAAGAAGAATGAATTCAAACTGGAACAGGTACAGAGAAGGGCTACGAGGAAGATCCGAGAAATGGAAAACCTATCTTATGAAAGGAGACTCAAAGAGCTTGGCTTATTTAGCCTAACCAGAAGAAGGTTGAGGGAGGATATGATTGCTCTTTATAAATATATCAGAGGGATAAATATTAGGGTGGGAGAGGAATTATTTAAGCTTAGTACCAATGTGGACACAAGAACAAATGGATATAAACTGGACACTAGGAAGTTTAGACTTGAAATTAGACGAAGGTTTCTAACCATTAGAGGAGTGAAGTTCTGGAACAGCCTTCCAAGCGGAGTAGTGGGGGCAAAAGACATATCTGGCTTTAAGACTAAACTTGATAAGTTTATGGAAGGGATGGTATGATGGGATAGCATAATTTTGGCAATTAATTTGGCAATTGGTCTTTGATTATCAGCAGGTAAGTATGCCCAGTGATCTGTGATGGGATGTTAGATGGGATGGGATCTGAGTTACTACAGAGAATTCTTTCCTGGGTGCTGGCTGGTGAGTCTTACTCACATGCTCAGGGTTTAACTGATCACCATATTTGGGGTTGGGAAGGAATTTTCCTCCAGGGCAGATTGGCAGAGGCCCTGGAGCTTTTTCGCCTTCCTCTGCAGCATGGGGCATGGGTCACTTGCTGGAGGATTCTCTGCAGCTTGAGGTCTTCAAACCACGATTTGAAGACTTCAGTAACTCAGACATAGGTTTGCGGTTTGTTACAGGAGTGGATGGGTGAGATTCTGTGGCCTGCATTGTGCAGGAGGTCAGACTAGATGATCATAATGGTCCCTTCTGACCTTAAAGTCTATGAGTCTATGAATGGGATTTTGTGAGTACCACTAGTTAAAGTTAAGATTTTGTCATGTTTATTTTTAGCAATAAACAAAAATTCACAAAAACCTCAGCAGCTCGAAGGTCCAGGGTCCCCACCACCCACAGTGGCTCAGAGCTCCAGGGTCCTTATCACCTGCAGTGGCTCAGAGCTCCAAGGCTTCTGCTGGCTGACAGCTCCAGCCATCCCACCTCAGGGCACAGGGCTGAAGCTGAAAATATCACAGAAGTTTCTGAAAGTAACGGAATCCATTACCACCGTGACAAAATCTTATCCTAACAACTAGTTAAAGTTGTTTTTAACTAGTTGGTCTATTAATGCAAATAGCTGTATTAGTTCAGCCTTCATTTGAGACTCTTAATTAGGAAATTCAGAAGTAAGGTCCGCTAACCAACTTTAAATCTACCTCTTCACTCCCGCCTATATCTCTGCTTTCATTTCTTTTTACTCTTGCATGTCTTCTTCCTCCCATAATTTCTCCCTTTATTTCTTTCTCTCTGGAAACTGGAAGGCATAAGGAGTCCTTGGCCCAACAAAGTTTCTCTGCACAGGTTTACGCTTGAGGCCTTGCTGTGCACAGGTTCAAACAGAGAAACCACTAGGTTTTTACATAAACACAGAATCAGTCAGGAAAAACAGCACCTTTGGTTACAACCCAGTCCTCCAGCTACTGAATACAACCTCTACTTCACCCAAGGCCTCTTTCTGACCTGATTATCGGTAAAAATTTTATAGAAGTTCCTGCCCTCTTGTCAGCAGTGATGGACAAGATAGCCTGGGCAACACTGACTTAAATCAAATCAATAAAAAAAAGGCAGAATCTATAAACATAAGAGTCAGAAAATCTTTGGCTGCCAGGGCTTTCATCTCTGTCTACCTCCCTTGTACTTCCAGAGGGTTACAAGTGTCTCTGAGGCAGCCTGGTGCGAATGTCTCTGGTAGAGAGTTATTGTCCTCTTCAAGTCCCAAGTTCATCTGCCACGTCTCATCCTGTTCCTCCCTCTTTATACCTGGGCTTCCCCTCATTAGCTACAGCAGCTGTGGGCTTGTCTCTTCATAACTGACATTTCCCACAGCTGAGTCAGCATGGGGTAGTTTTTGCTGACTGCAAGTAGGAAAGGTTCTTAATCCCTTCTTGCCTGTGTTTTATGTGCGGTTTGTAGACCCCATAGTACCTTTCTCACCTCCCCTTCCCACCATGCTCTGGTCATAGACTCATAGACTTTAAGGTCAGAGGAGACCATCATGATCATCTGATCTGACATCCTGCAGGCCACAGAACCAATGAATTTTTCACTCCCAGTGCTCCCCTAGGAGGACTGTTCCAGAACTTCACTCTGCTGATGGTTGAGAGCCTTCATCTAATTGCAAACCTAAACTTCTTGATGGCCAGTTTTTATCCATTTGTCCTTGTGACCACATTGGCACTTAACTTAAATAACTCCTCTCCCTCCCTGGTACATATCCTTCTGATATATTTGCATGAGAATATAAGAATGGCCATACTGGGTCAGACCAATGATCCGTTTAGCCTAGTATCCTGTCTTCCAACAGTAGTCAATGACAGGTGCTTCAGAGGGAATGAACAGAACATGTAGTCATCAAATGATCCATCTCCAGTAGCCCATTCCCAGCTTCTTGTAAAGAGAGGCTATGGACACCATCCCTTCCTATCCTTGCTAATAGCCATTAATGGACCTATCCTCCATGAATTTACCTTTAAAAATTAACATTTACTGATGGTGGCACGGCATACTAATCAGCCATCTCCAGGAGAAGGCACAGGAAGACAGACTTTCCAGCAGCATCCCATTCCATTGAGATGCACATTGCTAGACAAAAGAAACTTGTGGTATGTACTGGACAGATGCAGTTCACAACTGGGAGTTTGGAAAGTCTGTAGCTTAACAACCCATTTTTCCATGGTTTCAACAGAGTTTTGCTTAAATTGAGTGGCACAATATAGCCTGAACTGTGTAACTGACATTTAGTTGCAAAATGTATAACCTGTTTGTACTTGTGGCTTGCAAAGGGTGAGTGGATTCCTGCTAGCAGATTTTGCTGGCAAGTGAAACATAGACAGGGCCAACCTCGTGCTGGGAGCAGGGACCTGACCAGGCCACAAACCCAATGTCTGTCTCCAGCTTTCTCGTGGTACAACCCAGGTACTCTCAGTGGATAGTGAATAGGAAAGGGCTGCCTAGACTTGAGGTGGCTGGCAGTATATGTACTTTCTTAAACCAAAAAACTGACAAAATGAGTAAGATCAGCCCTACTCAACCTTGGTGTTAGAAAAAAAGAGATGATGGTAACGTTTGTATTTATACTTTGTGTACTGTATGTTGGAACAAGTAGAGAGTAGTTTAAGGACTGAACATGTGTAAGAAGTCAATATTAATCCATTTTAGGTTGGCTTCATGAATGATGGTAGGATCGTGGCTGCAGATGCTAAATACTATATTAATGGAGGATGCACTCCTGATGACTCTATTCTGGTAAGCATTTTATGAAGGGGCAGATTTTCTAGTCATAACATGGGATGAATTGTTTGCTGGAAACATTGTGAAAGGCCAGGTTCCCTTGCTCACTTCTTGTAAGATTGTCCTGTTAGCCTGTGTTGTGGGGATTCTGAGTGTGTGTCGGAAAAGACCCCCAAAAGAGAAACCACCTCTCCTGACCTAGCTCAGTGTTCCCTTTTGGCATTTCCCCACACATTCCCTTAATGGAATATTACTCAGAGTTAGGTTCAAGTTATGGTGGTAGCTAAAAGTCTATTCCTCACAAATGTCCAGTGCCTCACAGTCTGCACAATCATTTTATGGCCACAGGGAATATGGAAGGTTCTGACAATGGGAAAATCTCCGTGGGTCTTAGAATATTAAAGAATAAAATCTACCTGAGGTTCCCAGCAGTCTTCGAGTGACGCTCAGCAAGATAATTCTGCATTTTCCAAACTGCAGTCCTCACACAGATACTACTCAGACCTCCCTCCTCTCCCAATCTTCCCACAGTTGTACGTTTGAATTCATATCATGTTACCACTGACTACATAGATAGATAAACACCACACCCAGCAACAATTAAGTTCTTAGAGAAAAATTGTCCCATTCGATATATATGCACCATTTCTGCTGATGTCAGTAGGAGTTATTTGCACAACCAAAGCCAAAATTTGCCCCTGGAGCATTAGGCTTACTTATATTCTGTGAATAATGTTTTAATTTACCATCATATTATAAGTATTTCCATGCATAGTTTCATTATAGAAAGTTAAGATTGCAGGATCTTCTCTGTGATTGGAGTGCAGTAATATATTTCAAGACTATTAGTATTAAAAACAAACTCTTACACTTTAGAAACCCAGGAAATGCAGAACTAAGGTTACACTTCATGTAAAGGAACCAGCAGTCCCTAGTTATGCATTCAACTAAAACAGTTAATCATTTTTTAAAGGCAGAGTTTAATCAACTACATTTTGGTGCTGGGTATTAGAACGCAGCCAGGACAGTCCAGTAAACAAAGGTTTCTCTCTCTTGTGTGTGTTTTTTTCAGATTTGTAGAAAAATAAACAAATATGAAAACAAAAACCAAAGTTAGAAGACTTTTGTAGTGGTGGCTTCTTTGAGAAATAAAACTTAACTCTGAACATCCTTAGATCCCTTTGTCTAGTTCATTTCAAATTATGTAGAAAATTTTTCCTTCAGGCTCAGATCTAAACTACAGTTTTTTAAATTGATATGAATTTTTGTAAATTTTTAAACTTAGGCCAAAATCAGTCTTATAATGGAATTTCATTTGCAGCCTTAACTATTGTGATACAGCACAGCCAGTGAGCAGCAGGAGAGTGATAGATGGGAGACGTGTGGGCCCCAGCATGATCAGAGCCTTATTCCCTGTAGAGGGAAGAGAGGCTGCTACAGATTAATTAGAGCACCTGAAATCAATTAAGTCAATTAGAGCACCTGAAGCCAGTCACCTGATAAAAAACCCCTTCTTCAATCAGACAGTTGGAGGAGTTGAAGCAGTGTGGTTTGGTGTTGGAGCGGAGAGCAGTTTGGAGGAGTTCAAGCAGACTGGTTTGGTGTTGGAGCGGAGAGCAGTTTGGAGGAGTTGAAGCAGACTGGTTTGGTGTTGGAGTGGAGAGCAGTTTGGAGGAGAGCAGTTAGAAGGAGTTGAAGCAGAGTGGTTTGGTGTTGGAGCGGAGAGCAGTTTGGAGGAGTTGAAGCAAAGTGGTTTGGTGTTAAAGTGGAGAGCAAATTGGAGGAGAGCAGTTTGGAGGAATTGAAGCAGAGTGATTTGGTATTAGAGTGGACAGCAGTTTGGAGGAGTTGAAGTAGAGTGGTTTGGTGTTGGAGCGGAGAGCAGTTTGGAGGAGTTGAAGCAGACTGGTTTGGTGTTGGAGTGGAGAGCAGTTTGGAGGAGAGCAGTTAGAAGGAATTGAAGCAGAGTGGTTTGGTGTTGGAGCGGAGAGCAGTTTGGAGGAGTAGAAGGAAAGTGGTTTGGTGTTGGAGCGGAGAGCAGTTTGGAGGAGTTGAAGGAAAGTGGTTTGGTGTTGGAGCGGAGAGCAGTTTGGAGGAGTTGAAGCACAGTGGTTTGGTGTTGGAGTGGACAGCAGTTTGGAGGAGTTGAAGCAAAGTGGTTTGGTGTTGGAGTGGACAGCAGTTTGGAGGAGTTGAAGCAAAGTGGTTTGGTGTTGGAATGGAGAGCAGTTTGGAGGAGAGCAGTTTGGAGGAGTTGAAGCAGAGTGATTTGGTGTTGGAGCGGAGAGCAGTTTGGAGGAGAGCAGTTTGAATGAGTTGAAGCAGAGTGGTTTGGTGTTGGAGCAGAGAGCAGTTTGGAGGAGTAGAAGCAAGGTGGTTTGGTGTTAGAGTGGAGAGCAAATTGGAGGAGAGCAGTTTGGAGGAGTTGAAGTAGAGTGGTTTGGTGTTGGAGCAGAGAGCAGTTGGAGGAGTTGAAGGAAAGTGGTTTGGTGTTGGAGCGGAGAGCAGATTGGAGGAGAGCAGTTTGAAGGAGTTGAAGCAGAGTGGTTTGGTGTTGGAGCGGAGAGCATTTTATAGGAGTTGAAGCACAGTGGTTTGGTGTTGGAGCGGAGAGCAGTTTGAAGGAGTTGAAGCAGAGTGGTTTGGTGTTGGAGCGGAGAGCATTTTATAGGAGTTGAAGCACAGTGGTTTGGTGTTGGAGCGGAGAGCAGTTTGGAGGAGTTGAAGCAAAGTTGTTTGGTGTTGGAGTGGAGAGCAGTTTGGAGGAGTTGAAGCAGAGTGATTTGGTGTTGGAGCGGAGAGCAGTTTGGAGGAGAGCAGTTTGAAGGAGTTGAAGCAGAGTGGTTTGGTGTTGGAGCAGAGAGCAGTTTGGAGGAGTAGAAGCAATGTGGTTTGGTGTTAGAGTGGAGAGCAAATTGGAGGAGAGCAGTTTGGAGGAGTTGAAGTAGAGTGGTTTGGTGTTGGAGCAGAGAGCAGTTTGGAGGAGTTGAAGGAAAGTGGTTTGGTGTTGGAGCGGAGAGCAGATTGGAGGAGAGCAGTTTGAAGGAGTTGAAGCAGAGTGGTTTGGTGTTGGAGCGGAGAGCAGTTTGAAGGAGTTGAAGCAGAGTGGTTTGGTGTTGGAGCGGAGAGCAGTTCGGAGGAGTTGAAGCAAAGTTGTTTGGTGTTGGAGTGGAGAGCAGTTTATAGGAGTTGAAGCAGAGTGATTTGGTGTTAGAGTGGACAGCAGTTTGGAGGAGTTGAAGTAGAGTGGTTTGGTGTTGGAGCGGAGAGCAGTTTGGAGGAGTTGAAGGAAAGTGGTTTGGTGTTGGAGCGGAGAGCAGTTTGGAGGAGTTGAAGGAAAGTGGTTTGGTGTTGGAGCGGAGAGCAGTTTGGAGGAGTTGAAGCAAAGTGGTTTGGTGTTGGAGCGGAGAGCAGTTTGGAGGAGTTGAAGCACAGTGGTTTGGTGTTGGAGCGGAGAGCAGTTTGAAGGAGTTGAAGCAGAGTGGTTTGGTGTTGGAGCGGAGAGCAGTTTGAAGGAGTTGAAGCAGAGTGGTTTGGTGTTGGAGCGGAGAGCAGTTTGAAGGAGTTGAAGCAGAGTGGTTTGGTGTTGGAGCGAAGAGAAATTTGGAGGAGAGCAGTTTGGAGAAGTGCTGTCACTGGCCAAAAGTCCAAGACCATAGGTAAAGGGAAACCCAGCTTGTGCAGAGCAGAGGGACTGTACAGACACAAGGGGTTGGGAGAAACTTGGCCCAATCGGAGAGAGGGCAGGAAGCCTCCCAAGCTGAAGGGCCAGAGAGGGAAGTAGCCCAGCGGAAGGAATCGCTAGTTCAAGTGGTTTACCGCTATCCCTAGGGCCCATGGGCTGGGACCCAGAGTAGAGGGCAGTCTTGGGTCCCTCCCTCTTCACTCCCCTTTCTGGGACACTAGTGGGACAGTTGATAACCCAGTTCCAGGGTGAGAAATGATGCCCTGAACCCTCACAAGAGGGGAAAGCATGGGTGTCATAAACAGATAGTTAAGAGTTAATAGAACAGGAGTACTTCATGTCTCTTTTGCCTGTAAAGGGTTAACAAGCTCAGTGAGCCTGGCTATCACCTGACCAGAGGACTAATCAGGGGACAGGATACTTTCAAATCTTGATGGAGGGAAGTCTTTGTGTGTGCTGTTAGTGTTTGATTGTTGTTCACTCTGGGGGCTCAGAGGGACCAGACGTGCAACCAGGTTTCTCTCCAATCTCTCTGATACAGTCTCTTATATGTTCAGAATAGTAAGTACTAGTAGATAAGGCAGATTAGGCTTATGTTTGTTTTCTTTATTTGCAAATGTGAATTTTGCTGGAAGCATTGTATCTCTGTTTGCTGCAACTTGTATTTGTGCTGGGGGGAGGATTCTCTCTGGTGTCTATAAGCTGAAAGACCCTGTAATATTTTCCATCTTGATTTTACAGAGATAATTTTTACTTTTTTTTCTTTCTTTTATTAAAAGCTTTTCTTTTTAAGAACCTGATTGTTCTTTTATTCTTGTGTGAGACCCCAGGGGATGGGGTCTGGACTCACCAGGGAATTGGTGGGAGAAAGGAGAGAAGGAGGGAGGAAAAGCCTGCTTTCTCTCTGTGTTAGGATCATTGTCTCTCTCTCTCAGGAAGAGTCTGGGAGGGGGAGAGAAGGGGGGGAAGGTGAATTTCCTCTCTGTTTTAAGATTCAAGGAGTTGAATCACGGTGATCTTCCAGTGTTACCCAGGGAGGGGGGGATCTGGGAGGAAGAAAGGAGGGGGGAATGGTTTATTTCCCTTTGTTGTGAGACCCAAGGGGTTTTGGATCTTGGGGTCCCAGGGAAGGTTTTGGGGGCCAGAAAGTGTCCCAAAACACTATATTTTTGGGTGGTGGCAGCTCTACCATTTCTAAGCTAGTAATTAAGCTTAGAGGGGTTCATGCAGGTACCCCATCTTTTGGATGCTAAGGTTCAGAGTGGGGAATCATACCTTGACAGTGGGACCCCTCATGATAGTGCCCGCAATCTGCTACACTATGGAGAGACTATTGTAGCTCACTAATCATATATCAACTGCTATTGTTCTACTACATTCCTTTCATTTGCTAACAGAACTATTGAAATGCAGGATCATTCTTTGTGGGAAATGTAGATGTAATGAGTGTAGAATATTCTTGTTACATGGGATTTATAGAAACATTTTTTTAAAAAAGCTTAAAATTCTCTTCTATTGTCCAAATTGTCTCAAGTCCAAGTCCTTTCTCTAATAGGAGGAATATTTACTTGTTTAATTGTGAATGTAATTTTAAAGGAAGAGCTGTTCTGATATTTAGCTGTGCCTGTTCTCATACTCAAGGTAACAGAGATAGTCTTACTAAAAATGGATAATGCTTACAAGATTCCCAACTTGCGGTGCTGCAGTCGTGCCTGCAAGACGAACTTGCCATCAAACACAGCATTCCGAGGATTTGGTTTCCCCCAGTCAGGACTGATTACAGAATCCTGGATAACAGCTATTGCAGCCAAAAGTGGTTTATCACCAGAAAAAGTAAGGAAAGAGGATTATTAGCTTTGAAATTAAACAGTTTGTTTTTCTTTACTCTTTTGTACTGTACAACCTGTGTTAAAGTGTGGCCCACACAGTAAACTATTTGAAAACTCCTGGGTTGGCTGACTAGCTAGAACTAATCGTTTTCAAGTCCTGAGTGGACTACAAAGCATTTGTTGTTATTAGTTACTCTTGTTTTTGTGACTGGTCACCTGAGTAGGATGGTATTTTGTCTGTTTCTGGATTGAATGACTAAAATATTTTAAAGATGAGAGTAACAAAACAAAAAACTAGGGGTATGAATTTCTGGATGAAATTGTGCTAAAATTTTAAAGTATTTCCCATTCAAAATTTGACTGCTTTAAAAAATGAATAATATGGCCCCACTGTCATACTTTACCCAATTTGTCATGATTAATCATAAAAACACTCAAGAATGCATTTTGCTTACTATTTGACCACTAATCCCAAAAGCAGTAGTCTGCTTTTATGAAGATGGTACGATCTGGTTTAATTCTGCTGTTTCAGGTTAGGGAGATAAACATGTACAAAGAAACTGAACAAATGTGCTACACTCAAGAGCTTGATCCAGAGAACATGGTAAAGTGTTGGAATGAATGTATGGAGAAGTCTGAATACTACAGCAGGAAAACAGCTGTGGAAGAATTTAACAAGCAAAATTACTGGAAGAAGAAGGGGATTGCCATTATTCCCATGAAGTTTCCATTTGGCTTATGCACACGTTTTCTAAGTCAGGTCAGTTGGCTTTAAAGCTGCTTTAAAAATGCTGACAAACACAATGGGCTAAGCCTTTTACCCTTGGAAGGCTAGGTTTTACCTAGTTTAGATAACAAAAAATATATTGAGATTGTTGTAGAAAAACCACCATGCATTGTGTTTGGATCAGAACAGCCTGAGGCCCCTTTTATTACAAGCATGCAAGGTGGGAACCAGTGAACTGACAGTCCCCCTGAAAACAGGTTTATACAGCTTATATAGCGTAAAACCAAAATTAGCAACACTTACTTCCTTGTTAACATTTTTGCCATAATTGGAATACACTTTCCATAAAAGGAAGACAGCACCACCCTTTGCGGTTACAAGCTTCTTCTAACACTAGCAATGGGCAGTTATATTTCACAGGCCTGGTGATTACAACTAGTTCTGCTTTTGTATTTTTCTTTTACCCTGTCTCCAATAACCCCTCCCTCCCTTTCTTTTCTGCCCTCTGGTCACCCACATGATTAACTTGACCAAAGTTTAGGCCTGAGCAAATTTTTCTGCCACATAATTTTAATCCCAGAGGAACACTTGTTCAGATCCTAACACCTGTTATCTATAGACTGCATTGGCTTCTGAGTCACTTCCAGGTGCAGTCAACAGTGTTAATTTTGATCTATAAAGCCCATGTAGTTTAAGCCATAGCTATCGTCCCTGTAGAATACTACATAGGGTAAAAATAGATGAAGGCCTCTTACTAACAGTGTCTCAGTTTAAGCTTTTGGATATTGAAGGCAGGATGTCATCTTCAAAGGGTTCTCACCTCTAGCATTTGCTCCCCCCGAACCCAAGACTGTTGAACTTTGGGCAGTAGGGAAAGCTGCTTTTTCAGACTTATCATTTGCAGGTCGGGGTGGGGGTTAAGCATTAAGAAGAGAGAGTTGGAGGAGAATTTTTAATTCATATTGATGACTTGTGTGATATGTTTAATGTTGGGGATGTGTTCAGTGCTTGTTCGATAAACACCTTTTATACATTGAAAAATAAATCAGTCCTCAAGGTGACAGAATGTGCCACTCAATTTGCAGTCTCTCCTCAACATTTTACTCACAGGGTCTATTGCAGACTGTGATGCAGCTTATGGCTGAATTGTGGGGATTGGAAGGAAACCATTCAGGACTCAACTGGCTCTGACCATTACTGTCAGTTTATCCAATTCATGGCTCCCCAAAAAGTCCAGAGGCTTGAAAACATCAACAAGAGAGAAAATATAACTTGCAGCAATGTTTTTATATAAACATCTGTCACTAGGTGACACTGGCCCTTTAAGAGGCCAGTCAGTTGATACCCATTTAGGCTTCAGAGAGCACCTGAGCCCTAGAGGGTAGAAGACCATGTGAGTTGGAGATCTGGTGAGTCAGATTCAGAGAAATGTCTGAGAAAGCGGAGCAATAAAAGCAGTAGGTGGAAGCTGTCTGGGAGAGACAAGGACACTGCGGAGAACAGAGAGGTTTCCAGTCCCTGCCTGGAAGTAGGTTGGAATTGGCTAGGAGACTAGCAGAGGGGACAGTCCTAGGTGACTGAAAAGGGCTAAAAGCTAGGAGACCAGCAGAAGAGTTGGCTTGCTGACCTTCCTGTGCCGTAGAACCAGTGCTGGGAGGCAGAAAAGGGCTGAATTATTGTACTGTGTGTTGGGTAGAAGAATCATGAGACTGGTCATGCTCAGGTGGATGGCTGGGAGTGTGGGGCTCTGGAACAAGGACAGAAAGGAACTGAGAACCAAGTGCTGGTGGACTCAGGTGTGGATGACCTGGAAGTGATGTTCCTGGAGAGGGGAATGGAAAATCGCTGTACCTTGATATGTTTTACTGTGGGAATTAAGAGAACAGTTTTACCATGAGGAATCTTACATGTATGTGAATAAATGATACCTAGAGGTGGGACTTTGAATTTGGCAGTGAGAGAGACTGTTCTTTTTATGGCTGGTCTGAGGGGAAACTGAGGAAGGTACACTTGACATGTGGCAGCCTGCTACAGAAGGGCGTGCCAGATAGGGGTTGCCTTATTAAAACACAATTGGCATGCAAAAATGTGATTCCTCTAGCCATTTTTAGAAATGACTAGACTATGTAGCTGAAAGGGGTTGCAAGTGCTTTGGAGGATAGGATTATAATTCAAAATGATCTGCACAAACTGGAGGAATGGTCTGAAGTAAATAGGATGAAATTCAATAAGAACAAATGCAAAGTACTCCACTTAGGAAGGAACAATCAGTTGCACACATGCAAAATGGGAAATGATTGCCTAGGGGAGTCCTACAGAAAGAAATCTGGGGGTCATAGTGGACCACAAGCTAAATATGAGTCAACAGTGGTAACACGCTTGCAAAAAAAGCGAACGTCATCTGGGATGTATTAGCAGGAGTGTTGTAAGCAAAACACAAAAAGTAATTCTTCTGCTCTACTCAGCGCTGATTAGGCCTCAACTGGAGTATTGTGTCCAGTTCTGGGGGCCACATTTCAGGAAGGATGTGGACAAATTGGAGAGAGAAGAGCAACAAAAATGATTAAAGGTCTAAAAACATGACTTATGAGGGAAGATTGAAAAAAATGGATTTGTTTGGTCTGGAAAAGAGAAGACAGAGGGAACACGATAACAGTTTTCAAGTACATAAAAGGTTGTTACAAGGAGAAGGAAGACAAATTGTTTTTCTTAACCTCTGAGGATAGGACAAGAAGCAATGGGCTTAAATTGCAGCAAGGGAGGCTTAGGTCGGACATTAGGAATAACTTCCTAACTGTCAGGGTGGTTAAGCACTGGAATAAATTGTCTAGGGAGGTTGTGGAATCTCCATCATTGGAGATTTTTAAGAGCAGGTTAGACAAACACTTGTCAGGGATGGTCTACGTAATACTTGGCCCTGCCACACGTGCAGGGGGCTGGACTAGATGACCTCTCGAGGTCCCTTCCAGTTCTATGATTCCATGTAGTTCAGCTTCTTTCCTTGTGTTCCTAACATCATGAGAAACAAACCTCCATAAACTGATATGTCCTCATTTGAAGTTTAATGTAGAGACAGAGCTGATGCTGGAATTCCAAATGTGGCCTTTGATTCTGTCTCAGTGGATAAGGTTATAGCATCGAAAATCACAATGCACTTCAAGTCGCTGTCCCTTCTGCTTTTGATGCATTGCCCCATGTTAAATGCCGACCCTCTTTCCATTAAATCATAGGGCAGTAACAGCACTCAGGAGTCCATTTCTGCTCTTTCTCTTTAGGCTGCTGCTCTGGTTCATATATATATGGATGGTTCTGTGCTTCTAACTCATGGTGGAATTGAAATGGGACAAGGCATCCACACCAAAATGATCCAGGTACCAAAATCAAATATTAGCCATGTGCTAAATATGTACTTTGGACAAACACTACTTATCAGATGTTTAGTTATTAGAAAAGCCATAACAAGACTGTGAAGACAGATAGAGACCAGTTCTTCTCTGGCATAACTCTATTGACATCAACAGAGTTATGGCAGCAGAGAAAAGTCCCTTGTTCTGGCAGGCAAACTGGCCCTGTATATGTGAGCTGTTCCCATAGCCAGCTTTGTTAAGGGCCACAGTGGGTGCAGGCAGAGAAGGCACATAGCTTACAGGAAACACCTTATTATTACTATTATTATTGTATTACAGTAGTGCCTGGAGGCTGTGGTCAGTGCTGGGCTCCTTTTTGTTTGGCATTGTACAAACCTGTAGTCATTGTCACCAGGAGCGTGTCGACTATATGGACAAAACAGACAAAGGGAATGCAGCAGAACTCATATTTTGTTAAATAATTGGGGATTGAGGCGTTCATAAAATAAAAAAGTTAATACAATTGAACATCTGAAAATTACAGCAGGCACAGTGCATAAGTTAATAAATTAACTCTTTGTTGATGGTGTACATAACAAATGGTAATAAATGCATACAGCGTGCTTTATTTATTTTTGTATGAGAGACTTGCGCACCACATCTCTGAGTCTTTTCAACCCTGTGCTGCTGCTTGAATGTTGGCTAAAGGATTGAAGTCACATTGGGTAGCAGAAAGATGACTTTGGCAGCAGAAAAATTATTCATATAACTTGTTGGTCTTTGAATATTGTCCCTATGGGTTCTCCACTCTAGGTGCGTATGCACCCTATGTTCCTCAGATCAGAAATTTTAGGTAGCAGCATTCCTTCCGACTGCGCATGTGACCCATGCAGCCTTTTGCCCTGTACCGTAGCCATATAGAGCTGCGTAGGCAAACCACCCTCAGATCTTCTTCGAGTAGTGTTCCTATAGGTGCTCCACTGTAGGAGTGTTTGGCCTTGGCTACACTGGCTCTTTACAGTGCTGCAACTTTCTCACTCAGGGGTGTGAAAAAAACTCCCCCCGAGCGCTGCAAGATACAGCACTGTAAAGTGCCAGTGTAAACAGTGCCCCAGCGCTGGGAACGCAGCTCCCAGCGCTGCAAGCTAATCCCCATGGGGAGGTGGAGTATGTGCAGTGCTGGGAGAGCTCTCTCCCAGCGCTGGCGCTGCGACCACACTCACACTTCAAAGCGCTGCCGCGGCAGCGCTCCCGCAGCAGCACTTTGAAGTTTCGAGTGTAGCCAAGCCCTTTGTGTCCCTGCACTGCTGATCGGAGAACTTTGGTAGCAGTATCCGTTAGGCCTGCACATGCACTGTCTCTACTCATGCTGACCTACGAGGCTAGCCAGCGTGCATGGCCTTAACCCCCTTCAGTTTCTTCTCAACCACCCTGGCTAGAGAGAGAGCTATTCGCAATCCACTAGGGCTATTACTTTAATCTGCATTTCTATAATTAATTAGCTTACTAGTTTGTAGTGAACCAGAGGAGGAAGTTTTGCAGTACTCCTCCCAGCTCCATATGGTGCTCATTATATAAAACTGAATGACTTTCTTGAGAAAATTCCAGAAGCATATCATGACTCATTTAAGGCCATTATCTAGGAGGGCCAGTTAGTGGCAAACATATCACTGTAATCTGCCCTCAACATAGCCGACACAGCAGCTAGGTCCATCTCCACTTTTGGCATCATGGCTCATTTTGTTGGGTTTCCCAAAGGAGGTAAAGTCCATGGTTAAGCACCTTCCATTTGAGGGTATGAAGCTCTTCACTGAGAAGACTTATGCCTCCCTTCATTCGCTGGGGGACTTCAGAGCTACCCTCCAGTCACTGGGTATCTATATACTGGGACAAAAGAGACAATTTAGTCCCCAATTCCAGCATAGACCAAAGTGCCTCAGTACCAGCCTCACTGCCACTACAAGCCACAAAGAAAGGGAAGTTCCCTAAACGCAAACCATCTGACTCACAATCTTCATCCCAGCCCTCTACATCTAAGCAGTTTTGACAGACAGGTCAAGGCATTTCCCCCCAACTGACACAGCCAACCATCATTCCACACCCATTTGGCCACCAATTGGTGGCACTCTGCATTGCCTGGGAACACATAATTTCAGACTAATGGGTTCTGGAAATCATTTGAGCTGGGTACTCCATCTGCTTTACCTCCTTACCCCCCTCCACCACACCCTTCCCCCTCCCTCTTCAGGGACTCTTCTCACAAGAGTTTACCATGAATAGAGACAGATTGCCTCTTCCAGTTAGGAGCCATAGAACTCATAGATCTATGAGACAAGGGGTTCTACTGTTGTTATTTCCTAATACCCAGAAAGAAGGGAGGTTGGAGATCCATACTAGACCTCAGCTCTCAACAAGTTTATCGAGGCTCAAAAATTCAAGAGAGTCACCTTATCAAGGATCATTTCTGTGTTGGAACAGGGAGACTGGTTTTCAACCCTCGACCTTCAGGATGCCTGTTTTTATATCTCAGTCCTACTGGCTCACAGATGATTTCACAGATGACCATTACCAATACAGAAACCTCCCCTCTGGGATTATCAGCCCCAAAAGTATTTTCCAAGGTTCTCTCACTGGTGGCTGCTCATTAACATTCTCAAGGGATAATAATCTACGCTTACCTAGATGATTGCATCCTCAGAGCCTGATCTCTTCACAAGGCTCACCAAGTCATTGAAGCTACGATATACTTGTTTATGGAAGTGTCTACAGATTAACACCCAGAAGTTCACCTCACTCCAGTGCAACGCCTAGAATTCATAGGGGTTGACCTCGATTTGTTACAGGCCAAAACCCTCTTACCTCAACACAGGTTCTTATCCTTAGTCACACTCCTAGACATCATTCAAAGCAGCCCCCGAATACCAGCCAGGCTCTGCTCCAACTCTTGGGGCATATGGCAGCGAGCATGCAATGCCACCAAATGTGGTTCAGCTCGGTTTACAGACCAAATAAGGACAGTCTGGACAAATCCCTGTTATCATCCACCAGGAGCAAAAATTCCTTATACTGGTGGAAGGATCCAGCCAGCCTTTGCAAAAGGATCCCATTCACGCAAACATCACCACCATTGCTCCTCACTAGCGATGCATCACTCAGAGGTGGGGCACGCATCTAAATGGCCTCACAGCACAAGGCAAATGGTCGCCTGTGGAGATATTCCTTCACATCAGTCTCCTCAAGCTATGAGCAGTCAGGAACGCCTGCACCTGTTTCCAACTACTGATCACAGGATCACATACAAAAATCCTAACAGACAGCATAGTCTGTATGTATTACATCAGTCGGCAGAGGGGAGCCAAGCCACCGTCCTCTGCACTGAAGCTATGAGGCTATGGAATTGGTGCATCTCACACAATGTCACACTGTCCACGGCTTACCTCCCAGGCAGACAAAACTTGATAGCGAACAGTCTCAGTCACAAATTCCTGCAGGACCATGAGGGGAAGCTAGTGCTTCACAACCTGTTCAGATGATGGGCCAGACCTGTGAGCCAGACCTGTTCGTGACTCACCTGAACAAGAAATATCCACACTACTGCTCCTGAGCAAGGATGGGACAACACTCCCTGGGTGATGCTCTCCTCCTCCCCAGGACAAGGACCTTCTCTACACCTTTCCTCCATTTCTCCTACTATCAAAGGTCCTGCTGAAAATAAAAAGGGATGAAGCTCACTTTATTCTGATTACTCCTACTTGGTCAAGACAGACCTGGTACTCTTACCTGGCACAGTTTGCAATGTGCCCACCAATCCCTCTCCCAGCCATTCCACGCTTCTTTTCGCAGAACAGAGAATGTACCCTACATCCCAACTTAGGAATTCTCTGCCTTAAGACATGCTTGGTTCCAACACCGGGAAAGCTCCTGTTCAGTCTCTTTTTAAGGAAAAGGTCACGTTGCAACTGCATCCCAAGTTCTTACCAAAGGTATTCTTGGACTTCTGGGTAAACCAACCTGTCCAACTTCCAGTTTCTTCCCTAAGCCATAGCAGGATAAAGAAGATGTGGCATTACATATACTTGATGTCAGGAGAGCATTAGCCTTTTACCTAGACAGAACTAAGACCTTTAGAAAATGTCCCAGATAGTTCTGTCCACAATGGAGAGAAACAAAGGGATTGCCAATTTCCAAATAAAGACTGGATATCTGGCTGCATTACCTATTGTTATTAGTCTCATGATCTTCAACCTCTTTCTAGAGTATTAACTCACTCCAGAAGATTCTTTTCTACTTCATTAGCATTTCTTAAGAACATTCCTGTACAGAAATATGCAGAGCTATGACTTGGACCTCCATTCAGACCTTTTCTGAACACTATACAGTTATTTGTGTCTCAGCTTCTGATGCCATGTTTGTCTCTGCTGTGCTATCTTCAGCCTTAGACTCAACTCCAAAACATACCCCTCCATAGAGGGCACTGCTCGGTAGTCACCTAGAGTGGAGCACCCACAGAGACACTACTGGAAGAAGAAGAGATGATTATCACCCTGTACAGTAACTGGTTCTTCAAGATGTATGTCCCTATGGATGCTCCACTACCTACTCTCCTACCCTGTGCTTTGAGTTCTTTACCATGGAGCTCCTCGGTAGAGAAGAAACTGAAGGCAGTTCACCCGCACAGCTGTATATGGCCGTGGTGCAGGTCATGAGGCTGTATGGGGCACGTGTGTGAGCTGAACGGACACTACTACCTAAAATCAATGATCTGAGACTGATGGGGCACATGCGCTCTTAGAGTGGAGAACCCATAGGCACGCACATAACCTTCTCTTCCTAAGATGGATTTTCATAAAATCAGGGTTCTACTGTATTGTTATCCACATTTTACTGACTGAGGCATAGAGAGACACTGGGTACATCTGTGCAGCAGAAAGTCTCAGAGCCCAGGTCAACTGACTTGGGCTAGAAGTAGCAGTTCAGGCTCAGGCTGAAACGGGGGTCTCAGCAGAGCCCCAACATCTACATTATTATTTTTACACCTGCAGCACAAGCCCAAGTCTATTGGCCTGCACTCTGATACTTGCTGCTATAGGGTTTTTGGCATATTTTGTTTATTTTTAACTATATAGACACACCCTACGTGACTTGCCTAGGATCACACAGGAAGTTTGTAGCAGAATTAGGAATTGAACTCAGTTCTCCAGAGAGTCAGTTTAGTGCCTTAGCCACAAGACCATCATTCCTCTGTTCCATTTTATCCCTGCAGACACAGCAATGTGATTACAAATGGAAATGGAAGGATCTGGACCAAGAATATCTAATAATTTATTTATTAGATCAAATCCATGACCTAGTGTCTAAGGGTATGTTTACACAGCAAAGAAAAAGTCACAGCTGGCCCATGCCAGCCAACTCGGGCTTGCAGGGCTTGAGCTGTGGGGCTGTTTCACTGCTGTTCAGACTCAGGCATGGGCTGGAGCCTGGGCTCTGGGACCTCGCACCCTGCAAGGTCCTAGTGAAAATGAAACAGCCCAAGCCCTGGGTTTTTCTTTGCTGTGTAGACATACCTTTTGAAGGCTGATATTATTGAAATGTTCAGAAATGTGTGTTTCAAATGGAATGAGGGTATGTTCATTCCCCACCCTAGATTGCCAGCCGGGAATTAAAGATCCCCATGTCGAGTATTCATTTTTGTGAAACAAGCACAACAACTGTTCCTAATGCTTGTGCTTCAGTAGGATCTGCTGGAACGGATGTCAATGGAATGGCAGTAAAGGTAAAGGGTAATGTTTTTCTACTAGTTAACTCTTAAAAGCCCCAATTCATCAAAGTATTTAAGCAGGTGCCTAATTTTACACACATGAGTAGTTCCACGGAGCTTGAAATTACCTATCATGTGGCTATTGCAGGTGGCCACTAAGAATATGAAACATTGCTTCTTGATGAATTCCAAACTCTTTGGTATGTTGTGGTTTGGGGTTTCCAGAACAGAACGCAGAGCTCCCCAGAAAGGCTTAAGGTTTTTTACTTAACACTCACTGCATATAATGGAGGCCTCTTATCTCTCCTGTGATGAAGTGGGTGAACCAGTTCTTAAACACCTGGCACTGACCATGTGCTAGTTCATACTAATCCCAGACATTATTTTAAGGTTTGGGTCAATTTAATTAAACAAATCTTCCCTTCCTCTCTCTTGCCCTTCCTTATCTTCCTTAAATCAACACCCTTAGTTCCCTTCCCTATTTTTTCATGAAAGAATCACAGGCCTAACTGATCTTTGGTTTCTCTACTGGGCATAGGCCTCTTGTTTTTTTTATTAAAACTTACACATTTTATAAGCTTCTCTGTTACAATGGAGCAGTGTGTCTGGGTGATAATTTTATTGGGAAGCCTGACAGTGGTGGCAGATTTGGAGGCAGAAACTTGGCTAGTCCCAGGAGAGAGACTTGAGATCTCATGAGTATTTGATTCCTTGATCCAAAGGCAGGGTGGGAAGAGTGGGCATCATAGGAGCCCTGGAGTAAGTGATGACTCAGAGGCCTGAAGGAGGCCTGGTTGTGCAGATCTGGAAGAGGAGGAGAAGGATCTGGTTTGGAGAGAGACGGGGCCTCTGTTCTATTACTTCTGTTGAGATTTGGATGAGCATAAGGACCTCCAGATGTTTAACTAAACTAATCAACCCGATGGAGTGTTTCAGGGTCACTCATCTCTAGTAGTAGACTTACCAATTAGCTAGATTAATCTATTTTCATATAAATATTGAAAATGTCTGGTCCAGAAGAGCTGGAGTCAGGAACAAACTTGAGTCTCCCCTTCCCCAGGATTTGAGGCTTTTCCTTCAAATTCACTGAGGAGGTGGCATGTTTTCATGGCCATAGACAGTTAGGAAGTGATAAAAGCCTCAAAAGAAACTGATTCACCATCCTTCTCTAAGTGGAAGACAGATGATGGGTTCCCCAGAAATTCTAAGGAATTCAATGAGGAGTAATGATTTCTAGAAGTAAATGGGATGTCTTCTCTGCTGATAGCACCTCCACCATAATAAAAAATATGTTGAATATTATTAAATACTGACGCATGTCTATTTCTCTACTTTTGCATTCTTTTCCCCAACTTTTCTCTTCACCAGGATGCTTGCCAGACTCTCTTGAAACGCCTGGAGCCCATCATTAGCAAGAACCCGAAAGGTACCTGGAATGATTGGGTAAGAGGCACTTTTGTATCAGGGTGAAAAATCAAACAGGTATGAATTATATTAAAAAAATGTGCACATACATAGCAATTTTGGTGTGTGTATATATATATTATATTTTTCTCTCTCCTCTTTCTATGGTGATCTCTTACCAGCGGGATAAAAGCTATCTGCACAGAGCACAGCTTGGCCAGAGCAGAGGATCTGACGCTTATGCTTTGTTTGGGTGCCCTCCCCCCCACAAAATATATAGTGAGCTGCTAAAATGCATGGTATTGGCAGTACTGGAATCTTGAACATGTAGCAAACATCACGCACAGCCTCTGGCATGTAAACTGCTCCTTGGGTTGTGCTACCGAATGACACTAGCCAATATCTCTGGTCCCAGACACAACCCTAGGAACCTCCGTCTTGCAGTATCCAGTTATGCCCGCTGGACGCTGCAAGCTTATATGAGTTTGTCAATTTAACAAAGAAATTGATATGTACCAGGCTTGTTATCCCAAGGGGAGTCTCTGACGGGCTTCAAACCAAACGCACTGCTTCAGGTAGAATAAACAAACAGATTTATTAACTACAAAGATAGATTTTAAGTAATTATAAGTCAAAACATAAATCAAATTTGGTCAAATGAAATAAAAGCAAAACACATTTTAAGTTGATCTTAACACTTTCAGTGCCCTTACAAACTTAGATGCTTCTCACCACAGGCTGTCTGGTGGCTCTTCAGCCAGGCTCTCCCATTTGATCAGTGCTTCAGTCCCTGAGTGTGGTGTCTGTAGATGTAGGTGGAAGAGAGAGGCAAATGTCTCTCCCTTTTATCATGTTCTTTCTTCCCTCTTGGCCTTGCCCCCCCTCCCCACTTCAGAGTCAGTTGAGAATTACCTCATCGCAGTCCTAAACTGACAAAGGAAGTTGGGGTGACTCACTCAAGAGCCCAACAGATCCTTTGTTGCTGCCTAGGCCAGCGTCCATTGTTCCTGTGAGGCTGGGCTGCATTTGTCCCATACATGCCCTGATGAGGTGTGAACTGCCCCTCTGCTCTTGGAGAGTTTTTGTCTGGGCTTGCTTTAAGCCATGAGGATACATTTTTGGCCTCATAACTGTATGAAAATATGCAAAGTACATACATATGCATATATACATACATATACATGAAATTACAGCCTATAACGTTATTATAACATTATTGTAACAACAATTACTATAACATCACTATAACCACAATACTCAGTGCATCATGAGCCTTCCGAAGACATCCAACATGACAAATTTTGCATTAGATACCACACAATCATTTTACAAGGATGAACATGGGGGTGCTGGGTGTTCCCCCGAAATACAGAGTGTCACAACAGTATCAAAAAGCTATTGATAGGAGTAAAACACCAATTGGGGCTTGCTTAGACCTGTAGTATGCTTAGAATCACATTGTGCCTTGCTAAAAAGCCTTCTTCACATAGGATGAGCCCTCTGTTATTATTTGTATTATCCGAGTATCTAGGAGCCCTAGTTATGGACCTACTATGCAGGTACTGTACAAACACAAAACATAAGGACGGTCCCTAACCCAAAGAGCTCTGTCTAATTGGTCCAAACAAATCTGATAAAGTGATTAGGTCTCAATCCTGTATGCACATGCTAAAGCCCCTGGATTTCATTTGGTCTCTGTATGAACCCATGGGGCAGCCCTGAAGGAGCAGCCTGCGGTATCAGCTCTTTCATCTGTGACCACCCTCAATCAGAGTGGGACCAGTCTCTTGAACAATTGTCCAAATATCACACTGGGAGGAAGGCCCAGATCATTATTTAGTTGCCTCTGTGGGATTTGAATCACCTGTTAGAGGAGTAGTCAGTTATTGTTTGTCAAGGTTCAAATTTCTTGGTCAAGGTATAGTCAAGGTCCAGACTCCAGAGAAAATAATGAAAAAAAAAACAACAATAATGATAAGAAGTAAATAAAAAGATTTCAGGGTCTGTTCAAAAGCATCTGGCAGTCCAAATTTGGCCTGCAGTTCATCTACTTGCTACCCTAGCAGTTGAGTCCCTCGATGCACAGGTGCAGAGCTCTAAATGTGGCATAGATATTAAAATCCTATTTTTATTTATACAGTGCTTCATGATGATTTAAAGTCTAACAAAAATGACAATCCCTGCCCTTGAGGTACTTATAATCCCAACACACAGAGATGTTCCCTCTTAGAGGATTACCTTGATTACTCTGCAAAATGTTTTAAAGTTTGCCAACTATTCTTATTAATAGAGAATAACAGTGGAACACCTGTGGCAATGCTCTAAGCAAAACTGACATCTATATATGTGAGGAGTAAATCAGTTTGCCCTGACTAATGCTGTTCTAGTGACTGCCAAATTAATTTAGATAATTTAATTTAAATTATCAGGAATGATTGACATAAAAAGTAATTCTGACCCATGCAGAGAAGAAGCTGCTTTGCCTCTTGTAAAGTTGATAAACTATGATTAGATTAAAAAATATACTATTATATGTATTAAGCAAATCTGATATGGGAATCGCTGAGAGGGAGTAAATTTAGGAGCTCACCTCACTGCTGGAATCACTTACATAACTGCACTTCAGAGGGTGTTTTTATTTTTTATTTTTTCTGAAAAGTGATTTTTTTTTAAACTGGCAACTTGGGTTTTCATTTCTTTGCCCTCTGTGTCTTATGAACCAGATCTGCTCAGTTTACAAATAGACACTTTTCTGACTATCAGCGCTGCAAACTCAACCTGTAATGTGAAAGTCAAGCTGGATTCTTTCTGGCTGCCATGTTGCCAACAGTAAAGTTTCTGCAAGCAGAGCTGTTAGAACAAGTCTGATGCTTATGTGTGAACCAAATAAAATCCAGTTCTTCCAAATCTGTGTTGGCTCTGCAGCATTAAAACCCCAGTTCAGCAGAGCATTTAAACATTTGTATAAATCCATCCCCATTCAGAAAACCCTATAAGCACATGCTTAAATTTAAACACAGACTTAAGACCCATTGAAGTCAATAGGATTCAACCATGTGCCTGAAGTTAAGCACATGTTTAAGTGCTTTGCTGACTAGGGATGAACTGTTGAATCAAGGCATAACTGCTATGTCAGAAGATATTTTTAGTCAGTAATATCAGGAATTATGATTGAATAAAAACAAGGAGTAGCTCTGTTGGGCAAAGTGCCATTTTTGCATAAGTCACTTTTCATAGTGGATCCACATATTAAAGCTCAAACTTGAATCAAGTATCTGGGAGCTGCACATGTCTGACTCCCCTTCATGTTGACTGAACTTCTGTGAGCTCCCCAAGAGGGAAGTGTTACTGGACATGCGAGCAGGATTTTACAACCGCTGTATTTACATGCATGTTTGCCTGCAGAGGCTTGTGTTCGAACTGGAATCATGGCTTGCATTTTTCAGAGAACTTACTCAGCAGTTGCCTAGTCTCCTAGTGCAAAAAAATGGAGCTGTTGGCAGAGAGAATCATTAGACATTACCATAGCACTCTTCAGTTCTTTAGCATTTTCTTATAGTTTGATTTTTAAATAAATAGGTGTATGTTTAACTCCTTCCCAGGTGATAGGTTTACCAATAATATTGTTGTATTTTACAGGTTAAAGAAGCATTTGAACAGAGCATTAATCTTTCAGCTACAGGGTACTTCAGGTAACAAATATTTTTAGTCCTTTTGAAAGTTAAGTTTAGTTAGGCTCACCTCAGCAATATGATGAAAATGTGAATTTAATGAGTAACTCGTGAAGATAGTTAATAGCTCGGAAAGTGAAACTGGATAGAGAGGACTTGACAGGCATTTTTGATTGATTTAGCTCATATTCTCATGTAATCGATAGATCTGCTCCTTAGAGGAATGCTATAATTTGGGCAGCAGCACATTGGGTCCATGAAATGAGGTGTCCAGCTACTGCTGCAAGGAGCACTAGGTGCCCCAGAGGAACTGTAGCTCTCTCTCCCTAACACTCACTCACTTACCCAACCACGGATCTCACAACCTGCTGAGCTCAGAGTTGAGGATGTGAGCCAGATGTATGTATTGTGTGCACCTCCCTACCAATGCAGGATTACTCCCTATTGTACTTTTCCTATTGTTGGGTTGGTCAAACAAGAAGGCTTCCACCACTTACCTTGAAAAACTATCCCACAGTCTCATAGATCTCATGCTGAAGAGGTTTCCCTGATGTTCAACTGATATCTTCCCTTTGTTAATTTCATTCTCATTTCTCCAAGTTATTGCCTGCTTAGACCTTCCTAAATAATTCTTCTCCCTTCTTAGGACTAACACTTCTGTTTTGAAGACCATCATCTTGCTCCTCTCCGTCATTGCTTAGCTAAGATCTGCATTTTAGCTCTCTACATCTTTCCTTGTAATTTAATCTTTCCTATGATCTGACCATTTTATTTCCCTTCTCTACTTCACTCATTTGTCATTGGCTATGTAATTGTTACTTTAGACTTGTCTTTTATACATGATTTCCATGACAATCTCTGTCAGAAATCTTCTGGGATTTGGTTGCTTATCAGAATTTCTAGATTGGAGCAGTTTGTTTATCATATTGGCTGCCAGAATTTAATTGACTTTAATGGAGCTAAACCAGCAGGGTATCTGTCCCAGTATTTTAGGTTTAATTTCACATAGTTTTGAACTCTTATTTGCTCTGTCTCCTTATTGTTGTAACACAAAGATTAATAAAACGGAATAAAAAACCATGCTTCCCATGGACTTTGTTGATTATCCCAGAGGCTATGAAGCTAACATGGACTGGGAGAAAGGGGAAGGCCATCCATTTACGTATTTTATTTTCGGAGCTGCTTGTTCGGAGGTTGAAATTGACTGTCTTACAGGAGATCACAAGGTAACTAGTGAATGTCACTAAAGCTCATAAATAGTACAGTGAGGTTCCACCAGAATTTCCCATTTTGCTTGATGTCCCAACAATCGTACAATTTGTGCATTGGTAAATCACCTGGCTTTATACTAATGTGCATGTATCAACTGATATAAATAACTAGCAATTACAGTTAGAGCAGAATGAAAAATGTGCACAAGTAACTAAAAATACAATCTTATTTTTGCTAGATTTGTGAAAATATAATATTGTGTTCAGATTTGGTGCTATAGCAGACAATGTTGCAGGCAGTATTTGCCTTTTCTCTTGGTGCCTGCAGTATGCCAAATTGTACTGTAGCTCTGTATTACATTTCCAATCTCCTGACCAGCCAGTCATCCCACGTGGCCTAGTCTCCTTACATTTAAGAGCCTACTACAGAATTTAAAGCCTCCAGTGGACATAGTGTGTACTTCTGTGGGAAGTCCCACTGGAGGCTTTAAATGCAGTGACCTAAAGCCTGCAGTCCTCATACTGGCTAAACTCCCACTGAGGTTAATGAGTGTTTTGCCTGAGGAAGGGCTGCATGGTAATAGGTCAGTTTGTATGTTCTGAAAGAGATTCTATACAAACATGTCTTGTCCCACTGGATTAAGCCTCTGACCTTCTGCACCTCCTCATCCATCCACCCGTATATCTGTCACCACAATGTACATTTGTATTTTATTGGTAGAACATCCGAACAGACATCGTTATAGATATTGGATGCAGCATAAATCCAGCTGTGGATATAGGACAGGTATGTGCCAAGAATTTCTTACTATTCCGTTCATGTTGTGCTAGTTGTTGTATTTGTATTGAAGAGTGTTCATTCATTCATCTACCATTAACGTCTTATCAGCCCACCTTATAGATAATATCACGGGATGAAATTCTGAACCCACTGGAGTCAACAGCAAAACTCCCATTTTGCTCAGTGGGGCCAGGATTTTACCCAGTATACCTAGTGTCACCTTGTGGTACTGCCTGTAGTAAGTGAAGGCCCTGATAAAGGCCCAGTATGAGGCCTGAGGCCTGAACTAAAATAATGGCCAAGACTTTGCTAACATGAAAAGTGAACATAGCAAAGTGAAGCTGTGAGCCAGAGGCAGGCCCTGCTCACAGAAGCTGGCAAGGAAAGGACTGATGCTGCAAAAAGATACGTACCTAAAAGGTACTGAACACTAGAGATCAAAACATTCACATACTTGCACATTCCACATATAAAAAAGAACAGGCCGACCCATCCCAATGACATAAAGCAAAGTGAAGCTGTGAGCCAGAGGCAGGCCCTGCTCACAGAAGCTGGCAAGGAAAGGGCTGATGCTGCAAAAAGATACGTACCTAAAAGGTACTGAACACTAGAGATCAAAACATTCACATACTTGCACATTCCACAGATAAGAAAGAACAGGCCGACCCATCCCAATGACATAAAGCAAAGTGAAGCTGTGAGCCAGAGGCAGGCCCTGCTCACAGAAGCTGGCAAGGAAAGGGCTGGTGCTGCAAAAAGATACGTACCTAAAAGGTACTGAACACTAGAGATCAAAACATTCACATACTTGCACATTCCACAGATAAGAAAGAACAGGCCGACCCATCCCAATGACGGGCAAAAGGGTAATATGATGGATAGAGTTGTTTTGATCAAACCAATATGTACAAGGTGAGAGGCGGCACTTTACTACGTAGAGGGGCTGCACCTCAATACGTCAGAAGTGATGTGTAACTTGTTTGTACCTGTGTATAAAAATGTATCCCTGGGGCAATGTCTTTGTCCAGCCGAGGGGGCAGTAAAAAGTCCCGCCACTAACTGAGCTAAGTCCATTGCCAAAAGGCACTTTCTCATATTATGCCCTGAATTAGGCTAAGAAACCTACAGGAAACTGCCATTGTGTCCGAGCGCAATAAACCTAGCAGACGTGACTTTGCACCTTACTAGAGTCTGTGGTCATTGGGGGTTCTCGTCGGGTCTGCTGTATCAGCTATCTGCAAAGCTGGGGCAGCGCACAGGGTGAGCTCACGCACGCAGCCGAGTGATACCAACAAGGAGAGAGCAGAGCAGAGCACCACTTATGGACCCCCCTTACTGGCAATCCAGCGGGTCCAGGAGTTATCAAACTCCATGGGGATCAAAAGGGAGGGGATCAGGGGGTTTCCTAGCACGAGGTTTTCTGCCATGTTAGGTTGCGATTCTTACAGCGGACAGCTCGCTTACTCACCAGATCAGCAGTCGGGGTCACCAGTGTTGTCAGAAGTGTGTTGTTAGATGCTACCGGTGTGGTGCTCTGCTCTGCTCTCTCCTTGTTGGTATCACTCGGCTGCGTGCGTGTGTTCCCTCTTGTGCTGTCCCAGCTCTCCAGATAGCCGACACAGCAGACCCGAAGAGAACCCCCAATGACCACAGAGTCTAGTAAGGTACAAAGGCACGTCGGCCAGGTTTATTGCGCTTGGACACAATTGCAGTTCCCTGTAGGTTTCTTAGCCTAATTTAGGGCATACTACGAGAAAAGTACCTTTTGGCAATGGACTTGGCTTAGTTAGTGGCGGGACTTTCCACTGCCCCCTCGGCCGGACAAAGACATTGCCCCAGGGATACATTTTTATACACAGGTACAAACAAGTTACACATCACTTCTGACGTATTGAGGTGCAGCCCCTCTACGTAGTAAAGTGCCGCCTCTCACCTTGTACATGTTGGTTTGATCAAAACAACTCTATCCATCATATTACCCTTTTGCCCGTCATTGGGATGGGTCGGCCTGTTCTTTCTTATCTGGAATGTGCAAGTATGTGAATGTTTTGATCTCTAGTGTTCAGTACCTTTTAGGTATGTATCTTTTTGCAGCATGAGCCCTTTCCTTGCCAGCTTCTGTGAGCAGGGCCTGCCTCTGGCTCACAGCTTCACTTTGCTTTATGTTAGCAAAGTCTTGGCCATTATTTTAGTTCAGGCCTCAGGCCTCATACTGGGCCTTTATCAGGGCCTTCACTTACTACACTGCCCACCTGTACCACTATGCTCATCACTTGTGTAGTTTCACACCGCTGGGCTAGACCCGAGTCTCCAAGCTCTCCTTCACTTTATGACCAGGTCCCCTTCCTCATAGCATGTTAATGCTTCTCCCCACTGCACCCCCTGGTCCGTTGCTTCAGCCCTTCTGATTGGCATTTCTTCATTCTTCATGGGGCAGTGAGCTGTGAGCCAGGAGTGTGAATCCCAGCTTGTGTACACATAGTCACACTAGCTCGATGATAACACAAGTATATATAGTAGTGTAGCTGTGGTAGCACAGATAGCAGCAGCACCTCTTAGCTGTGCCAAGTAGAAACTTGCCTGAACCCTCCCTGTGGGTAGATACTCAATGTCACCACTGCTGCTACCTGTGCTAAACTACTATGATCTGAAAAGACTGTTTATACTTGTGCTAGCTCTCATCAAGATAGCGTGCATATGTGTACACAATCTAAGAATCGCACCCTATCTTGTAGTGTAGATGTAGACTGGACTTATGCAGTGCAGGTGGAGAGAGGAGAGAGCTTTCTGCTTTCCAGCAGCTCCCAAGGAAAGCCCTGAAACCCAACAGTCTAATAGGAAGGAGAATGCTGTCCAGAGAGAGAGATTAATTATTGTCAATGTTATATACATTTTACAGCATAAGAAAAAATAAAATGCTTATAATTTCTCACTCTCAGATTGAAGGTGCCTTTGTTCAGGGCATTGGACTTTATACAATGGAGGAGTTAAAATACTCCCCAGAAGGCGTCTTGTACACTCGGGGCCCGGATCAGTATAAAATCCCTGCAATCTGTGACCTCCCAGAACAGTTCAGTGTTTCCTTGCTGTCATCCTCACAAAATCCTTATGCCATCTACTCATCCAAGGTAAGCAAGTGAAACCTGGGGCTTGATTCCTCTACCACTTATGCTAGAGTAAATCAGGAGTAATTCTATTCAAGTCAAAGAAGGTACACTGGTGTAAAATCCCCGAAAGTGAGAAGAACCTCAGGCTCCTGTTCTTTTACATTTTAAACAGATCTCCACATCATTGTGTTATTTACAAATGCAGAAGAAACTGCAATCTGGGATAGTTCTACTCTTCTATCGTGGTTGCCTATTGATAATTTTAGGATTTAACAAGTGGACTAGGAACTTCTAGTAAAGCTATCAGTTTACACCAGCCCAGGTCCTAGCCCACTGAATATACACATAAGCAATAACACTAAGCAAGATGTAGGGCAGAGGTTCTCAAACTGGGGGTCCGGACCCCTCAGGGGATTGCAAGGTTTTTGCATGGGGGGTCGTGAGCTGCCAGCCTCCACCCCAAACCCTGCTTTGCCTCCAGCATTTATAATGGTATTAAATATATTTTAAAGTGTTTTTAATTTATAAGGGTGGGGGTCGCACTCAGAGGCTTGCTATGTGAAAGGGGTCACCAGTACAAAACTTTGAGAACCACTGATGTAGGGGATACTGCCCATTTCAAGTGCGTTGAGCATCATGTCTTCAATTGCCTAGGCCATTAGGGGTGTAATGTAGTCAATTAAATAAAAGCTTCAGAATTAAAAAAAAATTTGAAGCAGAAGGATATATTAGAACAATAGTTCCTTCTAAAAACTATTTTCAAATAGTCCTGATGAAATATTTTGAAAGAGATTATCATTTGAAAGAAAATTACAGATCAAAATGAAATCATTACCCAGGGTGGAGTTGAACTAAAGAGCGACTTTTAGCACCAGTCTTCAAAGTGAGCATACAAAACCTGTTTATCTCACTTTATGCATACATCTCCTATAACTAATTTTAAAATCATCATTGGTGAATAAAACATGCTTGAAAGTAGAGCTTGTGATGCCTTGCCTGAAAATTAAGCATCTTTCAATCCTGAAATCTGGTTGTCAGTTTCTTATAGAGGTGGCCTAAAGCTGCAAAATGCAGATCCAGACCAAGGTTTCAGGAGTGTTTTGGAGCCTGAATTTTAGAAAGGCCAATTAGAGATACAGTAATGGCCAGCTGAGAAATTCAGATCTCAGTCCTGATGAAGGTGCCCAAACTCCCAGCATTTAGGAGGATCTAGATCTGGGGATTGGATTTGATTTGATCTGTGATAGAAATAAGGTCAACTGTGAAACTTGCATCTGGATCAGACTGAGGAGGGCATTCAGTGCTGTTCACATGCAGGGTTTTGTCTCTGCTCTAGTTTGTTAGTTGGATATGAATCCCTGGAGATGGTTCATTTCAGTTTTATCTGCCAACATTTTTTACCAAATAATTGATTTTCTTTTCAGTTTGAAATCCTGCACAGGTGAGAAATCGAAAGTGTCCTAAAATCTATAGCTAGCATTTGAAACCAGCCCTTACAGATCTCTGCAGTCAGCCAGCAGCTGAAAACCTGCATTGTAAACCCAGTTCTGGGGAATCTGGGCTTATGGACTTGGGTTTTCCAAGCCCCACACTTGATTGTATGCTGCATTGTAAACCTGGGTTTACAGTTGCTGGACTTGAGTCTCCCAGCCACGCCAACGTGTCCATACAGCACTATGCAGGCCTTCTGACTTGGATCTGCAGCTTCAGCTGTGTCCTACTGGAAATTAACAGGGCTTGGACCCAAGTCTCAATGGGACTCGGGCTCTAACCCACCTCCCCAGCAGGGTCCTAGGTACTGAATGCTTGCTAACCTGAATAGTACAGATTTGTATGTGGATGGTTGGGGGAGTTGGGCTCAAACCCAAGTGTGAGCCCGGGTTTACAGTGCACTATAGACGTACCCAGTATGCTCTGGTCCTGCTTCCACTGAATCAGTGTAAAACTTTCATTGACTCACATTGTAAATCAGTAATTTGTAAAAGGTTTTCAGCTATCACAGATATTAAGACACTTCCTCTTTTAATCAGTTCATAAGGCAAAATTATGTGACAGCCTTTGTTCTCTGTCAGGGGATAGGTGAGGCAGGGCTGTTCCTGGGATGTTCTGTGTTCTTTGCTCTCTGGGATGCAGTGGCTGCTGTGCAAAAGGAAAGAGGATTAACCGGGACCTTCACACTGAACAGCCCCCTGACTCCCGAGCGGATTCGAATGGCCTGTGCCGATCAGTTTACTGAGATGGTAATGAGGCTTTTCTTTTGGAACACTCCTTTGTAGCTGCAGCCTATTGCTTTTGGCATTGAAGGCCCATATTTCTGTAGTTTAAATGTTGTTTACACCTGGATATGGAGTGCACACAGCAGAACTCCTCAGTTCAGACTTTTTAATGATTCTTGAATCAAAATGTCTGTAGACAGGCCCAGCCCATGCCAGCCATTCCTGTCTATGACATTCAAGGTTTGCCTTTTAATAACTCCAATTTTTTAATCTTTTCTCGATCTCTCCTTCCCACACCCTGCCACCTACAGTATGGGCTATCATTATACCCACTCCCACCACCCCTACCATTGTCTTTTTGTCTAATTTAAATCATAAGCTCCTTGAGGCAGAGTCCTTGACAATCCATATTACTGTAAAGTGCCATGCACACCTCTGCTACTATTGAAATACTAGTGGGCCAGATTGTCCCATGTGAAAGATGGAGACTGAGTTCCCACTCAGAGTTCTTTCCTAGTATTTCCTTAGGCAGTGGTAGGGTACAGGAATTGCAGGGCAGATCAGCCCCCAGATTTATCAGTCTGTTAATTTCAGTGGACATCTCAGGAGCTTTGCCATAGATGAGGACCAATTGACAATTGTTCTTCCATGCTGTTCTTCCATGCTGCTTTGGGACCTACCAGCCTCCCTGTCAGCACAGCTTGTATAGGTTTGCCTGCCTTCTCTAGAATGCCCTACCCAGTAGACCTTGTAGTGGTGTTTGATGCATAATTAATGGAAGCTGTAGAAGTTTCAGTAGGGGCCACCTGGGAGAGGCACTGTGAAATATGCAGAATAGTTTTATAAATAGCTGTAGTGAGTTCTTTCTAAGTGATTACCATTAACAGGATCACTTCTTTCACCTCTTGTTCATTCTCCTAGAGTGCGAAAGATGAACCTGAATCCCTCGTTCCTTGGGCCATCTCCATATGAATGGCAAACAGGACCTCGCAAAAAGCCTGAATGAACTCCAGTGGTACTGATTTGTCGATTATGAAGGTGGAGGCTCATTTAATCAACACACATATTTTATTTTTATTCTTATTCAAAATCTACCCTCCGACTACTGAATAATGAGCATTACTTCTTCAGCCCATTCTCCCACCTGAGTTTTCAGCATATATTTAGTTGCACTACTACATTTTACTGCTAGAAACACATCTAAATAGATTGAAAGAGGGTTATGCAATAAGATCCAGCTACTACACATTCTCTATGATCATCTTAAATTGCCACTAGGAAGGAATTAATGATCACTTTAACAATGGTGCAGAATCCAGATTTTTTTCCGCAGGATTTTTCAGAACAATGGAATTCAAATTTATCTCTAAATAATATAGCTAAGTTCACTGAGGTAATGAGATGCGAGAGCCTGCGCTGTGTTGAGCTAGTAGAGCACTGGGGATAGGGTGCAAGGGTTGAGAGTAAACCAAAAATAAATATACTAATACTCCTGAGATATCCATTTGCATCCCAATATTCAGCTTAGGGCCAGAGTTTTAAAGGCATTTAGGCTTTGCGAAAGTTCCTGTGTAGATTAGATGCCTAACTCTCATTAAAATCAACGGGAGTTAGGCACTTCACCTGCTTAGAGAATTTGAAAATCCCACTAGGCACCTAATCTGCATCTTTAGGCACCTACAGATGTTTAAAAAACTGGCCCTTATTGACTTCTTATGGTTCTATTAGTGCTGTATGTTAATATTAGATTATGTAAAACAAATATTTTTTTATGGTGTTCATTCTTGTGCCCATGAAAGTTAAAATAAGCAGCAGAAAAGGATTCCCATAAGAGGCAAGATAAAATGGCATATCACTGTTAACTCACATTCTGTCATTATTTGCTGCTTTGAGGCCTGGTCCTTAGTCACAAGTCATCATTAATCCCGTACATAGCCACATTGTTAATAATAACTCTGTGCACAGAAACACACAGGCAAGTCTCATCTTACACGGGGGTTCCATTCCACGGTTAGCGCATAAAGCAAAAACCGTGTATAGTGAAAACACTCATTGAGTTGAATGGCAGGCGGAATCACCCACACAACAGATGCAGTTTTTATTTTGTTCTTTTTTTTCCCCTGTTTTTGCCTACCACGCAAAGCTGAATTCGTGCATGTTAAATGCACCTAAGATGTGACTTGCCTGTAAATGGAACCTAAAGAGTGTAAGTAGCTTTCCCATTTTAAAGTGTATCTTGCCAAATTGCACTAAGCCAGACATTTGGAGGAATCCCCATCACTGATCCAGAGAGACCAACTAAAATGTAGCTGTGGGAGAAGGGAGCTATAATGATGTATCAAGGTATTTTCAGTAAAACACTTTAACAATCCAGTACAGTATTAGATTTCTGAAAGACTTCAAATAAGACGCTAATTTAGATTTCACTTCTGCAATAAGATCTCCATGAATGGATTCCATGGCAGGATTAGAACCTAAGTGATCACAGTAATTACCTTTTGATCACAAACTTGAGGCAGCAATGTGTGATTTCACACAGAAAAGCTGCTCTGTATGATGCTAACACCTGTGTGCTAAAAACAACTAGGAGGAGACAAGGGATCTGTTTCTCCTTTGTGATATCTATGCAACTCCACTGACATTGCATTGGTATAACTGAAGCCATTAGGGTGAGTGTAGAAGAGAAGAATTTGGCCCAAGAAATCTTAAGGGTGACTTTGCTACTGTTTTCCTTGGAGACCTTTTTTATTTTCTCATGACTTGATCCAAAGCCCATTGAACCCTATGGAACAATTTCCATTGACGTCACTGGGCTTTGGGTGAGGCCCTTGATGAGATTGTCTCTGGAAAGTAGTTCAGAATGGTGCCATTGTGGACAGCAGCTCAGGATGATATTGGATCAATCAGAATGCAGGTAAGGTTTGCTCTTTAATTTCTGATAAACACTCTTTTAACCTCAGCAGGGAAGATGGATATAATGTAAGATTAGAAGATGTTTCACAAAGATGATCAGCTTTCTGCTGACATATGGGGTGTGGTGGGATTAGAACTGCACCCAGAGAAGCACTAGTTTGACGAGATTGAAAAACAAAAAAAGGACTATTGTGCTTTCATGTATTAGATGCTAAACAAGGTGTATTCTGTGGGTTACATTTATATATTCTTACATTCTCAGACAAGACCAGCAAATAACACTGATTACTGAAGTTAATTAATATACTATATATAGTAATGGGAGGCCATGATCACAAAATCCCTGCCAGATTCTGACATCCATCCCCATCTAGATTGAAGAGATCTAGAATTTTGGCTTTCCACTTTCTAGGGCCATGATGTTGATATGCAGATTCTGAGCATTCCCAAGATTTGGTGATTTTTGGTTTGGGGGGTTAGTTTGGGATCCATCTCTAATATACAATATTTACTGTATTGTGCAGGTGAGTCATTAGTTGCCAGATGTCCTGGTTTCATCTGGATAATCATGGTTGATTCTTTTGTGGGGAATGGAAGGAAGGAGAAATTTAAATTTTTGCTTTGTAGCTTTCATATGCTGTGCTTCAACTATTCCTTGCCATGTAGTACGGATAGCCAGAGACTACACCTCCAGTCTCTTAGTGAGTTTTCTTTACTATGTCCTACACTTTGATATAAATCAGATTGCCCCTGGGCCATCTACTCTGCTCAGGTTTCTTTGTTTCACCCACCCATGCTGATTGCACCCTGTTTCTTCTCTAGTTGCCACCCAAAGTATCTCCTCCTCCTTTTGTCAGATATCATGCGTGTGACTGAAGTCAGGCTTATAGGTTAATAATTTTTGCCCTTGCAGTTGGAATATGATTTCTGTATTTTTATATCTGGTTTTATATGCACAGTTTCTATATCCTGGATGAGAGTGTCACTGTGCTTCCTTTGCTGCCTTTTATTGATATTAATTTGGCTTTTATATATATATCATATGAAATTCAATAAAACAGATTAATCGTAAATGCAATGCCATCTTCTTTCTGGTATGAAAGATTCTGGTCTTGGCTCATTCTGTGGGCTCTGACACCAGACTGCAGGCCCCCATCAGCAGAAAGGAGTTCACAGCAGTAGATGCCACCCACTGTCCTCACTGTAGCAGGAGCCTGAAGCCAGCTGGCAAATCTCAGAAAGCCAGGTGGGGATGTGGCCAGAGCACCTGTGAGAAGCACTGAACAGTTCATCTCCTGAGCAGCATCAATCAGCAGAGTTCCCGCAATGAACCCAGGCAGAGTTTAAATCTACACCCCCGGGGCAGAACCCTTGAGAGAGAGCAATGGTGACACTGGTACGGACGTCCCTGCAAATGCAGGAATGTGATGTTTGATTCCCTGGGCTGAATCATGTCCTAGAACTGTATTATCCTTCCTCCAGGGCTGAATCACC
The DNA here is from genome assembly GCF_025201925.1 of Gopherus flavomarginatus. NCBI lineage: Eukaryota > Metazoa > Chordata > Testudines > Testudinidae > Gopherus > Gopherus flavomarginatus. Next base: position 23,471,777 of record NC_066626.1, on the reverse strand, counting down.
TTGTCTGATTTTCAGTACTTGCTAAACATTGTTAATAAAAGTTCCATCCAGCTTCAATACAGATGTACATTTTTTGTTGTCTGATGACCAAAGAAAAATCTGCACATGCTACTGTAACATGTTTTTCTTTTGACTGAAACCTCTCTGGCCCTTCCATATTGTCCACAGGCTAGGGTGTAATTGAGAAGAACTATTGGGAGCCAGAACAAGTGGAGAATAATCACAGTGACAGGTGATACACTGGTAATATAGGACGTCATGAAACAAACTTTCTGCAGAACTCAAAACTTGTTGGGATTTTTCTTTGTTTCTTTGTTTTAATACTGCTAAAAGGTACATAGACTTCAGGCCAATTTCAGTAACTCTTTTCATGCCTTGTCCTGGAGTAACCTGGCAGGTGTGAGGTCTGTGCAGATTTTGTATACCTTCTGTAGCCAGAGGAGCTAGGTGCTTATTTCCCAAGTTAAATAACCATGCATCACACATCACCATCCACAGTGGGGATTGCTACCACTGTGATCCACCATCTTGTGTTAGGAAATAGAAATAAAAATCAGATCAAAAGTAAGCACTGTGCAGCATGCACTGAAGTTTGTTAGGCTTAGGATCAGCAAATCATCAAGCAGACTGATTTCCAGAGGTGGGAGCCTTCAACAAGGGCAGCCCTGCTGACCCTCTGAGGTACTTATTCCCAGGAACAAACAGCAGTCATCAGCCATCTAATTTTAGCTGCCATGGTAGTAGGTCTGTCAACCAGAGATTGCCCAGAATTTTAAAGATAATGACCAACACTAAATAAACCAACGGCCATTAACTCCAGCCAGGAAAGGGGCCTTGTAAAAAATGACCCACTGAAGAAGTTGCTATTTGGCACTTTCTCTTGTGCACCCTCTCCCCCACATATACACTGTCACAGATACCACAGCTGTGCCCAGATGCTAACATTTATGGTTAGGTGGGGATCTAGGAGCCAAAATGTGAATATGAATAGTGGCTTCCTAGAAGTATTTTCCTTCCCAAATATGGGGGAAGTGATGAGAGATTTGGGCATGCTTAGCATCTTGCTAGCCTGGGCTGACACATTTGAAAGGTAAATAAAGTAAGATGGACACACCTGTGTTGCATTTTAATCAATGTGACATACAAAAATGAATCATTCAATGCTTTTGAAAATCAAATGCAAATGCCCTTGGGATCACTTTTTGATTAAGTAATTAACTTTGTGCATCAGCTGCAGTGCAACAAGGCAGAACCCAAACATCTGCTCTGCAAACTGTGGTCTTATATCGGGTGGATCAGAATATGAGAAGGGTTACATCGGTATAAATCCAGATCAAGCCACCTGAGAGGAGTGTTTGCCCCAGTATCTGCTTCTAGAGCAGCAGTTCTCCACCAGGGGTCTACAGCCCCTCAGGGGGCCATTAGCCAATTTCAGGGGGCATCAGAGTCCCATGGCTGAAGCCTGGCACCCCAAGTCTCAATGCCCCCACAGGGCTGAAGCCAGGCACCCCAGTGCTCCCCACAGGACTAAAACCCTGAGCCCCAGCACTCCCTGTGTGGTTGAAGCCTGAGCCCCCTTTCCTCCCCTACTTGTTGCCCCAGCACCCTGCAGGGCAGAAGCCCCAAGTCCCCAGCCCCACAGGGCTAAAGCCCCGAGCTTTTCCCTCAGCAGCCAAAGCCAGGAGCCCAGAGCGTGTCCCCCTCTCCCCTGCTGGGCCCTGGAGTTTTTATAACATATGGGGGGTGGCTTCAGAAAGGAAAAGGTTGGGAACCCCTGTTCTAGACCATATAAGTGCTTAGTTTAGTGCTTCCCATTTGCAAAATTCCTGGGATTGTCTAGGAAAAATAACGTACCTCTTGTGGCTCTTCATCTTACAGTATGGTTCACCCAGGGAAGACAAGTAGGTGCAGTGTTTCTGAAGGCACAGGTCTTCCCACATTCTTCCAAATCACCTTGGTACATGACAGATAAGGCGGAGAAAAGGACCTAATTGGTTAATTTTAGCCTACAGAGCTGAGAAGCAATACACTCCACCTTGGCTCCTCCTCACCCATCCAGGTTAATGCCTTTAAATCTGTGGGGCACAGAACAAAGTTTAGTTGAGTTTTGAAATTACACTTATTTCCACTGGTTTCTTGCTGGTGTTTAACATCTTCCTCTTTAATTTTCAAGCTGTGCTTTTATGACACATAATGGCTTGCTCCACACAGTCAGATGCACTTGTATTTTTTGTGAATGGCAGGAAGGTAAGACTTTGATGTTTTGTTTTGTTTTTGGAGGGAGGTGCTTTAATGTTTCTGGATGTACACAAGGAAGAATGATGCTCTAGGGAAGCAGAGCTCATTTGTGGGGAGATCCAGAGTAAATGTATTAAATTTGAATATCCCTTGTTACCTAGGATCTTCCTATAGCATTTCAGATATTACAAACTGAGATTCATCTCTGCTGCTGTCTTTACCCTCTGATAAATGGCAGTAGCCATAAACTGGGACGGTAGACCACTTTGTTGTTTTGTTTCTGGACTAAGAGTTTCAAAACTAAGGAATTCATTAAGTTTCCCCTTAAAATGAATGACTGTTGAGTTTCCAAATCTAGGTAGAGCTGAAAATCTCAATTCTACAGTAATTGGTAATTCAAAGAGACTCATTTGGCAAAATATTTTCTATCTACCTTGATGTACTGAGAGTATTTATGTAGCACCAGTGACCTGTTATTTCACTGAACTGTTATAACTAATGTAGCAATTAACTAAAACCTCAACCTATTAAGATCAGTAACTTGCTGCATTTGGAGAAAATAAGGCAGTGGCAAGAGGGTTCCCTGCTATTACTATCAGTTTTTTTAAAAATGCAGTCAGAGGAAATAGATTCTACTCTCCTCTGTTCTCAGCAGTGAGTGCTAGCGGAAACCTAATACTTCATTTCTACAGGTATTTGTTTTCTCACCTTTTCTTTTCACCCCTGAGTTATGTCATTATAAGTTCCTTTTTATAAATGCCTCCATCCAAAAATAGATGCTAGCTTGACCTGGAAAAACTTCATTCTTTCTTTAAAATGTTGTCTGTGTTTTCTTTGAGAACAATTTTTCCAGAAAATGCTTTTATGAAGACATTCTCCCAACCCCCCTCCGTTTCAGGCACACACACACACAAAGGAAATGTCTGCTTTGTTTTTATCTGTATACTATATGGTTGTAAAAGTATACTTCAGGAAGGCTATATGGGCCAAATTCTAGTGTCTTATCCTATAACTATCCTGATTTATGCTGGTTCAATAGCAAAATTTGCCCTTTTTGGTTTGTCTACACTGTGTTGTAAACCCAGGTTTGTGGGACCCAGGCTGGTGAACTCGGTGTTTCCAAGCCCATGCGTGAGTGTCCGCACTGCATTGTAAACCTGGGCTTACAATTGTTGGACCTGGGTATCCATGCCACTGTGTCCATACTGCACTGCACAGACCTTCTGACTCAGGTCTGTGGCTTGAGCTCTGTTCACATTATAAAATATCAGTGTCTGGACAAAAGTCACAGCAGGACTTGTGCTCTGACCCCAGCCCTGCCCCCAGCAAGGTCCTAATAGCTGGTTCCTGAGAACCTGCTGATCTGAGTTAGACTGATTTGTGTGGGCAGAAGCGGGTGTTGAGCTCAAACCTGAGTCAGTGTCTGGCCTTAGTGTGCAGTGGTAGCTATATCCTTTGTATCCAATCTTGTTTCCCCTTCATAAAAAGGGAAAGTATTCCACCTGGGCATGGTTATTAAATCATGGAGTATCAGGGTTAGAAGGGAACTCAGGAGATCATCTAGTCCAACTCCCTGACAGATTTTTGCCCACATCCCTAAATGGCCTCTTCAAGGATTGAACTCACAATCCTGGGTTTAGCAGGCTAACGGTCAACCCACTGAGCTATCCCTCTCCCCTAAAAGCTGAAAGCCCAAGAAACCTTTCCCCTCTGAAATACAGGCTGCTCCCAGGGCCGGTGCAAGGATATTTTGTACCCTAGGCAAAACTTCCACCTTGTGCCCCCCACCCATCCCCCCGGAGCATCACTTATTATAAACTTTCAAAAATGAATACTGCATAATGTGGCATTGTTCGTTAGAATTAATACAGATTTGTCTTGAAAATTTATTAATTTCATTATTTAGTCTACATATTTAATGAAAATAAATGAATAACTTGACAGGGTGTCGGGCTGGCTGGCTTTGGGCACAGGTGTGCGGCGGGGTTGGCTGGACATGGGGTGTGCAGCTGTATGACTTCGGGCAAGGGGTGTGGCAGGGGCTGGCTGGAGATGGGGATGTAGAGCTGTCTGGCTTCAGGCAGGGCAGGGGATGCAGAACTGGTTGGAGATGGGGTGCAGGCTTGGCTGGAGACGGGGGTGTGGGGCTGGCTGTGGGCAGGGCAGGGGGTGCAGCAGGAGTTGGCTGGAGATGGGGGTGTGGGACTGGCTGGCTTCAGGCAGGGCAGGGGGTGCAGCAGACGGGGTGTGGGGCTGTCTGGCTTTGGGCAGGGGGTGCGGCAGGGACTGACTGGAGACGGGGTGTGGGACTGGCTGGTGGCAGGGCAGGGGGTGTGGCAGGGGCCGGCTGGAGACAAGGGAGTGTGGGGCTGGCAGGCTTTGGGCAGGGGTGTGTGGCAGGGATTGGATAGAGACGGGATGTGGGGCTGGCTGTGGGCAGGGCAGGGGGTGTGGGGCTGGCTGGAGACAGGGGATGTGGGGCTGGCTGTGGGCAGGGCAGAAGGTGTGGGGCTGGCTGGAGACAGGGGATGTAGGGCTGGCTGCACGCAGGGCAGGGGGTGCAGCAGGGGCTGGCTGTGGACAGCATGGCAGGTACCAGGGTGGCAGCACTTCTGTGGGGGGGTGCCCCAGGCCTCTGTGGGAAGGGCAGAAGGGGGGCCCCCCCAAGGCCTCCTCAGGGGGGCATGGCTGGCTTAGAGGGCAGGGGGGGAACCACCCCCCAGCGCTCCCCGGTGGCGCGGCTGGGGCCGGGTCTCTGCACTTCTCCTTGCCGGTGAGGGCAGGCCCAGCCCTGCAGCAAAGCTCAGGGGAGTGGAGGTGGGGCTGAGCCGGGGCGGGGCCCTGGGGAAGAGCCAGAGCAGTGGGAGCAGCACAGCGCCCCAGCGGCCGGAGAAGGAATGACATCACTTCCTGGCCGGGCGGAGCTGATCCAAGCCGCAGCGCCACCTCACACAGTGGTGGAAGAAGGTTACATGTTTAGCCAGCGCCAGGTGAGCATCCCAGACATTTTGAGCACCGCTTTTTGGCGGCCTCAAGTCTTGGCACCCTAGGCGGCCACCTAGTTTGCCTAGTGGTTGCCCTGGCTGCTCCATACCATGATAAAGTTGAGGTTTTATCGTGGTGTCTTTAAATGCCCAAGGACAAGCTAGTCATTCTCAGTGAATCTCGTGTTGCCTCCCACCCATCCATCATTCTGTACTTGGTTCTCATTAGTACTTGGTTTCCAGCATGACGAGACATGTCATTGCAATGGCCACATCCTTCAGACAGACCTGTTGCTTAGCTAATGGAGCCCCTGAAAATCAACAGTGAACTTTGTTAAACTAAAAACAGGTTGGTTTAAAACCCAGCTCCCCTTACTGCTCTCCATCTATTGAGAATTTCCTCCATCTTCCTACTGCAGGGTCTCTGAGGAGGAAAGGGCTAAGTTTGGCCTTGTTACAGTACTTCTATGGAACGAGGAGAGCAAAGTGCCCCAAACTGTGTCCTTCACCTTCACTATGGCTTTGAAAATACAGGCCCTGATTCTGTTCCCACCCCCATTTTCTTTACACAATTGTACCTCTTTTGACCAAAGTGGAGGTATTCCTGATTTACACTGGCGTAATCAATTGCAGGATTGGGCTCAAGGGTTCTTGTCTTCATGTGCCCTTTCACAAGCCTCTGTTACTGCTCACCTTCTCCTCACTGTGAATGTTCAGGTGCTCCTGGAACATAGTTATTTTTATTACTTCTTTAGCTGTCAATACAAGACTGAGTTTGCTATTGTCAAATACATTCACATGTCTACAGATTCTGATCAAATGAAAGGAACATGCCATAACACAAATACACTATTTTAATACCCAATCAAAGCATTTCAGAAAGGCCAGGTAATCCCAGTGGGAAAATTGCAATACATCTCAATAATGTATAATCTCTTATTTTACTTCCTACTGCAGATAATAGAGAGGAATGCAGACCCTGAAAAATTGCTGTTGTCTTACCTAAGAAAGGGACGTATCCTTTTTTGTGAGGGTTTCCTTTGAATGGTATAATCCTACAATAGACTAACATTCCCTTTCTCACCACCCCCACCCCCACCCCAAGTTAAAGGGGATGTTTTGGAACTCAAGGCAGCCAGAAAGCAATATGGAAAACAGCCAAGTGATCTTGCATTTTTTCCTGGCAAAGCAATGTGCTTTGTGTTCAATATTTGAGCTAATTATACGCAGAGAAGGTTTCTTCTTAGTACATACAAGCATTTTTATAGAACTTAATGTATTCATTAGCAAAAACAATCAAAATTCTTCATTACAGCTCCGAAAACCTGTAAAAAAATCCTTTCAAGATGTTATTAATTAATAGTGATATAATAGTTAAGAAAAGAAATATGGAACTACTACAATGTGAAGCAATTCATTTAGGCCCTGATCCTGCCAAGACTATCACATAAGCTTATCTTTATGTCAATGGGACTGCTCAGAGCCAGATCCTCGGCTGAAATCATTGGAGTTCTGGCAATTTATGCAAGCTGTTTATTGGCCCCATGGTGCATAAAATGAAGCGGGTGCTTATGTCTTTGCAGATCAGAGCCTTAAACTGTAGATGGTAGAAAGAGAGTGAAATGAGACTAAAGGCTACTGAGAAATAGCTCAATAGCCTGCAGTGATGGGAGCTAATGACAGCAGATGAAAGGCACTAGGTAATCCTTTTTTATCTTTTCACTGGTATCTTCCCAATCATTTACAATTGCAATACTAATATATTTCATATACTTCTTGTTCAGCCAATCAGTAAGACAAAGAAGTTTGTTTACATTTATGGGAGATAATGCTACCTGCTTCTTATTTATGTCACCTGAAAGTGAGAACAGGTATTCGCGTTGTGCTGTTGTAGCCGACGTTGCAAGGTATTTATGTGCCTGATATGCTAAACATGCCCCTTCATGCTTCAATCACCATTCCAGAGGACATGCTTCCATGCTGAATTGAAATTGGTATTCTGTTATTGTTTAACAGCGTGATTAAAACTGCAATTAATCATGACTATATTTTTTAATCTTGAGGTTGTGATTATTATTTTTATAGTTTTTTGACAGCCCTGGGGATAAAATTGGGACTGTCCCAATATTTAGGTGTTTGTCCCGATATTTCTCTCTGCCAGCAGCACTTGTGGCTCTTCTCAACCCTCTCCAAGTTATCAACATCCTCCTTGAATTGTGGGCACCATAACCAGACACAGTATTCCAGCATCGGTTGCACCGTGCCAAATACAGAGGTGAAATAACCTCTCTACTCCTACTCAAGATTCACCTGTTCATGCATAACAGGGTCAAAATAGCCCTTTTTGCCACAGTGTTGCACTGGGAGCTCACGTTCAGCTGATTATCCATCACCACCACCAAATCTTTTTCAGTGCTTCCCAGAATAGTTCCCCATCCTGCAAGTATGGTCTACGTTCTTTGATTACACTGGTCTACAATTTTTGAGAAGTCGTCTGCTTCAGAGATAAAATGTGATATTTATTATCTATTTTGATGTGCTGAATTCAAATATGACAATTAAAACAACTGCTTGGCTACTGTTTCTAAGATATTTAAGTTTTTACATGTCTATGTATATTGTGTAGATAGAGTTTTAATCATAAATTGTAAACCTAGGTCTTTTCGTGTGTTTATGGTTGCTTTACATGATAATTCACCTGTCTTGTTTATGTAACACTTTAAAAATCAGCAAAAGGGTTATATAAATAAAATTTATTATGAAACAAAAGGCAAAAAATATTATGTACATAGTTTAGTCCTATTCAGTGTCTACTCGGCGCTTTTTGGCTTGTCTCTTGTATTCATTAAATGGAGCATCTCTTGTCACTGTCCAGCAATAGTCTGCAAGCATTGATGGGCTCCATTTGCCCTGATAGCCTGCCAGGAGATTCCACTGCTGTAGTCTGGAGCCCAACAGCTCTGCCTTACTCTTGGGTAGTTCCAAATCCCTGACAAGGTCATTCAGTTCACCTTGTGTTAGGAGGTGTGGTTCAGAGGAGGAGGATGGGAGAAAATGTGGGTCCTGTGACATTGATGGTTCAGGACCGGAAGTTTCATCCTCTTCCTCGTCTGACTCAAGTGAGAGTGATTCTGGTGCATCAGGAACCGGCAGCCCTTCTCCGTGGGGTACTGGGCGTATAGCTGATGGAATGTTTGGATAATGCACAGTCCACTTTTTCTTCTTTGACACACTTTTCCTAACTGGAGGCACCATGCAGAAGTAACAATTGCTGGTATGATCTGTTGGCTCTCTCCAAATCATTGGCACTGCAAAAGGCATAGATTTCCTTTTCCTGTTCAACCACTGGCAAAGATTTGTTGCACAAGTGTTGCAGCATATGTGTGGGGCCCACCTCTTGTCCTGATCTCCAATTTTGCAGCCAAAAGAAAGGTGATAGGCTCTCTTAACCATAGTGGTTAGACTGCGCTTTTGTGATGCAAAAGTCACTTCACCACAAACATAGCAGAAGTTATCTGCACTGTTCACACAAGTACGAGGCATCTCTGCTCACTTTGGCTAAACAGAAATGTGTCCCTTTGCAAAATCAAACACTGACAAATAAGAGAGCACGACACTGTATGATTTCTAGAGCTGATATAGGGCAATTTGTTCAGCAGAGTGATGTAAGCTTCGTTATGATTGCATCATCCATGACTTCTAGGAATAACATGATGCAATTCATATCATGTATGATGCAATATCAGCTTCAGATTGCATCATTCATTGTTTTGCCTCAAAAGCAAGTACTGTCCAAACCCAGTCATAGATTTATTCATAGATCCAGTCAAAGATGTATTTTAGTCATTTCTAGTTTAAATTGAGATCCCTTCCCTTTATAATTCACTTATCCTCCGCCATTCCCAAGTCAAGGGTCGTATATACTGACCCAATAGCATATCTTGAAAACTAGAGCCAATCAATTTTAAGCATCATTTTCGTTCTCAGTGACCCAGAATTAGTAAAGTTGGACTACATTTATTTCAGAAGCATTTTGGCTGTAGAGCAGCGTTATTGGTCACGTGCTAGTTACAAGTGGGAATACAAAAGTGGATGAGAATTAACCTGAGCCTAGAGGGATCTAGAAAGTTGACAAATGCAGATAGAAGATGCAGTCTAACATCTGAGCCAAATGAATCCAACACGCACACACAATGGAAGACAAAGTTGGTAATCAGTAAATCTGAAAGAGCTAGGAATACAAGGAGACTAGCCAATTACATAAAATTTTGCAGAGTGGTGTGGCACCAGAAGAAAGTGGTCAGTGCAATTTGAGGCTGCAGATATGGAGGCCTTGTATCAAGGAGCAAACTGGTGAGAGGCCTTGTGTACAGAGCTCTGGTGACTGCTCCTGGAATATTGGTTTCAGTGCCGAGTACCATACTGCCAGACAGATACTGACAGTTTACAAACAAAAAAAGGCAACCAAAACACATAGAGGTCTGGTGGGATTGATTTAAGAGATGTTAAAAAGAGAAAATACATATCTCTTTTCCAAGCAACAACAGGATTACCATGTGCAAGAATCTGAAGGATATTATAGAGAGGACTGATAGCGCCACTTATTATTAAGGTTGCTCAACACTTCCCATTATTATACCCAGTTTTTAGTTGCTTATAACTTTGCCAAATTTTAACCATTTGTGCTGAAATTTTCCATATCAGAAGTCTACCTCAGGCAGAACTTTATGTACAATTTCAGCCAAAATGGGCCTGTCATTTCTGAGAAAGAGTCTAGAGAAGAATACAGTGGTTTGCCCATGTTAAAAAATTCTTGCAGCCGTTTCTTTGAGACGTCCTAGTGCCCCCATGCTCTGGAGCAAGAACTTGAAATTTGAGCAGAGGATGGCCTTTGCATCAGAGATGTGTCTTTTGCCATTGTTGCAAAATTCCACTCAAATTTGGCTAATACATAAGCATTTGAAAATTTGCAGTTTGCACATGCTCTGTAGAGACGTCTTCGATTTTAGCATTTAAATTCCCCAAACATTGCATCCACACTGAGCATGTTCCAATCGGAAGCTCAGTAGAACTTTCCCTACAACTGCAGCTCTGGACTGCTGTAGGCTGCGCCAGGTCTGCATCTGGGAACTTGGATGAGAGCAGGGAACTCATCTTTCCTGTTCTGAGTGCTTGACTTTGTAATCCTAACATCTTTCTTTTATAACGTGTGTGTCTGTGTGACAATTACCAAAGGTGCTCAGGGAGGTGGTAGAAACACCATATGGCAGGAAACTCATCTAAACTAAACTGAATGCAGCCATAGACAATATGCCCTAGAGAACAGCTTTATATTGGGTGAGTGAATGAGTCTCCTATTTCTGCAATTCTCTTCTAGCTTTCAGCCATCTCTTGAACCCAAACCATAAAGTTTTGGCTAAATTTAACATAATTCTGGTGCCCGTTTGCCCATCATAGCATCACACAGTAAAAGCTATTATGTGTTGTGGCATTGCTCTCAGGCAGTGGAGAATCTAGGGTGTTACAAGGGAATTAAGGACTGGATGTCACTGGTAATTCAGATGTGATAAACTGTAGGTGGCTGTGACCAACCTGGTTGCTGTGATATTCTGCTTGTTGGAATTTACAGGATGAGTTCCAGCTTCCATTCACCTAATATCTAATCTCTGGAGCTAGCTGGTCACTGAATGAAACAGATGGAATTTTCTTGCACCTTTGCATGCTCCAGTAAAATGAGGGGAACTGGGAGGACAGGGGGAGAGAGATAGACATCATAGCAACAACACTGAGAACCAGCAACTTTTTTCCTTAACTGCTGCATTTGCAGTTCGTCTCTCAGGAACGAAATATGGTTGTGGAATAGGTGGCTGTGGAGCCTGCACTGTGATGATATCCACGTATGAACCAACTTCCAAGAAGATAATGTATCCTTAAGATAAGATTTGGGGTGGAATTTTCTCAAGTGCCTCAGTGAGTGAATTTCAGTGTGTTTTAGGCCCACTGAGGCACTTTAGAAATCATACCCTTCGAAGCTATAACTTATTGTACATAGAAAGCCATTGTTAATTGGGAGGAAAGTTATTTGAGTGTTTGTTTTGTCTTTTAATTTAGATTTATATTTTTGAGTCCTGGCAGATACTTGAAATCTTTTTTACTTTACCTTTAACATGTTTTATCTGCATGGAAAACTGATTCACCCAACCGGGCTTACAAGTGATGTGACTTTAAATCCCATTCAAGAAACATGAAATCTTCCTGCTCAAAAAACATTTATTTATTCGGAGACTGGAAACCACTATTTCCTTGACTGGGGGATCTTTATTTTATGCAATTACAGCAGCCCTTGTAGCAGCTACTGGAAAGTTGGGACTCTAGCTTGGATTGGACTAGGATTTGTTGCCCTAGATAAATCCTTAGTCAATTTTCACATAGTTCTTATTCAGCGCTCACTGATTTCAGTGATGTATGAAGTAACTAACACCGTAAGTTAGGCCATGCAGGCTTCGTAGTGCGTTGTGCGTTTTGCCTCGCCCCGTCTTTGGGAGCTCTACTCCTAGTAAAGTTGCACCCACCAGTATCAGGTCTGAGTCTGGCCATTGGGTTTTTGTAGTCTATGTTGTATTACAAGTTAATTAATAAAAACTCCTTAAAAGTGAGACTTCTGTTTCCTTGTTTAGGCCTCTATATAAAGCTTAGGGCATGTTGAAAATGTTGCTAGTGTATGTACTGAACACACACACTATTGAGGTGAAAGTGCTGAGTTATGTACAACTGCTTCTCAGAAACAATTTTCCCCAGTCATCACCATGCTGTTTAACTCCTGCAGTTCTACAGTAGACTGAGTGTAATCTCCACCTGCGCGTCATTCCTCATGGCCCTGCACCACAGAGAACTATGCTATTTCAAATGTCACAATTCTCCTTTACGTTCCCAAGGCATTATCCTGCCAACTCCTGTCTCTTACCCATATGCTCACTGCACAGCTCTGCTGTCACTACTGTGGAAGGCATTGGAAGCACAAAAACAAGAGTTCATCCAATTCAGGTGAGAACCTGCTGTAATTTGTAGGACAAGATTTGGGGATTTTTCCCTTTCCTATACTCTGGCCATATCTGCCATGAGGTTTTGGCCTTATGATCAAGTTTGGTGGTTCTTTGCAGTAGACAATTGCTCTGAGGAAACAGATTTCATATCCTGGCTCTTCCTAGTCACAGCTTAGAGATGAATTCTCAGCTGAATCGCCAAACCAAACTCTGACCTGGGGGAGGTTATCCCACCCCTAGTTTCTACTCTAACACTCAAGATACCTCAAAAGATGAGAATCGATTCTGAAAAGGCCCCCTCAGGAGAAAGAATAAACCTGGAGCTGTAAAATGATACACCAAAGCTAGCAAGGGTTGTCCGCCGTGAGCAAGTATTGCTGATTATTCTAACAAGAACAGTGCTATGTAAAGAGCCAGATTGTCACTGGCCCTTGTGTTGGCATACAGGAGAGAGCATGGGGTAAGTAAGGAGCTCTTGCTATTGTGCGGGGCTCAGGTGCAATTGCAGTCTCCAAAGCGCACAGACTGCTCCCTGCTAGTGCCATGTGGGAAACTAACCCTCCAGAAGAGGCTCAGGAAAGGCAGAGGGCAACATCCTGCTCCTTTCTGTGCACCAGCTGGCACATGGGGCCAGCGGCAAGCTCCTACAGAGTCCCTATAAGACCTTGGAAGATAAAGATTAGATTAGACAATGGATCAAGCACACTCACTATATTTTGGGGACCTCTCCTGGGTTAGTGAAGCTTCACCTCCCCCAACTCAGACTTGTACTTTTAAGGTACAATCTGACCCCAGTAAGTTTTAAAACCTTTTTAAAATCATGTTTCTCTTTCATGCATAATCTTGTTTCCTTAGTGCCTAAATTATGAGAAAGTTCCCTAGGTGCTCCTCACTTCTTCCAAAGCCCTAATTTGTTAGCTATTCTGTGCTCTGTCCTTCATGCTTGTAGAAATTTATGCAAGGCTATCACTGTGCTGACAGGTCTTGTCCCTCATTCTGCTCTCACTTACACCTGGGAACCCCATTGATACTGATGGGGTTGTCCGGGTATAACTGAGAGTCTATAATGGCCCTTTGTTTTTCAGTAAGATGACTATACTCAGTCTCTTACATTTTAGTGGTAATGCTGTAACATTCTAAATGTTGCAGCTCCTAACTTTAACACTGTAAGCAAGATGCATCTGTAAGGCAAATCAGTGAAGCTATATTTTGAAGCAGGGGCTGTTGTTCTGTTCTGTTCCAGGAAAGGCTGGCCAAGTGCCATGGCTCTCAATGTGGCTTCTGCACCCCTGGAATGGTGATGTCCATGTATGCTTTGCTGAGAAACCACCCTGAGCCCTCCATGGAGCAGATAACTGCAGCTCTGGATGGTAGGTTTACTTTTACAAGTAGTAAACTTAAGGAGGTCAAATAAGTCAAGTGTGGGTGTTTTTTACATGCCACATAAGATGCAAGATGTGATTTGACTGAAAGACCAAAGGATAATATTTCAGAATCACATAAAGTCTGTTGGATTCCTAGATACTATATTTGATTATATCTCACTATATCAATTTCCTGCCATGGCAGAGGGCTCAGGCATGGTGCACCTTGGTCCCTCCTGTTCTCTACCTGTGGCACACAAAGTTTATCACCTGAGGGCTGTAATACTTTTCTAATCCAATTTAATGGGTTCTGCACAGAGCTAACGAGAGGGAGGGGGCTGTGATATGCAGGAAGTCAGACTAGATGATCTGGTGATCCCTTCTGGCCTTAAACTCTATGACTTTAGATGGGATTTTCAAAAGCACTTATTAACCTAACTCTGCTCCCAATTAAATCAATGCTGAGCACTTTGGAAAACCCTATCCTCATTGGACGGACTTCTCTTGCACCAGTTTTACACCAATGTAACAGTGCTGAGTGACTCCTGAATGATTTGGGTGGAGTGGAGAATCAGGTCCTTTGCTTGCAGTGTGAATGGGCTGCCTGCCAACAAAATGAAATCCCTGAGTTCTCCCAGGTACAGATTTCTATAGGCACTTATCACTCAGGAAAATAGCTAACACTGGCGTGGCTGGGTTTAGCCTATTAAAATACTGAGTTTATTTCCTCATTGAGAAAACCTTTGCACCATAAATTACACTCATAATTCAAACACCCTTTTTAGTCCCAAATCTCTACCAACTTCCTGCCCCCCAGAAACATCTACCCAAGCAGAGTTGTGACCTTGTAAAGAGAGAAGAGTCCAGAAGCTTCATGAAGTGCCCATGTGACTTCTCTATTGCTATTGATTTCACATGGAGGGCGCTCAAATAGTACAATGATGGATGTCAGGATAAAGCCCTAAAATAGAGAGTTTGGATTTCATTGAAGAAAATCCAGATCCATTAATAGTAGCAGTAGTATATCTTCTTGGATGATTTACATCATTTCTATAATGACATAATTCACAGAAAATGATAAATAAATCATTATTATTAGAGATAGGCCTGATCCACAGTTCTTGAATTTGGCTCCCAGTCATAACATTCCCCCTGTTCAGGAGTGTTTGACTCTTCTGTGGTTCTGGTTCAGTCCTTTGGAGAATCAAGAGCCAGGTCTGGTTTTGGATCCAAATTTCCCCAAGTGTAGGTGTCTTCAGATGTGAGGGTTTGCTTCATGGCCATTTTTAATTGTACTAATATTAAGAATTATTCTTGTATTGTTCTTTATGATTAATTATTTTATTGTTCCTTTCAGGTAATTTGTGCCGTTGCACTGGATACAGACCTATAATAGACACCTACAAGTCTTTCAGTGGGGTAGGTAGAAAGACAAACAGATCACCATTTTCAAAAGTATCCACTAATTTTGAGTGCTCAATTTCTGGAAGCCTGAATAAGATCAGATGCTCAGTTTCTGGAAGCCTGACTAAGATCAGATTTTCAGAATTGCTCTGCTCCCATTTAAGCACAAAAAGAATTTGGTGCTCAGTTCTTTTGGAAATCTAGCCATAAGAGTCACAAAGCAGCTGAGTGCCCTCCACTTTGGAAAACCTGGCCCTTATTTAAGTACCTAAATGGAAGCTGGTATTATTTGAAAATCTGGATCCAATTGGCTGTGCTGAATCCTTGAAAATCTGGCTCTCTGCTCTTTTGAAAATGTGGCCCCTTGGGAGTCTCTTTTTAAGCACTTGTAGCTCTCACTGACTTGAGTTTTAGATGCTCAGGACCCCAGAAAATCAGGCCTCAAGGCATCCAAAATATATGGCCTGAAGACGTAGGTGGTTGTGATGGTTATGATCTGTTTTGGCAGTCTCTACTACCCTCATAAATAAGGTCATGATCATGCCAAGTCTTAAGTATGTTTCACTTTAAATTATGTACTCAAATCTAGAGAGAATCATGGCCCAAATTGTTTACACGTTGCCTTGCCAACAAACTAGTGTCTCTCAGCCCCAGTCTTGCATGATCACAGAAAATCTTGTTTCTCTCACCAATAGAAGTTGGTCCAATAAAAGATATTCCCTCTCCCACCTTGTCTCAGAAAAACTGACTGATTGTTGAAACTATGATGATTATTCAGTGCAAGGGTAGACCATTAGGATAGAGCCAGTCTGCATGTGCTGTTTGTGTTCTATCATAGCTACTGAAAAATATCATTATACAGGCTTGCTGTTGAGTCAATGTCTTACATTTATTCTCAGCTGGTTGAAACATGCAGTGTTTCTCATCTGTTAAGAGAAGCCAGAGATGACCAGGCCAGCAATGATGACATAGAGTATTATATCTGAGTTACAAGGAGAACAATAAAGGGGAAATCAACTGAATATATTTTGAGTTTCTTCCCTGCCACAAGTGACTTTGTGCATCTGTGTTTCACAGATCCTCCACATAGTCACAGCTCCACAGATCATATCTCCACCCTATCCTGGGCCCATCCCTCCTTGAAAACTCAGCTGTACATTGGTATACATGGTGGTACGGAAAACACTGCATGGCCTGTTCCTGGCTGGGAGATCATACCCAAGCCAAAGAGCTGTGCCCCTTCCACTACCTTCAAGGGTGTTCATGGGTCCAATTAGAGCTTTAAAACACAAATAAAAAGGATAAACTAGGAGTCTGTCCAACTTTCTCACAGCCGGAAAATTTCAGTCACTTCCACACAGTCCTTCTCCAATGCATCCAGTAGTCCTTTGCACCAGCCAGGGGTGGCTCTAGGCATTTTGCCTCCCCAAGCAGGGTGGCATGCCGCGCAGGGCGCTCTGCCGGTCGGGCGGCAGGCATCTCCGGTGGACCTCCCGCAGGCATGCCTGCGGAGGGTCCGTTGGTCCCGCGGGGCCCTCCACAGGCACGCCTGCGGGAGGTCCACCGGAGCCGCGGGACCAGCAGACCCTCCACAGGCACACCTGCGAGAGGTCCACCGGAGCCGCCTGCTGCCCTACCGGCGACCGGCAGGGCGCCCCCCACGGCATGCGGCCCCAAGCACGCGCTTGGCGTGCTGGGGCCTGGAGCCGCCCCTGGCACCAGCTTCTGCTCTGCTTCAGGAGTCTGGTCCCACACTGAAGTCTGCTGGAGTTTTTCCAATGACTTCAAGGGGAGCTGGATTTGACCCCAAAAGAGGAACTACCTCCTGCAGTGCTTCAAAGGGGACACAGCAAGAATAGTCACCTTGGCTCATGGGTAGTTCCTGAACCAGTTTCAAGTGACTGGACAAATCTCAGACTCATAGACTTTAAGGTCAGAAAGGACCATTATGATCATCTAGTCTGACCTCCTGCACAATGCAGGCCACAGAATCTCACCCACCCACTCCTGTAACAGACTCCTAACCTATGTCTGAGTGCTTCAGTGCAGGTAGAATATATATACACACAAATACCTATTTTAAAAGAAATCACATTTCAGTGAAGTTGTATCTAGAGTATTACAGAATGGGGTATTATTTCTTTAGGAAACAGCATGTTGTCAACTGAGAGGAACAGGGCAATGTTGCCTGGACAAAGAAGATGTGTGCTCATCTTCTGACAAGGAAAATCAGGTGTGTTATGGTCATTTTTAAATTACTTTCTGTTTCATAGTAAACTTAGTAGTGAATGAACATCTTTGAGCTTTTGTGGCTGTGTAAACAGGTTGGGACTCACCACCCATGGTGCCTCCTGCTGGTGATTTTGGGAATTAGCTCGATTCCAGTGGAGCACCCCCTCCTGGTGGTGTCCCATCCATTGTTCTGCCCTCTGCTCTCCGCTGCTGTCGCTGGACCCGCGTTGCTCCCTGCTCGGCGGCGTCCTCTTTGAGCAGTGTCCCTTAGTCCATCTGGACCCCCTTCCGGGGATCAGTGATCAGCAGTCCTCCACTCCAGCCATCATGTGCAACCACACACCCCAATGTCTAATCCCTCTTGTCAGGGATCGGGCATAGTCTATAATGGCCGCTCCCTATGGCCAATGGCTGGATGTACTGCAAGGAGGAAAGGGGGGACCCAGGCCCACCCTCTACTCTGGGTCCCGGCCCAGGGACCCTCTGGCATCAGCCTCACTGTCCTCTTTCTTTCCCCTCCTCTGTCTGTTCCCCTAGGCCACTTCCCCTACGGCCCCTTGCACCCACTAGGCCCTTCCCTTCAGGGCCTGCAGCCTGGTGGCTATGGGCTACAGCCTTCTAGCCTCCCTGAGCCTGTCCATCACTGTGCTGTCTGCAGTGCTAGTCTCCCCCTTGGAGACTGACCTTCCCCTGTCAAAGGCATGGGACAGACTGACTGCTCTCTTCCTGAGCAGCCTTTATATATGGGTGAGCCTGGCCCTGATTGGCTCCCTCCAATCTGGGCCCTGATTGGCTCCCCATAATTCCTTTTCTAATTGGATCCCGGGCTGCGCAGGAGCCCTGGCCTGCCACAGCCCATTCTTACAGGGAGTGGGGCAGTCCGCCCCACTACAGGCTGGTGCCACATTTTCATCTGGTGGTATCTATAATGAATTGATGGGTAAAGAGTTCTGTTCACTCTGTCTGCCTGTCTTAGGTATTTCTAAGGCATCTGTGACCGAACATACTGTATGCCTACACTGCAATTGGGAACCATGATTACAATTACAGCATGTGTAGACAAGGCCAGAATAATTCTGATCTAAGATTAAAGCTAGCTCCAGTATGTATACGTTGGCTGCAATCATTGCTGTGCAGCTATGCCCATAGTTATCTTCCAACCAGAGAATTTGAAAGGGCTTCTCTCCACCTCCCCATGATTTAGGGTGTTTTGTTGTATATGGAAGAAAATTTCTGTTTGGGGAAGTCTTCATCAAAGAGGTGAGTTTTAGCTTTTGAGCTGAGCATGCACAAAGTAGGGCTGCATTGGCATCCCTTTGGTAAGGAACTACACAGCCGAGGACAGGAGAGCTGGAACAATTCTATAGTGGGGGTGCTTAGAGCCATTGAACCGAACTGTAAACCCTGTATATAATGGAAACCACTTCAAGACAGAGAGTGCTGCAGCACCCCCAGCACCCTCGTTCCAGCACCTGTGGCCAAGGACAATACTTTGCCCCTTACACATGAGATTCTACAGCTGTGGATCAAAGTGATTCCTGTGTCATGTGTATTTCAGTTCAATTTATGAACCAATTTGTAACTCTCACTTGTCCTATGTATATGTTTATATGATTGTAACCTTTTCAGGGTAGGAACTGTCTCATTTTTGTGTCTTGAACAGTGGCTAGTTCATTGGCATTGCTTAATAAATAATGAGAAATGTTATTTAAAGATTGTTTGATTCTTGCTTTGACTAAAAAAGGTATTGTATAAAACCAAAACCCTGGCTCAGTCTCTTAGTATTTATTCTGGCAAAACTGCCATTGATATCAGTGGGCGATTTCTCTGAGTAAAAACTGCAGGATCTGGCATCTGTTATCTGTGTTACACCTCACAGTGTAGATGACTGTATTAGGGTATGTCTACACTACAGTATTATTCTGATTTTACATAAACCTGTTTTGTAAAACAGATTGTATAAGGTCGAGTGCACGTGGCCACACAGAGCACAATAATTCGGTGGTGTGCGTCCATGTACTGAGGCTAGCGTCGATTTCTGGAGCGTTGCACTGTGGGTAGCTATCCTGTAGCTATCCCATAGTTCCCACAGTCGCCCCCGCCCATTGGAATTCTGGGTTGAGATCCCAATGCAAAAACAGTGTCGCGGGTGATTCTGGGTAAATGTTGTCACTCATTCCTTCCTCGTGAAAGCAACGGCAGACAATCATTTCGCGTCCTTTTTCCCTGGATTGCACTGGCAGAGGCCATAGCATGGCAACCATGGAGCCCATTTTGCCTTTTGTCACTGTCACCATATGTGTACTGGATGCCGCTGACAGAGGCAGTACTGCAGCGCTACACAGCAGCATTCATTTGCCTTTGCAAGGTAGCAGAGATAGTTACCAGTTGTTCTATACTGTCTGCTGTGCTATTGTAAATTGGTGATGAGATGACGGTTATCAGTCGCTCTGTACCGTCTGCTGCTGTCATGGGTGCTCCTGGCTGACCTTCGCTGAGGTTGGCTGGGGGCGCAAAGATGAAAATGGGAATGACCCCCTGGGTCATTCCCTCCTTTATATTGTATCTAAAAATAGAGTCAGTCCTGTCTAGAATATGGGGCAAGTGTACTAGAGAACCAGTGTATCAGAGAACCAGAGAGCACAGCTGCTCCGTGTCAGATCCCACAGAAATGATGAGCTGCATGCTATTCTAGGGGGTGCCCCTGCAACAACCCCACCCATTGCTTCCCTCCTCCCCCAACCCTTCTGGGCTACCATTGCAGGGTCCCCCCATTTGTGTGATGAAGTAATAAAGAATGCAGGAATAAGAAACACTGACTTTTTAGTGAGATAAAATGAGGGGGAGGCAGCCTCCAGCTGCTATGATAGTCCAGGCAGGATATTAAATGGTGGCCGGGGAGAGGAGCCCAGCATCCCGCTGCTATGATAGTCCAGGCAGTACAGAATCTTTTCTTTAGACATGAAACGGGGGGCTGATGGAGTTCAGCCCCCAGTTGCTATGATGAGGATGGTTACCAGCCATTCTGTACCATCTGCCAGGAATAACCGGGAGTCATTCCTATTTTTACCCAGGTGCCCCCAGCCAACCTCACCTGAGGCCAGCCAGGAGCATTCACGGGCTGATGACGAGGACAGCTACCAGTCCTACTGCACTGTACTGTCTGCCACTGGGGAAGAGAGGGGAGAGGATGCTTCTGTTCAGTGCCCCAGCACCGTGTCTACCAGCAGCATGCAGTAGACATACAGTGACATTGAAAAAAGTCAAGAAACGATTTTTTTCCCTTCTCTTTCACACGCGGGGGAGGGGACATAAATTGATGAGATATACCCTGAACCACCCTGGACAATGTGTTTGACCCTACAAGCATTGGGAGCTCAGCCAAGAATGCAAATGCTTTTAGAAGACTGCGGGGACTGTGGGATAGCTGGAGTCCTCAGTCCCCCCTACCTTCCTCCATGAGCCGTCCATTTGATTCTTTGGCTTTCCGTTACGCTTGTCACACAGCACTGTACTGTGGACTCTGTATCATAGCCTGGAGATTTTTTTCAAATGCTTTGGCATTTCATCTTCTGTAACAGAGCTCTTATAGAACAGATTTGTCTCCCCATACTGCGATCAGATCCAGTATCTCCCGTACAGCCCATGCTGGAGCTCTTTTTGGATTTGGGACTGCATCGCCACCTGTGCTGATCAGAGCTCCACGCTGGGCAAACAGGAAATGAAATTCAAAAATTCACGGGGCTTTTCCTGTCTACCTGGCCACTGTGTCCGAGTTCAGATTGCTTTCCAGAGCGGTCACAGAAGTGCACTGTGGGATACCGCCCGGAGGCCAATTCCCGTTGATTTGCGGCCACACTAACCCTAATCCGATATGGTAATACCGATTTCAGTGCTACTCCTCTCGTCGGGGAGGAGTATAGAAACTTGTTTAAAGAGCCCTTTATATCGATATAAAGGGCCTTATTGTGTGGATGAGTGCAGCGTTAAATCGGTTCAACACTGCTAAAATCGGTATAAACGTGTAGTGTAGACCAGGCCTGTATGTAGTTTCACATTTAATTTGAACTTGTGGCAACTGGAGTACCTGAAGTGCTTGCTCATGTCCATTCCATAGTAGGTGTGTGTGCTCACCTTGACATCCCGATCCCCTCCAGTGCTCAACACTTCAGGAGAAAAGACCCCACAGGTCCAGGGGGACCCAGGGGACCAGCCTGCTGGACCACCAATGGTACCAGCATCATCCTCATCATCGCCCGAGGAGGCTATCACAGAGCCCCCTCCCATAGTTCCTCAGGATGACGCTAAGGCGCACCAGGAGCTATTGAAGGGGGTCGCATCTAACCTGAGACTTCAGTCTGAGGAATTAGAGGAGCCTTTGGACTCCCTGTTTGATGTCCTCTGCTCCTCGGCCCCTGCCAGGGTGGCCTTACCCCTTCATGAGGGGGTGTCAAAAATTACCACTGCCCTGTGGCAGACTCCCTCCTCCAAAAAGGAGGCTCCCATCTCCAAAAGGGCTGAGCGCAAGTACTTTGTGCCAACCAAGGGACATCAATACTTATATTCCCACCCAGCCCCCAGTTCCCTGGTGGTCAAGGCAGTTAACCACAGGAAGAGGCCAGGACAACCTGGGCCTACCCCCAGAAATAAAGACTCAATGAGGCTGGATCTTTTTGGATGCAAAGTTTATTCATCTTCCAGTCTGCAACTGAATGTGGCCAATCACCAGGCCCTCCTTGGCTGCTATCATTTCAGCATGTGGCAGGCCATGGCCAAGTTCGAGACTTTGCTTCCTGAAGGGTCTAGGAAGGAATTCTGGCCGATCCTCAAGGAGAGCACGGCTGCATCCAGAGCAGCCCTCCAGGCAGCTTCAGACGTGGCAGACTCTGCTGCCCGCGCCATGGCCTCTGCCATCTCCATGCGATGGGCGTCCTGGCTGCTCCTCTCGGGCTTGTCCCCAGAGGCTTAGAAGTCAATGCAGGACCTTCCCTTTGACGGCCAGGCACTAACTGCAGAGCAGACAGACAGCAAGCTGCATGGGTTAAAGGACTCCTGTACTGCTCTGAAAACTCTGGGGCTTTACATCCCAGGTCCGGCACGTAAGCAATTCAAACCACAACAACCTCAAGGACAAGGGAGCCAGCCTCAGCAGGACCCACCTGTAACAGTGCAAGACTCACCGCCGCGGCACCTCATGCTGGTTGTCCTGGGAATTAGCTCTCCAGCCTTTGAAGCGCCCTCTGCTAGCCGATGTCCTGCTTGCCGCTGCCCACCATGTCTCTCCTGGACCCTGGTGCCCCTTTCTTTTGGGGACTGCCCCCTGGCATTACCCCCACAGTTTCTGGGTCTCCCCGCCCAGGGGAACCCCCACACTCTATCCTCATCTCGCCTCAGACTGTGGCTACTACCAGTCTTGATCTAGCCCCCGTTCACTGGGGCAGACTGCAGTGTAAATGCCACTCATCACCGGAAGGGGGGTTTGGACCTGCTGCCTCGGCCTACCCTTGGGCTGCCCTCTGCAATCCCAGTACCCTTTCTGGCCTTTAGCAAGGCCTGCAGCCTGGGGGGTTTCCAGGCTGGAGCTCTCCCAGCTCCTCTAGCCTTCCCCCTGCCCTGCTCCACTTTAGGTATCCGTCTCAGCTCCCGGGAAGCCAGGCCCTTTTCCCTCAAGAGCTAGAGGGAGAGTCCTCTCAGCTCCTGGCGTCACTGGCTTTTAGAGGGCCAGCTGCAGTCTGACTTGGGCATGGGCCAGCGGCAACTGCTTCCCCAGTCAGTGAGCCTTGAGCTCACAACCCTCTCCCAGGGCTGGCTTCAAGCCCTTTCAGGGCAGGAGTGGGTGACCACCCTGCTACACCACCTCACAAGAAAGCCAGGGGCTACAAGTGCCGCCCGAGTCACCCTCCCACACCCTCTGCTCAGTCAGGCTTCACCCGAAACAAGCAGGGTGCCAAGCGATCATTTTGAGGGTACGCTCAAGGGCGACCAATCAGACTATTCACTGAATCCATCTTCCCCTTCTTTTTCCAGCTGCCTTTGCTTTTTCCTCCCTGCATGGACCACTGTAATCTTGGACTGCTGAGTCCTGAACATGGTGGTGCAGAGTTATACCCTCCAGTTTCTTGTTACCCATGCCCCCCAAACTCTCTTCCCTCTCCCTCTTCAGGGACTCTTTTCACGAGAGTCTCCTCGTGCAGGAGGTTCAAGGGTTACTGCAGCTGGTTTCAGTGGAGGAGGCTCCTCCCAAGTACACGAACAAAGGATTTTATTCCCGATACTTTTTAATCCCAAAGGCAAGGGTGGTCTAACTGCCCATTCTGGACCTGCGAGACCTGAACCGCTTCCTAGCGAAGCTAAAGTTCTGCATCGTCTCCCTGGCCTCTATCATCCCCTCCCTGGATCCGGAAGACTGGCGCTGCCCTTGACTTGAAGGACGCATACTTCCACATAGCGATCTTTCTGGACACAGATGCTTCCTCCGGTTTACAGTGGGGCCCCACCACTATCAGTCTGTGGTCCTCCTGTTTGGCCTGGCAACAGCATTGAGGGTGTATATTGGTGGTAGCTGCTTACCTCAGGCATACCCGTATCTCGACGACTGGCTAGCCAAGGGCAACTCCAGGTCTTAGGTCCAAGAGGATGTTGCGGTGCTGCAAGCCATGTGCTGCTCCCTGATCCTACTGGTAAATGACAAAAAGTCTACGTGAGTTCCGGTGCAGAGGATAGAGTGCATTGGAGCGGTGCTCGACTCGACATGCGCCAGAGTGTTCCCACCATTAGAAAGGTTCCAGACATAGACGGACCTCATTGCACAGGTCTCCACATTCCCCCATGGCTAGGGTCTGCCTATACCTGTTGGGCCACATGGCAGCGTGCATGTACATTGTCCAACATGTCTTGCTCCGGATGTAACCCTGCAGCAATAGCTGTTGATGGTCTATTCCCAATCCAGGGATCACCTGGAGACAGGGCCGGCTTCAGGCACCAGCGCGCCAAGCGCGTGCTTGGGGCAGCATGCAGCGGCTGGTGCTCCTTCAGTTGCTGGGAGGGTGGCAGGCAGCTCCAGTGGACCTCCCGCAGGCGTGCCTGCAGAGGGTCCACTGCTCCCGCGGCTCCGGTGGCGCATCTGCAGGCACGGCTGCGGGAGGTCCACCGGAGCCGCGGGACTGGCTAGTGGCAGAGCACCCCCCGCGGCGTGCCGCAGTGCTTGGGGCAGCAAAATGGCTAGAGCTGGCCCTGCCTGGAAAAGATCGTTACCATCCCCCCGACAATACTTACCTCGCTGTGATGGTGGACTGATCACAGAACAGTCCTAGTGGGGGTTTCATTTGGCACCCCCCTCGCTCCATCAAGTTAGTATCAGGTACCTTGGATCTTGGCTGGAGTGCGTACCTTGGTGACCTCTAGACCCAGGTATCTGGTCCCTGGAGGAGATGACTTTACACATAAACGTCAAAGAGCTCAGAGCAGTCCACTTGGCATGTAGAGTCTTCTTACCTCACCTGTTGGACAACACGGCCTTGATGTTCTACATCAACAGGCAAGGGGAAGCACGTTCGTCGACTCTCTGTCAAGAGGAACTCCGTCTCTGGGCCTTCTGCATCAGCCACAAAATCCATCTGGAAGCTTGTCACCTCCCTGGCATCAAGAACACGCTAGCAGATCATCTCAGTAGAGACTTCTCTCATCACTCCACCCAGAGGTAGCCTGCGTGATCTTCCAGAGGCCAAGTGGACCTGTTTGCCACAAGGCAAAACAGGAAATACCACCGGTTTCATTCTTGGCAAGGTCTGGGCAAAAACTCTCTCTCTGATGCTTTCCTCCTGTTGTGGTCAGAGAGCATTCCCTCCAGTTCCTCTCATCAGCAGGGTCCTAGCAAAGATCAAGAGAGACACGGCACAGGTTATCATGATCACCCTGATGTGGCCCCGCCAGCACTGGTTCAGCATGCTGATGGACTTAGCAGCAGCCCCTCCTTGGTCCCTGCCCATCCGACTGGACCTGCTGTCACAGGACCACGGTCAGCTCCTGCACTGCAACCTCACATCCCTACTCTTCTTGCCATGGATGCTGCGTGGCTGAACCGAAGGAGCGGACCTTCTTGGATGATGTCCAACAGGTCCTCCTGGAGAGTAGAAAGTCTTCAACCAGACTGACTTACCTAGCCAAGTGGACAGGATTTTCCGACTGGGTGTCCACGGGTGGCATCTCCCCCTTGAGCTCTTCCATAACTACCTGCTTCATCTGAGGAACCAGGGCCTGGCACACTCTTCCATTAGAGTGCATCTCACAGCCATCTCCACTTTTCACCCACCAATCCAGGGCCGACGGTGTTTTCTCATGACATAACGATCAGATTCTTGAGAGGCCTCGACAGACTCTTCCTGCAGGTACAGACTTCTGTTCCGCAGTGGGATCTCAACTTGGTCCTCTCTAGGCTCATGGGCCTGCCCTTTGAGCCACTGAGCTCCTGCTCCCTTTCCACTTGTCATGGAAGGTCACTTTCTTGGTGGTGGTGACATCAGCAAGGTGAGTTTCTGAGGTTAAAGCCTTGACCTCAGAACCACTATACACAGTCTTCTACAAAGACAAGGTTCAGCTGAGGCCCCACCTGGCCTTCCTGCCGTAGGTGGTATCTACCTTCCATATGAACTGGGACATCTTCCTCCCAGTGTTCTGTCCCAAACTGTATAAGACCAGTGGAGAGAGAGAGGCATCTTCATGCGCTGGACATCCAAAGGGCCTTGGCTTTTTACCTAGAGCGTACCAAGCCTTTCTGTAATCAACTCAGCTTTTCATCGCCACAGCTGATAGGATGAAGGGCCTTCTGGTGTCCTCACAGAGGATTTCCAACTGGATCACCTCTTGCATATGGACCTGTTATGATCTGGCATGGGTCCCACTGCCACTGATTGTCAGAGCCCACTCAACTAAAGCTCAGGCATCCGGGCAGCCTTCCTGGCACACATCCCTATTCAGAACATCTGTGGAGCCACAACATGGGCCTCTGTCCACACGTTCATGGTGCATTATGCCATCACCGAGCAGGCCAGAGATGGAGCTGGATTCGGCAGAGCTGTATTGCAATCTACATGTCCATGAACTCCTACCTGCCTCCAGGGGTACTGCTTGGGTGTCACCTAATATGGAATGGACATGAGCAAGTACTCAAAGAAGAAAAGACAGTTACCTTTTCCATAACTCGTGTTCTTCGAGATGTGTTGCTCGTGTTCATTCCACAACCCACCCTCCTTCCCCACTGTCAGAGTTTCCGGCAAGAAGGAACTGCGGATGAGGGGAGCTGGCGGTGCCCCTTATACCACACCATGCGGGTGCTGCTCCAGAGGGCGACAGAGCCACTCAGCACGGATACTGCTAAGGGAAAAACTTACAGCACCAGTGCATGTGCACACACCTAGTATGGACATGAGCAACACATCTCGAAGAACACCAGTTATGGAAAGGGTAACGGTCTTATCCTCAGTGATGCAGCAAAAGGAAAGGGGAATCTTTAGGTTTTACACTGAGTAAATTCAAGGCTGTGGTGGTTCTGTGCATTGTTACAGCCCCTTTAAGATCTGGACAGTGGCAGTCAGGGTTGAACCTGGGAGCGCCAGGGGGCTGGTTGCTTATAACCAGGACCCATTCATTCTCTTCTACCATTGAAGATACTGGAATTTCCATCATTATGTGGTTTTAATGAGACTTTAATTCAAGAATAATGTCTGGAGAGGCAAAGAAAAGCAACCAGTGCTGGGGATGCAGTGCATCTGGAGCTTCACCCCATTGTAAGCTCCTTCCCAAAAGCTCACAGGATCATATTCTCTAGAGGATTGTAGCTCCGAAGCACAATGCTTTTCAGAGAAGGGATAACCCAAAGTGAGTAAAATAGAGCTGATTTTTATGGTGTCCTCTTCTAATTCAGCCCTGCTGAACTTGGCACAAGCACCGAGTGGCTCCATTCAGAGGAGAAAAATTGCCCCAGGAAGTTAAGAACCTGTTCAGTGTGAACCAAATAAGAGAGTGATGCAAACAATGAGGGGGGAACACTGAACCTGCCCAACCCAGCTCTATTCAGACCTGTCAAACCCAACCCAGCCTTACAGATTTCAACAGGAACACTGCATTGTGAGTACTGTGTTGTGAATGCAAAGGTCATGATATTGAGCCATGCTGCCTGCGAGGAACATAACCCTGCTGTGCAAGTAATGACGACACCTCGCTTTTTTCAACAGCAGAGCTCAAAGTGCATCAAAACTCTAGTTTATTTAGCCTCACAGTGCACCTGTGGGCAAAAAGTGCTAATATTCCCATTTTTGCTGATAGGGAACTGAGTCACAGACAGGCTAAGTGACTTGGCAAAGTCACACAGGGAGTCTGTAGTAGAGTAAGGAATTGAACCCTCATTGACCATATCCCAAACTAGTACCTAAACTACTGCAACATCCTAAGTAGTTTAGGTTTGTAGAAAGCAAAATCTGGCTGTGTTGGCCTACCCTGGACATATAACCACTCTAGCAAATCCAGATCTTCCACAAGACCAAATTTCAGAGCCAGTGCAGCAGTACCTGCTTTTGACCTATAATTGAGATGGATACAGACTCGTAGATTTAAGGTCAATGTTGCAATGGAACTTTTTCCAGAAATTACAATTTTTTCTTCTCTAAAAACACAAGATGTCCAATAAATCTTGTCTCACCCAAAGGATTGCTGTTTTGGTTATTGTCATCTTGGATTTACCCATCAATCTATTTGACAGACATAGATTGGGAGATTATATTAATTCTGCTGTGTCTGCATTTTTCCAGTGAGTCTCATACACCCACTACACTAGGCTCTGATGGCCTCCAGGGCACACTACAAGGGCTAGTTGTTGACTTGAGAATGCCCCTTTCAGAGATTGGGGCAGGTGCCAAAGGTGGGTTTAGGAGCTGATGGCTGAGAGAAGCCTTTCTGGCATTGGGTCAATTTGTAAATAGTTTTGTTTCATTGTTTATTTATGATAATAGACTTATTTTTAGGAAATTCACTAAAGAATGTGCTTGAATTATTCAATGTACTGATACCTGTAGCAGTTAAAACTAAATGACATGTAGCCAAAGAGTCTCTGCTCTTTCCAGAAAAGTGCAACATACTCTTGATGCACACATTCTGGCTTTTTTCTTCTTCAAGTAAATATTCAAATGAAACTTTGTTTCCTTTCAGATGCATTCTGGTCTCTGCAATCCTGAAGAATTCCAGCCTGTAGACCCAACCCAGGAGTTTATCTTTCCTCCTGAACTAATGGTAGGAAGTGTTATTCTTTCCTGATTTGTCTCCGTTTACATGCAAATGTTGTGAATGATCCAGCATTTGGGTTTACAACATGATAGAAGTCTGAAATGGAAAAGATTGTTGGACTAAATTCATCCTGAGTGGAAGGTGACTGAGTTACACCAAGGATAGAGTGTTATCCAATCCACTTCCCTCCCAGTGCAGGAATGTACCTTAGGGTATGTCTGCACTACTCGCTGGATAGCAATTGATTTATCAGGAATCGATATATCACGTCTCATCTAGACGTGATATATCGATTCCCAAATGCGATCCTGTTGACTCCGGAACTCCACCAGGGCGAGTGGCAGTAGCGGAGTAAACAGGGGGAGCCGCGGCCGTTGATCCCATGCCGTGAGGACGGGAAGTAAGTCGAAATAAGATGTGTTGACTTCAGCTATGCTATTTCCGTAGCTGAAGTTGCATATCTTACATCAACCCCGCCCCCTAGTGTAGACTAGGCTTTAGAATTCCCTGTCTAAGTCACTTAGGCTATGTCTATGCCACCGTGGTAAGTCGACCTATGCTACGCAACTCCAGTTACATGAATAACGTAGCTGGAGTTGACGTACCTTACACTGCAGGGGGTCGACAGGAGAAACTCCTTCTCGTCGGAGGTAGAGTACAGGGGTCGACTGGAGAGCAATCTGCTGTCAATTTGGCAAGTCTTCACTAGACCCGCTAAATGACCGCCGGTGGATCGATCTCAGAGCGTCAATCCCAGCCATAGTGTAGATGTAGCTTTAGAAATGACAGTGGGCTCCACTACTTCCCTTGGGAGTTTATTCCACAGCCTAATGGATCTCATAACCTAGAAGTTTTTCCCTGTGTTCAGTCTAACTTATCTGTTCCCAACATCATCCCATTATGTCAAATTCCTCCTAAAAAACTCTGCTTCGGGGAGCCACCAAGGAGTTGCAAGTGCCCATGAGGTATGTACAGGATAGTGACAATCATGAAGTTCCTAAATTGCCCTTTGTTACACTGTAAACGCAGGTGAAACTTTCCACACAACAATCTCATCCTATGCACACACAAGTCTTTATTGAACCCAGACTGATTAACGTCATTATGGCTTTGTTTGATCTGTAGGGAGCCAAATCATAATTAGAGAGCTGCTGAGAGGGACAGGAGGGAGAGGAGTCTGAGCTCCAGGGCAGAGCTATGGTGCAGATTCTCCAGCCTCTTGAAGCACCACTTCCTCTAAGAGCTGAGCTGTGAAGGATGGCAGACAGGGACAGCTGGGCTGGGGAGATCGACTCACAAAAACAGGAGACAGCTTTCTCACTCAGAGCACTGAACTCTTTCAGCCAGCTTGTTCAGTCAGTGTGATTCTCATGCGCACCGACCAAAACCAGTTTCACCACCTGTCAAAGCCCCAGCCCTTGTACTTAAAACTTCCTCATCCATATCTTCGTATCACACTATTGTTTCAGCCACCTAGTTACAATGGTTTCTTTACATTTATTCTGAATGTAAATCGGTGCCTATGCCTAACCCATAACAACAAGATTTAATCTAACCCACAACAACTGCTACTGCCTCTGCCACTCCTCATGCCAGGGACACATGCACAGGCCAATCTGTTACTCAGGTGGGACTTCTCTACAAGGAGGGGTAATGTGCACTTTGAGGGTGTGATTTCTTAAGCACTTAATTAATGCACATCATTTTAAGAGCTGCTTAAGAAATCACACCCCCATAGAGCGCATTACCCCACCATGTAGACAAACTGAGGTTATAATAACAGCCATACTGGGTCAGACCAAAGGTCCATCTAGCCCAGTATCCTGTCTTATGACAGTGGCCAATGCCAGGTGCCCCAGAGAGAATGAACACAACAGGTAATCATCAGGAGACCCATCCCGTCGCCCATTCCCAGCTTCTAGCAAACAGAGGTTCGGGACACCATCCCTGCCCATCCTGGCTAATAGCCATTGATGGATCTATCCTCCATGAATTTATCTAGTTCTTTTTTTGAACCCTGTTATAGTCTTGGCCTTGACCCTTCACGGGGTCAGAAGGTTATTACATGGGGGGTCACGAGCTGTCAGCCTCCACCCCCAAGCCCCACCCCGCCTCCAGCATTTGTAATAGTGTTAAATATAAAAAATGTGTTTTTAATTTGAAAGGGGGGGTCGCAGTCAGAAGCTTGCTGTGTGAAAGGGATCCCCCAGTACAAAAGTTTGAGAACCACTTCTCTTGCTTAATATATGCTGTACAATAGAAAGCTGCTAAAAAAAAGCAAATCAGCTATGCATTGTGGATCAACCAGTTTAAAAACCAAACCAACCGTATAAAGATTAATGATCTCTGTAATGCTGGAACAAATCAAACAATACACCTGCACCTGGCAGGCCCAAAGTGAGTATTTGTGTATATGAAATGGTTGGTTGACTCCAGCATTCAGACAGAATCTGGGAACATTTTAACAACCTCTGGGATTTGAAACAAGAGCCACCACCCACCCCAACTGAGCTAAAGTTTCACCTCTCCTCTGAACTGAGGCAATCCTAACTTCTTTGTGCCTGCTCAGACTGATTTAGGTGTGGACATTCTTCCTTTGCCTTCCCAACTTCCTACTCCTCTCTCTCTGACTCCAGCATGGCCTAAATTCCTCCCTCCTGGCTTTCTTCCATCCCTCTGAGACCCTCCAATAGCTCTTAGTTCTTCTCCATGGCCCTCCAATAAACCCCTCTCTTCCTTCCGCCTACCACAAGACCTCCTGCTCCTCTGCCTTTACCATGGACCTGCAACAGATCAGGCCTAAGTGGCTCATGGCCCGGAAGTGGG
Source organism: Gopherus flavomarginatus (assembly GCF_025201925.1). Classification (NCBI taxonomy): domain Eukaryota; kingdom Metazoa; phylum Chordata; order Testudines; family Testudinidae; genus Gopherus; species Gopherus flavomarginatus. The sequence goes on along the minus strand of NC_066626.1, from coordinate 23,440,409 downwards.
TGGCAAGGGAGCACCCCACCGGTTGAGAAAAACAAACAAACCACAATTGAGGTCACTGGGACCCAGCAGGAACTGGAAGAGGGAAGGGAAGGAGCAGCTCACTGCCCACTCCATCCTGCTGCCACCGCATCTATTATTCTCCTTAACTACTGAGCACAGGGCAAGGAGTAATGGGCTTAAATTGCAGCAAGGGAGATTCAGGTTGGACATTATGAAAAACATCCTAACTGTTCAGAGTGGTTAAGCACTGGAACAAATTACAGAGGGAGGTTCTGGAATCTCTGTCATTGGATGTTTTAATGAACAGGTGAGACAAACACCTGCAGGGATGGGTCAGATAATACTTAGTCCTGCCTCAGTGCAGAGGACTGGACTAGATGACCTATCAAGGTCCCTTCTAGTCCTACATTTTCTTCCTACATTCAGAAAAGCAAGACTTGGTACACTCCTTGCAAATAAATAAGATTGCATCAAAGAAACTACAGTACAGCCCATTGGAACAATCTACAGGGTCTCCAACTTTGACTAGCCACTCAGGTCAAAAAGGGGCAATGAAAAAATCTTTAACATATTGTAGAGACTAGTTCAGATCAGAGCAGCGGCTCTGACCAACTCTGATTGTGTCCTGCTACTACCTGATTTTTTCATATGCCAGGTGAGATTGTGGCACAAGGCAGGAAATTCTAATTGCCTACAGAAACCAGATTTTGACAGGCACTCTTCCGTCCACTAGTCCTCCCTGCCTCCTTCCTGTATTAGATAAAATGGCTCTCTCTGAGGGGTGGAGGTATGGCTACACAGTGAAAAGACACTATGTGTACTAATATGCAGCCCATGATATGTTTTATTATCTTCATCTTTCTAACTTCCAGCCTTGTAGACTCATCATGCGATCAAGGAGTTAAGCTGGCTCTTCCTTTGTATGTAGCTATATCAGTTACAACGATTCTGGAGGCAACACTAGGGCCCTTGCTTCCACCTGTACAACCACTAGGACATCAAATTATGCTCCATAGCAGTGGCTCTCCACCTTTCCAGGAGTCTGATTTGACCCGCATACCCCCAAGTTTCATCTTGCTTAAAAACTACTTGTTTACAAAATCAGACGTACAAATAAAGAAGTGTCACAGCGCACTGTTACTGAAAAATTGCTTACTTTCTCATTTTTACCATATAATTATAAATGAATGTCAATATAAATATTGTACTTACATTTCAGTGTATAGTATATAAAGAAGTATAAACAATTTTAGTTTGTAATGACTTTGCTAGAGTTTTTTATGTAGCCCTTTGTAAAATTAGGCAAATATCTAGATGAGTCGATGTACCCCCTGGAAGACTGCTACATACCCCCAGGGGTGCACATACCTCTGGTTGAGAACCACTGCTCCACAGCACACCTGTGCAGCCCCACTGTCTCCAAGGGAGTTGCTCAGGTGTAACAGGATTGGAAATTAGTAAATAATTCCATTGAAGTGCAAAAATGACAAGAATCCAGCTCACTCCATCTCAGCTACGTTGACTCATCACGTTTAACAGGAGTAAAAAGCAACACAAAATGATAGTCAAAGTCAGATCTGTCTTTGAATACTAATAGATCAGCTTAGTAAGACTATGCCTTTTCATATAGTCACTTTTCAGAGCAGAACCTCACTGGAACTGAAATTGCCCCTTGCGAACCTTAAGCCAATGAGAGTTCACCTGATGAATTTCTCTGGCATTCCCTTGTCAGATGTGACTGAAACTAAATCTTGCTGAAATTCAGTCATGTTTGGGAAGGAAAGCATCAGGCAGCACATAGCACACTGAACAACAATGGCGTACGTTTTGTTAAAGATACCAGGCCGAACCCTTTCTATTATGTAAAGCTCCAGGGGAAATTTAATGCCCAGGCAGAGAAGGTGACAAAACCTCAGTTCTTAAGATGTAATCGCTTTGCTTTGGCTGGTCACTGAACAACCATAATGGAGGGAGTCTTTGCTAGTGATTAGCGTAGGAGACTAGATGTCAAGACACTTAAGTTCTGTACTATTACTTGTTATGCTGCCTCAGGCAAGTCACTTATCTTCTTTGTGCCTCAGTTTCCCTATCTGTAACATGGGGATAATTAAACATACCATTGTAAAGCTCAATGGGAACCTCAGATTAAAGACACTGTTTAAATACAAGTTTTATTAACAGTTATTTTAAAGTGTTTTATTCTACTTTACACTGGTTGACAATACTTTTGTTAGCCCTGGAGCGCTTAATCTCTGTCATTTCCTCTACAGAGAATGGCTCAGGAACAGCAAAAAAGAACTCTGGTTTTCCGTGGGGAAAGAACAACGTGGATTTCTCCCACTAACCTCAGGGAACTTCTGGAGCTGAAGGCTATGTACCCTAAAGCACCTCTCATTGTAGGGAACACCAGTGTGGGTATGGAGGGTCTGAGGGTCTCTTGTCATTGTTACAATCCAGTTGAAGTTAATGGAAGTTGCAATGAAAATCAGGCCTTTGGTGCTTCAAACTGGGCATCCAAAGATAGGTACCCAAAATTAGAGGCTCCATTTGAATATTCAGGTCTGGGTAACTTACCCCAGTTCACACAGCACATCAGTGACACAACTGGGACTAGAACTCTGATCTATTGATTCCATGGTCAGAGGACTATACCCCACCCATTGACTTCAGTGAGATGACTTGCATGGAGTAACAACCATTCACATGAGTAAGAGTCTGCAGGGTAGACCTTCAGTTAGAACACTACAAGGATGACAAAGGACATGGTCCATATTGAAAGGACAAGAGTAGGAACTTCTATACATCTTATTGGGTTCCTCAATATTACAGATAGATTTTATTGTTACAATGTTATAATTTGAGCGGTTAAGTTAAGAGAGCAGCAAGAGTAGCAGAGAAGAGATAAGGGTGGGAAAGCTGATTGAATGAGTGGAGTCTTGAGGAAGGCTTGGGATAGAGCATTTCCAGTGTAGGTGTGCAGGGCACAGGGGTGAGTATTTCAGAGGTAATGCTGGGGGGGAGTGTACGGTCTGAACCCCTTCCTTCCGAGGGAGAGTGGTGCAAGTGGGTAGAATAAGAGCATGTCTCATTATATGGAATTCCAGACTGAGCTGTTATCTGTGAATTTGTTTACACAGTGAGGGTGAAACTGAGTCCAAAAAGATTTAAAGAGACTTTAATTTTCAGACACTACCCCCCACCCCCGTGCTCATTGACAACAGAATCTTTACTGCTTTTTTATTTGTTAATATAGCACCCATAAAGGTGACCACAGCACTTCACAAACCACTAAAATGGCAGGTTCTTGGGAGCTTGCAATGTAGTCTAAAGGTCTGATCCAGTGCCCATTGAAGTCAAAGTCCATTGATTTCTGTGGGCATCAGTCAAGCCCTAAATTAGCTGCATGGCAGGGCTGGGCATGGAGGATGAGGGAGGAAGTAAGCATATTACTACATATATGCACAGCTTGTTAGCTCCTTTTTGAAAATATATTAGGCAGGAGGTCAGTGATGGTTGTCACAGGCATAGGGGATGATGTGGGAATAAGCATAGAGATGCTGGTGGGAGAAGGAAACAGAAGAGTTATGCAGTTGAGCTGAGCTGGTGGAGTGCAAGACGGAAGCAGGAAGTAATGGATGACTAGGGAAGAGATGGAGGCAGGGGCACAATCCTGTAGGGTTCTAAAGCTGAGGTGAGGAATCTGAATTTGATATGGAAGGAGACAAGTGCAGGGAAGTGAGGAGCTTTGCAGAGCACTGGGAGATACTTTGCTGGCAGCTCATTCACTAGACCTGAGGGGCGCAGCATGAAAAGCAGAGAGTGCGGAGGGGAGGAGAGAGAGGAACATGGAATGGGAAAGGCAGCAGGATGGAGACTTTGGGATATTGGACAGGAAGAACCAGCAGGACTTTGCAACTGCTTGGCTATAGGAAGAATACAGGGAAAGTAATCCCATGTGACACTAAGGTCACAAGCCCTGGTGGCAGAAAGGATGGGGGTATGTTTAGTTCTTTAGATATATTCACAGTTCTGGAAATCTAACACAGCTGTTTTCTTCTGCTTTTCTTCAATCTCATTATAATTCTCTGTCTTCAGGACTTGAGATGAAACGTGATGATGTTCATCATCCAGTTTTCATCCATCCCACTAGGATTCCAGATCTGCATGTTGTGAGTAATACAAACAATGGTAAGTCCTTGATTTGCCTAAAAATCCTCTTGAGTAATGTGTTGTTAGACACCATAAATTATTAGAATTTTTGACTCATACGTACATGGAACATTTTATTCTCTAGTAGTGCTCAGTGCAATACGACCACTATCCAGTCTGTCAGCCTACCTGCCATATGGAGAGAACAGGATGGGGAGGTTCAAATTCTGAAACTCTGCTGCCATAAATTTCTTTGTTCAAACCATCTTTCACTCATTTTTCTGCAGGAGAGGAGCATGTGGGAGGGTCCTATAGTTTTTTCTATTGGTAGAAATTACAATGTTCTTTATCATAGTCATTAGTCTGGCAATGTCTACAATCTATATAGAGATGCTCATGCATAGATCTTTGATCCAATATGCCAAAAGATTTTCTTTGGAGCCACTGAGCCAAGTTCTCAGTTGGTCCAAGCCAGTATAATTCCATGGATACTGATTTACACCAGCTGAGTATCTGTTCCGTTATGTCATATCTTAATATGTAACATGGAATTGAAGCTGTAGCAAAAGTATGTGATGCACAGTTTTTTCCTGGAGGCACTGGACAGAGCTGTTTATAAAATTCAGACAAAGTGGGATTTTATTACAAATGGTTGTTTTCCTATTTGCTTTTCTCTTAGCTCTGGAATTGACATTGAAATAGATTTGTAAATCACTACACCACACACATCCACACAACTGTCCATTTAATTGTCACCTTTTATCAAGGTCCACATTAGAGAATGCCCTTAATGAAAGAAGGGCTTTTTACAACCACTGAAAACTTCCAAAATGCTCTACAAATCTCTACTGAAACAGAGCCTGATCCAACATCCATTGAAATCAATGGCATTGTTTCCATTGACTGAAATAGGTTCTGGGTCAGGCCCATGGGGCCAAATTCTGGAGTCTTTCAACAGTTTTTACTCCATCCTTAGCCTCACTCAGTCAGACTGCTATTTGCCTCATGGGAATTTACCTGAATAAAGATCTCAGTGTCTGGCCCAAAGAAAATTATCCTGTAGATTTGTGTGTGTGAAATATACCTGATGAAAGCTGACTATAGAAGCAACATTTCCATGGTCAGGTAGAGTTGTGATCATTTAAAGTGTGATGCTCCTATTTCACTATTTAAAATAATTGGGTTTCAGGACTAGTGATAGGTGCTGCCTGCTCTCTGGCCCAACTCAGAGACATCCTGATGAAAGTAGTCCCGGAGCTTCCAGAGGAGAAGACAAAGATTTTCCGTGCTCTCTTGCAGCAGCTGAAAACCCTAGCTGGAGAACAAATCAGGAGTTTGGCTGTATGTTTTCAATGATTATAGTAAACAGGCCAGCACTGAAAGTATATATCTACGATCTTCACTTACAAATCTGTAAAACTTGTTTAGAGAAGAGCTGGCTGTCTCTGGGGCTTGAGTAGCATCTCAGAGCCTTTCCATCTAGGTAACCAGTTCAAATCCAGTCCATGCTGGTAATGATTAAAAGGCATTACTATCTGATAGCTTATGTGAACTAAATCGGGGCTTTCTGTCATTACCAATGAACCGGTTTCCACAACACACTAATTGGCAGCACCCTTATTGGCCAAGAAGCCAAGGACTGAAGTTATCTTTGTCCCTCCAGAATGGGATTTAAGTACATAGGCATCCAGGGCCTTTCACATGGCACCTCTGACCATAGGTGCTGAAAAAAAATAGCAAGTGCTTAGCACCCGCCAGCAGCCAGCTCCCTTCCCCACCCCTTAGCACCTCCCACCCACCAGCAGCCCCAGCGGTCAACTCCTCCCCCAGCACTTCCCACCCACTGCGATCAGCTGTTCTGCAGCATGCAAGAGGCACTGCAGGGGAGGAGGAGGAACAGGTATGGGGCACACTTGGGGGGAGGAAATGGAACTGGGTGGGAAGAAGTGGGGCAGAAGGAGGGCCTTGGGAAACAGAGTGGAGTGGGGGCAGGGCCTGGGGTGGAGTGGAGGTTGAGCACCCCTGGGGAAAGGAGGAAGCCAGCGCCTGTGTCAGCTACTACTGAAATGCACAAATAATAGCAGAGTTTGCCAGATAAGCAGTGACACATGTGCCCACTTGCTGTGTGGAAGCTCAGAATCAAGATGTCCTTTGCTTCTCCTCACTTTGAAAGGCATTGCCTCTGACCCCACCCTTCCATTTTTCTTTAAAACTCAGTTGCCCTAGTTCTTTTGTGGCCTCTCCTCTCTGGCTGAAGGAGTGGCCTTTTCTCTATTTTTGGGCAGGTCATCTACCCGGGGTCATGTTGGTGTCCTTTGTCTGGGGTTATAGGTTAGGAACTTCCATGAGCTGTAAATTAAAATGAGAGGGAAATTATCATTTAGAAAAGTTTGAATATGAAACTTCAATGAAGTTTGAACAATAAATTACCCTAACTTTTTAATATCCCTAAAAATAGGATCATGTTTTAGATCAATATTGCTATATATGGAAAAGACAGCAATTAAAATAGCCTCTTCTTTTGTTAAAGTCCTTAGGTGGACATATTGTAAGTAGAGGTTCAACTTGGGATCTGAACCCTGTCCTAGCAGTTGGCAACTCTGTCCTCAGTCTGGCATCAAAAGGTAAGATTCAGCATCTCTCTGTTACGTATCTGTGAGAGCATCGCTGTAGAGCACAATTAGCAGTACAAGTGATGGGTATCTTCACTTGTTTCCTCGTTTCCTCCATGTTGGTAGACACAGGACAAAATTATTCTGGTGCTTTCCTGTGACTGTCACTGGCAAAAAGTGTTAGCTAATGCAGGCTGCTACATTCCTTCCTGCTGCCAGGTGCAAAAGGGAACAAAACTGGCAGTGCTGTGAAAGTGAAGTGGAGGGGCAAGGAAGAGAAAGATGTCCATCTGGTATCAACAACCTCCCCACATTGCTGCCAGGCCAGACTGGCCAGCTTTAACCTACAGTTTCGTACACCCTCCCCATGGTTGCTTTTGCTGCTAATGTCTTACCCAGCCTGAGAAAACACATACCTTATTTTCATACATTTTGAGCACCCACTTCTCCCTAGTGATGTCACTGGGATTATGCAGGGGAAAGGAGTCAGCACTTCTGAAAATAAAGTCCAAGTATTTCATGCTGGCACCTAAAATCAATGGCCACTTTGAAAATCTTGGACTTAATGAGTAGCAGCTTTGAACCAAAGATGTTCCAGGATAATTTGCTCATCATGGTAATTTCTGCCTTTAAAGCTTCCTGCATGTTAGCTGTTTAATGTCCTAAATGTTTTTGTTAAAAGCTTTTGAGTAAAAAGAGGAGAGCTACTTAATCAGCTTACTAATTTGTCTATCTATTACTGACACTAAAATCAGCACTATTCAACATCATGCATACAGCAGAGTGTTATTAGCATTTATTATTTGTATAGCATCAAAGTGCATGCTACTGAACAGGGACAACAAAGACAAGTGTCCCTACTCTGGAGAGTTTACAGTCTTAGACTGAATCCTGAAACGTGCTGACCACACTCCCTTGACTTCCATGGGAATGGAGAACTTTAGTTTTAGACCAGGGCAAGCGATTTGCATGCCCGAGAAAAAAATGGCAGCTCCTGGTCCAAACAAGCATGGAGGATGTCATTTTGTTCTACAAAATAGTGTCCTCCAGACAGCATGACCTCACATACAACACCTGGAAGACACCATTTTGTGGAACATGAGGCATCCATGTGTCTAATTGAATACACAAGGCATGTGCTGCAGGAAGGAACCAAGGTAAGCAGAGGTCAGTCAGAGGTGGCCACTGGCCAAATTCCATTAAACTTATATATAGGAGAAAATAGTAATTCTTCGAGTGCTTGCTCATATCGATTCCAATTAGGTGTGCGCGTGCTGCGTGCACGCTCGTCGGAAGATTTTTACCCTAGCAACACTTGGTGGGTCAGCTGGGTCGCCCTCTGGAGTGGTGCCTCTGTAGCGCCGGATATATATCCCTGCCGACCCAACAGCCCTTCAGTTCCTTCTTACCGCCTGTGACGGTCGTTGGAACTGTGGAGCGTGGCTTTGCTGATCTCCACATCCCTAGCTTCTCGTAATTCTTTGCTCTTTACTGTGTTTATAGTTAGAGTTCTTGTAGTTATAGTTAGTGTTAGTACTTCTATTCATAGTTAGTGTATATAGTTGAAGGGGGGATCAGGGATTAGCCCCTTTCCTCCACCCCGGTGTGAGCCCATGCCCAAGGCACTGGGATTCAAACCGTGCTCGGCGTGCCAGAAGCCGATGCCAATAGGGGATCCCCACGACTCCTGCCTTAAGTGCCTAGGGGAATCCCACCTTTTTGACAAGTACCGCATTTGCAAGTCATTTAAACCAAGGACAAAGAAGGAGCGGGACTTTCAATTGAAGCAGCTCCTCATGGAGTCTGTACTTAGTCCTGCAACATCGGTACTGAGCGCCCAACAGACTGCCTCAGTAAGGAGCACCCCTGTAAACTGACAAACCTGTAAGTCTCTGGAATAGAAAGGCTTGAGAGAATTAACATGGTACACTTTAGGCTTTAGTGAGGAATTGGGAAATGCTATGAGGTAGTTTACAGCTCCCAGGCGCTCTTGGACCGTGAATGGCCCTTCCCATGATGCTTCCATCTTATGGGCCTGTTGCGCCTTCAAGACCATAACCTGGTCTCCTACCTTGAAGGAACGTTTTCTGGCATGTCTGTCATACCAGGCCTTTTGCTCTTCCTGAGCATCCTTTAGATTTTCTCTAGCAAGGGCTAAAGAGTGTCGGAGGGTGCTTTGTAGGTTGCTTACAAAGTCCAGAATGTTAGTTCCTGGAGAAGGCGTAAACCCCTCCCATTGCTGTTTCACCAACTGTAATGGCCCCTTAACCTTGTGACCATACACAAGTTCAAATGGTGAAAACCCTAAACTGGGATGTGGTACAGCCCTGTAGGCAAACAGCAACTGCTGCAACACTAGGTCCCAATTATTGGAGAATTCGTTGATGAATTTTCGTATCATGGCCCCCAAAGTTTCATTGAACCTTTCCACCAGGCCATTGGTTTGATGGTGGTATGGGGTGGCAACCAAGTGATTCACCCCATGAGTTTCCCACAGTTTTTTCATGGTCCCTGCCAGGAAATTAGACCCTGAATCTGTAAGGATGTCAGAGGGCCAACCTACCCTGGCAAAGATGTCTGTTAGGGCCAGGCACACAGTGTTAGCCCTGGTGTTGCCTAGAGCTACTGCTTCTGGCCATCGGGTAGCAAAGTCCACTAAAGTCAGTACGTACTGCTTTCCTCTGGGCGTCTTTTTTTGGAAAGGGCCCAGAATATCCACAGCTACTTGCTGAAATGGGACCTCAATTATGGGGAGTGGCTGGAGAGGGGCCTTGACCTGGTCTTGAGGCTTTCCCACTCTTTGGCATACCTCACAAGACCGGACATACTTGGCAACGTCCTTGCCCATCCCCTCCCAGTGGAAGGACTTCCCCAACCGGTCCTTGGTTCTGTTCACCCCAGCATGGCCACTGGGATGATCATGGGCTAAGCTTAAGAGCTTCCCCCGGTACTTAGTTGGAACCACCAACTGTTTTTGCGGCTGCCATTCTTTCCGGTGTCCACCAGAAAGAATTTCCTTGTATAAAAGTCCTTGGTCTATAACAAACCGGGATCGATTTGAAGAGCTGAGAGGCGGTGGGGTGCTCCGTGCCGCCGCCCAAGCTTTCTGAAGGCTGTCATCCGCTTCCTGCTCAGTCTGGAACTGTTCCCTTGAGGCTGGGGTCACCAGTTCTTCCTCAGACTGTGGACTTGGGCTTGGTCCCTCTGGAAGTGATGTAGGTGATGGGGTTGTTTCCGTTGCTGGTGAACCGCTCTCCGCTGGTGCACCTGAGGGTATTTCAGGCTCTGGCTGAGCCTTTTGGGTATGGCTGTCTTGTGCTTCTGCCAGTTCTGGCTCGCTGGCGCCCTCTGGCATTGAGTTTGAAGATGGGGTTGCACTTGCTGGTGCTGGTTGCTGTTCCAGTTCCGGGCCTGGGACTGGAGATGCTGTGGCTGTTTCAGTGGTAGGCATGGAATCCGGGTCCACTACCTCTGTCTGGGTCTCTGGTAACACAGACGGGGCCTCTGTGGACGGCTCAGGAACAGGAATGGGTCTGGAAGCTTGCCTGGTTTGGCTACGTGTAACCATTCCCACTCTCTTGGCCCGCCTCACCTGGTTGGCCAAGTCTTCCCCCAGTAGCATGGGGATAGGATAATTGTCATAGACTGCAAAAGTCCACATTCCTGACCAGCCTTTGTACTGGACAGGCAGTTGAGCTGTAGGCAAGTCTACAGCTTGTGACATGAAAGGGTAAATTGTAACTTTGGCCTTTGGGTTGATGAATTTGGGGTCAACGAAGGATTGGTGGATAGCTGACACTTGTGCCCCCGTGTCTCTCCACGCAGTAACCTTCTTTCCACCCACTCTCAAATTTTCCCTTCGCTCCAAGGGTATTTGAGAGGCATCCGGGCCTGGGAATCTTTGGTGTGATGGTGGTGTAATGAATTGCACTCGCATGGTGTTCTTGGGACAGTTGGCCTTGATATGTCCCAGTTCATTACACTTAAAGCATCTTTCATCTGATGGGTCACTGGGCCGAGGTGAGTTACTGGAGACTGGTGAGGTTGAAGGGTAGGGTATCTGTGGCTTTACTTGGGTGGTATGTGGGGTCTTTGGCTGTCCTCGGTTGTAGGGTTTATGGTCTGTGTGCCCCCTGGGGTAATCGTTCCCCTTGACAGTAGCTTTCTTGCTTTCTGCCAGTTCCATCCATTTGGCTCCAATCTCCCCCGCCTCAGCGATATCTTTGGGATTTCCATCTTGTATGTACCGTGTGATGTCTTCAGGAACACCATCCAAGAACTGCTCCATTTGTATGAGGAGGTTCAGTTCTTCCAAGGTTTGAATGTTGTTTCCTGTTATCCAGGCCTCATAGTTTTTTGCAATGCAGTAGGCGTGTTTGGGAAATGACACCTCGGGTTTCCACTTTTGGGTTCTGAAGCGCCGACGGGCATGATCTGGGGTTATCCCCATTCGGTATCTGGCCTTGGTTTGAAAAAGTTTATAGTCATTCATTTGCAGCTTAGGCATTTCAGCTGCCACCTCTGCTAAAGGTCCACTGAGCTGTGACCTCAATTCTACCATGTACTGGTCTTCGGGGATGTTGTACCCAAGACAGGCTCTTTCAAAATTTTCCAAGAAGGCCTCGGTGTCATCACCTGCCTTGTAGGTGGGAAATTTCCTGTGCTGTGGAGCAATATTTGGCGCCGGGTTGTTAGGGTTGGCTGGCACATGCAACCCAGCTTTTGCCATCTCCAGTTCATGTTTTCTCTGTTTTTCCTTCTCTTCATTCTCTTTTTGTTGTTTTTTCCATTTCTTTTTGTTGTTTTTCCATTTCTTTTTGGTGTCTTTCCATTTCTTTTTGGTGTTTTTCCATTTCTTTTTGGTGTTTTTCCATGTCTCGGCGGTGGGCCGCCTCTTCTTCTGCTTGTTTCCTTCGGTAGGCCAACTCTTCTTCTTCTAGTTTTCTTTTGTGTGCTGCCTCTTGGGCTGCCTGTTCTCTTTGGAAGGCTGCCAGTTTCATGCTTTCTTCCTTTTCTTTCATCTCCATCTGTCGCCTGTGTTCAGCTTCTTTGATTTGTTCTTCGGCCTCAATTTTTGCCTTAGAAGTCATGGTTCCTGTTTTCTTGTGTTGGGGTGCCCTCCGGTGTTTATCTTCTGAACTGCAGGTTCTGTTGCCTTCTGAAGTCTGCCTAGCAACAGTGCTTTTTTCCTTTTCTCTCTCTAGCTAATGTTCAATGAAAGGAAACCAGAAAAACCACTTTATTTGCATGCATATAAGTGCTGGTACTTGCCTCCTAATGGGAGGGCTATTGCATAACAAAAGACCCTTAACATGCAAGCCACAAACTGCCAGAGAGAGCAGAAAAAAAAAAATTCTCTCTGGTTCCCTTTTAAAACCAACTGTTTCTCTCTGCTAAAAAGCCCTTAGCAGAGAAAAGAAAAATATAATATTTCTACTGGCTTCTGGATTCTGTCTATCTCCCACCAGCTGCCACTCATGTAATAACCTTAGTCCCAGATTTGGACCTTAGCGTCCAAGATATGGGGGTTAGCATGAAAACCTCCAAGCTTAGTTACCAGCTTGGACCTGGTACTTGCTGTCACCACCCAAAAAATTAGAGTGTTTTGGGGCACTCTGGTCCCCCTGAAAAACCTTCCCTGGGGACCCCAAGACCCAAATCCCTTGAGTCTCACAACAAAGGGAAATAATCCTTTTTCCCTTCCCCCCTCCAGGTGCTCCTGGAGAGATACACAGACACAAGCTCTGTGAACCCAAACAGAGTGAATCTCCCTTTCTGTTCCCAATCCTGGAAACAAAAAGTACTTTCCTATTCCCCCAGAGGGAATGCAAAAATCAGGCTAGCAATTTAACACACAGATCTCCCCGATTCCTTCCTCCCACCAATTCCCTGGTGAGTACAGACTCAATTTCCCTGAAGTAAAGAAAAACTCCAACAGGTCTTAAAAGAAAGCTTTATATAAAAAGAAAGAAAAATAAGTACAAATGTTCTCTCTGTATTAAGATGATACAACACAGGGTCAATTGCTTAAAAGAATATTGAATAAACAGCCTTATTTCAAAAGAATACAAATTAAAGCACTCCAGCACTTATATTCATGCAAATACCAAAGAAAAGAAACCATATAACTTACTATCTGATCTTTTTGTCCTTACACTTGGAAACAGAAGACTAGAAAAAAGAAACTACTTCTCCAAAGCTCAGAGAAAGCAGGCAGCCAGAAAACAAAGACAAAGACACTCAATTCCCTCCACCCAAAGTTGAAAAAATCCGGTTTCCTGATTGGTCCTCTGGTCAGGTGCTTCAGGTGAAAGAGACATTAACCCTTAGCTATCTGTTTATGACAACCCCTTCGGCACCGGATCACTCCGGTACCAAGAAGGAGTCCCGGCACCGACCTCTACTGGCACCGTCTCCTCAGCACCGCTCCCTTTCCCCGACTGGGAAACGACATAGTGCTCCGACTCCGGTCTTGCAGAAGGAGCACTCATCTAAGACGGTTCGTCAGGCACCATCATCCGCTGTGGCACCGTCGAAGCCAGCACCGCAGATTGCAGCTCCAGCTAGCGCGGCACCATCGATTCTGGTCTCACAAGGGCCGTTGAGTCTGGTGTTAGACAGCTCCCCGGCTCCGGCTGTGGTTGAGCTTGTTCTCCTTTCTACGCCGGAGACCTTCTCTACGGCAAGGGAGCTCATTGCTATGATGGAACCTATATGTCCTCAACCCCCAGCACCGCCGGTGCGGGTTGTTCAATCCATCGGCAAGCCGGCCCTTGTAAGGCCTCCTTCCATTGGTCCACCAGAGAGACGTCATTCCAGATCACGGTCTCGCAGATGCTCTCGATCACGTTGTTCCTGCTCCCGGCGCCGCTCGCAGTCCCAGCACCGCTCTCTGTTGCGGTACCGGTCTCACTCGCAGCAACGTTCAACATCTCGTTCACCGGACAGATACTCCTGATACCGATCTGGCTCTCGGCACCGATCTCGGTACCGTGTATCCTGCAGTCACTCCAGGCGAAGGGACTCGAGATCCTGGTCGACCTCCCGCCACCGGTACGGTAGAAGGTCCCGGTCTCACTCGCTGTACCGCCATAGCTCCCGGTACCGCTCCCTGGTACCGCCCCGGGATCAAGCATCAAGAACAATGGCGCCCTCCCAGGGTCTCTCGGCACCACCGTGGCCTTCGAGACACACATCAGTATCGTCTCAGGCTGGCAGTGCATCCTACCATCAGGAGGGGGACTCTGACATCCCCAGCCGATATCCGGAGAGACAAAGCCACGAACAAGGGCCTCATCACTGGTCCTTCTGGACACCATGGGCATACCACCAGGCCCAAGGTGCTCCATCAGTGGCTCAACGCTTGGCCCCATCAGAACACAGGGGACCAGGGGTGACAGTGAGCCACCCTCTCCCTACTGGCATGGACGAGGCTCCAATTCCCTCTGCAGTCACCGAGGTTCCACCTGATACAGATGACGCCCCTCAAGTGCTCGACCTACCTCAGGACCCGTTGGTCCCGGGCCTCTCCTCCTCCTCCTCACCTGATGAGGCGGTAGCAGGAACATCCTCCTCAGGCCCTCCACCAGTCGATCTCAGAGCCCATCAAGACCTCTTGAGGCGGGTGGCCGAGAATATGAACTTGCAGATGGAGGAGGTCACTGAAATAGAGGACCCAGTCGTGGACATCTTATCAGCTGATGCACCCACTAGAGTGACTCTCCCATTCATCCGCACTATACAAGCCTATGCGGACACCATTTGGCAATCCCCAGCGTCAATTCCACCTACAGCTAGGGGAGTACAGAGGAAATATATGGTCCCCTCAAAGGGGTATGAATATCTCTGCACCCACCCACCTCCCTGCTCTCTGGTTGTCCAATCGGTGAACGAACGGGAGCGTCATGGCCAGCAAGTATCAGCTTCTAAGGCGAAGGAGGCTAGATGCATGGACCTCCTAGGCCGCAAAATATACTCGGCTGGGGGCCTCCAGCTTAGGGTGGCAAACCAACAAGCCCTCCTAAGTCGGTATAACTTTAATAAGTAGATGTCCGTGGGGAAGTTTACTGAGCTTCTTCCTCAGGAGTACCGTCCAGAGTTTACGTCCCTGCTTGAAGAGGGCAAAAAGGTAGCAAGAACCTCCCTCCAGGCTTCTCTGGATGCAGCGGACTCGGCTGCCAGAACTCTGGCATCCAGAGTGACAATGAGGCGTATCTCCTGGCTCCAGGCTTCAGGCCTTCCCCCTGAATTGCAACAGACCATTCAGGATTTACCCTTTGAGGGCCAGGGCCTTTTCTCAGACAAAACCGACCCCAGGTTGCAAAGCCTGAAAGACAACCGGGTCATAATGCGCTCTCTGGGTATGCACACGCCAGTGACCCAACGAAGATGCTTCCAGCCCCACCCACACCGCCCTTACAACCAGTCTAGGCCGCGTCAGGATGTTACCAGAAGGCGTGGCAGGGGGAATCGGCAGAGGCAGTCTGGTCCTCAAGGAACCCAAAGTCAAGTGCCTCCTAAACCACCAACGGGGCCCAAGCAAAACTTTTGATGGGATGCCCGAGGATGGCCCACTAGTTATCCTACCGGATCCTTCTCCCTCCTTTTTCAACCGCCTCTCTCATTTCCTCCCTGCCTGGTCCCAGCTAACCTCAGATCGTTGGGTCCTCCGCACGCTGGAAGCAGGATACCACCTCCAGTTTGTTTCAACCCCCGCCACATCCTCCCTACCCTTCCCTCTTCAGGAACTCCTCTCACGAGCAAGTCCTCTTACAAGAGGTCCAAGTGCTCCTAAAACTGGGAGCCATAGAGGAGGTGCCAAACAACATGAGGGGCAAGGGATTCTATTCCCGCTACTTCTTAATCCCCAAGGCAAAGGGAGGTCTACAACCAATCCTAGACCTGCAAGAACTCAACAAATTCCTGATAAAGCTGAAGTTCCGCATGGTATTCCTTGGGATCATCATCTCATCCTCGGATCCAGGAGACTGGTATGCCGCCCTCGATATGAAGGACGCTTATTTCCACATCGCCATTTATCCACCACACAGATGGTACCTCCGTTTTGTGGTCAACCACCAACACTTTCAGTTCATGATACTTCCCTTTGGCCTTTCTACAACTCCAAGGGTCTTCACCAAATGCATAGCTGTAGTAGCTGCCTCCCTCCGGCGTCGTCAAGTACACGTCTACCCGTATCTCGACGATTGGCTTATTCGAGGGACTTCCCAGTCACAAGTATCGCAGCACCTGTGCATCGTCAGAGACCTCTTCAGGAGCCTAGGCCTCATGATCAACACAGAAAAGTCTACTCTGACACCCACGCAGAGAATAGACTTCATCGGAGCTGTTCTGGACTCCAATCTGGCCAGAGCCTGCCTCCCCCAGTCGCGTTTTCAAACGATGGCTTCAATAATTTGAAGTCTTCAATCCTTTCCAACAACGTCGGTGCGCACTTGCCTCAGCCTAGTAGGTCACATGGCCTCCTGTACCTTCGTGACCAACTACGTGAGGCTACATCTCCATCCCTTCCAAACCTGGCTTGCTTCAATATACCGTCCACACAGAGACAGTCTGGATTCGGTGCTCACTATTCCCAGGAAGGTTCTCGACTCCCTCACTTGGTGGTTAGACGCCTCTCTGCTTTGCGCAGGGATGCCATTCCACCCACCACAACCCTCGGTGGCCCTAACCACAGAGGCATCATCTCTGGGTTGGGGTGCCCTCCTCGGGAGCCTTCACGCTCAAGGCCTCTGGTTGCCCGAAGAGCTGGCCCTGCACATCAACGTGAGGGAGCTGAGAGCAGTCCGTCTAGCATGCCAGGTGTTTCGGGACCATCTACAAGGCCGTTGTGTATCAGTGTTCACGGACAACACAACGGCCATGTTTTACATAAACAAGCAGGGCGGAGCACGCTCCTCCCTCCTTTGTCAAGAAGCCATTTGCCTCTGGGACTTTTGCATAGCCCACTCTATTGATTTGGTGGCATCTTTTCTCCCAGGAGTCCAGAACACTCTGGCAGATCACCTCAGCAGGTCCTTCCTGTCTCACGAGTGGTCGATATGCCCGGATGTTATCCATTCTGTTTTCCAGAGGTGGGGCTTTCCCCACATAGACCTCTTTGCCTCTCGAGAGAACAGGAAGCGCCAGGTGTTCTGCTCCTTCCGAGGACACTCCCCGGGCTCCCTCTCAGACGCATTCCTGATCCCGTGGAAGAGGTACCTACTTTATGCCTTCCCACCGTTTCCGCTCGTCCACAGAGTCCTACTCAAGCTCCGCAGGGACAGAGCCCACCTGATCCTCATTGCTCCAGCATGGCCGAGGCAGCATTGGTACACCCTGTTGTTCGACCTCTCAGTGGCAGACCCAATCCCCCTGCCACTCTGGCTGGACCTCATAACACAGAACTTCGGCAGGCTTCACCATCCGGACCTGCAATCTCTTCATCTCACGGCATGGCTGCTGTGTGGTTGAGCCAGTCTGAGTTGCATTGCTCTGCCTTGGTACAACAGGTGCTCCTGGGCAGTAGGAAGCCTTCCACGAGGACGACACATCTCACCAAGTGGAAGTGTTTCTCCTACTGGTGCGCTCAGAGTAACTTAGTCCCCAGACAGGTATCTGTCCCCACTGTCCTGGATTACCTATGGTCCCTGAAAGAGCAGGGCCTGGCGGTCTCTTCTATAAAGGTGCATTTGGCAGCTATTTCCGCCTTCCACTCGGGGGAAAGTGGCAGTTCAATCTTTTCTCACCCCATAGTTTCCAGCTTCCTTAAGGGATTGGAGCGGTTGTACCCTCAAGTCAGACGCCCGATCCCTACCTGGGATCTAAACCTGGTGCTAGCCAAGCTTATGGGTGCCCCTTTTGAGCCTCTGGCCACCTGCTCATTGCTGTACCTCTCCTGGAAGACAGCCTTCCTTGTCGCTATCACCTCGGCAAGACAAGTATCGGAGCTTCGTGCTTTGACAGTGGATCCCTCATATACGGTATTCCACAAGGACAAGGTACAGCTGCGACCACACCCCTCTTTCCTCCCTAAGGTGGTGTCTACCTTTCATGTCAATCAAGACATCTTTCTCACAGTCTTTTTCCCCGAAGCTGCACTCATCGCGTCGGGAACAACAACTGCATACCTTGGATGTCCACAGGGCTCTCGCCTTTTATATCGAGAGGACCAGAGCCTTCCGACGTTCGCCTCAGCTCTTTGTAGCGGTGGCAGACCAGATGAAAGGCATGCTGGTCTCTTCCCAAAGAATTTCATCTTGGGTGACATCCTGCATCCAAACATGCTATGAATTGTCCCACATTCTGGCTAGCCATCTCACCGCCCATTCTACTCGGGCACAAGCCTCATCTGCCCCTTTCCTAGCCCATGTCCCCATCCAGGAAATATGTTGCGCTGCTACCTGGTCATCGATTCACACCTTTGCCTCACATTACGCATTGGTTCAGCAGTCCAGAGATGATGCAGCCTTTGGCTCAGCAGTTTTGCATTCTGCAACGTCTCACTCCGACCCCACCACCTAGGTAAGGCTTGAGAATCACCTAATTGGAATCGATATGAGCAAGCGCTCAAAGAAGAAGAGACGGTTACTCACCTTTGTAACTGTTGTTCTTCGAGATGTGTTGCTCATATCCATTCCAAACCCGCCCTCCTTCCCCTCTGTCAGAGTAGCCGGCAAGAAGGAACTGAAGGGCCGTTGGGTCGGCAGGGGTATATATCTGGCGCTATAGTGGCGCCACTCTAGGGGGCGCCCAGCTGACCCACCGAGTGTTGCTAGGGTAAAAATCTTCCGACGAACGTGCATGTGGCGCGCACACACCTAATTGGAATGGATACGAGCAACACATCTCAAAGAACAACAGTTACAAAGGTGAGTAACCGTCTTTTCATTGAGCACTCTACAGAGAAATTATATGCACACTAAAATTGCCATTTTAAACAAAGCCGTTAGATAATTACATACATAATTAATTTATTTGAAATGTTACTGTTTTCTAAAACAAGAAATCTATTTAACTGTTTAAGATATTTAAAAACAAGATGTTGCCTCTACTGTTTTCACTTCATTAGTACACCTGAATCTTTTCCTGTTTTAAGTGTATCCTTGAAAATTGCCTTTTTTTATATATGCTTCTCTTTCACTTGTTCTCCTGTTTGGTACCATACACTCTCTCACCAGCCACTGCTTTGCAAAACAATATTTCTTTGTAAAAGCCTATGACTTAAAGCTTCCAAACAGGTTGCTATATAATGCCCAGTTTGGAATCATGAAAGTCTAATTAATGGCAAAACAAAAGTGCAGAGAAGTAAAGAAAATATCAAATACACCCAGCAGTTGTTCACAGTGATCACTGTTACCTACCTTTTCCTCACCAGTGCTATATCCTACAGCTTACACCAAGCCAGAGCGAACTCTCACTGCAAATGTAGAATGGAATACACAAGGCATGCAAATATACAGTCAAATCATTTGCGATAGACCAGAGCTAGCAAATTTATTTGTTTTTTTAATAGCAGTATTACAATATTAGAAAATAAAACTTTTCATCTGTCATCTAAAAAGTTGTTGCATACCTTGCTAAAATTGTCACTGCGTGCCACTGAGTTTAGAGCTGGTGAAATCATTCATTGTGAAGGATTTCTTACAGATTTGAGCCCTTTTTTCTTTTTTGTGAATCTGTATTTGAATACTCATGGGAAAATTTTTACGGGATTAGTGTCATTCCTAGATACCTAAGTACTAGAGTATGAATGTAGGATGTATTTTCTAGTATACTTTTCTTTCACAGATTAGATGATTTGCATCTGCAAAGTGCAGACTTTCCTTTCACACTCCACATTCTCTAACAAACTACACTTCTCTCCAACAGATGGAACACGACAGATTCCTTTAAATGATCAGTTTCTTGCTGGATATGAAAATGCAGATCTTAAACCAAAAGAAATCATAGTCTCTGTTCTCATCCCATACTCTAAGAAGGTAAGTGCTCTGGCGTCCTTTCTGGGCTTCTTTTAACAGGGTGTGCTATACGTAATGTTACAGAGCCTTTGAACAAAAGGGAAATCATTTTAATATGCACTGCAAGAACTTCAGTACCAACGTCACCTGGGGACAGATCCTGCAGATGGTTATGACACAATTAATCCTTACGAGCAGTACCACCGACTTCAGTGGGGTTACCAGGGCTGGCCTTAGGGAAAATGGCCTCCATGGATGCAGCACACCCCCTCCTACACTGCTCCTACCACCCGCAGGTGTCCCTCCCTTGCCCCTGGCCTCAGCAGGCTCCCCAGGCACTTCCCCTTCACCCCTGACCCTGCACCCTCCTCCTGTGCCCACGTGGGGAAACTGACCTGGATGCACAGAGCAGCCAGCATTGCTGCTCACTCCCCCAGACCCTGCCAGAACATTGCTCCTCCGCGCACCCCTAGAGGGCTATGGGGAGGTGAGAGAGTGAGGAGCAACATCAGGACTCCCTGAATCTAGGTCACTTTCCCCACCTGGATTGTGTAAGGGGAGGGCAAGAGATCAGCAGAAAAATCCACACCCCTGAGCAACATAGTTATACCAACCTAACCACACACAAGGGTAGACAGCACTATGTCTATGGGAGAGCTTCTTCACTAAAAAGAAGCTGTAGCGCTGAACAGGAGAAGCAGAAGGTCCCTAAAAGTGTGGGGGGGCCACTGGTGCCCAAACCGTGGCCCCACCTTCTGTGCTGCCCCTTCCCCTGAGCCCTCACACCATCACTTCCCTCAAGGCCCCACTCGCTCCTCTCCATCCCCTGCCCCTGGTCTCTCGCCCCTACAGCCAGTAAAAAATGGAAGAGTTGGAAAATGAAGAAGGGACACAACAGGTGGTCACTGAATGAGAGAGGGCAAGGAAAAAGAGAAGCGCTGCTAGTCCTACAGGAAGAGGGGAGGAGTCAATGGAGGCAACACCAAATTTGAGCCCCAGGAGGATTGCAAGGGTGAATAGGAATCGAGAGGACTTGCAGCCAGTGGGTGCAGGGGATAGACCGGAGAATCACACTGTCACCAGGAAACGGCAGGTCTACATGATTGGGGACTCCTTACTGAGAATAATAGACAGGCCTGTAACTAGAGCTGATCCAGAGAACAGAAGGGTGTGCTGTCTGCCGGGTGCTAAGATACGGGATGTGGACCTGAGGCTGAAAAGGATCCTAATGGGAGCGGGAAAGAATCCATTGATTGTCCTTCATGTGGGAACGAATGATACGGCTAGATTCTCGCTAGAACATATCAAAGGAGACTATGTCAGACTGGGGAAGACGCTTAAGGAAATCGAGGCTCAGGTGATCTTCAGTGGGATTCTGCCGGTTCCTAGAGAAGGGCAACAAAGGTGTGACAAGATTATGGCAATCAACAGATGGCTCAGGCAGTGGGCTTTGGGATGTACGGCCATTGGGAAGCGTTTATGGATAGAAGACTGTTCTCTCGGGATGGACTTCACCTGAGTAAGGAAGGAAATAGATTTCTAGGATGGAGGCTCACCCAACTGATTAAGAGAGCTTTAAACTAGGAATTTGGGGGAGATGGTTGGGAGATGTCCAGGTGATCTCTATGCCAGAATTTAACCTTGAGAGGGAAGAAAACAAAGTAAGAGGGGATACAGCCGTGGACAGAAGAATTGACATAAGGAGGAAGGGTAGTGTAGATACCAGTCTAACAGGTGATGCTGGTGGTAGAATGTCTGTGCCTAACCGGGTAAAGAATGTCAGTGAAGCCAAACGGCAAAAATTAAGATGTCTGTACACTAATGCAAAGAGCCTAGGTAACAAAATGGAGGAACTAGAGCTACTGGTGCAGGAAGTGAAACCGGATATTATAGGGATAACAGAAACATGGTGGAATAGTAGTCATGACTGGAGTACAGGTATTGAAGGCTATGTGCTTTTTAGGAAAGACAGAAATAAAGGCAAAGGTGGTGGAGTAGCATTGTATATCAATGATGAGGTTAACTATAAAGAAATAAGTGATGGAATGGATAAGACAGAGTCTGTCTGGGCAAAAATCACACTGGGAAAGAAAGCTACTAAAGCCTCCCCTGGATAGTGCTTGGGGTGTGCTATAAACCGTCGGGATCTGATTTGGATATAGATAGAGACCTCTTTAATGTTTTTAATGAAGTAAACACTAATGGGAATTGTGTGATCATGGGAGACTTTAACTTCCTAGACATAGACTGGAGGACAAGTGCTAGTAAGAATAATAAGGCTCAGATTTTTCTGGATGTGATAGCTGATGGATTTCTTCACCAAGTAGTTAAAGAACCAACAAGAGGGGATGCCATTTTAGATTTGGTTTTGGTGAGTAGTGAGGACCTCATAGAAGAAATGGTTGTAGGGGACAACCTTGGTTCGAGTGATCATGAGCTAATTCAGTTCAAACTAGATGGAAGAATAAACAAAAATAGATCTGGGACTAGGGTTTTTGACTTCTCGAGGGCTAACTTTAAAGAATTAAGGAAATTAGTTAGGGAAGTGGTTTGGACTGAAGAACTTGTGGATCTAAATGCTGAGGAGGCCTGGAATTACTTTAAGCCGAAGCTGCAGGAACTGTCAGAAGCCAGCATCCCAAGAAAGGGGAAAAAAACCACAGGCAGGAGTTGTAGATCAAGCTGGATGAGCAAGCATCTCAGAGAGGTGATTAAGAAAAAGCAGAAAGCCTACGAGGAGTGGAAGGTGGGTGGGATTAGCAAGGAAAGCTACCTTAGTGAGGTCAGAACATGTAGGGATAAAGTGAGAAAGGCTAAAAGCCATGTAGAGCTGGACCTTGCAAAGGGAATTAAAATCAATAGTAAAAGGTTCTATAGCCATATTAATAAGAAGAAAGCAAAGAAAGAAGTGGGACTGCTAAACACGGAGGATGGAATGGAGGTTAAGAATAACCTAGGCATGGCCCAATATCTAAATAAATACTTTGCCTCAGTCTTTAATGAGGCTAATGAGGAGCTTAGGGATAATGGAAGGATGACAAACGGGAATGAGGATATGGAGGTAGATATTACCACATCTGAGGTAGAAGCCAAACTTGAACAGCTTAATGGGACAAAATCGGAGGGCCCAGATAATCTTCATCCAAGAATATTAAGGGAACTGGCGCATGAAATTGCAAGCCCATTAGCAAGAATTTTTAATGAATCCGTAAACTCAGGGTTTGTACCGTATGACTGGAGAATTGCTAACATAGTCCCTATTTTTAAGAAAGGGAAAAAAGGTGATCCGAGTAACTATAGGCCTGTTAGTTTGACATCTGTAGTATGTAAGGTCTTGGAAAAAATGTTGAAGGAGGAAGTAAAGGACATTGAGGTCAATGGTAATTGGGACAAATTGCAACATGGTTTTACAAAAGGTAGATCGTGCCAAACCAACCTGATCTCCTTCTTTGAGAAGGTGACAGATTATTTAGACAAAGGAAATGCAGTAGATCTAATTTACCTCGATTTCAGTAAGGCATTTGACACGGTTCCACATGGGGAATTATTAGTTAAATTGGAAAAGATGGGGATCAATATGAAAATTGAAAGGTGGATAAGGAACTGATTAAAGGGGAGACTACAACGACTCGTACTGAAGGGTGAACTGTCAGGCTGGAAGGAGGTTACTAGTGGAGTTCCTCAAGGATCAGTTTTGGGACCAATCTTATTTAACCTTTTTATTACTGACCTTGGCGCAAAAAGCGGGAATGTGCTAATAAAGTTTGCGGATGACACAAAGCTGGGAGGTATTGCTAACACAGAGAAGGATCGGGATATCATATAGGAATATCTGAATGACCTTGTAAACTGGAGTAATAGTAATAGGACGAAATTTAATAGTGAAAAGTGCAAGGTCATGCATTTAGAGATCAATAATAAGAATTTTAGTTATAAATTAGGGACACATCAGTTGGAAGCAACAGAGGAGGAGAAGGACCTTGGAGTATTGGTTGATCACAGGATGACTATGAGCCGCCAATGTGATATGGCCGTTAAAAAAGCTAATGCGGTTTTAAGATGCATCAGGGAAGGTATTTCCAGCAAAGATAAGGAGGTGTTAGTACCGTTATGTAAGGCATTGTTGAGACCTCATCTGGAATACTGTGTGCAGTTCTGGTCTCCCATGTTTAAGAAGGATGAATTCAAACTGGAATAGGTTCAGAGATGGGCTACTAGGATGATCCCAGGAATGGAAAACTTGTCTTATGAAAAGAGACTCAAAAAGTTTGGCTTGTTTAGCCTAACCAAAAGAAGGTTGAAGGGGGATATGCTTGCTCTTTATAAATATATCAGAGGGATTAATGTTAGGGAAGGAGAGGAATTATTTAAGCTTAGTACCAATGTAGACACAAGAACAAATGGGTATAAACTGGACACTAGGAAGTTTAGACTTGAAATTAGACGAAGGTTTCTAACCATTAGAGGAGTGAAGTTCTGGAACAGCCTTCCAAGGGGAATAGTGGAGGCAAAAGACATATCTGGCTTTAAGACTAAGCTTGATAAATTTATGGAAGGGATGGTATGATGGGATAGCTTAATTTTGGCAACTGATCTTTGATTATCAGCAGGTAAGTATGCCCAGTGGTCTGTGATGGGATGTTAGATGGGATGGGATCTGAGTTACTGTAGTTTCCTCAGTGCTGGCTGGTGAGTCTTACCCACATGCTCAGGGTTTAGCTGATCGCCATATTTGGGGTCAGGAAGGAATTTTCCTCCAGGGCAGATTGGCAGAGACCCTGGAGGTTTTTCGCCTTCCTCGGCAGCGTGGGGCACCTGTCACTTGCTGGTGGATTCTCTGCAGCTTGAGGTCTTCAAACCACAATTTGAAGACTTCAGTAACTCAGACATAGGTTAGGGGTTTGTTATAGAAATGGATGGGTAGGATTCTGTGGCCTGCTTTGTGCAGGAGGTCAGACTAGATGATCATATTGGTCCCTTCTGACCCTAAAGTCTATGAGTCTATGAGTCTATGAGACCCCTGGACCCTCTCTGGTCCAGCACCCCTGGCACTGAACATGAAGACAAGCCCTAAGTCTCTGCTTTCTAGGGGTAGTGTTATGTCCTCCCAGGTATATCAGCTTGCATTTTGCCAAGCTGAAGCTCATTTTATCATCTGTCCACCTTTCTAATCACTGGGTCTCTTTATGTTATTTTTCTCTCCTATAATATGTGCGCAGGCATCCCTCCTCAGTACAGTAGCAGTACAGGATGCTCCATTAATCCCAGTGATGAGGTAATACTGGTACCACATCCGCCAAATGAAAGACCAGATTCTGCCCCTTCCCATCTGGTGATTAGTAACTTGCTCTCTGTAGTCCTGTTGATTTCACTGATTTCAGTGGGACAACTCTCAGAGTGAGATAGATCACTATGAGTGAGGGTGATGGAATCTTGCCCGAAGGAGTTGGGGAAGGGAAATTGTGGTATTAGCAACTGTAGTGCTATTAGGTGTCCCTCTAGTGGATATGGAGAAAACTGCAGAAGAAACCCAGATAAAAGTGAGAGTGCTGAGATTCAAACAGACAAGGAAATGGCCAAGGGAATCTCTGTGAGTGATGATACTGCAGGATCTGCCCAGGCTAAAAAGAGAAAACAAGGAGACCCTGGTCATGCTATCTGGAGTGCCTCACAACTGTGAGTGCCTGCCTCAGGGCAGATTGTCAAAAACAAAGAAGACATCCCAAACTGGTGGTGTGTTCTGTGATTAGATTTCACCAAGCCAGTAACAAATGTGAACTCCTGGATCACTATAACAATCTTATCATGCAGTCACAGACTGTCCCCTTAGACTCTCCAGTCTACCTTGCCACCCAGACAAACTGGACTTAGTGATAAATGGTCACTTGCACCAAAAATCACACCACATTCAGGTTGCTTCCAGTCCCAAGAGACCAGTCACTTACATCAGATCAGATGGTACTCTAGATCTTACACCAAAGACGATACCTATAGCCAGTCGTGTAATAAACTGTCTAAAGTGTTATTAACTAGGAAAAAGAAATGTAGGGTTTACAGATTAAAACAAGCAAACATATACACAGAAATGAGTTACCATCCAAATCATAAGAGTGACAGAGTTGTAGTGATCTATCAATTCAAAGTGTCTTTCAGGGCAGATCCAGGGGCAGCCCCTAGGGATCTCTGGCTTCAGTTTGGTGTCTCTAGACCTGTCAGAGTTCAGCCAGTAAAAAAAAATCAAAAATTTTCCTGTGACTTTTGTTTAATTTCCTTCATTCAGCTTCCAAATTCACAGGATAAGTTTCCTTGCATGTAGCATTACCCAGGTTCAATAGGGCCATTAACCAATCCTTTGTTTTGTGAAGTTCCTTGATGGGCCATCTGATTTTGATAGTCCTTCTGGATGGGTGAGGCATGACAATTCCCATGCCTAGGTTCACAAGTTCAGAGAAAATATTTTCAAAGTTATAAAGCAAAACTTTACTTATTTTCTTATAGCATGGAATACAGACATTACAAGTGAGTTTAATGCATGCAGCAACTTATAAGCATTTCATGGAGTCTAAACACTAAATAAATTCTTATGAGACTAGTACCTGTTTTGAGCATAACTAACTAACGTACAGGCCACAAAAAGAACAGGAGTACTTGTGGCGCCTTAGAGACTAATAAATTTGCTAAGTTAAAGGCTGGCTGGCCCAGGTAGATTTCTTGTAAAAATGCCCCAGACTCTGTAAACTCAGTATGTGCACTCTACACTGAATCTGGTAGATCAGCAGCACTTCTTCTGTTCAGAAATTCTGAATCCCAGCAGTGATTATGGTTGGCAGTTAATGAACTGAAGAAGAATTTGGAAGGGGAATATAAACCAGGTCCCTCCAAAGAGGAGAAGGGAAGATAAAAAAGCAAAACTGCAGTGTCTCCCTGGAATGAATAGCATGGAAATCTCAAACACCGAGAGAGTCATTCCCACCTGAGTACTGAAGGGAATGGAGACTAACATTGCTGTCTGACTGAAACGATCACTCACACCTGACAGCTAAAGCAAATGGTCAGTAATAACACTGATAGGATGGTGAACTTCATCAGCCTCACCACAGAAAATGAATCTATCATCATGAAGACCTGATTTGGCCACACTTCCTCATGGAGGATAGGATCCTACTTCTTGAACAGTCCCATTGAAATCAATTACCCATTCACCAAATAAGGTGCTACTTAGTGTGAGCAGGGTATCAGATTATTTGCAAGAAAGTCAAGAAAGCGAAGGGCTGCTAGTGTGTGGGTGGAGGCACAGATGCTGTTTTTGTAGCTCATATTCTCGCTCTTGTTTATGCCCGTTGTTTGTTGTTGTTTTTTCTGTTTCTGGCAGCTTCGAGTGAGTATTGCCCAGGTGATACGTGTGGGAATGAAACATACTGAGAAAATCTTCCAGCTGTAAAAGGGCTCACCTCTGGCCATGTAATCCTGACATTAAAATTTCATGTGGGCACCAGAAACTGAGAAATGGGTCTGAGTCCCATCAAACACTAATAGTGATGGATTTAAATCTTGGATCTGGATTTCAAACAGCCCAAAGTTCTGGGATTGTTCAGATCTAGAGGCTTGGCCGGGGCCCATCTCTGACTCTGGAAGGGGTCTATTTAAAACCTACACTTCAGGATGAGTTTCTGTAACCCAGTGGGGATCCACAGGGAACATGACTTGTTACAGCCCTCAGCTACAGAGCTTTGGCTCATCAGCTCCATGGTTTTAGCTCTGGAGGACCCCAGTTGAATCCCCAGTAAGTGGAACAGCCAAGAAGGCAGTCGTCACATATCTTGAGGCTGAGTATGGAAGAAGCTACTATGTTAATTTAGAGCAAGAGTATTTGGCTTCCAGACAAATCAGAACTGGGCTTCTGAACAATTCAGAATTGGCTGTGGCCAGCAGCTCCCTCTTTAATCTCTGGCTCTGTCGCATGAAGTATAGAAATCCCATTGTTAAAAAACAGTCAGCAAAATCAGGTGCTTTGGCACAGCACACCCACCTGGTTTTGTGCTGGAAACAAACTTCAGTAACAATAACACACCAGTCACATTGGAAGTGACTTGTGCCAATACTGATTGTCCAGCACTTCAAAGTGGGTGCTTCTGACAACACGTTGAACCATTGTGGAAATCTTCAGTTTGTCATATCAGTCTGTGAATAGGCTTATCACAAGCATATCCTCCGGGACATGTCAGACCATCACTAGTTAGTACTTGGAAAAAATACAAAAATTTAACTACATCACTGTATAATTTGAGAAGAATATTCTTTTTCTTTCTTTGAGTCACTTGTGATTAATTAAGACTCAGAATAGAGTCAATTTCTGCCAGTGATGGAATTCCTCCTTGCTTTCTTTTGATCAGGATGACTTTGTGTCAGCATTCCGACAGGCTGAGCGCCGGAGAAACGCTGTATCAGTTGTGAATTCTGGAATGAGAGTCCTTTTCAAACCAAACACTGACATCATTATGGACATGAATATTTTATACGGAGGCACTGGCCCTATCACAGTCAGTGCAAGGAAATCCTGCCAGAGGCTCATAGGGAGGTACTGTATGATTTAGTACATCTCTGACAGAAATGTAGTGGGCTTTATAAACCCTTTGTTCTGCCAAATTCTGCTGATAGAGACTGAAATGTAGAGATCACAGCTGTTGCACATCTCGCTCACAACCCCCACTGTCCGGAAAGTGAGCAGCAATACAATGGAGAGGGAATATCCAGGATGCTCCACCCTGATACAACTTATCCCCTGGCAATCTCTCCCAGAGGTTCTCCTGGGAAGCTCCAACCCAAAGATAAAGTTCCCTTTTCCTGGTGGGACATCCATAGCCAGGGGTGAAGGAATTTACCAGTACAGTAGCCTCTGCTGGAGCAAGGGTGCAATTTACACCTCACTGTCTCAGAAGTGGTGAATTTAACCCAATCAGTTTTAAATGACAATAAGTGATCTTATTAAAAACTGGAGGACTGCATGTTTTCTGTGTAATTATTGTACTGTGTGTAGTACTTATAATGAACACTAATCTGACGTAAATGTGCATGATGCTGCAGAGCAGTGCTATAAAGAAGGGGTTAAGTAATTGACATTTCTAATTAGAGTGAGTTGAAAAATTAAAATAAAATAATCCTGCCAATTTCTAACTTGTTTTTGTTCAGATGGATTTTGAAATTAACCTTTT
Source organism: Gopherus flavomarginatus (assembly GCF_025201925.1). Lineage (NCBI taxonomy): Eukaryota > Metazoa > Chordata > Testudines > Testudinidae > Gopherus > Gopherus flavomarginatus. The sequence goes on along the minus strand of NC_066626.1, from coordinate 23,411,477 downwards.
TTGGGTGGTTGGTTGGTTGTGCTTTGTTTTGCTTTAAACATTTTCTGTTCCTTTTTTTTTTAATCAACTTTTTTTATTTTTGGAAAATAATATTTTTTCAAAATGACATTTCAGTTTTGAAAGTGAAATGAAACTGAAAAATTTTTACAAGTGGAAACTGGTTAAAATGGGCAGTAGAAAAAAATATACACACCGCTAAATGAAAAACAATGACCAAAGTAACATTTCCATTGAAAATTTTCAAAAAATGGAAAATTTTGAGGAAATCTGAATATTTTCCTGAACATTTCTATTCCCTAAAAAAGGTCTTAGTTTCATGAGAAAAAAAACATTGGAATGAAAAATTCCAACCAGCTCTACTGCTAATACACTATGATATAAATGGTTACCAATTAGTTGAAAACAAATAAGACATGTCTATGCTGCAATGAAACACCCATGACTGGCCCATGTCAGTTGACTCGGGCTCACAGGGTTCAGGCAGTGCAGAGTTATAAAACTGCAGTAAACATTCAGGCTCAGGCTGGAATTCAAGCTCTGGGACCCCGTGATGGGCGAGGATCCCAGAGCCCAGGCTTCAGTGTAAGCCTGCATGTCTACACTGCAGTTTTATAGCCCCACAAGCCTGAGCCCCACAAGCCTGAGTCCACTGACACAGGCCAACCATTGGTGTTTTGTTGCAGTATAGACTTACCCTCAGTGGTCATCTTATTAAGTCTTGATTGCTGCAATCCTTACATGCACATAATTCCTGCTGAAATCAAAATGTACAAAAGGACTGCAAGATCAGGCCCATGTGAATTAAACTTTTGTTACCTAACACTTTGGCTTTAGCTGCAGTTTGGTATTATAAATAGGTATGTGTGTGTGTGCATGTCTGTTTCTCCGCCAGGCAATGGAATGAGCAGATGCTGGATGAAGCTTGCAAACTGGTGCTTGGAGAAATTTCTCTCTCCCCCTCAGCTCCAGGAGGGAAGGTGGAATACAGAAGAACTCTGCTTGTCAGCTTCCTTTTCAAGTTCTACCTGGAAGTGTTGTATGGATTAAATAAAATGGTAAGTGGTTTCCCTCTGCATTTGCACAAATTGACTTCTTTTTCTTGGAAAGGCTATTCCCAATGTTCATTATCAGGTGCTCAGATCTCATGGTGATGGCTGCAGGCTAACTGAATGACTGGACTGATACATCCTTTATTGAATGCAGATTGTGCCCATATTCAACTCCTGCCCCAAGCTCAGGAGAAGCTAAAGAGCCCTGCTAAAGAGCCCTGCTAGGCGAAAATATTTGCTCATAGTTAGAGTTTAACATGTTCTCAGTGAAGTGCCAGACCTTTCATTGTCTGATGATGGAATTCCTTTAGCTGTAACAAGATGTTAGGGCTGTGACAACATGTTGACATTTATAAATAATGTTGCTTCTTTGAGAGGGACGGGTGAATGTTTTAAATACTAGTAGCCTGAGCAGAGCACATAAAACAGAGAAATGGTCTGAGATCGCCAACAGGGCCGCACTGCATAGCCTCAACAGGCTGTCCAGGCAGACACCCAGAGCAATAATGCAGTAGGGTACACCAATGTACTCTCTGGCTGCCAAACAGCAAAAGTACAAAGCTCCAGAGTTTAAAGATCAGAGGATAACCACAATGAACCCATGAGATTTAATTCCAGCCTGAAATATACCCAGAACCCATTCTCAGTACATGATCCCCTGTGTCCATGCCTTCTTTTGAACTATCCCAAATACCATCATATCCTGAAAGGATCAGGAACACACCCAGAGGGGAGATAGTCCATGTTGCACTCCTTGTTTGCCAGTCAGTTTGAAATCTGATCCTGTCACTCTTTTTGCCAACATCCCCTTCCACCCGGTCCTGACAATGGACTACCCTTCAACCACTGTGGTTTTGGTGAGAGGGGTTGGGTTTTTTATGTCAGGTGACCCAGCTCACATTAAACCTTGTCTGTAATTTTACCACCTGTGTAAACTCTCCACCACTTTAAAAGGTGCTTGCTATAGCAATGATGTATGTAGCAGAATGGAATGTGTGTGACTGCTATTTGCATATCACTGCCCAGAATACTGTTCCAGCTCACACCTATTTCACATCAGTGCTGGTGTATGAGCTGTGGGAGCAAACTGGAAATCTTTGCTTCTTTAACATTTATGTTTTTCAAAATCTGTAAATGGAAAATTTAGCTTTAAAAGCAGTGATATGACACTAGTGTTGTTAAATTGCCTTCTTTTCAGTACCCAGCTAAGTATCCTGACTTATCCAAGAAGAACTTGAGTGCCCTAGGAGCATTTCACAGCGAAGTACCCCAGGGTATGCAAACATACCAGGTCAGTGAAGTTGCTTTCACAGCAAACTATGCCAGCTGTGAATTGTGACTGCCACATGCTGTCCCTAATGAGCGTTATGCCTTCTGGTTTTTCATTCTAACTCTCCACTTATGCATTGTCTCCTTGTATTTATGTCACCTTGTATTTAACTGTGGCACTCTGACTACCTTTCCCAGACCTGAAGAAGAGCTCTGTGAAGCTTTAAAGCTTGTGTCTTTCACCAACAAAAGTTGGTCTAATAAAGGATATTACCTCACCCCTCTTGTCTGTCTCATATCATGGGACCAACACGGCTACAACAACACTGCATTGCCTATATATCTTTTCAAAGGCTGTTTGCAGTGTTGTTGTAGACAGCCATGTTGGTCCCAGGATATGAGAGAGACAAGGTGGGTGAGGTAATGCCTCTTATTGAACCGACTTCTACTGGTGAGAAAGACAAGCTTTCAAGTTACACAGTGCACAAGGTGAGTAACTTTTTCTTGTAACAGCAGAGAATTGTCTGCAGGTTTTGCATCTGCTGTTCTGGCAGGGTGTGGTGCTGCTTTGAGTTGGCTGGTCCTGGTCTATGTGGAGTTTTGCTCTGACAATGAGCTTGGTGAGGTTGGAAGGTTGTTTGAAGACCAGAAGAGGGGGGTTTGGGAAATATTTATTTCAGGATGTGGTCCCCATTGAGTATGGATTGTAATTGTTTAATGATACCCCATATAGGTTCCAGTGTGGGGTGGTAAGTGACAACTAGGGTGGGTGGGTTTTTTTTTTTTCTGTATTGAAGCACATTCTCTCTGGGTATTTGGGTGGCTTGTTCCATGATGCGATCTACTTCTATGGTGGAGTGTCCTTGTTTTGTGAAGGTAGTTTTAAGTGTGTTAAGATGTGTATTGCAGACTTTCTCCTGAGAGCACATGCTGTGGCATCTGAGGGTCTAAACTATGCTAACCTGAACTAAAAGTTTCATTTAGCCAAAGTTATAATATGTAGGGTAGAGTTGGAAAATACTTTGTTTTTGTTTTCCTAGCAGAAAATTTCCACAGAAACTAATTTTTTTCATTGTCATTGAGATTTTCAACAGAAAATGTCATGTTTTTGTCTGAAAACCAAAAGTGCTGAAAACTAACCCTTTTTTCTCTTTTCAGCAGTTTTCAGCCAAAAAATATCAGCAGTTTTGAGCACTCTTTTTCAGCTGAAAATGTTTGCTTCCAGTTTTCTCATGTAAAATTGAAATTTTTTTTAGAAAAGCTGATAATTTTTATGGAAGTTTCATTTAGTCAAAAATACAACGTTCCAGAGAAAAAAAGTTCTGACAGTAAATTTTTGACCATCCCTCATAGCTGGGTTGTTTCAGGCTAAGTCAAGTGTATCACTGTATGCAATATTGTTGTAGCTGTGTTGGTCTCAGCTTATTAGAGAGACAATGTGGAAGAGGTAATATATTTTATTGAACCAACTTCTGAGAGAGACAAGCTTTTGAGGTTACACAGAGACCTGAAGAAGACCTTGTCTCAAAAACTTGTCTCTCTCTCTCTCTCCAGAAGTTAGTTCAATAAAAGATATTACCTCACCCACATTGTCTCTCTAAATGTATCATTAGCAGCTCAGCAGCAGAGAGCACCAGATCTGTGTACTGACTAAGGTTGCCATTATGGACAACCACATTTTCAGTGCTCTCAATTCAGGACTCTCTCTGAAGTGGCAGAAGGGAAGGTTGACTGGAATTTAATTAGTAGAAACCTGAATGAGACCAGTTTTGTTAGGCTAATCCAGGGGTAGGCAACCTATGGCACGCGTGCCGAAGGCGGCACGTGAGCTGATTTTCAGTGGTACTCACACTGCCCAGGTCCTGCTCACCAATCTGGAGGGTTCTGCATTTTAATTTAATTTTAAATTAAACTTCTTAAACATTTTGAAACCTTATTTATTTTACATACAACAATAGTTTAGTTATATATTATAGACTTACAGAAAGTGACCTTCTAAAAAGGTTAAAATATATTACCGACATGCGACATCTTAAATTAAAGTGAATAAATGAAGATTCGGCACACCACTTCTGAAAGGTTGCTGACCCACTGGGCTAATCTATACAAGAACATAACATAAGAACGGCCATGAGCTCTGCCACTGAGCTGCTGTGTGAACTTGGACAAATCACTTTGCCTCTCTGTTCTGTCACACTCTTTGTCTTGTCTGTTTAAATTGTAAGCTCTACAGGGCAGGGACTCTCTCTCTACTGTGTGTGTGTGCAGCATTTAGAACAATGGGGCCCTGATCTCAGCTGGGGCCACCAGGTGCCAAGGTAATATAAATAATAACAATGGAATGACTACATAGAACTTTGGGTTTAAATTGTTGGGCATTAATGCCCTAGCCACAATATCTGAGAAATTTCAATGTGTGTTTAATGACACACGCTTATAATGGGAAAACGATTTCAGAAGGCATTCGTAAATAAGGCATTCTGTAGTTAGTGTTTTGTCTCTAGGATACCACATTCTTATTAAACAGGATGTAGATCCAGCGCAGCCTCCCCAAGATCCAGTAGGACGTCCCATCATGCACCAATCCGGGGTTAAGCACGCCACTGGTGAAGCTGTTTATTGCAATGACATTCGTGCTGTGGATGAAGAGCTTTTCCTGGCTGTGGTAACCAGTTCCAGAGCCCACGCAAAGATTGTGTAAGTAAATAAAAGAGATGTAAGAAAAATGTTACAGTGTGAGGTCACTTAGATGTTTCCCCCATTTTCTAACAGACTTGGGTCCTACTAATGAAGCATGTTCATTTTATTGGATATGGGCTGGAACAGAGCATGGTGGAAAAGGAAATCAGGAAACAAGGGGTGGATGAAAGTGTAATTCATGTGCAAAGAGGGAGTCTGAGCAGCTAATACTTTTAAACATGGGGTCTTATTGTCTGGAGAAGAAAAATGTACAGCTGGGGACAGGTTCCTTGTAGCTGCCTCAGTCTAAAGATTCCTCAATTAGTGTTACTCACTTCCTGGTTTTCCAGAGTGTTCCTCTGCAGGTCTGGTCTTACCAGGTTTTGTGCCATGTCCTCTTCATGGTAGCACCTCATTAAAGCATGCTGGTACTGCAATGCCAGTCGTTTATTCGTTCCTAGACTCATTGCTATTAATGGTATTTATGTTGCAGGATCAGGGCCCATTTGTGTTGGGCACTGTACAAACAGAAAAAATGTATTTTGACCTCTGAATGTGTATAGCTTACAACAGAAACAAACAGATTCAGAAGGAGTGTCCTACCATCATCCCAAGGGCTGACGTACATTATGAAGCAAGGATCTCTTTTTTATGCTTTGTTGGTATCAGATAAGGAAGAGTTCACATTCTAATGCATGGAGCTTGTGATGGAGTCACCTCACCACATGATGCCTCCTGCTGGCCATCCTGGGAATTATCTCGGAGTTGCCAGTGCGCCCTCCTCAGGTGGTGTCTCACTGTTGTAACTCCTGTCCCCAAGTCCAGGATCTGTGTTGCTCCCCAGACCGGGTCATCCTCTTCTGGACACAGCCCTCCGGCTGTGCCCCACTTGGTTTTTTCCCCCACTTCTAGGGGACCGACTGTCCTCAGTCCAACCACTTGCCTCAGTGGCAATCTGCAGTCCAGGTTCTAGCCACTCGTATCAGTGGCAGACTGCAGTCCATGCACTGACCACTTCCCTTAGTGGCCAGTGAGGGCAAGGGAAGCGGGAGGGAGTCCGGGCCTGCCCGCTACTCCAGGCCCTGACCCAGGGATAGACGGCAGCCATGTACTGCCCCTCCTCCAACTCCGCCACCTCCTTCCCTGGGCCACTTTCTCCACCGCCCCAGCACCTCCTCTGCCCTTGTATCAGGGCCTCTGTTAGGCAATCATCAGCCTGGAGCTTTCTCATGCTCTACTGACCTTGCCCATCACTGCTCTGTCCATGGTGCTCCAGCCCTCTAAGCAGCCAGTCCTCCTCCCTCAACCTCCAGGGAGTAACTGCTTCTGCTCCGCTCTGTTCAGCAGCCCCTTCTTATATGGGTCATCCCGGCCTGACTGGCTCCTCCAATAAACCTCCCCCTAATTGACTGGCACTACAAACCTTTCCTTGTTGGCTGCCTCCAATGCAGCCTCCCTACAGTGGCTTTAACCCCTTATATACCAGTGAGGGGCAGCCACCCCATCACAGAGCCCTTAACACAAAAGGGAAAATATATATTGGGGTTTCTTGAACTTTCCAAGTACTAGGACTACAATTTAAATAACTGTTTTATGCCAGTCGCTGTCTCTTGTTCCCTCTCCCCACTTGTCCCCACTTTCCTCTTCAAATATACCACTACAGCAGTTGAGTATTTTTTTACAATGCACTATTCAACACATTTCAAAGTGTTTCCCAAGATTATGATGTCTGAAGAGGATACAAGGGGGATTATGTTTCTTTGTCCTGAAACTTGCAGATGCGTTTGTATTTGATATATTTGTCCCATATATGCCAATTGTGGCACTGACATTTATATTCTTCTTCCCAGAACAATTGATGTATCAGAAGCCCTCAAAGTGCCAGGGGTGGTTGATGTGGTAACAGCTGAAGATGTTCCAGGGAAAAATGGCACTGATGATGAGCAAGCATATGCAAAAGATGAGGTACTTCTTGCTTTATTATGAAGAGGAAAACTTACAACTTTTGAAAATATTTTGCTTATTGAAAAACTGCTCTGAAAATGACTCCAATGTACAGTACCAGCCTGACAGTCTAGTTGCAGCACAGTGCATTGCCAGTAGATGTTCAGAGCAGGAGCAGTACAGGACTCTTGGTTCTTGGGACAAAGGAATAGGGAAGGATCCCTTAAATCATTTTCCAGTGACTTTTGTGGCTGACTGAATGAATAGTGATCCTGGCTCTGGAGGGCTCTACACCCTGCCCTCCAGGTAGGAGAGAATGGCTATGCCTGGGTGTTTTGCCCTTTGGCGGGAGAGCCTGGGGCCAAGCCGGCCATGATTACAGAATGAGCCTCACCTGAGGGGTATCTGGCAATTTCCTATAAAGAGCAGAAGGTGGACGCAGCAAGGGGGAAGTTTGGGAGGTTGTAATCAAACTGCTGAGGGTGAGAGAGACGCACTTCTGTAGTGAAAAGATAGAGATCAGAGGAATTGCTCCAGCTAGGAAGGTCTCTGACCAGACCTGGGGATTTTGGGCTGTACCTGGCTGAAGCTGGAGGGAAGACTCATAGACTCATAGACTCATAGACTCTAGGACTGGAAGGGACCTCGAGAGGTCATCGAGTCCAGTCCCCTGCCCTCATGGCAGGACCAAATACTGTCTAGACCATCCCTGATAGACATTTATCTAACCTACTCTTAAATATCTCCAGAGATGGAGATTCCACAACTTCCCTAGGCAATCTATTCCAGTGTTTAACTACCCTGACAGTTAGGAACTTTTTCCTAATGTCCAACCTAAATCTCCCTTGCTGCAGTTTAAGCCCATTGCTTCTTGTTCTATCATTGGAGGCTAAGGTGAACAAGTTTTCTCCCTCCTCCTGATGACACCCTTTTAGATACCTGAAAACTGCTATCATGTCCCCTCTCAGTCTTCTCTTTTCCAAACTAAACAAACCCAATTCCTTCAGCCTTCCTTCATAGGTCATGTTCTCAAGACCTTTAATCATTCTTGTTGCTCTTCTCTGGACCCTCTCCAATTTCTCCACATCTTTCTTGAAATGCGGTGCCCAGAACTGGACACAATACTCCAGTTGAGGCCTAACCAGCGCAGAGTAAAGCGGAAGAATGACTTCTCGTGTCTTGTTTACAACACACCTGTTAATGCATCCCAGAATCACGTTTGCTTTTTTTGCAACAGTATCACACTGTTGACTCATATTAAGCTTGTGGTCCACTATGACCCCTAGATCTCTTTCTGCCATACTCCTTCCTAGACAGTCTCCTCCCATTCTGTATGTGTGAAACTGATTGTTCCTTCCTAAGTGGAGCACTTTGCATTTATCTTTATTGAACTTCATCCTGTTTACCTCAGACCATTTCTCCAACTTGTCCAGATCATTTTGAATTTTGACCCTGTCCTCCAAAGCAGTTGCAATCCCTCCCAGTTTGGTATCATCTGCAAACTTAATAAGCGTACTTTCTATGCCAACATCTAAATCGTTGATGAAGATATTGAACAGAACCGGTCCCAAAACAGAACCCTGCGGAACCCCACTTGTTATACCTTTCCAGCAGGATTGGGAGCCATTAACAACTACTCTCTGAGTACGGTTATCCAGCCAGTTATGCACCCACCTTATAGTAGCCCCATCTAAATTGTACTTTCCTAGCTTATCTATAAGAATATCATGCGAGACTGTATCAAATGCCTTACTGAAGTCTAGATATATCACATCCACCGCTTCTCCCTTATCCACAAGGCTCGTTATCCTATCAAAGAATGTTATCAGATTAGTTTGACATGATTTGTTCTTTACAAATCCATGCTGGCTATTCCCTATCACCTTACCACCTTCCAAGTGTTTGCAGATGATTTCTTTGATTACCTGCTCCATTATCTTCCCTGGCACAGAAGTTAAACTAACTGGTCTGTAGTTTCCTGGGTTGTTTTTATTTCCCTTTTTATAGATGGGCACTATATTTGCCCCCTTCCAGTCTTCTGGAATCTCCCCCGTCTCCCATGATTTCCCAAAGATAATAGCTAGAGGCTCAGATACCTCTTCTATTAACTCCTTCAGTATTCTAGGATGCATTTCATCAGGCCCTGGTGACTTGCAGGCATCTAACTTTTCTAAGTGATTTTTTACTTGCTCTTTGCTTATTTTCTCTTCTAAATCTACCCTCTTCCCGTAAGCATTCACTATACTAGACATTCCTTCAGACTTCTCAGTGAAGACCGAAACAAAGAAGTCATTAAGCATCTCTGCCATTTCCAAGTCTCCCGTTACTGTTACCCCCTCCTCATTGAGCAGTGGGCCTACCCTGTCCTTAGTCTTCCTCTTGCTTCGAATGTATTGATAAAAAGTCTTCTTGTTCCCCTTTATTCCCATAGCTAGTTTGAGTTCATTTTGTGCCTTTGCTTTTCTAATCTTGCCTCTGCATTCCTGTGTTATTTGCCTATATTCATCCTTCGTGATCTGCCCTAGTTTCCATTTTTTATATGACGCCTTTTTATTTTGTAGGTCACGCAAGATCTCAAGGGTAAGCCAAGGTGGTCTTTTGCCACATTTTCTATCTTTCCTAACCATTGGAATAACTTGCTTTTGGGCCCTTAATAGCGTCCCTTTGAAAAACTGCCAACTTTCCTCAGTTGTTTTTCCCCTCAGTCTTAATTCCCATGGGACCTTGCCTATCAGCTCTCTGAGCTTACCAAAATCCGCCTTCCTGAAATCCATTGTCTCTATTCTGCAGTACTCCCTTCTACCCTTACTTAGAATTGCAAATTCTATGATTTCATGATCACTTTCACCCAAGCTTCCTTCTACTTTCAAATTCTCAACAAGTTCCTCCCTATTTGTTAAAATCAAGTCTAGAACAGCTTCCCCCCTAGTAGCTTTTTCAACTTTCTGAAATAAAAAGTTGTCTGCAATGCAGTCCAGGAACTTATTGGATAGTCTGTGCCCCGCGGTGTTATTGTCCCAACATATATCTGGATAGTTGAAGTCCCCCATCACCACCAAATCTTGGGCTTTGGATGATTTTGTTAGTTGTTTGAAAAAAGCCTCATCCACCTCTTCCGCCTGATTAGGTGGCCTGTAGTAGACTCCCAGCACGACATCACCTGTGTTTTTTACCCCTTTTAGCCTAACCCAGAGACTCTCCACCCTTCCGTCTCCTATGTCCATCTCCACCTCAGTCCAAGTGTGTACATTTTTAATATATAAGGCAACACCTCCTCCCTTTTTCCCCTGTCTATCCTTCCTGAGCAAACTATACCCATCCACACCAACATTCCAGTCGTGTGTATTATCCCACCAAGTTTCAGTAATGCCAATAATGTCATAGTTGTATTTGTTTATTAGCACTTCCAGTTCTTCCTGCTTATTACCCATACTTCTTGCATTTGTATAAAGGCATCTAAGATACTGGTTTGATTTTGCCTCCCAGCTTTGCCCTGACCCTCCTTCCTCTCTGCCATTATAGCCCGTGCTCCCTCCTGCTTCCAACCCATCTCCCAGGTCTTGTTCCCCACTTTCCTGTGGGCTTTGCTCACCTGTCCCCGTCGAACCTAGTTTAAAGCCCTCCTTACCAGGTTAGCCAGTCTGTGCGCGAATAAGGCCTTTCCTCTCTTCGAAAGGTGAACGCCATCTGTTCCTAGCAGTCCTTCCTCAAGTAGCATCCCGTGGTCGAGGAAGACTTTTGTGTTTAGTTTTTAACTTTAAGTTAATACATCAGATCCCAAGGAGAGCTGTTGTGAATGGACTGGAAGAACCCTGTGTGGAGTTTATTTGAGGATCCAAGCAGGGAAACTGAGGTGATGGGCTGCATGCAGGGCTGCTCTGGAGCCCCCAGGGGGCACTGTGAGGTAGTCATTTGTCTATACTATGACAGGAGACCTTTGAGGATCAGAGATAAATAGAATGAGGAAGATCCTCTAAGAGGATCTTACTCCTTCTGAAAATAAAACAAATCTTAGCATGCTGGCTAGTCAGCAGTTGCCTAATCCAGGGCAGAACATGAACAGACCCTGTGTGGCAACACTGCAACTGCAAGCTCTGTTCTTCCATTTGACAGCTGGGAGCCAGACAATTACAGGGTTTGTGTGTGGCCAAAATGCCCCTTGCCTGGGTCTCTCTCCATCATTAGCAACACACAGCCCAACATTTTGAATATGGTCAGACATTCTGAATATGGTTCCTTTCTGTTCAGGCCTCTTGTGTTTCTACATCTCACGTTTTCTGTCTCTTCTAGTCAGTGTTTCTCTTCCTTCCCAGATGACTTTGAAATCCTTCCCTTTCCTTCTCTTCCTCACTCTTCCTCTTGCTATGGACTTCTAACCTCTTTTCCATTCTTGCTGTCTTTGGTTATTCTCCTCTTCACCTACACCACCTTCCTGTCAGCCTTTCTCTTTACCTCATGACTGTGCACTGACATCTTGCACCCTGATTCTCCCTCACTGCCAAATATTGGGTTATGGCTGCACTGGGAATATGTCATAATTCCATGCATCAGTGGCCAGTCCCTGACATAGATGCATGAGTGTAACTCTGGGGCTGGAGCACCCACAGGGAAAAATTAGCAGGTGCTCCGCACCCACTGGCAGCCAAGCTCCCTCCTCCTCGCTTCCTCCTCCCCTGCCCCCAACACGCCATGTCTTCGCTCCTCTCCCGCCCTCCCAGCGCTTCCCCCACACCTCCGCCGCCTAACGGCTGTTTGGCAACACTTAGGACTTTCCGAGAGGGAAGGGGAGAAGCAGCACGCTCAGGGAAGGAGGCGGAGAAGAGGTGGGGCAGGCGTGGGGACTTGGGGGAAGGGGGTGAAATTTGGGCGGGGACTTTGGGGAAGGGGTAGAATGGGAGTGGGGCAAGGGTGGTGCGGGGGAGGGAAGAGGTGGGGCTTGGGCGGGGCCAGGAGGAGTGGAGCACCCACCAGGCAGAGTGGAAGTCAGCGCCTATGCTGGTGTAGATAAGGAAAGGTTTGATTTGTGCTGTTGTAGCTTTTACTCCTACTTAATTTAGGGTAATCTGTCTGGGATCAGAGCAAATTCCTACTCTAGTCAAGATCATAAATGTTAGTGGCATTTCTAATGCTAGAAATGCTATCAGCAATAGATGCTTGTTGCCAATAGCACTTCTCATATCTAAAGAAATATGGTCTGCTCTCAGACAAATTCTCACAGAGTATATGAAAGCACTTATTATCTGAACATAACACCTCTCCCATACACAGTCACTGTTCAGTAATGGAATCAACCCAGGGTTTTCACCATCTTGTATGTGTTGGGTGTGTTGCAGGTGATCTGCGTGGGTCAGATTGTCTGTGCTGTGGTTGCAGAGTCAGCTGTTCAGGCAAAGCAAGGGGTTGAAAAAGTGAAGATAGAGTATGAAGATCTGGAGCCAATACTGACCATTGAGGTAATAAGCCAACTCTCTTTTTTTTGTCTTGCTAAGCTGTTACATCATTTCACTCACTGTTTATCTACTAGTGCAGGACTCTGTCGGGCTTCGGGTTCTAATTTGGTATCAAATGTAGGTTTGTTTAGTGGGGGTGGGTTTAGGTTGTGATTTCATAGAGTAAAAATCCCTTGCACATTTTTATTTTTTGGAAGCATAGAAGTCTTTGCATTTTGCTTAGCGGTTGCCTGCTCATCTAATGTATCAGAGGCTAATCTGCACAACAGGGATGAGATGCACAGCAAGGCAGTATAACAGAAAAATGTGCACTGGCCATGTCCATCTCCTCATGAGCTAGATTCTTAGCTGGAGTAAATCAGTATAAATCAGTTGAAATCAAGTGTGACACCAGCTAGCTCTAGATGGAGATTTGGCACTATCCTGCATCAGTGTTCGATTTGGGAAGGTTCTCAGAATCAGGCCATATCTCTCTCTCTTTCTCTTTCTCGCACAGACACACCTACCTACCTTTAGTACTCTCGCTCTCACACACACACACACACACACACACACACACTACCTTTAGTATTTCTAGGCTGTGGGAAAGCAGAGAGCAATGAGACCTGCAGAAAAAAACAACAACAGAAAGCTGTTGCTAGAAAGTAGATATTGTCACTCTGAGTCTAATACCCACATTTGTCTATGCAAGGTGGCAGTTGAATAGATAACAGATGACTATTCAAAACAAAAAAAAGGTATTGCTGTTGGCAATATTGCAGTTGAGTTGTGTGGGTTCTTTCCTTGCTGCAGGATGCAATAAAGCACAATTCATACTTTGGAAAAGAGAAGAAAATAGAACAAGGAAATATTGAAGAAGGATTTAAGTCTGCCGATGAAATCATTGAAGGTAAATTGCTGCATGCAGTGGGTGGGAAGTCCCGATGATTGAGTCTGATTTCCAACAGGTGTTTCAAGCCATATTAGAACTTCTATGGCATTCCCGCGGGAACTTACCTTGGGCTTGTCTTGACTACGAAAAGAGCCGAAGTTTAGACTCGGTTTAACTAACGTGCAATTTCAGATTGACCTAAACACAGCCATTTTCATAGCTAAAATGGAGCTAAAGCTGCATGTTACCCTCTAGGGAAAAGGTCAGTGTTAGATCAGGTTTAGGTAGTACATGTTAGCTAAGCCTACCCATAGTTCAAACTCATTTTGACGCAAGATAAAGCCTAGGGATGATAAGAGATTAGACAGCAGCTGCTTCAATGTGACTCAGATGGCAGATCAATCAATGTTTCACTTTTATTAAAACAGAGGGAGAGCTTTTGGCCTCGTTTAAAACAAAAAAAATCTCTTCCCAAAGATTATACTGATAAGAGAGAGGACTTATATTCATCCTTTAAATAATATAACCTAAAATAGAACCATGAATTAAATGACTTATGATAGATGACTCCATCTATTTAAAGGGTGTGGGACCTCACAAAATAAGATTTAATAAAGAAAACGAGAGCTACCTTTTTAGCATATGAAGCAATTGACCACTTTTAAAACAAGACTTGGTAAGAGATCAATGACTTGGCACTGTTTTTGTTTGTTTTACTGTACTTTGAATAAAAAGTTTTGAGTATATTTTAATCACCTAATTTGCATATAATTATTTTTCTGTTATCTTAAACCAGAGACTGCAAATACTCATAAAACTGAGTGAAAGATTCTAACACTACTGGTGTCTTCTCTACCTCTCAGTAACACTTCTTGAAATGTTATTTTGTAAATTCTTGCCGCAGTACTCAGAGAATCACCAAAGATATTCCTGTTTCCATACTTATGGCACCTTTGGCGGGATTCTTTTTCTCTTTATTCAGCCGGGGACCAATGCCTTTTGACAAATATGTGCTAAATCATGGGCCTAGGCCTTTAATTGCAGGGTTTCTTGCAGGCATAAGCCCCTCAAATCCAGTGCTTATTCCTCTGGAAGGAATGATCAGTGCGTCCTTTTAGTCACAGTTTTTGACTGCATTCTTCCACTAACGGCGAAAAAATAGTTCCTGTGGGGTACTTCGTTGCGAGAGGGATAGAGATATCTGTGATTTGCAAAGGAGTGTTATGAGCTGAAATAGCTAGTCATACACATATGCTAGTCATTACATCACATTTAGAGATGTCTTACTAAAATCTGTGTTTCAACTACCAAGACATGCAGACTAAAGAATGCAGCTCTGTAATGAGCCAAAGAGCCCAATATAAATGCCCAGACAGTTAATATATGTTTGTGTGTCTTGCTGTTTGTCCTCCCACAGTGTATATTACTCCCAACGCCCTCTACTGTCATCTCTGTTCCAGTGTGTATGATAGTCACCCTCTTGTCACTGAACATTACGCAACATATATATTGATGTGCTTGATCATGTCGCCCTCTTATGGCTGCAGCTGAGAACCCTAATACTACTACATGCCTCATGGATAATAGCTCATGCATCAACCCAGGCTCACTACAAAGGAGAAGAAACATAGAGTATCAACAGAAAGAGCTTTTGTAATGTGCTGATGGATTTCCATTCATGTAAGGAGAAGGACATAATAGGAAAGTGACTAGACTAGGCAGAACAAAGGGCAATCACAACAGGTGAGTGGCATACAAATACGAAGAGGATAAGTAAGAAAGGAAGGGGAAAGAAACAAGATGAGACATTTTCCTCATCTTACAGAGATATTGAAAAGGAGAAAGGGTTACAATAGATTATAGTAGCTAGAGATGGAACAAACCTACAGTATAAATCCCTTGATGGGGGAATGTATCAGATATTAAACTGACACCACTTTTACTCAGGAGAAGAAAACTATGCAAGGATTAGATGGTTGAAGAAAGAGATTTCCTTCAAATAAACACACCAGGCTCCCACAGAGGCAGGTTAGAAAAATAAAATATAGCAATATCATAAAATAAATATTTCCATTCTTTTTTGTTCTGTGCAAAACTTTCTCGCACAAATCTCCTGATCTCATTTGGCTGCAAATACCCACTGATGCTTTTCCTGTGATTCTGATTATAACAGGTGAAATCCACATTGGAGGGCAAGAACACTTTTACCTGGAAACTAACAGTGTACTTGTTGTTCCAAGAGGAGAGGATAATGAAATGGATGTGCATGTGTCCACTCAGGATGCAGCGCGTGTACAGGTAATACAAAGCAGTTTGGGATAGCAATTTATTTTCCATCCAAATAACTTTAAGGGTGGACTGCAAAGCCATGCCAAGACCTGAGTTCAGGCTTTCTGTGTTTGTCCTACATCAGTCTGATGAAATTCCTAATGCAAATTAATTGACTTGGGCCTTGTTGGGTAATAAAGCACTGTCTGCACTAGTGCTGTAATAATGGTTCTTGCAAGCAATATGCTCCCTTGAGCACCCAGTCCAGTGTAGACATGAATGAAGTATGTTGCCAGTTGGTGTACAGAATGGTACTACTTATCTGTTTCCCCCTGCACACCCCCACAATCCTATCATGCAGTTTTGTAAGTTGGTTCATAACATTGTTCCTTGCTGTCAACTCTGCATAAGGAAATACTATTAGGAGAGATCTGGAATAGCAAGGATGATGTTTAAATACAGCTCTGGATAACATATTTTTAGAGTAGTGTAGATGGGGCCAAATTCTGTCCCAATTATGCTGGTCAAACCCCACTGAAGTCAGTGAGGTAGTAGTGGTGTTGGGACCTGATGCTCCAAACACTTATTCAAGCAAGCTGACTTACTCATGTGAGTAGTCCCATTGAAGTCAATGAAACTATGTGCATGAACGAAGAGTACTCATGTGTAAAGTGTTTGCAGAATTAGGCTGTAACTGAGCAGAATTTGAGCCAGGACCTGGAGGAAGGAACAATTTTCAGTTCTCCAAATAGACGCAGCCATGTGTGTGTGCCCAGCTTATCGGAATTGGAGAAATTTGCCTAGCAGTAGCCATAGAGGAGTGGCACTCACACCTTGTGACCATAGCCCCTCCCCTGGCTACATAAGGCAGTGCTGCCCCAACCTTCCCTCAGTTCCTTCATACTACCTGTGGCTGGAGATGGAGCTCTGTGTGTGGTCTTAATCTCACAACCCCTCAGCTAATTTAGGTTTTCTCTTGTTGTACATAGTTAGTAGTACCCTTAGTGTTACGTAGTAGTGTGGATTGTATTAATTTAGTTTTCCTCAGTGATGCTCTCACCAGGGTTTAAATATTGGCCTTCAAGAGGAGGAGTAATCCCCAACAGCGATCCCCACATGCGGTGCTTGCTGTGTCTCAGTGGGGCCCACATTAAAGAGCGTTGTGAGATCTGCCGATAAGACTCAAGTGACTCAGGACCTTCAGAACCGAGGCCTTTGTCAGGTCGGAGATTGCCCTTGGGTTCTGAGTGTGCTGCCGCTTCACATTCCAGAGAAGGCGCCTCTCCGGAGAAACTGAGGAACCGGTCCCTGTTGACTGCACGGAGGAAAAGGTCACATAGGACTGATCAAGATTGCTCTAGGTCTAAGGGGAACTCTTCCACTTCCCCTAGGAAAAGCATGGAGTGGCATGGAGTTTATGCGGGCACACAGGGTGGCACGGTTACCTCTAACCCATCCCCGGTACCAAGTAGGGAGGTTAGAAACCCTGTACTGTTGATTCTGGTTCCCGCACCCAGGCATCCAATGACTCCAATACCCACAATAGGAATGCCAGTATTGACTGTCTATGTCAGTGGTATACCAGGCTGCTGCAGACCTTCTCTGCCTTTTGATCTCAACCTCTTTGTTCCAGGACTGCCAGGTTTGCGTCATCTATAGCCTTGTCAACTGAATGAGCCGCTGAACCCTCAGGTCTTTAGACGCCGGACCCCATTGTTCCCCTTCCACAGATTGTGGAAGCAGGGCCAGTACTGGGATTGGAACAGGGGATCTTGGTACTGGGACTCAACTTGGCACCACTGCAGTCAGCACCACAAACGTTACTTTGGTGGCTTTCATCACCCTTGATGTCAGCACCTGCACACACTAGGGATTGACACCCCTTCTGGCACCAGTATGCTTGGTTCTATTGGCAGCACCGCTTCCTGCCTCGTTCTGGGCAACAGCTGGTTACTCGCTGCCTCTGGTCTTGCTCCACTCTTATCCCACAGATCCCGAGGCTCCTCGGTGTCTGAGTTTGGGTCATCATCCTCCCACGCTCCATCTCCTGACCAGCATTGGAGGCCATCAAAGGACTGGTAAGGGTATAGGGATTGGCGCCCGTCTCATGGTTGAGACAGAGGCCCCGGCCCAGCACCTACTGGCCACCAATGCCTTATCCTGCCAGTGGCCTCCATGGAATTCATAGGATGCTCCTCGTTCACGGAGGTCCTGCTCTTTGTCTCACTCAAGGGCAAGATTGCCAACCATGTCTGTGGTGGTGACCATCAGCCCAGGCACCAGCAGTCCTTCTCCTTGGAGAGCCTCCAGAGTCATCTCATCCAGGTCCATCAGCCCTGGAACAGCATCTGGCTTTAGCCTAGTTAGGGGCCTTGCCTTCATCTCCAGACAATTCCATGCTGCCTGGTATATCGTGGTTTGAGCATTGGCCTGCTAAACCCAGGGTTGTGAGTTCAATCCTTGAGGGGGCCATTTAGGGATTTGGGGATTGGTCCTGCTTTGAGCAGGGGCTTGGATTAGATGATCTCCTGAGGTCCCTTCCAACCCTGATATTCTGTGATTCTATATCACTCCCTTCAGTACCAGAGGATCTTAAGGCATACCAAGACTTATTGTGGTGTGTAGCTGCTTCTCTCAAATGGAGTTCTTGCAAGAGAACACTCACAAATTAGTGGGCATCCTTTAGCCGTCTGCCCCGAGGGAGTCACTGCCCTATCAATGATTCACTGCTTGAACCATATAAGGCCCTCTCTAGCATGCTGGCTTCAGTACCACCGGTAGCTAAGCACATGGAAAAGCACTATTTCATTCCTGTGCAGGGATTTGAGGGGTTTACTCCCATCCGGCCCCAAATGCCTTAGTTGTAACTGTGTTGAATGACAGAGCCCAGCAAAGCAGGTTTAAATCTAGCTCCCAGGAAAGGGACTTTAAACAAATAGATCTCATGGGCAGGAAGACTGGCACTTCTCTTCCTTACAGATGCAAATTGCTAACCCACAAATGTTGCTCTCTAGTATGATTTTGTTAACAGGACAGCTATGTCAAAATTTGCCAACCAGCTGCCTAAGTTCTCATGGGAGGAATTTCAGGCATTTGTCACTGAAGGATGCTTGGTGGCTAAGATGTCCTTGCAGTCCATGCTAGACGTCACAGACACATCAGTCAGGGTGATGGCTCCACGGTCACCATGAGGAGGGCTTCCTGGCTGCAAAATTCAGGCATTTCCCCTGATGTCCAGGAAGCCACTGAGGATTTGCCCTTCAACAGCCAAACACCATCCTCAGACAAGCCTGACGAGATGCTGTACTCCTTTGAGAACTCCAGGGCTACCCTGCAGTCCTTGGGGACGTACATGCTTGTGGCGCAGAGGTGCTAAGACAGCATTCAGCAGCAACAGCAGTACCATCCACAGTGCATGTTTGGGCAGCCTTTCCCTCCTCCAAGGCAGCAGGACTACCATAGAAAGAGGGATAGATCTCACAGGAGAAAGCAATCGGGCTCGGGGTTCAGCCAGTCCACACGCCCTCCTCCAGCATCCCTCAAGTGCCCATTTTGACTCTGTGGTCCAAAACACTGTTCCAGTCGTTACTCTTGGCTCCTCATCTCCCCGCATGGGGACAAGCTGGCCTGATTTCATAATACTTGGGGCTTGATCATCACCGACAGCTGGGTCTAACATGGTCAGATTGGGTTATGCCATCTGGTTCCTCTTCACACCTCCTCCCCACCCTCCGTCCCTGTCCCTTTTCACAGACCCATCTCACGAGATACTGCTCCTTGAGCAGATGTGTTTTCTGCTGGCTTTGGATGCAGTGGAGAAGGTTCCACTGGAACATGGGGTCATGGCTTCTACTGTCAGTACTTTCTGGTACCCAAATCCAAGGGAGGGTTAAGACTCATCCTCAACCTTTACGGCCTCAACTAATATATCAGGTACATGAGGTTCTGAACAGTCTCCATCGACCATCCTCTCTGCATTGTCTCAGAACAACTGGTTTGCTTCTCTGGATCTTCAGGACGCCAACTTTCATGTGACGATTTTGCCGTGCCACAGAAAGAAAGTTCCTTTGATTTGTCATGGGAGAGCGCCACTTTCAATACACAGTGCTTCCATTCAGCCTCTCTTCTGCCTCTGGTTTTTACCAAATGCATGGTCATTGTTACTGTGTATCTCAGGAAGAAGGAATTCACATATTCCCATATCTGGATGACTGGTTACGAGGGGCAGATCCAGAGTGGAAGTTCTTGTATATATCGGCACCATGCTGCGCTTGCTCAACCATGTGGGTCTCATCCTAAACATCAGGGATTCAACCAAGGCTTCCTCTTGAAAACCAAGTTAATTGGGGCCCTGTTAGATCAAAAGCGTGTCTGCTAGCCAAATGTTGTCAGAGAATTAATTACCTTTGTCTCAGTCTCAGCCTTCCATGACAGTTCAGATGTGTCTGAGGGTTTTGTACCACATTCAGGTGGTCCAGTTTGCAAGGTTGTGTCTTAGCCCCCCTTCCGATGTGGCTCAGGACAGTTTACCACCCCTCTCTTCAACCTCTAGACCAAGGGGAGTGCAGGCCATATCTGAACCACCAGATGCTTTTGAACAGACCCTGACATCTTTTTATTTACATATTATCATTATTGTTGGGTTTTTTAATTATTATTTTCTCTGGAGTCTGGACCTTGACTATATCTTGACCAAGAAATTTGGACCTTGACAAAAAATAATTGATGACTGCTGCTCTAGACAGACTGGTTCATCTTCCTCCACTGGTCCTGTACTC
The DNA here is from genome assembly GCF_025201925.1 of Gopherus flavomarginatus. Taxonomy (NCBI): domain Eukaryota; kingdom Metazoa; phylum Chordata; order Testudines; family Testudinidae; genus Gopherus; species Gopherus flavomarginatus. The sequence continues at coordinate 23,391,169 of NC_066626.1, read as the reverse complement.
CCTGTATTGGTGGATACGTTCAGAAAATGTTTGCCAAGGCATTCCCTTTATCCGGCCCTCACCTAACAAGTCGATTGTTACCAACGCCTCCCTGATGGGCTGGAGGGTGTACCTGGGATCACTGAAAGTATAGGGGCTGTGATCGGAGTAGATGGCCTCACTATATATCAACGTGCTGAAACTTTGGGCCATCTGTAATGCATGTCACACTTTCTGGGACCATATCAGAGACTTAGTGTGTTCCATGACCCAGCCTCCGTCCGTCTGCATTAGAATCTTATTTGGGGGTGTTCAGTGCAAAGAAACTGAGGGACGATCAGGGTGGCGCTGCCTTGGGTAGCTGGGAAAGGGCTATAGCCACAAGGCATTGGTGACACCCCTCTACAGGTACTGCTAGGTAAATTTCTCCAGCTCCGGTGCACTAGGCATGCACACACCAAAGTGTAATACATATCTGCAGCGCATCTCAAAGAACTCAGTTATAGTACGTAACTATTTCTTGTTCTATGAAGAAATGTATTTTAAAGCATTACTCAGTAGACAGCAGTAGAGTCTAGTCTCTGTGAAATCAGTGACCAAACTCCTATTGACATCAGTGAGGCTAGGATTTCCCCTTACTGTTCTGAGCTGTTAAGTAGTTTTATGTTTATTTATTGATTTACTTCTGGAGCTTTGCAATTCAGCTTGAAGAGCCTGATCCTGGTGTTCTCATTTGGACAAAATGCCTTTGGTGTTCATCTGAGTAAGGATTCTCAGGATTAGGCACTGTGCCTGTATTCACACTGTAAAATAAGCGCAATATTACAGCTGCTCTCTAGTCTATAGCATAAACAGTCAATCTTTTCCATGCAGCTGGTTAGCTTGGTGGATGCTCTGTATTCAGCGGCAGATCAGTCTTGTATTTCTAGATAGAGAGTATCAATGTTTGCCCTAAAATTAGCAAAGTGTATTTTCCAGAGCTATTGTTCAGCTTCTGCTCCTCTAAAAGGACCAGCTTCTGCTCTCATTTCTGTCAGTGTGAATCTGGAGTAACTCCATTATCTTATGCAGAATTATAGCAGGTTTGCACTAGTAGCACTTAGATGAGAATCTGGCCCTGTTTATTTCTTTTATGTATTGGTAGCTGTGGGAGCCAAAGCATTTTTATTATGGCTTTTGGTAAATAGCCTGTATAAAATCCAAGCAATTCACTTCTATAGGAATTTGTGGCTTTGGCTTTAGATGTCCAGTCCAGTAAGATCATGTGCCACACAAAACGCGTTGGTGGAGCTTTTGGAGGGAAGATTACAAAGCCTGCAATTTTTGCTGTAGTTGCAGCAGTGGCAGCAAACAAGTAAGTGTTATGGGTTTTTTCAGTGGTTTTACTGAAACAAATTAAAATTACTAGAAAGAATTGTCTGAAAAGTCAATAGAAACCTGAATATTCTCAGGGCAGCTGGCAGTGCAATTCCCCCTGTGGCAGAAGGCCTGTACCGAGTTCTCCATGCAGTGGCTCTCATGGAGGATCGCCTTATATGGAGTTCCCCATATAAAGCCCATTAATTCAGGTGTTGTTCAGGGAGGGTGGTGTGAATTTTACCTTAGATATTTGATGCAAGTGCTTTGTACACTGGATTCAGTTCTTATTGACCAGCTTCAGGGGTTCTGCTCCTCAAGAGTTGAAGATTAAAGAGGGATTGGACATTCCTTAGCACACTAATGTTGGGGCATAATAGGATAAAGGTCTGTTTTTTTTTTCTTGCTCATTCAAGAGTTAAGAAATTTGCTGATGTTTATGGGCCGAATCTCCCACCTGTTCCCCCAGACCAAGCCTGAGTAGCAGGGCTCAGCACAAGGGGGCTCCACAGAGAAGAAAAGGGAGGGAATCTGTCCCCACTACATCACAGAGCACGAGGGTCAGTAACTGGCTGATTTGTACAAGGGTGGATCCCATAGCCTCATACCTTGGCCTGCCACTGCTCCTCCTCCCAAACCTTACTCTGTAGGGATGGAGAGTGCCTCGAAGGAATTGAACTCTACTGCTCACAGGGCGTAAAAGGGTGAAGTCAGGAGGTTAAACAGAAGCAGGTGACAGGTCACACTGGGAAGAATTTGGCCCAATAACTTTATCTTCCTGGTAACTTGCACTGTGGAGCTGATAAAAGTGAGTCTTTTGTGTCTGATTTAGGACTGGGCGTCCAATCCGCTTTACCCTGGAGCGAGATGAGGATATGCTAATCACTGGAGGCCGACACCCTTTCTTTGGAAAATATAAAGTAAGTGGGAGGGGGAAATAGCTTACTGAAATATTTAGCACAAGATCCTCAGCTGGAGTAAATTGGCATAGCTTCACTGAAGCTGATGGAGCTACAGCAATTGACACCAGTTGAGGATCTGGTCCTTCATTGGTTTAGATTTGGGTTTTTAATTTAATTGTTCTCTCCTAAATATTATTTCTGTAAACTAACTATAAAATCGGTGGCTACAAAAATGATTCAAAGAAGAGGAATGAATACAGAGCAAGAATAAACTTGAATGGGCTGAATACTTCTCAGAGGTCTTTATGCAAAATATATGCAGTGTTTGCTTGTATTATTAATTGTAGCATTATGTTTATATTTATATTGCAGTAGTGTCCAAAGGATCCAGTCAGGATTGGGGTCCCTCTGTAGTCTGTGCTTATAAACATATAAAGAGACATGCTGTCTTTCCCCAAGAGCTTGCAATCTAAATAGAAAGAGAGACAAGAGCTGGAAGAAATGGATGAAGTGTATAAGCAAAATAATCAGGGTAGTGTCTGGTCAATGTCACATTAGTTCCTCTTGGTTCTTTTTGGTTTATTTAAAAGATGCTCCTTAGCCATTTGCTTTTATCTAGACAACAGGATAATAGTATAGAGCTGAGGACCATTTCTGCAATCTTGGTGCACACTAAACTCCTGCTGACTCCACAGGGCACTTGGGGTGCACTGGGAACTCAGAGACAAGCCCATAAATATGAATTCACATATTAACATCTTTGTGTAAAGAAAATTGTGCAGGTAAAATCTACCTGTCTCACCTGTTCAGAGCTTTTGAATAAGAAAAAAAAAAGCTCAAGTGTTCCAATGGATTGAAGCTCTCTCTCATTAAAGAGAATATGGACCCAGTCCTCCTGTCCTTATACAAGCAAAGTTTCCATTAAGTCAATGGGACCTTTGCCCCAGTAAGGACTGCAGGATCAGGGCCCATGTGGAGGATTCTATCTTGAGAGAACTACAGTTGCTCCAATCGCAATTTCCTTTCATAGGTCCTCACTGATCAGAGTAGAGAATCTAGAATAGGGTATTCTTGCTGTCACTCCCCAACACATACTAATATATTTATGACTGAGCATGTGTTCCGCCTTCCCAGGAATGTAGTATCCATCTTTGTAGGTGTATTTCATTATCAATAATAATTATTATAGCTTCCCCTCCAAAACCTACGGTTCCCAAGAGGTTAAAACAATTATATTGAACAGGAACATTATAAATGAGCACTGAAAGAGGCTACATCTATAATATGGGCTTGGAGTGCAATTCCCAGCTTGTGTACAAATACTCACACTAGCTTTCAAAGAGTATAAATAGTAGTGTAGCCACAGGCAGCTGCACTGGCAAGTACATACTAACAGCATTCAGGCGCTTCGTACTCAGCGTGGCTAAGCTGTGCTGCCACTGCCTGTGCTACCACAGCTACACTACTATTTATACTCACACTTGCTGTCATTAAGCTAGCAGAAGTGTCAGCATATGAGCTGAGAATCACGCCCCTCGCTCATAATGTAGCCATTTCCATAGGCGTCTCAGGATATCTAAATCCACCACCCACAATTTTCATCAGGCTCTCACCATGGAAAAAGGTAGCAGACAAAGGACAAATAACTAATCAATTAAATAGCTCCTGTGCTGCAGACTAGTGCATGAGCAAGAAAAGCAAAGATCTAGACATGTACTGAGTAATAAAGAGCCTTGACCATAAGCCAAATTCTTCCCCTTTGGCCAGCATTCTTCCTATGAAGGTCACGATTGGTTTTCAAACAGCTGGAAATCTATGCTTTTATTCATTGGGCCTGAGAGAGAGAGTGAGAATGACTGTATAGTCTGGTGGTCAGGTCACTCACTCACCTGGGAAAGGGAACCCTCAGTTTCCAAGCCCTGCTCCAATGATTATTTCACTATTTGTACAAAGTGGAACAACTTCAGCAGGAGAGATTGAGAAAGCCCCACCCAAGAATCCCCCATAGCCCAGTGGCTATGAGCAGTCACCTGCAGTGTGGGAGACCCAAGCTAAAGTCCCTGCTCCAAATGTGAGGACTTTAGCCTGGTCTCCCACATGCCAGGTGAGTGCTCTAACTACTATGTATACGGGGGACCAGTTCCTTCTCCTCAGTTTTGTGAATGATGCCTACATCCCCTTGCAAATCTAACCCAAAAGTGTATTATTTTGACCTAAACTATATGGCAAATTTGTATAGAATTCACAAATAGTTTCTGACAACCTGAAACTGCATTTTTCAGCAAATACACTATATGTCTGAAATATTTTGCCAAGTTCTAGTTCAGAAGTCTGATCATCATGTTTAACTTGTATGGAGGTTGGTTTAGTTACAAAGAGCAAGTTGTCATCAATGACTGAAAAGACCTCTAATGTGTTGGTTACAATGTTACAGGTAGGATTTACAAATGATGGTAGAATCACAGCTGCAGATATTGAGGCCTACATTAATGCTGGATGTACTCTAGATGACTCTGAAATGGTAAGTTCTTATAATCTGATGGTAACTTCACTGGCCACAAAACAGAAGGAAAATGTTCTGAACAGACTTATATATGGTAAGAGTCTAATTTTTGTTAAGTATGACTTTCTGATTGCAGCAGAAATGCATCTGCGGCATGGATTTTTGTTTCAGGAGCTCACCAAGGCCTCTGTCTCCTATCAAGTTTAAAGAACATAGGAAGTACAAATTTTTGATTATGCCTGTTATATAACTTCCTAGCTGCTTAAACCACCTTACAGTCTGGGCTGATTCTTCCCTCACTCACACTAGTTTTACACTAATATCATTCCACTGACTTCAAGAGAGTTACTCTTGATTTACTGTAAGCAGCAGCAGCAGAATAATCAGGCCCCCTGAATATAACTCTGCTCCACCTTTAAGCAACCAAATTGTGTCAGTTCCTTGTGTGGTTTCCTAACACAGGTTTCACTATAATTTCAAAGGCAAAGAAACCACTTTAACAGAGATAATCTCTCCTACTACAGGTAATTGAGTATGTTGTGCTAAAAACGGATAATGCTTACAAGATCCCTAACCTCCGAATCCGGGGACGTGCCTGCAAGACTAATTTGCCATCAAACACAGCGTTCCGAGGATTTGGCTTTCCACAATCGGGTTTGTTTACAGAATCCTGGATAACGACAGTGGCAACCCAAACTGGCTTGCCACAAGAGAAGGTAAATGAACGGAGTTTAACAAGTAAAATGAGACACAACAGGGGTCTGCTCCTACGCCTGCTTCCAAGTCAAAGGCAAAACTCTTATGGCAAAAGTATGGGGAGCTAGAGCTTCACAAGCTTTTTCTATCGAAGTTGTTCATATTGTGCCAGATCCTGCCACCTTTACTCTTGCTAAATAGTATTAATCAATAAATACTATTACTATTTATTTACATCAGTGGGACTGTTCATGGAATAATACACTATACAGTGACAGAATTCGTCGATGGAAGTTTATTTCTTCAATTTGAAATCTCAACCAGCTGTGGTCAGCTCCAATCACTATAATAGAGTCTCTGCCCTCTCCATCCCATCAGGTGTCTCTCGTTGCCTATCTTACATCTCCTCCTGAACATCTGGCTGTTGCCTGTAACTCCAGCTGGACTTTTCATCATTCCTACTAACCCTCCTTCCCAATCTCTGTTCTTTGTCTTCACCAACAACTCCAGTCACCTGGTCCTGTAATCTTAGTATCAAACTGACTCTTCTCTTAACTTGTCCCTCATATCTAGATTCTCACTAATTTCCTTTCCTTCTCTTTCTTTGATATCACCAATAACTACCCTTTCCTCCTGGTACCCACTACTAAAGTCATTGTCCATGCCCTGGTCACCTCTTGCCTTGATTAGCATGCCCTCCTTCTGTCTGGCCTGCACCCTGCCTCTAGTCTGTGGAAAGTTTGTCTGCGAATGTAATTTTCCTTTCCCAGGACTCCAACAATGTTGCCTTCTTCTTCAAGTGTTGTCCCTGTGGGTGCTCCACTTCAGGTGTCGGTGCGTCCCAGCACCATTGATCAGAGATTTTTGGTATCACTGCTTAGTCGTGACATGCGTGCGCAGTAGCCGTCTCGTGGCAGCATTGGAGTCTCATCTAGCATGCACATGGCCCTTTCAGTTCCTTTTCAACCATCCTCAGCTGTAGATAGAGCTCAGGGCAATGTGTCAGCTTTTTCCCCTGCAGATAGAAAAAAGAGATATTAGATACTTTTAGATAAGTTAGTTATAGTTCTTAGCATAGTCAGTAGTTAACTTGTTAAAAAAAATTATATTTGTATCCTCCCACTCCCTGCTCCTTTTGGAGCACTCTCTGAGACATGCCTGGGTCCCCAGACTTTAAAAGATGCAGCTCCTGCTGAGAAGAGATACCAAGATCTGATCGACACTCGCTCTGTGTGAGATGTCTCGGTGAATCACTTATACCCCAAAAGTGCGTTGACTGTAACAACCTGAGGGCGAGAGCCTGGCATGACAGGGACCTCTGCCTCAAGATGATCCTAATGGAGAAATTGCTACAACTGAGCCCTGACATAGGCCACCAAAAGTCCCTATCTAATGGCTCTCCAACCAGTTCAGAACCGACGAAGAGCACAGCTGAGTCCTCTAAAGAAAAGAGGAAGTGAGTATCAACCTCTCCGCAGAGGAAACTGCACAAAAAGAAACGGTCCTGTGCTAGGTCATTACCTTCGGTTCCAACCATCTCTCGAGTCAGCTCTTACAATTCACCTGGCACCTCTGGCACAGGCCGTACCACTGAGCCCAAAGTACAAATAACGGAGTCAAGACTGCCTCCTCCGTCAGCACCGCCTCATCTGTTGGCACCAACTGATATCACCTTGATGGGTGCCCCGGCACCGACAAAGGTGAGCCACAAAGTGGCGGCGCACTATTCAGCTCCTACAATAGCCTTGGCACTGCCTCCATGGGCACTGCAGCAATTCCTAACACAGAAGGATATATCAGTATCTTCGGTGACCCAATCACCACTTCTCGGCACCAATAGATCTCCCCCACGAAGCATCACCATGCACCCACTTTTCCCACGGCACCATTGGTACCAAGCAACAGTGAGGATAAGGACCAAGATGAAGGAGACTTCTCCCCACAACACTCGTCTCCTACTCAATATAGGCCAATTGGAGGAATATTGAGAGTCAAAAGTCATCATAGACAGTCCACACATCCCTGGTATGGACAACCATGGATGTGTCCCCCCATGGCATTTCCCATGCTGTGGCCACCATGGGACATGTGGGCAGCATATAGAGCCCACTATGCCAGAACCTCATCGCCATCCAGAGGCAAACTTAGGTCTTAAGATTTACAGTTCGGTTCAGTGCCTCTCAGCACCCTGCCTATAAAAATTGTTCCAGCACCCCTGCTCTCGAGGTACTAAAATCCCTTCAGAGGTGAGCAAAAGAGGAGAATCTATGCTCAGGAATCCCCTTTTATCAAGAACCACCCTCAATTATGATCACAAGAGATGCCTCCTTGATAGGTTGGGGTGCACACCTCGATCATCACACAATCCAAGGCAGATGGTCACTAGCGGAGACAGATTTCCACATCAACTTATTGGAACTCAGAGGGTACGGAGCCTGCCTTCATTTCCTTCCACTCATAAAGAACAAGATTGTATGGGTGATGACAGACAATATGTTCTACATCAACTGACAAGGGGGAGCACGATCCCACTGCCTATGTACCGAGGCCATAAAACTATAGAACTGGTGTATTCATCACTACATCGACATCTCAGCCTCCTACCTTCCTAGATGTCAAAACACCACAGCGGACGCTCTAAGCAGATGGTTCTCACAGGAACACGAATGGGAAATGAATCCCATAGTCCTATAAAATATTTCAAGGATGGGGCTTTCCCACCATCGACCTATTCATTACATCTCAGAATCACAAATGTCCATTATCCTGTTCAAGAGCTAGATTAGGACCTCAATCCTCAGGGGATGCTTTTTTCCTCACATGGGACACAGCGCTCCTATATGCATTCCCACCAATCCCACTAATCCCCAGTGTCCTGCACAAAATACAGAACGATAATGCCAAAATCATACAGATAGCCCCAGCGTGGCCCAGACAGACCTGGTACATGACAGTTTGCACTCCATGAACTCTCCCATTGAGACCAAATCTCCTCTCATAAGCCAAAAGTCAGATCTTCCATCCAAACCTGGAGAAACTCCATCTGAAAGTGTGGCTCCTTCATGGTTCCAACAACACGAATTAACCTGTTCAGAACAAGTCAAACATGTTATTAAACAGCAGACGTACATCCACACGCAATACTTACCTTTAAAAATGGAAAAGATTGTCCATCTGGAGTCAGAACAAACAAATCACTCCAAACACTATATCACTGCCACTAGTGCTAGAATACCTCTTAGAGCTAAAAAACTCAGGACTATCCACGAGCTCTATAAAGTATATCTTGCAGTGATCACCGCTTTCCATCATAAAATGGATGGATTCTCGGTGTTTGCATACCTGACCACCAAACGGTTTCTCACTGGCATACAGAATCTCTACCCAGAAGTACGCCAACCCATGCCCACTTGGGACCTAAACCTAGTTCTCAAAGGCCTTACTAGACCACCCTTTGAACCGCTGGCCACTTGCTCCTTGCAGCACCTCTCAAAAAAGGTGGCACCCTTGGTTGCTAGATGAGTGAGTGAGATTGGTGGATTAGCCATAAGAACACCTTATACTGTCTTCTTTAAAGACCAGATCACGTTGCAACCTCACCCCAAATTCTTCCCAAAAATAGCTTCACCTTTCCATATCAACCGACCTATTCATCTCCCCACATTCTATCTCAAACCACACAGAAGAACACAGGAGACCATGTTAAACATTCTAGATGGTCGACGAGCAATAGCATTTTACCTGGATAGAACTAAATCTTTCCACAAATCCCCGAGACTCTTCGTCTCGACAACATGATCCAAGGGCTTTGCTATATCTACGCAGAGACTATCTAAGTGGATCTCGGGCTGCATCTGCTTATGTTATCAAACAGATAAGAAAGAGCCACCAATGGGGATCAGATCCCATTCTACCCGATCCATGGCAGCATCCATAGATTTTCTGAACAATGTACCCCTCTCAGAGATCTACAGAGAGCTGCTACATGGGCCTCAGAACATACTTTCATTAACCACTACACAATTACGCTAGACTGACAAGCTAATGCTATACTGGATGTAATGGTCCTCTCCTCCACTATGCATACAATTCCAAAGTCCCCCCAATTATTGTGGACACTGCTCTACAATCACCTGAAGTGGAGCACCCACAGGTACAGCACTTGAAGAAGAGAGGGTTACTCACCTTGTGCAGTAACGGAGGTTCTTCAAGATGTGTCCCCCTGTGAGTGCTGCACTACCCATCCTCCTCCCCTCTACTTTGGCGTTTGATACAAGCACTCTATAGTAGAGAAGGAACTGGAAGGGGGCAGGCCACGTGAACGCTAGATGAGACTCCAACAGCACTGCAAGACGGCTACTGCACACGCGCATCCTGACTGAACACTGCTACCGAAAATCTCCAGTCAGCAGCACCGGGACACACCGACACCTGAAGTGGAGCATCCGTAGGGACACACATCTCGAAGGTGAGTAACCCTCTCTTCTCCCCACTTCTTCCCCCCATTGACCTTCTGTACTTTACCACATCCCTTGCAAGCTTTTTGGCCTCACCTACAAGGCCCACACAACCTTACCCTACCCTATGTTTCTACTCTAATTTCCCTATCCCACTGCCTATGCCCTTCGCAGCTCTCAGGCCTTGCTCCACCCTTTGCTTCCTTTTCCTGCTCTCAGATTTGTGCTTCCTATAAAGCTGCATCCTACACTTATGACGATCTATTTCTCTGCCATGAGACTTCTCTTTCTTCCTTCAACAACCCTCTTCAAGCAGCCTGTCCTCCTTTTCTCTCATCATTAATAATCCTCTCATCCTCCCTGAGCTTTTGTCATGTGTGTGGCCTGATACTGCAAACCTTACTTACACTGAGTAGTACTTACACATCTGAGTACTCCCATTGAGACTACTCCGGTACATAAGTACTACTTGGTGTGAGTAAAGCTGACAGAATCAGGCACTTTGATTACCAGTTCTTTAGGACAGGAAATGTGTCATTAAATATTTGTAAAGTACTGAATACACTTTTGGCACTACATAAATATTTTGTATCCACTTATTCACCTTCTTTTTCAGATCAGGGAGATAAACATGTACAAAGAAGTTAATCTAACTCCCTTCAAAGAAGAGCTCGATGCAACAAACCTGGTGAAATGCTGGAAAGAATGTATGGAGAAGTCTGAATACTACAGCAGGAAAACAGCTGTGGAAGAATTTAACAAGCAAAATTACTGGAAGAAGAAAGGGATTGCCATTATTCCTATGAAGTTTTCAGTTGGATTTAATGCTACACAGTACCATCAGGTAAGCTTTGGAAGTGCTCCCTTAAAGACGTAAGAGCTCCAGCTTTCTTAAAGTATCTAGTAAGATAGACCCAAGTCTCATCACCAATTCCTTTTGGAAGGAATGTGCCAGCTCTATGTAGCTTGCTGTCCTCTCGCTAACCACTGCTATAACCACTTAACAACACTCTCCTCCCATAGCCAGGAGTAGATCTGTGGATTCCTGATTCCAGCATTCTACTGCTGTCTAGCAAATAATTGTCTAACTCACTAGCAAAATGTGTATCTTGCTGCTTCTGGTGGCTTGCCCACAATAAGCATAACAACTACTTCTTTAGCCGAAACCGTAGAGGCTTGTGCTGGGAATCTGAAGGTTCAAACCCTGCTGATGATCTTTGTGGGGTTCCTTATAGCTGCAAGAGATGTAAGAGTCTGATTTTTTGCAGTTTTGCTTTATGTAAATTACATAGTCACAAAATATCCTTCACAATAGGTTTGATCTTCTTAAACAACCCAAAATATTCTAATCTATAAGTTACAGTGCAATGCACAACAAAATCCAGGTGTTTCACATTTCACTCATTTCAGCTGCTTGTATCACAAGTTGTCAAGTTCGCAGGTGGAGAGCTCTGAGAGAGTTGCAGATAATTCACCCCACAATGGCTACAGTAAAAGAACATTGAGGCTGTGAGTTACATACACAAAGGGGGAAATTCATCCTTGTGCAGAGTATCAGTACAAGATTAGACATCATTAAGTTTCACCTGAAGTCTCAAAATAAGGCTTAAATAGGACTTAAGTTGTTCCTTGGTCTTGTGCTGACTTTCTGCACGGGTTGAATTTTAGCCTACCTTCCTCAAGGACCAGCAGCACAACATCAAACACTGCTTCCTTCTCTTTTGATTGGGAATGGAGGGGGAAATGGAGTTCAGTGCTAAAAATTCTTCACAACAGAAGTGAGATGATGAGTAGGCTCAGTCGTCCAGTTTCACAATGATAAAAAAAACCTGTTAAAAAAATTAAAAAAAATTGTTGAAATGAATGATTGCAGTCCTTGCAGAACTCCAGTTTCCAATAAACTACTTCGCTAAATGGCTCCTCATCCTCAATTGCTAACTGCAAGAAACTTGCTGTTATCAGACAGCTGGAGGACTCTCTCACCCTCTTAACAACACCCTGATTGCCGTGCCCTCATGGAGTGAAATCTGACTCCATTCCTGCACTTGTTGGTACATCCCCTTGTTAAAAAGGGCTATGATGTTAGCATCAGTCTTAATGAATTAAACAACAATTTTCTGTCGTTTTTCTTAGGCTGCAGCTCTGGTCCATATCTATACAGATGGGTCTGTGCTGGTGACTCATGGTGGAATTGAACTGGGACAAGGAATTCACACCAAGATGTTGCAGGTTAGACAGGAATTAACCATTTGAATGAAGATGAAAATACGAGAAAGATATGTGATTGTATCAGTAAAGAAGGTGAATGGCACTCAGTGGTTCTGCAGGGAAACCCTACAACAGCCAAGGTCAGGATAGAGGCTCAGGTTGAGGTTTATGTTGCGTTACTGCTTTTGAATTATGGGTAAAGCCAGACTTCAGGAAAGCATAAGTTCAGAGACTAATGCCCAGATCCACAAAGGTATTTTGGCACCAAATGTACAACACAGTAGATGACAAGGACCAAAACAAGGGGGAGACACAAATTATTCATGCAGGAAATTAAAATGATGTGGGGTTAATTCCTTCAATGTAAATAGCTATCTCTATAACCTCAGCACCAAGATTCTGCACTTCTGATATAAATACCTGTAAACCATAAAAGTGTGGAGACACCAAACGTAGGTAGAAAGTAGGTAACTTTGGGACTGAAATTAGGTATGCTGATGAGGTATATCTATGACAATGCAGTGTCACATTGTAAATTGGGCATATAAACTTACCTAATAATTTCAAATGATTTGGTTAGGCAGAAAGAAGGGTGAGAGTTCAAATCCAATAGAGAAAGAGCTAATCATTATATTTAAGATCTGGCCCAAAATATTCCATATGCAACAAAAGTCAAGTTAGAGAGAACAGCTCATCTGGGAAAAGATCTGAGACAAAAAACGCTCCAACCCACCCTATATCCACCACCTTCTCCAAGAAAAAGGTAGGAAAATGTAGGATATAGAAGAATAATATAATTTAACTGTTCCCAGCTGTCTCCACCTCTTACTAAGACAATTATATGTATGTCATCAGAGTAGATCTGTAAAAAAAAACAGCAGTTGAATAAGATTTCCGTGATTGGCATTGTCAAAGTAACACTAGCCATCCCCTATCAAGCCTGATCTTGTGTAGACATAGCAATGCTAGTGCTCTTTTTCTTGAGTCAATGCTATTTATTCTCAGTGGAATTGGATATCGTTTTGTTTACTTTACTTACAGATTGCCAGCCGTGAACTGAAGGTACCACTGTCATATGTACACTTTTGTGAAACAAGCACGATAACTGTGCCTAATGCGATAGTCACAGCAGGATCGATTGGCTCAGACGTCAATGGAAAAGCAGTCCAGGTTACATTTTTTATGAATTATTACTATTTTTATTGCTTCTTTCAAATAATGCATATTGCTCTGAATGTTTGCACATTATTCATCGTTGTAGTTTCTGAGCACCACTAATAAAGCACATCAGTACCCTTGCCTGAGTCTCTCTTGCTTGTTTGTCACATGAGCAGTTTAAGGCAGGGCAAATTACTGATCTAGTGCTAGCTCACAACTTTTTCCTCTCTGCTTTCCTGTATCAGATCTAAAGATGCTTGCACAGGATTTAGTCAGAGGAATCAACTGGTCCTCGTATCACCATGGATACTTAAACATAAGCTGATAACAGAGTCCAGGATATATTTCATGTGCATCTGGTGAAATGATTACTGTCAGAATGAAACACCTTTACTTTTTTATGTACTTTGGGCCTGCTCCTGCTGGCACTATTGTACATTGACCAAAGCTAGTGAAATTATATTGGTGTAAAAATCAGTAGGAGATCAGAGTCAGGCTCTTTGTCTTCTACTTGGTGATGGCTTCAGTTAAACATGGGTGTGCAAATGGGTTAGTTTCACCAGGACAGACACCAGTGCTGCTCATTGATAAGCACTGCTTTTGTGGCTGGCCAGCTAGCAGAACACAGAAGAGGGGTTTAGATGTTCATGAAGGTAATGGAATGATGGGCCTCAGAATGACTCTCTGACACAAATCAAACTCACCTTGGACAGCCTTTGGCTGAAGGCAGCATGGAGCAAGAGTGGGTAAAGGCGGACTGGAGAGATACCTGGCAGGGTATCACTGCCATAGTAAAGGCCATAGTGTTTTGAAATTTCAAAGCAGATGTTGTTGCTGCTGCTGTTGTTGAATTCATCTTCTTTTCTCTCTTCATTGTTTCCCACCTCTCTCCTCTCCAGAATGCTTGTCAGATTCTTCGGAAACGCCTGGAGCCCATCATTAATAAAAACCCTGAAGGGAAATGGGAGGACTGGGTCAGTGCTGCTTTGTACATGACTATAAAATGTGGGCTGATAAATTGTGGGCTATACTACAGCATCTAGCAACATCCCTGAGTAGGGAGCAGCGTGGGGAGCTCAGGAGGGATCGTGCCTCAGGATGGATTGTGCAGCCTGCTCCCATCTGATATGACCGGCAAACTCCTGAAATAGTCCCTGGCTCTTGCATGGGGTGCCCTTGTGCCGTCCTCTCCTATGTATCCAGAGAGGGGCCAGGAATAACCTGGCATTATATAGGACTGGGATAGGAGCTGAGGAGTGTTGTCTATGTATATAGCAGCATAGATGCATCAGCTGTGCAGTATTCATCAGAAATCAGTCCTGGAATGGAAGGCCATGCAGCACTATTTGGATGGGGATGGTGGTAGCTGTGACTGCATTCCTACATATAACCCTGTGAAAATCATGCTGTTCTATTTAGTGATGACATAACATTTATTAATGGATGTACTGACATATAATGACCATTCCCAAAATCTCCAGATCATGTCATCATCATTCTGTCCATTGCAGAATGAAGTCCTCACCAGAGGGCTACAATCCAAAGTACGTCTCCCCTGGAATAGGTTTGGCTACTTAGGCCTGCACTGGATACCACTTCATCTCTCCATCACTGCTGCTCACTGCTATGGATGCATCTACCTTGTTAGTGTCCATTACACCAAGATCAGCTTTCTCCTTCCTCTTCCTGCAGCATTTCCCAGCACATCACTACTGCACCATTGGCATAGACTTCAGGCTGTTCTTCGCCAAAGCTTTCCTTCTAATGCTTTTTCACCTGCCTTTCCATGCAGCTTTAACTACACCTACTTCATCTTCTTGGCAAGTGCCTGAGCATCTGCCCTCTATGACACAAATACCTAATAAAAACTCACTTCTCTTTAAACTAAGATGCAATTGGTTCTGCACGATTGTTCAGGCTTCTAAATTATTAGTAGCGGAAAATATTTCTAGTATGGCAGTGCCTAAAGTCCCCCATCAGCATTAGGGTCCCATTGTGCTGGGTGCTGTACAAATCTAGAAAAGAGACACTCCCTGCCCTGTGGAGCTAACAGGTTAAAGAATGCTCATCATACATACTTTGGGGGAGGGTTGTTCCTTCACCTTCCCTTACTGGTTTGAAATAGAGTGTATCAGATTACTTATTCTGATCTATTCTGATTTTAATTCATTAACTAACCACTCCACTGAAGTTAGTAGGGTTATGGATTTGTATCAATGTGCATAAACATTTTCTGATTAATTAAAGTCCGAGTGAGAGTAGCATGGTCTAGTAGGGTGAGAACTGAGAATGAACAGTTCTAAATTCTCATCACGGCTCTGGTGCTGACTCCCTCTGTCACCACCAGCAAGTCACTAGGTCTGGTCTGTGTTAGAAATGAACTTATTTAAAATGTTACACCAGCACAACCCCCTAATGCAGATGCAGTGAAACTGATTTAAATCGTGCTTACTGCAGTAACTTCCATTCTCTATTGTTTGGATTTCTGCTGTCCCATTCTGTATCCTAGTGCTCCCCACTGTTACTTTTCTTTTTAAAAAATATTTTGTATTTCTTTACTTAAATTTCTATTCACCTTTAACACTAAATGTACCTATTGCAGATTACTGAAGCTTATGATCAAAGTGTGAGTCTTTCAGCTACTGGCTACTTCAGGTAAGGAATGCTGTTAGTCTTTCTGAAATTACTGGCATCAAGGATCATCGATGTGGACCGTGGGGGTTTGTCAAATGAGGATAAAAGTCTCCCCTCTCAGCCTCTCCAATCCTTTCACTCTCCCCATTTCCTTCTCTATTGAAGGCCAAATCCTGCACCTAGCACAAGTTCACATAAACAGGCTGCATGTTGGGCGATGGCAGGGGCCAGGGAAAGATAAGTCTCCTCCCCAGGCCATGCTCACTGGCCACTGCTGCATCTCCCGCTCTGTGCTAGGTGTTTGGAAGATGGGACCGTGTAGTTTTCTGCACAGCCTCCCACCATGATGGGACACAGAAAACCTACTTGAGATGTGCTCCATGATACCTAGGAGTCTGGGCCACCTTCTGGCTCTCCATCTCCTTGTGTGCAGCAGAAACACAGCAGTGCTGCAACACTGAGGCCTTCTTCACCACAGCCTGTGAAAACAGCTGGCTTGGAGCGGGATATTAACCTGGTCTTGTCACATAATTTCCATGATAATCTGCTCTGCAATTGAGAGGGTGGTGGTGGTGGTGGTGGTGATCAAATGCCATTGCTCACTCAGTCTGAAGGATGCTCTTACTCCCACCAGAGGCTATATGGTAAATATGAACTGGGACACTGGGGAAGGCCAGGCTTTCCCATATTTTGTTTTCGGAGCTGCTTGTTCTGAAGTGGAGATTGACTGTCTGACAGGAGATCACAAGGTAAATGGTGCCTTTATGTACACATTGGTTAGATTCCTATATCTCCCTCCAGAGCTACACTGATGTAATTTTTCCTCTTGCTTTTTTTGCTGAGAAGGGAGAAATGGCATTCTTTGCATGTTCTCAGGACAGTGTCAAGATAACTCTAAATGGCACTGTCATTCTCAGTCTCGTTTGTTAACATTCTAGAAAGAAGGTCTGGTGCTAACTAATGAGACTAAGGATGAGAAAGTCCAATAGAACAGAAGATGATAAAGAACAGTTTAATATAATATAATATAATATAATATAATATAATATAATATAATATAATATAATATAATATAATATAATATAATATAATTAATAAATAAATTAATAAACCACCTTATTTTGTGGCTTTTAAGTGAGACCTGATAGACTGAACCTGCCCACAAGGGCCAACTGTGCGACAATATATGCCCAGTTAATTAGTAATGATCCCCTATTGCACATGGTTTTATTGAAGCAATCTAAGGCATTGCCACATAAAGGGGACAATACAGAGGGGCACCAGACAAAGAGCAGTTCCCAAGGGCATTGGTTTTGTGTAATATGGAGACAGCCAGAATGGCTCCAGTGATACTGAGGGAAGCACATTCAGGAGCGGCAACTACCATGCCTCTCACAACTCATTGGAAGTGTCTGGCACCATGGATGGGGCTATTCCTGCCCCACACCTTGTGCTACTCATGTCCAGACACCTTCTCCCACCAGTTAGCAGTGCAGTAGGAGCAGACACTATACCTTCTTCAAGTATAGCATAGTGGCCACTCGTCTGATTTCCTTCTTCAGGCACAATGCCGCTTGCAGCACTTCTAGACTCACAACCTAACACAAGCACTAGCTAACCACAATCCAAACCTTGGGCTTCTACCAAGAGAGCAAGCAACAAGTTCATTCTGGGGCTAATGTTCCGCCTGCTCCTTAACTCAGCCTAGGGTGCTAATGTTGTGTTTCAGTTGCCATATGCTCATGAGTGTTCACCAAAACCACTTCAAACAGATTAATCCCTTGTCAATCCAGGGCCTTTGAAGCTTGCTTCTGTGCTTCAGATTAAATCTGCAATACTTTGCTGTCACCATGGAATATTATTTTATGGCATGGTGTTTGCATTCTTTAAAACCTGCTATTTTTGTTGCTTGTAAAGTATGTACCCATAACAGTTTATATTTGTTTAACAGAACATCAGAACAGACATTGTCATGGATGCTTGTTTCAGCATAAATCCAGCTGTAGATATAGGACAGGTATGTACCAATACTTCCATATGCACGCTTGGCTGTAGATGTTAGTGATAGCTTTTTCTTGCACCAAAATACTTTCCATTAAGGGAGCCATTCCAGCATCCACTGAAGTCAAGAGGAGGTTATCCATTGACTCTTATAGGTGTTGGATTGGGCTTGGAATTAGGCAATATTTGCTTTTTGTTGCACGTGTTAATGATAACAAGTTAAGTGGCCTGCTACTGCAACATGCTGAACATTTTCTGAAGGGTGGTGAGTGACTGCAGGTCCTGTAGACTTCACTGGGAACTGAGCCCTTGCAGAAAGCACTCGGCATATCACAGGATTAGGTCACTAATCCATCTTGTTGTCTCGTCTTCATCTTCACCTCATCCTACACAGAAAGCAAAAATAATTCCTGAAGGCCAAATCCTGGTCCTATTTAAGTCAATTGCAATACAGTTTGACTTCAATGGGACCAAGATTTGGCAACAAGTTTTCTGGTAGTGGTAATACAAATCAGAAAAATGATTTTTCATTTATGAGGGTGAGTGGGTGGTTGTTAGTTTGTTTTTAACATCCTTTCCATTCCAATGTTGGCACACAGCAGGGAAATCAGTCTCTTCCATTCCTCTCTGTCATTTGCTGCTACTTCCATTTGCTCTGTGGTGTTGAGATTGACTTTCTTCTTAAAGTTTCTTTTGGAAACCCTCATCTCCTCACACCAGTTGGTTTCCACTTGACAGTTAGTGTGGGAGTCTGTGTGTTGGCATCTAGTGTATATGGCCCAAATATGTCCAGCGCTTCCTTCTGATTCTGGTGGAAATGAGCTGCTTGTTGGTGATTTCTCAGATCTCTTCATTGGTGATGATGACTTTCCACTCAATGCCAAGAATCTTTCATAGAGAGACAAGGGGGTCAGGTAATAGCTCTTATTAGACCAGCTTCTGTTGGTGAGGGAGACAAGCTTTTGAGCTTAGACAGAGCTCTTCTTCAGATCTGGGAAACTAAGGCCATGTCTATTCTACACAGTTAAGTCAACATAAGGCAGCTTACGTTGACTCAGCTGTGGCAGTGTACACACTGCAGTGCTCCTCCTGCCAATTTAACTCTCCTGCTATGCCTACATCATAAAACCACCTCAATGAGAAGTCTCTCACAATGCCTTACTGGAGACAAGCAACAAACCCCTCCAGGTGCTTTTACCATTCAGTACAACCGCATGTGGAGACCTACATACAGCCAGATTGCATGATTGTTCCCAGAGCTTCTCATGAATCACAGAGAGAGAGGCACCAGCCTAATTCCCCTCCAGCTCCCAGCCTTGTACCACCGGAATATACCATCTTGCACTGCTCAAGAGTCAAGACCTTTTCTTGAGCAATGCAGGTTTACTAATTGGTTCACCACTTCATCAATGGAAAGTGGACATACACCAGCCTTTGTAACCTGAGCAGATTTACCAAACACTTCAGTCAAACTCACTGGTAAGGATAAACATTAGACTAAGTTTATTGATTACAAAAAATGGTTTTTAAGTGATCATAAATGATAAGTCAGTAGTTACCAAAGGAAATGAAAGATAAGTCTTTTAGACACAGTCTAAATTCTCAACCCTATTAGATGGGGCAATATCTTGACTAAGCAGTTTTTCTCACCCCACTGGATACTGCAGGTTGGTTACAGTCTTTCATATGCAGGCTTTCACTGTTAGCCTTGGGATCAATCTCCTCAGCTCCAGCATTCTCGTTGCCTTCAGCATGGGTAGGGGAGGAAGAAGGACAAACCATGCGGCTTCTGTTCTCTATTTTATATCCTCAAGGCTCCTATGTTTCATTAAGGGGAGAGGGATAGTTCAGTGGTTTGAGCATTGGTCTGCTAAACCCAGGGTTGTGAGTTCAGTCCTTGAGGGGGCCACTAAGGGATCTGGGGCAAAATCAGTACTTGGTCCTGCTAGTGAAGGCAGGGGGCTCAGGGCCGGTGCAAGGATGTTTCATGCCCTAGGCAAAACTTCCACCTTGTTCCCTCCCCTGTCCTCCGCCCTGAGGCCCCCTGCCACGGCAGCTCCCCCTCCTCCCCCCTGAGGCATGCCCCCCTCCCCCGTGGCAGCTCCCCACCCTCTGCTCTGCAGCACCCCCCCTGCCCCGCCTCCTCCCCGAGCACACCATCGCTGCTTCACTTCTCCTGCCTCCCAGGCTTGCGGCGCCTAAGCTGATTGGCACCACAAGCCTGGGAGGCGGGAGAAGTGAAGCAGCCATGGCGTGTTCGGGGAGGTGGGCGGGCAGGGGTGGGGAGTTCCCTTACTTGCTGCAGGCTGCCCACCCCGTGCCCCAGCTCCCTCCACCTAAATGCCAGCAGCGACTGGGGCAGCCGAAGATCCAGCCATCACAGTCACTGCTGAAGAAAATGCTGCCCCCCAAATCCTAGCTCCCTAGGCGACTGCCTATGTCACGTAAATGGTTGCACCGGCCCTGAGGGGGCTGGACTTGATGACCTTTTGAGGTCCCTTCCAGTTTTAGGAGATAGGATATCTCCATTAATTTAATTTAAAGCATGAAGGTATTTAAGAAGCCAACTCAAATCGTTCCTCCTTCATAAGCATTCAGGTCTTGAGCAGTGCAGGTAAACAATGCACATTACAACAAAGCTTAAACTTGTTCTTCATAATAATTTTAAAAACAACAGTAGCTGCCTATTTAATTTTAAAAACAGCAAAATATCCACCTCCCTTTCCATTTCTTTTAAGGAGTCATGAAGTTTAAATCTCAGTGTGACAAATATGCTTGCTTTGATCTGCTTAGCTCTTGGAAGTCCAGGGGCTACGGACTGCTGGCCCTGTGCTGTCCAGGGTTCCCAGGGACAGCTCTGTCCACCATTAGGGAACCCCCCCCCAAGAACCCCCTGTAACGTTTCACAAACCCCCAGGGGTTCACAAACCCCAGTTTGGGAACCACTGATCTAGTCTGACCTCCTGCACAATGCAGGCTACAGAATCTCACCCACCCACTCCTGTAACAAACCCCTAACCTATGTCTGAGTTATTGAAGTCCTCAAATTATGGTTTAAAGACCTCAAGGTGCAGAGAATCCTCCAGCAAGTGACCCATGCCCCACGCTCCAGAGGAAAGGAAAAAACCTCCAGGGCCTCTGCCAATCTTCCCTGGAGGAAAATTCCTTCCCGACCCCAAATATGATGGAACAATTTACAAGACCCCTAATTTTTGGCTAGCCACTCAGATTAAAAGAGGTAACGCTGTCAAATAAAAGTGTCTGACAACTTTTCTAGGAAGAAAGGTCAATTGTCCTCCACAATTCCTTTTTCAATGTGTGTTAGATTGAATTAATTATTTATATTACAGTTCTTGGGCAAATTCTTGGTCCTGTCAGTACAGCCATTGAAATCAGTAGGCCAGATTCTGCTCTCGGTTACACCAGTGTAAATCTAAAATAACTCTACGGACATCACTGACTTCATTCTGGATTTACACTGGGGTAAAGGAAAGTAGAATTTGACCCAGTGGGAATATTTGTGTGAGTACAACTTGGTCTCATATAGATTCATAGATTGTAGGGCTGGAAGGGACCTCGAGAGGTCATCGAGTCCAGTCCCCTGCCCTCACGGCAGGACCAAATACTGTCTAGATTATCCCTGATAGACATTTATCTAACCTACTCTTAAATATCTCCAGAGATGGAAATTCCGCAACCTCTCTAGGCAGTTTATTCCAGTGTTTAACCACCCTGACAATTAGGAAGTTTTTCCTAATGTCCAACCTAAACTTTCCTTGCTGCAGTTTAAGCCCATTGCTTCTTGTTCTATCCTTAGAGGCTAAGATGAACAAGTTTTCTCCCTCCTCCTTATGACACTCTTTTAGACAACTGCTATCATGTCCCCTCTCAGTCTTCTCTTTTCCAAACTAAACAAACCCAATTCCTTCAGCCTTCCTTCATAGGTCATGTTCTCTAGACCTTTAATCATTCTTGTTGCTCTTCTCTGGACCCTCTCCAATTTCTCCACATCTTTCTTGAAATGTGGTGCCCAGAACTGGACACAATATTCCAGTTGAGGCCTAACCAGCACAGAGTAGAGTGGAAGAATGACTTCTCGTGTCTTGCTCACAACACACCTGTTAATACATCCCAGAATCACGTTTGCTTTTTTTGCAACAGCATTACACTGTTTACTCATATTTAGCTTGTGGTCCACTATAACCCCTAGATTCCTTTCTGCCGTACTCCCTCCTAGACAGTCTCTTCCCATTCTGTATGTGTGAAACTGATTGTTCCTTCCTAAGTGGAGCACTTTGCATTTGTCTTTATTAAACTTCATCCTGTTTACCTCAGACCATTTCTCCAATTTGTCCAGATCATTTTGAATTATGACTCTATCCTCCAAAGCAGTTGCAGTCCCTCCCAGTTTGGTATCATCTGCAGACTTAATAAGCATACATTCTATGCCAGTATCTAAGTAGTTGATGAAGATACTGAACAGAGCCAGTCCCAAAACAGACCCCTGTGGAACCCCACTTGTTATACCTTTCCAGCAGGATTGGGAACCATTAATAACTAATCTGAGTTTAGCATTTGTCTTTGGCCCAGTTGCCATGGAAGGAAAAGAGCCAGTTAATGTTATAGATCTAAAAGTTTAGTTGTATTCACATTTTTATCTTTTAATGTGAATGAAAATAGAAATTGTGTACATTTTTTCCTCAGATTGAAGGTGCCTTTGTTCAAGGAGTTGGACTTTATACAATGGAAGAAATAAAGTTCTCCCCAGAAGGAGAGCAGTATACTCTGGGTCCAGATACGTATAAAATCCCTGCTGTCTGTGACATACCTGAACAGTTCAGGGTTTACTTGCTGCCAAACTCCCGAAACCCAATTGCAATCTACTCCGCCAAGGTAAACAAGCCAACTGTGCTGTATAAAGTCATAGCAAGTCTTACACGTTACCAAAGTGCATGTGTGGTATTTTAAAAGTGCTTTCCAGCTGTTGCAATATTACAGGTTTCAGAAATGTTCCCTATACTTAAAATGGGGAACATCACAGGCACCAGTAATACCTTTAGAACCAGAAGGACCTTTATAAGTTCACCTGCTGTGAGAAAAAGGGTAATTTTCATGCATTAATTTATTTTGATTTTTTTTGTCTCTCTTCTTATTATGTATTTGTAAAATTATGGTAGTACTTAGAAAACCTCATCTGAGGCTGAAACTCGAGTATGTACAGCATCTGGCACACACACATAATAAGAGACAGAGCCTGCCCTGAAGAGGTTACAATAAACAAAGGGTGGTAGAAAGGAAGAATTATCTCCATTTTACTGATGGGGAAGTGAGGCAAAGAGAGATTAAGAGGCTTGCCCAGTGTCTCACAGGAAAAAACAGAATACAGATCTTCCATTGTCTTATCCACAAGGAACTTCCTTCATATCCTTTCCATCTTGTGCTGTAAGGATAAATTCACCCCTGTGTAGAGCCAACCCAAGGCTTATGCACCAATTACATCCTCAGAATAGAGTTTAAGTAGGCCTTGTGCTGGTAAGAGATGCAGATGTCCAGTGCCCTAGCCTAGTATCTGGAGGAACTGCATCTGAGACATGGGAATTTCCAGGAGAAAGTTCACTTTGGATGCCTACTAGGGATAAATATCTTTAATAGCTTAGAGCAAATAGACATTTTCTAGTGGAGATGATACTAGAGCCAGAAACCATCACAGTTCTTTGGAGAGATTAAACAATGCAAACTTTATCCATTCAGGAACTGGAATAGAGAAAGGAAGGCTACCTATTTCTGTTTCATCATATACAATGAAATCCACTTAGAAGGAATTTGGATAGATTGGAGGTGTATTTATACTGAAAGTTCTGAATTGTTTCATTGCTTTGCAGTGTAACAAATGCAATCCAAGTCAGAGCGAACCTTTGCTCAGAGTGGAGATGTGCTATGAATTTAAAAAAAAAATATGAAGCAAATCCTTGTCCTCAACTCTTCTATGTCTTGGAGTATTCAGAGCCCTGAGGAGATTTATTGTGTCCAGCTGTGTTGATATAAAACTTAGTGTCTGAGCCAGCTCTTCAGCAGGCCTAGCACCATTGACATGAATTGGACAGATCTTCAGCTTGTGTAAATCGATGTAGTTTCAATGGAGCTATCTCAATTTGTACCAGCTAAGGATCTGGGCCCCTGTTGTCAATCAGTTTCTAAAGCAAACCTATGTGTCTGCCTTTGTTCCCTGCCAGGGAATAGGCGAGGCAGGGCTGTTCCTGGGATGTTCTGTGTTCTTTGCTATCTGGGATGCAGTGGCTGCTGTGCGGAAGGAAAGAGGATTAACTGGGACCTTCACCCTGAACAGCCCTCTGACGATTGAGCGGATTCGAATGGCCTGTGCCGATAACTTTACTGAGATGGTAATGGTTTTTTAATTAATTCTTTGGAAACATTACTGGGTTAGTCTCCTCCTCTTCCTTACTTCATGTCTTGATTTTGAATTATTCTGTATTCACACAAATTCGTCATTGAGCTGCATCTTTTTTACGTACTGCATTACACTCACTGGAGCCTGCATTCTATTTAGTTTACTATACTTCATTCTATTTTCTTTTTTTTGCCAGTGCAGGATATGCTGACAGCTAGAGATGAGAAATCATAAACTGAGGGGTTGGCTGAATCAGGCTCTGAACCTACCAATCTGTTCAATTTCTTCACTGATAATGACTTGAATTTATATAGCACCTTCCCTCCAGAAGAACCCAAAAATACTTTACAAATTATGGGCTGACTTTGGGTATGTTTACACTATGGGATTATTCCAATTTTACAGAAACCAGTTTGTATAAAGTCGAGTGCACGCGGCCACACTAAGCACATTAATTCAGCGGTGTGCGTCCATGTACCGAGGCTAGCGTCGATTTCCGGAGCGTTGCACGGTGGGTAGCTATCCCGTAGCTATCCCATAGTTCCCGCAGTCTCCCCCGCCCATTGGAATTCTGGGTTGAGATCCCAATGCACGATGGGGCCAAAACAGTGTCACAGGTGATTCTGGGTAAATGTTGTCACTCAATCCTTCCTCCGTGAAAGCAACGGCAGACAATCATTTCACGTCCTTTTTCCCTGGATTGCCCTGGCAGACGCCATAGCATGGCAACAATGGAGCCTGTTTTGCCTTTTGTCACTGTCACCGTATGTGTACTGGATGCTGCTGATAGACATGGTACTGCAGTGCTACACAGCAGCATTCATTTGCCTTTGCAAGGTAGCAGAGACGGGTTACCATCCCTATTGCACGGTCTGCCATTGTAAATTGGCGATGAGATGATGGTTATCAGTCATTTTGCGCCGTTTGCAATTGGAAATTGGCGATGACTGTCATCAATCCTTTTGTACCGTCTGCTGCTGTCATGGGTGCTTCCAGCTGGCCTCACTGAGGTCGGCCGGCGGCGCATGGACAAAAATGGGAATGACTCCCCGGGTCATTCTCTTCTTTATGTTTTGTCTAAAAATAGAGTCAGTCCTGCCTAGAATATGGGGCAAGTGTACTAGAGAACCAGAAAGCACAGCTGCTCCGAGTCAGAGCCCCAGAGATCCCACAGAAATGATGAGCTGCATGCCATTCTAGGGGGTACCCCTGCAACAACCCCACCTGTTGCTTCCCTCCTCCACAACCTCCTGGGCTACGTGGCAGTGTCCCCCCATTTGTGTGATGAAGTAATAAAGAATGCAGGAATAAGAAACACTGACTTTTTAGTGAGATAAAATGGGGGGGAGGCAGCCTCCAGCTGCTATGATAGTCCAGGCAGGACATTAAAGGGTGCAGGGGAGAGGAGCGCAGCCTCCCGCTGCTATGATAGTCCAGGGAGTACAGAATCTTTTCTTTAGACATGAAAGGGGGGATGGCTCATGGAGCTCAGCCTCCAGCTGCTACGATGAGGATGGTTACCAAGTGTTTTGTACCGTCTGCCGAGAATGACCGGGAATCATTCCCATTTTTACCCAGGCATCCCTGGCCGACCTCACCGAGGCCAGCCAGGAGCACTCATGGGCTGATGATGATGATGGATACCAGTCATTTTGCACTGTCTGCCACTGGGAAGGGGATGCTGGTGTTCAGCGCTGCAGCACCCCGTCTACCAGCAGCATGCAGTAGACATAGGGTGACATTGAAAAAAGGCGAGAAACGATTTTTTTCCCTTTTCTTTCAGGGGGGAAGGGTGTTAATTGACAACATATACCCTGAAACACCTGGGAAAATGTTTTTGACCCTTCAGGCATTGGGAGCTCAGCCAAGAATGAAAATGCTTTTTGGAGACTGCAGGGACTGTGGGATAGCTGGAGTCCTCAGTACCCGCTCCCTCCCTCCATGAGCGTCCATTTGATTCTTTGGTTTTCCATTACGCTTTTCACGCAGCACTGTACTGTGGCCTCTGTCTATCATAGCCTGGAGATTTTTTTCAAATGCTTTGTCATTTCGTCTTCTGTAACGGAGCTCACATAGAACAGATTTGTCTCCCCATACAGTGATCAGATCCAGTATTTCCCGTACAGTCCATGCTGGAGCTCCTTTTGGATTTGGGACTGTATCGCCACTCGTGCTGATCAGAGCTCCACGCTGGGCAAACAGGAAATGAAATTCAAAAGTTAGCGGGGCTTTTCCTGTCTACCTGGCCAGTGCATCTGAGTTCAGATTGCTTTCCAGAGCGGTCACAATGGTGCACTGTGGGATACTGCCCGGAGGCCAATACCATCGAATTCCGGCCACACTAACCCTAATCTGACATGGCAATACCGATTTCAGCGCTACTCCCCTCGTCGGGGAGGAGTACAGAAATCGGTTTAAAGAGCCCTTTATGTCGATATAAAGGGCTTCGTTGTGTAGACGGGTGCAGGGTTAATTTGGTTTAACGCTGCTAAATTTGGTTTAAATGTGTAGTGTAGACCAGGAAGTCCCTTGT
This sequence comes from Gopherus flavomarginatus, assembly GCF_025201925.1. Lineage (NCBI taxonomy): Eukaryota > Metazoa > Chordata > Testudines > Testudinidae > Gopherus > Gopherus flavomarginatus. The sequence goes on along the minus strand of NC_066626.1, from coordinate 23,364,333 downwards.
GTCATTTCATTTACTTCTGTAGCATTACACAAGTAATGGACTTGTTCCCATACAAGTATCTATATTTACAGTGGCTTCCAAATAATATCTGTATGGACCTTAAGGTGTTGGCTTTAAACTGTAAAGCTCTAGGGCCTGGTTCTCTCAGATCATCTCATTCTCTGGCTGATACTCTGGCCTTTTTTATCACTGGTGATTATCACATCCTGGGTTGTATAAGAGACTAGAAGCAGGGTTTCTTTGGTGAGAGTCCTCAACTGTAAAATTCATTCCCGACTTTGATTCATCAGAGCCTAGATCATGTTATATGTCTCCTTTGTTCTCCCAAGCTTTCTATGTGGGGTGGAAGGGAATTGAAGGATGTATTCTGTCACAGTAGGACAGCATTAATTTCTGTGGCTTTGCTGGAGGATTATGTGGCATGACTCAATATGCCCCCACTCCTTGCCCTCCTATTCCACTCCCAAACCCCAAAAGTGCAAAGTTCCCAGGGTTCACACAGAAAGGCTTCTGTACGGTTGGAGGGAGAGGTGCATGATGCCGCATTGTGCCCCCACCTGACAGATTTGGGCCATTTTTGCAGGTTTTTCTGCTGCATTAATCGCCCTCTGTGCTCTAAACGTAGAGGGATGACCTGGCCCTGATACATCTGGCCTTGCTTGCCGAGAATGTGTGTCCATTTATAGCCTGCAGTAAAAGAAATGGAGTAAAGCATGGACACCAACCACATAAATGGCAAAGGCTTAGCCACCATCCTAGCCAAAACCTGTATCCAAACAGTAAAGCAAAACTTTAAATTAATCAGCCTTTCTTGGGATGGGAAAACTAGCTCCGTTTTGTTGCTTGGGAGCCATCAATCCAGGCTATGATAAATGCCTTTATTTAATGCTTTCCCCTTAAATCAGGGTCTTGTGGAGTATGTGTTTGCAGTCATAACTTGTCAGTGTCAACTGAGGAGTCTCTCTGCCTGCTTAGGTAAACATACCACAGCATGTTCTGAACCAAGCTGGTTTTGGTGGCACTATAACAGTAGAGAAAACTATCCAGACAATTCCCCAGCAGGCTTAAACGGCAGATCAAACCAGACACAGATGGAATCTGCTCACAACCTCTGCCCTATCCAATCTTGGTGTTAGAAAAAGGCGATGATGATGAGTGCACTGGTGAGCCACAGAGCGAGGGCCATTGTGAAACACCGGGAACACATTGCCAGCACAGCTGCTGAGCACAGGGCCATGCAGAAATTCTGCTTGGCTGTTCTGTGGATGATAGCACAACCTGACCCTTTTTGCTTCCAACTTTCAAACCCTTGGAAAAACACACCAGTTTCACTACTGTGCTTCCAGTGGAAAAGAGGGGGATAGGGACTTACACAAGAGCACGTAGCATGATGAAACAAGCAGCCATGCCCTCTTCACTCAGGGTGAACTACAGTAGGCATGGAGAAACAGTCCAAAGTCCTCTGTGCCACTGAAGCTCCCAGCTGGGGGCAGGAGGCTGGCCAAAAATGTCAGTATGAAGAAGCTGCTGTGGGCAGGCAGACACAGTGAATCCAGTGGCCCAGACTGTTTGATCCAGGGGCACAGAGGGGCAGCATCTGAAAATAACAGTCCTGGTGGGGCATCCTTGCAACGCCTTTGGCTGCCTGCAAGTTAGGGGAATTAATTCCATCTCCACCTCTGCTTATTTCCTTGCACAATGTTAAATGTAAGCCATACTTATAGGATGGTGGATTCTATCCTAGAAAGCAGTAACTGAGAAATATTTGGGAGACGTGGTGGATAATCAGATGAACATCAGCTCCCAGTGCAACCCTCTGACCAAAAGGGCTAATGCAATTCTTGAATGGACAAATTGGGGAATGTTAAGTAGGGGCAGAGAGATTATTATACCTCTGTATTTGGCACTGGTGCAACCACTGCTGGAATACTCTGTCCAGTTCTGATGCCCACAATTCAAGACGGATGTTGATAAATTGATAAAAAGAGGGTTCAGAGAAGAGCCACAAGAATGATTAAAGGATAAGAAAACATGACTTAGGGATAGACTCAATGAACTCAATTTACTTAGCTTGACAAAGAGATGGTTAAGGAGTGACTTGATTACAGACTGTCAATACCTACATGGGGAACAAATATTTGATACTGGGCTTTTCAGTCTAGCAGAGAAAAGTATAACACGATGCAATGGCTGGTAGATGAAGCTAGACAAATTCAGACTGGAAATAAGGTATACAGTTTTAACAGTGCGAGCAATTAACCATTGCAACAATTTACCAAGGATCATGGTAGATTCTCCATCACTGCGTATTTTTAAATCAAGATTGAATGTTTTTCCAAAAGATGCTCCATGAATTATTTGGGGGGAGCTCTATGGCTATATAGGAGGTCAGACTAGATGATCACAGTGGTCTCTTCTGGCCTTGGAATCTATGAATTACTTAGGTTATTATTATTACTTATACTACAATGATGCCTAGAGGCTAGAGGCTGTGACAATTCTTGTTAACCCTGTGCTGCCAACGTAGGTGAGACTTGCTTGTGCACAGCTGGGTGTCAGCTCCCTGACAGCACTAGCCTGTTAGTCACCCAAACGCTCTCCTCTGGACTATTACAGCCCTTGCTTTGCTTTGCAGGTTAACAATAGGTGTACCCAAATCCCCAAGCTCCTTTGAAGTGTTTCCTTGTAGTGTCTAGCCTCTTCTCCACTGAAACCCACAGAAATACCTAGGCTGCTGGCCACAGAGGAACAGTGTATGCACCAGCTTGAATGACTCTGCTCAGGATCACAGCATTTAGATGTATTGATAGTGAAAACAAGGATGTTTATTACCAGAGATTCAAGAGCTAGTGAGTAAGGATAATGGAAATGAAAGATTACATATAAAGCACAATCATAACATGCTTTCTAGGGACTAAACTTAACTATTAGGTTAATCTCCTGTCCAATGAAGTTTAGCTCACTCAAAGCCTTGTGCGCTGTCTTCCATCAAGACTAGTTGTGATGCAGTTTTCATGAAAGTAAATCCACTTCCCGTTTACTTCCGAGGTGCAGGATGATGGGGTATCGTCTTTGTTTGAAGGCCAGAAGAAGGCGTTCAAGAAAGATTTATCTGAGAATGTGGTCCCCATGCAGGATGGATTGTAATTGTTTGATGATTCCTTGTATGGATTCCATTATAGGGCAGTAGGTGACAACGAGGGATGGACAGTCTTGGGAGGTTTTTTAGATACAGTTGCTGCACACAGTAATAACTAGGCAGTGTGAGAAAAATCCATTGACTTGGAAAATAAATGTCACCAAGGATAAGGACATTTTTACAGGCAAATTTTTGTTAATTTCTTTTACTTGCAGATATGCTCCCTGCAAAAATGTGAATGCAATTCTATATCTATATACCCTGATCCTATAAACTTCATGGCAGTGGAACCAAAGAACAGGAAGGGTCCTTGGTTCTTTTCTAGGAGGGCTTCTCACCCACCCACCTGCCACGCATCTCCAGTCCTTTCTCAGCCTCTTTACAGAACTCTCAGTTCCCTGGTGTTAATAGGGTATTCAGTAGTGTCCTTCAAGGCTGGCAGTCTACCCAGGACACAGTATTAGCCTGATTAATTTAATTCCCATTTGCTAATGCCCAGGCCTACTTCCTGCAGCCTCAAACTTACTTTCAGAAAAGATCTGCAAAAATTAAAATGGCACCAGCACTGCCATTGCAGTGGGGAGGGATTGAGTCACAAAGGAAAAGACAGGGTCATTGAAGGTTGACAGACCAGCCTTCTCCCGTGCTGTTTGTGCAGGAATTTCAGGCATGTCTACCATTTAAGAACAATCCCTTTAGCACATACAATTCAACTTGTTTTGGCCAGTGACACCAAGTCTGTGGGCCATATTTTCTCCTCTGAGATTTCCTTCTGATGGGGATAAAGCAGTGGAAATCCCACTCCTTTTGAAATCAGAGGCAAGGGACTTAAGGCAACACAAGATAATGAATCTCCTACCATACCCATCTAAACCCCTGCATGAAAATTCAGCTTAGTTTATCTTATGTGGCTTCAGGGGGAAGCATAAGGGTGGGGGCAGGAAATGGTGTTGATGGGAGAAAGCTGATTTTTGTGGCCCCGTCATGCTAGGACCCTGCAGGGCTTTCCCCCAGTAAGTTATTGCTGGTGAACATTAACTCTCACTCCACACCTTCAGACTTTCCACAGGGGAGGTTGGGGCTAAGCATAAAAAAGGAAACCAAGACAGAACAGTTCCCAGGGCAGCCATCAGACTAAACCATGGAAGGTCAGACTCTGCACTGATGCCCACCTCATCACTCTAAGAATTCCCTTAGATCTGTGCGATTCCCCTGCATGACCTCTGTGGTTTAATATAGCCACAGTTCCACAGACAACCAGTCTCTACTCCCCTCCCCGCCCCCAGTCACATGATGTAGTGAAAACTCTGCTGCCAATTTTTCTGTCTGGCTTCGGCCCTTTGGCCTATAGGCTCATCCATGAGCAGGCCTGAGCTGTCTGTGTTATTGGAGATTGATTTTCATTAACTATGGTTATAAATCTTCAACAAGCTACTTAAGGTCATGGTTGATTTTACAATCTATTATAATCAAGGTGTGAAAGTATGGATTAGTCTGGACAGTGACATTTACATGGATAAAAAGAAAACATTTTGGGACCACAGAGTTTGAATTACAGCGACTTCTCTCTTGTTTAATAATGTCAAACTTAACAAAACTATGATTTTTTCTTTTTTTTTTCATTTTAGATTCCCAAAGATAAGCCTGGAACCTATAAACCTTGGGCCATTGACATAGCCTAATACTGTATCTTCCAAAGTATGAAATAATTATGTGACAGTTTCCATCACTGTTGGTTTAAAGCATTCCAAATGTAGTAATAAAATATTTGATTTAAAACCCACTCTCTCACACATTTGTGGACCAAGATATTATTAACTGCAGCTCCACTGTACTGATAGAAAGAAGATCTTAATTTCGGAGAAACTGTGGACCAAATTCTGCTCTTTGTTACATCACTGTAAATCGGAGTAACCCCATGGCCTTCAAGGTAATAACACATTGGAGTAAGAGAAAGCAGAATTTACCCCCAAATTGCAAGCTATGCTTCTTTGTCACTTGCTGCATCCACTTTATGACACACTTACACCCATTGTTGTAATTATTAATTGAGTCGATTGCTGTAGCACCTAGGAATCCCAATCCCATTACAGGTCTCGGACATGATTCAACAGGTGAATGATACAGACACACAGATGGGGAGAAGTGGAGTTGAGAGGGAAAAATCACAACAAAATGAACTGAGTTTATCATAAAAGAAAAGCTGTCAGCTCACCACTTGCCCAACCAGTGCCAGATGGTAGTGATTTGTATGTAGGCATCATGATAGAGGTAAGTTTAAGGATGGGTTTTAAAGAAGATGAGGTGATAGCGTGTAAACGTCCATTGTTGGGGTTCACCCCTTTCTGGGGCAGCTGGGAGCCAGGCCATCTCACTACACACCACAACAAACGACAGTTCCGGGCTCAGACCCTCAGGCAGGGGCTGAGCAACAGTTCAGTATATTAAGCCCAGGCCCTGGGTCAGGGCAGGGCAACAAACAACAGTTCCGGGGCTCAGACCCTCAGGCAGTGGCTGAGCAAACAGCTCAGTATATTAAGCCCAGGCTCCTGGGCCTGAGTGTCAGGGCAAGGGTGAGACTGCCACCCATGAGTAGGGTGGCAGGGGGGACACAGGCCCACCCACTCCTCTGCATCCCAGCCCGGGGCCCTAACAGCAGCAGGCAGCCTGCTGCTGTGTCAGTGGGGATCCTGGCCGCAAGTACTAAAATACAGAATTAACATACCTCAAAGCACCTTAACTGTGTTCTCATATCCCAGCCAAACTGGTTCAGACTTCATGTTAGGTGGATGTGTGTGTATGTGTAATATCAAGGGTGACAAGATGTCCCGATTTTATAGGGACAGTCCCGATTTTTGGGTCTTTTTTCTTAAATAGGCTCCTATTACCCCCACCCCCATCCCAATTTTTCACACTTGCTGTCTGGTCACCCTAGCAATATCACAGTTAGTTAACATAATATGTTAAAACCAGAATAACTTGGTGGTTCAGGCAGGAAGTTTAGCACCTGAGGATATTCTAAACCAGGGGTGGGCAAACTTTTTTAAATGTACCATTACTTTAAATTTTCTGTTTGCAGCCATGTTGGTCCCAGGATATTAGAGAGACAAGGTGGAAGAGGTAATATATTTTATTGGACCAGCTTCCTGTTGGTGAAAGAGACAAGTTTTTGAGCTACACACAAAGCTCTTCTTCAGGTCTGGGAAAGATGCTCCAAGTGTCACAGCTAAATATAATGTGGAACAGATTGTTTAACATAAGTAATTATACATTATAAGAGACTATTCAAGGTGAAGTGGCTCATTAACATATCTGCAGTCATAGGACAAAAAATGGGTGTTAGTGGGTTACAGATTATTTATTGTAATAAGCCAGAAATCCAGTGTCTTTATTCAGTCCATGATTTTTAGTATCGAGCACAGTTATGAATTTAAGCTCCCAAGCTCATCATTTGAAACTCTTGTGCAGGTTTCCCTTGAGGATGAAGACTGAGAGGTCAGATAGGGACTGAGTGCTTTGTGAAAAATGTTCACCCATGAGTGATAGGGAGTTTCTATCTTTTGTCATTTTTCTGTGTGCATTCATTTGAGAGTGTAGTTATTGTCTGGTTTCACATACACAGTTGATACTGGGGCATTTAGTGCACTGGATGATGTATTCCACATATTGTGATAGGCACCTGTATGATCCATGGATCTTGAAAGGTTAGAGGGTTGTTTGAAGGCCAGAAGAGAAGCTTAGGAAAGATTTCTTTCAGGATGGGGTCCCCATCAAGTATGGGTTGTAACTGTTTAATGATATCCCATATGGGTTCCAGTGTGGGATTGTAGGTAACAACTATGTATATAAGGTCAGAGGCTTTCCTCCTCCCCATATTGAAGCACGTTCTTTCGGGGTATTCCATGATGTGATCTACTTCTCTGGTGGAGTGTCCTTGTTTGGTGAAGGCAAAGTGTGTCAAGATGTGTACCCTGGACCTTTTCCCTGGAGCATCTTCTGTGGTATCTGAGTGCCTGGCTTAGATAACAGATTTCTTGGTGTGTTCAGGGTAGTTACTGTGAAATTAACTGTACTGATCTGCGAGTTTCTTGTATATTGTTGTGTGTAGGGTTCCATTGTTGAAGCTGATTGTGATGTCCAGGAAGAGATGCTGGTGCAGGAGTGTTCTAGAGAGTTTAATGGATGGATGGTTTGTTGAAGTTGTGGTGAAAATCTATGAGGTAGTTTAGGTCATTTGCCTAGAAGATGAAAACATCATTGATGTATCTCAGGTATATCATTGGTTTTGTGGTGTATTTGTCCAAAAATTCTTCCTCAAGGTGGCCCATGAAGAAGTTGGCATACTTGGGAGCAATCCTACTACCCCTGTCTATTCCTGTCATAGGGCCAATAAAAGATATTACCTCGCCCTCCTTGCCTAATATCCTGGGACCAACATGGCTGCAACACTGCTAACTCAGATAGCACATTTATATGGGATGCAAACAAATCTGGGTCTAAAAATCAGTCTGCTCTAATAAGTCCCAGTACAGGAAAGCATCCCTATTTTGGAAAGCACATAAGCCCCATTGAAGTCAATAGTACTTAAGCACTTAAAGTTAATCATGTGCTGAAATGTTTTCCTGAATTGGGACTGTGACAGATATGCCTATTTCCTGCATATAGCTGGGAGACCTTACTGAATTAAGTTTAAGTATCTTTGCAATCCATTGTACTAAACACAAAGTTTAGGTATTACTGTGGAGCGAGATTGCATGTAACCTCTCTAGGAGCAGACATGATATGAGGCCTGGGAGTTCATAGGACTATACTGAGAATGTGTCCAAGAAGAATGGACTTTTGGGATATATTGAGAATATGTCCAAGAAGAATGGACTTTTGGGACAAGTGTAAAGTAGATTTTCTGGGGAAATACCTACGAATAGGTTAATGCAAATCCCCTGGTTATACAAAAAACTCAGCCTCTTGGAGCTACGTCCTGAGGAATTGATCACTGTATACTGTTCAACTGTTCCCAGAGACTGGAGGTCAAAGGTCTTAGCTGTATAAATAAACAGCTGAACTACCTAGCCTGTGTTCTGGTTCTGAATTATGTTATGAACTTGTAATCACAAGGAAACTCTAGTTGTGGGTTTTGAAGGATTGACACCTACTGGAGCCTGAGCTTGGAGTTGGGGGCTTACCTGTGGTAAGCTTTCTAGCTATGTGGGTAGGTTCTTTGATTGTTTTAAAAATGTTTTTCTGTAATGCTTTCACGTTAAGAATAAATATGGTTGCTTAGAAAGGACTGTGTGGTACCTTAAAACTGCAGGCAACACACTGGAGAGAAAACAACAGACACTAGCCTTTTCAATAGTCTGGTGTGCTGGGAATACCCAACTGCAGGCAGCCATCTGTGCAGCCTTAATAATCCCTGGTCAGGAGCAAGTAAGATGTCGTTCTTCGCCAAAGAGAGATGATAGTTGGACCTCAGAATGTGAATACAGGTGCAGTTACCCTAAAACTGACAGGAACCATAAGGAAGAACAGCAGAAGGCAAATGTGTTACTGAGAACTTATCTGCAAGAACTTATCTGCAACCAAATGCTATTATTAATACTGTAACCATGATAAAATAACAAATACACCCTAGTTATTCACCCCTTTGGGCTTCAGAGGGCAGTCTATCTATGCCATGTCTGCCCTGCTTAGATTGTAAATCCTTTTTGTATTTTGTACAACGCTAAACACATTGTTGGTACTTAAACGATACACAACACTATCATATGTAAAATGTTTTACATTTTTTACGGGAAAAAATCCCTTCTCCCTCTGTAATTTTTTTAAACCTGGGGGAAAATCCAGAGCGTCCACACACTGAACAGTTTATACTGCAACAAAAGAATAAAAGGCTCATTTTGCCATCGTTATCTGGAGGCAGAACACGCATTAGATCTCAGCGGTCAAGCACTGACTGTGTCTATTGCCCAGCGCGAGGAGCGTGGGAACGCGCTTGCTCTTTATTAGCCTAACGAGGGCGGGACGGATTAGGCCAGCCACGTTCGCTCTCTGGCGGCGATACACAATTTCGGGTGGCGAATTCAGATTGTTGTCATTACCGACCCCCACCAGGCCGGGGCTCGCAGGGTCCATCCCGGGGGCCGGAGCCGGCAGCCGCGCTCCGTAGGCGGGTTCACGGGGACAAGCAGGCGAGCTCAGCCCAGCTAAAGTGGCAGCGCTTCCAGCGCACGCGCTCACTGCCCTGGGAGGCAGCGCGCCGCGAACCCAGCAGGGGGCGTTACCTCGCCCTCCCCCGCCACTCAACCAGTATGAGTGACGTCCCGGGAAAGCAAACCGTCAACTGCCCCTACCCGGGTAGCTGCGAGTCCCCCCGCCCCTCTCGATGGACTGATCCACTTGCCTAGAGAGGGGCAGTGAGACGGTCGCTGGCCACTGACGGTAAAGCAGGAGGAAGGAGATCTGGATGCGCTCACTGACAGGGTAGGGGAGCTAAATCCGCCCGTTCGCTGCGACGGAAGGGAAAGTGCCGGTCACCGCGAGGCTGTGTGTGGCTGGGACTCTGCGGCGCCCCTCACGGTAAGTGTAGATGCGGGAGGGGCTGTGTGCTGTTGGGGTGTGTGTGTCACGAAATGAGTTAGGCAGGTTCGTTCCCCCCTCCGGGGTGGGATGGTCTCTCCCAGCGAGTCTGTCAAGGCGAGGCGGGGCCCTCCCTTTCCTCCCTCCCCTTCGCCGCGGTGGTTCCGCTCGCAGCAGGATTTAGCCGCCGCCGCCTGCTGTCGTCTCTGCTTGTAGTGAGGGGCCCCTGGACGTTTTCTCTTTGCCTTGAAATCGGTGAGGAGCGAGAGGGGCCTCCCCCGGGCACTGGGCCGGGAGGAGCGGGGCCGGGCCGGGCCTCCCCCGGGCACTGGGCCGGGAGGAGCGGGGCCGGGCCGTGGCCGTGGCGGGGCCTCCCCCGGGCACTGGGCCGGGAGGAGCGGGGCCGGGCCGTGGCCGTGGCGGGGCCTCCCCCGGGCACTGGGCCGGGAGGAGCGGGGCCGGGCCGTGGCCGTGGCGGGGCCTCCCCCGGGCACTGGGCCGGGGCCTCCCCCGGGCACTGGGCCGGGAGGAGCGGGGCCGGGCCGTGGCCGTGGCGGGGCCTCCCCCGGGCACTGGGCCGGGAGGAGCGGGGCCGTGGCCGGGGCCTCGCCTCGCCTCCCCCGGGCACTGGGCCGGGAGGAGCGGGGCCGGGCCGTGGCCGGGGCCTCGCCTCGCCTCCCCCGGGCACTGGGCCGGGAGGAGCGGGGCCGGGCCGTGGCCGGGGCCTCGCCTCGCCTCCCCCGGGCACTGGGCCGGGAGGAGCGGGGCCGGGCCGTGGCCGGGGCCTCGCCTCGCCTCCCCCGGGCACTGGGCCGGGAGGAGCGGGGCCGGGCCGTGGCCGGGGCCTCGCCTCCCCCGGGCACTGGGCCGGGAGGAGCGGGGCCGGGCCGTGGCCGGGGCCTCGCCTCCCCCGGGCACTGGGCCGGGAGGAGCGGGGCCGGGCCGTGGCCGGGGCCTCGCCTCCCCCGGGCACTGGGCCGGGAGGAGCGGGGCCTTCTCCGGGCGCGGGGCCGGGCTGTGGCGGGGCTAGGCCGGGGCCTGCAGGGCTCTTTCCCCCTCCCCCTCCCGCGGCGGCCTGGCCCTGCCGGGTAACAAAGCCCCGGCCTGTGACGGGGAGGCCGCGGCGCTGAGCGCGGCCCGGCTGGGGTAGACCCCCCGCCAGCCCTACCCCCAAATCCACCGGCTCCAGAGCGCCTGTAGCGGCCGCCTCCGCCTAGGGAGGCTCGGTGGGTGCTCAGCAGCCCGGCGAGAGGGAGGCGTGCGGGGGCTGGGAGCTCCCCGGTCCCGCGCGGGCGGTGCGGCGTGGAGGCCTGTTCCTCCCCTGGGGGCGGGGGGCCGGGGCAGGGAGCGAGGACGGGTCTCGGGCGGTTACTCGCGCCCTGATGCATATTGTCCTGCTCGCCTGGATCCGGGCCTGCGATCCTGCTGTCCGGGGTCGTCTCGTGTCGGCCTGGCCCGCGCGGCGCTGAGCGCGTCTCTGCCAGGTCTGAGATCTCGGTCTAATTAAACACGCCTCATCTCTGTGTCGCGCTTTTCGTTGCCTGTCACTGTGCTTTACAACGGAGATCAAATTATCCTTACCTTACAAATAGGGAAACTGAGCTACAGAATGCGTGATTTGCCCAAGGTCACCTCAGATGCTAAGAAAATTCATTCACTCTGAGGTTATCCTTTTATGTCTTAATTAGACTGATCTGTCTTTGCCATAATAGCTAATAAATATTGCATGGCTTTAGTGAAAATGTACCATGATCAGTCTGAGTTACTTCAGCAGTGTTGATGTTCTTAGCCAACAGGCAGGCCCAGGAACTAGCAGTGCAGGATTTGCATCTCATATCCCTGACAAGAGTGTGGTTATAGTAAAGTAGGGGAGGAATGCAGTCTAAGGCTTCAGTCACTTTCAAATAATACTTTGTTTTTGAAGTGTGAACTTCTTCCAGGAGGAGATGTGTACAGTAGCTGATACACATGCTTAGAATTAAAGCATGGTGTAGGAATCCTCTGCTTCTTAAGGATATCTTGAAGAACTTTTTTCTTTTTTCACAGGGTGTCTTTTATGAATAATCAAAAGCAGCAGAAGCCAACGCTATCAGGCCAGCGTTTTAAAACTAGAAAAAGAGGTAAATATTAATCATTTTTGTGTGTAGCTCATGGCCAACTCTGTACAGAAGACCTATCAGCATGTGCTGGGCAAGAGAATGAATACACACAAGCCTATTAGTATGTGTCTAGCCCAGAGGTTCCCTGAACTGTGTGGTGTGCCCCCTAAGGGGTTGTGGAGGAACATCTGGGGCCAGCCTCCATGAGGGAGCACCACCCAGCCCCTCCTCACCCCCAGCTCTGCTCTGGTCCCACATCCCTGGTTCCCATACCCAGCCTCAGTGCAGCTCTGCCCACGGCAACCCCCCAGCCTCAGAGGCTGGCAGTGGTTCCACTCCCAGCCTGGGGGGAGGCTGGGAGTGGAACTGCACCTGGCCACAGGCCTGGCTGCTGGCCTCCACCACAGCCTGTCTGTGGCTCGGCTCTCTCCTCCGCCACTGGCTGTGGCCACAGACCAACCCCCTGTTCACTTCTCATCTCTTCTCTCTCCTCCCCTGCCCCTTCAGCAGTGGCCCTGCTCCCAGCCCAAGGGGTGAGTTCAGGAATGTGACTCTGAAAAGTTGGGGGACACCTGGTCTAGTCTTTTAAGAACTTGTTTAGGTAGGTATCTGTAAATAAGACCTGTAAAGTTAAACATGATGTACATTTTTACCATAATTAGCTTTTCAGTGTAGGCTTTCGTTTTAAATGTGCCTTGCACCATAAAAAACAGCTTAAATTCTGATTATACTTCTTTCCAAACAATGCCTAATCTAGAACACCTTCAATCAGTGTGGAAGTTTGTCAGTAATAAAGAGCCTAAATTAGGATGTCATTAGTTTTATGGGAAAACTCAGGCTTCTTCAAGGGGTGGAAGGAAGCTGATGGGCTCTTCTAGGATCCAATTTCAGTCTGTGAAGGCAACTTTACTTCCTCTTTCTATTCTTAGAATATTTGTTCCCATTAACTAATCTAACTATTGAGGAAACAATAGAAGTGGAGGTATAGGTAAAAGGCTAGAGTGGAATGGTGGCGTCATTGGTAACTGGAGAGTAGTGTGGCTAGTAAGTAGCTAGAAAAAAACTGCCATTCTCTTTTTAAGAGGGAATTGGATGCTGTTATAAATTAAGGGTCTTGGTTTGCTCTAATCTAGGGACTTCTAGAGAAAGTTAGAACCCTCCCCGTCTTCAAGAAGGCTAGCTAGCTCACATTTTTCAATTCTCCAATTTCTCATTCTAACAGTAATGGCTATGAAAGCATCTGATTGGCTTTGATTGGTGTATGAATTTACCTGATTTGTCTGAAGTAGAATGAAATAAGGAATTAAATAGTCTGGAATAATAATGAAGAGGTTCATCAAAGTAAAACACACTGAAGATAGGATTCATGCTTATCTCAAAGTACAGAAAATCTGTTTCTCTGGTTCAAGATCAGATGTGTCATTGGATGAAACACTGAAGTGGAAGAGTAGGGTTTAGTTTGGTTTTGCATATGAAACATTTTTAACTTCTTTGTCTGCAAAGTACTTCTTCAGTTTGTCTGTATTCCCACCTTCCAGTGACTTTGCTACCTCTGTGAGTCTTGTAGATGGCTGTTCAAGAAAGGATTGCCCTCATTTCTCAGGATATGTCTTTACTATGGAGACTATAACTGCATAGCTATGTTGGTGTAGCTGTGCTGGCACAACTCCATTGCAGAGATGTAGGTTTTTCCATAAATATAGGGAACACCACATCCCCAAAGTTAGCTACCTCGATGGCAGCATTCTTAAGTTGTCATAGTGTCATCTTCTACACACATACTTAGGTTGGCATAGCTATGTCAGTCAGGTGTGAAATGACTCAACAGCTGGCAAAACAATGCAAGGAAGCATTTGGGAGGACTCTATCAACTTAAGGTTTCCACCACTGTCTCAGTAGGCATCTCCTGCCTAGTTGGCAAATAACGTCTCCTTCAAGGACAGCCCTGAAAAAATGATTGAGAGAAACTGTGTAACCTTCCCTTTCCATTGATTAGGCCCTTTCTTCACTGCCAAAAAAAAGTGGGGTGTTATGTTAAGAGCAATCTATTTTGGTAGTGAAGACAGGCATGCATGACTGATCCCAAATATAAAATGTACAGGTTCTGTCTGGAACAGGAAGAGGCTGAAACATGGCTAATGGAATGTGATTCAGAATCACATTCCTTCTAGCACTTCATATTTAAGACAGGTTTTTATCCTAAATCTGTCTGCTCAAAGTTCTGACACAATTTACTGTTTTCACACTCTTCCACCACTTTGAAGCAAACCTCAGAGCAGGACAGTTGCATTCAGAATCTCTTTTGGTTAAGAACTGGACTTCAGTCCTTTCATCTGAGCACCATGCAAATAGTTTTCAATATATGGCAACTGGTTTATCTGAAGTGCAAACACTCTTTGATGCTTCTGTTACAAAAGAGTGGTAGGCTTAACTAGTTATAGTGAATAGTTCAGAAAGCATTAATGTGGATTTAACTAATGGTAAATATTGGTTAGCCTCATTAGTGACTTCACACTTCTAATTTAAATGAAAAAATGCCCAGACTCATGTTGGATGATGTCTGGATTTGAAGTCTTAGCATCTAGGCTGCAGTCTTCCTCTCTGCTGGTGGTTTGCCTAGGTCAGGTGGCTTGGAGAAGTGTAGGGACTTCCCCTCACAGCAGGAACTCAGGCAGGGGCTCCCCCATTGGGTAGGGTTGCAAGCACCCTAGCCCATGACCTACTCCCCATATTGGAGGTACCTGGCCAGAGGGACAGCTACTCTGCTGTCTCAGGCATGGTCTGGGAGGCAGCGGCTGCTGGGTCTTAGCTCAGACTAGCCAAGGAGGGGCCTAGGACCCAAATGCCTTGGGGGGAGGAGATTGCAGTGGCTTTTTTATATTATAATAATAGCAAGAATCTGAGCGGTCATGGTAAGGCCATGTCAACGCTACCACTTATATCTGCAAAACTTCACATTTGGAGATGTGAAAACATGTTGCTCATGGGGCTGGGGGGGGGGGGGGGGGGGGCGTTAAATTTCACCAGCATAAGTGGTGGTGTCCACAGCACTATATTGGCAGGCGAGCTTTTCCTGCCAACATAGCTATTGCTGCTCATTGGGGGTAATTTAATTATGTTGCTGGGAAAGCTCCCACCAGTTGATATAGAGCAACTACACAAGAAATCTTAAGCGGCACAGCTGCATCAGTACAGCTGTTCCACTGCAAGGTCTCTAGTGTAGACATGGCCTTAGTAATCTGAGACTCTTATTAAATTTAGTATAACTGCTCCATGACTCTTGGATTATTTTTTTTTAAAAATAAATCTTCAACCCTTGCATAATCTAGCTCTTCACTGTCTTGATGAAGAGACAGTAAAATGGGCAAAACCGGTATTGTTGCAGAATTTAGCAGGAAGAAATTACTGTGAGAAAACAGGCAGGGATTAGAATGCAATGCATGTTGTCTTAAGTATTGGTGCTTCTTGGCTTAAGTGGAGAAAACATTAGTCAAAATCTTGTAACTTCTAAGTGAACAGCTAACTTGTTCAAGGCTAAACATAGTTGCATATTCTCACTGAAGTGATCAAAAAGTCAATGGTGGCTGTTACTGCAGCTATTGCAGTTGATGTTTGGGTCAAATGGCTAATGCTAAAGGCAAATTCACTGGCTGTTTCAGGCTTCCCTGGTAAACTCAAACACTTTTGAAACTGGTTTAATTACTGAATGAATTCCTGAAGTTGGAAGATGCTGATACAGAAATTGACAGTATTATCTTTAAGTTAAAGTGAGACTAAGCTCCTACGACTAGTAGGCTTATCAAATACCAATGCTTTCTCTTTTATTGCAGATGAAAAAGAGAGGTTTGACCCTACTCAGTTTCAGGACTGTATTATTCAAGGTCTAACTGAAACTGGCAGTGACTTGGAAGCAGTAGCAAAGTTTCTTGATGCGTCTGGAGCAAAACTTGACTATCGCCGCTATGCAGAGACACTCTTTGACATTCTGGTGGCTGGTGGAATGCTGGGTAAGCGTCTAGCTAAACTTTTAAATATGGCTGCTTTGATAGATTGCATCATTCTCTCATTTGGACTCAAATGACACTTGCACGCATGCTTAAATGTAGGTTATTGATCTACTTTGTCACCCAAGTATAAAAATGGATGCTATTTATTTGGATTGCCTCAAACCTTTGTGGTACATAAATTAATGCTCTGTCTCAGCATAATCTCTGCTACATTGGATTGAGGGTGGCTGCTTGCACTGCAGCAGAAATGGCTCACTTTTTAAATAGTCTGTCCTTGAACACAGTGAGAATCACTACTCGTATAATAGTGTCTTGTCTTACGGTGGTTACCTGCTCAAGGATGGAAGAGCTCTTGTGACAGGTTCGGTCACAGAGACCGCCATAGGATTGTCACCTGATGTGCTGAAGTTATCTCTGAACCTGTTTTTCACTGCCAGCTTGGGACTCCAGAACCCTACCTTATTGAGCCAGACACATTAGTTTGCTGCAACACAGACCCAGGTCTGGTCCATGGCCAAAGCTGCAGACTTTAACCAAAACCTGCTCAGCAAGTCACTTATCTCCAGCACCCAGACACCCACTTCCCAATGGGATCCAAACCTCAAATAAATCCATTTTACTCTATATAGCACTTATACGGGGTAAACTCATAAATTGTCTGCTCTCTCTAACACTGATTGAGAGATGCCCAGCTGTTTGCTCCCCTGAGTATTAATCACTTACTCTGGGTTTACTAATAAATGTGACTTTTTTATTAAGTAGAAAAAGTAGGATTTAAGTGACTTTCAAGTAATAACAGACAGAACAAAGTAAGTTACCGAACAAAATAAAACAATGTGCAAATCTAAGCCCAGTACACTTAAGAAACCGAATACAAGTAAGTCTCACCCTCAGATGTTCCAATAAGATTCTTTCACAGATTAGACTCCTTCTTAGTCTGGGCCCAATATTTTCCCCTGGTACAATTCTTGTTGTTTCCAGCTCAGGTGGTAACTAAGGGATTTCTCATGACTGCAGCCCCCTTTGTTCTGTTCCACCCCCTTTTTATGGCTTTGGCATAAGGCAGGAATCTTCTCTCTCTGGGTCCCCACCCCTCCTAAATGGAAAAACACTGGGTTTAAGATGGATTCCAGTACCAGGTGACATGGTCACATATCCTGTGAGACCCCAAGCCTCCATTCTTTCCAGTCTGACTCAGATGAACACAGGAAGGCTTCCAAGTCAACAGCCATTTACAACCAATTGTCCTGGTTAATGGGAGCCACCAAGATTCTAAACCACCATTAATGGCCCACAATTTACATAGTTGCAATAGGACTTCAGAGTAATACCTCATTTCTAGCTTCAGATACAAGAATGATGCATTCATACAAATAGGATGAATACACTCAGTAGAATTATAAGCTTTGTAGTGATACCTTACAAGAGACCTTTTGCCTAAAGCATATTCCAGTTGCATTATATTCACACTTACAAACATATTTCCATAAAACATATGAGAGCTGACACATTGCACTCCATAACTGTTGGCTTTCTCTTTTCAATTTTTTTTTCCGTTGTTGCTTCCTCTTTTGGCCTTTATTGCTTACTACCTGTCACAGCACCAAAGCTTGGGGCTCATGCTTCAGGTTTAAGTTGTCACTGTTCTGATAGGCTTCCAAACAGGACCTCAGCATCCAGTACTGGCAGATCAGCAGCAACACTTCATAATGAAATGTCAAAGTTTCATCTGCTAAATCCATCTCCATGTAATTATGGATGCTGTAGCTGCTATTAGTCCCTCAACAGTAAACTGCACTTCTCGCTTCAAGTGACTTAACAAGGCTTCTGGTATGCTGCATCTAGGTCCCCTGTTCTCGCTACTGTAGAAGCGACCTATAGCAGTGGGTTTGGGGAAATACGTACAGCAGGATTTGAGAAGAATGTGCAAAACAGCAGATAGTTTGACAAATGTTAATTCCTTTGTGTTAGGGATGTTCCCCTCTGTGAGGGGACACTGCCTTAAATGATTGACCTTGAACTCTTTAAAGCTTAAGTGTTCTTCCGTTCTAAATTTTGTGCATAATTTGGCAAGCTTGTCTTGTATATTAACTTTAAAAAGGTGAATCTTCAACAGTGAGTATAACTTTCATTAAAAAGTCAAATTTGGATCATGCAGCATGTGTTTACTCACTGTGATAAAGCTTTCAAATAATTAGTTAACTTTAAATGGCCACTAACAATGGTATTTAAAATAATTAACTTGCATTTCTTTAGAACACTTGTGAAGGGCCTAAAGCACTGTACAAACCTCTCACTAGTACTGTGGTTTAGTATTAGTAAAGTTGCATATCAGGGAATTAAAGCAAATAGGGTGAATGACTTGCCTGATGTCTCATAGTATATTGGTGACTGAGTCAACAGAACCAAAGGGTCTTGATTTATCCAACAGACTACTTCACTGTGGAAAGCACTACTTATAGCAGTATCCACTATGTGCTAAGCACTCTCCAGATAAGAATGAATTGTTGCCTCAAGAAGCCCATAACCTATGGTTAGACACCTACAGATGTATGTGGAAGTGAATCTTCAAGAGACTTTAATATAAGAAGTAGGAGCTTTGTAAATTAGTTCAAATCCCATACCATATATAGAAGGTAATGTGGAAGAAAAAGCTTGACAAATGGGCATTTATCAAGGTTCCCACTTTTAAAACTGGGAAGAGGGCAGAAGGGGATACGAGTTTGGATAAGTAAGGAGGGGAAAATTTACACAGGACTTGAATTATAATGCATGATGCCTGAATTTGATGTGGTGATAAATGGGGAAACAAGTGGAGTAACATAATCAAAATGAAGGGCATGGAAGAGGACTCTTGCTCCTGTGTTTTGTGTAGGTTGGAAGAGGGTAGTGTGTGCTCTATGGATTCCAGAGAGGAGGATGTTGCAGTATTTGAGACCAGAGAAGGCCCGAAGTGAGAAATTTAGTGATTGGGTATGAAAAGATGTACAAGTTTAGAAAACTCTAAGTGGAAAGAAGTAGCAGGATTTGAGTGTGCAGGGCAGGGAGATGTCAGAAATCACTTCCACTCAGACCTACACTCTGGTAGGGAGGATGGCAGTTTTAAAAGCGAGTGTAGAGGTTTTGGGAGGGAAGATAAGAGTATCCTGTCCATTCAAATAGGACGTGTTTCTGAAGTCTTGCTCTTATCAGATTACCATCTTTTGGGAAATCTCAGTCCATAAAGAGTCCTCAGATATGGATGATGAAACAGGTATTCTAAAGTGTCTTTGATTTCTTTAATAAAGAACTACATTACTGTTTCCTTTGTAGTATCTGCAAACATTAGAAAAACATTAACTTGTGCTCCCACTGCTGGCTCTGCCAGAGAATAAGCTTTCTACCCACATGAAGTGGTACCATTTTAAATTCTTGGATGTTGTATATTAGAACACCTGACTTAACTCTTGAAATAAATATTCTAATACCTGATTAGCACCTTCCATATCTGAACTCAAGTGATGGATTTGATTTGCTTTTTCATTCTAGAAATGTCACAAAAATCAAATCCTTAATACACACCAGTGTGATGACCAAAATTTCTATGTAGATCAGGCCTCTATCACCTTAAAGCAGTGGGTCTCAAACTTTAAGTGGCGACTCCTTTCACATCACAAGCTTCTGAGTGCAACCCTTCCCCCCCCCCCCAATAAATTAAACACACTTTTTAATATATTTAACACCATTATAAATGCTGGAGGCAAGCAGGGTTTGGAGTGGAGGTTGACAGATCACAACCCCCCATGTAATGATCCCCTGAGGGGTCCCAACCCCCAGTTTGAGAACCCTTGCCTTAAAGTAACAGGATTTTGTGTCGCCTTTAACCAGAAGTCCTACTGTATAACAAACAAATTAACAGACTAGTCTTGATGTTGCATCTTACAAAGACTCAGTTCTAAATTAAAACTGACTTGAGCCCCACTTGATCTGTCCTCGAGTACTTTTGACTGGCCTCTAATAAATTTGGTGTGAAGATTTAGGGTGGGACTCCTCAAAGTTGCTCACAGTTGGCCTAACTCCCTGCCCTGGAATCAGCAGTGAGACTCCCATTGAGTTATCTAGAAGTAGTTGAACCAATGCTTATGCTTTTGAAAATCCAATCTTAAATGTTATAAGTGACTCCTGTATTAAAGTGGGTATTTTTGGAGCCATGGTTGCTGTTTTGCTTAGCACACTGTTAGAAACTGTCTTCTTTGACTTTATTGAGGTTAGGCTTTAAAAGAACCTTCCAACACTAAACTGCGATGCTTTAATTTTTGAGCCATTCAAAACTTAGTGTGGACATGCAACTGTATAAGAGTTAGGTTTTGCTTCCAGGGCTGGGTCACTCAGTTTAAAAAAAATAAATAAATAAAATAATAATAAAAATAACTGTATTGTGTGTGAAGTGACTTTAGTAGATACAATATTTAGGATTAAATCAATGTAATGTCTCTTGTAGCTGCATTTGGAAGGAAAACTTTCATGATCTGTTGGGGGTTTTTTAAGACAAAACTAATGTATTATGGCTCTCATAATACCAAGTGTGTAAAGCTGTTCTGTTGTACAGAATATCAGATCTGAGCATTATCAGTCTATTTGATACATCCTGACTTAAGTTTCAATGCAACAATAGTAGATGACCAAATACAATTATCTGGAGACCTATATTTAGTGGTATAGTCACCACTGATCTTCAGTAAAGGACAGCTGTAAGATTCAGGATCATATGACACTAAACTTAAAGCAGATCAAAAAGTCACATTTTACTGACTCTTTGCATACATAAGCAATAGTGTAATTCTTGCTGATCAAAAAATATATTAGAAATTAAAACTGGTATTTCATACTTAGTGTTAACATTAAAACTTCTTCTAGCCCCAGGTGGTACTCTGGCAGATGACCTGATGCGTACAGATGTCTGTGTATTTGCAGCACAAGAAGATCTCGAAACCATGCAAGCATTTGCTCAGGTTAGTCCTGAGTGTGTAGAGTTGAACTTGACTGACGCTTACCTTGTGTGCACAATGGTTGATAACTAGCTGTCATGTTTAGCATTGCTGTGGAATAATGGTCTACAAAAACTGGTCTTGGTGTTCAAATAAACTAACTTTTTTTATATAATTTTGGAAGCCTCCCAGAAAATGGCCTTAGACATGCAGTATTTAAAAAAAAAAAACCCATTATGTTAAACTCTGTAGTGTGGCAAACTATCATTGGTACAAAAATGCCAGACTTGACATGTTGAACCAAATGTTCAACAAAGCTGGTTTGAAACTCGTTACTTTTTGCCTTGATTAGAGTCCAAATGTAATGTACTAATTTTCTGTCTTCTAGGTTTTTAACAAGCTAATCAGGCGTTACAAATACCTGGAAAAAGGCTTTGAAGATGAAGTCAAAAAGGTATTTAACCGGCTTCAGATAACAGCAAAAAACCCTGCGGCTAAGCTTCAAGACAACCACGCACTCTAAAAGGAAGAGTGCTGTGATTAAATCTTCACTTACTAGAATAAATGTCCTTGTATCTTAATGTGGCATTTGATTATATAAATGACAACTAATTTAGTGTGGAATTAAATTTCAGTCAGGGTAACATTCTACTTTATGGAGTGATCTTGTATTTCTGCCCATCATAAGCTACTATGATCACCAGCAGCAAGTTTCTGTATCGTAACCTTTGGTTCGGGGAGGCACTGGCTACACCAGCTGATAATACTTAAAAGCTTTGTGTAATCATTTTGGAAGGATTACCATTCTTCTTTCTATTGCAGCTGCTGCTGTTCCTAAAAGGTTTTTCAGAGTCTGAGCGGAACAAACTGGCCATGTTGACAGGTATTCTTTTGGCCAATGGGACACTTAATGCATCAATTCTCAACAGCCTCTATAATGAGAACTTGGTTAAAGAAGGTAACTACTAGTACTAAACAATTCCATTAGATGGTGAGGGGTGCTGGGAGCAGGGACCAAGAGGCATTAGTGACAGATTTAACAAAAGCTAAAATTTGACATAGATGTGAACTGTGGCAGCCACATACTTTGCTGCATAACAGAGAGTCTTATCCAGTGACACAATCTGTTGGCCTAACTAGTTCTGAAGCAAAATTTAACTGGCAGTCTTCTACCTCTCTCCCACCCCATGCGCATGCACACCTGTGAGGGTTTGTCATAGTTTGGGTAGCTGATATACTATGGAATTGAAGACACCACAGGATAGGAAGAACCATTAACATTGCAAGCAAGTTCCTCTTCCTTTCATATTGAACTATTAACAGTACCTTTCTAACTCCTGTTGTGCAGGTGTTTCTGCAGCTTTTGCAGTAAAGCTGTTCAAATCATGGATAAATGAGAAAGATATTAATGCAGTGGCTGCTAGCCTTCGTAAAGTCAACATGGACAACAGACTGATGGTGAGTATTCAAATGGATGACCTGAACACTGTTATCTGTCCTTGCTCTTGCAGATACCTGTCCACTTGGCCTATCTGAATTACTAAAACTTGTATGTAGTGTTATAGTTGTGTTGGTCCCAGGATATTAGACACAAGGTGGCTGAGGTAAAACCTTGTATTGGACAGACTTCTGTAGGTGAGAGAGATCAGCTTACACAGAACTCTTCAGGTCACCCAAAGAGCTCTGTCTAAGGTTGAAAGCTTGTCTCACCAACAGAAGTTTGTCCAATTAAAAATATTACCTCATCCACTTTGTCTCTAAAGCAAACTTGGCAACCCTTGGACTTAAATGTGTCCCAATATAAAATGCAGGCACTAATAACTTCTGTGAATAGGAATCAATGTAAATGTTGGGGTTTATTTTTTTAGGAACTCTTTCCAGCCAACAAACAAAGCCTTGAACACTTCACAAAGTATTTCACTGATGCAGGACTAAAAGAACTTTCAGAATATGTTCGGAACCAACAAACCATAGGAGCTCGTAAAGAGCTGCAGAAAGAACTTCAAGAGCAGATGTCACGTGGAGATCCATTTAAGGATGTAAGTATACATATATTTAAACAAGATACAAAAAAGTGAACTGTTTAGTTTAGTTTAGTTCCACATAGAATTAACCCACCATTACTTGGATCTTTGCTTCCTGGAATCTTAGAACTGTGATGCTTATTAATAGAGTGAAGGGAAAGGAGTCAATTTACAGAACTGATTACTGGACTGTATCTAGTACCTGAGTGAGAAGCTTGGCTGCTGTTGGAGGACTAAACCTGTAATGCATCTGTATGTCTTACCCAATCTATCCTCTCTAGAGGACAGAACTCCTGGGCACTCTGAATTTAGAATGGTGGCAGCAGTAATCATTAGCTGAAGGTGACTCTTTGGGTGTCACTGCTTAAATATTAAGCTGCTAAATTCAAATAGAAAGTCTTGGCCTGTGTTCTCACTCTTCTCACCAGCTCAAGAAATTAATATTCTTGGTCTCCAGTGTTTACTAGTCTCTTGTATTTAATCTTCTAAACTAATGGTGCAGTACCTGGCATTTGCATTGTAAAATGTAGAACCCTTGCTTCTTGACCTATGACTGAACTGCTGTTATCTAAGGCAATTCAGAACTTTGAAAGGGTCTTTGGAAGTGAAATCTAAGTATTCTGATATAAGCCACAAAGGAAGCTGTTTAATCAGTAGCTTTCATACTAACATTAACTCTCTGACTCTGCAGATAATCTTGTATGTCAAGGAAGAGATGAAGAAAAACAACATCTCAGAACAGACTGTGATAGGCATAGTCTGGTCTAGTGTAATGAGCACTGTGGAATGGAACAAAAAAGAGGAGCTGGTAGCAGAACAAGCCATCAAGCACCTGAAGGTATTTGCTGTAGCTCTGATACAAGAACTCTGATTAACTGAACTTACTGTAAAGACACTTAATGGGCTGGCCCAGTCCTTTTTCCTCTCCCTGACCTAATTATACCCTCAACTCCTAGTTAGACACAAGTGAGAATATACTGCACCCTTTTCCAAGTAGAACTGCATCCACACTAAGGGAGTGAGTGTACTATTGGTGTAGTTAAAGTAGTTCAGTTTTCTAGAGTAGACAAGACCTAACTCTGGACACTACCTAGCAAAATGGGGAATCAGTCTTGCTTGAGGACTCCAGATGCTCGAGAAATACAAATGAGATGCTACTCAATGATGGAGGAAAAAATGGTTCCTGCAGGTAACTAGTGTGTACTAAACACCAGTGTGGATTTCAGCCACCATTCTTAAATATGCAGCACTTGATTATTGGACTCAAAAGGATTAAACTATCATCCAGTAAATCTTGAGAAGCGCCCACTTCACCATTCACCTCAAACTGAAATGTTTGTCAGTAGCAAAGTAGTAAGAAAAGTTTGAGGTCTTAGTCTGATTCAAGATTTACTTCATATATTTTTAATATGATGTTGATGTGTGCCTTACTGGTTTAATTTTTTTGTCATTAAGTAATTCTGACCCCCATACTTACCCATAACTGAATTTTATATTGATAAAAACAGCTTACAAATCGGTATTACCTGTTGAAATTCAATTTTAAAAAAATGAATTCTGCCAAGCCAGTAGATGGATTGCTCATTAATCAGGTGGTGGTAAACGAAATATAACTAACTAGCTGCTTGTGTAAATAGCAGCTTTTTTCAGAAAATTCAAAACTGTAAATGGCAAATATCAAATTTCAGTGTTTGCAGGGAATTAATTTTACAGTTAAACTTAGATCTCAAGGATGGAATGAATCCTTGAAATTAAGTAATGTTACTTGTAAAATACTTTGTCCTTGAAATTGACTAAGGTAACTGTCTAATACACCCAAAACCAGACACTTTTCTCTAAGGGGGGGACCTAGTTAAAATCCATTTTGGAGGTATTTTCACAATTTCTGTGCCCTCTGAAATAGTAACTTACACGGGGGTGGAAGTATATATCTAATGTCTTGTACTCTTTCCAGCAATACAGCCCTCTGCTTGCTGCCTTTACTACCCAAGGTCAATCTGAGCTGACTCTGTTACTGAAGATTCAGGAGTACTGTTATGACAACATTCACTTCATGAAAGCCTTCCAGAAAATAGTGGTGCTCTTTTATAAAGGTAACTAAACAGTCTAGAGCATATAACTGTTTGCAAAGATTTCCAGTTCTTAACTCAGAGCTCTGAAAAGCTAATTTCTGACCTGTGGCAAATGAAATTGTCAAGATCCTCTGCAGTCAGTTAATTGGTAGCTGAAATTCTGGTGCTTGCATGCCCATCTGTACAAACCACCATACCTTTGTCAATTGAGGTAAATTGCTAAACCGCAGTGATGACGAGGGCTTCTTATCTCTCCTCGCTAACTACATTAGAGTTGTTTAATGTCAACTATTAATTTTTGGCTGGCATCTAGTAGCCATGGTGCATTCTTGCCCAATCAGATCAGTCTCACTTCTATACAAAGATAGCTTAAGGTTTTTCATCTATTAATAGCAAAAACATATATTAGTGTATGGGGAAAAGAAACTTGAGCCAGTTTTCTGGCAAATGCTGTACAGGCTAGCCTGACAGAACCTCTTCTGGTTTCTGTACTGCTGACAAGTTTCACTATGTCTTTCCATAAGTGTGCTCACTCTGCACTGACAAAATCGTTTTCTGCTTCATCTTTGCCATATGGCTGCATGATGGCACTCCAGGGACAGGGCTGCTATAGATCTTACCTGTGTCACAAACCAGTAACATATGGACAACAAACTGTCTACTTTCTGGGAGTAGATAAACATAGGTAGGATATGGAGTCAGTTCCTTTTGTGAGAACTTAACTGTTTCCTGGCTTTAAAGCAGTCACCTCTGAGACTAAAGTTAAAGATGCAATTTTCCTTAAATATAAATCTTGAAACTTGGTCTCCAATATAGCCTCACGTTGTTACCATGACATACAAGAGCAACAGACTAGTCACATGACTGTCAAATACAGACTTCACTCACCACCTACTGCATCTTTCAGGAAAAGAACTTTATTTCCTCTGTCACCTTTAATGTTAACAAACGGTGACTTGATGTATACCATAGACATGCCTGTCAAACTCCACAAATGGGTACTCCATTTAAACAATCTTGTTTCTAGTAATATGTGGAATGGGGAGCCTTAAGGGAATGAATATATTAGGGGAGTGGGGGGAAGAAGAGTGAAGGGTGACACTGACATGGCTGCCAATCAAGGGTGGCTGGGAGAACCTAGCCCTCAAAGCAGTATGTTGGTACAGACTACTTCCACAGTAACCCTGCCTTGGCATGTCTTAAACAGCTGAAGTTCTGAGTGAAGAACCCATCCTGAAATGGTATAAAGATGCACACCTTGCAAAAGGAAAGAGCGTTTTTCTGGAACAAATGAAAAAGTTTGTGGAATGGCTTAAGAATGCTGAAGAAGGTAACTAAACAATTACTGTGAAACTTTAGCTTGAAGTTAAACAAGAAGAATGGGTTTTATAGTTAAGGAACACTAAAATCTCTGGTATAGATAGTGGTGCAGACAAGAGGAGATGAGCTGTGAAGGCTCCCTGTGTAGCCTCTCTGTGCCTCCTGCCAGCATAATTAAACCATCCCCAATGAGTAGCAGTGGCTCTATTATGGGGAGAGCATCTCCTGCTGACATAGTGCTGTTCTGACCAGTGCTTTTGTCGGTGAAACTTACATTGGTCAGGGAGGGGTTCTCACTCCCGACAACAGTGCTAGTGTAGACAAGGCCTGATACTCAATTCTGAAATTGTGGGGTAGAAATTCCTTCATGATAGGCTTTTAACAAAGCAGAGTGGATATAAAGGAACATTTCATTAAGCTTTGTTCTTCCTGATTGCTTTCCAGCTTGGAAGACTGGATCTTGGCAACAGAATCTGACCTCAACCCTGTGTAAAACTTACACAACATGGTGGCTGTTTTGAAACTGCTAGCTGCCATTTAAAAGCTCAGATAGCATAAATTAAGCAGTGTAGTTAGTAAACAGTGGCTGCCTTGGTAGGCCACTGAGACTAGGCTCAAGACTCACTATTGTGGGCTCCTCTAGATCAGTGGTTCCCAAATGGGTTTGTGAACCCCTGGGGGTTCACTAAATGTTACAGAGGGCTCTTGGGTGGGGGGGGAATTGCCCTAATGGCAGACAGAACTCTCCATAGGGACTCTAGGCAGCATGGAGCCAGCAGCCCAGAGCCTTGGGGACTTCCAGGAGCTAAGCAGATCAAAGCAAGTATATCTATCACACTGAGATTTAATGACAGGTTTCAGAGTAGCAGCTGTTAGTCTGTATCCGCAAAAAGAACAGGAGTACTTGTGGCACCTTAGAGACTAACAAATGTATTTCAGTATGAGCTTTCGTGAGCTATAGCTCACTTCTTCACTTCTATGCATCCGAAGAAGTGAGCTGTAGCTCACGAAAGCTCATGCTGAAATAAATTTTAGTCTCTAAGGTGCTACAAGTACTCCTGTTTTTTACGGAGATTTGACTCATTATAAGAAATGGAAAGGGAGGTGGATATTTTTTTGCTGTTAAATTAAATAGGCTGCTAGTGTGTGTAAATTATTATAAACAAGTTTAAACTTTGTAATGTGCATTGTTCAAGATCTGAATGTGCGTAGGAGAAATGATTTGAGTTGGCTTCTTTAAATACCTTCATGCTGTTTAACATCTGATACTCCTTGATGAAACATAGGGGTCAGAGGTGCCAGTATGGGGGCAACGACGGTCATGTGCTGCCCTGACATTGGCACACCCATCCGAGTCCCTCCCACATTTCTGGTGGTCTCTCCCTCCCCCCCAGCCCTAGGGTGTGCAGGGACTTTGCCCCCACTTTTTTTCCCCCTCTCTCCTGGCACCACTGATAGGAGGCTTGTCTTATAACAGGCTTAATCAAAAGTGATATAAGCTACAAAAGTGAGATCTTGGAAGAGTTGCCATTTTCATATTGTAATAAAAATATAATTAATAGTATGCAATAAAATGTAAAATTTTATATTTCCAAGATCACTTCTTTTATAAAAGGGAGAAAATCCCTGGAAATACTCATTTTTAGGAGGGGGTTCATGAGACTTCACTTTTTTTAGTGAAAGGGGTTCATGGGTTATTAAAGTTTGGGAACCACTGCTCTAGATCAGTCAAGTCAGTTTAATGCTAACTCCTTCTACTGCATTTAAATTCACCAGATTCTTACTGATTCTGGGGGGAGGAATAGCTCGGTGGTTTGAGCATTGGCCTGCTAAACCGAGAGTTGAGTTCAATCCTTGAGGGGTCCATTTAGAGAACTGGGGAAAAATCTGTCTGGGGATTGGTTCTGCTTTGAGTAGAGGGTTGGACTAGATGACCTCCTGAGGTCTATTCTGATTTGTGTATAATCTTTAATTCATACATAGGATTACTGCTCTACAGTCATCTCCCAAAAGTACTGCTGACATGCTAAAGTTTACTATACTATCACATAGCTTTTTAAAGTAAATTTTGAATCTATGGAGTTGAAGTGCAAAATACAGTGTGTTCTTTAGGCTGAGCTGGCAGTGTCCAGCTGTGTTCTTACAGGTTTATTTTGGAAGGAGTTATAACAATGTTCACACTTAACTTATGTTAATCTCCTAATGATTAAATTCTTTCTTTTCAGAGTCTGAATCAGAAACTGAAGAAGGTGACTGACATGTGAAACTGTCCTCAGTAAAGCAAACAAGAGCTGTAGATAAATGTCATGTCTTGTGTGTCCTTTTGGTTCTTGCATCCTACCTCCCTGTATCAAGCATGATACAAGGGCTCTCATGGCAAATTTATTTTAACTCTTCTATAGCTATTGAAGATACTGGTTTTAGTTTTTAAAACCATGTTTTAAGTACAGGAGCTATAGATTTGACTCTAACATTGCATTAGTCCTTTCAGTTATATTCTACCTCCTGTATTTTCTACTGTAATAAGGTAACTTAAGGCCTTCCACAAAAATCATTTTATCTTGGGTTTTCTATATAAACACTTAGTTATGATTTGGTAAAGAGATTTATTATGGAAACTCTGTTTGCAGATTAAACCATACAAGTATCTCAACTCAAAAGGCCATGGGGGGGACGGGGTGTGATTTGGCATGAAACTTGAGACGGGGAAGTCCCATCCATGGAACTAGCTTCTCCATGCAGGTCTTTATTTCACAAGCACTGACTTACACAGGTATGTATTCTCAAAGTAATACTCTAAACATAAGTCTAGCCAATACGGGGGGGGGGGGGGCCTGCCAAAAAAGCCTAAGAACTTAAAAGTTGTGCAGAAACAAATTTAAAGCCCTGGTTTTGCCATTTTGAGTGACCCTGGCTGGCAAGATTCTGTAGTAAAACTTTTTTTCTTCTTCCCAAGCAAAGCAAGCAGGCATTCTGAGCCTACTGGCTGTCACATGCCTGTTTTATGTATGTTTCTTAAGACTATTAAACTTGTCCTTGAAGTTTTAATGCCATGTATTCTTGGTTATGGATCAATGGACTGTGTGCCAATAACATGCAATAAAAACTGAATGATTTAACATCTAAGAGTAAAGGGGTAAACCAAAAAGTCAATTGAAGTGTGGCTGACAATTGTCTACTAAAGGCAAACTGCTGCTCAGTGGAGTGCAACAGGGTCATAGTTTTAACTGTCATTTAAGTTGCATACTGCTCAGGGTTCCACTGCTTATGAGTTCTGCATCACCTCCACCCAATGCCTTTCTCTTGGCCCTTCTATAGTGTTAAATGCATGGCCATTAGATGGTAGGATTAAGGCACTGTGCACACGCATCTCATGGCAATAGGTTTACTAATCCTAAATGCTGCCAGAGTTTCAAAAAACCCAACTATGCTAAACACTGAAATGTCTCTGCATTCTTAATGGAAATGGCATCACTTTCTCAGGACATCCTTGTTGAATCAAGAATAGGGAGAGACCTTTGTTAATGTTGAAAATCAAATTTGGAGTTATGTCATAACCTAATGAAAAGAATATTAACTGATCCCCTTGTGAGTGAAGTATTTGTTAAATGAGTGATCTTGGTAGAACTTTGGTGCACAATGTATTCAATAGGTTTCTACTGTAGTGATCTGCTTCCTTTGTAACTTGTCTTTCTAAAGACTTTTTTAAAATAAAGTCCATCCTTACACTTCTTAGGTTAGTCTTTTTTTACCAAGCTGGCTTGTGGTGTAAACCTTGAATTTTTGTAACTCCATTCTTCAACCCTGAATTTTCAGATGTCTAGCTTGCACTCTAAAAATAACCATTTTAGAGAGTGAACAAGTTTCCTGGACTCTAAACAGGCTGTACCTATAGTAACTAGCATAATGGTAAAGCTAGATTAAAATACAGCAAGTGCCCCATCTAGCACCTCACCTGCTCCTGTTAGTGACTCAAGTTTACTCTCAGATTTGTGATTTAGAAGTTACAGAAAGTTTTCCTTGCTCTTGCACTGAGACAGGACAATAAAAAACCCTTTCTAGTAAAACTGGGTTTGTACTAAATAGACTTGCACCAGTTTTATTACTGTGTTCAAACTCAGTACTTTTAGATAAAGCATAGGCAGTCAACAACCACTTCTGCAAGCTTAAGTTTATTGAAATAAAGTGTTCAAATAAGAAACATGGTCATAATACAAAATGACATTTACAAAGCTAACTGTACAAAATAAATAAAGCTTGTTTTGATGACTGACACAGTCTATAATCTTCTCTGGAGAGCTATAGTACAAGTTTTACTTTTCCTGTTTTAAGGCAGAAAAGAAAGGATGGGTCAGAGCCTCCTGAAGAGTAATTCTTTTGGCTGGGTCATACTCTAACATTTTTTGAATGAGGTCAAACAGATTCTCATGGTCCAAATCTTGACAAAGCATGAACTCCTAAAAAAGGGGAGGAAAAGTCAGTTGAGAAACCTGACTTCTTTCCACAAAGAGAAAAATTAACTCTTAACCATCAACTCTTACCTTGAGTGGTTTACAGCGTCTTGAAACATATCTACCTGCAGAACTATGTTCATCCCAATCCAATTGGTTATGGTGGAAATACTTGCGCTTCCTGTAGATTAAGAATTGTTTGAGGCAATCACAAACCAACGTTCTGGAACAGTAATATTACCATAAACTCAGGCATCTATAAATTCAACTAATCCTTTTGTAAGGCTAGAAGTGTGTAAGTAATTACTAATCACAAACCACATGTAAGTTCCCATCCAATACTGTTAAGTCTTAGTGTAAGTACTTACTGTCTGAAATCTGCATTCTGAATGAACATTAAGATTTAAAGAGAATTTTATTATAGCAATGGAGGCACCAGGCCCCATCTAATCAATATCTCATCCTACCCCAACATATCAAAAGTCAGAGCACTCCAGAAAGATATGGACAAGTGAAGCCAGTATATTTAACAGGTTTGACTCAGCTCATCAAGATCAATTATCCTCTGCAATGCATAACTGACATTCTTTGACCTGTTTCAGTCTGAGGTGAGGCAAAACTGGACTATATAGTCCAGAAGAGGAAGTTTTTACTTTATAATTATGCAAACAATTTAATACTGTACTCAACTAAATCTGACTGGCCCTGTCAGTAAAGAAATAAAGGACCAGTACTTAGCTCAAGCACCCCCATACCCCTTCTTCATTAACTGACCATGTCAGGATGAAAAGACCTGCCCTTGGGTTCCATTCCTGTATTCCCTTAGTACAGAAAGAGTCAGTAATCATTTGCCAACTTTCACCCAGGCCCAGCTTCAACCATGCAGAAAGCTGTAGTGCAGCAGAAGCAACCTTTCTGCAGACCATCACTTCTGCACTCTGGAAGCAGAACTCAACACAGCCAGTGATAAGGTTTCTTTTTGGTTTGTGTGTGGTTTTTTTTTTTTTTTTTGGAGGGGGGAGGGTTAGCTCAAGTGAATATTACAGTGTCCTGAGGTATCTAAGCCCCTCAGACACTTGTATGCATTTTCCCCAATTCCAGTAAAGCTGAATATTTCTATTCTCTGCTTTACTAAGCAGTAACTCTGTGGATATCTAGATTAACCAATACAGGAACTGGAACTTCAAATGAAATTAAAAAAAAAATCTACTTAATTTTAAACCAAAGTCTGAAATGATTATAAAGCAAACACATTATAGAGAGAAGAAAGGTCTGAGTATAATTACCTGGTTTTCTCTATCATGTGAATTGGTAAAGGCCCCAGTATTCTCTCCATCATTGCCAAATGCTCTTTACTATCATGTGTCTAAAGAAAGAGTAAAAGTGTGTAGCTTATTACCATCCCATAATCTGTTTAAGTCTATTCACAAAGAGATGCTAGGGTTTTTTTCTATTAAGTTAACAGCAGAAAAACCTGGGTTTTCACTGATCAGAAGCTTTTTTGTATATGTCAACTTCCAAAAGTCATTTACAGCTAAATGTTATCACTAAACTAAGCAACACTTTCCTCACATTGGCAGATTAAGTTAAATACCAGTATCAGCGTTCAGTACAAGAATATGAAGTGGTGGTGGGCTGTTTTAATAGAGTTGGTCAAATAATGTTTAATGGCAGCTATATGTTTTCGTCTAGAAACTTACAAACATTCAGAGTCCTACCTACCTCTGATATTAACACTTTTTAAGCAAGGCTAAAGTATTAAAGCTTTTATTTTTAAAAGCTACCTTCTCTCCCGTAACAGCTTGTTCCCACTACAAGCAAATCCAGGAGACTGGCCTTTTTTGGGCCATGTATTTCTAAACGCATTTCATTTTAAAAAACTTCTGCATAGCCTGCTACAACATACAAGTTGTTAAAATAAAGCTTACAGTTGAAATAAATGCAGTACCTCAGTAAAGCTTTGTACCTGCTGAGACTTGGACATCTCCAAGCAGTGTACCTAAACTATTGCAAGGGAAAGAGAACCATAAACTCTGGGACTGGAAATTAAAACTGAAAATGAGTAATAAGAGTTAGTGGCCCCTTTAAAGCTACATATTTTAGTTACTGATTTAGGGTCTTGAATCTATTTGCTGAAGACAACTTTTCTGATCCATTAAGTGACTGAAAACAAGCTAGTTTTTGCAATTTTTTTTAAAGTAGCAAAAATATTTACTGCTCTGTATCATCAATAACTATGCTGGTGGTATTCTGTATGTGCCTACATAGGCAGGGAGAAGCTTCACAGGGGTCATTTCTGTGCAGCTGTACTTTCTCCTCATGTTCCCATTACAAAACAAAACAAAAAGGACAAATACTTTTCTATAGACATTCTGATGGTCAGGAAATCATTTCCCCCATTCTCTCCCCCTCACTCTCCATATAAAGAATTTTCATAGTTACCTACCGGAAATACTGTGAATCCAAGGTAATACTCTATGAGAATACAGCCTATGCTCCAAACATCACAAGGTTGTGACCATCCCAGGGCTGTCAAAAATAAAAAATGTGCAAGATTCATACATAGCCAAGAGCAATACTCATTTTAAGTGAATTAAACAAACAGTTAACCTACTCCCAAGTGATGTTGTAGACAGATTAATAAACTAAACAACTGATAATCCATCATATTATGATGGCAAAAGAAAGAGTTTTCTTTCCCGCAAGTAAATGGCCTGCGAAATAGAAATCCAGTACGAGTTTACAGGATGATAGTTAACATTTTGGAAACCACCACCAGCTTTAGAAAAAGCAAACTGACCTCAAAAAAATGCTGCATATCAATCACTACTTAGGGCAATAATGTGACAAAAGGGTGCTTCAGAATTAATCAGCACTGCAGATGAGTATAAATTTCTAAATAAGCTGGTTTGAAGTTAAAAGTGTTTTCTGACCTAAAATAACTTCTGGAGCTCTGTAATGTCTTGTAGACACCAGAGTACTGTGATGTTCGTCATCATATGTTGCACTTCCAAAGTCCACAATTTTGATGTCTGGATTTTTTAGCGTGCGTTCGTCACGTTTCTAAAATGAAATATACAGCATTAAATGTATGAACAGAATAAGCCGAAAAAATATGTTGTAGTGAAAACAATTTGAAACTATAGATTTACCAGTTTGGGGTTATACTCTTCTACATAGTCAGACTTCACAAATAAAATATTTTCAGGCTTCAGATCTGTATGAGTCAATTTGTTCAAGTGTAAAACTGCAAGAGAAAATGAAAGTTATCAAACTATTTAAAGAATAGTAATTTCAACTACTGAAAAATATTAAACATACTCACAGTTTACAGATTTGCAAATCTGATATGCCATCTTCCTAATGTGGTCAAGCCGAAAAGGCAAAAAACTGTTCTCTTTGATAAAGTCGTAGGTACTAAGTCCCAGTAGTTCAAAAACAATGCAAACATGACCATGATGTTCAAACCATTCCAACATCTGTACACAGCGACTGTAAACAAAAAACCAATCCAGTAACATGTACTGTAATAGACATACAGCAGATATGCAAGTGTTATGAATGCTGATACTGTGCTCATAAAATGGCTGTATTTGACCTGAACAGTGAGTATGCAGTTATAATCCCAGTATGTAGTAAGATTTGCCTGTATGAATGTATTGTTATAGCTTAACTAGGAGGTAGAACTGAAGGGAAGGCAACACAACAATTCCAGATAAGCAAACTCCCAGCTAACATCAGGGACAACCACATGTTTACACAAGCCTCCTCTTACAATGTATTACAAATTTTCTATGGCATGTTAGTTGCCCTTTGAACTCTCAGAATTACACTGCACAAACCACATTTTTCTCACATGTTTCAGCTATGTGCAATTGTTTTCGACTGCAGCATGTGTGTATGTGTAACACTTTGCAAATTCTGCCTTGCTGCGCCATTTCTGGATGCAGCAACCACTGCACGCTTCCAAGCTCCAGTTCAAAGTGACACAGCCCAGTGGTTCTCAACCAGTGGTCTGGGGCCTCCCGGGGGGCTGCAAATAAGTGAGAAAAGAACTGCAAGGTCTAAGCCAGGGCTGGGCAAACTTTGTGGCCCGAGAGCCACATCTGGAATAGAAATTGTATGGCAGGCCATGAATGGTCACAAAACTGGAGTTGGGGTGCAGGAGTGGGATCAGGGCTGGGGCAGAGGTTTGGGACATCGGGGGGGAGGCTCAAGGGTGTGGGCTCTGGGCAGTGCTTACCTCAAGTAGCTCCCAGAAGTAGCAACATGTCCGTTCTCTGTCTCCTACGTGGAGGCGTGGCCAGGTGACACTGGACATTGCCCCATCTGCAGGTGCCACCCCTGCAGCTCCAGGCCAATGGGAGCTGAGGCGGATAACACTTGGAGTGGGGGCAACATGCAGAGTGGACCCCCCTGGCTGCCCCTACATGTAGGAGTTGGAGGGGGCCATGCTGCTGCTTCCAGGAGCCACACAGAGCAGCCCCCAGCTGGATTAGGGAAAGCGCCAGCCTCCACTCCCCAGTAGGAATTAGAGGGCTGGATTAAAATGGCTGGCGGGCCGTAGTTTGCCCACCCCTGGTCTAAGCATAAAAATCAGACCTGCTGAGGTAATTGTGGTTAGTAACAGGGGACTGCTATAAAAGACCTGCTCTGAGTCTGTGATAATCATGTGATTCCACTCTGAGCAAGACAGTGCTTGCTACAGACCAGGGAGGGGGATCAGAAGGGGTGTCAGGTGCATTTCACCCAGCAATTGTAAACTAGTCAGTAGAGTTTACACAAATAGAAATAATTTTGTTGAAGGACCAGAAGTATACATAATTAAATAGCAAGTAAAAACACGGTCCCCTACACCAAAGGGTTTAAAATCTAGATTAATAATGAGATAGGACACGGGGGCAGATAAGCCTAGAAGACATAGGAAGCAATTATCAGAATAAGGTTATTGGATTATTTAGGTAGTACAGTGTCAATGTTAGTACATAATATTAGAATTACAATTATGGTTTAAAGAAAGTCACAGGAATTTTAGAAAGGAGTCAAAGGAATGATGAAATCTTAAAACCAAAATATCTTCCATTCTAATTCTATACTTACAATGTGCTCTTGGGATCTGATGCATTCAAATGCTCCAATACCTGTATTTCTGAACGAGCTGCTTCACAGTATCTATCAACATTTTTTACTATTTTCACTGCTACGTGTCTACCTTCCCTGTAAAATAAAGTTTTTGAATGGCTATAGACAACTGCAGAACTATAGCATAACCATAACACCCTCCCATAAGTTTCCTTTACAGCAGAATTCAACTGCAAAACTCCCAGTTAACTAGCAAATGATCACTACAAATATGAATTTAGTTTTAAGGATGAAAAGCACTATTTTTAAAAGAATGTTAAGTTTCATACAGACACAAAAAATTTATCTAATCAATTTTTCCCCACTGCTTATTTGCATTCTAATGTGTTAAATATGCCCAATCATAAATTATGTTCCATCTGTGTTACTATAAAAATAAAGTGGTAGGATAAAATCAAAGTCTTTGTTATGTACTAAAATAAGGTCATGTGGGTTCAACATGATAGCAAGTTACAGACTATATACATATGTCTCTCTGTCCCATGTTAGTGTTGGATGAAAGTTTGATATACTAAGATGTGGTGTCTGTCAGTCATCTTAAAACTTGGGATAGTCAGACACTGGATTTACAGTTCTCTTCAATGTCATTAAGTGAGTAAAAAATTACATTCTGGAGTGAGACATTTGCACATGAATTATGTAACCAATAAGACTGTAGACTGGATTCCACAAACAGGTACTACTGCCTGTCAATTATGCAGTCCATTACTTGGAGGCAAATGTATGTGTTCTTGATTTATCAAGTGCTTATTATATACAGGTAATCCAAATATTAAAATCGGACTGCACCTTCATAAACAGTAACCTTGCAAAACTCTGTGATAGAGTAAACTATTTAAATCATGCTATTTATTGTTCTGTAGATAGGAGAGATGCTCATGCGCATCTCTGAGTAACTCTCAATGACTCAAAATGGAAGTCACATACAGACAGCTGTAGCATAATTTGATACTCTAACTGGTGAAGGCTGAACTGTAGTTCCTCTGTATCAGTGCCATTATATATAAATAGAAAAGCAATGAGTATAAAGACAGTCAAGAAATAACTAACCTGAGAAAAACAAAATTTAAAGGGTCAAATAAAATTTGAATACATATTTACTAAAAACGTGAATCTATTTTGTAAACTAGGCCAGGCTGGCATTGACAAGAAAGTTACACTTTAAGAAAAAATGACTTACGCCTTGTGATCTATGCACTCCACAACTTTTCCAAAAGCACCTTCGCCCAGAGTAGCAATAATTTCATCTAAAAGAGAAAACAATCTCAATCAAAGAAGTAGTGATATTCTAATTAGTTATTCACAAAACTAAATTCTATCAATGCAGATTAATCTAGGCTGTGCCTCTATAAAAGTGTAACTAAACATCTCTAAGCTAGAATATTTATTTTATTGAACAACTCTTCAAAACAGTTATTGCTATGTCATTCCAAATTTCATTAACTTCATTTACTATTTTGGAAAATCAATATCAATGTTTAATTTCTAGAGAAAAAGAAAAACAATCCCCCCACAAAATCAAAATAAAAAATAAAATAAAAAAAAAAATCAAGAAAGAAAGAAAAGATTTCCAAAGCCCCTGAAATCTTATTCTAAAAGAAATTATTCTATCTGAAAAGTTAATAAATTTTGAAAAATATTCTATACATCTTGCACTTAGTACGTCTCCACTCTGACAGATCAGGTGACCCTCCTCATCATCCTCTACACTCCTGGATCTTTTCCTTCGGTGACTCTTCTGGAAACGGCATGTGGGCGGCACCAAGATCGTCCAGCCAATCAATATACCCGAGTGAATTCAGGGCAGAATACGAAATTCATTCAGCGGGGAGATATTCAGGCATTCAGATACGCGCCAGGCCACAAACGGTTGGCAGGAGCAATTTCAAATTCAGTCCCCAGAAATTCACAGGGCACATAGTTTATGTTACAGGAGAAAAACATGGCAAGGAACAGATTTTCAGATAAGATACTCAAAGTGGCAAGGCAACAAAAAATTACAACACAATTGTTTTTTCGTTTAAAAAAAAGTGGTTCACTTGAAGCACTGAAATTTATTTTAGGATTCCAGTGTCCTTGTTTGCAAGTCTAATGCTGTAAAACAGCAGGATTTAATATTTACTTGTCTATATAAAATAGCCTTGTGGCCAAATTAGAATACCCAAGTTAAACAAATCTCAGTTTAAAGTATTCATCTGAATTAAACATTCTTCTTGAGAAATATTTCAGAATAAAAAAAAGTCACAAAAAGATAAATCTACTCCAGGCTTCTTCAGTTAAAGAGTTATCATAAAAGTATAAACCATATTGTCTTCAACTGTTTGTCAATTAAAGCTATACACAACTACATTAAGAGATCAGACAGCATGCCCTGCCAGTGGATAGACAGCATGCATGTCAGATACTCAAAAACATACTGCACTTGTTTATCAGACATTGTGTTAATTAACAGTTGGGCGGGGGAAGGAGAACTGACTGCACATGTCTCTCCTTGTTATTTCAAAGACATTAAAGTTGTTAAGTTTAACAAAGGCAAATTTAAGTAATAGCTTGCATATTAATGCTTTGGATTTTGAGCAAGATGGAAATATGTACCTTACATGACGTATGAAGACTTACATTTTAAGATATATGAGGGGCAATACCGATGTTTTAGGTAATTATTAAATAAAGGTAATTGATCAGTGGTTATTACTCATTCATCAGTGGAATTCTATCTGATAAACAATTATACGCTCTAGGGTTTAGTGAGTATATCTGTGTGATATAGGAAACTTCTCATCCAAGGGAGAAAAAAAAATAATAATCTATTGTGAATACTGGCAATAAGACCGTCCCGAACTCGCACACTTGACTGCTACTGCTCAAGATGAGAAGTTATTTTCCTAAAATAAAACAATCAGAAGTTTAAAAATGACTCATACCATTTGTGAATGATGATGTGAGGCACTGTGATATGTCTTGTGTTTTCTTTTATAACTACTCCTCCCACTATGGCCTGAAGACTTGCTACTGTGGTTGTGATAACCATTTTCATGATCTCGATGATGGTGCCCATTTTCATACACTTGACTGTAATCACTTCTATATTCTTCAATGTAACGCCGGTCATGATGATCTCTTTCATTTACGGACCTGGCTTCCGAATGATGACTAAAAATTAAAAACAAATGAATTCAATTGACATCAATTTTTTTCAAGTGGAACCATCAAGACAATTCTAACTGGAAGGCTTCGCTCTTTAAATATCTGCAAAATACTGCATCAAGAAAATACTACAAAAAACAAGTTACAGATGATCTGCTTAAGCACTTACTGAAATTTAAACTTAACAGTTCTTAAAACAAATACTCAGCAGTTTACTACTATTAAAAATTCAAAACGTATTACCTATCAGAAACTTTGGAGTGATTATATTTGCAGCGCTTGTTCTCCCGTGCACTGCTGTGTGATCTCTTCTTTCTCTTATGGCTGCCGCTGCACTTTCTGGGATCCCAACTTTCCTTTTCATCCCAATCAGGATACTCGGTTCGTTTGGAATGCCGCATCTGTCAGAGACAAGCCAATTCCCCCTTTAAATTACATCCCAAATATAGTTACAATTTACCAATACGATGTAATATAAATAGCAGACTGATCTAAACTGCTAACAGAGATTAAAATAATTTAGTCTTCCTGGTGAACTTAATGGTTTTGTAGAATTCTTTTTGCTCCACCCCCTAAATGTGTTTTTGGTCTCAAAAAAAATCAAGACATCTATAGAGAGATGGGGACCAACAATCAACTCAAATATTCTTACTCTAGCAGGGACCACTCATTCTTCAAATTCCACCCTCCATTAAATCAATTTTTGAGCAAAAAGTGTTTACCTCAACATCCAGCCAACACACTTTTAAAAGCTAGCAATGTACTTCGTGTATTTTTTTAACAGATTTAAAAATTTTATTAAAGTTACTATTTAAAAAATGATATAATACACAGGTTAAGAAATGAGTGTTTGTCCATCTGGGTATAGTGCCTAGATGATCCGCAAATACAAAGTTTGTTTTAAAAGTCATAATACACATTAGTACGTAATTAGCAATAACCCAAATTTAGGTGAATAAATTTAACAATACAGTTAGTTTAGATTTCAGAATCCAAATACTCTGGTACATCACTCATGAAAAGTTATATAGAGAGCTAGTTGATTGTGGAAAGCAAATATAGCAATAAGCGATGATTGTCCCTCAGTAATTCAGAATTTAGGGTAGGTTGTACATTTAAAAAATACAATCCATGAGGAAAGTACCACAAACTTTCCTCCTATTACACCTACCAGTCAAGCCGCTACCAAGATACACTGTGAACTGCTTAAATATACTCAATCTGATTAATTTATTGCAAAAAGGGGAAGAGTAGGAAATGGAAAAATATACCCAAAGCTTCTCCCCTAGGCCACCCTTCAGCCATAAACCAATTCAAGTTCCTAACACACACACACCTGCCACACAAACAAAATATGAACCTGACATCTTGTATCCCATTAAGAGATTTCGCAGTGCCTGCAACCCTAGCAATCCTGCTGCCCTTGCACTTTCAGGCGCTCTCTAAAATGTACTAGTCTGATGAGTCAGGGGAAGGAAAACACCATTCCCGTTCACTCTAGACTGGGGAGCTTCAGCTAACCATTCCCATGGGCGCTCAGCATCGGCCCTTCTTACCGAGAGACCCCGTAGCTCTCCACGAACGAGGCAGGAGCAGGCCGCGCTGGCCACTGCGGTCACCTCTACACGCGTTAGGCCTCTTCCAGGTTTGCGGAGTCACTAATGTCTATCACCCCTGACCTGCAGCTCCTCCCCCCATCCCATACCAGGAGCAGCTGCCGCCTCCCCGAGCGCCCGCCACGTCCCTCCTTGGCTGAGGAGGCAGCACAAGCCCATCGTGGAGTACGAGGATGAGCTTAAGCCGGGTCTCTCACTCGCGATCCAAACCCCTTAGGGCGAGGCAGGCACATGCCCTGGCTCCGCGAGGCCGCGGCCGGCGCCTCTGCCCACGGGACCAGCCGCAGCCATTTTCTCGCCGTCCGGCGCTGACAGACACAACATGGCGGCGGGGGGGGGGGGGCGGCTCCTACCTGGATTAACGTATTTAACGGCCGCCACAACCCCAGCAGAGCCTTCACGGGGTAGGGCGGCTCCAGGCGGCGGAACCAGGGTCATACCCGCACCCCCCACAGGGAACAACAACCCCCCCCGCCGCCCCCTTCCCAGCCGTGCGGGGGCAGATGACGGCGACACTCCCACCTGCGCCGAGCCGGGGGCAATACCCTCGGCTTCAAGCAGGGCCAGGAGCGGCGATATCTGCCCGTCCCCCGCTAGACTGGGGCAGGAAACGACACCCCCACCACAGACACACGGGCGGGGTCCAGCGCCCGCCAACTCCCCTTTACCTCACCGCCAACCAGCGACTCACCGCTCCGGCTGGTGCCGCTGCTACCTCAGGGGTCTGCTGGTGCTGCTGAGCCGCCGAGTCCGCCCTACACACACAAAATGGTGCCGCCGACTGCTGGAACCTTCTGGAGCAGGGAATCGCGTCACACATGGGGTGCGCATGCGCGGGCCCTTTCGCCTGCTCTGCGGGGCGGGAGGGAGAGGGGCGCGCGCGCCCAGCCGCAAATCCTGGAGAAAAGCGCGTCCTCGTGACTGATTGTGCTTGCGTGGTGCGCTCAGTGACGTCAGGGTGTGTTGGTGGTGGAGGGAGATGGTCTCGGTTTCTATGGTTGCCGTGCCACATGGCCTATGTTTTTCTCTGCCAGTGCTTCCGAGGAACGCTGCCAGAGAGGGGGCAGGGGCTACCGGGCCGGCCGGGGTAATGGCGTTCAATCCCTCCTGAGCGCCCCTGCCGAGGAGTTAGCAGGGGATGAACGTCTTACCTGTGAAGTACTTACGGTAAACACTCTGTCCCACCTTGTAGTTAGTTGTCACCCTGGGCATGGCTACACAACTGGCTGGCCAGGTCAGCTGATTTTGGGTTGAGGGGCTATAAAATTGCAGTGTATCTGCTCAGGCTGGACTCCAGCTACTCTGGACTCCTCTGGAAGGGAATAATAGTGTCTCAGATCCTGGCAGCAGGCCAATCCTGAATACCTACACTGCTGTTTTTAGCCCAGTGGCCCAACCCCCGTAACCGCAAGTAACTAGGTGCTAGGGGCCTTTTACTGTGGTGTAGACATACTCTGAAAACCTTTCCCAGAAGAAGAGCTTTGTGTAGCTTGTCTCTCTCACCAAGAGAAGTTGGTCCAATAAAAGATATTATCTCACCCACCTTGTCTTTCTAATATCCTAGGACCAACGTGTCTACATCACCGTTGCAACAGTTTGAAAAGATACAGCAGCAATTCAGTGTTGTTGTACCAACACTGCAAACAATGTCCTTTTGAGGATAAATATGTGACTTATGTCTTGTTTTGAAATGATGCTTGTGATACTGGATTTGAACATTATATGTCTTTCGTTTTACTGTAGCTCTGGGTAGCCATGATGCATTGCACTACTCATGTTAATAGTGTCTGGCACCCTATGAAAATTTTCATCCTTCTGTCCTGCTGGCAGTGTGGCAGGCAAACATGCAATCAGTTGCTTTCATCTGCTTCTGCTGTTGCCATTGGTTACTAGGGACAGAGGTAGAAGATACAAGTAGGGTTGCCATTCGCCAACTTTTTAATCACACAAAACTGAACATCCCTGCCCTACCCCATCTCTGAGGCCCACACAAGCCCTGCCCCTTCTCAGAAGGACACGCCCACCACTCCCTCCATCCCCCTCCTTCTATCCCTCACTCTTCCTCACCCTCACTCACTTTCAGTGGGCTGGTGCAGGGAGTTGAGGTGTGGGAGGTGGTATGGGCTCTGGGCTGGGGGTGTGGGCTCTGGGGTAAGGCCAGGGATGAGGGTTTGGGGTGTGAGAGAGGACTCTGGGCTTTGGCAGGGTGTGTGTGGGGGGGTGAGGTCTCCAGCTGGGGGTGAGACTGGGGATGAGGAGTTTGGGGTACAGGAGGGGACTCTGGGCTGAGCCAGAGGGATGAGGGATTTGCAGTGCGGGAGGGGGCTCTGACCTGTGATAGGGAGTTGGGTGCAGGGTCCCAGCGATGCTTACTGCGGCTCTGAGGAAGCGGCCGCCAGGTCCCTGCAGCCTCTAGGCACATGGGCAGCCAGGCGGCTCTGCATGGTGTGCGCTGCCTTTGCACCCGCAGACACCACCCCCCACAGCTCCCATTGGTCACAGTTCCCAATCAGTGGGAGCTGCAGAGCTGGTATTCAGGGTGGGTGCAGTGTGTGGAGCCTCCCAGTCCCTGGCCAACCCAGCGCCTAGGGACCGCAGGGACCTGGAAGCCGCTTCCAAGAGCAGCACGGAGCCAGGGCAGGTAGGGAGCCTGTCTTAGCCCTGGGCCTCTGCTGCGCCATCAACTGGACTTTTAACAGACCAGTTGGTGGAGCTGATGGGAGCCGCCAGGGTCCCTTTTTGACTAGGCGTTCCAGTCAAAAACTGGATGCCTGGCAACCCTAGATACAAGCAATGCAGAGCAAATATAACTCAGGCTTTGAGCTGTGAAAAGGAATGAGGAATATATGGCAACATCAATAAGCTAATAAGCAGAATCAGAAGCTCCAGGAAGTGAGAAAGCAGCCACCATAGGACAGGCACAACACAATTTCACTGTACAGCTTCCCCATCTCACAAGTTTGACCCAAGAAACTGTTTTTCTTCTGTAGATAAATATAGCTTTACTATCTAGTGCAACTAGGGATTTGTTATTTCCATTAGCATGAAAGCATTAATTTGCAGATGGACTTGGTTAATTGACAGTGCGCCCAATTCAACCTTGGTGTAAACTGTATTGAATTTAAGTGGGTGCAGCTCTGTTGAATCAGGGCTGAATTTGGTCCATTATGTTTTATTGCAGGAATTTATACCAACTCCACTGCTGCACCCTGTGTTGGAATATTTAAATAGAATTCCTCAAAGATAAGATATGTAAGCAGCTTTCCTGTACTGTCAAATGAGAGGACTGAAATGCTGAATCTTTCACCTTTTCCATTTGGGATAATGATTTTAATTAATTCGTCTATATAAACAAATAATTTAAGGTCAGTTACACCCCTACTTTTTCTGGTGTTTTGAAACAGTCTAAATTCTAACTGTTATTGCTAACCCCTTACATGTGAGACTGACC
Organism: Gopherus flavomarginatus; assembly: GCF_025201925.1. Classification (NCBI taxonomy): domain Eukaryota; kingdom Metazoa; phylum Chordata; order Testudines; family Testudinidae; genus Gopherus; species Gopherus flavomarginatus. The sequence goes on along the minus strand of NC_066626.1, from coordinate 23,320,322 downwards.
ACGTCAAAGTAAACCTCCATTAGAAATTCCTATCAGCCTGCACTCCTATTGAGATTCAGCACTGAAAAGCAGCTCTAAAGCAGCATGAGTATCTAAACATGATTAACCACACTACCTTCTTTCCAACCTGCAAACTGGCTGGTTTTAAGCCTCTTATACTTTCTCACACATCAAATGTATTGTCTGTTCTTAGGGACAAAATAATAATACTTTGATACATAGGGAATCCATTTGATTTATGGGTCTCAATGCTTTACAATCCAACCTGTATTATCCCCATTTTACTGAGAGGGATACAGATGCATGGGAATTGAGTGATCTACCTAAGGTTACAGAGTAAGTCTGTCACAGGGCTGGGAATAAAACTCAGAAATCTCTTGAATTCCAATTTCCCAAATTAACCATTTGTGAATACTCTCTTCATATTCAAAGCACTCCACAAACATTAATTAATCCTAAAACTAATTTCCACAATGGAAAGAGGCATCAGAGCAGATTTTACATAAAACTCAAAGAATCACATAAAATCATCATCATCTTCCCCTTCGAAAGTAGAACAGTGCATGATCCAAACAGGTCATCTGTATTTGATGGGGATTTGCATGGGAAGTGTATTCAGTGTAAGTGACAAGACACTGAGGTGGAAAGCAGTAAGTCAGAAGGGAGATGAAAAACAGCTGTTTGGACCTTTACGATATGAGCTCCTTAGTAATTTGTTTGTATATGGCCTCTTGGGACAAGCAATCTATTGTTTTTCTTATACTGGTCATCATTTCTTTCCCTCTCTTTTTGATGACTTTAGGATAATAAGGTTGCATTAAGAAAAAAGTACCTTAGTCCCACAGGCAGGGGTCATTGGAGGTGCAGCGCATTCATAGTGATACCTACCCTAGATCAGCAAGACTGACTTTTATGGAGCATTAGGACAGTTAGTTGCTTGTTATTACAAGTATTACAGGACATTCACCAATACATCTGGCTCAGGGCTGGGTCCCACCTGAGCAAAGACTGAAGCATACCAAATTAAGTGAGATTCTTTTTGGGATTCTGGCAAGTAGGAACTGAGCATAGTATCAGCAAGTTTATTTCACTTTCAAGCAAGGGCTTACGAGGGGAAAGAGAAGGGGCACAAAAGCATTTTAAGGCTGCACTCTTTACAAATGGAGGCTCCTGGGCTTCACTTGTCAGAAGGTTCCTTTCTCTCATCGTCATTGCATTGCCCTAGGTCACTGTAGCTCTTATCCCACAACACACTGCTTTCTACTAGGCCCATCTTCCCTCTGCCCCTATTACTTGTGGAGTAACAGGAGGAAAAGGAAGTTAGAGAATGCATGATCATCTAATATTCTTAAACAGTAGCTGTGCAGAGACATGAACATTTATACTACCTGTGACAGAATGTACCTGTGTCCACACACCACATCCTATTGTAATAATTTTTGCACAAAGCATACCTTGTACAGAATCATTTCCTGGTCATTATCATCCTGACAAAATGTGTGGCAACACTGCATGTGAAGTCATGAGATTCCACTGTAATGTGTTATTAATTCATGTTCCAAACTGAGGTTGGCAAACAGGTCTGTCTCAAACACAGGAATGTGTGCTCTGTTTAATTTGCATTTAAGCAGTAAACAGAGTCATCAAACAGGAAGGGAAACAAAGGGCACTCAAACAGGTGAGGAAAAAGTAGCAATGAACATTCTGCCCTATATTCTTTGTCTCCTTAATCTCAGCTGGAAATGTTTTTCAAGAGGGGGACTGACACTCTAAAAAGGAAAGACAAACACCCTAAGATATCCCCCCCTCTCTCTCTGCCCATCAATTCACAGCACCCAAAGGAATAAAGGAAGTGACACTGGACTGGAGAAGGAGTCCTGACCTAAGAAGTTTGATCAGTAAGACTGCTGAAAACATGTGGTGAGAAATTTTGCTTTAATCGGATATAGTGTGTTCAGGTAGGCACCAGTGGCATTTTAACTTTATTTCTTTGTAGCCATTTCTGACTTTTATGCCTCATTACTTGTACTCACTTAAAATCTCTCTGTGTAGTTAATACATTTGTTTTATCTAATCCAGTGTGTGTAAACTGAAGTGTCTGGGAAACTCCATTTGGGATGGCAAGTTATGTGCATATTAGTGCTGTTAAAAGCAAATAATGGACTTTTTATAAACTTGCATTGTCCAGGAGAAGCGTGGACAATATAGGACATACATTTCTGGGAGAGGGGAAGACTCTAAGACTTGGAGCGTGTTGGGGTTACCCTGCAGTATAGCCACGGCTGGTAAGAGCCAAGTTATGGCTGGCTGGCTGCAGCATGCACATTGACATAGCTGGGAGTGACTTGCATACTGGAGGCTGTTAGTGAGCACTCCAGGCTGGAGCCTACAGCAGTGAGGCATTGTAAAGGGCTGGGGTGACAGTGACTCATTAGTCTGGATTGTACACTAGAAAAATCACACTGTCATGTTCAGTACTACCAGTATTGTGCTAGATGTATTAAGGGCTGTGCAGGAGGAGAGAGACTGCTGTAACTGCACTTTAGATGGAAAGCAAGTTCTTGGTATGCCCCGCTACTAGACATGCATTCTTTGGTACACAGTTGCAATGGATGTCATAGATTTATTATATATTAGTTAAGGACAGACCCAGGTGATGCAAAAGAGGCCACACTTTCCTATTACAAGACTAAAATCTGATTTTTGGACTGGCTGTGAATTGTCGGCTAAACTACTTATACATTTTTCTATTGAACAAATGTTACTTGCATGTATTCATCTAACAATTGAAGTAGTTATTTCAATTTTCAGCGGTAATAGTGGAGGGAGGAGCAGTTATTTATGATCTTCCTGTTAGATAGATTGGAGAAGTTAGCAGACTTCAACATAGCAGGAGAAATGAAAGGCAGGGCTTCTCTGTGCAGAACCTTTAACCAGAAGGAAAAAAGCTCTCTGAGAGTGCTTCCACCTAGAAGAAAGGTACATAATGTACCAGTTTTTCAAAGAATTGTTACAGTAGGTTAGGATTTAATGGGAAAGCTTCAGAAGAATAGCAATATGACATTTTGGTCAAATATTTTAACTAAGGCTGTCAAGCAAGTAAATGAATCGTGTGATTAAATAAATTAATTGCGATTAATCACACTGTTAAACAATAATAGAATACCATATATTTAAATATTTTGATGATTCTACTTTTTAAACATTGAATTCATTTACAACACAGAATATAAAGTGTGCAGTGCTCACTTTATATTTATTTTTATTATAAGTATTTGCACTGTAAAAAAAACCACAAAAGACATTGTATTTTCAATTCACCTAATACAAATACCGTAGTGCAATCTCTTTATCATGAAAGTTGAACTTACTAATGTGTTTACATTTGCAGGAAATAATGTTGCCTGCTTCTTGTTTACAATGTCACCTAAAAGTGAGAACATGCAAATGTCTATTCTCACTTTCTGGTGACACTGTAAATAATAAGAGGGCAGCATTCTCTCCTGTAAATGTAAACAAACTTGTTTGTCTTAGTAATTGGCTGAACAAGAAGTAGGACTCATTGGATTTGTATGCTCTAAAGTTTTACATTGTTTTGATTTTGGAGTGCTGTTATGTAACAAACAAACAAACCATCTATATTTGCAGGTTTCACTTTCACAACAAAGAGATTTCACTACAGTATTTGTATGAGGTGAATTAAACATATTTTTTGTTTATCATTTTTACAGTGCAAATATTTGTAATAAAAAAATATACACTTTATATTATGTGCTGTAATTGAAATCAATATATATGAAAATGTAGGAAAACATCCAAAATATTTAATACATTTCAATTGGTATTCTAGTGTTTAACAGTGCGATTAAAACTGTGATTAATCACAATTAATTTTTTTAATCACAATTAATTTGAGTTAATTGCAAGAGTTAACTCTGATTAATCCACAGCCCTAATTTTAACTGATGTTATATTAAGACAAAAAACAAAAGATTGAAAAAATATTTGTAAAAAGATTCTTTCCCCTTTATCTTACATGTACAAAAAGTAAACTAAAGTTCACAATCAGAGCCTTGGCAGATTGTCTGGAACAGCTAGAACTAGAAGAGCCAGTTTGAGGCTCTCCTTTGTATCCTGCCTGATGCTGTCAGCTCCTGAAAGTCCTGCATTCAAGCTGTAAAGGTCTGATCCAAATTGACATCTTTTTAGTGTCTCTTCAACACTATGATTAGCAGTCAGTCTGACCAGCTTCTCAGGAATCTGTCCAGGCACTTTATGTCTATGAAGCCAAAGGGTTGGCATGAATTGTGACATCCTTAATGTGAACATCGTTAAGAGGTCGGTAGGTTTTCTCATTCACCGGGAGCTTCTCCAGCTCATCTAGGGTCTCCAGACCATCAATTACCCTGGAAAGAAAGCAGAACAGTCATGAGAATTCTCTGGTAATGAAAGGCCCACTTTTCAGAGTCTCGGTACTCCAAAGCACTTTACAGTGAATTAAGGTACCTGCAATGCAAGGACTGAGTAAGGAAGTAAGACAGCCATTATGAGTTTACTAGTAGTTTAATGTCCCTTCGACATAATAACCTATTGTGAAAGAGAATTTTGAGTGGCCACATATGACTCTTGGGAGGGCGCCACAGTCCTTTTAATTTCCACCTGGGTACCAAAAGAGATCTAATGTTCCATTTAAAGGACAGCATGTTCCTTTGCCCTGCCTGCCAGGGCATCATATGACACCCAAACAGGGTTATTATTTTTCCTCCCCACAAACAGGATACAAGTAACTCCCACTGACTTTGCGATATCACAATTTATCCCAACCCTTTCACTCCATAGTTATAAAGTGCCTGAGAGGATTCCTAAGAGGTTGGTCAGACTGATCATAGCATTTAAAACTACACTAGCAAGATACTCATCAAACTGGACTTCACTGGGAATTACTCATGTCCTCTGACTGGGGAATCAGCCCCCAGATGACAGATTCTAATCAATAATGTTCTGACACAGAGGCAGGAGTGGTACAAACAGAACCACTACTGACCATATAAATTTGATAGCTCTGGGACATCCTAGATACTGATTTACTGCAGGATAAATTTAGAGGTAGAGTTTATACTTCTGGGTTTCTGTCCAAGCTGGAAAGGTGACATGAGAAAGCAACTGAACACTAATAGACACCTTATACATTTTTAAACAACTGTTACTCTGACCATCTGAGAAAGAGGTAAGGAAACATCCAAAACACTATGAGGACATCAATATAAAAACCATGTTTCTCTGTGATACTTGTAACAACAGTAGGTAAAAAAGTAACACCTATGAGTAGATGACTATAACTGAAAGATCAGAGGAAAAAATATTGGATTTCAATGCTGGAAGTTTATTTTGTGCATTTGGCCTTACTTTGTGTAATTTCCCCTGTATAGTCATAGAATCATAGAATATCAGTGTATCTACCACTCCTTCCAGTTTAGTGTCCTCTGCAAACTTGCTGAGAGTGCAATCCATGCCATCCTCCAGATCATTAAGGAAGATATTGAAAAAAAACAGCCCCAGGACCAACCCTTGGGGCACTTCGCTTGATACCGGTTCTCAACTAGACATGGAGCCATTGATCACTACCCATTGAGTACGATGATCTGGCCAACTTTCTATCCACCTGATAGTCCATTCATCTAGCCCATACTTCTTTAACTTGCTGGCAAGAATACTGTGGAAGACTGTATCAAAAGATTTGCTAAAGTCAAGGAATAACACATCTATTGCTTTCCCCTCATCACGGAGCCAGTTATCTCATCATAGAAGGCAATTATGTTAGTCAGGCATAACTTGCCCTTGGTGAATTCATGCTAACTGTTCCTGATCACTTTCTTCTCCTCCAAGTGCTTCAAAATTGATTCCTTGAGGACCTGCTCCATGATTTTTCCAGGGACAGAGGTGAGGCTGACTGGCCTGTAGTTTCCCAGATCCTCCTTCCTCCATTTTTAAAATATGGGCACTACATTAGCCTTTTCCCAGTCATCCAGGACCTCCCCCGATCGCCATGAGTTTTCAAAGATAATGGCTAATGGCTCTGCAATCACATCCACCAACTCCTTTAGCACCCTTGGATGCAGTGCATCTGGCTCCATGGACTTGTGTTCGTCCAGCTTTTCTAAATAGTCCTGAACTACTTCTTTCTCCACAGAGGGCTGGTCACCTCCTCCCCATACTGTGCTGCCCAGTGCAGTATACTGGGAACTGACCTTGTTCATGAAAACGGAGGCAAAAAAAACATTGAGTACATTAGCTTTTTCCACATCCTCTGCCACTAGTTTGCCTCCTCCATTCAGTAAGGGGACCACACTTTCCCTGACCACCTTCTGGTTGCTAACATACCTGTAGAAACCCTTCTTTTTATTCTGAACATCCCTTGCTAGCTGCAACTCCAAGTGTGATTTGTCCTTTCTGATTTCACTCCTGCATGGCTAAGCAATATTTTTATACTCCTCCCTGGTCATTTGTCCAATCTTCCACTTCTTGTAAGCTTCTTTTTTGTTTTTAAGATCAGCAACAATTTCACTGTTATGCCAAGCTGGTCGCCTTGCCATATTTGTCAGTCAGCTTCACCAGTTTGTGTGAGTCGTTCACAGAGCAAACAGGGAACAGAAATCATTTTTAAAAATAGGAAAATATGATGGTAAATTCCACAACAGGCGCAAGTAGTACCTGAAATTGCTTTTAATTTCCTCTTCTAAATTAACTTTATTTCAGGATGAGTCTGTACCCTTAACATCTCTGTTGTATATTTAGAAACTATCTGCTGAGTTTATCTAATTTGACTAAGACAAAGCTAAAAACTAAATGAAGATGAGATCACTATAGCACTCATACTTTTTCCATGGCCGTTATTACCCAGTCTTTCTATCACTTTGATAAAGAGCTCTAGCTTACCATGATTGCTCAGTGTGCTGTAAAACTGCAGCCAGTGTTGACTAGTATGGGTATGATGCCTATTGGGGCAATCTGGTAAAACAAATCCACCCTTTAGGTTTTGTTGTTGTTGTTTTAATTTGCTCATTTCCAAGTAACTCCCTCTCACTAAGCAATGGTAACAGTATTTTTTTTTGGGGGGGGGGGGATGGGGGTGGTGAAGAACCTTGGAAGGCATGGCATGTGCCCTTGCCAACCACAGTGCCAAAGCCACCTTGAAGCATATGTGCCCTTTAGGGACTTGTTTTTGTGTGTGTTTAAGGAAGTGATGTGATTAGAAAAAAAGTTTGGAGCACTAAGTCACTAGGAAAACTCATGGTTTAAATATTACATAAAGGGAGTCAACCCCCCACCCCACTCCCCCAAAAATAGTAGTCTATCTGTTCTGATTATGTAGAAAAAGCAACTGAATCAGTATGAGACTTCCATCAGTTGAGCAATTTTAAATGCAAAGGGAGATAAAGCAGTGTTTCTCCTAACAGTTTCATCTCCCTTTAAAATAAAAAGGAGGACTGGTATGCAAAATTGTAGTGGTGACAAAGAGGGAAATCCTATAACCAAAAGAGAGAAACTTACAAAGACACCATCAATACTAACAGGCCCCAGGCTGGACCTACTTTTTTCTTTTCAATTTGTATATATAGTCCTTGTAATTCTTTAAAGATTCATCCCCCAAAATGCCATGCATATCAATGCTCTTTCCCAAAAGAAATATACGCCAGTAGCCCCCTAGCACTCATTAACAGGACCAACATTAATTCACAGGTTTTTTTCCTTTTTCTATTCAACCTGAATGTCAGATTCCATGGAAAGCTACTCTTTGATACATATTTTAAGGAAAGTTTCAGTTTTAGTAAGTTAGTTTAAATCTCTGAGTTCTCTTGGGGCCATCAACATGTACGCTGTTTCTCAGAAGCTAAAATAAGCCCAATAGCAGTATAATTGAACTTACAATGTAGCTGGTAAAGCACACACAGTGTACCAAAAATACGCCATTCAGACTCTCATTGCACAACACAAGACAAGACAAATAATTAGAGGTCCAATCCTACAAGCAATTCTATTTAATTCAGTGTGACTACTTGTGAGAGAAAGGGGTTTGCAGATCAGGCTACACATTTGTAATGCTATAATTTATAAAAATTTTCCATGAAAAATTAATTGTAGCACATTTCATAAAATACTGACTTGTGGTAGGGTTACTTCATTCTGTAATTTTTACATCCAGAGACTCTCACGGGCTGTGTCCAGGAACAATTCTACATAATAAAATAGTGTGTGCCTGGGTGATAAAGATATTCAGCTATTTTAAAGGGGCAATTATGATTAAAAGTGAAAAATACTGTGTTTGTGTCTTCTAAAATACAGAACAACCACCTTATGTAGTATCTGAAGAAGTCAGTTACAGTTCACACTTATGGAGCCAAGCTTTTTACAGGTTTCTGCTGTAAAAAGGACTATAGGTTTCCACTACAGTTGCCCTGATGTATCCTTGATATTCACAGTGTATCATGAGGAGGCACACTTCTGGGTCACTTACTTCCCAAAGACAGTATACTTCATATCTAGGTGTGGCTGTTTGCCATATGTAATGAAGAACTGAGATCCATTGGTGTTTGGGCCATTGTTCGCCATGGAAACGACACCACGGACACTGTGCTGAAAGAGAGGTAGAAAGGGAAGAAAATGCATATATACGTATTCTGTGAATGCATGACTGCAGCTGACAGCCAGGGCTTAGTTACCTAGCATTCCGACTCCCAATCTTTATTAAAATATACAACAAAATCTGACTCCCTCCCATGTGCCAAAACCCTCCTTCATGATCCGCAACTAGCCCCTCAGATTTGACTCTGCTACATCAAATGCCTCCCTTTCCCACCGCACCCCAAGGATGTATGACAAACACCTCAGACCAATACAAAACTTCCCCATCTCACCCTCTACAGAGAGAAGCACCCCAAATTCTAAATTCCCCAAACTACTGAAACTCTCCAGTATCTCACTTCAAAAACAAGCCTCCCATTCTCTTACTGTGGGCATGGACTTTAACATATTGTCAAAAACGTTATTTAATCCCAGTACTACACAATGTAGATCATCTCCTGCTCTTGAAAATGAATTAAGTGTGTTAAATGTGAAGAAACAACAAAAGTATATTGAAGAGCACAGAAATACCTTTAGGTGTTCACTGTATTCATCTTCAAATTTCCTGCCCCAAATGCTGTTACCTCCTTTCCCAGAGCCTGAGGAACAGTGACAGGGAGGAATTACTTTTTTCTCAGGGTTGAGACAGAATCTCCAATTACAGTCATTTTCAGAAAAATTTGAACCAGAATATTGGTATCTTAAGTTACAGTTAAAACTCTAGACAGATTGTAAGCTGCCGGAGGCAGGGAATCAGATTTTCATGTGTGTGTTAGGTGCTGTACAAACAATGAGGACCTGATCCCAGTTGGGATATATAGATGCTACTGCAATTTAAATAAATAATAACTTAGAGCAGGAGAACAAGAGACTGAGATATTCCCAAATTCAAATCAATATGATGGCAAACAGCAATAGAAGTGAACAAGTCTTTCCTTTAAATAGCAGACACTTTCTGGATCATAGTCCTAAATGCTACAGAGACCGTGTTCAGAGGCAATGTGACCTGGTCACAAGCATGGAAAACAGGTATCTCTGCATTCAAATGCTGGATCTCCCACTGATTAGCTGTCAAATCATGGCAAATGATCATGGAGATAATATTAGGCACAGAATGTTGATTGAGAGGATTAAAATTTGTACAGTGAGTTGAAGATGTAATAAGCTTATGACTAATACTCATATTTTAAATTCAGAGTGAATAGCAACTTCTCTGAAATCTTTCCATAGAAAAGTACCCAGATCATGAAAGTCTCTCTCATCATTACAGCATTGTGTTACTTACCTTGTCTCCCACCTTTGAAAAAGGGCTCAATATACCAGACACTGATGGAAGGATTTACCTGTTGGATCCCCTGTCTGCACCATGAATCCTTTGATATTCCGGTGAAATATGCAGCCATTGTAGTAGTTACTAGCACAAAGAGCCAGGAAGTTCTATGGGAAGAGCAAGAGTGCTCTTTAAGAAGCAGTCCAGAAGTAACATGTTTTGTGCTGGACACATTATGTTATTCTGAGAGGAATTCTCAAGGGTGACAGGATTAAAATTAACCCTTCCAGCTTTGGTTTGTATTGTGAGCGTACTATGCTATCACTTTGTTATCTCAGATTGCTCCTGGTTATTGAAATACACTAAAAAAAAAAAAAAAAAAAAAAAAAAAATCGGTTCTCCATGATCCCTCATTACCTCTCCCTTCCTCCTCAAAGACTTACCAAAAATACACACTGTGCCAGTAACAATAAAAAGTAGACTGAAAACTTTTACACCAAAACCAGAGCATAAGGAATGGTGGTTTTCTACATATACTATATAGAGGGGAAAAAATATCTAATGGACACAAATAGTTGGTCACATTACATGAAAAAACACTTCTCTATATAGTCCAGAGCTGTATTTATATTCAGACAGGGACTGCTCAAGACTAATTTAGTAAAAGGCAAAGTTTTTGGTTGTTTTTGGGGGGGGGGAACCCAACCCAGAAAAAAGGTAAGATGGACAATTTTTTCCCCTCTCTCTTCCTTTTTGTTTTTAAACTCATTTTATCTTTTTTATTCTTCCATGTACACTGGTAACAGAACGTTACAAAATGGAGTCTCTTGTTAGGAAGCTGAGTTAGATAGAGGGTTCTATAAACCTATTTTCATAGATAGGCTCCTATTCTGCAAAGATTTATGTGCATATTTAACTCTAGGAGCTGTGAGTAGTCTAACTGAAGTCAACTGAACTACTCTTGCTGCTTAAAATTAAGCATGTGTAAATATTTTTGGGTTCAGGACCATAATTAGGAACATAAAAAATGCCATATTAGAGACTACTTTTAATCCCACTCCTGTTATTATGGCAGCAGGTCCTGCGGGACTCATGGGATCCTGGTCCCACTGCAGGGTCCTACACTAGTCTCCCGCAGGTCCATCTAGTCCAGTATCCCATCTCTGGTAATGGCCAGTATTAGATGCTAAAGAAGAAGGTACAAGAAGCCCCATCATGAGCAATTATGGAATAATTTGCCCATAGAAGAGTTTTCTTCCTAATCCTTGACAGTGGTTATCTTATGCCTAGAAGCATGAAGATTTACATCTTTTATACATTTGTATCCTGTCTAACATAATAGTGTTTTCATTTTCTGTGTAAATGTCTAGTCTTACTAAACTCTTGGCTTTAATGATATCTTATGGCAATGAATTCCACAGGCTAATTATGCACTGTATGAAAAGTTCTCACGGTGTAAGTTTTATATTTGTTCCTTTTCACATTCACTGAATGTTCTCATATGATGCAAAAGGATAAATGGAAACATCTCAAATTTACTTTCTCTATGCCATTCATTATTTTCTTTCTATCATGTCCCATCTTATTTGTCTCCTCTCAATACTAAACAGTTCCAGTCTTGTCATATTACTCACTTCACAGGCCTTAGGTGTTCGCTCACAGAATATCTCTATTTTAATATCTCCCACATCAGTGTGCAGTGTGACAGCCTGAGGGTGAAGGAAAGAAAAATTAAACCAGAATTTTGACTCAAAATCAAAGACTGAGAGCTACTAACTCTGCTCTATTCACTAGTCACCCTGGGAATATAAATGCATTTCCATTTCCAGCTAACTGTCTGTGTACGTGAAGTTAAGATGGAGACCAAAATCTGGATTTGTTCCTAAATTAAGTGAATTCCCTGAGCCCATATGCATGGGATCTCATAGACACAAAAAAGCTGAACTGCATCCAGAAGTTAGTTAAAAAAAAGTTGTCAGTAAAACTGGGAACAAGTATAAAAAATTAATGCTCAAGAGCTTTTCTCGTGCTGTTGCCAAGCATCACTCTGAGGAGTGAGCTGTGTCCCATGGACCTGCTCACATCCCCAGTGAAGTCAACAAGAAGAGATTGGACCTCATGTGAATAAGGCCCATCATTAAAATGAACTAACAAGGTATTCTTCAGAGTAATAACAAAGCTCAGCTGCATATATTTTTTCATCTCTGTGAACCAGACCAACACACACAGCTCAAAGAGGACAGAAAAAATAGCCTAGTCAGTCATATCTTGGCACAGCCATGCTAGAAACCCAAGTTCCTCCCAGTTTCATTCTATGAGATGGTAGTACATGCACTCAGTCAGTCTATAGTAGGAAGGAACAAGTGCCTCATGTCACTGATTTGCAATCTTTTTGGTTGACTTAGCACAGATGGGCTGCAAAAGTGTCCTATATTGTCCTCCCTCAGAAAGATGGTGGCTGCAAAGCACAATTTTCTTCTCAAGGATTAGTAAATGATGTGAAGTATTCAGTTGAAAGGGGAAAAAAAAAAACAAATCATTAGTGTCACTCACATGATTCATTGTGCTCTGGATTATTCATAATGTATTTTGTGTATATGAGAGGGAATGTTGATTGGGGTTTTGAAAATAAGCAATGGGATACATCAGTTTTCAGACAGATGGGTGTGCCAGTTATCCAAGTGTTACACACAAAGCTATCATTCCTCTCTTCACCCACATCACAAAATCACAGTACTTACATTGAAAGAACTATATTAATGTGGTGACAAAGCATCACACCTACTAGTAAAAACATACATGTACAGAAAAAATTACAAAAACAATGTTCTGTGATGCATGTTTTCTATACTTTACATAGAAAGAAGGGAAGACAATTGGCTGGGATCTCTATGGAGCCACAATAAAAGAAGTTTGTGTATCTGTCTTGTTTGAGAAATGCAACCTTACACTTCATCTCTTGTGTTTAAATTTTTTTCATTTTTTAAACTCTAACATTCTTAAAAGGCATGTACTCAGACCACAGATATGCATTTACACCCTTAACACATTTTTATGTGGGAACAGAGACCAAATGAGATGACCAAAATGATTATCCAAACCAGAATTAGAATTTAGTGCTCTAGCAGTAGAAAGCTAATGCACTACCTAATCTCATGAAATAGTAAAACTGATACATTCCCTTTTCCACGGCCTACTGGACAGAAATCAGTTAAATGGGTAGCTGAGCTTTACATCACAAGTTCTTTACAATGAATTAAATTGTCTGATTATTTGGGATGCAGAGCTGCTGTCCAGTTCTCAATACTAGATTCACAAAATTTAAAAATATATCTAAAAACTGCCTGACTCACCATGTCTTTTTGTCAAGAGAACAATGCAGACAGGTCAGATGGTTTCCTGCAAAGAAAACACGTTTATTTTAGTTTTTCTTCACCAGCTCCTTTAAAAATTCTAAAATCTTTTAGGTGGTCAATTAAATTATACAAGTGATTGCACTATGGATTTTTACAGTAGTGTTCATATCAACCTGTTCATAAGCATTTTATGAATATTACATAACTACCCACCACTTAGAGAGCTAGAAATTAATAGAACAAAGTATTTTATAAACAAATCAATATATAGAAAAAACTTCCATATGATGAGAGTCTGCAGAGATTGCAACTGTTCAATATGAATCTTCTCTTTAAAGATTTTTAAAACCAAAAGGGACCATTATGATCTAGTCTGCTCTCCTGCATAATACAGGCCAAAGAACGTCTCTCAATAATTCCTACATCAATCCCACAACTTCTGTTTGAGCTAGAGCATAACTTCTAGCGAAACAGAGATTTAGTCTTAACTTAAAGACTGAAAACAATAGAGAACCCACCACATTTCTAGAAAACTAGTGGAACAATTTTAATTACAGTCACCGTTAAAAATGTGTGTCTGATTTCTAGTCTGAATTTGTCTAGCTTCATCTTCCAGCCCTTGGATCTCATTATGTCTTTTTCTGCTAGTTTAAAGGGCTGTTCACTATAAGAAATCTTCTCCTCATACAGGTACTTGTGAACCATGAGCTTTTCTTCAGCAAACTACAGATGTCAAATATCAGAGGGGTAGCAATGTTAGTCTCGATCTGTAAAAAGCGACAAAGAGTCTTGTGGCACCTTATAGACTAACAGAAGTATTGGAGCATAAGCTTTCATGGGTGAATACCCACTTCCCCAGGAAATCTTACGCTCCAATACTTCTGTCAAACTACAGATGATTTCTTGAGTACCTCTGCACAAGGAAGGTTTTCCAGATCTCTAATCATTCGCCGAGCTTTTTTTCTAAATACTTTCCAATTTTTCTGCATTTTTTTTGAAGAGTGGCCAACAGTCTCACTAATGTACAGACATGATACAACTTCCCTACATATGACATTCCCCAGCTCCTATATTTCAGGATTGTATTTGTCCTCTTAGCCGCTATGTGACTATGGAACTGTGGTTTATTTGGGCATCAGATAAAACATTCTCAAACAACTTTCTATTACCTTTCACATTTTTAAGGTTACATTTTCCCTCCCACACTCAATTATGCTCATGGTTGCTTTCAGCTTTGGGAAAGTGGCCCTTTTAAAGCACCCAGTGCTTTAAATAGCTATTTCGGGTGGTCAGGAGACTATTGATTGCACATAAACGAAATTAGGCTGTCATCACTTGCACCCAAGTAACTACCAATGTAATGTTCAGGGATCAATTCGCGTTAGCCCCTCAGCATGAAGTCTGATATCGAACTATCCAGAGTCGGTTATGGTCCATCAGGACTTTTGAGAGCAACCACCCATCACAAGCAATGGTTAGAGGATGGAGGACGGGACCAGCCCGCTCCCTCCTCAGACAGGGCTGACTAGCACTACGGGGGTCCAAAGACAAAGCGGCTCAGCCTGGGAGCGAGGGCTGGGCAGGGGGGCCAAGCCCGTAACGAGGCTCTACGGGGCTGCGCCCTAGAGCCTCCCGTCCCGACCCCGCCGAGCCTTGCAGGCCCCGCCGCCCGGCCCGGGGCAGGAGCTGCTCAGCCCAGCTGACGGGCCGCTGCAGGGGAACCGGCGCCTCGGGAGCAAGTTGGGGCCCAGCCCCGAGCTCCGCAGCCGCCTGCTCACCTGCTTCCCGCGCTCGCAGCAGGCCCCGCCGGCCCAGCGGAAGGGGCCGCTTCCCAGACGGACCAGGCCCTGCGCGGGGCGGGGGCGCTTTTCCGTGAGGCGCCGCCAGTCCCGGCCGGGCCGAGGAAGGTGAGTCCCCGGCGCTGTGTCCCCGCTGCCCCGCCTGGCAGGGGACGTGCCTGCCCGAGGCGCCCGCTCGCGGACAGAGGCGCTGATGCTGCCCCAAGTGAGGGCTGTCAGCGCGGCCGGGCTGGCGCCGGGGGTGGGTCATAGCGCCCTTCCCCGTGGCACCTGGGCTGCAAATGTTCCATTGAACAAACTGGCCCGAGCAGGAGGCCTAGCCTGGGGCAGGGGCTGAGCCACTCTCTGTCATAGCTTCTTCCCTGGCTCTGCTCCCTATAGAAACCCTGGCTCCCCAGACCCGCCAGTGGCTTCCCTAGGGTGGCAGAGCCACAGCTTGTCCTACCTACCTAAGCAGTGTTGCTAGATCAGTTAGCTTTTATAGCCCTTATGGGTGTGCAGCAAAACCATGGGAACATGCCCGAGCCTGCCCCATCTTCCCCAGACTGCAGAGAGCCTGAAACAGTAGTTCAGCAGGGTACCATGGTGCTGCTAACCCTTGTGTTAAAGGAGTGTGAAAGTAGAGGAAGGAAGACTAGTTCCAACACTAGAAGATGAAGTGAAAGTCTGATTGCACATAAGGCAAAGTCAGCCTTAAGATTTTCAAAGACAGTGAGCTGAGAGAAGGATTGTTCTGCCCATGACTTGCTATTTAAGTCTGTGCAAGACCACAAAAGCTCAGGATCCCAAGTTCTGTTGTGTTGCATATATTTAAAGTCAGCCCTGGTTGCTTCTATAAGAGTTTTATTACCATCTCCCTCTATCTCACATCCAGCATTCATCAGTGTTGGAGAGCAAAGAATGTCACATTTTCTTTCCCCCTGTGGCTAGCAGTTCTTGTTGCAGTTACAGTCTGATCAAAAGCCGTGTTGACCTGTCCCCAACATATCATGTTCATCTATGTGTCTGATAATTCTGTTCTTTACTACAGTTTAACCAATTTGCTTGGTACTACAGTTAGGCTTACCAGCCTCTAATTACCAGGATCGCCTCTGTGCCCTTGGCATCCTCCAGTCATCTGGTACAGAGGCTGATTTAAGTGATCAGATAGGTTACAAACCACAGGTAGTAGTTCCTTCAGAACTCTTGGGTGGATACCATTTGGTCCTGGTGACTTACCACTTTAATTTATCAGTTTGTTCCAAAACCACCTCTATTGCCATCTCTGTTGAAAAATATTGAATGTGATGCCCAAGTGGAGGTGTTTTCATACCTGGGCTGGACATTGTCCAGTCTGAATGCTCAGATATTGGTGTTTAACTTAGAATTATCTTAAACTTCTTCCCTATCCCCCAATATTCCTAATTATGTTTTGCCTCTTTAGATATATGCATGCTGCTGTCCTGTGTGCACCTGATTCGCCGACCTCTCCAGTGCATCCAACCTTTGATTGTCTTGCCTTCCCGCTCCTTCATGGATCTAAAAACTCTAGTTTCCTCCTTGAATGACTTTGCTTCACTCTCTCTGGCTGAAAGCTGGGACAATGTAGGATTACTGGTAGAACCGAGCCCACCCCATACTGTGAGCACACTCTTCCTAACTAATGACCTTACAGAGGAAGTAATGCAGGAGGCATTGCAGAAGAAGGCAGATCTTATCCTCTCTTACCACCCACCCATATTCCGAGCACTCAAGCGCATAACATGGAAAACCTGGAAAGAGCGTCTTGTGATCCAGGCTTTGGAACACAGAGTTGGCATTTACTCTCCACACACAGCATATGATGCCATACCTCATGGAGTCAATAACTGGCTAGCCAAAGGACTTGGTGAGATACCCCCTTTTTTAACTGATATTCCATTTAAATTATTCTTTATCAATGCAGTGTAAGTCTATGAGGAATGTCTTTATCAATTTTCCTGTGTGCTTATATGCATGATTTGAGTTTATTTTATAAAAAGGGTGTTTTTTCATAATTTTAAAGTAATCTAAATAATCATATGTTGGTAAAAAGTTCCAGATAGTTCTAGAAACAAAGTTCATAAATTAAGTCTCTTATTTATCCACAGATTAAACTTTCCTACATTGCATGATAAATATGACTCAGCTCTGACCTGAGAGAGAACTTTTAAGGCAGAATTTCCAAACTGGTCTGTGGACCACTGGCTGATCACATAATCTTGGATCTCATCCTTGTTTCCACCTTAGTGAAAAGATGAGAGCTCGTGATGAAGTACTTGTTTTTTCACCCAAAAAGGACAACATGTATATTTCACTGTCAGCTAAATATGTATACATTCTTTAATACTTTTATTTATGTGACCCTCATCACATGGTATCTGAGCACCTCTGAACCATTGATGGATTTCATCCTTGCAGCATGTCTGGGACATAGGGAAATATTATGGAACTGAGGCCCAGGACAGATTGTGACTTGTCCAAGAGCAAACTGGAAATAAGGCATTTTTTTCCCCACAGGAAGAGTAATTAACCATTGGAAAAAATTGATGAAGGTTTGTAGTGGATTCTCCATCTCTAACAATTTTTAAATCAAGACTGGATGTTTTTCTAAAAGATACATTCTAGGAGCTACATAAGGGAGGTTCTATGGCCTGTGTTATGTAGGAGACTAGATGATCTCAGTGGTCCCTTCTGGCCTTGGAATCTATAAATATGCAGGAAGCCTGTGAAGTGAGAATTGAACCTAGGTTTTCGGAGTCTTAGTTCAGTGCCTTGACCCTGAGACTGTCCTTCCTACCAAGTATCAGAGGGGTAGCTGTGTTAGTCTGGATCTGTAAAAGCAAAAACGCATCTGACGAAATGGGTATTCACCCACGAAAGCTCATGCTCCAAAACGTCTGTTAGTCTATAAGGTGCCACAGGATTCTTTGCTGCTTCCTACTAAGCAACTGTAAGCAATTGCTATAGTTATCACAGAGAGGTTACGTGATTGGGACTAAAAGGCAAAGTGTTCCACATGCTCATGAATGGTAGGTGTTATTTAATTGGCCAAATGGGTCTCCATAAGGCACTCCAACCTGTACCCAGAGGCAAGTATGCTGACATTTAACACTAGACTAGAAAAAGTACTAGAAAAATATATTGTAAGGAGCAGTCCTGCACCAGCCTCTGGGGGATGAGCCTTATTGATCTTTTCCATCTGTAATTTCTATAGTTCTATTATCAAGTGTATGAGAACAGAACCATTTGAGCACATTTGGTGTGTAACTTGACTACAACAGTTTAAGCCACAGATCACTGGATGTGCTCTGTTGTCTCCTGGGTAATAAGAGTGGGTCCTTTCATATGTTTAGGGTATAAGAACATTACAATAAACACATCCATTGATACTTAATAAATCATTCTCCCTCCCTTTCTCCTTCCCAGCAATCCTTGTTTTCAGTTAGAAAAAAATAACTTTCTTCTGTTTTTATAAAGAGTTACAATTAAGTTCTACATGTATGATGCGCTCTTGGGGATAGACAAACTTTTGTAAAGTGCAAAGTCTAGCCACTTATACAGTATTTTTGCTACATGAAACCTCCTAGATTTGTATTCTTTACACGGAAAAATGGTTTGGAATCACTGGTACTATATTATCTGTAGTTGGCTCGCTGAGGCAGGTGTTTGTACAGTACATCTTTGTGTTTGTACAGTACTTAGCACAGTGGCCCCTAGCCAATAACACAGCACACTGCAAATAATATGTTAGTATTAGCCTATAGGTACTTTAAAACAGATTCAGTCCATTGGAGACAGCATGGCTTGGGAGACCACTGTTGGAGTCAGGAGAAGTGGGTTCCAATTCTTTCTCTGCCATTGACTCATTTTGTGACCTGGGACAAGTAACTTCACATCTCAGTGCTTCAGTTTCCTCATCTGTGAAATGGGGATAATAGTGCTTATCCACTTTATAAAGCACTTGAGATCTTTAGATTAAAAGCACTAGAAATGCTATTATTATGATCATCATCATCGTCATCATCAAGCTGTTGAAGAGGTTACTGTAGACCATAAAAATAAGCTGAGTCTTGTGTCTGACCATAAACCAGCCTTGCAAAATAATTATGGCAATTTACCAACCCAAGAACAAAATCTGATTGTCCATAGTGATGTTGATGATAATAAGGAAAAAAATAATGCTATTTTATTCACCTGTCAAAAAATAAAGTCTGCTGTGGTTGAGTGCAGCAGTACAATTTTGCAAAGCTATTACATTTCTGTACTGCATGTTGTTTTCTCAGGTGTCTGTGCCACTGTCCCACTACACCCATCAATGGCTCCCAGCTACCCAACTGAGGGCACTCACCGAGTGGAATTCAGTGTGGACCATACTGAGCACCTGGATACAATCCTATCCAACATGCGAGGGATCCCAGAGATTTCATCTCTCGTTACTCTCCCTGCCAGGTACTGTGCATGGCTCTCTGTTGTTTTCTTCTGTTGCTTTGAAAAGGGAAAGGTTCTTCTTAAGATACAAACTACAATAATGGGGAAAAATATGCAAGTGACTATCTAAGGTCTGGATAAGATGTTATAACTTCTTACTGAACGTTTTTACCATTGTGGGATAGTGGGCCTTTAAACTGGAGATAGAGATTATTTAATTATTATCAGTTTCTCTGGGAATTCTTCAGGCACTGGTTTTTGTGTTCATAGCTGGTGGACATTTGGATGCATTTGATAATAAATCTGACTTCCTCAGGTACAGCCTTCTGTGTCAGGACTTAATGAGGGAAGTTATTTAACTTAAAGTTAAATAAAAAGGAGATGGTTAATGTGTCAGCAGAATGTGTGGGCCAACTGGTGTGTGGATGTAGTGGGAATAGCTTTTTGTATGAAACTGAATTTTACCTCCAGGTGGAAGCTGAAAAGTGGTCTTAGTGCCATAAGAAAACCTTAAAAATCTCATTTTCATATCCATTTTACAATTTATTTGGAGTGAGAAGAACTGACTGAGCAAGATGGGTGGTCATTCCTTTTAAAGAAACCCTCTTTATTACCAAGTGTTGAAATTCCAATCTGCTATTCCAAAATAACCTTTGTGGAAATTTTTTGTGAACATGGATGCTAATGGCATTAAGAGAGCAAACAGAACAGGCAAGGCGGGGGAGCAGGGATAGCTCAGTGGTTTGAGCATTGGCCTGCTAAACCCAGAGTTGTGACTTCAGTCCTCGAGGGGGCCACTTAGGGGTCTGGGGCAAAATCAGTACTTAGTTCTGCTAGTGAAGGCAGGGGGCTGGATTCAATGACCCAAGGTCCCTTCCAGTTTTATGAGATAGGTATATCTCAATATATTAAAACATATATATATATTATATTAACATGTGACCCTTCTATAGTATTTCATTGGGCAGACAGAATTGTGTTCAGTTTGCTCCACAAACTCTAAATTTAATATTAAGTACAAACTGCGATTAAAGGATGGCTAGTAACTCAAGAAGTTACAGGTACCAGTCCAATTGCAGAGATGGAGGAATAATTTTGTCATTCAGTTTGATGAGAACAGTATGGCTTAATTCCCTCATTCCCCTTAAGCTGTATGTTTCCTTTATAGTAGTGTGTTGGGCTGTTACCATGTCTCCTTTTTTTTTTTCTTCTTGGATAGAAAGGATAGTTATTCCATTAACTAGATTATGAAATTCTTTTTTTTTTAGTAAACACCAAAAATGTTGTCATTTCTCAGGGCTGAAGGTGAGGAGCAGACACGAGTCAGTTTGAACTGCACCCAGAAGGCACTACTGGAGGTGGTGGCATTATTGTCACAGAACAGCCTTCTTTATCACAAGACTGAAATAATGTTATTACAGAAGGTAACAGAATTCACATACTACTTTCTCTTTCTGAGAATTTATTGCTTGTGAAAGGCACCAGGCTGATAGCCCTGGAAACAGAAATCCTCTACTCGCAGACCAGAAACAGCACTAGCAGCAGCAATGCACGTTTCCTTGAGATGCCTCTATCAGTTTGCCTTAACACTGACCTTGAGGGACTTGAAAGCATTTACACTTTCTAAATCTGTGAAAATGGTTTTATGTGACCTACAGTAGCATTTCAACCAGTATTTAGTGTAGATGTGGCCAATGTGTTACCTAGTCCTTTGGAATATCTTATGCATCTTTCTTTGCAAAGCACTCAGAAACTGACTTTCTATGTTTAATTAATCCTCCTGTACTCAGCATGGTGGTGTCTAGATGTCAGTTCCTGTTAGAGTAAAAGGTGATGTGAACAGCTGCAGAGAGTACATTCACAGTAATTTTTTTAAATTTCTACTTCTGCGCAGCCTCTGCTTCCACATACTGGAATGGGACGCCTATGCACGCTGAGTGAGCCAGTCTCCCTGTCAGCCTTGACTGAACGAATCAAAAGCCACCTAAGGCTGCCTTACATACGCCTGGCCCTGGGAACAGGGAAGACATTAGGTAAACAAGTCCACAATGTGTTTGATTTTTCCACTATAATTAGTGCCCCATACACACAAGAAGTCGGTGGGGGTGTGGAGTGGTTATTACTGATATATTGTCTCTCATGTAGGACTGATATGCTTCCTAGTAGCAGGTGGGTCTAAAGAAGAACTGGGAACTGGTTTTAGTAATTATACTACATAAATTCTAGAGCAGGGGTCGGCAGCCTTTGGCATGGGGCCGATCAGGGTAATCTGCTAGCGGGCCGCAAGACATTTTATTTACATTGACTGTCCACAGGCACGGCCCCACGCAGCTCCCAGTGGCTGCAGTTCGCCGTTCCCGGCCAGTGGGAGCTGCGAGAAGCGGCAGCCAGCACATCCCTGCTGCCTGCCACTTCCTAGGAACGGTGAACCGCAGCCACTGGGAGCTGCTGGGGAGCGTGCCTGCAGATGGTCAACATAAACAAAATGTCTCGCAGCCCACCAGCGAATTATCCTAATGGGCTGCATGCCAAAGGTTGCCGACTCTTGCTCTAGAAGACTCCTTTTCTAATATAGTCTGAATTTTAACAGTGAATTTTGTGTTACTCGGGTTATCACTGTGAGCGAGAGAGCATACAAACAGCATGAGCTGTCTTTTTCCATGAGCTATACAACAGCACCTCCTGTTATAGGGTCTTTCCCAAGACTTTTGGGGACAAACACAGAAATGCTACCTTGCAGGTAATATTCTAGAATCTCTTACATGATGATTTGCGATTTAACTTCTACTTGAAATAGTAAGAATACTGTATACTTGTGTAGCACCATACAAAATATGTACCTATTTACTGGCATTATTAATATTGATATGGGAAACCACCAAACACTAATTTAAGCATTATTTTAAAATAACATCATTTTATTAAATTCAAAGGCCAAATGATATTTATACAATTGCTTTAAAAATGTCTAAAAAGCCTAAATAATAAGCAATTTACTACATCCAAATGGTAACAAAACATTATGCATTTGATTAAAATGCTTACAAGCAGGCTAATCCCAGGGCTGTTTAGACCCATATTGGTTGACTTCAGTGTGGTCAGGCAGATATTAGCTATGAACCCTTTAAGAATTTCCTTTTTTACCCTTTCACAAACAAATGACTTTGTCATTGCCAATTACTGACTTTAGCTAAAAGCCAATTTGAGACAATTTTCCCTCATTTTCAGTTTTAAATTAGGTAAAATTTACATCGTCCTTTTTTTCCCGAGGCCTTTCCATTTTTATTTTTGCGGATGCGCCTTGCTTACCAGCAGACAGTGGGAAGGTTTGGGCTTGTTTTGTTTTTTTTAAAGACAGGTTTTGTTTTGTTTTGTTACTGCAGCTCTTTATTTTATTAGTTACTTTTGGAACCATAAGTCCTTTCCACACTACAAGTAATGCTAATTATTTTCACAGCCTTCTTTTCCCTACTAGCCACAAACTATAAAGAAAATGTTATTTTTTTAACCAATCTTAAGCTAACTTTAATTTGTTTTATTTTATACTTATCCTATAATATCCGTGTTTTGTGGGAGGAGAAATTGAGGCACAGAGAAAGGGACTTGCTCAAGGTCAAACAGCAAATCAGTAGCAGAACCTAGAATACAACTCAGGTCCTCTTGGTTGTTACCTGTCCTAAACCGTAACTGCCTCCGTTCAAACAGGATAACTTGTGAGACTGAATAATTGGGAAAGTTTGTTCTTAATTCTTAGTATTGTCCCTGAGAAAGGCAAGTGTTATTAAAAAACTACTGAGATTAGCATCTGTGTTCCTAAACCATGCTCAGTGTTTTAAAGCCCCTAGTTCAGTATTCTGTAGACTAGTGGTTTTCAAACTTCTTTTCTGGCAAGCCAGTAAAAGAAAATTGTTGATGCCCATGACCCAGTGGAGCTGGGATGAAGGGTTTGGGAGGAGCTCCAGCCTGGGGCAGAGGGTGTGGGTGCAGGCTCTAGGCAGAGTGTTGGGGTGCAGGAATGGTTTGGAGGAGCTCAGGGCTGGGGTAGGGTATTGGGACACGGGCTTACCTCGTGCGGCTCCTAGTCAATGGCACAGCAGGGATGCTAAGGCAGGCTTCCTGCCTCTCCTGGGACCACGCTGCACCCCGGAAGTGGCCAGCAGCAGGTCCGGCTCTGCATGGCTCTTGCCCACAGGCACCGCCCCCTGAGCTCCCATTGGCTGGTTCCTGGCCAATGGGAGTGCAGAGCCGGTGCTCAAGGTTGGGGTAGTACACGGAGTCCTGTATCCCCCCCTGCCGAGGAAGTGGACCTGCTGCTGGCCTCTTCCGGGATGCAGCACGGTGTCAGAACAGGTAGGAACTAGCCTGTCTTAGCTGGGCAGCACCACCAATGGGACTTTTAATGGCCCAGTCGGCAGTGCTGACCAGAGCCACCGCGACCCAGTGCCTTACATACGCGACCCAGTACCGGGTCGCAACCTGCACTTTGAAAACTGCTGGCATAGACTGTAATCCTAGGACTCCTACTTAAGTCAGCAGAAGTTGGATGATTATTCATAAGGTGATACACAGGAGTGTTAAATTTTGAAAATTCTTATGTCACCCAATGCGTTTTGTTTTCGTTGAACATGGTGTGTGTGATGGGGGAATAGATTAATTGTTCTTACCATATACATATGAGATCATTTTATTCATTACTAATAAGACACTTTAACAGGTGAAAACTAAGCTGCAGTGGTCAACAACCTGCCACTGTGTGGCAATGTGCTGAAAACATTTTCTCTCTTCTCCACACATCAGCTGGAGAAGGTTCCTGCTGGTGAGGAGGAGCTGTCCATCCATCAGTAGTTTACAATGACCATAGGTTTTTGCTGCATTCTGAGAAGTTAGTGGCCCATATGCCTCCTCCAAACTAACATCTCCTCCCAGCACACAACAAATTTCCATTGGGTGTAAGACCAAGACATAGGTTAGCACTGCATTTATCTGTATTGAAGCTGGCATCAAGGCTGAGGGGTAGGAAGGGAGTTTAATTGTGGCATTTGCTATCTTGCAGAAGCCAAAGTGAAAGTGGCTGCTGTGTGTGCTGGCTCTGGGAGCAGTGTCCTGCAGGGTGTGGAAGCCGACCTCTATCTCACTGGTATGAGACTTCTTGTTCCGTACTTATCTTTATAAAATGGTTACTAGAAAGAGCAATCTGACTGGTTGCTGAGGAATCCAGCTGTAAAGAAGAATGTGGTATAATTGCAAAAGGCAAGGAATCAGTTAGTTACTAAAAGAACAAATAAATCCTACAAGCAACTATGCAGGTCCTTGCTAGACTGACCACCTGGTAACCCGATAAAAGTGTCAAATGTAGGAGACTTTCTGTTCGAGATTGTAGCCCAGTGTCCATGTGGAATTTGTCAGTCATCCCATTATAGTGCAGATGCTTGTATTAGATGTATATACATGCAAACAATTTAAGTCTAACAAAATTTTGGGCTACGTCTTTCTAATTATTAAGAATAAAATGAGATGGGCTTTTGAAATAACTAAGTTTAAGAAATAAATAGCAAAAACAAGGCTCCAGTCTTGCAATTCAAGGCACATGGGTGCAGGCCTGCATGGAGCCCCGTTGACTTAAAAGGAGCTCCACATGGTGCAGTTAATTGCAAAGATCAGGGACTAAATCTAGGAGGAGACCTATATTAAAAACTTAATCCTATGCTAAGATTCTTAACACAGCATTTTTCTTTAGGAGATGGTTATAATCTTAATTGCAGTAGCTCCCAAAATGTGAGAGGAAGATGGTCTACAACCCCAAAGAGCTTCCACCCTAAAAAGAAAAGTGAAGAGTGGGGGAAGTAGAGTGATCAGCGTGAGGCTAGGCATATGTTTCATTAGCTGGATGTTCATTTGTTGGTTTTGTGTGTTTGTTTAATTTTAAGTGTCTAATTTAAAAATCATGTCTTTCTGCCACACTGGTTCCCAGCTTCGATTCCAACATCCTTACAACCTGTTCTTCCTATATGTGAGCAGTTCACTCTGAGATACCTAGGTGACTCAGTGTATTGGTGTTGTGGAAGAAGTTAGGAGGATTCTGTAGTCTGCCAGATGGACATGGAACCTCTCCTCTCGTCAGGTTACAACTAGATCTTCCTACCATTAGATCCAGCTATTCAGTTTTAACTTGTAAACCTGGAAACCCACCACCTTCTGGACTGTGTGTAGCTTCACATTCCTAAGGCTGGGCAACTCACCTTCATTCTTCCCAACCTGGCTCTCCCAGCACAAAATCCAAACCAAAAGGTGCACCTTGTAGAATATGTCACATTGTTCTAACACAGTTTTCAGCTAAACATTTCAAAACGTCTGCTAGAATTACTGGTATTACATTAGTGCCTAAAATGTGGTAGGTGCTGTGCAGACATACAGAAAGGCAATTCTATCACATAAGCAAGACAGCCTTTAACAGCTAGTGCTGTGTGAAAAGCAAACTGTCTGGTGTGTTTGCACAATCACTGCGCTTCCAATAGCTAATATTGTTTTAAAAGGTACAGTGGAATACTTGCTGTCTGAAAGATGCTGTGTAAATTCAAGCTCTAACCTGTGGAGGTAGAAAAAGTTCCTCATTGGCTAAATCCTCAGAAGGTCTCTGAATAGTGTCTGGGAAAGATAATTTCAGCCATTGTATGACACTTAATCTAAAATACTGTGTATAATACTAAAATGTAACTATGATTGTTGACAAAGAACTACATGGTAACGCAGACTCACTTGGAATGTGTCATAGGGTAACTTCCCCCCAGCTAATAAGAGGCTGTGGCTCCAGAAGAGGGTTCTGAGTCCAGAGAGCCTTGCTGGTAAGGGACCAGGACATAACCTTAGTCCATCAAGTCCACTTCATTCAGCCCCTTCCCCTTCCAGCTAGATACGCTGGGGGGAATTTGTACAAAAGTTCCAGCTGTAGGTTAAATAAACTAGACCCTGAAGGAGCACTGTTCAGTATATATAAGCCTCACTGGACTTACTGAAGTCCACTAGGGGAAACTGAGGTAGAGACACAGTGGTGGTGCTGCTGCCCCAGGCAGGCAGCTGTGCGTTAGGAGTGAGGGCCCTCCCTGTAGATGGATTATATAGCAGACTGAAAGTTACTTATTTTAAAAAATAGGTTTAAATTATTAGTGCTAAGGGCAGATGTGTTAGAAAACTACATCAGACCATTACTGTATTATTGAGAATGTCAATTTAAAAATAAGTCTCCACTGAGCAGAAGTGAGGGAAAATAGTAAAAGCAAAAATTCCTGCAGAGGTGGGGAGTGTGGGGGTAAATACTCTTCAATTTTACGTAATGGAGTGTTTGAGGTCATTTAAAGTAAACAATTCTGTTAAGTTAACATTCAGGAATTCTTTAAAAAGAGCACTCTTGTACGGTGGTGGAGTCTAGCACAATCCGCACCACATTTCTCCTTTTGAGGGACACGCATTTCCATAGCTCTCTACAGAGCTGTATTCTAGAAAGTGGAACATAGCAGCATTTTTGCAACACTACTCTTCCACAAGAGCAGAGACTGTTAAAAAATATTACTTATAATGAACTACAAAATGATCCAGGTCTAAACAGCTAATCTACACGGTATCTCTTCTCATTATGGCAGGAGAGATGTCCCACCATGAAGTACTGGATGCTGTTGCCAGAGGGATAAGCGTGATTTTGTGTGAGCACAGTAACACTGAGCGAGGCTTTCTGTCAGAGTTGCGAGATATGCTGGCTACACACTTAGAGAATAAGATTACCATCATTGTGTCAGAGAGAGACAGAGACCCTCTTCAGGTGGTATAGAAGACAGCAAGGGTCACAGCATGGAGTCCAGAGTTTGTGTCCCACACAGACTTAATGCAAGTGCAAATTTGATTAAGATGCTCCGAACTGGTACAGTCGAGAATAACTGTACAATACATTCCCCAAAGTGTGGGAGAGGTAAAAATATCTGTCAGGTAAAGAAGAATGTTAATTTTGGGCTGACAAACTATTTCCTGAAGATTACTACTTGCTGCACTCAGTAGGGATGGGATCATGAGACTGTAACTGAGTAATCCAGCAAGAATAATATAGGCTTGATGTCATCAATCTATAGAGCTTGGTTTCATAGCCCCACCAGTACTAGAATATGTCCCTAATCATCAGTACAAGTGACTTACTTACATTTTAGGGGATGGAACTTCTGTTAACATTTCATTAACTATTTACAGCTTGTTGACTCTAAATACTGCTAATGCACAGCAAAACTGTATAAAAAATGTGGAACAAGATTTTGGCATTTGGTACTAATATGTAATCCTTGATGTTGCATTAAGGTTCTTCTATGCACAATTGGGAAATTCCAACTTGTTTCCTTAACCTCATTATACATAAGTATCAGTTTTAATTGGTCTCCTCTTTATAAAGCAAATTTCTTTACCTATGCTACTAAAACTGCAGGATTACCTACATTGAAGTAATGTCTGTTTTTCATCATAAATGTTGAGCACTTACTTTATAGTTCAGTAAAGCTTTGAAAATGAAAGGAAACTCTTTGGGTTTCACATGTTTGGACTTGTGGGCTACCATGTTTGGACTCTAGACAAGCAGGGAGATTTTGATATTCAAACTAAAAATGTTTCCAAGACTTTAATTTAAAGTGGACACATCCTTGTTCAGTGCATGTAAGAGACTGAACTTAGTAAAAATAATCCGCTCTCTCCTGTTAGAGTTAAAGTTGTTTGAGAGAGTAAGGAATTGGATCAGGATGCAGTCAGGGGA
The DNA here is from genome assembly GCF_025201925.1 of Gopherus flavomarginatus. NCBI lineage: Eukaryota > Metazoa > Chordata > Testudines > Testudinidae > Gopherus > Gopherus flavomarginatus. The sequence continues at coordinate 23,292,065 of NC_066626.1, read as the reverse complement.
GCATAGGAGAAACATAGTTGTGTGTGTTTTGGAGGTGTGTAATGATTTATAGATCTTCAAGCCTGGATCAGTAGATACCACCTAGTAGAACACTGGCGTGTTTGGAGGGTTTTTTTTTAATAAATACATTGCATGCTGGTTTGAGCCTTTACCAGGGAGTTGCTTCATGTTTTGAAGCTTATCTCAGCAACCGTGAAGGCTAAACACCCTTTTTAAAAACAAAAACAATTGAGTTTTCTTGTGCAATCCTATGTCCAGTAGTATGGTTTTGAATTAAAACCACCCAGTATTCATGACAGTAGGGAAGATGAAGAGTGAATGCCTCCAGCCAGCACTGAGCCTATCCTGCTGCAGGAAGCTGAGACTTATGCTCATTCCACTTCCCTGAAGATGGAAACAGTTCTGGTAAATACGGGTCACTTATTTTCACACTTTTAGGGTACGTCTATACTACCCGCCAGATTGATGTATCAGGGATGGATTTGTTGTGTCTTGTCTGGACATGATAAATAGATCTGCTAATCGATGCCCGTACTCCACCTCTGCAGGAGGAGTACGTGGAGTTGATGGAAGAGCCATGGCAGGTGACTCGCTGTCTTGAGGATAGCTAGGTAAGTCGAACTAAGATATTTCGACTTCAGCTACACAAATAGTGTACCTTAGATGAAGTTGTGTATCTTAGTTCGAACCCTCCTGCTAGTGTAGCTCAGGCCTTAAAAGCCACCTACCCAAGAATTCTCATACACGGGAATAGTGAAATGTGATTTTCTGAGCAGTGGAGTTGGAATCTAAACACAGCTGCAGATCCCTCTAAGCCAGAATGATTTTAATGTCCTCAGAAAATGTAGTGCTTAGTGCAGCAAAAAGATGGGCACTAGCACTAGACTCTACAAACTAGGCAGGGAGGGGTGATTGGAGACCATGACCCTCTTCACAAGGCAGCAGAGATGCCTACTGCACTTTCAGTGGAAATTTAAGACTAAGCTTTCTCTGTGCAATGTGCCTGCTTTCACAATAGCTGCAGGTGCTCCACTTGTAATATAGCATCCCTCCCATGGCCAGTGGCTTTACAGACCCAATCAGGACCTTCCTCATACATAGTTTGAATGTTGTCATACACATTGCCTTTGTTTGAAGCTCTGAAGAAACTTCACTGACCCAGTCTATGTATAATTCCCTTTAATGTTAATTTCCTCAAGCCTAGACCTTGCACAATCTAGTTCACTAGGCCCTGCTAGCCCACATTGGTTAGAAGTCCATTCTTGTTGTTAGGCCACTGTAGTGTGCCTGTGAGCAGTCTGAATCCATAGACTTGAGCATACATGGTACATGAGGGATTTAGCCAGGAATCTTCACTTAAAGAGAAGTGGAAGCATGTGGTTACAGATTCTCTGCCATCTAACCAAAGCACTCATTTCATCATTAGTAAAATGTTTTCTGAGGCTAAGCTAGAGCTTATTTTTTTCTGAACTTTCTTTAGGTAAATGAAACAATTATTGCATTATGCAGTATTGCAGTAGGCTCAGCTTCATCTTATAGACCAGGAGTCAGCAGCCTTTCAGAAGTGATGTGCCGAGTCTTCATTTATTCACTCTAATTTAAGGTTTCGCATGCCAGTAATACATTTTAACATTTTTAGAAGGTCTCTTTCTAAAAGTCTATAATATATAACTTATATATTATTGTTGGTATATAAAGTAAACAAGGTTTTAAAAATGTTTAAGAAGCTTCATTTAAAATTAAATTAAAATGCAGAGCCCTCCGGACCAGTGGACAGGACCCAGGCAGAAAAATCAGCTTGCGTATCGCCTTTGGCACACGTGCCATAGATTGCTTACCCTGATATGGACGAATACAACTGACCATAACCGGAATATCAGCTATGATACCAATTACAGCCAGCACAATAAATGCATTATGATGTATCTGATAGTCAAATGTTTTATCACCATTATGAATGCAATTCACTAAGCAGGAAGGGGAATTAAGACTGAATGAGGACCCACTCCTACTTTAATAAAGTTAATGTGTGCAGAATTGATCCCAAAAAACCTAGAAATTAATTCTGTATTGCAGTAGGCACTAACGGGCAGCCATTAAGTGACAGGAAATTAATGCACAGCTTAGGCAGTTATTTAATTGTTTTGAAAGGCTCAAATTTAGACATACTGCAGGGATAATTTACCTGAGCCTACATGAGGCAAGAACAGAATCTGTCTTGCAGACCAACACCTGTCTGTTAGCAGAAATGCATGTCATCCCAGGAAGCCATGCAGCTGATCTGAAAAGGTTGCCTCACTCCTGACACCTCTGATTCATTGACACAAAAAAATCTGAATCAATTAAAAGGTTAAGAGTATTACAGCACCACAGTACTTAGTCCGAGTGAGTTTCAAATCTAGCAAAACACAGCTGATACTTAACTCCACTGAAAGCACATAGTTCCACATCTAACTTTAATAATAAGGGGCGAGGGTGGAGTACAGATCTGAATTATGTCCCTCCAAAATAGAATTCAGTTCAGTTTTCAGTTCTATAGTAACCTGAGTATCAAGTGGTCTAAGCACAGAACTGAGTATGTGATGGTCACTAAAAAGAAGTCCCTCCCTCCCCTGCTTAGATGGGAGTCACTACCAGGAGTTCTGAGTTCTAGCCCCAGCTGATACTCCTTTGGAGACCTTCAGGTAAGTCACAATCTCTGGCTCAGTTCCCCATTGTGATGTTTGTAAGTGTTAAGTATTAGTAGTAAAAGGGGGTAGACTTCTCTTTGGATTTTCAGAAACACAAGGTCCTGAGAAAATATGGATGAATTGAGATTTTAAATCCACTTCTTAAGGCAGCCATGCATTGTGTCAGCAATAATGAAAATGAGGTTTCTGTCATCTATACACCAGGAGATCTGCGAGAGGAACTAAAGAACATGAATAAAAGTTTATTTAACATTCTGTCATTCAAAACAGTCATTTATACGATGGATTGCCACAAGATTAGGCAATAAGTTCAAGTGTCCCTGAAGTCTGACTGGCAGATAGTTTTATGTAGATGATAGAACTGCAGAGCTTAAGGTGACCTGCAAAGGAAAAAAAAACTACATCTATGTCTCTTTCTTTCTGATATATGGAGAAGGCATCAAAGTACCCTTGCACTCCCATATTAACCACATTTTTTCTTCTACATTAGAAATTCAGATCAAGTCTCTGGTTTTCCTAGAAGGCACTACAGATACTGGAGAACTGGTAGACTAGACCAGATAAATCATGCAGGTGAAATGAAACTGGACATTATTCTTATGCAGACTTTTGAAACATAAAAAATAAAATTTTAATGTAGTGCAAATGCCTAAAAAATACAATGAAGAAAAGTGACCTTTGCTGAACTTATCTTCTATTCAGGACCTCCAAAAAGTTCTCCAGGAGAGCCAACTTTGACATCCCTGATTTAAAAAAAAACAACAAACAAACAACAAACAAAAAAAACTTTAAAGCCTTCTGTACATACATAAAGCAGGAAAAAGTCACATTGTTTTTCCTTCCCTCCCATTACAGGTCACTTTAGAGCCCTTCCCAGTCACAATTTTCAATACAGATTCCACCTTGTAAAAGGATTTGGATTTTGGGAAAGCTCCTCTATTCTACTGTTAACATTTCAGCAGAGAGGGAAGGTTTAATAAGTTACCCACAACATTCCAACCCCTTGTTTTTTATGTTCCACTTTTATCCCACTCCACCTGACTTGACCACCCAAGGTAGATCACTTGGCATTCTAAAATCTCAGCAACTTCACACACTAGGAGCCCATTGGCTTGACCAATGTGGGGAGTACTGGAAAGCACTGAGCTGTGAAAAATTACAACTCTCATACAAAATAAAGCTCTGAGCATGGAGTCATTGCATTCCTCAAGTGAACTGCTCCAGCCAAACCTTCCTCTGCAGAGAGGTAATGAGCAGAAAGCACAATCGTACTGAAGAGTTAGTTTTCCTAGTCTGTAAAAGTGGCTGCATAGATACGAAGAAGGCACCACGTGAGCTGGAAGACTAAAAGAATACAAATCTAAACTCAGAGTAAGATGTCTTGCATATGGAATTCTTTACCCAGAACTACTCAAGTAATTAGAACACCAAACTTGTAAAGTGTCACATTTCATTAAGTGGTCCAGCAGCTCATGCTCAAAGGGAGAGCAATCCGAGTTCAGACCCCTCTCCAGCATCCTTGGATAGCAGTTGGTGTAGATGGTTTGGGATTTGAGAAGATTCACATGTCTTCATCCTCTTTTTCTAAGAAATCAGTCAAGGTCCCGTTGTCTACAGGAATTAATAAATACTCCACTCCATCCGTTCCCTGAAAACGGACACACACTGTCAACACAAGACTGTGGCAAAGAAATTGCACTGATGCAAAATGAGCCACTAGACAACACTGTTACAAACAGCACAGATTCGACATACCAACATGGCCTTATGTAGTGAGGTGCCCAGCCAGATCAGTGTTCAGTGGTACTAACTACAATATTAATCCAGGAATATTTCCTTAGCATGGCAACAGGCAAAAAAGCACATTGAAATAAATCGGCTCATATCTGGTTTGGGAGACAAACCCCAGAGCTTTAGAAGACAGCTGACTCAGTTACCCTTGCATATTACACGAGAGAGTGGGAGTAGTCCCTATTCACTTCACTTAAATGATTTACTGCCTCAGAACTTGGGAATGCGGTCTCATTGCTGGAGCTCGCTAGCAGTCTCCATTCCGGGGACTCCAAGTACAGACTTCAAAGCTTGCTAAACAGTCTCTTCTAGTTATCCAAATGCTTCAGATTGCTCCTCGAGATCTTCAGGTAATCAGGGTTCCACTGCATACCCAAAGGAGCTCTGTGTTGTTAAATAATTAAGCCGTGGTGCACTTTTCTGCAGTCTCTTTCCATTGCACAGAATGTTGAGAGACCTGCATGCAAAAGTGGAGAGCATGCTATAGGCCTTCAGCCCTTCACTAATGCACCATTTGTCTATGCTTCAAACAGTGTACTTTGGACATTGGTACAGCTCATCTCAGGTAAACTCAACAGCTGCAAGTAGTGAAATAAAAAGTAAGGCCACCAGCAGTAGTCACAGTCAAGATAACAGTTGCCTAGCTCACCCGCTTGGTCCGGATGAGCTTGTGGTCCCTGAATTCTGTCAGCTGAGCCCGAAGAGTCAGGTCACTGTTCACAAAGAAGGCCTCCCGACACCGCTGGTAGAAGTCTTGGAAAGATAGTCCTGGGTATGGAGAGGAGTTAAATAAATCAGGACAGCCAGCATGCAAAGCAGATTCATGTGCTCTGGTAGAAGGCAGAGTTACTTCCTCTCCTGCAGTCCTGAAGGATAGCTTGCAGTGCCTGCTCACTAGAAAACAGCATTACTGGGACATCCAATTTGAGGAGCCCCCTTAAAGAGAGGAGGAAGGAATCTCCTGCTATTTCAGCTGCTCCTCTGATCAAATTCAGAACATACATCCTGACCATATTTAATGCATTTGTCAACCACAGCTTTGTCCCACAGAGACAGCCAAGCTAGAGGGAGTTCAGGAATGGAAAGAGGCAGATCTGACAAGACAAGATCCTCCATTTGGTAAAGACAAACTTTCAGAGCACTCAAGTGCACAGCCCAGTGTGGGATTCTCTTTCACTACACAGCTCCTATATTACTGAATCTTGATCTTTCTAGATTAATACTATGCCATTTATTTGCAAATTCCAGAGCATTACAGACTAATCTGTAGGTATCATAGGGCAGCAAGCCAGGACAGATTAAGTGGCTTGACTAAGGTCACACAGCTTGTCAGTGGCAGAAGTGGTAGCAGAACACAAGAGGTCTTGACTCCTTGTCTCCCCTAATCAATTTGTAACTGAGCCCCACGTGGAGGATTTCACTATCAGACTGGATGACAGTAAGAAGAGATCCTCTGAACTCAGCCATTCATCCGATTTCACGTCACACACCAGAACACGTAGCCCAATGCACAGCACTGGTAGAGATGCTCTGTGCTAAACTCACATTCAAAAGCCAGTAGTTTCAATAAATCTGCTATGGCAACACATGCTAAAATGGGAGAACCTAGCTTCCACCTTGACTGAACCGCCAATGGTGCCACATCAGATGAGAGAAGAAATGCCACGTGCATTCCTACATCAAACACCAGGTACCTGGGTAAGATGGGTTATCCTTGTTCTCCAGATGATACTGGGCCAGCAGTCTGAAAATCCCTCTGTGGAAAAGGAAAGAGAGGCCATTACAGAAACGTTAAACAATTTTTCTTGAAGAACAGAGTCTTGTGCGTACACAGCAGCTGGAGGAAGACTTGCTTTCCAAGAGCCATTCATTTAAAGTAGTCCCATTCCTCCATCATGTAAGGGCTACTGATCACTTGGAACCCAAGTTAAACAGTGTCAGAAAGCTGATTGTTCTACAAATAAAGCCCAAATTAAGTTATCGTTCCATAGAGCAGGGGTGGGCAAACTATGGCCCGCGGGCACCCCTGTGGCACCGCAGGGCTAAAGCAGGCTCCCTGCCTACCCTGGCCCTGCACTGCTCCCGAAAGTGGCTGGCACTATGTCCTTGCAGCCCCAGGGTTAGGGGGTGGGGCAGAGGACTTTCTACACTGCCCTTGCCTGCAGACACCGCCCCCTGCAACTCCCATTGGCCGGGAACGGCAAGGTAAGCAGCACTGGGCTGGAGCCCGCACCTCGAACACCTCCTGCACCTTGCACCCCAACCCCCTGCCCTGAGCCCGTCATACCCCTCCTGCACCCCAACCCCCTGCAGAGCCCCCCCCCCACACTCTGCACCCCTTCCTGCACACTGCACCCCCTCCCACACCCCAACCCCCTGCCCTACATTCATGTCCCTGCATGCAATTTCCCCACCCAGATGTGGCTCTCGACCCAAAAAGTTTGCCCACCCCTGCCATAGAGCCCAATAGAGAGGACTCAGGACTACACTCATGTAGTCAACTAATTATTTTATTGTTGCCCACTACAAGCAAGAAATCAAAAATGGCAGGTCGTACTGCAATGCAAAGCAATTCTGTAGTTCATACACTGCATTGCAAAGCCAACGAATATGCTGGTTGTGGAACCTGCCCCTTTCATGCAGTGAGCAATATTCACTATGAGTTACAGAAATAACAAGCTTGACTTTCTTAGTCAAATAAGATGCTAACACTGAAGTTATTTAATTATTCTCTTTTTCCCTTCAGGTTTTCAGATTAAAACTTTGAATTTGTATTTTAAAGGAGTCTGAGCTGGATTTAAGGTGAAAAGTCTTAGATGTTACCATACCCCCATCCAAGGGATGGCTGCCAAGACACACACAGGCTCCTCCATGGACAAAAGCAAGCTGTCCAGTATTGTTAGAAACAGACTGTGTCTGCAGCCACACACTATGTGCAAATGCAGCAGGAAGTGCTATAGAAGTTGAGATTGAGTTGTGCCTGTGTGGTGATAGAAGCACCAATACAGCAAGCCAGATCCTCCATTTTTTATTTGTATGGCAAGATTCTTGGTTGTTAGAATGAAAGGTCTATTAGACCACCCCAGCACACTAGCTATCTATTTTCTCTAGTGCTATACATCAGTGGCTCCTATACTATGGTCCATGGTGAACTTGCTGGTCTCTTGGTGAGGACTCTACACGTTGTCTCCAGCTGCTAAATGGCATGGAAAGCAGCTGCAAATAGACATGTTCCCAAAGCTGCAGTTGCTTACGTGAAAAAGTAACAGCTGCCACAGGAACATTCTGCAATATTGAATGGGCAGGGAGATGCTCTGCAAGATAATCTCACTTTAAGAGCTGTCACCTTGCTCCTTCACCATAGGGCTCATTTCACTGACTCAGAAAGAAGTGCTGAGAGAGCGGGTGGAGCTTCCCCCAACTTTTCACCCATCAATGACTCACTAAGCAGTCTGAAGAGGGGCACTAAGCAGAACACAAGATCCAAGTCCTTGTGTAGCCAGACTCTGCTGGCACTTCAATATTTTGCATTCTAAACTTCCTCCAGCTAGACAGAGATCCATGCTGCTGAGAGACAGCCAATGTGGACCTTGCTTTCAAATTATGAGAAAAGAAGTGAAAAAGGATGGCATGTGGTTAAGGAACTGGACTGGGACTTAGGAGATCAGGGTTCAGTTCAAGCTCCACCATGGTCTTCTTAATGACACCAGGCAAGTCACTTAATCACTCCATGTCTCAGTTCCCCATATGTAGAGTCCTGCGCGGATATAAGTCAGTATCGGCGGAACCGCAACAGTGAAAGGAGCAGAACGTGGGGTTGTTGCTCCCAGGAGTCAGCACCCTGCGCCGGCAGCTCCTCCAGCACCGCTGTACTGCCTGCTGCGCCGCCCCCAGCCCTGCCCCCTCCACACAGCTGTCTGTCTCTCCTGTCCGAGGATATGCGTGCCGCTTGCACACAAGAGCACAACCAGGCACAGCTGCCTGTGAGCCTGGTGTCCACCCCATTGGGAGGTACAGACACACTGGAGGAGCTGCCGACATGGGGCACTGGCTCCTGGGAGCAGTACCCACGTTCTGCTCCTTTCGCTGCTGTGGTTCCTGCAAGAGCCCTGAGGTTCCGCGGATACCGGTTTATATTCATGGATATAAATTTGTATCCATACAGGGCTCTACCCATATGGAAACTGGGGATGGGAACCCTCTCTCTCTCACATCCTTTTTGTCTCTTATGTATATAGAACGTAAGATCTTTGGGATCGAGACTGTCTCTTACTACATGTACACACAGCACCTAACACAATCTTAACTGGGGCTTCTAGCTGCTAGAATGATAATCTGATAGGTTCTTACCTTGCATTGGGGGTGAGGCTGTGCAAGACATGCGTTAGGGAGCTCAGAGCCAGAGACCCAGATTGCTGCACTAAGAGCGAGTTCTCATAGGAGGTTTCTTCCAGATAGGGACTAAAAGTGGTTGTTTCATACCAGAGCCAGTTATAGAGGCTTTGTTTTGCCTGATCCCACACTAGACACACACACACAAAAGGGAAGAAAGGAAAGACAGGGTTGCAGATTTAGCTTCTCCCAGTCATACAATATAAACCATCTTAATGCAGCAGCACCACCTTAGAGCAGTGGTCCTCAGCCTTTCCAGACTACTGTACCCCTGAAGGCCAAGTGCTGCTGCATGGGGCTGAAGCATGTAACTTAGCTTCACGGGGGCCCCTGGGGTGTGGGGCCCTGGGCAACTGCCCTGCTTGCTACCCTGTAATACCAGCCCTGCACTTACAACCTCTCTAAATCCATCCCCTGACCCCTGATCTAGACAAACTGACGTACTCCCTGGAAGACTTGTGTACCCTGTGACATACTCCAGTTGAGAACCACTGCCTTAGCGAATCCTCACTTACATAGAGCAGTATTATTTAGCCAGCCATTTACACTCAGAGTGAAACGTTCCCTGCACCAAAGAATTTACACGCACACTGCGCACATCCCCTTTTCCATTCCACTTTCAGTTAGCAGCTACAGGATAGCACCAGTCTGAACAACGTGGTGTTTGAACCAGTGATTCAGCGAAGCGTCAGTAATGTATAGATAATCTGACAGTAATTGGCAGCTATAGTCGTGTGTTTGTACAGCCCCATGGGCAATGGGGCTCCCACCCTGACCATGGCCTCCAGGTGCTAATAGAAAGCTAGCTGTACATTATGCACCCACGGGGCAGAGATAAGGCAATGCAAGCAATATACAGAGAGCATTTAACAATCCCAGAAGGGTGGTTTTTCTGGAAGCACAGTGGAGGAGACCAAGGCCCTGGGACTCACTGAGTGGAGCATTGATGTGATCGATGGAGGCGATGAGGTGGATGTTGGGCAGGGATGCTAACTGTGCAAGAATTTGCTGGCTTTTGTCTCCTCTCAACATCTTGCTGTCCAGGTTATGGATGAGGAGATAGAGCTCCAAGGAAGAATCTACAAAGGGGGGAAAAAAACAGCAAGGGAACAGTCACACTAAGGAGCTGCACGAAGAGTGAAGCGATTCCTCGTTCTCACTGTGGTTTGAGTGTAAGCCAGTCCTGTCAAACCCCCTGTGCACGTCCATCCAGCACTCCAGTGTCAGAGGACTTGGCCTTTCAGCCTGTATTTCAGGGCATCTGAAATATTTTATACAAGCTCTTTCCACTGTAGCTCTTGCCACCACTGCAGCTTTCCTTTCATAACCCCACTTTTGCTTGCTTATAACCCGTCCAGAAGTTTCTCTTTTGGGCTGAAGCTTTCTATGCCTTTAGTTCTGAGCCTCTACACCAGTGCGGGTCGCGGCCCAGGACTGGCTCGCAGAACAGAAGGCACTAGGTCACAGCAGCACTGGTCAGCACCGCCAACCAGGCCGTTAGAAGTCCCATCAGTGGTGCTGCCCAGCTGGTGCCTACCTGTTCTGACACCGCACTATGCCCCAGAAGGGGCCAGCAGCAGGTGCAGCTCCTGGGGGTGGGGGCGCCACAGGGCTCCGCATGCTGCCCCTGCCCCAAGCACCGGTTCCACACTCCCATTGGCCAGGAACCAGCCAATGGGAGCTGGGGGGGCAGTGCCTGTGGGTGAGAGCCACACGGAGCTTGACCTGTTGCTGGCCGCTTCTAGGGAGTGGCACGGTCCGCAGTGCCAGGACAGGCAGGCAGGAAGCCTGCCTTAGCATCCCCACTGTGCCGTTGACTGGGAGCCACCCGAGATAAGCCTGCCTCCCAATCCCCTGCCCCAGCCCTGAGCCCCCCCAAAACCCAGAGCCCCTTCCTGCACCCCAAACCCCTCATCCTCAGCCCTACCTCAGAGCCTGCACCCCCGTCCCAGAGCCCTGACCCCCTCTCACACCCCAACCCCCTGCCCCAGCCCAGAGCCCCCTCTCACACCCTGAACCCCTCATTTCCAGCCCCACCCCACAGCCCTCGCCCCTGCACCCCAACCCTCTGCCCCAGCCCAGAGCCCCCTCCCAAACTCCTTATCTCCAGCTCCATGGGGTCACGGGCATCAAAAATTTTCTTCAACTGGGTCACCAGAAAAAAAAAGTTTGAAAACCACTGCTCTAGACAATATGGATTTAATTTTAGGAGCGGGGTTTAAATACAGATCTGTTCTGCTACTTCTGAATTATGCAAGAAAGAGACCAAATAAAACCCGCCCACTCATAAAGGATCTGAGCCAAAGCCCACTGACTTGAACAGAAATCTCTCTCAACATGCCTTTAAGGAGCTCTGTATGGGTATGTCTACACGGCAGCTAGGAGATGTAAATCCCAGCGCAGGTAGCGGTACACATGCTAACCTGAGCAGAGCAGTGTGGCAGTGGTGGGCAGGTAGCCTGAGCAGCCAAGTACAATCATGCCCAAGCTCCTAGGTATATGCTCCAGGGGCTAGCCCTGCATGCCACAGAAACTAATTTTTAGGTGCTAGCTTGAGCAAAGCTAGGGCCTGTATAGCTACCCAAGCTGGGAACTGCATCTCCTAGCTGCTGCAGAGATGTACTCTAAGACTTGTCGACACACAGAATGCAAATGGGTGATCTTTAAAACTTCAAACTTGGCCTGTTGCTGCTAAAGCTCCCAAAGAAACAGCTGCTTGGAGAGCCAGTAAACCCTCTGACCAGCCATTAGCCAATTATAAATTCTGTTTTGTGCAGAAATCAAGTAGCTACTCAACTATCCATAGCCCTGGGTTTTCCACAGGGAGACAGCTAGAGTTTAGCACCTGTGATGTTGCATAAGAACAGCCACAATTGGGGGACTGCCTCCAGCCAGCCAACCTTTCCCCTACCCAGTCTCTGTAGGAAAGCACAAAGACAGATGAAGGATGAACATGGGGGGGGGGGGGGCAGAGAAGAGTTAAGGCAACATCATATATGCACAGATGTAGACACACAAAATTTACCCACTGGAACTGTACACACACACAGCATACAGCTATACTGTTACATATGGAACTCAGCAAGCACTCTGTATATATGAGATGACCCATTTAACATTGCTTTTAGAACCTGAACTCCCACATCCTACTCTGTTTGCTCAAAACAGCCATCAACAACAGAGGGGTCTGCATACATTAAGTTACATCGCTTGTCCCCTTCAGTCCATTAGACCGTGTACATTCAAAGCTCAATCCAATGTCTGTTGAAGTCTATGGCAAGCCTCTTAGGCCAAGGTTTTCAAAGGAGCCTAAGAGAGTTCAGCCCCCTACTCCCATTAAATTTCAGTGGTATTTGGGCATCTGGGCTCTTTCAGGCTCTTGAAATTTTCACCTCTTAGCTTCAATGGGTATTGTTCAGGCCTTCAGGCAACCAGTAAGAACCTCCTTCTCCCATCCACCTTCATACAAAAAGCTTAAGTTTTACCCTTATTCTGTTCTATCAATGAACTTACAGCTGAGGAGAAATATGGCACAAACTCCTCCAATGAACCAAGTGAAGAGACTAAGCACTCAGTACAGCAGACATGAGGCTCTCGTGCTCATTGTCAGAATGCTCATTTTCTCACTTTTCCTTGAAAATGTGTCCAAGCTAACATGCTGAAATTGAGGAAAGGGAATGCTGTATTTCCAGGTACTCAATTTCAAGACACCTTCACACATTTCACAATCAAGAAGCCAACACCTTGGTGCACTGACGCATCTTTCAGAGAACTATGTATATTTTCCATGAAGGCCACAAAATCACAAGACAGGAAACAGAACAGCAAGAGTCAACACAAAGATTGCGATTGAGCAAGTGGGAAGTATATGTGATTTCAAGGAAGACACCAGACTTGCACAAGCTTTTCCAAGATTAGAGAGAATCTAAGCTTTAGGGCATCTGCCCAGCCTCTTTACCTTCTTTAAATCTTTTCATGATCAAGTCTAACTGATCCAGAGGGCTGCGGAAAGTCCCCACGTGATCCAGCACCTCCTCTGTTATGGAGTTCAGAATCTGTAACAGAAAAATGCAAGATCACTATCATCCTGAGGGACTTCTGATAACTATGGGCTTAACATCGAATCCAAGAGTTGGGCCTTAGCTAACACCAAGGATCTTCACCAATTCCAGCCATCTATGGCCAGTTCCCAGCATAGCTTCACATGGTGCAAATCCCTAGGGTAGTCAAGGTAAGTCATGATTTTCTCCAGTTTCAAGCAGAGGTAAATTGTATTGGAGTATGTTGCATATTATGGGATACCTCATCTATACTAGGGAGTTTGCACTAGTTCAGGTACACCAATCCCCAGCGTGGTCAAAGTTTCTTTAAACTCAAGGAGAAGGGAGAATGGGGAGTGCTATTCATTGAGGAGTCTGTGTTTAGAGACTGGGAAAGCTTCCTGTGGGGTACACTAAACATTTTGTATTGGAAGATTTTAGTGGCTGCAGGTAACAACCAGCAACTTAAAAACCTCACAAGCTTTGTCATACTTACTGATCTCACAGTGATGCTGGGGAAGAAGCCATTGACAACAAGGTGAACAGAATCCTGGAGCAGAGAGGTACGAAACTTCTCCAACAGATCTCTCTTTGAGCCCAGTCCATAAAGCACAATACTGAACCCCAGGCTGCAGCAAAGAGAGCAGATTAAAGGAATCAAACTGACAGATCCTTTTAGAATCTCACATCTGTTTCCATTACATGAAACAATCTGATCTCCTCTCCTCCTATAATCTTACAATTCTAAAAAGAGTCAATCAAGTCTAGGGTACTTCAGCTTGCAGCCAGCCAGTCCCACAGTTTGTATGGGGTTTGAGATGAATGGGTATGGTGGTTCCGTGTAACTAACAGGAGTGTTTATCAGCGTGCTCAAGACCTGGGAATTTGCTGTCCTCACACGAAAGGGATACTTGTCTGAAGACTATCAGGTCCTCTAAAACAATGCAGACTAACATGAAAATTGCTCACAAAGGCACTGCATAGGCCCCTCCACCAAGCTATTCAGGCACAATAAATTCAGCTTTTCCCATGAATCACAGCAGTTATGAGACAACAAATGGAAGCCTACCAGTTGCTTCTGATGTGTCTTTTCTAGTCAAGATTTCAAAATCAAAACATGCTATTCTAGTACTTGTGGTTTAACCTTTAACTATCCAGTGTAGCCAGAGACAGGCAGATACAAGGATGCTTTAGGACACTGCAGATCACTGACCTCTTATGAGGAGAGGCACAGCATCTAAGGCTCAAAGGAAGAATGATGTGTCAACAAAAGAGGGAAGAGTGGGCCAGATCCCAAGGTGCTGTGTGCAAACAACTCCCATTAACTTCAATGCAAGCACGAGACCTCTCTGGCTCAACTAAAATATTTATTGTAAACCTGTGTTGCTCTTACTCTCCACACATTGCATCTGCCACTCCTCACCTGCTCCCTCTGCCTCACCAGCCTGCCATCTTTCTCACACTATCCCATATGCCCGGGACTGTCCCATGAACCACGACACTGCAATTTCCTCCTTGCACCACACTCCTTTCGCAAAGCCTTCTAGCATTGATGTCCTCCCATACGTCTGTACCTGCCCTCCTCGGAGCTACTAGCCTCTGTATCCTTTGTCTCTGTTAGAATTGAATCCTCTAGAGGCAGGGACCTTGTCTTCTGTAAAGCACCATGGAATCTTATAGCTCTATAAGCAACACCCAGTATTAAATACACCTCTACCCCGATACAACGGTGTCCTCGGGAGCCAAAAAAAAAATCATACCGCGTTATAGATGAAACCGCTTTATACTGAACTTGCTTTGATCCGCCAGAGTGCGCAGCCCCCTCCCCAGTGCGCTGCTTTACCACGTTATATCCAAATTCGTGTTATATCGGGTCGTGTTATATCGGGGTAGAGGTGTATAATGGAAGTGTGCCCCCAATCTCGCTTTCTCTCACAGAAATTGACACAGAATTCCAGCTCCTACAGTCCTCAACAGACACGGCACTTTTCTTCTCGCATCTACTACTAACTATTAGATCCCTCATGCTAAGAAAGCTCACTATTACACCACTGAAGAAAACCAGATTCTATGAGAAGTGGTACTGGCGATTTGCTAACAAACTTGTACGCTCTAAACTGTCTGTCTCCCTTTCCTCGTATACTTGACTGTTTATAAAACATACTAATGAGCACTTATTGCTCCCATCAGCTGGGGACACTACACCTCTAAAAACCCCGGCTGTTCAGCTCATACAGAGTAAATTTTGCACAACTTGTCTCAAGAGATGCATTACCCAGACTGCGCCCTAAGAAATTACACTTGCTTATCCTGCAACCTCAGCCCTAATTCAGTCAGTGAATCATTCCATTGACCATCTGTGGGACAATGAGTTAAATTAGCAGAGGCTTTCCTGATGGTATGTTGGGGACTAATGTTCACTGAATCTTCTTAGAGGAATCCATAGATACTTACTGTAACTGCAGCATCCATTTGGAAAACAAGGATTCATGCTGTTGGTTTAGTTCCTTCAGTTCAGCAGTGAAGGCAGGGGGAGCCTTGTTCAGGAGGACAAGCAATGTTTGCTGTGTTTAGAAGGGGAGAATGGGACAGTCATACAGGGTTTAGGGTTGAAGACAATGACTAAACAGGTGTCTAAATGTGTGCCTGGAGTGCGTGACTGAACCCTTATAAACACAGCACTGATCCAGCACCTTCCCCTCAAAGATCAGAATGCTTTACCGGTATTAATTAAACTGCAATACTCCAGTGGGAACAATTAGCCCAGGTTTGCTGATGGGGAAGTCAAATGACTTGCCCACTTTTACACAGGAACCTGTGGCCGATCTGAGAACAGGATCAAGGCTGATGCTCAGTCCTGTGTCTTGGACACCCCATTCTGCCTCACCTTGCAGCATCTGGGCATACTGCTACTGAGACAATGGCACATTCACAGCTTCTTCTGCACCAGCAGCTGGATTTTCTCCGCTAAGCATGCTCTGCCAATAATGGGTGCACCGAACCAGAGACAACCCCATTAGCAATGGGCAAGACCAGAGTGCCCATCAATGTGGTTTGTGTTAGTTCAGTTGATTCAGTCACTATAGGGTTAAAGGCCATGAGGTATTATGTTTAAAGAAAAGACTCCCGAGTATTAGAAAACAAATAGGAAAGAATTCACCTGCAGATCAAAACTAGTCTCACCAGAGAAAGTGCTATGAGAAATGTATTACGAATCTGGAGGGCTAATTCAGGCTTTTAAAAGACGTGCCAGAGTCCTGATGTGTAAGCTAGCAGCGCTACTTATAATGTTGGCAACGAAATTGGAACTGCTGTAGCATGAGACCTATGCAGGCTTCAAATTCTCCAATTAATGCATCCACTTCCCACCCCCATGTGGCAGAAGGGAGTTTACTCTGGAGAGAAAACAGAAGGGAACTGTACTATTTCGAACAAACAAAACTTTCAGAGCATCATGCTGCCCATCAGTCCCTCTGATATCAGCAGAAGATTTAAAACTGCATGTATGGATTTCCCAATACACAGGAGTGTCCAATTTAACTACTTGGAATCCACCAGAGTTCTCCCTGGGTAATGCATTATGCAGAATCCAGGCAGCTGCCAGTAGGTAATCTGAAGGCATGTGTTTTGGTAACATGGAGTTAGACCAGTAAACCCCGACACAAAAATCTTATGTATTCACCAAGCAGACAGCAGGTACCAGTACATGTTTCTCTGAGTCCCTGCTCCGGAGGGTACACCTTTATTCACTCTCCGTGATACATTCAATCCACGGCCTCTCCATGGGGAGTGTCAACAAGTCCTCCATTTTATTTTTTTTTTTAAAAAGACACCAGAGTTAGATGTCTACTGGGAACCAGATTGGGATAACACTCCTTCTCACACATATACAGAGGTCAATGAATAGCTGTCAGATAGTAATGCTTCGGGCTGGCCCCAACCTGGGTGGGATTTGAACCGCAAACCCAGAGCTGAAATCTTCCCCCACACCTCCCCTCTTTTCATCTGGGGGAATAGATGGGTTTTTACTTTTAACAAATTTGTTCACAAAAGCCAGACTTCATTGCTGCCTGGGTTGGTAGCAGATTTCATTGCTGCCCTCCATTCGTATCATCCCTTTCTACCTCCTCTGCATTCTGAATTCTGGCGATTGCAATGTTCAATCAACCTATTAGCCAGCATCTACTACACACTTCCCTCCCCTCCGTTGCTACCACTTTCTCAGCCCCAAAGGTGGGAGCGCTAGAGCACAGAAGGCGATAGCAGTTTAACCACCCTGTCACCTGACCCTACTCAGAGCAGCTGTACATCACATAATAGTTCAAACACCAATGTACTGTAGGCACACTGTCTACACTAAGGCTCCTGCTACTGATATCTCTAGTACAGCTGAACTGGTGGTAGCAACAGGGCGGAATTTCAAGGGGGAAAAAATCCACCACAGACAAGACCTTCCATTCTGAAGGTGGTTTCATCTGCTGCAACTTTACCTGATCCAGCTTTCTTTTCTGCAGCTTCTGAAGGGTTCGATCAGACGTTAGAACTTTGGAACTACTGTGTGCCTCAAAGTATTCTTCCACCAGGTTGCTCTGAAAAGGCAGAGTGAAAGCTCAGTCTCAGGCAGGTTCTGTGGACTTGCTCTCTCCATGCCCCTACCCGAGGCTCAAATTGCTGTTAGGATGCCACTTTACGGCCACACCCACTCCTCAGTTCAGAGGGGATGGGGTTGAGGAGAAAACCTAAAGCAGAGATGCCAACCTTGTTCTCAGACTTCTAGGAATGTTTATAAAAAAGATTTGTGAGGAATTAGGGAGGCTGCTTTGACATCTCTCCCCCCACCCATCTGTTGGGGAGGGGGAGGGGCTGAAACCCTATCCCTAAACAGGGAGACAGAGCATAGGAAAGCTGCCCTCATATGCCACCTAGGGCCCTTAATTCCTTGGCCAATGCTAGGTCTGGACCTCCTTTCCAGAATAATCCTCCTCCATCACGTTCCTGCTCTCCTCCTCCTGCCACTTCTCCCCTGCCATGAGGGTCTGACAGGAGACAAGCCACAGCAATTGTTAGGTGCGTCTGGAATGCTGGATTCACCACCCACGCCACAGGCAGCATGTTGTGTTCAAACTGCCCCATGTGGGCCCTGCTGGGCTACATTAACATGCTCTAAGTATCTAGAGCGCATGATGGGTGGTGAATCTAGCCCCACCAACAATCACTGTCACCAAGCATCTCTGAATCTCTCCTATCAGGGCTGTATTTCCTCCACACTCACCGTCATTTCCTCCTTCAGTTTCTTAGCTGGTGTTTTTTTGGAAGCAGGAGCTGCTCTAGTTTTACTTGGGGTCTTTTGGTCCAATATGACATCATTAGTTTCTTTGTGGTCCTTGTCTTCTTCCTCCTCCTCCTCAGAGCATGAAGCAGAATAGTCACTCTCGCTGTCTGAACGCAAGCTTGGAGCTAAGGGGAAAGCATTTGAGAGCTGGTAATATCTTTTTACAGAGAACCCTTATTACACATTTCCTGTAGCCTAGGTCTCCTCTTACACATTGTCTATCCTCTTTCAAACATCCAAGTCCTAATCCGATTTCATAGCCATCATGCTACTCAAAAAAAAAATCCATTCTACATAGACCTGAAAATATGCACACTGCTCTCTTTTTCCCTTCTCTTTCCAATTATTTAGTAAGGCTCTTCAAATTGGCACAAGCCTCAAAGTGCGGCTCTACTCTGAAAAGTGATGCTAAAAATGACATTGTGGGATTCCATATTTCTCTTAAAGATGCTACATCAGTCTATACTAGTAAGAAGAGTTATTCCACCTGCCAGTCCTCCAAACATAAGTTGGGTTCTTTCTGGCTCATGTCACCACTAGCAAAAAAGGGCTTTGCCATGGGAATTTTACTAACAATTCAAGAGTGAGAACAGAATCTGGCTCACTCTTTCGTGGCTTTGAAGCGCTAAGGAGCAGTAATTTTTTAAAAAGTGCAAAATGTTCAAAAGCACACGAGTGGTTTAGAAGACCAAGTCACTTTTGAAAATGAAATTTAGGTACCTAGGATCCTGAGATCCCCTGACTGTCACTTAGGCACATCTGAAAATTTCACCCTCAGCCTAAAAAGTGACCAGTTATCTTTATGCAGAGTGCATATCCCACGACAATTTAACACAAACTACACACAAATAAACACAATTGCAAGAACATAAAAGAGGTCTTAATTTTCTGAATTATAATAATCTATAAACTTCCCAAAGTGAGGTTCAAACAATCTTACTGGAATGGAATTTTTACTAGAATTTTCATATATTTCTACTACAGATGAATAAAGCCCAAACAACTGAGCTTGTCAGATTAAAAGCTAATCTGCCTAGTTCAGTGGTTCTCAAACTTTTGTATTGGTGACCCCTTTCATACAGTAACCCTCTGAGTGTGACCCCCCCCCACTCAAATTAAAAACACTTTTTTTTTTTTAATAATTTAAACATTGTCATAAATGCTGGAGGTGAAGCAGGGTTTGGGGTGTAGGCTAACAGCTTGTGACCCCCCTGCATAATAACCCGACAACCTTAAGGGGTCACAACCCTGTTTTAGAATCCCCTACCTAGCTCAATTTACTGTCACATATACACATGTTAAAACGTGTAAGAACATGACATGCAAATCTCTCCCACACTGATCCCACACATTTGAAGCCAGCTAATGACTTGAAATCATCTACTACAGATATAGAATATTAAGCTTTTCAGAGTGACTGGGATTTTAACAGCTTCTTAAATCAGTTCAAGTGATTAAGGTTGACGAACACAAACTCCCAGCCTACAGCGGACAGAGATTAGAGAGTCTAACAGAAGAACTGAATTCCTCACATTTAGTAAAGCATCTGCATACAGGGGATTATTCACATGGTTTTACCTGCTAAGACAAAAGTCACTGAAGTAAGAGATTAGGTGCTGCCACTCACACCCCAACACCTCAGAAACAGTATCGTGCAGTGAAGGAACTATGTATCCCAAACACTGGCTCAGTAAAGATGGTTACTGTGCTATTTTTACTTGAGAGTCACTTGAATTCTCTATGCAGACAGCAATGTTCTTGAAGCACCCATGGGGTGATAAATACATAAGAATGGCCCTACTGGGTCAGACCAAAGGTCCATCTAGCCTAGTATTCTGTCTTCCGACAGTGGCCAGTGCCAGGTCCCCCAGAGGGAATGAACAGAGCAGGTAGTCTTTAAGTGATTCATCCCCTGTCGCTCATTCACAGTTTCTGGCAAACAGAGGCTAGGGATACCATTCCTGCCCACCCCGGCTAATAGCCATTGATAGACCTATCTTCCATCTAAAGAACTAGATACATTCATGGAGCTCAGACAGCAGGTTATTAAGTAACAGAACACTAAGATCCACCCTAAGCTTTTACTTAACAATGCTACTGTACTCCTGTAAACTGGAGCTTATTGCAAATGGTGCTCCTTACCTGACAATCTCTTCCTGAGTCTATAAGGTGTTGTGGACACAAATTCATTCTTTTTACTCTGCAAGAACACAAGTATGTTAGTAAAGTCACACATGCCCTACCAGTAGCAGCACTTTGCCAGGCAAGGGCCCAGGGTTTCATTTCTGAGCTCTCTTTCAGCTGGCAGGGACCTGAGAATGCAGAAGCGGGAAGCTTTGCTTGGGAGAGGAAATTCCTTGTGTTAGATGACCACCTTTTTAGCCCTGGGGGAATGGGGATCACAACTCACAACCAGGATGCGGAAACTTCAGAACCTCTTACCCCTGAAGGAGCCACATGGAAGTGACGACAGTGGTAACACTTCTGCCAGACAGAGCCATGATGCGCTAGGTCACATATTCTACTCACCAAAGTCACTTGGAGTTCCAATAAGTGAGCGACTAGCAAAGCATAAAAGACCACTCAGAACAGGCTGGCAGGGTTGAGAAGCCCAGCAGCAATGTAATGTGTCTGAGGAGCACTGAGCAGTTTTGTTCAGTCACTGTTTACTTAACCCTGTTAAACAGATCATTTCTGTTTTGTGGGGGAAGGAGGTATGATTACATCTTATGTCCAAGAGAGTTTAACTTTAGAACACATAGGATGTGCAGAGCCACAGAGCCTTCTCATCTAGTTAAACACAATATATTATCAGGACATCAGACAAAAAACTCCTAAGGACAATTTTGCTAAGATATAAACAGATCCTCCCATGGCAGGGCCCTGGTAGGTTTCAAGACCGTTTTTTGTAGCTTTGGACCTTGGTAACACATTTAAAGTGCAGCTCTAGTCTTAAAGTGACTATATACAAATGTCAGTCCAATCTGTGTATGTTCAGTTGCATCAATTTACTTTGTGTAATAAGTAGGGGGGTTTGTTTTGTTTTTTGCTTTGTATTCCTGTTAGCAAGCAAAGTCAATATAGATCTGCAAGAGGGAGCTGGGTTCTGCTGCAAAAACTGTAAACTAAGTTCCAATTGTAAATTCTTTATTACTGGAAAGTAACCCAGAAAGAACACAGAACATTAGAACTGCGTAGATGATGTGTGGAACCATGATGCCATCTTTTAGACTCACTTTTCAGATTAGAACAGCACTTTAAATATGCTTCAGAGCACTGCACACACCTACAGTATGGTGCTATATAAGCAATCATTCACTGGAGTCTGGTCTCTATTTCCCAGCATTCACTTCATGAACTCCTCAAGGGGCAGTCCTGCCCTGATGCAATCTCAGCAGACTTGCCAAGGACTAACTGAATTATGGAGACTAAACTACCCTCTTACCTCTAGGCTGTCCATCTAGTTCAGAGTTGAAACAAGTTGTTGGGGCAGCATAGAGGAAAGCTTGCACAGCTGCTGCATAAAGTCTGCCTGTTTCGTACTGTACCCGAGGACGACTTCGGTCTCATCAATCTTTCCCCAATATTAGATTTACATTATTACTAGTGGACACTAAAGTGACTAAATGCTAATGAGCCACCACAGTTTGCAGCATTTCTGGAGCACTCACATCCTCCAGTCCTAAAATTTATACAATTTCCTCCAGCACGTTTTACAAGCTGCTGGAAATCTAAGCATTTAATTGCATATTAAAGGGATGTCAAACATGTCCAGTTGCATGAGGCAAGGGAACCATCTCTCACCCATGCTAATTAGTCTTACAAATCTACTGATCTGCATGTTCACTCTAAAGCCCATAAATCCAAGATCCTCATTTGCGGCAGTTCCAGCGCTCATTTAAACCCTTCCCTGCCTGCTTCGAAATGGAGACATCTGCACTGTGAAAAATCTAGGGAGGTGATGGGTGGGGAAAGGCTCTTCAAGCCCCAATCCTCATGATAATCAGATGGTTTGTGTTTTAAAATAAGATCAAGCAAAAAGCAGTCACTCACCTTCAGCTGGGCTTTGTTTGAAGCAGAGTACTCTGTAAAGCAAACAAAACAATGAAAGTACCATATATTTCCAGCACTGCCAGCTCCTACAAACATGGGCACAAGATGCTCATGTTTCCCCAAGTAAGAAATGCAAGCATCCACTCTCAGTGTCTCAGAGATACTGTCTCTGCATGTTAACTCTCTGGCCAGTCACGCTCATGGGTGCAAGGTGCAGCAATCTGCAGCTGCCCCAGAGTGGGAAATACGCCCCACGAAAGGGGCGGTGGTGCTACCACCACTGGTGGCTTTAGCCAGGGTCCATGGGTACTGGAGACTGACAGGAAATGTCAAGTGAGCAGGAAGGGGTAAAGGTTTAGGTAGAGTGGGGAAGGACGGGGACAGCAAGTAAGGCTATTCTCCATGTCTAGTCCAGCAAGGAGCTGTGGTGCGGGCCAGGAGCGGGAGCCTGAGCCAACCCTGCAGTAGGGGTGTCCAGTTCTTGCACTCCAGCCATTGCAGCTTGGAGCAGGTAACTGCCTCCCAGGACCCTTGGGGAGGAGGGAAGCAGGGCTGGATGCGAGGCATGGAGAGGAGGAGCAGGGTTGGCTGTGGTATAGTGCACCCATTGAACTGGGGAACTACCATGGGGAGGTGCTGAACAAGCACATCTACAGGCTGGTCTGTCCCTGTCCCTCTCTGGGGCTGCACCAACCAGCTCCAGACCCCATTCCAGAACACAAGTCGGGGCCTTCATGCTAGGGTTGGAATGCAGCAAAGGATATTTCTTCTCCCTCCTCCTTTAGCACTCAGATAAGGACATAGCACAGGCCACATGTTGAAGACCGATTGCTTCCTGGACCGCCCCCCTCCCTTTCAAGCTCACACACCAAGCCAGGTCAAGACTCCAAAGCCAACAGTTAGGTAAGGGTGAGGGTATGGGCCCCGTTTATTCCAAAGGCCAGCTTGACATGCCATCTTTGCTGCGAGACGTGTCTAGCACTGATGCTCCATTCTCTCTGCTCCCTGTGCAGAGCACCCCCTGCATATTCTACTCCCCAGTGCACCTGTACAGGGGCTGCCAGTCTAGTCCTTCACAGTCCTCATTAGCCCTGATTTAAAGAATACTCAAGAGAAGCATATGCAGCAAAGTCAGAGGAGTTTCTAAACTGACAACGTTACTGTGCATTGCAGCAGCAGAAGGGAGAAGCAAACACATTCTGCTCTAAGCTAGTAGGAAAAAAAACAAAACAATCAAACAGCATGATCCACAAGAGAACTAGAGCACCAGGCAGACTAAGCGGTACTATATACAAAGCACAAAACTAACCCTGGAATATCAAGTATGCTGGGAGTTGGACCCTGAATGCCAACCTTCTTAATTGCCATTTGTGCTGGGATACACCGGCTCGCTACTTCCCATCAATTCATGAAAATGTCTCAGAACTTACTCTTGTTGCTTTGAGGGGTGCTGGCTGGCTTCTCAGGATACTGGGAGGATTCAAAGGTTACATTCTTCCCTGGTGTCTGGGCTAGTTCAGAGGCTTTAAATAAAATAATAGTTTCAAAATGTGTTAGGCACAAAACACACACCGGACAGCTGTGGGTGTGTCACAGTGACACACAGAGTTCTTTGCCCAAAGTAATCTCTTACATAGTAACCCCATTTCCCAATCTTTTCAAGGAGCTGCACCAGCTATTTCCCTTCTTTCTCTACCTTTGAGAGTAAATTTAGTACTCGTGAAAGGTTCTTCAAGACTACACTCTTCTGCTGATCCACAAGCCAGGTACAGAGTTAGCCTGACGTAAGTGTCACCCTAGTGGAGGGGCCATCCCTTGAAGTGAGAGAATATTTTAGTCATGACACTTGGTCCTCTGTCTGAGGCTGCTGAACTGGACTCTCTGGTAACGGCTTATGTGTTGAGATCATCAGTCCACAGGGAACTGGACTAAACTCACATTTTATTGACTCTCTTCTGATAATCATCAGTGTGGGTTGGATTTGAACTGGTGACTTGAATGCAAAAGGCTACGTATTGCAATAACAGTACTGAGAATCTAAACTTCACTCAGTTCACTCAACTAAGACTTCAGCTTTACCAGCAAGAATCTCTCATTCCACTTGGCTTGTTCTAACGCATAACAGAGCTCAAACTGTTCCAAACATCACACTCCGCCTGCAAGACTAAAGGATGGATCAGCTCAGACTCTGCTGTGGGATTACGGCATGCACAGTGGAATAGGAGACACAACGAAGCCCAGCATTACAGTAAAGGAAACCCAGAGCACCAGTGGTTAAAGCCCGAACTACTGGTGACACATAATATAGTGGATGTGAACCTCTGCATTAACACATACTGAAAGGGGACCACTATAACATGAGGGCTGCCATTACAGAAGAAGCAATCACCAATATGTCCAAATCTCGAGCTTCTGTTTCTCAAAACTTTTGATCCAAAGCTAATCATAAGACTTCTTAATAGTACTTTTTAAATACAAGTAAATTACAAAGAGGCTGCCAGACTAAGATTCCAGAAATAATTTATTCACTTGATAATACTGAAAAGACAGACATACCCAGCTCTGCCATCTTGCCAGAACGTTTTGGAGTCTGGAATGAGTAAATTTCACCCCCACCTGCACTGGAGCCATTTCTCAAGGAATCTGTTAGAAAACACATAAAGACAGCCATACTGGGTCAGACCAAAGACCCCTCTAGCCTGTCTTCCAAGAGTGGCATGCCAGGTGCCCTCGAGGGAATGAACAGAACAGGTAATCATCAAGTGATCCATCTCCTGCCACCATTCCCAGCTTCTGGCAAACAAAGACTAGGGACACCATCCCTGCCCATCCTAGCTAATAGCTATTGATAAGGCCTATCTTCCATGAATCTATCTAGTTTTTTTGGACCGTTATAGTCTTGGCCTTCACATCCTCTGGCAAGGAGTTCCACAGGTTGACTGTGCATTGTGTGAAGAAATATTTTCTTTTGTTTGTGTTAAGCCTGCTGCCTATAATTTCATTTGGTGACCTCTAGTTCTTGTGTTATGAGGAGTAAGTACCACCTCCTTATTTACTTTCTCCGCACCAGTCATGATTTTATAGACCTCTTTCATATCCCCCTTCAGCTTGAAAAAGAGACAACTAAAAGTCCCAGTCTTATTAATCTCTCCTCATACAGCAGCCGTTCCATACCCCTAATCATTTTTGTTGTCCTTTTCTGAAACTTTTCCAATTCCAATACATCTTTTTGAGATAGGGCAACCACATCTGCACACAGTATTCAAGATGTAAATATACCATGGATTTATAGAGAGGTAATATGATATTCTCTCTCTTATTATCTATCCCTTTCTTAATAATTTCTTACTCATGGATACATAAAAAGCACTGACATATTCCTAAACCATGAGAGTCAAGACTATGACTTTTTTTCATTGAACTTGAAAGGACTGTTTGTGTTATGGAAGTGGGAAAAATGCCCACACGCAGTCCAAGAACCATTAGAACTTAACCAGTCAAAGTTCGTGGTCACTGGGCATCACTCCCTGAAGCCAAATAATTGTTTGGCTAACAACTCCACTTTTACATATTACAAGAGTTTTCTGAATTAGACACATACTATATCTTCCCCAGAAATACCTTCAGCACATGCCCCCAAAACAGCCACATAGTTCTGCTCTTCCAGGATCTCCTGGGCCTCATCATCATCAGAAATGTTCTCAAGTTTCTTCACAAATCTCTTTATATTGAGCGCAAGTTGAGCTCTATCCTTCCGCACTTTAACACCTAGAATCACAACCGCAAAAACATAACTTCTGATAAGCTAAATTTAATTAATGGTATTGCAGTAGTACCTTGGAGCCCCTGTCCTAAACCACTCTCTTTCTCCCACCCCCTCAGAGTTGTGCTAGGGGCTGTACAAATAAAATAAAAACCACAGACCCTGTCTCCAATGCTTACAATTTAATTAACCAAACCTGCAGTGAATGTCTCTGGCTTTTAACATTCATATGGAAACTCAAGACAGCACCTGTCCCAACTGCCAAACAGTGATTTGGAACTGATTTGAATTTGGAACTGAGACATTAACATGACTGGTTTTTTTTTTTTTTGTTTTGTTTCATAGCTACTTCTAGATTTCATACCAAGTTCTCAATATCCATATAAGTGATGACATCAGTACAATTCTGAAAGTGTTAATTGCTACTGCAGAGTTGCACATATCAGGATTTGAGGCCCATAAAGTCTAAGGAAATCACACTGAACACCATAAAAAGACACCCCAAGCCAACTGTTTAAAAGGAGATGCTCACATGACATTACCACTGCTGGGAATATGAAAATTGTTAACATTCAAAATTTTCAGGAGCAACTAGTGATTTTAGGTGCCTCCGTTTTCAGATACTAGTTATCAGGAAGTGCTAAGCACTTGCTTTTTGAGCAACCAGACCCCTCCAAGATGAAGCTGGGCACCCAGAGGCTACCAATCATTTTGACGACCCTTAGCCTTGATACATTTCAATATCTGCAAAATAAGTTGCCTATTTATGCTTAAACCACTAGTACCTCCGTTATCAGAAATGTGCTTCAGAACATCTTCATCTGCCACAAACCTGGCTTCCAGGACCTTGTTTCTCTTTAACTCCAGCTGACTCATAGCAGACAACCTGCAATGCCAACAAGCGTTAACGAGGTGGGAGGCCGGGCACTGCCCACCCCTCAGAGCACCACGCAAACCCGCAGCTATGCACCCCCCATTTCCGGGCAGCAAAGCACCACGTGCACCCGGCCGCAATAGCCGCCTTACAGCTAGGGAACTGCGCACGTAGACTTTGCAAGGCGGGAGCGGCCTGGCCCCCAGCTGCCCGCGGAACTGGAGACGGAGGCTACACCTGGCTCGAGCCCCGCCCCACCAGTTCCTCTCCCGCCCCCGCGGCTCACAGTAGCTCCAAGGCGGGTGGCAGCGGCACGAGTCGGAACCAGGTGCATCCTTCCTGCCTCTGGGCCGCACAGCGCGAATCTACCGCCCTCCCGGGGGAGGGGCAACAGGGGCGGGGACTGCGCTGCACAAATAGGAAACGCAGCTGCGCGAGATCGATCTTCTCGCCAGCAAATCAACAACGCCTCAGGCTGGCTCCTTCCGCCCGTCCAGGAGATACTCGCCCTCAACCAACCACGACGGGGGCGTGGCCAGGAAGGTGTCCCGCCCCCAGACTCCTCCCCCTTCTAGCGCTTGAGCGGAGGCGCCCCGTCTAGGCCTGGCGCGCCTTAGCCATGGGCGGGAGCCAGGGTCCGCGACACTGACTTACTGCTGAGCCGGGCACCGCGGCTCCGCTCGCGGGCTCTGCCCTCGCCGTGCCTCGGGGCCGCGCCGACCCCTTTGTAACGCCGGAACAAGCGCCCGACGGGCAGGGGCCCCGGCGCCTTGTGTAATTTCGGGAGGGCCCCTATCAAGCGACCTGCTT
Source organism: Gopherus flavomarginatus (assembly GCF_025201925.1). NCBI lineage: Eukaryota > Metazoa > Chordata > Testudines > Testudinidae > Gopherus > Gopherus flavomarginatus. Next base: position 23,264,320 of record NC_066626.1, on the reverse strand, counting down.
ACAGCGGCGCCCGCGCTGCGCCTCTTCCGCCTGGCGGGAGCCGCCTGCTGCTGCAGAACCGCAGGGCCGCCCACAGGATGCCGGGGGCCTGGGGTCTTCGGCGGCGGGGGGCCCCGCTCCGGGACCCGCCGCCGAAGTGCCCCGAAGACCCGCGGCGGGGACCGCCCGCCGCCGAAGCTCAGCTGGGAATTCGGCGGCGAGGCGTCGCGGGTCTTCGGGGCACTTCGGCGGCGGGTCCCGGAGCGGAAGGACCCCCCGCCGCCGAAGACCCGCCTGCACTCCGGGGGCGGGTTCCGTTTAGGCGGGAATTCGGCGCGGGCCCGTCCGCCCCGGAGTGGAAGGACGCCCCGCCGGCGAAGAGCAGAAGCAGAAGCAGCTCCAGGACCCCGCTGCAGGGGCCCCGAAAGCTCTTGTGGGGGGCCCTGCGGGGCCCAGGGCAAATTGCCCCACTTGCCCACCCCCGGGCGGCCCTGCAGAACCGTTTCCTGAGGCGATCCCGCAGGGCAGGCCTGGCCCGTCCCCGCCTCGCTGCTGTGCCGGACAGCGCGCCCGGAGCCCGGTCATACGCCCCCTCGGCGTGGCCTGGCTCGGACACGTGTAACCTGTCACGCTTTAGGGGCGCCATAGGTCGGGTTCCCAAGGGCAGGGCGCAGAGAGGTACAGGTGGGGGTACCTGCAGCGGGGGCAATCAGTGGAGGGCGGGTGCACTAGGGCTCCCCGTGAGGGCAGCAAGCCCAGCACCCAGCGACAGCCCTCAGTCAGCGCCTTCCTAAGGGACCCCTTTCCTCAGCGCTGTGGGGGAGGTGGGATCCAGCAGCTGGGGTTTGCAGGGGCATATAGATCAACCAGCTGCGGGTGCAGGAGAAGGACCCATGGGGCTTTCTCTGTTGTGGAAAAGGACCCGCTGAGGACCCTGGACAGAGACAGGAAGCTCCAAAACGAGGCCATTTGCAGAAACCCTTTAAGTATGGTAAGCCTAGTTACTCAAACGCTTCCTACCGTTTGTTTCATTTAACAAATGGGGTTACATCTTCAACTACCGGTGTGTGGCGTTCGCTGGAGGGTGCCACAAAGCCAGATTGCCCGGGAAGCTGCATACCAAACCAACTCCGTTCTTAGTGAATGGAACCTGCCCACTTTACAAACCACCCTCCTGAACACTAAAAACGTTGCTTACAAAAATAAACAAATACAACAAGGTATGTTAAATCATTGAGGAAGACACACCCACTCTCCTAAAAGTTGCATGAGGAGTACTGGCCCAATTCCAACTCTGGAGATTACATTCGCCCTGCCGAAAAGCAGGGAGTGGTGAATTTTAAGGATGTTTTATTTAACTTCTGATCAAACTGCATCATAAAACTAGTGTATACTGTTAAACAGCTGCCATGTTTCATCCCAAGTTAGATACGTCAGAGATAAAGAAATGACATCTGTATTGAAATTAATTCCAGTCCTTAATGATAGCAGCAGCATTATTTTACATGCTCAAGCAGGTGTCTGACTTAAAGTAGGCTTTCAATGAGGATATGTGCAACAGAGATCATTCCTGTGCTTATTTGTGTAAAAAGTGATTCCACAATCTGAAATTTAGGTCAGAAGCCCCCTCTCCTACTGAAGTCTTCCTTCATGGCCATAAAATTTGTATAAACAGGATTGTGGAAAGGCCTCTCTCTCTGCTCATAGCAAATTAGCTTACTGAACTCCACAGCACCTGGAGTGTGCACCATATACGATTTAAGCATATTCCAATATTTTCAGAAGAACTAGTCTCTCTTAGTTCTTATGCAATTCCATTTGTAAAACAGTAACAATGATACACTATCTTCTCACTACCTGTGTCCTCCGGGCTTTCTTCCTCCCTTTTACTCTCTGCACTTTCCTCTTCTTCCTGTTCCTTCACAAGGATAGCCTCCTTTACTCCATATTAAGTTTACTTGGAAAAAGTAAAATGCTCTTTTGTATGGGATGAAGTGTATTTACACAACAGACTGACACCCAAGGAAAGTTATCAGGTAAATTGGCATTAGCAGGATATTAATCTGAAATATGTTCTATTAGTGTTGACAGATATATACTGCATATTAATTGTCCAATACTCCTCCCTTACCACTGCACTCATCATAGATCATCTAAGTTTGTAAAATGACCATTTGCATTAAGAAACCATATAGAAAGATCCATTACATGTTGACACCTTAACAGAAACAAATCTATATATTAAACAAAACCATGCACAAAGTTAAAAAGTACAATTGACAAAAGGTGTACGCATTCATCCAGAAACAACAATATTTATTTAACATTGTGTGTATATATATATTCTGCATTGCAGACTGTTTTCCATTTTATACATCTCTATTTACAGTGATTTAAAATATTCTTTATTTTTTTAATCTCTGGCAAATATATACAAGGTCAACAGTAACTACATTTCACATTTCAACAACAATCAACAGCATTAACCAGTTTCAGTAAGACAGTTAGGGTAATGGTTTACATGCACCAAAAACATGATCTTCAATGTGTGTTATCTTCAGCTCTGTAAGAATGAAGATTTTTCACTTGTCCCAGGTTAAAGGACATCATGCAACAGAGACTGCATTTACTACCCATTCTGCTTAGTTTTTCACCAGCACTATATCCTGAATGTTTGGAAGTGCATACCAACATGCAGGGTTACACACTAGTGAAAAAAGGGCATCTACACAATTCAAGCCCTTTGGCCAAACAGATTTGTCCACAGAAAGTAGGTTATTTGCTGCCTGTCCTCCTTTTGTGACAATGACAAAATTACATAAAATGCCAAAGTAGTAAAAATCCTTCAGAAATCTTAGTCCAGAGAAACAAACCTTGTATGACAGAAACAGTAAGAAAATACTATCTCAATCCTTGCAGATTGTTTCATTTTGCTAATCAAACTGACTGCAAATTCTATTTTGTTACACGAACAGTAAAACTCAAAAGATTCATTGTAAAGTAGAGGAATTTATTACAAATTTAAAAATCACAGCACAGGGTACCTCAGTTTACTTATAGCAAATAAAAGTTACCATAGTAAGTCCAAAATGTATTGTGTTGAGATGATCTACTTATTCACAATCTTTACTAGCTTTTGCCTGGTGTCCTTGATATGGAAAAATGATTGCAGTTAAATGACTCCCTTAAGGTTATTTACTTAATTACATGGTTTCATTCCATAAATAACCAACTAGTAATGCCCTTGCACAAAAGTATTTACTGTTTTCTTGCAGAAAAGTGCACTGTAGTGTTTCCAAGTCATATTTGAATACACAAACATTTTGAACACTAGCAAACCCATGAATACTTTGCAAAGACAAGTAATTTATTCTGAGTGATTGCCAACTCATATTGACTGAAAATTAGAAGCCATGTACTTTTTGATAGTAACATTTTTCATAAACAAAAAAATATGCAAGACTAGTGAATGGTCTGAACTGGAGGGGAAAATTTCAGTAGCTTATTTTCTGTCACTTCTAAGTCCTATACTGTCAAGGAGAAGAAATTTAATTTACTTAGAGAAACTACTAACAACCTGTTAAATTTCCTACTCAGTGCTGGGAAATAGCAGGCTCAATTGTCCTACACCTGAAATAAAGCTACAGTGACAAAGCACCATAAAGGAGTCTAGTCTTATTGGAGGGTACATCTAAACTATTATCTGTGTACAGACGTGATATAACTATTTGCTCATTTGAAGACATTTCAGTAATTAACTTGATTTTTCTAGAACCAATTAATTTTTTTGTTTGGGAATCAATTTTTTTTAAATTTAGTTTGACAGAAATATTCAGTCAAAATACTGGAGTCTTCTGCTCTATTCACTCACACTTCACTGCTTGTAAACCTGTAATAGGCATTCATGATGAAATAATTAGTTGACAAAGTCCTAGCTCAAAATGTAGTCCAGGATCTCAAAATAACTGTACAACTGTTTCCATCTGTGTTTCCTCACAGGAATAGAAAAGCAATCCTTTACATTAGAAGGGACAATTTTTTGAAGGATGGACCCCATTTTAATTACATTTGGTCCCTTAATGGTCTCTTTTGGTATACTGTCTGATGCATGTAGGAAAGATAAAAAGGAATTTGCTTTTCTATACTCCTATAGGGATCACACTAAATCCTGAAACAGAAACAGCAGTTTGCATCTAATTTAGTTAAATCTAGAATTAAGCTGTCTGGGTTGGGGTAATAAAGTTCATTTCTCATCCAGATTGTATCTGAGGTTCTCTGTATAACTACAAAATAAACAGAACTTATTCTTATTGCAGATACTGACCTTAGCCAACCCTCAGGTAAAATTTACTAATCAATTTAAGTGCCTACATCTATTTTCTTTCTTCCTGTTTTATGCTTTGCAAGCTCGGCTTAATAAGGCAGGATTTTAAAAAGCCATATTAAAAATATTAGCAATGGTCATATAAACATATGTACGCCAGACTTGCGAAATCTTATTCTCACATTCACTTGAGGTGTTTTGTTTTGACGTACCAGTGACGGATCAGTTTCCCCCACTCCTCTCCATTGTCTTCCATCAAAATGTAATAGGCTGGTATATATACTGGGCTCTCAGCTGATCTATTATGACAATTTTGAAAGAAGGGTTTATATGTTCATTTATACTTCAGCCATAGAAAATATCTAAATACACTTTCAGGCAGTGCACAACCTTGATTATCCAAATGCCATAAGGAATAAATGAGAAACAAGGGAATTTTCAATAAGGCCCAGGTCCTAGAAACAAAACACTAAGTTTAAAATACCAAACAAGATACCAAATATTGTATGGTCTGGTTTAAGCTGAATACTCAGTGCATGTACACCACAGTGAATTTGCCCTTTTTATTTTATGTGTTTGGAATGGACTGGCACAAGTTACGTCTGGCTTTGCCCCTTGAGTTCTGCAATCATTCCTGACTCGAGAAATAAAAATACATGTTCACTGTCCACAATGCTACTCTCACAATACCAATGGATACAATAAATATACCTAATGCACTTGATAGTAAGTTTAACATATTAAGGTAACATGTCTTAGAGTTAGGCAATGCTAGATTGCAACAACTTAGGGTTTGTATGATTTAGTATTTAAAATATCAAGACTGTCTTTTTGTTCTGTTTGTACAGTGCATAATAAATAATAGCTTAGCTCATATTCTATTTATCACTTTTTTCCACAATTTAGAGGGACAGTATTTTGTTTAACTTAATTTAAAAAATTTATTTTCTTTGAACAGTCAATTTGGTCATTTCTATCTTCAGGTTGTTTTGATTTTCAAGAGTTTTTTATTTTTGATTAAAAAAATCAAACTGAAATTACTTATCAATCCATTTGTGTGAATTGTTTCCAGGTTTAAGAAAATTAAAACACCTTTATCTTAAAAGGAGGTAGCAACTGGCTTATCTGGAACAACAAAAAAGTTTAAACTGTTGATTTAAAAATGGCCTCAGTGTAGAATAATCTGTTCCAAAATTAATCTTCAAAATATATTTGTGAACCTTTTATCATTATTTTGAATTTTTCCCCCTTGAACTAAGCTTTAAAATTAAATTACTAGTTATCCAAAAAGTAAAGCAACCCCCTTTTATTTGCCACTATTTAGTAGTGGATCGTACCCCCAAAATTTTCTAATATGTTTACATTTATATACAATACACACACAACTGAGGCAATTGATTGTCATCATGTGACAACGTATGTACCTACCCACACACAAACCTCACATGGTGAGAAAAAGCTCTGCCCCAGTATATTCTACTATTCACAAAAGTAGTGCAAATAAAATATTTTGTCAGAAAACAGTATTTTCACTATTCCAATGTCAAAGCAGATGATTTTAATTACCTTAAAAGCTAGTAAGAAATATGAGAATTTATTTGAAAATATCAGATTTATGTATCTGAGACTATTATATTTGCAAACCATACAAATATCTGATATAATACATAACTGGTGTGATAAAATGGTCACTGCTACAGAATGGAAGGACAGGCTCCACACTCCTAAAAAAGCTTTTTCAAGGTCACATCACAAATTGGTATTTGAGATGTACAATAAGGTATAAAGTCTCAATATTCTGAAAACTAAACTAAATGGATGGATAGTAGGGTATTTAATCTTCACTTGCAACATTCGTTTAAACAGCTATTGTCATCTTGCTGCCTGCATGAAAAATGGCTCACAGCTCAAGCAAAATGTCACTTGAAATAGCTTAAAAGCTGATCAAAGATTTAATTAGCACGCCTGTTATTTTATATTTCCTTAAATTATGAAGCCCCAGAAAAAAGAACAAATTACAAATGCCAGCAGATTATTGTACACAGTTATGCTAAAATCAAGGGATAATACATTTATCTTTACTTAAATGTGTATCTACACCTAGCTACAGTACCCATGGTTCTCCACTTCAGATTTGTGCATATATACTATCTCAGATAAGGAGGAATGTCGTATTCTACATTCTGACCTCTTGTATACTGCAACTGTACTCAACTATTGCAGGGGTCTAAAACTAGTGCATGATGTTACATACCAAATACATCATAATTACGGACAGACAATAGAGTGAGGTAAGGAAAAAGAACTTAAGTCTAAATCTTTGTCAGAAACCTATTATTTTAATAGTTTTGTACTTAGTTTAACAGTAGCATACAACCCCCTCCAAAATCAACTCTGATTATTCTTTGTTTGTATCCCAAGCATTTCCATTTCCATTTCAATTAATGCCACAGTACTTTGAAGTTCACCAAAGCTCAGTACATCATATTTCACAACTACCTTTACATGGATTGATGGACACATCTAAAAGCATTAACAATATATAGCACTGACATGACACATTATAATGGCTGCTTCATTTGTGTTAATGGATGAGTCATTCCAGAACATAGAGAGAGGTTGATTAGTGAACATCTGACACGAAGCAGTCAAAGGATCTTTTGGACAAGTTATTATGTATCATATCAGTCCACAGTGTGGAACATCTAGGATGTTAATAGGGACAGAATTTGAACTCTTATCCATAAGCATATTATAGTGAAAGTAGTGTGCATATACGCACAAAAGCAGATTAATGAATACTTAACAGATTTATAAAATATAACAAAAGGCACTCCGCCAAAATAAGGACTAAATACCTGCAAAACTGGTTTTAAAAAGTGACTAAAACTTAATTCAAATTTGAGCACCCATCTCTGACTCCCCATTTGAAATCACAGGACTATTTCATTTTGCTGAACTGGTTTAACTGCATTTTGTAAAAGAAATGGATCATGATATGGAAACTTGTTTGCTAAGTTTTAACCTGATGCAAAATTTTTAGAAGAGTTATAAATCCCTTAGGTGAAAACTAACCGTGGAAAATATAGAACCTCGATAGCTGAACTACCAAACATCAGTATGTATATTTTTGTATATATCTTTACTATACATACATACATACACACAAAATAAACACTCGAAAAAATATATTGGGATTCTTCCAAAACTAGCCTGACCGTCTGACTTACATTTCCATCTCAAGAACTAATATAAAGGAATAATTGGTCCTTATCAATTTGAAATTATATTTATCTTTAGTAATATTTCTTTTTTTTAATGTTATCATTCCTCTTTGAATGTGAAATATGAAGATTAAGTGACCAAGTAACTCATTCAACCATAAAAATGTCTTCCTTTACCTGTTTATAAGTTTGAAAGTCGCTTTGAAAAAATGCTACTTGAAACGAGGGTGTTAAAAAGAGAAGAATTGAAAGCTTGAAACAACATTTAAACAACCAACCCATTAAATACCCACTAGCAATGTAATGCCATTTTAGTTCTGAATTTCATACAATCTTTATAAATCGAAAGATAGCCTGTTATTTGTAGCTATTTGTTTCTATTTTTTCCACAGTGAAAATTATAAAACAAAAGTGCCTACAGAATAAAAAAATGTAACTCTAATCTGTTCCATGGGTTAATGGCCTGTACACTTCCAGGTCACAACAGAGTAGAGAAAAAAGACTGAGACTTCCTCTTTTCTCCTTAGTTATCCAAAGAAAGACACAGGCTAAAATATGATGGACATCCTCCTTTGTAATCAGAAATGTACTTTTAAGTAGTGATCGCTAGCATAGGTAGCAATTGCTGCCCATACATCAATCACATAGATTCAGGACTTGGCTCAATGGCATGAGTTCAGAGTTTTCTAGGAGACTGCCTGTCTCCATCAGCAAAATGATCAGATATTTACAAAATTTACAATGGATTGTAAATACAAAGGCAGTGAAGTGCGGTCCTTCTGGGAGAAAATACTACCCCGTTATACCAACATTGTTTCTAGAAAGAGTTGCACATTGATGCTTCAGTGTTTCCAGCAAACCATTATCTCAATCCCTGATGCATCTCCTTGGAGGATTATGTCTGGACTACAGACTTCTTAATCTATGCTGTGACTGAGCTAGGAACACCTAGAAAGCAGAAGGGGCTCCCTAACAGCTATGATACCATAGAATGCAGCCTGAGAATCCCTCTGTTTACCTGAAGATACGCTTGTTTCAATTCAGTGATTATCACCTCACACAAATAGAAGCAGAGCTAGTAGTTAATTATTTCTGGGAAAGTGTGTCTCTCCTTCCCACTTTTGAATTATTTCAACAGGTTTGGCCTTTCCAAATTCCAGTGTGTAAGCGGAATGACCCTGTGTCCTGGAGGGGAAGACATATAACATAAATATGGCTACAACGCCATAAGTAGCACATTGTGACCTACGTTCTCTACTTACAGCCCTCTTTATCTGAGGGGCAACGACTTGGTAATAGGCATGCCTCCACTGTTGAGCAGGAAGAGTTTCAGAAGTAGGAGAGTGGGGAAGGAAAAGAACAATTCTCATTTTAATGGAAAAGTGCATTGGTCAGCAAGAAGCAACAATGACATTCCCCTCTCCCAGAACTGACTGCACAAACTCAGAGAGGTCCAAAGTCACATTAGAATCTCTGAGGCACTCCTGGTTCTAGAAAAATCATGATCCAGTAGTCTTTGCAGTACTATAGACTGATAAAACTAACCCGCTTCTATTTCTTAACAAAGCCAGAGCATCATCTCATAGGGATCACATTCACCATTTCCTCCAATATCACTAGTCTCACAGTGTTGAAATGGGACTGATCAGCCTATGATGGATTGCACATCACCCAAGGAGAAAGGAAGGTGTGGAAAAGGCATACAGTACATTTTATACTGCTTCACAACCATGTTCACAAGGGGTGGGGACTGGGAGTGAGAGGAGATTTATTGCTGTTTCATACAAAATACAGGATGATATCTAAACTGAATCAAATGAGATCACAATGGTCAGTATTTTCACACTGTGGGATGAAGGTTCTTGTTTTTGCCCAAGGATGAACTGTCTGTTGGTTAAAGAGGAAGAGGGGAGTCAAAGCTACACCTGGGATATCAGCTGCATATTGAAACTTGGGGATCGAGACTGCTTGGTAAGGGGAGCCCCTGGAGTAAGGAGATCTTTACCTTCCCCAGCTTGGCCTAGCCGGTCCTCCTGTAGACTGATAGTTGAAAACCGATTGGAATTGCCAGCTGCTAGATTAGTAACACCCGCAGTGCCAACCCCAACAATGCAAGCTGCTTGACCACCATTTACATAGTCAAATGATTTACTGGAGGAAGCACTAGCAGTCCGGATTAGGCTCAAGCTACTGGCTTTTGGTACCACCTGCCCAGCAGGCAGGCTGAGGTGTTTCTTTGTAGGTGTCATCTCAATTGTTTCTGCAGTAAGGTCAGTTGGTTGGTGCAGGTGCTGCTTCTGAGCTACTGAATCTCGAGGGCTCTCATTGGATTTAGTGGCAGATGATGTTTCTTTATCCTTAGCTGAACGCCCACTTGCTGCTTTCCTTAAACTGCCCCTCTGCGATGTGGACGATAGAGGCTTGGTCCCAACTGGCTGGCTACTAAGGGAAGCTCCTGATGAAAATCCTTCGTCAGCATCATTGAAGTTCACGGATTCCTCTCTTCCATTTATACCCTCAGTATCTACAAAAACCCAACACAAACAAATTAGACCCAGAATCTAAACAGTCACATTACATGAAGTAGATGTATACAGATGTAAACAAAATGTCACTAAAAACAAACTTCACTTTCTGATCCAAACACTTTTCCACTTGTTAATTGATTCCTGCAACCAAAATTTTTCCCTCTATACGTAGTGGATAGTAACTTTTGTCAGCATCAAATTCCAGTACTCTACACTAGCAGCCTGATTTACCTCTCACTTGCCTGATTTTACACTGATGTAGCCTCATTCACTTCAAGGGAGTTATTCCTGATTTACATGTGTAAATACAAAAAATCAGGCTCCACATGGTTTATTTATTCTCTGTTCCATTCATATGCACTGTGCCCGGTTCTCTCACACTTGTATAAATCTATTACACTTTTGTTTACACAAGTGAGAGGAGAATCAGAGCCTCTTGTGTACATACTTTTTATCTGGGTAAACCTCTCATCTGTATTAATTCACCATCTTCTGTAGAACTCATCAGCTCAAGCATTACTAGTAGAGGCACAGATAATTGTGAGCATCTGAACAACTCTGCTTGACTATCCAATCCATTACCCAATTCAGTCTAAAGGATTCTTCACAACCCCTTCACTAATCCTTTCAGCCTAGGTTGCTATTTTTATCCTGATTAAGGGCTGCATCCCGAGAGGTACTGAATACAGTAAATGCAGCTCCTGCTGAAGTCAATGTGAGTTGCTGCAAGAACTCAACAACCTTTAGGAACAGGTCAGACCATTGGTCACCAATCACCACCATGCCTGCAGGTGTACTAGATTTTAGCAGATGCCAAGTGGCACATGTGACTAAACTTTTTCCTGGAGATAAACCCTAATTCCTATGTGTCATCTCTCCTCCAAACCCCAGTCCTCCTTGCACTTCCAGTAATTACATGAAGCTGGCTTCCATCATATTGCCTGTAACCTGGCTGCCTAAATATCTTCTATCTATAAAATACTTCTTTGTATATGGAATACAAGATTAAGCTGTGAAGTGCTGCACACTGTGGAAGAGACTTTGTGCTTCTGAACAGGACCTGCCTGTCAAACAGCAACCTATCACTCCAGGCCATGAATGGAGAACAGAGAAAACCTAGAGGTGGCCTCAGTTTCCTAGGATGCAACCTGAAGTCTGGTTTTGAAAGTTGGGAGTTTAAAACCCAGCTGTGAAGGTATGTATCTGTTTCAATTAAAAACCCATGGCTGGCCCATGGGGCTTGGGCTCAGGGTCTGTTTAACTGGTATAGACGTTCGGGCTAGGGCTGAAGCCCAGGCTCTAGGACCCTGTGAGGTGGCAGGGTCCCCATAACATCTAAAGCAAAATTAAACAGACCCTTATCCGGAGCCAAGTCAGTTGGCATAGGCCAGCTGCAGATGTCTAACTTTAGTGTAGACAGACCCTGAGTATATTAAGTCAGTGACCTTTGGAAATAAGTCTGACTTGACAGGGTCCAAAGATGGATGAGCTCTGCTGGTTTACTGGCTAAATTTACTGGCAGCAGGTTCCTTTGCAAACTACTTCTAGTTTGTGGTTTTCATTTTGCTCCCTTACTTTCCATTACTAAGGAAACAGATGCATTTACTTCTTAAGTGCTTGCTTTCAGTCCTATACCATGAAAAGGGTTGTACAAAAAATAGCAAGTATTTTCATAAAAAATGCAATTTTGTTTCAGGCCATTTTGAAACCCCAAGGAAATTCATAAAGTAGTTTTTACAACAAAACATGACAAAATATGCATTTATCATGTATTTGAACAGGACTTTGAATTTCAAAAACTGTAGTTTTTGCATTTGAATGAAAGTGTGCTCATTTTCACTCCAGCTGTCTTACTTTCAAAATTAAAAAAGCAAAATTTCACCTTTTAAAAAAAAATAAAAATAAGGCCTTCAAATTGTAAGAATTTCAGATTTCCCTGTGATAACCCTAAGTATGACTGCTTGCAGGAAACCCCAGGAAGTTTACATGTCTGACGGCTTCAACTGCTGCATTATTCCAGTGGCAGTTTGCTCATTCTGCTCTGGCACATACCAAAGAGCTTGTCTGAAGCTCCTTAAATGGTGGCAAAAGGTTTATGAGTCTAACATACAGGAATGAACCTACCCTTCCACAGACTTTTGTCAGTGCACTGACAAAGGTGACAAGTTGTTTTTAAACTTTCAAGTTACACTGCAGCCTATAGAGGCCAGTACTTTGCTCTTGGTGCTCCTTCACCGTGCAAAAATATCTAGCTTGGCTATGCATATCATATTTCAGAAGCAGAAAGCAGAACAGCTTTACAGACAGGTTTTTTTGGGTCCCTTTCCTTTGTAGGAAACCCTTTTTGTTGAAGCTAAGATCACTGTTATTCCTGGTTTCAGCCTCCCCAGGGGCACTCAGCCACTTTCTAACCTAAAGCCATTCTCAGTAGAATACAATGCTGGTCTGCTTTATTATGCAATCCTCATAGAATTAATCTAATCTTTAACCTCCCATAAACTGTAAGCAACTTCACAGTACTGCAGTCTTCATACTTGGAAAAAACTTTAGCCTCAGGACAAGACAAGCATTTTAAACTCTAAGGGATATTTTCTAATTATTAAAATGCATTTACTACAACTTCCTGAATACATATTTAAAATATGGGTTTTATTTTTTTCCCGTTTGATCAAATCAGTCCTTTAGAAATATAAAAGTGTTTGTCTTCTCATTTATTCACACAAATACTTCCCCACATTAAACAATGAGACATTTTATGAACCACCCACTACCACCGTCCTCAAAGGTGCTGGTAAAAGGATGATACAACTGAAATACCCTGAAACCAAAAGAAGAAGCTTTTCCCATCAGACCCAGCATTTATATTCTTTTATACCATCATGCAAAACTGAATGAAAGTGCATTGATTAGGAACCATGGCAGCAGCTAACACCTCCTCTCTCAACCTTCCCTTAGTCAAATGGATGATGTGTAACTTGCAGGAAGACACCGAAGTGTTCATGAGAAAATAATCAGGGATGCTAAACAGATTATCCTACTTCAGAAAAAACACCATGAGACAGCAGAAGGAAATTGGAAAGGTAAAACTGTCAAGTATCATTCAATTTAGAGAGGAGAATGAGAGGCTTGGTGCAAGCTTTTGGATGCTGCAACCATGCAGAGGCTCAGGCAGCACAGCAATGCTGAAGAATGAAGAAAACAGACAAGACAACATGCAGGAAAATCTCTCTCTAGTTAGATCCCAGATACTCAGGAAAGTTCTCACTGGAGTGAAGTCTTTCACCTCAGTAAAATACAGCTTAAATATATACAGTTATCCCGCTGGATGATAGTTTTCTTTTAATACTACCCTCAAAGACAAAGAAAAGGGAGAGTGCAGTTCAGTTCTCTATACCCCTTATTTGGAACAGGTAACTCAGAAAAAGTGGTAGGTTTCTTCTTTTCCTACAGAACAGTAACAATCAAAACAACATCTTTCTCCTGAACAACCCCATAATTGACTACAATCTTGGAAAGGAAAGGAGAAAATGAGAGAGAAAATGACAAGTCAACCACACAGCTTTTGTCTTCAAGTTTCTCAACATTTTCTATAGGAATTAGTGCTTCTCTAAAGAATGAACTTTTATTGCGACACAGAAGTCAATACAAAGTAGATCCAGCAGAAGTATTACATTTATTTTTGGATTTGTTCCATGTCAGCTTTCCCCCTACCATTATCTACTGGCCACAAATGACTGTGTATATCTACTGCTGCAACCCAACAGAAGAGTATGAAATCACGTAACCCTTTTAAACACACATCCTTTCTGAGGCATCACTAAGCCACCTCTTGGAAACCGGCAGAACATTCCATGTATTGGTTCCAAACACTAGTTTAAAAGGGATATTCATTCTTTTTATCCTTCTCATAATTAGATGCATAAACAAACTTGAACAATGAAAGGGATTACTAGGGTTTACCAAGAAAGATCTTTCTTGTTTCATGCTGTTGTCAGGTAGGACATAGTCACTCAATTGAAGGTATTTGCTAATTCAAGTTTTCTGCAAAATTATCATCATCAATTAATAAGGTAATATACATAACATACAAATAATAATTTAAGTATTAGTAATCAAATCTGCTTTAGCTCCATGGGCACTTTCCACCCCAGAATATTACTGAGTGGCAAAGTTTGTACAGTTTGAGCAAACATGCAACTGTCAGCTTTCTATGTTCAGTTATCTGTTCAAATATTCTTCACTTTCATATCCAGGAAAACCATACAAAGTGATGCAGACTCCAAAGGAACAAGTCAAAAGATATGGATATTTTAAAATAACTCAAGTGTTAGAAAGGGAAGGCTACATTCCTGGCAACCATTTTTAATGAAGGCTCTCTGCAAAGCTCAGGACTTCTCCATATCCTTCAGGACATGCACATGCAACAGTCAGTACAGTGGAATTAGACGAATCAGAACAAATGGAGTAAGGATGGGGTAGGGCTCGTTTACTGAGCATGCTCAAACGCACTACGCACCAAGGAGCAGTTTCTAAAACTTCAACAGCATCATGTTTTGGTAAGTATCTTATTTTCCAAAGAAGTGGGATGTTGTGACCCTCATTCATTACGTGCTGATTCACTGTGGTGGATTCCATGGTAACAATACATCAAATCTAGAAGAATCTCAGATTTTTGTTTCCACAAGGACACCCTGAAGCGTATGCAGTACATATAAAACAGTCTGCAAACACCTTCTTTGTTTCAGAGAAATTGTGACCTTTATAGCTGTTGGAAATGCCAAAGGAATGTTCACACAGAAAAGAAAACTTAAATTACAGAAACAGATTAGGAAGATCAGAGGATTCTTGGGAATACATTTTCAGCTAAAAACCTGGGGAATTAAGCACTCCACCACCACCAAGAGAAGTCATGAATCAAATTCACTGCATGAAAGCATACCTCTTACCAAGTACAGATGATAAGTTAATAAACTCACTAAAAGAAAATGAACCTATATCAGACAACTCACAGAATACTACATGTGGCTGCAAGGGCAGCTGTTGCAAAATCCAACAGCAAACACCAAAAGAACCTATTTGTGAAGAAAAACAGTCACTGTTTTAAAGTGGCAGGAAACGTTACAACTTGATTCCAGTTAGGGGATTGGTGTGGTTGTTTACAGCCAGTCCACTCACACAGGCTAACAAGATGGTGAAGCTTTAGTGAATAGAAGTGTGGGGAATAAATATAAAATAATTTATTCAAAGCACAACACTGAGAATCTACATCTTAGGCAAACCCAACTTTAACAGCGACAGGAAATTCACTTTGGAATTTTGAAACATTGTTCCAATACTATCTTGTTAATCTAAAGTTGTAGTAAGATTCTTTTATACCCTAAAACGGATTCATCAGGTTTTCTGAACTGGGCTCATGCTCATTTGGTGCAGTATTTTTCTCACAAATATTAGAGTAAACATGCTCAGTAATAGGAAATTTCCAAGCAATCTCAATGCTCTTAGATGCTGCCCTTGCCTTTTCATTAGCCATGCCAAGCTGCCTTTCACCACACAGAGATGCAAGCCCCAGGCCAGCCCACATGATAACAAAAGGTAGTACCTGACCTGGTGCTAGGTATATAGGGGATGTGTGTATTGCAAAGAGAAGCTAATACACCCTGGGATAGTGGAAACACGCACTAGAATGAAAAGTAGTCCTGCTTGGGGACAGGGAGCCAGGATCTTCCTCTGGCAACTGCCTCACTGACTTCTGCCTCCTCTCTGTCCTACCCTCTGTTGTGGCTGCTGTCAAGGTGGGCTCCGGTGAGCCATGCTCAGGGGTCCTGCGCACCAGCACCTCCCCCTCTTGCTCACGTTTGATCCCTAGGTCTGTGGAGCCGTGCTGGATCGGGGAGCCAGGAATGCTTGAGTCAGCCTCGTTTGAGAAGTCAAAGCCATCTGGGATTCAACACACAAAATTTTAGTGCTTTTCTATTCCTTTCTAGGCATTCCAATCCAGGCAGGGAAAAGAGAAGATTTATGTGGACACGGAAAAACAAAAGCACTATCCACATTTAGGGCTGGTCTACACTGCACTGTAGAGTGGGTTGGGGGGGGGAAATTGCAGAGTGCACAACAATGGTATGCTCTAACTGCTCCATGCAACACTGCTGGAGCAAACTAAAAGATACCTACGCTTTTGAAAGAGGAGTATGTTAAATGCAAACTTTGTATCTTTTAGTTCATGCCAGCAGCGTCCACACACGGCATTCTGGTGCACTCCGCAATTCACACCCTTATAATCCACACAGTATTCACTGTAGACATACCCTTACTTATATACACACACGAATACATTTGTGTGCACACCCACAGAAAGAGGAAGATGAACTATACTGTACATGAGAGAGACTGGCAAATGAATAAAACAATATCAGTGCTAAGGACAAACATGACTGAAAATATGCAAAATGGTAACGTTTGCTTCTAGGCTTGGGCAGCCTGACTTGACAGATCATGAAGCACTCTGGTTTTTCATACATAAAACTAAACTGTAAAAGAAAGGACAGGGTTTGAAACCAGAGATCAACTTTTTCTCTGCGATATCTTAAGTTCCCACTTTTTACTTTCAGCCATTTATGCAGTTTTTTCAATGGATGTTTTTATACATGCAGGAACACAAAGCTTTTCAATAGGACAGTGATTTCTAAGCAAGCTTTTTGCCATACTTATACTGAAGGGGCACCTGAGCACAAAAAAAAACCTACCACATCTATTTTCCTTCCTTGCACAATTAAATACTATTCTTAGCAATACAAGTATCCCTCAAGAAAAACAGGGGAGTGAAGGGGTATGAGATAAATTAGTCAAAAGTAGTTTAGGAATTTTTCTCTAAGAACAAATGGTCTGATTTAGAGCTGCACAAGTCAATCTCCCACAGACTTAAGTGGGATCAGTGGTTGCTCAGGACCACTGAAAAAGTCAGGCCAATAGTACTTCTTGCACTAATTACAGATAGGAAACAACGTGGTCTAACGGACTGAGTGTGGGACTGGGAGCCAAGAACTCCAAGATCTAACGCACCTCAGCCACTGATACTCCATGCTACGCAACATGGAAAAGATGCCTAACCTCTCAAGCTTCTCCATCTGTAAAAGGAGGGTAACATTTACTTACCTACCTCACACGAGTACTGTGAGATTTAAAGAGTTCATGGTCATGTAGTGCTCTGAAAAGATGTAAAGCGCTATATATTGTTACAAAATACTGCTGTTAGAAAAACAATTAAATGAAAATATTCTGTCAACATTTAGATTCAGAAGCTAATTGGTAATGATGGAGATGAACACAGTACAGTAAGTTATTCGCGGCACCGTGGTACTGCTCACCTTCTCTCCTCCAGCGATGGCGACGGATGGAAGCTGTCGTAATGGCAGTCCGAGAGATCCTGGGCACTGTAGGAGTAACCTCCACCTTCAGCACCTTCTGGCCTTCTTGTGACATATCAGGGGCATCAAAGGGCAACGAGTTCTTCATGGCATTTGCAACCTACGGTAACAGTAAAATCCTATGCAAACTCACCATCCTCGACTATACTAAGAGCAGTGCCAGATCTCATTGTCAGACTGGATGGGGAGACAAAGATTTGGCAACAGTGTATCAGGCTGCCACACAGACATGGCAGTGACTTCAGGACTTCATGACCACTGACAGGCTCATTGCAAAGCTGACATATCTGGACTATAGAGGACTTCCTTCTCCCTAGGAAGGTTTGAGCTTCCCCATTCTCATTTTATTAAATGATCTGTTTGTTTTGCTGCAGACTCACTGCAGAAAAAGAGAGTATTCCAACAGAGTCAGACTTCACATGAAACCCAGTAGTACTATCCTTCAAGAATTAGGTCACAAATCACATCAGTGCAAACAGCACAAGTGCAATCAATGGCTCCATAAATAAAAATAGTGTTATCTTCACAAAGGTCACATGATTAGCTCCCAATCTTCAACTACCCCTTTTTGTCAGTTTTCTACAAAATGTTAGAGAACTGCAGCATGACAAGTACGGAAGCGCCACAATAAGTTGTTCTCTACAATAAAAGATAGGTACTAGAACTGATGATAAAGCTGGAGCTCTTATTTTTGCAGCTCTGGAGAATAACTGATCTCTTCCAGTTTTGAGACTTAAAATACTATTGTAAACATAAAAGCAGCTGTAAAAAATGGCATTATGGGGTTCCACATTTATTATCTTTCAGTAACTTCCAGATGAAACCTCCCAGTTTACCAATAAAAAGATGGCTGTTCTAATAGCCAACTGCTAACAAACTAGGATATGAAAGTCAAGTTGGGGTTTTTGCAGCTTGTGCACCATCACCAGTATAATAAACTTGCTGTCAGAATTTGGTTCACAACTTTTTTGATAGATGAGAAAAATAGAATCTAGGTCATCATCTGTGGCTGTGTTGACTTTGCAATACTAATACACTAATAAAATAAAAAATACTAATACTTGGCACTTACATATCTTAATTCAAGGATCTCAACATTTATTAAAACTTTCCCCTAATAAAGCAAGCTGATATTACTCAAAGGGGAGTGATAAATTGAGTGACAAAGTATCATTTCTCTAGTTATTTTTCCGCCTTTAATCTCACTTAGTCCCATCCTATATAGCAACAACAATTGCTATTGCTTTTCTCTGCAATTCAGTTAACAGGCATTAAGAAGAACAATGCTATGTAGTCACCCAACTGTTCTTTTCTTGGATCATTTAAAGTCATCAATGATTTATCAAAAGTCGAAGCTGCAGAGACAGAAGTATTTTAAAGACTGAAGTTTGTATTAGGATGTATAACAGAGCTGCAAGACATGGCCCTTTTTAAAATCAAGTAATTTATTTGGTTGCTAATGGCAAAGACATGCAAAACATCAGTGAAATATATTTTAAAATTGACAGAACAAAACCCAGAGACGGATAGTCCTATGTCAATTCAACTGAAATCCAGATTAACTGAGGGCAGGCTTACACTACAGCCAGGATTGACACTCTGAGATCAATCCACCGGCGGTGGATTTAGCGGGTCTAGTAAAGACCCACCAAATCGACAGCAGATCACTCTCCAGTCGACTCCTGTACTCTACCCCCGCCCCCGTCCGATGAGAAGAGGAAGGTAAGGCAATTGCAGATTTTCTCCTGTCAACCCCGCACAGTGTAGACCCTGCGGTAACTCAACTAAGGTATGTTGACTCCAGCTATGTTATTCACGTAGCTGGAGTTGCACAGCGTAGGTCAATTTACCACAGTAGTGTAGACATAGCCTGAGTATACACCTTTAACAAGAGGCTCTACTGTGACATACAGGCTTGTTGCTACCAACTGGCAAAGGGTTCATGATTGTCAGCAACTCCTACTAGGCCTGACAAACTCACTACACCTAACACATTGCTTTCATAGTATTTATCCATAAAGTAAAGTATCAAACGAAAGCTGATCATTGTATTGTTGTGAAATATATGTACTATACTGACATTTAAAAAGTTTTGTTTAGATACTGTAGTATCTAAAGTCTGTAACCAGGCACAGCTGACAAACAGGTTTCCTCCAGACAGGAGATAAGATGGGTCTCTCTGTCAAATGTAAATTGAGCACTGAAAGCCAAATCTGCATACTGTGAAACAGGCAGATGGAAAGATGCTGGAGAATAGAACCCACAGGGAGTTGTCTAATCTCTGGGGTGCAAAGACAATGGACTTTGGGGTATAAGAGGGAAGCACAGGGACCACTCTTTTATTCTGTGCTTGAGGGGGTAACTGGGCAGTGCACTTATGCCCATGAAAACAAGATTTCAAACAACCTTGGCTGAAATGATGTAAGGAAGTTCTTAGATGAGAAATTGCTTCAGATGAGGTTAGCTTGTTATAGTTCAGTCTAAGTCTACCAGAAGTGTGTTATTTTATTTTATTTGTAACCTGTTATTCTTGTTACCTCTTCTCACTATCTCTTAAAATCTTTACCTCTGTTACTAAACTTATACAGTAGAACCTCAAAGTCATGATCACCTTGGGAATGGAGGTTGCTCATAACTCTGAAAAAAACATTATGGTTGTTCTTTCAAAAGTTTACACATGAACATTGATGTAATACAGCTTTGAAACTTTACTATGCAGAAGTAAAGTGCTGCTTTTAACCATCTTAATTTAAATGAAACAAGCAGACACGGTTCCCTTGTCAAATTTTTTTTTAAACTTGCCCTTTTTTTTTTTTAGTAGTTTATGTTTAACACAGTACTGTACAGTGTTTGCTTTTTCCTCCCTCCTGACTCTGCTGCCTGATTGCACTCTTCCGGTTCCAAATGAGGTGTGTGGTTGACCGGTCAGTTCATAACTCCGTGTTTGTAACTGAGGTTCTACTGTACTTGTTTTCACAAAAAATAGATTACAGTGCTATGTTATCTTGGAGCAGATAGTCATTTGAATCAAACAGGCTGGTGCGTTCATACAGTTCCCTTGGGAGTAGGGAACCTGGTAATTGCTGTGAGTGTCAAGTGACGGCCTAGATTCTAGGGGGATGCTTTTGGAGTAGCTCGGGGCTGGGGTCGAAGAGTTGTTCAATTGTAATGCAAAGGAGGGGCTGGTAGAGCCCTGCGGTGATTGCTTGAATGGTTGAAAGGCTGGTGGCATCTGGGAGCTGACACCTCGCTACCACAAGAAAGACTCCCTCTCGTCTGAGGCAAAGAGTTAACAAGGTGACTTGTAGTCCTGGGCACTCCAAGGAAGTGTCATATCTACTTTTCTGTTAACATGTTCTTTTAGTCCATACTCTATACCAGGGGTAGGCAACCTGCGCCATGTGAGCTGATTTTCAGAGGCACTCACACTACCTGGATCCTGGCCACCAGTCCAGGGGTCTTTGCATTTTAATTTAATTTTAAATGAAGCTTCTTAAACATTTTAAAAACTTTATTTACTTTACATACAGCAATAGTTTAGTATTATATTATAGTCTTATAGAAAGAGACCTAAAAATGTTAAAATGTATTACTGGCACGCGAAACCTTAAATTAGAGTGAATAAATGAAGACTCAGCACACCACTTCTGAAAGGTTGCCGACCCCTGCTCTATACTTTTAGTCTCTTCTATACTGAAGAGAAACACAGGAAAATGCATTGTTTAAACTGTGAGATGTCCTTTGTCTAAATTCCTGTGGTTGTATCAAATATTTTGTACATAGTTATGAATACATATTCCTTTGGGAAGGAGTTCTGCCCAAGGAAGGGAGGGTAAGTAATGGCTGTGATATCTGAACTATGTGTCTTGTTTAACAATATTAACAATTTTAAACTGTAATCCCATTGTTCCCCATGATTGGGGAAATTCTGGTAGAGGGTAGTCTCTCCTCCCAGTTTATTGGCACAGCATAAAATTCTCTATAGTGCCCACAAAAGGTCTGAGGAAAATAAGTCGGTAAGGTAGTCACCTGCCCTTTGGAAAAGTGTAACAGTTTATCTTGGAAAACTCACAAGTGAAAAGAAAGGAGAATTTTACACAATGTATGTGGATGTTCTCAGGAACAAGCAGACTGATACTGTTGTAAAGTTTACAAGCTTCTCCTCTTTCCTTTTTTTTATTACAGTTGTCCACGCTACCATCCTCTCATCACCCAGGCATGTAACCTGGAGGTTATTTTTGACTCGTCCCCCTTCCTTACCACACACATGCAGGCCATTTCCAAATCCTGCTGCTTCTTCCTCGTCAACATCTCCAAAATTCTTCCTCTTCTCCATCCCTAGAGCCAAATCTCTCATTACGTTCTGCCTTGATTACTGCAACAATCTCCGCTGGCCTCCAAACACACACCCTGACCCACTTCAGTCCATACAAACCTGATCTTTGCCTGTTGTTTTGATCATGTAAAACGCCTTTTCAAATCTCTCCATTGGCTTCCTATCTGACATAACAATTTTTAAGATTCTTCACACTTTCAGAGTTGTACATAACTCTGCCCCTCCCTGCTTATCCTTCCTTGTCAAGCTTTGTTTGGTCTCACCCCCTCAAACCCTTTTTGTTCCACTATTGCTCCTAAACCTCATCCACTTGGTTTGTAAGTGTCTCTCACAATCCCCTTCCATGCATTCCCTGATGCATAGTACAATCTCTCTGCATTCGTCTGCCGGGCCATCCCTAGGGAGGTGCGGGGTCCAGGACAAATCAGCCCCACTCGGTGGCGCACGGGGCCGGGAGCACTGCAGCACCCTCCACCTACTCCTAGTTCCTGCACCTATGTCTTCCGGGACCGACGGCGGTGGCCAATCGCACCAGGCTGCAGGGCCCCTCAAAGCACGGGGCCCGGATCAGTTGCCCTTATTCGCCCTACCCAAGGGACGGCTCTGTTCATCTGCACCCTGCTCATATTCCCTCTCAAAAACTCCTGCTGTGCTGCCTATAGTAAATCAAGCTGACATGGATATAAGATGTACATTGTTCTTCTCCTTCCCTGATCTCTGTCTGTTAGTGTTTCCAGTACCTCAGAACAGGGACAGTGCTTAGTCAGAGCTAATGAAAAATCTCAGTGCAACAGCAGCTCCAGAAAAATATGAACCCTAAGTGTGGAAGACTGACTGACAAGCACTTTCAACCAGATTGTACTGCTAAGGAGAAAAGGGAGGGGGAGAAATCATGCAAGAAAAACAGACCTCATCCAGCAGGAAAAACCTGCTAAAAAGTCCACTTACATCAGTCCCAGCCCCTCCTGAGAGAAAAGTGATGCAAAAAGATGCAGTGCCTAACTTTAAGCACTGAAATAGGCCTCCAAGGAAGATTGTGGAATCCCCACCATTGAGCTTTAAGAACAGGTTAGACCAAACACCTGTCAGGTATAATGTAGGTTTACTTGTTCCAGCCTCAGCACAGGGGCCTGGATGTATGACGACCTCTTGAGATCCCTTTCAGCCCCACATTTCTATGATACTATCCTGTCTTACTGCCTTATCATCCCAAACCAGGCCCATTAAGGCCTAGGTTGGTGATCCCAACCTGAAAGACCCAAAGACACTTCATGGAGGAAGCAGCATTCTGTCTGTGCAAACAGAGCTTGCAACTATCCATGACAAAGCAGAACAGGCCACAGGTCAGAAACATCCATCCTGTCTCATGAGGAATATATGCTCAGCCAAAGTCAGTCAAGTAAAAGAAGCTGGGGCATCAAGCAGTGACGGTATGGGATGCATCTCAATCAAATTAACAGGTCAGTGGGCATAGTGACGCCTGTCTCTTGCTTACAATCAACTATTTTGCCCAACACACTTTGCGTGAGGGCGTATGCTTACTGGGGTAGCCTGGACATCTTGTTTTGCACTAAAGACTGGGAGTTCCTTTTGAAGCATTGTGCAGAGGACCTGAACTGGTATAGGGCAGATGCTTGATAGAGAGGCATTCTTTAGTCCACAGTAGCTGGGCAAGAATATTGCAACTTTTTGCTTAACTTCCCACTGTAAAAGCCCCTCCTACAAGTTTTCTTTGCTGTGAGACTGGGACAGGACATTTGGTTGCAGCAACTTAGGGCATGTCTATACTTACCTCTGGAGTGATCAATCCAGTGGGGGTCGATTTATCGTGTCTAGTGAAGACGCAATAAGTCGACCACCGAGCACTCTCCCATCAACTCTGGTACACCACCAAAGCGAGACGCATAGGCAGAGTTGACAGGGGAGCATAAGCAGTCGACCTACCACAGTGAAGACACCGTGGTAAGTAGATCTAAGTACGTCGACTTCAGCTACGTTATTCACATAGTTGAAGTTGCGTAACTTAGATCGATTCCCCCCCCGCAGTGTAGACCAGGCCTCAGTTTTTCTTCCTGGACTAAGTTATTTTTCTTGCATTACTTTTCCGCCTTTGGTACAGCCCCTGGGCAACACTAAAGGTGCTTGCTGGCAGTCAGTCATTTACCTTTCACTTGTTTTGTAGCTTACTGAGGCTGCTATTTTGGTCATGTTTTCTGTTTAGAGGAACACAAAGGGACATAATCTTGTTTGTACAGGAGCACTACACGGAGTTTTCTGAGAAGAAACACCAAATACAGTGGGCTGTGATGTTGCTCTTTTTAATGCAGACCAATAACATTTCCCCAACTATGCAAACACCCTGGTACAGATGTCTAAAAAAATTAACTTTCACTCAAAGCTCCTTTCACTCCTGCATGGACTTCAGATAATTTGCTGTTGTCTTTACATATGCCA
Source organism: Gopherus flavomarginatus (assembly GCF_025201925.1). Classification (NCBI taxonomy): domain Eukaryota; kingdom Metazoa; phylum Chordata; order Testudines; family Testudinidae; genus Gopherus; species Gopherus flavomarginatus. The sequence goes on along the minus strand of NC_066626.1, from coordinate 23,240,048 downwards.
GAGGAGGGTGGGATTGAAAATCATGTGGGAGACTAAATGAAGTACTTCACTGAGTGACAGCAATTGCTTTAAAAGTTATTTTAAACACTGTTTTATACTGACGCTAGATTGTATGTGACTTCTCGAAAATTTAACTGGATGAAAGAGAATTGTTTGTTAAAGAACCCGAAGGGTCATCTGCCTTAATATGGAGCAAGACAAGGGACATGCAATCCATCTGTCCTAGAACTTAACTACAATTTTTGTAAAACATGCTTAGAAAAAGGCAGGGCTTCCTGAAGAGTCCTTTGATAGTTGTAAAACGGCAGACTGGGGAGGACAAGCAAATGACCAGAGAAGGAAAAAAAGGAAGTAGCAAAGAGCAGGGAGGTGGTAAGAGACAAGGCTATAACAATCACTAACAGTCGACAGAAACTACCGAACAGCTTGTTCAAGAGAAGAGGGAGAAAACACTTTTGTTAACATTGTAAAAATAAAGATAACCTAGAAGGATTTACAATCACTCAGAAAAAAAAATTTTTAAGCTGATTGTTCAGTTTTAATCAGGAATAAAAGCTGTTACACCAACAACTGAATTCAAATACAGAGTCACTTACATGCTTTTGTACTGTAGCATGTTCTGATAAATCCCACTTTCTCAGGTTCAATATTTAATTAAAACTTCCAATCTAATGGTGCAATGAGTCATTTCCTAAAGGAAATTGCTGGTCTAATAATTCACTGGATAAGATGTATTTAAAATGCTTCACTCAGAAAGCACAAAACTAAGTGTCCTAGCCAATATTAATTCATCATGAGAACAGTTTTATCAGACTTATGGGAGGAGAAGTACAGAATTTATCTTGGGATTGGCCAAGAGAAAAAAGATCTCATTCAGTACTTCTCTGCAAACACGCCACTACTTTAAGTTATGGGGAAAAATAATATTTAGAGTTAGCAAATTGATTCACTGTGTGTTAGTCCAGAGGACTACCACCAAAGCCTATTGCCCACATTAATTCCTGATCCAAAAGTGGTGCAAGGTGCCAAAGACTGCAACAGTCCTGTTTCTACCTTCTGCTGATTTTGTTTCCTTACCTCGAATCTCCCCCCAACCTCCACCAGAAAGAAAAAATAATTCCTCCTCTCTATTTGTCTCTCTCCTTCCCCTCAATCACCTCCAACTTTGTTTGTCTCTCTCTTTGTTCCTCTTCTTTCTCTGTCTCCTTTTTTATTTCTGTCCTTTCATCTTTTAGGGTCAGGCTAGCAACTGCAGTAGAATTTTTTTTTAAAAGCTATATTCTTAGAGAAAAGTGTCTTATCTGGAGGGCTGGCTGCAGAATGGAATGAAATGGATTAAGACTGGGTGACAGTCAGTTTAAGACTGCAGATAGCTCTGTTGATAAAGTTTGTCTGAGAAAGTTCAGCACCATTCCATTTCTGTTCCTCCCACCAAGAATACTGTGGGTGGAGTCAATTGAACAAATTCTAAACCCCAATTAATCACAGGTGAGCAGAATACCAATTTGTTCACCACCAATATCATGTGATATCAGATGATTACTTAATTTGACCCCTTTGGGTATGTCTACAGTGCAATCAATAACATGTGGCACAGCCTCAGCGGGGCCAGGTCAGCTGACTTGGGCTCATGGGGCTCAAGTTACAGGGCTATAAAATTGCAGTATAGCTGTCCAGGCCTGGACTCCAGCCTAAGCTGGAATGTCTACACTGTAACTTTACAACCTGATCCCTGCAAACCTGACCCAGGCTCTGAGACTCAGTGCCAAAGGTTTTTTTAATCGCAGTATAGACATATCCTAGGAGTTATCTTTGTGTAGCTCTTGCTACAAGAGTGTATGTATTTTAAACTAGAACATTATATTAGGAAACCCTGTTTCCTAGCACCAAGGAGTTATAATAAGTGCTAAGTACCAGAGTTTAACACTTAAGCAAAAGAGGGTGATGTGAATAGTAGCTGTGTTAAAATACCAAGCATCAGACTACAAATAAAATTCTGGCTGGTAGTAAATGGTTGTAACTGCTAAATGAACCTTTTAAGAGTAATCCATTTTATCAGCACATTCATATGTTTTTTAATCAAATAAAATTATTTCAGTGGCCTCTTCCTTACCAGCAGTGGCTGAGAGTAAAGTTCAAGCTGTGCTCTGTAAATTATGTCATCCAATACCTCTTGGCCAAGACCCCACTGTCCATTATATCTACAAAACAAAGCAAACAAGACATTCATCATTCAGTACTTTTTGAACCCAAACCCTTCTCCTTTGTATCTACAAAGAACATACACGAACACAGCATAAAGGAATAGATGGAGCACCTCAGTTATTATTCTAATTGATATTACAACAAATTGTTCTCTCCCATCTCCCAGCCAGAAGGATGTTATTATCATGGTAAGGGTAACAGTAAAGAAAGATGGAGGGGCACCATTTGAAAATTACATTACATGGTATAATCGTTTCAGATTCGTGTGTTTAAGCTAACCCAGTGGCTTCATGTCACACTGCCATTCCAGGGGACCCAAGTTTATCAGCTACCTTGAAGCTTGCAAACATTACACTGGTGAAGAGAAGGGACACTGTGGAAGTGACATCCCTGGGAGAGAAGAGCACCACTCTTCAGCACCCAACACTGGTGACTGAATGCTGATAAAGGCATTCCCAAAATGTCAGCTGTTCAAGATAGCAAGTCAAGGGAAAATAAGGAGATAAAGCAGTGGCTTAATTCATGTTTTCATGCATAAAGACAGAGAGAAAAGAGGGTATTTTAATTCACTAGAAGCCATCCAGCTTTTCTTCTTCCAAACTCCACCTACTTACATGGCATAATAGACACCTGTGAGCAGTTGCACCATGAAGTCAGGATCTAGTACCACTCTGTTACAGAATTCTTTCCAGCGTTTCTCATGCTGCCGTGGAAATCCACTCACGCAAAGCCTGGCAAAACATAATACAGAATCAAAACTCTGACCTCATGAACACTCTAAGAAAACATGCTTAACATCCATTAAATGTGAAACACTCAGATGATAAGCTCTGATTATTCTGTCAAACATTAACTGTTCAGTTTCTTGCTGCAAAGTCTCAAGTCAGCTCTTCATGCATTTAAGCAAGTATCTTCACAGCAGAGCCTTGAAATATTGGCCATAATTCCTGTAGTCTGACTCCATACACCCTTATTCACAATAGCTTGGATGAAATCACCAACCAGCTAGTTGTGAGTGTGGAAGACAACTTCTCAGAAGCTAGCCAGAAGATGTGAGAACAACAGTGAATGTGCCTCAGATAGAATGTTTAGTTTACTGCTACAGAATGGAGAGCTTATCTCCTCTGTAACATACTGTAACAGAATATTAATAGGTGACTGTTTCATTTAAAAAAATAAACTGGGGAAAACAAAGTTGCTTTCTTTATGAAAAGAACTATTATTTCAAATGGCATCTTTTTATATTGTCAACTCCTCGGAGCAGGTGCTTTGCCTTCCCCACATCCAGTTCAGTGCTGAAGCACATCATATATATTCAATGAATATAATCACCACTTTTATTTAGAGCTTTGAGATCTGAATACCAGACAACATAGAAGCTGCACACAACCATTCTAATGTATTTAATGCAGAAGTACACTCACAACAACATTTCTCAGGCAAAGAGCTAATGTAACAAGCATTAGCCTGTAAGAGCAAGAAACACAATGGAACCAAGGGGCTGATGATAAACATCTTAGCTCTTTCTTGCATCAGACATTTCAATGTTCAACATTTACAGTGAGTTTTACAAAATATTGGGTCTGGAAATTTCTATGAAGGTTCTGGACAGAGCTGGGAAAAGGCTGTAGAAACACCTAACTCAAGCAAAGGGCACAATAATGATATAGATAATGACAGAGGACGGTATTGAGAATGCCAGTCTTCCAGTTTAAAAAAAAAATTCTTTTGGCCAGCACTGCACCATATACAATCCTCTTTTCAGTAAATACTGTAAATGGCATTTTGTACCACTTGTCCGGAAGAGACCCTAGATGCCTGAATATTTCTCTCTCATATCAAAAAACATGAGGGAATGAATCTGGCTAAGAATAAGATAACCACTGTTTAATATACAGAATCATCTAGCATAAAATACTAAAATAATTTAATCTGCAGTTTGCTGGTTCTAATTCAATCCAGACACAAAATCTATTATTTGATATGTGTTTAATGGCCTATATAAAACGTATTGGTAGTCCAGTCCCTTCCTAGTGGGCAAGGAGAGATATGGACAAAAACTGATAGCATACATGGCACTAACTGGCAACTCTGGGCAGAGAAAGGAATGAATGGGTCTGAAGAGCTAACCAACCTCTTTCATCATTGTGCCAGTGTTCTTCCAAGTCAAGAGTGAGAAACTTTGGAAGGAGCCAGGTGGGGAAGTTTCTATGTAATTATTCTGTGAATAGCTAAGGAACTTTTTTCCAGGTTCATTAAACCAGCACCTTTCATTAGCATAAATTCACACACAACAGGAGAAAGGGAAACGCAATGTTTTACAGACTAGCATGTCAAAATGATGCTGATGGAAAGGAGGTGGTTCCTAAACTGACTTCTGAAAGGGTTTCTTTAAGGGGAACTTGCAAGTGTGCACACAAGTGAGAATTCCTCACTCAAGGTTGTTTGCAATACAAGAACAAGGACAGACACTCACATATTTGTATTTACAACATATTCCTGTAGGTAAAACACAGGAGGAAAAATGAAATGTTGAAGAAACCATTATACAGGGCAGATTACGATCATTAGATAGCAGGAAGTGGGTGTTATCAAGGTGTATGTGGTTTTAGGTGGCTGCTGCTGTTAGTCGCAATGGTTTTACTAGGTAAGGAAGGCTTTATTATTTTAATGGGTTTGTTTTGTAAGTGTTTTACTGTACATTCACTTAGGGCAAATGTTTGGGTGCTTTAAAGTGTCAGAAATAATTTAATAAGTGTAGCAATTATTTAAGAAAGAAAATAGGTTAACCCAGCAAGCATCTACAAACCTGAAGGTCTAATTTCACCTATGGGTGAAAGGAAAAAGGAAAACCAACCACTGCATCAGAGATACAACTTGCATGAGATGAAGAGCAGATGCCATAGACTTGAGGTATGGTCTTGGTTTTTTGATAAGTTTCTTAGCTTCTTGTTCCCGGCATTGTTAGGAACAAATTGTCAACATGCCAAAATCTCAAATTATTCCACCAAACAACTTGTTCTTTACTCCTAAGACCTCTGTCTCATATCCTGCTATCTCTAGAAAATCTGTTGACTGGGAACCTGAACATCAAGACATGAACGTGCACTGATTTGAAGCCTTGCTGCACTTAAGCAGAGACTGGATAATGTAACAAAATAGTTGTATCATACTGAACCAATTTCTAATTAATTTCAGGATGCTTCTGTAAGATTAATGGAGGAGTTGTTATTTTCATACAGCAAAATTGGAGTCTGCCTCTTACTGACAAACTACATGTGTTCAGATAGGAAGATTTACTCAGCAATAACCAACCCACTTGGTCATTTGACACTGCCTATTCAGTTGAATTTTGGGTGGAGTTTAGTGGAGACATACTTAGAAAAGCAAAATCCTTGGAAGTTAAATACAAGAAATACAGGAAAACCACAGGGTAGAAGATTTTCCAAGGCTACTCTCTGTATGCAGATGTGGTCGCCCCATCTCAAAAAAGATATATTGAAATTGGAAAAGGTTCAGAATAGGGCAACAAAAATGATTACGAGTATGGAATGGCTTCTGTATGAGGAGCGATTAACAAGACTGGGACTTTTCAGCCCGGAAAAGAGACGACTAAAGGAGGATATGATAGAGGTCTGTAAATCACAACTGGTGTAGAGAAATTAAATAAGGATCTGTTATTTACTCCTCATGACACAAGAACTAGGAGTCACCAAATGAAATTAATAGGCAGCAGATTTAAAACAAACAAAAGGGAGTATTTTTTCACACAACACAGTCAACCTGTGGAACTCCTTGCCAGAGGATGCTTTGAAGACCAAGACTATAACAGAGTTCAAAAAAGAACTAGATACGTTCATGGAGGATAGGTCCATCAATGGCTATTAGCCAGGATGACTAGGGATGTAAACCATGCTCTGTTTGCCAGAAGCTGGAATGGGTGACGGGATGGATCATTTGAGGATTACCTGTTCTGTTCATTCCCTCTAAAGCACCTGGCATTGACCACTGTCAGAAGACAAGATACTGGGCTAGATAGACCATTGGTCTGACCCAATATGGCCATTCTTATGTTCTAACTTCCCATATGGCTGAATCTGTTCCCTTTGTGATTGAAGTTCAAAGGGAACATATGTGATGTTCTTTTCTCATAATACCATCCATTTGTAACACTGTTAGCTGTGAGTTGTGCTAGAGAGCAATAATGGAACATTTGTAAGGTTGCAATTCATAAGTTTCATAACAAAAACCTTGTGAGAGGTTTTACAAAGGCAAGTTTCTGTTATTGTGGTACTCTGGGATTTTATAGGACATTTTAGGTTTGGACTGGAACACTGAAATTTGAAGAAATATGGTACATTTCTACATATTAACAAATTCTATATCAAGGAATGTTAACAAAAAAACATTCATCGATTTATAAATGGAAAATAGGGCCTGACAAATTTCTGCACATTACTTGCACAAGATGAAAGAGTAGACATGGTTTACCTAAATTTCATAAAATACTTTAATAATGTCTCACAGAACAGAGTGACTTACAAAGTTAGAAAGTATGAGAAAAGAGATCACAAAATTGGTTTAAGGACAGGAAACAGAAGGTGCCAATGAAAAGAAGCCATTCAGGATGGGGAGTCATAAGTGGGATGATATAACAATCAGTTTTAGGATCACTTCAAATATGTATACAACTGACTTTTGGGGTGTAGGGGACAGAGTATCATTTCAAAACTAGTTACATGCACTGAAAGAAAAAGTCAGAAGGCTTAGAGGTAAGCATTATTTATTGTTTATGCAGAAGTATACTAGGCACTTTACAGAAGAAGTAAAACTCAGATTTATGCCACAAATGTCTAAAATCCAGATGATAAATTATGATAAAAGAAGTGGGGGTAGCAAACAAACAGAAGGAGGTGGGAAAGGGTGAGCTAAGATAAGAGAATAACAATGTATACAGTTACTGGTTTGCACACCTTGATAGCCACATGACTATTTTTAGCTCACTTGAAGGCAACAATGCAGAAGCTAGTTTTTAGGGAGAGACAGGGAGAATATAGTGCACTGGTGAACATGAATTTGAAGGCTCTCCACACGTGTGAAGTGTATATATAGTAGACCCGGATTATAGTAAACTTGGATGCAGGAAAGCTCAGTTTATGGTGAAACTGAGTAAAATTTTCAAACTATTTCAATGTGCAAATTACAATTCCAGTTACAGGGAACCATTTTCCATAGTGAAATTATTCAGTGTTAAAATTCAGTCTGTTGTTATAGGTTTTATTCTGCTATATCTGAAGAAAGGAAACATTTCACATGTAAAGAAGTACAGTACACTTGGCCAAACTCAGCCAAAGAAAAATTCCACTCTGTGAGATTCAGGAACAAAGGAATTGTAGAAACAACAACTAAAAGAAAAGAATAGAATAGGAACATAAGAACAGCGATACTGGGTCAGACCAAAGGTCTGTCTAGCCCAGTATCCTGTCTTCTGACAGTGGCCAATGCCAGGTACCCCAGAGGGAATGAACAGAACAGGTAATTATCAAGTGATCCACCCCCTGACACCCATTCCCAGCTTCTGGCAAGAACCCTTGGTGGGAGTACATATTGTGTTCTAATGGAGTATAAACTGATAGAAGCTATTTTGATCCTGCTGTACACTTGGAAAAACATTATCTGCATTGAGTATAATGCTTGTCAGCAATTTACAGGAAATACACTGCTGAAGCTGACAAGGCATATCAAAAAAACAGAGAAAAGGAATCTGCTGCTTCGTGAGTATGTATTATAGAGAACGATTAGCCACCCATGGCCTGTTTGTTTTAGCATAAAAAGCTGGTAACAAAGGAGAAGATGTGTAGGGGTATCAAAGATATTTAAGTATCAGAGGGTAGCCGTGTTAGTCTGGATCTGTAAAAGCAGCAAAGAATCCTGTGGCACCTTATAGACTAACAGACGTTTTGGAGCATGAGCTTTCGTGGGTGAATACCCACTTCCTCAGATGCATGTCATCTGAGGAAGTGGGTATTCACCCACGAAAGCTCATGCTCCAAAACGTCTGTTAGTCTATAAGGTGCCACAGGATTCTTTGCTGCTTTTAAAGATATTTAAGATTCTAGAACAAAAAGAAAAGCTTTTATGTCAACAAGCTGTTTTAACTACTACTCAAGAGGTCATGGAGAGGATGGGTATAAAGAATGAGAAATGATGGCACAATTTCTCCAAGTGTGGTGGTGTTATGAAACAAACTGTCAAAATGTTGTTCAAGTCAGTCATCCAAACCAACTCAAAAGTAAATTGGACGAACATTCAGAAGCACAGGAAATAGGCGGTACACTAACCAGGTTACTGGTCACTATAAAGAGATGCAGTTGACTTGCCTTTACTGCAGGTCTTGACACACTACAGTTTTTACTATTAATGTTCCACAAAGCAAAACATTACAAGACCGAGAACTAAAGCAAATGCAACTGATATACAATCAATGCATTATTTTCATATGCAAAAACAGCATTACATTTCTAATTAAATTATGATCTGTCAAGTTACCAGAGAGGACTGAGCAAACTCATTTGCTTTCTTTGCATATTTATAACGCTAGGAATGTTCCTTAAGCATGAGATCCTCACCTGGAACCCATCCTGCAAAGTGACTGACAGGAGGAGGCAGGCATGTAGACAATAGCAGAGTTGTAGCACAGCATGAGAAAGCCCAGCACCTCAAACCTGAAGAAAGACAAGAACATGAGACAAAAGAAACTACATGGATTCCAATTTTTAATAGTCCACCAGAAGAACTTAAAAAACATTGTTAATGGTTCACTCGCAGGACAGGATGGCATCAGAAAAACAGTACATCAGCCCGTAGGTATTGCTCTTCCATTTTAATTCACTGACTAGAAATAATCTATCAAAAGACTCAATATTAAATACTTTAAAAGGTCTGAGATGTAACAGATTACTACCCTAATGCCACTGCATTGTATGGAGGAATAATGCAACAAGCTATTTTAGAATATTATTGAAGACAGACATAGTATAGGAAAAGTTTGCATTTCCCATAAATAATTTTAACCGAGTCTATGTCTGCCAATCAGCCTTCCAGACTACTTGGCAACACCACTGACAGGAACGGTTCTGATGGAGAAATTATTTATATCTAATGAATTAGTAACAGATTTACAAGCTCTAAATTGTAAGAAAAGAGCCAGATAAGGTCTGTATACAGTGAGTACCTATTGACCCACTGTTTTATGCTTCAGACTAATGAAGTATCTACAGCTTGACTACTCACCTATTCTGTGCAGTGAAGGTTTCTCTCTGAGGATGAAGATCACTATAAACCACCCTGATGAGGTCATGTTGACATAGGGCTCCCTCAGTCAAAGCCATGGATCCAATAGTAGAAGGCTTGGGTGGGAAAGGCATGGGGAAAATAAAAATAGAAAATGCTGCCATAAGAAGGATCCAAACCTCACGAAACTGTATCTACTTCTCTCTTGTGGTAATCTGTAAAACTGCTAAAGATTATTCCTAAAAGATTTTAAGGGGACACAGTCAACTTAAACCAATCACATTTGTGTCTGAAATGATTTACATACCTGTAAGTGTTGTTGGTTTTAATAAAAATTAAGTATGCTAGCACTGAAGAATTAGAGAAATATTTCATTTTCATTACCTTCTATATTTTGTGTCTAGTCAGTTTCCCTGTTTCCCATATTGTTTCAGGAAACAATAGGGAGAGAAAGCATTAAAAAAATAGGATTACAAAACCAAGAAACATTGACAGGGAAAATCAGGAGGAATACTTGAGGCTACTTTTAACTCACATTTTAAAATTTAAGTTGACTTTGTCCCCCTCAAAATGACAAAAGCAGCAGAATCATTCAGTTTCAACTACATGCAAATAGCATGCATAGATCAACATCCAAGAGCCACACTTTCAACTCAATGCATAGAGCACTAGTCACAAAACACCCACTAATGCTAAATAAGCTGTGGCATATCAAGGCCCTCCATTATGTTTGGAGAACTTAATGGACATAGATTTGTGGGACTGAGGTATATCTGGTGCCACATGAAAATGGGGGAAATAAAAGGAGTATGAGCTATGCAACTTGCCCAACATAGACTCATAGACTTTAAGGTCAGAAGGGACCATTATGATCATCTAGTCTGACCTCCTGCACAATGCAGGCCACAGAATCTCACCCACCCTCTTCTATAACAAACCCCTAACCCATATCTGAGTTATTGAAGTCCTCAAATTGTGGTTTGAAGACCTCAAGCTGCAGAGAGTCCTCCAGCAAGTGACCCATGCCCCATGCTGCAGAGGAAGGCGAAAAACCTCCAGGGCCTCTGCCAATCTGCCCTGGAGGAAAATTCCTTCCCGACCCCAAATATGGCGATCAGCTAAACCCTGAGCATGTGGGTAAGACTCACCAGCCAGCACTGAGGAAACTACAGTAACTCAGATCCCATCCCATCTAACATCCCATCACAGACCACTGGGCATACTTACCTGCTGATAACCAATGATCAATTGCTAAATTAATTGCCAAAATTAAGCTATCCCATCATACCATCCACTCCATAAACTTATCAAGCTTAGTCTTAAAGCCAGATATGTCTTTTGCCCCCACTACTCCCCTTGGAAGGCTGTTCCAGAACTTCACTCCTCTAATGGTTAGAAACCTTCGTCTAATTTCAAGTCTAAACTTCCTAGTGTCCAGTTTATATCCATTTGTTCTTGTGTCCACACTGGTACTAAGCTTAAATAATTCCTCTCCCTCCCCGATATTAATCCTTCTGATATATTTATGAAGAGCAATCATATTCCCCCTCAACCTTCTTTTGGTTAGGCTAAACAAGCCACGCTCTTTGAGTCTCCTTTCATAAAGACAGGTTTTCCATTCCTCGGATCAACTGTTGTCTGTGAAGCATGTGCTGGTGGTCTATAACAAGCTGGCTGGACATATGAAATATGCTGCAGCCAACCTCTATACATGGGGTCTGTGTGCCAGCCCACTTTGTCAGTCAATGGTGCATGTTGTCAACGAGTTCAACTAACCAGACTTCATGGTGGCCTTAGGCCCCTTCATTCTGTGATGGGGCCTAAGCTGCTGTCGGGTGACTCAGCAAGCACTGCAAATGCTAGAAGATGAACAGTTATATGGTGCTGGCTCTCTTGTTTCCAGTTGTTAAATTGCATTAATACACTTTCAATCATCACTTTTCCATGTTAGAAATTGCTGTCATTGCCTTAGGGATATTATGTGATTGCAAATAGGACGAGAGGTTGTTTCCCCAAGACGGCAAATAGAAGGAACATTTAGTTCACAAGCAATTCCTCTAATACAGGATTTCTCAAACTTCATTGCATCGTGACCCCCTTCCAACAACAAAAATTACTACATGACCCCAGGCAGGGGGACCGAAGCCTGAGCCCTAGTGCACCAGGCAGGGGGGCCAAACCCAAAGTCTGAGCCCCGCCACCTGGGGGAAGGAGGGGGCAAAGCCAAAGCTTGAGGGCTTCAGTGTTGGTCAGGGGGGCTGTAACCTGAGTCCTGCCACCCAGGGCTGAAGCCCTCAGGTTTCGGCTTCAGCCCTGGGCAGTGGTGCTCAGACTTCGGCTTCAGACTCAGGCCCCAGAAAGTTTAACGCCAGCCCTGACAACCGCATTAAAACAGGGTTGCGACCCACTTTGGGGTCCTGACCCACAGTTTGAGAACCTCTGCTCTAGTAAGAAGGAGTTCAGTGTTTAGAAAAAGTTTGAAAACTTCTGCCCTACATAGTTCCAGATGCAACAATGCCCCTCAGTACTGACCTGCAACATCTTTTATTTAAATCCTGGGTGTCTCATATGAAAATCAAAACCTATGTTCATTTTACAGTGATTTTGTGATGTGGCTACACATCTGCTAGGGACTAGACTGAGACCACAAATTCACTTTTACATTAGTGTATGCAGGATTTAAACCCAGTGTTCAGAGAAAGAAGCCCAGTGCAGCAATACATTGCGCCTTTCACCTCACACATTAGTAATTTACACAATGAAAGATGTAATATTGCTGAAACTTTTGATTGTTATTCAGATATATTTTAGACTGCAAAGAGCTATGAATTAGAAGAGGACTGTGTCCATTTTTACACAGAAAGGGAAAACTAGAAGAAAATAACTTACCACTGCTTTATGTCCCTGACATAGCTATTTACTAAGAAATGTTTGTTTTTACCTCCAACCCTGAAGAACAGCCACTGTTGGCAAAAAAATCTTAGAGTGGAATCCTGATCGTATTCAGGTCACAGGGAGTTTTGCTGCTGACTTCAGTGGGGCCAGGATTTCACTAGTAATACTTAGTAAGATCATTTAATATAAAAAGAGAGCCAAATAAATAAAAATCCACTTGAAACTAATTCTACGGAAAACACTGCTAAATAAGGGCTAATACATGCACATTGTGCACTGCAGGCTACTACAAATCAGCGCATGAGTCATAGTATAGGATCAAAGTTCTTCAGTTTCCACTTTCCTCCACATTCCCAAAGCTCACACCACAATGCAGCATTTAGGGAACATGTTTAGTTTTCCCTGCTCATCAACTACAGCTGGTAATCTCCATCTTGCTGGAGACAAAGTTATGGTAGCACTAAAACACAGGAACAAGCTGGAGTAGGGCAAAGGAGGAGTTTTAAACAGATAAATAGTACATACAGCCGAACAATGTAGTTTAATTTTTGGATCATTTTGTTCCAGTATTTGATAAAGCAGAATCATGCTTTAAATATGCTAACAGCATCCAAGCAGTAGACATGTGAAAGGATGAGAATCTGTAACTCAATGAAAAACTGAAAACAAACGGAACAAAATATACTATATCAGATGGAAGTATATCTCTACCTCAATATAACATGACCCAATATAACACAAATTTGGATATAACATGGTAAAGCAGTGCTCTGGAGGGGCGGGGCTGCACACTCCGGTGGATCAAAGCAAGTTTGACATAACCTGGTGTCACCTACAACGCGGTAAGATTTTTTGGCTCCCAAGACCAGCGTTATATCGGGATACAGGTGTATTTCATTATTCACCTTGAAGACTTACCTTCCCCATCTTGTTACTTCTATTGGATTAAATTACACTGTTGCAAGAATTTACCCTTGAAAGTTCAATGAAGAAAGATACATGCAGAATGTTTATCTCTAGCACTGAATGGATCCAATTTTAGTTTTTATTGGACCCAATTCCAACTTACCACCACAGTTGCACTCTTACCTCATGGTATATTGAAGGCTTGGATAACGAAGGGATGGTGAAAGATAAAACTTTGTTGTTCCCATCTTTGTCAGCAATTTCCTACAGGAAAGAAAGAGACATGAGGGAACTTGGTTTTAGACTCTTGTGATTATACTACACAAACATTAAAAACATAAATCATGAAGTAAGGCCCCGATCTTGCAAAATGATTCATCTGCACAGGCCTTTATGCCTGTGCACAGTGCCAGGAAAGTCAATGGGACTGCCTCCGCTATAGTAGTTTGCTTTGCAAAATCAGCGCCTAAGAAAATTCACAGAAGAGTATTTGTTCTTTTTGTGACCACGACTTTCTCAGACATTTAAGTAAGGATTAAAAGTTTTTTCTAGTCCCTCCTCTAATTTATAAAGCATAGAATTACATAGTGAAACAAGAGCCAAAGGAATGTGTGTGTATTACTGCTGATGAGTCATTTGCTAGCAATTGGTAATGCCTCTTGATAAACCCATCAAAAGGGAAAAGGTGAAAATGAGGGGACTGATTTCTGCAAGTACTGTGGCAAAGCAGTAAAGGATATATAGAATATTTTGAATACAGCTTTCACGTCAATAAAAAATGCATTTGCATATGGTGTGTTTGTGTTATAGCATAATAATTATAATTTATTAGAAGCAATCCTGTAAAAATATGCCAGAGTCAGCAAACACCATCTTTTCACATTCTACAATAAAATTTCTAACACACTGAGTATGAGTCACTCTAGTTTCAGTGATAATCAACTGAAGGCAGTGTACCACTTCCACTTAGCTTCAAGAAACTGTGTGGAAACTAGAGTTGGCTGCATTGATAAAGCTGTTGTCTGTCTAGATTTAATTAGTTTCTCAACCACTTTTTCACTCAAAACCAAAACAGTAATCAGGTTTCAGAGTAGCAGCCGGGTTAGTCTTTATCCACAAAAAGAAGAGGAGCACTTGTGGCACCTTAGAGACTAACATTTATTTGAGCATAAGCTTTCGTGGGCTACAGCCCACTTCATCGGATGCATGCAGTGGAAAATACAGTAGGAAGATATATATACACACAGAGAACATGAAACACTAATAAAGGAAGGATTTTTCTTTAATTTAAATCTGAGAATTTTTCACAGAGAAGATATCAGAAATAATATCCTTTAGCTCAGTGGTTCTCAACCTGCAGCCCAATTAGCACCCAGCTGTGTGCTAAAGAGAGGCAGGGACTTGCAGCAGGGTCCAGGGTCAGGGTCACTGCTCAGCTCCTGTGGCAGGGTTCCGGGTCGAGGCTGCCACCCAGCCCTACACACCAAGGGTCAGGTTCGGCAGTGGGGTTGGGTCAGGGTTGCCACCCAGCCCTGCACAATGGGGTCTGGCTTCGTGATCAGGTCTGCTGCCCGGCCCCCACACTGCAGGATCTGGGATTGGGGTCAAGGCTGCCACCCAGCCCCACTCAACAAGGTCTGGGGTTGGGGATGCTGGCCTGCCCTGCATGACAGGGGTCACGGTTGGCAGCAGGGTAGAGACTGTCACCTGGCCCCGCACAACAGAGTCCAGGGTCTCTGCCGCCCAGTCCTACCACCAGGGCTCCGCTGCTGGCCCCACTCTGTGGAGGCATCTATGGGCTGGGGGCACTGGGCATAGTGGTGGTGGGGGAGGATTTGGGAATGAGACAGCGCCCTCCATAAGACTTTATGGAAATATGCTTATGAATATATATGACATAACTGGAATATGTTCTGTGCCACCTATGCCATGTAACATAACCTTTACAGAGATATGATCTACTGAATCTATTAATCCTATTTGTATGCATGTATCATTTTTGTACTCAAAGTTAAGAATATTGGCCGTGTACTGACTTGATTACTAAATAACCTTAGTAGAGCACTTGGTCAGTTCCTGGAGAAAGGAATTCACAAAGTTAAGTGCCCAGTCAGGAAGCACTTAAGAAACAATGCATCTTGGAATGCTCCAATCCACATAAGAAGTCTTCCTGGAGACATTCAAGATACCATGTGGGCAATGGCTTCTGCCTGTAAAAACTGAGAGTCATGCATGGACATGTGACTTGCCCAGGTGACTCCAGAACTCCATCTTGGAGCTGGACTTTGCATAGGAGAGAGGAGGGGGTTTCCACCCACAAGAGAAAGTCTATTTAAGACCAAGAGAGACCCCTCCATTTTGTCTTCAGATGGCTAAAGAGAGAGCCTCTCCAACCCCCAGGATACCTGAAAGAAACTGGAGCAAAGCACAGTAAAGGGGGTGTGCGTGATTGCTGGACCCAGACTTGCAAGAGACTAGTCTGTAAAAGGAAGCTTATTGGAACTGGTGAGTTCTTATCTGTATTCAGTTTCTTACTGTATTAGACACAGACTTGAGTGTTTTATTTTATTTTACTTGGTAATTCACTTTGTTCTGTCTGCTATTACTTGGAACCACTTAAATCCTATTTTCTATATTTAATAAAATCACTTTTTACTTATTAATTAACCCAGAGTATGTATTAATACCGGGAGGGAGGCGGAGGCCAAACAGTTGTGCATATCTATCAGTGTTATAGAGGGCGAACAATTTATGAGTTTACCCTGTGTCATAAACAGATAAGTAAGAGTTAATAGAACAGAAGTACTTCATATCTCTTTTGCCTGTAAAGGGTTAACAAGATCAGTGAGCCTGGCTGTCACCTGACCAGAGGACTAATCAGGGGACAAGATACTTTCAAATCTTGAGGAAGGGAAGTTTTTGTGTGCGCTGTTAGATTTTGGTGGTTGTTCTCTCTGAGGGCTCAAGAGGGACCAGACGTGCAACCAGGTTTCTCTCCAATCTCTTTGATACAGTCTCTTAAATGTCCAGAATAGTGAGTACTAGGTAGATAAGGCGAGTTAGGCTTATGTTTGTTCTCTTTATTTGCAAATGTGTATTTGGCTGGAAGGAGTTCAAATTTGTATTTTGCTGAAAGGATTTTAATTTGTACTTGTATACTTAGGCTGGGAGGGTATTCCCAGTGTCTATAGCTGAAAGACCCTGTACCTATTCCATTTTAAATTTACAAAGATAATTTTTACTGTTTTCTTTCTTTAATTAAAAGCTTTTCTTGTTTAAGAACCTGATTGGTTTTTTATTCTGGTGAGACCCCAGGGGACTGGGTCTGGATCCACCACGGAATTGGTGGGGAGAAAGGAGGGAAGGGGGAGAGAGAGGTTAATTTCTCTCTGTGTTAGGATTACTTTCTCTCTCAGGGAGAGTCTGGGAGGGGGAGAGAGAAGGAGAGGGGAAGGTGAATTTTCCTCTCTGTTTTAAGATTCAGGGAGTCTGAATCACAGTGATCTTCCAGGGTAACCCAGGGAGGGGAAGCCTGGGAGAGGCAACGGTGAGGGATTGGGTTTACTTTCCTTGTGTTAAGATCCAGAGGGACTGGGTCTTGGGGGTCCCCGGACAAGGTGTTGTGGGGACCACAGTGCACCAGGCACTGGAATTCCTGGTTGGTGGCAGCGCTACAAGTACTAAGCTGGTAATTGAGCTTAGAGGAATTCATGCTGGTACCCCATCTTTTGGACGCTAAGGTTCAGAGTGGGGAATTGTACCATGACACCCTGTATAAGCTTTATACAGAATAGAATGGATTTATTTGGGTTTAGACCCCACTGGGTGTTGGGCATCTGAGTATTAAACAGAAGAACACATCTGTAAGCTGCTTTCAGTTAAGTCTGCAGCTTTGGGGCAAGTAATTCAGACCCTGGGTCTTCGTTGGAGCAGATGGGCGTGTCTGGCTCAGTAAGACAGGGTGCTGGGGTCCCGAACTGGCAGGGAAAGCAGGGGCAGAAGTAGTCTTGGCACATCAGTTGGCAGTTCCCAAGGGGTTTTCTGTGATCCAACCAGTCACAGGGAGGTGCTGTGGTTCTCAACCTGCAGCCCAGGTAACTCACTGCGGCCCACAATGATTAATAGGTTGAGAATCACTATTCTAGGTTCTGATTGACATCTGCAGCTAGGTGCCAAGATACTTGTGTCTTCAGCTAGAGAAAAGTGTTGTTGAGTCACTCCGCATTTTACAACCTCTTCCTTCTATTTCAGTTTGGAGGGAACGGAGCAGCATTAGCTGCTGTGCTTATACACTGTGAATCATCCGACATGAGTTCCAAAAGGACCAGCTCAAGTGCCTTGATGAAAGCTGAAACTAAAGACAGATACTTACAACCTACTTCAGCCCAGCAGATAAAAATCAAAAGCTAGTAGCCAGAATCTGATATTGCTTACACCACCATAAATCCAGAGTAACTTGACTTTATTGGAGTTAATGAGGATTTACAAATGTCACTGAGATCAGAATTTGGCTCCATGTCTCACTTCCCAGGCGTATGAACATAAAGCACTCTATAATAACTCTAACACACTGCTAAATGAAAACTTGTTATAATGGAACAGAGAAGGAAAATATTTTAGGACAATTTGTATTTTAAAGCCATGTAAAATTGAAATTCTCATCACAAGAAAGGGCATATGCTAACAATATTGCTAATTTACCAGCCATGGCATATTGACATCAAAATTAAGAATATAAATTTGTATGATATGCACAATTTAATGTCCCTGACAGAATACTATTTTTGACAGCCTGAAATCATCCCTAAGTTTGACATCACATCTACAGTGAACAACATTATTATGATGATTTTTTTATAGTCCCAGCCAACAGATATTTCCCACCCATGCACAACTTGTGATTGAATGTTACTTTAGCCTCAATACTTCACCTTAAAAGGTCATTCTGAGTAACTAAATAGGAGAAGCCGAATATGGAAAGACTGAATAAGCATATTGTTCAGACAGGGCTATCAGCAAATTTCAACTCTTTAGATATTTATACAGACTTACTAAATTCTTCTAGCAAGCACATCATACAGGGCAACAAAAAAATCTTAATTAAAAAATTTAATTGTTTACCATAATATTCATAATGCTGCGCTGAGGCAGTAAATCTGATTTACAGGCTACCAAAGATACTTCTACAAACATGCTTTTTCTGAACACTCATTAAGTTATGCTTTCCTCTAGGATAAACACTTAAATTTAACTGCATTAATTCATTAGCATTTTTCATATTTTGCTCTGTTAATATTCCTGTGCCTTACTTTATTTCTACTGCTCACTGATTATCTTAAAGCTCTTCACACCCATCCCTCCTTATCTCACTTACCAAATTGTAAATCCCAAGAAGCAGTGCTTCAATGCAACCGTTACTCTGTCTGTCCCTGCTGGCAGTAAGACGCAGATAAACCCAGATCAATTCTGGCAGGAACTGCAGCGTGAACCTCTTGAGTCGAACTTCAGAACTACGGTAGAGTTCAAAGAGCTGGTGGCAGACAGGTTCCAGGAGCTATAGTATGAGAAAAGACAGTTAAATGTTTTAATCTTGTGTATTAAAAAATGCACAAATAAAATCACCACAACTGGCAAAACTGGCATCATTGTTGGCAACCGTAGAGATGCCACAGATTGAATGGGCGTGGAGACTAAGTTACCCACTCCCTGCTAAACATGGTCTTCAAGAATAGGGCTGAGGTACATTGATGAGGATTGTGATGAAGTTCGCACTATCACGGCCCTTAATGTACCTGATCTGTGGGAGTTTCATCTTCCAACTTTGTCAATATGACACCTTTTTATAAGCACCAAATTCTTTTACCCGTGAGATGATTTGAGCTGTGCAGACCATAAAGTATGTTCATTTGGAACCTCAATGCTCTAGAAAAATCTCAGGTGTGGAAAAAGAAATACTTATTAGTGAAATAAGTCTCTATTCAGTATAAGAGTAGAGAGTGAATTAACCCTTTATCTAAGGGTGGTTTTTTGTTTTTGTTTTTTTTTTTTTAAACACAAATAAGAAGGGGCAGGGGGGCATTTTTGCTCAATTGTGGGCAAACTAATCTTTTAAAAGATAGTCTTGATTTAATTTTGTTCCCTTCAAACTTGAAGGCTTTCTAGCACTAACTAGAGCTAGATTCAATGCAAGTAGCCAAGATTCCCCAAGGCCCTTATCAATTCAACTCTGTCTGGACCCATAAAAACCCTGCATTCCAATAACCTATAGTGCCTAACTGGCAGTTTTGTGATGCGCACAAAATGGTGAATCATTCCCTTTCACTTGTAACCTAAATTAACATTTGAACCCAGGTCTCCACCTTGCAGAGATCCGTTGAAAGCACACATATCTTAACTCTCTTTCCTGGTGAACAGACACATCAGATGCGTCCGAGAAATGTGCTCAACTCACAGAGCAGAAAACAACAAAAACCTACAGGTTTCATTTAAACCTCAACTAAAGTCAATCGCCAGATTCCTAATAGGATTTGGTTCAGGTCTTAGGTCAGTATCTACAAGCCACTCAAAAGTTTTGAAAGTGACGGAAGCTTTCTATCCAGTGACTATCATCTGTGTGCCTCAGTTTTCTAACAGATAAAGGCAACTGAGGCACAACTGATTTAATTTAATTTTTTAATATGGAGATATACCTATCCCCTAGAACTGGAAGGGACCTTGAAAGATCATTGACTCCAGTACCCTGCCTTCACAGCAGGACCAAGTACCGTCCCTGACAGATTTTTGCCCCATATCCCTCAAGGATTGAACTTGCAACACTGTGTTTAGCAGGCCAATGCTCAAACCACTGAGCTATCCCTCCTTCCTCCAACATGTTACTTGACCAGTCCAAAGTCATACAGCAAGTTATTGGAAGAATCTAAGCACAGAGCCCAGATTTTCGTAACTAAAAGTCTCCTTTTCTAATCAGAAAAAATACTCTCTCTCATTATCACTTACTTGTATTTCTTCAGGACAGGGAGATACACAAGCGTCTTTACATCAAATCATATTATCACTTTTGTAGGACATGAAAAACCCATGTCTTACCACCTTCAGAAAAAACTTATTTTATTTCTCTCTCATTATAAGTGCTTAGTTTGAACATACAACAAATTTGCATGGAAGTAAACATCTGTATTGCTATGTAAATATATATTCATATACACATGCATAGATTTAAAGGCCTTTACTCAGCTAAAAATCTCAGTGACACTAAAAATTAATTCAATACAACCTAGGCCATTATTGTCTTAAGAGTAACTGCTACATTTTTTCAACAAAAAGGTGAGGTTAATCATTAGTTTCATTTTTAGCATACAGTACAGTATGGATGGTAAACATACCATTTCTTAAACCATTAGTTGATTACATAAACTGTGACATCACATCCATGTAGAACATCAGTCAAAACTCTTTATTATACAAGGATCTGATATAAGCACCTTGTGTAACAAGGTTGCAGGCTGACAGTTTCATCACACTGAATGAAAAGACTTTTTATAACTAAAGCAAGAGACTAAACAAAGGGTGGTGAAGACTGTTCAGCAGGAAAAGTTTAGTAGCAAAAAAATCTTTTATTTTGAAATAAAATATAGGGATTTAACAATAAATGTAAGAAATAAAAGCAAGAAAGCAGAGCACCTCAAGACTCTCCTATTTAACTTGGGGTTTTCCTGGCATCGCAAGCCAGTCAAGCCATCATCAGATCCCCTTGATGGAAAAACAGCCTTGTTCTACGTGGTTGAACATCTGGTTATTCTATTTAGCATATTAACTATAATACTTAGCACATATAGCACATTACATGTTCAAAGTGCTGCACTGCCACTCAAATTAAAAAAAGGTTGCGAAATCAAGCACTCAGTCAAGAAATGCACCGCTACGGCTATACCAAACCAATAACCATCCTCTTTTCCTCATGACTTAACAAAAGATCTTTTATATCTATATAAATGTCAGCTAACACAATACGTACCATAATACAAAATGGAATTTCTTTATACAGACTTAACTACAATAAGTTACATAACAGTGCAGTTTTCATACCTTTGTCTGATTTTTTACATCTCAGTGAGGTGTACAATGCAAACCAAGTTTTAAGGAAGTTCGTTCATTTTGTAGATCTCACTGAATCTTAACAATAAGGCCAGGTCTTAAAGCTGTATTTGCATGACTGCATATACAATACAAGATAAGGTTACATAAGAAATTCCAGTATTTTATCATGTTAGAATGAATGACCTTATTTTAAGGCATAAGCATAAAAGGGGAAAGTTAAGAGAAATCAGTATGTCTGTAAAGCACTTTGAACACGGGAAAGCACTGGATCAGGGGTCGGCAACCTTTCAGAAGTGGTGTGCCGAATCTTCATTTATTCACTCTAATTTAAGGTTTCATGTGCTAGTAATACATTTTAACATTTTTAGAAGGTCACTTTCTATAAGTCTATAATATACAACTAAACTATTATTGTATGTAAAGTAAATAAGGTTTTTAAAATGTTTAAGAAGCTTCATTTAAAATTAAATTAAAATGCAGAGCTGCCCGGACTAATAGCCAGGACCCGGGCAGTTCAAGTGCCACTGAAAATCAGCTCGCGTGCCGCTTTCAGCATGCGTGCGATAGGTTGCCTACCCCTGCACTGGATACATGCTTTTTTTTAAAAAAAATTAATTAAAGATTGAGCTTTCAACATTAACTCTGGATGTCTTGATTTGAGTACATGATTTCTCAACTTCAATACTGCATTAATATTATTGTTTGCATGGAGCAGATACAGATTTCAGTTAATTTGCCCTTGCCCGTACCCCATACCAATGAACCAAACAAAAAAAACTGAACTGTCAGTGAACAACTTGTACTTTTAAAAAGTAAGGAAAATATCAAGTACACCACTTAGACATTATTCAATTAAATAAGCCACTT
This sequence comes from Gopherus flavomarginatus, assembly GCF_025201925.1. Taxonomy (NCBI): domain Eukaryota; kingdom Metazoa; phylum Chordata; order Testudines; family Testudinidae; genus Gopherus; species Gopherus flavomarginatus. The sequence goes on along the minus strand of NC_066626.1, from coordinate 23,217,785 downwards.
ATGAGCACTCTTTGCTCTCTTTATTTAAATACTTCATTTAAAACTGCCCTTCTCAATCTTTTCACTATATTAAGACCCATAAGGGAATTTAATACTTTAATTTTGCAAAACTAACTTTACTTAACATTAATTTCTCAGTATAACTGTTGTCCCTGGAGAGCAAGCGTGTTCAGCATGATGAACAGCTGCTAATAAAACACACACCTCTGAAGAATATTATTGTAACATATTTATTAACCTATTATGGAGCCAGCAGTCTTCGAGAGATTTGTTTTTAAAACAAATTATGATGAGAGCCTGTCTGAATGCTGCAAATCTACATTATTCTTTAATAATACTGTAGATTTTAAACAATGGTGCAGCCATGATGAGGCTCAAGTTATGCTAAAAATTCATATCCCCCTTTTCATTAGAAAGTAATTCCCTAATTCCTTGTACCCAGATTTTTACTACTCATGTGGTAGAATAATAGACATCTACAAGCAAAAAAATTATCCTCTTGCTAACTATGAAGATCCCACCTCCTAGAACTAGATATTAGTGCAGCACTGAATAGGTAAAAGAGCCTATTATGTTGTTATATTTCCCTTACGTAGAATAAGTTTGGAAGAAATAAGCTAAGGAAAGTCTTGCCGCCTTGAAAGTCAAGATTTTAGCTGATATTTTTGGAGCAGATTCTGATCTCAGATGCATGCTATATGCACTAGCATGTATTCCTAAATACCTGGGCAGAAGTCAAAGCAGTGGATTTAGGTTTTTTAAAATTTATTTTAAGGGTGTCGATTAATCGCCGGTAACGCATGCGATTAACTAAAAAAAATTGCAATTAAAAAAATTAATCACAATTAATCAGTTTTAATCACACTGTTAAACAGCAGAATACCAACTGAAATTAAATAATATTTATGATGTTTTTCTACATTTTCAAATATATTGATTTCAATTACAACACGGAATACAAAGGGTACGGTATCAGAGGGGTAGCCGTGTTAGTCTGGATCTGTAGAAAGCAAGAGAGTCCTGTGGCACCTTATAGACTAACAGAAGTACTGGAGCATAATACCCACTTCGTCAGACACATGTCAATGTACAGTGCTAACTTTATATTACTTTTGATTACAAATATTTGCACTGTAAAAATGACAAAAGAAATAATATTTTTCAATTCATCTCATACAAATACTTTAGTGCAATCTCTTTATTGTGAAAGTGCAACTTACAAATGTAGATTTTTTTAAATGTAACTGCACTCCATAACAAAACAATGTCAAACTTTAGAGCTTGCAAATCCACTCAGTCCTACTTCTTGTTAAGCCAATCATTAAGAGAAACAAGTTTGTTTACATTTACGGGAGAAAATGCTGCCTGCTTCTTATTTACAATGTCACCTGAAAGTGAGACCAGGCATTCACATGGCACTTTTGTAGCCAGCATTGCAAGGTATTTACATGCCAGATATGCTAAAATTCATATGCCTCTTCCTGCTCCAACCACCATTCCAGAGGACATTTCCATGCTGATGATGCTTATTTAAAAAAAAAAAAAAAAACCGTTAATTAAATTTGTGACTGAACTCCTTATAAGAGAATTGTATGTCTCCTGCTCCATGGCTTTACCCGCATTCTGCATATAGTTTGTGTTACGGTAGTCTCAGATAATGACCCAGCATATGTTGTTTGATTTAAGAACACTTTCACTGCAGATTTGACAAACACAAGGAAGGTTCCAATATAGGATTTCTAAAGATAGCTACAGCACTCAACCCAAGGTTTAAGAATCTGAAGTGCCTTCCAAAATCTGAGAGGTACGAGGTGTGGCGCATACTTTCAGAAGTCTTAAAAGAGCAACACTCTGATGCAGAAGCTACAGAACCTGAACCACCAAACAAGAAAAATCAACCTTCTGCTGGTGGCATCTGACTCAGATGATGAAAGTGAACATGTGTAGGTCCACGCTGCTTTGGATCGTTATCGAGCAGAACCTGTCATCAGCATGGATGCATGTCCCCCGGAATGGTGGTTAAAGCATGAAGGAACATATGAATCTTCAGAGCATCTGGCACATAAATATCTTGTGAAAATGGCTACAACAGTGCCATGAGAACGCCTGTTCTCTCTTTCAGGTGACACTGTAAACAAGAAGCGGGCAGCATTACCTCCTGCAAATGTAAAAAAACTTGTTTGTCTTAGCAACTAGCTGAACAAGCAGTAGAACAGAGTGGACTTGTACACTTCAAAGTTTTACATTGTTTTATTTTTGAATGCAAGGTTGTTGGTTTTTTGTACTTTCATGATAAAGAGACTGCACTACAGTATTTGTATTAGGTGAAATGAATAATAGTATTCCTTTAATTTTTTTACAGTGCAAATATTTGTGATCAAAATAAATATAAAGTGAGCACTGTACACTGTGTTCTGCATTGTAATTTAAATTAATATATTTGAAAATGTAGAAAACATCCAAAAAATTTAAATAAATGGTATTCTATTATTCTTTGATTAAGATTCATTTTTTTAATCGCTTGACAGCCCTAATTTACTTAGATGAGTCAATTTTCAATAATACAACAATAGAGTCAGACCCTTAAAATGGATTCTCCTTTTGAAGTTTTGGTTCTTTGTAACTTAGTAACCTATGGAGGGGCAATCAGATGCTTTTTTTCTGTGTAAGGGAAAACCCTTTGAAACATTCAGAGACACAGATGGCAAGACAGAGAGGGACAGCAGAGGCAACAGTACTGTTAAAATTTACAACAGTTTCAAGATGAATTCCAAGCCTCCCAGGAAGGAGGAAAAAAGAGAGGTCAGTATACAAGCTTTTAGTCCTACCAGAAAAGCAAAGCAGCACTTTAAAATCAAGCTGCTTGTTAGGAAAAGATTACCTGAACTTCTTCAAATTCAATCCAGTAAACAGCACAGGCACTCTTGGAGGCTGTATCTGAGAAGATAAGAAGCTACTTTCCTGTGTATTCCTCACATTTTCATTAAAAAGCACACAAGAGCCTAAAGATGATAAATCTTTCCTGACTCTTTTGATGATTACTATATAGAAGTGTCAACATAAAGTGGCAAGTTTGTGTAATTTGTTCAGAATTCAGATTCATCCATAAGACTTTCCAATAGTTCTTTCTCATCCTCTCCCCGGTATTCTATGGAATGGAAAGCTTAATTCTATGTTAACTGTCCAAGTCATGAGCCACATTCATAGCTATGTTTTCACTATACATATTTAAATTTGATTCTGCTCTCAGTTACACCAGCATAAATCAAGAGTAATTCCATGGAAAGCAATGGAATGACACAAGCATAACAGTAGTGTAAATGAAAGGAAAATCAGGCCTAGTCATAATTTCATACTGGAGTAGGACATATATTCCATTCTCCATCAAATTAATAAATCACAAGTGAATAAAATAAAATTCTTCAAGCCAAATTAGTCTAAAGAGTACTTTGTGTCAGCTATGGCTAACTGGCTTCCAAAAAGCAGCTCATACTGAGTTGCACCCTAAAACTTGTTATGTTACAATGACCAGCCAAACCCTGCAGCAGTGTTCATTATTCTTTTGAGAGCAACTGGTTTGCCTTTTAACAGAAAGAGATATTCAGCAACTGTCAAAAATGTGAAAAAGAAAAAGGGGCAAAACAGAGAAAGAATATTCTCCCTGCATCAATCCCAGGTTAAAATAGCAATTGACAGTTCTTAATTACTATGATTTATTTAGAAAAAGAAAAAGGAAATGCCTTCTCTGGGAGTCTCCTACCTCATTATTTGGGTCCTGAATAACCTTATAAAGAGCTGGCACCAGTGATTTTTTCCGGTGCAACGTTGATGCATAACCAGAGATTTGATTTTCAGGTAATGCCTAAAGTAAGAGATATAGACAGCAGTTACTATAATGAATAGTTCATGTGTAAGCTTTCATGCACTGATATATCTATGAACATGATAAATCCAGTTTTGATAACATTAAAACACAACAACAATCCCTGAGCTTCAATCAAGAGAAATTCACAACTTACTACACTAGTAAAAGGTGGAATTCTGTCCTTTCAGTACTGATTCAAGCAAGCAAACTGTCCATAAACCTTATAGTGCTGGGAGCCAGTCCTGAATGGTGCTGAATGCTATGAATATTCATCAACTTGTGTGGTAGTTGAGGACATCTGGCAACTTCCAGGACTAAATCACTATACAGCTCTGGGCCGCTCCAGATTAAAATTATCTGCCACAAACCCAGTCTAGTCTCTGGGCCCTCTTCTCTTTCTCCCTGTTCAACCAGGAACTTTTCTAAACCTTAAATAAATTTAAACTTTTTTTAAACCTGTGATAAAGCCTGAGATTATTAGAAGTGAAAGTATTTTAAAAATCCAATTTACTTGTCTCTAGGTGCTGTTTTATTTTATACTTCTCTCAGCTCAATAAAGGAGTTTAGATTTGGTTTACAGTCAAGACAAGCATGGAGTTCATCCATCCTACAAAGTATATTGTTTTTAAAACTATTTTCACTGGAGTTTTTTATATTGTGGACACTTCTATTAATCTTAGATTTTATAAAAAGTTGGTTAAGTTTTTAAATTTTGTGAACAAGTTGACAGTTTCCCCTTAAAGTCTATCAGCTTGATTTACAGAGTATTATGTGCTCTGAAGTGAGAACTGCATAGTATGCTATATGCTCTGTACGATAATAAATATTTGTATTCCAAATTGTGCTTTTTATATTAATACTTTTATATAGACATCTACATGTTGTGCAGTAGAACAGATACAAAAGATTAAAAATCAAAATAGGCTTTTACACTTTAAATGTTTAATCATTAGCATTCTTAACATTATATGCCATTAAACAACATTATAACTGTCATACACCTACTCAGCTGACCTTGAATTCTGATAGCCATTCTTCCACCACACAACGTTCGGATCCCAGCATTTTCTTACAGCTTATTCTCCTTTCTTAGCTTTAGGAAGAAGAAAGAGAAGCTCAAAAGGTAGAATGCATTTCTGGCAACAAAGCATAGTTCTGTAAAACCTTGTTCTAAAGGGGAAGACAGTTCCAATATCTGATGGTTTTATTTTACATCAAACATTACCAGATGTTGTAGTTCTGAAAATTAGTCCCATTTTCTAATGATTTTTTTAAACTGTTTTCTTGATCCTCCTGGACATAAAGCTACAGTACTTCAGCGGGTCAGAGAGGATTCAGTGCTTCAAGCCAAATAGCACATTATCTAAGACAAAACGCACCATCCATCCCTGCACTCTTACCAAATATAGCTCAAAGAAAAGACAACTGAAACAACTGAAGAGCATCATGGAACAAAGCCATGTGACAGGTTGTAATGACAACTCTGGATATGACCCAAAGCAAACACAATTTCATAAAAAATAATATCTTGGAAGTCATGGTGGCAGTATGTTTTATTTCCTAAAGCTGTTCTGGAGGAATTGTGAAGTTTCTCTTTCAACCTGCAACACTGATGATATATTTTAGCAGTAAGCTGTATTTTTCAGAAAGCTAAACATACAAGCACTATTAGTTTTTTTTTAAAACCACACAATTACTATTATTACTTTCCTACCATATAGCAGTTTTATTCTAGCATCTTAAGTTCAGACAAAAACAGGTCTCAACCCAAAACCACGGAGTTTTATGGTGTCTTCTACTTGCATACTACTTTGAAATAAACACCCTAATCTTATTAGCTATCTCTATTTAAGTACAATATTTAAGTTGCAGCTGTTTTCCTAAATTAACGTAGGGTTTTGTTATGTAGTGTGGATTTCTGAGGTATTTAATCATCTAAATATTCACATTAAATGGATTCTGAGCCAGTTCATTACATGAACTTTAAACTACCCAAATACAATGTTTAACGCAAGAGAGGATGCATTAAATAAAGACGTCATTTCATAAGCACCAAGATCAATCCATCATTGGCAGAGGGCTGGACACGATGACCTAGTACATTCTTTCCCTCTCCAATTTCTATCATTACTTTCTTTTTATTAGTCTCAGCACACAGACATTTAATCAGAGCTATGCTAAGCATATTCACTAAGCTACTGTTACATTTAGAAATTGTTATGATGTGTCAGCTGCAATACTCTGACCCACAGTCTTGCATTCGGTTCCAAAACTGCCATTACTAATTTGCCTTTTCACAGGAAGACAAGTGTTGTTGCTAAACAGGAATAAAACAGGTGATAGGAAAATGTATATAGTAGATACTAATAGATATGAAAATAGAATGTCACAGAACAAAATATTGTGAAACTATGCATTACTTTCACACATTCACCACAAGAAGAGATGTCTCACACAAGAAGAAATGCAGGAAAATAGCCATATGCAAATCTGGCCAGCGTAAAGCCCAGTCAGGGCCGGTGCAAGGAAGTGTCGCGCCTGAGGTGAAACTTCCACCTTGCACCTCCCCCAACCCTGCAGAAGCTCCCTCCCATGCCCTGCCCTCCCCCCCTTGCAGGAAGCCGTGGAGCACATCCCCACCCCAGCTCACCTCTGCTCTGCATCCTTCCTGAGCACACCACCCCTGCTCTAATTCTCCTCCCCTCCCAGGCTTGCAGCACCAAACAGCTGATTGGCACTGCAAGCCTGGGAGGTGGGAGAATTAGAGCGGGGGCGGCATACTCGGGGAGGACGTGGAACAGAGGTGAGGAGCCCTGTGGCAGCTTCCTCCCCCCGCCCTGAAGCACCCCCATGGCACCTCCCACCCCCCAGCCCGGGGAGCCCTGCGGTACCTCCTCACCTCTGCTCCACGTCCTCCCCAAGCATGCCGCCCCCGCTCTAATTCTCCTCCCAGGCTTGCGGCGCCAAACAGCTGATTGGCGCCGCAAGCCTGGGTGGCGGGAGAAGCGAAGCAGTGACCGCGTGCTGGAATCACTGGGCTGCCGGTGGCATGCTGACCTAGGGAACCCCTGGGCTGCTGGCAGCGGCTCAGACTCCTTCTCCCTCCCAGTGCAGCAGCTGCTGAAACGCTTTAAAAAAAATTGGAGGGCGCCGCTTTTTGACACCCCAGGCAACCGCCTAGTTGGCCTAAATGGTAGCACCGGCCCTGAGCCCAGTGCACAACTATATTTCTGTAATAGGAATAGCTTGCAGTCTTCATAAGAGAATCTGTATAGTAAAAATATACAGTAATAATGTATTCAAGTTCAGATGAACTGACATAGTTTAGAAGTTCTTTTCTAATGTATTATGGAAGTTCTTGCTGGAAAAATCCCAAAGATCTCTGATTAATAGATTTCTGAATAAATCAATCTATCGGAAACATATTGCTCATGCTAGCATAGCTTCAAAGGGAAATCATCATTAAAGGAAGGATGAACAACAAAAAATCATGGCTAACAAAACTTTTGCAAATCTCACCTGCTAACTTATTTCTTTTTCACTTGTAAAGATATAAAGGCACGGTCAGATACAGGAAGTCAAACAAAAAGGTAGACACAATCATAACATTCTCCAAAATAGCTAGTATGTATAAACTCCTGAGAGTTCTTCATAGTCCAGTTTAGATGTGCACAGAACAGGAAGTTAAAGGAAAAATGTTTGACTTGAGTATATTAATAAATGGGAGTAAACAACTAAAATTAATCTAATTAAATTAGATTTAAAATATACTTTACCATGTCATCTGGAAAAGGCCATAAACTATTCTTCCAAATATTAGTGTTGAGACTTGACTTGTGATTTCCCTTCCCCTTTGATTTAAATTTTAAATACCCTATTTACATATTTATTTACAGGAATTTCAAAATGTTTTCTCCAGGGATATCTGGCACAGGCTCAGACAATTAATGTTTCTGTTATGACTTAAAAAATTTAAATCAACACCAATACAAAAAATTCTGGAGCAATCTGCTGTTAGTTATGTAATCCAACCTCTCTTCCCCTATTCCACTGTTCTGCCCTTCTCCATTTAGCAAGTTGATGTTTCTATTTCTTATAAAATACAAGTCAAAATGGCTATGCCATTAGCACCAAATATCAAGGGTAACATATTTACACAGTTCCAAGACTATGAGCTGTTAGCTGATTTGAACTCCCTCTGCCACTTGGCTACCTTTAAAGACTACATGACTCTCCACTATTTAACAACAGCTAGCACTGTTTTTAAATTTGTAAGTGAAGGAGTTGAGGATTTAATATTAACCCCTTTCTTCCTGCCTCCTCCTTCCTTACAAGCCCCAACCACCAAATGAGTTTGCCTCAAAACAAATCATGGGATTTAACACCACAATAATACATTTGGGGTTCTATTTATTTGCCTTCTGATTTTTCAGTATTTAGAATTCAGGTTTTCAAGCTTTGCTCTGCAACCATAAGATTGCAAACTGAGATTCTCCTGTAATGAAATGACTCCAGGAACTGGAATTTTAGGAAAAACACCAAATATTGATAGAAATTGGCCCTTTAAGGAATAATTAATTAAATCTAGTGAATATGGAAAATTTAAGTATAGGATTTTGGTGTTTATTTTACTTTTAGAAAGAACCAATTACAGTACATTGTGTCAGGATCAGGGCAGCAGGAGTCTCAAAATCTCCAGTTTGAATTCAATATAGGTTGGTAGCGATCCAAAGTAATTACTGTCTCAAAATAGTTTAGTAGTGTAAGTGAAATGAATGGGTGTTTCGAAACCAGTCTCTAGGGAATGTCTATATCACAGAAACCACCACCATAAGTTGCACCCTTGTCAACAGTCTCAATAGAGAGGTCAAGGATTGCATTGACATGGAGACCCAACTATCCTCATGTTTAGAGCAGTCAGTCCACACTAACATTGAGTTACGTTGACTGAAAGACTGAACTCACTCCTGGCTACACTGTACTAGATGTATGAAAATAAATAAATAAAACAAAACAAAATTCTATCAATTTCCAGTGCTGTCAACAGGCACTCTTTAGGAGCTTTTTAAAAAAATGATATTGATATTTTAATGGAGCACAATGGGATGATGTAGGAACTTCGATCAATTTTGTTAGTAAAATACTCACAAAACATGCACAAGGGATTTTTACAAATTGGAACAGTCCCTAAACAGAGCTTCAACAGATGCATTAAGCCAAATTAACATGCTACCACAGAAATTCCAATCTGAAAAACAACCTGATGAGCAATTCAATTAATTTTTATTATACAGCTCTCTGTTAGAAAATACTCTAAGGCAGCAAGTCTGTTCAAGACAGCTACTACAAATGTAGCTGACCAGGTGCTTTTAAAATATTATTATTGATATTTAGCACAGCTATAGTGTCTTTTATCAGACAATCTCAGCATATTTTACAATTAACTAATTCAGAGTCAACATCCCTGCAAGGCAGCCAAGATTTATATAGGAAGACATGGAAATACCCTGACAATCTGGACAGATAAATTACTACACCTACACAGAAAACCAGCTACGTGGGAGATAAAAAAGAGATGGTTGTTTATCAGTTCATAGCAACACAATGAAAGAGTTTAGTGCAGGAAATTATGAAGAATCTCTTTTCTAACTAAAATTATTGAAAAAATGTGGACAGGAAGAATGCTGAATTTATTCAGGTCACCATGTTTAAAATACTTACACTCTAATAAATAAAATGCCAAGGGGGGTTGAAGTGTGGCCTGCTCCCTATTGATACGTATATAAATTCCAGAGGCTCATGAGCAATAATTTTTTTTAAGCTTTTATTAAATTTAACTTTTTCCCCTCGGAGGCCCAACTTCCTGGCTGCACCTCCATGGGGTAGTGGCTAGACCTGTGCGCCAGGCAGAGTATGGGACTGAAAGTGCTGAAGAAGAGCAGCAAGAACTGGAGAACATTTGCCACTTGCTGTCCAAGAGAAGAATCCAGACCCTGGCACAGCCAGTGAGCCACCAATGGTAGGCAAGGTGCAAAGAACCTTTGTGAAAACAGAAAAGTGTTGGGGGCTGCTGCAGAAGCTAATGGTCACCCTATTTGTATTTGGGAAAGGAAGGAAGAGAGGCGATGCATGAATAAAACACTGAGATCAGAAGGGGAAGACACTGATCAAAAAAATGGAATTCAAAGGGAGAGATCTGCTATTCCTTTCTTCCTTTTCCATCTCCTTTCAGCTCACCCTCTATGTTCACCTGCTCAGTCAGTCACTCCTTTACATGCTGCGGACTAAACAGTTTTCCTTCCCTGGTCTTATTGAGCTCCTGCTGAGTTGCTTCCCCCATTGGCCGTAATACTTTTTAGAAGCTGTAGAATCACATGCTTGTAGAGCAGGGATCAGCAACCTTTCGCACACAGCCTGCCCAGGTAAGCACCCTGGCGGGTCGGGCCAGTTTGTTTACCTGTCGCGTCCGCAGGTTTGGCCAATCGCGGCTCCCACTGGCTGCGGTTCGCCACTCTAGGCCAATGGAGGCGGTGGGAAGCAGTGGCCAGTACATCCCTCAGCCCATACAGCTTCTCACAGCCCCCATTGGCCTGGGACGGTGAACCGCAGCCAGTGGAAGCCGCAACCGGCCGAACCTGCGGAAGCAGCAGGTAAACAAACCAGCCCAGCCCACCAGGGTGTTTATCCTGGCGGGCCTGTGCCAAAGGTTGCCGATCCCTGTTTTAGAGCTGGATATCCTAGGTTCAACTGCTACAAGTGACCCACACACGATTGTTATTGTATTAGTCACCCCGTCAGATGATTTCTGTTATCAGTAGTGAAGCACAGAAAACAAAGTGCAAATCTGTTTGAAGACAGCAGGACAAAGGCCTCAAAATAAATGTTACTACATGCAGGAATGGCTCTAGGAATTTTGCTGCCCCAAGCATGGCAGGCAGGCTGCGTTTGGTGGCTTGCCTGCAGAGGGTCCGCCGGTCCCGCAGCTTCGGACCTCCCGCAGGCACGCCTGCGGGCAGTCCACCGAAGCCGCCACCGAAGCCGTGGGACCAGTGGACCCTGAGCAGGCAAGCCGCCGAACGCAGCCTGCCTGCCACCCCCGCGGCGACTGGCAGGGCGCCCCCCGTGGCTTGCCGCCCCAAGCACGCGCTTGGCGTGCTGGAGCCTGGAGCCGCCCCGACTACATGTGATAAAACTCCTTCAGCTCCAACCTCCCCCACAAAGACTCTTCATACATCTTTGAGAACCCAGGGGAAAATATAAAAAAAAAAACAATATAGCCTTTAGGAATATCGAGTGAGAAAATCATCTATATAGGAGAGACAGCTTTTAGATTTAACAAAAGAGCAAGGAGGAAGTAGAAATTAATCATTGCAAAGGAAGAATTCTTCCCTCAGAGTACACAGCTCCCCTCCAAAATACCACAATTGATAAATTATCCTTTTAACCGTTCCTCTCTGCTAAATGAAAGATTTCCTCAATTTCTTTATCACAAAAAGCATAGCTGATATACAGTGTAGGAAGACAAACTTTTTAATATTCATGGCTTGTAAACGCAGGATAGACAAGAAAACTGGAGGAAGTTTTAGATCATTGTTAGGAGAATAAGGGAAGGGACAAGCGTTGCATTTATATTAACGCAAACTGGAAAAAAAGCTTCGTAATATGTACATTAGGTCAAGTATAATCTAGTGTTGTAATAATGGCGGAAGGGAACTTCTTTCTGTGCACAAATAATTGATTATGGTTACATTAATTTATTAATATGATTGTCTGAAATTTCATTTATGCTGAAAATTACTCCTGGTTGGAGCTAGTGAGATTATATTTTAAAATTTGAATACTGTTCCTCAACACATAGGTTAATTGTTATAGAGCTGAGTACAGACTGTTTTAACATGTTTACCTCTGGCCAGAGGCTTTACTAACACACACAAAAGGTTTTAATAAGGTTTGTGCCTTGTCACGTGTATTAAATAGCCTCCTTCTCTTTTTCAACTCTTTTGTTTATGGTTCACAGTAAAGAGATTGTGTTAAATCTCTTATCCTGAAGTTTAAAAAGGCTTAAAAATAAGTGTAAGGAGATTGGAGCCTTTAGGTATTTGGACAGATTTAACACAGACCTCTCATATCCACAGGAAACTCACCTCTCTCTTAAACAGTGAAAGGAGCTTGGTATCATTCAAATAGTTTCCCTATTACAAAACTACTTCTTTCCCAAATCAGGATATTCCTGCCCAGGCCAGGGAATAAAGGAACACGTTGTACAGTTCTGTAGCTAGCCTGCCAGACAATGTAACAGTGACACTTGTGAGCACTGGCTCTGGAAAGAGTGCAAAAGTGTGGGGTGGGGGCCAAATCTGAGGCAGTGGCATTGTGATCTAGCACATGGGTTTGCCTTTGGCTTCCATTTCTATAGAAAAACCAGAGGGGTGGCCTTCCCCTCCAAATAAGGACGCTTACAAGTCAGCCCTACGTATTCTATTCAGGAACATCCCAGACAGTGTTCTGAATTACATGCATTTGTCCAGAGCTCAGACTTCGGACCCTATGTGAAGCTGCAGAGCCACTGTACTGACTCACTACAGAAGCCAGATCAGATGGAGTTTTAACTTCATTTCAGGGATATAAAAAAAGTCTGAGGGCCACAGAGAAAGGAACTAGAAAGGAAGACAGGAAGACACTCTGAGTAGGGTTTGAAGGTTGCTCTAGGACAGGGGTCAGCAACCTTCAGCACGCAGCCCATCAGGGTAATCTAGTGGGCCGCGAGACATTTTGTTTATGTTGACCATCTGCAGGCACAGCCCCCCGCAGCTCCCAGTGGCCACGTTTCGCTGTTCCCGGCCAATGGGAGCTGTGGGAAGCAGTGCAGGAGAGCTGCGCAGGGCCATGCCTGCGGATGGTCAACATAAACAAAATGTCTCACGGCTTGCCAGCGAATTACCCTGATTGGCCGCATGCCGAAGGTTGCCGACCCCAGGTCTATGATCTAAAACAAAATCTCACTCTCCTCCTCCTCCTGTTTTGCTATTAGGTGGTGGATACAGGGAAAGGCACAGAAATGGCCTGGCAACTATATCCATTCACACTACCACCCAGAGTTAAAAAGTAAGTTGCTGGTCCCCTGGGAATAGTGAAGAATAACGTCCCAGATCCTGGGCTGCCATGTGAAAGAAACCCTTACTGATACTGTTTCCATAGGAAAATTGGGTCAGTAATACTGTAAGACAAACAGCTGACCCGCCTCTTCCCTCTCAAGCACTCCCCATCCACATCAGACCAACCCTTCCCAGAGCCCTTAAGTGAGCACTTCTAACTTAAAAATAAATAATCATTTGAGATATACCTCTCTCACAGAGCTGGAACGGACCTTGAAAGGTCATTGAGTCCAGCCCCCTGCCTTCACTAGCAGAACCAAATATTGATTTTGCCTCAGACCCCTAAGTGGCCCCCTCAAGGATTCAACTCACAACTCTAGGTTTAGCAGGTCAATGCTCAAACCACTGAGCTATCCCTCCCCTTCACCCACCACCCACTACCGCCATCCTGACCCTCTCAGAGCCCTCAAGGGAGCCACCTGCCTTCTCCAGCCTAGCCCTCCCAGAGTCTTTGCCTCCTCCATCCCACCAGCCTGACCCTTCCAGAGCACCTTCCTTCCTGACTCTTTACCTTACTCTCCCTGCTAGTGAGCCTCTCACCCTCGCATGCTGGGTTTGTCTCACTTCCTGGATCTGGCTGCTCCCCCAGCAACAAGAGGAGTCACTGCTGTGGTTCTGGCAGCCGCCAGATGAGGGACCGGCACACAGCACAATGCAGAGTGGGGCCTGGTTGTCACATTGGATATGGGGTGACAAAGAATAGGACCCGGGTGCTGGCCAGGTCACAGCACACCTCCGTCCAGACAGGAACATGTTCAATTTAAAAAAAAGCGGTGGGGGGGGGTGTGAGAGAGACAGGGGATGACACATGGCACCTTCTGTTTCTGGCACCTATGCTTGTGTGCTCTGAACACTGTCTCATCCCAGTCTCTGCAGCCAGAAGGAAGGCAATTAAGAGTGTGCTGGAATGGGATCAGAACAATGAGGCAGAGTAGTATGGAAGAGTTTGGGGGCCACATGAGGCATCTGGAGTGATAAAGTGTATTCTAAGAAGGTGAAAATGTTGCAGGGAAGCAAGCAAAACAGATGAAAACGAAGTCTGTGTTACATTCATAGATTCATAGACTTTAGGGTCAGAAGGGACCAATGTGATCATCTAGCCTGACCTCCTGCACAAAGCAGGCCACAGAACCCTACCCATCCACTTCTATAACAAACTCCAACCTATATCCGAGTTATTGAAGTCTTCAAATTGTGGTTTGAAGACCTCAAGCTGCAGAGATTCCATCAGCAAGTGACCCGTGCCCCACGCTGCAGAGGAAGGCAAAAAACCTCCAGGGCCTCTGCCAATCTGCCCTGGAGGAAAATTCCTTCCCGACCCCAAATATGGCGATCAGCTAAACCCTGAGCATGTGGGCAAGACTCACCAGCCAGAACTCAGGAAAGAATTCTCTGCAGTAACTCAGATCCCATCCCATCCAACATCCCATCACCGACCACTGGGCATACTTACCTGCTGATAATCAAAGATCAATTGCCAAAATTAAGCTATCCCATCACACCATCCCTTCCATAAAGTTATCAAGCTTAGTCTTAAAGCCAGATATGTCTTTTGCCCCCACTACTCCCCTTGGAAGGCTGTTCCAGAACTTCACTCCTCTAATGGTTAGAAACCTTCGTCTAATTTCAAGTCTAAACTTCCTAGTGTCCAGTTTATACCCATTCGTTCTTGTGTCTACATTGGTACTAAGCTTAAATAATTCCTCTCCCTCCCTAATATTAATCCTTCTGATATATTTATAAAGAGCAAGCATATCCCCCCCTCAGTCTTCTTTTGGTTAGGCTAAACAAGCCAAGCTCTTTGAATCTCCTTTCATATGACAAGTTTTCCATTCCTTGGATCATCCTAGTAGCCCGTCTCTGAACCTGTTCCAGTTTGAATTCATCCTTCTTAAACATGGGAGACCAGAATTGCACACAGTATTCCAGGTGAGGTCTCACCAGTGCCTTATATAACGGTACTAACACCTCCTTATCTTTGCTGGAAATACCTCGCCTGATGCATCCTAAAACCGCATTAGCTTTTTTAACGGCCATATCACATTGGCGGCTCATAGTCATCCTGTGATCAACGAATACTCCAAGGTCCTTCTCCTCCTCTGTTGCTTCCAACTGATGTGTCCCCAATTTATAACTAAAATTCTTATTAATCCCTAAATGCATGACCTTGCACTTTTCACTATTAAATTTCATCCTATTACTATTACTCCAGTTTACAAGATCATCCAGATCTTCCTGTATGATATCCCAGTCCTTCTCCATGTTAGCAATACCCCTCAGCTTTGTGTCATCCACAAACTTTATTAGCACATTCCCGCTTTTTGTGCCAAGGTCAGTAATAAAAAGGTTAAATAAGATTGGTCCCAAAACTGATCCTTGAGGAACTCCACTAGTAACCTCCTTCCAGCGTGACAGTTCACCCTTCAGTATGACCCGCTGGAGTCTCCCCTTTAACCAGTTCCTTATCCACCTTTCAATTTTCATATTGATCCCCAACTTTTCCAATTTGATTAATAATTCCCCATGTGGAACCGTGTCAAATGCCTTACTGAAATCGAGGTAAATTAGGTCTACTGTATTTTCTTTGTCTAAATAATTTATCACCTTCTCAAAGAAGGAGATCAGGTTGGTTTGGCACGATCTACCTTTAGTAAAACCATGTTGTAATTTGTCCCAATTACCATTGACCTCAACGTCCTTAACTACTTTCTCCTTCAAAATTTTTTCCAAGACCTTACATACTACAGATGTCAAACTAACAGGCCTATAGTTACTCGGATCACTTTTTTTCCTTTTCTTAAAGATAGGAACTATGTTAGCAATTCTCCAGTCGTACGGTACAACCCCTGAGTTTACTGATTCATTAAAAATTCTCGCTAATGGGCTTGCAATTTCATGTGCCAGTTCCTTTAATATTCTTGGATGAAAATTGAATGGGCCCTCCGATTTTGTCCCATTAAGCTGTTCAAGTTTGGCTTCTACCTCAGATGTGGTAATATCCACCTCCATATCCTCATTCTCGTTTGTCATCCTTCCATTACCCCTAAGCTTCCCATTAGCCTTATTAAAGACTGAAGCAAAGTACTTATTTAGATATTGGGCCATGCCTAGGTTATCCTTAACCTCCTTTCCATCCTCAGTGTTTGGCGGTCCCACTTCTTCTGTCTTCGTTTTCTTCTTATTTATATGGCTATAGAACCTTTTACTATTGGTTTTAATTCCCTTTGCAAGGTCCTTCTCACTTTATCCCTACATGTTCTGACCTCACTAAGGTAGCTTTCCTTGCTAATCCCGCCCATCTTCCACTCCTTGTAGGCTCTCTGCTTTTTCTTAATCACCTCTCTGAGATGCTTGCTCATCCAGCTTGGTCTACAACTCCTGCCTGTGGTTTTTTTCCCCTTTCTTGGGTTGCAGGCTTCCGATAGTTTCTGCAGCTGCGACTTAAAGTAATTCCAGGCCTCCTCCACATTTAGATCCACAAGTTCTTCAGTCCAATCCACTTCCCTAACTAATTTCCTTAATTCTTTAAAGTTAGCCCTCGAGAAGTCAAAAACCCTAGTCCCAGATCTATTTTTGTTTATCCTTTCATCTAGTTTGAACTGAATTAGCTCATGATCACTCAAACCAAGGTTGTCCCCTACAACCATTTCTTCTATGAGGTGCTCACTACTCACCAAAACCAAATCTAAAATGGCATCCCCTCTTGTTGGTTCTTCAACTACTTGGTGAAGAAATCCATCTGCTATCACATCCAGAAAAATCTGAGCCCTATTATCCTTGCTAGCACTTGTCTTCCAGTCTATATCTGGGAAGTTAAAGTCTCCCATGATCACACATTTCCCATTAGTGTTTACTTCATTAAAAACATTAAAGAGGTCTTTATCCATATCCAAATCAGATGCCCTTCCTTGTGGAAACTGTATATAGCCTAGATAAAGATAAGTCAATATTCTACCAGGGCTCCTTGAAGTTGTGTCATTTCCCCCAACCTCTATATTGCTGCAGGAGACTTTACTTGTGCGATAGAGTAGGCTTATTTCTAAAATCTTGCTGTGGGAAAAGGGGTAAGATATTGAAGTAGAAATAAATATCCCAAAATTGATTTTCTGAGAACATCAAGGCATTTTTCTTTGGCACATTGCTTGTCTGAATTGGACTGCTCATGACAGTAAGCACTGCACTGGCCACTAAGTAGTCATATGATCACGCTCTGTGAATATACGCTCTTCACGACAAGGATCTGTCTTAAGTGTTTTTTAAGCATGCAGTACTTTTTGGGTACTTAAACTGTGGTAGTATTAGTAACAACAGTAGATTTACTTGAATTTAAGAAGTACCTGTTCTAGTAGAACTGCTTTCTGCATTAGATACTATCAATAATAGAAGATAACTAAAAAAAGCATGCTTTGGAAACAAAAATAGCAAACAATGTCATTCGCAAGTAGATTTCAGAAGCCAGTGATTAGCAGTCATAGTTTGCATGACACCTGAATACGGTTATTTAAAGAAACCACAGGAAACACCAGAGAAGAAGTTACTAAAAAGTCATGATTCAGTTTGTCATGATTGGTATAAAAATTTGCTATTGCATGTGCCATGTCCAACTTTACCTCTGTTTTAAGAAGTCAGTTCTCTAATGAAGGAGGAGGAGGAGGAGGAATAATGCAGCAGTTTTCCAGTCTGGAATGCATTTGTCAAGCTTTAAAATATTCCTCAGTTCTGTGAAAGATGAAAATAAAAAATCTGAGATAATCAAAATAAAGACACAAGATGGGCTTTCGAAAACTACACACTATACGTATTTTACTTAATACATTTTTCTGCATCATAGACAACCTATAGAAATTACCAGCTAAAAAGCATTACTCAATCCACTAAAACACATTCATTCCCTCGCACCCTCCCAAAAAAAATCTATAACAAACACAACACCCCAAACAGTGTTTTACCCTAAAAAGGAAGAGAACCAGAGATTATGTGAAATTTACTAGGAATTTTTTAACAGAATTTATAGGGAAGGTGTTCAGATGCTGCAGTGACTGGCACCAGTATAAAACACAAAGATCGAACGAACACTAAAAATGAAATTTGATAATGAACAGTACATATAAAAGATACCCATAAGACACACTTATTAAAATTAGTATTTTTGCAAGATTAAGCACAATCAATAGTCTGAATCTTCAGAACATAAAAATCAAAAGATCCAAACCATAACAGCAGCATGTCTTAAAAAGTGTTCCTTCTTCCCATCGCAAGCATTTTGTTCTGATATATATTTACTACAAGGTGAAAAGTTTCAAAATCACTTCAGGGAAATTGTCACTGCCGAGAAAAGTCAGTATACTTGCCAATATAATGTAGGAGCCATTAGCTAGGGACTTCTATTGCAAATAAAGATTTTGTACACCTCAGCTCACTTCAGGATCACTGAACTCCGAAGACTCCACCTTCTTATTGTTAGTATATTTTAATGACTTCAGTATAGTTGAAGAGTACCTTGGATTATCCTACTGTATCACTGAGCACTTTCAGTTGTACATTCAATACTACAGGGCTCTTTCACTCACGCTAAAGTGTGCACACTCACAAGCCAAGCCTAGGTCGATTAGTGAGAATAAGATGCTGAAATCCTACGATGTGTTTCCAAAGTGTATGGAACTGTTCCATTCTATACTGTTTAAGTTACTATTGTACCTTCTCCAATACAAACAGTTAGTAAAAAGTCCCTTTCTCTCAATATTAGTAAAACATATATTAAGCAGAACAGCAGCTCACATTAGGCTAAAGTTCAACTGGTAGCTTTTACAACAAATAAAAACAGAGTGAACTTAAAGGGACAGTATGAATTTTCTGTAATCAAACATTTTTATGCAATTTCTTACAGGAATCGCTATGTAATATCTGATTATTTTTTTAAATCCTTTAAAAAAGGAGATGGTTCTTCTTCCATGTTGATATTCATACGAATCTCTTCAAGCACGTAAAAAATGACTATCCAAGCAGAACAGAGAAACCAGCTATGCGCAGACTGCTGTCAAACGCACAAAATAGACAGAAAAACAGAAAAATATTTTTTCATTCTTTCAGCTATAGTAATCTCACTTGTTACTTGAACTCTAAAACAAACTTTTCAGACAGAAATGTTAGTATTTCAAGTGCATGTTCTCCCTTTCATTCATTGTAGCCAAGAACCCTATAAACTTCCATGTTTTAGAACAATAGTTGTGATTAATCTCTGAGCAAAAGTATTGCCAAGCTTAAAATGAACAAAGGTATTGTCAGTGTAAGGCCTCAAACTTCCGCTTTGCAGAGGTGAAGAGGGCATGCTTTGCTGAAGTAAGCTTTGACTTGTGGTCAAAACGCGCTGCAACCAGATAACACATTCTAACTCCTATAAAAGGAGATGAGTGGTGTCCCCGGGCACAGTTTGTCTAACCCACAATTAAAACAACTGGCTACAAGAAAATAAGTAAGTATAAATTATACAGTCAAAGTGACACAAAGAGATAAGGAAGCATAAATTATACAGCCAAGGCGACAACGCTAACCACAATAAAGATTTGGCTGACCCTAACTGGTCAGTCTGTTTTAAGACGTGGTGGACTGATCAGATAAAAAGTACGAAGGCATGGGACTGTATGTGTGTGTGTTTTGGTCATAAGAAAAACCTGACCCACCCTCCCTAAACCAAAGGGACGTGCACTTCACAACTGTCTGTACCTGGCCAGTGCGGAAAATGGACGACTGAAGGGTAACGTATTCTCAGGTGAATGCAGGGTAAGGTTATGGAGTAAAGAAGTCTGGTTGCTTGGGCAGAATTGATCTCAAGTTGTATCGATACTATAGTGTTAAGATAGTAGTAAATAGCTAATGAACAATAACTTTACATGTACCTGTGCTTGTCTTCAGTATACTTGCCATTTATATTAATCTTTATTCAGTGCTGGTCTTTAATCTTGCTTTTTTTTATTTTGTCTGTGTTGCCTTTATAGTTTAAAGTCATTAAAAACCTTCTTTGAGGAATATTCAGTAGTTTTAGTTTTTCTTATACAGGCACTACTCAACCTCATTATATCTGTGTTGGGAGGTGGGAAGTAGCGATCACCCAGGGACCTGACACGTTCCTCCCTCTTCCTTGACCTCTGCAGTAGTCAACAGGCGGACCACAGGCCAAATACGGCCCACTAGAGGCTTTTGAACGGACCCAAAAGTATTTTCATTTAATTATTTATTTTATTATTTTCTCTGGAATCTGCTCCTTGACTATACCTTAACCACAAAATTTGGACACTGACAAAAAATAATTGACTAACCCTGTTTTAGAATGTGTTAAAACATTCTTTGGTCCTGAACTTGAAATATGACCTACATGAGGGGATTTATGTCCGTGCAGAGCCCCACTAAAAATCAGGGGGATTTTGCATAGGCATATGGGTCTTCCTGCATGGTGCTAATTGCAGGATCACAACCAAATAAGTTAAGACTGGGGGGAGGGATAGTTCAGTGGTTTGAGCATTGGCCTGCTAAACCTAGTGTTGTGAGTTCAATCCTTGAGGGGGCCATTTAGGGATCTGGGGCAAAAATCTGTCAGGGACCATACTTGGTACTGCTGTGAAGGCAGGGGACTTGATTCCACCTTTCAAGGTCCCTTACAGTTCTACGAGATAAGTATAGCTCCATATAATAATAAACATTTCTCATCATTTATCTGTACTACACAGCAACCAGTCACATTCCAGAAAACCTGCAGATATTTTATTTAAATTATTAATCTTAGTATGAGTACTTTTAAAGTAATATAATCAATATAATTTCATTATATAACCTCACAAAAAGACCCACCAAAAACAAAACAAAAACCAGCACAAGGATTCCTCCACATACAGAAAAGCAACAAATCACTGTATTTGAAACAAGACTGATACAGTATTTGCTTCTATCAGCTCTTAGACAATGACTCCTCTTTCCATTCTGTCTTCAAACGATTACTGTAGATTGGAAGATTTTGCTAAGATTCTGAACAAGTGGTCACAGTATACAAACACCATACACCAAGTGAGCCCAAAAAGGTAAGGCCAGTTCCGCAGTAAGTGCAAATGTGGCTATTTCTTTGGAGAAACCTAGCATAAAGGATGTAGAAATATGCTTTATAAAACAGTCTCCAACAACCATTGGTCTATATGAAGCAATGTCAGGGTTCCAGTAGGAAGACAAAATATACATTTTATAATGCTGGGCTAAGCACTGAATGTTGCTCTGTATTTTAAACAACAAAGGCTTTTTGCCCTCTAGCTCCGAAATTCAGAACAAATCTGCAGTAAAAACACAAAGAAAGCTGACTTCTGTTGAAACACAGAGACTTAGAAGGCTATCAGCAGAAACATATATCAGACCCATTGTCAGTTCTGTTAGATGTATAGTGGAGGTGCAGTGAATGGGAATGGCAGTGCAGTACTATAGATTTAGTGACACAAATTAATGAGTGTGAAGAACCAGTGACTCTCTCCGAGTCAGAATTTCCCCTTACATATGAACAAACCTGCTGTACTAAGAAAATATCCCAATAGTTGAAAAATAGCAAATTCAAAAGCTTCAGTCACATTTCAGAAAAGTCCTAATGTTCCTAATGTAAAAGGACAGAAATGGAGGGCGTTCCAATAGCACAATCATTAACTTATTTCAGAAATTTTCTGCCCAACTAGCAGTCAGGAGTTAAGTTACACAGCAAAAGAATAGTCAATAGAACACTGTAGCTATAACTTTGTAACAAAGAGCATACTGCAACTGCCCAAAGTGTGTACACATAATCTTTGGCCCTCACACACCCAGCAGAAACAACATCACCCACAGCATAAAGACTGCATCCATTGTTTATTAAGTACCTCCTCTTGGCAGAAACTTTAAAAAACTTAAGCCGGATTAAAATGTTACATTAGTTGCTCCCTGCAAAATGGCTATATTACAAGGAGCAACAAATACAATCTTGCTCTGCATGTTTTTAAAAACATCAATCAGAAAAAGTACCCAATGTACAGTACATAAACTTTTGGCATGTAACAGATTGTTTTCCAGTTTTAGGTTAAAACTGATGAAATCTAAAAGCAAAAACTAAAACACAGTGGGATTGTTTGTTTTTGTAAAACATAAAACTTTTAAATAGAAGTCTAAAGGTTCCTCATGCTCATTCACTTCTGGAGGCAGGAGTTTGCAGTGGGTCCTGGTTTTATTTTTCTCCAGAAGGGGAGTGGTGTGGGAACCAACAAGTTTTACTACTAAAAATGAGCAATAAGTTCTCTAAAATTAAAACATCGAAAGTCAGAAAATAAACTAAATTATGAAAAACAATCAAAAGAAAAATGATTTCTATGTTCTCATTTAAACTACTGGCTCAGATCTTCACTTAATCTTACCCCAAAGATATTAGCTTTTGGATAAAAATCCACATTTATGCTTCATACATTGAATCTAAAGGTAGGTTAAAGAAAGAAAAAGAAAAAAGAAAGAGAAAAAAAGATTTATAGAACATTTTTATAGAAGAGCTGTTTTTTATTTTAGTCTTTTCTAATATCGGATCTACCTACCCGTCTACTCAACAAAACGTCCACATGCTGACATAGTTGTTTGATTACATCAGTACAGCTGCTTGTTTTGACACTTCCAGGACATACTTAAGAGGGTGTATGTTATCAGGCCAACAAGGGGTACATGTGTCCAAATACAAGCACTATCTAGGTTGAAGACTGACAAAATAGTCTGTTTGTATGCTCACCTGGCATCCCACCTATAGAATAAAACTTAAACACAAACTATTTTCCCAACTCAATTATGTCTTGCATTTTATGAACATTTTTTAAAAAGTCAGGACTATCAGTTATCATCATTAAAAGGTTCAAAGATTACTTTCTACAGATTACAAAGTGGTATTAATTAGGCAGGGTCACAATTTATATTACTTCATACACACAATCTCTCTCTGGTTCTCATTTAATCGTTTTTATGTAACAATGTTGCGGACTATCAGATAGCTGATGTATCCCACCCCACAGATGACTACATTCAGCGGAGGGGGAAGTGTTCCAGGTTTTTATTTTATTAACTATCATACACATATATACAGAATTTGCAAAGTGCTTTGGATCTGCCAGAATTAAAACAGATACCTAAATGTAAAAGGATAGAATACCATTTCTCAAGTTCATACCCTAGACCAGAACATAAGATAACTGGAGTAAAAAATTAACTAAGATTCCCAGGTAAAAACAATCTTTATAGCTGCATCCAAACTTGAACTTTGCTAAAAGAAAATATATAGGTTTTATTACATCATAAGGAAGAATAAAATACATGCACTATACATTATAAAATACATACTATTTCATCTAATACTGGATATCTATAAATTACAGAATAACGGTAGAGAAAATTTTATTCTTAATTCCAGAAAACGTTTGCTATTCTTAATTCCAACAGCATGCCATTTGCATTTTGAGATACCAAAAAGTGGTAAACAACTATTTTTAAAAGGATTTACATAGTGAGGAGAAGTAGTTACTACTTGCCAGCCTCAGCTCTCTGGGCAAGAGGGGGATTGATACATTTTCCAGTTTAGCATAAACTGAATATATATAGTACATGGTCAAAGCTTTTAAAACAAAATCCTCTTCACCAAACATACCTGTACAAAAAAGCCCCATTATGATGGCAGTCTAATGTAACTTCTGCTACAGCTCTGGTTAGCAATAATTGAGCACACCTTTTTTAATTTATTTGATTTTTTTACATCCTAACCATACACAGTTTTCAAAGAACAATGGATAACAAAAAAACAACTTCGGTCTTTTATTTAAAATATCCCCACATATTTGAATCTACCTCTGTAAATCTCTCTTCTATGTTACCCACTGCTTCCTAGATACAATGTGGGACCTTTGATGCCCTACTAACATAGGCAAGGAATATAGTATAGACAGAAAGCCAAACAGTCTACAAAACGATCCAAGCTAGAACACCTGAAGTGCAGGGCAGGGGATCCTACTACTCTGTCCCCACTCCAGGAGTACAACTGAAGCACCTAAAGAAGAGGTTAAAGGCTGGAGGTGAGAAGCTGGCAGGCTGAACATAAGATCTCCTAAATATCCTAAGGGAGAGGTCTCACAATCTAGCCCTCTTCTCCACAATTATATAAAGAAGTCCCTGACGACTCCATTCCATCACCTTACACCCAAGAAGTATGCCCTTTCAAACCATATTAATACCAGCTCAGAAGCTAATTCTCTGATCCAATCAAAGAAAGGCAGCCCCAGCTCTTCCCTTCCCATAGGGCTTAGGAACACACATGCACACCTCCAATCAACAAAAGAGAGAGAGGCCTCTTTTTGCCTACTATACCTTCCCCCCAAACCATTTACCGAGCCCCACTGCATCAATTTTGAAAAAGTATACACTCACCCTGGCCAAGAATTACCCCACTGAAGCATGATATCGGCAAGAAGTTCTCTACCTTGCAATTCAAATGCTGGATGCTGCAAAACATCTTCCAGCTTTCTTAATCCACTTCCTGCTCGTAACGGGTTCCTCCTAAATCCAGGAGAGGTCTCTCTTTGCAAACAAGCAGTGGAGATTTACAACAAACATTAAAAAACACTGCAAGACCAAGACTGGTATTTTTGTTTCCATTGAAGTTCACACATTTTTAAAGCAAGTAATAAAGGTTAAAAACAACTCTAAATACACTTTGAGAAATTTTTGCTATGTGGACTTTTATTAATAAAATTACCAAAATACTCATCATCCCAAAATAATCTACACCCAGTTTTTAAAAATACTTTACATAAAATACTTTACAGCTAAAAACAGAAAGGCTTGAGTCAGGAATGCAGTAGCTGCTCACAGCTCGAAAGACTGTTGCCTCACATAAATCAGGTTTCAGAGCAGTAGCCATGTTAGTCTGTATCCATAAAAAGAACAAGAATACTTGTGGCACCTTAGAGACTAACAAATTTATTTGAGCATAAGCTTTTGTGCCCACAGACAGGGTATTGTAGATCCATCATAAAGTACTTTAAAAATAATTACCATGCCTGGTGCATTTACTCTAACTCTACCGCTTTACCGTATTCTGCTCTCTAGCTCTACATAGTACCACTGCCACTAGTAATTTAGTAAAACAGAATGCTCTCCTCTGCCACCTAAACAAACAGCAACCTAATCAGGATTTCAGGGAATACTGTAAAACACTCTACAAAGATGACCATGAAAATAGAGATTTTTGTGAAAATGGTTAATAGTTTATTCAGTTCGGCCTTCAGAAGATGGCAGCTGCTACCACAGCAACTTCATTTCTATTGGGAGGCCAGTTAATAACACTTTCTTAGACTTTCGCTTTCCATAGTAAATTCAATGTGATAATTAATGAAAAAATGTAAGTGAATAATTTTTCATGAAAGATGTCAGTCTATGTGACCTCCATATTAAAGGGACAACCCACAGGGAACAAGTGCCCAGCCCCTCTGAAGAGGGAAGGAGCCAAAAAGAACTACAAGAAGTGTCATAACTGAGCCTTGGAGACAAAATTCCTTGATTTACCTTTACAGCAGGTACAGCACAGGCAGTGGCTGTTAAAGTTTCTCCGCACTGTCACAACTTTCACCTACAATCTGCTATAAAGATTGCAGGGCAATAGTTCCATTTTTATATGTCCATTTACTTTTTGGCCTCTCTGCAGAGAGGGGCAACATGGCATCAGCCAGCCACAACTGTGACAGTGATTGTGCAAAGTGGACAGTTACCCACAAAACCCAAATTAATTTCCTATGTCTACAAAAATGACCACTAGATTGCAGTACTTAATTATTCCTAATCTAGCCACTTCTAAACTCAGAGATGAAATGTTGTTTATTTAATTATTAACTCCTGAGACTTCCAGTCATCCTAATTATTTAAGTGTAATAGTCTGAAATCAACAAGATATAATTTAATAAAGTGTAAAGTACTTTATTTAGGAAAGAAAAATCTTATGCACAACTACAAAATGGGGAATAAATGACTATGCAGTTGTACTGCTGAAAAGGATTAGGGAGTTATAGTGGATCATACATTGAACGCCAGTCAACAATGTGATAAAGCTGTGAAAAAGGCTAATGTCATTCTGGGGTGTATTAACAGGAGTGTCATAAGACATGAGAGGCAACAGTCTTGCTCTACTCAGCACTGGAGAGGCCTCAGCTGGCTTAGTGTGTCCAAGTCTGGATGCCACACTTTAGGAAAGACATGGACAGACTGGAAACCATCCAGAGGAGAGCAACAACAATGAAAAGGGTTTAGAAAACTTGACCTACGAAGAAACATAAAAACAACTGAGCACTTTTAGTCTTGAGAAAAGACAAATGAGGGGGAACTTGATAACAGTCTTCAAATATATTAAGGGCTGTTATAAAGAGGACAGTGATCAGTTGTTCTACATGTCCACTGAAGGTAGGACAAGTAGTAATGGGCTTCATCTGCAGCAAGGTAGATTTAGGTTAGATGTTGGGAAAAGTTTTCCCACTATAAGGATAGTTAAGCTCTAGAACAGGCTTCCATGGGAAGCTACGGAATCCCCATCACTGGAGGTTTTTAAGAACAGGGTGGACAAAAGCTGTCCAGAATGGTGTAGCTTTAGTTGGCCCTGCCTCAGCACAGGGGCCTTGACTATCTGACCTCTTGAGCCCTTCCAGCCATACATTTCTATGATTCTATAAACAGCTACTGCATCTACCACATCAATAAGTTTTGGAACGAACTGGTGAAATGTAGTCATCAGTAACGACTACCCCTAGAAAATGTGTATATAAAATCAGTGACAATGAAGATAACAACAGAAAGAGTGCAGAAAATTGTTTCCATTCCACACATGCAATTTCCTTGTTTAAAAAAACCACAAAATCCTCTTCTATATAAAATCCTCCTCTATTTGCTTGCTAGAAATAAGTTCCCACTTTAAAGAAGTCACTCCTAACATCAGACAATGTTCACTATATTCTTCCAAAACCTCAGATACAGCTTATTAAAATCACTCTCACAATTGGTATAGATCAAACACTGCATTAATAAACCCTCTAAGAACCTATCAACTTCTGTAATGAAACAGCAATACAGACAAGAAGGGTCCAATCAACTCCTCTAGCTACAGAACATGACTATTATTTAAACTTTCATCAGAATGAAAATACATTGCACAAAAAATCTGAGAATACAGAGCTATGCAACATATGGCTTCATGTCCTGCTCATTCTTAGGGGGAAGTCAATTGACCGTCAGAGAGCAACAACACTTGCTGACAATTAAGGAGAGATGACCATTTCAGTCTTTTTAGATATAAGACTGTTATGCTGGTGTGAAACAGAGGGGAGAAGTTACACAAAGGGACATGACCTTTAAGATAATGAGTCCAACTTAGACTGTTACTAGAGTTCATGATTCATGCAGTGCAGTTTAGATTCCCAGTTGTGTGCTAGGGAACCTTCATCAGATGTGATTGTACAGCAACCTAAAATCCAGGAATTTCAAATTCAAGTGTAACTGACAAAAACTAAGCCAGGAGTCTGGCAAGGAGCTGCTCGTCAAAGGTCATAAATAGTTGTATATCAGCATGTCTTAATGATAACCAAGGAGAATGCACTTTTCTTTACAAAGTAACTGAAGTACAAATAGAGAAGTTGATTACAATTGATTATTTAAATCATGACTTTCCATTTGGTGATTTAAAATCAACCAGCTCTGCTTTCTCCTTTTAACAGAAGATGAACTCTCCTCTATTTCGGACTTTTAGTCAGATTTAAAAACATGTTGAGTCTACAATAAAATAAATATGTTAAAAATACATTTGTGACACATGATTGTAGAGCAAACATGCTATGATTGTTCCTTGTCCATCAGGACAGAGGGGGCAAAGTGTATAACCATGTTACAGAATCTTGTTTTAACCCCAAGGGCAGCTGCAGCTGGTTACTGTCAAGAATTGCTGGAATGGAAAAACTATGGGTAAAAGCCTGGCTCAACAGAAGTCAATGACAACACTCTCATTGACTTCAGTGGGGCTTGACCTTCAACCAAAGTGTTCAGTCCCCGTCCAAAAGAGTCAAATCACTTACACCCCTGCCCAAAAAGGAGAGGGAAAGAAAAGATGCAACCCATTTCCCATTCCAAAAGGGTTCTACCTCATCCTGAGTGTTTAACACCCAAACTGCCTCCGGTGCCTTCTTGGGTGCCACAAGGCTCCGCTGCCAAACTCTTCATCTTTCTTCAACTAATACAGTGAAGTTACGCTTTGTAGATGCAAAATTCTAGCAGCATGCTGAAAACAGAAAATTTAAGGCCATCTACAAAACAGAAAAACATTCCAAAATTGAAATGTGTATTGAATTCAATGCAAAAATGCATTACACTGATAATATGCATTTTCCTATCTAAATCAATAAAACCTTCATTTTAAGATTACTCGAAGCTTCTGCAAAATTTCCAGTTTGCCACACTTCAGCAATGGAGAGCTGCAGAAACCAGGAAGCCTCATCAGAGAAGCTGGGTCCAGCTTGTCCCCGGGGCCAAAGGACTTGGATAAAATGGAGAAATATCTTGCTCACTTGCAGCAAAACTCCTATTTTTAAACAGCTTATACGAAGAACAAAAGACAGTAGTTTTAAACACTCTGGGGGAAAAAAATCAAAATATTCTCCTTGAAGCAGCTCTGTATTTGAAAAAATACATTTCTACGCTCTGTTAAATAGGTTCTGGAAACAGTACTATAACAAGAGAGAACTATTATATAACCTTTAATACAGCAACACACAAGACATCATTATTCCATTAAAATAATAAAACTATGTTTGCACTGTTTAAAAAGTGTATCTTAAGAGCAAATATTCGCTCACCTCATACATGCTTCCAGTACCAGTTTCCTTAGAAACAACATCATGCAGTCATCCTACTTTAAATCAGAAACATTCTCTCTCATCAGCTCCTGTGCGATAACCCATCCTACCTTAAACACAATTCAGTCTCTCTTTCCCTCTCCCACGAGCTCCTATGTAATAACTCTTTCGATGCTAAAACAGACATAGGACAATAAGGTTTTTAAAAGGTTTATGAAGCTTCATTTAAAATTAAATTAAAATGCAGAGCCCTCCAGACTGGTGGCCAGGATCCGAGCAGTGTGCCATTGAAAATCAGCTCATGTGCCGCCTTCGACACATGTGCCATAGGTTGCCTACCTCTGTTCTAAACCAAACCTAAGATACACAGACTCTGCTTATGAAATACATTAGATCTTTAATAATCCAAATTAAATATAGAGTAAAACATAGCATGAGAATGTAAACAGCAAAACTAACTATACCAACCACAAATGAGGGCTGCTCTGCACCAAGTCCATAGACAAAAGCTTAAGCAAGTGCTAAAAAGGAACAGACACCAACAAAAGAATAAGATATAAAGAAACAGATTTATAGAAGAATGAGCAAACCAGAGAAAATGGATTGCAGCTGCTTATGGTGAGAAGGTAAATGATCACGACCATTGCTGCAGAGAAGAGAAATTTATGCAGGAACAAATAGTTCTAGGAAATATGAATTCTGAATTTTAAACAGCTTCCTCTTTTTCACCCTCACCATCTTTCTCTTGATCCAAATCAATGTCTATTATATCATGGAAATAACTCACCTTCAAAATTAAGTGCTTATCAATTTTAAACCATTAAAACATCAACACACAGTTTTGGCTGCAAAATCTGCTACCAATTGCAATCCACCCAAACTGGAATTTAGGTTAGATACTTGGGACTTAAATTACTTGTTTCTCTAGATTTGCCTGAGCACTCCCCAAAAATGCCGCTGAAGGTTTCTCTGCTGTTACCTGTTGAGTGCTGGAAGTGAATGAAATCTCTCCTTCCAATCTTATCAACTTTTAGTTGAAAAAGGTTTCTTTTCAAAAAATAGAAGGTAACTAAGTGGGACAGCTGACTGTTTCAATGGCTTTTCTTAGATCTCCTTAAAGGGAAACGTTAGATATTTCTTATTCAATTCTATTTCAACCAAAGCTATGCCACAACAAAACATATATTACATAGAAAGGCTACATTAAAAGATTATTAAGGTTGCAAAGCCAAGAACTCTAAAGTTAGAAAATGTCACATTTAAGGTTGCCCATGCATTATGTTGCAGTCTTCAGTTATATGATTACATAACATTTTGTCCTTAGGATTCCTGCCTCATTCAGTGCACAGGATGGAGCATGCTCAAGGAATGAACCAGAGTTATGCAGTTAATGAGGCTGCTTCATTTTTTTTATGTAATTTCCTAGTTTTTTTAAAAAAGCAAACTGAAAAAGAACAAAAAAAAATACAGTGAAACCCCACTATAACGTGATGTTTGGGGTCCAAAAACTTCGATCGCACTAAATGCGGGGTCACGGTATAGCGGGGTTTGTCAGTGGTCCCCAACGCAGTGCACTGATGTGTGCTGCCTAGTGCCTAGCAGGGGAGAGGAGCCGCGCGCGGCTCCTCGCCTGCCAGAGACAGAGAACTCTGGGGCTGCGGATGCCGGTGCTCTCTGTCCCCGGCAGGCACAGGGCCGCGGCTTCTCTCCTGGTTTAAGAGGAGCCACAGTTCCCCGCCTGCCAGGGACAGAGAATGCCGGGGCTGCGGATGCCGGTGCTCTCTGTCCCCGGCAGGTGCTGGGCTGCGGCTTCTCTCAGAGTTCAAGAGGAGCCACGGTTCCCCGCCTGACGGGGACAGAGAACTCCGGGGCTGTGGACGCCGGTGCTCTCCGTCCCTGGCAGGTGCTGGGCCGCGGCTTCTCTCCAGCTTCAAGAGGAGCCGCGGCTCCCAGTCTGCCAGGAACAGACAGCACCGGCACCCACAGCCCCAGAGAAGCCGGAGAGAAGCTGCAGCCCCGCACCTGCTGGGGACAGAGAGCACCGGCACCCATAGCCTCGGAGTTCTCTGTCCCCAGCAGGTGCAGGGCTGCAGCTTCTCTCTCCTGCCATGGTGTTGGGGACCATTAGTACAGTATCGTACTGTATTATGCCTTAAAAGAGGAGCCAACCTGTGATCGTGTTATATGCAATTTCACATTATGGCGGGGTGCATTATTGCAAGGTTTGACTGTACTATCATGTGTAACCATACTGACCCCTCACACGGGTCATCAGCAGGGCTGGAACTTTTAGATATACAATATAGACCTTTCTCACTTGAACTAAGGGGGTAACTGCTAGCAACAGCAAGTTGTCATCCTCTCTGTGGACCAGCATTAGAGGGGGGAATGAATTTTTTTTCCAGTGGCTTTCACAAATATTTGCTGACAACAGAGGAATGTTAAGACTCAGGAATCCGGGCTTCATTTCCAGATTCTGGAGGACATGGGCTTTAGTCAATACAGGCCCTTCTGCCCATCTTCACCGACTTTTCCCAAGCTCATCCCAGTCCCCACTCCACAAGCTCCACAGGCCCCTGCATTCCACAGTGCCTTGGCACCATCAGTGAGGGCACTCTGAGAGCAGGAGAGTCTCCAGCTCTCAATTTCTGTGGCTGGCATCACAGTAGCCCAAAGGAACAACTATAGGGAACGTTCTGCTCAGCCATAAAGTTCTGGGATGGAGCGTACATAGGGTGATCAGATGCCCCGATATTATCAGGACCATCTGAATATTAGGGGCTTTGTCTTGTACAGGATCCTATCAACCTAGCATAGGACTCTATTATCCCCCACCCTATCCCGCTTTTTCACATTTGCTATATGGTCAGCCTAAGCATACCTCAGTCATTCTGTGGGGACAGTGTATGCAGTTTGGTCAGCATGCAGGACTATGGGAGGATGGAGTATCCTTAGTGCAGACAATCTTCACAGAATGCTGTTGCCAAACAAGTCTCTACTAAGCTTATGAAACTGACTTTTTGGCTAAATTTGGGCAGATTTTCACAGGGACAGCAAAAGGCAGATCCCTTTGTGATGGGTTGGATCACAGAAACCCCCTTGGGAGCTGCCACTTGATGTGCCCAGACTACTTCTATCCCTGCCTTCCCTGCCAGCTCAGGACTCCAGCACCCTGTCTTGCTGAGCCAGACACTCCTGTCTGCTCCAACAAAGACCCAGGGTCTGAATTACTTGCCCCAAAGCTGCAGGTTTACCTGAAAGCAGATAACAGAAGTGTGCTTGTCTTTAACACTCAGATGCCCAACTCCCAATGGGGTCTAAACTCAAATAAATCCGTTTTAGCCTGTATAAAGCTTATGCAGGGTAAACACAAATTGTTCGCCCTTTATAACACTGATAGAGAGATATGCATGGCTGTTTGCTTCCCTAGGTATTATACATACTCTGGGTCAATTAATAAGTAAAAAGTGATTTTATTAAATACAGAAAGTAGGATTTAAGTGGTTCCAAGTAGTAACAGACAGAGGTCAGTCACCAAGCAAAATAAAATAAAATGCGCAAATCTATGTCTAATCAAACTGAATACAGATAATCTCACCCTTAGAGATGCTTCAGTAAGCGTCTTCCTCAGACTGGACACCTTCCAGGCCTAGGCACAATTCTTTCCCCTGGTACAGCTCTTGTTCCAGCTCAGGTGGTAGCGAGGGGATTCTTCATGATGGCTCCTCTCCCCTCTTCGTTCTGTTCCACCCCTTTATATATCTTTTGCATAACGCAGGAATCCTTTTTCCCCTCTCTGGGTTTCCACCCCCTCCTTCTCAATGGAAAGATACCAGGTTAAAAATGGATTCCAGTTCAGGTGACATGATCACATGTCACTGCAAGACTTCACTGCCCACTTGCCAGCACACAGGTATACAGGAAGACTTACAGGTAAAACACACCCATCTGCAGACAATTGTCCTGGTTAGTGGGAGTCATCGAGATTCCAAACCACCATTAATGGCCCACACTTTGCATAACTACAATAGGCCCTCAGAGTTAAATTTCATATTTCTAGTTTCAGATACAAGAGTAGGACATTTATACAAATAGGACGATCACACTCAGTAGATAATAAGTTTTGTAATGATACCTTACAAGAGACATTCTGCGTTCAG
This sequence comes from Gopherus flavomarginatus, assembly GCF_025201925.1. Lineage (NCBI taxonomy): Eukaryota > Metazoa > Chordata > Testudines > Testudinidae > Gopherus > Gopherus flavomarginatus. Next base: position 23,184,694 of record NC_066626.1, on the reverse strand, counting down.
CATATTCCAGTTACATTATATTCACTATCAAATTTTTATAAAATCATATAGACTGCAACGTCACACCCTTGTATTAGGGTGACCCCTTGCCAAATTTCACGTCCCTAGTCAAAAGCATAGAGGCACTAGAGCTCCTTAGTGAAACACTTATTCTTTTTAAACATGGGCAAAACAACATATTTTCCCCAGTTTAGTTTTTGAAAATGGCTAAACCAGCTTTGCTGAAACAGAAAGACAGACAAATCAGACTGAGGCAGATACCCAGCATGGAACATTTCACCCTGAATGGCTGTAATCTGGCAAAGTTATAAAGCACTGAAAACAGGGTCTTTTAAGGTAAAGAGTTACGCAACCTTAATGGTGTTGCTAACAGCACCTACCTCCTAGAAAATCCTTAGTACAGTAAAATATACAAAACCTATGGCACTTAAGAGTTCTTTAAAACAAATTACAATACCTGTTCATTGTGGGTAGCATTAAAGCCATTGTTCTTTTGTCAGGAATGAGAACCATAAAAAACACAAAAATCAAGTATTATCAAACAAAATAAGAACACCTTAGATCACACTCAGAAGCCTGTTACGCTTTGACTCTGATAGAGCCAATTTCACTAGCCTTGAACTGAGAAAGGCCTATGAGCAGCTATAGCATTTTTAGCCACAAGAACCAACAGCATGATCCTCCCAGTTGATCTTAACTATCATAATAGGGATGAAAGAACTCTCACTTAGGTCATCGCAGCACAGAAAATTCAGATCTTTAAAAGTTATCCCCAGTATTTTGAAGAACACCTAGAAGTAGATAGGAAGTGACTGCAAAGACCATTAAGCAAAGTTGTTCTGCGCTCACAGCATCTTGCCACGCTCACAAGGCAAGCAACCGTAATGTGCACCAACCAGGTAAACTTCAACTATAATCTAAACAGAACAAATACAGCATATCCTGGAGGCTGACCTACTTCAGGGTCCAGCATGGTTGACTTATTTCAGGGTCCATATTAAAGAATAAAATAGTCACAGATTTAGGAACACAGGACTGAAGGAACTGTCACCTTCTGGGTCACTAAGTCCCGTCCTCTGCCATAGCAGACAATCGAGTTAGAAGACAGAAATCCAGAGAGAGACAGAGAAAGCTGGAAAGAATAAAGAAGGAAGGATAAAAGAAAGATGAAGTAAAGCTAAGAAGATCTAAAGATCCTAAAGAAGGAATGGTCCCATCTGCGAGACCCCCAAAGATGCAGGTTAAAAAGCAATGGATGAACGGAAAAGGGCTTCCATCATGACAAACATCCCACTGCCTGCTATTGCACTTAGCAAGTGCATTTTTCCTCCATCTTCCCACCTCTCCTTCTAGCTAGCAGTAGGATGATTAAGAGTTCTATAAACAACAGAAGCTTAGAATCTAGACAATTTAGATTGAGGTATCCTTGTACAGAAGTGTTTTTATGGCATTTTTTCAGAAAGATTAATTTATTCTAGGAAAAACTAAGAAAAATAAACATTGAAATCAATAGTCTCAAAGAGCATTTTACAGTGAGCTTTGCTGATGGATAAATATAAACAAAGTTAGAATTCAAACTGCAGTTTCACTGAGAAAGAGTCAAACTGGAAGGCACTCTCTTTTCCCTCACATAATTATCATCATCTAGATGCTAACTCTTTTACAACAGCTTTTCAACAGTTCTGTGTGTATGTATGCGGGGTGGAGGGGAAGTAAGTACTGCAGAGAAACTACTGAAGTAAAAAGAGAAATGTAAAATCTGTTTTTTGTTTCAACTATTGTGTAACAACACTGAGATTGGCCTGAGATCATTTTAAAAATCAGAATTGCTATATGTGGGGAGTAATAATTCTCCAAGAGCACCTGACCGCATTAGCTCTGTGCAATGCCTCCTTGAGTGAAACATGATGATTCACAGGTCCAGAAGAAGCACCTTTAAAATTTACTACCCACATGTTTCTGCCTACTGACTAAGGTGTCTAATCCTACTCATGAGTAACTTTATGCTCAGGAGTAATCCTACTAACTTCAGTTGGATGGCTCCAGGGTGTAAAGTTACATCTGTATTTGCAGGATCCAGTCCTATATGAAAAAAACAAAAGAAGATCATGTTTCTCAAAAAAGACCTATGCATTTTAATCACTGCACACAATGAAAAGCCCATGTGAAATACTGAAAATAAAGTTTCAAATTAAAATTAGCACTTCCTGGCCTAGTACCTGGAAGTACCTGCCACCTTGCTGTAAAATGATTGTGCCACTATCCATAAAGCATTACAGTGAAAAACTAAACCAGTTCCTCTCTTGTTTTAATACTAGTTTAATTATTAAACTTCACTGTTGAATAGTTAGACACAAGGTGTATTGTTCACAGTGTACAGTTATTCTTCTGAGGTTAAATCAATATCAGAACAGGATGGAAACTGGCCAGTTGTAGAATGGAAAAACCTAACCAGTTAATATTTTAAAGCAAAGTGGTCAATTTCACACAGTTTTTCATAGTGGGAAGTAGGTTTTTAATATATGCATTTTGTGACTCAGTAAAACATGCAGTTTCTTTTTAGTGGCCTATTTAAAGACACAACATTAGCTCAATATTAATCAGTTCCCAAAATGTTAACTAACTGGATTCTTTATCTACCCAATTAACTAAGAGAAAGCCAACTGCGCTCAATTTTTCTTAGGTATAGATGCAGATGTAGAAAAATGTACATAGATATTGTGGGTCAAATTCACCATTAGTCTAAATAGTTACTGCCCTAATGGCTTCAACACTTTTGCTCGTGTTTAATTTGACTCAGGAGTAGCGGGCAAAAATAATTAACAATGGATTACTATTTATTTTCTTGAGTTTGGAATAATCAAGTAAGTTTTCTAACAGTGGACTGAATGAACAGCCTTAAAAGCATTGTAGTTCATCCCAAGCAATCCACAAATCAGTAGCAATGGGATTTTTCTTCTCCATTCACCATTGTACACTTTGAAGGCAAAAGCCCCAAGTTCTATAACTAGGCAGGCCCAATCACTAATAAAATGCACATTTGTAGAGTTAAATAGACATGTATGCAGCTTTGGAAGTCCACACTAAATATACCTATCTTTCAGGGTCCCCTCCTCTCCACTCAAATTTAATGGGGGACAGGGGGAAGACTCTACTAAATGTGCTCAATTTACAATGCTCAACTTTGTAAAATAAAATCATATTTCAAAACAAGGCAAAGACACAAATCCTTAATGTCCTCATTATCAAGACTTTATATCAAGTTTCAATGCTGAAACGCCAGCCATTTTTGACACAGCCCTGTTCACATGCGTGTTTAGAATATTTTGAGCAGGAATAATATTATGTAACTCAAAAAATGGCTGAAAAGATTTCTCACAAGCTTTCCATTAACTTTTGCATGGCCCAAGAGGTGAGTATTTCAGAAAGGTAAGAACATGTGAAAAAAGAGTGTCACAACAAAGTGTTTTGCAGCCTTACCCAACAGTTTTCCTTTCAGCAAATTTACTACATTATATCCACTTGAGATGGAAAAACACCTCCAGTTTTTCTATTCTGTCCTTTCATTTAGCAAAATCATCCTATGAGTCTAGACAACGTTTCTGGTATTACAAATTCTCTATTAGTTCACACCCCAGTAATTCTTGTATCTTCTAGGGGCTGTCTGTTCTTTTTGTATGCCCTTAATAAGGACTTTACATCAAGGTCTGTGCCCCAGCTCACTTTGCCTAACCTTTTTGACTGTTTCATTGTCTTGCTTTCCTATATAAATTTGTGTTGATAGGATGCAGCTGTGTGTCATGAAATAGCAAATAGTGGTTCCAGGATTTTTGTAGGGGAAAGGAGATGATTTTGGAGTGTTTTGAAGAGCAAAAATAGGTTCATATTCTTTAATGTCCTTCACAGAATTTATTTCACACCACTCATCCTTCCAGCCTTTCACAATCCCCCTGCTCTCAGAAGGCAGAAAACCTATGAGAGATTGCTGTTGCGCATCTTGTGGACTTGTCCATCGCCAGGTAATTTCTGGAAAGATGTGGCTGATTACACATGTGACGATTCCACTACAAATCAGCATTTGTTTGTTCTATGTATTCAAAGAGACCATTTTGAACAAATACAAATACTCATGTGGAGATATAGTACTACTACTTTTAAACAACTCTGAGACAATACTTCCATTTAAGACAATTGCAGAAAAGTCTCCTACTTTGACATGTTTATTAATATTGAATAGGCAACAAGTTCGATAGCTATGTTAGATTTGTTGATTATAATCTCTCTGCTTTCATACTTCTTGCATATTTGACTTTTACCTTTTTGCCACATCTGTCACCCGCCGGTCAGGGCATACATTTTAAATGTCTGGCTCTAACTAGTACGTCTATAACTGTACTCTGACTACTGGTGTTCTAGTCAGTAGTCAGCTTCATTTCAATAATTAAAATGGAGAAATAAGATTCTAACCTCATAGACGACATCTTAGTCTCTCACTGCAAAAGTATTAATAGATGCCATGGGTAGGATTTTATTTTCCATTACAGCCATGGGAGTACATACATGCTATATTCATGCACATTTACTAACAGCAAAACTTGCAGGGATTTCAGAAAGTTGCAAGAGTTGACAAATTTCAATTAACAGATAAAAGATTAGCATCTCCAATGTACAGGAGCCTAGGAAAAACAAACATGAAGTACATTGCTAAGGGAGAATACCTCAATACTCCATAGAAGCAGCACTAAATGCGAGAACACTTCCGAAAAATAGGCAAGATAGGAAAACATTATATTTGCTCATTGCTAAGACATGCCCTTTGAAGGTGTGTCTTAAAACTGCTTCAAAGCAGATGACTTTCAACTAGAATTATCACTAAATTCAAAGGGTAGTTTCCTAATTATTAATAGGAGAAAGTGAGTTGCTTACTGAGTGCCTGACCCTTCCCCTACACACACTTATGTCACTGTCAAAATTCCCACTGGCTTCAGTGGCAACAGGATTGTATCTCTGACTGAACAAAATGTCCATGCATCCACCTATGTCTGAACTGATAGCAAATTCTGAAATTATATTCCATTTAACCAAAAACCAGAGGCTTGACCTTAGATTGGGACAGAGAATAAGTCTGATTTTAAACCGTTGAGTAATTCCATCAGATAACAGTCCCTGGCAAATTAGATTCATGATAGCGTGATCAGCAGAGAGAAAGGCTTGGCTAACCATCACACCCCCACAAACCTACTCTGGCCAAGAATGGCAAGGTTCCAAACAAACACTTCAGCGTGACGACTAGGAGCAGTGCTGAAGAAGCTTTTCCACAGCAGTAGGTAGAGAACCGTTGGCAAGGATACCATGCCAAACAGGGCATAACAGATCATTCTAAAGCTTTTGCGGTTTAGCTGAAAGCTTAATGCATTAGATCAACTATTAATATCCATAGAGACCCTCTTAACTAGTTTCTACATACACATCTCAAAAAAATTCATTTTACTAAAGGATTAGATGCTTGTTCCATTAAGTTCAGCACTCTCTCTAAGGCTTGATCTACACTACAGAGTTAGGTCAATGTAAGGCACACAGCTTGGGCTGTCACCCCCAGAGCGGATGGGCGACACCAGCTGTGAGCCCCACACAGCTGTCAGTGCCCCACAATGCCCCACTTCAGTCACTGCAAGCGCTCCAGGTGAGGACGTGCACCACCAGCAGAACGAGGGTAGTGTGGGCACCAACTGCCAACTGAATTACTGCTGTGGCTGTAAGTCAACCTAACTTAAGTCAACCTAATTTTGTAGTGTAGAGAAGCCCTTACACAGGACTATCCAGTGGTTCGGGAGGAAAAAAAATCATAGCATATTTGATTAACTGCACATTGCCCAGTACAGTACAGACAGGGAAAAATCCTTTCTAGCCCTTGTGGTAAGAGCATAATGCTCAATTACTAAACTTTAGCCAACTATACCCACAAATATTAACATTGATCAAAGTTATCTGAACCCTGACCTGATCTGGAATTTCTAGCCGCAGAAGTATTGAGACAATTTGGGATTTCATTCTACTTCGTAGCAAGTTTCACTATATCCAAATTCACTACAAGAAGATTTCACTCTGTAGCTTTAAATTAAGTACACAAAAGGTAAATTTACAAAATGATACGAATACAGTTAAATGTGCAAATACTAATAATTTGATGTACTGGTGTAACTCCAACCGCCCTTCTGAAAATATTAAGTTAGTTCAATTAGACATGCTCTGGGGAGTTAAAACTAGATTGTCATGATAATACAAATACTACTAAGATCTTAATATTTGATTCCAACTGAAAAAGAAAATAAATGGGCACTATCTTAAATTTTTTCATACTAACTGTAAAAGTCAACTAGGTAAAAACAATACCAGATTTGTGGCTAATCTGACAACCTGAGCCCCACAAAAAAAACAAACAAACAAAAAAATATATCAGCACACGCAGAGCATAAAGTCCAGTTTGAAGAGCAATTCCTGCAACACAAGGTATATCCACTTCATCATTCCATTGGAAACCACATTAGGATAGACTTTGTTTATCACAAACGTGTATTATTAAAAGATAGTCAAAAATTATTTTTCTTTAGCTAGCACAAGTGTGCAAAAAACACCTTCAACAGGTAACTCCATGCTCCCACTCTTCTCTGAAACAAATTTAAAGCATGGTGTTTATGAACCAACAAAAAGATCTAAAATATTCAAAGTCAACAAGGGTAATTAACCAAAACAGAATACAAAATAAGATTATAAAAACAGCCACACTGTGTCAGACCAAAGGTCTATCTAGCCCAGTATCCTGTCTTTCGACAGTGGCCAATGCCAGGTGACCCAGAAGGAATGAACAGAACAGGTACTCATCAAGTGATCCATCACCTCTTGCACATTCCCAGCTTATGGCAAACAGAGGCTAGGGACACCATCGCTGCGCATCATGGCTAATAGCCATTGATGGACCTATTCTCTTATCTAGTTCTTTTTTGAATCCTGTTATAGTCTCGGCCTTCACAACATCCTCTGGCAAGGAGTTCCACAGGTTCACTGTGCGTTGTGTGGAAAAACAACTCCCTTTTTTTTGTTTTAAATCTGCTGCCTATTAATTTCATTTGGTGACCCCTAGTTCTTGTGTTATGAGAAGGAGTAAATAACACTTCCTTATTTAATTTCTCCACACCAGTCATGATTTTACAGATCTCTATCATATCCTCCTTTAGTCGTCTCTTTTCCAAGCTGAAAAGTCCCAGTTTTATTAATTTTGTCCTCAAATGAAACCTGTTCCATGCGCCTAATCATTTTTGTTGCCCTTTTCTGAACCTTTTCCAAGTCCAATATATCTTTTTTGAGATGGGCAACCATATCTGCATGTAGTATTCAAGATGTGAGTGTACCATGGATTTATGTAGAGGCAATATGATATTTTCTGTCTTCTTATCTATCCCTTTCATAACGATTCCCAACATTGTTAGCTTTTTTGACTGACACTGCACATTGAGTAGCTGTTTTCAGAGAACTATCCACAATGACTCCAAGAGCTCTCTCTTGAATGTTAACAGCTAATTTAGACCATATTATTTTAAATGTATAGTTGGGATTATGTTTTCCAGTGTGCACTATCTTGCATTTATCAACACTGAATTTCATCTGCCATTTTGTTGCCCAGTCATCCAGTTTTGTGAGATCCTTTTGTAGCTCTTCGTGGTCTGCTTTGGACTCAAGTATCTTGAGTAGTTTTGTATCATCTGCAAATTTTGCCACTTCACAGTTTACCCCTTTTTCCAGATCATTTATGAATGTATTGAAAAGGACGGTCCCAGTACAGACCCCTGGGGGACACCACTATTTACCTCTCTCCATTCTGAAAACTGACCATTTATTCCTACCATTTATCTTTTAACCAGTTAACAATCAATGAGAGGACCTTCCCTCTTATCCCATGACAGCTTACTTTTCTTAAGAGCCTTTGTTGAGGGACTTTGTCAAAGGCTTTCTGAAAATCTAAGTATACTATATCCATGGGATCCCGCTTGTCCACATCCTTGTTGACATCCTCAAAGAATACTAGTAGATTGGTAAGGCATGATTTCCCTTTACAAAAACCATATTGACTCTTTCCCAACAAATTATGTTCCTCCATGTGTCTGATCATTCTGTTCTTTACTCTAGTTTCAACCAGTTTGCCTGGTACTGAAGTCAGGCTTACTGGCCTCTAATTGCCAGGATCACCTCTGGAGCCCTTTTTAAAAAATTGCCATCACATTAGCTATCCTCCAGTCATGTGGTACAGAAGCGGATTTAAATTATAGGTTTACAAACCACAGTTAGTAAGTAGTTCTGCAATTTCACATTTGAGTTCCTTCAGAACTCTTGGGTGAATACCATCTGGTCCTGATGACTTATTACAGTTTAGTTTATCCATTTGTTTCAGAACATCCTCTAAAGGCACCTTAATATGCAACAGTTCCTCAGATTTGCCACTTAAAAAGAATGGCTCAGGCTTGGGAATTTCCCTCTCATCCTCAGCCATGATGACTGATGCAAATAAATCATTTAGTTTCTCTGCAATGGCTTTATCGTACTAGAGTGCTCCTTTAGCATCTCAATCGTCCAGTGGCTCCACTGGTTGTTTAGCAGGCTTCCCACTTCTGATGTATTTAAAAAAAAAAATTGCTATTACTTTTTGAGACTTTGGCTAGTTGTTCTTCAAATTCCTTTTTGGCCTTCCTAATTATATTTTTACACTTTATTTGCCAGAGTTTATTTTCCTCACTAGGATTTAACTTTCATTTTTTAAAAGGACACCTTTTTGTCTCTCTGCTTCTTTTACTTTGTTGTTTAGCCAGGGCGGCACTCTTTCGGTTCTCTTACTATGTTTTTTAATTTGGGGAATACATTTAAGTTGAGCTTCTCTTATGGCGTCTTTAAATAGTTTCCATGCAGCTTGCAGGGATTTCACTTTTGGCCCTGTGCCTTTTAATTTCTGTTTAACTAACTTCCTCATTTTTGTATAGTTCCCCTTTCTGAAATTAAAAGCCATGTTGGGCTGCTGTGGTGTTTTCCCTGACACAGGGATGTTAAATTTAATTATATTATGGTCACTATTACCAAGCGGTTCAGCTATATTCACCTCTTGGACCAGATCCTATGCTCCACTTAAGACTGAATCAAGAATTGCCTGTCCTCTTGTGGGTTCCAGGACTAGCTGTTCCAAGAAGAAGGTGTCAAAAAACTTCATCTCTGAATCCCATCCTGTGGTGATATGAACCCAGTCAATATGGGGATAGTTGAAATCCCCCACTATTATTATTTTATTTTTATAGCCTCTCTAATTTCCCTGAGCATTTCATAGCCACTATCACCATCCTGGTCAGGTGGTTGGTAATATATCCCCACTGCTATATTCTTATTTTTGGAGCATGAAGATTCTAGGGTACAGTTTGGTTCATTTAAGATTTTTACTTCATTTGACTCTATGCCTTCTTTCACGTATAGTGCCACTCCCGCACCAGCATGACCTGTTCTGTCCCTCTGATATATTTTGTACCCTGTTATTACTGTGTCCCACTGATTATCCTCATTCCACCGAGTTTCTGTGATGCCTATTATATCAATATCCTCATTTAATACAAGGCACTCTAGTTCACCCATCTTATTATTTAGACTTCCAGCACTGGTATACAAGCACTTTAAATACTTTCCACTTTTTAGCTGTCTGCCATTATATGAGGTAATTAAATGGGATTCTTTTTCATTTGACTGTTTCTCATCAGATCCTACCCATATTTTACCATCTTCCATCCTCTCCTCCTTACTAGGACACAGAGAATCTCCATTAATAGATCCTCCCCTAAGGGTTGTCTTTGTCCAAGCCACATGCTCATCCATACCACAACTCAACACTCACACCATGTGTGGTGTTAAGAAAAATTCTCAAAATTTCTCTCACAAAAAGTCCACTCTCATATATACAAAGAACAATAGATAGAGTCTTAGCAAGCAAAATAAGAAAAAAATAAATTTGAGAAATTCTGTAATGGCAGCAGTTACTGGTGTTAGCATGGAACTGCTGCACATGTTGCATGGACAGTCTACATACTCCCAATCCATAAAAACTACATGCACATAAATGCATCCCAAATTTCTATGTCCTCCGTTAGAATCCATACCAAGGGGCCGTATTCCCAGCCAGTGCTTTGGTGCTTAGGCTCACTAACCTGCTGGTATACAATAAGCCTTTTTGTATATTTAGTTCCTGCTTGCCAAAAAGAGTTTGAAAAATTTAATTGCCATCTCATTCCCTATAGCTCAGCACAATAAGAGGACTGGCAAAGACCTCCCATCCCAGAAAGTTGGGGGTGAGGGGCCATGGAGTACCTCACACAAACTCACAGAAGAAGGCAGGAAGAGGTCTCTCCATCTTTTCCGAGCATCGGCAGACAGTTGGCATGTGGAGAAATTGAGGGACCAAAGCAGATGAGAGAAGAAGTCGTGGCAGGTACACAGATATAAACAGAGGTAGAAGGTGGCAGCCATGGTAATAGCAGCTGTTTTGCTGACAGAGACAAATCAGGAAGCATTCATGGAGGTTCCAATCTAACAGCAGTAAATGTTGCTGTCACAGAATGCTCATGAAATTAAACGGTACAGAAACAATTGATGAATGCTGAACTAAAAACATTAGCTCAATCTATTCCTTTCATTCCTAAATTCACTTTATACACTTTCAAGATTCCTTTTAATCCTTGCTGCACTCTATTTTAGATTAAGTAACAAGGAGCAGACATGACAGCACTTAAAGAGCTTGATGGTTTCAAAGATTTTTCTAAACTTATCTTTGGAAATACAAATCAAGACAATAGAGCAGCTCCTACGAAACATGCTACTGAAGGCCTTATTTTGTGGTCTGCTCTAGAACAGTACTTTATTCTAGAACAGCACTTTACAGTTTAATACTCTCCAGGAACTTGACAATAAAAACATTAGAAACTTCCACAATCCACCCACCATACTGAAATAAGTCAGTTACCATCAAACAGTGGTTACAGTTTGGTCAACATCTTAAGGATCGAACACAATAGCCATACTAATTAAGTATTTAGAAGAAACCTGCTACAGCCCAAGACTTTTGAACAAAACTGATTCCTAGCTATGAAGAAACAAGAATAAAAGTCTGGCCATTTTCTACTGTGCATCTAAATTCCCCCCTACTCCCCCTTTGACCAGCTTCTGGACCAACAGAATAACAGTCTAAAAAGGATTAAATTTTCCAGTTACAACCAGTGGAAGGATTCAGGCTTTTATTATGCTGGTGCTTTGTTAAATTTCCTTATAATTTATACACCGAGGGACACATTACTTTGTTTAAAAGACTCTGATTTAAAATCATTTGTGGTGTAACTCCAGTGAAGTACATGGAGTGTCAGCAAGGATTCACTTATCCCGTTGTTTTTCCTAGAAAAGTTTTATTATAATGTTAGAGTTTGGAAAAACATTTTTCTCCCAAAACAAAATAAATGCTATATTGGGCAACTACTTCTACTACTACAGTCCTACAAGAAATAACAACCTATGTCAGGGTTATGGCACAAAAAGCATTTATTATTTACACCCGCTGAAGTTTACTTTCAGTTACTTTCAGCAAGGCAATAGGTCTAGTGGTTAGAACAGGAGCTTGGAGACCTAGTGTGAAATACCGCTTTCAATGAAATCAATGGTAAAAACAATCAACTGACTTCAGTGGAGCCACGATTTCACTCCTTGTTTCTACTGCCCACATCTCCAATAAACCAGTGTGTGACCTTGAGCAAAACACTTAGTACATCTATATCTGAATTCCTAATCTATAACACTGGGATATACTTAACTACCTTTATAAAGTGCTTTGAGAGCCTCAGCTGACTAAGTAAATATCAGTGTTGGAAGGGACCTCAGGAGGTCATCTAGTCCAACCCCCTCCTCAAAGCAGGACCAACCCCAACTAAATCATCCCAGCCAGGGTTTTGTCAAGCCCAGCCTTAAAAACCTCAAGGTTCTAGTAATACAAGGTATTATTTACTACTAGAGCCACAGCACATATAACACAAGTAAAGAACACTACCTGTCATTCTCCATGTTTCAACGCAAGAATCCTCAGAGGCACTCAAACATCCGGGTAGAGGCCTTCTTTATCCTACGCATTCAATTTGGGATAAACTGCACAAAAAAGAATTACTATCAGCATCAACCAACTAACCTATTTAAAAATAGAGTTATGAATCTTATCTGCAAAATACAGTTCCTTGCACAGACTCTCTCCTACAGGAAGGAATGACTTGCCATATAAACCAGCATACAAAACAAAACATTACAAAGGAAACTCCAAGTTAAAAAAGACACACACACGGTACTACAGTTAATATAACCTTTGCAGAGTGTGAGTATATATTATTAGCATCCACTACCCTTTGCCCCCTGGCATAAACACAGAAGCTGTACACAGATGCTTCCCCTGTAATTAAAACAATTGATTGCGAACACTGCAAACATCTGACATATGAGTAGCGCGATGCTTTTTCATTTCATTCCTTGCAGGAACAACTCACTTTAGGTCAAGCATCTGACAACGCATGGTTCCCAAAATTAGAGATGTACCACTCAAGGGACTGGAAACCCATGACTCCCAATATAGATTGTATACACAGATCTTGAAGAGCAAGATTTTTGTGTTTCTTAATATCCTGCTGCTCACCAGAATAGAGCAGGCAGATCATAGAGATGCAGAGACATGTAGATACCTGGTCATGTAAAGACTCACACACCAAAACAAAGTTGGCTGGTAGGCTAATTTTAGGTCTGCTAGACTTAATATTGTTTTAATAACTAATTAAAAATGGACTCTAATACCTTTTCCAATTTAGTTAGAAAATCTTTTCCCTGAACAGGATCAAGTAAGCCAATATTGCATTGAATCTGTATCTAAGCAGCCATTTGAGATGCACAGTCTCATCTTGATACACAGGAGTTATACAAGTATATTCCCAGAATCAAACATTTTTAAATGACTGGCTAGCCCAAGTATGTCATTTAACAGGAGAATCCAAGGATTCAAAGCAAATAAGGAGAGGCTGATCTCAAAATTCAAATCTCATCATGTCAGTATCTCAACATGGAGATGTGTTTAGTCAAATATAAAATCAATTCATTTTAAACATGTCAGTTGATATCTAATTAATTCTTCATTAGCCATTTTGAGAATAGTCGTTATTAGAAAATAGAATATTCTACATAGGTTTTTCTTTAATCCATCTCCAAAGCCCTAAAAGGTGGCAGATCTCAATTTCTGAAAACCTCCCACCTTGGCTTTTACTAAATTTAAGATAAAAATAAGCAAAATACTCAAGCAGTGATACTAGGTGTGTGTCCTACTTTGGTAGCACACACTGGGACATTGATGACTTGTCTGTTCCAACCCTCACCCAAAGAGACATTTGTTTGGAAGAACTCCTCCCACTTTCTTCCAGTTATTTCAACTAATTGGTCATGAGTCTTCATATCCTGCTGTAGTGTTAGTTATGCATCTCTAACATATGCTAAATTATACCAGTGTAACTGATTCAGCCCATACAAGAACAGTCCTCTGTACATAAAAGTAGTTAACATTTAATTAGCATGTAAAATCTGTAAGGAATTATATTTGATACATTTTCACCATTAAAAAATAATCAATCTTTAACTTATGATAAGTTAACCTAAGATATTTCCATCACAAAGTCTACTTATTTTAGTCCACTAAAATCCAGTGGACTCTCACCCAGGGCAATTAGAAAGCTTTCCTGGGTAAACGCCATCAACTTCTGCAGAATTTTCATTTTAATAAACAGAAACCTGGTTTTAAAAAATAATAGTTTTGAAGATAACCTTCCAAATAGTAAACGATTCTTCATCCACAGAATTTGGCATTTTCCAGGACGCCACAAAATTCAGGATTTTTGCAACAGCATTCACCATTTTGCAGCAGCGAATCACCTGACATTTTGCTTTCTGTATCTCTGATCTTCTGGGACACTTTTGCAGCTGTCAAACGGGTAGTACTGGATTACAGTGTGAGCTCCCTGCATTGTTCTAGGGACCCATGTAACAAGGAGTCAGGGAACCAGACCCGCAGGGCAGCTTGCAGCCAGAGAATGAGAGGAAACTAGAAGTATAGGTGGCAAACTGAGCTGCCTGGAGACTAGAGCAGCAAGGACCAGGGAAAGGGATTACTGAAATTAAAAATTCCTACTTTCATGGTAAACATGAGGGGGGGAATGCAGTTCTGTGCCAGTGATTCAACTTAGGCAGCCTAGAGACTACAGAAAAAAAAATCCCTTAATGAAAGTAACTGTTGGTGAATTTTACATCTATTAGAATTTTCAAATATGAACTAGAGGTTTTTCTGGAGGGTTGGGTTAGGAATGAAGGATATTTCATGGCAGGAGAATAAACTGACATTGAGGGTGCATTTCAGTTCAAGTGTTGTGCAGACTACATGGGACCCTGATTACATTAAATGGGCATAAAGCAAAGAACGAGATATTGTATTTGAGTTTGAGAGTGGCCGCATCATTTCTTGGGCAATTATAGCCTTCTGGCTCCATATTTATTATTGTTCTTATTGTACAATAGCTGTACACAAGATTTTAGAACAGTGTGTGCCAAAGAAAGCATTTCCAATATACCATCTCTGTCGGCTCCCACTGAACAGAAAAAAGAAACCTTACACTCAAATGCATTAGGTCTGACACAAGAGCACACAGCTGGAAGAAGAATGCTAATTGCAGGGCAAGTTTTCTTATGAGACATTAACCTTTTGTTGTGGTAGATAAACCAGAGCATGTCTTATAAGAATGCAGAACGTTTATAAATTATCTGTTATTATTGTGCCTGGGCTCTGCTCAAGGTTTCTTCATTTTCTGCTCCACAGACTGCTACTACAGCTCTATTCAGGTAAGAATTTCATACGGTATGGTTGTGCTGGCTAACAACATTCTACTTATATAAAAGTGCTGTTCTACCACACAGAATGGTGGCTTTATATTAAAATTTACTAAACTGTTTTTCAAGTTTAGAATCCTAGTTATACATGTTCTTGTACCTTCATAACAGATAATACACTTATTCTCCAAATAATTATTATGTTTTCAGAAAATGATTGTCACTACTTTATAGTTATTTCGATAGCATACAAGAAACACTTGAACAGTTTATACAATTCAGGAGTTAATATTTCTTCAAGCACGCAGAACTCCATGAATGCAGAATCAAAAAAGTTCCAAGGAATCAGAAGCTAATCATAGCTTCCCCCTCAAAGGAAGATTAATAACAAGGCTGGAATACAATATGTTTAAAGATCAACTGCAACTTTAACTCCCTGAGGAAAACATCAATCTTCAGCAGTAATGAACCTCAGGCAAGTCCCCAACAACATTCACTAGCCACAACAGGAAGGGAAGCATTTCACAGGTAGAGATAGATGAACCTCTCTTTATGTACTCAAAACCTTCATGAAAAACCCAACCAAAGAAAGCAAACATATTTGCCTTCCCCAGCTCTGACACTGCATCCACAGTACAAATAGCTTACAGATCTTATATCAGTGAAAAATATTAACCTCTGAAAGCAGATAGAGATGGTCTTTCTACCCAGAACAGTTTCATTATTAATAATATGATAATGGAATTCCTACTAAAACTCCAGTCTTCACCCTCTACTTGAGCATCTTAATAACAAAAGCAACATTTGAAATCCAAAAAGAAATAACATTTACATACTAACAGAAGAATCTTCTATGTAAACCCATCTTAAAATTGGTCGGTCTCATGCTACAGACCCAGGCTTATGCCTATACAAAGCAAAATGTGGTAAATCATTTCAACATGTGTACACTGCCTCAAAAAATGGCGTTACAGCAAAATCTACAATTAAGTAATGATTACAGTGTTTACGTTACTTCTCAGATTAGAACAAAAAGCAAGGACTACACACTCAATCATGAAGGGAAAAACAATTTGCAATAACCAGGTGCAAATATAATTAACTCTTGAAAATGGCACACAAAGGTTGCCATTATGAGTCTTCTTACTACAGTCCTGTTAATCGTTCTCTTCATACATTCCCTAGTGGCAATTAGCTAAGGGAATAAAACAGTAATTACATTAGAGAATCTCTGCCCAAAGAAATGCCAAACTTCCATTTACCTTTTACTGTAGATTCCAGAATTCCACGTTTCCCAACTCTTCCTGAGAAAACAAATATTTGAGGGTATATTGAGACCCAATAATCCAATCTATCACTTAAGAAAAACCTGTTCTCTCCCTAGATTTGAGTACCAGCACAATTACAATACGTTCTTCTCTCTGACTATATGTGTGTGTGTATATAGCGTGTGCATGAAGAGGGTATCTCCATAGAGATCTGTATGGTGCAGACCTCCTTCCCACTCTGCATTGCTCTTTCTGTAGGAGAGTGTCAGTGTGTATGAGTATAACAGAGAGGTTACATAACCAGTAGATACAGAAATGTCTCTATCATTAAGCTTGTGTACTTATGCTGCCAAATTCTATGCTTTCCTTACAACTATTGCTGCGTGTCTTGATATCGGGGTTCCTGAGCTAGATCCCTGTCTCTTCTGGGGACTGTGATGTCAGTAAGAGAGAGCTCCAGAGGAGAAAAGTGTCTGTAAGGAGAAAGGTCTCCGAATGCCACGGGGAGGGGGGTCTATGCGTAGCAAGGGAAGGGATCCCCAAGTGCCACGGTGAGAGGTCGGGGGAGGCAGGGGTCCCAAAGTGCCTGGGGAACAGTCTATGCGGGGCAGGGGAAGGGATCCCCAAGTGCCAGGGGAGGAGGGTAGAGGTCCCCGAGTGCCGGGGAAACAGGTCTATGGGGGGAGGCAGGCAGGGGCCCTCGAGTGCCGGGGGGGGGAACAGGTCTACGTGGGGCAGGGTAAGGGATCCCCGAGTGCCGGGGGAGGAGGGCAGGGGTCCCCGAGTGCCGGGGGAACAGTCTATGCGGGGCAGGGTAAGGGATCCCCGAGTGCCACGGGGAGGGGTCTAGGCGGGCGGCGGTCCCGAGTGCCATGGCAGGTGCCAGCCCGGGTGGGGGGCGGTGTCTCAGCTGCCCTCGCACCTGTGCGGACAATGGCGGCCCCGGCACAGGGGCCTGCAGCCCAGCGCGCCCCCCGGAGGGTCAAGGTCTGACCTCCCCCGGCCCCGCCCCACGGCTACAGCGAGGAGCGCAGCGGCCGCCCCCTCTCCCTGCCCGCTGCCCCCGGTACCTGCCGCCCCCTCTCCCCGTCCCCTTCCTGCCTCCTCTGCGGCCAGCCCTGCAGCGCAACAACGCGCCCGGCCACTGGGCCGCTCCCTCCCCCAACAAGCTCCGCGCTCATTGGCTGTTTCCGCCTCCCCCCCACTCGTGCTCCCGCCCAGCCGCGTGGCTGGGAACCCGAGACTCGCCTCCGAGAGCGGCGGCTGCGGCTCCAACGAAACGAGGCGGGGCCTCAGCGCCGGCTCGGAGCCACCGGGAGCGAGGCAGGAAAAGCGCCCGGAACCTGCACGCCCGGCGGTGTCCCCCGTCGGAGCTAGTGCGAGCCGGCGACTTCCGCTTCCGGGGCCGGTGCGTCTGGACTGAGCAGGGTAACGGAGCGGCCAGGTAGCGGGGAGGCCCGGGGGGGGGCAGCGCTGCCGGTTCCCCCGTCCCTGGGCAAGGGCACCCTGCGTTACCTACCCCTCCCCCACCCCCGTGTGCGGCTGTGGCATAGACTCGTAGGCCTGGAAGAAACCTTGAGGCTGGAGAGGTCACCCAGTCCCCTGCACTCCTGGCGGGGCTGAGTATTAGCTAGGCCCCCCCCATAGGTGTTTGTCCAGCCTGCTCCTAAAAATCCCCCGTGACGGAGCCCACAACCTCCCTAGGCAATTCTTTCCAGTGCTGAGCCACCCTGACAGTTAATGTCCAGCCTAAACCGCGCCAGTTTAAACCCATTGCTTCTTGTCCTATCCTCAGAGGTGAAGAAGAACCATGCATCTCCTTCCTCGTTACAGCTTTTTATATACTTAAAACTGTTACGTCCCCTCTGTCTTCTCTTTTCCGAACTAAACAAACCCAGTCTCTTTCAATCTTCCCTTATAAGTCATGTTTTCTAGACCTTTAATCATTTTTGTTGCTCTTCTCCCAGACTTTCTCCAGTTGGTTCACATCTTTCCTGAAATGTAGTGCCTAGAACTGGACACAATACTCCAGTTGAGGCCTTATCAGCACAGAGTAGAGCAGAAGAATTACTTCTCATACCTTGCTCACAATACTCTTGCTAATACATCCCAGAACTTATTTTTTTTTTTGCAACAGTGTTACACTGTTGACTCATATTTAACTTGACCCACAGATCTCCAACCTTGTTATGCACAAGATCCCTTTTTGAATTTAAATGCAACCCAGGATCTACCCGTCCTCTTCCCCAAGGCCCTACCGTGCTCACTTCATCCCTTCTCCGTCCGTTGCTTGCTATCCTCCACCCTCACTCACTTTCACTGGGCTAGGGCAGGGGGTTGGGGTTTGGGAGGAGGTGTAGGCTCTGGAATGGGGCCAAGGGGTTTGGAGTGTAGGAGGGATTTCTGGGCTGAGCCTGAGGCAGAGTGTTGGGATGCAGGAGAGGGTGCAGGCTCTAGGAGGGAGTTGGGTGCAGGCTCTAGGAGGGAGTTGGGTGCAGGAGGGGGCTCCAGGCTGAGGCAAGTGTTGGGAAGCAGGAGGGGGTATGGGGTGCTAGTTCTAGGAGGGGGCTCAGGGTGCAGGCTCCCACCAGGCAGCACTTACCTCGGGGAGTTCCTGGTTGATGCTGCAGCGGGGCTAAGGCAGGTTCCCTGCCCCAGCCGCACCCAGAAGCAGCTATCATGTCTCTGTGGCCCCTGAGGGGGGCACATGGCTCTGTGCACAGCCCCTCCCTGCAGGCACCACCCCTGCAGCTCCCGTTGGCTGCAGTTCCCCGTTCCTGGCCAATGGCAGCAGCAGGGGCAGTGCTTGTGGGCAGGAGCAGCATGCGGAAACCCCAGGGAGCCTGCCTTAGCCCTGCTGGGCCATTGGACTTTTAGCAGCCGAAGATAGCAATTGACTGGCAAAGGCTCCAGGATCAGTCAGTCGATTGTGATCTACAGTTGGTGACCAGTGCCTTAGATAGTCCTTTCTCATTTTGTATGTGTGCAATTGATAGTTCCTTCCTAAGTGGAGTACTTTGCATTTGTCCTTATTGAATTTCATCTTATTTACTTCAGACAATTTCTCCAGTTTGTCCAGATCGTTTTCAATTTTATTCCTATTCTCCTAAACACTTGCAACCCCTTCCAGCTTGGCATCCTATGTTACTTAACCCTCTCCAACCCATGTGCTCTTCCTCTCCCCAGCCCTTCCCCTTCCACCACCCTCACCGCTGTCCCTGGGAATGGGCATCCTGTGTTACCTAAGTCTTCCCTAGTGCTCCTCCTCCTCCTCCCAGTCCCCCACGCCCCCGTGTGCCCCTTCCCACTTTGCCACCTTCACCTGATTCCCCATGCCATACCCAACTTTGCATTTTTGTAATTTATTTACATTTCAGTGACTTGGGGGATTTTTTTTAATGACACAGCCTCTTCTCACCTTGATTTTCTGCTAGGGCTATAAACATAAACCAACACAGAAATAAATCACTTTTATAGTGGGTGGGAGGCAGTGCAGCCTGGGTAGGGCAAGCACTAGGAGCCAGGAAACCTGGGCTCTGCCACTGAACTGCTGTGTGATGCTGTGCAAGTGTCTTTGTGCTTGAAGATTTATGTATGAAAAATGTTGTATAAGTATTTAAACGTTACTCTTTGGAGGCACTGTTCATTGGCCACTGGCTTTGTGCTGTCAACCACATGAAAAGTGTACTAACAGCCTATGTGTGTTTGTCTCAGTGCTTTGTTGCTATTGAAGAGTAGCTCACTGAAGTTTAGATGTGATACACTGTGTAACTTTTCCCAATTTTTTTTAGTACATCTTCTCTCTAGGAAAAATGGTTCCTAGTAGAAGAATAACTGGGAAAGGGTTACACAAATCTCTTCCTTACTATTTTGATGGGAAAATATATAGTTATTTCCATCTTTAATTCTTTCATGCTTTCCTACTCTTTGGCCACCACCTCCCTCTGGTCCCCCAGAAGTCTTTGAGGCCCTTTCAATCACCTATTTTTAGCACTACTACGATCAGCTAACTTCTTTTAAAAACTAGGAATACTGAATCATTTTTAATTTACTTTTTCCAACAAAATGTGTTGAGACGTGGAAGTCACAAACTCCTGCTGATAGGACAGCTTCATCTTTTTTTAAGAGAGGACACTTAAGTGTCACTTTTTCTCCTCCAGCCCTTCTTTCTTTCACTCAATAGGTACCTGTCTACACCTTCCCCCCAAAATTGCCTTCATTAATCATTTTTTATTTATAAAAGAGTCCATCCAAAGCTCTAGGTACTCGTACAACAATTTAAAACTCAGAACATTCCTTGGCATCAAAAAATAACTATCTTTGTCTCCACCCTCATCAACTTGTCCTCTGCTTGTTTACCGGCCTTTGGTGTTGCTCCATTGACTTCAGCAGAGCTATGCGATCTTATATCAGCTAAGGATCTGGCCCTGTGGTCTATCTTTTTGTTTTTCAGTGATGAGGAACCAAATCAGCTCCATTGGGGGTTGGTACACAGCTATGACACTATCTAGTCCAAACAGTTAATTAGAATATGGGTTTGGAGAGCCAATGTCCCTAATTAGATTGACAGAAACACTGTTTTTGTAGGCATCATTTGAGTTGAATAATTTTAAAATGTTGTTAATAAATATTAACACAATTAGTGATGTTAATTTATCTAACTTGGTGATTTCCAAACTGGTCTGCTGTCCACTTGCCAAGGACCGTGGAGAGGAGGCTGGTCATATGGAGGAATTTAGACGATCAAAGTGGTTCCTTCTAGCCTTAAAAATCTGTGACTTAAGTGAGGGCTTAAACACTTTCATAGTTTGATTACGTTGAGTCTGCTTAGTCTGATCAAATTCATTAAGAACAAGATGTCATTTATTATTTATTTTTGGTTTATAATACATAAAAAAAACTGTCTCATGCTCCGGACCTCTTTGATGTTTCTTTACAATGCATACAATAGAAAATAATGTATCTGATTCCCACCATATATTTGAGATAATAGATTAACCCCTTAGTGCAAAAATATTAAAGTACTCCCCCGCCCCAGATACCAGCTGTCCAACTTCACTTTCCCAAAAGTTTGAGTTTAAAAAAATGAAGTTTGCAATATACCACAAAGGTCAACAAACTTGAGTTATTTCAGCCCAGAGAAGGAGAGTGAGATCCAAATATGAGGGGCCCACATATACCTTTGCTGATGTGCGTGGTAACAGTAATGCTCAGGGAGAGAGACGATCTTTTAAGAAAGCAAGTTACAGGCTGTCCTAACTGGCATACAGATTTCAGTACATACCAATTAAAAAAAAAAATATTTGACATACTTCTAAAAATGGCTGTAGCTGTGTACAATAAGACAATTGAGAACAGAGTGCAATGTTTCATGCATTCTGAAATGTACACCTTGTCTCTCAAAATAATTAGTTATGTTTCAAAATATTCATTTGATTTGAATGTACTATATAATAAGTAGAGCTGGTTGGGAATTCTTTGACAGAACACTTTTCATTGGAAGATGCTGATTTGTCAAAACCAAAACTTTGCAGAAATGTTGAATTTCAATTGCACTTTTGTTGGGAAGCTGTCTCAGGTGGAGATGGAACCCAAAAGGGGGCGGAAGAGGGAAGAGAGAGTTTGTGTACATGCTTGCACACGCCTCTCTCTCTCTCTCTCTCTCTCTCTCTCTCTCGTTTTCACCAGAAATTCCAAGTATTTTAATGCACAATTTGAAAGGAGTTGTGACTAACCAGGTTTATTAGGGTACAGTTGATGCAGAACTAAGCCATAGTAGCATTACATTAGAGTATTAAAAGAGTGTCTCCTAAAATGGTAAATTGTGTCTTCCTTCAGCCAGTATGAGATTTTTTTGAAGTCACAAGAGTATTTTAAAATTTTAAATTATTCAAATAAGGAGATGTAATGGATCAGTGCTCAGAAAAAATGGTAATGTAATTTCCTAAATGGTAAAAAGATTTCCAACATGAAATATTTCAATCAAAAATGTTAGAAATGTTTATACTAGACAGCGTTTTTGAAAACACATTAGCATCTGTGAAAGGATCACAATGACATACAATAACAAATTTGGATAAACTGTCATCTCCAGTGTCCTGCAGTGTTTGCTTTTATATATTTAAATCATATGTAAATCCTTCCCATCTCCCTGGGCAACATCTTTAATGCGTTCAGCTGTGTATCTGAATATCCACATAGTGGTAGTCTCTTTGAGTGGAAACTAGAATTGTTCTGTAAAGGAGATAATGCTAGTGTTAATAAATTCCCTTACAATGATTATCAGAGAATGTTGCCTTTTAGTTCACTAGCTGTCACTGGAGTTGAGTGAAGTGAACAGTTAGCACTCCAGGCAGATTGGTCAAGTAGTGCTAATCGGAAATGATTTACCAAAACTAGTATAGCATAGCTAATCACAGCATGAAGGATCTCTGCATTATTATTATTATTAGAACTATTAATAAAACATCCATTTTTATTCTCAAGATTACTGTTTACAACACTGCCTCAGTGTGGTACAGTGGTGTTAGAAATGACTCTCCATCTCGTCCCCAATTTCTGAAAGAGAATGTCAATCTTAGGAAGTTCAAACAAAAGTAAATTGTGCACCTTGAAAGAGCATGGCCTTTTTCTTAACCTTTTCCTGCAGACATGGGGCATGGACATGAACATGGTCATGGGAAAATGGAACTCCCTGATTATAAACAATGGAAAATAGAGGGTACTCCGCTACAGGATATCCAAGAAAGACTGGCTAGGCGGGGTCTTAGAGATCCATGGCTTCGGTAAGTGAGAGAATGCATCATTCAGATATATAGCTACATGCGCGCGCACTTCCTGTAACCTTGTGATGTAGTCATTGTGGATGGTTCTTTTTAGCAAAAAAGCTGGAAAAACACCTAGACTGCATCAGTTAGCACATAAAAAATGTAGTCGAAGTTCATTTTTGTGTAGAGATTACTAGTATTGCATTACCCTCAGAGCCGCCTCACATTGTAAAGTTCAGCCATGCTTTGTGATGTTTTATGATGAGATGAAGACGTGTCCTGTCAGAATTTTGTTCTGCAGAATGGAGAGGTGAGCACACTGTTTACCTTTAGCCTGAGCTATCCCACAAATACTTAAATTGGGCGGTTCTGTGTTCTTGGTTCAGCAAGGCATTGAAGCAATGCTTGAATTTAAGCAGGTGAGTAATCCTGTCCCTATTCAGCAAAGCACTGAAGCATGGTCTTAAATCTCATTGATTTCAATGGAACTTCAGTACAGTATGTACTTAATTGCTTTGCTGAATAGGGACAGGATTACTTGTGTGCTTATAGACAAGAATGTGATTTAAGTGTTTTGCTGAATTGGGGCCTTTAATCGAAGTGTTGAACTGTAGTAGCAGATGGCTTGGGATTTCATTCTACTTTGTTCTGCATTTGCTAAGCAGTTCATGAAAATCATATAGAAAACTGTTAAGGTGAATCAAGTCATGGAAGACCTGATCTTAGTCCCCTGAACTGGGGAGGTATCTTACTCCCTAGAGCTATTCTACGTTGTTTAGCTGTAGAGACAGGGTTTTGACCTGAGTCACAACAGGGAGAAATATATAACATTCTCCTTTACCATTCTTCAGCCTTTGGGAATGAAAAGGGTCAGGCTTCATGCTCCATTGTCCAATTCTACAGGAAGACAAAAGCCCTATATTAGCTATTCCATGGTCCTACAGGTCCATACCTGCTTCCTCCAATACTCTTATGCAATTTTTGCCATGTTTTTAAAGCAAACTGTTGGATGGATATTGCTGTATCACCTCTTGTTATGACCTATTGGGGTGGGTTTTGGTGGATTGAGTAATCCTTTATTTCCTTTTATTTGTTCAGGAGATAGTGTAAGAGTATTACATAGTCTCTAACTTTGTTAATTACTATATTTTAATGTTACCTGGAGTTGTTTTACCAGATATTAACTGTCTACGGTTATCAGCTGTCTCTGAACCCTACTTTCTCTGATATTCAGTTTTTTAGTCTTGCTTCTATTTCTTGTGAATTCAAGCTTATAAAATTCACTCTAGTTAAATAATTAATTTTATCTGGAGCACAATAATATTTCTCTTTTCTGCAGGAGTCCAGTTTACTACCACAAGGAAATGGCCGTACTCCAACACATTCTTCCAAAGTGCTGCATAAATAGCCAGTAAATTAATCCCACACCATCTCCTGCAAGTTTCCTAAGTATATGGCCCTGAAACTGCTCCAAAATATTGTGCAGGGCTGAGAAAAACTCGTGCTGTTTTGTTCCCTTTCCTAGATGAAAAATTGCTGTTTCTCAGAACATTGGTTTGCATTGGGAAAAAAAAAGAGTTGTTTACTGGATTTGTTGAATATTGACTAAGGGACAAAGTGCAAAATCTCTTAGTAGATTGAAGTATTGGACCTCTCCTGCATATCTTTGCCTAATGCAGAATTATGTATAAAGTAATGCTTAAATCCCACACTGAGACAAGCCTCCAGTACTAGTTTCATAGCAATCTCTTTAGTGAAGACATGATAGAAGTATCAAGATCTGTTTACTACATTTATTAACGTAGTACTTCTGAAGAATATCTTGTACTAAGAATCCTAAAATAGCAAAACCCCTCTGGGCTTTTTTTTTTTTTTTATCGGTATTGGCACCTGTCAAAAGGCTGGGAAATCTAAGACCAGTGTAGCCTAATTTATTTACATACAGCTTCTATGTAGATTTAGCCCTGGTGAACAAATACAGATTTACAGCCCCGAAGACTGAAATTCTTTATCCACTTAGTAGGAACTCAGTACTAGCACCTGCAGAACAAGTCTCCCATCCAGTGTGCCTTAACCCTGAGCTAGAGGGACCACCTACGGGGTAGATGAGTGTCTACAGACCATTCAGTCCTTGACAATTCTGCTGAGACGCTCATCAAAACTATCAGTATCAAGTGCGTTGACAATGGTTCAATCTTATCCTCTGGTAGATTGTTTTTCCCTTAGCTATGTCTCTGTGTCCTCTGCAGATATGATAGTGGAACTGAGAGCTTTGTTTCTGGAACAGACTATATTATTTGTGCTGGACTTAATATTTCATGTGGATCTGATAAGTCTAAGTACTTTATGACTGAAAGGGTAGTAACAATTGTTATTCACATACATGCTCAGTGAGGTAAAGGCTTGCATAAGACAAAATGTTATGGTCTTTAGACAAAAAGATAGAAAAAAATAAATTCTGACTCTTTAAACAGCACAGCAAGGTCTGTTCAAACTATGCTGAGTGTTAACTTCACCAGTAAGACTCAAGCAGGGAAATGTCTAATGGTTTTATAATTAGATGGTAAGCTCTTTGGGTCAGGGATTATCTTTTCGTTCTGTGCTTGTGCTGCACCTAGCACAATGGGTCCTGGATGTTAAAGTAATACAAATAATGATAATTACACCTGCCTCATTCAAAAGTGGCATAGGAGCACTTGCTTTATTCACTCCGTATCTTATATATAAACGACTTGTTTTTCCAGCATACAAGAAGTAAGTGGGACACAGTAACAGAAGATGCTACACATGTATAACTAAAGTTGCAGGAAAAAAAATATTTTCTTACTGAAAATGTTTTATGTGGTCATGTAATATGGTAATTAAAGGTTGGCATAACAAACATGCATAAGGGGGCATAGTTTACTTCATAGTATTTCCTGATATTTGAGTGCTTTAACTATGGAAACCTTGCATTTTCACTGCATAGCTTTTTGGAATATGTTTTTTAACTTTTTGCATATAAATACATTTGTGTTGGCATATGGAATCAGAGTGGGTCTTCTAACTTCGTTCTATCTGTCGGTTTTGTTTTTTCCTAGCAATGAAGCATGGAGATATATGGGTGGCTTTACAAAACCTGTCACTGTTATGGATGTTCTCACCAAAGGTTTCAAGTGGGGATTCGTAGCCTTTGTGGTAGCACTTGGGATCGAGTACACACTGTTTCCTCCGAAGAAAAATGGAGGACATCACTGAAAATGGAATAGTAGAATTTCTCAAAGTTATTTACACAGTTCTGAATTAAAACATGTTATACAATAGCTTACTGATTTTGTTGCACATGTAAAGATGCCTATTAAAATTTCTCATTGGCAAGAGCATGTCTCTGTGGCTTTGTCATCTTTTCTTGGAGAAAAAAAAATAAAACTTTCCAGTGATGCTCCCAAATCTGAACCTGACAATTCATGGAAAAACAAGATCTGCATGAGATGATACACCTCTACCTCGATAGAATGCTGTCCTTGGGAGCCAAAAAATCTTACTGCGTTATAGGTGAAACTGTGTTATATCGAACTTGCTTTGATCCCCCGGAGTGCGCAGCCCTGCACCCACCCCGGAGCACTGCTTTACCGTGTTATATCTGAATTTGTATTATATCGAGGTAGCACCGTATGTACCATCTATTGAACTACTGAGGAAAATAATATTGGTACTCTTCCAAGGTCTCTGCTAACTTGAAACTCCAAAAGAAGAAGTTTCTTGTACTGTATTGTGCAGCTCTTCACAATACTATCACCCCTCCTTTCTTGCAAGCTTTGATCAGCTGTGAAATAGTGAACAGATCAACAGTTAACTAACACTAGCCGTCAGCCATAACTCCATACAGTGAATTTGTGCTGCCCTCAGAGGTGTTGCTCCAGGCTGTCTGCCGACTTAGGCCGACATCACAGTTGCTTCATACTTTTAAGGTTATCTGCAAACAAATGGCTAAAGACTTTTTTTTTTATGCAAACTTAGATTATGGAGCATATGTAATTTCTAAAAGCATCTTATTAACTGATGACTTAGCGCTCTTCTTCACTTCAGCAGTTAGTTTGTTAGTATACTTGAGTTCCTGCCTTTGAGCTAGTCTTGCTCACTGTAAAATGACACTTGATCTACATAGAGTGATTGGCTTAGCAGTAGATGGGTTGTTGTAACTCAGCTGCTGCATTCTCCAGCATCAGCAGCAGTGTATCTTAACCCTGCCCCCCCCGCCCCGCCTCCCCCCACACCATTCAGCTAGTTTAAGCTTAAAGTACCACAAATGAGAGAGAGATCTTGGTGTGACTGAGAGTTGGGTTTGGGGGCAAAACTCCCAAGTTATAGCTCAAACTAACAATGCAGGGTGAGATAATGTTCTCATTTCAATATGTATTCAGAAGCTGGTATCCAAATTTAGAAAAAACTTTGTATCTACAGCTCAAGCATCTCCATTATTTGAGTAGCTAGAAATTATTTTACATCATTCATGTTGTGGAGCAAATATTCTTTGATCCTCAGAATGGCAACCCTACCAAGTTGTAAAACCCAGAAAGATACATTCTGTCTGTAGAAGCATCTTTCTGTGAGCTAACCTAGACTTTTTAACATTTGGAAAAAAGCACAGATCCTTTTTTAAAATGTTACAGTAACCTTTTTCACTCCAAGTGTGAGCTATTATCTTTCTAGTTCAATTGCTGTTCGAGTTTTAACAGTAATATGTGAAACAGATTTAACAGGAATCCTAAACATTGAGCCCTTATTTGCACGGCTTTGGAGCTGTGCTTCGGCTCCGCTCCAGCTCCAGGCAAAAACCTGCAGCTCCACTGCTCCAGAGCAGCTCTGCGCTCCGCTCCAAAGCCCTGCTTATTTGGAATTCAAAATACTTTGTGTATATTAAGACGAGCAGGTCAAAAACAGTATTAGAACTGAAACAAATTTTAATTTTCCAAGGATGCTAACCATACAATTTTCCTTAGAGATACCAGCAACTCTTATTGTAATTTTGAGTATCCAAAACATTATTTCTTTATTCCTAAGACTTCCGATTTATCATTTCTTCTGGTCCAGATTCCAGATCCTCCAAAGGTAACTTATTTTTTAATTAAGCCATGTACTGCAGAGAAGAAAACTTTATACAATAATATTAGTTGCAACTGTGGAAACTGATTGGGAAAGTATCTTACACAAGATAATCTACTGAGCCAACTTCAGTGCTGCAAAAAGTAAACGAGAATGTGACTGCGAGATAGAAGAGAGACTTTCTCTGTACTGCCTCAGTTGCACAGAAAGATCTTCTAAAACGTATTTCAAAAACAAATGTTTTTTTCAGTAGACAATTAAAACAGGATAACAAAGATAGAAAATATATATCCTCAGAACTCAAGAAAATACATATAACTTCAAATGAATATATGAAAACCCAAAATGCTCCACACTGCTAGTTGGCAAGGAGTTTTTAATTACACTTGGTCAGAATATCCAGATTTTATACATAAAATAACTCATCTATTCTAACACATCTACAAACCAAAAACAAATTTTTATCCATAGATTTGACTGTATGGTAAGGTAGTCCATTCTAATTCGTAGGTCAGAGAGCAGTAATCATATCTTAAATTCGGTTATATAGGAAGACTACGGTGTGATTTTTTTTAATTAAAAAACATTAACTTTTTGGGAGATAGAGAGTTTAAGGAAGGTCCTTGTGGGGTGTTGGCAGGGCTGCTATGGGCATGTCAGCAGCTGGGAGAGGGGAACAGGAATTGATTTCCATTCTCCTTACATTACCTCTGCTGGGAGCCAGGGGCTCCTCTTCACCTGGGCCCATGGGAGTTACAAATTTTGCAGACAAATATCTAAATAAATTGTTCCCTTAGAAGCACAGAGAGTTTAAATCTTCCCCAATGTCTTTCAGGAAGAGTGGGATTGGTAGGCTGCTAAAAGCAGCACAAGAAAAAGATTGATGGTTTACTGTTCACATCAACAGTGGTGTAATAAGAAAATACAATGGCTTTTGTTTTACACAATTTTTGACAACTTTTTGTGAATAAGTGGAAGAACATCAAGATAGAAACAAGTACTACATATAATGGCTGTTACAGTGTCACACTGAGTGAAAATTATATGAGTTGGATTTATTTTTCTAATTTGATATTATGACTTCATTGTGTGATTAGAGCACCTAATGTCCCAATTTATATATCAACAGAACATTGTCACACATTAAATAATTTAGAATTCTAATATTTTCTCCATTTATGCTGTTTTCAACAGTAATTAAATTGTTCTGTTGTATGGATTTAGTTTATAGACGTATATATAAAAGTCGTCCATTTATTACTGTTTTTTAATATGAAAACAAACTGATTGCTCTTAACTAATCCATTTTAAAAAAGAGACACACCTCACTTTAATATCCTACGTGTGTTGTAATAAGAAAATTTGCTGTGAGTTGCTGCCAGATTTAACATTTGTTTATATATTTCAACTCAAGGTTTTTATTACAAGATGTGAAGGATGTTACAGTGGCTGCTTTGGTCCAGATTTTAAACTTACTGAATTATCCATTCTGTGACATGTCTGCCAATGTGCAAGTTGGAACATTGCACTATAAAATACATACAGCCTCTTCTCTGCATTGTGTAAGGGGTTAATTCTGATCTCAATTGTGTAGCAATCATGTTGCCTTGTGTCTTTAGAATCCAAAAGCAGGACAAATATAGTAAAAGATTTCAAAAATATTAACTTTGGAGAGAGGTTAAAATAACTGGATTTGTAGTTTCCAGAAAAGATCTTTCATTGGGAATGTCAGAATCATAGCTACCAAAGAAAGGAAGTCAATGGAAATCATTTTCTTGTTGCAAGTGATGCCCTAAAACAGAAGAAAAATGTAAACACAATCATGGACCTCCTTTTAATGCGTCTGACGAAGTGGGTATTCACCCACAGAAGCTCATGCTCCAATACTTCTGTTAGTCTTTAAGGTGCCACAGGACTCTTCGTCACCTTTTAACAGTAAGTTCAGACAATAGAATGATTTGCTAAGGAAAGTTGCTGAATTGTCATAGTTAGGATACCACTTGAGGTAAAGTTAAGAGGGAACAAACGTGTGCTATAGAAATTTGATTACTATTGGTCACTGATGCAGTGGAATGGACTACATGACTTGAGCTTCTTTCCAACCCTAATATTTATTATGTACTCTGGTTTTCTGCACTAAACACTTGATGCACCCACATGGCTATTGGCTACTTACATTAATCCTTTTTGGCTAGATAAAACCTTCTTTTTGAGATTTATTTCCTGTCTGTCTTTAGAGTTACAGTTTCTCACTTATGAATAAAATAAATTACTATTTACCGTGTTATCTATTTTGGTTCTGTAGTGCTATAAAGTGAGCTTAATTGTGCTATAGCTTCTGCATCATCAAAAGAATTGTTAGCTAAAAGTTCCAAATGCAAAATATTTAGTAGCAGCGATGTTAGCAAGATCCTATTTTGTCATTCAGATCCTAGGCTGAGTTTGCAGAGCTGGGACTGAAAAAGGTGGTAATAGATTTGACTTGCAAATGGATCTGAAAACTATTTAATAATAAATCTAAAGCTCTGCAGTGCTATTTGTTACAGAATTTTTTAAATTACTGCACTTCAGTATTTGGGTACCAAGAAATCATGGGTGTTAACGGCTAATCAACTTAACACTGCATGTAAAACTCGCTCATAGTACTAAATCATTAGTTTGCTTGTATACCAAAATTAAAGACAACAGTAAAGATAGATTCCAAATTCACAGATGCTTCTGCCTGCTGCCAGAAGAGATGGAAGTAGTGAAAATCCTGAAAAGGTCCACATGGTGTACTTTGACAGTGTGTAGTAGTACTTTATAGTCAGATAGCTCCTTCATCAAAATGGATACCTATCTCTGAGGATACTGTAGCAAAGAACAGAGATCAAGACACAGGCCATGCATTTGCTCCACCCCATGGTGCTAATAGCCCTCAAGCTGGTGTGTGGGGTTTTTTGGTGTGAGTGAACGAAAGCACAAGCTTTGGAATGTTTTCTCTGCATGAGACATAGCTCTGATTATACGAATTGTTAGGAATAAATGCAAATATGTAATCTGTATTTTAAACTATAGTCAATGAATAGTGGTAGGTCTACATGTTTATAGCCATTTAATCAACACTCTGAAAATGCATTTTATGAACAGCAGAAAGAAGAAATATTCAGTTGCCCTTTAGCAGTAGAGTTTGACTGTCCATGTAGCACCTCATTCATCCTTGCCATGTGGTCCAACAGCTATAATGTCTTTATGTAGCTTGAACCAATGCAAAGTGAAATTGAAATATTTAAATGAAGAATAAAACCAAAATGAAGAAGCAACAAAAATATTAAAATAAATCCAGTACAGGTAAATATCATGGTCTGTCCCCAGTTATCCAGCACCTACCACCTTTACCTACCTCCTGCTACCGACAGCACAGTGTGTCAGTTACTTCAAAGTCAATGTGACTTAAGGGTGTGCTTAAATGTTTTCGTGATTCATGGCCTTAGAAATATGAAGGTAAGTGCTGTTATAAAAACCTAGACAGATAGAATAGTGATTTTTCCTTGCTTATAATGTCCATGGATATACCATCACACATGGCTATAATGTTCGCATTATTGTAGGATATTAAAGAAGGTTTATATTAGAAATGAGTGATTCCCCATAATTGCTCCCCCATAATTTAAATCCATAATTTAAATCTCATAGCATTACCAAGTAAAAGATCTCTTGGATTTATTGTTAATTTACAAGCTACTGTCTGTGTAAAACTTGTAAGCCATTGATTGCATCTGTTCTCAGAAAGATACTTTATTGCTATGTAAAACTTGCAAACAGTCAATTGACTGTCCTCTGAACATACTCTGTAATTGATACTGTGTAAACAAACGTGGTAAGCTGTTAATTAACTCTCCACTCAAAACGATACATTCTAATGGCAACTGTTCTTAGAGACAGCACAGAAAAAGCCCCTCCCTCTGTAATCAAAGAGCAAGGAGTCTCAAATAAATTAGTAACACCCCGAAAATGGTGGAGACAGTAAAATAAATGTGATTAAAGAAGGAATGTATGTGAATGAATGCTTGGTTTACATGAATGATCAGGGAGGTGCCAGCCTAGGAATGCAGTATCCATGGCTGAAGAAGGTGTCAAGTGGGAACAACCAGATGACCCCTGGAGGGCAAAATGGAATCCACCTCACCATCTCAGGATGAGAAAAACCAACATCTGACAGCACAGAGCCATCAGGAATGTGCCACCTGCTGATTGATTCAGCAACAGCAGGATGAAGCAATTCCCATAGACTGACATGGGAATAAATTCCTATAAAAATCGACTCTAAAGACTAAGGCCATGTCTACATCTAAAGTTTTGCAGCGCTGGTTGTTACAGCTGTATTAGTATAGCTGTATAGGGCCAGCGCTGCAGAGTGGCCACACTTACAGCAACCAGCGCTGCAAGTGGTGTTAGATGTGGCCACACTGCAGCGCTGTTGGGCGGCTTCAAGGGGGGTTCCGGGAACGCGAGAGCAAACCGGGAAAGGAGACCCGCTTCGCCGCGGTTTGCTCTCTCGTTCCCGGAGCCACCCAGCAAACCGCAGGGAAGGAGACCTGCTTGCTCGGGGCTCCGGGAACGAGAGAGCAAACCGGGAAAGGAGACCCGCTTCGCCGCGGTTTGCTCTCTCGTTCCCGGAGCCACCCAGCAAACCGCAGGGAAGGAGACCTGCTTGCTCGGGGCTCCGGGAACGAGAGAGCAAACCGGGAAAGGAGACCCGCTTCGCCGCGGTTTGCTCTCGCGTTCCCGGAGCCACCCAGCAAACCGCAGGGAAGGAGACCTGCTTGCTCGGGGCTCCGGGAACGAGAGAGCAAACCGGGAAAGGAGACCCGCTTCGCCGCGGTTTGCTCTCTCGTTCCCGGAGCCACCCAGCAAACCGCAGGGAAGGAGACCTGCTTGCTCGGGGCTCCGGGAACGAGAGAGCAAACCGGGAAAGGAGACCCGCTTCGCCGCGGTTTGCTCTCGCGTTCCCGGAGCCACCCAGCAAACCGCAGGGAAGGAGACCTGCTTGCTCGGGGCTCCGGGAACGAGAGAGCAAACCGGGAAAGGAGACCCGCTTCGCCGCGGTTTGCTCTCTCGTTCCCGGAGCCACCCAGCAAACCGCAGGGAAGGAGACCTGCTTGCTCTGGGCTCCGGGAACGAGAGAGCAAACCGGGAAAGGAGACCCGCTTCGCCGCGGTTTGCTCTCTCGTTCCCGGAGCCACCCAGCAAACCGCAGGGAAGGAGACCTGCTTGCTCTGGGCTCCGGGAACGAGAGAGCAAACCGGGAAAGGAGACCCGCTTCGCCGCGGTTTGCTCTCTCGTTCCCGGAGCCACCCAGCAAACCGCAGGGAAGGAGACCTGCTTGCTCTGGGCTCCGGGAACGAGAGAGCAAACCGGGAAAGGAGACCAGCTTGATTACCAGAGGCTTCCTCCTTCCACGGAGGTCAAGAAAAGCGCTGGTAAGTGTCTACATTGGATTACCAGCGCTGGATCACCAGCGCTGGATCCTCTACACCCGAGACAAAACGGGAGTACGGCCAGCGCTGCAAACAGGGAGTTGCAGCGCTGGTGGTGCCCTGCAGATATGTACACCTTCAAAGTTGCAGCGCTGTAACTCCCTCACCAGCGCTGCAACTTTCTGACTTTGAGTCTCTGGTTCTGCTACCACCCTCCAGGAGCATCAGGTACGCATGACACAGACTCAGCTCCACTCTCGTGGACAGGATACCTGGCCAGTATTCTGTCACAAGCAACTTCCTTACCCTACTTTTCTATGACATTGCTTTAACACCAAATGTCATGCAGCGTGCTTTCAGTGTGAGAGTGCTGGCAAGAGAGGGTTTCTTGCAATAATCATATCATGGTACAATACAGGAGTGCAAACTCCTGATTCCTATTTTCTAGAGGGGGAGGGTTACATTTGCTAAAATGCCACTTTTCATACAACCCTTCTTAAGACAAAGCTTTATTTTCACAGCCCAGTAAACGTCTGTGATCATGGGACTGCAGCTGTACTTTTCAGTGGAGTTTTACATCTCCATATGATATTTTCCCAAGATGATGTTCATACAACATCTTGTTTTACTAAGGCTTGTTGTCTTATTTAATCCTTTCTTAAGCATCTCATGCTCTTGTGTCATTCTCTGTAAAGCAAAACAAGACATGCTGTGTAAGGTACACTGTACAAAATATTTCCACACTGAGCCCCAGATGCCACTGCCTGAATACACATGTGGATTGCCTGGTGTGCACTGTTTATTCCAGCTGGGTCCAGTATGAAATTGTGCTTATGTCTTGGTTTTAGATGGACACACAGAAAAAAACAAGTATTACTCAAGCTAACACTAGCTACAGTATTTTTTTAAATGCTGATGAGTCTTGTGCATCAGACATGTGTATGCCACCCACCAAACACGCTCTTTGCAGCACAACGGGAATACTGTGTAGCGGTGGTTGGTGTGCCCTTTTGATGTGCATACTTTTGATTTTTTTTTTTAATGCTATGGTGGCCTTAAGGTGTTTCATGAACTGCTAGTGGTTTATCTTAGTTCTCTTACAGTCTTCAAAAAACCTTTAAAAACTAATCTGCAGGTGCTATTGTGTTGAGATTTTATTTTCTGTATCTCATTGTAATTTTGAATTGTTACAGAGCACTCCAAGTGCTTCAGCATGCAGGCGTGTATTTATTTAGAGCCTGATCTTGCTTCCATTGAAATCAGTGGGTGTATTTCCTTGACTTCAGCAGTGCAGAATCAGGCCCTTAAATGTCATGGGTCAGATGTAAATGGGATATCCATTAATTTCAACCAGCTGAAGGTCTGTCCGTACATTATTATTATTTTATTTTCAAAGACTCTTGGAGATACACTGAAAATGGGATTGAACCAATATCTGTAATTTGAGTATAAAGACCGTAATGTAAAATGTGCCATGTAAACATTTATGTATGTGATATGATTAAGACTGAGAGTTTGTCAAGGAGGTCACGGATTCAATTACTTTCCAGTACCTCCGGGACTTCTGCAGCGGCCGCTTCTGGGCAGTCTCGGGGCATCAGACACACACACACACCCCCAGCAGCAGCAGGAGTTTGGGTGCGTGTGGGAGGGGACTCAAGGCTGGTGGTTGGGGCGTAGGAGGGGGTGAGGTCTCTGGGCGGTGCTTACCTTGGGTGGCTCCCCGGAAGCAGCAACATATCCCTCCCTCAGCTCCTAGCTCCACGAGCTGCCTCCACCCACAGGCACTGCCCCTGCAGCTCCCATTGCCGCAGTTCACTGCCAATGGGAGCTGCAGAGCCGGTGGTTGGGGTAGGGGAAGCGCACAGAGCTAGGAGCTGAGAGAGGGATGTCGCCGCTTCCGGGAAGCTGCGAGGAGCCGGGTAGAAAGTCTGCCAAACCCTCTCCCCCAGCACCAGCGGGGGGTCCCAGGTCACCTCCCCCAGGCACCTGTGTCACTCTTGGACTGCCCCCTTGCCCCTCCAGAGATTTAGTTAGGGGCGTATGGTACAGGTTATGGACACATCACAGGCTGTGAATTTTTGTTTACTGCCCATGACTTTTACTAAAATATACCTGTGACTAAAACATAGCCTTAGCTATGATACATTTAATAACCTGTTACATTACTTGACAGATATTGCTCACAAGTTGTACTTTATAGAGAGCGGATCGTTCTGTTTAAAGATTGTTAAGAAACATAATAAAACTGTTCTGATGATTTCAGAGGTATTTCATTTTCTGGAAAATAACTGTAACAGGAGGACTATATTATAATGAGTTTATAGAGGAACAAGGAACAATATGCACAGTTCTGAATTGCCTAGTCCTGTGTCTTCAGATTTTCAGAATAATAGCAGCAATTGAATTGTCAATTCCCTGCCTTCTTACTCATTTCAGTCTCAACTCAGTACAGCATGAAAGCAAATGTTTAACTCTATTCCTATGCAGGACAGCGCTTACGTGCATGCTTAACTTTAAGCACTTAAAATTAAGCACATGCTTAAGTGCTGTCTTGAATAGGGATACTCTTATGAATCTGGGTCCATGATTATTTGTAGGATGAAGAAATGAAGTAATTTCATAGCCTCATAGACTTTACATGCAAACAGCTATAGTTTCCCAGATTCAGTTAAGCAGGCCTGACTCCTGTGAGCCAAATTTACTGCTTAGCTAAGTGAGTGCAACTCAATGGTTTGATAAATTACACCAGTGATGAACGTAGCTCATCAATGTGGTTTATGATTAATTTTTGGTGTTTTGTAGAATGTAAAAATGTTGTTTAATTTTAAATAAAATGCTTATTCATGTTCTAAAACTATTGTGGTATATATTTTTTTTCCTCTCTACATGCACGACACACTGACTAGAGATAATTCCACCATTATTTTATTGTTACTAATATTTACATAGAAAACACTCCACGATCAGCGATACTAAGAACCAAGTCTGCCTTCACTGTAACCATAGCAATGACTGTCCTAAAAATAAAATGGCTCTCTGCCAAAACAGATGAGATCACTTTACAGATCAAGAATCAGGTTCACAAACAGCGATAGCCATCTGGACCTGAGGATTTCACGTGACCATAAAATAATACAATAGCATGAGAGCCTGTCTCAGTCTTATGTGCTTAAAAATAGAATTGACAATGGTCAGAGCTAGATTCCTTGTGAAATGCAAGCAGAAATCCTATCTATGTCTGTAGACAGAGAACTATTTCTGCTAATCAAGAAAGGCATTCATGAGTCATTTATTGCTTTGCCAACACTGATTTTACAACTTTACTTTACTCAGTACTAGGGCTGTCAAGCAATTAAAAAAATTAATCACAATTAGTCTTGCGATGAGAAAAAAAATCACAATTAATCATGCTGTTAACTATATAATACTATTTATTTTAAATATTTTTGATTTTTACTATATTTTCAAATATATTAATTTAAATTACAACACAGAATACAAAGTGTACAGTGCTCACTTTATATTTATTTTTATTACTATTTGAACTATCAAAAAATGTTCAGTTCA
Organism: Gopherus flavomarginatus; assembly: GCF_025201925.1. Taxonomy (NCBI): domain Eukaryota; kingdom Metazoa; phylum Chordata; order Testudines; family Testudinidae; genus Gopherus; species Gopherus flavomarginatus. Next base: position 23,147,575 of record NC_066626.1, on the reverse strand, counting down.
CCTCATACAAGTGCTGTAGTGCAATCTCTTTATCATGAAAGTTGAACTTACAAATGTAGAATTATGTACAAAAAATGCATTCAAAAATAAAATAATGTAAAACCTTAGAGCCTACAAGTCCACTCAGTCCTACTTCTTGGTCAGATAATCACTTAGATAAACAAGGTCGGTTACAACTTGCAGGAAATAATGCTGCCTGCTTCTTGTTTACAATGTCACCTGAAGGTGAGAACAGGCGTTTGCATGGCACTGTTGTAGCTGGTGTTGCAAGATATTTATGTGCCAGATGCTCTAAAGATTCATATATCCCTTCATGTTTCAACTACCATTCCAGAGGACATGCTTCCATGCAGATGATAGGTTCTGCTTGATAACAATCCAAAGCAGTGCAGACTGATGCACATTCATTTTCATCATCTGAGTCAGATGCCACCAGCAGAAGGCTGATTTTCCTTTTTTGGTGGCTTGGGTTCTGTAGTTTCTGCATCAGAGTGTTGCTCTTTTTAGACTTCTGAAAGCATGCTCCACACCTCGTCCCTCTCAGATTTTGGATGGCACTTCTGATTCTTAAACCTTAGGTCGAGTGCTGTAGCTATTTTTACAAATCTCACATTGGTAGGTTCTTTGGGTTTTGTCAAATCTGCTGTGAAAGTGTTCTTAAAATTAACATGTGCTAGGTCATCATCCGTGACTGCTATAACATGAAATATATGCAGAATGCAGGTAAAACAGAGCAGGAGACATACAATTCTCCTTCCAAGGAGTACAATCATAAATTTAATTGATGCATTTTTTTTAACAAGCATCATCAGCATGGACACATGTCCTCTGGAACAGTAGCTGAAGCATGAAAAGGACATATGAATGTTTAGCATATCTGTCATGTAAATACCTTGCAACACCGACTACAAAAGTGCCATGCAAATGCCTGTTTTCACTTTCAGATGATATTGTAAACGAGAAGCAGACAGCAGTATCTCCCATCAGTGTATACAAACTTGTTTGTCTTAGCGTTTGGCAGAATAAGAAGTAAAACTGAGGCCATGTCTACATCTACAATTTTGCAGCGCTGGTTGTTACAGCTGTATTAGTACAGCTGTATAGGGCCAGCGCTGCAGAGTGGCCACACTTACAGCAACCAGCGCTGCAAGTGGTGTTAGATGTGGCCACACTGCAGCGCTGTTGGGCGGCTTCAAGGGGTTTTGGGGAAGGCGAGAGCAAACCGGGGAAGGAGACCAGCTTCGCCGCGGTTTGCTCTCGCGTTCCCCGAACAAGCAGGTCTCCTTCCCTGCGGTTTGCAGGGTGGTTCGCGGAACGCGAGAGCAAACCGCGGCGAAGCTGGTCTCCTTCCCCGGTTTGCTCTCGCGTTCGCCGAACCCCCGAGCAAGCAGGTCTCCTTCCCTGCGGTTTGCAGGGTGGTTCGCGGAACGCGAGAGCAAACCGCGGCGAAGCTGGTCTCCTTTCCCGGTTTGCTCTCGCCTTCCCGGAACCACCCAGCAAACCTCAGGGAAGGAGACCTGCTTGCTCGGGGTTCGCGGAACGCGAGAGCAAACCAGGGCGAAGCTGGTCTCCTTCCCCGGTTTGCTCTCGCCTTCCCGGAACCACCCAGCAAACCTCAGGGAAGGAGACCTGCTTGCTCGGGGTTCGGGGAACGCGAGAGCAAGCCGGGGAAGGAGACCAGCTTGATTACCAGAGGCTTCCTCAGGTATGCTGGGATACCTGCTTATTCCACGGAGGTCAAGAAAAGCGCTGGTAAGTGACTATACTTGATTACCAGCGCTGGATCACCAGCGCTGGATCCTCTACACCCGAGACAAAACGGGAGTACGGCCAGCGCTGCAAACAGGGAGTTGCAGCGCTGGTGGTGCCCTGCAGATGTGTACACCTCCTAAGTTGCAGCGCTGTAACTCCCTCACCAGCGCTGCAACTTTCTGATGTAGACAAGCCCTGAGTGGACTTGTAGGCACTAAAGCTTTGTTTGTTTTGTTTGTGAGTGCAATTATGTAACCAAAAATAATCTGCATTTGTAAATTACAGTTTCACAATAAAGATATTGTATTTCAGTACTTGTATGAGGTGAATTGAAAAATACTATTTCTTTGGTTTACAAATATTTGCACTGGGCACTTTGTATTTTGTGTTGTAATTGAAATCAATTTTGAAAATGTAGAAAAACATCCAAAAATATTTAATACATTTCAATTGGCATTCTATTGTTAGACGTGCGATTAATTGCAATTAATTTTTTAAATTGCGATTAATTTTTTTTAGTTAATCGCGTGAGTTCAGCATGATTAATGGACAGCTCTACTCAGTACATAAACTCACTCTACTTTTTGAAAATGCTTTTCTTTGCTAGGGGTTTTGCCCTTGTCCTTTTTTAGAGCATTGCATTCAACATTACAAGCTTTTTTTAAAAACCAGTCAGTGGCAACTCATAATGATATTAACAGATGCAACCAATTGACCTTGGATATATAAAATACTATTCAAAAAATATAATATACAAACAATAGAGTCTATCAGGCTTATAGAATTTTAAGTAGTATCAGGGCAATTTTTGAGAGATGTTTTTCTTGAGTTTTAAACAAATACATATGAGAATCACAAAACGATAATAAATTAAAATCAAGAGAAACATGTTTGAGAGAGAAATTAAATTTTAAACTACAAGACCTCAAGTTCTTTAATTTAATTTAAAGGATCCATCTCTTCTCAGTTATATGCATATGATCTTAGTGGTGCATTACATATTTTTCCTTATATACATGTGTTATTCCAGGAGAAGGGGGACAGAGTGGAAGAGATAGTATAGTGTTTTGTTTTAGAAACTGCAAAGGAAAAATACATTAGTTCATACCTATAATCTGCGAAAATATGCAAACTGCTGAGCAATCATACAACACAATTAAGAAAGTGATTCAAAAGAAAACTGAGGGCATGAATAAATAATGCAGTATGTCAATCCCTTCTGTGTGTAGATGGCCTTGTGGTAGCAAAATAGATGATTTGCCAATTTAACATTTTTTTGCAGAAAGCAATTCTCTGCACTATCCATTCATTATCTGTTAGCCTGCAGCCAGAACGCCTCAAGCTTTGACCTTAAAACTCCTCTCCTTCTAATCCAGGTTAGGTCTCTGGGCACTTGGGTAGAATATATCCAAGGAAGAAAAGATATTGATTCAGTGGGTGGCATATTTCCTTTTGATCCAATCCCATGGCATGATGACAGAAGTACTACAGTACTATTGGTGCTGCCTTTTAGATATTAAACTGAGATCCTAACCGCTTCTGGTTAATACATATCGCATAGCATGTTTTTGGAAGATAGGATATTAGCTTGGTGTCTGGCCACATTCCAGTGTGAGTAATTACATTTTGCCTAATTTCTCCCTGCAGTTTCAATGACATATAGTATTGTTCTCAACTATGTATATTGTTCCTGTGTAATGTTATTCAGCAGCTGCATTTCAGTGAGTATGAAATGATTCATGCTTAGTGTTTTGTAAAATGCTTCCACATCCCTCAGGGTGGAAGATGATATATACATGCAAAATGTTACCAGTAGTCTAGCATTCTAAACCCAGAATTTTGAGACAATAACTCTGAGTTCTACTCCTGGCTTTGACACTGACTTGCTGTGGACAAGTAAAGTAATTTGATATAACTTTTCTGTCTTTGTTTCCTCATCTATAAAACAGGAGCAATACCTGCTTTACAGGAGTGTTTGAGGATTAATGACTGTTTGTACAACACTGAATCTGCGAATTGCTAGATAGCTGTGAAGTATTATTAATGATTGTAAGTGCATTCATAATAAGCCAACACCATGCACAGATCTGGAAGACTTTCACATCTCATCCGTGTTAGGCCTAACTAAAAATATAGCAGACAAAACCAGGTATGCCAACCTGACCAAAGTCAGGCTAACAAAGGTTTGTGGGTAATCCCTGAGTGAAAAACACTGAGAAGCAGCAGCATGTCTCACAAGTGCTGGAAAAGAGCAAAATAAGAGAGAAGCTGCATTCCTGGCATAGTACCAGATGTGCTGTGTTAGGGTAGCTCCTTCGAAGAACTGATAAAAGCCCTAGTTTCCCAGCCTCCTTGTTTTCACTCCCTGGTTTTGTTCTTTCTTTGTTTTTAACTCCCCTACATTTCTAACTTTAGGCATGCATGTATACTAAAGGTGTCTAATTTCTAGTTGTTAAAAAAAGGGGGTGGGTTGCTCCAGTAAATAATGTATGACGCAATGGAACTGTCTATATAGGCTTATACTAAAATGTAAAAAGTGGGCTGGTTCTCTCTGAAGACAAGCTGCTCTCTATTAATGCGTGCACTTGTCAATGAAAAGCTTTTAATCGGACCTTGCTGGTGTTGCCTGTCTCTCTCGCGGTCAGACAACGAACTTTGCCGTCGGGGTTAAAGTCCCTGACATCTTTGGTGACTCCGCCGGGACCCGTCTGACTCTCCGGCAGGGGATCGGACCCTAAGGCAACGCAGCACACATCCTCCGGTTTAGAGGAGCCTTGCCTGGTGATCTGATCTCTGCGTTGGCGATAAGGGGTGTTCTGTGAACCAGCTGAAGCTCGTAGAAATCCAGCAACGTCCACCTACCCGTTGAGTAGGGTCCAGGTTGTCGGGGTTAGAGTCCCTGACATCCGTAAGCCCCAAAAGGGTTTCCTTATCCAGCACACCACAGAATCTTGAATATATATTGATAAAGGTAACAAACTTTTCCAAGCTCCTCCCTCATTTGTGCTCATTATTCCATTGGAAAACAGTTGACAGAGCTATGGACAACATGCTAGGTGAGATACTCAATGGCTACTGGACCTCTTATCGTGCCAGTGGTTCAGGCACCTAGAAAATTATTTTGGTTATTTGTAGAACCAAATAGCAATTGTAGAAATGTCTATGTCTCTTATAGCCATACTGCAGCTGTAGAAACCTATACTACATTTTTATGAATTGTCCTTTAAATATAACATTTGTGAAGATTTAGAGCTAGATTTTCCCCAGAACTGGGCTTACTTTGTGCCACTGCCAGCACAATGTGCACCTGAATCCTCCAGTGTAGGACTCTGCAGTGGCATACAGACTTTTATACGGCTCCCCTTCCCTGCAGCAGCCTGAAGCAGGGCATTGCCAGGATCTCCTTGCATCCCAATTCTTGTGGAACAGCCTCTTGAAGCCAGCATAATTTGGAGCAGGCTTCACACTGTTTTAAATTAGGCCGGGGGACTGGATAAAGGCACAACCAGCCACGATGGGGAGCACAAATTTGGCTTTAAAGCTACATAAACGTTTGCAGGATTAATGGTGCTTAAGCCACATTCCAATGTTTGAAGCATGAGTCACTTCCGTCCCACAGGATGCTGCCCGATTCCCAAGCAGTAAAATGTGGGGAGAGTTACACATTATCCCCCATTTTCTGCCCCAGTGGGCGATACTAATATTTATAACGCTCCCCACATTTTAAAACGAGCTAAAACAGCCGGTAGGAAGCGCGATGTACGTTATTGCATTAGTATGTGAAGCTATTGCATTATAAGAGGTAGAAAAATCTTGGACGTGCCTGAATTTCTCCCAAGTTGCCACTCCCCAGCGAAGGCACCAAGGCAGAGCGGGACCCGGGGTGACTGTTTCCCCAGGGCTAGGGCGCGCCGTCCTGCGTGGCGCTTCACAGGGAGGGGACAATGACAAGCTGCTCTCAGCTGTGGGCTTGGGCAGGGCACCGGCCCGCGGGGCTGGGCTGCCTGGTAGCGATCCACCCGCTGGGGCGGCGAACGCAGCCGCGGCTCCGCCCTGGCCTGGCCGGGTTCCACCACCAGGCTGCACAGGAAACTGCTGCGCCTCCTGCTCCCCTCTCCGCCGGGCCCCGCCGCGGGCTTCGCCTCCAGCCGCCGCCGGGGCTGCGCTGCGGACCAGCCGCTTTCGCTTTCGCCTTCGAGTCTCCTCCGCTGCTGGAGCCCCGGGACCCCCCGTGCGCGGTCAGGTGCGTAGCCTCCAGCCTGCCGCCTCCGTCCCCCAGCGCCTCTCCGGGGCACCCCCAGGCCGCCGCCGCCCGCGGGGTCCTGCGCCCTGACCTGGCGCCTAGAGGGGAGCGCGGCCGCGGCGGGGGCAGCTCCCTGCTCTCTCCGCCTGGGCCCTGCACGCTGGGTGGCCTGGCTGGGCTCAGTCGCTCCCGGCCTGGGAGCTGAACAAAGGGCTGGGAAGGAAGCAGACCTGCTGCGCAGCTGGCTGGGGTGGAGCTGCCTCAGGTCCGGCTAGGGAGGGAGATTTCGGATTTTGGATTCCCGCTGGCACGGCCGCGAACGCCCGGCCCCCCCGGCTGGTTGTTTGGGGCAGGGGGGATTCACAAGGCGCTGTGAACAATACCCTCAGCCAAATGCCCTGGCTAACTCGTGTTAATGCTCTAGTTTAATGTCAGCGGTCATTTAAACCCGATTTAAAACTGGTGCACGAGGCTGGGTGAACTCTCTTAAACTTTAAAAGCAGCCTATTTCAGTTGAGTTTAAAATTGATTAGGATCTGGTTACTCTGAACGGAAACTGAGCTAAGAGTGCCCAAGCAAGGGTCTGCAGTGCCGCAATTAAACTAAACTAGAGCAAATTGTAAGCAGCCCCAAGGCTTAAGTGTTTCTGATTCATAAAGAACAATGTAGAAGGTTATCAAATGCTTATGGATTTTTTTCCCCAAAGTCTCAAACCTTAGACCCTCTTCCTAGTGCAAAGAAAGTTTAAAAACTTATTTAACAAAACTTGGAAAAGCAACAAGCATAATGGGATAGAGTCAAGTGTCTGTGGCCTCACAGAGAGGTTTTGCAATAGTGGTCCCTAGCCCTGCTTCTGCTGCTTACACAATAACAGCAGAGAGGTTGCACAATATCCTTGCAGCATGAAGAAATCCAAGTTATATGCCTGTAGAATCATACAGCAGATCTTATGTTGTGGAACTAAGACGTTTTTCCAAATGGGAGCTACACTGATGATGAATCATGGGTCCCATTTTTGCTGGTTTGGCGATGGCATTGTGGTTATGAAACAACTCTCTATACGTTATATTCACGGAACACTGTCAAATCTGTCAAGCACAACATTTATCCTACCTTTAAAATACCATTGTTTCCCACGCTGTTTGTCTTCTCTTGAAAAACCTTTCAGTTCCCCAATCTAAGGTCTGAGAGGTGACCTTCTGGTAATAAACACCGAGAACACATGCTGCACATACGTAGTGCAGACTCTGCTGTCGGGTCGCATGCAGAAAAACAGAGTTCACTTGGGCACAGTTTTAATAACGCAGGATTAGAGACAGTAGTTAAAAGGCTTGGGGTTGGATGGTACACTAGAGCTGCTGTTGTCAGTAGTGAATGACAGGACCCATTTTTGCCAACGTAGATGCAACCAGAAATACAGGTCTTTGTGGGTAAGTCACTGGTGTATCACTGTTTCCTGGGTTCAGAAGTTGTTGTGGTAGTTTTATAAACTACATTAAGTCCTGATTTTACACTTAGCTCTGCATGGACTCAAGACTGGAGTGTGGGGAGTAACCTGGAGGATCAGGGATTAATTAATTCTATGGTGAGAGTGAAACAGCCTCATAAAAGCAAATGAATGTACTGGATTTTCATTGCTGTTTGATTTGAGTGTGGCTCTTCCTGTTTATTCAAGGAACAGGAATGTTATGGCCTAACAGGTAAATATACTTTTTAATCTTTTAATTTTCCCTAGAGAGTCTAGGTTAGTGTGTAACTCACGTGGACAAAAGTCAGGCCAGAATTTGGATAGAAAATGTGTCCTTTCCTTAGCATGGTGGTTTCTCACAAAGGCACCTAGGGCCAAACTTTGAATCTCCCTGTTTGTGTTGTAGCCCAAAAGGCAGAGACTTGTATTTAACTGTTGATCCTATCATCCCCTTTGGGCCATGCTTTTTCCCGTCTTTGAGGAGAGAGAAGGGCAGCTGTGCCCTTGTGAGTCACTAGAACCTAGTCCCTTTTACCCCAGAGACCACATGACTCCCTCCCAGTGGAGTCCCACTGTGCTGTAAGGTCTGTGGGTTTTGGTGTGACTGTGAATTATAATAGCTTTACAATAAGCCACCTGCCTTCGGTCATACGCCCCCACTGACACGGGGGCTTTCCCCATTGCCTTTCGCAGGTTGACTACATGGAGAGAGAAGAAGCAAGCTATCTAAGGAGGTAGGAAAGGGCCCTTTGTTTCCACTCTGTTGTGAGTAACAAGACCCACCCATCATGCTTTCCCCTGCTTCTGTATTACTGACAGCTGCAGGAGCAGGAGCTCCCTGTAAAATTTTGTGTCTGGGATGCAAAGGGGTGAGGGTGAGGTTGAGGTTGAGGGAAGCCCTCCCTGTTTTTTCCATAATCGTGTCACCATGTTTGGTGGAGGTTCTGAGGTACAGCTGTATCAGACAGTGCTGAGTAAGACTTATCCCATCCAAAGTGACTCCAGATTTCCTAATAAGTACAATGAAGTAGATGTGGTGTTCCATGTGCTTTACAAGCTTTTTACATTGAGCTGCGGTATGCAGATGATCTTAGGGGTGGGAGCAGCAGGTCATGCCTATTTAACCATCTCCTAGCTTTGGCAAACACACTTGATGATGTAGTCATATTATATAACACTTTTTTCCATTCCACTGCTATATTGGGTGGATGTTAAACAAAAGCTACTAAAGACAGACACTTTAAAATCAGCAGGTCCAGATAACTTGCATGCAAGAATTTTAAGAGTTGGCTGTGGAGCTTGCTGGATCTTTAATGCTGATTTTCAAAAAGTGTTGTTACTCCAGGGAAATTCCAGAAGACTGGAAGAAAGCTAATGTTTTGCCAATATTTAAAGGGTGAATGGGAGGATCTGGGTAACTATAGGCCTGTCAGTCTGACATAATCCCGTGCAAGATGATGGAGCAGTTGATATGGGACTTGATTAATTAAAGGAGAGTAATATAATTAATGCCAATCACCATGGGTTTATGGAATATAGATCCTGTCAAAGTAACTTGGTATTTTTTTTAATGAGATTACAAGTTTGATTGATATTGGTAATAGTGTTGATGTAATATCATAGCCAATGAAGTTAATCTGAGGTGTGATTATTGCTAGTTGAATACTTAGATTTCTTTAACGTGTTTGACTTGGTATCACATGACATCTTGATTAAAAAATTAGAAAGATATAAAATTAACATGGCACACATTATGTGAAGTAGTTGGAAAAAAGTCTATCATTCTGGCTTGTATTAACAGGAATATCCGATGTAAAACATGGGAGGTAATTGTCCTGCTTAACTCAGCACTGGTGAGGCCTCAGCTGTAGGATTGTGTCTGTTTCTAGGTGCCACAGTTTTGGAAAGATGTGGATAAATTGGAAAAAGTCCAGAGGAGAGCAACAAAAACAAGAAAACCTGACCTATGAGGAAAGACTGAAAAAACTGGGCATGTTTAATCTTGAGGGGGGGCCTGATAAGTCTTCACATATGTTAAGGGTTATTATAAAGAGGACAGTGATCAGTTGTTCTCTATGTCCACTGAAGGTAGAACAAGAGTAATGGGCTTCATTTGCAGCAAAGGAGATTTAAGTTCGATAAGTAGGAAAAACTTTCTAACTATAAGGGTAGTTAAGCTTTAGAATAGGCTTCCAAGGGAGGTTGTAGAGTCCCCATCATTGGAGGTTTTTAATAATACCTGGACAAATGCCTGTCAGGGACGGTCGAGGTTACTTGGTCCTGCCTCAGCACAGCAGGCTGGACTTGACCTCTTGAGGTCCCTTCCCGCCCTACAATTGTATGATGAAATGGATTAAAAACTGACTGATAGGTCTCAAAATGTAATTTTAAATGGGGCATCATCCTTGAACAGGTATGTTTTTAGTGGAGTCTCGCAGGGGCAGTTCTTGGTTTTACGTTATTTAACATTTTTATTGATCACCTGGAAGAAGACATAAAATCATCACTGATAAAGCAACAGATGACACACAAATTGGGGGAGTGATCAATAATGAAGAGGGCAGGCTAAATGTAAATGTATACATATAGGAACAAAGAATGTAGGCCCTATGTACAGGACAGTGGACTCTCTCCTGGGAAGCAATGACTGAAAATGATTTGGGAGTCATGGTGGATAATCAGTTGAACATGAGATCCCAGAGCCATGGCCAAAAGAACGAACATGTTCCTTAGATGCATAAACGGGAATCTTCGGTAGGAGTAGGGAGGTTATTTGTTCTCTGTATTTGGCAATGGTGCAACCGCTGCTGGAATACTGTGTCCAGTTCTGTGCCACAATTCAAGAAAGGTGTTGAAAAATTGGAGAGGGCTCAGAGAAGAGGCACAAGAATATAAATGTTATACAGGAGGTCAGACTAGATCATCACAACGATCCCTTCTGGCCTTGGAATCTATGGGTACAGCTATACTGTGATTTAAAAAAAACCTGTGGCACCAAGTGTCAGCACTCAGATTAGCTGACTTGGCCTCAGTTCTGCAGGGCTAAACATTGCAGTGTAGACGCGGGGGTTGAAGCCCTGGCTCTGAGACCAAGCTGACCTGGGCTCTGAGACTTGGTGCTGCAGGTTTATAATTGCAGTATAATTGTAACAGGTTTCAAAGTGGCGGCCGTGTTAGTCTGTATCAGCAAAAAGAACAGGAGTACTTGTGGCACCTTAGAAGCTAACACAATTATTTGGGCATAAGCTTTTGTGGGCTAAAACCCATTTAACTGGGCGTCCGCTGAAGTGGGTTTTGGCCCACGAAAGTTTATGCCCAAATAAATTGCTTAGGCCTGGTCTACACTGGGGGCAGGGATCGACCTAAGATACGCAACTTCAGCTACAAGAATAGCGTAGCTGAAATCGACGTATCTTAGGTTGACTAACCTTGCATCCTCCTGGCACAGGGTCAACTGCCACCGCTCCCCCGTCGACTCTGCTTCTGCTGCTCACCGCGGTGGAGTACAGGAGTTGATGGCAGAGCAATTGGGGATCAATTTATCACGTCTACACTAGATGCGATAAATCGATCCCCGATATAGCGATCGCTACCCGCCAATCCGGCAGGTAGTGTAGATGTACCCTTAATCTCTAAGGTGCCACAAGTACTCCTCGGGTTTTTTTTTTAGTATAAATATACTATGTGAATCTACGAATCACAAATCACTGTCAAACTGTTTGCTAGTTGATAGTGTCAGCAGGGGGCCAGGGATTAAATGAGCCTAAAGACTGAACTGTCCTTTCATGCCTACAGGTGGGCCCTTCTGATCAGGGATGAAGCATCAGGTACTAGAAAAAACAGTCACAGACATCTCTGTCATCAGCCAATCACATAGAGCTCATTGCAGGATCAGGGTCAATGTGACAGAAATCTACATGCATGGAGCTCGCAGGAGAGTGAGGGGCATAGTTTGAATAGTAAATAGAGGGCTGGTCTACACTACGGGGGGAAATCGATCTAAGATATGCAACTTCAGCTATGTGAATAACATAGCTGAAGTCGAAGTATCTTAGATCGAATTAGCTACCGTCCTCACAGCGCGGGATCGATGTCCGCGGCTCCCCATGTCGACTTCGCTACCGCCGTTCGGGTTGGTGGAGTTCCGGGATCAATAGGAGCTCGTTTGGGGATCGATATATCGCGTCTAGATGAGATGCGATATATCGATCCCCGAGAAATCGATTGCTACTCGCTGATACGGCAGGTAGTGAAGACGTAGCCAGAGTTGCAGTATCTGATCTGAGATAGAGTTCATGGCCTTGGACTTCAAAGGCTCTATACACAGTGAGCGGCTCAGACAGTACAGGGAGATGACACAGCCATATAAGCAGGTCTGACATATTATTTTAAGTAATCCTGGGAAGACTGGGGCAGTTCCTGGCGACTGGAAGAAAACTAATGTTGGACCAGAATTTGAAAAGGGTGAACAGGATGACTCGGGCAACTAGAGGCCTGTCAGTCTGACATCAATCTTGGGCAAGATAATAGAACAGCTGGTATGGGACTTGATTAGTAAAGAATAAAAGGAGAGTAATGTAATTAATACCAATTAACCTGGGTTTATGGAAAATAGCTACTGTCAAACTAACTTTTTTGTGTGTGAGATTATAAATTTGGTTGATAAAGGTAATAGGGTTGATGTCATAGACTTCTGTAAGGCATTTGATTTGATACTACACAACATTTTGATTGAAAAACTAGAACTATATAAAATTAACATGGCACGTTAAATGGTTTAACTCGGGTGGGCAAACTATGGCCCATGGGCAGGATCCAGCCCTCCAGCCATTTTAATCCGGCCCTCAAGTGCTCGCTGGGGAGCAGGGTTTGGGGCAGCTCCACATGGCTCCTGGAAGCAGCAGCATGACTCCCCTCCAGCTCCTACACATAGAGGCAGCCAGGGCTCTCTGCTCTGCACGCTGCTCCCACCCCAAGCACTGCCCTCACAGCTCCCAGGGGTGGCACCTGCACATGGGGCAGGGTGCAGGGCCGCCTGGCCATGCCTCCACATAGGAGCCGCAGAAGGGACATGCTGCTGCTTCCAGGAGCTGCTTGAGGTAAGCACTACCCTGAGCCTACACCTCTGAGCCTCTCCACGCACCCTTGCCCCAGCCCTGATCCCTCTTGTGCTCTCCAAACCCCTCAATCCCAGCCCGGAGCACCCTCCTACACCCCAAACTCCTTACCCCGAGCCCCATCCCAGAGCTCGCATCCCGCTCCCTCTTCCCAGCGCAAAGCCTCCTCCCGCACACTGAACTCCTAATTTCTGGCCCCACCCCGGAGTCTGCACCCCCAACCAGAGCCCTCACCTCCTCCTATACCCCAATCCCAGTTTTGTGAGCATTCATGGTCTGCCATACAATTTCTATTCCCAGATGTGACCCTCAAGCCAGAAAGTTTGCCCACCCCTGGATTAACTGATAGGTCTCAAAATGTAACTGTAAATCACCATTGAACTAGTACATTCCTAGTGGGGTCCTGCTGGAATCGGTTCTTCGTCCTATGCTTTTTAACATTTTTATCAATGATAAACCTAGAAAACATGAAATCATCACTGATAAAATTTGCAGATAATACAAAAATCAGAGGCATGTTAAATAAGGAAGAGGACAGGTCGCTGATACAAAGCGATCAGGATTGTTTGTTTTCTTGGAACCAGATTTCCAATATGTGTTTTAATATGTCTAAGTGTAAATAAATATATACATTTAGGAACAAAGAATGCAAGCCATATTGACTGGAAGGGGGATTCTATCCTGGGAAGCAGTGACTCAGAAAAAGATTTGGTGGTCCATGTTATCACCTAGTCTGACTTCCTGTGTAACACAAACCATAGACATTCCCCAAAATAGTTCCTAGAGCAGAGCTTTTTAGAAAAATATCAAGTCTTGATTTTAAAATGGTCAGTGATGGAGAATCTACCACAACCCTGGGTAAGTTATTCCAGTGGTTAATTACTCTCACTGTTAAGTGTCTGCCTTGTTTCCAGTCTGAATTTGTCTAGCTTCAGCTTCCAGCCATGGACTGTTCTACCTTTCTCTGCGACATTGAAAAGTCCATTATCAAATATTTGTTCCCCATGTAGGTACTTATAGACTGTAATCAAGTCCCCCTCTAACCTTCTCATTGTTAAGCTGAATAGATTGAGCTCCTTTAGACTATCACTATAAGGCAGTTTTTCTAATCCTTTAATCATTCTTGTGACTCTTCTCTGAACTCTCTCCAATTTATCAACATTCCTTTTTAATTGTCAGCATCAGAACTGGACACAGTATTACAGCAGTGGTTGCACCAGAGCCAAATTCAGAGGTAAAATAACCTCTCTACTCATATTCAAAATTCTCCTGTTTATCCATCCAAGGATTGCATTAGCCTTTCTAGCCATAGTGTTGCACTGGGAGTTCATGCTCAATGATTATCCATCACAATCCCCAAATTGTTTGTGCAATTTTTTTTCAGAGTCACTGCTTCCCAGGATACATTGCTCCATCCTGTAAGTGTAGCCTGTATTGGTCCTAGATGTATACATTTACATTTAGCCATATTAAAACACATGTTGATTGCTTGTGTCCAGCTTACCAAATGATCTAGATCACTATGCATCATTGTATCACAGGGATCAGCAACTTTTGGCATGCGGCTCACCAGGGTAAGCACTCTGGCGGACCGGGCCGGTTTGTTTACCTGCTGAGTCCACAGGTTCAGCTGATCACAGCTCCCACTGGCTGCAGTTAGCTGCTCCAGGCCAATGGGGACGGCGGGAAGTGGTGGCCAGCACATCCTTCGGCCCACGCCGCTTCCCGCAGTAAATGTCGGGTTTTTTATTTAAATTAGCTTGAAGTACTGATCTGCAGTTTTGTGTGATGCACACGTGACAGACATTCTAGTAAATGTGGGAGTTCATGATGTAGAAATAGCGTAAAAAGCCATCTAAAGCAAATCTCAGAAGTATATGAATAATCCTTTTGCATGTTTGAAATCTGAGCTCTGTTGGGAAGTACCTTTTTAGTAAGCTTTAAAAATATATGTAGGCTAGGATCTTTCAAAAGAGACAAAGGGAACTAAATTCCCAGATCCCCTTGAAATTAAACGGGAGTTGGATACCAGATTCCCTTAGGCTCATTTGAAAATCCCACTTTTAGCTATTAAGAACGGTGGCTTTCAGAGGCAGGTACCATTGGTACCATCACCCCCTTGGCTGCTCTCTGTCATAAAAAAAATAAAATCACTGTGTTTCTTCCTTCCTCTATGGAATTCCCACAATTTTTTGGTTTTGGTTTGAAAAAAAAAAAACTGTGATAAACCTTTTTCCCTGATAGAGAATTGTACAAATCACTTTCTGGTGTATTGGGTGGGGGGATTCCTCAGCCCTCACTGAGATCTGAAGATGCCCCATCTCCTATGCCAACCCCTAAAAAACATTAGGTGTGGGTGTATGTTTGTTTATGAGTACAGTAGGTATGTCTGGGGGGTATGTATATTTGTGTGTGCGCACATTTATATAATGTAAAAATTAGAGGTGGTCAAAAATGCAAATTTTTGCCCCCAAATCCTGTGTTTGTCCAAAAAAAAAATTGGATATTCAGATTTTTTCAACCAGTTATAATAAAAAAAATTATCCCACACATTTGAAAATTCTGTTGAGAGAAAGCGGCAGCTTCCACTGAAATACAAGCATTTCTAGACTTGTGTGTTGTTTACTGGCCTAGGAGATCATCCATTTTTTACCTGTGCCACTGTGGTAGAGGCAGCCCTAGGGTTAATCTTCTCACCCCACTGTCAGCAAACAGAAATGAAACCGCTTGTGTTTCATTTCTCTGAGTTCCTGAATGGTGGACATGATGAGGAAAAGTGTAGTATTATGGTCTCCATTGTAGCTTTCAAAATGCAGTGCCATATTTAAGCATACCAGAGGCTTTGCAGGCAAGTGTTAGTGTTTCCTGGTATTGCACCATAGTGGAAATATTGTGGCCGTATATTTTCCCTACATGTTTACTCCTAGTGTAGTGTACGTATACAATGCTCTTATGAAGACATGAAGTATTGAGTGCTGATTTTCAGAGCAGTGGTTCCCAAGCTTTTTACAAAGGTAGCCTACCAGTTGCATTCTGTCTTTTTTGGGGACCTATTAGCACTGCCCCCCTTTTCAGCCCTCCAGTCCCTTGCTCCCCCTTCTCAGCCCTCTGCTCCCCTCTTCCTTCCCCTTCTCAGCCCAAGTTCTCTACTCAGCTCCACCCCGCCTGCTTGTGCTTACTCTCCCAGCCCTGCACTTTCTCTCTCTCTCTGGAAATGGGCCGTGATGGCTACCAGGCTCGCTGGCTCTGGCTGCTTCCTCCATGCTGCTGCCCAGATCCTGCTCCCCACACCTCTGCCTCCTACCAGGGGAAAGCGGGATCCAGGCATCAGCATCAGCACTGAGGAACTGGCCAGAGCTAGCAAGAGGACAGTTAGCACATTGTCCCTGCCCTGCATGTGCCTGGGAGGTGCTTCCTCTGTGCTGTCACCAGGATCCAGCTCCCCAAACCACTATCTGCTGCCAAGGGGAAGTGAGGTGGGTGGGGAAGGTGCCTCCGGAGCACGCGCGGGGCAAGGAGAAGTTGCTGACTATCTGTTAGCTCGCTTCAGGTGCTGCGCAAATCCCACTGCCCATCCCACTGCCTGCTGCCCAGGAAAAGTCAGAGCATGGGGGAGAGGGGATCTCCAGGGAACGCAGAATCCACCTAGACCAGGGGTGGGCAAACTTTTTGGCCTGAGGGACACATCTGGGAATAGAAGTTGTATGGCGAGCCATGAATGCTCACAAAACTGGAAATGGGGTGCAGGAGCAGGTGAGGGCTCCGGTTGGGCGGGGCGGGCTCTGGGGTGGGCCAGAAATGAAGAGTTCAGGGTGTGGGAGGGAGCTCTGGTTTGGGGTGGGGGAGTGGAATGCAGGGGGTGAGGGCTCTGGGGTGGTGCTGGGGATGAGGAATTTGAGGTGTAGGAGATTGCTCCAGGCTGGGATCAAGGGGTTCAGAGGGTGGGAGGGGGATCAGAGCTGGGGCAGGGGGTTGGGGTGTGAGAAGGGGTGCAGGCTCTGGCTGGGGGTGCGGGCTGTGGTGTGAGGTTGGGGATGAGAGGTTTGGGGTGCAGGAGGGTGCTCTGGGCTGAGATTGAGGAGTTTGGAGAGCAAGAGGGGGATCAGGGCAGTGACGCGTAGAGAGGCTCAGGGCAGTGCTTACCTCAAGTGGTTTCTGGAAGCAGCAGCATATCCCTTCTCTGGCTCCTATGCAGAGGCGTGGCCAGGCAGCTCTGCACGCTACCCCATCTGCAGGCGCCACCCCTGCAGCTCCCATTGGCTGCAATTCTCAGCCAGTGGGAGCGGTGCATGGGGTGGGGGAAGCATGCAGAGTGGAGCCACCTGGCTTCCCCAGTGTGTCGGAGCTGCAGAGTAGACATGCCACTGCTTCCGGGAACTGTGTGGAGTGGCCCCCAACCCTGCTTCCCACCTGGGTTTGGGAAACACTGTTTTAGAGGGTCTGAGCACTCAGTGCTCCCATTGATTTCAGTTGCAGTCCAGTGCTCAGCACACCTGGAACCTAAGGCTTTGTTGGGGATTGGGAACTTGATTATAAATAATTTAGATCTCATCTATACTGCAAAATGGAGCACTGTTTTAGCTTCGTTGTAACTGGATCTCCCAACAGGTGTTTGGCATTGTCTGTGTTAGTTTTTCTCCTCCAATTTCCCATTGCTGCTTCCACAGACAAAGGCCTTGGCTACACTGGCGCTTTACAGCGCTGCAACTTTCTCACTCAGGGCTGTGAAAAAAACACCCCCCTGAGCACAGGAAGTTACAGTGCTGCAAAGCGCCAGTGTAAACAATGCCCCAGTGCTGGGAGCATGGCTCCCAGCGCTGTAAGCTAATCCCCATGGGGAAGTGGAGTACCTGCAGTGCTGGGAGAGCTCTCTCCCAGTGCTGGCGCCGCGACCACACTCGCACTTCAAAACGCTGCCGCGAGAGCACTCCCGCGGCAGCGCTTTGGAGTTTCAAGTATAGCCAAGCCCAAAGTACCAGCAACCAATGGCATTGTAATACTTATGTCATCTAGGCCTTGATTAGTTCTTTGTAGTGGATTGGCTTGTGGGTTTAATTGGCCTTTATTTTTATTCGGGTATGAGATGTGAGGCATAGGCGTTTACACGAAAGAGATGTATTGTTTTTAACAAGGGTCTGCAAGTGAAGAAAATTGCTCCCAGATGAGTTGCTCTGATCTACTTTAAACTGGCTGGAAGAAATATATATTATCTGTTTGCCATTTGTGGAGCCATGACTTCCAGAGTCTGTGGCAAAGGACTAGAAAGCACAGCAGCAGCTTTTAAAAGGATAGGTAAAATTCTCAAAAGCAGTTAAGTGACTTAGGGCTTGGCTACACTCGAAACTCCAAAGCGCTGCTGCTGGAGCGCTCTCTCAGCAGCGCTTTGAAGCGCGAGTGTGGTCACGGTGCCAGCGCTGGGAGAGAGCTCTCCCAGCGCTGCATGTACTCCACATCCTCATGGGGATTAGCTTACAGCGCTGGGAGCCGCAGTCCCAGCGCTGGGGCACTGTTTACACTGGCGCTTTGCAGCGCTGTACCTTGTGCTCAGGGGGGTGTTTTTTCACACCCCTGAGCGCGAAAGTTGCAGCGCTGTAAAGCGCCAGTGTAGCCAAGGCCTCAGGCACCTAAGTCCTACTGACTTTCACTTCAGAGAAAAGTACATTTGAAAACAGCTATCTACCTAGGTAGGTACATAGTAATGGAATACATCACAAACACAATGCATTTATTCTCACCCTGTTCTTGTGGGGTAGTAAAGGCCTGTTACCCTATTTAATAGATGAGGAACTGAGACAGTGAGTAATGAAGACACTTGACCAAGAACTGTGTGGCAGGAACAGGAAAAAGGAACCCTGGTCTCCAGAAACTCAGTCCAGTTCCTTCACCAAAATGCTATTCTTACACTCTAAATATTGAAAATGATAATATGAAAATGATAATGATAAAATAAACAGATTAAAGAATAGGAAATGCAGGCTATTAAAAATGCAGCTTCAAAGATTTATTATAAGTTTGTGTTGGACTTCTTTTTAAGTAAAAGAAAAACCTTTTTAAAAACTCATTTACAGTGGACCCTCTCTAATTGGCACCAACAACTAAGAGAACCCACCATGGATTCCTGCATTTCATGAACTGAGCAGTAAGTGAGCCTGGTGTTTATTCTGATAAGCAAGGATAATATATCATAAAATGTACTTTGCTCCTCTGTTTTGATGAGTGTGCTTTGTTTAATGTATTTACACTAGTCCCTGGTATGCTAGTTAATATGTGCTGTGAATACTAGATAATGTTCTGTAGTACACTTTTAAAAAGTACTACTTAGTAACCAGTACTAAGTACTGTCTTAGTAACAAGAGACTTCACTACACCTCTTGGCTGTTAAACTTTTGCAGGAAATTGCACTGAGACTTTTTTCTTTGTTTCTTTTGTAAGAATGATTGGGTTTAGATTTTTTAAATTTATGGCTCTTAATTTTTCATGTTCTAAAACAACCTGAACACTCACTGTTCTCCTTTGTGGGCTGCTATTTTTTGTTTCACTTCCTTTGGAACTTACAGACTTGCGTAATTAATAGTGCTTTACTTAAATGGATCTTCCATTCTCTGCTGACACTGATTTATCATGTACTTTTTTTTTATTCATAATGAACAGCTCGGGGAACCCCTTCAAGAACACTGGATCTTTGTAAGTAGGATCAGCATTTTGACTGGAACTTGAACGCCTCAAAGATTGAAGTGGAGTAGGAACTTGGATGACTTGAAAGGTTGCTCAGTAAATCATCAATTCAAGCAGGGCCTGTTTCCCCCCGCCCCCAACAGAACTTCACTATTTAAAAACATCTGATTAAGATCAACAACCAACCACATGTTCTGTTGCAAATGGACTTCATGACATGTTGGCTTCCTGCTTAAAACACAAAAAGAGGGCAGATAAACTTAAAGGAACAGCAGCTTGTGATGACAAAGTGCCAAGTGCCAGCTGCCCTCATTCACCAGATTGAGCAGGAATTGGACGAAGATGAAAAGGAGATGATGTTTTTCCTGTGCCGGGATCTCGTTCCTGATTTATCTAATACAGACATCAGGGAGCTCCTGGGGGCGCTGAATGAGAAGGGAAAGCTGCTGTTGGGCTTGTCTGAGCTGTTATACAGAGTGAGGAGGTTTGACTTGCTGAGGAGGGCCCTGCGGACAGAGAGAACAGCAGTGGAGACTGATCTGGCGAGATATCCTAGAATGGTCTCTGATTACAGGTAATTTATCTGTTTCATTTTTCACGGGTGACTTTTTGTTGTTGTTTTACTATAAATTATGGGTGAAAGAATAGCAGAGAAGAGGATCACACAGCGGTATAGTAAAGATGGTCTCCAAAGTTTGGTCCCTACATGCAGCCTGCCGGTTTCTTAGAAGTAGTGGTGTTAAAAGTGTCTGGCTTCGTATTTAACAGAGGAGAACTATATGCATTAAACATAGGTACCTGTGTGATTTATATAGCTAGTGGGAAGAGCAGTGGGGATGTATAGATAGACAAGATCCTGTACAACATCACTGTATTTAGTGACCCCCATTCATCATTGTCAGTTAATTCAAAACCAGGCCACATAAACCTACCGTGCAGGATTGTCCCCAGCAGCATATCCTCCCAGTGCTTTGTCCTGTCTAGTTTTAAATGGTGTTAGTGAAGGGATTCCCTCCGCTTTCCTGGAAGACTCTTCCACAGACAAACACTTGCTCTGTCAGGAAGTTTGTCCTGCTATTCACCTGGTCTGACTTCAGCTTTTGTGGGTGTGGTGTGCTCATTGTTGAAGAGGAAATGCTGAAAACCCAGCTGGTTTGTTTATTAGAACAGTGCTTTTGCTAAGGGGGAATTCTTCTTACATACCATATACCCTCACTTTGGCTATGGTACGTACTAAGAGGAACCTTACCCCCAGCAGTGACTATCACATAGTCATTCTGAATGAAGGTGCCCAGGCTTTTGCCCAGAATGTCATTTTGGGATACTTTTTCCTGGTTTAATTCTTACTATATCCCTTGCAGCAACTCAGTTGCTGCATTAAGTAAAGCTCAACCTGCATCAATTACAGTGCATTAAAGGGTGCCAGAGTGCAGTTCTCACTGCACTCCCCACCTTCCTTCGAGGCAGCGACTAGCATTTCCATGATGCTTCAGACCCCAGCCATACTGAGGAATGAGACTCTTAAAGTCGTTCAGGAACCCATGAGTGCCATTGGGCAACATGTACTTAATCTGAGAGCAAAATCTCATTCCATGGGCAAGTTAGTGATAGGTAAGGGTGGTGTCATCTGATTTGTAAAAAATGTACAGAATCATAATTTCACCAGTGTCAATCTTTGCAGTGTGGCAGGGGTGACTCATTGCTCGACCCAACTTCCACCTCCTCGCATGGGTGGAAATTTTGATGACACGATGTCATTGGAATTGAATCAAGTTGGGCATCATTTGAAAGCCCTTTCTCTCACTAACACAATGGTACTAAATATGACATCGCTAGAACAATTATGTAGATAGATATTCAAGAAAATGTTTACAAATCAACACTTTCTTAATGATACTTTATCACAGGGACGCATTATCTACATAAAAAAGACATTGCTCTTTGGTAATCCTAGGGAAGTTAGCCTTGACATGTAGGACTGAAAATATTTATTCATCCAAGTCATCATCAGTGTTGCCTCTGTCTTAGGCAGTGGCTCTCTGTCTTTCCAGACTACTAGATCCCTTTCAAGGGTCAGATTTGTCTCGGGTAACCCCAAATTTCACCTCACTTAAAAACTGCTTGCTTACTTTTGTATTTTTATGTCTGATTTTGTATCACAGCACACTATTGCTGAAAATATGCTTACTGTCTCATTTTTACCTTATAATTATAAAAGAAATCAACTGGAATATAAATATTGTACTTACATTTCAGTGTATAGTATATAGAGCAGTATAAACAAGTCATTGTCTATACGAAATTTTAGTTTGTACTGACTTCACTAGGATTTTTTGTCTAGTGTATTGTAAAAGTAGACAAATAACTAGATGAGTTGATGTACCCCCGGAAGACCTCTGAATACCCCCAGGGGTACATGTACCCGTGGTTGAGAACCACTGGTCTAAGGCACCATTGCTAGAAAGGGTGTCACACTCATCCTTGTCTGTCCCACACTGGTTCATCTCTGCATAAGGCAGACTGCTTGTCAAATTTTTGCAGGGTGGTGAACATCTGGTCTTTGGACATGAGCATATGATTAGCTGAAGGATTGATTCAGGAGCATATGGTATTTCACACATAATTGTTGTGATCAGTCATCCTTCAAGTCCCATCCGTGCCCAATACAGGAGGGTAGTTTTGGATCACTCAGTCATTCTAGAGCCATTACATTGCTTGATAATTTGCCCCCTTGATAGCAGGTGTCAATACACATCTTGGTGGTGGCAATTTTTCTCCATTTGTCTGTTTGTTGGAAAAACATCTGCCAGCATAGCTCTACAAGTGTCATAATGTTGGTCTTGAAATGATGAACTCAGCATATGAACTCCACCAGGGGGCTTATGACCTCAACAGTCATTGTCTCAGCTGTTCTGAGCACCTTAAAAATGAGTGGAGCGACTTCAGAGGCTGAATAAATGCCTTCCAGTAAGATAATTTGAACTTTCCAGCCAACCTTCCAGTAATGTCACATCCTGAATGGTTGTGGAAACCTGGCAGAGCAGCAGCTTTTAATGGTCCAAGTGATAGGAACACATCTCTGAGGGATATACAGCGATTCTCTTCTCCCAGGAGCAGGCAGAGAAAACAGAATCTTGCAGAAGTCTCGGGTAATGTCTTTCAGAGAGCACTAGATCATCTGTGTCTTGTGTAAATATTCAGGGTTTAGTAGCATCTCTCTCTGGCTTTGATGGCATACAAGATAATTTTAGTGTCATCCTCATCAAGGGAACCATGAAGAAACGCCACTGAACAGTGCAAGGCAGCAGCTTCATTACACCTGCAATGACAAAATTCTTTGAGTAATTCTTCGCATGCTGTAGTACCTGCAAGGTATGCAGTGAGCTTGTCCTTTGGGCAAGTATGAGAGAGTAGCTTCTTCATTGTGACACTGGAGATGTTCACAGAATTAATGATTTTATACTGGACCAGTGCAATACTATGGAGTCTCTTCTTTGTGATAATATTTGTAACTGATGCCTCTGCATAGGTGTCAAAACACCAGGTGGACTTTGTCAAAGGTCCAGTGTTTTCTCTGTAGCCTCATTATGAAGTGTTCAGGCAAATCTTGGCAGATGTTAACAGTTTCCAGTTTACTGAGAGCTTGTGCCTCAGACATACCATTTGTAATTGCTATGCTGAAAGGCATCTGCTGATGTAAAGTACCAGACGTTGTCAGTATCTGCTGGCTTGGAAGACCATGGAAGATGTGCATTAGTATGCTTTTTGCCTGGTACATATGCATTGTTGCATCGATCATGGTACCATGGAGAACTTGCACTTTCCCAGAGTTTAACATAGATTAGCATCACACTGAGATCTGGATACGACCAGAAGAGAAAAAACAGTGACATGTCTGTGGTTAGCTCTGTAATAGTCCCTGCCACGCTGACTTTTTTCTTTGCTTTTGAGCACAGCTTTAGTCTGTTCTTCTTGATTGGATCCCATAGATTGATGAATCTTTAGATAATTCTTTGGATTTTGAAGGCTTTATACAAACCATGACCCAAAATAGCCATCTGACAGACATCTTTATGTATCTCATCACTGAACATTGCTTTTGCCATAACGTTAATGAGCTCCAGTCTGCCATACACAAAATGGGTTGCAAGTGAGAAAGCTCATCCAGTAGCTTTAAAATTGCCACCCCATGGCATTTAACAGCATCTAATGCAGTGGTCCCCAACCTATTTGTGGCCAGTAGCACATTCATGTTTTCAGAAGAATGTGGCGGGTGCCAACAATTTTTCAAGGCTTATTTTGTATTTGTACATTAAATAATACGAAAATCATCATATTTAATATTACATAATATATGAATCCAGAGAGAAGAGAGAAGCTGTGAGGACAGAGAAAACTGGCACCCATAGCCTGCAGCTCCAGAGTTCTCTGTCTCCAGCAGGCGCGGGGCTGCAGCTTGTCTCCCCTGCTGGGCACTAGGCAGGCCCCACGCCTGCTGGGAACAGAGAATACTGCACCTGCAGCCTGAGTTCTCTGTCCCCGTCAGGCGCGGGGCCGCGGCTTCTCTCCTGTGCTGGGCACTAGGCGGGCGCACATAAATGCCCCGGCTGGCGCCATGGCGGGGACCACTGATCTAATGCATCTCGATGGTACTTGGTTACTTCTGGGGAAGTCATCCCAGCCATGCTTAATGTTTTGTACAGTTTGCAATAGTAAAATCCATTTTTGTTTCTATTTCTTTTACCTTTTGATGCAACATACTACATACATTCTTGATGTAGCACTCGATGTGAACCCCAGTGTCATATGTGTGAGCATCTCTTCGGTCAGTGCACCCACTTAACTTTATTTTCCAAGCAACGTTCCTGCTAGAAGTGACTGCTTCATGCCGTTTCTCACCTGTCTCACGTGTTGAAACTGTGCT
The DNA here is from genome assembly GCF_025201925.1 of Gopherus flavomarginatus. Taxonomy (NCBI): domain Eukaryota; kingdom Metazoa; phylum Chordata; order Testudines; family Testudinidae; genus Gopherus; species Gopherus flavomarginatus. The sequence goes on along the minus strand of NC_066626.1, from coordinate 23,123,396 downwards.
TAATGGGTACCATTGGGCTTCTGACTTGCTGCAGAAGGAGCAGGTGTTCTTGAAACACATAAGAACAGCCATACTGGGTCAGACCAAAGGTCCATCTAGCCCAGTATCCTGTCTTCCGACAGTGGCCAATGCCAAGTGCCCCAGAGGGAGTGAACAGAACAGGTAATCTTCAAGTGATCCATTACCTGTCTCCCATTCCCAGCTTCTGGCAATCAGAGGCTAGGGACACTATCCATGTGCATCCTGGCTAATAGTCATTGATGGACCTATCCTCCATTGCCATGGGATCTAGTATAAGGCAAGTCTCACCCACAGCTGGCACTTGTCCTGGCATCTTCAACTTTTTCCTGGTGCTCGATGTACTTCCTCTCTAGCATTGCCAAATTCAGTTTATAGGTGCACTTCTTATAGCATGCAAGGTACCACCAAGGATCATGTTTAACCAGGTCTTTTGCAGTGATAGTCTCCAAAAATTTGTAGACTAGCAGGTATCTTTCTCTCACCACTGATGCCTAAAAATGAGGAAGATCAAAGTAAAACAAAGTTTTTGTGGTAGATTACTTTGGGATTCTAATTGATTATGTAACGTATGTTACGTAACTCTGTGCATACTGTTTGCAGATGGATTCTAGTAATTTCTGGCTATATGCTGACATCTTAACCATTAAATTATTACAACTCTTTTGACATAATAAAGCTGATAATCAATCAATATCACTGAACTGCCTTTTTTTTTTAATTTAAACAGATGATGGAAAATCAGCTTGAAGAACTATTTCCATTTATCTGTAACAACCAATTATTTTTTTTACTATCATGTTCTGAGCATTTACCGATAACCCAGTACTGTCAGTCAAGGGCCACAACTAAAGTTTTTGTGTCGGCTGCATGTTTGAGAAGCCTGTGTTTAAATTGTAGTTCAAAATGTTTGAATATATATCTATGTTCTAGTTTGTCTTGTTTGGTACCGTTGTGTTCATGGGAGAAAGGGCTTTTGAGCAATACCCAACTCAACCCATTTCTGACTACGTTGTATTATCAAAATTTTCAGAGGATGTGGAGCTTGGGACCAGGTGGGCTGTGTGTCTCACATCTCGCCGCAGAGGATGACACCACTGAAATTATGAATTTGCAGATACTTACAAATCAAATAACACCTCCCTATCATTGACTCACCCTGGGAATTACACCTGCTCCAGACTACATAATTCTGATGTTCAGTTCTCCGGATGGGGTAGAATGTGTGTAGGAGGTGTATAGGGTTGCCAGGCATCCAGTTTTTGACCGGAACACCCGGATGGTACTGAGCAGGCCACTAAAAGTCTGGTTGGTGGTGCAGCAGGGCTAAGGCAGGCTCCCTACCCAGCTCCACACGGCTCCCGGAAGCAGCAGCATATCCCTCCGGCTCCTAGATACAGGCAGCCAGGGAGCTCCATGTGCTGCTCCTGTCCGTGGACAGGAACCTTGGCCAATGGGAGCTGTGGGGGCAGTGCCTGTGGGCGAAGGCAGCATGCAGAACCCCCTGGCTGCTTCTGTGCATAGGAGCCAGAGAGACATGCCAGCCGCTTCCCGGGAGTCACCTCAGGTAAGGGCCGCCTGGAGCCTGCAGCCCAATCCCCTGCCCCAGCCCCGAGTCCTCTTCTGTACTCAAACTCCCTCCCAGAGCCCACACCCTAACCCCCTGCCCCAGCCCCCTTCCACACCCAAACTCCTTCCCACAATCCGAACCTCTTGGCTCCAGCCTGGAGCCCCCATCTGTACTCCAAAATCCTCATCTCCAGCCCCACACCAAAGCCCACACCTCCAGCCAGAGCCCTCACACCTTCTTTTATCCCAACCCCCTGTCCCAGCCTGGAGCCTCTTCCCACACTCCGGAGCCCTCATTTCTGGTCCCACCCTGGAGCCTGCACCTCCTCTCACACCCCAACCCCTGCCCCAGCCCACTGAAAATAAGCAAGGGGCTGAGCACTTGAACACTCAAGGCCTTTTCCAGCAGGTCTCTCACCAAAGTGAAGACTCCAGGTGGGGTAATGTGCTCTCAGAGTGGGTAGGGGAGCCTAGCCCTGCCCTTTCCACTGGGCTCCGGTCCAGGGTCTACTGGTGGACAGCTACACTCAACATTTTGGGGTGCTACGCCATGGGTCTCCTCTGGACCACTTCCTACCCCAGTCCCCTTTTGCTTCCAGAGTAACTCACTCTAAGTCTCTGGCCTGCAATCCCAGTTGTCTGCCTCTCCTCCATGGGTTTGCCCAGGCCTGCATTGCCAGATCCAGGCAGTGAGCTCCTGGGTTAGCATTTTCCCTTCAGAGCTCAGAGCAGTCCTTTGCTCCCTTCCACTGCCTCCCTCTGTACTGCTCTGCTTCATTTTTTAAAGCCCTGGCTCCAGCTTGTACAGGCCGGACTGGGCAGGGCCACGTGCACCCAGAGCGGTTCCTACCCATCACACGGTACTATTAGAGTTTATCTGTACAGTGACTTTTACAGCAATTGTTCAAAAGGCTAGCAAGGACTGGGAATTGAGTCAATAGGAAATCATGACACCCATTGGGAGAACATGTCTGCATGTCTGTTCGTCCCCTGAAGCAGTCGGAAGTAATGTAATAGTAACACTTAATGTTATGGCTTGGTGGGCTGTAGCTTAACGTGCTCACACATCAAGTCAAAGGCAGAGCCAGGAATATAAACCCACCTTCTTTGATTTCCAATCTGCTCTCCTAACCACTGGACCCATCTCCCTACAGAGTGTGTCTTGGAGACTGGAGAGGTATATGTGTTGATGGCCAGGAACAGATTATTTAATCAGATTGGGGAGCTGGATAAAGACTGTTCCTGTGACTTGGGGCAGATGGGCAGGACTGAGATATTACTGAAAGCTAATCCCTTGGAAATGGCTGATCTCTCTTGCAGGGTGCTGATGATAGAGATTAATGAAGAGCTGGATAAAAAAGAAGTGGGTTCTCTCACCTTCCTGCTCAAGGATTATGTGCCACGTATGAAAATGGCAAAAGATAAGGTAATGCCTACTTTTTGTTTCCATATTGAATTATCTTTTTTGCCCCAAAATGGAAGAGGTAGGTGAATGAGAAACTAAAGGAAAAGGCAAGTTAGCAAAATAATGTGAAACCCCAAGGGAGAGAGAAGAGATGCATAGAAAAAGTGGAAAAGAGAAGCGGAAATAAGGAATTATGGGGGGAAAGATGATGCATTAAAATCAGATAGGATGGAACAGGAACAAAGATCGAGAGAGAGATGAGGAGAGGGCAATATGAAGAGTGCTACATTTAGTGGGACTAGTTGCTGGAAGAAACTTAGAAATAAAGCCACTCCCCTTAAAAGTTCTGCCATTTGAAAACATGTGGGATCCAATCCCTCTCCCTCCGAAACAGAGAGAAATATGAATGTAACCATGATTATGGGGATAACGTCCCTTTGTGTTTTATCCCCTAGTTCACATATTAAACAAACTGCTTCATTTTACCAAAGCAGCTCTTCTTCCATGTGAATCCTGATTGTGTCTCTCTGGGTGTTCTGAGTCAGAGGGATGCAGTAATTGGGAGATAATTAATCTGTCCTCACAGAGCACAAGTTTAAGAAATTCGTTGTTTTGTCACTGAGTTTTTTCTTGCAGAGAAAAGAGTGGGTGGGGGAAAAACATACAAATTTCCCAAGGCTTTCATATTCTGTGGCATGACGCAAGGTTCTGCCTGGCTGACTGAGCAGTGGGGCGAAAATGAAAACTGTTTCCTCAAACACTATGATATGTCTTTGCGAGAACATCACACTCTGGCTTCCAGCTAATAATTTGGCATGATGCCGAGAACGCTTGCACATTCCAGACCGGCAGCTGTGTGAATGCTTAGGAGGACTTGCGTTCGTAGTCTCTCTGAAGAGTTAAAGGAAGCCTTGGATTATGCCCTGTGTTGTTTTGTTGGGCTACTGAGGCTAGCCTTGCTCTTCCCAGAGTTTCTGGTAGGGAACAATTTCTGGCCTTCCACTTTGTAATGCTTTCTGCTGCTCTCCTAGAGTTTCCTGGCTGTTGTCAGTGATCTAGAGAAACTAAATCTGGTGGCTCCTAATCAGTTGGATTTGATAGAAGACTGTTTGCAGAACATTCATAGGATAGACCTGAAAAAAAAGATCCAGCGGTACAAATGTGCAGGTAAGACACATGTTTTGCACCTCATTACTGAATAGGGACCATTCAGTCCTCCTAAGAATTGGACGTGCTTGGGGATGAAGACATTGGATTACATTTTAGAGGAACTACAGTGTAAAAAAATGCTTAGATAAATCACAATGCCAAGGACATTCAGAGGGGGGAATATAACTTTTCTCTTCACCTGCTGCATATTGGAATACATGCTACCATTTTGAAGAGCTTTGCAATATGTAGGTACTATGCCCTTAAGATAGTGATCCAGCTTTGACTGAAAAATTAATTGATTGTCTCACATTGTTTTGCATTAGTGCCTAGAACAGTGGCTCTCAAACTTTTTACTGGTGATCCCTTTCCCATAGCAAGCCTCTGAGTGCGACCCCCCCTTATAAATTAAAAACACTTTTTTATATATTTAACACCGTTATAAATGCTGGAGGCAAAGCGGGGTTTGTGGTGGAGGTTGACAGCTTGTGACCCTCCTCCCCCCATGTAATTACCTTGTGACCCCCTGAGGGGTCCCAACCTCCAGTTTGAGAACCCCTGGCCTAGAAGCTCCAGTCATGGCCCAGGACCCCATTGTACTGGGCATGTAGAAACACACACTCAGCTTGGGGAGAAGGCTGTGCTTTAGTAACCACTGCTAATTTCATCTCTGCCTTTTTCTGTTCAATTTTCAGCTCTGTCCAACAGTGGTTCTCAGCCAATGTATATAAATGCACTTCAGGCATCTCTCCCTAACCTGACTCTCATTGACCCTCCCTACAGTTCAGCGGTAAGTATGCAACAAATCAGTTAGATTCATGGTTTGTCTGTAAAAGCTGTCAGGAAGAAGAAGGAATTCACCTTCCAAAAAGTTGGAGGATAGAGAAAACTAATTGAAGGCGCCTGGTACTGCTAGTAATTGGAATATAATGCATTGCTTAATGTGTTTGTCTGGTCCTTTGATCTTGACTGAATATATGACAAGTCCCTTTGAGATTATTAGGAGTTTATTCTTGTCGTATGTAATTTATCCTAGATTTGCAGCTGCGTCTTGAATATGTTTTCTGACATTGATGTCTTGATAATTTCAGCTTTCTTAATATAGCCCTTTCCTCAGAGAGAATTCTGCAATCTTATATATTCTGTAGATATAAATGTATGAAGAGTATCATAAATATAATACACACTGAAGTGCACAGTACACCCACCAACACAACTTCAACAATAATGTCCTTTCTGTTACCAGTTTGGAAATACACAGAACTAGTTTTCAGAGTTGTTATAGTATAGATACAGCATCCTATTCAGTTCAGTTTAACTGGCTGTTGCTTGGAAAACACCTCATTGGCTTACAGTTTTCTATCCAAAATTGGGCCAGCTAGTAAACTTAGGGAGGACTAATGGCCCACTAGAGTTTGGCAGAAAGCAGCACATTTATTACACTGATAGCAAAGCTCAAAAGAAGGGCAGGGTGTGTGTTTGTGTCACACTCACACTCGCATACTCACGCTCCCAGGAGAGGCATGGCACTGGAGATGTCAGGATCCTTCAAGGTAAGTGTCCCACAGTGCACTCGTGGACGGTGCGATGAAGGTAAGTCTTCCTGAGGCACGATGGAATGCAACGTGGTGAACCACTGGCCAGGCGGTCCGGGCAAAGGGCCTTCACAGGAGGTACGATTTTGGGAGGTACAAACTTGTGAGTACACTCCTGAGCACATGGCCTCTTCCCCTTTTAAGGACCTGCTCTTCATGGCCTGCAACTAGAAGAGATGACTTGGCCCCGTCTGGTTGGTCACACTCCACCTCGGCCTATGTCCATGCATTGGGTGTGTGAGTGCTGCCTAATTAGAGTCCCAGACACCTTGTCTACCTGAGAGCTCTTCTGATCTTCCAGCTGTTCAACTTCAACAATAATGTCCTTTTCTGTTACCAGTTTGGAAATAAACAAAACTAGTTTTTGGAATTGCTTTAGTATAGATACAGCATCCCATTCAGTTCAGTTTAACTGGCTGTTGCTTGGAAAACACCTCAGTGGCTCACAGTTTTCTACCTCTCTGTGGAGTTAGCTTTGTTTTGACTGAACTTTTGCCCAAAGTGTGTGCCTGATGAGGAAAATTTTGCTACTCCCATTTAGTTGATAGAGCTGTTAATTGTTTATAACCTTCTCCTTTTGAAAAATCTTGTTGTGTGATATTTAACAAGGTGTGATTGTACATTTCTGGAAAGAGAGAAAATATGCCTTATTTTTAATTTTTAGATCCAGAATGTGAACAAAGAAAGATCATTAAGTGGACAACATGCCATTCAGAGTAAGAACACCATACCTGTTCTTTCATTAACAAAAAGACCTACTGTGTACTTCCTTGTGTTAAGGGACTAGCTTTCTGTGGTGTTGATTGCCTGCCACTCCAGTTGATTTCAATTGAAGTTTGTAAGCAGTCCGTATGAGCACCATTTTTTAATATTTACTTATTTATTCAATTTTCCAATGTCCTACATTTTAAACATTCTTCAAAGCATTTGGGTGACAAACTATCTAACTTACTGAAGTGGAATCTAAGGAAGCAAAAATGACACTTTACTGTTTAAGATAATAGAATCGGTTTCCTTCAGATACCATCTATCCACCAGTGTGGGAGATATCACATTTAAAATAGGATGTGGTATAAAGCCTGTAGACCTGAGCATTGTCCACATCACTGGTATTTTAACCCTTGACTAGATGTGTCACTTAGTTAGACCAAGGATGGGATTCAGTACAAGTATTGTGTGGGAATCTCTCTGAGGTCAGAAAGACCTGAGGAAATATTCCTAGAGAAAAAAAGGTGCAAACTACACTGGGAAAGGAAAGGAATGACAACCAGTTTACTTTTTGCTGTTAATTGCATGGATTATCCTGCCCATAAAACGATATGGTTGATTAGATGAATTTTTAACATACAAAGTGTGCCTATGTGCTGTTCTTAGGTAAAGGTTTGGTTTTGATGAAAATACAGCTTTTTTGAATCAGGGTTAACCATTGTAAATCAAGACATAACTAGGGCTAACTTACTTCCCAACTTCTGGATTTCCTATATCCATCTGAGCTGGCCTAGGAAAGCAAAGTGAACTCTTAAGTCTGCAATGTGTTACTATTTTGGCTAATTTATTGCTTGTGAAAAGTGCTGAATTGAAGCCCTGGAGGCTGATATCCTCTTGTTATCCACCAAACTGGAACAATATGAGCAACAGCAGTGCAGGCTTCCCTACGCTGGCACACCCATGAACTACCACTCTAATGGGACCCCTGACTAGGAATATAAAGAGTAGCTGTGTTTCCATGTCCCTTTAATCCTTGGCATCTCTGCAGAGCTTGCCAAAAGGGGTTGCAATAAGATGTAGGTTTTATCGTGGGCACCTTAGTCCATCAGGAATTAAGCTGAGACCTCCAACTCATTTCACATGTGGTGCTTTATGAACAGTAATAGGTCACTGTTCCTCCAGCGCACGATGATTTTCGATCACTAGTAACTTGGGCTAGGTTCTCTTGAATTTTTTTAAAACCTGTAGTATGTATTTGCTCAGATAGGAATTAACAGGGCTGAAAGAGAGAGATCTTGGGTTACTTTTTTATTTAATTTTAATTTGAAAGAAACATCATTAATATCTACATACTGGAATATCACATAGATGCTGAGAATCATTATATTGTGTTCTGTAACCACAGCAGAGCCAGTTCACACATCAGTACAGGAATCGGGAGCCACCTCATCTCAGGGGAATAAAAAGGTATATGTACACTTTAGGCTCTTTTGTGACTTTTTTTACAAGACATCCTCCATTTCCATGCTTGGAAAACTGCATGATTGCACACAACTTGTGCATTTTTAGCAGGGGTTTACTGTATGCATTATTGTTAGCAGGGGAATACTACTCATGGGGGAATTCTGCGCTGCTGCGCTCATGCATATTTAATGAGCCCTGCAGATTTCTAATTTTTTGCGGAGAAAAAAGCTTCTGCCAGAATGTTGCTGCAGTTCTGCCTTTTGCCCACCAATGAGGGAAGCGCTTCTCAGCGCTTGTCAGTCCAGGTCAGGAGACAGGAGCTGTGGGGTGCTGGGGAAGGGGGTCAGACAGGGGCTTATAAGGGCTAATGGTGGAGGACAGACTGGGGCAAGGGCTGAATGGCAGTAGAGGTGCAGGGCCATGGGGAGAAGGAAGTTCTGAGCTACACAAGGACAAGGGAGTGGCTCTGGGAGGGCACAGAGACACATGGGGGCGGGGGAGGGGTACAGGGACAGGGGAATGGCTGAGGGGGGCACAGAGATACATGGGGCAGGGGAGGGGTACAGGGACGGGGAGTGGCTGGGTGGGGGCACAGATATGGGGCGGGGGAGAGGTACAGGAACGTGAGTGGCTGTGTGGGGGCACAGAGACACCTGGGGGTGGGGGAGGGGTATGGGGACAGGGGAGTGGCTGTGTGGGGGCACAGACACATGGAGTGGTTGTGTGGGGGCACGGGGACACATGGGGGAGGGGTACAGGGACAGGGGAGTGGCTGTATTGGGGCACAGGGACACATGGGGACAGAGGAAGATGTGCCTGACTGAATGGGAGAGGCTAGGGGTCAGCCAGGGTCTACATGAGGGAAGCTCCCTAACAATCCCTCCTCACCCCACACCCCCCCCCCCCGCAAAAAAAAACAACCAAAACCCTGTTCCATACTTTCCCCACCCATATCCAACAACCCTCCAAGTTCACACCCAGGCTCCTTCCTAGCAATTTACTTCCCTCTCTCTCAGCTCCTCCGTTACCCCTGACTCCCCCAAGCCTTTGCACAGCTTCTGAGGTGGGTGGGAAATATGGTTCTGTATTGTAGTTTAAATGAAGTATTACTCAGAGTTCTTATTAATATGCCTAGTAAGGAATTTATTTGTCAAAAACACATTTCCTGAATCTTTTTTGTTGTCTGTATTGTTACAGACATACTTGCTGACAGGTATTTTGAAGTAAATAATCAAAAATAATTGAAACTAGTATGATTATATTGTGTTATTCTTATAAATAAAATATGCAGAATTTTGCAGAAGTTTAAAATATCCACAGAATTTGTAATTTGTTGTTGCAAATTTTTTAATTTTGGGGGGCACAGAATTCCACCAGGAGTAGACTACCTATAGCAGAGTGGTGGTAAACTTGTTAAAGGGGAGGGATTGGAGTGAACTGAACTGTAACAGATCTGTAGTTTTTCCACATGATGACTGATCGGAAAGGAAATAAATGTTGTTTTAATTAACCATAGAACACACAGCTAATCCACTTCCTGTTGTTGTGGCAATAAAAAGTTGTCCAAGTCCCATCAGGGTCACTGCTGTGAATGGCCATATGATTAAGAAGACTTTTCTTAAAGATCTGTCTGCAGTACACAACTTTGCAATCAAACTTGCCCCAACTTTCCTAGAAAGTCTGGGTCACGCTCTGCATTTGTTTATGGCTTATGCAACTCCGTTAAAGATAGTGAGGTTGCGTGGAGTGAGAGGACAAACCAGGGTAATAGCAGTGCCAAATAAAAAACATGCACCAGTGCCTGCTGAACCTTTCCCATCACAGAAGTGAAGTATATCAGTTAGAGGGACAGCTGCAGCACCTCCACCTACACTTCTGCCAGCCATTCTGTGCGTAGCACGGAGGGTGAGAGAAGGAGGGGGCAACTCTGTGTGGGAAGGGAGTTAAAAAGGAGAAGGTCTGTGCACTGGAGGAGAGAGTGCAGCAATGGAATAAATATTTGCCCTTTCACTTTTCTCAGGTGTATGACGATCGGTACAGAATGCAGAGTTGGCCTTTAGGAATATGCCTGATTATAGATTGCATTGGCAATGACACAGGTGGGTCTCAAGAACATAAAATTCTTTGCAGCTCTACTATCCAGCATGTACAATATTTTAATGTAAGGATTATGATTGGCCAGACTACATTCCGAGTGTGCAAGTGTGTGTTGCTAAACAAAGATCAGGTCTCATTGGCCATCTGGTCTAAATGTTACTATTTAGTACTATTATTTCGTGGTTATTTGGTTTTACAGTAGTGCCTAAAGGGCCCAGCTGAGATTAGCAGCACGTTGCCCTCAGTGCTGTAAATATTCATAGTAAGAGAGAGTGTCTCTGTCCCAAAGATCGTACATTGTAAATTGGGGTGGGTAAACTTTTTGGCCTGGGGTTCCAAAACTGTATGGAGGGCTGAGTAGGAAAGGCTGTGCCTCCTGAAACAGCCTGGCCCCTGCCCCCCCCCCCCCGACTGCCCCCCTCAGAACCTCCAACCCATCCAACCCCCCCGCTCCCCGTCCCCTGACTCCTATCCACACCTCTACCCCCTGACAGGCCCCCCGGGACTCCCATGCCTATCCAACCGCCCCCTGTCCCCTGACTGCGCCCCACCCCCTTATCATGCCACTCAGAGTAGCAGGACTGGCAGCCATGTCGCCCGGCTGGAGCCAGCCTCGCTGCCGTGCAGTCTAGAGCACCGGGGCATGTCGGTGGCTCTCACAGTCCTGCTGTGGCAGGAGCTCGCAGCCCTGCCGCCCAGAGCACTGGCGGCATAGCGAGCTGAAGCAGCAGGGGAGGGGCCAGGGGTTATCCTCCCCAGCAGGGAGCTCAAGGGATGGGCAGGATGGTCCCACGGGTTGTAAGTTTCTTACTACTTTTAAAAATAAAAGCAATGGTGCACTTCACACTGTGTGGTTACATTGGACAGCACGTGTCTTGAGTAGCTGAAGGCACAGGACCTTTTGTTCATAATACAGCCGGGTTTCTGTTATATCTCAGCTTAGCAGAAGCTGATATCGCAGCTTTAGAGAGGAAGGACCTGGTTTCTTTAATTTCCTCTTGACATTTTGGAAGCATTTACATCTAAAGTTCAGTTCCGTAAATACACAGGTTAAAATTTGAATTTTTCAGACAGTCTTTTGAAAAGCTCCATGTGGCAGACTCTTGCGTAAGCAATAATCTCTCTAGGGCTTGAGCCATGCCAGTGGACTACTCGACTGGCTAAGAATAGAAAACAGAGAATGCTTGCAGTCAGCACCAGTTCAAGGCTAAGGGCAGATGGAAGGAAAGGATGTGTGAGCAGCTCTCTGCTGTTCCTTATCATTAATGATCTAAGCAGACAGACCATCTTTCTATAGTATTTATACTTCACAAAATATTTGGAGAATAGTAACTGCAAAGCATGCAGACACAGCCAGTGAAATTCAGCAGGATCCATATCTGGTCGGGCAGGCAAATGGCATCATAGGCTGTCAGATGTAAAACAAGAAAATTCTGATAGCCACCATATGGGGTCTTGGAACTGGAAGTCATAGGTGCTGGAACTAGGAGTGCAGGGGGTGCTGCTGTGCTCCTTGGCTTGAAATGGTTTCCGTCATATACAGGGTTTACAGTTTGGTTCACTGGCTCTCAGCACCCCCACTTTACAAGTCGTGTCAGCGCCCTGCTAGGAGTGACCCAAGGTCTTACCCTGATGCAAGAGGGAGAGTGAAGGGAAGGTTCTCTGAATTTTACTGTATATGAGTTTCCCCCTGCTATAGCTTATGTAGCATCCTTCGAGGATGCTATGCTTTTCCTACTTGTGTAAAGGGAGGCAAAAGTTGAATAGGAAAAAGGATTTGTTCAGACTATAAAGATAAAAGGCCTTCCCTACATTCCTGACGCTTGAATCACCTTTGGTAAAATTAAAGAAAAGACTTTAAGGAGAGGCCTGTGTAAATGATTATGCAGCTGTGCAAGTGGTCACATAATCACCTCTGTGACCCACAAAATGAGCTGGTGTCTGCCTGAGTCTGAAGACAGCCTGAAACAATAGTTTTGAGAGAAGTGTGAGCTACTCATTCAATGGGCTATTAATGCTGAGGCCTAATTATGTGAATTCAAATGTCAACATTAACTATTTCCCTGCTCATCCTTTTAGCAGGAAAAAGGCTAATGTATTTCCCTGGTGTTCAAGTTAGTGGCAGGGTCATGGGATAACCTTGCCTTTTAAAGGGCTTGGGACTTAGCTGCACCTGTCCCAGGCTTAGCCCACCTCCCCAGGTGGAGGGACCAGTCAGGAAAGGACCAGTGAGCAGGCCTAGGCTGAGTAGCTCTCCAGAGTTCTTAGAGAGAAGGCCTGGGAGAACAGCCTTCAGTGAGCAGGAGCCAGCGAGGAAGGGCACATGGGAGGGAATCTCACTAGGAGGAAAACTTCAGCAGGGATAGGACTGAGAACCCTCAGTAAAGGTATCAGCTGCTAGGAAAGGAGGGGAGAAGGTCTGTATTGTATGAGCTTGGTTCAAGCCAGACTCCCCAGAGAGGAGGGTTATTGGGCAAACACCTGTGTGAGTCTGGGTAACTGGACAAGAAAGGGAAACAGTTAGGGCAGGGCCTGAAGTGAGATTGTGTATGTCCCTGCTCTGGTTAAATATGTGAGTAGCTGGTTGCTCCAGTGGAGACAGAGTTAGTCAACCCACCATCTCCTCCTCCCAAAATAAGTTGACTCTCCGTGAAATGGGGAACCAAAGGCAAGGGAGCCCTCCCCACAACCAACAGCTCCACTGACTCCTGCTGCCAAAACCTCTGGCTCTCATTAAGAATAAATCTGCTTGCTTAAAAAGGACTGTGTGGTAATTTGTAACTGGGAATGATACTTTGATCATAGCCTCTGGAAAGAAAGCAAAGTGCAGGTGCTGACCTTTTAGGCAATCTGGCTTGCTGGGGATATCACAGTGTAGGCTGACAACTGTGCAGCCTCGAGAGTGTGAGACAGGTTTCTGCCCAGAAAGGTGATGGCTGAGAGTCTGGGAGCCTAAAGCAGGTGCCCTTGGTGACGGAATACAGGTGCACTTATCCTGAAACTGTGACACCTCCCTCATATTCAGATATCGTCATGTGGGTAATCCATTGTGACACTGATATCACTGCAAAGACACTAGATTTTGGCTGAATTTCTTTAGTGAAACAAACCTCTTGTTTTTCCAGTAGTGAAACACATAATATTAAGAGCCTTTCAACATGGCTGATATTCACTGAGCCGTGAAATACATTCACTTTAACAAATTCCTTCTTCTTTTTCCAGATATACTGGAGGACACCTTTAAAGCTCTAGGCTTTGAAGTTCACTGTTACCAGTATTTAAGTGTGGAAGCCATGAACCAAACATTCCATGAAGTTGCAAGGCTGCAAAAGCACAGAGACTATGACAGCTTTATTTGCATATTGGTCAGCCGGGGGAGCCCTCAGAGCATCTTCTGCACAGACCAGACCTTTCCTGGGTACCCCCTGGATCGAGTGAAGAAGTTTTTTACTGGAGACTCATGCCCTGAACTCCTAGGGAAACCAAAGCTCTTCTTTATTCAAAGCTACATTGTGCCAGCAGATCAGCAAGAACCCACCAGTCTGCTGGAGGTGGATGGGAATGAACAGAAAATCACTGCCAATTCCAGAAGAGCTAGGAACTGTAGTATTCCCCCAGTAGCAGACATCTTTTGGAGTCAATGCAAGGTGGATGTGTCTGTGTTAGAAAGATCACCCAGCTCATCCTCCCATTATCTACGCTGTCTGGCTGAGCTCCTGTGCAATCCTCATAAAAGGTAAAAAAAATCAATAAAAAACCTTTTCATTCAACTTATTGCCCCATAGCAAAAGAGCTGAGGTTTCATTCTGCTTAGTACTACAGAGCACTTTGACGATGTGAGAGACCATAGAGGAAGATGGTGCCCAGGCCTGGTGGTCCAGGTAGGCCCAGACGTACAGGATACAGGCCAGGTACTCTACAGATGGGGTAGAGCTTTTGATTCTGGAGTGGAGTGTAAGGGTGTGCCGGAGCTCGGGGTTGCAAGATTACTTCCAGCATGGGAGGAGAAAGTCCAGTCCTGGAGAAGATATGTGAACACTCAGAATTCCCATGCTGTTCTCCCACCCCCAGCACACGTCCCGCATAGGCTATTGTCCAAACTGAAAGTTGTCTTTAAATAACAGAGTCCTTAAGCAGGACTGTACTTAGAGCTATAAACGTTTAACCAGAGCTGCCTGCGGGTGTGTTTTTGTTTTTAATTTCCCTATGGGACCTCTTGACCTTCCCTCTAGTTCAATCTTCCTCAGAGAGCCATTTGCCCATTTATTATCCTGAGTTGAAGCTAAGATAAAGAGGTCCCATCTGGTCTGGCAGCCAAGTTCAGTGTGAGTCAGCAGAACAGCTCTGCACCTCCCCACAAGTCCTAAAATCTAAAACTTGGTCACAAGATGTCAGGAATGGAAGGAGTCCAGTCCTCCATGACAAGCTAGTAAGTTTGGAGTGTAAGAGATCCTGCCTGATAAAGGCATGTGTAACCTCAAGTTTGTGAGCTCTATCTCTGGTATTAAAGACTGAGATTGGAAACATTCCTCTCACTGAGCCTGTAGCTGCTTGTCCTCTGGTGTCTTCTTAAGTTAAAAATGATGATCTCCTCCATTCACTTGTGAGTATTTTGTTTCTCTCTTTGCAGAAAGCTCCCCCTACTGGATATCCATATTGAGCTGAACAGCAGAGTGTATGATTGCAACAGGACCTCAGATCCACAGCAACAATACTCACTCCTGCTACAACACACCTTGAGGAAAAAACTCTTTCTTTTTCCCAGTTAAAAGCTAATGGAAATTGCATGGGACACGATGTTACGATGGGGATATCCATGTGGGCTTTATCTTCAATTGTCATTGATCCATGCATTTGTGAAGTGCCTGTTGCTGGAGTATCTGAGTATTTTAGAAACATTTTGGATGTTGAGGCATCACATGTTTCCAATTTTAAACTTTAGGCAGAAGCTAGGATAAGAAAGGCAGGTAATCCATAGCTCTGCAGCAGATCTTATAAGCCAACCAAGCAGAAGGACAATGTTGAAAGGGTTCAAAACTACAGATTTCTTGTATTTAGTTATGTTTTGATTTTTGAAACATACCCATTAGCAGTGCCCATTCCGTGCTCCAGTATTTAAACCAACACAAGAATCAGCTAAATTGATAAGACTGCCACCCCATGTATAATTATAATTCATTCCCAGCCCATAGTTAGGCAGGAGCTCATTCCAGAATCCAGGGGCTGTTGGAGAGAATGCCCTCCTGGCAGCTCCATCTCTTTTGTAGCAAAGGAGCTCTGGCTGGCATGCTTCTCCTGATTGTGGCAGCACAGAATGAGAGGAGAGGCCATTTTAAAGGTCATCTGGACCCAAACTATCCAAGGCTTTAAAGGTCAAGACCAACACCCTGAGTTGTACCCAGAAGCCCACAAGTAGTTAGTACAGCTCACAGAGCACTGGTGTTATATACTCACACTTGACAGGCTCTCACATTCTGAACTAACTTCAGCTTCCCAATGGTCCCAAGATGTAGCCCTACCTGAAGTGCTTCACAGTAATCTAATCTCTCAGTGACAAAAGCCTAGGTACGGGTAGCTAGGCCTGCCTCTGAAATAAGAGATTATACTTGCCACACCAGGCACAGATGGATAAAGGTGCTCATTGCCACAGCTGACCCCTGAGTATCCAGCAGCAGCCCAGGATCTGACGAGACTGCTTAACTGAATCTGGCTAGCAAATAACAGCCACCTTCCACCAAGCAGAGGAGTTTATGTAGCTAGCCCAGTTCCTAGGGCTCCTTGCTCCCACCCTTCTAATGTTATTTCAGTCCCATCTAGAATGAGTCTCAGACAGCTAGACTTAGTGCATGCTCCAGTTTCAGGCAGACACCATGTCACCCATTCCACTGCACCTTCAGACTCAGTCATAAGGACAACGAACAACTAGGTATTATCCATGTGCTATAGACACTGCAACCTCTTCACACGCACAAGGTTCAGTTCTTCTTTCCCACTGCATTTGTACGAGACAAAAGACCTCTGCTCAGTAATTTTATTTTTCTTAATTACCTTCTCCATTCCCTACGGGAACAATAAGAGACAGGATTACCATAAATGTAGCAATTCCTTTCCCTTCCACTTTCTACAAGGCCCTGATCCTGTAAGCTCTGAGGCAAGTGAGTGTGCATGTGAGTACTTTTGGTTGATCCTCAGTCTTTTTGTAGGATTGGGGCCTGGATGAGTCAGTTTTAAGTTCGTCACTGGCCTGACTGTGCTTCCATCCATGGCATGGTCCCATCATCCTCCCTCCCTCCTCCTCCACACACACTTCCTCCCTCACCCTGCACACTTAAAGTAAGTAAACACATAAACCCTGTTGGGAACTATTTAATATTCTTGGTATAGTTTCCTGTCTAGCAAACAAACTAAGGCCTTGTCTACCCTTAAAAGCTTTTCTGCTATAACTATACCAGAAAACTCTCCTAGAGTAGATGCAGTTGATATCAGTTATACTAGTTGCTGATATAGCTTATGCTACTTCCCCTAGCAAAGTAAGCCATTGCAAAAAGGACATTTTTCCTGGTATCCCTGCATCCACACGAGGGCTTTTACCAACAGCTATGCCAGCAAAATATAATGTCCCTAACTGACATAGCTATGCAGGCAAAACTTTTAAGGGTAGACCAGGCCTAAGAGAGGGCTGCCAGAGGTGAAATGGCTTGGCCAGTAAGTTTGTTTTAGAAGTGACTATTCTGTTTCCCAAACCCACAGCATATTGCCTGCTGTGGGCTTGGCCATGACTTTCAGTAACTCCCCCTTGAAGACTGCTTTTAATGTTCATCCCAAAAAATCAGCACAAGCCTTGAAACAGTTCCTGCAGTCAAAACAATGGAAGTTTAACAATTAGCCCAGAGTTGGGCAAAATGTGGCTGAGGAAAGAAGACTCAACCAAGAAAATACAGAAATGGCGCAGAGAAAAACATGTATATTTATTTATACTAATATATAATTTTATGTAATAAAAATGTGTACATATAATACATATTAATATTTTCACTTTGTATGTGTCCTAATTTTTTAAAAGATTTTAACAATTTGTTTAGTTTGTTTTAATTTCATATTCTTTGTGATGTTATACATATTCTATGTAGAGGAGGAAATGAAGGATTGTGATAGGCATAAGGGGAGTGGTTGGTAAAAGTTTGGGATGAATGTGACTCATTCAATGTTGTCACAGATCTGATCAGGGGCCCCCTTGCAGCCACCCCAGGACCGAACTACTGTGAGGAGAATCTAAGCCTCTGTGGTTTACAGAGCTTGACTAGTGTCCAGCCACGTTCCCAATCTTAGAGTCCCTAGGTCACTATTGGGGTGCAGACCTGCTAGTTAGTACCCCATCCTGAGAGCTGGAACTCACTGTCCAGCTTCTTACCCCCTCTGGGTGCACTGGTGACCCCCTCACACTTCATATTTGAACACACCGTCTTCCAGAACTCTACTGAAAGGTGTGACATTTCTGGTTACAGTTTAACTGTCTCACTGGCAGACAGCAGTTGTGAAGCAGGTAACATATAGAGACTTTCTACATGATGATGCTAGATGATGCTGTAGGCGAGAATGCTGTGAGCAGTCTGAGGGACAGCTAACGGGTGCTGTGATTCAGAACATTGCAGGCAAAGGGAAAATGAGGCACAGCCAAATGGTGGTAGTGTGTGTCAGAACTCCAGTGGGAGAAGGGAGATTGGGTAGTGAAGAGTACTGCCAAATTACGATACCTACCAGAGGGGTGTGAACTCTGGCAATCTGGAGAAAATGGCTTCTGAGCAGGGCATCTTCTGCCCTTTTGAAACCTAGCCTGTGCTGTCAGCTGGCACCCTTGCCAGCTCAACTTCTTGGGGAAGTGGGCCCCTTAATTAATCTATGTTTTCAGTGGGGTCAGTTGGGGGAGGAAGCACACCACCTCTCCCCAGGAAGTGTAAAGAAAGTAGGGAGACTTCACCTTGCCCCAGGAGGGAATGGCAAAAGAGAGTTGTTAAGTTAAGTGCTCTTCCATTGAAATGTAATTGCTCTAGACAATAGATTTTCCTCCTGTCTAGGGGAACTGGTTTGTTAGGAGGGAGGTTGCCTCATCAACAAAGTCACCTGGAGGAGGACAACTGTGTTGAAACTGGTAAAGGTGCTGATAGAGGGGGCTGAAAGGTTTTAAAAGGACAAAAGCTGTTCTCAGGAGCCATTTTCTCCAATCAGTGAGGATCCAGCCTGTTTGAGGCTGCCTGCCTGCCTTCCTGGATACTGATGGTCCCCTAAAGATTCATAAGGGAAGGGTGACCTAATGAGGGACACTGGTTTAAGATCTTTTGTTTTGTAAAAGAGCAAATGTCTTAGACTCTGTGCTAAGTATGTGTGAATTCCTTCCCAACTGTTGTATGCCCCTGAGAGAGTTCAACTGTAACCCATAAATTTAGAGGAATTCTAGGAGAAGGGATGTTTAAGTACAGGAGAATCTGAGGAGTCACTGCTAGCTGCTGTACAGCAGATTCCAGCTCTCAGGATAAAAGTGCTAGACAGCGAGCAGATCTATGCCCCAATAGCATGCCTAGGGAATCTAAGCCTGGGGGAATGGCTGGACTCTATTCAGGCTCCAGGGGCTTAAAGTACCCAGGGGATCCAGGGGTGGATGCTCAGAGGAAGAGGGCATCTGGCTGGACCTGTGACATGTATTTTAGAAACTTCTTTGGAGTGTTATAGGGTAACTGTATACCTCTTTCCCTGTCTAAAACTAGTTTGTCCTTGTTACCAAGTACTGGTAAACCCAGATAATCTGACATTTGGAAGTCTCCCCCCCACCTGAAACTCTGGTTTTTCAAATTTCAGCCATGTGACTTGTTGCCAGTTGATTTTCTTATTAGTATAAGGCTTGGAATGAGAGGAAAAACTGGTATTTAAACCAATTTTCACAAACTAGACATTTTCTAAAATTTATTTTTGTATGAGTTATAAGACTGATTCTAAAGCCAACTCCTTGTGATCTTATCAGGGCTAGAAAGAAATGCTTCATAGCAATGGTTTGTAAAGTAAGATTTGGAATCTTAGATCTAGTTCCTGCAGACACTGGGAGATGAGGCTAGTGGTGTGAGATACGTGTTTGTTATTCCGTGTCTGTTGAATTAAGATGTATTCCCTGGTTGTTAAGCCCATATATGTGGTATAAATAAATACATGTATTGAGTCTGTACACTTAACTTACTTTTTTCCATTTCCCTCCTCAGCCTTTCCCTGTGAAAAACATTTTTGCTGCCAAACAGGGAGGGTGAAAGCAAGCGAGTAGGCAACAAAATGTAGGGGGGAAAGTGCAGAAAGAAAATTATGAAGAATAGTGCAAACAGCAGGAGAAAGTGAGAGAAAGAAGGAAACCTATGGCCATCCTTGGGCATATGCGGCTGCGTAGGGCACCTGAAAATTTGGGGCACCATTCCCCTTGCTGGCTGTGGCTGGAATCCTCTCTTCTCTAGCCCCTCCCCTGTACTGGGCTGGCGGGCTTCTCCACATCCTCTCCCTCCCTCACGCCTCTGGGTCTGCCGCCCCAGTCCTGGGGAGCCCAGAGCGGCATTGGTGGTGCGGTGGCCTAGCAGCCCAGCCCACTGCTGCCTGGAGTGGAGTCCCTCCCTTAATCCTGCCTGTCTGTGTTGCTCAGGGCTGGGCCAGGGCCAGAACCAGGACAAGAGGAGTGAAACTTCCAGAGAGTCAGCATTGGGGGGGTGGGGAGGGGAAGCCAGACCGAGTGGGGGAGCTTAAAGTGACAGTGCGCTCACTGTCTCACACTTCCCTATAGGATGACCAGACAACAAGCATGACAAATGGGACAGGGAATGAGGGGTAATAGGAGCCTATATAAGAAAGACCCAAAAATTGGGACTGTCCCTATAAAATAGGGACATCTGGTCACCCTACTTCCCTAACACACACACACACATACACTCTGCCTCTCTTGAGTCACAGTCCCTCAATACAGATTGTCACACACAGTCTCACACTCCCCAACACACATTGTCACACAGTCCCCCAACACAGTCACACACACACACACACTGGCTCTCGCTCTCTCACACACACACGTATCAAAGTTATTACTGTTTGATACTTCCTGTCCTGTCAAAATGCTCGTGGTGAGCCAGGAGTGGCTGGGGCTGCATGAGGGCCATGGGCTCTGGCAAGATGCAGCCCCCATGTGACAAGCCTGCCTGGAGCCACTGCTGCAGTGTCTGCTGCATACAAAGCTCAGTGTGTGTCAGCAATGGGGCGGTTCTGGGGGGTCCGTGGGTGAGCATGGTGGCTGTGCCCCCTTGACACCTGGAGTCAGCGGTTGTCAAAACTTAGTCCCAGATTTGGACCTTAGTGTCCAAAATATGGAGGTTAGCATGAAAACCTCCAAGCTTAATTACCAGCTTGGACCTGGTAAAGCTGCCACCACCCAAAAAATTAGAGTGTTTTGGGGCACTCTGGTCCCCCCAAACCTTCCCTGGGGACCCCAAGACCCAAATCCCTTGAGTCTCACAACAAAGGGAAATAAACCTTTTCCCTTCCCCCCTCCAGGTGTTCCTGGAGGGGCACACAGAAGCAAGCTCCGTGAATCTAAACAGAGGGATTCCACCCTCCCCCGTTTCCAGTCCTGGAAACACAAGCACTTCCCTCTTCACCCAGAGGGAATGCAAAGTCAGGCTAGTAAATCTAACACACACAGATTTCCCCCTGACTTCTTCCTCCCACCAATTCCCTGGTGAGCTGCAGACTCAATTCCCTGGAGTTCCCAGCTAAAGAAAAACTCCAAAAGGTCTTAAAAGAAAGCTTTATATAAAAAGAAAGAAAAAATACATAAAAATGGTCTCTCTGTATTAAGGTGACAAATACAGGGTCAGTTGCTTAAAAGAAATATGAATAAACAGCCTTATTCAAAAAGAATACAATTCAAAGCACTCCAGCAACTATAGACATGTAAATACAAAAGAAAAAACCATATAACTCACTATCTGATCTTTTTGTACTTACAACTGGGAAACAGAAGATTTGAAAGCAGGAAACAGAAATCACTTCTCATAGCTGAGAGAGAGGCAGACAGAAGACCCAAGAACAAAGGACTCACACACAAAGTTCCCTCCAACCAGATTTGAAAAAGTCTTGTTTCCTGATTGGTCCTCTGGTCAGGTGGTTCAGATTACTTCTTTCCAGGTGAAAGAGACGTTAACCCTTAGCTATCTGTTTATGACAGCGGTGCCGGCTGGGGCTGCCTGCAGTAGAGTATAGGGGCACCCATTTAATAATATTTCATAGGGTCCCATAAATCCTAAAGATGGCCCTGTACAGAAAGGAGACCAAAGAGGAGAGATGTCAAGAAGAAATGTGGTGAGGTAGTAGAGGAGGGAAAAAAAAATTTAACAAAAGAAAAAGAAGGAAATTGTGGAGGTTCTAGAATTTTCCAAAGAGTGACATTGAACACAACTAATACTTAGCTTTGCAGCAGAAAGATTGTCAAAATTACTTCACAGTTTTATAGAAACTCTCTCTATACTTTACAAAAATACCTATCTCAAACACCGGATTCAAGAAATTGAGAAGGTCTTTCAATCAGCTCCTTAGGCGTTACAAAAAATAAATACATAAAAAAGGCAGCACCTTTCCTTACAAATGCCTGAGCAGGATCACTTTTACAGGAAACTTTCCCAGAATGCTATTCTGATCACTGTCCCTTGTGAAAGTAGAATGAATTATATTGTAAAAATAAGAATGGATTAAAGAAATGCTGTATGTACCTTTAAGCAGAAATAAGGAATGTTGAAATACAGGTGTCAGGAAAAGAAACAAAAAGAACAGGAGTTCTTGTGGCACCTTAGAGACTAACAAATTTATTTCAGCATGAGCTTTCGTGAGCTACAGCTCACTTCTTCGGATGCATAGAATGGAACACACAGACAGGAGATATTTATACCTACAGAGAACATGAAAAGGTGGAAGTATGCATACCAACAGGAAGAGTCTAATCATGAAATAAACATTAAGGCATAAACAATGAGTCCACTTAAGCTAATGGTGGAACGTTAACCGGAGATTGGTAAAAGTTAGTAAGGAAATTAATTATGTATGTCTAGTCTCAGGTAAACTTGTCAGTTCTGCTTTCTTTGTTCTCTTGTTAAGTTCACACCCTTTTTATCTGTATAAAATAAGGTAGTGTGGGTCTCGCATGGTACTCACGTTATCTGGGTGTATTAGCAGAGCACTTTGCTAATAAAACAGAGTAGTCTGACAAATTCTGAGTCCTGAGTCTGACTTTGACACCCTTTACATTTATTAGATACAAGCAGCTTCTGCAACCCTAAAGGAGCCATTTTTGTAGCTGGCTGATGTTTGCTGTATTTCCCTCTTTCACAGCTGTTCTTGTTAGGCTTTGTCTATCTTCTATCATTGATTTGCTGACACACCTCCTAACATTAGGGCTCTTTCCAAGAATGTCTTTCTCCAGTGCTGTATTAATTAGTGGATCAGCCATGGATACCTTGCTTATTTTTGTTAATTCTGTTTTGCTGGGTGTATGTTAATCTCTATATAGCCTTGTAATGTGTTGTTTCACAGGAAGTTCTAGTTGTATGTATTTTGTAAGTTGGGTTTTTTATGTCTAACTTTGAATAAATTAATATTTCAAAATTAATGTCCTTCAACAACTTGATGTGTAGAAACTGAAACATTATAAGAGGCAGGAGCAATTTAAATCAAGGTGATTTAAATTTATTGGAGTTCTTTAATCAATTTGAAAATGTGCTATTGCAATTTTAGATCATAATTTAGTTATTATACATCCTAAATGCTGTTTTTTTTAAATACCACTAGTTGTTTGAAATTTACAAAACTGCTATAGGCCTAACCACAAAAAATAAATAATAATATTAAAAAAAATTAAGGCCCTGATCTTGCAAACAATCAGCTACACAAGTTTATTTACATGAGTAGTTCCATTGACATCAATGGAAGTATTCATGTGATTAAAGTTAAATGAGACTTGAAATAGATTAACCAAGTGATTTAACTTTTTTATATATACAAACGGCCAATGCTCTCAGAAACAACCCAGAGTTGGGCTCCTGAACCCATATTTATGTACCCAAGGATGGGATTTTCACAGTCACCTACGCAATTTAGGATCAAAAGTCCGCTTTACTTCAGGCTGCAAACCATGATAGACGAGCACAGCACAGTCAAACTGTAAATACAGCCTGGGTTATTTGCTTATCAATGTTGTGTCTGAGTAAGGATATTAATGAGGCCCTGGACTTGTCTTTTTCAGTATGGATGCATTATAAAGAGAAACTTCTTAGTCGAAAAATCTCTGTAAAATCTGAAATCTTACTAACAGGAAACTAATTAAAGAAACAAGTACAAAACATCCACTTTGGTAATCCAAGACTATAAAATAGGAAGGAAGTAAAGAACTTACTTACAATATGCAAATAAAAAATCTGAATTAAATGTTAAAACTTGATTTAAATAAATATATTTACATTTTAAACATTGGATTTTGTAGTTTAAAAAAAGTACAAATGATTTATCCACCCGGCTACATAGTAACCCGTTCTTTCCTCGCTTACAGGAATGCAACTTCTATCAGTTTCAGTGAACCAAATCCCTGTCCTCCCTCCACGTATAATTCCCAGTGGATTTACACCGATAGGAGCCTTATGGTGTGCAGAGTGTGGGGTCACTAGTACAGACGCACCAGAGTTCCGGCGAGACTCTTTTCTCTGCAACGATGAGGGATACAAACTTTTTTTTTAAGGAATCTAGAAATTCTCACAAAATTACATGATTCCAGCAGTTGGGGCTTCAAGAAAAAGATCAACTATCAGGAGGCTTATGATCAGATTGTGAGAGTTGGCAAGGCAAATGTCACCTGTATTCAATGTTTTCCTCAGGAGTTGAAATTAGGGGAGGATGTTTGAATTTAGAGAGGGGTGAGACCGTGCAGGTGAAGGTGAGCTGTATGGCACTATAGTAAAAACTGAAAAAATGTTTCACAGCCATTTTATTAGATTTAACTCATATTTTAAAATCATCACACAAATTAAAGTTGGCAACTCAAGCCTACTATGAAGCACTACATCTACATCCTTCTTGGTTTACTATAATTTTTCACAACTCTGTTAATGAACTTCTCAAATGCAGTGCGTTTATCTTTGGTGGCTTCTCATGTGTCTGGTACTTCCAGGCCTTCATGATATGTTCATGATCAGGCAGAAAGCAACTTCCTTCAGAATACAACATTCTATTCAATGAGGAAAAAGAACGCTCAACTGTAGTTGTTGTGACTGGGAGTAGCAAGAGATGTACATAAGAATGGCCATACTGGGTCAGAACAAAGGTCCATCTAGACCAGTATCCTGTCTTCTGACAGTGGCCAATGCTAGGTGCTTCAGAGAGAATGAACAGAACAGGTAATCATCAAGTGATCCATCCCCTGTCGCCCATTCCCAGCTTCTGGAAAATAAAGGCTAGGGACACCATCACTGCCTATCCTGGCTAATAGGCATTAATGGACCTATCCTCCATAAACTTATCTAGTTCTTTTTTGAGCCCTGTTATAGTCTTGGCCTTCGCAATATCCTCTGGCAAGTTGTTCCACAGGTTGGCTGTGTGTTGTGTGAAAAAATACTTCCTTTTGTTTGTTTTAAACCTGCTGCCTATTAATTTCATTTGGTGTCCCCCAGTTCTTGTGTTACAAGGAGTAAATAACACTTCCTTATTTACTTTCTCCACACCAGTCATGATTTTATAGACCTCTATCATATCTCCCCTTAGTCGTCTCTTTTCCAAGCTGAAAAGTCCCAGTCTTATTATTCTCTCCTCAGATAGCAGCCATTCCATGCCCCTAATCATTTTTGTTGCCCTTTTCCGAACCTTTTCTAATTTAATAGATCTTTATTGTATTCCTACCTCTTTCATCTGAGGAAACAGCACGAAGTTTGGGTCAAACCACTAGTGATGATAAAGAAGTGAAAGTCAAATCTTCGTTCATTCGTCGTATGACATTCCAATCTGTGTTCACATTCTCTATTCTGTCTTGATCACATGGCACCCCCATTGCTGGTAGTGTTTCACTCCACTCAACAGTTGATGTCTTATACGACCAGCATCTGTAAAAGCTATGCAGAGGTTGAGTAGAATCCAGAAGTCGCTGCTGTAGATCTGTAAGAATCAAGTCTGTATACTTTTTCAGCTGGCTTAACAAACACTTCTTGTTCTCTTCACTAAAGGATTCAGTATAAGAACCCTAATTAGTCAGCTTCTGGAATGAACTCTGCTTCTTCCAGTATGATTGATCCAAGTGTAGCTTCTATTGCTGGACAAAGATCTACGGCTGTTGTAGCAGATGCCTGGATGGCATTGTTTAATTACCCAAATGGTTTCATCAGCAGACTTAAAGAGAGAGAGAGGATGGCAATAGTCTTCTCTGAACTTAGTAGCAAAAGTAATTGTCAAGGGTTTTTCCCCACTTTGAACTTTAGCGTCCGAAAAGTGGGAACCTGCGTGATCACTTTTAAGCTTAATTACTAGCTTAATTTTGGTACGCTGCCACCAGACAAAAATATAGTGTTTGGCACACTTCTGTTCCCCCAAAACCTTTCCTGGGGAACCCAAGACCCAAACCCCTTGGGTCTTAAAACAAGGAGAAATAAACCATCCCCCCTCCTTTCCCCTCCCCCAGACTTTCCCCTCCCTGGGTTGCCTTGGGAAGCTACACAGATTCAAACTCCTTGGATCTTAAAAACAAAGAGGAATTAATCATTCCCTTCCTTTCCCCCCCCACCAATCCCTGAGTGAGTTTAGACTCAATCCCTTGGATTCCAAAACAAGAAAAAATCAATCAGGTTCTTAAAAAAAAGCTTTTAATTAAAGAAAGAAAAGGTAAAAATTATCTCTGTAAAATCAGGATGGAAAATGCTTACAGGGTACTTAGATTCATATAGCCTAGAGGGACTCCCCCCCCACAGCCTAAGATTCAAAGTTACAGCAAACAGAGGTAAAAATCCTTCCAGCAAAAAGACACATTTACAAGTTAAGAGAACAAAGATAAGACTAATACGCCTTGCCTGGCTATACTTACAATTTTGAAACATGAAAGACTGATTCAGAAAGATTGGGAACACCTGAGTGTACCTCTGGTCCCTCTTAGCCTCAAGAGTGAACAACGAACAAAACAAACAACATAAACAAAGACTTCCCTCCACCAAGATTTGAAAGTATCTTGTCCCCCCATCGGTCCTCTGGTCAGGTGTCAGGCAGGTTCACCGAGCTTCTTAACCCTTTACAGGTAAAAGAGACATTAACCCTTAACCATCTGTTTATGACAGTAATCCACCAGCATCACTACTTAGATCCATCCCATCTTGGTATATACTGTCAAAGTTAGGCTCAGGACTCAAAGTTTGTCAGACCACTCTGTTTTATTAGCACAGCGCTCTGCTAACAACACCCAGATAATGTGAGCACTATGCAAGACACAAACTATCTTATTTATACAGATAAAAGGGCGAGAACTTAACAAGATAACAAAGGAAGCAGAATCTGATAAGTTTACCTGGGCTAGGCATGCATATCTTATTTCCTTACTAACTATTACCGATCTTCTGTTAATGTTTTGCCATTAGCACCATTGTTTATGCCTAATGTTTCTTTTCCTGGCACCTGTATTTCAACATTTCTGATTTCTGCTTAAAGGTACATACAACATTTCTTTAATACATTCTTATTTTTACAATATAATTCATTCTACTTTCACAATCCCTCCTTTTGGTCAAGCTTTCGCCATGACCAACATTTTACTGGGTTCCACATATTAACCATTCTTTATCTCTTTGTTCATCAGTGATATTCAAACTCATATTAGCACTCTGTTCTGGGGCAGTCACCTGGGTGGCATGCCTTACACAATTTTGAATAGAACAGGAGACTGACTGGAAACATACAAAAATTATTAGGATTCCAAACAGGATAGTCAGGGCTCCCTGAGACAACCAGTTTCTTATGCCAGAGAAATTGAACAGGTTACTTAGCCACTTCCATAAAGAACTCGGCTCTTTATGGGGAAGATATGCGATTTGTTCTAAGTGGCTAGCTCGATCTGTTACCTCATTGGTGTTGTTTTCCAATGAGAGCACAGTACGCTCCTTTGGCTGCCAGCACTATGTTCAATGCCTGATGGTTTTGGAGGGCCATCTGTCAGATCTCCCCTGTTTCTTTGGCCTGTTTCTAAACTTTCTCCAATTTTATTTGCCATTATTTTAACTACTGCTTGTAACCTCAGGAGCCTTTTTGCATGGTGTATTACTCCCCCAAGTGGGATAAAGGAACTGCCAATAGTCTCTTCCCAGGTGTCACTGCTGTTCCATATTGTGTTAAACGGACGAGGTCCTCCAGTGAGGTCTGAGGAATTGAGTGGGATAGCCAGGACAGGAACACCAGCTTGAGAGTGGGCTGGGATGTGGCTGCAGACTCAGCATTTAGAAATATTAGGGGTCTGAGCTATCCACACTTGCTGCTGGATAAAAGAATTGTCATTGTGGATTCCCCAGACCTTAAGACACCAGCAGCTGAGGAACAGGCATCACCAGAGGTGCATGTTGGAGGCAGGGCCCTTCTGGTTCTGACAACCTCAACTGAGGGAACCGCAGTCATGGTTTTACATCCACCAGGCAGCAGGTGCTAGGTTCGCTACTGCTTCTTCTTGGGCCTTGCTTTAGGTCGTCGTCTGCTTCTGGCAACCCTTAGGAGAACATAGATTGTAAGGTATTGCAAGCTGTTCCTCTACGACTTCTTCTGGAGTCAAAATTGACTCTGCGTGGTCCTGAGGTGATGATTGGTTCGCTGGGGGTGGTTCATTCTTACACTGCGAAGCATGTGTCCACTCTGTGATGCCAGACAGTTTAACAGCCGTCTGGCTAGCAAGCAATGCCTGATGATTCTTTGATGTTCTTTAAGTCTCTTTACTACTTCTTCCTTGACTCTGGCTATAAGAATGGCCTTCACACCTTATCTTTTCCTGATGCGTGCATTCCTCATTTACACAAACAGATTGAGAATACAAACAGCAGTATTTTATATTGAACAAAAAGGCATTGCAAATTAAATCTTGCTAAGTTTTACAATTAACAACCAAGACAATTTACATTGAGACCCAGGCCTTCAATGTTTCTCTAATTTACTTAACATAGACACAATAGAGAATTCTGTCTCTTACTTCCTAAATCTTAAAACAAAGAGTTAGAGAGGGCCCAATTTGTAATGCATGTGGGAAAATAGAATCTTATAGTCCCAGAGGGTCATTTCTTTCTGCTATTTAAAAAGGGTGGCTGGCAGGATGAAATCAAATCATACTTTAATTCTTATGGGACATTATAAAATCCTGCTCCTGCATATCCCCCTTTTGACACTAAGATTATTAATCGCCAGTGTCAATTCTTATTTAGTCCATGTAATAGAAAATACTGGGAGGTGATTTGGGCCTGTGGCTTTAGCTTTGCACTCATTTGTTTTATCCACCAGCACATTTTAAACATTTCAATTAAACACATACAATTTAAAACCAAAAACAATTAGGGGTAGTAACATTAGTATGCCAGTAGTTGTGGGAGACCATACAGAAAATGTTATACCAATGGTAAGCTGTTATGTTTCTCTGCAGTGGCAATTCTTAACATGTCCCTATTTGTGTGTGTGCATAATATGAATGGTTCGGTTTCCCACTTTTTTTTTTTTTTTAGAAACTATGTTCCTTTTTACCTTTAACAGATGATTGGTAACTGTTTCCATTTAATGCCAAGATTGATAAGAGAACTCAGCTAAATCAGTGCTTACAGTAAGCTGAGACTTTGTTGTTGTTGTTATTGTGGCAAATAGTAAATGTTATTACTGGTAAACACAGTACTTACATTACATTTACATTTGTCTTCTGGTGGGTTGCTAACACTTTTATCCTTTTAAAACACTTTTCCCCAAGAATTAACACATACACATAGCCCATTATACAGTACTTTGGTCTCATAATTCATTTTATCCCACATATAGGATTCTAGTGAAATGTCTTTATTACAGGGCTTTGGAACAGCAGGCATGGATAAGCATACCCACTTTTGAGGAGTCCATTTGGTACAACCTCTAGTGTCCAATAGTTTCCCTTTCTCCCCAGCCCACTGGCTTGAGGTCCAGGACAGCCAGAAAGATCCCAGGTGCAATCTGGGGAGTGGGCTAACCTTCCATATCTTTGCTTCCAGAGCCTGTTGATGTGCGATTTTAACAATTTCTTCACTTAACAAATTTTGTCTCACCGTACTGGAGACATACTGCATTTATTTATATTGATAGGTATCAAACAATGATTTTTCCTTTGCTTTAACAGATGCATCAAAACCTTAATATTTTCTGATATTACCCAAAACATCTTATGTTCTAAATATCTGTATTTCAGTACATTCCATAGCTATTGTAGTATGTTTTTTTACTTTCATTTGTTTTTGTAATAGGTTGTTCTGTAGCTGGTATTAGCTTTTTCTGATTTTCTGAAAGACAAAATAACATTTTTCTACCCCTTTTGGGGTGGAATTGATTATCGCTTAAAAGATTCCTTTCTTTTTACAAATACCCTTGCTGATTGCAGGCAAAACAGAGGAATTACCCCCATATTTTCCTGTGTTTTTTTTGTTCTATAGGCAGGCCAGGTTTTAATGGGTTCTACTTTTTAAGGGTTATGGGGAAATTATTCCACTGTTTAGTTATTAAATTCATGAGGTGGTGTACCTTAAGTTTTTCTTCTTATATAGCAGACCAAGTTTGTAATGTTTTTCCTGCTGTGTTAAGCTTTAAGTTTATTCACAGGTAATAGCTGAGAAGCATCATTACCATATTACCTTCAAGGATTTTTCCAAAAATCATACACACTATACGTTGTTATAGGGGTACTTACTAACATTAAATTTATTTCAATGTTTAATATTAACAATAACATTTAGCATCAAATCTCTTAAAGGGATCTTGTTATACCATGTCTTTTATTTAGGCAATTTCTTTTGTGCTGGCAGTTCTCACCTTCCTTTATCAGTTAGGTAATTTGCATCAACACAGGTTTGGCTTTTGGATTCCAACCTATCAGCAGAGCTCAGAGACTCTGTCTTAAAAGGGACACAATCAACTTCCACCAGAGTTTTGATTTCTTTCCACTTTCAACTCCTGCTTAAAAAACACACAGAGATCTGAAAAAGAAAACACAGTCTATTGTGGCTCTTTTTGGAGCCCTAATAGGATTTTAATTCAGTAGCACGTTTCATTTGCATTTCTTTTACACCTTTCTTCAATATACACTGCACATGTCCTAGGGAAAATGCACATTCCTTCTATACTACAACTTTTTTTTAAACATTAGCCATATCAATTTTTGCATAAGGTGTAACTGTTTCTTTTGTTGTTACAGAGTTTTCATGTACCCTTATCAAAGTGACAGTCTGATTACACAGCCATTTTAAGGCTCAGTGTTTTTAACATTGTTTCTTTTTGTTTTGTGCACCTCACCTCTGCTGTTGCTTCAGAGGGTGACTGTTAATTTTCTATTCTTTCACTACAGCTCTTATCTGCTATTGTTACAAAAAAAAAAAACCAACCAAACAAACAAAAAGACTCCCGAATCTCTCCCTATTCTCCTGATTGCAGCCATGACTTGGTCTTTATTTAAAAACATTTTAAATTTTGTAAAGAATCAAGTTACTCCTTAAGGCTTAAATGCTAAATCCCAAAGCCAAAAACACTAATTACCTGTGTCTTGCAAAAAGGTCTGTCAGTTTTGCAACTTTGAATTAAAGAGTCAAATGAATTTTTAGTGGCATTAAAAACAAAAATAAAACCAATTTATCTTATACCTACAAAACAGGAGTTTTACAAACCAGATGTGCTGCTTTAGATTCTTAGAACTTTACATATTTTCACAGACAAATAGATACATACACATTTTCTTTTCCTTTACATTCCTTTACACTGCTTTGTTTTTACATAGCTGTACATATATATGGATTATTTATGGGCATTCTTCTGGAAAAGGGCCCATTTTTCCTTCAGAATGGCTGCAAAGAAATCAAGAATTCTCTCTCTTTAATATGGTCCTTTTTAACATTTTCACAAAGTTTAACTGCTTAAGTCTTTCCAGTCTCTGTAGAGTTAACTTTTCACTCTGTTTCCTTAAATCACTTGTCTATCTCCCAAAATGACACCTTTATCACCTCAGATTTCACCATTTTAAGTATTGTTCCAGGGGTTCATGCCTGCACTTACTGCTTTTCTTACTCCTGACACTATGCCCTTAGGGCTTCCAACCTGTTTTTCAGTTTCTTTATCTGTTGCTTGCCTGCTTTTCTGGGCCTGATCCTACTTTTTTCCAATGAACCGTTTGTGAGTGATATTGTGGTCACTTCACAATTTTGAAAGAAATGTTCAAGGAAAGGGACCAGGAAGGGTGGGGGCTAGTTGATGAGCCCCCCCTTGCTGAATTGGTAGTGAAACACTAACGAAT
Organism: Gopherus flavomarginatus; assembly: GCF_025201925.1. NCBI lineage: Eukaryota > Metazoa > Chordata > Testudines > Testudinidae > Gopherus > Gopherus flavomarginatus. Next base: position 23,091,817 of record NC_066626.1, on the reverse strand, counting down.
CAGTTTCTGAGGCAGACAACAAAGGGGAACAGAACAAGGGGATTTTTGTCCTTTTTTTACAATGAGATGGGAGTATGAAGGGGGTTGGATCGATTCGGGGTGGGTTTTTTTTGAGAACTGGGTATAGGGGAGCGCTCAGTCTGGTGGTGGGACAGGAGGCTTTTAAGAAAGCTTTTAACTTATTATTTCAATATTTGAGAGAGGCGAGTTTTGATTTTGTCCACCTATGGTTTGCCTCTTCCCACCACTGCATGAAACAATTAACCACTCCCTTAGCCAATTTAGTTTTAGGTTGGCCGAGTTTGTCCTTTAAGACGTCCACTCAGTCTTTGTTCCAAGATTTTAACAGTGGCCACTGTTGCAGGGGAGCAACAGTTGGGGTTCGTTTGCCCGGTGTGCGTATCCCCAATGACCACACCGGAGTGGAGAAGCAAGTATCTTTATTTGAGTCAAATAAGGTGCAAGGAGATATAAAATCTCAGATCATGCACGCATCACTATCCGTTGCCATGTATATACCTTACTTGTTTACAAAGATGTTCACAGGTGCTACAATTCATCATTTACAATTCATTAACTACCGGATCTTTTAATTAACTATATCCTTAACCCATACTACTGACCCCCCCCTTTGATCGATTACATCTTGTACCATAAACAAAAGAACACAAGAAAATGATAAACGATTACATGTACTCATGCTAACTTTAAAGGAACATATTGTTTAGCTCGAAAGGCAGTCGTAGGCCTGAGAATGTAAACTTTTGACTCCACGCCATATTGCCAGTTACCTGGAGCACTGCACCCCCTAACAATCCCCCCTTTGAGAATACTCAAAGGCCTTTCATTGAGTTTTCTCATATTCATTACTTAGAATAAGATCAAAGGGCAAGCCACCTGATGTTGGCAGCGAGACTGCCCTAAGGGGCTACATTTCTGTTGGCTGACGGAGGGCAGAAAGACAGATTTTACAACAAGGCACTCCTATCTGCAGACCACAGCAGAAGAGCAAACCAATTGCTATTACCACTAGCAGGGAGGTAAAAATGCTTTTAAGCCACCCAAACCAATTACCAAAACCCCAAGAACCCCACCAATTATTGTCACTATTTTGCGTTATGTGAGTGACAATGTCACGCAACTTAGCCAGTCTATTTTCAATGCTTTGGCTGTGATCAGAAAGGTTAAAGCAACAGAGACCCTTAAATTCCTCACAGCCATGATTATGCCTTAAGAGGAGGTAATCTATTGCAGCGCGATTTTGGAGTACCCTTCTCGGACCCCTGTGAGTTCCGAGGCCAAGTCAGAGATTAAAGTAGAAGTTAGATTAATGAACTTGGCAAGGGCACAGGCCACTTTAGCAAGCTGGAGCTCTGCATCTAAGGCCAGGCCTGGAACTCCGACCAGTGAAGTAGCAAGGGCTATGGCCTGAGATTTAGACACCAAGTTTACCTTAGAATCACATGTTTCATCCAGAGGCTGGCCACGCCGAGCCCTCCGGGCTCGGGTAGGTCCAGGTGTCTTTAAAACTTAGAGCATGGCCAGGTACAACCCCCATGGTTAATTGTCCGAGAGAACAAGGGCCTCCCGAACTGTTAGCTGGGACATAGGTAAATGTGGTTAGTCCGCAGAGCAAAAACCACCCACGGGGAAGATATAAGTGTGCATAAAAATAAGAAGTCGGGGTTGGGGAAACAGAACAATTCATCTCATGGTTGGTCAAATTAGTATCAACCTTCCGTGCCCCTACAGTAGCAAAACAGGAAATAACATTTGAGGACACGGCCATTAGCCTAATCTGAAGACAATGCTGGTTTGTATAGGGTTTAGGATTTGAGACAGAACCAAACTGAGACAGATGCCCAGCTGTCAATTTAATATTGAAACCAGCAAGTTTAGTATATTTGTGAATTTCTTGCAAGGGCATAGCCACCCCCACAGAACAAGTAGTAAATACAGACCCTAAAGTGTAACCACTCCCTACACAAAAGTGGGAAGAATTAAAGGCTGTGACAGCTAAAAGGGCCCACCAGTTATTTTCTGGGGAGCGGAAGGATAAAGGGGCCAGCTGTCCAGAAACAGTAAACACCCATACAAGTATTAAAAACATGGCCAAATTAGAGTGATTTGAGTTTAAACAATAACTTGAGTCCCAAATCTTCCGATGTTCTGGTCCCAGTAGGCAGGACCGTCCACTGCTCGGGGTCTGGATTCTGCGGTGGATGTACAGCTTTTAATCGGGAGTAGTGAATCCAGCTTTTGTGTCCCTCTACTTTAGCTGCTGTGTGGGACACCAGTAAGACGAGATAGGGTCCTTCCCACTGTTCCAGAAGGTGTTCGTCCTTCCAGGTACGGAGAAGGACGAAGTCACCTGGCTGTAGGGAATGGACAGGTGCATCCAAAGGGAGTGGCTGAGAGTCCTTAATGTACCTGTAAAAAGAACATAAAACAGCAGACAGAGAACACATATACTGAGACAAATATCCACACCCAGCCTCCCATTCCCCTAGCAGGATCGGGGTACCATTCACAGGCCATGCCCTTCCAAACATAATCTCGAAGGGGCTTAAACCAGTTCTTCCCTTAGGAAGAGCTCGAATGCGGAGTAAAACCAAAGGTAGGGCATCAGGCCACTTTAAAGACACTTCCTGACATATCTTGGCTAGATGCCTTTTGAGTGTCTGATTAGTGCGCTCTACCACTCCACTGGCCTGTGGCCTCCAAGGGGTGTGAAGTTTCCAGTTGAGCTGGAGGATATCCGAGACATTCTGGACAATTTTGGAAGTGAAGTGTGTTCCCTGGTCAGACTCCATCCATCGAGGCAGGCCAAATCTAGGAAAAAATCTCTTTAACAAGTTTAAGAGCCACAGTCTTAGCAGTGTTCCTCGGTTAATACTGTGATCCTTCTTTTGATGAGCCTGTAGTGCATTACTGCTACCTTTAAGGGGAGTTGTACGGCCTCCAAAAGCTGAAGAATTTGTAACCTGTGCTTGACCAGGGAGCCTTGAGCCGTCAATAATCCCCTTTGTTTCCATAAACCTGCGTGGGCATGTAGTACACCAAAAGCATATTTAGAGTCTGTGAAGATATTAACCCTTTTCCATTTTGACAATTCAAGCACACGAGTTAAAGCCACTATTTCGGCTAGCTGGGCTGAAGTCCCGAGGGGCAGGCTTTTTGCCTCCACAGTTTCATGGAGAGACACCACGGCATAGCCCGCCCTTCTAAGTCCATTTACAACAGTGCTACTGCCATCCGTGTACCACTCATAGTCTGCGTTAGCAAGAGGTTGATCTTTTAAATCCTGACGGCTGGAATACTGGGCATCTATAACTTCCAAGCAGTCATGCTCTTGGCCCTCTGTTTCTGGCAGCAAGGTGGCTGGGTTAAGGGAGGGGCAAGCCTGCAGGGTAACTTAGGGGTTCTCTAAGAGCTTAGCCTGATACCGGGCTACCCGAGCTTGGGTGAGCCAGAGACCCCCCTTTGTGTCCAGTAAGGCTTGGTCCATATGTGGAGTGTATACTTGAACAGCCCCCTCCCCAAAGTCAGTTTTTCTGCTTCCTCTAACACCAGAGCTGTAGCTGCAACTGTCCGTAGGCATGCCGGCCACCCCTTAGCAACCTGATCCAATTGTTTGGAGAAATAAGCCACTGGGCGTTTCCAAGAGCCCAATAACTGTGTAAGTAGTCCCAGGGCCACCCCTTTTCTTTCATGTACATACAATTGAAAGGGCTTAGAAAGATCGGGCAGACCCAGGCCTGGGGCTTCCATCAATTTTCTTTTTATTAAGGTAAAAGCATTATTTGCCTCTGTTGTCCAGTAAAACGGTTTCTGATCGGTCCCTTTAACACATTCATACAGTGGCTTAGCTAGTAGTCCAAACTCTGGAATCCATATGCGGCAAAATCCTGCCATTCCCAGGAATACTCTGAGCTGCTTGCGATTTCGGGGAGTAGAAACTCGACAAATAGGTTCAAGCCTCCCCCTTGAAAGCTGGCGTTCCCCCTGTCTGATCTGGAAGCCTAGGTAACATACTTCAGGGAGGGAAATTTGGGCTTTATTTCTTGACACGCAATACCCCCGTAGCCCAAGAAAGTTTAAAAGACTTACGGTTGCCTGGTGACATACTTCTAGTCCCACTGCTGCGATTAATAAATCATCAACGTACTGTAGGAGAAGGACTTTGTTCTCATTTTCCCATCCTTCCAAGTCCCGGGATAAAGCTTGACAGAAAAGAGTGGGGGAGTTCTTAAATCCTTGTGCCAGCACCGTCCAACACAGTTGCCTTTTATTCCTGTTTGCGTCTTCCCATTCAAAGGAGAAAATTTCCTGGGACCCTGTGTCCACCAGAATTGTGAAAAAGGCATCCTTTAAATCAAGAACTGAGAAACATGAATACTGTCCCCCCACAGAGGCTAGCAGTGTATATGGGCTGGGCACGAGGGAGTATAGAGTCTTAACCCTCTCGTTGACTGCTCTTAAGTTCTGCACCAATCGATAACTGCCGTCCGGTTTCTGGACTGGTGAGATAGAGGTATTCCAAGCTGAGTGACACTCCTGTAATACCCCACACTGCAGGAATTTATCTATAATTTTCTGTAATTCCTCCCTGGCCTCCTTCTAAGTATCAAGACTTTGCTCATATCTTCATTCTGCTTCTGCCCATGCCTTAGCTGAAACCTGGTTTCGCTCCACTTCAGAGAGGAGTGTTCACAGAAGTACCTGGCAGTTATCCCAGTCAGGTTTATGACTAACCAGACAGCCTTCAAAAACTGAAATAAATCGGGAGGGGGTGGTAGAAAATTCCCCTGCCTGCGCTTTGAAAGCCGCTAGATCCACAGAATTAAAAGGAACATGAGAGTACACCTGCATAGTGGTTAACTGCTGAGTAGCCGTAGCATTGCGAGCGATTTGGGTTTCAGTAATTAAAGGGTACAAACCTGTGGCGGGCTCAATTGGCGGGGCTGAGGGGACTTTGTCACCATACAATGGGGGTGCTGTGGCCGAATGTGACCCCGCTCCTGCTATTACAGTAAATAATGAGTTTTAAACATTTTCACAACTCTTCCCTAAGCCTGTTGGAATCAAATTACACTGCTTCAAAATATCTGTTCTGTTCCATAATGACATAAATATCTGACCTTACATAGGCTCATTCCATTTACCAGTTCGTTGACAAAATAAAAGAAGTTTGAGGATTGTATTATAATTAATTGAACCCTCCGGTGGCCACCGTTCCTGGTCCTCTAGCTGATATTGAGGCCAGTCTATTGTACAATACCTTTTTAGTTTACCCTTAGTTAGTGGATCCATTCCAAAGATTTTCCAATTACCGAGAATGCAACCAGAATGCATTCTAAAGGCGTGCACGCTACCTTATCCTGTGACTGTCCCTGTCCCATTCCTTACCGGGAGACCCTGGGCGTCCCCAGGTCTTAGCAGGTGACAGATTAAACCCTTTAACTTTTATCCTACCTTATCCCCGAGACCGGTTCCTCACCGTCGCTCAGGACCAAAGCTTCTCCACCTTCTGAGGCGTTGCACCGTTGTGCCTCCCGGGGTCAACCGTACCAGACTTCGCTGAGGCCCCCAGTGAAAGCACCGGTGCGCGCTGGACATCAGCGATTGTCTCAATCCGTCGGCCACCGGAGAGGGTCCGGGCAAGGCTAATTTTTCAGCCTCAGACCGTCTTGCCGCGGTCGCCAAAGCTGTTGCAGGGGAGCAACAGTTGGGGTTCGTTTGCCCGGTGTGCGTATCCCCAATGACCACACCGGAGTGGAGAAGCAAGTATCTTTATTTGAGTCAAATAAGGTGCAAGGAGATATAAAATCTCAGATCATGCACGCATCACTATCCGTTGCCATGTCTTATATACCTTACTTGTTTACAAAGATGTTCACAGGTGCTACAATTCATCATTTACAATTCATTAACTACCGGATCTTTTAATTAACTATATCCTTAACCCATACTACTGACCCCCCCCTTTGATCGATTACATCTTGTACCATAAACAAAAGAACACAAGAAAATGATAAACGATTACATGTACTCATGCTAACTTTAAAGGAACATATTGTTTAGCTCGAAAGGCAGTCGTAGGCCTGAGAATGTAAACTTTTGACTCCACGCCATATTGCCAGTTACCTGGAGCACTGCACCCCCTAACACCACTGAGTTTTGGGATCCCCCTAAGTTAGCCTAGACCATTTTTCCAGAAATTTACAGGAGTCCGGACCCTTCTTACAGGAGTCCGAACCCATCCTAAATATATAAAATGAGCCGGCGTTCGTTTAGGGAACTGTCCTGACTTAGACGTCTGGTTACCCATACAGGAGGACGTCACACACCAATAGCACAAGAAGGAAATTCAGGTTCGTCAGAGCGATGCCCGGTGCAACACACAAAAGGAGCCCACAGGCTACTGCCTCAATCGCCCTTGCTTTCACACCAAGGGTTTTACCCAAGTGTGCTGCGGCTGCAATTGTGCAGATTCCACTCACTCAGACCGCAGGGACAGAAACCCCTTGGTCGGCCGATCCCCGGATGGAGAGAGCACCCAGACTCAAATACTCCACAGGAGGACGGATAGACACAGAGAAAGGACATTGCTCAGTCCGGACAAAACACAGAAATAATTACCTGACCAGATTCCTGATGTCAGATTCCGGGATCCCTACCAGAACAGAGTGAGAACCAACACGTTCGATGGCGAAGACTTCACTGTGGTCATGCGCCTTTCTGTTCTGGTGGAGGACTGCTCGGGCCAAATGCCCAGGTGCCGGCTGCCACGGTCATCTTACAAAAATGGTCAGGAATGACACAGCCCCAGTGAAGACGGTTGCCATCTCGGTGGAAGCTCCAAATTGTCAAAGTTAGACTCAGGGCTTGACTACACTCACACTTTACAGCACTGCAACTGGGGTGTGAAAAAACACCCCCCGAGCGCTGCAAGATACAGCGCTGTAAAGTGTCAGTGTAATCAGGGCAGCAGCGCTGGGAGCACAGCTCCCAGCGCTGCACGCTACACCCGTAAGGGATGTGGTTTACATGCAGCGCTGGGAGAGCTCTCTCCCAGCGCTGCCGCTCTGACTACACTCAGGGCTTGTCTACATCAGAAAGTTGCAGCGCTGGTGAGGGAGTTACAGCGCTGCAACTTAGGAGGTGTACACATCTGCAGGGCACCACCAGCGCTGCAACTCCCTGTTTGCAGCGCTGGCCGTACTCCCGTTTGTCTCGGGTGTAGAGGATCCAGCGCTGGTGATCCAGCGCTGGTAATCAAATATAGACACTTACCAGCGCTTTTCTTGACCTCCGTGGAATAAGCAGGTATCCCAGCATACCTGAGGAAGCCTCTGGTAATCAAGCTGGTTTCCTTCCCCGGTTTGCTCTCGCGTTCCCCGAACCCCGAGCAAGCAGGTCTCCTTCCCTGAGGTTTGCTGGGTGGTTCCGGGAACGCGAGAGCAAACCGGGAAAGGAGACCAGCTTCGCCGCGGTTTGCTCTCGCGTTTCCCGGAACCACCCTGCAAACCGCAGGGAAGGAGACCTGCTTGCTCGGGGAACGCGAGAGTAAACCGCGGCGAAGCTGGTCTCCTTTCCCGGGTTTGCTCTCGCGTTCCCCGAACCACCCAGCAAACCGCAGGGAAGGAGACCTGCTTGTTCGGGGGTTCGGGGAACGAGAGAGCAAACCGGGAAAGGAGACCAGCTTCGCCGCGGTTTGCTCTCGCGTTCCCCGAACCTCCCTTGAAGCCGCCCAACAGCGCTGCAGTGTGGCCACATCTAACACCACTTGCAGCGCTGGTTGCTGTAAGTGTGGCCACTCTGCAGCGCTGGCCCTATACAGCTGTACTAATACAGCTGTAACAACCAGCGCTGCAAAATTTTAGATGTAGACATGGCCTCACACTTCAAAGCGCTGCCGCGGCAGCGCTTTGAAATTCCAAATGTAGCCATACCCTCAGGACTCACAGTTTGTCAGACCATTCTGTTTTATTAGCACAGCGCTCTGCTAATAACACCCAGATAATGGGAGCACCATGCAAGACACAAACTATCTTATTTATACAGATAAAAGGGCGAGAACTTAACAAGATAACAAAGGAAGCAGAATCTGATAAGTTTACCTGGGCTGGGCATGCATATCTTATTTCCTTACTAACTATTACCGATCTTCTGTTAATGTTTTGCCATTAGCACCATTGTTTATGCCTATTGTTTCTTTTCCTGGCACCTGTATTTCAACATTTCTGATTTCTGCTTAAAGGTACATACAACATTTCTTTAATACATTCTTATTTTTACAATATAATTCATTCTACTTTCACAGTACTTTCCCAAGCCAGTAATAATAGTTGCAGTAATTTTAAAACAACAGCTAAGGATCAGTCATGAGAAAGTTCAGGGTTTTCCCAGGTTGGACTAATTTGAACATCAGTCCCAGTGTATCTTCTATTTTTCCCAAGACATTCAGTCCTTTTGGACTCTTGCTGAAAAAACAGTATAACAAAGACATTAAATGTATGGCTTTTTAGTATCTTTTGAAGATTCTGCAGCTTGTACTAGTGTAAATTGGAATAGATCCTCTGCAGTGTGTATAGTAGAGATTAGGATTACACTTTTCTCTGAGCAAAGTTTGTATTCCAGTGTCTTCCAGAGAAGTTTGCAGCTCCATCAAATGCACAAGCAGCCATCTGTTTGGGGTTCAATTTACAAGCATTTAACTCTTCTAAGATATGGGTTGTCACAGATGCAGCCAATGTGTCTTCTATAACTTGAACATCTAGAAATGCATCTATTGGCCATCCTACCACTGACATGAAGATAACCACAATGACTTAATACTTGATGCCCATTTACATTGGTGCATTCATCAGCCATGTATGCACATTTTTTTTAATGTGGTGAGAGTTCTTCACTTTTTCAACAGCTATTACACGAAGTAAACCTATTTCTCCATGCTTATTCCCCTGCCCCCGCCCCAAGTTCCTCACATCTCCTTGTCAATTGCTGGAAATGGGCCATTTTCATTACCACTACAAACAGTTCTTTTTCTCTCCTGCTGACAATAGCTCACCTTAACTGATAACTCTCCTTATAGTGTGTATGGCAGGCCTGCACAACATGCGGGCTCACTGTGCGGCCCCGCGGGGGTGGCGGTGGGGTGAGTAGGAGAGCTCACTGTGCGACCTGTGGGGGGTGAGTAGGCAAGTGGCAGGTGAGGGAGGGAGGCTGAAGAGGCGGGTAGGCAGTGGTGGGGGATGAGGAGGTGAGCGGGGGGGTGGGGGGCTGAGGAGGCAAGTAGGGGAGGCAGGTGAGCCAGCTGCAGGGGAGAGGGGGCTGAGGGGGCGGATGGGGGAGCAGGTGAGCCAGTGGTGGGGGAAGGGGGACTGAGGAGGCGAGCAGGTGGGCGGTGGCGGGGGCTGAGTAGGCGAGGTGGGGGGCTGAGGAGGTGAGCGAGGAGTCAATGGCTGACCTGTTCTACTGATCTGGTCTGGCTCCCATCCCCTCTCCAAGGGTTGCAGCTGTCTGGAGGTGCCTGCCTTCCATGCCTTCCTCAGTGACACATCATTCATTCAACAGGGCAATTGATTACAAAGTGGGGGGAAGATCTTATTCTACTAGCAAAAAGACATTTTTCTTTTACCTTAATTATACTACCTTAGGGGCTCACTTTAACATATGACCAAGTTCAATACCGTTGTTTTGGTGGGGCAGCGCTGGGGAAGGAGGGCTTTTTTCTGTGGGGTGGGTGGTGCTGGGGAGGGGTTGTGTTTCGGGGGGGGCTTGGCGGTGCTGGGGGGGGTCGGCGGGGCCGGGGGGGTCAGCCCTCAGCTGTTTTCTTTGGAGTAATATGGCCCTCGCCGCTTTATGTGTTGTGCAGGCCTGGTGTATGGTAACACCCATTGTTTCATGTTCTCCGTGTATATCTACATCTTCCTACTGTATTTTCCACTACATGCATCCGATGAAGTGGGCTGTGGCCCACAAAGGCTTATGCTCAAATAAATTGGTTAGTCTCTAAGGTGCCACAAGAACTCCTGTTCTTTTTGTAGTTTGTAGTGTGTGTGGCATCTCTTGCTTAAATAGAAAGTATGATGTGACAGCCATGTTTGTTTGCATAAACTGTTTATGTCCCCTGCATTCTCAACAACCTCATTAAGTACTTCTAAAATTGGATTTTACAGTGACTGGCTTCTAAGGTTTTCTGCATGTTGCTGCAGTTGAGAGGCTTGGTGTTTTGCAGTTTTTCCATTTAAGTTGTCAGTATTGGCTTTGCTGATCGGTCTGGCAAACCAAGCTCCTCCACTTTTACTATATAAATCCACGATATGCTCACATCTCGAACGTTGTGTGCATTCTGGTCACCCCACCTCAAAAAAGATATATTGGAATTGGAAAAGGTACAGAGAAGAGCAACTTAAATGATCAGGGGTGTGGAACAGATTCCATATGAGGAGAGAAATTAAAAAAACTTGAACTTTTCAGATTGGAAAAGAGATTTGATATGATCGAGGTCTGTAAAATCTTGACTGGATAAAGTCAATAAAGAAGTGACATTTACTCCTTCACATAATATAAGATCACCCAACTGAAATAATAGGCAGCATGTTTAAAACAAACATAAGGAAGTACTTCTTCACACAATGCACAGTCAATCTCTGAAATTTTTTTACCAGGGGATATTGTGAAGGCCAAAACTATAACAGGGTTAAAAACAGAACTAGATAAGTTCATGGAGGATAGGTCCATCAGTGGCTATAAGCCAGAATGGCCAGGGATGCAACACCATGCTCTGAATGCCCCTACCCTCTTTTCACCAGAAGCTGGGAGTGGATGACAGGAAATGGATCACCTGATGATTGCCTGTTCTGTTCATTCACTTTGAAGAACCTGGCATTGGCCACACTCAGAAGACAGGATACTGGGCTAGAAGGACTATTGGTCTGACTGTTTTGCCATTTTTATGTTCCTATGTAAAAATTAATTATAATAATAAAAATGTTTAAGACACAAACTCCCCAAGATAGCGACCTCTCAAGATAGTGATGATGTGAGATAACAACCTTGGGAAATAATGCATTTAAAAAATCTTGGCCTACTAGGAAATATATATTTTTGTAAGTTTCCCAGTCACAAATCTAGCATTCTGGAGCAAAGCCACTAAAATATAGTCTAACAAACAAATGTTCTTTTAATGTGTCCCTCCCTTCTCCATCCACCACCCCCATTCATAGCTGTTGTCCTCGGTCAATGAAGAACTAGAGTTCAGAGGTGCTTTCATGTGAGTTCAGCTCCCACTCTGGGGGGTGGGAGAGCAGAAGGTACCTTGCTCTTTCTTTCTGCCACTCGCCCCCGGCCACTCACTCTGGATGCTGTTGTTCATGGTGCCACCATTCATTCCACGGCTCCATCACTGATGGCCCTGTGCAGTCACTTGTCACTGTGACCTCTGCAATTCGGTTTCTTGAGGTTCCACCCAGCTCTCAGTGGGGGAACCTCACAGCGAGTGCAGGCTGGGTAGTCTCTTTCACAGCAACACTGTCCCACAGCAGGTCTAAGCACTTCACCTGATTATCAGGGATTTCAGCTATAGTGGACATATAAAAAAACAAAAATGGATGAAAATGGGAAGAAAAGAGAAAATGTGATGGTTAAACCACTGGAAGGGGAACTCAGAGCAGATATAGCATCAGAAATTACCCATAACTTAATTTAAAAACTGACTTTCAGGTTAACTTTGAGGTTTCGCATTAGCTCAGTGTCTGCCAGACAGCTGTTTTTCTCTCTGTTTACTGATACATATGCTGATACCCTTTGCTTCTGATGTGGGAGGAGCCCTTTGAATTTCTATATTTGGTGGATCAGAAAAGGGGAGGGGCTGCTTTGTACCAACCTGAAGGGCAAGACTTTTCAGGGCATGCTCTCCCTGTGAAAGTTTGTCATGCTTTCAGTTTTCTTGCTGCAGGCTGTAAACAGGCAATAATGAGAATTTTCTGCAGTAGAGAACATTGTTGTGCTTAGATCTGGGTCAAGCCTATTAACTTCTAGTGGACTCTGGAATGCTGAAGGTAAGTTTGTCCCTTTTCTTTCTCAGACTTTCCTCTCGATCCTTTAACTCTGTGCCAGCTCTGTTATAAATTTTTTTTACTGCTGACGTATTTTGTTAGTAACAGGGCTTATCACAGGGGAAAAAAGGGGTTTTTCAAATCATTACATGACAGTAGATCAGCCCGGTTAAGCACTCCCCTCCTCTCACCCAAACACCCTCAGTCTTGAAAAGGGAAAAGTGAAACTGGGATGGTCACCGTGACATGGCATTTTACAGCAGTTGTCTCTCCAAACAGGACAGGGATGCTTTGAATACATAAAGATTACTTTGAAAGCTGTGTGCTTGGGAACTTGTAAGAAAGGGAAGTTGTAAAGGAAATGGAAGCAAGTTCCAGAGGTGTGAGAGATGAGACAGAGCAAAAAAAAAAAAACAAAAAAAACCAAACACTGGAAGGATAGTCTGGCCTGTCACAGGCACTAGGTTCCAGTTGTAGTTCCCTCTTTCCCCTTTAGTTCTCCAGTTTCCTTGGGGGAGGGATAGCTCAGTGGTTTGTTATCCCTAGGGTTGAGTTAAATCCTTGACGGGGTCATTTAGGGACCTGGGTCAAATATCTGTCTGGGGGATTGGTCCTGCTTTGAGCAAGGGGGTGGAATAGATGACCTCCTGAGGTCCCTTCCAACCCTGGTATTCTATGAGTCTTCTAACCCATTATCAGATACACAGTATTGAGTCTGAAAATCCACCATGCTGTGGGGACCCAGTTATAAAACAATGTTGGCCTTGTCAGACAAGACAATTGTATTTTGTGTTACTGCCTTCACCAGTCATGCCAGAGCCTTGCAGCCTCCAACTCCAGACTAGCTCAGCAATCTTCCCAGGCCTTTGTTTCAACGCAGCTCGCAGCAAAACCGATGTACAGCGTAAGCGGACGGCTGCCCGGCTGTTTTGAGATCTGGGTTCAAGGCGGGCCAGCGAGCCCTGAACGCGCTGGTTTTCCAGCCTCTTGCTGAGTCCTGGCCAGGCTGTAAAGCGCTGTCCTCACCCCCGCCTGTGTCTGGGGAGCAGCCCAGGGCAGACTTCCCCCTCCGGCGCAACACACTGCCATGTCCTGCTCCCCTCTGAGCCCGCCCCCCGCGCTCGGCCCTGACCCCGCCCCGCAGCTCGAGGCCAGCGCGTTCCCGTTGGCCCTGCCCGAGGGGGGCGGATTGAGTGACCCGGGCAGGAGGGTGCGGGGGCACCGCCCACACATCCGCGCATGCGCACGCGCGCCCGAAGTAGGCGGGGGGATGGAGTGGGCGCGGCTGTCGGGGGAGGTGCCGGGTGGTCCCGTGAGGGAGAGACCTCGGCCCCTCACGCGCCCCCCTCAGGGAACTCCTGGGGCTGGAGACCGGCACCGCTCCGACAGGGATGTGCGCTGGAGAGTGGTGAGCTGGGGGGCCTGCACCCCCTCCCCCCGCCTGCACAAACCTCCTTCCTCCCACTGGCACCCGGGCTCACCTCCTGCCCCATCCCCTGGCATCCCCCCAGCCTCTGCCCCAGCCCCCCCCCGCACCTCCCGCAACCCCCCCCGCCTGCACAAACCTCCTTCCTCCCACTGGCACCCGCGCTCACCTCCTGCCCCAGCCCCCGGCATCCCCCCAGCCTCTGCCCCAACCCCCCGGGATACCCCTAGCTCCCACCTCCCGCCACCCCCCCCGCCTGCACAAACCTTCTTCCTCCCACTGGCACCCGCGTTCACCTCCTGCCCCAGCCCCTGGCATCCCCCCAGCCCCCCCGGCATCCCCCTAGCCCCCACCTCCCGCAACCCCCCCCCGCCTGCACAAACCTCCTTCCTCCCACTGGCACCCGCGCTCACCTCCTGCCCCAGCCCCCGGCATCCCCCCAGCCTCTGCCCCACCCTTCCCGGGATACCCCCACCTCCCGCAACCCCCCCCCCGCGTGCACAAACCTCCTTCCTCCCACTGGCAGCCTGCGCTCACCTCCTGCCCCAGCCCCCGGCATCCCCCCAGCCCCCCCGGCATCCCCCTAGCCCCCACCTCCCGCAACCCCCCCCGCCTGCACAAACCTCCTTCCTCCCACTGGCACCCGCGCTCACCTCCTGCCCCATCCCCCCGGCATCCCCCCCCCCCACCTCCCGCAACCCCCCCCCCTGCACAAACCTCCTTCCTCCCACTGGCACCCGCGCTCACCTCCTGCCCCAGCCCCCGGCATCCCCCCAGCCTCTGCCCCAGGCCCCCCGGCATCCCCCCCACCTCCCGCAACCCCCCCCGCCTGCACAAACCTCCTTCCTCCCACTGGCACCCGCGCTCACCTCCTGCCCCAGCCCCCGGCATCCCCCCAGCCTCTGCCCCAGCCCCCCCGGCATCCCCCAGCCCCCACCTCCCGCAACCCCCCCAGCCTGCACAAACCTCCTTCCTCCCACTGGCACCCCGCGCTCACCTCCTGCCCCAGCCCCCGGCATCCCCCCAGCCTCTGCCCCAGCCCCCCCGGCATCCCCCTAGCCCCCACCTCCCGCAACCCCCCCAGCCTGCACAAACCTCCTTCCTCCCACTGGCACCCGCGCTCACCTCCTGCCCCATCCCCTGGCATCCCCCCAGCCTCTGCCCCACCCTTCCCGGGATACCCCTCCACCTCCCGCAACCCCCCCCGCCTGCACAAACCTTCTTCCTCCCACTGGCACCCCGCGCTCACCTCCTGCCCCAGCCCCCGGCATCCCTCCCCCACCTCCCGCAACCCCCCACCTGCACAAACCTCCTTCCTCCCACTGGCACCCCGCACTCACCTCCTGCTCCAGCCCCCCCCGGCATCCCCCCAGCCTCTGCCCCAGCCCCCCTGGCATCCCCCCACCTCCCGCAACCCCCCCCGCCTGCACAAACCTCCTTTTTCCCACTGACACCCTGTGCTCACCTCCAGCCCCAGCCCCCGGCATCCCCCCCCCGCATCTCTCGCAACCCCCCCCCTGCACAAACCGCCTTCCTCCCACTGGCTCCCCGCGCTCACCTCCTGCCCCAGCCCCCCCGGCATCCCCCCAGCCTCTGCCCCAACCCCCCGGGATGCCCCCACCTCCCGCAACCCCCCCCCCCCCCGCCTGCACAAACCTCCTTCCTCCCACTGGCACCCTGCGCTCACCTTCTGCCCCATCGCCCCTGGCATTCCCCCAGCCTCTGCACCATCTCTCCTGCCTGCACCATCTCCCCCTCCCCCCTGGCCATCCCTACCCCCTGCACCATCCCCCCCTCCACTGCCTCTGTCATCCCTCCAGCTCCCATCGCCTGCATCATCCCCCTCCCCAACCCCCCCCACCTGCACCATCCTCTCAGCCCCCCTACCTGCACCATTGCCCCAGCCCTCACCGTCTGCACCATCTCCCACCTGGCATCCCCCCCCCACCTCCCCTCGCCTGCATCGTCTCCCCCCGCATCCCCTCAGCCCCCACCACCTGCACCATTGCCCCAGCCCTCACTGTCTGCACCATCTCCCACCTGGCATTCCCCCCCCAACCTCCCCCCGCCTGCATCGTCTCCCACCTCAGCCCCCACCACCGGCACCATCTCCCGCCACCCCCACCCCGGAACCGACTGTGTTACTAGGACTGGCTGTGAATCACTTGTCTTGTCCCTCCAGAAAGAGGGGACGCAGTACAAATGTCTGCTTCACGTGTGCCTCCCTCTTGGGGAGGTGGTGGTGGTGGCAGTGGAGGTGTAAAACTAGGAAGCAGGGTTTTGTTGGTTGTATTTTGATTTTACAGAGTGGCTGTCCATCCCTTCTTCCCACCCCCTCTCCCTATGTCTGTCTGTAGTGTCCGCTAGCTGCTCTGGGCGGACTGGGTTCTCTCCACAGTTGTCCTGCTTTTTGTCCCCTTAATCCCTCCAAGATACAAAACATGCACAAGAATTTTTTAAAATGTCATTAATGTTTAAAAATGTTAGATTACATCATTTAAAAACTAAATCAGATTTTTCTACCAATTTAAGTTTTATATTTAGCAACTGTTCATTTCGGTTTAACCCAATTCAGCAACAGTGCCAGGTGTGAGAACGCTGGCTGGAATGATGGGGGAGATAGAACAGCTAAACCGCAGAATACAGGAGAGGCTGGGATCTGTAACTGATGGTGTCAGGAATCAAGCAGCGAAGATTTGGAATTGGGAAAGCAGCCATGTGTGTTCTAGTGTAAATGTGTGTTCAGTTCGTATTATGTGGTTCTGTTGGGATTTGACTGACTGGTAGAGAAGTGATTACTGAGGGCTGGTCTGTGCAAAAATTTGCCCCTTTTAATTGATAAATCTGCACTTGGAGCTGGGGGTGTGCTTCCTAGCTAGAGGAGCTGCTTTAGCTCTCATCTAGTTAGTGCAATAAAAATAGTAGTGTAGCCGGAACACAGTGCCAGTGGTAGGAGGGGCTTGCTGCCCTGGGTAGGTGTCTAGGGTCTCTGATAGGATCGTGCTTACGGTGCTGGCCCTCCTGCTGTCCTTAGTTAAAAACAAGTCCTTAGATAAACTTGTGTGTGTAGAAAGGCCATAGAGCTATGCTTTCTTGCAGCCATCTTGTTTATAAGTGAAGAGGGTGCCGCAATATGTGGGACAGAAGATTAGGGGAGTTGGGCTGTCTGAAGAGGAAAAGGATGTAAGCAAAATTTTGGGGTGTGTATGTGTGTGGTGTGTGTATGTAGGTAGATGTGGGAGAGAGAGGGTAGTCTGAACACTTAGTTTCTATTCCTGGCTCTGGGAAGTGTTGTTTAGTGGTTAGAGGAGAAATGGACCAGGACTCATAAATTATATTGCCCACTCACCTACACACACAGCAATGCCCTGCTGATTTCTCCCCGAAACATGCACTCACCCCTTTACCTGCCTCCCAAGTTTTAGTGTTCATTGATCATCTCCCACCTTTCCTTTTGTCTTTGTATGAAGAAAGCTTTGATAAAAGTCCCAAAGACGACCTGCTGCCAAATTAAAGTGAATGGTCCACTGAGGAACCCCAACATGTCCAGGAGAGAAGGGAGCTGGCAGTGAAGTAGAAAGCATATTATTCTCCATTAAATGTAAGATAATTGTATCAACTTCTCTAGAACTGTTAGTTTCATTCCTACTAAATTCTATAGGACTTTTTCATAAGGGAGGTTTGAGAGTAGGAAGGAGACTCTTTGCTTTCACATTTGGTACAGAACAGCAGACTAGCTGCAGAGTAGTGCAGGGGATGGGATGTGCACTCTACAGCTGCCACAGTGCTGAGAACTTTGGCTTCCAGGTGATAATGTCACTGTGTTTCAACCTAGGGTGAAGGAGAGCACCATCCATTTTGGCACCTGGGCAGAGTACAGTTTCAGTGCTCCCCTCACCCCCAGTGGTTGAGGCCCCCCCAAAAAATCCACACAGCACCCCAATTTGGTGCCCACCCTTGCTCACCAGCCCTAGTACCAGCCTTGGGGAGGAGCACCTCCTCCTCCTGATCATGGGAAGTGGTGGCAGAGCTCCCATGATGCAAGCCCAAGGGCAGGAGGAAGTCTCACTTTTTTGTCCTCTCCCAGCCATGGCAGGTTGTAGTCCAGCTGCAGGGACCAAGAGCAGCACCTTGTTCTCTTTCTGCCCCCACCCATTGTAAAGACACTGGAGCCACGCTTCAGAAGTGAGAGAGAGTGATCAGTGAGGGACTCTTCTCTCTCCTGATCAGGAGAAGAGGAAGGAGCATATCTTGCCATACTGCTGAAGTGTGGTGCATGCAGGAAGGAGTTAGGCTGTCTGCTGACTATTTGACTTCTGATGGTTTGGAAGAAATATCTGACCAACACAGAGTATCAAGGATGCTGCTTAGTGCCTGTTAGAGCTAAGTTTCAGTTCTCCCTTAGCACCAGTGCCATTTGGTTCATTACATTGGACTCTTCTTTACCTTTCCATTCTCAGCTTGTGAAGTGTGTCTCCTAAAGAAAGCCTCCAGTATGGGTGATGACATAAAGTTTCACCAGCAGCTTCTAGTCATCGATGAAAACCTGGGAACTGAAGAAGTGGAGGCCCTGAAATTTCTCTGTAGTGACTTGCTCTCCTTCAAAAAGCTGGAAACTGTAGAATCAGCTCAGGACATCTTCCAGCTCCTCATGGCTAAGGATTTGCTGAATAAGGAAGATACTTTCATACTAGCTGAGCTTTTGTACAGGATTAGGTGTCACTTCCTGCTCCAGAAACTTGGCTACACCAAGGAAACAGTGCAAGAAAATCTACCCTGGAAAGGGAAGGTATCTCGGTACAGGTGAGCTTCCTGGGAACTGGGTGTCTCCAGACATTTTCTGCCTTGAAAGGATGTTGATCTGTTACTTGCTGTGTGATATTTGAAAGTTGTGAAGTTTGGTGATTAGGTTTTACATATGCAGATACCCAGACTATTCGGTGACCTTTAATTTTTCTTGGGGTGAGGCTGCAAAGCTCAGAGCATTCTTGGGCCAACAACACGTTAGAAAGGCCTGGGTCCTCTTCTGTTATGTTGTGCCAGAGGAGAGGAGTGACATAGTGTGACTGTCATTCCTCTCCCATAGCTTTCTACTGCTGTCTCTCTGGCTCTTCCTCCTTTGTTTTGTCCCTCTCCCTCTGTGAATTCTTGGGTTGGATTGGGATTTTTTTATATCCTCTTCCTCCTACGACAACCTAAACTTCCTCTGCTCTTCCATATTAATTTGCTTACACCAGTGGTAAGCTCTTGGCCATAACGCTTGGCTGCTGCTCATGCTCTTCATGCTCTACTATGCCAGCTCTAGCTCTCCAGCATTGCCTGCAGTCTGCCTGCTGCATGTTGACCTTTTCAGAGCAGGCTAAGTAGCGATCACCGCCTCTGCTACAGGTGAAGCAGGTTGGCAGCATTGGAGGAGCATAGCAGAGCTTCCAATAGTGGGCACATTACCATCCTCTGAACATTGCTTTGGGGGGCCAGTGTAGGGTTCACAGTGTGTATACAATGGTATTTAGTTCACCTAACTAGATCTATGTCACACAGGCAGATGCTGTATGAACTGTCAGAGGACATCACCAGTGAGGATTTAAAAAGAGCCATGTTCCTCTTGAGGGACCAGCTCCCAAAGAAGCTGACAAATATGGTATGTGGGGAGAGGGTGAAGAACTTAGAGGCTCTTAGTGAGAGTAGGAGAGAGGGTTTTGCCAGCATATGGCGTCAGCTTATTGTCAGCATGTGACTTGGGCAGTGGTTTATTTCTATCCGAGGGAAGGTGGTGGCTGAGTGGGGCTAGAAAGTGAGACCCAGGCCCTGCATTTATACTAAGAACTGTTATGCTGCATTGGCTTTCTCTTGTGTTTGCTGCGTGATGGATTCTGAGGCCTTTCAAGTCCTAGAGGTCACTAGGAAATACCAGGCTAATCCCCCGAGCTGTGTTATAGCATAGTTGGCTCTGGTCTGTGTGTATGGGACCAAGACACATGACATTAACTAGTTACTTGATTGTGATACTGTAACATAGTACACTGATACAGTGTGGTACTGGCGATATAAGAAGGATCAAACCAGATTATGAAGCTGTCAGTGAGCTACCATGTTACAACATGATTTGCCCCCCAGCGCTGTGAAATGTACTATGGAGACACCTCCTTGGTAGTAAGAAGCCAAACAGATAAGAGTAAGTATAAAGTGGGAAGTGTAAGAATTGTGAGGTGTTCTGTATTTCAGCAATATGTACTCCAGGAGAATTGGTGTCTGTTATTTTTTTTTAAAGGCAGGACAGGCTTTTGTAGATTGTATTAAGATTTAAGGAGCAGGTTAAGTGCGCTTAACTGTCTCTCTCCTGTTTCACTGGCAGTCCAGTCTAGAGCTGCTGACCTGTCTGGAAAAACAAGACCATTTAGCAGAGAACAACCTGGAAATACTGGAGAAAATCTGTATGGACATTTCACCTGATCTCCTGAAAACAGTAAACAAATACAAAATGGAAAGAGGTGAGTAATTCTGAGTGGGCTGCTGTGTGTGCCAGCAGGTTTACTAGAACAGATTGAACTAGTTGCTGTGTCTGGTAGCTGGAGCTGCTGTTTGTCCCCCTCCACATGCATTGTTAGACCTGAGACTAAAACTGGGGCACTTGTGGTCTTTGCATATGAGCTCTCCTTTGCCGCCTCTAGTTTTTGCTACCTGCTAGCAGCAGTGCTGTAAGAATATACATAGTAGCTCCAAAATGGCTGTGGCCAGGCAAAGCGGTCCAGTGGATGGGGCATGGGACTGGAAGTCTGGAAATCTTTCTTCTGTCCCTGACTCTGCCACTGACCCTGCTGTATGACTGTGAGAAAGTCACTTCACCTCTCCGTGCCTCAGTTTTCACATCTGTGAAATGGAGGTAACAAGACTGACCCACGATTGGATAGAGCTTTATGGCGAGTGGATGAACAGCACTTTAGAAGTGCTATATATTGACCTGCACAGGAGGCAGGGATTTGTTGATAGATGACAGGCTAAATGAGTGTGTGCACATGCACATATATTATCTGTCGTTCACTCTTCAGTAGAGTCTGCGCCGTAGCTCTTAAGCTTATTTCATTTAGGATCTGTAGGTTAGGTATTTGGATGCTGAAAGGGCACAATGTTTCATTTAGACAGTTATCTAGAACTAGTTCTGGGAGAAGCTGGACAGTCATGTCCCGCCACTGACTTCACCTTACAGGCTTCTTATTCCCTTGGTGGAATTTCTGTTCATTTATGTTTTAAGCATCTCTCACTAGGTGCCTCTCCATGTTTCCCTTATTAAGGAGGTTAGTTTGTGCTGAGCTGTTTTTCTTGTTTTCACAGATTTGTTTATTATGCCTCTCCTGTTAGTTTCTTTAGCTCAGCAGGAAAGCAGTCTGCCAGTCAAAGAAACTGCATCATTTTCCCATCACATCCCTGAAGGACGGTTTCATTCTGGAGGTGATGTCGGACTATTGACTTCCTCACAGGTATGCTGCAGTGAGCCTATTTTCTTCACTCTTGCTTCTGTATTGTCACTGACTGAAGTCTAGCTAAATCATCCCTTCTGATTTGGGGAAGGGAACAGAGTCTGCTATAAATGTGGCTACCAAGGACATCAAATAATTAGTAAGGCTATGATTTAGTCACGGAATCTGTGACTTTACCGGACCTCCGTGTCTTCCTCTGCTTCAGCTGTCAGCAGCTGACACCAGAGCTGGAGGCAGGACTGTGTACCCCTGCCCTATAACTGGGGCTGGATAGCTGGAACCAGTACCGTGCAGCCCCTGCCCTGCAGCTTGCCTGGGGAAGAGGGCTGCAGCGGGTTGTGAGCTCCTGTCCAGGAGCTGCAGCCAACTCCACAGCGGGAGCTCTGCGCTCCCTGTGGCTGCACCACCGCTGCATCCCAGCCCCATGGCTTCCGTCAGGGGCTGCATTGGGGGCCATGTGCTCCCCTCATGGTGTCCCAGGGCCGTGTTCCTCCTCCCTGCTGTGGCCAGGGCTTGGCAGGGGCTGCAGCTGTGACCACGCACCCCTATCCCACAGCTGCGGCCAGCTTTTGAGCGGAGGCTGCATGCCCCCCGTGGCTACATCTCCCCCCATGTCTGAGCCCTGCAGCTTCGGCCGGGGGCTGCAGCTGGGACCATGCGCCCCTGCCTGGCAGCTGCAGTGGGGGCCATGTGCCTCCCTGTGGCTTGCCAGGGCTCGGAAGGGGCTGCAGCTGATGCCGCCCACTCATGTCCCGCAGCTGCAGCCTGCTCTGGAATGGGGACTGCGTGCCCCTGGGGCTGCACCCCTGCCTCACAGCTTATGGTGGGAACTGCAGTGGGGGCTGCGTGCCCCTGCTTGGCAGCTCAGCAGGGACTGTGTACCCAATGTGATTGTATGTGCTGCAACATCCACTCATAAGTTCAATGGAAGTGTAGTGTCATTTAAGGACACCATATATGCTTTTTGAGTGGAGCTTCCCAGAAAATAAAATCCACTCTGTGAGCAGCACTCTCCACTAGCTGCTCACCTCTGATGGGCTTGCTGCAGCTGTGAAATGTCTGCTCAACTGCTAAACACGTTGCTGCCCTTGGGTACTCTCAGTCTTGCCCCTGTCTGCTTCCCCCTGTCTCTTTCCAAAACACCATGTGGCACTGACATTTAGGAAGTCTTTTTTTTCCTGCTAAAATCACTATTAAAATCTATTTTATTGATTGTATTACATTGATTTTTAATGCAGGTATTCCCCTCTTTCTCCTTCATATAGGAGACCCCTATCAAATCACTGGGTTCTAATATTTATGGTAAGTCTTTCTGGGAAGTGTTTTTATTTTTAATATCTGTGTTTCTAGTTTTATATGTTTCTAACTGGTTTTAGTTGACTTCAGAAAATTTTGAAGGCTCCACTTACAACAGTAGCTTTAAAATAGTTTGACTGATTTGCTTTAGGTTGGCTTTTTCTTTTCCTGTTGGCACAAGCTGGTCTGGGGGGTTCGCTGCTCACATTTAGAGAACAGTTACAGGTAATCAGCAAATGCCCCTGCTGTGGATTGTCACTTGTGACAGGGAAATAGCCAACCTGCTTTCCAAAAAGTTTAAAGAAGGGTTTGGGCTGACTAGAGACAAAAAGCTGTTCCCTCTCCCTCCTTAACTGTACACAAATACCATGAGAGAAGGCAATAGGACTATGTTACTGTTAGTGTAACTACTGATAAAGTCATATTGTTAATTTCAGGGCCCATGAGACCATTTTATTTCTGTCTTTCTTGCTTTTATAGACTCCAGGAGCCTGTGGGAACATGCTGGGAGTGTGCATTTCATAGCTGCCAGACAAGGTCTGTCTTAATACATTTTTCTGTGTTTTTATTTTAAGTAGTTCTTATTGCTGGCTGCCTAAAACTAAAGAGTGTGAATTTTCAGAGCAGGTTCAAACAGATTTGGACAGTTCCTGGAATGTCACTTGAGCAGTACTATGGTCTCTTGCCCTGGCTTGGAGGGACAGGCGAGTTGAAGGAGTAACAAGGAGAGGGCTTATTTTGCAGCTTTCCCTTTCTAAGATAATTGAGAGTGCAGCCCCAGACAGTCGGGCACTCATATGCATAGGCAGATCACCGTTCTCTTCAATCTCACTCCTTCTCCCCTCCCTGCCACACATACAGGCTGTCCACTGCTCTGCCCAGGAACAATCCCCTCTTTCTCAGCCCTTTTATCTCCTGCATATCACCAAAAAAAATCCCTGCTGCCAGCCCCAGAACTTTGGCAACTGCGTGAGACTGTGCTATTTGCATTTCCCTATGACAGTAGTTAGCGTGTTGGAGAAATTACAGTAAATCAAGCTCGTTAATCAACAGGGAGTCAAGGATGTGTGTGGGGGGGGTGAGATTGCTTCTTTTCACATGGTTCACGTATTGTTTAATTAGACTCAGTCTGAGCTACAGGATTCCCTTAGTAGGTGTACAGTGGGAAACGAGAGCTCTAGAGAAGGCAAGGTGTGTGTGTGTGTGTGTGAAATATTTCTTCCCCAAATAAATGTAATTCTGATTGTTCTACGCAGCACAAATGGCACCATGAGATTTCATATTTGCCTCAGTGACTGAAGGTCTAATTGCTGTTTAGAAGTTTAAAAACAAAAAAAATATTTTTTCCCCTCTAACTACCAGATCTCTGAATGAGTCAAACTGGGCTCTTCCCTGCTTCCTCATCATCCCCTAAAAAGATTCTGTAATTGGATTTAAGGGCATGCCTATACCACAAGTTCAGCCACCTTTGGGGACTCACGTAGAACACAGTTGACCCCCAATCCAGTGAAAAATTCTCTTGAAGATCCATGAGGCAGAATCCATGTCCTGATTCTCCCAGAGCTGTGTTGATTCTGCAGTACTAATAGGAGTAAAATCTAATTTTTGTCATTGAAGTGTGTGAACAGATATGACCTGGAATAAACAGGAGCGCTGCTGAGTAAGACAATGGAATTTTGACCATCATTTTTCTTTTAGTGTAATAGCACTTTAAAATGCAACAGTTTTCATGATTATTAGTAGAACTCAGGTTTGGTGCATCTACAGACAGTAGATTTCACCCCGTAAACATTTGTATAATTTTTTTTCTAGATGACAAAGCAGTAAATGTTATGCAAGGCATCTCTGAACTAAGCCAGGAACAACCTGCAACAAAGAGCAACCCACAAAGCAAAACAGAGGTTTGAGGCACTTGCCTAAATACTTCCCTGACTAATCAATAATTTGAAGAGTTTGATTCTCAGCTTAAAAAGACAGTGCCAAGTTTTCCACTGTTCTTAATACCTTCTTAGAACCCTGATGTGTTTTCTTTCTCTCCTTGTACCATTGGGCAATGATGGAATTCTCCCTCTTGTCTTCTTCCCTGTGATGTGAATGAAGTTTTGGTGGGAAAATTAACGCTGCTGTTTTTATTTAACCACTTCAGTTCCTAGAATTTCTTATACCAAAATATTTGTTTTGGTGCATCAGCAACATTAACTGATGTCTGCACTGCTCTGGAAATGGTGCACTTTGGCACCAAAGGAGTACAAGGCTCTGACCCTGATTCTGTTCCCACTAAATTGGGAGACACTCCATTATAAAGTCAGCAGAGTTAAACTGATGTAACTGGGAGCAGAGTCAAGCCTGCTGTTTTTGAAGACTCTCCTGATAATTAGTAGCTCTTAACAATCTTGAGGATGAGTTGTAGATTTAAAGAGACAATATTTGGAGTCCAGATGACTTTTCAGTTTTTACCATAATCACATTGGTGACTAAGGGCCAGCCCTAGGCATGTACCAAACTTGGGGCCTCACTTGCCCCTGTTCTGTCAGTTTTCTTTCCCAGCACACGAGTAAAAACTGTATATGACCCCCCCACTCTGAGAGACAAATGAGGGGATCCATGTGTCTGTGGCTTCACAGTGTCAAGGGTCCAAGACAGCCCTCCTACTAGGTGTGGAAATAATCTGTTCCTGTCCCCTCATGACAGTTATCCCCAACTCCCTACCATCTGTAGAATTCTGTTGCTAAGCCCTGCCTCAAGTGCTAACCTTTTCCCCCTCAGAGTCAAATGTGCTAACAAGTTACTGAAGTCTGCCTGGGGCTCCACATTTGTCTTCTCATACAGGATGACACTCCTGAGGCCTAAATTTTCAAAAGTAACTCGTGATTTTGGGTGTTTGTTTCAAACTTTTGGGTGCCTAATTTGATACACCTTAAAGAGGCCTGATTGTTAGAGACTGAGTGTCCAGCATTTCCTGAAATAATCAGCCTCTTTGAGGTTCCTCAGATTAGGAGCCTAAAAAATTAGAGCATCCAAAATCACTGCTCACTTTGAAAATCTTGGCCTGACTCTGTTATGGGCTGAGTCCTTGCCTGACTAGTAATTATTGTAGATGGTACAATAATACCACTTCTAAATTTTGCTTGGTAGTCATACCTTTTATCATAGCTATTATATAAGCTGTAAAATAAAGAAGTTTCATTTGCTAGAAGTCTGTGGCCTTTAAACAAAGCTTAACAGCACTGTGTGGTTCACTTTTAGAGCAGTTATATGATAAAGGAGTTTGGTCTCCCTTTTCTTCCCCTAATGGTATATATCTCCCATTAATGCCAAATGGAAATATATGCACTGTGGCTCTCCCTCCACACAATTGCTAGAGAAAATAAAATATCTGACTTGCTGCACCCAACCTGAGAGTGAGAACGCTGTTTTAATACGACAGCATATATCACGGAAGATAGTATATTTCTTCGGGGAGGGTGAGGGGGAAGAGGGTACAGCAAAAGGGACATCTCAGAAACTCTAGGCAGTACAAGGGATTGAAAACCCCAGGGGGGATACAGAAATAGTAACCTCACAGGTGGATTGCACTCTTGAACCTAAAGGCAATAGATTGTCTTCTTAAAAATAAAATTCCTTCATAAAAGCTGTGAGCTTCTGTCTCCTTCCTGTCAACAGAAGCTGATGACCTATAAAATGGATGGGCCACACAGAGGCTATTGCCTCATTATTAATAATTTTAGCTTTACTGGGACTCTTCAGAAGAGGAGAGGATCTAATAAAGATGCTGGTAAGTCACTTCTGGTTTAGACTCTGCTCTGCCTCTTCATGGGTTGTACTTCTTATGCCCATATAGGTTTTATTTGCTCATATTTTAAGTACATAGTTATAAGCTGTGTACACTCATACAAGTCAAATAATGCCACTTGTATTGCGAGGGGGGAGGGGAATGACACATGACTGATTACTAGACAGGAGTGGGTTTGCATTGGCATCTTTATCAGTGCAACCAAACTGTGTCGTTCTAAAAGGGTGTCCAAATTAAAACTTCTCCAGGACTTACTGTAGCTAGACTGATGGTAAGAGAAATATGTTAGATAGTTTTCTTTGAGCACTGAACCCATTATTGCATTAAATGTGACATCTGTTGTATGTAACTATTAATAGTTCTGTCTCTTATTTGCAGAGGCTTAATGTACATTAAGCTAATTCACAGATCAAAAATGCCTTCAGGTTGTGGTTTCCGTCTTTCAGATGAGCCCAAGATATAGAGTTCTTCAGTTATAACAATGCAAAGTTTATATTGTTATAATCTTATGTAAGATATATTACTGAACGCGCATATTGCAATAGTGTTAAGACGCCATCCAGGTTGGGGGCCAATTGTGTTACATGCTGTACAGACAAAAAGAAAATGACAGTTCCTACCCCAAAAACCATGTATGATTATACAACCACATTGCCTGCAGTTGATCTATGCTAGTGCAAATGAGGAAAAAATCAGGCCCTTTAGCTCTTCTTGTTATGTAGATAATTTTGTAATGGACTGTCCTTTTTGTTCGTTATTTGTTCACATACTCTCTAAATCACCAATTTCTGTACTATTTCAGGGTCTCCATTGACTAGTATGAATTAGCAGGGTTCTACTTGGAGCAAACCCAATCTGAAATTCTGCAGAGTGCCCAGTGTCTACCAAGAATCCCAGTTTTGCTCATCCAGTTGTGCTGGTTGCGAACACACACACAAAAGTGCCTGTAGACCTCAGGCCTTGCTTTATGAAACTCTTGCCTGAAACACTCAGGCATGTTTGAGCCTCATGATTGTGCTGAGTTTGGGTTCCATTTATCCTGTTTAGCCTCAAATCTACCCTAGTGTGTATGTTTGTTTGCAGGTGCCACTTTGTGTGAAGTCAGTTACTCTTCAGCTTAGCTTGCATAGTGATTTTATGTTATGATTATATTATTCTACAACCCTCCCCAGCTTTTCTTTCTTTCTTTCTTTTTTTTTAATAACAGAGATGCTGGCGCAAGTGTTTACATGGCTTGGTCTGGATGTGAAGACTTATACTGATAAGACATCAGTAGAAATAAAAAATCTCATGCAGGAATGGCAGTCTTCGAAAGATCACAGAGAAAGGGACTGCTTTGTGTGCTGTATTCTATCTCACGGAGAGTTGGGATTGGTCTATGGGATAGATGAACGAGAAGTACCAATCCGCACGATCATGTCCTACTTCACAGCCAGACAATGCCCACAGCTGGCTGAAAAACCCAAACTTTTTTTTATCCAGGCATGTCAAGGCAAAGAGATACAACAGGCTGTCTACATTGAAGCAGATGCACAGAATCCTGACTTGTTTCCCATACAGCAACTAATCTCCCCTTCTGAAAGCATTCCGGAAGAAGCTGATTTCCTCCTTGGCATGGCCACAGTGGGTGGTTATGCATCTTTCCGCCACATACAGCATGGTACTTGGTACATTCAAGCCCTCTGCAATAAGTTACAGCTCTTGGTACCAAGGTAATACTTCTGTGTACCTTGAGGGTGAGACCTTACTGATAACATAGGGCTATATACGTAGCAGGTTATTGTGTGGCATGCTGGGGGAGGGTGGGGAGAATCTACAGCACGCCAGCTTGCTGTGCAGTAACATCCCATGTAGACGCTGCTATGTTGCAGTGAAAGTCCTGGAGAGCGGGTTGGTATACTGCTGCTTGAAAGTGTAATATTCCAAGCGCGATTCCAGGATTTTACTGCACTGCAGCAGTGTCCACATGGGACTTTACTGCATGGCAAGATGGTGTGCTGCAGTTTTGACCCTGGCTTCCTGTGCAGTAACTTGCCTTGTAACAAGCCCCTATACCTCAGTGGGTGAAGAAATGGGAGAGATGCTGAATCTTTGCTCACCAAAGGCAGGCCTAAGTCTAAGGGCTTGTCCACTCACAAACTTGCACTAGTTTTTTTTTAAATTGGTGCAAACTCCTACGTGGACACACCTCAGTTTAAAACTGGCAGTCTGTTTAGCTTGTCTCTGTAAACTTACATAAATGTGTGCAGCCCCAAGGCCTTAGGGATGATATGAGGAGGCTGGGTTTTAGTTTTGCCAAACCAAACTCCACACTAAGGCCGCTTCAGGTCCAGGTTCTCTTTTTCAGTGGGTTTAGATGGAAGTATTTGGTTCTGCCCAAAACACAGACCATGCGGATTTTAGATCTGTTGTTATATGAATGGCCAAACTTAAGGAGGTGAGGGAAGTTTTGAATGAAACAATCTGGCTTTGTCCCATCTATTAGATACCTACACAGTGTCTTCTAGATGCTATGATGGAATTATGGAAAACACTAGTCATACAGTGTGTGTTTCTTTGCTGCTGCGTGGTGTTCAGTTTGAGCCTTTGTTGTAGTAAGGTGCATGATGTTCACATGAGTCCAGCCATGAGGAACTGTGATTGGGTTTGCCTGCTGTAGAGAGTGGCAAGCACCAGGGGCCAAATTTCATCCCTTGTGTAACCTCACTGACTTGGATGGAGTTATAAGGGGGGAATCTGGCCCAAGAATGCAGATTTAGATTATGACTTTTCTTATTTCATGACTGTATTAAGGAAGAGAAGAGAGAAAGCGTGCTGTGGATAAGCTATGGCATCAGAGAGTCTCTTGGTCCCAGTTTTACACACACAAGAGCCGACGTCAGAGAGAATATACGAATACTTGCAAAAGGGGTGTATTAGTAGTTTATCATCTACACCCAAAATCTTTAATTCCATTTCCCTATAGCTCTTACCTCTCGGGCACATCCAGAATTACCTAGGGAGGTAGGCCCCTGCCTATACCCAATTCTCCCCCATGTGCCTAGGGCTGGAAATGCTAAGGTCAGGGCAGGCTGCAAAAGTGAGAGGAGATACTCCCAAGACTGGTGGGTAAAACTGAAGTTAAACTCCCTAAGCAGTCTCAAACTCTGCTTCTGATCCTCCACTCTGGTTATCAAGAAGCTGAAAAAGAAATCAGAGTCCCCTTTATTGCATTCCAGTTTCCAGGCTCCCAGTCAACCCATAGGTCCAGTACAGTGAGAAGTTATTTCAAAACTTTGTTCACCTATACAAAATGTTCTTCTGACCCCAAAGGGTCAGCCACGTTACCAGGTCAGTAGGAGTTTGGGTCTTACCCAAAATACCACACTTCGAACCAATCCTTTCGTGTCTAAAACTACAGATTCATTATTACTCCTGAGGAAATTCTCTGCCAAAAAAGTGTTCACACAATATTTTAAAATTGTATTTGTCAATAAATGTGTAGGCTCCAGCATGGCAGGGGGGAGCACAGGGCACTGGATGCACAGAGGTGAGAGAGATCACCCTGCAGGCCCCTCGTCCCCTGGGATATGGACTTGGCAGTAAATCTGCACCTGACCCTGACGCAGCGCAAGGATCAGGCCTGCCCCAGAAATACCTAGGGCCCTGCCCTTCCATGCCAAGCACACTAGATATAGGCAGGCAGGCTCAGCCCAGTAGGATCCAAGTGTGGGGGGGTTTAGTGTGGGGAGATCCAGGCATGGGGCAATCTGGGTGTGGATGGCTTGATGGGGGGTCTTGGTGTGGGGGAGATCTGGATGAACAGGGGTTCAGACACAATGGGACTCTGCAGGGGGGTCCAGGTGAAGGTGGTTGGGGCTCAGCACGGGGTCTGAGTGTGGAGTGCTCAGCAGGAGGGATCCAAGTGCTGGCTTGGTGGGATTCAGTGGGGTGGGGATCAATGTGGGGGGCTAGTCAGGGTGGTCCAGGTCCTGGTGGGATGAGGTTTGTTGGGGAGGGGTTTCAAGTGCAGGGGTGGGGCTCTGATGCAGGGAGGTGGGGCTTGGGGGGGTGTCTGGGTGTAGGGGGGCTTTGGATGTAGAGAGTGAGGCTTGTTAGGGTGTGAGTTTGGGTTCGGAGGAGGTCAGTGGGGGGTTCTCAGCAGGGGCTGATCTTGATATGAGGTGGGTCCAGATGCATGGGGGTTCGGCGGACGGAAGAGCAGCTCCCTGTACACTGACCCCTGCCCGCCATGGCTGAGGAGCGATGGGAGCAGGAAGTGTGTGTAGGGGGGTGACGCAGAGCTTCCTGCAGCCAGAGAGGTTTCTGGGGGCAGGTCTGACGCAGCCCAGGCTGCTCCTTGCAGAGGAAGAGGAAGTCCTGTCCTTCCCAGCCCAGTTGAGACTAGCAGCTTAGCCTGGCACAGGGTGGGAGCAACTGGCTGGAGCGTCCCTAGCCTCTCACCCCCATGATTTACCTCTCTGCTAGCTGCCCCAGGTGCCCGAAACAATGCATCTGCACTGCTGGGGAGTGGCGCGTGACTGGTCTTGCAGCTTCCCCTTGCTTCCCCATCAGAAAATCATTTTTCTGTGGGAAAGCAAAGAAATCTGCTGGGGACATGAATTCTGTGCACATGCAGTGGCATAGAATTCCCCCAGGAGTATATGATAAAGAAAAAAGAACAAGAAGAAAGTTGTTAAATGATAAAGCACTCAAATACATACAGATACTTCAAAGTCTATCTATCAGGTTCTTAGCAGTATTGGTGAGTTTGCTGGCTTGAAAGTTCCTCTGGAACACATCCACAGCTTGGTTGGATGGATCATTCAGTCCCTTTGTTCAGAGCTTCATTTGCAGAAAAGTTATTCCAGTGGTAAGAAGCATGAATGAAGACAAAATGGAGATGATGCAGTTGCCTTTTATATTCTTTTGCCATGAGGCTTGTACTTCCTGTGTCCCAAACACAAGTGTCACAGCACATGGAAAAGCCTTAGAGTATTTGTCCATAGGCAGGCCCCTACATGGCTCGCTGCCTCATTAGGTGCAGTCCCTGGTCTTTCAATGGGTTTATTGTACAGTTGCCTCTTGGTGGGCCATCAAGCACACGAGGCAATGCTGATGACAGTCTGTCTGGGGGTGTCACTCAGATGCACAAATACAGATATACCCCACATATCTACAACTCATGATGCAAATATGATACAAACGTATAAGCAAGATTATCATACTTGGCAATTTCGCAGATACCTTACATAGCATATCTGGCATGACTCATTGCAATTTTACAAGTCTAGACCTCTCACACTGCCAGCAGCCACTGAGAGGACTGGTTAATTGGAGTAATTGGCTTGCAAAGCTTTTTTTTTTTTTTTTTTCTTTTTTCTTTCCTCATGTGGTACTTCATCTGTCACACCAGTATTGTTTGTGTGTGATTCTTTGTGCTAGGTGCATGGGACACTATTCTGCTACCATTGAGGTCAATGAGAGAGTTGCTATTGATTTCAGTGGGAGTGGGATTGTGACTTCCATAGTCTTGAAGCCTTATACTGAATTCAGAGAAATGTTTAGTCTGGTTTAGTGTGTTTGTAGATTACTACTGCATGTTAAGAGTACAATGTTGCAGATATGTACTATTAGTATTGTTTCTGTGAATCAGGGTTAATGATAACACTCTGATTAATCAGAGATACTGTCTTTTCTCTGGCTGTAGAGGTGAAGACATCTTGTCAATTCTTACTGAAGTCAATGAAGATGTGAGCAAACGTGCAGACAACTTGGGGAAAAAGAAACAGATGCCCCAGCCAGCCTACACCTTGAGGAAGAAACTGATATTCCCAGTGCCTAGAAGTCCACCTCCATCACAGCAGCAATAGGATTTTTTTTCTTTTCTTTCACGATCCTGTCTTGCGTTGGATACCATCCAGAACAGCCCTTGGATAAGCCAGCGCTCTTCTTATTAAATCAAGTGGATGGTAAATTATTACCGTCCAGGATGAGGTCTTCCTGAAATTGCTAACACATGAAGCCAAAAGAGAGTACGATAGGTACAAACAGTGGGCCAACTGCTCACAATGTCTATGTTTGTGGAAATGACTGGTGGCGGTGGTGGTGGTGGGGTTTGCTGGCAATATGAATATATACAGATTTTTTGCAAGCACTTGTAGGTTTCTGCAGGTGAAATAGGTGCTGTATGTGTTACTGTGGACACAATAGGTGCATGTGGCTTTCCATATCTACACCAGAGGGGTGTTAATGGTCTGCTTTAAGCTCATTTGTTCTTTTCTCTGTACATTAATGATTTGGAATTCTTCCAGTGAGCTCTCTTATCCTGTGGAATAGTCTCCAAAATCAGAATGAACAAGACAGCAGCAAATGTAGTGTAGGGAGCTAATCCTACAATGGCAGGTGGTCTATTCCCTCTCAAATGTAAATGATTTAACACTCTTTGTGGAGCCACTAGATTCCTCATGTAAAGCATTTATTAATCCCACAGTGCATGCTGTTGCCTTAAAACTGGATGTTAATCTGGTATGGTTAGCATTCATTGGCCAACATCAAATAGTTCGAGAAGCACAAGATCTGCATTATTGCCTCCTGTAGGAAACCAGCTTTCTCACTGCCTTATTGTAGGGTGGGGTGGGGCTTTCAACGTGAAAGAGCTGCTGATTATCATTTATCTGTTAGATGGGGCATCAAACACTGCTATGGACACAACAGGTTTTGATTTAGCTTTGTTTTTAAGCACAAAGGTCTATAGGGATTAATTTCTCCATTATTTAAAAAGACCATCACAAATGTGGACATAAGAGAAATTGGTGAGAGCTAGGCTAGAACAAAACTCCTGTCTTTGGGGTCAGGGTGACTATATCCCCTGTTCCAATGAGAGTAGAGTAGAGTCTGTGTAAAATCCACCTTGCAGGACTGTGTTGTGAGATTAGAAGTGAAATTCAATGTATAGTCAAATCTTCAGTGATGCATCTCTTACCTGGAGGTCTTTTTATTTTGTTTCTTGTCCAGGGGTGTTAGTGTCCTCAGGTGGTGACTGGGGTGTATGGTAACATAAATGGATATTAATTGGCAAAAATTCCAGTTGTTGTTCAAACTAACTTACATTTCTATAGGTGCTTCCACTTCAAAGTGCTTTGCCAACAATATCCATGCAGAGCTAGCGCCATCAACAAAATACAGCCACCTCTGGTTTAGAAGGCAGCAACCAGCTTTGTATAGCAGTAGGATGGGTTTTGGGGAGAGGGAAGCTTTTGCCCAGGAAGAACAGGGCAATTTCCTAGTCCCACAAAACATGCAGTGGGATTTTTAGCATATACATACAGCAGACAAAGCCTCAATATTTTTTAGGGTCTCAATCTGAGACTCCTCCTATACAATAAACTGCATAAAACTCGTCTACCTCAAAAGCAAGTAAGGTCAATTGGACCCTGCTGGGATATGATTCTGTGGTTCTAGAAATGCTAGCTGTTTCAAAATTTATGCTCAGATAAATCATCCACTCCTGCATGTATAATAAAATGCTGCTATTTTAATAAAAACAGGTAACATTTATTTTTCTTGGGAGTGTTGTTTTGTATTGTAAAAACTATGCTGCTGAAAAATAATCTTCCCTGCTTCACCCAAAAGCGAGCCCTTGAAGTGAAGGATTAGGGCTGGGATTTAAGAGGCCTGTGTTCAATACCTGGTTTTGCCTCAGACTTCCTGTGTGACATTGGGCAAATAACTTAATCTCTCTGTGTCTCAGTTCTCTGTCTATGAAATGGGGGGATAACAGCATTGCCCTACCCTCCTCTGGTATGAGGGGCGATAAATTAACATTTGTGAGGTGCTCAGATACTTTTGGGGATGTGGGGGTTGTGGGGAAGAAAGCTATATAAATATCTAGACAGATCTGGATTTCAGGCCACAAAATTTAAAGAGAAGATACTTAGGAATAAGCAAGGATCCAGTCCTGTAAGGTGCTGATGCCCCACAAATCCCTCTGAAGTAAAAGGGAAATGAAGGGATTCTCCACCTCTCAGGGTTGGGTCTCTATTTGCTTTCGAGGCAGAGATAAAGTCTCTGCCATCTGTAGGATTCCATGTACACCAGGGCACTGTAGAATAAATAACCCATGCTG
Source organism: Gopherus flavomarginatus (assembly GCF_025201925.1). NCBI lineage: Eukaryota > Metazoa > Chordata > Testudines > Testudinidae > Gopherus > Gopherus flavomarginatus. Next base: position 23,057,652 of record NC_066626.1, on the reverse strand, counting down.
AAGCCTTTTAGGAAGCTGGTGCACTCTGTCTCCTCAGGCTGCCTTAGCAGCTCCATCACACCTTCCTTACTAGCTTCTACACCCCAAGCAGCTGAGCTGAGGGAAAGCCAGCTTCAGAACTTTCCTCACTTTTCCCCACCAGTCATTTGCTTTGCTTTTCTGACCTGTCTTCCAAATGGTTTTTGGGGGGAGATTATCAGGACCTTTACCCAGGCTCTACTTGACTCTTCAGTGCGGAGGATGAGTTCATTATAGATAGAAAGGTCTCACAGGCTCATTCACACTAACCACAAACACCAAAAGAGAAACATTTCCTAGTCAGAGATGGACCTGCTCTGCTGGTAGGTGGTGATGGTGCTAATGCCTTTGTTTCCTGGAAAATAACCTTCCCTCTGGGACTCCTTTAGTTCCCTAGCCACCTTAATGACTACTAGTCATTCCTCTGGCCAAACAGGTATGGAGGGGTTTCTGTTTTCAGTGCTTCCTTTAATTAGCCAGAAGAATTGATTGTTACCTCCAGTACATTTCCAACTCATGTTAGTATAGAGAGGAAGGGCCAGTAATTAAACTCTGTGACTGCATTGTGGTGGGGCACACAAGCCTACTACTGGGGTAAAAACTTAAATAATTTCTATAAGGTTGTATATTCCACCAAATTCATTCTCTCCTTCTTAAGCAAATCTGCTACAGCCATCTGATGGCTGTCTCCAGTTAGAACAATTTTTTTGGCCAATTTCGAGTTTGTGAAATGGTCTTCTGCAGGGGTCTCAAAGTCCTGGCCTGCAGCCAACTGCAGCCTGAGAACCTCCCCACTGCAGCCCATGAAAACGTTCAAAAAAGTTCTTTCATCTGGCCCTCATGACCACCAGTTGAGGGGGTTGGGAGGTGGAGCAGGCAGGAGAGATTCACATGCCCTTCCTTGCATCATTGCTCCATTCTGGGACCCTCCCAGGGGTTGCACTTGGCAACACGTCATTCACCTGGGGCAGCTCCACTCCCTGCAAGCGATTTCCTATCCTTGCTGGTGGCTGAGGAGAGATGCATGCAGCCATGTTGCCAGCTGTCTACTACAGGCACCGCCCCTGCAGCTCCCATTGGCTGGGGGGAGAGGGACCGAGATACTATCATTAGTTGCTGGGCAGAGTCAGCCATGGAGGCAGCATCACTAGTCGCTGGGCAAAGTCATCAGGGACAGCATTGAGGCCAAGGGAGCGTGGGAAACAGGCTGGGAGGTGGTGGGAACACCATCTTCAGTGAAGTTATTGGCCCACTGGGAGGATTTGAGGACTGGCCCTAAGGTAAATTGAGTTTGAGACCCTGGTTTTCTGGGTGGTGGTCTGCTTTGGCTAAGCCTCTTGATTTTCTTAAAACACTCTGTCCAAGTGACAGTAGCTCTTAGCAGTTTTCTTTTAATTGGAAGATTGTGCTAAGTGTATTGGGACAACATCATATTTTGTTATAAGGGTTTATTTTGTGTACACTCTCGTGTTTGCAATATAGTGTGATATTTATGCTAGCCAAATATCATCTGAAGACCTTAGCCTAAGTTCTCCCATTGTCTACAGCTGGCCAACACTGCTCACTTCAGTGGCCACTGTGAATGTGACTCAAAATGTCTTATCTGCTCCAAGATCATCCCATAATTCTACAAACTGGAGAGCAGCTCAGGTTCAATTATGGAAGGTATTGATTAGCAGCTGCACTTTTTAAATGTTCTTCTTGCTGAATAGTTTCAGGTTCAAGTTTGGATTTGGGTGATAGCATCACCTAACACTACAGTACCAGGAGGACGGGAAAGCAATTCTTAATTTGCATTATTAGGATTTTAGCAAATGGTTTTGCCCTTGCCAGACCTGAAGTATTAGAATACATTTGCTGAGGCAAAACAATGGCACGCTCTTTTTAACACTAAGCCAGTGGCATCTTCATTTGCAGGCTGTGGGGGCCTGCCTGTGAATTCTGATCTCTGTAGCGGGGTTTCTCAAACTTCATTACATCATGACCCTCCTTCTGACAACAAAAATGACTACATGACTGAGCTCTGCCACCTAGGGGCAGGAGGGGAAGTGAAGACAAGGCTTGAGGGCTTCAGCCCTGGGCAATGTGGCTCTGACTTCAGCTTCATCCCCAGGCCCCAGCAAGTCTAATGCCAGCCCTAATGACGCCATTAAAACAGGATTGTGACCAGGGCCGGCTCTAGCCATTTCGGTGCCCCAAGCATAGCAGCACGCCGCAGGGAGAGCTCTGCCGCTTGCCGGTCCCGCGGCTCCGGTGGACCTCCTGCAGGCATGCCTGCAGAAGCTCCACTGGAGCCGCGGGACCAGCGGACCCTCCGCAGGCACGCCTGCGGGATGTCCACCAGAGCGGCCTGCTGCCCTCCCGGCAACCGGCAGAGCGCCCCCCGCGGCATGCCGCCCCAAGCACGCACTTGGCACTCTGGGGCCTGGAGCCGGCCCTGATTGTGACCCACTTTGGGGTCCCGACCCACCGACTGAGAACCGCTGCTCTACCGTATGGCAAACAACCCAGTCCTCCTATTCTGCCTATAGTCGAGCACTCAGGAATGTGAAAGGTTTAAAAGAGCAATGTATATATGTGTGTTGCATCCAATCTGAAAGTGCCATTCTCTTAATATCTTAATGATGTGCAGGACCGGCACTAGGGGTTTGAGCGCCCTAGGCGGACGGCAATTTCGCCGCCCCGCGCGCTGGTCCCACATCTCCGGTGGAGCTGCCGCAGTGGTACCTGCGGAGGGTCCGGTGCTCTGCGGCTGCGGTGGAGCTGCCATAGTCATGCCTGCGGGTGGTCCACCAGAGCCGCGCGAGGAGCCGACCGTCCGCCCGCAGGCATGACTGCGGCAGCTCCACCGGAGCCGCGGACCAGCGGACCCTCCGCAGGCACCACTGCGGCAGCTCCACCGGAGCCACCTGCCGCCCCCTCCGGCAAAACGGCGTGCACCAATTATTCTGGCGTCCTAGGCGATTGCCTAGGCTGCCTAAATGGTAGCGCCGGCCCTGCTGATGTGGACTAATCACAGATATAGAGCTCTGCGGTTTGGGCATCAGGAAGATGTTTCAAGAGGTCTGGGCAGAGTTCTGTGGGAGCCTGATTGCATCTCTACGGTTGTGCTAGATAGATAGGGAAGACCTCCTTGCTCTGTGTCCTCTCTCTGGAGAGAGCTCTGCACAGTTATTTTCCAGTTAAAATATCAAGGTGGTTAACAGTGGGCAGAAGGTCCTTTCATCTTGATTTGTTTCCACAGGAGTATGCCGTAGATTGGTAACTTCAATTTATGCTACTGCCACAATCTCCCACCATGGTGAGTGCTTGTCTACACACGCATGTTGCACCAGTATCATTGACACTGAGTAACTTAAAGCCATACAACTATTTCAGTGGGATGTGTTCACAATGCTGTGCTTACACCATAGTATGGCACAATCCTTATGTGCATGTAGCAGCACACTGCACTGATGTGAGCAGTGCAGTGTGGGTGGGTATCCCAGGGTCCCTTGGACCACCTGAGCAGGGAAGTTCAGAAAGGTTGCTAGGCAGGTCAATAGAGCTTGTTCCAATAACCAACATTTCTCCCCAAGTTTCTTTCGTTAAGGACCCAAAAGGAAGTGATGGGTGGAATAGTCTGTCCTCTCATTATTTTGTCCACCAATTAGACCTAGTTTCCAGCCCACTAATTTTAGTTCATTGATTTCCAGTTCCACAGTGTTTTTGTTTACCAGTCATGATCTTAACGTAGTCTTTGAATAACAATGGCAATCCTTCTTGTTTGGACTAATTTGGTTTTTGTCTCACTTTTGCACCTTTTCCCATCAATATTTGTTGTTACAGGTTATTGTGATGTTTGACACTTTCATAGTTGAGCTCACAGTTAAGGTAGGCCCAATTATCACTATGGGGGACTTTGCACAACAGAGAACAAAATGGAAAAAAAATAGGAATTTAGTAGCGAAACTGGTGGGATACGCAGAGGAAGAGAGGGGAAGCAGCCTGGACCCCGGAAAAAGAAGATGCCTTTGAAATTGCTGCAGGTGATAAAAGACCAGCCTCAGAAAGAACTGTGTGTGTAAGCGAACAACCAAGAGTTGTCCAGTTGGTAAATAAAATAACTTTCTTCACCAAGCTGTCTCTCCTTTGTTTTCTCTGTTCTTGGTACATCTGTGCAAGTGGAAACTAAATGCAAGGTGATATACTGGCCATTGGAGTCTTGCAGAGGAACTGATAAAGCCAGAGAAGTCTAGAATGACATGGAGGCTGAGCTATCCTCTTCTTGATGTTTCTATTCTCTGGATGATGAGGACTTGTGTTCTCGGGGCTAACAATCCAGGACCTTTCATAAACACTTAAAATGGGCAGGAGGGGTTTGGGGTTTTTTTAGTAGGAATGGGCTTTTGGGGGGGGCAGGGGGGAGGATCGACCTCCAAATTTATGTGGACTTATATGGCCTTAGCTTTATGGAAGGGGACATCTTATAAATCTAAAATATATTAATGCAAATCAACAAAGCTCATGCCAACCACAATAAGGTAATGGAACCCAGTTCTCCTGATGCCTGTTCTTGTGCAGCATGGATAGCATGGAGCACCAACAACTGGCTGTTTCTGTCCCTAAGAAGTCCCCACAGCAGAAAATGACCATAACCAGCAGAGCTGGATGGAGCTGGATGGATGCATATAGCATTGGAGGTAGAGATCTGTGCTGGGAAGGGACTGAAAAAACTCTTTAAAGCTAGTGCACTGCCTCAGTTATGTTAAAGGCAGTTGTGATGCTGGCACATCAGGTGCTAGCTTATTCCAAGGCCCCTATGTTATGCTCATACAAAGCACATGGGATCTTTTCGGGTGGAAAGGCAAATATGCCGCATTTATTGAAAATACAACAATTAGCATATGCTTTTTACACACACACACGTTCTGCTAGTTGATGTTTATAGTTACCTGTCTGTTGTAGGTCAAGTCAATCTAATGGCCAGTTAGCTTGAGCACAAGTGAGGAGCTGGGCTCCGTCAGTCTCAGTCCGATGCTCTGAGGCTTTGCAGGACTGAACCCAGAGTTCCATGGCAAAACACCCCAGCTTTATAGTCGTAAATTCCCATTTGAGTCCATGCATTTTGCAATATCATCCTGTAATCATTAGTCCTTAAGTGATGTTAATCTTGGGGTTTTCTGCTGTTATCATTTGATGGTTATTGTTGGGCTTCTCATCGTTATCTCCTATTTGTTGTCTTGTCTTTGGGGGTGCCTGCCTCACTTCTGAGGTCTTCAATGCTGCTAACATGTTTGGCATCCGATACAATGGATGTTTTCTTATTGTCTCCTTATGACGTTATGAGTGTAATATAATATCTCACTGAAAGGTGACAGGGCCAGAAAGAGTTAATTAACTCACCTCACCGACTGACCTGACCTATGGGTGAACCTTAAGAACTGATTAGCAAGATATGTAAATGAACAGAGCTTTGAAATGCAAGTCTGCATTGTTAGAAGTAGAAGGGGAGGTGTTTGCTCAGGTCTTGGGATGTCAGCAAACAAGTCTTGTCTATTGCTATAGTTTTAATTCAAAGATCAAAAAAGGAATACTAGCATTTATGATGATACTCGAGTAAAATAGTATTATTGTCTATGTGTCTCTTTGAAGGTTGTGGTAACCTGTATCAAAACTGTTTAATGGATAAATTACTCTGTGCTAATTGCCAGGATGTTTGGGAGAAGAAGTTAAGCCTATTGTTTTCTCAGGCCGAAAGGCTGCTGGAAATGTATAAGAACCTGGGACACGATCCTGCTTCATCTCAGATCTGCTTTGGGTTTCAAGAAGGGGAAACCTTAAGCCATAAGGATTGAGATTCCCAGTCATTGACTGGAGCCACCTTGAATATGGACATTAGACTGTAACCTATGGACTATTTCTAAAAGGACCTTTGGCAACTACAAGCTCACCTCTACTATGTATCTGAACCTCAAGAATTGAATTCAAGTCTGTATGTATATTGATCTTTTAACCAACACACTCTCTCTTTTCTTTTCTAATAAATTTTAGCTTAGTTAATAAGAATTGGCTATAGCGTGTATTTTGGGTAAGATCTAAGTTATAATTGAACCTGGGTGTGTGGCTGATCCTTTGGGATTGGAAGAACCTTTTCTTTTATATGATGAAGTAAGATTTTCAGGTATCATCATCATATCTGACAGGTGTGTCTGGATGGAGGCCTGAGGCTGGGCACTTTAAGGGAACTGCATGGTTTAAACTTCTAAGGCCATGGCTACACTTACAGTTCTGCAGCGCTGGTAGTTACAGCTGTGTTCGTACAGCTGTGTAGGGCCAGCGCTGCAGTGTGGCCACACTGACAGCTACCAGTGCTGTAGTGTGGCCACATTTGCAGCATTTGCAGCGCTGTTGGGAGTGGTGCATTGTGGGCAGCTATCCCAGCATTCAAGTGGCTGCAACGTGCTTTTCAAAAGAGGGGGGTGGGGTGGAATGTGACAGGGAGCGTGGGGGAGACAGAGAGAATGGATTTTTGGAGTTGACACTGTTCTCAGCTCCCTGCCTTGCAAGTTCTAAGGACTGGAAGACACACAGTGCCTACCTTCAATCATTTTAAAAGTTTTGACCCCCATCCCCCACCCCTCTCTCATTCACTAAATGCAAATTATGTACTCCTAAATAGCCGTCAGACCAGATAAGCATCTGCTCAACATGGACTTCCCCCTCCCCCTCTGCCGTGTGAGCGTGCTGTTTCTCTCTTCAAGCAAACAGCTGTGAACATTCCAAAGTAATTCCCCTGCCTGCCTCCGCTCGCTCAGCAAACAGGAGCTGTGTTTGTTTTTTAAATAAGCAGTTTGGCTGAACTCCGACCTCTCCCTTTCTTCCGGTTTGTTGTGGACAGGAATTCTGGGATACCTCCTTATACCCCGGAGGTCAATAAAAGCGCTAGTGGGGTCCACACTTGCTGACCAGCACTGGATCACCAGCGCTGGAATCGCTACACCCGAGGCTCTACCGGGTGTACAGCCAGCGCTGCAACCAGGGAGTTGCAGCGCTGGCAGTGCTTTGCAAGTGTGGCCACGTCCTAAGTTGCAGCGCTGTAACCCCCTCACCAGCGCTGCAACTCTCTAGTGTAGCCATGGCCTAAGTAACCAGTGAGGTATTATAGAAGCTGTTCTGTGCTGGCTTGGTGAATCTAAGTATTGGAATAACCACCAGCGTTTGGGGTTTGTCTGCCCCGTTTTGTTTGCAGTTCACCCTGATTGAGTGACCTCAGCTGGCTCCCACGGGCAGCACCGTCACACTCCTGGTCTTTTCTTGACCATCTGGACATTTGTGATGGCTTTCACACCTTATCTTTTCCTGATGCATGCATTCCTCATTCACACAAACAATCTCTTACAGAAACCTTCAAAGGGATACAGACAGCAGTATTTTATATTCAGGAGAATACATTGTAAATCAAGCCTTGCTAAATCTTATAACTAAAACAATTCACATTGCTGCTTCAGGCCCTCAACATTCCTCTAATCTCCTTAACATAGACACAATACAAGAGCCCATCTCTTACTTCCAAACCTTAAAACAAAGAAATGTATATTTAACTAGAGTGCCTAATTTGTAATGCATATAGGAAACCATAGTAGACATTATAACTTATCCTAAAACAAAAGAGTGACCATAGTCAGTCATATGGATTGTTCTGGTCTGTCATTCCTTTCTGCTATTCAAAAAGGGTGGCTGACAGGATGAAATCAAATCATACATTAATTCTCATAGTACAGTAATAAAATCCTGCTCCTGCACCTAGGCCTCAATGAACAAATGACAAAGGCATAGCTGCAAACCAGTCCAGCTCACCTGTGTGTTAGAATTGTTAAAATAGGTATTATTAGATTTATAGAGATGTGTTTGGACTTCATGAAATGCTTGTGAGTTGCTGCATTGCATCAATTTCCCATGTTATAGGAAGTGTTCACGCTGTAACTATAAAAGGGTTTGCTATGAAACTGGAAACCCTGCCAGTCAGGAGAGAACCATTGCCAAGTGTGAAATACTGCCACGAGACTTGTCATCTCCTGACCAACAGAAGAAGACCAAAAGACACCAGACAAACCATTGTGGAACATCAGTGGACAAAAGACTTTGCTGATTGTTTCCCCCACACCCATGAAGATTGGACATGCACCAACGCTGGTATTGAGACAGTATTCCTGTACTAATGGTGAAATCCACATCTGCCTACAATTAGAGATGGCATCATATGATAAATGAAAACAATAACTTTGAGTGATCATTTGGAAATTACAAAGATATGTAAGAGAACTGCTTGGTAATCAAAAGCAATTCATATGCTAAGGAAAATTAAAACTAGTGTCGCTCTCTAAAATGGAGAGGATCTTGGAGATCTTTTCTCTTCATGTATTCATTCTCTCTTTTCGTTGAAACCTCCATCTCTTCTCTGCCTAATTTTGGAGGTGAGGGTCCTAACCTAACCACTGAACGCTTGGCTATTTTGGCATTGTGTCTGCCTTGCTGGTGTTTTTCATGAAAATTTTGGAAAGGTCTCAATTTTGTTGTTCAGCATTGGACCAGAAACAGATTTTGCAACCTGTAAATATATTGCAAAACAGAATTATTATTTTTTGGCCAGTGGTAATTGCCAATTCATTACAATATATCTTTCTGAAACACCATTCAAGAGAACATTTAGACTTTACAGTTCCATGTGTTCACTGAGTGCTGGTTGTGTATTTGGTGGTGGTGCCTGTCTCTCTCTTTTTTTCTTTTATATAAATAAAATAAATTTCCATAAAAAATAATATTGCACGTTAAAAATGATCCAACTGCAAAGAAAAGATGGACACTGTAGTAAGATAGATGGGACTGAAGCATGGGTGGGCAAACTATGGCCTATGGGCTGGATCCAGCCCGCCATTTGTTTTAATCAGGGCTTCGAGCTCCCACTGGGGAGTGGGGTCTGAGGCTTGCCCTGCTCCAGTGCTCCAGCCAGGGAGCAGGGTAGGAGGCCACTCCACATGGCTCCTGGAAGAAGCAGCCTGTCCCCCTCCAGCTCCTACTGGTAGGGGCAGCCAGGGGGCTCTGCTCTGCATGCTGCCCTGCCCCAAGTGCCACCCCCACAGGTCCTATTGGCTAGGAACCGCAGCCAGTGAGAACTGCAGGGGCGGTGCCTGCGGATGGGGCAGCGTGCAGAGCCACGTGGCTGTACCTCCACATAGGAGCCGGAAAAGGTACATGCTGGTGCTTCCGGGAGCTGCTTAAGGTAAGCGCTGGCCAAAGCCTGCATCCCTGAGCCTCCCTCCACACCCCAACTCCCTGCCCCAGCCCTGATCCCCGTTTCTGCCCTCCGAATCCCTTGATACCAGCCCGGCACATCCTCCTGCACTCCAAACTCCTCATTCCCAGCCCCACCCCAGAACCTGCACCCCCAGCCAGAGTCCTCATCCCCCCCGCACTCCACTCCCCCGCCCCAACCTGGAGCCCCCTCCCACACTCTGAACTCCTCATTTCTGGACCCATCCCGGAGCCTGCAGCCCCATCCCATAGCCCACACCCGCAGCCAGAGCCTTCACTCGCTCCCGCACCCCAATCCCAATTTTGTGAACATTCATGACCCGTCATACAGTTTCTATATATATTAATTTAAGTTAACAAACACAATTGTGAATGCTAATCCATACACTCCTCAAACCTTTGCAGTCTACCTTAAAATGGGTCCTCAAGTCAGCCACAAATGTTTGTGTCATGGAACTATTGCAGAGTGTCTGGATTAGTTTGCCCACCCCTGGACTGAAGGATCCAATGGCAAAGCAGGGAAGTGGGACAGAGACAAACTTTAAAGTGGAAAAGCATTTTGAAGCAAGCCTGTTTTTTTCCTGACTCTTTAATTCTTCATTTAGAGGAAACAACTCAAGTCTTCATTCATATTAGGAGGTCTCCTGATTATGCTACCTGCTGTGCTCCAACTCCCCCGTTTTTCACCAGTTATTTGTTTTATTTTTACAAGCTCTGTTTTTGTATCTGCAATATCTGATTAACTGAAATTGTAATGATGACAAGTTCTGGAAGCGAACAGCTCTATTGTCATTGTATTGATATCACAATTTTCATTCTGTTGTCATTTAACTTAACCTACTATTGTAAGTCACATGACAATACACTCAGTCTCGAGACCAGTCCTTTCCTGTTGCATGACTTCCTGTTGGGACTGAGAAGGAACAAGATCCAGAGGCATTTCATTACTGAGCTGCCTGACTCCAAAAGTAAGTGAAATCCACATCCTTAAGTTCAATATCATTTTATGTTTGAAGGACACTGAGTTTTGCTAGGAAGTTTCATCCACTGATCTGCCTGACCTCAAAAGTAAGTGAAATCGACATCCTTAACTTCAATCTCATTTTATGTTTGAAAGCAACTGAATTTTGCTAGGAACAAGATCCAGAGGCATTTCATCCACTGATCTGCCTGACCCCAAAAGTAAGTGAAATTAACATCCTTAACTTCAATATCATTTTATGCTTGAAGGCAACCGAGTTTTGCTAGACCAATATCTCTTTCTAGTTTTTCTCTCCCTGTTTTGGATTATAATCTACTGCAAGAAGACAATGGAGTTAGAATTTTTATTACACTATCCGCACAGGCAGGCATGTACACATGCAGATACACTGTCTATTCTGTATACATAATAAACTATACCGCTTAAAGTTTATAGAAAGTTTGAAAGTGAAAGTGAAATTAATTTAATTCCCTTTACCTAAAGATCATTTTTATGGCTATAAATTGCTTATACCTTAATCTAGGGGTATGCATGTGTGTCAGAGGAGACTGTTCCCCCAATCCTATATTGACAATTAGCTATCAGGTGTGTATTCTTTTTTTTCTTTTTCCAAAGAAGTAGCAAATAAGATCAAGCAGCTGAAAGCACCAACTCCTGTCTGAATGACTCATGTGCCTAGTCTCATTAGTTTTCATATGGCCCAGACGTGCAGATTCTCATCTGTTTCAAAACTAGTTTTGCATACATTTAAAAGAGAAACGAGGGTTGGGAAGCAGAGCTTTAGATAGTGTGCTCTGTAGGACAGGGACTCAGTTTTACTGGTTTTTTCTAGACAAGAGTTTAAGGTCCTACTGTATAGTAATCAGTTAAATGATTGTCAATTAACTCAAGTTAACAAACACAATTGTGAATGCTAATCCATACACTCCTCAAATCTTTGCAGTCTACCTTAAAATGGGTCCTCAAGTCAGCCACAAACGTTTGTGTCATGGAACTATTGCAGAGTGTCTGGATTAGCATTTACAATTATATTAATTAACTCAAGTTAATTTGGCAATCAGTCAACTCTTTACCTGAGAACCACAAACCTGGTCTACACAAAGCTGCCCTGTGTTCAAAGAGAGCCAACTGCAAGTGGGGAGCCCGACCCCATAGGGGGTTTTGGACACTGCTGCCATACACATAGATTACTGACTACTCTGACAGCGGGATGCTGGCTTGCTCTGGCAAAGGGTTGCCACACTAAATGTTCTCTCACAATATCAGTCGCAGAATGGTGTCCAAATGAAAAAGACAGGAGGAGAGAGACCTTCCAGGCATACTAAGAGGGGGTCCCCCACAGAGCCCACTCAGAGAACTTCAGCCACCCGATAGATTCTTTCTCCCAAACCCTCACCCTCCTCTGATACCCCTGGATGTCCCTTCTGCCTGTGCTGTCACAGAGGGAGCAGAGCACTGGCTAGCACTCTCTGCAATGAGGCAGACAGTCTAGCAGCATATGCTGCTGTTCCCACAGTATGGGCTAAGGACTCTTGGAGCCTCATGCTCCATATTCCCAAATTCCGAGGCCTGTTCTAAATTCAGTACAGTAGAACCTCAAAGTTATGAACAGCTCAGGAGCGGAGGTGGTTTATAACTCTGAAATGTTCGTAACTCTGAACAAGACGTTATGGTTGTTTTTTCAAATGTTTACAACTGAACATTGACTTAATACAGCTTTGAAACTTTACTATGCAGAAGAAAAATGCTGCTTTCCTTTTATTTTTTTAGTAGTTTCATTTAAGACAATACTGAACTGTATTTGCTCCCTCCCGCCCGCTGCTGATTGTGTACTTCCAGTTCCAAATGAAGTATGTGGTTGACTGGTCAGTTTGCAATTCTGAGGTTCTACTGAACTTGTGTCCTGCCCTAACTGTAATCCATGACTGAGAATTCAAAGGTCACTGAGGGCTTTAGGTGCACACTGGGCTGGTGCAAGGATGTTTCGCGCCCTAGGCGAAACTTCCACCTTGCGCCCCCACCTCCCCGAGCCCTGTGGCAGCTGTCTGCCCTAAGGCACCCCCCCGCGGCAGCTCCCCCCCGTCCTGAGGCCCCCCCCCCATGATAGCTCCCCCCAGCCTGGGGAGCTGTGCGGCAGCTTCCCACCCCGGCTCACCTCTGCTCCCCCTCCTCCCCAAGCACGCGTCACCGCTCCACTCTCCCATCTCCCAGGCTTGTGGTGCCAATCAGCTGTTTGGCACCGTAAGCCTGGGAGGGAGACAAGCAGAGCGGGGCAGCGTGCTTAGGGTCGGTGGCGAAGCAGAGGTCAGCTGGGGTGGGGAGCAGTTCCTCTGTGTGCTGCCCCTCCCTTACTTGCTGCAGGCGGCCCTCCCCGCACCCCAGCTCCCTTCACCTAAATGCCAATGACGACTGGGGTGGTCCAAGATCCGGCCGCCGCGGTTGCCACCAAAGGACCTGAAATGCCTCCCCCCAAATGCTAGTGCCCTAGGCGACCACCTAGGTCACCTAATGGGTTGCACTGGCCCTGGGTGCAGAGTGAAATGGGAAATGTGTGGCTCTAGCCTTTACTTGAGCTTTGGAAATTATCAGTATGCTCTTTATCTGATTTGTATCTTGCAAATGTGCAGTGTGATAGTAAATAGCTTAGCTTGTAAGTGAGCTGTAGTTTGCAAGTGCTGGAGACAATGAGTATAAAGTGAATTATCTTTCCTATCTAAATTGGAGTGGCCTGATTGCATGGACCTGCAGGGGCCAGAAAAAAAATGTTTATAGAAGCAATAGTAGCTTAGGGAAGCTTTTACTACAATTGAGACATACATCTGTGATGACAGGTTTCAGAGTAGCAGCCGTGTTAGTCTGTATCCCCAAAAAGAACAGGAGTACTTGTGGCACCTTAGAGACTAACAAATTTATTTGAGCATAAGCTTTTGTGGGCTACTGCCCACTTCATCGGATGCATAGAATGGAACATATAGTAAGGAGATATACATACATACAGGACATGAACATGGTCCATGATTTCATGTTCTGTGGGTCTCATTTATTGCTCACTTCGTTGATTTTAGATCTAGGGGAAATGGGTGTCAGATATATGGCTCTTGCTTCTGGGTAGCACTGAATCTTTAGAAAAAGAATAATGCTGATTTTCAAAAGCACAACAGGCAGGATCTAGGAAAGAAAAAAGGAAGCACTTGCATGCAGCTGGATTGATTCTGCTGCCAGCAAACCCCAAACATTCCCCCAGGGAAAGCAGGAGGATCTTGTTTCCATGACATTTTCTCTTACCTTTGCTTCTGTTCCCAAGTGCAAATTCCTAAAGCTGATGAATTGAAAGGGGACAAAAGAGACCTAACATCAAAACTATGACAGGGGGATATCAGATATGTATTTTGTAGCATGTATCCATTTATTAGGGAACAGTCCACGTGACGTGACTCCTTTTGTAATTGTGTTGACCTCACTCATCAATCACATCATTCCATCATCATCTCACTTTGTGTTTAGATCTGATTCCTCATCTCTCAGCCATAAAATGAGCGCAGATATATACAAGCTTCTCTTCTTCATCAGCGAGGAACTGGACTCGGAAACCCTGATGGCTCTGAAGTTTCTGAGTCTGGAGCACATCCCACTGAAGAATCAGGAAGACATTCAGGATCCCAAGGATTTCTTCCAAAAGCTTCAGAACTTGAGACTGATAGAGGAAGATGATCTGTCCTTCTTAAAGGAGCTACTGTTTAGAGTAAACCGCATAGACCTCCTGACTGGTAAACTGAGCTCCAGCAGAGATGAAATGGAGAGGGAACTTCAAATCCCAAACAAGGCAAAAGTTTCACCATATAGGTATGGAGTATAATAAGGACCTTTTGGAGCCTCTTGGGCTTAAAAGGCCCAGGTAGAGATGTTCAGTTATGTCCAGCTTCATTCTTGTTTCCTACCTGAATTGTCTTCCATTTTATCTCCCACACAAATCCAGGGAGAATTTTATTCTTCTCAGTCTGGCTCTGTGCATCTTGCACACTTCAGGACAGGTATTTAGCTGTATGCTCTAATGTTATTGATTATGTCCTTGGTACTATTCCGACAGCAGTGACATCTACATTTTTCAGGTTTCAGGTATCAAGAAAGTTTTTTTTCCTGGAAATTATCTCACAATCATAGTATTTATTGTAACTAGAGAGGGGTCAAGCAGACTTTGGGTTGGATTTGTTCCTCTCAAATCCAGACAGAGCCTGAGCCTTACCTACGTTACTTGCAACCTGATGTGTGCTATGTACTGTCTCGTTCCTGGAAGCATTGCCACTGAGTGCTTCTGAGAACAAGTATTTTCACTTTGGACTGCACTGACTTTCTGATACCGTGATGTTGTTCTCAGCCTTGGCTTTCAAGGATGTTGTACATAGCAGTGTTAAGGATGAAGCAAACTCCTTTACTGTGGACCAGCCCGTCAGGCACATGGGGCATACCTGACAGCATTCAGGTAATCTTCATTTTGGCTAATTTGCTTCCTTTCTTCCCTTATTGTCAGGCAACTACTTTACAGAATCTCTGAAGAAATAACTAGTGAAGAAGTTGCCAGTGTAAGATTCCTGCTGCAAAAGGAGCTACCGAAGAAGAAGCTTCAGGACAATGCTGTAAGAGCACTTAATTGTGGTGGCTTTTTGTGCAAAGTTGGTTCTGAGTCTCTGGCTATGGCTATGCTACACCTTAAATTGACATAAGTTATATTGCTCAATGGTGTGGTTAGCCACCTCCCTGAGCGACATAACTTATGCCAACTTAGTGCTGAGCAGACTGGTGCATAAGTCGATGGGAGAGCTATCGCCAGCAGGGACTGGAGTAATTAAGCCAATGGGAGCTCTCTCCCGTCAGCTTAGAGCGGCTACCCAGACAGCTTACAGTTCAGCTGCACCACTGTAAGGTCTGTAGTAGCCATAGTCTAACTCTTTCCTCGAAGGAGGTAGAGAAAACAGGTGCATGTAAATCCCAGCCTGCAGTGGGGATGGCTCATGATAAGTGGAAGAGCTGTGAGATGGTCTCCATTAGAAAATGGGTCTTTCTTTCTCCCTTCTGTCTTAGTCTCCTTTCCCCACCATTTCATCAGCCTTTCCCACATTCTCATGGTCTTAGCCACACCATCCATCTCCCTGCCTCTGCCTCCCACAAATTCAGCACGGTCCTCTTCTCTACCCACTGCTTTCCAGGGTATTGATATTTGGGTGACACCCAAAGGAGGAGGATGTGGTCTGGAGAAAAAGCACAGGGTTTGGAAGTCAGACAATCCTAAATTGTAATCCTGGCTCTGCCAATGACTCGTGTGGTCCTGGGAAAGTCACTTAACCCTTCTGCCCCTTTCCTTATTTGTAACATTGGAATAATGATACTTACCTAGCTGCCTCCCAGGGTGTGGTGAAGGTTAGACAGACAAATAACTAGCTTTGAAGCACCCTTCCTGAGTTCATCATCCACAAGGCCTGCATTAAAAGTCTCCCTAAAAGCCCTACATCTGCTATGGTCCCTATGGGCAGATTATCTGATACAATTACAAATTTGGGGAGTAATTAGGAATAATTTATGTAATGGAAAACTTACAGCAGTGTAACTAAATTGTTTTTAAAAAATCCATATTAGTTACATATCTGGAATAGAGATGCACTTATCCAGGGTTATACCACACTTTTATTCTAGTTTCATTTAATTTGGTCAATTACTGGATTAAGCAAAACCAGTTTAAGAATATCTACATTAGTGGTTTGCACTGCTTTAATAAAATCTGTTTTGTTACATATGCGCAGAAAAAACATATGCAGACCAGCCCTAAAATCCCCTATCTTAGCTTAATTTATTTTCCCATGAGGTGGCTAATTCACATCTCGACACCCGCTACCACCTTCTAACTTGGAGTATTTCTCCACCCCTGCACTCTCCCAATTCTTTGTCTGTTTCTGTCTTCAGCCTCCTCAGAGCAGGGAACCTGGCCTTCCTTTTGGTTTGAAAAATGCCTAATATGTGGTGGTACCTGAAACTAATACATAATCATACTTTTTTAAACAGACAATATTGAAGCTCTTTATAGAAATGGAAAAAGCTGGGATAATGAATGAAACCAAACTGAAGGTGCTGAAGAGTATTTTACGGGACGTTAGACCTGACCTGGCGCAAAAAATTAATACCTATGAAGTAGAAACACGAGGTAATGATTTTAAACTACCCATTTGAATATTCTTTTGACTGAGCCCTGAGGATCAAAGGAAGTGGTGATGAGGGAGACATTCGAAATAGTCTGCCCCCTTAGGAACTATTGAAAAATTGTTCTCCATAGTATTATTTTTCTGTGCTTTGACCAGTCTAGTTTTAAATGTCTTTAAGACTGAGACCTGCACCGCTTCCCTTGGGAGACTAGTCCGTAGACTTACAGAGCTTGCTGTCAGTGAGTTGCAAGGCTTTATTTTCCATGAGCTAGTGCATAGGTTGGAAAGAAGATTCATGGAGAGGTTTTGAAAGGGAGATATTTTTACTCAAGTCAGTGCCAAATGCTTTAAAACAGAAACTGGGACGTTTCCAGCTCTTCCAGTTACTGTGTTCTTGATGAGCTTTTGGGTCTGAAGCAGTGACTTGTTCACCTGACAGGCTCAACGTTTAGGAAACAGTTATTGAGAGGCACCATCCAGCGGCCAGGGGAAAGTGAGAATACACAGAATCTTTCATAGCAGGTTCTCATTTGCATTTGGCTTAGTCATGTGTGTTTCTCTGAGGCCTCCTGGATGGCTCTTAGAGCATTTGGACTCTTTCTCCCAGCTCCTCTAAGGATGTACTTGTGAAGTGTCACCTGTTTGGTGAGTAGAGCAAATAGTGGCTCTGAGGCAGGTAGTGGCTGCGTCTAATCTTGACTATAAAAATTCTCCCACCAGCGATAGCAACAGTGGAAGCACTAGTGTCATCAGAGCACTGGTGCTTTACCACCACTTGTTGTCTAATGCCGCTCAGGGTAGGTGTAAACAGTACAGTAAACATCAGTGTCTACTACACAGTCGTGCTCCCCACTGCTACCTCTAGAGGCATTGCAACAGTGGGAGATTTCCAGGAATTTCTAGTGTAGACAAGGACTGTAGCCATGGGGGAAAATTCATCAATTCATTAATTCATCTCTTTAGGTTGAGCAGGAAGGGGACATATTTTTCAGTCCTGTTGCCACTACAAAAAAAAATACCTGTTCAGCACAGCCATGTTTAAACATGATTATGATTTATTTTTGCTGGTCTAGACAGTACAAAAATGTCATAACTAGGGATGTAAAAGTTTAAATGGCTAACTGATAAGCATCAGTCTTATTGGTTTTGGTTAATGATTAAATTCTGATGCTCGCTTTGCACCTGGGACGCCGGGCCGGGAGTGGGGACCCCTTGCACTCCTAGTTTCCCGCCTGTGTGAACTTCTTAACCGTTAACTGTTTAACTGATAGAATGTTAATAGGTTAAACTGTTACTGTTTTAAACCCTATTTACATCTTCAGTCATAACAGTGATGGAGAATTATGTTTTGACCCTAGTAGGTGCCTGTGTTACAACCATTTTTCACAATCCTGTTTAAATATTGTTATTTCTGTAGTATAGACAAGACCTTTATTTCAGCCCAGGGCAACAGAAATGGTCAACCTGTCAATGGGCTAATCCATCACCAGGAGGGCATGAGGGGAACCCATTCCTGGAAGGGAAGAGAAGAGAATCACCAGTCACTAATGGGAAGAGGGATCTCCTCCAATATCTAAAAATAAAATCTCAAGGGAAGTCTTATTCAGTGGGACGTGACAAATATACCAAAGAAGCTGCAGAACTGGTACAGCCACAGGGTTTCTTTCCCATGTTGAAAACTTGTGTCAGTTGATCATGATCTAATGTATTGACAGTTTAGGTAACTTCACATAGAGAGCGAGGCTCACCAGAGTTGTGTGTATACTGGATGAGTTGCTTCATCTGCCCAGGCTGTTTGTCCTTTAAGACTTCAGGGTAGTTTCTGTTGAAGACTAGGCTTGTAACTAACCTGAGGCCTTGAGAGTCTTGCTGCACTGAGATCTGGAATAGCCTCGGTTGAATTTGTCCATCATTCTTCTTGTCTCTTCACGTTTCAGCCCCAGATGAACTGATCACGAGCTTGGAACCTCCTTTTCAGAGACTGACATTTAGTGAAGGTATTTTGTTACAGCTCCTTAAGTAGATTAATAAATTATAAGGCCAGAAGAGACCCTTGTGGTCTGATCTGGTCTACTGTATAACACAGGCCTTAAGACTTTCCCTGAATTAATTCCTGTATGAACTAGAGCATAGGCTCACTTGATTAAATGTAATGTAGCTAAGAGTCCAGTCACTGCACTAACCATGAAGATGTTTGTTGCCTGCATTGTTTCCCGCCTAGATTCTGAAGCCTGTACAGATTTCATGGTCAGTGCCATGGAGACTCATTCTCTTGATTCATATGGTTAAAAATAGAACGAATCATCGCTAACTAAATACACCTAAAATCAACCTGACATTAAGCGGTGGTAGGCCCATAGGTGCTAAGGTATAGACGTTATCTAAGTGGTAAACAATGAAAATGTGAGCAGTTTTCCATGTGTTAGGGGTTGGAAGTTGTCCGCACCCCACTCCCTCAGATCATTTGGATACCATTCTTTGTACTGAATTACGTTAAAGTTAAGACCTCCCTTTTGACTCTAAATGTCCTTTTGTGCCCCTTGTAGGTCATATTCACCAGGAAGTTCCCTGCCCTAAAACATGTGCATTTGTGGGCCCAGGTGAATCGGGAGCAAAGGAAGCAGTGTCAGTGCCAAAGGTGAGAAATCCTGATGTTTACCTTGAACTGCTGCTCTGCTCCTGACCCTGATGGGCATAAATCCCATTTACAACCCCCCCTACAATTGTTGGTGAGGGCCTAGGGAGCCCTCATCCAGAATACAAGAGTAAGCCGCACCCTTTGCTGTGTTGCTTGAGGATCAACACCCCATTAGGGTTAGTGGCAGGAAACAGAGCAATGTCTGCCATTGGGGAAGTGGGGAGAGGGGAAGAGAACCACCAGGACACCCTGAAGCAAATGGAGAGTTTCCGGCAGTCATGGTTAAGCACATCCCTCCCTCCCTCAAATCATGCTTAATCAATGGATAAGAACCATTTAATCACACCAAGCAAAGGAGGGAGGGAGCAGGAATCTCAAAGGTAGCCCCCACCATGTGCTTTTGGGGGCGGGGGGCAGGGTGTTGGGTTGGGGACAAATACCTGCTCCCTTTTCCTCTACTCCAGAACACTAATCTCGCCTTAGGGGAGGGAGGGAGTGCTCAGGGGGGAGGAAATAGGGTTATTATTTCCCCACTCCCTTTCATCCCCCTGCAGGCAGAGGCTAGAACTGTGCCAGATTCACAGACTTCCCCTACACCGCGTCCCCAGCGCCCCAGCCTGTGGTATGTCTGCGAGGCTTAGATGAGGCAGGATAACAATCTGTGCTTTGTCCCATTACTTTTTTGGGTACCTTAAAACCTACAGCTCTTTATGCTGCTTTTGCGATCTTGTCATTATGCTCTGTACATCTCTACAGCTCGAGAACCCATACACGATGGAGAATAATCCTCATGGCTATTGTGTGATACTGAACAACTCTGATTTTAAAAATCCTGATGAAATCAGGAAAGGCACAGACAAAGATGCTGGTAAGTATTTTGCTTGTTGAACTACTGGTTTTTTTTTTCGAAGTTGGACTTTGTCTGAGGGAAAAATTTAATCTACCCTCATTTGTGGAAGGGATAAGTTATGGTGCTGTCACTTTTTCCTTTCACAAGACCACTCTCACCAAGCGCCCTTCCCTCCACGGTTGGTCTGACAGACATGTTGGCCATTATGGTATCAGAAAAGCTACAGTCTCTTCACTGCCAAAAAGGGCGGTCTTATTACAGCTTGATAATTAACCCGTGTTAGTGCTCTCTCTATAAAAGCCTAATGGAGATACAAGTAGTTTTTACCTTGTAGTTGTTAGGTGAGGTCAACACTACACTGCTCACTTGTGGATGACCTCACCTGCCTACACTGCATAACAAGAGAGGATGTCTCTGCCAGGATTTTACAGCCTGAGAGCTAACTCAGATTAGTTATCTTGCTGTAAAAACACCCCTTTTAGTCTCCTTGTCAATTCCTCTACTAGAATTTGTCTGTTTATAGCTGACAGACTTCTTTTTACCTTCTTGGACTGAATATGCTAAAAATGTAGTTTAAGGAAGGAAAGTCTTTCTGTTCTGCATATAAGCTATTGTTTATATAGAGTGTGTATGTATGTGTGTGCCTTTTCTGCTACGGCGTCTTTCTGCTTGATGACTTCTCTTCTCTCTCTCTCTCTTTTTTTTTAATAGTTGTGTTCTTAGAACTGCCAGAAAGTCCTTAAGCTCTCAATTCTGTGTTCACTTAACCTACAGTCTGCAACTGGAGGATATAAGGAGACCACACTGCCAGTTAGAAAGTGTTCTGATCCAGTAGATAGACACATCTGGTTGCAGCAGTGCTCAAACAAATCCAACTATCTTATCATCTTGCCATTTGCCTCTAAGCCCTTCCTCCTGCAATAACTCCGTGTCTATCTGTATCCACACATCCTTCCTTCTTAACGCTGCATCTTCAAAAAGCGTATATGGCTGAATTTTAACTCTGACCCCTTTCCAGTTGCTCATTTCCCAGTCACCCTCTTTTCTCTAGAAGACTCTTCTCGCCCACTACACTGGGAAAGCTGTGTAGGTCCTTACTTTTGTTAAGAGCCACATTCTGCTGCTCTTGCTCTGCGCAGAGTAATTAATGTCAACAGGACTATTTGCAGAATAAGGAATTACTCCTTGGAAGAGTGGCAGAATCCAGTCTTAAATAAGTACATCCTCCTCCTCTTGTTTTATCAAGAGCTATTCATAAGTATCTCAAATCTGTGCAGCATGAAGTTGGTGAAAGATGTTTAAACAAACTAAACTTCTTATGTATAATGATTAATTGCTATGGAAGTGAAACCTGCTTTTTTAGGGGAAGACAGCATGATGGTCAAGGCAAAGGCATCGTATCAGAAGTAAATGAATAGCTGTGTATTTCTTGCTAAACCAGTATCATTTTGATCCAAGAGGAGTGACAGGGCGTGGAACAATAAGGTGGGCTTCTTCGTGGGACTGTAACACTTTCGAAACTACCTGACAGTGTCTCTTGCTCTCCAGTGCAGTGCCTACAGTTTCATCTTCTTCCCTCTCCTCTGTTTATGTTAAATGAGTGCTGACTCTCCTTCTCACTTTCTCTCCCAGAGGCTCTGAAACGGGTTTTTGAGTGGCTTCAGTTTGAGACAATTGAGCACCGAAACCTAGAAGCAGAGGAAATCTGTAAGACAATCAAAAAGTATAGCAACATGGACCATAGCAACATGGACTGTTTCATTTGCTGCTTACTCTCACATGGTGAAAAAGGTAAAATACGTGGGACAGATTGGAATTCTGCAGCCATCAAAGATCTGGTCTCCTGCTTCACTGGATCTGAGTGCCCCTCGCTCGCTGGCAAACCCAAGCTCTTCTTTATTCAAGCTTGCCAAGGTAAGACAGGGCAGAAAAGTATCCCAGTGAAAGAAGATTCTTCTCGACAGCTGGAGGCAGATGCTTTACCCTTGCCTTCCATTCCTGACTGGGCTGATATCCTCATTAGTATGGCTACAGTGGAAGACTTTGAGTGCTACAGATACATAGAGAGAGGCAGCGCGTTCATTCAGTGCCTCTGCAAGGAAATAGAGTCTTTCTGCCCACAGTAAGTACTACTCATATTCCCCATTTTAATAGCATGTAGAGGACTGATGAAGAGGTGGAACGCATTTCTCCCAGAAACACTTTCTTAAACTAGCTTAATAGAAACTCATTGACAATAGTACTTTCCACTTACTGTATATAGCACTTTGCATCTTCAAAGCACTGCATGTTCATTAATTAGACCTCACAACCCCTCTTTCACGTTGCTAAGTATATATTGTTATTCCTGTTCTACAAATAAGACTGACTTAAAGTGACTTGCCTGAGGTTACATGAATCAGCAGCATAGCCAGGATTATATCGCTGGACCTCCAGGCACTCCAGCTCAATCCTCCACACTGTACTCCCTCCCCAGATGTATCCTGTATAGTATTTTACAATATTAAATGACTAATGATTTTGTTCTTCCAATGGGAATTAATGGGAGTCAGTGGAAGTAGGCAAATCTTTTTGGTAAAGAACAATGGCAAGAACCTCTCTTCGCTAGGCTGCTGGCCTATAAAAAAAGAATTGCTAGTGTTTTTTTGTTTAGAAATGAAGGGAAATGGTGTCTGGTGATAAGTCTTGTGTAGCATCATGAAGAGTTGGGTGAGGGAGTGGGTGATGTGTTCATTTGTTTCTCCATATTATCTAAATGCTGTTCCTAACCAGTACCAAGACAGAAGACAAATGTCACTTGGTAGAAAAACTTACACTGAGGCCATGGCTACACTTACAGTTCTGCAGCGCTGGTAGTTACAGCTGTGTTCGTACAGCTGTGTAGGGCCAGCGCTGCAGTGTGGCCACATTTGCAGCATTTGCAGCGCTGTTGGGAGTGGTGCATTGTGGGCAGCTATCCCAACATTCAAGTGGCTGCAACGTGCTTTTCAAAAGAGGGGGGTGAGGTGGAATGTGACAGGGAGCGTGGGGGAGACAGAGAGAATGGATTTTTGGAGTTGACACTGTTCTCAGCTCCCTGCCTTGTAAGTTCTAAGGACTGGAAGACACACCGTGCCTACCTTCAATCATTTTAAAAGTTCTGACCCCCTTCCCCCACCCCTCTCTCATTCACTAAATGCAAATTATGTACTCCTAAATAGCGTCAGACCAGATAAGTATCTGCTCACGGACTTCCCCCTCCCCCTCTGCCGTGTGAGCGTGCTGTTTCTCTCTTCAAGCAAACAGCTGTGAACATTCCAAAGTAACTCCCCTGCCTGCCTCCGCTAGCTCAGCAAACAGGAGCTGTGTTTGTTTTTTAAATAAGCAGTTTGGCTGAACTCCAAGCTCTCCCTTTCTTCTGGTTTGTTGTGGACAGGAATTCTGGGATACCTCCTTATACCCCGGAGGTCAATAAAAGCGCTGGTGGGGTCCACACTTGCTGACGGAATCGCTACACCCGAGGCTCGACCGGGTGTACAGCCAGTGCTGCAACCAGGGAGTTGCAGCGCTGGCCGTGCTTTGCAAGTGTGGCCACATCCTAAGTTGCAGCGCTGTAACCCCCTCACCAGCGCTGCAACTCTCTAGTGTAGCCATGGCCAGAGTGGCCTTTCTGCAATTCTTTTTTCTTCAGACATATGTGGAGTGTAATGATTACATAGTATTCAAACTGAGGGACTAGCCAGGAGTACGAGGAAGCCATTGTCCGTGTCCCAAGAGATCATGGTATCCAGCAAACATGGATAACTTCCCAGACCAGCCTCAAAGTCCTAGTTTGAAAGTACCACGTATTTCTGTGTAACTCTTTTTTCTCCTTGTAATGTGTTTAAGGTGCATGGATCTGCTGACCATCCTGACACAAGTCAACCAAAAAATGGGAGACAAAGATTTTAATGGGAAAAAGCAGATGCC
This sequence comes from Gopherus flavomarginatus, assembly GCF_025201925.1. Lineage (NCBI taxonomy): Eukaryota > Metazoa > Chordata > Testudines > Testudinidae > Gopherus > Gopherus flavomarginatus. The sequence goes on along the minus strand of NC_066626.1, from coordinate 23,033,731 downwards.
AGAAATAAAATCAACCCTGCGGAAGCGACTGATCTTCCAGGTGCCAACGCTAGACAATTAACCAAAGCAATAAGAAGTCTGGGATACACTAAATTAGGAGCTACTTTTTGGGATGGATTCAACTTGCAGTTCCAAAAGACAAATGGACTGGATTTGTTCAGTTAGGTCCCAGTCCTGCAAGGTTCTGGGGGCCCTCAACTCTCAGATCTCCATCTCTGCAGTGGCTCAGCGTCCTGATTTCCAGATCTGCAGCTGTCCGAGTCACCAAATGGCCTGACGATGTGTGTGACTGACCTGCATCTGTATACTTTAGTAGGAGATGAGAGTGCTCAGCACCTTCTAGCATTGACCCCTTTGTCATGATTTCAAATGAAGATGCACTCTGCAAAATCTTGATTCCCAAACAATGAGGAATTGTACAGTTTCCATTTGTCAATGTTATTCACAGATGATAAGGCCAAAAGGGACCATTCTGATCATCAGGGATCCTATTTTTCTGTGATAAGAAAATCCCCAAAATTCTCCAGTAAAAAGACACAAAAATCTGTATTTTTCCACAATTAAAATTAAAAGCTGAATTTTAGTTTCTCTAGTCACACTATGTATAGGTATCTGTTCAACGCAATGGTTTATTGATATATATACAATTTTTTAAGCAAGTTCAAAGCCTACCTGTGCCATTGGGGAGGAGGGGTAGCTCAGTGGTTTCAGTAGTGGCCTACTAAACCCAGGGGTGTGAGTTCAATCCTTGAGGAGGCCACTTAGGGCAAAAATCTGCCTGGGGATTGATCCTGCCTTGAGCAGGGGGTTGGACTAGATGACTTCCTGAGGTCCCTTCCAACCCTGACACTCTATGATCAAACAATAAAATAAAATTAATAGAATTGCAATTTGTACTTTTTACCAATATCAAATATTTGTATGTCTGTATTATATATTTTCAGAAAATTGTGGAGGTTTTTTAATGCATAAACACTTGAATGATAGAGTCACAGTGAATTGTTTCTTTACTGTTGCTGGTCCTGCAAGTTCAGCCTTTTTTTCATTTCTTTTTGTTCAGTTTGTTTAACACTTTCCATGTGCTCTACAGCTGTCTGCCTTTGAATGTAATCTATAGCCTTGCTGCAATACAGAACAGGACATTACCATCAACGTGAAATTTTTCCTTGCCAAACTCAGTGACACAATCTTTAGGGATGGTTTTAAAAGTTTTTGGCCTCTTTTCATAACTTTAATTACTCACGTCTGGAGGCTGAAGTGAAATTTGAGATGCATGAAAACGCAAACCCCTATATGCTGTTGAGTAACCTCCCTACACTGGAAGCAGTTTATTGGAGTATGTTTAGCTATGTAAATTTAAAACGCATTCAAAAATCAACCACAAGAGGGGGAGATTGTATGCATTGAATAAGTGACACCACTACTTTCAGTAAAATTTAGTTAATAGTTAATATATGTTTTTATTTTTCCACAAAATGTAAAAACTGTCTTTTTACAGGAAATCTCTAAATTCCATGTTTTTCCATGGCATATGGATTTCTAGGATCCCTGGTGATCATCTAGTCTGACCTCCTGTACTGGAGAAGTAGGACTTTCCTGAATTAATTCCTGTTTCAACTACAGCATAACTTCTAGAGAAACATCCCATCTTGGTTTAGCAAAATCCATCTTTGCTATCTCAACCCATGCCTTTCCTGACCCCCTTCACCTCCAGAAAACCTTCTTTGATTTGCATTCTGGATTCACAGATCTGATCCTGGGAAGATTCCACATGGTTCAGACACAATTTCCATTACCTGCATGGACAGAGAAAATTGAGCTATAAATTACCGAGGGGATCAGGTCTATCGCATGGTTCTCAGGAAAAAAAAAGTCCTTTTATACAGTGACCATTTAATTAAATCCACAAGCAGGAAACCACCATTTAAATCATGTTTTGCATTTGTACTTTTTAGTAGTTTACTTAAGGAAATGTTGATTTCTCATTAGCTGGTAACCAAAGCCTGTTGACTTGCAACTAAATATAGCCTTTACACAAAATTTGGTGGTGATTTTTGCTAACTGGGAGGATACACTATATCTATACATATTTATTTAAGCAACAATATAGCTTAACATATTTATTCAGCTTCTTTGTTTTGACATTTTTTATTGTTAGAAAATGGTGAATGAGGCATTTCATTTTTAGTAGATGATTAATTTTTTTATTTGTGACCTTTTTCATACTCTATTTGAGTGGAAATTCAAATTAAATTAAAATTCAGAAAAATAGATTTTTATTGTTTTTATTAAATATAATGACCTTAAAAGTGCTGGATACATAAGAAAAAAGTTTATCAAACCATTAAAACTAACCAATTTATTAAATAAAGGCAGTATTATCTGTGGTTAATGAATTTAACTGATTTGTTTCTGGTTATCCTGTCCTTCAGGATTTTAGAACTAGTAGATCTTACTCTCTCAAACCTACTTTTTATTAATAGAGTGGAAGAGAAAAACAGCAATTCCTCCTTTTTCAGCTTCCAGTTGGGTTCTTAACTTTGAATGAGCTAGTACATGAACAGAACTAGTTGAATAAACGGAAATGAAGAAAATAGTCTCTCTGCACCTACAGAAGATCCAAATTTGTTTAGCATTTTTTAAAAAAAAATCTATTTGTATCCACCCAGACAGTGATCAAGCAACAGGATGATAATATAACACTTTGCACTTCTCTAGCTCCTTCCATGTGAAGAGTTCAGTGTGCTTTACAAGCATGAATTAATTCAGCTTCACAGCCCCAGGATCCACAGATTTGTGACCAAATGTAAAAGTTGAGGCACTCATTTTGGTTTTTCCCTGACTCTCTCCAATCTCTGTGTAGTGTAGTTTGTTGACTGGCATAGGTATTTGTCTTGTCTAGAGCCAGATCTCTCAGTGACTCTCCTGCGTGTCTCTCTAGCTCTGCAAGTACAGGCAATCCCTTATGGGCAGTAGGGAGACATCCACTTTGAGTCCTGGACCTCGATCACAATAAATAAGTACTTGCTTTTACCTAGCCCTTGCCTCTGTTGTGTGTCTGTTTCCGTTTTCCTTGCTTGAGGTGACTGAGGCAGGGGCAGCGTACAGTAGGTCGCAGAGGAAGGGTCCAGGTATGGGCTCTTTGGTCATTGAAGACAATGGGGCACTGCACTGTATGTATATATATCCATTTCCATCAAATCTCCTCCCCTTCCAGTGATGACTCCTCTCTGTTCTCCACTTTATGTCGTTAAAGAGTTAATTCTAACATCTCTATAAGATAGCATAGTGTTATACCCATTTGAAAGAGAGGGGGAAACTGAAGCAGAGAGGGGTTAAGTGTTCCAGTGTGTTAAATGTTACGAGGTTAAGTGGATAAATTATAAAATCAGGGTCTGTGCATAATGTCTTGCTTATCTCAAGTACTGAGAAATGTGTGCTCTTGTATCAGAGTAGGATCAGCGTTAAATCAGCCTTTTAATGGCTGGCTCCCTTTTACTCTCAAAAAGGTATTTGCATATGATGGGCACTTCAGAGCCAGTGTTTACTTATGGTTTAAGCTTTCAACAGGCCAAGTTTCTCTCTTGAGCCACGGCAGACTTTGTTCATTGAGAATCATGCTCATTTATGTAGAGGATGATTTCCTGTTCCTGTACATGCTGTCTGATGCAATGATTTTTCACTGTTCAAACTCTATATTTACAGTTGCATGATACTTCACATATTTTTAAACTTTTGAACAAAAGGGATATGGTCATACTCAGTATTATGGTTCTGTTTATAAAGGGTTAATGATTGATTAATAGCTATGTTTAGGGGGATTATATTTCCCTATGCTGAATACGGGACACCTGATAAAATTACTAGTATTCAAGCAAGTTCAATCAGAACTATGCAGTACAAACGTTCAAATCAACATGAAGTTGACTGAGCCCGTTAAATAGAAATACTGCCTAGTTGGATTCCTTTTATTTATCTTATCTTTAAGGCTTTAGAGTTCACACTGGGACGGGTGATACACACAACCCTCCGCCCCACACACACACACACACACACACACACCAGGAGAGGTGACACACCCATACACCTCTCTCACAAGGCGTGGGGGTGACTGACCAAACCAACCCTCCCTGCCCAGCGCTCTTCACCCTCCATGCCTGGCTGGCCCCTGGGACCACGTTGCAACACGTGGAGGGGAGCATGCTGGGTCACATGCCCCTTCCCCTCGCTTTCTGCCAGGATTCACACCAGAAAATGGCCAGCAGCAGCCTTTCGGCACAGTGTGGTACGGTAGGGATGGGAGCTGCTTCCAGCCACGGGGGGAGGGGGGATATGGAGGAGCAGTGGGGCTGGGTTTTAAAGGGAGAAGACAGCAAGACGGGAGCATGTAAAGGGCTGATGGGTGGGCAGCAGAGGTGACACGTAACTGGCTGGCGCCTGCCCACACTCACCAGCCATCGCAGCTCACAGCACTCAGCCAGTGCCAGCTGGAAATAGGGAGGAGGGAGGGTCCTGCTGGCCAAGAGCCAATATGCAGTGGGACTGTGCTGATGGACCAGCAGGAGGAGCAGCTGGCCCTGTGCACTGCAGCTTTGCCCCACCGCTAGCCTTGCACGCCCACCCCCATCATTGGCCACTGGACCCCTCTTCCCCTCCCTGCTGGTGGTCGGGGAGGGGAAGAATAGGGATCCACCAGCAGCAGGACCCACTGGTACTGATGGGGGTGAGGGGAGACAGAAAATACAGGACAATTTGCCCGTTTTTAAGAAAAAGTTGGGACACTTGCAGGAAGGCTTAAAAACGGGACTCTCCCTTTAAGGATGGGACATCTCGTCACCCTAGCTATGTTACAGAAAGGAGCAGTATGTCTTACAGAGGGTAATAAGCACATCAGTGGAAGGGGTTATAATTATGCCGTAGTTATACGAAACCTAGTGACCCGTTGGATTCTAACATTTGATTATTTATTAAAACATCTATCAATCATTTATTAATTCTTTATAAATATATTAAGGTTCCATTTATAAACTGTGTGACTAAGAGAATAGTGTCATGATGCCTTTAAATTGAACATTCTTCTCTATTCCTAAAGATAAGGTTAAATCTGTGAAGTTTCTGCAGGTTAGCCTTGTCTTTCCTATACTTCGAGTTCCTTTGAAAATTCTTCAGATTGGCTTCAGAAAGCTGCACATGACACTTAGGGTATGGCTACACTTGCCGATGTAGAGCTGTCATAAACAGATAATTAAGGGTTAATGTCTCTTTTACCTGTAAAGGGTTACAAGCAGTGAACCTGGAACACCTGGTTTCTTTTATCTGTAAAGGGTTACAGGCAGTGAACCTGGAACACCTGACCAGAGGCCCAAACAGAAAACAAGATCCTTTCAAATCTCGGTGGAGGGAAGTCTTTGTTTTGTGTTGTTTGTTTGTCTATGGTTCTCTCTGGGTTCTGAGAGTGACCAGACGTACCTACAGGCTCTCTAATTTTCTGTTCAAGTAGTAAGTACAAGTAGAAAGGTGGTTTAGTTTTTTTGATTGTTTTCTTTATTTGCAAATGTGTATTTTGCTGGAAGGATTTTAATGTGTATTTGTGCTGGCGGGAAGGCTTCTCTCTAGTGTCTATAAGCTGAAAGACCCTGTAACATTTACCATCTTGATTACAGAGACAACTTTTACTTTTTTCTTTCTTTTATTAAAATCTTTTCTTTTTTTTTAGACCTATTGATTTTTTCCCCTTGTTGAGGCTCAAGGGAATTGAGTCTGTACTCACCAGGGAATTGGTGGGAGAAAGGGAGAGAGAAGGGAGGGGGGAAGGTGGAATTCCTCTGTTTTAGATTCACGGAGCTTGAATCTGTATTACCTCTTGGGGAGGGGAAAAGAGGAGGGGGAAGGTGCATTCTCTCTGTTTTAAGATTCAAGGAGTTTGAATCACAGTGATCTTCCAGGGTAACCCAGGGAGGGAAAGCCTGGGAGAGGCAACGGTGAGGGAAAGGGTTTACTTTCCTTGTGTAAGATCCAGGGGGTCTGGGTCTTGGGGTCCCCTGGGCAAGGTTTTGGGGGGACCAGAGTGTACCAGGCACTGCAAGTCCTGGTTGGTGGCAGCACTACAAGATCTAAACTGGTAATTAAGCTTAGGGGGATTCATGCTGGTACCCCATCTTTTGGACGCTAAGGTTCAGAGTGGGGGTTATACCATGACAAGAGCGCTGTGAGTTAAACCCTCCTTCGTACAGTGCAGGAGGGAAAGTACTGCAGTCTGTCCACACTGACAGTTTCAAGCGCACAGGTGGCATTGGGAGCAGTGCATTATGGGTAGCTATCCCAGTCAGGGTTGGTTCTGGCTTTTTTGATAGCCCAAGCAAAAAAACCCAAAAAAACAACCCGGGTTCAGGGAGCCCGAGTGGTGAACCAAAAAAGAAAAACAAAAAAATAAAAAAAAAAACACAACAGGGTGCAAACTTTCAGTGCCACTTACTTGGCGGCTCGTGGCTGCCTTCCTTGGCTGCGCTGGCGAGCCTCTGGGCGGGCGGAGGCTTCACTCTGGCTAGCCGGACTCCCTGTGCTGCAGACGTGCCCCGGGCAGTGGAGTGCATGCCCCAGCTAGTGGGGGGGAGAGAGAGAAGGGGGCGGCAAGGGCTTCCTTCAGCTGGGGCGCTAGCCACTCGACCCCTCCTGCTGCACCACCTGCTGGGAGGGCTCCGGCCGCTCCTGCCTGCAGGTGAATTGAAAGTCGTTGGTCAGCAGGGAGGGAAGGACATGGGCTGCTGGGCTTGCTGCAGACCTGGCACCAGCTGGGGCAGACGGAGTGCACAGCCTGCTCCCAGCAGGGCGCTCCCCTCCTCCGCGCCCCCCGCCCCCTACAGTGGCGCACTGAAAGTAATCGGTGAAACAAAAGAAAAACAAACACACAAACAAACAAAACTACCAGGGCGCAGGGCGGCCAGAGTGGCAAACCAAAAAAAAAAAAAAAGGCGGCTGTGACAGGTTGGATCACAGAACCCCCCCTGGGAGCTGCCAACTGATGTGCCAAGATGACTTCTATCCCTGTTTTCCCTGCCAGCTCAGGACTTCAGCACCTTGTCTTGCCAAGCCAGACACTCTTGTCTGCTTCAACAAAGACCCAGAGTCTGAATTACCTGCCCCAAAGCTGCAGGTTTACCTGAAAACAGCTCACAGAAGTGTGCTTGTCTTTAGCACCCTGATGCCCAACTCCCAATGGGGTCTAAACCCAAATAAATCCCTTTTACCCTGTATAAAGCTTATGCAGGGTAAACACATAAATTGTTCGCCCTCTATAACACTGATAGAGAGATATGCACAGTTGTTTGCTCCCCCAGGTATTAATACATACTCTAAGTTAATTAATAAATAAAAAGTGATTTTATACAGAAAGTAGGATCTAAGTGGTTCCAAGTAGTAACAGACGGAACAAAGTAAGTTACCAAGCAAAATAAAGTAAAATGTGTAAATCTATGTCTAATCAAACTAAATACAGATAGGATCCTCACCAGTTCCAGAATGCTTCCTTTTACAGGCTAATCTCCTTTTAGCCTGGGTCCAGCAATCACCCCCCCTCTCCCACCCCCAGCGTAGCTACTGTCCTTTGTTCCAGTTTCCTTTAAGTATCCTGGGGGGGTGGAGAGGCTTCTCCTTTAGTCAGCTGAAGACAAAATGGAGGGGTCTCCCACAGGTTTAAATAGACTCTCTCCTGTGGGTGGAGACCCCCTTCCTCACTCCTATGCAAAGTCCAGCTCCAAGATAGAGTTCTGGAGTCACCCGGGCAAGTCACATGTCCATGCATGACTCAGTCTTTACAGGCAGAAGCCAATTTACACATGGTATCTTGTATGTCTCCTGGAAGACTTCTTATGTGGACTGGAGCCTTCCAAGCTCTTTTGTCTGTTAAATGCTTCTGGATTGAGCACTTAATTTGCACATTCCTTTCCCAAGAAGTGACCAAATGTTTTAACTAAGGTTACTTGGAAATCAAGCAATATACAGTCAATGTTCATAACTTTTAATACACAAATGGTGCCTGCATACAACTAGGATGAACATAACCAGTAGATCATAACCTTTACATAGATATGTTACATGGCATATGTAGCAAAACCCTATTCCAGTTATATCATACATATATTTATAAGCACCCTTACCCCATAGAGCCTTATGGGGTACACTGTCACAGCAGCCATACCAGGCTAGGATTGGACAGAATGCCTCCCCTTAGAATCTGCCGCCCTCAGCATGAGCTTGCTTGGCTGGTGCCTGGAGCTGGCCCTGATCCCAGCATGCAAGTGAAGGCTCCGTGCTTTTCAAATGCGGGTGGGGGGTGGAGTATGACAGGGAATGTGTTTTGTGTATGTGGGGAGGAGAGAGAGTGGGTTTCTGGTGTGCTGAGAGTGTGTCAACATGGTGTCTTGTAAGTTCAGACCCCATCTCTCTCTCTCACTCAAAGCAAACAGTAAATGTTTGCTTTTCTTGGAGCTGATAAGCAGCCGGCTTCTCCAAAACAGAGCTTTGAAAGGGCATTTCCGCATTCCTGCAGCCATCTCACAACAATGAGAAGAGTGGCCACTTGACTTAAGGAGATTATGGGACATTTCTGGAGGCTGATCACAGTGCAGTAATGCAACACCTCGTCCACACTGGTGCCATGGCGCTCCAGCGGGGGTGCAGCAAATGTTATTGCATTCGCCAATGTGCAGTACGAGCAGCGCTATAGCTGCAGAGTCAGAGTGCGCTACATGCCTTGCCAGTGTGGCCAGGGTGTGAGCTAGGGCACCTGGGGCTGCTTTATTGTGCTATAACTCGCAAGTGTAGCCTTATTCAGTATATACTTTCAGATGCAGTTGTCTGGAATGTGGATGCTGTTGGAAAGCGGGAAATGCTGAGATTAAGTGAGGTAGGAACCGGTAGTTGTTCTGTAATAAAAGTAAGAGAAACCCTCACAGAGCAGCAGTGAGATTTATCTTGACTTTTATTTGCTACTTCTGTGACCATGGTTTTAGGTGATCTACCTCCCCCAGCCCCAATGTATGTGAATTGTTCTTGAAAGTTCAACAGGATGCCTGCTGTCCAGACCAAAAAGAATATGGGTATGGCTACATTTGGAATTTCAAAGCGCTGCCCCGGCAGCGCTGCGGGAGCGCTGCAGCGGCAGCGCTTTGAAGTGTGAGTGTAGTCAGAGCGGCAGCGCTGGGAGAGAGCTCTCCCAGCGCTGCATGTAAACCACATCCCTTACGGGTGTAGCGTGCAGCGCTGGGAGCCGCGCTCCCAGCGCTGCTGCCCTGATTACACTGACGCTTTACAGCGCTGTATCTTGCAGCGCTCAGGGGGGTGTTTTTTCACACCCCAGTTGCAGTGCTGTAAAGTGTGAATGTAGCCATTGTGTAAGCAGAGTCAGGATGACATCTACCCTGACATCTGGTGGTGAATTATGGGGAGTGTGAAAAGGAATTTTAGGTATTTGCATTGGCACACCCACCCCATCTAGCATAGCCCACAGCAGCCTGAGATGGTTATTTTGACAGCTCTGAGATCTCCAATTTCTTTGTTATTGAGGCAGGAGGAATAAAGTGGTGTCACCCTGATTATGTGAATGAGGAACTATGAGACTGCTTTATGACAGAGATGTCTTAATATCAATTAAATAGCACTTGCTAGATAAGGGACATGGGTGCCAAAACCCATTGAAATGAGAGAGGTTGGGGACTGGTGTGTGTACTTGATGGTATGGGCCTGGAACACCAATTGCATGTTCTCCTCTCTCCACTGAGTAGAGCTAATTTTGATTCCATTAGGAGTCTATCTAGAGGCTGCTGAGCTGAATTCACGTTGGGCCAATGGTGCACCAGCACCAGGGCTCCCCTACTACAAGCTGAAATCACTAAAAGAGCTAAGCTTACTGAGCTGAGATCACTGAGTGCTGTGTTAACTAGTGGGGGAGCCTGAAGATCTATTGCTAAGCGGCTGGCAGAGCGGAGCAGTTTGCAGCATGTTGGAGCAGCCCATGGAACAGTGAGTGGAGTGGAGCAGTTTGCGGGGATGGCTGGAGTGGCTCACGGGTCGGCTGGAGGAGCGGCACAGCGGGTGTAGTGGAGCTGGTCGTGGTGAAGGCTGCAGCAGAACTCCATGGAGAGGCAGAGCAGTTGGCCCTGGCCCATGTAAGGTGCCCCTTAACACCCTGTGTGTGTGTGCGCCCCCCCCCATTTCCACCCAGGCTGGGGGGAGTTTAAAACTCTGCAGATAAACTTTTGAACTCCAGGGTGGCACTGACCAGAGACTTTTGGGTTGTTGGACTTTGGGGTGATTGGACTTAAGACCCTAAGGGGGAAAGGACATTGCCAAACTGTCAAGGTTTCTTTCTCCACTCTGAACTTTAGGGTACAGATGTGGGGACCTGCATGGACACTTCTAAGCCTAATTACTAGCTTAGCTCTGGTATACTGCCACCACCCAGAATTCCAGTGTCTGGGGCGCTCTCTGTTCCCCCAAAACTTCGTCCCCTCCCTGGGTTGCCTTGAGGGACTTCACCAATTCCCTGGTGAACACAGATCCAAACCCCTTGGATCTTAAAGCAAGGAGAAATTTACCATCCCCCCTCCTTTCCCCCCACCAATCCCTGGTGAGTCCAGATCCAATCCCCTTGGATCTTAAAACAAGGAAAAATCCATCAGGTTCTTAAAAAGAAAGCTTTTAATTAAAGAAAGAAAAGGTACAAATTATATCTGTAAAATCAGGATGGAAAATACTTTACAGGATAATCAGATTCCTATAGACCAGAGGCCCCCCTGCAGCCTTAGGTTCAAAGTTACAGCAAACAGAGGTAAAATCCTTCCAGCAAAAAGAAACATTTACAAGTTGAGGAAACAAAAATAAGACTAACACACCTTGCCTGACTAATTACTTACAAGTTTGAAACATGAGAGACTGATTCAGAAAGATCTGGAGAGCTGGGATGTATGTCTGGTCACTCTTAGTCCCAAGAGCGAACAACCACAACACAAACAGCACAAAAAAGACTTCCCTCCACCGAGATTTGAAAGTATCTTGTCCCCCTATTGGTCCTCTGATCAGGTGTCAGCCAGGTTCACTGAGCTTTTTAACCCTTTTCAGGTAAAAGAGACATTAACCCTTAACTATCTGTTTATGACACGACACAAATGTTCTTGGAGGTGGGTTTTTGCTTATGGTTTATGTTATAATCCTGTTTGTGGTATTTCTCCAACGTGATGCCGCATTGTTTCCCTCCTTTATTAAAAGGATTTTGCTACACTCAGACTCCGTGCTTGTGAGTGGGGAAGTGTTGCCTCCTAGAGGCGCCCAGGGGGGTGGTATGTAATTGTCCCGGGTCACTGGGTGGGGGCTCGAGTCAGTTTTGCATTGTGTTATTGAAACAGAATCCCTGGATGCTGAACCCGGCCCTTGTTGCTGCCAACTCAGAGGAGCAGAAGGGTTACAGTTGTATTACTAGATGGCAAGTATCAGACTTCAGGTTTGTCTGTGTAACTCATAAAACTGTGGTCAAGATTTTCAGGCTAGCTAGTGATTTTGGTGCCTCAATTTTTGGGGGGGTCCAATTCAAGAAACCTTAAAGAGACTTGAGTCACCTTCCAAAAGTCAGATCCCTTTAAAAGTGCTTCAAACTGAGTACCCCAATCATTACTCATGTTTGAAAATCTTAGCCTCTCAGATATTAAACTGTAGTTTAAAAAAACAACAACAAAAAAAATAACTGGACCTTCTGGGCCAAACTCAACCCTGGCGTTAGCAGCAGGCCAGCAACAACTCCATTGGAATCAGTGCAGAAAACTTAATTGGCATTCATGTGTGTTTGTACCTGCTAATATCAGGGCTCGATCTGGGCCTCTATATTGTGAGAGATAATTGAATGTGGAAACAGGAAAATAGAAGTTTCAATGCAGATATTTGAAATGTTACTGGTTTATACCATTGTATATGTGGCTGTGAATTTTTCTAAGCAGGAAGGGGCAGAGTGGAGCTGGGGGGCAAAGGAGAAGGAAAGGTGATTTTGGTCTTGGTAGGAGAGCTCTGCTGCAAGTTGAACTGTGTGAGCAAAGCATGTCTACAGCTGTGTGGCCTATCTGAGCCTTTCTGCTTGCCTCTTGTCTTGCTTTTCCATTTGCTATAAGTCCCTTTCTCCTTTCATTCAGCCCTGTTCAGAATGTCAGCCATAAATTCATCCCAGCTGACCAGGGCATCGTGAACCACTCGGTTCGGTGTTCGGTGCAGTACCCTACATCAGGTCAAAGGCCTTGTATCATAGCCTTAGTCCCAGATTTGGACCTTAGCGTCCAAAATATGGGGGTTAGCATGAAAACCTCCAAGCTTAGCTACTAGCTTGGACCTGGTACTTGCTGCCACCACCCAAAAAATTAGAGTGTTTTGGGGCACTCTGGTCCCCCTGAAAAACCTTCCCTGGGGACCCCAAGACCCAAATCCCTTGAGTCTCACAACAAAGGGAAATAATCCTTTTTCCCTTCCCCCCTCCAGGTGCTCCTGGAGAGATACACAGACACAAGCTCTGTGAAACTACACAGAGTGACTCCCCCTCTCTGTTTCCAGTCCTGGAAACAAAAAGTACTTTCCTATTCCCCCAGAGGGAATGCAAAATCAGGCTAGCAATCCAACACACAGATCTCCCCTTGATTTCTTCCTCCCACCAATTCCCTGGTGAGTACAGACTCAATTTCCCTGAAGTAAAGAAAAACTCCAACAGGTCTTAAAAGAAAGCTTTATATAAAAAGAAAGAAAAATACATACAAATGGGCTCTCTGTATTAAGATGATACAATACAGGGTCGATTGCTTAAAAGAATATTGAATAAACAGCCTTATTCAAAAAGAATACAAATCAAAGCACTCCAGCACTTATATTCATGCAAATACCAAAGAAAAGAAACCATATAACTTACTATCTGATCTCTTTGTCCTTACATTTAGAAACAGAAGACTAGAAAGTAGAAACTACTTCTCCAAAGCTCAGAGAAAAGCAGGCAGGCAGACAAAAGACTCAGACACACAATTCCCTCCACCCAGAGTTGAAAAAATCCGGTTTCCTGATTGGTCCTCTGGTCAGGTGCTTCAGGTGAAAGAGACATTAACCCTTAGCTATCTGTTTATGACACGCCCCCCAAATTGCAGACAGTGGGGAAGCTCACTGGCGGCGATTTCCTTCTAGAACTTTAAAATAAACAGATTACTACAACACATGCACCTTTACATATACTACTAAGTATATAACTAACAGACTTCTACATTTTAAGAACACTTTTTAACTACTGAATTCTGGGAAACTCTGACGGGAGAGTGCATCAGCTACTTTGTTAGAAGCTCCTGTGATGTGTTGAATTTCAAAATCAAAATCTTGGAGAGCTAAACTCCAACGAAGAAGTTTCTTGTTGTTCCCCTTGGCAGTATGAAGCCACTTTAGTGCAGCATGGTCAGTTTGTAGTTGGAACCGCCGTCCCCAAACATATGGGCGTAGCTTTTCCAGGGCGTACACAATGGCATAGCATTCCTTTTCACTGACTGACCAGTGACTTTCCCTCTCAGACAGTTTCTTGCTGAGAAATACGACAGGATGGAAGTTGTGATCTGTTGCTTCCTGCATGAGCACTGCTCCTATACCACGCTCAGATGCATCTGTGGTTACCAGGAATGGTTTGTCAAAGTCCGGGGCCCTGAGCACAGGGTCAGACATGAGCATCGCCTTAAGCTGGGAGTGGCTGGAGAGGGGCCTTGACCTGGTCTTGAGGCTTTCCCACTCTTTGGCATACCTCACAAGACCGGACATACTTGGCAACGTCCTTGCCCATCCCCTCCCAGTGGAAGGACTTCCCCAACCGGTCCTTGGTTCTGTTCACCCCAGCATGGCCACTGGGATGATCATGGGCTAAGCTTAAGAGCTTCTCCCGGTACTTAGTTGGAACCACCAACTGTTTTTGCGGCTGCCATTCTTCCCGGTGTCCACCAGAAAGAATTTCCTTGTATAAAAGTCCTTGGTCTATAACAAACCGGGATCGATTAGAAGAGCTGAGAGGCGGTGGGGTGCTCCGTGCCGCCGCCCACGCTTTCTGAAGGCTGTCATCTGCTTCCTGCTCAGTCTGGAACTGTTCCCTTGAGGCTGGGGTCACCAGTTCTTCCTCAGACTGTGGACTTGGGCTTGGTCCCTCTGGAAGCGATGTAGGTGATGGGGTTGTTTCCGTTGCTGGTGAACCGCTCTCTGCTGGTGCACCTGAGGGTATTTCAGGCTCTGGCTGAGCCTTTTGGGTATGGCTGTCTTGTGCTTCTGCCAGTTTTGGCTCGCTGGCGCCCTCTGGCGTTGAGTTTGAAGATGTGGTTGCACTTGCTGGTGCTGGTTGCTGTTCCAGTTCCGGGCCTGGGACTGGAGATGCTGTGGCTGTTTCAGTGGTAGGCATGGAATCCGGGTCCACTACCTCTGTCTGGGTCTCTGGTAACACAGACGGGGCATCTGTGGACGGCTCAGGAACAGGAATGGGTCTGGAAGCTTGCCTGGTTTGGCTACGTGTAACCATTCCCACTCTCTTGGCCCGCTTCACCTGGTTGGCCAAGTCTTCCCCCAGTAGCATGGGGATAGGATAATTGTCATAGACTGCAAAAGTCCACATTCCTGACCAGCCTTTGTACTGGACAGGCAGTTGAGCTGTAGGCAAGTCTACAGCTTGTGACATGAAGGGGTAAATTGTAACTTTGGCCTTTGGGTTGATGAATTTGGGGTCAACGAAGGATTGGTGGATAGCTGACACTTGTGCCCCCGTGTCTCTCCACGCAGTAACCTTCTTTCCGCCCACTCTCAAATTTTCCCTTCGCTCCAAGGGTATTTGAGAGGCATCCGGGCCTGGGGATCTTTGGTGTGATGGTGGTGTAATGAATTGCACTCGCATGGTGTTCTTGGGACAGTTGGCCTTGATATGTCCCAGTTCATTACACTTAAAGCATCTTCCATCTGATGGGTCACTGGGCCGAGGTGAGTTACTGGAGACTGGTGAGGTTGAAGGGTAGGGTATCTGTGGCTTTACTTGGGTGGTATGTGGGGTCTTTGGCTGTCCTCGGTTGTAGGGTTTATGGTCTGTGTGCCCCCTGGGGTAATCGTTCCCCTTGACAGTAGCTTTCTTGCTTTCTGCCAGTTCCATCCATCTGGCTCCAATCTCCCCCGCCTCAGCGATATCTTTGGGATTTCCATCTTGTATGTACCGTGTGATGTCTTCAGGAACACCATCCAAGAACTGCTCCATTTGTATGAGGAGGTGCAGTTCTTCCAAGGTTTGAATGTTGTTTCCTGTTATCCAGGCCTCATAGTTTTTTGCAATGTAGTAGGCGTGTTTGGGAAATGACACCTCTGGTTTCCACTTTTGGGTTCTGAAACGCCGACGGGCATGATCTGGGGTTATCCCCATTCTGTATCTGGCCTTGGTTTGAAAAAGTTTATAGTCATTCATTTGCTGCTTAGGCATTTCAGCTGCCACCTCTGCTAAAGGTCCACTGAGCTGTGACCTCAATTCTACCATGTACTGGTCTTCGGGAATGCTGTACCCAAGACAGGCTCTTTCAAAATTTTCCAAGAAGGCCTCGGTGTCATCACCTGCCTTGTAGGTGGGAAATTTCCTGTGCTGTGGAGCAATAATTGGCGCCGGGTTGTTAGGGTTGGCTGGCACATGCAGCCCAGCTTTTGCCAACTCCAGTTCATGTTTTCTCTGTTTTTCCTTCTCTTCATTCTCTTTTTGTTGTTTTTCCATTTCTTTTTGTTGTTTTTCCATTTCTCGGCGGTGGGCCAACTCTTCTTCTGCTTGTTTCCTTCGGTAGGCCACCTCTTCTTCTTCTAGTTTTCTTTTGTGTGCTGCCTCTTGGGCTGCCTGTTCTCTTTGGAAGGCTGCCAGTTTCATGCTTTCTTCCTTTTCTTTCATCTCCATCTCTCGCCTGTGTTCAGCTTCTTTGATTTGTTCTTCGGCCTCAATTTTTGCCTTAGAAGTCATGGTTCCTGTTTTCTTGTGTTGGGGTGCCCTCCGGTGTTTATCTTCTGCACTGCAGGCTCTGTTGCCTCCTGAAGTCTGCCTAGCAACAGTGCCTTTAGCTAATTTTCAATGTTAAGTAAACCTGAAAAACCACTTTATTTGCATTCATATAGTGCTGGTAATGACTCTCAATGGGAGTGCTATTGTGTGACAAAAGACCCTCAACAGTCTCTTAATGGCTTCTCGCTTAACATGCAAGCCACAAACTGCCAGAGAGAGCAGAAAAAAAAAATTCTCTCTGGTTCCCTTTTAAAACCAACTGTTTCTCTCTGCTAAAAAGCCCTTAGCAGAGAAGAGAAAAATATAATATTCCTACTGGCTTCTGGATTCTGTCTATATCCCACCACTGCTACACCATATCATAACCTTAGTCCCAGATTTGGACCTTAGCGTCCAAAATATGGGGGTTAGCATGAAAACCTCCAAGCTTAGTTACCAGCTTGGACCTGGTACTTGCTGCCACCACCCAAAAAATTAGAGTGTTTTGGGGCACTCTGGTCCCCCTGAAAAACCTTCCCTGGGACCCCAAGACCCAAATCCCTTGAGTCTCACAACAAAGGGAAATAATCCTTTTTCCCTTCCCCCCTCCAGGTGCTCCTGGAGAGATACACAGACACAAGCTCTGTGAAACTACCCAGAGAGACTCCCCCTCTCTGTTCCCAATCCTGGAAACAAATAGTACTTTCCTATTCCCCCAGAGGGAATGCAAAATCAGGCTAGCAAATCCAACACACAGATCTCCCCGATTTCTTCCTCCCACCAATTCCCTGGTGAGTACAGACTCAATTTCCCTGAAGTAAAGAAAAACTCCAACAGGTCTTAAAAGAAAGCTTTATATAAAAAGAAAGAAAAATACATACAAATGTTCTCTCTGTATTAAGATGATACAATACAGGGTCGATTGCTTAAAAGAATATTGAATAAACAGCCTTATTCAAAAAGAATACAAATCAAAGCACTCCAGCACTTATATTCATGCAAATACCAAAGAAAAGAAACCATATAACTTACTTACTATCTGATCTCTTTGTCCTTACACTTAGAAACAGAAGACTAGAAAGTAGAAACTGCTTCTCCAAAGCTCAGAGAAAGCAGGCAGACAGACAAAAGACTCAGACACACAATTCCCTCCACCCAGAGTTGAAAAAATCCGGTTTCCTGATTGGTCCTCTGGTCAGGTGCTTCAGGTGAAAGAGACATTAACCCTTAGCTATCTGTTTATGACACCTTGTAAGACAGGCGTGATGATGAGGAGATTTCCGAGGTTCAGTTCTGGCCCCTGGTTTGGTGGTAGTTGGTCTAGAGCCACTTAATCCACTCTCTGAACTGGTCACTGGTTCAGTAAATTTCAAACATTGCCAGCATCTTTGCTATTTGCTGGTAGGCCTAGTCATTCCTGGTACTCTTACTAAAATTGTGTGCTTTGCTTGCCCCACACCAGAGTCACCAAAATCTGTCTATGTTCCTGCAACCAGGAGCACGCTTGGAAAAGGACTTAGTCTGGTTAGTGGCCATGGCAAAGGCAGAAGAATGTTTACTGTGTTTGCAGCTTAGCAATCAGAATAAAATGGAAGGGTTAATAAACACCAAGCTGTACTTGAACAAACAGAGTTGCCTCTGTTATCTGGGAGCCAAGAGGTGAGGGCTAGAGAGGACAAAGAAAACCCGCCAAAGGAGTTGTGGGAAAGCACTGGCAGACTCCCAGGGCCTGAGTCCACACAGTGAAACAATAGGGCTTGAACCCTGATTCCTGTTTAGACACAGGCTCAGGCCCTCCACCCCTGTATGGTCCTAAGACCTTGAGTCTGAGCCACAATCCAAGACATTAGTGTGTAGACAGATGGGGGCAGGTGGGGGTAGCACCTGAGCCTGAGTCTCAGCCTGGGCTTGCGTTGCAGTGTAGCCATACCCTCAGACAGTGTAGCTAGGTAGATAGATAGGTGCTACCAAGAGTCATACTAAACAGAAAAGTGGCTTGTTAGTTTGTTTTGTCCTAAATACTTTTGAGTAGAAAATTCTGCTTCATTGCTTTGTTTGGGAAGTCCCTAAATTTCATTCGTGGGCTTCCCCCCATCTTTTTCTGTTGCAGTAAAGCAACTACTCACCATGACACCACTTCAGGAATTTCCCCACACAATATGCTATTTTAAGTGCCAAAGATTTTCTGTAGGTAGAAAACTTTTTCCAGGCAGCACCTTTATTCCCACTTTGGCCTTAATCTTCCTTTACTTACATTGGTTTTACATCAGTGGATTTGCACTTGATTTACACAGCAGTATGTGATTGTAGAATTAATGCAAAAGCTGCTTTTTCTTCAGGATTTGTGTTCACTAGAAAATTAGGAGTTAACACAATGTTAAATGTGACTTTGCAATCAGTCAGACTGGCCCAAGCCTAAAACCCAGATCTGAAGGTATTCCCCACCTAACATGCCTAAAGTGACCTTATGTCTATGTTTTTCACCTGATGTAATAGGATCTTCTTTTGGAACTTCTGGATGTCCTAGCGTGTTTTTTTTTTAATTATTACATCTATAAAAACCATTTTTTCTTTGATCACGTAAACTGCTGGTTCAAGACGCAATGCTATACTGAGTAGAATGTTCTCTGTGTTTACAAGGAACAAACAGTCCAGTGGAATGAGTGTTCAGTGTGATGAACAGTTTTTTAAGGGCAGAGAAATGCCAAGTGTGGAGGCTTTCAAAGCTATTCATTAACTCAGAAGGAATGTTAACCACACTCATTGAGTGTTTCAGGATAGAAATCGAGGGCTGGAAGGGACCTTGAGAAGTCATCAAGTCCAGCCCCCGGCATTGAAGCAGTACCATGTAAACCTTAGTGGCTTTCAACCTTTCCAGACTACTGTACCCTGTTCAGGAGTCTGATTTGTCTTGTGTGCCCCCAAGTTTCAACTCACTTAAAAACTACTTGTTTACAAAATCAGATATAAAAATAGAAAGAGTCACAGAACACTGGTACTGAACCATTGCTTACTTTCTAATTTAATTAGAATTATATAATTATAAAATAAATCATCTGGAATATACATATTGATTGTACTTACATTTCAGTACATAGAGCAGTATGAATGTGAATTAATATGCAAACTAGATACTATTAACTTTGGCTTGACTAGAGACTGGGAGTGGTTGGGTCATTACACAAATTGAATCTATTTCCCTATGTTAAGTATCCTCACACCTTTTTGTCAACTGTCTGAAATGGGCCATCTTGATGATCACTACAAAAGTTTTTTTTCTCCTGCTGATAATAGCGCATCTTAATTAATTAGCCTCTTAGAGTTGGTATGGTAACTTCCACCTTTTCATGTTCTCTGTCTGTATTTATATCTATCTTCCTACTATATGTTCCAGTCTATGGATCTGATAAAGTGGGCTGTAGCCCACGTAAGCTTATGCTCACTATAAATAAAGGTGCCACAAGTACTCCTGTTTCTTTTTGTGGATACCGACTAACATGGCTGCTACTCTGAAACCTATGAAATTTTAGTTTGCATTGATTTTGCTAGTGCTTTTTATGTAGGCATTGTAAAAGTAGGCAAAAAGCTAGATGAGTTAATGTATCCTCTAGAAGACCTTTGCATACCCCCCTACCCCAGGGCATGTGTGTTCCTGGTTGAGAACCACAGTCTTAGACTATTCCTGACTGGTGTTTTTCCCACCAGCTCTTAAACACTTCCAGTGATGGCGATTCCACAACCTCCCTTGGAAGCCTATTCCAGAGTTTAACTATCCTTATAGTTTTTCCTAATATCTAATTATCTGCTGCAGATTAAGCTTATTACTTCTTGTCCTACCTTCAGTGGACATATAGAATCGCTAATCACAGTCCTCTTTATAACAGTCGTTAACATATCTGAAGACGGTTCAGCTCATTCAGACACAAAATGATTGAAAAAAAATCCACTGCCCTGTGGAATATGTACGTCACTGCTGTTGAGTCAGAAGCTGGCAGTAATGACACCAGCACACATTTAAAACAACCCGCCAAAACTGCACTTTTGAGCATTCCACAGCCCTAAAACAGATACCACTAAACTGACTTGTTTACGATTTTGAAAATATGGTGAAATGACACACAAGTGTGTTAGGATTTCCGGGTGCTGTATCTTTTGCGGGTGGGGGATGGAAAAGGAAATGACATTACAAGGCGCTGACTCCCCCATGCCACGCCCCCTTTAAACATACTGCTCAAGCAATGTGGTTACAGGAATAAACATGCATCTTAATGCATCACACTTCCCATCAGCAGCCAGGCAAGCCAGGCGACCAGGAAGTCTTGCATTAGATTGTGTGTATACTGCTTGCCTTCATGTAAAAATGTGGCTGAGTTACCACTAACCTTAAAAGCAGCCTGGAGAACTGATTGCAGCGAAGACCGTGAGGTGGGACAACTTTGTAGTTAAAACGTAAGTACCAAGTATCTCAGGAGCTGGCTTTAGAACGGTTGGTGCCCTTTCACAGATGACTCATGCTGCCTGTGAATATACAGCTGTCACTTTAGTGAGGTACCTCTCAGATTGCTCACAAGAGATTTTGTTCCAGCCTAAAAAAAGGCTCATTGGGACCCACTCATTGCCAGCTATTTTTGAAATGATATTTTTATTTTGTATTAATCTTAGGGTAATAATTTTATTAATATCGTAGGCTAAAGCCTGAGGTCTTTCCCCCAGTTCTTACTGACTCTGGTGAACTCTCATTGATGTCAGTGGGAGTTTGCATGAATAAGGACTGGGCTGGTCATTTGTGTTTCAAGGAACAAAGGACAGCAGAATTTATTTTTAAGGGACAGCAACACATAATATTCTGCTTATAGTGCAAAAATCAGAAATACAGCACTTTTACTTTTCAGAGTGGTAGCTGTGTTAATCTGTATCAGCAAAAACAACGAGGAGGCCTTGTAGCACCTTAGAGACTAACACATTTATTTAGGCATAAGCTTTCATGGGCAAAACTCACTTCATCAGATGCCTGGAGTGGAAAATACAGAAATTTTACTTGTGTAGCAGTAATCTGCTTGGCACTGTACAGCCACACAGGATACTGCACAACCTAAAAATCATCTATTTGTTTATATCCTGCAAAGTATTACTATTATTATTTGTATTACCATAGTCCCTAGGATTCATAGTCAATGACTAGGATCCCCTGGTGCTAGGTGCTGTACAATTGCAGAACAAAAAGATGATCCCTGTCCCAAAGAGCTCAAAAGCTAATCTTTTTTTTTTTTTGGCAACACAGAAGGTTCTATAGCGATATGGGAAATAGGCCACGAGGCATCAACTAAAGGAATGTTCCTTTAAGATATGGCACAGCTGGTTTCAGCTGTAAGGCATAAGACTGATTCAGCAAAGCACTTAAGCCATGTGCTTAACTTTAAATACATATGTAAATCCATCCCTAGGACTAACTAAGGATATTTGGCATGTGGTGTCTAATCCATTTTACTGCAGAAGGACATTCATTAAAAGTTGACTATAAGCACTAGGTACAGCAGGGGGTCTCAAACTGACGGTTGTGACCCCCCCCCCAGGCGGTTGCAAGGTTATTACATGGGGGGGGGTGTCACAAGCTGTCAGCCTCCACCCCAAACACTGCTTTTCCTCCAAGTTATAATGGTGTTAAATATATTAAAAAGGATTTTTAATTTATAAGGGGTGGGAGGTGTCACTCAGAGGCTTGTTATGTCAAAGGGGGTCACCAGTACAAAAGTTTTGAGACTCACTGGGCTACAACTTGCTGTAAACTGACTTGTTATGAAACTCCATTTAAATTGTGTTACTCTACAAAGTTCTTCTTTGTTGTTGATTTTCCTAAGGTGAAAAAACATACTTTGCTTCTTTATGGTGCATTAAGAAGGCCTGAAAACCTTAGGTGGTTTGGACATATCTGCATGACTCCTCCTCCCCCTTTGTTGTTTTAAATTAGAACTTCAGATATTTTGTAACCCTGAAACGCCAGAAGATTGGCGGATTATTGGGTTTATAGTATCTATTAAATTCACATGCCTGAGAAACATTTGTGCTGTCTTTGTTAAAGCTCCAGTACTTCTTTTATTGAGGAGGGGCAGGAGGAAAAAAATCACAGTCTACATTTGATCAGTTTTTAATTTGCAATGAAAGAGATGCTGGGGCTCAGGCTATGAACTACCAAGCCTAGGGGTGAGCAGCCAGGCCTAGCGATGCCAGGGCTCAGCCCTGGCACACTATAACCTCTGCACTTGAGCCCTCCAGGGAGTCATCTCCCAGAAACAGGAAGGAACTTTGCAGTCCCCCTAGTGCCAAGGGTAACAAAACACCCAGCGCACGTGGCACCACGGGGGGCGTGGAGCCATGAACACGGCGCCTCCTTTCGGGCTGCACCCAGCACCGAGGCCAGAAACTGGGGCCGCCACTGTCCCCCCCCCCGTCAGCGCTTCATGTGTGGCCGGGCTGAGGCCGGGCACGTCTTTCATTGCACCTCAGGCCCTGCCCCCACTCCCCGCCTCTGAATGGCTCGGGGCTGGCTTCGCCGCCAGCGCCGCGTCTCTTTGTTACCCGCAGCGGCATGAGCGTGCGGGGCAGGTGAGGCGCGGGGCCCCAGCGGGGGCGGGGCAGCACTGAGTGACGCGGGGAGGGAGGTTTTTGGACGGCCGAGGGCGCCGTGGCGGCTTCCCCGGGCGTGTAGCGGGGCAGGCGGAGGCCCGGGGCGGCCGGGTTGGTCGCGCCGCTGCGGGAGGCGGCGGAGCTGCTCAGGCTGCCGGGGAAGGCGGGCGGTGGAGCCGGCTGGAGCCCGCTGGCTGCCAGAGCCCGGGCTGGCGGGCGCGGGCTGCAGCTGGGCAGCGCCCCCTTGCTCAGGCGGGCTGGGCGCGCTGCTTCCGGGCCGGGCGCGGGGCGCTCCGGGGCGGGTTAGCGTTGTCCCTGCGTCCTGCTCGAGCCCCCTGCATCTCAGCGCGGCCTAGTGCCTGGAGCCCCGGGCGGGGGGCGGGGGCCCAGGCCGCTGGGGGAGCTGGAGCAAGGGCCCGTGCCTCAGTGTCCCCCGCTGTAAAACGGGGCTGTGGGCTCATACTCGCCCTTGTGAAGTGCTTTAAAGGCGCCTGAGGAGAAGTGCTGAGGAAGGGCCAGGGTGCGGCACACCGGGAAGGACGCAGGTTGCACAGGGTTCGTGCTGTCGGGGCAAGAGGGCGCGGCTCTCAGCTTACATCCAGAGGTGGCTTCTCGGGTGTTTCAGGGCTCCTGGCCCTCCCCTGCCTTGTCCCCAAAGGGCTGGTGGGCGAAATCAGACAGAGAGGGGGGAAGGTACAGACTTGCCCGCTTTCTAAGGGAGAAAACCGAACACACTTGTTCTGCCCTGAGGCCCCCCCTCACTTCAAACACCCCCCCCCCAGCTCTTCCCCACTCTCACTCATTTTGACTCGCTGGGGCAGGGGCTTGCAGTGCAGAACGGGGGGAGGGCTCTGGAGTGGGTCTGGGGGTGCAGCAGGAGCTCTGAGCTGGAGCCAAGGCGTTAAGTTCGCGGGAGGGGGCTCAGGGCTGGGGCAGGGGGTTTGGCTGTGGGAGGGGGTGCAGGGTCTGGGAGGGGGCTCCGACCTGGGGCAGGGGTTGGGGTACAGGAGAGGGTTGAGCCTGCAGGCTCCGGCTGGGTAGCGCTTACCTCAGGCAGCTCCTGGTTGGCAGCATGGCTGGGCTAAGGCAGGTTTGCTCTGCCTGCCCTGGCTCCGTGCTGCTCCCGGGAGTGGCCAGCATGACTGGTACCCAGGCTGAGGCGCAGCCCCATGGCTCTGTGCAGTGCACGCTGTGACTGGTTGGATCACAGAAACCCACCTGGGAACTGCCAACTGATGTGCCAAGACTACTTCTGCCCCTGCTTTCCTGCCAGCTTGAGACTTCAGCAGCCTGTCTTGTTGAGCCAGACACCTAAGGTCTGAACCACCTCCCCCAAAGCTGCAGACTTAACTGAAAGCAACTTAGAGACAGGCACACTTCTGTAACACTCAGATGCCTGACTCCCAATGGAATCTAAACCCCAAATAAGCTTTACATAGAGTAAAACGGATTTATCAGAATAAACTCATAATTTGTTTGCCCTATATAACACTGATAGAGAGAGATGCACAGCTGTCCCCCCCCCAGGTATTAATAATCTGGGTTAATTAATAAGTAAAAAGTGATGTTATTAAATACAGAAAGTAGGATTTAACTGGTTCCAAGTAGTAACAGACAGAACAAAGTGAATTACTAAGCAAAATAAAACAAAACACACAAGTCTGCATCTAATACAGTAAGACAACTGAGTGCAGATAAAAACCTCACCAGTTCCAGTAAGCTTCCTTTTACAGACTAATCTCCTTCTGCTCTGGGTCCAGCAATCACTCACACCTCCTGTAGTTACTGACCTTTGTTCCAGTCTCTTTCAGGTTTCCTTGGGGGGGAGAGGCTATCTCTTTAGTCAGCTGAAGATCAAATGGAGGGGGTATCCCACAGGCTTAAATAGACTTTTTCTTGTGGGGGGGAGCCCCCCCCATCCTCTCACCTATGCAAAATCCAGCTCCAAGATGGAGTCACATGTCCAAGTCACATGTCCATGCATGACTGAGTTTCTTACCAGCCAAGCCACATTGCTGAGAAAGCTCCGATGTGGATTGGTGTCTTAGAGTTCATTGTTGGCTCAAGTGGTTCTTGACTGGGCATTTAATTTGCACATTCCTTTCTCAATAGAAATCAAGCAAGTGTACAGCCAATATTCCTAACTTCAAGTACAAAAATAATTCATGCATACAAATAGGAGGAATATATTCCGTAGATCATAACCTTTACATAGATATGTTACATAGCGTATGTCACATAAAACATATCCCAGTTATGTCATATATATATTCATAAGCATGTTCCCATGGAGACTTATGGGATACACTGTCACACCCGAGCCTGCAGACGCTGCCCCCACAGCTCCCATTGGCTGCAGTTCCTGTCTAATGGAAGCTGTGGAGTCAGCACTGGGGACGGGGGCAGCACGTGGAGCTTCCCTGATCACCCCTGTATCCAGGGGCTGCAGGGACATGCTGGCCACTTCCGGGAGATGCGCAGAAGTCAACTGAGATTTATCACTGACTTCAGTGGGTGTAGGACGGGTCGGCAACCTATGGCATGCGTGCCAAAGATGACCTGGGTTCAGCAGCGGGCTGAGCAGGGGCTGGCAGCTGGGATCCCGGCAGGCAGCAGCATGCCATTAAAAATCCTGCTTGGCCCAGCCCACTCTTCTCCACCCCTCCTGCTGGCATTTGCACATGCTTTCCCGACCTCCGTCAGTTCCGGCGGAAGGTTGTGTTTCCAGGTTAGCATGTCCATACCGCTACCTGGTGTCCACGGAGTCTGAGTGGCCCCGCCAGCGGTGGCAGGAAGAGGGAGCCGGCCCAACAGGAGTTGCAGCGCCCGTGAGGCCTGTAAGTGGGGAAGGGTCCTCGGTCCCAACTGGGCCATGCGCCCGCCTGCTCCGGGCACGGCCAGTCCCGCTCCCTGGACTCAGGTAGGCTGCTCGGGGGTTGGACTGCCGGTGCCGGGATGAGCTTGGCTCTGTACTGGGGCAGGCTGCATCCCACAGGCCAATCCTGAGCCCCGGGGCTGCGGCTCACCACCTGCTGGACCTGGGAACAGCTGGGTCACGCCTCTTTCCCCAGCCCAGGTCACTGGACCCTGCTCCACTCCGGCATTGAGGGAAGAACCCAGGAGTCCAGAGTTCAGAGCCCTAGTCTCTGTCTGCCCTCCACCCCCTCGAACGACTAGAGCCCAGCTGGAAACCTAGGAATCTAGAGTCCTCACTCCCAGCACTCCTCCCCCGAGTGTCAAACACCAGCCCCTTCCCAGAGCCCAGGAGTCCTAACTCCCCCTCAAGCCCCTGCCCTCATCCCTGCACCCCACTCTCACGTACCCAGCCCTCTGCCCTGACCCCTGCACCCCGCACAACCCCAGCCCTGACTCTAGCACCCCCCCACATCCCCAGCCCCCCGCACACCTCATGCATTGACTCATGCACCCTCCACCCCAGCCCCCTGCCCTAACTCCTGCACCCCCCACACATACCCAGCCCCCACACACCCGATGCCCTGACTCTAATACTAGAATGAATAAAGGCATGGCAGCTCCAAGGAACAAATGAAAAAATAAATAGGTACAAAGTTTATTATGAGACTATTTGCAAATTGCTGCCATACCAGATACATGCAGCTGTTTTCTTATTCACAGTCTAAACAGAGGCCACTTGGGACCCTTCTTTCCTTTTATCTACGACTGAAATAACCTTTTGTCAACTGTCTGAGGAAGATGGACTTCCACAAGCTCCTCTACACCATCAGTGAGGCTCTGGCCACAGAAGACCTGGTGGCTCTGAAGTTTCTAAGCCTGGAACACATCCCACTGCGGAAGCAGGAAGGCATCCGTGATCCTGAGGCCTTATTCCTAGCGCTCGAGGAAAAGGGCATGATGGAGGAAGACAATCTGTCCTTCTTAAAGGAGCTGCTGTTCAGGATAAACCGCATAGACCTTCTGACTGATAAACTGAGCTCCAGCAGAGAGGAGATGGAGAGGGAGCTTCAAATTCCAGGGCGGGCAAAGGTATCTCAGTTCAGGTGGGTAGCTCTGTATCATATTGGTGCGGGATCTAATGCCTCATGAAAAATTAAGTATAAATTATGGTAATGATTTTCATGGGATTTGTACCTGTGGTTTGTCCATAAGTGCTCTCTGAGGGCCTCGGCCTCTTCCCAGCGAAATCAATGGAAGTTTTGCCATTGACGTTAATAGGAGGCACATTAAGTCTGCAGAACAATTATTCAGTCCTTTTCATAATGTGTAGAAATAAATTGCTACCTTGATGTGCATGTTACTGTACAGTAAATGTATGTGAATCTGACACTGATGCAACTTAAACAGCCTGCAAATAATAAATGACAGAGTAAATTGCGCATTCCTTTAAATAGTAGATTGGAAACAGTAATTCATCCCAGGGGAGGGGTCAGATTCTCAGACCCATGAAGTCTGTATTTGCATTTTTCTAGCAGGGCAAAGCAGATTTACATGTGGCATGAGTGACTATCTGAGGCTTCTCCTAGAATGGAGGGAAATCCCTGGCTGGTATGAGCTTGACTTGGGTGCCCTTGTGTCCAGATGCTAGAATGACTGCTGGTGACAGTCAGAATATAGAGCAGCCCTGAGGCTGTCTTCTTTATTATCAGGGGCCAGGCCGTCACAAATTGGCACTAGGACCAAAAGTTGCAAAAGCAGAAAAGGTCTTTGCACTATTGCCTTTCTCAGCTGTTCCGTGTTTTACTGAGGATCTGGCTGCAGCTGTTTAATTAAATTGGAGGATTACATAGTATTAGTGCTCAGACTAAAGAGCAGCCTATTTCCAGAAAATCAAGCTCCTGGTCTGGGTAAGTGACATTAAACACTTTAGGTCCCAATTCTGTATGATGTTTCAATTGGAGTTGTGGGGTGTGTCTGGCCCGAGCCTGAAAATGAAAACCAGCATCTTCCTTTCCTAATAAACAAATTCCTCTTCTCAGCAGGCGGGAATCCAAGGAGAGTGCACTTGGCTGATATAAGTGGCTCTCCTTGATGTGGAGCATGGGCAGTAACTGCTGTAATGTGGGATTTACAAGGAAACTGAGGCAAGAGGCTTGTATTCATTGTCTGTCTAGTTAGGACAGTTCAGTACACCCCTGATTCTAGAGCCGGTTGGGTTAGATTAGCTGCTTGCTCCTGAGAGAAGGGTATCCTGCGCAGAATATACAGCAGCTGTCTGCCTCCCATAAAAGCACCATTCCTTGAGGGCCCCCACATGGCTTCTGCCCAGCTCTGGTTTTGAGTTTGCTCTCCATCCTTATTGCTCATTGACTGAGTGGAGACTCGGCTGTACAGTAGTCCCTGGCTGTGGTCTGAGATAACATGCATATAATGCAAATCCATCCTTCCTTCCATTCCCTTCCCTCTCACCAATGTGTGTGCTTCTGTCCTGAGAGTTCAGTAAAGGAGGATACCCTTCTCCACCAGCATCTGCCTTTAAAGTTGCCTGTCGGTAGTTGAGTGGCATCCTGTAAAGCTGTTTAATGGTCCCAGATGTTTAAAGAGCCATACTTGTTTTTGGTGTATCTGCAAGTTACATTGCCTCCGCAGTGCTGCAGGACAAACTTTGGATTTTGTTCTATGAATTTGATTAAAATACACACATACACACACCCCTCACATGTGAATGGTCCCAGTTTGAGGTTTTTCAGCTCCACAGAGGGTCTTGACGCTGGCTGTAAGATAGATGTGGAACAAAGCATCTCTGTGGGCATTCACCTGCCAGTATAAATATGACTGCAGTGTAAACTGATCTGTTATGTCTCAGTGTATTTATCATAGACTATAGCACGTTAGGAACTTGGGGGGTTATTGGTAATTGATGAAAACTGAGAAAAAGCATTGACTAATAATAACTGACCTGTAAAAGCCATCAGCCCATATTGGGTTCTGGTTGGGCAGCTCAACTTAGTTTTTCAAAACTAACTCATTTTGGCTGCATAAAAAGAACTATGTTTGAATTCCAGGTTGTCCTGGGACCAAGCGAAATTAAAAAAAATTGATTTCTTTTGTGTTAACATTTGTGTCTGTGTGGAAAAAAATACATTGTGCGTGTGTATGTGTGTATCTCATACAGTTTTCACATTTTGTGCCATGTATGCTTCTAGTGAGCACTTAGTAGCTTGCCAGCACAATATTAAATAAAGCTCAGATACCAACTGGCTCATACTGAGCGAAGCAACTCCCTGTTTTCCTACCAGGTACCTGCTCTTCCAGCTTTCAGAAAACATAACAACAGATGAGTTGAAATCTTTGAAGTTTCTTCTGAGCAAAGAGCTTCCGAGGTGCAAGCTGGACAATGAGATGGTAAGAATTGTTTCATTGCCTTTAGCAGATCCAGAAGTTGTTTAGGGTGTAGTGGGAAAACAGGGCTTCTTTGGGAATGGCCACCCTATGTTTCCACATCTTAACACCACTTCCCTTCCCCCCACCTCCAATCAGGAATATTTCTGGCTAGGGACTAGATGGCTTATATGCTTCATTATTATTAATCATGTTTTTTACTGTAGTGTCCAGACTGTGGCCCTATTGTGCTAGATACTGTATAAACAAATAAGCAGTAGACAGTTCCCTGTGCCGAAGATCTTATAATCTAAATAGACAGGATAGAAATAGTAGAATAGAAGGGGTAGTGGATTGAACACTTCATTTTCTCTCATTACAAAGAAAAATACACAAAAGTCACGTCAGATCCAATATGGAGATGGGGGCTCTGCTCTGCTGGAGGAATCATCTTTTGATGAGAGATGCAACTGAGGTCTCGGTTGCTTCTGCTGAGTCAGATGAATGCTCAGGCGTGAGCAGATTCCTATGTGGCACTGTTGCTCGGCCTGTCTACGTTCCACTGCACTTTTTGCTGTTGAGACCCCTTTGCCTGTTTTCCTTCCAGAGGCAGCTGCTCTTGAGGAGTAGTTGAAGTGATTCCAATAAGTAGTTCAGCAATTGTTAGTTAGTGCCCCATGGGAATCCTTTAAATGAAAAGCACAGTATAAATATGAGATCACCACTGTGGGCCCATCCTACCCGGGTCTGAGTAGCCTCCATTCACAGTGGTGTGCTGTGCTGTGGTGTGGAGGATGATCAGTGCCTCTGAGGCTACGGCTCCACAAGAAGAGGCACCTCTAGACTGGAGAATGTGGAGGGAAAGTAAATTCTATCTCTAGCAGAAAATTGTCTTTCTAATTGCCCAGACACTGATCAATGTTTTCATTGAGATGGAGAAGAAGGGACTACTGGCAGAAGAAAACCTAGAAATCCTCAAGACTATTTGTGAGAAAATTGACAAAAGCCTTCTGAAGAAAATCGAAGAGTATGAATTAGACCGAAATGGTAAAAATGGCCTTTCACATCAGTTACTTTTGAATTGACACATCAGCTTAATGTGCTAAGCATCTATAGCTAAACAACAAATTTCTTTCCCATGCAGTGGAAATGTATATCACGGAAGAACCTGGAGGCCAAACAAGAGTCTCTGAAGGTAACTGACAGATTAGCTTCCAAGGAGATGCCATTTAGAACTTCCTTAGTGAATTTTCACCTCTTTTTCCCACATCTGTCACATTCTTTTTAATCCATCTACCTGTCTTGTCCCACCTCTATATATAGTTACAAAGTGAGCTCTATTTATTTGATCATGTCTAACCACCCCCACTGTTTTAAAGCCCCTTATTTTTCATAGTTACTCTAGTGAGATTTTCTTTTAAAAATGCTCTTTATTGCAATGAATATGCAAGGAGTATCAGAGAGGCCTGCTGTCTGTAGCAGGTATTATATTTTACACGCAGGCTGCAGTCCTGCCTCAGGCTCCATGAACACAGATCCATGCGCTGTCTCATTGACTTCACGGAGATGCTGATGCAGGCTCTGAGCCCCAAGGAGTGCAAGGAAAAAATGGCCTATTTAATATCAGTGTATGTAGTTAAGGACTCTAAGAAGTCTTTGCCTCCCCAGCAGACTATGTGGCATAGTGGATCGAGCACTGTATTGGGACTTGGGTGATCTTCGTTCTAATACCAGCTCTGTCTGTGGCCTGCTAGGTGACCTGGGGCAGCTCAGTAAAGTGGGGGATAATGATAATGATCTCCTTTAAAAGTATTTTGTGATCTATAGCTGAAGAACACTAGCTGCCAGGGAGGTAGTATTATTTTTCACTCTATACATACACACAAAAACGTTCAAAATCCATTCCTGGAGGCAAGGAGATTTCATAGAGTTAATCTGGTGTTAGCCAGAAAGGGAGTGGGTACTATGGATCCAGTAGTCAAGGTCTGTGCAGAAAGGCCCTGTGATTTGAAAGGTACTCACTTACCATGTAAGGCTTTCACCATTATGTACCAAAATAGGAAAGGACTAGGGAACCATAGAAAATTCATGCTTTACCTGTACTTTGGCTTTTGTCAGTACAGTAGATAGGGAGTTGAAATTCCTATTGGATAAATAGCTTTACCAGTTCAGTATTTGGCTTGTCAGCACAGTTGTGAGAGTGGATGAAAAACCCTTTAGATAAATAGCTATTATCCTAGCAGTGTACCTTGATACACAAGAAGCAAAGCGTTAGGGGCCTGGGCCTGCTCCCAGTGAATTCATTGAGCAGTTTTACAATTTTTTTTTCAGTTGGCACAGGATCAATTCCTGTGTCATTTTACTCCAGTTGGGCCACTTTGAAACAAAACACTTTTTGCAGCCAAAGCCCTCGCACATCTTACTGAAGTCAGAGGGTAGTACTCATTGTACTTTGCATTGCTGCTAACAGGAATTACACACGTGTCTCAGGAGCAGACTACTGGACCTTTTAAAGGTAAATTTCCCAGATGATAAAATTTTATGCTTTATCTAGTTCTATGCCTGACTCTCTCTCTCTGGATTATTTTAGTCCGGGACAGCCTTTGGCCTTCTCAGACTGCATCCGATTCTCCAGGCATCCAGGAAGAAATCCAGCAGGTAAATCAGGATTAAAAGTTACTTTAGGGGATCTGGCTGTATATGGGATATTGTTGTGTTGGGCAGATGGTGGGAAGGGAGAGTATTAAGCAGCAAACGGATCTGTCTGTGAAAATAAAACCCTACCGGCTTGTCACAACAGCGGTTAGCCTTTCAGTGATTGGCATGAGCTAGACATTTTGATGTGAGTTTTTTCTGTCTGTGCAGAGAGGCTGTCTGTGAGGTGGAAACAAGTCACTTATGGGATATTTGTTCTTCTGAAGCCATGTCAGTTGGGGCACAGGCAGAATGGAGCACAGTTATTAAGCTTCAGCAAATCTGTTACTAGAAAGTCTTTTGTTTCACGGGGTAGCTGGAAAGGGCCCATTTCTTGAACAGAGGAAGGGCAGAGTGAGTTAACCCTGTTAAGCAGCGCCAGAGAGCGGAGTTGCTCTGTGTTAGGGTTGGATGGTTGGGTTTTTCTTTTAAACAAAGATGAAAATTTTGATTGGCAGCTATCCTGGTAGATGCTAAATATCTCATCCTGACCCCCAGCCCATTTGATTCTTCCAAATATTGCCATTCATTATAAGACAAGAATGCTACGGTTTTACAGCGATGGCAGCTCTATAAGGCCCTGTTTTCTCTACTTCACTCTCAGCCTCTCCAGGCACCATACTGGGGTTGCTGTTGCACTGGTGTCTCTCCTCATT
Organism: Gopherus flavomarginatus; assembly: GCF_025201925.1. Lineage (NCBI taxonomy): Eukaryota > Metazoa > Chordata > Testudines > Testudinidae > Gopherus > Gopherus flavomarginatus. The sequence goes on along the minus strand of NC_066626.1, from coordinate 23,001,424 downwards.
TGCTACTCAGGGCTGACCTTACCTGTGGAGGTGGTGCATTGTTGTTGCTGCAGGCTCCAGGACTGGTCTCCGTCCTCCAGCTCAGGGTGCCAGTCTCAGGTGGAACATGGTGGTGGATCAGTTTCTCCTGTCAATTTTATTTTAAATTTGTTTTTATTCATTTTTGTGCAGTTGAGACTTCTAATCTTTCTCCTACTCTGCCCCTGGATCTAGTGAACAGAGCGTGGTGGTTTCAGCCACCTTGCCTCCCTCCTGGAGTCCTCTGCCCCTGCTCTGGCAGGACAAAGCTGTCCTGTAAACACCCAGTTTTAAATCTAAGGACCTCTCTCTGAAAAAGAATTTGCAGGCTCTACAGCAGGGGATGTATTCCCTGCTTGGTCCCAGCCATCTGACCCTTGTGCTGCTACGGCCCAGGCCCCACCCTGCCCTGAGGAGCCACAACTCCAATGCAGAAATGTTCAGTGAGGCTTCTGAGGAAGAGTATAAGGACGAGGAGGAAGCGATCGGGCCAGTGCCAGGGGTAATCCCTGCGACAGAGCTGGGCTGGAAGGGGAAAAACCCCTGAAAGGATCCAGTCCCTCCCAGGTGTGTGGGGGCTCCTACACAGCTCCCCTTCCTCTGGCTGTGAGTCGGGGGATTCTCATGATTAAGGTTAAGATTCTGTCATGGGTATTTTTAGTAAAAGTCAGGGACAAGTTGCAGGCAATAAAAAATTCACAGAAGCCCATGACCTGTCCCTGATACTTTCCAAAAATACCAGGGAGGCGGGAGAAGGCAAAGAGCGCTGCTGGGGCTTGCAGCGGGGTGGCCAGAACTGGAGGGTGGCACCTCAGCCTAGCCCTGATGCCTCCAGCAGTAACAGTGGATCACACCCCCAAATGCCACAGGCAGGGGCATGAGCTATGAGTAATGAATAAGGAGAGCAGCTGCTAACAGAGAAAAAATTCAGGTAAAAAATTTCTCCTTTGGCTCTAAACCCTGCAGTTTCACTTCTGGACAGCAGAGGGTACTAACACTCCCTTCTGCTCTTGGCCTAATAGCCCTATCTCTGCCTGGCCCCTGGGGGAGGCAGGAAGGCTTAGGAGTACTGGGGGAAAAGGAGAGCACAGGTGTGAGAGTGAAGATGACCAGATAGGGCCCTGTGAGGGGAGCAGAGGGGGCCACAGGGTGAACACTGTCAGGAGGTGGCCATAGATGAGGAGAGTGAGAAAGTGCTGGAGGCAGAATTAAGGCAGAGGGAGATGTGATGCAGTAGAGTGGGGAAGGGCCTGGATGCGGGAGCAGAAGGGAGCTGTTTGATGGGGAAAGAGTCAGGGGCAGGCAGGATATGATTGAGGAGAAGGACTATCGGGGGTGGCTCCAGTGGGGGAAGATACTAGGGGAGGGTGGGAAGCGATCCAAGGGTGAGATCTCACAGGAGGTGGGGAGAGAATCTAGGAGAATGGGGAGGGCAGGAGACTGAACTGTACAGAGAGGGTGGGAGCTAGGAGCAGGGTGGGGAAGAAATTTATAGGGTGGAAAAAAGTTAAATGTAAAGTGGAGGCAGGGGAAGGAAATGGGCAGGTACAAGTAAAAGCAATCAGACTGAAAACGAAGGGAGACAACGGGCAGGATGAATAATGGGTCTGAAGTGAGCAGTGAGGGAATGGTTGGAGGGGTAGCTGAGGGGGATGGTGGGGCCTGTACATCAGACAGCGGGGAAGGAGCGAGTGCTTTGTGTGAGGATAAGGAGAGGTGAGCTGGAGCAAGAAGATGAGGAGAGAAGGTGGTGGTTGAGGTAGGCAGAAGGGAGACCCCCCGCAATGCCCCTAAGTTATGTCATTTGCAGCCATGGTGACTAAGTAGCTGATGGAGCATCCCGACCTCAGCACACCCCCTACACCACAGAAGGAAGCAGGTGGCACAGAGCCTGCAATGAAGAGACGGTGTAGGGAGAATCATTGGCTGCCCCATTAGTGCAGCTCTCCAGCTGCTGTGCACTGGAACTGGGCATTAGGCTGAACCCATTGAATGTGCAGCAGGGTATATGAAATGTGAATGACGCTTGCCGCAGCTCAGGTTGTGGGTTGTTGTTCATCTGTTTTTCCGAACAGCCTGACATGTACAAAATGAGCAGCCGGCCCCGTGGAATCTGCCTGATCCTGAACAATCATGACTTTACAAAAGCAAGATCAGAGGTGCCTAAACTTCAAAACATAAAAGACCGGAACGGAACAGACGCCGATGCAGGTACAGCAAGGACTAGAAAAATTCAGGCGCAGTTTGCATATCTGTGAACTCCAGGGAAATTGGAGTAATCCGAGAGAGGGGAAGAGGTCTGGCCTATTGTATGAAATGTACTTAACTAGTTATCATGGCATTCACTGTCAAACTGAGATGGGATATATCAGGTGGGGTTCCACAGTGGTCTGTCCTGGATCCAGTACTATTTAATATTTTCATTAGAGACTTGCATGATGGAGTAGAGAGTACTTTTGTAAAATCTGTGGCTGACACCAAGCTAGGAGGGGTTGCCAGCACTTTGGAGGACAGGATTAGAATTCACAATGATCTTGATACAATGAAGAATTGTTTTGGAATCAGTAAGACAACATTCAATAATGACAAGTGCAGGTCTTTGCACTTACGAAGGCAAAATCCAATGCCTAAATACAAAATGGAGAATAATTGGCTAAGCAGCCATATTATAGAAGGGGATCTGGGGATTATACCGCATCACAGATTTAATGAGTCAACAATGTGATCTATTGGGAAAAGAAGCAAATGTCATTCTAGGATGTGTTAACAGGAAGGTTGTAGATAAGATAGGAGGTGATTGTTCTGCTCTAGTCGGCACTGGTGAGGTTTCAGCTTTAGCACTGTGTCCAATTCTGGGCACCACATTTCAAGAAAGATGTCATTTGCAAATTTGATAAAGTATGCTCTCTACTCTATCATGGAAGTTGTTAATGAAAATATTGACAATATGAGATCACTACTGTTCAGGCCCTTAGATCCCTCATTTCCTCTCTCATGCTCATTGCTGTGGTAGCAGAGATAAATTCCCATTCTGAAAACATAAGTGATGGGGGTGTAGAATTAAATGTATAAGGGTGGGGAAAACAGCATGAACCTAATTCTCTTTAGTTACTGATTAATTTATTTAGTAAAAGTTACAAAATGTCTGCCCCCATTGCCCCTTCTGTTTACTCTCCAGCGGCTCTGAGAAAGGTCTTTACCAAACTTCACTTTGAGATAGCAGAGCACAAAGACCTCACTGCAGAGCAAATCCGTCACACAGTGCACGTCTACAGGAACATGGATCACCGTGACCGGGACTGCTTTGTTTGCTGCATCCTCTCCCATGGTGATAAAGGCATTGTATTTGGTACTGATGGGCAGGAAACAGCCATCCAGGAACTAACCACTTCTTTCACTGGCATGAACTGTCCCTCACTTGCTGGAAAACCAAAAGTGTTCTTCATTCAGGCCTGCCAAGGTGACACATTCCAGAAAGGGGTACATATAGAAACAGATTCTGCAGAGCTGGATTCTTCTGTAGAGGCAGATGCAAGATTTCAACTGGAGTGCATTCCAGATGAGGCAGACTTCCTGCTTGGAATGGCCACCATGAAGGATTTTGTTTCCTACAGAAGTACAACCCAGGGCACTTGGTATATACAGTCACTATGCGAGCACTTGGAGAAGAGCTGTCCACGGTTAGTACAACTTATTTCTGCCGTATTCATAAAAGCTTTTAACGCTGATTTGTATATGTACATACATTTTGTCACCTCTTCATTCTTAGCCTTACACCTTGTCTATACAAAATTGCACCTGTTGAACTTAAGCTGTGATTTAATTAAATAGGTGCAAATACCTAGGCAGATACCCTTACCAATGTCAGTTTTTAAACTGACAAGTTAAACCAGTGCTAGCTTCTTGTGTAGACAAGGCTTTATACAAGTGGTGCAATTAGTGGAATGGTTGGGTGTTCTCTGCACACATCTGCCTCACCTGGAGTGATTGTAGGGAGAGTACCCTACAACCCTCATTGATACAAGTGTTGTGTAAATCTGAGGATGAAGAGTGACACACATGTATAATATAAAATCCTATTACAACTGATCTGTAGTTGCTGTCTCCTACATAAGTGAGTTGCACCTCAGTCAGGTATCTGCAGATATGTGTATGGAGGCAAGGATGGGAGCATGTACCTATACACGCATGTATTTGTACACACAGAGACAGGTCTCTCTCTGTATAAAATAGAGAGAATCTCACACACACACTGCTCCTACATACATACAAAGAGAAATACCTAAATAGGATCCAACTCACTTGTTTAGAAGACAGCAATTACAGATCAGCCACTGTAAGTTGTTCAGTGTAGCATAATAAAGTTAAATCCATTATTTGCTCGTTCCACAGAGCATGCGCTGCTGGCTTTGATCAGGATATGGGATAATGTAGTAGCATCTTTAAGCAATCAAAAGGTGTTAGTGGACAGCAGGTTAGGTGAACCCCTTTGCTGTTGCTAATGCTGAGATTCTAATCTTTTGGCAGAGGAGAGGATATTCTCTCGATCCTGACAGCAGTGAACCGGGAGGTGAGCAGGAAGAATGACAGGCTGAACCAAGGGAAGCAGATGCCACAGCCCAGTTTCACACTCAGGAAAAAACTCATCTTCCCGGTCAACTGAACAGGGAACTGTAGTCACCTCAACTTGAAATCTGCTGTGGAAAAGTCTGCAGTCAGTTCTGGGCTTTCATTAGTTACAAACTCTCAGCTTTCAGTATGTGCTCTCAGCTTGGGAACAATCATACCTTTTTTTGAAATGCAGCTTTCCAGAGAGCAGGCTATTTCATTAGAAGTGTTCACTTTTTGTAGTCTGTCAGAATTATGAGTACAACCAGGTTGCTGGATAGCTCAATGCTCTCACCAGTGCCTGTAGATCAGTGTTTCTCAGCGACCGGTCTGTGGACCGGCACTGGTCCCTGATATCTCCCTGACACAGTTTAGGAAGGGAGCAAGCCAGTCCCTGGTATCAAAAAAGGTTGAGAAACTCTGCTGTAGATGATAGCCGGTATTAATATAGAGGCACTTGGCCACTTTTTCAAATGATGTATTTTTCAGGGAGAACTATTTACCAAATTTGGAAAACAAGATATTGACTAACTTAGAATCAAGTTTAAGGTTGTGCACATGTGTAGCTAGTTTATGATCAGCTTGTACAAAAATAAAAGTAAGTTTGAGAAAATTTTATATCCTTGAAAATAAGGATACACATTTTAGTCCAACAGGATAGATTTTGAAAAAAAAAATTGAAAGTATATGGCAAGGGCTTATACCAGAAGTGCCTTTTCAAAGCACTACTGCTGTTAACGTGCCTGACCATCATAGTAAGTTCTTTTCTTAATAAAGTGTCCATTATACTTATTCAGCTTCTGTTCTCAATAAATGTAACTCTCCAGTTCCACACACTGCTCTCCAGTATAGCCAGTCAGACAGTGACAGCAAGAGCCTCTGTTATCCATATTTCAGAGCACCTGCTTTTAGGAACCTAAGAATTAAATCAGTTGGGAAGGTGCAACCCTAGGGAAGCCTGAAGTGGTTGGGCAGCCCTGGGGAAGCTCATTTACTTACCTCACTGGTTTTCAAATCCTACTTCTAGTACCAGAGCACAGAAGAATGTCAAATATCCACAGTCACCACACTCACTACTTGCAACACCTCCCTTGGTAGTTGGGACTCCAAGCACTGCTGGGCTTATGAGCTTTGATGCTATTACAAGGTAAAGACGGGTTGCAAATGATATAAACTAAAAGTAAGTAACAACAAAGTTAGCTGTCCAGTCCATATAGCCTCAGCCAAGTGTAGGAAGGACTCTGACTAGAAGTCAGACTGCCTGGGAGGAGGAGCATCCCCATTTATAGCAGCAAATAACTACGGTAGTAATGATTAGTGAAGGGGATAAAAACAGCCTCTGAGCACCATTCATCTACACCACACCAGCTTGGCCTGGCAGGAGAGAGCTTAAGCAGAGATAAGACTCAGCTGAGCATCACAGTGCAGCACACACACTTGGGGCCAGCATCCATCTCTCTGTCTGGAAACAAGCAAGAACAGTGATTTGCAGCAGACTTGTGGCCTGAAGCAATACAGGATAGAGAATAAGGAAACGATAGGACAAAAACATGACACCTTGGATATGATTGATTGATATGGTTTTGGAAGAGTGAGGGACTGCAGATTTGGCATTGCCTACAGACATGGAAAATAAACTTGAACATATGGTTACGTTTGGATTTACCATCATCAGCAAGTTTCCCTTAGTAACAAGATCACATTCTCATTAGAGCAGTACTGACAACTGACTCTTTCGCCGGACTCTTTCGTTAAATGCTTCTTCCCTCTTTGTGATCAGTTTGCGTCTGTGGAGATAGGAAGGGGAAGTGTTACAAAAGGGACAGTAGAGTATCTACTCACACCTGCCTCCGTTATGTAGGCTTTTATTTTATTTAAAGTGAATTTTGTAATGTGGTATTACACCATCATGGGTTCTGCTCTGGTGGCTAGAGTTTCAAGCTTAGCAGAGTGAAAATCACCTCTGCTGCTTGCTTCAGATTTAGAGTCTCTAGGAACACATAAAGACCAAGGGTAGTGACCACAAATACATTCACAAGTACAAGGTCTAGTCTGTTTTACAAGTTTTATTAAAGTTGCAGTTAAAGTTAGGATTAGCCAAGCGTATAGAAATTCTATACAGACATACACAAGTTACAAATATATTTATACTCACATCCTTAACAATAGTGTTAGGATCTGATGGGTCTCTCATGGATTGATCATCTGTAGAGGAATGATTCTTGCTGCAGTTTCCCATAGCAAGCTCAATTTTCCTGCTCTGGGCACCCTTTTATAATGTGATTCTGTCTATAGCTTTTTAACATTTATGTACATTGTGCACCCTGCGGTAGGGCATGTGTTAGAAAAATGTAACTACTGAGTATCTTGTAAGCAAAAAATTATTCTTACTATTAATTTTCTGCAATATCGCCATATGGTACATCTTTTCCCGTAATCTTAGGGCATCAGGTTATTCTTTGGTCACTTATATTAACATTTCTTAATTCTGTTGCCTAGTACAGCTAAGCTAAAATCTTACAGGCCTCAGCCCGTAGGTCTTGCGTTTCAGCCTTACTTAGATATCCAATACACGATTATCCCTTCCACATACTGAGGAGTCTCATACTTATATAATCCTACAATTTAACTCTATATAGCTTACAATGATTATATATGACACACGTTAATCATAACATCAATGAACAAACTAAAGTCATTGGCTACAGTTACTATACAGGCTACATAATTTAAAGACTGCCAGGTAAGCAGGTGCAACTCCACTGACTTCAGCAGACTCACGCTTATGATCAGTTTGCTGATTGTTTGGCCCCAGATCTCTCACACGATAGGAAGCTCAGCTCCCACACAACCTCCTCATGTGGATTTCCTTTGCCAGACACAAGCGGAAGCTCTATTTCCACTGTAACTTAAGCCCTGATCTTTAGTAAACAATACATTAATATGCTTAAATCTTGGCCCAGCAACAGATTCATCTTGGTTACTGTGGAACCTGAGTGCCGTGGTCCACAGTAAGCAATGAGAATGATCACTGATGAGTTAAAATGAGGCCACCAAACTGAACAGTGGAAGGGCAGCAATTCACAGCCTCCCCTCCCTTTATTAATTCCAGTAAACTGCGACAGTGGTAACTTCAAGAAGGGAACGGAGATTTAATGACCAAGAATGGGAAAAAATTCCTCCCCTCCTTCCAAAAGACACGCTTTTTTTCTGTGTTAACACCATCTTGTATATTAGAACTAGAAAATGTGTTTTAAACACCCTAACCTTGTCATCTCCATTTGTTTTTTCTTTACACTTCACTCACCTTAGTGAAACCAGACTGGTGAGTTTCACTTCCTGCGCCTCCAATGCTGTAGGTGATCATTATTTTAAGGACTGGGATACTTTTGATAGGGTTTGGATAACTTTCACATGAAAATAGTGCACTCTTAAAAACGTGGCTGGCATTGCTACTGCCAGCCTCTGCCTCACTGATGTGCATATTTGCTTGGAGGGGAGGATTTTTCCAGGAACTTTGTGTCACAATGGGTTTATCATGAAACACCAAACAAGTATAATTAACATTCTCCCTGGTGAGAGCTCAGATATGTAGACACTACATGCAGCTGCACTGATTGCAAAGCCCATGTTCTGGAAGCTGACAGGCTGTCTAAGCTTCTTGTGAGGCTCTTCTAAGGCACCAAAGTTTGAGCAGGGGGAATGTTTATACCCTCTTGGTGATTCCATGTGGGCAGCACAGCTCTGCTGAAACTGCTTGGCAGATGGCACTTGCATGAGAATGTCTGGATATAAAATCAGCTGTTACTGTGAATGAAAGAACTGACAAAGCCTCATAGTGTAAGTAGGAATGATTAAAAAGAGTGAACTAGTAAATGCTCATGTAGTTGGGTGCTGTTAGTTGAAGCTATCTGGGCTGAAATACTTAGATTTCGTTCCTACCTCAGAAAAGCATTTTCATCTGCCAGGGAAGTGATATTGAGCTGGTGTTTTAATTCAACTGCCGAGATTTTCTGTTGAATGTTCTTCTCCAGCTCCAAAAGGTTGCTTTTCTGGGGAAAAAGGAGCACCAGGTAGTTACTCACTTGCTGTACCCAGACGGGATGAGTGATTTTACACAACAGCCGGACACAAGACAGCAGAGATGACTGAGAAACACAGAAATCAGTCTGGACCGGTCTAAGCAGGCAAAAACTTCTGCCCCACTCTTCCTCCAGTTGTTCTGCTATGGACCAGCCCAAGCTCGATGTTAGAATGGTCAAACACTGACAGATTTGAAGTAGCCCGAGTTCTTTGCTGGGTGAGACAACACGAACATGCAAGAAAGGTGGGCCATGGTGGTGCAGCATCAGAATGCAATAGAAAGACTTATTACTAACAGGGAGTGGGATCCCAGAGTCGCTAGTCACAAAAGGCTGACCTGCCAAGCACAGTACAGTCAGTCACACTTGTTTTTAATTTCCCATTTGCTTCTATGGTGGACATCACAGTAATCTCTCTGCAAACAGAATGCCACTGGTTACTGTTCTTATGGCAGGATGTACCCTACTTATAACTAACCAGAGGGCAATAATCAGAGCGTCACTACAGTTAAGAGTCTGTCGGCATATTCTTAGTACAGCTACTCCTCATCGGTTACACAGAAAATTCACCACAAACACACAGTGGGGAAGGGAATCCACTCATCTTTCTCAGACATCACTGAACGGGTCATGCAGCCAACTGGCATTTGTATTGTAACAATTCCTTGGGCCTCTAGTAATTTCACTGGCAGTGTGCTGAATGCTATGGTGTCTAGAAACTTCTCGGCAATGGTGACGATAGAACTCAGCTCCTCTTGCACCAAAAGCACAGGCCCCTACCACATGAGCTATAGGAGAAGTAGTCAGCCAGCTATTACTGGTGTATGGGACCTACGGCATACAGCAGAGCAGTTCTCCGGTCATTTGATATAATATTAATGCAAATTCTGTTCTATGCACCAAGAAGACATGCTCCCACCCCCAGTCTGAATCCAGCAGCAGATATTAATAACGTCAAAGAAATGCACAGAAACAATCCACAAGAAATTTGGCTTTAGAAGTGCAAAAACAGCCCACCTTTTCCAACATGATTCTGGATGTCTTGATTGTGAGGGCTTAATGTGAGATTCTAGAAGTTGCACCCAATACACACATCCCCACTTCCTCCTCAGCACAGGGGAAATCCTGCCCACTGGGTGACAGGCCTCATTTTGCCAGGGAATTCCGAACCAGTGTCAGAAAGGATTCCCCCCCCAACACAGAAACCCCAGGACCTGGGGCTCACTTGCCTATGCCTTCTTGCCTCTGCAGGCAGCCTGCAAATATCTTGATGACACTCAACTCCCCAAACAGGTTCTCCTCCCCTAACACCTCCTGCTGGATCTCCTATACCAGGCTCCTAATTCACAACTCTCCCCAGAGATCCTACCAAAAGTCTGTCTCAACACCATGCTGCGCCTCACCCAACACTCTCAACACCCTCCTTAACACCTGTCCCCAACCATGCATCCTCTTGTCCTCCAGATCCCAACACTATTCCCCTTAGCACTATTGAGAAAAAAGGGAATTGGCCGACAACAAGGCTTGAATGGTAACAGTTGATGTATGTAAGTGCTTGTCTAAAAGCTATGGTTCAGCCCACACATCAATAACCTCACCCCAATCATTGTAAGGCGTGGAACTTCCCACCAAAGGTTAACTGTGCAATTCTGACCCCAACCTTAACACACCACTCATGAGCACATAGCCATGCGCTGGAATTTGCTGTTTGTGCAACACCTAAACAACCTTACATTTGCTCCTCCTCCAATAAACCGAAATTCAGAGACAACCTTAACCAGACTCAAGAAACTACTTCTAGCACAACAAAGTGCAATTCTGCTCTGAAACGTGACTGGAGATGATAAATGTGGGAATCAGGACCATTGTTACAATAATTCCCAGACCAAAGATGCTCAGTTTAAAGGGTAAAATACAGCACGTAACATCGTCAAAAGTAACTAAGTGACCTAGGAGCCTAAATGGTTCTGCAGAATTAACAGGATGAAAAAGCGGCAACGTTATTACTAAAGTCAGCAGATTTGACTGAACAGCAGGGAGCAGATTTGCCGAGGAGGAAGGTGTCATTGTTACGTGGGTGCTTTTCAAAGCAAAACTGCTTTTAAGTGCTTGATTTAAATGAATAAAAGTCAAGGAATTTGGGTAAGTCTGAAAGCCTGTTTCTTCACCCTGTCCTTTGTACTCCAATATTCCAGATGTCCGCAAACCCCAACTGATCTTTAGGTATTGTCTGTGCTACAATACATGTGAGCCATGTGGTTCTATCTTCACTTGGACTGTCCTGGTACTTAGATCAGAGCTGTATCAGGATTTCAGTGGGCTAAATACAGAATCATCCTGTTTGGTGGAGCCGCGGGACCAGCGGACCCTCCGCAGGCACGCCTGAAGGAGGTCCACCGGAGCCGCGGGACCAGCGGACCCTCCGCAGGCATGCCGCCGAAGGCACCCTGCCTGCTGCCCTCCAAGCGACCAGCAGAGTGCCCCCCACGGCATGCCGCTCCAAGCACACACTTGGCATGCTGGGGCCTGGAGCAGCCGCTGGGCAGGTCATGGCTTCTGTGAATTTTTCTTCTTTGCCTGTGACCTGTCTGTGACTTTTACTAAAAATATCTGTGACAAAATCTTAGCCTTACTCATAATGACATCACACACACTCTCCCACCTCTTTCTTAAGCTCCACCTGAGCGTTCTGCATCGTTGTGGTAAGAGCCTTGAGAATCTGGTCTTTCTCCTTCAAATCGGCTTCCAGAGACTTGATTGGATAAAACACAGACACATTCACTTGGATAAAATGGGCTTCTCTCTCTCTAGCCCAATGTACTGTGCAGCCCCCATCAGCCTCTCCCAGTCATTGCCATCCCTCTCCAATACTTGTGTCACGGTCTGCACCACATGGGGGCGAGGGTTGGCCTGAACAGAAGCATGGACATACCATTGCCCTGATTTTCATGATGCTTTTATAAGCTGGATTCATTCCTATTGGCAGGGGTCAACTAGTTACCCACGCTGTCCTTGTACTTAATTGGGCTAGAGGAGAGTCAAGCATAAGCTCTCTTGCATATGAACTTGATTTACCTAGAGGTCTCTCAAGATAACCCACCACCTTAGGCAAAACTGCAGTGTTCCACAACCCTTGTGCTCCTTAGAACAGAGGTCAGCATGGGGGGTGACGGGGCATGTCAGGTTTTCAGGTTCGGCGGGGGGGCATGGTGAGCCTTCTGATGGTTAGGTGGTTATGGGAGAAGGGAAGGGGCTAGCACCAGCTCGAGTGCCACTCTCTCAGGCTTGGCCCGACCATCCCTCCACCATGGGGGGGAGGGTGTAGCTGGGCCAAGCCTGAGTGAGTGGCACTGCAACCAAGCAGCTGGGGTTGTTGCGCTGCTCAGGTTTGGCCAGGCCACTCGTTGTCCTAGGCAGAATCGGCCACCCTAGGGAGTGTCCAGTTTGCCCACAGCTAGAGCAGTCCCTAGATTTACCCCTTCCCACGCAATGGGGCAGGGGCTACAAGTTACACAGCAGCAGCGTGTGAAGTGGAAGCCACTCCTAGAGGAGAGCAGACGTAACCACTCCCCCACTGGGGATATGTGTACGCTTGGAGAGGTGGGTGTGACTTGCACTAGGTCAATCAGAGCTAGCACACTAAAACATAGTGTAGCTGTGTGGAGATGGGCTAACCACCCTGAGGATGTGCCTAGGATCTTGGATGGACAGTTGGCCCCTCCCACCACCCATTCTGCCACAGATACACTGTTTTTAGCATGCCAGCACAATGAGAGCTAGCCTGGGTATGTCTCCTCAAGTGAGGTGGGAATCACACTCCAAGCATAGACATTCCCCCGAGGAAACCCAGAGCTCTGTGTTACAGTCAGGGGTCGAGAGCAGCCCAGCCAGCAGAGGCTGCACTAAATCATAACAGCCTTCAGACACCCAGGCCAAGTGGCTCACTGGCCGGCCAGGCCCCCTGTCTGGGGTCTGCCCTTATTTGGAAAGTTTTTTATTTCAGGTTTTATAAAAGCACCAGGGCTACATCAAGAACCCAGAATCAAGCTTCGTTTCCCAATGGAAATCACAGTTAAATTCCCCGAGTGGCTCCTTCTCCTATTAACAAACAGTGCACAAAAGGGGAGCTGATCAGTTTGCATTATCCCCTCCAGAAGCTTGAATACCACAGCTAAGTCCCGTCCTGCTGACTGGGTGAGAGTGAACTGCTCAGAAATCTAGACTGTACCATGTGATGCAGTTGCTCAGTGCCACTGCATTCCATTTTTTGCCATACTTGCCTCCTTGATGTTTTGCAACTCTTTTATTTTCTCCACATCTTCCTGGTGCTGTTTAATAAACTCCTGAAAAGGACACACAGTTTGTGCACAGTTCATGGCATGTCTGTAACATTCCTAGGCTCATCAGCGAGCAGCCGATTCCAACCACCTGCACAATCCAACAGGCGAAACCAAATACACGACCTTCCAGACAGTAACTGCTAGGCAGAAATACAAGTAACTAGTGATTTGGAAGGTGTCTGACATGCCCCGTGCTCCTTAGGATCCTTGGGGTTTAACAGAATTATCCTGTGATTATAGTTTGAATCCAGCCTGTCCCTATCTCTCCCTTTACTCAGAGCATCAGGCCTTTGAGCCTTTGAGCAATAGGAGCCTTATAAACAGACATAAGAACGGCCATACTGAGTCAGACCAAAGGTCCATCTAGCCCAGTATCCTGTCTTCCAACAGTGGCCAATACCAGGCGCCCCAGAGGGAATGAATAGAACAGGTAATCATCAAGTGATCCATCCCATCACCTATTCCCAGCTCCTGGCAAACAGAGGATAAGAACACCACAGACACATGGATTTTATAATAAACCTGCTACTATTTTACTGGCAGTAAAAGTTCATGGGAACTGCAGCACTTCAACATGTAGCTTTATGCTTCCCTCAGGACTAGCTACCTCTCTTTCCTGCTGTGGGAGTTTATTCATCATGTAGTTACCACTCTGAGATGATTTCTTTAGATGCTCTCTCTCCATCTCAAATTTCTTCATCAGTTCCTGCTCTGTGGAGAGAAAGACAGAGGTCTGAGGGCTTTTCCTAATCATCCATTTTAATTCTGTATAAGAGGCACACAAATGTACGTGGCAACATGGATATGAGGTGTTTGACTCATTTCAGCTGCATTCAATATTTCTACCACCCAAGCACTACGGTATCTAAGCACCAGATAACGAATGACAGCTCTGGGTGGTGCCCTGAAGGAGAATGTTCTCACAGTCTCATCCCATTCCTGGGTTCTGAGTGCATGTACATACACATGCCCACACACTGGATCACTTTTTCAGTCATTGTCTTGCTCCCTTCTCCTCCTCTTGCAGTCTCTCTTCTTTGCATGGTAACTTTGTAGCTGTCACAGGTGTTACTTTGTGAGGCTCTGGATGTGGCACAATGTACAACGTAGCCAGAAATATGTCCTTATCCAGGGAGACACTTCCTACAGAATGGGCTAGCAGGGAAGAGATAAGCACATTGCTGAAGCGACATATGGAGGAAAAAGAACAGGAGTACGTGTGGCACCTTCGAGACTACCGTATTTATTTGAGCATAAGCTTTTGCGGGCTAAAACCCACTTCATCGGATGCATGCAGTGGAAAGCACAGTAAATACAAGTGTCCTTGTTTACTCACTTTGCTGTAACAAGGCCTTCTCCCGCTCAATCCTCTCACTCTTCTTCCAGTCAGCCTGCCTTCTCAGCCACTTCTCCTCCATTTCATCAGAAACACTGTCCTACACACACACAGACAATATGCATTTTCAGAAAATCTTCCAAAACCTCTGACTGCTCCTGAATCTCCCACATTGCCTCCAATTATGCTGTAAAAAGATACACCTCTACCCCGATATAATGCCACCTGATACAACACAAAATCGGATATAATGCGGTAAAGCAGTGCTCCAGGGGGGTGGGGCTGTGTACTCTGGTGGATTAAAGCAAGTTCGATATAACGCGGTTTCACCTATAACGCGGTAAGATTTTTTGGCTCCCGAGGACAGCGCTATATCAAGGTAGAGTTGTAGTTAGCAACTATATAGCCATTTCCATCCACAAATCCCAAAGTGATGCACCAGAAAGCTCTCCCTCAGGCTAAAGGAGCAGAAGGAGGGAGATCCTTTGTGGGGACAGCCTCTGTGGCCACTGCACACCACTCTTCCTCCACAGGGTGAGGGAGACACCTCCAGCTGCATCCATCGTGCTGCTCCTGCTAGCAATCACTGAAGTTATGCTCTGTGGTGCACAGGGTAGTGTCCCCCACCCCTGGGTTTCAGATAACCTGCCCTCCTTACCCATAGTGAAACTGCAGTGAATCCAGCACATCGGGGACTCTGTGTGCCAAAGGGGATGGCGGGGTGTGTGTGTGCACTCACTGCAGTACCTTCCTAGGAAATTAAGAGCTATTCTACACTGCAGTGCTACATCGGTGCAGCTGCACTATGCTGATAGGAGAGCGTCTCCCTCCGACAGAGCAGCAGATTGGTCAGCGCTTAGGTTGATGTAACTTGCGCTGTTTGGGAGGTGGCTTTTTCACAGCCCTGAGTGATGTAAGTTACGTCAACTTAAACAGTAGTTGTAGCCAAGCCCTAAGCATTAGACTAGCAGGACCTGATCCACTTTTGGAGATCACTGCAGGGTTGCTGAAATCTCACCTGGTACATTCGGAAAGCATTCTTCAGATACTTATATTCCTTCTGCATCCCCTCTGAGCAACAAGAGAAGGACAAGATATGTAGTTAATACAGCAATTTTAACAGGAATGTCTCAGCCATGGAGATTTGCACTAAAACTCTGAATAGGTAACATGAAAGCAGACTAGGCATCTCAGTTCGGATCCCACAAGACACGTCTATGTAACAGATTCCACCACATAGTATGGGACTAAGAATGAATAAACTAATTCTGTTTTTTAAAGGAGGCTCAGAATTAGAAGTGGACTGAAGCTGTGTTGGGGCAGGTTGCATGGAATATCTGCTGAGCCTACAGCTGGCCTGAAGACACCTGTCAGTAACTTTTCTGAGCACCAAAACGCACCCAAAATTAAATAAATAAATAGCTGGGCTACAGTCATTGAATTGAAAGATTTTCTTCATTTCTGTTTACAAAAGTACCAGCAAATTGCAAAAGATCTGGCTGGCCATCCAAGAAGTTTTCTGGGCAGCCTCCCCCTGAAATCAATATCTGTTTGGAAACGTGAGCATTATTCAAGGCAGCAGAAATCTGAGGAGCTCAGATGTTCTCCAATCCCCTCCTGCTATTATGGATTGAAATCTCTCAAGACTGCATGAGACTTTGGCATAACTGAATCTCAACCATAACCTTAATTCAGCCTCAGAACACAGACCCCAGTCTAAAGCTAATCCAGATCTGGACATGATTTCTGACGTCAGTTTATAATTCTAGCACAACGCTAGCATTTAAAAGGATGACGCTCTACCAGCTGCAACCCACCTTCTTTCACAACTATCCCTCTTCCCCAGTTAGTACTGACAGTCACAGCTCAGATCCCTCTTTGCTTTCAATATCAAAGCATGGAGAGCCAGGGGAAGCTTCCAAAGAGAGTTTGCTGCTGTGAATATGCTAGAGGGGGAAAGAACCCGACAGGAGTTTCCAGCTCAGAGTAACCATGAAAACAACAGGGCTCAGACTTCCCGGAAAGCCTGTCCATACCCATTTTCTCTTGTGCAGAGGCCCTCTCAGTCCTCAGTTCTTTCTTGTACTGCACTTGCAAGGCCTGGAGCTCAGCACAGTGAGCTTCTTGGAGTCCCCTGTGTGACCAACGCACAAACACATCAATGCAGGTAGCCACAGAGCACACTTTCCTCTCAGCCACCCACTCGATCGTTTATAGTGATGGAATAATTACAGGAGGTGAATGGCCAGGTTACTGTAACTGTGTACATTATTTTGTTTTCTGTGTACTGCACATTTACATTTCTAGGACTCTGCAGGAGGCGGCTGACATGTTGTGGTAAATTCAGATGTAAATTGCCAGAGGACAGAGACACTGTGCATATCCCGGAGACTTTACTTTTGTTCTTTCTTGTTTTAAAATAAAAGTCAACCAGGCTGAAAGTATATGGTTGCTCTTTGTGTGTGGAGAAAATATAACCTGGGGTGTAATTTGATAGGCAGAGAGGATTGTAGATGTGTCATGCAGATCTTCCTAAACAAGTAGTCATTAGAAGCTTTATGGCATCTCACACCATCATCTATTCTGTTTGTGCTGGGCATGTCCCAGCTAGTCATTTATCTTACTTTATTTACTCTTGGTACTATTTTTCTTCTTTCATTCTGCATTCTAAGTGCATTAGTTTCTAATGAGGTGATTGATGTGAGCAGAAGTTAGTGATGCTGTACAAGGGGCGTTTAAAGTCAGTTTATATATTAGTTTCAAATGTATATTTTCTGGTTTGTGAAGTAAGAGTTTACTGCATATGGGGTTGCTGGAGGAAGTCAGGTGTTGCTAGACTTAGCCCATCACCCCACCTTCTCAACAGGGCCTGCTTCAAGTTTTTTGCCGCCCCAAGCAAAAAAATTTTCCTGCACCCCCTCCGGCCCCACTCCAACTCCTCCCCTTCCCTGCCCCATTCCAACCCCTTTCCCAAATCCCCGGCCCCGCCTCTTCCACCAGGTGCGCCGCATTTCCCCTCTTACCTCTCCCTCCCAGGCAAGCTTGGGAGGGAGGGAGGGAGGGAGGGAGGGAGGGAGGAGTGGAGCGCTTGGGGGAGGAGGCGGAGGTGAGCTGGGGGGGAGCGGTTCCTCTGCCCCCCCCAGCGTTACTTCCTGCAGCCCTCTCCATGTCCCCCACCGCCGCAGCTCACCTCCGCTCAGGGCCGGTTCCCAGCATTTTGTGCCCCAAGCAAAAAAGAAAAAAGGAGCCAGAGTGCCGCCCCAAGCACATGCTTGGAGCGCTGGTGCCTAGAGCCGGCCCTGCTGCTCAATAACCTTTCCCAAGCTGACGAGCTCATTGTTGGCCATTGATACCACAGTGTGGATGAACCTTATAAAAATGTAGATTTATCATTTCCAACTCAGACTTCACAGCTGGGTATAGTAGGAAGAAAGGACTGGGCCAAAAGGCTCCGTTAGCCAACTGAAAGTCCTGGGGTGATGGGGGCGGGAGGCACAATTGTGCTAAGCTGGCTCTATTCTTTCTTCTTCAAGAGCGCGCTGATGGATCCAGGGTGACCATTAGCTACAGAGAGCAGCACAGCTCAGATTTTCCACCACTCATTCAACAAGTATGCAAGACCCCTATAGTAAGGTACATCATGCTGTGGACTCAGATGCCAACGATGTGCGGATGGCACCTAGCACCTCATCAGTTGAAGGCAGCGTGGTACCCTAAGTGTCTGGACAAAGTAGGAACATGAAAGAAACATTGATGTCCCCAACACAACATGAAGTCAAGGTTAGGCTGGTCAGTAAAGAAAAACAGTGAGACACTGGCAGACACACTGCTATGCCCTCCCATTACTCCAAGAAAGGCGTCCAGCCTAAGATCTCACACGAACAGTTGTTCACGTCACATTTTGGTCTATGGATGATGGAAATATCACAAGAGAATAAAATCTCACAATATCTTCACCAGTCATGGTACAAAATCTAAGTGCAGATGACCTCATGATACTGCAGCTCCCACGGTATCCAGGATTGGAAAGTGAGCCTGATTCTGGCCTGGATTCAAAGCCACTGGATCTGGATGCCCCAATAATAATTATGGTATAGAGATCGCAGTGCGTCAATCCCAAGCTTGGCTCATTTTGTTGAAGACATACTGCCATGTTGTCTCTTAATCTGAACATCCAAAACCACACAAGATATAAAACCTTGTAGAGAAAACTATGGTCTCCAGCATTCAGTTCACATATGTGCTTTCTCCTTGCATAGCACAGCAGTTGTACCTGATCTTATTCTCATGCTCCTGTTGCATCTCATTGCATTTTTCTTCCATATCCTTCTCCAACTTGAAAGGAAAAGAGACAAAGTCTTTAACTAAGGTGTAAACCAGGGGTTGGCAACCTTTGGCACATGGCTCACCAGGGAAAGTACCCTGGCGGGCTGGGCTGGTTTGTTTACCTGCCATGTCCGCAGGTTCGGCCAATTGTGGCTCCAACTGGCTGCGGTTCGCTGCTCCGGGTCAATGGGGGAGGCAGGAAGTGGCGTGAGCCGAAAGATGTGCTGGCCACAGCTTCCCATCACCTCCATTGGCCTGGAGTGGCAAATTGCGGCTAGTGGGAGCTGCGATCAGCCGACAGCAGGTAAACAAACTGGCCCGGCTCACCAGGGTGCTTACCCTGGTGAGCTACGTGCCAAAGGTTGCCAACCCCTGGTGTAAATGTATCTACCCTACCATTTATTTGAGAGAAAATATCTGCTAATGACATAACTCCAGTCAGGTTACTAAAAATCCTGTCCACAGTGGGCTCAGAACTGTGATAGCTACAATTCCCAGGACAGAGAAGGCATTCTTTTTATTCATTTTCCCCTTGAAAAACATGCTGTTTAACTGTTTTCCATCCTAGGCTGGTTATGCAGAGATTTCTTCATTATCTAAGCCCTTGCTCTTTTTTCAGAGTCACCAATTGCAATCAGAGCAAACGCTTCTACATTTCAAACAGCAGTGAAGTCGTTCAAGGTGGGCTTCCAAAAGCGGTGAACTCACTTGGGAGCACAAGTCCCCGTGACTTTCAAGTGACTTAGGTGGTTTTAAAAATGCTGCCCTCCACGAAGCAGCTGTTTGGCTGTAAAGGAATCCACATTTATAGTACATAAATAATTAGCCAAGTTCCCCACCTGCCATTTCTCTGCACTAACTGCTAGACAACACTGACTCCTGCAGACATGTGGACACCTAGCAATCTGGGTGCATTCTAGCCAGTCAGTCACTAATAATGGCACTGAAAGGATCCAGGCAGTGCTGTGTGGTCTAGTCAGTCCTTTCCCTGTAGTCTTCCTCCGACACTGACTTCGTGGAGCACTTTCTGAAAAGAAGGGATAGATGACAACTAAGTGGACTCACCAGTTTGCGGGAGGCCTGGTGATCTCTGCGCAGTTGCTCCATCATGTCTGTCAGCTCAGCAATCTGTTCCTCTAAGTCAGTAATAACATCCTCCCTACAATGACACACCATCTTTCCATCACGCACGGAGACTATTGCTGGGACAATCTTGTTGTTTTAACAGGAGCAGTGGTGGAAATAGAAATAATATCACTACTAGAATTCAGCATCTGGGGCTGGTGTCAGCTCCCGCACTGCTTCTCCCACTCGAGGCGGCAGGGTTGCAGAATGGGTGTGCAATCTTCCCCCAGCCTGTCTTACCATGCGGTATGAGGAAATGTTTATCAGTGGTTTACCCACTCAGTAGGGACGCCGTCCCCTTCCTTTAGGGCTCTTTTGGCCCAGCAACCTACTTTCCAGTGCAGCTTCTTTTCCTGCTCCCTTCAGCAGCAATAAGGCCACCAGAGGAAAATAAGGTCACA
This sequence comes from Gopherus flavomarginatus, assembly GCF_025201925.1. Lineage (NCBI taxonomy): Eukaryota > Metazoa > Chordata > Testudines > Testudinidae > Gopherus > Gopherus flavomarginatus. The sequence goes on along the minus strand of NC_066626.1, from coordinate 22,981,188 downwards.
GAGAAAAACAAGCTTTGACATCCTGCCCAATGAGGCACAATGAGAAGGGAGGGTGTATAGATGCACACAGGGAAGGAGGAGAGGGTGGGCTCCTGCAAACAGACACTGACCATTATCGGTCAGAATGTGGGACATCTTTGTGGAGAGCTGGTGCATTTGGGTCTCGGATTTATTCCAGCACTGCGTTCTGGTGAATTTTACAATCCCAATTCTGACAGTGACCACTGCAGACACTGAAAGGTTGGTAAACAGCAATCAACCTTTGTATCATTCCCTGTCTCTAAGGTTGCCAATTCTGGTTGGACATATTCCTGGAGGTTTCATCAGATGACAAACTTTCATTAAAGATTAATCTTTAATTCTTGGAGACTCCAGGTCAAGCCTGGAGGGTTGGCAACCCTACCTGTCTCTAAGGATTACAGCTCTCATCTGCAGAAAGAAAGGGCATTTCTCAGTATGGAAGCATGAGACTTAAAACTGAATGGATGGTATTTCCCTCTCCAAAAGGCAGGTCTTTTGTAGTACAAATCTTTTAATCTGCTTCCTGGTGCTCAGAACTTCTAGATAAGTTTCAGTTTAATTGGGGAAACTTTCTCTATCCACTACTTCCCTGTGACCCTCTCTGGTCATCCCCTCTCTTTTTCAGCATCCTGAAGACTTCATGCTTTGGCTACCACCTTTCTGTCCAAGGTGGACCAGGCAGGACTCTTCCCCCTGGAGACCATCAATGTTGCTGCTTAATCAGCTGGAAGGACCATTGTTGAGCAACACGTGATGTGCTCCTCTCAAGGGACTAAACAAGCTGCCTCTTAGCTTGTTAGAGCTAAGAGAATGAAAGCTGGGTCCCAGACCACAGAGGGGCTTTTACTGAACCCTTCACTTCTAGTATCCTTTAGTATCCTCCCAATGGCAGCTAGATACCAGATTCAAGGTCATAAGAGCACTCCAAAGAGAGAAAGCAAATGGAGGGATGAGAACATTTAAAGGAAAAGACCAAACTTAATGATCAAATTATATTAAAATTTAAAACAGAATAATTTGAAATGTTAATGGGCTGCAACATTTGCACAAGGATTGGCATCTGATAGTCCCAGAACACAACATTCAAATCCAAATCACACAAAATTAAGAGGCATTTGGCTCCAGATTTTGGGTCATCAGCAGGGTTTATTTCATGTCACAGTAGTTTACAAACTGTATTCAGTTACTATAAATGGCTACTGGCTGAACAAGGTCTGAATATACACACTATTTTCTTACTCTAACATCTGCTTTCCTCACAGGAGATCTACATTTAGACTCAGTTTCCAGCCCTCAACACAAAACAAGCAGTGGGACAACAGCGTCCCATCTCCAGGGTGGAAGGAGGTGAGGGAGACACTGTGTATATAACAGCACATCTTGCTGTCACTGGTTAACCAAGAAACAGCATTCAGGTTAAGGAATGAAACGAGATTCCTGCAGGTGGTGGTGAGAAGGAGGTTAAAAATGTACATAAAGTTTACGGTTTTTATTTTGACCCAAAACAAACAGAAAACAAGCAATACTCACGTCTCAAGTTTCACTGGGCTTCTGCAAAGAGAGTGAAAGATTAAATGTACATTCTCAAACTTCCGCAGGTTGAGTTAGAGCAGATGACATGAGTTTGTTGCAAAGCAAAAACCTGACTGCATCTGTATGGTGTACGGATCATTACTGAATGTTCTCTGAAGTTTGTTTCATTAGCAACTCTTCCCATAATGCAGGATACTATACAACACCCAAAAACCTATAATGCTTCTACATTGACTTTTCAGCCTCAACACCCATACATACACACATCCCTTGTTGGTACGTGCTAAAAAATAGACAGTGAAGTGGATGGGAGTGCTTAGTGAGAAGGCCAGGTACAGACATTTCAGTGCAAGTCAGAAACAAAGCATTTATTTGTCTTATAATTTGCCTGAAAGCAGAGAGCTATGAACACACCTGAGGCAGATGCACCAAAGTTACACTTCGTTCAACTAGCACTGTGCTATAGAAATGGCCTCTTCTAAAAGCTGAGATCAGATCTCTTATTGGATCTTCAGTCTGGACCTGAATGATCCTCTCACACCAACCTGGGGCTCTCCCATTTTTTTTTTACCATTCTGTTTGCCTTAGCAACACTCCATCATTAAGAAAATGTTATTTTTGCTACAGAAATAAAACTCGCCTCATTAAAAAAAAAAGCTATTTTGGTAGCATCCCTCACTTTGGCTCCTTATCCCCCATTTGGGCCTTTGGAAGGCAGACCACTATGGCTGAGACTGTACAACTAATTCTAAAATTGCAGCAGCACGATCAAATTCCAGTGCACACCTTGTGACAAACCTGGGAGTGCCACGTGCAGAACAACAAACAGGACCCAAAACTCTCACAAACCAGAAATCCAGAGAGAAGCTTGATTCTTCTCTCACTTCTATGAAGTCAATGGAATCGGTCCCGAGTTACTTAAATTAGAATCAGACTCTTCATCTCCTTCTTCACACACACCAGGTGTTTACCTTGGGGCAGATTCTGCTCTCACATCAGCTTTACATTGGTGTAACTCAGTTGGGCTAGACAAAGACCCCTTGTCTATGCAGCATGTGCTCATGAGGGTCATCTCCCCTCTTGCAAGCTTTCACAGGTTCCTCACACACTATTATTTTGGTGGAGGGGGACCGGAACCATTTTAACCATTTAACTGATTTTCTAAGATTACCTGGGAACAAAGTGCGGGGCCGGTTCTTCAGCGATTTTTCTTTCAAAAAATTCCTCTCCTAGCGTGACGGAGAGATGTTCTTTACTTCGAGTCAAGGTATAACCAGGTGAGATTTCTATGAACTCCTCTGAAGCCTGGGGGCCAAAAGAGAAGATATTCAGCTCAGGAAATCTAGTGTCTGGAACCCTAAACCCATTAAAATGCTCTCTCTCTCTCACTCTGAAACTGTCAGGAGTGTTTTCTAAAGTATTCCCTGTACCAGCAGAAGGGAAAAATGGGATTCCTCATCCAAGGACCTTTCCCTAAAATCAAGTAGAATCAGATCTGTTCAATTATATGGCTTTTGTGTTTTATGCTGGCCCATGGGTAAAGAGCAGCCCATACATTTCTGCAACAGAGCCTCCAGCTGCCTTCATAGCACCGTAGTAAGATAGAACATCAAGCATTTGCCATGCACAGCATCTCTGCACCCAAGATCCAGGCAGCTACAATTTGCTTAATTTTCCTGCTGACCTGGTGTCCCCAGCAGGGTCCCAGTGTTGAGGGCAGAAAGTTAAGAATACCTTATCCAGATTAACTGCAGGGGAAGTTGGGCAGAATTCTAATGAGCCAAGTTGAAGTTTGTTCCGGATTAGAGGGGTTGACACCCCAGCTTTTGCAAGTGCCAAGGGATCTTTAAGAACTACAGGCAGCGAAGGTCTTTATTTTCCCCTGAACACTGGCACAGCATGCCCTAACACTATGCCTGGTGGGGAAATACCTGCCAGATCACAAACATGAATGCAGGAAGTTATCCAAGACGAAATTCTTAGCCAAGAGACCAGAAGGACCCTTCATTCTATCTGCTAAGGCGATGAACAGTTGGGTTAACAAACAAAACCATTTAGTCCTGTTTATGTAGAAAGGCAACACTCTCTAACATCTGTGGGGTACAGATGTTGCTCCTCTTTATTAGCATGTGGTTTTGGGTAACACACAGATAAGTAAATTGTGTGGTTATTATGAAAATCAGATATCACTTTACAGAGAAATCTCAGATGAGGGTGCAAGTACACCTTATCCTTAAGAAAGATTGCATGAGGTGGTTTGGATGTCAGAGCATGCAGTTCAGCCACCCTCCTGGACACAGTGATAGCTACCAGGAAAGCTACGTTTAGGAATAGGTGCAGCAAGAAGTATGTTGCTAGAGGCTCAAACAGTGGGCGAGTCAATGAGTCCATGTTGCTAGAGGCTCAAACAGTGGGTCAACAAAATTAGGTTCAAGTCCCTAGGGATAGGTTCCCTTATTTGAAGGGACAACTTTTCCAGGCCCTTTACAAACCTGATTCTCATATCATTAGGAAATACAGACTGGTTACTCATATAGGGATGGAAAATGGATCTTGCTGCCAGGTGGACCTTGATACTAGAAATCACTAACTCCTGCTGCTTTAGGTGCAATAGATGGTCCGGGGTATGCAGGATAGAAGACTATATTGGCAAGACCCCAGACTGATGAGCCCAGACAGAAAAACACCTCCATTTTGACAGGTAAACAGTTCTGGTAGAGGGCTTTCTAGTGTTTAACAAGACATGGCAAACTTGCTGAAAGCAAGACTCTTTTCTATCATTTAGCCATGGAGCCTCCTGGCTGTTAAACGAAGGGCCCACAGGTTTGGGTAGAGCAACTGTCCATGATCTTGGGAGATCAAGTCTGGGTTCAACAGAAATGAAATTGGAGCTGCCACTGACAGATACACTAGAGTGGAGAACCAGTGCTATTGAGGCCACGCTGAGGCTATTAATATACCTTGGGTCTGGTCCCACTTATTCTTTAGCATCATTCTGTGTAGGAGTGGGATTGGGGGAAAAAAGTGTAATTGCGTTTGTCCAGGGTAGCATCTGTGATGGAAGCAGGACTGTAGCCTTGTAGGAAGCAAAACTGTCAGCACTTCATGTTCTAAATATGTCTATTTGTGGTGACTCTTAAATGATCTGATTAGGAGGGCCACCAGCTTGTTCTGCACCCCTGGAGGGTAAGAGGCTTTCAGTTTGATTGAATTGACCATGGAAAGTTCCATAGGTGAACTGCTTCCTGACAAAGCAGTGAAGAGCGAGCTCCCCCAACTGTTAAAGTAAAACATCGCTGCATGTTGTCTGTGAAAACAAACTGGCTCTTCCCCTAGACATGCAGTAGAGGAAGGCCTGGCAGGTGAGGTGGGCAGTCCTTGGCTCTCTGGCTTTGATATGAAGAGAGATTCCTTGAGGGCCACAAACGTTGAATTCCGAGGGGGCCCAGATGAGCTGTCCACCCCAGAGCAGACAGGTCTGTCACCAGTCAGCAAAGACTGAGGGCAGACAAAGGGCAGACAACTCCACAAACACTGAGTGGGTCTGTCCACCAATCTAACAAAGTTAGTACCCAGGTGGGCACAGAGTTCAGATCGTGGTAACTTAGTGAACAAACAGAGGCCAGTCAATTTTCAAGAGTCCGAATAAGAGCCTCTCCTAAACATTTCAAGAAGCACGAGTTTGGGTTTTTCCTGGGCATCTGCCTAAGGCAAGAGATTCGTGGCTTGAAGCCCTATGACCACGGCATCCCTCAGTATCAAGTAATGGAAAAAAAACAAAAAACAGCTGGGGCCAAAAATGAAAAAACTCACACTAAGTCTAGAAAGCTAACTACAAATAACGTATAACGATACACCAAGAGTACTTTCAAAGACCAGACAAAAAATTCCAATGAACCTCACAGGTGCTAAGAAGGAACTGAGGGAGCCCAGGGGCAGCTGGGCCCTTTATATCGGTGCAGGTGGCGCGAGGCAGTAGTGGGTGCTCGAGTTGCCCTGATGGGTAGCACTGAGGGAAAATTTTCCAACGACTCTGCGAGAGGCCCAGGCACACCAAGAGTGGAAGGCACGTGGACAATCACTTGAAGAAGAAATTCTTGTTAGCATTTTATTGCAAATGATCCCACCTGTTCTACTCACATCAGGTGGTTCTCTGCTTCGTAGTCGATATCCATATTTTCTGTGAGGCAACATCCCTCTGCAAATGAAAAGCACTTTCTCAGAAAGTTGCAGACAAGTAGAGTTGCTCAATGACGAAAACTGCTCCACTTCAAACAACAGAGCCAGGCACATTCAGTTAAGCCCAGTTTTTGTGGGCTGCCAGGGTGGTGAGAACAAAAGTGCCCCTTTTTGTAGTGATGCGTGAGTACAGCAATACTGAGTTTGCCAACCAGACTCCCTGAGAGCTGCTTGTGATCTCTCTATGTTATTACTTATCTGAGGGACTCAGATTTTGTTTATCACATACTGTATATGTATGTACAATAACACCAGCCACATTCACGGAGGTTTTGGTGCTCTATACTAGGCAGTTACCACCACTCAGATAGGGTTGCCACCCATCCAGTTTTCACCCAGACAGTCTGGTTTTCGGTGTATGCGTCCGGTAGTGTTGCTACCTGTCCGGTTTTCACCAGGACAGTCCATGTTTCAGCTCGTGTGTCCAGGTGCCATTTGATAAACCCTGAAGTTCATTTTTAAAAAAAATCTGTGACAAGCCTAAGTGGAAGGAAGGAGACAGCGCAGCAAGAGTGGTTTCTGTAACATGCATTCACTGGCGAGACTCCACATCATTGAGGCTTTAGTGCTTCATGTGTAAATTACCTTAACATTAGTACTATTGGGCTGTTAGTCATGTGAAGTCTTAGGACTGCTAATAAGAGTTCTCTGTTTTCTGCGGATCGTTAGCACATTGGAAAGCCATTTCATGTCACACACCACTCTTGAGCCCCCCACTCTCCTTCTCGAAAAAGACAAATACTTACTTGGATGTGCTGGGAGGTTTTAGAGCAAACAGGAAACTATTTTGGTTTTTCAAGATCATGCCTAGTGAAGAGGACCTGATTTAAAAATGTAAACAGGATTCAGACATATTTATGGAACAGGCACAACCCAGGTTTACATAATCATGGCAACTCAGCCTTCTGAGAGCAGCCAAGCATTATACTGCCCGGAGTCCTTTAGCCAGCTTCTTTCATAGTGGGAACAGACTGTATCCTCGCCACACCGCAGGTACAATCACAATGCCTTCACAATAAGATTGCATTGGGCGTAATTTTGGACAGACTTTGGCCCTGAATCTATATTCGGATGTTACAGCAAATCTCCAGTTATTTGGTTTGGGTTATGGCCTCTTGGAATTCTGCTAAGATAAGCTGTAGTGTATCTAAACAGTAGCCTCTCAGTAGTGCCCTCCTGTAGTCCCATCTCTTCCCTCTGGGCTTGAAATGACATACACAGCACCTGACACCAGCATTAAACTCATTATAACATAACTTGTGTAAAATACATTTGGAAAGGCGTACATAAAAGAGTAATACATTACTTGTACAAAAATCAGTATGCACACGAGTTACCTGTAACTTTAAACACATTTCTCTGTAGGTATATATAACTTACCCCCCCCAACTATTAATGGGGCCCAAATAAAAGATAAACACAAGAAACTGGTGTTAAGCATTAGAAAGATTGGAATTCCCTCTTCCGCCAATGGCTTCTGCTTACCTGGCTTTCTGATTCGGTAAGCCTGGCATGGTCTTCATTAGCCTTTTACCCCTCACATTCCAAGGGTCCCAACAGGCACAGTATAAAAAGGGGGAATGAGACATGTTTGCATAGCAGGAACCCTGGCTGGGCAAAAGGCTGGAGATGAAATAAAGATATGACGATTCAGAAGCATTTACTAGTCTTGGAATTTTTTTGTAAATCAGATAAAATATCACCTTCTTCTTATGGGAGACCAAGACAGCCGCTGTATACACAGCAAATTCAGCCTTTGGATGCATACATGCAACTCCCATTGAGTTCCGTAAAAGTTATACACGTCTATCTGAGCACAGAATTCACTCTTACACATTAAGGATTTCCAAGTCTGACCTTTATCTTATATGCAAGCACAGTATCTTTCCATTTTATTTACACCAACTACCTAACTCATACAGTGATCCGCCCCAGACACACAGTGGACAGGGGAGGGATTTTGGAGATTTCACAAACAGCTGGCTACTTTCAAATGGTCATGGAGATTCACTACTTTCATTTACAAGTAGGGCTGGGACATATCTATTCTTTGATGATCCAAAGAAAGATCAATGCAATTTTGGCCGGCAGAGAGAGCTATAACATCACTGAGAAGGCAGGCAAACATTCTGCTGTATATGCCTGTGGTGCAACCAGACCAGGATAACTGATCACTAGTGTAACCATAGGTACAAGGTTCTGGCTTGTCTTGCTAGTAGCATGCCAGGTGCATCATAAGTGAGGCTCTAAAAACCCTAACAACTGATGGGTTCCATTTTGCACTCTCCATTTGCCTTCAACTCTGTGCTCTTCCCAGGCCCTTGGCATCCTATCCCACTCTTCAAAACTGCCATGAAATTTTCTCTTCCTGGCCACCTCCCATGCTCCACAGAACATGGGAAAAAACAGTGACAAATTTACCAAACTACCTTCTGCTGACACCATCACTACTCAGCCATGGAATCATCACACTAGAAAGAATTTAGAGGCACTTTAGAGAAGAACAATTATTGGGGAATACAGGAAAGATTAAAGTAGCCTAGATTGAGCTAGGAGAGGACTAAGGGAAAGGTGGGGGTTGGACCACGGTAATAGCCTACACGTATTGGAAGGGTGTAACCAACAAGCGATTATTGTGTGTGCTAACAAGAGAGGTAGAACTAAGAGTAATGAGATCACATTTAGAAATGGAAAAAATTAGGCCAACTATTCAGGCAAAACTTCCTGTTTCCAAGGTGTATAAAGCTGAGATTGCCCCCCCCCCCACTCTAATCTGCTGAAAAATGCTTAGAAACCCCATAGCTGAACAGAGCCCACAACAAATATAAATCAATTAGATCTCTTGGGTCCACAGTTCCAGCTGAAGTCAATTGGAGCTTCTGGTACTGGCACCTCTAAAAATCAGGCCCGCTCTACTTGTAAAAAAACAAAACGACAACCTGAAATCTATTTGGGGCTTCCAGGGGGCCAAGCCCTCAAGAACTTTGTCTGAATGCGCTATTGGATTTAACAGCTTTTTAAAAACATTTCTGGGTCTTAGCAGCAGTTTCAAGTTCTTTAGTTTCTAAAACATAAAACCCAAGAGCTCTGGACTGTGTCCCCTTTGCAGATCTGAATCGCAAACAAAACAAGGGGGGGGAACCTTCACATTTTGTGTTACTCTCATACAGCAGCTGGCTTTATCCTTTGGGTCCAGACGTTTCCAGAGACTGGAACCCCTAAAAGTTTATCAAACAAAGCAGCCCTGGTAGGTTCTCTTGCTTATCAAGATCTTTGCTTCTCCCTAGACAAGGTTAGTTTCCCTTGTCACCATGGAAACAGGAGAGTGCCACTTCATTGGCTACTAATATTCATTCCATCTTAAAGAGAAAGTGCACAAAACTCGTTTGCTCAGAGTCCGTCTGAAATGATTTAAGGGTGTACAAGAAACTTGTGAGAGAGAAATGGGTGTACAGAGTGTAAGAAGCCCATTATTCCCAAGGAGGAAATAATGTTTTAAGGTAAATGTAATTTACATGAGAAGTTCTGGATTGACAACCCAGAGACTCTCATCCCCTGTTTAGCAAATGAACAAGCAAAGTGCAGGCATCAGCTGTGCAAGCCTTCCCTGGTTGGCATCCCAACACTTCCTTACCCTGAGCAGACAGGAACACCACAATGGAGGAGGTTACTCACTTTGTTAAAAGTTTCAGTCCTCGGCCTCTTTGTGAGGCTGGCAAAAGGGTGAAAAAATTGTTTGTGGTGGTATAGCTTCGTAATGTAACCACATCTCCTCTAGCAACCAGACAGTAACCACCAACTCATTTTTATTGATCAGTAAACAGCCTTCGGATAGTGATGACTTTTGGACAGCAAACCCAGATTTCTCCCTCCCCATATCTGTGATATATTTGCAATGTTTAGACATATAGGGTTACATTGCTTCAGTATCTTGGGACTGATACTACTGTGGTCCTGATCTTGAAAACAGGCAAAGTGTAACTTTTCACCAGTGAATAAACTCCGGGAACATTCCAGGAACACTCCTGTCAGTAAAACTTCCATGCATGCTGTATTTGCAGGACCGGAGGCTCAGCAAGGAAATCACAGCATGTCAGGTGGAATGCTGACTACGTACACAAGTAGTTTGCTTTCATCTGACAAGGCGCATGTTCTGATGATTGACTGGTGGATTAATTAGGAAGACAGGTACTCAACTGAAGGACACAGAGGGCCCAACTCAGGAAACTTTAGAGGGATAGGTGTGCACAGATGGCTTTAGGCTGACAAGGATATAGGTTTCTTTTCCCAGCACCCAAGGGTGAAGGGGTAACACTTAAGGAAGGGAGAATTATTTATCATTAATTTAATTCGTTTCAATCTCTCCTCTCATCCTATGACAGGTCTTTGGGACACTTAACATTATGATCGCAATGACCAGGAAGGAGGTAAAAGAACTGCATGATCATTCCCCTAATTATAAAAGGCCCATTCAGTCCTCCCTTCCTTCACAAGCCAGGTAGGCAGTCACAAGAAGATAGGTCAGCAGTAGTATGGGGGAAAGATTCTTGTTTCCAAACAGGAGAATAAAACCCTGGAGGGAAGGACTGGGGGATGCTGGTTGATTTTCCATAAATATATGGGAGGTTGTGCCATTCTTTCCCTCTTGGCTTCCTGCTAGAAGTCATCCTAATGTTAAGAGTCCTTAATAGCTGTTGTGGGATGAAAGAAGAAGTATGCACAAGAGTTAATTATTGCATTTAATCTGACAAGGAGACATTCACATCTGGATATTCTTTTTTTTTAAGGCAAATGTGAAATTCTTCATTCTCAATAAAAAGGTTTTTCAAACAGCAAAGAAGATATACAATAAACATTGTTATCTAGATTTAACCACCACTAAATATAGATCTACTGTATTTTAGCAACATTTCATTTTTTTAAAAGCCAAATCTCCTTTTATAAGAGTACCCACCACCACAATACTCATATTTTGATATCTATCTAAAAATAAAAATAAATACATGCATGGAACAAACCACAGTGCAACCAGTGTAATGTAAAAGGCATGTTTGTACATGGTTATTATCAAATTTACATTCCGCTATGAAAAATTAAGTGCCAAAAGCAGATGAACAAAAAAGGATCCCAGTTTCTCAAAAAATGTTGTGCAACTATCCTATACAGTGGCTAAATGGGTTTCAAACCCAAATCTTTGCTCTTTTCTATGCGGTTTGCTCTGATTAAGTAGATTTTCTTCAGCTTAAGTTAAAACATATTCCATCTCACTGCCCATGTATGCTTTAGTGCACAGGTTTGTATACGTTTCACATCAATGAAGTTCAGTTAGTGAAGCTACAGCCCTGTGGTTCTAAAGGCAGAAACTTAAACATGTACTTTGCTTACATGCCAAAAATATGCTCAAAACCTGAATAAGACAGACACTGAGGCTGGCAGACTGTTGGTCTACACTGGGGTGGGGGGGTGTCGATGTAAGATACGCAACTTCAGCTACAGCAATACTGTAGCTGAAGTCAAAGTATCTTATTCCGACTTACCTCCCATCTTCACTGCACAGGATCGACGTCCGCGGTTCCCCGTGTTGACTCTGCTACCACTACTCGCTCCGGTGGAGTTCCGGAGTCGATGGGAGTGCGTTCGGGGATCGATATATCACATCTAGATGAGACACGATATATCGATCCCCAAAAAAATCGATCGCTACCCGCCGTTACAGCTGGTAGTTTGGACGTACCCTGACATTGCAGGAAGCTCTCTCTGTTTCTGGGTCTTTCCTAAAAGGGATGGCTAAATTCCTCTCTGTCTTCTCTGGTGTTTGTTCCATGCTGCAGTTTTGTGGACACAGGACCTGTTTCAACTGCAGTTATTTGTTGCTGTTGCCACTAGCTTCACCTAGCTGTCTAAGCAACCTTGAATTATACCAAGATACTCTTTGTAGAATCTTAAACAAATCATTCATGTAAATGCTTATCTCTACTGGGAGTCAAAAGATGCTAATCAATTCTTCCAACTCCACAGGAACTAAATATGCTACCAACATTATTATAAAGGCCTATGAAAAAATGTTGTCTTCTAGGTTTGGCACAAACCACTGCTACATCCGTCAGGTCTAATTTTCCTTGACCATGAATTTAGGCACAAGTATACAAAATACACCTGGTGTATTCTTCGATATAGATGCAAGACAAAAAAAATCTTCAGCTTTAACTGAATGGATAAATATACAGCCACAATAGTGCACAAGTTCTGCTTTTATCACCTTCCTGCTTTGGACAGGTAATTGGTGAGACACTGCTCTACAGAAAGTTTATTACACATTAGGCTGGGACAACTTGGTATCATTCAAATCAAAACATGTTTTTAAAAGGCTTATTCCATATTTACATGCATTTAATTATTGTGCTTTTAAACCAACTTAAACAGCAATCTGGTCTGAAAATAAATCTGACTCAGTTATTTTGATTCTTCTGCTGTTAATACATAGCTATAGCAATCATGACAAAGCTAGTTAAAATACATATATATAAATTCTAAATTATGTAATACATGTAAAAGTCTAGCTGTCATTTACAAGTATTTCTATAATAAATGTACCTAAATTGAACATTAATTTGACACAAATGCTGTTCTCTGTATACATCAGACTGTCTAATTTTCTATTGCTTTGTCACCTGATATTTCCCTGGGAACAGCAAAATACACAGATGATATACCAAATGTGCAGTTCACTGGAGAACAAATACTCACCTTGTCAAACGAGGTAAGACCCTGTGCATGGTTAAGGAAGTACAACCCAAATGCTTTAAAATAAAAATTAGGAACATTTTTTGTCACTAAAACAGAATTAACCCATATTCATTATTTTAAATTAATAGATTCATCTTTTACAACTATGTGAGCTATCTAAGCAAACTCGCAAAGGCCAACCAATGGAGCTTTGTGAAACCTTGTGAAGCAGTTAGCACTTGGAGTGGTTACTACTTTTCTTTTACAGAAACAAGCTTTACTATCAAAAAGCATCATTAAGACACCTAAAGGAGTGTAATAGTAGGAAGTGTCATGTTATAAATGACAGAGAAAATATGACCGCTTTATAAATGGATTTTGAATCTGTTCAAACGAACTTAAAGTTTTTACAATGCCTGCAGTGCTGCAGCATCTAGAGCCCAAATGAGGATGGTTGTAACTCTTGCCAGTTATAACCAGTCATATGACCGCTTCACTCCAGTGGACCCGAAGAGGATGTCACCTAGAGCCCCAACTACACAGGTCTTACAACCGAGTTTAAACCTCCTAGTTAAGCATGGCTGTTAAAACATGGCTGTGGCCAAATCTGATCCTATCACTGTGTGACTGGTCAGAATGAATGGGCCCAAAGAGTATTAAAACATCTATAAAAATTGTTCCAATGCAGGTAAAGACCATTCAGCCAAAACATATATCGTTTTGAACTCTGGGTTGATTTTCAATCATGATTTGATCCCTTACACTTTTCATGCTGGCCTGGTCTCAGTAGGTCTACCACAACTATACTTAACAACTAAGGTAAAGTATAATTGTTAATTCATTTGTAAAGAAATGGAGACTTAAAATCATAATTATGAAAGTTCCTTGTATCTAAAATTAGGTTACAAATAAACTATTCTATTTCACAGATATTAAGGACTTGTTCTCAATAGAATCATTTGCAGAGATCTAGCACTGATCAGTTTGGACAGGTTTTTTAACTTGTAGCTACTTTATAAACCATGATATAGATTATTCAAAGGAACAACTTTTTATGCTTATAGCTAAGATGCTTCTGAATCCACTGGTGATAGGTTCAAAGTATCCTGCTATTTAGCACCCAAAGACACTAATATATTTTTTTCAAGTGACTTGATTTCTGTCCATTGAGTTTTCCAATGCAGTGAGTCTGCCTCCTAAGATCTTTATTACTTTCACTCAGAATAGTAAGACTTTGACCTGCTCTCCATCAACAAAGAGGTGGCAGATTATCTTCTGACAATGACAAAACTCATTTCTATTTGATACAGTGGCCACAAAAAAGCCTCAGTGTTGTCTCATTTGTGCTTCAGTGCTGGAGCCTTGAACGTTAGGTTATGTACAAACCACAGTTCCAGGACAACTTTCATGGACTGTTTTCTCAGTGAAATCTGTGTAACAGAATCCTGCCTAGAATCAGAAAGTGTCTTAAATATCAAATCCATTATTTTTATATTCCGCTAAAAAGCTCCCTCAAATGTAGAGACTATCCAGCAGCCAAGAGCAGAGTCAGTCAGAAAACTTCTAACATTCTGTTGTCTTCTGTTAAGAATATGCTCCTCGTTTACTTCAAATAAAAACAAACCTAGAATCAAGCATTTATATTTTACTCCCTTTTATAACATTAAAATGTGCCTGAGATTTTGTGCGTGTGCAAGCAAACCTCCTTTTATTAAAAATATATGCATAGCATGCTTTGGAAAGGTTTCTTAGCTCGAAATAAACAATTTTTCCTAGAATATAAAATCTTCTGCTTAACTCCTACCGATTGCACTTTCCTCAGTGTGCTTTCAACAGCCTTCAGAAAGTTCAGAGAGAAATGTCATTCTGTTAATACTCCACTAGCACCGTTGCACTCATCCAAAATAAAAATCCTACCTCAACTCCTATTTGTACATGCAATGAGAAGTATAAAACGTAACATACAAAATATTTTTTAAAAGAAGAGGTTCAGTTTAATTTCTACATTGGAAATGCAAAAAAACAGAGGAATCAGAGTTGTTCCTGTGCTTTTTCTTCACTAGAGATGGATTTGGACCAATTATTAGAGTGCAGTAAAGAACAGATTCCTTGTTCATTTGTACAATCTGACCGCTAACATTTGGCAAAATAATATGATCATGGTGGAAAGGGGGAGACAGACCGTTCTACAAGACATTTATTGTCCTAGACACATACATTTGAAAGCGGAAGATAACTGACAAGCATTTGATATTGTCTTCTTTTATTTAAGCCAGGAAGTCGGATGTCTAAAGGGTCTCAAGATTTAGCTTTGGTTTCTTCTTTCCTGTGATCTCTTCCCAACTCCTCCTTCTTCCTTCCTCAACTCCATGCAAACTCTTTCTCTCACCCCATCTCCCTTTCTTTTTCCACTTTAACATGCACATTCCTTCTGCAACTCTCCATTCCACACCTGTATCAGATGTTCAGCCGTAATGTATTATTTGTTCTGCTTGAAGTCTGTTACTTGGAAACCACTTAGTCTTCCTTTAAGATACCCATTTTTGACGAGGATGTACAAAATGGAGCTCCATGTGCCCCAATCATGACTGGAAGACTCTGATTTCTTCTCAGTCCACCCATCAGGTTTCTACCTGCACTTAAAAACACAGCTGAGTCCTGCCTCTGCAGGCCAATTCCTGGCCTTTGATTTTTTCCATGGTCTACTGTCCCAGGGGGTTTGACTGCTCTGGCAATACCCAACCTCTTCAGCCTGTCCACCAGGTTCATCTTCAATTGGTCTAGGTTAGGAGGGTTATGGGATGGTTTCAGGCCACACCTCTCCTGCAAGAATGTTTCAGCTGGTCGTGATGCCAGAAAGTTTTCAGAGAGATAAGCTCGAGTCTCCAAAGGCGGAGGGGAAGAGCAAGGTGAGTGTGAAGGAGAATTTGGGGGAGTGGAGGGAATGGGAAGGGTTTGCAGAGTCTGTAGTATAGGTAGCTTTTCTGGCATGGGGCTATCACAAACTTTGGCAGAGATGCCTTGTTCATGCAAGAGTTTAGCCAGACTGGTGGTGGTGCTCAAGGTAGTGGAAGAGTCTCTTCTGTCGGTGAGGAATTCTCCAATACTAAACCTACAGGACATGGCTGGAGAGCTCACTGTTGTATTGCCAGTACTGTTGCCACTATTTCCAAATGATAATGGAGTGTACATGGAGCTGAAAAAAATAAACACACACATACAGAGGAAATCATTATTACTGCACCTTGCTCTCTCTCTCTGGCAACTTTCATATAACACAGGGCAAGGTAATAACAATCATTTTTAAAACAAGGCTTGTGCTCAAATTTAAAAAAGGAGATTAATAATTCCGTATCTGCATATAACAAGATTCACTGCAACTTTCACAACCTCAATCTTTATAATATTTGGAAATACAAAACACTGCTTTGCAAATCCCACACTACAGGACACAAAACCATTAGAAAAAAAGTGAGAAGGGGCCATTTTGACATATGTTGATAGGAAATGTTTTTATAGAAAACACAGCAAATTTTACAGGATCCTACACAACCAAATTACAAGAATAATTACAGTCCAGCACTTTTATGTGCATTAAAATCATCATGGAAGAAGAACCCTACTACACCTCTACCCCAATATAACGCTGTCCTCGGGAGCCAAAAATATCTTACCACATTATAGGTGAAACCGTGTTATATCGAACTTGCTTTGATCCGCTGGAGCGTGCAGACTCCCCCCACCCCAAGTGCTGCTTTACCGCTTTATATCCAAATTTGTGTTATATTGGGTCGCGTTATATCGGGGTAAAGGTGTACTTTAAAATTTTAATGAGAGTATATTTCAGGATGGGGATGATTGCAAAGGTCATGGTATATGTTAAACTCATTTCTTTGTCAAGCCTTAATTTGGAAGAGTTTACCTTTTAAATGCCCTTGGCTCTGAAACTAGAGATTAACACTGTAAACTAGAACTTTCCAAAACCAATTACTATTTAGGAGTACAGACGCTCCCCCGGTTACTGAAGACCAGACTTACGCAAATCTGCACTTCTGGAAAAAGTTCCATAAGCTAGAAATAGGAGTCTGTTTTATTTTATTTTTTGCATAATGGTTGGAGATATATTTCCCACTTACGCAAAATTCGAGTTATGCAAGGCGTTCCAGAACGGAACGCTTGCATAAGTCAGGGAGTGTCTGTATATGTTTACATTTGATAGAAAGGTTATTACAAAAGCACACAAAACATTTGCTCAGCTGCAAAACAAACACATTGGTGGAAGGAGGCTAAAGGTCTACGCACTTGCAAACCGGAGGATCTTGTAGAGTTGTCACTTCAACTGAGATGATTCATTTCATGAAGCTGACGATTAACACCGTGCAGTTTAAGTTTTTTTCTCTCTCTCATGTATCCCCCGTTTTTAATCCTTATCTTCCATCCCCAGTACACAAACATTGTTATTATCACCTCCCACCTGTCTCTGCAACTATAATAACTCGGTGCTTCAGGAAGCAACATCTAGTTTTAATTGGGAAGGTGGGTGCTGGTTTCTGGTGCACCCGTTTATTGGAGGGAATATGGAGAAAGCTCCAGACCAGACTTCGAGTGTCTTCTGGGTAAAAGGTCAATCTCAGAACACTGAGATCCCGTAGGATTTTAACCAGATCAGACCACTGATCCATCTAAACTCCTACCCTGCGCCTCAGGAGAAAACCACCAACACACACAAGATCCAACACAAAACCAACTAATAATGCTCTTGGCAAATTATATAAGGTCACACATGATCCCAAATGCCACAGACGGTCATCTTACATCATCTATCCTGAAATATAAAATGTGATCACCTTCACTGTATTAATTTGGATAACTACACAGGTGGTATGCAGCTGTATAACTACACGAAATGAGTTAGTTCTTTTTAAAAACCCAGTCACAGTATAGATCTCAAATATCTCCTGCAAGAGTGAATCCCATCAGTAGACTATATGCTGCATAAAGTTATATTTCCATTTACTGGTCTAAATTTACTTTCAATAGGAACCAAGGTGTGGTGAAATTAAAGGGGTCAGAGGTATATGTATTCAAGTGAGAGAGAGAGAAATCCATTTTCGCAATGCCTTTCATAATTAAAACCACTAGTAAGAACATCAGTCCTGAGTGCTCCTCTCTGGCCAGATACATCTATCATTCTTTTCTAGACCTGGTCCATACCTCAGGAGCAACTGATTCCATGCAATAACTCTCTGAATGTTAACAACCATCTTACCTGGGGGTAACTTGAGTGACATCAGAGGGGTGAAGGACCCTACAGGTAGTGAACGTGAACGTGGAGTTTGTGGAGGAGAGACACTTTCCTGGATTTGAGGCTGCAATGCAGACAAAACACAGCCAATGAGGACAGAAAGCAAGAGAAAAGGACTCATTAAGGTAAGGTACTATTATTCCAGGATTTTTTGGGGGGTTTAAATAAAGACTAAAGAAGGAGAATTCCCCAAATATAAATATGTTCAATTGAAAAATATAGTTCTATTTTAAGAGACTTTCCATTCCTCACTTTAATTTTTTTCAGTGTAAGATGAAGTGAAATTGAGACTGCTCAATATTAGAGTTTCTGCTTCTTTAGAGGTGTATCTTGGACACTAGCAAGAGTGTTATATCTAGTGTTTTCAGTGCAGGACTGATCCTGGAATTCATTCCAGACACTGATGCAGACTCCTCCCATGACACATCAAGTCTCTCTGTGTCTTGGTTTACCCATGAGTAAAATAGGGGAGAGAAATACTTCTATGCCTCACAGGTGTGGTGAGGAATAGTTGCTGGATCTAGTTTAGTAAGGTGTCTAGTTGTCAAGTTGATGTGTCTAGCTGTCAAGTGCTCTTAAGATGGAGAGCACAATAAGTGATTATCTGATTTTTACTAAGTGTGCTTCAGTTAACATTGTATGACTACTGTCTTCCGGTACTTAGATGAAAAGACTTCCAGCAGGTTACCTCCCCAAACAAGTATAAAATGGAGCTCTGCAAAGAAGTTTGCCTTTAAGTTTCCCAGAGACAAATCCAGAAATCTCATATTTCTCAGTCAGAATCATATTTCTCAGTCACTTAAATCAGAAATCTCATATTTCTTAGTCCAGCAGCAGGCTACTGTATAGAAATTATGGACCAAGACACCCTGCTGCAGGCAAGTGTATCTCCTTATACCAACATTGAGGGAGAAATCACAGAGTGTTGAAATCAGCAACTTTATTCCTTTACCACAACCTTATTTCTTAATGCATCATTTTTTGAAACTTTACTAAATTCAGCGTTCAAAATACAGTACTTTTCCCAAAAGATTAAATTTCTTCCTGTCTGAAATTCTCTTTCATACCTTCTAGCAGGAAAATGCGAGTTGCCATGGTATAAAAAGTTTTAAATTTATCATCAGTATTTTTATTAGTTTTAAATAAGAAAATGTCAATTCTTTTTGACACAGTATTTGTTAAGAACATAGGAGTAGTTGGTTAAGAATTCAGTTTTCGGTCACATCCAAAACCAGCTTTTCCAGCAGCCGTATGCTCCATAACAGCACAGGCTTAGAGGGAGAATGCCACCTTCTGAATTGCCAGTCTTATACCCTGCAAAACCTTGATGTTCCTGGAGATTCCCCCAGCCAAGAACTGATGTGACTTACCTCTACTTAGCTTTAAAATCTGACTGGGGTAACGCACAATTTTATACAGCAATGAAAATATAAGCATCATACGGAAGCATCAAGAGTGGAATATAAACCACAGTAAGAGATATATGCAAAGTGAAACCATAAATATCCAGGATTCTTACCAGCAAGCGGTACTGTTGCTGAAGTAATAGGTGGCAGGAAGATCCCTGCCTCTGGCTTTGGCACTGCACGTTTCCCTTCCTCCAGAAAGGATTGTTGCACTTGAAATGTTATACCTCCTTCTCCTTCTTCCTCATCTTCCTCCAAGTCAGAGATGTGATAGACGGCATCCTCAGGTAACGGGGTAAAGCCTTTTGTGACAACACCTGGCCGTGGGTCGAGGATGGAACCTAGGTTGGGTTGAGCAAGCTGCTGCCAGTGGAACAGAGTCTGAGATCCTGATGAAGCAAAAAAAGGTGTAAGGGGATATTTCTGTTCCATTCTACTGAATCAAAGAGTGGCCAGAACAAAATACCAAACAACCTGACCAACTGAGGCTGTGAAGAATTACCAAGAGATTCAGAGAATTAAACAGGAATGCCTAGTACTGAAACAAGTTTGCTCCTACATTTGGGTCTCTTACCCCAAAGTACCAAGCTAGCAGATAATTGGCTTAAAAAAAACAACCGCTCTTTCTCCAAAGGCTTCTGATTCTTGAGCACCAACCCATTCCCAGAGCAACACTGATTTAATTACCAAATACACTGATTCCTCCATAAGCAAAGCACAACATTTCCTTCTGCTAGAGAGAGAAGGCAGATTATTCTCTTACCTTCGAGAGGTTTAACAATTTGTAATTTCTCTGGCAGGAGCGCACGGAGGCAGGGAGAGCCCGCAGACAAGTCAGCGAATTCTGACTTTGTACCCAAGGACAGACAACTCTCTGTTGGTGTGCAACAGTCACCAGCCTCTTCTTTCTGGTCAGCCAGCAAACGCATTTTACGCTCCCATTCCTCCTCAAAGAACTGCTTTTCACTCAGGTAGTTCTGCTGACGGAGGCAAAGTGTGTGCAGAGCTGTAGCTAAATCATTGTCTCCAGGGGTTCCAGGCTGGCCCAGCTTTTGGTTATTCCTTGGGGAAACATGAAATCAGAACAGGGAATTAAGACTAAATGTTTAAAGACTAAACATCACTACAGTAAACAGGAACCCAGATTGCATTTAGTTTTGGGACGAGGAAAAAAAGATGAAGTTGTTTTAAAGACTTCTATTTAATTGGTGTAGTCAGCATCACAATATCTTGGAAAGTCTCAGACTAAAAATCTACAGCCAAATTTGGGTGGAGGCAGCATTTCACTGCTTCATTATTTAGGAACAAAGACAACCAGTGCGTAAGATAACCTGTTTGCTTGCTCTTTCTCTGCAGTCACTGAATTTACTACATAAGGATGCTTATAATTTGTTGTATTGTTTGCTTGCTAACATTATCCTCTTCTGCCTTATATGCACCATTTAATCTCTCCCGCTTCAACCCTGATGCACAAAGCCACAGATATATATGACTTGCCAGCACAATAGGTGCAGATAGCACTAGCAGGTTTAGTATTAAATCAGGTCATCAGTGGAGGAAGCCTCTGGTTCACAATATCCCATGGGATGACATTGGGAAGTTGGAACATTTAGCAGTTAAGAGAATAAGGGAAATAGTCTCAGTCACACTGCAAAGTGAAAAAGCTGGTGAGAGAGAGCTATCTCCTCGAGTTTTGATGAGAGCAACAGGATTATAGTTCAGCACCGAGAATGACAATTCCTATGCATGCATACAGACTGCCTACCATCAATACAAGTAACCCAAAACCACACTAATACGTTGAGTCTCCTACTCTGAGATTTCCTTGGAGCTGCTCCTTTGGTTCAGATGTGCCTTGCTCTCCACTTGTTGTAGGCCAGACTGAAAGGGCTTTGCGGTCATGATAACACTTGAACAATTAGATCCAGGGATTGGTAGCAGGGCAGGAAATGAAGAAGAGCGACCACGTGCAACATTAGCAACCTTGACAGTATCAAATACCCGTTTCTGCTGAACCCTGAGAAAGGGAGAGAGAATAAATACACACAATCCCGTTCTCATCCTTATAGCAAGGAAATGACCAATGACCAATAACATTCTCAACAATGTTTTGGATGGGATACAGAAAAAAGCAGTTTCAGGCCATCACAAGACTTCTACCAGGCTATACAAGCCTAGTAAACAGTAAGGAATCAGAGCCCAGGAAGAGTGGAAATTGTCTGAGTGATGAAGTTGCTGAGGAGCACGCTCTCTCCTGCTGGAATAACCAATCTGTATGGGCTTGAAAGAACAAGAGGAGGTGGCATTAATACCACGCTGGAACTTTCAAGGTCAATAAAATGTTTTAGGGTCAGACCCTGCAGCCTTTAGTCCTGTGTAAAGGCTCCAGGAAAAGGCCGTCAAGATACTGGGAACTGATATCATTTCTCTTCAGTTCTAGTTTCCCTTACAGAAAATTGCCAGAGAATTTAATAGGGATGAAACCAATGTGGTAATATAGAAATCAGTTTAAAAACCTACAGAATTCGGGAATAATATCCCTTCAGTAGATTTGTTAGCCATCCCAGAGAACTCAATAGGAGGAGTATACATACTGTACTAAATACTGTATTAAACTCCATAAGATTGTTGAACATAAACTCAACACTAGAAAGGTGATTTTCTATTTAATTATACTGTACCTTTGTAAAAGGCACAGAATATCTAGATTCACCCACTCCCAGCAATTACCTGAACCTCATTGACATTAGTCTTAGCCCTGGCATTAGCATGACTAGCAACATGTTAAAAGAAGATGTGTGTGGGAAGGTGAAAGCTGAACTTACTTTTGTTTACTGAGAGCAGATTCTTCATCTAGAATCAGCTCCATCCGCATTGTCCCCTCAATCTCTGCTGCAAGGGAATCCTATAGGGAACAAAGCAAACAAATAAAACAAAACTGACATTCAAATGCTTTCCTCCATAAGTTTGGTAATAGACACCCAGTAAAAAACGCACGTTCTGCTCCATTATTATTATTAATTAGTGTCGGTACATAGTGCCCTAAAAGACACAGATAAAAGTCAGGTGCACATTAGAAAATGTTTCTGGCATAGCTCTACCAGTAAACTCTCCTTGTGTATATGCTGTTTATAGTAGCATAAAAGCGGTTTTGCATGTATAGCTTACATTGGCTCTCCAAGAGAAATAAGCTGCAATGGAAAAAACAGTTTTTGCAGTATACCTGCATCTATACCAGGGCTTTTGCAAATATAAAAATGTCACCAGAGAAAAATAAAATCACCTCCCTGATATTACTATATTGACAAAAGTTTCTAATGTAATCCTGGCCAAAGATACAGTTCCCCAAAAAGATTAATCTAAAAGAAACCAAAATTTACAATAAAAAGTTTTCCACTGGTCATTTACAACCATGTCAAGGCTATGCATTTTTTTATTGGTGCTCAGCACCGATTTTATAACAAGAAGATGGCAGAGTAGTATATCATGAAGATAAAATCATAGCAACACTGTGCATTATAAAAGTGTGATTACTTTCAGGAACAGTTTTGTTTTTTGTTTTTTTTTAAAGAAGAGAAGTTGTCAAGCTACTAAGGCAAGAGTCAGCAACCTTTCAGAAATGGTGAGCCGAGTCTTCATTTATTCATTCTAATTTAAGATTTCGCGAGCCAGTAATACATTTTAACGATTTTAGAAGGTGTCTTTCGATGAGTCTATAATATATAACTAAACTATGGTTGTATGTAAAGTAAATAAGGTTTTAAAATGTTTAAGAAGCTTCATTTAAAATTAAATTAAAATGCAGAGCCTCCTGGACTGGTGGCCAGGACCTGGGCAGTTTGAGTGCTACAGAAAATCAGCTAGCATGCCGCCTTCGGCATGCATACCATAGGTTACCTACCCCTGTAAGGTCTCACTAGCACTGCAAAAATTTACCAACTGAACTAGAGGCACTTATTTCTTGAATTTCCCTCAAGAAAACTTCTGAAATCTGCCATGCCCTGTTTGTAGCAGAACAGCCATTTAAAAGTTCAATTCATAGCATGTTTCTTTGGGGCTTCCACTGATATAACATGCTAGCAGTCTAGTCTCTAAACTATTTAGGTGTGGAGAGACTGGGTTCATAAGATACTGGTTCAAAAAATTAAAAAACCTGAAAGGCATTTGGATTTTGTAGTGATCAGCATGATATAAAACTGGGATCAACTTCTGAGGAGAAAGAAAGAAGGTGATGTAAGTGTTTGTGATAGAAGGTAAGGAAAGGGAAGTGTGGAACACACATGCAGAGTACATTTTTAAAATCTCTTTATAGTGAATAAATGGCCCAAATGCAGTGAGGTTAAAAGATCACTTCTGATCTTAGAAATCAGAAACAGAAAAGATTAGCTCATCCTATCCATCCCTCTGACACCTGCAGGATTGTTTTCTTCGGCATTCTACTCATAAGAACAAACAATTATGGTTTTGCCCTTGTGATTCCATGTCACTAAAGGCTGTCGATAGTATTACAGCCCTACAATGTAACAGTGTGGATACACCACGCTAAGAGAAAGCTCAAGATTCATTACCAAAGGAAATGCCCCACATGACTGGGGGCGGCAGAGATGTGCAGCAGGGCTGGCTCTGCTGCGCAGCTCCTTCACTTCTTCTTGTAATTCATGCAACAACCCTACACATTCTGCATTCTGATCCTGTAACTCATGCAGCTGCAACAAAAAACAGTGGTCATTAATGTGGCCAGCAGTCGGTAACAGAAGCAAAGACAGTACTACAATAACCAACAGAATTTACCCCAGGATAAATCTATACAGATGAATATCATTGCAATGCACTACTTATGTCTACAAAGAACAGAACAAAGAGCACTTCCCTACAAATTAGCAAGCTGCAATTCAGCCTAGATCACCAGAACTGTGCACATTCACTTGATATAGTCTTCATAACTGTCTGGAGCAGTAAGTTCTCTCTCCAGATACACCTTATCTATTTTGAGATTCATGTAGATTGTAAACACAGTCGGGATGAGTTATTAGAAGTACTCTGTTCTTTTCCTTCACCCTCTACCCACCATGAGGTTAACAAAACAAAACAAAAAAAAAAAAACCAAACAAAAAACCCAAACCAAACAAAACAAAATCCTTGTTCCCCTTCCCCTCCACCTTGCTCTTCTTCATCTCACCCTATTTCAAATGGATAAATAGAAGCCCTCAATACCTCTCCTGTCAGCTCTCTCTGGGCATCTTTGGAAGCTTGTAGGTGAAGTTTCAGCTCCTCCTTTTCAATCACATGCTGTAGGTACAAAAAGCAAAGCAAAATAGGATGTTCAGATTATTTCCTCCTTTTTTACCAATCAGAAAGTTGTTCCTCTCCAGAACATCCTCTGAAATAACCACACTCCTAAAACAGCAGCCTGTCTCTCAGCCTCTCCTTGCCCTACTGCATGCACGCACCTCTTTGAGTTTATGCTGAAGATCAACAATCTGAGACAAAAGGGTTGAGATCTCTTCCTGATAGTGAATCAGCTCTTCACTCTTTCCTGATAACTCTTCTGTCATTCTGGCAATTTGAGCATGTGTTTCCCCTAAAAACAGAGTAAAATATACATTCAGTACACAGCATTCCCTGATACACCCTTGGCAAAAGTGAACACTGTAGTCTTCAAAGGACAGTGAAATTCCTAAAGATTTAATTCAGGAGGTACAACAGTGGGAGCTTTGGATTGTCATTATGGTGAAAAGCACACGGGCCCTGAATGTCTGTGGTTAACCTCATGCCATCTGTGGTTGACCTCACCCAGTTTACCTTGCAGTAAAACCAAAGTGCCTTGTCTCCACGATGTTTTTACAGTGGGACAGCTAATGCATGTTAGGTATGTCAAGGTAAAACACACCTTTTTAAATCACTGAAGACATAGTTCATAACTTCTACCAACTCCTTCATTAAAGGGCATAGCTCACACCCTGCAAACACTCAAATGGGTCTTTAAAAAGGTGCAATAACCAATGCATGAGAAACCCAACCCTGCTCAGCCCAAAAGGGCTTGAAATAAAACATGGGGGTGATCCTTACTAACTAGAAACCAGAAAGGGGACAGAGATGCAGTTAGGCTTGTAACAGTGACATGAGGCAAGATACATTTAATTGTATATAAAGATTTCTGTAACCTTGGTTACATGATTCATTTTTATGGCAAATACAACATAGTGGGATAACAGTAAATCTATGCTGTGAAGAGATAAATTTATGTCTAAAATTAGGGGTAAAAATAATATACTAGAAAGAGTTGAAAAGATGTAGAATAGGAAAAACTTCGTAGTGTGCTTCCCCCCTGCTTTTTCTGTGTGTCATCTATGTAGGCTATAAACTCTTTGGGCGCAAGATCCATTTTATGAGTTTCTGAAGTGCCTAGCTCACCTTTGGATTCTATAAAGTTAAACAAGAGTTACATCCCTCTTATTGGTGGTACAGAGAAGTGGTATGTAGGACAGAATCTAGCTTCTAGGAGGATACAATAAAGCAAGTAGATGATCAGATGGGCATTAATCCAGAACACTTGACTGTTATTGAAAATGAGAGCTGGCAACAGTGCAGAGTTCTTTATAGGGATTACACAAAATAAGAATCTCACAAGATAAGCCTATCTTTCCAGTGGATATTGGAGGAGGCATAGATCAAATGAATACAGGTAAAAGTTTATAAACTATCAGATTACCCAATTACCAAAGAAACTGCATCAGAGTGTTTACTCGCATTTGTATAAGGATAGTGGAAGTTACATATCTGCAAGTAAGTGCAAAGGAACACATGCACTCTTGTAGAGATTTTACTGCAAATACAGTTGATTTTAATGCTCTATTATGCATTTATATCAGAGGGAGTTTGTGTGTGTTTATGGAGCTATGAACATTTAGAATGGGTATCCAGGAGGCTATATATTGATCAGTTCAATAGTCCCAAGAACAGGTGTCATCTACTATTCAGAATCACAGATGTGTCCTTTACATTGATATCTGGGGAGACTGAAAATCTGTCTGGCAGCTCTCATGGACACTTAGTTCTCTTTTTTAAGAGCTCAGGTCTGCAAGAGGGATTCAATTTTTGGCAAATATTTATTTTCTTCTTTTGCACAGCTATACTTTGGTCTCCAAACCAAAGCTCTGTGCCTAGTGATGCTGAAAGAAATAAGTGCTTGTAAACAGAATAATCATTCTGAACGGGTCAAGTAGGTAGATTTGAAACACTGTTCATGGAGATTTCTGAAACTCATATCTGAACCTGGGGATAGCCAAAACATTCTAAGCACCGTGTGATTAAGCACCTTTTCCCTGGTTCTACTATGAGATACAAACTTGATACTCACGGAGCTCTTTGACACAGTCACTGACCAACTCCCTCTCTTTCACTTCATATGTAATCGTTTCTGTCTTTAGATGACAAGCCTTCAAGAAAATTAAAGGGACATTAACATAAAAATTACACTTCCATCTGAAAACATTTCATCTGCAGAAATTACAAGTAATATGCAAGACTATTGTCAATGAAAGATTAGAAAACAAAATTTCCCCCGTTTTTTCCAATTTGATTATTTTGTGCATTTGACTGTACTTTCTGCTAAATTTATTTCACTACAGCTAGCTTCCCCTATTTGTGTGAGTTTTCATACAGAAACAGGAGAGAGGGCAGCAACTTAAACAAAAACAAACAGAAAATGTGGGTGTAAGAACATAAAATTTGGTAGGGGAACTCAGAAGCAGACACAGTACCTGGAACTAGACAACTTGAATTTACTGCAAATAGGTGTCCTCAAAACAGAGGAATCCTGCAGTCTGAAAACTGCAATGATATGTTAGTCACACCCACAAAGGCCTCAAAAACATTAAAAAAACTCTCAGAATACGGACAATACTTTCCTTTCTCCCATTCTTCACCTGCCTAGAATTGTAAGCTCTCTGGGCCAGAGGCTGTCTTGCTCTGTAAGTATGTACAATAGCAAGCATACAGAGATCTCCATTTTGGTTGGAGTGTCTGGGTGCCACCGGAATAAAAACAAAACCATCAATAATTGCCTCTCTCCATCAGAGAATATTTGTTTGGGACAATTTGCTGACAACTAATGCTGGCTTATCAGAAACCTCAGTGACTGGGTTTGAAGGTCTATTTCAGAGAAAGGAATTGCAGATAAAAACACTTCCACATAACATAATCACAATGAACTATAAATAGAACTTGGCATTTCTCATGAAATCAGGCCAACCAACAAGGAGCTCAATATGACAGAGTATATTTACAACAGATAAAGGAAATTATAAAACAAAAAAACAATAAAACATTAGAAAAGCCTCAGTTAAAAGGGCCTAGGCAAAATGGCAGGGTGAAAATTGAACCTATCTTTTAAGTGCCATATTTTTATTATTGGTTGGGCTAGTTGCACCATTTATTACTATAGTTACACTTCCCCCATTATAAGACCATTTCCAGTTGCTTATAACTTGGCCAAATTTTAACTGTTTGGGATGAAAATTTCAATGTCAGGTGTCTGCCTCAAGCAGATTATTTATTTATTTATTTAAATAGAAAAATTGAGTCAAAATAGTCCAGTCATTTCTGAGAAGGAGGTTAGGGGAAAATGCATTGTTTTGTTGCAGTTAAAAATAATTCTAGGGATCTTTTCTTTGAAAAGCTTTAGTGCTCCAATGCTTAGGACTAGGAGGCTTGAAATGTGGCAGTGGGTGGTGGTCTGTGTGTCAGGGATGTGCCTTTTGCCATCCCTGTGAAAGGCAGCCCATATTTGAACAAGATACAAACATTTGAAAAAATCAGTTCACACACTCTCAGCTGACACTTGCTAGGGCATGGCAGCTAGGGTTACCCCATTTCAAGTTCCCAAAGAGAGGCCACTGCCAGGGATGGGGATGGGGGAACTGGAGGGGGGGGATGTACTGAGAGAGAGTATTTGGGGGGTGCTGGAAGGGTGTGTGTGTACTGGGATGGGTTATTTGGGAGGTGTTGGAAGGAGTACCTGTGGCCTTGCACTCGAGGTTGGGGGCAGTGTTGCACTACCTGTCATGGTGGCAGGTGCAGGCCGGGAATGCAGCATCAGCCAGTGCCACCCTGCAGGCCTCTGCCCCTCCCGAGGGCAGGGAGTTAGGGCCTTGCCTTGTCCCCCTCCCAGCAGGCTTCTGAGACCCCACAGTGGGGCAGGCAGAGAGACACTTAGGGGCTCTGCTTACCTGGTGGGCTGGGCGGGATCCAGCAGCTGTGGATGAAGGGGAGGGATGCAGGGCGCAGAGATGGTTGTCCCAGACATTTTCTCTTATTTGAAAAATCTGCCCAGACAGAGGGCTTGTCTATACCTCCACGGTAAGTCAACCTAAGTTACGCTACTCCAGTTACGTGAATAACGTAACTGGAGTTGACGTAGCCTAGGTTGACTTACCATGTTGTCCACACCACATTGCGTCGATGGGAGACGCTCTCCCATCAACCCCCCTGACTTTTCTTGCAGTGGTGGATTACTGGAGTTGACCGGAGAGTGCTTTGCAATCAATTTAGTGGGTCGACACATGCTGCACTGATTGCAGCAGCACTGATCTACCGGTAAGCTTAGACTGGGCCGGAGGATCAAAAAAGATGTCATGTCCAGGAAAACCTGGATGTATTGTAACCCTAATCGCATCTAAAATCCCAGATGTTTCCATCTACACTAGGCATGCTTCCACATAGATGAGAGCAGGACTTTTCCTTGCATTGCAGCTTCCCCCAGCCTAGGACTGTGACCCTCTCAACAATCTGCCCAAGTCTGCTAGAATGGAACAGGGACTGGGAATGTACCAAAACCCTACTCTTAAAAAAGAGAAATGTGGCAGATTCCAACACACTGTTGGCTCACAGCATTGGCACCACCAACAGGACTGAGGGGCAGTGTGAGAGGAGAGGACAGGACAGCATGATCAACAAGCCTGCAAACTGAACACGACTTCCGGAGGACAACACCTGAAAGGCCAAACCTGCTGACCCATGAGAAGAAAGGTCCCCACAAGTAAAGCTGGAAAACCCTATGCCCTCAGATTTGTACTGGTGATGTGGGCACCACTGTCTGGGTTGCTGCAACTCTCTGAGGTGCACATTTTGGGAAAGGCAGGCTATCCATAAGACTTGTACTGCAGCGAGCAGAGTGACAATCAGAAAGAGAATGCCCTAGCAGTGCTGATAGAATACAAATTGCTCTCTCACAAACAACAAAAGGCTCTTCTTCTATTTCCTCCAATTGTTAGTCAAGCAAAGTAGGTTGGGAAAAGGAAGTGGCAAGAGACAGGGGACAAGGTGGCCAGAGGAAAGGAGGAGAAGACTTTTTCCCCCCTCTTTCCTCCTGCTTACAGCACGGAACCAAGATTTCAGTTCCCAAATACATGTAACTTCAGCCCCGTACTGACACAGACTTCTGAAAAGGATCGAATATTTTAAATGGAGGGATGGGGGCAACTTGGAATTTTAAAAATCATGCTATGCAAAGATATGATGTTGGTTTAAATACTGTACATGTTCTCTGTCTCCCTAAGCTATTCGAGGAATCACAGGGTCTCCATCTGCCAAAGCCTAGGTGTTTGATAGGGACTTTTAACATGTGAGACATTCCACAGGAAAGGGAATCCCAGACAGCAGAAGAGACTGATTTAAAGGAGGTGTGATTGAGTTAATTTTGGTTTCATGATTCAACATTTCTAATGTTCTCCTGTAAATTAGTCGCAATAGGGTTCTATGGCACAGAGCTAATTTTAAATCTGAGATTAATGACAACTTTCATAATGAGGCATAGTTGAGAGGTTTGTAGATAATACTGGTGATTGACTAGGGCTTAAGTACATGAAGGGGAAGTCATATAAAGGAGAAAAATAAGGCCTGCAAGAAGACCCAGTTCCCACATGCCCCAGGCCTCAAATTCTGCGACCTGACTAGGTTTTCTTGGGTGCAAACGCCCAAGCCTGTTGGGAACTACAGCCCTAGGGGTAAAACAAGATCCTCCGCTCACGCTAGTGATAATTGAGCACACCAAAACAAACATGTAACCTCAACTGCGCATCACAAACCTAAGCAACTGCATGATCCTCTTACTGCAGGGTTCCCCCATCCTCTAGTTCTACTAATCCCATGTTCATTATATTTTGTCTTAAAAATTGGGACTTGATCCTGCAAAAATTGAATACATGTGCAAAAATATAAGGATAAGAGTATTCTCATTTAAGTCAATGGGATCACTCGTGCATAAAGTGAAACGTGCAGAAATCTGTGCATGACTGGGGCTTTAAATTGTAATTTCCTGATCTAGAATACAGAATGACAAACAGTAACTACATAGTCAGACGTCAGCTCAACCGTATTACCAGAAGAGCACACCATCACACAATATTAGATCATACAAATCAGCAAGTCCTGCAGGCCAGTGTAATTCGGGTGGGTAGTTAAATGTGAATCTGTATTAGATCACATACTATAGGGAATTTGGGAACAGTTGGATGTAGCAACTTTGCACACTGGCAGAGATGACCCGTGTTTGCCAATAGTGTGTGTGGGGGGAAGCGAGGGCATCTGGCTTTTGCAGTGTTACTGAGCATGCTCTGTCCATGTGAGCATACTCAGTACAAGCGAAGCAGCATATCTGGAGGGTTGCATGACCCCACATGCCCCACCTCCCTGCCCATGCATTGCCTCTGCACACTGTATATTACAGAACTTTAAAGACAACTCAGAGTAAAGTGCCAAGTCTGAAGAATGCAGACCTGGAGTGAGATGGTGTAAATATAGTTCTTCTCAGGTACAGAAGTTACTCCAACGAGCATGGAGGCTGTTTTTCATAACACTATCCTGCAATGTTACATATGCGGTACATAATAAAAATGAAGCGTACCTTTGATCGGAGAGCCAGGTTCTCCTCCTCCAGTTCCCTGAGTTTGTCCTGCAAGACGTCCAGCTGCAACAGATCATGCGACAGGTTGAAGGAGTCATTGAATCGAAGTGGAGTAGAGCAGCTGGAGTCTGTGTCACTTTCCTCAGAAGCAATTGAAACAATACGAAGCAACGCATCTTTCTTCGATAGTTCATGCTGCAGTTGGTTAACCTATGTTTAAAAAGATAAGTATGTTTTGTAAACAAACCTAACATTGCAAAGTATTATACTATGTTATGTAGCTTTTGAATTCTCGGAACAAAACTTGGTCCAGTTTAAACTGAGGTAAAAACAACCCAAAATATTATGACAAGATCTTTATTTATTTTTGTGCTGGAAATTCAGGTTTTGTCTAGCTTTGAAGACTATGCTGCTATAGAGGAAGTGAAATTATGATGTCATAAGAGACTGGAACTAAGAACTTGTGTAAGAAAAACCAAGGGAACATAATTACAATGATCTCCAATATGATGAACGTCAGAAGCTGTAGCCTAGCTGGGGAGCCTGGGATGGGCTCCAGCTTCCAGCCTGGCCTGTGGGGCCTCAGGGGGAAGAGGAGAGGCAGGAGGCCAGGCCCGTCCACTTTCAAAAAAGTGGGAGGGCCATGGCCCCTTTGCCCCTCGGCCTCTCCTGGTCCAATGCCCCGGGTCATATCTTCAAAGTTAGGTGTGTGCAACCTTGCACTTCCAAGTTCTGGCACAAACACCTGATGTGAATCCACAAAATAAGTCTTTGAACATACATGTGGCCAGTTGTGAGCACACATTTGGAACCTGTATGCTGATCTGTGCTTGCAATTGTGCTCATTTCACTGAAAAATCTGGTCCTGGGATGCACTGGTCACATCAACAAGGGAAAAGTGTTTTTGATACAGTTTATAATCCTTTGCATGACCCAACAACCTCTTGGTTCCAACTATCAGTGAACACAGGGGGTGCATAGGAATTTACAGGGATCCCACGGTGAGGTATATGCATAATAGCTCACCAAAAGATGACATGTGGATCTCTACAGAGATCCAGTAGCCCACTGGTGGTGATAATAATTAAAATATATATATATATATATTTAAGGATACTATTTAAGGAGTTATGTATCTATACTGAAAATTATGTTCTTAAGGTTTTAGAGTTAAGGCATGTTACCAGGAGGTGACACACTTTGGACATGTTCCTTTCAGGGTGGAGCTTACAGACACTTATCTCCCTGTCTGGTCACATGTACCTCACAATGCAGGTCTATTTTCATACTGAGCCACAGGCAGGAGAAAAGATTGCAAAATCTATGAGAGGAAATTCACAGGAGAAAACAAGACAGCAGGGGGTGTCCTGTTTATGACTTAAAAAAAAATGTTAGGCTTGAATCTGTGGGTACAAAGAAACACACAGAATCCATCACCAAGGATGCAAGCTAACAGTGTCTTTGTCTTGTAAAGGAGGGTCACAGTCAGCCTGTCTGGAAATGCTGCAAGGATTCTGGGTGAGCAATATTCCACAAGAAGTGTGAGTATATTGTTAATTAGTCAAGGCTCTAGAATGTGAGTAATGATTTTGTTTTATAAGTGGGCTTGGCGGGATCAATTTTTATTTGTAACTTAAGTGCTGACTGATGATTTTAGCGCACATACATGACCCAACAAAAATATTTCCACTGATGATGACCAAAAGATATGGACAGGCAAAGAAAGAAAATGCTGCTTAAGAACTTATTAGAGTTTGATTAAAGGCTGTTTGCCTTGTATATTTTGACATATGCTATCAAATGATGAACTGTAGAGAGACATGGGGGCGTGCCAGGTCAAGAGGGGAGTGCCGGTGCTGCCGATGGCCAGTGGCGTTGGGGAGCTGACTGCAGGGAGGCACAAACAAGGCCTCTTCACACTAAGGACTGGTGGCAGCGAGGTGCTTACACAGCTCTGGGTATCCCTGGCAAGTGTCATACTTTGGTAACCATTTCATCCTTCATTAGTTCCTTTGTTGAGATAGCAGCACGTGAGATGGATTTGAGCAGCAGTGGAAAAAAAAATGTTACCCGAGACTGAATAAACATGGAAAGATGGATGTGCTTGGGTTTAAAGCATAAGATGGAGGCAGAATCTGGAAGAGATTCCAGGTCTCATGCTACAGACTTCTTCTGTGATCCCGAGCAAGTCACTCATCTCTTTGGCTGTTTCGTCATCTGTAAAATGGGAATAATACTTCCTACTTCACAAGGGTGTGGGAAGCTGAATTCATTGTTTATAAAAATATACTGAGTTTCTCGGATTCAGACATAGTAAGGTCAGAGGGGACCATTATGATCAGCTCAACTTCCTTGAAAACTATTCTAAGTGTGATGTATTATATTTACAAAACCAACATATCACATTCTCCTTAATGACCACTATACTGAATTTTCATAGTTGGATAGTGGAATGATGCACTTGACTGGAATACTTCAGTTTAAATAAATAAGTTTTTTAAAAAAAAAATCCCCCTGTGGCTGTAAATGCAATTACCTGCCTCTACACAGTAAAACAAAAAAACCTCACCCTTTACCCTAAATATTCCACATCTCTCTGTTCTAAAAATCACTCACTTGGTCAAAGGCTTGTCCCAGTTGTTCTTCTAGTACTTCATTCTGTTCTGTCAGAGCATGGTTCCGCTTAAGAAGGGCTTGTCCAATCCGAGCTGCTAGCTCCAGGTCCCGATCCCGCTGCTCACAAATACCAGGAAATAAATCTTTATTTTTGATCAGACTACATTTAAATTCAAACTAAATTTAAATTCAGCCTAATCTTCTGCCTCATTCACAAAGGCCAAATAATACAGGATGTGTCCCCAGCTCATTTTAAACTGCACTGACAGTGAACTACTGCAGCAATACATGCCAGTGCAGTGTTTCTCAAACTTTAACCATTTGGGATCTAGAATACACACTGGTTTCCTGACACGACACATCCATTCCCACAATCCTTTGCAACATCAGAGAACTGGGGTCACATTAAAAAAATAAATTTCGGGTGCTGGAATTTTTTATTATGGTCCTGGGTGGTTTGATGTGGGGACTTTATAGTCGCTATTGAGGCATCATTTTAAAGAGCTGTAGACATCAGTTCCACAGTCTCTGAAGCACAGCTTCCCTCGGAGTACAGCACAGGTCTGGGAATGGGAGAGGTATGAAGGGGACAGAGCAGAGGCTGCAGAAAGAGGAGAAGGGAGGGAGCATGTTGCTACCTTCCTCCTCCTTGTGGTCAGGGGCTCCCACTAGGTTTGCAGGATTTCGCTGTTATTTTGTTTCTCAGCTGGTGCAGTTCACAGGGCCCTCTCATGCTCCATGCCCTGCTGTTCGAGGAGTCCTGTGCTATCGTGCCTAACGACTGAAAGGCAAGAGGCATTTCCTTTTCTCCCTCTAAGTGACAATGCTCATTGGAGAAACAGTGCAGACAAGTGGGTGAAGGAAAGCTTGTATCCAAATGTATGGTTAGCGCACTACAAATTAATACAACAGTAAGTGGAGATGACTGTACCTCAGCTAACAGATGTGTCACCATGTCAACGTCATTGTAGGTTTTTGTCATTTGCTCCACTCTGTCTGTGCCGAGAACTGAAAACCAAATCCAGAAACATTCACTGCAGTAGTTTATACACAAGTAGAATACAAGCGGGGGTAGATGTAAAACTCGCATAGATTACCTAACCAGTATGCAACATAGGGATTTTTGAGAGGATTAACAAGCAGACTTAGAACATTTAGCTTAGGAAACACTGGAAAGTTTGAGGAAACCCATTTGAGGCAACACATATGAAGCTTGATCCAGGGAGGTGCAACTCCCAGTTAAGTCAGCTAAAGGTGAGGGAGTTCTGCCAGAACCTCTCAGAATTTGGCCCTTACTAAGGTAAATGGGGGGAAATCAATTTTCTGGATGAAGCCCAATTATTGAACGATCTGGTTTGCACTGCAATTGATTGCGGGAGGGGGCACTCTTGCATACCCCACGTGGCTGAGGATGTCTGTGGGCTTTACCCTTGAAACACAATGAAATCAAGGTGACTGTGTGGTAGCTACAAGCAGGAAGACAGAGAAACCTTACGGCACTAAGATTGCTGGGACTAATTCATGCAAGTCCCGTAATGTGTGTGTTTACAGGATTAAGTCCCAAGGTTACATGGGATAAGAGGAAAATATGCATCATTTGCATCTCCAGACAGCCTACTAGCGCAAACTCGTTGGAATGGTAAGCATGTCTTCTTTGGAAAGCTAATGTCTTAATGAGCTTTTAGATGCTGTTGAAAACTATTAAAAACAATAAGTATTACTGAGAAGTGAAACTGCACTTTCAAAATACTTTAAACACAGGGTTGAGTCAGGAAGAACTTCTAAAGACTAAAGAGGAATCAATGATTACAAGGATCAAAACTGAACATCAAAAACATGAAGTACCAGCGTCTGCTATCTCCTGTCCTTACAAGAAAAAGATGAAAATGGAAAAGAAACCTGAATTACCTTGTGCACATTTCTGAGATCCAGCCAAAGAGGAGGGGGGAAGTTCAACAACAGCTAGGATAGCAGAAAATGGAAGACAGAAAAAAAGGCAAGAGGAAAAGAGAAAAAGAATTAAAAGTTAAGGAAATAGATGAGTATGAATTTGTTTTTCAGTGACTATTGTTGATGCATGTATTTTATACATAAAATCATAATTTCACACTTCTTAAAACCTTCCAAAGGATCCTACAGCTCTTTACAAACAGTAATGAATTATGTTTTTAAAGTATCAGCTTATTATGTGATACAACCACCACCAGGGGAACTATGCCCTGCACTTGGAGGGGATGGGTATAGGTGGTGGCCTCCACTCACCAAAGCTTTTCTATTTATAGCTTTCATGATCCCAAGTCATAAAGGAAGCTGCAACACAATTAAAACAGCAATAGAAGTTTAACAGAGCCATGAAACTTTTCCATCAGACAAACATCTCTGTGAACCTGTGCTGAAACTACCTCCTTGCAAATGGTTTTTTTTCTATCAGCAGTCATACCCGCTTTCCTCAAGGCAGTTAGCCATTGCTTGATTTGCATTATGTAAGGGGCTTTAAACTAATATTTTTTTTATAAATCAAACTACACACATATAGAATATAGACTATGTCCATTCTGGGTCTCAGACTTAACTGTGACACAGGGTTGGAGTAAAGCAGATTTGGTATTCAGTCTGGAAGGAGTAATTATGCAGTGAATTGCAAAAGAGAGGAGAAAAGGAAAGAAGAGCAAAGGAGAACAAAGTTCCACTGAATTGTTTTCTAAAATACTAAAATGTTTTCTAAAAAGTGAAACAAACCAACCCCCTAAATCAAACATGTAGCTCAGCAGGCATTCTCTCCTCACCCCCAGATCTTTCAGTTGTGTGTGTGTGTGTGTGTGTGTGTGTGTGTGTGTGTGTGTGTGTGTGTGTGTGTGTGTGTGTGTGTGTGTGTGTGTGTGTGTGTGTTCTCATAATACTGGATATACAGCATATGTATCTTCCTGTGATCTTATTTTGTGCTTTATTCCTCCTTGCTTCTCTCTTTATATCGCCATGACTTCTAGTTCAAATACAACTATGCTTCCATAAGCATGTGTCAGCTAGCCTGAATTATGTTTTCCAAGTAATACATTTCTTTATTTACATACAGTAAATACTTATGGAATGACCAATGTATATATCATTGTTTCCAAATGATCCTATGACCATGTGAAATACACAAGAGCTCCTGTGCCTCTTTGTATGTACACATACACACACACTCATTTAGTCTGCAACCCACCATGTACATTACACATGACAAACCACTAGGAATCATTAAGATACAATAATGTCTTTAGCACATCCCTGTCCAAGGGACCCCCTACAAAAAAACAACCCCGAACAGGAAAACGAGGACTCCCTTGTGCAGCCCAAAGACATTTTTCTTTTCCCTGCACACTATAACTGCTTTGGACACATCACGTCAGACATATTTTCAAAGGCAAGTTCAGAGAAAAGCAGAACTCTCATTTAACCTCTTGTTTAAAAGCCTTTAAAATATCTTTGACAAAAATATTAACTAATTATTCACTTCCTGACAGAAATTATTAACAATTCACTGCAATCAGTACTTTTATTCTGTTTTATATTTTTTGGGGGGGAACTCTGAACTGATTGCAATGTAAATTACAAATTGTGTTTCTGAGCAAGACAGAATCAGAAAAGCTTCCTTATCAAATGCCAAATATTCACTATCTTATTAGCAAGATGTGCACTCGACAGGTGGGATTCGTTCTACCACTTTAACAAGAGTTACCTATACTTACTGAAAGGAGAAGAGACCCTGAAGCAGGGTAAGTCAATAGGCAGACTGCGGGCCAAATCCAGACTGCCAGATGCTTTTGAATAGACCCCAAAACCTTTTTATTTACTTATTGTTTTTGTCTCTGGAGTCTGGACCTTGACTATACCTTGACCAATAACTTTGGAACATGCCAAAAAATAATTGACTACCCCTGCTCCAAAGCCTCATTTTACTCACTAGTCTTGATGATTCAGGTGCCCACTCACACACAAGCTTCAGCCATTGCAGGTGGAAGGGCATAAACAGCTCTGTTTTGGTAGATGTTCCTACCATACCTCATTTTAACCAGATCTGGTTGGTGTCCTAATCAGTACTCACCCTTCTTAGTGAAGGTTTACATTCAGTACATGGCTACTATATCCAGGCCATCTTGGGATTTCCATCATGCCCACAAATACATATTACCCTGGTCACTAATAATTTATGGAGAGAGAATGGCTTTGGTGCTTTGCTCCATATTCTCAATATTTCCAGAAAGCTTAGGACCATGATCACATACAGTTTGTTACACTTTCCTCTCTCTCACACACTCACCTTGCATAGCAAATGCTGTAAGTAACTCTTCATTTTGATTAGTGTCCTTGTTATCTAGTGCCATGTTGCTGTCTCCATTCACATCCACAAAGTAGACTGAAGAAAGATGTTTTGTAGCAGAGGATTACTAAGCTAGTATCTCCTGTTGCAGCACAGAGCCTTCCTGCAGCTCACTGAAAGGCACTCTTCACAGTGTGTACTCAGTGGTTTATTAGAAAAAGATGCCTTCAGGCAGCAGTGGCCATAAAAAGGAGGAGCTTAACAGCAATAATCTAGGGTTTTCCCTTGATTAGGGTGTAACGCTATACAGACATTGGGAACTGGCCTGCATTATGCGCTTCAGAAGCTTTATCAATCATATTTTCTTTCCTATAAGCACAACACAAGTTTGGGGTTAAAGAATGATCAGAAATGAGCTGTGACAGAACTGTGGAAATCAAACCTAGCAAATGCTTAGATATTATGTAGCAGATTACACTTCAAAGATGTACTCATACTTTGCTTTCATAATATACATGTAACACAAAACACCCCTCAAGGATAGGATGATTGTAATCTAGTTTCACAGTTTTGGACCAATCTCTTTCCCCCAATTGCTCTAACATACAAAAGGGGCAAGGTGGGTGAGGTAATGTCTTTTATTGGACCAACATCCAGAAAGCAATTTATGTTTGCATTTCAGTGTGCTCGATTCTTTCCCACTGATATGTGATTAGACAAGGTATAGTTGGTTTCTACTAGGAATCACTTTGCACTGGATCAGTTGATTAAAGTAAATGGAATAATCCAAAGGGATTGTTCAATGTAAAGACCATCATTTTTCCTCTAACCACCTCCTTCAAACTCATTCTCTCTTCTGGTTTATGTCCAGACACACATATTTACGTCCTGCCCTGCACCCCCATACCCCCTAGCCCTCTGCCCTGACCTCCACGCACACTCACCATTCTGCCCTGCACCCCTCATACCCCCCAGCCCTCTTCCCTGACCCTTGAACCCAGTATTCCCCAATGCATTTGAAGTTTTAGAATTCCAGCCAGTAAACAATATCTTGTCTCAGATTTATCTGTGATGTTCACAGTGGACAAGGTATTACATTTACAGAGGGCTTGTCTGCACTGTAATGAGTTCTATGAGGGTCTGATTTTTAATGCATACTAATATGTTGCTATTCGGGGAGGAGTTTCTCGTCAAGGGGGAGAAGGTGATTTAGTAGGATCTGGACAAGGATCTTCCCTGCGATGGAGAAGAGGGCAATACCTCTGTAGTTCCTGGACAAAGATTTGTACCTTTCTTGAATATTGAAACAATGTTGGTGTTCTTAAAGTCAGATGGAATTTCTTCACAGATTGAGATTTTGTCAAGGAGTTTAGTAGGCTCTTTAGTAGGCTTTGCTGTTTAGTAGGCTCTCAAAGTTGTTTAATGGCTGCATTTTCCTTGAGGAGGATGGAGCCATTCTGGGAACGTAAAGGGGTTGAACATTTGGCCCATATATAGCTTCTCATGTCATTCTAGTCTACGAAACCCTGAATCTCAGAGGCCTTCTTTTGCCATCACTTAGTTTGGATGTCACTTAGCCTCCTTTGGACTTTGGCTTTCTGCAGGTAATAAGCCTCATGGTTTCATTGGTTAGAGGAATCATTTTGCCAGTTACAGAATGCAGTTCTTTTCTGTTGAATTAATGCTAGGATTTCCTCGTTGTTTTCGTCAAACGACTCTTGGTGCAGATGAGTGGAATATCCTATAGTTTCAGCACATGCACTGTGAATTGTGTGTTTAAGTTGATCCCAGTGCTCTTGAATGTCAATGATGTTATCAGGCAAATTAGAGAGTTTCTCAGACAGGTGTTGGTGGAACATCTTGCAGCTGGCTTGGTCCTGAAGTGCTTTGATGTTGTACAGCTTTCACTTAATCTTTGGGTGTTTGTGCTGTGGTGGAGTGAGCTGTAGGTACATGACTGATCTTACGAATCGATGGTCTGTCCAACAGTGATCTGTACCTCTCATGGCTCGTGTTATACAGACATCGGCTTAATCTTGAGCTCTGACTATAACATAGTCAAGGAGGTGGCAGTGTTTGGACCAAGGATATTTCCAAGTGGTCTTAAATTTGTTACTCTGCCTAAAGATGGTATTTGTGATGAGCAGATTATGCTCCACAGATTTGGCGAGAAAGAGAATACGAATGGGGTTTACATTTCCTACTCCTCCTTTGCCTATTTTGCTGCTCCAGAGTTGGGAGGCTCATCTGACTCTGGCATTGAAATCTCCCAGGAGGATGAAATTGTCTGCCTTACATGTGGCTGTGATGTTCTGCTTATAAGAAGGACACGGGATCTTTTTTTAAGGGGAAAGGCAATACACTGCGTTTATTGACGATACAACAATTAGCATATGCATTTAATTACACCACACACACACGCACATGTGATCACGGAGGAGCCAGTTCCACTGGTCATAACATGATGCACCGGGGAAGTCTTGGCATGTAGTAGTAGGATTTTATGTTTGTATTTTGTATAATTTAAAAGAAAGAATAAAAAATAACAACATAGTATGTATTAAATGTACTGGTGTATAATTTTATTATATTTTGCCAGCCACTCTTTTTTCGGTTTGATTTTGTTGTGCTGCCATTTATGGGTAGTTTTTGTTTGTTTTATTAGTTCGGTAATTTGTATTAACACAGATGCTTTTTGGCTTGCTTTTGGATTTAAAGCCATTGGCAGCCATTAGCAGCTCAGAGACTCTGTTTTAAAAAGGGACAATTAACTTTTACCAGAGTTTTAATTATTTTTTATTTTTAACTTTTGCTTTTAAATCACAGTGATTTGAAACAGAAAACACAACCTATTGTGGCTCCCTTTGGAGCCCTAACAGATTTTTAATTAAGTAGTATGGTATGTTTTATTGTATTTTTTAAAATATATATTGTACATGTTTTGGGGAAAATTCAATTTTTTTTATAGTTTAACTTTTATAACATTAGCCATATTAATTTTTATATAAGGTGTAACTGGTTTTTTTTGTGCTTACAGAGTTTTTATGTACCCTTATTAAAGTGACAGTTTAATTACACAGAGCCACCTTAAGGCTCAGTGTGGGACTTTTTTTTTTTTTTTAACTATAGCTTTTATTTGCTATTTTGTTACTAAAAAACAAATCCAGATTATTAGTTTTTTTTTTGGTTTTGACTGTCCTGCTGCAGCCATGACTTTGGTCTTTTCTAAAAAAAATATATTGAATTTATAAAGCATTAAAAGTACCTTAAGGGTTAAATGCTAAATACCAAAGCGAAACAACACTAGTTACCTATGTTTGGCAAAAAGTGGTTTTTGGTTTTGCAACTTTGAATGAAAGATTCAACTGGATTTTAGTAGTATGATTTAAAAACAAAACCAATTTGTTTTAAACCTACAAAACAAGAGTTTTACAAACCAGGAACGCTGGTTTAGGCTTTAAACACTCCACATATTTACACAATATATTTACACATACTTTTGATATTGTTTTAATTTTTATACAGCTGTACGTAGATTACATTTGTACATTTGGAGGCAGTTAAGTTTTAATAGAACCCTCCTCCCTTTTTTTTTTTTTTTTTTTCAAATTTGACTAAATTGCTTACAGTTAAATGATTTAAATTTGATTTTTTTTGCCTGCCTTATTTCTAGACATTCCTTTGGAAAAGGGCTCATTTTTTCTTAAGAATGGCTGCAAAGAAACCAAGATTTTTTTTTAAAATAACACTTTTATAATGTTTAAATTGCTTAATTTTTTTAGCCTTTGCAGTTAACTTTTTTTTTAAATTACTTGCTTATTTTTGAAGACATCTTTATTAACTTAGATTTTACTATTTTGAGTATTGTGTTAGGGATTTGAATTTTTTATGCTTATACTTACTTTATTTTATTTTTGCCATTATGCCCTCAGGGCTTTTAAAGTATTTTTAATTTTTTGTATTTGTCGCTTGCCTGCTTGTTTGGGCCCGATTTTGCTTTTTTTGCTGAACCGTCCCTTTTTATGGACACAGGCTTTGTTTTACTACTAATTTAGCAAGGAGGGTGGGATCCTTAACTAGCTCCAATCCATCCTGGTCCCTTTCTTTAAACATTTTTTTAAATTGTGAAATTACTACAATATTACTTACAAAAAATACTACACTGCCCAAACTCCTACTTTCTTCAGAGTTCGGTTTAACAGAGCAACATCTGTTTAAAAGGCGTAATCTCTTGACCAAATCATCATCTTTGGATTGCTTGCTTTTAAACATTTTTTACACAGGTGCTACCACTATAGGCCCACACTCCTATATTTTTTAAGAGTTCGGTTTTACATAGAAAATACAGCTTAAAAAAATTAAAAAATATATTCTCTTTATAACTCTTCCGTGCCCAGTCTTGTGCTCGGACTTACAAAACACAGAAGTTTATACCCACTAAAAAGAACTTTGCCTGACAGAGCAGGAGGAGGAAATGCTAAGCCCCCTACCTTTTTGACTTGATTTTGCTACGACTGAGGGTACATATACCTATGCAATTTTTCCCCGACAGACGGGTAGGAGTGAGGACTTTACCCGCTTTTTATGGCCTGGCACTTTTATGACTGGGGGGTGTATATACCTAGACAGTTTGTATATATTTTATTTGTATAGTTTTTTCTGACAGACAGTTCGAAGCGACGACTTTTTTTTTATTTGCTCAGCATTTTTACGACCAGGGGTGTGCACATCTGAATGCTTGATTACTTTATATATCTGGATACCTTTTAGCAATATTTAGCAGTATTTTTAATAATTACAGTGCATGTTTTCCCCGTCTCAATTCTTCACCAAAAATTATGCTTATAAGAAGCACACGGGATCTTTTTTAGGAGAAAAGGCAATATGCCGTGTTTATTAAAGATACAACAATTAACACACGCATTTAATTACACCACACACACACACACACACACACACACACACAGTTCCACCAGCTGATGTTATAGTTACCATCTTAGAGTCCGGATCAATCTAGTGGCCAGGTAAGTTGATCACAGGTAGGGAGGAGCCAGGAGCCGTTGGTCGTGATACGATGCTCCGGGGAAGTCTTGACAGGAAGAACCCAAAGTATGGCAAGGCACCCTTTTCTTCATTGGGACCAATGAGTTTTGCACCGTCATGCTGTAATTAATTGTTGCTTGACGAGTGGTTGTTTTTTTACATTGTCCTTCTCATTCTTTATCGCAGCTATCTTGTTCCCATTAATAGGTGCCTGTCTTATTTTTAGAGCCGTTAACTTGCCCTCCTTTGACATTTTCATAGGAGCATGTTGCACCTCCTGGCGCTCTTGCATTTGTCTTTGGTTCCTCCCTCGTACATCTGGCTCAGTGATGGCTTTCATACGTCTCTCTTTACATATACATTCCTTATTTACACACAAAACAGAATTAATTTACACAGAACATTTTGAACAGGAACATTAAATTGCAATGTAAAAGAAAACAATCATGGCATTCTTTTACTTATTTTAAAATCCTAAACCTACAACAAATTGGCGACCCTCAAAGGTCTGTTACTGCCTTGAAATCAGTTCAGCCAGATTCTGGCTGATTTATTTTTACTTGTTGTCCCATTAGGTCATTCCTTTTTGTTATTCCAAAAGGGTGGTTGGCAGGATATGATCAAATTATACACCAATACATTTAATACATGCTACAGTATTATTTTATTATTTTTTACTCTTTATTTTAAATTATACAAAATACAAACATAAAATCCTACTACTACAGCAATGACTGCATCAAGAGCACTATAAAACGGCTCCTTGTTGTCTTCCTCATCAAGTGTTGGGGCGTATGCACTGATGATCATGGCATATTGGTTGTTGCTGAGCTTGAGCTGAAGAGTCATGAGATGCTCATTGATCCCCATGGGAAGCCCCAAAAAACTCACTGGCGATCTCATTTTTGATGGAAGCCAATCCTGTGAATGCATCTCTCTTTGGGTGGCTTTCCTTTCCAAAAGAAGGTGTAGCCACCTCCATCCTCTTTATATTGGCTATCATTGGCCCGGCAAGTCTCACTAAGAGCTGCAATGTCAATGTTGAGTCTTGCCAGTTCTCTGGCAATTATGACAGTTGTCTTCTAGACCAGGGGTCGGCAACCTTTCAGAAGTGCTGTGCTGTGTCTTCATTTATTCATTCTAATTTAAGGTTTCACGCGCCGGTAATACATTTTAATGTTTTTAGAAGATCTCTTTCTATAAGTCTATATTATATAACCAAACTATTGTTGTATGTAAAGTAAACAAGATTTTCAAAATGTTTAAGAAGCGTCATTTAAAATTAAATTAAAATACTGATCTTACGCTGCCAGCCTGCTCAGCTCGCTGCCAGCCTGGGGTTCTGTTCACCTAGGCAGGCAGCGGGTTGAGCAGGGCCTGCGGCTAGGACCCCAGACCTTTGGGGGGGGGTGTTTCAGGGGTCAGGGCAGAAGGCTGGGTGTGTGTGTGGGGGGGTGCTGGGCAGAAGGCTGGGTGTGTATGTCGGGGCGGTGCTGGGCAGAGGGCTGGGTATGTGTGGGGGTTCAGGGCAGAGGGATGGGGCTGTGGCGATGTAGGGTAGAAGGCTGGGTGT
Organism: Gopherus flavomarginatus; assembly: GCF_025201925.1. Classification (NCBI taxonomy): domain Eukaryota; kingdom Metazoa; phylum Chordata; order Testudines; family Testudinidae; genus Gopherus; species Gopherus flavomarginatus. The sequence goes on along the minus strand of NC_066626.1, from coordinate 22,936,518 downwards.
GTGTTGGGGTGCAGGGGTTCAGGACAGAGAGCCTAGGGGTCTAGCAGTGCAGGGCAGAAGGCTGAGTGTGTGGGGGTGCAAGGCAGAGGGCTGGGTGTGTGAGGGAGTTCAGGGCAGAGGGATGGGGCTGTGGAGATGCAGGGCAGAAGGCTGGGTGTGTGTGGGGGTTCAAGGGTCAGGGCAGAGGGCTGGGGGGTTTGGGGTTGCAGGCCAGAATGCTGAGTGTGTGTGGGGGGGGTCAGGGCAGAGGGCTGGGGGGTTTGGGGTTGCAGGCCAGAATGCTGAGTGTGTGTGTGGGGGGTCAGGGCAGAGGGCTGGGGTGCTCAGCTCATAGGGGTGCTCCCAGCCCCCTGCCTTGAGCCACTCATGGCAGGGTGCTGGAAGGAATGTCTGTTCCACCCCCTTCCTACCTCTCTATCTCCTCTACGGAGCTGCGTGCTGGCTGCCGTGCTTCCCCCTCCCCCTGGCTAGGGCCATCAGCTGACTGGCGCAGGGAAGGAGAGGGGACAGGGCAGGAAAGCACCACGCCAGGGGAAGAAGCGGGGAGGGAGGAAAGCTTGGCTGCCGCAGAACCAAGCTTTTGCCTCCTGCCCCCGCAGGGCAGAGCGGTGGGTGGGGGTGCTGAGGTAGGCTGGGGGCAGGGACTGCGGCAGGCAGCTGTGTGCCGCTCAAAAATCGGCACGCGTGCCACAGGTTGCCGACCCCTGTTCTAGACATTCACTGTGCTGAGAGTCCAAAAGGGTGCAGACATTCCAGGTGGCGAAATTCATCATCTTTTGTTTTGGCTACAGAGTTGAGTGATCCCACTGGATGTGCATCCGACGAAGTGGGTATTCACCCACGAAAGCTCATGCTCCAAACGTCTGTTAGTCTATAAGGTGCCACAGGACTCTCTGCTGCTCCCACTGGATGTGGCCATCCTGTGGGAAGAGTGTGAGACAGCCTACGTTTGGGGCTCCTTTTCTAGTCCCCTCCCCATTTGGGGTCAGCAGAGGGGATCTTTAAAAAAGTCTGCTCGTTCACAGCCACTGCTACCGAAACGCACGTGTGGCTTATCCAAGCACAAGACGACCATCACACGGTTGCTGCCTGTGTACAGATTTGTGACTAAAGACTCCCAGAGATCACTGCTCCTATTGTCACCTTAGGGCTTTGTGCGAGTGAGAGCCCTTTGGCAGGGGCCTGCACATGAAATCTTTTAAAGTGGGGAAAGTGGTGTGCAGGTGGTGTGTGACCACACGTGACTTGGCAGGAGGAAAACTCTGGCCCAGTGGCAAGGAGATCCAAGACAACCAGGGGCCTCCCTCCTGCTGCAGCCCTCATCTGCGTTTATAGCTGCAGAGTATTAAAAGGTCCTCTATATGTGCCTGATCCATCGCTGGGGTCTTTGAAGTTTGGACCGTGATTGGTCAGGAGCCTGGCCTCAGACCTCCTCGCCAAGGGGGACCCTACCAGGAGCATGAAAGCTCTGGACTACGTTTCTCTTTGGGTCTTAAGCCAGCGTGGCTTCAGGCCATCCCGATGCACAACTGACGTGATCTTTGTGGCACAACAGATTCAGGAGAAGTGCAGACAGCAACACGAGGAACTGTTCATGGCATTTATCAACCTAACCAAGGCCTTTGACTCTATTAATTGTGATGCCCTATGGAAGGTATTGTGTATGTTTGGCTGTACACAGAAATACATTATCATCATCAGACTACTCCATGATGGGATGACTGACACTATTCTGTGCAATGCTCAGAGACCAAACTATTCATCCATTTGCACTGATGTCAAGCACGGCTGTCACTGCTCCAACACTCTTCCCCATTTACCTTGCTGTGATCCCGATTCTCATCCGTGACTGCTTTTCTGATGGAATCGGGATTGAGTATCATACGGACAGTCAGCTCCTCAATCTCTGACATCTCCAAACAAAAATCTAAGATCACGAGAATTGGTCTCAGTGACCTTCAGTATGCAGATGACTGCATCATATATATACACACACACACACACACACACACACACACACGGCAACCTGCATAGTACCCTAAATCTTTTTGCAGATGCCTATCGCAGCCTGGGTCTCTCTATCTCTCAACATTGGGAAAACCAAGGTACTCTACCAGCCCTCATCTGAATAAACTACTCTTCGTACTCCACAAATAACCATCAGCGGAGAACCCCTGGAAAATGTGGATCATTTTCCATACCTTGACAGCCACCTCTCCCAAACAGCCAGCACTGACACAGAAATTGAATACAGGATCCGCTGTGCCATCACATCCTTTGGAAGACTATTCAACTGAGTCTTTAAAGATAGTGATGTGCAAACAGGCACCAAGACCATGGCTTACAAGACAGTGGTCATCCCCACCCTTCTCTATGGGTGAGAGACCTGGGTAACCTACAGATGACATCTCAAGTGGCTGGAGTGGTTCCAGCAGCGCTGCCTCAGGAAGATTCTCAGGATCAGCTGGGAAGACTGATGCACTAACATCAGCTTTCTCTCTGCAGCTAACATGAGCAGTATAGAAGTGCAGGTCACGAAACACCAACTCTGCTGGACTGGCCACTGTTCACAGTGGTCCTACACCACACACCAAGCCACAGCTCACTTTGAAGAGAATAGACGTACTCATGAGACAAAGAAGCTACAAAGGAGGAAAGAAAGGGCACAACAGTCCAGCCAACAACTATGTCTCCTCCAAGATTACATCTGTCAATTCTGTGAGAAAATCTGCAGGGCACATATTGGGTTCCTCAGCCACTTAAAAACCCACCAATGAACCTCCGTGGCAGACATCATCCTCGCATTGAGGGATAGCTGAAGAAGAATGTGTTGCACATTAATTTGTCCATGTTGACCCACCTGATGCACACTAAAGATTCCTTAGTGTACTCTAACATAGTTTATAGCATTAACATGTAGTTAGTGAGCATCAGCTGGGTCTACACAGACCAATTCAAGTGCAACACATTAGTATGCTTTAGACAACACATCCTTGTAGAACTCATTAACCCCTATGTACACAAGCCCATAGTGTGAAATTTCCAGTGTTTAAATCAGTATTTATACAATGATAGTAGGATCTAAGCTACTGTTAATGCATTGGACCCAATATACTTTAGAACTGTTATTTTTTACGGGAACAAAAGTAATACTCAGAAGAACCATCTCAGCTAGCATACGGAAGCTCTTTTGAAGAGGTCTAGAAAAAGCTAAAAGCATATTGTTCAGATTGGCTTGTACTTTTTTTTACACTGAGTAGGCCAGATTCTGCTCTCAGTACACCAGCATAAATCTGGAATAATTTCATTAAGGTCAATTCAGTTACTCAGAATTTACACACATGTAACAGATTAGAATATAAAACTTTTGGCTTTATTAATGGCTGCACCTTTCCTGCTTTTTTCTTTTCAGAAACCTATATAAAATGTGCATTTGACTCTTTGATGTAACACTCATTAGTAGTTCCTTCTGTGACAGATGTGACAATATCCTACAACATCTTGGACAAATCTTAAGGAATTATGATAAACCTTACTGTATTAAATTTAATGCCTTTGGGGTCCATTGTATTAAAAATGCAGTTGTGTATGCGTTATTGTGGAATTGTACGCAACTCCTCTAGAAGACTGACTAATGCAATCTCTGGTAAGGATTAGGAACTTCAAAGCACCAAAAAGACAATATGTATGAAGTGGATTTCCTAGGAAATACCTGGGATAAGGAGAACGCAAATGATTCACCTCAGAGTCTATTGTTTTAAAGCTGGCCTTGAGAAAAACCCATTCTCTACTAATTAGTAGCTTCTGGAAACTCCAGATCAAAAGACCCCTGAACTATAAAAACAATGGACTAAACTCTTTATGAGTGTGCTAGTTCTGAGAAGAGACTGTAATGAGGTGGTCTCCAACCTTTTAACGCCCAAGAGCACTTTCTGAATTTAAGAGCAACCCACGATCTACTCTGCTCCTTCCCCAAAGCCCCGCCCTGCTCATTCCATCCCCTCCTCTGTCCGTTGCTTGCTCTCTCCAACCCTCACTCATTTTCACCAGGCTGGGGTAGGGATTTGGGAAGGGCTGCAGGCTCTGGGCTGGGGCCAAAGGATTTGCAGTGTGGGAGGGGGCTCCAGGCTGAGCCTGAAGCAGGGGGTTGGGGTGTAGGAGGAGTGAGGGGTGCAAGCTCTGGGAGGAAGTTTGGGTGCAGGAGGGGGTATGGGGTGCTGGCTCCAGGAGGAGTCTCAGGGCTGGGGTGTGGCCTCCCACCAGGCGGCATTTACCTTAGGCTGCTCCTGCGAGGTGGCGCAGCAAGGCCCAGGCAGACTTCCTGCTTATCGTGGTCCCATGGTGCTCCCGGAAGGGACCGACGCGCTGCTGCAGCCCCAGAGAGGGAAGGCAGGGGGCACTTGGAGCTGTGTGCTGCCCCTCTGTGCAAGCACCACCCCCACCGCTCCCATTGGCCACAGCTCCCTGTTTCCAGCCAAGGGGAGCTATGGGGGCGGTGCTTGCAGGCAGGAGCAGCGCACAGAGGGAGATCCCTGCCCTCCTGCCCCTGGAGCTGCGCTGGCTGCTTTCAGGAGCAGCATGGGGTTGGGGCAGGCAGGTAGCCTGCCTTAGCAGCAGTCCCACTGCACCACCAGAGATCATGATCGACTGGGAGATTCTCTAGGATTGACCAGTCGATTGCAATCGACTGGTTGGTGACCACTGCTGTAATGGAATTTGTGACCAAGATGAATGCCCCCTGAAGGGTTTGAAGGACTTATCTCCTGACAGACCCCTTGATGGAGTTGAAGTGATGATCTCCATTTTCTCTGTGATGCTTTTATCCTAACAATAAATAAGCTTGGACAGAAAGAACTATGTGGTATCTTAACTGTGGCCAATTACACTGTTGTTAGTCTCTGAAGAGAAAGCAAGGAGGGCTGCTCATGCAGTCTCACTTTGCCAGTGAATTTACAGTATAATCAGGGAGCTGTGCAGCCTGGAAATACCCTAGTCAGAAAGGAGAGACGCATCTTCACCCAAGAGAGGCAACAGCTGGGGAGCCATAAGCCTAGACTGGGTGCCCTTCCTGGACCATCGAGAGGGAATACAGGTGCAAGTGCCCTGAACTATGACACTTTCTATTATTTTATTCCCAATTATTATCACTTCTAGTGTGGAACCCCATTTTGCCTAACAACTGTTTAAACTTATGCAGTACTCAAGTTTTTTAAATGGAATGAATGTACATGGATCAGTTCTATCCATATCCTCTAATACAGTTGCTACTGGCTGTGGCCCTTCTGTTTGTCTGTAGGATTGAGCTTGTAGGGGTTGGTATCATGTGTCTCAGAATCCACTGCCTGTTACTCTGAGCCAGTGTCTGTAAATAAATACAATTTGCAACTCTCCTTGAAAGTGTGCAGAGTTCAGCAGGTGTGCCAGTCATTAATGACAGGATTAGTTATTGTGTGTAAATTTTTTTTTGTTTAGTTCCTATAGGGTGCCTAGTAACAATCCTAATAATAATAAAAATAAAAATATACAAAACCATCCCGACTAGATGGGATTCTAAATCCTAAAATGGAGTAGCTCTTCTTAATAACAAGAATTCATCTTACTTGGATGGAGTTTCACTGTATTTGTTAAGGAATGCATTATTTTGAAAACTACAGGAGTATTTCTACCATAACATCAAGAATCTCTCTCCTAATCAGGTTACATTTTTCCTTCTAGAAGGTCTATTTTTCTTTGAACTTCCTTCTTTTAAGATTTCAGAAAAAATAAATTCTACTAGATGAACTGGAAAGTCATGTTTAGTCCCATTTTAGAGATTTTTGTGAAAGGAAGGAATCCCAATGAATAACTAAGTAAAATTACTGTCTCTTTATTTGCAAAAATACCACCCATTCCACCGCCTTGATTACAATCAGTTAATAGAACAATTAACTCTCTGAGGGTTGTTTGTTTTAAAAGCCTTGCATCTTACTCTGAAGGCTACAAATTCAGTCTATGATGGACTGCTCAAAGGACCTCTTGTGTGAGAACAGTTTGATACTGAAAAATTGCACTTTCAGACACGGACAACAAAAGTACCTCAGTAAAGCTTGTAAAGTTGTTTTCAAATCTATGTGAACTGTGGTCTCAATTTTTCCAGACTCAGAGGCAAGAACACACCCTATTGATACACAGCAATGTGCTTTAAGACAATAGTAAAGCTTTCACTTGACTCGCTTTTTAAATTTTCTTATCAGAAAACTAGGGCAATAAAACACAATCTAGTCAATATTTAAACATCTGACACATTTAGATAAAATTCTGAACTGAACCTTTGAGTCAGAGAATGAAATTCTGTTTAGACTGTGGGACATCATCTCAAGCCAAATTCTGATAATTCCTTTTCATTACTATACTCCCTAGAAGGAAGCCCACAGACTAATGACAAAATCTTCTTAGTGAGGCATGTACAAGGAACATTTGTTTCACGGTGAATATAATATTATATCCAAACACAATATTAACCTCTATTAAAAGCTATTTTCTTCCAGATGCTGTATGAGAAGTCATTTGATTTCCCCATTGTTCTGTGGAAAATATGTACCTAGTGTCCCTACCAGTTCATCAAAATACTCAAAAGATTCTCCCACCCCCACTTTCAATCCTTTTGGGAGCCAATATGCCATTTCATTTTAACAAATTCAAATTCACTCTTCAAAAATGCTCTAAGACTGGGCCATTTTCTCCCTGAAAAGCTGCCAGCTTTACTATCAGGACTAAGGACTAGGGCTATTGATTAATTGCAGTTAACTCATACGATTAACTCAAAAAATTAACTGCAATTAAAAAAAATTAACAGCGATTAATTCCACTGTTAAACAACAGAATAACAATTGAAATTTATTAAATATTTTTGGATGTTTTTCTACATTTTCAAATACATTGATTTCTATTATAATACAGAATACACTGTGTACAGTGCTCACTATATTTTTTTATTACAAATATTTGCACTGTAAAATGATAAAAGAAATAGTATTTTTCAATTCACCTCATACAAGTACTGTAGTGCAATCTCTTTATTGTGAAAGCTTAACTTACAAATGTAGATTTTTTTGGTTACATAACTGCACTGAAAAACAAAACAATGTAAAACTTTTAGAGTCTACAAGTCCACTCAGTCCTACTTCTTGTTCAGCCAATCACTAAGACAAACAAGTTTGGTTACATTTACGGGAGATAATGCTGCCTGCTTCTTATTTACAATATCACCTGAAAGCGAGAACAGGCATTCGCATGACACTTTTATAGCCAGCATTGCAAGGTATTTATGTGCCAGATATGCTAAACATTCATATGTCCCTTCATGCTTCGGCCACCATTCCAGAGAACACGCTTCCATGATGATGATGCTCGTTAAAAAAAAAAAATGCATTAATTAAATTTGTCACTGAACTCCTTAGGGGAGAACTGTAAGTCTCCTGCTCTGTTTTATCCACATTCTGCCATATATTTCATGTTATAGCAGTCTCGGACGAGGACCCAGCACACGTTCGTTTTAACACCACTTTCACAGCAGATTTGACAAAATGCAAAGAAGGTACTAATATGAAATTTCTAAAAATAGCTACAGAACTTGACTCAAGGTTTAAGGATCTGAAGTGCTGTTCAAAATCTGAGAGGGATGAGGTTTGGAGCATGCTTTCGGAAGTCTTAAAAGAGCAACATTCTGATGCGGAAACAACAGAACCCAAACCATCAAAAAAGAAAATCAACCTTCTGCTGGTGGCATCTGACTCAGATGATGAAAATGAACATGTGTCGGTCCACTCTGCTTTGGATTGTTATCGAGCAGAACCCGTCATCAGCATGGATGCATGTCCTCTGGAAGGTTGGTTGAAGCCTGAAGGGACATATGAATCTTTAGCGCATCTGGCACATAAATATCTTGTGATGCCAGCTGAAACAGTGCCATGCAAATATCTTTTCTCACTTTCAGGTGACATGGTAAACAAGAAGCGGGCAGCATTATCTCCTGCAAATTGCAACCAAACTTGTTTGTCTGAACGATGAAGAGTCCTTGTGGCACCTTAGAGACTAACACATTTATTTGGGCATAAGCTTTTGTGGGCTAAAACCCATTTCATCAGATGCAGATACAGACTAACACGGCTACCACTCTGAAACTTGTTTGTCTGAGTGATTGGCTGAAATAGGACTGAGTGGCCGTGTAGGCTCTAAGGTTTTACATTGTTTTGTTTTTGAATGCAGTTATTTTTTGTACATAATTCTACATTTGTAAGTTCAACTTTCATGATGAAGAGATTGCACTACAGTACACCTCTACACCGATATAATGCTGTCCTCGGAAGCCAAAAAATCTTACCGTGTTATAGGTGAAACCACGTTATGACATCGAACTTGCTTTGATCTGCCGGAGGGTGCAGCGCCACCCCACTAGAGTGCTGCTTTATGCATTACATCCTAATTTGTTTTATATTGGGTCGCATTATATCGGGCTAGAGGTGTACTTGTATTAGGTGAATTGAAAAAATACTATTTCTTTTGTTTTTTACAGTGAAAATATTTGTAATAAAAAATAAACATAAAGTGAACACTGTATACTTTGTATTCTGTGTTGTAATTGAAATCAACATATTTGAAAATGTAGAAAACATCCAAAGTATTTAAATAAATGGTATTCTATTATTGTTTAATCGCACGATTAATCACGATTCATTTTTTTAATCGCTTGACAGCCCTAATGGGAACATAACTAATTGATAGTCACTGAATTTGTCTGCATTTCCAGCTTGTGAAATGAGCAATGCTGATGGATTCCTACTGCAGTTAAAAAATATTTGCCATCTGCAGGGAATCTTCTACCACACAAAGAATCTCAAAGCACTTCACATGTGAGTCCAGTCCTGCAAGATACTACGCACCCTTACTTCTGAACAACAAATAGGAAAAGAGGTTGGCCAGTATATCATATCATCAGGCCCTACACAAACAAGCAACAATGAAATGCAGTCACCTCCGAGATGGAGGGTGGCAAAGAACTGGCATTTAATAAATTACTACACAGCATGACAAGAATGGAAATTTTTGCAAAAGGCAGTGGGGCACACCTTTACTGTTACCAAAATGGCCATAGGATCATTAAGGTTCAAGTCGAGTAGAAAGCAACTTTGTTTTCATTTGAAAGACTTTAACCCTGCAACTCCCTGGTAGCCAGTTTTTCAATTTCAGAGGTGAAAAGTTCCAGGACAATGCTGTGATTTACATCTGTGGATCCAGGGAGTTCCAGCAGTATAACTTCACCCCAAGCATGAACTATCATTCTCATGGCTTCAGCATTTTGGAATCTCATTAAGGACTTTTCAGGTTAATAACTTCATCAGTTGACTGCTGAGGATTTGTGACTTAAAGGTTCAGTAAAACCTCAATTTCTCTCTCTATAATAACCAGGAGTTATGGGGTAGTAGCCACTGTCAATAGTGAATTTAATTTTAATGTTCAAACTACTTTGCTGCTTACTTGAAAATCTATTAAGTCTAAATGTAAAGTGCTTCCATTTCAGTTTATCTAGTAATTTATTTATAAAAGATGGTATTATGATATTAAACCTTGACTTTTAAATGTTCTCAATCAAGGTTAAATTGTTAAAGCTTAGAATGCACTCAACTGAAATCAGTTTTCAGGTGCGAGCTTCTAGGTAGATTAGAGACAATTTAACTTATTAGAGGACACTTTGAATGATAGAACCAAACTTTTATTTAAGGGAAAAATGATAAGTTAAGAAAACAGGCATACAATTACCATTTATACTGATGCAACAATTATACTCACATTAAAAGATGAAATAGTGCAACATTGGGTGATCAGATCACTAACAACAGAATGAAATATAATCTTGTAACCTAATGGTACATTGCGCTCTCCACAATTTAGCAACACTACTCCCGTTGTATTCCATTTTGATACTAATTAACACTAAACCTTAATATTATAAAACCCTATATTTAGTGCCCTACCAAATTCATGGTCCATTTTGGTCAATTTCACAGTCATAAGATTTTTAAAAATCAAATTTCTTGATTTCAGCTATTTAAATCTGAAATTTCATAGTACTGTAATAATAAGGGTCTTGACCCACAAAGGAGTTGTGTGGGTGGATAGGGTTTTGCCAGTTTATTGTAGGGGGGTTGTGGTACTGCTACTCTTACTTCTGCACTGCTGCTGGCGGCAGTGCTGCCTTCAGTGCTGGGTGCCCGGCCAACAGCCGCCGCTCTCCAGTCGCCCAGCTCTGAAGGCAGTGCAGAAGTAAGGGTAGCAATATCGCAATTCCCCCCCCAAATAACCTCGTGACCTTCCTGCAACTCCCTTTTGGGTCGGGACCCCCGTTTGAGAAACACTGGTCTCCCCTGTGAAATCTGTATAGTATAATGTAAAAGCACACAAAAGACCAGATTTCACGGGGGGAGACCAGATTTCATGGTTGTGAATTTGGTAGGGCCCTAACTATATTCTAATTTCCACTTCCTTTTCATTGGCCCTTTACATTACACATAATTTAAATTAACATCTGCACCAATATCCTTCCATGCAATCAGTTCAGATATCATTTTAATAAAATATTCAAAATTTTCTAAATACTTGGTTAAAAACTCTGCTAGAACCAGTTATTACCAGACACACAGCCACAACATAACCCTGAGTAATTTCCTCACTAAATTAAATTTTCCCATCTTCTTGTCTCCAACTTATCTCTAACTTTTACTCAAACTAACAAACTCAATTTCCCACACTCCTTGATACAGTACTGAGCCTAACTTAACACAAACCTAATTTCTACTTATTTCTCAACCTAACATCCTATAGGCTACAAATGTTTTATGTAATAAAAGTTTTCTAAAAATCTTTTTCCTGACAGTGAACATGACAATATATTTATATAGTGAACATTAAAGTGTACATTAATTTGAAAAGGACACCACATCAAGATGATTTAAGATAAAAATTAGCTTTGGTAAGAACAAGGTTTTACCAAACTAAAGCAGAAACATTGTAACTATAGTTTTGTTTCCAGTGTCAACGGAAACAGTGATTTGGATTTAAATGTTGCCTTATAGTGATTCCAGCCCAAAATATCTCAAGAATCAAAGTCAAACCACCCACAGGCAAAAGGAAAACTGACTAATCAGTTTTCATTAACCAATCTGAGAGAAACGCTCAGAGCAAATAACAAGCATTATTGTTTTTTGGCTTTTTAATAAATTAGGTTTCCATAATCTTAAGATGTTACTGATAACAGCTAAAGATTTTTTTTTAAATAAGAGTTTTAATTTGACAGCATCTCTTTAGTTTATATTGGCTGATCCAATTGCTTTATAACAATAACAGTTCACATTTGTTTTGTTTTGTTGTTTTAAATAAGTAAAACTTCTTTATTAAGAAGGAAAGTGGGTTTTAGGTTGTTCTTATCTCATCTCTTCACACTTGTGTTTACATAGCCATATATTTTAAAACAAAAGTGATATTTTAGAACAAGTTATAACTGGGACAAATTATGCATGACACTGAGCAATACGTGGTATATTTCAGGTTTGCTTCATCATACTTAGGGGACCACATGCACTAATACAGTTTCTGCTCCCAATTTCCCCATGAAGCCCAAATGACTTCAATTGCAACAAAACAAAATAAAAATATCTATGACTTGCAGAGCATTACAGCAAGACCCTTTACTGCTTATGCACAAACTCTAGCTTCTTGGAACAGTGAATTAGAAACATTTCCCAGTGAACAGAGCTTTTAGTTTTGCCTGTGTTCACAATGCTCTGAATCTTTCAGTAAGAGAGTACTTTTTAATCACGTTAATGACTTCTTTTCACATGATGCAAAGATCTCCGTGATGACCAGAAATACTCACTCATGTAACGGAAGGTCTCCTCAGCAAGGACAGGAGAGATGGTTTGGGGGACATGGCTATAGCGGGAGGGGGCCTGGAGCCAGTCTTGGTTGTCATACGGATACACAGTGTCCACTCGCAGCTTATACTGTGGTAGCTGTTCTTCCAGCATGTTCACCAGTTCTACTTCAGGAAGGTCCTCAGTGGAGCAGACATCTAAAGATGAACATGTGCCATGAAACCAATGCATGCCCATTACTATTAAATCTGCTACGCTGAAAATCCACAGATTTGAAAAGAATTGTTCTACATAGGAGGGATTACACAACAATATTTCACTTTGACCAGCAAATGAATTTGCACTAGAAGCATGATTTTTTAAAATTAGTATTTGCAATATCCTTATTCTCCTTAATTGATCCCTTTACTTCTAGTGAATCTAGCAGACTCACTGATTCTCACAGGCTTCCTGGCTCTGACATACTTAAGTTTTATTATTTGCTTTTATGTCTGGCTATCAGCTCTCAAAGTCCATCACAGCTCTCCTAACTTCCATGTTACATTTTACCTGCTATAGGTTGTACTACCTTCTGTAGGCTTTACTCTGGCTGCATTCCCCAGTAATGTGCTGTTTGTCTTGACTATCCTCTTGCACCATTCAATTTAACCACACTTTTTTCTTGCCTTTCTGTTTCTCTCTCAGTTTAGTGATGCATATCCCTTCTGTGACACCCTAATGGCAGAATACATTTCATTTATTTAAAAACTTCACTTTTATTTTTTTTTCAAAACCATGAAAAATGTTATGGATTGAAGTGAACACGTGGAGTGACTCCTCCTCACCTCCAAAATGGAGGGCAGTTTCTAATTCGATCTTTGTATTCCACCAATAGCAAAATGAAAGGAAAACACCTAGTAGTATATTACATTTAGATACCATCATTTAAAGCACAAGTACACCAGGTTCAGAGGTGTCAGAGCTTTTCAGCCTGAGTGCCAAATGTATTTCAAAAGGGATACAATCAACACATAGGGACAGATTCTGTGTCTTGTTCTGGTCCCTTTGCACTGTTTGAGGGAGGGGAAATGCAAGAAGCCTGCTGAAGAGTCTCCCTGCCCAAAGGTCAGACCCAGTTAAGCTGCTCTCCTGGGCATAAGACACTTGCTCTCCTAGGCATAAGGGACTGGAAGTGGCTGGGGCATGCTGTATTCTGTCTATACCTAGCTGGTGTAAGGTCCTTTGGGGACCATACCCAGCTAATGCAGAGAATCAAGGAGCTGTAATTGGTTGCTGTTTTTTCAATTTTTCTTTTTCACCTCTTCTGGATTGCCCTGTGTGGGGGAGGGCAGCCATCCTTTGCCAGGCACTTGTCTAGACCGAGGTACAGCCAACCAAGTTCCATATCCTGCTCCTCCTAGGGCTCCCACAGCCCAGCAGGGAAGCAGGCAATGGAGCAGCTAGTGCTACACTCTCCTCCCTTCCCTCCAATTCAGCAGGTGGCCAGTAGCAGTAGGCAAGAGACAGCAGCAGCTCGGAGCACTCATAGGTCTTAACAGGACTTCTCCTGGAGTTACAGTGGCGGAACTGGGAGGCAGTGCCCCTGAACTCCCTCCTCCATGGTGGCAGACCTGATTCAAACATGTCAGTTTATAAGTTACAGGGCATACATAACTGAGGGTACATATTTTCAATTCATAGTCAAATACGAGTTCTCTTCTCAGGGACAGTCTTCCTTAAGGGCCACATATTGGACACCATTCCACCAGCTGTCAACTGAAGGGTTGTATTTATATCTCATTGTGCATTCTTTAGAAACCTCAAAGTTTTATCAATGATCTCTGGCATTTTTGCGGCACAAACTCCTCTGGGTTACAAATATGAAAAAAAGGCACAGAATTCAGGGGAGTCTGAATAAGTTACAGCAAAGAATTCCAACAGGAAGGAAGGAACTTGGCTGCAATTCTCCACTCACCATGGATGGGAATGCAGAGGCAGCAGTGGCCTGGATTACGGTCAGGCTTTTTACCTGAAAATATAAAGTATTCTTACAGCTTCAACTATCACATTTGAAGCCACATCTTTCTTCTTCTGTCAATTCCCACAACTCCTTCAAAAATTACTTGGGGTCTCCAACACTCATTCATTCCATCCTTGATAAGAACAAACATTTATCTACTGGAAAAAAGTTTTATGTGGTGAGAAAAATATAATAATGGATAGTTTGGAGGGGTGGGGAATGACTTAGTTTAGTTTATGAAGAATCTACTCTTCTTGTTCACGTGCACTACTGGATAACTGCTTCACACAATTTCAAGCTGAGATCAGGGGTTTCAGGCTAGCTGCACTGAAAATACTCCATGAATTTGTGGTTCAGACTGGAGTTGCCCTTCCAACTTACCAGTGATGCTCTCCGGATCTCCGTGGTTGATATTCATGAGGGTTTCTTCACGCTTCAGTTATTTAGGAATGGCATTCTGTGTTCAGGTTGTGAATGGTCCCTTTCTTACTTTGGTTGAAGGATGACTTTGGTTTGAAATGAGATCCATCAAGCTACCTAGGCATTAATTACTCTGGTTTTCTTAGCTCACTTCTATAGGCTGGGTTATATTCTTGGTCTACTATTGCCTCGTTTGACACTTGATACTTCATCTGAGGTACAGATCAGTAAAATTTTTATGACGTACTGAGCAAGCTTCATGTGATGGTTTCTCTTAGATCAGCCATCATCTAGAAATCAAGGACATGGAATATGTTGGATTGTAATTTATATATTACATGCAAAGAGCAGCATGAAATGAAACAAAACAAAATTATCTATGAAGACAGCAAATCTTAGTTTTGGTAACTCAATTCTCATCTATTGCTGTCTACCCATTCCCCCTTCCATCAATAAAATATTTAATGCATGACAGGGTTGTTCACTGCTGTAGGACATTCTCTTTTGCCCTAAGACATGGCTGCTTCAGATAAGTAGATTCCCTGCAGCCTCTTAGACAAAGGGGTTTAAATTATTTTTCAAGTACAGTAATGGTTTCTAAAGGGCAGGACTCAGTCATCTCTTTAGATAAATCAAAATAACACTCTACCAAACACAAAGCTGTATGACTCTGCTCTTCAGTAAAATTATTTTAAAAGGGAAAAAAAATCAAGTGTGTGCCCTAACAGGAAAAATCACATAATGGTTCACCATAAAAATCTCACACAGCTGGCAGTGTCTGCTTAGCAGCCCAGGTCTAAAACAGAAGTGATGTTACAGTTTAAGATTGAGGTGAACTGTCAGAACAGTTTAAGGAGCCAAGCTTTTGCTGTTCTCTATCTAGCCAGGACTGCTAGTTTATCATGTAAACTTACAAAAATAGATCCCCCCACCACACTTGCATAGATAAATAGGTGTTAGAAAAAGAAAATAAATATATAACAATCAAAATATAAAACTATTTCAGTTTTCAGTTAATCAAATCTCACATGCTTAGTATCAGCAATACTAATGCTTGGTATGAGCAGTACTAATTCTTTAGTCACCCATCAGGCTACACAAGATCTAATTGATCCAACTTAAAAATAATGAAAAGGAGAAAACCTTTCAAACCTTCTTTATATAAACCAAATGTAAAAATAGTAAAGAGGACATAAATCTGTTTTCCCCATTTGCAAGTGACCCTACAGAAAATCCACAGGGTTTGAGTTAGTTTTATTCTCAGTACACAATGACAGTTTGTAGTTAAATCTAAATACTTGATTTCTCCATTTTTTTGCCACTGCCTTTTAGTGTTTGTTTTCCTCAATCCTACATAGCCACCACCTGCTACTACCTCTTGTAAAACAACTCCTCCTTACGGCCTTTCTCGTTATGGAGAATGCAGACAGGTCAAGAAATACAGACAGCAAGAGCACCCCGGTTACACTTACGCTTTCACAATGGGTGCATATCCGTTTCACATACACTACTCTGCCCTCCTCCAGGTAATATATATCACTACAAGCACCCTCTAGCCAGCTGGGCTGAACGTAGCTTCTTTACTGCCACATTATGGGTAAATATACATCGAAAAGCCTTGAAATCTCTAAGCAGAGTTTCCTTCCACCAAAGAGTTAGTAAAAGAGGGGAGACTTCAAACTGCGGAAACTTTTAAAAGCCAAACAAGCAAACCCAGCTTTCAATGGCTGTCAGGGTTCTGACCCATGACCCCTTCTCAGTCATGCCCCAATCGCTTCAGAAATGCTGCCAAAGGAAGAAATTTAGTCTCATGTCGGAGAATAAAAAGCCCTGGTTAGTTATAAGAACAGACCAATATGACTACTAGTTCTGAATACTGATAAACCCTGAGGCTAGTAACAAATCCATTTAGAATGACAAGCCCATATATAAAATAACCCTGCCATGTGACTGCATAAACTAAAGTCTGTACTCCTAGCTCCTCTCCACAGTAATTATGCATGGTGCATGCTGTCTATTACACTGCAATAATGAGACAAGTTAATAGGAGCATAAACATGTGACTGTTACTTTGTGGGGAACAATCTATCACCCCAGGAAGGAAAAAGCACAGAAAACTGATTTGTATATGGAAGCAAATGAGCCACAGGGTGTAATACCCATTTTTGTGAGAAAAGCTTATAAAACAGATTGTTAAGGTTTTGTTTTTAGTCTTGATACACATGCAGTTGTCATTTACAGAGCCAGCATTAGGTAAATGTATGTGACAGTGCCACCCAGAGGTCGTCACTGTGTCTCATTTATCTTAAATCAGTGGTTTCCAAACTGGGGTTCGCAAAATGTTACAGGGGGGTCCTGGGAAAAAATTGCCTAATAGTGGACAGAGCTGGGGACCCTGGGAAGCATGGGGCCAGCAGCCTGGAGCCCCTGGATTTCCAAGAGCTAAGCAGATCAAAGCAAGCACATCTATCATACTGAGGAGATTGAAACTTCAAGACTCCTTATAAGAAATGGAAAGGGAGGTAGATATTCTGGGCTGTTTTAAAAATGAAATAGGCAGCTCGTGTTTTTAAATTATTATGAAGAACAAGTTCAAGCTTTGTTGTAACATGCGTTGTTTGCCTGGACTGCTCAAGATGAATGCTTGTGTAGGAGGAACTCTTTGAGTTGGTTTCTTAAATACCTTTATGCTGTTTCACATCTGATTCTCCTTGATGAAACATAGGAGCCTTGTCTTATAGCAGGCTTATTCAAAGTGATACAAGCCACGAAAGTGAGATCTTGGACGAGTGTTCCTGTTTTCATAATGTAATAAAAATACTGTCATGATAAATAATAATTAATAATAAATAGTGTGTAATAAGCATGTCACAAAAACAAATTTTATATTTCTGAGATCACTGCTTTTATAATTTATACTCAGGTAAAGGAGAAAATCCCTGAAAATGTTAATTTTTAGGAGGGGGTTCGCGATACTTGACATTTTAGTGAAAGGGGTTCACGGGCTGTTAAAGTTTGGGAACCACTGTCTTAAATGAATGAGCTCCAAACTTTGGAAACAGTCTCCGAAACCAGGCATTTGTGATGTCCCATGATCAATATCTACAATATGTGAGCTTTTAAAGGACTTTCATATTGTTTGTGAGAGTATTTCTTACAAAAGTCTCACTCACTGAGTTGTCAGAATAGGCTCTGAAAAGTATTATGGAGAGATGCTAGTCATAACATTTGAAACAAACTTCAATAATTGTTTCCACATTCCCTCATGTGTTCAAGAAAATCTTGTTCATAGGTCAAATTCCACATGTGATCTGTGGTGTGAGGAGATTTTTTTGGTCAAAATTTGAGGGGAATCTGGGAAGTTGTTTAAGCTATGAACTTAAAAAAAAAAAAGATACATGCTTGCCAACAAGCCAGAGAGAGAGAGAGAGAGAGAGAGACAGATTCTCCCTCCTCTTGGCTACTGCAGCTCACTGGCATGTAAGGGTAGCGCTTTTTATTATGCATGAGGCAGAAATGTAGCAGTCCTGCCTGAGTTAATGGATTAATTCTCTGAGACACTAGCAGCCTGACTGTGTAGTTAGTAACATTGCTAAAGCTGCTGTTAATGGTTAAGTGATCTCATTCTCTGAGGCAGAAATGTAGTGCCTGACTTTTAATGTTGATGTTATTAATGTTTCTATTGTTACTTAACTGTTCCCATTCTCAGTCAATTTCCTCAGGAGCATAACAATCTGTGAAAGTTTTAAGGCCCCTACATTGCCAGAGTGATGTAAAGGAGTCTTATTATAAATGACAGTAAGAGAATCCTCACCTAGGAAGAGCTATGTGCTTTCTCACTTTACCTGTGTCAAAGTGGCACAATGGGGTTAGATTACTGCTCAGGATTTATTTTACTTACCTATTAAAAAAAAAACCCCAAAACAAAAAAACCACATTGAGGGCAAATAATACATTTACCAAGCAGTCTATAAAACGTCAGGACAATCAGAACCAAGTACTTCCCAAGTACCCAACCAGGTCCAGGACAATGATTAGCAAAACTGTCACGTGTGAAAGTCTGAGCAATTTAAAATGACATTCAACTTTTTTGGGGGCAGGGGAGGGGTGTTCAGTGTTGTGTAATGTAATTTAAATGAAAATCCAGGATTATAACTGGAATGCCAATTATTACCAAGTTACCAAGTATTTGTAACTTAACTTTCATGTGTTTAGGAAATGTTAAATACTTATTGTGACTTTTTTCTGTATTGTAGTTTAAATAAATTATCAAAACAATTGAAACTGGTGTGATTATATTGCATTATTTTGACAAATAAAATATGCAGAATTTTGATTTTTTTGGCGCAGAATCCCCCCAGGAGTAATAACCAATTAAACAACTGCAAACAAAGAGTTACTATTAATAGAATGATGTCAGATTAGAGGGAGGTCTCAAGTGGGGTTCCACAGGGATCTGTTCTGGGTCCAATGTTGTTTAACATCTTTATCAATAACCTGGATGTAGCAACAGAGAGCATACTGATCAAATTTGCAGATGACAAAAAGTTAGGCGAGGTAGAGGTTGCCAACACTTTTGAATTTTAGCTCTATCCGCCAATCTTGACAAATTGTTGAATTTAAATTTGTTGTCTATCGCTCAGTTTTCCAAAGACAAATGTAAAGTGATAAATTTACGGAAGAAAAACCAAATGCACAAATACAGATGAGGGATAACTGGCTTGGCAACAGCACTGCTGAGAAGGATCTGGGAGTTGTGATGGATCACAACCTCAATATGAGTCAGCAACATGATGCTGTTTAAAAAAAAAAAGAAAAAGGCAATTTTAGGTTGCATTAACAGAGGCATGACATGCAAGTCACAGGAGGTGACAGTACTGCTCTATTCAGCACTGGTTAGATGCTGAAGATTCATCACAACAGCTTACAATAAACCATTTTTTTCCTTTGCATTTTTATTAATGATAGCATCAAAAATGTCTCTCTTTCCCCCTCCCCCAATATCTGTGCAGGATGGCACTTTAAATCTCTTCTAAATAAAGTAAGAGCAGAGCTACTACAGATTGTAGTCAACAGCGTCAAAAGCACAGTGTTGCTCAAACAGCAGTTTAGTCAACAGAAAGAAAAGTACTTCTCATTCCAGAAACACTCTGCAACTTCTAGGACATCATGCATTGTCCAGACAGAGAAAGGCAAATCCATAAACAGAACCTTGACAAATTTACTGAAATGTACCAGTACCACAGCACTTCATTTTATTAACATTTGTGGGTTTTCTTATTGCTTTAATACAGCTTGCCATGACTTGGCATTTCCAGGGATTAGAACAGACAGCTCACTGTACAGTACAACCCATCAAGAGTAATCACGCTCTATTTGTTTGAGTGCAACTTGCTTTTCCAAATTACAAATTTAGTTAGATTTATCCACCTAGAAATCACAGGAATACCCTATTTCCAACCTGGCTTTATAATACTTAACTTTGGCGCAAACAGTTACCAGTTCTAGAATTTATATAAAGATGTCTTTTTTGCACAATTTAACGTGTATAATTTTTTAAAAGTGCTATTACAGTTAATATCTGATGCAAGGGCCAGACAAGGTTGTTCATTTCCTCCACGATTATTTTATTCATGATATAGTTTCTATCCTCATCTTCTTTTTCAGAAGCAGCATGGCACAAAAAAGTGATACAAGACAAAAGATAATCGAAATCTGTGGCTAATACAGTTTTAAGAGAATGTTACAATTAAACTCAACATTTGGGGATGATTAAAAATAAATGGGCTGGGTTTTTAAGGCATATAATTTAAAAAAAAATGATGAAAATCACCTACTTGAATTTTAACATTCACGTGGCAGTGACTGTCTCCTAGATGTTATGCTAAGGGATGAAAACCCCAGGAGCAGCACACGATGCAACAACCGTTCTCCCGAACGGCTCTCTTTACTCAAGACCCAGCCCCTGCACGGCCCCCTTTCCTTAACACCCTGCCCCCACGCTGTCCCTTACCCCCAGTCCCCACCCTCATGCTGCTTCTTCCCTGCAAGACCATGCCCCCCTCCACTCTCTTCCTCCTGAAACCCCTCCCTCCCCCCATCGCTAGCCCTTGTGAGATGGCTTGCTGCTACGGGTTCGGATACACATAGAAGACGGTTCGTGGATCACGGGTTGATTCTGGCGGACGAGGATCTACATTTTTGTATCCGCACAGGGCTCTACTAATTATCCGACACATAAGTCAGGCAGGATACTATTTTTCCAGCACCACCTGGCTTTCTTGCAATTCTACTCCTAAAACAGCTGTTGTGACAGATCTGGAGTTGCCCCTGGCTCTGTCACTTTGTCATATTGTGAAGAGCTGTCCTAAAAGTGTTTCCTCTGTACAGCACTTTCCTTTAAACAACTAAAGATTTTTTTATTGGATTGTGAAGAATAAGTTTATTTGCATATTCCCTCTCCCTTATTAATGCCAGTGTCATGATTATATAATGAAAGGGACTAGCTCCTTTTGCTGAGATAGTGTTTCCTCTGTCATTAAGCAACTGGGTTTTAGAGCCAACTGTAAATCCCACACTATTTTTCTTCATACATAAGGAACAAAATCTTCAGTCTCTTTGCTGCTAATGAAACAACACATGTTCTGAAGGAGAGATAAGCTATTAAAATGTGAGGTCTCTATGTTCTTCCTTGCTTTTTTGATGCATACAGGTGGCCTTATGGACTTTTCTCCCCAGAGCTGATTCTTTCACTTTAGAAAAGTCAAATGTCAAATCTGGTTTCACTGGAAAACTCTGACGTCTCAGATACAGATTGTAAGCTCTCGCTTGCTCTCTCTGCCCTTACAAGGGCACCATCAGTTTAATAAGTCCACGCACAAACAGAATTGTTTTACATTTTTTAACTACTGTTGTACCACATAAAGTTACCATAACTAAAAGATATTGAAGAAAGTCTCTATGTGTCCAATTTATTTTGTCCATTTAACATAACGTTGTGTCTAGTCAGTTGCATTGTTTCCCCTTTATAGCCATTTTCTCTCATTTATGTAGGTCTTTCACATAAATAGGTTTGCTTTGGACAGGGCCGGCTCTAGGTTTTTTTGCCACCCCAAGCAAAAAAAATTTTGGCTGCCCCTTGTCCCAGCCGAGCTCCCCCCCACAACCCCCTGCCGCCCCAGACCTAATAACCACTGGGAAGCATTTCTTCCTCAATTTTATCCTACTTTTTCTTGAGCAAGTTACAGTGGATCAGTATATTTGATTTGGGAGAAATGAAGTAACAGCTGCCCAAACTGAGCTTGAGCACTCCTGAATTTTGAGGTGTTCAAATCTGGAAGGCGGGTGCTAGGTGTGTGCGTGTGTGTGTGTGTGAGGGGGTTGTGGGCTCCATTGAGGAGCACGGCAGCATGTATGCAGCAACGTGTCTGGCGCTGCACAGAGCCAGACACGGTGGTCTGAGTGGCCCGGTAAAGGGGTTGGAGAAGGGATAGGGGGTTCTGGGGGGGGCAGTCAAGGGACAGGGAGCGGGGGGGTTGGATGGGGTGGAGGTTGGGGGGGCAGTCAGGGGCAAGGAGAAGGGGGTTAGATGGGTCAGGGGTTCGGGGGAGCAGTCAGGGGACAGGCAGTGGTTGGATAGGCATGGGAGTCTCAGGGGTTTGTCAGGGGACAGGTAGGGGGTGGGGTCCTGGGGGGAAGTTGGGGGGTGTCTCAGGAGGGGGCAGTTGAGGATAAGGAGAAGGGAGGTTTAGATAGGGGTTGGGGTCCCAAGGGACAGTTAGGGGCAGGGGTCCCGGGAGGGGGCAATCAGGGGACAAGGAGCAGTGGCGCTTAGATAGGGGGTGGGGTCCTGGGGGGGCAGTTAGAGGCAGGGGTCCCGGGAGGGGGTGATCAGGGGACAGGGAGCGGGGGCGGTGGGGTTGGATGGGTTGAGGTTTCTGTGGGGGGCAGTCAGAGGGAGTGCATGGTGGCAGGTGGGGCTACCCTCCCTCCCCGTGGAGTGTCCTGTTTTTTGAATGTTAAAATATGGTCTCCCTACCGCTCTCCACTCACAGCACACTGCCGCATGAGGTCCCCCTCCTTCCTTTCCAGTTGGTAGCGGCCAAGGGAATGCTGGGTAATGTAGCTCTTTCCCTGTTCCAGGGCCTGCTCTATAGGCAGGGAGCTAACCAAGGAACTACAGCTCCCAGAGCCCCCTATTGGTTCTCAGCTCCCAGGCTGCCGCCCCTGCAAATGGGCTGCCCCAAGCTGGTGCTTGCTTTGCTGCTGCCTAGAGCCACCCCTGGCTTTGGACTTACTAACAACATATCTTTCTGGGAATATGAGAGTATTTCCTAATATTTGAGTTGGGGGTTTTGAAGTTTCATGTCCCAGAGAAGTAGAAGGAACAGAGATACAATTAGGCAGCAGTAACCATAAATCCTTCTTTAAAGTTTTTAGAAAGAAAATGTTGTTTTAAAAAGTAAAATATGATTACAAAGCAATCAAAATTGGTGGGGATGTCTGGAGAAGCTTGTGTGTGTGAAACTATTTTTGACTTGTTTTTGTTTTTTAATTTGACATATGCCTGTAATTGAAGGACCAGAGAGTCTGACTATATAAACAAAGATGTTTTCTCAAGTGTTATCACCTATTCAACCACAAAAATGAAAAGTAAGGATTTTAGGGGACAATCCTGTGAACACTCATACACATGTATTAACTTCACTCATATGGAGTACTTCAAATGAAGTCCCAGAGACTATGAGATCAATGGGACTATGCAATGGCATGAAGTTAAGCAGGCATGTAAATATTTGTAGGATCATGAAAGGAAAAGCCGGCAGTGACAAACAACTCAGTCTGTTCACTTGTCCCAGCTGAATAAGTGCAACACTACATCTAACTACATCTAACTGCAGAACATTTCAAAGACTTAAAACCATTAGACATGACTAGGGGCTTGTCTACATAGGAAAGCTGACCAGAATAGCTATTTCAGAATAAACTATTCCATAACAGCTGCCTGCGTGAAAGCTTTACACTAGAACAAAAGTGATCTTATTCCAAAATAATTCCTCTACCTTATTGTGCACCCACAATAAAAGTCATTTATTTATTCTAGAATAGAGTCTTCATGCGGGAGCTAGTGCAGAATAGTTTATTCTGCAATGGTTAATCTGATCATTTTCCCAGTGTAGACAAGCCCTTACACAGTGAATGCAAGACTACCAGTTTTCTGGATTTAAAGTGCAAAGCAACTGGGAATGAAACATAACCATACATATGTCTCCCCCAACTGCCACCATTTCAAGAATAATTAGTTTAATGACAGTCATTAATACCCACTGCGCCGCTGGCAGGCCAGCTGCTAGCTCTTGACCAGGCTGCAGGCATTAGCTAAGAACTCAGAGCTGGAGACCAGAACAGGTCACTTGTACGTTATTTTGGGCAAAACTAAATATTAATCTTATACGAATGTATGAATGTATTAAGAAAATATGTAAATTATGCTTTATACCTTTGAAAATGTTTGCTCTAAACTTGTGAACTCAGGGACGGGAATCATTCCCATTGTCCATCCAGAAGGACTATTAAAATCAAATGGGCCACAAAGGACCACTGCAATACGAAGGATTGTTTAATGGCTCTATCACACCCCTGGAGGAGTATGTGAAGAAGGCCTCATCCCATTTCTCTGAATGCTGGAAAAGGGACATAAAAATAGCTGATGTGAAAATTTTCCATCTTTCCGGCTGTTTGAACTCTGAAGGGCCAGAGATTCTAAATTGGAGCCAGAGATCCCTACAGGCTGCTTCTTGAGTATGCCCGGAAAGACACTTTGAATTGAGAGATCACTACAACTCTGTCACTCCTAGGATTTAGATGGCAACAATTTGTGTGTAGATGTTTGCTTGCTCTAACCTGTAAATAACTCGTATTCCTTTTTCCTAGTTAATAAACCTTCAGATGGTTTGTTACAGGATTAGGTGCAGCCATTGTCTTTGGTGTAAAATCTAGGGCATCAATTGATCTGGGGTAAGTGACTGTGTCTTGAGATTAGAAGCAACCTGAATGTGGGGTGATTTTTGGTTTATGTGAGCATTTATCATGAAGTCCAGTTTGTCTGGTTGGCAAGATAGGCTGTAGAGTCTAAGGGAACTCTCTGGACCTCCATGTTAAGACTGTTATAGTGTTCTACAAGAACAACAAGGAGTCCGGTGGCACCTTAAAGACTAACAGATTTATTTGGACATAAGCTTTCATGAGTAAAAACCCACTTCTTCAGATGGTTTTTACCCACGAAAGTTTATGCCCAAATAAATCTGTTAGTCTTTAAGGTGCCACTCGACTCTTTGTTTTTGTGGATACAGACTAACATGGCTACCCCCTGATGCTTATATAGTGATCTAGGACCGTGGGGGCTGCGGAAAGTGGCGCGGGCCAAGGGATGTGCTGGTCACCCTTCCCGCAGCCCCCACTGGCCTGGAGCGGTGAACCACGGCCAGTGGGAGCCATGATCGGCTGAACCTGCGGACGCGGCAGGTAAACAAACCGGCCCGGCCTGCCAAGGGCTTTCCCTGAACAAGCGGCGGCCCTAGTTTGAGAACCACTGATCTAGGAGTTCTCATTTGTTACTGACTTGGTGGAAACTAATTATAGAACAGATCATCAGTTTGGGGTGTCCACCCTGTTTTTGAAAGTCTGCCCTCAAGTAGGCTCTCACAGTCATGAGCCACTCCAGAGAGCATGACACCCATGACAGCTTGAAAGTTTTGTAATGAAAACAGATTTAGTAAATTAAATTGGTAGATTTTAGGCAAATTAATTTAGCTAACTTTTATCTAAGAATTTTTACTTAAAGTAAAGACTCATTTCAGATACTTAAATCAAAGAATTTGATGCTCTTCGCACACTACAATGACAGTACAGCAAAAATAGAGGGCAAACACGCTGAAAAAAGGAATATGCTCAGGTAACTGAATAACAGTATTTAAAACAGGAGAAAGCAGAGTTTCTGTACAAAACCATGGCAAAACAAACGTATCTTATTTTAAATCCATCTACAACAACTTCTGCAAAGTAACCATGTCATGCTGATTAATTCCCAAATCTTTTCTGCACATACACAACATTAATAACAGATATATCACCATTTTCGCAGTGTGGGTTTTCTTTTCCTTCTACTTTTACCAAAAGCATCCAGTGAGGCCTGGACCTTTATTTCAGAGTAGAAGAAAATTTCATGAAACCAATACTTTGGTTAGGGAGCACAGCAGGGAAAGCCTGCAATGAAATTCTGATGTCTCTGTTCTAAATTCCTCACTCTTTGGGAAACAAAAGGCCCTTAGGTACATGTCTGAGTTAGGTCTGGGTGGGTTCAGGCAAAGAAAGTCAGCAAGTGGTGTCTTCATGTCCTTTTACTACAAACAGGGTATGTTATTTCTTACAAATGGACTGAGTACTCTGAGTGAATTTGTGTCAGAAAATAAATATTTTAGCAATGACTAGTGGGGAATCATGGAATAATATAAGCAGCTGTTTCCTTTTATTCTTGGAGGACACAAGCAAGAGATCG
The DNA here is from genome assembly GCF_025201925.1 of Gopherus flavomarginatus. NCBI lineage: Eukaryota > Metazoa > Chordata > Testudines > Testudinidae > Gopherus > Gopherus flavomarginatus. The sequence continues at coordinate 22,910,633 of NC_066626.1, read as the reverse complement.
GATTTCCCAAAATAGTAACCCAAATGTGATGTATTATTATCAACAGTTTTCATCAATATGTTATATCGCTGTTTTTACATAAAGATCTTTAGGATAAAATATTCTTACAATATTAAGAGTCTTACTGTACAAGTTTGTTTCACTGCAACACTTAAAATGAGCATGTTGTATTCAGTTTTGTTGAGCATTTAGGGTCACTGACAGATAGCTAGTAAAACACACAATCTGGAAATACTTATCAGTCAAGAGATTGATTTCTTAATATACCTAAAACAGTGCATGATATCAAGATTATAAACAAAGCAAGTAACTTTTTTTTCTTCAACTCAGAAGCAGTAGCTAAGTTACTTTCATCTGATGCCATTATTTTCTTTTAATATATATATTTGTTTAATACATCTCTATAGATTTTCAATCACTGTATTTGTAGAGGTCTTCAGAAATTCTACAATGTGATATCTTTTAAATAGTTTGAGAATTTTAGTTCAACGCTCAAAAATAAACAAATTCTGCACTACTGTATTTTAAAACAAATTTTGCACTATTAAAATGCTCCAATAAATAATAACCTTGCTCGCTGTCTATTACTGAATTGCCAGCCTCAAAATGAGTATAGCCACCATTTTAAGTAATAGAAAGGTTTTGCTTTCAGTTTTGTAATCATCTTTGTGGAAATGAACAATACTTGTCGGTGAATCACATATTCCTAGGCTTCCTCCAGGGACAGGACACAGAAGAAAGGCTATTCCTCCCCCAAAGATCCTCTCTTATGGAAGCAAATCACTGTCACAAAAAGTTGTGCTGCATAAGAACTTTAGTCATATAAAGCCAAGGCCTTAGAAATACCTAACAGAGATTAGATAAACTAGGCAACACATATATAAAAATATTATGGCAGCATCACCTCATACAGGGGAATCAATACATCAAGCAATGGGAACTAGATTAGTTCATATTTATTTCAACAATTTATATGAACATGCATCTATTCAATGCCCTACCACACCTGCCATAAATTAAAAGAACAAATTACTTTGATCTGTGACCAATATAAGTGAACTACTCACATGTCACTATATGTCTATTCAAGGAAACAAAGAAATCCAAGAGACAAGACAGTGTTGAAGTGTGTATAAAAAGAAGGGGGGAGAAGGGAGGAGACAAGCTAATTACAAATGATGTTAAATGATGTGTTTCAGAAAAAACAGTAACACGACTAGCCACTATCTTTACTGCTCACTCCACAAACTCCCCTAAAACACAGAGTATATTTTCCAACAAACAGTTTCTGTTTCTTTTGTAATGTTATTATATGAATAGTATTAACAGTATTGCATTTGTAACTGGGTGACATCAGCTACTGGTAGCAACAGGACTGGAGGAAAAAAAAAAATCAACTATCCTTGAATTGTATAATCTGGTTCATTCTATGTAGAGCCAGTGGTAATGATCCTCAATAAAGAGTTAAATGGTTCAATTTAACCCAAAGCACAGAAAGTTGAGGGCTTTATGTAGAAATAAAAGTTTAAGAATTTTGTTTCTAGAACAGGATCTGTAGATGTGAAACCATAAATAAAATAAAAATTTTTCTTTATATAGCACCTTTCATCTGAGGCTTTCAAAATGGGTTAAGATCATTGACCAATATTGACAACATGCCTATGAGCTGAATATATTTAAAATACCTCTTTAGAGAATACTGCAACAAGAGCAGCTACTTCAAATACACAATTTTTTTTAGATTCAGCTTTAAAAAAATTTATGCCCATATAAAAGCATCACGACAATAATTACATTTACAACACTAAATATACAAGTAAGTTAACTCTGCCAGCCAGCAGCCTTAGATAAATAAAGATAAACAATAATCTACTGGCTGAGATAAATTATTATTTGTATTACTGTGGTGTTAAGGATAACAGTGGGGAAAAATCCAAACAAGTCATTCAACCCTAATTTATAGCCAGTAACATACCCTTAACTTTACCCTACAAATGGTTTTGCAGCATTTCTGAAGGTAATCAAATTCAAGGTATTTTCAAAGGGTGCTTTTTTTCCATCCAAAGTCCCATGAGTCACTCAGTAATACACAGATGTTCTATGAAAAATCCTCTTGTTAGAATTGGTCAAAAATACTTCCGAAATCAAGACAAAAGAACAATGTGTATTTGACTCCATATAACTGAGGACTGATTTCGAGAAAAGATTAAAAGTTGCATTCAAAGTGTAATTTTAACAAATTATCATTTGAAACAGACAAGGTAATTCATGAAAAATAGGGTTTCTAATAGAAATTCTTACGGTATCACTGTTAATGCCATAATACAACTTTGCAGTGAAGAAGACTGTTGCAAAACTTGGTGAAGTCTGAATCTCTTTTGCACCAGATCTGCACACGAGCAGAGCCACAACAGAATTTAAAACAGCTTTATTTTCTATCAGTAAATATGTAATCTCTAATCATAATATGATTGAAAGGTACTCTGAATGAATGAATGAACTCTTGATTAGGAGCTTAAAGTCATGCCATCTGGCATGTTTGCAGCTACCACTAAAATTTACAATGAAGTATAACATTTGACTGAAAGTATTACAGTAATTTGAGCATTCTTAATATACATATTATATATGATGGCAGAGAATACTTCCATGGGTTCCTATAGAATTTTCTTTTATTAAAACAAAGCTCACACTTTAGAGGCTGAAATGCTTGTAATAACTAATAGCTAAATGTTCAAGCTGCTGCATGGATGCAATTTGTAAAGTTGTCTGTAAAAAAGCCAAAAATGGCTGAGAACTTGAAAAATTGATGGTAGCAGACCACGAAACCCAGAGATGATTCAACCTGGTGATATTCTGAATAAATAAAATAAAAAAAATATTAATAATTGGAGATATACCTATCCCCTAGAACTGGAAAGGACCTTGAAAGGTCATTGAGTCCAGCCCCCTGCCTTCACTAGCAGGACTAAGTACTGATTTTTGCCCCAGATCCCTAAGTGGCCCCCTCAAGGACTGAACTCATAACCCTGGGTTTAGCAGGCCAATGCTCAAACTACTGAGCTAGCCCTCCTCCAAAACTGGGTAATTATCTCAGTGATAACTGAACTTGGTGATAATCTAAACAAAAAGCGCTCTCAAGCATACTTGAAGCTGTTTTCATTGCTTCCCACTGGCCTAACATAATTTAAAGCCTTGACCCACATTACACTTTTCTAGGGAATCTCCCAAGAAGCAGTAGCAACAGTGGGAGCCTTAGTGTAGGCAAGGCTGCATTATCTAGTACAGGGGTCAGCAACCTTTCAGAAGTGGTGTGCCGAGTTTTCACTTATACACTCTAATTTAAGGCTTCGCGTGCCAGTAATACATTTTAATGTTTTTTAAAAGGCCTCTCTATAAGTCTATACATTATATAACCAAACTACTGTTATATGAAAGTAAACAAGGTTTTCAAAATGTTTCAGAAGCTTTATTTAAAATTAAATTAAAATGCAGATCTTATCAGTTTAGTGTGATCCTTGCCCTTGCTTTTCCTTGCTGAGTTTTCCAATGTCTGGCAAGTATTTGGATACTTTAAGCTGAATACAGGATTCTGAGTGATCAGTTATTAACTGGCTGGCAGGAGGTCAGCAGCTGGAATCCCAGATCAGCAGCTGAGGAGAGTGGAGCTGGCAGCTGGTAGGGCTGAGCAGGGCTGGAGGCCTTCACCCTGTCTGGCAGGGGGACTTCACTGGAACTCCAACCGGAAGCAAGGTGAATGGAACCGGTGGCGGGACCCCGGCTGGCAAGGGGCCAGCAGCGGAAACTCTAGAGCGGCGGCGTGGTGAGGGTGTCAGCACACCCCCACTCTGGGGTTTCGGCTGCTGGCTCCTGTCAGCTGGGGTCTCAGCCTGTTGTCAGCCTGGAGTTCCTTCACCCAGGCCAGCAGCGGGCGCTGAGTGGGGTCGGCGGTGGGACTGCGGCTGGCAGGAGCCGGCGGTGGAAACCCGTAGGTTGCTGACTCCTGATCTAGTACTATCCTGAGCAGGTTTATAGGATATGGTGATAAAAATGTAGGTACCTTGCCTACATACAAAACACAACATTGTAATTATACCAATGGTAGTGGAAAATTTCCCCCCACAAAAGGATGGCAATAGAGTAGACACTGCATCAGAGGGTAAGCAATAATTTTCCCCAAGCCATGTAGCAAATCAACAACAGAAGCAGAAACAAAATTCAGTCTCATGCTCTACGCTACTCAGTTGTATTCCCTCTGAAACAAAGTGTAAAATAAAGCAAACCTGACCTAATTAATTTCTTTCAGCAAGTGCCAAGAATAAAATGTTGTATTGAGAAAAATCTACCAAGAATCTGTAAACTGAATCAGCTTTGACAGTATGGCCACAATAAGAGGCCACATTACTGTATTAAGAACAGGAGTACTTGTGGCACCTTATACACATACAGAGAACATGAAAAGGTGGGAGTTGTCCTACCAACTTTAAGAGGTTAATTAATTAAGAGAAACCAACTTTTGTAGTGATAAACAAGATAGCCCATTACAGACAGTTTGACAAGAGGTCTGAGAATACTTAACATGAGGAAATAGATTTAATGTGTGTAATGGCTCAGCCATTACCAGTCTCTATTCAGGCCTAAGCTGATGGTGTCTAATTTGCATATTAATTCAAGTTCAGCAGTTTCTCATTGGAGTCTGTTTCTGAAGCTTTTCTGTTGCAAAATTGCCACTTTTAAGTCTGTTACTGAGTAGCCAGAGAGCTTGAAGTGTTCTACTGGTTTTTTACTGTTATGATTCCTGATGTCAGATTTGTGTCCATTTATTCTTTTGTGTAGAGCCTGTCCAGTTTGGCCAATGTATAATGTACACCATGAGCCATTACACACATTAGCCTCCCACCTTTTCATGTTCTCTGTATGTGTATATATATCTCCTCACTATATGTTCCATTCTATGCATCCAATGAAGTGGGCTGTAGCCCACGAAAGCTTATGCTCAAATAAATTTGTTAGTCTCTAAGGTGCCACAAGTACTCCTGTTCTTTTTGCGGATACAGACTAATATGGCTGCGCTCTGAAACCTGTCATTACTTATTATTCAGAAACTAATAAATAATTAATACACCTTAGCCATACTCTAATCTGTTAATACGTTAGCAATCTGCATTTTGAATCATCAACAGAGGAAAGGAAAGGGTGTTAAAAAACCAAAGAGTAACTACTCCTTCCCACACACACACACCTCTTGGAAGCCCTACTTGCGACTATTAAGAGAACAGGTTTATGAAATGCTTCTTCCAATTTAGTACAACTCTTCCCCCCCACCCACCTCCTCCACAAATGGGAAGGGAGTCCCATTCCTCCCTGTACCATATCTGTCCCAGCAATCATACTTCCATAGCAGGGCTGGAGAAAACTCATCCTTGATCCTGCACGGATTTATCTCAGTCACATAACTGGGGATTCATTCCATGGGTGTCACTCAGAAAAGAAACAGGCCCATTGTTTTCAGTTAACAAGGATGTGATGGTGAATAAAGGGGGACCAGGAGGATGAAAGTGACTGGATGGGGAGTGGAGATGACTGGGGGTTGGGGTTAAAGGGGGGTGGGTTTGAAAGACCAGGGAGAGGGAGGTGACTGGGTTAGAGGTGGAGGTGACCGGAAGCGGGCTGGAGCTGACTGGGGGCAGTAGGGGGGATGAGGGAGCGGGAGAGTGAAGGGGGGAAGGACGAGGGGGCGAGATAGAGGAGACGGGGAGAGCTGAAGATCTGAGAGCAGGAGGGGGCTGAAGGACCAGGGGGATGGAGGGCGGGGTCAGGAGACCGCTGGCTGGAGGGCGGGCGGGACAGATGGAGGGGGCTGAAGGACCAGGCGGTGAAGGGCGGGGTCAGGAGACCGCTGGCTGGAGAGCTGGCGGCGGAGATGGAGGGGGCTGAAGGACCAGGGCGGGGATCACGGTGAACGGGGGGATCATGGGGAGCGGTGAGCAGCCCGGGCCCCACTTACCCGCTCCGGGGCGGGGTTCCCTCCTTGCTGGCGCTTCCAGCCGCCTCCGCTAGCCAGAGAACAGCCTCAGCCGCTCCCCGGGAGCAGGGCTCGCGACCCGCGGGCCAGCAGAGAGGAAGGAAGACGGTGATGATCGTTGCTTTGCGTCATAACAGAGCGACCGAACTCTCCCTCAGGCCACCCCGGGGCCTACAAATCCCGGCATGCAACGGCCGAGGCTCGCGATGGAGACTACGACTCCCAGCGCGTGCTTGGGGCCGCGTGGCAGCCTGGGGCTTGTAGTCTCGCCCGGGAGCCGCCGCTCGGCGCTGGACTCGGCTGGGACGCGGGGCGGGGCTCAAAGTTTGAGGCTGTCGCCGAGCGGAAGGAGGAGAGGGGCTCTGGCTCCGTGCTGGCCCGGGCCGGGAGGCCGTTACACTGGCAGCGGGGGAGGGGCTGGTGGGCCCCCTCCGCGGCCCCGGCCGCGCTGAGGTGAGAGGAGGAGGGAGTCACGGGGGCGCGGTGAGAGGGGGCAGTAGGGAGCTGTACGCCGGGCGGGGCCTGCCTGTGGCGGTCCTGAGGCCGGTACCGACCGTGCTGTAGCGGTTGAGGGGGTGGGTGGTGCTGGGTCCGCGAGGCGGGACGGGGTAGAGCGACCAGCTGTCCTGATAAAATCGGGACTGTCCCAGTATTTAACCCTTTGTCCCGATGGATGTACGATCAGGACCCCAGTTGTTCTGATGTTCAGGTTAGGAGGTGAGCGAGAGGGAGGCACCGACTCCGTGGGTGCTCTGGGGCAGCCAAGCTCCCCCCCCCAAGTGCACTGTGTCCGTGCTCCTCTCCCTGAGCTTCTGCTGCCTAACAGCTGTTTGGTGGCCATAGACTTTCTGGGAGGGAGGAGCGGGGATGCAGCGCGCTCAGGGGAGGAGGTGGAGAAAAGGCCAGGCAGGGTTAGGGACTTGGGGGGGAAAGGAGTGGAATGGGGGTGGGGCAAGGGCAGTATACCGGCGGGGAGGGGAAGTCAGCACCATAGGGCAAGTGGCGAGCCAGTGGTAGGAGGGGGAGGTGAGTGGCTGGCCAGTGGGGGGGGGGTGGGGGGTGGGAGGAGGCGAGTGGTGGGTAGGGGACTGCAGAGGGATGCAACAAGCCAGCATGGGCCAGGGGGTGAGGAAGGGCATGGGGGGGGGGGGAAGTGGGGAGGATGTGGGACCTGGGGCAGAATGAGGCGGAGTCTGGGAGAAGTGGGGTTGAACTGTTGGCAGGGCTGACAGCACCCCAGTGTGTCCTAATATTTTACTGTTGTGATCTGGTCATCCTAATGGGGTTGGGGGGGAGTAGTGGGACGGGTGGTGCCAGGTCCACTGGGTAGATGGGTGGGGGAGTAGTGGGACGGGCAGTGCTGGGTCTGCTGGTGTGTGGGAGTGGCCAGATAGGGTGGGGCAGTGCCAGGTCTGTTGTGAGGAGCGGGGGAGTGGTTAGCGGGCAGTGCCTAGTAAGTAGGGCTTTAAACTAGGTTCACCAGGGGATGGTGACTTGAGCCCAGAGGTAAGTGGGGAAGTGGGATACCGGAAGGAAATGCAAGGAGGAGGGTGCCACAGCAGAGGTCTCCTCATTCATACTGAGAAAGTAGGGCAATATTAGGTGCCTGTACACGAATGCAAGAAGCCTGGGAAATAAGCAGGAAGAATTGAAGTTCTGGCACAGTCAAGGAACTATGATGTGATTGGAATAACAGGGACTTGGTGGGGTAATTCACATGACTGCAGCACTGTCATGGATGGGTATAAACTGCTCAGGAAGGACAGGTGGAGGAGTTGCACTGCATGTAAGGGAGCAGCATGATTGCTCAGAGCTCCAGTATGAAACTGGAGAAAAGCCTGTTGAGAGTCTTTGGGTTAAGTTTAGAGGCGAGAGCAAGAGGGGTGATGTCATGGTGGGCATCTGCTATAGACAGCCAGACCGGGGGCATGAGGTTGACGAGGCTTTCTTCGGACAACTAACAGAAGTTTCCAGATCAGAGGCCCAGGTTCTCATGGGGGACTTCAATGACCCTGACATCTGCTGGGAGAGCAATACAGCAGTGCACAGACAATCCAGGACGTTTTTGGAGAGAGTTGGGGTCAACTTCCTGGTGAAAGTGCTGGAGGAACCAACTAGGTGCCGTTCTCCTCTTGACCTGCTGCTCACAAACAGGGAAGAATTGGTAGGGGAAGTAGAACTGGGTGGCAACCTGGGCAGCAGCTTGGTCAAGGTTGGGAAGCACTGGATGGTCAGGATCAAGATCCGTACAAAAGGAAAAAAGGAGAGCAGCAGAATACAGACCCTCGACTTCAGAAAAGCAGACTTTGACTTCCTCAGGGAATTGATGGGCAGGATCCCCTGGGAGGCTAATATGAGAGGGAATGGAATCTAGGAGAGCTGGCTGTATTTTAAAGAAGCCATATTGAGGGTGCAGGAACAAACCATCCCGATGTGCAGAAAGAATAGCAAATATGGCAGGTGACCAGCTTGGCTTAACAGAGAAATCTTTGGTGAGCTTACATAAAGGAAACTTACAAGAAGTAGAAACTTGGACAGATGACTAGGGAGGAGTATAAAAATATTGCTCAAGTATGCAGGGGTGTAATCAGAAGGCCAAAGCACCATTGGAGTTGCAGCTAGCAAGGGATGTGAAGGATAACAAGAAGAAGGTCAGGCAAAGTGTGACCCTTGCTGAATGGGGGAGGCAACCTAGTGACAGATGATGCAGAAAAAGCTGAAGTACTCAATGATTTTTTTGCCTCGGTCTTTACAGACAAGGTGAGCTCCCAGACTGCTGCACTGGGCAGCACAGTTTGGGGAGGAGGTGAGCAGCCCTCAGCGGGGAAAGAACAAGTTAAGGGCTATTTAGAAAAATTGGACATGCACAAGTCCATTGGTACAGATCTAATGCATCCGAGGGTGCTGAGGGAGTTGGCTGATGTGACTGCAGAGCCATTGGCCATTATCTCTGAAAACGCTTGGTAATCGGGATGGGGGGGAGGTGTACAATTGGAAAAAGGCAAGCATGGTGCCCATCTTTTAAAAAGGGGAAGAAGGAGAATCCAGGGAACTACAGAGCGGTGAGCCTCATCTCAGTCCCTGGAAAAATCATGGAGCAGGTCCTCAAGGAATCCATTTAAAAGCAGTTGGAGAAGAGGAAGGTGATCAGGAACAGTCAACGTGGCTTCACCAATGGCAAGTCATGCCTGACCAACCTGATTGCCTTCTGTGATGAGATAACTGGCTCTGTGGATATGGAGAAAGCAGTGGATGTGATATATATTGACTTTAGCAAAGCTTTTGATACGGTCTCCCACAGTATTCTTGAGAGCAAGTTAAAAATATGGATTGGATGAATGGACTATCAGGTGGTTAGAAAGCTGGCTAGATTGTTGGGCTCAACAGGTAGTGATCAACGGCTCGATGTCTAATTGGCAGCTAGTATCAAGAGGAGTGCCCCAAGGGTCTGTCCTGGGGCCAGTTTTGTTCAACATGTTCATTAATGATCTGGATGATGGGATGGACTGCACCCTCAGCAAGTTTGCGGATGAGACTAAGATGGGAGGAGAGGTAGATATGCTTTAGGGAAGGGATAGGGCCCAGGGTGACCTAAACAAATTGGAGGATTGGGCTGAAAGAAATCTGATGAGGTTCAACAAGAACAAGTGCAGAGAACTGCACTTAGGATGGAAGAATCCCATGCATACAGGCTGGGGACTGACTGACTAAGCGGCTGTTCTGCAGAAAAGGACCTGGAGATTATAGTGGACGAGAAGCTGGATATGAGTCAACAGTGTGCCCTTGTTGCCAAGAAGGCTAATGGCATATTGGACTGTATTAGTAGGAGCACTGGTAGCAGATCGAGGGAAGTGATTATTTCTCTTTATTCAGACTGGTGACACCACATCTGGAGTATTGTGTCCAGTTTTGGGCCCCCCACTACAGAGTGAATATGGACAAATTGGAAAGAGTCCAGTGGAAGGCAATGAAAATGATTAGGGGTCTGGGGCACATGACTTATGAGGAGAGGCTGAAGGAACTGGGTTTATTTAGTCTGCAGAAGAGAGGAGGGAGGGGGGATTTGATAGCAACCTTCAGCTACCTGAAATGGGGTTCCAGAGAAGATGGAGCGAGGCTGTTCTCAGTGCAGGCAGATGACAGAACAAGGAGCAATGGTCTCAAACTGCAGTGGGGGAGGTCTAGGTTAGTTTTTCCTAATATCCATTTCACTAGGAGGGTGGTGAAGCACTGGAATGGGTTATCTAGGGAGGTGGTGGAATCTCCATCCTTAGAGGTTTTTAAGGCTGGGCTTGACAGAACCCTGCCTGGGATGATTTAGTTGGGATTAGTCCTACTTTGAGCAGGGTGTTGGACTAGATGATCTCCTGAGGTCTCTTCCAACCCTAATCTTCTATAATTAATCTCTTTCTAAGTGGTCTCGGTACCACTAGATGGGACAGAGCACCACACCCAGGAGCTGTGTGGGTTACACAAGCGCTGCCACCTCTCCCAGCGTACAGTCAGAGAAATTAGGGGCCTACTTTTCAGAGGGTGCCAAGGACCCACAACATGAGCTGGAGTTGTGCGTGATGGGTCAGCATCTTTGAGAATCAGGCCCCAGGTGATTTGCCTAAACTCCCAATGGAAATCTGTGACAGAACACTAAAACTCAGATTTCCCACGCAGGGTTTCATGGTTAAGGCAATCCTTCTTCCAGACTTCAGCTACATCAGTCACAGTTTAATTAGATGAGTTCAAGAGAAAATGAGAGTCTATCATATGTGTTTATACAAAACTTCCTGGCTGTTTGGGTTTGGAGGGGTTTCTGTAAGCATGTTGGCAGTGCTGTCTTTTTCACAAATTGTCCCACCATTTGGCCAGGCTATATTTAATAAAGTTTCTTGAAGTAATAAATTCATGGAATTCTAAATGTTTGTTTGTTTGTTTATTTATTGTTCACATCTGGAGTCCTTAAGCTGTGCTGAGTTAAATCCCATGTCTATTTTTTATTATACGTAACTATGCATTGCAGGCACTTGTGTACACTCAGTCTGTACATGGTAACTTCAGGAGTTTGCCTGGAGGAAAGCCAGAAGTTTGTGACATAAACAGAAAGATCAATGCTTTCCCTTCTAGCAAGGAACAGACATACCCAGGTAGAAGGGTGGGGGTAGACAGCAAAACAATTTTGCATTTCTCATTAATCATTTTATGTCAAAATATCTTGCCAAGTGAATTTAAATAGACAAAGATAACAGAAACATAGCAGCAATCAGTTTGAAGTCCCCTGGCTTGCTTTGCCAAAGGAAAGTTTTGAGTTTTCCCCCCTCACTGTTGCCTATAAAATCATCCTACACTCAGTATCACTACTGCTTTAAAGTTTGGAATTAAGATGCAGTAGCAAAAATAAAACTGGCTTATGTTTTAAAATGTGGGAGTATGCTATAGTCTCTAATTATATCCTCTCACTGAATTTCAGTTTAGATTGCGCTGCCAGAAAGTGCATCTCTAACTCAGTGTAATTTTATTCAAGTCAGTGGAGCTTCATTGGGTATAAACTTGGCCCAGTGTGCTTTGAAAAGAAATATTAATGTGACTCACTAAGTACAACCCTCTGTCAATGATACTGTTGCTGAGGAAACTGATAAATGGAGTTTAACAAGGGCAACTGGAAGATGATCCTCCTTTAAGATGCTTCATGGGAGTAGACCTCTTACATGTGCTCTGATACTTCACATCACAGAGGTTTGGTTCTTATTTAAAAAACAAAACAAACCCCCTCAAAATAGTATAACTGAGGACTATTGATATCATCCTAAATGTCAAAATAATCAATGAGCTATAGCCCACTGTTGTTGGTAATAATGGGTTACAATAGGCTGTGCACATTCAGAGCCTGTACAGGTACTGGGTTTCCCAAAGGCATCCTCTTAGATGGAGATGTCACTTAATCATTCCCTTTGGATGTGAAACCTGGGAGAAGTGTGTTAATCCATTTGCTTACCACTCCTGTACAATCCACAGGTTTAGAACAACAAAGGCTAGATAGCAAAACAAATAAAAAGAGAGATTTGGAAAGGGGGTGCTGGAATGGAGGAGCCAGGGCCCCATCACTTTTAAAAGTGGGAGGGCTATACCACGGTTTGGGTGCCAGTGCTGCCCCCCACCTCCTTTTAGGAAGCATCTGATACTCTTGCTTGGAAATATAGACTGTAGTGACATGATCCACAAAGTATTCCTGAACAGAGGAAAATGCTGAGAATTATAAAAGTGCAAAAAGAATTAATAGGAAGATATTCCTTACATAGCTTTACCTGCTTGGCAAACTTGAATTATAGGTAGATATGTTAACTTTGTACTTTTATTGTATCTGTGTAATAAACTTACTTTAACAATTAAGGTAGGTCCTAATGACTATATTTCACAAATTCATTCTCCTATTGTGGTTTCATGTTGCAAACTACAGAGTTTATTTCTGATAGAACAGAATAGCATATATTTTTCCCAACTCGGAGAGGAAAGATGATCCAGGGGTTAGTATGCTGGTCTGGGACTTGGGAGATGTGGATTCAACTCCCTGCTCTGCCACAGATTTCTTGTGGGACCTTGGGTAAGTCACTTAGTTTCTCTCTCTACCTCCATTCCTCATTTATAAAATGGGATAATAGCACTTAGCTACCTCCACAAGGATGTTGAGGATGAAGATATTAACGATAATGAGATGCTCAGATACTATGGTAATGGGGGCCAAATAAGTACCTTAAAGTTTGACCAAATTAAATGATATATAATAAAAACAAAGACCCTTAGAACTGAGTAGTTACCTGATATATTTTGTGTTTCTTCAACACTTTTACTAATGGTGGGTTGCTTTGCTAAGGGTTATTCCTGCATATGATTAAAACATAACTATGTCGGTAATATCATTTTATTTCAAGCCTGACAACCAAGGAGAACAAAACAAACTGCGAAGAGTTACAAAGGGATCTCAGAAAACTGGATGACTAGACAACAAAATGGCAGAAGAAATTCAATGTTAATAACTGCAAAGTAATGCATATTGGAAAACAATCTCAACTAGACGTACAAATGATGGGTCTAAACTAGCTATTACCACTCAGAAAAGAAATCTTGGAGTCACTGGATAGTTCTCTGAAAACATCTGCTTAGTGTGCAGCAGGAGTAAAAAAACCTAACACAATGTCAGGAACCAATAGGGAAGGGATAGATAAGACAGAAAATATCATAATACCACTAAATAAATCTATAGTACACCCACACTTTGAATATGGTGTGCAGTTCTGGTTGCCCCATCTCAGAAAAGATATATTAGAATTGAAAAAAGTATAGAGAAGAATAACAAAAATGTTAAAGGTATGGAACAGCTTCCATGTGAGGAGAGATTTAAAAGACGAGGACTGTTCAGCTTGGAAAAGAGGGCTTGTCTACATCAGAAAGTTGCAGCGCTGGTGAGGGAGTTACAGCGCTGCAACTTAGGAGGTGTACACATCTGCAGGGCACCACCAGCGCTGCAACTCCCTGTTTGCAGCGCTGGCCGTACTCCCGTTTTGTCTCGGGTGTAGAGGATCCAGCGCTGGTGATCCAGCGCTGGTAATCAAGTATAGACACTTACCAGCGCTTTTCGGCGGTTCGGGGAACGCGAGAGCAAACCGGGGAAGGAGACCAGCTTCGCCGCGGTTTGCTCTCGCGTTCCCCGAACAAGCAGGTCTCCTTCCCTGCGGTTTGCACGGCGGTTCGCGGAACGCGAGAGCAAACCGCGGCGAAGCTGGTCTCCTTTCCCGGTTTGCTCTCGCGTTCCCCGAACCCGAGCAAGCAGGTCTCCTTCCCTGCGGTTTGCAGGGTGGTTCGCGGAACGCGAGAGCAAACCGCGGCGAAGCTGGTCTCCTTCCCCGGTTTGCTCTCGCGTTCCCCGAAACCCCTTGAAGCCGCCCAACAGCGCTGCAGTGTGGCCACATCTAACACCACTTGCAGCGCTGGTTGCTGTAAGTGTGGCCACTCTGCAGCGCTGGCCCTATACAGCTGTACTAATACAGCTGTAACAACCAGCGCTGCAAAATTTTAGATGTAGACATGGCCAGAGACAACAAAGGGGATATATGAGAGATCTAAAAATCATGAATGGTGTGGTGAAAGTGAATAGGGAAGTGTTATTTACCCCTTCATATAACAAAAGAACCTGGGGTCAGCCAATGAAATTAACAGGCAGCAGGTTTACAGCAAACAAAGAGGTACTTCTTCACACAATACACAGTTGATCAGTGGAACTTGTTGCTGGGGGATGTTGCAAAGGCCAAAAGTATAACTGGGTTCAAAAAAGAGTTACATAAGTTCATGGAGGATAGGTCTATCAATCAAGGGACTGACTCTGTGGATGCTCCAGGGCTGGAGCAGCCGCATACAAAAGTTAGCAGGTGCTTAGCACCTACTGGCAGGCAGCTCTGCTCCCTCCCCCCGCACTCCTGCTCATCCGCCGCCCCGCTGATCAGCTCCTCCCTCTCTTTCCCAGCACCTCCTGCATACTGCGATGAGCTGTTTCATGGCATACAGGAGGCGCCGGGAGAGGGAGGAGCAAGGACAGGGCATGCTCAGGGAAGGGAGCAGAACTGGGTGGGAAGGAGAGGGGCCTTGGGAGAAGGGGTGGGGCAGTGCATGCAGTGGAGGTGGGAAGGGATAGGGTGGGGGCAGGGCCTTGGGCAAAGTGGGAGGGGTTGAGCACAGTAGTGTAGCTGGGGGGGGAGTGGGACAGCGGCCGCTCTCCCACTGAGCACAAGTGGCACCTGTTTCAATTTCTTGGCACCTTTTTAATTTTTACTCACCAGACAGTGCTCCGGGTCTTCGGCAGCACTTCAGCGGTGGGTCCTTCGCTCGCTCCGGGTGTGTTCAGCGGAACTGAAGAACCCACCGCCGAAGACCCAGAGCACCGCCCCGTGAGTAAAAGCGCCGCAGCGGGTGGCACCTTTTTTGGTGATCGCTTCCCCTGTTCGTTCCACCTGGCTACGCCACTGGTTGAGCACCCCCCGGGGCCATAGGAAGCCAAAATGGTCAGGGATGCAACCCCATGTTCTGGGTGTCCCTAAACTTCTGAGTGCCAGAAGCTGGGATTGGATGACGTGGGGATGGATCATTTCATAATTGCCCTGTTCATTCCCTCTGAAGCATCTGGCACTGGATACTGGGCTAGAAGGACCATTGGTCTGACTTCATATGGCCATTAATTTGTTCTTAAGGTCAAGGAGAAAATGGAAAAATCTCTATTAGAGCAAAGGGTTGATCAAAGGAAAACAAACAAACTACAGCAGATGATCCATCCTAAAAAAAACTGGGGCGGGAGGAGGAGCAGCAGCTCTTGAGCTTGGAGTAGGGAACAAAATTAGGATCACAATAGTGAGAATGGGTATATGTCAAAGATGCACTCCATCATGCATGATTCCAAATGTTCTTTATTAATTTCAACTTGGCCGAGAGGAATCTGTAGAAATAATTACCATGTAGATGATAAAATAGTGGCATCTCACTAAGTGTTTCTGGAAAAATTAGAGGATTTACCAAAAAATACTCATGTGTTTCAAGGATACTCACGATTATTTCTTTGGTGCCTTTTTGAAAATCTCTCCATGGATCTGATCTTATAATGTAAATTCAAGAGCCAATGATTGGTGGTTAGTGATAATTTTGGGGGGGAAATGAGCTGGTAACTAGTAATTAGATTATGATCTTTCAAGGAATCTCCACCTGATTTTTAAAAGAATATTTGTTTAGGACATTTTAACAGGTTTACAAATCTATGCCAAGTAAGTATCAGGGACAACACAATAATTATAACAGTGAGCTTTTGTTTAGAGAAACATACAGTAATAGATAATCAACAGCTCTCACTATTCAATGGGGTGTTACCACACTACAGAATGAGCATCTTTATACTACCCATGACATGCTGTTTCTCTGTACTCAATTATTACACATCAAAATGGAACTACATATTCTAGTAGGCCAATAGTCAGCAACTTGGCTAAGAATAACAGAAAGGTAGAAAAATAACATGTGCTAAAGTCATTCTACTAGTCCCAGTGTGGCAATTCATCAACTTGAATAGGTTTCAGCTGGAGGTGGTATAATTGTACTTCTCTTTTTTCATGTTTTCAGATTTTTCAAAGAACTCCAATAGCCTAATTTTTTTTCTGGGTATGAGAGTTGGTGGTGAATGCTTAATTTCCTTTTAAATTATGATGTCATTTAACCTGAAGTAGGGTACAGTGAAGTGATTGTATACCCGCCTGGGATGCCTTTTTTTCCTAACTGGGTCTAACAACAGTTTTGTCCTCTCCGTTAACTTCTGAAATGCAGTTTTGCTTGCTTTTCTTGAGTGCAAAGTCCGCTGTCCGTAGCTGGAACTTGATTAGCACAGCTGTGCTCCTTTCTACTGGAATAACAATGTGCTTTTCTTCCCTACACACTGTCAATGATCCATGAATCCATTCTTTCTATTTCAGTCTCTGTTCTTGTAGTTGATTTGTAGGTAATTAAGCTACCTGTTCAAAGAATGACTCCAAATACATGAGTTAGAAGGGGGGAACTGCTTATAAGATAAGGTTGCCTATATGAGACAAATGAGTATGTCTGACCAGTGCCATTATAAACTGTTTAAGACTAGTGTCCAGAAACTTTGGTGAGAGTAAGCAAGTCACTCGCTTTCATACTATAAGCTTTCACCATTATGTACTTACTGACAGAATTAGTAGCAGAGGAGGATGCTTTGGTGACACTTTTGTAAAATGTTGGACTTCCTGTAGTTTGTGATTAAGAGGAAAGACTGACATTTAGATTAGGATTTTATTGCAATATTGGGTCATGGGTTGAGATAAGAACAACTATGCTAGGTCAGACCAATGGTCCATTTAGTCCAGTATCCTGTCTTCTGACAGTGCCCAATGCCAGATGCCCCAGAGGGAATGAACAGAACAGGTAATCCTCAAGTGATCCATCCCCTGTTGCCCATTCCCAGCATCTGGCAAACAGGATAGGAGCGCTTCTAATAGCCATTGATGGACCTATCCTTCATGAACTTATCTAGTTTTTTTTTTTGAAACCTGTTATAGTCTTGGTCTTCACAACATCCTCTGGCAAAGAGTACCACAGGTTGACTGTGCATTGTATGACTAAATACTTCCTTTTATCATTGATATTACTGTAATATTTTATTTTTAGGATAAATGGGTGTGCATGACCTTTCCCTGAACTAAAGCAGTTCCATGTCTTGTTTGGTAAGTATACATTTAATATGGTTTATTTTATGTCATAGTTTTTGACAGTTGCACCTTGTAATTCAATCATGTATCATGAAATAAAACTTCTAGTGAAATTTCTTGCTATTTGCTGAGGGAAAACTCCATTCAAGGGATTCTAGCAGTAAACAATAACAAATTCCTAATGTAGATGCTAGCAAAGGGTTCAGGAGAGTGTGAGTTTCTCTTCTAGCACCACAGAATAGTTCAGAGAGCTGATTAGAGTGTTGGTGCTCACTCTTATTAGAATGGGGCTCATTAATATTAAAATTAAGAAAAACCTTAAACAGCTTTGGAATTTTATACAATGTATTCCTCCACTCTGAAAGGTAGGTCCTAGAAGAAGATAAAAATATCATGGAAGAGGGCAATTGCATTGGGCCCTTAAGTGCTACTGTTCTCAGGGGAACTCTTCCACCTCTCTATTCCTGGTTTACTTATGTCAAGAGACTATGGTCCCAAACTGTGGGGCATGGAAGAACGTTGGGAGGTTATGGCGGGGCCCAGGCCAGCCCTCTTATGGAGTGGGGAGGGAGTGCCACACAACCTCGATCTGCCCCTGGCTCTGCTCCTGGCCCCAAGTGGGGCCCTGCCCTGGCTCTCCACCATGGCTCTGGCCCCTCTCCCAGCCCCAGCTCCTGGGGGCGGGGAAAACCAGGTAAGAGACGTTAGCATAAGCAAAAAAGTTTGGGGACCCTGCACTAAAATGATGTGCACAAAGATTCTTTTTGATGAAGTCCTGGATAACTGGAACATGGCTTTGGGTAACATCTCCCACCCCGTAATACTCTATTGATTACAGTACATCCATTGCAGTTCACTTACTGATACAGTATTATGTATTTCAAGGATTGTTCCTGTATTCTGCGGACAACAGTTGAATCAATCAGACAAGAAAAGCAATCAGAAAATAGCATCCATCAGTACTTGGTAAGAAGAATCCAAATTGATTTAAGAGTTAACCTGCAAAATTAAATGGAAAAAAAAATGTAAGGCTGAGAAATATCAAGCACTGTACATCAGGAATTTCCAAAGATTAAGCTTACTATTGCAATGTTAACTTGGTAAGGTTGTGGGTAGAATATGTAGTATTTTCTAATCAAATTTTTCTTACATCTAAAGCTGCATGCATTACTCTTCAATCTGTACTAGAAAAATTCTGAATGGACAATGTCACCAAATCTCATACTGTGATAGAAAAAAAACGGTTACCTTCTTGTAACTGTTGTTCTTCGAAATGTGTTGTTCATGTCCATTCCAATCAGGTGTGTACGCGCGTATGTGCATGGTAGCCAGAAGATTTTCCCATAGCAGCATTTGTCGGGTTGGTCTGGGCACCCTTTGGAGTCGTAACTTTATGGCACTCAATATAGAGTCCTGCCAACCCGCCACCCCCTCAGTTCCCTCTTGTTGTCTACTCTGACAGAAGGGTATGAGGATGGGTATTGGAATGGACATGAACAACACATCTCAAAGAACAACAGTTACGAGAAGGTGAGTAACTTTTTTCTTCGAGTGCTTGTTCATGTCCATTCCAATCAGGTGACTCACAAGCCCATGTTCAGGAGGTGGGGTCAGAGTCGTCCACTGATTGGAGCACCACTCTTCCACAAGCCGTATAGTCTCTGGCCTGCTGGGTGATCGCATAGTGCGTGGTGAAAGTGTGTATGGAGGATCACGTCACTGCTCTGCAGGTTCTCGGTGGGATCCTGCAGCAGGAACGCCATTGAAGAGGCCTGAGCGCTGGTGGAGTGCGCAGTGATTGAAGGAGCAGGCACCCTTGCCAGGTTGTAGCACTCCCGGATGCAGGATGTGATCCACAACAAAATCCGTTGAGAAGAGACAGGAAGACCTTTCATTCCATCCGCCACTGCCACGAATAACTGCACCGAGTTTTGGAATAGTTTCATTCTGTCGATGTAGAAGGCTAGCACTCTGCAGACATCCAATGAGTGAAGTCTTTGCTCCCTGCCACACGAGTGCGACTTAGGATAGAACAGTGGGAGGAAGATGTTCTGGTTGATGTGAAACTGGGAGACAGCCTTCGTGAGGAAAGCCGGGTGAGGTGTGAGCTGGACCTTGTCCTTAAGGAACACAGGGTAAGGGGCTCTGAAGTCAGGGCCTTGAGCTCAGACACCCTCCTGGCTAAGGTTATCGCTACCAGAAATCTACCTTGTCAGAGATGGAGCAGGGAGCAGGTCATCAAAGGTTCAAAGGGTGGTCCCATGAGTCTGGAAAGGACCAGATTGAGGTCCCAAGCTGGGACAGGCTGCCGGACATGCAGGTGTGATGCTGCGGTCTGTATGATTTTATAAAAATTTGATAATGAGTGAATATAATGTAACTGGAATATGCTTCATGCAAAAGCTCTCTTGTAAGGTATCGTTACAAAGCTTATAATCTACTGAGTGATAATCCTATTTGTATAAATGTACAACTGTTGTATCTGAAACTAGACATATGAAATATAACTGAGGTAATTATGCAAAGTGTGGGCTGTTAATGGTGGTTTGGAATCTAGATGACTCCCATTAACCAGAACAATTGTCTGCAAATGGGTGTGTTTTACCTGTAAGTCTTCCTGTATACGTGTGTGCTGGCAAGTGGGCAATGAAGTCTTGCAGTGACATGTGATCATGTCACCTGAACTGGAATCCATCTTTAATCTGGTGTCTTTCCATTGAGAAGGAGGGGATGGAAACCCAGAGAGGGACAAAGGATTCCCGCCTTATGGAAAGAATATATAAAGGGGTGGAACAGAACGAAGAGAGGAGAGAGGAGCCATTATGAAGAATCCCCTAGCTACCACCTGAGCTGGAACAAGAGCTGTACCAGGGGAAGGAATTGTGCCCAGGCTGGAAGGTGTCCAGTCTGAGGAAAAAACTTACTGAAGCATTTCTGAGGGTGAGATTATCTGTGTTCAGTTTGATTAGACATAGATTTGTGCATTTTATTTTATTTTGCTTGGTGACTGACTTTGTTCTGTCTGTTATTACTTGGAACCACTTAAATCTTACTTTCTGTATTTAATAAAATCACTTTTTACTTATTAATTAACTCAGAGTATGTATTAATACCTGGGGGAGCAAACAGCCGTGCATCTCTCTCAGTGTTATAGCAGGTGAACAATTTATGAGTTTACCCCGTATAAGCTTTATACAGAGTAAAATGGATTTATTTGGGTTTAGACCCCATTGGGAGTTGGGCATTTGAGTGTTAAAGACAGGAACACTTCTGTTATCTGCTTTCAGGTAAACCTGAAGCTTTGGGTCACGTAATTCAGACCCTGGGTCTTTGTTGGAGCAGACAGGAGTGTCTGGCTCAGCAAGACAGGGTGCTGGGGTCCCGAGCTGGCAGGGAAAGCAGGAGCAGAGGTCTTCTTGGCACTTCAGGTGGCAGCTCCCAAGGGGGTTTCTGTGATCCAACCTGTCATAGCAGGTATAGCCTGTCGAGCCCTTTAAGGAAATGGCTGACTTTAGGGTTGGCAAAGACCAAGCAGCCCTCTGCACCTGGATGAAAGGCAGAGATTGTGGCCAAGTGATGACATGGACAGTTCCTGCTGCTTGAGATGGAGGAGATAGTCTTATATAAGTGGCACAGAGGCGAGTGTCAGGAATGACTGATGCTGCGCTGACCAGATTGAAAATCTCTTCCACTTATCAAGGTAAGTAGCCCTGGTAGAGGACTTGCCTAACTCATTGGGTTCAGCCATGGAGCTTCCATGCCATGACGTGCAGCAGCTCTAGGTTTGGATGTTGAAGACGGCCATGATCCTGAGTAACTAAGTCTGGGAAGAGTGGCAAGGTGAGTGGAGCTTCCATGGACATTTCCAGGAGTGATGTGTACCAGTGTTGGCAGGGCCAGGCTGGAGCGATCAGAATCACTGAAGCTTCTTCCCTTCGTATCTGAGGAGCACCTTGTGATCAAGAGGGATGGATGGGAAGGCGTACAGGAGACGGCCTCCCCATAGTGGAGGAACACATCCGCAATGGAGCCTGGCTGTGATTCAGGAAGAAACAAAACTGTTGACACTTCCTGTTGCATCACATGGCACACAGGTCTACCTGGGGAAAACCCCACTGATGGAAGATTGAGTTCAAGATGTCCGGGCAAAGGGACCACTTGTGGCCATGGAACAACCTGCCAAGATGATCTGCCAACTCGTTCTGTACTCCAGGGAGGTACGATGCTTGCAGGTGTATTGAGTGTTCTACCCAAAAGTCCCACAGCATGACAACTTCCTGGTACAGGGGAGAGGTGCATGCACCCCCATTTGTTGATATAAAACATTGCCGTGGTGTTGTCTGTCACTGATACACATCTCCATGCTAGGTGTGCTTGGAAAGTCTGGCATGCCAGGCGCACTGCTCTCAGCTCTCTGACATTGATGTGGAGAGTGAGATCCACCTGAGACCAGAAGCCGTATGTTCTGACATCTCCCAAATGTGCCCCCAAGTCCAAGTCTGACACATCCATCACTAGTGAGAGGGATGGCTGAGGGCTGGTGAAAGGGATCCCTGCACACACTACCTGCGGGTTGAGCCACCACAGAAGGGAGTCAAGTATCAGGCGAGGCAGGGTTACAGTCCTGTCCAAACTGTCCCGGGCTGGCCGATAAACTGACACCAGCCATGACTGAAGAGGTTGAAGCCTGAATCTGGTATGCTATATTACATAAGAACAGGCTGCCATGTGTCCTAGAAGTTTCAGGCAGTACCATGCTGTGGTGGTGAACTGTCCGAGACCTCAAATAATGTCACCTACGGCTCGAAATCTCACTTTTTGAAGGAATGCCCTGGCATATGTCGAGTCCAGTACCACCCCTACAAATTCTATCCTCTGAACTGGGGACAGCATTGATTTACCCTAGTTCAGTAGCACGCTCAGTTCGTCAAAAGAAGTTCTTATGAAGGCGACCTGCGTCTCTACTTGAGTTCTGGATTGGCCCTTGATCAGCCAGTCATTGAAGTATGGGAACACCTGTACCTGTCGCTTGTGCAGGAACGTGGCCACGACTACCATGCACTTGGTGAATACTCGAGGTGCCGCTGACAGGCCGAACAGGAGAACTGTGAACTGGTAGCGGATGTTGTTCACCATAATCCTGAGGTATTTTCTGTGGGACTGAGTTATTGTTATGTGAAAGTATGTGTCCTTCAAGTCAAGGGCGGCATACCAGTCTCCTGGATCCAGTGAAGAGATGATGGAGGCCAAAAAGACAATGCAGAACTTGAGCTTCTTCATGAACTTGTTGAGTTCTTGCAAGTCTAGGATGGGCCTGAGCCCGCCTTTGGCTTTCGGTACTAGGACATACCGAGATAGAAACCATTTCCCTTCCGCTCTTGAGGGACCTCTTCCACTGCCACTAGTGAAAGGAGCAAGTGTACCTCCTCTATAAAGAGTTGCTTGTGAGAGGGATCCCTGAAGAGGGACAGGGAAGGATGGTGGAAGGGCGAGAGGGCTCAGAATTGGATGGAGTATCCCCTCTCTACTGTGTAGAGCACCCAGCAGTCTGAAGTGATACAGGACGAAGCACAGTAGAAAGGGGAGAGTCAGGACAAAAGATAAGGCGAGGTAAATCCAGTTTTTGTTCTGGTGTGCCGTCCTTGACCATACCTTCAAAAAGGCCTGTTTTGGGCTGGAAGATGGCTTGGATTGGCTAGAGCCCTGGCCTGATGACAGATGTGGCCTTTTCCTGCCACTCCTGTTCCTCCTCCAGGAACTGTCCTGATGGTTCTGCTGGTAGAAGCGCAGGGGAGGTTACGGTCTAAAATGCTTCCACTGCATAGCGGAAGTATGAAGGCCCAATGATTTGAGAGTAGCTCTCGAGTCCTTAGGCTATGCAACCTTTTGTCTGTTTTCTCGGAAAAGAGAGCTGAACCCTCAAATGAGAGGTCCTGAATAATCTGTTAGACCTCATATGGCAGGCCCAAGACCTGGAACCAGGAGCTCCTTCTCAGGGCTATGCCCATAGCCATCACACGGGTAGCTGCAATCTGACGGTAGAATAGACCTTTCTTCTGTAAAAGTTGAGTCCTTTTTGCCTCCAGATTCTTCGAAGAGGGTCCCTGGAAGCCCTGGCATTCACGCTGGTTGACAGCATCAACAACGAGATAATCGGGTGGGGGATGGATATACAAATGCTCATAGCCCCTGGATGGCACAAAGTAGTGTCTTTTGTTGCACTTAGCCTTAGGGGGCAATGTGGGTGGGGTCTGCCACAAAGTTTTTGTAGTGTCAGAGATGGCTTTTGTAAGAGGCTTGGCAATATGTGCAGGTCTGGAGTGGGTAAGGATGTCTACCATTGGATCTGTGTCCTCCACTACCTCCTCTGCCTGAATACTCAGGCCCTGGGTAACCCACCACAGCTATTGCTGTAGAACCCTGCTGTCTTCCAGGGCTGGGGCTGTAGCCATGCCCGTGAGCCCCTCGTCTGGTGAGGACAAGGACGAGACCCCCGTAAGGGATGACTGCTCCCTTCCTTCCACACCCAAGGGGTCCTGCAGCACCTGGATTTCTTAGGCCAGTGCCGACCCGGATGGTATTGTACCCCTCGGTGTCGGGACTGCATACACTGACACCGGTGATGCCGATGCCGAGGCCATCATTGACACTAGAATTGCAGTCGGTGCCAGGGCCGTCGTCAGTGTTGGAGATGTCAGAACTGAAACAACTGAGGCCAATGCAGGCTGTGCTGGAGGCATTGGGATGGTTGTGTTGGGTGGCAGTGAGGCTATCCTGATCCTGCCGATGGTGCTGGAGGGGCTACAAACGTAGCCAAGGCCACCAAAGTCACCCTGGAATGTGACTCTTGGATCCGACCTTGTCTTTGATGAAAAGCCCGGGGAGTCCAAAAAGGGCCATTGGGCCGGGGGGCTACCATTGTGCCCGTCTGCTCCTACTCCTATTGGACTTATAGGAGTCAGACTCCAGGGTGTCTGAAAAAGAGGACTACGAAGGAGCATTATTTCTAGGAGCTGACCGTTTGCGCCAAGGGCTTGGGAACCGGCGCAGCTGGGTGTGTTCCGGTGCTTGGGAGTGGCGCGTCAGGGTTTGAGATCTACAGAGCATCATGGCGGACTTTCCCTTTGAAAGTGCATAGGGAATAACCAGTGCCGGCGACCTGTCCCATCTAGGAGGGGAGAACTGTGCCGTGAGATGGAGCAGTTCTTGGGCTGCCTCAAATGCCTCCGGAGTCCAAGGGAGCTGTAGCTCCCAGCTCGGCCTCGGTGAATGAGGGGGGTCCAGACTCAGCCGCCCCTCCATGCGGGCAGAAGTCGACGCGACTGTCACCATTGGTGGAGTGGAAGTAGTGTGGCCCAACTTGGGTCTCACAACGGCTGGCTCCTTAGACTAGTCGGGGAAGAATGACTTGTCACCGGCCTCCTCTTCTTCTGCAGCACCGGGGATTGAGAACGGTGCCTGCGTGCTGCATGTGAGCCACGAATGGAGCCGGGATGGTGCACTGAGTCCTTGTCCTTACTCAGCCCCGATCCTCATGCTGATGGTGCCGGAGCGCTCCGCACTGAGGAAGTGGAACTCGGCAGGGTCCGTCGACCCAGGGTCGGACTAGGGGCAGAGTGCAGCCAGGGCCTCTCAGAGGTCCAGTGAAGCCCAGGCCACTTCCAGCTTTTGAGTCCCCTAGTCATAATAAAATAAAACATGACGACACATGAAAACAAATAAGGCACCAAAAAAAGACAATTTGAATATTTTATTTAACAAATGCTTTTCTAGCCTTTTTTTGTGCAAATGCACTAATTATTGAGGAAAAAAATCTAGCTTTCGTGCAATGTCACAGTTGATATTAAGCATGGCGAGCCCATTCAAATGCTCTTGTCCCATAGTTGAACTGTGATAGTTCTTTACCTGCTTCAACACGTTGAAGGTGCGTTCACCTGAAGCCACTGATGCAGGCAAACTGACAAAAATACACAATGCAATTGTGATGTTAGGAAACACCCCAGAGTCTCCAAATTCGAGTATTTCTTGAAGCAATTCCTTTGGCTTGCAATCCAGTTTAAAGTTCATGGAATATATTCATTTGAGGAAGATGACCTCATCACTGAGATCTTTTGAGATTTCTTTGTTGTACTGTTGCTGAAATTGTTCAGCTGCAGAAAGTAGATCTTCGTTACTCAGTCTATTGAACTGTCAAAGAAACCCCAAAAGGGTACAAATTAGTCAAATCGACGTGCAAGACCTGATTGAATAGCGTCAATGATGACAAGAAAGACATTGACCCTATAATGCTGCTTGGCATCAGATTCAGTAGGTGGAGTACTCAGATGAAGTGCCAATATTCTGTGCCACTAATTTGGACTCAGTCGGGGTCGCATCTCATTGTTCACGAATTTGTTGAATTTCATTGATAAGACTTTTAATGTTATCCCTTTCAACATCAAGTGTAGCATTGCATGCTTCAATTACCAGATTAGTTTGGTGGATCATTGTAAATAACTTCATCCACAAAGATGACATCAGAATGCTTTCAAATTTGGACATGTGTTTCTGAACAGACTGAAGTTCAGTTTGAGCCTGTGTAGTGAGATTGAGAGATTCAAGCTCATTGAAAGCCTTTCTCACTGAATTCAACTGCTGCGCAACTGGTTGAACACCATCAATCCATGCAGATCATCTAGTTTTGGACATTCCATGCAGTGAAACAGGAAGATATTGCTTCAGAATTTCCCACCTTTGTGGACTGCTACTGAAGAGATTATTCAGCAAATGTACAGTTTCAAAGTAAGTAATTGCTTCCTTGCCTGATTCAGCAGAGTCAACACCTACAAGCTTTAGTGTGTGATTTCCACAGCTGGAGAAAATACAGTTTGAATTACGCTCAAGCAGAACTGCTTCTACACCTTTGTACTTCCCAGCCATATTAGATCCATTGTCATAGGCTTGACCAATGCAGACTTGAAAATCTAACATAAAACCTTCTAGAATTGCTAGTACTTGAGTTGCAATTTCTTTTCCAGTTTTTCTTTTGAAATTATCAAACAAAATAAACCTTTCTTCAATTGAAAATTTTGAGCTGTCTACAATCTTAACATATCGAATAACCATAGTAGTCTTTTCCTTGTGAGAACAATCTGGAGTGGCATCAACAATGATTGAAAAATACTTGGCATTTCAAATCTCATCAAGAACTGTTGTTTGTACGAATGACTCATATAGCTCAATAAACTTGTTCTGTATGTGTGTGGAGAGAGAATGGACTTACATGTGCTTTTGACTCTCTTGCAATTCTCGAACACATTTAACATGCTCTGATAAAAATGGGTTATAATTGCTGAGGAGCTCAACTATGCCTGGAAAGTTTCCATTTGCACGCTCACCAATACGTTGACTGGAACCAATCCCTGCTCAGAAAGAAAAAGGATGACATTCAGGATGCGCTCAAGAAGTTTTTTCCAGTTATTAGTTTCTGTAGAGAGCTTAGTCAAGAGTAAACTCTCAACAGAATTTTCAGCTGATGCTGCCCTACTGGCTGATTTCCATTCAACACAGTTTTCTTTGTGTGATGGTATTCGGTCTGTCAACTTCCTCCAACCTCTGTTGATGCTCCATCCTGATTGATCAAAGAGAACTGATGCATTTTCAGTGCTTTTGTTCAAAATGAAGCAGGGTGTACAGTACAGAGATTGTTTCTCCGTACTCCAGCGTAACCAGTCTCTTGTGCGGGTCTCACCATTTGGAAGAGTTTTTGTCAGCAGATGAGTAGGGAAAGCATGATTATCAGCATCTCGTGAAATGTTACTTGGAATTTCAAAACAACTAATTTGAAGAAAAGATTGCATTTGGGCAGCATTGCTCTTGTCATTAATTCCAATGTCAGTTACAGTCAAACTTGTTGTACTCATGAATTGCTCTTTCTTTATAAGATCTACATCTTCCTGTTGCTGTTGAGTTTCTTGATTGTACACAGGATCTTCTGCTGCATCTGGTACTGTTGGCACATCTCCTTCTTGACTGCTGTCCTCATGTTCACGTATTGGCATTGTATTATCACCTGTTGCAGTTGCACAGTTTTCATTATCTGTGTTGTTTGTTGGGTAAGGTGTGTTTTCCAGTGGTTTGAGAAATGAAGTTATTGGTTTTGAGCTCTTAGCTGCTGCTTCACTCAGTTGTTTTTGCCTCTCTTGCTTGCACCATTTTCAGAGCTCCTCTTCATAGTGATCTATTTACACCTGAAATGTTCTAAAGTAAATATGTAGCCCGTCCACACTTGAAATATTCTGCTGTATATAAGTAGCCTATATACTCTTGAAATCTTCTACTGTAAACGTACACAAATGCTGAAAATATATAAAATGAAGGAATACTAATTAAGAACATAAAATGAAACAGTCAGGTTATTATCCTTATCACTGAATCAAAACTCAAGCATGCAAGGTATAATATAACAGGCTGAGCTGAAGACAAAGGAATGATGTGTATATATAGTAAACCCAGACACAGATACAGTCAGGGATAATGTCCAAAAATTTCAAAGGTATATCCTCATGAAACTCACTGTACAAGGTTGTCCTCACAAATTTTCACCTTGAATCTGGGCCTATAGACTATAAAAGAATATGATGATGGCCAAACTACCAAGCTAGGGCTCAACCAACCAGTCACCTCTTTTAGCTACCATATGAAGATAATGAGAAATGCTCACACATAAATAATTCCTTAGTCAACTAGACGTAAAACCATAAAGACACTAAAATGTAACAATTCTCTACCTTTTTAACACACACTTGATCCAGCACCAGCTACTAGTAGTGGTTTGTTTATATAATCAGCTGATCTGAGAGGACATGTTCATCACGGTCTAATCTTGTGCCATCAGAACTTATGTATTTTTATTAATATTTATGAACATTTTTAACTCTTTAATATGAAAAAATCTATCAGTTAACAAAAAATTGTGTTTTACCAAATTGCATCTCTTATTTGCTTAAAATTGCAGCTCATTTTATCCAATAGGGATATGCATAAAAACAAGTTGCAAAACTTATCAAATGCCAAAAAATTAACAAGTGTCTAAATCTGAGGCCCCCTTTGAGCTTGAGGCCCAGGCCAAATGGCCCTCCCAGCCCTCCCTCTGATTGGCCCTGAGTACAGCCTTCATTAACAGGACCTTCAGGCGCTCATCTCTATCTTTTAATGTCCTGGGCCGAAAGGTCTTGCAGATGGCACAATGAGCCTTCTGATGACTCTCTCCTAAACACTTCAAACACGAAGTGTGAGGATCGCTTCTGGGCATACACTTGCTGCAGGTTTCGAAGCCCGGAGATCCTGGCACGCCCCGGCATCGAGAGAGCTTAGGAGCAGAAACCCACGCCCCAAAGGAAGCTTAATCTAACACTGAGGGCTACTAACTATTTAATTAACCTACATAGCTAATGAAAACTATGTATAGAGACTGCTAAATGTGCTTGCTGAGACAAGAGCACAGGGAAGTTCCAGCTAACCATCACTGGATGTAAGAAGTAACTGAGGGGGAGGCGGGTCTGCAGGACTCTATATTGAGCACCATAAAGGCATGATTCAAGGGGGCGCCCAGACCGACCTGACAGATGCTGCTATGGGAAAACCTACTGGCTACTGTACACGTGCGCACACACACTCTTGATTGGAATGGACATGAACAAGCACTCAAAGAAGAACTGTAATTTCTTGAATCTCAAAAATTGAGTGCTTGATTTTTTCCACCCACACATTTGCACTAGTTTGTATTTATTTATACATATACTCACACACACACACACACACACACGTGTGTACCAGTATTAAAAACTAATCCTTTTACCACTAGGCAGATGAACCTGAGTTATCCTGGATTCATCCATATGGAAGAGATGAAATGGTACTTTGTTCTTCTGACATCTCCCATTATGAACTCCAGGTGGAAATAGGTAAGCTAAATCTATGCTGAAATATGCTTTGTCCACACAAGATTTTTCCTGCAAATGGCCATTCTTTTTATATATATATATATATATATATATATATATATATATATATATATATATATATATATATATATATATATATATATATATATATATATATATATATATATTTTAAAAAGTCCCCTAAGTGGAAAACCTAAAAGCTGAGAAAACATGTTCTCCTTGTTATAGAGCCAACCAAAATTATTTTAAGATCTCTCTAAATGTTTGCACATGTCTTGACCTCTGATCTTAGCTGATTATTTTTCTAGTGTTGTGAATTTCTCTTGATGTTTAAAGAAATAGAATAGAAATTCACAAAGATACACAAAGACCTGTCTGAATCTGAAATTTCTATTCCAACTTGGAGAAAAGATTTTCTGCTCCTCTTGTTGCTAATATTTTTTTAAATAAATAACTGCACTAAATCGGGTACATTGATTGTAAATATAGTAGAGAGCAAATCAGCATTGCAGTTCTGGTGGCTGTGGCACTTGACAGTTTCTTATCAGTCAACAGGCATAGTAGATGGTCCTAAAGATGGCTGTACTGCATCACTATGTTTAGAATGATTGCCAATGGTGGTAATTCTTTAAGTAGGACATCAGCAAAGTAGTCAACATTTGTAAGACACTTCATTGGTCCTGAGAAATAAGACTTGCTTAAACAAGTTTGATTAGACTAAACAGAAGCAACAACCATGGCTTGACTAGTTTTCTGGCTGATGTTACATGTAAGAATGCACTGTTAACTGCACCCTTAAAACCATAGATTCACTGCAGTCAGCAGCAGTCTGTTAAAATTCTAGGACTGTTTGACTACTTAGTGAAGAAGCAATGTTGTGGGTTCTTTTTAAAACTACCTTTTTATAATGTTAACGAAAGGCAGTTGGCTTGCTTCTGGTTATAGGAAGAGGATTCAACAATTTAACTTCGATCTACCTTGCCCGACACACACCTACAGGAACGCTTGTGACTGTAAGGATCACAGACTTAGAAAGCTGCTCTGAAGAACATTTGAAAGCTTTACAGGTAAAACAGTGGGACTTATATAGATGTCTGACACAGAAACTATAATGTATGTGAGTATATGCAATTAACCAGTACCAGAGATAGCCTTGTTATATGAACTTGGTGCAAACTAAATTAAGTGGCTTCTTGATAAGGTACTAGAGAATAAACTGAAGTCTTCTGCCATACAACAATTTCTAGTCATGCAGGAATCCCAGTTTGAAACACAAACTCTATACTCTTCACTAGAATAAGGGGCTTAGAATTAATAATAAACAAACAAGTTCATATACACATTGAAAGCTTCAACAGTTTGTTTGAATTTCCATTGCAGGATGTGCAAAGCATCTGCAATTTACATAGTGGGACTCCAAACTTGTTAGCTAGTAAGAACTGCATTTACAAAATTGACTTTTTAAAAATTGAGGACCTGTGTAGTTAAGGTTTTGGCAAGATAATAACTTCCAAATAACTTACTTTTGTTTAATTCTCTAGAATGAGGTGGTGCTATCTCACTTTTTCCAGCACCCCAACATACTGACACTTTGGACAGTGTTTACTACTGGCAGCTGGCTTTGGGTCATCTCTCCGTTCATGGCTTACAGTAAGAATTGTAACTACAACTTGGGAAAAAGCTTACTGAATTAACTCGGGATTAGATAGCACAGTCCCTAACACCAGGCGTGCGGCTATGGAAGAGCACAAGACAGAGCAATTCTATATTTCCTGTCAGTGTCTCTTCTCTTGTAGAGCTTGGATGTGTCCTAGTTCCTCTGTGCCAAACTTATGAATTTTGCTTCTCCTAGAAGGCAGTGTGGATTGGCTATACGGGTGAAACAGCCAGTTTCCAGTTCATGGAAACATGATTAGGATGTGGTAGGCTTCATTGTGATATTTTACTACTGGAAGAATCACTTTCTTTCAGTGATATACTCTGACCGAGGTGACTTTCTTCATCAGCAGTTGCCTCCCTGTAGAAGTTATTGTAAAGAGAGAACAATGTTTCTTCTCTGGAGTACATGAACAGTGGAGAGAGTGCTGTGTTATAGTAGGAATAAAGATTTGTCACTAACAAGATCCAAATGCTTAGCGTGATTTTTTTTTTTTTCTTTTCAGATTCAGCTAGTCACCTGCTGAGGACCTACTTCCCTGAAGGAATGAGCGAAGCTTTGATAGGAAACATTCTGTTTGGTGCAGTTAGAGGGTTAAATTATATGCACCAAAATGGCTACATTCACAGGTATGAGACAATTAATACCATAGGTAAAATGTTGTAGCAACACATAAGCTTCCACACTGAAGCTACTCATTAGTCTATTCAGTTTACCAGAAGCCTATGCCTGATTGCTATAGAGGAAGGGGAGCTCCCTTTCAACACCCATTTTTCTTATTACTCACAAATTGTTCAGCACTGTGGAGTAGACACACTTTTTTCTGAGCATTTTCTTGGTTTGATACCCTCCAGGATCTCCGGCATAGCTAGTTTAGCTGAAAAGACTACTTTAGTTCCTATAAAATGTCTAATCACTTTTGAGCCTTCTTGCCACAGTGACTTTCTGCGGTAGTACATTGCAGAGGTTGAACTATAATGCTTTGTAAATAACTTCCCTTTATCCATTCGAAATGTGTTGCTATTCAATTTAATTGTTCTTTTACAGGGGGCTGGATGAATGGGAGCACTTGTTTGGTCATCTTTTACTGTTTATACAATGCTTTGGAGATGTAAAGCACTCTTTCAGTAGTGTTATGGAGTTTGTTGATAAATGGTATAGTCAGTTGCTTGACCACACTTTTGTTTGTTATGAAATATAAATCAAGAGTCCAAATAACCATTGTCAGGTTCATTAATAAGGTACAGGAAAATATGTTCTCTACAATGCCAGTCTCCAAAGGACAGTCCTGTGCAGCAATATTACACATTCACCTTACACAGAAGGTGTGCTCCCCAAAGTTACATCCCTGAAGTCGTCGTTTTATAACTGACTTGTTTACCAGAAAAAGGAACTGTATACATCACCTGCCACTGGAGTGAATTAATCAGCTTTTATCTTGTTTGTTTCTGGTACCCTGGTGTACCCCGTTATCTCTTGTTCTGAACCCATGCATTCCAGGTACTAAAGAGTGTAAAGATACCTCCTAGGCGTGTAGCAGGATAAACAAGTCTGTCTGCAGATTAGTCCTGCTTTGAGTACGGGGGTTGGACTAGATGACCTCCTGAGATCCCTTCCAACCCTGATACTCTATGATTCTATGAAATGTCCTGATACTGACAGTTTTCCTATCTTTGTAAGCCAAAGTTTACTTCAGATAATGCAAGCTATTATGGAATACTTAGCATAAGTGAACAGAATTATAATAAAGGTACAGTCCAATTTGGGCTATATAACTGCTATGTTAATGCTTAATATTATGGATACTGAAATGCTTGGAACACATATTGGGGGTAGTCAACATAGTATGTATGTATGCTAGTCAGTGTATATTAGTCAACAGGTTGCTGCATTGGCTTCCTAGTTATGGTTAGAACTTTTTTTTAAAGATTAGAAAGCTGACACTTGAAGCCTAACTTTAATTTCCTAAAAAGTTTCACTTGTTCAAACTTTTCATATGGCTTCTAATAAGAGGAGGATTCATGGTGAAAGCATTTTTTGAGCTATGGAACTCCAAAAAGATTGTTCACTTTTCCCAAAGACTTCTAAAAAGCCTGAACTTCTCTTAACGTCTTATTTTTAAGAGTAACAGTTTTGTCCAGAAGCTCCACATTTGTCTTATATGAGTTCTGACTATTTAATATCAGACTTTGTGGTTTATAGTGGAAGTCAAGTTTCCTACACAAATTCTTACCTCCAAGAACAGTCTGGTCTTAAGCAAACTTCTTGTTGGTTCTTTAATTTGAAGCTTCTATCAAACTGTGAATTTACCAGAAATCTTAAGTGGCACAATGATGCTGCTTCAAAACTGGAAATATGTTTACCATAAATTAAAAATAGGGCCTTATTAGGAAGTTACAGATTTAAAAATAAGGCAAGTCTTGAAATGCATAGGAATAATTCGAAAACAAACCTTAATTTGGACTTCATCTCCTTGTTCACCACAGCCTGTAGACTAGAAGCTTTGTATTTCTGCCCACCCTTTACATATCCAGCATCCATTCTTCTGTATCTGTTCTCTTATACGGTGTTCACTGTATCTGACATGGAAATCACCGAACACTAGCTAAAGACCCAACCCTGCTCTAGAGATAACAGCATCTTGTATCTTAACTCTGGAATAGAGTTCAGAGAATGTCTCCTTCCCCATCCCCCCAAATCCATTATAAACCAATTATTCTACACTGACCTCCTCTCTATGCAGATGCCTCAATATATATACCTCATTTTTTCTTGTATAAACTCTGTGGATGCACCTTTACCCCCATTCACTGTACTCGTTGACTGCAGGTGCCAGAATACCATGTACACTGACACAGACGAAGGACCTGTGTATACTTTACATACATGCTAGCTTGACTGTAAAAACTGACTATTGGGGAGAATTTAATTTGTTGAATTATAATACCTGTATGCCAGTGTATGTGAATGCTAATGGACACATAGTTATGGTGGCATGCAGAACCTTAGCTTTGATATCTTTTGCAAATAGTGATTTCAAAACTCTTTCAGTGAGGCACCGTGGGTGTGTGTGTACCCAAAAAAATTTTTTGTTTGAGGGCAGGGATCTTATATACAGGGAAAACTCCAATTTTAGAATGAACACCATATAAAGGCTTCAGATTGCAAAGTCAGGGTTTTTTAACCATGCATTTTGGATAAGAGATTGTGTTTATATAGTTTCTCTTCACTCATCTTTAACATGTTTCTCAGTCAGCTATAGCATGATGACGTGGTCAGGCTATCTCAGAAATATTGTATAAATATATGGCAGACTTTCTACTGTAGTAATAAGTAACATTCATTTGAGTGATTTTTTGTTTATAACTACATTTTATCACTTTGTTTCAGGAATATGAAAGCTAGCCACATTCTGATTTCAGGGGATGGTCTGGTTTCTCTGTCTGGCTTAAATCATATCTACAGTTTAGTTAACAATGGACAGAGGTCAAAGGTTGTGTATGATTTTCCCCATTTTAGTACTTCAGTACTTCCTTGGCTGAGTCCTGAGCTACTGAGACAGGTCAGTATAACCCAGTTAATTTTGCCTTGAGTCTCTGAGATGCCATTTCCTTTTTTTAAAGTTTGTACTTAGTAGGCTCATGAAAGAGCCATAAAGGCTATTTATTTGCAACTTCCAAACTAGATAGCGTACAACATGTTTAAGAACCTTAAAATAAATTGTGGCTTTATGGTGGACCCATGTAGCTTAATGTCTTTACCTCTTGCCTCTTTATTACAAAGATTCTAAAAGACGTGATCCTAATGGACACATTTTTTTCCCCATGGAAACTTGAAAATAATTGCATTGACTTAACTCTCTCTTCTGTACAAATATCAACTATGAAATCTATAACAAGAGCTGTGTGCATTAAATCTTTCTTACAGTCAGAGGGCCCAATCTTATATAAGCAGCTCATGCACAACTTGTTGGGTATGGGATATTAGGATTGGGTCCTGAAACAGTATTGTATCTACAGTATATTTGTATATGCATATTTTTACAGTACATATTCAGTAGTTCCCAGTGTGTTGATATAATGCTTTCTCTCTCCCACAGGATTTGTATGGGTATAATGTGAAGTCTGACATTTACAGTGTGGGGATAACAGCATGTGAATTAGCCAATGGATATGTACCATTTCAGGATATACCTTGTGCAAAGGTAAAACATTAAATACTCCTAAATCCTTCTCAAAACTTCATTCACAGGACTATTTTTCTCTTATAGATACTGTCTAATAATAAAGTTACTACGAAATATATTAAAGCAGTGGTCCCCAACGCGGCGCCCGCGGGGGCATCTTAATGCGCCCGTGTCTTGGCCCCCGGGAGAGCACCCGCCGAAATGCCACGGTGAGGACGCCTCTCGCTGATGCCGCTTGCCAGTGACAAGTGATGTCATTGAGAGGCGTCGCCCCCGAATTTCGGCGGGGACGCCTCTTGCTGACGCCGCTTGCCTTCGACAAGTGATGTCATTGAGAGGTGTCGCTGCCGCAGTATTTCGGCAGGTGCTCCACCGCCGCTGTGGTCCTTCAGCTGGCACTCGCCAGCCAAAAAGGTTGGGGACCACTGTATTAAAGGATGGTGCTTTTTTTTTTTTAATTTATTTCAAACATATATGCTGCTTCCTAGGTCAAAGGAGCTTCCAACTCCTGGTTTTTCTGAAAGGTCCTATTACAAAATCTCTGTCCCTGAATCTTGACCAAAGTGCAGCCACCACCACAATTTTATGGACCCTCGGCCAGTCTTTCTCAAATGCGATCACCGTGGCTGCATGTGGCCACCAGGGGCTTTTCTTGCAGCTACAGTCTCCCTGGGCTGTTATGCAGGGGAAGGGGGACAAAGTCACAAGTGGCCCCTCCCCATTGCTTCTGGATGCACCATCTTGGTGCTGATTACTGGGGTGCCAGAAGGGGTTGGGCCCTGTCCCCGCTTTGGAAACACCTGGGGCACAGTGCTGGAGAACCAGGCAGCTGATGAGTTCCCCACCTTCTTCGGGGCTGTTGGGCTCAGGCTTGGGGCTTCAGCCCTGGAGTGACAAGGCAGTGGGGTAGCAAGTTCTGGCCACAAGACTTCGTGCGCCAGCCCCACACTGCCTCCCACCCACCCCCATTGTTCCTGGCCCCTGCTGATTCCCCCGACCCCACCATCCAGAGCTTAATTTGTTCCGAGGCTTGACAGGACTGAGTAAGTCTGTTGTGAGAAGCAATACTTGTATGTTTGTTAATATCACTTTTCACAACAGATTAGCTAGCCAAAAAAAATTATAATGATTTGGACATATATATGTGCATATTTATTTGTTTTTCCTAAAGCTAATTAAGTATTTTAGGAAAAATTGTGAGAGCAGCCAACAGCAAGAGTTGGTGGCCGCACTCTGAGGCCACCAAAACATTTGTCCTGAGAACCCCTGCCCGAGGCACACACCTGTGTGACACACTTCTGAAAGAAGGAACCACCTATCCAGCTGCCTAGCCCCTCTGAGTACAATGATGACTCTTTGGACTCCCCCATACTGACACACCCTCTTCCAGAAGCAGTTCACACACACTTTTTCAATACTAAATCATACAAAGCCAAGAAGAGTAGATCACACAAAACAGACATCTTAACCACAATGCCACTTTCTAGCACGCCCTTCCCCTTGGAGTCCTTAGGGACCATTGATATCTAGGAAGGCATGGTACAGGTTGAACCTCTCTAGTTGGGCACCCTCGGAACCTGACCAGTGCTGAACCAGAGAATTTGCCAAACCATGGGAGGTCAATATTGTAGCGAGCGGGTCTCTTTCTTTTTATCTCGCTGAGGCAAATAAATGGAACAGTGCTTGCAACACCGCCTAGCCAAGGCTTACCGGCTCTCTTCATAACAAAGTGTTAGAGTTGTTACACAATTTTACTCTATGCTTTATCTACATATTTCCTTGTGTCAATAAAAAACATAAAATAATACAAAAAAGAAAGATTATAATACAGGTAAATCTATAATTTACTCACCTAAAATTATGCCTGAATTCTGCTGCAAAAGTGATGTGACAAGAACTGCTAACTCAAATTACATTCAAGTTACATCCAGGGTCTCTGCTGTAGGTATATCTGGGGTAGATGAAGTGGAAATAACAGGATTTGACTGTAGAGTGCTGCTCACAGCTGCTCTTCGCTACCTTTAACCAGTCTTCCAGCTTGTCTTGTCTTATGTATTTTGTTTTTTCTTTAATGAGTTTTTCTCATATCATGTAGAGTGACATGATTTCTTGCTCAGAAATGAAATGTCTTTGCTCCAGTCCTTCTATTAAATTTGTTGCCAACTGAATCCATTTATCTATAGAATTTTTTTCTGCAACATCCTCATCATCCTCTTCATCACCATCACTGGCTTCATCGTTATCTTTGTTTTTTCCCTGCTGTACCATTTGCACAATTTATTCATCCGTCATTTGAGTAGCAATTGGTTCATCTTTGTCGACTTCCATCATCTAGTAAATTTTCCTCTCCAAAATCCCTGGCCAGCTCAAGCACTACAGGGTGGGACACGGTCGTCCAGGGAATTAGCTTTTCCAGCCTCCGGAGCACCCTCTTCAGGATGGTGTCCCGCTTGCTGCTGGGCCTGAGTCCCTCCTGGGCCCCAATGCCTTTTTCAGGCCAGGTTGCACAGATCTTGGTCTCCCCTCCCTGGGGAACCCTCACTCTCTATCCACCTCGTGTCAGACTATGGCTGCTGCCAGTCTTGATCTAGCCCCCGTTCACTGGGGCAGACTGCAGTGTAATTGCCACTCATCACTGGCAAGGGGGGTTTGAACCAGCTGCCTCTGCCTATCCCCGGGCTGCACCCCTGCAACCTCAGGACCTATTTGGCCTTAGACAAGGCCTGCAATCTGGGGGTTTTCCAGGCAGGAGCTCCCCGGTTCCCTTGCCCTATTCCCCAGCACTGCTCTACGCCAGTATCTTTCATTTCCCAGGCAGCCAGGTCCTCCCCTCTCTACCACTAGAGAGGGACTCTGTGTGCTCCTGGCCCACTGCCCTCTTATATGGGCCAGCTGGGCCCTGACTGGGGTGTGGCCACATCTGTGGCTGGTTCCCCAATCAGCCAAGGCTTGCTGCTTTTCCTAGCAGCAGCCCTCTCCCAGGGCTGATTTCAAGCCCTTCAGGGCAGGAGCGGGTGACCACCCCGCTACAATTTGATTCTTTTGTTTTTTCAAATCATACACTGTAGATGACCCTATATTGTAAAACTCACACAAGGCACGTACCAATGTGCCCTTTTCCAATTTCTGCAGCAATTCCACTTTTTGCTGTATGGATATTGACACATGCTTACACTTAGCAGCATTAGCAACACTTCCACTGCTTGCTGGTCTCTTAGAAGACATATTTAGGGGTCAATTAGA
Organism: Gopherus flavomarginatus; assembly: GCF_025201925.1. NCBI lineage: Eukaryota > Metazoa > Chordata > Testudines > Testudinidae > Gopherus > Gopherus flavomarginatus. Next base: position 22,872,328 of record NC_066626.1, on the reverse strand, counting down.
GCTAAATAACAGCACAGAACATTGAGAGCCAGGACTGGCCCCACCCATGATAAGCAGATATCCAGCTAACTAAAATCATGCAAGACCCCAGATGTTGCCAGACCAGAGAGTGCAAGACTAGAGATGTTCAACCTGTATCCCTGGCCTCGTACAGGGGGTTACATGGTGGGTGATCTCTCCCACAGCTTCTGTGACCTTGCTCTCTCCTGTCCAAGCCTTCATTTTCCTGTCTGGTTTGGTTTTAAACACAACATGCTGCCCCTGACTTCCTTGGTTCTGTCTTTTGGGTAAATTTCCACTACTCTTGTCTACCCTCTCTCTTCAGAGAGTTAGGCTCAAACTGGTTTTCTTAAGGATGCAGCTGCTTTGCATCATAATCTTTGTTGGGTTTAAGTACTGTGGTTAACCTCAGGTATTTCCCACTGTCCTGTTTGCTATGAAGTTGCTATAGAACCTGTCAGAAGTGGCAGATCCACATAGAGGAACTCTGTTTTTCATAATATCAATCAGACTTCATAAGTTGTACAAACATACTGCCAATTCATCACAGCCTTTAGAGGGTAATGCAGCCACTGGACTCTTATACTATCTTTTTCTTCTACCAGATGCTGCTGCATAAGCTGAAAGGTCCCACTTATTGTCCCTGGGATATAAATACCTTCCCACGTGTGGAATCCAGAATGAAGAATTCCCAGTCAGGTGTGGATTCTGGAATTGGTGAAAGCATGACACACACAATGACTAGTGAGAGATTGCAAACTCCCTCCTCAAAAACATTTTCCCCTGCTTTTCACAACTTGGTAGAACTCTGTTTGCAACAGGACCCTGAGAAAAGGTAACTTACTTCTGAACACTAATATTCACTCTCACTTTAACATAGGATATAGCATAATCTAAGGTGAACTTGGAATCTACTAAGTCATATACAACTGACAAATTCAATGTTAAGATGAAGTGCATCTGGGTTTCTTTTCACAATACTAAATTGTCAAAGTGCCAGGCCAACATTGTCTTGGTCTGAAGAATGATCTTGGACATGCTTTTAAAATCCCATTTCATCAGTGATTCTGAAGCTTTCTTGGATAATGGATTGCTTTTTCTAAAAAACACATTTGAAAAACCAGTTTGGCAAGGAGACTCAGGAAGGGCTAGTTCCAGAAACTAGTTTAAACTGTTAAATTCTGCTAGATTTCAACAGGATGATATATCCCTCTAACACTTTATTGGCTACTATAGAGGCTGAGAATTGAATGTACTGGATCAATGAACTCACTGCCTCTAGTAATGCCCTCACAGTAAAGTTGAGGCACAGAATGAACGAAGCTTGTGCTGCCTCTGTTCAGTGGACAAATAACCGTAGGGCCTAGACCAGTGCTTCTCAAAGCCAGACCAGTGCTTCTCAAAGCCAGACCACCACTTGTTCAAGGAAAGCCCCAGCGGGCCAGGCCTGTTTGTTTACCTGTTGCATCTGCAGGTTCGGTGGATCGCGGCTCCCACTGGCCACGGTTCACCACTCCAGGCCAATGGGGACTGGGGGAAGTGGCGCGGACCAAGGGATGTGCTGGCCACATTTCCTGCAGCTCTCATTGGCCTGGAGCAGCGAACTGCATCCAGTGGGAGCCGCAATCAGCCGAACCCGCGGACGCGGCAGGTAAACAAACCAGCCCGGCCTGCCGGGGCTTTCCCCGAACAAACGGCGGACCGGCTTTGAGAAGCACTGGCCTAGAGTGCATGGTCAGTCTGGCATCTTCCACAAACACCAGCGCTTACTTTCAAAACATAATCTTGTGTTTTCCATTTTATGATCCAGGCCATCAGCAAGCAGTTTGCTGTCACACACTTTCTTCAAACAGGTGAGTGTACTAAATTCTTACTATTGAGATGAGTTAACTGCAGACTAAGTAAATGGCAAAATATTAAAAAGTTGGGTAAAGTAAAAGCAGTTGTAAAGTAAAATCACCCTCTAAACAGACAGGATGCTGCAGACAGCTCTTTTACAAAATGTTGTATCATCTAGAATCTTGTGCAATGCATAACACAGCAATTGTGTCCTCTGTTAAATGAAATCTGAAAGCTTATTTAAAGGATTAAAATTTACTGAAGTGAGCTTAACCATTGGGATATTTTGGTTGAAAAACCACATTTTAAGTCAAGCTAATCATTTAACTTGACTACAAATTTACAAACATTCATGGTCAATCTACTCTGGAGTGATGAAGCTAGTCTCAAACTCTTCCTTCTCCAGCACTATAGCACACAAGGCTGCTGCTATACCCCTTCATGCACTTTTAGTAAAGATGTACACAATTTTTCAGTGGACTTGTATGTACAGCACTATTTTATCCTGGTTGTTTTTTTCCCCTCAGGTAAAAGAACAAACAAGGAGTTCCTTACTTTCACTATTGCCACCTCCCATCCAACACAATAGACCACAATTCTTGCCGCTGCCCTCAAGAGCAAGCAGGCCTGAGCTTGGGTGTTTGTGCCCAAATCAAAGAGACATAGAGTGGGACTTTTAAAACAATAACAAACCATCATACCTCCCCCCTGCTTCAAAGAAGGAAAATGTGATTTCTACTTGCTGCTTTTCTCTGTATTGGTTTAAATACAAATACAAGAGCTATACTTGAACATCTGTGGTGTGTACATGATTTAAAGCTGGCACTGTAAAAATGCAGTAGGCCTCACTTTCCTAACCCCAGGCAAAAAAGTTAATCTTAAGAATATTGATGCTTGTTATCCTTCTCTTCTCCCCACCCCTTTGGACTTACATCCCTTGGCAGAAGGCTCCTGTAGCAGGGGTTGGCAGCCTTTCAGAAGTGGTGTGCCAAGTCTTCATGTATTTCACTCTAATTTAAAGTTTCGCATACTAGTAATACATGTTAATGTTTTTTAGAAGGTCTCTCTCTGTCTATAATATATAACTAAACTATTGTCATATGTAAAGTAAACAAGGTTTTCAAAATGTTTAAGAAGCTTCATTTAAAATTAAATTCAAACGTTGATCTTATGCCACTGGCCTGCTCAGCCCGTTGCTGGTCTGGGGTTCTGTTCACGTAGGCCAGCAGCGGGCTGAGTGGGGCCTGCAGCTGGGACCCCGGGTGGCAAGGGTCCGGGAGCCAGAACCCCAAACGAGCAGTGGGCTGTGCAGAACCGGCAGCCGGGACTCTAGACTGGCAGTGGGCTGAGCGGTTCATCCCGCTGCCGGTCTGGGGTCCCGGCCCTGCCCACATAGAGTGGGTACCTATCTTCTACCTAGTTCGAGCCCATTCTTCGCTTCTCTCTGCTCAGAGCTGGGGGTGAAGGAGCAGGCTGGGAGTTGGAGTGTAGGGTCTGACCAGGATCTAGAAGGAGGGAGTGGGTTCAGGGTTGGGGCGGAAGGTTTGGGTGTGGAATGCTTACCTGGGCAGCTCCCATTTGGTGTGAAGGGTGCAGGTGGGAATGTGAGGAGGGGTGCAGGAGCTCCCATTTGGTGCTCAAGGTGGAGGTGGGGATGTGGTGGGTGCAGGAGTCAGGGCAGAGGACTGGGAGCATGTGGGGGGGGTGCAGGAGTCAGGGCATGAGGTGTGGGGGGTCTGGGTTTGTGCGGGGGTGCTCGAGTCAGGGCTGGGGTCGTGGGGGAGTGCAGGGGTCAGGGCAAAGGGCTAAGTGTGTGTGAGGGGGGTGCAGGGGTCAGGGCAGAGGGCTGGGTGTGTGCGTGGGGGGTAGGGTGGGAGTTGAGACTCCTGGGCTCCAGGAAGGGGCTGGTGTTTGACGCTCGAGGGAGGAGTGCTGGGAGTGAGGACTCTGGATTCCTAGGTTTCCAGCTGGGCTCTAGTTGTTCGAGGGGGGTGGAGGGCAGACAGAGACTAGGACTCCGGACTCCTGGGTTCTGCACTCAGTGCTGGAGGGGAGCGGGGTCCAGTGACCTGGGCTGGGGAAAGAGGCACGATCCAGCTGTTCCCAGGGTCCAGCAGGCGGGGAGCTGCAGCCCCCGGGCTCGGGATCGGGCTATGGGACGCAGCCTGCCCCAGTACAGAGCCGAGCTCATCCTGGCACCGGGACTTCAACCCCAAGGCAGCCTGCCTGAGTACAGGGAGTGGGGCCGGCCGTGCTTGGGGCAGGCGGGCACGCGGCACAGTTGGAACCCAGGACCCTTCCCCACTTACAGGCCTCATGGGCACTGCAACTCCTGTGGGGCCAGGTCCCTCTTCCTGCCCCCGCTGGCGGGGTGCTTCTGGGGCTGCTCAGACTCCACGGACACCAGGTAGCGGTATGGACACACTAACCTGGAAACACAACCTCCCACCAGAACTGACGGAGGTTGGAAAAGCATGTGCAAATGCCGGCAGGAGGGGCTGAGAAGAGCGGGCTGGGCTGGGCAGGATTTTTAATGGCATGCTGCTGCCTGCCGGGATCCCAGCCGCCGGCCCCTCTCAGCCCGCTGCTCCCTGGGGCTGAGAGGGGACCCCAGCAGGCAGCAGCGGGCCATTAAAAAAATCGGCTCACATCGGCCCTGGTATTGTACTTATTCATAGAACTTCTACTTGAAGAATACTGCAATCAAATGCCATCCTGAATTTCCAAGTACTGTGTCACTACGTTCAGGTTCATATGGAGCCTCTCTTTGGCCTTCAACTGGACTGTTAAGCCCAGTATCGTGGTAGCAGCTCTTTTGCTGCATTGTCCTCAAAGGCATTTTTGGTAACCTTCTTTTAGAGGGTGCACTTTTGGTCTTTGTAAATGACTTCATTAAATATTTTTCTATGTGTGCAAATGCCAGAGTCATACCTCTCCACACCTGAACTGCTTTTTGTTCCACTGACACGATAGATATCTTACATTTTAAGACTTTGTCCTCTAGGTTTTATATAACCAGCCAGAGTCATTTGGGCAGCTTAATACTGTTGTCTAGAGAAGTCTATACATTTTGCAACTAACATTCACTCTTCCAGAGTAGCAATAGCCTTAATAGCATCTGCCTAAATACAGAATTGTACTTTGGATTCCTCACTCTCTGCTTTATTGCATCACACTTCCAATTACCAAAGGAGTTATCATAATACAAGGTAAAACTCAAAGAACTGCTAACTCAACATGGTTGCTGCTTCTGAAATGTCCCTTTAGTGTATGTTAATAACTAAAGAATATATATAACTAGGTAAGTTACTTATAATATAGTAGTACTAAGGGCTTATAAATCCTTTCATCCAAACTGTGCAAATTTTCTTTAAAGAACTTGCCATTCTACCACATTGCAGGAGCACAAGCTCATGCGTGCCGGGGCCATTTTTGTGTACTACTATTATTATTGGCTATGGCCTAGTAACCCTGAGCCTTTTTCAGATTTGGGCCTTCCAGTTTAACACACAGGTCAGATTCAGTCCTGGCAGAAGAGAAGATACAAAATCCATTTGCCAGAGTCTGAAGAAGATCTCAGTGTTTTGGATTATTTTAAGATATGGTAGGGTGGGAGAGACAGTTTTTGAAGTCTACATCATTAGTATGCACACTCAAAATAGACCACTGTATGCAGAACAGAAATATGCAAGACCATTTAAGAAAAAAACCCACAAACTTACCTTTAAGTCATGGTTTAGCCAAGTTTTTAATCCCAGAAATACAAGACTATTAAACTTGCTTCCTGACTAAAATTAAAAAGTGTATAATTTTAACTTATGATCTTAGCCATCAAGTGAACATGTTGAAGTGTAATAAGAGAATGGGCTTATCCTGCTATTAGTCAAAAATCTCTCTTTCTGGTTTTGAGGGCTTTAGTTTTAATTGAGGCATATCATATACACAGATCATTTGTAAATACTAGTACAATACTTGTAAAATATAGGTCAAACCTAACTAAATTGTAACATTTCAAAATAGGTGCACAAATTTATGTATTAAAAACATCTGTTCTTCAATTACATACCTCTTAATGAAGTAACTGACTGATAGTATTCTTTTAGAAAACAAGGAACAACTGAAATTACTGTAGCTATTTAAATATTTGACAAACTATACTATGCTAACCTGTGTAAGTCTTCCATTAGAGAAATAGTACCATGCATCATTAATTGGATGTATAAAAATAACTGGAATCAAATACTGTCCATAATTATAGGCCTAAACTGAGTTATGCATCCTAATTGCTACAGAGGTGTTACTTGCTATTTCAGTTTCTGTATGTGGAAGATGAGTAATTTAAATATCTAAGAAAGTTACTGAATAAAATAACTTTATAACCTTTAAAATGAAAAATCTTTATTCAAAAAATTGTTAAAATTTAGTACCAATAATTTATTTGCTTCATATTTCTAAAACCAAAGCCATGAACAAACATGAGTCTGTCCACCTAATTATTCTTATAAAGTATTAGAAGTACTATTTCATCACAACTCAGTGGCCTGGGGGGAGGGAGAACTGAATGCATTTTGGTTATCTCAATTTTGGTATCTAAATGATAATGTTAAATGGGACATATCACTTAAATACATTGTGACAAAGTTCCTCCTCTACCTTGGTGGGTCCTGCACTTATTGGCAGATTTGCTCACCTCAGTGATCTTCCCCACAGTCTGGGTCAACTCCTCCTGTGTCTGATCAGGAGTTGGGAGATTTGGGGGGAACCTGGGCCCACCTTCTACTCTGGGTTCCAGCCCAGGGCCCTGTGGATTGCAGCTGTCTATAGTACCTCCTGTAACAGCTGCATGACAGCTAAACCTCCCTGGGCTACTTCCCCATGGCCTCCTCCAAACACCTTCTCTATCCTCACCACAGGATCTTCCTCCTGGTGTCTGATAACGCTTGTACTCCTTAGTCCTCCAGCAGCACACTCTCTCACTCTCAGCTCCTTGTGCCTCTTGCTCCCAGCTCCTCACACACGTCTTCTCCTCTGGCTCCCCCCTCCCTGACTGGAGTGAACTCCTTTTTAAACCCAGGTGCCCTGATTAGCCTGCCTTGATTGGCTGCAGGTGTTCTAATCGGCTTGTCTGCCTTATTTGGTTCTAGCAGGTTCCTGATTACTCTAGTGCAGCCCCTGCTTTGGTCACTCAGGGAACAGAAAACTACTCATCCAATGACCAGTATATTTGCCCTCTACCAGACTCCTGTACCACACTGGCCTGGGTCTGTCACAACATTGACAGACTATTCTGGTAAAGTACTATAATAGCAAAAGTGCATAATCATATCATTTTCCATGTTCCAACTACCAGACTTTGGCAACAGAGATCAAGGAAGTAAAACTTTGGTATATTCTGGCAGTCTGAGCCCACTTCTTATTGAACAAGCCTTCCTATACAATTGATGTTTAAAGAAATCCTAGATACATCTTGACTATATATTTGAAATTACTGTCTGCCGAATTGTATCCTTTCCTTATTCCAAACTGTCATGAATGCTTAAAAGCAGAATAAAGCTTACTCAATACTTGCCTGCAGACCATTTGTTTGTTTAGTTTGCCTACATCAATTATTTAGACAGTAAATGAAGGGACTAGATGCAAACAAGTGAAAGTTCCAGACATTTGATGAGTTCTTTTAATTCCACATTTTTGGGCCTAAATTTTCAAGATTGAATAGTGATTTTGGATGTCTAACTGGAGACACCTCAAGGACCCTTTTGGGCAGATAAAAGTTCTATACGCTCACAAAGTCCTTACAAGTGTTTGTAATATTGGACACAAGGGCTTCGTGGATAAATACATTAACTAGATTAAGGTGATTCAGTACTAGTCCACTCTGCAGGAAGAAACAGTTTGTACTCCCACTTAATTTACAGAGAGGAACAAGGCAAAGCTGCTATTGCAACCCCTTTTTGTGTAGCAATCAACACTCAAACAGAAAATGTCAGGAACTAAAGTATCAAGGTATCACAGCAGGAACCGTCTCAGACAAATATATTATAGAAAAACAGAGGTTTTTATGCACAAAGCTGTTAAACAATTATTACAGAGGACAGATCACAGGAATGAGTAACAATTTACAACAAAAAATAATTTGGATTATTAAAATTACTCTGAGGTCACAAGGTTGTAGCCAATTAAATTGAGAGCACTACCATCGATAAGCACTTTCACCCAGAAGGAAGACTACTTCCAATGAGTAATTAATAAAAACAACACAACACTCTTAATGGTTGGGAGAAAGCATTCAGAAGCCTTTGGATGGCTTCTGCCACTGTTCTTGCGTATTATCATTCTCCACTCCAAAATACACAGCTATACAAACTATAAAAATTCTCAGTATAACAACACCCCCAAAAGATGGCATACTCTTCCATCTGATGCTACTGGAGAGGGGTGGAAACAAAAAGTGTATCTAGTACTAAGGCTGCTCTTCCTCTTCCAACAGGGGCTTTTAAGTTATCGAATGGCCTTTTTGAAGATCTCAATTAAGGTGACTCCATATTCCTCTGGACTATCAAAAATCCTTGAACAATTACAAATCCAACAGTAAAATAAATCAGATAAGGTTTATACCTCCTCATACACACTTTGTGAATGACTACTAAACAGCACTACTACAATACAATACATTAGATTGGCTACCTAATCTTCAAAAAAACAGCTGAAGTCTCGCTCTGTTAACTGTCTGGATGACAGATGCCCAACTACTTCTCCTGATCCTTTGTGAATAAGAATGACAACAAATGCAAATTCAAACAAAATACACACACTACACCAGGGGTAGACAACCTATTGCACGGGTGCCGAAGGCGGCACGAGCTGGTTTTCAGTGGCACTTGGATTGCCCAGGTCCTGGCCACCAGTCCGGGGGGCTCTGCATTTTAATTTAATTTTAAATGAAGCTTCTTAAACATTTTTAAAACCTTATTTACTTTACATACAACAATAGTTTAGTTATATATTATAGACTTCTAGAAAGAGACCTTCTAAAAACGTTAAAATGTATTACTGGCATGCGAAACCTTAAATTAGAGTGAATAAATGAAGACTCGGCACAGCACTTCTGAAAGGTTGCTGACCCCTGCACTGCACCTATCTATAGTGAGACAGATCTCAGATGGATACACAATAACAGCGGCACTGTGAAACTAAGTTATTTGAAGTGACAAATTTCAGCTCAGGATTTAGAAAAGGATGCATAAATGGATAAATATAGTTGCAACATAGAACATCCTGTTTGTATAACCACCACTCATATGTTTCACTCAGCTGACACCATAATTCAATCTATCCAGAATATTGGGGTGAGAGAGGAAAGGTTGCTCATCAGTAGATATACAGGGAACCTCCCACGTCCATTCCCAAATTACAAAAGTTGATCCTACTACAGAATAAAAATGTGATTCCTATGTGAGGTCACATAACCTTGAAATCCAAAATGTTTTCAAGTGAGTTACTCAAGTATTGAAGTCTTACGGATAGGGTGCTACAGGGTTTTCACGTGTCTCCAATAATTTTCCAAGTTTTGATCCAATTTACCAATAAACCAACTGAATTAATGATGGCTTGACCACATTCAAGAGCTAAATGCTCAGAAAGCTAATATAGTTAAATGAACAGGTATTCAACAACATAATTCTGTTGTGCAACCTGTTCTTTTTAACAATTTGAAAGGTACAAATTTGGGTACCAAAATCATTACCTATGTTTGTTTGTTCATTCATACATAGTTCTGATGCTAAAACATATGTTACCTATCCACATTTCACTGGAGGTTCTTGAATAAATGCCATATTGTTATATCCAGATTTTAGTTGTGACATTTTATTTTTAATGGGATGCTGGAGATCACTAGTACAACTAAAGCATCTGGGAAAAAGTCCTGGCCCCACTGACTTCAGCAAAGCCAGGATTTCATACCCAAAGTTTTAGGTGGTTGGGCAAAAGCAGAGTTGCTAATAATAAAGAAATAGGAGAAGGCAAAATAACTGAGGCAGGAGGAAAAGGTTGTCAAAGACCAGAGTGCAGCAAATCTCTAGGAAATAACTTTGACAAAGCTGTGAAAATACTCCCTGCCCCCATTCCCCTCTTGGTTATCACCACAGTAAAACATTCATTTGAAAATACAGACATAAATCTTTAAAAGATCTCAATATTTTTCTTTTCTATATGTACATATTTCTGAAATGTAATACAGACACTTGATATTCTGTACACCTGACTGATACTAGGAATACAGAGGGGAACAGTGGAGCACCCAAAGGGATAAAACATCTCAAAGAACTCAAGTTACTGTACAGGTAAGTAACCTCTCCTCCTTTTATGAGTATATATCCCTATGGGTGCTCCACTGTAGGAGACTACTAAGCAGTAACTCAAATGGAGGTGGGTGTTGAGGAGGAAAATCCAAGACAGATTGGAGGACTGTGTCACCAAATGCATCAGCTCTGGAAGCAGGTACGATAGAGTACTGCTTGTCAAATGTATGGATGAAGGACTAAGTTGCAGTCTTGCAGATTTCTGCTATGGAACATCTTTCAGAAGGTCTAGAGATGTTGACCAAGCCCTTGTGGACTGTACTCTCACTCTGTGAGGAGGCTGTATTCCTCCAGGCTCATACGGTGTTAAGATGCAACCTAAAACCCACTTCGATAATCTTTTCATGGAAGATTTCCTTCCTGCCCTTTCATCCTTTCAGCAAAGGATAGAAAGAATATGGGAGAGGTCCTAAAGGCCTTGGTTCTATGTAGAAATTGAGAGCGCTTCTGACGTGAGGCTTTGGATAGAACTCTGGTAGATGGATTTCCTGATTAATACAGTATTATGAAGAAATCTTAAGGAGGAAACAAGGCTAGGGACATAATGTGACTTTGTCTCTGTAGAACGTAGTGAATGGGCACACTGGGTTCTCCCACCCATCTAGTGAAGTGATAGTTATAAGGAATGAGGTGTTGAGAGAAAGGTGGCAGAGAGAACAGGTAGCCATTGGTTCAAAGAGAGGTTTCCTTAAGGAACTGAAAATTAAATTAAGGTCCTATGGGGGAGCAAGGAATCTGGTAGTCGTAAGATGGGCTAAAACTCAGAAGTTCTCAGTAGGTGAGAGGAAGGCTTTAATAGCTGCTAAGTGCACTTTGCTGAGCTCATTGACAGACCCTGTGTCTTTAAGTCCAACAGGTAGTCTAGGATTTTGGACATCAGAACTTCTGAGGCTGGAAAAGAGTGGCAAGATAAGAGGACTGACTGGACATCATTCTGTGATGCTATACCCCATATTCGTCAAAGAAATATTATGATATAAATAAGGCATAACTAAGATATGGTTTATGCAAGATGGGTCATGTAAGATATCATTGGAAAGGTGAGGATAATCATATTCAGTGAAATCTATTTGTATACATGTATCACTTCTGTATCTGAAGTTAGGAATATTGACTATGTAACAATTACAACAGTGGTTACACTTGGGAAATGCTCACCAGACAGTATGCAATCAGCCTGGATAAGCCATTAGGAAAGACAATAGAATGGGTCTTTGCAGATGCTGATCTCATTTTCTTGGAGTTCCTTCCTGTGGACGTTACAAGGAAACCCTGTCTCATGGTTGCCTTAACACTGCAAGGTCATGTGATAATGTCATCTGGTACGGAGTACCACCTTGGACACTGCTAGTATTTTTCCACTGGAAACAAAAGATTCCCACATTATGTAAATCCTATTTAAGATGGGGAAGTGAGTCAATCAAGGCTCTTCTCCATTGCCTCCATGCCCAAGAAGGAAGACTGCTGAAAACACCTGAAGAAACTAAGAAGCAAAGGAACTAAGCTGGGGAAAGGCAAGGGCTGAGTCCAGGCTGGGACAGGGATCTAGCCTGTGAAGAGACATAACTGGAACTCTGAGCTGCAAAACCCCTGCAACTTGCCTAAAACAACATTTAGGGTGAGAAACTACTATTTGTAACCTGTTTCTTTAGTGTATTGGGCTAGTTTGCATGTTTTGTTTTATTTGCTCAGTAATCTGCATTGTTCTGTTTCCTATCCCTTATAATCACTTAAATTTTACCTTTTGTAGTTAATAAACTTATTTTTTGTTTGTGCAATTCATAACCGGGGGACTGGGGCTGGGAGTGCAAAGAGCTGTGCATATCTCCCTCCATATTGAGGAAGGGGGCGATTTTTATGAGTGTACACTATGTAGATCTCTATAGAGTGCAATACAATATAATTTTGGGTTTACACTCCAGAGGGTTTGTGCACAGGAGAGCTGGGCATTCCCCTAGCTGGGCCCTACCACAGAGAGCTAAATCACAAACTCTGTGTGATTCAAATAAAGGGCTGGAATGGTTCAGGGTGCCTGAGTTCTCTTACAGGAGATCCTTCTTGAAGGGAAGGCAGAAAGGCATTGCCACTGAAAGGTGAAGGAGGTTCATAAGCCACACCTAGTTCGGCCATGATGGTGCTCTGAGAATAAGCCTCACTCCTTCCTTTCTCAGTTTGATCAACATCTTGACAATCAGAGGTAGAGACAAGTAAGCATACCACAGGACATGAGGCCACGGTGTTATCAGGGCATCTTCCAATGAATTGTATTCGCAATCACCTCCCTTGGAGCAGAAAAGAAGACATATTATATTGGTTGGGGTAGCAAAGAGATCTGTTCCTGGGAGACCCCATGATTGGCAGATGCTGTAGAAGACAGAATTGCAGAGCTCCAGTTCTTGGTCCTGATGGATATTCCTGCTCAGGAAGTCTGTAGTTGTATTTTGGAGGCCTGGTAAATACACCACCAAGATTTCTATCTTATGGTAAACACACCATTTCCACAGGTTTAGTGATTCTATGCATAAGATCTGGGATCTTCCTTCGCTTTCTCAGTTTACATTGCTACCTGTTGTCCAGCATTACCTTGACAATATGGCCCTGTATGTCATGAAGGAAGTGTTGAAAAGCATATGGATTGCTCTCAATTCTATGATGTTGTGCAGCATAATCTCTCGTGAGGACCACCTGCCCCGCACCCCAACCTGAAAGAGAGGCATCCGTCATGAGGATTTTTGAGGGCAGAGGATGTCAGAATGAAGTTCCCTTGCAGAATTTCAATGAGACCCTCCACCCCTTAAGAGTCCAGAACTTTCAGAGATGCTGTTTTGTGTTTTGAGAGACTGTCTCTGTTTGAGGTGTACATAGCCCATAGCCACATCTGAAGGCATCTGAGGTGTGGTCTTGTGTGAGGTGTCACAAACATGGACACTAACATGGAGTGTAGGAGTTGTAGGCAGGTCCTTGCAGATGAGGGGTGTGCTGTAGTGTAGAGATTAGACTGGACATAGTGGAGATTCTCTTCTTGGGCAGGTAGGTTCTGGTCATTAGGAAGCCTACGTTGACTCTGATCAAGTTTGTTCTCTTGAGTGGAGTCAGTGTAGGCTTCTTCAGACTGATACAAAGACCCAGTAACTGATAGTGCCTTGGAGATTGCTGACTGATTGAACCCTGAGGAGCCAGTTGTCTAAGTATGGGAATACTGTGATGCCTCACTGATGTAGGGATGCTACTGCTTTGTGAAGATCATGGAGAGCCTGAAGGAGAGGACTAAGTACTGGTATTGATCTCAGCCCATTATGAAATGTAAGGGGGTGGAGAGCTACATGAAGGTAGGCATCCTGGAGGTCAAGGCTGATGAACCAGTCTCCTGGATCTAGGGATGGAATTATGGCGGTTAGCATCACCACCCTTAAGTGCTGTGAAAAGACACAGACATCTAAGATCAAGGATTGGTCTCTATCCTCCACCCCTTTTAGAGACTAGGAAATAGCTGGAATAGACTGCCTTTCAAACTCAGTGGGAACCAGCTTGATCACCCCCAAAGGCAGAAGAAATTGGACCTCCTGCTTTAAGAGCTTGTCGTGAGAGAGATTCCTGCAGAGGAACAAGAAGGGAGGGATAGAATGTTAAGTGGATGAAATAGCCCATGTTGACCACCTCTAGCATCCATTTGTTAGAGATGACGTGCTTCCAGGCAGGCAGGCAGTGAGCTACTCCATTTCAAAAAGTGGGGTGGATAGTAGAGCTGTACAGCAGATGATCCAGGGAAAAAGGTTGCTCAATGCTCTTGACAAAGATGTCAAAAATCTTACAAGAAGGTGCATAATGAGTCATTGTAAATGGGACAGTTCATCCAAAACAGACGCTGGAAAGTGAAAGAAGTCTAGGATAGTCTGTGGTCATAGCCTGACTCTGTGCCAGAACCAGGAATGTGGATTGGTGCCAAAGAGTTGACGTGTAGTACTGGAGAGGCCCAAGGGGAGCTTCTCTGACCTTGGAGCTGTAGAAAGGTGACTGTATCAGAGTATAGAGAGAAGCTGAGTGTCATATGTGCTGAGAGATGGCATATGGTACTGAAGAAGGAGCCACCCTGTGAGTAGAAGACTTCTCTGCACACAAATTATGTGGTATTGGTGCCTGGGTACCAATTTCAGTCAGACCCTCTGCAGTACCCTTAAGGGATGCAAGGTCTACCAGCAACGAGATTTATGGGGTGACTTACCCTTCTTTGTTTCCCTAGTAGGGGAGAGAAGTTTCTTTTTCTTAGAAGTGTTAGCCCCCAAAGCTGCAGCCAGGGCTCCAGCTGTCACCAGGGCAGCTTGAAACGTTGAGGTCAATGTATGGGGGAGTGTGGTGTAGGATTGGGAGAGAGGAAACAGACCCTGCTGGATCTAGGGAGCATTCCATTAAGAGGAACTTCAACTTAGCTTCTCTCTGTCTTTTCTAGAGCTGCCTTTAAACCTTGAACAGACCTTGTCTTCTAGACATCTGAGACAGTTAGAATGCCTCTCACTACAGGGAGAAGACTTTTGGCAGATCTGGCAGGGTTTAAACTCCAGGGTCTTCAGTATAATCCAGCATTGCTGAAGTATTAAACCAAAAGTCCTGAAGGGGGATCCCCTTCGAAAGCCTAAGTATGCTGATATTAAATATAAATAAATAAATACTATGGGGAAGAAAAATTCATAACAAGTGAGAAAAGGCAGGAAGCTGTAGAACAGCAGACACCAAGTGCTCCATATTAAACCACAGATAGTTGAGAAGGAACTGAGTGGTGGTAGGACCATGCTCCTTATATGCCCTCATATGTGTAGGTGCAGACCTATGGACACTGCTTTACAGTCTTCAGTCAAGAGTGCACAGGCACATCTTACGGTGGAGCACGCATAGGGGCAGATATTTGAAGAAGCAGCACCTTTAATACTGGTTAATAACAGAATATACACAATCAAATAATATGCAGCAAGAACATTTATTTATCATTACAATGGGAAAAAAGTTAGAAGATGATGATGAAACATCACCTTCCCCATTACATTCGTCTTAGCCATATCAGTGGTCTGTGGCTGAGTTCATTAGCCATCCTTTTGGGCTCTCAAGTTCTGATGTAATATTCTTTGGACAATCTTACAAACAACTTCCCACTTGTCAGAAGTCATTTCCACCTGCTGCTCTTGACTGTCTAGAATATCAAATTTTGAACTGGTAGCATTTCCTGGATCATCAGTCACAGAAGGATCAAGTAAAGTTGTGTAAGAACTTGCAGGCTGTACACTGCAGGTCTCTTTAGTTTGACTACAAATACTTGGAGCAGTGTGTTGTCTTGCAGAATGTAGTGGCTGGTACATGCTGACTTCTGGAACCTCTCCTAAATCACACAGAGCCCTTTCTACTGCTTTTTCAAGATGCCTAAACATTTCCATGTCTAATTCTTTTTTATCTGCATAATTCTGAATATTAAGATAAAAACAGATCTCATTAACAAATTGATTCAAGCCTTTAAAACTTAAATAGTATAGACATCAACCAAATTAAAGTATAATTTAATAAAAAATGATCTCATATTTCCAATAAAAAACACAAATAAAAGCATTTCTGAACCATCAGCACAGAAACTGGATCATCACTTATCCATAAACCATGTCTCTGTTTGTCTGTCCCCTTTCTAGAGTATTTTATCCTCAAAGCTCATCCAATTATTATTCATAATAATCATTTGTATTGCAGTAGCGCCTCAATCAGTATTTGGGTTACAATGTGCATTTTATGAGTTTTCTGTGAAGAGCTTAGAATAATGATGGCCACTGTGTGTGTATATTTATAGATATGGACGGGGTGATGGAGGGTAGAGCAGGAGTGCACTTTTTTATTCATGGATCTCAAACTGCTGTGCAATTACCTTAGTAATCCCTTCACCCGCCACCTCAGTGTAGCCACCTCTGGGGTGAAAAAAAAACAAAACCCTGTTTAAAAGAGCTCAGCAACACTTACACAGTAGTTTAAAACAGGATGTGTTGTCTATCATAACCCATTAAAACTACAGGGAAATCTAGGAGTGTGGGATGCAGTTATACAAACTAGAATTTGGCCAGAATAATATGAGTAACACTCCATCTCTCATAAAAAAGTGACACTGGCTCTTTATAATGATGAGAAATAAAAGTGAACCACACTAGAAATGTAAAATTATTTTTCTGGGCAACATTGCAAAACACCCTGAGAAACAGATAAATAAGCTCAGCTTCAAAATCCAAACTGAGATAAAACTAACACAAAAAGTGCAAATCGAGCTCTCAAAATATGTGTGATATGAAATGGCCCAAAATCCACAGGATGTTTCTTCTTCAAGTAGTGTCACTATGGGTGCTCCACTGTAAGTGCATCTGCCCCCCCCCCAAAAAAAGGAGAAAAAGAAAAGGACTGTGTTCTTTTGTCAACCCCCGGGACAGAGGGAGCCCCCTGGACAGGTATCCCCAGCTCCCTGGACTTCAAGAAGTGCCTCAGTTGCAAGGAATTTATACCAGTGACTGGTGGACACTCTCAGTGTTTTTGCTACCTGGGAGAGAAACACATTCCACAGAAAAAACGGTTATTCACTGTGATGGTGCACCCCCTAAGGCTTTATGGAAATATGCGTATGAATGTATATATGACATAACTGGAATACGTTTTATGCTACATATGCCATGTAACATCTCTCTGTAAAGGTTATGATCTACTGAATCTATTCATCCTATCTGGATGCATGTATCATTTTGTTATTTGAAGTTATGAATGCTGGTTGTGTACTTCCTTGACTTTTAAGTACCCTTTGTGAAGCATTTGGTCAACTTCTTGAGAAAGGAATGTGCAAATTAAGTGCCCAATCAAGAAATGCGTAACGAACAATGGATCTTGGAAGGCTCCAATCCACAGAAGAAGTCTTTCTGGAGACATTTAAGATAGCATGTGGCCAATGGCTGCCTGTAAAATCTGAGTCATGCATGGACATGTTACTTGCCCATATGACTCCAAAACTCCATCCTGGAGCTGGACTTTGCATAGGAGAGAGGAGGGGGTCTCCACCCACAAGAGAAAGTCTATTTAAACCCCTGGAAGACCCATCCATTTTGTCTACAGCTGGCTCAAGAGCTAGCCTCTCCACCCCAAAGGATACTGGAAAGAAACTGGAACAAAGGATAGTAACCACAGGGGGATGTGAGTGATTGCTGGACCCAGACTAGAAGCAGACTAGTCTGTAAAAGGAAACTTACTGGAACACCTCTGAGGGTGAGGTTTTATCTGTATTCAGTTTTCTTACTGTATTAGGCATAGACTTGCATGTTTTATTTTATTTTTCTTAGTAATTCACTTTGTTCTGTCTGCTATTACTTGGAACCACTTAAATCTTACTTTCTGTATTTAATAAAATCACTTTTTACTTATTAACCCAGAGTATGTATTAATACCTGGGGGGTGCAAATAGCTGTGCATATCTCTCTATCACTGTTATAGAGGGCGAACAATTTATGAGTTTACCCCATATAAGCTTTATACATGGTAAAATGGATTTATTTGGTGTTTTGACCCCATTGGGAGTTGAGCATCTGAGTGTTAGAGACAGGAACACTTCTTAAGCTGCTTTCAATTAAGCCTACAGATGTTAGGGGATGTGGTTCAGACCTGGGTCTGGGTTTGCAGTAGGCTAGCAGGACTGGCTCAAACCAGGCAGGGCACTGATGACCCAAGCTGCCAGGGCAGGAAAGCATGAGCAGTAGTAGTCTTGGCACATTAGTTGGCAGCCCCAAGGGAGTTTCTGTGATCCAACCAGTCACACTCACCTTCTTGTAACTGTTCTTCCAATCAGGTGTGTGTGCGTGTGCGTGGCAGCTGGAAACTTTTTTGCCTAGCAGCATCTGTCAGGTTGGCCTGGGTGCCTCCTGGAGTTGCACCTTCATGGCGCTCAATATAGAGCCCTGCCGACCTGTTACCCTCTCAGTTCCTTCTTGCTGGCTACTCTGACAGGGTAGGTGGATGGGTATTGGAATGGACATGAACAACACATCTCAAAGAACAACAGTTATGAGAAGGTGAGTAACTGTTTTTTCTTCTTCGAGTGCTTGTTTATGTTCATTCCCATCAGGTGACTCACAAGCCCAAGTTCAGGAGGGGGGTCAGAATCATCTACTGATAGGAGCATTGCTCATCCAAAGGCTGCATCATCTCTGGCCTGCTGGGTGATAGCGTAGTGTGTGGTGAATGTGTGGATGGAGGACCACTTCGTTGCTCTGCAGATTTCTTGGGTGGGAACCTGTGCCAGGAAGGCCGTTGAAGAGGCATGAGCTCTGGTGGAGTGCACAGTGATTGGGGGAGCAAGCACACCTGCCAGGTTGTAGCACTCACAGATGCACAATGTGATCCATGACGAGATACATTGAGAAGAGACAGGAAGACCTTTCGTTCTGTCCACCACTTCCACGCATAACTGGATGGACTTTCAGAATTATTTTGTTCTCTCAATGTAGAAGGCCAGGGCCAGCCTTAAGGAATATGGCACCCTGGACAAACTTGTATTTTAGTGCACCCCCCCCCCAATCAATCCTGTCCCCCACGGGCTCCTGGGCTTCCCTCATCTCATCACTTCTGGGCCCTATTGAAAGGGATACCAGAGCTCAACCATGGCTCAAATTAAGGGTGGCCTGATACTGGCGAGTGCTGGCTGAGCACCCAGCTCTGAAGGTAATGCCACTGCCAGCAGCAGTGCAGAAGTAAGGGTGGCATGGCATATGGTCTATTGCCACCTTCTGCGCTTCTGCTGTGACTTGTGGTGCCTGATGCTTGCACGTGGCTCAAAGTGGGCTTCACACTGTCACACGAGTTGCATCTTGCCAGAGCCCATGACCTTCCTGGCTCACCTGGGGCACCATTTCAGATGGGGCGGAGGGGTAGAGGAAACTTTAACCATGATTCCAGGGACTACTTAGGCACCTGAAAACTCTAGGATTTTTTGCAGATAACAACTTAGGAATTAGCTGACAGGAGCACTGTATCTAACTGTTATATAAAGAAAGAAAAATATACAAACGCCAATTAAAGCCAGGTTTAAAGTTTATATGTAAATTTAGAACAATCAGGAGATAATACAGCAAGACATTCCCAATCCCAAGCCTTGAGGAATCAGTTCTGGAGATATCAGAAACACAAGTTTGATACTTTGTACACTATCTTTAGTAGAGAGAAATAAAACCTGCTTACTTTCTCTAACAGACACACTGTGCTACTGCCATTATCTCCTCTATTTTAGTGAATTGTTTTTCACTTAAAACATAATTTTAACATAAGTGATTTAGGTTTTTTTTCCTCTTTTATTGAAAGGGAATTAATTTCTAACTTATTTTGGCATTTATGTTTACCGATCACAATCATGTACGTGACTCACTAACATTTGACTCCATCATTGCTATTGGTATAGCTGGAACTGCATTTATTTTCATGCAAATTTTAAGTTATTTTACAGATATAACTAAAAATACAATCTGAAAATAAGAAACCTTCATCTGCACACTGTCTATAGTTATGTGTTTAGCTAATGTTTTTTAAACTAGCATTACTAAAGTGAGTACAAGCTAAAGTTACATTCTAGGAGGAGACTATTATTTGATTGTCATTCTTTATTTAAAGTGGTACAAAGCACAATACAATAATAACAGCAATAATGATAATTACTCCAGACAGGACAGGTTAGGCATTTTAGAACTCACTCCTCAAAAAATTCAATGTAACCATAAGAGAGAAATAAATTTATGAAATGCATAGACACGTCAAAAAACTAAAATAACAGCACTTTGAAAGAATAAAATTACAGAGAATATATGTGTATTGCAGGAAGTACCAACAAGTAACAACAACAATATAAGTACTCCAGGGAGGTACAGTGCTTGCAGACGTATTAAGTGCTCTACTCAGAAGTCCCACAACATGACAGCTTCCTGGCACAGGGGAGAGGAACGTGCACCCATTTGTTCATATAGAACATCGCCATGGTGTTGTCTGTCATTACCGATACACATCTCCCTATCAAGTGGTCTTGGAAAGTTATGACCTAACTACTAATACTAAACTAACACTAATAAATGACTGAGAACTAACTATAAACACTGTGACAATTTGGTCACAGAGACCCTCTTGAGGCTGTCACCTGATGTGCTGGAATTACCTCTGAGCCTGTTTTTCCCTGCCAGCTTGGGACTTCAGAACCCTACCTTGTTGAACTAGACATGATAGTCTGATGCAACACAGATCCAGGTCTGGTCTACGCCCCCAAAGCTGCAGACTTTAACCAAAACCTGCTCAGCAAGTTACTTATTTCCAGTACCCAGACACCCAACTCCCAATGGGATCCAAACCCCAAATAAATCTGTTTTACTCTGTATAAAGCTTATACAGGGTGAACACATAAATTGTCCGCCCTCTATAACACTGATAGAGAGACATGCACAGCTATTTGCTCCCCCAGGTATTAATCACTTACTCTGGGTTAATTAATAACAAAAGTGATTTTATTAAGTATAAAAAGTAGGATTTAAGTGGTTTCAAGTAATAACAGACAGAACAAAGTAAGTTACCGAGCAAAATAAAACAAAATACGCAAGTCTAAGCCTAATACATTTAAGAAACTGAATACAGGTAAATCTCACCCTCGGGGATGTTCCAATAAGCTTCTTTCACAGATTAGACTCCTTCTTAGTCTGGACCCAATCTTTTCCGCTGGTATAATTCTTGTTAGTTCCATCGCAGGTGGTATCTAGGGGTCTTCTCATGACTGCAGCCACCTTTGTTCTGTTCTGCCCCCTTTTATATTTTTGGCACAAGGCAGGAATCCTTTATCTCTCTCTGGGTTCCCACCCTTCCTTCTAAATGGAAAAGCACTTTGTTTAAGATGGATTCTAGTATCATATGACATGTTCACATATCCTGTGAGACTTCATTACTTGCTGGCTGGCACCCAGGTATACAGGAAGGCTTACAAGTAAACAGAGCTATTTACCACCAATTGCCCTAGTCAACGGGAGCCATCAAGATTCTAAGCCACCATTAATGGCCCACGCTTTGCATAGTTACAATAGGACTTCAGAGTAATACTTCATATTTCTAGCTTCAGATACAAGAATGCTACTTCATACAAATAGGATGAACACACTCAGTAGATTATAAGCTTTGTAATGATACCTTACAAGAGACCTTTTGCATAAAACATATTCCAGTTACATTATATTTACATTCATAAGCATATTTCCATAAACATATGGAGTGCAACATCACAAACACTAAGAGTGGACACTGTCCAAACATGCTTGCAAAGCAAGAGCAAAAGGTTCTTTCAGCTAGCCGTCACCAGCGGTAAGAAGGAACTGAGGGGGTGGTGGGTCAGCAGGGCTCTATATTGAGTGCCATGAAGGTGCGGTTCCAGTGGGTGCCCAGGCTGACCTGATGGATGCTGCTGGGGAAAAAGTTTCCAGATGCTGTGAACACACATGCGTACACCTGACTGGAATGGACATGAACGAGCACTCAAAGAAGAAGTGTGGTTTGTGTCAACAACTGAAGCCCAGATCCAGGAAGTACAGATAACTGAGGCTCAAATTCCTACGTAAGGAGTCAGCCCTTCAACCACCTGAGCTGTGGCAGGGAGACATCACCACAACTCTCTACTTCCAAGAGAGGTGAGCCCAAGAAGATGCTCGCAAGCCACTCACATAAAGCCTCTAAGAAAAGGTCCTTGAGTCTCCATAGCAAGCCCCCACTGAGTCGAAAACTACCCCCAGCTCGATCAGTCGGTACCGATGGCACCAAAGCCATCTAAATCCAGTACTCAGAATATGTTAAGTTGACCAAGGACCCAGTGGGCACAGGCAAGGAACCATCAGTACCATCAGGGTATGAGAAAGACAGAAAATCTGCCCTGGGCAAGGCTCCACCACTTTGGATATCATTACCACCTGTGGTACATCAGGCACCAACAGACCATACTATGAGGTCCACACCACCATCTCCATTGGTACAAGCCTCTTAGCACCGACAACCACTACTAGTACCAACACCTTCGGCACAGCTGGACTTACAGTGTGTAACAAATCTTTTGGTATCTGTTGCATTGGCTCTCCTCTTCTCAGTACCAGGGACCTCGTACTAAGTTCACCCAGAGCATTTGACTCACCGATGACTTCTTGCTGTGCACCTCCCTTTTCATCTTCCAAGTCAGAAAGTGAACCAGAGGATGTGGTCTCCCACTGCTCTTTTCACCTGCCATATGGTGTCCAATTTCACTGTGGACCTCAGTGATATCGTCTCATTGATCCACAGCCTCCCTGGTTTGGACATCCGTGATGCCAACCACTGAGTCCCTTCTGACCCTTGCAATGGCTATACTGAGATCCCTGGCAGGCTCAAAGGTAACAGGCCTCCCATCGTTCTAGTGTGGCCTACCAGAAACCAAGGAAACACACTTCTTTAGCTGCTGCAAGGGCTTCTGAATCCCCTAAAAAGGCAAGGGAGGAACAGGAGGAGTTGAGGAGGAAGTTACCCCTCAAGTCCATTTCTCATCATTATCGACAGATGAGAAGGTGATGCCCCTTCCACCACCTATCACAGATGACTTCAAACTGTTCCAGGACCTGACACAGAGAGTGACAGAAGCTTTACAGATACCACTACAAGAGGTGACTGAGTCACACCACAAGCTAGTGGATATTTTACGTATCTACAGTGGAGCACCCATAGGGACACATATCTCAAAGAACTCTCACTACTGCACAAAGTGAGTAACTTCTTCTTTCAATCACTTCTTCAGTAGTGAGTACCCTGATAGATATAATAAATGTAACAAAACAGTAATAAAAAAGACATGTTAAAAATGACACAAATGTGTAGAAACAGAAAGAGAGTAGGCCTAATGTCTGAAATAGGTTTGGTGGTAATAACCTAGCACATTTCATACAGACATCCAAATATTTGTTTTAATACAGTGGATTACATTCTGTTCTCAGCCAGATGTTTCATTGTCTATTGATCTAGACAGAAGGTAACTAATGGATACAATGGCCAAGTTCTCCTCTTAGTTATACCAGGCAAGCTCCAGTTTTACCTTTCACAAAGCCATACTAACTCTCACCTATTCACTTATGTTTTTAAAATGTAACCTTAAACAACCCATAAATATCTTAAGTTTTTCCTAATTTAGAGCAAATTTCACCAAGTCAGTTGGAGTTTTGTCTGAATCAATACTGAGGGCTGTTCTGATAACTGGGCCTACAAATTTACTTTAATTGTAAGCTTAACTGGAAAAAGTATATAAAAGTTCATAAACTGTTACAATAACCTATAACAACAAATGTTAATAAAAAGTAAGTTAAATTGCTTTTAATAATTAATGTTACAAACAGGTGCAAAAAAAATCCAGGACTGAGTTAAAATCATACTTGGTTAAAAAACACCAGAAAATGTGGAACCAAAAATTAATGAACCAAAATTGGTGTGTCAAATATTAGGCATACTTGGTGGACATAATAAGGAGGGACTGGCTATTCCACCTGTCATTTCCTTTTTAGGTCTTTAAAGAAAGAGGCTTTTGAAGGCTTTCATCGTCCTAATCCTGAGAGATGTCCTGATCAGATCAGGCCAGAGAGAAGGACCCAGGAAACATCCACCCCTACTAGCTCCAGGTAAATCCCAAACACTACCTGGAATAAAATGGGATTGGATTTTAACAGCAGCAGCTCCAGCCCACCTCAACTAACTTCTTTTACCCAAAAGAACAGTTAATACCATCTAAAAGACTATCAAACAAGGGGGGAAGGAGGGTCGTTTTAAAATTCTCTCTAGCTAAAAGGAAAGGGAACAAAAAATGTTGTTAAAATAAAAGTCTTACTTAATACTTTATATTTCAAATGCGCTACCTGTTTTTCCTTCTTTTCTGTATCGTTAATAAAAGATTTTAAAGGATTTTTAATGGTTTGTTTGCTATGGTACCAAGCAGGCTAAGGTGTCTGCATACCAAAACCTGAACCTTGTTCAACATTGTTTAATATTGGAAGTGATTGGGTTATGTTAACACGTAGCTCATATATTCCACTTAACTTAATACAATAGGGCCCATACTTTCATACCTTACTCACCTGGGCAGTTCCACTAAAGTTAGTCCCAGCAAACAAATCAAAGAGACCATTCCTCACCTTTGAGAGAACAGGTGAAGGGAGCTTTTAAAGGAGACAGCTCCCTTTCAGCCCGGAGGTCTGATTCAGGCCTTGGCACTGAGGGAGGCTTACCAGTCACACTACACATGCCTGAGAAACCTTTTTAGGAAAAAGTCATCCATACTCTCACCTCCAAAGCCTCTGCAGGTAGAGATTCTGAATTAGTGTGTCTTTTGGTGCTTCTGGGCTTTATCTGAGAAGGACTTGTGGGTATTACAGTCCTTGGTCATGTACCCTTCAATGGGGCATAATCCTTTATCATGTCCACTGGAAGCAGGGAACATAGGGTGAGTAAAAGGAACATCTCAAATTCCAAATTCTTAGATGTCTGTAAGTGCCTGAGGCAAACCAAAAACTAGGAAAAACTGCCAAATTCCAGCTTTGCAAATGTAGACTAGAGGCTACATTTACCCTCTAATAAACTTACTACATTATTTATAGTTATTCACCATTATTTCACTAACATGCCAGAGAAATTGAAATGCTGGCTTTCTTTGAATTCCCTGGCAGGGAGAAGGTGAGGAACAGCTAGAAGAGTGAGGTATTTAGTTTTGATTTTTCTTCCCTATTTGGGTGACATTACAAACACTTGGAGGAGGGGGACTAGGGCTGAGGGGTAACAATGATTTCAGTGTTGGGCCTGCCTACTTGGAAGCTATCCGTTTATGAAGAGACATTGTACTAAAAAATTCTGCCTCCAGATATTTAGAAAGTCATGTATTTAGTTTTCTGTTTCAGACATTCATGAGGTGGAAATCTAAGAGAAAATTATTATTCTTACAGGTCTATTTCCTTCTGCACACCAGTCAAATGGAAACTACTCACGTATGATTTTTCTTGCAATGCTTTTTCAGAGTGCTGTAGCTGTGGTTCAGACACTGTGGCTGTTGGTATCTTAATAGACTTGCTAAGTGATTTCTTTGGTCTCCCATCATTCTCTCTTTCTTGCTCAGCTTTCTGCTTCAGGCTTTCCTTTTTCAAAATGTTTGAGACTGTTGAGTCTTTTGAATCCTTCTTGGCTTCTGAAACACATGATCT
This sequence comes from Gopherus flavomarginatus, assembly GCF_025201925.1. Classification (NCBI taxonomy): domain Eukaryota; kingdom Metazoa; phylum Chordata; order Testudines; family Testudinidae; genus Gopherus; species Gopherus flavomarginatus. The sequence goes on along the minus strand of NC_066626.1, from coordinate 22,846,860 downwards.
CGGAGGTGGTGGTTCAGAATGTTTTCTATGTTTTTCCTTTAAGATCTCCTTACAGTTATTCAAACCATGTTTTTCCTTTTGAAACTGTGTGCACATTAATACTTGTCCCTGGAGTGGGTAGCATGATGCAAAATGCTTCTTAGAACGCTTAGCGTGCTTTTTTTTGCCTTTTGACTTCTCATGAGACTTGTTTGGTGATTTAGTTTCTTCCTCAGACCCTGAATGTACAAAAATAAATGTTTGAGGGTTTACAGGAAAGGACAGTGTTGGTTTGCAGAGATATTCCTTAAGTTCTGTTTGGATAGCAATATCATGGGCACGAAAGGAAGGTGAGTCTATTGTTTCATGTGTCCCCCTCAAAGTCTCATTCGGGGGCTTTGGTTTTAAAGATTTGTCAAAATCTGTGTTTGAATGCGCTACTTCTGCTTTACCAAAACAACTTTGTGGGTCTTGACTCTCTTTTTCTAAAGTATTTTTTTGAGGAAGGTGTATCACACTATTGATTTTGGTTTCATTGATTAGATTTGCCATCACACATGTTACTTGTCCTGGAACATTCTCTACAGGAAGTTCTAACTTCTCGTTTCTTAAAATAGGCTTTTCATTTATTATAGTGAGTTTATCAAGACTCTGCTTAGAATGATATTGCCCTATCTCAGGTATATCTGTATTAGTAACTATCAGTGGTTTTCCTTTAGCATTCTGGCATATTCCCTCTAATTCTATCTCATTGATTAACCCAGTTTCTGAAGAACTTTCTATAGGAAGGTTTTGCAAGTTGTTGCTTAAAACAGATTTTAGACTTTTTATTTCTGTTTCAGAAAGTTTGTCTCTATAACCTTCCTTCAGTATTTTGCTTAAAAGAGAGTGTAGATGTACTAGTTTTGTTTCTGAAAGTCTATCTTTAAGGTTTTGGGTTAAAAGAGATTTTAGACTTAGATTTTGCTCTTCCCCAGGTAAATCTGATTCCACATCCCATGACAGTCTTTCGTTAGCTCTCAGTACAAACAAATTGTGGTATATCTTTCTTAACTCTTCCTCTGTGATCAACCCTATTTCAGAGAGTCGTTCTACAAGATGGTCTTGGATCTTTTTGCTTAAAAATGACTTTAGATTCATTATTTCTGTTTCTGAGAGTACCTCAAGAAGGAAATCCTGTATATATCTACTTAAAACAGATTCTCCTTTTATTATATGTGGTTTAGCAAGACTCTCACCAGAATGAACTTGGCTTATATCTGTCTCCAGTGTCATTGGTTGTCCTTCCGGAATGCTCAGCAAGGAATGGTTCTTTAATTCTTCTTTTGTGGTTAATCCTGTTTCTGAGAGTTTTTCTAGGAGATGATCCTGGAGACATTTGTTTAAAAAATCCTTTAGACTCATTATTTCTGTTTCCAAAAGTCTTTCTATGAGAGAATCTTGGAGAGTTTTGTCTGAAGCAGATTTTAGATTTATTTGTTGTTCTGAAAGCCTCTGCTTGTGACAGTCTTGTCCTGTCCTAGGTGAATTTGTCTCCATAACCACTGGCAACTTGACTTTGATGATCTCCATTGAGTGGTTTGGGTGCGCTTTTCCTAACTCCATCTCTGTGTTTAAACCTGTTTGTGAATGACTCTCTATGGCACAGTTTTCTATGTTTTGACTTAGATATTTTATTATTATTTCAGGTTCTGAACATTTTCCCCTGGATTGACCATTCCTCTTCTTCGATAAATCTGCCTCAGGCTTTGATTGTCTCTCATCAAATTTTGACATAAAAAAGTTCTTGTGTTCCTTTCCTAACTTCACCTCTTCAATTAGACTTGTTTCGAAAAGTCTCTCTATGGGAAGATATTGTAGATTTTGGTTTACAGCAGATTTAAGACTTATTTCCATTTCTGAAGGTCTCGTCTCACAACTATCATGCATTTTCTCAGCTAAATCCATCTCCAAAACCACTGGTGATCTACCTTTAATTCCCTGCAATGATAGGTTCTGGTGCTGCTTTCCTAACTCCAAATCTGTAATTATTCCTGTTTCAGAAAATCTCTCTATGAGACGATCTTGTAGGTTTTTACTCAAAACAGATTTTAAATGTATTATTTCTGCTTCTGAAAGCCTTTCCTTGGAAATAGCTTTTCTTTTTTTTAGTAACTCTCTCTCTAAAACAACTGGTGATCCATCTATAATACTCTGTAGGTTCTGGTATTCTTCTCCTAATTCTATCTTTGTGACTATCCCTATTTCTGAAAGTCTCTCTGCTACAAACCCTTCAAGATTTTTGCTTAAAACAGATTTTAGCATTATTACTTTTATAAGTCTATCTATAAGAAAGTCTTCAAGAGTTTTACTTAAAAAAGAGTTTAGACGTATTATTTCTGTTTCTGAAAGTCTCTCCTCTTGCCATTTCTCTGGCAAATCTGTTCTTATAGCATGTGTTGGGGACTCTTCTTTAACGCTAATGTCATCCTCCTCTAATTCCATTTTTGATTCTGTAAGTTTTAATATGGACAAGTGCTGACCGTTCTTGCTTAAAATAATATCTGGACTTCTAGCTGCAAATCTTGAAGATGCCTTGACAGGTGGATCTTGGTCTTCTTTAATCTCTGCACATGAAAGTTTGTTTTTCAGAAGAGTGAAAATAGGCACTTCTTGATCTTCTTTCTTTTCATTCTGTGCACTTGACTGTGTTCTACCTACATATCTCAAAAAAGGTTCAAACTTGTCTCCACTAAGAATAGGTTGCTGGTACTGTAACATAAAACATAAATCAACTAAGAAAATATTTTTCGGGGGGGTTAATTAACAATTTTTATATTATGACAGTGTACCAGTTATTTAATTTTCCCAGAACAGTTATTCAAGACTGATTAAATAAAATCATAAGCAAGAAAAAATGTTCCATGAGAAATTTCAATATGAATAGTACCCAAAAAGTGTACAAACATTAAATTAATCCAAATAAAATTTCTGTGAGATTGTAAAATGGAAATAAATGCCTAACAGTGAAACAAACACAGATTAAGACTAACATTTTCAAATTTTAGTGCCTAAAGTTGAACACCTAAATCCTTTTTATTCACCTAATAAAGAGGCTTGATCTTCAGAGGTGCTGAGTATCAGCAGCTACTATTGCTTTCAACGGAAGCTGTGGGTCCTAAACTGCTCTGAAAATCAAAGCACTTTTTTAAAGTTGTCTACATAGATATTTAGCAGCACTGAAGCTTGAATATTTTGGCCTAAATGATTTACCCAAAACCACACACGGATTCAGTGACAGAGCTAAGATTAAAATTCAGGATTGCCTGGCTCCCTTTCCTGTGCTTTTATCACTAGACTTGACCATGCTGCCTGCCTAGTGTTACTTCTTTGGGAACATGTACTGGACAACCAAAAATCGTTTCCCAAGCGACATAAGCTAACCTGAAAAAAGGCATACATACTGGAGTGTCTATGGGTGTGTCTGCCCACGTCCAGACTACAGCCTAAAATCGATGTGCTTAAAATCGATTTTATAAAGGTTTTATAAAATCGATTTTGTGCATCCACACTAGAGGTACTTACATCGATGTTGAGCGTCCATTTTCCCTGGCGTCCATCTTTTGCTTGAGCGTTGCACTCTGGGTACCTATCCCACAGTTCCTGCACGGGTCCCTGCCCTTTGGAATTATGGGTTACTAGCCCAGTGCATGATGGGATCAAAGTCCCCGTCCTGGGTGGTTCTGGGTACAGCTTCACCCCCCCCCCTTCCTGTAAACGGCACACAGTCAGTTCGCGCTGGGTGGTTCGGGGAACGCGAGAGCAAACCACGGCGAAGCTGGTCTCCTTCCCCGGTTTGCTCTCGCGTTCTCCGAACAATCAGGTCTCCTTCCCTGCGGTTTGCAGGGGGGTTCGGGGAACGCGAGAGCAAACCGCGGCGAAGCTGGTCTCCTTCCCCGGTTTGCTCTCGCGTTCCCCGAACAATCAGGTCTCCTTCCCTGCGGTTTGCTGGGTGGTTCGGGGAACGCGAGAGCAAACTGCGGCGAAGCTGGTCTCCTTCCCCGGTTTGCTCTCGCGTTCCCCGAACAAGCAGGTCTCCTTCCCTGCGGTTTGCTGGGTGGTTCGGGGAACGCGAGAGCAAACCGCGGCGAAGCTGGTCTCCTTCCCCGGTTTGCTCTCGCGTTCCCCGAACAAGCAGGTCTCCTTCCCTGCGGTTTGCTGGGTGGTTCGGGGAACGCGAGAGCAAACCACGCTGTGCAAGCAGGAAATGGAATTTCACAGTTCCCGGGGCTTTTCCTGTTTACCTGGCCAGCAGAAGAGTACCTTTACTTGTGTAGAGCGGCCACTAGAGCACTGTGGGATACGTCCCGGAGGCCATTAACTTCGATGTCCGTCCACACTATCATAAAATCGATTTTAAGAAATCGATTTTGGGGTTACTCCTCTCGTTTAGATGGAGTTCCAAAATCGATTTTAGGGACCCTTAAAATCGATTTTATGCACTCTGTAGTGTGGACGGTTACAGCTTTAAATCGATTTAGAGCTCTTAAAATCGATTTAAAGCTCTAGTCTGGACCTGCCCTCTGTGTGTGTGTTATACTAGTATAAATATTAGTTTAAAGTCACACTTGGGATCATATAGATAAGGCTATGTTTTAGACCCAAATTTACTTCCAACTGCCACAGAGAATTACTTATATCTAGGGCCCTAACAAATTCACAGCCATGAAAAACACATCATGGACCGTGAAATCTGTTCTCCCCCCATAAAATCTGGTCTTTTGTGTGCTTTTACCCTATACTATACAGTGTTCATGAGGGAGACCAGTGTTTCTCAAATTGACAGTCCTGATCCAAAAAGGAGTTGCAAGGGGGTCGCAAGATTATTTTTGGGGGAGGAGGTCGCAATATTGCCACCCTTATTCTGTGCTGCCTTCAGAGCTGGGTGGCTAGAGAGCAGCAACTATTGGCCAGGTGTCCAGGTCTGAAGACAATACCCCGCCATCAGCAGCACAGAATTAAGGGTGGCAATACCATACCAGGCCTCCCTTACTTCTGCGCTGCTGCCTTTAGAGCTGGGCAGCTGAAGAGTGGCAGCTGATGACTGAGGGCCCAACTCTGCAGGCAACAGCTCTGCCTTCAGAACTGGAGTCCTGGCCAGCAGCCACAGCTCTCCAGCTGCCCAGCTCTGAAGGCAGCGCTGTCGCCAGCAGCAGAGAAGAAGTAAGGATAGCAGTACCAGAGCTCCCCCTACAATAACCTTGCAACCCTCAACCTCCACAACTCCTTTTTGGGTCAAGATCCCTACAATTATAACACCATGAAATTTCAGATTTAAATAGCTGAAAAAAATGCAATTTACGCTTTTTAAAATCCTGTGACCATGAAATTGACCAAAATGGACCATGAATTTGACAAGGCCCTACTTATATCAAATAGCTATTCTCTAAAGATTGGAGATACTCAGCATTCTTGGATCCGTGCTAATGAGCAAAACCAAGGAGGGAATTCTCAAAGCTTGAAGCCACTGACTCCAGGAGGATGAATCCTGCGTCAGCCCCTGAAATGAAACTTAGGTGTCCCCTTATAACCTTAGCCTTGAGTGTCAATTTCTTTTCAAAGGGAGATGGAAACTACTTAAGTAAAAAGTGATTACAAAAATTAAATATGACAAAAAAGTTACAGGCTCCTCAACACTGTGGAGAGGAGGGTGGATGAGTTATCATCAGGCATCACAATGTATATCTCAGAAAACAGCCATCACAGGAAATTCACTTGAATTTTAAAAAGAATAGTCACTTACGGTATGTCTTCACTACCAGCCAGATCGGTGGGCAGCCATCGATCCCCGAGCTCTCTCCCGTCGACTGTTGTACTCCAGCTTGGTGAGAGACGCAGGCAGAGTCGACAGGGGAGCAGCAGCAGTCAACTCACCATAGTGAAGACACCACAGTAAGTGGATCTAAGTACGTCGACTTCAGCTATGTTAGCCACGTAGCTGAAGTTACGTAACTTAGATGGAGCCCCCCCCCCACAGTGTAGACCAGGCCTCAGGGTGTAATGTTTGAGAGAAATAGTTAGACCTAGGTTTGGAGCACTTTAAATAAACTCACTATTGATGTTGATGTACTGAAACAGTCTGTATATTGCAAGTAGATACCTGTATTTCTATTACTGGATAATTTTCTAAACCTGACAGGTCAGGCCTCTTTGATGATATGCCTGCTGGTTCCAGATCTTCTATTTCTTCTTTGCCATGATTATTTCCCAATTTTGTTTCCCTCTCTAGAGCTATAGGAATAATATTTTCTGAGTCCACAATTTTGTCATGATCTTCTGAAGATTTCCTTGTCAGATTTTCAGATACTTTCTTAGTTGGCAGTTTTTGAAAAACAGTAGATGCGGATATTCCAGTCTCTCTGGAAATAGAAAGAGGATTTTCTTCAGATTCTGCATGTTCCTGGGTATCACTTAAATCTGTTTCCACACTTCTCAGTACAGTCTCTGCAATTCTCAAGGGCAGGTCAAAATCCTTGCTGGATTCAGTCTGTAATTAAAGAAAACATAAAAATATTTTTTCTCTAATAATTACTAATATTTTTAAAGGTCAAAGTCCAAAACGCAGCCTAGAATGAGTAGAGGCAACTCTCATGGAAGTCTCTGTGTCAATTTCAGCAATGAGCTAAATGGTGGTATATAGTTAACCATCAGATTTAAGCTGGTACAGTGGGAAAGCAGTTAAATTGCACTGATTGGCAGTCAGCAGTTTGCAAAACAATCACACTTTACACAGTAACTTTTATGAATTTACATCAGTGTAGCAGAACAAAACTTGGCCCACTGAGCAGGGAAAGTAACAAATGGGTGCAAAGTAAAGTAAGCTCCCCTACTTTAACTTAAGCCCATGCTGTTCCCAACACCGCAGGCTAACTTCACCTCTGGCAAAAGCAGGTGCAGAGTTCACACTGATTTCAAAAGGAGATTCACCCATTCAGACCAGGACTAAACTACTACCCAGAGAATCCTAAACTGTTATAAATTACACTCATTCTGCAGACCCATTCAATGCCAAATCTGTGCAGTACTTTACCATTCCCATCTGTTTTATAATCAGCTTTCACCACCATGTATGTAACTGGTAAATTTGGCCCAGTCTGGATTTTTTGCTTATAATAAAAAAATTCAATATTATTTAAACATTTGAAAGTAAAGATAAAAAACCCCCTTTAACAATAACTCATGTAAATAGCTTTTAAATAACCAACATTATGCCAATCAATAAAACAGAAGCTACAGAAAGGAGGATAAAAGTAAATGAAATGAGAAAATGTTACATTAAAATAAAATGTATCAGCATTACAGTTCTTCTATTAAGGGCATCAGCCAGCTCCCACCAAAGTTAATGGCCAAACTCCCATTGACTCCAGTGGGGAGCAAGATCAGGCCCCTAGAAAGGGTAAACAACATGATCAAAGTTAGCATTCTTTTGATTTTTTTTAAATTCCTATATATTACAGGCATTGCTGGACAATAAGTTCCCAGATGAAGGCTTTTCCTACAGAATCTGTCATAATGAGTGCTACTGTCTCTGAGTGTACGTTGTCTTGATGACCTGAATAGATTAAATGTTTTTTCTCTTACTTGAAGCACTTGCTAGTCACACCTGTCAGTCTGCTCTCACAGATGCACAGCATTTCAAGTCCACAGTTATCCACCTCCCTCCCTTTGATAGTTGAAAGATTGTTCTTATGTACCAGTAACTGACTCTGAAGTGTTTTCTTGCTGCCAGCCTCAAATTTTGGGGGCTTCTGCTTTCACCAGGAGACTTCATGGAACATGAAGGGTCAGAAAGTGTTCTCTATTAAACAGTCATTTTTATCATTTCTATAACCAATGAGGTGTGTGGTTGGTTGGTTGGTTGGTTTTAAATAAGCTAGTTGGCTAGCCTTGCTCTCAAGTCTCTCCACTTTATCTGGGCTTGGAACCGGCAGCATCCACATCAAAGTGCAGAAGGTGGGATATCAAAAGAGAGGAGAAAAGGCATCCACTAAACTCAACAATATATAGAAATAAAAAATATACAGTACCAAAACAAAACAGAGTTTTCAACTCAAATGTCACCTGAATGCTAGTGTATATCTGTCAGAGCTGGAGAGCTATTAAAAATGTTAGATAGAAAACTAATGCCTTCCAAAATAAATGCCTATGAAAGATTCTGGGCATTGGATGGAGAGACTTTATCAACAACCAGCAGCTCATCTCCATTAGAAGGAAGCACTGGATATATTTGGGCCATCTACTCTGCATGCTAACATACAGACTCCCACATGAAGCTGTCAGTGGAAACCAACTAGTGTGAAGAAATGAGGGCACCCAAGAGAAACCTTCAGAATCCTTAGAAGAGAGGGTAGACCAGTCTATCTCAACACCATAGAACGGATGGAAGCAGCTGCAAATGGCAGAGAGGGATGGAAGAGACTAGTTTCTGCCCTGTGCACCAACACTGGTGCGAGAAGGATGTAAACATAATAATTGTTGGCCAGACATTCCCTTTTCTAGAAATAGGATTATTTTCTTGTTTGTCTGGGGAAACAAACATCTAAATCTCTGAAAATTCTTCACATCATATGTGACTCACAGAAAAGAAAATTATTTAAAACTATGCTTGGTATTTGGAGTACCTTTTTGCTTTCCGTTTATGAGATAACAAGTATATCTTGGGCTGCATAACCTACAAGGCCAAGGTGTTTATAGGAAATGTATTTTCAGGCCAAAGAGTTTACTGATCTAGTGTATGGTTTTTAGTGAGTTAAGAGAAAACGTCCTCAGGTTATTAATTGTTGAAGATCTTAATTTACATATTAATTCTTAAATGAATGGGAGAATAGGATGTCAAATGGATATGAAAAGTAAATGGTTTTTAAGAAGTCTTCTCTCCCTCCTTCACTGTTTCCTTACAGTTTATCAAAGTTCTTCTCATGAATATTACTGCAATATATTTCTACTTGCATTGTTCTCAAACTAGTGATCTGTAAGCGTGGAGTTTCTCCCTGTGAAAGCAAACAATGTAAACACAAAACAAACAATATCCTGGTAACAGGAGTTATGCTGGGAAGAGAGAAATGGGCTCAAATGAATTTTTTTCAGCAGCTGCGGACTCCATTTTCTTTACTTTTGGTACTTTCCCCTTCTCACTCCCTCTCTTTTATTTTTATTTTATTTTTTGCTTCAAAGGAAAAGGGTCAAATAAAACTACAGAATCTGATTTTTCTAACTGAACAGGCACCAACCAATCCAGTTCAAAAACTAAACATATACAGTTAATACTAATTAGAAATCAGAATTCCTAGTCAAGACCTTTGCAGCTAGATATATTTGTTATTGATCTGGTTTCCATTTCTTGCCAGGCTTCTAAGTTGAGCCAGTTAAGCATTCTGGCTATTAGGTGTATGGTAAGCTCTTCAAGCCCTATTTTTGAAGTATGGGTGAATGGAGGAGAAAGTGCATGAGAAGATGCATATGTGCAGATATATGGGTGTGGGTGGGAGAGAGAGAATAATTAAAGTTACAAAAGAGAAGTCAGGGTTGTGAAAGGTTTTGGGGAGACATGAGAAAGACAAATATAGCAAAGAAGTTAGAGTATAAAATATAGGAAATGGAAAGGTATATAAGAAGGTGGAGGGAAAGAAAAAAAAAGAAAACAGACATTGGAAAAAACCTACACAAAGATGACCACAATCTAGCATGGAAAAATAATGCCAGAGTGAATAAAAGCAACAAATCAGAGGCACTAAGTTACATTTTTAAAACTGTATTAGCAATATGTTACAATAAATAGTGTGCAACTGTTTAATTCATTGCAGCTGCAGGGTGGGAGGAGAGTGTGTGCTTCTAGTGATGGTGCAAAGGCAAAGGTTTTTCCATCATAATTTTTATATATATATATATATATATATATATATAAATATATATATATAAATATATATATAACACAAGTGAATTCCAGCTACCCTTGCACTGAAGGGTGGCAGTCAAAATATAAATCAGACTGGGTAGGAAAAACTGTAGCCAATGATAAGAGGGCAAATTTCTACTCAGACAAAATGTGCTATGGGATCTTTAATATTTACTCAGGACAGACAGGTCCTCCATTTATATCATATCTTCCAAATGACTACCACCAAATCATCACTTGAAGATAAACTGAAACCCTGACCACCTGGTAGCCAATAGGAGTTTTGCCATGGATTTTAATGGAGCCAGCATTTCACCCACTGAGTTAAAGAGCACAGAGAGTTAATACACCTAGCTCAGAAATGCGAAGAGTTGAGCTGACCCCTGCTGAGATTTGAACTAATGGTTTCAGGGCATTATGGTACTTCAAACCCTAAGTACAAACATCAACATTTCATTCTATGAAAATGCAATTAATTTTTAAGGAATAAAAACCTTTACCTCCGTTCCAGACAGCTGCTCTTCCTGTAACTGTGAATCAGCTTCAAGTGAGAAAAGAATAATTAGAAACCATATACATTCTTAATCTTACGAACAAGGTATGAAGTACAGCACAAGCAGAAAAAATGTTTAACTTCTAATTTATTCTTAATAAGTTTAAGGAACACTGCCAAGTTACACAAAGCAGGTAAAAAACTGATTTACTTTGTAAATTTTATCTCCTAAACTAGCTAGCTCACCAGGCTGACTAGATAATAAATTTCAACAGATTACTTTATGCAATTTCACCTAAAACTGCTGAGATACCTACTAACAATATAATCTTTAAATATTTCCTTTAGAGATTTTAAACATTCAATTCTAAAGTCTTTATTATGCTATAGTAATAACCAGGGGTGGCTCCAGACATTTCGCTGCCCCAAGCATGGCAGCATGCCGGAGGGTGCACTCTGCCAGTCATCGGTCCTGCGGCTCCGGTGGACCTCCCGCAGGCGTGCCTGCGGAGAGTCCGCTAGTCCCTGGGGTCCGCTGGGTCCGAGGGCACCCTCCCTGCCGCCCTCCCGGCACCGGCAGAGCACCCCCGCGGCTTGCCGCCCCAAGCATGCGCTCGGCGTGCTGGGGCCTGAAGCCACCCCTGGTAATAACTGACAAAACACCAGTTTTATTCACAAAAGGCTGACTTATTCCAGTCCCTTGAGTTACCTTTTTATGCTGAACATACTAGATATTTGCCAACATGAGAAGTATAGTCTCCTGTCTCTGTATGTAATTTTACTGTGTACTGCTTTATAATAACTGAAAACACAGACCATGGTAGATTTTTGCTTTGGTCAAATCTCATATGTAATAACATGTCCAATACAGTTCATAAAACTGAATGTAACAGCTCACAATAGGTCATCTACAACACCTGGTTATTGATAACTCACATGCATAACTTCCCAATATTCACACAAATTCTAGCAAGTCATCCATTGACTAATCATTACCATAACAAATAGCCTGTCACAAACCTTAAAATTCACCTCACAGGTTTGCATGGCAGTATCTCTAAAACACATGGCATCTCCCTAAATTATAAGGAAAAACAACTTGAAACTGAACTAAGACCAAAATTTGGAGCATATATTTTGACTCTGACTAGGACTATTTCCCTTCTCTAATATGGCCTCTTTAGTTATTTTATTCATAATTGTTTATATATACACCAACTACATTTAAAATTGTGAGCAAAGAGAATTATATATTTTGCATCGGTAAGAGGCTTAAAAATCGTATTTTTGGCACTGTCCTTGCCACTTGCCATTTTTTAAAATATGAAATACTAATGTTCTCCAAACCTGATGTGTCAGAACAGCTTCTGATTCCTTCCTCAGTAGCATGTTGTATCTTTTCAACCATTTCCTTGAAGCGAGATGCCTAAAACCCAAAAAAGGTGAAAAGTGGAAGGTTATTTGTCAGTATCATATTTGAATTTCTCCTCCTGAGTTATCTTCATTACAGAGTCGTACTTTTTGATGTGCAAATTCTCAGAGTGCCACTTTGTGAACTTTAGTAGAGACATTTTAAATCTTCCAAGTAAGCTCAAACTGTAGCTCTGTATATTGTTAATAAATCTAGAAAGAGACCATTTGTTACTACAACTTTTCTTTTCATCAGCTCATTCTGTCAAACATAAACCAAACACACAAAAGGAAGTCTCTCTTCTTGCTAGGTGAAGTTTAAGAGGGGAAAGCAAACTACTGAGATTAGTGTAGATGGCAGTTACTTTTGTTTTGTATGCACAATTATTTTAATCATGATAAATAATAATAATATAACTCCCTGTCAAAAGTTAATTTAGAATATTGTTAAGGTTGAGGGTACATTTCAGTAATCTAGAATAAATACATTATATGGATTATTACATACTGGCCCAGTATTGCTCTGTATGGTCATTAGTCACTTGTAAGTGGACCCAACTGCAGGGTTACTATCACTTGCTTCTAAGCCCACGTCCAGACTAACCCGCGGCATCGGCGGGTTAAAATCGATTGCTCGGGGATCGATATATCGCGTCTAGTCTGGACGCGATGTATCAATCCCCGAGCGCGCTTACATCGATTCCAGAACTCCATCAACCCGAACGGAGTTCCGGAATCGACAGGGAGAGCCGCGGACATCGATGCCGCGCCGTCCAGACGGGTGAGTACCTCGATTTTAGAAATTCGACTTCAGCTACGTTATTCATGTAGCTGAAGTTGCGTATCTAAAATCGATTTTAAAACCGTAGTCTGGACGTGGCCTAAGTCAATTGGGTCTGGGCACATTCACTGTTTCTAGCTTTGGGGCCTTAGAACACATCTATAGGCTCAAATCACTTAGAATCATAGAATATCAGGGTTGGAAGGGACCTCAGAAGGTCATCTAGTCCAACCCCTGATCAAAGCAGGACCTAATCCCCAGCTAAATCATCCCAGCCAAGGCTTTGTCAAGATTGACCTTAAAAACCTCTAAGGAAGGAGATTCTACTACATCCCTGGGTAACCCATTCCAGTGCTTCACCACCTTTCTAGTGAAAATTTTTTTCCTAATATCCCACCTAAACCTGCCTCACTGTAACTTGAGACCATTACTCCTTGTTCTATCTCTGGTACCACTGTGAACAGTCTAGATCCATCCTCTTTGGAACCCCTTTCAGGTAGTTGAATGCACCTATCAAATCCTCCCTCATTCTTCTCTTCTGCAGACTAAACAATCCCAGTTCCCTCAGCCTCTCCTCATAAGTCATATGATCCAGCCCTCTAATAATTTTTGCTGCCCTCCGCTGGACTCGTTCCAATTTTTCCACATCCTTCTTGTAGTGTGGGGCCCCAAACTGGACACAGTACTCCAGATGAGGCCTCACCAATGCTGAATAGGGGGGAATGATCACGTCCCTTGATCTGCCGGCAATGCTCCTACTTATACAGCCCAAAATGCCATCAGCCTTCTTGGGAACAAGGGTACACTGTTGACTCATATCCAGCTTCTCATCCACCGCAACCCCTAGGTCCTTTTCTGCAGAACTGCTGCCTAGCCACTCGGTCCCTAGCCTGAAGCAGTGCATGGGATTCTTCCTTCCTAAGTGCAGGACTCTGCACTTGTCATTGTTGAACCTCATCAGATTTCTTTTGGCTCAATCCTCTAATTTGTCTAGGTCCCTCTGTAGCCTATCCCTATCCTCCAGCATATCAACCACTCCTCCCAGTTTAGTGTCATCTTGCTGAGGGTGCAAACTTGCTGAGGGTGCAATCCACACCATCCTCCAGATCATTAAGGAAGATATTGAACAAAACCGGCCCCAGGACTGACCCTTGGGGCACTCCGCTTGATACCAGCTGCCAACTTGACATGGAGCCATTGATCACTACCCACTGAGCCTGACGATCTAGCCAGTTTTCTATCCACCTTATAAACCATTCATCCAGCCCATACTTCTTTAACTTGCTGGCAAGAATACTGTGGCAGACTTGTCTGATGCTCATCCACTGAAATTGGGGCACCACCACCCAGCCACCCTAGACTTCCAAACCAGAGTCTCCCAGAAATGGAAGATCTTCCAGGAACTCCCAGTCACTTACACATGTTCGCCCAGAGTTCCACATAGGCTGTGGGCACTCTGGGCTTCTAGTTTATCTGATCTGGGACAATGAGGCAGGAAGCAAGGAACACAGGTTTTGCAAAAGAATTTCTTCACCAACAAGATTTTACTGTTGAAGTATTTGAGAGAGATACAGATCTCTAAAAACAACAAAAGTTCTGAGACGCATCCTCCCCATTTCTCATCTCCAAAGTTTGTCAGTGTTTCTAGCTAGGCAAAGTATATCTTGCATGTCCATATATATCAGTGGTCCCCAAACTGTGGGCCATGCCCCCCAGGGGGGCATGAAGGAACATTTGGGAGGGACAGGGCCTGGGCCAGCTCCTACGGGGGGTTGGGAGGGAGCGCCACCAAGCCCTGCTCCACCACCATCTCTGCTATGGCTATGGCTCCTGGCTGCGGCTCCACTCCCACTCCCGCTTCTGCCCCCAGCCTCAGCCCTGGCCGTGGCTCCATTCCCAGCCCTAGCCCTTCCCCCAGCTGTGGCCACAGCCTCGGTCTCCTTACCCCTGTCCACGTGCCCCCTCACCGCATCCCCAAGCCACAGCCCTACTCCTGGGGGGAAGGGAGGAGGCCCAGATAGGCTAAGCGGGAGACATGACAGTGAAAAGCTTGGGACCACTGTTACATGTGGTGATAATTGGCTCTCATGCACAGAGCACAACCCTGCGCTTAAGTATGGTCTCTCCCTGAGCTATGTGCTTAAACCAAGAGCTACAGACTGCTCCCAGTAATCATACTTGCCCCATCCCCTATGTGGGTGTTTCTGTAGAAGGCCCATTGTTCCAGGGGACGAGCTAGCAATTGAGAATCATTAAAAATCCCAGAATGCAATCTTAATAGCGCTTGGTGACAGTCTTTTAAAGAGATCTGAAACACTTTGCAGGGCAAGGCAATTACGTGAAATTCAGTAAAACAGGCAGATTTTGAACAAGTTTAGATGTGTTCAACACAATATAAAGTGACGTTCATAATCTGTTTCCCCTCCAACAGTGTGCAGGGAGAAAGAAAGAGAGAGAATGATGTAATTATCCCCAAATCAAGCATTATAAACCCAGGAAATTAAAAGTTAAGATTAAAATTAAAAGAAACTCTAAACACTTAGAGTGTGGAAATGCTATGTTAGGGCACCCAAACAACCTGTCCTGTTAACTACTTCAGTGAGTTAAACAGAAAGACCAGCATCAATTCATCTGTTACTAATAAGTGACTTAGAAGGATAGTGTTTGAGAAATACTTGCATGCACTAACATGTTCTCCAATTTGTACTGAGCTTTACATAAATCCAAAATGTAATCAAAATTAGTCTTATTTAATGGAACTGTTTTGCCAATAAGAAAAGCAACAATAATATAATGTATACAGAATGCTTTCTACATGCTCTCTAGTTACCATATTCTGCTCTGTTGTCATTTTAGGTCCCCTTTTCATGATGAGTTGGTCTAAATACTCAGCCTTTTCGGGCCATGTTTTCAGACTCCGATATTCCTTTTTCATTTTTTCCAATCTAAAGTGAAGAATCAGTCAAGACATTTATATCTAAACTTGCAGCGTTGTTCATCAGTGACTACAGCATGTAAATAAGGAAAAGGCCAAACAGCTTATTCATGAACTCACATTTTTTGGCATTTACAGCTGCTGTACAGTTAAAAAACATAAGAACTCTAGATTCAGTAAACATATATCATTACAACAGACATTTTCCTCACCAGCTCACTTTGTTTTAATGACAGGCCCACCAGAGCAATTTGAAGGGTATTCTTCCACTATGCTGTCAGACAGACAGGTGACAGCAATTGCAACTAAGATGCTCTTCAAAGAGGTCATCCTCTTCTCATTCCTATTTGCTCCTCTTCTTTGAGTGCTTCCATAAATGAATGTACCACATTAGCTTTACTCTGGTTCTTCCTTTATTTATAAGACCAACTCTCTATTTCCTAACAACATCTTTTCTGGGTGAATGTCTGTACTGGTATAATCAAGTCACAGATAGTAAAATTAGCAGATAAAGAGAAAAATTGCATGTGACTGTTCTGCCATCAGTGCAGATTGTGAAGCATGATTCTGCACAGCATGAAGGCAGAAACAGTAAGTACCTACTCATGCCCCCAAATCAAAACGATTACTACTACTTTTTTAAAGAACAATGAGGCTAAGGACACAAGTTAAATAAGAAGGAATCCATTTTGTCTCCTCTGTACAAAAGTGCACATTTCTTGCCTGTTTCGAGGAGGCATTTCTAAACCATCAGAAGACACACCAGATGTTGTAGGAATATCCTTCTCAAGAGTCTCTTCTCTCACATTCAGATCTGGGGATAAGAATGCTGGGTATCCCACGTGTTGTGATGTGGTAATATTACTGCAATAAAACAAACCATTATAAGATCAGTAGTAAAAAAAATTGTGTAAGGATAATGCACAAATCATCTCTACAAAAACCATGAATAATCTCTACGCTACTTCAGGGTCACTGTAATGTCACAGGTAATAAATTAGATGTCTCCCTCCCCCCCCAGCCAGGATCTTAGATGTTAAGATTTTATTTCGGAAGGGGAAGAGAAGTCCCTCATCTCATAATGATGACAGATGGCTCCAAAGTGATTATTCTTGAATTAAAAAAACAATGCTATAGCTATGGTTAAGAAAGCACGCTGTATAAGTCATTTTTTTCACACACTTTCTGAAAAAATATGACCTTCAGTTTGAAATTTCTCATACTCTCTCTCAGCTAAGAGAAAAATCATTTTATAATTTTTTATAAAATTCTATTTTGTAAAGACCCATTATCAGACTATAAAAATGGTATTTTTCTTGCTTCATGATTTTTGTACTCAGAATATACCCCTGCAGCAGTGATTTCCATGGTCTATTGTGTCACTGGGAACACCAAACAATTTTGATGGTTGTACATTAATTTATTTTTAAATTATGAAATGTTTGCCATTTGGCTTTGCATTTTGGAGCCATCCCACCAGCCCGCATTGCCATGGTGACAGTATTATGTCACAAGCAGACAAATAGACATGTTGAGATGATTGACAAGTTTCTGGACTAAATGGATGGTTCTGACCATTTTCAACATGTGTTATCATGCTACCATGTCTGTGACTCAGTTATGAACCTCTGTTCTCCTGCTGATAGTGTAGGGTATGGGGGGAGAGAGAGAGAGAAGAGCCATAATACCTCTGTAGGAATGGAAGAAAGTTGTCAGGCCCATTCCACAGTTAGAGCTCAGAAAGCACATGTACAACAGATGGGAGCCTCGACCAGTAGCTTTCATACCCAGACACTATGTCTGCAAGGAAGAAGTCAGTGTTCTGCTCATTCTGTCTGTGAATGAAGTGCCAGTCACTAAGGATCAGATCCTGCAACAGAATCTACATGAGCAGACCCTGTGCTTGCATGGAGCCCAACTGACTTCAATGGGGGTATAGGAGTACACTTTTGCATATCCTGTTGCAGGATCTGGCCCTTAGCAGGTACTCCATACACAGTTAGGGAGCTCCACTGGCCGTTACTGACGTGTTACGGTTGCAGAGGTGGGGGAAAGGAGAAAGTCCTGGGGAACTCTCCTTTCCTTTCCTCCTTATCTTCATGCAGAATAGATGAGAGGAGGAAGACAAAGAAGTATGATCCTAAGTTCCTCCAATTTAGGTTGACTATTAGAAAATTTATTTCCCCAGTGATGCAGAAAGCATGATTGCTGAATGAATAGTACTTACTTGCAATAGTTACACTGTGAAATGTCATATAAACAACACGTGGACAGACACATAGATGCCCATGATATTTTTAAATATCACTAACAAAAATGATTCTTAAGAACCTTTCAGGATCTGTTCTGTCTTCAGGTGGTGGGATCCGAATAAACATGGAATGTTTAGTGTTCTTCCGAAGATCTGCCTCAGAAAGTTTCAGCTACAGAAGGAAAATACTGATATTAAAGTGAGTAATTAGCATTAATATTGTAGACAGTACCACCCAACGGTTTGATGGACTCAGGAAATATTTGAATCCTTCAGTAAAACCAGAGAGACTGAAAAATTTGGGATGACACAAGAAAAAGCTGCACAGTGAGCAAGTGAGGATAAGTTACTGTTTGGCTAATAATTTATCAAAGCCAATTACTGAAACCAATTTGTGGGTTGCATAGTACTAAAACTGAAATATTTTGTAAAACCAACTCATTCCTGGTCTGCCAGGCCTTCATTGGGATAGGAAAAAGTCCTTGTCCTTGAAGGGAAAGAGGTCACCCAGAGTCTATTTCACCAGCCATCTCCATTCAGCTTCTCAAGAGCATCTGTAATAGGGTCTGAAAGGGAAGATAATCCCATCTCAACAGGATTGGGTAATACATGCTAAGCCTATCATGAGGTGACCAGTCTGTCCACTTGCTGTTAGACGGACTTTAGTATATGAGTAGTCCCTCACGTACCCATGGTGACAAATTAAGGATACTGTGCCTTCTGAATGGATTTCATCTTTCCTCAGTAGATCTTCTTTCACTAGGGTTTTTTCACAACCCAAGTCCATTGAGGCTCATAACTCTAGCTTGTCAACATGCATTATGGTTGTCAATTTCAAACCACCCAGCATTTGGTTGAGGCTGGGTAAAAAGAAGCCTGCCTCATAATTAGACTCAAATGGTTGGACAATCTTTCTTGCTATGCCCTTGTTCACACTGGAAACAGATCTTCCTCCCTAGTGAATCCTGTAATGGTGGGTGTGACATTCCTCTCTGGTGTTATCTGGACTGGTGATCTGCTAGGTCACTCCAAACCTTGACTTTGGGAGCCAGCCTTTACCCTGCTCTGCTGTGAGAACACCCACTCCTGGGCTGTTCACATACAGCCTCTTGATGTAACCTGCTGCTTGGGTTGTGCAACCAAATGACACTAGCCAATATCTCTGGTCCCAGACACAACCCTAGGAAGCTCCATCTTGCAGTGTCCAGTTATGCCCACTGGTCGCTGCAAGCTTACATGAGTTCGTCATTTAACAAAGAAATTGATATGTACCAGGCTTATCATCTCAATGGAAGTCTCTGACACGCTTCAAACCAAACACACTGCTTCAAGTGGAATACGCAAACAGATTTATTAACTATAAAGATAGATTTTAAGTGGAAGAGAGAGGAAGAATATGGCAAACGTCTCCCCCTTTTATCATGTCTTCTCCCCTCTTGGCTTCGCCCCCTTCAGAGTCAAGTGAGCAATATCTCATCGCAGTCCCAAACTGACCAAAGGAAGGGTGGTGACTCACTCGAGAGTCCAACAGATCCATTTGTTGCTGCCTAGGCCAGCGTCCTTTGTTCCTGTGAGGCTGGGCTGCGTTTGTCCCATACATGTCCTGATGAGGTGTGAATTGCAGCTGCACTCTTGGAGAGTTTTCGCCTGGGCTTGCTTTAAGCCAGGAGGATACATTTTCAGCCTCATAACTATATACATGAAATTATAACCTATAACATTACTATAACATCACTGTAACAATGCTCAGTGCATCATGAGCCTTCCAAAGACACCCAACATGACAAACTTTGCATTGGATACCACACAATCATATTATAAGGATGAACACGGGGGTGCAGGGTGTTCCCACAAGGTACAGAATGTCATAGTGGGATAGTCGGAGTCTTGGTCTGGTGCAACCTTCAGAGTCCGTACTGTCAAGGGTGAGGCCAGCCCTGGTCTCAAAATAGCCATCCCCCTACCCGCTTAAGGGCAGCCCTAATCAAACCAGAGGCAGGCAGGCTCTGGCCTGCTGGGTCAGGTTTGTGGGGTATTACCCTCCAAATAGTTCCCTGCTAGCCTCACCACTTCTTCCAGAGTCTCTGGTTAGTACCTCTGCACACACCCTGGCACAGCTGTGGAGAAGACCCAGAGAAACTGTTCGAGGATGATCAGTTCAGCTATCTACTTGCTCATTCTAGCCTCAGGTCTCATCCACTTCCAGCCGACACCTTTGAATTTCTTTGCCAGTGCCTGGGGCTGCATGAATGTGCTAAATCTCTGCTCTCTGAAATAGTAGCAAGTCTCTTCTCTTAATGCAGCCAGTCAAATATGGCTGCCTTTACCATGGGTAGTCAAGGGTGGGTTGTTGGTTGAGGTCCTGTGGTTCCCTGGTCAAAACAGAAGATAGGTGGATGATCCAAGTCTAAGGGTCCCAGTGGGTGCAGGTGGTGAGGTATTCAAAGGGCCTCCAGGTCATCTTCAGGTCCCATCTTGGACAGCACAGGACTGCTCGACCAACTCACTAACTCTGCCGTAGCTCCAGCCAGTGGGGTTGGTGTTGTCCCCATACATTTACCAAGCTGCTGTTGCTGCGTGGCTACATATCCAATCTTTGTTGGCTCTGCTGTTGAGCCATGGCTCGGGTGGCAGGCCTCCTGTTGTTGTCAGTGAGAGACTGTCTGCAGGTCATTTTGCTGCTGCTGGGACTGTAACAAGTGTAGCGTAAAGGTCTGCATCTATTGTTGCTGCTCCTGGGCAATTGCTTGCTGATCCAAGGCAGCAGCCCACTGCAGGGCTAGCAATCTGAATGCTTCCTCCATCTTAGGCCTTACTGGGGGCTCAGACACAGTGAAACCCCACTTTTGGTATCATGTATGGGCTGGTGTGCTGCTGTATCAGTGCCCCCTTTGGTCAGACGGAGCACTGCACGGAGTTTGCTCGGTCCAGCAGGACCGTGAGTCGGCTCTTCTTGTGAGTCCCTATGGCGGTCCTATTCTGGACGATGAAGGGTGTTAATTTCGGTACTTCTGTGGTGCACATGTTTCCCTTTATACTTGGCAGGGACTAGCTAGTGTTGGTCCTCGGGGGGCCTGCAAACCCCTTTTGGTTATTAAGTCTCTGTTGAGGGATTAGTAGTGGAACCCAGTGCCTCCGGATCAGGGCCCTTAAACCAGGCAGGCAGAATCAGTCCTCAACAATTCTTTCTTCTGTACCCTGAGCTCCTTCCTACCTCTTTTGCTTCTGTGAGCTACTTCAGCCTGTGGTTCCAGTCATTCTTTCTCTACAGAGTTGTCCCTGGATGGCTTCTCACCAGTTTGCTGGCAGAACTTTCCTTCCCTAGTCTGCTTGCTGCTCTGGCAGCCACTCTGTCCCTCTGCCTCTCAGCTCTTTTATTCTCCCAGTTGCTGCAAGGATGTGCCAGTCAGCACTGGCTGGTAGTTGCTGCATTAACCCTTAGACCTCATGCCAGCATGGGATATATACACCCAGTGAAAGTGTATCAAGAATACAAAAACTCAAGTTATACTGTTATAATTTATTTGCTAGCTAGATGAACACCATATATATCATATAGTTTTAAGCATACAGCTTTTCTTATCTTCATCTCACTCAAATACCATATCAATGAATTTTGTTCAATCTTTACAAAAGAATTCAACATAAGGATTAATCCAAGTTTGAAAAATATCATCCCCAAATACAAAATTTTATGGAAGTTATAAATGTCTGAACTTTGGAATGGAATAGCTCTAGTCCAAAATTATAACAGATCAAAAAGAAAAAAAAAAAAAAAGAGGTCCTAACCTGGTGCGAGTAGCCATATCCGAAACTTCCATAGCAGAACATAAACTCCACTTCCGCTGTGCAGAAAATCTGAAAATGTAACTTTTTTTCTTTTAAATGTAACAAGTAATTAACTCTTACAGCAAATACATTTACAAACAAGTTCCACAGTAAACAAGTACAAGTATGGTAAGCAAAGGGAAAAATACATGACATACCCTTTTTATTAACACGTTACTTATTTAATAGGCAATTCCTATTAAGGATAAAAAAATCTTCACAGTTACTTTCCTGTCTTCCTCAAGTTGTGTTGCATGTGTACATTCCACTGTAGGAGTACATGCACCCAATGTACTTGAGTCAGAGACTTGTACTCATCATACCATTGGGTAGTACGTGCACCCCTGCTATCCTTGTGTACCAAGCTGAGGGTATAAAGAGGTGTGGTCATCATCTCCCTCTCTGTTCCTTCGCACAGCTCGTAAACTAAATCCAAAGCTGCAGGGAAGATGGGAGGGTCATGGAATGTACATATGCACAATATATCTCAAAGAATAAACAGTGTACAGGTAAGTGCATTTTTTTTCTCCTTTGAGTGATTGTGCAAATATGTATTCCACTGTAGGTAACTCACCAGCAGTTTATTTACAAGTGGTAGGACTTCAGACTACTTGAAGAGAGACTGCAATACTGAGTAACAGAGTAGTGCACCTCTACCCCGATATAACACTGTCCTCGGGAGTCAAAAAATCTTACCGCGTTATAGGTGAAACCGCATTATATCAAACTTGCTTTGGCCTCGAGCATCTCCATTATTAATAGTCAGCAAATAGCCCTGCCCCCATCCAACCCCCACCTACTTCCTGCCCCCTGACTGACTCCTCAGAACCCCGGACCCATCCAACCCCTCCACATCCCTAATCACGCCTGGGACTCCCACACTGAGCCATGCATCACACCAGGACGGGCCCTAGGACCCAGGGAGCTGGCACACAGAAGCGCTCACACTTGCTCAACCACATCAGCTGGGGCAAGCCCCGTGGGGGCAGAGCAGGGGGAATTGGTCCGGCGGCCGCTGCCCTCTCCGCGTAGCGCACCCAGCCCGATGCGACAGCTAAGCCTGCGAGGGGGAGCAGGGTGGCCAGCCTCGCCCGAGGTGCCTGCGTGCACCTGGTCCCCACCCCGCTATGGACCCAGAGACAGGGGCGGCTCCAGGCACCAGCGCAGCAAGCGCGTGCTTGGGGCGGAAAGCTGCGGGGGGCGCAGCATGCCAGTTGCTGTGAGGGCAGCAGGCAGGCGGCTTTCGGTGGTGTGCCTGCAAGCAGCCTGCCAGTCCTGCGGCTTCGGCAGCAATTCAGTGATGGGAACGCTGATGAAGCAGCACCAGCGGACCTCCTGCAAGCACGCCACCGAATCCATGATCTGGTGAAGCGGAGCAGGTTAGGGCCGGGTCGCTCCACTTGCTGCTGCCCTGTGAGTACAAGGCAAGCCCAACCCCACACTCATGGGGTGGCGGTAAGTGGAGCGACCCGGGCCCAGCCTGCTCCACTCTGCTCCCCTGGCTCTCAGCCTTGGGGCTTGAGGGGTAGGGGGGAACTGCCCCCCAGTACTCACTGGCAGCGCGGCTGGGAGCCAGGGAGCAGAGCAGGCTGGGGCCAGGTCGCTCCTCTTACCGATACCAGTGAATGCAGGCCCACCCCCTGTTGCAGTCCTCAGTGGAGTGGGGCGACCCTGGGGCAGAGCAGGGGCAGGAAGAGGCGGGGCAGAGGCAGAACAGGGGCTGGGGCAAAGTAGGGGTGGGAAGAGGCAGGGCTGGGGTGGAGCATGGGCGGGGGCCGTGGGGAAGAGACGGAGCCGGGCCTGCAGCTGCATACTTTGCATATGGGTAAGGCCAGCTCTGGTCATTTGACACCCTTATTTGAAGTCCTGCAGTGGCATAAACCTTTCTACTATACAAGTTCAGTCTCTAAACTCCTTATCCTTCAGGGTAGCCAGAAGGTAAGACTGCCTTGAATGCTTGTTTACCACTGCTCCTGATAATACACACATTCATCTGAGCACTGAATTCAGAAAACCCATATTCACTCATGGACTTTGCCTATAAAAGGATAATGTACCAAAAACTCATAGTGTTTAATCTGTCTAACCTGTCATAAAACACCATACACATTTAAGAGTACATAAAGTAGCATAAACTGTATGTACTTTGTTTCATACTGCTATGGGTCATACATAATGACAATATCTGTATTCTCCATATTGTATAGACACAATGGGCTAGATTCATCTACCCAGCGCAGAGGGGAAATTCATCATGGGGAAAGAGCAGGCATTGCTTCTCCTGCCAACTTCCCTCAAGGGTTATGGCATGGGAAGGCAAGTTTAGTTTCTGCCAAGGTTAACATAGGAGCTTCATCAGAGTCTGCAAGGGGATGCACTGAATTGGTGCATTTTCTGATCATCCTGGCTATGCCCTCTTTTCACTCAGCACTGTCCAATGTTGTGGATACAATGGGCACCTCTGGGTTCCTCTGCAGATACGTTTTTGTTGCCCTCAAGGGTTATGCCACGGTAAGGCCCTGCATTGCCACAATCTCAATCCTTGCCTGAATTGCAGTGCCAAACCTACAAACCAATGTGTGTCAGAAACTGGAGATGGCTCAGTTGGTTATGAAAATTCACATGGCCTAAACATTTGGCTAGCAGAGTAGGTTAGTACTCCAGTTTTACACAGACTGATTTTTGTATATTACTTCTCCCTAATAATTTTAAGAGTAGAAATTTTCTTATTATGCAGACTATCTAAATTCTGTCGTCAGTAGTATCAATGCAACTCCTCTGAAGTCAATGAAGCTGTGCTGGCACCACTGTGTAGACTATGGCCCACCCATTGTATGTGAATCTTATGACATCACTGGTGCTATGCTGATTTACTGCAGCCAAGGATTGGGGTCTACTTGCCATTTTTCTCTTTCACTATCCTTTTCTCTCTATTTTAGTCACTTTACCATTCAGTGCTCCTGGAAGGCTATAATGCAGTGTTCAATTTATATGCATGTATCTGTATGCAATTAAAATTATATTGCAATGACATGAAGTCACCTGTGTATATTATTTTGTAATTTCACCAAAGAAATCCTACCGTGTTTCCAATCCTCATGGCACATGTTTCAATGAAGTGGCCTTTCTGGGTGAGTGGGGAAAGAAAGAAAAGGAATATTTAGATTCACAAATCTCCAAAACCATTGTTGTCTAACACAATATTACCAAGCATGTAAGAGGAATACACAAAATTTGTAACTACAATAGATGAAGATGCCACATACTTTTTCCACACAGTGTTATAGTTTAAAAATCAAGTAAAAGGAAGCATACATGGAAAGGCAGTTAGGCAATCTAGTTGTCTGATTTTGAGATTGTGAGTTCAAATCCTAGTTTTGCCACTGTCATTTTCTGTCTTTACAAAAGTTATTTAGAACCAGATTTTCAAACTTGAGTCATGAAAATTAGGT
The DNA here is from genome assembly GCF_025201925.1 of Gopherus flavomarginatus. Classification (NCBI taxonomy): domain Eukaryota; kingdom Metazoa; phylum Chordata; order Testudines; family Testudinidae; genus Gopherus; species Gopherus flavomarginatus. Next base: position 22,821,797 of record NC_066626.1, on the reverse strand, counting down.
GTCAAAGGCCCAGATCCTGCAAACACACGCGACTAACTTTATAGACTCATAGACTCATAGGTCAGAAGGGACCAATATAATCATCTAGTCTGACCTCCTGCACAAGGCAGGCCACAGAACCCTACCCATCCACTTTTATAACAACCCCTAACCCAGGACTGAGTATTGAAATCCTCAAAATTGGTTTGAAGACTTCAAGCTGCAGAGAATCCACCAGCAAGCGACCCATGCCCCACGCTGCAGGGGAAGGCGAAAAACCTCCAGGGCCCCTGCCAATCCGGCCTGGAGGAAAATTCCTTCCCGACCCCAAATATGGCGATCATTATGCATGTAGTCCCACAGATTTTAATACTATTACTCACATAAGTAAAGTTATGCACATGTCAGTTGTTGCAGGATTGGGACCCAATTCTATATTTAGGTGCCTAAACACTTGTTTTAGGAAATAACTTTTGACAACCAAGTTTGAAAAACTGGCTTTAAGTCCTCAGTATCTCACAGATATTGAAATGTATTTATCTACAATATCTTGCAAGTCTTGTGAGGATTACATTTTTGTAGGCACTTCAAAGATAGAAAGAACAATATAAGTACCAACTATTATTATTACAGTACATTATCACCCAGTCAGCTAACAACTGGACACTTACATAAGGAATACTGCTTTCTTTTATTAACTGCTCTATCATTTCAGTACAAACACCTGATATTGTGAGTATGGTTTATCTTGTGTACTACTTGCCAAAGCATGTGTGGAACAAACAATTTAGAACATGTCCTAGATAATCTTTTCTTTTGTCAGACCCACCTTAATGACTTCATAAAGGTGTACAGTTGCACTTCCCAGCAACCTTGGAAAGTCTTTTGGACCTTGAAATCCTACCAATTCTAGAATAATCCTATTCCGCTCATCCTGTTGCCGCCTTGGAACCTGAAAATTAAAACGCAACATCTACATGCTATCCACACGGAGCAACAAGAGCAACTGAGAAAAGGATTAAATCTAGGGTAAACTGACCTATTTGCTACAGCACTCACTACACAGTTCTGAGGGGAACAAGCCAAGGCTGGGCACTCACAGATCTCTTTGAAACTGATGGCGTGGTAGCAGGCACCTTCCCTTTAGGCTAAATGAGAGAACAATTAAATGCCCCTCTGTTTAGTACTGTAATAGTTGAAATAATGGAAACTTCCAACAAAGGAGTAGACTTCGCACAAGGTCAGGGCAGTAGGAGCCATCTGGTCCAATAGGATGCCCTGAGGGATAATAAATGCAGGGACTGGCAATTAACTGAACTGCAGTTGCATGTCAGAGGCAGGCAGAAAGCCAGGAGACAGTAAGAGAAGAATTGGTAGCATGGGCCTGACAGAAAGCTAAGAAAAACGGTTTGGGGGCAGAATAGCGTCTGGAAATGCAGGCTTGGAATTATCAGCAAGGAAACTGCCTCCTGTTGTTTGACCTTACTGCTTTCAGAGAAACAGGACTTTGTGCACCTTCTTTGTAAGTAAACAGGACTGCATCAAAGAAACATCTGACTATCATCAATTTCTCCTAAAGGAAACAACCCCAAACACCCTAAATTTTGGCTTACCACTTGGGTCAAAAGGGGTAATTTTTCAATAATAGGAATTTATGCTCCACAGCAAAGGCTAAATGGAGAATCCCATTGCACCCACTAGCAAAGGCATTCTGACTTCCCCCATATCACCCAGTCATGCTTCACATCAATCCCACCACCTTCCACCTTCCCAGTAGGCACAGCCCAGATTAAGTCTGCTTAGGTCGACAAAGATGGTATGGCGTGGTGGAATTGGCTACATTAGAGCTAAGAGTGCATTTTTAGTAACATATACCCTACATATCACTATGTTATTCTTAAAAACAAGCCCAAAAAAATTCCACATCAAAACAAGTTAAGCTTGATATAAGGTTGTAAATATATATCAATAGCTTCAGAGGGAAAATATCTTAATAAAACATTGCAATTAAAAAAAATACAAATATCTGGAAGCCCAGAAATTCAAAGTTAAGATTATACTTAAATCAAATATTGGAAAGCATGGAAATGCAGAATTTTACTATGCAAAACAATCTTAAATCTTTCTTTTTATTCCCTCCACTCTCCAATCTAAACCATGAAACAACTGTATGCCTGTTCACAATTTAGCTTGAACAATGACAGAATGAGCCACATATCCCCAGTACACTGTACCATACTTGACAAATGAATGTAAAGCACCAAGCGAACATTGCGGGCCTGACTCACCAATCTATTATACCAGTTTTACACCAATGTAACTCCAATGATTTCTACGATATTAAGATATATGTGCACCCTACTCAACCAGAGAATAGTCTCCAATTCATCCTCCCTTGACCAGATAGCAATAACAATCTCTCAACTCTGCGCAGAAGAAAAACAGTCTTGTGGTTAAGGGACTGGAGCGGAGCCTGCAGACTTTATTGCAGTTTTACTTTATGAACCCCGATGAGATGTACATTGATAAAAAAAAAGAATAGTCACAAAGTACTACAGTACATGAGATTCCCTCCTCCTTGCCCCGAAAAAGCAGCTCTAGATATTCAGTGTTATCATGCTATTAAACCAGTAATGAGAATTACATTATAAAAGAGCAGAAGCTGTAATAATACCTGTACAGAAAAATATTTCACATCTTCAAAATGAATCACAATGTCCTTTCTGCTGTTCTTTAACTGTGATTTGAAAGTTTGTAGATTTGTGCATTTCATGACTTGGTTAACAGTAATGCGAAGCAGCAAGTTTGTATTTTTCTGTATATTGACTGAAAGTCTTTCATTTAGGAAACACAGATCTTTTTAGTGAGTCAGCAACAGTAAAGTAGGTTTATTACATGGTAGTGACTACCATGAAAATCATGAGCAATATACAATAAGATCTAATTCTCCTCATTGCGTGTGTGCGAACCCAGTTAATAAACATGGGTATACTTTTAAGATTCAAATTTATCTTTTTCTGTCCACATTGGCACTTAACCAAGATTATATTACTATTTCTTCTTTCAGAAATAAACAGATATTTGACCACTGGCAGTGGTCAAAATATGAATTCACTATTGTCAATTTTACTGTTTCCCTTTTATGGGTAATTCAATTGCACTTCTATATCATTAAAACAGCATTATTAATTTTTTTAATATCAGACTGTTAATTCACAAAAATTGGCAGAGGGACTTAATAAGAGGTTACTTTGATGTTGCCGCACTGAAGAATGCAGTGCACTGAACTGTGAGACTTGTGATTAAAACATTCAAAATAAAACACATCCACAGACTGCCTGTGATTAACTGTAATGTTAGGAAGCTGAGGTACTATTCATGAGGGGGGAGGGACACCTGAAAAGAGAAATAATAAAACTCTCAAAGGTTTATTATGAGGGCCCTACCAAATTCACAGTCCATTTTGGTCAATTATACGGTCAAACAATTTAAAAAATCATAAATTTCATGATTTCAGCTATTTAAATCTGAAATTTCACAGTGTGGTAATTATAAGGATCCTGACCCAAAAAGGAGTTGTAGGGGTGGTCAGAAGGTTATTGTAGGTGGGATTGCAGTACCACTACCCTTACTTCTGCGCTGCTGCTGACAGTGGCGTTACCTTCAGAGCTGGGCAGCTGGAGAGCGGTGGCTGCTCTGAAGGCAGAGCTGCCACCAGCAGCAGCACAGAGGTAAGGATAGCATGGCATTGTACTGACATCCTTACTTCTGTGCTGCTGCCTGCAGAGCTTGATACCAGTCAGCTCTTTGTTTTTGGGGAACCAGGGCGCAGTGTCTGGCCTATCTGACTCATGAGGGACACCCCCACCCCGGTCTCTGTTTGAACCAAGACTGATCAGAGAAAAGGTTTGCAGAGAGCAGTGAAGGGCGCTGGGAGACACACCTAGACCTCTCCTGACAAGGATGACAAGATTAAGACATCGCCATTTGCATACAGAATGGACAGCAGAGACAACTCCCCTAGCCTCGTCTGTATGAAAGATGGGACATGGATTAGCATATAGAATGAAGAACCGAGAACTGCACTGAACTCTGGGACCAGAAAAACAGGGAAGCACTGCATCATAGGAATCTCTGCTCCAGATGTTAATGAATTTATGCCTGCCCACACCCAGCTCAGCAGTTATCTGACCAGTTCTAGTAATAAATCCTTGATTGATATCCAAAATACTGAAGCAGCCTAGCTGCATTGTGAGCTTCCTGGAAGAAACCATCACCCATAGCCAAGAGTGATCAACTCCTACTGTTTAGCCTAAAGAAAATGCTTGAGTCATCAAAAAGAATAGGAGTATTTGTAGCACCTTAGAGACTAACAAATTTATTGTAGCATAAGCTTTCGTGGGCTACAGCTCACTTCATCGGATGCATGTAGTGAAATATACAGAAGGAAGATATATATACACACAGGGAACATGAAACAATGAGTGTTACCATACACATTATAAGGAGAGTGATCAGTTAAGGTGAGCTGTTGTCAGCAGGAGAGAAAAATAACTGTTTGTAGTGGTAATGAAAACGGTTCATTTCCAGCACTTGACAAGGAGACATAAGGAACCAGGGGCTGGGGGGAAGGGGGAGATAAGCATGGGGAAATAGTTTTACTTTGTGTAATGGCCCATCCACTCCCAGTCTTTATTCAAATCTAATTTAATGGTGTTCAATTTGCAAATTAATTCCAATTCAGCAGTCTCTTGTTGGAGTCTGTTTTTGAAGTTTTTTGTTGTAATATTGTGACTTGTAGGTCTATAATTGAGTGGCCAGGGAGGATGAAGTGTTCTCCAACTGGTTTTTGAATGTTATAATTCTTGACATCTGATTTGTGTCCATTTATTCTTTTATGTGGAGACTGTCCAGTCTGGCCAATGTACATGGCAGAGGGGCATTGCTGGCGCATGATGGCATATATCAGTCATCAGTTTACCCGTAAATAAATCTAGAGTTCTCCCTTGAACCACTGTTGTTTCTCTACAAAAACCCCTACCTAGGTTCAAGTAAGTGTTCTGATGCATAGACCGAAGCTTTGCATCAGTTCCACTGGGATTCCATCTCCTGACTGATCGTGCCTGTCTTCTGCCCTCAGGGCCCTGAGCTACCATCATCACCTGAGAACCCCAAACAGTTCAAGCTTCAGGGAGCGGAGAGATCCTCTTCTTTCTCTCTGTTTTCCTTTCCACTTTATGTATTATCCTTTAATAATGTATGTTATGTTGGTTTAGCCCTCTTTGTGTAGTTATTACTATTATTCAATAAATAACTGTTATGGTTAAGCTGGTTGCTTCTCTCTCTCTTGCTGAACTTTACTCTTTTGTGTTTTTAGCTTCCCTCATTTACTCTACAGCAACGATTCTTTTACCTAAGCTAAAGATCCCTGCAGCGCCCAAAATACTGTGGGGTTTGCTCATCAAGTAGGCTACTATCAGTACAATTGTGATGTGAGAGTGCAGATAGGGACCTGCTGAATCTGGGACACATAAAGGTGGCAGCTTGAAAGTGCTGCTTGACCCAGTCCATTGAGCCCAGGAGCACGTAAAGGGGTGGGGGGAAGCTTGAAAGTGCTGCTTGATCCAGCCAGTTGAGCCTAGGGACATATAAGAGGTAAGCTTGAAAGTGCTGATTGACCTGGTCTGCTCAGACTTGCTCTGTTAATGTGTGTATGTGTGTTCATCCGGTTCTGGGGCTGGAGGAACCAAGCCCTAGGGAACCGAGGTCCGGCAGGATAGCTCCATTGGGAGGGGATTTGCATAAGGGAGAAGTAGAGCTCCATATGAAAACACACGTGACAAAAGCAGCACATTGATAGAATTACAGAACACCCCCCCCGCCCCCCAAAGAGTAACCCGAATAAATGAGCATACCCCAAAGTAACGGGTAGATCTGGTAATAAGCTAGGCCCTCAGTCATTGGCCACCACTCTCCAGCTACCCAGCTCTGAAGGCAGCAGCGCAGAAGTTAGGGCGGCATGGTATGGTATTGCCTGCCTTACTTCTGCACTGCTGCTGGTAGGGCGTTGCCTTCAGAGCTGGGTGCCTGGTCAACAGCTGCTGCTCTCTGGCCACCCAGCTCTGAAGGCAGCGCAGAAGTAAGGTTGACAGTACCATTACCCCCAAAAATAACCATGAGACCCCTCTGCAGCTCCCTTTTGGTTCAGGACCCCCACCTTACGAAAGGCTGGTCTCCCCCCGTGAAATCTGTATAGTACAGGGTAAAAGCACACAAAAGGCCAGATTTCACGGGGGGAGACCAGATTTCACAGTCCGTGATGTGTTTTTCATGGTTCTGAATTTGGTAGGGCTCTATTTATTATATATTGTTTTCATTTATTTAACAATAAAAAATAACATCACTTAAAATGTGAGCAACATACTATTTACTCAAACATGAAGTTTTGTGTAGACTGCCTGAAATACTGTACTTAAGATTTCCCAGGTGTCTTCTGGTAACTAACAGTAACAATGTAAATGGTTTTAAAGTAATTTGTCACCCTTTCATGAGTCAAAAATTCAGTCTAGATAGAGTACTGATTGCTATATAACAATCCTAATAATTAAATATTTTTGCTTTTTAAAATTACAATTGTTCTCTCCATGTAAACGTGTCTTTTATTCCTACAGTACATAAACAATGAAGTCTACTCAGTGAGAGTCTCCTTAGGATTCTATTACTGGACTCTGGCTCATTGCTAAATTCCTCATAAGTTCACACACTAAATGAATGTCAAACTCAATAGCTAGAGAAAGAAAGCATTCTCTCTTAAGTGAACTGCAAGAACCTATAGAGTGAGATGCTCTATACTTCCCTGCCAGAATACTCTAAAGATGTGGTCAGTGCAAAGAGAGAGGAAAATATGCTTAGCAGAGGGTAGGGAAATAGAAAAAGGATACATTTTGATGTAAAATCTTTGCACACCTTCACATGAACAGCCAGGCAACCAACCTAATGAAACCCAAAAGAGGATAAGTGATAAATTAATCCCATAAAAATCTTGAAACTTTCTGTAGGTCCTGATACAGCAATTTGTTATAGGCACTTCTTAACACAAGAAGTCATTTGTAAATGCATTTGTTGCTTTGTGGCAAAACAATGTAGTAACTTCGTCTTTATAAAATGGTGAGACGAAATACAGGGTTTCAAAAAAATTACATGCTTCCAGCAAACCTTTTCCCCCTAACCATTAGGCCAAATCCTGGATTCTTTATTCAATTTTGCCTAGGGAAATATTTCAGGATTTAGTCTATGTAGAATTCCATTACTCTTTTTAAAAATATAAAATATACTGCTCAGAGATACAGAAGTTTCAAAACTAGACAGAGAGAAAAATTAAGCAATGACAGCAATTTTAAAAAGCAATAAGGCACTACAAAGTATACAGGGATGGTGAATAAATGACACTTTTTGGAGACCATACAGGAAACAACCCAAACATGCCTATACTTTAGGAAAAGTATTATAGCTTCTTTAACAATGTTTTAAATAAAACATTAAATAATTTGGTTTTGAGTGATTGTCATAAACAGATAGCTAAGGGTTAATGTTCTTTTACCTGTAAAGGGTTAACACATGGAACCAGACACCTGACCAGAGGACCAATCAGGAAACAAGACTTTTTCAAATCTGGGTCGAGGGAAGTTTTGGGTGTGAGTTCTTTGTTCTTTGTCTTGTGTCTGTGCCCTCTCGGCTCTGAGAGTGATTTTTTCTATCTCCTGGCTTTATAATCTTCTGTTTCCAAGTTGTAAGTACAAGGATAGTAAGACAATAGGTTTATATTGTCTTCTTTTGTATTTACATGTGTGTAGTTGCTGGAATGTGTTAAATTGTATTCTTTTTGGATAAGGCTGTTTATTCATTTTTTTCCTTTAAGCAATTGACCCTGTATATTGTCATCTTATTACAGAGACTATTTTAATGTCTTTTTCTTTCTTTTTTTATATAAAGCTTTCTTTTTAAGACCTGTTGGAGTTTTTCTTTAGTGGGGACTCCAGGGAATTGAGTCTGCAGCTCACCAGGGAATTGGTGGGAGGAAGAAGTCAGGGGGAAAATCTCTTTGTGTTAGATTTACTAAGCCTGACTTTGCATACCCTCTGGGTGAGGCAGGGAGAGAGATTAGCTCTCTCGGTACTTGTGTTTCCAGGACTGGAAGCAGGGAATCTCCTAGGGTCGTCCAGGAAGGGAAGCCTGGGAGGAAGTAACCAGGAAACAAGGGGAGGGGGTTATTTCCCTTTGTTGTAGGACTCAAGGCATCTGAGTCTGGGGGTCCCCCAGGGAAGGTTTTGGGGAGACCACAGTGAGCTAGGCACTGTATAATTCCTGGCTGGTGGCAGCTTTACCAGGTCCAAGCTGGTAACTAAGCTTGGAGGTTTTCATGCTAACACCCATATTTTGGACGCTAAGGTCCAGATCTGGGAAAAAATGTTATGACAGTGATACAATATTTCTTTACATTTTTTATAGACCAAATCCATGGATCTGGTATTAGATCTCCATTTGATATAGGCAAAGTTTGCAGTTGCTTTGTAAAAGGCAGTGAGCTCCTGGAGACAGGGGCTGTCTCCCTTTTAGTTGTACAGTGCCTGATCCACAGACCAAAAAAAAAATATTTCATCAGTAAACTGAACAATGAGTTTCTTGGCTTCAGCTGTGAACACAGAAGCTTATTAGTGAAATGAAAATCAATAAGCATTCTGCAATATAGAACAATTTCAAGGACATCCCTGAAGGAGTATATTCAAGTAAATCAGGTGATTACATTTTACCGAGAGTTGCATAGTAATTTTTAAATCTCTGTAAGCACATAAAAGCTTGATACAGGGGTTCTCAAACTTCTTCATTTTGCAGATACCTTAATAAAGAGATTCTCATAGATCATGCCTCCTCTCATTATCAATCATAAGAACAACCCCCCTCTAGTCTATGATTGCATTAATATCCATGTGACAACCAGAACAAATACTTAACTAAAAATACATAAAACACTGACTTAATATTACTTTTATATGTTTTTAAATGTAATTCGGTAACTGAAAACAAGAAAGAATCACAGCACTATGTGATCAGCCAACTCTTTATTGATTGCCAGCTAGTTCTCCAAGTACCACAGACTACTGTCGGAGAACCAGTGGTCTGTAGTGTACATACCACATCTCCACAGGGGACTAAACTGTGGATGTCAGCAGGTTGTTCAGTTCCTTTATCAGATGGCTTCAGGATTTTCTGCAACAACTACCAAAAGTAAGAAGAAAAGATTTTGCAATTGCCCTTTCAAAAAGAAAATACAGTATACTATTTCCTAATTAATTTGAAGGTTAAAAACAAACAAGTATATTTTACAGCTTCCAACATAAGAGAACACTCCTATGACTCCATCAGTGAATAAAAACCAACAAAATCTAAAACCCTATAAAAATATGAGTCTCTCTTCCATAGGAAAGCATACTAACACTAGTGTTTGGACTCTAAACATGTATTCCTATGTATATTAATGGGCATACCTCTGCATTTCATGGCCAATCACAAATGTTGCTCTATTCAATCTTAGAGTAAAAGAGCTTTGAAATTGAGAAAGCATGTTTTCCCACAACAGGGATGCACAAGACAACACTCAAGAAGCGTAGTCACATAGGTTATCATCTATCACAGCAGTAGGCAACCTATGGCACATGTGCCAAAGGCAGCACGCGAGCTGATTTTCAGTGGCACTCACACTGCTGGGTCCCGGCCACCGGTCCGGGGGGCTTTGCATTTTAATTTAATTTTAAATGAAGCTTCTTAAACATTTTAAAAATGTTATTTACTTTACATACAACAATAGTTTAGTTATATATTATAGACTTCTAGAAAGAGACCTTCTAAAAACGTTAAAATGTATTACTGGCACGCGAAACCTTAAATTAGAGTGAATAAATGAAGACTCGGCACACCACTTCTCAAAGGTTGCCGAACCCTGATCTACCACCATATTCAAAAAGTTATTTTGGGTGAAGCCTAATCCAAACATTTTTAAATATGTTTGAAACTGAATTCTATTTTTTCACATCTTCTGAGCACAAGGCATTTTTGACAAAACACAGTCTTGTGCAATGGATGGACTCTTAGCATAAAAATTGAATGATAAAACACTAGCCAAAACATGTGACAACCTGGTGGGCAAAAGGTTTTAGGGCCCTCACAAACTGCTGATGATAAACTAACTACTGTATGAAATATTCTTACATCAAATGAGAGTTTCTTGTTTCTAAAAAATAAGAACACACTACTTCAAATTATTACTATGTAACAGTAGCCTCTAGTGCTGAAAACAAAAGGAGTTTCTGGCTGATTTTCTTATGAATATTCACAATTTCAACTTTCTCGATTAGTAGATGAATGAAAATAAAATGTGTTAGCCATTCACACCATTATAAGTACCTCCATCATACTGGGTATATATCCACAGAGAATAGTAAAGTGACAAGGCCTTTATGTGAATGGCCAAGCTAATCAAAGAATACTTTCGCAGAAAATACAGCCTTTTGCTGAGAAGTGAAACTTCTCTTCAAGGCCATTTCTGAGAGCTATGAAACGTACAGCTTGCATGAGTGTGTGAATGGGTACAAGCGTGTGCATGCCCAGCTGGTGTGAGATGGAGAGATACCCAAGTGCAATTTCAACACCCCAATCTACCAATACCCACTCATATCCCTGCACCCCACCCTCTAGCACCCCCATACCTCACCAACCCTCCACATCCCCACACCCTGCCCTCACCTCCCTCCCTCTAACCCCCTATCCTCACCTCAACACCCCAGTCAACCAATACCCACTAATACCCCTGCACCCTACCCTCCAACACGCTCACACCACACCAGTCCTCCACACACCCACACCCTGCCTTCCACACGCTGCCCTCACCCCGCCTCTCCAACCCATGCCCTCCCTCTAACCCCCCACTCGCACCCTGCCCTCACCCCTCCCTCTAACCCTCCACCCTCACCTCAACACCTCAGTCTACAAATACCCACTCACACCCCTGCACCCCACCCTCCAACACCCCCATACCTCACCAACCCTTCAACACCCCCACACCTCACCCGCCCTCCACACCCCACCCTCCAACAGTCCCATACCTCACCAGTCCTCCACACCCCACCCTCCAACACCCCCATACCTCACCAGTCCTCCACACCCCACCCTCCAACACCCCCATACCTCACCAGTCCTCCACACCCTGCCCTCCAACACCCCCACCCCTCACCAGCCCTCCACACCTCACCAGTCCTCCACACCCCACCCTCCAACACCCCCACATCTCACCAGCCCTCCACACCCCCAAAACCCACCCTCCAACACCCCCACACCTCACCAGCCCTCCACACCCTGCCCTCCAACACCCCCACACCTCACCAGTCCTCCACACCCCGCCCTCCAACATCCCCACACCTCACCAGTCCTCCACACCCCGCCCTCCAACACCCCCACACCTCACCAGCCCTCCACACCCCACCCTCCAACACCCCCACACCTCACCAGCCCTCCACACCCTGCCCTCCAACACCCCCACACCTCACCAGTCCTCCACACCCTGCCCTCCAACACCCCCACACCTCACCAGTCCTCCACACCCCGCCCTCCAACACCCCCACACCTCACCAGTCCTCCACACCCCGCCCTCCAACACCCCCACACCTCACCAGCCCTCCACACCCCACCCTCCAACACCCCCACACCTCACCAGCCCTCCACACCCCCACAACCCACCCTCCACACCCTCCCTTTAATCCCCCTCTGGCACCCTGCGCTCACCTCCCTCCCTCTAACCTCCCACCGTCACTTCAACACCCCAGTCAAACAATACCCACTAATATCCCTGCACCCCTCCAAGCCAGCCACCTGCTGCCCTCACTCACCCCCGCGCCCCGCCCTCACACCCCCTCTCCGACCCAGCCACCCGCCGCCCTCACTCACCCCCGCACCCCGCCCTCACGCCCCCTCTCCGAGCCAGCCGCCCGCCGCCCTCACTCACCCCCGCGCCCCGCCCTCACACCCCCTCTCCAAGCCAGCCACTGGCCGCCCTCACTCACCCCCGCGCCCCGCCCTCACGCCCTCTCCGACCCAGCCACCCGCCGCCCTCACTCACGCCCACCCCGCATCTCACCTTCAGCAGGGACCGCACCCTGCCGACCTTGGCCCCCTCGCGGCTGAAGCTGCCCAGCACCGAATCCAGCGAGCCGAGCCGGCCGGAGCTGCGGCCGGAGGGGGACAGAGAGGCCGAGAACACGGAGTCCCTCGCCCCGGGGGCCGACATCGCGCCGCCCCGCGCCTCACTAACCCCGGCAACGGCCGCTGGCCCCGCGCGCGGCCCGCGCCCTCGGGGGAGGGGGGGGCAGACTGCCCCGAGCGCCTCTGCACGCGCCGCCCCCTGGCCCGGTCCCAGCGGGCTCCGGCCACAGGCGTGTGCAGGGACGGGCCTGAGAACCCCACGCTGCGGGGCAGACTAAATCTAAGCCGGGGCTGCCCTGACAGAGGGGCTGCGGCACCCAGCCGTACCCGAACCCATTGCCTTCCATAGTAACTACACAGCAGCCGTGAGACTGCGGGGGAGCAGCTAGACACCGCTGTCACGAGACAGAGATGTTCGTTTAAAAATAGATTGAACAAACGGAACAGTAAAACCTATGCAGAAACTTTACCCACGCTGACTCCTTCCACCAGGGAACCCCACAGTGGGTACAGACTGGCCCGACACTCTCCCTCACCTTGGGGGTTTGCACCTACAACAAACATACAGGGCTGATGTTCACAAGTGCTGAGGACTCGCCCTCTGCGAGCTCCATGCCAGCGCCACTGAAAAATAACCATGTCGACAAGTAACAACGAACTAACCCAGACGGATAAAATGCCTCTTACAGCACTGATGAACTTAGGAATATCTGCCATAATTAAAAGGAAGTAAACGTAACTATTTTATGAAGATATAGAAGATAATTCCATCTGGATGTTCTGCCCACTCTTGAGGCATTTTTAGTGTATAGCAGGGGTAGGTAACCTGTAGCATGCGAGCTGATTTTCAGTGGCACTCACATTGCCTAGGTCCTGGCCACCCGTCCAGGGGGCTCTGCATTTTAACAATGTTAAATGAAGCTTCTTAAACATTTTAAAAACCTTATTTACTTTACATTCAACAATAGTTTAGTTATGCATTACAGACTTCTAGAAAGAGACCTTCTAAAAACGTTAAAATGTATTACTGGCACACGAAACCTTAAATTAGAGTGAATAAATGAAGACTCGGCACATCACTTCCGAAAGGTTGCCAACCTCTGGTCTATTTAAACCCCTGGGAGACCCCTGCATGGTGGTCTTCAGCTGGCTAAAGAGAGAGCCTCCCTACCCTCCAGGATACTTTAAAGAAACTGGAACAAAGGATGGGAGCAAGGGGTGTGAGTGATTGTTGGACCCTGGCTAAAAGGAGATTAGTCTGTAAAAGGGAGCATTCTGGAACTGGTTAGGATCTTATCTGTATTCAGTTTGATTAGACATATATTTGCGCATTTTATTTTATTTGGCTTGGTGACTTACTTTGTTCTGTCTGTTACTACTTGGAACCACTTAAATCCTACTTTCTGTATTTAATAAAATCACTTATTATCTTGGAGTATGTATTAACACCTGGGGGAGCAAACAACAGTACATATCTCATATCAGTGTTATAGAGGGTGTCATAAACAGATAGTAGGAGTTAATAGAACAAAAGTACTTTATATCTCTTTTGACTGTAAAGGGTTAACAAGTTCAGTGAGTCTGGCTGTCACCTGACCAGAGGACCAAACAGGGGACAGGATACTTTCAAATCTTGAAGGAGGGAAGTTTTTGTGTGTGCTGTTAGTGTTTGGTGGTTGTTCTCTCTGGGTTCTGAGAGTGACCAGATGTGCAACCAGGTTTCTCTCCAATCTCCTTGGTACAAGTTCTTATAGATTCAAAATAGTAAGTACTAGGTAGATAAGGCGAGTTAGGCTTACGTTTGTTTTCTTTATTTGCAAATGTGTACTTGTATACTTAGGCTGGGAGGGTATTCCCAGTGTCTGTAGCTGAAAGACTCTGTAACATATTTCCTCTTAAATTTACAAAGATAATTTTTACTGTTTTTCTTTCTTTAATTAAAAGCTTTTCTTGTTTAAGAGCCTGATTGTTTCTTTATTCTGGTGAGACCCCAGGGGACTGGGTCTGGATTCACCAGGGAATTGATGGGGAGAAAGGAGGGAAGGGGGAGAGAAAGGTTAATTTTCTCTCTGCGTTAGGATTACTTTCTCTCTCAGGGAGAGTCTGGGAGGGGGACAGAGAAGGAGGGGGGAAGGTGGATTTTCCTCTCTGTTTTAAGATTCAAGGAGTTTGAATCACAGTGATCTTCCAGGGTAACCCAGGGAGGGGAAGCCTGGGAGAGGCAACAGTGAGGGAAAGGATTTACTTTCCTTGTGTTAAGATCCAGAGGGACTGGGTCTTAGGGGTCCCTGGGCAAGGTTTTGAGGGGACCAGAGTGTACCAGGCACTGGAATTCCTGGTTGGTGGCAGCGCTACAGGTTCTAAGCTGGTAATTAAGCTTAGAGGAATTCATACTTGTACCCCATCTTTTGGACGCTAAGGTTCAGAGTGGGGAATTATACCATGACAGAGGGCAAACAATTTATGAGTTTACCCTGTATAAGCTTCATACAGGGTAAAACAGATTTATTTTGGTTTAGACTCCACTGGGAGTTGGGCATCTGTGTGCTAAAAACAGGACCACTTCTGTTAGCTGCTTTCACGTAAACCTGAAGCTTTGGGGCAAGTAATTCAGACCCTGGGTCTTTGTTGGAGCAGAGGGAAGTGTCTGGCTCAGCAAGACAGGGTGCTGGAGGCCTGAGCTGGCATGGAAAGCAGGGCTAGTAGTAGTCTCTGGGCACATCAAGTGGGTGGCAGTTTCCAGGAGGTTTCTGTGATCCAAACTGTCACAGTTAGTTAATTGAAAAATTCCTTATGTACCCCATGTGTTGCCCTCCCCCCCCCCGGCTCCAGCCCCTTAACCCCGCCTCTCCCCTCTCTTGGAGCCTCAGTGCACCTTGTCCAGGAGCTGCCCTTGACAGTGCTGCAGCAGCATGGCTCCAGCGGGACCTGAGCTTATAGCCCCACCCCCTTACTACATGGCTTTGAGCAGGGTGAACTCAGGTCCCGCTGGAGCCAAGCTGCTGCAGTACCATCGAGGGCAATTCTTGGACGCAGCGTGCTGAGACTCTGAAAGAGGGGAGAGGCGGGGGTAACCAAGGAGCAGCCCTGGATAGCACTGCGGTGGTGTGGCTCCAATGGGGACCTGAGCTCCTCCTGCTCAGAGCCGCGTGGTAAGGGGGTGGGGCTGCGAGCTCAAGTCCCTCTGGAGCCACACTGTTGCAGTGCTGTCCAGGGCCGCTCCTGGACGCAGCGGGCTGGGGGAAGGCGGGGGCCGGGGGAGGGAGCCTCAGACATTCTCGTGGGGCCAGGAGCCCCTGTGGGGCCCAGGGAAAATTGCCCCATTTGCCCCCCCCCGGGAAGCCCTGACCCTGAGGATGAAATGGTGGATGAGGAAGTGGAGTTAGAGGATGAGATGGGACAGGTGAAAGGGTCATCCTGTCCCATGACAAGCCAGGACCTCTTCTCAATGCTGAAGGGTTCAAGCCAGTTCTAGCACTCTGGCTCTGGTACACATGATGCAGGAGAGGGAAGCTCTGGTCAGTGCTCATTTTGATTTAATGTTGCTCAGCTCTGTCAGGTAGAGCTGTCCTTTATTTCATTATATGCTAGAAGTGGGTTAAGGATAGAAATGTACAAGACTAGCAGTGTTTCCATCTGCTTCCCATTCCCCTATGCAGTGGGGGCTCTACAGAAAAATATTGCTTCAAATCCTCCCTAATTCAAATAGCCCCCCATTGCGCCGCTCTAATAGCCGTGGTATCTGGCTGCTCAAAATCAGCTGCCAGGGGATCCACCTCCCTCTAACCCTGGGAAATGTTTCCCTCTTGGCTTCACAAATATTATGCACAGCACAACATGCTGCTATGACTATGAAAATATTCTCCTCATTGAGGTCTAACCTGCCATAAAGACAGCACCAGTGCCCTTTTAATCTGCCAAATGCACATTCGATGGTCATTCTGCACCTACTCAGCCTATTGTTAAATGCTCCTTGTTGGCGTCCAGGTTTCCTGTGTAAGGTTTCATGAGCCATGGGAATAAGGGGTAGGCTTTCTATAGGGATTTCAACATCCCCCTTTGGAATTTTCTGGTCTCAAAAGAAAGTCCCTGCTTGCAGCTTTCTGTATAGGCCAGACTTCTTGAAGGTGCATGGATCATGCACCTTTCCTGACCACCTTGCATCGATAGCAGGAAATGACCTCGGTAATTCAGAAGTGCCTACAATACCACAGAGAAGTACCCCTTTCTATTGATGTATTCTCTTGCAAGACCGCCCAGGGCCAAAATTGGGATAGGCATGCCATCAATCACTCTGCCACAGTTAAGGAATCCCATTGCAAAAAAACCATCCACTATTTCACACATATTTCCCAGTGTCACAGTCCTTGGTAGCAGGATGTGATTAATGGACCTGCAAAATCTAGGTAAATGCAACCCATGTGGTGGACTTCCCAACTCCGAACTGATTTGCAACTGACCAGTAGCAGTCTGGAGTTTCCAGCTTCCACACAGCAATCACCACATGCTTCTCCACCAAGAGGGCAGCTCTCATTGTGGTGTCCTTGTGCCATAGGTCAGGGGCGAGCTCCACATAGTTCCAAGAAAGTGGTTTTCTGCATCCGAAAGCTTTGCAACCACTGGTCATCATCCAATACCTGCATAGCGATGTGATCCCACCACTTAGTGCTTGTTTCCCAAGCGCAATGGTCCACCATGTGCAGCTACTCCATGAATGTCAAAAATAATTTGGAATGGTTTCTTTGCATGGCACACAGCGGGGCAGGCACCACGGATTCCTGTTCAGATTTGCAGCTCATAAAATACTCATAAAATCAGCCACCTTGTGTTCATAACACTTATCACAAGACTAGACAGCAGTGCTGGATCCATGATTTCAGGTGGAGAGGGTGGGCGCATAGTTTACAGGAGCTGCTGAAAAATGGCGTGAAACATAATCGGACACCCATGGAATGATGGGACAGAAAAAACTGCATCATGGGACAGTGCACCCGCAACGATGATGTACTCTGATCTATTCCCCATTCCCACAACTCCGAGCAGCAGAAGGTGGCAAGTTGCACAGTGGGCTAGCTACCCATGGTGCACTGCTCTCTCCGTCAATGCTAGAGAACCAACTGTTGATGCACTCCGTTGACAAAGGAGCATTATGTAAACATGTGCAAATGATACTGTTATTGCAGTTAATGACTGTCAGCAACACTTGTGTCAACCTAACTCTGTACTGTAGACACAGCCCTAGACAACCTATTTCCTTACACCAGCAACACATTTTTCTAGGACAACTAAAACAGATCACCCCAAAGCGCTGTTAGTTTTCTCTCTAACCTTATATTCTGTTAAAATAACTTTTATTCTACTATTTTTTTCATAAGATGACTTGTGTTTTGATCTTTACAAATATTTTACCAAATAATACGTCCTAATCAGATGAGTTGATATTAGCATCAACACTCAAATACAACTGGTTGAGGATTAAAAAAAAAAATGCTACTCACAAAAGCATTTGCCCATCTGATCTTTTGTATCCCATCAGTCTTCTTCCCATGTTATGTAGGTGGAGATGTTTAACAAACTAGTTTTGAGTTTATCTACCAGAAAAGACTCACTTTATCAGAAAAAAATATAAAATGTTTTACACTCCTATTTTCAAAAATCTTTGGAATTTTTTAAAATAGCATAATTAAAATAAAAGATCCATCAGAAACAAGTACATATAAAAATATACAAAAATACAAATTTTGTTTTGTAGAAAAGCATTATATACAAGTACAATACATGTAAGTGCTAAGTCCTCAGTCTCAGCTACAGTATTTGAAGATGCATTTTCTGCACTATGACTGGACATTGAGGCCTTTATCCAGTTGAGGAAATTCTTCTACTTCAGCATGAAACATCAGTTCTGGAAGAGAAAAAACAAACAAACAAAAACAAAAAACCCACTATTTTTTAAATGCTTTAGTGGAAAACCATATAAGCTATTGCTGAATATTTCCTCCTGCTTTTCTCCAAACTTCCTCTTTGAGTTGTCTTCTAAATAATACCACCAACACCAGGGCTGTCCCTAGCTATTCTGGGACTCAATGCAACCAGCGGCGGGGGGTGGGGGGCGGGGGCTGGCCCCAGGCCTCCGGGGAGAGGGGGGCGAATGGCTTGGGGAATGTGGGGAGCCACCCCCTAGCACTCAACGGTGGTGCAGCTGGGGCCAGGTTGCTGCACTTCCTGCCACTGTATAGTGCAGGCCCAGCCCTGCTGCAGTCCTCAAGGGAGTGGGGGCAGGGCTGGGATGGAGCAGGAAGAGATGAGGCTTGGGCGGGGAAGGGGTGGGGGCAGGAAGAGGTGAGGCGGAGCAGAGGCTTTGGGGAAGAGAGGGAGCAGGGGCTGGAGCAGCACACAGCTGCGCAGGGCACCAGGAAATGTCGTGCCCCAAATTTCCTGGTGCCCTACACAGCTGTGTACTTTATGTATGGGTCAGAATGGCCCTGACCAACACCTTGATAATGGCAAGAGATACCCCTGTCCGCAACAAGCTGCCACTGTACTAAAAGCCTTAGTATGATGAGGAATGCTCAATGCCAGCAAACCACACACAGCAGCATTCTCCATTTGGACTAGTGACATTATCAAAAATAGAAATTGCAAAATTAACTAACCAGCCAAGTCAACATTAGAAAGTTTTAAAAATTACATTAGAATCAAAAGCAGAATTCAATTTAGAATATGCTGTTTCAGATGGCAATTTTTTTACTCAATGAAGTATGATTGTTAGACTGTTTTTGAATAGTTTTGAGTTTCCTTTGGTCTGTTTGAGATAGTCCTGAGATGAACATTTTCAGACTCTCTCTCTCAAAACTTTTAAAGCACTGTCCTCTAGTCAGTCGTTAGAGCCTGGAAACACGGGGGAGTCCTGGGCCAGAACACGCCATCGGCTCACCTTGGGCAAGTCAATTTCACCTCTGTGCCTCAGGTTCCCCACTTCTAAGGCGCTTTCCAATAATACTATTGTATATTGCTTGTAATCCAAAGATTTTAAAATCCAGCTGGATTTTTTAATTTCAACTTACCCCTCAGCACGTATGAATGACACCAGGAAAGGGAGTAGGGGACAGCAGGGGACTGAGATATAAAAAGTTGTCAAATAATGTAAAACAGCTTGAAGAAATACTTTAAAGCTCCATAAATCTACAAAATACTATCAAAGAGGATTTTTTGTGCGACATGAGTCGACGTGATTGAAACCCATGCAACCTACATATTCACTGCAGATTCACTGGACCGGCTGAGCTGAGGTGGGAGGAGTGGTAAAGATGGCATTAAGCCACCTTTTGGTTCCTGATCCTGGCACCAAAGGGCACTAGCCCTGGTCCAAGATAACAGAGCAGCATCCAGGCTCTGCACCAAACAGACAAGGGGACTATGCACTGCCCCTGAGCTCTGGAGGTCACAGTACACTCAAAGCCTGAAAAATTTGAACTGAATAAGTAATTCAATCATCACATAATAAATGATGCACTATTGCTGTGTGAGGGAGATTAATGGGCCTGTATCACTGGATGGGGGGAGGGGTGGAGCGGGGAGGTTGAGGGTGTAGGAAGGTTTAGGTAAAGACTACTCCTGCTTTTCTAGTCTGTTGAAAAGAGTTTGTTGCCCAAGCTGTATTGTACATACATTCAGCAAATGTCATTCGTGAAATGTGCACTTTAAAACGTAATATAGTTTTCTAATATACAAGCAGAGTAAAGAATTTTCAAAAAGTTTGAACTTAGTTAAATCAAAGTCATGCTTCCCTCCAAACAGTACCATATCTCAAAACTCATCCTATTTTGGTTTGTCAGGACGAATTACTGGTTAGGTTTCCTTATTTGTTTAAAACACATAGGGGAAAAAATTCCATCCTACAGCATTCAAAAATGACATTATTTCTCCAAACTTAAAAAAAAAAAAAAAATCAGAAGAGACCAACAAAGGACAATTTCATTCCAAGAAATGAATTCTTTGGCAAGTTAAGAGTATTCAGAGGAAGAGAGAGAGAGGAAGAGAAAAAAAGGATTATAATAGAAATGTTTTATCCTTAACTATAGCAGCGATACACTTCCAAGGACCAGTTCTGAACACAGAACAAAGTAGACCTGGGAGAGCCAAAGGAACAGTCTCCAAATTTCTTCTAGGCTTCACGTTCCATACCTTCACTGTGATCTAGCTCTGGTCGGTAAGATAAGAAGAGCCAGGATAGCCCAACTAGAAGAGCTACCACCAGATTCACCACAATCCATGGCTGAAGAATCTGTTCCTCTGCACCTGCAGTCCTGAGAAAAGCATTAGATACCTTTAGAGGGCAGATAGTGAGGCTTATCCTGGTGTGTATAACAACTTCTACCATATAGCACTCTGGCAGCTAGATGCTTTAACTGGAGAAATTAAAAACACCAAACAAAAACAAAATCAAAATACTGAACAAGAAATGTTTCTCAGGTGCTCTAAAGGTTTTGGGGTCTGAAGGGCTGCAGAGGAGAGTGAATACCAAAGGCTATGACCCAACTGAGAAGCCCTACTACCTAGCATGGAGCGAGTGTTCAAGTTAGATTTCAACACCAACCCCTCTCTGCAGCTGGGAGACAGAAAACAAAGAGTAGGATTAAATGGTCAATTATCATCCTGGCAAAAGGTTAACAACAGGAGGCCTCAAGGTTCCATATTAGACCCAGTGTTGTTTAATATATTTATTAATGATCTGGAAAGGGGAAAGAGTAGTGAGGTAGCAAAATTTGCAGAGGAGACAAAGTTTTAATTATGATTGTGACAGAGTGGGATATGTCTATATCAGATTACCAATTCTGTTTTTACTTTGTGTTGAACACTTGTCTGAACTTGCCTAAGGGCTGTATTCCAGGCAGCTGTCCTGCCTAGGAAAGGAGTATGACACCTTGGACTGTCTCTGATAGCCATGAAGACTGCAGACTGGGAACATCAGATTTGATTCTGTCTCAACTACTGGTCCACCCTCCAAGGAGCAATAGTCTTTCTACACAGAGGCCGATAATTCTGCAGTATCCTCTTGATCAATGTCTTTTTTATGGCACTTTTTCCTAATTTGTTGGACACAAGGTGACCAGATAGCAAGTGTGAAAAATTGGGACGGGTGTGGGGAGTAATAGGAGCCCATATTAAAAAAAGCCCCAAATATCGAGACTGTCCCTATAAAATCAGGACATCTGGTCACCCTAGTTGGACAGAATAGATAACCTCCTCCAAAAATTACACTGGCACTCCACAGATTGATCTGCACAAGGAAAGAAAATGTGCCACCTCTGTGATGTGCCATTTCAGTTTAGTTACTTCCAAAACAGGGGCCTCAGGACTGAGCCAATCAAGGTGTATAAAGGATACATTTAACCATTAGACACAGTGACCCCGATCATGTGAGTTACTAAACACCCTCAATCCTCAAAGTCATCAAGGGCTCAGTTTAAGGTCTCTAATGCAAAAATATTAGGACAGGTTTAGTATTGGGAACCTTCTGTAACACTTTTAGATGTGTACTATATGACATCACTAAATCATTGTTAATTAAACATTCTTACACGGTCTGTGTCATAGAAGGGGCAAAAAAAATGTTAAAAAATAATGCTGTCTAGATTTCCTACCAGAGGCTCCCATTCTCCGAAGGTGGTGTATAGAGGTTGATTCTGTCACTTGTCATCTGCTGGCTCAGAGACAAGATGAGAGCAACAAAGTATACTGGGAGAAATGGAAAGAAATTTGCAGCTTTCACTAATTTTACATAAAACATTATCTAGTCACAAAATAATGATTTTTATCTTGCTCTCTCTCTCCCTCCACCCCACAGTCTCCAAAGTCATAGAATGTACTGCTCAGCCTTCTTCTCCAGCACTCTCCTTAACTCCTCAAATCTGACTTCTGCCCCCTGCATTCTACCATCCTGACCAAGGTCACTAAGAACCTGCTGGCTAAGTCAAAGGGGTATGTCATTACTCTTGTTCTACTTGGAACATGTGCTGCATTCAAAATGGGAGAAAATAGCATTACAAGGGGTAAGGAAGAGAAAAAGGATTCTGAAGCACTAAAAATCCCATCACTTATTCCAAACTTTTACATGAGACTAGTTAGTGAAACATTCAGCTCTTTGACTCTCCACTTTTATCTAACAGACTGAAGTGATAATACAGTGATGTAATTTTTTTTTAAAGTAGAGAACAATTAGGGATGAAATTTCCATTAACGGTAGTGGAGATTGCATGTTTAAACTCAGCACTGAAAATGTATGCCAAGATGCATATAGGCTGTAATTTTCTGCTACTGAACGTTATGGTCTGCTGTACACTCACTGTCAGGGTTCCCTCCTCACGCTGAACTCTGGGGTACAGATGTAGGGACCCACACGAAATACCTAAGGTTATTTCTACCAACTTAGGTTAAAAACTTCCCCAAGGCACAAATCCTTCCTTGTCCTTGGATGAGTACTGCCGCCACCACCAAGTGAGTTAGACAAAGATTTAGGAAAAGGACCACTTGGAGTTCCTGTTCCGCCAAAATCCCCCTAAGTCCCTTCACCCCCTTTCCTGTGGAGGCTTGAGAAAAATATACCAACCAAATAGGTTAACAAAGTACGCACAGACTGGTCCTTGGGTTTTTAGGACACTAAAAACCAATTAAAGTTCTGCTTTTAAGAACCTATTATAAAGAAAAAGTAAAAGAAGCATCTCTGTAAAATCAGGATGGAAGGTAATTTTACAGGGTAATCAGATTCCAAACACAGAGGATCCCTCTCTAGGTAAAAACTTTAAAGTTACCAAAAAAACCCCCCAGGAATAAACCTCCCTCATAGCACAGGGACAATTCACAAGCTAAAACAAAAGATAATCTAATGCATTTTCTTCCTATTACTTACAATTTGTAATCTTAGAGGCTTAATTCAGGTATGGCTTTGGGAGATGTATTTTCCCTGCCCTGATTCCTCGCTGACCAGAGAGAACAAAGGGACACAAAACAAAAACCTTCCCCCATAGATTTGAAGTATCTTCTCCTCTTATTGGTCCTTTTGGTCAGGGGCCAACCAGGTTATCTGAGCTTCTTAAACCTTTACAGTCAAAGGAGGAATTTTGTGCTACCCTTAGCTGTATGTTTATGACACTCACAGAAAGAGGCTATGGCTGCTGGATCCAGGGTCAGGAAGCCTCGCACGGCTACTGATGCTTTAGCCAAGTCAATCCTGGACAGATATATATATATAAAGAAATTAAGGTTACTTACTTGTAATCAAAGTTCTTCAAGATGGCTCTGTGTATGCACACTTATGGGTACTGTGCCACCTCATGGTGCCCTATGGTAGAACATTCTTCCAGCAGTGTAAGAAGCATTCTCACACCCCGCCCCCCGCCTCAGCCACTGACGTTCTGAAGTCAAGAATGTATAGGGGTAAGGTACTCTCATCACTTCAGTTCCTTCCACCACAAAGCCAGAGAAACCAAACAAACAAGGACTCTGACAGAGAGAGAAAATCTGGTGGGAAGTGTGAACATGCAGAGCGATCTCGAAGAACCTTGGTTATAAGGAAGTAACCTTAAGTTCTTCTTTGCATTATTCTGCATATTCATTTTTAGTTGCTACTTGGGGGGTTCTCGCCTTTTTTTTTTTTTTTTTTTTTGTTTCTCACTCCCAGCGTTTATAAGGGCTGCTAGCATTTTTACCTGTTTGGTTTTTTGTACTTTATTTTTTGTGTGATACACACGGGTGGCCACGCTTACCAGTTTTTTCATGGATTTTTTTTTAGCGCCCTCGAGCTGCTGCAACCACTTTTTAATGTTCGGGGCTGACTAAAAAATAAAAATAAAATTACCTGCGACTCGGTGGTGCCGGGTTACTGACACATCCCACTGCTTGGGTGTACCTATTATAAGGTCCTGGCACTTTTAATGGGAAATATTTAAGCGTTCCAGGGCATGGGTAGCATTTAGGATACCCTTACAATACATAACAGCAAACAAATTAGCTGTAAAACTTGCAAGCAATTCCATGGGCTGTGGACACCCAGACACCTTTCTGAGGGATGGGTGAGGCAACATAATGCTAGAGTAAATATTTATATAAAACATATGTGTGCTATTTATGGGGCTTAATGGGAGGAATGAGGGGAACCATTTTTTTTGATAAAGAATGCCTGTTGATTTTACAGTAAAAGCCCTATGTAGGAGGCAAGGGCATCTGGGCATTTTTAAAAGTATTTAAAGGGGAAAAGGTTTTGGTTTCGACATTAAACCGAAGGGTTGGGAACAATAAGGGACAGAGAGATAGGCAGTGCTGAAAACTGACCTGGAGCCAGAATAGTCCTAATTGAATAGAAACTGTAGCATCACTTTATGAAATCCAGTGCCTACTCTAGAGGCCAGATCCAAGGTATAATGTTTACTTAAAGTCCAGGCTGCAGCTCTGCAAATTTCAGCAACTGGCACCTGCCTAAGACAAGCGAAGGAAGAAGCCACAGTGATAGAATCAAAACAGGTACAGGAACTTTTGCTAGTGTGTAACATTCAGCAATAAATCGTTAATCCATCAAGATATAGTCTGGAAAGAAACCATATAAACCTTTCAATTTTTAGCATAAGACACAAACAATCTTGACAATTTACAAAACCTCTTAGTTCTATCCATATAATAAGCAAGGGTCCTTCTGGCATCCTCCTTATTAGAACAAGGCCTCGGGGGAAAACAGCAAATTAATTGTCTGCTTGATGTGAAAATCAGATACTACCTCAAGGAAAAGCCTGGGATCAGGTTGGAGAACTACCTTGTTTATGAAAAGAAGTGAAAGTTGGATCAGCCAAATGGTATTCAATTCACTCACTCTGATGGGGATAATGAAAGCCATTTTGATAGATCAAATGATACAGAGAACAGTCAGCAAAGGGTTCAAAGGGCAATTTTACCAGCATGGCCCATGCTGCATGGGCAATACCAAATTGAGATCCCAGGACGGGATGGGATGGGATGTGTGCGTGTGTGTGCGTGAGAGAGAGAGAGAGAGATCTGCTAAACCTTTAGTCAAAAGGTTTATTAAAGATGGAACAAACAGCGATCTTTCATCAATTAAAAGTATGATATGCTGAGATGGCTGCCAAATAAACTTTTAACAATGAGTCAGATAACACTTCAGGCTTCAAGTATATTAATTATTCCAGAACACAAGAAATGGAAGCAGATACAGGGGAATCAGGTTTTCCCTTCACCGATGCTTGAAATCTGGTGCAATTTAAACCAATAACTTTTAGTGGACTGTTTTCTAGAGTTAACTAGTATGTCCTGCACAGGCAAAGAAAATGACTGCTCAGGAGCAGACAGAGTCAATGTCCAATCTCCCACGCCATCAGGTGAAGAGATTGTAGGTCTGGGCAAAAGATCTTTCCCTCCTGCTAAGACAGCAGGTCTGGAGACAGAGGAAGACACAAAGACTCCGCTATACAGTTGCAGGCGATTGGTAAATCGCTGTTGACATGGCCAACCCAGGGCAAAGAGATATAGTTCTGATATAGTTTTCTTCCTACCTTCTGGATCAATGGAGAGTGGGAAAAGGCACACATTAGAGAGTCTTTCCCCAGCGGAGAAGAAAAGCATCCGACAGGGCTAGACTGTCTCTGCCTGCTCTGGAATAGAAGAGGCAACACTTTTTGTTGGACCTCATTGCAAACAGGTCCACATATGGGTGATCCCAGCTGAAGAATATGGTCTGAACCAACTGATACTTTAAGGACCATCTGTGCATTGTCTCTGCTAAGTCGATCTGCAACTACATTGTTTTACCTTGCCAGATGCAAGGCCACAGGATAGACATCGGGAAGCAGCACCAATACTACAGATTTACAGTCTCTGCACACAAGAGTAGAATGAACACACATGCTTGTTGATGTTCTACATTGCTGACGTACTGTCCGTCACCACCTGCACCTCCCTCCCTTATAGGTGAAAAAGGAAGTCTTCAGGGCCAAACAAATAGTTCTCAATTCCAACACACTGATGTGCATGGTGTTTCCTGATAAGATGAATGCCCTTGAACTGTCAGCTGATTAAGATGAACCCCCCAAACCTTGCTTGAAGCATCCAACTTGATTATCAGAGATGGATCTAGGAGACTGAATTATATACTTCTGAACAAATTGTTCTCACTGACCACCATTTCAGGGAGGCTATGATGTTCTGAGGTATAAAGATCAACATATGGAGGCTGTCACAACTTCTTCTGTAGACCCAAGACATTAAATGCTGCATTGGTCTCATTCTCAGATAAGCAAAATGAGTAACATAAGTAATGGCTGCCATAAGGCCCATGAGACCCAAAAACAATTTTATTCTTTGAGTGACACACCACTGAAATCTTTCATCTGGCAGAAAAGCTCTCCCTTACAGAGAGTCAGGTATACAGCCTATAAAGGGAATCCTTTGAGTAGATCAGAGAATTGACTTCGGGTGGTTGAGAAGAAGTCCAACATCTGAAAACAGATTAGTTGTAAAAACAATATGGCTTAACAGGTCCTTGTGTATAGCAGCTTCCCAGAAGCCAATCATTCAAATTAGCGTAAACAAAAATACCCTCATTCCTCAAATGAGCCTCTACCACAGGGAGGCATTTTGTAAAAATTCTGGGCACTGTGGAGAAGCCAAATGAAAACACTTTGTACTAAAAATGGCATCTGGCCACCATGAAACAGGGGTACTTACAATGAGTGACAAATCATTATAGGGGAAGAAAGGAGTCATTTAAATCAAGAGTTGTGAACCAATTCATGACTGAAAGCGAAGAGATGTCAACATAGGGAACTGGAACTTCCAAATGTGCTTGTTGAAGTTGCTCCAGTCTCGTACTGGATGAAATCCCTCCCATCCTTCTTCCACACCAGAAAGTAATGGGAATAAAAGCCATGACTCACCCCCCCGCTCCAGTATTTGGGGACCTCCACAACTGCTCTCATCCAAAGTAATTTTTCTAAGAAGAATATCCTTGTGAGAAGGGTCCCTGAAGAGTAAAGAGTAAGGGAATAATGGGGGAGGATGATCATCAATCTTTTGAATTATATGACATAGCCCCTTTCTATAATTTCTAGAACTCATTGGTTTGACATAATTTGTCTTCATGTGTTAATAAAGTGGGCTAGCCTCTTTCCAAAGAAGGGGGCTGACTGGTCCTGACTGGCTGGTTCTTGATTTTAATCATCTTGTCAAAATTAAAGCTTGCTGTTTCATGATGAAGGTGCTGATGAGGAAGTGGGTTGTTCAGATTTAGACCTTAGGCTGAAAAAGGCCTCTTATGCTGGCTTTGGAATGCTGCAGGTTCTTAATATTTTTGATGTCTCTGACCTGACAAAAAGTAAAACCATGGTAGAGCTGTCTCTGGTACCGGAAAGAAGGAGTAGAGGGTCTACTCCTAGCAAAGGAAATCATACTCAAAGAGCAGGCAGCTGATCTCATGTCCTTTAGTTTTTCTACCTGCAGGAGGTGATCCAGAGGGTTGTACAAGGAAAGCCACAAGTCTCTGCACTTTTCCTCTATCTTCCTCCTGGAAAGGATCCAGGTCTGGATCCAAGACAGAATGCACCAGGGATAACAGCAGATCCAGACAGAAGTATGGAGAAGATCTTGGCACCAGGATAACATGCCTCTTTTTGGATGACTTGTGTTTCACACTCAAAACTAAGATGTGAACTGGAGCTGGAAGATGAACTTGAGCTTCCCTGGTGACAAAGCTCCCCAGAACTGAGGATATAGCTGGAACAGAGCCAGGAACTGACAATGGATCTGACAATGTGAACAACCTCAGATCCAACATTATAAATAAATCCATCTTCCTTGTTACTGACAGCAGGTCTGGAACAGATCTCCACTTTGGAACTGTAGAGGCCCTGTCAGAATTGGATGGATCTGATAGCAATGACGGTTCCTTGGCATCAGAACTAACAGTGACCATTTAGTCTCTAAGCCTCTTTTTCTTCAGCACTGTGACAGACTGAACTAAAGGTGCTGATGGCCCAGATTCTGATACATCAATCAGTTCCATCTTCCTGGATCCAGAAGTGGAAGTCAGAACCGACTCTGTTCTATAAGAGTTCCATCAGGGCCAGGTACCTGGGATGAATGAGGTACACAACCAGTGGCCAAACTCTCACTCAACATCTCTTCCAGAACAGGGGCAGTCAGATCCCACCACATGGCAGTTGCTTTGGACACCTGTAGCCTCAGGGGCTTAACGGAGGGAATCTGCAGGAACCAAATCAACTCCTGACAGAGGTTGCAGCTTCTTGAAGCCATTCAGGTCACAGGGGCAGAGACTGGCCTCTTAGAGCTAGGATCCAATGCCTGAGGGCGTCCAAAGGTTCTAGCCTTGAGAGCTTCCTTTAGAAAGAGAAGCTCTTGCAAGTCTCCCTATCTTTACAGTCTCTAGGAATAAAGGTTTGGCAAATCAAACACTCTAAGAGACAGTCCTTCTCCCAGGCACTTAAGGCACTGCACGTGGTCATTGGATAGTGGGAAGACAGCCATGCAGGAAGTGCAATTCTTGAGTCCTGGCTTCCTGTTTCTTCATTTCCTTCATAACCCAGAATCAGGAAAAACACAACCTCTACATAATTAGCTAATACTAACTATTCCTAAGAAACAAGAAGAGACTGGAGTAGTTCACATCTGACCAGGCATATGGTTGGAAGCAACTGAGGTGGTGAAGATGTTCCTCTCCTATATAGCCTTGGCCTCAGAACACCAGTGACCCTGACAGGAGAGGTAGGAGGCACAAAAGCGCTCTAGCTTACACAGCAAGAGGAAGGATCTACCGCAAAGTACCACAAGTGGGAGCATACGGATCCACTCAGTGAAGAAAGGCTCATTTAACACAGTACATGAGGACAGTACATAACTGTCTCCTTTGGTACTTTACCATTCTGTTATTTTTGCAAAATGTATGTATATGCACCCACTACATTCCCTTAATGTAAAAATAAATGACATATACATAGGAGGATAAATCTTCTTTTGTCAAGGTAGAGCAAGGTAGAAACTATCTATAGTACATTCTATCACAGGTGAGAAAAGTGCCACAGAAAGAAATTTTATGACTAGATGACTTTAGAATGGGATGTATGGCATACAAATTATGTAAGTTATACAAATTAACATTTTACCTGTCAAAGGCTGAAACTGTGCTGATAGCCAACAACAAGTAAAGGAAACTCTGGGCAGGATATGCTAAGGCCTTGTACTGCTCTAGCAGGTTTGAGAGAGTGGATAGCTGGTTTCCTGCTAGAATGTATATTACAATAATGTTCCACACAGCATAGCCAGCAAGGAAGCCATGAGTAAAGAGTCCAATCACCCTAAATGGATAAGAGATTGTTAGAGTTTTTGTAAATAGCTGTAATCTCAGCAAAAGTTCATGGTCCAGACTGTCGTAGAAGCTAAAGATCCATTCCATCTCTGCCAGGACAGGAGGATTGTTCCTTACATATTATTTTCTAGCAATTTGTCCAGTCTAGTTTAAAAAATCTCAAGCAATAGGGCTTCCACCTCTTCCCTTGAGAGACCGATTCACAGCCTAAGAGACCTTACTACGGAAATTTTTCCTGATGTTCAGCCTTTTCTCTATCCCATTACTCCTATAGTTATAGGAGTTAAGTTCCTTTGCAATGCTCTAAATAATTCCTCTCCAAACTTGATGTTCATACTCTTCAAATATAGAGGCTATGT
Organism: Gopherus flavomarginatus; assembly: GCF_025201925.1. Lineage (NCBI taxonomy): Eukaryota > Metazoa > Chordata > Testudines > Testudinidae > Gopherus > Gopherus flavomarginatus. Next base: position 22,791,824 of record NC_066626.1, on the reverse strand, counting down.
GCACTCCTCCCTGCCGTAGCCCCCCAATTCCATTTTAGTAGTATTTTATCTAAACTATACGTATCTTTTTTTCCCCCCGATAAGTCAGTCCCTCCAGCCCAATGATCATTTTTGCTGCTTTTCTCTGAACTCCTTTCTAACATATTGCCCAGAGGTGAACACAACGTTCACACAGTACAAATACACCAGAGTCAGATAGAGAAGAACTATTCTTTTCCTGCTTCATATCATAATGTCTCTGCACAGCCAAAAATCACACTGGCTTTTTTGCTACTATATCACATTGCAAACTCGTGCCTAATTAGATTTAAATTTTGCTCCTAACTCTTTTTCAGCATTACTAATTTCCAAGTTTTTCTCTCATGAGCTACGTATTTTTCAAATATTTTCTTCCCAGATGCATTACAGTAGTTATGTATATCTCATTTTTAATCTCTTTCCTCTGTAAGTCCCTTTGTATTACTTCTGTCCTCACTAACATTTGCAACTCTTTCCACTTTGGTTTCATCTGTGAATTTCAAAGAGTTTATTACTTCTTCAAGATCATTGCTGACAATGTTAAATAAGACTGGACCTAACACAATCACTAATCACCTCATACTAGCTCATTATACTCCTGTTTCTCATTACATTTCCCTTAGGGTGTTACCACCTCTTTTCAGGCTAGTCAATTTGCCTTTTTTCTACAAATAGTACACTAAAAGCAGCTTCTGCATTTCATTCAAACTAAAAATCTGTTATTTTCTAAAATTATACAGGATACATTTATGGTCTCTCCTTCAGTTTAAATTCTGGCTGCTGTACTGTAATTCCCCGCACTCCCCACCCCTCAAAAGCAGGCACTCTCAGTCAAAACAAAACAAACTATAATATAATTTGCTAGAGTGCTGAGACGCTTCAGGCCCAGTCCATCAACAGAAGAGCTTGCAGTTATTCAGTTCTGCACTCATCCATTGTTTGTTAAGTGTGTTCAAAGAGACTAAAACAGACATTGACAAGGCAGACAGAAGATGTTCATTTCAAAAGCATTCCCTAGCCAGAGAGGAAAAGAAATGGATTTCACACGAAAGTCCCTTTTCTTTCATCAAAATATTGACCTATCAGATACCTGAAACCACGGTGCACCGAAAGTGCCACATCCCTGGTGGTCCATAAAGCCTTTACATCCATAAATACATCAATGTTTTCTGTGGTTTTAACCAGTTCTGTGCGGTCAGCTGCCTGGAAACGCCCTGAAAAGAAAAATAACTCTACTCAATCATGGAGATTATTACTACTTCCTATTATTTCTATTGCAGTAATACTTTGCCCCTTGTCTATACTAGAAAGTTTTACTGACATTCTGCTACCAACATAGCTATTTCAATAGAATGCATTTACATGAGTGCCAGTGCAGTGTGTCCTAAGGATCAAGCTGAATCAGCAAAGGACATGCTGCACGGTAAGCAGGCATCCCAGTGTCTCTCGTATCCCCATCAGACACACTATCAATCAGGAAACGTTTGCATTATATTGCGGGATATCACCACTCCTCTCTGGGAACTGTGGGAGTCTGAGATCAAACCCATAATCCACTCTTTCACGCTGTTTTTAAATCCCTCATTTCTTGCATCCAAAAACATAGATGCTACACAGACCAAAGAATCTCTCTTGTCTCTTTTAAGGGCAAGGCAAGTGATTCTTCTATATTTGTGGAATCTTGGTAACTCATGTAAAGTAGATACTGAGGAGTGGATGATACACACAGTGAATGAAAGCAACCAGCTGCTGCAGATATTTATTGACTAGCTGCACACAGGGGAGCAGTGGATCTTGGCACCAAGTGGTGGAACCAGACTGTGATGCAAACCTGGGATGACCTATAGAACTTTTGGATACAGAAGGTCACATTCCTGGAGCTGTGTTCTGAGCTCACCTCAGTCCTGTAGCACAGACACTCCAAAATGAGAGCTGCTTTAATAGCAGAGAAACAGATAGCAATCCCTTTCTGGAAGCTTGCAATCCTGGATTGTTATCAGTTCAGGGTTGGAAAATCGACAGTGGGGATGGTCATCATCCCGGTATGCAAAGCCATTAAGCATGTGCAGCTGCACAGGATTGTGACTCTGAGCAATGTGTAGGAAATAATAGATGGATTCTTCCTTAAATGTGGTGGGGTGATAAATGGAACACATATCCTGATTCTGTCCCCTGTTCCTACCTTACAGCTGAGTACGTAAACAGTGACGATCCCCAAGACGTCCTGGCAGAGTACCAGGGTGAGAGAAATGTTTCTCACAAAGAAGTGTCCAGAACTACTCACTTGTTATAGGGGAGCAGAAAACTAAAGATAAATGGTCTTCTCTGCAAGGGGCAGAAGGCCCCTGGGACTCCTGGAGAGCAAGTGAACCTCTCCATATCAAAACCCTCCTTCCCCTCCCAAAGCTACCCACACACTGTTTTTAATCTCTTTCCTGAACTGGATGCAAGTAATGAGATTTGGAGTTGAAATCCTGCATTCAATCAGTTTACAATGGATTTTCTGCAAAATCACATACAGTAGTATGAATGCTCACTTACTGGGTTGTGTGTAGCTTACAGTCAGTGCAAGTATGTTTTCTGTTTGTAACGTATTGAATTGTACTTGGTTATTGTCAAGCATTGCCAGCGAAAGTACTGGCAAAAGTATATATTTGGAAATGGTCTGGGCTAATTTATCCGGATTCTCTGTTTGTATTACTTACTAGTGCCAGTTCACACCCTGGAAATAAACTGGCTGTTTTAAAACAGAATTCCTTTGTTCCCTGCCCATGTACAGTCGGCTGCCAATTTCAGGGGGGAAGAAAATGGTGACCTCCCCTCCCCAGTGGGCCCTGGAGAAAGTAAAAAAATGCCATGCATTAACAGTTACAGTAAATTACACCTACACAAGTCCCTGCCCCCTTCCTCAGTGATTAATTCTCTCTTCAGCTGGGTCTCAAAGGAGGTCCTGATGTCAGACTTGCATCATTCACATCCCCCTCCTCAGCAAGCTCCTCCTTGGTCTGCAGTTCCAGGGTGCCCTGCTCTAGAACTTGCAAAGTTCCCTCTGTCACTGGTGGGTTGCTCGTGGATACTCTACATGGTGGTGAGCTCCACACAGGGTGGATAAATATCAATGATTTTTTTTTAATTAAAAAAAATTGCATTTTTTAAATTTAAATCAGATTTTTTGATAAAATGCTTTTTGAGGAAAAATCCTATCTAAAGATAGTTTGAATTAAGATCTCTTTGAACTATAATGTATCTCATCATGGAATAAGGATTATAAATTCTAATTCTATAGTATGAGACAAAACATTCATGTAATGTTTAAGAAAAATTTTGTGAATGAGTTCCAATAGTTCATGAATTAAGGACTGAATTTTATGGGGTTCCAGGGGCTTCTGTATAGATTATTTAGATTAATCTTTCTATCTACCCAATGCTTAGTCTAGAAGGTACCATCAGAGATGCTTAGTTTTGCAATTCTCAAACTGTGGATTTGTGTTGCCACAGAACAGCAAGATACCATGCTTGTTAAGAGTAAAAATGTTTTAAAATAAATAAGTAATATATAGAGGCAAGAAATAACAGACCTCACCCCTACTGTCCCTCTGCAAATCTGTGTAGCCAGAGTCAATCCCTTACCTCTCTCTAAAAGTGCAAAGCTTCATAAAGTTCAATTAATATAAGACTGTTGGGGGCGGAATAGATCTGGACAAGGAGAAGTCTGGAGATAAATGTGAGAAGGGAGGGACAAGCAGTAGAAACAAAAGTGAAACTGTTTGAGCAGCATACTCTGGTCTTGAAGTCTTTCCGAGTGTAGCCTTCATTGATTTGAGATCTACGATACCATTCTCTCACTAAAAGGGAAAACCTATAATGGCAACAGGCCGTAAGAGAGACCCAGTTTGGGAATAAGAGCCATTCAAGAAATATATGTTTGCTGATGATGTTTTAAAGAAAGTCACACCAGTGAACTGGTGGAAGTCACTTAAGCACTTGGATTCAGAGACTGTTGAAGTGATAATCTCACTTTTAACAGCAGGAGCTTCTACTGCCAGTATAGAAAGAATATTTTCTTCCTTTGGACTAACTCATTCCAAACTGAGAAATCGTTTGGGACCTGAAAAAGCAGGAAAGCTTGTTCTTCTTTTCCAGATTATGAACAAACAGGAAAACGAAGGTGAAGATGACTGAGTTAGCTGCAGAAGCCAATACTTAAAGTTTCTCATGTTGACCTGGCTGACATAATCGATTTAATTTTAGTTTTTAAAAAAAACATATTTCATTTAACTAAAATAGTTAAAACAATTTTAACAAAAACAACCTGATTTTAAAAAAATTGAATGTTTAACTAAATTCAAAAATTCGTATGCTTGTTTCGTTAAAATATTATGTGTTTGCTGTTGAAGAAAAAATCCAGAATACATAATATTGTTGTTTTAGTTAAATAAAACAATTTAAATGTCTGTCTGGTAATGTTCTCCTCCTAATATATCATAGCGAGAAAATCTTCCAAATATTAATGATGAACCCGTTCAACTGGAGATGCATATTTATGAAGCCATTGGGAGGTGAACTGTTTCAGTTACCTTTGGTAAATGAAATAACCAAACAATCATTCATTTTCTGATACAGCTGTCGAACTAATCTGAAAAGTTTTCAAAACAAACCACTTTAAAAATGGATAGTGTAGGTTTCATTTTTAGAAGGTGTACATCTATCTCTGAGTTGTGAAGAATATGTATTAAGGTTGTAACAACCAACAAGAATACACTTTTATGTAGAAATCCACGACGAAATCGAGTCTTTCTGACTAGTGACTTAAATCAAATCTACCCTGGCTCCACATATTAGCGGCATCTCTTAGGGGAAGTGCCAGACTTTTCGTTGCCTTCCTTTTAATTCTGTAAGCTTACTGCAGCTCCTTCCCCTTCGCCTGGCATAGGCCCTCATCCGTGCTGTGTCCCCCTGTTTCTGCAGCTCCTTTGCAATATCAGAATATACAATTCTTGATTCCTGTGGGAATCCACAGCTGTGCCTGTACAACTCCATCTGCTTCACAGACTGAGGAAATCCAGAACCTTTTTCCTGGAACAGGTAGCAGCACAAGGTTTAGCTGGAATCATGCTTGTACAAGAGTGCTTGAGGAGGTGGCAGGGCAGTTAAACAGGTATTTCCAAAACATGCTGGGAAATTTAAATGGGAGGCAGGCTTCCAGTCACTGCGAGCCCTGTGTAGCAGAATTCAAAAATTTGACCAGAGGGATCACTGCTGCTGGGACAGCTCCGTTGTGGATTTGTTGCTGGAGGGCTGCATTTGCTGATACAGGTATTTCTGTCTCCTCACAGGCAATTTGATCGCACAACTATACCGATAGAGGTGTTATGTCACCTGGTGAACTCATTTAATTTTGTCAGCAAAAGTTCAGGGCTATGTTGGCTGGACTCAGTTTTTAGTGTGGATGCATGCAGAGCTGTGCCGAATAAAGTTTTGCCAGTAAAACCTTCTAGTGCAGACCAGACTTTAGAAATCTCAATCAGGATGAGGGCCTTGTTATGCTGGGTGCTGCACAGGGAGGAAGCATTTAAAACATTTTTGCCCTTACATTCCATAATCCTTACCAAGACCCCTCAAAACACACTGGGTTTGAAGAATAGCTTCACACCAACTATAGTTTTCACTTAAAAGAAAAACGCTTTAGCATCCCATTTTGTCTCCCATAAAACCTCTTTCATCCCTCTTCCTTTGTATTCAAAAGGTATATAAACATACAGGCCTTCCTATAGTATGTTTTCCCTACAATTTCTCACCAGGATAGCAACACTGAAAATACTAGCTAGATAAAGCTCTGTCATCTTGACTTGCTCTAAGCAGGGTCAGATAACTCCATGATTAAAAAACTAGTGCTTGTAGGACTTGTGTCAAGATGAGTGCAATAGTAATTCTTGCTTTCCATTAATTTAACTTCAGGGAGCATGACATTTTCAGAAAGAATGCTCTACTTCAGAGTACACAATGATATATTTTAAGTCAAATTACACATATGCAGAAATTTCATAACTTTAAAAATATACATAAGGCCACATGCTTAGATGGTTTTAATGTAACTATTTCTGCAAAAAAACACATCTGGACAACTTCTCTTTTTTAACAGGACAGCATTAACTTTTTCATTATTAAAATATCTGAAGTTAGAAGAATGAGAAATTACTTACGATTTTTTTCAACAAACACTTTGCTCACAGGCTGGCTAGCACCAGCGGGAGCAGCAAATACAGGTTGCTGATCTGGACTTTTTGTTTGTTCATCTTCAATAATGTCCTCTTCCTCCACTCCCAATTCATTGGAACACTGCATTTCTGCTGGCCGAGTCTTCCTATCATCACAGGATATGTGGAGAGAAAAAGAACAATGTCTAAAGCTTTAAAGACTAATGCTCTAATACTGTAAACACTTAAGTACATGCCTAATTTTACTGGTATGAATAGTATGAAATACTCATGTATATAAAGTTTCTTCTGCATGCAACTGCTTGTAGGATTAGGACCTACAATAATTCTTTACGGAAGCATAAAATCACCATCACCAAGCAAACCCCCAATAACTACTTTAATATTTTACTTTTGTTTTGTGACAAACCACTCAGGTGGGAAAAGAAAGACATGAAAAGATTACTGTAACAGAAAGAATGCAGAAGAAATACGTTAAAGAAAAGAGATAAAGAAATTGAAATACTTAGGCAGAAAGAGAAGCAAAAGTGTTGTAAACGAGCAACATTCAGAAGCTGAAGGAAAGTGGAGACAAAATAAAGAGCAAAAGTAATGTTCTAACAAAGTTAAGAAATAAGAGTGAAAGTTAAAGAAAAGCAGAAATCAGATAATTAGGTTATAGCTACGCTACAGACTCCTACCAGCACAGCTATGTCAGTCAAGGGTGTGAAGAGGTATGATCTCTGACTGCCATAGTTGTGCTAGCTGAAGTCCCTAGCCACACTTTTACTGGTATACCTTGTTTTATTTGTGGGAGGTTGTTTCACGATACCAGTACAAAGCAGAGTTTTGCCAGTATTGCTGAATCCACACTAGGATCACTTTTGCCAGCGTAGTGGTGGTATTCCTATACCGTTAAAGCACTCTAGTATAGATATGGCCTATGTTACATATTCTGATTTATTTTTTAATTTATGTGATTTAAGTATTGTATTTATACTATCATGTTCAAATTGTAATGTAGATTTGAAGAAAGATTAAATTAATAAATTGCCAAAATTTACCTCAATATTTCTTAATACTAAACTCTTAGCATTCACTGTGACCATGGATTAAAAAAAAACAAAGTTAATCCCTGACCCTGCAAAGATTTACACACACGCTTATCTTTGCACACTGAGTAGGTCCAGAGACGTCAAGCCTTTGCAGGATCAGGGCCTTAAATACTAACATATATTAATATATCATCATAGGTATTCTTCAAGAAGAATTATAAGGCACCTTAGAAGCGCTCACTTTGTTTTTTTTCGATGTTTACGAATCACTGTTTCTTCAGAGGGCTGGGGATCCATGCCGTTTTCAGTTTGAAAAAAGGATGTGTTGCGCACATTCTGCTGGATGAAAGAGGTCTCAGATTCTGAAGATTTAAAACAAACCACAAAAATAATCTAATCTGCAAAATAGTACAGATTAGGAAATTTATGCACTGAGACAGCTGTATAACTATAATGCAATCATTGTGAACAAAAAGCACCATGTTCTGAGTTTCAGTTAATATAAAATGTTAACACAGGATCATCTATAATTCTCCACTTCCAAAATTTGATGTTTCCATTAATCTTGTGACAATTTTTAACCTATTTCTCTTTTAATATACTTTTAACAATTTAGGAATTGTGATTGTGTGCTGCAGTACCGTGCCAGTACACTAAAGTGTTACATGTTTTCAAAGTAACATTTCCAAGTGCTTCAAAGGCAGCTTTCACAGCAAGGACTGGTGTGCTGTTTGTCTCATTAAAAATATTAAATCTGGGATCAGCATTGGAAAGCAATTCTCTATTTTTCACTCTAAGAAATAATCAAAGCTCTTATATTATTTTTTTATGATCACATAAAATCAGCCCACCATTGGTCTTGAAATCTTTTAGCAGCTGCTGACACCTCAGTGTGTTTGCTTTTGGACTGAAAATAGCTACTTGAATAATACAATATCCTAAAAAATATTACAAGATTTCTCTAATTTATTCCATTGTTAAAAATCAGCCAATATTCACAAAAACTAGCAGTAATGAAACACTGGAATATTAAATATTCCAAAATATAAGTTTCTACTAGAACACTGATTTGGCCCCAATTCATATTATATATGCATATATTTTATGGCTTAGATTACAAAACTAGCAGCACTAATAAAATATGGCTCATCTTTAACAAGATAAACAGGTATAGAAGATACTACATAGGTGCATGACGGCAGAGTTATCACTCCAGTAGAAACCTGAACATCTAGAATTGCATGACGCTTGAGTGTTGGATTTCTCAACCTAAATGCTTCATTGATATGATTTTTCACTGACTTCAAGGATTTACACCAGAGATGACTTTGGCCTGTCATCAATGCAGATGGACTTATTCTAATAGTTTAAGAAACAGAAACTTAAGAAGTGGGCTAGCAAGACCTTATGCTGCCAAGGCTAATTCCATCTTCCATCCTTTCTGTCACTCTTCACATACCAGGAGGCATTCTCTTCTTCTTGCGTTTCCTCTGAGGTGGAGCATCCTGAACCTCAGGAGTTAGAGGCTCGCTACTCTCAGATGGCCGACGGACAGCTGCGTGAACAATACCCTCTGAAAAGCAGAAGAAAAGAAAGATAACTGAGTTCAATGGTAGCATCAGCCTTCCTGGGAAGGTAACCGAGGCATATCTGCACTTTGTATTTCTTTCTCTGTTTAGCTACTTGGTGGAATTCATGTGGAACACACTTTGTGAACAATCCATCTCCTCTGTGAGATGTTAAAGAATACCTGACAATAATTAAATCTATTACAGAAACAGGCATAGTAGTATTTACTTGGATTTGTGTTGAGTCCATTCAGAATTTAGAGCACTTAATAAAATGATCAATTTGAAAAGCATCTCATGGCTGTGGATGACTGTCTATTCTCAAGGACCCAAGCAACTGAGGTAACCAGAAAGAGAAAAAATAGCAAGAAAATAATTCAAGCAATTTTTAAATGCTGTATCAGCACCTGCTGCTTTATTAGTAACCAGAATGGAGGGGGAAAAGCCCAATGACTTTAGTATTCAGACTATAATTCTAACTAATATTGCTTCAGAATAAAAAAATCATAATGTATAAAAAAAGTGACAGACATGGCAATCTCCTACAATATCTTTAGGAGATCTTATTGAATTACATTTAAATAGCTTTGGAGTCCATTGTATTATAAATGCAAGTTAATGTATTATTGTGGATTGTATGTAATTTATCCAGGGGAGAGACATGGACAATGCAAACCCTGGGAAACATTAGGCGCTTCAAAGGACTATCTTCAACAATGTAACAGAAAAGAAGAAACCTTCAGGACCAAAACAGTTAAGTGGGGTTTTTTTAGGAAACATATGGGGGAAGGGGAATGTAAATCCCCACATCAGGACCTAACCTTTTGAAGCTACGCCCTGAGAGAACCACTAGCTCACTGATTACCTATTCATGGTTTCTGAAGATCAAAGACTCAGGCTATATAAAGGAAAGGCTAACTGGTGCATGGGGTGCTTGTTCTGAGGGAACAGCTGTTAAGAACTTGTAACTACAGGAAAAAAAAACATGGTGGGATTTGAAGAACTGATCATGTCCCAGAGCCCTTGCTGGAGTTTGGGGTGATCTCTGATAAGTTTATTAGCATGCATGTAAGTTCTTTTATTGTTTTTAATACATTTTCTCTGTAATGCTTTCACTATAAGAATATATGTACTTGCTTATATGTTTATAGCCTCTGAGGAGAAAGCAAAGCAGGCCTGCTAAGGCAACCTTATTTGCTGGGGAATTTGTAGCATAGGGAGAGAACTTTGCAGCCCAGAAAAACCCCAGTCAGAGGAAGAGAGACACAGGTCTCAGCCCAAAAGAGGTGATGTCTGGGGACTCAGAACCCTAAAAGTGGATGCCCTTGCTGGACCATGATGGGGAAATACAAGTGCAATTGCTTTGAACTGTGACAATAACCAATGAAGATGAATGAGCCAGAAATACTAAAAGTTGCCCTGTTAGGAATGGTAGGTATGAATCCAAGGATGCATTTGTCAGGAGATCAGCTACAGAACAGAGTTCCTCCAGCATTCCAAGTATATCTTTCACTCCTGGCAGCTTCTTACCCAATGCATTTTTTCCTTTGGGTTTCTTTCTTTTTGGACGACTAAGCGGAATTTCATCTGTAGGATGTAAAATAAAGGAACTAGTTACACACTATGGAGGAATCCATCCTCTCTTTCTAACAACTCTACCTCAACCCAGAAAGGGGAATCCCTTTGTAAGTGAAGAAGATTGGAGTTTCCTAACCCCCTTTTTACACAAGCCATGACAACCCTCATCAGCAGAGGAAAGAGAAGGAAGAGTACAGCAAGGAGTGGGGAAGTAATAGAAAATAAAAAACCTTGCAAACTGCAACATACACGTCTACCCCGCTATAATGCGGTCGCGGGGAGCCAAAAATCCCTACCGCGTTATAGCTGAAACCCCATTATATCGAGGAAGGGGCGGCAGGGCTCTGGGCCGTGATTTAAAGAGCTCCGGGCTCCGGCCACTGCGGGGAGCCTGGGCCCTTTAAATCGCCACCAAGCCTCGCTGCTGCAGCCCCGGGGTAGTGGCGGCAGGGCTCCAGCGGGATTTAAAGGGTCCGAGGCTCCCTGTCGTGGCCGGAGCCCCAGACCCTTTAAAGCGCCACCAGAGCCCCGCCACTACCGCGCTATATGCGAACCCGTGTTACATCGGGTCACGTTATAGCAGGGTATAGGTGTATGTTAAAAGAACCACACAGGGTGGGCTTTAAAAAAAAAAGGAAATAATAATAATAATGTGCCATAGAAAAAACTTCTCATGTAGAGCATAGTGTCCAATTCTGGTCACTTCACCTCAAGACAGATATAGCAGAGAATGAAAAAGTCCAGAGAAGGGCAACCATGAGATAGGGCCTGCACAACAAGTGACGTTAAAGACTTTCTTCTCTTTTCTAAGCTAAATAACTCTCCTCTGAAAATAAGGCCCCTTTAAAGTGTCTCAAATTGACCACCCAAAAGCACAAAGCACTTTCTAAAATCTTGACCCATGTACACATTAAGCACTAAATAAATAAATTATAATAGTTAGCAATCTGCTTTTAAGCAAAACATTAAAGTGCAGGCACTAAACTTCAAAAATAGGATCAACTGAAGTCAACAGGAACTGTTAAACAGAAGTATATCCATGCACAGCACTTAATACTGAACGAACTCACCTTGGCTTCCACTTCAGATTCAAGATTTTGCCATTTAAGTTAAATAAAAAAAAGGTCAGAAAGGAATATAAAAAGAACAAGAATGTTAGTTTTGAATCAGTTATGACGCAGAACTGTGTTCGAGCTCACAAGGCAATTGGTTTATGGGGTCTCAGAACTTACACATAAAAGCCATCCACCTCCCCTGAACCCTATTTCTTTTTACAAACATTTGAATATGACAAGGTTGAGGCTGCTCAGCAATAGACAAAACAATAGTCTGTTTGCTTCTTGTGACTATGTACAGTTTCTTGATTTGTTAGCTGTTCATGAGATTAAAACTTTCATTTTACCTCTAATTGGAACCTCTCTTACTATCTGACACAAACTAATGGGAGAAGTTATAAGACATTGAAGCAAGCAGCTAACAAAAAATATTCAGACTCTTCAATGGTATTTATGAGCTACTATGTACATATGTCTTAAGGCACTGAAGAGGATTTTCGACTTAACACACCATAACAGCTGCCTTTCCTATCATCAAAATCTATCTTGGCTCATGGATCATTGAACCCTAAGAACCATAACCTCTCCATCTTTTGCATCAATATGGTATACATAGATTTTATTATTTACATCACACTCAAAAGTATGGTAGGCACCAGACTCAGACTCACAGGCTGATTTTAAAAAGTCTCTACCCCAAAGTGCTTGTAATTTAAAATATAGATGAGAGACAACATTCAACAGCAATAAACAATGAGGCAAGGGCCAGGAAAAGAGAACAAGGGGTTGAAAATAAAAAAGTTACTGAGACTGAAGTAGTTTTTAAAATCTTTGATGCATTTTTCCCCCTCCAAATGACAGAAGCAATGAGATATTATGAATTAAACTGTTTATCAATCTATTTACAACATTAAAATTCTTTAGTACTATATGATCGGAAAACAAACATTCGATACCCCAAGACCTCTGGAATGTCAAAGGAGGAAGTTACACATACCCAAATACATTTTTAAGGTATTTTTTAAAAATTAGTAAAAAAAAACCCAAAAAACTAAGTTGTTTGCTGCTAGGCTAAAACTTACATAAAAATGTTAGTCTACTGCAAATGTTTGTGGTGAAATACAAACTAAAATAAAGCTAGGTTTATAACGAAATTGCTGACACAGCCTTAACCTTAGCTTCACAACTGCAAGTTTAATTTTATTTTAAACTTCATTTAGCACAGAACTGAAAGCATATTTGTCACTTTAAGACACTTAGCAAAATCTCACTGAAGTCAGTGAGAATCCTATGACATTTTTGTTGAGCTAATTTTTCTTAATTTCACAACTTGCAAGTACATCCCAGTGCACAAAAATTAACATATTTCACATAATCAACTCATCTTACCTTGGAACTGGGGGAAGGGCACGGGGTGGGCACTGAAATAAAAAAATCTTCCATCAGTACGTTATGAAACCATCTCCCTTCTAAGCCCTTGCTAAGCCATTTCAGAGAAACCAACTAATTCCAAGCATGAGCGATGCATCCAACAAACATTAAGTCTTCTGAAAGGCGATTCTGAACATCACATACATAAGCAAATATACACAATTGCATTGACATCCTTGGATGGAAGTTGCTATGTAGAAATGTAAAGTGGTATCTAATACACATTTGATGTCAATGCCTAAATTCAGATATGTGCTGTATTTTAGAGAGATACTACAGACCAGGGGTTCTCAAACTGGGGACCCCTCAAGGGGGCACAAGGTTATTACATGGAGGGTCCCGAGCTGTCAGCCTCCATCTCAAACCCCGCTTTGCCTCCAGGATTTATAATGGTGTTAAATATATTATAAAGTGGTTTTAATTTATAAGGTGGGTCATACTCAGAGGCTTGCTATGTGAAAGGGGTCACAAGTACAAAAGTTTGAGAACCACTGCTATAGACACCTCAGAGGCATATGTAGCTGTTCTCTTTAAATATTTTTACTTCTCTTATAATAAACTACACAAACAGGAAAGTTAATTCATCACTCCAGTCAGCTACTGAAAATACTTACAAAAACACTGCCAAAAATTAGGCATTTAATATCAACATATCTGCAGATTATAGTATGAAAAGTTGCAGGTACTTTACTAGTGAAATTATAAATTTAGAGATAGAACAGTCTAACATGATAAAATGAGCAATAAAACACAACTTTTTCAAATTATTTTGACCATAAAGTCAAAACAAAATTAAAACTACAAAATAATAAAACCTCTTGTTAACAGACTAGCTGTAGCATAGCTCACACACCTGATGCATTTTTCTCACCTAGAAAAAATGAGGCAGCTTAGATTCAGATTTTGTATTAAATAAGTGAACTGGACAAAGGAAAAAATCTCCATGCTCCAAAGACTTTATTTCGATTAAAAAATACACAGACAATGTAATTAAAGGCTCCCTAGAACTGAACTCACCACTTGTTTCTTCCCCATACCATTCAAAGTCAGTCCTTCAGAGAGACACTGATCAGCTTCCTAAACCTGACAGTGTAGACTCTGACCTCAGCTAAATCTGCACTAAAAATAAACTTCTGATAGACAGGATTAGCTGGACATGAACCTTGCTGTCCCTGATATCACTCTTATTTAAGTCTATGGGAGTTTTGCCATCAACTTTCCAAATGGAACAGCAGTAGGTCTTAGTGATGCTTACAATTAGAAATCCAAGATCCCAAGACCCTTTACTTACAAGAGTAATCCTTACCCATGCTAGTTTAATTGAAGCAAGTGGGACGTCTTGTGCAAGTGATGGTTTGCAGGATTGGCCTCAAATCTCTGTCCTGAGTTTTGGCCATGTGGGCATGCAGAGACTGATAGTAAATATTTTCATGCCGGTGGGGCTGACTCCACCAATCAACATCCACCTAGTTAGCTGCTACTTACCCTTCCCATAAAAGTGTTAACAGAATTCTATACAGGGAGTATGGTAAAAAGTGACAAAATGTTGGTAAAGCGAGGATAAACCCAAATACAGTCCAATTTTTGCTTATTTCTATAGCATCCACTATAAGGTTTCTAGGACACTGGATAACTTTAAAATTAATATCTGGAAATCTTCCAACAACTTTACTATATACAGAATAATTACATAAACAGGTTTTGTTACCTAAATGTGATAGTCATAAAGAGAATTTCTCTGAGATATTCCTCAAAAACAGAACAAAAAATTAAAAACAAAAACAGTTGCTGGCAAAATCTGTTCTATTCAGATTTTATAAAAGATCCAGCACTGTGACATATACAATAGTTTTAACTTCATTTCAGATTTGAAATTACCAGGACCTGAAAAACCTCTTTTCCTAACTCCACAGAACAAGTGTGTTACAGTGAACCTTTGCAGATGAATGTTATAACAAAACTACCACTAAACATATTCTGTTTATAGAGCAGCTTCTATGTCAAAGGATCCCAAAGTGCTCCACAAACTATATATGGGCAGGACTGCTGAAACTCAGTATTTGAGTGTGCAAATACTGTTCCAAAGGAGTGCGGAAAGAACATCGGAACAAGGCTATTCTCTTGCTCCTTCAGAAAAGTATCTTTATTTTCTACGCAGGAATACAGAGCAGACAGGATCTTGGTTTTTAAGATCACATCCAAAAGTGACCCAGGCTAAATTGCACTGAACTGAATTTATTTGCCACAGAAACATAACGGGCTAAGTCAGCACTGTCAGGATTTAAACCAGTGGTTCTGGGGAGCAGGGCCGGCTTTCGGAAGTGTGGGGCCCAATTCGAACAGTTTCGACGGGGCCCCAGCAGGGATGACTAAAAAAAAAACCCAAACCAAAACAACAACAAAAAACACCTGTAGAAAAATAAGTGGGGCTTGTATTCACCGGGCAGTGCTCTGAGTCTTCGGCGGCACTTCGGCGGCGGGTCCTTCACTCGCTCCAGGTCTTTGGCGGCACTGAAGGACTCGCCGCCGAAGACCCAGAGCAAGCGAAGGACCCGCCGCCGAAGTGCCGTTGGAGACCTGAAGCGCCGCCAGGTGAGTAAAAATTAAAAAGGCGCCTCCAGCCAGGGAAGGGATTCTCACTGGGTGCAGGGCCTAATTCGGGGGAATTGGTGGAACTGGCCTAAAGCCGGCCCTGCTGGGGAGTGTAGGTAGTGCAAGTCCTGAGGTTTATTATTTTTATAGCTCTTTACATCTTCAAAACACAGTACACTGATTTCAAAAACCCTATGATACAAGCATATTTATTATAAGGTTAAGGAAACCAAGGCAATAAGAGAGAGACTTGCTCCACCCCACAACAAAACAGGGATCAGAAATTCCTGGCTGTCAGTTGCATGAGACCATGACTATGTTCATGTGCAAGACTTTACTAGTTATTTGATCAATGAAGAGGGTTAATATGTCTCCTTGGAAAAAGTCACTCTTTTTTGTCTACACTGGGAGGGGAAAGGTTGCAAAAAACCAACCACACCAAAACAAAAAACCACAATTGTTAACACCGATGAACTCCAACAGTGACAGCAACAGTGTAAACAATGCTCCCACAAACACTAGCATTCTTAATATAGTGTTATGTAGGTCTGAGTAGGGTTAACAACACTGTTAAAAAAGCTGGTGATCACAGGAACTTGGTCTACAGGAGGGTTTCCCATATTGCTACAACTAGGATGCAATTGTAAAACACATGCTGTCTGTTCAGCTATTCCAGCCAGCTCGGACAGGTGCAGAACTTAAAGCCCTTTCAGTAACTAAAAAAACCACTTTTCAAGATTAGTCTGTATCATGAACAGTTCTTAGACTACAGCTTTTAATCAAGATCTGGGTCCCACTTGCACAAGGCAGAATCCATATTCAACACAGTTACTTAGCACAGCTGAAAATGCAGGTCAGTGGCCTCAGTAAGATCAGCAGGATTAAAAGCCTCCATATCGCCATCTGTGTTACACACTGAACTGGGGCCGAAGGGGGGACCCTGTGAAAGGGAGATATCAAAACCCGGCCTCCAACCTGAGAGGAAGAGGCTATAAAACTCAAAAGTAACTCTGAGTTCCCCCTCCCATCCCGTACACTCCCCCCATGAGGGGGCCCTACCTTCCCACCCTTTCCCCAACCACCCTCTCCCGCCCCACCTCCACACGACCCCCATGAAGGAACCTCTCCCCACCTGCAACCCCCTATGCTCTCTCCCCACCTGCGACCTCCAACACATTCCCCCCATAAGGGACCCCGCCACACACGGACCCCCCCCATCTCCCCTCCTCCCACTGCGGGGACTTGCCCCTCCCGTACCCCTGCCCACAGCCCAGCGAGGGGGCCGGCGCAGGCCCCTCACCTGGCGGGGTCCCTGCGGCGGGGTCTCCATGCCTCGCCCTGCCTGGAGCTCCCGGCCGGCTGCACAGCTCGCGCCGCCCGTCGCCAAGACGCTGGAGAGGCGGGGGAAGGGGAGGGCGCGGCCGGGCAGGGATTTCCGGGCGGCACCAGGGGCTCAGCAAACGGGCTGCGGGCCTGGGGATAACGCGCCCCCGCCTCCGCCTGGGCCCGGGCTGCACAGCGAGGTGGGGCTTGTCCCCGGTGCGTGAGGCGGCTGCGGCCGATTCCCTCTGCCCAGGGCGGGGGGCTGTAGCGTACGTGGGCTCGTGACCCAAGGGAGGTGCGGGGCCTGGCGAGCTCGCGGGCGGCCTGGTGTAGCAGCGGGAGCCCCTCCAGCTCGGGGCCCCGCGGCTAGGCGGGGTTGGTGCGGCAGCCCCAGCTTTCCTTTAAGGCCCCCCCCACCACCACCACGAGAGGAGGCCCCCACCCTTCCTGGTCACGGAGCCATCGCCCCTACCCGGCTCCCCTCTTAGGAACTTGCTTGACTGCAGGGTGTGGGTGTCGAGCAGGCCCTAGAGGGAGATGCAGTGAGGGGCCTCCCCCCGGCTGGGTACCCGCGCAGCACTTGCGCCCCCGGGGCGGCGACCTGCAACCTTTCCCGAAGCACCTGGATCTGGGGGACTATTTCACTCTGAGACGCCTGCTCCTGACAGGTAACCTCAGTTTTAAGTGGAGCTTGAAATGTTCTCTTTAAACTGGACAAACGGGGTGGGGGGAACTTTGCATGGCCCGACTTGCAGCCTTTGCTCTCTTACCAATCGACTTAGCTCATGTTGTTCATGTGGGATGGTTCTGGCCAACTCGAGGTTCCTCTGCAGTCCTGAGGAGGAAGAATGGAAAGGGAAAAAGGGGGCTTTGTGCACTCAGGCTCTTAGAGGGAGGGAATAACAAGTATAGAAATAAATATCACAAAAAATGGAACCAGAAAGAGGAATCCAGACTAAGAAAAACAAAAAATATGGATTTGCCCAATTCTAAGAAAAACCTAAACACAACTCTCACTATCTAAACTAGGCTCTCACTTCAATGACAATCACACATACAAAGGCAAAGTACAGGAGTGACCAGGATGGTATGAAAGAGCTCTGGGTGACTTGTCAAATCCAACAATTAGTTTCCAATTCTACCATTTAATTAAAATATGCTTTTAATACCACCACCTTTAAATGTTCAGGGTTCTTTTTGTTTAAAAAAAAAAACAGCCTGGACTGGCAATTGTGAGAGAGCAAAGAGTGCATTTTAAAAGCTCTTAAAGGAAAATGAATGTAGACAAGACAGGAAGACCACATATACACCAATTCCCAACGTGCCCTGTGATCAAAGGAGCAGATTGTAAGGAAACACACCTACACATGAACAGTGCTTAGTGCTTCAGAGAAGAAGAAACTATCAGCAGGTTCTTGTCAGTTTGCTGGTTGTAGGGAGGGAAACGTTCCTTCCACTCCTGTTCCTTCACATTGTCTTGACATGTACTTTACACAGTCACCCAGAGTAGTGATGTATTGGCACATGCTGGTATAAAATACCAGTCTCTGAAAGTGCACTCAACTGAAAGTGTATTCCCTGGGTTTAATGTACATTGTAATTTTTAGCTGGAGCAGTCAGTAGGTGTAAGAATTGTGCAAAGGAAAAACCCAGACTCTTTTCTGTTAGACTTAAATCCACACCCATAAGTAAAGCAAAAGTTAAGGCTATTTCCTATAATGATGAATGACGGGGTGCAACACCTACAGTAAAAAAAACTCAGGTGCATAAGGCACTGGACATTTTGAGCTCCACACTCTTGCTTTCCCTAGCTTTTGAAATAAAACGTTTTTTGCTAAATGCTTTAACCCTCTAATTGTTCTGTTTTAAATTAATTAAAAATGACTAAGGAAGTTTTACCAGTTTATCCAACTGACCTTGCAACACATTTCAGTTATACTGGTTAGGATGAGAGAACAGTGCAGAGTAACCAAATGCAAGTAAGTACTTGATGAGTTTATAGTGTTAAACTTCTATGTAAACTAGGACATGAGAGGATTCAGTTCTAAAAATACCATTATTCTTTAGTATATTACACGCACCTGTTCATTATCAGGCATCATAAATACACATTTGCTTCTACTAGACAACAGTGGATTACTAGTGTAAGACAAGATGCACCAAAGGGAGTCCGGAGTTAGAGTTACCAGCAGCTGTCCTTACTTTGATGGTGCATCTCATTTCTAAACCCTGGGCCAGAAGCAGGAGGCTGCCATCAATCGTTCACATCATCTCCCATTCTTATTTACTGCTGTGTTTGGGAAACTTTGTAACCAAAGGACGCAGAACCCAAGGATGCTGTCTTACACTTAGGCAGATGAGTAACTTCACTGGTTTGACTTCAGTTAGACTAGTCATGTGAATAAGCATTTGCAGTATCAGGCCCTTAACCTGCTCCTGCTTCCAGACTGATAAACCTGCTCTTGTAAATTGCTTGGGCTAACCTGCTATGGACTAGATCATCATTATATTTAGTGATGTGCCTTTACAAAGCCGATTCTGTCAGCATTCGATGGGTGTAAAAAAATTAAGTCAATTTTATTATACAGGTGAATGTGAGTCCTGGAGTCATTTGTATTGTGAACAGTATTAAACCTGTATTTCTAATTTAAAAAGAAACATCAGCGAAGAAACTTGTTTGAGACAGAAGCAAGCAGAATAATACACCTCTACCCCGATATAATGTGACACGAATTCAGATACAATGCGGTAAAGCAGTGCTCTGGGGGGGATGGGGCTGCACACTCCGGTGGATCAAAGCAAGTTCAATATAATGCAGTTTCACCTATAACGTGGTAAGATTTCTGGGCTCCCGAAGACAGCATTATATTGAGGTAGAGGTGTACATTTATAAAGCACTCTCCCCTGCTACATCAAGTCAACCTACTAAGCGTATTCCAGACTTTTACATCTTGATAGAATTCCCCATAGTTCTTTGGGAATACACAAGTATCATAAAAATCAAGAAGCCTTTAACAAAAAGGAGGTATGGGAATCACCTTTTCTTTAACCCAGGTATGAATAGACCACACAAGTACATGCAAGAAAACAGATCTTTTATTTTTGTAATTCTGAGAGACTACAGCACTTTTTAGGTACAAAACTGATGTTAAGCATCACATGTTGCAGTAAGAACTACAATGAAGACAGTACGATTATGTTACTTAGCTTTTTTCCTAATCCTCCTGTGAAATCTCTCCACACAAAGAGATATTTTTACAATCCTGACAGGATTGTTCTTGAGGTAAAACATAAGATATAATCTTTGTGAGGCTTCCTGCTTCTCAGAATTATGGCTGAGTGGCTGAACATATCCAAGCAGCAGGGACCCACTGGGGCTCATCCTGTGCCTGATGGACTGCAGACAGCAGCTGCACACAGGCCTCTTGTAAATTGTCATTTACAATCACTTGATCAAAGAACTGACCAAACTGAACTTCCATTTTCTTAGCACGATCCTCCATCTCCTGCAAGTCTTCCTCCTGTAAGAGACAGTACAGACCTATAAAACATTATAGTTTCATGTGGGACACTTTTGGATGGGAATAGGTTTATCCAAGTTTTCACTTTCTACCCTTCCAAAGAGGAACTGGAGGTTAGTGGCTAGAAGACAGAACTGGGAGCCTGGAGATTTGATTTCTCTTCCCAGCTATGCCATTCACTCAGTATGTGTCTTGCCCAAGGTCACTGAGCCTGTCTGTGCTTAAGTTTCCAATTTATAAAATAAGGATACTACTACTTCCTTACCTCACAGAGAGATTGTGAGGGTTATTCACTGATGTTCATAAAACACTGAGATCCTGAGATAAAAGATGGCATAGAAATACAAAGTCATATTATTATATATAAAGACCTTCTATTCTGCCACGGTTCCCCTGAAAGTAGTGCAATCAGAAAACTCAGTTACTGTATGTCATCGCCAAACTATTTGCATGGGTGTGCCATTATAAACCTTATGCTTCTTGGAATAAACTCCCCTGTATTAAAATATGATCACTTGATGCTCGTTTGAGAATAAGAGAGAGTTCTTGCATGTAATTTTCAGTGGGACTCAATCCTGCAAACGAGCTGCAAGCAGGAGGTCTGACTGAAGTCACTGCAAGTTCCATGGGACGTCCAGGATCAGTTATTTTGTATGTCTTTTCAGGGTAGAGACCATTTGGAAAACCACACCCTGGGCCAGATCCTCAGCTAGTGTAAATTGGCATATTTCTAGTAACTTCAATGGAGCTGTGACAATTTACATCAGCTGAGGATTGTCCCTGTCTGTAAATGTTAACACAAGTGGAAATTATTCTGACTTAAAACCTATAACAACTCTAAGATAAGCATGCCATGACAACGATAATCAATTCTAAACCTTTGGCACACGATTGATTGCTTGCACAAGAAGTCTTCCTTTATCCCCATGTGCAGCATTGCACAGTTGCCTAGATGCTGTGAGGGTGCTGTTATTTGCCTCTGAAGTATCACTGTACTGGCTAATGCTACAGGCAGAATCCAGATGTGACAGACCAGAAGTCTCATCAGTTTTGCCACATCTATGTTCCTAATCTGTGTTTCAGTTTGTCAGCAATATTTCCCCACAGTCCATGTTTTTAGCTATGTAATTATGATCACCCCCCACAGACAAAATGAAGGGAGTCTAGGAAGTCATCAGAAAACTAAATGTTTAAAACACACAGTGCTAGATAATGAAGGTCAAACTGAAGATTAAAAGTTATAGAAACAAATGGGACATTCTATTTTTTAATTTTGTTTAATTTTTGTTATGTGTCTAGACAAAGTAAGGCGTCTATAATTTTACTGTAATATAGGTAGGAATGCATCACATGCAGACCACCACCACCACTGTGCTTTTGTTTGAAGTATCAATAGCTTATGTCTATAGAAAAAGGGACTATGAGAGCACTGAAGGAAAAGGGTTCCACATATTTCCATTTAAACAACATGGAAGTGTCTACGCAGAGATCTAGGCACCTTGGCTATATACACTACAAAAACAAACCAAAATAATGCAAATATAAATACAGAAAGCAGACTTCCTCCAAAGAAACCCACTCTAGCCACATATCCCAACCCCCCGTCCTCTGTACCCACTTCCACTCCAAAATACCAGGAAGAGAGAGAGGCTTTGCAACATGTGCTGAATGTCCTCAGATCTGATTTATTTCAGACCAAAGACACAAGGGTCTTTTAAAACATTAATACAATAGAGGAATGTGGCAGGTTCTGACTGAACAATCACTGTTGCACCCCCTTCACTCTCTAAAATTCACCTTGAATTTCATGTTCACATAATAGTCTGTAATGATCCTGGCGTTTTTCCGAGACTGTTTCATGCAGCTCATGCTGGGTGGCTTGATGAATATAATATAGGGTTTTAGTTCGTGGGTCCGAGCCATTTGTATACCCTGCAAGTCAAGGTCAGATAGTGGTTAAATTAAAATGTATAAGTCGTATCTATCCCATATTTTATTTCTATTAAAAACAAGTTGTTGTGTACCATTTCCAGACCATGCAGTATTCAAAAACATCCGTTACGTAATAACTGCACTAATAATCCTCAACCCAGACACTCGTCAGCAACGGCACCACGCTAATGAATTCCATTCAGTAACTTCATTAGATGAGAAATTATTTTAACTACAATGAACATAAAAATCTTAACATGGCCATTAAAAGGTTACATCAGCTACCTTTTATGGGAGTTTTAAATCTGCAATTGTAATTCCTTTTTAGAGGCTCAAAACTATCTTGGTTTTGGGCCTGCCTTTGGAAAAGATTGGTTCTCCTGCTCCATGTTTTGCAAGGCACTGTCTGCCTTTTGTTTAGTTCTCTCCATGCATTGATGCAATTGTTGATGTCAACAGACCACTGTGACTAAGTAGTGTTTGTAACTGTTGTGAAAAGCAGGGAGAGTTAAACTAATGAGTACAAAGTAAATAGCAGCAGCATGTTCTGCCACAGTGGCAAAATCAAATTTCCTTTTTTCATTGAGAACTGAATTCAGGCGAAGAAATGGACAAGAAAAACCTCGAAAGGCAGCAGGAGCACAGAGATGCGCAGCATAGGGGCCTTCATGGTAGGTTTTGTTCTGGTTTTGAGAACCTGAGGCCCTCCTTCACACCTGAGGCTGTGAAACTTATCTCATTTCTTCAACCAGCACAAGCTACTACACCAAGACAAAGCTTGGACAACTCTAGGTCCAAGTATCTAAAGGAAGTTTCCCTCTGGAATTTATTGGGCCAGGGAGCCTTTCTTCCAGTTATGTTTTTTAATGATATTTTGTTAGGTTCCCAGAGACACTCAGGTATGGAAATTCTTCTAATTTTATAGGGCTAATACCAGCAAATAAGGGAGTAATTTAGAAAAATCTTAGAAGGGTTCTTAGCAGGACTTCAAGCCTTCAGCACCTTCTGACAACTATTAACTCAGATCTTTATTAGCCTTATCCCTCCTTACCAGCAAGCCCAGGGCCAGGGATTGAAAAGAAGAAAGCCTATGTGAACTAGCAGCATGCTGACTTTTTCATTTGGCTGAGTGGTCTAGAAATGGATCAAGAATAGTAAAGGTAGCTGAGAGAAATATTGTTCTTTTCTGGCCTTAGAAGAAATATTTTTGCAGTGCCCAAAAGAGGCACATATGTGGAAATTATCTTAATGGTTGAGGCACTGATTGTGACCATCAGTTAAGTATAGTAGCTCCATCTAAGGAACGTTTTTAGACCTCTAAGGTGACACAACCTAAACTTCTCTAACCAACCACCTCACTGAGGAGATATAGTGACCATTCCTCCTCATAAAAATAAATCAAGTCACACAAGCAGCTTCTGAACAATTCTTTTGTTATCTCCACCCTGGTTCTCACTGATTAGTGAGAAGGAAGAGGAAAAAGGGGTTCTCCCTCTAACCATTTAGAGAGATTTGGGGAAGGTGTTTCATCAGTGACCTTGCAGTGCCTCATACACATGGTACTACTTTTACGTCTAAAGACAACAATGTAAATTTAAGGTGGGGACGCTTAAGACTCTCAGGTGAATCATTCTCTCTTAAATGTTCCTGTCTCTCCTACTGGATTAAGTTTCCAAGCTATGAATGAACAGTTTTCAGTTGCTAGTAGCATTCGTTCAGGATGTATTGTCTCATTGTACAAAACAGTATAAGGCAAGATGGGTCAGTATCCATTATTCCTGGAAAATTTTCAATTGAAAGTATGTGACACAATAACCAGACTAGACTTCTAAACCATGGTGATAAGCACATCAGAAATGATAGCGTGTGTGCATATATATGCTCCATCTCACTTTGTTGTTTACAATGTACACAATCTTATTAATGAATCCTTATCCAATTTTATAGTAAGTTTGCTAATTGAACCTTCTCTCCAAGCAGCAACCATATTGTGTGTAGTGAGCATGCTGCAGAAACCTGCCTCCTGGTGATTTTTAGCCTGAATCTAGTAGTTACACTAATGAGTCCCACTAATACACAGGCATCTTGTTACTGCATAGAAGCTTCACTAATAAACCCCTGAACTAGTGTAAGTAAACTAATGAACTCCAGCTTAGACCACTAAACCTTCACACCCTGCAGATACTTATGGGGATCATGAAACAGACAAATAGCCCTGTGCAAGCCTTCTCTTCCTCTACAGCAGATGTTTTAAAACTGTGATCCACGGACCATTGGTGGCCTATGGAAAACTTGTTGGTGGTTCCTGGAAAGTTGGCTGTTCACATGTGCTAGCTGCTCTTCTTTATTCCCACCTGTTAAATTGCTTCAAAGAAACCAAGAATATACTAAATACTTCCCTAGCATTACTTGTTCATTTACACAATTGCTGTTGATACTACAGGGATGGTATGCGATTGTAAACAGAAGAGGTGATGTCCGGTACAATCATATGATAGATGACAGTCTCTTCCATGAAATTTAAGGGCTAATTTACACAGGCAACGCTAAAGCACTGCCACCATGCCTTGGGTGGTCACGGCGCAGCGCTGGGAGAGCTCTTAAAAAAAAAAAAACCCACCTCCACAAGGGACGTAGCTACCAGTGCTGGGAGACACTTGTTGCACTCAGGAGGTGCTTTTTCACCCCTGAGCAAGAAAGTCGCAGTGCTGTAAATTGCCAGTGTAGACAAGCCCTTAGTCTTAGATCTCCCTATTTACCTGTGGTTCCAAATCCACTATACAGATCTTCCCTTCATCGAGAACTGTTCGCACAGCATCAACACTGGTGCCATATAGGTGTCCCTTGTACTCCCCATGTTCCAGCATTCTGCAAGGGTGAGAAGGGAGAATGAAAAGAGAAATGAAGCAGACCCTAAATGACAGCCTCTGAAGTTTTGCATTTAGCAATGAAATCTGCAGATTAAATCAAGAGACCAAAGAGCCAAAGAAGGATTAATCCTCTGTAAAAACAATGATATTAAGATATAGGAACCTTTACTGAGAATAAAAATCTAGATTAAACAGGACTGTCAGATCCAAATCTCCAGTCTCTGAAGAGACTCCAAAATTATGCATCTCTACCCACTTCCCCTCCAGTTATACATGAGAAGGTTCAGAGGTTATGGTTTTGATTGGTGTCAAGACAACTATATGGAAAATCTACACTGGTATTTACTGCAGTAATAACAAAAACAAATACTTTGCTGTTATGTAGGGCCAACCATTGGGATCTCAAAAAGACAGTTACCTTTTTCGTAACTACTGTTCTTCGAGATACGCTGTTCATGTCCATTCAACTTAGGTGTGTGCACTCGCCACATGTACCGGTGCCGGAAGTTTTTCCCTCAGCAGTATCTGTAGGAACTGGCTCCAGTACCCCCTGGAGTGGCGCACACATGCTCAGTTCCTTCTTGCCAGAAACACTGACAGTGGGGAAGGAGAACAGGTTGTAGAATAGACGTGAGCAACACATCTCGAAGAACACCAGTTACAGAAAAAGGTAACTGTCTTTTATTCTTTGAGTGCTTGCTCATGTCCATGCAACTTAGGTGACTCCCAAGCACTACCCCTCAGATGTGGGTAGGAGTTCATGGATGTGTAGATTGCAACACCACTCTGCCAAACCCAGCTTTGTCCCTGGCCTACTGAGTGATGGTGTAGAGGGCTGTGAACATGTGCACTGAGGACCACATTGCAGCTCGACAGATGTCCTGGATTGGGAAGTGTTCCAGGAAGGCCAAAGATGCCTGCGCTCTGGCTGAGTGGGCTCCGATGAGTGGCAGCGGAGGGACTCCCGCCAACTCATAGCAGTTCCGAATGCATGAGGTGATCCAGTTAGAAATCCTTTCCGTGGACACCAGGAGGCCCTTCATCCTATCAGCTATAGAGATTAAAAGCTGAGTCAATTTAGGGAAAGGCTTTGTCCGATCTAGATAGAAATCCAGGGCCCTTCTTACGACCACAGAGTGAAGGCATCTCTCTTCACTAGTCTCATGGGGCTGCAGGCAGAAGACCAGAAGGAAGATGTCCTGAATCGTGGAAAGTAGACACCACCTTGGGAAGGAAGGCCAGGTGGGGCCAGATCTGGACCTTGTCCTTATTGAAGTCTGCATATGGCAGTTCTGAGGTCAGGGCTCGCAGCTCAGAGACTCACCTCGCTGACGTCACCACCACCAGGAAAGCTACCTTCCATGATAGGTGAGACAAGGAGCACGAGGCCAAAGGCTCAAAGGGCGGGCCCATGAGCCTGGACAGAACCAAGTTGAGATCCCACTGTGAGACCAGGGACCAAACTTGAGGAAAATATCTCTCAAGACCTCTGAGGAACCTGACCATCATGTCATGGGAGAAACCGTCTGCCCCTGGATGGATGAAAGGTGGAAATAGCCACCAGATGCACCCTGATAGAGAAGTGAGCCAGGCCCTGGTTCCTCAAATGAAGTCTAAGATCAACTGCACTGAAGAATGTGAAAGGAAGATGCCCCATTCGTCCTCCCAGTGGGAGAACCTCATTCACTTTGCCAGGTAAGTCTGTCTAATCGAGGGCTTTCTGCTCTCAAGGAGGACCTTCTAGACCCCTTCCGAACAGGCCCGTTCTTCAGGGTTCAGCCATGCAACATCACATTGTGAGGTGGAGGGACATGAGGTTGGGGTGCAAGAGAATCGTCCATGATCCTGTAACAGCAGGTCCAGTCAGTTCGGCAGAGTTCACGGAGGGATCGCCGATGGGTTCGATAGCATCCCAAACCAGGTGCTGGCAAGGCTACGCCAGGGCGATCATGATAATCTGAGCCTTGTCTCTCTTGATTTTCACTAGGACTTTGCTGATGAGCTGAAATCAGAAGGAATGCATACAACAGGCAGGAGGAAGGTGTCGGAGAGGGAGCCCTTGCCCAGACCCTGTCTGGAGTAAAACCTGTGGCATCTCTTGTTCTGCCTGGTGGCGAACAAATCCACTTGGGGAGTTCTCCACCTCTGGAAGATCATGCCGGCTACCTCTGGGTGGAGCACCCACTCGTGGTGAGAGGAGACGTCCCTGCTTAAGTGATCTGCTAGCGTGTTCTAAGCACTCAGAAGGTGACATGGTTTTACGTGGATTCCATGCAGAAGTCCCAAAGACAAAGTGCCTCTTGGCAGAAGGCTCCCCCTTGTCTGTTAATGTGTTGTCTATCAGGACTCTGACCATGCTCTGCACACTGCCCTGATCTCTGATGTTTTAGTGTAGCATCGTTTCCTTTGGGGACAACATACCTTGGGTCTGGAGGGTGCAGAGGTGTGCCCTAGCCAAGGTCCAAGGCATCCGAAACCAACTTGACTGAGTGAGGCGTGCTGACGAAGAGAACTCCTTCCAGGACTTTCTCGGGATCAGTCCACCATCACAGCAAGGTAAGTACAGTCACGTGGATGTGACCCCTCCATCAATGGCTGGCGACAGTCTACTCCCAGTCCAGGGACCACCTGGAAAAGATTGTTACCATCCCCATGACTGTACTTACCTCACTGCGATGGTGGACTGACCCTGAGAAAGTCCTGAAAGGAGTTCTCTTCATCAGCACTCTTCATTCAGTCAAGTTGGTTTCGGACGCCTTGGACCTTGGTTTAAGTGAGGGTGGCTCCCCTGGCCTTGAGGCTGCTGCAGCTTAAACTGATTATGGGCAGGGCCAGGACCATACAGGCCCAGTGTTTTAAGAGTCGTGTGAGAGTCCTTTAGGCCATGAACCTTATTGTCCATCTGTTCCGCAAACAGGGCTTGCATCGACTGCTGAGCCTCCGTGGACAAGCCAAAGAGGAGCAGCCAGGATGCCCGGCACATAGCAATTGCCGAGGCCATGGTTTGGGCAGTGGTGTCCTCTGCATCTGACGCCACCTGGAGCGTTGCCCTGGCCGCAGTTGTGTCCTCATCCATAATAGCCCAGAACTCCTTCCTAGAAGCCTCAGGAAGAGAGCCCTTGAACTTTGCTATGGCTTGCCACATAAAATCATAGCATCCCAGGAGGGCTTGATGGTTGGCCACCCTCAGCTGGAAGGCAAAGGATGAATCAACCTTACGGCCAAATGAGTCTAGTCTCTTAGAGTCTTTGTTCTTAGGGGTAGCCCCGGGTTGACCTTGTTGCTTCCTGTGCAAGGCAAAGTCCTGTCCGGGACCTACAAAGTCTCTAACTATGGCTAAGGGATTTATAAACACTAACACACAACTACATACACTATAATACAAGAGATAAATAGTTTGTACGAATGAGCAGCAACAGCACTAGCTGAAGCAGCAACAGTTCCAGCACCGTGACTGGCGGCAAGAAGGAACTGAGGGTGGGGGGAGCCGGTGGCACCCTATATACCATGGTATGTGCGCACTGCTCTGGGGGATGCTGGAGCTGGTCCCCTATGGATACTGCTGAAGGAAAAGCTTCCGGCACCGGTGCATATGGCAAGCACACACACCTAAATTGAATGGACATGAGCAAGCACTCGAAGAAAAAGGGTACATCTACACAGCGCAAATAAATAAATAAATAAATAAATACCACACCCAAACCCCAGAGAGTCTCAGAGGCTGGGTTTACAGACTTAGGCTCTTGGAGCTTGCACTATGAAGCTTAAAAAAACAAAAACAAAAAAAGAAATAGCCATATTATAGACCTTCTGGCTTGGGCCTGAGCTCAGGCTATGAAGCCCAGGGAAGAGGGTGGGTTTCAGAGCCCAAGCTGAATGTCTACATCGCTATTTTTAGCACCATGGCGCAAGCCCAAGTCTCCAGACCCAGGCTCAGACTTGCTGCTGCAGGAATTTTTTTTGCTGTGTAGATGTACCTGAAATGCTTTACATGCTTTAATGAATTATGCTTCCTAACAGCCCTTTGAATTAGGTAAATATTATCCTCATTTTACTAATGGGGAAACCGCAGGGTACAACTTAGAGGGCACTTTTGAAAATTTGGTCCTTCAAGGTTCTGGTGCCTTCAAGGCACACTGCGAGACCCACGCCCAGTAAAGATGTGGATGTGGGATCAGGGCCTGAATTTGGGTGCTCGGTTTTACATTTCTAAAATATGGCTATAGTCTGATTTTCAGAAGTGTTGAGAACCCATAACTCCAACTGAAGTCAACAGGAGTTGTAGGCGCTCAGCCCTTCTAAGAATCAGGTCTAAGGTTGCTAAAATTAGGCAGTCAAAAACCAACACACTCCAAAGGAGAGGCTACTTTGAAAATCTGGGCCTAAGGGTATTTGTGTGTAGACAGCAATTAGATACCCACTTCTGGGCAGTGCCAGCTGACTCAGGCTCATGGGGCTGTTTAATTGTAGGCATTCAGGCTTGGGCTACAGGCCTAGCTCTGGGACTCTCCAACTTCAGAGTCTTAGAGCCTGGGCTCCAGCCAAAGCCTAAACATCTACACTGCAATTAAACAGCCCCTTAGCCTGAGCCCAGTAAGCCTGAGTCAGCAGGCATGGGCCAGCCGTGGATTTTTAAGTGCAGTGTACACATATCCTATGGCTTGCACCAGAAGTCTGTGGCAGTATTATATTCTATAATATAAATCTATATACTTTGTTATTACAGAGACCAGAGAAGAGAAGCAGCACTACCCTGAGTCCCATCTTCAGCCGGGGATGGTGGAGAAGGAACTGAGGGGGGTGTGGGACACAGGCGCTCAGGAAGATTCTGAGACTGGAGCGCCTGCATCCCGACCAGGCACTGCTATCGAAAAACTCCGATCAACAGCGCCAGGATGCACAGACATCTAGAGTGGAGCACCCACAGAGACAGCACTCGAAGAAGAACCCTGGTCTTCTGATTGTCAGCATTTGGGCTAAACCACAAGACTATCCCTGCCTTGGAGCAAGTTAAACTTTAGAGAAGAAAGCAATAGGAATCCCAAAGTTACCTGTGACTATATACCATGTTTTCAAATGTTTCCTTTGATACATAGTGATACTCACGACCATTCTCTTCATAGCTCTTCTGAGCACGAGTGGTGTCTTAAAGAAAAATTAAAAGTTTTTAAAAGTTCTTGTAAACATTTTTTTCTTCAGTAAATCAATTTGAGAACAAAGTTCCTAGTGAAAAGCCAGGACTCCCAAACTTCATACGTGGAGATGTGAACATATAAATTTTAAAAACTCTGTTCATTTTCACAAGTAATCAAAAGGAAATAATAAACTAATGGTTTCTACTTTCTAGCTCACAGAGGTCAGCAAAATCTTCCAAAATTGAATCTACCCCTTGGGGTCCATTTTGAGCACAATGGGCATTGTTCCTGAAAGGACAGTGAACCATTAGACTTGCACCTTGTCTACACTACACAGTTTTGTCAGCAAAAGTCAGCTTTCGTTGATGGAACAGTGGAGTTGTGTACACTGCAATGCTCCTCCCGCTGATTTAACTTTCCTGCTACACTGAAAAAATAAAACCACTTTGACAAGTGGCAGTGCATGAAGACTGTTCTGTAGTATTTTTAAAAATTGCCAGCACAACTCCACTTTATATTATGTTAATTTATTTGAGAAGGCTAAGACATGCAAGTCTGAGGAACTGGAGCAATTTATCAATTTTAAAACTGTATTAAGACAAGCATTTAGAGCCTTGCACTCCTAGTGTTTTATCTTCACAAAACCTTGTATCCAATGAGCAGAGACACCAAACTTCTCTCCATTCAAGTCAGAGATGAGAAGCTGTAAGAATCTGCTTTAGATTTACTATGCTCGGAGGGAAATCTACAAGGCTTGTTAGTTTTCTGCCTATCTGGGTATTTATATGGCCCTCATTTCCATCATATCTGGACACCTTATAAATAAAACATTCAATGAATTTATCTTCACTACTCCCCTAGGAAGGCCCCTCAGTCCTATTTTACAAATGAGGTATAATGAGATTAAGTGACTTGTCCTAAGTCATGCAGGTAATCATAGAATATCAGGGTTGGAAGGGACCTCAGGAGGTCATCTAGTCCAACCCCGTGCTCAAAGCAGGACCAATTCCCAACTAAATCATCCCAGCCAGGGCTGTGCCAAGCCTGACCTTAAAAACCTATAAGAAAGGAGATTTCACCACCTCCCTAGGTAACCCATTCCAGTGCTTCACCACCCTCCTAGTGAAAAAGTTTTTTTTTTTTTAATATCCAACCTAAACCTCCCCCACTATCCAACCTAAACCTCCCCCTAATCCATTGGCACAACAAGAATCAAACCCAGGCATACCCAGAATCAAATCAAAGTAACAGTGGCTTAACCCCAAGACCATCCTTCCTTTTCCCCTGCCAGCTGGAAAACCTGACCAAAGACAATATTTTAAATAAAGCCCAGTAAAAGAAAGTAGCTTTTCCTTCTTTTCTGTAGTTCCCACAAAAATAAAAGGAAATGTGTATTGTTAGTCTAGGCATCTGTGCACTGTTAATAAATTCATAAATTCAGAGACAGCACAATATTATTGATTGATAGGGAAACCATCCCTGCAGCAAAGAGTCTATAAATATTCTGTGACAGGAGAAAGGGAGTTGATATTTCATGTTTTCTTTTCCCCAAACAGGAAGTTAAGAGTGTGAAAGGAACATGTCACATACGGGGTACAGCACTTTGAAAATGATGAGGGTTCATTCCAATAAGCCGCCGCCTTAGCTCATTCACGCCAACCCCTGAAGGACCTGGATATTTTAAAACAAAGCCACATACAGTAACTCTGGTACATTAATGACTGAGACTATACATAAAATATAGTTTACTAAAACTATGGGTACATCATATTTATGACAGTCAAATAACACGTTCAGGTATTATCTCATATGCAAGAACTAGTGAAGCAAATGACAGGCATGGAAATCACATTACTGCTTCCTCCACTGTGCTTCCCAACTGGTGGCATCACAAATTAAGTGCCTGACTCTGAAAAGTGCAAGGCATCTACAGTTCCCATTGAATTCAACAGGAGCTGTGACTATGTAATCCTCCGCAGGATCATGTCATCACTTTCTAGCAAAATAGCCACAGCCAGTAGGGGGTTCTGCAATACTAATTTGAATTATATCTATACACCTAGATCTATAGATGTATCTCAAACGTGTACAGCTCTAGGTAAGGGGAGAGGTATTTCCCTCACCACAAATATTCAGGAATGCTGCGCCTAGCAAAAATATGAGCAGCTTCCATTCAAAACAGTTATTAAGTCTAAAATTCCATTTTATGACCATCAACCTATCACATATCATGATACTCGCTCAGGGCCAACCTTACGGGTGGGCACTGCGGGCAACTGTCCAGGGTGCCAGAGAGTTGGGGTATGCCATGGTCAAGATGCTGCAAAAGGGCCATGCCCACCCAGGAGGAGGAGATAAAGGGGGCTGCGGGGCAGGAACCATGACAGCTGCAGTACTGCTGCCGCTCCACTTACTGATATCCACATTGATATCCTGTTAGTTTTCCCAACCACATAAGACTGAAGTTTTCTAGGCTGCATTTTTAACATCCCTCCCTCCATTTCTGTTTCTATTTGTTCATAAACATAGTCCTATAAAAAGCATCACTTCAGGACATTGGTCACAAAGGATTTATAAATGTTTTATCATTGCTATTGATAACAATAACCCCACAGAAGTTAAACTGGACTCTGTTTTCGTGATGAAATGCATTTTCATCCAATATTTGTTACCGTAGGGTTTCTGATTGTATTGCATTGCTGAAACTTTTGAAGCATTGAAGGAAATGTTTTGGAACAACAGAAACCACATACAAGCACATAGACTTTATAAAACTGGTGTTTGGAAAAAATAAAAGGTAGGTCAAACTTTGGGTCCACCACCCTTCAAGAACTACCTGTTATGGCCCAAGTCGCTGCCCACTGCAGTCAGTGGGAGGACTCCCACTGGATCGGGCTTTTATTGAATTTCTCATTCCACAAGAGCTTGAGCAGTAAGGACACTTCCCTCTGTATTTACTAGAGCTTGTATGATTTGCATGAGTAGGTGCAACCCTGTCTGGGGGCATGCCCCTGTCAGTTGCTGCAACATACCCACTAGCACAATCAGTCGGTTTCGATCTGTAGGATGTCGCTGGTATCTCACCACCTCCTCATAAGGGGCTGCTGCTGTGCTGTAACAGCTGCTGGGACACCATGCATAACAGGGCTGCTGGCTGTTCTGAGATTTCCTGCGGCACAGACGCATGCTTCTACGGAAACCAGCTGGGAAGGGCAGAAAGTAACTAACATTGAAAGCCAAGCAGTGGGTGCAGGTGATTACTAGTTTCAATATCTGAATGATCTCCAGGTAGACTATCAAGAACATACTGTGAGTCGTAGCTTTTCTTAAGGTAGAGAATAATTTATTTATAGTGCTTGATACAACAGTTCGGTGGAGACTCTGAAAGCAGCTTGGATTCACAAAAGAGAAGCACAATATTGAAAGCCACTCTAACTTTGTCCAGAATTAGACCCCCAGAAACAAATCTGCAAAACAAACCAGAGGGAGATTTCCAGCCATATATATCATCATTAGGAATGAGTGACTTGCTCTGGAAAATTTAACTGCTCCAAATATTGATCCAACTTCTCAACTGAATTCAACTTTTTTTTCAGCTCAATTCATAAGAGTTCTGTAGTTCACTTACCAGAAACAGACTTGCTGCTTGGCCTTATCCCCAGCAATGGAAATCTCATACGGTCTGCATTGTACAGCTTGGGAAAGCCCCAGAAGCCATTCACACGACAGCATGAGATTTAAGGGGGTGATCAGAAGAACCAGAAGCCTAGTGCAGCTAAGTTATGCAGGTGCTGGCAACCTCCTGGGGAAGTGAGCTTATTGGAAAAGAATCAACAAGCAAGGAGCTGAAAGCGAAGGGTGGCTTACTGGGATCTAGAAAGGCAAAGTGAATACAGATAGGGTCAGGGAATCTTCAGCAGCAAGGGAAAGGAATGCTTCTGAGTAAAATCACACACATTGGATTTAGCTTCAGACAAGCATCCAGTCTAAATCAAACCTTTTGCCTATCATTAATCACCACATACCAATAAAGACCCGTCGGCCAGATCCACTGAATTCCTCCTCTTCTGGGCATGAAGAACAAACAAGTGGGAAGGAGAAAGGAGGGTGACTATTGAACAGTCAATTGAATTTCCCCTAATCTTTCATATCACAGAATTGGAAATATTTAAGTTAATGATAATGTCACTGAAATAAGGTCATGAAGTACAGAGACCAGTTTACTAAAGTACTGCCTAATATCAAAGATTTAAACCAAGTCACTGACATTTCTATGAAAGTGAAATTTAAGCTCATCGCTCACTAGTAAGTCTAAATAAGAGTTTAAGTGCCACACTTTGTTTATCTTCGAAAAAAATAGCTGAAGTGCCACACACTATTTTTAAATATTCATAATGTAGAAGAGTGGTGTGCAATTAAAGTTCTTCAGGTGGAATCTAGCCGGCATGAACTCTTTAAAGGCAATATTAAAATAATCAAGAATCTGGGAGCTCAAAGTATCAGTAAACCTAAAGAAATCCCAGAACAATTGTAAAAACTTCTTCTGCCTGCACCTCAGCCTTAGATTCCACACCCGAAGGCACTTTGATATCTCCCCACTGCCCAAATCACCTGCCAAACCAATTTTCAGACCTTCTCCCATGCTGTGCTGTGTGCTTGGAACAGCTTTCCTGAACAGTGCACACATTCCCTCCTTAAAACTCCCTTCTCCCGCAAAGCCCCCGAATTCTAATTCCCCACAAATCTCATATTCTTCTCTAATAAAACATTTCCAAACCTTATAATAAACAAGATGAAGAAAGTTAAAAAGAACTAGCAAGAAACCTATTTTGACAGCTGTGTTCCAAACTCATTTCCCATGGGAAACTGCCTCCCCTCCCCTCCCCTCCCTCCTGTCCAAGCTAAACTGTATCTTCTTTCCTGTTATTCAGTTTTATTCTCTCTACATCTCTTCTGTCTGCTGTCTTTTCTTTGTCTCTTTCGCCTAACTTTATATGGAAGTTGTTCCTGAGCAGGGACATTGTCTTTACATTCACTTGGAAAGCACCAGGCATGCTATGGGGTTACCTTTTAAAATTAGATACTACACTGGTGGGTGCCTCATGTACAAATAAGTGCCAAAAGAGTAACTGAGTCACATGATATTGTCCATAGTGGACTTGATAATAGATTCTACTCTTCACTTCTCCCAGCTTTGCCTCCTGCCTGTGTAAACCAGTGGATGTACACTAATAACACCTCATCTTTGGTTATAGCGAGAAGTCTCTGACAAATAATGGGTTGTGGAGCATGTTCTGAAGACATTCAAGCTAAGGTATATAGTGATAATAAATTGCCTCATTAGCAAAGATGACAGATTTCTGGATCAGAGTAAAGCAAAACTGCATTGCAATCTGCCTACCTCACTTTCCATGGTCATTTCCTCCTGAGCTCTTCTTTGCTCCTCTACCTGACCTGGCCTCTCCACCCAGAGCTAACAAGCAAATTCAACAACTATGTACTGTAATGGGCCTAATTCCTGAAAGTAACTGAGCTATTGTCTGTAGTATTTTTCTGGCTTCAGCAGATTGCTGTTGAAAATCTATAAGAGACAAAAGTTTAAAGTTACCTTCTTTAAGCTCCTCTGGAGATTTGGATAAGTATGTACAAACAAGAGAGAGATGAAAAATTAGGGCTCTGAGGAGACCAAGTTCACGTCTAAGTGGGCAAAACTGGACCAATTCATACGTGCTTCAACTTGAGTGCAAATTATGAAACACACAATGCTGGTTTAAAATTAAAATAAGCGTGTGCCAGACAAACCACAAAACTTGGATCTGAATCCTACCTCCCTAAACAAGAGGGTGCTCAGCTACAGAGTTTGGCTCTGGCCACTCTCCAGTAGTGGAAAGTACAACCTATAGCTGCTCCAATAACTCAGTTGTCAAGGTAGAGTGGAAGCCTGAGCTGGGAGTGATCTTTGGACTTTTTCCCCTGGCTGCCTGGAAACAGAAAAGAGGTGACCCAGATAATAAGCAGGATCTGAACTAATTCCCCAAGAACGCAACTATTGCAGGGAAAAGGGCATTAGTGGCCCTGAATAAAGATGCAAGTGACTGCCTCACAAACTCCCTTATTTCGTTTTGTAAGCCTCAAGCATTGCCCTCAAAAGCGGAGAAGAATGAAGCCTCTGAGTTGGAGTTAAGCGGATGGGGAAAAGCCCACATTCAGATCCTTGGTACTCTTATACAGTAGCAACAGCATAGCAGGAAAAAGAAGAGGGCAAGTAATTTAACCAAAATAAGAAAGTAAATTATTTGAACTGAGAAATTTAGAAATAATGTGGGATCTAATTTGCTCCAAAAGACCAAGTTTTGTAGAGCTTCAGATACACAGTTGAACATGTATGGCAGGGCTTTCAAAGTGTGATTATACTCTGAAAAGTGTCTATAAAAATGCCATCCTTAGGTTCCATGATTGTGTCTCATGATTTTATATCTGAGGTGCTCAGTTTACAATAATAAATATATTTGTTTCTATGCCTGCCCTGAAAACGCAGACTAGGATTTAACAGTTAAACAGGTTCTTCATTCCTCTTCACCCACAGTAATAAAGATACCGTGGTCTAAAATAGGGTCTCAGTTATACTTGAGAAATCCCATTATCTTCCAGTTATCCCCTCTGACACCTTGGGTTTGCACACGTGTAATGGATTAGAGCTTAGTAAACACGACTGTCGTTGCTGCACAAGAAGGAATAGAATTGAGCTCACTTTTCCTTCTGCACATGGGCTCTGCAGGACTAAACAGGAAGAAACAGCAGGGAAAATTTATTTTGCTCACTGAAGTCACCCAGACATGACTCTGGATAAACACAGGGAGCAGTTCAACCGAGTAAATAGTAATTATTTTAGAGAGTCACTTTTCAAGAGAGAATTGCACTTTAATCTGATTGCTTTTTGTGTTGTTTTGTTTTTTGTTGGATACCTCTTACACGTCTGAGAGTCTTAGAGGATGAGACAGAACTGGAATTAGGCAGGAACAATTTTACTTACCAGACTCAAATGTTTCTTCATCTTTTACGCCACCCAGAGAGCAAAAACAACAAATACATTTAGTTTAATACTATTTCTGCTTAAAATAATGTTATCACATCAGAAATTATTTTCCTTCCAATATTGGAAGGACCACATAAGGCTCTCAGACTCCTGCCAACTTCCCAAACATACTTCCACTGCTTTCTTTTAGTTCAATTAGAAATGATCTTGAGCTGCCAAGTGAGAATCTGGATCCAAACTTCTGTTAAAGTTGCTGAAAAGTGAGAATTGGAATCCAAATGTCCACCAGAATTTGAAGGTG
Source organism: Gopherus flavomarginatus (assembly GCF_025201925.1). Lineage (NCBI taxonomy): Eukaryota > Metazoa > Chordata > Testudines > Testudinidae > Gopherus > Gopherus flavomarginatus. The sequence continues at coordinate 22,754,212 of NC_066626.1, read as the reverse complement.
TTGGATTTGGGGTTTTGATTTTTTTCCATCAGTGAAGCACTTCCAGCTCCTTGTATTTCATGCAATCCCATTCAGAAGGTTAATGTTCCAGAAATCAAACACAGTATATATGAAAGCTCTGATATGAACATCATCCCTAACTTAAACTCCTTATTGACTTGCATTGAGAAATAAAACACAGTGGAAAACAGATCCTGCAATATAGGAACATAGGAACTGCCATACTGGATCAGACCTGCAGTCCATCTAATCCAGTATCATGTTTGCAAGAGTGGCCTTTGCCTGTTACTTCTGAGACTAGTGCAAGAAATCCTGTTATGGAATAGCCTGCCTCCAAGAAATATTTCCATTTAACCTCATTAGTAAGAGTTTGATTTGTGCTTTGAAGCAAAAAGGTTTATTATCCTTTCCAAAATTCTTGGTTTTTTTTCAAATCTGCATTAGTAGAACTCTGCATAGTCTTATATAAGCATCCAATCTGTGTTTGAATCCAGCTAAGCATTCTGCCTCCATGAAAACGTGTGGCAATGAGTTCCAGAGTGTCTTTAAAACCACAGTAACTTAATAATATTATAGGTTTAATGAGACAAATTGACACCAACTATGTTTCACCCCTTTATACCAGCTCTGACTTTGGCCCACTGAGTCTATAATCTGTATTGTAAATGTGCTGGATCTCAAATAGAGTAGTATGTATTTAGAACAGCCATTCATTTCTACAGAGTATCTTCACTACAAGCAGAGATTCATTATAACCAGAATTGCAATCTGTGCATCCGCAGTACTTTCAAATGGTCTGGGGCTTTCACTCTACTTCACTATAAATGGAACTTCTCTATATATGAGCTCACTATAAGGATGTTCCATTTTATTCAAGAAACACTAGTAGTCTTTGTCTAGCTGGTATATTGCTGCGAACACAGACGAATCTCCTTAAATGAAGTCAGTTACCTGTTTCCACACACTTCTCATCAATCTGCATGTCATCCTCTGCAGGTTATAACAGACAAAAAGAGAAAGGAAATCAAATGATCTCCAAAAGCACTGAAAAAACTCAAATTCAAGACTTCAACATCAGAATAAAACTAACCCCCCTGAAGCTCAAATTCAGTTAAAACATTTTCAGTATTTCAATAGTGCCTTGCTCTAAAGTACTAATAACTTTCTTTCAATAGGCAGAGGAAAGATGCTTCTTATACCAATGCTCCAAAGGGTTCCCAGCTGGGAGACAAACATGCCTGATTTGAATTGTCCAGTTGAAACAAAAAAGGGTTTTAATTTGAACCGATGCAGTATTTATATTTCAGATGATCTATTTGAGAAGGATCAGTATGACTATCATCGGATCATCATTTCCTCCCAATACCCTTTGCATATTTTGTATGTGTATGTTTTTCTAGAATGCTATGTACACTGATAATTTTTTAAATTAAAATTGGAAAAATAAAGCTTTTTAAACATCTGTGGGTATCTTTAGTGAACAAACCACAATGAAGCATTTCTTTAGTCACCCTATTTACACATGATGCAGATAGATTTGGCAGACAGATGTAAAAGGAAAACTGCCCAACCAATCCTGACATGTATCCTTATAAGTATAAGTAAAGCATCTAGTCATTTTTAAAGTCTTTATAAACAAGATAGTATCTTGTACATTTAGAGATCAGCTAATGCTGGACTTGCAAGCAGATGTGAGGTACTGCAATGTGATGTAATCGAGGCATCATCTCTTACCTTCTTCCACAGTACTCACTGTCCACAGCAAATCCATTGAAGCAGTTAAAAATAAATACACAGCTAAAGCAATTGCCAATGCTACAGTTATCAAGTAAAATCAACTGCATCAGAAAAACTCTTGAAAGATGAAAATACAGAGCATTGACTTAACTGGAAATTCACCTCATGGGTCATAAAAAGTATTAGCAAGTAATAATGCAGATCACAGAAAAACAGAGAAGTTGTGGGAGAGGGAAAGGGGAAGCAGGAGGGGTACTTTATGGTACAGAACTACAAGCTATGCCTTAGTCTCCCTTCCATGGAAATCTACAATAAACTTGTCTAATAAGTGCTTCAGGAGGGCACAAACAGTAGAGATTTCTTGCTACGAATAGCCTACATACAAGGCTCAGTCCTAGACAGTGTTGAGTACTCTCAGCTGCCATTGACTTAAATGGGAATTCAAGGTGCTCAGCACTTTACAGGATTAGATCCTAAATATACTGTATTCCGATAACAATAATGATCCTTAGAATCCAAAACAGGTTAAGTGCCAAATTCAGATACACTTGCTACACCCACAGATTTCAGTGGGGATTCTGAATGCATTTCTGGAGGCTACAATATGGCCCAATGAATGATTCTTGGTATATACACTCATTTGATGATGTTTAATTTCTTCATTACTGGATGTAAGAAACAAAAAACAGACTTCTCCCTCCCCACTCTCACTGGCAGCTGGAGAATTTTGCACTCACATATTGTTGATTTGAGACAGACATGGGGCTGGAAGGGCTGAGACCACCAGAATTCTCGCTGCTTCCTGAACAGAAAAGAATTCATCACAATAAGAAATCAGTTCAGCATTGCATTACTTCCTACTTAGATGCTCCATTCTATCACCTGCACACAAAATGACATGAGTGCTCAGAGCTACCTGAAAGATAAACACCACTACCAACCACCAAGAGTGGAAGCATAGCTAGTGTTCTACCCCACCTGCAACTGTTGGAGGGAAGCCAGTGTCCTACCACACCTACCTGAATGCCAATATTCTACATCATTGGCCTGAAAGTATTGCCCTAAATTAATGCACGTAATGGAGGAGAGCAGTATTAACTGTATTGTGGTACACGTGGCTGGAAGTGGGAAGTGTGCTGTATTGGGTTCTCTCTGACACAGAGTCTTCATTACAGCTCCCTCTGGGCCTGTGTGCATTACAACTCGAAGCTTAACAGTAGTCAGTTGTCTGGCACAATTAGGGGCACCCTATGCTTTTTTTGTTTGTACTCTGGATAGTACAACATGGTTACAGAACCATGCTAGAGAAGCTGTATAAACTAGGCAACTTTGCAAAAGGGTCCTTTCTAAATATAAACTGACTATATGCAGAAAACAGGGAGGTGGTTTTTTATTTCTCATTAAAAAAAAAATCTTTCAGCTCTGCTTTGAGTATGAAAAACACAAAGCTACAGATGCCTCAGACACACCTTTAAAATATTGTAGTGATTTTTTGAAATAATTATGCTTCTGTAGCAAATTCTGATTTTTCTCTTTGCATTTTTTGTATCATGAAGGACAGTACTGAGAAACCAAATCTTTGTCTAAAGCTATTTATCTTAGTTTATGTATATAGGACCAATACTGTTAAGGGCTTTACACACTAATATAAAAACAATGCCTCTGCCCTGAATTACTTACAATCAGGCTTAAGGTGGAAAAAATCCTGTTTTCACACAAACGTCCATAGTACTATTAAAACAGGAGAAGACACATACACAGAAGGCTCACACTGTCTGCAGGCATCAGTGCGTCTTTATTGACTGAATCAATCTGTTCTATAATTGCTAAGTTCAGATCATGAAACCCAAGGTAACTGGCTCATTCTCTGGTTTGAGTTCAGAAACCCTACATTTTCTTACCTCTTCAGAAGATGGTTTGATGGTATCAGCCCAGCACACGCACTCAGGTCTGAGACTTGCCTTGCCTGCCACCAGAGCACATCATTCTGGTCAACAATCTGAAGGATTTCACCCTTTTTAAAGGGCAAGCCTGCATCAGCACAGGGTATGGCAGGGTCCTGCAGAGGCCAGTAATCTGCCATTGCTCGCACATAGAGCTGATACAGAACATACAGACATGAGTGAAGGTGAGCTTCTTCAGAACAGATGAGTAACAGTGTGAATATTTACAAACTAAGGACCTGATCTGACTTCAGATGAAGTCAACAAAAGTTTTGCCATTGACTTCAATGGGAAGAGCACCAGGTCTGAAATCCAACTACCGGTATTTTCCTGATTAAGAAAAACGTAGTCACCTATTATACTGTGAACAATTTGACCTTCTCCCTCTGGATCGCTCCAGAGATGCCTTCACTACCTTTAATTTTATCACAGCTTGCTACATTTAATTACATTACCTACAGCAAACTATTAATTTCAGTGGAGACATATGTCTAGGCAAGACATGTTATTAGAGATTTCTGTGAGCTGGGCTGGCAATACATGTTTCTAAACAACCTTACCCTCATGTATCACACTGTGCAGAGTGCCCATTAAACATTATTGGATTAACTGTCTGCAGTACCAATAACAATCTGGAAGAAAAAAATAAATGAATCTCTTACTGTTGTTTGGTTGCTGACTGGCCGATCAGAAACTGGAATCAGTTTGAACATAATTGTTCCCTGGGACAGAGACTAAAAGATTTCAGAAGAAAAAAAGGTCAAAATATATTTGCTACTGGTAACACACTGAAAGCATTTTAAGTTTCATCACTGCAAGACGAATGATGGCTCCAAAAGCCCATTATAAATATCCTTATTATAAGAATGGAAATTGCTTAGCTCCAGCAGAATGCCATGTACAGAATCATTGTTAAAACAAAGATCTTTAAAAGAAAGATTGATTTAGTTCTTGTGTGGAAAACTTTGGAACCTTGCTAAGATGTCTAATGCCCTTAAATATGTCTTGTTAAAAACATATATATTTTCAGTATCAATTCACAATTAAATTTTAGTTCTGAAGTCTAATTTAAATTAACTATATAGGGCTGGGCTGTGCAAGCATGTTTTCAAGATTTGTAGATTTTGTGTTATGGTGAAGTTTGTATTTCTAATGGTGTGTTATGCATCTGAAGATAGGTGCAAACAGAGAAATCACGAGAGAGAAACAAATAAAAGAACAGACACTAACCAGAGTGGAACCTCACTGATTGGCACTAACAACTAGAGAGCCAATGGAGAATACTAAATATTGTGACCTGATGAGCAAGCTAACAAACATCAGGGATAGCGCATCAGGGAGTGATCTTTGTTTGCTAATTTTAAACAAAGATGATTTTAGTTTAAATTATTTATGACACTACTTGATAACACAGAAGTTAATGCATTTTGTAAAATGAATGAAGGCTTAAGAACGTGACACCTTATTTTGCAACTAATCCTTTTCAGAGAAATGGAGTGAGACTGCTGGGGGGGGGGGCGGGTAAAGGTTGGCAGAATTATTGATTTTAGATAGAGAGAATGAGTGAGGTTCTGCTGGGTTTTGTCCCTAATTCAAAAGGCAAAGGGTGGAATGCACCCCTATACAGATGTCCACAACAGGGTGTGTATACCACTTAGGCTCTATTTGGAGGGCTTAAAAGTAGCACATAGGCCATGTGCTGGCTCACTGCACAGGATGAATTTCACCCACAATGAAGAAACAGACAAAGTAGTAGATTACATGTAAAATTATTGCTGGTGTGTAGGTCTTCCTTCCTCTAGAAATTTACATTGAGAATTTAGGCTGCTCTTTTTAAAGGAAGTGCACGTATGAGTACATAGAATTACACTTGAACTACAGAGAAATGAAAAAAAAGTAAAATGCATTTCATACCAGAACATGGATAACTTGCTCTGGCTCTAGTCCTTCCACTGGAACTCCATTCACCTCTACCAGCTTGTCTCCGGCATACAACAATCCTAGAATAAAAAGGTACAGGAAAGAAGACACTCATTATAGAGAAGATGTGATTCTGAAAAAGTTCAGAGATGCAACAGAAAACTGGAGAACAGTCCTGAAATAAGAAATGCCCCTATCCTAGATTCGGACCTGAGTCAGGAATGTCAGATCTGAAGTAGTATCGTGCTGTGGATAGAGCAGACAGCTCTGTTATAGGCTTCACTGTGCAATCTCAAACAATTGACTTGACTTCTCTGAGCCTCAGTTTCTCTATTTGTAGGATAGGTGTATTCATTCTTCCCCTTTTTTTGTAAAGCACTTTGAGATCTAGTGGTGATGAAAAGGACTTGAGGAGTGTTAAGTATTCTTATCCAAACTAGAGTTCCCCCAGAACTGACGTGTTCAGATTCAGAGTTCTGGTTCTGACCATTATAGTAATAGGCTGAGTTACAATGTTCAGATCTAGATCTGAAACCCTTCATGGTCCAGAGGAAGTAATGGTGGAGAGGGAATATGATCTGGTGTTTAGGCTCATCTCTAGTTTCTACAGAAGTAAGTTTACTAAAGATAAGTAAGAAATACATGATCTATCATGCAAACCACAAGTGGTAGTTGCATCTTCCCCTTCAACTCAGTTAAACAGGTTATCTTGTGTATCTTAATTAATCCTAACAGGATCTCATTCAGCTGCTGTATACAACTTTGGTAAACTTATCCTCCAGACAGAGGCCATGGTACAGTAATGGGAACTATTTTATGATGGAGAGACTAGAGCCTGAGCAAGTTATCCACTTTCTGCTATGAAATTGAGTGTGCTGATGTTCATACCAGGTGGTACTATTTTGTATTACTGCTTAACTCATGCCAGATTTATCCAGGTGTTGATGTTGAGTGTAAACATTGTAAGATTGTGTTTGACGTTGGCTTTCTGTCTCATCTTTTTTGAATGCAACACATTTACCCCGGAATGAGAGAATTATGAAGAAATAATAAAAAAAAGTCAGAAGTACTTCAGCGTGAGGCAATTATTACTATTTATACGGTACTGTCAAGGTATGTGCTTAGAAGTTCTAATAGGAGAGAATTTACAGTTGCAGAAAAAAAAGGTTATTTTTTCCCTGCTGTGTGTTTCAAATGATACTTACCACTTCTGTCTGCTAGCCCACCATGGATCACCCTGGCAACCACAATGTCACCTGTTATCTCATGGCGTTTAATGGTGGCACCCTGGCAAAATAAAAAGAATAAATATCTTTTGATTCCTTTCAAACTTCAAATCTGATCTCCTTAATGACTGGAGATTACTGAAAAAGATTCCTTTTCTCCTTAAAGCTGCACAGTATTGCAGGACCCGTAAGTACCGTTCACAATACATTAAAAGATGTGTAAACTTAGTCTCTTAAGGGACATGAACAAAATGGCCATTATACGGCCCAGTTTCCAACTCTCGCATTCTATGAAATTGTACATAGGGCCTACTGTAATACATCTTTTCCATCTCTAATGTTATGATTTTCCAGTACTAATCCTTGTATTTATCACAAATATAGTACAACATAAAAGGGCAACAAGGGCAAACAACTTCCAAGAAATTTTGTTTGGTTTTTACCCTCCTTCCCACTCCATTTGCCAAGGAGGCACTTTATTTGTTCAAGATGAGTCTTTGTCAATTTAAAAGAGAATAGAATTAACAAAATTTCTATAGCATTGCTTATAAATAACCCATTTATACAAAACACTTTATTGAATCTATTGCACAAGTTCAAACGATCAAAAAAACCAGAAAGCTTCCTTACCAGGGGCTGCTTGTTTTTCACTAAGCAGACAATCCTCATGGCTTCTTCATTTTCAGGGATGTTATCTGGTAGAGGGGGAAGGATTGGTTCAAAATCTTTCTGGGCCACAGTATCATGAGCTGATAGTAAGGCCTGTGACAAGAAGAAAGAAGCAAGCGAAGGTCATCCCAAGAAATAGCTTTGACTGGGGCTGTCCAGGAGTCAGAAGTGGGAGACTGAATTCTTACATGAATATAGACCCACACGGCAGTGGCTGACATCATTGCTCTTTCCACTGAAAAATTCAATCACTGGACATTTTCCTGTTTTCTTGGAATTTAATCTTAGGAGAGCTGTGTCCTTGTTTGGGGATATAGCACAAGCACATAGGCTTTGTAATAGATTTTAAGACAAAACAAGTTTGTTCATGTAAAAAACCTGCCCCATGTCTCTAAGAATTTTTTTAAATAGATCTCTCAAAAGCATAGATATTAAAAACAGCGGTAACCATCAGTCTGTTGTGCATACTGTAGATATTTAATTCTTTCATGAGGTAAGGGATGAGATACAGACTTTAAAGGTAGGGGAAAGAATCCCACACTTGCAAATTCACAGCTACCATTGTCCACTAATTTCTTCTTGCCATAACTAATCCAAATCTCTATTTATCATAAACCTTATCCCAGATTTGGACCTTAGCGTCCAAAGTATGGGGGTTGGCATGAAAACCTCCAAGCTTGGTTACCAGCTTGGACCTGGTACTTGCTGCCACCACCCAAAAAATTAGAGTGTTTTGGGGCACTCTGGTCCCCCTGAAAAACCTTCCCTGGGGACCCCAAGACCCAAATCCCTTGAGTCTCACAACAAAGGGAAATAATCCTTTTTCCCTTCCCCCCTCCAGGTGCTCCTGGAGAGATACACAGACACAAGCTCTGTGAATCCAAACAGAGTGACTCCCCCTCTCCGTTCCCAGTCCTGGAAACAAAAGCACTTTCCTCTTCACCCAGAGGGAATGCAAAATCAGGCTAGCAAATCCAACACACACAGATCTCCCCCTGATTTCTTCCTCCCACCAATTCCCTGGTGAGTACAGACTCAATTTCCCTGAAGTAAAGAAAAATTCCAACAGGTCTTAAAAGAAAGCTTTATATAAAAAAGAAAGAAAAATACATACAAATGGTCTCTCTGTATTAAGGTGACAAAATACAGGGTTAATTGTTTAAAAGAAATATGAATAAACAGCCTTATTCAAAAAGAATACAAATCAAAGCACTCCAGCACTTATATTCATGCAAATACCAAATAAAAGAAACCATATAACTTACTATCTGATCTCTTACTATCTGATCCTTACACTTAGAAACAGAAGATTAGAAAGCAGAAACTACTTCTCCAAAGCTCAGAGAAAGCAGGCAGACAGAAAACAAAGACCTCAGACACAAAATTCCCTCCACCCAAAGTTGAAAAAATCCGGTTTCCTGATTGGTTCTCTGGTCAGGTGCTTCAGGTGAAAGAGACATTAACCCTTAGCTATCTGTTTATGACACTATTGCCTTCTTTGCTGTCTTCTGCAGGCAGCTGCAAAGTTCATTCCCCCCATACTGAAGTCATTTCAGTGAGAGATGTTTCGATTCCCCTTTCAATGGCCAGCACTTGCCTTCAAGTTTGGATTTCGCAGAAGTCGTCTCAGCTCTCTGATCTCTGTAGATTGAGGGACTCCACGCAACAACTCCACCACCTGGTGATGAGAGAGTGGGAACTGGATCCATCAGGAATTCCTATTTTAAATACTGTAGTAAACTTTATTTGGTAATGTAACAGACTTTTTCTTTAACTCCATGCTATGAGACTAAGTGAATTCCCTTCTCCAATCCCACAACTAGATTTCATCACCAGTATAAGTTTCTAGCACGAACCATTAAGCTTCCAGCTAATTCTGTCCTGAACTTATTAAAATCATCCTATCAGAAACCTTATAAAATTCATAGATTTGAGCCAAGCTCCTTTATGGTCAGCTCTTATGACAAGGCAGATTGTGAATTGGGGAGGAGGGATGATCTAGCTGTTAATGCACAGGACTCGTAGTCACTCTGCCACAGACTATGTGATTTTGGGAATTCCACACCTTCTATGTGTTTTTGATCCCCTGTCTGTACAATGGAGATGATTAACTACTTGTCTCACAAGGGAGCAAGGCTAAAGTCATTAATGCTTGTGATGCGCACTCAGATCGTTGGACAGACTGCACCACAGATATGCAGAGTATTATTATGTGCAGTTGAGTTAACAAATTAGGGTTTGGTTAAAAAAAAAAGGAATATAGTCTCTTATATAATCTCACCTCACGAGACAGTGCACGTGCTTGGGGTGTGACTGGGACTGTTTTTTTTCTGATAGATTGATGGAGGCATTCATAAACCTATTGAGTGAAATGATAAGGAAAAGGGAACAATGCAATACTACTCAATGGATTCACACCCATGGTGTGATCCACTCATATGGAAACCACACACACACACACACAATGCCTCATCACTAAAGATTTTCTAGGAGTAGCTAGAATAAAAATCATAAATAAGGCTACGATTTAGTCATGGAGGCCACGGAATTCATGACTGCCAGCAACCTCTGTGACTTCAGCCTGCTGTGGTCAGTAACTGCAGGGTCCTCCACCACCAGCAGGGGTAGGGAGTTGCAGGGTCCCACTGGCAGCTCCCTGAGCCCGCAGTTGTCAGCAGGTGAATCCCCGACCCGCCCGTGCTGCAGGCGGCTCCTAGCCCCTACGCAGCTGCCCCGCTTCAGGCAGTGTGGGGACTGACAGATCCCCTTTTTGTCAGATATACTTTCAGTAAAAGTCACGGACAGGTCACAGCTTCCGTGATTTTTTCTTGTTTGCCCATGACCTGTTTGTGACTTTTACTAAAAATATCCATGACAAAATCTTAGCCTTCATGATTAAGGCTATCAATTCTTCTGATTCAGGACCTAACTACAGATTGCCAGCTGAGGCCAATTTTAAATCTGACATTACATAGAACTACCCAATTAGCCAGGTACACTGGGATTTTCCACCTTAATCTGAAGTATCGGTAATAAGTTACTGTCAAGGGCAAGATAAAGGGCTTACTGGACCAATGCTCTAATCCAGTATGGCAATCCTCAGAGATTCCATTGTTTCCCTTCTTCCCCTAACTATAATCCTTACTCAAATAGCAAAGCTAAACTAAATCACCAATTTAAAGACTGACTTCAAGGAAAGTTTTATTCACCTAATACAGTGGTTTCCAACCTTTTCATGCCCCAAATCACTTTTTTAATCTAAGGGCAACCCAGGATCTACCTCGCCTCTTCCCCAAAGCCCTGTCCTGCTCATTCCATCCTCCCCTTCTCCGTCGCTCTTCTCCTCCACCCTTACTTACTTTCACCGGGCTGAGGTAGGGGATTGGGGTTCAGGAGGAGGTGCGGGCAGTGGGCTGGGGCTGAGGGGTTCACAGTGTGAGGAGGCTCTGGGCTGAGCTTGGGCCAGAGCGTTGGGGTGCAGAGGGGGTGCAGGATGCGGGCTCTGGGAGGGAGTTTGGGTGAAGCAGGGGATTGCAGGCTGGGGCAGAGTGTTGAGGTGCAGGAGGGGGTACAGGGTGCTGGGTCAAGGAGGGTGGTCAGGGCTGGGGCTTGGAGTGCAGGAGGGGGTTGGGGTGCTGGCTCTGGGAAGGGGTTATGGGCTGGGAGTTGGGCTGCAGGAGGGGGCTTGGTGCTGGCTCTGGGAGGGGGCTCAGAGTGGAACTTGGGGTGCAGGAGGGGGTATGGGCTGCAGGAGCGAGTTTGGGGTGCTGGCTCTGGGAGGGGGCTCAGGGCTGGGGTGCAGCCTTCCACTGGGCAGCACTTATGTTCGGCAGCGCAGCACTTATGGTGGTGGGTGCAGCAAGGCTAAGGCAGGCTTCCTGCCTACACCAGCTCCACACTGCTCCCGGAAGAGGCCAACACACTCTGGGGGAGGGGCGTGGAAACGTGGCTCTGTGTGCTGCCCCTCTTTGAAGCACCTCCCTTACAGCTCTCCTGGCCAATGGAAGCTGTGGGGGTGGTGCTTGCAGGCAGGAACGGCACACAGAGGGAGATCCCTGCCCCCCACCACACCTGTGGAGCCACGCTGGCTGCTTCTGAGAGCAGCGTAGGGCCAGGATAGGGAGTCTGCCTTAGTGACAGCCATACTGTGCTGCTGGAGAGCGCGATTGACCGGGAGATCCTCTAGGATCAACCAGTCAATCATGATTGACCGGTTGGTGACCACTGACCTAGAAGGGTTTTTTTTTAATTTTTGTTTTATTAACTTTGGACCTGTTTACAGACTTGAAAAAAATTCCTTTCCTGCTAAAATGTTTAACTTAAAACAGTTGAAAAAATTGTCTAATAGGAAAAATTTCCTTCCCAGTTAGGGTGACCAGATGACAAGAACAAAATATCGGGACACATGGGGAAGGCGGGGGAGAGAGAAGTGGGCTGCCGAAGCAAAAAAAAAGCCAGAGTGCAAAATATTGGGATAAATGGCATCCCAACCATACATCAGTTGGGACGCAGGACAAAACTAAATATTGGGATTTTATCGGGACGTCTAGTCACCCTATTCCCAGTTCAGTCTGATGCTAACATACAGCCCTTGATTATACGTCACAGCAATGCAATCAATAGTAAATAATATTTCAAACTCGTATAGCACCTTTCATTCATTCATAGAAAACAAGATATCACACCCATTTTACAACCTGGGTACAGATCACCACCTGCAGCCAATCTTAACTCTCCCTGTGATTGCATGGGATTACACAATTAGCCAGGTACACTGGGATTTTCCACCTTCATCTGAAGTATCTGGATTAATTAACCTACAGTCTCCGCATGGCAGTGAGGCAGATGCCTGTTGGAGATATTGTTCTCCAAGGAAGACTGGTCTTGCAGACAAAGAGGGCTTTACCTTTAGGAGAGCTTGCAGCCAGGGAGATCTGAGCAGGTCGTATAACACTCCAACTCCATTGACATCCCTTTTACAGAACAGGCTCAATTCTTGTAACACTAGAGTCAAAACATGAGACAAACATGAGCTCAAGAAACAAGAGAGTGCAGTGCATTTCAGCACAAACGGCTGATCAAAAAAGCCAAGTATTGGCCCAGATCTCTGAGAAGGTAATTCACTTGAATTTATATTCCCTTATAATGTGTCCCAGATACCCAACTGGTAATTCCTTAAGAAGAAAAGGTTCCCTGTTGTCAGCTCTATGGTGCATACCTTCTTATCAGCTGTATTTGTGCAGGGCAAGCAATTGTCCACTGATCAGAGAAACATATTCCCCATGGGCATCCCACACCTATTTAAGTTTGAATCCAAGTTGACATTTATTCCATCCATGCACTGTAGTAACTTTGCCTTGCCCATGTTTTAGGGATTTGTTTTAGATTGTTTCTCTCTCACCATTTGAAAGTGCTCATCACATCTCAAGGGCTATAGAATATAATAATAATAATAATAATAATTCACATTCCAGCCTGACCTGAGAGTTCAGTTAATAAATCTGTACCACTGACAGCCATCCTGTACATTGCCTCCTAGGAATGACTCTTTCCCCATTCCCATCAGAAACAGCACCATTTCCCCTACATAAAAAGAACAGGAATAGTGTGTAGACACAATGAAAATCTAGACTGTTTGAAAACCGAAGGAGGCATAAGAATTTTAGCCCTTATCAGTTTATGACCATTATTCAAAATCAGGCCTATATGCCACAGGAAACTAGATTTTTATAACAGTATTGGATCATTTCTAAAGTCTATGCTATGCCCAGAAATTATGAGAAAACTGAAAATATTAACATACAGAAGTCTGAGGATAGGTAGCTAACTCCCATTGAAAGTGAATAGGACCTATGCACCCAATTCACTGAGGCACTTTGTAAATCCCACTAGGCACCTATCTGAATCTTCAAGTACCTAAATACCTTTATAAATCTGGTCCGAGATGATTTTCTGACAGAGGCCAAATAAAACTGATCTGCTCCCTCACTCCCCAATACACTCTGATTTTCAACACTTCTTATTATATCCTCTCTTCCTTTTTTGTGCTTTCACAGGGCGACTATGCTTCTCTGTCCTGCCTTAAGTCAAGCATCTCACTAGTAAAACAAGTCAAGGGCCAACTGATTTTCTTAATTTCCTTCTCTCAGTCCCCTTTGTTGTTAAGCACTGAAGGCTGGAATGTTGTTGCCACAGTAACACTGTCCAGGCTGCTAAGCAGTTACAGATGCTCAGCGCTTCTCATTCTTGGAGCTCTGGTGTTATCAGCATTGGAAGAGAGTGCAGCCTGCTAACTGAGCAGACCTTGATGTTACACATAAGAAAAAACACAGGCTCAGTTTGGTGACAAAGGCACTTGGCCAGATTTATTGCCCTCAAGACACAGTACCAGCGCCCCGGCTCTGTGGTTACAGGTACACTAACACATGAGTGCCCAGTAGTAAGGAGTGGCTCAGTCAGCTGTGGGAGTCTCTGCTGTCCCCTCAGCTGCACAAAGAGTGAAGGTGAGGCACCCCAATATTTACTGATGAGACAAAACTTACGTACTACCTTACGGTTTTCATGACATCTGCTTATCATCTCCCCTTGTACCTTGCTCCTGATATCTTCTGTGAAACCCTCTTATCTTGTGCTAGGTCAGGATGTACCTGGGCTCATCTTTTGGAAGGTGTTCACATACATACCCAGTGCCTGGTATTTCTTAGGAGTGCCTGTGTTTTAGCAATGCTAGCAGTGCCCTTGCCAAATTAATGTATTAGACAGTGAACTGGTAAGCACCTGCTTTAATACATGGCCTGACTTTGGTTCACAGCTTAGCCTGGCTTTGCTGAATGTGGTTCAGGTCTCAAGCCTTGCACCACATTCAGCAAAGCCAGGCTCTTTGTAACTTGCACCAGGCCCCATGCTCACTCACTCTCTCTACACTACACCCTTTCTGTGCTTTTTTCCCCATGCTGCCTTTATGCTTGCAAATGTCTTCCTGCTCCAGTGCACCGAACAAGTTCCTTCTCATGCAAATGTCTCCTGAAACCTCAATTCTTCCACCAAACTGATCACTCCCTCTCAAAAAAATGTGTATTTTAAAAAAACAACCAACCAAAAAAAACCTAGTCACAATACAGTCAGCTTGGACCACTGCAGATAACTACACCAGACAAAGACTACATCTCTTCTTTTGTTTACTGCTTTCCTTCCAGAGACTCTCTACATGTATTGACTGTTCATTTTGGTTTTGCTATCACTTTAGGCCTTGAGCCTTATGCCTGTGCTTAGCATTAAATTAACTGACTTCAATTATATTATTCAGATGCTTGTTTGCCAGATCAGCACCTTAGAGTGTCAGCTCTGAGATAGGGAATTTGACCTAAATTATTGGAAAACGCTAGTGATTTTAGATGCCAGATATGAGAAATTTTAAAAAAGGTACCTGATTTGGAGGGAAAGTGCTCAGCACTTTCTGAAAAATCAGACTCTTAAGGCATTTAAAAGCAGGCTTCCCAAAGTCACTACTCACTTATAAAAAAAATTAGGCCCTTACCTCAATTGTGCCTGTAATGCTTGACTCACACCTGTCTGGTACTACATAAACAAACAAATAAGACTAAATTCCAAGCAAGAATGGGATTTGTCATATATACTATCAGTGATATTTTAAAATATCTGCTGACTTGATAACTGCACGTTTCTTTCTTGTTTTGAAAAAGGAACACAAGAGTTATATGCTGTACCAGTCTCCTGGCCAGGTACTGCAAGCATCTCCATCTTCTCCTTCACTCTAGGAGATTCTTCCCGTTTCTCTGAATGGATCATTCACAGCAGCAATATTTCACAAAACAGACTCCAAACTGTGAAACGAAGAAAAGATGGTTACTCACCTTTGTAATTGTTGTTCTTCGAGATATGTTCCTCATATCCATTCCAATTAGGTGTGCACGCGCCGCGTGCACGTTCATCGGAAGATTTTTACCCTAGCAACACTTGGTGGGTCAGCTGGGTCGCCCCCTGGAGTGGTGCTGCCATGGCGCTGGATATATACCCCTGCCGACCCAACGGCCCTTCAGTTCCTTCTTGCCAGCTACTCCAACAGAGGGGAAGGAGGGTGGGTTTGGAATGGATATGAGCAACACATCTCGAAGGACAACAGTTACAAAGGTGAGCAACCGTCTTTTCTTCTGCAAGTGCTTGCTCATATCGATTCCAATTAGGTGACTCCCAAGCCTTACTTAGGCAGTGGGCTCGGAGTGAGATGTTGCAGAATGTAGAACTGCTGATCCAAATGCCGTGTCATCTCTGGACTGTTAAACCAGAGCGTAATGTGAGGCAAAGGTGTGGACCGAGGATCAGGTAGCTGTGTGACATATCTCCTGGATAGGTACATGAGCCAGGAAGGCGGCAGATGAAGCCTGAGCCCTGGTAGAATGTGCAGTGAGGTGGCTCAAGGGAACAAGAGCCAAGTCATAACAAAGTACGGCTGCACGCCATCACCCAAGATGAGATCCTCTGGGAGGAGACAGGTAGGCCCTTCATTTGGTCTGCCACCGTGATGAAGAGTTGGGGCGTTTTACGAAAGGGTTTTGTCCGCTCGATATAAAATGCGAGTGCTCTACAGATGTCTAGGGAGTGCAATTGTTGTTCCCGTCATGATGAGTGTGGCTTCGGGAAGAAGACCGGAAGGAAGATATCCTGGTTGATATGAAAGGCTGTTATCACTTTAGGGAGGAAAGCTGGGTGTGGCTGCAACTGCATCTTGTCCTTGTGAAACACAGTAGACGGTGGGTCCACCGTGACAGCCCTAAGCTCGGAGACTCGTCTGGTCAATGTAATGGCTACGAGGAAAGCTGTCTTCCAGGACAGGTATAGTAGTGAGCAAGTTGCTAACGGCTCGAAAGCGGCAGACATAAGTCTGGTTAGAACCAGGCTGAGGTCCCAGGTTGGGGCGGGACGGCATACTTGGGGGTATAGGCGGTCCAAGCCCTGGAACCTAGAAACCATAGGGTGTGAGAACACAGAGCGGCCACTTTTCCCTGGGTGGAAGGTAGAGATGGCCGCCAAGTGCACCTTCAATGATGATACTGCTAGGCCCTATTGTTTGAGAGACCAGAGGCAGTCCAAGATGGTGGGGATCGAGACCTCGGTGGGAGTAACATGCGTTTCGCACCAGCAGGAGAAACGCTTCCACTTGGCCAGATACATTAACTGAGTGGAAGTTTTCCTGCTACCCAGGAGTACTTGTTGTACTGAGGCAGAGCAATGTAACTCGGACTGGCTTAACCACGTAGCAGCCATGCTGTGAGATGAAGGGATTGCAGGTCTGGGTGGTGAAGTCTGCCGTGGTCCTGAGTTATGAAGTCTGGATGAAGAGGCAGGGTGACTGGGTTGGCTATCGACAGGTCGAGCAACATGGTGTACCAGTGTTGCCTGGGCCAAGCAGGGGCGATCATGATCAAGCGAGCTCTGTCCCTGCGGAGCTTTATCAGGACCAGTGGGAACGGTGGAAAGGCGTAAAGCAGTTGGCTCATCCACGGCATCAGGAAAGCGTCCAAAATCAAGCCCGGGGAGAGACCTTGGAAGGAGCAGAACATCTGGCATTTCCTGTTTTCGCGGGAAGTGAGGAGGTCTATACGGGGAAAGCCCCACTTCCGGAAAACAGAATGAATAACGTGCAGACGAATCAACCACTCGTGAGACAGGAAGGATCTGCTGAGTCGATCCGCCAGGGTGTTCCGAACCCCTGGGAGAAAAAAGACGCTACCAGGTCTATCGAGTGGGCTATACAGAAGTCCCAGAGCTGCATGGCTTCCTGACAAAGGGGATAGGACCGTGTCCCTCCCTGCTTGTTTATGTAATACATGGCCGTTCTGTTGTCTGTGAACACTGAGATACAACGGCCTTGCAAATGCTGTTGAAATGCCTGGCACACAAGGCGGACTGCTCTCAGCTTTTGGACATTGATGTGCAAGACCAGCTCGAGATGACCAAAGGCCTTGAGTGTCAAGATGGCCGAGGTGAGCACCCCAGCCGAGAGATGACGCGTCCGTCGTCAGGGACATAGAAGACTGAGGCGGATGGAACGGCATCCCTGCACACACCAGGGAGTGCATCAACCACCAGTCGACAGAGCCTAGGATGCTTGGAGGAATTGTGACTATCACGTCTATGGTGTCTCTGCCCGGGTGGTATACCGAGGTGAGCCAAGATCGGAGAGGAAGGAGGCATAACCTGGCGTGTTTGGTCACGAACATTCAGGCAGCCATGTGACCTAGGAGACTGAGACAAGTGCAAGCCGAAGTTGTCAGGAAGTTCTGTAGGCCTCGGATAGTTGTTACCATCGCCTGAAACCGAGGCTGTGGTAAGCAGGCTCTGGCGAGATTGGAGTCCAGGATGGCCCCAATGAAGTCTATCCTCTGTGTGGGAACCAGAGTGGATTTCTCTGTATTGATCATCAGGCCTAGACTCATGAATAGGTCCTTGACGATGTCCACATGATGGGTGACTTGTGCCTCAGAGGTCCCTCGAATGAGCCAATCAATCATGGAGATACAGAAAAACGTGTATCCGACGGCGGCGGAGGGAGGCGGTGATTACAGCCATGCACTTTGTGACTACTCTCGAGGCTGTAGAGAGGCCAAACGGAAGGACCGTAAACTGGAAATGTTGATGGTTGGCTACAAACCGGAGGTACCATCTGTGTGGAGGATAAATGGCGATGTGAAAATACGCGTCCTTCATATCGAGGGTGGCATACTAGTCTCCGGGATCCAAGGATGGGATGATGGTCCCCAGGGATACCATGCAGAACTTCAACTTTATCATGAACTTGTTGAGTTCTCGCAGATCTAGGATAGGTCTGAGACCTCCCCACCTTGGAGATTAGGAAATAGCAAGAGTAGAACCCCTTGCCCCTTTCGTCCTTTAGTACCTCCTCTATGGCTCCCATGGCAAGGAGCGTCCGCACCTCTTGTAAGAGGAGTTGCTCGTGAGAGAGGTCCTGAAGAGGGACGAGGATGGAGGGTGAAAAGGTGGGGGGCGAAATAAACTGGAGATGGTACCCAAGTTCCACCGTGCGTAGGACCCAACGATCCGAAGTTAGTTGGGACCATGCAGGGAGGAAAAAGGAGAGGAGGTTGTAAAAGGGAGGGAAAGGATCCTGGAAAGTAACTGGTACGCCATCCTCTGGTGCATCTTCAAAAGTTTGCCTTTGGCCCCGTAGGTGGCTTGGAGGGACCCTGATTTTCACCCCCTTGGGGTCCTGACTGCCATCTATGACCGGCTCGACCACGCCTTCTGCCAAAGTCCTGCCTCTGTCGAGGTGGAGGGTAAGGGCGGTGAGGCTGGGGCCGGAAAGGCCGGTGCTGAGTCACCGGCGTGTGCATGCCGAGAGAGCGCATAATGACCCTTTTGTCCTTTAGGCTTTGCAGCGTAGGGTCAGTCTTTTCAGAAAAGAGGCCTTGACTGTCAAAAGGCAAGTCCTGTATGGTATGCTGTAGTTCCGGCGGGAGGGCTGACACTTGAAGCCATGAAATGCATCTCATGGCAACTCCCAAGGCCAGAGTCCTGGCTGCAGAGTCTGCTGCATCCAGCAAGGCCTGGAGGGAAGTCCTCACCACTTTCTTCCCCTCCTCCAAGAGGTCAGCAAACTCTTGACAGGAGTCTTGAGGGACTTACTCCGTGAACTTGCCCACTGCCGCCCAGGTGTTGTAGTTGTAGTGGCTAAGCAGGGCTTGCAGGTTTGCCACCCGGAGTTGGAGGGCCCCTGCAGAGTATACCTTACAGCCCAGTAAGTCCACACGCCTAGCCTCCTTCGATTTTGGAGCCGGAGCTGGCTGGCCATGGCGTTCCCTCTCATCGACAGACTGTACGACAAGGGAGCAGGGAGGAGGATGGTCGTGCAGGTACTCGTACCCCTTAGAGGGCACCATGTACTTGCGCTCAACTCCCCTGGCAGCGGGTGGAATAGAGGCTGGAGACTGCCAGATGGTATCAGCATTGGCCTGGATCGTCCGGATGAATGGTAAGGCCACTCTTGTGGGGGTGTCAGCCGACAGAATATCCACCACCGGGTCCTCTATCTCCGGTGCCTCCTCTACCTGGAGATTCATATTGAGTGCCACACGTCTCAGGAGGTCCTGATGGGCCCTCAGGTCAATTGGAGGAGGGCCCGTGGAGGATGTCCCTACCACCGCCTCATCAGGAGAGGAGGAAGAGGAGAGGCCAGGGACAAGCGGGTCCTGTGTGGACTCTTGCTCTTGGACAACCTCCGGCTCCAGTGGGATCTGGGAGTCTGGTGGCTGAAAAGGTGCTTCCTCCATACCGGTAGGAGGGGGGCGGCTGACAGTCGCCTCCGGCACCCGATGCTCTGATGGAGCAGAGCGAGATGGGACTGGAGGTACACCTTGGGCCTGGTGATATGCCCAAGGTGTCCAGAATGACCACTGATAGGGGCCTTGATCTTGGGCCTGGGTCTCCTGGAAGATTCTGGTGGGCACATCAGAGTCACGGTCCTGTGCATAGGAACTGTCCACATGAGAGGACACCAATGCGTGTCGGGATGGCCAAGGAGGGGCTGAAAACCCCTGGGAAGAGTCGCCCTCTATGATTGATCTTGCTCTGTGTGGCACCAGGGATCAGAAGCCATACCAGTACCGGGAACGAGATCGGGACCTACGACTGGAGCAGTGCCGGGAGGTCGACCGGGATCTTTAAGCTCAGCGTCTGGAGCGGCTGCGAGAGTCACGGTGCCTGGAGTGGTGCCGGGAGCTGGATCGGTGCCGAGAGTACTGGGCTGGCGAATGGGACGCTGATCGGTGTTGCGAGTGTGACCGGTACCGAGAAGAGGATTGGTGCTGGGACCGCGATCAGCGTTGGGACCGGGATCGACGACGGGACCGGGAACGCCGGCGGGATCGTGATCGTGAGTGGTGCCGCTCTGCGGTGCCGACAGAGGGTGGTATCATCAAGGCCAGCTTGCCTACAGATTGTATGACCCGCACCGGCGGTGTCGGGGGATGAGGCAGGGCAGACTGTCATCGCAATCAGCTTCCTCACCGTGGAAAATGTCTCCAGCGTGGAGGGAATAGTGAGCTCAACCACGGCTCTCGCCGGGGAGCTTTCAGGTACTGGACTCGATGGCCCTTGCGGGACTGGAATCGACGGTGCCAACGTTGTCGGTGCTGCAGCAGGTGTAGGTGCCGGGCGGTCCGATCTAGCTGGGTGCTCTGGCTGCAGTACAGGTGGCACGGAAGCAGCAGGAGTCTTATGTCTCTTCACCTGCGGGGAGAGAGAACAGTGCCGAGCAGACACTGGTGCCGGTGATGGTCAATGCTGAGAGGCCTTAGCAGTACCGGTGCGATCTGGTTCCGAAGATGCGCTTCTGCCAGTGGATTGTCCAGCGCTTGGTGCCGAGGGTGGAGGAGTAAGAGCTGCCTTCATTAGGAGCTGTTCGAGATGAAAGTCCCGCTCCTTTTTCGTCCTTGGCTTGAAGGCCTTCCAGATCTGGCACTTATCTGCTAGGTGGGATTCCCCGAGGCACTTAAGGCAGGAGTGGTGGGGATCTCCTGTTGGCATTGGCTTGTGACAGGCTGAGCACAGTTTGAAACCCGGTGAACCGGGCATGGGCCCTGACACCGAGTGTGGGGAAGGGGCTAATCCCCAAACCCCTCTTAACTATATGCACTAACAATGTTATAAAAACGAATAAGAATTAACTGCACAAGAATACTGAGAGAACTACAAATAGCTAGGGAAGTGGAGATCAGCTAAGCCGTGCTCCACTGTTCCAATGACTGACACGGGCGGTAAGAAGGAACTGAAGGGCTGTTGGGTCGGCAGGGGTATATATCCGGCGCCATAGTGGCGCCACTCTAGGGGGCAACCCAGCCGACCCACCGAGTGTTGCTAGGGTAAAAATCTTCCAACGAACGTGCACGCAGCGCGTGCACACCTAATTGGAATCGATATGAGCAAGCACTTGAAGAAGAATAAGCATGTTGGAATAACTTTCAATTTGTAAGAAAGAAAGTAGAATAAAAACAGACTGGGGGATAAAAATAGTGTTTCAGATTCAAATGTCACAAAACAATATCACAACCAGTTTAAATTAGATATGGGCTGAGAAAACCAAAGTCGACAGGACTTGCATCTCAGTTTGAGTCCATGTTGACTGCTAAGGTTAGGGTGGGATTCAAATTAAATGCTTTTAGTCTGGTCCATCTCCAATTTAAACAGAGCAGAATAATATTGTTCACAAAGCCATGGTACCCAATGGATGGCCTACAGGTCAAAAGTGGTCCATGGTTATATTTACCTTTAGTAAGTAGATGTATTCTCCATGGGACACTTGTGCTAAGGTGCATTTCTTTACCTTGATCGAAATAGTCTCTGGCTGCTTGTAGCACATCTTGGTGCAAGACCACATTTAATACCATCAGCAGTTAATGGGAAAGGCTTATCTGATCAAACCTTTTAACTGTTCAAATTCTACCACCATATTAAACAAGACATCACTCAGACAGTACGGCTCAAATTGGTTTACTCCTCACAAAGAGCCTTTAGGCTCATGGTAAGTTGCTAATGTGACTCAGCTGGACAAAAATTTGGGCATCCATAGTCAAAAGTAATTGCAGATTTAGTGGTAGTCTTATGTGAATTCGTAATTAGCAATACTTTGAAGAGTTTGCCCCATTTGCCATAAAACTGTTATAGTTTATTGGGTACATTCATATTTTTTAAATTTTATAAAACTCAGTTTAGATATGACTGAACTATAGTGGCTCCTTGCAGTGGGAGGGGAGGGTTTAAGTTGCATGCTTTCAAGGAGCATCTATGAACTCAAAATCTGCGTTACATTAATGCACTAAGTCACTGTATTTAAATTATGAAGTTTCCACTTGCCTCCTCAAATACAAGGCACGCTTGTGAAAACATGCTATACACCAAATTTTTAAATGCACTGTCACAGACAGCTGTAATTTACTTCCCCCAAGATATCTGAAAATAAAAAATAACAACCCATTTTTCAGTCTACAGGGACTGTCAAGTTAAGAGTCATATTTAAAAATAAACCAAATTTCGTTTCCTGTTACTACTATGTTAGACTTAAAATTGAAAGAATTTTGAAAATCAGATTTGCTTCCTTCACTAACGGGGCCAGAATCTGCAAAGACCTCTTCATATAAAGAGTTTAATTGCCTTCAATATGAGTAAAGTTGCTCTGATATTTAAGACTTGGCAGGGTATTCCAAGGTATTTAGTTTTTGTATTTCTTTCATCTGGGACAATAAAAGTAGGCTTTTCACTACCACATCCTAGTTCTCATGCACTAGTTCAATGCTACAGTGAACAATGGAAAGAGATCATTTAAATCCAAAGTGATTTTCAATTTCATTAAAATTACAAAAACATTGGTATTAATATAGGCTTCCATCAAGCTTATTGCATGAACAACCTTACAGTATCCCTTTAAAATTTTAGGTATAAAAGTATGAAATGTAAAGCCAAAAACAGCATCAAAAACTGATATTCCATTATTTGTTCGTATTGTCATAAAAAATTTTTTTCCTCAATTTCTCAAAAAATTCCTTCCAATTTCTCTGATAACTTTAAGCCCAATTTAAATTTTTATGGTCATCTTAATACAGCAGTCATCCCTAAAAATTTAGCAACTTTGCCTTAGAGAACGAAGATCCTGATCCTGAAAACACTTATAAACATGCTCAGTTGTACCCAGGTAACATCACTAAAATTGATGGCTAGAGTAAAGTTAAGCATGCACATGAGTGTTTGCAAGACTGGGGTCTAAACAGCCTTATCTCAGTATTTGCAAAATAATCTAGATTTCCCTATACTTTCTGTATGGAAAAATGAAGACAACATTAAAATTATTTAGTAATCAAAGGCAAAATTTGCCTCTCTTAGGGCAGCCCATGATCTAAAAAACGAAAATGGTGTTTTATAAATGGAAATACTAATAACTTTCCACAGCAGCATGAATCATGGCATTCAAAAATGCTTACAACTTAAAAAAAGTTAAGGACTCATTTAAGTACACAATATATGGGCAAATTAAATCTGTCAAATTATTACACTTTAAATTAATGATTAAACACAATGGACCACACCCCCAGATTGAAATCAGAGGAAACTCTCCATTCCATTTCTTTTAGCAAATGTCGCTATAGGGAGACTGAGTCAAGGATTTTTAGAAGAGTCAATCATCTATTCTAGAGAAAACTGAAGTTGTAGTTTCTCATTTCCAGCAGCTCAGTGCCATCCATGGATCTGAAGGAACAGGATGAACACATCACATTCAGTCACATGTAATCTATCAGATTTGAAACCTGGGTCTCCAGAAGTAAAAGGTCTGTATAACCTAGTGTGTCTCCTGGACCCTACTTTGATGTGTCTTCAACAGCGTTCTGTGTAAAGGTTTCATGGTATAGCCAAAATTACAATTATAAAATTAACATTGAAGAAAACCTTTGCACTGAGAAATTCCTGTTATAGCTCAATCCAAAGGTAATGCCTCCCACAAACATTAACGAATTGCATCACAAAACATTTGAACGAGGGAGCCAATAACAATACTAATGTACAAGTAGTGAATACCATACCAACCTGTGTTAGATATATGCAGTTTATCTTTCTGGATTATCAAACAAAGCAAGAAGGCAGCCATTTTCCCAGGACTGTGGACAGGAAATTATAAGGTACAGTAAGAGATTTATTAGCTCAATCTGCTTATAAAAGCAGAAGGAATTAGTGTCACTTTTACTGCACTTCTTAGTGCCTATTTTTAGAAGGCACTTCTCTTCTCTTGGGTCCTGCCCTATCTTGAAAAGATAGCTGGGATCAGGGAAAGAATTCGGAAGAGATACCCGATTATGTTTTAATCAACGTACTATTGAATATACCCTATTCACTACAAATTTGCCCCATAAGGGAACAAAGAAAAGTACTATTTTAAACCTTTGGGGATCTGGTAGGTTCTCATGTACTGCTTGTATAATTCTATTCCAAGAGATGGTAAAGAATATAGTCTTTGAAAACATGCCTTATTGTTTTTTTTAAACATAACCCAGGCTTCCCCCAGCACAGTGTGGTTTTCCTACCCCAGTGCTGATAGAATACATTGAACAGTTTCTACTTCATTTCTTCCAGTGACTCCAATTATTATTCATACATTTTATACATATGGAGTTCCCCCCCCCCACCAACACACACACACACACCTACCTACCTTGTAGGTGCCAGTATTTAATGTTCCTCAATAACTTTGAATCTGTTCCTTTAAGACTGTCTTCCCCTTTGTTAAGCAGAGCTGATCTGCCTAATGCTGGGATTTAACCAAGGAGGCTATGTAAGACAGATCATTAATACCTGCTTCCTAAACTGCTGAGCCATTAGAAAGAGCAATGCAGAAATCCTTTATTGCAGGGTGGCAGAGTGAAGGAAAGAAAATACTATACGAAGGAGTAAATTAATTGAGGATGGGGGACCCCTAGCTTCCATTCATTTCAGTCATATTGCAACACATTACTAACTGCAGAATTGTGTGATATATTTACAGTTTAGGTGCAATTATTCAGACTGGTTCAAAAATGCAAGTGCAAACTGCACCCACAGAAGGGGAGGCCATGTTTCTGTAAACGTATCCCTATAATCTGCGTGCAGAAGTCCAGTTCATTTCTTATTGTGGAAAACTTGTCCTAAACCATTTGTAGCTTGTTAACTATTTGGATATTGAAGTGGATATCTATCTCAACAGCTCTGAACTGTGAATCTGGAGCCAGACCTGAGTGCAATTTATTTTTAAATTATACTGATAAGACATCATTACCCCATCTGAGAAGATTTTCTTGGTTTAAAAAAATCCCTTTACCTTACATAGGCTTTCTGGGTTGCCATCTGCTGAAGGAGCTGAGCAACTGCGGTTTACATTCAAAAGTTGAAGCTACACTGGAAAAATCTCATTTTGAGTAGTCTAAAAGTTTTTAAATTATGTAGGATGACCATGCTCAACTCCATGTATTTGTTACCGCATATATAATTTTGTAATAGCTGGTGAATACTAGACAAAGGATGATGACTTTTTTTTTTAAACAGAGCCAGTCTTCCATCCTCAAGGATCTCAAAGCACTTTGCAAACTATACAATTCATTAACAATAAAAACCAAACTATTAAGGCTAACCAAACTTTTCAGCTGTGATAATCACACTGAAATTCCACCAGAGTTCTGATCCCTCTGCCTCTATTTTCTTGACTATTATAATCACCAACCAAACTTGCATGCTGATGTATTGTCCATTGCATAAGGGAGCAGAGTTAAGTGATTGTATCCTCTTATGATACAAGCCAGTTTAAAAATGCTGCATCTCAATAAAAGGCCCAAATAACGGCTCCTTACAACCTACAGGGAATTCTCTTGTGCAAGAAATATTGGTATCAATATTTGGCCCATGAAGGGAAACTCAAGTATGAGTATTTCTCAGCTAAGATGAAGTATACACAATAGATGTGACCCCCAAAACAAGAAAACCCACATTTGTAGCTATCAGAGGCATATTTTACAGTTTTCTCACTGGGCAGCTATATTTTGCTACAGCAAATAGTTGTGAAATAATTAAGTCATGCCAGAAATAAAGCTCAGGCACTTTTCTGGAAGGGTTAATTACTTTTGACAGCAATGTCTCTTTAAAATTTCTGGCAGATCCCACACTCCATTTTCATTAAACTAATGCATATCTCTTGTTTACAGATAATCTGTTTTAATTGAGAATGGATGTAGGATTGGTTTGAAAGTAAGTGCTGTAAATGTTATCTACTTTTGAACTTGCCTTTTGCCTTATGGTCACTGACCTCAGTTTCCATGCCACTTGGGTTGGGAAAGCTGCTGCCTGCTGTTAGCCAGCAGCTGAGTGGGAACTATCGCGTAGCTATCAGATACCAGATATTGGTGTCAATAGACAAAAATCAGTTACAAATTTCTGGGCCCTTTTACCTTCTAAAGTAGGAAGCCTACAGTTACTTTGAAAGAGAAGTTTCCATCAGCCAATCAGATTCCTCTTTCTCACAAGGTTCACTTCACAGGTTAAAGGTGGTGCCTTGCAAAGGGAGTGAACACCTTACATACCTCAGGATTGTTCCAGGGTATGAGGCACTATGCCAAACAGAGGACCTTTCAACTTGTGAGACCCATGAGACCCATAAAGACTGATTTTAGTAGATGCTAGTGGTGAAAGATAATCAGGACAGACTAAGGGACAGACACACTCCTTGCTCCTAGGCAGGCTGTTAAAAAGAAGCAGAAAGCAAGACTCATCCAACCACATAGCCTACCAAGGTAGCTACTTGTGGGAGGAGGGTCTATACATTTACACACGTTTTAAAAAGTATCCATCACTATAGTATCTGGGTACACCACATAATTTGGATGAAGACGCACATTTCCTCAACAGAAGGATGCAGAACTTCTGCATCTATTGAGCCAACTACCTTGAACAAAGTAATACTGGCAGGAGACTAATTTCAAGGGAAATTCTGATATCTACCATTAGTCAGATAGGTGCAATTTACAGAGCTTTCAAACCTGGCCAGATTTGAACTCTGATGAATTTCTGCTGCAAACAAATGCCAGAGATGAAGTCCTGACATTCAGAAAATCCTACCTCCATCTCCTGCAAGCTGCCTTGCAATATCAGTGATGCTACTAGAACAGGAGTACTTGTGGCACCTTAGAGACTAACAAATTTATTTGAGCATAAGCTTTCGTGGGCTACAGCCCACTTCATCGGATGCATAGAATGGAACATATAGTGAAGAGATATATATACACATACAGAGAACATGAAAAGGTGAGAGTTGTCCTATCAACTTTAAGAAGCTAATTAATTAAGAGAAAAAACTTTTTTAGTGATAATCAAGATAGCCCATTATGGACAGTTTGACAAGAGGTTCAAGAATACTTAATATGGGGAAATAGATTCCGTGTGTGTAATGGCTCAGCCATTACCAGTCTCTATTCAGGCCTAAGTTGATGTCTAATCTGCATATTAATTTAAGTTCAGCAATTTCTCATTGGAGTCTGTTTCTGTATTTCTGAAGCTTTTCTATTGCAAAATTGCCACCTTTAGGTCTGTTACTGAGTGGCCAGAGAGGTTGAAGTGTTCTCCTACTGGTTTTTGAATGTTATGATTCCTGATGTCAGATTTGTGTCCATTTATTCTTTTGCACAGAGACTGTCCGGTTTGGCCAATGTACATAGCAACCTTCATCATCTGGACCCATGGAAAAGACGCCCTTGAGGAATTCCACCATGATTTCAACAATTTCCATCCCACTATCAACCTCAGCCTAGATCAATCCACACAAGCGATCCATTTCCTGGACACCACTGTGCTAATAAGTGATGGTCACAAACACTACCCTATACCAGAAACCTACTGACCGCTATACTTACCTGCATGCCTCCAGCTTCCATCCAGGACACACCACACGATCTACTGTCTACAGCCAAGCTTTAAGATACAACCGCATTTGTTTCAATCCCTCAGACAGAGGCAAACACCTACAAGATCTCTATCAAGCATTCTTAAAACTACAATACTCACCTGCTGAAGTGAAAAAAAACCAGATTGACAGAGCCAGAAGAGTACCAAGTGTCACTTACTACAAGACAGGCCCAACAAAGAAAACAACAGAACGCCACTAGCCGTCACCTTCAGCCTCCAACTAAAACCTCTTTGAGTATGCGCTGGAGAGCTACAACCTATCCTGAAAGATGAACTCTCATTCTCCCAGATCTTGGGAGATAGACTTGTCCTTGCTTACAGACAGTCCCCCAACCTGAAGCAAATACTCACCAGCAACCACACACCACAGAACAAAAACACTAACCCAGGAACCTATCCTTGCAACAAAGCCCAATGTCAACTCTGTCCACATATCTATTCAAGTGACACCATCAGGACTTGTTCACCTGCAAATCTACCAATGTGATATATGCCATCATGTGCCAACAATGCCCCTTTGCCATGTACATTGGCCAAACCAGACAGACAGTCTCTAAGCAAAAGAATAAATGGACATAAAACTGACATCAGGAATCATAACATTCAAAAACCAGTAGGAGAACACTTCAATTTCTCTCGCCACTAAGTAACAGACTTAAAGGTGGCAATTTTGCAACAGAAAAGCTTCAGAAACATACTCCAACAAGAAACTGCTGAACTTGAATTAATATGCAAATTAGACACCATCAACTGAGGCCTGAATAGAGACTGGTAGTGGCTGAGCCATTACACACAGTGAATCTATTTCCCCATGTTAAGTATCGTCACACCTCTTGTCAAACTATCTTGATTATTACTACAAAAGTTTTTTTCTCTTAATTAATTAGCCTCAGAGTTGATAGGACAACTCTCACCTTTTCATGTTCTCTGTATGTGTATATACACATCTCCTTATTATATGTTCCATTCTATACATCTGATGAAGTGGGCTGCAGCCCACGAAAGTTTATGCTCAAATAAATTTGTTAGTCTCTAGGGTGGCACAAGTACTCCTGTTCTTTTTGTGGATACAGACTAACAAGGCTGCTACTCTGAAACCTGTCAGTGATGCTACTGATCACTGATGTGGCACAATATAGAGGTAGAAGATGAGTCAATCTTTAAGATTACCAGGACCTAGACAATTTAGCTCTTTGTAGATTGAAAATTAGTACTAGGGCAGGGTGAATAATGAAAAAACCTTAACTGAAAAAAAATAATGAATTGTTTGATGAATATTCAACCAGCTGTAATTATTCACTTCCAGGTGAAAATGTAAGGTGTTAGGCAGGCAGGGTATACGGCAGAGAACAGATACAATGTGCTTCCACTGACCTGCCCTACTCAAAAGTTTCTAATGCTTTGTTAAACAACAAGTAAACTGGTCAAGTATTTTGATTGCTATGCCTCATTTTCCCCATCGATGCAATGAGAATAGTATACTTCCCTGACTTTGTAAACTGCTTTGAGATCTACTGATCAAAGATAATATTATGGTTTTTATATATATAAAATTTTGGATTTACTCTACCATGTTTTTGACATCGAAAGAGTAAATATTGAAATCTGTTCTTGAAGTTATTCCATGGTGCCATGGTATTGGTGTCCACATGCTAAAGTTGCTAATGTAAAAAATATGCTCTCATTATTTGCACTGATCTACATTCAGTTACATGTTGACTTCTACTTCCCTCCTGAGCAATTTCCTACTAGCTCCAGTACGTGTGTGTTAATATTGTTTATATAGGGACAGATCCATTGTCAAAGTGTCTGCTCATTAGGTAGAGTATTACATAAGGAAATTACAATTTACAGTGCATGTGGAGTTCTGTGAAGCAGTCATCACGCTTTCTTTCAGCTGATAATTTGGTCTTGTCTCCATACATCAATCACAGTTAGTTCATGGTTCTTGCTTTAAAACATGCTGGCTGACGTGTATAATGAAGTATGAGAATTAACTCATTGAAACACATGGCAAAATCATTCATCACAGGAATGAGATAGTAAAAAAACAAATCCAAAGCAAGGGCTATTTGACCAGTCTATTACATTACATATATACAATAGCAATAAAAGCAGTTAGAAAGTTCATCTAGATCTTTACTAGCAGAATAATTACTCATTCTACCGGGTATAACCTGTGAATGTCACAGTGACTTCTGAAGATTTGGAAAAATGCATTTGTTGAACATTACAATTTCTCCATTCAACAAAATTCACATGATCCTATTTTTATTAAGGAATAATTTTTCCCCTACACAAGTTTCCAATGTCAGTTTTTTAGCTGGCAGGCAAAGAACTAAACAGATGTCACAAGTTTAATTACGGCCCCATTGGTACAAGCCAGCATCTTAAAGACATTTAAATTGGTTTACCTAGAATTATGTTGCAGCAATGACATCAAAAACAAATTTCACACGTGCAGGTGAGAAATGCATCTATGCTGTACAATTTGTCTCTTTCAGCAGAGTGCAAAATGTCTTACCTGTAAATGCTGCAGTCTACGCCATGTTCCAGTCATGCAGAATTGCCATGGGGAAGAATATTTGTGGGCTATTAGTAGCTTAAATCACTTCACCGCCTTAGCTAATCTATGGACATCCTCTCCTTTCTAATCCGCAGAAATCTAACCTCAGAACCAGGGAGAGGAGAGATCTTCTTAACCCTTTTCTTGCATAAAAAGCCTATTTCTAATCATCCTTAACTTACGTAGTTACTTGTTCCCACCAACTTTCCCAATGACCAATGCACTTGGTTCTTAAGGTCCCTCCACAGTACCAAGCCTGTAAATGCAGATGGAGAGTATGTAATATTTTAGCCTTGATCTCCTATTACTCTTAAGCTGAAATCCTGTAACAAGGAAGAAATACCCAGATTTTAATTTAATGAACAAAATATGGTGACACTGAAGTAATAAAGGGACAGAAACCCTGCAGGTTAACTCGTTTCTTGGTTAGCTACAGGAACATACAATCAAAGCTGCCCCTTACTGCTTTCTTAATGCATCACAGACCACAGAGGTTGAAAAGAGGAATCTGGTCAAATACACATTTAATCCCAAGAATCTCATCAGCTAATAATTGAGCCATACATTGGAAGGATCAGAAATAATCCACTCAGACATTCAGTTGTTTCCACCAATCAGAGGACGAAACACATTCACATCATCATTGAGTTACATAAGGGGATTATAAACCTAAAGCAAGTTATTCAATTCTCAGACTTCACATCCAACAATCGGCACTGTTAGAAGTTGCTATATCTTTGCAGGTACAACGTCCCTTTCATGAGAAGAAATGGCGAAGGACTGGTGGGGGAGGGGGAGCCATTTACTGTCCTTAAATTAGTTGCATTTTAAGGTTAAATTTTTTTCTCCTTTCTTTCTCACACTTTAAAACATGAATTGAGGCTTTTAATGTGCTATGAACCAAAGGTCAAGGTTAACTGTTTCTTCTGAAAAAGACATGAATTTTGATCTTTTAGAAGAGACACAGGAAAATACTGTTTGTAATGTGATCAGCTGTTCTAGAAGAAAAACTGAACCCTGAATTTAGATCTTGGCAGGTAAGCAGAAGGAGAAAATTATTTCTGTTAATTTTCAAATTGTATTTGCTCGAGTCAAATCTGCATGATATTTAGCATGATACACTGTTCCTCTTCAATAGCAGTTCTCCCACTGCATGTTTCAACTTGATATTTTCTGCACACAGAAGTTCTAAAAATTACCTACATGGAAAGTGTACAGCTAGAACAATAATTTACATTGCTGCCTAATCTTTCTTCCGCAAATCGATCATGGCTCTACACAGTATTTGAAAATACTTACTTCTTTGAGGATCAATGCAATTTTATTTTTCAATTGTCACTTATCCCTGACTCCCCCCAAAATATTCAGTAGTACATACAGATAAAACCACATTTTAAAGTTAACAATTTTGTTTTCAATGCATCAAGGGGCCTGATTTTTTTTTTCCCTGTTGAATTCAGTGGCAAAGTTTCAGTAGAACAATATCAGACCCACCAACCATACGTAACAGCTTTTGGACTGAAAGGACAACTTTTCTCAGATACATCCAAAAACTGAGAAGAAAGCTTTCTTCAATTCTTCAAACTATGATTTCAAGGCTGAAACCTTTTGAGCTCACTTAAATATTAACGTGATGGCCACATAAGTGTCTTGATAAATTAGGAGCTATTAAAAAGATCAGAAGATTGTTAAAATGCACACCTATTTCTCTGTGAAGTAGTTTGTCATTTCTATATTGGCTAAAAAAGCTTGGATGACTTGTATCCAACACCTTCATCTTTTCTCATGTGCACATATACTAAATATATAGTCACACAAATATGGCAAAGATGTTTAAATATGAACAATATTTTTATTTGACTTCCCAAGAATGCACTTGTAGAGAAAAGAAAGTAATCCCTTTGGTAACTCCTGTTTGCCAACGTAAGCCAACAAGATTCTGATTAGATGAGTCACTTGTAAGATTGGAACCTCTGGGGCCAATAAAAGTTTGACCCTCTTATACTTAAATATATATTTTTGGGGGTGGGAAGGGAATAAGGAGAAAGGAGAGGACAATTGGTTTATACATGTTTTTACTAAAAAGACATGTATTTAGGATGATCAAAGACTACCTGGGAATTTGTCAGTAACTATAAAATGGAGTAATACTTTCCTCTCTCGGAGGTATGCTGAAACGATCAATATATAAGATTTGAAGTACTGTAAGATGCACTAATAAAAAATGCCATAAGAGCCAAAATATTATCATCATCATTAATTATTATTATAGTTTAAGGAGTCTTTGCTACGTTGGCGAATTCTGCTCTCAAAAAATGAAACACCTTACATTTTAAATAGATTTTTAAAATTGTATCTTCTTCCTTAAAAAAAAAAAAATCTATACTGAAACGATCCATAAATCCCTGTAGTCATGTGTTGACCTGTTCAACACAACTATTAGCTTGGGTAGCCAGAGTTACATATTACAATTTAAGTATCTTTGACAAGACTTCAAAACATTCTAGTTGGTTTCAACTGTCCTCCATTTTAAATGTCATCTTCTTGTTTTCTGTAGTGCACCATGCAGACTTTGCATCAACCTTATACTTGGAAGGATAGGAATGTCTTTCATCTTCTGGACTTGTACATAAACAGGCAGCCTGCCAGAATACCAAGTATCAGGAGGTAGCTGTGTTAGTCTGTGTCCACAAAAACAACGAGGAGTCCAGTGTCACCTTAAAGACTAACATTTATTTGGGCATAAGCTTTCGTGGGTAAAAAACCCACTTGCATCTCAAAAAGTGTTTTTTTACCCACTAAAGCTTATGCCCAAATAAATCCGTTAGTCTTTAAGGTGCCACCAGACTCCTCGTTTTTGCCAGAATACTTGTTTGACTAGTTCATTCATATGAAAAGCCCACTGTATTGCTGAACCTACAGTTCCCTCAGTGGGGGACACAGCCTGAATGCTCTGAAGTGCCTTTACTAGTCAAATATGAGAGTCTTGTTGTATTGACACAAATAGATTACTTTATCAAGATTGAGATAACAGCTGAATAGAATTTGGCAATGAAGCTCAATTAATATTTCTAATTTTTATGTTGTACACATATTTGGCTTTATTGTGATATTCTTTGTTAACACCTTGTTTGGTTTTTTCCCAGAAAAATGTTTATACCCAACAGGAGAAGAAACAAAAGCACAACATTTGCAAACAATATTGATCTATGCTTAAATATTTTTATAAATAAGCTGTTAACCATAATCAAGAATGGGTGTATAAAAATAGGTTACCGTAAATGCTAAACAGCAAAAGTTTTGTCTATCTAGAAATTGATTTATATCAGGCACTGCAAGTTCTATAGGTTGGTAGAATGGAGATTCAGCTATATTAATTGCACCCAGCTAGGGAACATTTGGATTTTCTTGTAGCCCGCTCTTTTTCAGTGTAATCTTGGGTAAGCAGGTAAGCTGTTGATGAACAGACAGTATGAGACAGGCAGATATATTGATAACAAAAAGGAGCAGCAGTATCATGATAAAAGTTTTGAAGTACAGAGAAGAAATACAGATACGTCTCAAAGGAAGGATTAGGGAGACAGTATGTATAGGAGTGTGAAACACAATCGGCCTTTATAAACACTTTGAGCCAAATCCTGCCCTCTGATGCATGTATTTGGCTTTCCATGACTTCTGCATACAGGAGAAAAAAAAAAGAGAGAGGAGTTTGGCCTTATTTAGAAAAGCATGACAACAAAATGGGGGGACTTTTCGTTGCATGGAAAGGTAAAGACAGGAGATGGTCAGTTTTTGTCACGGTTTTCTAATTTCTTTGCAGACTTCAGTGGTTTGATGTCAGCTCTTCTTCCATGTATTTAGTATAAATGTTGGGACTTCAAATCTGTCAAAAGATGACTGATCAGTAGTACGATCTCACCTTCTGGTAAAGTCTTGTCTTGGCCTAGGCGGGGGGTAAGGGCGCTGAGGTTGGGAGCGGAAGGATCTTCGAGTCTGTGGCGTATGCATGCCGAGCGAACACATAATTACGCGATTGTCTTTCAGACTCTGTAGCCTAGGGTCTGTTTTCTGTGAGAATAGGCCCTGGCCATCAAATGGTAAGTCTTGTATAGCGTGCTGAAGTTCAGGTGGCAGGCCTGACACTTGCAGCCATGATGTACGTCGCATGGCGATTCCAGAGGCGACCGATCTAGCTGCCAAATCGGCGGTGTCTAGCGAGGCCTGTAGAGAGGTCCGCACTACTTTCTTTCCTTCCTCCAATAATGCTGTAAATTCCTGGCGGTAGTCTTTCCGCCAGGTGAACTTCCCTACCGCCTCCCAGGTGTTGTACTTGTATCTACTCAGCAGGGCTTGTTGGTTTGCTACCCTGAGTTGGAGGCCTCCCGTGGAATAGATTTTCCGTCCCAACAAATCCATTTGCCTAGCCTCCCTTGATTTAGGTGCAGGGGCTTGTTGGCTGTGGCACTCCTGCTCATTGACGGACTGTACAACCAATGAACAGGGAGGGGGGTGCACATATAAGTACTCATACCCTTTGGAGGGCACCATGTATTTCCGTTTGACCTCTCCGGCTGTGGGCAGGATAGATGACAGGGATTGCCAGATGGTGTCTGCCTTAGCCTGGATCGAACGAACGAACGAACGGCAGGGCCACTCTGGTTGGTGCCTCCGCCGACAATATACTTATCACCGGGTCCTCCACCTCTAGAATTTCCTTTACTGGCAAGCTGATATTCTGGGCGACATGCCGCAGGAGGTCCTGGTGTGACCTGAGGTCAATTGGAGGCGGGCCCGATGATGATGTCCCTGCTACCGCTTCATCTGGAGAAGAAGAGGATGAAAGTCTCGGGACGAGTGGGTCCTGTACTGACTCCTGATTCTGGGGGACATCCGGAGCCAGGAGATCGTGGGGGTCCAGTGCGGGGACAGGAGCTTTCTCCATACCAGCAGGGGGAGGTCGGCTGACAGGGGCCTCTGGCACGTGGTGCTGAAAGAACAGAGTGTGATGGCATAGTGGGTTCACCTTGGGCTTGGTGATAAGCCCAAAGTGTCCAAAAGGACCACTGATGAGGTCCTTGGTCCAGACTGTGGGGTCCTTGGGTGAACCTGCTGTGAGTATCTGAATCCCCATAGGAAGCACTGTCCGTATGGGATGATACGGATGGATGACCAGAAGGCCACGGAGGAGCCGAGACCATTTGGGGACGGTCTCTGTGTCTATTCGATCCGTCTCCATGCGGCACCGGAGAACGGTAGGGAGTTGTACCGGTACCGAGAGTGAGACTGGGACCTGTGACCGGGGTGGTGCTGGGAGGTTGACCGGAGCCTTGAATACCTGCGTTGAGATCGGCTGCAAAAGGTACAGTGCTGCGAGCGGTGCCAGGACCTGGATCGGTGCTGAGAGTATCAGGTCGGCGACCCGGACCTTGAACAGTGCCGCGAGTACAACCGGTACCTAGATGGAGAGCGGTACCGGGACTGCGAGTGGCGTCGGGACTGGGATCGATGACGGAACCGAGAGTGTCTGCGGAACCTGGATCACGACCGGCGACATTTGGTGGTGCCGGGCGAGGAAGGTCTCAGCAGGGCGGGCTTGCCTACTGATTGAACAACCTGCATCGGCGGTGTTGGGGGTTGAGGCAGCTCAGGCTCCGTCAAGGCAATCAACTCCCTTGCCGTAGAGAACGTCTCCGGCGTGGAGGGCACGATAAGCTCAACCACGGTGTGTGCCAGGGAGCTGGTAGGCACCGGACTCGACGGCTCTTGCAAGACCGGAATCAACGGCGCAGAAGATGTTGGTGCCGTGGCAGTTGACGGTGCCAGGCGGTCCGACTTAGTTAGGCACTCTGACTGCGGCGTAGACACAGAAGCCGCAGGAGTCTTATGCTTCTTGATCCTTGGGGAGAGAGAGCAGTGCCGGGCAGAAGCCTGGGCCGGTGATGGCTGGTGCCGAGGAGCCTTCACGGTGCCCATGCGCTCCGGTACGGAAGAGGCACTTGTCCCCAGTGCAGCAGTCGGTGCCGAAGATGGAGGAATTAGAGCTGCCTCCATCAGGAGCTGCTTGAGACGAATGTCCCGCTCCTTTTTCATCCGGGGCTTGAAAGCCTTGCAGATGCAGCACTTGTCTGCGGGGTGGGATTCGCCCAAGCACTTGAGACAAGAGTCGTGAGGGTCTCCTGTAGGCATCGGCCTATGACAGGCCGAGCACGGTTTGAAGCCCGGTGAACCGGGCATGGGCCCCGGTAGCGGGTGAGGGGAAGGGGCTAATCCCTGATCCCTCTTAACTATATACAATAATTACTACAAAGAACTAATAAAACTAACTAGAAATATAGAATATTGAACTATATACACAATAACAATTAGAAACGAGCGAATAGCTAGGGAGGTGGAGATCAGCTAAGCTGGCTCCACTGTTCCAACGACTGACACAGGCGGTAAGAAAGAACTAGGGGTATGTCTACACTACGGGATTATTCCGATTTTACATCAACCGGTTTTGTAAAACAGATTGTATAAAGTCAAGTGCACGCAGCCACACTAAGCACATTAATTCAGTGGTGTGCATCCATGGTCCGAGGCTAGCGTCGATTTCCGGAGCGTTGCACTGCAGGTAGCTATTCCATAGTTCCTGCAGTCTCCCCAGCCCATTGGAATTCTGGGTTGAGACCGCAACGCATGATGGTGCAAAAAACAGTGTCGCAGGTGATTCTGGGTAAATGTTGTCACTCATTCCTTCCTCCAAGAAAGCAACAGCAGACAATCATTTCACGCCTTTTCCCCTGGATTGCCCTGGCAGACGCCATAGCACGGCAACCATGGAGCCCATTCAGCTTTTTTTTTTTTTTTTTTTTTTACTGTCACCGTATGTCTACTGGATGTTGCTAACAGACGCGGTACTGCAGCGCTACACAGCAGCATTCATTTGCCTTTGCAAGATAGCAGAGATGGTTATCAGTTGTTCTGTACCGTCTGCTGCTGTCATGGGTGCCCCTGGCTGAGGTCGGCTGGGGGCGCAAAGACAAAAACGGGAATGACTCTCCGAGTCAATCCCTCCTTTATGGTATTTAAAAATAGAGACAGTCCTGCCTAGAATATGGGGCAAGTGTACTAGAGAACCAGTGTATCAGAGAGCACAGCTGCTCCGTGTCAGATCCCGCAGAAATGATGAGCTACATGCTATTCTAGGGGGTGCCCCTGCAACAACCTCACCCGTTGCTTCCCTCCTCCCACACCCCTCCTGGGCTACCGTGGCAGTGTCCCCCCCATTTGTGTGATGAAGTAATAAAGAATGCAGGAATAAGGAACACTGACTTGTTAGTGAGATAAAATGAGGGGGAGGCAGCATCCCGCTGCTATGATAGTCCAGGCAGTACAGAATCTTTTCTTTACACAGG
Organism: Gopherus flavomarginatus; assembly: GCF_025201925.1. NCBI lineage: Eukaryota > Metazoa > Chordata > Testudines > Testudinidae > Gopherus > Gopherus flavomarginatus. Next base: position 22,716,249 of record NC_066626.1, on the reverse strand, counting down.
AAAGGGAGCGGGCTGATGGAGCTCAGCCCCCAGTTGCTATGATGAAGACTGTTACCAGCCGTTCTGAACCATCAACTGGGAATGACTGGGAGTCATTCCTATTTTTACCCAGGCGCCCCCAGCCGACCTCACCTGAGGCCAGCCAGGAGCACTCACGGGCTGATGACAACAGATAGCAGTCATATTGTACTATCTGCCACCGGGGAGGGGAGGGGAGAGGATACTGCTGTTCACTGCCGCAGCGTCGCGTCTACCAGCAGCATGCAGTAGACATAGGGTGACACTGAAAAAAGTCAAGAAACGATTTTTTTCCCTCTTCTTTCATGAAGGGGAAAGGGGGTTAATTAACGAGCTACACCCTGAACCACCCCAGACAATGTGTTTGACCCTACAGGCATTGGGAGCTCAGCCAAGAATGCAAATACTTTTCGGAGACTGCTGGGGACTGTGGGATAGCTGGAGTCCTCAGTAACCCCTCCCTCCTTCCCTCCATGAGCGCCCATTTGATTCTTTGGCTTTCCGTTATGCTTGTCATGCAGCACTGTGCTGTGGACTCTATCATAGCCTGGAGATTTTTTTCAAATGCTTTGGCATTTCGTCTTCTGGAACGGAGCTCTGATAGAACAGATTTGTCTCCCCATACAGCGATCAGATCCAGTATCTTCCGTATGGCCCATGCTGGAGCTCTTTTTGGATTTGGGACTGCATCACCACCCATGCTGATCAGAGCTCCATGCTGGGCAAACAGGAAATGAAATTTAAAAGTTCGCGGCTTTTCCTGTCTACCTGGCCACTGCATCCAAGTTCAGATTGCTGTCCAGAGCGGTCACAATGGTGCACTGTGGGATACCGCCCGGAGGCCAATACTGTCAATTTGCGGCCACACTAACCCTAATCCGATATGGTAATACCGATTTCAGCGCTACTCCTCTCGGTAGGGAGGAGTACAGAAACCGGTTTAAAGAGCCCTTTATATCGATATAAAAGGCCTCGTTGTGTGGACAGGTATAGCGTTGAATAGGTTTAACGCTGCTAAAATCGGTTTAAACATGTAGTGTAGACCAGGCCTGAGGGGCGGATGGGTCGGCAGAGGTATAATCCGGAACCATAGCGGCGCCACTCCAGGGGGCGCCCTGCCGACCTACCGAGTGTTGCTAGGGTAAAAATCTTCCGACAAACGTGCACACGGCGCGCGCCTAACTGGAATGGATATGAGCCAGCACTTGAAGCAGCAGCAATATTCTGACACGAAGGGAAAAGAACTTGCCAGAGGCTCAAATGGAAGAGCCATTAAGACAGCATTAAGGTCCCACAAAGGAACTGGTTCTTTAATCAGCAGGCGGATATGAGTGATGCCTTTCAAGAACTACACTAGCACGGAGTTTGAAAACCACTGGCTTCCCATGGATGGGTAGATGAATTGCTGCCAAATGCCAGTCAGAATTGCTGCCAGATGCACTCTCAACAAACTAAGTGCAAGACCAGAAGACTAGATACAAACCAGCATCATTTGAACTTCCCAGGCTAACGATCATATCAAGAATTGCTTCCATGTGGCGAAACAGGCCACTCAGGTGGAAAGCTTTCTACGATTAAGCAAGATTTGCCAGACAGCCTCCAAACATCATTCCTTCTCCTCGTTTCAGCTTGAGGATGACTTGAGGGATGGTCAGAATTGGAAGAAAAAGTTTACCAGAGTGCTGATTCCAGCTCAGGTGAAAGGCATCAGTTGGCGCCTGGACAGAGACCCCCTCGAGAGCAAAACAGACAGCATTTCTTATTATCTCATGCGGCAAACAGGCCAATCATCAGTATGCTCCAAACCATCAAGATGGATTACAGGATACTGAACTTCAGAGACCACTCGTGATTCAGGGAGAAATTTCTGCTGAAGTGGTCTGAAAGGTAAATGGATTGGCCATGGGGGTAATGTTTTCCCTAGTGCAAAACTTCCAGACCCTGATCACCTCCTGACAGCATGCTGCAGAGTGCTCCTGCATCTGTTCACATAATACATCGTGGTGGTACTGTTGGTAAGGATGTGCATTGCCTAATCCCCGATGTAATCTTTGAGGGTGTTACAGGCACTGTATCTGGCACAAAGCTCCAGAAAGTTGATATGCAGAGAAGCTTTGTGTTCCAGTCAAGGCCTTGAACTTTCAGAAGTCCCAGATGCACTCCCCAACTTATTAAGGAGACATCAGTGTCCAAAGTCTTGGTTGGTGAAGATTCAGTGAAGAGAACACCCTGAACCATCCAGTACTGTAAGAAGCTCAGGATCGGCAAGGCAAGTCAGACCAGACTGTCCAAGGGATGATGGTTTGGATGATAGTCTATCTTCAGCAACATTTGAAGAGGATGAAGGCACAACCTAACATATTGGTTACCTGTGTGCATGCAGCCATTTGCGCACGCTGTGATTGAGGGTTGAAACTGCACTCCCAGACAGTGAATCCACATGGAATTGGCCATTTGGCAGAAATGCTCTCCAACTCAGTCTATAAGGGCCCCAGTGAACTTGATTCGTTGAGTTGGAACCAATGTTGATCATCTACATCTTGTCCTAAACAGTGGAAAGTCAAGTAAGTATAGCATGAACTGAACATGAGAGAGAACTTCTTCTCTGGACTTGCCCCTCCATAACTAATTGTTCAGATGTGGGAAGAAGATATGAATTGCCCTGTTACTAAGGTATGCTGCCATCACAATTGTGCATTTGGTAAAAACCCAGAGAACAGAAGACCGACCAAGAGGGAGCATGGTGTACTGATAGTGCCAGCCTGCCACGACAAACTGGAGAAATCTTCTGTGGCTCAGAATTGCTATGTGGAAACAAGTGTTCTGAAAGCCCAGGGCAGCAAAATAGTTGCTGTGATATAAAATTGGGAGTATAGTTGCCAGGGTGACCATAGGGAGTCTCACCTATATGACGCATTTGTTGGCAGAGGTCAAGGACAGGTCTCATTTCTCCGTGGGGCTTGGGAGACAAGCAATACTAGGAGTGGAATCCTTGTCCACAATTCTGCCAGGTAACATCCTCTACAGCCCGCAAAGCCAGTAGAGATTAAACCTGCTTGAGGAGCAGTGTCTTGTGAGAGGGGTACCTGAAGAGGTGGGGTGGGGAGGAAGAATCGAGAAGAAATGTATGACATAACCGGAATGCCGGTGCTTAGGACCCATCTGGGTGTGATAACTCCAACTACTATAAAAGCAAGCCAGCCTGTCCATGAACAGGGGGAACAGAAATGGAAAGGTCACCACTGGATCACTGGCCAGGACACCCAAGTCAAAATGACCACTTGCCGGATGACAAGGGAGGACCAGCCAGCTGCCTAAATCCAGAACCAGAGGGCCTTATCCTTTAGGATCTATGTCCCTTACTAGGGTAATCCAGCTGCCTTACAGGAAAGGAGGACAGCCTGAAGAAATACTATGAGCAGTATTGCTGCTGACTGCTGTAGTGGCATCTCTTTACAGTCAGAGCATAAACGCCCAAGGAACACAAAGTAACTCATGAATCCTTTAGAGAGAAAAAAAAAAGTGGAGGGTCTCATCAAAAGATAAGTCCTCACTGGTCTGCTGCTCATTGGGCACAATGCCTGAATTCTGCAGCTGTGAGACCCTCCTCATGGTCACAGCTGGTGCCATAATCCTGGCCCAGGCATCTGCCACATCCAGAGCTGACTGTAAGGAAGTCTTGACTACCATACACCCTTCTACAAGGAACGCCTTAAACTCTTCTCTGGAGGCTTCTGGCAACTTGTCTGCAAACTTAGACATAAGACCATAAGAATGGTCCTACTGGGTCAGACGAAAGGTCCATCTAGCCCAGAATTCTGTCTTCTGATAGTGACCAGTGTCAGGTGCCCCAGAGGGAATGAACAGAACAGGTAATTATCAAATGATTCATCCCGGTCGCTCATTCCCAGCTAATAGCCATTGATGGACCTATCTTTGATGAATTTATCTAGCTCTCTTTTGAACCCTGTTATGGTCTTGGCCTTCACAACATCCTCTGGCAAAGAGTTCCACAGGTTGACTGTGCGCTGTGTGAAGAAATATTTTCTTTTATTCATTTAAAACCTGCTGCCTGTTAATTTCATTTGGTGACCCCTAGTTCTTGTGTTATGAGAAGTAAACATTTCATTATCTACTTTCTCTACACCAGTCATGATTTTATAGACCTCAATCATATCTCCCCTTAGCTGTTTCTTTTCCAAGCTGAAAAGTCCCAGTCTTATTAATCTCTCCTCATACGGAAGCTGTTCCATACCCCTAATCATTCTTTGTTGCCCTTTTCTGAACCTTTTCCAATTTCAATATATCTTTTTTTGAGATGGGGTGACCACATCTGCACACAGTATTCAAGATGTAGGTGTACCATGGATTTATATAGAAGCAATGTATTTTCTGTTCTATTTTCTATCCCCTTCTTAATTATTCCCAGCATTCTGAATAATTTGACTGCTTTTTTTGACTGCCACTGCAAACTGAGTGGATGTTTTTGGAAAACTATCCACAATGATTCCATGATCTTTTTCTTGATTAGTAACAGCTAATTTAGACCCCATCATTTTTATATGTATAGTTGGGATTATGCTTTCCAATGTGCATTACTTTGCATTTAATCAATGTTAAATTTCATCTGCCATTCTGTTGCACAGTCACCCAGTTTTGAGAGATCCTTTTGTAGCTCTGGACATGGCCCTTTTGTGGCTCTCTTTTGTAGCATTGGTCATGGCCATCCAATGAACCAAGTCGTATTTAGAGAGCAATGCCTACTGGTTCACCATGAAGATCTGCAGGGAAGAGGAGGTGTAAATCTTTCTTCACATGAAGTCCATCCATTTGGACTCTGTCTTCAGGTATAGCTTTCTACCTTCTCTGTCATTTGCTGCAGTTATGTAAGAGTGTCTTAGGGGCCAGATGGAAGTTGAAACCCTCAAAACCCTGCATGGGGACTGTAATGGGGCACTCACCTCTTGAGTGCAGCATATTGGATGGGTGTGGTACTGCAATTTTTCCAACTCCTGGTGCCCCCAATAGGTTGCTGACCTCACTAGGTGGGTCTTCAGTGGCTCAGACCTCTGACCAACTCACACAGTGAAAAATAGACCCCTTCCAGGGCAGGAAAAAGTTCAAACTGTCTGCCCTTCTTAGGGTCTTCAACCTTGTCTCCAAGCCTTTTAAATCCAGTCCTTTGCTCAGTCTTGAAAAGAGCCTTTTCCGTTTCTCAAAGCTTCAGTGACTTTGCCAGGAGCTGGTGGGAGGGAAACTCAGGCCTGCCCACTACTTCGGGTTCCAACACAAGCACTCTATAAACAGCAACCACATACTGCTCCAATTGGTTGCTGCTGCAGTCCCTGGGCCTCTTCTCTCCTGGTCCATTTACCTTCACCCGTTACCTTAGGGTTAAAGTTCTCAGATCCTCTCTCTCCCAGGTCCAGTAAATGCAACTAGTCCACTTCCTTTTGGCCAGAGGGGAACCTTTTTCGGTCCTCTGGTCTCACCCAGGAACTGACCTGCTAAGGCCCTACAGCTCCTTTTAGTTGAGCCTGCTGGGCTCTGATTGGCTGATTTCATGAGTCCTCTCCAGGCAGGAGAGGACAACCCACCTTCAATGCTCTTTCCTGGGGTGGGGTGTAGTAGAACTACAGGGCCTCCAGCAGGAGGCCACAAAAGGCCAGGCACACCACATCACAGGGACAGGTACCACTTCTCCGCATGCTTTGCCATAGGAGGCAATGAAGCAGAAACATTCTAGATGGCCTTTGCAGGATCCAAGAGATCCTCATTTATCAGGAGGGCTACTCTCTCTGGAGTTAATGATGGGAGAATATCCAACAGCTTATGCATATTCTCCTCAGAAAATTCAGCCTGAATGCCTAAGGGGGTGGCCATATGCCTAAGGAGGTACTGATATGCCTTAAAGTCCTCAGGCATTGAGGGAGAGCCCAGCACAATAGCGTCACCCAGAGAGGACAAAGAAGCAGTTTGCTGCATCAATGATGCGTCCTGTTCTTGAACCCCAGGATCCATTCAGGATAATCCTGGAAGCCCAGAGGGAACAGGCTCAGCAGTTGCTTGTAACTGATTTGGGAAAGGGAACCCCCAATGGGACTGGCGATCTCACTGTGAAGTGGGTTTAAGAATGGGACCTCAAAGATCTAGGAATGTCCAAGGAGACTACTGGGCAAACAGATCTGGCATTGGTGGCCCGTAGGCACCAGGCCAAAACAGCCCTTGTCCTGACTGTGGGAACAAAGTCATTCTCAGTATCAATGGTGATATGAGGACAGTCTCTTATCAGGGCAACAAAGGGGAATATGACCCAGGGATCCCAGAAATTCTCAGAGACAATGGGGGAAACCAGCCCTGACAGGGCAAGCAAACAACAGGACTCATCCAGACCCCAACACATGGGCAGCATCAGTGCCAGTGAGAGAACATAGAATAGGCACTGGCAGAACCAAGTAAGATCACTCCCATCCAGTATTAGGAGGTACTGGCACAGAGGCCAAGGGCAGTACCAAACTTGATAACGGGATCAGCTGCCAGAGCAATGACAGAGCCAAAGGCCACACCAGCATTGAGGGAGTCTTTGGGACTTGACACAGCATCAGCCTTGATGCCAGTCTGGAACCAGGGCAGTGAGAGCTGTAGTGCCGACAAACCCAGCAGCTCGGCAACACATCCAGAAGGTGCCAAGGGCACAACAGAGGATGAAGCAGTAGAAGCTAGAAACATCAGAAAATTTCCCCGTGACTACGCTTGGAGTGCGCATACACCTATACTGGAATGGACATGTGCAAGCACTCGAAGAAGAAAACTCCTGAACTAGTGGAAAGTCAAGCACAGCAGGTCTGATGCTGCTCAATATGCCACCAGCATTGAAACAGTAGGTGCTGGTGCAGACATGATCAGTACTGGATTCAGATGCCCCATTGCGAGAACTGGTGTTGGCAGTATGAGCTCTCCCTGATCTTAGCGTGGTACCACAGAGCAGTTAGACAGACCTACTCCATCCCACACGCCAGAAAAAGTATGGTGCCAGTCAGTATTCCTTTTAGAAGATGAAGAAACATCTCCCCAAGTCCTGGAGTTGTTCCAATTAGTCTTATGGGACCTCTTCCTCATTGCACCAGAGAAGGGAGAATAACTCCTCCTCCTATTGGGGGAAACACCAGAGTCCAAAAGTGAAGGGGCATCACCTCCAGTTCCAAAGGTGACCACTGATCAGATGAAGACCTTAGTGCTGAGGCGGATCTCATGGCCTGCTCCAGAAAGTGCTGCTTCAAACATAAGTCTCTCGCCCCCGAGTCCTCTTTTTGAATGATTTACAGATAGAGCACCACTCCTTAACGTATCCTTCACCTGCGCACAACACACACCTCGCGTGGAAATCATTATTGAGGATGCTTCCCCCTATGACGGACAATGCTTGAACCCTGGTGAGGGTACTACACAGAGCCGTCATCTACCCTAACACAAAATTAAACCTAATGTACTACTATTATCTAGAAAAAAAAAAAACTCTCAGAAAACAGATAAACATGAGATGAAAACACTCCACAGATCTCTGAATCTAGCTGTCAAGAGAGGGGCTTGGTTCACAGGGTGCGAGAGCCACTCCTACCGGTACTGCTCAGCAAAGTTCTCCAGCTCTGGTGCTATGGGCACACGCACATCCAAATGGAACACACAGCTGAATCTACTCAAAGAAGAAATGGTTGTAAAGTACTTTAAAGGGAAAAAAAAAAAAAAAGGCCAAAACAAAAATCCACATGCTGCAGCCTTACTCCCCAAAAGCTCCTGTCTCTTAAGGGGTTTTTGAAATTCAGTAGGAAACAGTTTACTTAATTAAAATAACTATTTTTGGATCTAACAACAAATATTTTCTTTAAGTACACCTTTGATAATTATTTGTATTAAAGAGACACCTTTTAAAAGAAGATATTAGTGGGACTCTAGAGATAGGTGTTATGTTAAATGAGATTTTAAATAGACTCTTGCTGTACCTTTTAATTTTCTTTTCTCCAACCATCCACAAAAACAGTCTCAAAGACAAATACTCTTTACTTTATTATGAAAAAGTGCTACATTACAGTCACTGCTCCCAACAGCATTTCAATGAACAGTTTTGTTTCTATTTTTTAAAGGGTCAACACACAAGTCATGATTCTGATTTCCAAAACCAATTTAGCCTTTGCTATGCTAATTCAAGATAAGTCATGAGAACATTTCATCTATCTCCCACTTTTCTGTCAGATATGGTAAAGAACAGCACCCATTTTATCCAAATGTTCACTGGCATTATTTGTATAAATCAAGATAAATGTAAACCACAAGAGAACATGCACACAAACAAAAACCCGAACACCGAGATTAAGTTTTTGTTTTACAATACCTTTGAGAATGTAACAGTGAGTTTTCCCTTGCCAAGTACAGCATAATAGAGGAGTAAAAATCTCAGCCCAAATCTAGCGTCACTTAGTTTAAAACATGTTCTCATTCTCCTGCAGCATGGACTTCACAAGAAAACTGTTCCAAAAACAGCCTGCACATTGTTCATCCTTGGACTTAGAATGCAAGGCTAGGAACAATGAAACTAATAGCTCTGCAAAAACTTATAAAGTACCAAATTCAGCAATGAAATTCAAACCCTCTAGTGCTTTTTGTTTATGAAGTTAATTAAATAAGGAGGATATGTTCTTACCATTATGGATGTAAAGGAGCCCATGACAATTTGATGATTTCTATAACAGCAACTAAGGGTTGCTTTCAGCAATCCTGCTACAAATGATTCAATCAGAACCCTTCTAGACAGATATTCTGTAAACTGCCTGTTATAAATACTAACATAGAAACTTTTCTTTTTCCCTTTTTCAGACACAAATATAATTAACAGCTTAATTCAGGAAGACACAGAGTGGTTCAATGATGCAATGTTATCCTTTTAAAGCAATCTGTGGTCAGTGCAGGTAGATTCAGGAAAACCAGAAACCCACCGTCTAAGAAGCCATATACCCAGACTACTCTTTACATATTAACTCCAAGTCGATGTCATGCCTTTTAAAAACACTGCTAATTTGGGAAGAATAAACAATCCCTCCTTTAGACCGGCAAATAGTCTCTCTTCTTGGAAATTGTTGGACAGGCCAAGTTTAAGTAGTGCTTTTCTGCCTCTGTCATTTCCTCTAGTTTGCCTCAGTAATTGGTTTTTTCAATCCTTATATGCGGTTCAGAAGCAATATCCACATATCTCCGTTGTAAGTGCCATTCTAGGGAAGAACATGATGTTGCTGAAGCTCCATTCAGTAGATACTCATCTACTTAGGTTGCAGACGCCATCTAGGTGAGTTTTTCATGTTGAATCTGGTAGTAACAAGCCTGAATTGAAACAAAATTCAGTTTAACTTAAAAATACCATTTTCCATGATTCTCCCCACCAGCACCAGTTAACCTACAAAATGTGCTACACACCTATAAATTTAATTTCCCCACCCCCCCCAAGGACCCCAGGAAGTTAGACTTTGTGGTCACTGCACAACTGATAACATTCACTGTGCAGCAATCTTGTTAGATGTCATGAAGTATCAGAAGGAAGATCTGAGCTTTTAACTTCAAATAGTGTTTATCTCCTCATGGAATGGGAGGATGGTTTGGGACTCCAGATCCTTGGGTTCAGTTCCAAGTTTTGTCACAGACATCCTGTGTAATTACGTGCAAAAACCCTATGGCAGCAAGTCTCAGAGCCTTGGTCAACTGACTCAGGCTTACGCTGCAGGGCTAAAAATAGCAGTGTAGATTTTTGGGCTTAGGCCGGAGCCTGGGCTCTGAAACCTGGGAGAGGGAGGAGGGGCTTGCAGCCCCAGCCCAAAAGTCTAAACTGCTATTTTTAGCCCCGCAGCATGAGCCTGACTCAGTTGACCTGGGCTCTGAGATTCACTGCCAGAGATTTTTAAAAATTTTTTTGCTGTGTAGACAATTTTTCAAATAGATGTTTTTGATGTACCCAGACATTACAATAAAAGGTCCTAGGAGTAGCTAGAAAAAAGCTCTAGCTTAGACAGCCATTCAGTTCTAATTAACTGTTTCATATATTGTTTAGATAGGTAGCAATTGGAAACTTTGGGAAAATACTCATACCAATGGCAAAAAAAACCCATTTACCTACCTTTTCATCACTGTTATTCTTAGAAATGTGTTACTCATGTCTATTCCATTCTATGTGTGGGCATGCCCACGTGCATGGTTGTTGGAGATTTTTGCCTTAGCGGTACCCATAGGGTCGGCTGCGGTGCCCCTTGAAGTGCTGCACTCATATGTCAGTATATCAGGTGCCGCCAGCCCTATGTCCTCTCAGTTCCTTCTTGCCGGCAACTTCAACAGAAAGGCAGGGGGGCGGGTAATGGAATGGATATGAACAACACATCTCGAAGAACAAGATACGAAAAGGTAAGTAATTGTTTTTTTTCTTCAAGTACTTGCTCATGTCGATTCCATTCTAGGTGACTTACAAGCACTGTCCATGGAGGTGGACTCAGTTCACGGTCATGCAGCTTGGAGCACTGCTCTGCCAAATGCAGCATTGTCTCGACCTTGCTGATTTAGTGCATAATGAGATGCGAACATCTGGACAGATATCCAGGTAGCGGCTCTACAGGTATCTTGGATTGGAACCTGCGCCAGGAAGGTTGCTGATGACACCTTTTCCCTGATCAAGTATGCCATCATGAGTGTCAGCAGAGGCACATTTGCCAGCTCATAGCAGTAGCGGATGCAGGCAGTGATCCAGAATGAAATCCTTTGAGCAGAATATCTCATTCTGTCTGCCACCGCCACAAACAGTTGCATCGACTTATGCAACGCCCTTTTCCTGTCTATGTAGAAGGCCAGTGCCCTCCTGATGTCCAGAGCGTGCAGTCTGCGTTCTTCATCTGATGGATGAGGCTTTGGAAAGAAGACAGGTAAGTATATATCCTGGCCAGTATGAAACTGGGAAACAACCTTGGTTAGAAAAACACCAGGTGTGGTCGCAGCTGGACCTTATTCTGAAGAATACCATACAGGGCGGCTCTGAAGTAAGCAAGCACCCTGATCTCAGACACCCCGTGGGCCGTTATTGCAACCAGCAACAAAACCTTCCAAGAGAGAAGCAGGAGAGAGCAGGAGGCCAGGGGCTTGAAAGAGGGACCCATGAGTCTCGACAGCACAAGATTCAGATCCCAGGGAGGGACAGGATCCTGGACGTGTGGGTAGAGATGCTTCAGACCTTTCAAAAACCGTGTTGTCATATCATGAGCGAAGACCGACCTGCCTTGGAGTGGAGGGTGGAAGGCTGCAATAGCGGCCGGGTGGACTCTGATCGATGACAGAAACAAACCTGTCTGAAGTGCAGAAGATAATCCAGGACCTCCTGCAGAGAGGCCTGCTAGGCCCAGATAGGCCATTCCGAGGCCCAGCACATGAACCTTTTCCATTTGGCCAAGAAAGCCACTCTGGTGGAGTATGTCCTGCTACCCAACAAGAACTGCTGAACACAGGCCGGGCATTCCTGTTCGTCCCGTTCAGCCATGCAGTCAGGTGTAGCACCACTAGGCTCAGGTGCAGAAAGCTGTCATGGTTCTGGGACAGCAGATCTGGCCAAAGGAACAGCTGCAGCGGCATGGCTACCAAAAGGTTTGGCAGCATGCTGAACCAGTGCTGGCGAGGCCATGCAGGGGCTATTAGGATAAGCCCTGTCCTGCTTGATCTTCACAAGGACCCTGAGAATCAATGACACTGGCCAGAAGGCATACATTAGAGCCCCTGACCACGGGATAAGAAACATCTGACAGGGAGCCCCTGTCAAGCCAATGGTATGAACAGAACACATGGCATTTCCTGTTCTGCCTGGATGCAAACAAGTCCACCCAGGGAGTCCCCACCTCTGGGGGATTATACTGACCGCCTCTGGATGGAGTGACAACTCATGTGGATACAAGAAGATCCTGCTGAGGTGATCTACTAATATGTTCTTGATCCTGGGCAGGTGCGCGGCTACCAGACGAATGGCATGCGGCACACAAAAGTCCCAAAAGGTGGAGCGCTTCTCGGCATAGGGCCGACGACCTGGCTCTGCCCCGTGTGTTGACGTAATACACTGTGGTGGTACTGTCCATCAAGATCTGCTCTACTTTGCCCTTCAGGTGGGGTAAGAAAACCTGGCAGGCTAGGTGAGCCACTCTGAGCTCCCTGAGGTTGTTATGGAGGGCCAAATTATCCCACAACTAATGGCCCTGGGTGCTGAGCTTGCCCAGGTGGGTTCCCTATCCCAGGTCTGAAGCAATGGAGACCAGGGTCAGCAACGGGGCCAGGGCGACAAAGAACTCCCTCCAACACCAACCAGGGGTCCAACAACCAATCCAGGGATGATTGGATGTCAGACTGACTACCTGGTCTAGGTCATGCCTGTTGGGGATGTAGACCGATGCCAGCCATGCTTGCAGAGTCCGGAGCTGGAGCTGGACATGACTGACCATATGTACATGCAGCCTAACAACTGCAGGCAGGTGTGAGTCATGGTGAGTGGGTAGTTCTTCACATGGGAGATCAAGTCCAACGTGGATCCGGGCAGCCGAGGCATCGCTCTCGAGCGCACCTTCAAAATGAGCACTTCTGACCCGCAGGATGCTTTGCCGGGCTGGGCTTCGTGGGTGAGTGGAAGGAGAAGGAGGGACAGTGACTAAAGCTCGTGTCTAGCCCTTCTCCTTGCAGATCCGTCAAGGCTGCCAAAGCCTTGACAGCATGGGGAGGCCAGAACGGCTTCTTTGCAGATTGTGGCGTAGGCATACCCAGCGAGTGAAGGGTGGCCTGAGTGTCCTTGAACCCATGCAGCCTCGCATCCATCTGCTTTGCAAAAAGAGTCCAATCCCATTGAATGGGAAGTCCTGAATTGCTGACCTCCTGACCACTGCCCTAGCCACCATGTCCTACATGTTCTATGCAGTGATCCCTCTAAAACTTTTCCCACCAATGTGCACCAATATAGAGGATGTGTGACACCTGGGCTAGGGGTGAGGGTCACCTCTCCCCACTGCAGCAGGTCCATGCTGGGGCTAGGGGAGGGACACCTCTCCCACGGCTGTGGCAGGTCTGTGCTGGGACTTAGGGAGGGGTGCCTCTCCCACAGCTGCAGCAGGTTTGGGCCAGGCTGGCTTGGGGCTGTGGGAGAGAAATCTCTCCCATCACAGCCCTGAGCACCTGTGCAGCGCTTAATAGGCTGCTGCCTAGATTACAGAGAACTTTGGTCCTATGTCATTTGGAGAGAGCACCTCTCTGCTGTGGTACACTCCTCCACCATAGGGTGCCAAATTCCCAGGCCAAATCTTAGGGGAGCGACTCCTTACATTTACAGAGGGAGTCTTGTAAGTTAAAATTATACATGCCCAAGAGAGCCGGGTGGTTTGCTTACCCAGAATTGCAGGCTAGCTGTCTAATAGTTTCCCCTAAAAAGGTCCAGTCTTTTGGCCTCCTTATTTTTAGGAGTTTAACTGGTGTGCCCCTGCTTGTCCTCCTCATTGGCCGCAGAAATGACCAACCAGCTCAGATGCGGGTGGGTATATAGATACTTGAACCCTTTGGCCAGAACAAAGTACTTTTTTTCAGGCCTTTTGGAAGTGGAAGAGCTGGACAATGGGGTTTCCCAGAGGGCCTGCATGATTTTCAGGATTCCATCATGCACTGGTAGGGCAGGGGTAGAGGTCAAGAGCACATTAAACAAGGTGTCTGCCTGCTCAGCCAGTTCCTCCACTTCTAGGCCCAAGTTCTCAGCCACCTGTCGAAGCAGGGCCTGGCCCTTGAGCATCCCATGACCACCCATGGTCACTCCATCCAGAGGATGATTACTGTACCACCAGCGGTGTCCCTGGGGCATCATCCCCCATGGGGGAAGGGGTTTTGGGGTGGGCATTGTCTCCCCTACCCCTGCCAAGCCCTCTGCCATCAACTGTTGCTCTGAGATGGTGGTAGATGAACAGTGCGAAGGATGCATTGGCATCACCAGCATGCCCCATGCGCTCCAATATCACCACTGCACTGGCCACATTGCCATGGTGGCACCGTGGAAGTCGACACAGCCTCTGGTGCCCAATCATGCTGGTGGGGTCTCAACAAGGGGCTAAACTGCCCTTCTGTGCTGGAGGAATCCCCTTCTGGTGACCATAGCACGGCTGTTGGCGCCTCTGTTTGTCTGCTGGCTGTTGCCGCCAGAAACTGGTGCTTGGGAGTGGGAGGACCGTTGCTGGTGTTGGGGGGACTGGTGCGGCAGAGAGTGCTCCCACAGAGTGTGTGACTGAGATCTGCACTGAGAGGAAGACTGGCAGGAGAGCAAACAGCACTGGTGATGCAGTGACCGGTGCCTCCCACTAGGCGATCCGCGTAGAGATGGTTGGGACTGGGAACATGGTGCTGGAGATTGAGGGCAAGCCCCAGAGGATCTGGGCTGCGATGTTGGAGATCTGCGGCACGGAGACAGAGAGTGCTGCCTTGGCTCAGGGGACTGGCAGCACTCAACTGCCCTCTGGGGGGTCTTGATGGCTGACTTGCCCTCGTAGGGAGCCTTTGCCAATTACTGTCGCACATGCGGGGCCAGTGGTACAAGTGGAGGCCTCTGCTCTCTTGCCATTGGGGGAGCTTAGGAAGGCATTTATGTCACCACAAGTTTGGGTCCCCAACCCCTCCCGGGAGTTGACAGTGAATCCTTTAAGGGGCTAAGGGACTTGACTGGGGAGGCACGTCCACATGACTCCGGAGTGGCTGGGCGGCCCAAACTGGGTCCTTTGCCCGATGCCCCATGGCCTTTCTTGCTTGGTGCTGGGGAGCTGTGCTTCTTCTGGGTTTTTTGGGGCACTGGTGCCAAGGAGCATGCCGGGTGAAGCCCAGTGCCAGGGGTGCACTGCGCATTGAGGCCGAGGTACTAGAGGTCAAGTCCAGCCAGGATGGCTCAGAAGTCGGAGGGCAGCCTCCATGAGGAGAGCCCTCAAACGAATATCACGCTCTTTCTGGGTCCTGAGTTCAAAGTTTTTGCAGATATGACACTTATCCTTCACGTGTGATTCCCCAAGCACTAGAGGCAGCTGCTGTGGGGGTCACTTACAGGCATAGGCCTGTTAAAGTCCGTGCAGGGCTTAAACCTTGGGGACCAGGGCATGCCCCACCTGGGGCAAAGACCCCAATTGGACTCTAACTTCTAACTACACTTAAATACTATAAACAACTATTTACAAGGCCCTAAGACTCGAAGTCAGAAGAGAAGAAACCACTAACTCTTGTTATGCAAGGAAAGACGCTCTGACTAACCACCATGGGAGGTAAGAAGGAATTGAGAGGGTGTAGGGCCGGCGGCGCCTGATATACAGCAATGTATGATCATGGGACTCAAAGGGGCACCAAAACAACTGACCCTACGGATACCGCTAAGGCAAAAATCTCCGATGACCGCCGCACACCTAGAATGGAATTGACATGAGCAACACATCTCAAAGAAGAACCGGACAGATTGTGTTACTAATTTAACAAAAAGAAAGTTTTTGAAATTTCACCTAGAATTTTAAACAGTTGCATTCACCTCCCCTCTTTGCTGCACTAGGACATAAAAGCAATCCCACTTCCAACTTCCACATTGGAACCCCTGCACACTAGAACAGAACATCAGATGTTACTACACACTAGAGAACTCAATCATCACAGGAGCTGCATGTTCAAAATCTTTTTATACAAGAAATTCGATTTTTCTGGTGACAGAGGGATCAGAACCAGCACATTAAGTTTAAGTCTGAGCAACACGAAGTGATTTTGTACATGTACTTCCCATTTTATTAATAACCAGCATTAACAGGGCTTTGTTACTTTGAAATTTTATCAGTGGGTGGTGCTAGAAGTGGTTGAAAGAATTTGTTGTTAACTTTCATTGAAATGTAAATTGGCTCCAGTTGTGGCCATTGCCATAGGAAGGGTACAAAGAATATTAGCTGCCAGAGAAAAGACAATAGGAATTTTAGACAGTTGATATGTAAATTTCATACTCACCTTCAGAGTAGTGAACATGATGCCTTGTTCCCCATGCTGAAGATACGGATCCATCAAGTCCTCGATCAAGTGCACCTCAGACCCCAAATTCCTTATCCTGTCACATGAGGAAAAGACATATTTTTCTAGCCTTTTGTACTTTAAGAATCTTTTTGAAATGGGCAAAAGGTTTTTTGCAGCCTCTCTCTCAGAAATGGCTGAACTAGTTATAGAGTTGCTAACAGCTCTACCTGCACTAACAGACTACCCTTAAGACCCTCCAGCTGTACTGAGTAAAGTTCTGTTTCAACTTTAATAAACCATCCCCATTCAGGAAACAATTTAGTTGGTCTGTGGGTTTTATTACATACTTTAAAAAACAGCTCACCTGGCTCGTAGCACCACATAGAGAAAAACAGGAAATAAGTCATCCATTGACCACAAGAAGTCTTCCTCAAGAGTCTCAAGCACACTCTGAGAAATCTCTTCAAAAGTCTGCTGGATCACCTTCAGCTTGTCGGATGGGGTAAAGGTTGTACTATTGGGAAAGGAAACCATCGGGATTACAATGAAGAGTTGCAAATCAACTTGTCTTAATAAAAAGAGAGTTTGTTAATTTGTGTTTTTTTTTCTTTTCTAGACAGACAGAACCCTTCAAAATAGCCACTGATCACATTTGCTTCACAGCCACAAAAATCTGCCCATTTCTAAGCCTATACCAGCTGCACAGCATACTGAGTTGCAAGTAAACCAGATCAAGAGAACATAAAATAATGTTATGTAAAGCTATTTTAAATCAGTGCTTGCTGTTTGAAAAAATACTTTCTTCATTACTGCCACTCAAACATTTTTAAAACGAGAAGACCAGCAATTAAGATAGTTTCCAGCCATTAGCAGTGAAAACTACCTCCATAAGCAAGCCATTTTGTCCTGACTGCTTAAAAAATGCACACGCATAATTGATTATGTATCTTCTCCCTTTTGTTTCTGTCAAGGTAGCTTACAAAGACCTGCCTTGAAGATACCAACTGCTCCCACACAAAAGGGCTCACCCACCTCCTCACTGTGAAGAGGTGCTAACATTTTTGGCAGAAAGACAGAAAAAAAAGTCTTTCAAGGCTCCTTGTTCAATGTGAATGGCAACAACATCCTGAGGCAAACTGACGACCACAATCTAATAATAGTATATGTGCTGCCGAAGCAAGCACAAGGGGGCATTTAACTAAATTAAGGGTTTGCCTACACTACCCACCTTTTAGCGACATAGCTGTGCTGCTTCAGCTGTGCCGCTAAAAGGCATGCAGTGTAGCTGCTGACTGCCGGCAAAAGAGAGCCCTCCCGCCGACAAAAAAAACTTCCACCCCCAACAAGCGGCAGCAGCTTTGTTGGCAGAAAAATGCTCCTGCCGACAGACAGCTGTTCACACCAGCACTTTTTGTCTGTAAAACTGTTGTTGTTTGGGCAGGAGGGATTGGCTGGAGGTTGTTTGGCTCTAGGGATTTCGCTGCCCCAAGCACAGCAGGCAGGCTGCCTTTGGCGGCTTGCCTGCGAAAGGTCCGCTGGTCCTGCGGCTTTGGAGGACCTCCCGCAGCCGCAGGACCAGCAGACCCTCTGCAGGCAAGCCACCAAAGGCAGCCTGCTTGCCGCCCTCGCGACGCTGGCAGAGCACCCCCCCACGGGCTTGCCGCCCCAAGCACACGCTTGGCATGCCGTGGCCTAGAGCCGTCCCTGTGTTTGGGGGGGGGGGGGGGAGATGTGTTTTTTTTTTTGCCCATGAAGTTCCAGTGTAGACAAAGCCTTAGACTGAGGCAGTATTCTGAGCAGGAAAAGCAAGTCAGAGGGATAAAGTCAAAGGATTACCTGATCTGTTGTAAACATTCAACTGCTGAGGCAAAGCAGACATCTTTTGTGTTTGGTATCACCTAGGTAATCAGGAGAAGATCAGAATCTTTCTAGTAAATACCTCTGACAGCTCACAAGAAAGCAAACATGGCTATTGCAAAGTTAGCTATCCAACTGTATTAAATATGAGTGAGAAAAATGCAGTAAAATAAAAGTATTTTTTTATAAAGTGATTTTTGAGGCTCATAAAAAGATGCTGAATTGACTTAAACTGAAGTCCTCTGTCAACAAAACGGTTACTTGTCTGGTCATTGTTGATGTAGGTTTCCTCATACTGCCCCACCAATAGATCTCAACTCTGATGTGTAAGGATCAAGTCTAGAGGCAGAGAAATTTAGTCTCTTTTTTGAATCAATCCTTCGCCTCACTCCTCATGATGCCAACCAGCAGGCCAATTAGAGCGAATTACATTGAAAATATGTCTGTGATGGTGATATTTGTCTAAAATCAGTGGTTCCCAAACTTGTTCTGCCACTTGTGCGGGGAAAGCTCCATGCGGGCTGGGCCAGTTTGTGTACCTGCCGTGTCTACAGGTTCAGCCGATTGCAGCTCCAGGTCAATGAGAGCTGCTGGAAGCGGCAGCCAGTATGTCCCTCAGCTCGCACCGCTTCCAGCAGCTCCCATTGGCCTGGAGCAGCAAACTGCGGCCACAGGGAGCCGCGATTGGCCGAACCTGCAGACGCGGCAGGTACACAAACCGGCCCGGACCACATGGAGCTTTCCCTGCGCAAGCGGCAGAACAAGTTTGGGAACCACTGGTCTAAAAGGAATTGGAAGGAGATGACCAAAATAGTCTCACATAACAGCAACCATCTGATGGGAAAGAAATTTGGTCACCACTGACCTGTGCTGACTGAAGTAATGACCTAAAACTGAAAGGTTCTGTATCTCTATGGAAAACTGAATTTGAAGTTTTTGATTAAGATTTCTATCTACAGCATAAATCTAGCCATATACTTAAACAAAATATTTAGGTTAACTAGTAAGAGACTTCTGATTGTTAAGCCACCATTAGTGGGAAATAGAAACTGGCTATTGTTCCTAACTGTATAATCTGTTCCTTCATCACCAAAAAAGGCATTAATAATGATGATAATCTACAATAAAAGTGGTATTACCCTATTTTTAAAAAGTCTTTATCAAATGCAATTTACAGCTTATCCCTGGTAAGAGATGTTTCTAACCTCATCCTCTTTCACAACTGTGGACCAAACAAAACAGATGCAGGCTTCTTTTAAAATATTAGAAGTTCTCAGAACTACGCATTCTCTAACATATGGAATAATGGAATTCTGGATTGAGCTGCACTTCTGAAGTGACTGCTGCTTACAGTAAGGACGTCTAACATAGCTTTAAAATACATACAAAAGATGTAAGCATAAAGGAAAAATAAGAGAATAATAAATATGTTGCCAAGTGTGCGAGCTCACATATTCCTTTATTCCATTAAAAAGTGGATATACCTTTTTACTTTCTCCAAGGATGGACACAGTCACTGGCCAAAATTTGCTGTAAGAAACCACATGTATTCAATTAATAGAATGAATTACTGTTTTTAAAAAAGTGATTTTAACTTATCTTTTGCTTGATGTACAGAAAGGGACCCTCAAGATTTTTCTAATTTCCTCCCCCCACTACATGATTACCTACACTTAGTTGAAAATACTATAATTTGGAACACTACCCTCCAATTCTTAAATATAAAAAACTAAAAAAAGTTATCAGGCTACTTCTTTTCCTATCACCAAGTACCATATTAGTTTAAAATGAGCGTATGTGTGATCAGCCCCCTCACATACTACTTACTACAAAGGTAGTTACATATAGATGTTCTGATATAGTCAAAGAAAAGGAAATATAGACAAGCCCGTGACAGATTAATACAGCATAGGACAGCAGTTCAACCCGCGGCCCAATTAGCACTCAGCACACAGCTGGGCTGCAGCTAACGGCCAGGTTCCAGGTTCCCGGCTGCCTGGCCGGGTTGGGGTTGCCGGCTCCACATAGTGGGGGTTCGGGGCTGCCGCCCAGCCTTGCAACAGCCCCCCAGAGTCAGGGTCCAGGGTTGGGGTTGTCTCAGGACTGCTGGACGGCCCCTATGAGGTCAGGGCCCAGGCTGCCACCCAGCCCCACAGCTGGGTTCAGGGTCAGGGTTCCACTTCTGGCCCCACTCTGTGGAGGGGTCTCTGGGTGGGAGGCCCCGGATTTACAGGTCTGTGGGGCCCACAATGATAAATGATAAAACTGGCACTGGAAGTTTTTGATACAGTGCCTTCACTTGGCCATGGTTTTCCAAATATCACAGTTTTGTTTTAGTGTTAAAGCCATTACTTTTAACAGCATACTCACAGCTGAACTCCCAGAAAGCTCAGAAGAGCTGTATCTGACTGTTTGTTTAGACGAAGAACACATTCCCAGTAAATATCCTCCTCACGTTCATTGTCCAAGGCATATAACATAAACAAAGGAGGGTAGAGTCGTGGTAACAACACAGGAAGCAGCAGCCCAGAACTGGTGACCACATAACTGAAAAAAGCAGAAAAGAAGGGGGGGGGGGGGGAAGAGGAGAGAGACAAAAACACATTTATAGAAAATGAACTGAGCCAAATAATTAGAACATATACATAGCTATTTCAGAGTATGTTCAGTAGGGGAGAAGGATAAGGAAAGGGTGCAGGTTAAGGAATTAACACTTGTGCTAAATTACGAGTGAAACTCTTTATTTAACAACACAGTACAGGTACAATGCTGTAGAACCAAATAGGTACCAAGTAGGCTTTCCTACACAAGACCATAAGAACAGTCACACTGGGTCAGATCAATGGTCCATCTAGTCCAGTATCCTGTCTTCCGGCAGTGGCCAGTGTCAGATGCTTCAGAGTGAATGAACAGAACAGGGCAAGATGTTAAGTGATCCATTCTGTCATCCAGTCCCAGCTTCTGGCAGTCAGAGGTTTAGGGACACCTAGAGCATGGGGTTATGACCATCTTGGCTAATAGCCATTGATGGACCTATAGCCATGAACTTATCTAATAATTTTTTGCACTCAGTTATACGTTTGGCCTCCACAACATCCCCTGGCAATCAGTTGCATGGGTTGACTGTACGTTGTGTGAAGAAATACTTCCTTATGTTTGTTTTAAACCTACCACCTATTTATGCCATAAGGTGCCCCTGCATTGTGTTTTATGTGAAGAGGTAAATAACACTTCCTTATTCACTTTCTCCACACCATTCATGACTTTATAGATCTCTGTCATATTCTCCACCCCCCAGTTGTCTCTGAGCAGTGCCAGTGTTTTAAAATCTCTCCTCATATGTAAGTGGTTCCATATCCTTCACCATTTGTTGCCTCTCTCTGTACTTTTCCCAATTCAAATACATCTTTTCCGAGATGGGGCAATCAGAACTGCATGCAGTTCCTGCAATGCTAATTCAGAACTTGTATGTAAAATTTGAATCATAATGCAACACTCATCTCCCAGCCATTCAAGTATGGTATTTGAATTTAGTCTCTACTTTAGGCCACTCAGAATGATGTTTGCTTATGACAATCTGTCCTCGGAGCCAAAAGCTATTTTCCTCCCTCCTTACTAGACATATTTTTCCCTTGGAAAGTGTTTAACATAGGTACAAATCTAAGGTCCCATTTCAGGACAGCACTTAAGCACATACTTAAATGCTTTCCTAAGAAGGGACTGCTTTACTAATTGGGTACTAGTTTATGAACTGACTAGTTTATTGAAGACAATTTTTCCCCTACACACCCAGGTTCAGGAGATTCTGATCTGGAGTCCATTTTCCCACTACAGAAGGATTTCCTTCTCTTTGTCTCAGTCACCAAGAGTGGAATTGTGCTGCCCTCTTCAGGAAGATCAGGAAACAAGAACCTCAAAGATAAAATACATAATTGCATCACTTGATTTATTAGAAGAGTCCATAAATAGCTAATATATTCGTACTTCTAAGGGAAAGCAGAGGAATTTATTTGAGAGACATTCTTCTAACACATAAGTTGCACATGGTGATTTCTCCTGGGTGAGCCTAGCAGCAAAGCCATATCCAATTACTTAAGCTTACGACACAAACAGAAACAGCTTGATACACATTAATTAGGTTATTTTTCCTCAGCTCCTTTTTCATTTGGTTCCTCTCTTCATTAGCTAACTATTCAGGCAAGATCGTGTCTTAAAGATACGACAATCTCACTAAGCTACTTCTAGGACCAGTAATTTTAAGAAACCATAAACTATTGACATCATGCAACCTTATAAGAGTGCTCAATAACAATCAGATTCCTGGAAAATTTGGAGACACAGAAAACAAGTATGGAATTATGTAATATAGCACAGAGAATGAATTAGGGCATACTGTGGGTTGAGAGAGAATTGTTTTCCTAATTTAAGATTTTTGTCCCACATAACCTTATTACTATTTAATAATCAAAATTGACATCAACTACTGACCTGGATAGAGTAGCACAGTGTAAGAAGATTTGCTGAGACTGCAACTACTGTTTGGCTTGGAAAAAAAACTTAAAATGTGTTTGAATACTCTACAGTTTTCTTATTCGTATTTACAGATTTCTTATTTAAAATGTATGTTCTTAAAAAAGATTATACTGGGGTTCACAGTACATGTCCACGTGTAACCATAAGGTTTAGTTAAAAGTCTCAGTGTATGTTGGTGTAATGTTTTCCTAATCAAAATTAAACACATGCAGTTTTGCACAAACCTTAACTATATTAATATCTACATCTACACTAAAAATGCAGATATCCATAGTAGAATAATAGACAGTTTGGAGAATAACTTACTTTACTACAACTATAGCAGCTGGCAAAAATCTAAGCACAGCTCTTCACTTTAGTGTGAACGGAGATTACTACCAAGAATTCTTACAGAATACACTCCTGTGAACCCTGTGTTACGTGTCTGAGCTTGGTTTATACATTGCTCTAATAACATCCCCTCAAACATCCCCTGTATACACTGGTTTGGAAACAGACATTAGGGCTTGTCTACATGATGGACTAGTCCACACTAGACAGGCATAAATTCTAGTGTGTGCTGGTGTGTTGCGTACTAACTGGGCTGGCATGCACTACAAATCTGCATTACTGTAGCACTCTTTGCAACAGGCCAGTTAGTGCACAACATGCTAGTGTGCATTAGAATTTATACTCCTCTAGTGTAGACTAATGCACTATGTGGACAAGCCCTTAGAGCCCAGCTAGAAACCACCACATTGAAGAATGCCTTCCACTGCGGACAGAGCCTTAATGGGTTCCACTGTGGACAGAGCCTTTGGGGGAAAAAGGGTTTTCTGTCCAGATTCATCAAGTCAGCTAAGCCCAGAATCCTGTCATGACTCTTTTCAAATTTAAGAGGAATGGGGGAGTGCTGGTACACAGAGCCAAATAAATACTAACCAAATTAGGAGAATGAAATGTTTTTCAGTACATCCAGCAGCAGTCTGACTGAAAACACGATGCTTCTTACCTGATCAACTGGAAGATGCGTTTGAGGTAGGATTTAATTTCTCTTACTGCCTCTTGTAGTAACCGCCGATTGGCTCCCACTCCAACATAAGTCATTCTGTATACAGCTACTAGTGTCTCCACAAGCCTCCCCAGAGGGTGGAGAGGGGTGTCACAGGCCTGAGTGGAGAGGTATTAGAGAGTCACCAGCTATGCAACAGTAAGAGAGACAGATCCAAGAGACAGAAATGTTCTCCCTTATGAATAAAAAGAAACTTGAGTACAAGACACACAAGCAGGAGTCTCAGTTCAACTAGTCAAGGTTCAATAATTTAACCTTTTTAAAAAGTTATACATACATATCAACTACACATACAACATATTACACATACAAACTAAATTTCAGAAATAGTCAAAACTTGATTTTGACTGTAAAGTTTACACCAAGCTGAAAAGTGTAGCGAACTCCTCTATTGTGTAAGAATTCACACAACAGCCACCTCAGGTAACTCAGCAAATCATCTATGCAGTTATACAGAAAACCCACAAAATATTTCAGTAACCTCGCAAGTACTTCAAAATTCCACAGAATGTTCTATTGGGACTCAGCACTTTTTAGAGTGAAGAAATATAAGAAACACAGAACAGATTCCACGAGCAGACTGGTATTACCAGAAAAGTGACCATGAGGGCTGAGGCTTTAGAGAAAGCAGCACGCATATATTTTTCTTATTAATTGGTTGGTTAGGTGAATTTGGCAATTACTTGAGAGAGCAGAACTTAACTAGGACTCTAAATGTGCAAGTACAGAAAGTAACAGACACTGTACATTGATACTGACTGAAATCAGCTGGATAATTTAAGTAGCAATGAGCAAGTTACGACACCTGAAATGATGCTTTATAGACAACAGCCAGCAATATGAGATGATGCTCACAATACCTTTATTAAATATTTCTTGATATTTTCATATTTCTCCAGTGTGAAGGCACCAACATGTTGTGGAATGAACTCTAAACTCTCCAGTGTCTGAGTGTGTGAACGACTCAATAGTTCTGGGCTGCAGATACAAGGACAGAGATATTGTATGGATTACACATGAAATATGCACAGTATATGTGCATATATTTAATCAGATTTTAGAGTCTAAAGATATAGGAATAATATTTTTTAAGTGAGGTGGGAGGATTAATGGTGGATTAGGAAACATTTCCCTTCTCAAACCTCCTCATTGACACTGTTGTTCATGATGAACTTTCTTGCTCCTCCTGCATCTCCACCTGCAAATGTGCCTATCACCACTTCAACAATATTGCCTCAACTTCACCTCCACCGAAGTCCTCATCCATACTTTTATCCTCTCTCAACTCTGCTACTGCAATTTGCTTCTCTGTGACCTCCCAAAAATCTCACCTCTACAGAATCTAGAATGTGCAGAATGCTGCTGCCCACCTTGTTGTGTCTGTGAAACAAAGGCACCCCACTATATCTCTCTGGTAGAAAAATCCATGGGGTTGAACACTGATTTCAGTATCATGTTCAAAATGGCTAATTTGTTAGAAAAACCCTGCATAGATTTGCTCCAGCTGTCTCATGGATCTCTCCTATCTTCATCTAATGCCAACTTCCTCTTTTCCTTTGCACAATTGACACTCTTGGTACAAGAGCCTTCCCTGAAGCTCTTTACAGCCTGTCTATACCTATTTTCTTTATTAGTGATTTCCAAATTTCCTCAATTCTCCCTAGCTTCTACCTCAGTGTCTCTCCTCCTCTGCTTTTATTTCTTATTTGAACTTTTCAAATACATTATGAATCTTTCTGAGAAGTATAAAAGTTGGATTATGTTCTGTACTAACTCAAGCCTCTATTACAGAGTTCACTGTATATTTTAATATACTTCAGAACAGATTTAGATCATGACTCTTTCTAAAACATTATTTAAAATAAGATAGACATTTACGTAAATATGTTTAAGGAAAATCTCTTCTAATACACCTCTATCTAGATATATTGCTGTTCTCAGGAGCCAAAAAAATCTTACTGCATTATAGGTGAAACCACGTTATATCGAACTTGCTTTGATCCGCCCCCGGGAGCACTGCTTTATATCTGAATTCATGTTATATCGGGTCACGTTATATTGAGGTAGAGGTGTACCTATCAATCTGTTGCGACAGATATGGCAATTTCCCAACATATCCTGGACAAACCTTACTGAATTAAGTTTAAGTATCTTAAGAATTCATTGTATTATGAAAGCAAATGTTTCTGTATTAGTGCGGGATTGTATGCATTGTCTTTGGTGGGGGGAGATATGACTACTATAAACCCTGGGAGGCGTTATGAGTTTCAAAAGACTCTTAACAATGAATCAGACAAGACAACTTTTAGTTGAATGGGTACCCCTAGGAAATACTTGGATGAGAAGGATGCAATTCCCCACCTCCAGACCCTCCTTTTGAAGCTATACCTTGAAGAGAAACCCATTGTCTGGCTGATTACCTATTCAGGGTCTCTGCAGATCAAAGACCCAAACTATATAAAGGAAAGACTATGATTCATAGATACGTTTCTTCTGAGCTAGCAGCTGTTACAAACTTGTGACTCCATAGTAGGGTTTGAAGGACTGATTACCTGCCACTGCCAGAGCCCTTGTTAGAGCTAGGGTAATCTCTGGTAAGCATACTAGCATGTAGGTAGGTTCTTTTGTTGTTGTTGTTGTTGTTTTTTTAATGTTTTCTCTGTAATGCTTTCACTTTAAGAATAAATATGCTTGCTTAGAAAGGGCTGTCCAGCTAAGTTATATCTATGGGCAATTATGCTGTTTATAGTCTCTGAGGAGAAAAACAAAGAAGGCCTATTTAGGTAGTCTGACTTGCTGGGGTACTCAGTGAAGGCAGGGAACCGTGCAGCCTGAAAACCCTTCAATCAGGAGGGAGATCGCCTCTCTTCGGTGGAGACGTGTCTATGACTGGGGAGCTGGAAGCTTACAAGTGGGTACTGCTGATGGACGAGAGGGAGAGAATACAGGTGCAGTTGCCCTGCACTCTGACACCTGTACCCCCTCACACATATATTGCACAAATATGTGTAACACCATCTGTAATGATCCAAACTAACTCCTACCAGCTGATCTGTTCTGAAAAAGAGATTTTGCATTATGAGGTAAATTTAAACAATGCACTTCTGAATTTTTCCACTAACTAGGGAAACTTCTTTGAGATTTCTATAGTCTTCCGTTTGGTGTGATCCCGGGTTTTTTTTTTTAAATAAATTTCTTCAGCCTGGCGACTACACTAACCTGTCTTTGTGTTGACGTCGGTTGGTGGTCAGAGCCACAGCAATGCTGTCCCACGCCTTCCATCTGTCTCCCTGGCCTGGATTCTCACAACCCAGCTGGTGCCAGCATTCTTCAAACACTGCCTTCCATTTCTCATCAGCAGGCACAGCTAGGATTCCAAGCTTCCTCCTAAATAAATCACCACCAATTGCCACTCTGATTCATAACAGTCTTGGAACACAACCCAGCTGTGAAACTGTGCCTAATTACATTCGCGTGCTTGTAAGAGGTTCATACTTGTTTGATGAAATCTGAACATTTAAGATTTTATGACTATTAAGTCTAGAGTCCAGTGTTATCTTATTGGACCGTTGTAAGATGACCTGGCATATAAAATCTTTTCTGTTAAGTGTTCGGATTGACTCTAGGATTACTCTGATCTACAGTAGTTTGACTATCAAAAGTTTCTGAAAAGAGTTCATTTAAGGATCAGCGTGGCCCTTATGCTTCTCACTGTCAAAGAGAAGCCTTGACATGTACAGCAATCTGTGTACCTAATAACATTAACAGATTAAACAGATACCCCTCCTACAATTAGAAATGTCAGTCTCTACTCTTTTTAATAGTGTATTCCAATATATGATACACAATCTGTTCTAATATGGAATACATGTGGTTCTTCAATATGCATTGCTTTGATGTAATAAACGGTTTTGAGACAAAAAGGAATGTGCTGCATTGGCTATGTCTACTTTCACCATTATTGATACTCTCAGAAAAAAGTTTGGAGACCCCCAGAAGGAATAAAAAAGTTTCCAGTGATTGACAGTTTTATACAGATTTAGGTATAGCCATTAACATGTTATCGATACTGATAGTTATTTATGAGTATTAATTTGTTTCGCTGCACTTGAGAATTAAGCACAATGAGAACTGTCAGTACTTTGAAACTTTTCTAGTTTCATACCACCACAAAAGGTGGGCACTAGCCCTTTTTACAATGATACCAATAAATTATGAACATCAAGGCAACTTGGGGGGAAAAAAAAAAAAAAACCAGGAGCTAGAACTCTTGCTGTTTCACAGCCAGTCTTCACAAGTGTGTACATACATTTATTCATAGACTCCCTACTGGGGTGAAAAGCAGACAGCTAGCTAAGATTGCAAGTGTTCAGTTCAGCAGGGATGCCTGCTTAACTTTGCATCAGGTTGTAGGTGTCAATGCTGTCAAAAGAAAGTACCAGTGAATGCTTCACAAAGCATAGTGACAAGTCAGCCAAGTAAAAACATGTGGGTTATAGTTCTCATTCTAACATACATTTCTGAAATTTCAGAGTGAGCTTTAGTGATCCTGAAACTGAAGAATCCGTAATATTAGTATAACCAGGCATAGTGCTAGTAAATACTGTGAAATTTCATCCACAGCTCTGATAATGAATCTTTGAACAAATGAGAAAAAGGATGAAATCAAATGTTTCATTATGACTTAAAATGAGACTCAAACACAGGTCTTAAAGACAACAAGTCAGCAGACTAACCCAACGTGCCACCTGTTCCTCCAAACAAGAGTTTTATTGATGCTTTCTAGAACTAGCTTTGCCAAGGTGTGAAAACACCATCAATCGTGATCCAGGAGGTTCCCCCAGTACATTTCCAGTTGCTGTTAACTACTTTCTATGCACAGCCCTAGTTCTACTAAGATGTTTTTTTAAAAAAAAAAAAAAAACAGATTCCTCCACAGAACTAACGACAGGTCAAAAGGTCTGTGGTCAACAATTCTCCAAATATAAACTATCCCATTCTTTTCCCCTGCAGTCTCTGAACTCAGCCATATAACTTGTGTTCTGAAGCTGTCATTACTTTCACCCTCAGCTAGTGTTCTGGGGAGAAGAAAGGAAAAAAGCAAACACGATAGAAAAGTAAGCCTCCCCAAGTCCACCATCCTGCACCTTGTCTTCAAGGACCTGCAATTCCTGCTTAGCAACACAATGCAGTAATGCCATTCCCTGACCCTTCTCCAACTCCAACCACAGAGTTGCTATAAAAGACTCTAGAAAAGCTACAGAAAGAGAGAGTCAAAAGACTTTGTTCTATATCAAGTGTTTTTGCTGAACTAGCTAGCTTTGAATGAGATTGGTATTTAATTTCAGTTACACTCAGATGCATTACTCTACTCTATCAGACCAGAAGTGATTCCTCACCCATAACTCACAATGCTTTAGGTCTGTCCTTCTCACTGTCATACAAGCTGGGTTTGAAGTAGGTTCCAGTGATTTTTATCCCAGATCCCCATTCTCCACTGAAGAGACCTTCAATGTAATCTCCATTTGGCAAGGTCAGGGTTCCCTTTGGGGAGGGGAGAAGAGAAGGAGTACAGAAGAGAATTAAACTGAATCTCATTGAGAAACGATTCAAAGAAGAGAGCGCAAATGTAGAAAAAGGAACCCAAAAAGTATAAATTACAACCTTTCCACTAAGGGTCCAGTCATCTGAAAACTCTCCTTCATAAACTGTATCATCTTCGGAAAGCAAAACCCCAGTCCCCTATATAAAGGAAAAAAAATAATCGTAATTAACACAGAGCAATTATGGACAGATGGTATATACAGTAGTCACAATTAAAAAGACCACATTCTAGGTACAGAGATAGACTATGATATCTCAGATTATATCCACTGGCAACTGTTGACTTTTTAAAATGACAGCTACTGTAGGAGATTTCAGTAAAATATAGACCAGTCATTACAAAAAGACTATCTTAAAATCACAGGACAGAACTGAAGTGTTAGATTTTGACAGTGATATGTAGAGTGCTGCACAGGATAAACAATAATGCGGGGGGCTGAGGGGGGGACAAGGGACACCACAATATGCAGTTTAAGGTCCAACTCACCATCATTTTGTTGTTGCTAAAAGCTCCTTCATAGTACAGTCCAAACTGAGTAACCACTACACCATTTCCCTGGCAGAGGTCATCTTGCCATGTTCCCATATATTTTTCTCCTCTGCAGAAATTGGAAAGCATAGCTAGATAAAATAGCCTAATTTTTAAAGGAAAGAGAGTGTTTCTTATATCTGCTCTCAATCAGGCGCCACTATGGCATTGAAGATGTGATGTCAAGTTCAGGAAGTCACATGCCATACATTTCAACTCTGTATGGTGTTTTTTAATCTGGTTTCATTAATTCAATGGAAAGAGTGTTCTCACCAGCAGAAACATGCATAAACCTTAACAAAAAATACTCTGAAATGACTGGATGTGGCAACATTGTTACTATGAAATTTAATATTTCAGATGTTCTGGGAGATAGAGAGTGTATAAAGAATAATAATGGAGGATTTCAACTATCCTCATATTGACTGGGTACATGTTGCCTTAGGATGAGATGCAGAGATGAATGACTGCTTCTTGGAGTAGCTAGTCCCAAACCCACAAGAGGAGAGGCAATTCTTGATCTAGTCCGAAGTGGAGCACAGGATCTGATCAAGAGGTGAATATAGCTGAACTGATTGATAGTATCAACCATAATATAATTAAGTTCAACATCCTTACGGGGAGGAAAAAAAAAACACCAAAATAAGCCTACCACAGTAGCATTTAACTTCAGAAAGGGCAATGCACAAAAAATTAGGAAGCTAGTTAAACAGAAATTAAAAAGGTACAGTCACAAAAGTGAAATGCCTGGAACTTGCATAGAAACTTTTAAAAAACACCATAATAGAGGCTCAAATTAAATGTGTACCCCAAAATTAAAACACATAGTAAGAGAATCAAAGTAGTGCCATTATGGGTAAACAAAATGAAAGAAGCAGTTAGAGGCAAAAAAGTTATCCTTTAAAAATTGGAAGTTAAATCGTACTGAAGAAAATAAAAAGGAGCATGAACAATGGGAAGTCAAGTGTAAAAGTATAATTAGGCAGCCCAAGAAAGAATTTGAAGAGCTACCAGCCAAAGATTGAAAAACTAACAGGAAAAAAATTATGTACATCAGAAGCAGGAAACAGCCAAACAATCAGTGGGGTAACTGAATAATCAAGGTGCTAAAGGAAGATAA
The DNA here is from genome assembly GCF_025201925.1 of Gopherus flavomarginatus. Taxonomy (NCBI): domain Eukaryota; kingdom Metazoa; phylum Chordata; order Testudines; family Testudinidae; genus Gopherus; species Gopherus flavomarginatus. The sequence goes on along the minus strand of NC_066626.1, from coordinate 22,685,481 downwards.
GGCCATTGCGGAGAAGCTAAATTAATTCTTTGCACAGGTTTACACTGCAGAGGATGTGGGGGAGATGCCCACATCTGAGCCATTCCTTTTTAAGTGACAAATCTGAGGAACTGTCCCAGATTGAGGTGTCAGCAGAGGAGGTTTTGATTAAACGAACAGTAATAAGTCACCAAGGCCAGATGGTATTCGCCCAAGAGTTCTGAAGAAACTCAAATATGAAATTGCAGACCTACTAACTATGGTATATAATCTATCATTTAAATCAGCTTCTGTACTAAATGACTGGAAGACAGCTAATTGCGATCCTGGCAATTACAGGCTGGTAAGCCTAACTTCAGTATCTGGCAAATTGGTTGAAATTATAGTAAAGAACAGAATTATCAGACACAGATTAACACAATATGCTGGGGAATAGTCAACATGGCTTTTGTAAAGGGAAACCATGCCTCACCAATTTATTGGAATTCTTTGAAGGGGGTCAAACGTGGACAATGGAGATCCATTCGATATAGTGTACTCGGACTTTCAAAAAGCCTTTGACAAAGTCCCTCACCAACGGCTCTAAAGAAAAGTAATCAGTCATGGGATAAGAGGGAAAAGAAGTAATCAATCAGGGATCACTAATTGGTTAAAATATAGGAAACAAAAGGGCAGAAAATGGTCAGTTTTCAAAATGCAGAGGTGAATAATAGTGTTCCCCAGGGATCTGTACTGGGCCAGTGCTGTTCAACATATTCATAAATGATCTGGAAAAAGGGGTAAACAGTGAGCGGGCAAAATTTTCAGATGATAGAAAATGATTCCAGATAGTTAAGTCCAAAGCAGACTGCAAAGAACTACAAAGACTCACAAAACTGGGTGACTGGACAACAAAATGGCAGGTGAAATTGAATGTTGATAAATACAAAGTAATACACAATCCCAACTATACATACAAAATGATGAGGTCTAAATTAGTTGTTACCAACCAAGAAAGATCTTGGAGTCATTGTGGATAATTCTCTGAAAACATCTGCTCAATGTGCAGCAGCAGTCAAAAAAGCTAACAATATTAGGAACCATTAGAAAAGGGATAGCACATAAGAAAGAAAATATCATAATGCCACTATATAAATCCATGGTATACCCACACTTTGAATACTGAATGTAGTTCTGGTCTCCCCATCTCAAAAAAGATATATTAGAAATGGAAAAAGGTACAGAAAAGGGCAACAAAAATTAGGGGTATGGAAGGAGAGATTAAAAAGGCTGAGAATTTTCAGCTTAGAAAAGAAACAACTAAGAGGGAATGTGATAGAGGTCTATAAAAAATTGTGACTGGTGCAGAGGAAGAATAAGTAAACATCGGGGTCAATACAATGAAGTTAATAGGCAGCAGGTTTAACAGAAACACCAAGTATTTCACACAATGCACAGTAAACCTGTGGAACTCTGTGACAACCGTTGTGAAAATCATTGCCAAGAGATGCTGAAGGCCCAAACTATAATGAGGTTCAAAAAAGAACTAGTTAAGTTCATGGAGGATAGGCACATCAATGGCTATTAGCCAAGATGGCCAGGGATGCAGCCCTGTGCTCTGGAGTCCCTAGCCTCTGATTGCCAGAAGCTGGGACTGGATGACAGGGGATGGATCACAAAATGATTACCTGTTCAGTTCATTCCCTCTAAAGCACCTGACATTGGCCAGTGTCAGAAGACAGGATATTGGGGTAGATGGACCATTGGTCTTACCCACTATGTCTGTTCTTATGTTTTTATTTTCAGAAACTGACAGTTTTAATAAGGCAGAACACAATAAGCCAATATCTAAGCAAGCAGATCTGAACAACTGCTACAGAATTAACAAGGGAAAAGCCTGCTGGTTGATCTGGATCAGCATAAACTGAGCTTTGAAAGAGTCACGTATAAAAGGAGATCCTTACTGATGTGAGGCATGTGCAGAGGGTGGGTGAAGGTTAGATAAAACAAAATAAGATTTCCTTAAATTTTTTTTTACCCAGACCTCTTGACTGAGTTTTCGATTTCATGACAACTCACTTGCCCTCACTTGAGCGGGCTCACATTATATACTGAGGTAGGACCAATAAGGGAGGAAGAAGGCTAGTTCCACAGCTTGCAGTTAAATTCAAGGGGGGTGGGGGGAGAAGGGGAAAGACATGGTCAGAATAGTCATTTGGTTCATGGACTAATGATATTTAAAGCAAAGGGCTGAAATAAACCAAGTCAACCAGACATTCATTTTGAGGGTTCTGCAGTATCAAAGATAGAGGAAATAAGAGCCATTTTGAAAGAGATATTTTGGATAGCAACTAAACAAGATTGCTGTCAAATAGATTAGAGGATCTGAGTTATTTCTTACACATAAACATGTGAATCTTTCAAGGCCACTGAAAGACATACTCAAAGCGGCCTTTCTTTTCCAAGTCAAAAGGATCATACAGATTAGACTGTATGAATTTAATTGTATGCTTAGAAGTAGATCTAACACTCTCTTCATTTTCCAGCTGTCCTGAAAAGGCATATGGTTTTATGCATTTCAGTCTTCAATAGTAAGTGAAACTAACTTACAAACCCCCCCCCCCCCCCCCGCCCCAAAATATGATGCTTGCCACCTGGTATCATGGCTTATTGGAAGATACTGGTTTGATTCATGGTTTCAGCCACTCGTGTCTGACTGGGACTTGTTAGAAAGCAGATGCAGCAGGCTAAGCTTCTGGGACAGAGAAGGGGAGAGGTAAATTCCAGGCTTTGCTCAAAGTCACTATCACTACCCAGTGAGACACTAACAGATGAAAGCAGTCTATCCATTCCTTATTCACAGTGCCTTGAGTAAACATACTGAAAGAAATCTTCCTACCCAAAACCCAATGTTATTAAAGTTAAAAGAAATATAAATTCCACATTGTCTTGATTTTTAATTATCCACAGAGGCGGCAATGAAAGCTACTTTCTGAAGTCTCTTCCAAAATTCTAACTTTTCATAAAGCCAAAACTGAACTTGCAAGTGAAGAGTATTTCAATAGCAAGAATGGCAGGCCGGATATATGGTTAAATATTATGGAAGTCTGAAGAATATTGTGAGGAAAGTACCTTTTGACCAGGACCAAATGTGAAACCGATGTTAGGAACAAAAACTACAGAGGCCAGAACAATTCCCCCTCTCATCAAAAACCCAGACCTTGGTCATGGCTTTTCACTCTTCCACCTCATATATGGGCTTCCAGCTCTGTGAACTAGGACCAGACACCTTAGCTTCCATGAAAAGCTCTTAGCTTGGAGAAAGGAGACCTTGGAAGAGAAGACTTCAGGTGTTTTGTACAAGTGCCTTCTATTAACTTACCTCTGTTCAGATAGAATCAGGTTTTTAGTACACTCCTGCTACTTATCCCATCTTTTCATTTCGCTCATTCATGAGGAGATGAAGTAACTTGCCCCCAGCTGCCAGAGTGAATCAGTAGCTTTACCTGGATTAGAATCCAAGATGACCTAGTTCCTAAATCTTTAATCAATGGGCAACTCAAGCTTCTGGTTGGTGGGATGAGGGAATACTACATATGCCATTTGCAAAGCATGCAGAGGTATGGATGGTACTGAAGAAGCTATCAGAGTCAGTGCCACACTTCAAGCAGAAGTATGATGGAGAGCACGTAAAAATATTGGCTTCAAACGGAAGCAGTGGAATGGAACCCATACTTTGAGCTCCTAATCCTCCCCCATCAACCCCAAAAGCCTATAATAGACTAAAGTCAAATTGCAGAAACTGAAAACATGTAAAGAGATACCTATTCAACCCTTTCCCCTCCAAGTTTATGTAATTTTGGGCAGATTAAAAGTTTGGGATTCCTGCCATCAACACATTACCTTGTGATATCATCAAAGACACCATATCCAGTCTTCTTATCCATCACCCACTGGCCAATGAACATACTGGGAGAGAAAGATGTCAGTTTGCCACTGCGCAGGAGACCATGCCCATGACGCATGTTATCCTGAAAACATCCTTCATACACCTCACCAGTGGCATAACTGTAATGACAAAAAGAATGGTTACGATTCTTATGATCTGTATTCTTTCATCCCAAGGTTTTCAGGAATAGATACTGAATTTTTCCCTTTTCCTTCAGAGACTGCACTAAACCCAAGCCCAATTCTGGAATCAGATTAACAAGTACGTTTAGGAGGTGAATAAAAAAGGGTTGCTGCTCATTGTCACTACAACAAAGTTAAGATCCTTTTTCAAGTGAGACATGAAATACCATAAGACATCTGTCACAATGAATTTCAAGAGAAAACTTGCAGGTTGAAAGGAGGAAGCAACATTAAAACAGAGACAGTGTAACAGCTATCAGAGTGTGTGTGAACATGTACGATAAGAATTGAGATTTCTTGGCAGTTTTAAGCCATAGTAACTGCAGCTCGGAGTTTAGGAATATGAAAATAGCAATAGGAATGCTAGTGGAGACCTGAAACATTAGCCCCACCCTGGAAAGAAAACAGAGTTCCAGTGCACCAAAGGGAATAAACTGCTACTGAAAGCTGCACTTGATATGTTAGCTGAAGTTCAAATAGTTATTGTTCCCTCTTGGACCACACACTTACTATTGGAAGGAGCAAAGATTATCTTAATGAAAGAAGGCATTACCTGTAGACTCCTTGTCCACACATTTTGCCCTCCTTCCAGTATCCCACATAATGGTCATCCTTGGTCAGTGCTTTGTTTGGTATTTTGTATTCACCATACCTGCCAATGCATGAAGATCAAACATGAGCAGCCATGATATGAATGTATAGACAAATCCAAACTCCGTTATTTACAAAAGGAGGTATAAAATCAAAAACAACGTATTTCAACATTAGATTGCCCTGGGTGGCTCTGTCTCCAGCTCCAGCAGTTAGAAATTGATTTTTGTACTGGAAAAAAAAAAAAAAAAAAAAAAAAAAGGAGGAAGTTCTAAACCACTAGGTTTTTTTTACTCTGTACTGTTTTCCACGCATTTGGTTCTGGCCTGTAGTAAGCCTTCTCTTCCTCCATCAGTGCTTTGGTTTTTTGTGCTCCACAGTAGAACCCTGCAGCGCAACAGCACGGCCTCAACCTATGCTTTGCAAGAATCTCTCTTATTTCAGATCCTAAGGACTGATCTTCACTATGGGGAGATCGGGGACAGTGATGCTGCTGCAATTGATGCAGCAGGGGTTGATTTAGAGGGTCTAGTGAAGACCTGCTAAATTGATGGCAGTGTGCTCTCCGTCAACCCTGGTACTCCACCTCTCTGGGAAGTGTAAAGGAAGTTGACCAGAGAGTGTCTCCCGTCAATGCAGCGCAGTGAAGACATTGGGGTAAGCCAACCTAAGCTACGTCGACTCCAGCTACATTATTTACATTGCTGGAGTAGCATAACTTAGGTCAACTTACCCCAGTAGTGAAGACAAGCCCCAAGTCTGTCTCCATCTCCTGTACATTGTTCAGGAGAAACAAATAGATCTACCTTCAGTATTATTGCAAACTAAGTTCTTAAATCTCTTTATATCTTTATGGGTCAGTCACAAACACTGTTATTTTGGCTATGGACTTAAAAATTTATAACCATTGAGAATATCTGAAGGAGTAAAAGGATTGTAAAGTGTCTAGCTAGACGGGGAAGGTGGCACAGGTCTTTAAAAAAGTGTTTATAAAAAGTGCCAGAGGCTCAAGATATTGGTGCTGCTGTCTTTCCAGAATGGCTTGTGGTTGGGTAGATGGTTCAGACAGCAAGTAATGGACAGCAAAGTATTCAACACTGACCACATGAGCTGCATACTCCAAAATGTGTGCAGTGGTGTTTAATTACAAAACTGGTAGTTCTAATCTTAACTACAGCTTAATGTTTTTGACCTGGAGAACCTTTTCCCCCTTCCCCCTTTAAGAAAAAAAAAAAAAAAAAAAAAAAAAAAAAAAAAAAAAAAGGGTATTCAAGATACACTGGATGGTTGCGAATGATCAAAAGGCCAGTTGGGGCTCTTAGATCTGCTACATCCTGGCAGCTGAGCTATAGAAGTTGTCTGCAGGATGTAAACATGCCAATCCTCCAGCCCCTACAGGTTCAATTACATACATTAGAAAGTCTTGTTGCAATTTCTAGGTTGAAGTTCCTTACGTAACCATACATTCCTTATAAGTACCTAATATAACCACAGTTCTCATTAGCCATATAAAATGTCCATTCCTTGTTAGAAAATTATTAAGCTCTTGGTTTCAATGATATAGTGTAGAAGCAAATTCCGTGAGTTGAACTATATGTTGTGCACCAAGTTATTCCCTTTTATCAGTTTTAAATGCTGCTTTTCAGTTTTATTGGATAGCTCCTTTATCTTGTATTATGATATGGGAATGCCTATTTATCTATTTTTTTCCTACTCTATACTATTCATTTTACATATCACGATCAACTCTCTTAAAAATAGTCCTAACTTCCAGGCTTCTGTTTATGGAATCTTTATATTGCTGTTTCCTTTCTCCAGGCCTTTTCTATTTCTACTCTTTTTGAAATGAAGTGACCAGAACTTAATACACTATTCAAGATGATGGTGCACCCCTAATTTATATAAAGGCATTATATGCCTTTTCAAAGAGCAAATAAATGATTCAGCTTTGTGATTTTTTAAAAAATCTTCAGATACAACAGAAGGCCTCACTGGTAAGCAAAGATAAGAAAGTTGACTGACTTTTGCAGTCAGATTCACTTGTCCATCTCTCAGCATCCTCTCCTCCACCTTCAAACCTCATTTGGTCTTTGTATTGTTTACTTACAGACTGCAAGCTTTTTACATACACACACATAACCTTGATCTAAAGAGAGGCACCACTATCTACCATAAACACTTTTCCTGTTTGCTGCTCAGAGGGTAGTGAACTCTGCTCTTACCCATCTTCCAGGCCATTTCGGAACATCCCAGAATACATCCTTCCATCAGCCCATCTTAGGATCCCTCTGGAACACACATACACCCACTACAGTTAGGCCAGTTACACTAGTATTTCATGTTTTATGCAAGCAAAATAATGACTATTTTGCACAGCAACCAAACTACCTCTTCCTATTCCATTCATCTGTTCAGTCTGAATGCTTTTACCTGCCATGGGGTTTCCCGGAAAGCCATCGCCCATCATAGGTGGCATCTTTAAGCCGAGGGTCCTTGTAAAAGGTGTATTTCGCACTACGTGAAATAGGAGGCTCCTGTCTCTGAATATTCCCACCAGTTCCATAAGGTGGTAAGTCAGATGTCCCCCTTAGGGCCTGATCCACAGCTTGGCTTATAGCCCTCAGCCACTTTGTCTGAAATAGAGAGTTTATGGAAGGGTTTATTTGTAATCTATCATGTTTAGCAATCCATCTCTCTTTACACAGGTATTATTGCAGGATAAATGTAGATAAAAATGAGACTTTTTAGTTCCTTGGATGAATAATGTTCACATGTGATACAAGTAATGTGAGACAAGACACCTCTTTTTTCCCGCCCCCCATCTCCCCATTATAAAAGGATGCTTAGTATCACCACACACTCCCACACCGTGGAAGAAAAAACAAAAGGAGGGGGGAAAGAGGGAGAATCAGGAAAGTTACCTGAAAATCACACAAGAAATCCTAAACAACTATAAATATCTATCTCATAACAGCCATCCAACAAAAAAAACGAAGTCAAACAGACTGCCACCTCCAGGAAAAAGAACATAGCACCAGTACCCACCACTTGAACGCTACATAACACCTGATCATCATCAAATTTAAAATCGAGACTACCCCTACCTGGAGCTGAATTATCTTTACTCTAAGGGACTGAACTTCTATCCCTCCACAGAACCGGATACCATATTAACACGTGGAGCACCAGAGAATTACTCCTGTGATTCTGTTCACATCACTCACAATTACTATGTCCCCACTGACAATCACAAGAAAAAAAGGAATTATCTGACTAGATACCATAGAGTGGAAAAAACCACAGTCTTGATCATTACATGGATTGCTTTGGGGGGCAAAAACAACAACAAACAAACAAACAAAGAGGAGCGAAATCCTTATCACCACCACATCCACCACAATCTTTCCACCGCCAAGAGGACAGCTATGCAATCCCAGAAACCTAACTGCCACACAGTGCTCAAACCAGCAGACAAAGGGGGCACCATCATAGTTCTCAACCATGATGACTACGAATGAGGCCAGCTGACAACACTCTGACACCACCTACTATAAAGAACTCAAAGACGACCCCACGCCACAATTTTTCCAAGGATTTAAGGATATAATCAAATCCTTCCCCAAACAACTCCAAGAGAAACTCTATAAACCTCATCTCCAACAAATACACTCCAGGGACCTTCTACATGCTTCCCAAGATACATAAACAAGTGAAGTCAAGCAGACCCATCGTATCTGGCCACAGCATTCTCACTGAAGGTATATCAGGATTTACAGAAACCATCCTCAAGCCACTCACCACACAAGGGGCCTGCTTCCTTCAGGACACAACAGACTTCCTCCACAAACAACCTCCCTCAGAACACCATCCTTGCCACCATGGATATCATTCCCTTTACACCTACATCCCTCACAGTGATAGCATAGCTGCCTGCCTCAAATATTTACAAGACCATGGACAACCCTCAGATATCCACCCAAACACATCAAACTCAGCCATTTCATCCTTGCCCAGAACAACTTTACATTCAACAAACACTTTGTCCAAACCATGGGAACAGCCATGAGTACTAGTATAGCTCCCCAATAAGCCAACCTCTTCATGGGCCACCTTGAAGAATTTCTGGACAAATGCACCCAAAAAAGAAAAAACAACACACACACACACACACACACACACACACACACACCCCACAATGAAATACCTGAGATACATTGATGCTATTTTTAATCATCTGAACAGATGACTTACACTCCCTCAGATTTCCACCACAACTTCAACAACCACCCCTTCTTCATTAAAAACCTCTTTCTGGGACATTCACACACTAGCATTAGCTTCCTGGACACCACAATCAGCTTCAAACAATGGAACCCTACAGACAACTATATACAAGAGCCCCACTGATCACCCTACCTATCTTCCTAGATCTAGTAACTTCCCAACCAACCACCCCAAGAAATCTGTTATCTACAGCCAGGCACTCAGACACCACAGAAGATGCTCTGAGAAGAAAGTCCAGGATACACACCTGGATACACTCAAAACCACCTTCAGAAAAGGATGCTCCACCAGAGTAGCTCACATCATGCAACAAGCCACCCAAATACCCTGACAGAACCTGCTTCAATACTGAAATAAAATCCCCTCTGACTCCACAACCCTTAGTTGTCATCTACCACCCCACACTGAAACCCATAGGGAGCATCAAACTACAATCTATACTCAATGGGGACTCCATCCTGAGAAATCTTTCCTGAACCTCTCCACTTCTGACCTTCATACAACCCCCGAACCTCTCCAAGCTCATGAAAAGCAAGCTACCCAGAGACCAAGATACACCTACTCAAAGCTGTACCAGACCCTGCCAGAACAGATGCAAGACCTGCAGACATGTCTCCACTGCTACAATCATCAACTCCTCCCATAATACACCTTTCAAGATCTAGGGTCCTACACATTTCTATCACAATATGTGGTCCTCATCCAGTGCACTAAATGCCTATGTGGGTGAAACCAGACCATCACTACAATCTTGAATGAACTCTCATAGGAAAATGATACAGAACGAAACACACCAGATCACCTGTGGGTGAGTACTTTTCACAAAACGTTCACTCTATATTTGATCTCTCAGTCCTCATCCTCAAAGAAAAATGTGCACAACACTTTCAAAAAACAAGCCTGGGAGTTTAAAATTCATAACTTTGCTAGACACTAAAATTAATGGTTTTAATAAAGACACTGGATTTATGGCTTATTACAATAATCTATAAGCCATTACCACTCCCCCCATCCTCCATTTTTGTCTTATTACTACAGAGGTGTTGTTAACAGTCCACTCTACCTTGAATGGTCCCAGAAAGTATGTGCTAACTACTTATGCTAAACTATCTGTTCAATCTTGTATTTACGTGTGACACACTGAGCATGTTTCCCAGATCTGAAGAACTCTGTATAGCTTGAAAGCTTGTCTCGCTCACTAACATAAGTTACTCCAGTAAAAGATATTAGCTTACCCACCTTGTCTCTCTAGCATCACCAGAGGTAATTAAGAAGTTCTGCATCTGCCTACCTTACCTTTTCCTGTGGTGTTGATGAAAGAAGAATGAAATGTTCCTCTGGTGTAGTAACCTTCAAACCATTCCTAGAGTGGAAACAAGAATAAAACCAATCAAGAAAAGACCTTTCACTAGCTGGTGAAATTTTCAGCCTGGAAAAAATAACCTAGACTTCTTACCAAAGGAGGGATAGGTTATCCTTTTTAAAAAATGAGTGTCACAGTGAGTGTCACTTAGCTTTAACTACTAGTTTAAAAGAAAACAGTAACGCAAGAAGCCTCAGAAATGGCTACTTTTTGCACTCTTCCTCATCTCAATTGTTTGTGCACTCATGTGATTTACAAGTACAAAACAAGAATATAGCAGGATCCTACTTTAACAAAGCACAGTGAAATACAAAAGAAAAAGAAAACTTTAATTGGATTAGAAGAATATATGGGCCAAGGACACATCCCATACTGTGCCTAGCTTACAAGACTTACCCCAAATGGTTGCAAATTATTTTATTATAATTTAGGAACATCAGACTATTTCAGCAATAAAAATAAGAATGAACCCTAGTTACAGAGGAATACTCACACATTACCAGCTTCTTCTGAAAGAGCCTCCACCCACAGCGTTGAAAGGGGGAAAATATGATGTGTTGAGAACTGCAGCAAGGGGAAGGAAGGGGAAAAATAAAAAATAAATAGCTGATACACCCATTTGCCCCACCCCAAATTCCTTATGATGCATCCTCCCCTGCAGTTTTGTCTCCCCACAGCTGAGAATAGGCATGAGACTTGTGTCCTGAAAGCTAGTTGTTCCCAGAAGTGCCAGTTGCAAACCATGACACCTGTGAAGCCATAAGGAAGACCTTGATGTATGAATATTTTTTATGTTTGACACACAGGTTATTTCAACTCTCTTTGGAAACAGGCAACACTTCTCACTTTTAGGTGTCCCAACACCATTGTGAGACAGAGGGTACGTCTACACTATGGGATTATTCCGATTTTACATAAACCAGTTTTGTAAAACATTGTATAAAGTTGAGTGCACGTGGCCATACTAAGCATGTTAATTCGGTGGTGTGCGTCCATGGTCCGAGGCTAGTGTTGATTTCCAGAGCGTTGCATTGTGGGTAGCTATTCCGTAGCTATCCCATAGTTCCCGCAGTCTCCCCCGCCCATTGGAATTCTGGGTTGAGATCTCAGCGCCTGATGGGGCAAAAATCATTGTCGCAGGTGGTTCTGGGTAAATGTCGTCACTCATTCCTTCCTCTGGGAAAGCAATGGCAGACAATCATTTCCCGCCCTTTTTCCCTGGATTGCCCTGGCAGATGCCATAGCACGGCAACCATGGAGCCCGTTCAGCTTTTTTTTTTTTTTAAACTGTCACCGTATGTCTACCTGATGCCGCTGACAGAGGCGATACTGCAGCGCTACACAGCAGCATTCATTTGCTTTTGCATGATAGCAGAGACGGTTATCAATCGTTCTGTACCGTCTGCTGCCATTGTAAATTGGCAATGAGATGACAATTATCTGTCGTTCTGTACTGTCTGCTGCTATCATGGGTTCCCCTGGCTGAGGTTGGCCGGGGGCGCAAAGGCAAAAATGGGAATGACTCCCTGAATCAATCCCTCCTTTATGGTATCTAAAAATAGAGTCAGTCCTGCCTAGAATATGGGGCAAGAGTACTAGAGAACCAGTGTACCAGAGAGCACAGCTGCTCCATGTCAGATCCCACAGAAATGACGAGCTACACGCCATTCACAGGGGGTGCCCCTGCAACAACCCCACCCGTTGCTTCCCTCCTCTCCAACCTTCCTGGGCTACCGTGGCAGTGTCCCCTTCATTTGTGTCATGAAGTTATAAAGAACGCAGGAATAAGAAACAGTGACTTGTTAGTGAGATAAAATGAGGGGGAGGCAGCCTCCCGCTGCTATGACAGTCCAGGCATAACATTAAGTGGTGTGGGGGAGAGGAGCCCAGCATCCTGCTGCTATGAAAGTCCAGGCAGTACAGAATCTTTTCTTTACACAGGAAAGGGAGGGGGCTGATGGAGCTCAGCCCCCAGTTGCTATGATGAGGATGGTTACCAGCCGTTCTGTACCATCTACTGGGAATGACTGGGAATCATTCTTATTTTTACCCAGGCGCCCCGGCTGACCTCACCTGAGGCCAGCCAGGAGCACTCACAGGCTGATGACAAGGACGGCTAGCAGTCCTACTACACCATCTGCCACCGGGGAGGGGAGAGGACCGGATACTGCTCTTCACTGCCGCAGCATTGTGTCTACCAGCAGCATTCAGTAGACATAGGGTGACATGGAAAGAAGTCAAGAAATGAATTCTTTCGCTTTTCTTTCACGTGTGGGAGGGGAGGGAGTAAATTGTCGAGCTACACCCTGAACCATGCTGGACAATGTGTTTGAACCTACAGGGATTGGGAGCTCAGCCAAAAATGTAAATATTTTTCGGAGACTGCTGTGGACTGTGGGATAGCTGGAGTCCTCAGTACCCCCTCCCTCCCTTCATGAGCGTCCATTTGATTCTCTGGCTTTCCATTATGCTTGTCACGCAGCACTGTGTAGCCTGGAGATTTTTTTCAAATGCTTTGGCATTTTGTTTTCTGTAACGGAGCTCTGATAGAACAGATTTGTCTCCCCATATAGCGATCAGATCCAGTATCTCCCGTACGGTCCATGCTGGAGCTCTTTTTGGATTTGGGACTGCATGGCCACCCTGCTGATCAGAGCTCCACGCTGGGCAAACAGGAAATGAAATTCAAAAGTTCGCGGGGCTTTTCCTGTTTACCTGGCCACTGCATCCGAGTTCAGATTGCTGTCCAGAGCAGTCACAGTGGTGCACTGTGGGATACCGCCTGGAGGCCAATACCATCGATTTGCAGCCACACTAACCCTAATCCGATATGGTAATACCGATTTTAGCGCTACTCCTCTCGTTGGGGAGGAGTACAGAAACCGATTTAAAGAGCCCTTTATATCGATATAAAGGGTCTCGTAGTGTGGACGGGTATAGTGTTAAATCAGTTTACCGCTGCTAAAATCGGTTTAAACCCGTAGTGTAGACCAGGCCAGAATATACCTAGATTATGAACAACAGACTCACCATATGGAAAAATTGGAGCATGCTTTCAACTAGCTGGGGCGAAAATAGTTTTCAGTTCTGAGAGCTATGGGAGTTGGCTCACCTGAGCATGGACTAGAGCATCATTAAAGAGGATGAACCAGTTCACCGAGAATCTCCCAGCATGCTGTAGGGACAGCCCCCGATTACTGCTTTCACAGATTAACCGACGTTCTGGTCTCCTCAAGGAATCCTACAATTAAAAAAAAAAAAAGTGCTGATAGTTTCTGAATTTCAGTGCTGTTTGTGTTATGATTATTGTTCACAAGAAGGGCCAAATTGAGATATTGTGTTAAAACTTCCAAAAATTAGAGAGGCTTAAGTAGAACAACGACATCATAAAGCAGGGAAATGTCTGGAGAGGAAAGTAGTGACTTCAGAGCCAGGCCTATACAAACATGCGGTGGGACGCTAGTGATAATAGCAACTCATACCGTCATTTTCCCAGGAAAGGTCTTCCAGAAGCTCAGTGTGTATTCTGCTTCCTTCCTTTTCCTATTGAGATGGACAGCAAGAGTCTCATAGCAAGAACTGGAATCTTGTAGTTTTTGGTATTCTGGAGATGTCTAAAGGGTAACAAACAAAAATAAGTGGTTTTGTGAGACATATAATTTCAAAGAATGTGTATCAACCACAATGGGTTAGTAGTTATGAGCTCCTGACTGCAGGGGAGGTCACCCTGCTGCTGAGTGGCTCTGTCCTCAGGCCCTCTGTGACAGCAGAGGTGCAGAGGGCTCCCTGTGCTGCCAGTGACAGACGATCCCTTCAGGTGCAGGGAAGGCGGCGGTCCTGCCTGGCAGAGCAGAGACCCTCAGCCAAGGCCACAATGAGGACGACGCTTTCCTGATGATGGGAGAGGCTACCCCACTGCTAAATTGCTCCTGCCTAGGGGTGCAGCCCTTTAGAAATAGCATGACCTCCCCCATGCCCCATCCTCCTCCTTGCTGTCACAGGCGCGAGGGAGCAGGGCCACAGAGGTCTCCCTGCATGGTGGCAAGGCCAGTGACACTCAATCCCTGCAGGCACAAGTGGGGTGAGAGGCCACACGCCTGCCAACTATTACCAATCAATATATTTTTTCCATCAACTTCAGCATGTCAGCTGAAATCAATGTGTACTGACAGTGCTTAAAATTGAATTCTGCCAAGCCTACTTATAAACCTAAAGGGATAAGGGTTTTAATCAAATTGTTTTAGTATAATATTTGTAATAAGGCTAGTTTAGTGATACCAATGTGTAATCAAAGAACAAGCAATCCCCTCCAAAATCTCCTACCAAGTAAATTTCATACATGACAAGATGGCTTACCACTTCAAAACACGTAGCAAGCTTTAGCAAAACTCTAGCATAGTTATGAAGTCGTCTGACTGGCAAGAAAAACAGGGTATTTAGCACTTCGATCAACTGTATGTTTTCCTCCTTCATTTCAGCTAGATCTTGTAACAATTCCTGGTTTTTACCTAAAAAGTCACTAAAGGTGAAAAAATGACATAACAAAACCTTAGTAATGCTTTGCAATACTATTACAGAGTTCCCCTTATGGGGTTATATCAAACCAGCAGAGATTAAAAAGAGAAAGATGAACAGGACACAGGATCCATTCCCATTATGGTTTAAGGAGATTTGTTATAACATAGCTCTATGCTAACTTCAATACTTGTTTTGGTACAAATAATGGACTTGTGTGCTGATGTCAGTTAATTTAGTGACTGCATGTATGAGCAGATTTGCTGAAGGAAGAGTTACTCTCCAAAGAGGAAACTAGACAGATACTTGCCTTTTTCCATTAGGTCTCCAACTAGCCAGGTTAAAATATATACAGAGAATGGGTTTCCATGCCACCTGTTAAACTAAACTAATGCGTCTCTAACACTGAGAAAAGTGATGTGCATAACAAAGTGCAATGAAAAAGTCCCTATCTTTGCTCCAGTGTAACTCCCTAAACACATTTGTGTATTCTATTCCCCACCACTGTTGTTTAATGAAGTTGAACAGCCCTCTCCCCAGCTAGAAAAATCATATCCTCCCTCAAAGATACATAGGGAACCTAGTCAATCCTCAGTCTGATTTCCTAAATGGAGGATTAATTTAGTTCAGGTAAGAGGATGAAAACAGTTATAAGAATACCACATTTGGGAACAAGAACAGGATTTCTTCACACACACAAAAATTAACCCCACTTGTCCTCTTGTTCAACACAGCTGTGTCTGTGTGCGCGCATGCGCGCAAGAGAGAGAGAGATGACAACACACACAGAGGCAGTTATTCGGAGAGAAGCTATTTGAACAGGGAATTCTGTGAAGCTCACGCAAATTGAAAAGGCAAGTAACAGAACAAAGAACTAGCTTATAGACTTGCACAGCAGGACACCTAAGAAGAGTTCTACATGATTAGCAAGGTGCTGCCTCTCAAATACCAAATGAGTATACCTTGCCTAATTCTGCCCATGAGCTTTATGAGCCTTCTTGTTCAACAAGTATAAGGCGAAAAAGAGCCTTCTTTGGAGATAAAGCCGCTTTTCTTTGGTCACAAAACTAACAATATGGATAGTTTGCATTTTTAGAGTGCTTTAAGATCCTCACAGGGAAGGCTCTGTAGCAGTATCAAGTAATAACAGAGTCCTCATGCTCACTGTTCTTACCCACTGTCTCAGAGAGAACACCCAAGAGTCTGCCAACAAATTAGGACTCCTGGTGAAACTTATATACTTGTCTTTTTTTGTTTTTTACATACAAGATTTGACTACTAAAATCTCTATATTGGGAAATATCTATAGGAGATCCGCTGACATTAACCACTGACAGACTACCCTGCTGAAAAGCTCTCACAGAATGAAGGATTCATTCTAAAAAGACAATTATCCGCAAAGAAACCTCCTTGTTTTTTGCTACAAGGAACAGATCAGATTTCTAAAACATATTTCCTCCCTGAAGTTTCTAAACCTGAAAAAGTGTTAGCTATCTAATGAGACTGTGGTGTCAGTATTAGAAGCTGTCACTACTGACAGTGACACTAGACAAAGAATTCAGTATGCTGAGTAGCTCCACCATCTGAAATGATCAGTGGATCCACAGTTGTCCCAGAAATTTTGCCCACACTGGGCATTTGAATTTAGAGCTTGCAACACTTCACCATTAAAAAAAAATTGATCAATGCACAGGTAGATGATTCTGAACCTTTTTCCATTGAATGATTTCACATTTAGCAAGGTACAGATAATCCTCAGATGCACTCTAGTATTCCTTGCATTGTCTCCTAGGACACTTTAAAGAAGGTAACACAGACATGTTTTATGGAATGCTTTGTACACCAGAAGATGGACAACTGAGCCATTCCCGTATCACTGGAAGAACTGAGACAAGACACTTGCAAGATTGCAACTTTTTAGACACCAATTTACAACCCCCAAATTGCAATTGCTTTTCCAAAGAATTAAGAGAGCCAAAAGATATATTAGGTCGTTAATTCTGCATTGACTGAGAGATGAACTGTTATTTTCAATTGTTATCATACACTGATAACCATCATTTTAAAAACTAAACACTAAACGTCAGTGACATCATGAAGAGCAGCTTCAGAGAACCAACGCTATGGAGAGTAAAGTACAGTTACTCTTCCTTCTAGTCAAAAGGAGAGTTCCACTCACCCAGTAAGGGACAGCGTTCTCCTTGACAAGAAGATTAAAAGAATAATATTCTTAAAAAGGGTTGCCTTAAAATGCTGTACCTATTAAATACTGCAAAATTAACAATTATCTAAGCTTATTAGCTCTTGAAGAAACTTTACTCCCAAGTAAATCCATGGCAGTTATGTAAGGATCATATTTATAGGCATTGTGAATGGGTGATCAAGGTTTAGCCTTCAGCTAAGCTCTCGTGAGCCATGAACTGACAAATCTTTTTAAAATAACATTAGTCAATTTTGTTTACTCTTTCCTTCTCCACCTTCAAGAGAAAGCAGACCTAACTAAATACCTTCACTACTATTTATAAAAATAATAATACATCACAGGCTAGGTCTACACAGCGGGGAGAGTCAACCTAAGGCCTGGTCTACACTATGCATTTATACCGAATTTAGCAGTGTTAAACCAAATTAACCCTGCACCAGTTCACACAATGAAGCCATTTATATCGATATAAAGGGCTCTTAAAACCGGTTTCTGTACTCCTCCCCGACGAGAGGAGTAGTGCTGAAATCGGTATTGCCATGTCAGATTTGGGTTAGTGTGGCCGCAATTCGATGGTATTAGCCTCCTGGTGGTATCCCACAGTGCACCACTGTGACCGCTCTGGAAAACGATCTAAACTCAGATGCACTGGCCAGGTAGACAGGAAAAGCCCTGCGAACTTTTGAATTTCATTTCCTGTTTGCCCAGCGTGGAGCACTGATCAGCACGGGTGGCCATGCAGTCCCAAATCCAAAAAGAGCTCCAGCATGGACCGTACGGGAGATACTGGATCTGATCGCTGTATGGGGAGACAAATCTGTTCTATCAGAGCTCCGTTCCAGAAGACGGAATGCCAAAGCATTTGAAAAAATCTCCAGGCTATGATAGACAGAGGCCACAGCAGGGACTCAACACAGCGCTGTGTGAAAAGCATAACGGAAAGCCAAAGAATCAAATGGACGCTCATGGAGGGAGGGAGGGTGGACTGAGGACTCGAGCTATCCCACAGTTCCCGCAGTCTCTGAAAAGCATTTGCATTCTTGGCTGAGCTCCCAATGCCTGAAGGGTCAAAAACATTGTCGTCAGTGGTTCAGGGAATATGTCGTCAATTTACCCCCCCGCCAAAGAAAAGGGGAAAAAATCGTTTCTCGCCTCTTTTCCATGTCACCGTATGTCTACTGGATGCTGCTGGTAGACGGGGGCTGCAGCACTAAACAGCAGCATCCTCTCCCCTCCCCAGTGGCAGACGGTAGGGTACAATATGACTGATAGCCGTCCTCGTCATCATCCTGTGAGTGCTCCTGGCTGGCCTCGGTGAGGTTGGCCGGAGGCACCTGGGCAAAAATGGGAATGACTCCCGGTCATTCCCTTCTTTAAGCTTTGTGTCCTGGAGATTTAGTCCTGGCAGATAGTACAATAGGGCTGGTAACCGTCCTCATCAATAGCAGCTGGAGGCTGAGCTCCTCTCCCCTCTCACCCTTCAATGAGTAATGGAGATGTCCTGCCTGGAATATCATAGCAGCTGGAAGCTGCCTCCCCCTCATTTTCATCTCACTAAAAAGTCACTGTTTCTTATTCCTGCATTCTTTATTACTTCATCACACAAATGGGGGGATAACTACCACGGTAGCCCAGGAGGGGTGTGGGAGAATGGAAGCAAAGGGTGGGGTTGTTGCAGGGGCACCCCCTAGAATGGCATGTAGCTCATCATTTCTGGGGGATCTCTGGGGCTCTGACCCGGAGTGGCTGTGCTCTCTGGTTCTCTAGTAGACTTGCCCCATATTCTAGGCAGGACGGACTATTTTTAGACAAAACAAAGAAGGGAATGACCTGGGAAGTCATTTCCATTTTTGTCCATGTGCCCCCGGCCGACCTCAGCGAGGCCAGCCAGGAGCACCCATGACAGCAGCAGACGGTACAATATGACTGGTAACCGTCATTGCCAATTTCCAAAGCAGCAGACGGTGCAATAGGGCTGGTAACCGTCTCTGCTACCTTGCAAAGGCAAATGAATGCTGCTGTGTAGCACTGCAGTACCACGTCTGTCAGCAGCATCCAGTAAACATATGGTGACAACCAAAAAAGGCTAAACAGGCTTCATGGTTACCATGCTATGGCGTCTGCCAGGGCAAAGCAGAGAAAAAAGGCGTGAAATGATTGTCCGCTGTTGCTTTCACGGAGGAAGGACTGAGTGACGACATTTACCCAGAATCACCCGCGACACTGTTTTTGCTCCATCATGAATTGTGATCTCAACCCAGAATTCCAATGGGCTGGGGAGACTGCGGGAACTATGGGATAGCTATGGGATAGCTACCCACAGTGCAACGCCCTGGAAATCGACGATAGCCTTGGTACATGGACGCACACCGCCGAATTAATGAGCTTAGTGTGGCCCCGTGCACTCGACTTTATACAATCTGTTTCAAAAAACGGTTTCTGTAAAATTGGAATAATCCCGTAGTGTAGACATCCCCGCAGATACGCAACTTAGCTGAAGTTGGTGTATCTTAGGGCGATTTACCTGGCTGTGAGGACGGTGGCAAGTCGACCACTGCCGCTCCCCCGTCGACTCCACTTCCGCCTCTCACCGCGGTGGAGTTCCGGAGTCAACGGCATAGCGATCAGGGATCTATTTTATCACGTCTACACTAGACGCAATAAATCAATCCCTAGTAGATCAATCACTACCCACCGATCCGGCGGGTAGTGCAGACACACCCAATAGCTGAGGTCAGGTATAGTGAAATTTCTCTTCACCTGATGGGAAAGGAATTATGGTACCCAAAAGTCCTGAGAAATCATGTGAGGGAAGCCAGGAAAAAAGAAAAAAAAAATCCATCTGCATGTCCACTAACATGCATATATGTTAACACAACAAAGTAAGTCTCTCTGATTAAGAAAATAAAACACTAGAAAAGATTTACTTACATTGCTGGCTTTGCAAGAAGCATGAATCCTCCCATCACCAGAAAGTTTGTTACAGATGTGCAATACCTAGAACACATAAGAAAAAAAAAAAAAGGCACCTTCTGAAATCTCTTGGGAGAAGGGCAGTGAATTCCTGTATTCCTCCAAATAGGAGATTTTTAGTGCCTACTTTATTACAAGTCTGCTCGTAAGATGCTTTTAGGTCAGGTTCTCTCCTATATGTATATAATGTAGAATATAGACTGTAAATGTGCAAGCGTATCAGATATATCTATGTCTACAGATATAGATATATTTTATAATCACTTTAATTGAAAAAGGATACACTTGCACATTTACATTCTCAACCTTAGTGCAGCTCCGAGGTCAAGGTTTCCATAATAAACTATTATCTCACATTTTTGATCCTGAAGGGAAATAACTTTCATTTTTTTGCTGGTTTCCTCCCCTGCTTCTTGAATCTTCTTCTTCTCTCTTACTGTCTCTCAGGCTGGATGTTAAGCATACTGATGAGTAGAGCCCTGCAAATCTGTGGATATCTGCAGATGCAATTTCCACAGACCATTTTTGCAGATTAGATGTGGATACAAATTTTGTATCTGTGCAGGGCTCTGTTGATTACTATTTTATTAATTATTCATTGTTCTTGAAATATTTCAGAACAACTTGTCATAAAACCTTGTCCTCCAAACCTTCAGGTTCAGATTCGGAACATGCACTCTTTCTTCAAAAAGGCAAAAGGGGAGCTGCTGTAGGAAGAAAACATTTAGTCTGGATCTTCATTACTGTTGGATGAAGATCTTGAAAAAAAAAAAAGCAAGCCACTAAATTCTTGGGCTTCTTTCTTTGTTTATGTTTAGAGACATACAGTTCTAAAGAGTCAAAGAAAAATTCCATTTGTGTGCAGCTAGACAAAAATATTCATCCAGATCAGTGAGGACAGTTTTGGTTTTCCTGAGGATCAGAGATAGGAGCCTGGGGATTTATATCTGAATGCAGAATGACAAGCCCTATCTTGGAAGCATTAAGTAAAGGTTAAAAAGTCACCTGGAAAGAAAAATAACTTGAGCACGTACCTTTTTTAGACTTTAAAAAGAAAACTTGAAAGTATTTCCCCCACTTATCCCCCTCCAAGGGCAAATGAGAAAGTCAGGTTGTGTCAACCAAAGGAGATTCTATGGTGACTGAAGAACTAATCAACTTATGATATCACAGGAACAGAGAGGAAAGGCATTTTTAATCTTACTGTTTTGAACTGTTGTTTTAAAAATGGGTGTAACATCAGTACCCAATCAACATTTGGAACAAAGGATATCTTCATTAAAGATAACATTGCTGAGATTTCTATGGAGAGAAAAAAAAAAAACAAAAGAAAAACCCCAAAACCCACCACACACACACTAAGCAGATTTTTAAAGAGCTCCACAGGTCTTCATACATCAAAGGATTATATATAAGGGGAAGGCAAAAACTATACAAATAATTAGGCTTGGTCTACAATTAAGACTTTTAGCAGTATAACCACCATTTCTTTGGTTTAAAAAAATACCAATATAGTTACAGCAATATAACTTTTATGTTTAGAAAAGCACTTAAGAAAGGAAGTGAGGCAGTAAGAAGGTCTTCACTGACACAAACCTTCCCTGTTTCCTCAAAGACAAATATATACCTGAGGCCTCTGAAGTAACTGTAACCTTCCTGAATACTCTGAATCTTTGTTTTCTCATCAACTGCTAGAGATACAGGGCAGGCCACAGAGGTGTCTGCCATAATCAACAGTTTTGTGAGGTATAAAATCCAGCTTTGCTTTCCTTTATATGGGTGGGGGAGTAAGGGTAGAAAAGCTGTTAAAACATCTGCTCTATTGATAGTCTGAGGGGCTGAAGAGGACTCGGTTCTCCAACTTGGGCGATGCCTGGCTGAGAGGGAGGTTCTCTCTACCTCTGCTGCTTTGACTGCACTACTTTTCAAAAAGGCACAAGTCCCCCTCAATATATAACTGGAGTATTCAATGTGTGCACTTTTTTAGGTACTGTTTGAACCTCTTAGTTTTATAACTGGTTCTCTCAGTCATTCGGCGATTCTACCTAGAAATGAAGCAGCTTTGCTAAGGTGCTTCAGAAAAGAAGGTGCTAATTATCAGAAGACCTCTAAAAGCTAATTTAGCAATTTAAGCAAGTTGCCAGATATGCCCCTTTTAGGGGGTAAAATTGCTGTTTATGCTCTGCAAAGTGGGAGCCCTGAAGATAGCCAGGTCCTGCTGTGTGAGTGCGAGAGAGAGAACGAACAACATGGCAAGGAACCAAGAAGATAGGATTTAAACTGAAGTCAAAGAGTAATTGGTCATTACCCCGCAATCTGCCTGACAACAGGCTAGCCCCTCTTTACCATGTCTGTCATTCTTATAGTGGCAAAAGTGTCACTATTGGCAATGCTATAGTATTACGATCAAGGACAACTTGAAAGAGTTTAAGGTCTCTGTCAAACCTCATATCAGAAACTGAATCTGTAGACTTGGGAAAAAAATATCACAAATCAATGCACTTTCAGAGATGTTAACATCAGTTCAGGTTCAATGTCTCTACCGCAACAGCCAGTAACACTAAACTCTATAAACAGTGCAGCAGGCACAGGAAGAAAGTAGTGTCTACAGAACAGCACTTTATATTTTAATATCTAGATTAAAAAAGACTCCCTATAGGAAAAGGCAGAAAATGGCTTTACAAAAGTAGCCTAGAAAGACTGGCTGGGAAGCAGCAAGTTTGCAGTGTCTGGGCCACAGGAGAGATTCCCATCGGAACAAAGGACCATCACAAACTTCACCACGTCTGCTCTCAGTGCTATGCGCATGCCTTTGACCTAGCCTTTTCCAACATGAATATATGGCAATATATGTGTTTATACCCTATTTTTATAGATTAAAAATAAATTCCCAAACAAAAACACTCCACAGCACACTTCTCCACCTGGAGAGAAGCTGACAGAACACATGACAGATACTAGCCACGTTGCTTAATGCACTACAAGAAGGCACTCTGATACGACCATGACAAGTGAAGTATAAACCTATAGAGTAGAATGGATAGAGAAATATGCAGAGGAAGATGAAAAGCATTAAGGAGCTGAAGAGAAAGACAGCAGTGATGAAAAACAGCAGCAGACTGGAGGTGAAAAACAAGAGGAGATTAAGAAAGAATATGCAGACATCCCAGATGAGAATGAAAAATACATAAACCAAGAAAACCCACCCTGCCAGAAGCAGCGCCCCCTTTTAGTCACCAATAATGTGGGAAGCACCAACTACATAAAAAACTAATAGTAAGAATCAGCTCTGGAAACCAAGTCACAGGAAAAGTTGTATCTGGAACAGACAGGAACAGAGAGGGTGGGGAGATGTCTGTTGCTGAATAACTCATGGGATGTACTGATGCATGATGGGGTTTTGGTTTTTTTTTATGTTATTTTTTGCTGAGCAAAAAACCTGTATCTGCTGGTATTGTCAGTTCAGCTCATTAACAGAAACCAAGTGCCATTTACTGTTGCAGACAAACATGAAAATTGTCATCTCAGACATCAAGAGAGGGAAAGAAACCGGTTATTCCGATTATTTTTGTTTTAAAATATATTAATCCAAATACAGAAGATTGCTTACTTAGTGCTATCTTTAATTGTTATATGGCGATTAGTGCCTTGGGAAGGAAGAAAAAAGGGCTAGGATATTTTAAAGTAATTATTCTAGAAACTAGAATGGCTCCAGCTTTTGGATAGAAGTTTGTAGCTAGTTTTCAAATGCATGTACATAGTTAAGTATTGCTCTTGTACCGGGCAACTTACACATGTATTTGCATAATTGCCTCTGAGGCTTAATTATCTTCAAAAAAAAAAAAAAAAAAAAAGGGGGGGGGTATTCAGATTAAACTGATAAAACCCTTTATAGTATATGTATTATATTGATGCCAGAGATAAATTGTTCTGTAACAAACTTTTTCACAATATTACTTCCAGCAGATGTACATGCAGCAGCCAGCCAATCAAATGTGAATAAGTGAACCACAACATTTTTCTTTTTAAGCATCAAAAAGGTCTAGGACACTGTATAGACAAAGGACTTGAAATCTGTAGTTTTAACACATGGAGAGCTCTTTAAGGGAAAAAAATCTTATTGTAAATTATTTGAGTTAGGGTTTATTTATGCTTAAAATGCTACAGTGGCACAACTGCAGCACTACAGCTGTGCTCCCACTGCTGTAGCTAATCTAGCTCCCCAAGAGGTGGCAGCCAGGTCAACAGAATTCTTTCATTGACCTAGCACAGAATATATCAGGGTTTAGGTTGGCATAGCTACATTTCTGAAGGGCGTGGATTTTTCACTTTGAGACAGGTAGCAATGCCAAAGTAAGTTTTCAGTGCACACCAGCCCTTATATTGCAAGATATTAATCTGTAGAACATTAGCATGATGCTTGGCAACTGAGGTTTCCTTATGCCAGTCTCCTTATGATCTATTCTTCTCTGATTACAGAGATATTCTGCTCTACAGAATAAACCTGCAGACACTCAGTATGAGACAGATTTTAATACTTGCTCTGTATAACTGTCCAAGAAGAGACTAGAATGCTTCAGGATGGCCAAGCTCTTTGCCTCCTTTATCCCATGAAGAAAACTACTCAGAGAGGCTCCATGTTGACCAATCAGATAACACAGCTTGCTGAACCTGCTTGCCATATCCTGCAACTGCTGGACCGTAGTTGCAGTGCCCAAGTTATCTGTAAGAAATAAGAAAGCAATAACGTACATTTCCAAAAGAACAGTAACAGGTATATTAATAATGGGAATTAATCCAGGCACTTAATCCGCTATTAGAATTTTTTATTTCAAAGAATGTTATCACCTAGTGAATGTCTTCAGACTAACTGGGGTCCCCAATCCATGCAATTCCTTCACACAAACACACACACAATTTCATCATGGGAAGTTAAGATATGATCATCGATTCAAGGAATTATCTTACCTAAACCTAGAAGGGGTCTGAGGACCTGAGATTTGATCTCACTCAGTTTGCAATAGAACCTTCTCTCTGTGGAAGCCAACTCGTGCAAGCTTGCAATATATCCCATAATGTTTCTGTCCACCAAGGCCAAACACTTGTCCCCACCTGCTGTCACGCTGCTTATGTACCCTAACTGAAAGGAAAAAAACAGAAACTGCTTTAACATAGTATCCTAATACAAAATGAAAAGTAACCTAAGGTGATGAGCACAGTATAAAAACCTAGACTGGCAGATTAGGATCTTTGCTGGTAATAAATAATTTGATGTCCAAGAGCGTATCTAATACTAGGAAAATTACCCACTGTCAACTAATGAGTGTCAGCTATCTGTTCCCTTTCTTCCCCACCCATCTATGCTAGCAACCTACCCATTTTTAATGCTTTCTGATTGGAGAATGATGGAAAGGAGGAAGTGAGGAACCCATATTTAACATCCACTGTCAACTACTGGTAATTTTACAAGTGTCAACAGGGCCTAGGAGATGAAAGATGACCCTTAACTCATGAAAGAGATACTGACCATGAACTCAGCTACTTTCAAAACTGCAAAATGTTTTAGATTTAGCTTTCCCTCAGTTTCTTCATGCACACACAGCACATTCCATCCTCAAACAAATAATTTCTCCTTAGTAGAAGAAAGAAGATTTTTTCTTCTCTTTTTCAATGTTTGGGAAGCACGCTATTCCATTTTTCTCATTTTTTTCAGAGCTGTATCAATCAGCTCCCTTTCTGATGCGAAAGACACAAGTTAACTGATTGAGGAGTAGTAGTATTACAGTGCTAATTATGGTGTCTACACTAAATTGTATCATCAAGGCTGCAATACTACTCCTACTCTATCAGTTAACTAATGATTCTATAAAGCAGGATGCCTCACTATAAAGGTCACCGTGAGCTCTTATGACTTACTGTGGAGCTCCATCAACACTAACTCAGTTTCAGCTACATATAGTGACAATGTTTCAGATCTCTACTTTTTAATTCCCATTTAGTTAAATCTTAAAGATCTTCTTAGAAGAAACACGGAGCCATCTCAAGAAAGCATCAGTACTATCTAAGCCAAACAGAAGGAACAAGTAGTACTCACCTTACTACAGGCTAGCAACAGAGCTGGACTCTTAGTGCAGTTGTTTCCGGGTGAATTATTTTCCCTAGTCTCCTCTCGACCACTGTAATATAATCCAGGCTGGAAATCTTCTCCATCCACTAAGAAGAGGGAATAATCTGGTCCTGCTGCTGTGCTCCAGACTCCGCTATCATCACACACCTGTAGGTTTTTGTTGTTTTTTTTTTTTTTTTGGGGGGGGGGGGGGGGAGAAGGAAGAATAGTATCCACCACTTATCAGAGAAGGGAGCCTCAACCTCACACAAGAGCTGTTTCTACACAAAAGTAAGAAGGCTGAGCACCAATAAGAATCCTGCAAGGACTGACATTCTTTAGATGGACATTGGTCTCCTTAACAAGTAAAATGCCTGTGTCTTGTTGAAAACGTGGCATGTCTCAATCCTTGTACCCCATGCCTGATGCTTTGTAAAATTTGCTTTGTAATTTAAAAGCAAACAGACAAATATGGAGATGGTTCAGATGCTGCTCTCCATACAAATTCCAACAGCATAAGAGACAACCATTTAAGTTCCTATCTACTAGTTTGTAGGGGAGCTGCAGAACTTTCCTAGTTGTGTGGCTGATGTTTGCCTGGCTGAATGAAACAACTAAGGGCACAGACAAGTGGTTTAGTTCAGGGGTTCTCAACCTCTCTCTTTCTGGGCCTCACAACATGCTATAAAAACTCCAAAGCCCACCTGTGCCACAACAACTGGTTTTCTGAATATAAAAGTCAGCACTGGTGTTAGGGGGAAGCAAGCCGGACAATTGCCCAGGGCCCCGCAACAGGGCCCCGCCACCAAGCTACATTTCTCAGGCTTTGGCTACAGCCCCAGGCGGCGGGGCTCAGGGCCCTGGGCTTCAGCACTATGCAGTGAGGCTTCAGCTTTCTGCCCTGGGCCTCAGCAACTCTAATGCTGGCCCTGTTTTGTGGCCTCACTGAAACCTCTCGCAGCCCCTCGGGCGACCCAAACACCTGGTTGAAAACCATTGGTTTAGTTGAACCTAAACTCATCATTTGGATACACATATCTGATCAAAGAATTTGCTTCTAAAGCCAATCACAACAAACTGATTCTTGTGTAAGGCATGACTAACATCTCCAGAAATATATAGACAAATGACAAAAACGGTAATTAGGTGATTAGGATAAAGTGAATGAACAGCTTTAATTAAGGTTATAGTCTGAGAATTACCAGAACTTTGAGGGAGAAAGATGAATAACTGGGGAGAGACAACTTATGCTATCAGCATCAGATCTGAAAATTATCTTTCAAGGAATAGTATCTTAGATTTGGGCAAAGAGGCAGATATATTTTTAAAAACACACTTTACAAAATCTAAGACTAAACATGTTGGAAATTTTTGTTTCTAAACAAATAAGGGTTTAAAGTCAGAACATTGGAGCATTAAGAATGTGGAAGAGGAAATTTAACGGAAAGGAAACTTGTCTGAAAGAAAATGTAAGATAACTTTCTCTGTTTGTAACTCCATGTGACAATTCTTTTTTTAAATAATCAGCAGAGACTAACTTCATGTAAAAGTGATGTTTTTTATATTAACAGTGCCTCTTTAAATAACACTGCTGCCAGTTATCATGGGATCATCTGAAGATCAGAGTAACAATGGAAACCAAAAGGTTTTGCAACTTTAGAGCAGTGCCAAAAGCTTTTTGTGGAGGTATTTTAACAAAAGAAGGTCATACAGTTTTTCAAAGTTCCTTAAGACTCTCTGCCCTGGGAGGAGCCTGTTTTATAAAACAGATATAGAATCCAGAAATAAGATGACAGTACCTTAGCAAGGCGAGGGACAGTAGTTGGAGAATTTAAGTGACCAAGCTGGCCAAAGGTGTTACTACCCCACGAATATACCTGTGTAAAAACATGGGGGGAAAAAATAGTTTGCATGCACACAGAGTAAATCCAGCGTGACAAACAGCATATATAAACGCTACATTTATGCACATATGTATAATATCACTCTGGATAAAAATTTTAAACAAAAAAAAATCTATATTTGAAGGGGCAGCTGAAGAGAAATCTAGGGAGATGCAACATTTCCTCATCTGTGTGTATGCGTGTGGGGAGGAAAGGGGTAACCGCACTCAAACTATCACATTCTTGTAAGCATAGCAGCAAGGACACATGCTCATACAAAATGCACAAAATTAATGCAAAAACAATAAAAAAAATGTATCATGCACACCATTCAAGACTCTCATTCCACATAAGAACACAAAGCCTGGAAGCACATAAAATAAAGACCAATCCAGAAAACAGCAAACAAGTCAACTATGCTGTGGATGCATGATAATAGTGACTGTTATCCTCATACCTGTGATTTGGCAGTGAGTGCCAAGGAATGGTGGCCACCAGCCGACAGTTGTATCACTTCTTTGCTGTCCAGACTTTTTACACATAATGGTTGAAGCCTGTAACACCCCATACAAAAACGGAATCAGGGGTACTCAGCATGAAACATAAGAGGCAGGGAACACCCAATATAAAATATTTTGTATATTTTTGAAACAGAACAAACATGCACCACAGCACCAGAGATCACAAAGCTCTTTGGTGATAAACTAGCTTAGTCATCAGGAGAAGGGTACTGAGACGCTCCTCTGACACTAGGTATAATTTCACAATTGACTTTGCCACTGAAACCAAGATTTTGCCCTTCAAGGCCACTAATTATCCTGCATAGATCACATTAGTGGTAATAGTTAAAACTAAGATTTTCAAAAACAGGAGCCTACCTTTGGGGTCTTAAGACTATATTCAGGTAGTTGACAGACTTTCAAGAGTTTTGAGCACCCAAAAACTCCCATTGTCCCGTGGGGTAAGATTAGCTTTTTGCCACTGAAATCTTACCTTGGCAGGACATCACCATGTCCCAACTGTCCTTCCTTCCCTTTCCCCCAGCTCCACACCTCAGTCCTTAAAGATGGGAGAAGTGCATCAGCCTCACCACTATAGGTTGGGGTCAGAGCCACTGTCCTCATTTTTGCCCGTCCTACTTTTCTTAGGAGCCTTGGAGAAACTAGAAGCAGATCAGGAGAAACTAGAATCAGTTTTCTTATTTTTAAAAAGCCCCACACAGAAACTAAGATAGACAACACTAGTTTATCCCTGTTTTAAATTAAACACGGCATTTACACAGAGCTAGTGTATTATATGATATGGGTACCATATACTGAGTCACTTGACTTCACTGATAAGTAAAATACCTAAGAGGAAGCTTTTAAGATTTAGTAATGCTGGAGAGCAAAAAGGTACATAGTTGAAGGCAGCTGTAACAGCACATACGCCAACACAGATCTAGGTATTAAACAGAGTTTACCCATTATTTCCTTTCAATAGCTGTAAACGCAAAGTACGTAAATACACTGAAGTGAATATGACCTGTGACGTTCACTGCCAATAAGGTATTTTTCCTGAAAGAAAAGCTACCCCGTAGAGATCATACATCTTCTGATAATTTCTCTAAGATTGGAAAGAGTGTCACTGAACTCAGCCTTACCAGTGTGTGTTACACAAAGTACTGCATATTCAGAACATTAAAAGCAAGAAAGGAGACAACCACGTGGCCGGGAAGTTTGGTAATGGGACAGGGAATTTTTCTAAACCATTGGCTCCAAACCAATCAAGAGCAGTAGTGACAGAGAGTTAGATTAACTGACATCTGTTATGCAGCCTACATGAAGTGAGTTGGTGGTTACCAGTCCCTTTTGTAATGAACATCAATCCATATCACCAAAAGTGGCACCACAATGCGTTTGGGATAATCCTTATTTTAAGGTTAAAGAACAGTCCTTTGTCTTCCTCAAATAGCATGCACTTCCCACTAGTCTTGTCCTCTCTCTCTCTCCACATTCAACAAGGTCCGAAGGACTGTTCCTTACACACATCTCAGCAGGGAGTTTGAATCTGTGTTCCTATTGTAGGTAATATTGTTAAATAAGACACACAACTAGCAATTACCACACTACATTAACTCTCTCTGGTCTCTTGGTTCCTCCTAGTCACTATCTTACCTTGGGACAACAAGCCAGGCAGGGAAAGTCTTCGACTGACTCCTTCAGATTCCTCTTCTCGAATATCCACTAGGCTAGAACTCTTCTTTCCTTGCATTGATTCCAGTTTGACTTGCTCTTCTCGAGTGTCCTTCAGCCCCTCCGGACCTGGGGAAGGACTATCAGACTGAGAACCTAGTTCACCTGGAGTTGTGCCATAGAAGTTCATTACTTTCTTCAGAGACAATGCCCCAGCTTCATATGTAGCTGCAACTCTCACACCAACTGCTGATGCGCAAGAGACCACCAAGCTGTTCAAGGCAGATGTACTTACACCTGGAGGGCCGGGGAGACAAGCAATGAGTTCTTCTTCTTGAGAAGGCTAAAAACAGAAAAAGAAATCAATTAAACCTATCAAAATTCCCGACCCAGGACAATAGTGTGACCATAAATAAATCTAGTACTCTTACACCCTCTGTTGCATTTATCAGATACTGTCAATAAACTTTTTAGTAGTTTAAGTCTACCACTTCATAATAATCCTTTATAGCTGGAAGCTGGAAACCAGTACCTGTTTCTGTACGAAACAGTTTCTCTACTTCATATTGGTTTGGCAGTGAAGGGTTGTTAATTCGTGCTGGGACAGTGGTTTTTTTGTGTGTGTGTGTTGTTGTTTTTTTGTTTTTTTAAGAGAAGAATGCATATTTTGAAAAAAAAATAACTAGGATCTTTGCAAACAAATATAGAAAGAGGGGTTAAATTCTGGGATTGTAAAAATTTAGCTATGTGCCTTTTAATTCAAGTCTCTGCTGTTGATTACAGTATATCATCAAACATGCTACCTTTATGAGCAGACAGTTAGGAAAGCTTATCAAAGGAAAACAAATGATTAACTTTGCTCATACTGACAAACAGACATCTAGTTAAAAATTGTTAATAAAGCTTTATACAGACAGCAGTATCGTAAGCAGGAATGTACCAGAGAGGTTTCTTCAGGCAGACCTCAGAACTTATGGCTCTGGTAAAGATCAGAGGACAGTCATCTAACGTTTACTGTTATAGTCAGCCAATTAGAACCAGTCACTATATAAAAAGCCGTATACTGAAGCTCTATCAAAAACACAGCTTTCAAGCTATTGACAGACATCAAATACAAAAGGCAGTATCCCATTTCCCTTCTTCACATAGGTCCCTTAATACAAGGCTGCCTATAGCCTCCCTGTAAAAAGAGATTCTTTTGACATCTTCCTTGTGAATAAGGAAGACTAAAGGATACTGGAAGAACTCTTATTTATGAAATACAAGTACGACAGATGTGACAATTTCCTGCAATATTGTGGACAAACCTTATTGAATTAAGTTTAAGATTTTAGGAGAGTACTGTATTAAACAAATGTTTGTATTCAATCCCACAATAATACATAATGTCTGTAAGGGGAAAAGACAGATATGACTAATGTAAACCCTGAGAAGTGTTATGAGCTACAAAGGACTCTTTTAAACAAATGTACCAGAGAAGAATGAACTTTTAGTTGAGTGGGTTTCCTAGGAAATACCTAGGAGGGAGGGAATGCAAATTCTAACCTTCAGACCCAACCTTTTAAAAGGTACACCTTGAGGAGAACCCTACTGTCTGCTGATTACCTGTTCCAAGGGTCCCAAGATCAAAGGCCCAACCTGTCTAAAGGAGTGACTCTCAGATTCATGGGGGTTCTTGCTCTGAGCAAAAGATGTTATGAATGTGTAACCACAGAAAAACTCCTTTGTGGGGTTTTAGGGACTTCCCATCTGCTAGAGCCCTGGTTGCAGCGGAGTGATCTCTGGTAAGCTTACTAGCATGCAGATAAGTTCTTTTATTTCTTTTAATATGTTCTCTCTGTAATAATTTCACCTTCAGGATAAATATGCTTGCTTAGGAAAGGCTCTGTGGCAACTTCTAACAGTGGATAATTATGCTGTTGATAGCTTCTGAGGTGAAAGCAAAGCAGGCCTGCTTAGGCAGTCTGAATTGCTAGGGAACTCACAGTATAGACTGGGAATGGTGCAGTCTGCAAAAACCCCAGTAAGGAGGAAGAGAGAAATGCAAACCTTCTCCAAGAGAGGAGAAAACTAAGGAGCTGGGAGCCTAGAGTGAATGACCATGGTGGACCATAAAAGAGGGAATAGGTGCAGTTGCCCTGAACTGTGACAGTAAGGATAAACTAGCAGGCTACAAACACTGCCAAGCAACCCAGAAAGATACAGTCTATTTGAGTACAGAAGCTACATCAAGAGGGAAAACCTCTAACTGCCACTGTAAATGAAACATTACACAATCACCTTCCGTGCTTATCTTTCCTCTTCAAACAGCATCCATATATTGCATGGTGTTAAGATTCAGTTGACTCTTAAAGGATTTGAGGTAATACTATATTGCATGGTGTTAAGATTCAGTTGAGTCTTAAAGGCTTTGAGGTAATACTATATTGTATTTATGTGAACTGTGCGTGAGAAAGTATTTTCAGAAATATTTGGGGGAGCAGGAGGGAGAAGACAAGAAAATGAGCAGGAGACTAGTTGTTCTCTACCCCTCAGAGGAGTCCACAACTGTTGAAAATAAAAGAGTTGTTTTACTTTTACCACCTCCTCTTCCTTAACTGCCAAAATCCAACAGTGTGGGAGTATGGAACTGGCGTCTCTAGAAGAAATCTCACATACTTACAAAAGATAAGCTCAAGAAACTGACTCACACAGTATCTGCAGCTACTGCAGTAATTTTCCAAGTTCAGCTGTGAAACCACCATGCTGCTTGTATAGTGAGATAGCATTAGCAATACAAAGGATTTTCTTAGCAAAAACAAAACTTCCCTAGCATAAAGTTATCTAATGGGACAGACCTTGGGTAAGGATGGGGAGACAACACTGATGGACAGAAATCTGGTGTGGTTGTCTATAGAATAATCTACATATTACATCACTTAAATAGTCTTAAATCAACCAAGTGATTATTTCATAGTTTGAGAGATGACATATAGGCAAAAAGTTTGAAATTGGTGGTTTCTTTACACATTAAATCACCTTTCCTCTTCTCCTAACCCTCCAAAATAGCAATACATTTTTGCAGATTCGATAAGTCAAATCGAGTTTCTCTTCTGATGGCTACTAAAAGGTCTGCTGATTACTGCTGTCTTCCAACAGTCATAACGTAAGTTTGACACATGGAAGATTAATTCACCACTCATTACACTGTTGGTGAGGTCTCCCAAAGTGAGGCAAATAGGGAAAACAAATTTGGATCCTTCTATTTGTATAAAAAGATAACTATCCAGCTAAAATCCTTAGCTTGACTCAAGAAGAATCAGACAAAATTGTGAGGGTGATGGGGGTCTCTCTCTTCATAGGAAGGCAAGTATTATACCAGCTGGCCAAATCCCAGAATATTGATCTAGCTCAGGGGGTCTCAAACATGCGGCCTACAGGGCTCTTGCATGTGGCCCGCCAAGCTCCCCCCGCCCCCCTCTGCCACTCTCTGAAGCAGCTGCCAGCACATCCCTTCGGTCCGGGGGGGGGGGGGGGGGGGTGAGGGGAAGGAGGCACAGGGCTCCTGCATTGCCTCCATCCAGGCACCACTACCTCCCCCCAGCCCCCCGCAGCTCCCATTGGCCAGGAACAGGGAATCGTGGCCAATGGGAACTTCATGCGAGGTACCTGGAGGAGTGGCAAGAGCAGCCGACGCACAGAACCCTGAGGCCCCCCCGCTCCCTCAGGGGCTGCAGGGACACGATTCCAGCTGCTTCCTGGAATGGAGCGGTGTGGGGCCAGGGCAGGCAGGGAGCCTGCCCTGGCCCCAGTGCGCGCCACTGCTACCCCGGAGCCGCTCTAAGTAAGCGACGCAGGGCTGGAGCTCGCACCCTGAACCCTCCTGCACCCCAATTCCCTGCCCTGAGCCTTCTTCTACATCCCACACCCCTCCTGCACTCCCTGCCCTGAGCCACCTGCTGTACCCTACACCCCGACCCTGTGACGCACCTCTCATCCTCTTGCACCCCACACACCAATTCCCTGCCCTGAGCCCTCTGCCACACCCTGCACCCCTGGTACAGGGAAGGGGTGGGAAGAGGCGAGGCCTAATGGAAGGGGTGGAGTGGGGGAGGGGCCAGAGGCAGCGAGGAATGTGTGTCAGTGATGTTGTCCTCAGGTCAATGCACTAGTCCTCCTGTGGCCCTCGTGGTCATTTGAGTTTGAGACCCCTGATCTAACTGAACAGGATAGCAACATATCCTAAGGCACTAGAGAAGGGAATGGGAAATGGGTTTTACTGGGTTCTCACCACTGCACAGTCCACAGCACACAACTATCTGGCAAGGCTGCTCATATAAAGGCTCAGGACTGAACAAACATGATGACAATTCTACTCTCAGTCCAAAATTACTACTGTATTTGGGTTTGATTCCTAAAACTGTGAAAGAAACACTGATAACTCCAGAATTGTAGCTATAGCGTCAAAATTATGTTAATATTGAGAAACCTTTAGTTTTCATGAGCACATTACAAGATTTCATGACTATAGTACAAATATTAAGAGAAAAACGTATAGACCAGTGATGGTTGGTACCTGTTCAAGTTCTGTACTGATGCTTTTCTCCTGGCTGTCATTTAATGGGTCATCTGACAGGTTCTCCAAGTATTTTTTTACTGCTTTTTTGTCAGGAAGTAAAACATTTCCAGGACTGGAAATACCACTATCTTCTTGTCCATCATTGTTAGAAAGCACACTTGTCACCTCTGATTCTGAAGCAGCTGGCTCATCTTCTACAAAGGTTTTCTGACAATCCTCACTTTGGCTACCTGCAGCACTTTTCCCCTCAAGAGTCTCCAGTGAGGAGCAGGAGACATGGTTTTCTGATTGTGAGTCAGCCAGTGCCACACCTAATGGGCAGCAGTGACTATCTGATATGATTACATGGTCTTCTTTATCTGTCATCGTAATAAGGAGCTGGCTGCAATGGTTGCATCTCTCTGGGATAGGTTTCATGTCCTGTGCAGGGAGACATTGTACAAGAGCCAGGCTGTGGTAGGCTCCACAGGCAACTTGGAGCACAACGCGTCCTGCTAGGTGTTCTACCTTTTGTGGCTTGGTCACTGGGAAAGTAGTTGTTATGAGACCTAGCTGACAGCCACTTCCCCATGCCCATATTTCTCGGCTTAGTGAAAGTGCCAAGGTGTGCTCCTCTCCACATGCCAACTGCAAAATCCTGACTGACAGCAGAGGACTGGTTTCAGAGTCAGAAATACTAATAGGATTTGGTTCTCGCAGATAGGGCTGGTTAGCCACTGCACACTGGCCAGCAGAATTGTTTCCCCACATGTATACCACACCACTCTCAGTCACTGCTCCATTATGGTAGCTTCCAGCTGCCACAGTAGTAACATGCTGTCCAATCAAAGCATTTTCTAAGATGGGGCTCTTAGTGCAAGTTTCCTCTAGACCAACCCTCCAGGGAAGTTTTCCAAAGCTGTAGACCTCGCCACCTGAAAGACAGCATCATTCTAATGAAGTTAACCATATAAACAACTGAGGAACTCATTTAATAGGATTTTCATTTTTAATTTGTTCTGGGCTCAGTGTTAACTGCAGTTGTTGAAACCAGATCTCCCAGATACTTTCAATAAATAACTATTAGGGACTCTGTGCTATTGCTCGCAAGAGGTCCTACACTTGATACTGATTTTTCTGTTGGTCCATTCTAGTAAATCAGTAGCATGGATGCATTATATAGCGGGGATTTCGCTATTATCGCATGCTGCCTTTAAAATGAATTGTAGTACATACAACTTAAATTTTTATCTATGGTAGGCTCAAAAGCAAGCTTGTCAGTCAATACCTTCAAGAATGAGTGCAATTCACCCTGATAGTGCTAATCATTCTGATATACTAATGTCAAGAGAATTTGCATAAAATTCTCTTAAAATGCATAAAACATATTCCATTTCTTAATATTTATACTTTTCATCTTCAGTAAAAGTTCATTTTGGACCATTAATACTGTAGTATCAAACTTGAAATATAACAAAAGAAACTCTAAACTGAGGCTTCCACAGAGACTGTGGGCCTACCTCGTACACTACAAATACAACAGCGTTGGCAGAGCAGGTTAAAGCATGGTTCCCTTCTCGCTGTACAAACATTCAGTGTCCCTGAAGCATGCCAAAGTGCTGGACTTTGATATGTAGCAACAGTGCATAAAACAGTAAACATTTGTCCTACTATTTATTCCTTAATTATGGAAAAATATACTTATTCTTGGTTTGACCTTTTAAACATAGATAATGTTGATGAAATTCTAGAGAGGCTAAGATTGTGGTAACAGTGCCAACTCATTTGAAATGAATCAGCAAGCAACAAAAAAGTAGACTCCTATAAGGAGGATTGATTTGGCTAACACTTTTTTGATAGTTATATAACAGTGATCACTACAGTCATATCCACAAAACAGTACACTTCAAGTCAAATGTGCATAGAAGCAAAGTTTTTCTAGTTCAGAAATGTTCCATTAGGCAATAGAGTGAAATGGCAGGTCAGATTACAACTGGCTCTAATTGGCACTCCCCTAAACTAGAACATTCTTTACCTGCAGCTCAGTGACATTCAAAAGGTGTGAAATTCTTTTCTTCCTTTGAAAACATCAGAGAAACATCAAAGACATTACTTCCAGTCTAATCTTTACAACGGTATGCCCACTGATCAGTACAATCAAGTGACAAAATATATCAACGCTCAAAGGAAAGGTCTTTTGGAAAGTATTTTTTGATTCAAAGAGTCAACTGATCAAATCAAATTTCACTGCTGCATCTACTTGCTTGCAATTTTTCAGAACTTTAAAAAAAACAAACCACTCAAAGTTATCACATATCAAGAGGACTGACTTTTTGTAATGTTGTATTTTTTAAATCCAATAAATTGTTGTAACATGCATTTAGAGGTAACACAGAGGGTGAAATAGATCCAAATTATCTTGCCATTTTATAAGTAATGCTTCTCAACTTTGAGCCACTTTTTATTAAAGAGAAAAATTAGCCCAGTGCAATTTAAAAAGACTGATGAAGATAAAGTAGAAAAACTGTCTGTCTCTTACTCAACCTTTACAATAAAGACATTTTGGCAGTAATACAAATCTTAAATATTTCTTTAAAGTTTCCTTTAAAATTTTACACTAGTTTCAAGCTAGTATTAACAGGAATTTTAAGTTGTTCATGGTCTGTGACCTAGAACAATACTGTCATATACCTTCTGTTAGAAGCAACCCATGGTTTATTCCGAGGGCTGCCTGCAGTACGGTCTTTCCACTCCAGCCTGGAAGTCTCTCAGGTGTTACAGAGCAGGAACCAGCCTGCCAGATATGGACCAGGCCTCTCTCTTTGGCTCCTTCTGCCTCTACTGAGCTATAAAAATAAAAGGAAGAAATCAGCTTGTAGTTTTCTGCACACCAATTTTAGTTTTCCATTTATATATAAGAAAGAGACGAAGGATGGTTCAGTGATTAAGGTATTAGCTTTGGACTTGGAACCCAAGTTCAATTCCCTACTCTGCAATAGACTTCCTATGTGACCTTGAGCAAATCACTTACTTTGTGCCCTTTTTCCTGGCCATAAAAATAGCACTTACCTATCTATCCTAGATGTTGTGAAGTTAAGTGCATTAAAGAAAGATTGTGAGATGCTCAGTTACTATGGTAATGGGGGCCTACGGTAGAGTATGAAGTGACACCTGAACTCTAACAGTCAAAAGACCCTAAAAGCAATTAACCTCCTGCTAAGGGGTGATGTGCACACTTTTGAGCATGGTACATCCACTACTGTCAGAAGGTGGCTACAGAAAATATTCGTACATTTTAGAGTAGTCTCATTGAACCATCTCTAGCTACAAAGAAAGTCTATTTTAGAGAAACTCTGGAATACCCAAGATCCGTTTGAACAACTTAGTCTCACCTGAATGTTGTCTTATTTCAGTTTTTTCTTTCCGCTGGGTTTCAGTAACAGAAAGCGGAAGAGGATGACAGTGACCAACAAGAGCTCTTGTAAAGTTATAAGTTACATCACTTGGTCCAACTAGTAGAACTAATATTTAAATTTAAAGAGATTTTTTACTTTAGATAAATAATTTCATTTAAAAGAGGGTTTGCTGAAAATTAACTAACTGGATTTTTATCCAGTTAGGGAAAGTAGTAATTAATGTGACATATTTTGGATATTTTACTCAAAATTATAATATACAATTTCCCAGGGGGCAGAATGATGGAATATAGAGCCTTTCATCACCATATCATG
Organism: Gopherus flavomarginatus; assembly: GCF_025201925.1. Taxonomy (NCBI): domain Eukaryota; kingdom Metazoa; phylum Chordata; order Testudines; family Testudinidae; genus Gopherus; species Gopherus flavomarginatus. Next base: position 22,647,032 of record NC_066626.1, on the reverse strand, counting down.
TTATATTCAGCCAAAAGTGCTAACGAATGGATACTGACCATCTAATAGCCCTCTGGGAAACGAATGTGGTGGGTTTATTGCCCAGTGTGTAAATGCCCACATTACAAAAACCATCACTACAACGGATACTAACCAACCCCTTTGTTGGTAGTCACAGTAAAGAGGCTAAGAGGTGAAAGGATATGAAGACTCAAGTCTCTCTTTCACTTAAGATTTCACCTCTCTAGAGCAGGCTAAAACACACTGGGAGGGCAGAACACAAAGTTTACATAGCCACTGCTGTACATGTTTCTCTGAATAATTAGAGGATTTCTGTCTCCGGGCCTGTCAGTCCAGTGCAGCTCATAAGAACTGAAAATCATGCACACAATTTTTTTAAAATTAGTAAATTCTACCGTACACAAGAAGTGTTAATGATTCCTGGTGAATTCATATTTTCAACCTTTGAACAGACATTCTGAAGTTTCAATGGCTACCTTTTTTTTATAAAGTCACAGTTGCAATAAACTATGGAAAGTACCAATCATCCCATAATCCTGTAGTGTGATTAAGCTACTATATTTTTTCCCCTTTGGTCTAAAATACTGTACAGTATTCTAAAAAATGATACAGTAATTCCCCACTTAACGTCCTCTCGCTTAATGTTGTTTTGATCTTATATCCCTGCTCAATTACAGAACATGCTCCATTTAAAGTTGTGCAATGCTTCGCTATAACATCGTTCGGCTGCCTGCTTTGTCCACAGCTGGCAGCCCCCCAACAGCTCCCTACACCCCTGACAGTGCCTCCCACCCATTGGCAGACCCCAAGGTTCAGCGCCTTCCCCCTCCTCCCTGCAGCAATCAGCTGGCTTGTGGCATTCAAGAGGGAGGAGCAAGGACTCCCGAATGCTGCAAACCAGACGACTGCCGCCGAGGGCAGAAGGCCGGGGAGGGAAGGGGTTACCTGTGTGTCAAGTCCTCTCTCCTCCCCCCTCCGTCCCGAACATCATAAGCCAGCTGATTGCTGCAGGCAGAAGGGAGGAGCAAGGATGCGGCGCATCTCCTCCCTCCTGCCAGTGGCAATCAGCTGGCTTGCAGTGTTCAAGAGGCAGAGGAGAAGTGAGGACTCAGTGTGTGGAGTAAAGGGGGGTGGGAGAGAAGAAGCAGGTTAAGGGTGGAGGCTTGGGGGAAGGTATGGTGTGGGCAGGATGAGGGTTGAGCCCCCTACCCTGGTGCTTGTAGAGTAAGGGAAGCTGCTGCTGCGTAACGTGCTTCTCCTAGCCTACAGCACCTTCAGCCTCCTTGTCTCCAGTGCCAGTGGGCTAAGGCGAGGGCCTACTACAGTACTGTACTGTATGGTTTAAAAAAAAAAAAAAAAATGCCCTGGAACCTACCCCTCCCCCAGCCTATTTACATTAATTCTTATGGGGAGATTGGATTTGTTTAACATCGTTTCACTTAAAGTCGCATTTTTCAGGAACATAACTACAACATTAAGTGAGGAGTTACTGTATTGACAAAGAACATTTGGACTAGAGCTGGGCAAACCAAATACCTTGATTTGCTGGTCAAACTGGAAAATAAGCAGAAAAAATTGCTTCAAGACAGCACAAAATGAAAATTTTTAAGCAAACAAAACACATTTTTGTTTCAGGTTGAATGACATGTTTCATTTAACGCAAAATAAAACTAAAAATCAAAAGAAAGTCATTTAAAATCTAATTTTTTTTTAAAAAAGTGAAAAACCATTTTTTACAGATTTTTTTTTTTTTACTAAAATGATCTGCTAAATTAAAATACTCGTTCTTAAAATGTTTTAGTTGACTCACACATGCATTTTTTGGCCCAAAAAAGCCTGTTCAAACATTTTTGCCAAACTTTAACTTAGACCTTAAAAATTAATTTTAAAGGCAGTTATTAGTTGAAATGGTTTTATGGGGTCTGCATGGTCTCAGCAGGTTTTTACCTTCTCTCTTGTTGGTCCATCAGTCAGTGAAAGCACTCCATCACCAAATCATTCCTCTTTGCAGAATGTATGGGACAGCTCTGTCAACTGTTCGGTGAAATGGTAAGATGAACAGGCTATAGAACTGCACATCACACGTAAGCAATGTAAAGACAGTGTGTATTCAAAGCTTTATCTCCTATCTTAAGTGTCCAATAAATGAACATCCACACAGTATGAGAATGCTTAAAAGTATTTAGACTATTTCATACTGAGTTGGCAAACAAAAGGTAAACAGTCAAACATATTCTGCCCACTCATCCTACAGTGGGGCCATAAACAGATTGAACAAAGCCTATTTCTAAGACAGAAAAGAATCAACCCATATGCAGGCTGTTTGAGCTTTCCCAACCACCAACATTCTTATTACAAACTGCTAAAAAGAAGTATTTAGGATTCAGAAATCTCCAGAAAGCGATGCGTTGCTTTTGCAATGACATCTCTCTTTCTTGGACAAAAAGGTAATTTATACCAACATTGCTATAATACGCAAAACAGTCATTCAAAAATTTAACAGCAACTTTTTCACTGATGTCTGGTAGCTTAACAATAGACTTCTATACTCAAACTTAACAATACAGCAATAAAGCATTACTGCAAACAGCTCACACAATTAGGAGTGCTGAATCCATAAACTTATTCCTGAATCATAAAATACATACTACCACTGCATACTAACTGCAGTTATTAGGCCTTGTGCTATAGTAGGAATTTAACAATGCAGGAATTAAATTATAGATTTAAGACACTTTACTGTGCAATCTTATAAAGCTTATAAAAGCGTATAAAGCTTATAATGGAGGCCACAAGGATTCTTATATACAGCTTTATGAATGCAAAGAAGCCACAGCACCTCTTTCAAATCGTTTTAATTTTGTTTACAAGAAACAAATTACCAAATGACTTTTCACTCAGTTATCAACATCCAGAAATTGAAAACTTTGATTCTTATTGGCCAAATGCCTTGCTAAACAATGAACTAAAAATAATCCTTGATAAAGTGACAGCAGTGCATGCGGGTGATACCTTATCCATTCAAATCAATTTGGTTTTATGTACAGGAGATCTTCAGAAAGTTTTACAATATTATGACAAGACAACAGTATTTATTATGACAGGGAGGTGTGCTGAACAAGCATTCAATTTGATTGAATAGGTCTTTTATGCATCAAAGGAAACAGAGAAAAGATTCAGAATCAGGAGAAGTTGTAAGCCTTTTAATGTAGAAATTTTGGAACTAAAACTCTGCCAGTCACATTCATGAAGTTTAGTTATGTGTAGATAACCTCTTGTACTAGGACAGATGCATCTAGAATTCTACAATTTAACAAAATATTAGGTAACTGAGAAATATTGTAGATTGAGTTGGGAAAAAACACAGTTTTGGGGAATCAGAACACAAAATCCAGTTAGCCCAAATAGTTACATTTTTGGGAGAGGGGGGCAGCCAGGGTGACATTTCAGATACATAAAGTTGAGAGGTGATAATGGCTGAGGCATAAAAATTTTCAGTTGTCCAAATACAGTACATTGCACTGTTGTTGTAGCCATGTTGGTCCACGAATATGAGAGGAGACAAAAAGTAGGTAGGTAGTATCTTTTATTGGACCAACTTCTGTTGGTGGAAGTGAAAAGCATTCAACAGTATTGAAGAAGAGCTCTGTGAGGCTTGAACGCTTGTCCCTTCCACCAAACAGAATTTGGTCCAATAAAAGATATTACCTCACCTACTTTGTCTCTTTCACAGATGTTACACTGATGCATATTCTTTGTCACATGCAGTCATTCTAATAAAAATGAAGTCCAAGTGATAACATTTTTCAGAAATAAAATAAATTGAGCTTTGTTATTTGGTGGCTCTTATTTAATATGGTACAACCTTAAAATAATGATAAAAATAAATTAAATACCTTTGATTAAATGTCATGGCCCACTCTCTTAAAAAAAAAAAAAAAGACACTTAAACCATATTTGCTACAACACAGTTACTAACTGCCTCAGTTACATTTACAGTTACCACCTGTTGCAAATAGTCATTTTAAAATGTTCTTTGATTAAAATCTCAGTCAGGATACGCAATACCTGAGAATAAACAATAAACCATAGCTTAATTTTTTTTAAATGAGTCACAAAATGTTTTTGGAACCTCTAACCATGTGAAATATTCTTATCCAGAATAATAATACATCACAGTGAAGAAACTCAAGAGAACACAAATTCTTTGAGTCTGATGACACTTTCTAACCCCAAGATTCATACACACTTAAATTCACCAGTGCCCCCATCACTGTGGGCAACTCAGGCTTCAGAGATTGGAATCACATTTCAATCAGATACCTATGAAAAAAGAAGTTAGATCTGTTCACCCTTATCAACACGTTTATCAAACGAGCACCAGCCAAACTGGATTCCCCCCCTTCATGTGGGCACTAATTCTCTAGGGACTGGAGTGACATTACCCAACTTATACCCTGAACAGCCGCCAGATAACTTTCACTTGACTACTGAGGGAGCTGAACTCAACCCACCAACCCAAAGAGGTTGGACTGGTCCATGGACTATTGCTACCCCATGAGCCCAGCGCTCCGGCCGTTCCCGCTTTAACTGCGTGAGGGGGCTGCTCCGCCGGCTGGTGCATCTCACTGCCCGGCGGGCCCCCGACTCCCCCCCCCCCGGTCTGAGCCCTAGTGAGCCCCCCACACCGAGAAGCCACCGGCCCCTTTGGCAGGTCACCGACACCCAGATCCCGCCCCGCTGCCCTCCTCGGAAAGGATGCAGGAGCCTGAGGCAGCCTCGCCTCACCTCAGCAGGGTGCCGGGGACCATCCCCACCCGCCCGCCCGCCAGAAGCGCCGCCAGCCCTGGCACTGCCAGGCAGTCAGGTCCCCGGGACCCGGTGGGCGACGGGCGAGCACAGGCGGGGGGACGTGCCAAGGCCACACAGGGAGCTAGGAAGAGCCCCCGGCTCTGGGTCCCGCGCGGAGCGGAGCTCTGAGGGGGACGGCGAAGGATGGGGGCCTTGCGCGCCCCGGGGAACGGATGAGGCGGTTGGGTAACTGCAGCGCCTCTGCCCCCCCACCCCGTCACGTGACGTGACTCAAGTTTCACTCCCCGCCGAGCTCCAGCCCTTCGCGCCCCCCTCACTGAAGCCGGCGCTCGCGCTACCTCAGGCGGCCGGGAACCACTTCACCTGGCGCCGCTCTCGCCTTAGCAGCCGGATCGCCGCGGGCTTCGGCGGCTCAGAGATCAGCTGATTCACACGGGGAAAAGGGGCGGGGCCTAACGCCAGCTCCCTCCGAGCCAGGGCTGGTTGGTAAAGAGGTCGAACCGCGGGGCGGGGGCGGGACTGAGCGCGCAGACGGACACTCGTCTGGGACAAACTAGTGTGAGGGGCGTTAGAGAACCGTCCGGGTGTGAGCCCCGGGGAAGGAGAGTTTGCACAAGGCGGACCGCGTGGGAATGGTTTGCCTCCCTCTCGAAGGGAATGGGCACATCAGTGGCCTTAGACTGGTCCCATAGGGCCCAGGGTAAATGCACCTTTCCCTGCACCAGGCAAGCCTCAGCCACACCGCCCCATCTCATTCTCCTGCCTCCCACTCCCAGCCCTTGGCCTGCATAGATAGCATCCCCCACATTGTCAGCCGCAACCAACCAAGCGTTCAAAAATCATGTCAAGCCCCTCAAAACTATGAGATGGGCTTAAAGATCAGGGTTCTTTTTATTTGCTTTCTGATGTTTGCGTCTCTGAGGTGTACTTGAGTCACGTTTCAAGCTTTTCTCTGTCACCACAATGGTTAGAAATGTTAGAAAAAATTAAAACAGAATCTTGCATATTCACATGACTCCAGAAACTGGTGCTTCGGAAAAACAACCAGATATTGTGATGCAATAAAATTGTGGTAGTTGGTAACACTGCATCCTCAGTCAGAATGCCGGGAACTCCTCCAACCTCACTCCACTCTCGCTCCTGTGGTGCTAGGAAAGAGGTTCTCAACCTTTTTTGAATCATGTCCCAACTTTAGTATAGTTTTTTCACAATAGCAAGACGGATGCTGCCATTTACCATTGATAATGTGTTTCTTCAGGAGATACCAGGCAAATTACTCAAAAATACAAGTAAAATGGTACTATAAAAAAAACCCTCACCTGTATTAGTGCTGACAATGCTAGCCAGTGATAGATTTGAGTCAGTGGTTTGAGTCAGTGGACTTGCGCATAGGGTCATATGGCCCATCTGCCTCTCTGTCATGACATGTAATTCCTGAATTATTAGAAGACTTGCCGCATTCCCCTAGAAAGTTTGATGCATCCCTGCCTGCCTCCCTGGTTGATAGGGTGACCAGACAGCAAATGTGAAAAATCAGGACGGGGTGGGGGGTAACAGGAGCCTGTATAAGAAAAAGACCCAAAAATGGGGACTGTCCCTATAAAATCCGGACATCTGGTCACCCTACTGGTTGAGAACCTCTGTACTACAGCAAACCACTTTATATCATTGTACTGGAACTTGACACATATGTTAAAAACACCAGTAACACCCAGAGTTTTACACATTCAAAACACTGGACTTCTATTACTTGCAACATGGATTTAAAGGGGTTCAGCATTATTATTCCCACTTTACACATGGATCAACGGTGGCAAAGAGAGGCAAAGGGACTTGCCCAAGGTCACAGTCGATGACAGCACTGGGTTTAGATCTCAGCAGCTCCAAACTCTATATTCATTTCTCTTACCGCTAGAGGTCTGCTTGGACCTAATTTGAAAGCCCAACTCCAACTAGCCCATAACCGACCTGAACCAAACCCGAGCCTGAGTGTTGAGTTGTTTTCAGACCTGACCTGACCCTGACAGTCCCCCTCTGTAGGATGTAATATGTAGACTGTCAGTGTCACCACCTCATCCTTGGGGTTTGGCCTGACTGGGTTTCCTGGTCCCCAGGCCCTGTGCCCACAATCCATCTCCTGCCATGCCCTGCCTACGGAGTTGGCTCAGCACTCCTGACAGCTTCCACACCTCACTGCACTGTGTGTGCTACAGAGTGAGAGGTGCAGCGAGGTTGTGGCTACCAGCAAGAGTGGCGCACACAGCCTGGACCACCACGCCAACCCCACAGGCAGGAAGAGGTGATAAGAGACCACTGAACCAGTGCTTGAGCGTGTTGGTTGTTTTTAGAGCTGACCGAACCCTGACGCTTGTAGTCAGGTCCCATCAGATTCAGGACACATTGCAAGACTCTAACTACCACTTACTAAAGTCAGAATTGCTGGTAAGTAATAGCAGACACACAGTGGATCATTTCTGAACTCATCCAGGAGAGGGCAGTGTGCACATACACACTTCCAATTCATTACCATATAAACCATGAGAAGGTACAGGAAAAGTAAAGAATGTTAAGTAAAATTTCACTGGGTATGTTACATCATATAATAAATGCTAAGAAGCAAAGTCATGACCATTTTTTTCATATTATTATTATTATTGAAACTTATATCTCTCACCTACCTTATTTCTATGATTTGCAGTGTGTCAAAGGAGAAGCAAGAAGTTAGGGGTTTGTTACAGAAGTGGATGGGTGAGATTCTGTGGCCTGCACTGTGCAGGAGGTCAGACTAGATGATGATAATGGTCTCTTCTGACCTTAAAGTCTATGAGTCTATGAGTTATATTTTCAGCATTACCAACTCTTACAATTTTATTGTGACTCTCATGAAATTTGGTTTTGTTCTTAAAGTCCCAGCTCCAGGAGTCATGTGACTAGAGTGTTTCTAAGCTTTCATTTAAAAAAAGTAAGTTTCTAGTCCTCAGGAGTGCCGAGAAAAGTTTCAAAATGTGATAAAAGTTCATAAAGGCTCAAAACTAGAAGGCAAATTAAAATAATCCAATATTTATAAATTTTTAACTCATCTCATGATTTTTAAACTAATCTCATGATTTGGGGGCCTGACATGTTTTTTGAACATGTTGAAACAATACTGTGTTTTACTCTGAAGCCTTCAAAATACGATAAAAGATCCAATCCTTCTTCAACTCACAGAACATCCTTAATACAGGGTTACTTTGTACTTCTATGGCATCTTTCACCTGAAGCTCTCTAAGCACTGTATAAACATTAAGCTTCATAATACCCCTGCATAGTAGCAAGTGTTATTGCTGGAGAAACTGATGTACAAAGAGGTTAAGAAACTTATCCAAGCTCACACAACAGGTCAGTGGCACACCTGAGAACAGAGACCAGAAGACTTGACTCCTTTTCCTCTGAATCAACCCTCTCATAAATTATCACAGCCTCTTATGTGAGAGTCCACTGGCATGTCCAATAACAAGATAATTATTATGTTTATAGAGTTAATTGGTTAGGGGCTATGACTGAAAACAAGGAGGTAGGAAAGTATAACAAGTTAGAGGAGGAAACTGAAAGCTACTATTTACAAACAGTGTGTTGTTCTTATTAAGGCATTGCCAGCCTGTAATTAACAACTAAATTATTTTTATTTAAACATTACATAAAATCAACAAGAGTCTGCTGTAGGGCCTTGTCTATATATGAAAGATTTTTTAATATATCTTTAGTTTTTTTGGCATAAGTACCTGCATCTGCACACAAATGATCTTTTTCTACCTTATTTTACATCTTATCCTGATACATATATATATACCCACTCCATTTTACACACATATACACTCCATTTTGGAAGCAACATATTTTTGAATGAGTTATACTGCTATAAGGTTAATGCGTATGCAGCCCTATTCAAATTAATTATACCACTTTAGGTAGTCCTTCCATTGCAATCCCACGTTTCATTGCTTCACATCTGGATTGACCTGTCTGGTTACCTGTTACCTGCACTGCTTTGGGGCCATCTTGACCAGATGTCCCCCTGTATTTGAATGCTGGCACACACCTAAGCAAACCGGCTTATGACTCCAGCTTGTGGCAAATTCACAGACCCTGAGTCCATTATACTCACCTTCCTCATGCTTTCGCATGGTCCTGTCAGAATATCCTGGATTTCCTTGCCTTCTGGGGAAAGTTCAGTCTTATCTTTCCAGCAATCACCAGAATGCAAAAATAGACCACTGGCTTGTAGATCAAATTAAGGGGTATTGCTAGGATGCATGCCAGTGCCATGCCAAAACCAATGAACTGCAGAATAATTTCAAAAATACCAAATTAAACCAAACATCAAAAGGCAAAAATAAGACCGGTAGTAATACTCCCGGTACATGTGCTCGAGTTCTGCTCGAGGAACCACAGAACTTCATTATATGTTAGACAGTTTGACTGCAGCCTGCTACACCATGGTGCAGTGACCCTATCACCAAGGAAATAACTAACAAGTCTTACCAGCTAGCTTCAAGTGCATACTAATGAGCCATAATGGTAAATTAATAGTCACTTTAATACAAATGATATAGCATGGTGCTTAGAATTACAGAAAGAACTGAGTGTGTGTGTGTGTGTGTGTGTGTGTGTGTGTGTGTGTGTGTGTGTGTGTGTGTGTGTGTGTGTGTGTGTGTGTGTGTGTGTGTGTGTGTGTGTGTGTATACCATGCACATAGAATACAGTTTTTAGGAGATATTAGAACCTATGATCTAATGTAAACTCATTAAACCTTCAGCATTGCTAAGACAATGAAAATCTTGAAATCAAACCACACTGTATCCATTAGCAGCAACAGCTGCTATTACAAAGTCTAGATGGCTTTAAAAGTGGCTAAACAGCCTACTCTGGCTCGGTGGGAAAATTAAACTCGCAAAGATAGCTGTCTATGAGCTACAGTACCAGACTATAGCTGAAAACCCCAAACCCAGTCTCTCCAAGAGAACTATTGAAGAACTATACTTAAACTGAAGCGCAGCCTCAGGAACACTTAGAAGATAGGGAAACTGAAGAATGGAGAGGTTAAGTGATTTGTGCAAGCCCACGACTGAGAGATAGGCACCAGATCACCAGTTGGGCACCTATTGATGCATTTAAATTTTTGAAGAAACAAACAAATAATAAAGCCTGCACAAGAAGTCTGTGGAAGGTCTAGTAAGCAACCCAGGGGGGTTGATCCTACTCTACTGAAGTCAATGGGAATTTTGCCAAGGAAGTCAATGGGAGCAGGATAAAGCCCCAAATTTCCAAAGTCCCAGTCCTGGGCATTAATTGCAAGGCCATTCTTTGTTTCCTTTTTTAAAAAAATTATATTTAAAACACTTTAATGTTTCTAAAATAATGTGTTCTTCTGTGTAATTATTTATGTAGTGATAAGAACGTCTTTTATATTACCTTGCAGCATTTCTTTAGATACTGAGGTGCCATAATGCAGCAGTTACAGGGAGTCCGGTATTTGCTCTCACCTTCCCTCACAGTAATCATTATAACAGTAAATTAGAGAGTCCACCTCTGATACGTGGGCTGAACACTCCATTTTTATTCAGTGCTCTGAAGTATAGACCTATTGTGATGCTTTATTTTTTTCGCTGCTTCAGCTAGCTGGGTGAAGTGACATTCTTTTGTTATAACTAAGTGATTTTTTTCCTGTGATGTAGTATGAGATGTGTCACGGAAAAATAAATCTAATCTAATCTAATCTATCAATCAAAAAATTACATCCTTCATTGGTATTTATGCTTAAATGTATTTTAAAAGGCAGTTTCCATTCACTGGGGTTTGTACAGGTGTACCTCTAATTTCCCTAACCTAGATAAGTTCTGACTCAAATATACACACTTAGGATCCTAATGGAGCAACAAGAGTCAGAGGATCCAGAGAAAGGAGATAAATGCTCAAGAAACAGGATGTTCAATAGTGGCTATAGATTGTTAACTGGGGAACTGCTTGGGTTGGACTGGGAAGGGAAGTCCATGTAAATGAGATACCTGCTTTCCGCGTGCCATAACTTCTGCCCCCAGGACACTCAGAACATGCCTCTTCCCACCCCTTATACTGGGTTGGAGGGGGAAAGTTGGCTCAAGAGGCAGCAGAGCCACTTCCACTGGCAGAAGGTTCCCATGAAAGGGGGCGATTCTTCACCCTATCTCTGGCCAGTTTAAGGCCACTTTGCACGGATTATGCAATGTACAATTGATGGAATATGTTCTGGGCTGGATTCATCACTCTGCTAAAGCCACTTTGTGTTCTTAGCCCAGAATATATTCCATCAACCACAGCTCGCTCTGTCCTTCAAAAAAATAAACAAACAAGGACATGCAGTGCCCAAAGCTTACGCTATTATTACGTGATAGCTAAGAATTTAAATACACAGAAGTGAGGAAATTCAAATGTACAGTTTCTGCAGAAACCATAGCTCACCCACACTGTACATATAAAATGGCATAAAACCTAACAGCATGCACTATAATTAATACAAGCTATTACATATGTACAAGCAAACCAAGCCTCTGTTGCTGGGGGAACCAGTACATTTAATTACTCGGTAAATTATACTGAATTACTTAATTAAAACAATATTGAATGAACAGAGATTTTCTTTTCCCATTGAGTTTGTACATAAATATTGGCAGTTTTTAGAAGCTATTGGGCCAAATTAACTGAAATCAATGAAGCTACACCAGGGATAAATTTGACCCATTGGGTGTTGGGCTGATGGAGAAAAACTACTGAAATCATGAGATTACTTGAGGCACAGACCTCATGTGAGTCATATGAACACTCTGGCATAACTCGCTTCTAGCAACAGAGGAGCAGAGAGTCGAAAGAAAGAGATTGAGATAATATTTTTTTACCGAACTCAGGAGAACATGGGGGAAGCGCTGTGTGTAAATGCTCTCAAACCTGGACCATGCTGTTGCTGTTCAGAGAGGCAGGGCTCTCAACACAGTCAGAGTACCCAGTCCATGGAAGTGGAGTCTATGATGGAGGTATTCAGTATCCCAGCCAGTGTTTTAGCAGAGAAAGAAATGAAGGAGCTCAGTCTTCCATTCTGGTTGGAAGTCTGAAATGTCTGCCGTTTTTTCTAATCCACTAAGGGTCAAACTTTCCATTGAAACCACACAGAGGACTTTTAGCCATCTCAGCTCTAGTCTTGTGGATTCCCTGCTGAGAAGAATTATAATTGCCCCATGCTTTAGCTTATGAAGAATTCCCTAGATCTGATGTTTTCAGAGGAGAAGTCTCACTCCAGCTATCTCTGTGCAAGCCAGGAAGGGGAGCCAGAGATATACATCTTGCTAAAGGAGGCATCCTGCTGTGGATAATAAATCCTGTTACATTTGGATTAAATAGTATACAGGCATCCCAACTCCAGTGCTGTTGTGCTACCTGTGTTTGGAGGCTGCACACCATTAATTATTATTTTTATTTAATGTTGACATATCACCATAGCTTTGCATGGTGTTTTACAGCAATAAAAAGACAATGGGTCAAGTTCAGAGATGATGTATAAAAATGTGTCAGTTATATAGTGGTAAGAGAGTCCCAATATGAAGGGTAATTGTGGGGGAAGGGAGCAGAAGAAGGTGTAAATTTAGACTTCTGTAAACCTCTCTTCTGAATTTGGTTTGCAGTCCCCACCCCAAACAGATTACAACCAAAATAGAAGGGTAAATCAGTCCAGTTATTGATTCATTCTTAAATATCAGCTTCACAAGCTATACCATATACAAAAGCTGTAGCATTTAAACAGTTGCTCCCATTATGGTTACTTAGAGAATCGGCACATGAGTGTGGGAAAGGAGATGGAAAAGAAAACAAGAGCTGAAAATCAGAGAAAATGAGGAGAAAAGAGAAAAAATCATGAATAAGTAGGAGGAATTTCTCTTTGATTTAGTTTGCTTCCCTCCTCCCAGTTATCAGATCTGAACAGAGTGCCACATCCCATGGATTCACTCCAGTGGTTCCAAACACTCCAGCTACAAAAGTCTGGGAGGAAGAGACCACGGAGTAACAACGATCCTTCCCAGCAGACAGATTTTGTGAAGAGATTCCAGTGGGTGAGTGTGCAGTATGTATACAGCCATTGTAAGATGTTTATCCAGAGATGGTTATTAGCTATGAATCACAGTGTAATTACCAAGCATTGTGGGCAGAATAGACGTCATGCAAATAGCCTCTGTTTTTGCTGGGGGACAAAAGGATCTAAAAAAATGCCTTTTCCTTATCTAAGCAGAGACAGGGCCTCCCGTTTGGAACGGCTTCATCCTACCTGAATCTGGAGAAGCTGTGCGAAGGTTCTTACTCTACAGTTTACAAGGGGATTAGCAGGTGAGCAGGTTCCAGAGGGAGCTTCCTGCAATTTTGCCATTTATTTAGTCCACTGAAACTAGTGGAGCTTCCTAGGAGTGAATTTGAAATTAGAAGATTCTGAATATTCAAAATGAGAGAGGAGCAAATAAAAGGTTTTGTTTTCCCTTTACTGGGATATTACACACACTAGTGAGCCCCATTAAGTTTCTCAGAGAAGTTATTTGTTAAGATGAAGGGCGCTTTGCCCTCTCAGACCTGTGCAAAGTCATCTTAAAGGTGTTCCAAAGGAGGCGCTTTGGATTCCCCTGGCAAAGCAGAATCCTCGGATGGTGTGGAGCTGGTTAAGTCTTCATTGTGGTGGGCTCCCTGGAGGCAAGGAGGATGTGTTTTGGCATGTGCAGAGGGCAGAGTGGAAGTATAATACATTCCACTGACACTCAGCCAACAGAATGGTTCTTAGCGGACTGTTTTAGCCAACTCAAATTTGTGCTAGTGCCCAAATGGCAGCAATCTGTCCAGGATCAGAGGAGCCAATCACCTTTGCTGCCCCTTCACAGTTGTGCTGAATATGACCTTGGCAGAGTTTGGGGCTGAGCCTTTAAAGGCCTTATTAGAAAAGCACAGAATAGTCCCAAGCAGTTAGCATTAGTTGGCATGTTAGGCACTGATGGGCACCTTCTGAGTCCATTTATGTCCTTTCACTCCAACCCTTTAGAATAAATGGCCAGTTGGTGGCTTTGAAAGTAATCAAGCTGGAGACAGAGGAAGGAGTGCCTTTTACCGCCATCCGAGAAGGTAAGGACACGGAGTCAATCCAAACACTGAAAGGAGAGTGGGAATATCATTTTTCAACAACATATATTTTAATTTAAAACCTCCATATGTGGCAACTTCCTAACTTCTTTTTATTTTCTTGCCTGCTCTGCTCGTCTGCTTATACTTTATTATGAGCATTTATGTAACTCTGTTTGCCACTGGTGGGTTTAGGAACAAGCAGAAGTTTGGTTTTGTGATTAAGGCACTGGATTAGGACTCTAGACATCTGGGTTTGATTTGTGTGTCACTTAATCACCTGATCTCTCTGGGCCTCAGGTTTCCATCTGCAAAATATGGATAATAACACTTCCTTTCTTGCATCCTTTATCTGTCTTTAGATTTTGACTGCAAGCTTTTCAGGACAGACACTATCTCTTACTGTGTTTGAACAGTGCCTAGCATAAATTGGAATGTGTAAGTGCTGCAATAATACAAATAATAAATAATAACAATAGTAGATAATTGAAAATGTCCATGGCAATAAAGATATAAGAGTTGACAGTGATTCTTTAATAATACAGTAATACTTTTGATGAAGATCCCAAGTGCTTTATATAAAGGGTAAGTATTATTACTAAGCATTTTACTTCTGGGAAACAGAGGCAAAACGAGACTGAATGATTTACCCAAAGCTACACAAGAAGTTAGTGTCAGAAATTGGACTACAACTTAAGTCTCTTGACAAGCAAAGCCATGCTCTAACCACTAGATAATGCTGCCTGTGGGGAAGAAATAGCATGTGATCATATAATTAAGGATCGTGTCATGCATATGAACAAGGGCTTTGCAACCTTGATGCTCTTTTAACATGGCATTTTGTATGTAATAGATTATCATACTAATGGCTGCTGATATCAGGAGCATTAGAAATTCCAATCTGATGGAATTTTTAGATACAGCTGACTTTTGGGAAAATGCACCATTTCAACATGGCAAGAAATGTTTCTCAACATGAGACCTCACAGAGCACTGGACTAAATGTCTGCAGCTTTCTTGATTTCTTTCCTTTATGTCTTTGCTTAAGTTCCTGATTTTTTTGTCTTACAGCTTTAGATGCCCCTACAAACATAACTTCCCAAACTGCCTGTTTAATCTACCATTAAGGCTTCTTTTTTTAGTATGCTATAAGATCCCAAAGGAAATATAATCCAGTTTCTTTTTTATACTGAGGAGAACAGAAGTAGAAATATGCAACCTTTCTGCCAGTCTGTTGTCTAATATAAGTAAGATCTATAAATGGAAGGGGTCATGACACTCCAGTTTTATAGTTCCACTGAGTATTGCACTTCAAAGCTGGGGTTGATTTTGCCAATGCTCACAATAGTGGTATGCAGGGGGAGACCAGATGGCCCACATTCATAGGCCAACCGTAGAACAGAGAAGGAGGTCCAACCTCTGATCTCAGTTACACCAGTCTAAATCCAGAGTAGCTGCAGAGAAGTCAGTGGAGCTGCTTCAGGTTTACACCAATGTAAATGAGATCAGAATTGGTGTGGACACTTTACCCCAATTCTAGGTGAAAGCAAAGAGGGATACCGGCCTTTTCCTATTTGCAGGGAAGCTCATCTTATAGGGCCACTGACACTCAAAGTAGGACCATTGGCTGATCTACTTACTACAAGAACTTACCAGTACAATACGCTTTAGAAGAGAATCCCTCCAACATTTACTTGCTTAGAACTCTGGTGCTAGTTCTTTGCTCAAAAGATCAAGTTGCCCTAATTTTAGGGTGAGCTGCTTAATTGAGGTGCTTTTATTGAAATGCCAAGAGCCTTTAACTTCCATTCACTCAGATAAAGCTAGAAAGTTCCTAAGAAGCGTCTATTTTAAATAGTTCTTTTGTGCTGTGTTGAGCTTTGTGACATGTGACATCTGACATCTTAAATTTACAATGTAAGTCAATAGTTCAAGTGTCATTAAACAAAGCTTTAGATTTATTAACATGTTGCACTCTATGTTACTTTGAAGGAGTGGCACTAAACACTTAACAGCCAAAGGGGTAATTTATCTCAGAGTGCCTCAAAAGGATTAAACATACTTAAGGCTCAGTTATGGTTGTAATGCTATGGTTGAGAGATGCTGAGATGCACCAGCTGAAGAGCACTGAGACCTCTAAGAGGCACTATGTCCAACTCAGGACACAATAGTCTTGATTCTTCATTTCACTACAGATACTTTGTGCTACTCCAATGGTACAAAAGGGTGGGAAACCCACAGGATCTGGCCAGCTGGGAATTCCTCTATGACAGAGGAATCTCTGAGTAGCATAAAACCAGTGTAGTTGCATTATGTCTCTCCTCTCCACGGCATAAGTAAGGGATATGGTTGAAGTATCTTTATTCGGTCCATAGGCAGACAGATATAATTTTTAGAGAAGCCCTGAGGCTACTCTCTTATGTCAAGGGCTTGACTAACCCTGCCCTGGACAGCCTTGGAATCAAGGAGTCTCAAAATGCCGCTTTTACCAAACTCCTGGTGTCCTGGACTGAGCACAATTTGAATGCAAGAATTGGACTCAAAATCTTTGGAGCACCAGGGATCTGAGGGCCAGCAGGCTCTGCTACATCCTTTCTCCTCCCTCTCCATTGAGAAAGCTATTATTGTCTCAAGCCTCAAGCAGAGCAAGGCCTCTTCAACTACACTGCAGTTACAAACCTGTGGCTGGCCTGTGCCAGCTGACTTGGGTCACAGGGCTCAGACTAAGGAGCTGTTTAATTGCGGTGTAGACATTTGACCAAGGCCTGAAGTCCAAGCTCGCAGGATCCTAGAGTCCAGGCTCCAGCCTGAGCCAGACATCGACACTGCAATCAGGGGTGGCTCTAGACATTTCGCCGCCCCAAGCATGATGGCATGCCGCGGGGGGCGCTCTGCCGGTCGCCAGTCCCGCAGCTCTGGTGGACCTTCCGCAGGCGTGCCTGCGGAGGGTCCGCTGGTCCTGTGGCTCCATCGAAGCTGCGGGACCAGCGGACCCTCCGCAGGCACGGCTGTGGGAGGTCCACCGAAGCCGCAGGACCAGCGGACCTTCTGCAGGCATGCCGCCGAAGGCTGCCTGCCTGCCACCCTCCCGGCGATTGGCAGAGCGCCCCCCATGGCATGCCGCCCCAAGCACGCGCTTGGCGTGCTGGGGCCTGGAGCCGCCCCTGACTGCAATTAAACAGTCCCTTAGCCCAAGTCAGCTGGTACAGGCCAGCTGCAAGTTTTTATTGCAATGTAGACATTCCCTAATTGGGACTATCCCCTAAGCAAGGCACAAACTGCTGAGACTTTGTGCAAGCTCTTCCTGCCAGCCCATCTCTGCTGTGCCAGGCAATCTAGACCTCAGAATGCAAAGATGAGTGTAACAAGCTTGTTATAATAGTAAGTAATGCAGTCATCAGCATAAGTTACAGGAAGAACTACAACCATGAACCAAACATTTTCACTTACCTAAATTGGCTACCAACATAAAGATTTAATCTGTCTGTGTTTCATTTTAAATTGGTATTTTTACCCGTGGAGTGAACCACCGCAGTGTCAGGATGAGAGCTGTGCATAACCAAATTTTTGGTTCAGTGGCCGAATCAATTGAATTTTTCGGCAAAGCCAAAAAGTATCAAAATAAAATAAAATTGTTTAGGTTTGAACAAAACATTTAGATTAATTTTATGGGGTTGTTTACCTTTAAGAAAAATAAAACTGAAGTAAAATTCAAATTAAAAAGTTGTCTCAAATAAAAATGTAAAATGTTTTATTTAAAAAATGTTTCAACTTGTTTTTTTTTATGTAAACAATTGGGTGAATTCAACACAAATTCATGAAATGTTTCAATCAGTCAACCCAAATCTGTATTTTTCAGGAAAAAAGGGTTTTTCTGAAAAATTTTGTCCAGATCTAGTCGGGACATCATGTGATGCCTCCCCTAAATTGGAATGCACAGTGCTTGACCCACATGTGGCTTGTGAATCTGCTGGTTGAGTCAATGCTCTTTTTAAGGCAGAGATTGCCTGTTAATATGTGTGTGTACAGAGCCTACCACAATGGGACCCTGATCCTGACTGGGTTCTCTAGACTAGACTGTATTGCAAGCAATAAATACTAATCTCTCTAGCAATTAATGTCCATTCAAAATTCTAGAGACATTCTGTTGGGAAGTTTCCTTCATGAGATTGTCAGCTGGAGCCCATCCTAGATGAGAAATGCTAAAGCATGCCCATGGGGGAGAGTTGAGTCTAGGGGGCTGTATACGTGCAGTGGCTCTGAAGTTATATAAGTTATATAAATGCAGTTGAGATACTGTTAACTTAATAACTGCACTCTTGGCACTCAGAGGATAGTTCTGTGGAGCATTAAGGTGTGAGAATTAACCAATATGGTTTTCAAAAACAGAAACGGGCTAAATCCTGCCTACCATCTAAACCAGTTTAAACTGGCATAGATATCAGCACAGACTCCGTGATATTGCACTTCTGGAAAGTGACTCCAAATCCTCTTCTGCACAAAGTCAACCTTGCCCCAAAATTGGGTGGCACCTCCCATGTGCAGCCAGGGAAGTCACAGAATGTGCTGAATCAGTGAATCTTCTCAGAAACCATGAGAGAGGACAAGTGGTGACAATTTGCCAGCCCTCCTTTAGGGTAAATTCCCCCTTGCAGTACACAAGGGGTCAGAGTGGTGTATGAGGGCATAGTTTACATGTAACTCCCTTAGCTTCAGAGTATCTGGCCCAGCGCTTTTTCCAGACAGCCTGATTGATGGAGCTATGTACAACCCAAGCCATAAATATGCTACTTCCACTGCCAAAAGCAGCTCTTGAGATCATAGCTTCATTTCTTTTTCACTAGCTTCTCTTCTCAAGAGTCTGAAACATGCCAATATTGTGCTCCTGCACGACATTATCCAGACAAAGGACACACTGACATTTGTCTTCGAGTACATGGTGAGTTGCTCTTTTGCTAGTTTGAGAAGAGACCTGGTGATAGTATAATGAATGTTAATATTCCATAGCATTAGAAAAGGAAGATGTTACGAACAATTTCATTACAGTGATTATTTCTTTCACTCTTGATATCTAACTTCAATCTATATGGCCTTGGCTCTTCCTGCTTCCTTTTCCCCTTAGTGACAGGCACATTCAAGAAGGGTCTCCCATCGTATTTACACTACACTGGCAGAAACTGATTTCCTTCATTGCTACCATGATAAAGTGATGAAAACCATGCTGTTGAGCCACAGTTTCTCTCACCGTGGATCTCAGTCAACAAGCTCCCTAATTTCAGCATCTGTTTTGGTAAAAACCAACAAAAAGACCCCTTAAACAAGCTGCAAAATACATGAGCTATGGTTTCCTCTATTTGCAGTTTTATGATGAATTCTGACAACTAGTAGCCCCTGGTCTTAAACTGTTAGGATGAGCCAACATGCTGATCAGGGCCCTGATTTCATGTACCACTTAAGCATGTGCTTAACTTTAAGGATGTGCTTAAGTGCTATGCTGGATCAAGGCTTAAGTGAAGTGTTTCTTTCCAGGGTGAAAAAAAATACAACGTTACAGCCTGTGTTGTATATTACACTTCAGTCACAAAAGTGTCACTATATGTATGTATGTTGTACCACTGGCAAAGAGACCTGTGGATTTGACTTCATAGTGTGACCTAGTCAGTCTTCTCTAGAGTTGATTCACCTGCAGCTTTGTCCTAAGTCTTCTTTCCTTCTCCCTTCCACTTATTTAGCACACGGATCTGGCACAGTATATGGCCCAGCATCCTGGAGGACTTCATGCTCACAATGTCATGGTGAGTTCTTTAAGGGACAAGTATCCCTTAAAGCATGAAATGTATGTTTATATTCCATTATGGAGAGTCATTGTAAAATGCTGCAGTGCTTAAAACATCTTAAAACTTTTGCTAATATCTATTTATCTCAAATTCCTGACAAACAGTTGGGAGAAAAGATCTAGTTGTTAAAGATTCAACCCTACTCACTCTTCAGTTGAAGACTGAAAAAGTCCTCACTCCAGTTTTCTGACTGTTCAAGAAGGATTTCAGCTTTTGGCCTCAACGATATCTTGTGGCAATGAGTTCCATCTCTATTTAATTCATTACTTTATCATCTCCCCACTAGCTGGTCTCTTCTCAAAACTCAACCATTTATCTCTCCTAATATGGAATTATCTTCATGTCTCTAAGCTTTCTAGATCCCATTTATTTCTGCTATATCTTTCTGAGGTAGGTTGACTACAAGCGAACAGGGTGAGGGTATACTATTAATTTATAGAAGGGCATTGTAATATTTTCTGTATCTTTTATCCCATTTCTTACACATCCTCACATTTTGATCCTCCACTGCACACTGAAAAGTGGTTTCCATTGAGATGTCCACAATGAACCTCCAGGTCTTTTTTCCTGAGTAGTTTCAGTTAATTTAGAACCCAGCATTTATGCATAATTCAAACAACTCCTCCCACTGTGCCCCTTTTTGCATCTGTGAACAATGAATTTCATTTGTCATGCTCTCCTAGCTTTATTAGGCCCCTCTGAAGTTCCTCAAAGTCTTCTCCCATCTTGACTAATTTAAATAATTCTGTCATCTGCAGATTTTGCCACTTTACTGGTCGCTCATTTTCCCAGATCATTAATAAAGTTATTAAACTACATCCTTTCAGATGGTCAACCCCCTCTAAATCTTTTGCCTTGCTTAAAAATAAGGACTTATCTGAATCCTCGTTCAGATTTCAAACACTCTCAAAGTTCAGAGATGTCCAAGATCCAGTGTTTTGGTTTTGGCACAGTTCTACTTTTAACAAAATCTTCGTTACATTAATATTCTAAAACAAAATGGCAGGTTGCAAGTTCTCTGGAGCAAAGACCACATCTATGCCTACATTTATATAGTACCCAGCACAATGATTCTCTGATCCTGGTCAGGGCATCTTAGTACAACTGTAACATAAATGTTAAATATCAGAAATGTTTAAGGCTGAATTCTGGTTCCATTAACTAAAGAGAAGTTTTGCCACTAATTGTAAGGGGACCAAAATTCAAATCTTAGGTTGTTAAAAAAAAGGAAGATTTTTTAATGTATAGTAAAATAATAGAGGAAAAGCAGGTTCGTATCCTGCAGTTTCTACTGTTCTGTAGAGCACTGCATGAGCAAATTACTCCTAATATTTTTTAATTAAGGTTACGATTCAGAACGGAAACTTAATATAATTGGAATGGAATTCCTAAGGTAGCTGTGCTTGTGGAGCTGAGCCCTCGCCCATTATAATTCCAAAATTAATGCCAACCTTGACTGACTCAGAAGCATGTGGACAACTGTCACTTGCCCCTGAAGATGGAGCTGCTCGGTGTCTCCACTTCTAGGAAACGATGGGTCGGTGCATCGCAAAAGTGCTATGCCACCAGGAAGGCTTGTTAAAAAACAAAAACAAAACTGTAACGTGTCCTGACTGGCACTTGCATCAGTAAACACCAGCCAGCTGCCCTCCTCAGATGTTTTCGTTCCTCACTGACAAGAAGACTGGAAAACAGCAAAGTGATTTACTATGAGCCTGCAGGAGGGTGTCATATGGCTTGTTTCTTTCATCCTTGCAAAGCAATTTTTGAGATCTCACATGGAAGATGCTATAAAAATGCAAAATATGATTATATATTGATTTTTGTTTGCCTCTTTTCCAGTAGAAAAGCTAACCATGAATGTCACCTTTTTTTCCTAGCCTCCAGGAAAGGTCTCAGATAAAAAGTGTTTCCCCTCTGGAGAAGGCTAATAACTTAGGCAATGAATTGTTTTCTATCCTTCATGGCTTTTCAGATCCTGTTTTGGGCCTGATTCTCATTTACTTTAGGATCACTTTCCGCTGCCAGAGTAGTGAGAATCTGTCTTTATTTTTCCTTTCTGTATCTTCTTTCTTCTCCTTCTCCCTCTTTTCTTCTGTTGTTTTTCCTCCTCTGCCTTCATTTTTCCTCTCTGGTGTCTCCCTCAGTGATTTACACCAATACCAGGATGTCTGACATTGCAGATGTTGAGTGTGTGCTTTGGGAAGCCTTGTGTAATCTTTGCTCCTAAAATAAACAGTCAGATTCTAAAGGGAAGCAAAGCTTTAGAAATGCCCATTTAGGATATGAAGAGTGATAGCTCCTTCACTGCCACAGTATAACACACTGAAAGCATCAGGGAGACTGGGAGGAAGCATATAACCATCAGCTGATGTAACTATCAAAGATTCCATAATTTTTATTGTTGCAATTTTCCAGTCCTCCTTCTCAGCCTGTGCCATTGCTGAACAAGTTGACAAAGTTTTTACTGATTCCTCCCTCCCTTTTGTACTGTTTCATTGTAAAGATTTTCCTGACATTCAGAGTTAATATACTGATGCAAAACCCCATAAATCTGCTTAAGTTTGTTGCCTGTTTTTTCTAGCTCTTCATGTTCCAACTTTTGCGAGGCCTGGCTTATATCCACCAACAACACATTCTTCATCGTGATCTGAAACCCCAGAACTTGCTCATCAGTTGCCTGGGCGAGCTCAAATTAGCTGACTTTGGTGAGTCACTGCCTAGTTACAACTAGCGCATCTAAGAGCCATGTTTTCACATACTTATATTTATGCATCTAAAGCCACCAATGGGTATGTGAACATAATCTCTCTCACTGCACTTCAAGAAAAGCATTTCTGTGATCAATCTGTAGACCTGATCCTCCTCTCTTTATAGTGGTATACACTGAAAGTAACTTTATTTAAAACAGTGCAATTACAGTAGTATAGGACTCATTCCAGGGAGATGAGAATCAGACCCTTACATTAAATATGTGGCATACAGAATAGATGATTATGTAGGGAAGAGTAGAGATTTTATTGGCATGAACTGGCTTTGCCAAAACTGAATTATACAGGACATCCCAAATGTGTGCTAATAAAGCCTTCCTTCCACACCATCATGTATTCTGCATATGCCACATTTCACAGGACAAAATTATGTTAGAAATGTTTGCAATTTACTTTTTTTTTACTTGGCAGCATTTCTGTTACCCTTGCTCTCTGTAAAGCCAGTTCATCTCAGCCCCATACAGCCAATGATATGGACCTTGTAGAGAGAAAAAATACAACTAAACTTCCAGAAACCTTTAAAATAGTTTGTATAAAAATCATAACATCTTGATTTTAAGGTCTGATAATTTGTGATCTAACAGCGCTACAAACAAAGGCCTTGAATTCTCCCTTACGCAAAGGCCCCTTTAAGCCTCTCTGACAGTTACACCCACTTTAAGGGCCAAGCTACCGCAGTGTCAAAGGGCTTTAGTATAACTGAGAATTCAGGCCAAATGCTTCAGAGCTGTGGGAAGGAGAGATTCTCAGCTCTGCAGTGTTATAAGTCTTCCGTTTTCCAGCCCTGATGAGTCTCACCGTATTTTGGGACAGAACCTCAGCTGGTAGAGTTGCCACTTTTGAGTGGACGTATTCCTGGAGGTTTCATCACATGACATAATCTTTAATTAAAAATTAATCTTTAATTCCTGGGGACTGCAGGACAATCCTGGAGGGCTGGCCACCCTACCAGCTGGTGTCAATGGTCATAGCTCCATAGAAGTCCATGGATGGAACTATGACAATTTTTACATCAGCTGAGGATCTGCCTTTCTATCTTAATCTGCCATGATCTAGGACTTACTCTGGGACATCCTGCACTTTGGATCTGTATCATTTTGAGGAGTGGGGAGAGAATGTCACATTTTGCAGGAAGGAAAGGAACATTCTGAAGGTGTTTGTTCATTCTAAAATGGTAGCTATCTGAAGCTGCTCAGAGGTTTGCAATGCCCATAGTTGTCTCACCTGATTTGAATCAGTGGGCTAAGTGCCTTAGAAACACTGAAAAGGTGGAAGATAAATGCAATTTATCCCATGGCTATAAATACTGTGAATGTATAAAATGTATGTAAATATTATATACACACAAATCAGCATATGTGCTGAAACTGGATATTTCAGACAAATTCCAAAACATTTTTTAAATTTATGTCGTACATATCTTTAAACTGCATGCTCTCTCCATTCTTCTGAAAGAGAGAAATTAAGTACCAGAAAAGTAAGTATAAGTGGGTCTTTAAGTAGAGACCTTAGAAGCCAAGGTCCATCTGCTTTGCATAAAAACTGGTGGCACTTTTTTTAAGAGCAGGGCTTTGCCCAGTGTCCTCACTCAGAACATCCTTTTTTCCTCCTCACTGTTTTACAGAATGCAGCAGGTTGTATTCTACATACTTGATATGTATATGTTGATTGTAAAGTACTTTGGGATCACTTAGGATGAAAAGTGCTACAGAAAGTAAACTGTTCTTCTGATTATTAGGACTCAGGTACTGTCCAGGCAGAAGGAAATGGTAAGTCACAATGAGTTACAAAGGGATATGGAAGTCTAACTAGATACATGTTTTTCCTATTCTCGCAGGTCTTGCTCGTGCCAAGTCCATCCCCAGTCAGACATATTCCTCTGAGGTGGTGACGCTCTGGTACCGTCCTCCTGATGTGCTTCTCGGAGCCACTGATTATTCTTCTGATTTGGATATCTGGTGAGAAACCAACTTTGACACATTTTGGTATCTCTCAGGGAAACTCAACTATCATTTGCCTCATCTTTAGATGAATGAAATGGAGTCAGCCAAGTTTGAGCAAAGATAGACTGAAAGCTGTGTCAAGGCCTGTGAGTAGTGAAGGTGCTGTGCTTATACTGTTGGGTTCCTACAAGAGGCAAACGTCAGTAGCTATACTTTCAGGAATGCCATCCTCATATCTCACCTATATACTTCCCAGAGGTGTCATGAGTCTCAGTTCACTAACCTTTGCAAAGCATTTTCAAATCTAATGCAAATGTGTATTATTCTGGAGGTATCTGACTGACCGAGGCTGTGGTATCATTCTGGAAAGACTGCTTTCTGGAGGCATAATAACTAGAAGAATTACACCAAGAATAAATTTGACCTTTGATAACAAAACACAGCTCTGGCCATCAAATAGTCCTAGATGAGTTTGGAGTTAGAAGGATATTGGGATTATCTTTACTTCTGTGATACCTCATCTTTTACACCACTGATCATTTCCTAAACACACTCCACAGTTAAAATAGGCAAAGCCCCATGTTCTATACAATTAAACAGCTGAGTAAACTACTGCTCAATTTCACTCCTTCCTCAAGTACCAGTAACTCCTTGTAACTCCATCATTCTGCTATGACTGCTTCTGTGCCTGACATTTAACCTTTCTTTCCAGAGCTCAACAGCTCTGCAAGAACAAAGACCTCATTAGCGTCTGGGGGACTGGGCAGGAGCCTAATAGACTGACAACATCTGCAAGAAGCACAGGGAGACTTGTGTTAGCAGGTGCATGCCCAGCAGAACTCTAGCTCCACAAGGCAGGCATCTTCTCCAGCAGAACTCTAGCGACCCAAGGCAGGCATCTTCTCCAGCAGCATGAGCCTTATCAGAAGTTCTGGTGGCTTGGGTCTAGAGGCAGGGGGATGGGAGCGCTAAGTCTCTTTCTTTCTCCAAGGCTACTGCCACTTTAATTGCATCAAATTTTCAATGAATAAAATAAGCTGTTTCTCCATTATAATGGCGCTCAGCTGCTGGGCAGATCTAAATTGTAATGTCCTCCCCCGGCCTCTCTCTAAGCAGCCACCAGTCCACTAACTCCTCACCAGGCTAAGTCACCTACAGACACTCATGGACTGTTGAAGAAGATGCCTGCCTGCCTAGTGGAACGTGCAGTTGTGCTCAAGGGTGTCGGAGCCTTCCCAAAAGTAGGGGGGCAGCGGGCCCCACCCCTGCCCCCCTCTACCTGCCCTGGGTCGGACAGGGAGCCTCGGAGTGGGGACATGGGATGGGGGCTGCTCTCAGCCCCCCGCCCCTGCACTGCAGGCAGATGGAGAGCCGGATGGCTTCCACAACTGCCTGGGCTCCCCGGCTGGGCTCCACACCGGCCTAGCTGGGGGGCAGAGCCTTGGGGGGAAGAGGATGAGAAGGGGGCAGGGTCCACCCCAGCAAAAAGTGAGAAGGCTATGGCCCCCTTGGTTCCCCTCCAGTTCCGGCACCACTGGTGTACTAGGAAGACACCTCTTGGTACCTGACCTCTTGCTCCTCACTGACTCGAGGGCAGTCCACGGGCCTGATCATCCCCTAAATATATAAACCTGGAGTTCCTGCTGTACAAAGCCAGGACCTCTGTTCCATAATTTTGCCCTAATGTACCACGTAGGACACAGGGGCTTGACTATAAAGGTTTCATCCAGCACTCTCTGTCACCAGTAGCACAGCATAAGGGACTTTGAGCCCCACTCCACTACATTCCAGTATAGCACCTTTGTTATAACACCTCCTCATAATAATAGCATTCAAAGTGCTTGCCTTTCAGAAAGACTTCATGCTGAGAGAATGGAAAGTATGTGAACTCTATTCATTGACTTCCTCTAACAAGAGTCATTTGTTATCTTCATGTAGGCTCCGTATAAGTTCAATTTTTATCTGTTAGGAAAAAAAGTCCATTCACACAGATGTGACTTGTTTATCAGGAAAAAAGAAAAAGATCCTCTTCTTTTGGACATGGCAATTTACATGAAGTCAGGTCAGAATGCTCTTGGTAATGGCATGTGACAGTGAGTGTTATAGCCTTGGTTTAAAGGAACCAATTATAAAAAATAAAACATGATGGCAATTCATCCATAATGCGCGTGAGCAGCACTACTGTCAGTGGGAGGCACATGGAAAGTGAATAGGGCCTTGAATAGATTAAGAGAGATATAGAAGGAGGCTCAGTAGCTTTTGGACTATCTTGCAGAGCTTCTTTAATCTCTTAGTATCCTTTCTCTTGCTCTCTTTCTCCCTCACTATCTTTCCGAGACCTAAGATTCAATTAAGGGACTTCAGGGAGACTAACAGAATGTTTTGTGAAGATTACACTGAACATCAGGGAAATTCTTTTTTAAACACAAAATCTTTATGCATGCAGAGAATTGGCTTTCAGCAGCTGCTGGTTTCATGAGTACTGCCAGCTTGTCTGTATATCTTATTTTCAGTTAACCCCGCTCCCACAAGTGCCCAATATAATCTTAGAGGAATATTACAGCCAGGGCAGATTCATGCAGACCTGGAACCCCTGTGAAGTCATTTGTTGGGGATCTGTCCACTGCAAGGCCCTAAATTCAAGATACAACCTTCTTCTCACTCCTGCCTCAAATTTCTCTGCTCTCTATGCCAGCAAGGGCATTCAAAGGTGTTAAGGACAAAAGGAAATGCATCTAAAACTAGGAACTGTACTTGAAGACTAGGGGAATAGTGGATGAACAGGAGGAGGGGGAAGCCTGCAAATTACCCTTCTCAGTGACATGATAAAGAGGGAGATTGAAATCCTGAATCCCTGGAGGGCCCAAGTTCTTATCACCACAGAGATCACCATGGCAGCTTGTAAGCCACATGAGGTAGCCTAGGAGCATGAGCAGCAAGTATCACACTAGCATTTAAACCTGTCCCTGGTGAACTGAGAGATGCTGTGAAAGCAGATTTGGTAGCATTGTCTAAACCTGCCCTGATTACACCCACTTGAATTGAAGAATCTACTACCAAATTTTACATCTCACTGCACATCAGTAATTGTTTTTTTATTTTACAGCCCACATGAACATCAGGAACTTGTTGAAATCACAGTTGTAGGCCCCTTCCTGAGGGATTTCACAAAGGGATTTAAAATAGCGCTCCCTATTATTTAGTATTGCGGTTGATAGGAAGGTCTGTTCAGGTTCGGTCACAGGAGGTGGAAGAGAAAATCCAGGACCCAAAAGCCAAAAAAGGCAGAAAACATACTCTTAATTGGGTTAGATGCAAATCTCACTTGCCCCAATTTTACACCAGTGTAACTCCACTGAATTCAGTATTTACTCTTGATTTATACCACAGCAAAGGAGATTAGCATAAGGGCCATACTCTGATTCTCCTGTATCACCAGTATAAATTAGAGGAAACCCAGTGAAGCAAGTGGAATTACCCCAGTTTAAAATTGGTGCAAGTGAGAGGAGATTCATGCCCTCAAGCTATTGAATAATCACAAATGGAGTAGTGAAATGCCCCATTGCATTTTTCCCTTATGGAAGAATTTGCTGTTTGATCCCATCCACTTGTTTTCCCCACCAACTTACCCCTTCATCTCCACTGATTGCTCCAAAGGTAGCTCTACAGAACATAAATCCTTTGAGAAGCTTGTAGATATGAAGTGGCAGGGAGCCTCAAGAATAAAAATTCTGAAATTTAAGAGAAGAAAGAAAAGAAAAAGGAAAAGCAAATGAAACGATTGTGTGTCTGGGCCTAACTCTTAGAAATATTTAAAATAAAACGTTGGTTTTAGAAATATCCTGCATAAAATAGCAATGAAGAAGCACAGCTCATTCCTATGGGGCTGGATCCAGAATAAATACCAAGAAGGCTACAGAAAAGCAAAAGAAGAGAAAAGAGGAGACATGGATATACACTGAAGCAAATGTAAACATTGAAAAGTACATATTTAAATATTACAGAAGCACAGGTGCCAATTCCTAATTCACAGCAAATGTTAACTGAGCATGGAAAAACTTGTTGAGTTCTACTTCTGGTTGTCACCCCTGTCTGGATCTCTGAACTAATAATTAGCAGCTCTGTATTTCTGTGTCCTATATTCTTTTCTGTTCAGACTGGAACTCTGCTGCTCTAGACCCTTGTGTCAGATGGCAGTTTAGGTAACAGAGATCAGTTCTGCAACACCCTTTTATGTCACTCACATGTCCAAACATCCTAACAGGACAGAAACGCTGGCCCTGATCTTGAAGAGGTGTAGTGCACCTCCAATTGAGAGTTAGAGACACTCATGGCCTTGATGTCTTGGATTAAAATAGCAGCCCTGGCAGCACTGTACTGACTTATATTTATCAAAACAGGCTCTCCAGAAAGCTGCCTAGTTCTATCTTGGGGGCTACAAATAAATTAGGCCTGATATGAATCCATGTAAGACTTCGCAGTCCCATGCTGCTGCTAAAGCTAATGACCATTTCCACCTAGCATTTCATGGTCTTTCTTCTCCAAAAATACAGGG
Organism: Gopherus flavomarginatus; assembly: GCF_025201925.1. Lineage (NCBI taxonomy): Eukaryota > Metazoa > Chordata > Testudines > Testudinidae > Gopherus > Gopherus flavomarginatus. The sequence continues at coordinate 22,617,949 of NC_066626.1, read as the reverse complement.
GTTTGATTCCCCTTTCACACTGCTGTAAATCAGGAGTAACTCCACTGGATTTGGTGGAGTTACACTAGTACAACGAAATCAGTGGATTACATTGGTGGCAGTCTGTAAGTGGGCAATCAGCCCTTATGCCCCTGCTATATGAGGAAAAAGAGAATCTCCGTTAGAAGTAGTAGCAGTAATATGAGAATTTATATCCTGTCTGTGCCAAGCAGTAGAGGGCAACACAACCTCATATACTTACCTATGTATTTCAGACGTCAGAGCCAGTAAAGAACAGTGGTACTCAAAAGACCAGACAGTCCATGCAAGCTGCAGACTCAGAGGTTGCCCTACTGCTTCAGTGGAGACATTTCTGAACTTGTCCATCTTCCCTAATGTCCCAAGGACACCTGAACTGCCTAGTTTGAAGGGCTATTCCTCTGAAAACAGTGCAACTGACATTGGCCATGGCTCTAAAATAGCTGTGCTAGTTTTAAAGTAAGGTCAGATGCATCTAACAGCGTAAAGAATGGAAATATTAATTCTTTCCACCACTACTCCCCCTGTGCGGCATGCCATTAGTTAGAAGTGAAGTCATTTATAACCATGGTCAGTTAAACCATGGCTGTTGAATAACAGTGCTCTCCTGCCAACAAAGCTCTGTTCAGACCGGCACTTTTCGTCGGTAAATTTTTGTCATTCGGAGCTGTGTTTTTTTCACAACCCTGTACGACAAAAGTTTTACCGATGAAAGTTCAGTGTAGACAAAGCCTTAGTTTAGAGAGAGTAAAAAGTACTGAGTTGACAGGGAATGGTAACTAAAAAATGCAATATCAGAAACTAAGGAGAATAGTTTTAGAAAAAGTAAGAACCAAGACAGCTCATCACACATACACATTTAAATAAATTAGGTTGAATACTCATTGGAAAATTGTTTATGTTTAGTTGTTTTGGGTTCAGTTTTTCAGTGAGGAATTAATTACTTCTGCAGGAAAACTCTCTGAATTCACAATGCCTTCTATGCTTTCTCTGGTGTAGTGTGACAGATCAGTGGCCAAAAGCCAAAAAAAAAAGCCCTATCTGTATCACTGTGTAAGTGCCAGGGACCGTAACTACAATACTATCTACCACTCTACCCAGAGTACATTAATATCTAGGCCAAGATGCTGGAGGATAGACTTTTTTTACCTATATATATACTGTACATGCCGCTTACTTGAATGAGTTGGTATTTTCTTTTTTTCAGGAGTGCAGGCTGTATATTGGTTGAAATGCTCCAGGGTCAACCCATGTTCCCAGCAGTTACTGGTACTCTGGAACAGCTGGAGAAGATCTGGGCGGTGAGTAAAATACAGCCAGGAAAATGAGAGGAAAATATCCATATTGTTAAATTTTACATCCGGAGCATGGCTGCTTTATACAAGAGACGTAATTTGGTTTGAATCCTCAGTCCAATGTGCTAAGTTCATAGCCATATCCTATAAACCATTTTATATTTAGTAACTTTCCTATAGTCACTAGAGTACATCAAAATGATTTTCCTTTGATGTTTGTCATCTCATCAAAAATTTAAAACCAATTACACTGACATCAAACTGAAGGAGGCATAAAAGGTATGTAGTTACTGCAAATCCTGTCCCCTTACTTGGCAAAGGCATACGGTAGATTGTTCTCTTTCAAGAGGTGCTAACATTGTCCTAGTGCAGCGTTTCTCAAACTGAGGTCCTTACTCCAGAGGGTCCGTGTGCCCCACTGATCAATTCCTCCTCTGCCCTCCCTTCCTCCCTGTCCCAGCGTCTCCTGAACACCAGGGAACAGCTGTTCAGTGGCGTGCAGGAGGCGCTGGGAGGGAAGGGGAGGAACGGGGACAGGGCACGCTCGGGGAAGGGGGCAGAAAGAGGCAGGGAAGAGGAGGTTTAGGGGTGGAGCGGAAAGAGGTAGAGCCGGGGTGGAACTTTGGGGGAAGGGGCGGAGTACGGGCATGGGTCTGGGGCTAAATGGGGAGCTTGGGGGTCCATGAAAAAATTTAAATCAAAATGGGGGTCCTCGGGTTGCTAAAAATTGAGATCCGCTGTCCTACCGGCTTATGCTGCTGATTTGTGACTGCTGCACTGAAAATGGGAACAAGATTCTGGGCTGGTCTACACTAGAAAATTAGGTTGGTAGCTAAACTGACCTATGTCCCCATGTAAACAGCATTAGGTCAATGGAAGAATTCTTCTGTTGACCTAGCTATTGCCTCTTGGGGAGGTGGATTACCTATGCTGACAGGAGAATCCCTCCCATCAGTGTAGGTAGAGTTTACACTAAAGTACTACAGCGGCAGATCTGCAGAGTTTTACTGTAGCTTTGTACATGTAGACAAGCCCTTTAAGGACACACTCCTGTTCCCATTGATGTTAATGTCAACACTATCATTGACGTCCATCAAGAGGAGTAGATTGAAGGCCTACGCCCCTACAAGAGACTCCTCATGGAACTATATGCTGCTGGATAGTTAAGAGGATTAGGAAAAATCAACAGGGTCTGTCATCGTTCTGTATCATAGACCCTCTCAGAAATTATAGTTTTAATTTTTCATCTGGTTCCAACTTATGTTAGACTCGAACTATGGGTCTACTGATGTCCATGGGACTCCTGGTGCACCAGCAGAAACCAAGAAAAAAAGACAGTTACCTTTTCCATAACTGGTGTTCTTCAAGATGTGTTGCTCATGTCCATTCCATACTAGGTGTGTGTGCTTGCCACATGCACTGGTGCCAGAAGTTTTTCCCTTAGCAGTATCCATAGGGGACCGGCTCTGGTGCTCTCTGGAGTGGCACCTGCATGGTGCAGTATAAGGAGCACTGCCGGCTCCCCCCACCCTCAGTTCCTTCTTGCTGGAAACTCCGACAGTGGGGAAGGAGGGCGGGTCATGGAATGGTGTAGCGAGGCCGTGTGGCTTCCCTCCTCCCCAGGGAGGGTTGAGCCCTGTCAATCACCGCCCAGGGCGGAACCGCTGGGAGGAAGTTCCGCCCCTCAAAGGGTCAGACGGCCACCCGGAAGGATAAAAGCTGGGCCTCAGCCCTCAGTCAGGGCTTGGCTGCCAGCAGGAGCAGACATGCCCGCTGACTCTCCTCACCGGAAAACCGCAGAGCCCCGCCGCTGCTACGACGAGGAGCTGCCGGAACTGCCCTGCAGTCACTACGACGAGGAGCTGCCGGAGTACGCTTATTAAGTTTGCGGACGATACCAAACTGGGAGGGATTGCAACTGCTTTGGAGGACAGGGTCAAAATTCAAAATGATCTGGACAAATTGGAGAAATGGTCTGAGGTAAACAGGATGAAATTCAATAAAGATAAATGCAAAGTGCTCCACTTAGGAAGGAACAATCAGTTTCACACATACAGAATGGGAAGAGACTGTCTAGGAAGGAGTATGGCAGAAAGAGATCTAGGGGTCATAGTGGACCACAAGCTTAATATGAGTCAACAGTGTGATACTGTTGCAAAAAAAGCAAACATGATTCTGGGATGCATTAACAGATGTGTTGTAAACAAGACACGAGAAGTCATTCTTCCGCTTTACTCTGCACTGGTTAGGCCTCAACTGGAGTATTGTGTCCAGTTCTGGGCACCACATTTCAAGAAAGATGTGGAGAAATTGGAGAGGGTCCAGAGAAGAGCAACAAGAATGATTAAAGGTCTTGAGAACATGACCTATGAAGGAAGGCTGAAGGAATTGGGTTTGTTTAGTTTGGAAAAGAGAAGACTGAGAGGGGACATGATAGCAGTTTTCAGATATCTAAAAGGGTGTCATCAGGAGGAGGGAGAAAACTTGTTCACCTTAGCCTCCAATGATAGAACAAGAAGCAATGGGCTTAAACTGCAGCAAGGGAGATTTAGATTAGACATTAGGAAAAAGTTCCTAACTGTCAGGGTAGTTAAACACTGGAATAGATTGCCTAGGGAAGTTGTGGAATCTCCATCTCTGGAGATATTTAAGAGTAGGTTAGATAAATGTCTATTAGGGATGGTCTAGACAGTATTTGGTCCTGCCATGAGGGCAGGGGACTGGACTCGATGACCTCTCGAGGTCCCTTCCAGCCCTAGAGTCTATGAGTCTATGAGTCTATGAGCTGCCCCGCAGTCGCTACGGCGAGGAGCTGCCGGAGCTGCTCCTCGTCGTAGCGACTGCGGGGCAGCTCCGGCAGCTCCTCGTCGTAGCAACTGCGGGGCAGCTCCGGCAGCTCCTCGCCATAGCGACTGCGGGGCAGCTCCGGCAGCTCCTCGTCATAGCGGCGGCGGGGCTCTGCAGCTTCCCGGTGAGGAGAGTCAGCAGGCACGTCTGCTCCTGCCGGTGGCCGAGCCCTGACTGAGGGCTGAGGCCCGGCTTTTATCCTTCCGGGTCGCCACCTGACCCTTTGAGAGGCGGGACTTCCTCCCAGCGGTTCTGCCCTGGGCGGTGATTGACAGGGCTCAACCCTCCCTGGGGAGGAGAGAAGCCACGCCGCCTCACTACACACACACCCCCTCAAGTCCGACCCCCGTCGGTCAGGGTCGGGCCGCCCCATCTCAGCGAGGCGGGAGAAGAAGTCCGCATTGACGTGGTCCTTGCCAGCCCTATGCCGGATGGTGAACGCATAGGACTGCAAGGCCAAGTACCAGAGCATAATGCGGGCATTGTTATCCTTCATCCGCATTAGCCATTGGAGTGGGGCGTGGTCGGTGACCAGAGTGAATGGGCCCCCCAGGTGGAAGAACCGAAGAGCCTCGCAGGCCCACTTGAGTGCGAGGGCCTCCTTTTCGACCGTAGCATAGCTCCGCTCCTGGGGGAATAGCTTGTGACTCATATACAGGACGGAGTGGTCTCCTCCAGCCCCTTCCTGAGACAAGACAGCCCCTAAGCCCACATCAGACGCATCCGTCTGAAGGATGAAGGGTTTATCAAAGTCAGGGCTATATAGGACGGGCTCCTGGCACAGGCAGTCGCGGAGCGTCTTAAAGGCTGCGTCACACTCCAGGGTCCAGTGCACATTTCGGGGGCTGTTCTTTGTCAGTAGCCTGGTCAGGGGTGCAGCAATTGACGCAAATTGTGGAATAAACCGTCGGTAATACCCTACGAGCCCCAAGAAGCGCCATACTTGCCGCTTCGTGGTTGGGGTGGGGCACTCCACCAGGGCTTGGACCTTCCCCACGAGGGGCTTTATCCGCCCCTGCCTGACAGTGTAACCGAGGTAGGTCGTTTCCTCCCAGGCTATTCGGCACTTCTTGGGGTTCGCCGTTAACCCCGTCTCCCGAAGGGTTCAGAGGACTGCCGCGACCCGATTCAGATGGTCGTCCCAGCAGTGGCTGTAGATCATGACATCATCCAAGTAGGCGGCCGCATACTCCTGGTGCGGTCGCAAGAGGTGGTCCATCAGCCGCTGAAAGGTCACGGGGGCGCCATGGAGGCCGAAGGGCATCCGCGTAAATTGATACAACCCGGACGGGGTGGCAAAGGCGGTCTTTTCCTTGGATGCCTCCTCAAGGGGAATTTGCCAGTACCCCTTGCTGAGGTCCAGCGTGGTGATATAGTGGGCTTCTCTGAGGCGGCCGAGTAACTCGTCGACCCGGGGCATCGGGTATGCGTCAAAGCGGGAGATGGCATTCACCTTTCGGAAGTCTATACAGAAGCGCCGGGAGCCATCCGGCTTAGGTACTAGGACCACCGGGCTGCGCCACTCACTCTGGGATGGTTCAATGACCGCTAAGGCCAACATTGCCTGAACCTCCTCCTCCACCTCTGTTCGCATTCGGTATGGGATCGTCCTGGTAGTCTCCCGAATGACCTTCCCGGGCACTGTTTGGATCGTGTGGCAAGTGGCGTCCGTGCAGCCCGGTAGAGCTGTGAAGGTCCGATGGAAGGCCCGCAGGAGGCACTTGGCCTGCTCCTGTTGCTCCTCCATCAGGGTGCTTCCTAATGCAGGTTCTGACATCTCCTCCGTCCAGGCCTCTTCTGGACCCAGCTCTGACTCTGGCGGGCATGGGTCGATCAGCAGGCCCTCCCGGTCCCACCATGGCTTCAGCAGGTTGATGTGATACAACTGCCTTTCCTTGCGGCGGCCCGGCTGGCGAATCTCGTAGTTGACGGGCCCCACCCTCCGAAGCACCTCGTAGGGGCCTTGCCAACGGGCCAGCAGCTTTGACTCGCTGGAAGGGAGGAGTAAGAGAACCCGGTCTCCGGGGGCGAACTCTCGCATTTGCGTGTCCTGGTTATAACCCCGCTCCTGCTTCTCCTGGGCCGTCTTAAGGTTCTCCCTCGCCAGGACTCCGGCCTGGGTTAGGTATTCCCGCAGTCGGAGGACATACTGGAGAAGCCCCTGGGTTGGGGAGGCCGACTGCTCCCACGTCTCCTTCATACGGTCCAGGAGGCCCCGCGGCCTACGCCCATAGAGAAGTTCAAAGGGGGAGAACTTGGTTGAAGCCTGGGCCCAAACAGATCCAGTCTCTTCGAGTCTTTATTCTTGGGCGCAGCCCCAGGTTGACCCTGCCTCTCTCTCTGGTTTACGGCCTCAACTATGAGGGAGTATAGAGATACTCATGGCCTTTAGCTGGCACAAAATATTTGCGTTTTCCCTTTTTGAGATGAGCGGCAGGGAGGAGGGGGTTTGCAATAAGGCATTAATTATTTCTGATACCCCCTCATGTAGGGGTAAAGCCACTCTAGTGCTTGCCATGGACATCAAACAGTGAGTCTGACGGCTCCTCAAGTTCCTCTGCCTGGAGCCCCAAGTTAGAGGCGACCCTTTTCAAAAGCTTCTGATGAGCCTTAGCGTCAGCTTGTGGAACTAAGCAAGGGGGACCCGTAATCGCTTCATCCAGTGATGATGAGGACAAAGCCAGCACCGAAGGATCCACCACATCCCCCGGTGGTCCAACTGGCTGCTCCCCTGTCCTCATGGGTCTGTGGGGATCTTTGCCTGGGGGGCTTCCACCTCCTGAGGAGGATGGGATGCTGCAGCTGTTGGCCTGTCTGAGGCTCCCGCCACCAATCAGGAGGCTAGGGAAGGCTGGGTGAACCCCCGTGGATTCCAGGGGTACCACACTGCTAGCCATTGACCCAAAGGCTACGGGATCGGTTGCAGTGCCAATGAGGTCAACGGTACCACTGGTGCTGGGGCCTGTCCTGCTATCAGGGACTCCTGATCAGCACTGGAGTCGTAAGCAGAATGGAGTGACCATGACCGGCTGGCCTGGTGACCCTCCTCACTACGGTGCTGGCCACTGTGCCTCGATGCTGACCTGTCTGATCGGGACAAGTTCCTTCCGTGGGACCCCGGGGATCTTTGGTGTTCGGCAGATCTGTGTCGGTAGATCGGCGATCTATGCCTCATGCTGTTTGACATGTACCAAGATCTAGAGCAGGACCAGGAGTCGGAGTGGGCTGGTCATCGATAGAATCTCCCTGATCGAGATGATTTGCATCTTAGGGGCTACTGGGCAGTTGACTGGTGACTCTGTTCTGCCAATTAGTTGCAGGACCAGTACCGAGAGTTTGGAGACCTGATGGGTTGGTCTCGATGCTCATGCCAGGGGGCGTGTGCCTCCGCACATCTGTGCCAGGTTACTGGTGAGCCATGCCTTGAATTCTGCTGTTGGTGCTCATGATCCAGAGATCGAAAAGGGTTTTTCTGAGCCTGTGTCCCAAAGTTCGAGGCATGATGGCTCCATGCAGGTGAGCGCTGGCAGGATGTTCCCCATGATGGGGAGCAGCGCTGCTCAGGCATAGACACTCGGAACGGTCCCAAGGCGGGTTTATTCCTGGGCTTGGGTACCATCGGAGCCGGTGTGGATGGCACTGGTAGCATCAGGATCTCCTGCGCTGCCTGCTGGGCCTCAGGCATCAATGGGACTTTGAATTGACAGAGACCCTCATCACTGTCCAGCGTGGCAGGCATAGTACGGCAGGGCCTTGACTGCTCAACATGAGCTGGGGCCCGACTCCCTGACAGAGGTATTAAGCCACCAGCACGGGTCTTGGCTCTCCTCTGGTCCTCTCCTTTCCCTTACTGGAAGTGGGAGATCTTCCCCTAGCAGACCTCTTGGGCTTCTTGGCCGGGGAGGGTGATTGGTGCCGGCTACTAGACGACACCGACAGGGTGCTCCATACTGATGCTGCGGGGCTCAGGGCTGAGTTGGACCTCTGCTCCGGTGCCGGGGTCAGCGCCGACTCCATCAGGAGTGCCCTGAGACGGATGTCTCTCTCCTTTTGAGTTCTGGGTTTGAACGACTTACAGATGCGACACTTGTCGCTTATGTGTCCTTCTCCTAGACACTTTAAGCAGCTGATGTGCGGTCACTGATAGGCATGGGCCACTTACAACGATTGCATGGTTTAAAGCCTGGGGATTGGGGCATGCCCAGGGCCAGTGCAACCATTTAGGCAACCTTGGCAGTCACCTAGGGCACTGGGATTTGGGGGGTGCCATTTTCTTTGGCAGCGACCGCAGCGGCCGGATCTTCGGCCGCCCCGGTCGCCGCCAGCATTTAGGCGGAGGGAGCTGGGGCAGGGCAGCACGGGGAGGGCCGCCTGCAGCAAGTAAGGGGGGATGTGGCACGCAGGGGAACTCCCCACCCCAGCTCACCCCTGCCCCACCTCCTCCCCGAGCACGCCGTGGCCGCTTCACTTCTCCCACCTCCCAGGCTTGCGGTGCCTAAGCTGATTGGCACCACAAGCCTGGGAGGCAGGAGAAGTGAAGCAGAAACGGCATGCTCGGGGAGGAGGCAGAGCAGGGGCGAACTAGGGCAGGAGGGGGGTGCTTCAGGGCGGAGGGGGGGTGAGGAGTTGCAGCAAGGGGGATGCCTCAGGGCAGAGGGGGGGAGCTGCCACATGGGGATGTCTCAGGGCAGAGGGGGGAGCTGCCGCGGGGGGAGGCACCTCAGGGCGGGGGCGCGGGGTGTGTGTGTAAGGTGGAAGTTTCGCCTAGGGTGCAAAACATCCTTGCACCGGCCCTGGGCATGCCCCATCCCTAGGCTGAGTCCCATTCAGGACCAACTAACTAGAACTAATACTAAGTGTAAATAGTAAACTATATACAACTATTTTACAAAGAAATGTTCATGAGACACACTGAACTAAGTGAAAGCTAGCCAAAGCAGCAGAAATTCCAGCACCATCCCTGGCAGCAAGAAGGAACTGATGGTGGGGGCAGCCAGCGGTGCCCCTTATAGTGCACCATGTGGGCGCCACGTCTCCTACGGATACTGCTAAAGGAAAAACTGGTGAGCACACATACCTATTATGGAATGGACATGAGCAAGCACTCGAAGAAGAACTATAAGGAATAAGGAGAGACCACTAGGAGTATTCTAATGAAGTCTACTGGGGAATTCACTAGGGGATATAGAATTTCTGAATGAGAAATCATTTCTATGACCTGCAGTGTCCCATCCTTTATTTGTGCAGCTGAATGACCCACATCTCCCTGCACTTGGGCTAAATCAAGGTGGATGTAACCTATACACTGTTGTATATTGCTGTTGGTCATTGACTCTTCAGAAACATGAAACATTAGCTTCTTGTTGTTTTTTGCTTTGAGTGGCCAACACTGCCATCCTCTGGCCACATCTTCAGCTTCTCTTTGGACTTACCCCGCTGAAACAGGACTTTCCCAAAGGTGGTTGATCCAAGGAGGAGAAAACACAGAACTCCACAGCCAAGGCCGTAGGAAAATGGTTCTTTCGCCTCAAGCCTGAGGCTATGTCTACACTACAAATTACTTCTGTATAATTTAGGTCACTATATATGTGAGCTGATTGAAACCTTCTTATGCGTTGGGTTAATAATTCATACTACAAAAGACAGAAATAATATTTAAGAATCAGGAAGGAAGGTCTAAGAGCCATGAAATAGTTAATCCATTACACAGAAGGTTCATTGTTGTTACACATTTACATCGGGAAGACAACTATATTGAGACCAAGATTTTCAGAACTGATCAGCAATTGTTGGGTGTCCAACCTGGGACACTTTAAATGATGTTTAGAGGATAGGTCTTTGGCATTTTCTAAAAATCAGGTTCTTTAAATTGTCCCAATTTAAGTACCAAAAACTGAGGCAACCTACATCACTAGTCACTTTTGAAAATCTTCAACCTACGTCTGGTGTGCTTGTCTCAGTTTGAAGCTGTTTGTACATAATCAGCACCAATATGTTGAGTTGAACTGTAGACAGTTCTGACTCTGTGAAATGACCATTGATCCAATCTAGCCAGCAAGGCTGAGAGTTTGATTAGGTAAAATGTGTTCTTTAAAAACTTGCATTGTAGATAGAAGTAAACTTAATAAGCTTAAATTATTAGCACAAGTTCCCAAGTGTCAGACATGAATTTTGAACGAGATAGCCACACATTCAGTGGCTGTCAGTGACTTCTGTAGGGCTCAATGTGGGTACAGGAGTTCACCCGTGTGATTCTAGGAATGGGGCCAAAATAAGGCAAGCTCTACCAATTAATTGTCCAAAATGTTACCGAGCTAAAGCACACAAGGGAAAAATATAAAAGGGTTCGTAACACAAAGCAGCCAACAGACAGGATGGGAGGTGGGCTCCGTGGAATATAATGTTGCATTTGTATGAATTTTTTACAAACTGTTTTATGAATGGTGGCAAGTGCTCTAGCCCCATCTGGCTGTGACATTTTCCTACCCATGTCTTAGTTCCAGACGTGTGTTATAGGAGGATATTTTTCATCTACAGCATTCTGTAGGACTGTGTGACATCAGGAAATAAAATGCTTTGGACTGTTTTTATACTGAATATGTCAGTTGTGTGAAATGGTAGTGACAGCTAGATTCAGCACATGTAAAATCATTTTGTTTCTTTATTGTGGTGTTGGTGCAGCTGATTGAAGGGCAGAACAATATTATGAAGCAGGAATAATATCTTTCCTGGTGTAGGAATTAATATTTTATTTTTGTTTGCAGGCTGAAATTGAGTGAGTTCTACAAGTGTGAAAATCAAAGAGTGTTTTATATTTTGAAACGTGCAGGTTTTGTGGCTATTTTTCAGGGACAGGGCTTCAATCAGATTGATTTTAGAAAATGGCAAGTAATTTGCTTCAGACAAGAGGTTAAGGTATGCAGGAGAAATCACATTCTGTTCAGTCATGCGCCATGCTAACTGGAACAGAAATTTTGCCATTCCTATATCAGATATAGTGATGCTGCACCATGAGAGTCTGGAAGGACAAGATGCCTTGTTTCCTTGAGCAATTTTAACTTACTAATGCTAAGTCTAGGCTTCTTATTTTTCCATAAAAAATGTTTGATAACTTGACCCAGAGATTTGTTGTAGCTAGATTAAAAGAATGTAGGAAGGATTGTGAAGGATAAAGTAATCTTAGGAGTATGTTCATATCAATTAAATATATATAGTCCAGGCCTACATGCTGATCAGGCACCTATTCATTGAGGGGGTCAAACTCAAAACAAAGCCCTAGATCCAAATCCCTGGAAATTGAACACTGGACCCAATTGTCATGGCTTGCAACCACATCAATTTTTAAATACCAGACTGAAAAAAACGTATTTCTAGCTTCTGATGAAATTGTGTAATTGATACTATATAGTGGTATTCTGAGCTCTTGCCTCATTCACACTCCAGTTCAGCAAAGCATTTAACCGTGTACTTTAATCCCTCCCTGCTCAACAAAGAATTTAAGCACATACTTACAGTTAAGTGCATTCTTAAGTACTTTGCTGAACTGGAACTAATTCTGTAGGAATTAAAGACTCTCCGTAGCTCACAGAAGGTGCTCAGCATATAGCAGAATCAAGGCCAGAATTACAGCAGGTACAACACTTCAAACCGCAGAGCTGGATTTTCTACACTGTGTATTTCAGGGATTTCAGATTCCAAGTTTTGATGTGGCTTGTTAGAAAGATAAGAGCCTACTGCAAAATTCTGAATTCAGGTTCAGATTATAAATGACCCCTTCCCCCACCACAATTTAGGGTATGCAGGTCTGCTTTAAGCCAATCTGTAGATATAACGTGTCCTATTTGTGCTATAAATTTGCTATTTATAAATTAATTTATCCTCATCCACATCCAGACCAGTCACCCTAACTGTTCTGCCCATCTTGCAGCATATAGGAATTTGCATCATAGCCCTATTATTGTTTCCAAAATATATATACGAAAAAGACATGCCACTTTTAATGACCACTCTCCATATTTGCTGTCTGTATCATATTTCAGTGTTGTCAACTCATGCAATTTTATCACAAGTCTTGTAATATTTGTATTTACTTCAAGCCCCAGCTCCTGATGTCAGGTGATTACATGAGAATCGTAGCTTTCATTTTAAAGAAACATTAAGTTCCTAGCCCTCCTGGTTGCAGAGAAAAACCTGAGAGTAATCTAAAGGCTCAGAAAAGCAGAAAGAAAATAAAAGATTTTGGGGGCCTGACTCAGATTTCTGAATTCCTGGAGTTAGCAGTACGGTTTTTATCATTTCATGACATAAACTGGGTATGAGCTTTATGTGTTTGGCACAGCTCATTTACAGAGTGTTATACACAGGGCACTTTGTATGTAATAAATAACTATCACACTGAACAGCTGCAATTCCAAAGAGAAAATACATCTATATGTGCTCAATCGCATAGTCCTCTGCAGCAAAAGTGATTTATTGGCCTGAATTCCACTACTTGAGGGGTGCTGAGCCACACTGATTGACATTCAAGGCAAAAGGAGATATTGAGGCTCAGCACCTCTCAGAATCAGGCCCTGAATTATTTTTTAGCACCTGTCAGTAGATGTTTACCATCTTTCCTTTTTGATCTCGAAACAGCAGGGGTCTCTATTACAGCTACAGTGCACGGCCACTGAATGCATATCATGTGGTGCAAGTACAACTGCAGAGAACCACTCATCAGTGTAATCCTGGCCCTAGAAGGACATCTTTAGCTGTAAACATGGCTACACAATGACCCTGTTATTGCAAATACCCTTGTAAATGACACCTGTCAGTGCAGCTGCACATGTACATTGACATTCCCAGCAGCAATGGCATTAAACGTTGGCAAGTCCCTGTTTATTAGAAATTCAGCAGTACTAAAACATCTCTCTCCTTCACACACAGGGCCAGATTTCAATTTCAGATGCACTAGAGTAGGTCCAGGTGTAATTGCATTGATTTCCAAGGGATTACTCTGGATTCACACTAGTGTAACTGAGGTCAGAATCTGACTCTCAGACTGTACAGGTGGATTCACAAACAGTTGATTTCTGTTCTCTTGCACTTGCTTCACACAGGTGCTGGGGGTTCCAACTGAGGATACCTGGCCAGGACTTTCCAAGCTTCCCAACTATAAACCAGGTACAGTCTCACTGAAAGAGCTTCTATATGCACTCTGAGGAACTAATCTTTTAAGAACAGGATCAGTAATTTTCCATACAAAAATTCAACGCTTTGCAGAAATTAGGGGGGTCAGTATAGCCAAAAGGCTTAGATTGTTTTAACATTTTGTTGTACCAAGTGCTGAAGAGTCAGGCTTTGCCTACACTAGCACTTTTGTTGGCAAAACTGTGTCGGTCAGGGGGGTGAAAAAACACCCCCCTAAGCGACGTAAGTTTTACTGACAAATGCGCTAGTGAACAGCACTATGTCGGCGGGAGATGCTCTTCCACTGACATAGCTACTGCCACTCGTTAGGTGTGGTTTAATTATGCTGGTGGGAGAGCTTTCTCCTGCCAGCATAGAGCGGCTACACAGGAGACCTTACAATGGAGAAGCTGCAGCACTACAGCTATGCCACTGAAAGGTCCGTATTAGACAAAGCCTTAGTTAGGCTAGTCTACACTGGCAAGGTTAAAGCGCTGCTGTGCCAGCGCTTTAACGTGGCTTGTATAGTCACTCTAAAACCCCACCTCCACAAGGACCGTAGCTCCCAGCGCTGGTGCACTGTCTATACTTGCGCTTTACAGCGCTGAAACTTGCTGCTCTCAGCGAGAAAATTGCAGCACTGTGAAGTTCCAGTGTAGACAAGCCCTAATTAGTCTACTGCTCAACTTAAAGGGCCAGCATCTCCTATTTTACATTGGACAAGGTGACAAATGCTTGTAGGCATGGTTTATCTATGCCTTTTATTCTTATGGAGCTGAGGTCTGAGGCCTTTAAACCTTGTTTTTAAAGGTGACTGCTCCTGATTTTGATGTGGGCAAGGTGAGAAGTGTGTGTGATTTATAAAGCTGGTTTCCCTTATTTCCATGCAGGCTGGCTGAGAAGTCTGTGTCCTGGACTTCAAAGGGCCAGTTGTTCCTTATTTTGATGTGGGCAGATTGAGAAGTATGCTTTGAAAAGCAGGCTCTCTCTCTCTCTTTTTAATGTTTTCTCCTGGGATATCTTTCAGTGCAATATATCCAAGTGTCAATGAGGGGGAAATGATGAGCACTGATTCTCAGCCTCTCAGCAGGCTCATTCTCTAAGAGAAATATAAAAGTGAAATATTAAAACCCCTGGAACGTGAAATCCATCCATCCGCAGACCTAGCCAGTCTCTCTCACTCACTCCCTGAGAGGTGCGGGGGGGAGAATATCTATCTTGAAAATATGTGGAGGAGGGAAAAGAAGTGCTTTGAGCAAGAGGTTTACATGTTTAGTAGAGCATAGTAACATCCCTTCAAAGGAGTGGGTGTTGCTCTGTGACCCACTCCAAGACATCCCTCCTTTGACTTCAGCACTTGGACACTAAACATCCCCCATTTTCACATGCTAACTGTGATTGGATGAACAATAACCTGGTCTCACATTCTAAAGGACTGGAATCTTTCACACAATTAGCCGAGACACATTAATCAAACTGGCGTGAAATTTGGAATGTGTCGCCTTCTGCAGCAACTTGCTAGTCTGGCTGGGAAGGGAGCACAGAGCAGACAGTTGGGGGGAAATGATTGGTTTTCCTCCCTAAGTGCTGGATGGGGATACATAACAGTGATCAACATTTTATAGCACAAACTGTCCCAGACTGCTTGTGGAATAAGGCAATCCTTATGCGACTCAGCCTACGTCTACACTACAGCATAAAATCGAAATAACTAAAACCGGTTTTATAAAACCGATATTATAAAATCGATTTTATGCGTCCACACTAGGGCACATTAATTCGGTGGTGTGCGTCCATGGTCTGAGGCTAGCGTCGATTTCTGGAGTGGTGCACTGTGGGTAGCTACTGTAAAATGATGAGGCCAATAACTTCGATTTCCGTCCACACTAACCCTAAATCGATATAGTAATATCGATTTTAGCGTTACTCCTCTCGTTGGGGAGGAGTACAGAAATTGATTTTAAGAGCCCTTAAAATCGATTTAAAGTGTGTTGTAGTGTGGACGGGTACAGCGTTATATCGATTTAACGCTGTTTAAATCGATTTAACTGCGTAGTGTGGACCAGGCCTAAGGGTAGCATAATCTGACCCAAAGAAGGGAATTTTCTGATGTCGACAGAATAAACAGGCCCACTCACAGGCAGTTACCATACATTTTAGCACCAAACTCTACCGAGTCCAAACTGTACACATTCAAATGCTGTCTCGGGTCACTGTGATGACACCAGAGCTGATACACTTCCATCCACATGGGGGGGGAGCGGGAAGAAGCAGGCCAGGATTCTAGGCTGTCTTGAAATTGTTTCAGTGAAAATGGATCAGGCCATCTTAAGCAGCTCTCTATCTGGTTCATCTGAAGTGGTCTGAAAACCGTTGAGAAAGTTTCCACAGTGTAGACAAGCCCTAGGAATTCATGAGGGCAGAGCAGGCTTCCCATCTGCTGTGAAGCTCACAGGCAAGGCATTTCTGTGGGTGTGGCAGACTGGAGGCATGGGAGCTGGTGGACACATCCCTGTATATGTCCCCTCTATTCAGGCACCCACACAGGGGAAGGAAGAAGGATGTGCTGCAGTTCCAGCAGCTACTGAAGCCACTTCTTTGTAAACCAGCAACAATTCCTTTCCCGTCCTCGGAGCCCCCCGAATGACTCCTGCACACACCTGGCAGCTCTTGCCATACTCCCGAGCCAGCATTTGATTCTAAATCAGGAATACATGAACCCGCTTGGATAAAATAAGAATCAGCCTGGGCATCTGCCCTAGACATGAACTGAACCAACCCATTTCTTGGAGGGGGAAGGAAAGAAATAGATGAAACAAACATGGTCTCTTTTTTTAAATGTATTTTTCATTTGCACACTCTTCTGCACTTTCTGCTTCCAGCCAAAGCAGAAGTGCTGTTATCCCTAAGATATGCCATGCCTGAGGGGAGGCTGTGGAGATCAGATGAGAGAACATTTTCTCTTGAGATTATTTCCAGCCCAGCTGTGCCAATCTAAGTGGCCAGGATAGTTCAGCTAAGCAGACAAACTTCTGAGTGTTTCTCCAAACCTAGATACTAGTCTGTATATAGCTAGTACCGTTGATGTTCACAGCACCGCACTATAAGCACAGATAACAAATAACCAGGTCCATGCCTGGAGACACAGAAGGGGAATATCACAAAACAAAGCACAGAGGGTCTGATCCTATTCTCATTGAAATGAATAGGAAATCTCCCATTGGCTTCAGTTGCACAGGATCAGCTTCAGAACTGCGGTGACCTCACCGTGTTGTGGTCAGAAGGGTTCCTGGACTAGATAGGTCTGTAGGATCCTATTAAAATGGAACCTCTAGGTGTACCTGGCACCACGAGGGGCTCCCCAAATGTAGCTTTGCCACAAACCCTGACCAAGGGGTGGCATGCAGTTGTGCGGGCCCTGGGTCAGGGCTGCAATCACTTCCTGCCCACAGGAGGGGAAGTAACAGCCCCCCCGGAGGATGCTCTCTCCTAGCCTGTACAAGGCAGTAATAGGGCACCTTAAGCCCCTTTGCTCCCTTGCATAAAACAGTTCAGAATAGGGCCCTATATTAAAGAAAACTCTGTCCTTCCTTTACATCATTTTAACTCAGCTATCGTTGCTTATGTGCCAAATCCTCAGCCCAGGTCCAAAACCCAACTGAACAGGAAGGTGAGGCAAGGAAGTCTCCCTTGGGCCAGAAGCAGTGCCCTGGGCTGCAGTGTCCAACGGCTAGCCCTTGCACTCCCCCTCTTTACTTAGTGGATACACATAACTGTGGATCCATGGGCACCCTGCCCTTACTCTGACCCAGCCTGCATGGCTGCAGAACCAGTCACGGCAGCAAGTCATGGGTATGGAAAGCCCCTGTCTGGCCTCTTAGTGGCCCACCTGCCAGTCCCACTGCACTCAGGAGCCACTGTATCCTCAACAGCAATGGCAAGACTTTGCCCTGTGTTTGTTCATGTTTTTGTCTCTCTCCTTTTGCTTCCTGTGAAAGAGGCAGTTGTAGCTCTGTTAACACTATTTTTGAAAGCTCTCACGCTGTGTGAGTTCAAATCCTTGCATTAATCTACTGCTGGGTTCATTTCACCACACTGAAAAGCAAGGAGTTTAAATCCCCTCTCAACTCCATTTGTGGCATGAGAAGGCCAGTGTCTTGATCCACCTCCACTAATGGTTACAAGTTAGAATCTAGACACCAGGCAGGAAAGAATTAGGAATAACAGCACATGACATTAACCAATGTTTTTGCCAGACTGTAATTTAGTTACTGATATGCTGAGTTTTTCACATCTCTACTTTCTGACACACGGATTCCAAAGGGAAGGGAACAGTTCATAATGTTCTTACAACTTTGTTAGCACTAGTTGCCTTAAATGCCTTTTAATGCTGAGCAACAGAAGAACGTTTGGTGTTTTTTATGTCGGTTAGTATCATCTCAATCATGGTAGATGAGTTTTACAAGGAAGTTCAAGATGTAGCAATGACATTTAAAGCAAAAGAGGCTCACTAGTATCATTTATTGAATATACGCAGGCGGCTCTGCTACCAGGAATGGGATTTAGATGCTTCTAAAAATGAGCTCCCCCCCGCCTCCAAATACAGAGGCATTTTCAGAGTCCCTAGCTTTTTCAACTTTCCACCAGCAGATGGAAGCAAGAAACAACAAGCACTGAAACAGCAGCATCCAATTACATTTTTGCATACAAATGAAGTCTCAGCTCTCAGAGTGGGTTGTTTTTTGTAATATCACTTTCTGTACTGAGACTTCATTTAACAAGAAGTATCTATGGGATAGAAGGAAACTGAATCCTAAAATGATGGAGATCTTTATTTCGTAATAAACTGCATATAGTTTTGGACCCAAAGGGAATAGGAACCCAGGAACTCAGGAGCAGTGCCATCAGTCTCGCTATGTCTGGCATTGGGCATGTACTGCAGTCTATGCCACACAGCCACACTGATTCTGTCCTGCTGCACCACCAGTTTTGCTGAGGATAGATAAATATTTTCTTGAGGCAAGGTGGGTGAGGTAATGTTTTCATTAGACCAACTGAAGTTGGTCTGAAGAAGAGCTCTGGGTAAGCTTGAAAGCTTCTCTCTCTCTCACCAACAGAAGTTGGTCCAATAAAAGATGTTATTAAGATGATGTTTTTAAAAAAAGTGAATGGTACAGACTTTAAGCACAGAAGTTTCTGGTTATCAGGAAATAACATACAGATTATCAAGGGGTGTGAAGATCAAGTGGCATACGGAATACATAATCTGCAATATCCCCAATTGGGGGTAAAAAGTTGACAGGTCAAAGTGCAGACATTGAGATATGAGGGTATGTTGTTCATATAACGGCTATGTTCGGGTGCGGAGTATAATGAGTGGATAGGATGATGAGGAGAGATTTGATGTTCAGTGAGTTTATGGCTCCAGTTTATCATCTCACCCACCTTGTCTTTCTAATATCCTGGGACCAACATGGCTACAACAACACTGCATACAAGTATTTTCTTGTGCACGTATGCAAAAACATTGCCTTCAAGTAGCAGCATTTAATATCATCTTCAATGTTCATCAAATGGGATTGTTTTCTACTTTAACTTTTGTCCTCTTGGTTTGCTTGTCTCATTATCTGCCCATTAGCAGTTTACCTTTGTTTTGCAATGGAGAGGTCTTTTCTAATGAGCAGACATTGCATTTTGTATTGCTAGAAAATAACAGAATTACTGAGTATCTAGGGTTTGCACTCATTGTTAGTTAAGACCAATCAGCTATAAATGGTATCATTATCTTGTGTGTACATCACCATAAACATATATCACTTGATCAGTATTTCACCCATTTTGTTGAACAGTATTCAAAGATCCTTGAATTCCTTTATCTTCAATCAGTATCTATTTACATTGCTTTAAAACTGTAGATCTGTTTTACCCTTTGGGGCAGGAACTATATTTACCTGAGTGTTTGTAATGTGCCGCTTACAAGAGCGCCTCAAGCCTGTCTGAGGTCTTTGAGAACTACTTCAAATAAGAATAGTAATAATATTTTCCACACTAATGAAGTTGGAAGGTGTCCATCTTGCCACTGGCCTTGTTCAGAATATAGGAATTGTCAAACTAGACCAGACCCAAAGTCCGTCCAGTCAGTCTCCTGTCTCTGACAGTGGCCAGAACGAGATGCTTCAGAGGAAGGGGCAAGAAACCTTGCAGTGGGCAGATGAGGGATACTTTTCCCCCTCCACCAAATTAGGTCTCATCCTGATCCGTAATAGTTAGAGATTGCCTTAAAACCTGAAGCATGAGGTAGTTACAAATTCTGGCAGATGTAAGTACTTGTAAAGGATTTGAAAAACGTGTGTTTTAATATTAGTCCTGTATCCCCAGGGATTAAAGGAAGTAGCACAATTTTGTTAGCTCATCATATTTCAAAATGATGTTTTTTTAAAAAAAGCTTACATTTCGTCTAGTCCCTCATTTATTGTATTTAAAGTTCCTTTCTGAATTTTGCACCTGTTCCCAACTGATATAATAAAATAGTAATTCAGACAGCAATTTAGAGAAAGATTCATGTTCAGGAAGGGCACTGAAGCACATGCTTTACTTTATAGTTAACGTTAAGCCCCAGTGTGCTTTCCTGAACAGAGATGGATTTAAGCACATGTGTAAATGCTTTTCCTGAAGCAGGGCCTAACATTTATAGAGTTTTGCATACATTTTCAAAGTTCTGTACACACCATATGGCACACACAACAGTACTTACTGAAGCAAAAGTCTCCTATGGGAGTTTTGCTTGGGCAAGGACTGCAGTATGTTGCTCATTAGCTAACTCTAATACCACCATTCTGAGGTAGATCAGTATTATTCTCCCCATTATACAGGTGGGAAAACCAAGCCAGAGAGATTAAATGACTCACCCAAGTTTACACAGCAAGGCAGTGGGATATTCAGGAGTAGAATTCAGGAGTTCCTGGCTCCCAGCCTTGTGTTCAGAACACTAGACAACACTGTATCTCTAGCCTAATTTAAGAGGTAGAGCTGGTTGGAACCCAGAATCTCATTCAACACGGAATTTCAATTTTTTTCATTCCAAATCGAAATGAACATTCAAAATGTTGAAATTTCCCACAGAATGGGAATTCCAAAATTTTGCTTAGGAAAAATCAGAACATTTCATTTTTATTTTACTGACGCTGTTTTTACTATATTACCTGTATATTGTAGATTATAACATAATAAAATGTAACACTGAAGTCTAACTGAAATGTTTTGGTATGGTCAAAATTAAATATTTTGAATTCTTTGAATGATTTTTGTCAAAAACATTGACTAAATTGATACATTTCCATAAAACATTCTGATTTTGTCAAATCAGCATTTTCTGATGGACAACCATTTTGTCGGAAAAATTTCAATCAGTCATATTAATAGGCAAAAAGTTCTATAATAAGCTAAATAATTATAAATCATGTAAAATTATAAATAATTTTACACTCTTTTTGGGATAACATTATTTCTTTTCATCCCTTTTCTTTGCTCTCTGCTTTAAAACAAACTGCATCTCTACTCAAAACAGACAAATAATTACCACAAATTTAGTAAAAGGTGAGAAAACAAAATAAAACAAAAAGGAGGGAGAAAGGAAGATCCTAGGGATATGGTTAACAGTGATCCAAAAGGGATTCAGATCTGAGTTAATTTCAATGATTGATTAGAGGAAGGGGTTATAAAAGATGCTAATAGTAACTCCCAGGGAGATATTTCCAGAGCTCTGGCACTAAAACAGTAATGAATCTAATCACAATTTATACAGTCAGCTACTATTAGTGACTTCATTAGCATTTGGAGGCAGGAGTCTGCTACATTTCTGAAGTATTGCTTACACTGTGATACAATCTAAACGCGTCAGCTACTTGTTTGCCCAGCCTAATGGGGAAAAACTGTTGCTGAAAAGATTGTTTCGAGAGCTTATTCATTTATATCTTTGCAAACGTGTCTGTGCACCAAATGAAATAATGCATGACCCGGCCCTAAAGCCTGGCTCACCACTTTCTCGCACCCTGTTTATTTATTTACAATCACTTTCCAAGGGTGTAAATTACTACACAAGGTGCAAGGAAGAAGAGAATCAGGCTCCCAGTTAATAGTCTACCCTGAAGTAGCTTGTGGCTTCAAACAAGGTGCCTGCATTAAGCAGTTACGCTGCTACCAAAGGCAAACAATGACCCTGATTCTACACTGCTTGAGCCAGACCTGAGCTCTGAGGCTGTTTTGCACCTGTCCACTGGCACAAAACTGGCTTAGCCAGCTACCTGAGGTCTCCCTGGTACAAGGGTTGCCCCATGTGGCATGGGGCTAGAATATGTGGCTCTATGCTACTCCATCCAGTTTCTCTTAGCATAGAGGATATGGCCAAGGAAGAGGGGCATGTAGAACACCTTTGTTCTCCAGAGATCGTCATCGGTCACAGGTACTTGAGGGCCTTTGCAGATGGGCACAAGCTAGAGCACCCTTGAAGCTGCTCTAATGTATACTGAGGCCTGCCCCAGGACAGGGGAGCATAAAGGTAGCACACAGCCTCCTTCCAGCTCCCTACCTACAGGACTCCATTGAAGTCATGCTGCCTGAGCTTTCCCAGTCCCAACCCACCATTAGCCCTGAAACTCCTCTAACTCTGAGGGACGTGTGACAGGGAGCTTGTCCTAGGACGCATGTGCCTGTCCCAGCAGCCTGTTTCAAGGGGGCTCCAAGGCAAGGGAAGGGCTCCAAAGAATATGTAATCTAACCTCAGGCTGCATTAACTTTCCTGAAGACTCCTGGTGAGGTTGGTGGAACAACAATGCACGTCCATTCCTCCAGCCTGGCTTAACTCCTTCCTCTAAACTGAACCTATGGAAAGCTGTTCAGAGATCTGGGAAGAAGTGGTGGGGTGGGACCATGTGACAATGTCCCCCTTTGGAGCAGAAAGCATAAGATCTGCACACAGATCTCCAGGAGGTTGAGCTGGCTCTCCTACAGCAATTAATTACACTCCCTGAATTGTACATCTTTGTGTTTTCATCAGAACTGAAGAGGAATTTGAATTGGATTTGTTTAGGTTGCCTCAGATTCTCCTCTCCAGTGTTTTCCTAACACTACGATTTGAAAAGCCAATCAGCAGAAGGAACCATCCCCCATCAGGAGGAGGAGGGGTGGGAGAAGGTATAAAAGAACTGCCATCTGTCCATTCACATGTTTATTAATTAAGTTATAGTTCTCAGGATGTTCCAATAATAAACCTAGGGTGTATTTTTGATCTTACCTAAAATCCTATTTTTTTAAGTGCCTACCTACTCTTCTGTACCATTGTGCAGATTACTAAATATTACATTGCACTGTAAAAGTGAACACTGGTTTGTCATAGAGCTCAGTCTTAATTCTGTTTGTCTGATAAATCATTGTAGAGTTATATGTTAAGGCAGCTAAGTAAGAGTGGTAAACAGTTTTATCCCTTACTATCTCAGATCAGTAGATACAGTGCATTGCCTTGTGGCAGTTTGGGGAGTGCTACTTCAATTACACTCAGTACTGCAAAGGAATCCTGTAGTCATTGTAGTAAAATGATGGTAACTATACAACTGTAAAGCTCAAACTTGTAAGTCAACATGGTGAACATTAGTAAGACTGTTGTGCTTTCAGTGAGACAGCACTATGGTTAGGACATACTGTGGACCGAATCCTGCAATCCTTACTGACTTCAGTGGGGGTCTGGCCTATGAAGAGATTTCAGGAATGGTCCCAAGATTAATTTAATTAATTTAGTAGTTTCTTGTAATATTACTACAACTATAGTTCTGCCTTAACCTTCACCTTCTTGTAAAATCTGTGGGTTTGATTCAGTCCTGCTGCTAGGGATGCCTGGAGTTAGCTGTGCTCTAGAAGTGTTTGCACTGCTACCCACCATCCATGATCTGCCAAGTGAGGGTAACTTTTAGATGTAGCTGAGACTTCATAGGAGTCCTCTGCCAATAGCTTCTGACTCTGGCTGCACACTTTGGGTCACATTCATCCCTGTTCAGAAAGCCTGCTTAATACATATCAACCGCATAAATCCCATTTAAGTCTCATTTTGAACACCATGTGCTGTACAAGTCTGCTGTGGGCTTTCCACACAGATGTGAACGTCTCCTTGGAAGCTGCACTGGGTGATTGTGGACATCCTAGCAAAGTGGGGAATCACAGGTGCTTTGTGTCTCTACAATCCCACCCCAACAGACTTTGCAGGAGGCATAAGGAGTGACAAAGAAGGCTCCTTTCACTCTCCCCACCTCAGTGCACTCACGCAACAGCCAGGCGCTATCTTGTGACCCTAAATGTGGATATACAGGGCCAGATCCTCCGCTGCTGTAAATTGACACAGCTCCATTGAACTCAGTGGGCGAAATCCTCAGAAGGTGTACATCATCCTAAAACCACTGAAGGCAATGGAGTAATATGTCACCACCACCAGAAGATCTAGCCCATAGAATTTTTGGACTTCAGACTACTGCACTGTGGAAAATAATTGCTCCTTCTGAGCCATTTCAATCTAAAGGGTGCAAAGCAGCTGCAGGAAATCTCACATTAAAAATTATTTTTAAGGCTTTGGTGTTATAATGGCTGTGAAGATGCAATATTTCCCTTATTTGAAATGAAATACAATGGGCCCTACTGATAGTTTGGGAGAGAGTGAAACTCCATGGAACAGTGAAGTGGAATGAAAGCCCAGAACTGTGTCAGTGCAATGCAATGTGCAGACTGCAATTCCAGTGACAGGGAATTGTTTGGTAACAAGGATGTACCAGTTAAAAAGCTCAAAGGGGATTGTTTCTTTTTCTCTTTTTTGAAAGCTTCAAGTGATTAGTCCATACTATGGATGCCACACATGTGATGTTACATTAATTTTTGAGCTTGAAAAGTGAAAGATGATATTTGAAAAATTGTTTTCACTCTCAATGTATAAATCAAAAAGATTCCAGTTGTTTTAAAAATTGACTGTTAAAAAAACCAACCCCCTCCCAAACTGCAATTCTGCAAGGTTTCAGTCTGCTAGAAAGGTTATAAAGCAAGCATGGCAGTGGGAATCTGGCTAAGCCACTTAGCCATCCTAGAGCAGTGGCTCTCAACCTTTCCAGACTACTTTACCCTGTTCAGGAGTCTGATTTGTCTTGCGTAACCCCAAGTTACACCTCACTTAAAAACGACTTGCTTACACAATCAGACATAACAATACAAAGGTATCACAGCACACTGGTACTGAAACATTGCTTACTGTCTCATTTTTATCATTATTTTATTTATTTATTTTAATTATAAAAGAAATCAATTTGAACATAAATATGGTACTTACATTTCAGTGTATAGTATATAGAGCAGTATAAACAAGTCATCGTCTGTATGAAATTTTCATTTGTACTGACTTCACTAGTGCTTATTATGTAGCCTGTTGTAAAACTAGGCAAATATCTAGATGAGTTGATGTACCCCCTGGAAGACCTCACCTATCCCCAGGGGTCCATGGACCCCTGGTTGAGAACCACTGTCCTAGAGCCCTCACTCAGGCTCTGTCCTGCAATCAGATCCTTAAAGGCGAACCCTTGTACCTATGTGGGAGCTCCTGGACCTCAGTGGGGGATTGAGTGTAAGGGTCTGCCCAGGCAGATCTGCTTGCTGGACTGGGTCCTTGGTTCTGACTAGGCAACACTACCCCTGATTTCTTAGTCTTAGGTTCTGGGGACTGATCTTGCTTCTGTGAAAGTCAAAAGCAGAACTCCCACTGGCTTTAATGGAAACAGAATTAGGACCAAGACCTGCTCTCATAGGTGTATGAAAAGAAAGGGTTACAGACTGCTAACAGCCTTATTAACATCAATGCTGATATTCAAGTCCAACAGGAATAATGTATATTTATAAATGCTACAGTGACAGATTCTATAGGAACCTTTGAAATTCCAAGTGCATGTTTTTGTAAGGGCTCAAAGAATGGTTGTTTGCTTGATTTTTGTTTAATCTTGTGATTGCATATTAACTTTCTAGAGAGGGTCATCTCCAGTAGACCTCAGGGGCTCCAGATGATCTGTGCCAGGTAAGCTACCTATGACAGCAACGTCAAAGCAGCCTCTGGGTTTGTTTGTTTTTATATGCAACCATTTAACTTTAAATGAGCTCCCTTCAGTGAGTTCAGGATGAGTACGGCAGTTCTTAGTAATAATCAGACCTGCCATAAGGTAAGCATCAGATTCTGAGAAACTGCAGTAGGGATAGGCACATACTGGCTTTATTATTCTCAGACGAGCAGCAGTTCCACAGCATTATGTGTGACTATTTGAGGGGCATAATTTGATTCAGGAAGGTCATGCTTTCCCAGGCCCTCTGGAGCAGACTTGATGACCAATTTCTCTTGCATAGAAATAGTTGATAGGAATATTGCCAGAATGAGTTAGGTAAGGCATACAGTGGTCTTGTCAGAAAATGATCTTGGGGTTAGTTAAGGCAGGAGAACTCACATTCTTCAGTGAGCAAATGCTACTAGAGATGGCCTGGGCCTTGATTTAGCAGCTCATCCTAAAGACAGCACTTCAAACAATGCAGAGTGGAGCACCTTTCTCACTCACTCTCTCCGGTGCTAGAGTGTCAGCATTAAAATAGCTCCCCCTCCTCCTTCCCTCCACTGCCAAGGAAAAGTATTTATAATCTGGGAAATTGCTTTTCACTCATCACAGTACCCACATCTATTTCAGAGGGCCTGGTCACTAGTGTCTGATTTGATCAATAATAGGGAAGTATTATTGTGAAGTGGCCTTGAGAGGATTGAAGTCATCCCTGGTCACTGCTAGCGGGCACTTTTTAGCCACCTAGGTCACCTCAGAGATAACATCCCTGCACCTTAATCCCTGAAGATCGGATTTGAGGTCAGGAGGGGAACATTGCCTGATCATGGACTGGCAGCGGCCATGCTGTCATCTGTGATGAACCTGGCTGCACCAGATTAGTAATAACACTGTGGAGGTTTTCGCTGCCTGGAGTAAAGCTGCACAACGTGGCCAGGGACATTCAGCACTACAGACCTTCCCTGTCTAAGCACCCCATTGTGCTAGGTGCTCTGCACTCATAGGCTAGCTAAAAAGACTATTCCCACTTATAGCAGAGTGCAGCTGGCCTGCCTGGCGCCTGCCTCTGCTATGCTCAGATAAAGTCACTCAGCCACCCTTGGGTTCTGAAACCACTAGCGCTTTTATTTACAAGTTTGTGCTTCCACCACCTTCTCACCATACAACCTGTACAGCTCTGGGTTCCTTGGGTCTGAACCCAGGCAGGAAAGGCTTTCTCCTTAGGTGCCCTCCCTCACTCTCCTCCATCTCACCACCCCACTGCCTTCTTCCCAGCCTCTTATAAAGCCCTGGCCTGCCAGCTGGCTCTCATTCCCCAATTAGGGCAGGTTCTTTCCAGCTCCACTTTATTCACCTAAATGGGGTTGGAGTGGCAGGGGGCTGATTCTGCAGTGTTTCTGCTCAGTGCCCTGTCACACTGCTCCAAAGCGCTCACACATCTGTAGGTCCAGGGTGGAATATGGCATTTACATAGTAACTACCCTTTTAACCATCATTGTTCAGTACCTCACTTCTTTGTCCAGTACCACTCCAGGGGAAAATATGCTCTGCTGTAGAGCTGGCATCCTTAGCCTCTGTTCTGAATTTCTGAAAGGAGACGCTGCTGAAGTCATCAGAAAAGTACTCTTCTTAGACGCACGTGCAATTTTAATCAATGTCTTCAGAAACTTTCAGGAATACGCAAACTATCACTTATCTAACTTGGATACCAGGCTCCCTTCTTGCTACCATTATGAACAGGGAAATGGATGTATTCCCTGACACCATGCTGGGTGGCACAGCTTCCTTCTCACTCACCACAGTCTCTTGGTAATAGGACCCAGTCACTAAAACTTGAAAGGGTCCATTAAAGCTAACACCAACGAGCTGGCCAGCGCCTTAGCGGCAGAGTTCTGCACTGAATGCTACGCCAGCTTTGATTCTTCGTTTCTGACTCTCTAAGGGCTTGGCTACACTCGAAACTTCAAAGTGCTGCCGCGGCAGTGCTGCCGTGACAGTGCTTTGAAGTGTGAGAGTGGTCGCAGCACCAGCGCTGGGAGAGAGCTCTCCCAGCGCTGCACGTATTCCACCTCCCCATGGGGATTAGCTTACAGCGGTGGGAGCTGCGCTCCCAGTGCTGCGGCACTGTTTACACTGGCACTTTACAGCGCTGTATCTTGCAGCGCTCAGGGGTGTGTTTTTTCACACCCCTGAGCGAGAAAGTTGCAGCGCTGTAAAGCGCCAGTGTAGCCAAGGCCTGAGTCAGCAGGATCTAAACACTATAGAGGTGGCACACTGAGCTCTTGAGAAGGGAAGGAGAACTTCATAGTGTTAAACCTTCCATGGCCAGTTAAGGAGTTCTACCCAGTGCTTGGTAGCTGGGTGGAGCCTGGAAGAGGGGTACTGGAAAGCCTGGTGGCATAGCATGCAGCCTTGAGGATGGGGATACCAAGCAGGGCAAAGAGGATCACAAGGAGAGGGGAAGAAGAGCCTTGCATCCTCTGCCTTACCACAGGCTAACACCTACAATTTGAGTCCCAGTATCTTGCTCCCATAACCAGCAGGGGCTGGTATGGTTTTGCCTGAGGTGAGAACTGAGCAATCATCCATCACAGCCTAGAGTAGCTAAGACCTGACTTTTTCCAAAGCTGTGTGCTCTAGTGTCTCTTTTTTAACATCCTCTCTCCTCACCCGGAGCGTGAGGTGCTCTGTGCAGCATAAGCATTAGAGGAATGAAACAGTAGGACACAAGGCAGATACCAGGCCTGTGATGTCATTTAGAGGGGAAGCACCAGCTGGGGTAGTCAGTAGAAACACAACAGGCCAAGCTCTGATGTGCCACTTGATGCTGAAACACCAGGAGCAGAGCAAACAAAGTAAAAGCTGTAAAACCAAAAGCCCTGTTTTTATTTGTTTGCTTGTTTGTTTGTTTTCTCTCCTTCACTTCCTAGTCTCCCAGCTGCAGTCAGCTCTGGGAGTCAGCCACTTGCCATTGACATTTACTGGGCATATTTTCTTGTTTAAAACATTCATCCTGAGCAAGTGATTCACATCGGCGCAGCTCCAACACATGTACAGCCCAATTGCACAGGCAAACTGGAGGGTAGTAGATGGAGAAAGGATATTTTATTTGGCTTCTTAATTCTGAACGCAAATCTAAAGTGGCCACTGAAGGTATATCTCTACACAGCTAAGAAAAACCCATGGCTTGCCCATGCCAGCCTACTTGGGCTCGCAGTGCTTGGGGTACAGGGTTGTTTCACTGCTGTGTAGACTTCCAAGCATGGGCTGGAGCCCGAGCTCTGGGACCCTCCCACCCTGCACGGTCCTACAGCCCAGCTCCAGCCCGCGCCCAAAAATCTACACAGCAATGAAACAGCCCCACAGCACGAGCCCGACTTGCTGCATAGACATACCCTGACAGGTCTAGCAGAGTATTGGCAAGTTGACATTTGACATTTTCTCACCTATGCATTTCTAAGAGCCTGACCATAATAACAACATGTGAGGTTCTAGTTGTGACACATGTAATATTCAGCCCTCCATAATTGCTAGTGTCTTTTTTTATTCCAATCCCTTTCTTTGCTAAGTAACAATTTATCTTCAAAAGGGAGAGGGGAGGATTCTAAACAGGTTTATTTGGAGATGAGTCTGAACCAAATTCCTGGACATATGCACCCTCAAAATGGAGTAAGTTCCCATGAAGCTCCAAACTTCAGGACAGGCCCATATCTCCATAACGGGCATACACAAATTCCCCAGATTGTGCACCTCTCTCCCTCCCTAACCCCCAAGCTTTAAAGGAAGTTCAGATCCAGATCTGGTTCCAGATCTTAGCTATCTGGCTTGGACCCATCTCTGGCACAATTTATTTCTCTTGCTTTTCTAGACTGGGCCGGGTGCCAGGAGCTGAAGACCTAACATCGAAAATGTTAAAAGCTTTTCCTCGAGAGCGAGTCTCTGCACAGGATGCACTTGTTCATAACTTCTTCAGTGCTCTGCCATGTCAGCTGTATCAGCTTTGTAATGGTACGTTATCTCCTGATCCCATCTCAGGAAGAAGGGAGCTACTTCACATTTGATTTGTTAAGAGCATCCCTAGTAAATTCAAAGCCTAAGGGCTCCTGCTGGGCTCCCATAAGCTGCAAAGTTTTGGGGCTCTGAGCTGCAGTTTGAACAAGTGTTAGCTTTTTTTTCCCAACACATGACAATATCTTAATATTAGAAAGGAACATGGAGGGGACCTTAATATTGGGGGTTCATTGAAAAAGGAATGGTGTGAATGCCTTGAAATAGTGCCATCTTTCCCCAATTGTGTAACTACGAGTCCAGAGTTCTTTCCTAGAGCTGGGTGATGCTGTATTTTCAGAGGGAGTAGTTTAATTCAAATTGTGATTTGCTCATATCCTGAATTCCCAGCTGCTTGGCGCAATGTGTTAGCCCTTGTTCCCCGAAATAGACCTCCTGCTGCCTTTTGAAGTTTGAAGACACCAGCTGTCCTTTGCATCCTGTCATACCAGCTCTCCCTTAGAACTACCTGCATTTACTTCTCTCTCCCTCTGTAGCTCACTCATCACATACAAACAAAAACCACACATTCACATACTACTCCAGTACCTAGAGAATGGTGCCTGCCTAGCTACAGAGCTGGAAAATCTCTTCCTCGCCCTGCATAATGTGCCCAGTGGTCCTGGCATTCTCCAAAGATTCCTGGGCACCAGCTCCTTTTCTAGATAAGGGTGATTAAGGAGGAACTTTCTTGGCCCAAGCTGCAAAGTTATTTGAAAACTTTCGTTTTTGGATTTTCTGACATATCCCAAGCAAAAAGGCTTGCAGCTAGCATCTCTCCTGCACTGCTACCCTTCTGAAGGTGCTGTATGTGAGGGTATGTCTACACTACGGGATTATTCCAATTTTACATAAACCGGTTTTGTAAAACAGATTGTATAAAGTCGAGTGCACGCGGCCACACTAAGCACATTAATTCGGTGGTGTGCGTCCATGTACCGAGGCTAGCATCGATTTCCAGAGCCTTGCACTGTGGGTAGCTATCCCGTAGTTATCCCATAGTTCCCGCAGTCTCCCTCACCCATTGGAATTCTGGATTGAGATCCCAATGTAAAAACAGTCTCGCGGGTGATTCTGGGTAAATGTTGTCACTCAATCCTTCCTCCGTGAAAGCAATGGCAGACAATCATTTCGCGCCTTTTTCCTGGATTGCCCTGGCAGACGCCATAGCATGGCAACCATAGAGCCCGTTTTGCCTTTTGTCACTGTCACTGTATGTGTACTGGATGCTGCTGACAGACGCGGTACTGCAGTGCTACACAGCAGCATTCATTTGCCTTTGCAAGGTAGCAGAGATGGTTACCATCCCTATTGCACCATCTGCCATGCCATTATAAATTGGCAATGAAATGATGGTTATCAGTCATTCTGTACCGTCTGCTGCTGTCATGGGTGCTCCTGGCTGGCCTCGCTGAGGTCGGCTGGGGACGCATGGACAAAAATGGGAATGACTCCCCGGGTCATTTCCTTCTTTATGTTTTGTCTAAAAATAGAGTCAGTCCTGCCTAGAATATGGGGCAAGTCTACTAGAGAGCCAGAGAGCACAGCCGCTCTGGGTCAGAGCCCCAGAGATCCTGCATGATGAGCTGCATGCCATTCTAGGGGGTGCCCCTGCAACAACCCCACCCGTTGCTTCCCTCCTCCCCCAACCCTCCTGGGCTACCGTGGCGGTGTCCCCACATTTGTGTGATGAAGTAATAAAGAATGCAGGAATAAGAAACACTGACTTTTCAATGAGAAAAAATGAGGGGGAGGAAGCCTCCAGCTGCTATGATAGTCCAGGCAGGACATTAAAGGGTGGCGGGGAGAGAAGCCCAGCCTCCCGCTGCTATGATAGTCTAGGCAGTACAGAATCCTTTCTTTAGACATGAAAGGTGGGGGGACTGATGGAGCTCAGCCTCCAGCTGCTATGATGAAGATGGTTACCAGCCGTTCTGTACCATCTGCCGGGGATGACCGGGAGTCATTCCCATTTTTACCCAGGCACCCTTGGCCGACCTCACCGAGGCCAGCCAGGAGCACTCACGGGCTCATGATGACAATGGATAGCAGTCATATTGTACCGTCTGCCACCGGGAAGGGGATGCTGGTGTTCAGCGCTGCAGCACCCCGTCTACCAGCAGCATGCAGTAGACATAGGGTGACACTGAAAAAAGGCGAGAAACAATTTATCCCTTTTCTTTTGCGGGGGGGGGGGGGGGGAAGGGTGTAAATTGACGACATATACCCTGAAACACCCGGGAAAATGTTTTTGACCCTTCAGGCACTGGGAGCTCAGCCAAGAATGCAAATACTTTTCGGAGATTGCAGGGACTGTGGGATAGCTGGAGTCCTCAGTCCCCCCCTCCCTCTCTCCATGAGCGTCCATTTGATTCTTTGGCTCTCCGTTACGCTTGTCACATGCTGTGGCCTCTGTCTATCATAGCCTGGAGATTTTTTCAAATGCTTTGTCATTTCATCTTCTGTAATGGAGCTCTGATAGAACAGATTTGTCTCCCCATACAGCGATCAGATCCAGTATCTCCCGTATGGTCCATGCTGGAGCTCTTTTTGGATTTGGGACTGCATCACCACCCGTGCTGATCAGAGCTCCATGCTGGGCAAACAGGAAATAAAATTCAAAAGTTCACAAGGCTTTTCCTGTCTACCTGGCCAGTGCATCCGAGTTCAGATTGCTTTCCAGAGCAGTCACAATGGTGCACTGTGGGATACCACCCGGAGGCCAATTACGTTGATTTGCGGCAACATTAACCCTAATCCGACATGGCAATACTGATTTCAGCGCTACTCCTCTCATCGGGGAGGAGTACAGAAACTGGTTTAAAGAGCCCTTTATATCGATATAAAGGGCCTCGTTGTGTGGATGGGTGCAGGGTTAAATCGGTTTAACGCTGCTAAATTTGGTTTAAACGCGTAGTGTAGACCAGGCCTGAGTGAGAGAGACACATCTGTATTCCTTTTCTGTTCACCCAGTCACAGAGCACAAATCTACTTTGACACTTTCAGAAAAATGAAAGATGGAATCTCGCAGGAGCCTGCCTGTGCCGGGGGGGAGGAGGGGAGCACTCACAGCAGGAGGGAAGTTGACTTTTCTTTATACATATAGAGTTTTTTCCATGCAGAGTTTAAATTATGCCTGATAAAAGGAGTTTTGTGGCTGTTTCAGTTCTTTCAAACCCTCCTGGCTTCCTCCCAATTAAATGAGGTTTGTCAAAGCCACAGGGCTCTGCTGCTGCCGGAGAGGCGGACAAGCACTTCCTGCAGTGACATCTCAAATCCCCAAGGGAGGAGATGAAAGTGCCAGTGCCAAGAGACAGAGAAAGAGAGAGTGTGGAAAAAATAGGTACAGAGACAGACAGACAGTAAGAGGGAGAGAGAAAGAAAGGAGAAATAGGAGAGGGAATGAGACAACAGATTGGCACAATGTGTCACTCTCCTGGACAAGATATAATATCCAAGGCATATTTCCATACAGGGGATGAATTCTTTTCACATGGGTTTATATACCATCTCGTATTTATTGTCACTGGTATTGCACTGCATAGCAGTGAGAGGCACCTCAGTGGACAAGAAATTACATGTCGTTAGCATAGCAACGAATATGCTGGGAACAAAATTAAAGTCTATTCGATTGAAACAAGTACAGTATGATTGTACAAGATCATATTCATGAGCAACTCATTAGGACTGTACAAATTAGGCAAGTTTGAATAATTCCCAATGCATCCATCTCCATTGCTATGATCATGTAAGACATTTGTTCTCCCATGTCATTTTGGTATCACATCATTTTAGAATTGAAATTTTGCATTCTTGTTGCTATAACAACAGTGCAGATTTTAAATATGTTCTGTTCCTACTCTGTTCTGAAGGATGTTGGGGAGCAGTTTGTGTCCTCAGAAGGAGAAAGTTAAAGCAGGAGAGCAAAGAATGAGTTCATGATAAAGGTAAAAGGAGGGGGTTAGACTTCAAGGAATTCAGAGAGGAACCAAAATAAGGGGGAGAGAAACCAACAAAATCAACATAAAAAATGCTCCCCCTGGAAATTCTTTTATCTTTTTGTGAAATAATTGTAGCTTGAACTGTCCTTTACATAAGTTGCCCTGACAAGTTTGTAGCCAGAGGATATCTCCTGAAGGTTACTTCTGAGGGGAAATTGGGGAACCAATGATTCAAAGGCCAGAGCCCTCCTAAATAACATCTTTGTGATTACTGAAGTGAATGCTAATGGACAGACAGTGGCTGCTGGCCCGTGAGCCTGAGAGCTGGGTGACAGGAAGCAGGGAGCTCTTTCTTCCCGCTTGAGAACCTGAGTAGAGGGGGCTAGAATGTGGTCTTTGTGCTCCATTGATACAAGATACTGGGGAAGTGGTATAACCCACACTAACAGAGTATGGGTCTTAATCCTCCCACTACTGGTTAGTCCACATAAGAGGCTGCAAGCTGCCAGCTAATGTACTCCACCTTTAGCACCAATGATGTAGATTCAAGCTTTCAGCACAGTAGGTCCTAGGTTCAAACCCCACTCACAGTCCAGCTACACTCAAATACATCAGCACCCCTGTACTGCTGTATATCGAAGGGTCACGGTCCTGCCTTTTTCAGAATGAGTTGGTAGTCTGGAGCCAGCAATGCTGTTCCCTTTAAAAAGGTGTAGCAATTTTCACCTCTTCTCACCCTAAACTACCTATGACACAGTCCCCTGCCACAGCAATGCAGATAAAGCCACAAGTTAGACGAGTGAATTGCATCCTGCTGCCTGGTATGGCTCAGTGTTTACAGCCTGAACACCAGCATGTCGGATGAACAATTTACGTGGAAAAACAGAGCTCCCTCTTCCTTTCATTCTAGTACCCCATTTCTAATGGCCTCACACTAAGTTAGCCCCCGAGGTTGTGTGCCATCAGAACTAAGGCAAAGTAGTATTTGCCATAGCTGCAAATGTAGTTTATTTTTACATTTCGTTTGCCTTCAAAGGCTTTAGAACTGTCCTTTGGGATGGGAAGGCAGCAAGCTGCGGCACTTTGTGGATGGCACCAATATAGTCCTGTAGGAAGAACTTAACTAGAGAGCAGCTTCACTCAAGAACCCAAGACTGTGATGCTTGATTACCAGGAATAGAGGAATCAGAGAGGTCTAAGCTTGATGAGCCTTCAAGTTCCTATTGGACTAAAGGCCCAGCTCAACAGAAGCTTTTCTCCCAAAGTGGGTGACATCCAGCCCTGTGCAGAGGATCAGCCCAAGGCCTATGGACCATTAAGGCTCACTCAAGTACTATTTTGAGGGGCTAAGTAAGATTTAAGTGGTGCACGGGCCTGATGCTGGGCCTTTGCTAGGAGGGGAATTTCACGCTTTGTGACCTGGTGATGAGAGATTTCAAGACATGCAAGAGTGCTTCCCAGCCACTTTCAGGCACACATGGTGTGTCTGCTCTGTGTGGTTGGCCTAAAATTCCCCATTGTTGCTACCACCACTTCAGTTCCAGCGTGTGGGGTGCTGGTGTCAACAGGGCACAGGCCTTTTAGCTGCTGTATCAAGTAACTCTGCTCAGAGCAGGCTTAGACAACACAGTGGTTAAAACAGCACTACCTTGTTCATGCCTACACTAGAGCTTCCACTGCTGCTCCCACTGGCTCAGTGCAGCCTAGTGTAAAGTCAATAGGCAGCCTGCAGGAGGCTATTGTCTGTGATATAATCTCTTGACTGAGTCAGCTGCTTTGATTAGATTCTCAGTCACAACTGAAAAGTTTATGTACGTCCGACCATGTGCCTGTTCCACCGCTGAGTTCTGCCGTTTGGATGGAGACATCCTCAGGACTCACTGTTAGACACTTCATGTTGAAAATCAATTTTAGATGCATTGAAAGTTTTAAGGCCATTTTAAATGTATAAATCCAGTTTTAATATGTCTTATATGGGAGTGACTCAAAGTTCTGCAGTTGGTGTTAAACAACAACCTCAGTTTATGCTGGCCCATGAATCAAGGCAATCCTTTCTATAGGGCAGGGGTGGGCAAACTTTTTGGCCCGAGTGCCACATCGGGGAACAGAAATTGTACGCCAGACCATGAATGCTCACAAAATTGGGGTTGGGGTGCAGGAAGGGGTGAGGGCTCTGGTTGGGGGTGTGGGCTCTGGGTGGGGCTGGGAATGAGGAGTTTGGGGTATAGGAGGGTACTCTGGGCTGGGACCACAGGGTTCAGAGGGTTGGAGGGGGATCAGGGTTGGGGTAGGGATGCAGGAAGGGGTGCAGGTTCCAGCTGGGGGTGCGGGCTCTGGGGTGGGCTGGGGATGAGAGTTTTGGGGTGCAGGAGGATGCTCCAAGCTGGAATCAAGGGGTTAGGAGAGTGGGAGGGGGATCAGGGCTGGGGCAGGGGGTTGGGGCGTGCGGAGAGGCTCAGCGGTGTAGGCTCTGGGCACCGCATACCTCAAGCGGCTCCTGGAAGCAGTGGCATGTCCCTTCTCTGGCTCCTATGTGGAGGTGCAGCCAGGCAGCTCTGCATGCTGCCCCATCTGCAGGCACTGCCCCTGCAGCTCCAATTGGAGTGTCAGAGAGGGTCATTGGGGCATGTAGGAGCTGGAGTGGGGCCATGCCATGGCTTCTGGGAGCTGTGTGGAGTGGCCCCTGACCCAGTGCCCTAACTGGAGCACCAGAGCGGGGCTGAGCCGTGTAGTGCGCTCTCCGCCCCCGCCCCAGCGCCCCATCTGGAGTGAAGCTGAGCCGCATGGTGCAGCCCCTGACCCAGCGCCCAGGCTGGAGCGGGGCCAAGCCGCTTGGTGTGGCCCCCGACCAAGTGCCCCAGCTGGAGCACCGGAGCGGAGCAAACCCCAGACCCTGCTCCGCAGCGGGAGCTCGCGGGTCAGCTTATAACGGCTCACGACCTGTATCCACCCCTGATATAAGGTTATTTCGGGACAATTTTCCAAATCTTTTCTCATTCCTTAGTCAGGCAAAATTCCTATCAGCCTCAAGTGACCTGATTTTCAGAGAGGCTGACTTGTATGGAAGTTCTGTCTGTGTAAAGACTGAGTGCCTTTATACCACAGCTGTTGGTAGCAGGCAATGCAAAGGTGCACCACCCTAGAGCAGGAACTCCTGGAGGCACAGGCCTCTGGAAATGTAGCCTCTGCTAACCCCTTTGAAGTGGCTGCAGCTGATTTTGTGCTGCCTGAGCACGAGTAGGACAGTGCCTGGCCCCTGTACAGGAGCACAGGGGAGTAGGGCTGGGTGATGGGAAGGAAGGAAGGTTCCCTGTGCCTATTCCCCCATTCATGCTCCTGAAAAAGTACAACTAGCCTTGAGTATAAACCTCAAAGTTTGGCCCATATGCACTCTGGCAAACTAAGTACAACAGACAATGCTGCTCTCAGTCACGCTGGTGTAAATCCAAAGTAACTCTACAGTGGGCCTATGTTTAATAAGTAAATGTTCAGGCAGCAGAACGTCCATGACCGATGGGTGCTGTTAATACTCTTGAATATTTACAGACACCACACGCTAAGAGGTTACTAGACAGTCTGTATTATTTTGTCTAATTACAAAATAGTATCAGAGGTTTCTTTAAGTTGCACTTTTCCTTTCAGACCATTGCAGGCAAATCTAAAAAGATTTAGTTGTCTTGTTTGCTGTGAAAGATGCTGAGACCAGCAATACCATTTAGTCACTTTCCACTCTCGACTGCACTTCTGCCTTCACCAGGTTATCAGCAGAGAACCGTAAATAGAGATGCAGTGATCAGATTTCTAAGGCACAAAAGTTAACGCTAAGTTTGAGACAGTGACAGCAAGCAGCCATAAGCCTAGGAACTCAATTAGCCTGAAAGACAACTATCTCATTATCTTTCCCAAAATGATATAAATACATAGGAATATAAAAATTTAAAATAAACTCTCTCTATTGACTGTCTAGATGACTGAATTTCCCTTCTCAATTTCTTTAAACATCTACTTTAGTATTTATTTATTCTAAGCGCAAAGCAGCTGTGATAATTAGACTGTCAGATTCGGTAAGTTAATAAGGAGTCACTGGAGTGGAAGGTTTTGCATTTGTGAGATTGCTGAAGGAGAGAAGCTCTATGCCTTCGCTCTCTTCTTTTTCTTTCTTTTCTCCCTCCACTGGGTGGGAAGGAGAGACCTTGGCAATGCACAGATCGATCTGAATCCTTTTGATTAGCAGGTTGCATTCCCACCACTGTTCTGCCAAATAATGTTTTCCTATTGTTTGTTTGTTTTTTAAAAAAGGAGCAAACAAACAAAAACATAGATGAGATTTTTAGGGGCAAGGGAGCCTGAGTTTAAGAAACACACCTGCATTCTCTCCTTCCCTCTCCAAATATGCATAAGAAAGTGAGCGCTGAGAAAGAAGTTTCCAAACTAATTTATGTCGGGTGATATGAACTGCCAGTAGTAGCAAAGTAATAGTGTAAGATTCCCCATTCCTCACACTTTACAAATGGTAAAGGGTACTGTAAACCAAGGCAAGTGATTACAGGTTTGCTTCAACTGAAACTTAACAAAGGAATTTCAGCAGATCTGCAGTTAAAAAGTTCCCCTCTTTCCACTGGCTAAACAGAGCGTATGTCTACACTACGGGATTATACCGATTTTACAGAAACCGGTTTTTTAAAACAGATTGTATAAAGTCGAGTGCACACAGCCACACTAAGCACATTAATTCGGTGGTGTGCATCCATGTACCGAGGCTGGCGTCGATATCCGGAGCGTTGCATTGTGGGTAGCTATCCCATAGCTATCCCATAGTTCCCGCAGTCTCCCCTGCCCTTGGAATTCTGGGTTGAGATCCCAGTGCCTGATGAGGCAAAAAACATTGTTGCAGGTGGTTCTGGGTACAGCCTAACTCCTCCTTCCATGAAAGCAGCAAACAACCGTTTCGTGCCTTTTTTCCTGGGTGAACTGTGCAGACGCCATAGCACAGCAAGCATGGACCCTGCTCAGCTCAAGACAGCAATCATGGATGTTGTAAACACCTTGCACATTATCGTGTAGTCTATGCTGAACCAGGACCTGCAAAACTAGGTGAGGAGGCGGCAGCTACGGCAGAGCGGTGACGAGAGTGATGAGGACATGGACACAGAATTCTCTCAAACCGTGAGCCCCTGCACTTTGGAGATCCTGCTGGTAATGGGGCAGGTTCTAGCCATTGAACGCTGATTTTGGGCCCGGGAAACAAGCACAGACTGGTGGGACCGCATAGTTTTGCAGGTTTGGGACGATTCCCAGTGGCTGCGAAACTTTCGCATGCGTTAAGGGCACTTTCATGGAACTTTGTGACTTGCTTTCCCCTGCCCTGAAACGCCAGAATACCAAGATGAGAGCAGCCTTCACAGTTGAGAAGCGAGTGGCAATAGCCCTCTGGAAGCTTGCAACACCCGACAGCTACTGGTCAGTTGGCAATCAATTTGGAGTGGGAAAATCTATTGTGTGGGCTGCTGTGATGCAAGTAGCCAAAGCAATCTTTAAGCTGCTGCTACGAAAGGTTGTGACTCTGGCAAATGTGCAGGTCATAGTGGATGGCTTTGCTGCAATGGGATTCCCTAACTGTGGTGGGGCGATAGATGGAACCCATATCCCTATCTTGGCACTGGAGCACCCGGGCACCCAGTACGTAAACCGCAAGGGCTACTTTTCAATGGTGCTGCAAGCACTGGTGGATCACAAGGGACATTGCACCAACATCCACGTGGGATGCCCAGGAAGGGTTCATGATGCTCGCGTCTTCGGGAACACTACTCTGTTTAAACGGCTGCAGCAAGAGAATTACTTCCCAGACTAGAAAATAACAGCTGGGGATGTTGAAATGCCTGTAGTTATCCTGGGGGACCCAGCCTACCCCTTGATGCCATGGCTCATGAAGCCATACACAGGCAGCCTGGACAGTAGTCAGGAGCTGTTCAGCTACAGGCTGAGCAAGTGCAGAATGGTGGTAGAATGTGCATTTGGCCGTTTAAAGGCACGCTGGCGCACATTACTGACTCGCTCAGACCTCAGCCAAATCAATGTCCCCTTTGTTATTGCTGCTTGCTGTGTGCTCCACAATCTCTGTGAGAGTAAGGGGGAGACCTTTATGGCAGGTTGGGAGGCTGAGGCAAATCACCTGGCCACTGATTACGTGCAGCCAGACACCAGGGCGATTAGAAGAGCACACCAGGAGTCAGTGCGCATCAGAGAAGCTTTGAAAACGAGTTTCATCACGGGCCAGGGTACGATGTGACTGCTGTGTTTGTTTCCCCTTGATGAACCTCCACCCTTGACTGACTCATTCCCTGTAAACAACCCACCCTCCCCCTTCGATTACAGCTTGCTTAAGGAAATACAGTCACTATCGTTTAAAAATCATGTATTCTTTATTAATTTGTTATGAAAAGAGGGAGAGAACTGACAAGGTAGCCCGGGTGTGGTCTGGAAGGAGGATAGGAGGGAAGGAAAAGGCTAGTAAAAAAATTTCAAAGTAATGACAGCCTTTTGGTTGGCCTGTCCACGGGGGGTGGAGCAGGCGGGTGCACGGAGCCTCCCCCCACGCATTCTTACACATCTGGGTGAGGAGGATGTGGAACATGGTGAGGGGTGAGGGTGGTTATACAGGGGCTGCAGCAGCACTCTGTGACCTCGCTGCTCTTCCTGAAGCTCCACCATACGCCGGAGCATGTCAGTTTGATCATGCAGTAGCCCTAGAGTTGCATCCCGCCACCGTTGATCTTCCTGCCTACACCTCTGATCTTCCTGCCGCCACCTCTCATCTCGAGCGTCCCTCCTGTCCTCATGTTCACTGGCATCTTTCCTGTAATTTGATACCACGTCCTTCCACTCATTCAGATGAGCTCTTTCATTGTGGGTCACTTCCATGATTTCCAAGAACATTTCGTCTCGCATCTTTTTTTTCCGCCGCTTTATCTGAGATAGACTTCGGGATGCAGTAGGGAGGCTTGAAAAATTTGCAGCTGCATGAGGGAGGGAAAAAAGAGAGAGAAGTGTTTAAAAAGATACATTTTACAGAACAATGCTTATACTCTTTCACAACAACACTATGCACCTTACACAGCACATGTGATTTGACTACAAGGTCGCATTTTGCATCTTAATATTGAGTGCCTGTGGCTCTGGTGTTAGAGATCTCACAGACGCAGGTCCGGGCAGCAGAATTCGGCTTGCATGTGGCCATGGTGAGCCATTGTCTTCTGCAGCCTTCATATATCCTGTGCCCTCCTTTACCAAATAGCAAGCAAAGCCCGTTCAGTGCTGCTTCTTTCCTGTTAACTTGCAGCAGCAGAAACCACCCCCCCATCCAATTTTCTGGGATGATCACTTTACCCCTCCTCCTACCGCGTGGCTGGTATCATGGAAGATCCCTGCTACCCAAACGCGAAAAAGCTCAGTGCCAATCACCCGCCCCCCTTCCCCCTGCTTGGCTACCTGCAAGGAAGGATTTCTTTTAAGCAACAGGCAAACAGCCCAGTAGGAATGGCCATCTCTGTCCCCTTAATTAAATTCCAGAATTTCAACCAGGTTACCATGAACGATATCACTCTCCTGAGGATAACACAGCGAGATAAAGAACGGATGTTGCTTCAATGCCAGCAAACACCTGGACCATATGCAACTAGGCTTTGTCATGCAA
Organism: Gopherus flavomarginatus; assembly: GCF_025201925.1. Classification (NCBI taxonomy): domain Eukaryota; kingdom Metazoa; phylum Chordata; order Testudines; family Testudinidae; genus Gopherus; species Gopherus flavomarginatus. The sequence goes on along the minus strand of NC_066626.1, from coordinate 22,576,821 downwards.
TGATACCAGATTACTTGCTACATGCATGGCGTGGTCAGGTGTCCTACCATGGAGGACGGAATAAGGCCGCCCTGCCCAGAAACCTTCTGCAAAGGCTTTTGGAGTACCTCCAGGAGAGTTTCATGGAGATATCCCTGGAGGATTTCCACTCCATCCCAGACATGTTAACAGACTTTTCCAGTAACTGTACTGGCCGGGAATGCATCCTAAGTCCTCAGGGCAAATTAATCATTAAAAAACGCTTGCTTTTAAACCATGTTTTATATTTACAAAGGTACACTCACCAGAGGTCCCTTCCATGGCTTCATTGTGTGGGATAGTGGCTTGGGAGGGCTGGGAGGGTAATTCCGTCAGGGTTAGAAAAAGCTCCTGGCTGTTGGGGATAACAGAGTGCTGTGTGCTCTCTGCAAGCTCGTCCTCCTCTGCCTCCTCCTCTTCATCTTCCCCATCCGCAGAATCCTCAGCCATGGCTGAGATTACCACCTCCACCTTGGAATCCATGGACAGGGGTGGGGTACTGGTGGCAGACCCCCCGAGAATTGCATGCAGCTCAGCATAGAAGCAGCATGTTTTCGGCCCTGCCTCGGACCTTCCGTTTGCTTCTTTGGTTTTCTGGTAGGCTTGTCTGAGCTCCTTAACTTTCACATGGCACTGTACTGAGTCCCTGGTGCGGCCTCTCTGCATCATGGCCTTGGAATTTTTTTTCAAATGTTTTTTCATTTTGTCTTTTGGAACGGAGTTCTGTTAGCATGGAATCCTCTCCCCATACAGCGATCAGATCCAGTACCTACCGTGTGGTCCATGCTGGAGCTCTTTTTCAATTCTCAGGAGACTGCATTGTTACCTGTGCTGATGAGGTCTGCGTGGTCACCTGTGCTGGTGAGCTCTCCACGCTGGCCAAACAGGAAATGAAATTCAAAAGTTCACGGGACTTTTCCTGTCTGCCTGGCTAGTGCATCCAAGTTCAGATGGCTTTCCAGAGCGGTCACAGTGGTGCACTGTGGGATACTGCCCGGAGGCCAATACCGTCGATTTGTGGCCACACTAACCGTAATCAGATATGGTAATACCGATTTCAGCACTACTCCTCTCATTGAGGAGGAGTTCAGAAATCGGTTTAAAGAGCCCTTTATATCGATATAAAGGGCCTTGTTGTGTGGACGGGTGCAGGGTTAAATCGGTTTAATGCTGCTAAATTCAGTTTAAACGCGTAGTGTAGACCAGGCCAAAGTTTCAGTGGATTTTAGTTAACTAAAGGGGGGCTTGATCCTGCAAAGCATACAATTAATTTTATTCATGTGATCAGTAATGAGATTGCTCATGCACTAAAGTGTTTGCGGGATCAAGTTTACAGTTAATATGTTTTACAGCATCCTATATTTTGTTCTTCTAAAGTGTCTGCTCCTGAATTAAATGCCATATTTTTAACACCAGGAGTTGGGGACAACTGTGATTCAGATAAACAGTTTATCTGCACTAAAGTGAATTCAAGTGGAAGGATTTGCCTGGGTGAATGTTCCACGTATATGAAACTATATTTCTCTGAACAGTGGCTTTGGGAAACATTAGGGAGATCAGAGCTTCCCTGGTGTCTCTGTGGCCATTGCTGCTCCCACCCACAATTTTAGGTTAAGAAGCAGAGATATTTGCAGATGGAGTGAGAGTGTAGATGATACAGAGCAGGTATGGTGAGGAAAATATCCTTTTCTGTCTCTCTCCTCAAACCTGGTTTCTCCACAGCACAGTCACTGTTTACAGTTCCAGGAGTGAGGCTGCAGCCAGAAATCTGTGACCTATTTGCTCCTTACCAGAAGGGTCCTCGCCAAGCCAATTCAAGCAAGTTTTGGTGAAAAACAAGAAAAACAAGAATGTTCAACGGCCTTTTAGGTAAGGAACTAAAAGAACAGTGTTTGTTTTTCACTATAGAAGCTACTGCCAACATCCTCAACAAATGAGATCCCATAACGAGTCTCCATGTGGGCTGGTAAGGCCCTAAGGTGGGGAGAGCGGGACAGAAAGGGGTTACAATCTCTATCCCGTGGCAAAACCCGTGGCTGACGAAAGGTTAAGTAAGAAATTCTAAAAAGTTCTTATTCCTGAGGTGAAGGATTATATCCAGGTGGAGGAAGGGGGGATTGCAGGCCTGTAGCCTCCAAACACAGCTGCACCAACATCCACAAAGATATCCCACAGCTCTCAGAATAGCCAGACAGAGGGCAGACCAGAGCTGAAAGTAAGCTGGTACGGGCCGGTACAGTGTACCGGCAAGAGCCAATACACCATGCTGGACCACACCGGCTTCTGCAGCGAGGATTTAAAGGGCTCTGGGCTCCACACTGCAGCGGGCAGCCCAGAGCCCTTTGAATCCCACCCACGGCTCGGGGGGCCAGGATGGGGCTGTATTTAAAGGGCTCAGAGCTCCCACGGCTGCAGGCAGCCCAGAGCCCTTTAAATCCCACCCGCGGCTCTGGTGGCCGGGCTAGGGTCGGGATTTAAAGGGCTCAGAGCTCCCCGCAGCTGTGGATAGCCCAGAACCCCTTAAATCCCACTTGTGGCTCCAGCGGCCAGGCTGGGGCTGGGATTTAAAGGGCTCAGAGCTCCCACAGCTGCGAGGAGCCCAGAGCCCTTTGAATCCTGCCTGCAGCTCCAGCGGCTGGGCTGGGGACGGATTTAAAGGGCTCAGAGCTCCCCGCAGGCCACACCTCTTCCGGATGAAACCACGCCCCCTCAGGACTCCGGCAGTACCGGTAAGTCCTGTAAGTTACTTTCACTCCTGGGTCAGACCCTTCTGCCACTGACCCATGGGCCCTCTCCCCTACCTATCATCTGAAGGGTGTAGACAGGAGGAGGAGCAGACTCTGCAGGAGTTATAGCTCATAGGGTTAGAAGCATCAGCTCTCATGGGAACTTCCCCATCTCTGTTTTTCATAGCAGCATGTTTGCATATCAGCTCTCCTAACTCTCAAACCAGTGCCCTCCCCATGAGGCCAGGACGCTCCTGCTTCCCCTCTACCTCAAATATTTTTGAATTTTATGTCATTCATAATTACAAGACTGCTTAACATTTTTCTTTGCTTGGTCTGCATTTGCCAATGGTGAATTAATCAAGTTTTACAGTTAGCTTTTGAGCATGATCAGCAGTTAATTTTTTCAAACTTGCTTATTGGTATTGGTTTCCCAAACGTTGTTCAGTTATACAAAAAGATTACTGTTGAAGTAACTGGGGAAAGGTATAGATGCTCTACTTATCTGAACAAGGTTAGTCATAACAAATGTTCCCTGTCATGCTTAGATTTTGCACTATGTACATTCCTTCAGCGGTGTGTATACCCTACATTAGATTTTCTGAGCCTAGGAACGACTGATGGATGGCTTCTCAGCGCCCGGGACTGCTCTCTGTCATATTAACCTATTCTAGTTCTCCACAGATCTGGAGGCTGGAATTTATTGTGTAGGCCTTTTCCTTTTAGGGTTAAAAATACCAAAAAGTGGACATATTTCATACACGCAGGTATACTCTCCACTACCACTCAGATCTTCATTATATAAGGCTATGTCTACACTTGCAGAGTTTTTGCGCTCTTAGTTTCACTGGTGAGAGGGAACTAGTAAAAGAAAAGCGCTGGGTTGTGTACTCACTGACTTCCACAGGTGTCAGATCGTGTTCACATTTGCAGCACTTCCATCCCCGATGAGAGCAGGGCACTGAGGGCAGCTATCCCACAGTGGAGCTCTCTCCATTTTGAAGATAGGTCTTGTGGGAAAGGGAGGGGGTGATTGTGGGGCATCCGGGTCCCTGCACAGCCTCCTCTCCCCAAACCCTGATCAGCTCCAATAGCACGGCATTGCTCCAAGCAGGGGATCGTTTGCTCCATGGAGCAGCCATTGTCACCTGGCCAGATGATAAGTGAGCACTTGTCAAGAAAACAGGAAGGGGAGTTTCAAAGTTCCCCGGGGCTTTACAGGGGGAGGGGTGGACGTCTGTTTACCTGGCATCAGAGCGGCAGAGCTGCTGGCCAGAGTGGTCACCTAGGCACCGTGGGATATCCTCCAGAGGCTAAAAACCGTGTAAACAGGAAGAACGTGTCTTCACTTGCACATCACTGCAAAGTATCACTGGTAAGAACTCTATACCTCTCGTGGAGGCGGTTTTCTGTTTGTGGTGAAACTCAGACGCTTCCACGGTTTTTGTGCAAAAAAGGGACTTTTTGCGATTTAAATGGCAAGTTTAGACATGCCCTGAGTAACTCAGCACACATGCCATGGATCAGATTATGCTTTCAATTACATCATTGTAAAACCAGGACCACTTCAGTAGATGGAATTACTTTGGGTTTAGATCAGCATAACAGTATTATCAGAATTTGGCCCTATGTGTGCTCTAATGTCTGAGAAGAGCTAGGTAAAGATGCTGAAATTGTCTTAAATCATAACAGCATTGATTTTACACGATGTGTATTTCAGTTTTACTGGGAAACTGTTAACTTAAAAATCCTACTTCAGTCTGAATACCTTTTACCTACTCTTGCAACAACTAACACCTCAGATCACTATTACTGAAAGAAAAAACAGAAAAAAAGTTCAATTTTTCCCCCCGTTTCTTTACTTTGTGCATTTGTCAGGAGATTTTGTGCAGTCAGTTTTGCTGTTTCCTCTGTGCAGTCAGATAGGTGTTCGCAGGATCAGGACCCAAGTAACTTTATTCTTTTCAGTAATTCCATCCAAGGCTCTAGACTACTCACTTCAGTAAAGTTATGCTTATTCTTCAAAGTGTTTGCAGGATCAGAACCTTCATCAGTTTCCCCTGTTTTTGTGGGTCTTTCACACACTAAATTTTTAAAATAGCACAATCACAAAAATAATTATTTTTTTAAATATTTACTAGATTTCATGTTGACACTGTTCCTTCTTATTCCCTCATCACACTCTCTCACACACACACACACACACACACACACACACACACACACACACACACACTTGCCTTACATACTAGACAAGTAAAATATCAACTCAAGTTCTCTTCCAATGTTCAGTTACTGAGATGTAATCTAGTAGTGTACAAATTTAGATTTTTTTAATTTATATATATTTTTTAAAAGAGTGAGATGTTAAATGTAATAGAAATGGTTTTAGTATTTTAAAAGCTGCCGATTAAAAGCAGGTTTAAAATAATCTAAATAATGGTAACTTGGCATCTAAAGCACAACATTGTGCTCATATATGAGAAAGTGAAACTGACTAGAAACAGTGAAACTGGCAGCCTGCTTTCACTACTCAACCTGAATGTGGTACAAAAATAAAAACAAAGAACAGAACATAAAAGGTTCAATGGTGGCTTTGCCAGGAACCCACAGGAAGGGGCACCACATCATTGTTACAATCTCCTCCCTGTACTCCCAGTGCTCTGGGAGGAAATAAACTGTGCCACATCCAAATCCAGGATGTCATATGTTCCAGGCCATAGCTCCATTCAGTCTCTACCCGGTTGTATTTCCGACCATCCATCAGACGGAGGGGGAATTTAGTGGCTCTGAGGAGCCTACTTCCCCTCTTACGCTGGTACCCTTAATGCAAATATCCAATGCAGGGGCCCCTTTATAGCTCTGTGCTACTGAACTAGCTGGGCCACAGGGGTGTCCACACAAAGCTTAGAGTTGTTTTAAATTTATCTTTAATAATAATCAAAGTCACTAAAGCAAATAAATCTGCAGACTATTTGGGATTACATATTTTTTGTTTCAATGTACAGATTTAGCCTATCAAGAACTCTCTAGGCACAAGATTTTTATCCTGATAGCATACTTGGTTATAGGGGCACATTCTGCTCTCTGTTACACCTGGGGACATCTGGAATGACTCCTCTGAAATCAGCAGATTTACACTGACGTAACTGTGAAGACAATCTGGTCCAGGGAGATTTCTTTATAAAAGTCACCTTTCAATGGGAAAGAAGGAGACAGTGCGGATACCCTGATGTGTCTTTTGTATTTTTTAGAAAGCAACTTCAGGAAGATTGACTTGGCAACCAAGAAGTAAAAGCACAGTCTAGAGTCTGGACCCTCCAAATAAACCCAGCCATTTGTCTCTTAATAGAGAGATCCCTGGACCAGAAGATTGATGAACAAACAGGACTGATGGGGGTTGACAACTGAAAGAAAGTAGGGACTGATCCAAGGCTTACAGAGACCTGTCAGGCCTGGGGCTTGCCTACAATCTCCTCCAACAAAAGAGCTCCTAAGGGAAGGAGGGGATTAGTCTAAAGTTGAGTGAAGTTTCCAGGGAAGATGGTTTCTTGGATAAAGTCATCAACAAAAGGAATTGTTTGAGACTAATTGTTATAATTTCCAAGGGAGAGCTTCTGCCATTACTAACAGGATTATCACTCTACCGATTCCACACCAGCAGAGCATTAGAAATGTGCATTGTTGGCCAGCTGTCTAAAGCCTAATTCAGAGGTCTTCTTATGTTGTATCCGAAAGATGTGTAGGTGTAGAGAGGGCGAGGGCAGTGAGGAATTAAAATGACTGAAAACAAAGATTGTTTATGGTAAAATTGTTGCACAGAGCACTGATGCGCTAGTGAGTTACCAGTCAGTTTTAATCCCCTTGATCTCTGGGCTGCTGACAGACTGTGAACAGAAAAGGTGCTCTCTGGTGTCTCCTGATGGGGAAGGCTGGTGGGAGTAGCTGGGAATTCTTTCACTCCTACCATATTTCTCACAGAGATTCTTCCTAGAAGAAGTTAGAAGAAGCGTTCTTACTAACAGTGCTTTTGTCTGTTTCATTCAATCATCTGAAGCACCTTTGCTCATCTCCTAGTATTTGGGGAAGTCCAGAAACTGGAAGCCTCAGCATAGCCTCAAAGCAAAGCTGTGAGGGAAATTTAAGCCAAGAAATTATTCTAAAGGCCTTATCCTGCAAACCTTACATGCATGAATAATCCTTACTCACCTAAGTAGTGCCATTGAAGTGAATGGGAGAACTTGTCTGGGCAAGGAATATGCTGATGATTAAAGTGGGCAGGATAAGACCCTAAATCAGTGATGGCTTAGGACATACTTTGAATTTCTTACCATATTTCACAATCTTAAAATACTATCTAGCTTGACAGGGAGACGAACTAGGACTTTTCAATTTCTACATTTTATGGACCTAATACTCATTTACAGTAAGTCTCTTTTACACAACCTCAATGTGGGTGTTATTTATCCCTACTTTCCAGCTCCTTTATAGTGTCAGAGGGAATATAGTGTTAATAATATGACCCTCTGATTCTGATTTTGAGCCGATTTGTGCAGCTTTAAATCAGGAGTAATTCCACTATTCAATGGGGTTATACTGGTGAAGGTGTGGGATAAGCAAGATCATAGATTCATAGATTCCAAGGCCAAAAGGATCCATACTGATCATTTAATATGACCTCCTGTATAGCACAGGCCATAGAACTTCCCCACAAAAATTCCTGGAGCAGATCTTTCAGCAATCTTGATCTAAATATTGTCAGTAATGGAGAACCCAGCAATTTACCCTTGGTAAATCAATTACTCTCACTGTTAAAAATGTATGCCTTATTTCTAGTATGAATTTGTCTAGTTTCAACTTCCAGCCAGGGGCAGCTCCAGGCCCTAGCACGCCAAGTGTGTACTTGGGGCGGCAAGCCACAGGGGGCACTCTGCCTGTCGCCGCGAGGGCGTCAGGCAGGCTGCCTTCGGCGGCTTGCCTGCGGAGGGTCCGCTGGTCCCGTGGCTTCGGCGGACCCTCCGCCGAAGCCACGGGACCAGCGGACCCTCCGCAGGCAAGCCGCCGAAGGCAGCCTGCCTGCCGTGCTTGGGGCAGCAAAATCCCTAGAGCCGCCCTTGCTTCCAGCCACTGGGTCATGTTATATCTTTCTCTGCTAGAATAAAGAGCCTGTTATCAAATATTTGTTTCCCATGTAGGTACTTACAGACTGCAGTCAAGTCATCCTTTAACATTCTCTTTGTTAAGCGAAACAGATTGAGCTCCTTGAGTCTAGCACTGTAAAGCAGGTTTGCTAATCCTTGAATCATTTTTGTGGCTTATCTCTGAACCCTCTCCAATTTATCAACATCCTTCTTGAACTGTGGACACCAGAACTGGACACAGTATTCCAGCAGTGGTTGCACCAGTGCCAAATTTAGAGGTAAAATAACCTCTTTACTCTTTCTCAAGGTTCCCCTGTTTATTCATCCCAAGGATCGCAACAGCCTTTTAAGCCACAGTGTAACAATGAGAGCTCACTTTCAACTAATCTTTTTCAAAGTCGCTGCTTCCTAGGATAGAGTCCTCCGTCCTGTAAATATGGCCTAGATTCTTTGTTCCTAGATGCACACCTTTACATTTAGCTGTCTTAAAATGTATATTGTTTGCGGCACACAGTTTACTAAGCGATCCAGATCGCTCTGTATTAGTGAGCTGTGCTCTTCATTATTTACCACTTCCTCACCTTTTGTGCCATCTGCAAACTTTATCAGTAATAATTTTATGTTTTCTTCCAGCTCATCAATAAAAAGGTTACATAGTGTAGGGTCAAGAACAGCTGCCTGTGGGAACCCACTAGAAACATACCGCTTGATTAATGATTCCCCATTGACAATTACATTTTGAGACCTATTAGTTAGCAAGCTTTTAAGCCATTTAATATGTGCCATGTTAATGTTATATAGTTTTAGTTTTTAATCAAAACATCATGCAACACCAAGTCAAAGGCCTACAGATGTCCTAAGTACATTACAGCAACACTGTTACCTTTGTCAACCAAATTTTTCAACTCATTAAAAAAAAAGATATCAAGTTAGTTTTACAGGATCTATTTTCTATAAACCTGTGTTGATTGTTCATAAATATATTATCTGCCTTTAATTCTTTATTCATTGAGTCTCCTTTGAGCCACTCCATTATCTCGCCCCAGGATCAAGGTCAGACTGACAGGCCTATAATTATCCAGGAGATCCCATTTACCCGTTTTAAATGATGGCACAACATTAGCTTTCTTTCAGTCTTCTGGAACTTCCTCAGTGTTCCAAGACTTATTGAAAATCAACATTAACCATCAGTTCTTTTAAAACTCTTGGATGCAAGTTGTAAGAACAGCTATGCTGGGTCAGACTGTCCTGTCTTCTGGCAGTGGCCAATGCCAGATGCTTCAGAGGGAACGAACAGAACAGGGCAATTATCAAGTGACCCATCCCCTGTTGTCCAGTCCCAGCATCTGGCAGTCAGAGAATTAGGGACCCTCAGAGCATGGGGTTGCATCCCTGACCATCTTGGCTAATAGCCACTGATGGACCTATCCTCTATGAATTTATCTAATTCTTTTTTAAATCCAGTTATACTTGTGGCCTTCACAGCATCCCTGGCAATGAGTTCTTCAGGCTGACTGCATTTTGTGAAGAAGTACTTCCTTGTATTTCTTTTAAACCTGCTGTCTGTTAATTTCAAAGTTACTCCTGGTTCTTATGTTAGGTGAAGGGGTAAATAATACTTCCCAATTCACTTTCTCCACACCATTTATGATTATATAGACCTCTATCATATCCCACCTTAGTCATCACTTTTCCAAGCTGAATAGTCCCTCTCTTTTTAATCTCTTCTCACATAGAAGTTGTTCCATACGCTTAACCATTTTTGTTGCTCTTCTCTGTACCTTCTCCATTTCTAATATATCTTTTTTGAGATGGAGTGACCAGAAATGCACGCAGTATTCGAGGTGTGGGCAAACCAGGGATTTATATAGTGACATTATGATATTTACTGTCTTATTATCTATGACTTTCCTAATGGTTCCTAATGTTGGTAGCTTTTTTGGCTGCCATTGCCCAATGAGCAGATGTTTTCAAGAACTATCCACAACGACTCCAAGATCTCTTTCTTGAATGGTAAAAGCTAATTTAGACTCCATCATTTTGTATGTATATTTGGGAATTACATTTTCCAATATGCATTTATCAGTACTGATTTTCATCTGCCATTTTGTTGCACAGTTGCCCAGCTTTGTGAAATCCCTTTGTAACTCTTCACAGTTTGCTTTGGACTTAACTATCTTGAGTAATTCTGGATAATTTGCAAACTCTGCCACCTCACTGTTTACCAGTTTTTCCAGATCATTTCTGAATATGTTGAACAGCACTGATCCCAGTACAGATCCCTGGGAGCCTCCGCTATTTACGTCTCTCCATTCTGAAAACTGACTTTATTCCTTCTCTTAGTTTCCTGTCTTTAACTAGTTATTGATCCATGAGAGAACCTTCCCTCTTATTCCATGACTCCATGGTTGCTTAAGAGTCTTTCGTGAGAGACTTTGTCAAAGGCTTTCTGAATGTCCAAGTACACTACCTCCACTGGATCACCCTTGTCTGCTCTCAAATAATTCTAATAGATTGGTGAGGCATGATTTCTCTTTACAAAAGTCATGTTAACTCTTCCCCATCAAATTGTGTTCATGTATGTATCTAATATTTCTGTCCTTTACTATAGTTTCAATTAATTGGCCTGGTACTGAAGTTAGGCTTACCAGCCTGTTCCCTCCTGTGATTTGGTGGTCTGTAGAACACCCCAGCTTGTGCTTTATCTATTAAGACACTAATAAAGACCTGAAGAAGAGCTATGTGTAAGTTTGAAAGCTTGTCTCTCTCACCAACAGAAGTTGGTCCAAAAAAGATATTACCTCACCCGCCTTGTCTCACTGATCCCTAAGCATTCAAGATCATTTTCTTCACAATTACTGTGACTCAAAAACAGGTAATGCGATTTTTTACACAGAGTGCCATTCCACCTCCCCTTTTGCTCACTCAATCCTTCCTAAATAAGTTACAACCATTAATTTTAACATTCCAGGTGTGTGACTTACCCCATCAGGTTTCAAGTAATACCAAATATATTAAATTTAGGCTCATAAATTACTAATTTCAGTGCCTCTTATTTGTTACCCAGGCATCTAGCATCTAGACAATTCAACAATTCCTTCTGTTCATGTCCTTTGGTTTTGTGGTTAATTTTGTTCGCGGGATCTTGATTCTGTGCTAAAATTTTCTCTCTTTTTACCCTCCTCTTTTTTATTAGTTTAACGTCCGTCTGCCAGCTGATTGGATTCCCTTCTACAGAGGTGGAGGTCATCCAAACTATTCAGACCCATCTCCCCACAGAAGGTGGACCAGTGTTCTACAAAACACAGACCTTCCACTCTAAGCCACTTACCTAGCCCATGGTTCACTTCCAGAATCTTCTGCCTTCTGTCTTTCTTTGCTTGCGGGACTGGAAGGATCTCAGAAAAGATCGCTTGGGTAGTCTTCTTCTTCAGCATGCGCCCAAGTTCCATGATGCCATCTATTATCGGTGAGATATTCCACAATGCAGTGTCTTTAATGCCAACGTGAACCACGACCAACAGATCCTTGCCCATCCATTTCAGAAGCCTAGCCAATCTTCAAGTAACATCTAATGTCTTGGCTCCAGGTAGGCAGAACGCCATGCTGTTGTCCACTTCTATGTTCTTTCAGCTCTTCTGAGTACTGAATCCCTAACAAGAATCATCTATCTTCCTTGGACAGTTGGAGAATTCTTTGTGGGCAAACTGAGTTTTCTTACGGGTTGGGCCAAGCTGCCATCCACAGAAGTAGGCCGCTACATTTCTATGTTAAATTCCAACATTTAATCTTGTCTGGGGGCAAGGTTGTTTATTTTTCAAAGAAAAAGAAATCTCTCCAATGTACAGGAGTCAGTTGTTAGATGGTAACAGCTTTTAACAAGTATAAAGGCGTGGTGCATTTCCAATGTGTATTATTGACCATAATGGCTCTCCATTGTCCTTGTATAGTCATTTACATGTGCAAAATGGGTGTCAAAAGCTACCAAGTCAGAATGGTAGTGTTTTGCACTCTCTTTGCAAAGGTGTAAATGAACATACAAGGTGCAGGGCAGTGGAGAACCAAGAGCTATTTGGAATGATTATGGTCTGATGTCTCCTCCTAACTAGGGGCCATTAAGCACCAAAAACATGTTAAATGAAAGGATTTGTAGAGAATAGAGAGTGACAGAATTCTGTAAACTGGAAGATTGGAAGCAGATCACTTTTTCAGGGTGGTGTCTGTTGGGACTATGCATTACAGATTCCTATGGAAAGTAGTTTTTGCAACTGCAGAACAGCTGCTTTTCAAAGCTACCTTCCCTTGCCCCATAAAACTCAAATTGCCAAAGGGACAAATCATACTTTGTGCTCCTGTGGGTGAAGAGCCTGGCAGAAGGATGTTCTGCCCCTCAGCACTCTTTTCCTATTTCAGATTGAATGACGGAAGTGATCCATTGATCTTCTGTTTAAAGGATTTGTAGGTGGGACTTTGAGATGGAGAGGGCAGGGAAACTGCTTTCTCTACACAGCATCACTGATACCACCTGCCAACTCCACAGGGATTTTCTTCCTAAACTACTGATGACGGGGGAAGCACTAACTTAAGCAAGTTTCCCTTTTGTGATGTGACACACACAGCCTAGCCCAGCCCAGCCCAGCCCAGCCCAGTAGTGATTTCAGGGGCATGCCTGGAGTTGTATTGCCATGGAGGCTGGGGAGGAGGGGCTACACAGGAATACAGAGGCACTTGCCTCTAGCAGATCTCCTAAGATCCAGTCTGAGTGCAAGGGACCTTGCAAATGCTGTGGACTAAACTCCCTATCTCTTCATGGTGCATCAGGAAGGAGAGAGGGATGAAACTGTGAAGTGGATTTTATGGTCCTACACTATTTTTTCAAATGTGGAGATAGCTGACTGTGGGGGATGGGGGTCATGCAATCCAGACTCTTTCACCTCTAGGGTGCCAGTTCAAATCTAGCCCTCCTGGGCCAGTCACAAGTCATTTACAATGTGCTGAGTGAGCCGTTCTGAGTTAATAATGAAGTGCTTCCAGTGTGTAAGGTGGGATAGTGTGGTATTGTCATCACTGCATGGAGGTCTGTGTGAAGTTGTGCATTTGCCAATGGACACATCACAAAAAACCCTTTACAAATGGCACGAAGAGGAAACTGTGACAGCAGCATCAGCAGAGAAGTCAAGGACTGAGTGAACTGTCCCCTCCCCCGACACTCCCTCAAGACAGGGAGACGGTTCATTAGTAGGGGAGGGTGGGGGACACAAGTGGAGAACTTCAGGCTCTAGCCCCACCGCCACACCAAAAAAGCAGGTCACACAAAAATACGTAGATTTAAAAGAAATTTGAGTGAAAAAGCCCTTTAATATATAAACATCCTTTTTTAAAATGTGCACAGCTTAACAGCAGATTTTTTTAATGAATATATGCCTTTAAAAAAATAAATCAATCAAACATCCTCTTTGTCAGGTTAAGAGTCTCTATGTTTTGCATCAGCCGAGAGTGAACTTTTATGGCCAATTTATAAATCCCAAGAAAAAAAGCAGAGTTTTCTAATACAAATGCTGACAAAACTCTATCCATAATGGCACAAATGGGAAATGCACCATGCACAAAAAAATCCCACTATAACCCAGAACTGCATTTGGGGAACACAGATAAAAGACCTGACTTGGGTCATGTGACAGGTGTCACTTCAGTAATGATATTGGGGGCAGAGATAAAAGTCCTCTCACTCTGGTCATGTGACACAGCTTCATTACTCTCACAGCAGGTGGTCCACGAGCCTCAATGCCTTTATTTTATTTATTTATTTATTCTGTGATAATGAGAAAATGTTTAAACTCTCATCCCTGTGTTTAAACACTTCTTCCTGCTGAAAGCAGCGGGGGGATCCCTTGATCAACTGTCAGATTGGAAAGTGCGATTTTTCTGGAAAGTAAACAGCATGTTTGCCAGTTGGAAATAATTTTCTGTTTGTTGAGACAGCTAGTTTTGGAGTGATGGAGCCATGTCATGGTGTCTGACAAGTCAGGAATGGAGAATAAGAAACAGGCTAAAAAATACCTTTTGTACTGTGCCTCTGATAACAAGAGCCTGAGATTTTTTGATATTTCACTATTGTCATGTGGTAAAAATAAAATCACTTAAGGATGGTATATAAAAAACTTTTAAAGCAGTGGCTCAGCCTGAGGATGGACACGTGGGACCTATTGCTTGCTAAATCCACAATGTTTTAATAGAAGCTTTACTTCATCTCAGGTGATTAGTCAAGATGGTCAGAGATGCAACCCCATGCTCTGGGTGTCCCTAAGGAAGGACTGGATGACAGGGGATGGATCACTCAATAATTGCCCTGTTCTGTTTATTCCCTCTGAATAACATAAAGGACACTCTTTAGCTTCCAGCCCTCTGTGTGGGATGAAATTACAACGTGGATATTATGGTCCTACATTATTTTTTCAAACTTGGGGAGCTAGCTGGCTATAGGTAATGGATTGGCCACTGTCGGAGGACAAGACAACACTGGGCTAAATGAACCACGGGTCTGACCCCGTCTGGCCATTTTTATGACAATGAAGTAGAACTAGAGATGGTGCTCAGATACTAGGTGATGATGATTGTATCGGGAAGAGTATATTACATGGATTTGATGTCACAGCAATGAGATGTTCCCTTTTTTTCCAAAGATGAGAAAAATTAAAGACAACTATCATACAACATATAAACCATGAGGGTTAATGGAAGCCAGTGGGATTTTGAAGTGTAACAAGGACTGTAGGTCCTATGATTACAGGATTTAAACCCAGCTATGATTATTGGTGTGTTATGTCTGAAGTCATAGGTACACGATACCATGAAACTGTTCATAACTGCCTTGGAATCAAACAAAATATAACTTTATGATCTGTACATTTTCTCTCTTCTATTAGACAAATAGCTTTTTAATAAATTGTCATTTAAAAGCCCTAAAGATACACTGTGTATAAGATTTCCATTAAAAATTATTGTTCAAATGTACATTCACACAGAGACTCACACAGCATTATATATGCAAACAGGAAGAACCATGTTAAACTTGATTGCAATATTCAATAAACTAAATGGCAACATTTGCTTACAGATAATTATTAGAAGTTTTCATTCCACAATGAAAGTTTATTGAATTTATACTAAGTTGTGAATTAGTAATATTTCATTTCTGAGCATGGTCAAGTGTGTCACCTGTGTGAGATAGCTAAGAGACCTTCAGTGTACTGATGAAATGGACTGTGAGCTAGTTGCATGTGAAAATGCGCTGCATGGAAGCCTTGTTCTCACAACATCTTACTCTGGTGCCTGAACGTTAGTGTCCAAGGGACAGAATGAGGGCTTGTCTACATCACAAAGTTGCAGCGCTGGTGAGGGGGTTACAGCGCTGCAACTTAGGAGGTGTACACATCTGCAGGGCATCACCAGCGCTGCAACTCCCTGTTTGCAGTGCTGGCCATACTCCCGTTTTGTCTCGGGTGTAGAGGATCCAGCGCTGGTGATCCAGCGCTGGTAATCAAGTGTAGACACTTACCAGCGCTTTTCTTGACCTCCGTGGAATAAGCAGGTATCCCAGCATACCTGAGGAAGCCTCTGGTAATCAAGCTGGTCTCCTTCCCCGGTTTGCTCTCGCGTTCCCCGAACCCCGAGCAAGCAGGTCTCCTTCCCTGCGGTTTGCAGGGTGGTTCGGGGAACGCGAGAGCAAACCGCGGCGAAGCTGGTCTCCTTCCCCGGTTTGCTCTCGCGTTCCCCGAACCCCCCTTGAAGCCGCCCAACAGCGCTGCAGTGTGGCCACATCTAACACCACTTGCAGCGCTGGTTGCTGTAAGTGTGGCCACTCTGCAGCGCTGGCCCTATACAGCTGTACTAATACAGCTGTAACAACCAGCGCTGCAAAATTGTAGATGTAGACATACCCTTAGATTGTGTTTTTTTTTCTCTTGATAAATGTCCGTACTAAGGACTCACTTTTCTCTCCATTACATGAAGTTTTGGTTTGTTAAAAGAAAAGATCTGAGGCCAGATTCTGATCTCATTTACACCACAGTAAAAATAGAGTACCAGCCACTACCACCTGGAGTACATCACTTCAGATACAGGCCCGGATTCAGGACAGCACTTAAGCACATATTAACTGGAAGCATGTGCTTAAATGCAGTCCTGAAGAAGGGCACTCTCCTAAATTGAGCGTAGCCAACTCCTCTGCCCTTCAATGAAGCTATGGCACTCCAGGGCAGCATAGATGTAACAGAGATCAGAATCTGGCTTTCTGTCAGCAGTCATTAAAAATATACAATTTTTTAAAGGATAACATTCATTTAGCAAACTGACATTTTGCATTTCTGAAATGGGGATTTCCCTGGGGAATCTCTGAGTCACTACAGCCGCTAACACTGAAGCTGCTCTGAACAGTAGATTATCCCTCTCCAAATTGAACAAGTATGAACAGGCCAGACGTGAGGAAGGGTTTATTTGGGGTTATATAGGAAATAAAGCCCCTGCTTTGCCTCAAGGCCCCCTAAAGGTGACAGCACAGAGTGTTAGTCACAAATGTTGGAAAGAACCGGGAGGATCATGGCACCAAACTGTAACTGCCTTAGACATGAGACTCCCCTGATCTCTGATAAACACTCTGACATTTGGCAGCCTGACAGCTTCACAGTTCCATAAGAAGCTTCCTAATTAGAGCCTCTGTGAGAAATAATCCACAACTTGAAGTTTGTCTCTGACTTCCTCGCTATACTTTTTTCCTTTTTTGTTAGTTCCCATTCTCTCTTTTTTTTTCATTTTCTTCCTCTTCTCACTGCTTTCTCTCTCACTGCCCCTCCCCTGCATCTTTGCAGGCAGAGGCAGTGAAGTGTAAGGCAAGACAGATGTTGATTTCTTTCTGTCCCTTCAGCCAAGTACAACCATTGGGCAGAAGTGCACCTTCTGCAATCTAGTGTCACCTTTGGATCAGAGGGTAGATAATACTGAAGAGAGCATAGCAGAAGGTGAGGCAATGAGGCAAACATGATTCAGCATAACTAGTCTGCAAAAAAAGGCCTCATTTCATCCGAGTTTTAATAAGCTAGAATAAGAGATGGGCCTAGACCAAACCCCTGGATACAAACATTTTCTAACTGTGGGGGAGCAGAGACTGTATATTCTCATCTGGATCCAAATCTGAGTTTTGCAGCTGTACCCCAAATCTGTACTGGGCTGACTCAGTATTCGGGATCTGCACAACCGTGATTTTTGGTTGGATGAGCGGGTGAAATATGGAGGAGAATTTGGCAGCTCAGGCCCCCATTTTTAGAGCACAGCTTCCAATATAAACAGTGCTGCCACTTGACTCACACTGAGCTGTACCTTACTTTCCAAGTAGTCCAAGAATCAAGCCCTTGGTGAGCACTTTAAACACAATAAGCAGCGCTATCACACTTGGAATCTGACCACATTAATAAGCAGCATCTGCTATCACAAGTTTATGCGACTTAATGGATCAGATTCAATTGTGGAGGGGGGGATTCCCCATTAATGGGATAGATTGTTTTATATGTGATATCCCAAACCTTTTTACAGAGCAGTGAGACTGGAAGCACAGTCTCACTAATGCATGACAGCCATTATTTCACTCAGCAGTAGCTTACTCATGGGCCTGGGCATTAGAAGCAGCTTTATGGAGCCAGGGAATTCATTTCCCATGTGCTATATTTTTCAAAGGAGTGCCATAGACTCTAACTCCCCCTGGACAGTCACCAGTGATGGGCAGAAGCCAAGGGATGTTGGCTGAAGCTGATCAATAATGGATAGGCCTGCAGATATACTATAGGACTGCTCTGCAGATGCATGAGCTACTATTAAGATTAGTACAGACACAGATGAAGAGGAGAGCAGAGACTTGGGGAAGGTATTCATTCAGCAATGGCCTGATAGAGGTTTGTGGTAGAGAACACAGTGGAAATGAGACAAAGGCACAGGTGCCGACTTTCAGCTTTCCCCAGGGGTGACCCACCCTGAGGCCCCGTCCCTACTTCGCCCATTCCCCCAAAGCCACACCATCACCCTGTCTCTTCCCACTCTTGCTCCGCCCCTCTCTGAGGCTCTGCCCCACCCAGCCTCTTCCCACCTCCTCCCCCAAGTGCACCCCACCCTTGCTCTGCTCTTTCCCACCCCCATTCCTTCCCCTCCCCCCCAGTGCCTCCTGCCTGCCGCTAAACAGCTGATTGATGGCAGGTGGGAAGTGTTGTGGGGGGAGCAGCTGATCGGCAGGCCTGCCAAACAGCTGATCAGCGGGGCTCACCAAACAGTTGATTGGCAGATGGCTGGTGGGCGCTAAGCACCCACTATTTTTTTTCCGTGAGTACGCCAGCCCCAGAGTAACCACAGAGTCGGCACCTCTGGACACAGGCAGCAATATGCTATGCTTCTTAGGTAGTTCTTTATGCCAGTGCAAAGTGGATGCAAAATTCAGAATGGGAGCATTTAACATATGCTTAGCACCAGTGTAAACTATTTTCAAAAGTTCAGATAAATCAGTCCTTAGAAGACTTAATTACATTGACATATCCACAATACCATAGAAAAAAGAGTTACTTCTGTTTCTGTTAAACTACACATTTTTCAGGGTTTACCATTTAGTCATTTTAATCCACTTCAGACCAAAACTTGAAATGCAAGTTGGCAGCCCAGAGGAATTTATTTTGTAATTTTTTTTATGGGCTTAACTCAGTTTGATAGATTTAGAGCATTTTTTAAAAGTTTGCTGGTTTTAAAAGCTTAAAGGGAAACAAAGAACAAGCAAAAACCAGCCACAGTGAAAACCTGAAATTTGGCAAAGGCCAAATCCTTTGGGCAAAGCTGGCCCAGGAGAAGATCTGCAGGATTGATCTCAGATAAGCAGCAGAGAAGATGACTTATCTCACAGCTGCAATGCAGAACGGTGACTTCTCCAGATACTTCCATGCTCCAAATAGGGATTTCTATCATTCGAATACCAGATTGCTCTGGTCCCAATGGAGCTCCATAGGGAGCATCCTCTAGCTAATATGGAATTCACTAACGCAGATTATACCATCTAAACACTTGTGAAAACTAAAGTCATGTTATGAAAGGTCCTTCACACCTTGAATTAAATACTGCTCAACAGCCTTCCCTAGACGGGAGTGCTGTCACATGACTATACCCACTTATACCAGTGTGTCTGACAAAGCAAATATTAGCAGTCAAGAATGTAGAGCTGATTATGCAGACTCTCTGAAGGATATGTCTTCTCTAGGACTTGATTTTATTGGTAACTAAGGGTGGGATTTTCAAAGGCACTGAAGGGAATTAGGTGCCCATATCCCATTGAAAAATCACAGCTTTAGCAACAACCCAACGTTCGCTTCATCTTAAAACTTCCTCCCCATGGTTGGTTGTTCCTAGGTTTTCCCCACAGAAACTTCTCTGTTCCAGACCCTGGTTTTCTCTATGCCTGAAAGAGGCCATGGTTCATCTTATATCGTGGCTGTATCCAACTAAATCTACTCCGTACTAATTACATTGTAACCTAATGCAACATTCCAGCACCTGGTAACAGGATGATTCAATAGAGGAGCCCTGTGTCCTTAAACAGGGTGCTTGAGTCTGCCACCCTCTTGTAAAGAAGATGCAAAACTACTACCACAGGTAAGGCCAGATACAAGCAGGCTCAAAGCAAACCCTTAGCACTACCCTCACTGCCAGTCATCACAAGGTCAACCACTTAGAAAACAGGAAGAAACTAACATGCCAAACACGAAGATGACTTCAACTCCATTTTCAAATGCAAGTGCTGCACATGCAAATGCTGAAATGGTAACCTTGTCCCAAAACATCAGATGTGACATTAAGGAGGTAGCCCAGCATGTACCTGATTAGTGCAAATGCTGATCAGGTATGAGACAAACTAAGTTATGGTTCACAGGATGTGTGACCATAGAATCATAGAGCTGTAGGACTGGAAGCTCCATCTAGGTTGTGTTTCCATAATTTGTTTATGAGAAGGTTGTGTGAGACGTATCAAAAGCTTCATTCGAGTCAAGATATACCACATCTACTGCTTCCCCCCACCCATCCACAAGGCTTGTGACCCTGTAAAAGAAAGCTATTGGGTTGCTTTGACATGATTTGTTATTGACAAATCCATGCTGACTGATGAGATGCTGGAGCTTGTCACTTTAGCAGAAGTCAAAGCAAGTCTGGTTCAGGCAAACCTGGGATCCCCTAAGAATTCATTCAGTTGGACATGTGTCTGCAAGATCCAAGATTCCATTATGTCCTTCTCCTCTACAACCAAGCTCAAACAGCTCCACTATAGGGCGTAGGTTGACCAGACAGCAAGCGTGAAAAAAATCAGGACACTTATTTTCCGGGTTCAGGTGTATAGCTGCCATATAAGACAAAGCCCCTAATATCAGGATGTCTGGTCACCCTAATGGGAGGGAGGGAGATATTAGTTTTGTAGTGTGGGGGCTTGCAGAGAACGCACCCAGAAATGGTTTGTGCATTGCCCCTAGAGGGATTGAATTATCTTCACAGAACTATCAGTCAGCCCTAAGAAGCTTGGATTCCACACCAGGAGCAGGAGTGGTAAACATGTCAGTGTCATTTCACCCTGGTCATGTGGGGTAGGGTTCCAGTGACCCAAAGCACCTCTGCTGGTACAGTTTTGGCAGTTTTGACAGCCTGGACTCACAGGGCAGCTGCTAGGTTCAAAGCTATAAACATCACCAAGGCAGGTGGTGCCCAGATACTGCAGGACTACATAGAGCAGAACTGCCATTTTTAAGCAGACAAAAGACACATTTTTAATTCTTCAGGGCTTCTTGCTCCACTACTTATAGAAGGTCACCTCAGCTTTTGCAAGGTAGCCATGGAGACAATATCCCATCCATACACACCCTGGAACCTATGTGGGAAATTCAAGAAAGCAGCTGATTGGAGTGAATAAAAGGAGCCAAGCCATTCAGGTTTGGCAGATAAGCACATACAATTATCCATATTTTCCCATATCCTGTAGTTAATTATCTGTGTGTGACAGTCTGTGCCACAGTCTCACCCATGGAGGGGACTCTGATGGAGTTCATGCATTAGCTCAAACTCAGTTATCCAATCAGAAAACAACAGGGTCTGGAGGAGCTGTGGAGACCAACTGCTCACCTGCTCCATTCCTGGTGATGGGTCCCAAACACCTGTGAAATCCAGTCCCCAGGGAGGATTTTCCATCGGGTCCTGGGGTGAAGCAGATATGCTCTGCTCTGTTCCCACCCTTCACAGCAAGCTCTGCCTAGTTTAGCTCCCCTCCAGTCACATGAGCAGAGAAGGAGAATGTAGCCCTATCTGACATATTGCTATTGATTCTGCCATGCTCCTAGTTAACAGTTCAGAGGGCAGTAGGCACAAAAGCTTGTCACTGATAACTGGTGTCTCAGCCGGCAGCAACAGCCGACCACCAAGCCAGGGTGCTCAGGCTTAGTGGTGGAAGTGAGAGTTCGGCTTACCAGTTAGAGCTGTCTCTAGGGTGGGCAAAGTCCAGGAAACAAGCCCAGGGTCAGTATTGGAGGGACGGAATCCAAATGCCATGGTCAGGGGTAAACCAGAGTCATAAGCCAGAAACAGAGCCAGGCATCAGCACCAGAGAGGCAGAAGTCAAATGCCAGAACTGAAGGGTCAGCAAGAGGCAGAACAGAGGATCAAAGCCAGAAGAAGGGGGCTAGGGCCCGGCCCACAGTACACATTGAGCAGACACTGATCTACTGGGAGGGTCAGGCTTATAAGCTGGGCTGTGGACACCATGCCAGTTCCAAGGCAGTGCAGGTGGGCTTACTGGCTGCCTAGCAGTGAAATTAGGGAGCTGGTCAGCATTGGTCCTAGCTGTTCTGGGTGCTGACCAGGGCCAGCTCCAGGCCACAGCGCGCCAAGTGCGTGCTTGGGGCGGCACACCGCAGGAGGCGCTCTGCCAGTTGCTGGGAGGGCGGCAGGTGGCTCCGGTGGAGCTGCCGCAGGCGTGGCTGCAGACGGTCCTCTGGTCCCGCGGCTCCGGTGGACCTCCTGCAGACATGCCTGCGGCAGGTCCACCGGAGCCACGGGACCGGCGAGCGGCAGAGCGCCCCCTGCGGCGTGCTGCCGTGCTTGGGACGGCGAAATTGCTAGAGCCGGCCATGGCGCTGACAGCAGCACACATTTCAGTAAGGTGCTGTACCTCCACAAGCACACCAGCTCATGCTCCACTGAAGGAACAACGAGTACCATAATGCACGATTAGATCCATGTCGATGTAGGTTTGGTCTCTCCTTTGTTCAAATGAATCCTTCAAATGGCACTGACGCAAGCAAATGCAGCCTTCCCTGTCTCAGGCAGATGTCTGAGCTCTCAGCATGGTATCCAGATTTACCATGTGTCCAAAACCACTTTAAAAGGGTTGGACAATCTTTTTATATATATTATAAATTCTCACTCTCTCTCTCTCTCACACAGAAAATAATAGCACTAATGAGAACTGAAGCCAGTCATTGTATGAGCTCACTCTAACCCATTTAGAGAATAATCTACTCTAGATATTAATATTTTGATTAATGTAGATCCTTTTATCCGTGTATCTTGGCACCAGGTTCTGATTTATTAATAGCTGGTTCCCCCTGGACTAGGGGGAGCAGGATGTCATGTTGCAATAAGCTTGAATAACTCACTGTTGCCCATTAGTAAATCACAGGCTAGCACTTTGCATTCATGGAAAGAATTGAGTTCCTTCCCTTCACCTGAAGTATCTTCGCCCTGTTGTGCAAAACTACCTGCTAAATGATTTTTATTAAACCCTCTGAAATCTTTAACCTGGATTCAGTGGACTCTGCTGAACTTTTAACTATATTTCAGGGAATAGAGACCAAGTGCAATAGAAGAATTAAAGAATTTCACTGGGTGTTGCTGCTCATTTCATACCAGGGTGTTTTTCCGCAGGCAGCAGCAGTACAGCATGCAGCAGAATTAATGTATTTATTATTTTAGAGGAGCTCATGTTTTTTTAATGTCCCCCCAGTTTGAAAGGAGGGTTGAAATTAAGGCCAACCTATTTGCATTGTGAATAAAGTTATCCACCCTCCACAAATATGCAGAAATAAATGCCTTCTAATGAACCCTGGAGGGTTGAGCCTTTGATATGGATCCTTCCAGAGGCATTCGGTGTGGGGGAGAGAAGTTCCAGCCAGACTGAAACCCAGCATGGCAGGGAGGATAGGCTGGTCAAGCAGTCTTCCTCAGAATGAGAGAGAAAGGAAATTGGATTATCTTGCTAGCAGTTGGTGTTTTTCTATCTCCAAGAATCTACAGCTGAGAGGCCCCAGTTGGGAAGTTAAATTCAGCCTTGTTTAAACAGTGTGCCTCCTCCCTCATCAAAACAAAACAGATCTTTGCATCTGAGATCCAAAAAACTTAAATCTGCTGCTCTGGCTGGGTCCAGAGCTGGTGGAGAAAGAATGAAAACTTCTGGGTTGGAATGTTATTCTTGTGGCTGCTGAAACAGAGAGAGAGAGAGAATGTGAGCGAACACAGGCAGACATTACTCTCTTTGAATGTGACATCTGGCTTTCAAGGAGTTCCCACAGCAGGCAGAATCAGAGCAGCACACACTTCAGTTCCCCCAGACAAATCTATTGCAGTTTACAACTCATCAAATAAGCTCAAAAATCAACAAATGCAGCTGAAGTCCGTTAACAGAGAAAATCTGGTTAAATGGGTCGCTTTCTGGGAACAAATTGCTGGATAAAAGAATACCTTGTCAATGGGGATGTTCTCTGTGTTGTCAAGGGGTCCCTTAAAAAGACCATTTTACTATGTTAACCCCTTTCTTCTAAAAAGTCAGAGTATGCAGTAGCAGGACACCAATGGCTGGAGAGTGACAATGTAGAAAGATAACCTGAGTATAACAGTTGTTGAAAAAATTGAGTATCCAATGTGATGCCATAGTTACAGTGGGTAAATGCAATTTTGGGATGTAGAAACGTAGGCTTCACATGTCACAGCGGACCATGGAGGTAATCCTTCCTCTTGACTTGCAGACAGAACTAGAGGCATGTTTCCTAATAGAGATGAGGCAACGATGGGAGCACAGAACAAGCAGGCTGGTGTCTAGGATCTGCCCTCCTTCTGTGGAAGGGGAAAAGGAGTCACTAAGATCTCCCTTCTCTCCAGGTAGACATGAAGATACAGGAGAGGGGAGTAGGGAAATTATGACACTGCAAGGGGTCACAGAAAGCCACAAAGGAATCAAGATGTGATGTCCCAACATCAGTTCACAGTGTCTGTGCCACAATGCTGCATCAGTAAATGAGTCACAAAAAGATGCAGCATCATAATGGACTAGTGCAATGTCTCAACAGCAGTGGGTCAGAACATTGATTATTAAATGTTTATTTATTAAATAAACTAAACAATTTATTAAATACACAATTATTAAAGACTCTTTGCAACTCCATTCAGTGGCATACGAACTGGCCTACCCATACTGTGAGTTGTTGGAATCCTTCAGAATAAGGCGGTGAGGTAATGAATGTGGCTTGTGAAGTGTTGCAGAGCAAGCTCAACTCCCCGTGAAGGCTAACAGGAGTTAGCCATACTCAGCTCTTAAGCAGGAGCTTAGACTCAATGATTTAAGGGGGGCCTCTTCCAGCCTTTACTCTTTTGCATTCTATAGCTCTTCATTAAGATGTGGTCCTCAAAATGAAGGAAAAACTCAAGAAACCTTGTCTTACACTGTTATCTAACAGCCCTTCAGTCACGTCACAATAGAGGAATTCACATCAGCCTGTACTCGAGTTGCCTGCGATAGCCTAAGTAGGTTGCTTTTGGCTACAATGGTTTAGTATCGAAAGGCATCATGGACTTTAATGATCACAGGTGGCTAGGACAGGACCCCAACACTATTCTGGGTATTGACCCAGGAGAAAGCACCACCTACTGAATCACCAGTGCCACTCTCTGCCACACCTGGGTCTTCCCTAGAAATCTCCCATCTAATAAAGAAGCTCCCTCAAGCTGAATAAAGCCTTGTAGGTGAATGCCATGGTAAAGTATTCCTGATCCAGACCCTTCAAGACATGCCAATATAGAGGAGACATTGTATACCCTCTGAATGCATCAGGATTGTTATTAATTTGAACACCTTAATTTCAGGCTGAGGGATCAGATTCCCATATTTTTTCATACTCTTAGGGAGGTTACTCTGTTATCTTTTTATAGAAACTCTGCAAAAACATTACAAGCAACAGCCAGCTCTTGGCAAGGGGAGAATGGGGAAGGTGCACACCACTTTCCTAATTTAAGCAAGCAGGGAAATAGAACCCCCTTATCCAGCTGTGAGCCTTTCCAGCATGCACCATGGCAGTATGGCTAATGTATATCCCTAACACGGCTTGTGGGGTCTGATGCTATTCCAGGCATGACTCATAGGGAATACATTGTTCAAAATAATTATCCATCTGAGCAGTATAAGTACCAATCCATGCCAAAGCCACTGTGGCTGCTATCTGGGAATGAATTACAAAGCAAATGTGACTATGTGCATGCCTATAGATCTCCCCAGTAATTTAAATGTATAGGTCTAGAGAGCATCAGTGGCCAAAGAAAGGAGGTGTCCAAATATTGCAACTTTTCTCCTGCACAATGAACCAGATCCACAGCTGGTGTAAGTCAGCACAGCTTCACTGATTTCAATTAAGCCAATTTACACCAACTGAAGATCTGGCCCAATATTTCTAAGATCCGACCTTTTCTCTCTGTCCATGCAGTTAAAGCTCTCATCCGAGTCCTCATATCCCATGTTGATTCCTGTCACTTCCTCCTGATGGCTTCACACACACACACACACACACACACACACACACACACACACACACACACACACATGTTCTACCTCCAGGTCAGACAAAACAAAGATGATGATTTTAGCAACTTTGCCTGGCAATCTAATGGTGTTGCCCTCCACCAGATTTCACATCTCCTTCAAGCTTCTTGTCACTGCCGTCAAGGTCCTGCACAACTGCTTCTCCCAATGAATCCATCTCATCTCAAATTACAAGGCTAGCTGGTTGCCCTTCATGGCGCCAACAATGGCTGCCTGCTTAGCTGCCCTGTTTGCTTGCATCACTCTCCATATAGTCTCCCCACTTACTTTCACGTTGACCACAATGCATGAAATGGCTTTCCTGAATAGCTTTGCAAAACCAACACCATCCCTCCTTTAAATCCCTCCTGAGCACCCACATCATCTGTGATGACCACAAGAAACTAGAAGACTCAGCCCCCTACTTATTCATTTCACTTATTTATCTCAGGAGTGAACTGCTCACCTACGCGACCTCTATACTTATGGCAGAGTGTAGAGTACAGACACTGCATGCCCAGTCAGCAGGGGCGTACAGAGCAGAGTAGATGGTGAGACACGGCATAGACGAGTCAAGTACTGAACCTGAACCCGCAGTGTATGTGAACCGAGCGGTGCCTCTCCCAGCTGCACTGCTATTTTTAGCAGTATAGTTTCCCACTCCTCCCCCCTGCCAGACCCTTTCCCCACCCCATCAAAAGACTCTGGCAGCAGGGCAAGGCTACAGCAGAGGACAGCTGCAGGATCCTTTTCCTGCTGCCTCCCCATGCTGGAGCCAGACACCACAGACAGAGGTGTGGACACAGCCTGCCTTTTGACGTGCAGCCATAGCCTCTATGGAGGGAGAGGGCTGAATTTTAAAAGGTTGGGGTGCAAGGCCATTGGAGTTTAAGCTGGGAATCGGTGTAGGAGAGACACATTTGGGCTGAATTGTGGGGAGAATTTGGTGTGCGACTTAAACAAAACCAACAACTGTGTAACTAATGGCATGTACCTAGCAGCACCGTGATCACTCCCCCAAGCGTAGGCTGCAACGTGTGACAAAGAACCATGATTAGGGATACAAAAATCATTCACACAGGAGACTAAAAGTGCTGTGGGATTTGTTTGTTTTAGTGTAAATAATCCTTTCTGTTACTTGTCTCGTGATTCATTCTGATGCAAATCAATTTTCACCAACAGGAGTGAGGGAAGCACCAGATTTGTATGAAATGTAGGCAAGGCAAGACACAGACTGAACTGAGAGAAATTTGAGGGGTTTGGCAGTCCACATATTGTCTCTCTTATGACCCCTACCAATCATCTGCCTGTCTCCTTTAAGACCATAAGCTCTTATGGGGCAAAGACTGTCTTCCTCTGTGTTTGTAAAGCACGTAGCAGAGTTTCGGTATGACTGCAATCGAAATTAATAATAATTCTAATGTATTTGCAACTAGTTGATATGACCAAGAAAGAGGAAGTTCTTGAAAAATAATCATGAGCAAAGGCAACACGGAAGGGAGTTGTCCATAGGGTAAAAAACATTGTGAGATGTACCCTTATATCCCCACAGTAACTTAGGAAGAAGTCAGAACATAGGAAGGAAGATAGTGGTCATGGCCACAGTGCAGGGAAAGGGTTAAGTGGATTCTGACTCTCTCACTGTTGAACTCATTGATTCATTTTCTCTGTTCCTATTTCTTTCTTTCACTTTCTTCTCTGTCTTACAGCCTGATTAAAAACTCTTTGAGTTTGAAGGTTTTTGTGTCAAAACAGCTCTGCTGCCAGCTGGGTGCCAGGCAGTGAATATTCATGGTATTTAAATGTGACAGTATGGTGGGGGCTACAGGCCGGACTAGTTAGCTCTTTTTAGATGGAGATTAGCTGCCACTTTGCTCCTTGTGTTCTTAATCACCACTGTTGTTAAAATATTACAGCTTCTGTTACAACTAATAATGGCCTTAACGAGGAACAGGCTCCTCCGAATTACATCAAACATGAAATGGTCACTTCTACTTTTCGGTTGCATTTCTTCCCACTTTGGTAACGTTTGTGTGTTTTCATTTTTAACTAAAGATGTGCCCTGGTACCACGTTTCTCAGTTGCAAGCTCTTAATATAGGGAGGAATTGAGATGGCTCAAGAGAGTAGGGAATCGGATCTGGAGCTTTCACCTCTGGGTCAGTGGTTCAGTAAAGTCAGGAGCTAGCCAAATGCTACTTACTGTCCGAGGGCTGCTTGGAGACACACCTCAAATGTGGTGATGTTTATTTCCCAGTAGACAAGCATCCATGATCTGCTGCTTTAACTGAACCCTCTCCTCAGCAGGCTCGTAAGAGAGGACGGTGACAGAAGGTCAATGAAGAATTAGGTCTCTTCTTGCACCTAGCCTAGGTGGTCTTTGCAAGGCAGAGATGGGCACATCAGCAGAGCCAGGTGAGAGAAGGGCCCCTTCAGCTCCCCATGTTGCTTTTGTTCTGTGGATCAACGGAGGCAACGGTTTTCATTTCTGCAAGAGCAACATTAACTATGGGCCAAATCAGAAGGTCCTTTATACTCAGCTCTCACTCAGGCACAGCTCCCACTGGATCACATCCTGAAAGCCCTACTCAGTCCTTACTCAGACAAAATTGCCACTGATGTCAAGGCCCGAGTAAGTTCTGTCTGAGGGATTTACACCATTCACAGCAATATCTATAACAGCGTTTCCCAAACGGCAGGTCACCACCTCTGAGAGGTGTCCTGCAATGCCTGTTCTCACCTCTCTGATCATTGGTTTGAGCTCTACTACGCTGCCCTCAGGTGACCAACCGTGAGCCCCACCCCTTAAATTCCTGTTTTTTGAAAGTCCCCTTCCTGTTTGCTCAGTGATATGTGCAGTGGTCTCAGCACATCTTGCCAGGTGACCGTGCCTGCTCCACACACCAGGCAATCCACTGTTTGGAGCAATGCTGAGCTCCTGGACCTCATCAGCATTTGGGGAGAGGAGGCTGTCCAGTCCCAGCTGCGCTCCAGCCGTAGGAATTATGATACCTACGACAGATTTCACGATGCATGGCAGAAAGGGGCCATGACCGGGACACATTGCAGTGCAGGGTCAAAGTGAAGGAGCTGCGGAACGCCTACCACAAGGCATGGGAGGCAAACCCCCGTTCCGGTGCTGCGCCCATGAGCTGCCAGTTCTACAAAGAGCTGGACACAATACTTGGTGGCGACCTCACCTCCACTGCAAAGGCCTCTGTGGATACTTTGGTGGCTCGTGTGTCAGTCGAGAGTGGACTGAGCCAGGAGGAGGAAATCTTGGACGAGGATGTGGAGGGGGAAGGGGACCTAGAAGCAGAGGATGACTTGGAGGTCAGAGATGCATGCAGCCAAGAGCTCTTCTCTACCCCCGAGGAGGCTAGCCAGTTACAGTTGTCAGAGCGTGGCAATGTGCAAACAGGAGCTGAAACAAGTTGTTGGGGGCAGAAGGGTTGCAGAAAGCAGGCTTGTGTTGGCATGTGCTGGTACACACATCATAATAGTCTGAGCGGCGGAACAGGCTGTTGATTGACTCCCTTACTTCACGGAAATCTACCTCAGAGATCTCCACGAAACTCTCATGGAGATACTGGACAATCCGCTACTGCAGGTTCTTTGGCAGAGCTGCTTTGTTTCTTGCCCCATTAAGGGTAACTTTCTCATGCCACTCTGCCATCACTGGGGGGGAACCATTGCTGCACACAGGTTAGCCGCATAAGGGCCATGGAAGCTGCAGTCTTGGAGAAGACCCTCCCTTGATTCCCTGCTCACCCTCAGCAGCGAGATATCTTCCATAATGAACACAGCCCCCCCTACAGCACTGGCTCTCCCCAAGAGCCACATGCCCAGTTTACAGTACGGTCCTGGCATAGGCAACAACATCTCCTGGGGTTGGTGGGTGCTCGGGTACCGCCCCAACTCCACTCCTGCCCTGCCCCCATTCCAACCCCTTTCCCAAACTCCAACTCCGGCCCCTCCCTGCCCCATTGGACTCCTTCCCCAAATCCCTGCCCTGGCCCCGCCTCCTCCTCTGAGCACGCTGTGCTCCCGCTCCTCCCCCTCCCTCCCACAGCTTGTTACCCACCAATTTTTCCCCATGGGTGCTCCAACCCCAGAGCACCCGAGGAGTCGGTGCCTATGGGTCCTGGAACACTGATTTCCCCTGCCCCTGTAGTTACTCACCATTTTGAGGGTCTTGTGGCTCATGTGTTATTGCCTGGGGTCAGCCAGTTAGTGACAGGTATGTGAATAGTGGCTGTGTTTTAAAACACTGAATCAGTGGTCTGTGTTGCAAACAACACTGCTTCTGTAAAATGTTGCATTTTGGCTTCACAGATATGACCTTGGCAGCCCAGCTGCACAGAATTAGAAAGCAGCCACGAAAAACTAAAAAGAACTTTCTTTGTCAGGTCATGATGCACTCCACAGCCAAAAAACAAGAATTGAAGGAGTGGAGGGACAGTGAGAACAGGGAACAAAAGGACAATGCAATGCTCCAGAACAAAGCCATGGATCGGCTTTTAAATATTATGGACCACCAAGCAGACACGCTCCAGGTGCTACTAGCATTACAAACTGAGCAGCTCCGTGCCCGCCCTCCCCTGCAGCTGCTATCACAAAACTCTCCCCCATGCGCTCCCCAGACACCGCCGACATACCCTTACCAACCTCCTGGCTCCAGTCTGAACCTGCTGAATTCCACACCTGCCCCATCACAGTCCAGCCCTGCGGACTCCCAGTACCCACTGTACTCAACACCCATCCCTCTGCAGTTTAGCTCTGCTGAAGTACAGTACCCACTGCACTGTACTCCAAAGGAGATAGCTGGACATACACAAATCTTTAACCATCCTGGGACCCTGCTTCCTCCTAAGACCCTTCCTTCCCCCATGCCCCACAGTGCTGATGTGTTTTTTTTATTTGTCTCTCTCCTACGGTGGTTGTTTAATGAAATAATTCTCTTGGTTTGAAAGCAATCTTTATTCCATTAATTGAAAGCAAACAGAGCCCTGCAAAGCAACAGGCAATTTTCTTAAACTTTCACAGTGCATCATCTGTACCAATCACAATCACCTCCCAGCATTACAAGCACTGCACTCCTGAGCATAGCAACAAATATTAGTGGATTTCAGCTTCAAATTGCTGCCTCAAGGCATCCTTGATCCTTATGGCCCCGCGCTGCACCCATCTAATAGCCCTGGTCTCTGGCTGTTCAAATTCAGCCTCCAGGTGCTAAGGCTCAGTCCAGCCCTGAGTGAAGCTTTCACCCTTTCCTTCACAATTATGGAGCATACAGGACATGGCTACAAGCATAGGAATATTGTCATTGGCCAAATCCAGCCTCCCATACAGGCAGCACCAGCAGGCCTTTAAACGGCCATAAGCACACACAGTCATTCTGTACTTGCTCAGCCTGTTGTTGAACCATTTCTTGCCGCTGTCAAGGTTCCCCGTGTATGGCTTCATAAGCCAGGGCATTAAAGGGTAGGCAGGGTCTCCCAGGATCACAGTTAGCATTTCGACTTCCCCTACAGTGATCTTCTGGTCCAGGAAGAAAGTCCCTGCTTGCAGCTTCCTGAACAGGCGAGTTTCCGAAAGGTGCGTGCGTCATGCACCTTTCCGGACCAGCCTGGGTTAATGTCCATGAAATGCCCACTGTGATCCATGAACACCTGGAGAACCATAGAGAAATGCCCCTTCCAATTAATGTACTCGGTGACTAGGTGGTCTGGTGCCAGAATTGGACTGTGCGTGCCATCTATCACCCTCCGCAGTTAGGGAAGCCCATTTGTGCAAAGCTATCCACAACGTCACACATGTTGACCAGAGTCATGGACTTTCGGAACAGGATGTAATTAATGGCCCTGCACACTTCTGTCAACACAAGTCCAACGGTTGACTTTCCCACTCCGAACTGGTTAGCGACCGATCAGTAGCAGTCTGAGGTAGCCAGCTTCCACAGTGCAATCACCATTGCCTTCCCCAATGACAGGGCAGCTCTCATTTTCATGTCCTTGCACCACAGGGCTGGGGCGAGCTCATCACACAGTCCCAGGAATGTGGCTTTCCTCATCTGAAAGTTCTGCAGCCACTGCTCATCATCCCAGATGTGCATGACAAGATGATCCCACCACTCAGTGCTGGTTTCCCGAGCCCAAAAGCTACATTTCACTTTAGTCAGCACTTCTGTGAACGTCACAAGCAATCTCGTGTTGTAGCTACTACGCATGACGAGATCAATGTCAAACTCCTCTTGCCTTTGTAATTTAAGGAATAACTCCATTGCTACTCGTGACGTGTTGGTGAGAGCGAGCAGCATGTTAGTCGACAGTGCGGGATCCATTCCTGCAGACCGAAGAGGCAGAGTGCGCAGTACACAAACCATTGAAAGATGGTGCCAAATGCCGATGGAAGCACAGGGATTGCTGGGATGCGAAGCAATGCATCATGGGGCTTTGGGACAGGATCCAGGATGCCCCATGACCCCCT
This sequence comes from Gopherus flavomarginatus, assembly GCF_025201925.1. Classification (NCBI taxonomy): domain Eukaryota; kingdom Metazoa; phylum Chordata; order Testudines; family Testudinidae; genus Gopherus; species Gopherus flavomarginatus. Next base: position 22,544,543 of record NC_066626.1, on the reverse strand, counting down.
CCGCCTTCCCACAACTATTAGTGGCAGAAGAGGAAGAGATGCTCTGTGGGATAACTGCCCTGGGTGCACTGCTCCGAATATTGCGGCAAGTGCCGCAGGTGTAAACAAGCTATTGCGCAGGCAACTGACAGTGTGAACACACAACAGCGGTTTCCATTCAGTGCTCTCTGAGCGGCGCTGTAACTGCCAGCGATGTAACTCTGCCGATGTAGACATACCCTTACTTATAAAAAAAAAATAAAGGCACAGAACCATGAGAGTCTCTAGAATTCAGATCTTTCTCAGTAGAACAGATGGATAGAGATTGCATGTTTGGCGAGTTCACCAGGAAAGAAAACCAAAACAAAAAGGCATTCAGAGAACCATTAGAGAACAGCAGACCTAAGCACTGGCCTGTTAGAATCATTAGTTTCCAGGGGTGGCACCTGAAATATACTGTCCTGGCCCTTTAAAATTCCTCTTGTCTGGCTGGGAATTTTCCTGCCTGCAGGGAAAATTCTACTGAATAACAGTAAGTTCCTGTAATAGAAGTTTAAAGATATTCTTGCAAGAGAAGAGGAATTTTAAAGGGTGAGAGGACTTTGGTGAATCCACATTTTAGGACTCCACAGATTACACTTGACATTCAAGATGCTTAAGGGCAGCTTGGTTGCAGAAGGAAAGTACTGTAACTTTATTTTATCCTGGGTACCTTTGTAAAGTAAATCCCATTTAGGAAAAACAAATTAACTTCTATTTAAATACTCAGAAGAATCGACTAGCCATATTATTACTTAGAGCAAACAGCTTCCCAAGATTCCTGGTGCTGTATTTAAAATCCCTAATGTTCACAGTAATAATACTAAATCCTTCAGGTGTCTTATCTATTGAAGTTAAAAGTGGCCTGAATTGAATGCGATTTTCCCTTGAACAGTGGCTACCTCATTTTTTTCTTTTTTTCTTTTTTAGTTAAATGGATGGTACTTGGAGCACACTTCTGGAGAAAGGAAAAAGAAAAAAAAAGACGGATGGACTTGGCTCCCAGCAGGCAGAAGATTGGTGCCGTTTTCAAACACATTGACAGCCCCAGTCTATTCTTTGACAGACTGTAGTGTCTCTTCCCTTCTTAAAATATTTTTCTTCGAATCTCTTAGCAATGTAAATTGTCAGCGTGAAAATGCCTGTGAAAATGAAAGACCTAGGACACTGCAGACTGGAAAATACTCATACTAATTCACACTCCATGGCTATAAGTGGTTAGTAAGAAACAGTCCATAGAATATCTTCCAGTTTGCAGTGTTGTTGCCCTGCTGGTCCCAGGGTATCCGAGACATGGTGAGTGAGGTAATGTCTTTTATCAGACCAATGATAAGCAGAATGTTAATATAACTATAATAATAAGACTTTTCAATCCTTATTAGTTTCTAACCTTCTCTGTAGGCAGATTTTAATATATCATACAATGAAATGCATCACAATATTTGATCGGCTGTCATGCCAAACCCAGTTGCAATGGGAGAAATGGAGCCACAAATCACTTCATCTGCTCCCATTAGCGCCATAAAAGGAAGGAATCTATAAAAACTGGCAACCTCAATGATGGCACCATTTCCCTCTAATGCAGGGGTCTGGAGGCATCTCTCTCTTCTTTCAGAACTACAGGAAGGGCAGATTGTTTTTTAAATAGGGGATTATTTAAGAAAGAATGGTCATTTTCTAAAAACTATTGATCTTGATTGGAGTTAATTAGAATAGGTGAAAAGGCAAACAAAAAAAATTCAATGGGTCATCAGAGATGTAGCCCCGGGGCCGTAGAGGACGTGGTGAATCTGATACCTGCCCTCATCATCACCACTGATAAAATCCTTGTCCAGTCTCTTGCCTGGATTACATTCCCCCTCACTTCTTCCCATTAGTCTAACCAAAATGCAGCTGCTGAATTAGTCTTCCACTACCTTGGTCCAATCGTGTCACCTCCTCCACCCCCCGCAATCTTTCATTTAATTCTTGTCCCCACATATTCACCTCCACCTCCCATTTGAGGCCTATATTTCTGATTTCAGTCTCTATTCACTCCCTACATTCCCCGCAACCCTCTCCCCTTACTGCTCCCTTTTCACACGCTCTCAGCTTTGCATGCATCATCATGCTGACCCTACATGCCCGGCACAGTCTCCCCCTTCCTGATCACCAAGCCACCCACACCTCAGGCACCACCTTTTAAAGCAATTTTCTCCTCCTCCCCTCTCCCCCATAAGCTCTTCCCACTGTCCCATGTCTTCTCCTGTGTGTTAGTCTCACCTGTCTTGATCTGTAAGATGTTTGAGGAGACAGCATGTCTTACTCTATGTTTGTGAGGCACGATATATTTACAGAGGTGAACAAGTGATTTAATAAAGATTTTATTTTCTTGCTTTAGTAAGAGTCTTGGTGTCTGTCTATTGTTAATGAGGTTCACAACCAGTGGGTCCTTTTAGATGCTTAGCTGGAATTCAAGGTAGTTTACCTAGCAAGGTATGAGTCCTCTCATAGGTCTTCACCTCTTCTTCTACGGCCACAGGCTACAACCCTGGCTGTCTGGGCCTTTATGGCCTCCAGACTACATTACTGCACTGCACACTACGTAGGGCTGGTCTTGAAGCTCACTGGAAGACACTGAATGCCAAGTGTGACCATTGGCTTGCTTCTCAGAGCCTCTCCATTACAGCATGTTACTTCTGTGCTGGGCAGGTGGGTCTTCACTTACCAGTTTGCCTCTAAGCGCTCAAGGCTCGATCCAGAAAGAAGTCCTATACGGTTTGGATCCTGCCTACATGAGAGACCATTGTCTTCTTATTCACATTCTCAGCAGTGGAGAACAACTGGGCTGCTTTGCTAAATAGCCACTGGGCTACCTTCACCTCTGATTTACGCTGGCTTCTGCTGGCATGCCAGATGTAGTGCTCCTGTCAGTGAGAAGTCTGCCAGAGGATAGGCTGGAACAGTAGATAATGGAAGTAATCTTTCCCCAACAATCAATGGGCAGAACTGGCTGAGAAAGGGTGGCTAACCTGCATTCTAGTTCTAAGCAGCCACATGCTCACATTCCATCATTCCCCCGGCCTCTGAGGAGGATTCCTTTTTGGCATGTGTCTCAGGTGTCCCTTATTTCCAGGGATGTTGCTCATTTTAGTGTCAAAATAACCAATGTTCCACACAAATGGGGTGTCCCGTCTCTCTGATAAAAGTACGTCCACCATTAGTCAGGAGACTGAGGTAACACAAACGGATGTTTACATTAGAGGAGTTTCCTGCATCAACCAGTTGTGGGTCCTTCATTTTGCACCCCACAGCTGGGGCTTGGCAGGGTGAGAGATGTGCTTCTGGATGGTATTATAGCTTCTAATCTGAGTAGGCACAGGGGCCCATTTTCAGATCAGAGGGTGCACAGGCATAAAACCTGAACCTTTCCCTGAAAGCCTACCATGCCTCCTCATGAAAAACTGGCCAAACAGCTTCTCTGTCAAGGAGGCACCATAGGGACAGACAATTGCCAGTCCAAACTCTCACTGCTGGCCAAGGATTTTCTTCCACACACCTATGCACAGCACTGACTGGAATTTGGTATCTGCAGCGCATGAATCCTCTAGCCTCTCTCTTCCACTTAAGCAAGAATCCAGCTTATGCTCCTAGAGAAGAATACACCTCCTGCTCTGCGCGCATGCGCTCTCACACACTCACTTGATCTTTCCCTCTCCCCCTCCTCCAGTGCAGTTTGTTTTTAAGCTTATTATATCCATTTTCTAGTCAAGATCATTACATCTCATTAGGATTTTGTTCATTACAGCAATCTGTATTTGCACAGTGGGTTGTGGTTTTTTTGACAACTCGTGACTGCCTTGCCACTGATCTGTTGAGCAGTTTTAAGCATGAAGAGGAAATTGAATACAAGGTCTGGATTCATTTCACAAGACAAAAGCCTGGTTTTCCTCTGGGACAATCATGTCTCTGCACATCACCTCTGCAGTTCAGACCCACAAGGACCTTTGTGCTTTCTTCAAGGAGCTTTGGATGAGGTGCACCTGCACCTTCTTACTTCACAGACAAATATTGTCTAGAGGAGCAGGTCCTTAAGTCAGCCCCAGCTTCAGGAATCTAAACCCTGGGCAGGATTAATTACCCGGCAAGCGGCTTGTTAGAAGCTGTGCTGGCACGCAGATAAGGGGAACTGTAGCAGAATCAGCCAATTAACCAGCCGATGGTGTTGAACTAAATGTGACCTCATAGCTAATTGTGGAAGTTGTTTCTCAGCAGTTTCTCATTGCACTGGGTGCTTTGGTGAGGGGAGGGAGAGGGTACTCATATAGGTACTTAATTTATTTCTGCTCACAAACAGGAACCATGGAATATAATCTTAATGACAATTACAAGGTAGAATTTTCATTCTCAATGCACCTGCACTTTGGTCTTTCCTGAAAACAAGGCGAGATTACATTCAGAGGTCTCCTTGCTCTCTTCAGAACACTAAACAGCTGTCCAATATAAAGAAGCCTTCCTAATGTAGCTTGCCTACAGCTCCACATAACAGGAACTCTTCTTGCTCTGTTACAGAGTGTATGGCCCAGATGTACTGTACATAACTGAACATAATGCTTTCTAAGAGTGCTGGAGGAGGGAGAAAATTAGAGATCATTCCAATTCATGGTCTTTGTACCTGGATCCAAACTTTCCCAAAGTCCAGAGAGCCTTGTTCAGCCCATTACAGAGCTAGAGAACCAGATGCAAAGTCTGGAAAGGAGTTTCCCTAAAATCCAGGAGAATTCGGATCCTGGGTTTGCTTAAGCGTTTAGATCTATCTCTAGGGATGACCTTCTTTGTTTTACTGCACTTATCAGGCAAAGATTGTGTCTTTTTGTGGCCTCTCCCTCCAAGGAACCCACTGAAGAGCTCTTTGTAACAATTACCCCTTCCATGGGTTAGCATTATGATATGAGTTAGCATCAGCCACAAGAAACATGATCTTCATTGCAATGTGTAATATTAGCTTCTGTAGAAGCTAGATCAATGATCTAGCCATGAACCTGGGTGGGAAACATTAATACAAACTCTTTACCTGAGAGATATTTCCCTCACTCCTCCACCTATCTGACAGGTGCTCATGTGAGCACGATCATCCTTCTGGATGAGGAGGACTGGTTGTGACCCCTTAATCAGCCAGAGGCAACACAGCTAAGTGATGCTACACACAACACTCCTTTTCTGTCCTAAACACCAGCACCCTTCCTGCTGCAGCCAGTTCCCACCATCCTGACCCCTTCCCCACCCATTCCCCACCACTGCAATGCCCCAACAGAGAGATCATAAACTAAACTCTGGGCTCCCTTACAGTAGCTCAGAGAGCAGCATTCAGGATTGGACTACGGCGAGAAGAAATCGGAAAGAGTGCTTTGGACTAGGCTGTGAAAACGACAAGCTTGGTCAAACTGCAGAGAAGAAAATGTCAACTACTGTACCAGTTTAGACCATTCCCTGAAGGTGCAATGGCCGTCTAGAGGATATTTTCTCCAGCTTGGATTTAAGCGCCCAGTGCACTGGGGCTTCCACTCTTTCCCATGGTGGACTATTCCACATCTCACCTTTAGGAAGTTTATCCTGACATTAGCTTAAATTCCCCTTTTTTGTCATTTAATTCCATTACTCCTATTTATATCTCCTTATAGCAACTTAAATAATTCCTCTCCCTCTCTGGAGCTCACACTCTCATCCTCACCCCTTTGTTATTTGGCCAAGCTATATTTATTTCTTCTAATCTTTCCTCATAAATCAGTCCCTCCAGGCTTGTAATAATTTAGTGCTCTCCTCTGAATTCCCTCCAATATTATCTATACCTTTCTACTGCGAAGTAGCCCAGAACCAAATGCAATATATTCTAGATGTGCTCTCATCAGAGGAGCAGAGAGGAATTGTTCTCTTCCTTATCCATGATTTGATGTCTTGCGATATTGCCTCATTAGCTATTTTTTCTTGCTGCCATCTCACATTGGAGACAACGTGAAACTGCAATTTGCTGTCCACTGTCACGCTCATGTCTCTTTCAGCACTACTGCTTTTCATGTGTCTCTCTCTCTCATTAGCTAGCTATGGGCAGGCTTCTCAGCTAATGTTAGTGGAGTTATGTCAGTTTACAGCAACTGAGGATATGGCCATATGTTCTGAATGTAGTCTGCTTTTGTCCAGGTTGAATCTCGTGTTTTATTTCCTGCCTGTAACCTCGCTAGCATCCTGTGGATTATTTCTCTGTTCACAATTCCTCCCTGTTTGGTATCACTGCCATATTTTCACTAGCATATTATTCACCTTCACCTATCAGCTAATTAATTAAGTTAAACAAGATGGGCCTAACACTGATTCCCCCCACTCACCCCCACTTACCTTCCCCAGAGGAACCCACTAGGCACCTCCCTCAACACAATGGATTGCCATTTATCTTTACATTTTGTTTATGGTTTTTCTGCAGGTCTCCAGTCCAGGTGACATTGTTAATTCCCCAAACAATTTGAATTAATTGTTTGAGCAACACTGTGCTTGTTTATCCAACATGTATGCCCAGTTTTATGCCGTTGGAACTCTAACTCCAATGGAGTGACACCAGCATGGAGTTGTAGTAATGCAGCGGCAGAACAGAATCAGGCACACTGTGTCAAAGGCTTCCCTAGCATTAAATTACATCTAGACTGCCAATGTAGCAGCACTAACTCCTGCAGATCTCTACATTTTAGTTGCTGAAACATAGTAGTGGCTAACACTTTAGTTTCTCTGAGCCAACCCTTCATCACCAACTGCCTAACCCTGCAGCAGAGAATCTTCCAGGACTAGACTAATGAGAATGGTTTTGATCTGTATGTTCTCAGATGGGAATTGGATCCCTTGCTAAGCCACGGAGATTCTTCACATTGCGACACCAACTCCCTCCTTGTCACCATTCCTTGTACAAAGGGAGGGGCCGATGTATTCTTTTGCCAGCTGTTAGGAGAGCTGGGATATGCAGCTGCAGAGAGAGATTTAATGTAACTCTCTACTATACCAGCTGAAGAGATGGCTGTCTGGGTTGGAAAGTGAAATATCAAGTATTACTTACGTATAAGGGAAAGAGTAATTTGGTATGATCATCCCACTACTCTCTCCAGTACTACTCATGGCTTGCCTAGATGAAGAGAGGAGCCCACCTCAGTGCTGCAGCAGTAGTCAAAAACATGCTTATTTAACTACTAATAAAAAATTCCTTCACATTTTCCCTCCCATTCTCATGAGCGCTAGAAGTTCAAATCTATAGCACAAAGGACCTTACACAGATTTCATAGAGCACCCAAGTTGTAGAAGTGCATTGCATGTGAAGATGAAGGATGGTGCACAACTTCATAAACAGAACATCTAACAGGGATGAAAGGGCAGGTTAGTCAGTGCCCCTGTGAATGGGCACGTTAGCCCCTGCTGAAAAGGAGGAGGAGGAGGAGGAGCTGGCCCCGAGATCGGTGTTGTGCAGTGTTAGTGGAGCAGGTCATCTGGGTCAGCAATGGGTCAGTCCTGCAACAAGCAGAATTTCCCAAGGTTTTAGGGTGCTGTCCCATCATTACAAGAATAAAGCCTATTAAGATGACGTCACACTACTAGAAATAGAAGACTCTCCCCTCCGCTCAGAGAACCTGAGGTATAACCCTTCTTCTAACTGCCCATGGCTCTTCCTTCTCAAAGGCATTCTCATAACTATGCTGACCAATCCTACTCCTTAGGGATGGCTGGACTGGACAGGACAAAGGACACAGGATAGGGATAAAGGTGGCTTTACACTATCATATGCTTCCCTACCAATTCTGGGGCTGCCAGAAGCCAATATGGTGCATGCTGAGAGTTACAGCAGCCTCAGGGCTTCTCTAACTTGCACTTGGGGTTATCTGCAGTCAGGACTCATGGGAGCTTAGCAATGCCCCAGCCATATCTCCTACACCAGGGGCTTCATGTGGGTAGCATAGACCCAGGTGTGCTGGGTATAGCAGGGAAATCCTCAGCTGGCTATTTATGCCAGCATTAATTCCTTTTGCCATACTGGAGTGGTGCAAGCGGGCCAGAGTGGGACAAAGGATTTAACCCACAGATTCTCCTGTATACCCAATAAAAGCATGATTGGACCTTTAGTCCTGAGCCTAACTCCACCCTGAACCTGTGTGTGAAGATTGAACTGGAAGTCAGGTAGGGCCCTGCACCCTGTCATAATGCCATTTCAGGGTCCATGCAACTCATGAGTGTCTGATTTAAACCAGACAGCTGCTTTGAGCAAACAAAGTACAAAGATGCAATATACAGGTTAATCCCCCCTTTCCCTCGCAACATACATGCCTGATTGCTTGCTATATATCAATGAGGGGCTTCATGTACTCCATGTTCCTGCTCCTGCCCCCCAGGAGGTTAGGAGAACATATTTTAAAGACACTCTTGGGAACTCATTCAAGTTCTCTGTTTACACAGCAGATTGGTGGCTTTTTGTTTGAAGTCAGGATTTAAGCTGTTCTTTCTAATTACAGAAAGACTCTGAAACCTGAAATATCTGCTGCTGAAGAGTAAATGCATGCATGAGTGCACACGCGCACGCGCACACACACACCTAAAATGGTTGCATAGGTGGAAAAAATGCTACATCCCAAACCCCAGAGTTCACGTTAAACAATAGACCCCTGCAGCAAAATAAAACACATGCTTATTTTCCTTTTATACTCTTTTCCTCACCTTTTTTTGTTGTTCATCACCTCTAGTCCTTATTTATCATTGCCATCACTCAAGCACATTAGTCCAAGTGGACGGGGGATGCCAGAAAGTGACTGAGTCCTAATAACCGTCAGTACCCAGACAACAGAAAACCTGTGTATTTCTACACATCTCCAAATTAAAGATGGTGGTGGGATCCTACAGAAGCAGATTACATTAATCACACTATAGGCTGAAGTTCATTTGAACTAATCAGACTGTAATATTTCCCGTAGGAAGAAAATGGAAACTGCCCTGCCCTTTCAGAAGGGTGGTTATTTAAAAATTATATATATTACTGTAACAAGCAGCTCTATTATTGTGTTACCAAGAGGTGGAGATGGGCCTGAACCACAAAGTTTGGATCCAGATCCCCACATTTAAATCCAGAATCTTAAATTTTGTATGGTCCATCTTGTACCATTTGTACGGTCCATCTTGTATGGTCCATCTTGCAGCCCCTGCTCAGCCAGCCCCAATCAGGGGAAATAGATTGGGGTTGGGGAGAAGTCTGGTGCCTGGCCTTTAGAACTGGCTGCACCTGTGGGCCTGAGGGTTCAAGGGCTATAAAGGCTGGCTGGCAGCCAGAAGAAGAGGGAGATGGCCAGGGGAAGGTCAGTTTCCAGGCTGAAGGCAGACTCTGCATGGAAGAGGAGGCAGTAAGGCCTGCTCTGTATATAGTACATCACTGGTGGTGGGAGAACATGTGTAAATAAAGCCACGGGTGCTGCAGAAGGAGAAGCCTCTCTGTGCTTTATTGGGGCAGCCAGTGGGCCCCAGGAAGAGGGGCGGGCAGAGGACCTTGTTACAATCTCTATTTGATAGAAAGGACAAGGTGGGTAAGGCACTGCACTGGGATTCAGGAGATACGGGAACTGGAATACTATTACTTAGGGCTGGTCTACACTACCGCCATACATCGATCTAACGTACACAACTTCAGTTATGTGAATAACGTAACTGAAGTCAGCGTCGTTAGATCTACTTACCACGGTGGCTACACTGCGCCGTTGACTTCCCTTACACTTCTCGGGGAGGTGGAGTACACAAATCGATGGGAGAGTGCTCTCCCATCTATTTAACGTGTCTTCACCAGACCTGGTAAATCAACACTCGCTACATCGATTGCAGCAGTGTTGATCTACCCATTAGCGTAGACATCCTTATTTTCACCCAACATTTGTCTGTCTTGTCTATTTACATTGCAAGATCTTCAGGGCAGAGGCAGTCTCTTGCTAGGTTTGTGTACAGCACCTATTACAATGAGGTCCTGATCTCAGCTGCGGTCTCTAAACACTACTGCAATACAAGCAATACTATCAGCCATGTAAAATAGGAAATGGACATTATTTCAGGCTTACCTTGCTATCCCTAACAAGTGCAAAGCTTTGGCTGTTGATGGAGGACAAAGCAAGCTGGGAAGAGACTGTGGGAACTTCCCAAGTACTATCTAAACTGCTGATTAGTATTAAAGCAGCACCAAATAATAACTGACCTGGTTCCCACTTCACTTCAGGTGTGTTAGCCAAGGCAGGAAATGTTAATTACATATTAAATGAGAGGGCAACACTTCCAATAGCATAAAGTGCACTTAGTGTGACAGTAAGTCCAGCTCTCTGCTAAAATCATCCAAGTAAAAGAAAAATCATATACATTTGTCCCAGCCAGTTTTCCTGCTCTGTGCTGAGAGGGTAGCAGCTTTGTAATCAAATTAAGGGCCTCAAACAGCAGTTGTGTTTGTTCTATAATTTAAGAGCAGAATGATTATCAAGGATTGTCTTCCTGTAAATTAAAAGACTAAGTGTCTCCTATCCTCGTGTTTTCCAGTTTGTTCTCAGAATAAATACACACCAGCATTAATAGCAATGGAGCATTGCTGTTTGAATCACATTGACCTGTGCAGACTTTGTAGCAATTATAATATCTGAAAATGATTTTAGGAAACGGGGCCATAAATCCCATTGAAACTGATTTCTTCCCAGTGTTATCCACCATTCAAATGGATATAGGCTGAATAATTGGGCCTGATTAAATAAAAGCCACAGAGCACCAGAGGGTGAGACCAACATAGGTCCTCACGTTTTGCGTGTGTGTGTGTTTAAGTAACTTTTTGTACAGTTTTTTAAAGATACAACAGCCCTTTCTCACTGCTTCATTCACTGTAGACCAAGTGATACCTGAAAATAGAATCATTTTCACTAGTGTAATGACTGCCATCTTTCTTTCATACTGTGGGACAAATCAAGTGATTCTTGCAGTGTCATGGCCTAGTGCAACACTGCAACAGCATTCCAATGTGGACACCCCCCAACTAATTTTGGGGAATGTTCCAATGTCCAACAACACCCTGGTACTTACATGGCCCTCATGACCAAGTTTGTGAGCAGTTCATAGTCATTAATGAGTTTTATTTTCAAAATCCTTGCGACGCAGGGAAGCATTATCCCCATTTTAAGCATAATTAAATGACATACCCAAGATCACACAGCAAGACTGTGGCTGAGCTGGGGATGGAACCAAGTCTTGTACCAGTAACTTATCCACTAGACCATTCTTCCTACCTATCGACACTGATGCTGCCATTATTGCTACCACAGTGGAGTTGCACAGGTGGTAGATTTCCCAGTGAAATCTCGTGCAGATGCAGCCCTGAATGAAAAATATCAGAAAAATGTAGAGTGAACCAAAGGTTGATGCTGTGGTGAGATTTAGACTCCATTTTCTGTCCTGCGTTGCCAGCCTTAATATCACATGGACACAATACACACAGTAAAACAAGGTTGTTCTAAGGAAAACCTGGGATGCCAACCAAGCTCTTACTCCGTTAAATCTCCAGTTGAAGTCAGTGAAAGTTATGCCTGACTAAGGACTTCAAGATTTGGCCCTGTGTTATGTCAGAAGCAGGAATTAGCCTACTGGAATTTGTAAGAAGAGTTTCCATTCCAGCGGCCACACAGGGGTCAGAGGAGAGTGTAGGTATAAAGAAACGGTGTGAAGTCTGCACTGTACATAAGTTGTTCCTCCCCCATGCCTCACGTATGGTCACTGGCTTCCCCCAGTTTGGAAGATTATGCACATAGCTGTAGACCATGAAACAAACGATGTACTTTTATTCCCTTCATCAGTGTTGAAACAGAAAGGAGAGTAGTGAATAAAAGGCAATGGACAAAGCAGCCCCCATGCAGGAGAAAGGCTAACATGATATTGAGAGTGACACCGGCAAGAACATAAGAACGGCCGTACCGGGTCAGACCAAGGGTCCATCTAGCCCAGTATCTGTCTACCGACAGTGGCCAGTGCCAGGTGCCCCAGAGGAAGTGAAGCTAACAGGCAACGATCAAGTGATCTCTCTCCTGCCATCCATCTCCATCCTCTGATGAACAGAGGCTAGGGACACCGTTCTTTACCCTTCCTGGCTAATAGCCATCTATGGACTTAGCCACCATGAATTTATCCAGTTCCCTTTTAAACATTGTTATAGTCCCAGCCTTCACAATCTCCTCAGGTAAGGATTTCCACAAGTTGACTGTGCGCTGTGTGAAGAAGAACTTCCTTTGATTTGTTTTAAACCTGCTACCTATTAATTGCATTTGGTGACCCCTAGTTCTTGTATTATGGGAATAAGTAAATAACTTTTCCTTATCCACTTTCTCTACATCACTCATGATATTATATACCTCCATCATATTCCCCCTTAGTCTCCCCTTTTCCAAGCTGAAGAGTCCCAGCCTCTTTAATCTTTCCTTATATGGGACCCTCTCCAAACCCCTAATTATTTTAGTTGCCATTTTCTGAACCTTTTCTAGTGCTAGAATATCTTTTTTGAGGTGAGGAGACCACATCTGTACACAGTATTCGAGATGTGGGCGTACCATGGATTTATATAAGGACAATAAGATATTCTCTGTCTTATTCTCTATCCCCTTTTTAATGATTCCTAACATCCTGTTAGCTTTTTTGACTGCCTCTGCACACTGCGTGGACATCTTCAGAGAACTATCCACGATGATGCCAAGATCTTTTTCCTGACTCGTTGTAGCTAAATTAGCCCCCATCATATTGTATGTATAATTGGGGTTATTTTTTTCCAATATGCATTACTTTACATTTATCCACATTAAACTTCATTTGCCATTTTGTTGCCCAATCACTTAGTTTTGTGAGATCTTTTTGAAGTTCTTCACAATCTGCTTTGGTCTTAACTATCCTGAGTAGTTTAGTATCATCTGCAAACTTTGCCACCTCACGATTTACCCCTTTCTCCAGATCATTTATGAATAAATTGAATAGGATTGGTCCTAGGACTGACCCCTTGGGAACACCACTAGTTACCCCTCTCCATTCTGAGAATTTACCATTAATTCCTACCCTTTGTTCCCTGTCTTTTAACCAGTTCTCAGGCCATGAAAGGACCTTCCCTTTTATCCCATGACAGCTTAATTTATGTAAGAGCCTTTGCTGAGGGACCTTGTCAAAGGCTTTCTGGAAATCTAAGTACACTACGTCCACTGGATCCACCTTGTCCACATGTTTGTTGACCCCTTCAAAGAACTCTAATAGATTAGTAAGACACGATTTCCCTTTACAGAAACTATGTTGACTATTGCTCAACAGTTTATGTTTTTCTATGTGTCTGACAATTTTATTTTTAACTATTGTTTCGACTAATTTGCCCGGTACCGACGTTAGACTTACCAGTCTGTAATTGCCAGGATCCCCTCTGGAGCCCAAGACTCCGCTGCTGTTTAAAGTTGACATTACGAAGTATGTTTTATGTATGGGGGAAAAAGCTAAATTCAGGTCATCAGCACTCCCCAGGCTCTGTTTGTCCACTGGGGAGGTTTGCCCACAGAGAATCCCCATGGAGCCATATGTGACATGGGGAATTCCTCAATGGTATGTAGAGTAGGAGTCACAGTGCTGATGGTAGGGTGCCAGCTGACTTATTCTAACTCAATTTGAAATTCCATAGTGAAGTGAATCTGCCCCTTCCTTGGGTGGAAAAGTTCATTCTCTTGCTAAGAGCTTCGCTCTCCCTCTCCTCTCTCCCTTTTTGTCTTTATTCTAACAATCTCCAGATAGTCTCTCCGTAAAACATCAGCCAGAAGCAACAGCTGGCTTTTCTACAACAGTGGAGCTGGGAACAGAATTCAAAGTTACCATCAGCTCTGCTTTAATCCATATCTCTCAGAAAACGGTCCCTTCTATTCAAGTCAGAGTAAAAAAGTATTAGTTGTCTATCAACTAGAATAGCATCTGCCTCCCATTCCTGACATTAGCCGGTTTTAAGTCAGACTGTAAGCTCCTCCAGGCAGGGGTTTAAATAAATAATGATAATCTGCACTTATACTAGCTAGGAGAATGGGGGGAAATTCTTATTCAACATCTTGCCAAAACTACTGTGATGAGATACTGAAAAAGATCACCCAATGGTTTGAGTGTTCCTATATTAACTGGAGTCAGCCAGCTGCTGGAAAAAACGCAAGGAAGTCGCTGAATTAAAAAGCTTCAATACAGAATTCCCCTTGCCTGAAAGGTAAAGCAATTCACTGTTAGTGGTGAGATGGACAGCTATAAAACACTGAAACTATTTCCATGTAAGAGGTATGATCCTGCAGTCTTTACTCAGGCATAACTCCCATTGACTTCTGAGTTTTTAATTGTCAGTAAGAATTACACCACTGGATCCTAAATCTTGGATGTTTAACACCAATTTGTGGTTTGACGCATAGTGTACTCTGGTGTCATTTACAGTATTAAAAAGATAAAACTATGAAACTTCTAAACCAAATTCCTCTAGGACTCTAATGGTACATCTCACAGTACCACAATATGGAGAGACACTGACCTGAATCCAGCTCCAGGCAACACTGCCCAAAACTTATTATCTGATGGCCATGAGATAACCCTATTTTTAATGAATTGTAGTCTCAGTCCAGTTCACTGTGGACAAGCATGCATATTAGACATCACAACAGGCAACAACTGGAAATCATTTTGGCAGTCTCAGCAGAGCCCAAGGACTGAAAGGAGTGACTATAGAGAGTTTCTCCTTTATAGGTGATCTCTCACAGGGTTGAGGGACATTGGTAGGACAGTGTAGCATAGGGAAGCAGTACAGTGTTGCTACATGTGCTGGTGCCTGTTCTCTAGACAGAGGACTTCAATTTCGAGCACCATATTTCAAGGGCACAGAATACACACACACAAATGCACACACAGGAGTTGAGCTGATACAGAGCTGGTATGGGTAGCTTAGGGCTACATAAGTTCTGAGACAAGATCATCCTCAGGTAAAACAAGGATGCACCCAGATCAGGGCTGAAGAATGGAGAACTGTAAGAAAGAAAAGAATCAAATTAAACAGAAAATGAATGCCCTAGTACCCTTGAGACAGAGTTCAAGGCAAGAGCGTATATTCAGTTTAGGGTTGATTCAAGGAGCAGTTCAGAATAGCAATTAAGTGACCATTCCTAATCTGCCATAAACCTTCAGTGCACAAAGAATTCATACTATAAAACGCATTGACCACGCCTGCAGAGTTGAAGTTTAAGTACCGTACAACCAGACTGGAAAAGTCAGAAAACTGCTAATGATTCTGTAAGCCCTCCAAACTGTCCTTTGATGGTCCCCAGGCAGAAGACTGAGAGCACTGGCAATCACTCAATCAATCAAAATGTGTGCCATTTTCTGTAGTCAATAAGACAAAGCCAAGAGTTTTACAGACAGTGCATTCTGCTGCTTGAAACTAAGCAGCCTTGTAAAAGTAAAAGTCAAAGTCACCTAACTGTGTGTTCTGTTACTGAAGAAAGGGCTGGAGTTATTTGTTAGAGAGAGGGTGGGGGAGGGGGCACAGCTGCCATTTTCTCCTGCTGTGTTTGCTTAAGGAGTCCAGGGCACCTGATAAGTTAGTCCTAAACGATTTAATGACTCAGAACTTCCCTCTCCTCTGACCTTGCAATCAGACTGCCTATGCAGAGATGCTAGCTCACACAAGTATTTGTTGATTTGATCTGCTTAGGTTTGTAATGAAAGGTCTCTCTATTTATTGCAATAATATAGGTAAAGATGTTCCGGCAGCCAAGTACAGAACTTCTTCAAAATATAAGTATCACTAGAGATTAGACTCTTATCTGGGTAGCTAAAGAGCTTAGGGGATAATTAGTAATGGAATAGGGAGTAGGTCACCATCTCATCCATGGGTCACTGTGTCAGACCAAATCCAGATCAGTACGGACCCAAAAAAAAAAAAAAATAAAATTACCATTTGAAGCCTGTTCTGTGGCTTATATGAAATGAGTTGGGTAGTCTCAGTCCAGTTCCCAGTGGAGAAGTGCCCACACCACAAAATCCAATGGCACTGACTAGCACCTATGTTAGCATTCTCACTAGGGAGGCCAAGAAGTGAGTGGGCAGGGAGACTTCCTACAAATGGTCCCTCCAGAACAAGGGCAAAGCACATTTGTACCAATGTCTCTTTCTGAAGGCAGTCCTAACATCACAAAGCAATGCCACTGCCTTGGTGTCAATGCTCCAGACAATCCAGAATGTTTTAGTCCCATATTTCCACTTTAAGTACTTGGTTAAGGACTCACATAAGCACCTGAATCTTTGCCAGGAAAAGTGCTGAGACTTAGCCAGATCTCTGACTCATCTGCCTGAGGAATCAACACCAATGGACTCTCTTAAACTTGCTTTAGCCCTGGAACAATAACACCCCCTAGTTTTGATATAGTGCTTTTCACCCATAGATCTCAAAGTGCTTTACACAGGTGGTAATTATCATTGTCCCCATTCTAGAGATGGGGAAACAGATGCCCAGGGAGGGAAGTGACTTGCCCCAGGTCACCAAACAGGCCAGTGGAAGAGCTGGAAATTGAACCCAGGTCTCCTGAGACCCAGTCCAGTGCTTTATCCACTAGGCCACACTACTGGCTTTGATGCCTTCAGGAGTGACAATCTGTCCATCTCAGCAGAGCATGAGACAGCAGGCTGTTAAATATTAAAATGATACTTTTAGGAGTTTTGCAAAACTGCACCGCACAGCATCAATAGAAGCCAGTAGACTTCGGTAGTGGTTGTGATATTCCCACCTTATTTTGCATATAGTACTGTAAACATTCACAGCAGGGTCTGATGGGTAAACTATACCCCAAAGAGATTACACTCCACAGGCACTCTCTGGATACATAGAGGACAGTAAAGTACACTACGATTTCATACAGAACGTAGATAGACTGGTCAGTGCTGTGCATAGCTGGAACTCTTCATAGAGCAGGTGGGTTTTCAAAGGGTACCGACGCAGGACATGGAGGGAGGCATGGTGAACATTAATTAGGGATGGTGCATACAGGTACGTCTCAGAAAGGAGGAGTTAACAAGACAGGCTATGGAGGGGTAAGGAGGATATGAAATTTGTAGTTAAGTTTAAAACTGAGAGGCCTAAAACCAACACACATTCTGAGACTTTGGGGATTCAGAGCTGAACTGTGTAGATCTGCTACAAATGTGTTTTATGCAAATCAGTCTCTTAACCTTTCTAACTGGCAGGAAATGCACTTGGTTAAATTTTAGTTTAATGTATTTGCAGACACACACACACACACCCTTAATTCACAAGATAACTACAGCATTTTCTCATTGAAGTAATTTTTGGGCCAAAGAGCAGGATTATTTTGCATGAGTAGGAAACATTTATATATTCTATCTGCTCACACACAAGTCCATAGCCCCTTTTTAGGAATGAGACTTTCTGCCTCTGTAAAGTTACAGATGAGTTCTCATCACCAACATGAAGATCAGGAATTAACTCTGCAACATAAGAGTTTGAATCTAACTGTGCCAAACATGTTTTGTGCCAGACATGACTCTGCCTCTTCAGCATGTTGGTTGCTCAGCATACTTGGCATAAACAATCAGCATTGGCAGGGTTTCACAGTAGGGCAGCTTGTTACTGCTCATCAAATACCAGCAGCTTCCGCTGTGAGCAGCAGAAATTGGGAGAAACGTCTCTCATCACATCCATTTTTGTGTGCGCGATGGTATCAGCATTTTTCTGAGATGCAGTTAGGCTCTAGAACAAAAGCATCTCTTCACCTTTGAACAGATGATAGTAACATTTCACCTACCCCCTCCCCCAAGAAAGTCTCTCTCTGGAGATTAAAACATAAAGAATGTCACCCACCACCTCTTTTGGAGAGCACACAGTAATAGACCTGTCATCTGTTTGGCAGCAAATAGCATGGCAATTAATGCAAAAAATCCTCTCTGAAATACATGGCTGATAAATAATGAAATACTGCAGGACCTCCCCAGAACAAAAATATAAAAGCAGATGTGAAGAAAAACCAAATGTTCACCAATGCCTGACACCACCACTCTGGTCATCACCTTCCATGCAGATACAATACAGCTTCTGCAACTGCAGTGTATGGGACACACTTGCCGTACCCTATCAGATATCCTTGCTGATATGCCAAAAAGAGAAAAAACATTTCTCAGCACAAAACTGGGCATCATCTCAAGCCTGTTCATGTAATCAAGAAGCACCATGTCTAAAATATAGACAGCAGTGTCAGGAAACATGCTTACAGCACTGCTGCAGAATGTAGTGTAGATGGAATGTTATCCATGTTCTGGAACAAGGTTAATGTCCCATCTAGACCACAAATTGTAAGTGTAGTAACCAGGCCAGAGGAAGTCAACATCCCTGACTCAGTTCACAGTATTGCCAACTCCAAATATTCAGAAATCATGAGTCAGGCTCACCAAAAATGAGACTGGCTTTAAAAAAATAATCACAAGATTATGTAAATAGAATATATTAGATATGCTTTTTATTTGCCTTCTGCTTTTTGAGTGCTTAGGGTGCTCTGGGGTCACATTTTGAATCTTTCTCTGCAGCCATGAGGGTTAGAAACTTACTTTTTCTTTAAGAATAAAGGCTGAAATCATCACATATTCACTTGACTCCAGGAGCTGGGGCTTTAAGGACAACAATAATTGTCATGAGACTCATGACAAAAATCATGAATGTTGACAGTCAACACTGCATTCTATATATGGAGATGGACTCAGCCTGCCTGAGTATTGACATTGGAAACTTAGATAGGTAAAAGGGAGAGAAAATAGACGTTTAAAAGATAATTCGACTATGGGGGAGGAGGGGAGCCGCCCTGGCCACATTCACTGTAGTGTATTCTTCAAGCAAGACTGAACAAGCGTGCTGCCTAGGGTGGCAGTAGCAAAAGAGAAAGACACCTTTGATTTTGCTGGGAAAAATGCATCAAAGCCCCCTTTCCAATGGCGTTTCTTAGGTGTGAAACCTTAAGTGTAGTGATTGTAATTTGCTTTGTTATACAATCAGGACGTTGGGACCCAGTTTTATTTTTCAGAGGCAAAGCAAGCAACCCCTTCTGGCTGGCCAGCCTGTGCTAACCCAGCTCAGCCAAAGCTGTTTCTGTTTCTCTCATGGTCCACATAGGTGGATGCTAATTTATTTCTATTTACTCTTTGCTTTTTCTGCTTGTAAATTTTTTTTTTTTTTTTGGGACTGACCTGCACCCATCTATAACCTAGAAGCCAGGTTCAGCCTCTGTATATCCAATAGAAATTGACATTTCCACACATCCTAGGGTTAGCCTAACAAAATCTTCTGGTTGCATTATCATTTTTTCTCTCACTATCTTCCTGGGCTCTATGCTGTTTTTAGAATCATGCCATCTCTGAACATGAACACATCTGAAGCCCTGAATCCAAATCTGAACATAATTACATAATTGTCAGAAACTGAGCATATCCAACAGGCACCAAGACAGCCAGGAGAGAGGATTCTAAATATGCAATTAAAAGCTGCCTGGAAAAGTGATTAGATATTTTATTAATAGGTCTGGGATTCCATACGCTCAGTTTTTAGCCTTCACGATAAAGAAAAGAAGCAATAGCAAATTTGCTTTTGAGGCAGATTCCAAAAGTCAGAAAACAGGCAGCATTTCTGAGCCTAGTAGGAATGTATGACTGAGACTGGGAGGGAGAGGCATTCATGCTTCTTTGTACCTTTGAGACAGCAAGAGTTGCAAATCTGGGGACAGGAAACCTCAGGAGGCTTTTGAGAAAAAGGTTGCACACAGGCAGGGACATGAATTTCAGCAGAGGTGGAGAAGAAGCGGTGAAATGCAGCAAAATGTGTTTATAGATGCTTATCGCTCTCACTGAGTGTCCATTTGCTGAAGGCAAAATTTGAAGGTAAAGATTCAACAGTGACAACTATGTTTCTTGGTCTGATAGCCATGTTGGGCCCATTCCCCCACTATATTGCATCTTGGGCATTTAAGCAAGGTGAAGGCAAATTAGAGGCAAAACTTAACAGGCTGGATTCTCTGTGCACAGCTCTGCTGCAGCAATGGGCCTGTAAAGACAGCAATGCTGGGAGCCAGAAACTCCCTTTTTGTCACTCCAAGGAAAGGAGTCAAGGCTGGAATGTCTCCTGCTCCAGCTATTTCTTCCTGTCAGCGTGACCTCTTGGGGCCATAAGCTCCCAGGCACAAATTAGAGCAGCCCTGAAGCTGTTCTAATTCATACCAGGGGCAGCCCCCAGAACCTAGGCATTGCAAAAATGGACTGAAATCACCTTTACTCAGCTGTCCTTCCCCCGCCCCCCCAGTCCTGCATCAAGTGCAGCTCGGCTAGACATGTGGATCAGGCCCTTCCATTCCACTCTAGCAGCATTTTATACCCCTTTGCATGAGTGTAAGTGACTATGGAGGATACAGGGCAGTGGAGAATCAGTGGTGTTATCTTCTAACTATAGACTAGGTTATCAATTGAACCCTGTGTATTGGGTTCCTATTGTATGTATTTTGCCTAGCTGTAAACATGTTTTATGTTACCATTCTATACAACTCTTAATAATGGTTGCCTGTCATTACATATGACATTTTAATGCTCCTACAAGATAATTTCTGTAAAATATGGAAGTTGTCACTGTTGTGAGTGTCCATACAGGAATCTCCGGCAAAAAGCACGGCATATCTGAGAAACCTTAGTCCTCATCAGCAAGATCATGAAAGATATCACCAGCATTAAGACTTCCCCTACCCGCACTAGGATAGATGCGAAGCACTGACGGGGATGGGCACTGTAGAAATCTCTATGACAGGCAGACAGACAGACAGAAAACTACTATACACACAATAGGAAAGGACTAATTCAGTGAGGAGAGTTTTCCCCTCTTCTCACCTACTATCCTCCCCCTTCTAACTCCTGTTCCCATTTCCTGGCTCATCCTTTAGGCATCAGGACAATTGCAGCTATTCATACCTAACCCTCAGGCCACCTGCCTGTGGGCCATTCTCATTCACATGGGGCTAAAGATCAGGCACAATGCATACCAATCAGAGGTATTTTTAACAGGACACCACTGAGATCAAGTCTCTTTTGGCCCCCACTGAGTATATTCAGGGCAGATGTGGGCCCTCTTGATTGAATTCCAGGGAGGACTGTGGGTTAAAAGTTTCAAAGCAGAAAAAATGCCTGACAGAGCCTGTCTTAGTTTGGTGACTCAAGGACCAGTCATGTGAAATTGTTTGCTCTAGGAGGTTTGGTAAACAAGAATTCTACATTATGGACAAAAAACCTGCCTAGCAGAACTGGATTTGAAGACAACAGGCATGGCAATCTGGTTTAAAATAAAAAAGCCATTGGCAAGTTTGCATAATTCCTCTTAGTTACAAAGGAGGGCGTAATTACACAGTGAGAAATGTCATCCCTTTTTGGGGTTTGATCCAAATCCACTGAAATCAATGGCAGCTTTTCTATTGACTTCAGTGAGAGCTGGGTCTTGCCTATGGAGAACAAATCATAATTTGGTACCAACATTGCCCCTTTCTGATAGCATTTTTTGTTATTTTTCTTATATATTTATATTGGTGCCTAGTTTTTACAGAACCAAGGAATTGACAGATTGCCAGAATTATGATAAATTTATGGTAATTGATCTGGAGGCAATTAAAAAGATCTAATAAGAAAAAAAACAAATATACACAAAGACTATCTGAAGTTAACACTCATAATGGTTTTGCTTAAAAACCTACCAGTTTTCATAGATAACATTATTTCAATATGTGCAGTATTCCTTATATCAACCAATATTTAATATAGAAATACCTAGGGAATGATATAGATATCAGGGTAATGCCATCTGTGGAAGAAAAGGGTCATGGTTAAACCACCCTTGAACTCCAGCAACCCCTGTCTGCCAAACAGCCTTTCAGGTCTATGGGCAGGCAGGTATAACTTAAAGCAGCCTTGAGGCTACTAAATTACGGCAGGGAACTAGGCCTCAAGAATGCAGAGGAATATTACAAACAAATATTTTGCCTGTGAAATCTATTCAGGACATTGACAAGTTCCAACATCACAGGCACTGTGAATGCAAAATAAAATTTTAAAGTTGAGATTTTCAAAGCAACCTACAGTATTTAGACACAACCACCATTAAAACTGGTGGGATACATATCTCTAAATCCCCTGGATTGCTTGGGATAACTCTACAATGTATATTTCCGCAAAAATGAAAAAATTACTGCAAAATTCAAATTAGATGCATCACTTAGCTACTAAAACAGTGGCATGAACATGCACATATTTGAAAATGATGCAAAAGTTATTATGCATACTCCTGCCATATTGCAGCTAGCAGAACTGGGCAGTCTGTGCATACTGCAGCCTTTAAATAACATTCACAATATGTAATTTCATCCAACGTCAACAGGAAGCTAGTTTCAGATATGGTTCTAATTCACCGTTCACTAAGGCCCTGACTGAATGCTCCCTGAGCTGAATGGAAGGACTCTTTTTGACTTCAGTGGGAGCTGGATTGGGCCCTAGGGCAATGGATCCTATTAGGGCTATATATTTAAAAGGGCTTGGGCATTTTAGTGCAGCATTATCCTAGGTTTTGAAAGCACTTTGGCTGATATGGTTTAGAAGCCATTTAGACTGGTTTAGTTACCTGTCGGCAGGGCTTAAAGCCCTTGCTTTTGTATGAAGAATTGCATGTTGGTCACTTGCTCTCTGCTTTTTGGGGGCTTATAATTATGAAGACTCACACCACAGCAAAATAAGAAGGTGGTCACTAATAGACATGGAGCAGACTGTACATGTGTTTGCTGGAACCAGCTGCTGTGCTAGCTGCTGAGCAAACCTTCTCCTTTCATTTCCCTCTCTTGTGCTGCATTAATGCCTCAGACACTTAATCATTTTGCACTTTTGAATGTCCAGTCTAAGGGTATGTCTACATCTACAATTTTGCAGCGCTGGTTGTTACAGCTGTATTAGTACAGCTGTATAGGGCCAGCGCTGCAGAGTGGCCACACTTACAGCAACCAGCGCTGCAAGTGGTGTTAGATGTGGCCACACTGCAGCGCTGTTGGGCGGCTTCAAGGGGGGTTCGGGGAACGTGAGAGCAAACCGCGGGGAAGCAGGTCTCCTTCCCCGGTTTGCTCCAGTGTTCCCCGAACCCCCCTGCAAGCAGATCTCCTTCCCCGCGGTTTGCTCTCGCGTTCCCCGAACCCCCGAGCAAGCAGGTCTCCTTCCCCGCGGTTTGCTCTCGCGTTCCCCGAACCCCCGTGCAAGCAGGTCTCCTTCCCCGCGGTTTGCTCTCGCGTTCCCCGAACCCCCCTGCAAACCGCGGGGAAGGAGACCTGCTTGCTCGGGGGTTCGGGGAACGCGAGAGCAAACCGCGGGGAAGGAGACCTGCTTGCACGGGGGTTCGGGGAACGCGAGAGCAAACCGGGGAAGGAGACCTGCTTCCCCGCGGTTTGCTCTGGCATTCCCCGAACCCCCCTGCAAACCGCGGGGAAGGAGACCCGCTTGGGGGAGGATTCGGAGAACACCGGAGCAAACCACGGGGAAGGAGACCTGCTTGATTACCAGAGAGGCTTCCTCAGGTATGCTGGGATACCTGCTTATTCCACGGAGGTCAAGAAAAGCGCTGGTAAGTGTCTACACTTGATTACCAGCGCTGGATCACCAGCACTGGATCCTCTACACCCGAGACAAAACGGGAGTACGGCCAGCGCTGCAAACAGGGAGTTGCAGCGCTGGTGATGCCCTGCAGATGTGTACACCTCCTAAGTTGCAGCGCTGTAACCCCCTCACCAGTGCTGCAACTTTGTGATGTAGACAAGCCCTAATTTAGTGACAAAGTAATTTTGCCTTGCATGTGAGCTAAGATTTGACTCTAAGACTCCTTTCATCTTCTGATCTTCTCTCATCTCTGCCTTTCTTGGAGCCTTGCAGGATGCCAAGGACCAAAAGCGCTATACCCTTTAAAAAGGCACAGCATGCGCTCCCCTGGCCAGCACCAACCCCAGACCGAAGGCTGGGGCTTATGGTGAGCATCTCACCTTTCCAGTGTTGTGCCACTGACAGCGCTGAGACTCCTGTCTGCAGAGCTCATAAGGTGGAAGCTCCAAGATTCTAATTATCTCCTCTGGGAATATGCAAGAGGAAGGGCCCTCTCCCCTGCCCCGTCCCCACCCAATACACCCATTCAAGAGCTGTCACAATTGGGACCACAGTGCTTTCTAATCCAGGGGTAGACTAGCCCTGTTTTATAAGGCGGGCACTGGGATTCCAATTATTTATATCATAGTAATGCTCAAAAACATCAAACAGGATTGGGACCCCAGCATAACAAGCACTGTACAAAACACAGGAAGACATGATCCCTGTCCCAGTGCACTTATAGGCTAAGCAAGATGCAAAAGAGAGAGCAAAGCAAGTAATAGTAGGGCAGGAAGGGTAACAGGAACAGTAATAAGAAACAGAGGACAGCTTTGTGCACAGCTGGATGGTTTTTAAATTCATAAATCGTTATCAGCCATTCCTGAGTGCCTCTTAGCCTAGTTGGCTGATTTCCTGTAGGCATCACAGCAGTGGTGGGTCTTGAAGGATCGGACTGAGGTAAGGGTAGTAGCTTTACGCATAGAAATTCTGTATTATGCCAGTCTTACCAGACAACAAAAGGATAAGTGGAATCTACCTTACTTAGATTGTTCTGTTGTCACAAACTTTATCCGTTGGTTTTGTCATTGGGGGCTTTATTCTGATCATTCCTGTCCAAGCCACACACCCATTCTGCCCTGTGGCCGAATGCTAACACAGAAGAAGAGTGGGAGAGCTGCATAGTCTTCGCAAACTCCATTAATAGCTGTCCAAGAGTTGCCCACTTAGAGGGCATGAGGAGTGATCAGTTCAGAACCTCCCTTCCCCTTTCCCATTCCCCCAGCACCAAACATCATCTCTCGCATCTCCACAACATGCCTAATCTCTGCTGGCTGCCAGACTACAATCTCTTGGCCTCCCAAACACAAGTGATCCCCTATAAGTTAGGGGTTTGTTATAGAAGTGGATGAGTGAGATTCTGTGGCCTGCTTTGTGCAGGAGGTCAGACTAGATGATCATAATGGTCCCTTCTGACCTTAAAGTCTATGAGTCTATAACTGAAACATGGGGCTGCCGTTTTTTCCAATCCATTCCCCTTTTGGTTCTTAAAATAATCTGTCAAAAATATTTTGCATTTAAAAATACACAGCATTGTGGGGAGAAGTGTTGGGAATTGAGTAGGTGGTACTCCTCCCTCTGCATCAATATTAGAGCAATCCCAGAGGGGGTTGGGCGGTGCTGTGCCACTATAATGTAAATGAGCTTTGAACATGAGCATTTATAGTCTAAAGATATCCTGTAACAACAGACGGAGTGTTAGCCACAAAGTCCTTGCTTAATTTCAATGTGGGTAATTACGTTCTGCCTCTCTGAAATTCCCCTGAAATTTAAAATGACCGCCTTATTCTTCTGCAGCAACTCCCTAAATTATTGTGTACAGTTGCTGAACACTGGTAAACAACAGTTGCAGTCCATCCCCGAGGCTGGCTGCATTTCAATGGCAGTAATTCCATACACACAGACTCAACCAATTCAGAAAGCTCCATGCTGACCTGAACAGCTCTAAATAAATGTAAATATAATTTGCAATAGACATGTAAATCATGTTATGTAGAACTATTTTAAATGTATATTTTACGATGGAATTCTTTAGAACACTTCAATAAATAAAACATATTTAAATACATATATATTTTTTATATCACACTAAGAAACTAGAGAGACTAACAATGCAAGAGAAAATTGCTTATTTAGAATTAATTTCATTCTTATCAGGCATATATAGATGAAATAGAAGCATTCTGTTACTGATACTCCCATAGCACATGGATTTTAATCTAAGAAGCAATGGCAAACTTCATTCTAATGGTATGAGGGCCACTTTGCTGTACGTAATTCACAGTGTAAACATCCCAAAAGGTAAACCATATGCTCTAAAAGATGGCTATCAATTATCTGTAAGGCTGTACTTTCAAGAAGAAGGATATCCTTTCAAGGCTTGGCTGATTTGTTTAGGCAGCTATACTAGTGGAGGAGTTTCTTTTGGATACCTTAAGTCTGTAATATTTCCAGATGGAATATTTGCAAAATAAAGTTAAAGGTCAAATGGGAAAGTGAAAGACAAGCTGGATGCATATTATACATAGACTATCAATGGCACACATTGTTCTGCAACAAATCATTAAATAGGAGTGTGACAGGGCATCAACCTGCTCTGTTCTAGACACAAACTGCTCAGAGACCTTCTGGTTAAACACCTCATGCAATTTTTGTACAATGCTCTCCCCACCACCTTTATAAACTTGTACGGCTCCGTACTTACAAGCATACAATGCATAGCTCATTCAGCCAGGGGGCAGGGGGAAAAAACAGTATTTTCCCTGCCCCAAGAGATCTCACTTGCCTTTGACTCTCAAAAACCTCTCTTCCCCCGGAGCACTTCCTTCCTGTGCCTTTTCTACTTTCTGGGCTAATGGATGAATAAACCTTCTGGGCTCATCTTAGTCCATCCCAATCTATCAATTAGGCACAGCTCTGCCCCTCAGCTTTACTCCAGGGCAATTTAATTGGTGACCCAGGGATCAGAGCTGGTATAGCTGCTGTCACGAGGAGATATTCAGATCCCACAACAAGTAAGGGGAGAATGCTACACAGAGAAGGGGCTGTCATATGTTCAGGCATCTCTGCATTAGGTGGAGAAAAGGGCACATGGGGGAGAGAAAGACGTCAGAAAAAGAAATAAGGATTCTGGGCCAAGGTCAGCCATGTTGTAAGATGACAGAACAGTCATTGGAGATACAGGTTTAAACTCCAGCAGCAGCAGCTAGATGACAGTACCCACCCCAGAACATAGCCAAACTGACACCCAAAGCCAATATCCAGATCTCATGGAAGGTCAAAGGAAAAAGAGGCATTGTATCAATGCCGCATACCAGTCCTTAGCTGCTGACACTCCAGTGTCTCTTCCGCTCTCTTTTCAAAAGTGTTTGTAAAGTTACGTGTGATAACAAAGCACAGCTCGGGCTAGCTGGACTGAGTGAGATGATTAGTCAGCATAAACCAAAGGTTTGAATCCAGAAGGATTGCAGGGTGCACCATCCTTTGAGTCCTGAACATATCTGCTGCGCATCCCTCATTGTCCCTACTAAAACACATATAGTGGGGTGTCTGCATTTTTTTAATGAATTAGTCCCTAGGTTTGCAATTAGGCTTCCCATTCGATGAATAACTTCCTGCTGGATTCTTAGTACAGCATTTTGTCATTAGAGCAGTTTCCTGTATGGTTAACCATTGCTCTAATTCTGTCACCACCCTAGGATTTATATCTGTTAGTTTCGCAGACTATTCCCGACAGCAGTGGTGAGTGTAAAGGTAGGATATTGTCTGATCTCCTCTTTTACACCTGCAGTAAGCTGTCCATCTCATAACTACTCCCAGCCTCTGAGAACATTTCCCCAAACACCACAAACATGGACAGCCCGATCTTTGGATCATTCAGCCCTCACTTTGGGCTTATGGAGACGGAAACTGCTTCATTGCTAGTGATCTGGAATTTACTGTTGGTGAGAAGCGCTGGCTTGACAGCCTTGAAGAACGGAACCCTCAGTTTATGTCCATAATGGAGACAGAACAGGCAGCAGCAATACAAGCTTCTCCGCATCACCCTATCAATGTACCTCAACCCTGACCTGGAAGCAGCTTCCCTAGGGCTGAAAGGGAGTTCATTCTCCGTGTCCATTCAGTACAATACTTACCCTCCAGACTGAGACTGCACTCTAGTGCCATTCTGGGACGGGTTTTGTGATCTAGGCAATTTGTATTCTGAAGTGCACTGATATCACCTCACATTTTAAACCCAGTAGGTTACCAATAGCCTTCAGAATGAAGCCATTACCAGACTGGGCCAGATTTGAATCAACAACCTTGAAAGTCTCCACATTCCATTAACAATCCCTCTGCCATCCAGCCTCTCTCAGACATTTTATTTTTTTAAATATCAACTCAAATATGTCCAAATAGCACCAGGTACTTACCTTCTCAGCATGGCCAAGGAGATATGGCACCAGCATGGGAGCTGGGAGACCTGGAGTCTAATTCTTGGTTCTGCCACTGATTTGCTGGGTGACCTTGGGCAAATCACATTACTGCTCCATGCCTCAATTTCCCCAACTGTAAAATTAGCATAATAATAATGTGTAAAGTCCATTGAGATCTATGGATAAAATATAAGCAAAGCATTATTTTTGTGGATTGCACACTCTTCAGGTGCTTGGAAATCACCTACCATACTACAAGAGCTACTACGGCCGAAAGAGTGAATAGCAGTAATATGTATTCGTTTATTATTCTATGAACTGGAAAAATATACTTCTGTTTCAGATATATTGCTGGATATCTGACAAATCTTGTGCTCAGAAGCAACACCAATCAGGAATTACATTCAGTTCAAAAATTATTTTGCATTGTTCACGGTTATCTAGGAGACACACAAACATAAGGCTGCATCACCCAGCGTCCTTGAGAATATTCCTGTGGTTTGGTCTGAAACTGTGTATACCATGAAAATACATCGCGTGATTTCTGGATATAATATTGTCTCGCACATGCTCCTATCTATGGGAGGGGTTTAATTTTCTTATTTAAAAAGAATGGAGGAAGCATTGATTTCATGTGTGTTTACATTGGCTCTGTGCAATCCTTTCCCCCCTGTCCTTAAAGATCATATAATATTTGTCCTAAAGCAATACGGGCTGACGCAGCATACACAGTTCTGCGACTAAACAAGGAGGGTCCTTCATATGTCACTGCTGTCAACTTAGAACAAAAACTGAGATGAATGAGAAAAAATAAATAAATCTTTTGTTTTCAAAGCTAAATAGCCAAAAATGCAGCAAGAAAAGTTCCATAAAGGCTTAGCTTTCAGCAACACATAGTGGAAACAAAGCTGATTCCTTCTCTTGCTGTGCCCCCTGACCTCTGAGTTTTATATGTCACTGCCTAGAAGGCCTCCAGTCACGGCAGCCTCTGTGTATGGCTTTCCCAGGACTTTCAAGGTTTTCCTTGGGGGCTGTTTGGGGAGGGGGGGGGAGGAAAGGGTTTTAGCACCAGCCTCAGATTTAAAATAGCAGGGGGAGTTTACTTATTAATATTCATGAGGAGGGAACAGTCTGCTTTTTGTTACCATTGCCATTTCTCATGCAAGGTGCGTTTAAAGGGAGGAATACATTTAGAAACATATCCGACTATCACAACCACCACCACCTTTAGAGATATAGAAAGGCAGGAACCTAAGCAAAGCTCAAATGGTAAATATTTAACAGGGAAAGAACTTGCCTCCCTTTCTGTCCTCTCTTTCCCTGTATATATTAAGCTCATTATTTCATTTTAACAAGGGGAACTGTGTTTCCCCAAAATCTCCACTCCCATTGAATCTCTGGGCCAAAGTGGATAGTTCACACACATGCCTATAAATCCCCTCCACCACTGGCACAATGGATTGTGTTCCTTTGTTTGCTTGGTTTTTAAAGTCACTACTGAATATTCACTTTGTAGCTGGGAAAACTTTAGTTCTATTTGTTGAGACAGCACTTACAGGGACTGATTCTGTATTCACTGACATAAACATGAGTCAGGAGTAATTCCACTGAAGTCAATAGATTTACACTAGTGTAAAGCTGGAGTAAAAAAAAGAAGAATCAGTAAAGCAAAAACTTTCAAAAGTAGCCTCTGATTTGGGATGTCTTCATTTTTGGACACCCAACTTGAGAAACCTAGTGTCTGATTTTTATAGGTGGTGAGCACCCATATCTTCCTTTGACTTCATTAATGGCATTCAACACCTTGGAAAATCAGGCTAGGGTTCTCATGTTGAGCACCCAAAAATCGGTGACCACTTCTGAAAATTTTAGCCAGTGATGCAAAGCCTTTCAAAATGAAGAGAAGCAAAGGATGTCTTGATTCTGAGCTTCCACCCAGCAAGTGGGCAAGTATCACTGCTATCAGATATTATTTGTGCATTTCAGTAGTAGCTGATTTAAGAGAGACATCACAGTACACAAGTTCATACCTGAGCTCAGAACTGGGCCAGTGAGAGACTGAGAGAACTTTAAATGTCTAAGAACTAAGAAATGTTCTCCTGGTCGCTTCTCCCCATAAAAAAAGAGGCACTTTACACACATGGGGGCATTTTCAGAAGGGTTTAACTGATTTAGAGTAGTTATCAACTATCAAACTGGGAAGGTGTATCTGGGGTGGGGCCCTCAAGGGTCAGCCCTGGATCCGGTACTAATCAATATTTTCTTTAATGACTTGGATAATGGAGTGGAGAGTATACTTATAAAACATGAGGATGACACCAAACTGAGAAGAATTGCAAGGACTTTGGAGGACAAAATCAGAATTCAAAAAACCTTGACAAATTGGAGAATTGGTTAGAAATCAACAAGATGAAAGCCAATGAAGACAAGTGCAAAGAACTGCACTTAGAAAGAAAAAGTCAAACACACACTACTGCAGAAGGAGGACTAACTGGCTGGGTGGTAGCACTGCTGAAAAGGATCTGAGGGTAATAGTGGATCACAAATGAATGAGAGTCAACAATGTAATGCAGTTGCGAAAAAGGCTAATATCGTTCTGGGATGTATTAGCAGGAGTATTGTAAGACATGAAAAGTAAGTGTCCTGTTCTACTCGGCATTGGTGAGGCCCTATCTGGAGTACTGTATCCAGTTCTGGGTGCCACACTTTTGGAAATATGTAAACAAATTGGAAAGAGTCCAAAGGACAACAAAGAAAGGAAGAAAGAAAGAAAGAAAACCTGACCTATGAGCAAACGTTAAACAAAACTGGGCATGTTAAGTCTTGAGAAAAGAAGACTGAGGCAGGAACCTGATAACAGCCTCCAATACATTAATATCAAAAAGTGGACTGTGATCAGCTGTTCTCCATGTTCACTGAAGATAGGACAAGAAGTAATGGACTTAATCTGAGGGAAGGGAAATTACAAAAATCTTTCTAACTATCAAGGTAGTTAAGTTCCAGACAGGCTTTCAAGAGAGATTGTGGAATCTGGGTCATTAGAGGTTTTTAAGAGTAGGTTGCACAAATCCCTGTCGGGGATGGCCTAGGTTTACTTGATACTGCTCCAGTGCCAGGGCAAGACGTGATGACTCCTCAAGGTCACTTTCAGCCCTACAGTTCTATGATTTTATACTTAAGAAGCACAAATCCCACTGAACACCAGAGAGACCTGTGCTTCTAAACCCAAGTCTGGAAACTTGTGTCAGTGTAATAATGTTGGCTAGGGATTTGATTTTCTTATACTGTTTCTATACCAAAAAGCCCTCATAGACATTAAGACCAGAAGGCATCATCGTGAACATCTTCTAGTCTGATGTCCGGCACATTGCAGGCCACAGAACCTCACCCAGTCACTCTTGTAATAAACCCATAGGCCCTAGCATAGAAGCTGTTATACCAGCAAAAAAGTGCCTTTAATTGCACAGTTTGTTTTATTTTTGTTGTTGGAAATGGTATAAGCTATAACAGTAAAAGCACATTTTTGCCAGTAGAAGCTGCATCTACACAAGGAGGGCTTTGACCTGGTCTAGGGTAGATGAGCCCTAAATCGCAGTGCATTTGAAAATCCCACCACTAATCTCAGCACTGGGATTTTTTTATTTCCTTGAAGAGTCACAAATAAAAGTGAACCATTTTTTTTCTAGATTGCAGCTCACTGTGTCCCTGCCACAACCCTGAGGACCTATCTTACAGGACTTTCTTCACAGCCCATCAGTGGTACTACTCCGCCTCCTGGGACCAAATCCTGAGGGCCCTCACTCATACAGAAGCAAGCTGCATGATGGTTTAGCCAATCCAGAGGCTAGGCAGAATGGCCTTGTGAGGGGTGAAAGATGGCTCAGACACTCTGTCGACAGGGAACAAGGAACTCTGCTGGGCCCCTGCAGAGTCTGGTCCTTCTCTCCTACATGCAGTGAAGATGGAGGTTATTGCTACTGAGAGTCTCTGGGGAGCAGCTTGCGGTAGATACGGAGTGGCAGTCCAGGGACCTGGCACTCAGAAACAGCCCACCAGGAACAGGAGTGCAAGGGGAAAGGTTGGAAAGGGAAAGGCTTGTACACCCCCAAACACTTCACTTCCTCTGGGTGGTGGGCATCTCCAGACCTGATGGACCTGTGCCAGCTGACAGAGCCAGCGCTGATGCTGCATGAGAAAGCCGACAGAACAGTTGTGCAGCCCTCTTAATGTCTCCTCAGATGTCACTCATTCAGGGTGCCCCAAACACCACCCCATGCTGGCATCAGGCCCCCCAGCAACTCCTGCTGTCAGCCATGCCAGTGTGGTGCAGTGGAGTTAATGCCTCCACCACCTGGAGAAAAGGTCATGGCTGGGCAGCCTCAGAGCGTCTCTGCTGACACTGCCACGGTGGGCCTGTCCTCCCCGAATTTGCTTGCCATGCCTTGGGTGTGGATCCCAGCGGTCCACAGAGCTGTGATTGCTCACCTTTGGAGCAGCAGAGTCAGGATTTTTCTTCTAGAGTGGGTCAATGTTGAGCAGTAATTAAAATAATTGGAAACAGGAGCATGAGCTCTCATCACATCAGCCAAGGTGGAGGAAGAGCTGTGGGGAGCACTGCTTTCCCAAGCCAGGGTAAGGAAGCTATGCCCCACCCCCAAGCCCTGGCTTAACCTCTGCTGTTGAGTGACACCAAGCATTTCCAATCCTACCCCCGCCTCGAGTACCACGTACCACGTCTGCAGCTCTCCTGCTTTGAAGAGCTATGCCTGATGCTGATCCTACTGTGAATGCAGCGCATGACCCGTATTAAGCAGGTAGGACAAGAAAACCTGCATCTTTCTGCCTTTAGGGACCTCCTCAAAACACCTTGAAAATATTTTCCATACTGTTTGAGGTTGTGGAACTGTCAGTGGGAGTACAGAGAGCATTAGATGGGTGGTTATTGATTTGTTCTAGTTTTATTAAATTAAGTTCATTCAGATGCTTCCTTCTCCACATTGAAATACCTATTCTGAACACTGCCTTGTGGGGGAGGAGGGACGGAAGGGAACTTGAAAGGTGAAACATTTATCTAAAGAAACCTGTGATATGAAAATGGACTCCATAAAAATATATATATTATTTATATCACTCATATATTCTTTTGGGGTATAGTATTTCCAGCAACTTAAATTCTGGAAAAAATTGGAGTTGTGTGTATGTGATATTTCTAATGACAAAACATACATATACATGAAAATATGAAGAGAATAAAAATGAGGCTACCAAGGGACTTTTTCCTTTTGTCAAGCAAAGAGGGGAAAGGACATTTATATCATCAGCCTCGTTCTGTGACCCTGAGAGTTGAGAATTATGTTCTTTGTAACCTATACCCACAGAGTAATGACAGGCACATTAAGTGCCTGAAGTCACATGATGACCAGGCAAGACCTTTTATCCTTCCCAATTCCTGTGTTTAGACACCACTGGAGCAAAACAGATTTAAAGAAAATTTTATACATGAAAATGAAAGTTGTGAGAATTAAGGGTGGTCAGCATCTCAGAGAAGGTGCACAGGACCTTACAGAGTTGACGAGCTGTTAACTGTTTTGAACTGATTAAAGGGGAAGGGAGGAAATCTCGGTTGACACCTATTTTCAGTCACAGGTTGTTTTCCTGGTATAAACAGGTCTAAATAGGAAATCTGCTAGTATCACCACAATGAGAGTCTGAAGAACACAGGGCTAAACAGCATTCTTTCTGGGCCCAATTCTGATCTTACTCCGATGTAAATCAGAAGTAACTTCACCCAAATTGTACATCTGTGTACAACGGGTGTGAGATCAGAGTGAGACATTCTCCCTGTTTGTATGATATTGTAATGAATGGTTCTGTTTGCATGTCACTATTTCCCCTACTTACAGTTAAAATAACTGTAGCCTGTGCTCTAATTGGGGGTGAGGAGTTTAAAACAAAAATTCTACTGTTTTTCAAGTGACAGCGAGAGGTAAGGGTATGATTCTGTCATCTACGCCCTTCCACACACACGCCACCAATTCCAACACTGTCTGTAGCAGATTTCATTTTTGAGATATATGTAGTTTTCCCATGAAGATGAGATGAATAAAAGAGCTTATTTTCCCCCCAACACAGTGTTCAAAAGCACATGGGTAGGTTAAAATTTGCAGTTCTTTCTCCTCTCTGGCATTGGATATATTTTGAGTCAAGATGCATTTGTGTCTGAATCAGACTTTTTTTTTTATTCGTTAATTGAAACTGTCTCTCTCTATCTATCCCCCCTCCATTCTCCACCCAATGAATCAGTAATTTCAGTAACAAGAGAATCTGGCTAAACAAGTTTCTAATTCAAACGCCATCTTATGGACAAAGAACTCTTTGAAAATGGTTTCCATCTTCTGGCTCCTTGAGATGGAGTGGAAAGTTGCGTTTTTACTGTTGATGGAATTCATCTGTCCCTCAACTCTGTCAAATCTCGAGTGCTGTACAGTAAGAGAATGTGGAGTTCAGTGAAGGGGAGGAGGGGTGGGGGGAAGGCCCTCTGTTATCCGAGTCCAAGTCAAGCAATTTCCTGCCAATTAACATACGGCTGCTGCTAACATTTCTCCCAAGAACAAAGCTCCAGCTAAGGGGGAATTTTATACCAGTTGATACAAGGTTATCAATAAAAGCTGCCCTTGCTAAAGTCCCGGTCTTGCTCCCATGGAAATAAGTGATTTCAGTGCAAGCAGTATTGGGCCCTAGTAAGCCAAGCTTACTTTGACTGCTGACATTAAATGATTGATAGAAAACTCCCATTTTATAACAGAAGACTTCAAAAGCAGCTTCTAAACTTGCACTGACCATTTATCACATCTGTGTTCACACTGGTGTAATTAACTTGGAAGGTCCACATACAAACTACATTTGCATTCACAAATAGTCTCATTGAGTACACGGCAGGGTGTTGTGAGGCCAAATTAAATAATGTTGAGATCCTTGCTATAGAAATGCCAAGGATTATTAGACTATGATAATAAAACTAAAAACCAGCTAGGAATCTTTGAGACTTCTTTCTGCAAACAAGTGTATTCAATTAACTTAATTATACAGTGAACCAATGTACTGGGAGGCCTGAGTGAAATGTAGGACTTGGGAATCAGAATAATAGATACTTGTTATTATAACTATGTCGGACATTTTATATCCTGAGATTAGACTCTTTTCCTTTCCTCTTCTGAATCTTGTAGCTTCTTTGAGGAGGCTGGTGGGAAGAGGTTAAAGGTCACATCGAGCTGCCAGTAAGAGTGAAAAATGGTGGATCCTGCTTCTGAGCTTTGGACTATGAGTTCCATTATTTCCCTTTGTAATGGTGATACCTTCCCATGGAAGGATTGAATGTTGCAAATTAGCGTTCTGACTTATCTTTCTAATAACCTCTTCAGGTGTAACAGCAAGCCAGCTGTTGGTAAGAACAAAAGAAGCGGCTTGCCAGTGTCCAGCTTCAGGCATCTGTTACAAATGCCTGTAGAACAGTAAAGGGCCTGATTTGTTTTTAAGTGAATAAACAAAAAGGTCTTTCCCTCCTTCCAGAAGAAACAAGGATCATACCAACTTCACTTCAGCCCTGCACAATAATGATGGTGAAAATCTCAATTTCAAGAACAGAAACTTCAGCAACGAACTGCTTGTCCACATAATTCGGTGAACCTTAGAGAAAATGTTACATACAAACGGAGCTCAGAGGGAAGAGATTACGAATTATTCAAAAATCAGAGAGAGAGAGAGAGAGAGAGATGAGCTTAAAATACACTCTTGGCTCTGAATTTGGGGAAGCTGACTTCTATGGGGGCTGGGCCTGAGAAAAGATTGAATAAAGACTGCAGGATTTGGCCCTTAATGTCCACAATGCTCTTCCTATATACACATAAAAACTCCCATTGATGGGAGTGGACGATTTTATCCACAGATGCACAGGGATTGACTCTGCAACCTTCACGCATGTTGACGAGAACTTTCACAAGAAATCCAATCGGTACTTTAATTTCTCATGTTTTCTCTGAATAGCCCTTTGTAAACCTTACACTGAAATCTGATTCCTCAGCAAAATTTTCTTTCCTCATCTCACAGCCAGGCTGCTTGATTATTGTAGGATATTGCTCCTGGGGACTGGGATTCTGCCATTTGGGGGGAATTTTTTTTGTTTTGATAAAATAATTGTTGACATTAGAAAAAGAAATCTCTCATATAAAGGATTACATGGACTTTGCAAACCAACAGAAGGAACAGAAGACAAGTCACGTTTTGGGATGACAGATCTGGGACTTGATTTTTAGTAAGCTATGCAAGTGGTATTGGTGCATGTGCTTAGGATCTGATGTAATTCCCATTGAAGTCAATGAAAAAAGGCTTTCACTGACTTCATTTGAACTGGATCAGGCCCTTATTGCATGTGCACATACAGCATAAAGATTTGTGCAAGCACATGGCCAGACAGGTTCCTATCAAGCCACATGTGGACATAATCCCTGGGCACTGCATGTGGACATCCACCATGAAGCAGATGTTCAAAAGAGCTCAGCATGTTGGGTACTGAGCACTTCTTCGGAAATCTGGTCCATAATTACATGCCTAAATGGGAGCTGAGCTCTTGAATATCTGCCCCTATTATGAGATTATGACTTTACAGTTGAAAAACATAACCATCTGACATCAAAGTGTGACATATGACTGGGTGGCCACCTGGAGAGCTTTTTAAATTTCTTATATATGGCATATTGAGGGGATTTACAAAGATTCAGAATAATGATTTGATGTTCTTAAATAAAAAGCACTACAATGTATCCCCAAAATTTTGTGTATGCAAAATGTAGTCCTTCAGTATACATCCTCTCTACATTATGTGTTTATAGAGTGCAAGCTCATGCCCATATCACAAGTACAGAACCGATCACCAAACGAGGCATTTTCTTTCTTTTTCTCTTTATAGGAACATATCAATTACTAAGAGCTAAATTCTGCTCAAGATGACCTATATTTACTACATTATTATAGTGTATAGTCTCTGGCAGGTTGCTCTCAGGAGAGAAGGATGTTGCATATTATAGATGGGTATTATGCTATGGGTTTATGTTATGGATTTCAATAGTGCTATTTCAGTGACAGAGGGCATTAGAGTGATAGTACTGTGAAACTCTTGTTAAAAATTATTTACTTGAGGAGAAAAATACCCTCCTTTTCCCTTTGGTTTCCAGGAGCTGCTCACATTATCTTATTAAGTTGCATACAACTACTTAAATTGGGTGAAATTCATGAGTACTTCTTGATAACTAGCAAGACTATGAAAACAGACCTGTAGAGATTACCATTCAACTTTTACACAGGGAGCTCCCCCCTCGGAAAATGTAATTAAGAGAGCTAAATTATTAATATCTATTTTACACAAAGATGAGAAAGAAAACTAGAATCTTGCCTTGTTCCAATCAATTGGAAAAAATCATTCTTTAATAAGAGGGTGGAGATCAAGATGCATGCTTTGACTTTCTCATTGGAAGGGATTCTCCAATAATCAGTTCTCCATCCCGTTCCATGTTTTTCTGGTGTGCAGGTCCACACCGACAACTACCTCTTCCCCTCAGCTCACACAGAGGAAAATCCAATAAACAAAAGACCCTACTTCTATAGCAGGGGTAGCCAACCTGTGGCTCCCTGTAAAGGCACCGACTCTGGGGCTGGAGCTACAGGTGCCAACTTTCCAATGTGCCAAGGGGTGCTCCCTGATCAACCCCTGGCTCTGCCACAGGCCCTGCACCCACTCCACCCCTTCCCCCTTCCCCTGAGCCTGCCGTGCCCTCACTCCTCCCCCTCCCCAGAGCTTCCTTCATGCCACAGAACAGCTGATCGGGAGGTGCGGGGAAGGAGGGGAGGCGCTTATCCGCAGGACTGCTGGTGGGTAGGAGGTGCTGGGAGTGGTGGAGGGCAGCTGGGAAGCTGATGAGTGGCTGCTGACGTATTACTGAGGCTCTTTGGCAATGTACATTGGTAAATTCTGGCTCCTTCTCAGGTTCAAGTTGGCCGCCCCTGTTCTACAGCATTATACCTAAAGGCAATTATTAGGCAGGAACTCTAATAGCTGAGAGGGGTCAACTGCAAGAGAAGAAAATGTTATGATGACAGAGGGAGACTAAACAATGATGAATGTGTGAAACTGTGCAGTGTTTAATGTTTGGGGAGCTGGAGAGGGGAAGGCAACATTCTTTTCTATCCCTGCCATTGTCTAGAGAAGTTTTTGCCCTGAATCGTATTTGTTTACCTTTATCATGATGATGATATTAACATGCTGCACTTCTATACCAGGTTCCAGGCAAGGAGCTCAAAGTGCTTTAGGTGAGTGTCAGCAGCCACATTTCACAGTTGTGATGTTTCAGAGCATACAGACAGAGAAGTTGACAGAAGCATGAATACTCTTGCAGGAAGGTTTCAGTATAACACTACTTGATTTACTCATGGACTCATTGACTTTAAGGCCGAAAGGGACCACAGTGATCATCTAGTCTGACCTGCTGCACATCGCAGGCCTCACCCATCCACCCCTGTAATAGACCCCGAACCTCTGGCTGAGTTAGTGAGGTCCTCAAATCATGATGTAAAGACTTCAAGTTACAGAGAATCCACCATTTACAGTAGTTTAAACTTGCAAGTGACCTGTATCCCATGCAGTAGTGGAAGGTGAAAACCCCCAGGTAGGGTGACCAGGTGTCCAATACCTGGTGGAAAAGAGATCCTGGCAGCTCCAGTCAGCACTGCTGACCGGGCTGTTGACTGTCCAGTTTGCGGAGCCATGCAGCAGGGCTGGCAGGCACCATGTAGCTTCCAGGAAGCAGCTGGCATGTCTCCCTTCAGCTCCTATGCCTGGGGCAGCCAGGGGGCTCTGCGCACTGCTCCCGCCCCAAGCGCCACCCCCACAGCTCCCATTGGCTGGGAACTGTGACCAGCGGGAACTGCAGGGGCAGAGCCCGCGGACAGGGTAGCGTGCAAAGCCGCCCAGCCATGCCTTCGCGTAGGAGCCAGAGAGGACATGCCGCTGCTTCCTTGAGCTGCTTGAGGTAAGTGCGACTTGGAGCCTGCAGCCCTGTCCTCCTCCCAGGCCCCAACACCCTGCTCCAGCCCTGATCCTCATCATGCCCTCCAAACACCTCAGTCCCAGTCTGGAGCACCCTCCTGCACCCCAAATGCCTCATCCCCAGCCCTACCCCAAAGCCCGCACCCCCCAGACAGAGCCCTCACTCCCTCCCACACAACCCAACTCTGTGCCTCAGTCCTGATCCCACTCCCGCCCTCTGAACCCCTCAGTTCCAGCTGAGAGCATCCTCCTGCACCCCAAACCTTTCATCCCCAGCCCCACCCCAGAGCCTGCACCCCCAGACAGAGCCCTCACCCCCCCCATACCCCAACCCCCTGCCCCAGCCCTGATTCACCCTCCTACCCTCCGAACCCCTCAGCCCCAGCCGAGAGCACCCTCCTGCACCTCAAACCCTTCATCCCCAGCCCCACCCCAGAGCCTGCACCCCCAGACAGAGCCCTCACCCCCCCATGCCCCAACCCCCTGCCCCAGCCCTGATTCCCCCTCCTACCCTCCGAACCCCTCAGCCCCAGCCGAGAGCACCCTCCTGCACCTCAAACCCTTCATCCCCAGCCCCACCCCAGAGCCTGCACCCCCAGACAGAGCGCTCAACCCCCGCACTCCAACCCTCTGCCCCACCCCAGAGCCCCCTCCCACCCTCTGAACCCTGAGCCCCAGCCCAGAGCACCCTCCTGCACCCCAAACCCCTCATCCCTGGCCCCATATCAGAGCCCTCACAACCCCCCACCACAAGCCCCTGCCCCAGCCCAGAACTCCATCTTGCACCCTAAACCCCCATTTCTGGCCCCACCCAGAACCCACACCCCCAGCCCGGAGCCCATACCTCCTCTCACAACCCAATCTCCTGCCTCAGCCCAGAGCCCCCTCCCATACTTCAAACCCTTCGGTCCAAGCCCAGATCACCCCCCTACACCCCAAACCCCTCATCCCCAGCCCCACCCCAGAGTCTGCACTCCCAGCCGGAGCCATCACTCCCCTGCACCCCAGCCCCTGAGCCAGCCCGGTGAAAATGAGTGAGTGAGTGAGGGTGAGGAGAACAAGCAACAGGAGGGGTGGGATGGAGTGAAAAGGGATGGGGCCTCGGAGACTGGGTGGGGCATGGATGGGGCCTCGGAGGAGGGGCAGAACAGGGTGGTGCAAGAGTGTTTGGTTTTGTGCCAGTAGAAAGTTGGCACAACTTAGGGTCTCTGTCAATGTCACCTGGGGGGAAATTCCTTCCCAACTCCAAATATGGCATTCAGTTAAACCCTGAGCATGTGGGTGAGACCGACCAGCCAGACACCCAGGAAAGAATTCTCTGTAGTAATTCAAATCCCTCCCCATCTGGTGTCCCATCTCAAGCCATTGGAGAAATTTGTTGCTAACAGTCTCAGATCAGCTACATGCCATTGTAGGCAGTCTCATCATACTATCCCCTTCATAAATTCTATCAAGCTCAGTCTTATACCCACTGAGATTTTTTGCCCTCACTGATCCTCTTGGGACACTGATCCGGAACATCACTCTTCTGATGGTTAGAAACCTAATTTCAAGCCTAAACTTGTTGATGGCCAGCAGTTTATATCCATTTGTTATTGTGCCAACATTGGTGCTTAACTTAAATAACTCCTCTCCTTCCTTGGTATTTATCCCTCAGATGTATTTATAGACAGCAATCATATCTCCCTTCAGCCTTCTTTTAGTCAGGCTAAACAAGCCACACTCCTTCAGTCTCCTCTTGTACGGTAGGTTTTCCATTCCTCTGATCATCCTAGTAGCCCTTCTCTGCACCTGTTCCAGTTTGAATTCATCTTTCTTAAACATGAGAGACCGGATTGCACCCAATATTCCAGATGAGGCCTCACCAGTGCCTTGTATAATGGCAATAACACTTCCCTATTTCTACTAAATACCTCATCCGATGCATCATAGGATTGCATTAGCCTTTTTTCACGCCACATCACATTGGCAACTCATCGTAATCCCGTGATCAACCAATACAGCCAGGTCTTTCTCTTCCTCTGTCACTTCCAACTGATACATCCCCAGCTTATAGCAAAAATTCTTGTTGTCAGTCCCTAAGTGCATGACCTTGCACTTTGCACTGTTAAATTTCATCCTATTGCTATTACTCCAGTTTTCAAGGTCCTCCAAATCTTCTTGTATGATATTCCTGTCCTCCTCCATATTGGCAATACCTCACACCTTTATGTCATCTGCAAATTTTATTAGCACACTCCCACTTTTTATGCAAAGGTCATGAATGAAAATGTTAAATAAGATTAGTGCCAAAACCAGTCCCTGAGAAACTCCACCAGAAACCTCCCTCCAGCCTGACAGTACACCTTTCAGTATGACACACTGTGGTCCCGCCTTTAACCAGTTCCTTATCCACCTTGTAATTCTCATATTAATTCCCATCTTCTCCAATTTAACGAATAATTTCCCATGTGGAACTGTATCAAATGTCTTACCGAAATCCAGGTAGATTAGATCTACAGCATTTCCTTTATC
This sequence comes from Gopherus flavomarginatus, assembly GCF_025201925.1. Taxonomy (NCBI): domain Eukaryota; kingdom Metazoa; phylum Chordata; order Testudines; family Testudinidae; genus Gopherus; species Gopherus flavomarginatus. The sequence continues at coordinate 22,502,690 of NC_066626.1, read as the reverse complement.
TGAAATATCAGTTATCTTTTTGATCTGGCATGATCTACCTTTTATAAAACCATGTAATATTTTATGCCAATTTACCTCTATGTCCTTAACTACCTTCTCTTTCAAAATTTGTTCCAAGACCTTGCATATCATTGAAGTCAAACTACCAGGCCTGTAGTTTCCTAGATCAATGGTTCTCAAACTAGGGCCGCTGCTTGTTCAGAGAAAGCCCCTGGCAGGCCGGGTCGGTTTGTTTACCTGCCGTGTCCGCTCCAGGCCAATGGGAGCTGCAGGAAGGGCGGCCAGCACATCTCTCAGCCCGCGCCCCTTCCTGCAGCCCCCATTGGCCTGGAGCAACAAAGGCACAATGAATCCCATCTTGCTTTAAGCTGACTCTTAACAGAATGACTCTGCTGTCATGCTTTGTTACACAGGACTCAAGCCTGCAAGCAGGGCCAGCAAACTCCAATTCACCCCACCCTATGGCAATAACTTGCAATTCCAACACAGTCTTCAACACAAGATAAAAGTGAGGTGCTGTGGTCACAGAGGTAGGGAACCGGGACTAGAAGCCAGTTCTTTTTACACCCAGTTCTGGACTTTAGCCACAAGACTAATCTTCCTCTCTTGTCTCAGACAGCAAATACACATCTATTAGTATCACAGAATTATCCAGCCTTTCAAAAAATCCAGCTGTAGCATTTGCCTCTAACTTCCTGCAATAGTGAATTCCACAGACAGTCCATATGCTACACAATCATTTAGAATAACAGGAAATTCTTCTTTAGCGTATTTCCTTTTATTAGTTCTACATATTTTGGCCTTGAATCATCCCCGCTAGTCTAAGGGGGCTCAATTTGTGCACACACCCCCCTGCCAGTGGAGCAGCTAAGCCAATCAATGCATTCCTTCCAGGAGACAGCAGGGTGCAGGTTCCAGGTAGCTTGCATCATTGCACCCCAACTCCAAGCAAACTTGCCACCTGCAGCCTGGGTTCTGCCGTTAGGGTGAATCCGGCCCACTGGCTTTTATTCCACTGAATATCGCCAAATTCTCAGTACAATTTTCAGCAGAGCTTTGATACCACAATCAAGTCTCTTCCAACCGCTTCTCATCCCTATGCTAAATGGCTGAGATTCTGTCCCACAGCACAGATCACACAACACTATCCCTGAGCTTCCTAATTCTGGGATGCTCTGTGGGCCAGTGCGGCCTCCCTGTGTAACTTAGCAGGCCTGGGTCAGCACAGCTCTGAGTAACAGCAACTTCCTGGGCTGCCTATGGCTTGCAAAGCAAGACAGAATGTTCATAGCAATGTGCATTACAGCTTCGCCTCCTGCTCTGGGGCAATTCTTCCCCAGCCCCTTGCAAGACATTTACAGCCCCAGTATCCTGCTGACATTGTGTATAGGGCCAGGGAGAATGACCCCACCCAATAAGTCTAGTGTCTCCATTCTCTCATTACATTTCATCTTCTGTGTGACTCTTCACATGCTAAAGTGAGCATAAGCACTTTGATCTCAGCCTGCTCCAGCCTCTCAGCTGTTTCCCTCCATCCTTTAAAATAAAAACACACAACTCAAGCAAATGATTCTACTTGTTGCTCTATAAAACTAGAGTCCCAACGAGGAAGGCACAAGTGTAGCTCATCAGGAGGCAGGGTATGAGGGGCATGTTGTGTGCCTAAAGCACTGGCCAATCTGTTCAAGAACTGTTTACTTAGACCAGGGGTTCTCAGACTGGGTGTTGGGACCCCTCAGAGGGTCTCAAGCTTATTACATGGGGGGTTGTGAGCTGTCAGCCTCCACCCGAAACTCCGGTTCGCGTCCAGCATTTATAATGGTGTTAAATATATTTTAAAAGTGTTTTTAATGTATAAGGGGGGGTCACACTCAGAAGCTTGCTGTATGAAAGGGTCACCAGTACAAAAGTTTGAGAACCACTGACTTAGACCATGTCAGTGATGAGGCAAAGTTTACTACTTTTTGATGCCAGATGTGGCCTAGTTAAGTTTACAGTGAACAGGTGAGCAAATCACAATAGCCCTCCCCCTAACTAGCATTCCTGTTGGCACTCAGCAGAGGTGCGCAGGAATCAGGGGTGGCTCTACGTTTTTTGCCACCCCAAGCGCAGCAGTCAGGTAGCCTTTGGTGGCATTTCTGCAGGAGACCCGCTAGGGACGCGGATTCTGCGGCGTTTCTGCGGGTGATCTGCCGGTCCCGTGGCTTCGGCGTACCTGCCGCTGAAGTCGCGGGATCGGCTGACCTCCCGCAGGCATGCCACAGAACGCTGGCTGACTGCCGCCCTCACAGTGACCAGCAGGCCACCCCCCATGGCTTGTCGCCCCAGGCACGCGCTTGCTGCACTGGTGCCTACAGCCACCCCTGGCAGGAATCAATGGTCATGGGTGTGGAACTATCCCCTAAACCCCAGAGGTAGCCCACTGAAGTCAAGACTGACGTACATCCCTGCGGCAACATGCTGCCGTACTCTGCTTGTGAACAGAGGGTTTACTTTTCAGTGCTGCAAATCTAGTACCTTTCACTAACACTATATACACCTTCAGTCATGACACCCTTTAAAGCAAATTACCAGGACAAAGAGGACACACATTTCATTCTCCTAAAATCTGTCTCTGAATGCTTTTCATTTGGTGGCTCTGAACAGAAAGAATTTTTTTTTTTAAGTTTTTACGTTGTGTTGAAAAGTAAAATGTTGCTGCATCTGATTTTTGGTGGACATCATATATGATTGCCAAGGTGAAGAAATGTTTAAAAACACAACTAACCTTTTCTATCTTCCCTCTCCCTGCAAAAATAACTCAAAAACCTGTTAAAAAAAATAAAGTGCAACTCTTTTAATCATCATCAGTAGTGCTTTAACCTCACAGGAAAGAGAAGAGGACGGAAGGATTCTAAGAAATCCAGGCAGGTTAAAGGTCATCATCCTTGCTCTTGGGATAAATCACGTCATCTCTCCTCAAGTACAAACAGGCATTTAATATATACACCCTGTCACACTGAACATACATGCTTCCTCTCTGTCACTATGTAAAAACACACCAGGTTTACATTTTTAAATGGAGATAGGGACAGCAGCAGGAGGAGAGCAAATAAATAGGCAAAAGTAAAAGGACAGAGAAAACAAAGGCAGTTTGTAAAAATGACAGAATGATTGACCTAACCTGGAAATGTTTGCCGGCTATGTAGTTAAAATTCTTATATGAAATGTATCAGAAGGCTATTCTTGTGGAGGTCTTATTAGGACTATTGGGAGTCTGTTTGTCAACACTGCAGACTTTTTTTTCAGCTCTTCTTGGCCTGTGCAAAAAGACATTATCACTCGGCACTTTAGCTGCCCCGATCAGCAGGAGCAGCGCCAGGGTTTCTGGCGCCCTAGGCGGATGGCCATTTCGCCGCCCCCCGCGGCCCCAGTGGACTTACCGCAGTCATGCCGGTGGACGGTCCGCTGCTGGAAAGGCTCCGGTGGAGCTGCTGCAGTGATGCCAGCGGGCAGTCCGCTGGTCTAAAGGCTCCGGTGGACCTGCCGCAGGCGTGACTGCAGTAGGTCCACCGGAGCCTTTAGACCAGCACACCGTCTGCCGAAATGACTGCGGCAGCTTCACTGGAGCCTTTCCAGCAGCGGATCGTCCACCGGCATCACTGCGGTAAGTCCACCGGACCCGCGTGCCGCCCCCCCCAGCAAAATAGCGCCCCCCCCAAATACTGGCGCCCTAGGCCATTGCCTAGGTTGCCTAAATGGTAGCGCTGGCCCTGCCGATCAGTAAAAGAATGGCTGAGGGAACCTTATTATTTTACTACTTTTGGGGAGAGAAACTATATATATGCTCATTGGCAAGAGTGGAAGAAACATTTTGTGCCCATGCACGGAACCTCGTGCAAGCAGCTCGGTTCCATCAGTCCCATAGCAGCAGGCTGGGTGACCTGACCATGGATGCTGTGACATTCCCCTGGTGTTCTCTGGACTGGCGATCTGCCAGGCCACTCCAATCCTCGACTCTGAGAGCCAGCCTTACCCTGCTCTGCTGTGAGAACACCCACTCCTGGGCTGTTCATGCACAGCCTCTAGCCCAGAGGTGGGCAAAGTACAGCCCGTGGGCCATATCCGGCCTGCATGACCATCCTGCCTGCTCCTGAGCTCCCAGCTGGAGAGTCTTGCCCCCGGCCCCTCCCCCGCAGCCCTCCTCCCCTGCAGCTCAGCTCATGGCACCCCCAGGCAGCTCAGCCCTGGTGCACCCCCCGCAAGCAGAGGGCAGGGAGAGCAGGGAGGGAGGCTCATCCCCAGCCTCAGGGGAGCAGGCGGGAGGTGCGGGTGGCAGGAGTGTGGCGAAGGCAGCCGGAGGAGTCAGAAGGAGCACTGGGCAGCCGCGCAGCCGGCTGGAGAGAAACTGTGCTTTAAGGGGGAAAACATCGCTTCTCTCCAGCTGCCCGGCTGCCCCTGCTCCTCCTGAGTCCTTCGCCCATGTTTGCAGGGCCACATTCCAAAAGGGGTTGGGGGGGTTGGATAGGGGATGAGGTCCCAGAGGGGCAGTTGGGGCAGGGGGTCCTGGGAGGGGGCAGTCAGGGGACAGGGGGTTGGATAGGGGGTGGGATCATGGGGGGGCAGTCAGGGGACAGGGTGGAGAGTCAGATAGGGGGTGGGAGTCCCGGGGGGCCTGTCAGGGGCAGGGATGTGGATAGGGGTCAGGGGGGCAGTCAGGGAACTGGGAGCAGGAGGGTTGGATGGGGGTGGAGTCCTAGAGGTGGTTAGGGGCTGGGGGTCCCAGGAGGGAGTGGTTAGGGGATAAGGAGCGGGGGGGTTGGATGAGTCAGGGGTTCTGAAGGGGGCAGTCAGGAGGTGGGAAGTGGGAGGGGGCGGAGGCCAGGCTGTTTGGGGAGGCACAGCCTTCCCTACCCAGCCCTCCATACCATTTTGCAATCCCGATGTGGCCCTTCGGCCAAAAAGTTTGCCCACCCCTGTTCTAGCATGTAAGCCGCCCCTTGGATTGTGCAATTGAATGACACTAGCCAATATCTCTGGCCCCAGACGCAATCCTAGGAACCTCTGTCCTGCAGTGTCCAGTTATGCTTGCTGGACGCTGCAAGCTTATATAAGCTTGTCAATTTCACAAAGAAATAGATAAGTACCAGGCTTGTTATCCCAAGGGGAGTCTCTGACATGCTTCAAACCAATCGCACTGCTTTAGGTAGAATAAACAAACAGATTTATTAACTACAAAGATAGATTTTAAGCGATTATAAGTGATGGGCAAAAAGTCAGAGTGGTTCCAAAAGACAAGAAAATATAAGCACACAGTCAAAACTCTCAACCCTATTAGACTTGGCAACATCTAGGTTAAGCAGTTTTCCTCACCCCACTGGATATTACAGTCCTTAATATACAGACTTGTTCCTTAAACCTGGGCCAATCTCCTGTGTTGGAGTCTTGTCTTCTTCTCAGTGTCTTGGGTGAGGGCAAGAGAAGGGCCCAGTATGTGTCCACTCTGTCTGTTTTATACCCCCAGTCCACGTGCTTGGAAAGCACAGGTCCAGGCATGTCTGGGGGGCATTGCTGTGTCTCTCCAAGCAAAGTTGAGCAATACCCCTGGTGTGGCCTCACGCAGATGAGTCACTGCATTATAGCTCCCTCGCTGGACAATGGCTGTTGATGGGTTCTTTGACACCGTGCCTGGGCGTTGGTTACTTTCCTTGCTGTTGCTTCTGGGCAGCTAATATCTGGCTGATTTCCCCAATTTACAGCATGTTTTAGTGGCCACCATACAACACAATTCTCTTAACTTCATATGCATTAACGATACATATATATGGATAGAGAAATGACTTGCAGCAGATCATAACCTTTCCCCTGATACCTTACAAGCCCTGCTTTATGTGTAAGATCATGATTATATGAAAATGAGGAATATGGGGATTACAATATGCTCCCCCAAGGTACAGAATATCACAGACGCCCCACAAACACATGCTCCATTGAGGGAAAATGAGTCAGCTAAAGGGACACTGAACACATTTCTGTCTGAACATTTTTACCTACTATAGGTTGCTTGCTGTAGAGTTAGTTTTGCTGCTTTGTTATGGCCAGTTGCCTGCTCCTCACACACAGGTCAAGGGGCTGCTCATACATATTCCCCCAGACCCTGAGGAGGGCGTTACCAGGAACACAGCAGCAGAGCTGCAGCGGCCTCAATTTGGGACCCGGAAGGGTCGTCTTTTCCTTAAAAGCCCCTGCATGAAGCTGAGGTGCAACAGCAGCTGGTGGGTATGCATGGGACTGGGGGAACCCCTTGTTCGCCTCCAACAAGGCCCCTGCATGGAACTGTGGGGTGGAGAGAAGAGACAGGAAGACACTTCATTCCACAAACCTCTACATGGGGCTGGTGAAAACTGCTCTCCTGGTCAGGGCCAGGCCCTAATGAGAGCTGGACAGGCAGGGACGGCTCTAGGCATTTTGCCGCCCCAAGCATGGCAGGCAGGCTACCTTCGACGGCTTGCCTGCGAGAGGTCCCCGGTCCCGCGGATTAGACAGCAGCCTGCGGGAGGTCCGCCAAAGCCGCGGGACCAGCGGCCCCTCCCCAGGCATGCTGCCAAAGGCAGCCTGCCTGCCGCCCTCGCGGCGACCGGCAAAGCGCCACCTGCGGCTTGCCGCTCCAAGAATGCGCTTGGCGTGCAGGTGCCTGGAGCCGCCCCTGTGGACAAGGGAACCCAAGGGAGCCCTGTTCTTCACTCCTCAGACTCCAGCTGCAGGAAGGAGCAAGCTTTTCATTCCCTAAGGATCCCTCTTCAAGTCCCAGGGAGGAGGTTAGAGGCTGGGAGGCCTTACCTCAGTTATGCTGCTGCTGCTAAGGAAGAGGCAGGCCAATAGTGTGCATGCTGGGTGGTAGAAAGTCATTGCCCAAGCACGTATGATGGGGTTGATCTCAGGCTCCCTCCCTCTTGCTGAAAGATCCTGTAAGCTGCAGAGAAACAGAAAAAAACCTATAAAATTTCTCTTAAACGGAATTTCAAAATTAAAAAAACCCAACACATACACAACCCTCAGGACTAGAATTTAAAGGGTAAACTATCAGAAATCAGGATCTGTAAAAACTGAATAGTTAAAAAAAAATAAGTTGACAATGTTCCATGGAAGTATGAAAGTGCCTTAATAATCACATTACTCACCACCTACAGCATCCTCAAGCCCATCCTATGTACATAAAGGTGTGATTATGAGTGGACAGGAGCTGGTGACATTTGCACAGGGAACTGCAAAAAAACTGTTTCACAGGCCTGCCTAAAAACGCTTAGGAAGGCTCTGCTAAGGCAGGGGCTCTTTAGACTTTCTCTGACTTAACTGACTGTGATAAAAGCATTTCAAAATATAAACCAGCTGTTACACTCTTCTTGCTCACTTTAGGCTCAGATCTGTATGATCTATAATGCACTCCTAGCAGTATTCTTAAAGTTGCAGTAAAACTGAACACCATTTGGGAAAAGTGATAGGCTGCCTGCATGCATCAAGAAAAGAAAGCTATTGTGCAAGTATGAAAAGTGGGAGGAAAATTTCAGAGTCAGATTGGCAGGGAGACACTGACAATGAAGAAAGCTTACAGGGTGCACTAAGGGCTCATCTCTAGAACTGATTTTTGCACAAGTATAGCTGCACCAGTGTAGCCACACACATCCCATGTAGATGCCTGCCTCCTCAGGCCAGAGTAAGTCCAGCTTGGCATAGCTGCTGATGAGCTACACAGGGTTTGCATCTGTGTAGCTACACCAGGCAAAAAATTCCAATCTAGACAAGCTCTGAGTTTTCCTGCTACCACCTCCACAATGACTCAGGAGTCAGGGCAGCAGGCTTACATAGATGGCCAGTACTTGGCACAGTTAAGTTCTCACGCCACCAATGAATACTACAGTTGCTACAGTGATTAGGCTTTATCAAATCCTGGCAAGTAGCAGCACAACCCTTGTCAATTCACAAATTATCTTGTAGGGGAAGATAGCTTCGTATTTCATATTATTTTGAAATGCACATTGCAGTGGAAGGAGGACACAATTCTGTTTATTTAGGGCCTGATTTTCAGAAGTGCTGAACAGCCTCAGTTCCACAGAGGTCAATGGCATCTGTGTCTGGGTGACATCTCTGTAAATCATTTGTAAATGGTTTAATAACCATTATTTGTGAAGATAAAATAAGAGGATTAACCAACCAAAAGAGAAAAGCATACATTCCCCTAGGTAGGCTTCATTAATTCCTTTGGGAGGGAGAAAAATCAATTAAAATATTGGTTTAGGTTCCAGATCAGAGTGTGGAAACAGAACAGTGGCTTTTTTGTTTGAGAGAGTGAATGATAAAGTGAGATCAATCCACTTTCCAGTTTGATTTCATTTGTTCATCAGTTTGTATTGAATATACTTAAAAATGCCAGCACAAGAGCTTGTTTTTTGCAGACATTTTGCAATTCTACGAGGAACAGAAATGCACTGGTAAGGTTAGAGGGGCTACATTCACGGTAATCTCTCTATCTAATTTGTGTGTGCTATTTTTAATATCATCAAGCACTCAAATGTTACAGGGATAGGTGATAGAGAAATGGCCAATCTTAGAACTGTATATATTGATAAATGACACTGATGTCAATCAACATGCTACTGTGTACATTTTAACCAGATGAATGGCACACAATTCTGTACAATAGAAAAACGATTAAAATGTGAATGGGTAAAGCAAACAGAATGGATAGAAAATGCCATATATTTCTTTATATCTGACTTATCTTATTTAATCTTTACATAAAGTATGAGGAGCTGGATCTAAACACAAAAATGTTCTCAAGATTCCTTTCACCTGGGCATATTAGTTGGAGGAAATGAATGATCCTTGGGGACAGTTCCTCAGAAGAAAGGAAGTGTTTGATGAATGAGGATACAGAGATCTCAAAGTAGCTGTGTCATGCCTCAGCAAGGGCTTCCACAAAGAAGACTGATGGTAGTTACTTACTGCCTTTACAGATGTGGGAGGATATTCAGGCATCTGTGGGACACTGTGCTCTTGAAAAAAAAAAAGGAATTCATCAGAAGCTATTGGAGTAAACCAGATGTAATATATTCAGTTGTTTAAGTGCTATAAATCAAAGTTTTATGTTAAAACAAAGATGGGATGGAAAGGATGTTTTTATGTACTGGGAATTACACACACACAATCTGAATCTGATCTCTCTGACAACAATTCTAGACTTTCGATTTCACTGTCACTCAGGGACAAAATTAGTGAATAAAGGAAAAAAAGAGAGGGAAGGTATATAGACAAACAGAAACACGGCAAAAAAGGGACAGAGTAAGCTAATAAATAAAACAAGAGCCTGATGGGAAGAGATCCTTTGTCAGAATATAAATATTTCCGTTCCCCTTTTATCTTTAATGTGGTGTGTGGAGTTTATTAAAGAGAAGTGTTGCTGTCCCTGGAGCTCATCCACATAGCCGCCCAGGGAGCTGAATTCAAGGCTACTAGCATAGCCGCTCATTTATAAACTCTTCCCTGCTGGAAACAAATGTAATGTACGAAGTAATGAAAGGAGAAGAGGGAATCCATTGTGGTCATTAGAATTCTTATCTTGATGGGCCTGGTGTGGCATTTGTTAATCGTTGGGCTAAACCAACAGAAGCCTAAATAGGACTGTCTGCTCCCCTGGCACTTGAATTCCAGGGAAAGCCGACATTACAGATATATTTCAAGTATTAAATTGTCTCTTTTATGAGACGTGAACAATGCCCCAATTTACGACAAAGCCAAATTTTATTTTCTAGATAATGAAAGTAGGGGAGGAGAAAAGCCCCAAAAAGTGTTGGAGCCTTGATTCCCCACTTGTGTTACTTAGCAGCCCTCCTCATAGACCACACCTTGCAGTCCAGTGTACCAGGTAAATTATTCCTTTTTAACTACTGTTCAGCAAAGACTGGTCCTAACTGCGAGGAGGAATTTACCTTCTCCCCGGTGTTTCTCTGAGTCCTGAACATAGAAAGGGAAGACACTGAAACATGAAACAAAATTAAGAAGAAAGCAGCCTTCCCCTGGCTTCAGTCTGTCAGAGATCTGGTTTCCAATAATGACTTGGTTTCTATTTCCAGCTCTGGCACCGGCACCTCTTTGCTGCCCCTTCAAGATGTTCAACCATATGGCTGCACAAAGCTAAACCATCAGTCAAAGCTTCCAAGTCAGGAAGGGGGTATCATTTTAAATGGCTGCCAGGAGAGTCTTTCCTTCTGTTTCCCTTGCTTGAGCTGTCACAGATACAGGTGTCAAGTTAACCTGGTTCCTTTACTGCCTCTTCATCTCCCCCAACAGACAATGAATAGGGAGTCAGGGGATGGGGAGGGGGGATACTTGGCATTTCCTCTACTCAGATCTTAAGTTGAAAAATATGAAAAGAATTCATTGTTGGTGCTTTCTGAATCCCCACCCCACTGTAGCCCCCTGAGGCTGACCAAATGAACTCCACAGGCCTGATTACGCAGCTGCTATCACGCTGCCAGCAGCTAACTCGCACTGATGTCAATGGGCATTTCTGATATGACGTGGCTGCCTAAGTTGGACTCGCGGTAGCTTGGTTTTGTTTCTGTCTGGGGGGGGGGGGGAGAAGGGAAGGGGTGTATTTATTTTCACTTTTATATTTTGTTTAAACAATGGACCCAATTCTCCTCTTAACTACAACAGTGTAAATCGGGAGTAGAACAGGTCAAAAAAAATTGCAAAAAACATTTTTCATGGACAATTGTTGGCATTTACTTGGTTTAGAATGGTTTATTTCGTTTTATTCTTAATTTTTGTTTTTCTGAATGCAGACATAATGTATGTATGTACCTTTGCCACTAAAACACCCACCTGCCCTTGCAATAGCCACTATGGAAATAAAGAAGTAGGAATTTAGCCGACACCAGAGTTAATACCCCTAGTTTTGCAATAAGTGCCATGAGATCTTTAATGGCCACCAGTGTATTTCAGATCTCACATCTCAGTTTTATTGCCCTCTTTTGTAAAGTGCTTTGAGGTCTATTCAGGAAAAGTGCTTATATAAGAGTTAGATATTACCCTAAAGACAGCATCTTCAGCAATACATCTCCCTGTCAACATGCGGGGAAACTGGTTCAGAAAGAAGAGTGCCACCTACTGGCTTATCAGTCCCACTTCCTGCACCACCACAGGTTTTCCCCAAAGTCCTGGCACGTAAGAGTTCTATGAGATAGCTGCTTGAGACAGTATAGTCACAGGTGAGTTTATTAACACTGTGGCTTTACCATACATGTGCTGCAGCTGAACAAGAAGTGGTTTTAGGAGTTGCTACATGCATTTTTAAAGGACAAAAACACCCTATCACCTGTGGATGAACACTTTTCCCAAAGCAATCAACTATGTCTGACCTTTCAGTCCTCATCCTCAAAGGAAACCTGCACAACATCTTCAAAAGATGAGCTTAGGAGCTTAAATTCATAATTTTGATAGTTACTAAAATCATGGACTGAACAGAGACACTGGATTTATGGTTTATTACAACAATCTATAACCCACTTACCCCCCACCTTTCCACCCTATGACTGGAGAGGTGTTAATGGGCCACTTCCCATCAAATAGTCCTTGGCAGTATGTGTTAACTACTTATACTAAACAATCTGTTCCACCTTGTATTTAGCTGTGACATTCTGAGTATGTTTCCCAGACCTGAAGAAAAGCTCTGTGTCAGCTTGAGAGCTTGTTTCTCAATCACCAACAGAAGTTGGTCCAATAAAAGATAATTTACCTCACCCACCTTGGCTCTCTAATATCCCGGAACCAACATGGCTGCAACAACACTGTATATGTCAATAAATGACATTTAAAAATTCAGAGGCCAAATCCTGAATAACCTTGTACTTGTGTGAGTAGAGTGAGCCAGAAATACAGATTTAGGATTTGATTCTTCAAGATCCTGAGTCCCTTGTATGGGATGCTGAGTGTTCTCAGTTATCTTTTAAATCATTGGGACTACATGTTTGAACCAGATAAGCAGGACTTGGCCCCAGCACCTCTAAAAGTTAATAACTGGCCTGATAGCATCACAATCCATCACATCAAGGCTGAAGAGTGTAATTGCCTGTCCAGAATTGAACCCAGCCCCTGGCAATGAAAGCACCCAATCCTAACCACTAGACCACCAGGGAGATTGGGGGAGGGAATAGCTCAGTGGTTTGAGCATTGGCCTGCTAAACCCAGAGTTGTGAGTTTAATCCTCAAGGGGGGCATTTAGAGATTTGGGTCAAAAATCTATCTGGGGATTGGTCCTGCTTTGAGCAGGGGGTTGGACTAGATGACCTTCTGAGGTCCTTTGCAACCCTGATATTCTATAAGTCTAAGGCTGAGCCCTTAGACAGTAGATCCTAAAGAGATAAAATGTCTTAAATCATGCATATGTCATGAAAGACTTTGTGTACTTAAAAAAAAATGAGATTGAGAGAATCAAATTTAATTCACACACAGAGTTATGTCTGAAACTCCATTCATAATCACTCAACCTATTGTTCCAAAGTATGGTGACAGTTTTGACCCTCTAGCTGTTGTGCATCCTAACCAGGATCTCTCAAACATTAAGGGTTGCAAATGTCAATTGCCAAGCTATATTAGGTTGTGTCAAGAACAGAATTTCAGCCTTTACTCTGAACATCCTGACTTTGGTAGGTGTAAGCCAGACATGTAATGTTATTTCATTTTAGTCTGTGTGAGAGAATTGTATGTGCTGCTGAAATCTATCTCAGATAGTAGTGTTTCCACATCAGAATAGGATTTCTTTCTTGTTTTCTAATGCACTGCATTGCACCACGTTTCTAATTATTGTTCAATTCAAAAATCTGTTTCTGTATCTATTCACAGGAGTTTCAAAAGGCACTTCTATGTAGGCAAGCAGCATAGCACATAAATAATTTCACAAAGTATTAAACAGTGGACGCTGCATGGCTCTCCACTCCAAGCTGACTGTGTGGTGTTTAAATAAACCTCTATGGCTTTACAATAAATTACTACAATCTCCCAGGTGACTGAGGTGATGGAAGAAAGGGAGGAGACCACTAAATGTATTAGTGAACATGTTATTAAGAAAATGGGTCCTCATTCCCACCAGAGAGTCAACCTAGCAGGAGAGGATTATTTAAAATGTTGCTTTCTGGTCCCTCGAGGGAAATCAGCTTAATAACTTCAAAGGCAAAAAAAGACCCACCAGTAGCAGATCTAATCAAGTTCAGTCAGTACAGACCATCACTGAGACGAGAGTGATATTTTTGTAATGGTTTACTGAAGAAAGGTACTATCTAGTATTCTACAAGTGGCAGTAATTGTCTGCCTGTCTTTTCCTCACCTCTACTATTGTTTTGTCTGTATAAAATTTCACTTCTTGATCATATGTTTGTCTCCTTAGTAGGATCACAGTATTCTGGAGGCTTGTTTCAGGTAAGGACTTTCATAGATCAAATCACCAGGAGCCAGATTACCCCTACTGCAGTAAACCCCATGGGAGATGAGAGGGGCCGAACGGGAGGAAAATGCTCTGAAAAGTTCTTTTCAGAGTTTCTCCTCTATTGTTCTACCGAAAGGAGAGTCCTCCTCCCAGCCCACCATGGAATGATGTATGAGGCCTAACTATAACCCCGTAGATCTGATCATTGGGGAAGAAGGAAGCCATAGCCAACTGCATGGAGGTATGTGCCTCTGTTAGCTCTGTGCTCCTAACAGTTCCCTTTCCCCATGCTGCACGGCTCCATAAAAGGAACTAAAAGGTTTGTTTTTCTGTTGGCTCCAATTTTGGAAATACAGTCTCTGTTAGGAAACTTTTACCCTAAACAGGGGGGTAGTAGTAGCGATTGGTAACTTAAGCATGGATGAGAAAAGGGGAGAGGATTTTGTAAACAAAGGCTTAAGGATTCCCCTGCTTCTTTAAAAGACATCTGGCAAATTCTGTATCAAATAACAATTCTTCTTTTCTCCTTTGGTAGGCTTTGGAAAACAAGTATTTCAGGAGACTTTGGCAAGTTTGAATCTAGCGAAGATAAACCATTTGTTTGATTACCTCAGTTGTGTGATCTGTGTGATCCATTGCTTGGAGCATTTAAAATTAGACCAGAGAAGCCACTAGGAAATTCTCAGAGGACTAGATGATCTAATAGGTCTTTGCCATCTTTTATTTGGGCCAAATCCCACTCACCTTACCCAAGCAAACACTCTCACCTAACTTAACTACAGTACTCACCTAAGGGGAGCAGGATTTGGCCCAAAGACTCTAGGATTAATTAAAGGTCCAACCCTGCTCCCAATGAAGCCAGTGGAGAAACTTCCATTTACTTAAATGGGGACAGGTTCGAGCATTTAGTCTGAACACAAAAGAAAGTACCCCTAAGATTTAAAATAAGTTATCAAATAAATGATGATACTGAAACACAAAGTTAAACAGGGCTGGGAGCAGACTGTATCAAGATGCAGCAAGAAGAGAGTGACCAGTGGCCCCCTTATTAAGAATGTATTTAGAGAGCATCAAACGATGTGCCACGCTCTGCCCCGTGTTGTACATATCTAGGGATTTTTAATACATTAATCACAGTGGGATCTGTGAGTGCAGAACGAGAACAGTTCCAGTTGATTTCAGAATAAACAGCACAATAGCATGCACTGTCCCAACATTCTGCCTAAGAAAGAAGAAGTGGAAGAAACTGAAAGACATCATAAAATGTATGCTGCCATCTTGATCTGTTGGCCTTTATGAATATAGTGCCGCATACGTCCTCGTGTCTGATGCGATGCCGCCTATGACTAACAGACTATAGTCTACTTCATTCAGCAAGGAAGAGGAAAAAGCATCCTCTTTCCAACACTGACCCTAATAGCAAGCACGGTGAGCCTACACTCAAGTTTCCACCAACCTAGGAACTGAGCAGGAGATAATTTAACATTTATGGATTGTAGTGATGACTTTCATAACAAATATCAGAGGGGTAGCCGTGTTAGTCTGGATCTGTAAAAGCAGCAAAGAATCCTGTGGCACCTTATAGACTAACAGACGTTTTGGAGCATGAGCTTTCGTGGGTGAATGCATTTGACGAAGTGGGTATTCACCCACGAAAGCTCATGCTCCAAAACATCTGTTAGTCTATAAGGTGCCACAGGATTCTTTGCTGCTTTCATAACAAAGAGTCAGATGGGAACCTGTGAGATTAAATTACATCATGGTGATCAGTGAGGAATGTTCCTCCTTGATGAAAGGGAACTGCAGGCATGGACCCCATTTTGTTCATCGTCACCGGAAGCCTTTTGTCATCATACACAGTGACATCATTCTATCAAAGCAGGATGCTAAACCGATGCCACGGATCCCAGACAACACGTGTATTGTCAATAATGCACACAGCTAAAGAAATACACAATCTCTTCTACATTTTATTTCATAAGCTTGACATCTAGAGCACTGCAGCTTAAGAACAATACAGGTTATTAAACAGATAAAATTTGCTGTAAGCCAGAGGTGCCCAAAGTATCACCCAAGGGTTAAATGCAGCTCATGGTCACTTTCTCACCAAACTGCTGACTGAGGATGAGAAGATTAACTCCACATTTTAGTCACAGAATGCAGAGACGAAAGATCTCTAAGGCCAGCTAGTCCATCTCCTCAGCAATGCAGGACTGTTCCCTCTTGCATATTTAATTGTCCAGGCTGATTTTAAATGTGCCAGGCAAGGGAGCTTCTACTGCATCCTTTGAAATATTACTCCATAGGATAACAATTATCTAAGAAATCCATCCTGCAACCAGCGTTTACCTCTCTCACTGTGGGAAGCCACATCCCCTGCAGCAATATCTCCCTCCTTTTGTCATTTGTGCCCTCCCATATGCTCTTTGTCAATCAGTTTGTTATGTCTTCAGTCTAACTTCAGATTAAGCTCCTTGGGAGGCAGGGGCATGGTCTTTTTTCCCCTGAGAAGCATCATGCTGTCCTGTGTCACCAGATAAATACCAGATCTCTTTGATAAACTCGAACAATAAGCTATGGGATTAGTCTATCAAGGCCGATATAAATAAAAGTAAATATTATAATTGTGGATTTGTTTTATTTTTATTATGCAAATTAGGGGCACAACACAGCCTCCTGGCAAGCTGCCCACATAGCCTCAGGTATCACCAATTCTGATCATCCCTGCTCTGTAGCATGCCTGATCATGGATGAACATACATGCAAATATGCTTCAGAAATGTTGAGGTTAAAAATGACAGAGAAGTTATTTAGCTAAATGAAACACACTAAAAAATGAATTAATCTAGATCAGCAGTTCTAACTTTAGCAACCTGAGGACCCACATTTTGGTTTAAATTTTTTCATGGACTCCCAAGCCACTCCCGCTCATCCCCAGCCCCCACTCCACCCCTTCCCCCAAAGCCCCACTCCGACCCCACCTCTTCCCAGCCACACTCCACCCCTGCCCCATCTGTTCCCCACCTCTTTCCGCCCCCTCCCCCAAGAACACCCTATGCCCGCTCCTCCCTCTCCCTCCTGCACACCACTGAACAGCTGTTCCCCAGCGTGCAGGACGCACTGGGAGTGAGGAAGAAGAGTTGATCAGTAGGGCCGGCGGCTCCAGACATGATTCTACCCCCTCCCCCAAGCACGCCCCGTCCTCACTCCTCTCCTCCTCTCCCAACGCCTCCTGCATGCCGGGGAACAGTTGTTCAGCAGCACGCAGGAAGCACTGGCGGTAGGCGTTGAGGCAGGGGTGGGGAGTTGGAGTTGATCAGCGGGACTGGCCAGTTTGACAAATGCTGATCTAGATAAATCTGGGGCTTTGGCAAACTAAGTAGGAAAAAACACAACATGTGGGAGCCAATGAACAGAGCAAATTTCTGCAGGATGCTGTCTATTGGGAATGAAGAAAGACAGAAATACAGACCTTTGCTACTTGTTTGATCTTTGTTATTTTAAAGGGCAGTGATGACTGGAACTCTTAAAACAGATAATCTCAAAATGTTCATCCTGAGGCTTCCAAAGTGACTAAGTGATGGGCTTTTCCCCTTTATGTGAAGGGTTCAGAATGAGATAAGAAACACCAAAAGTGAAATGCACAATGCTGAAAAGGGGCCTTGCACCAAAAGGAAAAGACATCAGACGGGGGTGCCTTTCTTCATTTCATAACCTAACTTGGGAAATAAACTTTTTTAAAAAAATGTCTAAAAATAAAGAGAGAGATTCACGGCTTAGAATTTCTTCATCTCTGCAACACTCCCTGTATGTGATGGGTTAACCTTGGTGGTTGTATGTTCAATCCATACATCTGACCACACTCTAGACTGGCTGTTCGTGCTAAAGATTAGACGGATATTATTCCTGTGTTAGGGACCAATCAATGCCTCCCACAATTTGAGATAAGGGCCCCTCTCCTACTGGGGCAAATGTCCTGTTTTGATGGGCTATCCTCAGAGGCTCATGGAACTCAGGTGTTTTCATAGGGTTCTGAGGGAGAGTAATGTAATGCCAACAAACCACTCTGTTGATTGTCTCTTGTCTTCAATGGTTGATGAGGATGCAGAAGGACTACTCTATTTCAGTTTCAGACTCACAGTCACCATGATTTATGGCTGAGATACAACAGATGATATGACAGGAAAGACAGAACACTAGTGGTAGGCATTATATGCAGCTGTTGAGTGATTGCATCAAAAAGATCTTCTGGAGTCTTACACAGTGGCAATGGGTAGTTTCGCAGCATTGTGTGTTCAGCAGGGGCATCATTTGAGGAAATAATTGGGGGAGGGGAGACAAAGTTGCATCAGCATGTAGAACATATGTGATTACATTCTGCAAAGTTGGGGGGGGAGGGGTAGAGAATGACAAAAAGTGGAGTAGATAGACCTGTAAAAAATCAGAGGAGGAACCAAGGCTGGGGGTATGTGTGTGACTGCCCCCCTTGACCCATAGAAAATGATGCCCCTGCTGTTCAACAGATTTGTTCTGGGTGACTGACAACCTGGTTAATGTTGGCTGCCTTCACTCAGCTGCTGATGAGAATCCCTCCTGTTGTGCAAAAATTTAAGTTGCTTTGCAGATTAAAGCTAGTGAAATTTAGATTGAGCTGCCTGTATCAATGAAGACAGGGAAATATCTCGGGAGACAAGTGCTATGAATTTCCTGCTTGAGTTTCAACCAATGTCATATGGAGATTCTGGACGTATTGAGAAAACTGCATGCCACAACCTGTGTAACCTCTGTTCCAGAGCCAAGATACAAAAAGCTAGCAGGACAGGGAATGGGCTGAATGCCTCTGAATTCCTTGAAACTGGCAGTGTTGCCAATCTCATGATAATTATTGTTTTCCTTAAAGTCCCAGCTCCTGGAGTCAAGTGGATATGTGATGATTTCAGCCTTCATTCTTAAAGAAAAAGTAAGTTTCTAGCCCTCATGGACATGGAGAAAGCTTCCAAATATGACCCCAGTGCACCCTAAAGGTTCAAAAAGCAGAAGGCAAATAAAAATCTATTAAATTTACATAAGCTCATGATTTTAAAGCCAATCTCATGATTTTTGGTGAGCCTGATTTATGATCTTTAAACATTTGGGGATGGCAATATTGAATTTGTCAGTAAGGATTCTGACCTGAGTGGATAATGATCAGGTTCCCAGGCAGGTATTATTGGATCTATCAGCTGCCTTTGATGCTGTGGATCAGGACATGCTGTTGACATGTTCGTGTTCCCTGGCAAGAGTGGAAAGGGCTATCCCTGGTGGGGCCATTTCTTTTACTCTGAAAGATCCCAAATGGTAATGTTGGGTAATTTATTTTATGCTTCAAGGTCTCTGGTGTGAGATACAACAGTTAGCCCTCAGGATTCTTTCAGGCTGGCTGGCTGAGGAGAAGGGGGATCAGGCAGCTACAGACTGCCAACACTTCAAGGCTCTGTTCCCGTGCTCTAAACAAAGTTCGCAGACTGGGTTATCCTCAGACCTCAAACTGTCACCCTGGGATCACTTTCCCTCTTACAGTGGTTGTTTCCTTTGTTCCTGGGGTCTGTGTTTTTCGGGGGGGGGGGGGGGGAGGGGAAAATCTGGAATGGCACATGCTTCAGAGACTTCCCTTCTGAGTCTTAAAGGGATAGCTGATTCCTGTTGCACATTTCTACCATCTGGAACAGTTTTTCAGTATCCTTTCACCTCCTCAGCTCTCTCTCTTTTCAGATCTCCTCAGGAACTAATTAAGGCACCCTTTCCTCCTTGCCTGTTCTTCAAGTTCACCTTCTTTCTGCTATCGGGTCACATGATGTTTACCTGTTCTGTTCATTCTCTGTGGGGCACCTGGCATTGGCCACTGTTGGAAGACAGGATACTGGGCCAGATGGACCTTTAGTCTGACCCAGTATGGCCATTCTTATTATTGGACTCAAGCATCTTTCAATACAGTATTATAAAATATTGTATAAAGTGTATGACTATACTGTGTAGAGCATCAGAGTCTTCCATGTCATTTCTCATAAATTCTATGATGGGTTGGACCAATGGCCTAATGAAGGGGCTGTTAAGCAATGAAAAACTAGGAGAGCCTCAGGGTTTCAATAGGAAAGTTGAGGGTTGAGTCTCCCATTTCCCACCACCCTAAAAATGTAAAGCATTAAAATATTATTTTTTGTAAAGAACCACAAACGTATGTCTGAAACAAAAATGCAACACTTCAAAGTGAAAATAAATATTTGGGTCATACTTACAGCTGTGGTGTCAATGGGTACAGCTCCTCTGAATTCAGTGAACCTATAGCTGCTTACCCTAGGGTTGAATTTGGCCCTGCATGCTTAATTTGTCCCATTGTGGGGAACTGCAATAGGGCGTTCTGATTAGCCCATGATGTAATCTGCCACATGATCTACAAATCAATTTTGAAGTTTCTTGGTCTCATTGGTTTCAGTCACACTTTCTATATTGCTGAAACCTAGTTCTGTACGAAAAGAGGATCTCCTGCAACATCATTTCACCAGCTGTGAATCCCTGATTCCTTACATCCAGAAATCAGAATGGGCAAAGCAGGGGGCAGAAAGTCTACCTTAGTTTCTTTCTCTGCATTGTCACTGACTGATAGTGAAGCATTTATTTTCATATAACATTCTTCATAGACAATATCACACAATGCTTTGCAGATGAAGCAGTCATAATCTAGAGAGAAAATGAAAGTTTTAGGGCAAGTTTTAAAGAAAACTAACTCAGCAGCTCGAAGTATTAAAGAAAGCTAGGATGGCAAAAAGTGAAATAGTAATCTTTTAAAATGGAATTAATGGCAAAGGGGCAAGTGATACTGTAGGCAAACCTATATCGTTTTTACTGGGGGAACAAATGTAAGTTAGACATTGGAAAATCATGTTTGCTTAGTGGATGTATGAAAGGAAATAAACCATACCAGATGGAAGAAGAAAAGGTTCTCTGGGATGGCCTCAAACTTTTGTAATTGAAAATAAAGGAATGATGGGATTCTTTTCCAGAAACTGGTCCTGCAATTATGAAATGAGCTGAATCATGCCACTCCGTGTATTTTTGAGAGTACAGTGGTTTGGTTTTTTAAAGTATACTTTAAGAGAACTAAATACTTAGTAGAATGCCCATTCATTACTGTATCTAATTTTTGTATCCAACGTTAACAAAGGTAGAATTTTCCAATGTGTTATTAACACTGGGCTACTCTGTAGCTGCTCTAAAGAGCGGTATGTAAGTGTAGGAAACAATTTTCCCCACAAAGTACATCCACACAGATTAGTCAGAATGTCAGTGTGAGTTCCTTGCTCAATTCTGCTCTCTGACGCCAGTGTAAATCCCAAGTAACAACATCAGGATTTAGTCTAGACTTACACTACTGTTACTGAGAACACAGTTGGTCTCCTTAATGCAAGAGGTTGAGAATGTACTAGCATGGTTGGCGGAGCTCCACAGACCACTCTCCAAAGGAGGATGTGGCTGGGATGAGCGGAGCATGACTAGGGCCCACTCCCTTTTGTCATTTAATGGTGCTCAATGGCCTTTGCAAAAGGAAAGCAAACACAGTTTATTCTTTAAAGGGTATAATAGGGTTTTTTCATGAGTATCAAGCAAAGAAATTCTGCTTGCCTCTATACTCCAGAGGCAGGATGCCTCCAGCAACTGTTGCTCAGATGGTACACCTTAAACATAGATGTGGCTGCAAAAGCCACATTCGAGCCTTTGTCCATAAATTAGTCTAATTTTGCAGATACTCCCAACCCTTTACTGATGTCTATGTCCTAAGATATGAGGTTCACCTTTTTCTGAGGGGCCAGGTATACATTTTCATAGAGAAACTTTAAAAGAATAAAGGATCTTAAGGAAAATTAAAGTTGAAAGTAAAATGTGGGGTTTTATATATGATCTCAGCATACAAGATTGTTATGGTGGAGACTTTGTATCAAGATTATGAATGTAATTTTAAATTTCTCAGTGGTCTATAACAAAAGCTTTTAAAAAATGCTTTAAAAATCTATCTAAAGATTATAGTCCCATCACAAATTCATTTATTTTGCCAGCAAGAATAAAGCTTTATGTAGTGATAAATCTGATCCCCCATAAAAAAATAAAGAATCACACATATTACAAATCCCAACAAAGTCACCCATTTACTCTGTTGATGTGAAGAGGATGTTGCTTGTTTTTCCATTTTAATAATTCTTGGCATTTGTTTAGCTCGTTTACATTTTCAAAGCCTGTGCAAACATTACTTAATTTTAGTTTATTAAAGCCACCCTGAGCACAATCTCTGAATCTTTCTCCTACTCAACCTTCCAGCTCAGCAATCCCAGGGCTTGTCTACATCAGAAAGTTGCAGCGCTGGTGAGGGAGTTACAGCGCTGCAACTTTGAAGGTGTACACATCTGCAGGGCACCACCAGCGCTGCAACTCCCTGTTTGCAGCGCTGGCCGTACTCCCGTTTTGTCTCGGGTGTAGAGGATCCAGCGCTGGTGATCCAGCGCTGGTAATCCAATGTAGACACTTACCAGCGCTTTTCTTGACCTCCGTGGAAGGAGGAAGCCTCTGGTAATCAAGCTGGTCTCCTTTCCCGGTTTGCTCTCTCGTTCCCGGAGCCCAGAGCAAGCAGGTCTCCTTCCCTGCGGTTTGCTGGGTGGCTCCGGGAACGAGAGAGCAAACCGCGGCGAAGCGGGTCTCCTTTCCCGGTTTGCTCTCTCGTTCCCGGAACCCCGAGCAAGCAGGTCTCCTTCCCTGCGGTTTGCTGGGTGGCTCCGGGAACGAGAGAGCAAACCGCGGCGAAGCGGGTCTCCTTTCCCGGTTTGCTCTCTCGTTCCCGGAACCCCGAGCAAGCAGGTCTCCTTCCCTGCGGTTTGCTGGGTGGCTCCGGGAACGAGAGAGCAAACCGCGGCGAAGCGGGTCTCCTTTCCCGGTTTGCTCTCGCGTTCCCGGAGCCCAGAGCAAGCAGGTCTCCTTCCCTGCGGTTTGCTGGGTGGCTCCGGGAACGAGAGAGCAAACCGCGGCGAAGCGGGTCTCCTTTCCCGGTTTGCTCTCTCGTTCCCGGAGCCCAGAGCAAGCAGATCTCCTTCCCTGCGGTTTGCTGGGTGGCTCCGGGAACGAGAGAGCAAACCGCGGCGAAGCGGGTCTCCTTTCCCGGTTTGCTCTCGCGTTCCCGGAGCCCAGAGCAAGCAGGTCTCCTTCCCTGCGGTTTGCTGGGTGGCTCCGGGAACGAGAGAGCAAACCGCGGCGAAGCGGGTCTCCTTTCCCGGTTTGCTCTCTCGTTCCCGGAGCCCAGAGCAAGCAGGACTCCTTCCCTGCGGTTTGCTGGGTGGCTCCGGGAACGAGAGAGCAAACCGCGGCGAAGCGGGTCTCCTTTCCCGGTTTGCTCTCTCGTTCCCGGAGCCCAGAGCAAGCAGGTCTCCTTCCCTGCGGTTTGCTGGGTGGCTCCGGGAACGAGAGAGCAAACCGCGGCGAAGCGGGTCTCCTTTCCCGGTTTGCTCTCGCGTTCCCGGAACCCCCCTTGAAGCCGCCCAACAGCGCTGCAGTGTGGCCACATCTAACACCACTTGCAGCGCTGGTTGCTGTAAATGTGGCCACTCTGCAGCGCTGGCCCTATACAGCTGTACTAATACAGCTGTAACAACCAGCGCTGCAAAACTTTAGATGTAGACATGGCCTGCCAGACGGAATTTGCTGAGGGCGCCTGGTATTCGCACAGAAAAAAAAAATTGTTTCAGGGAGGGGGAAAGGCAGATCTTTTCAGACACAGTTCTCCCACACCCGACCCGCCTTCGACACTACCCCATGCCCCCTTAACAGGTGGGGGAAAAGTTTTTCTCAACTTTTCAACTGAGAGATCCCTCCCATCGCAGTCCAGGCTCCTCCTCGCTCTCCCTCTTCCCCACGCCCCTTTCATCAGTTCTAACCAATTCTAATCAGAGCTGTGGAGGCAACAGATGCTGCAATTGGCAGGAGCTGAGGTATAGAACCCCGCCTGCTGTGTGGTTTGTGAATGGGGAGGGGGCGGGGCTCCGTGGAATCCTCAGACATATATGTATCTTTTTTTGTGTGCTACAGGACAGGAGTCGCTCGCCAGAGGAGAGGTTCCAGTAGCTGCTGTATCCTCGCCTCGGACTCTGCCCGCTGCCGAGCGGGGCGAAGGCGCGTTTCGGCGGCACTGCCAACTGATTAGGAGCTCCAAGCGGAAATGTCGGAGCCGGAGGGAGGATCGCGCAGTAATTGGATTTTAAAAGTTATTTAAGCCCCCCAGTAAAATACACGGATCAGTCGGGCGAAGTAATAATCCGTTTAACTGTAACCTAAATCCCAGGCTTTAGGGCTGAGCAGCTAGGCGGGGAGCGGAGCCAGCGACTTGCCGCCGCCACGGGATTTTCTGCGGAACTGGAGAAAGACTTTGCCTAGGTTTCCGGGTGTTTTGTTTACCTCCTCCTACTCCAGGCATCTCAGGAAACTTCGCGCGTGGGGCGACTCTGCCTGGCCGGGGCTGGGCGGTGGGGACAGACTCGCTGCGCCCAGGGAAGACGGCAGACTTGAGGCTGGGACTGAACGAGGATTCTCCAGCGCCTGGCCAGGGCTCACAGAGCTGGTTTAGCAGCGATCCGTGCGCACCTCCTCCTCCACCCGTCTCCGCGTGAGCCTCCCCCGCTGGCTCCTCGGGGCCCCTGATGTACCTGCCGCAGCCCGCCGCTCGGCTCTGAAGGGCTCCCCGCGCCTCCGCTCTCTCCATCTGCCGCGGTGATGTGGGCTGCAGCGGCTGCCTCTCTGGGCCTGGCCGCCCTCCTGGGCGCTCTGGTCGGGATGCCTGCGGGCTCGGCGGCCCAGCAGTACCACGGGGAGAAGGGCATCTCGGTGCCGGACCACGGCTTCTGCCAGCCCATCTCCATCCCGCTGTGCACCGACATCGCCTACAACCAGACCATCCTGCCCAACCTGCTGGGCCACACCAACCAGGAGGACGCCGGGCTGGAGGTGCACCAGTTCTACCCGCTGGTCAAGGTGCAGTGCTCGGCCGAGCTCAAGTTCTTCCTGTGCTCCATGTACGCGCCGGTGTGCACGGTGCTGGAGCAGGCCATCCCGCCCTGTCGCTCCCTGTGCGAGCGGGCCCGCCAGGGCTGCGAGGCGCTCATGAACAAGTTCGGCTTCCAGTGGCCCGAGCGCCTGCGCTGCGAGAACTTCCCCGTGCACGGCGCAGGCGAGATCTGCGTGGGACAGAACACCTCGGAGGCCCCCAGCCGAGCAGGGACAGGGGCCGGCGGCCCCACCGCCCACCCGACCCCTTACCTGCCCGGCCTCCTCACCCCGCCGCCGCCCCACGCCGGCTTCGGCTTCTCCTGCCCCCGGCAGCTCCAGGTGCCACCTTACCTGGGCTACCGCTTCCTGGGGGAGCGGGACTGCGGAGCGCCCTGCGAGCCCGGCCGCCCCCACGGGCTGATGTACTTCAAGGAGGCGGAGGTGCGTTTCGCCCGGCTGTGGGTGGGCGTCTGGTCGGTGCTGTGCTGCGCCTCCACCCTCTTCACCGTGATGACCTACTTGGTGGACATGGGGCGCTTCAGCTACCCGGAGCGGCCCATCATCTTCCTCTCGGGCTGCTACTTCATGGTGGCCGTGGCCCACGTGGCTGGCTTCCTGCTGGAGGAGCGGGCGGTGTGCGTGGAGCGCTTTTCGGAGGAGGGCTACCGCACCGTGGCGCAGGGCACCAAGAAGGAAGGCTGCACCATCCTCTTCATGATCCTCTACTTCTTCGGCATGGCCAGCTCCATCTGGTGGGTGATCCTGTCCCTCACCTGGTTCCTGGCCGCCGGCATGAAGTGGGGCCACGAGGCTATCGAGGCCAACTCGCAGTACTTCCACCTGGCCGCCTGGGCCGTGCCGGCCGTCAAGACCATCACCATCCTGGCCATGGGGCAGGTGGACGGGGACGTGCTGAGCGGGGTCTGCTACGTGGGCCTCTCCAGCGTGGACTCGCTGCGGGGCTTCGTGCTGGCCCCGCTCTTCATCTACCTCTTCATCGGCACCTCCTTCCTGCTGGCCGGCTTCGTCTCCCTCTTCCGCATCCGCACCATCATGAAGCACGACGGCAGCAAGACGGAGAAGCTGGAGAAGTTGATGGTGAGGATCGGGGTCTTCAGCGTGCTGTACACCGTGCCCGCCACCATCGTCTTGGCCTGCTACTTCTACGAGCAGGCCTTCCGCGAGACCTGGGAAAAGACTTGGCTGCTGCAGACCTGCAAGAGCTACGCCGTGCCCTGCCCCGGCCACTTCGCCCCCATGAGCCCGGATTTCACCGTCTTCATGATCAAGTATCTCATGACTATGATCGTAGGCATCACCACCGGCTTCTGGATCTGGTCCGGCAAAACCCTTCAGTCCTGGCGGCGCTTCTACCATAGACTCAGCAGTGGCAGCAAAGGGGAGACAGCAGTATGATGAGACCTTGCTCCTCTTCCCTGATGCTGGCTGCTGCTGCTCCTGGAAAAGCCACGCAAACACCAGAGTGACCCTCAAAGGACTGGGAGAGGGCTGCCTGGGGTCTCACAACTCTGCCTGGCCGAAGACAAAATCCTCAGACTGTGGCTTAGTGGCTTTCTTGCCAACCAAATTGAAAAGCACAGACTAAGGACCCTTCTCAGACTGCTGGTGGGGAGCGCTTTCCCTGCAAGAAGTTCCCTTTCTAAAAAATAATTACTGTAGTGTCTGCGCAAAGGTTCAGCTGGATCCGCTATGCTGTGACCGGTGTAAAAGTGTGGGCCAATGAAACTTTGAGTCAAGAACTGGTCCAATCATAGTTTACTTCGGTGGGGTCATACTGCAGCCGATATCGGCTTAATTTCCTGAATTCTATTTTACTGTCTTCTCATTCAAACCCAGAGTCATCACGTGAGTATTTTAAAAGAAGCTCCCAGTTATAATCACGTGCTGTTTAGCGTCCCATATTCTGTCATATAGAGGGGGTTGCTTTTATATCTAACCATCACTCGTCAAAGAGAATCCTAACTGGAGTGGAGGGAACCTTGTTGTTTAGAAGGAGGGAGTTGCTATTCAATACCCTAAAAAGATAGACCTTGCCAAACATTCCCCCACCCCACCCCTGCCTTTGTTATAGGAAACAAAGAGGAAACAAAAGTGTTTTTCTCTGTGGAAAGGTATAAGCATGAGACTGGTTTTTATGGGCAAACTAACAAAAAAGTCGTTAAAATTCAACCTTGGATGTGACTAGAACAGGTCGATAAACATTCTTTTTATGAAAAAGGAGACGGCAGGATGTTTTCCTACACTGTTCAATATGAGTTTCTGTTCTAGCTAAAAGAAATGCCAGACTGCTTGTGAAACAGGCTTAATTCAGAACACCTGACAAAACAGGCTGCATTCAGATATGTAAGATAAGTGTACACAATTTTTCTCTTCCTTCCCATAAGCCTTATTTCTTTGCTGTTTATGTTTGGATTGCTCTAGGGTGTACTGAAAAAGCAAAGTGACTGGATGGGAGGGAATAGTTGAGACCACGAAGTGCCAATTTGCCTTGTCCTCTGATTCCCTAAACAGCACTATAACTAATAATGGTGCAGTGTTGTTTAAGATGGAACTGGTCACCTTTGTTTAGGTACTTTCTGAACAGAAGTGCAAAGACTTAAGTTCCCAGTGATCATATCTGAAACGTTGTCAGAGAAGGGAAACTGAATAAGGAGAAATTAAACTTCACAGTTGTTCATATTCCTTGTGATACGTGACCAGTGACTTCTTTCAAACTCTTTAATCATGTTACATTTATGTGTTAAATTATAGGTTGACTTTCATATTTTTATTTCTGAAATACTACTTTTTAGCTTTATGATCTAAAGAGTTTTTTATTTTTGCCTAAAGAATAATCAGGGAATTAAGGATTTTTAACAAGCCCTGCCCCCTAACTCAACCCCCCCAAGTCTGTAACTGCTGCTTATAATAAAAAGCAGATATCTGAAATGAAATTTTAAAAACTGTTCAGGGTGAAGAGAACAGAGTGCTTTTGTCTAGTGGGCAATACAGTAGGTTGGGGTTGGGGGAGTAGGAAATATCCCATCAGTCAAATCCTCCAGTACATTTGATCCCAAATTCACAGGATTTGTTTGGTCTTTTATGATGTGCACATGAAAAACTGTAAGACAAGTGCAGTATGTACATTTTGTAAATGTCACATTTTGTAAGAAAATATATATGTATTTATACATTTTTACTTGATTTTTTTGTTTAGTTTTGGAAGGCCCAAATGAGGCCACACTTCATCACATGTACAGATCACTAAATAAATTGGTTTTGTTTTTTTAAAATACAAAAGTTTCTTTCTCTAGACTAGTTTTATGTTTTCTGTATATTGGAGGGGAGGAGAGAGAGAGAAAACAAGCTCCCCCCCCCTCCAATTAGGCCCTGTTTTTTGGGGTGGGAGGGAGGTAAAGGGGATGAATACACACAGGATCTGAAATTCAAGGTTCCAAAGTATTGTTTCTGATGTAATGTGACTTCTAATGATAGAAGAAAGATCCAGGTTTTTTCAGGCTATTGCTTTAAATGTTTGCCCTCCCTGAACTCCCATGCCTAATGTTTATCCCTGGATCTCCCCTTGACTGTAAAATGGGGGAGATCATACTTTCCCACCCCTTACACACTGAGATCTATGACTGAAAAGTGCCACCTCCTTGCTAAGATGTAGTTTGACTAATGTTTTACGGTGTTTCTTGGTCAAGTAAAAATTGAAACTCTTCTAATGGTCACTGGGGGAAAATGAGCCACTTTTAAATAGCTTTCCTAATGGAAGTGGAGGGGAGTTTTATTTTCTCCCCCAGGTCCCTCCCACTGTGCCTGGTTTTTGCTTTTCCAAGCCTGTTGGGGTGAAGTTGCTTTAATTTTTTAATAGTCTAGGTAGCAGATGGAGGTGGGTTTGGGTTTTCTTTGTTTTTTTTTTTGGGGGGGGGGATTTCAGCATAGTAATCTGAAAGTTGACAAGACCAAACATCTCATACATAAACTATCACTTATTTTCACTACATTGAACTCCGCAGATCCCTAACACTATGAGCTCCACTGGCAAAGTGATATGACAGATTCCAAATTGACACAGATTTTAGAATCACAGAACTTTGTTTAGCAACAGATCTGCTTAAGAGTATTAGTAACACTGTAGTATTTGGATTTCTGTCTTCTGACTTACTCTGTTCAACTTCACTTTTCAGCTTCTAGGATGAGATTTTAGTAAGGCCAGTTCTTAAATTAGGTTTGAGTCTTTTTGTTGTTACAGGGTTGGGGAGGGTTTTTTGTGGAGGGCAGGGTGTAAATATATTAAGTTTATCCATGGCCACAGTCATCTCATGATGGTGACTGATCTTGTACTCCCAGACTTTACTGGCCAAAGCTCCTGGCTCCACAGGGCCTTATTCACTGACTTTTAGGAACAATGGATGCACCATTCTTTTAGGACACTTTCTGATCTGAATATTGTACTCTCAAACATTTAAAAAATTGTTTGCCTTTAAGATGCATAAAATGTGGTTTCAAGTCACTTTCAGAGCGAGCCCATTTATGCTGCTCTACAAAAGACACCTTTATGATTTTCAAACACCACTAACTACTCACCAAAGTTGTTCATTTCTATCAGATTTCCTTTGCTTCCTACTACAAGTTAGACCTCTTCAGACTGTTCCTGGGACATGATGAACATTGATAACTGCTGAGAGTGCTTTCACTCTGTTCACTTAGGAAACCTGAACCTTTCTATAAATATTGTGCTCCCATAAATCCATCACTTTACCATCTGTAGTGGCTGAAGCAGTAAGGACTTTGAAAGAATAGGAACTCATTAGCAGTCTTATGAATGATGCCTAAGTCATACTCTGTTTTCTTATCTCTGGTGCAAAATCTGCAATTAATACTTAATGTGTCACACAGCTAAACACTCAATTTAAACAGACTGAACACTTAAACTGTCCTCCTATTCCTCTGCTCTTCACACTAGGTGATGAGTAGGACTGCTCAATCTTTAAAAGTTGTTACTCAAATATGAAACTGCAGTTAGGTGCAATAGTTTTCTTTGTCCAGCAACTAGATGAAAGAACTTCAAAGAAAGGCTTTTTATTTATACCAGAGACAAGCACAGGGTAACAACTTTGTGAGCATCTTCCTGAGAAGAAAAATGTGATGATTATCTCCTGAAACCATTAATACTAAAGCAGTTATTTGACTGGATATACCTTATTAAGAAATACTTCTGTATTAGAAGCCGCTTATACTAAACTCTAATCAGCTATTCTCCTAGATTTAATCTGAAACTTTAGGCCAAATTCAACATTTGTGTAAATGGAAGAAATTCCTATTAACTTGTAAGCAGATATGACTCATACTGGGACAGAATTTGATTTGTAGTAGAAACAACTATCAGCCTTGCAAGCAATAATGATGCCTGGATTGTTGGAGCAAAAATGTTACTACCATACCTTGTAGTCTCTTTGGGAATAGGAGTTTAAGCTAGCATGTTACCACTGCTTGATATCACACTGGCCCTACCTTCTTTGATGGAACTAAAGCAATTTAAAATGTTTGATATTTTGTGACGCAATCTTGAAGACATTGGGAGGGATGGGGGTGGGAAATAGACTTTTGCTAATCACAAAAAAAAATACACACTGATCTCCAGTACCAACTTTCAATTCATATTTTCTAATTTTAACAGACATTTCAGATATTTCACACTTTTCACCTTCAGTTCTCATGTAGGCAGGAATTCTCACCTCACAACACTGTGGCAAGTAATGATTATCATTATTAAAGATCCTAGGTATTTTTAGATACAGAGTGCTCCACTACACATGAATCTTAACAATGACTGGTTTTACTGAACAAGTTTCAGAGGGTGTAGATTCATCAATGGCTATTAGTCAAGATGATCAGAGATGCAAACCCTGATCTGAGTGTCCCTAATCTGGGACTGGAGGTTGGGATGGATCATTCAATAATTACACTGTTCTCTTCATTCTCTCTGAAGCATCTGGCATTGGCCAATTTCAGAAGACGGGATACTGGGCTAGAGGGACCATTGGTCTGACCCAGTATAGCCATTGTTATGTTTTTACCCAAACTGTATTAAGATCAATTCATTTTTCCTCCCCTTTTCATGACAAACACAAAACCTTACATCCCTGAATATTCAGACAGTACACCTGAGCTCCTTTGAATAAGAAAGAACTTGCCTGAAGTGCTGGCAAAATGGAAGGCCTATAAGTGCTTTTATACTACCCCCGTTTTATATTTGTTAATGGAATATCCATACAAGTAAGTTACTATCTTTCAGTACTTCAGCCACAGCTAACAGGTTTGCATGTCAGTGAAAACCACAATGGCAAAAATAAAAAAATTGTATACTTTCTCATAAGTTTCAAATCAAAATTGTTAGCTTGTATGCTGAGTAACTGTCACTTTCTGTAGATCATCCTCATTTCCTTTCAGACCCTTGTATCTACTTTCTATACAATCTACTCTTCACATTTGCCATCTACTCCTATTATTTAAAACCCTGAATCTGGCTGACAAAAATTCAGTCTGTTGCTTGGAGAGGAAAGAAGAATCCAAAGGGAAGGCTTTAAAGTACCATTTCAGCATTATGACTGCTCACTGAGGTAGAATAGCGCTAAAGACTCTGCTCTGTATAAACCAGCCAGCATAAGTGCATGGTTTTGGCAACTCTGATTCCATATAAGATAATACAGGAGGGTATAAACCAGGATAATTGTTTCATACCCACATAAGTGCATGGTTTTGGCAGCTCTGATTTTGTATAAGATAATGCAGGAGGGGAAAAAAAAACAAATACAGGGCCAGCTCCCAAATGCCGCCTCAAAAGTAACAAATTTCAACTAACATGATGTCCAAACTATAAACGTAAAACAAACACCAGGGTTCAGCAAGTCTCATGTGTTTACTATTTTGCAACAGGAGCAGAACTGTGAGCACTCCAGCCATGGCAGCAAAGAATCCTGTGGCACCTTATAGACTAACAGATGTTTTGGAGCATGAGCTTTCGTGGGTGAATACCCACTTCTTCAGATGTTTAAACATGGTTGTTGCTAGCAGGGTTTCCCTGATTAGTTTGGACAGGTTTCTTAGAACCACTCTGCTGTACAGGTCCACTCTACGGTGGCTTTCCAACTGTTTAAAAAACATGCCGAAGCATAGCGTCACCATGGTTGCAGCCAAACAGAGCTCTGTCTAAACTATGGCAGACATGAACACTGCTCTAACATAGCTTGATCCTCTCCGCTCTGACCAGCTAAACCATGTCAGGAAACATATGGATGAAAAGCTGGAGTAGGGAGGGCCTAGAATTTTAACTTTAATTATAAAAATCTCTCTCCAGGTTAGTCAGGGGAACTTTGCTAGCAACACCATGTTCATGGGGGCTGGCAAACCCATGTCACAATTTGGCTTGGTTATAACAAGCTTCAACTTTACTTAAGCATGTTATTGTTACAAATATAGCTGGAAAGACAGTGTATACTACACAGTCTATACAATAAGGCTTTGGCTGCATGGCTCTCAGAAATAACCATGTGGTGGTCAGGGTAACCATTCTAAAACATTGCCAGTAACAACTGTGGATTCTCTGGATAGAATGGCACCTAGGAAAGGGATACGTCCTCCTACAACCCCTGCTCTGCAGAGGCACTTAGAACCAGCTGCCATGACCCACAAAGAAACAGGAGAGGGGTAGTGCCCTTGTCAGTGTATATAATGGTATATGGTTATTTCCAAATGTCTATTTTTCTCCCATGAACAGAGATAGGTGCTTTATTAAAAGCTCAAGGTTAACAGGGATATTTTTGTAGAACAAGGTTGATGTCGAACTCGAACAGAGGGAGGATGGTCCATCAGTTAGGGCGCTAGCTGGAGACCTGGGTTTAATTCTTTGCTCTGCCCCAGACTTCCTGTATGGTGTTGGGCAAATCACTTAGGGCCAGATTTGCAATGGTATTTAGTCACCTTAAGATGCAGAGAGGTGCCCAGTAGGATTTTCATAAGTACCTAAACACCTGGGAGTTAAACATCTAACTCTGCATCTTTAGGCACCTAAATACTTCAGTTCCCTATCTGAAAAATGGGGATAATCAAATTCTCTACTTCCTAGGTATGTTGTCAGGATAAACACATTGATTTCTTCACAATCTTTAAACCTGATGGTAATGGGCCATTTTAGTATGATTGATAGATGTCTGCTCAGTGGCCACAGTGTGTGAATAGGCCCAATTCCAGAGATAGCTAAATTAAGACCTCCAATGGGAATTATTTGTATTTTTCTCATAAATTATGTATGTTAGGCAGACTAACCACATAACTTCACAGCAGTGTCACCAAAGCCAGGATTCAAATATAAGGTACTAGAGGGTAAAGAAACCTAAGCTATTGCAAGGTAATCAGAGAAGTACCCTGAACTGTACCATGCGTGTGAATGGGAGGCACAACAGGTTCACTACAGGTCAAACATAATGGGCTAATTTCTGCCCTCGATTACACCCATGCATTTGAGTAACTAAGAAGTATTTGGACATGCGTGTGAGTGTTCTATATGTTTAGAGATATACACAGCGCTTCCAGTGTACCTCAATCTTAGGTCATCTCTGTACTACACAATCAATTGACTCGACTATACACTGTTGTTCCTCAGTATTCTTAAAATTCAGGGCTTGTCTATAGCTAACCAAACCCCAATGCATACTAAAGGGGGGTGATTTCTAAAACGCACTAGTGGTGCCACATGCTAACTGGCCAATACAGATGCTGATGGCATGAACTAAAAGTTCCACAGTCTGCATTGATGTAGTGCTGTACTGTATATTAATGTGCACTAGAGAACTTTTAGTTTGTGCCAGCGGGGCCTACATGGGCCAGTCAGCATACTTTTTAGAAATCGCACCCCTCTAGTGTGCATTGCTACTTCATGTAGACAAGCCGAGTTCCAGCTTGCATTTGAACGAGACCTAACCATATTATGTGTTCAGATCCAGTAAAAAGCATTGGATATCCAAGGTATCAGCCCAGTTCTTAAATCCAGTTAGGGCCTGACTACATTGCTGTGTGGTAACTGTGTTGGAGAACTGTGCTGTCACAAGGTGCCTCACCACAGTTAATTGTGCAGTGCAAATGTCACCATAACCTGCAATACACCTTTCTCTGCCCTCTCGTTTTCTGCTCAGTAGAGCTGGCAAGTAGGTAAATTAGGTGGCAGTTTGTTGAGGCAGGAAAATGTCCAGCAGGAAACAAGTTGAGACGGTGAAACTTCTTTCATTTGTGACCTAAAATACAGAGAAATCTAGGCTGCCTGAGGTAAAAGTTTTCCACGTTGCCTTACTAAATCTCTTTGCAGCGAGACACGTACACCACCCACACAGCTCCATCAGACTTTATTTTTCTTGTCAATAAATTTACCTTTTTTTTTTTTTAAAAACAAATACATCAAAGCATGTTCATGGACAAAAAGCTGCCTCTTTAAAAAATAGAATTTCTGTTGAAGACAGTCGAAGTGAACTGCTTCCCAAAAGTTTGCGTAAACCAGGCACCAGATCAAGTGTCTGCCATGGCCCCCTTCCAAAACTTTCCCATACAGTATTTTTTTAAAAGCATAGCAGCTGAGAGAGGTACAATTGTAGGTAAATCTAAGATCAAAAATGCAGCAAAGAGGCAAAATCAAAAGGCCCATGCCCGGTGCAGATGCCTGCTAATTAAACACTGGTGTTAATTGCAGTATGTGTCTGAATCCCACTCCCTGTGTCTGTTGTGGTGCCTGTGTGAGCTTTGGTTTGCTCATAACTGTCACATTCTTGCAAAAAAATGAAACCCCATGAACAAAAGGAATGAAAGGCTGTGAGATAGATATAGATATATATAGGGCTATTTTTAAGGGAAAAAATTTTGTGTGTGCGCACGCGCACTACTTCAAAGCCAGCTTTGATTATTCAAAGGGAGAGTCAGATTTTAGAAAGGAAAAAAAAGTAAACATAGAGATGGAATCTTTTGTATTTAATCCATGATGAAAAGAGCATTTCTTACTTGCAATGCTTCTCTCTCTCTCTTTTAATTAACAGAGAAATCTAGACGTTTGAAGCAGTATTTCCCATCCTTACTTTATGAGCTGTGCTAAGCAGCATTCCATTGGGGCCAACAGCCCCGTAAAATGGTTGTCATTTGACACCCTTAAACATCTACACATACCAGTCTGAAACTGAGGGGCATTATGTGAGTAGATAGAAAACCATTCTGGAAAGGATTTACTCATTGCTTTTCTTACACATTCTCTTCTCTATGGACAGTAATTCAGCCCTTGGATACGCACAAACAACTCGCATGAAGTCAACAGGACTTAGGCAAAAGTAGCTGAAGACAAAATTTTGTCTATTCTAAGTAACCTATTGCTACTAAGCAGTCCCCTTATTCTGAATACTCCTGCGCTACAGAAGGAGGGTGGGTTTAGAATCCTGTTTCAAATTCCATGGCTGATTTCTACTTCTGTGAGAGGCTAAAACAAAATCCTGGATCTGAATTTTAGGGAATTTGAAGTCCACATCTGGATCCACATTTTGCATTTACTATTGGAAAGAAACCCTTTCTTCAGTAAGGAATCACCTATCTGCATAGATGGATAGATCAGTGAATACTTGTGCTGTGCTTTGAAGAGGTAAAGCTTTATATAAGTGCTAAGGAACACAGACCTTGGGGTTTTTTGCCTTCACTGTTCCTTGTGGTTTTTGCCAGTTTGTCTTAACTCTGCTCTGTTTGTTATCCTCAGTTTAAAAAGATCTGAGGGACAGAATTAAAAAATCTTGATTAAAAACACTTAGGAACACACAGAATGGGAACAAACAGAACCACCTCAGGGATTTAAACGTTTTATTTCAATGTTTGTCTAGTATTTTTCTACTTATGTAAATCAAATTCATAGTTCCCTTAACAAAACTGACATTCAGTTGAACATTTGGCCACTGTCCTCAAACTTAAATATATTTAATTAAATTTGTTAAGAGAAACTAACAAGATGGATAAACAAGATGGATAAATAAAAATAAGGCTAGAGGACGATCTTTTGGTGTTATAACCCTTATACTTCCATACCCTGTCTCCTGCCTTTTGTCATGCCATCCCTGGCTGTATTAAGGCTTATTTAGACTGTAAGCTTCTTTAGTCGGAGCCAGGCCATTTTATTTGTCATGAAATGTACCATTGCATAAATAATCATTGTATTAGTAACAGAGGCAGTATGGTCCAGTGACAAGGGTGCTGGCCTGGGAGTATGGAGACCCTGCATTCTGTGCCTGGCTCTGCCAGGGACCTGCAATTCGCTTCAAGCCTCTGTTTCCCTTCTGCCTTTGTTTATTTAGGATGTAAGGTCTTCGGGGCAAGGACTCTCTCTTTCCATGTACATGAACAGTGCCCAGCACAATAGGGCCTCTAAATGCTACCAGGCCACAAATAATTCTTAATAATAGAGAGCAGGCAGGCTTCGGTGAAAAATGAACACGCACTTATTTTCTGTGGGGGAATAGTCAAATACTAGTGGCAAAGTGGAGACTTGTGATTAAGTTGGGTCTTCCTAAGGGAATGAAAGGCAGAGGTGTTCCTCCTCTTCCCCCGGGTACTTTGTATAATGTTTGTATGGAATGTTCCCTTCACTTCAATGCACTTTCTGCGGACTGCTTCAGATGATGGTTGTTACTATCACATGGTCTCTCCTGCTTCTGTCCCTTTTGGTTGTTGTACAAATTTCTGTCATGCACTTGTCATGCTGTGTGATACCAAGTTGTGCAAAATATCTATAGTTAAGCCAGATCTGAGCTAGCCAGTCAGATTGCTGGTTGGCTGACCATTGACTAAAAATAAAACCAGCCAGTCAGAAAGCTAGTGTATTCATAAAGGGACAGGACACAATAGTACATTCATCCACAATGAAAAAACAATTCAATGCGTGTTTCTGCTAAATGATCAGCAGTGAAATAGTTAAGTCATGACATTTAAATAAGACAGACAATATGGATGAGGTAATATTTTTTATTGGACTAACTTCTGTTGGTGAGAGAGAGACAAGCTTTCGAGCTTACACAGAGCTCTTCTTCAGACCTGTTCAGACTATATGCTGTGGTCACACTGAAACTGAGCTACACCCATGCACTGTAAATTTGAACCGTACCCTGGGCAGAAATCTGAAAATGATCTGTTACTACTATCTGTCCCTGTTGAGGTTTTCCCCCCCACACCTTTTGGGAAATATGCCCTGCTAACTTGTACAGTGGGATTAGAAGGCACTCAACCTATTTTTTGAAAACTAATACATTACATATACTCTGTGTCGATAAGTGAGAATGATTGATTGGCATATTGCTACTTTTCTGCCTGGGGGTTTATTATACCCAAGTGCCAGCATTGATTAATCAATTACCATTAATTAACTAGAGAGCAGATGAAGGACAGTTAGGATATTATAGTCATAGTTCCTGAAAAATAGAACTGAGTGTGCTTATGGTCATAGGATTCCTGATATGCAGCTCCCTAAACATGAGGAGCTCATAACATTTTTAGATTCTTACAATCTTTTGGTGCAGAGCTAAGGAATACCGGAGGAGCAGGGAATCAGAGCAGAAGGCTTGTGGGTGTGTGAGGGAGCAGTACTTGGAATGTGGGGGTTGAGAGAATGCAGGAAGGAACAAGAGATGGTGGGGGGGATGAAGGAGAGAGATTTGGTGCAAGGGATAAATTAGGATAGGTGATAGGGCAAAGAGAGAGGGGTTGGAGGAGCTCAGGACAGGGAGAGAGGAGCTTAGTGGCTTTCCAGGATGTGGAGTCGCAGCTAAACGTAAACTTTTGAAAATCAGAAATACAAAATTAAGTTCCATGCCATCCCTGTGTGGGGCAGAGGGAGTGACTGGCTTGGCATGAGGGCAGTCTGAGTGGGCCAGGGGCATGGCTGAAGAGTCCTGACCAGAGTGCGGGGAAAGGGGCCCAGCTGTGGGTGATCATGTAGCAAAGGCATGGGGCCTGGCTCAGTGACCAGCTCAGCCTATGTAACCAAGGAAGCAGGCAACCCTCTGGCCAGCTGATACCTGTGATGCATATGCAGCGGCAGAGGGCATCAGACAGAAAGGAGCAATTTTTTCTGTGCTAATGAGTTCTAAATAGCTAATTGCTTAGTGAGACGGGAAGGGGAGGGTTGGCTGGAAATACTAGGGTGGAAACTGCATGTTGCAGCTGATGGAGAGAGAGTAGAGAAAGAAAAAGATACACCAGTCTTTTCACATGAACTGAAGTTACTGTAACCAAAATGGAATAATACTGTCAAGCAGAGGCGGATTAAGGTTTACTGGGACCCTGGGCCACAGGAAGTGGGGGACCCCTTCTCCCTATGGTTCTGCTCCTGTTCCGCCCCTTCCACTGCAGCCCCGCCCACAACCCCACCCCTTTTTGCCCCTTCCCCAGGGCCCACTCCTATTCCATACACTGCAGCCCTATATCCCCTTTTGCTCCTTTCTGCTCCCCACTGCTGCAGCCCCAAGACCGGAGAAGCTCTGTCCCTGC
The DNA here is from genome assembly GCF_025201925.1 of Gopherus flavomarginatus. Classification (NCBI taxonomy): domain Eukaryota; kingdom Metazoa; phylum Chordata; order Testudines; family Testudinidae; genus Gopherus; species Gopherus flavomarginatus. The sequence continues at coordinate 22,464,604 of NC_066626.1, read as the reverse complement.
ACCACAGCCCTGGGGCACAGCAGGGAGCGAGAGCTCCTCCAGTCCCAGGGCCACAGTGGAGGTCATGGTGCTTGGGCTTCCCCTGCCCCACCCCCATGCTTCTGCAGGTGACCAGGGTCACGGCTCAGGGGCTTGCCCTGCCCTACCCCCACATCAGCTGGGATTCTGCCCCTAGTGGCAGATTTTTTCTGAGGCCCCACTCTTGGCCGAGGCCCTTGCACACAGGCTTTGTGAGCCCAGTGGCTAATCCGCCACTGCTGTCAAGACTTTGGGACACAGACCATGTGTGGTTTCTCTCCAAGCCCTGTTAGCAACTCAATCCTCCAGACATTTCAAAGCATGACCATGACAAAATTCCACTGAAACAAAGCATACAGCCAGGGGAAGGACCACCTAGGAATCACATAGCATTTTTTACCTTTAGCTAGGCACAGTATTGCCCCAACTGCAAATCTATGGGATAACTAGAGCCTATGTCGACAAAACTTATGTCACTCAGGGGTGTGAATGTTCTAGCCCGAGTGACATTAGTTACACTGACATAAGCACTTGTGTGCACAGAGCTATGTCGGCAGGAGAACTTCTGCTGACACAGCTCCTGCTGCTCTCAGCGGTGATGTTTTTATGCCAACAGGAGAGCTCTCTCCTGTAGGCATAGAACATCTTCACCAGATGAGCTGCAGCGGTGCAGTAAGTACAGACATATCCTTAGTCTCAGTCTTCAAATCCTAGCCCAAATGTAATCAGTATCCAAATACTGCCTTCTTGGCACCTCTCTAGTAATAACCATTGCATTTCACAGAAATGGATTTGTGACCAGCAATGCAAGTGTTACCCAAGAGGGTCATAAGAACAAAAGAACAGCCATATTAGGTCAGACCAAAGGTCCATCTAGCCCAGTATCCTGTCTTCTGACAGTGGCCCATGCCAGGTGCCCCAGAGGGAATGAACAAAACAGGTTCTCATAAAGTGATCCATCCCCTGTTGCCCATTCCCAGCTTCTGGCAAACAAAGGCTATGAACACCATCCCTGCCCATCCTGACTAATAGCCATTGATGGACCTATCCTCCATGAATATATCTAATTCTTTTTTGAACCCTGTTATAGTCTTGGCCTTCACAACATCCTCTGGCAAGGAGTTCCACAGGTTGACTGTGCACTGTGTGAAGAAATACTTCCTTTTGTTTATTTTAAACCTGCTGCCTATTCATTTCATTTGGTGACCCCTAGTTCTTGCATTATGGGAAGGAGTGAATAACATTTCCTTATTTACTTTCTCCATACCAATCATGATTTTATAGACCTCAATCATCTCTCCCCTTAGTTGTCTCTTTTCCACACTGAAAAGTGCCAGTCTTATTAATCTCTCCTCACACAGAAGCTGTTCCATACCCCTAATCATTTTTTTCCAATTCCAATACATGTGTTTTGAGATGGGGTGACCACATCTGCATGCAGTATTCACAGTGTGGACGTACCATGGATTTATATAGAGGCAATATGATATTTTCTGTCTTCTTATCGATCCCTTTCTTAATGATGCCCAACGTTCTGTTCGCCTTTTTGACTGCTGCTGCACATTGAGTGGATGTTTTCAGAGAACTATCCACAATGACTCCAAGATCTCTTTCTTGAGTGGTAGCAGCTAATTCAGACCCCGTCATTTTGTATGTATAGTTGGGATTATATTTTCCAACATGCATTACTTTGCATTTATCAACACTGAATTTCTTCTGCCATGTTGTTGCCCAATCTCCCAGTTTTGAGAGATCCTTTTGTAGCTCTTTGCAGTCTGCCTGAGATTGAACCATCCTGAATAGTTTTGAATCAGTGGGTCAACCCACTGTGGCTCTACCATGCTTTAAGGCAGTGTTTCCCAAACTTGGGACGCCGGTTGTGTAGGGAAAGCCACTGGTAGGTTCCCATTGGCCTGGAGCAGCGAACCGCGGCCAGTGGGAGCCGCGATTGGCCAAACCTGCAGATGCGGCAGGTAAACAAACTGGCCTGACCCGCCAGGGGCTTTTCCTACACAAGCAGCGTCCCAAGTTTGGGAAATACTGTTAAGGGATTACAATGCCTTTGCCTGGTTTGGTTTGTCTAACTGTTGAACTCCTTCAGAAGCAGCTACAAATGTCCCTTTTCTGACCTGTGAAGGATCTTTCATACATTAAATCTTAGGCCCATTCTAGTGTGGACATTCCTCCTAGAAATAAATAGTTCTGTAAACACGTTCACATTATCTGTTGAGAGTAAGAATCTTATCAGTCTTGGAGACAGATATAAATTGAAGCTGTTTAAAAAAAAAAAAAGATCCAGAATTTACTAAAAGCAGCTATGATTTCAGACAGGAATTAATTAAGGCAGATGAAACACTTCTAATAGGATTTATGCTATCAGATCATTTAATTAGTTCTGGCTTTTAGTTCATGATAACAAGTTTCTGTGAGGGTGAAAAAGAAATAATTGTTTTTTCAAATGGCAATAATTTGGGTTTCTCTAATTGACTCCTACTGTGAAAGTGCTGATTCCTGCTGTTTTCTAAAATGAAGGGTGGAAAAGTTCCAGTAAGAACTCAAATTCTGGAGGCAACTCAAGGAGTCCATTTTCTACTGCCGCCTATGTCTGTGATCTCGGCTTGATTTCAGTCCTATCAATTCTCATGGTTTGGCTGTATGCAGCACAGTGATATGCTGGAGCTTAGCCATTTTGCAATGCCAATGGGCTTATTGAGAATTCTAATGCAGAACTGATGATATTCTCTAAATAACGTTGGCAGGATTGAAATATATTTTTTCTACAGCAGGGGAAAAGAACAACAGATTTAGTATTTTGGACAGGAAATGTTTTAAAAAGAAAAATTCAGAAAACCAAACAAATGGTCTCTGGAGATGGTGGGGTCTGAGATATACCAAAGTCTTAGAAAAAAAGAGATGCAGTTTTTTACTTAACTAGATTTAATTCAGAAGTTCTTGCCCAAGAACAGGGTGGAAATTGATTTTACTTTTCCATCAGGGCAATAGTCTATATATTTATCAGTAATCAGGGGTGCTGGAATTAGGTGTGCGGAGGGTGCAGCAGCACCCCCTTGCTAGAAATGGTTCCCATCATACACAAGGTTCACAATTTTGTTCAATAGCTTTCAGCACCCCCCTTATAAAAATTGTTCTAACACCACTGCCAGTAATATAAAGACATGCCAGCGCTTTTAGAAGTAGGGGTGGTGACTGCATCCTTCCTACATTGATTATTAATTTGTCAGGTGCGTGATGTACTAAGGACCCAATTCAGCAGAAAGACAAAATATTTCCCACAGGGCAGAACATTATACAAAGCTGAGAAAGTGCAGAAAAAATATTTTTGCAGTTTTAAGCCCCATAAGAAGCCAGATTATTGATTTATATTCTAAATCATTACTGACTTGAGTCACTGCTCTCAAAACTGTCATTACATTAAAGACCTGATCAGACATTAATGAAATCCATGGGAATGGGAACAGAACCTTTGATTGTAAAATCTGTGAGGCTGGGAACTAGTCTTCATACTTGTATTTAAACTTTCAGGCACAATGTTTGCTCTATATAATGTGTTCCATACAACAAACTACATTATAAAAAAAATGTTAAGGTTGAAAAATGTCAAGTGACAAAAATTCCCATATAACCTTAACTCTGCTCCCTGTGTGTAAGTATTATAATGCCATCTTTAATTATATGGTCATATGTTGCAGAATATTTCTTGGACATGAGCTACTTATTCAGTGCACAGGATAGACCATGCTCAAGGAATAAGGCAGCTGCTCAATATTTCTTTTAAATCAAATTGTTCAGTATGTAGCCTATGCCTCAGTTACTGCAAACCACACAAACAATGCTCAGAATAAGGGAATTTTCCTGTTCTTTATGGACTTTTCTGTGGTGCTCATCATCACTATCTGAATGCCTCACAAAAATTGATACATTTATTCCCACAACATGACTGTGCCATGAGGGAGTATTATCCTCATTTCACAGAGAGAGAGCTTAAGTGACTTGCCTAAAGCCAAACAGAAAGCCTGTGGAAGAGGCAGGAAAAGAATCCAGTCCTAGGACTGCTCTTCCAGGAGACTTTTGCCTTTATTCATACCACAGCTTCTTCAATGAGTTGAGCAAGGGTGCTACAGACACAAGCCTCATTCATGACATGCTATAAAACTAGTGCACTGGACAAGGCTGGGTTGCTCTGGACTCCACACAACCCTGCCATGGGTGTACTGAATGTGGAATTCAAACTTTTGTAGAGGGTCAGCCCAAAGCATATGCACCACTTAGATCCTACTTCAGCCTTCAAAACAGGGCATAAGTGGGACTTAAGCAGTGCTTTTGCTGGTTTTCTGAATTTCATCCCTAGAAGAAGCAGAGGGTCCAGCAGATAAACAGTACACATTGGATCAGGTAATTAAAGATTTGTGTGTATGCACTGTGATTAAAAGGGAGAGGAGTTAAGGATATACAGGCTTTTGTGAGTGCTTTGAGTGCTTCATAAAGTTCTTTTAACATAGCTTTTTTGTTTAGAATTTCCTACTTTTTAAACAAAGAAATTCCACGATATTTAACCATTTATTACACAGCACTAGAATGTTCTGTACTGCACATTATGTGCAATCAGTGAGGCAAGCACCTTTGCTTCAATCTATACATATCTTTCTACATCATATGGAAGAAAGCCTCCGATTTTTCAGAGCCCTGGCTCCCTCCATATATACCTCAGCTATTATGTAGGAAGGAGGCAGGACTCCACATGTATCTTTAGCTATCTTGTCCATACACACCTTCACAGAGCATTTGCACATTGCACTTTGTTAAGCACACATCTGCACATTCAACAGAATCTTGAGACAATCTCTCCAGTGGAAATTTTCACTATGTTACCAAATTCACGGTCCATTTTAGTCAATTTCATGGTCACAGGATTTAAAAATAATAATTTTCACAATTTCAGATATTTAAATCTGAAATGTCATGGTGTTGTAACTGTAGGGGTCCTGACCCAAAAGAGAGTTGGGGGACGGTCACAAGGTTATTGTAGGGGAGTCTTGGTATTGCCACCCTTACTTCTGTGCCGCTGCTGGAAAGCCGGAGAGTAGTGAGAGCCCAGTTCTGAACACTGGCACCAGCACAGAAGTAAGGGCCGCATAGTATGGTATTGCCACCCTTACTTCTGCGCTACTTTATCCAGAGCTGGGCCCTCAGCCAGCAGGCACCACTCTTTGACCACCCAGTGCTGAAGGCAGCAGCACAGAAGTAAGTGTGGCATGGTATGAATTGCCACCCCTCCGCGCTGCTGCTGGTGGGGCCCTGCCTTCAGAGCTGGGTGCCTGGCCAGCAGCCACTACTCTCTGGCCACCGAGCTCTGAAAGCAGTGCAGAAGTAAGGGTGGCAATACCATGACCCCCCTACAATAACTTTGCAACTCCCCCACAACCTCCTTTTGGGTCAGGACCCCCAGTTTGAGAAATGCTGGTCAATCCCATGAAATCTGTATAGTATAGGGTAAAAGTACACAAAAGACCAGATTTCATGGTCCGTGATGCATTTTTCACGGCCACGAATTTGGTAGGGCCTTACTCATTTTCTATATGCATAGGCTCTCCCGACATTCCATAATCCAGTGTGCAAACAAAGTATGTTTCCTGAAATCTTATAAAACTTAGGCAAACCAAGTCTGATTTTCACTGGACCAATGAAAGGCACATCTACAATCCAGGGAATAGGACCCATGCTGAATTCCAAGTTGTCATCACTTTCTCCTGAGGACCTAGAGCTGGTCAAAAAGGCCAATATTTTTTCCTCAGAAGAAAAGCTGTATTCCTCCCCCTATACTCACACTCCTTCCGTGCTTGAAAGTGGTTCAAACGTTTTGATAAAACCTTCAGAAAAGAATAGCTCACTGCCTCAGAAGCAAGTGCACTGAATAAAAAAAAAATGTTATGGTCAAAACAGGTTAGTTTTTAAACTTCCAGTACTTGCCATGAGCTCATCTCTCAGGAAGCACACACAGCTTCAATGTGTGTGAAGAAATTGGGTTCACAAAGCTAGAAGTGACTAAACACAACATAGCTGTCACGTGCACAACTTAATTCATTGCTGCTATTGCCAGTTGTTTATAGCTTTTGAATTTCTTCCTCTAAAATATATTTTAAAATATGTACAGGCTTTTCTGTGGCTCTTGTCACTGTAGTATCTGAACATCTCTCATATATTAATGGGTTTATCCTGACAACATGCCTGTGAGTTCAGGAAGCATTATCCTCATTTTACAGATTATTACTACTACGCTTAATGGTTTGTATTCCCATGTATCTAGAAGCCCTAATCAGGGAACTGGACCCCACTGTCTTCAGCACTGTCCCCACATAGAACAAAATGACAGTCCCTGCCTAAAGTTTTTACAATCTAACTAAAGGGTGAATTGAGGCCACAGAGATTAAGTGGCTTCCCCAAAATCACATAGAATGTCTGTGGCTGAGCAGGGACTTGAACCCAGATTCCCAAGCCCCAGTTCAATAATTTAGTCACCAGACTGTTCTTCCTTAGGTACCTATCACCTTAGCATCTCAGTGCCAAAGAGCAATAATGAATACAAAGCATAACTTGTCCCAAAAGGAGTTTTCCTCCCATCTTTCCCCATATTCAATGGAACATGTGGATTCATTTTATCTTTTAAGTGGGTGATGTTCCTAGGGAAAGGCTGTATCAAGAGGGGTCGGGTTTATATATAGATCCAATCAAAGCAGGGTTAGTTTCAGTCTTCTCTTCTCTGGCAGGGAGTTTCATAACAGGGGTCCCAATGCTGAAAATGCTCCACCCTTCCACAATCCAGGTTTTAAGTCTGATACCAGGTGTCTCCAGCAGCATCATATCTGTGGAGTACAAATGTCTCTGAGGGTCGTGGAGGATGAGGCAGTCTCCAAGGCTGTGGAATAAGGCCTGGGAAAATAAGGGAAATTTCCCTTTTAAACTTCTAGTCAGTTAGGCCAAAATAATTCTTCCCAGGGAAGCCTGGTGAAGGGAGTGTTAATTGCCATGTTTATTAGTCAGGGCTCCAGTATGAACGCCAAACACTAGAAAGTACAGGGGGTATGTTGTCTGTGCCTCCAATAGAGGCCTTTTCAACTTTATGCCACCTCTGAAGTGCCAGAAATCCCATTACATGAAGCCCTTGAAGTGGCTTAATGTGAACTTTTTATTCCCATTGTTCTCCAGTTCACATGTTGCGAGATTTCATCTTCCTGCTTCCTTCTTGTCAGGGGACAAGACTTTGACAATATGGATTTTATTGTGCACTCCTCTGCATCCCACTACTGCCCCTTGTCAAAAGCAGAGAGGCCTGACACCATGCGAGCTAAAAACAGGAAATGACTATTCACTACACACAAAGGCTTATGGATTTGTGCCTAACCAATTATTCCTAAGGGGACTCTTTAGGTGCTGACCCTATATCCCTTCCAGTAGAAAACCAGATCCCTTCCAGTGTACCCGATACAAACCAGTAAATGCACTGTCTGGGGGCAGGTGTACTATATAAAGATATCCTCTTAATCTTCTCGCATTCACAAGCACTATTTTTCATACCAGCTGCCTCAAACTCTCAGTTAAGATGGTGATTAGTGGTGGTGGTGGGGTGTCACAGTGGGAGCTTTCTTAAAAAGAAAAGGCTTTGATTGAGCCAATGAAAGCTGTTGCCAAGGAACCAGATGCTATGAACACACCACTCCAGCAGTGTAAGAATACAAACCATGTGAGTGCTGGAAGGGGAGCATTTGGTGGCTGAGGCCTGAAAGATATCATTAACTCTTTCAGTACCTGGCAGAGCTCACACAACGGATCAAGAGGGTGGTTGTCTGTTAGAAAACTGCGAAGGGCCCAAGCATTTGCCAGTATCTCCTATTCGACCAGACTGAACCAAAAGAACAAAAAGGGAAAAACTTAACACCTCCAGTATCTGACAGAGAGTTTAAAAAACAAAAATAAACCATACATGATTAGTCAACTTCTCTTCAAAACAACATTTAATTTTAAGCAGTAGGGGGAACAATCGGATAGATCTAGAGATAAAGGTGGTTATTAATGATATGGTTATGTAAAAGGTGTTCCACGTTAGCTCTGATGTTACAGTGTGTTCACAACTCAGTTCCTCTGCAAGAGGGACAGAATAGCTTGGATTCAGCTTTTCCCAGATCTGGCTTGGTTTCCAACACAAATGTTACCAATTTGAATTTTTATCTGATCAGCTGCCAGTTTGTTTCTAAGTTGGCTTTCCACTCTGATTACTAGACAATCCTGTATGATATTGATAGTATATTTTTCTTAATGTAAATTCCACGGTGCTCTGCTGCCTGCACAGTAAAACACAGCTGAAGGCTTTAATTAAAAATCATGCCTACCATATGTCAAACCATAAGTACTAATACTAAACTAACATGGTTTGGAAACCAAAGCTTTTTCAAACATGGGAGCCTTCTGCCCTATTTTGAAGCAGTTACATTTAGAAGACTGGATAGTTCTGAGTGTGGCAGTGATTGGACACAGACATTTTCAATGGGCACAGGCCTGACTGCATTATTGCCTCGTCATATTGCTTCAGCCGCACAAAAGGGCAGCAAAGATTCTGGACACTGGGAGCCACTGGAGAACTGGTGCAGGAGGATCCTCAACTGCAAAGAAGCAGCATAACAGCGCTACTCAGTCCCCAGTGTAGGTGCCTGTGTGGCTTGGGGACGAGGGGCAAAGTTATATCCACATTATGCTCCACCTGCTGGAAAGCACTCCTCATGACCCTTACCATTTGGACCACACTAACTTACTCCAGGGTTTCAGCATGACCTTGGTTGGCCCAAGGGAGCAAAACAAAAGTGGTTTAAAGTTCACTCCCATTCCTGCACCTAGCACAGTTTGGCAGGAACAGAGAATCAAGCCCTACATATTCACAACACAAAACTCACCACTGTAACTGACACTAAGCATCCCTCTTCTTGGCAGTCTCATCAGAGAGACCAATGAGTGCATGGGTATAACAACTTAGTTACCGTCTCACCCCTAGAAATTGGTGGGGAAACTTTCCCTATGGTTGCCTGTGCTATTACCTATGTATGCAGTGTTGTAGCTGTGTTGGTCCCAGGATATTAGAGCGCCTGGGAACTTAAAATCATAACTGTGCTAGACACCAAAAATCATGGATTTAATAAAGACACTGGATTTATGACTCATCACAACAATCTGTAACTCACTAACCCTCCTTTCTCCTACAAGGGGCAGAGGTGTTAACTGCCCACTTCACCTTGCTGGTCTGTTCAAACATGTGTTAACTCCTTATCTGTTCCATCCTGTGTTTAGTCGAGACATCTTTCCCAAACCTGAAGAAGAGCTCTGTGCAAGCTCCAAAGCTTCTCTTTCACCAACAAAACATATCATCTGACCCACCTTGTCTCCCTAATATCCTGGCACCAACACGGCTACAATAATACTGCAAAGTGCAATTCACTTGAAAGAAATAAAACTTGATTAAAAGAAATGAAAAAGTGGCTAACTGTGCAATAACCACAGTCCGGAGGGGAGAAAGTGCACATAATTTGGGCATAGAAGGAAATATATGGCACCATCCATTTGGTTGCTACAAACCCCTCAAGACTAGAAATCCTACTCTCACTGGACTAAGAACAGAAGAACCCACAGAATTCAAGAAACTACTCACATTGGTTCTAATTCTTTACACCTTGCGGTAATTTACACTGGCACAAATGGGGGTAAAACACTACTAGATCAGCATGGTAACATTTCATCCTGTTTTGCATTGATTTTGTACAAGTGTAAATGACTAAGTTAGTGAAGCATCAGGCCTATTTTCTTGGGGGTACTGAACATTAAACACAGAGGTCCGAACACATCCCTGGTTTAACTCCCTTGAAGATGACCGAGTTAGACTTGGGATGAATTTGGCCCCAAAATCAAACTCAAGCCACAAACAAAGAGGCAGTCAGTATGTAGTGAATGAAGCAATAGTTTGTTATGCAAGAGCAGAGACCACAAAAAGGCATGGGTGGTTTCAAGAGTGGTAAATACTTCATTAGGGATAGCTAAACATGCAACAGTCAGCATTGCTTGTGGGGCCTACAATATTAACTCCGTCATTCATCCCACAGGGAAGCAGAATCCCCTTCACTTCCTATTAATAACTACTGCATGGCCACATTGTACATCTGTTGTAGGGATAGAGCAGCCTTTTAAGCAGCGGTATATATAAAGCATATTGCAGTACTAAGAAGTACACTCTGCATTTATATAGCACTTTTACACCCCAAACGATTCCCAAGTGCTTTATCAGCTATGGGCCAAACCCTGAGGTCCTAATTCAGTTGCAGTTCTGTCCTGATTTAGAAAAGGTTGCAGTCAGTGGGAGATACCTGAGTAAGGTCTAACTAAATTCTGAGTAAAGATCTCAAGATCTGAGATATTATATGTATAAAACACATACATACATGTACAAGGATTGCTGCACCCATCCCTACTGCACATCATCTGTATGGTGGAATACAACTGTTTTACACAGTGTTTTAAATAGCTATGTAATCCTTGTTTTTAAATAAAGCATTTAAAAAAATAACAGTGAATAGCAACAGTGCACGACCATTTAGGTTAGAAAGTGAATACCATATTTACTTGAATTTCAATAGGCAGAATATAATTATCCAAGTAAGAATTTGGCAGCATGTCAGAGCTAAGAACTGTCTCATAAAAAATCCCATACGATCTTCAGTGATTACAAGTGGTCTATATGTCATCTCAAAGAGAGCACAGCGACCCAGGAAGCCATTCTGGTACACTAGTTTAGCAGGGACTTGGAAGGAAAGTGTCAATTACTGCATCAACACCATGACTTCAGGTAGCATATAAGCCTCCTTTGGACATCTCTCATCAAGGGTATTGAGCTGCTGCTTTGTTTGTGAGCTCTGACAGAATCACAGGATGAGACGATATGGTTGCAGGCCACTAATCCTGTCTCAGGGCTGGTCTGCACCTAAAAAGCTGCAGCAGGAGACAGGAGAGATTCTCCGGTGGGCATAGTTAATCCACTGACGCAAGAGGCAGTAGCTATGTTGACTGAGGGTTTGAGCAGTATTGCTCGGGGAGAGGGAGGGATTTTTCACATCCCCATGTGACAGTTATACCAAAGTAAGTTTGTAGTGTGGAACTTGGCCTTAGTGTCACAAAGACATTACAGATGCATTATAGTTATCAGGTCACAGAGAGTAAGATGAAAGCTTGAGCGTGATTATCAACCTTCCACAATATTCTAATCTGCCCCTGGTCAAAGACTACAGACGTCACCCCAAATTATACATAATCACACATCAAAAATGATATTAAAAGAACATTAAGTTGGCAAAGTCAAGCTCCAAAAGTTAAATGTCAGAATTAAGGTTCCCTGTGCAATCTTAATTTGGACACCTTCTGGGTATGCAGTGCTCTAGGATGGAATTGCTCTGGGGATGAATCAGTGTTGTGCGGTGAAGGAGGCTTACCTGCAGGACCTCTGCTTTGTTTGTTGCAGAAGTTGGAAGGTGTGTACAGAAAGAGGCAGGGATTGCAGGACAAAGGAATGGTCTCGTGGGTTAAGGCAGATGAATGCTGCCTTGGTGAATTGGATTCTATCCCTGCTTCTGCCACGGCATTCCTATGTGAAGCTGGGCAAGTCACTTACAGGAGACTTTTCACACATGGTCAATAATTGTTTGTGTTTCTGGGTGCCTGACTTGAGGCCATGGGGGGCTGATTTGCAGAAGTGCTGAGCAATTACTGCTGCAAGTGAAGTCAAGAGGAGCTGTGATTTGAACATAGAAAGTGCTATATAATGCTAACTACTCTGAAAAATGAGGTCTTATGAGTCTCAAATTGGGCACCCAAAAATCAGTGAATGCTTTTGACCTTAATCTCTGTGTGCCTTGGTTCCTCCCCCCACTTTTCATTCAATCTGTCTCCCCACCCCAGCCCACCACTAGCCTCTCCCCCAGCCATATTCACTATCCCCACAGGCTTCCAATCCCAATCTCCTCCTCGGTCTCCTCGTCCAGCCTCAGAATCATCTGTTGACTCCTTATCCCACTCTCTCAATCCTCTCCCCACATCTTTCTCCCCTCCCTTACTGGCTCCTTCCCCTTCTAGTCCCAGTCTGTCCCTATGCTCCTCACCTGATCTCAACTACAATCTTTCAAAGGCTATATTGGGCAGATTTTCACAAGAATTGCAAAAGGCACATCCCTGACATAAATGCCACCTTTCTGTCAAATTTGAAGTACCCATTCCAAAGTAACAGGCTCTAGAGACTCTCAAAGAACATTTTTCACTAGCCTCATTCTCTGAAACAGCTCAACTGTTACGGCCAAAATTAGAAAAAAAAAAATAATAACCCAGCCTGAGGCAGAAATCCAGTGAGCAAAATTTCAGCCCAAATGGTTAGTTTGTGAAATTTATAAGCAATGAAAACAGTCCCTTATAATGGAAAGTGGTAATCAACCTTCACAGACAGCGCTACCAGGCCATGCTTCCTTTTTGAAAGATACAACTTCACCCAGTTGGAATCAAGTGCGTCATTCTAAGTATATACTTTGAGTACTGCAGATACATTAGCTTCAATGAAGGACAAGATAGTTGTTTTTCCCAAACAAATCTCTTGGGAAAGTCAGTCTCAGTGAGATAGAGGCAATCTGGTATAAACTGAAAAGATACTCAGAGCTCTGTAGAGCTACAGATTGTGAATCTGCTACACCATTGCATTACTCTGAATCTCTACTGCTGTAACTTAATAAAGTTTAAATAAATGGAATTACACTGGCATAGAACTGGTATAATACATTGGAGAATCCCATCTCTAATTTTTTCAAAAAATATTCCTTTTAGATTTAAGGTGACCATCAATGTCTATTAGAAAAATTCCAATCACAAAGACTTTTGATACCAGAGGTTAGGTAAATATAGCCCCATCTTACTTCATTAATATATATTTATAAAGCACTTAGGAGAACCATGGATGAAAACTACTATAGAAGGACAAAGTAGGAAATTAATCACAAGGTTTGGATCTGAATTCAGACACAGATTCTGATCCAAATCTGAATTTTCCCAACATATTTTGTGTCCTGAAGTATGGAACAACATCTAGAACCAAAATTACCTCAAGTTTGGGAGGATTTGGATCTGGTGTTCCAGTGCAGATGTGTGTCTATTACCATTCTGCCATGGAATGGGCCACTTCTGCCTGTTCAGGAAAGCTGATCTTCTGTTTGAAGGCTTATTTGATTTGCACACTTTCTATTGCTGTCTGTATACTGTAAAGCACTTTGAGCATATGTTGCATGAAAGGCACTGTATAAAATGAAGGTGAAAGTAGAAGGGCTGTAGCCAGCTGTAAATCTTTGTACATGGCAACAGGGAGCACTTCTACAAGACTGATGCTGAAGTGCAGTTGACAGAATATACTGGTTTCAGGACTAACTGGATTATCCAGAGTCCGTGTCCCATTAGTACAAACAGAAAATGTTTTTATCAAATGGTTACTCCCTTCCCTCTTGTTCCTCTTGAATGCTCACGGCAAATTAGGTAGTTTAGCAAGCAAGCTGAAGAAACAGAAACTTGCACCTGTATGAACGATAAAGAAGTTAAGGATTTGCATACACACACACACACACACACACACACACACACACACACCACAAAGCAGGGAAAATGTCATCTCAGTTTTGATCAAGAGACTGGATTCTCAACCTGGGGTCATGAACAGATCTGGGAGGCACACAACTCATCTCTGTTTTATGGCTAGTTGGGAGGTTGATCCTGAAATCTTTTCCTGTTGTAATACAGGATCACTGTATGGAAAAGGCTGAGAACCAGAGATGTCGAGTCATCAGAGCCCTGCACAGACACAAGTATGGGGGTAATGAGTCTTACACTACATGACCCAGGTATTGGTCTCTTTCAGCTCTAACAATTCTGTGTCTCTATTAACACCAGGGTTACAAATAATGGAGGTTTGGGGGTTGCTGGGAAGAAAAAATAAAAAAGCTGTTAAAGGATAATGTCGTTCCTTCAGCTAGGGGTGATTATTGCACGGCAGCACATCCTTGAAATCCAAGCCTGGCCCTTTGAATATCTCTGCTCTTTCACACACTCTCGCTGGTTTAAGGAACTTAATTTCCTTTTGTTGCCATAGCGACAGACAAACAACCTCTGATCACAATAAAAAGGATGGTTGTGTTTCACAAATCCCTAGATGTACCAAAGCAACCAGAACAGAAAGAACAACAAGTGCACAGAACAGGCAGGAGAAAAGTAATTTGACTCCACTTAGAACTGTGAAGGAGACTGAGGACTCCAGAAACCCAGTGAGGCTTTTTTGCTATTCGGAGCTGCACATTAAGGAAGAGCTGATCTATAAATTATCATATTTCATAACAAAGATCTTGTTTACAAAGCTCTCTTGCAGACTGCTCTGATAACAAGTTTACAGTTTTAGAGGCAAGATGAAAGGTCACTAAGGAAAAATGCCCAATCTCTCCCTATTAAGCCGTGGTACTGGACAGGTGGTCAAAAAAACCCAGGAGAAATTGGAGGTGCACTTTGAACCAGAGGTGAGTCCTGGTTACAAAAGTGCAGCAAACAAACCATTATGAATTGTACAATAATTTTCTGTTCTGTGATTTTAACTAATATTGAAATAACTATTATGGAGATAGAATTTTTTTCAATGATGTCTTATTTGTTGTTGAAATTAAAATGCCTTAGTAACTTAAGAAGTATGTATGCCTGCTGTAATTAAAACTGGAGAATCTTGAACCCGAATGCTTTGCACGCAAGTTAAAGAAACAGAAACTTGTACTGAGAAATCCAGAGGAAGAAACCTAAATATAAAGAAATAGATTCTTCAGGAAATATCCTTATTGTTTGTTTTTTGTTGAATATTAGACTAATTGGTTACTAGGCACACAGGTCAATTCTGGGATCTGCATGGAGTTGTTCTGAATCAGAATCATATAGCTGAAGTTTAAATAATATTTTGTTTATCTTACAGAAATTGCACAGTCCAAAGCAATTTTACAGCAGCTAAAATCATAGATTCACTTCGCTAAAAATATATACATTAAAGTTATAGTTAAAACAGTGAATTCCTATCACCGATCTTATGCCATAAAGTATTTTATATAATGGCACTTGGACTTCAGAATTACCTTAGTGTGACCAACTGCAAATCAGAAAAATATTTTTTTTAAGGAATGTGGATCATAGTCTAATTTCAGTTACACTGGGGTAATTCCACTGAAAGCAGTTGAGTTACTCAAAGTTTGTACCAGTGTAATGGAAATCAAAATCTGTCCCGAATTCTCATCTCATCTTATTTACATCAGTAGATTTGGACTAGAGTGTAGGAGGGAAGAATTGGCCTTGTTTGCATGTTAAGTCATCTTACTAGCACGGAGTAGCTGGGGCTGCCATTTCAATTCTCTACAGTACAAACCATGGGAACCAAGCGTAGTTATTAGTGAGAGTAATTATCATCATGTAATGAAATTTTATGTAGTTGAGAAACCAACAATGGTACTGTAGCTTTAAGTCAAGAAGAGTATGTGAATGCATCTATTAATAGAACAATTTGGAAACTTATGACTAATTTGAGATTCTCTAATGAATCTCACCTACCAGGTCAGTGTTTTTACTAGGGAGACTGTTACATGGCTATGTTCCATATCTCTCTTCATGGTCTATGACTACTGATACATCAGAGCCCCGTCTAACTACCTCATTCAAAGGCATACCAAGTCTGTCTACCTTACTTACTATGCTATTTTTAAGACACCCATCACGGTAGTATTTGAGTGCAGTGGATAGTATCTCAGGATAAAAAGAGTAGGGTCTGAAGATTCTTCCGAAGTAAATCATCATACTCTGTTATAAAATGTTCCACATCGCCATCTAGCACACTGTAAAGACTCAAAGTACTTGAGACAGATCCCATGCTTGAAGAAACCCTTATCAGACCACCTTACGGTTGCTGTGCATGGTACTACTCTGCTTTACAAACTGATCAATAAATAAGGGCTTCTAAGAGCAGGGGTGAAAGTGAGCCAGTACGGCGTACTGGTAAGAACCCACACCGCACATACCCAGCCTACATTAAAGCACTGTGGCGACAGCGCTTTAATGTTCCTGCCCCTTCTGCTTCCCCTGTTGGCAGTCCTGCTGGTAGGGTCCCTACCGGCAGGGCCGCCGACGGCAGGAAGGGGGAAAGGCAGCAACCTAAAAGCGCTGCGACGGCACCGCTTTAAGGATGGTCCTTTGTTGCGGCAGTGCTTTAAGGATCCTCAGAGTGCAGCCACTGCAAAGGACCATCCTTAAAGCGCTACCTCCACAGCGCTTTAACGTTGCTCCCCCTTCCCCCCGTCGGCGGCCCTGCTGGTAGGGTCCGTATCGGCAGGGCTGCTGACAGGGGAGGGGGGAAGGCACAGCAATGTTAAAGCGCTGCTGTGGCAAAGGACCCTGCAGTCCTTAATGTCCCTGTCCCTTTTGCCGATGGGGGGGGGCAAAGGGAGCAGTTGCCCTGGGGCCAGTGATTTAAAAGGGCCCAAGGCTCTGGACGCTGCTGCCGCTAGTGCACCAGTGGCATCTGGAGCCCCAAACCTTTAAATCAACACGGGAGCCCCAGGCAGCACGGGCCAGGCAGCCTGGAAGGGCGGGTTCAGGGATGCCCCTGACTTACTTTCACCCCATCTAAAAGTAACAGAAGATTTAAAAGAGATTTTAAAAAAGAGGAAGCTGTTTGCGGCAGGAACAAAGTCTTCAGATCTGTTCATAGAGCATCCAACACAGTGGGGTTCTGATCCTGATTTGGGCCTCTGGTGTTAGGCAATATTTATTATTATTATTATTTCTATTATGATACCAATAATAGGCCCCAATCGGGGATCAGAGCCCCATTGTGCTAGACATTAAGAATGCTAGACACACAAAATGCTAAAACAGCCCATGCCCCAAAGAAATGATATTATTTTAATGATGCTACAGAAAGGGAAGGCATTAAGAACATAAATAGACAATGAATTGCAATTGTTTTTAGTTACTAAAGAAATCTGGTAAGTTAGTTTTTACATTTCAAAACCATTAATTTACTACTGGAAAAAACCTGTTTTGGTATAACAAAATGCGCTCTCATCCTAATGGATTTGGAGTTCTGATCTAGTAAAATTAACATAGTTCACAATATTGTTTTAATCCAGACTCTCATTTTGGAGGACCTTTAAAAAATGGGGTGGTATGTTATATTAAGGATCAATATGAACATTGACTTTAGAATTTAGGATTATCAACTGACATCCATCACTTTTCTTAGCACAATAAGTACTCTGCTATAAATATCACTGTTTAAGGTATGTAAACGCTCTAAGACAAACTTTTTGTGCTGAATCATATAAATTAGAGATGAAAAAGTGATAATAGTTCATCCAGCCCAAGCTCCTTGCCAATACAGGATAGTCCCCTATAGTACATTTGCTAGGGTTTGTGTCTAATCTGGTATGAAATATCTGAAGCAATGGATTACCATTTCTTGAGCCCATTCCACAGCCCACGAGATCTGTTGGTCATAAGAACATAGGAACGGCCATACTGGGTCAGATCAAAGGTACATCTAGCCCAATAGCTTGTCTTCTAACAGTGGCCAATATGCTCCAGAGGGAATGAACAGAACAGGTAATCATCAAGTGATCCATCCCCTGTTGCCCATTCCCAGCTTCTAGCAAAGAGAGGCTAGGGACACTAATAGCCATTGATGGACCTATCTTCCATGAATTTATCTAGTTCTTTTTTGAACCCTGTTATAGTCTTGGCCTTCATAAGATCCTCTGACAAGAAGTTCCACAGGTTGACTGTGTGTTGTGTGAAGAAATACATTCCTTTTGTTTGTATTAAATCTGCTGCCTATTAATTCCATTTGGTGACCTCTAGTTCTTGTGTTATGAGGAGCAAATAATACTTCCTTATTTACTTTCTCCATGATTTTATAGACCTCTATCATATCCCTTCTTAGTTGTCTCTTTTCCAAGGTAAAAAGTCCCAATCTTATTACTCTCTCCTCATACGGAAGCTGTTCCATACCACTAATCATTTTTGTTGCCCTTTTCTGAACCTTTTTCAATTCCAATATATCTTTTTTGAGATGGGATGACCACATCTGCACACAGTATTCAAGATGTGGGCGTACCATGGATTTATATAGAGGCAATATGATATTTTCTGTCTTATTATCTATTCCTTTCTTAATGATTCCCAACATTCTGTTGACTTTTTTGACGGCTGCTGCACATTGGGTGGATGTTTTCAGAGAACTATTCACAATGACTTCAAGATCGCCCTCTTGAGTGGTAACAGCTAATTTAGAACCCATCATTCCACATGTATAGTTGGGTTATGGTTTTCCAACATGAAGGACTTTGCATTTATCAACACTGAATTTCATCTGCCATTTTGTTATCCAGTCAGTTTTGAGAGATCTCCTTATAGCTCTTTGCAGTCTGCTTTGGATTTAATTATTTTAGTAGTTTTGTATCATCTGCAAATTTTGTCACTTCACTGTTTACCCCTTCTTTCAGATCATTTCTGAATATGTTCAACAGCACTGGTCCCAGTACAGACCCCTGGGGGACACCACTATTTATCTCTCTCCATTCTGAAAACTGACCATTTATTCCTACCCTTTGTTTCCTATCTTTTAACCAGTTACCAATCCATGAGAGGACCTTCCCTCTTACCCCATGACATCTTACTTTGCTTAAAAGCCTTTGGGTGAGGGACCTTGTCAAAGAGTTTCTGAAAATCTAAGTACACTATATCCACTGAATCCCCCTTGTGCACATGCTTGTTGACCCCTCAGAGAATTCTAATAGATTGGTGAAGCATGATTTCCCTTTACAAAAACCATGTTGACTCTTCCCCAACAAATTATGTTCATCTATGTGTCTTACAATTCTGTTCATTACTATGGTTTCAACCAGTTTGCTCGGTACCGAAGTCAGGCTTACTGGCCTGTAATTGCCAGGATCACCTCTGGAGCCCTTTTTGAAAATTGGCATCATGTTAACTATCCGCCAGTCATTTGGTACAGAAGCTGATTTAAATGATAGGTTACCGATCACCGTTAGTAGTTCTGCAATTTCACATTTGAATTATTTCAGAACTCTTGGGTGAATACCATCTCTTCCTGGTGACTTATTACTTTTTAATTTATCAATTTGTTCCAAATCCTCCTCTAATGACACCTCAATCTGGGACAGTTCCTCAGATTTGTCACCTAAAGATTTGTCCTAAGATAAAGTGTCATAAAATGTTCCCACACATTTCTAAAGGGAAATTTCTATTAACTTTTCATCTACAAAAGACTGGGCTTTGGTCCTCAAATTGAGAAGTCAATGAAAGTGCTCAGTAACGTCAGTGATAGTCCAGCCCCAGTAAAGCCTTGCCTACACTTCCAGCGGTGTATAGAGCATGTGCAGCTACACACAGCAGTGAAAGGCTCCAGCAGCAGGGATACAGCAGGACACTACGCTGCTAAAAATAGCAGTGTAGACGTATGAGGCACTGCTTGGGCATGTAGAGAGCTGTGTAGGGTATATGTCCTGGGGGTTCAGGCATATAGGGCACTCTGTTCTACTCTACTTGCCTAAGCTATGACTCACTGTCTGCAGTGCTATTTATACCCAAACTAGCTGGGCGTGCAGTGTCTGTACACTACACACCGCCATATAAGGTATAGGTACCTTAAGAATAGAGTAAAACCTTAGCAAACAATTCAGTGTTCACGTTGGGTCAAATCCTAAATTCACTAAGTAAGGCCAGAGTGGTATAAGCATATAAGCAAAGAATAATTTCCTGTGTATTCGGTAAGCCACATACTCTCAACACCAGGGTGAGAAAGATTATTTGCCCTCCAAAGTCTATCCTATGTTTTAATTTTTTCCATGCTAGGATTATCTGAACTGGAAGTCTCATGAAGGTTATGGCCATGTCAGCAGATTACTGAATGAGAGGCAGTTTATGAAGGGCTGCTGGGGTCTGTATCTTCCTAAAACCTACAGCACAAAAACCGGTGCGCTGGTTCTCTACTCTGAAGATTTAGCAGAGCCATCATGGAAACAAAGAGGAGGAAGGAGTGGCCAGCAAGGCCTCAGACACAGAAGGAATAAGCTACAAATTGAATTGCACACGCTCCAAGATTTGACAAGAGCCATTTTGGCATATGGAGGCAGACAGGTAAGAGCACACAGGATGGTTCTTTCACTACCAGAATTGAGACTGCATGAGATCCCTTAAAATGCTAATCCTGCTCTTCTGGACTTTAACACAAGTGGATTCCAGGAGTCCTGATAATGTATTTTTGAACTGAAGAAAGCAAGTTCCCAATAGGAAAAAACCTGATTCTGTATTCAAGCAAACACACAAGCAACACCTTGTTCTTCTCTTCCCTGTAAGCGCTCTCTGGTAGATTTACATATGCGTTGCAATTTTACATGTTCCGGTTTTGAGGGCTTAAGAGGGGTAAAGTGATCACTAGGCTCTGTGTGGGCCCCCGATACAGGGTGAATCTCGCCCTTCTGTAACTCAACACAGATGGCAGCGGTAGCCTTTCCCCTGAAGCCAACATGGGGTGAAATCTTGGCTCTATTAAAATCAACTGGAGTTTTGCCATTGGACTTTAATGGAGCCAGGATTTCACTCCTGGGATTGGTCTCAAACAGCCTTGGTGAGGGTCAAGCCTCCCCTGTTTATATAAAGTGGGGAAATTTTCATGCTAAAATGACATTTTTCATCCTTGACCTCAAAAAGAAAGTGTTGCTCATCTGTCAGCCAACCATTCTCATGCCACATGATCATAATCACATAAACTTTTCTCTTTCCCAAGCTATGGTATAAATCTCAAACTATTATATATCACATCACTTGTGAACATCACTAAGTTCCACCCATACCCATGACATGATTCTTTCTATGTTGTAGTAACTAAAACCCTACTTCAAAGGGGAAAACATGGAGTGAGATTTTTAAGAAGACAAAGACATAGTATCTAACCACAACAAAACACATGATGGTGTGATGTACCATATAGTTGTTACTGCCACTTGTCTGGGAAGACTTGCATAACTCTATCTTGGCTCCACTGTTCATGAAGTAATGAGCTCATCCCAGATTTGTAGCAATTTTTTTTACAACATCCCTTATCACCACATATACACACACAATTATCTGTATATGGAGAGATGTGTGTGTATGACAGTAAGTCTGCAAATTTAACTCACATCTGATGCATTACTTTGCTGATGACACAGCCTCCTAGTAAGCGAAGGTGAATACCAAACGTCAGGGATCTTCACCCAACATCATGTATTCTCATACTCCCTGTCAAATACATAAATATAATTATAAGAAGAGTCAGAGCTGACTAAATGTTTTAAGAGCCAAGCCGAAGAAGTGGTTGTGCATGTCACTGTCATATATTGTGCTATAAAGATCAGTGTCAGAGACTGAAAGGTTCATATATGGGGTTTGATTGTGCTTGTGGGCAGTGAAGGCAAAAAGAGCCTGTCCTCCACATCTGTGTCCTCGCTCAGGGACCAAAACCATCTGATTAGTGCCCCTGGCATGAGACATGAGCTATGACTCTATTACATGGTTGCCCACTTAATACATGCTGGTCCAGATCCTCAGCTGGGCCATAGCAGCATCTGGTGTAGCTGTGAGGGTTCTGTGAAAATATGACTTTGTGCCATCTTTGTGGTTCCCTGATCCTGGGTCACCTGAGGACTGCTCAGCCCCAGAATAACATAATGCAGGTTGGGGCTGCTGCACGTTGCACTTGGCTGCCTGTGGCCCCAAGGGGTCATTCTAGCAGCTGAAAACTGCTGAAGTGAGGGAGCTCTCTAGCCATGGCCTCTTTTCCCTGCCTATTCCCATTAAACCCTTGTCTGGCTCTATACCATCAGGGCCTTCCCCCTAGTGGGAGAATCCTCAGGAGGCCTATTAAACTGGCTTTGCACCCCTTTCTGCTGCTGGGTGCAAACAGGCCAGAATGGGGCCAGGGATCTGGTTCACAGTATATTGATATTCACAATTTGTTTAATAAAGCCTCAGTAGACAATGCTGCAGAAGTGCATTTTTAGGGAGACAGGAATTCTGTGTGGGTGGAGGCTTGTTGAATAGATTTTGGAAGGGTGCCCTGAGTGTCAGGGATGGTGGGGAGGAAAAAGAAGAGACAGCACCTTGCAGAGCCAGTTCCATACATTCCATCTACCACCAGTAATAACAGCACAGAATCCAGCCTTCACAATGGCTACCACACAGTTAGGCCTGATGTTAAGAAGTGTTGAGTTCTCGCTTCTCCCTCTGAACAGTCAATGGGAGCTGCAGATATTCAGCACTTCTGAAAAAAATCAGGCTCTGATTAGTAAATATTTCCTGCAAGACAGCATCAGAAGGCAGCATTTAATCCTTAGCTGGGAAATGAAATAGTTAAGAGAATTACTTCTCCATGAAGACCATGTCACTGCATTTACCTAGCCGCTGTGTCAGACACAGTATTCTCAAGTTCTTCTTCTGAGCCCTTTCCTCCCTGATTTTCAGTCTACCCACAGATGTATTTACTTTTCTTTTATAATAACTTGTACCTTTTAACAACATGAACTGAGTGCTAATGGAAAGGTGGCAACTGGACAGCACTGAAATACATAATTCTCTGTGTATCTGCAAATCAAGCACATGTTGGTCAGTGGAGAAAGCTTCCTCACACCACTCCATTGCCACTAATATCCCTCAACATTGTTTTCAAGCAACCAACAGTAGGAGCAAGAGGGTAAGGACAGGCCTCAGGAGGTGAATGACAGAAGTCCTCGGAGCACTCACAAAGCAAAACACAAATGAGTGTGTGTAGGCCATACATAAGGGGCCAGAGCATTGTCTTCAGCCTTTCTGTGCCTGCAGCCAACCCCACTGTTTATTATTGTTTGTATTAAGTAGCGCCTAGAAGCCCCAGCCAAAATCAGGGCCCAGCTCTGCCAGGAATTGTGCAAACCCAAACTGAGGCTGTCTCTGAGCAGTCTAAACAGTCAAGACAGAGAGAAAGGAAGTTTTATTGTCATTTTATACAGATGAGGAACAGATGGCCCAGAAAGGCCAAGTGGCTTGCCCAAGATCACACAGGGAGTCAGTGGCAGAGCTGGGCATTAAACCCAGACCTCCCAAGTCCCAATCCAGTGTCTTAAACACAAATCCAATCTTTCTCTCCAGTATATAGCCAAAGTTGCGCCAGCAGCTCAGGAGGAAGCAGGAGGGAACTCACAGAAGTTCTAGTATCATTTGTGGCAACCTAGGTGCCCCTATCCCCAAACAAACTCCAGCCCAAAATTCACCCAAAATTTCGGGGGACACGGCCACTGGCTTTGTAGACCTCACAATCACCTCATGCAGTTGTGGTGAGGATAGTCACGAACAGGAAAGATCACTGCCACTGACCTTTCAGCCATGAGATTTTCACAGAACAGCTAGAAACTTCTCAGTTGCAAAACTAAATTGAGATTATTAGCCTTGCCTGCTCCTGCCCCCCATCCCTCTGCCCCCAAAAAAGTCAACGCTGCGGCTTGCAGGCTAGGTCTGGAGAGAGTAGTGTTTAGTGTTCACTCTTATTCCAAGCTTGAACTCTCTGTTTTGTCGGTCAACAATTATGCAAATGACCTACTGTACACTAGGAACAGAACACCAATACATACACACACACACACACACACACAAACTGAATAGCCATTAGTTAGTAGCAACTTTCAGTCACTATCTTTCTGACTCACATTCGAACCAGCAACCTACATGTGGGGAGATCCAGAGCCCATTTACCAGTATCATGGCTACCATCCAGTCCCCTATTACATTCCATTTTAAATCTATAGCTACCACAAATATACAACAAATGTGTGCAGCCATTCCAATGTTAACGTAATTATAATGTACAAAGAGAAAAAAGAGAAGGCGCCAAATTATTGATATTTTGCAAAAAATGTTTAGTTGCTTCAATAGTTGCCTCATGGACGTCCAGAATTTGTTTTTGACAAATCCTGCTTTATTAATTATCTGAATTGCAGTAGCATTTAGAGTTTGTATTCCCATTGTAACGGCATTGTACAAACACAAGATAAAAAGACAGTCCCTGCCCCCCAAAGACCATGTGTTCGTATAATCTAGTTTTATATAACAAGTATTTATGGAATTGTCATTTTCACTATATGCAACACACATACACATAGTCTTTAAAAAGCCAAATGCCAAAGCTTAATAACTTAAGTAGGTAAAACTTTAGGAGACACCTCAAATACTTCAGCTCTACCGCAGTAGCAAAGTGTAAATAGTAAGTACTATTAAACAATTTGTCTGATTAAAATGATCTCAGATACAAAGAATTCTGGACAAAATACGTTCAGAAGCCTGGAAATAATCCCAAGTAATGACCCCTCCAACCCCAAATTTACAGTTAAAATATTAATCCAACTTCTCTGCTTATGATATGAGAATTTAACTTTAGATATAAGAGTGCACACTGATGACCCCAATTAAATATTTGGAAAAGTCCCAGGAAGTTCAACCCCTGCATATTCAGGAATGAACATTTTGCACTCTCCTAATTATGGGACTTGTTTTTTTTTTAAATTACTTCAGTAGCAGCATTTATGTCAGAAGAGCAGCCCTATCTCAGCTCCATCACATCATAGAATATTAGGGTTGGAAGAGACCTCAGGAGGTCATCTAATCCAACCCCCTGCTCAAAGCAGGACCAATCCCCAGACAGATTTTTGCCCCAGATCCCTAAATGGTCCCCTCAATGATTGAACTCACAACCCTGGGTTTAGCAGGCCAATGCTCAAACCACTGAGCTATCCGTCCCCCCCCCAGAGTGAAGATATCCTTTAGGGATCAAAAGTGAGCTCTTTAAAAGGAGACAGCCTTCAGTAAATCTTCTGAACCAGCATCTGGACTAATGAGGAAGACCTCAGTCCAATCAAAGTAGCTCTTGCCTAATGCATTCAGCATTTTGGAATAGATTAAACTGGCTGTAATGGTCTGTGATATAGCTTTCCCTTTAAAAACCCTAGGATACCATTAATAAATATTGGCCATCCCACAAGGAATCCACACTTCTGGAGTCAAGGCAAAACATCTTAAATGAAATCACTGTCTACTGTGTCATCATGATCTACATTAGTGAAACCAGGCATGACATTCAAAGATTAAAAGAAGAGAAAATGAATACTGCTGTGACCAAACACGTGAAATCATGTGCTGACTGCCGCAAACAATTAGAATTGAGCAGGGATATTTTCAGGCATTTGCAAATCACGTGGTCACAGGAGGTCTGAAGAAATGGGGCTGGGATTAACCCATTGTGCTATCTTCAGCTGTAACAATGCTCTGCTATTGAAACAGAGTTATGAGCCATCCTAGTAGTAAAAATTGCTCATTTTTGTAACTACTCTTGAGATAGATTTAATTTTTTTCTGTTGTCAATGAAGGAGCCAGCTAGTATCTTGTGGTTAATGCTTTGCTCTATAATATGGGAGACATGGGTAAAAGCTTTCCTTCACCAAACCAGTAAGAGGTAAGAACAGCGTGCAGGCCATATGTTTAGTCCCTTTGAGGAAGGGGGCACCTCATATCAGTCTGCCACAACCCTTCTGGACAACGTAGAGTGGTGTTGAAGGAGACAGCACTGTTGAACTCCAAAGGGAGGTCCATCCTGCCCTCTTTGTCCAGAAGGTAGGTCACCAAAAAAGTAGAGTTTGGGAGCAGTGTCTGTGGGTGATTAATAGTGGTCCTCAGAGCTCTAGGAGAGTTCCTGTGAAAACCGAATCAGGCAGAGCAGGGACTTAAACCTGGATCTCCCACATCCCAGGTGAGTGCCCTCAAGCATCACATTACTGACTATTCTGGGGTCTCCCAACTGACACATTTTCATTTGCCTTCAGAGCTAGGCTCCAGGCCAGCAGCCACTGCTTTCAGCAGCAGCACAGAAGTAAGAGTAGCAGTAGCGCAACTTGCCCTACGTTAACCTTGCAACCCACCCCCCCTACCCCCCCACACAACTCCTTGTTGGGTCATGACCCCTACAATTACAACACTGTGAAATTTCAAAATGCTACAAGTGAGGTTCTAGCCTGCAAATACATTTAGTTTATTGAGCCTGGAGGTAGAGCTGTGCAGCGGAGCAGTTTCCAAAGGGAGAGTTAGACTTGTTTTTCCTCTCTCTTTAATTGGAAACTTTTCCTATGTTCAGTAAAAGCTAAGGTTCACATTTTCAACAATTCATACACACAGGTGCCTCAGTTTCCAGATGCCCAACACAGGACCTGACTTCAACTGGAGTTGTGGGTGAAAGTCAGACTCTAAGTGCATCAAGAAGGGCCTTCAATTTGAGATGCTCAAAATTAGTGGACACTTGAAAATTTAGGCTTAAATATTTCATTAAGCGAGGCAACTGGGCACGGTGTGATTCTTCAATACAAAACAAGTCCTATTTGGGAAAAAAACTCTTGGTAGAAGAAATTTACTGAAGCCAGAAATGCCTACACAAGTAGTCGATGAGACAAGTGTAAACGGGGACCTAGGAGCAGAGCAATTACATACAGTAACTGGCTGTGGCACCAAAGTAAATGGACGAGTCTCAACATGCCTGCTGCTATTATATGAAGCACGGTGACACTTTGTACATGCTAATAATTCAGCTCAATGGAATCTAAGTCAACTAGAAACGGAGGCTAACTGGCAAATTTTGCTAGAGCAAAATTTAATTCTTCTGAATTAGAACCCAACCCTGCCTCCCTGAAGCTAATGGGAATTTTAACATAGCCTATAAAATGGAGCAGTATCAAGGTTCTAGTTGTCTCTCTCCTTTTTAGGCTCCTGTCACAGTTTTACAGTCTTCAAGGTCTGACCAACTGGTTCCTTGCAATTTAGGGTTGTCAAGAGAGACAAAGCTCTGGGGAACTCACATACAAACTTGTCATACCTCATCCCTCCAACACAAAAATAATATACCACATCTATGGTGATGCTTTAGAGGAAGCTGAAGATTCCTGTACCCCATAGTTTGGGATAGTTACATTACCTGTGAATAGCAGCAGCCTATTGTATTTTAATCTGTCCAAGACTCACCCTATATCCTGTGTTCTTACAGTGCAGCTGTGGGCCCTTTCAGTTATTTCCCTCTCATGCTGCCCTTCCGCTCTCATCCCTGCTCCCAACTTTGCACTTGCCCTTTGTGGAGTTATTATAATTTCCTATATTTACTTGCTTATTTTACTTTCCATTTCTTTCTTCCAATAGAAAAAATGATTTTCTTATAAAACCCAAGTATTGTATCCTCCTGATGGCTTAATGGGAAAGATACATATCTGGGTATTTGTAAATTGCCCACCCTAGTGGCATCTGAACAGTAGATTTGTTAAAGCTTTAAAATAAGATTAGAAAACAGTGATTTAGTTTACCTTAATGTAGACAATAAATCCATTAAATAATTATATTCTAAAATAAATAAAGCTGGATTCCACTCACGTTTATGTAAGTCACTGGGAGTTTTGCCATTGACTTTGACGGGGCCAGGATTTCATCCTTAATGTTACTGAGATTAATATGTACAGTATAACCTCAGAGTTATGAACAGCTCAGGAATGGAGGTTGTTCAGAACTCTGAACAAGATGTTATGGTTGTTCTTTCAAAAGTTTACAACTGAACATTGACTTAATACAGCTTTGAAACTTTACTATGCAGAAGAAAAATGCTGCTTTCTCCTTTTTTTTTTTTTTAAGTAGTTTACATTTCACACACTACTGTACTGTAATTGCTTTCTCTCTTTCTTTTTGTTTTTGTCTCGGTCTCTGCTGCTGCCTGATTGCGCACTTCTGCTTCCCAATGCGGTGTATGGTTGACTGGTCAGTTCATAATTCTGGTGTTCATAACTCTGAGGTTCTAGTGTATCTGTTATAGAACTGCTTTTCTCTCCCAAGTGTGATGCTGAGTTGCTCCTTTGTTTTCAGCATTTTCACTCCTGCTGGCTGTGATGTGCAGCATCCAAGTCTTCCCAGCTGAAGAAGAGTGACAGGTCTCCCTTTGGTGGAATGTCTCAATGCTACTCCTAACTAGCCAGAAAAGTTACTGCAGGGCAGGATGAAGAGCTCCTTCCCTGCCTAATCAGGGACAAAGTGTGATGCCCTCTAGGGATTCTGTAGGCCTGCTACTCATAGTATCATGCTTGCAAGGCACAAAAAGTTCTCAGAATCATTTCCAGGGCATGTGAAGCATCACTTTGCAGTGTGGCGTCAAAACACCATAATACAACATCACAATGTTTGAAAGCAACTTCGGTACACTGAGCCATAGCACAAGGACACCAAGTCCCAGAATCACAGCATAAACTTTACAAACATTACGAGAGTGGAGTTTATCCCATCTGACTAGTACAGATGGGTGCACAACCCAACAAAAGAGAAATAAAAGAATTAAACCTGGGTTTCCCACATGGTAGCATATAATGCAGCTTGGTCTCTGGCCTAGACCCATCAAGATTCTTTTAAACTATCAGTATCTAATTCTATTGAACAGTGTGGTCTCATTTAAATTTAAACTAAGTCTACATTCCGGGACTTTAAGAAAGGTACTTGTTTCAACCACTCTTACACTTTGATTTAACTACATTTGATTGGAAAATATGGTAGTTCTTGAAGCCCAGTGACTTGGTTGCATTAATGATATTAATGAGAGCTCTGATAAAATTAGAAAGCATCAGAGAGCTAACTAAACTTTTTCAAGCTTCAGCATCCTGTCAGGGTTTGGTTGGGAATTTCAGTTAAGGTCCAGATCAGTTTTTATTT
Organism: Gopherus flavomarginatus; assembly: GCF_025201925.1. NCBI lineage: Eukaryota > Metazoa > Chordata > Testudines > Testudinidae > Gopherus > Gopherus flavomarginatus. The sequence continues at coordinate 22,435,627 of NC_066626.1, read as the reverse complement.
AATGCACTCTCATTTTCCACATGGGTAGAGAGATATAAAAAAAAATAAATAAAAAAAAATATCCATGGCCTGGTCCTGCTCTTGATAAAATCAGTTGGAGCATAGCCATGAACATCAAAAGTAGTAGGATTAAGTCCCTGATGTCCAGAGTATAACTTCTATTTTCTTGACAGATTATCTTTAGCCTTCACTGGTATTTAATTTTAGCTGAAGATCTGAATTGTTCCCTTGTTGGTTTTTTTGTTTGTTTGTTTGTCTGGGGTTTTGGGGGGCAATTTCCAGACTCACGCTCCCAACCTGTTTGCTTTAAACTCACCATCATGTGATTTCCCCATCATAGTCTACCGTCTGGAGATGCTTGTTCTACTATGCCCGCAGGCAACTTCAGGGTTTCTTCCCCCGAGTTATTCATTAGAATCTGTTAACATCAACTCATCAGCTGCAGGGAAAAACAAAAATTTAAAGCAACTGAAGTCTTGCCATGCATATTATTGCTGCAGAAGGATCAGAAAGAGACAGCTTGGCATCCACACCTCCATTTCCTGAAAAAGCCGGATAGCCAGATTGACCGACAGATTCGCCCAGGCTATTCAGCCAAGAGGTACCTCTTCAGACTCTCTCAGACCTGGGATCCTAGCATTATATACAGGCTCCAGTGTGCAGGTCAGTAGAACCTAAAATTATGCAAGGTTCGTGCAACTATTTCTAAGCTAACATTTGGGTGATTGTGTGTTACAAGTGGAATTAAAAGACCAACCCCTTTCTTGATGATAAACAGAAGGAATAGATTTCATCTCTAGATGCCTAATCCAATTTCCTTTGAAATCAATGGAAAGACACAGATTTCAACAAGAGTTGCATTGGATCCGCTTGTTATGTTTACTTAATGTTTATGAAAGCTACAGTACTGAATACTAGTATCTGATATGCTCATAATTTAAATACAAGTGAGAAGTAACATGGAAAAGATCTATGTTCTGTACTTACTGATGTGGAAGTTTCTCACGTTCTCAAATCTATCAAAATGGAGGTGGGCTCAAGCTGCAAAATTTGTATCTTAAGTCAGACCTAAACTTCCCCCAAATTTAGGGGTGTTAGTTTAGTCCACTATAGCAACAGAGGACAATCACAAAGTTTGGATCTGGATCCAAATGTTACCGGACTTCAGGGGAGTTCAGCTCTGAGGTTTTGGTTTGGGCCAATGTCTAACTTTCAGCATCTTACATAGATGAAGGTTTATTCATGGTCCATATGTATTTTTAATTCTTCAGTCTGTACACAATTGAATAACCTGCAAACTACAGGCAATATATGGTGTAGTTTACAATCTGAGCCAATATACTGTACTAGACACATTCCTGTCAATATCAGAAATGGTTGAAAAAAAATTATTTTAAATGACTATTTATGAAAAATTTCCATTTTGTTAAATAAGGCCATATTTTTATTTCCATTTTTCAAACTTTATTTTTCAACATTATTGGAAATTAAAAAAAAAATCTTTTCCAGTTTTTATTTTATTGGTTTTTTTCCCCCTTTTCAGTGAGAGAACAAAAAGAAAATGAAAGTGAGGGGCGGGGGGAAGGGAAAGCCAAATTGAAAACAGAAAAAATTAGAAATTTCACAACCAAAATTGTTGAACAGACAGAAACTCATCCTTTTCAAAACCCGTGGAAGAAAAATGGCTTCAAAATTGTTCAGTATTTCCCCTTCCCTCCATTTTTCAGTTAGGTATAGCCAATACATGTAACATTCTCTCCTGTCCTATCTCAAGTAACATATCTTTGCTTTGCAATATATGCTTTCCAGGATATATCAGGGACCCTTTATTGCTTCAGAATTCCCTAAACACACCAAATAACAGAATAGGACAACAAGACCTCTCAGCTGTACCCAAAAAATATCACCTCCTGCCTGCGTTCCCATCTTTCTGGGCTGAGCTAAGCCAACACATCCATCCAGGTATAGTAGCAGGTAGTTATTTTTTAATAAAAAAATCCACCCTGGGTAAGATTTAATATTTGATTCAGTGTTTATGCCTGTAGGCAGATCATGTGCATAATAAAGTCTTCTTTGAAGGAATGTATTATTACTAAGTTATCTTATGAGATACCTCTCAATAAGGAAACATTTCATAGAAAAGCTGTACTTCAAAAATTAGTAAGGGAATGTTTGGGATTAGAACAAAACCTATTGAAACCTTCAGTGAGATCTCCAGATAAGATAAAAGAGTAAGTAAGCAGTACAGCTAATGGCAAGGAATGAGGACCTACACATGTACAATCCTCTGTTAAAGTTAAAGGAGTTGTGCACTAATAGTTTACATCCTTAGGTTTCTACTTCATGCCATTATTCCTGCACCACAGCCACAAACTGCAAACACAAGAACCCAGTATTTCTCTACTTAGCATGTCCTTCATTTTACAGTAGGTGTAGAAAAGCGCCATGATATTGCTCTTTCTTCCGTAACACTGTCTCCAAGGTTATCTGTGATGCTGCTGGCACCACTCTGAGACATGACTAATGCCTCACAAACTCATTTAGGTCTGATCCCAAGAGACACTATAGTGTCCTCAACTCCCATCGCAGACAGTGGGGACTGAGAACCTCAGCACATCACAGGAGGTGCCGAGAACATTTCAAGGGTAACCCTGTACTCTGCCTGCTCATGCCCTGGCCCAGCCATTCCCTGGTTTGTGCACAATGGTCACCCTCAGTTCTGGAGCCAGGACTGACAATTCCATAAATGTAAAAATCTTTTTGTAAAAAACAGATTTTTGAAGTGAATGTAGTGCTTCAAACGGGTGCATGCACCAAGAGCGGAGTGCTGCCTTTATCCACAGGAATAGCATGAGCAACAGCAGAGCAAGATTAGCCACAAACCTGTCAGGTACATTTGGTTGTGTGGATACTTGTCCACTGAGAACTGGACTACCAAGTCATTTTAGATAGGTGACTAAACAGCCCTCAGATGGTAAGGACTCATTACTGAACAGTCTGGATTCAAGCCCAGTAACCTAGATGAAGAGCTCTGTATCCCATTACCAGCCTTCCCAGCTCTCCTTTAGCGTATTTAATTGATTCATTGCTGCTACTCCAGTACACATGTTCATACATATATTTCCAAGTGGTGCCAATAGCCAAAAGCCTCTTTTCTCATGCACACCTGGGAAGGCAGCTGTGACCATTTCTCTCTGATGTGGACCTTGCCTCAGTTATCTGCTGCCTTTGCAATAATCCCATCTGGAGGTCACAATGGGTGTGTTTACACTGCAGCAGGGAGTAACCCTCCCCGCCCAGGTAGACAGATTCACACTAGCGGGGCTTGAGGTAGCACACTAAAAATGGGGACATGGCTGGGCCAGTGGAGGCTCAGGGCTAGGCACCCGAGCTAGACCCAGGAGGTTGAACAGGTCTGAGCTCGGATGGCTAGCCCAAGCCTCTGCTGGTGAAGCAACACCCACACAGCTGTTTGGAGCGTGCTAGCTCGAGCCCTGCTAGCGCAAGTCTGTCTACCCACACTGGGAGGCATGCTCCCTGCTGCAGTGTAGACTTACCTACTGACCTCTGGGGTGCTATCCATTAAGATCACTCAAGAACCACACACCTGGTTTCAAATACAGTTAGCTGCCTGCCTACTTGGGGATGTTAGCTGAAGTGAGCACATCATACCAAGAGCCACGCCCTGGCTTCTGCTCCAGGAATACAAACCATCTACATAGCTGCTGGTCCTGTACCATCTCTCTACCTAGTCCTCAGCATAGGGGCATGGGTCACTTGCTGGTGGATTCTCTGTAGCTTGAGGTCTTCAAACCACAATCTGAAGACTTCAATAACTCAGGCACAGGTTAGGGGTTTGTTATAGAAGTGGATGGGTAGGGTTCCGTGGCCTGCTTTGTGCAGGGGGTCGGACTAGATGATCACATTGGTCCCTTCTGACCCTAGAATCTATGAATCTATCATAGGAGGTATAAATGGGGCATCAAGATACCTTGGTGATTCCTGATGGCCAGAGTGAACACATGGGGTGGTGGGCAGCTGGGTACAGGTTCGATACATCCCAGGATCTAGGCCCAGTTCTCCAATGACTGCACTGATCTCCTGTGTGTTTCCACTACAAAAATAGATCAATGTCAGAAGCCCCTATAGAGCTGTCAAAATCCCCCTCAAAAAAGCCACACAAGAGGCAGCTGGGAGACAGTGGGAATTATCACAGGTCCCCGTGCTGAGTTACCTTCTAATTGTTGCCCGGGGGTAGGCAGGAGTTTGTTTAGCGCCCCCAAACTGGGGCATCTGCTGCAGGCCCTGTGGTTTCACTTTGCTTCCCAGTCCCCGGCTGCTTTCTCTACACAATTCTAAGCTTAGACAGTTACTGCTCCTGGAGCCTCCCTTTAAGGAAGTAAGGTTTCCGCTACATGGAAGGAGCTCCCCTCAGAAAAGTTACACTGTACAGCCTCAGGCTGCATGAACGCTGAGTGGATTCCCCTTGGGGTTGGGGGAAGAGGGAAATGGTGTGTACCTTTCCTTTTCTGATACAAGGATTCTGGAGCCCAGGAAGCCTGCTACATGGAAAGGGTGGGATGGTACTGTTTAGTGACCCAGCTCCCTTCCCTTCCATGCAATAAAAGGTATATGTGGATCCTTCTAGGCCAGCGCAGTCCAGTCTGAGCCCTGGCTATCAGAGAGATCTCCATATTCCTTGTACACCAGCAGGAAAAGCAGAAATCACAAGATGTACTCTAACCAGCAGTCATTAGATTTGGACATCTAAGAAAGACTGTTCCTCAGCAGAGGAACCCCTGATCCAACAAAACTAGAATAATCATTTCAGGGCATAGTGTCAGACTTTCATTTCCTCCCGAGCTTTTGCTTGCAGGGGGGTGACTGTGGCATGTATACACACAGGGCCAACTCCAGGTATTAGCAAAGGAAGTAGGTGCCTGGGGCGGCCAATAGAAAGGGGCGGCACTCCGTCCGTTATTGGGGCAGCAGGTCCGGGCTTTGGCGGCGGATCCTTCACTCCCTGACTTCCTCTTCAGTAGCAGCTCAAACCAGGTTTTCCCTTTTTTTCCTTCGCCACTTAGGGCAGCAAAAAAGCTGGAGCCAGCCCTGTATACACAGTTTGTTCTGTGCAGAGTAATAATAAATAACACCACCTTTTATACTGCACCAGTTCAGTTGCTTTCTGTCTGTTGACTGGTCAGTGCATTGTTTCAGTAATTTTGAATTTGCCAAGGATTATGTGAAGGAAGCATTATGAATCTAAAACAAATTAAATAAACTTCCAGTGTAGCCAGACTGCTTCAAGGAGCTATACGAGCAAATCCAAATCAGTGTGTACCTAGTCTGTTGGCCCCACTGAAAGCTATTACAATGGGCCAACAGTTAAGGAGCAACCAAAGCTACTCTGCTCTCTTTCTCCCCTGTGAGGCACTAGGTGGCCACTGGAGGGTGTTGGAAGGAGGGAAGTGCTGTTGAGCACATAGAGAGGCTAGGAATAGTAAAGGGTCCCAGTGTTCCTAGCCACACCGCAGCTGCAGGGCAAGATGTGAGAGGAAGTGAACTCTCAACTCCTCCACAGCAACAGGCATGACTCAAACACATCAGTTTAAAAATTGCAGGGAGCAGCTCAGGGGACATGTTTTCAATTCATAATAAAATACACAGTTTTTTGTTTTGTTTTTTTTAAAACACATTCATCCTCTGAAACCACAAGTGGCCTCAGGGCACAGGTTGGCTGTGTCTGCTCTAAAACATTACTGAAATATTTGTTAACTTTGCAGAAGACATATGTTGAGGCAAATCCTTTGCTTATAAGAAAATGCCAACAGAATAAATGTACTGAACAGACCATAATGCTGCTGAAAAATTTGTTGCAAGCTAAGACCTTGCTGACCATAGAGCAGGCTTGGAGCCTGCATCTGTCAAAGTAGTAGTGGAAACCCCATACAAAATATAGTACAAGGAAAATCCCCGGTACAGTGAACCTCTCCCACATCTGCCTGAGGCTTGAAAGTTAATTTCCATAGTAATTTCCTTTTCAACTTGATGTTGCTTTGCTCTTGGTTCAATGAATACCTCCCCTGTTTACAGCCCCTGCTAGGATACAGGATGTGAATTATTAATGCACATTGCATACAAGTTATGTTTCAATCCTTTCTTTGGGATGCATAGTTTTAATTTCCAAAGCACTCGGAAACACCCTAAAAAACCCCCAATCATTGAAGTGAACCCCTACTTTCTTGAATATAGTATCAATTCTGAGACACATTGTGATTCACCTGTTCCCAGGTACATGGGAGAGCACACAAGGAGCTTTCTACCCTTTTCATGCCTTGTAGAAGGGCCACTCACAATTGCTGTCCCTGAGCTCAGGTGGCCATGGCCCCACTCTCCTCCATATCAGCCCATTCCTAAAGGATGGTTCAACCTGCATTAATCACATATCCCCAGGCCATTCAGGAAAGGAGCATGTCCCTGTGGCACAATCTGGCCCAGCTCTCCTGCTGGGGTGGTACAGTTCCCAATGGGGATCAGAGGCTAAATGCTACAATGTGGCCCTAAATAACTTAGAACCTCTGTGAAGTGTAACAGTTCACTTTGTAATCCAGTCCTGACAATCCGTCTTGCAGGCCAAAGTTACTCAGTTCAGAAGGAGGCCGAGAACAGAGAAAATCAGGTGGAAGGAGATGAAGTAGAAACACGTGGCCAGAGGAGAGCGCGAGTACCTGTTCGGGTTTCAGTGAGAAGATTGAGTCTAGAACTCAGACCTTCACCTGCAAAGGAGGCCACCTGGAGTCAGAATGCAGCATGCACAAAGGTCCCACAGGTACCACTTCTTCATTATCAGAGTGGATCTCTGTCTTCATACAGATCAGAATCCCCTCAGTTCCCCTTAGTGCTGGACTAGCAGGGTAGTTATTCTTACAGCAAAGTTTTGCTAGTATGAGCTCTGGCTTTCAACATGCAGCAGACACTAGTTGCATGTGATAGCTGGACATACACAAATCTTTAATCATCCCAGGATCCCACCTCCTCCTCAAACCCTCCCTTCCTCCATCTCCCACAGTGCTGATGTGTTTTTTTGTTTGTCTCTCTCCTCCAGTTGTTTTTTAACGAAATAATTGTTTTGCTTTGAAAGCAATCTTTATTCCATTCATCAAAAGCAAACACAGAGCCCGACAAAGCAACAGGTAATTTTCTTAAACCTTCACAATGCATCATCTGCATCAATTACAATCACCTCGTAGAATTACAAGCACTGCACACCTGAGCATAGCAACAAATATTAGTGGCTTTCAGCTTCAAATTGCTGCAGTTAGGGAAGCCCATTTGTGCAAAGCCATCCACAATGTCACACACATTGCCCAGAGTCACGGTCTTTCAGAGCAGGATGAGATTAATGGCCCTGCACACTTCCATCAACATGAGTCCAATGGTTAACTTTCCCACTCCGAACTGGTAGCGACTGATCAGTAGCAATCTGGAGTAGCCAGCTTCCACAGTGCAATCGCCACACGCTTCTCCAATGACAGGGCAGTTCTCATTCTTGTGTCCTTGCACCACAGGCTGGGGTGAGCTCATCACACAGTCCCATGAAAGTTCTACAGCCACTGCTCATCATCCCAGACGTGCATGACAATGTGATCCTACCACTCAGTGCTTGTTTCCCGAGCCCAAAAGTGGCGTTCCACTGTGGTCAGCAGCTCAGTGAATGCCAGAAGCAATCTCGTGTCGTAGCTACTACGAGTGATGAGATCAATGCTGAACTCCTCTCACCTTTGTAGTTTAAGGAATAACTCCACTGCCACTCGTGATATGTTGGTCAGAGCGAGCAGCACATTGGTCAACAGTGTGGGATCCATTCCTGCAGACCGAAGAGGCAGAGCGCGCAGTACACAAACTGTTGAAAGATGGCACCAAATATGGACGGAAGCACAGGGATTGCTGGGATGTGAAGCAATGCATCATGGGGCATTGAGACAGGACCCAGGATACCCCACAACCCCCTCCACCTTCCCACAACTCTTAGCAGCAGATGAGGAAGAGTTGCTCTGTGGGATAACTGCCCTGGGTGCACTGCTCTGAATACCTCTGCAAGTGCCGCAAGTGTGAACACGCTATTGCGCAGGCAGCTAACAGTGTGAACACACAACAGCGGTTTCCCTTCAGCTCTCTCTGAGCAGCACTGTAACTGCCAGCGATGTAACTGTGTCAGTGTAGACATACCCGTACTCTTCTATAACGCTTTCAGTCAGTAGATCTCAAAGGAGGGCAGTATAATTAGCCCCAAACCATGCCTTGGCAGCACCGACTGAGTGTACTGAACTGACGTAAAGAACAGCAATTTTGCAACAAAAAAAACTTCAAAATCAGACTCCAAAGAGAGACTGCTGAACTCAAATTAATATGCAAATTAGATACAATTAACTCAGGCTTAAACAGAGACTGGGAATGGTTGGCTCATTACACTAATTGAATCTATTTCCCTATGTTAAGTTCTCCTCACACCTTCTATGGGTCATCTTAATTATCACTTCAAAAGTTTTTTTTCTCCTGCTGATGATAGCTCATCTCAATTGATCAGACTCTTCCTCCCAGTATGCTACTTCCACCTTTTCATGTTCTCTGTATGTATAAATATCTCCTGTCTGTGTGTTCCATTCTGTGCATCCGAAGAAGTGAGCTGTAGCTCACGAAAGCTCATGCTGAAATAAATTTGTTAGTCTCCAAGGTGCCACAAGTACTCCTGTTCTTTTTGCAGATACAGACTAACATGGCTGCTACTCTGAGAAATGAAGCTGTTATACTCTTAGCATTCGTCTCTTCCTCAATGCTGTGTCTTTTTCAGCATCTGATTTAAGAATTGCTGAATAGACAATAAAAGATAAAATTTACATACAAAACAGGAGCTACCATGCAAATGGTCATAAATTAGAATATATTCAGAGAGACAGCAGAAGAGTAATACCCAGCAGCATTATACCCATTAGAAGTTCTCAATCTTTTGGGGGCCCCCCATCTTGCACCACTGAGGTCAGTCTGAGTTTTGCCATTGATTTCAATGCAAGCAAGCATAGTCCCTTGAACAATATGGTGTGTGTGTGTGTGATATTATACATATATAATAAATGTAACAAAAAAGAAGTGGTTGTATATTTAAACAGTTGATATCCCACATAGAACGAAACCTGTGACAACTGAGAAGAGAAATACTTAGCATTATAAGTCAGGCTGAAATGGTATTCATGAATGTGGGCTTGTAAAAAAAATAGATGGTTAAAAATGTTCTGTTGAAAAATGGTTTAATGGAAAATTGGTTTTTGACTAAAATTCTGTTGAAAACAGTCTGCTTTCCAAAGAAAGTGTTGAGTTTTTGAATTAAAACTGAAGACATTTTTCAGTTTTCTGATAAAAACTTTAAAATTTTCTGTGGAAAACTGACAAAAATGATTCTTCCCTAACCCCCATTTTCATTGAAGTTAGCTGCAGGGGAAAACCATTTTCTATCCAGCTCTATTGTAAAGCCAGTCATTCTGCCATCTCCTAGGGCACAGAGGAAGATCACCAAGATGTGGAGCATTCAATGGAGGGTCAATGGCACGGGGAAAAGCCACACCAGACAGAGAGTCAAGAGCCCCATGAAAAGCTGAACCAAACTGTCAAGAGCTCTGTTGGGAGTGCCACTATTGATACTTCTCAGCTTTTGAGTGAGAGATCCTACATGACTTTCTATGGAGGCTATTTCCCTGGAAGAAAAAAGCCCTACAGCGGTAAGAAATACACCTCCTTATTTTTATTTCTTGTCCTAGTTTTGTTTGTAATAAATTTACTGGACTTCTGAAGAATGAGGAGAGTCCAGTAAACTTTATGCATACTGTTATAACAGTCACCTCTTGATTATGAGCACAGCAAGAATCTCTACGGTTGTATTTTAATTAATGACTGTGGTCATGTGTTGCAGTGTTCATTGGGAAGAGGGCAAAGAGTTGTATGAGGAAACTTTCCTTCTCCTTATTACCATGGGTGCAGGGACTGGTAAATGTATTCCTCCTCCTGTCCTCGACAGGTTCAATGATAGAGTAAATACTGACCCTTATCTGATGTCATTAATACATATTTAAATGTCATCCCCTTCTCATCTTATCTCCATTTTCTCCCCTCAGTTAAACAAGGACATCTGAATAACCAGGATGGCAAAGAAGGGCACCTTATTGAAACAGGTTTTTTCCCTCCTATTCAGTCTGCTATGGACTCAGAGCAAGGTGTGGTCAGGGTGGAACACAGAAAGGTCAGATTTTTAAAAACAAATATGCAGTTGTTGGGATAACGTATCAAGTGGTCTCCTCTCATTGCTCATAATATGAATATAGGCAATTTTGTGCACATACAAATTGCCATATTGGATCAGACCAGTGGCCCATCTAATCCAGTATCCTGTGTCCTACAGTGCTAGGATCAGATGCTTCAGAGGAAGGTGCAAGAAACTCAGTAATGGATAGTTATTGGGCAGCCTGTCCCAATGGAAAGTTCCTCCTTGAACACCAATAGTTAGAGGTTGGCTTATGGGTTTCTATCCCCTCCAAAACACATTTTTAAATATTTATCTATTTAAGTGTCTGCCCCTTTCTGTAATTGTGAAAATGAAGTTTTATCCATTTCAGTATATACAAAATAGTGAAAGTGAAGCTATAAAAGGAAACAAAGTGCTATTCCCCTTTTTGAACTGGAGGATGCAACGGAATGCTGGAGATGCCGATACATGAATGTCCTTGAGGTCAGTCCTGAGGCTACTCTATACCACGGGGATAAGGGCACTTGAAGTGTGAAAGTAGCAGGTGATGCAACAAAAGACACTGAAGACGTGAGGGAAAAAACACTTACGGCCACATCAGCACTACAAAGACAAGCATGGTTGTTCCTTGGCATGGCTACAACATTGTAACAGATTATATATCTAGAGTTATAGTTCTTGTTACCACATGATCGGGTACCATCCACAATACACATTTTAATCATGTTGTAACTGCATCAGGAGACAACCACATGGCAACCAGGCCTCATGATACAACTATATCTATAGGGTTGTCAGATTCAAAATGGAGCAAGAGAGTGTCCAACAGGTAAACAAAGAGCTGTGAATCTGAAGGCCAAATGCTGGTACCCACCACAAAGCCTCAATAAATAGGACTGTGCCTGGAGAGACTGAATGCTTCTGTGCATGTGCGTGAACACATGCATGTGCCCCTCTGCAGGGAGGGACTGGGGTATCCAAGCATGCTGGTTCTTCAGATGCCCCAGTTGCTTGACACTTAAAAAACCAAAACATGGAGGCAAATCTTTCTCTCCTTAACCATGCCTGTCATCATAGCCTCATTTGTATGAGTATATGTCTACACTTAAAAACGTCACAGTTGCTGCTATGCCACTGTAGTGTTTTAGTGCAGATTACTACTACAGGGATGAGAGGAGTTGTAGGTATTCCACCTCTCTGAGAGGTGATAGCTAGGTCGATGGAAGAATTATTCTGTTGACCTTGCTCTATTTGCACTGGGGGTTAGATCAGTTTAAACTTCATATCTGTGGATTTTTTACATAGCTATGCCAGTGTAACTTTTCAGTGTAGACCAGCCCTAAGTTAAAATCTGATCCAACTCCCATTGGAGTCAAGAGAAAGATTCCTGTTAACTGCATTGAGTACGCATATGTATGTTTTAGAAAAACAAAGACTTTAAACAATTCAGAACCATCAAGTTAAGCATCCTGGGCCTAATCTAGCTTCTTCTTCCACTGTGTTCTGGAGAAGTCCAAAGTTTTGATGTGGTAGCCAGGACTGGGACAGAATTGGGGAGGGTCACAGCCCATGTTCCACAGAAGATGCCCAGTGGGGATGGGGAATGAAAGAGAATGGAAGAGTGAAACCAGCCTGGCTTTGTTGTGCTAGGTTGTGCTTTAGCAAGTCTGTAGAGTGAGGAATAAAAATGTAAGTCAAAAGTAATGGGACTATTTGGGGTTTCTGACACTTTTGATTTATATCTTACAACAGGCGCCAGAGACTTTGAAGTTCCCTTCAATCTCAGAAGAATCACCCAGAGTCCAAGTGCCCCACAGGAAACAATTTAGATCCAGTGATCCCCCAAAGGAGCTTCTGATCCTGCCTTTGCTTATTCAGTTGCAAACCCAGCCTGAGACCAAAGCAAAGAATCAAACAGGTACCATCAGCTGTAGATGAAAGATTCTCTCATGTATCTAAATTCAAAGTATCTGTAAGTTACACAATAATTAGATTGGGACTCCAGAAAAAGGGAACTCTCCCATCCTGGACTGTGTCATTTCAGCGTTAGATCTTGTGTTCTTGAAGATATTCAGAGCAGGTTTATTTTGGATTCCACATGGTTTATGTCCCAAAGATGAGTCAGAGCTCTGAGCCTCAATACAACATAAAAGCAGCAGAGCTTCTGCTAATATTGGGCAAAATTCAGGAGATTCAGATCAGATAAAAGACCCCCAAACTGACATTGTTTATCCAAAGCTTATCTGAATAAGCCAAACATTTCTGGCATGAAAAGGGTGGGCTGGAGATTGACTGGTATTTCAATATCAGTTGAGGACAAGGAACATTGGATATGAAATAAAGACAGTTCTTTAAATTGAGGCACAGGGAAGTTGGCTGGGGGCCCAAGAGCTGCACCTGATTTGCCTTAGATGGAGAAGATTGCAGCTTCCTTTATCTTGAACACAGAGGTGTGCCTCACCTAGCCTGCAGGTCCTAACATGCAATGCACCATCTAGATTTGGAGTGGCCTGCTTATCAGATCAAGCTAGAGCACTGCATGCTGGGACCTGTAGTCTCTGAAGGTTACATCTCCTTATTATAGATGAAGCTGGCCACAGGATGCATTGCAGAACTTCACAGATCACAAATGGCCATTTCATGGTTTGTCTGCAGCATGACCTACTGCCTGTGGGGGAAATCAAATTTGGAACCTGCAACAAGGGCTGGGAATGCTGAAGACAGAGAACACTCTAATCTTAGGGAGTAGAGAAATAAATTGCCTCAGATAAATACTGAAGCTCCCTTGCAGTGCTGCTGGGTCCCAGAAATAACTGAGTCCACCATTTTCCACTGGAAAGAGTCACCACAGTGCAGAGAGAGAGACAGAGGGAGAGGAATGGGTAAAGCAGTGGCTCTTAAACTTTTTTACTGGTGACCCCTTTGACACGTCTCCAAGTGTGACTCCCCTTATGAATTAAAAACACTTTTTTATATATTTAACACCATTATAAATGCTGGATGCAAAGTGGGGTTTGGGGTGGAGGTTGATAGCTCATGACCCCCCAATGTAATTACCTCACAACCCCCTGAGGGGTCCCGATCCCCAGTTTGAGGATCCTTGGGCTAAAGGGAGGAGAGAGGACACATGGTTTGATTTGATTTCTCTCTTCCAGAAAATAAAACAAGGGGCATGTAAGATGTTAAGTCTGACATCATGTTCCATAACAGTCTTCAACTGGCAATGTCCTAGTTAGAGGAACTCCTGCAACTCTTACTTACATACTAAACAGTGCCTCTGACTTCAGTGGGACTGCTTGCAGGAGTAAGATTTGAGGACTGGTCCCTTAAAGATTAATTTAAATATTAAATGCTCCAGATTACATTCCACCTTGCATTTAGCTGTGACACTTTGAGTTAGTTTCCCAGACCTGCAGAAGAGCTCCGTGTAAGCTCGAAAGCTTGTCTCTCTCACCAACCTCACCCATCTTGTCTCTCTAATATCCTGGGACCAACACACCTACAGCAACACTGCAAACAGGACAACATTGTCAGAACCATTGGAAAACCCTGTTTCAGATGACAAGTATTTTAAAAAAATAATCAAAGAATTATAGAAATGTATGAAAAAGGTTTGTCTGAAATTGCTGATGTACTATAGCTGTTTCTGTGTTTATGCGCATTATAAATGGAAAGGAAGTTCAGCAACTTTTCCATTTGTCATGTATTTGACAAGGAAGCAGCTTTGAGCAGTGATCTTCTCTCACCAAGGTCACTGTTGAACTAATGCTGTCAGACTGGGCAGAAACAACAGACACTGCAAATCCAGAACAAAGGGACAAGGGCAACACCACTTTCTGTACAGTATTATCAACCCCACAGTGACGTGCTACATGGACGGATATATTTCAACATGACCAGAAACTAGAAGCTGGGTGATGATATGGATAAGGTGGGAGGGGTGCGGAGCGGATATTCCGCCAGAGGCCCCTGCTTTCTGTAAGCAAGCAATCTGAAGACTTTCACATAGAACTATGTAGCCACTTATAGCTAGTTATGCCTCTTTCCCAATTTTCTCCTTCTCTGGACACCTTTTCCCATTCTACCTCATTCTCTTCTTTCCCTCCCCTTTTCACCACTGTTCCCTTCTCCCTCTACATTACTGTTCTCTTCTTTTCCCCCACATTTCCCCTCCCTTCATGCTCTACCCACCTCTTTCTCTCCCATTTTTCATAACGCTACTTCCATAGATTTTAGGGATGCTATGACCATCTAGTCTGACTCCTGCATAACACAAGCATAGGATTTTGGTATCTCCCCACAGCTCCTCTTCCCCTGCCCTTTTTAGCATCATCCAGCTGTCACCCAGGGAGCAAATATTTGATCAAGCTGACTCAACACTCTAAGCAGCAGCAACTCCTTTCTGTCAGGTTACTGATTTTATTCCCTCCACACAAAAGGAACTTCGCTACAGCTCCAGCTCAACATGAACTAGGGAGGGAAATGGCCCAGATGCTCCTGCTCCTCTCAATATTTGCAAATGTTAAATAAAATGGGAAACCCAATAATCACGGTAACAAAATTGTTGCAGTACTACATTTAAAAATATTCTACAACAGTCAATAGATCTTCATGAGGAATCACATGGGTAAAACTAAACTGTATCCCAGCACAACTGCAGGAATGATTAGAGGTACATTATTTTATTCCAAAAAGCAGCATGCCAGTAACCATTTAGGGCCAAGTTCTGCCCTCAGATATATGCATGTAACTCCCAATTAAGTCACTGGTAGTTGCATAATTATACCAGTATCTGAGGGTAGAACAGAATGTAACATCAGTCCCACAGGTCTAGAGTCTGGCTTCAGTGAGATACTCAGAACTGTGCACTAGACAGAGGTTGTTCAAAAAAGTTAAGAGAACCCGTGTGCAGAACCCTGATATTGAATTCTAGGAGAATATTCGCATCATGGAGATGGATTCCATGTTTCTTCAAGGCCAGATATTGACCAAAGAAGCTGTTAAGCTCAACTATCAAATGTGCTTCTGTTAGGAACACTAATCTGGTTCACCCACCACTGTAGTTTGATTTCTCCCATTCCAGCATTGCACCAGTCTTTCTGGCTGAGACAGCAAGTTATGTCAGTCAGTTCAATTTCTTGATATGACTAAGAGTTTAAAGATGCTGCTTGTGGCTGCTGTGTGTCCTGATTTCACCAAGTCTGATTTCACAATACAAGACAAATAACAGGAAAACACAGAGGCTCAGAAACTTTTTTTGCAATAAACTGGTGAAAGGAATGAGTCATATGAGCTGTGCCTAGTATCTCCATTTCATATTCCTCTTTCATTCTAGCAGCTTCTTGTGACAAGTCCAGATCAGAGGCTGATGATGACTGTGAGAAGTTGTTGGCTCCTTCACCACATGATCTCATTTCTGGGCCAGAGGGTACAACTGAACAGCACCAGATGGTCATTGGTGAAAACCCAGAGATACATCAAGGTAGCTTCTTCCTACCTCCAATAACCAATCGAAAGTTCACTCTGGAGGGGAGGAAGGCAGGAACAAGAGGGGTGAATGCTGGAAAGGAGGGCAACTATAAAAGAGGTCAGTCAATACAAAACAGAGATTCAGCTTTTGCCTCAGTTGTAGCTAGACTAACACCATCTCCGCTATAAAACTAATTCGGCCTCTAGCTATTCACCTACTACAGCTCATCTTTGTGGTGATATTAGCCAATCACACATGGTGATTGGCCACATTAGCCAATCCGATGGTCACTCTAAAGGAATTTATTTCACACTGAATTGTGTCAGGAGTATGTGCTGCATCTAAGCTTTGCATTAAGATAACACTCTAAGGGGCCTGTTATAATGGAATTCTGTTAATTCCTAACAACTGACATTTTATAACACTTTTCATCCAACGACCCCAAGAGGTTTAACAAATTTCATAAACCAGTTACAAGACATATTAGGTTTTACTTCATTTGTTATTGAAATGCAGCCACTTTTGCTATGGAAGATATCAGACAGTCCACTGCACAATAGTCCAGTAGAGAAATTAAAGAATGTCTAGGCCAGTCAAAACTACAGGGGAATTTTAAGTAGATGGAATGCATTGATTAAACTGGAATTTAGCCTGAATACCAAAGTAACAAAAATGGGGTCTTTAATAACGACACTTCATCATAGCCTACACCTTACATGTCATTTGAAAGATGGCACTTCCAGCAGAACAGCACCACTCCAGCATCAATACAGAGCCTGTCTCAAGAATGCTCCCCATGAACTACCACCATCACCATCCTGCAGCAGCTAGATTTTCCTTGAAGCTCTTGGAACCCAAGCACTGGCTGCAAATAATTGTACAGAACAGAAACCACTGCTGTGTACTTAATATCTTAAGGGTATTAAAGTCATCAAGGCAGCAGTTATTTTCTATAAACTATAGTGATCACCAATAAAAATTCAACATTTACACATTACCCATAGTTACCCCGTGGAATCTAAGATACAGCAGTTATTTTCTATTCCAAGTAGAGGGAGAAACTGTTGTATCTCAGATATCATTATAGAGTTACTATAGGAAAATGAGTCTTTTTTTCAAAAGAGAACTACTGCAATTCTGGTATCAGACCTATCACTCTAATTCTGTACCACAGCTCATAGTTCAACAACAACAATAGGTTGATGGAACATTTCATGTTTTCTTTAGGTTGAAACAATTGATCATAAGTTTTGTGCAGCACTTTGTAGACCACACAGCACTTTATAACACTGGCAGTGAGAATAAAGATTAATTAGATATGGGTAGTTTAGCAAAATAGACAAACAACACACCAGTAATCACTAATTAATTGTGGCCCTTTTGTGCATTCACTCCCTCTGCCTAGGTCTCTATTCCCCCCCAGAAATGTATTGTTTTATGCAGGTCTTTAGTATTGTTCCCTATATGCTTTTTCCGAGATGGTGATTTATTCACCCAGAATGCACTCCCAGGATTAGATCTGCTGCCCCCTCTATACAGAAAGAAGGGTCCAGGGAACCAGAGTAGCAAGACAGACTTCAAAATGTTCAGCAGCAGCACTTCTAAGACTCTCCCTATAGGAATCACTCGTGGCACACTACCAGGAGAGCTAAGAGGTAACATGTTTGTACTGTGCACGGATTCTGCAATTATGTTTATCTGTTTGTACTGTACATGCTGGAGGGACACAATACTTACGTTCTTAAAGCTCCAGAATTTCAGGAGAAACTAACATGCTGGTTTTGACAGTAGCACTGGGAATTCCAGGAATTGTTTAATATTCAGTGTGTGCATGTTCCTAGAAAAGTTAGTTCCTGATTTAAGATGCTACTGAAAAAACATGCCCATTACATGGATTCTTAGGACCTGAGAAGGGGAAGGGGCAATACTCCCAGCAGGAGGGAGATAGTTACCCTACGCTGCAAACAGACATGACAAAGCCAGCACACACCACTAGCATGCGCACAGGCATGCCGGTTAAATACAAAGTCAGTAATTCACAGAGAGAAGCCAGTGATGGAACTAAACTCCAAAAGCCTACAGTAAGAAAGTATAATTCAGTTAAAGTCAATGGAATGGTGCCCATTTACACCAGGGAGTTATTTCATCCCATGTTTATTACACGCATGTTCTTGCAAATCCACAGTTCCGTTTCTATGCCAGATAACATCAGACAGCCAAAAGCAGTGATCAGTTAGTGTCAGCACCTGAGGTTGCCACTGTATCAGAAAGAAAAAATATAATAAAAAATACACCAAACTGGAACTTTATTTGCAGATGGTGGGTGGGGAGTGGCATGAGGGGGAGATGGAAAAGAAAATGCCAAATAAAGTGCATTTTTCATGTCCTAATAGGCTCAGAAGAGTCATGTTCAGAAATATAAAAGCCTGTAACAAAATTGCTGGATTTCCAGGCCACCAAGCTTTGGAGGAATGGGGTTCAGAACTCAAAATCTGACCTGATCTGAAGGTCATACTGGACAGACCTAAACCTCAAATAAAACACTCATGAGCTTTGGGGGTGGGTTTCAAAATCTGCTACTGAATGCTGTGTTCCAACCCATCTCCTGTAATGAACAGAGATTTCTTAGAGTCACCCTGTTTTTAATTATGACATGATAATGTGGATGTAAGCACAGAGCTACTGAGAAGGATGTTTTCATGCAATGAACATCGGTGCAGTAGGTCTCCAGGTATCCTTCTTGATGGTGTGTATTAGTAACAATGTTCATCTTTATGTTTTCAAGAGTGTTATAATGGTACTTCACTAGGCAGCCTCATAATGGGTCCTGATGGAGAAATTGTCTGTCTGTCCCTCTTGGGATCGGTCCAAGATGCAGAAGTTCCTGCTCAGTTTAGCTTCATTCCAGATAAAGGTAAGGACACAATCTGCAGAAGTTTCTTTTCCAAGAGGAAGAAATAGCATGCATGGCTCTCCAAAGTTTCAGACAAACTAACTAAATAAAAATCAGATCCAGATCAGTGTTGCTCTTTTCACTGAGACAGGATAACTTCTGCCAACTCAGCCACCGCAGCTAATGTTTGCACAGCAAGTTTACTTGTGCTCTAGGATAGGGAAGATCATGGAATGGCTATTAAAAGGGATGCTGGATTGTGTAGCTGTGTTTTAAAAGAGGTTACAAAACTCCTGTGGAATTTGCCCAGTATAAACAATGTCCGTCTCTCCTTTAAAGTGAGCCTCAAAAATAGGGGATGGCTAATTTATAATCTGCTCAAGTATTTGTGCTATGTGCTTCAGACAGCCAGTGTGAGTCATCTTCTGACAGACACGTCATGCAATCTCCAAAAACTGAAAGGGATACAAGCTTTTGGGAATAGAAAATGATTTGTTCTGAGAAAGGGCCGTCTCACAAGAAAAGAAGCCCGAGAGTGGTTAGTGCCAAGCATCCAAATAGACAGTAGGATTTGTTTCCCCAAGAATAACCAAGATGTGTGCTGGCGAGCTAGAGAGCTGCTGCAAGGAAGGTGTGATTCATAAGAAGGTCAATACAATTTGTATGAGGAGGTTTAAATGATCGGTTACTACAGAAGCAGCTGGCTTGTATCATTAGAGAATGGCCAAGCCATTTGACCAAAGAAGCCCACAGCACAGCAGCCTTTGGTCTGCTGCTTTAATCTCTGGCTCAAAACCCAGATCTTTTCAAAGGGGAGAGATGCTTCTGCTCCCCAGTGAAAACATTATCTGAAAGTACCACAGTATTTTACAATAATGATATAATTCATCCCTGCAACCATGGCCCCTTTGTGCCCGCTCCACTGGAGTGAAGGGGCCGGCCATTAATTGGGAATTCCCCAGACATAGTGTCCCTGCCCAACTAGTTCTACACCACTGTCCACAGACGTCAGGGCATTCTCAGAGCTCTGCTGCACTCCAGCTATTCCCACGAGCGGCTACAGGCAGCTGGACACAAGTTTCCCTAAATAGTGTCAAGAGCCAAAGCAGCTCCTGCTCAGACCAGATCAGGGAAAGAGTAAAGGTGACACAAAGCCACCTTACTCCATCCTCCACACTCTTTGCACCATGTTCCCTCCTCACCCCATTTGCACCATCTTGGTACTGTATCTAAGTGTTTTCTTTGTATTATTTACATAGTTTACTGGTTAAACCAAGTGTTTGTTACTGACAGCACCCCAGAGTCAATACTGCTGCAAGCTTGTAAGTAAGTGGATGCTTCTTCTAAGTGCCCAACTCACTCTGGTGTCAGAGAGCTGGGTTTTCATTCTCTGGGATCCCCACTGGTAACAGAGATCCTGAAGGCCAAGTTAGAGGTTCAGTTACACCTGTGCTGCTCCAGTATGTTCAGAGTCTGCCCTCAGTGACACCGATGCAAACCCTGTTGTCTTCAGTGGCTTTAGACAGATGTAACAGGTAGACCATTATGTTGAAACACAAGAAGGAACAGAATCCAGCTCATTCTTCTTAGCTAGGCTGAGTCTTCCAAGAGCAAGACTGCCACATTTGGGGTCCAGAAGGAATCCCACTGCCACCGCTGCCCCCTCCCCTCCTGGTCAGATTGGCAAAAACTCTGAGGGTTTTTCACCTTCCTCTGCAGTCTGGGCCACGGGTCACTTGCTGGTTTGAATTAGAGTAAATGGTAGAGTCTGTGTAACCTGAAGTCTTTAAATCATGATTTGAGGACTTCTGCAATAGACCTATAACCTAGGGCTGAGTTTTACTGGAGTGGGTGGCTGAGGTCCTGTGACCTGAGATGTGCAGAAGCCCAGAGTAGATGATCACAATGGTCCCTGCTGGCCTTAAAGTCTATAAGCAGCACAGACTGTGTCACTGAAGTAAGCTATGGCTATACACAGGAGATAGGACTGTTGATTACAAAGAAGCCTTTTTAACATAGCCTTGCTTGAGAGCACAGCTGCACTTTGAGATTTGATTCCATAATCTTGGTGGTGTCTGATGATGAAAGAAGAAAGAATTGCACAGCTTAACTGTCAGAGCTCAGGGTGAGCTTGCAATTAGATTGCTTTAACCTGTTTTACTGATGAAGAAGAGATGTAGAACATCTAGATTTCATCTTTCAAAAAACGTAATTTTCTAACTATCTTTACTATCTTCAAACAAAGTTCTGCAACCAGTGGCAGAATCTAGGTTTTATAAGGTCACCTATTGCCATTAACTGATCAGCACCCAGGATTTATGCCCCCTAGAACTGTACATGGAAAGTGCCAGTTATGCACAGATCTGTCCTCTCATATGCAAGGGAGACTGTCACCTCCATGGTACCTTCCTATATGCCATTTGGATCCTGTGTAGGCCTCTCCACGGGGTCCTGGATCTTTGTAGAGGCAGGGTATGGGGGCTTGGCAGGCAGGTCCTACCGAGATCCCCTGAGAAGACAATACACCCTCCGGCTGCAAACAGGAGGACATGGAGGGATCTCTGTGAGAGAACCATTGCTAATATTTCCTCTCCCAGCACCTCCTCCTGTGGGTTTTTTCTATGGTCAGGGATGAACTGAGCCTTCCTGACATTTGGTCTGAGTGCTCGATGTCAGACACAAAATTAACCTTAATCCATATAAACCCACCGAGATATTTTCTGATGATATCAAGGATCCCATTTAAACCCACTGGAGCAAGAGAGTTCAGAATAAAGGCTAAGACCTTGTTCTTAACCTACCTTATCATGCCTACACAACAGAAGTGACAAACATAGTTGGGAAACGTGCTTGTACCTCTGCCTGATCATAGAACCCAGACAGCCTTCCTCTTGGCAGCATGGAATGAAAAAATATTGTTTCAAAATGGTGTTAGGGGAAAGGGCTTTAGCCTAGGTCAAGAGACTTAGGAGCATGGTCATGTTTCAGAACCATGTTTGAATTTGATCATTTTTGTAGAATGAATAGGGCCTTCTATAAACTATAATTTTAACCTTGCTAGAAATAGCTCTGTACAGAAATGATTGTCAAACACCTCCAGAATTGTACAGGCAATAGCCTTTTTTCCAGTTTTCCCTGTTCATTATAGTCAGTGCTTTTTTAATTTTAAGAACTGTTCTAGCCCAAGCAGTGCTAAAGTATCCCCCTGAAGAAGCCCTTATATGTGACACATTTTATAATCGTGTTAACTATGGATGCAAACTGTGTTAACCATGATACTCTTTTTTTTTAAAGCATGTTTAAAAAATAGTTTCAGGGATAGTTAACTCCCCTAAGGCCCCATCTGCACTGGCTTTTAAACCATGCTTCAGAATGATGGTTGTCTGAATATATGTTACTTCTTTGATAATACCCCATGCTTTACAGCCAATGACCCTTTACACTACAGGACAATGATGGAAACTACCAAATAAGCCACAATAAAATCGACATTACTAGCCTGTTGGGACATGACTCCCAGTGGAAGGACTCTTGTGGACTTACTGGGCACCCCAGACTTGACACAGTGCCCGCTGGAGGCACAAGAAGTAGAATACCCTCACAGGAATCCTGCTTATGCACACCCTGGAGTAGCTTATTGTTCATTTAAAAAAAAAAATCTTGTGTAGGGTCAGAGGGCAGAGTTACTAAAGTACCCTTCTATGAGAAATAATTCCTATTAAGATAACCAGACAGAACAGGGGAAGCAACAGTCAGAACAGCAAGGAAAAAAAGCATTTATGTTTATTACATATTCCCTCCCCACCACCCTTACAAGGTTCACTGGACTATTTGGACCATGCAAACAGATTTTTTTTAAAGGCTTATAACTTATCTTAATGTGGGGGGGGGGGGGGAATTTCACAGAAATAGCCACAAGCACATCCTTGACACAAAAGCCATCCTCCTGCCACATTCCAAGACCCTGCTCCAAAGCATGTAGACACTAGAGCTTCCCGACTAACTGGTTTTAAGAATTTTTGTATCTCATTTTTAACATGGGCAAAGGACATATTTTTCCCTAACCTCATTCTTGGAAATGGCAGAACCTTTCAAAGAAATTAAAGCAAAAACAGAACCAGACACTCAGCCTGAGGCAGAGACTTGAGGTGGAAAATTTAATCCCAAACAATTCAAGCTTGGCAAAGTTATAAGCAAGTAAAAACTAGGTTGCCTCGCACTGTGCATTAAAAGACCTTAACTGAAGGTATTGTTACCTATACTGCCTATAACGACAGTATTGCTAAGGCCCTTTGTTTTCAAGGATTTATTATTAATTATTATTATTATTTTAGTTTCCCAGGAATTTATTGGTGTTTATTCCAAAATTTACAAAATGGGTGAAAAAAAAAATCAATAAAAAAATGAAAGCCAGTGGGCTGTGGAGAGGGGAGCCTGCTACTCACAGGGTGCAGTGGGCACATGGGCTGGTATTCACGATTAAGGCTAAGATTTTGTCATGGCTATTTTTAATAAAAGTCATGGACAGGCCATAGGCAATAAACAAAAATTCGCAAAAGCTGTGACTTGTCTGCAGCTCCATGGTTTCCTCCACCACTGTGGTGGCTGGGAGCTGTGGGGTTCCCCCTCTGCCCACGGCACCTGGGAGCTGCAGGGTGACCATATTTCCATTTTTAAACTTTTAAAATAATAAAGGCAGACATCAAAACTAACGTTTTCATTGATCTGCCCAGGAATTTTTTTCAGTTTATTGGTTTGTGAAAATTCAAGATTGACTCATCATGATTTGGGATCAGGAAATCTCCAAAACACTCACAGGACTGGAAAAAATACCTAGCCCAGCTCTAGCTGCAAATCGAGATGTAATCTAGGTGCTTCAGTATGCCCCAGTCAGCCTCTCTTTCCACCTCTAGACTAATCAGCCAATGTATATCTTCAATCTGTACACATTTTCTCTGTTCAAATTATAACACTGATAGGCAGCTATCAAGTTGCCTACAAGACATAACATCTAGTCACCACTAATACTCTGTACACCACACCACAGCTAGATTCCAGCATCTATTATTTTAATGTTCTTGCTCCATCTGAAAGTGGTAATTAGTGAGATTCTCCAAGGATCTGTACTCAGACTCAGACCAGTGCTGGTGAGACTATTCATAAGTGATCTGGAAAAGGGAGTAAACAGTGAGGTGGCAAAGTTTGCAGATGATACAAAATTACTCAAAATTGTTACATCCAAAGCTGACTGTGAAGAGTTACCAAGGGATCTCACAAACTGGGTGACTGGGCAACAAAATGGCAGATGAAATTCAAATGTTGCTAAGTGCAAAGTAATGCACGTTGGAAAACATATGTTGTGGAAAATCGACCACACGGTTGATTTTAGATCAGACATCCTGAGGCACCTTTATTTCATACAAGCATATATGCAGGGAGAGACAGCATCGACCCCACGCAAGAGGCTGGCTGCTCTACATATTACAAATTTTACCAAGCTTATAAAGGTTAAAACAGCAAAACGTCACACAGTGATACATCCTTATTTGGTAAATACATTGCTAACACTGCAAACATAATTGATAATTCTCCTTATATGGCATACATATTGCAACTTCAGCAGCATTCTGTCACAATCATCCTGTTATTGTACTGACTGTTCTGTTTTTCCTACTTGCGGTTACTTTAGGCAAGCAACTTATTGCTATACTATAACCACACGAAGCTGCAATGGCACCCAGGGCCCCCCTTGTCCCAAGACCAGTTCACTATTTCGGACAGTAAGTCTTCGTAAATAAGTTTTAGGGAAGTTAAAGTAGTTCAGCTAAGGGCTTGGGCCTGCAAAACCCTGATGACAGAAGAGCCCCGATATATGGAGGGGATTTTATTTTCCCTAACACATAATTGCAGTTATATATACAAAATGGTGGGTCTAACTTAGCTGTTACCACTCAAGAAAGGGATCTTGAAATCATTGTGAATAGTTCTCTGAGAATGTCTGTTCAAAACGCAGCAGCAGTCAAAAAATCTAACAAAAGTTAGGAACCACTAGGAAGAGGGTACATAATAAGACACAAACGATCATAATGTCACTATATAAATCCATGATATGCCCACACCTTGAATACTGCGTGAAGTTATGGTTGCTCCAACTGAAAAAGAAAGATCTGTTAGAAACGGAAAAGGTACAGAGAAGGGCAACAAAATTAGGAGTATGGAACAGCTTCCATACAAGGAGAGATTAAAAAGACTGAGTTTCTTCAGTTTAGAAAAGAGACAACTAAGGAGGGATATGAGAGAGAGGTCTGTAAGATCATGACTGGTGTGGAGAAAGCAAATAGGAAAGTATTATTTAATTCTTCACATATCACAAGAACAAGGGGGGGGGGTCACAATTAATAGGTAGCAGATTTAAAAACAAACAAAAGGAAAGTACTACTTCACATAAACACACAGTCAACCTGTGGAACTCATTGCCAGGAGATGTTCATGGAGAATAAATCAATCAATAGCTATTAGCTGAGATGGTCAGAGACATAACTCGCAACTCAGTGCTCTGGGTATCCATATACCTTTAACTGCCAGAAGCTGAGCCTGGATAACAAGTGACGGATAATTGCACTGTTCTGTTAATTTCCTCTGAAATATCTGGCACTGGCTACCATTGGAAGACACGATACTGGGCTAGATGGGACCACGGATCTGACCTAGTATGGCCATTCTTAAGAGATTACCTCATCCACCTTGTCTTTGTATTCAGATAATCAGTCATGAGGAACCACGGTCAGGTGTTTGGCACATTCTGGTGGGTAAAGTTGAAGTTCTCTCATACTGTGTTCTGCAGTAAGAGGCTATTTGAATAATAGGATCCATCAGCTCATCTGCAAAAGTGATATTATTTTACCAAGGTTGCAGAGCTCCATCAATTGGAGAAGACTTTTCTACTGGAGAGATTCCACAGAGAGGAGGAACATCATTCCCTAAAGGGAAGGCACATCAGTACACTAATTCAAGAATTAGTACACTTGGACAGGTGGCATTTTCTCATTCTAAGATCCAGCCACAGAGAAGAGTTTTTCCACATAGAAAATATCTCTGAACATATCCCAGCTCTGAGAAAACTTTCATGCATGAGATGGTCCCTTGACATTTTTGTTAAACATGTGGAGGGAGAGCAGGGGATAGGGAGGTGAAATCAATTTTTTTAAAATTATATTCAGTTTAAAAAAAGAGATGTAAAACTGTTGTTTTTTAATAAAGTAATACTTGTGTCAGGATTTCAGCAGGAACAACTGAGTCATCACACGTTCACCAAGGATTAGTGACAGACTGAGATGAGTTGATGGCTTGTGTGCCAACTGGTCTGCAAGCTATTCAGTCTAAGTCTTTATTAGATTGGACCAGAAAGGCCTCTACACAAAACTTAAGCGTTCAGACACAGATTTCATTACATCTCACTATAGCTATTTTCCATTCTAGCCAAAGGGAGTCAAGAGAAGTTTTGAAACACATGAGATCACAAAGGTAAAGTTGGTCCCTTTGTTACAAAAATCTAAACACTACTGGTCTACAAGACCATCACAAAAGATTTCTCTCCTATAGCACGTGGGTAAAGGCTTGAACTTTACCGTTAGAGGACAAGATGCTATAGGACCCTCTTGGATGTCTGAGCAAAAGCACAAAGTATTTCTAGCAGTCAGTCATTCTCTTCATGGTGATTTCAGGGTAAAAAAATGTTTATAATTGCATTGGAGGGGAGTCTTTCGATATAGATGAGAAAGGAAAAAACCACACAAAATGGTCCCACAAAAAGAAATTGTGGAAAAATAATCACATGAAAAGATCCCGACTATATTTGATGTTATTTGAACTTAACTGGTATAAAAACCCTACAGCAACCTATTTGGAAGAGCAAGTAGTAGAAAGACAGATTGCCTCTGTTTACTCCTTGAAAAGCTGCCATGCCTATGTAGAGCTATTTACTAGAAAGAAAGCAAACAGTGTGTTTTCTGAGTTGTTTCTGGGATTTCACAGTGGCCCTTCAAATTTATCGCACAAGATCCCACAGATGAGGTTAAGCAAGAAGTTGAGAAGTGAGGAGTTCTCAGAGGAAAGAGTAGGCTCTCGACTGTGGAATGTCACATTCAGATTGGTCCTTTACATTTTTAGGTCATTTCTACAAGAGGCCATGACTGTGACCCTGCTCTGGATACAGCACAGTGTTTTAATCTGGAATCTCCCTGTCTAGCCCATTTACACAAGCACTGTCAGAAGTCAGGACAAGAGAAAGCTGCTTTCATTAACCTGATAACTAGATTTCTTGGTTCTGCCTCCCAACACTGACACAGGGTATGGCTACACTTACAGTCGTACAGCACTGGGAGTTACAGCTGTCTTCGTACAGCTGTGTAGGGAAAGCGCTGCAGCGTGGCCACACTGACAGCTACCAGCGCTGCAGTGTGGCCACATTTGCAGCATTTGCAGCACTGTTGGGAGTGGTGCATTATGGGCAGCTATCCCAGTGTTCAAGTGGCTGCAACGTGCTTTTCAAAAGAGGGGGGGTGGGGTGGAATGTGACAGGGAGCGTGGGGGAGACAGAGAGAGTGGATTTTTGGAGCTGACACTGTTCTCAGCTCCCTGCCTTGCAAGTTCTAAGGACTGGAAGATACACAGCACCAACCTTCAATCATTTTAAAAGTTTCGAGCCCTTCCCCCAGCCCTCTCTTACTCACTAAATGCAAATTATGCACTTCTAAATAGCCTTCAGACCACATAAGCAGCTGCTCAACATGGACTCCCCTCTCTCCTCAAGCAAACAGCTGTGAACATTCCAAAGCAACTCCCCTGCCTCCGCTCGTTGCTCGCTGGAGCAAAGAGAAGCTGTGTTTGTTTTTTAGATAAGTAGCTCCGGGAAGCTCAGAGTTCAGCCATTCTTCCGGTTTGTTGTGGACAGGAATTCTGGGATATTCCTAATACTCTGGAGGCCAATAACAGCACTTTTGGTGGCTACACTTGATGAGCAGCGCAGCATCACCAGCGTTGCAACCGTTACACCCCAAGCAGACCAGGTGTACAGCCAGCGCTGCAGCCAGGGAGTTGCAGTGCTGGATGTGCCTTGCAGGTGTGGACAGTTACTAAGTTGCAGCGCTGTAAACCCACCACCAGCGCTGCAACTCTCCAGTGTAGCCAAGCCCACAAAAGGACAAAAATCCTACCTCACCATGCTGCTGAAACACACAGGACCAATGCTGGGGGAGACCCTAAACAGAGTAAACTCCTGCTATGCAGTTTTTAATCCTCCAGTGCTAAGTTAGCCAATTTTCCAGTATCTTCATTGATTCAATCTCCAGTATTTTCATTGAATCTACCAACACAGTTGGCACCTTTACAGTACTTTTATCAGTGAAACCCAGGATTGGATGTGCATGGAGCCTATTGCATCCTCTTACCACTAAAGGGTTCAGATAGGGACATATTTGCAGGGTCTTGTGGGGAAACTTGCACTGCTTATGTTGTAACATTTCTGTAACAGAGAGACAACTTCAGCCTCCAGAACTCTCATTCTAGCATGTTTTAGAAGAGCATTAAAATCACTCTATAAAAATATATAGAAAGTGTTTATAATATAATATAAAATATATCTCCTGATCCAGATTTTCTCATTTTCGTTGCAGGAGACTGTGGATTACCCCTTGAAACTGGAACCAGCCTTCATATAAATTCACATGAAACTTCCCCTTTGAGGCAAGAAATGAATGACAAGGTGCGATATATGACAATGTTTTGTACGTTCAATACAGAGGCAAGATGGAAGTAGTGCACATAAAATATTTATGGAAAGGCCCAGTGTAAGCTTGCTTTGCATCAAGTGAGGAAAGAATTAGATGTGTTTCTTTCCAGCATCCCTTGGTGATTTTTCTCCACAATTTATATAGCTATTCAGGTTAAGTATGCCTATAATTTGTCTGGGGGTTCATCTGCTTCTGAAAAATCCCATACTGGCCATCGCTGGAGGCAGGATCTAATCTGGTAGAGGAACCCTCTCTTAGGTAACCTGTGGAACAGTATTTAGGAAGAGTAAATATTAGAAAGAAAGATGTTGATTTGAAAAATTCTTAATGTTATTTGAAAATAGAGGAATAAAAATTGATGACGTTGTTTAAGTGGAAACATCAAGACTGAGGGTCTCTCTGCCTTAGGCAAGTCTGAAGAGAGACCGGTCCTTTAATTTACTGTGTGGATAACAGGAGCACCAAAGATAGCTCCAGTGTGCTCCAGTTAGAGTTTATCTCCCAGCCTCATTTTGCATTTACTTCCCTCTTCCTCACATACTTTTCAACAGAAAAGATTTTTTTAACATATCAAGTTTTGAAAATCAACTGGGCTACCTCTGTTTTACTGTAGGCTTTCTAATCCATTGATCCTCTGACCTACAATTTAAAGGAGGAACACTACTAGTAGACATTTCAAAAAAAAAAAAAAAAAAAAAAAAAAAAAAAAAAAAAAAAAAAAAAGAAGCTTTTTGACTCTCAGTTTTTAAACCACACCCTCCCCTGTTTAGAGTGACCAGACAGCAAGTGTGAAAAATCGGGATGGAGGTGGGGGTAATAGGAGCCTATATAAGAAAAAGGCCCAAAACCCAGAAGGGGTGAGAGTTGCAGAATTTGGATACAGATTTTAAACACCAAAATCTAGGGTTTTGGTTCAACCCTTCTCTAGCATAAAGAGAAGCAAACTATAAATCCTTAAGGCTAGAAAGCTAGCAAGACACTGATTTTAGGAACACTGGTCTTTTGGCAAAGTAGAGAACTCGGGTGTATGAGGGCTGATGGCAAGTACTGTATCCAATTAAGCAATTCACATTTTATCTGGATCAGCAGCAGGAGGGGAAAAAAGCAGTTACTTGATTGGCCTCATAGCTGCTAACTTAAGTGTCAGAGCAGGGGTGGGCAAACTTTTTGGCCTGAGGACCACATCGGGGAATAGAAATTGTATGACGGGCCATTAATGCTCACAAAATTGGGGTTGGGGTGCAGGAGGGGATGAAGGGTCTGGGCTCTGGGGTGGGGCTGGGGATGAGGAGTTTGGGGTGTAGGAGGGTGCTCTGGACTGAGACCGAGGGGTTCAGAGGGTGGGAGAAGGATCAGAGCTGGGGCAGGGGTGCAGGAAGGGGTGTAGGTTCCAGCTGGGGGGGGTAGGCTCTGGGGTGAGCTGGAGATGAGAGATTTGGGGTGCATGAGGGTGCTCCAGGCTGGGATTGAGGGGTTTGGAGAGTGGGAGGGGGATCAGGACTGGGGCAGGGTTGGGGTATGGGGAGAGGCTCAGGGATGCAAGCTCCAAGCAGCGCTTACCTCAAGTGATTCCTGGAAGCAGTGGCATGTCCCTTCTCCAGCTCCTATGTGGAGGCACAGCCAGGAGGCTCTGTACGCTGCCTCATCCAGAGGCACCACCCCTGCAGCTCCCATTGGACCACCGGAGGGGGCCATTGGAGTGCATAGGAGCCAGAGTGGGACCATGCCATGGCTTCTGGGAGCTGCGTGGAGCAGCCCTGACTCTGTGTCCCAGCTGGCATGCCAGAGCGGGGCCGAGCCGTGTGGTGTGGCCCCTGACCCTGTGCCCCAGCGAAAGCGCTGGAGCAGGACCGAACCATGTGGTGCAGCCCCAGAGACTCAGTGCCCCAGCTGGAGCGGGCTGAGCCACATGGTGCGGCCCCTGACCCAGCACTCTGGCTGGAGTGCCAGAGCAGGGCAAGCCCTAGAACCCGCTCCCCAGAGGGAGCTCCTGGGCTGGCTTAAAATGACTCACAGGCCAGATCCAGCCTGCAGGCCGTAGTTTGCCCACTCCTAGTCTAGATAATAATTAGTCCTGCCATGAGTGCAGGGGACTGGAATAGATGACCTCTCAAGGGTCCTTCCAGTTCTATGATTCTAAGTATTTATGAATGCATTTTTGTTTATTAATAATCATATGGAGCATATCAAGTGTGGGAGTTTGAATTCCTTTTTAAGGTCCCTCCCTGTGCCCCTCATTTCACCCATAGCTTGCTCCCCTTTCCATAAGGGCCCAGATCAGGGCCACCTTCCTTAGAATCAAAAAGGGCTGAATGTTCTGAGACTCCATCAATCAGCTGAAATAGTCACTAGAGTGTAACACAAGCTACACCCTTGGCCCCAGGGAATGAATGCACGGACTGCACAACACATCCAGTGCCATGAAGACCAAGAGAGGAGAGGTCTGTCATTTTGAAATGTATTTTACTAGTCACAGAGCCCTGTCAGTCCTGACATAAAGGTCTGTTTGTTTCAGGGATTCAGCTCTGCTTAAATAAGCAGATATAACAGGGCAGACCCCGGGAACTTTGCCCTGGAGAAAAATGGGGGCAAACAGGAGAAATTCAGGAGCAATGTTTTAATCTCATGATTTTATCCCAGCTCTTATATTAAAGGCCTAGCTTCTGGAATCACCTGGTTACAACATGAGAATCTCAGCTTTTATTTTTTTAAAAAAAACAAGTTGATTTTTAGCCCTCATGGTTGCAGAGAAACGCTTGAAAGCACAACATGCCAGTGATCCAAAGGCTCAGAAAGCAGAAGGCAATTGGAAAGAACCCCACATTTTTAAAATGTTATTTTTAAGCCTTTTTTAGAGGTCTGACATGGTTTTTGAACACTTGGTGTTGGCAATACTGAGTTCTGTTACTCAGCACAGCTACACCTCAGAACAGGTCTACACTTAAACAGTGTTCTGGTGTAGCTGCACTGCTGCAGCAAAGACTCTACCTACACCGATGGGAGGGCTTCTCCTATCAGCATAGGTACTCCGCCTCCGCAAGACAGTGATATCAGTGGGAGGTTGCTGGGGACTGAGGGGACTATGAAGTCCTCAGATCTGTACCTTGGCCCACCCACCATAATAAAACATGGAACACATCAATGGGAGATAAATGGAGCAATTCACATCACTTGGAGCTATTGTTTCAGCCTCTTTGCAGACAGAGGCATTAGATGCTGCCTCGGTTTTGTGGTTTTCTCCAAGACCGTAAGAATCATTTTTTAAAAATTAAAATTTAAGACAAGATTCTAGAGCACAATTCTGTGGCGGGGCTGGGGGTGAATTCTGCTGCAAGCTTTGTCACAATGGAATTGAACAGTCTGCTGGGCCCAACTCCTGGGCCTCTCTCCACTCAATCCTTATTCAGACAATTATCTCACCGCCTTCGGGGAAAGTTTTGCCTGAGCGAGGACTGATTAAAAACTAAGTAAAGTCTTCTAGATTTTACCCTGTGATAGAAGGCAAAGGCCTGGTATCATGTTTTAAATTATTTGTACTTGTGGTAGGATTGCGGCTATTCAGGTGCTGGGGAAAAAGACATTTACAGACTAAACCCTTTTTATTAAAGTATTATTTGCAACACACAAATAGTATCAGTTGTGGTACAATAAGATCTATGATTATAGCATAGAAAGTTGCCTTTGTTACAAACGAATTGGAACAGCTGGCCAGGTCAAATCAAGGTTCAGAGGCTATATTCGGTATATAGAACTCTCTGAAGATCAAATTACATACTCCTTGATGGGGCCTTGTTTTCAGATGGCAGGTGCTCAGTGCTTTCTGTAAATCAGGAACCTTAACAGCATCTCAAGTTGGGCACTCTAAGTCACTAGCCGCTTTTGAAGTTCTTGGCTGTAGTTTAAGTAATCAACACCAGAGATTAAACAATTGTTACTAGCGGTATGTCAACACTACAGGATTATTCCAATTTTACATAAACTGGTTTTCTAAAACAGATTGTATAAAGTCGAGTGCACGCGGCCACACTAAGCACATTAATTCGGTGGTGTGCGTCCATGTACCGAGGCTAGCGTTGATTTCTGGAGCGTTGCACTGTGGGTAGCTATCCCGTAGCTATCCCATAGTTCCCACATTCTCCCCCGCCCATTGAAATTCTAGGTTGAGATTCTAATGCATGATGGGGCAAAATCAGTGTCGCGGGTGATTCTGGGTAAATGTTGTCACTCATTCCTTCCTCCGTGAAAGCAACGGCAGACAGACAGTCATTTTGCGCCCTTTTTCCCTGGATTGCCCTGGCAGACGCCATAGCATGGCAACCATGGAGCCTGTTTTGCCTTTTGTCACTGTCACCGTATGTGTACTGGATGCCGCTGACAGAGGCCGTACTGCAGTGCTACACAGCAGCATTCATTTGCCTTTGCAAGGTAGCAGAGATGGTTACCATCCCTATTGCACCATCTGCCATTGTAAATTGGCGATGAGATGACAGTTATCAATCATTTTGTACCGTCTGCTACTGTCATGGGTGCTCCTGGCTGGCCTCGCTGAGGTCGGCCGGGGGCGCATGGACAAAAATGGGAATGACTCCCCGGGTCATTCCCTTCTTTATGTTTTGTCTAAAAATAGAGTCAGTCCTGCCTAGAATATGGAGCAAGTCTACTAGAGAGCCAGAGAGCACAGCCGCTCTGGGTCAGAGCCCCAGAGATCCTGCAGAAATGATGAGCTGCATGCCATTCTAGGGGGTGCCCCTGCAACAACCCCACCCGTTGCTTCCCTGCTCCCCCAACCCTCCTAGGCTACTGTGGCAGTGTCCCCTCATTTGTGTGATGAAGTAATAAAGAACGCAGGAATAAGAAACACTGACTTTTTAGTGAGATAAAGTGAGGGGGAGGCAGCCTCCAGCTGCTATGATAGTCCAGGCAGGACATTAAAAGGGGGAGGGGGGAGGAGTGCAGCCTCTCACTGCTATGATAGTCCAGGGAGTACAGAAACTTTTCTTTAGACACGAAAGGAGGGTGGGGCTGATGGAGCTCAGGTTCCAGCTGCTATGAGGAGGACGGTTATTAAGCATTTTGTACCATCTGCCAGGAATGACGGAGTCATTCCCATTTTTACCCAGGCACCCCCTGCCTACCTCACCGAGGCCAGCCAGGAGCACTCACGGGATGATGGCGGTTTTCCACCATTTTGTATCGTCTGCCATCAGGAAAGGAAGGGGAGGGGATGCTGTTGTTCAGCGCCGCAGCACCACATCTACCAGCAGCATGCAGTAGACATACGGTGATATTGAAAAATGGCAAGAAATGATTTTTTTCCCTTTTCTTTGAGGGGGGTAAATTGACGAGATATACCCTGAACCACCCCGGACAATGTTTTTGACCCTACAGACATTGGGAGCTCAGCCAAGAATGCAAATGCTTTTCGGAGACTGCGGGGATTGTGGGATAGCTGGAGTCCTCAGTACCCTCTTCCTCCCTTCATGAGCGTCCATTTGATTCTTTTGCTTTCCGTTACGCTTGTCATGCAGCACTGTGCTGTGGACTCTGGATCATAGCCTGGAGATTTTTTCAAATGCTTTGTCATTTTGTCTTCTGGGACAGAGCTCTGATAGAACAGATCTGTCTCCCCATACAGCGATCAGATCCAGTATCTCCCGTACGGTCCATGCTGGAGCTCTTTTTGGATTTGGGACTGCATTGCATGGCCACCTGTGCTGATCAGAGCTCCAAGCTGGGCAAACAGGAAATGAAATTCAAAAGTTTGCGGGGCTTTTCCTGTCTACCTGGCCAGTGCATCCAAGTTCAGATTGCTTTCCAGAGTGGTCACAGTGGTTCATGTGGGATACCGCCCGGAGGCCAATACCGTCGATTTGCGGCCACGCTAACCCTAAGCCAACATGGTAATACCAATTTCAGCGCGACTCCTCTCACCGGGGAGGAGTACAGAAATTGGTTTAAAAGAGCCCTTTATATCGATATAAAGGGCCTCACTGTGTGGACGGGTGCAGGGTTAAATCGGTTTAACGCTGCTGAAGTTGATTTAAATGCGTAGTGTAGACCAGGCCTTGGTCAGTCTCCTGGTATCGGATTCATCTTGTTTCATGTTATAAAAGCCAGGAATCAGTTCCTGAAATTCTCAAGTAAGCAACACATTGCACAGCTGAGAAGTGCTCTTTTGGGAGAGTGCTGCCTATATACACGCTATCAACTGCTATGCCTTTACTAGCTCTTAAAAGCAGAAAAGTGTTTTCTGACTGGACAAAGAAAAGATAAGAGATAGGCTATAAAAAGGTATGGGAAATAAATGCACAGTCAATGCAATCTTGCAGCTCTATTGCATGATCCCAGTAACACAATGGGAAGTTGCCAACTGGCAGATAAATTAACCTGTGTGCTCATGAAAATGAGGTACTGATACCACCAGCTGGAACTTGCATTAAAACAAGCTTCCCACACATCTGTGCCAATTCAGGCTCAATCCTGTCCTGCAACAACTCAGCTATTCCAGTCCTGGGCCTGTTTAGAGCAAAGGCTGCCAGTCAGTGTGAATGAACTGTGCCTCGAAATTGTGTGATGGTTTTGTGATTAAGCGTTTTTAAACAGTAAACAGTGATGATTGTTATGTGAAAGCATCAGCTGGCAGCAAAATTACCTATCTGCAAGTTACTGCCTATCCACTATGATCGGATCATAGCACTTAACAATATGTAATCCTAGTGAGCACCACTGTATTTATACAGCACCATAAATGTACCCAGCATTTTATAACACACAAAATAGAGACACTATCTCTCTGCAAGTTAGAAGAGTTCATGCTAGTTCAGGACAACAGCTCAGGAATGAGAGAACGCGGATACAACAATGATGAGGAAAACAGTGCAGGTTGATTAGAACTGAAGAAAAAGAGCACATAGTGACTAAGAAGTGGGAGGCTGGTCCAAGCATAGGCAGAAGCATAACAGAAGGCATGAAGCTTCTTCTGTGGCATCACTGACACTAGACAAGCATACTAACCATATCCTCCAGCATTCCTGTAAAAAACACTTCCTGAAGTATCCCACAAGGCCTTCCAAAATTTTCCAGAATCTACTGCTTCTAGGGGCTGTGCCAGGATCAATGGGATAAGTATCCAGTTGACATTGCACTAGTGGTGTAGTGCAGAGCTAGTGTGATGAGAGACAAAACAGCAGCAGGCTCTTTTAGTTAACTACAATCTAGCATGGACACACCACACCATGGGCACACAGTGGTGCAATCTTTCCCATTCAATTGTCCAACACAGACAAGCTGTGTATGTCCTCAGAGGTTAACATCTTAACAATAAATTTGCTTTTTGTAACACATTTCATTCAAAGGTCTCAGGAACACTTTATAAATATTACTTAAGACAACACCCTGGCAGAAAATAGAATGTACAGGAATCACTTCGCCCACCACTGAAATACGCCCACCTCTGCTCTGTAACACAGCAGCTGTTGAACAGTGAGCAGCAACACTGCACAGCTATTTAGAGCAGGGAGATGTGTTAACCATAAATCAGTTTGTGCTAGTTTCAGGCTGCACTCAGGAGTTAATATTGTGTGTTATGAAAGCTATTTCTGAAAATATTTGTGATATTAAATAGCATTCATTGTAAGTCAGACCTCTGCAGTTCTTGTTTATCTTCACAGAAATGCTCAGAGTCATTGGGAGCAGCTGTCCTGAAGGAAGGAGAGCCTCAGAGTTTTCGGAAGAAAAAGCTGGTATGTTAAAACAGAAAAAAATTACATAAGTAATGTATAATATGTCATTGCAGCCCTTTATGCCACGCATAGGACTCACATTTTTAAAAAGATTTTAGTTACATTGCAAAGAATATCTTCTAGATTTTTTAACTTCTCAGTAACAAAATTGGGAACAGAATCCAGCAAAGGAGACAAAGTTTAAAAAAAAATTTAAAAATAGCTAAACTAGGTATTTACAGTGCACATTTAAAAACTAATTGTAAAAGATGGCCTTGGGACAGTTTTATTGGTTAAAATCTAAAACCAGAAATACTAATTTTAAAAATCACCTCTAAATTTTATGATCCACAGACATTCAGTCAGATGCTTAGCTAGGATGAACCAGTGCATCTCCATTGACTTTAACAGAACTACAACATCTTACACTAGCTCAGGATTTGGATCACAACCTGCCCTTTAGTCACAAAACTGTCACCCTTCATTTCCTTTGCTTTTTTTAAAATACAGTTCAAAATGCCCAGAAACTAAGCATTTTGTTTGACCCAAAACAAAGTTTTTCAGTGTACAATCAGTGCTTTGCATCTGGTATCATAATTTTTAAGACCAACAGGGACCACTAGATTATCTAGTCCAAGCACCTGATCAGTATTCCTGTTTTACAGGTGGGGAAACAGAGTCACAGTGAGGCAAGTCTGATCTCTCAAGTCCTTGCACCACTTCAGAATCCCAGTCCAGTCCTGTTTGTGGGATGTTTTGGCTGAAGTGATCAGTGTTTACATTTAAATTGATTAATAAATAGGTTACAAAATTAACACACCATTGAAAGGAATGGGGCAGTTTACAAGTTTTTGTTTCAGGCTGTCTGCCCGATTAACAGAGACATCACTGCATCTTGTTACACTTTACGCCTGGTTCACATTGCTAAGATTTTCTTCACAACCGCAAAGTCTAGAAACATTATTTTTAAATCATTACATCTGATTCTGGAGCATAATTCTGTGGTAAAGGGGTAAATTCTGCAGCCTGGTGGCTGAAGGGGCCCTGTAAATAAGTTATTGTACTCTTCTACAAGATGTTACACCTGCTGTCCTTTGAGTTGGAACATAATAAATAATGTTTCCTTTTCATTGTTTATTAAGCATCGACAACATGCACTGGACCCATTTTCCTGACCTGGTCCATCATGGCTCTGCTCTTTCCTCCTATAAAACCCTCTTCCGTGAACAGTACAAACCATGCCCTTTCCTGAAATATGCAGTACTGCACAGCCACACAGATTAAAGAGAGCTCTCAGAACCTCCATGACACACACACATTACCCCCAAAACAACCCAATGATTTTATTGCTGTTTCCCTCAGCCTCTTTTCCTCACAATCCCTTAGCAGCAAAGAATCCTGTGGCACCTTATAGACTAACAGACTTTTTGGAGCATGAGTTTTTGTGGGTGAATACATGCAGATCTGACGAAATGGGTATTCACTCACGAAAGCTCATGCTCCAAAACGTCTGTTAGTCTATAAGGTGCCACAGGATTGTTTGCTGCTTTTACAGATCCAGACTAACACGGCTACCCCTCTGATACTTAAATCCCTTAGCATTTATAATAGCTGCTTGCCATGAAACTTTGGCTGCAGTCCTTCACTTGGGGCTCTACATAGTGCAGAAACCTGCTCATGCTGATCCGATTTCACCATTGTGGCCTTTGCCTATAACTTCTTTGTGGCAGAATTTACCTGTCTGTAAGACACAATGCATATTTATGATACTGTGTAAGCAAACAACAGACAGCCCTAATCTCATATACTATATGAGAGCTTTTCCTTTCTTTAGTGTTTGTTCTTATTTCAGCGGTTGATATCATGAGGCATGAAATCAATAGATATGTGAGTTGTTTAAGTAGTACTAACTATAACTGTCATGCCTTTGATGGGATTTATCTTCACAGGAAGTCACCCTGCCCTTGGAAGCAGGTGCCCTGAAGAAAGGAGATTCTGGGGCTTATACAGCTAAAGGGCTGGTATGTTCAAAATAGAAATTCACCAAATGTATTTAAATGGATGGAAGGAAACCCTTGGACAGAACACACAACCCAAGTGAATGGGTTGTTACACTGTACATTCAGGAAAATGCACGTAGAGCTGAGGAATGTGGTCCTCAGCCTAAAGAAGCTCACAAGTGGCCTCATAGCCTGAACTACCAGCTGTGGAGAGGAACAGTGATGTAGCCTGCTGTGCCCTGGTGGGATAATCACCCTGTGGATTTTAGCTGTGTATGAACTCCCTGGCTAAACTGCCAGTCACCAAACCTTCACCCTCCTCAGCTGCAGAACAATTCAACTCCCTATCATGGAAAGGAAGAAGCAGGGTTGCAGAACCTTCCTGCACAGAAACCTACTTTGTGCCCCTTACCTGAACATAGTCCAAATGCTGCATTTAAGCCTTGGAGCATCCATAATTGGGGCCAAAAGACTTGGCCCACTATGCATAAGGTTTGAAATTTGCCATGAAAATGAAACATTTAGATACTGGAGGAAGCCTTTACCATCAAACTGTTGTTCAGTAGCCTGTGTCAAGTTAGATTGGTTTTCTTAGACTCTCTCTCTAGAGTTTTTAAACTGTGATTTGAAAGCAGTTAGCAGCATGACCACTTAAAGCAGTTACAAGTAATATGGTTCAGTTTGTGTCCATCCCGCACAGAAGCTCTTCCACCATCCCGGCCATATTTGTATCAGTATTCTGGGCAGCAGGGGACAGAGTGTCTAAAGCACATGGCATTAGCATGGCATAGGTAGCACATGAGGCAATGCACTCTGGGAGGCCCTATTTCTCATAGAGCTGGGAGAAAGGAGGATTGGCCAAACCAATTAGACAAACATGGTTTGCATGTCTCGTACACTGTGGAGACAGTGTGCTGAACTGGTCACAGGCAGACACCAGGTTATAAGCTTAGGCCACTGCTATTCAGTGCTTTTATGTCTGCATCAACAGAAACACAAAGTTCCCTACACATACAAAATCCAGTCCCCCACAAGCATACGCAATAGTCAGATTATCATCGGTTCCACAGAATCTTTGCCTGTAGGGCTCCAATAAACTATATCTCAAGCTCTCGGAGCAACTCCTTCTCTAGTACTGCTTCTTCAGCGCTGACCGAGAGGTCAAGTGCCTGCGCTGGGGTAGCAACACAGATTCCTCTCCTTCCCAGTATGCCCTGGTAAAAGGATATTCGCAGACAGGCCTCCTGTCCCCCTACTCTTTCATGGACCAAGGCTGCTCTACAGCATGCCTTGAGTCTACTTCTGAGGTAGGGACAAACTTCCCAGGCCCTACTTTCCCTCCCTCCCCATGACAAAAATCCAGGTAACAGTGGGGAAAATGGGAGCCCCAACAATCAGGGAGATTTATCCCAGCTTCTTAAATAGCATCGACTATCTCCCCACTGAGGCACCTTCCTTTTCTCCATGACTGCTTGCTCTGTCACATCACTGTTTAAATGTGCTTAAAGTTAATGGGTATAAAACCCCAAAAGATAAAGAATTCTACTGGCAATTTAGGATGAAGAAGGCATGTGTGTGAATTCATAAGCAAATCAGAGGGGAGGTGAAAAGAGGTGACCGCTTCTTCCCCCCTAAAGAAGTTTAAAAATAATTAAACCAGATAAAACTAAGCAAAGCTGACAGGAGGCATGTGGTACCACCCACATTTCTCTTTTCTGCAATGTACATTACACACATTTTAAAAAGCACTTGGGTGTGACTTGTTACTAGCTTTAACCAAAACCCATGAATTTAGCCATGACAAATCTCTGATTTTCTCTCAAATTTACCATAGCAAGACTACCTTGCACACTAGTGACAACAGTGGCATGAGTACTCAGAAATTCTGCCTGAGGCTAGATCTGTTCAATGACTAGTGATGCGGAAGAAGGAAGCAAGCTAATTAACCCTATGTACCAATCAGCCGCTGTCAATTGCCTGTGCCAGATAGAACATGGTGTTAGTTACGGACACCAACTAACCTCACAATTGAAGAAGAGCAACTGAGATAAGAGGAACTAACGGAGACAGCATCTGAAGAAAAACAGATGAGACGATTAATGGGGCCACTGAAATCAGTGGAGTTTACTCCAGATTTGCTTGGGTGTAAAGAACAGCAGATTTTGAGTTAAATTAGAAGCCAAGGGCCTGACTCTGCTGT
Source organism: Gopherus flavomarginatus (assembly GCF_025201925.1). NCBI lineage: Eukaryota > Metazoa > Chordata > Testudines > Testudinidae > Gopherus > Gopherus flavomarginatus. The sequence goes on along the minus strand of NC_066626.1, from coordinate 22,395,258 downwards.
CCTGTCACAGGCAAACCTATTGAAATTGATGGGAGTTTTGCCTGTCTATGGTCTGGAAAATCACGCTCGTTGGAATTTGTTAAGCTTTCTTTTCCCAGCTACCCTGGATATGAAGGTTTCAGAGCAGGCTCAAACCTGCAAGGTGGGATTTGAGGGCACTCTGCTTCTCACTGGACTGCACTTCGTAGCATTGAGCCTCACTTGTCACAGACAACAATACATCTCATGCTGTTATTCAGTTTATACTTTCCAGCACTCTCTGTTTTTGTCGTCTACAACCATCTTCACTATGTGCAGCTCCAGCAGTCAGATGGGGATCTGCTCTTGAATAAGTAACTTATTAATCATCATTAATATGGGAGTGGTGCTACTGTTGCTCCCAGACATTTCTGTCTTCACTTTCCAATGTCTCTCACTGCCTTGTCTGTCACTACCTTGTTTGTTCTTTTCATAGCCGTTATTACTTGAGGGAGGACACGTGATGCAATATGAAAATTAATTCAACTTCAGTGGAGAGACCTGGTTTAGTGACAGAATTGGGAGCCAGGAGCTCCTGGCACTCAGTCTGACAGACTCCCTCCATGATTTTCTGAAAGCAAAATCTTCCTCCCTCCTGCACTAATCCCAAGTAGCCAGGTTCAGCACAGGGAAGGTTCCAGGGGATAGAAGGAATCCTCCTCCCAGACTGCTCTCTGAATACTACTGCAGCCACTTATTCTGCAGCTGTGACGGGAGCAATGGGGCTGCTCTTCACTAGACAGTGAGTTAGAACATGACCCGAAGCCGTAGTTAACCAATAGATTGCAAAGTTCTGGTCAGTCACCAGAGACAAGGACAAGTCAAGTTCCTTGAGTCAGATGGTCTTGCATAAACCTTATTGGGGCCAGGATTTTTATGACCAGCTGCCACAATGTTGCATTTTACTTGGCCCCATCTACGCTGACTGTTCGTATTAAAAAGGTGCTTCTCTTTTTTTTAAAACAGGAAATTAGAACACAACAAGGATATAGACACTGCATAGAAAATGAACATAAAGGTAAAATTAGTTGGTGCTTATTCATTCTTTTTAATTTTTACTGCATCATTTGATCTATGAGCAAACACTATTGCTAATTTTTCCTCCATTTTGCCAGTAGGAAATGGAGGCTCTGTTTCTGAATTCAAAGTGGAGAGCCAACATGGCCAAGACAGTCTCTCTGGATACCTCAGGTTGACACAGGATCAGCACACTAAGTTGTGCTCTGACTCACCGATGCATTCCAATGGTGTAACACAGACACCTGGCGCAAAGCAGCACGAGGACAGTAACTTTGTGAAAGGTGAGAAATCCATGATCATCTTTTTCATAGAAGGCTGGTACCTGTTTACAGCAATGTAAGAGAAGGATTTTTCTATCGTTTGAAAATGCATTGGATTGGAAACCAATAATTTCGGTGATGTGATTGTTTGAGAATCATTGCTGGGCTATTTTCTTCCTAGGTAATAGTCCATATTCAATGCTTCTCCAATATTCAGGTCTCTGGGAAAAACACAAAGTTTGCATGACAGGAACTCTTGAAAATTTTACACAAAATTCCTAAGTCCCATTGGACTCCCAATGAGATTTAGGATCCTAAGTGCCATAGGGACTTTTGAAAATGGGATATAGAAGCTTTTGAAAATTTTACTCCTCTGTATTTTTTTTCCCCCAATTTAACATACGTGGGAACTTCATCTTTTTAGCCAACAGTGAGTTGGTACCTTATTAACCAGCAACCATCCTTTAGACTAATAGGCATCTGGGAGTCTTCAGGTTTGGGTGCACAATAAATAAGAATTATATATTTGCTTCTTATTGCTCTAGAATCAAGGCCTAATGTTCCAACTCTGCCCTTATTCAGATGACACTCCCAGCACAATTTCCCTTACATATACAAATTTTCCATGTTAGGAGATGGGGATTCTGACTCAAGCTAGTCTTGAATTTCATTTCAGAGGGGGGATTGTGTAGACATTTACTTTGGTTTCAATCTGGATGGTTTACACCACTTGGCCCAAAGGCATTTCCAAGGTATAATAGCAGAATTTGGCCCCTTCCATTCCAGGTTCAAACAAGCCAAAAACTTAAAGCAAAATACACTCAAAACAGAGGCACTACCATATGTGAATCTGAGCCAACTTAAAACAGAGCCAAGGTCCAACTCAGAAGTTTGGGAGTCTTGATGATCCTTTCAGTAAAATTTACCAAGTTTTGAATTCCAAAAGAAATGCCAGAACAAGGGAGTTGTATATGGTTCTGGGATTTCACTGCAATCATTTCACACAGCTCTAATCCCAAAGTTACTCTTGAACCCAGATCTCATGTATGAGAGCCATGGGGTCAGTTCATCCCTGGTGCGACTCCATTGAACTCAGTGAAGTTACCCTTGGATTAAACTTAAACCATTGTGTTAAAAGCAGAGGACCTGATTTTGCAACTCTTATTATACTGAGCAGCATTTACGTGAATAGCGCCACTGCTACTACTTGGTGCAATTCAGCATAAAGGTTGCAGAATTGAGCCCCAAGCTAACAAAGTGGACTTTGATGTCATTTGGCAATTGGTTTTATATGCCAGAAGTTGTTCAGATTCTGACTCAAAAGAAGGCATTTTCCCCTTGACTAGTTTGTAGCCTGCACATGAAAGAAAATCGTTTGGTTCACATTGCTTTGTTTAACTTCCAGTATAGTTTTATTTTATTTTTCAAAATCACAGGTCAGTCAATGACAAAGATGTTTTTCTTCCAGATAGTTCACTCACTTCTGGGGGCATTCGTGGAGAGTTTGACAGCTTTATCTTCTTTCTGAGTTACTTACACCTATGACTTCATTCTTTGAAACTGATTTGGGGTTTGGCCTGACATGAAGTGTAGATGTCAATGATTGGGGCTAAAAATGTCACCTGCATTTGTTTATCTTGTAATGGCCAATTTAATCATGCATAACTTCTTGTTAAGGCGTGTAGGTGAGGTGGAAATGCTGACCAGAGTTTCAGGAAATTCTTTCCTTGCTGCTAACAGACCATTTAATACCTGATAGACAATATGAAGTGTTCTCCCTAAGGGCTTAGAATATTTGGGGGGTTCTTTTTATAGAGCAGGAGGTCATTAATGAGCAAGTGATAGAAATGTGGAAATAGCCTGACAGGTCCTGTTGAGTCAGTGAGAAACTGTCACACTGTTCCTGTGCTTTTTTCTTCTCGAGCCTAGTAACACTCATGTATGTCTGAAGAGACTGACGTTACAGGTCTATTTTAATACTTGAATCATTTCCCTGGTTCTTAGATCTTGGATCATAAAGGAGTGTAGTTTATCCTCTTTACATATGACCCTTTCAAAACATTACCTTCTAATTCTCTCTCATCTTTTCCCCCTAGATTCCTTGAATTTCATAGGCCCAGCTCAAAAATTCAGACCTGGAGTAGGTAGGCACAGCTTCCCTTTAGTCACTGGATTACCACACACTTACACCAGGTCTGATTTTGGTTCCAGACTCCATTTACTATCTCAGGTTTTTATAGACAAGCCAGAGAAAGCTGCCACATTCTCCTCATTTCTGCACTGTTGTGGACTGGATTGAAAAGACAAACCATAGGCAGGAGCCTAGCAAAATTCCTAGAAAGATTTTTTGGTGTTACACAGAAAATAATTCCCATTTACTTTAAGGGGAGCTACTTAACTAAAGGCGGGTCTACACTTAAAATAGAGCAGCAGTGCAGCTCCAGGCCCTAGCACTCCAGACTGAGACTCCAGGCCCTAGCACTCTTGCTTCACACCGTGAGCTCTGTCCAATGGGTCCAACGGAGATACACACCTGATCCAAGACACTCTCCCACTGACATAGCTTCTGCCTCTTGTAGAGGTGGAGTAATTATGCCAACGGGAGAGCTCTCTGCCATCGGCATAGAGCATCTTCACCAGACCTGCTGTGGCTGCGCTGATGTAGTGCTTCTAGTGTAGACTAGCCATTAGGCTAACAGAGAGAAATAAAGGTGAAGACATAGTCCAGTCTGGCCAAGCCAACTCTCCACACCCTGCCAAGCTGCCAATGAATCCACTTTTGGCCATCTCCTGTTGTCTCTTTTTCAGTCCAAGGTGAGAGCTGCTGAGTCCCTCCAAAGGCCAACTCTTATCCCAGTATCTTGACACTTCATCTTCCACTGCCTTGCTGTAGAGGCATACTGAGCTCCCACGCTCCCTCTACTGGAGTTTCCCATTGTTAGGTGTTCATTGTTCAGTCCTTGGAGTTCCCATTCTCTTTTCTGGGCCCTCCATTGATATGGTCAATTTCAGCCAATCCTTTAATAACCTGACCCATTCATTCACCCCAGGCAGTTACGACACAATGCCTCATAACTCTTGCTCTGCCCCAAGAGTGGATTTAACCCTTTTTCACCCTCTGGGTAGCAATTCAGAGTACAGAGGAAAACTGAGGAATGCACTGGCATCATAAAAATATTACAGAAAATTCCCACTTCATCACAGACAGCTTTATGTCGCCATTTCATCCAACACAGAGGGTGCTTCAAGGGTCTGTGTCTGGTAGAGATCAGGTCTGGCATGGGGACAAGTTTGTGAAAGCTCAGTCTAGATAAGAATGAGGTGATGATGGTTGGCTGGAGAAAGCAATTGGAGAATGTGGCAAACGTTATATGGGCAAATCTGATTAGAGCTGTGCTTCTACTAGTTGTCCAAGTTCACTATGGGGGGTGGCTAGGTTGCCAGCTGCTTTTAGATGAGCATATAGCAAAAGTGAACTGAAATCTGGAAAATTCCTTCCTCATCACCCTTTCAGTGTCTCCCAGTCATGAAAACCTAGGAACTGTCAGGCACCATTATTTTTCTCTGGAACAGATCCAGGATTGTAGTATGGAACCTATCACTAGGCACAGAGTAGAGGCATTACAGATATGCCCTGCTGGGAGGCACTTATGACTTGTCATTTGTTCACAGTTCATCAGTGGGAAGTGTGGCAAGGAAATCTGGGCCTGATTTTTCACTGGCCACCAGCTTGTGGAGCCCTTTAATCATGTGCAAAGGGAATGTAAAGAGCTACCCTTCTGATGAGGGAGTGCTTTACACACACTTGGAACAGGTTTCAATGACTACACCAGCCGGTAGAAACTCAGGGCAGGGAGAAAAAGATATCAGGGGCTTAGCAGGTTAATGATAATCGGGCGGAAGATTAATAACTTGAATCAGTCTCATTCACTTAAAAGTGCCAGATGGCTCCGCCTGGGTTACAAGGGAGTGAGAGGCCACAAAGAGCAGGCCCACAAATACAAGGGCCAGCCGCAATCAGGATGCAGAGTCCAAGGACGGCATTAGACTGGGGTCACTGGTGACTGTAGCCCCCCGAAAAGTGGTAGGATGTAACCAGAGCCATGACCCTATTTCTCCTTTGCATTGTCAAGCAGAGCTAAGCTGGTACAGTGGACAGCACTAAAGGTATGTCCACACTGCAATTAAACACCTGTGGCTGGACCAGGTCAGCAGACTCAGGCTCGCTGGGCTTAGACTGCGGGGTTGTAAAATTGCTGTGTAGATATTCAGGCTTGAGCCTGAGCTCTGAGACTCCACAAGGGTCTCAAATGTCTACATAGTAATTTTTAGCCCTGCAGCCTCACTCTGCAAGCCTGAGTCAGATGACCCAGGCCAGCCACAACCATGCTGGGGGTCTTTTATTCCAGTGTAGACATACCTATAGTGCCACTGTAACACTTCAGTAGAGCACCTGCTTTCCCTGAGCTGTTGGAGGAATTTTGACAGTCAGACAAATTTCTTCCAGTGACCTGCATTGTGGTATGATGATTCTTTCTCAGCCCCTATAATGGGGCTAATAGCTAAAACCATGAGCTGGCCCCAAATAACTTAAGTCAAATTTTCATACCTGAAAGCCTCAAATAGGCTCAAATCAATATTTAGGCACAGAAGTGTCCTGCTTTTCACAGGTGCTCAGCAGCTGCAGCTCCCATTGACTGTGGGCACCCATGTTGGAAAGTTACAGGACATAATCTCGTACTTAGTATGTCACATTGCAAGCAAAGACATTGGGAAGCTCCATTCACTGTTCCATTCCTTCAGGCCCTAAGCCAGAAAAGGCTAGGAGTGCTACAAAAGGTAGCGAATTCAGCACCTGGAGGGAACGGATGCTTGATGTGTTACTTTATAGCAATTCCTCCAACCTACTAGTATCCTGTGGGTGTCCTGCCCAGTCCTTCAAAGCCAGAAAGATAGTGACTGCAATATAGGGTCTGAAGTCTGAGTGAAATAAAGCAGAGGGAAATGGAGGAGATCCTTAGACTCCATCAGGGATCAGGAATACTCTTGGGGGAAAAGTGAACAGGTTTAGGAGGAGGAGAAGTGAATTGACATTGATCTTCTTTCCTGTATTTTACAGATCCAGGACTTCCATACAGATATCAGACTATAACCACTACAACTGAGTAATCTCACTTCTCTCCTGCTGTCTATAACATTAAAGAAAACAGGGCAGTGCATAAGCAGGGGAGTTTCATTCTCTTATCTGTGATTCTCCAGCATTTGTTAGCTAAACATCTTAACTCCCCCAAATATCCATTACTCACACCAGGGAAGTTCTTAAAGCACACCTTTTCACACAGCACGAGTTTTATCTCTTAGTTGATTTCTCCTTCTGAACTCCACACACATGGAATTTCTTGTTAGTAAGCCCAAAACGGCTATACAATCCCACTTCTGAAGACTCCCTCTAGAGCTGTATCCAAAGAACTCATTTTTTAAGGTTAGTTTCTTTTCTCTTCCAGACAACAAGCCACCAAAAATCCCTAGATCTTTCACTGCCTAGTGGTGCTTCCTGCAGCGCGGATGCAAAGACAAGAAGCTGAATTTGCTGGAGGTTTTAAATCTAAAATCAATATGATCATACAGGAGGGTCTAAGTGAAATCATTTTCAAAGGCCACTGAGAGGGGAGGGGAAAAGGGGAGATGATGTGTCTCTCTCTCAGGTCTGAGGTACTGTAGTATGTCACAAGCTTCCTGTAATTAAATTAAGCTGTGTCACTGTTTTTTTTCCCCCAAATATCCTTATATTTTTGCCTGGTCCATTGTGACCCATTGTCTTACCTTGAGGGAAGTTCCCTTCATAATACCATTGGCACTGGTCCACCATTGTTAGCCACAGCAAAAGCACTAGTGTAGACTGGCTGTCAAGTTTTTACCAGAATGTTCTAAGCCACTGATTCTCAGGGAGCCACAAGCAGGTTTTAGGGGGTCCGCCAAGGACTGAGCTTCAGCCTGGGGTGGCAGGGCTAGAGCTCAGTCTTCACCCCAGGCAGTGGGGTGGGGGAAGGGAGTGTCACCTTCACCCTCTGACTTACCTCATTTGGCTACACAGCCATTCTGGGTTCGGGTGTGGGGGAACCAAAAATGGTAGCATCATTGCAGAAGAGAGATCTCGCCATCATCAGAAGTGGTTGCCTCACAGCCATTGACTCCATGAGCAGGCAGCAGCTAGCCCTGGAGACACACCACTGCTCTGCCCTGCTACCACAGCACTTCATGGAGCAGGACCAAATGGAAGGTAGAAATCTGAGGGTCACATGAACCTGTCTGTGCCCTTCACATGGGTCACCTCTGGTTGGGAGTCCACAAGTTTGTCTATTTTACTTCAGCGGTCTGAGTAAAAAGAAGTTGAACCACTACTTTAAGCAGGGCTAGATGACCAAGTATTAAGGATGCTGGTCTCCTCTCTGCACTAGCGCTCTTGCTGTTACTGTCACTGAATTGCAATGGTGGGAGACTTCCCCAAAAAGGTTCAGTGTAGACCAGGGGTAGGCAACCTATGGCACGTGTGCCAAAAGCAGCACACAAGCTGATTTTCAGTGGCACTCACACTGCCTGGGTCCTGGCCACCGGTCCAGGGAGCTCTGCATTTTAAATTTATTTTTAAATGAAGCTTCTTAAACATTTAAAAAAACTTATTTACTTTACATATAACAATAGTTTAGTTATATATTATAGACATAGAAATAGACCTTATAAAAACGTTAAAATGTATTACTGGCACGCGAAACCTTAAATTAGGTGAATAAATGAAGACTCGGCACACGACTTCTGAAAGGCTGCTGACCCCGATGTAGACACTACTATAGTGTACTCCCCACTACCCTTTATATAGTCTTAGCATTGCAAGCACCCCCGGCACTCCTCAAGTGCCAGGATTGCCCCACAGTGCTGCGAGTGATCTGCACACCACACATGTGCAGCGGGGAGTGATGTGTGCAGATCAGGCGGTACAGGCCCAGTGGTGGAAGCTGCCAAGACAACATTATGAGCAAGGTTAGTTTGGGAAGAGAATGCCTGCTGGCCTTAAACATCAGTTACAAGTTAATTAGCTTCCAGTTTTAAATAAAGCTATCACAGGCCTTTTAAAAAAAAATTGTATTGTTTGGTAAGGGAGAGAAACAGAACGGGCAAAGTGGGGAGAAGCAGCAGCTAAAGCAAGACCTGTGTAGTACTCTAGTGCTTAGAGCAGGGGAGTGGAGTATCAGGACTTCTTGGTTTTGTTCATGTGGCTCTGTAACTAATTTGCGGTAATTTATATTAAATCACTTAACCTCTCTGTGTTTCAAACTATCAAATGGGGATGCCTGCCTACTGCACAGAGGTGATGTGAGAATTTCTTCATGTTTGTAAAGTATTCTGAGATCCTCTGAAGGATGGTCTTATAGAAATGCAAAGTATTGAACATTACTGAAAGATTCGGTCTTTTTACTGTTCTGGGACTTCTGTTTTTTTTTTCTCAAAATTGTGAGAGAAGTGCTCTGGAAGAGTTAGTGCCAATAGACATGTGACATCCCTCCCTTCTGAGCTCCCTCCACCCCTTAAGTCAAGTGATTCAGGCTTTCCTGCTACTCCCAGATGCCTCACTTGCATATTCTAAAATCATCACTTAGTTATTATTTGATAATAGAGTGACCAGACAGCAAATGTGAAAAATCATGATGGGGGTGGGGGGGGGGGGTAATAGGAGCCTATATAAGAAAAAGACCCCAAAAATCAGGACTGTCCCTATAAAATTGGGACATCTGGTCACCCTGTTTGATAAGCAGGGCAGTGTTTGGCAGGGTGGATTTCTCTCACTCTTTACCCGGATTTTTTGTGTGAAGCTTTGATAATGAAAGATGTGACTGTTGTCGGTAAAGATGTGTTTTTCATGCTGGCATCACGTCTCCTCAGGGCTTCCCTAGGTTCTGCTGGGTATTACACAAGTATCACCTACAGATGGGGTGCTATGCGACTCACTCTTCACCTGTGACTAAGGGCATGTCTAAACAGCAAAAGCCGTGCATAGGCTAGCCTACCTACGTTAGCTTGAATCCAGCTAGCGCAGGTCACAATAGCAGTGTGCAGACAGCACAGCATGGGCTGGGTGAGCCAAGTATGTAGCCAGAGTCCATGCCAGCCTTGTATTACCTGCACTGTCTTCGCTGCTGCTGTTACTTGTGCTATCTCGATTCAAGCCAGCTTGGGTAGCCTCGCCTATGCAGTTTTTGCTGTGTAGACCTACATCAGCCAACATGAGGGAGCTGTGCAGGTGTTGCCTTTCCTTACAGGCAGAAAGACAATGGGAGTTTACCTCTCTAAGGCAGGAAACAAGCTGTGTGACATGCATATGATGAAATCTTAACCTGTGCAAATCTTATTTGGTTTCACATTTCATCACCAAGCTAACTGAAAGGTTAGCTAAGGTGAGAGAGAACTGGCCCAGTTGATGGTTTTGTATCAGAGTCATGTGCAGGGCCAGGTTAACCTTTTGTGGGCCCGGCACCAAACATATTTGTGGGGCCCCATGGAGGCAATGGAGCATGACATGGGGAAGTCAGTGTCCAGAGTGAGGGGCCAGCCAGGGGCAATGGGGCATGGCATGGCAGGGGCAGCCCAGTGCAAGGGCACTATTTACAAACTGGCAGTTGCTAGACACACGATGGCCGCCTGGCCCTGTGCTACCAGTATACCCCTTCTCCTTGGAGGCGGGCCCATGCCACATCACACAGCCCCACCGCCCAACACCCCATAGGCGCTGACTCCGTGAGTGCTAAAAATAGTGTGTGCTGAGCACCCACCATCAGCCCTGCCATTCAGCTCCTCCCACTCCCATGCAAGTTTCTGTGCCACATACTCCATTCTTTCTGTCACTCCTGTAAGTTACACTTGGAGTGTAAACTGATCATAAGACTCACGTAAGTGCCAAAGCATAACTTGCTCCCATTTGGCATTTAGTGGGTTGAGTGTGCAAAATGAGTGCAACTTACATGCTGAAACAGTTGAAGAGGGAGGAGTAACAGGAAGGTATAAATTAAACCAGGCCAGATTTTCTACTGTAGTTTAGACTCAACTGCACTATCCCCAGCACTTCTCGGGATATAGTGAGCTTGGCTTGAGTGGGTTAAGTTCAGTGGGCACTGCACCTACTGACACCAAGGCTGAATTTGCTTCCCACAGATTTTGATGCAAGTTACATAAGTCACACTCTTACTGAATGTCAGATTGATAAACAGAACAGGAGTACTTGTGGCACCTTAGAGACTAACAAATGTATTTGAGCATAAGCTTTCGTGAGCTACAGCTCACTTCATTGGATGCATAGAATGGAACATACGGTAAGAAGATACTTATACATACAGAGAACATGAGAAGGTTAAAGTACCCATACCAACTGTAAGAGGCTTTTGCTGATACAGACTAACATGGCTGCTGCTCTGAAGATTGATAAAAGTTTAAGCAACTTAGCCATTTACAACCCTTTTATACCCAATATATCATTTATGACATGTGAGATTGGCCCACTGGACTATTTTGAGACTGGCTGTTTACTGTCCCTCCTCCCAGAAGCTGTCTATTTATGTAAAAAAATGTTAGTTAAAAGGCCACGTTGCAAAAACAAGTGCAGAAAAGCAAAGGCACAGAGCTACAGAAACCATACCTGGTTTCTTGGCTCCTCATGTGACTTTGTCCAGGCATTTCCGTACAAAGTAACAGGGAAGGGTCCTTCCATAAAAGAATTTATATAATTTAAAAACAAGTGAGTTTTTGCAATAACATAGCCTCTTGGAATGGTATAAGTCACTGAAAGCAGTCAACACTGTCTGACTTTTTATGCATGCTTGGAACAAGGGCTCTCTCTACTGGTGCCTTAACATCCTGTATCACAGGCCAACTCTACAGAGAAAAGTAGTGGTCTGATATGACAGATTATTCCTTTAAGAGTAAATCTTACCCCCGCCTCTGCAGATTCAGAGCCCCCCTGAAGTGAATGCTTCCCAACACTATCCTGCTGATGGGCATCAACCCTGAAGTGGAGAGCCTACCTCAAGGCACAAACAAAGGTTACTTTAATCTCCATGTCCCATTCAGTCCTTGGGCTTTCTGCTGAGATACCATCAAACCTGCCAAAAGAAGTGGTAGTATTTGGCAGCAGGAGAAGATCTTAGTGCTGTGAAGTCCCTTCATGTTTATTTTTTATAAACATTCTGGATTTCATTAGAACTGGTCTCAGAATTCACAATGTGGATCCAGTGCTTTGGGTTCACCCTGTTAGAGAGCAGCAAGAGTCCCCTGCAAAATTCATATATCTATTTTTGAAAACAATACCCACCTCAAAGATTGGGGCTGATCCCAGATTACTGGCCTCTAGATTTTGAAATTCTAAACTGTTTCATGAAAATGTTTAATAAAATCTATATACGAGTCTGATCCAAAACCCTCATATCCAAACCGCCTCCGCCAACACCAACACACCCCAACTTTTGGGGAATTCAAAATTTTGATTCTGGCCAAGAAAACCCTCAGCTCCAAATCCAAGTCAGTGGAGTTATTTTCGGAGCTATACTGCTGTCTGTGAATGAGAGCAGAATGTAACCCTCACTTTCTAATTAAATGGAATGCACAATTTACACAATAATGGTTTTCATCTGAACTACATTCTTGGCTTGTTTCTAGAATGGACAGGGAACAACATCTGAGAAAACAAGCAGCAACCTTGAATGAAATGGGACCTTAGCCTCCAAAACTGATTTCTGTTCAAGCTCTATTCTAAATCTAGATTCCAAGATGTTTAAGTGGGTTCTAAATCTGGCAAAAATTATTTCTCCAAAAAACAAGATGTGGACACTTGTCCACAGGGAATGGCCACATGCCACCAATGCTGCTCACTTTAAACTACGTTAAGCCTGGCTTTAAAACAAAAGCACAGATACAGGCATAGCAATGATACTGAGTAGTTTCACCAGTTATAACTCTGACTCAGAGAAGAAGAAGAATGTTTTTACTTTTACAGATCCAGGTAGGCAAATGGATGGAGCACCTGGATCCCACAGTATTTCACACCTGGGATCCTATGGAGGCCATACAGAGAGCCCTACTGAAGAAATGTGAGTAGTAGGTGCTTTTTTCTTTTAATTAAAAAACAGTTTCCTTTTTTGCATCCTACCTTGGTTTTCATTTCCAAAAGAAATGCAGGAAGCTGAAATTGATCTGGAGCCAAGGGTTTTGAATCTTGGTTGAATTACTTTCTAGTGAGCACTGAAACATCAGAGTAGGATTTCTCTCTCATTGCGACTTAAGCAAGCATATTAGGTACTGAGAACTACATTCCAAAAGGACAGAGGGCACCCATACACTCTTGTTATACAGAGTCAGAAATATAGTTCTCCTTGGATGAGGGGTTATGACTGTAGAAGGAACTATGGGGACAGGTCTTGCATCATGCTCCAGAGTCTAATCATCTCGATGCAAGACCCTCCTATAACCAGGGTTGGGAGAAGAGGAGGAGACTCTGAAGTCTGCTGAGGATCTCCCTGTGAAGATCTTATTTAACTCACCAGCGCTTGGATGGTACAGTCTTGGGAAACCCAAGACAGCCAGGTAGTAGTGTTTAGGCACTTTGGTATCAAAGTGATAGGAGATTTGGAAATACTTCAGATGGAATCACTTGTCTCTCCTACTTATCTTACCCCTAGCCCCTGTGACACACCTGTAAAACTAATAAGACATCCAAGGTTACATCACAGTGGTGCAAACTCCCTTACTTTCATGAATTTAATATAAATGCCCCTCCCTCCCACACACACAGTGCTAGAGCTTTAAATCAAGCACTGTGTGTGTCCCAGAAAGCAAGGAGCAAACTGATCCGTTGATAATGAGCACGCTTTGGAAAAATGCCTTTGAGGCACTCTAACGCTCTTAAGCGGCACAGTCAGAGAAGAACAGATCTTTCTGGACAAAAATATTGTTTCCTACTGTAAATTAAATTACAGGCAGGAAAATGGATTACTGTAGCCTCCTCTTCCTCTCTGGTCTCTGCACCTCTCATCTTTCCTCTCTCCAGACCAGTCACTTTTGCCTAGAGGCAATCAATTAACTTGAGTTAAACAGACTCTTGTCTAGACAAACCCCAAAGTAAGAAGGAAAACAAACAGTGGTGGATTATGCAGAAAATCCATTACTGAAAACTAACTAAGAGGTCTGGATAACACTGAGCTAAATTCTTCAGTATGTTCTGTCCACTTTGCACTGCTCCGGTGATGAAAAGCAGCTGGTGACACACAGCACCCAGCCATGTAAGCCAAATCTGTGGTTACTTTGCGTCAGTGAAGTGGTGCAAAGCACCTGGAACCTACTAGAGAATCTGCTCCAAAAGGAAAAGGTAAACATAAGATCTTAGACTAACAGAGGTATGGAGAAGTCACAGTGTCTAGTTGGGTATCAGAGGGGTAGCCGTGTTAGTCTGGATCTGTAAAAGCAGCAGAGTCCTGTGGCACCTTATAGACTAACAGACGTATTGGAGCATGAGCTTTCGTGGGTGAATACCCACTTTGTCGGATGCATGTAATGGAAATTTCCAGGGGCAGGTCTAGTTGAAGGAACAGACCTCAATGAGATTGCATTGGCAGTACATCGGGGCAGAATTTGCCCTTGTCAATAATTTTTTTTCCTGTTAGTACTATACTTTATCAGATAAATCACAGTCCCTCCCTTTTATTAAACTGATTTGTTACATGGAAGTTTCAGCTTGAGCTAGAACTGCTACACCCCCTGCTAGGAATTATCATTATTTATTTCTTTGAGTATGATGCGGTATTATGTCCCTTAGCTCTGGTATTGCTTTGACTGCGAGAAGAGCAGTAACTTGCATTATATGAAGGTGTTTAATTTAGAGCATGGATTGAGGTCACGCCTTTTGGATTCTATTCCCAGCTCTGATACTAACTCACTGTGAGACTTTCAGCAAAAATTCTTACACTCTGTCTCAGTTTATTATAAACAGTTATTTTATTAATTTGTATACAGCATTACCCACCTGCATGGCAGATAGATGCATTGAATACAACAAGGTTTCATACTCAAAAATATGTACAATACCTGCTTATGAGAGATGGTGTGAGATTATGTCACCTGAGCACTCAGCACTTGTAGTTCCCACTAACTTCAGTGGAAGCTGTGGGTACTCAGCACTTCTAAGAGCCAGGACATTGAATTTTGTAACATTTTTTAAATCTTAAGATGACAAGTGTTACAGGAGTGAAAAGTATTTTAATATATACAATTTTCTTATTAAATGGCCAAGGCACCCGCCAATCAGTCTTTGCATCTATTTTACAGCACAAGAAAGAATGTTACTTCCTTTCCTCAGTAATGAGGAGACAAGAGACCTCCAAGCAGAAAAAGCAGCTACCTGCTGGGGGCATTACAATTACATAAGTTGTTCACTGTATGATACTGACAGATTACTCCAAAAGGTTTCAGGACTTGCAAGGGAAAATAGAAAACACATCAGCTTTCCCTACTCCTTGATAAGGAGAGACTTTCTCTGGAGCTCTAAGACTTCACCAAAATCTTGGTCTAGTTATTTGTATTGCTTTAATTTTAAAGGAGTCAAGACTCTGAATCTGGTAACTATCTCCTGGGACTTTCCAGTCACAGGCCGATGCTACAAGAGAATGTTGGAGTAGCCATGAGTCATTCTGAAAAGCAGCATGTGACAGAGGGAGAAAAGACCACCCTGACAAAGGAGCTCTGCAAGCAAACTACTGCCAGCGTCAATACTGTAAGTATCACAGGACACATCTCCAGTAGCAAAATACCTATTGTGTCCTCCTCTTGGAAGGGGTTTGAGAAGAGAGTTAACATTATTCATACTGGTTATTTACATTAGAAGGAAACGGACACTGAATTCATCACTTACCGCCTACCTCAGACACAGAGCACAGTGCAATAAAGTAGCCGCCTGTGGTTCATGTTACCAAGTCAGACCCAGTTCTATAGCAAAAGGATAGAATTAGGAAAGCACAGAATAAGTCTAGTGCTACCAAAGGCCAAATAATAAATACTGTCCAGGACTGACACCAAGTGGGCAGGATAGACTGGTACTCCACCACTATTCCCCAAGGTGCACTGCCTCTTTGGGGCTAGCAGCCCTGGTGGACACACTAGCAACAGAGAACAGAAGAGAAGAGGAATGCTATGAACCAACGTTTCCAAGGACAATCCTGTCCTTTCTTGCAGTATGTTTTTGGTCCAGAAACCTGTGGATTGATTCAGGGTGAGGTGGAGCAGTGGGAACAGAGGGAAGGGAATGATGGATAGTACATTATAAGTGATTGTGGGCTCAGTGACTGACCTATCAAGCATAAAGCTGCCCTCCACTTTGTTTTACAGCTTTGACCTCTGAGTAATAAACATAAGCTTTTCTTGTAGCCCAGGCACAAAACCCCTTATAGAGGGAAATAGCTTTCCTCTATATGCCAGAAAGTCACTTGTTAGTGATCCTGAGAATACGGGTGATTCCAAAGTGCCAAGGCAATTTCTAGACTGATTCCAAAGTGTGATTTTCAGAAGTTGTACCATAGGAAAGCCTTTAATGTGAGATGCTCTGAAAACAATATATGTTATTGCTGCAGGTGTGGTAAAGTTCCATTATGCCTATGAAAAAAAGATTCTCTTCTTTATCATTTCATTCTGAACAATGTTTGAGGCTGGGCTGCTTGGTACAAAAAAAAAACCTATATTCTTGTTTTTAACTCAAAAAAATAAAACTTATCAGTATGTTTCAGATAAACACTATTACTATCAACTCTAGTTCCAGGACACAGAAGTTGCAGAGAACAAAACCATGAGAAGGCAGAGAAATGAATTGACCAAGATGGACCTAGTATCCAAAGCACAGAAAAAAAGCAGTAACAAAGACAAACGACAAAGCAGAGAAGAATTTGTTGTAGGTAAGAACACACATGAAAAGAAAGAGTTTCAGCTCCAGTATCTTTTAAAAACAAACAAACAAACAAACAAACAAAAACAACATACACACAGACAAATCAGAGATCTGGAAAAAATATCACCAGGAGCAGAATATTAGAACCGAGACCTGCCAGGCAGAACTGAAAAGATAATATTTTTTATGGTGCTTTTGTTTTGCTCTCTGCTCTGTAGCTCAAAAGGTCCAAGGGAGATTCTGGCATTCAATTCTTATTTTTAGATGTGTGATCAGTTTTTATTAAGATTAATTCTTGCTATTTAGCATTGAATCAGCTAAGGCTAGCAGTCACTGCAGCAGCAAATAGCTGTGTTGTAACCATGCATACCTAGAAGGAAATATCTTCTGTTTTGCCAGAAGGAAATAATTGTATGTAATTATGCAAGTAGACAGGGTTTGTATCTAGATTTTTCCTCCAAGGGTGATTTCAGTGTAGCAGAAAAGAAACATCCATACTGAGAGGTGCACATACATAGTAACTGCTCTTCCTTTTTCATGTTATTTCTATATTACTACTTATTTGTATTATAGTAGCACCTAGGGACTGAGGTTCTCATTTTGCTATTCACTGTACGCAGATTAGCCACCTGCCTTAAAGGTCTTATACCGCAAATAGACAAAGGAGTGGGGGCAGGACAGAAAGAGTAAGTAATTTGTCCAAGGTTATAAAGCAGGTCAATGGCAGAGCTAGGAATAGAACCCAGGTCTACTGGATCCCAGTCCAGTGCCCCATCCATTAGATCACACTGTCTTTTATCATTTGTTCACAAGAGAGAATGCACCTAAAAATATCAACATCAGCATTTCATAATAATTTTTGTCTAGAGAGAGAAGGCCTCTAGCAACACCTTAAGAAGAGAAAAATACAACTAATGCAGTAATTATGATTGCTGTTTGATACAAGAATAATAATTAGATAGTAAACTACAGTTGGCTGTCTCAAAAATCTAATGAAGAATTTCTGGATAATTGTTCTGATATTTATCTCTAAACATTGACAGAGCTATTTTCCTTATTTTTAATTTCATCATTGTAGTCAAAAAAGGTATAATGTTTTGGCTCTTTAAATTGACCTAAGCTGATCAGGAAACATGACAAAACCAGAAAAACAAGAGCACCAAGTTCTTCTTTTCAAAATCACTAAATTCTGTGTGCAAGAGGGAAATGTTCACGTCTAAAATGAGTGTTTAGAAAAAAGTTATGTATCATACCTAACATTTACACTGCCTGCCAATAAACTAACACCACCTCCCTATAATAAAAATATGGAATAGATTTGCCTATGGATTTAAGTACTTGCATTGTAGATGGGCACATAGACAACTAATTGCAATATTGGTGACATCTGGAAAACATTCTGGAACTTGATTAGAGATCAGGTTACAGTGGACTGGCTATATAAGCTGACACCAGGGGACTTGTGCAGGAATAAAAATTTGACCGCTTTTAAAGGGGAACGTTCTGGGTCCCTGCCACGGCCCCAGGGCTGGACCACTTCTGTGCCCCTGCTGATTATTGAAGGGGCCCATGCCCCTTCTTGCCCCCACCCTTTGTGCATGCCCTTGGCTGACACAAATCGAGATTTGGAATTAATTGTTTTCTTACAGGAAAACCAAGAGAGAAAAAGGCTGATGAGAAAAGAACATCCTCTCTCAGGAAAAAGACTACTGGAGTTAAAAGACCAGAGACCATCCAAGAACCAAAGCATAAGGAAGGAAGGCAGGAAGCAGAAGCAGAAGCAGCAGATCAGAGCAGTGCAGCTGCTGGAGATGAGGAATTACATGATGACAGGAGCCCTTCTCCCTTCAGCTCTCCTATTAAAGACCATTTGCTCCCTCCGGAGAGCCCTCAGTTTTGTTTTGAGCATTATGACAGTCCTTCTGGTTCTAGTCCAGTTCATGAAAAATTTACTCAGACTCACCCAATCATCACCACAGTTAGTGGCATCGAACTGGACACAGGCATAAGCAATGAGATCTCAGAGGTAAGAACAGGCGTTTTCCTTTATGGTCAGAGATAGAGAAGAATGATTCACTGAACTGCATCTTAAATTCTAGGACTGCAATAGGGACCTTCCTGGTCTGGCTCAGGGCCTGCTTCATCTTCCATGGTTCTCTCACCCTCAACACGGGTTGGCTACTGAGGTGACTTAGCCCTCTGGCCAGATCACAACAAGCGCACCCCTTCCTGTGTATCAAGTCCAGACACAAAATAAAAATCTTCTGCCCCCGTCTCAAGGTGGGCCCAGCTTTGCCTTAGAGAACACCTCCACAATTGCTCTTCCGCTCCAACTCTGGGCTCAGCTCCAGCCCTCTGGGGTTCTGCTCAGTCCCTCCAGCTTCCCCTTGATCACAGTGTCACCTCACTAGGTGGCAGTGCAGACTGTTTCTTAGTCCTCTGTAGTAGCTGAGGGAATCCACAAGCACACACCCCCTCTTCTACAGGCTCCCTGCTCTGGGAACCCAAAACAACTGGGCTTACTGTCCATCTATCACCTCAGCTACTCTGACTCTCCTTCCAAAGGCTTATTTCTGACCTCCAACCCTCCTGCCCACCCACCAGCCCATACACTCCCGAAAGAGTGGTGATTCCCAAGGCTGTTTTCCGTGTTTGGCTCCCCAATTGATTGAACGGTCAGCTGCTCATTTTCCTGCAGGCCTGCTCTTAGCCACAGGCTGCCCCATCATATGACTTTGCTCATTCCTCTACTTGGAGAGGCAAGTTCTCCAGCGCCGTGCTCCTCAGCCCAAACCCCTTAAAGAACCAGCTCATTGCTACCTTTTAGTTATTGCAGGTCAGCAGGTTATTCACCTCAGGGCAATCCCTGTCTATTACAGCAACAAGAAAATGCTTGATAAGATTTATGGCTGATGAACTTAGAACAAACAAAAGGAAATATAGCAGTATAGTCAGCTTTGTGGGCCTCACTGCCACCCAAGCATTAAATATTTTAACTAAGGAATTAAAAAGGCTGCTTAATATTATGACCAATAATATGTAATTACATTTGCTGCAGTAAATATAACAAATACTTCACCTTCCTGCTACGGGGAAGAGAGCACTGCCTCAGCTGCTCTTCTAAAACAGTCATCCCCAGTTTGGTAGGAGATGCTTGGGGGAAAATGGAAGGATATGAAATCAATTAATCCTCTTCGTCTGGGTCAAGCAGGTTCATTTGTCCTTTCCCCAGTGTCAGCTGTGATCTGCCCCCTTGATGAGAGTTCTACCCTCTCTGGAAGCCCTGGCATGGGGCCTCTAAACAGGTCAACACCGAGCCTTGAGCCTAGCCCCAGACTGTATTGTCCCAGGCTTTCTCCTTCTCGTTTCCCTCCCAGGTTCTTCTAGTTTGTTTCTTGATGGGCCTTTCCCACAGCCCCGCAGGTTCTCTTAGTGGAAAACCCTGCACTAGGTTTCAGGCCAGATATCTATCAATCAACCTCTCTGACTCACACATCTGAGTGTTGCTTATGTTCCTTGGTAGGCCTTCCCACTTCCCAGCATGCTCTGTAGTAGCCTACAGTCCTATAATCAGAATGCCAGTCTTTCAAGAGCCAGAACTCAGAGAGGGGATAAGCAGGCCCAGGCCTGTCCTTAAAGGGATGGTAGATCAAGTGATTGTGAAGAATAACTGAATCTTGTGCTTCAACAGGGGTGCAGACAACATTTTTTATTTGGAGAGGCTAGAGTTAAAAAATATTAGCTGTTATCTATCACTTAATGAGTAGTTTTGTACCATAACTAAATTTGTCCACTTTTAACAGAGAGAGATGAACAAGCTTCTGTTCCAAATTCAGTGTTTCCTTTATTTATTAATGCAATCCCTAATATTTTTGGGGAGGCAAAGCCTCACTGAGCCCCCAGCTGTCTGCACCAGGGGTGGGCAAACTATGGCCTGGGGGCCAGATCTGGCTGGCAAGCCATTTTAAGCCAGCCTGCAAGCCACACCATGCTGCTTGGCCCCGGTCTGGCGCTCCAGCTGGGGCTCTGGGATGGGGCCGCACCACACAGCTCAGCCCCACTCTGGTGGGGGCGCTGGGTCAGGGGCTGCTCCGGTGCTCCAGCTGGGGCATTGGGTCAGGGGGCAGACCATGCGGCTCCCAGAAGACACGGCATGGCCCTGCTCTGGCTCCTACACACTCTAATGGAAGCTGCAGGGACAGTACCTGCAGATGTGGCAGCGTGCAGAGCCACCTGGCCACACCTCCTCATAGGAGCCGGAGAAGGGACATACCACTGCTTCCAGGAGCCACTTGAGGTAAGTGCCATTCAAAGCCTGCACCCCCTGAGCCTCTCCCAATGCCCCAACCCTCTGTCCTGATCCCCCCTCCTGCTCTCCAAACCCCTCGCTCCCAGCCCCAAATGCCTCATCCCTAGCCCCACCCCAGAGCCCACACCTCAACCCCAATTTTGTGAGCATTCATGGCCCACCATACAATTTCTATTCCCCAATGTGGCCCTCAGGCCAAAAAGTTTGCCCACTCCAGACTACACCCATGTTGAAGATGTCTTGATCATCACACGGTCAGAAAAGACTCCCTTTCCCTACCCCATGTACAGTGCTGCACCGGTGCCTTATGAAGACGGTGGAGTCTCCTTAAAGCATCAGCTTTAGCTGATGCTACTGCCAGAAATTGGATAGTGGACCACTGGATTATCAAATCCAATCTGGCATTGCAAATCTTACAATCCTATGTTATTGATGAGTGTTCAATTTATTCAGAGCCTGGGTCCCAGTTTAGAAACTCTGTATCCTCAGACTTCAATGCTGAGACTTTTCATATCCTTCCATTTTTGTTGTAGGATTTTTACATTTGTTTTCATTATAACCATTCTTTTGCCTTGCAAATATGAGGCACATCATTCATATCAATTTCCTGACAATGCAAGACAACTGGCTTCAGTGTTTTGGAGTAAACCCATCCCTTTATCCTCCACCTCCCCAACAGATTTTTGGACAGTCAAAGCGTTCCCAAAGAAATAGAGAGGAGGTGGTATCAGAAATCTAAACTTGAGCCGGGCTTCACAGAATTTGGTTTACAATAGTGAAAAATCAGGGGAATGTAAACTATAGGGCAGCCTTGTGATAGTTATCAGATGTCATAATGCAAGGCACCTGCTAGGAGTCACCCATGGAGTGAGAGGAATATTTACTGTACAGAGTAAATGGCACAGGTAAAGTCAATCACATTAACAATGAGTATCCCAGGTAAGGCAAATGTACCCTAGGATATGTAAATCTCATATAAAGTGCGTCCATTTCAGGGACTGTGCCTTAACAATAGAACAAATGAACCAATCAGTAGAGTGCAAACTTAATTTAGTAGTGTCTTTTCCTTATATCCATTCAGGATCTCCCTAGAAATCAGCAGGAGGAGAAATTATCACGGGACAGAATGCGAGCAGAGAAGGCAGAGAGAAGACGGCTAGAGATAGAGAGGAAAAGAAGGGAACAGGAGGAACAGAAATGGAAACAGCAAGAGCAGCAGGAACGTATGGAAAAAATGAAAGAAGAACTGGAACAGGAACAGAAGAGAAGGGCAGAGGAAATGCGGTTAGTGGGGATAAGGTTCCAGATGGGAAAGGAAATATTTGGGTCGAATGGCAACATAAAAAGCATGATTGTTCTTTGCCATTTAAGGAACACATCAAGCATTTAAACCTCCAAACTCCATCTCCCCTACATCAGGAAATACACCTCTCCAAATATCCCACTTCTCACACCAGGAACTCAGTAAGACATCTCAGGGTTGGGCATCCTCTTATACCAATACTCCGTGACTGCATTTCCAAACCGTAGAACAAGGCAGCACAGATATATAAAAGAAAGTTCCAGAATATCATTTTTTATATATAAAATAAAAAGTAGGGTGGTCAAGCAATTAAAAAAAATGAATCACAATTAATTGCACATTTAAAGAAATTAATTGCAATTAATCGCACTGTTAAACAATAGAATACCATTTATTTAAATATTTTTGGATGTTTTCTACATTTTCAAATATATTGATTTCAATTACAAAACAGAATACAAAGTGTACAGTGCTCACTTTATATTTTTGATTACAAGTATTTGCACTGTAAAAAAAACAAAAGAAATAGTATTTTTCAATTCACCTAATACAGGTACTGTAGAGTAATCTCTTTATCATGAAAGTTGAACTTACAAATGTAGAATTATATATCAAAAAAATGCATTCAAAAATAAAACAATGTAAAATTCTAGAGCCTGCAAGTCCACTCAGTCCTATCTCTCAGACAAACAAGTTTGTTTACATTTGCAGGAGATAATGCTGCCCGCTTCTGATTTACGTCACCTGAAAGTGAGAACAGGGCATTGTTGTAGCCAGCATTGGAAGATATTTACATACCAGATGCGCAAAAGAGTCATATGTCCCTTCATGCTTCAACCACGGTTCCAGGGGACATGCATCCATGCTGATAATGGGTTCTGCTAGATAACAACCCAAAGTAGCGTGGACCGATGCATGTTCGTTTTCATTATCTGAGTCAAACGCCACCAGCAGAGGGTTGATTTTCTTTTTTGGTGGTTCGGGGTTCTGTAGTTTCTGCATCGGAGTGTTGCTCTTTTAAGACTTCTGAAAGTATGCACCACAGCTGATCCCTCTCAGATTCTGGACAGCACTTCAGATTCTTTAACCTTGGGTCAAGTGCTGTAGCTATCTTTAGAAATCTCACATTGGTACCTTCTTCGCATTTTGTCAAATCTGCAGTGAATGTTCTTTAAATGGACAACATGTGCTGGGTCATTCAAGACTGCTATAACATGAAAATGTGGCAGAATGCGGGTAAAACACAGAGCAGAAGACATACAATTCTCCCCCAAGAAGTTCAGTCACGTTTAATTAACTTTTTTTTTTTTTAAACAAGCATCATCAGCATGGAAGCATGTCTTCTGGAATGGTGGCTGAAGCATGAAGGAACATACAAATGTTTAGCATATCTGGCATGTAAATACCTCGCAACACCAGCTACAAAAGTGCCATGAGAACGCCTGTTCTCACTTTCTGGTGACATTGTAAATAAGAAGCGGGCAGCATTATTTCCTGTAAATGTAAACAAACTTGTTTGTCTTAGCGATTGGCTGAACAAGAAGTAGGACTGAGTGGACTTGTACACACTGAAGTTTTACATTGTTTTATTTTTGAGTGCAGTTATGTAACAAAAAAGCTACATTTGTAAATTGCACTTTCACGACAGAGATTACACTACAGTACTTGTATGAGATGAACTGAAAAATACCATTTTATCATTTTTACAGTGCAAATTTGTAATAAATAGTGCACACTGATTTCAATTACAACACAGAATACAATATATATGAAAATGTAGAAAAACATCCAAACTGTTTACTAAATTTCAATTGGTATTCTATCGTTTAACAGTGCAATTAAAACTGAGATTAATCGCGATTTTTTGAGTTAATCGCATGAGTTAACTGTGATTAATCAACAGCCTTAATATAAAGTGAAGCCAATGAGCCTGTGACACCCATGACAGAGTCATTGCTTTATTCATTTCTATAAAATTATTCAAGGCTATCATGAACTCGCCAGAATAGAGGGAACCAGTGATAGCCCTTAGGGCATTTTCATCTCTACAGTCACTCTCCTTAAAAAAAATTAAGGGAGTTGAATCATGCCCCATAGACCTGCACACAGATTTGCCTCTGCCTGCCTGGCGATGTGCTGTGCTGTCTCCACAGCATCATCTATGGAAACATGAGAGCTCTGAGGGCTCAATGATCCACCAGTGGGGAGGGAGCAGAGGGAAATGGCTATGGGTACACATCTTCCAGCAAGGAAACCACAGGAAAGTTATACAGCTCTTGGGGCTACAGAGGTTTTACTTTTCTGTGCTAGCCCTCTGTGCAAGAGGACCCCATCCCTCAACCCTTTATGGAGAGTTATGGGAGCAGCCCTGACCAGTATCGCTCCATTGGGAGCCAGAGGAGATTAGGGAGCTCCAATGTCAATGCACAGTTGCAGGGTCTCTCTGTGCTGATCTCTGAGATTGAGATCTGTAAGGTTTGGGAGCTGGACCTCCTGCTTCTTCCCATACCCTCAGCAGAATTCACTGGAAGCCTGACAAGGAGGGATGTTGCTATGTTTTCTTTCCCTCCAGTTGAATGATGACTTTAAGAGGAACTGGACAGAAAGGGTCAAGTTTCAGGAGAAACATTCATCCATGTGGGAACTAGAGGCTCCCCTGAATGCAAAGCTAGGCCCCAGCTGGTTCTTGTGTGTAGCTCAGAGACAAGCAGCAAAGCCTCAGCATTTTCAAGCCCCATATCTTACAACGCTGCCTGTTTGCTGCATCACTGACTGCTAACGAAACAGGATGGCAGTGATTCAGCTGCAGCAGCTGTCATCACGAGCTACAGTGCATTGGATGAAGCCCCCAGAAACTCTGGATTTTGCAGACAAGAACTTAGCCTGGCACGGATCTGGAGGAAGCAGGAGTTTAAGCTGTACATAGATCCAGTCATGCGGGAAGAGAGCAAAAGCAGGAAAGTAAAACTCTTATTTTATCTCATGGGGGGAAGGGGCAGGCGAGGTAAGAGAGGTATGTGCCAGGCTGAAGCACACAGTGCTTCCACACAGTGCTTCTATATACCTATTGTTCTCCTAAGTGCAATGAAACTCTGGAGCAGTCCTTTATGGAAGGAAGAGAGACGGGCTGATCTTAGGATAACCAACAGAAGAATGAGCCTTTACTGCCACACAACCTTCCTACCCAGCCATGGAGAAGGTTGGAGTGGATTTATTTATCTTTTAGGGGAAAAAAGGTTTTAGTTACAGTAGATTACTAGTCTAACTTCTGAGAGGTGGCTACCTTGATAGAAAGGGAAGTGATTTGCAAATTAAAGGCACATTTTGCAAGATATGGCATTCCAGACACAATATGTGCCAATAACAGACCTCAATTTACCTTTCAAAAACTCAAGAAATGTATTTGATCATGGGCATTTGACGATCACAACACTTCCCTAACATAGCCACTGAGCAGCTGGAAAGTGGAGTCAGCTCTAAAAACGGCAAAGAGACTATTACATAAGGCCATTTCCACAGGGTCAGATCCCTGCCTAACACTCTGAGCACACAGGAATAATCCAGTGCAGGCCCCAATGGGGCACAATCTTTGCTGTTGATGAGGAGACCACTGCTGTGAAACTGAGATGGTTGATTATCAAAGGATGTAAATTTAATTACAGGCAATCAGCTAAAGATCTACCAGCTCTGGAAGAGGGCATTGCAGTGTGCATCCAACCTATAGAAAGGCACAGGAAAGGATGGATTAAAGGAGTTATGTAGTGGCTCCCAGGTCATATAAGGGGCTCACAAGTCTCCGGACACAGAAACAGGTGACACTGAAATAGTGTGTCCAGATCCAGTCATCCTGAAGGAAACAACACTATATTTATACAGCACTCATCATTGTGGTATCTAAGCACTTGTATCAAGGACTACATATCTATTTGACTTAGGGTTGCCAGGTGTCTGGTTTTCTACCAGAACGCCCAGTTGAAAAGCAACCCTGGTGGCTCAGGTCAGCACCGTCAACTGGGCCATTAGAAGTCCGGTCGGCGATGCTGCAGGGCTACGACAGGCTAGTCCCTACCTGTCCTGGGACTGCGCTGCGCTGCGGAAGTGGCCAGCAGTTCTGGCTCCTAGGTGAGGGAGCCTGGAGATTCTCTGAGCTGCCCCTGCCCACACTCCCATTAGCCGGGAACTGTGGCCAATGGGAGTTGGGGGAATGGGTGCCTGCAGGCAAGAGCAGTGCGCAGAGACTCCTGGCCCTCCCCACCTAGGAGCTGGACCTGCTAGCTGCTTCTGGGGCACAGTGTGGAGCCAGGACAGGCAGGAAGCCTCCCTTAGCCCCGCTCCACTGTGGACCAGAAGCCACCCAAAGTAAGCCCACGCTCCAACCCCCTGTCCCAGCCCTGAGCCTCCCCAACCCTCAAGCCCCCTCCTGTACCCCAAATCCCTCATCTCCAGCCCAGAACCATGCCCTCTCCTGCACCCCAACCCTCTGCCTCAACCTACATCCCCCAACACTCAGAATCCTTTGGGCCCTACCCCCCAGACTGGAGCCAATACCTGCACCCCAAACCACTCATCCCCAGCCCAGAGCCCATAACCCCTCCCGCAACCTCACCCCTCGCCTCAACCCGCAGCCCCCTCCTGCACTCCGAATGCCTTGGCCCCACCCCCACAGCCCAGAGCCCCCTCCTGCACCCCAAGTTCCTCATCCCCTGCCCCAGCCCAGAGCCCACACCCCCAGCCAAGAGCTTGTACCCCCTCCCGCACCCCAGCTCCCTGCCTCAACTCACAGCCCCCTCACATTCCTCAGCCCCACCTCCCAGCCTGAGCCCCTCCTGCACCCAAAACCCCTCATCACCATTCCAGAGCCCACACCCCCAGCCCCATTTCATTCAATTCTTCCTGCTTGTTGTATCACTTATTGCTAGTGGAACACCTCCCAGCACTTCTCCATAGGTTTTCTCATGAGGACAAGGCCACCATCTGGGCCTTTTAGGGTATGTCTACACAGGGATAAAAAACCTGCAGCTGGCTCCGGTCAAATAGCTCAGGTTGAAGGGCTCAGGGTCTGGGGCTGAAAAATTGCTGAGTAGACATTCAGTCTCAGGCTGGTACCTTCAGAGGGAGGAGGGTCCCAGAGCTCAGTCTCCAGCCCCAAAGGTCTACACAGCGATTTTTCACCCTCACAGTCCAAGCCCCACCAGCCTGAGTCAGCTGACCCAGGCCAGCCAGGCCCCAGGGATAGCTCAGTGGTTTGAGCATTAGCCTGCTAAACGCAGGGTTGTGAGCTCAATCCTTGAGGGGGCCATTTAGGGATCTGGGCAAAAAAATCTGCCTGGGGATTGGTCCTGCTTGGAGCAGGGGGTTGGTCTAGATGACCTCCTGAGGTCCCTTCCAACGCTGATATTCTATGTAGACACATACTTAAAATCATATAGATGCCAGTAGAGAGACTGATATGATGGCATTTTGGAAGGGCCAGAGGAAGCCTGCAGTTACTCCCTTCTTTTAAACAGCTGATAGAAGGGAAATAATTCCTTCCACTGACTACACTTCAGAAGCTATGGGTGGGGAAGGATTGGGAAGACTCCGGGTTATTGCAGAGGGAAGAGTTAGCTGGGTGTTTTACAGCTGTCTCATATGTATAGTAAATATCATACAAACGATGCATCCTATACCTCAGGAACGAAGGAGAAATTCAAGAGGCACAATACCAGTTAGAAGGGAAAGACAGGCAACCTACAGCAGACAGCTACAGCATGGCCTTTGTGGGGTTGCAGCTGTCTCTCTCTCCCACATTGAAAGGGCCTGCTGACAGACAGGAGTAAGCTCTGATAACATAGGTGAGCCTAAACTGGAAATCTAAGTTGTTAGCAGACAAAGAAACAGCATGTCTGATTCACCACTGCCTTGCCCCGCCACATAGTCATTCTCATCAGTGCAAAATGATTGCTAAAGGGTAAAAATACTATCAAATCTGAATGCCTTAAATTGCTTTGCACAGTTTCAACTTGTTCGTGGTTGTACAGTGTTCTAACCTGGTCTAGCTGGCCAGTGTGGAAGAGGCACAGCTGTGTTAAAATCTGGTTTAAAAGACATGTTCCAGTTAAGGTCTCAACCTGGGCTTGAGCACAGCTATTCTAATTCTAACAGTGCTTGGTCCCACACTGAATTTTACAATCCAGTTTGGTCACAGGCACTTTTAAACCATACTTAAACATGGTTGGTTGTCAGACACGTAAATGGATCCTGCTCTGCATTGCTACTGTGCTCCAAAGCCAACTTTCTCTGACCCTCATCTGCAGCATGGTGCATGACAAGGATGTTAAACAGAGGAAAAAATACAGTCTCCATCAGCAACAGGGGAGGAGGCATGGGGAGAAAGACCTCTACGCAAGGCCTTGCGATTTGTTTCCCAGGTTCACCTGTTCCCAAAAATTGTAATACAAGAACAAGAGAACACAATTATATTAAAGCAGAAAAAAGGGAACCTTTTAAATTCACTATATGATAACCCGTGGAACTCGCTGCAGTAAGATATTTTTGAGACAAATAAGTTTAATTCAAGCATCTAATCAATTTAAAGTAACATCTACAGTTATAGGCAGCAAGGTGAAAACTACAGATCTATCAATCTTTATACATCAGAACATAAGCTGATCACCAATTGAGTTCAAGAAGAAAGCCCCTTCTGCTGCCTTCCCCCAGTCCCAATAATACATTTCTGCACAGCTAGGTGCATTAGTATGGGTTTTACACCTTCCTCAAGTATGTAGAGCTGACCTTGGTCAGAAACATGATATAGTACCAGACTAACAAGACCACTGCTCTCTTCCCTAATGGCAATTGCTATTGGTTTCTCATAGTTTTCGTTGGCTCCTAACCATTTGTCTCCATGTCCACTCCTACTTCAAAAGCCCTTGCTCAAGTCCTGATCACCTGTCACCTTGACAGTTGCATTTTCTTTCTTCTTCTACAGCCTCCTGGACTTCTCAGTCTTCTCACGTTCACCCAAATCCTGTTGCAAAAACTGCCTACCTTGCCCACCACTCTGAGCATGTTCAAACCTTCTTCAAATCCCTGCACTGCCTTCCCCTTGCCTTTTGCATCACATTTAAAGCCCTTGTCCCCACCTCCAAGACCCTGCACAACTTGGCTTGTCTCCTCTTTGTTCACTTCCATTTGCTCCCCACCTCTTGCTCCCTTTACTTTTACCATGCTAGCTCTCCCTAGGTGTCCTCCTCCCACTCTGGTCTCCATGCCTTCTTCCATCCCATGTGGCCCATGCACTTAGAACCCCCCACTCCTTGGTCTTGTCTCCCTCATATCCCTCTTTAAAACAGACTTCTTCTAGGAAGCTTAAAAACTCTCATTCACTCCTCAAAGGCAGATTAAATGAGACAGTAGAAACTATGCATTTTAAAAAAATCTAAACAAATTTGTGGAACCAAGATGACACATCACTAATCAGCCACTTTGTCCTGTTTTAACCATCCCTTCTTCTACATTGTATTTATTTGTAGATCTTTGGGCCAGGAACCTGCTCTTCTTACAATCTGTAGAGTGTTCAGCAGGCCCTCGGTGCTCTATCAATTAATAATTTGTTTCAGTTTACGGAAACAGGAGCTAGAAGAACAGCACCAGCGCCAGGAGGAAGAGGCAGCAAGGAAGCTACAACACGAGAAAGCAGCACAGGAACGTATCCGACAGCAGCAGGAGGAATATCGCAGAAAACTTCTGGAGTTGCAGAAGAAGAGACAGCAGGAGGAACAAGAACGTGCAGGTGCTCTAAAGAAGGACTAAAATTTACTGTATCTGCAGATAACTCACCCAGAAGGGTGGTTTTCTGGTGAAGGCACTGGACTCAGACTCAGGAGCTTCTGGCTCTGCCCTGGAATTCCCGAGACACCTTTGGCAAGTCTCTTAGTTCCTCATCTGTACAATGGTGATGATAATACTCCCCTTCTTCATGGAGTGTTGAAAGAACATATCAATGTCTGTAAGGCACCCAGATACTACAATGATAGGGGCCATCTATGTAAGACAGGAGCTTCTTCATTAAATCCCTCCATAGCTCTAGTAATAAGGGTTCCAGAGAAATTCACCACAGGTGGCCTAGTATCTAATGAGGCAGCAGAGAGGTTTCTCAAGCAGTCCCCTTTGATCATAATACAGGAGAACCTGCTTATAGTGGAGTGAAAATCCCACATTGCATCAGCATAGTTGGAGAGAATTTCATGCCACCAGTGGTGGGGTCCATTGTTCTAATTCCTCTAGGAATATTTCATTCCAAGGAGACACTTACCATCCCCCATCTCTGTTCTGACTGAAAAGAAGCTGCCACTACTGTGTGGGTGGGTGAGAGGCAAAGGAATCCTTACCTTCTACTTTGGCTGCAGCTGCTGGAAGTGAACACATGGCTTTTGAGAGGCACTCGTGTAGCTGCTAGTGCTCCCTCTGGCAGGGAGGCGGGTTGAAGACAGCCCTCCAGACACAGCTGAAAAGGGGAGCTTTGCCATATTGGCCCTCTCTGGTTACAGTGAAATTCAGCTTATAGTAAAGTTTTCTGGAAACATCATATCTTGTTTAATGACACAAAATCAACTGTGATGCACTCCAGTCCATTTGCTTGATATTAGCATTACTGTGAGAGGGAGTGGTTAGTTTCCGGGTTCTATTTCCAGCTTTGCCAATGATTTGCCCCCATAACCTTATGCAAGTCACTTAACTTCAATGTGCCTCATTACCCCTATTTTACAGATGGGGGAAATAAATATTTCATTACTCACACGTGTCTTGTGACGATTAATATGTCAATTAAAGTTTGAAAAGCACTGTGAGATCTTGGAAGAAAGGCCCTGTAGAAATACAAAGGTTGTGTTTGATGCCCAACCCTGAGGCAAGAGCAGAGAATGAAAAACTAGAGCTGTCAAGCAATTAAAAAAAATCGTGATTAATCGTGAGATTTTAAAAGTTATCCGAGATTAGTTACTGTTTTAATCACACTACTAGTAGAATACCATTTATTTCAATATTTTGGGAGATTTTCTATATATAGGATCAGGGCTGGAGGTTCTGGGCTTCAGTCCTGTGCAGGGCTTCAGATGCTGTTAGGGCATGGGAATTCATCCCCTCTCAAGGTGCGATGCAGGGCTCCAGGTTGCAGCCTGGTGCAGGGCGGGGCTCAGGACACAAGCCCCTCCGCCATCCGGGAAGCTGCGGGCTGGGGCTACTTCAGCCCTGCCACCACAACCGATGCCTCTTGCCTGCCCATGCTCCCTGGAGCCATATAATTACATGAGAATCTCAGTTTGCCTTAAAAATTTAAGTAAGTGTTTAGCACTAATAGCTGAAAACAAATACTTGAAAATGTGCTGAATGAGAAGTTAAATTTAAAACAAAAAAAATCTGTTATAGGGGCCTGGGGTTTTTAAACACTTGGGGTTGACAGTACTGCAACAGCAATATCATTTTGTGTTTTCAATACAGTTACCCATTTCCTAAATAGGAAATCTTTACAGCTACTAATTATCTGGTCATCCACCCCCTAGAGGCAGAAAAACGCAGACAGAAGGAAAGGGAAATGTGGCTAGAGGTGGAACGACAACGGCTAGCAGAGATGGCAGAAGAAGAACGCCTGGAGTATAAGAGAAGGAAACAGGAGGAGGAGGAACAGGCAAGGCGTGAGGCCGAGGAAAGGAGGAAGAAAGCAGAAGAGGCAGCTAGATTAGCTTTGGAGGAAGCAAAGACACAAGCACAACTTCTAGCCAGGTAAACAGCCTTATTCAGAGAAGGAAATTATTCCTGCTGAAGAGTAACACAGTAGTAGTTTACATCAGTCACTGGGGGCCAACCAAACAAAAACACTACTAGGGCTGGAACTATTTCAGTGAAAATATCTTCACTGGTTCACACTACTGGAATTCCAGGAATGAGCCTCAAATTCTAACGTTTGGTCTTGTATACTCTAGAACTCCAAATTACAGAATGATTCTTTGTGGTGTAGTCAAAACTCAACCACGTTTTCATTGCGTCCCCAAACTGCGTGCTAAAGCTTTACTTGGGTATCAGGTTTCTGAACAGTTCAGGGACACATCTAATATCCCATCTGTACTACAAAATGGTGCATAGTGCCCAGGTTTCCCAATACAGCTGAAATTGTTGTATGGCTGAAGTTACACCAGCAATGAATTTAAATTGCTGAGTTTATAATTATTTAGCAAAAAAATACTGACTTTGCCCACTCCTAATGAATCAAGGAACACTAGCTGCTTTCCTTTCATTTATCTCTAAATATTTTAATTAGCACTGTTTGTTTGCAGGCAAAGAGAAGCTCTGGAGCAGCACCTGCGATTCCAGAGGGAGTTGCTAGTGGAAGCCAGTGGACTGGAACATACACAGCAAATTTCACGGCCATGGGTTTATTCTTATTTTCAGCTGCTCCAAATGCTAGGCCTGGAGACAGCAAAAGAAAACAAATAAATGCGAGGATACTGAGAGGATAGGGTTATTGCAGTGGACTCTTCCAATTCACTGAATCAAATTAAGAGTTCTCTTGAACTTGTCTGACCCAATGGGAAGTACAAAACATGGCCTAAGACTTCTCTATTTCTTCTTGGGAAGTCATTTTCTCTTTAAATCCACTTCCCCAGTAGATAAGTACACTTTATACGCTCATCCAATAGGTGGGAAAGCAAGCATTCAGGATGCTATAGTTAACCAATAGACAACCTAATTAACAGCCTGAGTTAGCCCTACAGTCTCTGGTAGCCCTTGTAAGAGCAGACTTCTCCTACCCTGTGTCCCCTTCTCAGAACCATTCTGTAGAAGCAGAGCAGTAGCTTTCCACAATCTTGTGGAGGGCATGAGGGCTTCTCTGGCATGCAGAAGGATCCTCAGGCCAACTAACTTACCTATGGTCATCAGATCCAGAAACAGCTAGATTTTATGTATATTAGCATCATGCAATCCCAAGAAGCCAACAAAGACGTCAAATAAATACTGCGAGCACCAAGAGAACAACTCGTTTCCCAAAATCAGGTTAATCGTGTTTTCTTCTGCATTGTTTTCTTTTATAGCATGTAACAAAGTTAAATTTATACGTGCAAACCATACTGTACATTTTCAATAGATTTGACACAATATGTCATCAGACACATTTTTATGCCCTTGCTGAATTGGAGCTGGACTTCATTTAAATTAAATGCGCATTAACTACTAGTGCTAGAAGCAAAATAAACTGATTTACAGTACTTGAGCTTTCCTGAAAAAAAAAAAGGGAGAGTGGTGTCTTAATGTACCTAGCTCCTTTAACCCTCCATATATATTGCCTGTGGCTGATTCTTAATAAGCATGTCCGGCTGTGCACCGGCAATTCATAGTTTGCACTCACTGGACATACACAGCACAGATTTTTTAAAGTATTCCATATACAAAAATAACTTTCCCAATCTACATTCTTATAATGAAACAGTATCCACTTGCAAGTTTTTCCATTGTATCTGTATGTTAGAAGACCTCTTAATTAATATCTTTATTTTACATAGATGCAGTGTGTGTTATAGGCTTTTAAAAACAATGTATTACATTTTGTGCATGGTATACAATTATGAAGAGAGATTTTGAGTGGAAGGGCAGAATTTAGGTGATTCCTCCCCATTCCAAGCAACATGCAAGGAAAGCCCAGTCCACCACTCTGGGTAAAAAACACCTGGATGCAGCTTGCATAAGAACTTATGAATTCTGTTCCTACAGAACTCCCTTTTCAGCCAGAAATGCTCCTTCCACATGCCCCCTAACTCCTTCCATGGAGCAAGGGGCCATGGAAGAACATGTCAAAACCACAAAACAGGTACCTGCATGTGATTACGTGGGAGAAACAAGATGGGTGATTATCTTTTTGGATCAAATTCAGCTGATGAGAGGGACGAACATTTGAGTTTACAGAGAGCGCCATGAAAACGTACTCAAGTGTCACAGCTAAATCCAAGGTGTAACATTGTTTAGCACAGATGAGCCTGGAAGTTTTAATTTGTAACTTTGCTAGATACTAAGAATCACAGACTGAAGAGACACTGGAACAGTGTCTATTATCTTCCTACATGAAGCCTGGGTTGAGTTTTCAAGATTAGTCTTGGGGAGGGGGGTGAGAAAGACTATAGCATACACTCCCCTAAATCTTCCCAACAGTGCAGCTCCACTGATGGTTACAATGGTAGAGGAATGTTAACTATAGGTTATCTAACTGCTCACAGCAAGTCTGGATAGAACATGGTTGCCCAACAGCATCGCAGTATGCAGTTGAAGGAAGAGCAAACTCCCAGTGGGAAATCTTAGGGGGAAAAGTCTAGTGTAGAAAAGACCTCACCATTTCATCTTCATTGGGTGAAGGAGAGAAGGCCATGTGCAGCAAGCTCTCTACCCAACTAAGACTCTCTAGCAGTCTCAAAAGAGGGTTCTATGCAGTCCCTCCTCACCTGAGAAGGGAATGTAAATCAGCATATAAAACACAGATTGGGAGGAAAAAAGTCCAGCAGTTGATATGCTAGCCTTGAAGTCAAGAGATCT
This sequence comes from Gopherus flavomarginatus, assembly GCF_025201925.1. Classification (NCBI taxonomy): domain Eukaryota; kingdom Metazoa; phylum Chordata; order Testudines; family Testudinidae; genus Gopherus; species Gopherus flavomarginatus. Next base: position 22,360,819 of record NC_066626.1, on the reverse strand, counting down.
GGGTACAATTCCCAGCTGTGCTACAGTCTCTCTCTGCCTCACTTCCTCCTCTGTAAAGCAGAAAGAGTGGTAATTTTCTACCACACTGAGATGTTGTGAGGATGCATTTATTAGAAAGATGGAGAGGTGCTAAGATAATGCTGTTACAGAGGCATGGAAGTACCTAAGATATAGCTATCTTTGGTATTTTGGAAAGCATATAGGAAACAGTATTTTGCTCCACCATATGTTATATTGGTGATTTGTTCTTTTGAAGATCATTTTTCTTCTGGGAATCATTTGGTTAAACAGAACACTTAAAAAATTCCATATTCTCTTTTTTAAACCAAAATTTTTATATTTTAAAATAATTTTTTGGTGCAGCTAGGAGTACCAAAGAAGTGTACTACTAGATTGGAAAAGGGACACAAAGCACAAGCATGAAAGGAAATGTATTTATAACTGTACAGTGAGCTCTATAAAAAACCCTCAAAACCTATTTGCGAAAATATAAAACATATTTTAGCGAAGTGGCAATGTAAATTGAGTTTTCATGAGAAGTGCTTGATGTAAAAACCTGCCAACTCAAGTCCTGTTTATTTGCACGTCATGCGGAGCACAGGCAGAGCAATGCATTTTTCTACACCGTCCTCCCAATCCACCTCCTACCTGAGCTGTAAGACCCATTTGAGTGTGACATTGAGTATGACCCATTCATAATTGTGTGATGCACTGTTGAGATGGCCCAGGCAGGTACCCACAATGGTGGTACCTCTTGAGATGTGGATACCTGGTTAGGAATTGCAATGAGCCCACAACTCATTTTAGATAGGACACCATTCAACTATCAGATGGTAATTACTTTGGGGGCACTATTGACCTGGACCATATGTAATGCAGTGATCTAGAGCAGGGGTGAGCAAACTATGGCCAGCTTTGGATCTAGCCCGTGGGATTGCCCCCTGCCCATGGCGCCATGGGCCCCCCACCGCTCTCAGAAGCTGACAGCACCACGTCCCTGCGGTCCCCGGGCAGGGGGGCAGAGGGCTCCATGCATTGCCCCTGCCTCCAAGCCACGCCCCCTGCAGCTCCCATTGGCTGAGAACAGGGGACCATGGCCAGTGGCAGCTTTGGAGGAGGTACCTGGAGGCGCAGCAAGAGCAGTGCATGCAGAGCCCTCCGTCCCCTCCTCCTCCCCATGCCTCAATGCTTCCTGGAACAGTGTGGGGCCAGCAGGCAGGGATCTTGCCCTGGCCCCGGTGCACATCGCTGCCACCCAGGAGCTGCTTTAGGTAAGCGGCGCTGGGCCAGAGCCTGAACCTTGCCCCCCAACTCCCTGCCCTACGCACCCTGCCTGCATCTCACATCCCTCCTGCACCCCAATCCCCTACCCTGAGCCCCCTTGTATGCTCCACACCCTTGCTCTGCCCCAATCCCTTGCCCTGAGCCCCTTCCTGCACACTGCACCCTCTCCCACCCCACTCCCTCCTGCACCCCAACCCCTGCTCTGGCCCTGCATACAATTTACCCACCCAGATGTGGCTCTCGCCCAAAAAAGTTTGCCCACCCCTGACCTAGAGGGAAACAGTTAACTTTTTCTTATGGGGGGGGGGGGGAGAAGATGATTTCCTTCCAACTCTCCCTTCCAAGTTACAGGTTTTCATCTAATCTGTAGTTTTAGAATCCAAACTGAAGCTCCAAGTATATATCTTCACCATCCAACAGGTACTGGAAACAGTTAATAGCGTCAAGAGAAAAGAATGCACATTACTGTTAAAAAAATAAAAATCAATGAGTATTCAATACTTGGAATAAGCAGGGAACAACAGAATTATAGTTTACAGAGTATATTTTAAGAGTATAATATTTGCTGGCTCTGATCAATATTTACTAAATAAGCACATCTCTTGCTCTTTCATCTTCAAATATTTGAAAAGAAAATACAAATTGTTGATGTTTATAAAATTGTTTTTCTTGTTTATTTTAATGAAGCTGGTACAGACAATGTCCATTCAAAACCCATGTCCCAGGCCAAAAGGTACAAACGAGAATGTCAGAATACTACAAGTGTCTGCTGTGTACATTCTTGCATGAATATCTGTGTATTAATTGCTATATGAAATAACTTTTCTGGGCTCCTCTGCCAAAATTTAAGAATCAACACGGTTTTCAATTTTATGTCTTCTGCGTAGCCATCTCTGGAGGAAAGTACAGATGATACCAGTTCTATCTTTTTCATTTCCAACTGGACACAATCTTCTTTCCTGGGCCCCCAGCACAATTTAAGGAAAACAGCTCTCAATTATGGACACACAATTTCTCCATTCTTTAGTTCTCTGAAAAACTTCATCTCCCACTGAAAGTTATAGTCCAGGAGTGAAACAATCACACATCAAAACTTCAGGGCTGATTTGGAAGTCATTAGGAACACTTGCCCACCTGGCAGATCTTACAACCTTCGTGCCTGAAATGCACGATCCTAGTGAACATACAAATGCATGTGTGTACATGTAATTTTAAAGGGGAGGGGGAAAAGGAGAAGGGCTGCAGCTGGATCACAAGAGTTCAGCACAATGAAAACAGAAATTATAGTGTATAATGAGCACGAGAATTCAAGATACCAGACGTTTGAAAATAAAGTTCCCAGAGATGGGGTGCCAGTTTCAGTTCAGTGTTGAACGCCACATTACAAAAGAACTATTATTTAAAAATAAAAAAGGATTAAGGGGAAAGAAAAAACAAACGGTAGGATCTAAACTGTCGAGTGACCCCCTGTCTGTTCCTGATAAACTTCAATCACATCTTCCTCCTCCATCCCCAGCTGTGAGAACAGGGAAAAAACAAAACAAAACACACAAAATTGTTACAAATCAGATGTTTTGAATGCACAGCAGCTCCTGGACAAGCAAGGGAGCTAAAGGTTTTCTTCCTCTCCCCAGCCATATTTCCTCAAAAGGACAAAGTGGTGGAAAAATAATCCTCTGTCACTGCCTTATTAGCCAACGCTAACAACTTTATATAGTCCGCTTCCCCACCTCCCCAAGTCATTTGTTTCATTTTTGCAGCACATCTAGTCCAGCACTGGCAATATTCTGTGGGGAGTCCAAATCCTTTTCCAGATCTCAAAAAATCATTGGCTATTAAAACAAAAAAAACAAAAACCTTCTCTAACTTTATTCTTGTGCAGCTGTTGCATGACTGTCATGCAATTGTGTACCAATGGCATAATGACTATGCAAATTATAGATCATGTAGCTTAGCTGGTTATAACAAAGGACTTTCACCTCAGAACAACAACTGATATCTAAAGTTTTCAATTCTCCCTTTATGTAGGTTATTCTAGACAGCTGAAAGTTTAAGACCAAAAGATGATTACATCAACACTGCATAATTCACATCCTGAGTCCAAAAGGTCAGTCTTTATAACTTCTGCAATACCAGGAAGAAATTTATGCAACAGTTAAGTATAATCATGATATGGATGGTAAACAGATAACAAGCTACTTGTGTTTTCCCACCTCTCTCTGGTAAAGATGAGTACATATACTTGTATTAAAAAACATTTTCAAGCAGATAATGGAGGTTTTGACTGAACAGTGAAATCCCTAACATGCGAAGCACAGTCCCACTATTTTTTTTAGTTGTCCCAGGGTGCATAGTTTAAGCTGCCGCTTGCCTTCTACTAAGGAAAGAAACTCACCTCTTTGGGGGTATGATTATCAGTAATTCTCTGACCCTCGAAGAGGAACCTGAGCGAATTCATTGGAACTCCCTAAAAACAAGCCACAGAAATGTTTAGGAAGCACATGTAAGCTTTTAAAAAAATTGACACACAAATAATATTACATTTTCAATATAAGCAAAGAATTTGAAAACTGGAGATTAGGTACTAGCCTCTGATGTGTAGGCATCTAAGCTGTGTGTATTTTATTACGCACCTAGTGCACTAAAATAGTTATGTGAATGTAACCTTAAAGTACAATTTTATTCTGAAAGCAGACTATAGTTGTGTATTTGTTGTCAACCACCACCACATGAAGTCTGTCCAGTTAACAAGAAAACAGTTTGTTTTTTTGACTCCTCTCCACCCTGCAAACTCTACCTAGTATCTGAAAGTCAAGCTGGGTTCTTTCTGACTTGCAATCAACAGTAATAAGATTTTTGTTCTCAGAAATTGGGTAGCGTTTCTGTCAATGATATGTATTCTGGCACCCCCTTTCCCAACACTTCCACACCCAGTATCACCACAGACTGAACAGACTCCTTCCCCCACTATCCTTTCTGCACAAGTTGGAGGGGCAGGGGAATCACTCATGTCTGGGACAAAGGGTGCTGGAAGGCTGGCATTTGTAACAGGGATGAGACAATGGTGATGCTTTGTCTGTGGTGTATGGTGGTTGTGCTAGTGGTTAGGTATGTGTCTGAGGGGAGAAAAGGTGTCTAACTTCTTTTCCTTGTTTTGTGGATTTGGGTTAGGTATGTGTGTGGGCCAGCTTTAACTGAAACACAACACGGTTTTGTGTATTAATTTCCCAGGTTTTTTCAGATTAAAACAGATCTCTGACACAGCAATGTCTGACTTAATTAAGAACAAGATTTTTGTGTAAGAGTCCAGCTGGCTCAGGAGTTTTACTGAGGGCTTTCACAGAAGACCTATCCAGCCATGCTTCACAAAGATGTATTTCACAGCCACTGCTTTGCCAAAGATCTTCATCTACTACACAACATAAATGCTGCTTGTACTAAAAAAAACCTGCTCCTCTTCCATTAGGACCACTTTGCGACATAAGTGTGACAATAGGCAGTGTACTGCTCCCCTAAAGTAGGGCTGGTCAGAACTATATTTTCCTTTTCAACAGACCGTTTGGCTTTTCATCAGCTAGCCATTGGTCAAAAGCATTCAGTAATGACAGGCACTAAAAGCCTAAGAAGAGATCTCCAATACAACAGCTCCATGCACAAAGACTTTGATATTTGTCAGAAGCCGTTTATTTGTCAAAGGTGCTATATTCTTTGTGAAACTATTCCACTGGTTCAAGAGTGCTACTCTTGAACCTACTGAATTTTCCTCACAGACCAGAATCTCCATGAATTGTTCCACCAGTTGAGTGGCAGAACTTCTAACCTAGCTGACTGGGTTCAAAAAGAACAAGCTCCTCAACACTCGTTGCTTTGTTGAAGATCCTGTTTTTAATTAAACTGTTCAGTTGGTGCAGGAGTAAAGTTGAACAGCTTCGCCAAGATCCAGTCTTCAACAAAGTGACAATGTCCTTTGTCAAAGATCTTCTCTGACTCCCCAAACACACTCTTAGATTAGCAAAATTCATTCCCTATGCACCACGTTAGCCACAACTATGGATGCAAGGAAATTACTGGGGGCATACATTAGAAGGCAGTGTTGTATTCTTTCCTGAACCATTCAAAAAGGCTTTTGCACCCCATGTTGAAGAATGGAAGTAGCTGACATAAATGTTATTCATCTGCTAACTGCAGCACACATGGGATCAGTTAGGGTGAATAATACTAATATTTAAAAAAAAACCCTTCATTCTATAGTATACACATACTACAGTGGTATCCATTCAAACTGATATAGAATGAGCTTTTATTATTTAGATATACAGAGTAACCTACAGATGTATGCAACACACACACACAAAACTTGTGTGAAAAGGTTCACAGCATCAGGCCCTAAGATTTTAAGCTCATCATGGCAGTGTTCTCTCATTCATCTGAAAAAGATCCAGCATACATTCAATGAGATGTAAGCAATAAACACTAACACTTTCTTTCGGTACGCAGCAGCAAATCACACAATGACAAGGACACAGAAAAATGAAAACATCATATGACCAAAAAATAAAAAAAAGCTTCACTACAAAGCTATTTGTCAACAAGTTTAGTTTGTCTCTATTAACACAAAACGGTTAACCATCGTTGCTTATGGTCACAGTTGGTAGGATGAACCTGAAGAAACTCCTGAAGAAAGGGCCATGTAGAAGGCTGCTACTGATCCAACACAGAACAGGCAAACAAGAGAAGTGTTAACTGGTAGTTCTAACAGAATTTGATGTGGAAGATAAATTTGATCCCTTATATCCACAGTTAGTATTTTGAGCACAAAAAATGGCCATATTGGGCAGACCAATATTCCATCTTGCCCAGTATCCTTTCTCCCGACAGTGGCCAATGCCAGATGCTACAGAGGGAGTGAACAGAGCCAAGCAATTATTGAGAGATCCATCTACAGTTGTCCAGTCCCAGCATGTTGAAGTCAGAGGCTTAGGGACACCCAGATCACGGGGTTGCATCCATTCGCTAACAGCCACTGCTGGAACTATCCTCTATGAAATTATCCAATTCATTTTAACCCAGTTTTTAACCTTGTGACCTTCACAACATCCCCCAGGCAACAAGTTCCACCCATCGACTGTGTATCATGTGAAGAAGTACTTTCTTTTATTTATTTTAAACCTGCTGCCTATTAACTTTATCATTTTTCTTGTGTTATGTGAAGGGGTATAACACTTCCTTATTCACTTTCTCTCCACATCATTCATGATTTTATAGACCTCTATCATATCCCCGTTTAGTCGTCTCTTTTCCAAGCTGAACAGTCAGTTACTTTTGTTGCCCTTCTTGGTACCTTTTCTATTTCTAATGTATCTTTTTTGAGATGAGGTGACCAGAAATGCATGCAGGATTCAAGGTGTGAGTGTAGCATGGATTTATATAGCAGCATTATGACATTTACTGTCTTATTGTCTCCTTCTTAATGGCTTCTAACATTAGCTTTTTTTGACTGCCACTGCACATTGCGTGGATGTTTTCAGAAAATTATCCACGATGACTTCAAGATCTTTTTCTTGAATGGTAAACGCTAATTTAGACCCCATCATTTTGTATATAACACTGTAACTATGTTTTCAATGTGCATTACTTTGCATTTATCAACACTGAATTTCATCTGCCATTTTCTTGCCAGTCACCCAGTTTTGTGAGATCCCTTTGTAACTCTTTGCAGTCTGCTTTGGACTTAACTACCTTGAGTAACTTTGTATCATCCCCAACTTTGCCACCTCACTGTTTACCCCTTCTACCAAAGCGTTAATGCAATGAATTTAGTGGTCACACATTGTCAATTTACTACCATATTAACAGTATTGGCAGTTGTAAGTCTATTCTGCTCCCATATAATAGTGAAAGTATTCCACAATTCTAAGTGCATTTCACTTTGAGCTGTAAGAGGTAAAGTGTCTTTTACAGTACCCATAAGTACATAGATGAGAAAATTTAAAAAAGGGAGCATTTGCTTTTAACAGCAATTTGTAATTTCAACCAATAATTTGAACACATTATAACAGGACCAGGTCCACACCATGCTATCCAGCATAAATGCTAATGATTGTCAAACTCAATTAGGAGGTCCACTGTACTTGTTCTGTGGTTGTTGGGTCTATCCCTCTGGTGGGACAGAGATTTGACATGAGTTCACCTGTCCAAGCACATCCCTTTACTTGGGGAAGGGAGGAAAAAGAGGTTAAAGTGCTTTTTCAATAGGATAGTGCCATTGTTTCACAAACCTGTCTTTGACAGTATGATTCTTTGAGTTTCTTGAGATGTGTCGTCATTTTCACCTTGAAGTGAATTTCACTGCTGTCCTAAGAACAGAACAGGAAGAAGTTACCCCTCTTTGTAATAACTATTTGTTTTGTTTGAAGAAGGTTTTAATTTCTACACTTTATTATTACAAAAAGTGTATCCAACACCAGCTTTACCGGACAGCTGGACCATCAATGTGCTTACAGTAATGCTTGATAAGTTGTCCTACTAGAGATTCATATAACACATTAATTAGAACTCACCATTCACTTCCATGGGGAGTTCTGCTTAAAAATAGATGGCATGATATGGTTTGTGGTTTGCTAAAGACATTTTTAATTTAAAAAATTAATAGTCTGTCTCTCCATCTTTATCCTTCTCTCTGCCTAATAAAAATATCATCACACACAGCAGATTTCTGGTCTCACGTTCCAGAAGAGGCAAGTTAAGCTCGCCCTTCAAAATACATAATAAAACTCTGCTCATTTAGAGAGTGTCTATCACTGTAGACATGCTGTCTCAGCAATAAAATAGTAAGTTAAAGTGAAGCTGTAAAGGACTTGTCTTTGTCCTACAAAGAGATACATTACTGCAAGAGGTGACAAAATGATAAGATCTTTTAAACACTTGCTTTTCTACTGTGTCACTTGGCCACATTCAGCCCTTATCTAAGTGATTACAATATCTACTGAAGCTAATTGGAGTTGCACCATCTTATGCCTAGATTGAATTTGGTTCCCAGATTCCAACCAGCACCAAATAGCCAGGCTAATAAAGTCTTAACTTTCCTAATATTAAGAGAGTTCAAGTGAACCAGTAGCTCCTGCAGTACTCTGTGGTTCTACACAGATTTACTTCAGCTCATGAAGGAAGGCCCTGAAGTTCTCATTCCCTGCACTACTGAAAATTATAGCTTTTATCTCCAAAGAGGAGAAGATGGCTACAGTCTGAATTGGGCTCCCCTCCACAAACTGTTAAGTAAACAACCAGTGGCAACTTCACCCCATTCGTGTCTAGGAGGAAAGATGGTCTTTTGCTTAATGCTGGATAGGGACTCAGGCTATCTAAAACCAGCAGCTACAGACTTCCAGTATGACCTCAAGCAAGTCACTTAGTCTCTCTGTTCATCAATCCCTCATCTGTAACACAGGGATACTATTAATCCATTCACTCACAAAGGAGTTGAAAGGAAAACTTAATTAATGTTTGAGACACTTAGAGCTGTACTGAGAACCACCACTGGCAACTGGTAAGTAGGAGGGTAATTTGGGGGGAAAACTCCAGATCAAAGAATTGTTAGGGTACCAGAATTCAACTGTTCATGTGTGTAATTAAGAGAAATGATCCATCTGCAAGCTATATAGATGGACAACCTTGAAATAGCCACCAGTAACTGATTATGTAGAAGAACTCACCTGCCCAATGACTTTGAGTTTAATGTATTCTCCCTCCTTCTTATCTCCCAAGTCCTCAGCTGAAGGTTTTGCTTCCTGAAAGAAAAACATTCCACAGGAATACTGATAAATCCCACTTCTTAACTTTCATTGGACAATACAACAACTTCTCTATTCCAATGAATCAGCACTATACCAGTGCCTAACAGCATCTTCGAAAGAGAACTGATGAGAGAAGGGATGAATTAGAAGACAGATATAAAAACAAAGAATGAAATATTACACCAGTTTAACTCCACTGAAATGAGCTCAAAAACAGAAATATGGAGAAAGCCGTACTAGATCTTTCTCTGTCCTATATGGTAGAATAGCAACAAAAGTAAACAGATTTTGTTGTGTGTAATAGCATCAGTGTGTAAAGATGCATCACAAGTCACTACCACTTTCAAAGCATGAACAGACCCCTCACTCCCATGTGTAAACAGCATCCCCAATTAATAGCTTGTGTCATGGTTTGTTTGTTATAAGTAAGGCTGCTAGTTTGTCACGGAGGTCATGGATTCCATGACTTTCCACGACTTCTGCAGCAGCTAGTTGCCTGGCTCAGGGGCAGCTCAGGCAGCCCCTGTGCCAGGCTGCTGCTGAGGCAGTCTCTTGGGCCCCCCGCACCCTCTCACCCCAACAGCAGAGTTTGGGTGTGGGAGGGGGTAAGGGCACCAGACGGGATGGCACTTACCTGTGGCTCTCCCCAGAAGCAGCAAAATCCCCCTCGCTCAGCTGCTAGGCAGAGGCGTGGCCAGGCATCTCTGTGGGCTGCCTCCACCCAGAGCACTGGCTTTGCAGCTCTCATTGGCTGGAAACCTAGCAGCTGAGTAAGGGGGATGTTGCCGCTTCTGGGGAGAGCCCCAGGTAAGTGCCACCCCATCTGGTGCCCCTACCCCCTCCCACACCCAAACTCTGATGCTGCCGCAGCTTCCGGGAAGCACTTCAGGTAACCACCACGCAGAGCGTGCCTCACCCTATCCCATGCCCCAACCCCCTGCACCCTCCCACATCTAAACTCTGCTGCTGCCTGCAGGGGAAGCATGGAGCCAGGTAGGGAGCCTCCTGGCCCCACCAAGCCCCACCTTCCCCCCAGCAACAGCCGGGATCCCAGGCAGCGGTATCCCCCAAGCAGCCGGGCCGCCTTCCCCCAGCACCCACAGGGCCCCCAGCCAGCTCCCCAAGTTTTATTCAGTAGTATTTTTAGTAAAACTCATGGACAGGTCACAGGCTGTGAATTTTTGTTTACTGCCCATGACTGGTCTGTGACTTTTACTAAAAATACTTGTGACTAAAACATTGCCTTAGTTATAAACCATTTTATAAAACACTGTGTGGGACTAAGTATCAAAGTAATTTTTATAATTTTAAAACCATTGCATAAATATGTTATGGTTAAGAATTGTAATGTCTTCCTTAACTAGATCAGGATACATTTTATAGGCATGTCTGATGTATGAGCTCTTGAGCAATAAGGTCTTCTACAGGAGAGAAATACGTTGAATAATACATTAACTGAGCATTAAACAGAAGAGCTTTCATATTAATTACTGACAGATTAGACACAAGTCAAAGACTTGGCTACATTTAGCTCTAGCCCCATCCTACTTGTCATTGCATATTTTGGGTTAGACTTCCAATTTTGTACATTTTGATGGATGTGGTGTATTATGGCACTGAACAAGGTTACATCTACACCTCTAGTCACTGCATAAATTCAAGCAGATTTCAGATAGAGAAATCTTTTTTAAAAGTCTTCAGAGAGGACGATCTCACCAAACTACAGGTCATGTTTCAATCACCTTTCTTCAGCATGCTGTTGCCCAGCAAGATGGACAAGATCATCAAAGCTGTTATAGCTCCCCAATGCCAGAATTCCTTCTGGACAATAAAAACTTCCACCTTCCCTGCCATTCCCCTTCCACTGTCCTGCCATATTAACATGCCTCAACCCAAATCTCAAGGGACCACTTGTAGGAGTGAGAGTATAGTTTGGATCACATTCTTGGCTAGAAGAGGACAAAAAACAGACATTTTCTGGAGACCTAGATCATGGACCTCTTTCATCTAATGGCCAGCTGCTCTCCTGTGAGTATAGAAAGGGCTTGCAAAAAGAACATTTTTAGCATTTGCGCTTTGGATAGAATAATTCTCCAAAAGAGGAGAGAGACTAATCTCTGCACACCCACTGAAGTATAACATAACTTAATGCTGATTAGTCATTTGCTTTCCTAACACATACGACATCCATCACTACAAGGGTTATTTAAATTCTAAGTGTATGTAGTCACCATCTCTGTTCACTATGCAAGATAACCAATTTGCAAGCCAGCCTGCTGTCCTAATAAGAGAAGACTTCACTACCATGCAGAGGATTCAGATTAACTCTTGTCATTGCTCTATCTATCTAGCTGTCCTCACTAGAGTTTCTGAGCTCATGTGGGGTATCGCAGAGTTCATGCTCTTGAGTCTAAAGCAGAGCATCATTACCATGACAGCCCTCCTTGGCTGATATGAGTGGAAAGCAATGATCCATAGGAGGCTTGATTCCTGTCCTCCACTCCAGGAAACTGAGGCAGTGCAAGCCAAATGCAATGAGAAAGGAGGATAGTAGGAAGATAAAAAAGGAATTAATGGGATCAAAATATCAGTATGTCACGAAGATGAAGATTAAAGCCTCAGGTAACCCCACTATACACCAAACTGGAGCAAAAGCAGAGCTGGAATTCGTTTTTTGGGGAGGAGGGGGAGAGAGACTGAAATGGGTTAGAGTCAAGAATGGCATTGCCAACAACTGAAGTTTAAAAAGTAAAATCCCAGTAACCTGGCTCCAAACAAGGAGAGGCAAAACTGAAAGATCCCCCTATTGCAGGTTTAAGGAAAGAAAAAATGAGTGGATGAGAAAGCCACCAGAAGAAGTTAAAGAACAAATGCACAGAGTTAGTTGCCATCAAGTCTACCTAAGTTACAATCACTCCTTTGTAAATTAAACATTTCACAAACAGATCACGTGCAAGTCCCTACCACTGAACATGAAATTAAAAGGCTGGTATTTACTATCATACTAGGAAAAGAAAGGTTTTTTTACTTAGCAGTTAAAAGAAAAATGTTAAATAAAACCATTTCTGAATCAGATTCTGACTTTTCATTAGGGCCAGAAAAAGTTCCTACAGCCACTGTTTTACAGAAAGAGTTCCTAAGCAGCATAAAAAAATGTTCTCTAATACCTACCTCACACTTATGTCATGAGGTTTAATTAATTAATTAATGCTTGTAAAACACTGTGAAGTCCTTGGATGAAAGGTGCTGAAAGGGTCAAGTATTTATTATTGCAACTAACGGAACCACAACACACTCCAAATGCTGCATTGCAATTTGCTCATAACAATAAATTAGTTACCTAATTTTTTAATAGATCTTGAGCTTCAATTTTCAAGAACATAATATGCAATAAGATTTTAGAATAATGATAAGATATTCGTACACACACCACCAGTGCTGACATTTAGCAAACAAGTGGTGCTAATTTATGTATTCTGCCTATACTTCTAACAGTTAGCAATATTTTAGCTAAAAGAAATGCTACATGAAGCCAATATTGTGCTGATTCATTCTTCTATATTTAATTAGAAGTTAAATTTGCTTTATTAGCTTCTACAATTTCCCCCTTTATTAAACCAATCTAGATGCCTACCCCTCCTGTGACTTGGTCTGTACCCCATATTCTGGGATTGTTACGTAGGACCCACGAGCTTTTTGTATCCCTCTCCTTTTTCTTTATTATCAGTAAGATGATCTTTTATCTCATCCTAATGAAAACAGAACTGATTATATCCCACTTTGGGAATGGGCAACAGGGGATGGATCAACTGATGATTACCTTTTCTGTTCATTCCCTCTGGGGCACCTGGCATTGCCCACTGTCGGTAAACAGGATACTGGGCTAGATGGACCTTTGGTCTGACCCAGTATGGCTGTTCTTATGTTCACTGCTCATATTAAAAAAAGTGTGTTTTAAACCTGCTGCCTATTAATTTCATCGGGTGACCCCTGGTTCTTGTGTTATGGGAAGAGGTAAATAATGCTTCCATATTCTTTTTTCCACACCATTCATGATTTTATAGACCTCTATCATACTCCCCCGTTAGTCATCTCTTTTCCAAGATGAACAGTCCTAGTCTTTTTAATCTCTCCTGATATGGAAGCTGTTCCACATCCTCAATCATTTTTGTTGCCTTTCTTGGTATGTTTTCCAATTCTAAATGTATCTTTTTTGACACAGGGTGACCAGAACTCCATGCGGTATTCACAGTGTAGGTGTATCAGGGATTTATATTCTGGGATTATGACATTTACTGTTTATTATCTATGCTTTCCTAATGGTTCCTAACATTGTTAGCTTTTTTGACTGATGCTGCACATTCAACAGATGTTTTCAGAGAACTATCCACAATGACTTCGAGATCTTTTTTCTTGAGTGGTAACAGCTAATTTAGACCCCATCATTTTATAGGTATTGTTGGGATTATATTTTTCAGTGTGCATTACTTTGCATTTATCAACACTGAATTGTGTGTGTCATTTTCTTGCCCAATTACCCAGTTTCATGAGATCCCTTTGTAACTCTACACAGTCTGCTCTGGATTGAACTATCATGAGTAATTTTTCATCATCTGCAAACTTTGGCATTGCAGTGCTAACCCCTTTTTCCAGGTCATTTATGAATATGTTGAACAGCACTGGTATCAGTACAGATCCTTGGACCACCACTCTATTTACCTTTCTCCATTCTGAAAACAGACCATTTATTCCTACCCTTTGTTTCCTGTCTTACAAGAAGTTACTGATCCATGAGAGGACATTCCCTCTTATCCCATGACTGCCATTCTGAACAGATTTAATTGGAATCTGATTAGTTATTATGGAACACTGTCACCTCATTGAACAACTTCTCCTTATCTGTATTACACATTAGATTCAAATGGAACGAGTTCTTAGAAAAAGGGCTTTATACTGCAAACTATTGTTAACTTGAATAGTCCTGACCCAGGCAAGTAGTTCAATTTATGAGAAAGAGCACTACTTACATCAATAAGGGCAATTATGTGAGCAAAGGTATGCAGGATCTGGTCCAAAGTTTCTTCTCCCCCCTCCTCCATTTATACTGCTAGTTTACTTTCTGCATTTTATTTAGGCCTTGTCTACTTGTTGGGGGACTTATTCCGATGACAGCCATCAGATGACGGACACCTGCAGAGCTTCACTAGTGTAAACCCTTAGCAGCAACAGGCGATGCCATTATTTGTACTAGTTAAGTCTACTTCTACTTGAACTCAGGGTTAAAGTCCATCAGTGTAAATAGTGACTTTTCCTGTCCACACTAGGGATTTCTTCTACATTAGCAGCATTAATAGCTGTAATGGAGTCCATACTGGGGATGTGTCATAACCTAATTTTCACTTTCCCTTCCAGCCAGTTTTACTTACTGATTTTCATATATCAACAGTGCTTGGTTTCTCAACACTACAAAAGCATTTTAGAGCATTTCCAATTAAAAAAAAGAAATACCACACACTGTGGCTACTTGTTAGGGTTCAAAAAACTTCTATGAAAAATTCACATTTTTCATGCCAATATTAGTTGGGAGCGTCATTTAAAGACAGAATACATACACACACAAACCACACACACTACAATTTAATGATCATCATTAATATTTCCTGAACAAATCTTGGGAATGAAATAAGGTAGCCAGGATGTGATCTGAATTAGGGGCACTAAACACAACCACAACAGCACCCCAGCATGAGGATAGGCCTAAACAAGAAAGAAGCTTACACCCTGGCTGCAGCTATCAGCCCTCATCTCCTGCTGTCAGATCCGAGCCAGGTTGCAAACCCTGGAGCTGTTTCTCCCTCCTCTGGCCCCAAGCAGGGGGGTTATGGGGCAGGCCAGAGCCGGGGGCACCAGCGAATGACCCCCCCTTGAAGCAGGCCAAGGAAAGTTTCCGTTGTATGACCTGGGGCCTAGGCAGGGTGGGAGACCGGGCCAAGCAGTCACGGGAGGGGACCCCCCAGCCCCGGCTGGAGAGGGAACAGTGGGGGGGGAGGGCTGCTGTCCGGGCCCTTCTCCCAGGAGGTGCGAAGTGGAGCCCCCCTGAGAGGCGCGGGGGGGAGGGCTGCGCCCGGGCACTAGACGGGGCCAATCCCCGCCGCTCAAGGGCCTGCAGGGCCCCCCTACCCCGGCGCCTCTCCCCTCCCCCCCTCCAGTCTCCATTGCGGGCTATGGAAGAGCGGCGGGGAGGCCGCCGGCCGGGCTGGCTCGGAGCCTCGCGCCCTCCGCCGCGGGCCCCCGAGCCCGGCCCCTACCTGGTCAGACATGGCTTTGCCCGTGGTCTCCGGCGCCAGCCCCGCTCGGTCACTAGGCTCCTTTCTCTGCCCCTCGGCAGCACAACACAGGCCAGGCGGGCGGGATTTCCTGTGCGCTGAGCTCACTTCCCGCCCGCCCTTGCCGGGCAGCCCTGCGGGGAGCAGGCGGCCGCAGCAGCTCCGGGAGGCGGCGGGGCGCTGTTGTGCTCTGTCCGCAGCCGGGCGGCCAGTGGTTTCGGGCCTTGTCAGCCGTGCTGGGTTTCTCCGCCCTGAGCCAAGTTCCGCGGCCCGGCCTCGGAGCCGGGCTGCACGGCCCAGCGGGTACCGCCCACATCTCCCCACTAGCCTCTGCGGCGCCAGCTCCAAGCTGGAACACAGGCTCCAGATGCGCACCCCCATTCACCACAGGCCCAGCACCGGCCCCAGGACTGGTAGGCCTACAGGACAAAGTTCGGTCAAAGTTGCTTTGGTTAGGGTGACCAGACAGCAAGTGTGAAAAATCGGGATTGGGGGGGTGGGCGGGTAATAGGCTTCTATATAAGGAAACAGCCTCAAAGTTTGGGACTGTTCCTATAAAAGCGGGACATCTGGTCACCCTATGCCTGCACCTGTGTGCGCCGCACCCTTACAGCAAGTAACACCATCCCCCGCAGGGCTTGGAACCAGGCTTAGCTGTACTGGGGAGCAGCTAGCTCATCATACAGGCACAACTTGCAACCAGTGTGTGCAGGATGAAGGCCCGCATCCCTACAGCTACATCTTATCAAGGCACAGGGGGCAGAAGAGCCATGCACAGATCAAAAGTTTGTATCCACCTCTGCTCCACAAACATTGTCAGCGGATATAAAGCAGATATCTGTAGGTTTGCAGGGTTCTAGGGACTGACCCAAACTGCTCTGATATGTTCACTAGCTTACATCAAATTTCCTGCTGGACATCATTTCAAGGCTGTTTCTCTCAAAGGGACTTGATTTATAATAAATGTGGCACTCTGTGTGTGTGTATATATATAAATTAAAAAATAAAACTCTTGCCACTTATTTCCCACTAGAAGGTGTTACTCATCTGTTTTACATGGCAATTGAACTCTATGAAAATGTCACTAACATGATTAATTTAACCAAATTAAAAAACAGCAGGAACAGAAGAACTCTAACACCAAGATCAGCACAGACAAGACAGTTTGTCTCTAAATAGGTTGCCTTTCATAGCTCTCATTAATTAACATAGGAATTGCCATAACAGATGACCAGAGGTCTATCTAGTCTTGTATTCTGTCTCCCACAGCAGCCAGTACCAGCTGCTTCAGAGACAGGTGCAAGAAGCAAGCAATTGCTGAATAAAGCATCCACAAGAAAAGTTTCATTCTGACCACCACTAATCAGAGGTTGGCTTATGACCTGAATCATGAGGGTTTACAAAGCAGTTAGTTACATAATTGTCCCAACCACTGGATTGAAGATCACATGACTCTGCTATTTAAAAAAAGCATTAATTTTATTGAATATTCTTTCATCATGCTCGCTAAAATTTTAAACAAATATATATATTTGGAAATGGGATTTTAAAAACTTTTTTCAGTTAACAGTAGGTTTGGTATACAGGTGTAGAAAAAAGATATAATGCTATGTAAATAACAGGATCAGTCTACATTGCACCAGTGCAAATCTCAGATGTAGACACATGTTGAACTACTGCAATGCAAGCTCTGGTTTGCAGCAGTGCAGCGCTGCCATGGTAGAGGTATGCATCAGTAGTGACACTGGTGAAAATTCTTCTAATGTAGATTGACCTACGGGTATTGGTGGGTTGGACTGCAATACTTACTAGTATTCTTTTATGCCAGATATTAAAAAAAAAAAAAAAGAAAGTAGTACTCCGGTTCCATTTTGTGTTCTGAACATGCTCACTATGGAAAAGACTATATTGGTAAATATATATTTTGCTTTAAGTACTAACTATGTGTAAAAATACATGTAATAAGAGCCAACTGGAAAGGGCTAGTGGAAGTACTTCTTCAGATAAATGGATATAATCACTGGAATTTGGTCCCAATGGAAGATGAGAATCCAACTTGAACTCTCTTACCTAGCCAGGCTTTTAACTTGATTGAAACAGCTATCTATTGAACAGGGAAATCACACTGTCCAGGGACATCAGCTCTGATAACAAGGGACCGGATTCATCCTGCCCCTTCTATAGTCCTTTATCCTCATGCAAAACCCTACCGACTCTGAGTGGTAGTCTTTTACACTCACTTTGCACAAGTATAAATTAACAGACAAGGTGAACAACAGAATCTGACTTTAAATCTGCATTGCTGTGTTTCATAATCAACTGAGGGCTTCTTGAAATAACACTGCATCAACTAACTGAGGGATGCATTACTACAGTTCTGAGAAACTGTTTATATAACAATTCATGGAATGAAATCAATGGAGAAGGAATTACTATTTAGTTGTGGCATTAAAAGACAAAAAGCATCAGAAAGAAACTCAAGTTCAACATGGACCCCACATACTCAACTACAAAAATGCATTTTCTTCCTTTTTAGAAAAGCTTTCTTGGACTGCAAAGCCAAAAGCAGCAATCCAACATCATGAGAGCTAAAGGTAAAAGCTCATAATGAACAGAAGAGACTCAAGAATCCACAAACAAAAATTGAACTATATGGATACTTTAAACTAACACTAACAGAAAATAGCAGATACCAAATCATCTTCCAAATTCTATTAGTTAGTTTCACCATGAATACAGTTGTAACAGATTATTATGGGACTAGATTGGGATTTAGTGTGTTCAATTTTCAGCTCTACTATACACTTCCTGTGTGACTTTGAGCAAGTCCACACACTTCAAACGGCAATAATAATACATCTTTCTTCCCACTGTCTTGTTTACAAATAAATTCTTTACAGCAAAAACCATTTCTTACTATGTGTTTGTACCATGCCTAGCACAATGGGGTCTTGATATTAGCTGAGCCTCCAAGAACAAACGACAATAATACATCAAGGCAAATTACACAATGTACACCTCAGCTAGAGCTCAAGCACCTTCAACACGTACTTCATTTAAAACTAAACTACAACAAAAAGTACCCTGTATTTTAAGAACCAGATATACACACCAACAGTTTCTCTCAGCCATGTCCACAGTAATCCTTGCTAGCACAATTACAGCCAGCACCTTACCTCTTCTGTAAGCTCACTTCTACCTCTTTCAGTTCATTCCCAGGTGCTATATATAATCTTTCCTTCTTATTCTTATCCCTCCCCATCTTGTAGGAAAATCAGCTGCCTGATGCCAATAAGATTAATCACCATTCATTCAATGAGGAAGTAACCTATCCTTATTTACAGAATTAAAAGGCTAATGACTCTTCAGGAAAGGTTTTTAATTACTTCCCTGCCTGTCTATGTGTTGGCCCCTTTACTCCATCACACAGTTCCTCTCATATCTTTAGTATGGGACCCACTAGGCCGACGGAGACCCCGGCGACTGTGGGGCTTGTTTCCGATCCATGGTCCGTTCACGCATCCGGGCGGAGTTCCTATGGGCGGCGTCCACTGGCTCCCTTGACGCCTTCGAGGAGCAGTGGGCGCTGTCCGGGGTTCTCTGCTCGGTGTCCCCCTCAGGCTCCCTTCTTATGACCCTTTGACCTCACTCCTGTCCCTGTTCTTTTATTAGTTGTCCCCCGAAATCAGTGGGTTCTGTGGTCCTGTGGGTCCTCCCTTTAGGCTGAGGGGGATCCTTTAGCAGTGGGCGGGCTTTGCCCGCCCACTTCCCAGACACCCAATAGATGGGACCCACTAGAAAGCTCACAATACCAAAATGCAAAGCTGGATGGTGCTTAGATACTAATGTAGTGGTGGGCACCCATACAAAACCTGACATAGATAGAGAAGATGAGTAATATTCAGTGCTGAACCAGGGTCACCGTTATAGTCAAAACCTTTTGAACCAGAAAGCCTAGAAACTGCTTTTTTATACCAGTGGAATGCTCTTCTCAGTGGAATGAAACATCTTTTTCTAGACAAGATGACTGTCAGACACTGGATTTTAAAATCATGGCATTAACTATTTTTTAGAAGCTGTTATAGATAATTTTAGAGGGTTTTTTTAACATATACTAGTGAATTAGTTATTTTTGCTCTCCCTCATAAATCTATATTGCTGGATTCACAGTGCTAAATTAAACCTAGCTAGAGTGATTAAAAAATCACGATCAAGAGACAAATCATGATCACTTTAGTAATTAGAGAACTTACATTACCTTCAGTGGCATTATCTGTAAGAATAAAGTGAACAGATCTGGGCAAAAATCTGGGTTAGATTTGGATCAAAACTCTCAAATACTGTAATTTTTTCCCTGAAAAATATAAATTAACATAATATTTTGCTCTTCTGTAGCAGCTTCCATCTTTGAATCTCAAAGTGCCTTACAAACATCAATTATCTCAGCTTCACAAACAACTTGTCTATGGGGCCTGATCTTTGTAAAGGCTGAGCGCCTGCCTCTCTTATTTAAATAATGTGTCACCGTCTCATTCAGGTAATTTTTTTTTAAAGGTACTAAAATATAAAGGAAAACTGTTTATCTTGAGGAGCCAATGCTAAAGTCTTTTCACATACAAAATTTCCATTGAAATCAATGGGAGTCCTGTGCATGGAAAGACTGCAGAAGCATACCCTTATTTATGCAGAATTTGACCAGATTTCTGGCTATTGGCCCCACCATGTATTCCTTATTCAAGAAACAGGAAATAAGAATTCAAATGGAGGCTGACTCAGATCGAGTTCTGGATTACACAAACCCCCTTAAGATGGAGTAGTGAGTGTCTGACAATTTATCAGGCATAGGCATCACTTGGAACCTCTCTTTCCCCTTTTTTAATTCCTACATGTTCTCATGTACCTTGAGCCCAATCCTGCATTCCTTACTCAGGTAATAATCTATCTGAAGTCAATGGGAGTTTTGTCTGATAAAAGACTGTATGCTTGGGCCCCTTGTCCCTTATTTAATTTTCAGCCTTTCAGTTATTCAAAATATATATGAAAGTAGGTCAAATGCAATCATGCAGAGTGAGGGTGCACTTTCTCAAGAAGCCAGTAGGTGACACACAAGAATGTTTTAAACCAGTCACGTCTGGCAAACTTCCTTACCTTGAAAAAGCATTATGATTTGGGTCCCACCAAATTCACGGCCATGAAAAACGCATCTCGGACAATGAAATCTGGTCCCCCCCTACAGATTTCACAGGAGAGACCAGCGTATCTCAAATTGGGTGTCCTACCAAAAAGGGAACAGGGGGTCACGGTATTGCCATTCTTTCTTCTGCACTGCCTTCAGAGCTAGGCCACTAGAGAAAGGCAGACGTTGGCCCGGGCGCTCAGCTCTAAGCAGCACTCCACCAGCAGCACTGCAGAAGGATGGCAATACCATACCATAACATCATTACTTCTGCACTGCTGCCTGCAGAGCAGCCGCTGTTGGCGGAGCACACAGCTCTGCAGGCAGCAGCACAGAAGTAAGGGTGAAAACACCATACCATGCCATCCTTACTTCTGTGCTGCTGTTGCTGGCAGCAGCCCTGCCTTCAGAGCTGGACTCCTGGCCAGCAGCCGCCGCTCTCCAGCTGCCCAGCTCTGAATGTAGTGTCGCCGCCAGCAGCAATGCAGAAGTAAGGGTAGCAGTACTGCAACCCCCAACCCCAAAACTCCTTTCTGGGTCAGGACCCCTACAATTACAACACCATGAAATTTCAGATTTAAATAGCTGAAATCATTAAATTTGCGATTTTTAAAATCCCATGACCATGAAATTGACCAAAATGGACCATAAATTTGCTAGGGCCCTAATTATGATTTTACAAATAAACAATATTAATACACATATTAATGAAAAAGCTTTTCTAGTACACGTGCCTGGGGGGTGTGCAGGGCTGCAGGGCAGAGGGCTGGGTGTGTGGGGGGGTGTCAGGGCAGAAAACTGGGAGGTGTGTGAGGAGGGGTCAGGGCAGGGGACTGGAGGGGATATCCCCCTATTCAAGCACCATCCCTTCCCCAAGGCCCTGCCCCCGCAGCGTGCCATTAAAAATTGGTTTGTGTGCCGTCTTTGCCACGTGTGCCATAGGTTGCCGACCCCTGATCTAAGAACTCAATATTTCCACAAACTATTTTAAATTAGAGATAGATTTGAGGGGTTGATTCTCTTTTAGTCTTTGTCTACATACAAAAACTGAGATACTTTGACTATGCTAGTATAATTACTATATCCCCTTGGTATGAACATAGTTATATATTATACTTGAAATCAGTGTTCTAATTAACTCATTGTAGCGATACATTCAACTCATAGACCAGGGTCATAATTCAAACTTCCTGAGTTCCAGGAGAAGGGCCAGGATACAGTGCATTTTTAAATTAATTAACACATTATATTTCTATTTAAATTTTGTTTCTTGGGAAAAAGAACAAATGTGGTATTTGATCTGTGACAACTGTCAGAAAACGCATTTCCCAAAACCCAAAAGAAAAGAAAAAGCCTTCTTGAAACTTCAAGATAAAATAACAGAGTGCACAGGCTGTGTACATAATCTTTCCAAAGCAAAGCAGTTTCTGTCCAGCTTGAAATGCAGTTGAGATACCACGTGAGCGCACAACTGCTGAGTAAATTAATTTTAATGTTCTTCCTGTAGTGAGAGGAAAGCGAATCTGTGTTCAGTAACCTACTAAGTTATGAAAAATAAACAAAGAGTTAAAAGCAGGAGGAAATGTTATCAAACAAAACCTAACAAGGCTAGTGCAGTAAAAACACATAAAGACAGCATTCTGTTACTACGAATGATATGTTAATAAATCATAACATTCTGGATAGTGATTTGAATATTTAGAAGTAGAATGTCTAGTAAGAAGTTACTCAAACATTTATAACTACTGCGTTATATGAGCAGCTGGCAGAAGATTTAAGAACTACTTTTCTCTGCACAGTTCAAAACAACACATACTGTAATATAGCTTCTGATGACAAAAGTTATCTCAGAATATTATTTCTGTGGCTATGGGCTACAGCATTGATGATGAGAATTTTAGAAAAGCCCTGCCTACATACATACATGTGAGTAGTCCCATTGTCTTTAATGAGACTATATGCAGAGGCTCTTAATTAGACAGCAAGACCCAAAGGAAAAGAGATTACCAAGTCTCCTAGCTATTCAGAGAAAATCAAAGAAAAACTTCTGATAAATAAACTACTGTCCACTGGCTTTGTTCTGTAATTTTTTTTCCACTGATCAGGACACTGTTCAGTTTTTGGACGTTATGTTCTGGTCTCCTGTAACAGAATAGCACAAGTATTTTTCAGGGTAATATATAAAGTTCCTCAAATTAGAGCCACCTATGGCAGTGATTTTCAAAGTGCGGGTCGTGACCCAGTACTGGGGTCGTCACAGAATGAAAGGCACTGGCCACGGCGGCTCTGGTCAGCACCACCGACCGCGCTGTTAAAAGTCCCATCGGTGGTTCTGCCCAGCTAAGGCAGGCTAGTTCCTACCTGTTCTGACACCACGCTGTGCCACGGAAGCAGCCAGCAGCAGGTCCGCCTCCTAGGCGGTGGGGGGCCAGTACGTCCCTCGACCCGCGCCACTTCCAGCAGCTCCCATTGGCCTGGAGCAGCGAACCGCGGCCAGTGGGTGCCACGATCGGCTGGACCTGTGGATGCGGCAGGTAAACCAATTGGCCCGGCCCGCCAGGGGCTTTCCCTACACAAGCAGCGTCCCAAGTTTGGGAAACACTGATCAGTGGCATTCACAATATACACACAATTCCCACCGATGTCAACTGCAGGTTCAGTTTCATCTCCTTCTAGGACTTCTTAAACTGTTATGTAATGTTGCTGTGCAATGTTAAACAGCTGCTCCACTTCAGTGCTGGGTGAAAAAAATCCTGTCTATAGTTTGTAAATCTATTGGTAATGTTTATATAGCACTGTGGGATCCTTCTGCATTAACAGTGCTATATAATGTCATTATGTGGCTGTTGGAATTATTGTTATAGATATTAGTAATATAGGATACCACCAGGCATGAATTTAACCATCAATTCCTTAATTAAATCCAAAGGCCCAATGGTATTTATACACTTGCTCTGAACATGTCTAAAAGCCTAAATAATAAGCAGTTACTACACCCAAACAGTAACAAACATTCATAAGCATTTGATCAGAATACTCACAAAAGGATAAATCCCAGAGATAACCCTCTTATCCTGGCTTGCTCTAGCATATCAGAAAGAATCAGATAAATACTCCTAGCAAGCCTGGTTCTTTCATACAGTGTAACAAACAAGTTATGTTTTACTGACCTTTATAAAAAACAGGTTTTGGCCAGTTTGTGGTTGACCTCTTTCTTGGCTTTGGCTGAAACAAAATATGACAGTGAGGCCTCTTTCTTTCAAATGATCCTAAATTTATGACTCTTAAAGCTAGGTTCACTTCCTTACACAAGCCCATATTTTAAGATAACACTGGTATGCTGGAGGTTACCATAAGTTTATCACATCACAAGACAACTTCTCTTTGTCTATTAGAACCAGTTTGTAATAATTTTTTATAGTTGAGAGGCCACCTTTTCCAGAAACTTCCTTTTTGTCTTATTAGCCATATTCCAAGCTCAGCATCCTCTCCAGAGCTTGTCTTGCTAGATGCCACTTTCTAACTTATTATTCTCAAGGCCCTGTTACATTTGCTTAACCACCTAGTCTACACAAGCTACAAAAAACTAACCCATTTATCTTAAAACCATCTTACAATGGCCTTAAGTGCAGAGCTCAACTTGAGCCAGAATACTCAGTATACCCTACCAGCACTTCACCAGGTGCTAAGGGCCTTTCTGTTCTCCCTAAGGATTTCTTTTGCTTTCAGGATGGATTCCAGCCAGTACATGAATGGACAGAAAGGCCCTACAACTGAAAACCCACCCCAGGTGTGGGAACAGAGGAGACCAATGTCAAACCAGTTCAGATCCAACACTTAAGACACCAGAGAGCTGAAGGCCAGTTGAGCCTGCTAAAGTTCTTGTGCTGGGGTGCCATTTTCCAACAGGGCAGAAGACACTGAGACCAGACTTGCTGGATGAAGATCCTGGAGCCCACCAGGATAGAGATAGATGGGAAGAAGCCAACAGTCATACTCCAGAGCACAGACAGTTGCAGAGGAGATTGGTTTGGGCGAAAGAAAGAGGTGAGAGAAGGAGCCAGGGAAGACTACAAAGGGGAAAGCAGATGGGAGTGCAGAAACATTGGCTGATTCTGTTTTGGGGTAGAGAGAACTATATCAGCACTTTCTTTTCTATTAGAGCATGGTCTAAGCATCTGATACAAGTGGTCAAAATAGGAGGACTACTAAGAACAGATGAATTTATCTTTGTTATAGATATTAGTAATATAGGATACCACCAGAATTTCTGTCTTAATAAAAAATAAAGATGTCAGAGTACATTTTCTATGAACCTCATAAGCCTAGAGCACAAGATAGGTCTACGAGCAAGAGTAAAAACATAAACTTGGATTGTCTCACCAACTGGAAAGCCAAACAATTCAGCAACTCTGATCTAGAGATAGCTCTGACAGTTAAGAAGTTTTTCATAATGTTCAACCAGAACCTCCCTTGCTGCAAGTTAAGTCTGTTGCTTCTTGGTCTAGCTTCAGACATTAATGCAAACAATTTTTCACCAGCCTCCTTGTAACAACCTTTTATGTAGTTGAAAAAGGTGGTCATGTTCCTTCTTCTCCAGACTAAACAAACCCTGTCTTTTGAATCTTTCCTCACAGCTCATGTTTTCTAGCCCTTTAATCATTTTTGTTGCTCTTCTTTGAACTTTCTCTAATTTGTCCACATCTTTCCTGACATGTGCCACCCAGAACAAGATACGCTATTCCGACTGAGACCTAATCAGCGCAGAGTAACATGGAAAAATTACTTCTCACTTCTTCCTTACAACACTCCTGCTAAGGCTGCCCCCTTCATCCCGGAGCCAGCCCTGCGCTGCCAGGAGCCCTGCGATCAACAGCCACGTTTGAGCAAGGGTCTCCCGCCCGCATCGCCTGAGCCACCCCTTTCTCACAGCCCTCCCCCGTAACCCACGGAGTAAAGTCCCGCCGTCCGCCGAGCCCGGCCCCCGCCCTCTCCTCACAGCCCCGCCCCATCACGCGCCGAGCCCCGCCCCCGCCCCCTCCTCACAGCCCCGCCCCGTCACGCGCCGAGCCCGGCCCCGCGCCCTCTCCTCACAACCCCGCCCCGTCACGCGCCGAGCCCGGCCCCCGCCCTCTCCTCACAGCCCCGCCCCGTCATCCGCTGAGTTCCGCCCCCGCGTTCTGACGAGGCCCGACAGTTTCCGGTCTTCTAACTTCCGGTTCGCCGAGCGCGTTGCGTCCTGCCGCTGGGAGCTGGGGCCGTCTTTCCGCACGTGGCCGTGTCGTGCCGCGCTCCCCGGCGCCGCTGCGGCCCCGGCTGTGACCGACTCTTGCTAACCCGGCCCCGCATCTCTGCCCGCCATGCTGGTCCTATTCGAGACCGCGGCCGGATACGCCGTCTTCAAGGTGAAGTGGGGGGCAGGGGTAGGCCGCGCGCCGCCGCCGCCTCGTCTCGCCGTTCCCCGGCCGGGCCCGCGCACCGGGATGGGGCGGCCCGTAGATCTCGCGGCCCTTTCTGCGGCAGCAGCGCTGGGGAGGGGGCGCTCGCCGTGCCCGGGCTCTGGCGCCCACCCACGTGGCTGCGGCGAGAGCCTGGTCTCCGTCAGCCTGGTCGCCCTGCCCGGACTGGGCCCTCACGAGCTGGGCCTGGCGCCCCGAGCCTATTGCCGATACCGAGCTGGGGAGCGGGGTCTGGGAGGAGTTGGCCTGGCTCTGCTGCGGAGTCTCGTCTCTCTGGCTTGCCCCAGGGGTGCAGGCGGCGGGAGCAGGTTAGCACAGAAAAGGGAGGATTTACTCTCGCTCCCTGCGCCACGAAATTGTCGTCTACCTCGCGTGGCACATTGGAGGGTAGCTCTGACCCCTGCTTGTGGGGGCGGCAATTGGTGGATCCTTCTGGCGGGGTAAAAGGGACGTAACCAACCATGCAGTGTAGTGCAGGGATAAATTCCTTCCTAACCCTGCAGAGTTCCGTTTATGTATGAAGGTTGATACAGTATTCTGTTTGACTAAGTGTAATTGTACATGTTAGATTTCAGTACGGTAGCCGTGTAAATATCAGCAGAGACTGTGGTATTTACCCCTAAGTAGTCCTCAATGATTTTCCCCCTAACTATGCTTACATTGCATCTATTCCTGGAAATTTTAGCATTTGTTGTAATTGCTATCATTATAGTTCCTAAGTGAAAGAACTGAGGCAAATGTAACAGCAATGATATTAATATATTTTAAATACTGTATTTACAAGATGTGTTGAATTTAATTTTGTCTGCTATTGTTTATGTAAATGCTTGGCTTGACTGGTGTACACGTGTATTTGCATGCTGGCTGAAATTTGGAGAATTCATCTGCTATACTTGAAAAACAAAGATTCAGTTCCCACATCTTTCACTGGACACACAACCGTATCATTACATGAGCATGGATAGGCTGATTTGCCATGCTGCTGAACTGGTGTAGTCTGTAACCTGTTTGCCAGGTGGAGTCAGCAGCAACCAGGGCCAGGTTTAATATCTAGGGATTCCTTTTCAACAATACAGCACAAAACCAGTAATATGGGAAAATTACACACCATCCCTTGAATGCTTCTAAGAGGCAATACTTCCCCTCTTACAAGCCCAAAGTCTGAGTGTAGAAAATAAATTTTTAATGAAAGGAGGGAAGTCACCTGGCATTAAATAAATTAATAATAATAATATATGGAAATATTTGTATCTCATAGAACTGGAAGGGACCTTGAAGGTCATTGAGTCAGTCCCTTACCTTCACTAACAGGACCAAGTACTGTCTCTGATAGGGTTTTTTGGTCCCCAGATCCCTAAATGGCCCCCTCAAGGATTGAGCTCATAACCCTGGGTTTAGCAGGCCAGTGCTCAAACCCCTGAGCTATACCCTCCCCCCAATTAATTTTGGAAAATGCCAGCAGCAGGATTCAACCAAAAATACCCACCCTAGAGTATATTAGATTATTTTATGATATTCATTTTGTAATAGTCTGAAGTAGAACTTTTTAGCTGATTTTACCATTTGCTCTACTTAGCTGCTACTTCCTTCTCTAGATGTTCTTGATTGTGCCGTTGCTGCTAGGACCACATTGTCTGCCTGTAAAATGATATAGAAATCGCAAACTCCACAGAGCCAGGACTTTGTTTAAATTAGTGGTTTTCAGCCTTTGGTCCGTGGAGCCCTGGGAGTCTGCAGACTATGTGTAAAGGGGTCAACCATAGGTGACTATGAAAATGAAGTTTCATAAGAACGGCCATACTGGGTCATACCAAAAGTTTCTTCTAGCCCAGTATCCTGTCTTGTGACAGTGGCCAATGTCAGCCTGAAAGGGAATGAACAGAACAGGTAATCACCACTTATTCCCAGCTTCTGGTATACAGAGGCTAGGGCCACCATCCCTGTCCATCATGGCTAATAGCGATTGATGGACCTATCCTTCATGAACTTACCTAGTTCTTTTTTGAACACTGTTATAGTCTTGGTCTTCACAACATCCTCTGGCAGGATGTTCCACATCTTGACTGTGCTTTGTGTGAAAAAAATTACTTCTGTTTGTTTGTTTTAAACCTGCTGCATATTAATTTCATTTGGTTACCCCATGTTCTTGTGCTATGAGGAGTAAATAACACTTCCTTATTTACTTTCTCCACACCAGTCATGATTTTATAGACCTCCATCATACCCATCCTTAGTTTTCTCTTTTCCACGATGGAAAATCACAGTCTTATTAAATGGCATCCATTCCATATCCCTAATCATTTCTGTTGCCCTTTTCTGAACCTTTTCCAGTTCCAATATATCTTTCTTGAGATGGTTCAACCACATCTGCTTGAAGTATTCAAGATGTGGGCGTACCATGGATTTATATAGAGACAATATATTTTCTGTCTTATTGTCTATCCCTTTCTGAATGATTCCCAGCATTCCGTTTGCTTTTTTGACTGCTGCACTGCATATTGAGTGGATGTTTTCAGAGAACTATCCACAATGACTCAAAGTGGTAACAGCCAATTAAGACCCCATCATTTCATATGTATAGTTGGGATTATGTTTTCCAGTGTGCATTATGTTTCATTTATCAACATTGAATCTCGTCTGCCATTTTGTTGCCCAGTCACCTGGTTTTGAGAGATCCTTTTGTGCTCTTCAGTCTGTCTGTGTCTTAACTATCTTGAGCAATTTTGTATCATCTGCACATTTTGCCACCTCACTCTTTATCCCTTTTTCCATATTGTTATGAATATATTGAATAGGACAGGTCCCTGTACAGACCCCTGGATTCTGCTATTTGCTTCTCTCCATTCTGAAAACTGACCATTTATTCCTGTTCTTTGTTTCCTATCTTTTAACCAGTTACCAATCCATGAGAGGACCTTCCCTCTTATCCAAGGTTAGCTTACTTTGCTGAAGAGCCTTTGGTGAGGGACCTTGTCAGAGGCTTTCTGAAAAATCTTAAGTACATTATATCTACTAGACCCCTCTTGTCCACATGCTTGTTGACCCCCCTCAGAGAATTCTAGTAGATTGATGAGACATGATTTCCCTTTACAAAAACCATGTTGACTCTTCTTCAACAAATTATGTTCATCTATGTGTCTGATAATTCTGTTGTTTACTATTGTGTCAACCAGTTTGCCCAGTTCTGAAGTCAGGCTCACTGTCCTGTAATTGCTGGGATCACTTCTGGAGCCATTTTTTAAAATTGGCCCCACATTAACTATCCTCTAGTCATTTAGTAGTTCTGCAGTTTCACATTTGAGTTCCTTTGGTCCTGGTAACTTACTACTGTTTAGTTTATCAGTTTGTTCCCAAACCTCCTCTAATGATACCTCCATCTGTGAAAGTTCCTCAGATTTGTCACCTAAAAAGAATGGCTCGGGTTTGAGACTCTCCCTCACATCCTCAGCCAGGAAGACCGATGCAAAGAATTCAGTTAGTTTCTCCGCAATGGCCTTATCGCCCTTGAGAGCTCCTTTAGCTTCTCAATCATCCAGTGGCCCCACTGATTGTTTAGCAGGCTTCCTGCTTCTGATGTACTTAACAATTTTTTTGCTATTACTTTTTGAGTTTTGGGCTAGCTGTTCTTCAGATTCTTTTTTGGCCTTCCTAATTATATTTTTACGTTTCATTTCCCAAAGCTTAGGCTCCTTTCTATTTTCCTCATTAGGATTTAACTTCCACTTTTTAAAGGATGCCTTTTTGCCTCTCGCTGCTTCTTTTACTTCATTGTTAAGCCATGGTGGCGCTTTTTCAGATTTCAGATCCCAGAAAAGGCATTCTGGTGCTCTCATCAGTCATATGTACGTGAATACCCCAGAAGTGTTGTTACCACCATAGAAGCCCACAGTTTAGCACCCTTTCTCACACTGTGTCAAATGCCTTGCTGAGCACTTGTAACGTTTATAGTTGAATTCTGGTTTGTCGGTTTTCAGCCTAAGACTTCTATGGTAGGGGTCTGTGGACCACAGGCTGAATTTCCAAAGGGGTCTGCACCTCCATTTGACATGTTTTAGGCATCCGTAAACGAAAAACTGAAAACCACTGTTCGGTTCCGAATAAGGAGGAGAAATTGGAATCGGGGGACTCAATAGAGGATTTCAACCTGCGGGGCACAACTCCCTAGGAGGGCTCAGAGTAACATGGGGGTGGGGTAGTTGGGGCCCGGACCAGCCCCCACGGATGACAGGGATGGAGGGAGCACCACCCAGCTCTGTACCTGGTCCCATCTGCCAGCCCCACACCCAGGGATCCACTCCCAGCTGTATGCCCAGGGTCTTGGCTGCCCACTCCATGCCCGGGGATCCAGCTGTAGGCCTCAGCCCCTGGCTGCATTCCTCACTCCTGTTGCGGGGGGCACGAACGGGTAAGGGAGGGTGAAAGATAGAAAGTTTGGGGACCACTGCGAGGAGGTAGGGAAGTTATTAGCTGGCCCATAGGCTTTTTTTGCTTGATAGCTCTGTGGGAAATGTGTTACTGTGTTTATTTGTTTAGCTAATAATTAAGTTTTTTAAAAAAAAATACAGTTCAAAAGAACCAACTTGGTCTGGATTTAAAAATTTGTGAGGAACCAAGTGGCTTGCTCATTTGCATGATAACCAGAATGATTTCAGCATTCCTTCTGTGTTAAATTGTAGTTGTGCCGTATTTGATTTGTGGGGACAAATCACAATGGATTTTGAACATGGTACAAAGAACCACATTTATGGTTTTGAAAAAGATTAGTGCAGTGCTCCTTTGCATTTTACGAAGAATTCTTAGGCCTTGTCTACACTACAAAATTGTTGACCTAAAATAGGTCAACGTACTGCCACCACATTAATTGCTGCAGTTTTTCATATCCACACTAGCCCTGCTGTCGGTGGTGCATGTCCTCACTTGGAGTGCTTGCCCTGATTTAAGGGGGCAATGTGAGGGGTTGATAGCCTGAGCTATCAGGCCTGCACGGGGCTCGCTGCTGGATTCCCCCTTTCTCCAGGGCTGATAGGCTCATCGCTGGAGCCCTCCAACAGTGAGGTGTCAGCCATGAGCCCAGCACTGTCAGCTGTGGGGTGAGAGGTGGGGTGGCTCCAGCTGTGAGCCTGATGTGAGGCTGACAGCCAACAGGCAATGTAAGTAATACAGTGTCTGCATGGACAATGCATCTCCCTAACTACATTGACCTAAGTGCTATGCCTCTTGTGGAAATGGAGTTATTAGGTCAGGGTAGTGGGCAAGTTACATTGGCAGGAGAAACATTGTAGTGTAGACCAGGCCTTAGTGCACTGCAAATTAAGTGAACGCAGAAGACGGTGGAGTAGTGTAACTGATCTCAACCCACCTCTTCCCCCTAAAGGATTTCTTTTTTGGACAGCAAGCTGAATTATCAATCTGTTAACCAAGTGTAACATCTTCAAATTTTACTCTTGAGGCTATATTGGGGTGGATGCGTTGTACTGCAAAGAAGGGGAGCTCTGTTTTAGAAGTAGCCTCTTTCATAGAGACCCTCAAGTTCCTTGAGGAAGAAAGTGTCGTTTTGTATTTTCCCACCGGTGGTAGTGTCCCTGATCAGCTGGTGTGTTCACAAAGCAGTAGTAAGCTTGGTCCCAGGTCACTGGGGATGAGACAGATACTACTAAGCCTGACTCTTAAAAAGAAAGAGAGAGAGAATGCAGATGTTCAGAGAGGGCCTGCCTTTATTGGGGGGGTGAAAAGCAATGCAATATCTGTGTTCCTGCTGCAAGTAAAACGCTGTTAACATGGTCAGATATTGGTGGGGCAGAACTAGAGAGAAAATGGTAAGTAGTGGTCACAGACTAGATGGCTAAGAGCTAGCCCATTGACTCCATTAACATCAGCTTTCGGGCAGGACACACCATAAAAAGTGGGGTCAGGATTTCTATACCGAACAATAATCCCAAACATCTTTCAACACTGGTTTAATGATTCCGTTTTTTGTCCACAGGTCCTGAATGAGAAAAAACTTCAGGAAGTTGACAGTTTATGGAGAGAATTTGAAACACCTGAAAAAGCAAACAAAATGTAAGTAGTTGAAGGGCTGGCAGCCTGGCTTTGGAAGATGACTGCATGTTCAGATCAAGGGGCAAGGTCCTGCTTTGTTTTTCAGTATAGTTCACAGCTTTTAAATATTAGAAGAACGATCTGATCCAAGAACAAGGGATGGGAGATCCAGTGGAACTGAAAAGTGAGAAATTCAGAACTGATAAAAGGAAATGCTTTTCCTCACAATGTGTAATTAAACTGTGAAACTCATTGCCACATGAAGGCGTTGAAGCTGAAAACAACATTCTGAAAGGGATTGGATGTTTATATGAATATAAAGAATATTCTGAGTTTAACAAACTTTTGGAAGGTATATTAAACTTCTGTCTTCAGGGATTAAGCTAGTCTCAGTGTTAGAGGTCAGGGTGAAAGCTAACATGGGTGAGTGTGGCTGTGGCAGAGTATCCTACATCTGCCCACTGCAGGCTTTTTACACCTTCCTCTGAAATGTCTGATGCTGACGACTGTCAGACAGGATACTAGCCTAAATGGACTTTGGTCTGATCCAGTTATAAAATTCCGATGTTTCTGAAAAGATGTTTGTCTCACTCAGCCTTGCAGCATAAGCCTTGAGCTGCTGTTGGAGATGACGCACATGCAATTTAGTAAGTTAAGAGAGGGTAGCTTTTATCTGTGACCTTGCTTCTGTTACAGATAATACAGCTTTTTCTGACAGATTAATCAGAATTGGACTAGTCAAATATCTGGGTCTGGAGATAATTGTCCTGGGTCGGGATGGCTTCTTAAGCACAACTCTATAGATAACAGAGAGGAAGATTACACCAGGAGGAGGAAGTTGGGCCTGGGGAGGTGACACAGCTGATGTAGCTGGGAACTGTCCATAGGCTACTTGGACCTGGTAAACTGATGGAGAATAGAAAATCCTTCCATACACACATGAATGTCAGTCAGTGTTCTCATACCCTTTCTCCAGAGCCAGTGATATGCATATAGTGTGCCTGTTTGCCATCCCTTGCTTTTCAGCCTCAAGTGTATTCTTGGTGCATGCTCCCAGCATGGCTGTTCTCAATTTCTCACCCAGAAGGGCAGGGTTTCCCCAGATGTCTGCTCATGTGGAGGGGCACAGAGGAGTCGGACACCGTGGATTCTGGCTCACACATAGGAAGGGAAAGTGTGGGGCCATCTTGTGTTCTCACCCCATCTCCTTCCCACTTGCTCTGCCACCCATTTATTCCTGCCCCATTATTCTCTCTCCCCTCTCTGCAGTCCCAGACTCCTTATCCCATAATTCCCCATCCAAGCGAACATTTGTAGGTACAATTTTTCTTTTAAAAAATGGTTTGAGAACCTTCTGAATTTTCTGCTATACTCAGATTGTTTTCTCCAAATAAAAAAAACAAAACAGAAAACACAGATTGTAGGTTCATGCCTTCATTTTCCCCCCAGTTTTCATCATGGCCAAATTAAAACGTCCAGTGCCAGGGTGTTGCTCAGGTTTAATGGCCGTAATACATCTCCTTGACTCATACAGGTTTTGTGAGTCCTTGTTTGCACATGTGCAGTGTAATCCATTTGGCTTTTGTGAGTGTTAGGGAAGTGCCTATCTGAAGAGACAAACTTTTTCATATGCTATTTTCAATATTGCTCCTCCAAGGGGTAGTGGGTACCGTGCAAAAGCAAAACAGAAAAAAAGTAAAATCTGTTAACTTTAAGAAAAGTTGTTTTGGGGGGCCTGTAGCTCAGGAATCCCTTGGTCAAATGACCCCAAATTTGGATATCTGCCCTGTGCCCTCATAAGAGTCTGTACATTCCAAGGAAATCCAAGTATGCAAAACAAAAAGATGGCCTCATGTTTTTTTCAAATTTTTTGTATGTATTTTTTCATTAGAAATATTAGATCTTGATTTCTCACCTCTTTGGAGGTCTCTAGCAAGATCTTTGGGAGACTTGGGTGATGAAATAATGAGTCTGAAAGCTGATCTACAGTTCCAAGACTTGGACTCCCTTTCCCTTCATTTGAAGGTTGGGAGATCTGAAAATCAAACCTCAGCCTCCTGTGATGTTCTGGGGAAGTAGGGACCTGTTATTTATGATGAGAGTTTGGGAAGTTAAGACAGATGCTATGCATCATAAAGGAGGAGGAAGTACAGGGCTACTCTATTGTAAACTTGAATATAAAAATAAATTTCCTTTCTCCTAGAGTGAAGTTGAAACACTTTGAAAAGTTTCAGGACACAACAGAAGCCCTTGCTGGTAAGTAAAGTTGAGAAAGTTAATTCTAAACTTTGCAGCTTGGTTCTTTCTGAAAAGAACCAATCACATACTTTCATTATATGCCCCTACTGTCCTCTCACCCTCGTATTATTTCTTCATTGTTTATCCTTTAGATTACAGGTGCTTCAGAACAAAGAATATAAGTATTTGTTTTCTCAGGCAGCTGCTGTGCCTCTGGACACTAGATAAAAATATTGAAATCTAGCTATTTGCTCCTGTGTTTATGGTCATGAGTGCACAAATCAGTAGTGAATAGAATAGAACCCTGTTGTCAGTGATGCATTGGTTAATACTGAATTCTAATGATTTGATTCAACATTTCGTCACTACCACTGAGACAACAGATAAAATGCCAGTAATAGATACATTAGGGCTGTTTACTCTGCGCTTCATGGAGATGTATCATGGATATGTTTGTGTATTTGATAAATGCCTGTTTATCTTAAGATCATGAATTCCTGAATTATTTGTAATCACATGCAAAACCTGCCACTTGAGTGATTTGTAGGAATTAAGCACAAAAGCATTATAAGCTCTGAATAATCTGAACTGAAGTGATAGAAGAACATAGGCTCATAGTTATTTAGGGGTAGCCTGATTCCTGTTCTTGAATGGAGTTTTTTTGTCTCTCCATAACAGTAAAATCAGTTGATTAATGTCAAATGTAGCATTTTGGCCAAACAACGAGTCTCACTACATTAGAATTGTTGGGATTGCAAGTATAAAAACAAAACAAGGAAAGTACAGGGAAGGAGACTACCTTTGAATATGGGATAATGAAATCATAACTGAGATGGAAATTACTGTTTTTTCCCACCTACATTTGTGCCTGCTGTCTAGGGTGAGTTTGGCCTTGTTATAGCACTGAGTGCCAAGAATTTCTGGGTTCTGTTACTCTGTGATACAGAAGAAGCTCTGACTTGGGCAAATCACCTAGTTTCTCTGCCTCAGTTGAGGAATCTGTGAAATCAGGGATACTTAAATTACCCAGCTCACATGGTTGTTGCTAGGATGGATTTGTAAATTGTTTTGAAGATAACTGATATGTAGCTAAGCATTATTTAAATATCAAATGGTTTAAGAACTATCTGTCAGATTTAAAGTTACCTAGCTAATGTCTCAAATAGCAAGAGTGAGAGGGCATTTATCATAGCAGTTATATTTGTTCTTCTGTTTCTTCTTTTCAGGATTTTTGAAATAATGGGTCACTGGGTTCTGCTTCACACTCCAGGCTGGAAATGTACCAATCCCAGAAGGTCAGTGGAGCGTGGAGTTAACTTGTCAAGGGAATTGCATAAGTGACCTCTTAAAATATGTCATGTGGGTTTGTGATGCTTTTACAGATTTATTTATACTTCAAAATAAAGATTCTTTTAAAACTCCTCAGATCCACATCACATACCTTAAAAAGGGCCGTGTCTGACTTCTGCCATCCCCACAAGTTGACTTCATGCTTCAGTGGGCTTTCATGAATTTTTCATCATCATCATCACAGGGTGTATATATGACTATTGCCTGTGGTGGGAGCTAGTGATGTATGACTTCAGGGGGTCTGAAAAGGGATTGGGTAATTCAATTATATTCTAAATCTTCTTAAAGTTGCTTCTGGGGATGTTCAGTACATCTCTAAAATTGGTGGACTGTTATCTTTTACAAAGTTGGCAGAACTAAGAGTTAATCCTGGTGATTTTCCATATATAGGGAGGAGGGAAAAATTAGAGCAGAAGTATTCTCAAATTAAGAACAGCAAATGTGCTAACATTTTACAACATTCATTTAAACAACTTCAGGGTCAAACAATTTCAACTGCAATTTTGGTTAGTATAGTAGCTTGCAGAGGTGTGAATGTAAGTGTACAGCCTGGTGTATCAAGTTGGACATGGTATTTTGAGTACCTGTTAGATTTTAGGAAGTTCTGTTTGTTTGTTTGTTTAGCGGCATCTTCATTCTCTTCTGCTCTCTACAGCATCCACAGCTCTGGTAGAGGGCAAGCTCAGCAAGAACTTGAAGAAAATTCTAAAGAAGATAGTGGCAAAAGATGCCCATGAACAGTTGGCCATAGCAGATGCCAAACTCGGCGGTGTCATAAAGGTGAAAACTGACTTTGCTTCTCTAATTTGATTTTATTCTGCTGAGATGTTATGAAGAGGGACCTCTGTATTTTGTGGTCCTGTAGCCATGGATTGTGCTGCAGATTATGAGGTTTCATTAGAAAAAAGTTTCTAGTTCAGAGCTGGAAAGGGAAACTTTCAGATGTGAGCTGACTATAAGCTGATATGATGTTTGCTCTGCAGCTGGACAGCCTTGAAACTGCACTCAGGTGTGCACACTTCTTGTTGTCTCAGTGGGGTATCAACTGTGAAAGCAGACAGCAAAAATATAAACTGTGTTGCCCTACTGATCTTATTTATAGAAACATCCAGTTGATGTGCTTATTCACTGTTGGTTGCTTTGGCAAGTGAGGCAGCTGCTTATTATAAGGGTCGCCGGGAGTTCACATTCCCAATGGCCCCCAAACATGTGCATGTATTCTCCAGCCCTTGTCTGAAAGGGGGGAAGTATAGAGAAGATGCATTAGGTTTATATTCTAAATCCTCGCTTATCTCCGAGATGTCGAAACCCCACCATCTCACATTCCTTCCTCGGAACCAGAGCCAGCTACCAAACCCTCTGCTTCCTACTGTGACCTGTTCAATGGCACAGTTGTGGGTTGTTGATAGAAAAATCTGCATAAATCTGTGCAGTAGAGAACTAATAAATTACGAAATCCTGGTGTTGCCCCAGATCTTAGGGGCAGAGTACACAGGGCCTTACTTACAAGTCTTGTTGCTCCTAATACCCGAATGTTAAAGTGAAAAATATGTATGATTATTACAGTGCTAGAAATCCAGATGTTTATTACCTGCGAAGGTTGTCACTGCTTCTGACTTTTTTTTGCCTATCATAAATGGGTAACAAGTATACCTTAGTAAACTATAAATATAGTAGTATTGAAAAAGAATTTGTAAGAGGATTTAATTAACTTGGTTAACACCTAATATTCACCTTATTTTTATAGGACAAGCTGAACTTAAGTTGTATTCATAGCCCAATGGTTACTGAACTGATGAGAGGAATTCGTTCTCAAATCGAGGGGCTTATCACTGGCCTTCCATCACGGGAAATGGCAGCTATGTGTTTAGGATTGGCACATAGGTGAGTTGCCATTGAAGCTGTAGTTCAGTACTTTCCACCATCTTTATTCCATTCCTGCATCCTTGGACACCCCAAACTCTGTTTGGTATCAGCGGGAGTCTGGGGTGTGAAATGAATGCAGGGTTAGGCCCAAAGTCTAATCACATTAATTTTGGTAAATCTTGCTCTAGAAGCAAGCTCTTAAAAAGTTCATTGTGCTTAGCACCACAAGTTCAAGTCAGACCTCTCAATATTTGCTGTAGCGTTAACCTGAGTTGAGTAGTTTCTTCTTGTATATTATATACGTAATAGAATAGTATCTTTAAAATGCAGTCATTAGCAATATGAAAATGACTTTTACATTACTTCATCACCACTGAGGTATCTGATACTTCAGTGCTTAATGGAAATGTTGGACTCCGTATTTCATGGATATATAATTTATATCTCCATGTACATATCGCTGTGGTACATAATATAAACATTAAATAAAGGCAGTGTTCTCGACTATAGATTTAAGCAGAGCAGTAGCTCTGCACACAGCCATGACAGGTACACAATTAGGTGCTAGAAACTTGAGCTTCAATCCAGACTCTGAGATGAACTCACTGCATGGCCTTGGGCAAGTGGCTGAACCTTTCTCATTTATTCTTCTAAAATGGAGATTGTTACCTTCCTTGCTGAGGTAATTGAGAGGGTTAATGTTTGTGCAGCTTTTTGAAGATATAAATCGCTACGTACATGCAGAGTTTCATTTTGGCATAATCCAAATGTGTGGTGCAAGATCCTAGAATGTATTTTAAAAGTATAGCTATTGGGCTTGTGCTGAAATGAAGTTAGAAGGATGAGGGAAGTTTATTTCTTTACAGTCGTGCTCCTGAGTTTCACTACCCTATAGACACAGTTTCCCGTGGATCAATCCCAACCACTGCAAAACAGGAAGTACTTGCCCTATTTGTTCTTGTGAAGAAATTTGCAAAAAGTAATGAACGGCAGATTTCCTGCCACTCTGTGCATGTAGACTATGCAGAGGGACAGCCAACCAGCCATGCTTCTCCTTTCTGGTGCCTTGGTTCAGCCCATCATAATGGGTACTGTGTGTGCTGCAGTTGTTATGGGACCAACTAGCAGCAGTGCTTCTCCAGACTTCCCATTACATCCAGCAGAGGCCAGTCCTTGGCTTTAAATTAAACAAGTGTGAATGAGCCTACAGCTGAACTCATTCATGCAAAATAAAACAAGTGGAGAAGGTTTTTTGCAGTGGAATGCCAAGAGTAAAGCTAATAACGATATCTTTGTTTTTAGCCTCTCCCGGTACAAGCTGAAATTCAGCCCAGACAAAGTAGATACAATGATTGTCCAAGCAATCTGTAAGTATATTCAGAATTTCATCTTTAAGTATTCTGCTTTTATCAGTTATTAAAGTGTGCCCTTTTCCAGATTTTTGCTGGTGTTTTAGTATAACAGGGCAGTTTGAATCAACCCAGCAGAAGTTTTAAAAACTATTGCTTATGAAAGATGTTACTGTAATTTAAATATCAAATAATCGGAGAGGGTGGTATTAAAAGATGAAGACCTTTAGTCATCCAGAAAACAGCTATAGCAGATGCAATGAGAGTTCAAGCCTCCCATTGCTTCAATTCCCAGTGTGACTCACTCTCACTAGTGATAAGAAGTTAATTGTTCCCCTCAGAATTTGTTCCGTGGTACCTCTGCTGTGGATGCCATTTGTGGTGGTAGCTTGTGTGAAGTGAACTAAGACTGCAATGCAGTAACAGTTTTAAAGATGCATGAGTAGTACAGTACCATGTTCTGCATCGTGGCTTTTCTTAAGGGAAACAGACTAAAATTTCTTTGGCAAATGGAAAATAGAATATCCAGGCTAATCTTTCCTTTTCCTTGAAGAATGCATGTTATAATGGAGTTGCTCAATCTCAGGGAGTGGTGAATGGAGCAGTTCAGTGCTGCAAATTTCATGCCCTGTTGTCGATTGAATCTTGTTGAGCTGAAAATGATGATTGAATTCACAATTTCATCACTACTGCTGAGATAGCAGATAGGCATGTCTGTATTGCATTACAAGAAAATGCTTGTAGCCTTGGGGCTTTGTAACAGTATGTGCAGTGGGTGTTCTACCCTGATGTAATAGAAATAAGCTTATAGCTGATATCTGCAGCACTGGAGTAGACCGCCTATTGCATTAGTTCTAGGTATGTTTATGTATTAAATAAACTTAAAGGGTAATTACAGCTGAAAAGAATTTTCAGTTTTTCATTATTGCATTTTTTGGGGGGTTGCTATGTAATCTCTTCACACTTAACTCAAACACAAATTGTAACTTAGATTTCATGTGGAGGTGGGCATACTTAGTTTACTATCCATGTGCAGTAACTTTAACATAGTGTATCACCTGCACACTGTTTGTATCTACATCTGGTTGTACAGTGCCTCACACAGCAGGGCCCCAATCCTGATCTGGGCCTCAGGGTGCTACTGTAACTTAAATATCAAATAGTTGGACAGGGTGGCTTTTGACATCTGCATCCTGTTTAAAGAAAAAAAATGGATTAGAGGGCTAAGATTTACACCTGAGACACAATCCTGCCAGAAAGTCACACATCCGCCATCTGGAATGGAAGACTTGGAACTCCCAGATAGCCAAACTGCTGCTCTTTGTTTGCAGGAAACTGTTCACATGCAATGTATTCAGTGTATGACACGTGGAAGAGGCCCATCATTTGAGTGGCAGGTCTCTGTGATGAAACCTCAGGCGTTACCATCATGTTAACTAATGGTTCTCTTACATTATTGTGAAGATGATAGAAGTTTGGCTTAAAGAAGAGTTTTGACAAAATGAACAAAACAATTCAAAATCAAAACTCATCCTTGTGCCTGTCCTTGTGCTCATATGGGATTATTCACTGCCCGAACACTACAAAACCTAGGTGAATTGGGATGAGTTAAGAATAAAATGTTAGTCATAACCCTAATTTCCCTATGTGTTGGATGTTTAAATTGAACCTTTCCTGGTTGTAGCTACCTGTGTGAAACACATTAGCACCAGTTAAACTATCAGAAAATCTGTTCCAAAGTGGCTTTGTACAGAAGATCCATAGCATGTATGTTGCCCAGTAAAATTAACAGTGGAATCATTGAGTGAAGAAAAGATTTGAAGGCTTTTCATCAAACTGGGCATTACTAGGAGGTAACTTTCAATTTCTGAGGCTTATTTCTGTGGAAGATAAAACAGCTCTCTTTAAGAATGCAGGGTTGCATTAGCATCCTTAATTCTGGCATGTCCTGACTTTTGAGTGTTTGACTATGCATCCTTAATGTTCTTTTAACGTAGTGTGTAATTTGATCTGTTTTGTTTGCAAAGTACGTTTCTTCACTGAAACAAATCCTTCAATGATTTTAAAATAAAATGACAACCAACCTTGTCACAGTACATTGGTGTTTGTATTTGTGTAAAGGAAACATTGTGGAAAAATACCTTGATATTTCCCTTTGCAGCGTTCATTACGTCTGACTTTAAAATGTTCCCCTTTAGACTATACTTTTTTTTTTAACATGTCTGTCCTGTCTGCAGCCCTTCTTGACGACCTAGATAAAGAGCTGAATAACTATATCATGCGCTGTAGGGAATGGTATGGCTGGCACTTCCCTGAACTAGGCAAAATCGTCACAGATAACCTAACATACTGTAAATGTGTGCGGAAAGTTGGTGAGTAACAATTTTGAGCATGCATGGGAGACTGAGTATTAGTATGATTCGCAACTTAACGCATTGTGGGACAGATTTCCTGCTGTTCACTAATGTGCAGGCCATTTCACCTGTTCACAATCCTGTATTCTCACAGTGACATTCTAGAAAATGCTTCTGTGGGAAATTGATGTTAGGGAAGTAATATAATCTGGCAGTAGTTTGTTGTAATCTAGCACTTGGAAACAAGGAGAGCTTGCACTGGCCAGCTCTCCCGGGACCACTAGCAAGTGCTGTGTAGACCACCATTGGTCCACAGACCATGGTTTGGGAATTAGTGCTTAAAACTGATATAGAGAGAGAGATGTTCAGTGTTTTTTGGTGTTCCCTGTCACCAGAGCTGTCTTATATTTACTCCTTGGAACAGAAATAACATTGGGTTTAATCTTGTGAACATCTGCATTTCAACATGTAGGCATGTTTTTTTTTCCTATTAATTTGTACAGTGATATGGTAGCTTTGCAGTTCAGAGAGGAACTTCATTGTGTTTCGTAGGTCATGTTTTCTTTATTTTTTGTTGCTCTCTTCTGGGCTTTCTCCAATTTGTCCACATCTTGGCATCATAATTTAATAAAGAACTGGACAAACAATACTCCAGTTGAGGCCTTATCAGTAGAATGGAAGAATTACTTCTCCTGCCTTGCTTACAACACTCCTTCTAATACATCTCAGAATGCTTCCTTTTTAGCAATAGTATTACATGATTGTCTCATGTTTTGTTTGTGATCCACTAGAACCACCTAGATCCTTTTCTGCAGTACTCTTTCCTAGGCAGTCGTTTTCTCTTTTGTATCTGTGCAATTGATTATTCCTCCCTAATGGGTAGGTGTTTCCATGTTGACACAGTTGGCTCTTACCTCTTTATACTCTCTCTGTTTTTGATTTACTTGATCATCTTTCTCCTTTTCTCCCCACCTTCAATCTTGTCCCGCAGGAGACAGAAGAAACTTTTCTACCTTTGACCTCTCGGAAGTTCTGCCAGAGGAGATTGAGGATGATGTGAAGGCTGCTGCAGAGATCTCCATGGGGACAGAAGTATCAGAAGAAGACATAAACAATATACTGCATCTTTGTGATCAGGTGTATATATACATTTAGAGCTTTAATTTAAGATGTGTAGCAATGTGGACAGCTGTTTTCCTAAGGAGCAGTTTTCCTATGGTTGCTCCAGCACACTTTCTTAATGGCAGTGATGATTCCTGTATTGTTGCTCGCCTGATGTACAAACATGAGAGTGCACAGTCACTACCTCATCTGATGCCATCTTGGATTGCTGACATGGAGGGGAGATGGAGGTTATTGGGTATGATTGTGAGAGGAAAGCTAACATATATTAATTAAAAAGTGCTCGGAGATCCTTAGAAAGAAGGATACTACGTAATTTCTACATTT
This sequence comes from Gopherus flavomarginatus, assembly GCF_025201925.1. Lineage (NCBI taxonomy): Eukaryota > Metazoa > Chordata > Testudines > Testudinidae > Gopherus > Gopherus flavomarginatus. Next base: position 22,318,136 of record NC_066626.1, on the reverse strand, counting down.
ATATAGCCCCTTTCATCTCCGTTTCAAAATGTTTTATAAAAGTGTAGTGCTAGCCCCATTTTGTAGATGGAAAACTGAGGCCAAGAGGATTAATCTTGCTCCCATTCTCGTAAAAGATAAAACTCCCATTTCAGTGGTGCAGAGTCAGGGTATTTGTTACTTACCCAAGCCAACACAGTCAGTGACAGTGGTAGGATGAGTAGTAGAGAGTTCCTGGCTCTTAATCCCAAACTCAGTCTGCTGTATCACGCTGACAGCCCACTGATATACTTTAATTTTTTGTGCTAACATTCTTTGAAGTAAAGAATATCCCATCTTAAGAGAGTGGTTACAAATATTTATGTTAAAACGGAATGTTCCAGGTTTTGTATTACAGAAAATAGCCTCAGTAATTGTCCTTCACTGTACTTGGCATATTGGGGTTTTACTGATAGTAGCAGCATAGTGAAGAGACATACAAATCCTGTGCATTGTATTCGTGTGAAGCTGCCCATATGAAGCTTTCAGGTAAACCTCACTTTTGGCTGTTAGGATTTCACATCGTGTTACATTTCTGTCTGCTATAACTCACTCTGACATTATACATTTGAATTATACAATTGTAATTCAGTAATACAGTTACAAATTCACTAACAGCCTCCTGACGGTAATCCTTGGTGTTTGACACACACATTAACGCTTTTACAGTTGGTTGTAAGCTGTTAGATTCCTTTAAGCTGATCTTCCGATGTGTCTGTGCCAGGTGATTGAGATCTCACAGTATCGAACACAGCTGTATGACTATCTCAAGAACAGAATGATGGCCATTGCACCTAACCTCACTGTTATGGTCGGGGAATTAGTTGGAGCGAGGCTTATTGCTCATGCAGGTAGGTCACCTTGATCAGTATATAGCAAGTTAGATGTGAACTGGCTTCACGAGATAAGTTCATCAACAGCTTTCCCTAAGGACCTGGTCAGTTGAAAGCATTGCGCTAACTTCTTGGTGTAAAACATTTTGATGAAAGCCAGAAGAACCTAGTGTGATGTCAGAATATTGGCACGAGCACAGAAGTAGTCAATGATGATTCATTTTTCAGTTTGCCTGACTTCTTTTCAGAATATGAGGGCAACATAAGTCACTACCTCTTCTGAGACGTTTTCTGAGCCTGTTGCCAACAGTTTGGTCACATCTGAGTTAATCTGTTAGGAGGTTGGGCTTTAGTTGATGTCAGACTGACTTGAAAAGTGTTAGGTTTATCTCACCTTCTCAGAGTGTAGTGCTAGCTACAGATTGTGCTGTCAGCATTCTTATTGCAGAGTACAGTCAGCACTACCCATTAATCCAGTGGGATGTTTTGTGTCAAGTCAGTCTTCCCACCTCCTTTCCAAATGAAACCTGGAGATACAGAATTGGTCTTAAGCATTGTTACTTAAGTAGTAGAGGATCAACACCACTTCCCCTCCTCAAAACTAATGTAAATAATCTTGTAAATCCTCCACCATCAAAGCTTGAAACTTGTCTCCTACCTTCACTCATTTCCTAGTATTGGTCTCAGACTTGTAACGGTGGGTCCACACGGCAATAAAATACCAGTGGCTGGCCAAGGTCCACTGACTCGAGCTTGTGCGGGGGTCAGGCTGCGGGGCTATAAAATTGCAGTGTAGAGGTATGGGCTCGGCTGGAGCCTGGGTGCTGGGACCCACGGGATTTCAGAGCCCAGGTTCTAGCCCGAGCCTGAACATCTGTACTGCTGCCCAGGTTGGCTGACCCAGGGCAGCCACTGGTATTTTATTTGCGCATAGGCATACTGTAGGCTGTTGATATTCTGATTAAACTGATAAGGCTGTGACTTTTTCTGCCCTAGGTTCCCTTTTGAATCTGGCTAAACACCCAGCTTCCACTGTTCAGATTTTGGGGGCTGAAAAAGCACTTTTTAGAGCCCTGAAAACTAAACGAGACACACCCAAGTTTGGCCTGATTTATCATGCTTCCCTTGTGGGACAAACTGCTGCAAAAAACAAAGGAAAGGTGAGTTACTGAAATTATTTATCTTGCTAATTAGCTTTTTCTGATGCAGTTGAATGTCTGGAGATTAGATGGATAACTTTAGAGTTTTGATAGGGATTTTTCCACTGCTTGCTATACTACTTTCTTTTGTGATGGTGTGCAGCATACCACGGCACCACAGATCTTGCGGTCAGCTGTCACTTTCTTTCCTATTAGAAAAAGGAACAGGGTTGTCAGTGCAAAAGTCTAAGTGATAACTTGAGTGACAAAATCCTGCTGGATTATTTGATTAGCACTGGGAATCAAACTTTCTTAAGACAGCTTAAATATCTTTTTTAGTAAAATACATGAAGATAACATTAAGCTTCCTCCACAGGAGCCAGCAAACAGAGCTGCTATCAGGGGAGTTTCAGGTGGGAGTTCTGTTGGAGGAGCAGGTTTTTGTAGTTTGTGGATTGTATTGTGGAGTTTGTGTGTGAGTGAGTGTGTGTGCAGGCTGCTAGGGACCGTGTGCTGGGAGCGAGGCTGAGCCCTGAGTTGGGGGCGGGGCTTACCTGATTAGGGGTCTTATATAAGGAGCCAGGCACTCAGGCAGCGGCACAGGCAGCTGCAGTGGCACAGGAGCCAGCAAACAGAGCTGCTAACAGGGGAGTTTCCAGGGGGAAGTTACAGGGGAAACCAAGGCAGAGAAACCAGGAAGTCAGACAAGGGAAGGGGCAGGGGTCTGCCAGCAGCCCAGTGCTTGCTGGTGGCCTGTGGTGCGGTGTGAGGCGTGGATTGCCAGGCACAGAGTTGGAAGGGTATGATTGAGGCAGAGGCAGCAGGTAGAGACACACTGAGGATGACCGGATGCGGTAGCTGTGGCATGTACATGGTCCTGGAGGGGGCACCTGAAAGGAGTTTTGTCTGCATGAAGTGCTGCCTGATAGAGCTGCTGGAAGAAAAGATAAGAGGACTGGAGATGCAGGTGGAAACTCTGGCTGAGTTTAGAAGGGGGTTTGAGCAGATGATGGAACACAGACATGATAAGGCACAGGGGATAAGCTCAGACGAGCGGATAGAAGCAGGACCAAAGAACTCTGAGGAGGGGCTGCTGGGTGAGGAAAGTGGACGGTGGAAGCATGTGACTAGGAGAACCAGGAAGAGGAAAAGACGGGCCAGCGATGGAGAAATAGAACTCAGGAACAGATTTGCTGAGTTGGAAAATGAAGATGGAGCACAGCAGGCTGCTGAAGGAGAGAGGGCAAGGAAAAAGAGACGAGCAGCTAGTCCTGCAGAAGGAGGGGAGGAGTCAATGGAGGCGACACCAAGTATGAGCCCTAGGAGGATTGTAAGGGCGAATACAAATCGAGAGGACTTGCGACCAGCTGGTGTGGGGGATAGACCAGAGAATCACACTGTCGCCAGGAAAAGGCAAGTCTACGTGATCGGAGACTCTTTACTGAGAAGAATAGACAGGCCTGTAACTAGACCTGATCGGGAGAACAGAAGGGTGTGCTGTCTGCCAGGGGCTAAGATACAGGATGTGGACCTGAGGCTGAATAGGATCCTAGCGGGAGCGGGAAAGAATCTGTTGATTGTCCTTCATGTGGGAACGAATGATCCAGCTAGTTACTCGCTGGACTGTATCAAGGAGGACTATGCCAGACTGGGGAAAATGCTCAAAGAAATCGAGGCTCAGGTGATCTTCAGTGGGATTTTGCCGGTTCCTAGAGCAGGGCGACGAAGGAGTGACAAGATTATGGCGATCAACAGATGGCTCAGGCATTGGTGTTATAAGGAGGGCTTTGGGATGTACGGTCATTGAGAAGCATTTACGGATAGACAACTGTTCGCTCAGGATGGACTTCATCTAAGTAAGGAGGGAAATAGAATTCTAGGATGGAGGCTCGCCGACCTCATCAAGAGAGCTTTAAACTAGGAAGTTGGGGGAGATGGTTGGGAGATGTTCAGGAGATCTCCACGCTGGAATATAACCTGGAGAGGGAAGTAAACAAAGTGAGCGGGGATACCCTTGCGGACCAAAGAATTGATCCAAGGAGGAATAGTGGAGTAGAAACCAGAGTAACGGGTGATGCTGGTGGTAGAAGGTCTGTGCACGACGGGGGAAAGAATGTCACTGACGCCAAACGCCAAAAATTAAAATGCCTGTAGACTAATGCGAGGAGCCTAGGTAACAAGATGGAGGAACTGGAGCTACTGGTGCAGGAAGTGAAACCGGGTATTATAGGGATAACAGAAACCTGGTGGAATAGTACTCATGACTGGAGTACAGGTATTGAAGGCTATGTGCTGTTTAGAAAAGACAGAAAGAAAGGCAAAGGTGGTGGAGTAGCCTTGTACATCAGTGATGAGATTAACTGTAATGAAATAAGAAGCGATGGAATGGATAAGACAGAGTCTGTCTGGGCAAAAATCACACTGGGTAAAAAAGCAACTAGAGCTTCCCCTGAGAGAGTGCTTGGGGTGTGCTATAGACCACCGGGATCTGATTTGGATATGGATAGAGACCTCTTTAATGAAGTAAACACAAAGGGGAAATGTGTGATTATGGGAGACTTCAACTTCCCGGATATAGACTGGAGGACGAGTGCTTGCAAGAATAATAGGGGTCAGATTTTTCTGGATGTGATAGCGGATGGATTTCTTCATCAAGTAGTTGAAGTACCTACGAGAGGGGATGCCATTTTAGATTTGGTTTTGGTGAGCAGTGAGGACCTCGTAGAAGAAATGGTGGTAGGGGACAACCTTGGTTCGAGTGATCATGAGCTGATTCAGTTCAAACTAGATGGAAGGATAAACAAATGTAGATCTGGGATTAGGGTTTTTGACTTCTCGAGGGCTAATTTTAAAGAGTTAAGGAAATTAGGGAAGTGGATTGGACGGAGGAACTTGTGGATTTAAATGCGGAGGAGGCCTGGAATTACTTTAAGTCGCAGCTGCGGAAATTGTCGGAAGCCTGCATCCCAAGAAAGGGGGAAAAAACCATGGGCAGGAGTTGTAGGCCAAGCTGGATGAGCAAGCAACTCAGAGAGGGGATTAGGAAAAAGCAGAAAGCTTACAGGAGTGGAAGAAAGGCGGGATTAGCAAGGGAAGCTACCTTGGTGAGGTCAGAATATGTAGGGATAAAGTGAGGAAGGCTAAAAGCCGCATTGAACTGGACCTTGCAAAGGGAATCAAAACCAATAGTAAAAGGTTCTACAGCCACATAAATAAGAAGAAAACAAAGAAAGAAGAAGTGGGGCCGCTATACACTGAGGATGGAATGGAGGTTAAGGATAACCTAGGCATGGCCCAATATCTAAACAAGTACTTTGCCTCAGTTTTTAATAAGACTAGTGAGGAGTTTAGCGATGATGGAAGGATGATAAACGGGAATGTGGATATGGAGGTGGATATTACCGCAACTGAGGTAGAGGCCAAACTTGAACAGCTTAATGGGACAAAATTGGAGGGCCCGGACAATCTCCATCCGAGGATATTAAAGGAACTGGCGCATGAAATTGCGAGCCCGTTAGCGAGAATTTTTAAGCAATCGATAAACTCGGGGGTTGTGCCGTACAACTGGAGGATTGCTAACGTGGTTCCTATTTTTAAGAAAGGGAATAAAAGTGATCCGGGTAATTATAGGCCTGTTAGCTTGACGTCTGTAGTATGTAAGGTCTTGGAAAAAATTTTAAGGGAGAAAGTAGTTAAGGACATAGAGGTCAATGGTAATTGGGACGAATTGCAACATGGATTTACTAAAGGTAGATCGTGCCAAACCAATCTGATCTCCTTCTTTGAGAAGGTGACGGATTACTTAGATAAAGGAAATGCAGTAGATATAATTTACCTCGATTTCAGTAAGGTGTTTGACACGGTTCCACATGGGGAACTGTTAGTTAAATTGGAAAAGATGGGGATGAATATGAAAGTTGTAAGGTGGATAAGGGACTGGTTAAAGGGGAGACTCCAGCGGGTCGTATTGAAGGGTGAACTGTCAGGCGGGAAGGAGGTCACTAGTAGAGTCCCTCAAGGATCGGTTTTGGGACCGATCTTATTTAACCTTTTTATTACTGACCTTGGCACAAAGAGCGGGAATGTGCTAATAAAGTTTGCGGATGACACAAAGCTGGGGGGTATTGCTAACACGGAGAAGGACAGGGATACTATTCAGGAAGATCTGGACCACCTTGTAAACTGGAGTAATAGTAATAGGATGAAATACAATAGTGAAAAGTGCAAGGTCATGCACTTAGGGATTAATAATAAGAATTTTAGATATACGTTGGGGACGCATCAGTTGGAAGCAACAGAGGAGGAGAAGGACCTTGGGGTATTGGTTGATAGCAGGATGACTATGAGCCGCCAATGTGATACAGCTGTTGAAAAAGCAAATGCGATTTTAGGATGCATCAGGCGAGGTATTTCCAGCAAGGATAAGGAGGTGTTAGTACCGTTATATAAGGCGCTGGTGAGACCCCATCTGGAATATTGTGTGCAGTTCTGGTGTCCCATGTTCAAGAAGGATGAATTCAAACTGGAACAGGTCCAGAGACGGGCTACTAGGATGATCCGAGGAATGGAAAACCTGCCTTATGAAAGGAGACTCAAAGAGCTTGGCTTGTTTAGCCTGGCCAAAAGAAGGCTGTGGGGGGATATGCTTGCTCTATATAAATATATCAGGGGGGTTAACGTTAGGGAGGGAGAGGAATTATTTAAGTTTAGTACTAATGTAGGCACGAGGACGAATGGGTACAAACTGGATATTAGGAAGTTTAGACTTGAAATTAGACGAAGGTTTCTAACCATTAGGGGAGTGAAGTTCTGGAACAGCCTTCCGAGGGAAGTAGTGGGGGCAAAAGACTTATCTGGCTTTAAGACTAAGCTTGATAAGTATATGGAAGGGATGTTATGATAGGATAGTTTAATTTGGGCAATTGATCTTGGATTATCACCAGATAAGTCTGCTCAGTGGTCTGCAGGGAGATGTTGGATGGGATGGGAACTGAGTTACTGCAGAGAATTCCTTCTTGGGTGCTGGCTGGTGGGTCTTGCCCACATGCTCAGGGTTTAGCTGATCGCCATATTTGGGGTCGGGAAGGAATTTTCCTCCAGGGCGGATTGGCAGGGGCCCTGGAGGTTTTTCGCCTTCCCCTGCAGCGTGGGGCATGGGTCGCTTGCTGGTGGATTCTCTGCAGCTTGAGGTCTTCAAACCAATTTTGAGGATTTCAATAACTCAGTCCTGGGTTAGGGGTTGTTATAAAAGTGGATGGGTAGGGTTCTGTGGCCTGCCTTGTACAGGAGGTCAGACTAGATGATCATATTGGTCCCTTCTGACCTATGAGTCTGAGTCTATTTCAGAGGAGGAAATCTGTGAAATCATAGGCTTCTATTCCATATTGGAACTAAGAGCTTATATTTAAAGGATATGAGGAATTTTAAAGGTGTTTTTTGTAAAATGACTTTGAACATGTGTTCACATTGAGGAAAAAGTTCTTCAATTGGTTTTTAAAGGCAAATTGCTTCCCGTGTATATGTCAAGTTGGCCTGGTGTGTGAAGGGTGAATGGTGAAGTAAAGTTACCATATAAAAAAATTTTAACACTGAAGTGACTACCTTGTGTCCAATCTTAGCATTTAACACTCACCTCTTTTTCCAGATCTCTCGAATGCTAGCAGCCAAAACTGCATTGACTATTCGTTATGATGCCCTTGGAGAAGACTCCAGTGCTGAAATGGGAGCTGAGAACAGATTAAAAGTAGAGACTAGGCTGAGACACTTGGAAGAGAAAGGGGTGAGCCTGGGATGCAGTGGTGAAAAGATAATTAAATTAAAGCTATCCAGGAGAAGAGGAGATTTTCATTTTTTTTTTTTTTTATGTGAGGGGTGTGGTTCTTAGAATGCACTTCTCCCAATTCCTCTTTCCTGCATAAGATTGTGGTACTTTCCTTTGCCATACTTTTCCCTGGCCTAGACTGGGACAGACAGACACGGTGGGGATGGGGGGGAGACTTCAGGGTGAGCCCATCCGTGCCTTCCTAGGCCACCACTTTCATTAGCTTTCCCTCATTCCATATCTACATTTAGATGTCAGTGTGAAACCTCAGTTCTAATCCAGGAGCAGAGTGAGTGAGATGCAGACTTATGTTCCACTGACATGGATGCTGCGGTTGCTTGATATTTTGTGGCATTTCTGTGTCTGGGAAGTAAGCTCCCTGGAGCTTCAAGGATTCTTCCACCCACTTTAGTCAACGATATGTGTAGTCCACAAGAGCTCCCTCTGGAGCCAGTAAACAGAGAGCCTTTGTCAGCCAAAGAGGATGCAAAGTGCTCCATTCTTCTCCCATCACCAAGTTCTAAGCACCCTGCTGCCCCACACCAGTATTGCATCTGTCTACATAATATCATTGCCCTCTTCTGGGTGGAGTATCCACCCTGCTCCAACTACGTGGTCCTGTTTAGCTCCAGTGGCTGCAGCCTTTAAAGCTTAGACATTCTACTACACAAGCTTTAGTATTGACATTTCTTGTAAATTACAAAAAGGGATCTGCTCTTCATGAACCTTGAATGGGTTAGAAATACAGTGCACATGACACCTACATTTCTAAATGCAAATTAAGACCCCTCTCACGAGTTTGCCCTAAAAAGTAGATATTGTTTAGTTATACTTCACTGGCAGCTGAGAGCATGTCCTTTTTTGCAAGGCGTTGCATGCCTGTCTTTGCAGTTTTAATTCCTTTCAAGGGCTGTGGAGTTAGTTCTAAATTGTTTTCGTTATGAGTAATTTGTTTTCACTTCTAAATTTTTATCCTAGATAAGAAGAATAAGTGGCACAGGAAAGGCCTTGGCCAGGGCAGACAAATATCAGCACAGGAGGTGGGTAGTTTTCTGTTTAGCTTGGCAGTGTATAACTTTATTTTTATCACCCTGAGACTTGGGTTTTGATCTCTGACTTCAGTTCCAGGAAACGTTTTTCATGCAGTTAAATACTGGCAACATGCCCGTTACTAAGTACCACCTACTTTTCTTTCATTTAACACAATTGTGGCAGAGTAAAGCAGGTAGATTAGGGTAACTACCCTGACTTTCTGAGAATGGGTTGCTGAGACATCCTCTGAGAGAACATTGGGTATTAGCATCAGTTGTGAAACTCTGAGGGTCAATGACTAGCTGTTTTGTTTCACGCTAGTCAGAAGTATTTAACATTTTAGAAATACAGGGTTTAGGGAAGCTTTTCCCCCCCATAACACGTTTGAAAGCCACACTAGAAACTTCCTTTGACAGTTTCATTCTAGAAAATGCCAGTCGCAAAACTCCCAGGAGAAATCGTCAAAAACTTTCAGTGATGTAGATTGGTTCCAGGACGTGACCTGTGGCAGGGTTTTACGTATGGAAAAGCTTTGAAATGGCAGCAGGTGGAGCACAAGTGGCTTTTAGGGTGGAGAGTAGGAAGGTGGTCTGATACGTGTATATCCTCAGTGTGTTGACTTGGGGAGTCCTGACTTCCTGATTGGACATGTGTGCAGAACATTTCAGCACTAACAAATGGAGCTCTAGGCTTAAAAGGAGAGCGGACTACAGATACTTTCCAATATGTATGGTTCCGTTTAGCAGTTAAGAATAGAAAAAGTGAGATGTACATTTTACTACAAATAAACCAGACATTAATATTTCTGAGTTTTCAACAAGATGGCCATTTCTGATAGGAAAGTAGCAGCTTTTCTGATCCTGGTAATGTGGGAGACAGATTGTAAGTGAGATTCTACCCTACAATAATACAGGTTTGACCATAAAAATAATTTTTGGTGTTGGCTATTTCAAGTGTTAAATGTCAGGTCTCTTTATGATGAACTGATATCAAAGTGTCTTGAGGAGCTTCTGTTACAATCTGACATGGACCACCCTGGAGTTACTGACAATGTCGCTCATCTAATTTTTGACCAAGATGGCTATCGCCTGTTGGATCAGAAATACCCTTTTCACAGTCTGTATAGGAAGAGAGATGCTTACAGCCACTTGAAAGCTTACATTTACTGCAGAATGGGGGGCAGGTTTTTTCAAAGTTATAAATGTATCAGACTGCACTTAGAATCAATTGTATGGTATTTTGTAGAGATGGTCCAAACACCCCTTTTTTCCCCAAAAAAGCTTTGCAAGACATTGAACTTTGCTTATCTGTAATAGTTCATTGTAGCCCTTTGATCATCAATAGTATTTTAGCGATGACCAAAAGGAGGATTACTATGGTGGTGCTCTCCTCCTGTCATCAGTACTGAAGTAGTATATGCATACCCATAAAATATTCTGATTGTTAGTAGGATCAATATTTAAAACTCCTTTGCTTCAGTAGAAATACTGTTCTTAACTGATGCCAGAGACCGTGCCTCAGCAAGTAGCTGTCATTGGATGGGACAAGCTTTTAGCTGCCGCAGGGTCTGGAACAGATGTTGCGATATTGAAGGAAGTCTGAATTAGAGAAATGAGCAGAGTACTGAGATGGGGGCATGCTGATGAGGGTGGCTAGAGTTGGGAAGATTTCAGAAGATGCTGGAACTGAACAAAGGAGGAGTCTCAGGTATGGCTACACTGTGTGTTTTTAAAACATGTGGCAGCAAGTCTCAGAAACTGGATCTACAGACTTGGGCATGTGCTATGATGTTAAAAACAGCAGTTTACATGATGCAGCTTGGGCTCCGAACACACCCTCTCTTCACATTTCAGTGGCTGAGCTCCAGTCAAAGCTGAAACGTTTGCGCAGCTGTTTTTAGCACTATAGCATGAGCCCAAGTCTGTAGACCCAGGCTGAGAGACTCTCTGCTTTTAAAATGCAATGTAGACATACCCTAAGACACGTGAGAGCAGAATTCCCAAGATGAAAATCAGAATTAGATGTCTAACTGCCTCTTGTGCCTGGCTTGTACATGCTGTTGAGTAGACTTTCTGAAATGCAGGGAATATCTATACTGCATTTTAAAACTTGCAGCAGCGTGTCTCAGTGCCTGGTCTACAGACATAAGTCACATTTGAAAACATAATCCCGGCTATACATACAAAAAGATTGGTCTACAGTAACTGGTACCATTCCCGAAAGATATCTTGGAGTCATTGTGAATAATTCTCTGAAAACATTTGCTCAATGTGTAGCAGCAGTCGAAAAAGCTAACGATGTTAAAGAACCATTAGGAAGGAAAGAAGACAGTAAATATAATGTCGCTATATAAATCCATGGTACCCCACACCTTGAATACAGCATGCAGTTGTGGCAGTCTTTTGCAGGGCAAGTATACCCTGTCACCCTGGGGGTGGGGCGGGGGCATGGTAGCCCTGCAGTTAAATCAATGTGGCTGCCTTCAGCTTCTGGGCTGCATGGACCAATGGCCGGCATCAGTGGACTCCCCTTGTCTGCAGGGCAGTGCTGCCTAATAGCTAGAGCCAGTCAGATACCCCTTGGCTGTAGGGAAGCATGGCCTAATGGCCAGAGTCAGTAGGCAGGGCTTTGGTGGGCTGGCCTCCCCCAATTAGGGCCACTGGGGTAGGGGCATGCAGGCCCTTCCTACTAGACCCAGGTCCCAGCCAGGGTCCTGGTAATGGCAAATGGGTTTCCATTAATCAGGCAGGGAATCTGCCTGAAACATGCCAACTGCTGCAGAGACACTGGCTAGTCTCTCTCTGGGCTACCTACCGTGATTCCTGCAGCTGAAGTCACGGTGTCCTCGTCTCTGGGCTCCTTGGGTAGTGACTGCAATCTCCCTGGGACATCCTCAGGTACCTGGGCAGTTGCCTGGGCCTTGGCATTTCCTGCTCCCGCGGTCCTGGATCCTGGCTGCTCCTCAGCTGGAGCTGGCATGGTGCATCCTTCCTCCTTGGTGTTCAGCCCAGACTGAGCTAGGCTGCTCCCTGTTTATACTGCAGCAGCAGTTGGAGCATGCCCAGCAGGGTTGAGAGGGCATGGCTGCTTCTGCCAGAGTGCTGCCCCTTCCACTTCAGTGAAGGGCAAGTACACCCTGCCATATCATCCCATCTCAAAAAAGATGTATTAGAATTGGAAAAGGTACAGAGAAGAGCAATAAAAATTATTACTGGTATGGAACATCCTCTATATGAGGAGATATTAAAGAGACTGGGACTGTTCCTCTTAGAAAAGAGATGACTTTTCTAAGAGGGGGTATCAGAGAGGTGCATAAAATCCTGAATGGTGTGGAGAAAGTGAATAAGAAGAATTATTTACCCCTTCACATACATCAAGACTCAGGGGTCACTCAATGCAGTTAATACACAGCAGGTTTCAAACAACGGGAGGTACTAATTCACACAACACACAGTCAACTTGTGGAACTCGTTTCCAGAGGATTTTGTGAAGGCCAGACTATACCTGGGTTCAAGAAAGAATTGATTGTTAGCCAAGATTGTCAAGGATGCAACCCCATGCTCTGGATGTCCCTAAGCGTCTGATTGCTAGAATCTGGGAGTGGACAACAGGGGATGGATCACTTGATAATTGCCCCGTTTTGTTCACTTACTCTGCAGCATCTGGCATTGGCCACTTTTGGAAGACAGGATACTGGGCTAGATTGACTATTGGTCTGACCCAGTATGGCCATTCTTATGTTATGCTTGTGCACCTGGCCACACTCTCTTGAACGAAACAATTCTTCAGGCTCAACTGTGGAGCGGGCAATATAATGGATGATGTGGTCTCAGACTATAATAGAATTGAAATATTGATTACAATGACCCTTGTAATAAAAAGTAAAATTCACCACCTGAACTGGCTTTTCTGGGCAGATGACAGTTGTACTCTGTTTTTAGTGGAGTTGTAGCCTTATTGGTGCCAGGATATTTTTTACTGGACCAACGTCTGTTGGTGAAAGAGACCCACTTTTGAGCGACACAGAAAAAGAGCACTATGTAGCTCAAACACTTGTCTCTTTCACCAACAGACGTTGGTCCAGTACGAGATACTACTTGTTTCTCAATTGTACTAGGTGGAATACAGCTCCTGTGTTCGTTTGTTTCTCTGTAAATGGAAACCAGGCCACCAATGATCCTTCACTTGCCGTTAGCTGTGCTGTCTCCACTGAAAATCATAACAGTGAGGTGGTGATGGTAGAGAATTGAAAGTGAGCATTTCACCAGTGTATCTTATTTACAGTGCTGTTTCTTCCCTTGCAAGTTTGCAACTTAACTTACTGAGTTTTCTTCATTCCAGTGAAGTGAAGGTATATGACCCCTCTGGTGACTCTACACTCCCTGCTGTTCCAAAAAAACGTAAAATTGAAGAGGTGGAAGAAGAGGAGACACAGGTTACAGTGAAAGCAAAGAAGATCAAAGTAGAAATTAAAGGTTGGTTACTGTATTTGTGTCTAACGCATCATTTCCTGCGAGCGTTGTGTAAAGGGAATTAGAGTGGCATCTGGTCGCCTTTCAGAATACACAACTGTTTTCCATGAGTTTGACATGGTGGTTTTTTTAAATCTTGTTGTGGGCTGAAACTGGACTGCATTTGTTTTATATACATTTCTAAAAGGCCGGTGATGCTCTAAGCATAATATAGAAGAGGTTTAAAAAAAAAAAATACCAGCCTCAGATGTCTATTACAGAATTTACTTTCTGAGTAGAGTATCAGAGGGGTAGCTGTGTTAGTCTGGATCTGTAAAAGCAGCAAAGAGTCCTGTGGCACCTTATAGACTAACAGAAGTTTTGGAGAATGAGCTTTCATGGGTGAATACCCACTTCGTCGGATGCACCCACGAAAGCTCATGCTCCAAAACTTCTGTTAGTCTATAAGGTGCCACAGGACACTCTGCTGCTTTTGCTGAGTAGATTCATCTTTAACTAACCTTGTTTGGTATCTTGAAAAGAAGTGGTTCACACTTCTAAAAATTTTGGCGTTGTGCTAACTTGTTTATCCCATTTACAATGAGTATGGGTAAACCCCTATTAACCAAATAGTTTGGGTCATATCCAAAATTGGGGAGAATCAGAATTTCATAATAAATGACAATTTAGAATTTCACAATCTGAATTTCAGATAATTAGGGTTTGGATAATAGAAGTTTATTTGTATGTGTGTTTAAAAATAACCACTCCATTCTAGAGTGATAGACCTTGATAAGCTAGTTACCAGCTCTGAGTTACCTTGTGAAAGATCTTGGATTGTTTCTTCGGAATCGTTAGTTTTTGTATTGAGAATTGCTTTACAAACTGCCTAGGCAGGTATGCTAAAAAGCTACTTCTTCCTCAGCTCCAAAACATCAAAAGAGCTAACTGTATGCTTGCTCTGGTAGTGGAGCGCAGAGATGCTGCATTTGAGTTTCCCTGAGCCAGAGTTGGCTGTGAGCTGCTCCAGGTTATGTCAGCTGCTATGATCTAAATCACAGTAATTTACTCCTGGGGGAATTCTGTGCCAAAAAATTACAAATTCTGCGCACAGTATTTTAAAATTCTGCAAATTTTGTGTGTCAAAATAACACTAAACCACACCAGTTTCAATTATTTTGGTAATTTATTTCAAAATTCCTGTCAGTAAGTATGTCTATAACAACACAGACATAGAAAAATTCCCCCTGGAGTAGAGAGTTAAAGAAACTCCTATGACAACCCAGTTCCTGCTTCTCTGCTCCCTCTTCCCTACAGCCCAGCCAGGGGGGCCAAACACTCTCTCCCCTCCCCCCCAGAGCCCAGCTGTGAGGTCCTCCCTGGCCCAGGCACTCCCCACCACCCCTTCCAGAGACCAGCTGCAGCTCTCCCTCCCCCTGCCGCCCTGAAACTCGTACATCTTCTCCCCAGTCACAGCCGCACCCCACCCAACCCCAGACACTCACCCTCTACCCACTAGAGGCCAGCCTCTGCTCACACCCTCTACCCCCAGAGGACATTCATATCCCCTCCCCACCAGAGCCCAGCCATGCTCCCCTCTCCCTAGCCCAGACCTCACACCCTCTACCCCACAGAGGCCAGCAAGGGGGGCCTGCAGCCCTCCAGGGATCCCGAAGGAGAAACCGCCTGATGCTGGGTCCCAGACTTGTATGGAGTTTCTTGCATGCTGCTGCCTCTTTCCTTCAGGGCATGCTGGGAACTGCAGCTGCTGGGGACCCTCCAGTTCCCTCCATCTCGCACTGGTCTTGCCTTCTATTTCCAAGCTGGGCTCTACTGGTCCAGTGATCCCTAGTGGCAGCCAACATGTCTGCAGCCCATTTCTGTAGTGCAGGGAAAGGGAAATTCTGTGCACACATTAATTTCGCCAAAATTCTGCATTGAGCAGTGGCGCAGCATTCCCCTAGGAGTAAACAATGACTGGCAAATGCTGTAAGAGCAGG
Source organism: Gopherus flavomarginatus (assembly GCF_025201925.1). Taxonomy (NCBI): domain Eukaryota; kingdom Metazoa; phylum Chordata; order Testudines; family Testudinidae; genus Gopherus; species Gopherus flavomarginatus. The sequence goes on along the minus strand of NC_066626.1, from coordinate 22,302,842 downwards.
CAGGGCCACTACAGGGATGCCAGATCCCCCTCATAGCCACCATTCTCCATGCACCAACATTGAACAGTGAGGGTGATTTCAGCGCAGTTGCGCTGGCTCTGCATCATCCTCAGGTCCCCTATTGCCAAGGTGATCTTCCTGGGGGCTGACTATGCTGGCTTTATGGCATCTTGCACTGGTGGAGTGGCTCACGGGCTCTGTAACTTAGCTGAGGATTGGGACTATCCTCTCCCGTGGTACAGAGCTGTCTTTCTATAGTGTTGGGGGAAAAGGTCCACATCATGACTTTTGCTGTGATATTTAATACAGTAATGAAACAAGGACACATGGGAGTGGTCTGTGATGATTTTAATGTTCTTTGCCTAATTCCTTGTGGAGTATGTGGACATTTTTAGTCACTACCTCTTCTGAGACCCTTCTGAATGTGTTGTCAGCACTAAATTAACCCTTTATTATAGGCACAGAAATGTTTCCATAGACTGCCTTTCCATTGTAAACCTAGATGTGAAACACTCCATACTTATGTCCCTACCCCATAACTGCCCCAGAAAACATGGTGTCTTGCTGACACTTCTCAAGTATTCTCCTAGAATAGTGGTTCTCAAAACTTTTGTATTGGTGACCCCATTCACATAGCAAGCCTCTGAGTGCAACCCCTCCCCATATAAATTAAAAACTTTGTTTTGTATACATAACACCATTATAAATGCTGGAGGCAAAGTAGGGTTTGGGGTGGAGGCTGACAGCTTCCGACCCCCCCCCACCCCATGTAATAACTTTGTGACCCCTGAGGGGTCCCAACCCCCTGTCCTAGAAGGAGAAAATCTACAGCCAATTCCATATTAGTCAGGTATGGTTCTTAAAGATTAATTTAACTTTTTTTTTTTTTTTTTTAACTCATGAGCATGCCTACTAATGGATTATACCACAAATACCTTTGCCTACAAATCATATCGCTTATTCATTTGGCCTTACTGAGTACTGGTGCCTCTTAACATTTTGGGGATATATAAAACTTAGTTTTGGTGAGAGCTTGGAAAATCGGATCCACCAATATCATATATAGTGGGCAAACTTCAGCGTGGTTCAGTGGATTGGTAAAGTTAAACTTCGTCAGATGTCCTGGTTTTGTTGGCAAGTCCAGAGCTGAGCCATGGTCCTGTCTTTCCAATAAGAGGTGTGTTGGTGAGACACATCTTAAAAATCTAACTAGCTGCTATCATCTGCAAACAAACTTTCTTAAATTAGAATTAAGGGTATAAACAGTTCAGGAAAAATCATTAAAATTTACTCCAAAAATCCAAAATACCCAGAAAACACTGAAGAGCTGCAAACTTCTAAGTGAATTTAGAAGTGAGAATTTGAGTTATATGAATGCCAAGTTGAGGTACCATAAACCACCTTCGTGATGTCTTTCATCCTCCTCCAAAGCACACAGCTGTACATCTTACTTCATGGCCAGTAACACATATGCTTTGCGCTAATGTTGACAAAATTTCCCCTTCACCACCCTGCCCATCCAGACCTTTCTCCCAACTCTAATTCTTTTTAAGCCAGCTGTACTATGCTTATTGGTGTCCATATGTCCCAATCATGACTGAAACGCTATTGTGCTAGGGGCTGTACACACTGAGTCAGGCAGATATGAAGAGCTTATTTATCTCTTACCATCCATGTGCAGACATATCCTTTCTCATCATCCTCTTATACCCTTTAAAATCACAACTTCACAAGGTTCACACATTACTATTGTATCTATGTAGTTCACAAACACCTTTCGCAGCCACCATTCTGCTCATATCCAAACTTCTGTTTATCCTTTGTATACCGTTGCAAAATAGAACTTTACTTAGCACAGTACCACTCTACTCTCAATGTACCTCTTACTACTCGCCACCCACATTTAATCAGCTATCCACCTTACGCCCTCCCCATCCTGTGGACTGTCCATCCGCCAACCTGTGTGGTATTCTCTGAAACAGGACAGATCATGACCTCACTGTTTTCAGGTAGATGACAGAAGAGCTGACATGTCCATCATGTGTTGTGGCAGTGGTAGCTTGAGAAGTTTGGCAGGTAGCTCTAAGTGGCATATGGAGTGTATTGGATGATTGAGAAATCCAGAGTTAAGGCTTTATATACTTAAACCCCAAGTGTGTTAGATTCCTTGGCTTTAACCTTTTTTTTTAAACTGCAGTGCTCTACTGAGGTATGTCTTTTTAACTTAGCATTACAACCTGAAAGGGACACCAACTGAAAAATCATGTGCCTGATGTTACTGTAACAAAAATAAGAGAATTTATTTTCTGTTTCCTCTGAGCATTTGGTAGCACTTTGGACGTCGCTTTCAGTGTTTCCCTATTTGCGTGGCTCTTTCAAACAGCAACCAGGGGCGTGCATGTGCTTTTTAAACACAAGGGGTTTGGAACCCTTTCAGAAATTGGCAGGCAGAGTATCTGAAGTCACTTAACTTTTTTTTAAAACTGTCTAGAAAATAAGTCGACACTGTCCCTGGAACGCCACTGTTTCAGTGGGAGTGGGAAACCTGGTATGAATCAATGGGAGTATATGTTGGACAGAATGACTTGAGGTTTTAGTCTTCTAACATGACCACTAATAGTGCTCACCAGTACCACCAGTAAAACATTCAGCTTACTTTAAAGGTCATAGTGTGCAGCTATGGCTTGTCACTAACCCAATGTTAAAACCCAATGTTTAACCCAATGTTAAAACTCCTATACTGCAAGAAGGGGAAGCATCTTTTTTAAAATAAATTAATGGTGGTTAACCCTGCAGGGCAGGCTCAAGTGATGGGGTCTACCTATCAGGGCACATTTTAATCATATGCTATTTGACCTGTCATCTGTACACTGGAAGAAGTGGGTGGAGTATGATGTGTATACAAAGTGCTTGGTATCTAAAAATGCGTTGAAGATTTTTGTATGGTAAAACACTCATGGTGGAACCCAGAGTACTGATACCTACACTGTATAGATACTGGTAGGTACATCAGTCAAGCTAAGCTATTCTGGGTGCTGTTTAGGCTGGTTCAGAGTCTGCTGACAAAGGCTCTTGCCGCTTTTGTCAACTGCTGTATTGCAAAGAAACCCTACTGGGCTGAGTGACTTGCTCGTGCCAGGTCTGGAGGGAAAGAACAGCCTCCCTGGAGCTGTTATCCTCATTCTGTCCAGGTTTGAACATGTGAAATCTTATGATGAGCTCTGTTGGAAACTAGCAATTTAAGTCTTTATTCAGGCATCCTGCTGCTTGCTGTGAGAAATTACAAGACCTGTGAATACAAAATACATTATTTTGCATTGAAATTTGTGACAGTTCCCTTGGTGTTTCAAAGCAGATGACACAGTAATAACAGGTTATTTTCCAAAGGTAACCACACAGCACATTGTTCAGTATCCCAACAGAGTGAAAACTTACAGTACAGGAAATGTGACTCAAAATAACGTATGTCACATTGCATAGCAAGAGAAATGTATGAGTACAATTATTTGTATGTTGTTACTTCTCTTTATGTATTATCAATTTGTGTAGGAAGTTAGATTATATGCACACACTAGTTGCATGTTGGCCCACATATCTGTTGTGGAATCAGTTTATTATTGTACACACCAGGCCTTTTGTCTGGAATTGTCTTCTAATGAGGGTTTGAGCATTTTTTATTGGTAAACTGCATGTATTGCTCTATTTTGCTGGTTGCAGTTTGCAGGTTGCAAAAGGCCAAGGGGGGCAACAAAAAACAGATTAAGTCAACAATCCAGCTAGCCTCAAAAATAAAAAACAAAACTCGCCCAACGCACGCAAACAAGCTCTCTGCTGCCTGCCAAACCGCCAAAAGCCTATAGTTTTGTTTTGTTTTGTTTTTAAATCTAAGCCAAGCCACCCTAACAAGGTTGCAAAATCAAAAAATAACAGCCTTGCAACTCTAAAGCCGGTATGTTTTTAAAAATCTAAAATAGCCACAAAAAGCTTGTTCAAACTAATACAAAGCGCACAGAAAACAAGAGTCCCTAAACAAAAATGTCCCCAAAAAACCCAGCGCTTAAAACCCTTCCAAAAACTAGAGTCAAAAATTTATAGCAAACTCTAAACAACCTGTGCACAGGGCAAAACTCTCATCTGCCCTTCCCCCTCTTCTCACGTTACACCCAGGCTTGGCCAGCCATGGGTTGTGCATGTGTAAGTATAAAAGTGGGTTAGGGGTCAGGCACTTCCTTCCTCTAAGTAAGGTGGGGCGCACCCAGCACTCGCTGCTGTTATTTGGTTAATAAAGCTTTAAACGTAGTCACTTGGTGTGCTCCTTTGTCTTCTCCCCTAAAAGTCCTGTGGCCTCAGCATAATCACCTAAAGCCCCAGGCAAATTAGTAGCAGAAATCTGTCACAATGTGACCAGGCATTTTATACACTGGAGTCAATTTTGTGTCTTATGTTTGCACTTGAGGCAAATGTTAAAACGTTCTTTTGTATCATATTACTCTTTTGCTGGTCTGAAAGAGTTAACTCTACGCTACATTTTTGTAATTTTAAGGGAAAGTCCAGTCTGTTCAGTTTATTTTATCTGAGATGTTTCTTTACTTTGTGGTGTTTGATTCACCTTCTCACTTTCAATATTGAATATGTTCAGATTTTTGGAAGTGGTATACTAATTGTTTCCTCTTTTGAGTCATGACTACATGCCACAAACACTGCTGGCATCAGCATCCCAGTTAAGTAGAAACTGAAGTAATGTTGCTACATCATGAGTTGATGTATTGCAAGGCATTGTGTGCTAAAGAGTGTGGTATCCAAGACTGACTCAGTTAAGCAAAGAAATTTAATGAGGTGGGGCTTTAGTGGTATTGTGACTCTGCTGCATAAGATATCAGATGAGTAGTGCTTTATGCTTGATTTCTCTCTGAAGGTTCCTAAAGCTAAATGGTGTGTGTGTGTGTGTGTGTGTGTGTCTGTTATAAATTAGTAGTAGATAATACTGTACTTGCCCATACATTCTGTTGGAAGACAGAACTGAAAATTAATCGTAGGTAGTTGTGTGCTCAGATCTGTTTGAATGATGAAATTTTGAGTCTTAAGCAGAATTGTGAGCCCTGATGCCAGCGGGCAGTAGGCATGTGAAAAAGGGAAATATTGAGGAGTGGGAGAAGAGAGGTGGTGTAGAGAGGTAAAACTGCATGAAGGACTCCTGAATGCACTGTGACATGCACAGCGTCATCATTCTCTCATGTAACACACAGTGCAGCTACCGCTTTCTGCCTTAAATGCTTTTGACAACTGACAGCCTGATGTTTTGCTTTTCTGTGACACAGAAGAGGCAGATGTAGAGGAAGGGGAACTGGTCAAAAAGAAGAAAAAGAAAAAGGAAAAGAAACAGAGAACTGAGGAAGAAGCAGCTTTGGCTGAAGAGCCATCCACTAGCACAGCAGTGGAGGTGAGATGGGAATCATTCTAAATGATCAGTCGCATTGAAATCTGCAAGGATATTTTCTTTCTGAAACAGTGAGGGGGAGAAAAATACCCATGTCTGTATAGCTCAGTGTATGGGGACTATTGTTTTATATTCTCTTCAGCCCTTGTGTTTTGTAATATTCAATATTGAAGGGTATGAAAGGGATCAGGTTACAAATTAGGGTAATGGGAAATTCATGACTGTCTCCAAGTACACTATTTCCTATTCTCTTACCCTCTTATTTTGAAATGCGATCTCTAACTTTATACTTCTACCCTTCCAGTTCAGCTTAATAGCCACTACTCTTCTAAAGACCGGACAGGGTGTCCTTCAATCCGCTTGGTGGTATTCACTCAGCAACATCCCTTAATAGCTCAGAAAAATGTCTGTGCGACCCTGTTTCGCTGCACTGGCTAGGCTGCTGCAGTGAGCCAAAAGATCTCTTCAATGGCAATACAGAGTGGCTGCCAAACAACTAAGCACTGAATGAATACCACATTCTTTAAATGTTTTCTGGTTTGGGCTGCCAGGGGTCTTAAACCATGCTAGTTACAATTGTGAGCTACTAGCAGTGGTGACTCACTACAGTTTCTACTGTAAAGTTGGACAAGGATTTGTTTTGAGACCTGTGCCAGCGAAACCGTACTGTAAACCTGTGGAGTTGCAACCCAGAAATGGAGGGAATGCCAGATGGGTTGCACCCCTCTGACTGAGTACTAAAAGCTGGGGTCACTAGAACATCGTGGATGCTTAAGGAGGGAGGGAGCACCTCACTCTTTGCCCCGCCCACTTCCCACGTAATTCTCAGGCCACTTCCCTGCCTGCGCAGTGCTCAGCTCCAGGAGAGGAGGAGTAGCATTTCAAGGAGGCTGTCAAGCTGGCCCTGCAGCCCCTCAAAATGGAACTCTCCAATCCTTGATGTTGGTTGCCAGGGAGAGGAGGAAAAAGCATTACTAACAGCAGCTCCTTCAGGCCACATCCCCACCCACCCACTGTTGCACTCTATAGCACTCCTTTAAGACCCCACCACCCAGAAGCTTCCAGTTTTTCTTTCTGTGACCCTAAACCCGCAATGTTATGGCCACAGTATGTTGGGAGGCTGTGGCTAGTTAAGGAATGATTTTTCAACTGTGTTCTGGGTTGTGGACCAAAAAGTTTGAGAACCTTTGATAAATGTTACTCCTCAGATAGCATGTAATAGTTACCCTGTTCTGTGCTAGTGGTGGAATTCGCACGGTTTAGAAAATCGTGTGGACATTCACTTTTTTTTTTTAAAAATGAGCTTTGGTTCCACTAAATGCTGAAATCTGTAGAAGAATCTCAGTTGCCGACCCCTATTGCTGATGTCTTGCTTTGTGAAGTCCTTAGAAATTAGTCTGTTCTGTGGCTGAGCTCCCTATTTGCAGGCTTCAGTTTGCCCTGCTTTGCACTGGAGGTAATTATGGGTTCCTGCAGTCCAGTGAGCATTCTTTTCTCTGAGACTAGGGAAGGAAATGAATGAGTTTGTGAACCCCTAACAGCAGTTTAACATTTGTAAACCACTTTGTGAACGTGAGCAGCACTATCCAAGTCCTAAGTTATCTAACTGCTCCTGTTAGTGTTCTGCATTACCTGTTCCGTTATCATATATTCATAGAAATGTTTCCTTTGTTTTGCAGAGTACAGAGAAGAAGAAGAAAAAGAAGAAAATCAAAGTAGAGCAAGAGGATTAGTGCAGGAGAAACGATTCATTTGGATGCTTCAGTTCAGAATATATTCCCTAGAATACTTTCTCTTTAAATACTTGCTCAAACACCATAACTTCCCCCAATAATGGGAGAGGGCAGGTGGAAGATGAATTCGATAAGTCTCTGCTGTCTCTTTCTCAGAACAAAATATTTAATTAGTTTTTGGCTCCTTAGGTGGACCGCTGCCTTATTGCAGTTTCATTAATTGAGAAGGTCACAACAGGTCTTTGTTCATATATGGTCTTTTGTGATACTGAATAAAAATCTTCTTTTTGTATCTGTCTGGAGCCAAGATTGTTTTGCTGCTTTCTCATTTGCTGGCACACAGTAACCAATTTCACTAACATTTCTAAGTCAATTTAATTTTGTAAAATGTGTAACCATGAAGGGGAGGATCTGGCTTTCTTACCTTTTTTTAAACCTTAAAGGTTTTTGTTGTGATTGTTCTCTACAAAGGCAATTCAGAAGCTGCAGTAAAATGCCAGTATTTTTCATTAGAAGACATACCCTAAAATTAATGTGAATAGCCATGTATTCACAAGACTGTTGCTTTTTACAGAAGTCAGAAGAATAGAACAGATGAGCTACATTATCAGTAGTGTACAGTGCAGTTTTCATGAGAGACCTTGAGAGAATTTGGAAGCAAAGATTACAGGGTTTTGCAAAAGACTGACAAGACAGAGACTTATGTTTGCAGTAATGTGAGTGAACTTTTTTTGTGGTTATCATTCAACAATTCCATTTTACTTGCCACTCAAAAATCCAAAGGATTGACTTCATCAGCTGCTTAGTGACTAAACTGAAAGGGAAAACTTCTGTTTTGTTTTTGAAATAGAAATGACTTATTTCAACTATTGTTAAATGTTTTTATTGCTTCTGGGTAGCAAACAGTATACTGCATTGCTGAGCCTTCAAAAGACTTATTCGATCCTGACTATAGGGTTTACAGTGGAAAAGCAAATTCAACTTGAACTATATAATTGACCTTTGCCCAATATTTAGTATAGGTTACTTGCATATTATCCCATGCATTCCCTTTTCTTATCTTTTTTTTATAAGGCATCTTATATTCCTCCTTAAGAAAACAGGGGTTTCTGTCTCTGTCTGGAAGATGTTTGATACCTGCTTTATGCAGTTGATGATTTTCTGTGGTAGATAATTTATTGACCAATTCTTCACATTTAACGGCTTACCCATGTTTGCTTTGTGACAGTGTAAACAGACATGTTTTGTTGACTCTCTAATGAAAATGTTAATCTGTTTGCTTAATTCATCTCTCTTGATGTGTAGAGGATGCAAAATGCCGCCTCCTTCTCTGCCCGTGTGAATGCTTAGCCACTGCTTTCCTTGGGGCTCCAAAGGAGGGCAGTTTTAATTAGCAGAGGGAGGCTTCTCAGAGGATGCTGTGAATCAGTATATCGGGCACCTATCTTTGGCACATCCTACTGCTCTGAACCCTTTGCTTATCCAAGTTGCTGGTTCTTGTCGCCCAAATGAGGTGATCTTTCCCCTACTTGGAGCTCTCTGCAGTGGACTTCTCCGGAGGCCAATGGTAATCTCCAGAATTTTTGAGTGCATTCTAATTTTACTGGCTAAGTAATAAGACACACATTAAATCTGAATCTTGCAGTGGAAAGAAAAAGCATGTGCAGTTATCCATGAAAGACAGAAATCTTTGATGTAATGCCCTGAGCTTTTTTATTATAAATGTATTCTCAAATACAAATAATTACAGATGAGGGATTTCATTATCCTCTTTAGCATTAATGTAATCACTTGCCCAAAAGTCTTAAATAAATTATGTATTCAATACTCAGATACTGTCCTATATAATTTATCCGACTCAGAACATTTGCATGAACATTTTATTAGCTAAACACAAGTTTAGGCGGATCAAGATTTTTAAAGATTATTCACATTTCCATGTTCTTTTAAGTGCTGCAGGTTCTTATATTGCAAAACAAAACTGCACTGTAGAAAATGAGGTGGTGCTGAAGGCTTTCAGTGTTTGGTGAAGGTGATGGGCCTTTTGGACTAAAGAACACGGAAGGGAGACCATTCAAGTTTTGGATCCTGAATAGGTGATGCATTGCATCTCTTCTTTCCCACTATCCCTCTTTTGAGCAAGGCTTTAAAATCAGACTTCTAGTTTGAACTGCTTGAGAGCAACTAGATATCCGACTGCAATATTTGAATTAACCATAGTTCTGCAGAAATGGCCAGTGACAGTGAACAGTGTTGACACTGAAATGGTAATCACTATACTCCAGAGTTAACAAACTGAATCTGTTTGCTGCTATAGGCATTTAACACCAGCTTGGTTATACTGAGTTCCCCTTTTGAAAGTAGTATTCACTGCTATAATGGCTTTAGAAAGGAATTTGAGCTGTGCTGCTTATAGGAAAGTATACTTTTAAATTGGGCTGTGTGTAAAATAAAAAAGAAACTAATAAAATGGATTAAATATAAAAGTCGCATGTAACGGGTGCAGAAACTTCATTTTAGACCAGGATGAAATTGATGGTAGTTCAGCAAGGACAGTGGGACCCATACAATCACAACTGCCATACATGCTGCTCTGTGGAAGGAGGGAATGCTATGGCCATTGTAGAAGTTTCACTACTTTCAAAGGGCTTTAGTTACCTGAAATGTGAGCTACTGCATCTTGTCTTTTCAACTTATCAACTTTTTTTTAAAGAGATTTTATGAACAAGTTTCACACTGATCGGTGGGTCAGGCCCAGAAAAAGGGAGAGGGGTCTTTAGTGAGGCTGCTGATAACTTTGGAAGCTATTTCTAGTCCAGTTTAGGCAAACTGACCTTATATCCTAAAGTGCTTGTAATGTAAAAGAATCCTCTATATCATTGTGAAGGCTTCATTGGTGTGTGCCAATCACTATGCTAATTCCTCGTGAAAGAGCAGATTGTATTCAGGGTCTTGATCATGTATTCAGAGCCCTGCTTTGGGCAGCCTTTATCTCGATAACCTCTTCTCCTTCTTATAGTGATAAAGAGAATAGTCATCTCCAATGGTAAAGGGTTCTAGGAAAAGCGGGTGAGCTATCTGTTGGAAGACCTGAGACTTTAGAACTCCCACAAGACTTGTCACCAGAAACCAAAATGCAAGGCCCACTTCTTTGATAGTTTATCTACTGGAATGGCTATAGAAAATAGGAAGGGTAATTAAAGTGTGATAATATACATTCTGAGGTGCTGACAAGTGCTTGTTCAAGTCTCAGAGCAATATATGTTGTGTGTGGGCCAGCAGCTCACTCTTCTCTCTCAGCCTGAGAGATTTTGCCATTTAAAAGTATGGAGACTGGATGGTTCTGGGGCTTAGAAATTGGACACACAACCTTTCCCTTGGTTCATGCTTGGTCCAGGCTGGCAGTGAAAGAAAGTTACCTAGCTTAGGGTTTTGTGTAGTTCCCTCACTGTAGTGCCTAAGTGCATGGCAATGTCCACAGTGGACTTTATGGAGTTTTCTGCTCTGTCTCTCAGCTTCTAGGAATCTGTATTTCCCCCGTCAGTTCTCATGGGGAAGCTTTAGCAAACCGTGGTCTTGTGGCATGTTCTCATTACCTTCTGATGTCTATTCAGGCTGTGTTTACATGAACTTGTGAGCCCCTTTCCTAGTAGTCAGTACACACTGTTAGTGCTTCTGTACCTCTTGAATAATGAATTCATTGTCTTCTAATCTAGAGGATCATTCTGGCAACTTTCATGAGCTCTAGAGTTTGTTCAAAATTAATCAGGTTATATCATTTTTCTTTAAATTAGAATGTAAATTTTACAAACTAAGTTGAAACTTCTCCCTATTAAGTCATTAGGAGAGAGGAAAATATCTAACATCTTAATATGGGCTTTAGTACCAGGGCATAGCTAGAGCATAACTTGTCGTAAAAGTGACACCATAAAAATGGCACTACCTTACTGAACGTATTTGCCTTTTTTTCCCCTGAGATTGCTGCAAACAAAATTTGATTCATATTAGCACTGCAGTTCACACTTCCCTAAACCATAGTGGATCTAGAGTCTGTTGATGGGCAATTGTCTATGAAGTTCTCCTTTTGTAACTTCTATTACTTTTTCTTTTCTCATGCATTATATAATGTGGCTTGATCTGGATGCTATTGAGAGAATAAATATTGGAGCTCACTGGAGGATGAAAATTCTGTTTTGCAGCAATTCTCAATGTTTAGACTTTTTTGTTTTGGATTGGAATGAAAATAAAACCTTTCCAAAGATTTCACCAAAAAAGTGTTTATGCATGTTAACCACTCTCTATAGCCTGGTCATTAGGGTGCTAGGCTGAGATGTGGACGTCCCAGGCTCAAGTGCGTGTTCTGCCTGATTCAGAGCTGTTGTTCATCCCAGTGCACCCTTTTGTCTAGACTTTACTCTGAGCTTGCTTAGAAGACACAATTTAGAATGGCAGGTGCGCCTGAAGTTAGAAAAACATTTACTTCTGTTTTCTCCTTTGGGAGAGAACTGGAATATATCTTAGAATTATTCTAATTCTTCACAGATATAATTGTATCCAACCCCATACCAAAGTTGTGCCCCATTTGTACAATGAAAAATTCCAAGACTTAGCTTCCCACCACCTCCTGGATTTGGTTATCTAAGTTAAACTTGCACGTAGAGAGACTTAGTGTTTCAATGCAAAATAAAATAAGAATATAACCAGTAGAAAATACAATAATTTCATAATCTAGAAATTTTATTTGTGTGCTTAAGATCCTCTCTCCTTCTGTTTCTATCTGTGAGCACGTTATAGAATGGACATATTTCAGTCAGGCTATTTGTTTCTCTGCCTTTATAGTCAGTAGGATTTTCAAAAGCTCTCGTTGGCCTAACTTCTTCCGTTGAAATAATGGTAAATTGACTTCAAGGGGAGCTGCTTCGGCCAGTGCTGAGCACTTCCACCCATAATCAATTTTTCATCCACTTTTTAATTAGTCATATATTGCAAAACAACCCTTTTTATGTCTAGTATCCCCTCTTGTTCTGTGGTTCTGGTGATTGTAGACTTTGATCCAATGCTACCCACACAAGTCAGAGATATCAGGTACAGTACCTTGCGTTTACCTAACGATCCCCAGTGCACCATTTGGTGTTACAATTTTAGTCAGTATTCTGTGCATCTCCCTTTGAACCTAGGTCGTTATCCACCCCGGTCTATCCCATTTTCATTTCAAAAGCAACTTGCATGAACAGTTACGTGTCTTTACCACACGCAATACTGTCCCCTCATACAGGCTAGGTTTATTTATACATACATACCCCTTTGTGTCCAAGATGGACATATGACTTTCAAACCAGATGAACATTCTTCACCCACTCTCTGCATAGCCTGGCTTAATTGTTAGAAAATGTCATTCCTGTCCGAGCCTTAAAATTGCCAAATGTTCAATAATTCTCTATCTTCAGTAATATCAAGCTACAACAAATACGATTTCTTGACAGCATCTCATCATGGTTATATAGAAGCTATGGACTTTGTCAGTAGTGATAACCAAATGACAAATGGAAATAGTGATCTCGTCTGTGCAAAGATGGATCAACATTTAATAAACTATCATGAATTTCATATCATTCAATTCCAATTACGATCAGATACCTCTGAAGGATGGCCTGGGAGCACAGGACTAGGAATTGGGACAGTTGGACTATAGGAGTGGGCTCAAAGGGCAAAGCTTGGTTCTGGATCTAAACTGCTCCAAAGTTTGTGGGGTATTCAGATCTTGTATGCTGGATCAGGCCACTCCCCCAGGGTTTTGCCACAGATTTTAATCTATGCCCCCCAGATACGTCACTTTATCTCTTATTCCTCCTCTTTAGACGGGAGAAGATTCTTCCCAACTCAGAAGTGTACAAGACTTAATTCAGTAATAATTGTAAAGCACTCTGAGAACCTCCGATAAGAGGTTATGTAGAAGTGTATTATGTAGGGGGAGGAGAGGAGTCTTTGAGAAGGCAGGGTGCAATACAGCTGTTTGAAACCACAACTAAATCTCGTATAAAACTGCTGCCAAGGGCTCTGTCATGATAGCCATCTCAGATTCATTCCTGCATGAAAGGGAATTAAAACACCTACTTAGAATCTTTAAATGTTCCATGTTTAATTTTGTGTGGCTTAATAGCAATAGCATTAAAATGACCCAATAATGGTCTAGAACCACTTTAAAATCTCAGCTTTTAACTAAAAATGAACATTTCAGCATTTATCTGGTGGAGCGCAGACTGTTGCTGAAGTCAGACTTTTCCTTCTATCAGTGTTCTTGCTCAATTATGAGATCGTAAAGCTCATAACAAACTGCAGCCACAAAGGATGGGAGATCGACTACACAGCTGTGAATGCAACACCGTAACATTAGCGACAGGAAAAAAAATAGTTCCAATTACCCAGAAAGTGTATTGCAACACACTGAAGCAATAACGGACAACAATGTGGCAATGACAAGTTTGTCTCATATTTGTTGTGTCAATACCAGGGTGGGGAAGAATAAGAACATTAAAAATATTACGTGGCCTTTATTACTATTCTCTGCATTTTTATTAGATTGGCGCCAGCCAACCAAACTAACAAACAGGAAAACCTACCTTACCAGAATGAATATCGGTAATAATACATATGTGCTTCTCCAAGAATATCAACAGGTATTACAAGGATCAGTTAACACAGCAGCTCACTGAGGGGTTAGCCTAACTCTGAAGAAGGCAGAAAGAGGTTAATGCAGGCCTGCACAACATGTGGCCCGCCGAGGTTCACTGTGCGGCCCGTGGTGGGGAATCAAAAGGCTCTGAGCTGCCCGCAATGGCGGGGAGCCCAAAGCTCTTTAAATCTCAGCCGCGGCCGGGAGTCAAAGGGCTCTGGGCTGCCAGCTGCGGCAGGGAGCCCAGAGCCCTTTAAATCTCAGCCGTGGCCGGGAATCAAAGGTCTCTGGGCTGCCCGCAGAGATTCCTGGCGGTTGCTGAGATTTAAAGGGGTCAGGGGTCCCCGCTGCCACAGGCAGCCCAGAGCCCTTTGAATCCCGGCCACGGCTCCAGTGGATGGGCTGGGGCTGGGATTTAAAGGGCTCAGGGTCCTCAGCAGCAGGAGCTCTGGACCCTTTAAATCCCTGCCCCAGCCCCACAAAGCTACGGGTTCCCCCAGCAGCCGGAGCCCCCGGCCCTTTAATTTGCCATTGACAGCTCCTAGCCGCCTCTTCAGCTGGGAGCTCCTGGTTGATTTAAAATCAAGTATTACCTCCCCACCCCCAACTTTCCTTTTTGGCTCACAGCTGTTTTGGTGGAGCGGTGCTGGGAAAGGAGGGTTTGTTTTTGCAGGGCTGGGTGGTGCTGGAGTGTTTCCGGAGGTCCAGGAGGTCCTGGGGGGTGGGTGGGGGTTTCCGTGGGGCCGGGAGGTTTCAGCCCTCACTTGTTTTCTTTGGAGTAATGTGGCCCTCGCTGCTTTAGGAGTTGTGCAGGCCTGGGTTACTGCCTTGGCCAAAGCCATACAGGGTGAAATTGACCCCTTTGTAGAAAGCCGGCACAAGGCCCGTGCACTGTTTTAAGTCCAACTTCAGCAGATCCAACTTTCCAAACAGATCTGAAGCAGGCCTCAAATAGTTCATATGCATTTAATGGCCCTGTGTAGAGAGGGTCAGTTTCAATTACAAGGAGTCAGAGCCCATGACAAATGGAACCCAGAAATCCTTGCTTCCAATCCCCCTGCTATACCCACAGAGCAATTGTCATGGTATAAACCCCCACTCTGAACCTTAGCATCCAAAAGATGGGGTACCAACATGAATTCCTCTAAGCTCAATTACCAGCTCAGTACTTGTAGCGCTGCCACCAGCCAGGAATTCCAGTGTCTGGTACACTCTGGTCCCCCCAAAACCTTGCCTGGGGACCCCCAAGACCCAGTCCTTCTGGATCTTAACATACAAGGAAAGTAAACCCTTTCCTTCACCGTTGCCTCTCCCAGGCTTCCCCTCCCTGGGTTACCCTGGAAGATTACTGTGATTCAAACTCCTTGAATCTTAAAACAGAGAGGAAAATTCACCTTCCCCCCCCTCCTTCTCTCTCCCCCTCCCAGACTCTTCCTGAGAGAGAAAGTAATGCTAACACAGAGAGAAATTAACCTTTCTCCCCACCAATTCCCTGGTGAATCCAGACCCCGTCCCCTGGGATCTCACACCAGAATAAAAAAAAAACAATCAGGTTCTTAAACAAGAAAAGCTTTTAATTAAAGAAAGAAAAACAGTAAAAATTATCTTTGTAAATTTAAGATGGAATATGTTACAGGGTCTTTCAGCTATAGACACTGGGAATACCCTCCGAGCCTAAGTATACAGGTACAAATTAAAATCCTTTCAGCAAAATACAAATTTGAACTCCTTCCAGCCAAATACACATTTGCAAATAAAGAAAACAAACATAAGCCTAACTCGCCTTATTTACCTAGTACTTACTATTCTGAGCACATAAGAGCCTGTATCAGAGAGATTGGAGAGAAACCTGGTTGCACGTCTGGTCCCTCTCAGAACCCAGAGAGAACAACAACCAAACACTAACAGCACACACAAAAACTTCCCTCCCTCAAGATTTGAAAGTATCCTGTCCCCTGACTGGTCCTCTGGTCAGGTGACAGCCAGGCTCACTGAACTTGTTAACCCTTTACAGTCAAAAGAGACATGAAGTACTCCTGTTCTATTAACCCTTAACTATCTGTTTATGACAGCAACAATGCTGCTGTGCAAGTAATTAATACCCAACCATTTTAACATTGATATATAAATCAATTTACTAAGGGTGTAATAAACAGAACAAATATAAAGGATCACCATCAAATGTCAGATAAATGAGCCTGTCGCTACCAGAAAGGAGATGAAAATAGAAATCCATGTTCAAATATTTGTTTTATAGCATCACTTATTTTTCGCTTTGTCTAGATGTGTGTCCTACCACAAAGCCAGAGGTTATGTTCCCATTGTACCAAACTGGAGACTGGCTGGCCAGAAAATTGCAGTAATTCTTTCCTGGAGGAAATCCTTTTTGATCCCCAGTAGTTCAGGGCTCTAATTTGGAGGGAAAAAATAGTTTGGCAGTCTTTCAAGCAACATGATTTTTATCTTTTAGCAGTCTCCAAAAGCCTATTGTATTCTGTTCCTGTGGGTCACAAAGGGCGGCAGTCGCTTTATCTCCAGCCTTGCTGGCTAGGGATTGGCTTCAGTTGGGGATCCTGTAGTATCATTTAATGGAAATAGGGTTCTCCATCAAATCTGTAGCCAAAAGTTTTGGTGAGACCTTCCATGAAACTGAGGGTATTATTGCTTTCCCTCCATCCACGGTTCCTCAATATTCCCTCACTGTGAATGCTCAAGCCTCTCTAGGCATCCCTTAATTCCTCAGGAGTTATTCAGTGGTGATGTCTGGTGTATTTGCTAACAGTTTCCATCCTCCAAATGACCCTGGATTCATTCTTTGTTTCAGGCAAACAGCCTATATTCTACCATTTTTAACCAGGACCACCTCAGTGTTTTCCATGGAGAGTTCTGCTTAAAGTCTAATGGCAGGACATGGGCTAAAGGGAGGCAAGGGCACACTGCCCCTCTCAGAGCTGAGCCATAAAGATTCTTCGTCCAGACACCAACCTACTCTACAATAAGTATTCAGAACTCGTTTCTGGACCCCAGATTAAATAAAATGAAATATTTGGCTCCCTCTACTCCCTGCTTGGTCCTGTAGAAGGCCAGAGGATTTGTTTGGGTTTAGCCTCTTTTTCTATCAATAACCAGGCTCTAATATAATTAATGTAATTTTTTTTTTAACTGCCCAGTGCCCAAGTGTTATGGTAGGATAACTTCCTAAGAGATACTGCAGCTTGTTTCTCTGCTCCAAGACTAAGGGCATGGCTACACTTGCAGATGTACAGCGCCGGGAGTTAAACCAGCCCTCAGAGATCGCAGCAGGGAAAGCGCTGCTGCATGTTCACACTGTCAGCTGCAAGCACACTGGCGTGGCCACATTTGCGGCACTTGCAGTGGCATTGGGAGCGGTGCATTATGGGCAGCTATCCCACAGAGCACCTCTTCCCATTCTGGCGCTGCGGCTTGTGGGAAGGAGATCAGGGGGAGAGGGGCATCCTTGGTCCTGTCCCAATGGCCCATGATGCATCGCTTCACAACCCAGCAATCCCTGTGCTTCCATCCACGTTTGGTGCCATTTTTCAACAGTTTTTGTACTGCACGCTGTCTTCCCTTTCGGTCTGCAGGAATGGATCCCGAACTTGTGAGGAATATGCAGATGGCTCTCGCCAGCATGTCACGAATTGCAGTCGAGTTACTTCTTAAGCTACAAAGTGTCAGTAAGAAGTCCGACAATGATGTCGACACGCATAATGCATAGGGCATGAGATTGCTTGTGGCATTCACGGACATGCTCACTACAGTGGAACAACTCTTTTGGGCTCAGGAAGCAAGCAGTGTGTGAACACACAGCAGCAATTTCCCTGCTGCAGTCTCCGAGGGCTGGTTCAACTCCCGGAGCTCTACATCTGCAAGTGTAGCCATGCCCTTAACATCTACAGCAGGAGTAAGGGCTTTTCTGCCTGAGAAAGTTGCACTGGTTTAACAAAAGGTGTTGTTTTAAACAGATTTAGTTTATCTGCCTAGACCCTTTCCTCTTTCTTTCTGAAGGAGTTTTCCCTTCAGTGAGTGCCCCATGGGGCTCTGGGGCAAGCCATCCCAGGGCTTCAAATCTTGTCGCTCCTGCGGCAAGCCTATGCCCACTGGCGCCCCCCAGGACTCCGGTCTTTGGTGTCTGGGAGAGGCCCAGCAGGAGGATAAGTGCAGGATTTGCAAGGTGTTCAAACCTCGCACTAGAAAGGAGAGGGATATTAGACTAAAACATCTCAGTGGTTTGAGCATTGGCCTGCTAAACCCAGGGTTGTGAGTTCAATCTTTGAGGGGGCTACTTCAAGATCTGGGGCAAAAATCAGTACTTGGTCCTGCTAGTGAAGGTAGGGGGCTGGACTTGACCTTTCAAGGTCCCTTCCAGTTCTAGGAGACTGGTATATCTCCATTTACTATATATTATTATATTAACTCCTCATGGAGTCTGCTAACTATCTGCCACAAGACTTGACCCCGAGCACTTCAGTGCAGAGCACTCCTCCAGTGGTGCCATCTGCAGCACCAAAAATGGACTTGGCACGCATTTCTAGGGCCCGGCGGTCTTCCGGCAGGGCACAGTGCAGGCCAGCGACATAAAGCCAACAAACCTTCCAGTAGGCCTCAACCTGCATGGGCCCCCTCCTCCCTGGGAAGCCCCATGCCGCCAGACTCCCTGCAGCTGCAGGTGGAGGAGGTCATGGTACCCTCCACACCTGATACTTTTGAGGCTGCTAGAGGGCTCATTGAAATGACAGTGCCCAAATCCCTGGTCTCGAGGCAGGGTTGAAAGTAACTTACAGGACTTACCGGTACTGCCGGAGTCCTAAGGGGGGCGTGGCCTCATCCAGAAGAGGCGTGGCCTCTCAAGATTTAAAGGCCCTGGGGAACCAGCTGTGGCTGGAGACCCAGGGCCTTTAAATCAGCCAGGGGCTCCCAGCTGAAGAGGTGGCTACGAGCACCCCGGGGCTCTGGCCACCAGGGGGAGCCCCCAGCTTTGCGGGGCCGGGGCAGGGATTTAAAGGGCCCAGAGCTCCTGCCGCTGAGGGAAGCCCGGAGCTCTTTAAATCCTGGCCCCAGCCCGGCTACCAGAGCCGTGGCCGGAATTCCAAGGGCTCTGGGCTGCCCGCAGCGGTGGGGAGCTTTGAGCCTTTTAAATCCCAGCCCCAGTCCAGCCACCAGAGCCACATCTGGGATTTAAAGGGCTCTGGGCTGTCCGCCCTTTAAATCCCCATCATGGAAGTCAGTGCAGTCCAGCACAGTGTACTGGCTCTTGCAGTACGTTGTACCGGACCAGCTTACTTTCACCTCTGTCTCGAGGCCTCCACCCTCTTGAGCCCCAGTACCGTCAAGAGGCAAACCGGCAATCTTTGGGCTGTCTGCCCCCAGACCAGCATCACCGTGCTATTTTCTTTCTTTGGACTAATTCATTCCAAATTGAGAAATCATTTGGGACCTGAAAAAGCAGGAAGGCTTGTTTTTCTTTTCCAGATTACGAACAAACAGGAAAATGAACATGAAGACGACCGCGTTAGCTGCAGAAGCGAATATATTAAGTTTCTCATATTGACCTGGCTGACATATTTAAAAAAACACCACCACAAAAATTAAATCAATTATCTCATTTAACTATTGTAGTTAAACAATTTTAAGAAAAACAAACCTGATTTTAAAAAAAAGTGAATGTTTAAATTCAAAAATTCATATACTTGTTTTGTTGCTGTTGAAGGAAAAAATCCAGAATACATAATGTTGTTGTTTTAGTTAAATAAAACAACTTAAATGTCTGTCTGGTGATGTTCTAATACAGCATAGTAAGAAAATCCTCCAATAATAATGTTGAACTGGAGATAGCTCACCTCCCAATGACATCATAAATATCTGCTTCAGTTACCTTTGGTAAATGAAATAACCAAACAATCATTCACTTTCTGATATAGCTGTAAAACTAATCTGAAAAGTTTTCAGAATAAATCACTTAAAAATATATAGTATGTACCTTCTCATAATGAAACCTACATCTATCTCCGAGTTGTGAAGAATATGTATTAAGGTTATAACAACCAACAAGAATACACTTTTATGTAGAAATCCATGATTAAATCGTCTTCTTTACAAGTGATTTAAATCATGATTTAAATCAAATCCACCTTGCTCACACCAGGGCTGGCTCCAGCATTTTTGCCACCCCAAGCAGGGGGGGAAGCCGCGATCAGCAGCGCTTCGGTGGCTGCTCTACCGCCACTGCTTCATTCTTCGGTAGCAGGTCCTTCCCTCCAAGAGGGACTAAAGGACCTGCCGCTGAATTGCCGCCGGAGACCCGGACATGCCGCCCCTTCCCGTTGGCCGCCCCAAGCACCTACTTGCTGCGCTGGTGCCTGAAGCCGGCCCTGGCTCTCACTCACCAGCGCTCTCTCTCCACACACTTGTATTATTGTTGTTGTTACTGCTGCTTGGTACCTCCTGTCAAATTGCTTGTGGTGAGCCAGTAGTGGCTACAGGCTGCAGGAGGGCTGTGGCCTCTAGCAAGATGCAGCCCCCAGGTGACAAGCCTGCCTTGAGCCACTGCCACAGTGTCTGCTATATATGAAGCTCAGTGTGTGTCGGCAATGGGGGGGGAGGTTCTGGGGGTCTACAGACAGGGGTGGTGGCTGTGCCCCCTCGAAACCTGGGGCCAGCAGTGCCAGTTGGGGACCGCATTCAGTGGAGCATAGGGGCATGAGTTTAATAATACTGCGTGGGGCCACATAAATCCTAAGGACGGCCCTGCATCTAGGAGAAGGAAACTCCTCTTTCAAACCAAACCTGTCAAGCTTGGACAATTGACCTATAAATCTCCCCTCATAGGTATGTTCATGTGATCTGATGTCCATGTCAAATATACCTGTCGCCAGAGGGCTAATGCAATAGTTCCCAAACTGCGGGTTGTGCGCCCCCAAGAGGACTTGTGCCATCAACAAATGGGATCACAGAAATCCCTAGTGTGCAGACGAAGCCATTTTGCTCTGCCCAGCATGCCCTCCCATGTACAGTGCATGCAAGGTCACGCTTTGTGAAGGATGCCATTCTGCTGTTGAAAATGGTGTCCATGCTGTCTGGGGTCCCAGGAGGAAATTCAAAATGGGGTCATACCAGTAAAATGTTAGGAACCTCTGGGCTAGGGCATTCCCCATAACTGCCATACAATAGCATTGCCTGACTCTTGTAACTGGACAAGAGCTGCTAAAGCTGTGGTTCTCAAACTTCTGTACTGATGACCCCTTTCACACAGCAAGCCTCTGAGTGTGACCCCCCCTTATAAATAAAAAACACTTTAAAATATATTTAATACCATTATAAATGCTAAAGGCAAAGCGGGGTTTGGGGTGGAGTCTGACAGCTTGCAACCCCTTCCCCCTGTAATAACCTCACAACCCCCTGAGGGGTCCCAACCCCCAGTTTGCGAACCCCTGTGCTAAAATGAAGGAAGTGAGTAAGCTGAGATGTGCATGTTGGAATGTAGTAATGCTGGCTGGACAAAGTTTGTAGCTATGTGAGGTCTTAAATTGGAGAAGAGTCAATGTGGCGTGTGTACAAGAGACTAAACAGAAAGATTGCAAAACCAAATTGCTTTAATTATTAAAATGAAGGTCATACAGTACCTAGAATCAAGGTACTCTTAAAAGCTGCTCTCTTCAAAGATCAGATAGTTACAACATGAGGCCTAAGAGGACTTGGTAAAATCCTGTTTGAATAACCACCAGAGGGTGTCTGAACAGACAGGAACAGAAATTTACTAACACTAGCAGCTATAAAAAATAGTCCAACAATATTTTGATAAAGCTATTGAGTTTATTAATTCACAAAAGTTCATCCTCTAGTTTGCATCAACTTCTATATCAATACAAAAGTTCACTAAAATCTATTGGCCAAATTCAGGCTTAGTTCCTTTATCTATCTTCAACAAATGCAGGAAAATTAAATCAGGATGAATTCCTGTATTGATGTAACCTAATCCGGCCTACTGCAATTTGATCACCGAGATTATAATTAACAAGAACTCCCATGTTCTCACTCTTTGACTTTGTTTCTCTAAAAATCCAGCATGCTTTGTTTGCTTTACTTTGTTCGTATCAAATCTTACTTTAAGTAGGTCTCCATAAGACGCAATTCCATAATTTTAGGAACTGTTATGGAAATTTCCCATCCAGTGTGGTCTGAATAAACATGATACTGGTGCTTTATTTCGAATTTAGCTTAAGTCACTAAACTGTTCCATTGATTGCGCTAAGAAAAGAGTTTGTTTTGCCCAAAGACTTAGCAGAACCACCCTCTTGAACCTTAATACAGATTTTTTTCTACCTAGTCTGCAACAAAAAGGGCTTAAATTCACTATTTAAGGGTAAAATTCTGCTCTTACACCTGAGTAAATCCAAAATACAGTAGTGATGCTAGCCGAGGGGTCAGCAACCTATGGCACTTGTGGCAAAGGCGGGATGTGAGCTGATTTTCAGTAGCACTCACACTGTCCAGGTCCTGCCCGCCAGCCTCAGGGCTCTGCTGCTGGCCTGGGGTTCCGTCTGCTGGCCCCCTGCCAGCCGGGGTCCCAGCCGCCAGCCCCATACAGCCCGCTGCCGGCCTGGGGTACTGGCTGCTGGCCTGGGGTTCCGTCTGCTGGCCCCCTGCCAGCTGGGGTCCCAGCCGCCAGCCCCATACAGCCCGCTGCTGGCCTGGGTACTGGCTGCTGGTCTGGGGTACTGGCCGCCGGCCCCACTCAGCCAGTGTTCCATCTTCTGGCCACGGTCAGCCCGCTGCTGGTCCTGGCCACCAGTCCGGGGGGGTCCGCTGCCGGAATTGGGCTCTGCTCCTGGCCTCGGCCCGGCGCTCTGCAGCCACCCCCAGCTGTGGTCCACTGGCCCCAGCCTAGGGCAATGAGGGGTGCAGACAGGGGCAAGAGGGGGCACAACTCAGCTCCCACACTTTAAAAATTGTTCCAGCGCCACTGGGATATTTTTAAGTCCTAATTTGCTGCTTATATCAGGCCACCTGGAACAGTGCACTGCATTTGATGTTGTGCGTGCCGTCTGTCCAGTTTTTTTCCCCACTGTGAGTTGAGGGATACATTTGACAAAATGTCAGCTCCTAAGAAAGCAGTGTTAGATGTCTGTTCATTTCAGTCTTCTTGGACAGACACATTTGGATTTATTCAAAAGAAGGACCGTGCTGTTTGTGCTTTCTGTTGGGAAAGTCTTGTTTGTTGCACATCAAGTGTTCGATGACATTTTGAAACGAAGCATGAGAAAACCTTTCTTGACGAAGCAGACGGGACTGAATTGATCAAAAAGGCAGTAGCAGGAATGAGAAGCAAAGCAGTGGTTTTAAATGCTTAAGTGTAAGTAAAAATCAAGCTACAGAAGAAAGTTGCAAGACTGCACAGTGCATTGCAAAAAACGGAAAGCCGTTTACAGACGGGGAATATATAGAAGAAGTTTTTCTCAGCACTTCGGAGGTTTTGTTCAATAATTTGCCTAACAAAGATACGATCATATCTAGAATAAAAGACCTGCCTGTCTCTGCCAGAACAGTTGAGAGACGCATAAGCGAAATGGCAGAAAACAACAAAAAACAGACAACTGCATTAAAAGACACAGCAGTGTTTAGCGTTGCAGTTAATGAGAGCATGGATATAAACAATGTTCCATGTTTGGCAGTTGTTGCAAGATACTGTGCTTCCAATGAAATCCAAGAGGAACTTTGTTACCTAAAACCCCTGCATGGCACAATAAAGGGGGAAGATATACTGGAAAGTTTTGTAAACAATTTTGAAGAGCGAGGAGTTGACATCAGAAGAATATTTTGTGTGACAACAGATGGTGTTCCTGCCATGGTCGGAAAACACAAGGGATTTGTAGAGTTACTTGAAGATCAAATTGGCCGCCCAACAGTCAAATTTCACAGCATCATCCATCAAGAAAACCTGTGTGCTAAAATTTCTAATTCAAAGCTTAATAATGTGATGAATACAATGGTGCAAATTGTGAATGTCCTTGTTGCTCGATCTGCTTTGACTTACAGACAGTTTCAAGCACTGCTAGAAGAGATGGACAGTGCTTATAACAACATTCCACTTCACAGCAACATTTGGTGGCTAAGTCATGGCAAGGTTTTCGTGCGCTTTGTAAACTGTTTTGATACAATCAAGGCCTTTTTGTCGGAAAAAGGACAAAACTACCCCGAACTGGATGATGACAAATGGCTGTGTAAGCTCATGCTTCTAACTGACATCACCGTTCACCTAAACGAACTCAACCTCTGTCTCCAGGGCAAACGGTTTTGAAGAAAATTGCGTTTGCAATGCTGTCAGCATTTGGCTCCACATACTTGTGTGAACAGGTATTTTCACACATGAAATCTGTGATCTGTCCCTCCCACAGCCGGTTAACAACTGATCACTGAGAAGCCTCTATGCAGCTTAAAGTATCTAAATATGTGCCAGACATTGGAAAACTCAGCAAGGAAAAGCAAGGGCTAGGATCTCACTAAACTGATAAGATCTGTATTTTAATTTAATTTTAAAATGAAACTTCTTAAACATTTTAAAAAGCTTATTTACTTTACATACAACAATAGTTTAATTATGTATTATAGACAGAGAGAAACCTTCTAAAAATGTTAAAATATATTACTGGCACACGAATCCTTAAATTAGAGTGAATAAATGAAGACTTGGCACACCACTTCTGAAAGGTTGCCGATCTCTGTTCTAGCCCATTGGGGGCCCTAAACAGGCCCCCACAACACATAATAAAAAACTAATAAGAGACCCCCATGAGTTGTTTGTGGCCCTAAGCAATTGTTTAGTCTATTTATGCCCAGTGCTGGCTCTGCCAGAATAATAACTCCAGTAACTTCAGTGGAGTTATCCTGGATTTTTAATGGGTCACTGACAGCTAAAGGGCCTTTGCTGCCGGGTTTTGTGAGATCCCTCTTGAATGCTGTATTTTTCTGATGTGATTTCATACAGCTAACATATTAAGTGTGAGATTGTGTTCTGTGCCTCCTGGAGATATAACATGCATGCTCTAAGAGAAGCAAAAGTGGCTTTAAGGTCTATCTATTTTAACTTTGCCCGCTGGTGTAAAATATTTTTACCTGAAACCCCTTCCAGTTATTTCTTCCTTTTGAAATGCCTTAAGCAAGCTATTTCTAGTATTTCTGACTGGAAAACATTCTAGCTTTATATTTTATTGTAGGTATTTGGGTTTTTGTTTTTTTTTCATTTTAGGATGGTCGATACAGGTCCTTGTCTTTTATAGCAATGAAATGCTTTCTGTTCAAATATTAATTATTTTGTCATGATTGTATTTGGTACCACTTTAAAAATTACAGGCTGCCAAGATATTACTAATGGTAATGCAAGGCCAAAATCATTGGTTGGGAATGCGGATGTGCTTAATAGCCCTCAAACAGACAGGAAAGAGAGGAGTTCTCCTTGAGATGTTAAAAATGTTAAAGCACTACTGCATTGAATTCATTTGCAGGCAAAAGCTAAATTTAATTAAGACTGAGTGGTTCTTGTAATTTCCAGGTACTTAAATGTAAAACTATTGAATACTAAAATTCCACCATTTACAGATTCATAGAAGACAAGATAATTGGATGAAATTCAATGGGCAGAAGAGTTGTTGGAGACAATATTTGCCTGCCCATTGTCAATATACTGATCGGTTTTAATCCAAATCAATTCATTTTAAAATGTACTTTTGTGCCTGCTTAGCTGAAACCTACAAAATAACACCCTGATTCTGCAAAGACTTACACACACAAGTAATTTTACAAGTGAGCAGATTCATTGAACTCAATGGCATATGCATCAAGTTAACTGCATGTATAACCATGTGCAGGATCAGAGCTTAAGATGTCCTTCCTTACTTCACGGGGTAGTGGGAGGATTGACTGATATTTCTAAAGTGCTTTGAACATGTAAATTATTACATAAGTGCTATGTTACTATTATTACTATTTTATTTTTCTTCTTTTATGGTGGCATTCTATACTTTTATGGGTTCTATTATACAGGAGTAGAAAATTAATACAGTTAGATGTGTCTCAGCAGAAATATTTAAGTCAGGTACTAAACATATTCTAAGAAGTTTATTAATGTATCTTGAAGTATATATTATTGCAATGCATTGTTCCTGCTTAATCATATATCAGCTACACAACTGATCAAACCAGGGCTGCCCAGAGGATTCAGGGGGCATGCGGCAAAGCAATTTTGGGGTCCCCTTCCATAAAAAAAATTGCAATACTATATTCTCGTGGGGGCCCCTGCGGGACCCGGGGCAAATTGCTTCACTTCCCCCACCCCACAAATACCCCCTAGGTGACCCTGGAACAAACCCTGAAGATAATATATTGTATTTAGCTTAATGTTTGTGGCCAGAGCCAGCCGGCCCTGCCCTTGCCAAAATAATCAAAAATATTTCCATCGATAATAACGGAATTTTACAGATAGGCAAAGTAAGAAAAATGCTGCTTGAGAACTTACATATTTTGATAAGTGATATTGACAAGTTGTTTTAACAGTTATAAAGCTTTAACTTTTTGCATCTTAACACCTACGTAACTAAATAATTACTTTTGACCCCCTCCACTTTCCCACAACTGTGAAAATTTCAATCAGTACAAATGAAAAAACACTTAACCTCCATGTATCGAGGCCAGATTCACCACAGCAGTGCCTCCTGCTGGTTGGTTTGGGAATTAGCTCTTTCAACAATGCGCCTTCACTAGTGGTGTCTCACCCACCGTTATTCTCTCGGTCTCCACCGTCCTCACAGTTGGACCCACGTCACTCCCAGACCATGGCATCCACTTCTGGACACTGCTCTCCGGCTGTAGCCGCCCCGCTGGCTCTCTCCCCCTTACGGGGGACCGGCAGCTTTTGGTTCTATCACGTGCCTCTGTGGCTCACTGCAATCATCAGTGTAGCCCCTTCCTCCAAGGGCAAACTGCAGCCTGGCTTAGCCAGTCTCATCACTGGCAAGTCGGGGTAAAGGTGCAGGCCTGCTACTCTGGGCCCCAACCAGGGACCCTCTAGCATAGGGATCAGCAACCTTTGGCACGCAGCTCACCAGGGTAAGCACCCTGGTGGGTCGGGCCAGTTTGTTTACCTGCTGCGTCCACAGGTTCAGCTGATTGCAGCTCCCACTGGCTGCGATTTGCTGTTCCAGGCCAACGGGGCTGCAGGAAGTGGCGCGGGCCGAGGGATGTGCTGGCCTCCCTTCCTGCATCCTCCATTGGCCTGGAATGGCGAACTGTGGCCAGTGGGAGCTGCAATCAGCAGACCCTGCGGAGGCAGCAGGTAAACAAACTGGCCCAGCCTGCTAGGGTGCTTATCCTGGCGAGCCGCATGCCAGAGGTTGCCAATCCCTGCTCTAGTGGCAGCCACTTACTGCCCTCTTCCAGCTCCCCTCTACTGCCTACTTCCCTGTAGCCCCAGCACCTTCTCTGCCCCTTTGTGTCAGGACCCCAGTCTAGCAGTTGTCAGCCTAGACCTCTCCCAGCCCCGCTCTGTCTTAGGTGCCTCTCTCTCTAAGAGCTAGTTCTTCTCCCTTTGCCCTCCAGGGAGACATTCTGCTCCTCTCTACCCTGCAGCTGTCTTATAGGGCCCAACCTGGCCCTGACAGGCTGCTTTCAAGCCTCCACTTGATTAGTTCCCAATAAGCCTTTCCATGATTGGTTGGGGCTCTGCACAGCCTCTCTGGCTTGCTCTAACTCCTTCCACGGCTGCACCCCATAATTATATGCAACAGTGAAAATTTAAATCCAAACAAATTGAAAAAAAATGCTTAAAAACAAACATTTATATTATCTGTCAACATTATATTTAAAAAATCTACTTCTGCTAAGCCTAGCTAAAGGTTAGCAATGCTTCCAAATACAATATGAGAGCATATCAGTGCAGTGTTGTGTGGACATTGTGATACTCAAGGCAAGTATCTTAAGCCACTTTAGACAAAGCAATGTATATGCACACCTTCAGTTTGTTTATACCTGCGTAACTGTAGCAAAACCAAAAACTATGAAAAAAAAACCCTGTCTCATAGATCAGTCCTAATTCCTGTAAATCCTGTGCTTTTCTAATCAGCCTATTGCATCAAACAACAGTTGGTTTGAGCAGTATACACATCTGGTCTTGGCTTTACTAAAGCCTTCATAATAATCTCTAATAGAAACCATTTCTAGAAGCAAATTATAACTGCTGTTTGGACTGAATTGAGATCTGAATAGGCTTGGCTCTTTAATTGCTTCTTTTATAATTAACAAAAGCTCAGTCATTAGTATTAGGTCAGGCAGAGTGAAGAGGGAGGGTTTTGTAGATATGAATAAGTTTGTAAGACCCTCCTGTACTTCAGCTGATTTATACAGATTTAAATATGATCCTGGACTAATGATTAAGTTTTGAACTTCTAAACTGAAGAGAACTAGGTCTGTGATTATGGAGTTTTTATTTTTTTTTAAAGGAAAGCATTTTAAGCCCCGATTTATCCAAGGTTTGTCAATGAGAATCTCTAAGATGCATAGACAAGCAAGTACCAGTGCTGAAATGGAGGCCACATTTGTTGAGATGGATTTGACCATGACAAATGGAAGCTAGAAAGGAAGAAAATTACTAGTGTATAAGGGGGGTTATCAGTTGAAAGAGTAGCCACTTGCATTAACTACTTGTATCTGTGGAAGCTGTGAAAGAAGATAATACAGTAGCAACAGCTGTCCCTGAAATTATTTGTACACATGTTTGGTTTCAGAGATTCCAGTGAAGCTGGCTGGAGGTCATTGTGAGGGCTGATAAGGATGCAGACCAAATGCCAAAAAGAAGAGCGGACAAGGTCATAAGCCTTCCTGATGAAAAAGCAGAGCATATTTAGCAGACAATGCTATTTTTAAAATTCGGGTAAGAGAGTTGATCAGAGAAGAGAACAGTGGAAGTATTAATTCTAGAAGAGGGCAAAAGGTACCTGTTTAAATATGGCTTTGTCTTTGCTGAGAGGATGTGGATATTGTCCATTTACTTTCAAAGCTGAGAACAGTGTTTTGGATTCCCATTGAAGATTATGAATGCCAGATTTGTTTAATTTAAAGATTTTTCCATACAGAGGAGTTGAGTATTAGATAGAGAGAAACCTTTTAAAAATATGTTTTTCACATGACTGCAGTGCAGGCGAAAGGTGCCAACCTGACAGCCCTAGAGACTGAAATCCTTTAATTATTCGCAGAACATGCAGTGCAGTGTAAGCTTCCACCCTACTGCCTTGCTAACGTGCCTCAACTCTACCTGTCAGGAGCTGCCAGGCCAGCAATGTCACCCAACAGCAAGAGCCGTGCTGCCTAGCAACTATAGCCCACAGTAACATTGCACAATGGCAAAAGTCATGGGCCTTTCTGCCTAGTGGCTATAATCCTGGGGATGGGGGTAGGGGAACCCAGCCCCACCCTACTCAGTCAGGTTCTGACCCAGGTCCCTGCAAAGCTGACCACATGCTTGGCCTAGGGTCTGATACCCCTACTCACACTTCCTGGATCACTTCCCACCCCTGTTCCCTGTACCTCCATCAATGTCATGGCTCAGTCTTGGGATCCCTCTTGGCTTCCTCCCAGGTTCATTTCCAGAGCCCCTTCCCTTGACAACAGTGAGTCATTTCCCTCAGCTCCCGTGGTCGATGGGCTTCCAGCAGCTTGGCTGGGACGCTCGGCCCCAGTGACTTAGAGTCCTGGTAGCTTCTCAGCAGGAGGCTGCTGCACCCAACTGCTCTCCTTCTTGGTCAGTCCATACTGAGCTGAGCTGCTCCCTTTTGATTGTTCCCGCTGCTGGGAGCATGCCCAGCAGAAGGGGTGTGTGGATTCTTGTGTCCAGAGCAGCTCCTTAACCTTTGCCTCACCAGTGTGGGTTGATACACCCTGTCACAGTACCTAAGAGATGAAAGGGTGATTCAGTCTCTGTCTTTTCAATCCTCAATCTCTCTGCAAAGAGATGACGACAATGTCCTGACTACTGGGAACTTAATAGAGAATCACATATTTAACAGAGCCACCATTGAACAGCCATCAGATAATAACAACTTTCATTCACTGTGTATCTGAACTAGAGTTAAATTGGGGACCTAGGAATCAGATTTTTTCTGATCAAACAGAAAGGCTCAGTAAATAGCCTTAGATTCAAAGGGCCTGATTCTCCACTACCTTACAGCGTTTTATAGTCATCTAACCTTGTCCAAAGTGTGTGCAAAGTGTCTATAAAATGCCGCCATTAAGTAGCAGGTGCAAGGCAGTTGAGAATCAGGCTCTTTCACAGATATTAGGTAAGAAAACTAATGGCCATCTTGGAATGGAGTACGCCCAGTAACAAACCTCCCACCAGCTACTTCCCTTTTCCACGACCTCCTGTTGGACAGACCCAAGGGGATATGTATCAAAATAAAAAAGACTTGAGGAAGTTTAAGCTTTCCATTTCCTTCACGTAATGATGGTGATCAATAGTTCTGCATTTCCATCAAGGAAGAAGTGACAGCTTAGTTTACAATAAGGGAGATTTAGGTTAGATATTTGAAAAAACTTTCTAACTATAAGAATAGTTAAGCATTGGAGCAGGTTACCTAGGGAGGTTGTGGAATCCCTGTCACTGGAGTTTTTTAAGAACATGTTAGACAAACATCTGTCAGAGATGGTCTAACTACACTTAATCCTGCTCTGTAAGGCAGAGGGGAATGGACTAGATGACCTCTTGAGGTCCCTTCTTATCCATCATATCTGTCATTCTACACGTGTATTGCATGCAATGATATAAAAAAGGAGAAAAGAAAAATATAAATGCTGTTGATGATAGTGTCACTATATGACTTTACTACCAAATATGTAACTGTCTCAAAGTAAAAAATTAATCCACAGGTAGGCTATGTATTATATATTATACCTAGAGTTCCTCTGAAAGGCTGTGAGGATCATAATCAGAACTTCTGATTACCCCAGGACAAGCAAGCAACCCAGTCCTAACCTGGAACTGTGAATTTTAATTTAAAAGCTTATTTTAAATAGCAAGTAGAGGAGTCAGAGGACAGCAGGGAGTCAGAGGACAGCATACTGGAAATGTCATTGGTAGATTTAAGTCCACCAGTTTTGGTCTGAAAATGACCTTTGCACACCAGTGTTTCTCTTTTGTGAATCAAAGCTTATACACCTCAGAAATTATGTAGAATGCCCTAAGGGAATGTGGGAATAAAGGAAGTTACTGTGCCAACTAAACTGGCTATGTGCCTGAGGGACCAACCACTAACTTCAACAGAAAAATAACTTTTCTGTCCTAATATAAATTTGTCAAAAAGGCTCATTAAGAGGTGGTTGGTGGAAGCAAATATTTGTTTGGGGTTAAAAAATTGTTTTAAAATATTTATACAGAATCCAGACAAACTCTGGGGATATAGTGAACTTCTATTTCTCATTAAGGTAGCGTTAAGGTATTTTGCTAGGATAGGAAGCTCTGACTCAGGTGAAAAAAGAATATCTGAAAATGTTACACAATAAATTTCAGGTAAAAATATGTGGAATAAAAATCCTACTGATACAGGGTAGTGTTATGACTCATTGCACTCCTGCAACTAAATCTCAGAAGGCAATTGTAGGCTGCCTGAGCAATCTAAATTGTTAGAGGAACATTTTTTATTGATTCTTTGCAGTTTCCAGAGCAGAAAAAGATTAAGATGTATAATTTCCTCAAAAGCAGTAGCTAGTAGCATCTAAATATCTGTTTAGGCCTTGAAACTCCACCACCTGCCTGGCAGTGACCTCTGGCTTAGAGAGGGCAAAGACAGAATGTGTGAATTAATCATTTTATACCATCATTAAATTAAACTCCTAATGGGAACTCAGAAAGGGCAAAAATTCAGATTTGATTATGACTTTTATATATGTTGAGAGTTTCATGGAATTTAGGAATAACTTTAAAACCACTTCCAGGAAGGGAATTTAGGAATAAACATAAAACAGCTTCCTTCTAATCACAAAAACTGAGAGTTTTGTTCTTGTGTTATCTAGAACAGATAATCTAATTTGCTTTGTTCAGTACAAAGCTGATAGTTTAGCTTACTTTACTTTGATAGGTATTAGTGGCCTCGGTGTTTATTGTACCCAAGATAGAAATGCTGAGCAGGCATTGCTCAAAGTTGCATCTTTCCTTTGAAAGGGATGTCTCCAACTAAGGTCTGTCCTTCATTATAATCAGGGGTGGCTCTAGACATTTCACTGCCCCAAGCACGGCATCATGCCGCGGGGGGTGCTCTGCCGGTCACCGGTCCCGCGGCTCCGGTGGACTTCCCACAGGCGTGCCTGCGGAGGGTCCACCAAAGCCACGGGATCAGTGGACCCCCTGCAGGCATGTCACCGAAGGCTGCCTGCCTGCCGCCCTCCCGGTGACCGGCAGAGCGCCCCCCGCAGCATGCTGCCCCAAGCACGTGCTTGGCATGCTGGGGCCTGGAGCCGCCCCTGATTATAATGTTTGCAATGGCAGTGACTTTTTTAACTCTATAGTTAAAAGACAATTCCATTCTAACCTCTCTTTTCACTTGCTCTTGCCTTGTGAAAAATTTTTGCTTTGAGACTGAATCTGCATGCACCTTTTCTCAGTTCAAAGGTGAACTATTGTGAGAAGCTTGAGCAAAATCAATTCACTGGAGACAGATGTTATCTCTCTTTTTAAAAGTGATAGTCCAAATAACAATGAGGTTTCTATATAAGGGAACACCAAAGGTTGAGGGCTAAATTGTGGCAGGACTTGCAGTGATCATATAGTGTAGGGATGGAATAACGACACAGGTGATTGGCCACAATAAAAGGCTCTTAACTGGAGGAAGTGCAGGGGCTGCTGCTGGATTGCTTCCCCAGGAGGTTATTTACCAAAAAGAAGCTGGTAAGAGGTCTGGAGTAGGCAGAATCATGACTCTGCCACCACTATCCACCAGCCAGCCAGACTAACTGGCCATACAGTGGGGAGTATACTGCACCCATTAAAGGAGTGGAACAAATTTACTCCCTGACCCACCAGTGTGACTGGAGAGTTGAGGCAGAATGCCTCTTGGTACTCCCTCTGAGGCAGTGCAGTACTATACCACTCCTTTCTGCTGGCTGTGCCTAACAAGCACAATTTAGCCCTTGAGAGGTCTGTTCTGTTGCGGATTCTAGAGAACTGGTGATTGGAGAGGTTTCAGCAGTGAAATGTGCTTCTTTGATGCATCTAACAATGAAGCCTTTGAGACCTGCATTCAGGAAAATACAGTAAATACTGGTTTTCCTTATGTAACAGAAGAAGAAGAGAATCTACAACATGTGCCAGTTTATGCCTAGGTGAGGCAGTTTTCTCACCCCAAAGCTTGGTGCCTCTTTCCTAGGAATTTAGATTTCTTTCAGTGGCTTTGGAATAAGATGAGTAGCTGAGGGTCATACAGCCTAACACCACTCAGGATATCTTGAGACATGTTTAAAGGAATTACTAGTTTAGCTTCAAAATATGTAAAGTAATAAGTCCTTTAAAGTAATAAGTAACCACTGCATTTGATAATATTGCTAAAGAATCTGTGCTGTGACAAACTCGTGACCCCCATCCCTCCCATGGGAAATAGCTCCCATAGACATGTGATTGGCACTTGGCAATCCCTGAACTCCATGTCAAATTGAAAACACAACATGACTGCACATGGATGCACATTTCTTCTTACTGCCCTATTTTCTTAGCCTCAAATCAAATGCAAGTCTATGAAGGTTAATAATATGGTTGGCTTGTTCTCAAAATGTAATTTTTTTTCGGAGCCATTCAGTTAGCTTTCTTCTATAACTGGTGTGCTGATTATATCGCTATTATTATGTCTGATTGTACAAAGAGTTACAGGACAAAAAGAAAGAGTAGCTTTGGAAAGTCAATATGCCTTTTCATTGGGAACCAGCAGGGGTGAACAGTGATTTTTTTAAAAAAGTAATGTAACAATAGCAGGATTCTATCAATTATATGCTTAGTTCTAGTTCTAGTTCTAACAGAGACCCTTCTCATGAGCAACTCCTCGTTCAGGAGGTTGAAAACCTCCTGCAGCTGGGGACAGTGGAGAAGGTCCCTCAGGAAATGATGGGGAAAGGATTCTACTAATGCTACTTTCTAATCCCGAAAGCAAAAGGGGTTCTAAGACCCATTCTGGACCTGTGGCGACTCATCACATATCTTAAGAAGTTGAAGTTCCACATGGTCTCCCTGGCTTCCATCAGTCCCTCCCTGGATCCAGGAGAGTGGTATGCTGCTCTTGACCTCAAGGACACTTATTTTCATATTTCCATCTGTGACGTTGCACTCCATATGCTTTATGAAAATATGCTGTGAATGTTAATATAATGTAACTGGAATATGCTTTATGCAAAAGATCTCTTGTAAAGTATCATTACAAATCTTATAATCTACTAAATGTGTTCATCCTATTTGTATGCATGTATCATTCTTGTATCTGAAGCTAGAAATATGAAGTATAACTCGGAGGTCCTATTGTAATTATGCAAAGTGTGGGCCTTTATGGTGGTTTAGAATCTTGATGTCTCCCACTGACTAGGACGGTTGTAAATGGCTCTGTTTACTTGCAAATGTTCCTGTATACATGTGAGCCAGGCCAGGAAGAATGGAGGCTGGGGTCTCACAGGACATGTGATCATGTCACCTGATACGAAAATCCATCTTAAATCTGGTACTTTTCCATTTAGAAGGAGGGGGCCCAGAAAGACACAAGATTCCTGCCTTGTGCCGAAGATATAAAAGAGGGTGGAACAGAACAAAGGGGGCAGCCAGTCATGAGGAAATTCCTAGTTTCCACCTTTAAGATGTCTGCTGAAGCTAACAAGGACTGTACCAGGGGAAAGGATTTGGCCCAGACTAGGAAGGAGTCTAGTCTGTGAAATAAGCTTATTGGAACATCTCTGAGGGTGAAATTTTACCTGTAATCAATTTCTTAATGTATTAGGCTTAGACTTGCATGTTTTTTGCTCTATTTTGCTTGGTACCTTACTTTGTTCTGTCTGTTATTACTTGGAACCACTTAAATCCTACTTTTTGTAATTAATAAAATCACTTTTGTTTATTAATTAACCTAGAGTAAGTGCTGGGGGAGCAAACAGCTGTGCATATCTCTCTATCAATGTTATAGAGGGCGGACAATTTATGAGTTTACCCTGTATAAGCTTTATAAAGAGTAAAATGGATTTATTTGGGGTTTGGATCCCATTGGGAACTAGGTGTCTGGGTGCTGGAGATAGGAGACTTGCTGAGCAGTTTTTGGTTAAAGTCTGCAGCTTTGGAGGCGTGGAACAGACCTGGGTCTGTGTTGCAGCAGGCTAGTGTGTCTGGCACAACAAGGCAGGGTTCTGGAGTCACAGGCTCTCAGGGAAAACAGGCTCCAAGGTAACTTCAGCACATCATGTGACAATCCCAAGGAGGTCTCTGTGACTGAACCCGTCACACCATCTTCCACGGATACAGATGGTTCCTCCGTTTTATAGTAGGCCAGTGCCACTTCCAGTTTACGATGCTAGCCTTTGGTCTCTCATCAGCCCCGTGGGTATTCACAAAACGCATGGCCCTGGTAGCCACTTACCTGAGCCATCGAGGGGTCCAGGTGTATTCTTATCTCAACAATTGGCTCATCAAGGGTAGATTCCGGGATCAAGTGCAGAGGAATGTTGATCTGGTGTGCTCCACCTGTCTTGACTTGGGCCTGTTAGTAAATGAAAAGGAATTCACCCTCATACAACTGCAACTAATAGAATTCATAGGGGCGGTCCTCGACTCTATGCAGGCCAGATCATTCTTTCTGGAGACCTGTTTTCAAGCAATGTTGGACTTGATCTCGTCATATACCACCACCCGCACCTGCCTGAGGCTATTAGGTCACATGGCAGCTTGCGCTTATGTGGTCCGTCATGTTCGGCTCCATCTACGGCCTCTGCAAGCGTGGCTGGCGTCAGTCTACATCCCCAACACGCATTATCTGGACCTGATAGAGTACTGTACTACATCCAGTTGTTACTGGAATGGTGATTGGACCCCAGATCAGTGTTGGAGGGAGTTCCCTTTGCGGCCCCATCCGCATCGCTGACGCTGGTTTCCAACGCCTGGACTTGGGCTGGGGAGCCTATCTGAGTGAGCTCAGCATTCAAGGCCACTTTCCATTCCTACCTGGAGGGCAGCGTGGTACAAGTCCTGACAATAAGCAAAGTGGGGCCAGGTCGTCAGCCCTTTGCCAGGAAGCTCTCTGGCCCTGGGACTTCTGTGTGCAGCATGCCATTCATCTCATGGCCGCACACCTTCAGGGGACATGGAATTTACTAGCAGATCACCTCATCAGAACCTTCTCATCTCACCATGAATGGTTACTCCATCCTGAGGTGGTCAGTGTGAGCTTCTAAAGATGGGGAACTCCCCGAGTGGACTTGTTCGCGATAAATCAGAACAGGAAATGCCATGCGTTCTGCTTGATTCAGGAGCTTGACAGAGGCTCCCTGTTAGAGCCTTCTTACTCCTGTGGTCAGGGGCTCTGACGTATGCCTTCCCACTAGTGCCATTAATCTACAGGGTCCTCATGAAGATCAAACAGGACAGGGTGAAGCTAATCCCGAGAGCCCTGGCTTGGCCTCGCCAACACAGGTTCACCATGTTGCTGGACCTCTCAGCGGCTGTCCCGCTGCAGCTGCCTCTCTGGCTGGATCTGCTGTCCCAGAACCACAGCATTCTCCTGCACCCGAACCTGATGGCTGCACCTGATGGCTTGGCTGCTGCATGGTTAAATGCGGAAGAGCAGGAGTGCTTGGCCCATGTTCAACAGATCCTGTTGGGCATCAGGAAGGCCTCCCCCAGGGTGACCTACCAGGCCAAACAAAAACGGTTCGCATGCTGGGCTGGGACCAGAGAATTAGGCCTGAACAGGTCTCGCTGCAGTCGATCCTGCCCTACCTTCTGCATCTCAAACTCCTGGGCTTGTCCCTTTAATCAATTAAGGTCCACTTGGCCACTATATCAGGCTTTCACCCTCCATTCCAGGGCAGGTTGGTCTTCATTCACAACATGACAACATGGTTTCTAAAAGGTCAGGAGCAACTCTATCCCTTTGTCTGGGACTCTGTCCCTCCTTGGGACCTGACTCTAGTGCTGGCGTGGCTCATGGGGGCCCCATTCAAGCCACTGGCTTCCTGTTCCCTGCTTCTGCTCTTCTGGACTTCAGGAGAGCTCTAGCCTTTTACATTGAAAAGACCAAGCCATTCCATAAATTAATACAGCTATTCGTCATGGTGTCGGACAGAATTAAAATCATCTGGTGTCCACCAAGAGGATTTCATCATGGATTACCGCCTGCATCCAGTTGTACTATGAGCAGGCAAAAATGCCTCCACCGGCCAGGGCCAGTGCAACCATTTAGGCAACCTAGGCGGTCGCCTAGGGTACTAGGATTTGGGGGGTGGCATTTTCTTTGGCAGTGACCGCGGTGGCCAGTTCTTCAGCCACCCTGGTCACTGCTGGCATTTAGGCGGAGGGAGCTGGGGCAGTGGAGCGCAGGAAGGGCCGCCTGCAGCAAGTAAGGGGCGGGACAGCACACAGGCAAACTCCCCACCCCAGCTCCCCCTTGTCCCGCCTCCTCCCCGAGCACGCCGTGGCTGCTTCACTTCTCCCGCCTCCTAGACTTGCAGCGCCTAAGCTGATTGGTACCGCAAACCTGGGAGGCGGGAGAAGTGAAGCAGTGACAGCATGCTTGGGGAGGAGGCGAGGCAGGGGTGTGCTGGAGCACCTCAAGGAGGGGGCTCGGGGACGGGGGAGGGCGCAAGGTGGAAGTTTTGCCTAGGGCGCGAAACATCCTTGCACCGGCTCTGCCACCGGTGATTAATACTGCCCACTTGACTAGAGCGCAAGCCTCCTCGGCAACCTTCCTGCCCCAGGTGCCAATTCAAGATATCTGCCAGACCACTACCTGGTTTGTCTATTTACACGTTCACGTCTCACTACGCACTTACCCAGCAAGCCCAAGATGGCGCTGGCTTCAGTAGAGCAGTGCTGCAAGCCACATGACGGTGAACTCTGAGCCCATCTCCATGGATACTGCTTGTGAGTCACCTAGAATGGAATTGACATGAGCAAGCACATGAAGAATAAAAAAACAGTTACCTACCTTTCATAACTGTTGTTCTTTGAGATGTGTTACTCATGTCCATTCCATTACCCACCCTCCAACCCCTCTGTCAGAGTTGCTGGCAAGAAGGAACTGAGAGGGCATAGGGTTGGTGGCACCTATATACCAGTGCATGGGCGCAGCACTCAAGGGGGTGCTACAGTCGATCCTATGCATACCACTAAGATAAAAATCTCTGACAGCTGTGCATGCGGGCACACACACACCTAGAATGGAATGGACGTGAGCAACACATCTCGAAGAACAATAGTTACAAAAGGTTGGTAACCATTTTTTCTCCAGAGACCGAACAATAATAAACATAATACAGCTTCAATACTAAAGAAATTATTGGAAAACAATAACTGATCCTGAAAATCTCTTAAAAGTGAATGAAAACTGTATTTAACAAAGAATATGTCTAAAATTATATTAAAATATTTTAATATATTTTATTGCTTTTTGCTTTCCACAGATTGTAATATTCTCTTTGAAGCTTGAAAATGACTTTTCCCCTCTCAGATGCCTGGTAATTTTCCATTTTCCTAACCTGTGTTTTTAATGGAGTTGAAATTAATAAGGGCATGTTTAAATAACTTCAATTTTTGTATTGTCTTGTCTTATGTTAATAATATCAAGACACCTTTGTGTATGCATCAGCATCAGTGACATCAGTAGATTTGTGGGACATACTTTGTCCCTGATTCTTTTCAACATCTGCTCTGTGTGTGGATGTAGTGAAGGGGGCAGCCACAGGGGAAATGATTGTGGCTGCCAGATTCAGAACTGCCCAGTCACAGCTCAAGTTAGGGTTTCACAGTGGTAGACCTAACTTATGCCACATGCCTAGAGTCATAGGGGTGAGGGATCTTACACAAGTGAAGAGCTGGGCATAGAGGAACTCATTCTACTGTGTCTCCTGCCCATGCTTTGCCCCTGGAATGCTCCTGACACATACCCCTCCATACCTTATACTGGGATTGTGTGTGCAGCTGGTGTGAGAGGCAATGGAAACATCTCCACTAACTTTACATCAGTGAAGAGTTCCCCTGCGCACTGTCATCTCTGGCTGCTACTGCAAAGAGGCCTTAATAGACTAGAGAATCCAGCCCAATGTCTTATGTCACAAAAGCCCTTTTTGGGGGCACTGGGCAATTGCTACCAAAGAGTCAGTGCTTAGTGTATCAAGAGTTTCTTTGTTATATAATCTGTTTATTTATATATGTATTTGTATTACCATATATCAGAGGGGTAGCTGTGTTAGTCTGGATCTGTGAAAGCAGCAAAGAATCCTGTGGCACCTTATAGACTAACAGACGTTTTGGAGCATGAGTTTCCATGGGTGAATACCCACTTCGTCAGATGCATACATCTGACGAAGTGGGTATTCACCCATGAAAGCTCATGCTCCAAAATGTCTGTTAGCCTATAAGGTGCCACAGGATTCTTTGTTGTATTACCATAGTGACCTGGAACCCTAATCATGGACCTCATTGTACTAAGTAAACTTTTCTCAGTTTAGCTCAGTACAATACTGTCAGCTTTATGGGCATTTTTTTCCCCGTTGGAAATCTAGAGCACTAGTTAGAAGAAAACCTTCTGTGTTTTTGGCCTTTTTCAGTTTCTCTCTTTTTTCCGCATTCTTATTTGGAGTAATATAGTGGTTTGGTATGTAACAGTTTTGTGAGTTTTCGTTATCCTGAGTACTTTTCTTTGGTTTTTCATTGTTATTGCTGAATACTAGTTTAGTGAGTTTCCTTTTTAAAGTTCAAACTTACAAAACATCACCACAGCAAAGAACTGAGAATATTTTTTTTTAAATGCTTTAAATACTTAGAGAGCTAGCTTGCAATCTGCCTTGAGAAGGCATGGCACAAATCTTCACTGCTCCATGAGAAGATCAGGGAACAAACTGTGATTCTGAGAGTTACAGTTTGGTCCCTGTTTCCCCCGCTGTGGAAAGAATCTGCTATGATGCTTGGCCAGCAGTGTATTACTTTCCCTTTTGCTGGCTGGTACATTGGGGTGGCGGAATCCAGACTCAGCCCATTCCTTGAACTGACCTGACCTGGTCTGGCCTTGCCCTGACCACCTACTCCACTCCCAGGGAAAATGAAGAAGTAGCAATTTTGCAGTTCCTGTTCTACACAGCACTGTGACCAGTGATATAGGTAGGCTGTGCAGGGGAGTGAGGCATGCTGGGCAAGTAACAATCTTGCCCTTAAAACTTACCCATTTTGCAGAACTGAATATTGCTTGTGGAAGAGTCTTAATAATCCCGCACACCCCACCCTCACTGGGAGCTCATCTCCAGGAGAGCCTAATAAACTCCCGGTCCTGAAATGAGCTGTATGTGGGCCAAACCCTGACTTCAGTGGGTTTCTGTGAGGATACAGGCCTCTTCCTATGCAAAGCTATTTTCAGGATTGAGGCCCAATTTTGTACATAACTGAAGGGAAAAATTGTATAAAAAATTGTATAAAATCCTACTTTCTCTTGAAAAAGCAAACAAAAAACCACTCACTTTAATTTTCCTAAAAATACCCCCTTCCTCACAATCAGTGGAAAAATAAGCAGCTTGGTTGTGGGTAAGAACCCTAAGTATTAATTAATAGCCCAAACCTGCACCCATTTCAATCAATGAGACTTTTCCCATTTATGCTTCAAGAGCAGCAGGTTCAAGCCCTTTGTTTTCAATATACATCATATATAAAATTACTGTAATTTTCTTTTACCATCTAAGCAATAAATGTGTTGAGTAAAACATTGTTAAATTGGTTTTGGTGAATAGGGCGGAGCTATCCACTGTTCTGCTGATGGGCATAGCTAGTCAGAAAGCATGCTATGTTAGATGTTTTTGCTAAGCCAGGGAAGAACATCATTTTTTTCAGCCCGATGAAAATATTGGCTGTAATTTTTTTTTCTCTCTTGAAGGTAAAACTATTTTAGGTTATTTCTTGACAGTTCTGTTTCCACAAATAAGAGGAAGAATGGTCGTGTGGTTAACGTGGTTGTAACTCTGAAAAGTGACAGTGAAAAATGACAATCTGTGGTTTTATGTTTATTGTCTCTGACTGACTTCCATATAAAATCTGTTCAGGTAAGAAGTAAAAATATTGTAACCAACATGTTTTTCTGAACTGCCTGCCCTGCAAGCTCAACTTGAAATATGAAGTCAAACGATGTTGTTTCTGACACATGTACCGGCAATAATAAAGATGCTAATATTGGAACTTAGTTAAAAATTCTGTAGATAATACATGACCCAGGAAAGAATCCAGACCATTTAATTTTATCTGTGCTGGCCACTGAGGCATGAGTAGTGTAAAAAAAATAGCTGAAAGCTTATTATTGTCTTCAAAATCAGCACATTTGACACTCAGTTCATATAGTTAGCAAAACTGTTGAATAAAAAAGAATCATTTGTACATAATACATTTTCTGATACCATTTTAAGGTACTGAACTGGGAATCTAGAAACCTGGGAGCCTGATTCTTCGTTCATCCATCCTGGAATTTAGTCAGAACAGGACGAGGACAAAGATGGTTTTAATCCATTTTTGTATTCCCTATATTCTGGGCCCCAGCATAAATTATAGAAGCCTTGAGGTTGGATAGGTGTAGAGCCCTTACAGGGTGACCCCTTGTGTGCAGAATGTATGTTTAAGAGGCCTTTTCCATCCCATTTAAAGCTCCTTTAGAGCAGTATAAAGAGGCCTTAGGGTGACAGAGAATCAGGCACTAATCTGATTCTAACCCCAGTTTTACCACATACTTCTGAGGCCTGATCATCCCTTCAGTTGTGTGTGATAGAATGATCAGGGCCGTGCTGTGACCTTGGGCAAGTAATATAATCCCTCCTCCTACACTGTTTTTTGTGTGTGGAAATCTCTTGCTGTTTTTCTACCACCTAGGTAATTCCACTGTTGCTAGCACCAATGGATGAACTGGTGTAGATTAGAGCTAAAGCAATAGTGGGAGAACTTCACAAAAATCTTGGCATAGACACAGCCTTTGTTTCCTTATCTGTAAAATGAGAAAACCTTGCATAAGATCTGTGGCAATTTTGAGGCTACATTTATTAATGTTTTTAAATGCTTTCAGATTCTCAGATGGAAGTCACTATATAAGTCAAAAATATTAGTAAGAGGACAAAGAAATACAAAAATGTTACTTAGGTACAGCACAAGCCCTATACAATGTATTAAATGAAGATATAAACCTAATTCAGAAGTCTGAGGATATTCCCATTTGTATTTATGTATTTATCATTATTATAACAGTGATGTCCATATTCCCAATTGAGATCAGAAGTTATTGGATTGAGTGGTGTACTTGCACATTAAAAGATAATACCTACGCTGAATGTTACATATTTAAACTACTAGTCAATGTTCCTGTGTCACAGATTCCTTTTTAGATTACTCAGTCCTCAATCTTCTGACTCAGTAAAATCTAAGAGAAAAAAAATGATTTTAAAACATCAGGTTTCACTAAAAACAGGATGCTGTGCCTGAGTTGAGTTTCCTGTCACATCTGAGATATAATGTAAAAATATTTTAAAATTCACAAATAATGTAAAATCGAGTAATTTTGTGTATTGATTTCCTGTTCCTAGTTGTGCTTCTTAAATATATCAATATTATATTAATGCTGGGAAACAATGATTATTTGTTTCAAATAGAAAATATGCTTAACATGCTTAGACAAAAATTAAGTGTCTGTATTGAAGAGATTAAATTCTAGAAGGTAAAAAGATTACATGCAGAGGTATGAAGAGCTTAGTGGATTTGCTTTGGCTTTCTTATTTTAAAAAAAGTTTTAAACTCACTTCTTTTAAAGATCATGGAAGAAGTGTCTTTTTTTTTAAGTGACTTGAATGGGAAGCAGTAAGCTTGGTGAACTGGCTTGGGAAGAAAATGTAATGCAGAGAGGTGGCAGGATGGAAAAAAGCATGGATACTGGTCTGAGGGAGAGCAGAATAAGGCATTACTATTGGCATTGTTGGTGATGCAAAGAGTTTGATGTCGAACATGTCAGGAGACAAAGATCCAGGATGTAGGACAGGGCTGAGTTTCAAGGGCTTTAAAAGCCAGAACTAGAAGTTTAAAATCGATGTAGTGCTTAAAGGTAACTACAAAGGAATTATTTTGTAATCATTGGGGTTTTGCTTTTTCTTTGTATTATGATGTAAGAAGATGATCTAAGAGATTGGTTTTTATTTTTTAAATACTTTTGTCTATTTTTTTTTTTAGTCTTTCCTGGTTTTGCTGGAGGAGTGTGTGTATGTCTCTCACAGATGTTTCTTATGAAGGGTAGGCAGTTGAATTTGTAATAAAGATATCCCTTCAAACAGCCTACCCCTCCTTATCGTTATTACTGTTTGTGTGACAGAAGCACCTGGGAACTCCGGTCCAGAGTCAGGGCCATACTGGTATTGCACTTGTACAGGCAAGTAACAAAGAAGACTGTGTCCCCAAGAGTTTACAAAGCAGGTACTGATGGAAACCAGGGGGACAAACGTGGGTTGGGATGCGGTTACGAGGATGAAGGTACAATAGAGCAACGTTTCGCAGAAGTGTCTTCACTGCACTCCCTCTCCTAGTGCCCGGGGAGGACAGAGAAGCTTTGCACTGGGGCCAGGTTTAAAAACTTCATGCTCTGACCGTGTGTATACAAGAGCGTGCACTCCGGAGGCAAAGAGCCCGCACAGAAAATGACCTGCCTCTGCAGCCATGGATGTGAAGGAGCAAGCGAATATGGCTGTCTTGTTCTTTTTAATTTCTCACTACAGAACACGACGCTGGAATATCCCTGTCGGGAAGTCTCAGCCAGGGGCTGCTGCACACTGGAAGGAGCGAGCTCCTGGCCTGCAGGAGATGCTTTCACACAGTGCTGCCGCTACTGCTATGAGGAAACCGGCCAGCTACTCCTGCAGCCCACCCGCCCACGCACTTTTTCCTCAAGGCCGCAGTCTGGCAAACGAACAATTCTCCACAAACATGGCGGTGCGGGCGGGGCGCGGCAAGCTCCCCTGTCAACACCCTTCTCCTCCAACCCCCCCGCCCTACAAAGACTGAGGGGGCGGGGCCGCGGCCCCTCTCTAGCTACCTGGAGGCCCACCTCTATGATCAGGGGCCTCCTCAAGCTCTGAGGGGCGGGGGGAGCGGGGTGTCTGGCTGGCGTGCGGCGAGCAGCGCGGCCGTTGACGGGGCTGGCTAGGTACGAGAC
This sequence comes from Gopherus flavomarginatus, assembly GCF_025201925.1. NCBI lineage: Eukaryota > Metazoa > Chordata > Testudines > Testudinidae > Gopherus > Gopherus flavomarginatus. Next base: position 22,258,547 of record NC_066626.1, on the reverse strand, counting down.
CCACGGGGCGGGGCCAGGCGGGAGCCTAGACTGGCAGTTAGCAGCGACTCCCCTTTGTGTCTGGGCTGGGAACGGGGAGCGAGCCGGGGCTGGGAGGCGACGCGTGTGAATCCCCCGCACCCGTCCCGGCCGAGCCTGTCTGCGGAGGGCGAGGGCAGGGACCAGGAGCTGCCGCGTGCGGCAGTCAGCCCGTGGGGAGGCGCCGGGCTCCGCTCCCGCCCCGGGGGTACCCCACAGCCCGGGGCCGCCGGCTGGAGCCCCGGAACGCCCATCGCGGCCGCTCTCTACGCGGAGCGGGAAGGAGACGGAGGGAGAGGGGCTCCTGTCGCCCTCCCGGCCGGCTGCGAGCAGGAACTGGAGCCTGATCCATTGCTTCGCTGGAGGCAGCCGGGCGGGCGCCCTGCCTTTCGGAGCGGCCAGGGCTGCGCCCGCGTCCTGTGCGGTTGAAGATAGCAGATGGGCCCAGGCGCAGCCTGTGGATGGAAGTGACTGAGGGGACCTCGCCTTGTTAAGAGACACGCAGACGGCGAAGGAAGACCGGGACCGTCCGCGGGATGGGAAGCGTCCCTGACCCCACTCGTCTTCACAGCTTGTCCCGCGTGCCCAGGGCCGAGTGAGGAGGCACCAGAGGGGAGCGTGGCTATCCATTTCCCCTCCTCACCCCTGGATATGTTTCATGCTAAACCTGGCTGCTTCTTTGATATCGTGAAGTTGCGTGGGAAATAATCTGGGTTTCCGGCGTGACCGCAAGAATAGCTACTCACCCAGGGGAAGGGAAATGCATCCTGGTTTGGAGACAAAACCTCCCTTTCCTATAATCGTTAGAAAGAAGAGGAGCCAGGTCCCGAGGCATGAAGATAGATGTGTGTAATGGAGTAAGACCTCAGACAGCTCCTATCATCTGCCGTTTGCCCTTCCAGACTGGATTGTGATCCAAGCGAGTTTTAAGATTGTTTAAAGGGAGAAAAATCCTCTTTTCGGTATTCTTTTTTTTTCTGCCTCCTTTTTTGGCTTCCTCAGGTATGAGTGCCTCTCTGCAGCACCTTTTGCTGGTGCTCTTGCTCTCCAGTGCCACCCTGCTGCTCAGCACTGCGGCTGGTAAGTAGCTACCTGGTGTAATATACTAGCCATTTTGGCACAGGGAAGGGGGTGGGGTCCATCAGTATTTCGGTATGTCTGTGACCCATTAAAAAGTAGTGTATGTGTCTAAGTGAAGTGTGATAATGTTTTTAAGTGAGGCCCTACTGACCATATTTGAGAATAAAACATGCTTTATTGTATAAAGGAACCCAATCTGCATTTGAGGCTTATTTTCTCTTGGTCTGCTTATGCTGGTTATTGGCTGGTTCTCGCTGTCCCCCCCCCCTTTTTTTAAAGAATAATTTGGCGTGATTTTTTTTTCTATGAAATGTTTAACATCTTTGTGATCTGGTAATGCCAGAATTTAAAAAATACAATTTAATCACAAGCAAGAGCTATGTCTGCTTGCTAATGGGGTCTTTGGGCACAGCCATCTTTTATTTTACTAACATCCATGCTATTAGGGGCATTATAACTGCAACATTTATCTGTTTTAGGGAAAACATTTTGTTTCAAGCTCCAACAAATATGAAATAAGTCTGAATTTTTTTCACCGTTGTCATTTATAGAATAGTAAAACAAGATGATGAGGAATACTGCAAGATCTGAGTATACATAATGTTATCGGTTTCATTTTCCTACAGTAAATGAAAGTCTAATATTTTTTTAAAAATGCTCTATTTTAAATTATTGGAAGCTTAATGTTAGATGCACAGAACAATTTGCTATGGAATTTAAACAGTATATAGCCCTTGCATCTTTTGGCTTTTGGTCATTGTGGCAGATCAGCATGAAGGAGCTCTCTGAAGTGTTACCCAGGTTTATTAAGTGCTAATACTTATTCCTATCTCCTGTATGATTTTAGCAGTTTTTGGAAGAATCATAATACCTTGGTATCCTTCTTTCCGCTCAGAAGCCAGTGTAGAATGCTCAATCTTCCCAGCATTCTTTTTATAATCTACTATGTGATCCTCAGATACAGGATAATAGAGAAATGTACAGTTTCTTGTGAAGATGGCATAAGAAGATTGACAGTTGGCACACGTCTTTTTTTTTTTTTAATTTTAATGCATTTTGGTCAGTGTTCAAAATAATCTGTCTTTGCTAGTAGAATAATACTGTGAATTGGACGTGTTCAGTCAGTTTCTCCATTGCTTTATTAAGAATGGATAGTCTTCCATTTTATAAAAGGCTTTCTTTTGGGAAATATTGAACTGAAATGGTTAATATGGAGCACTTTCCTGCATCAGCCTGACTTTTGCCCGGCCTTGACATTTTAGGTTATCTACCATGTTTCTCTGTGATAGTTTGGTAATAGGATTTCTTTGAAGAATAAACCTTTCAAGGTCAAAAGCTTTGGTATTAAAAAGTGTATGACTCTAAAATATCCCATTATCTAACCTTGTCCCTTAAATGTGAAACTTAAAAAAATAGTTTTTGTTTCTCATTTAATTACTTTGTTAAACTTTTATGAGTTAATTTTTCTTTGTGCTGATGAGAGTGAAGGTTTAATGGCATTGATCTGAGCCAGGAAGGGGATAGGCAGGTACCTACAAGCCTACTTAGTGAGCTTTGCCAATTTCACCTCGATTCTGATCTGTTATCATCACTGCTACTTCAGTCCTGGGTTTGTCTTGTACAGACTGATGGTAATGTCACATTCTTTGGTCATCTTGTGAAATGCATGAATAGGAACTCATTTTCACATGATGGCTGTATAATACTTCTGCTATTAATACGTACAATACAAAAGTTCTGTACCGCTTAAAAAGTCTTGGTGATAACTATGTCTAAGAATGTTAATATTTTGAGATTTAGCTAAGATAAATTTATAGTCAAGCTTCAGAATGGTTAACAGTGTATTTCAGAAAAGGGGAAAAAAAAACATAGGAAACCACACAAGGTGAAGGTCTGCCCATATGTGTGTATGTGAATGACCCCCTCCCGCACTCCCCCCCCAAAAGTAGGAGCTGTGCATTCACATCTGAGTGCAATTTTGGCCCTGTGCAGCTCTGAAATCCTTCATTAATGGTCCCACACTAGTCTGACCTAGTGAATGGATAAGACAATAGTATGTGAAATGCATTGTTGATAAATGTGAAGTAATGCACAGTGAAGGGAAAAATTTAATTTAAAACTTAATAAGGTATATGAGTAATTGAGTATCAACTCAGGAAAAATATCTAGGCATCCTTGGAGGACAACTCAGTAAAGGCCTTTGCAGCTATAGTCTAAACACGGGAAGATGTTAGGAGCATAAGAAATGCAGTCAAATATAAACGGCATTAGAAGTCTTTGGTTTATCCTTATCTAGAATACTACTGTATGCAGAAAAGGAGATAGGGCTCTTCCTGTCCATTTAACATTTGAAGACCTAATCAGGGACTTAATTTGTTATGGGGTAAGGCTCCCTCCATCCCTCCCTGACTTTTCATAGGTCTATATCCTCCATGATGCCTTCCATTTCTTGCCCTCTCTCTTCCCCCCTGGACTTTGCAGGGTATAATATAATCACATATAATATTCTATATGCTGACACAATTCCCCCTCCCCCTGTGATTTTTTTCTGAAATGACACTGCTGAGCCTAATAAATATGTATAATTGAAGACTCAGAATTCTTCCTGTCCAGTCATTGTGAGGAAATCTACCACCTTCCTGTATAAAATCTCTACAGATCTTAGTAAGTGTCTAGTATTCTTCTATTAAATTTGTATAGCCCTCCCTCTAAAGAGTAATGCTACTGTGAGGGGAAAAAGTTTCAACAAAGCGTTGATAGGGGCTTTAAAGATGACCGATGAAGGGAAGGGAAAAATTGGGCTTGTTCCACTTTTATTTAGTTTTATTTTGTATAAAGAAGGCTTGACATACTTCCTCATACTTCTTTCCTTTAGAAATATAAATCATATTGAATTTTCACTTTTGTTGTTGTTGTTGTTGTGAGGGACTTCTTGGATGACTCTTATATCCCGAGACCTTAACTGAAGAGGAATGGGTATTGAATCCTTGAACTTTTCTCGTGTGGCTTTTGTTAAACTTTTTTTTTTTAACATTTATTTAATAATCTGAATAAAAATCACTTCCCCTCTAAGTCAGTCAGTTTCACTACCTTGGTATCTGCAATGTATAATCCTCAAGGACCTGCATTTCAATTTTTTTTTAACATTATTAAAATCAGCATATATTAGAAAAAAAGAAAAAAATGGGTTTGTGCCTTTTTAGGATATCTTTAAGAAATCCATTCGTCTTTATCTGCATAGTTTTTGTCTCAATTATTAATATTAAAAAGCTAAAGTACTTTTAAAATGGATGGAGCTGTATCATGATTGAAGTCTTTTTAAAAGCAATTAAAATAACATTTTAAAAATTTAAAATGAATGAATTGAGGCAGTCTTATCTTGTTCTGCTTAGAAAGTTAGTTTCCTCCATGTTTCAAAATTTTATTCCAAATGCGAAATTGAGAGAGGTGGGACAGATTGGCCATTAAATTCAGTTTCTCTAGTGAGCAGTATTTCTGACTCATGATCTAAGATGGTGTCCTCCTGTGTGGACTATTGATCTTGTATATCAAAGTGGTTGCCTGAAATCATGTCTACACCAGATCCCTGCTGCTTTGCCATAGATGTGCCCATTCCTAGGACCCCACCAAATTCACAGCCATGAAAAATGCGTCACAGACCATGAAATCTGTTTTTTTGTGTGTGTGTGTGTGTGCTTTTACCCTATACTATACAGTGTTCATGGGGGAGACCAGCATTTCTCAAATTGGGGGCCCTGACCCAAAAGAGGGGTTGCAAGGTTATTTTAAGGGAGTCACAGTATTGCCACCCTTACTTTTGCGCTGCCTTCAGCACTGGGCGGCTGGAGAGCAGCAGCTGTTGGTCCGGTGACCAGCGCTGAAGGCAGCGCCTTGCCAGCACCAGTGCAGAGGTAAGAGTGGTAATACCATACCATGCCATCCTTCCTTCTGTGCTGCTGCTGATGGTGGCTCTGCATTCAGAGCTGGGCTCCTGGCCAGCAGTCACCGCTCTCCAGCGGCTCAGCTCTGAAGGCAGCATTGTGGCAGCACACAAGTAAGGATGGCATAGTGTGGTATTGCCACCCTTACTTCTGCACTGCTGCTTGTGGGGTGATGCCTTCAGAGTTGGCTGCCCAGCGAACAGCTGCTTCTCTCTGGTTGCCCAGCTCAGAAGGCAGTGCAGAAGTAAGAGTGGCAGTACTGCAGACCCCCCACCCCACCCCGCCATATAACTTTTTGTGACATTCTCTCCACCCCTGCCCTTTTGAGTCAGGACCCCTACAACTACAACACCATGAATTTTCAGATTTAAATAGCTGGAATCATGAAACTTATGATTTTAAAAAGCCTATAAACCCTGAAATTGACCAAAATGGACTGTGAATTTGGTAGGGCTCTGCCCATTACCTATGACCATTGGATCTTTCCTTTCTCATTTGAGTAGTAGTCAGGAAATCCAATTTTTGATATGTAGATGATGGGAACTTGTTCAAGGGGAGTTAGCCTGGCAGGCAGAACCACTCTACTTGCTTCAGGGATACAACTGGTACACTTGAGGGTATGTTAGTACATAAACCCTTCCCCCACATTAAAGTAGGTGTTGATTAACTTTTCTGAGGCCTTACTCTGAGTGTACCAGCCTCTCCTTTAATGGTGATTTCTGTATGTCAGCTGTGGTTTCAAAAGTAATGTTGCCCAGGTGCCAGAGAACAGAGCAGTGCACAGACACTGCTTCTGTGTGAATGGCCCTGCCCTCTAGAGATTCAGGGGTAACTGGGTAGCTGAGTCTCCTGCTTCTTTCCATCTGACATAGGGCAAACTTCACTACTTTGCCCTGGACGAAGAGATCAGGGGAATTTAGCTGAGTTTTCCTTTTTCACTGGAGCCAAGCCTCTGCGATGTTTGCTTTTCTTTTTTTGCAGAAGAGGGGTTGTCTGGCCTTGTGTTACTTTTCTAGCAAATATTGCCTAAAAGGGACATCAACTTAAAAACCTCACTGCTATTTGAATTTTTTTTACATATTAAGACCAATGTTTAATATAACTGAAATAGACTAGAAAAGAATATTTTTCTCAAAGTTTTTGTGTGCCTTTTTTCCCAGCAATTTGTACAGTCAATTTTGCTGTTTCCTCTGTAGAGTCAGGAAGCCAGTACCCTTTTTATTGTCTTTCATGCAGCAACAGGAGAGAGAACATTTTAAAATGTGACTGTGAAACTACAGAAATTAGAGAGTTACTCATTGAAGTGCTTGGGTTCTACACCAGGAGGCCTTGTAATTCATTGTTTAAAATTTACTAGATTTAAAGTGGATGGGTGTGCCTTAAATATGGACTTACTTGGAAAGGTGCTAATAGAATTTCCCTGGCCAGTGTGAAAGGGCCTTTTATGAATGGCTGCATAAATCCCATTGAGAACAAAATGCTTAACCTGGAATGAAAGAGAAACAACAGTTATGCTGGATAACGATTCCTAGCCTTTTAGGAACACGAGCACAGCTTGCTTGCAGCTTTGACTGTCTTAGTAAGCATTTTATCTGGTCCTATGTATTTAGTGAAACTAATGCTCGTTTTTCTTTTTCTTAGATTTGTCAGTTTTATTAACCTTTATAATACCAAGCAAAGGAAGAAGTGAAAATAATCTATTCTTAAAAACAAGCAACCATAAACTTGTTTGAATACAGCAGTCTCTATTGAAATATTAAGAATTATTATACTAGATCAGGCTAGTCCATCTAGTCCAGTATTTTGTCAAGTACAGCTACTACTATGAGATGTTTCAGAGGAAGGCACAAGAAAAGTTATGGCTGGCTTTTGCCCTAAAACATGAGGGTTTGTTATCAGTGTCAGTGGCAACTCCCTAAAATTACGTTGAAATTTTGGAAGTGAAATAGGATTAAAAACCCTTTGTTTTATGCTCTGGTTGAGTTTAATCTTCACATTTGGCACAATAATTCATCACAAGATGTTTGAATTTTCTATAAATCTTTCAATTAATTTTACTATTCAGAGGGCATGTTTTAAAAATGCACCCCTCTTACTCAGTTTCTAAATGTTTCTTTGGGTTCTTCTAGCTAAACAACCAGCCTTGCCAAACTCCAAATTTCTGTTACACACGTTCTGGTAACATTTTCGGCAGAGGAGGCTTCTGAAATCTTAAAATTAAACACTGAGTCAGTCTCTCTTTATTCTGGACAATCTAATGGAGCAATGCCAAGATGAGACAGAAATGTCAAATTCTGTCTGTCACTTCTGGTTTCTGGTGCTGCCAACATGATTCACCAGGTCAGTTCCTCACAGAGGTTGAAGGCAGGCTGGGCAGCAAGCAGTATAGAGTGCCACAGAAGTGAGCAGAGTCTGAGTGCACGTGAATAAAGATGGAAGAGAGGTAGACAAATTAAAAGGGAACTTGGAGGCATGAAGAGTTGAGCTTTGTTTGAGGGTAGAGATGTAGTAGAGATGAGGGGGGGAGTGAGGTTATGTATGGGAAGAATGTGGAGGTCTGCAGCTCTGCAAGGGACCTGGGTCCTGGTGGGATGGAGCCTAGTGCCTTTGCACTGAGGGATTGCTATACAGATACTCAACTCCCTCAGCACTGCAAAGAGCTGAGGCACCACTGTAGTGCTCCCCATGGTGCTGCCACATGAATGTCTCAGTGCAGAGGCTGTGTACTGCACTCCCTTTCCTTTCCCTTGTAATCCCTTCACAACATCTTTGCTCAGTCTCCTTGTGTCTGAAATCCTTGTCCCTTGCTTGACTGACTGACTGCAAACATGAGCTACTGGAAAAAAAAAATACGCCACCATACTATGTCTTGTCTACATAACACTACTGCAAACTTATAAACAGTGTCTTCCAAAATGATAAATGCTATTAAAACTATTTCCATTAAAATCAAACATTTCGTTCTATTAACAATCGTCCAGCACAGTACACATCAACAGATAACCATCCACTACAAATCTACACAATATGCACTTACCATCAACCCAGCCCCAACTGAGTCTCATGAACAAATACAAAACATCAGTTTCTAATGACGTTGAATAACAGATTGAACATCTTGTGTGGAGGTAGAGAGAGGTTGTATGTGTATTGTGAATAGGGATGTGAGTGAGGGCGTGTGGAGACAAAGAAATCGTAATTGTAGGTTGAAAGGGTTGGATGAAGATTTAACTAGTATTTTCCTGGTTCTTTTGTAGTTATGTTAGTGGTATATGCACTTGAATAACCTTAACCTGGTTGTTAGTGAACTTGTGAGGGGATAACCCTTAAGAAGAGATTTATTCCCCCTTTCTCTAACACACACATCTGAATGTGATATGATCCATTCATGTAAACATCAAATCTTTTTACAAATCTTACTGAGCTTTTGGCCTATATATTATGACAATGAGTTCCACAGCGTGTTTGTGTTTTTGCATTTGTCAATTTCAAATTTATTGCCTTTCAATCTCATTGAATGTTCACTTATTCTTGTATTATGAGACTGTAAATTATAAATCGGGGCACCTGACTTATACCCTTCAATATCCCATTTTAGTCTTCTCTTCTCTTCTCCTTATCCATTCCCAGTTTTTGCCATCTCTTATACAGAAATCTCTTCATTTGGCTAACTTTCATGGCATATCAGTACACCCCTTTTATTTCTGTTATATTTTTTTATCAGATGGGATTATCAGAACTCAACACAATATTCTAGATCGGGACTAAACAACAAGTTTACATAGTGTTTTCAGTATCTTTTGATCCTATTCTTTATGTATCCTAATGTTTTTGCTTATTTTTTGACTATCTTTGCACATTCAGCAGAGATTTTCATTTAACTCTCCAGGACCACAAGGATACTTGGATTACTTTCTTAAGTGGTTATGGTTAATTTAGGACCCAACATCATTTAATGTATTAAATAACATGGGGTCCTGATATGGAATGTTTGACCAACTACTGTTAACCTTTTGCTGGTGCTTTTGTTAGTTGTGGACTGATTTTATTCACAATATTATGTTGTTCTGCCGAAAGATATCCGGCAGTTTCTGCAGTGCTTCTTTAAAGAGAGTGAGCCAAAACTAGAGCAGTGTTTTTTGATAGAAGATACCCCATTCATGTACAAGTAGGCTCTGCTGATTTGAAAAAGCCTGGTCTGCATTTCTGGGGGGGTTAATATGTGTGGTGTTTTTATTGTTTTGTTTTTGTTTTGCAGGCACAGATTCAGAAGCTCTTATTTATGAGTCTTATTAGGTTTTAAAATTATTAGCAATCTTTGCTTTTTATTTTTTTTTTTGTAGAAACACTTACTAAATATATTATCACAGAGTCACCTGTTACGCTTTTCCAGTGATCTTATCTGTTAAGGCAGAATCTGTACTCAAGATCAAACATAAATATAATTTTCCTTTTAAATGTAAAACTTGTTTTGAATGTATCACTAAGACTCTTTTTCTCTTTTTATGGTTATTTGAAGACAAGGATGTTGCTTATTCTAGGATTAATCTAATAGAGCTTTTAATTTAATTTTTATTCATTCCTCTGAGATGGAATTGATACATAGTGGCAATATAGTAATAATTAAATAAAACTGAAAATAGTAGCAGGCATACTTTTTTGCGCTGTGAGATATCCTAGGTTAAACTGGTGAACCTTCAGAATATTGGAACTACCAGTGCAAAGTAAATACTCTGATAATGAGCAGACCTTCAGTATATAAGTAATATTTTAATTGGCAATCAGATTAAGAGTAAAAGCAGCTATTTAAGGAAGTTGGTATAGATACCCTCACAGTGTTAGTTTCTTACTTTTGGATGTTCTTAAAGCTCTTCTCTTGCATCTATATTAGATTAAAAAAACACTGTGGCACTGGTCTCAAGAGTCTGGGACAGTTGACTAGGGTTTGGAGTGGGTGGGTTGTGTGGTTAAAAATAGCAGTGAAGATGTTCCAGCTTGGTCTGGAGCCTGGGCTCTGAAATCCCCCAGGGCCAGTGCAACCATTTAGGCGACTTAGGGCGCTAGGATTTGGGGGGCGCCATTTTCTTTGGCAGTGACCGCGGCAGCCGGATCTTTGGCTGCCCCGGTCGCCGCCGGCATTTAGGTGGAGGGGGCTGGGGCAGAGGAGAGCGGGGAGGGCCGCTTGCAGCAAGTAAGGGGGAAGCGGCACGCAGGGAACTCCCCGCCCCAGCTCACCCCTGCCCCACCTCCTCCCCGAGCATGCCGTGGCTGCTTCACTTCTCCCGCCTCCCTGGCTTGCGGCGCCTAAGCTGATTGGTGTTGCAAGCCTGGGAGGCAGGAGAAGTGAAGCAGCCACGGCGTGCTTGGGGAGGAGGTGAGGCAGGAGTGAGCTGCTTCACTTCTCCCGACTCCCCGGCTTGCGGCGCCAATCAGCTTAAGCAGTGCAAGCCTGGGAGGCAGGAGAAGTGAAGCAGCGACGGGGTGCTCATGCGCGGAGCAGGAGTGAGCTCGGGTGGGGGAGGGGGTGCCTCAGGGTGGGGGGGTGGGCGCAAGGGGGGCGCCTCAGGGCAGAAGGGGAGAGCTGCTGCAGGGGAGGGCACCTCAGGGCGGGGGCACAAGGGGGAGTGCAAGGTGGAAGTTTCACCTAGGGTGCGAAACATCTTTGCACCGGCCCTGTCCACCCCCTTCACCAGGTCTCGGAGCCTGGATTCCAGCCCAGGTTAGAACGTCTACACTGCAATTTATAAGCCTGCAGTCCAAGCTTTGCAAGCCCGAGTCAGCTGTCCTGGGCCAGCTGCAGCCGTGCTGTGGTCTTTGATTGTAATGTAGACATAAATTTCTTGCTGTATTCACTCAGGCAAGGAACTGCAGCTAGAGCAGCTGTCATGATTGAAATAGATATGTATATTTCATGTCTCCTGTTTCAGCGGCAGACAAACTTTGAGTTATAGTGCTTACACTGATGACTAGTATTGTGGGACTAGCTTGTTTATGATACTTTTAGTAAGACTTAGCGAGTTTTTAGCTTCTTAATTCATAATACTCTGTTCATATTGTGGTTTGTGGACTAGTACAAAAGAATCTATGAAACTAAGTGGGCGGGAAAGATCTGAAAATGGCTTATTTCTACAATAGTATGAGGTGGGGGTTGGATGCTGAAATTATTTCCAACACCCTGCCGTCTATTTTGTTGGCCTCGTACAGTTTCTCTGTACAGCATATGTAGTAAAGTCCCTGACTCTATTACGAATTCTAGATACTGTAGAGACATTTTATAATAAACATAGCTACTTTTGTAGAGTGTAGCTATGACCTTTGGGTAACAGACTAGCATACTAATCTGTTGTTGCTTAATTATCATTTGAATATTCGCAAATTAGGCAATCACTTTATGCTGACATATTGAATCGTTAGCACCGCTTTCCTTTGTTCAAATAGTTCATCTAATATGTATTCATTAAATGTAAATTATTTAATTTCTCTAGGCCGGATTTGGCTTTTGGTGTACATCTGGCTTAACTTCACGACCCCCAGTTTGAGAACCTCAGTGTAGTAACTACACTTCAGTTATCACCTGGGGGGTTGTGAGCTGTCAGCCTTCACCTCCAGCATTTATAATAGTGTTAAATATAAAAAAGTGTTTTTAATTTATATGGGTGGTCGCACTCAGAGAGGCTTGCTGTGTGAAAAGATTCACCACTACAAAAGTTTGAGAACCGTTGTATTATACAATCACACTGTTGCACCTAACAGCAGTTAGTTGGCTAATCTCCTTTTTAAAACATTGGTTTTATCTAATTGTTTAAAATCTTTTGCTAAATATTTTCCTTTATGTTTTATAGTAAATTTACAAGTGTTAAGCTAAAATTTTTTTTTGCTTCCTTTGTTTCCTGTCAGAAGTTGTTGATCCACATATTGTTCATGATGTTGTTAGAAGCTTTAATTTCATTCATTTTAAGGGTAGGCCAGTGAAATAATTCAGCATGTTTTGTGTGCAAAACAAACAAAAAGAGCCCTTTATTTTTGCAGCTCACTAAAATGTACTGTATGCCTCACAAAAATAAACATGTAGAATATGCACAGAAAAGTACGTGGTCTGAATATAATGTGACAGCAAGAGAATTTCAGAAATTTATAGTAGAAGAATGAGGAAGGAGAATGATGACAATAATAAGAGTATGCAACTATTCAGTAAGGAACATCTTCATGGTTCCACAATTTAAAAATTAAAAAATTTTTTTTAATAAAAAGGGACGTAGCTTGGCAAACGAATTTGAGTGGATTCCAAGCATAAGGTATCTCATGGAAGAAAGCTCAGAGGTATTGTAAGAGTGGACAATGAAAGGGATGTTGTAACTGGTGTTACTCATGCAGCGGCAGGGTCCAAAGAGAATGCTGTCAGACTGTGTGATGTAGAGCCTTGACAGAAAGGACAAGAAATTAGGACTTAGGGCAGATCTACATATAGTCAAAATGATGGACAAGAAAAGATTTTTGGCAGGCATGTTTTTGGATGGATGGAAGAAAGGCTTAATTAGTCACACAAAACACATGAAGAGGACAAGATTAGGGCATGGAAGAGTGACTGGATATTAAGATGGGAAGGAAAGAATGGATTTTTTTAACTACTGAAGAGAAAAGAGTGAGAGGGTTTCATTGTGGTCTAAGCGTGAGGTGAGAGGGAGAGGGGAAAACCTAAGATGACACCCCCTACCTATTCCTAAAATCTAGAGAAATGAAGATGACATCTTCAGTCCTTTTTTTCTTTTCAGTGTTAAACTATCTGTGTACCCGTGAGAGATGAAACACTCCACTTTTATCCTTCCTTCAATCACGTCTTCATTCCTACCGGAGACTCTCTCCAAACTTTTCCTTCTGTTACATTCCTGATCGTCTTGCCAGTTACCACCCAAGCAGTATGCTAAAAGTGCATTGAGAAAATTGTGGGGTGACGGGGGAGGGGTTGAAGCAATATTGTCTATTATTTTGTGAAGGAGCCTGCAATGGGGTTAGGCTAATAGTCTAACAGACAAGTTATGTGAGAAAATCTGGAATCCCAACTAACTACAGTAGACCAGAGTATTCCCCCAGGAACCCCAGATGAAGGTACTGTGTGTGAGTGGAACTCTGTGTCTGGAAGGTAGAGGGATCAGGGCCTGGTCAGGTTGTGCTTGGAGTGAAGAGCAGGCAGCCCTGTGTTGAGTAGGGTGGAGCGGGAGAGGATGCATGTATTTTCCCTGTTGTCCTTTTTGAATTTACCCCCAAAAAGATAATACAGCCTGGAAAAATTGCCCTTTAAGGAGGTTGTGACACAGAGACCCGTTTGTGGTTCACTATGCTGTGTCAGCAACTTTTGTAAGGCCTGACATGCTCCCAACACCTAACACACAGTTGTCATATTCTACATCTGAAAAGTGTCATGTAAGATGCTTTGAAAAACTGATAACTCACTGATAATTAGTATTTTTGTGTGGTGTATGCACAGGGCAAGTACAGTGAGTTGTGTATATGCTAGAACAGCGGCTCTCAAACTGTGGGTCAGGACCCCAAAGGGAGTCGTGACCCTGTTTTAATGGGATCACCAGGGCTGGCTTAGACTTGCTGGGGCCTGGTGCCAAAGCTGAAGCCTGAGGGCTTCAGCCCTGAGGTTACAGGCCCCCTATCTGGGTCTGAAGCTCTTGGACTTCAGCTTTGGCCCCCGCACACCTGGGGTTGGTGGGTCTTGGGCAGACTCAGGCTTCGGTCCCCGCTTCTAGGGTCCTGTATTTTTGTTGTCAGAAGGGGGTCATGGTGCAATGAAGTTTGAGAACTCCTGTGCTGGAATTATGTTCTTCAGATGTGTTTGGCAAGCAATACATAAGCCCAGTCTGCCCTAGACAAAGGAATGTATATTTATTTGTCTGACCAGCTTGTTTGTCGGGCAGCGACAATGAAGGTATATTCTGTACCACGAAAGATAATGGAGCGAATAATTAAGCAATCAATTTGCAAAGATCTAGAAGATATTAAGGTGATAAGTAGCAATCAGCATGTATTTGTCAAGAAGAAATATTGTCTGATAGCTTTCTTTGACAGAGTAACAAGCCTGGGGGTGGGGGGAAGCAGCAGATGTGCTATATCTTGACTTTAGTAAGGCTTCTGATACTGCCTCGCATGACTTTCTCATAAACAAACTAGGGAAATACATTCTAGATGGAGCTACTATAAGGAGGGTGCAAAACTGGTTTGAAAACAGTTCCTAGAGAGTAGTTCTCTGGTTCACAGTCATGCTGGAAGAGCATCATGAGTGGGGTCCCACAGGGATCAGTTCTGGGTGTGGTTCTGTTCAATATCTTCATCAGTGATTTAGATAATGACATAGAGAGTACACTTATAAAGTTTGCAGACTATACCAAGCAGGGAGGGGTTGCAAGTGCTTTGGAGGATAGGATTAAAATTCAGAATGATCTGGAGAAATGGTCTAAAGTAGATGGGATGAAATTTAATAAGGATAAATGCAAAGTGCTCCACTTCAGAAAGAACAATCAGTTGCACACATACAAAATGGGAAATGGCTGCCTAGGAAGGAGTACTGTGGAAAAGGATCTGGGGTCATAGTTGACCACATGCTAAATATGAGTCAACAGTGTAATGCTGTTGCAAAAAAAGAGAACGTCATTCTGGGATGTATTAGCAGGAGTGTTGTAAGCAAGACACAAGAAGTAATTCTTCCACTCTATTCCATGCTGTTTAGGCCTCAGCTGGAGTATTGTGTCCAGTTCTGGGCACCACATTTCAGGAAAGATGTAAGCAAATTGGAGAAAGTCCAGAGAAGAGCAACAAAAATGATTAAAGGTCTAGAAAACATGGCATATAAGGGAAGATTGAAAAAATTGGGTTTATTTAGTCTGGAGAAGAGAAGACTGAGGGGGGACACAACTGTTTTCAAGTACATGAAAGGTTGTTACAAGGAGGAGGAGAATTGTTCTTCTTAACTTCTGAGGATAGGACAAGAAGCAGTGGGTTTAAATTGCAGCAAGGGCAGTTTAGATTGGACGTTAGGAGAAACTTCCTAACTGTCAGAGTGGTTAAGCACTGGAATGAATTGCCTAGGGAAGTTGTGGAATGTCCATCATTGGAGATTTTTAAGAACAGATTAGACAAACACCTGTCAAAAATGGTCTACATAATGCTTAGTCCTGCCATGAGTGCAGGTGAGTGGACTAGATGACCTCTCGAGGTCCCCTCCAGTCATGTGATTCTGTGATTTACATGAAAGCTATCAAGATAGCAAGGGGAGGCGGTAACAACTTAGCTATCACCAGCAGGGGAGAAACTAGCGTGAAGTCTTCATCAGATTCTATGGCATTTCTTCCCAGCAGGAGAAAAAGAACTCTATCTAAGAATACATTTCCACGGTTTATTGATCTATAAAGACAGGGGTTCAAACCTCAAAGCATGAGTTCAATCAACCTATTATAATATCACATTGTATACAGAGTGTATTGAGTAAGGTCATTTATGAAAGTTGGTGACACGCTGATGATTGATATTGTGAAATGTGTGTATTAACACTCTCTGTTGGAAATAGTGAATACTTACTGATATTATGCTTTTAAGTCTGTGACCAAACACAGAGATAAACAGGTTTTCCCCCAGACAAGAGGGAAGGGAACTATTTACCTGTCTCCATTGTGTAAAGTAAGCGTAATGAAATCAAAACAATGGATGTCTTACTTGCATGTGAATCAGCTGGGGAATGGGAAGCCCACTGGAAGGGAAGAACAGCATGGTCATCCTGCCTCTTTAATCGGGGTCAATGGACTCTGAGAGATATAATGGGAAACAGAGAGCCATTTTTGCATCTTTCACATAGGACAACAAGGGAAACCATCACCTTGTACTTTTGTGGAAGGTCCTGACTGAGAGAGAGTCACCCATGTCTGGAAAGTAGAAAGATTCGTAAGAAATCTGCTCTGAGCTAAGGCTGTAGCTTGTTGAGTTAAATCTTAGCCACTGGTTAAGAGTATTTTATTTGTTTTTGTTTTGTAACCATTTTTGTCTTTATTCCTTGTACTTGAATTCACTTAAAACCTATCTTTTTGTCAATAAACTTGTTTTACTTTTAATTGAAACCAACCCAGTGACGTGTTTGAATTGAAGTGATTGTTAATGCCAGTAAAGTAATAAGCTGTGCCTTAGTCTCTTTAAAGGAGCAATGAACCTTCTCTGAGTAGTCCAGGAAAGGGCTGGATACTTCAGGGCAGATGGTTTTGGGAAAGTTCAGGCCTGGGAGTGTGTTGCTGTCACCCTGCAAGTAGCAACCAAGATTGGTGGAGACCAGTGTGGGGCTGTTGGGTTATAGGCAGGCTGCCAGGGTCAGAGTGCTGAACACAGACTGCACATCACACAGACACTCAAGGAACTGCATGGTTGTGTGCTGGCTTTTGGTGTCTGGGCTCTGAAACACACCAGCAGAGAATTTAACACACCAAGGTTGATAGGGCAGGTGTTGATGTAACCTCTCACTGGTCTGGGTTCATCTCCAAAATGTCAGAGGTTCTTAAAGCATCTGCATGCAGAAGGAGTCCTTGGTAGGGCAGCTCCATTGGAGCCATGCAACTCAGGAGTCAGGATGGAGGGAGCACAGAGCCAGTGAGGAGGGATAAGGACAGGATCTACATATGGGTTGTGCTGTTCACCTGCCTCCCTTCCTCCCTGGTGGAAAGATCAGAAGAAGCTCAGCGAGGGGAACATTGTGGAGATTTCCTTCCTATAAGCCCCTTTCATTTCATGTGTCAGGTATAACATTTTAAATTTTCGTTGCAGCATGTGCACAGACTCAGGAAAATAAATCTGCTGCTGAAATCCATAGTCATTAGCAGCATGCAAACCTAAGTCATCTTTCAAACATCACTTAGATAAGGAATGGCAGTGGTAAAATATTGGCTCTTAACTTGCAAAATGTATAGATATTTTAAGTATTTCTACATAGAAAAACCAAAAGAAGATACTATTAAACAGATTACAATGTGAAGAACCTGCATAATCCAAAATTATTCTCTGTAGATATTTTATCCTAGTTAGTGTATCTACCTTTATATTAAATGACATAAGCCAATCACTTTTTCGTTGGAAATAAACTTCTCCCCTAAACTTGTTATTGCATAATTAAGAATGTTTAAGATGCTCCACAGACTATGTTGTAACTTGTCTAAGTGGTTGAATTCCTATTGGGAGTTTCAAAAATAATACATATGCAGCAGTCATTACTTTTGTAGTATGAAGAAGTGAACTTCCCCTCTTTCATGGTGATCCTATTCTTTCTGGAGGTTTGGATGTATATGTTTTTTATGTATATTTATGTGCCTTTCATATGTTCATTTGTGTAGTGTTTCTTACTATATGTCAACTTCAATAAAACAAATGTTAAAAATTAATTAAAAAATATACTTTAGAGCCATAGCTCTCATTCATAAAGACTCATAAAGAAATGTCTTTTCAGCACTAAAGTTCCTGAACATTTTTCACTTCATACAACCACTCTCAATCTTTTTATAAAAACATCAGTGCATAAGTAAACTTTAAAAAAAGATCCTTAGCAGTGCACATAATTCACGCTTTAATCGATATCATATTAAACCAGGGTAGAGCATGGCAAACAGCCAAATCATTTTTTTGCTAGATCAGTTGGTTGGTCTGAATTACTGGTTGTGCTGACTCAGAAGAAAACTGCAGGAAAACTTTTAATTAATTCAACTCTTTCTCCATTACAGGGATGCCAATTTATACCACTTTAGCTAGATCGTTTTGTCAGCATTACTATTATGGGCACATATTTTGATCTGTTTGGAGTTGAACTGAAAACTCATAGCCTAGATTACTTTTTCTGGAAGATTGATAAAAATTTATTTGGTGCAACAGTTGTTTTGTTTTCAAATGCTTTTGTGACCAGAACTGCAATATAAAATAGCATCTGCTTTTTCCAGCATATCTATTCTCTGTTTGTCTTCATACCATATGGATTTAATTTTTTTTATTACTGTTACTCCTGTAAAGCTAATACAACTATGGATGATCAAGCATTTTGTAGTGTTACCATGAGGGAAAAAATGAAAAATGTCTAATGTGTTTTTAAAAATAAGTTACATTTAATCTAGAACTACAAGAACAGCTATGCACTCACCAAAATTGTATGTTTATTTAATGATGTTGCTACAGGGCAGAGTTAGGGTGTTGGGGTGTGTTAATGTATTTGATTTAAGATTAACTCTGAATTTCCTAGATTTGAAATGTTTTTAAGGATAATCACAACATCTCTGTAATGACTTTATCATTAAGTTACTGTTTATGTATACAGCAATTAATTTCAGAGGTGAGATGAACCAAATAGGTCTCAATTCATAAATTTAGGGTTTTATTAATTCTCATTTTCATTGGGGTAAGGAGATACAAATTGCAGAGGTGGTTGTATTACAAAGGGGCTTCATCTTGTTGGCAGTTCGTATGCTTTTACCTTCCTCTTCATTAAAACGTCCCCCAAGTGCTGTACGAATTAACTTTGGGCACCCAGATGGAGTGGAGGATACAGTTTCATTTAATTCCCTCCAGGCAGACTTATTAGCAGAAATAATAGGTAATGGATTATCCTTAGAGCCCTGTTCGGATTCAAAATTTGTATCCGCATCTGATCCGCAAACATGGTCCATACATATCCTCAGATATAAAGTGGATATCTGCAGATTTTCGGGGCTCTAATTGCACTGATAGAAGCTGATGTATTCTAAAGATGAAATAAGCACAAATTCAGTTTAATTCAAATCAGTAATTTTAGTTCAGGTTAAAATTGGTTGTCTTGGTAACTCATTTCAAGATTCCTTATGTCTTTTTTTTTATTATTATTAAAAAATAAAAATCCATTTGATCTGCTGTTTGGTTAAATACTTTATTGCCCTTAATCCTGGGTTAGGTTTAATATGAAACCTGTATATTACCTTTACTTATCTGTAATAGACTTTTTGACATGAAAATCTCTCAGATACTTTTCTTACTATGGAAAGCTTAAATTAAACTAATTCTAAAATACTTTCAAACTGGACAGTTATCTGTATCTGTTTTACTTGATACCAAATTATATTTGGGAATTCTCAGTTTTTCCCAATGCTAACCATGAGGGTAGATTTTGGATATTACTGAATATGCCATATATCAGGAAAATCTAGCCCAAAACGGAATGGTTAACCAAATGACTGAGGATGTGAAAATATATATATATTTTTAAAAGCCATAGTGTTCTATGAACTCTTTTTTTAATATATTAGCATCATTTCATATTGTTGTTTGAATCTTTTATCTTATATTAGTGTCTCCTGAGAGAAAGATAAGTAACACATGCTGACTTTGACTTTTGGACACTCTTCATATTTAAGGCTTCAGTTGTGCTAAAATTTAATATCCTATCCAACAAAATATTTGGATCAACTGATAATATAAATTCTGATCAGATCTACAGATTCCTTCACCACTCCCAATCAACTCATCCCCTCTGATGGTAATGTTTCCATTGTTTTAGCTTAGTTCAGACACTTGGCAAATAACTTATATGGGATGGAGGTAGGTACATGAAATTTAAAAAACAAACCCATTCTTGGTGGACTTTTACCCTGTCAGAAACTCTTCTCATAATCATAAACTGGATTCTTATTCTGTTTCTGGCTGTGGTGCCTAAACCCAGTTAGAGCATAATTTAATTAACATTTCTCCAAGGCTTACAGAAGAGTAAGTGGAGTATATAAAATACCACACTGCCATATCAAAACGTGAACACACATAGGAGATTTCAATTATGAAAAAAAAAAAAAATCTGGTTGCTATAGGAGCCTTGATATCATTAAAGGTGGTGTCAGTATTTCCATTATAAATGTTGGTGCCATTTGCAGGGGCCAGGTGAAATAACTGTTATTCTCTATTACAAGGATCAGCAACCTTTGGCACGTGGCCCGTCAGGGAAATCCGCTGACGCGCTGGGATGGTTTGCTTACCTGCAGTGTCCGCAGGTTCGGCCAGTTGCAGCTCCCACTGGCCGCGGTTTGCTGTTCTAGGCCAATGGGGGCTGCAGGAAGTAACTTGGTCAACATCACATCAGAAGATTGGCAGAGTCAGGGATTAAGACTGAGCTTTCCTGTGTGGTAGTCACCAGCCTTAATCGCAAGACTGTCCTTTTTCTTCATTTATTCCCCTGCTGTGTTATTTATACCTGTTCCAACTTCTAGAACAAATGAGATGAGCATTCTGTGCCTCAGATGAGTCAGGGGTCCAGTGGAAAAAACAGTATGTGACTATGTAGTTAAAAATGGTATCATTTTTTGTGTGCACAAGAAGCCAAATTAATGCCGTACAAGCAACAAAATTTTTGGCATTTTCCAACTTTGAAATGCTTGACTTTGCACCTGGCAAGTGCTAAGTGCTATACTTAAAGGGAAAGTTTAACTATATTGTGACAAAGTGAGGCTGGATGGCTGCAAGAAGGTCCTGGAAGGCCGATATATTAGCCCTAGAATGTTAAAGGCCCTTTTTCCCACAAGCTGGGAAGGGATTACCTCAGTCAATTAGGGACACCTGAATACAATTAAGGACTGCCTGAGGCCTTTAAAAACCCCTCCTCTGGGGTTTTATGTTTACAAGACTGTTTCCTTTTTTGTTTGGTGAGGGATCACCCCTTAGGCTCACCCTGGGGCCTACAAAGGAGCACAGAAGGGGGAAGGCAAACACTGCCCAGAATGGGGTTGATTTACTCCATGCCTGCCACTGCCAGAGGGGAAGTGCTAAGTCTGGCAAGACGAACGAGGTGCCTTGCAATTAGGGCATGTCTACGCTTGAAACTTGGTGCAGGTTTGTGTATCTCTTACGTGATCCACAAGTGCTCTGTGAGCAGTGCATACACACAGAATTATCTTGTGGGTAATATAGTTTTACCTCACATCATTGCTGCCATATAGCCCAGGGATGTTTCAAAAATATCACTTAGCATTCTGGTCAGACATCCCATGATGCATTGGTCCACTGCTGTATTCTATGTATTCTGGGCATACTGCGCATTGTGGGATTCCTTCTGAGAGATAATGGAATTCTGGGTGTTGGGGTCAAACTAAATAATTCCCATGATTCCTCTCCTTTTATCCTATCATCCATCTTGTTTTGCAAACTATTTTCAAAGTGCTGTCCAAAAGCATGGAGGAAGTACTGAGTGTTATGATCTTCATGGTGGTGAATATAAACAGGGTTGCTGCGAGCATATCTACATTTTAGGTTTGTGACTTCAAGACTAGGGAGATAATGGTCCCTGAGGAGAAGCATGAAACTGAACAGATAGTTCTCCTTGATTGTTTCTGATGGAGCACTGCTTTTGGACTCTGCCAGCTAGCCTGGACCTGTGGGACAGGATAGTGCTGCAGACTTGAAATGACCGGGGTGCTGGCATAACCTATGGATGTTAAAGCCACTTTCCTATAAACCTGTGCAGAGCTCTTTCTGAAGCTGCAGCAGTGAAACACTTATACAAGAGCTGCCATTGGTATGGAGAAGCATGTGGCCATTACACCTCTACTTCTCTAGAACACTGTCCTCGGGAGCCAAAAAATCTTACCATGTTGTAGGTGAAAATGCGTTTTATCTAACTTGCTTTGATCCACTGGAGTGCGCAGCCCGGCCCCCGGAGCCCTGCTTTACTGAGTTATATCCAAATTCTTGTTATATCAGGTCACATTATATCAAGGTAGAGGTGTACTGTCTGGAAACTCTTCATATCTAACTGCTGCTGGTCAGTAGCTAACCAGTTTGGTGTCAGTAGATCAACCACAGGGGCAACTGTGATGGAGGTGTGTGCTTCCATCAGGAAGGTGTTTCCTCCCTCCAGTCATAAGGCTGGGCAATGAACAGGAGATTATTAACAGGTTTGTACAGATGGGGTTTCTGAGTTGCATTGGATTCTTTTTTTAGGACTCACATGCCTATTCTTTGCCCTCATCTGTGCTTTGGAGTTCATCAACAGAAAGGTATATTTCTCTGTGGTGTTGCAAGGTCTGTTTGGTCATTATGGGTGGTTCACCAATACATGTCTATCCCGATATAACACAAATTCAGATATAACATGATAAAGCAGTGCTCCGGGGGGGCGGGGCTGCGCACTCTGGTGGATCAAAGCAAGTTCAATATAACATGGTAAGATTTTTTTTGGCTTTCAAGGACAGCATTATATCGAGGTAAAGGTATATTAATATATTGGATGTTTTGGAAAGCTCCATGACATTAGGGTCTTTAGAAACTCTGTGTATTTTTTTTTCTCCACTGTGACAAATGGGACTTTTTCTCCAGTGGTGTTGATGGACGTTGATGACGTTGCCATTTTTCCAGTCTTTCTGGGGCACCCTGCTTACCCTCTGCTTCACTGGCTTATGATGCCTTTTACTAGGCAATTGAACAAGCAAGAGGAACTACACTGAGTAGCTGCAGAATGACTGGAATGTGCATTTGGGAGACTGAAAGGTAGATATAGGCATCTGATGTTTAGGCTGGATGCTGATGAGAAATAACTGCTGCTTATGATAGCTACTTGTTGTGTTTTGCACAACTTTTGAAAGAACAAGGGGAAGAGCCTTGCAGATGGATGTGAGGAAGATATTTGGAGACTTGCTGAACATTTTGAACAGACAGAAGATGCCTCTATGACGTGCTACAACTATTCAGGGGCACAGACAAGGATGCCTTATTCTCCTACTCTGAAGCTATGGGCCACTTGTGATCAGCATGTATACATTTGCTTACATCACTATTACTGCCCTTGAATTCATGCATATGAACAATGGACAGAGCTTTCTTCATGACATACATGGGGGTTCTATTATACTTTGTGGTGGTTTTAACATAGTGTATCTAAGGATTTTATTATAGGACATATGAAGGTGCACTGGAAGTAGCCATTTACATGAATTGTCCTAGATGCAGAATCATGACTACAGAGATATTTTAATAAAAAGTGTACCAATGGACTGTGTTGGTGTTTGGTTGTTTTTTTTTTTAACTAAAAATGTGTAAATAGAAAAGGAGGAAAAAGAACTACCCTTCCCTCCCCCCTCTAAGTTTTAAAAAGGAGCATGCAAGTTCCCGAGGTATGGCCACAGATGTGTACACGTAGGGCACTCAGAACTGTTCTTGGAGTGCGGGATGCTAGTGGAAAGAGATCTCCCTTTATATGTGAGGGAGTTAAGGGGGTCTTACTGTCTTCTTTATTGTCCTATGGCATAGAATGCTTAGAGAAGGATCTGTTTCTGGGCATTGTTGCAGTGAATTGTGTCCCCACAAAAGTGGAAGTCTCAGTGGTTAGAGGGCCGTAGGGGATGTGAAGGGGCTTCTATAACAGCTGTGCTTGTGAGGGCATGTCCTTTTTCTTCCTCCTTTGTGCTTCAGACACCCTTCCCTCTATGCCTCGCTTGGGATGTGCACAGGAGTTCTTTGAACATGTCTTCCACCTGCATAGGATGGACAGGTGTTCACTTAATACTAGCACCTCTGTCCTTGGCCACCACAAGGTGTCAGCTGCTATGGTGATGGGGGCGGGGAAGGACAACTGGTTATTGTAAAAATTGAGGTCTCCATGCCAACAGTGATAAAATACTGCATTTTCCTTGATTTTTTGGAATTTCATTTCATAGCCTCTTCCTATTCCTTTAGTGATCTTGTAGAAGATGGTAAGGTGCTTTTATGTTCTTCCTCATTTCTATACAATCCCTGGGCCTGTGATGGAGGAAGAGAGAGAGTGTTGTTCTGCCAACGTGGGAAAAGGGTTAATTAGTGCAAGATGAGTTGTGGCCATTGGGAGTACGGACTATTTAAAGACAGCGCAGCCGAGGAAGAGTGGTAATTTTGTGTATTTCTCTAGCTAATATGATGAGCTTGGAATGGGGCCTGCAGATGTAGTCTAGTAATTCAGGCGGTCCTCATTTTGAAGGGTGTTTACTGTGATGTGTGTCTCCAAAAGGCAGACGAGCACTCTCTCTTTAAAAAGCAATGTGAAAACAAGCTGTTTGCCAAGATGATGCCCCCAGACTTATGCACAGGTAGAAGGAAGACAAACTCTGTGGGCAGTGTCAGGAGAACTGCACTGCTGTGCAGTCTCAGTGCCAAATTAGACCACTACCTTTGGTTTCAGTTCTCTCTTTATTTTAACACCTGCAAAACAGTGTGAGGAGCACTGCAAAATTAACAGACTTCTGCAGTTGCACAAAGGGAGCTGATATTGAAGTGCCTTACAATAAATTTTTTTGAGGAAATGGTTCTGTACCATGCATGACTTTTCAGAGGTACCTCATAATACCTCATGTTGGGTTGTAACTTAAAATGATCTTATTAACCAATTTGGTGTCATCAGCTTGGTGGAAAAACTTATTTTTGAGGGGTGGAAGGGAAGAAATTAGATGTGAGAGAGAGAGTAATAAATACTGCAGGAGGGCACTATGGGATGTGACCCAGCAAGCTTAAGCTTAAGCTTAAGCTGTGGTTATGTGTTTTGTAATAAAAGTTTATAGATTTTGTGCACTATCTGGAGTGGATGCCATTTTATGCAACAGGTGAGGGGCGATAAAGGGAGGTTAAAAGCCATATAGGTGGAGAGAGCCTATACCAATAAGACATAGATTTAAAGGCCAGGAGTTGGAGAGAGCCTGCACCTAACATGGGATGGGTGCAACGTGTCACCACCCTGCTAGTGTCCAGAACTAAGTTTTTATTTAGTTCAAATTCCCCCGTTCCCACTTACTGATGTGATCACATCAGTCTTAGTGGAAGTGGTTCCTCCCTAGTTTAGGTGCCTGCCTGTGATCTGAGTGGTTCCTCTGGCTGTGCACCCGACTCCAACCTGTTCAGTTTTATCTGAAATTGGGGATGTTGTATGTAATTTCAAAAGCAGCAATGAATAGTATTGGAATATCCTTCATGATTGTGAAGGATGGCTCATCTTTGATCCTAGGTTGTCCAGAAGAAATAGTTTGAGAGGCAAACCTGCAGGTGATCATTGCAGAAATGAGGTCTATAAGGAAAACTTCAGTAGCTTGGATGTGTATTTAGGCCCTCAGTGTTTTTGGTTTTTTTTGTCTGGTGTTTTTTTTTCTTTTTCCCCAGAAAAACATCATCAAACAGGTAAAGGGGGAACTAAATGCAAACCCACTGGAGGAATGTATAGCCTTCCACCTCAGTATCTAACAACTGTTTCTTATAGAGTGCTTTTTATCTAAGGATCTCAAAGTGTATTAGAAAGATAAAGTAGTTGTAATGTTCCCATTGTACAGATGGGGAGAGAGAACTTCTTCTAAACATTATCAACTTCTGAAGGTATTTGAAATGATGGTGCAAAAATATACTTGTATCACCAGAGTTGTAACAAATACAGACAGTGGACTTTCTTTTGCAGTTGTGCTAGAATTTTTTTGCGACTTTTGCCTCTTGAGTATAAAATGCTGGTACTGTACAAGACTAATAGAGACAAGATTTGATCCTAATTAGGACAGTAGTAGCCTTCATGGCTGCTCTGCCCTCTGTCTTTCTAGGTTTCTTGTCCACTGGATTTGTAGATCTAAGCACCTTAACTCAAACCTCTCCCTGTGTACAAGAGCAGAGATCGATCCCCAGAGCAGAGGCATGGTGTTCAGGGAAGTAAGGTCCTGCAGTATGGGCTTCCTGCATCCTGTTCCTTTAATCCCTTCTCTCACAGTGCCTGAATCATACTATGTAACTCCATCAGTTTCATTAGTTTCAGAGGTTTCTGCAGCCCTTACTTGGAGGAGGAGCACAGACTGTTAAGAGCAGAATGTAGCTTATGCCAGTAGGCCCTCTTTGTCTCCGCCATGAATCTGTTCGTCATGAACTTATTGAATTCTTTTTTGAATTCAGTTATACTTTTGGCCATCACAGCATTCCATGGCAATGAGTTCCACAGGCTAATTATGCATTGTGTGGAAAAGTATTTCCTTTTGTTTGTAATAAACCTGTCACCAATTAATTTAGTCAGGTGACCTCTGTTTTTTGGGTGTTTCTTGGGATGGAAAGAGTAAGTAATACTTCTCTATTCATTTTTTCTGTGCTCATGACTTTACAGACCTCTATCATATCCCTCCTTAATCATCCCTTTTCTAAGATTAACAGCCCTAATTTCCAGTCTCTCCTTGTATGGAAGCTGTTCCATACCCTTGATCATCTTCGTTGCCCTTTTCTGAACCTTTTCCAGTTTCACTCTATCCTTTTAGAGATGGGGGGACCAGAACTGGACACAGTATTCAATGTGTGGGTGCATTGTGTATTTATATAATTTTATATGTAATTGTTATGTGGGTTTAATTGGATTGCACACACTCCTTAGTGTGGTTAAGGCCAACTTTACCTCAGTTTAAACCATGTGTAACATGCAATGATATTGAGGTGCTATGTTCCATTCTTCTGGTAAACTTCTGTTTTTTTTCCCTTCTGATTGTAATGGCAAGAAATGTTGCTAATTGCAGATACTTAGCAAATTATCTTGAGGTTTAAACATATTGCATTTCTTTGAAAGAGAGAGGAGAACAGAGTCCTCGCATAATTGAATAAGTGAAATTACAGATTGAAAAGACCTCTTAGATCATCTAATTTATCACCTTGCCTGGTCAGGATACTTGTGGAACTCCTTGGTATCCAAATTATCATCAGGATGCCATGGGACTTTACTGTCAAAATCTATATTAAATAAATCAAGCTAGCTACAAGAAACGTGTGAGAGCTGTACAAAAAAAATCACTTGGTCTTGGGCACTGGGCTACAGTTTGTTTGGTGTATGAAGATCATGACATGAGACTTATGATTTTAAGCTCAGTCCATGTGAGACAACCATGAGAAATTCAGTAAAATTAAAAATATTATTTTTTCCTAGTAGCATAGAGGAAGACCAGATGAAAATAGCAGATTAGTCTGCTGTATTACCAGTCATAAATGAAAATACTTTCTGAAATACTCCTAGGGGAATTCTACGCTGCTGCATATGTGCATAATTAATGAGCCCTACATATTTTTAATTTTTTGCACGGAAAAAAGCTTCTGCCCAAATGTTGCTGCAGTTCCACCCTTTGCCCACTAGTGGGTACTGTGACACAAGAACAGCAGCAGCTCCCAGCAGAAAATAACTTCTGCAGTTCTGCCTTTCACCAATAGCAGGTGCTGTGGCAATAGAACAAAGCAGCAGCTCCTTGCCATCCAGGGAAAAGAAAGAGCCTGCCTTCTTCACAGCAGGCCAGGTCAGGAGACGGGCTCTGGGGAGACAGACAGTGTGGGGTGCTGGGGAGGAGTCAGACAGGGTCTCTTAAGGGCTAGTGGGGGAGGATAGATTGGGGCAGGAACTGAATCAGAGTGCAGGCACAGGGCCACAGCAGGGAGGGAGGTGCAGGGCCCCATGGTGATTGGGACGGGGTACAGGTCCACATAGGGACAGGGGAGTGGCTGTGTGGGGGCACAGACACAAGGGTAGGGGAGTAACTGGATGGGGACACAGAGACACATGGGGAGATGAGAAAGGGTACAGGGACAGGGGAGTGGCTAGGTGGGACAGAGACACATGGGACATGGGGGAGATAGACAGACACATGGGGCGAGTGTGGTGGTACAGGGCCACATGGGGATGGGGGGAGTGGGTGTCTGAGTGGGGGGTGGAGGGACACATGGACAGGGGGTGCAAGGACACATGGGGGTGCAGAAACACATGGGGATGGGGCAAATGGGAGAGGCTAGGGGTCAGCCAGGGTCTTCATGAGGGAAGCGCCCTAACAATCCCCCACCCCCAAATAAACAAAAAAACCCTGTTCCATACTTTCCCCACCCATATCCAACAACCCTCCAAGTTCACACCCAGGGTCCTTCCCAGCAATTTACTTCCCCTTCCCTCAGCTCTTCCGTTACCCCTGACTCCCCCAAGCCTTTGCACAGCTTCTGAGGAGTGCAGGAAATACAGTTCTGTATTGTAGTTTAAATGAATTATTAATCAAAGTTCTGTATTAATGTGCCTAGTAAGGAATCTATTTGTCAAAAAAACATTTCCTGAATTTTTTTTTTTTGGTCTGTATTGTTGCAGACATACTTGCTGACATGTATTTTGAAATAAATGACCAAAAATAATTGAAACTGGTATGATTATATTGTGTTGTTTTGACAGAAATATGCAGAATTTTGCAGAATTTTTATTTTTTTGGTGCCAAATTCCCCCAGGAGTAGAGGGAAATGTCAGAAAGGGCTATTATAATCCTTTTTCTGCTTGTAAACAAGAACAACACTAGCGAGGCGGAAGAGTGCTGACACAGTTGAAGATACCTTTTGCTGATTTCCATCTGCTGCTGAGTGAATGAAACTTGAGACTACAGACTAGTGGGAAGAATGACTCTTCTGATTGGGTACTACAGAAAGAAGACCATTTTAGAGATAAGAATAACTCAATAAGTATTGAAGATACTGAACAATAATTTCTGGAGGAATATTGTGTTATGCACAGTCTTTTTCTGGGTTCTTTGAGTAAATCTATAGATGTCAGCTTAATGATGCACAAGGTTTGTGCGTAAATACCCCCAGACTTAAGCCCAACATTTTTATTTATCCTGCTGTTTTCCCTGAAATGCAGATTTTATCTAATGTTGTTGAGGGTAATCTATGCAGAGCTGATGTGTTCTTTTACTTCCAAGTCCCCCATAAAAGCATTATATGTATATGTAGTGTTGAATGGTTTTGATGCTTATCTTTTTCTCAGATTCTCAAATCTTTTAAAAAATGGTGGTGTAATGAAACATATTTAGCCACTCCCCAAAGAAACAAACAAAGGTTTTGCTTATCTGGCATATCTGTCTGGGACTCCATTACCATAGTATCTGAGTGCCTCACAATCTTTAATGTATTTACTAGTAGCTGAAAGCCTGTGCTGTCACAGGAGTGTAATTAGTACAGTCATACATGTAAAAAAGCTGAAAAATTATTTAGTCTGGATATTTTTGTAGAGAAAATTGTTTTATTTACACATATATACACACACACCCCAGTCCTTGAACAGTGGTGAGCAGACAGCATGCAGGCAATCCCTCCTTTTCTGGAATCATCCCAAACACCAATGTCTGGTTCCCAAGGGAGCAACTCTGTCCCAAGATTTGAGTAGTTAAACTAATCAGAGAGCAAACTCTCCCTTGCTGTTTGCCACAGCTCCTTCCACTCAAAAAAACCTTCATCACAAAATTAAGAACAATACAGCATTTCTTCAAAGACTGAACAATGCTCAACTGCCAAGAAAAATAATTTGTAAAACTGTGTAACAACTCCATCTGGTCCTTTTTGCTGTGACAATACATCGGAACTTACCAATTGACTTATATAATCTTGCCTTAACTGGCAGAATAAACATTCTTTAAATGGTTATTTTGCCTAGATTTGCACATTTGAAAATATTCCACTTAAAAAAAAATTCTGGGAACACTAACTGCATTATTGCTTCTTTTGTATGGGCCAATGGAAGAGTCAAAGTGAGCATAAATTCTTCAACTATCTGAGGGTATCTTTGCTTTCCCTATTTTCAGAAAATTTATTTTAGCTACTCAAATATAATTTGCTGCCCCATGGTTTTCCAAAGACAAAGTTAGACTTGCTGAATCATCAGATGGATGATGAGTGACCGGTTTGAGAGAGGGGTTGAGTAGTCTTTTGACAGATCTGTTGTGTTGTGTCAATTGGAGGGGAAAAAAAATGGTAAAGGCCATAGAATGTTTATAACATGTTAGTTTGTCAGAGAAATGGTTGGAAGCAATTTTGTCTAATAAACTGAAATCCCTTTATCACAGAATCTGTCTACACCATGAAATTCTGGATAATTTAATATTTCAAAAAAGGTAAGCAGAGACTTTGACAATGATGACTTCTTCTGGGACAGAAAATTAATTTATATTTGAGGTCTGTCAGCTCCTTTCTGATTTAGGTCCCATTTTCCTGTTCTGATATTAAAAAATCAGGATTCAGAAGGCCTTGTGGTAGAAGGAGGGGAGCTGATAAGCACAGCCATTTCTATAGCTGTTTGCTGCTGAACTAGTTCATGAACTCCAGATACTTCAGAAGAAGATGCAAGAACCTTGCATTAGGCTCTGTGGTGGGGTAATCTGCCCTGCATATAGGACTCATCCTGGCCTCTAATATTTAGCCCATGTCTGCGCTACCAGCTTCTCCTGCCGATATAGCTATTGCCACTCCTTCAGGTGGTTTTATTATCTCAACAGGAGAGCTCTCACCCGTCGGCATAGAGTGGCTACGTGAGTGATCTTACAGCGGTGCAGCTGTAACCTCACTAGTGTAGGTATGGCCTTAGATTGGTGTAAGCTCTGAAGCACATTTTTTAATATATATTTCAAAGTTTGTTGTCATTATTTATAACTCTGGAATTCTTGATATGTTTATTGAAATATTCAGTCCTTTTTGTGTATCTTTGGCCACAACAAGTCCACAGTTTAATCTCAAATTGTGTAAATAAGTATTTCCTTTTATTGATTTTGAATTTCCCACCCTTCAGTTTCATTGAATGCCCTTTTTTCTTGTTTCATGAGACCGGGAGAACAAAGTTCCTGACCTACCTTCTCTATGACATTCATTATACCTTTGATTATTTTATGTATTTTATCCTTTTCCCCCTTATTCTTCTCCTTTCTAAGGTAAATAATCCCAGTCTTCTCAATCTCTCTTCATGGGGGAATTTTTCTAGGCCTTTGATTATTCTCATCACTCTTCCCTGAATCCCCTCTGGTTCTGCAGTTTTAAGATGAGGTGACTGGTACTGCATACAGTATTTCAGATGAGGCCGCACTGTTGATTTTATATAAAGGCATAATGTTCTCTGTATAATTTCGCCATCCCATTCCTTACTACTACTAGTACTACTAATAATAAATATCTGCTTAGTTAGCTTTTTTTGTCCACAGCTGCACAGTAAGCTGTGGTTTTCATTAAGCTGTCTACTTGCACCCAGGTCACTTTCTTGAGTTGATACAATTGATTGAGAACCTCGTAAGGTTCACAAGTAGTTTAAATTTTTCCCTTTAGTGTGCATTATTTTGCACTGAATTTGACTTTGCACTTAAAGTAGGGACTCAAATGCTTTGTTTTACATGGAAAATGCAATATATTTTCCCCAAACTTGCACCATTTACTCTGAAACACAGTGAATTTTATGAGAATTTACAAGTAAATCCATTGGTTTGTGTTAAACTTCTTAAAGAATCCACTTTTTAATTTAATATTAAACACCTGTGTTAGTCTTTTGTGTCCCAGATGGTATTGACTATGGAATGCAAAATTCACCAAACTTCTCATATAAATGAAATCTTGTGCATAGACTGTATTTGAATAAATTTGGTTGTAAATAAGTTATTAATGGTTTTTGAATCTAAGCGTTATGGTTATGTAGGTTGCAGATAGGGTTATGTAATTCTCAAGTTGTACCATTCTGACATTAGAGATAACTCAATTGATCACCACCCTTCATCTACAGCTAATTGGTATGTAACAATTCTTTTGGCTATAATAAGTCAGTGGTGTGAGGGAGACTGGACATAGTCAACAGTTCTCACTGGTAGATTGTGTGGCCCAACTGTCACTGCTGCTTAAGATTTTGTGTCCACATGCTATCTTGGACCCTTAGCTTGAAAGGCTGTCACTGGCATTGTTGTAGCAGTTGCACTGTGCATTGAGGCAGCACTGCTAGAGAAACTGGTTAGATATATAGGGGGACCCATTGAAACACAGTCACCGGGACTCAAGGACTGGTCTTTCCCTGCCCTCTGTTACATAATGTTAGTCTCACTGACAGTGGTTATAGACTGTTTTGCCCGTGTGTTCTCAGGATATGTCTGCACTACAATTAAAAACCCACAACTGGCCCATTCCAGCTGATGCAGGCTTGTAGCACTCAGGCTAAAGGACTATTTAACTGTGGTGTAGAAGTTCTGGTTCAGGCTGGAGCCTGGGCTGTAGGAGACAGTGAACTGGGAGAGTCCCACGACTCAGGCTGCGGCCTGAAAGGGTGTGTATGTCTACGCTGCAGTTAGACATCTGCGGTTGGCCAGTGCCAGCTGACTCGGGCTTGAGGGGCTCCGGCTGTGGGACTATTTAATTGCAGTGTTGACTTCTGGGCTTGGGCTGGAGCCTGGGCTCTAGGACCCTGTGAGGTGGGAGGGTCTCAGAGCTCAAGTTGCAGCCGAAGCCCAGAAGTCTACGTTGCAGTTAAACAGCCCTGCATCTGGAGCCTTATGAGCCTGAGTCAGTTGGCACAGGCTAGCCCCCAGTTTTTAATTGCAGTGTAGACTGACCCTTAGCCTGTTTCTGTTTCCCTCTGCTCCTATCCATGCACCCATCCTGGCTCTTGTCCCTATGCCCCTCTTCTGTGTTCCTGTTACAGCTCTTTGCTTCTGTCTGCCTTGGCTCCCCCACCTCCTGGCTGCCTCCTCTGCTTCTATAATGAAAGTATCTAGACAGTGCAAAGTATCTTTAAACTACAGAGAGCCTGTATTATCAATGTGTGGCCAACTGAGTGATGATTTTCTAGAGGTTATATCGTCTCATGTTACAAAGACACCTCAGCGCCACGCTACTTTCTAGATTTTGTGCCTGACTCCACTGCAATGAAAGTCACTGACTTTGATGGGAATGGTCCCTTTATCTTTGCCTAAACCTAAGGCCCTCTGTTTTCAGTTTTGTTTCTGTTTGATAAAAATTACAGGATATTTTAATGTTTATTACAAACATTAAAAAATGTATGAAAAAAAGTTCAAAAAATTAACTTGATGGTTTTCTGAATAAATATTGGGGTTAATATTGGCGGCCAGGAGGACAGAAAACACAACAAATAGAGAAAAGTAAGAAGATTGAAAGTAAAATCAGTTTAATGCTGTGGTTTATTTCATGAACTATATTAACAGTACATATATACACACACATCTTCCACTGCATTGCCTTAATTTAACAGACAGCCCTGCATTTATATTTAAACTAATTATTAGTAACATAAACGCATCTACCTAATATAATGTTATTGGATCTTAACAAAATAAGTATTTCCTGTACTTAAGTTAGCAATGCTTGAGGAGAGCTGATGGGTGCTCATTGTCTGCGAATGCAGGGGACTAGGCTATGTCTCGACTACTGCGGTAAGTTGACCTACGCTACGCAGCTCCAGCTTCATGAATAACGTAGCTGGAGTCGACGTACCTTAGGTCAAGTTACTGTGGGGTCTACACCGCAGAGGTCAACGGTAGAAAATCTCCCGTTGATTTGCCTTACTCTTCTCATCAGGTAAAGTACAGGAGTTGACCAGAGAGCAATCTGCAGTCAATTTGGCAGGTCTTTACTAGACCCGCTAAAACGACCGCTGATGGATCGCTCTGAGAGCATCGATCCTTGCCGTAGTGTAGACCTGCCTTAAATCATAGAATCATAGAATATCAGGCTTGGAAGAGACCTCAGGAGGTCATCTAGTCCAACCTCCTGCTCAGAGCTGGACTAATCCCCAACTAAATCGTCCCAGTCAGGGCTTCGTCAAGCCTGACCTTAAAAACCTCTAAGGAAGGAGATTCCACCACCTCCCTAAGTAACCCATTCCAATGCTTCACCACCCTCCTAGTGAAAAAGCTTTTCCTAATATCCAACCTAAAGCTCCCCCACTGCAACTTGAGACCGTTACTCCTTGTTCTGTCCTCGGCTACCACTGAGAACAGTCTAAATCCATCCTCTTTGGAACCCCTTTCAGGTACTTGAAAGCAGCTATCAAATCCCCCTTCATTCTTTTCTTCTGCAGACTAAACAGTCGCAGTTCCCTCAGCTTCTCCTCATAAGTCATGTGCTCAGCCCTCTAATCATTTTTGTTGCTCTCCGCTGGACTCTTTCTAAGTTTTCCAAATCCTTCTTGTAGTGTGGTGTCCAAAACTGGACACAGAACTCCAGATGAGGCCTTGCCAATGTTGAATAGAGGGGAATGATCACGTCCCTCAATCTGCTGGTAATGCCCTTACTTATACAGCCCAAAATGCTGTTAGCCTTCTTGGCAACAAGGGCGCACTGACTCGTATCCAGCTTCTCGTCCACTGAAACCCCTAGGTCCTTTTCTGCAGAACTGCTGCCTAGCCACTCGGTCCCTAGTCTGTAGCAGTGCATGGGATTCTTCCGTCCTAAGTGCAGGACTCTGCACTTGTTGTTATTGAACCTCATCAGATTTCTTTTGGCCCAATCCTCTGATTTTGTCTAGGTCCCTCTGTATCCTATCCCAACACTCCGGCATATCTACCACTCCTCCCAGTTTAGTGTCATCTGCAAACTTGCTGAGAGTGCAGTCCACGCCATCCTCCAGATCATTGATGAAGATGTTGAACAAAACTGACCTTTGGGGTACTCTGCTTGATACCAGCTGCCAATTAGACATGAAGCCATTGATCACTACCAGTTGAGCCTGATGATCCAGCCAGTTTTCTGTCCACCGTATAGTCCATTCATCCAACCCGTACGTCTTTAACTTGCTGGCAAAAATACTGTGGGAGACCATATGAAAAACTTTGCTAAAGTCAAGGAATAACATGTCGACTGCTTTCCCCATAGAAGGCAATTAGGTTAGTCTGGCGTGACTTGCCGTTGGTGAATCCATGCTGACTATTCCTGATCACTTTCCTCTCCTCTAAGTGCTTCAGAATTGATTCCTTGAGGACCTGCTTCATGATTTTTCCAGGGATTGAAGCGAGGCTGACTGGCCTGTAGTTCCCCGGATCCTCCTCCTTCCCTGTTTTAAAGATGGGCACTACATTAGCCTTTTTCCAGTCATCTGGGACCTCCCCTGATTGCCATGAGTTTTCAAAGATAATGGCCAGTGGCTCTGCACTCACATGGGGAGAGGTGTTGAGGGGTGCAGGGGGATGAGTGATGGTGCCTGTGAGAGGTGGAGGATGCAGGGGGCAGGGTGCTGGGTGTCAAGAGAGAGATGGTGAGGCTGGGGTAGGAAGGTGCTGGGTGTCTGCAGGGCTTTGTGGATATTGGGTGTCGGGGGCATGCAGGAGGCCACGGGATTGTGCAGGAGACCATGGGATTGTGCAAGAGGCCAATCTACAATCCGTATGTTATATGTTTTGTGGAATGTTATTGAAAAACAACTAGAGTGACAAAAGGAAGTTAACATCGCATTTATAGACTTTGCATCTGCTTTAGACTCAGTGCATCCATCAGTACTATGGATACTGCTACACTAGCATGGGGTGCCTGAGGACCTAGTGTATCTAGTGGAGGAACTTTATCATGGTACATTTAGTTGTGGCAGGGTCAGTGATTGTATTAGGGACTCATTTTCAGTAGAATCAGGAGTATGCCAGGAATGCATTCTCTGATCTACATTGTTTAATATTCTAATAAACTAGCTGATGACAAACCTGATTGAGGCCCAAATAGGATGTGTAACACTTGAAGATTCATCTTTAAAGGATTTTGAGTATGTGGATGATATTGCCTTACTTGGAAAGACTACTAACCAACTGCAGCTAATGCTGGAAGAGCTGGGGAAAATTGCAATGATGAATGGTGATAAAATCACAGCTATACATGGCTCCTATAAAACAGGAATGAATGGCAGCCGATGCTGCATGTAGATGGCAATGGCATTGAATGGATGAATAGTTTTATCTGTCTAGGTAGTTGGTTGATGATGGCAAGAGGTTCTGTAACCAAAGAAGTCACATGTTTGATCGGTCTTATGTCAGTGGCATTTCAGTGTCTTAAAAGGCTTCTGTTTGGGCAGCGGGATGTTTGTGTGACAACTGGGATATGAGTGGTGTTCTTCGAGTGCTTGCTCATATCCATTTCAGTTAGATGTGCGCATGCCGCATGCATATTCGTCAGAAGATTTTTACCCTGGCAACACTTGGTGAGTCGGCTGGGAGCCCCCTGGAGTGGCGCTGCCATGGTGCCGGATATATACCCCTGCTAACCCAACCGCCTCTAGTTCCTTCTTACCGCCCGTGTCGGTCGTTGGAACAGTGGAGTGCAGCTTAGCTGATCTCCACCTCCCTAGCTGCTCGTAGTTTTCTCGTTGTTATTGTATATAGTTGAAATTATTATTTTCTTTAACATAGTGTATATAGTTAAGAGGGGTTTGGGGATTAGCCCCTTCCCCTCACCCCGTGCTGAGGCCCATGCCCGGTTCACCGGGTTTCAAACTGTGCTCGGCCTGTCACAAGCCGATGCCTACGGGAGATCCTCACGACTCCTGCCTTAAGTGCCGCGGGGAATCCCACCTCACCGATAAGTGCCGCATTTGCAAGGCCTTCAGCCGCGGACCAAAAAGGACTGGGACTTTCGTCTTAAACAGCTCCTGATGGAGGCAGCTCTTACTCCTCCACCCTCGGCACCGAGCGCCGGACAGTCCGCACTGGGGAGAAGTGCATCTTCGGTACCAGAGTGCACCGGTACCGCTAAGGCCCCTCAGCACCAATCGTCGCCGGCCCAGATGTCTGCTTGGCACTGCTCCCTCTCCTCGCAGGTAAAAAAACATAAGACTTCTGCTGCTTCAGTGTCCACACCGCAGTTGGAGCACCCGCCTAAGTCGGACCGCCTGGCACCGACAACTGCTGTGGCACCGACAACTTCAGCACCGTCGATTCCGGTCCCGCAAGAGCCGTCAAATCCGGTGCCTGATAGCTCCCCGGCATGCACCATGGTTGAACTTACTATTCCCTCCATGCCGGAGACATTCTCTACGGCAAGTGAACTGATTGCACTGATGGAGTCTGCGCTGGCTCAACCCCTGGCACCGCCGGTGCAGGTTATACAGTCCATAGGCAAGCCTGCCCTACTGAGACCATCCTCCGTCGGCACCGCTGAGAGGCACTGATCATGATCACGGTCCCGCTGGCGTTCTCGGTCCCATCGCCGATCCCGGTCACGACGCCTCTCGCAGTCCCGGTACTGTTCTCCTCGATACCAGTCGCACTCGCGGCACCGTTCAAGACCCCATTCGCCAGCCCAGTACTCTCGGTACCGATCAAGCTCCTGGCACCGCTCACGGCACCGCACCTCTCGCAGCCGCTCCCGGCGTTGAGCTTAGATCCCGGTCGACCTCCCGGCACCGTTCCGGTCGCAGCTCCCTGTCTCGTTCCTGGTACTGGTATAGCGCCCGGTACCGCTCTCCGCTGCAGCGTACAGACAGACTACTTGGGGATGGAGACCATTCTCAGGGGTTTTCAGCTCCTCCTTAGCCGTCTCACCATGCATCTATGTCATCCCATGCGGACAGTGCTTCCTATGCACAGGACCGTGACTTAGATGTCCCCAACCGTGTCTTCCAAGAGACCCAGGCTCAAGACTAAGGACCTCATCAGTGGTCCTTCTGGATGCCTTGGGCATATCACCAAGCCCAAGGTGGAGCTCCAGTGCCATCACGCTCCGTACCATCGGAGCACCGGGTGCCGGAGGCTACTGTTAGCTGCCCCCCTCCTGTGGGTATGGAGCACACTCCTATTCAGGCACCAGACCCTCAGGTCCCACCGGAGCTGGACATCGCCCAAGTCCACGAGACAACGGAGGACCCGATTGTCCCTGGCCTTTCCTCTTCCTCTTCTCCAGATGAAGCGGTGGCAGGGACATCCTCCTTGGGCCCTCCTCCAATTGACCTAAGGTCACATCAAGACCTCCTGAGACAGGTGGCCCTGAATATGAACCTCCAGGTGGAGGAGGTTCCGGAGATAGAGGACCCAGTGGTAGATATTTTGTCGGCTGACACTCCCACAAGGGTGGCCTTACCATTTATTCGCACGATCCAAGCGAAGGCTGATACCATCTGGCAGTGTCCAGCATCTATTCCGTCCACAGCTAGGGGAGTTGAGAGGAAATACATGGTGCCCTCTGAGGGGTACGAGTACCTGTACGTACACCCTGCTCCCTTGTCGTCCAATCGGTTAACGAAAGGGAGCGCCATGGCCAGCAAGCCCCTGCCCCAAAAGCAAAGGAGGCTAGGCACATGGATTTATTGGGATGTAAAATCTACTCTGCGGGGGGCTTCCAACTCAGGGTGGCAAACCAACAAGCCCTGCTTAGCCACTATAACTATAACACCTGGGCGGCGATAGAGAAATTCAGAGTTAGTCCCCCAAGACTCGCGTCAAGAGTTTGCGGCCCTTTTGGAGGAAGGAAAGAAGGTGGCGAGAACTTCTCTCCTGGCCTTGTTAGACGCAGCCAACTCCGCAGCCAGAACTCTGGCTTCAGGAATTGCCATGAAGTGAATATCATGGCTTCAGGTGTCAGGCCTTCCACCTTAATTGCAGCATACGATACAAGACTTGCTCTTTGAAGGTCAGGGCCTATTTTCGGAAAAGACTGACCCTAGGCTGCAGAGTCTGAAGGACAATAGGGTGATCATGTGCTCGCTTGGGATGCACACACCGCAGACTCAGCACAGACCTTTCTGGCCCCAGCCTCAGCGCCCTTACCCCCTGCCTAGACAGCGGCAGGACTTCGGCAGGAGGCATGGCCGAGGCAATCGTAGACTGCAGTCTAGACCCAAGGGGGTCAGAATCACGGCCCCGCCACACTACCCGCGGGACCTAAACCAAACTTTTGAAGGCATGCCTGAGGGCGATGTACCAGTTGTTCAACAGGATCCTTTCCCTCCCTTTTGCAACTGCCTCTCCTTTTTCCTCCCTGTGTGGACCCAACTAACTTCAGATCGTTGGGTCTAGTGCACGGTAGAATTTGGATACCGCCTTCAGTTTATTTCGCCCCTCCCCACCCCCCATCCTCGTCCCTCTTCAGGGACCCCTCTCATGAGCAAATCCTCTTGCAGGAGGTACGGTCCCTCCTTGCCATGGGAGCTATAGAGGAGGTACTGGAGGGGCAAGGGGTTCTACTCCTGCTATTTCCTAATCCCCAAGGCGAAGGGAGGTCTCAGACCTATCCTAGACCTGCGAGCACTCAAAAAGTTCATGATAAAGTTGAAGTTCTGCATGGTATCCCTGGGGACCATCATCCCATCCTTGGATCCTGGAGACTGGTATGCCGCCCTCGATATGAAGGACGCGTATTTTCACATTGCCATTTATCCTCTGCACAGATGGTACCTCAGGTTTGTGGTCAACCGTCAACATTTCCAATTTACGGTCCTCCCGTTTGGCCTCTCCACAGCTCCAAGAGTATTCATAAAGTATGTGGCCGTAGTTGCCGCCACCCTCTGTCGTTGACCCAGACACATCTTCCCGTATCTTGATGATTGGCTCATTCGCGGGGCCTCCGAGACCCAAGTAACGTGGCACATGGGCATCGTCAAGGACCAAGGATCCAACTAGGCCTGATGATCAACTTGGAGAAATCTACTCTGGTTCCCACACAAAGAATAGAGTTCATTGGGGCCATTCTGGACTCCAATCTCGCCAGGGCATGCTTACCACAGCCGCGGTTTCACGCAATGATATCTATTAAACAAGGCCTACAAAAATTCCCAACCACTTCGGCTCGAACTTGTCTCGGCCTCCTGGGTCACATGGCTGCCTGCACGTTTGTGACCAAGCACTCCAGGCTACGCCTATGTCCCCTTCAAACTTGGCTCTTCTCAGTATACCGCCCAAGGAGACACAATATAGACCGGATCCTCACGGTTCCCCTGAGACTCCTAGGCTCCCTCGACTGGTGGTTGACGCCCTCCCTGGTGTGTGCAGGGATGCTGTTCCATCCGCCCCAGCCTTCTATGGCCCTGACAATGGATGCGTCATCTATCGGCTGGGGTGCTCACCTCGGACATCTTCGCACTCAAGGCCTTTGGTCATCTCAGGAGCTGGCCTTGCACATCAATGTCCGAGAGTTGAGAGCTGTCTGCCTTGCGTGCCAGGTGTTTCAACAGCATCTGCAAGGCTGTTCTGTCTCAGTGTTCACAGACAACACAACGGCCATGTATTACATAAATAAACGGGGGGGACACGGTCCTCACCCCTTTTGTCAGGAAGCCATTCAGCTCTGGGACTTTTGTATATCCCACTCGATAGACCTGGTAGCTTCCTTTCTCCCAGGGGTTTGGAACACTCTGGCGGATCGATTCAGCAGATCCTTCTGCTCCTACGAGTGGTCGATCTGTCCGGACATTATTCATTCTGTTTTCCAGAAGTGGGGTTTTCCCTGCATAGACCTCTTCGCTTCCCGCGAGAACAGGAAATGCCAGATGAGCTCGATCTTGGACGCTTTCCTGATGCCGTGGACAAGCCAACTGCTTTACGCCTTTCTATCGTTTCCGCTGATTCAGGGTCCTGCTAAAGCTCCACAGGGACGGAGCTTACTTGATCATGATTGTCCCAGCGTGGCCCAGGCAGCACTGGTACACCATGTTGCTTGACCTGTCGATAGCCAGCCCAATTACCCTGCCTCTTCACCCAGACCTCATAACTCAGGACCACGGCAGACTTCACCACCCAGACCTGCAGTCCCTTCACCTCACGACATGGCTCCTGCGTGGTTGAGCCAGTCAGCGTTACGCTGCTCTGCCTCAGTACAAGTAGTACTCCTGGATAGCAGGAAACCTTCCACTCGGTCTACGTGTCTGGCTAAGTGGAAGCGTTTTTCCTGCTGGTGCGAACGCAAAATGTTACTCCCACCGAGGTCTCGATCCCCACCATCCTGGACTACCTCTGGTCTCTCAAACAGCAGGGTCTAGCGGTATCATCATTGAGGGTGCACTTGGCGGCCATTTCTACCTTCCACCCAGGGGAGAGTGGCTGCTCCGTGTTTTCACACCCTATGGTTTCCAGATTCCTCAAGGGCTTGGAGCGTCTATACCCCCAAGTACGCCACCCTGCCCCTACCTGGGACCTCAACCTGGTCTTAACCAGACTTATGTCTCCACCATTCGAGCCGTTAGCAACTTGCTCGCTGGTATACCTGTCCTGGACGACAATTTTCTTCGTAGCCATTTGTCATAAACAGATAGTTAAGGGTTAATAGAACAGAAGTACTTCATATCTCTCTTGCCTGTAAAGGGTTAACAAGTTCAGTGAGCCTGGCTGTCACCTGACCAGAGGACCAATCAGAGGACAGGATACTTTCAAATCTTGAGGGAGGGAAGTCTTTGTGTGTGCTGTTAGTTTTTGGTTGTTGTTCACTCTGGGGGCTCAGAGGGACCAGACGTGCAACCAGGTTTCTCTCCAATCTCTTTGATACAGTCTCTTATATGTCCAGAATAGTGAGTACTAGGTAGATAAGGCGAATTAGGCTTATGTTTGTTTTCTTTATTTGCAAATGTGTATTTGGCTGGAAGGAGTTCAAATTTGTATTTTGCTGAAAGGATTTTAATTTGTACTTGAATACTCAGGCTGGGAGGGTATTCCCAGTGTCTGTAACTGAAAGACCCTGTAACATATTCCATCTTAAATTTATAAAGATAATTTTTACTGTTTTTTTCTTTCTTTAATTAAAAGCTTTTCTTGTTTAAGAACCTGATTTGTTTTTTTATTCTGGTGAGACCCCAGGGGACTGGGTCTGGATCCACCAGGGACTTGGTGGGGAGAAAGGAGGGAAGAGGGAGAGAGAGGTTAATTTTCTCTCTGTGTTAGGATTACTTTCTCTCTCAGGGAGAGTCTGGGAGAGGGAGGGGAAAGGAGGGAAGAAGGTGAATTTTCCTCTGTGTTTTAAGATTCAAGGAGTTTGAATCACAGTGATCTTCCAGGGTAACCCAGGGAGGGGAAGCCTGGGAGAGGCAACGGTGAGGGAAAGGGTTCACTTTCCCTGTGTTAAGATCCAGAGGGTCTGGGTCTTGGGGGTCTCCAGGCAAGGTTTTAGGGGGACCAGAGTGTACCAGGCACTGGAATTCCTGGTTGGTGGCAGCGCTACAAGTACTAAGCTGGTAATTGAGCTTAGAGGAATTCATGCTGGTACCCCATCTTTTGGACGCTAAGGTTCAGAGTGGGGAATTATACCATGACACCATTACATCGGCCAGACGAGTCTCCGAGCTTTGGGCGCTCACGGTGGACCCACCATATACTGTGTTTCACAAGGACAAGGTGCAGTTGCGACCACACCCAGCCTTCCTCCCTAATGTGGTATCGGCCTTCCATATCAATCAGGACATCTTCCTTCCGGTCTTCTTCCCGAAGCCGCACTCAGCACGGCGGGAGCAACAGTTGCACTCCCTAGATGTCCGTAGGGCGCTCGCATTTAATATCGAACGGACGAAGCCCTTTCGTAAATCTCCCCAACTCTTCGTTGCAGTGGCAGACCGAATGAAGGGCCTACCTGTCTCCTCCCAGAGGATCTCCTCTTGGGTGACGGTGTGCATCCGCACTTGTTATGACTTGGCTCATGTTCCTTCGAGCCATCTCACTGCACATTCTACCAGGGCTCAGGCTTCATCTGCTGCCTTTCTGGCTCATGTACCAATCCAGGAAATATGTTGCGCAGCTACCTGGTCCTCGGTCCACACCTTTGCTTTGCTCTGGTTCAACAGTCAAGAGATGATGCACTCTTTGGCTCAGCAGTTTTGCATTCTGCCACATCTCACTCTGACCCCAGCGCCTAGGTAAGGCTTGGGAATCACCTAACTGGAATGGATATGAGCAAGCACTCGAAGAAGAAAAGATGGTTACTCACTTTTGTGACTGTTCTTCGAGATGTGTTGCTCATATCCATTCCAAACCCGCCCTCCTTCCCCACTGTTGGAGCAGCCGGCAAGAAGGAACTGAGGGGCGGTTTGATCGGCAGGGGTATATATCCAGTGCCACTCCAGGGGGCGCCCAGCTGACCCACTGAGTGTTGCTAGGGTAAAAATCTTCCGATGAATGTGCACGCAGCGCGCGCACACCTAACTGGAATGGATATGAGCAAGCACTCGAAGAACAACAGTTACAAAGGTGAGTAACCATCTTTTCGGTGGCGGTGGTGGTGGTGACAGCTCTGTTACATGGAGCAGAAACATGGCCATTAAAAACAGCCGAGGAGAGGAAACAAAACAGTTGTCAAAAGTTATGTCAATGTCAAAAGTTAAGGCATGTTCTTAATATCTATTGGCTTGTTTTTTGTTTCAAATGAAGAGATACTTAGAAGATCCTCGCAAGTTGCAGTCTTACATCCATGGAGAACAAGATGCCTGCAGGGGCAGGTGGTGTCATGTCCAACATGCAGAAGAATGTATGCTTTTTATGGAAGGTCTATACAGTTGAGATTGAAGGAAATAGATCATCAGGCTGACCACAAACGAGGTTGAAAGATGCAATTTTGAGAGATTTAAGAAGCCTGAATTCTCCCATACTGACTTGTGGTGAAGAAAGAGACCATTCAAGCTAG
Organism: Gopherus flavomarginatus; assembly: GCF_025201925.1. NCBI lineage: Eukaryota > Metazoa > Chordata > Testudines > Testudinidae > Gopherus > Gopherus flavomarginatus. The sequence goes on along the minus strand of NC_066626.1, from coordinate 22,215,156 downwards.
AAGTCTATTCCGCACTCTGCCATTGCTACCTCATAGGCATGTGACCTGCTGTTGCTTTGCATTTGTACTTTATTTTCCGAAAGAGAAGTTGATTTTCATTAGATGGTAACTATTAAAACATGCTGATTTGCAACATAGTTGCAAGAGATATAGTCTTTATGCTAAATCTGATACTACTTTTACTAACCAGAGTGATATACTATCTATACACACTTATTTAAGCAATTATATAGCTTAATTTATATTTATTCAGATTTGTAATTTTTACTTTTATTATTATATTAGAAAATGGTGAATGAATGATTCATCTCTTATTTACTATATTAATTTGTTACCTATGATTTATGTCAAGCTCTATTTAGATGGAAATTCAAATGCAATTAAAAATGTACAAAAAACCTATTTTATTTAAATGTGCTGAATACATAACGTTTATTTAAAATATATTGAAATCTTTTTCATCTAAAACTAATTTATTAAACAAAGGAAGGATCTGTAGCTAGTGAATTGAGCTTATTTGTTTCTGGTCACCAGGTCCTTCAAGATTTTTAGAACTAGTGAATCTCATTTTACACCTAGTTTTTTATTTACAGATTAGAAGAGGCAAACAGGCTTTCCTGCTTCAAATCCTAATTAGTTTCTTAACTTGCAGTGAGCTAGTCACTTAACTGAACTAGATGAATAAAACTGAAATGAAAGGGATCCTGTCACCTCCAGAGGAGGCTATTGGTGTCAAAAGCTGGTTTAGCACTTCAATATGCTCTGGTTCCAAGTGCTTAACTAGTGACTTCCACCAGTTCAGGGGTTTGACTTCTTTTAAAACTTGGCAGCAAACATACTGCTGAATATTTTTTTTATTTAATGTAAATGATTTTTATAGATAATAAGTTTAGGCCTTGCATAGGTCTATTTCAAATATGTTTATTTTTTAAAAATAAAACTATATTTAATTTTAATTTTAAAAAAATCTGATTTAAATAAAGAAATATTTTTTAATGGACATTTGTCCGCCCTGATTTCTTCCCATTCCTGTATCACTCCACAATCAAGCTGACAGTCACAGAAGGCTACATTCTAGTGAGTGTATGTATGGTATACTGCATCCTGCTTGTAAGCAGGAAGATGTTTGTGTTTCCTTCCTTATATCTATTTTACACATTTTTTATTATCAAGGAAGACATTAAATGTTAAGCTGTATTGAGGGTTGTATGTTGAACTATCATAGACTTTAAGGTCAGAAGGGACCATCATGGTCATCTAGTCTGACCTCTTGCACATTGCAAGCCACAGAACCTCACCCAGCCACTTCTGAAATAGACCTCTAATCTCTGGTTGTGTTACATGTGATTATCAGTGTTACTAAGTCCTCAAATCATGGTTTAAACACTTCATGTTATAGAGAATTCACCATTTACACTAGTTTAAACCTGCAAGTGACCTGTGCCTCATGCTGCAGAGGGAAGTGAAAAACCCCAGAGCCTCTGCCAGTATGACCCAGGGGGAAATTACGTCTCAACCCCAAATATGGCAGTCAGTTAGACCCTGGGCATGTGAGCGAGACCCACCAGACAGACACCTGGGAAAAAATTCTCTGTAGTAACTCATATCCAGGGCCGGTGCAAGGATATTTTGCGCCCTAGGCGAAACTTCTATCTTGCCCCCCCCTATCACATACATTATACACGGTCACGAAATTGTGCCCCAGACCTTTTTTTTTATCTGCCATGAGGCTGCATCAACTGTAAACGGAAAAAAAATGAAATTTTATTCCTATCAGTCCTTTTTCTTGTTCACTATTAAAAGTAAAGGATAGAGAATGCATGTCACTTACTAGAATTAACTATTTGAATTTTATCAACTGTTTGATATAAATATTGATTAAGAAATCAAGATGACTTTCCCTTAAAATTAAGCAATGTTGATTGTAATCAGAAATACACCTTTTTTAGTCACGTATACGTCCTTCCTTCATATCAAAATCTGACTAGGAGTGCTGCAGAACCCATTCTGCCTAACTAGCCATGCACCTCCAAATGATTAAAAACATCAAATGGTACAAACTCAATTTGAATGAAAAATTCCATTTTCTAACTAAATAGGTCACACACACTCAAATGGTTGCCAAGTGCTCTCTGTGGTGGTATGTTCATCTGCTCTAAATGCCCACTAACTTCCCTGTGAAAATAATCTTTGACTTTGATCCAATGAAAGCAGGATGGAAAAGCTCCCCCCTCCACCCAGAAGACCTAAGACATGATGGCTGAATGACATAAACAGACACCTGTCCCTCACAGGCATTACCTCATAACATGCCAATTGTGCTCAGGACAGAACATCACAGAGGAATATTATGCATTCAGTGGTCTCTACACTGGCCAAGCAACAGCATGACAACTAACCTAACCAGTCCATCCAACTTTTTTGACTGCTTCTTGGGCACTGGTGAGGGGTAACGGTGCCAGACTGAGCTCGGTGATGGGTGCAGTACAAGTCCACAAACTGAGGCAAGGTGCTGGGCCTAGAGTCCTGCTGAGACTGCTGTCCTGCACCAAGTGGAGCTGTCATAACCTTAGTCCCAGATTTGGACCTTAGCGTCCAAAATATGAGGGTTAGCATGAAAACCTCCAAGCTTAGTTACCAGCTTGGACCTGGTACTTGCTGCCACCACCCAAAAAATTAGAGTGTTTTGGGGCACTCTGGTCCCCCTGAAAAACCTTCCCTGGGGACCCCAAGACCCAAATCCCTTGAGTCTCACAACAAAGGGAAATAATCCTTTTTCCCTTCCCCCCTCCAGGTGCTCCTGGAGAGATACACAGACACAAGCTCTGTGAATCCAAACAGAGTGAATCTCCCTCTCTGTTCCCAATCTTGGAAACAAAAAGTACTTTCCTATTCCCCCAGGGGGAATGCAAAATCAGGCTAGCAAATCCAACACACACAGATCTCCCCCCCTGATTTCTTCCTCCCACCAATTCCCTGGTGAGTACAGACTCAATTCCCCTGAAGTAAAGAAGAACTCCAACAGGTCTTAAAAGAAAGCTTTATATAAAAAGAAAGAAAAATACATACAAATGGTCTCTCTGTATTAAGATGATACAATACAGGGTCGATTGCTTAAAAGAATATTGAATAACAGCCTTATTCAAAAGAATACAAATCAAAGCACTCCAGCACTTATATTCATGCAAATACCAAAGAAAAGAAACCATATAACTTACTATCTGATCTCTTTGTCCTTACACTTAGAAACAGAAGACTAGAAAGTAGAAACTACTTCTCCAAAGCTCAGAGAAAGCAGGCAGACAGAAAACAAAGACTCAGACACAAACTTCCCTCCACCCAGAGTTGAAAAAATCCGGTTTCCTGATTGGTCCTCTGGTCAGGTGCTTCAGGTGGAAGAGACATTAACCCTTAGCTATCTGTTTATGACACGCCCCCCAAATTGCAGACAGTGGGGAAGCTCACTGGCGGCGATTTCCTTCTAGAACTTTAAAATAAACAGATTACTACAACACATGCACCTTTACATATACTACTAAGTATATAACTAACAGACTTCTACATTTTAAGAACACTTTTTAACTACTGAATTCTGGGAAACTCTCACGGGAGAGTGCATCAGCTACTTTGTTAGAAGCTCCTGTGATGTGCTGAATTTCAAAATCAAAATCTTGGAGAGCTAAACTCCAACGAAGAAGTTTCTTGTTGTTCCCCTTGGCAGTATGAAGCCACTTTAGTGCAGCATGGTCAGTTTGTAGTTGGAACCGCCGTCCCCAAACATATGGGCGTAGCTTTTCCAGGGCGTACACAATGGCATAGCATTCCTTTTCACTGACTGACCAGTGACTTTCCCTCTCAGACAGTTTCTTGCTGAGAAACACGACAGGATGGAAGTTGTGATCTGTTGCTTCCTGCATGAGCACTGCTCCTATACCACGCTCAGATGCATCTGTGGTTACTAGGAATGGCTTGTCAAAGTCCGGGGCCCTGAGCACAGGGTCAGACATGAGCATCGCCTTAAGCTGGGTAAAGGCCTTTTGACACTCATCAGTCCACTTAACGGCATTTGGCTGGGTCTTTTTGGTCAGGTCGGTCAATGGGGCAGCGATTTGGCTGTAGTGTGGTACAAATCGCCTGTAGTATCCGGCCAAGCCTAAGAAGGATTGGACCTGCTTCTTGGACCGTGGGACAGGCCACTTTTGGATAGCATCCACCTTGGCCTGTAGGGGGTTTATGGTTCCTCGACCCACCTGGTGCCCCAGGTAAGTCACTCTGTTTTGGCCTATTTGACACTTTTTGGCCTTAACAGTTAGTCCTGCCTGCCTGATGCGCTCAAAGACCTTTTCCAGGTGTAGTAGGTGTTCGGGCCAGGAGTCTGAAAAAATGGCCACATCATCGAGGTAGGCAACTGCAAATTCTCCCAGTCCAGCTAGTAGACCATCTACCAGCCTCTGGAAGGTGGCGGGTGCATTTTGAAGGCCGAAAGGAAGGACATTGAATTCATACACCCTCGCATGGGTGACGAACGCTGACCTCTCCTTGGCAGGTTCATCTAGCGGTACTTGCCAGTACCCCTTGGTTAAGTCTATTGTAGAGATGAACTGGGCACGTCCCAACTTTTCCAATAGCTCATCGGTACGTGGCATTGGATAGTTGTCCGGACGAGTTACAGCATTTAGCTTACGGTAGTCCACGCAAAAGCGTATTTCCCCATCTGGTTTGGGTACCAGAACCACTGGAGATGCCCATGCACTGGTAGATGAGCGGATTATACCCATCTGTAGCATGTTCTGGATCTCCCGTTCTATAGCAGCTTGGGCATGAGGAGACACTCGGTAGGGTGGGGTTCTGATTGGGTGAGCATTACCTGTATCAATGGAGTGGTATGCCCGTTCAGTCCGTCCTGGGGTGGCTGAGAACAATGGGGCGAAGCTAGTGCACAGCTCCTTGATTTGTCGCCGCTGCAGACGTTCCAGGGTGGTTGAGAGGTTCACCTCTTCCACGCCACCGTCTTTTTTCCCGTCGTAGTAGACACCGTCAGGCCACTCAGCATCATCTCCCTGGACTGTAAACTGACAAACCTGTAAGTCTCTGGAATAAAAAGGCTTGAGAGAATTAACATGGTACACTTTAGGCTTTAGTGAGGAATTGGGAAATGCTATGAGGTAGTTTACAGCTCCCAGGCGCTCTTGGACCGTGAATGGCCCTTCCCATGATGCTTCCACCTTATGGGCCTGTTGCGCCTTCAAGACCATAACCTGGTCTCCTACTTTGAAGGAACGTTCTCTGGCATGTCTGTCATACCAGGCCTTTTGCTCTTCCTGAGCATCCTTTAGATTCTCTCTAGCAAGGGCTAAAGAGTGTCGGAGGGTGCTTTGTAGGTTGCTTACAAAGTCCAGAATGTTAGTTCCTGGAGAAGGCGTAAACCCCTCCCATTGCTGCTTCACCAACTGTAATGGCCCCTTAACCTCGTGACCATACACAAGTTCAAATGGTGAAAACCCTAAACTGGGATGTGGTACAGCCCTGTAGGCAAACAGCAACTGCTGCAACACTAGGTCCCAATTATTGGAGAATTCGTTGATGAATTTTCGTATCATGGCCCCCAAAGTTCCATTGAACCTTTCCACCAGGCCACTGGTTTGATGGTGGTATGGGGTGGCAACCAAGTGATTCACCCCATGAGTTTCCCACAGTTTTTCCATGGTCCCTGCCAGGAAATTAGACCCTGAATCTGTAAGGATGTCGGAGGGCCAACCTATCCTGGCAAAAATGCCTGTTAGGGCCAGGCACACAGTGTTAGCCCTGGTGTTGCCTAGAGCTACTGCTTCCGGCCATCGGGTAGCAAAGTCCACTAAAGTCAGTACGTACTGCTTTCCTCTGGGCGTCTTTTTTGGGAAAGGGCCCAGAATATCCACAGCTACTCGCTGAAATGGGACCTCAATTATGGGGAGTGGCTGGAGAGGGGCCTTGACCTGGTCTTGAGGCTTACCCACTCTTTGGCATACCTCACAAGACCGGACATACTTGGCAACATCCTTGCCCATCCCCTCCCAGTGGAAGGACTTCCCCAACCGGTCCTTGGTTCTGTTCACCCCAGCATGGCCACTGGGATGATCATGGGCTAAGCTTAAGAGCTTCTCCCGGTACTTAGTTGGAACCACCAACTGTTTTTGCGGCTGCCATTCTTCCCGGTGTCCACCAGAAAGAATTTCCTTGTATAAAAGTCCTTGGTCTATAACAAACCGGGATCGATTAGAAGAGCTGAGAGGCGGTGGGGTGCTCCGTGCCGCCGCCCAAGCTTTCTGAAGGCTGTCATCTGCTTCCTGCTCAGTCTGGAACTGTTCCCTTGAGGCTGGGGTCACCAGTTCTTCCTCAGACTGTGGACTTGGGCTTGGTCCCTCTGGAAGCGATGTAGGTGATGGGGTTGTTTCCGTTGCTGGTGAACCGCTCTCCGCTGGTGCACCTGAGGGTATTTCAGGCTCTGGCTGAGCCTTTTGGGTATGGCTGTCTGTTGCTTCTGCCAGTTTTGGCTCGCTGGCGCCCTCTGGCGTTGAGTTTGAAGATGTAGTTGCACTTGCTGGTGCTGGTTGCTGTTCCAGTTCCGGGCCTGGGACTGGAGATGCTGTGGCTGTTTCAGTGGTAGGCATGGAATCCGGGTCCACTACCTCTGTCTGGGTCTCTGGTAACACAGACGGGGCCTCTGTGGACGGCTCAGGAACAGGAATGGGTCTGGAAGCTTGCCTGGTTTGGCTACGTGTAACCATTCCCACTCTCTTGGCCCGCCTCACCTGGTTGGCCAAGTCTTCCCCCAGTAGCATGGGGATAGGATAATTGTCATAGACTGCAAAAGTCCACATTCCTGACCAGCCTTTGTACTGGACAGGCAGTTGAGCTGTAGGCAAGTCTACAGCTTGTGACACGAAGGGGTAAATTGTAACTTTGGCCTTTGGGTTGATGAATTTGGGGTCCACGAAGGATTGGTGGATAGCTGACACTTGTGCCCCCGTGTCTCTCCACGCAGTAACCTTCTTTCCGCCCACTCTCAAATTTTCCCTTCACTCCAAGGGTATTTGAGAGGCATCCGGGCCTGGGGATCTTTGGTGTGATGGTGGTGTAATGAATTGCACTCGCATGGTGTTCTTGGGACAGTTGGCCTTGATATGTCCCAGTTCATTACACTTAAAGCATCTTCCATCTGATGGGTCACTGGGCCGAGGTGAGTTACTGGAGACTGGTGAGGTGGAAGGGTAGGGTGTCTGTGGCTTTACTTGGGTGGTATGTGGGGTCTTTGGCTGTCCTCGGTTGTAGGGTTTATGGTCTGTGTGCCCCCTGGGGTAATCGTTCCCCTTGACAGTAGCTTTCTTGCTTTCTGCCAGTTCCATCCATTTGGCTCCAATCTCCCCCGCCTCAGCGATATCTTTGGGATTTCCATCTTGTATGTACCGTGTGATGTCTTCAGGAACACCATCCAAGAACTGCTCCATTTGTATGAGGAGGTGCAGTTCTTCCAAGGTTTGAATGTTGTTTCCTGTTATCCAGGCCTCATAGTTTTTTGCAATGTAGTAGGCGTGTTTGGGAAATGACACCTCTGGTTTCCACTTTTGGGTTCTGAAGCGCCGACGGGCATGATCTGGGGTTATCCCCATTCTGTATCTGGCCTTGGTTTGAAAAAGTTTATAGTCATTCATTTGCTGCTTAGGCATTTCAGCTGCCACCTCTGCTAAAGGTCCACTGAGCTGTGACCTCAATTCTACCATGTACTGGTCTTCGGGAATGCTGTACCCAAGACAGGCTCTTTCAAAATTTTCCAAGAAGGCCTCGGTGTCATCACCTGCCTTGTAGGTGGGAAATTTCCTGTGCTGTGGAGCAATAATTGGCGCCGGGTTGTTAGGGTTGGCTGGCACATGCAGCCCAGCTTTTGCCAACTCCAGTTCATGTTTTCTCTGTTTTTCCTTCTCTTCATTCTCTTTTTGTTGTTTTTCCATTTCTTTTTGGTGTTTTTCCATTTCTCGGCGGTGGGCCGCCTCTTCTTCTAGTTTTCTTTTGTGTGCTGCCTCTTTGATTTGTTCTTCTCTTTCTTTCATCTCCATCTGTCGCCTGTGTTCAGCTTCTTTGTATTGCTCTTCGGCCTCAATTTTTGCCTTAGAAGTCATGGTTCCTGTTTTCTTGTGTTGGGGTGCCCTCCGGTGTTTATCTTCTGAACTGCAGGTTCTCTGTTGCCTCCTGAAGTCTGCCTAGCAACAGTGCCTTTAGCTAATTTTCAATGTTAAGTAAACCTGAAAAACCACTTTATTTGCATTCATATAGTGCTGGTAATGACTCTCAATGGGAGTGCTATGGTGTGACAAAAGACCCTCAACAGTCTCTTAATGGCTTCTCGCTTAACATGCAAGCCACAAACTGCCAGAGAGAGCAGAAAAAAAAATTCTCTCTGGTTCCCTTTTAAAACCACACTGTTTCTCTCTGCTAAAAAGCCCTTAGCAGAGAAGAGAAAAATATAATATTCCTACTGGCTTCTGGATTCTGTCTATATCCCACCTGCTGCCACTCATGTCACAACCTTAGTCCCAGATTTGGACCTTAGCGTCCAAAATATGAGGGTTAGCATGAAAACCTCCAAGCTTAGTTACCAGCTTGGACCTGGTACTTGCTGCCACCACCCAAAAAATTAGAGTGTTTTGGGGCACTCTGGTCCCCCTGAAAAACCTTCCCTGGGGACCCCAAGACCCAAATCCCTTGAGTCTCACAACAAAGGGAAATAATCCTTTTTCCCTTCCCCCCTCCAGGTGCTCCTGGAGAGATACACAGACACAAGCTCTGTGAATCCAAACAGAGTGAATCTCCCTCTCTGTTCCCAATCCTGGAAACAAAAAGTACTTTCCTATTCCCCCAGGGGGAATGCAAAATCAGGCTAGCAAATCCAACACACACAGATCTCCCCCCCTGATTTCTTCCTCCCACCAATTCCCTGGTGAGTACAGACTCAATTCCCCTGAAGTAAAGAAGAACTCCAACAGGTCTTAAAAGAAAGCTTTATATAAAAAGAAAGAAAAATACATACAAATGGTCTCTCTGTATTAAGATGATACAATACAGGGTCGATTGCTTAAAAGAATATTGAATAAACAGCCTTATTCAAAAAGAATACAAATCAAAGCACTCCAGCACTTATATTCATGCAAATACCAAAGAAAAGAAACCATATAACTTACTATCTGATCTCTTTGTCCTTACACTTAGAAACAGAAGACTAGAAAGTAGAAACTACTTCTCCAAAGCTCAGAGAAAGCAGGCAGACAGAAAACAAAGACTCAGACACAAACTTCCCTCCACCCAGAGTTGAAAAAATCCGGTTTCCTGATTGGTCCTCTGGTCAGGTGCTTCAGGTGGAAGAGACATTAACCCTTAGCTATCTGTTTATGACAGGAGCACAGCCTCCATGAGGAGAGAACTCAAATAAATATCACGCTCCTTCTGCATGATTCCCCCAAGCACTTCTTCAGGCAGCTGCTATGGGGGTCACTCACAGGCTTAGGCCTGCCTGTTGCAGGCAAAACACAGCAGCAGGGCTTAAAACTCAGACAGGGCTGCCCAGAGGATTCAGGGGCCCTTGGGCAAAGCAAAACTGGGGGCCCCTTCCATAAAACATTTGCAATACTATAGTAACATGTATTAGGAAATGTAAAAAATAACTAGTGAAATACATTCAAAAATTAACTTGTAATAATTTGAAAATACACTAAATATATTATTTAAAAACATTAAAAGCTGTAATGGTCTGTATACATTTGCAATTACATAATGGGCAGATGATGGGTGATTGTGATGGTTGGCACCAATGGGCTGTCGCTGCCTGGGGGTGGTGCTGTTGTTGCCCAAGGCTGGGTGGGGAGCTGGGCTCTGAGTTCAGGGGTGCCCAGCTCACAGGGGCTGGGCTCAGGGATGTGGGGAGATGGGGTCAGGGTGGTGTCCAGCTCAGAGGGGCTGGGCTCGGAGCTGGGGATCAGGGCTGTGGGGGGGGTGGGGTCAAGGGGGGTGCCTGGGGGCACTGGGGCAGTTCAGCTCTGCAGGCTGCTGTTCTCTCAAGCCGCCCACATACAAAGGGAGCAGGAGCAGGGACCAGCCAAGGACCAAGGGGGCAGGAGCACAGGCGCCTGAGGCCGAGCTGGGGTAAGCACTTGCTTACTTTGCCCAGCACATGAGCGTCAGGGTCTTCTTTCTTCCTCCACTCCACCAGACCACCGCTGAGGCTCTTTTCTTCTCCTGCCCCTCGCTGGGGCTGATGTGGAGGCTGAGCCAGGGGGCAGCCCCCGCTTTCCTCCAGAAGCCCTTGTGTCGCGCCATCGCAGGGCTCCTACCACGTGCGCTAAGCAGAGTTGCGCAGCTCTGCTCAGCCGCCTCCGCCCCCCTCAATGAGAAAAATTGCATAGGCTGGAGCCCCTGCTCTGGGAGGGAGAGGGATTCTGATTTCTGAGCCTCTGCTAGCAGCCCAGGGATTCCCCTGGGTCAGCGCACCACCGGCAGCCTGAACCTCTGGGCAGTTGCAGCAGCGCCCTGACCCGGGGGACTCCCTGGGTGGCCGGCTGCCGCGGCGGCACCCTGACCCGGGGGACCCCCTGGGCTGCCGGCTGCTGTGGCGGCGCGCTGACCCAGAGGACCCCCTGGGCTGCCGGCTGTCGCGGCGGCGCACTGACCCGGGGGACACCCTGGGCTGCCGGCTGCCGTGGCGGTGCGCGCTGACCCAGGGTCAGCGCGCCTCCGCGGCAGCCAGCAGCCCGGGGTTTCTCTGGGCCAGGGGATCCCCTGGGCTGCCGGCTGCCGCGGCGGTGCCCTGACCCGGGGGACCCCCTGGGCTGCCGGCTGCCGCCGGCAGCTCAGACTCCCTCTCTGTCCCAGCAGCAGCGGCCGATCAACCATTTTAAAAAAAAAATTGGGGGCGCTTTTTGGCGCCCCCAAATCTCGGCGCCCTAGGCAACCGCCTAGTTCTCCTAAATGGTTGCACCGGCCCTGCTCATATCCCTCCCCATCTAGTGTCCCGTCTCCAGCCACTGGGGATTTTTATCTGTGTATTATATAGCCTGCAGGTTTAAAGTTGCTTCAATTCTGCCAGCTTGCCCCTGCCACAAACATCCGTATTATGGCTCATTGTGTTATGAAATTGTCCTCTGATAATACTTGATCCTTTTGGCTGTCATGTTTAGATTTCAGAGTAAAGGCAAATTCTGTAATTCATCATGGAGAAATGATCCTGTAACTAATGAAGTACATTATTTACAAAGGCAGGGCTAGATTGGCAGAGGTTCCCATATTGTCAAGTGAAATTTCCCTAAAGCAATGGAACAATTGAGGGCAGAATTAGAATGGAATTTAAACGAAGTAAAGATTTTGTGGTAGGCAGCCAGAAGACCAGACCCAGTATTCCAAAGTACCAGCTGGGTCTGTTTTCATAATCTGATACTGCAGTGTTTCTTGTTTAGTTTATAGTTGACTAAAATTCATGAGAACTGCAGTATCCCTTTAAACTAGGAATTGGTAGTAGGTTTTATTGTGGATGTCTGCAGACAAGAGGTTCACTGATCCTGTTGGAGTGTTGGCCAGTAACTTGGAGGCTAGGTCACTTGAGTTCATCTCAACATACCTCACTTATAAATTGGCTAAATTGATCCCTCTTGGTACAGTTTAATAATAAATAAATAATAAAACCAAAAAGTTAGTGACTCATTAACAGGAACAAACCAGCTGTCGAAGTCTACCGATAGATTAGAATATTAGCCTTTGAGGTCCAAATGTGCACTGCTAGTATGAGGAGGATGTGAGACATTTTTGTTGTTGCCAATTATGAGTGCAGTCTACACTGGAGATTAAGAGTAAGATCAATTCACTGTGAACTAAAAGCATTAGCTATGGAGAAGATTTACTCATTAGCAGCTAGTGCTGTTTCAGCAAATACCATTATGACAATGTAAGCAGAACTAGTTTTTACTTTGGAGGGCTGTTGAGGGGGACCAATTTCAAACTGCTTGTGAGAATGCTGGCTGTCAATAAAAGGAGACAAAGAAAATATTTGCTACTGTTTCTAATAAAAACAGAACTTTATTAGCTATTCATTTATCTCCTGGCTAGCAGTAAACATGCTGATGCCATAGAAGCACCATGCACAATACCAACTTTTGTAAAGTGCTTTGAGCTCCTACAATGCAAGTTACTGATTGTTAGTCCTAATAATAAATTCAGCCCTGCTATTTTGTGATTAAGTTTATTTGGGGAATTACCAGGATGGTTAGATGCCAAAACAATCCCTATATGTACAATGTAATGCTGCAAGTGGCGAATGTGCTTAGTTTAAAACAATAACTAATAAAAGGAAAACCTATGGCAGTTTTTCTCCAGAGAAATCAAACTTTAACAATTATTGTACTTCCCTACTTATTTCTCTTGGGTGGTATTTCAAAGCAAGCTGGCTAGATTGTGTCTGCAAAATTTGCATGTTTACTAAGTTATTGTGTACCTACCAGTTTGTGTGCAGAAATGCCAGATTGATGGGGACACAGTTTAGGTGATTGTTTTTGAAAATGTGGTTATTTTAGGTATGAGAAATATGGTGGTTACAAGATAAGTTTTATAATGTTATGGCTCATCTTTTTTAATGTAAATAATAAAAGGTTGCATGGTTTGGTAAATGATGTGTACAGTATATGCACATTCAGGAAATGTTATATGTATTTGATTCCTTTAACCAATTTTAAGTCTCACTTCTTTCTCGCTTTCTCTTTCTCGCTTTCTTTCTATAAATAAACCTTTACATGTTGGATACTAAAGAATTGGCAAGGGCGTGATTATTGCCTAAGATCTGAGTTATATATTGACCTGGATACGTGGCTGGTCCTTTGGGATCAGAAGAACCCTTTGATGAAAGTGGTTTTAAATAATTACTCATCATTAAGTCTAGTGTCTGGGTTTTGAATCTAGGACTGGAATACCTAAGGAGGCTGTATTTCTGACTTCTTGTTAGCCAGTATGGTGAGACAGAAGTTTACTTTCGTTGCTGGTTTGGAATATCTTATGGAAGAATAAACACCAGTTTTGGGGTGTGTTTGCCCTGTTTCTCAGCAACTTGTACTAAATTTGGTTTTCTCAGTTGTGACCCACAGATGGGCGTGAAAGGGATTTACTAGCAGACTGCTGACTAATAAGACTGTTTTATATATTAGGATATAAATTAGCAAAATATTTCCTCTGAAGATTTTTGAGAGAGACTACAATTTTTCCCTCTTGTATCTGTTCTTATTGATATTTTTGTTAATTTATTAATGGTAGGGAGGGGCTTATTTTTGGCATGATCCCAGGCCCACTGAAATCAGTGGGAGTCTTTCCATTGACTTCAGTGTGCATTGGATGAGAACCTTAATAGAGAGAAAATGGAGAATGAGTGGCTTTGTGCCTGTAGTTCTTTGACACCCCAGCTGACATTGACCTTCTGTTTTGAGAAGGTCTACAGTGATGTTACTTTGCACTTCTATCAGTAAAGTGGTGGAAGTTAGCAAGGGGAGATTTAACTTGAACTTTAAGTAAACCCATTGTGTATTGGAAGTAAGTCCATTGTGTTGCGGTGTTTTTTGTTGTTTTTTTTTTTTTTTTTTGGAAAGAAAATCCAGTCTATTTCTTATTTTTCATTTAGGGTGCTGCAGAACGTTAAAATATGTTAATTTCTAACAGCAAGTGAGTGTCTCTAATTTTTGTTTTTGCTGGGCCCTTGGTTACTTGCTTAAGACAATACAGAAAATGTAAATAATGTAATGTAATGTTCATCATAATTACTGAAAGCAGAAGTATGTACAGTACAGACATTGCTTAGTCATAGATTCCTAGACTTATAGCAGCCTTGCAAAACTGTCAAGAACCTTTATTAGCCCTGGTACAAAAACAAGTCTCCTGCTCTTTATCATGGTAAATGGTGAAAAAAACTAATGTTTTACTTTCCTGCTCCAAAAAACTACTTGCCGCAATTAAGTGAGCAAGTGGAATTTTGCATGAATGTGACATAGTTATAACCTGAGTTCCTTATAGAGTAGAGCAGGGGTAAGCAACCTCTGGTACGCGTGCCAAAGGTGGCATGCGAGCTGATTTTCAGTGGCACTCACACTGCCTGGGTCCTGGCCACTGGTCTGGGGGGCTCTGCATTTTATTTTAAATGAAGCTTCTTAAACATTTTAAAAGCCTTATTTACTTTACATACAACAAAAGTTTACTTATATATTATAGACTTCTAGAAAGAGACCTTCTAAAAACATTAAAATGTTATACTGGCACGCGAAATCTTAAATTAGAGTGAATAAATGAAGACTCGGCACATCACTTCTGAAAGATTGCCGACCCCTGGGGTATAGTATTCATAAGACCTTTCATTTTTAGTTTTTTATTTTGTTTAAAATTTCCAATAATGAATCTGTGTTTTACAAAAGTTTTAAAATGGTGAACGTCAATGCAAAAAATTAACTTCACAATTGCCTGGGTAAATACTAGGGGATGGGAGGGCAGAAAAAAGCAACAAACAGAAAAGTAAGAGGATTAAAAGTAAAAGCAGCTTAATGCTATGGGTTATTTCACAAACTGTACATACACCCGTATATGTGCACATATATGTATCTTCTACTACATTGCTTTATTTTAACAGGCAGTCTCGCATCATGTAATAAATTGGATGTTCTTAATATGATCAGTATTTTCCTGTACTGGAGTGATCCAAAATTCACGTGCAAATCAGTCAAAAACAAATAGCATTTGTAAAACCTGGGAATTGTTGAGAAAGGATCAGTAAAAACTGAAAACAAAGGGTCTTAAGTACTTTTCATAGCTCACTGCATGTCCTTTCTGGGGAGGGTGAGTTAATCTTGTCCATTTTGGGTTATTTGGTAGGGTGGCTGCTTCTCTGTGGATGCAGTTTTATGATGATCGTTCTAAATGTTTGCCCTCTGTTCCCCTATATAGTGATTGGTATTATGTAAAAAGTGTGTGTGTGTGTGTAATCTGAAAGAGTTTGAGTAAATTACACAGGCCTGATTTTCCTAACCCACATCTCAGTTTCTGAAGAAAGTAAGAAAGATATACTTTGCTACTCTTTTGGTAATAAGCAGACTTTGTTGCATGAAAAGTAGCTATACAATGCCAGGGATCTTAATGTGGGCGATAGAGATAGGCGCAGGCAAGAAGGTATTAATTTCACCTCTACATAACTCAGTTTTACTGTGCTCTCATATTAAATGGAGTACAGAGTCACAGAGCCATGACTGCTTGAACCTTAATCTACTCATACACTTATGCATGTCCTTAACTTTAAATAGTTAAAATTAAGCTTGTGCTTAAGTGCTTTGCTGAACTGGGGCCTTGAAGGGCAAATCTCTGATTAAAAAAAACCTGTAATATTCCTTTTATTTTTCTTATTATATTATGTTGGATTTTCATAAAGAAAAGTCATATTCTTCTTGGCATTTAAGATTTTGTGTGTTTGTGTGTAAAATAATGTTTTGTAATAGATTTATTTACAATTCTTTCTCTTTAGCATGGCCTGGTATATACAGTTGCCACTAATGAATTATTGAAGGCTATTGAGTACGGCTTACACCTAATAAGAAATGAGGGTATAATCACCTTTTCAAACCCCAGAGAAAAGATTAATCATTTCAGGACTGATATGGGCATTGCTGAGAGAGCAAAAAGCTATTTGCTCTGAAAAAAGGCAAAACAAAAGTTACTTCCTGAGCTGAACATTGATATAACAAAGAATATTAAAGGTGTGGTGAATTTGACATATTTGTTTTAGTTTATCGAGCACCCTTGAAATAAAGAATATTAATGCTTTTTTGCTGTTTAACAAAAACAATTAAATGGATTTTTGAAAAGTACTAATTCACATGGGGGGGATAGCATAGAATAAGAAAATCTTAATATTTGCCAAATATCTCTTCTTCAAAATGAGCAATACTACCCCTTTAGCTCTACAGATGCATTAGAACCATCGTAAATGATAGGAATGAACATAAATCAGAAGCTAGGAATTATAAAAAATTGATAAGGGAAGCAAAAGGACACAAGGAGAAATCTATGGCCATCAGCGTTAAGGACAATAAGGAGGAGTTTTTTAATGTACATTAGAAACAAAAATAATCCTAAATGGTATTGGTCCATTACTAGAGGGAAATAGTAGAAAGATAATTAATACAGAAAAGACAAAAGTGTTCAATAAGTATTTCTGTTCTGTATTTTGGAAAAATATGATTATGTATTCCATTGTATGGTGATAACACCTTTTTCATTCCACTAGTATCTCAGGAAAATGTTAAACTTCAGCTGCGAAAGTTAAAGATTTTTAAATCAGAAAGTTTGGAGATCTTGCATCCAAGAGTTTTAAAAGAGCTGGCTCAGGAGCTTACTATGCCATTAATGTTGATTTTCAATAACTTGAAATACTGGGGAAGCTCCAGAAGTCTGGAGGAATGTTAATATTGTGCCAATATTTCAGAAAGGTAAACAGGATGACTGGACTAGTTACAGGCTTGACAGTCTGATATTGTTCCTGGGCGAGATAATGGAATGGCTGTTACGCAGTTTGATTAATAAAGAATTACAGGAGGGTAATGTAAGTCAGGCCAATTAACATGGCTTTATAGAAGGTAAATCCTATCAAATTAATTTGATATCTTTTTTTGATGAGATTACAAGTTTGACTGATAACTTGATTCTATGAATACTATTACCTTTATCTAGCCCAGTCCCCAGTATTCATGGCAGGATTATCTAGACCATCCCTGAGAGGTGTTTGTCCAGCCTGCTCTTAAAAATCTCCAATGATGGAGATTCCACAACCTCCATAGGCAATATATTCCAGTGCTTAACCACCCTGACATTTGGGACTTTTTTCCTAATGTCAAGCCTAAACCTCCCTTGCTGCAATTTAAGCCTGTTGCTTCTTGTCCTATCCTCAGAGGTTAAGAAGAACAATTTTTCTCCCTCCTCCTTGTAACAACCTTTATGTACTTGAAAACTGTTATCATGTCCCCTCTGTCTTCTCTTCTCTAGACTAAACAAACTCAATTTTTTCAGTCTTCCCTCACAGGTCATGTTTTCTAGACCAGAGGTTCTCAACCTTTTTCTTTCGGAGGCTCCCCCGTCCCCTTCCCCCAACATGCTATAAAAACTCCCCGGCTCATCTGTGCCACAGTAGCTAGTTTTCTGCATATAAAAGCCAAGGCCAGTGTTAGGGAGTAGTAAGCCCTGGGCCCCAGTGAGTCTAATGGTGGCCCTGCTTGGAGGCCCCCCTGAAACCTGTTTGCGGTCCCTTAGGGGGCCCCGGACCGCTGGTTGAGAACTCTTGTTCTAGACCTTTAATCATGTTTGGTGCCCGTCTCTGGACTTTCTCCAATCTGTCCACATCTTTTGATATAATATACCTTAGACTTCTGTAAGACATTTGCCTTGGTAACTGCATGACATTTTGATTAAAAACTAGAAAGATATAAAATTAACGTAGGACACATTAAACTGCTTAAATGCTAGCTAACTGCTTGGTCTCAAAATGTCACCGTAAATGGGGAGTCATCATCAAACAGGTGTGTTTCTAGTGGGGTCCTGCAGGGATTGGTTCTTGTCCCTATACTGTTTAACATTTTTATTAATGACCTGGAAGAAGATGTACAGACTTTCAGTGATGACTGTATATGACACAAAAATTGGCGAAGTGGTGTAAATAATGAAGACAGTTAATTGAAACAGAGCGATCTATTTTGCATGGTAAACTGAGTGCAAACAAACAGTATGTGTTTTAACATGTTTAAATGTATACATACTGGAATTAAGAATATTGAAAAATTGGAGAGAGTTCAGAGAAGAGCCATGAAAATGATGATAGGATTAGAAAACCTGCCTTATGAGATTAGGCTCAAGGAGCTCGCTCAATCGATGTAGTTTAACAGAGAGAAGGTTAAGTAAGGGGTGATTTGTTTACAGTGTGAAAGTACCTACATGGGGAACGGAGCAGATATTTACTTGAGTCTAGCAGAGGAAGGTATAATACTGTCCAATGGTTGGAAGTTCATCTAGACCAGAGGTTGGCAACCTTTCAGAAGTGATGTGCTGAGTCTTCATTTATTCACTCCGATTTAAGGTTTCACATGTGCCAGTAATACATTTTAGCGTTTTTAGAAGGTCTCTTTCTAGAAGTCTATAATATATAAGTAAACTATTGTTGTATTTAAAGTAAATAAGGTTTTTAAAATGTTTAAGAAGCTAATTTAAAATTAAATTAAAACACAGAGCACCTCGGACTGGTGACCAGGACCCGGGCAGTGTGAGTGCCACTGAAAATCACATCACGTGCTACCTTTGGCACACGTGCCATAGGTTGCCTACCCCTGCTCTAGACAAATTGAGATTGAAAATAAGGTGTAAATTTTTGACAGTGAGAATAACTAACCATTGAAACAATTTATCAAGAGTTGTGGTGAATTCTTCATTTTAAAATCACGATTGGATGCTTTTATAAAAGATGTTCTCTAGGAGTTATTTTGGAGAAGATTTATGGCCTGTGTTATATAGTAGGTCAGACTAGATCAGGGGTCGGCAACCTACGGCACGTGTGCCAAAGGTGGCACGTGAGCCGATTTTTTTAATGGTACGCCGAGGTCCCAGCCGCTGGCCCCACTCAGCCCGCCGCCAGCCTGGGTGAACGGAACCGCAGCCTGGCAGTGGGCTGAGCAGGCTGGTGGCTGAGACCCCGGCTGGCAAGGGGCCAGCAGCCGGAGCTGAAACCCAGAGGTGACCGATACTGGGACACAGCACGTGGCACACTCTCAGCGGGGGTGCTGCTGGCTGCTGGAACTCTCCTGCAGGCTGGTGCTGGCGGCCAAGGCAGTAGGCAGTCAGGCAAGTGAAAGGGGCCAGCGGGAGGCATGGTGGAGGTGTCGGCGTCCCAGCCTGTCCTGCTGACCCTCTCTTGCCACTGTGGCTGGACATCAGGGCACTGCAGGCACGTGCCATCCCTTCGGCCCCTGGGGGAAGGGAGTGGCAGGCCAGAGGGTCTTCTGCAGGACCGGCTCCAGCGTTTTTGCCGCCCAGAGCAGCACAAAAAAAAAAAAAAAAGCCACAATCGCATTCTGCGACAGCTCTACTGCCACCGCTTCAGTCTTCAGCGACTGGTCCTTCCCTCAGTGAGGGACCCGCTGCCGAAGAGCCGGACGTGCCTCCCACTCCGTTGGCCGCCCCAAGCACCTGCTTGCTGGGCTGGTGCCTGGAGCCGGCCCTGGTCTTCTGCCGCTGCTCCCCATTTGCTTGCAGATGCAGTGCCCCAACACAGCCGGCCCACAGCTCCCTTGGCAGAAACAGGAACAGCGTGGGGCAGGGACCCATCCACCATCTAGGTAACCTGGCCGCAGAAGAGACTGTCCCAGGCCAGCCCCAAGTCCCCATCCCCCCGGGATTCCCTCTACACCCCCCGGCTTCCTTCCCTGAACCCTTCACGCCACCCAACCCTGACTCCTACACTCCCCATGCTCCCAGCCCTGACTCCTGCACCATCCACATCCCCACCCCCTGCCCTTATCCCCCCGCACCCCAACCCCTTGCTCTGAGTGCTCCCCCACACACATCCCAACCCCTGAGCTCCTCCCCCCAGAGGGAGGTTGTAATATGACAGTACCTGTAAGAAATTTTAAGTTATTTTTTTACCCCTACTGGAACCCTAGACCAGCAGTGGACTGAACTGGGCCAGTGGCAGGCTGAGAGGCTCAGCTCGCTGCCACTCTGGGGTTCCGGCCACCAGCCCCCCTGCCAGCCGGCGTCCAGACTTCCGGCCCTGCTCAGCCCACTGCTGGCCTGGGGTACCTGCAGCCAGCCCAGGGCTCTGCTCCTAGCCTCAGCCACTCCCTGCTGTTTTGCACATTGGAAAACTCAGCAAGGAAAAGGATCACACTAAATTGATAAGATCAGCATTTTAATTTTATTTTAAATGAAGCTTCTTAAATATTTTTAAAACCTTATTTACTTTAAATACAACAATAGTTTATTTATATAATATAGACTTAGAGAGAGAGAGACCTTCTAAAAACATTAAAATATATTGCTGGCACACGAAACCTTAAATTAGAGTGAATAAATGAAGACTTGGCACAGCACTTCTGAAAGGTTGCCGACCCCTGGACTAGATGATCACTACAGTCACTTCTGGCCTTAATCTATGAATTTGGCTAGCAAATTGGGGAGAATGTGAGAAGTCTTATAGCAGGGGTTCTTTTTTTTTTTGCTGGGCCCTGCTTTGGAAATATTTTAGGCTGTGATGTCCCACCACCCCAGAGAACAGTGATAGCAAATTACTGTACATGCTCATAGAAGCACTAAATGAAATATGTAATCACTATCCCTGCAATCAAAGGTGCTGAAGTCTTACAAAAAGTGTAAAGCAACAGTATGGTATCGCCACCATCAGGGATGGCAAGTTATATGGGCCCGTGGTGCCTGGGCTTCGGCAATATTCAGGGCCTGGGGGCCTGTCAGCCCCACGTGCTTCCTCCGAGTGTCCCGTGGTCCGCACTTGCTGCCCCCATGCCCCCCCTCCCGCCCCGGACCCCATAGCATCCCTGCCTTTCACCTGCAGCTCTGCTCTCCGCTCTGCTCTGCTGGCTCCCGACATCGACTGCTGCCGCAGGGTCCTACTGTCCCGCAGGCACTAGTGCCAGGGCAGGCTGACCCTGCCCATCCACCAAGGACCCTCCCACCCGCAGTCACCGCTCCTGCCCTATTCTGGGCAAGGGGCAGCTCCATCCCCTGCCCCCAGTGAGGCTACAGTGAGGGGCAGCAGCAGGGGAGGAGGCGCACATATGGTGGCAGCCCCTTCCCCCGCACCCACCACAGGGGAGGCGAGGGGGCTTCCTGGACCTGAGAGGGGCCCTAGGAGCACGTGCAGCGACAGTGGTGCAAGGTGAGTGTGCTGCCAGAGGGGAAGAGGGGAGCCCCTCCCCAGGAGCTCGCTGCTGCTGGCGGGAAGAGGGCTGGGGGGAGTTCTCTCTGGTCCCAGCCCCGGGTCAGCCTGCTAGCACCCCAAACTCCTGATCCCCGCCCCACCCCAGAGCCCACACTCCCAGCCAGAGACTACCCACCCCCCCGCACTCCAACCCTCTGCCCTATCCCTGAGCCCCTCCCACACCTCAAACCCCTCATCCCCAGCCCCAGCCAGAGTCCTTATCTTCCCCCACAACCGAGCCCTCTGCCCCAGCCCTGAGCCCCCTCCTGCATTGTTGTCCCCTCATCCCCGGCCCCAACCCACAGCCCTCACCCCTGCACCCCAACCGCCTGCCGGAGCCCCTCCCACACCCCAGACCCCTCTTCACCAGCCCCACCCCAGAGCCCTCACATTTTTGCATTATTTAAAAAAATATATATAACGGCTTACAAGGCGGGAGTGGGGAGGCGGGACTTGGACCTGTTCTGAGCAGCACCAAAACTTATACAAACCTGCCACCCCCGGCATTATTTCTGGGCTGCTTGTGGTAGCGGTGCTGCCTTCAGAACCGGGTAGCCAGAGAGTGACGGGTGCTATATCCCTTTGTCCTCTGTTTGGGAACTTGAAATATGGTAACCCTAGCAAAGGATATAAAAGTTATCACAATTTCTTTTCTGATCTTGTGACCCCTCTACAATAGCTTTGTGACCCCTGGTTTGAGAAATGCTGCCCTAAAGGCTATTAGTATGTGGAAACAGAGTCCTGTTGAAAGTGTCTAAAATGTGGCTAAAGACACAAAGTTATGTGGGTGTTGATATTTACTATTCATTTTTACATTCTGAAATATTTTTTTTAAAACACACTTTTCAGTCCTTGAGATGAGTTTCATTCGTGGAATAATAGTCTTCCCTGCTGGAAAAGCTCTAGCCTTTTGCTGTATACTGAAAATTAAGAAACTGTTGGTATGCTTTCCTGACAAATTAAGAATGCTCAGTGTTCTGTACCATGAATTTTCCATGTCTGATATGCATTGAATGTATGTTTTAAGCTATTTATTTTCTTGTTATGGAAAGTTGAAGAAAGATAAAATAAAGACTACAATTCAGTACTCTGGGAGGTGAGGAGAAGAGAGAGACTTGGACAATAAATCCCCAGAACTGGAAGTCTCAACTTGTGGTGCTTTTTTGCTCTGTGCTGTCATGT
This sequence comes from Gopherus flavomarginatus, assembly GCF_025201925.1. Classification (NCBI taxonomy): domain Eukaryota; kingdom Metazoa; phylum Chordata; order Testudines; family Testudinidae; genus Gopherus; species Gopherus flavomarginatus. Next base: position 22,192,961 of record NC_066626.1, on the reverse strand, counting down.
AGGCGCTGTGTGCCATCTTGACTCTGGTGGGGAGGTCCAATTTCCTCACAGTTCCTTCACTTTGGTACTGCTGATCCTGCTGTTTTTCTGCTTCATTACCCTAATATGTGTATTGTTTGTGCCTTTTCACTTCCAGCCCTTCAGACAGGTTCAAAGGCTGCTTTAATGGAACCACAGAAAAGCCCTACAGTGCCACAAAAATATTCAACCAATTTACGAGTTATTCAATAGTATGATTACAGAATTAAATTCAGCTGCAATGGTACAATGACAGGCTTAAATGAAATCCGGACTGAAGTTCAACCTCTTTGGTGAGAAGTTGATAAATAGAACAACAGGTTTTTCACTGTAACAGACTGCTAAATTATGGGCTGCTGGAAGTGAGTAAGAATAGCAAACCTTTCTTGTTGCAGTTAATAATTATGACAGAAGTGTTTCTACACAAAGATTCTAATATCAATTCTTATTTTTAATCTTAAAATGTAAATTTTTAATACTTCTGTGTTTGAAATAAACCAAATTAGTTGGTGCTAGTGTTGAAAAACCTTCAATATTAAGATGAAAGATTTTTTATTAAATTTAATTGAGCAGTAGCTATTGTGTAGTCATTATTCACTTATAAACATGGTCTTCTGCTTCAGTTGACAGCAATATTATATGCAAATTCCAGTTTAATTTGTGGTTATCATTGTGACAAACCTGTTTCCATATAATCTGATTTCTGTAACCTTCTTCTATGCTAATCCAGACCACGCTTTATCACCACCTTTGCAGAAAGTGGGCTTGCCAATTATGCTTCTGGTGTTTTTTTTTTCTTCTTATTTCTTTTCCATTTCCCTTTATGACCATCTGTCCAAAGAATCTGGCATGTAGCTACTTCAATTTTACTACCACTACACTACTGACTTAAATATGTAAGCTCGGCAAAATATCAGAATAATACTGCATTTGGAGGTGTCATAAACAGATAAGTAAGAGTTAATAGAACAGAAGTACTTCATATCTCTTTTGTCTGTAAAGGGTTAACAAGATCAGTGAGCCTGTTTGTCACCTGACCAGAGGACCAATCAGGGGACAGGATACTTTCAGATCTTGAGGGAGGGAAGTTTTTGTGTGTGCTGTTAGATTTTGGTTGTTCACTCTGGGGGCTCAGAGGGACCAGACGTGCAACCAGGTTTCTCTCCAATCTCTCCGATACAGGCTCTTATAAGTTCAGAATAGTGAGTATTAGGTAGATAAGGCGAGCTAGGCTTATGTTTGTTTTCTTTATTTGCAAATGTGTATTTGGCTGGAAGGAGTTCAAATTTGTATTTTGCTGACAAGATTTTAATTTGTACTTGTATATTTAGGCTGGGAGGGTATTCGCAGTGTCTATAGCTGAAAGACCCTGTAAAATATTCCATCTTAAATTTACAAAGATAATTTTTACTGTTTTTCTCTCTTTAATTAAAAGCTTTTCTTGTTTAAGAACCTGATTGTTTTTTTATTCTGGTGTGAGAACCCAGGGGATGGGGTCTGGATTCACCAGGGACTTGGTGGGGAGAAAGGAGGGAAGGGGGACAGAAAGGTTAATTTCTCTCTGTGTTAGGATTACTTTCTCTCTCAGGGAGGGTCTGGGAGGGGGAGAGAGAAGGAGGGGGGAAGGTGAATTTTCCTCTGTGTTTTAAGATTCAAGGAATTTGAATCACAGTGATCTTCCAGGGTAACCTAGGGAGGGGAAGCCTGGGAGAGGCAAAGGTGAGGGAAAGGGCTTACTTTCCTTGTGTTAAGATCCAGAGGGTCTGGGTCTTGGGGGTCCCTGAGCAAGGTTTTGGGGAGACCAGAGTGTACCAGGCACTGTAATTCGTGGTTGGTGGCAGCGCTACAGGTTCTACGCTGTTAATTGAGCTTAGAGGAATTCATGCTGGTACCCCATCTTTTGGACGCTAAGGTTCAGAGTGGGGATTTATACCATGATAGGAGGTCATGTTTTGGCAGGTACTATACAGGAAGAAAAGCCTTAATGTCATACATCAATCATAGACATCTTTTCCTTTTCACAAGAAATCATAACAAAGAAGATCGTTAGCTCTCTTTGTGTTGAGAGCATTTATTATGCCTCAAATTGCTACTTGCCTAGGGACTCCTCAGGCAATCTGCATCACATATGGGTGGCCTGTTGGTCTCAGGGAATATCCATTTGGTCCCTAGAAATTTTGGTCCTAAGAGTTTCCCTGTACTTTTATCTGACATTACAAACTATATGTAGTGCATCTTTTGATGCAGCATTTGAACAGCAGGTATTGCAGGCTGCCTTTCCTAGGTAGCCCTAGCCTTAGGGTCTGGTCTGGCATTATGCTAAGGGAGGGTAATTTCTGAAATGTTAATAAGTTTCTTTAAATATTTTTATGTCACTTAAACATCCTAGTCAGTTAGGCTGAGATGATAGGATTGTTCTTTGATTTCTTGTTGATAGTTAACTAAACTTACTGCTAGACTGTTCAGCTGGAGCTTGGCATCCACGGCGAACTGTATGGAGAGTCTGGTCCTCTCCATCTCTTTGAATGAAGGTGATTAATTTAGAAGAAGTGAGGGAATATAGCAATCTATATGTTCAAGTCAGGAAGTCCCCCGCATTTGTGGATTGAAGTTCTCTTCCGGGGGAATTTGAGGCTTTTTAACCGGGCTTTGGGTTGAGACCTCTAATTGGCACTGGATCAGAAACAACTACGTTGCATTATTAATTTAACAGGTTTTGTAAATGCACATAGAGACACATAAGTACTTTTCTAAATAGAATCAAATTAAATGGCATCTATTTTCTGTAATGATAGTTTGTATTGTTTGGGTCAGCCCTGTAACTGGGGCCTTTTATAGAGGAGTAATCATTCTAGAGCACTATCTTACAAGTAGATGTAGTGTGAACATGCATTATTTTGTTAACAGTTTTAATTTTTGTTTTTGATGAGACGTGTGCTGATATTACAATGTCTATCAAGTTATATTGAACTTTGTCAAACTCATTAGATTACTGCTTTATTTCATTAGTTCAAAGCATCAATACTTTGATTGTGGTGAAAACGTGTATTTGCTATTTGCCCAGCCAGAGTAGGGTAGAAAATACATCAGAACTGTTTTGTTGTTAATGTAACAGTTTTGTCTTGGCTGCTACAGATGTCTGTTTTAAAGACATACATTTCTAAAATCTGCACAATGGCATTAAGTTCCTTTTACCCACTGTACAATTGTAATACTGCTATAAACTTTTAAATCTGTGTAATACTTCCGTCAAACTGTGTGTTAATTATAACAACTCATTAAAGATTCTGGCTATGATGTAAGAAAAAGGATTGAAAATTACACTAGATTAATCTAGCAATATCTGGGAAACTTTATTTTCTAGAGTCCTTGTTTGTCTCTTCTCTTTGGAAGTAAAAGCCCTGCTGTCAGGCACAGATTTGCCTGTGGTTCCTGGCTGTTTGGTGGAGGCTGTTTGTGGTGCTGGAGAGGCATCTGTAATACTGGGGAGTTGCCAGGACTTCATTAAGTGCATCTTGGATCACAGCCAGACATCCAATGCAGTGGAGCCTCAGCATTTTCTCTGAGAACCAAGAGAAGCAATTGGAAAAGGGGGAGGGGAAAGGAAGAAAAGTCTGCTTCACTTCTGAATTGCTGTGTTTTATTGTTTTAAGTGGGTTTAGCTGAACTCTTGGAATTACATTTAGCCCTTAACTTCTACTCGTTATTGTAAAGCTGAATAGAGCATCCCCTAGCCCCCTCCCTTTTTTGTTTTTTTGTTTTTGTTTGTTTTATTTGTATTAATGAGACACAACAACTGTAATAGGGCATTCAAACTTCTGTCCTTCAATACTGTTAAATAAAAGTGACTTTTCTTTTGCAGTTTTATGATGCAGATGAGAATGAAGAAAACAGTTGTTTGGAGGACTCTGTAAACATGACCACTGTAGCAAAATAAGGCAGTTTAAAAGATCCTTTGTGAAGTTGTAGGCCTCAGATTTTCCATATCTTTCAAATTGTACATTCTGTTGAAAAGGAAATGTCAGTTGATCCTATGTCCTTAAATTGCTCACTGTAACAGTAAATGATGTGAATTAAATGCTAATATACATACATTTGTGCGTAACTTTCTGTAATGCACACGCTAAGGTTTCTTTTAAGGTATATAATACATACAATAATTAAAATATTATATACTTCACTTGCACAGCTGGAGAAATAAAAGGTTAACTGCAAGAGGCCATATTTTAAGATCTTTTTAGATATTGAGACCTAAAGCAACTCAGTCCTTTTGGGATCAAACAAGAAAGTTCGTAGCTTTCTGAAATGATTTTCTTCTAATGCAAAAGGGAAAAGAATGCAACCTGTGATCATACTACTAAACTAAATTCAAGCTATTAAAAAGTACATCTTTGTGTTGCTGGTGTAGCTTTGAGTAGTGCTGGCTATAAAAAGCTCTTTGTACAGACACTGGGTAAAAAGTACTGCCTTTATCAAATGTTTTGAACAACTCACATGTAAAATTGTACACTGAGACTATCTAAGCATGAAGGGAACCCAGAATAATTTAGTGTTCAGCAGTTATGTGATTATAATATGAATTAATCTCATTGAATGGCTTGGAAGAGTATGTTACTTGGATACGCCTCAATCAGTCTTCTCTGTCTTCCTCACACCCCTTCCCACAAAGTCTACAATACTGCATGAAAAAAGACATGAAAATTAAACTACAGTGTGATACTATCCAGCACTGTGAAAGGTATTATTTGTTCATGTTAGCTGATTTGTCATGTAAATTAGCAGAATAAATCTCCTCCAGGCTTTTAAAATTTTGTTTCTTTTGCAAATACCTGAGTTGTAAACTAATACTGGGAGATCTAAAGGATGTCCAGGAAAACAGCAATCTGGTCAGCACAGCTGGGCCAGAGAGAGATCATTTTTCCTGGAGGAATGGTGGATTTTTGTTGTTGATTGTAGTGTGTATATATATATATGGTAAACTTCCATATAGCACAATTTTTGTTGTACACTGTGAACATGGAAACTAAAAATGTGCCAAGTTATCTATGATACTGGATTGCAAAATACATGGAGACATAAAATTCATGTACTCACAAATGACCCCAGACTAATCAGTTTGTAGTAGAGCTCTCAGAATAAGTTGAATTGTTTGTTGTTGCTGTGAGTACACTACAGCTTTTCTGTGAATTTTACAAACTATTACTGTGGACAGCTTTGCCCATTTTATGTTCCATACTTATTTTTTAGTATAAGATTTTTGTACAGCAATGAATATGTATTGTAGGTATTTACTTGACATCACTGTTTAAGATATGGGAGTTATTCTCGTATTTTATTTGAGCTTGTGAAAATGATTCAAATTGAGATGAACTATAGTCAGAGAAATTGGACACCAGTAAACACTGTTGCTCTTTGTACAGCAGCAGATTGGTTAATAGATTCATGCTGCTGCTCTCTGCAAAGGAGCCAGGTCAGAACAAGAGGCCCACTGTTCCTATGTGTTCTGGGATGTGGATATATTCATAGTTGGGATCTTTCTCTGGGGACAGTTGGGCAACCCATGGTTGTTGGGTGTTTTTAGTTTGTTTGTTTGTTTTTTTACTGCTTTTGTTTTGGCAGAGCAAGCTGTAATATTGATGAGTGATTAAAACACTTTTTAAAAGAAGCATTGAATTTGTGTAAAACCATTCTGCAGTGTCTGAAAGAAAACATTGTTACTTTTATGTTTTTTTTCTTTCCTCTCTCACATTGACACTTATTGTTGATGGCTGTTTTTTTGTTTTTGTTTTGGTTGCTGTTGGATTCTCGAAGAAAGCTGCTTGATGAACTTATTATTTAGTCTACCTGAACTGTTTTACTTTGTGAGAGGTAGGACTTGGGAGAAGAAAAAGTTGGGTATACACAAGGATAAACAAATCAATGCAAGCAAAGGAGTCCAACAACAACCAAAAAGTAATATATGGGCTGGCAAAAGTTGACCAACTTTTCAAGTCTTGCCATAATTTACCAGAGAACTCTCAATGTATGTCTTTTTATTAACTTTGTAGGCTAATAATGTTAGTATATACCAGACTACTGATGTGTTTGCTGTTAAAATAAATTTTAGTTATGCAAACTTTGAAATCATTTGGAGAAAAAAAAAAAAGTTCAGAAACATTGATGCACACACTGGAAAACTGCGTTTGTTGTACTTAGTTTTTAAGGCTATTGATTTTTCACATATATATCTCTGTCACATTAAAAAAATGCCTGGTTGTTGGTAATGGCCGGGGGAAATGATTTTGACCACCGCAGCACATTCATTTATTAAGGAAAGGACAGGAGTTAGGTATTTGGAAGAAGTATGTAAATATATGGTTTAAAAAAAATGATGAGGTAGTCCGTCTATACGTAATCACATCTCATTAATTTTATAAAGTATTATTTTTATGTGACCAGTTAGTCAAATTAATATACAAAATAGTGTCATTTCCACTACACACGTCTGACGAAAGGATTGTTCCTTTTATATGACAAAGGATGAATATAGGACTTTGGACGACTCAGATAAGGAAAACTGTGTTTAAAAGGGAACTGTATTTAATTTCCATTTTAACTATCTCATCCATTTTAACTGTATAATCATAAAGCACTTAAAACAAAATGTAGCCAGTTGGATCTTTGAACTGTTGATTTGGATTTTTTTTGAACTGTAGATGATACACCTTTCTCTCTGTAATAATTGGAGTCAACATTTTGGTTTGTTTGTGGTTTCCACTGGAATCTCAAAATCGGATTGGAAGCCTATACAGCCAGCCTTAGGAATCTGTGACTCCTATGCGCATCATCCTTTTTTTGCTTCTAGAAGTAGTACAGCTAGAGTCTAGCAAATAATTAAAATTAACAATTTTATCCATTGAATTCTCTTTCTGATCATAATTTCCACAGTAGGTTATGATTTCCTTGAATTTATTCAAATATCTAAAATATTTTTTACTCTGATTATTCAAAATTTGAACTTTCTTACAACTGGTTAACCCAGTTAAACTACATTTTTTTTTCTATTTCTTGTTTGTGTACTCAGGTATTTGCTTATATACTCATCCAATTTTGCACATTCTGATTTAAAATGTGGTTTCCTTAAATATCTATCTCTGTGACTTTTTGAAATTTGCTTTCTGCAAACATTTTTGTCAGTGAAATGTAATTGTTTAGTTCATGGAAAATGAACACACAAGCAAATTTATTTTAATATTTCAAAAAATGTGAAATTGTTTTTCATTCATAGTTATTGTTCTAGCTTTTAATTATTTAAAAACTTATTTTAGATGTTATTACTCAAGCTCCAAAACAATGGGCTTCCTAAATATATTTTAAAAACACAAGAACTTAAGAGATGCAAAGTAAAAGTGGAACAAAGCAACAGCATTTCTTCATCACCAGTAGTGACAAATACAACGTGAAACCTCCCGTTGAACTTTCTCACTAGTTGGAAATCCCACACTTCATTGCTTCAGTCCTTCACCAATGCCTGCACAAAAGGATGGGCTTTGCTGTGTGCCTTTCAGGTCAGCAAATCCGAGCAATTTTGGACTTTGAGGCACAGAGCATTTCAAAGGAAACAGGCTATTACCAAACGTCTTCATAACACAAAGGCATCAGGCTCAGGGAACTTCGCTGATAGCAATTGTGGCAGGATGACCTAGCACATTTAAATAATGTCTAGCCCTTTTCTTTGAAAAGATAGCCTTGAAAATGTAATCTGATTACTAGGACTGAAAGTTTTTTTTCACTGCTTTTCATTCTTACTCTGAAGGAGAGTTACCAGGGATGGGCCCAATGGGGAATCCCTGAACTCCTTTCAGGTTTGCAGAGAGCCGTCATTTTGGGGTAAACCTGTGTTGGGATTCCTTCCAAGACCTTTTCACTTGGACTATCGAGAACACTTCGTTCAGTTCTGGAGGAAAACCTTCATACAGTTCTCTGGGATCCAAAAACTCAGTTCAACTCCAGCTCATCACTCAGATTACTTCATTAGGCATGTAACAGCTCTTTTTTTTCATGCTGACCAGGCCCAGGTGCAGGTAATTTAGGTTCAGGGTGATATCACAATCACAATTCAGGTCACACACTACACGATTTGTATACATTTTTTCCTATTAACAGCTATGCTCCTTGCATGTGAGGACCAATCGCTTTACAGCTTGCATAAGGCAAACTCATCAGATCAGTGTGTTTCTGCCTACTTTTTGTTTATTATAAACATTCACAATAGTAAGTTGTTTCAGAAATTACTTATTGAGCTTATTCAGTAGTTACTAGTTGTTCAGGCTTGTCTTGTCTTAACTTGGGCCTGTTCATGTCAGCTAAATTATCCCTACAGCCTGTTAAAACAAAAAAACACACACACAAAAATATTTTCCTCCTTTTCCCCACCCATAAGAAATAATACTCCTAGCCACCCATCGGCATCTGGTACGACTAAATATTTTCAGGACGACTAGAGGGAAGATTAGTTGAAGCACCTGAGAACTTAACTGACATCATTTATATGAAATGGAGGGGGAAAGGGGTGACTTTTCAGGCCATAACCTGCTTCCTGCTGCAAGGTTATTGGGACAATTGACCTTTGCACAGCTCATGTAAATATTAGCATCTGAGCCTTCCATAGCCAGCTGGGGTGCCCTTACCCTGTAACAGCAGACTGAAAGTTCTTCCCCAAATTTTCATTTGTAGCTGATCCTGTGGGAAGATTGGAGTCTTATTTTTGAGGGATAACGGAAAAGGTAAAAAAATTGTTTCCAAGGCTCACCCTAAAAACCTAAATATATATTGCTTTTTATAGGTTCCAGGCCTGTGAGTGTTACATTACTGGAGCTTCAAAAGTGAGTTGCTGTAGTAATGCTGCAGCAGAGCTTTCCACTGTTTTGCTTTTTTTCTAAAAACTGTGTGTAGAGCCAGCATATATAACACGAAAAAAGTGAAATGTGATGACATAGAGATGAACAGTTTCAGATCAGTTTAGATCTTTAGTATACGGCTGGTCAGAGAGGTGGGTGGGTTTTTGTTTGTTTGTTCGTTTGTTTGTTTTAGCTATCTGCTTTATCCATATGAGGCAACTTGAAAAAAGTGGTTGTGGTCGCTCTCCTTCTCCATGTTAGTAAATTTCTTCTAAGGCTTTTGTAGTCAGGAATGTGAATTCTTGTGAATTTCTGGTGTGGGCAGGATAGGATTAGGGTGTATCTCAGCAGAAGGTGATTGTGGGGTGCATAGATTCTGTGGGATTCTGATGTTTAAGATGCTTTACAGACTGGTCCCTGCTCTGAGAAGCTTAAGTCTAATGTGGATTATAACACAGCAAGACATTTAGTGTCCCACTTCATCTTCTGTTCCATTTTTAATTAATTTGATGTTAAATCCAAGGTGGAGAGTCTGTATCAACTTTTAGCTTGATTGTATGAGATTTACAATTTGTATCTGATTTACAATTTTGAGTTGAATATCAGTATTTGAAATTTAATTGGGTGTTAATCTAGTACAATTTATGTACAAAATGAATGTCAAAATGTGTACACTGGAGGGTTACAGAAGTGAGAAGTGAATCAGAGCTGCTGATCTTATGGATTTGTGGTATTGTAGGATTTTGGCAAATGCAGAGGTCAGGTCTCCTGTGAGTGTGGCATTTAGATCTGGTATTTTGGGGAGAGAACTACTAAAGTAAGCCTTTCTACCCCTCAAAAAAACTCACACACCCCCTCCATTTCATTGGAAAGAATATTGGAAAGGAGATTTTCCCATTGTCACTCACTGCACACACTGTATGAGTGGAAAGATTTTATTTATTTTATCTTACATAAATGCATTTATAAGGGCATAAATAAACAAATTTATTTAGTGCTGGATGTGTCCATTGCTACAAATTTTTAAAGTATGTATTTACTACAGTTGCCTGAGTCCTTATAAAAAGGCTGAAATGTGTAGTTTGGCATGTAGAATAGGCTTTACAGGCTATCACGTATTACAAATTCCTTTTTTGGCTCTTAGAACCAGCTTAAAAGCAAGGCAACACAATGGTGTCTTTTTTTTTTGCCTTTCAAAGTTATTTTTAAGGTAACACTGATCACTAAACCATTTCATGATGTTGGTACAAAAAGGCTGTTACGTTTAGTTTGAAGGTCACTAAAACATTGCTACTGTACAGTAAGGGAGTCTGGTCTCTCTTTAGTGTACATATAAACATGAATAGATGTAACGTGCAGATATTAAGTAAAACTATAGCAAATGTTCTCAAACTGTTTCATCAGGCAGACCCCATTTTAATACATAGTTTCAAAAACTCAGTTTTTGAGCGTGTTCGCCTCTCTTCTCCGTCATGATGACTGTCTGGCATCTTGTTTGTGATCACATATAGTCCTTGTGGCAACTATCCCAATTGCTTAGATGAAAAAAAGGAAAATAGTTTATGTATTTTTAGCTGTCTTTTAATACAATTGAGCCACTAGGAACAAGGAGGAGAACTGGTACCATGTGACCAGCCGGCTTTCTGTGGACCGCGGTTTGAGAACCACTAAAATATAGGCTAAGTGGTACATGCAGAGCTGAGTAGAAAGACTAGTCTCAGGTGTGCCTATCCAAGTGTGGATAGGTATGAGATAAATATTCATAGAATGTAGTTATTTACCGTACTCATTCACTGGTATGTGTTATACCCAAACTCAAACCTTCACCTGTTTGTGTATTAGATTGTACACACTCTGGGGCAGTGATTGTCTGTCTCTCTCATTTTCTTTTGGAGATGTACAGCACCCAGTACAATGGAGCCCCAATTCCCAACTGTGGCCTGGAAGTGCTAGAGTAGTACTTGAATGCCTCAGTAAATATTCTAAAGTGACCAATAACATGTAAGTTTTTAAAAACAAAGCTGTTTTTAAATAATCGGAAATCAGTTAATGAATTAAACCCCTGTAAATGGGGGATTTACATTAGAAACATTGAAGCAACTTCGATATATTAATAGGAGCCAGAGTGTAGTGAGTGGGAGATTTCTGATGCATTGAATAAATTAATACTTACTTTTCTAGCACCCAGTGGTGTGGTAGATTATTCACAGAAGAAATAAGTCCCCATACAAATTGTTTATAATAAAAATTTAGAGAGACTGCAATGAGTTAGGGTGACACAGAGTAAGGAAGGAGAGGGGATAGGTTGAGGAATGACAAGGATAACTGTAGTACAACTATGTGATTACTCACTTTAAGGAGTGCACACGTGTTGGTGATTTTTTTTTTTAAACCTGTTTATTAAGACAAAGTTACAGTAAAACATTAACAATACATCTTGTTCAGGCTCAGGTTAATATTAAAAGAACCTCACTAAAGATTCTGGCTTGCAGGATGGGGAACCTTCTTCTGAGTACACTAGAAAGGGTACCAGATATCTAAATACCTTTCCTCCTTTTTGTGCTTCCCTTGTGTCTGTTCTTTGTGTGAAAGCTTGTCCATTATGAGAACAGTCCATATTTCACTGTACAATTCCATAGGAGGAATTTTTTCAGTAATGTGCAATATAGAGTCTAATTGTCACTATGTTGGCCCCTGCTTGTGACTGGCTCCTGCACCCAACCTTGTTCCTGGTTCCAACTCTACTGCTGGCTCTTGCTTTACTTCCACATTTTGCTTCTGTTTCCACCGTTCTCTTGCTCTGTGCTTGATTCTTCCCTTGCCTTACCCCCTGCCCTTACACCTTGTTATTGATCTTCAGTGACCACTCCTGGCTCTAACCCCGGCCTTTGACCTTGATTCCGGCTTGACCTTTGGCTCTACCATTTGGTATCTGATCTCAGTTCTGACCCTCAGGTTCAGTTCCTGGTTCTGACTCTGGCTTGACCCTTGGCTCTGATAACTGGCAGTTCACTCTAATGCTTTCTCTTAGCTTTGTTCCCTAACCTGGATGCCTACTCTTCCCTTAGACCTGACTCCTCCTCTGACCACTATGCCAGACCATGATCGATCGATCGATAGATAAATAGATAGATCGATCTATCTGTCTATTTATTTATCTGTGTGACTGTCTGTCTGTGTGTGTCTCTCTCTCTGCTTGCTACCCTGTTATTGACTTGAATTCCATGGACCAGATTCTTCAACCACATTCTTAGTAGCATTTACAAGTATAGTCCTTTTTACTATAATGAGACTACTTTTGTGATTAAATATTACTCAGTGTGAATAAAGATTGCTGCATGTGGCCATACTTCACATGCAATTCCCAGATGCCTTTTCAGTAAGTTCTTTATAAATTATTTAAACAAGAATTTCAGAAGATGTAGGATCTTTGTGGGTTTTTTATTTGCCTTCTCCTGTAATACTGAAAATACCCATGATCTTGGCTTGCCTATAGAATATCTCAAATTTATACCTTTCTGTTAACAATTTTCTTTTGTGCGGTCTTTTTATTGCCTTTACCTTTGGCTCTGTGGTTGATTTGAAATTGGGCTGCTGGTTGCTTTGTCAGGATAGGTTTTTTTTTTTTTTTTTTTTTTTTAAGTTAGCTTTTTCTGTTTAGAGAGATCTTAGTCATGCATGAATAAATACTTCATTTTTTTTATACCTGAAATGTTGTTTTTCCTCCATGAGTGATTTTACTGTCTTGATGTCACTGAATGTGAACAGTTGCAAATTTTGCTTGCTGGGATTTCTTAAAAATGTTGGTCTCTCTCCATATAATGAGACAGTCACATTTGGATTTCCTTTGTTCTCTGTTTAGGCTTTTATTTTCCTCTTGATGCACAAGAATTTGTGCATCTTTGGCAATTCATTTTAGTGCTTCCGGTTTTACATTATGGTCTCCAGGTGATATGGTGTATGCGTTCTGACAGAAAGCAATGTCAGATACAGCACTAAGACACAAAAGTGGAATCAGAGATTGGCAACATACCTAAATTTCCCTCATTTTGTGGGTTTTAACTGGACTGATTGTAGGGTAGTTTCTTCAGATAACTTTATAAAAAGGCTTCCTTGTCAATGAACAATACCGCTATTGGGTAACATTTTCAAAAGCGCCTAAGTTGTGTTTCTCCTCCTCCTCCTTTTTCGCTTCGCAACTGTGATTTTACATAGCTCTTAAAAAAAAAAATAGGCAAGACACCAGAAAAATGTCATAGTTACTTCTGGGGAATTCTGCACCAAAAAATTTAAAATTCTGTGCACAATATTTTAGAATTCTGTATATTTTATTTGTCAAAATAACCCAATATGATCATGCCAGTTTTCAGTTATTTTGATGGTTTATTTCAAAATACCTGTCAACAAGTATGTCTGTAACAATACAGACAACAAAAGATTCAGGAATTTGTTTGACATCATTTGTTCACCTTGAATGTTTTTATTTTTGTTAGTTTATAATTTAAAATAAATTGCTAGAAGATGTGTAAGAAAATGTTTTACTTTATTCCATTTGTTGATGTACAATAACATTTTGAATTACTATCAGATTATTCTTTTCTAGTCTCATCTCTGAAAACGGCAAGAACGCCTCAAAATGCTTTCTAACTAAACCAGCTGTCTACAGTGGATGCTAATCATGCATGTATCTGATGAAGTGGGTATTCACCCACGAAAGCTCATGCTCCAAAACGTCTGTTAGTCTATAAGATGCCACAGAACTCTTTGCTACTAATCATTTGTAATGGCATCCAGGCATCTGGCTTGCTGATCCTTCGATTGCAATATTAGTTCGTCTCAGAGGTCCTGAAACCTGTCTGATCCTGTAAATTAGTGTGCTGAATCTTGTAGCATAAATTAGCACAGATAAATAAGATACTCTAAAATGCACATTCAGTTTAGGACAGTAGTGTCTTTTCTCTGTGCTAATGAACTATTGTGTAACAACAACTGTAGCAAAAAAACCCACACGCATGGGGCTAAAACGATTTTATTTTAAAAACAAACAAACCTAATTTCTCTTGGCACTGGATGGATTTGTAGATTAGTCACTAGAACTTGTTCTTATCAGGTTTAGCACCATGTCAAATAATTCAGTCTCATAAAAGGATGTCTCATTAAGAGAGTTACCACAAACAAGATTTTTATTATATGAATCTATGAAAAACAATAAAGAACTGTTATGCATGTAAGATTTACCTGGAATATCCAGTGTAATGTACATATATAGCAGCATATTCAGTACAGCAATAATGTTTGACATAGCAGCAATTAAAAATATACACATGGATTATATATCTTTGCTATATTAATATGTATTTGCATAAATTAGAATTTTAGAATTTAGAATTAGATGTTTGTTTTGAACTAGATTACTAGGAAAAAAGAAAAATGAATTCATTTATTTGAAAAAAGACAAATCTCAGTAATCTGGTTTTAAATTAGTCATTTTTCTTGTAATCTGCTACTTAGAAAGCAATAAAATTTTAATGTAAATACCAGAGCACTATAAAACCTTCAAATGTTATGCCTTCTCTTAAAAAAACAAAACAAAACCCTGAATATTGATTGAGCTAAAGAAATACAGTAAATCATAATGGTTAAATCTGGAAAAACAATGAACAAGAATCCATGTTCTAGTGACATTTGAAATTAGATAACTGATTGTTGTTCAGTGTTCTTGTAGCAAAATATACTCTATTTGAGAGGGTTTTTTTGTTCACTCGAATGTAATTAATGGTTTGCTAGCTAGCTCCATATTCTCATTTTGTGTTTTTGAAGGATTCAGTAAAGATAGAGGAGTTCAGAGCAAAAAGCTCTTACTGGGAGATTCTGTCTGTCTTCAGTAAGTCTTGAGTTTTTTTCTCACTATCCTTTCTATTAAGTAGTTGAGAATGACCGTTATGCTGTTGTCCTACACGTTAACTTCAATTCTATTGTTAATTCGTCATATTGGTGTGTATACTGCTTTTATGTATACTAGAGCTTAATGGGATACAACTGACTTCAACCACTAGTGGATCACAGCCCATTCTGGAGGAACCTCTGTGAGCAGAATCACTCTTTTTTTCCTTTTGATTATTCTTTCATACCTGCCCAATGTAAAGATGTAATTCTTCCTTATAATTAGATCAAGACTACAACAGCCAGTTTTTCTTGAGTAACATAATTTTCCCCTGTGTAAAATGAATTGCTGGTCATGTTTCCCAGATGTTTTTTATTTCCAGGAGGTAGATTACATGTTGGCCCCACATACTCTGATACTGCAGGTGTGGAATCTGTGAGGAAATCAGTCCATGTAGAAGAAGTGTGGTTATGGATGCAAAGAAAATCTGTACAGAGTGTAAATAATGCAGAATTGTCTTCATAACTCAGGGAAACATGATAACAGTACCACTCAGCTTAATGAGTCGCTAATTCTGAAACCTAATGAACTTAAATGGCAACACTAACTTTTCACTGTTGACCTTTTTAACAAACATACAGTAAATATTCTTAGTCTACCATCAATCTCCTTCCATACCTTCTCTACTCAGATTTTTGTACCTCCTTGTTACGATGCATGAAGCAACTTCTCTATTTCTGCACCTGGGAGAGAGATTCTTGTTGTTGTTGTTCTCTCTCCCCACCCCTCCTGCAAGAGCTATGTGTTCTTATTAATGAAAGCTTTTCACTTGGAACACAAAGTATCAAGGGTGGAGGTAATTCTCAGTTCCTGCAGCAACGGGTTCCACAGTCTTGGATCAATTCCTGGTAACACACTGCCCCCTGCATAATAAGCTTTCACCATGCAGTGGATAATTTTGTTGTGCCAGCAGAGTGGAGTTGATGGACCAAAGTGTTGATCCCACACTATGGGACGAAATCATTAAATACATTGAAGATTACTACTTTGAAGTTGACCCATTATTCTCTGGAGAGTTATGAGAGGGCAGGTTTGATGTGCTTGCAATATCCCATGTTGCTGAGAGGCAGGCTACTGCCTTCTGCTCCAGTTGTAGTTCTGTCAAGCCTGAGGGTTTCAAGATAACATTGCTGTAGTCTACCCATCAGGATAAAAAAAAAAAGAGTATGTACTGTTGAAACTAGGACATTGTCCACTAGGATGGTACAAAATTTCCTCATCAGTCATGATGGTAGAACATATTTGCTACAGAAGGGGAGTTCTTTGGAATACATTATAAAATACATGTATATTATATATATCATAGTGTGTATATGTATATATACTGCCTTTTGACTAGTTTAAAGATATTTGAAGAAGCTTTCAGGAAAAAGACTTGGTTGTAAGAATCTGGTGGAACTGCCTTTGGAAAATTAAATGTATATTTTATAATACATTTCCCATAACTAACCCTTCCATTGATATCTTTATATATACTGAAATCATAATTGAGTTTCTACAAGAAGTTTGTCATATCTGTGTTCTGGGAGAGATACCAGTACTTTGCTTTACTTTGCCCATTGCTGCAAGGCTTCCTGTGTTGTTCCTAGCAAGTACTTCACTGTGACAGCTCAGATAAACAGGAGCCTGGCAATCATATCCAGAGAAAGTCCTTGAACTCCAGTCCAGGGCAAAGATAAGGAATTCAGTCGTTTCCAGCTCCAATGAATGCACAACAGCCACTGGGAAAAGTTTGTGTGACTCAGATTCTAATTTACTTCTCGTTTGACAGAATTGCAAAACAGTAGCGTGTGTGTATTTAAAAAAAATAAAATTGATACAGTACCATCTTGGTTTAACTCATGCAGAAGTATTGTTTAATGACTGCCAGGGACTAAATTTAGGCTAGGATTTTCAAAGGGAACTATGAGAGTTAAGTCTCCAAATCCTGTTGAGAGGTCATAGAAATTGGGCCCTAACTCCCTTAGACTCTTCTGGGAAATCTCATGTGTAGGTGCGTTAACTACGTTGTTTCCCAGTAATAACTGTATAATGCGGATTGTGTGTATATTTGAGCAAAAAATGTTTTAACACGAGATCTAAGACTTTCATTACAAAAATTTCTAATTTTCAAAAGTTCATTCTGCCCAGGTATGTAAACCCTTAATTGTTTTTTGCTTTGTTATCAAAGATCATAGAAAGGAATGGGTGAGTGGAGTTTGTGTTTGAGCTGGTACATTTTAGTTTTGCAAGGTTAATATAAGTGTCTATGTATACACACATTCACATTCTTAAAGGGCAAACGGTGGAGAGTACTTTGATGCACCTTGACTGAAACCGCTAATATTTCGACTTAAAATATAAGAGTGTTTGTTTTAGAATCAACAGTGCTGTATATCCATGTTCTACCTAGAATACAGGAGATGTTTCTTTTGGAACTGAATTCTTCTCAGTTGTTAATCATGGAAGCATCCTGCCTTACAGAATTTGACTTCATGTCAGGGTTGGTTTGGAATTGCCAGCATCTTGACTAAACATAAACAGGAGTCTTTGCTTAATAATTATTCAGATAGACAAAACTCCACTGAAGTAAATGTAAGTATTGCTGAGTGAGTGAAGGATTTGGTCCACTAACTGGAAATACTGCACTCTCCTGCTCCAGGTTTAGGACTAGATAGATGTTCCTATTTAGTTTTAATGGGAAGCAGAACTTTAAGGTTAAATATAAAACAAATTAAAACTCAAAAGGATCAATTGCGCTTGGATCATTTTACTCCTTTATGTACGTGTGAATTGATTGTGTGCAATGTTCTATTTAGTAAAATGGTCCTTTTCTCCTAGTAAAGAGAAAAAAGGAGGATAATTTCCAGAGCATATAGGCAACATGATATCTCTCACTCATAGCCTGTCTTCAATACAATTATTTTATTTTATTTATTTGGGACCATATATTGTTTAGCATTTTAGCATGACTGTATGGTAAGAATTGGGAATGATTTGCTGTATTCGTCACATTGTACGAGATGGAGAAAGAGACAAACTGAACTTTTTCCATAAACAATTTATCATGTATAACTGGTTCCACGTGCAGAAGTGAAAAACTGATTTTCAAGCTGGGGTTTGAATGGCTTTCTGAATTGGAAAACTTAATGACCCACTATACCTCATCTTAAATTAATAAGGATTATCATTTCAGGGTTTTTGACCTATGCTGATTGCTTTGTCTGAAAGTAGCAAATTACATCCAAAATGTGTCAAACTTTAATTGTGAAACTAAATTCAATGAAATTCAACACTATAAATGTAACTTTTTATGGTATATAAAGATTGGAGCCATATCATCAACTCATTATATTTTTTGTAACTACTATCTGTTTTATGACAGGTTTCAGAGTAGCAGGCGTGTTAGTCTGTATCTGCAAAAAACAGGAGTACTTGTGGCACTTTAGAGACTAACACATTTATTTGTAGCCCGCGAAAGCTTATGCTCAAATAAATTTGTTAATCTCTAAGGTGCCACAAGTACTCCTGTTGTTTTTATCTGTTTTATGTTTCATTTTTTGCTTTAAAAGAAATCAGAGTGGAATAAAAAATATTCATAACTTTTCCCCTGATATCTCTCCTAAGAGTTGACTGCAGTTTGAACCCAAGCTGCTTCACTCTTCGCAGTCCTAGGATTAATAAATCTATTGTTTTAAAAACTATAGCTTTTTTTAGTGACTATAACATAAAGCAAGAGTAATGATGGAGGAAATGAAGAATTGCTTAGAAATACGACAGTCATTCCCCGTAAAGTAAGTTTCCAAGACCATGGGAGATCAGGCAATAAGAGACTTATTTATTCCAGCCTAAAAAACTTCACAGTAAAACATCTAGGCTAGGTTCTTACAAAAATGAACTTCAGACTATTTTGTTAATTCTTGAAAAACACTGATGGTTTTTATTACATACATACATACATATGAAGGGGTTGGATTTTTTAACAAATATGATATTATTTGAAGAAGCAAGTATGGGAGATTTTAAAAACAGTTTTAAAATTAATTTAATGCTTTTTTTGCTACATGCTAACTTGCAATTTTCCAGGAGGTTTCACAAAGGTTTATTTGAAAGGTCTTGGCGGGTATAAGCCAGAAACATCAGAAGATCTCTTGACTTCTGCCTTTGATCGGCCAATCATGTCAGCCTCTGTGGCATCCTGTTAAATTTTCAAACAAGCACTTCCATGCTTTCTCCTATGCTGCTGCTCATGATTGGAAGGCGCTTCCCCTAACTTTGTCTGTACAAAATGCAAGCTGGTCTCCATATTGGAAGAGAAGGTTCGAGGTCTGGAGCAACAAGTATCGACCCTGCGTTGCATAGAAAAAGAGAAAATGAAGATTTCCTGGACAGACGTCAGGATAGGCTTCTACGAGCACAACGTTCTGAAGAATCAGAGCAGGCTGCGCAGAGGGGACAGAGGGAGAGTGAAGAAATTTGGCAGCATGTGACCTCCAGAAGAAGAAAGAGGGACATCCCTCCAGCAATGGAGATACAAGTAAGCAACTATTTTCATATTCTCTCCACAGGTACTAATGCAGAGTGTGGACTATGTGATACATCTGAGGGAAGGGAGCAGAAGGAGACTCCACCAATTGGAAGGCATAAGATGCACTGTCCTAGAGATTGGGGGTTCCACGACCACTGCTCCCAAGAGAAGGAGGTGGATGGTGGTGGTCGGGGACTCCCTCCTCAGGGGGACTGAGTCGTCTATCTGCCTCCCTGACTGAGAAAACCGAGGGGTCTGCTGCTTGCCAGGATCTAGGATTCACGATGTGACGGAGAGACTGCTGAGACTTATCAAGCTCTCGGATCGCTATCCCTTCGTGCTTCTCCACGTGGGCACCAACAGTACTGTCAAGAATGACCTTGAGCGGATCACTGCAGACTACGTGGCTCTGGGAAGAAGGATAAAGGAGTTTGAGGCGCAAGTGGTGTTCTCGTCTATCCTCCCTGTGCAGGGAAAAGGCCTGGGTAGAGACCATCGAATTGTAGAAGTCAACGAATGGCTATGCAGGTGGTGTCAGAGAGAAGGCGTTGGATTCTTTGACTATGGGATAGCGTTCCAAGAAGGAGTGCTGGGCAGAGATGGGCTCCACCTAACGAAGAGAGGGAAGAGCATCTTTGCAAGCAAGCTGGTTAACCTAGTGAGGAGGGCTTTAAACTAGGCTCACCAGGGGAAGGAGGTCAAAGCCCTGAAGTAAGTGGGGAAATGGGATACTGAGAGGAAGCACGAGCAGGAGAGTGCAAGAGGGGAGGACTCTTGTCTCAGACTGAGAAAGCGGGACAATCAGTGAGTTATCTTAAGTGCCTGTATACAAATGCAAGAAGCCTGGGACACAAGCAGGGAGAACTGGAAGTCCTGGCACAGTCAAGGAACTATGCTGTTATTGGAATAACAGAGACTTGGTGGGATAACTCACATGACTGGAGTGCTGTCATAGATGGATATAAACTGTTCAGGAAGGACCAGCAGGGCAGAAAAGGTGGGGGAGTTGCATTGTATGTAAGAGAGGAGTATGACTACTCAGAGCTCCGGTATGAAACTGCAGAAAAACCTGAGAGTCTCTGGCTTAAGTTTAGAAGTGTGAGCAACAAGGGTGATGTCGTGGTGGGAGTCTGGTGTAGACCACCAGACCAGGGCGATGAGGTGGATGAGGCTTTGTTCGGGCAACTAGCAGAAGTTACTAGATCACTGGCCCTGGTTTTCATGGGAGACTTTAATCACCCTGATACCTGCTGGGAGAGCAATACAGCGGTGCACAGACAATCCAGGAAGTTTTTGGAAAGTGTAGGGGACAATTTCTTGGTGCAAGTGCTGGAGGAACCAACTGGATGCAGAACTCTTCTAGACCTGCTGCTCACAAGCCAGGAAGAATTAGTAGGGGAAGCAAAAGTGGATGGGAACCTGGGAGGCAGTGACATGAGATAGTCGAGTTCAGGATCCTGACACAAGGAAGAAAGGAGAGCAGCAGAATATGGACCCTGGACTTCAGAAAAGCAGACTGTGACTCCCTGAGGGAAGTGATGGGCAGGATCCCCTGGGAGAATAACATGAGGAGGAAAGGAGTCCAGGAGAGCTGGCTGTATTTTAAAGAATATTTATTGAGGTTGCAGAAAAAAACCATCCTGATGTGTAGAAAGAATAGTAAATATGGCAGGCGACCAGTTTAGCTTATCAGTGAAATCCTTGCTGATCTTAAACGCAAAAAAGAAGCTCACAGGAAGTGGAAGATTGGTCAAATGACCAGGGAGGAGTATAAAAATATTGCTCAGCATGCAGGAGTGAAATCAGGAAGGCCAAATCACACTTGGAGTTGCAGCTAGCAAGAGATGTTAAGAGTAGCAAGAAGGGTTTCTTCAGGTATGTTAGCAACGAGAAGAAAGTCAAGGAAAGTGTGGGCCTCTTACTAAATGAGAGAGGCAACCTAGTGATAGAGGATATAGAAAAAGCTAATGTATTCAATGCTTTTTTTGCCTCTGTCTTCACAAACAAGGTCAGCTCCTAGACTACTGCATGGGGCAGCACAACTTGGGGAGGAGATGACCAGCCCTCTGTGGAGAAAGAAGTGGTTCAGGACTATTTAGAAAAACTGGACAAGCCCAAGGGTGCTAAAGGAGTTGGCGGATGTGATTGCAGAGCCATTATCTTTGAAAACTCATGGTGATTGGGAGAGGTCCCAGATGACTGGAAAAAGGCTAATGTAGTGCCCATCTTTAAAACAGGGAAGGAGGAGGATCCGGGGAACTACAGGCCAGTCAGCCTCATCTCAGTTCCTGGAAAAACCATGAAGCAAGTTCTCAAGAAATCAATTCTGAATCACTTGAAGGAGAGGAAAGTGATCAGAAACAGTCAGCATGGATTCACCAACAGCAAGCCTGACTAACCTAATTGCCTTCTATGAGGAGATAACTGGGTCTGTGGATGAGGGGAAAGCAGTGGACGTGTTATTCCTTGACTTCAGCAAAGCTTTTGATATGATCTCCCACAGTATTCTTGCCCGCAAGTTGTTGTAGTATGGGCTGGAAGAATGGACTTTAAGGTGGATAGAAACCTGGCTAGATCATCGAGCTCAACAGGCAGTGATCAATGGCTCCATGTCTAGTTGGCAGCAGGTTTCAAGCGGAGTGCCCGAAGGGTCGATCCTGGGGCCGGTTTTGTTCAATATTTTCATTAATGATCTGGAGGATGGCGTGGACTGCACCCTCAGCAAGTTTGCAGATGATCCTAAACTTGGAGGAGTGGTAGATATGCTGGAGGGTAGGGATAGGATACAGAGGGACCTAGACAAACTAGAGGATTGGGCCAAAAGAAACCTGATGAGGTTCAACAAGGACAAGTGCAGAGTCCTGCACTTAGGATGGAAGAATCCCATTCGCTGTTACAGACTAGGGACCGAATGGCTAGGAAGCAGTTCTGCAGAAAAGGACCTAGGGGTTAGAGTGGACAAGAAGCTGGATATGAGTAAACAGTGTGCCCTTGTTGCCAAGAAGGCTAACGGCATTTTGGGCTGTATAAGTAAGGGCATTACCAGCAGATTGAGGGAAGTGATCATGCCCCTCTGTTCAACATTGGTGAGGCCTCATCTGGAGTACTGTGTCCAGTTTTGAGCCCCACACTAGAATTTTTTGTGGAAAAATTGGAAAGAGTCCAGTGGAGGGCAACAAAAATGATTAGGGGGCTGGAGCACATGACTTATGGGGACAGGCTGAGGGAACTGGGATTTTTTCATCTGCAGAAGAGAAGAATGAGGGGGGATTTGATAGGTGCTTTCAGCTACCTGAAAGGGGGTTCCAAAGGGGATGGATCTAGACTGTTCTCAGTGGTACCAGATGACAGAACAAGGAGTAATGGTCTCAAGTTGCAGTGGGGGAGGTTTAGGTTGGATATTAGGAAAAACTTTTCACTAGGAGGGTGGTGAAGCACTGGAAAGGGTTACTTAGGGAGGTGGTGGAATCTCCTTCCTTAGAGGTTTTTAAGGTCAGGCTTGACAGAGCCCTGGCTGGGATGATTTAGTTGGGACTTGGTCCTGCTTTGAGCAGGGGTTGGACTAGATGACCTCCTGAGGTCCCTTCCAACCCTGATAGTCTATGATTCTATGACTATCCACAAACTACCTCCATTATCCTCTTTTTACAGTCCCTCCTTAAAACTCTTCTTTGCTGTGATGCCTACAATAAACTTGACAAAAGTTAGACTGCTGGTGTGCTGATATAAGTGCTTATCATGCTGACCAATGTGATCTTATTGTTTCCTTGTACTCCCCTGTCTGTCTGTCTGACAATGTAAACTCTCTGGGGCAGGGACTGTCTTTTTATTCTGTTAGTGCCTAGTGTGATCCACGATTGAGGCTGTTAGCTGCTTCTGTAATACAAATAATGCTGATAAAAAGAACTGTTCGGCATTGAGCAATTTTGAAAATTTGCCCCTGATTTAGATACTGTATATGGTAGCTGAGCCATTTTGAAGATGTGGCTCCAATTTTGAGCACTTTAGAATCGGAGACATTGAAATACATATTCAAAATGCTAAGCATTGAAGTAGGGATGTCAGAATAGGATGTCAAAATGCAGTAGGTCAGCGGTTCTCAAACGTTAGTAACCCCAGGACCCCCATTTTGATTTAAAAATTTTTTGCAGACCCCCAGGCACCCCACTCAGCCCCAGACTCCACCCCCACTCCAGCCCTTCCCCTAAGGCCCCAACCCGGCCCCACCTCTTCCTGCCCTCACTCCACTCCTGCTCCTCTTCTTCCCTGCCTCTTTCTGCCCCCCTCCCATGAGTGTGCCCTGTCCCTGCTCCTCCCCCTCCCTCCCAGCACCTGCTGCACAACTGGGAACCAAGGGAACTCCCAGGGGGCTCGTTGGCCCTGCTGCTCAATCCTCCCTCTCCCTCCCTCAACTCGTACTCCTCCCTCCTAGTGCCTCCTGCACACTGGAGAACAGCTGTTCAGCAGCATGCAACAGGCACTGAGAGGGAGGGGGAGGAATTGTTCAGCAGTGCCAGCAGTCTCGTCCATGCTTCTCCCCCTCCCTTTCAATGCCTCCTGCTTGCTGCTGAACAGCTGTTCACCAGTGTGCAGGAGGCACTGAGAGGGAGGAGCTGATCAGCAGGGCCAGCAGACCCCCTGGAGTACTGTCGCAGACCCCAGTTTGAGAAATGCTGCAGTAGGTTATTGAAAGTGACATTGTTTCTTATAAAGTTAATTGGAGTACTGAAAAGCTTTTCTAAATTCACATAGCTGGCTCAGCTAGTGTTCCAGTGTACCCAACAACCATCTTACCAATTGTCACCCACAGTAATGGCTTCAGGCTGGAAACCTCTCCTGAGGATCATAGGGGGTCTGCAGGAGATGGGCTTTCCACTTTCAGAGCTCTGTAGAAACCGAGGTTTACAATAAATTCTACAGATTGGCAGCCATAGTATCAGGGGAACTCTTTCAAGATCTGTGGAAGTGCTGGTGAAGTGGGAGGATTAAGGATTTAAAGCTGTGTTTAAAGTTACTGCATTCCTACTGCACATCTTCAACCTCTCTCCTGCTGTTCCTGCAAGCTGGTGGAGTTCTTAAGTTATACAGGGCTTTGCCCTCACCTCACGCTGGGTTGGATGGGCATGAAGAAAGCCATGCAAAGGTAAAATACTTCATGGACCTCCAGAGGTAGCAGTGTCCTGAAGTGGTCTGTGGTTCTAGGAGCTCCTCAGACACTCTGTCATGTAGACTTAAAGCACACAACCTTAAAAAAAATCCATGAGAGAGCCTTCTGACTCACCCTGTAACTGTATTCAGTGTATTCTTTTTTTCCTTCCATCCCTCTGCCTGGCCTATTCTTTCCAAGAGTGTCCATTCTAGTTATGATCAACTAAAGTTTTCAGGTTTTGGGAGCAGGCATGATGTACGTGTGTGGATTGCAATTATATATTCTTCAGATATAAAAAATGCTATGTAAACAGTTAGGGCTGCCAAGGCACAATGCTGTAAAACTCAAAACCATAAAAATACAGGAAATACAGTTTAAAGCCATGTCCCTTCATAAATCACCTTATCCTTTATGAACACCCACAGACACTCACAAACAATACTTCAACAATTTTACCAGCGGTAAAAATCTGAAGTTGAACTAAACTCTAAGATTATTACAGAAGACAAGGGTATTAGTCCGGAGTTAATAGTGTTCAGTTATGCTTTTTTCTCCATTAATTTATTAATATTAGATACATACCTTAAATGAGTGTAGTTAAACACAGTATGTGATTGGAAACGTCTACAAATATTGTATTTTATGGCTTTACCATTTAAATTTTATTTTAATTTACAGTTACTTTCCAGTAATTGAGTTCTCTTTCGCTCCAGGGAATAATTTTGATACAGGCCATTAGAGGCCTCTGCACAGGGCGTAGACTCTTGGATTGGCAACCTCTTACAAAGGGATGGTGTAGCTTATGCCAAGGCATTTCCATGCAGGAAATGTTAGCTGGACCCTGTATGACTATGGAACTTGTAGTTGTACAGTGTATAAATTGGAACTTTCTTATAATTTGGGGAAAGCTAAAGATACTGTATTATAAGATTAAGCAAATAGCTGCTGAAATAGGATTATAAAAAAAGTGAAAATCCGTTTTGTATTGTTAACACTTTCCCTCCCCTGGCGCTTTAATCTGTTGCTGTAAACCATTTAACTATTTTTCTTTGTCAGTGAATGTTGGTGTGAGGGAACGTCAGTCATGCACAGTTACAGTGAGATGATCTTGTGTTTAATGTGTGAGAAGGGGTTTTTCACTCCTGGTAAACCTGATATAGTTAGAAATTATATATTGAATAGAATGATAACTTACCTACCATATCTGTTTGTTACACACTTGTCCTTTTATTTTGCACTGTAATAATGTAATGTTAAAATCAGTAGATGTGTATTATAAAAGAAACAAAGGAGGAAGAAGGAAATCCATAGAAGTAGATTAGTTCTTACTTTCTATACCAATGTCTTAGTTTAGTCACAGCTGAATGTTTTTAAATAAAAGTCAAATCTTCTTGTAAATACTGAATCATTAGACTATGTTTGGAAAACTTTTATTGCAGTCTCACAATACAGCCTCTTTAGAAATAATTACTGTACAAATTTCCATCATCTTTCTTGTTGCAAAAAGTGATAGAAATCAGATATGGAAAAAAAATTAGGTCAGCTGGTCTAGTCCTCTGCCAGTGAAGGATTGTTTTTTATGGTATACTACTTTCCAAAGCCCCGGACAATGGCTTTGCCAGAGGGTGACTGACCTTTTAAGAGGTATGAGGTCCCACCCCTCTGTGACACAGTCAGCCTTCCTCCTGAGGTGGGGAAAATTAGTGTAGCCACATAACAGGAAAGTTATGTGGTTAAATCAGCTCATGTTTGGCAATAAGAGAACACTACAGATAGGTAAAGTGGGGGAGAGGAGGCCAGCCTACTTTGCCTGTTTATCTAGGGGGAAGGGACAGAGTTGAGAGGGGACAGCTTGGAGAAGCTGAGTGAAGGTCACAGCTGGTTGGAGTTATCCCACACAGATCCCAGAAGGAGGGACTCCTTACCTAAAGAGGGAAACCTAGGCAAGTTGGCAACCCAGACCCCCTAGAAGAAGGGTTGTGGGACTCCTGACTCAAGGAGCAGAAATATACCTGAAGTATCACAAACAGATCCCAGAAAGAAAACTATGGGATCTCTGAATCAAAGGCAAGAAGGGTTGGATTTGAGGGATGAAGGAACAGTGTGATATGTTGTAAGAAGCTCAGTAAATGAGACCCCATCTAGGAGTATCTTACTTTAAGTATTCTGGTCTGGGAGTGAGATTTTACAAGAGCCAGATGAGGGAGCTAAAGGCCGTACATCTGCAGGGCTGCATTATGCTCCAAGGGGGTGCCCTGAAATGGCCCTCTGGCTCAAGTTTATGTAAAATGACATGAGAAGAATTATGTACCAGAAATACCTTTTTCAGATTTATCTCTGTTAATAAAACGCAAGTTAAATTTTTTTGAAATGTTTATTTGGTTTCATTATAAGAAAATGAGATTGGGGGTAAAAATTTTGAGACCCCCAATTTCAAAGGTGATTTAGGCACTTAGCCTACATCTCGTTGACTTGTAGTGAGACTTAGACTTCTAAGTGCATATGTCATTTTTGGAAAAAATGGGACCTAGGCTTCTAAGTCACTTAGGCACTTCTGAAAATATTACCCTTGCTATCAGTCCTACATGAATGCACCACTATACTAAAATATGTGCCATGTGGACATGAAAAATCTGGTGTTACAGCGTGATTTCTTCCCAACCCCCTTTTGAATATCAAGACCAATCTGAACTTTTATTTTATTTTTTTTAAATGGTTATAACCCTTTTTGCTGTGAACATATTTTTTAAAATGTAAACTGTTAATTAGTGTTATAGTCTCATGGTTATCTTTCTTAAAGATCCTGTGGCATAGGCGCTGACTCCATGGGTGCTCCAGGGCTGGAGCACCCACAGGGAAAAAATGATGGGTGCTGAGCACTCTTTTTTTGGTTTTGTTCTTGTTTTTGCGGACCGCGTAAAGTTGAAATCGCGCATGTTAAATGCGCCTAAGATGCGACAGACTTGTACTTCTGATTCTCACCAATGTGAGAGGAGAATCAGGTTCTGTAGGTGCTAACGTTCACCAGACTGGACACACATTTCTCCTGTAGCTATGGTTTTAAGCATCTCCCCTATCAAAACCTCTCCCTCTCCCAGCGCCTCCTGCCTGCTGCAATCAGCTGTTTTGCCGTGTGCAGGGAGCCCTTGGGGGTGGGAGGGGGGAGGAGCAAGAATGCATTGTGCTCAAGGGAGGGGTGAAGTGGTGGCGGGCCTGGGTGTGGAACCTTGGGGGAAAGGGTGGAGTGGGAAAGTTGGCACCTATGTTGTTACAGCTGCTGAGGGCTGGCCTTCTGTGAAACCCATACACAGTTCACTTGATTTTTAAGAGGTCACCCCAAACCAGTTCACAGCTGTGGGTGGTGCCACACGAGTTGTCACTGGTGGCAGCATGGTTGCTTCAAAAGTTCTCTTCCAGTCAGCTCCTGCATTTCAATACCTGAAAAAGCCTCTGGCCTTGGAGTGGTGGAAAGTGTGGAGGAGTGAGAGGAAACCTGGTATACCAGACTAGCCACAGGACTGAGGTCGAGGGACACACATGCATTCTGATCATTGCATGAATGCTGACATACTCTGTAGCCTGAGGGAAGCCATTTAACCTTTTGTTAGTTTCTCTGTCTAGAAGAAAAAGAAATAACCCCCGTCTCACAGGGATAATGTAGTGATTAAAGTGTGTAAAGTTCCATGTGTACCTGATTCCCCTCTAACAATTCTATGAAGTTACAGGTCTATCTCATCGCAGTCGGCGTGTAAAGCGAAAATCACATGTAGTCAAAATTACATTGAGTGTAATGGTGGGCGGAATCACCCGCACTACAGAAACAGTATTTAAATTTATTTTTCTCTTTTTTTGGTTTTGTTCTTGTTTTTGCGGACCGCGTAAAGCTGAAATCGCACATGTTAAATGCGCCTAAGATGCGACAGACCTGTACTTCTGATTCTCACCAATGTGAGAGGAGAATCAGGTTCACCAGACTGGACACACATTTCTCCTATAACTATGGTTTTAAGCTCTGTTTAGCTGCTTTTTTGCAGAATTGTTGGTAACTATGCATGGACCCTAGTGCAAGTAGCTGACTTCCATTTCTACATTAGGACCCAAGAACTTCTCTTCTTCCACTCTGTTTTTAATATAAAAATGATCAGTTAAGTTTGGGAGGGAGATAGGCAAAAAGAATTTCAAAACACTCAATACCCCCCCACATCAGATCCTTATGCTGGCCTTGTGGATAGCAGTATGCACACAGAGGACAGGAACTGATAGAATTTGAGAGAGAAAGTTAGACCTTGTCTAGACAGTGTGTGACAATCTGTGGTGTAAATCTACAGCACACTAGCGTGCCACACACTAGCTGTCCATATGGACCCTGCTGCCTCCACTAGAAGTCCTGTTTCAAAGCAAAGTAGATTAAAGTGCACTAAGGAACTTTAATGTGCAGTAGCAGGGCCCATAGGGACAGTTTGTATGTGGCACACTAGTGTGCTGTGGATTTATACCCCAGCTGGCTGTGCACTAACTAGTCATCTAGATAAGCCCTAGGTGGTGATAGACTCTCACCCCTCCCTCCCAGTCCAACCAAAGATACCAAGGCTAGATTCAATGTAGTATAAAACAACTACAAAAACATTGGCTATAGACTAAAGGAAAAAGAGCATTTTATTTTACTTTAGTTTAAGTGCATATCTGAGTCTGTTCTTATGCTATGTGCTCGTAACTCAGGGCTGGCCATGGTGTTCTCCCTGTTGAGGCAGAAAAGGTTTCCAGGCCCCTGCCAGAAACCCTCCTTCACCCAGCAGCTGAGAAACGAAATTTAAGAACAGCCGCATGGAAAAGAAGTGAGATGCCCCTCTGGAAGTGGACAGTAACCACCCTTCTACCTGCCTCTAAAAACATCTCTGACAAAACTCCTGCTGCTGTTCATTGATTGTGCAATGCAGGAGCATAGTGCGAAGAGGCTTGATCATCTATCAGCCCTGGAATTAGGAAAAAGAAGAGATCCTGAACACAACATTCCAAGGACATTGTGTACCCAGAGTTGACATACAAAAAGGATAGCAAAAGCCAGCCAAACAACCTACCTCTATAAACCAGCTGATGAAAGGTAAGTTAAATAGCAATGTTGCATTGAAAATAGTAGGACAAGTTAAAATATATAAGTAGGTTACTGTTGGTTCAGAACTGGTGAATAAGGCCACATATAGCTAAGAAAATGAAATATTCAAGGCTTTTACAGCTTTGGAGGCCAGCTGTATTATTTATTTAATTCAGACCTACATTTGCCTTAAATTGGTAATATAGAGTCCTAAATTATGAATTTTCTCTTTAAAATCTGGTAAATTAAGTATTATTGGAGTAGTTAGTGTTACAAATTTTAAAACAGTTGTCACCACTATATTCTAATACCATGGATTTACAGTGGACTGAACAGACCACACACAAATGTGTTCATAAGATGAACACTGAAATAGAACGGAAGAAGTTTGAAAAAGGAAATAAACAGGCTTCTGTGTCAAATCAACAACAAACATTTTAAGTTGTGTAGGGAAAAAAAAGGTAAAATGGAAGCAGTGGTGTTAAGGAAAAAAAAAGATACCAAAAAATTGGGGTAGTAAGATGATGCCAAAGTTACCAATTTGAATTTGGGAATCACAGAAAGTACAGACAAAAATAATTTTTTTAATTTAATAACAAATACATGTTATGTTCTATGGGAAAATTTGGGTTGGCTGGCTCATCAGGAGATGTCGACTACAATTTGTAAGCTGCTAACACAATAACTTTGTGTAGAAATCCAGTCACTCTGTGTGCCTCGAGTGTTGTTTCAGTGTGACCACTCTAACTTGAGCTAGGCTAACTTTTGAGAGACATTAACTCAAATGTATGTAGATAACTTTAGTTAATTCTGTAGTGAAGACGTAGCCAAAGATATAACAAGTTTTTACTTTCTGACAAATCCATATTGCACCATTTTGCTGTTCTTCACCTGAAAGTCGTTGCCCATTGATACTTCAGTAAGCAACTGAGATACCAGTGCACAGAAATCTTGTTTTCCAAAAAGGCTAGCATTTCTATCAGTGCTGATAATGCAGTCTGCACACTGCGCTGCCTTAGGGAGGGGTAGAACACAGACTTCTAACTAATCACTTTTTTAAAGATGGGTATGAGAATGTGAAGGACTAAAACATATCCAGATTCAGAAAACAACAGAGGAATATATCTTCTAGTGTTCGATGCTATTTTAATTCAGCAGCATCTTGTAATGAAGTTAAATGATTTAAAGCTGTCTGCATTCTCAGTCGCTTCATCATTTTGAAATTGAGATCGGTACTGCCAATCATTGCAGTTTTGGCACTGGTTTGAATTCACAAGATGGCTTTGTGTAATTGCCAAATATTTGAAACTGCTACTTTGCAAAGTGAAAGCAGAATAAATCCAAATAACTTTCATTATTATAAATGTGTAGTATTTGGGGCATGAACTAATGTGAACGAAATATTCCCAGTGACTTTCATATTAAATATGAACTCTCACATTTCTGGTATACTGCAGTATGCAAGCCATATTAAAATATAAATCAGAACTCAAACAACTTTCACGTTTGTTTCTCCCCTTGTGTTAAAAGGCAGGAAAGGTTTATAATTTCTAAACACTTTCTTCTCCACTACTCTGACCCTTTGGAGTCTCCTGTTTATTTGATCTGTTTAACTCCAATTCTCTTTCACAGTAGGCTTCTTAGGGCTTGTCATCACTACTGGCTAAATTGGCGCTGTTGTGATTGATGCAGCAGGTCTAGAGAAGACATAAGTCGATGGCAGAACGCTCTCCCTTCAACTTCAGTACTCCACCTCCCCGAGAGGCACAAGCTATATCGACGGGACAGCATCTCCCATCGACATAGGGTAGAGTAGACACCACTGTAAGCCGAACTAAGCTACCTCAAGTTAAGTTACATAGCTTATGTAACTTAACTAGTGTAACTTAGATTGACTTACCTTGTTAGTGTACACCAGCCTTATACAGTTGATTGTTTTTCTGGTAAAGCAGGGTTAGCTTCCTTTGGAATCCTTCTGCAGTGCTCCTAAAACTGCCAAGTGCTATCCTCCTGGAAACTGGACTAAAGGTGAGGATGAAAAATTTCTAATTTTTGGACTCTTTCCCATGCTTCATATCACATTGTGCTATTAATGGCATCCTGCTAGGCAAGGTTTTGCGTCGATTTAAAGTGCAGCAACATTTAAGATCACCAGTAATTTAAGGCTTTTCACCACAAATCAATATTTCAGATAGTCTTTGTCTAAAATATTATTTCTTTGCTGGAGACAATACTTTTTCAGGGAAGATTAGCCTGTAATAAGAATCCTGATGAATTTACATTTGGTGCTAACACAATGGAACCTACAAGCATGTGTGTGAGGAAACAAGTGGTTACTAAAATGCATTATTTTTTGTTGAGCAATAAAATACAATGTACAAAATAAAATACAACACAGGATTCTAAGTGGTGATTCTTGAAATTTTGTTTTGTACATCAAATGTCAAAATAATATCAACAGTTTAATGAATAAACTTAGTTGTGTACTAGTATGTATTACTTTAGTCACATGTGCTCCTTTAACAACTAGTGGTATAAAGATTCATACTGCTACCTGGTGCTTCCAATGCGGTAAAAGTGTCTTTATGCTGTTCCCAGAACAGATTCATGCCTTAACTGCACAAGAGCACCCAAAAATAGCATATGCCCTGCAAAGGGGGACAACTTTTACCATTCTGGCCTTTCTAATTTAAAATCTTGTTAATTAAAGAGGCAAGTCATTTTGGACCAAAATTTTAATCTGCTTTCAAATTGTTGAAATCTAGTGGGGATTCCAAGAGAGAGAGGTAGTGGGAATTATATAGAGGTAGAGAGACTATTTTTGGAGAGCTCCTATCACAAACATCCATATCTTCTTCCTTTGCTATTCTGCATGTTCTTCCCCTACCTCCTTCTACCTGTCCCATTATAAATATAACTACACCACTACCTCAATATAACGCCACCCGATATAACATGAATTTGGATATAAAGCAGTGTTATACTTTGATACACCCCTACTTTGATATAACGCTGTCCTTGGGAGCCAAAAAATCTTATCGCGTTATAAGTGAAACTGTGTTATATTGAACTTGCTTTGATCCACCGGAGTGTGCAGCCTTGCCCCCCTGGAACGCTGCTTTACTGTGTTATATCTGAATTCGTGTTATATAGGGTGGCGTTGTATCGAGACAGCGGTGTATTACCACAGTGCAAATAAAAATATTTAAACTTCTGAGTAGAAAGCAAACATAAGAGCCTTTCAATCATTTAAACCACTCAAGCAGTTTTTCTGGATTTACACCGTGTAAATTAGCCTCTTCCTTAAACTAGCTACAATGAATTTTTATAAGGAAACAAAGTCTGGGTGGTTTCATTGTCAGTAAAGGCTAATTATTAAAAATTGTAGCAGCAACTTTGGAACTTTTTTCACATGTGATCCTAGCTGTATTCAACTACCACGTGCAACTCATTTTAAAGTCTGCAGGGTTTCCCTAGGAGAAGATGATAAAAACATGATTTCTTCCCCTTCCCTCTTGAAAATAATACATTTCAGTGTTTCTGTGATAATTCTCAGATTTTACTTTTCAACAAGGAAATTAGCTTCAGTTTGGGAATGACAGTATTGTACCATCTTTTCATACATTTGTTTCCTTGGCTAGTCGCATGTCTCAGAGCAGAGAATACAGGACAGCTGAGTATTCCAGGCGTGAAGCATCTGTTCCTGTGAATAAAACTACTGCATGTGACTGGCAAGTACTTCTCATTGCAGCATATGCTAGTCTATAATATAGGACCTTTTTGTCCTAAGCAACGTAACTGACTATCCTCATTTGAAAAGAAAAGGATATATATGAAATACTAGATAGCCAACTGAATTTTCAGGCTCATACTACTCTTTGGAATATTCACATTATAGTAAATTCCACTTTAAGTGTGATGTGTCCCTTGTAGAACTCTAATTAGGGACTTGTAGTGTAGCTGAAGACTGTATTATAGGTGAGGCTGGTAGGACTGCCAGTTAGTCAGGTTGTCCATTTCCCATTATAAGACCCTATTTTCAGTTGCTTATAACATTGCCAAACTTTAACTTTTTGAGCTGAAATTTTCCGTGATGGTTGTCTGCCTTGGGCTGGATTTTTTTTTTTAAAAACAAACATCAGTTCAGCTGTTTCCAAGACAAGGTTAGTGAAAATATGTTGTTTTCCCCATATTAAAAAAAATATTTGAGAGGTTCTAAGAGCCCCGTTCATCAGAGAAGAGACTTCAAATTTGGCAAGGGGCGTTGGCTTTTGTGTCAGGGATATAACATTTGCTTTCCCCATGACAATCTGCTCCAATTTGACTGACTTCTAAACTTTTGAAAAATTGCAGTTCACACATTCAGTAAAGACTAATAAAACATTATCAGCTAAATTCTCTGACAATTCTGTCCACACTCTGTACGCTCCAGCCTAGGCCCGAGCAGGACTTCCCCTGCAGTTGTAACTCTGGGCTGCTGTGAGCATTCCAGGCCCCTGTACTGAGGGCAGAGAGCCTGTGTTTCCTGTGCTCTTAAAGCCCTCCCTCCCTCCCTCCCCCCCCAAGCTACATGAAGGAGGAAGCTGTCTAATTCAAATGCACATGGGACAAGAGCCAGACCCGTAGGGGGAGGGAGAGTAGATTGAGACAAGGAGCTGAAAAGGAGAGACTGGAACTGGCTGGGAAAGGGGATGAGCTTGGGAGCTCAAAGTAGGAAATGGAGCCTAGGAGTCAGTATGTGAGAGGGAGACTGAGGTTGGATGTGGAGCCAAGGGCTGGTTCAGCAAGACTTCTGGGACTGGGAGCTAGGTACAGAGACTGGGACTGGTTGGGCATGGAAACTGGAAGACCGAGGAAGAGACTGGGACTAGATGAGCCAGGAGACTGGCAGCTGGAGGGAGGAGACTGGGATTGGCTGGGAAAAGAGACTGGAACTGGGAGGTGTTGGGTGGGGGTGAGGGATTGAGATTGGATTAGAAGCTGGGGAGATATTAGGACTGGCTGGATAAAGAGACAGACTGAGAACCAATGTGGTAGAGGGAAAGAGATGAGATGTAGAGGGGGAGACAGATCTGACGAGCTGGAGCATGGAGGAGGTTTGGGACAAGGAGCCATAGAGGGAGGTTAACTGGTGAGCCTGGAGAGGTAACGTGGATGGTGAACCTGTGTGAGGGTGGAGCAGGTGGAGGTTAGGATGATGGGGAGAATCATGAGCCAAGAGGAGAGCAATTGGGACTGGCTCAGCAAGGAGACTGGAATGGAGAGTCTGAGGGAGTGAGATTAAGATTGGGATGGGGAGTTTAGAGGAACGAGACTACGACTTGCAGGGCACGGACTAGGACTGGAAATGAGAAGCTTGAGAAGTGGAGATGAGGACTGGCTGAGTGTGGGCAATGGGACTGGGATGAGACGCTAGGTTGGGGAAGAGATGGAACTGGGACAGGAACAGTTTGGAAGATGAGGTAGAAGGGGATCAAGCTTGGGGGGAAATGGGCAGAAGACACTGTGCCCACTAGACACACTTCCCTGCAGAGCCTAGAATGGGCCCAAGAAAATTTCCTGAGTCTCACTATTCTGCTGTTGTCAGCAGATATCTGTGAAGCCTCCTGGCAAAGTATCCTATCCCCCTCTACTGCTGGCCTACATAGAGGATGACAGCCTCCTACTACTGTCAGTTACTCAGCTTAAGTCTGCGTGGTGTATCTAAAGGTTCTCACCCTGCTGATGATCCATGTGGTTGTCAGTACAATATAACATGATGGATTTTCTGTATTTTCAATTTTTTTTTAAACCTAGAGCATTATACACAAAAATAACCTAATGCTAAAAAGAACATTATTAAGGTTCCCATGTCAAGCCCTTAAATTAGGAAATGCCAAAATTTAAGGCTGCCTGTGCAATGTTAACTTGGTCCTCTTGTGTATATGCATTATGATACAATCTTTCGTTATATTTTCATATCCTACTTTTTCCCACAGGACCTGTTTCCCATACAGTGCACAGGGTTGACCTGATCTTGGGGTGAATCAGGGTCTTGTAGGTGGTCACTAATAGTGTATTCCTCATTTTCTGGTGCTTGATGTGACTGGGTGCCGGGGAAGGGCCACAATGAGAGTGCCACCCACAGGGTAGATTGTAAGAAATAGGACAGACAATCCCCAAATCTGGTGGTTTGCTGTACAATTAGATTCACCAAACCCATAATGAAACAGCATCTGCAGTACCACACTGATTAATCAGAAGTGAAAACCCTTTAGGTATGCCAGCCGTTGGCTCTCATCCAGGCAACACAATCTAATATAGTGAGAGGTTATTGAAAACTCATTTCACTTTGTGAGGTTCTTTCTAATCGTAAAGGATCAGACGCACATCCCTGGGTCAATATGAATCTCAGATCTTACCCAAATATCATGCTGCCAGTCAATCCTTAGTAAACTAACTAAAGATTTATTAAGAAAAGAAAAGAGTTATAAGAACATAAGAATGGCCTTACTGGGTCAGACCAAAGGTCCATCTAGCCCAGTATCCTGTCTTCCGACATTGGTCAGTGCCAGGTGTCCCAGAGGGAATGAACAGAATAGGTAATCATCAAGTTATCCATCCCCTGTTGCTCATTCCTAGCTTCTGGCAAACAGAGGCTAGGGACACCATTCCTGCCCATCCTGGCTAAAAGCCACCGATGGACCTATTCTCCATTAATTTATTTAGTTCTTTTTTGAACTGTTATGGTCTTAGCCTTCACAACACCTTCTGGCAAAGAATTCCACAGGTTGACTGTGTATTGTGTGAAGAAATACTTCCTTTTATTTGTTTTAAACCTGCTGCCTATTAATTTCATTTGGTGACCCCTAATTCTTGTGTTATGAGAAATAGTAAACAACACTTCCTTATCTACTTTCTCTACACCGATTATGATTTTATAAACCTCAATCATATCTCCCCTTAGCTGTCTCTTTTCCAAGCTGGAAAGTCCCAATCTTATTAATCTCTCCTCATACAGAAGCCATTCCATACCCGTAATCATTTTTGTTACCCTTTTCTGAACCTTTTCCAATTCATCTTTTTTTAAGATGCGGTGACCACATCTGCACACAGTATTCAAGATGTGTGATAAATGGTTAATAGATCATATACATAAATATGATTGCAACTTCTTATATCAGGTTTGTAGCAGTGACGGAATAGATTGCTGGCTTGTAAAGTCTCTCTGGTAACTTCCAAACGATTGGAAGGTTCTCAGTCCATAGTTCAAGATTCTCCTTTTAGTTGTAAATCCACAGTCCAGAGAATTAGAGAAGGGAAGAGGCAAAATGGAGATGCCTCAGGTGTCTTTTTATATCCTTTGCCCTATGCATGGAAATTTACTAACCCAAGATGGAGTCCGGAGTCACATGAGCATATGGCATGGTCCTACATATTTTGCTGAATTACAGGAGGTGGGCATTGGCTCCTTGGTGTGTGAGGAATCCTCAGGAAGAGCTATCTGGATGGAATGAGTTTCTTCAATGGCTCATTGTAAGAGTGAAGTGTCCTTGGTAGACCATCAACACATAGAATTTACATTAGGGCTAGATAGCTCTTTGAGGGGTGTCACCCAGGAATACAACACAGGTTTAAGAGGCAAGTACATAGCCGATATTCATAACTTCAGATAGAAAGATGATACATGCATAAACAAAATAATCATATTTAGCAAATAACTTTTCCATTGACACTTTACATGACATTCTTTGTACAGGATTTGTTGGAATTGTATAACAGTGGTATCAACAATGATACAAATGGTCATCTTTCATATATATAGCATCACACTTGACTTGAGACACAGGGGTCTTATTTGCTGAAGTGCAGAGCAGTCCCAGATGCAGCTGACATCAGTGGGAACTATGCTTTGAACATAAAGTGCTATATAATGCTAAATCCTCTGAAAATGTAATCCAAGGTGTCTCATATTGAACACCTAAAATTAGTGTATACTCTGACCCTAATCTCTCTGTGCTTCAGTTCCCCATCTGTAAAATGGGGATAATATCTCACCTCCAATGTTCCCTCTAATTTTTTGCATCCATGTGTGGAATTAATTTTGTGATGTGCACCAATATGGAGGTAATGAGTGGCGGGGTTGGGGCCGAGAATTTGGAGTGTGGAAGGGGGTTCAGGGCTGCGGCAGAGGGTTGGGGTGTGTGGGGGAGTAAGGGCTCGGGTTGGGGGTGTGGACTCTTGGGTGGGGCTAGGGATGAGGGGTTTCGGGTGCGGGGGTCTCAGGGCTAGAGTAGAGGGTTAGGGTGTGGAGGGGTGAGGGCTCTGGCTGGGAGTTGGGCTGGGGATGAGGGGTTTCAGGTGCGGGGGTCTCAGGACTAGCGTAGAGAGTTAGGGTGTGGAGGAGTGAGGGCTCTGGCTGGGGATAGGGCTGGGGATGAGGAGTTTGGGGTGCCAGGAAAAGGCTCAGGGCTAGGATAGAAGGTTGAGATGTGGAAGGATGAGGGCTCTGGGGTGGGGCTGGAGATGAGGGATTTGGGGTGCAGGAGGGGGCTTAGGGCTAGGGTAGAGGATTGGGATGTGGAGGGATGAGGGCTCAGGTGGGGCTGCGGGCTCTGGCGTGGGGCCAAGGATGAGGAGTTTGGGGTGCAGGCTGCCCCAGAGCTGTGGCGGGGAGAGAGGACTCCCTCGAGCCCTCTCTTGCAGCAGCATCAGCCCTGGGCCGAGAGAGAGGTGCCTCTCCTTGCCTGTGTGGTCCTTGATAGCTGCGCAGCTTAGATGGAACTTAGCTCACCTCACAGGGTGCTATGGAAATAAATAAATTAATGTTTGTGAAGCACTCGGATACTATAGTGATGAGCACCATAAGAAAGCCAGTGAAGAAAATAATTCTTCATAATAGAGTTTGAATAAGATGCAGTAAATAAGATCTGGGGTCACACGGTGAACAATGAGCAGAGAACAAACATTGAGTAGCTGCTCATTAAGTGAGCATCATCCATCAGGAGCAGGAGGGCAGGAGTTCTGTTTAAATAGTATGTTTTGTAATTAAAGATTGTGTAATAATACATATGCAGAAGGGGGTCAATTTAAT
This sequence comes from Gopherus flavomarginatus, assembly GCF_025201925.1. Taxonomy (NCBI): domain Eukaryota; kingdom Metazoa; phylum Chordata; order Testudines; family Testudinidae; genus Gopherus; species Gopherus flavomarginatus. Next base: position 22,154,299 of record NC_066626.1, on the reverse strand, counting down.
GTTGCACAGATAGCCTTCAAACAGACATTTCTGAACCTTTGAGTACTTGATTTTGCAGCCTTATTGTTGATATTGCAACTTTAATGTTGTTTTTGTGTGTAATGTAATATTTATAGATACCACAGTGTTGCTGGGATTAATTGTTTATAGGCTAGTTTGCTTAGCAGTCTACCTTTATATGGGGTTCTCAGGATAAGGAATATCTTGAGTTTTTGAGCCCTTAGTGCCTATTTATGGTTTTATAATTAAGAGTAGTTTACTTCCAGTTTTGGAAATTTTATGTAATCTTATTGCTACCAAACAGTTATAAACAATTTTGAGTTGGTTATAATATGGGAATGTTATTGCAGTATTAATCAGATTCTCATAAAGACATGCGTCTTTGTGGGCCAGCAAAATAAATGCATTTAATAATTTTACAATTTTATGTTCTACAATTTAATGATTTTTTTTAAAGTTCAGAGTTAATTATCCCAAAAGGTCACTTGTCTATTAAACATTGCATCCTGTTGGTAGTAATCATTTCCTGGAATTGAAGGAGCTAAGATTACAGCTGCTTACATGTAGATGTTCAGTGCAAATTCTTCACAGGAAATTTTTAGCTACGGAGCATAGTGTAGACCAGTATCATGGTAGTGTGCTTGAATTCATGCGTCCACATTCCCGTGCGTCAACTTTAGTGTGTCCTTTTCACAAAATCACTTTCAAGGAAAAGTATGTTGGTGTTGTAAAAAGTGTTTCGTTCAACTAATGTAGATACTTCGCACTTGCTGACTTTCAACTGAGGTCCTCTTTAAAGATGTTTGTTGTTATGTTACTAATGAAAGTATAATATAGGCTTAGTATCATGAACTATATCTTTATGAAAATGATGATGATATGCATAGAAAAAAGTACAAAAATCCTGTGGATGAAAGCTTTGAATTCCTAGATATCCAAATATTTTTGAAGTTTGTTGATCTTTTAATATTAATGCTAAAAGGAATATATATATTCAGAGAAGGCTAATGATAATTATCTAAGATTAAGAGATAATTTGGCATAGGATCAAGGTATTCATTTTCATCCTCTTTTACTGGATTTTTAAAATATCCTACTGTGATTCCCACAGGGGAGGATTGTGCATGTGCTGCTGCTCCTGTCAGCGTTTGTTTTCCCAGAAGCATTGGACAGGATCCTATCATTTTCACTCTACTGTAATGCTCTTTCTTGGCACTCTTTGCTAAATGTAGTGTGCAGAGGCAGCAATAGGTGTGATACTGGGGAGAAGATAGTAGTCCCAATGGATTAGATTTGTGGAAGAGCGGAGACAAAAAGAAAATGGAATGGGCTATTCCATAGGTGGCACGTGATTCTTTCATTTGGGGTGACTGGGCATGAGCCTTGGAAGCTCCCTAAAAATGTGGGTGGGGGCACTGGTGCCTGGACCATGACCCCAGCTCCCACTTCACCCTTGCTCAGCCTCCTCCCTCCCAAAGCCCCTCCCGTGCTCTGCCTCAAGGCCCTGCTCCTGCTTGGCCTCATATCCTGAGGCCCTACCCTCACTTTACCTCTTCTTGCCCCTGCTCCCCCAAGGCAGAGAGGAGTGGGCGGCAGGCGGCAGGGAGCCTCACGGGGAAATGGTGAAGCAAGGGCGGAGCCTCGGGGCAGAGTGATGGCAGGTCAATGGTCTGGGTGCCAGTGGTCTCCCACTTATCACGAGCCTCCCTTTGGAGGTGGCAGGCCAGCACGCCTCCAAAGGGAGGCACACTGCATTTGGCATTTCTTGACTATGTGGGAAGGCTTAGCCTCCCAAAGCCTCCTGTGCCCGCCGCCCATGGGTGATGAATACACAATATTGGACTGGACTGATAGTCCAGTGGGAGCCCATCAGCGTTCAGCTTGATTTAGCTTCTGATGCCAAAAGGATCTGGAAGTAATTAAATGATAATACACTTAGCCCTGGCAAAAGGTTGTGCACCATGTCGCTACCGAGCAATCATAACAGGTAGGCTGGAGAAGCCTCCCAACTGATGCACACTGTGCGTTGGAATAATTTGTATTCCATACCTGTAAAGTTTCAGAAATCTACATTTTTTTTAATGCACTTAGTAATGTTTTTCTTTTGTTGTCATCATTTTAACCTTGGGGTAGACCTTAGCTTTGTCTGTGACTGTGGAATTACAGGTTAAAGGATAGATGTTCATATGCCAAGAACAAAATAGTCTTGAATGTTGGCTTTTGAAAGACCTAAATCACCCTTTCTATGCAAGACCTAGTGGGCTGATTATGATGTATGCATATATGCAGACATTTTAATAAAAAATTGATTACAATCTAGACATTGATTTTCCTGTTTTCTTTTCTTCTCAAGCTACCCAGAGTGAGGAGCGGTTGTGTGCATTTAAGGACCCATATCAACAGGACCATGGAATCAGTGAGAATCGAATCTCTCAGGAGAATGGCACAATTTTATGTGTGAAAGGCACCTCCTGCTATGGACTTTGGGAAAAAACACGAGAAGGAGACATACATCTTGTAAAACAAGGTAAGTAACAGTTAAGCTTTGCTAATCCTTTTGTGTAGAAGTAACCCATTGATATGAAGGCTTTAAATTGCGAGGGTTGTTTTGCTAAACAATTAGATAAATCTTGTTTTTCTTCTTCTGAAACTTATTGTATAGTAGTTTATTAGGTATGAACAGAAAGTTCCTTTTGAAAAAAAGAAAAGTGCTTTGAAAGACTAATAGGTACATTTTCAGTGCATAATTCAAGGCAAATTAGGCATAAAACACCTTATTACCCTGCATGTCAAGATTAAAGCTGCTTTCCTGGGTGAATTGTACATTTCGTAAGTAGGCAATATGTCTGATAGGGAGTAAACGTCTCATTAATCAGAGATGTTCATTTTACATTAACTGTATGTGTTTGATTATGAAGAACTCTATACATGAATATAATAAATGTCACAAAATTATAATTTTCTCAAAAATACTTCCACTAATCAACCAATCTTGCTCACTCGAGAATTGGTATTTAGTGATCAAGGATGTTAAGAGGGTCATAGCTACAGTAAAAGTCATATTTACTCTGATCAAATGCCATTTAATCCAGGAGTAGAACTTTTAGCCATTTCTAAGTCATTTTTCAGCAGAGACTGATAATCACATCAGATAACCACACTATAGTAGTTTAATGAAGTGTGTAAATATCACTGGGAACCAGGTAAAAACACCATGTATGTTTTTCTGGTAACATAACTCAAACTGTGTTCCCAGTCTCCAGAGCTGAAAGGTTAGAACATGTAATTTAATCTTTCACTTAGATTATCTCTGTTTCTCTTTAATCAGTAGTTAGAGGTAACTGAATGGTACTTTAATCCATTCTGAATGTAGAAAATGTTCTTTTCCACAAAATTTTTAATATACTTAGAGAAAATGATTGGGGCTTGATCCAATGCTGGCAACATAGTTGCAGATTACAATCATTTGCATGATAGGGCAACTATGCTTTGGGGTCTTCACCTCAAGGATATTTACTCTTTTGTCCTCTAGAGTTTCTACCAGGGAGAACAGTTTTAAATTGTGGCCAGCGTATCCAGGGCAACATTGGGTTACTGTAGATCTCCTGGAATGGGTGATGATTGTGGGTGGCTCATGCTATTGAATGGCCTTCTCCAGGGAGACTTTCCATTGCAAGGGGGCTCTGTGCAGTGGATTAATCCAGTCGAAGGTAGCATAACAGAGGGATGATTTGAGCACTTCATATTTAAAGACACAGTGTGAAGTGTCCCAGTCAGTTACTCTTTATTATTTTAATCAGGTTTTTTTATATATTGGGGTGGGGGATTAATTAGTGGTAGAGGTTGGATAAGGGATAATGGCAGGAATAGGGCAGTTAGTAAACCTAAAAATAAGAGCATAGGAAAAGGAATTAAGGAGAAGAAGATTGGGAACAGTGGTGAAGGGAAAGTGATGGGGAACATTGCAATAAATTATTAGAGCTGTTGAAGAAGACACAGCTACATTTGGAAGGGCTTTCAAACTAAAGAAACTTTTTCTTGTAGTGCCGGTGGAACTCAGAGTGCGGTAATGTGGTCAGAGCAGCAAGCCAGGAGGATAATCTAACGGCAGCATTTTAAATGGATTCGATGAGACAAGTTTGCTTTAATGAATACCAGAGAGGAAGAACTTGCATTTGTCAAGATACAAGATAAGAATAGACAGAATTTTATAGATATTACATAGAATAATCTGCAGGATTTAGACATGGCCTGACTTTATGACTTTAAAGAGAGGGTCAGGACAAAGATGACATCCAGATTGTGGGCCCAAGTGACTTAAAGGATAGTACTGTTGCCCGTGGTGTCAGAAATGTAGGAAAAAGGGAGGATCTGCGGGGGAAGGATCAAGTGCTCTGTTTTGGCCATGTTTAGTTTAGGGTGACAGCTGGATACCTGTGAGGAGGTGTCAGAAAGATAGGTAAAGATGTGGGTTTTGATGAATGGGAGAACAGGTGAATTTGTGTGTCATTAATCTGAAGGTGGTAGCTCAGTGGTTCTCAAACTTTTGTACTGGTAACCCCTTTCATACAGCAAACCCCTGAGTGCGACCCCCCCCCCCCTATAAAATTAAAACCACTTTTTTATATATTTAACATTGTTTTAAATGCTGGAGGCAAGCAGGGTTTGGGGTGGAAGCTGACGGCTCTTGACCCCCCATGTAATAACCTCATGACCCCCTGAGGGGTCCAGACCCCCAGTTTGAGAACCCCTGTGGTAGCTGAAGTCTTGCAAGCATATAAGATTAATCTACTCTTCTGTGGAAGGAAAAAAAGAAGAGGTCCAAGGATTTAGCCATATAGGAATCCCACTGAAAGTTAGTCTGGGGGATAAGAAGGATCCACCAAATGAAACAGTGAAAATATGATTAGAGAGGGTAGGAGAAGAGCTAGAAGAGGGGGGATGGAGTTACAAAAGTTGAGTGAGGACAAGATTTCAAGGAGAAGTGCATGTTCGAAGGTGTCAAAGGCATAGATCTAAGAGAGGAAGATGGAGTACTGGCCCTGAAATCTGGCCAGAAAGAGATCACTGGAGATTTTGGGTAGAGCAGTTTCAATGACGCATAGAGGGTGTATGCTAGATTTGGAGAGTGTCTAGGATGGAACTGCAGAAGAGGAGTTCCAGATTACAGTTGTAGATGGCACATAGGAGGTATTTGGTGATGAAGGGAGGAAGAGAGCCTGGGTGATTAGTTTTACGAGTGAGGGGAGCCCAAGGATGTTTGTTTTAAGATGGAGGAGACTAAAGTAGGCTTATACTGGAACAAGAGAAGCCTGATGAGAATGAGAGGTTGAGAAGGAAAAAATAGTTAATTATATTTATTAATTATATTTAGTATATAAAAATGTAAACACTGGTGCAAAATCAATTTTGGTACCATTTGGTACCATTTCACTTCCTTCCTTTTGCAGGATGCTGGTCTCACATAGGAGACCTACAGGAGTGTCAGTATGAGGAGTGTATAGTAACAACCACCCCTTCCTTGATTCAGAATGGAACGTATCGCTTCTGCTGCTGCAGCACTGACTTGTGTAATGTCAACTTCACTGAAAACTTTCCTCCTCCTGACCCAACGGATACACCACTTTTCAGTAAGTCAAAACTCCCTAGATGTACATGATTTCATGGTTCAAGTGTAATTAATTTGAGAGAGACTTTTTTTTCATGCTACTATGGAGTATTGGTAGAAACCTAAAGCTATACTGTGCTGCTTTTGTTGTTTGTTAAATTAAAGCACATTGGCACTTCACTGCTGTTTTTATTCTTTCATAGAGGTCATACATTATCTTACTTTGTACTTTCAAATCATTTCAGTTCTGTACACACTGGGATTGGAACTATGCAATCTCTGTAAGAACTTTCAAATATGGCTGTTACTTAAAGAATTCTAGCATAGTTTTTTTGCCTCTTGCGGTCAGGGATTATTTTCCGGTGCATGCAAGCCAAATGGTACCTTAGACTGTCCCCTTGGGTTGTCTGTCATGGGGTTATTTGTCAAAAAGACACTGTCCATTCTGATCAGGGAAACCATGCTAGAATCCCATTAGCAACAATTATATATAAATATGGTTATAACGAGCACCCTTCTGAACCCACTGTGAAAAGGGCATTTTAGATTCTGTATGCAGTGTATTGTAAAGTTGTACACAGTAGTGCCCAAACACTTAAAGCACAGTATGGTTTGGTTAGAATATATGGGACCAAAATGTGTTCCTTGATCATTGTACAGTCTTGGATTTTGTAGGGCTGTAGTAAAGTTCAGGAACGTGATTAAAACACATTCAGAATCTACATAGCAATACTGGACTACCTTGATAAGCATATTGGAGTGCTACAGAGTTGTAAACAGACTGCCCAACATAATAACTTTATACAATGAAGAGACCATATCTTATAGCATAAGTCAGGGGTTGGCAACCTTTCAGAAGTGGTGTGCCGAGTCTTCATTTATTCACTCTAATTTAAGGTTTCTCATGCCAGTAATACATGTTAATGTTTTTAAAAGGTCTCTTTCTAGAAGTCTATAATATATAACTAAACTATTGTTGTATGTAAAGTAAATAAGATTTTTAAAATGTTTAAGAAGCTTCATTTAAAATTAAATTAAAATGCAGAGCCCCCAGACCGGTGGCCAGGACGTGAGCAGTGTGAGTGCCACTGAAGCTCAGCTCACGTGCCGTCTTCAGCACGCATGCCATAGGTTGCCTACCCCGGCATAAGTAATAGTAGGAAGACACAGCTAAAACCAAAAGAGATGCTGCTTTGATTAAGGTTTAGATAACAGTACTGCCAGTAATCTCCAGAAATCTGAACTGATAAACTTTCATTGCCTTCACTTTGACAGAAAAGAGTGAGAATTAAAATAAGAGAAGATTTCTGTGCAAGATGAGTTTCCTCACTGGAATCTTCACAAGATGTTCTAATCTCTGTTTGGTTTTTAATTGTGTAATTTGTGACTATCAGCAGTTCTTGCCTGTAATACGTTCTTCCCACCACCCAACTTCATAGTGTCAGAGAACAGAGAAGAAAGAGGGGGCTGTAAGAGAGCAATTTGTAATAATCCATGTCATGATTGCTATGCCAAGATCTTTTTGTCCTGTCAGCAAATTGAAATAGAAGGGCCTTGAGGTAGCTAGTGTCATTCCCAGGGACCTGATGTGACAGGAAATCTGGAGCTAATTTTGTTGAATCACTCCTCAACAAAAAGAGGTAGAAAATTCCTGCAGTTTTAATGGCTTAATCCATACTTCAGTACAACCTTCTTCACTGACCATAGAATGCTCTTGTAAATCAGGCATTTTGTGAATGTGGTGTTATGGATTATTCATATCTACATAAAATTAATGGTCTACCTCTGGAAAATGGCTACTTTTTTACAAGACTTTTTCATTGTTTACATCTGATTCTTAGTTTAGCCTAAAACTTCTTCCTGTATGGCATTGAAATTCTGTTAGGAATTCTACATGGATCTGGCATATTAGATAGCAATATTTAAGCTTTTACAAAGAGAAAATTTATAAATTACATAACTCAAATGCTGAAGATTGCCTATATGTCTGGTAAATGTGAGAAAATTTACTGTTTTTTCTCACGTTTATGACACACACAGGCAATCATCAGCGTTTGTGTTACGTAATATAGATAAGGTGATCCAACCCCGTTTTCCTTGGATGCTGCTAAAATCAGAAATATATATTTTTTTCACTTCTCAATACATAATAAAATAGAACTATTTACAAGAAGATAGCTTAGAAAGTAGTGCCAACATTTCAAAAAGTAATCCTTATCCAGATTATTTTAGTTCTAGTGTAAAACACAACAAAATGTAAACACCTAATAGATGTAGTTGGAAAGTTTAAGTAATGTGAAAGATGGAGATTCATTTTGGAAACCTCACATTGCAAGATAGCGAGTCTTTTTTTTTTTTTTTTTTTTAGACCAACCTGCTTTCATTTAAAATAGCTGATGCATGAAGGCTTCATACAAGACTTAGTTGCTACATATAATCATTCTCTCTTGATTTCTAGCATATGGTACAATTGTGACAGTCTCCATGGCACAGGATCAAACGTGCAGTAACTCATTTATGCCAGAGCTGGGCAGGGAACAATTTTTCTGTCTTGAGAAATCTTTTTGAATTTTGAATTTTCCCATCCCAAATTTGGAGAGAGAATCAAAAATTTTCATGAACAGACAATTAAAAAAAAAGTTGGTTCTGATCAATGAAAACATTTGTTTTGATAATTTCAGAAGTTTTCTGTTTCAGTTTTTAAAAATTTTTTTACTATAATTGGCTTACATTTTAAAATTAGTCATTTCCAAATATAAAAGGTAGTTTTTTTTTTAAAAGGGTCATTTTGAGAATTTTGAATTTTTTTTCAAAGAAGTTTCAAAACAAGAAATTTGTCAAAACTGAAATTTTCTTACGAGCAGATTTAGTTTAGACAGTTGGCATTTTCTGATGGAAGGATGTTTAGTTGAAAAATTTCCAACTAGCTCTTCTTACACCCTGATCCAGTAAAACATTTAAACTTGTGGTTAACTTTAAGTATGTAAATAGTTCCACTGAAGTCAAAAACTGCTTAATTTTCTCGAGAGATTGGGGTCTTACATACATTTATAACATTCTGTTCAGGGCAATGAGAGGTAACTATAGATATTCTTTTGGTGTAACTTTTCCTTTCATGCACAACAGAACATGCACAAATAGAACTTTGTTTCATATGACATTTTTCGTACTCATGATATTCCAACGCACTATAAAAAAAAAGAGTTGGGCATTAATAAGTGTCTATGTAGGTAGTCATTAAGGGCATGATATATCCAAGTTTTCAAAAGTGGCCTCTGATTCCTGGAATGCCAAATATAAATTTGAAAAGTAGGTTGATTATTAATTAAGAGAATCTGAAAACATTATAGACTTAAACAATTTAAAAGCTAATCAGTTTAGAAAAGTGGGTTAATAATGCTTATAGGTACTGTACTGCCAGTGAGACAGCCAATTTTATGATTTAACAGTTGTTTATTTTGCTTTTAAATTTTTTATATTCCGCCTGTAGCTGTGTGTGAAAGACGTGCACAAACTGACTATAGGGTAGTCAAATACACAAAATAAAAAAAACCTGAAAAAATTGAGAAACTTTATTTTTCTTTGATCTTTTTCAGTTACATTAATTTTTGGTCTTACAAATAAAAATAGTAGGTCAAAATTTTCAACAGAAGGGGAGATTCTATATTTAAGGTTTTTAATTAAAAACTATTAAACATCTAAAAAAGTAGTTCTAAAATTTGACATACACAAAAGTTAGATATTCAGAGTTATTCTTCCCACATAAACTGTACAAATAGCCGTTGGTTAAGTGTAATATTTTGTTTAACTTTAATTATTTTATGCCTTTATGTTAAAACAAAATTTTAATATTTTCACAAAGACACAGTTAAAATGTTATTTTTCATCGAAGTTAGAATATACATTTGTTCTGGTAATGAGTCCAAAAAAACTTAGTCCCATCATTTTTTGAAAGAAACTTTTATAAAGAATGAAAAATGAGATGTAGAATAGAATGGTCCCTTTTAAGATAGTATGGGAGAGATCAAACCTTTTCTGCATGGTACACAGCATTTTCAAATAAAATTTTGTATACTCTGTGGGATGTAGTGCACTATATATTGCTGTATCCTGCCAGTATAAAGCATCCAAAACTAGGGATGTGTCCTTCAGATGCTAAGGGTGCAAGAAGAGTGAGGAATGACATTTATGCGAAGCCTGAAGATTTATAGCTACTTTATATTGTTTTGAGTTATAGAACTGTATAATGTCTTTTTAAAAAAATCTACACTTTTTTGGAAAACATTTTAGTTCATGCTCTGATAAGTCAGACTTAATCAGATGGATTTTCTGTACCAAAAAAGGTAATAAAAAATAATGATGGATAGGAGGACAAAGTTTGACCTTTTGATTAAAGGTTTCTAGCGGTCTGGGATTGATTCCTGGGTTCTGCCAAAGATTTCCTGTGTGATCTTGGGCAAGTCACTTAATCTCTCTGGGTCTCAATTCTATATTTGTAAAATGAGCATAATATTTCCCTTTCTCACTGAGTATTGTGAGAACAAATTATTTACTATCCGAGTCCCTTATATACTATGATGTTTGAGTGCATATAAGTACCTGTATAAATAGAATAAGATTGTATCCTTGATCATAAATATATAATCATTAAAATTTTAAAATTACTAAAGTCAATATTAAGGTTGTAAAAGCAGCAAAGAATCCTGTGGCACCTTATAGACTAACAGACGTTTTGGAGCATGAGCTTTCGTGGGTCAATACCCACTTCCTCATGCATCTGAGGAAGTGGGTATTCACCCACGAAAGCTCATGCTCCAAAACGTCTGTTAGTCTATAAGGTGCCACAGGATTCTTTGCTGCTTTTACAGATCCAGACTAACACGGCTACCCTCTGAATATTAAGGTTGTGTTTTGTAACACGTTGTGTTGGGTATATGATATATTTCTAGTGTAGGGAAACTGTTGATTTTTGTTCTTTTCATAATAAATGTCTACTTCAATTATTAGAGGATTTGGAAGGTTGTTTAAAACAATAGCATAAGGTATTATTTATGTAAAAGTATTGACTAACTCCCACAGCAAAACAAGTAGGTGTTTCTCTGTTTTGGATTGCTGAGTTAATGGTTTAACATTCCAGAGGTGCATCATGACCTTCCTTTGCTTAGTGTCCTTACCACTAAAGTAAAACATTATTTGTGTAAGGAGCGCATACGAGCTTGTGAAAACTTCCTTGAGAAAGCTACACATTTTTTATTTTTATAAAGCGAATAGCTGGGTCAGGTTACTGAAGGTGGCATCCTGCTGCTGCTCCTATTGTATGCAGTGCAGTTGTAGCTGTGTCGGTCCCAGGATACTAGAGAAGTAAGGTAGGTGGAGTAATATCTATTATTTGACCAGCTTCTGTGGGTGAGAGAGACAAGCTTCCAAGACTTGAAGAGCTCTGTGTGGTTCAAAAGCTTGTCTCTCTCACCCACAGAAGTTGGTCCAGTAAAAGATATTGTTGCTCCTATTGAAAGTTTAGAATTAGATCATTTCAGTTGCCTTAATCCTGCTCCCTCTCGCTTCTTATCTTGAACTGTTTTTCTTGAGAGTAACATTTGATACTGGCTCCTCAAAATTGACACTCCTTTTTATTTCAGTTTTTCAGCAAATGGAGAGCCTGAGCAATTACATTCTCAGGTGATACTAGGTGGAGCACTTCTTTCTATTTTGGCAGTGTTCTGTCTACTCAAAGACCGTGATTTGTCAATAACTGTGCTTCCTTATTTGAATTTTTTTCCTTGCCCATCCTCATAAACGGGCATGATTCAAAGTAAAGCTACAGACTGCTGAAAAATAGTCAGTCTCTTGTAGAGGAGAGAAGTAAAAGTAGGGTCCAAGTGGCATTCCATCCTTGATCTATTGCAGTGTCTGAGAAGGATGAGGCCGAGTAACATCTGTACTTCAGCATGTGTGTGTGGAGTGGACCAAAGTCATAGGTTCATTTAATCTTTTCTGGGTTAAGTGTGTCAGGATGAGAAAGGGCCACCTTTCTGCCCCTGCTCCTGCTTGTCATGGTGGGAAAGGACCATATTAGAGAACACTACCCATCCTGATTCTCCTCTTCACTGGTGGTGAGGAGGATTTGACCATTAGAAGGCACAACATCCCACTTTTCTTCTTGGGAAGTGGTTGGAGGAAGGATTAAGCCACTTCTGCTTGTGCACTTGAGCGAGAGAGAGATTAGGTTGTTGGACACCATGACGAGTTTCCTCCCCAGGAGCCCTCTGACCCACCAGCCTGGACTCCTTCTCACACTGCTGCTGTGACAAGCTGCAGACCTGCTCCTGTTCCCACACTTCCTCTAGCCTTCACACAGGTAGGGACACACTCAGCTGCAGTTACATGCAGGCTCTCTGACCAGTTACTGCATGAACAAACAATAGGGAGGCTACAGCCAAAATAACCACGAGCTTCCCAACCTAGGACCGCTTCCCCCGAAATATAAAACCAAAATTATACCATCTTGCACTGCACAGGGATTTGTACAGTGTAAGCTCATAGATTTCATCCCTCTCCCCAAATGTGGAGAGGAATATGCATTTCACTCAAACTCACTGGTTTAGATAAAGAAAAAACAAGTTTATTAACTACAAAAGATAGATTTTAAGTGATTATAAGTGATAGCAAACAGATCAAAGCAGATTACCTAGTAAATTTTAAAAAAAGCAAACTAAGCTTGATATACTAGATAGACTGGATATGAATTAGCAGTTTCTCACCCTGAGAGGTAGCACAAGCAGGCTTACAGATTTTTAAGGGGCAAGCTGCACTTGCTTTATAGCTTGGAATCCCCAGGTCTTTCATACACAAGCTAGAAATCCCTTTAGTCTGGGTCCAGCACTTCCCCCAGTTCAGTCTTTTTTCCTCAGGTGTTTCCAGGAGTACTCTTATGTGGGGAGTGAAGAACAACAGATGAAGTCTCTCCCTGCCTTATATAGCTTTAGCCTATAGCGGGAGCCCTTTTGTCCCAAACTCAGTTTGTGGAAAAACAGACATCTCAAGATGGAGTCAGTCATGTGGCCTGGTTACATGTCCTTGCATACCTTGCTGACTCATAGCAGCCATTACTTATATGCTGTCTGGAATGTTCACAGGAAGATTAAGTTCTTCCAGGATTCTTTGTGTTTGCTGATGGGCTATCAACACTGTTTGGTTTCTTCATTTTATACCAGAAAGGCTAGTTGTGGATGTCACCCAGTGTAAGCATGATTGAAATACAGCTACATAGTCAATATTCCTAACTTCAGATACAAAAATGATACTTGCATACAAATAAGATAGTCATATTCAGAAAATCATAACTTTTCCAGTGACACCTCACATGACCCATCTTGTACAAAATGCATCATAATTATGCCATAATCATATCATAATATCATTGTGAAGAATCTGGGGAGCGGGGGCTGAGAGCAGCCCCTAGCCCATGTCCCTACCCCGTGGGCAACCCACCTAGGGCAACTCTTATCAGGGCCTGGCTGTGGCTCTTCAGCCGCTGAGGCCCCACCCCCAGGCCAGGCCAGAAACTGGAGGTGTGTCGGGGTAAGAGCCACGGGAGTAGCTGTGGTGAGCTGCAGACCCTCCACCTGCCCTGGGCTGAGGGCCCAGGGGGTGGGAACATGGGCCTGGGGCTGTTCTTGGGCCCCCTTCCCTGGGCAGGTGCAAGGGACCTTGGCTGGAGAGGACTTTGGGGGAAGAGAAGGGGTTGGGGTGTGGCCACAGAGGGGGTGGGGCCTCACGCCTCCCCCCCACACTTCTAGGAAGACTCTATCGTCCCTGCTTGTTGCCATTGGTTATTTGATCGTAGGAAGTAAATATAAAGGATTTCTGTTTATTTAACATGGGATGCAGACTGAGGGCTTGGCTACACTGGAGAGTTGCAGCACTGGTGGTGGGTTTACAGCGCTGCAACTTAGTAACTGACCACACTTGCAAGGCACATCCAGCGCTGCAACTCCCTGGCTGCAGCGCTGGCTGTACACCTGGTCTGCTTGGGGTATAACGATTGCAGTGCTGGTGATGCAGCACTGCTCATCAAGTGTGGCCACCAAAAGCGCTGTTATTGGCCTCCAGGTATTAGGAGGTATCCCAGAATTCCTGCTCACAACAAACTGGAAGAATGGCTGAACTCCGAGCTCCCCCGAGCTGCTTATCTAAAAAACAAACACAGCTCCTGTTTGCTGGAGCGAGCGAGCGGAGGCAGGCAGGGGAATTGCTTTGAAACGTTCACAGCTGTTTGCTTGAAGAGAGAAGTCACATGGCAGAGGGGGTGGGGGGAGTCCGTGTTGAGCAGCTGCTTATGTGGTCTGAAGGCTATTTAGGAGTGCATAATTTGCATTTAGTGAATAAGAGAGGGGTGGGGGAAGGGCTCGAAACTTTTAAATTGATTGCAGGTTGGTGATGTGTATGTTCTAGTCCTTAGAACTTGCAAGGCAGGGAGCTGACAGATCCAAAAATCCACTCTCTCTCTCCCCCATGTTCCCCCTCACCACCCTCTTTTGAAAAGCACGTTGCAGCCACATGAACGCTGGGATAGCTGCCCACAATGCACTCTCAACAGTGCTGCAAATACTGCAAATGTGGCCACACTGCACCGCTGGTAGCTGTCAGTGTGGCCACACTGCAGTGCTTTCCCTACACAGCTGTACGAAGACAGTTGTAACTCCCACGCTGTACAACTGTAAGTGTAGCCGTACCCTGAGTGCATTGATCAGAGAGTGACCATGTTTTGGAAGCAGAAAATCAGGACATGCTAAATAAGATCAGCAAGGGTGGACACTGAATGTGAATAAAAAGGTTTCAGCATGTGGGATTAAGAAATGGGGGGTACAAATGGAGGAGATGAGAATGCTGGCAGGGAGCCAGAGTGGGGCGGGTTAAGGCAGTTCAATATCCACCTACATGTTTATACTGAGATTGGGACAAAATCCAGCTTTTGCAGAACCAGCAAAGACACTTCAGACAGTCTCTTAGAACCAGGATACCTGGTCACATGAGTCAGGTAACGTCTATTAATGATTGCAGTTAGAAGTGTATCTACCAAAAGCTGAATATCTCTTAAAGATTGACTTTAGCAGCATTTAATGGTTTAACCATGTAAGAACATCAGTCTCTCAATATCAAACATATCTTAGCTGAATTTAATATAGAATCTTTGTGTGTAACTGTGGTCCGAACATTTGAAATGTTGTAAGCTGTGAAGACAGAACCTCCTGTAGAAAGAAAAACTAAAGTCTGTGTAGAGGTATGTTGTTATAAATCTATATGCATTAAAGATCAAAATGCTGATAACGGACACAATATATTTAGCTCAGTTTTGTTTGTAAAAGTGGGAACATTTCAACGACATTTTTCCTAAAGGCATTTTACTTTGTGAATAAATTCCCTATTTATTGCTTTATCAATCTGCTGTTTTCATTTCATTTGATAAATGAGAGCAGCACAATGTGTCAGTTTAATCAGGGCTGTATCAGCAGAAATCAGTAGTATGGTATAACACTGAGTTCAGAGAAAATGGACCTGACCAGTATTCTTCAGAAAATATATTGGAAACTGAAAGAGAGCAGTGGATAATAGAATCTAGGGTTTAACAGTTACTTTGATATAACTTGCCTTGATATACTTGATTTGTGTGTCTGATGACAGAGATGAAGTCAGATTTGGTTTTAAAGTATTAAAAAAAAATTGTTTCCACTGTTTCAATTCCGATTTCTTATTTAGACTCTAATCCTTCAAGCACACATGTGCTTAACTTTAAGCATGTAAATAGTCTCTCTGACATCACTGTGTTAGATTAGCGCAGGGACCAAGTTGTCTTGTGTGTCTCTAAAGTGCTACACGTTCTTCTAATACTGTACAGACATATCTCCATTTCTGCAGTGATCAATACCCCCACAACACACCTTTCAAGATTCTTGGGTCCTACACATGCCTATCACAATATGCGGTGTACCACATCCAGTGCATCAAATCACCCAACAACAATTATATGATTCAAACTAAACAATCACTATACTCTCAGATGAACTCACACAGAAAAGTGATGAGACAAAAACACTATAATCTGTAGCCAAACTCTTTTCACAAAGTGACACTCCATATCCAACCTGTTGGTACTTGTCCTCAAAAGAAACCTGCACAACATCTTTAAAGGGCAAGCCTGGGAACTTAAATTCACAACTGTGCTACACACTAAAAAATGTGGACTCAATAGTTTTACTGGTTTTATATCTCATTACAGCAATTACACCGCACTGCCTGCTAACCCTTAACTGCCCTCTTCATTTTAAGTGGTCTCCCACAGCTTATGTTTACCTCCTTTCCTTAACAATCTGTCCCAACTTTTATTTTGCTCAGCCATTCTGGTTTCCTTTCCCAGACCTGAAGAAGAACTCAGTGAAGCTCAAAAGCTTGTATCTTCTACCAATGGAAGTTGATCCAATAAAACATATTCCCTCACCTACCTTGGCGCTCTTATCCTGAGAACCACGTGGCTACAACAACACTGCAAACAATCTGAATACAGTGTAATAATCATCAGATGTCCATTTCTACAGTACATTTTGTATCTTTTATGTAAATGCTTCCTCAAAAGGAAGCCAAAGGCAAATACAGAGTATGAAAATGAAAATTCTTGGACAATGTTTTAGTGGAAAATTGGAGTATTTTAACAAAAGGGCAGGAGTTGGAGCTGGAATACTATATTGCCTCTTCTCTTTTTATGGCAGACAGGGAACAGGCAAGGATGATCTGCTCTTCCAATCTTTAATGGAGTTGCTATGAGGAGAAACTTGCTGATATGTATATCTTACACATATGTTGCAATGCTATTTAACAGGCTTGGATTGAAGAGTAACTTTCAGGGTTCCCTGTGACTTGAGAAGTAGTGTGTTTGGGGCTTTTTTGGAATGAGGTGAAAGATGTCCAATACATTTTCTTGAAACACTCCATATTGGCCAACTTATAATACTGTTTCCCTGGTAGCAGTTTCTAAGAAAGCTAAAAACCTGACCTTTTGTCTCAGTGGTATGTCTGTCATAAATATGACGTTCTAGGCTGGTGTGTTGTAGCCGTGTTGGTCCCAGGATATTAAAGAGACAAGGTGGGTGTGTCTGCCAAACAGGAACCAAGTATCCTGAGCAGAATTAACCAATTACAGACATAGCAGGGAAGATCTCAAGACTATCAGCAAACGGAGAAATAGTCTTGTCATGTTGGTCTACTTCCTCATTCTATTTCTCCGTTTGCTGATAGTCTTGAGATCTTCCCTGCTATGTTTGTAATTGGTTAATTCTGCTCAGGATACTTGGCTGCTGTTTGGCAGACACAATAAAAAGTCCTATGAATATTGTCATGGATCCACAAGATTGGTGCTATCCCCCACCCAAGTTTTAGAACAGTCTGTTTACAGAAACTCCTTGGTGTATCAGACCCGCAAGAGGTCTCTCTTCCTGCACAGAGTAGGCCATGTGGCCTCATTGCGTCCTTAGACTGAACCTCTGGGACTCCAGAACTCTTCTTTCACATCTTGAGCTCTGAATCCATTCAGATGGACTCCTGATAGAGACTTGTACACTCTCCAGGAGTTAATGCTCCTCACCAAGCATTTGCAGTGACACTCAAACAGTGTTGTCATAACAGTTGGGTTTATTAGTCAAATGGAACACAGCGTAGGAAGTCCTTAAGTTAGCATAGATTCTCCATTGATATGAGGCCAGTCCTTTTTAATGACTTCTTTGGGCTCAGAAAGCTAGACGTCTTTCATACCTATGTCTCCTAGCCTGCCCTGAGAGCAAACAGTCCTTCCCCCCACTTCAGGTAACCATGCAAAATATAGAGGAAACTGAGGCACACAAAAGAATCATAATATTATAGAAAATTCCCCCTTTGTCACCTCTAAAATTACTAATAGTAAAATAAGGGGGAGGGAAGCTGCCTATATAAGAATTGTATTATACTTTCTTGTGGGTAAAAACTGAGTTCCAAATAATCACTTGGTGCTTCCTTCTTGAGCTGGCAGGGCCTGGGAATGCTCTGAGAACAGTATATTCTGCTCCTGAGGAGTAAGGAAGTGGCAATTCAACACACAGTTTTTGTAGTCAAAACAGTTAATTCTTGGAACTCTCTAGTGTGGACTCCATTTCAGTTCTATTACTGAAATGAGATATACACATGTAAACACTCTTACATTGGTACAGCTGCCAGCATGCTGGACAGTTATATCAATTTACTATACAAAAACTGGGTTTTGACCAGCCCTTACTACACTGTAAAAACTCTGAAGAAAGCAGTTAATCCTACAGTGATAGGTATTTAAGAAGTGATTAAGGCTGGGTGCCTTAGGAAGTCCACATGAATGTTTACAGAATATTAGAAGGTTCAGAAATTCATAGCAAATAGCTCCAGAATGAAATATCAGCCCCTCAAAAATACTCTCACACTAATTCCCATTGGAGACAGATGAATCAGATACACCTCTACCCCAATGTAACACGACCAGATATAACATAAATTTGGCTATAATGCAGTAAAGCAGTGCACCAGGGCAGGCGGGTCTGCACACTCTGGTGGATCAAAGCAAGTTTGATATAATGCGGTTTCACCTGTAACGCGGTAAGATTTTCTGGCTCCTGAGGACAGCGTTATATTGAGGTAGAGGTATAGTTTGAATTTCTAGGCAATGCCATTTAAAAAAATTTTTTTTTCAAAAAGTAAAAAAATCTTCCAATATTTTAACTTTTATATCTCTAAAACAGTTGTCCAATTCACTTCAGTTTTGGCATAGTATTTCTCTGACAACAGGAGATCACATATGGAAAATTAATTGCAGATTGGATTTGTTTTAAGGAATTTAGGGATGGGTGTTAATCAGCTACAATGTTATCTAGGGAGTCACAACCTTGGATTCATAATTAAGGAGGCACTGATCATGACTCAGTAGCTCAAGGTTGAGTTTTGTATTTGCATATTTGTGTCATATGAACACAAAAATGATATTCTTAAATTGAATCTAGAGTTGTAGAGCTAGCTTAATTTATGTAATTTCACTGGAATTCCAAGAATGTGGACTACTCCTGTGTTATACGATTTTACTTTGCTCAAGTTGTAGTTAATGTAGACTGAGTTGTAATGCTCATGTTCTGTGACCTTTGATGCTAGAAATTGAGATGACTGCTCTACTACTATAGTTTGAATATAAAACAAGAGAATATATGGACCAAGACTTTAGCAAGATAATTTGTTATGCTGCTCTGTTACATTATTAAAAACAGTAATGTATATTAACTGAAACATATGGCAAGTCTAGATATGCCATCAAGATATATCATAGCGTATTAAGAATTTCTAGAAATAAAATTATTAGAGATACATTATTGAAGTATGTGAAGCTCAAAGATATCTAATGTGATTAACTTGCAGCTTGTAAATATTAAATGTGCAATCTTCCCTCCACTCATTTGCTCCATATTTTACAAATTAGACATTTGTCTTCTATGAAGCACAGACTCTGTGGGAAAGGTATTGCTTTCCAGAAGTTGATCAAACTTAGAATCACAGAAATGTAGGACTGGAAGGGACCTCAAGAGATCATGTAGTAGTCTATTTCCCCACACTGAGGTAGACTAAGTACACCTAGACCACTCCTGGCAGGTATTTCTCTAAGGCCTGGTCTACACTGGGGGTGGGGGAGGGGATCGATCTAAGTTATGCAACTTCAGCTAGATGAATAATGTAGCTGAAATCGACGTACTTAGATTGATTTACCGCAGTGTCCTCACCCCGGTGAGTCGACTGCTGCTGCTCCCCCGTCAACTCTGATTGCACCTCTCGTGGAGGTGGAGTACAGAAATCGATGGGAGAGCACTTGGGGATCGATTTATCACATCTAGACTAGACACGATAAATCAGCCCCCACTGAATTGATTGCTGCCCACTGATCCAACGGATATGTAGACATACCCTAACTTGTTCTTAAAAACCTCCAAGGATGGTGATTTCACAGCCTCTCTAGATAACCTATTCCAGGGCTTTAGTTAGTTTTTTCTACTATCTAACATAAACCTTCCTTGCTGCAAACTAAGCTGATTACTTCTTGTCATATCCTTAGTGAACATAGAGAACTGTTGATCACCATCGTATTTATAGCAAACTTTGAATACTTTGAAGTGTTTGAATACTGTTATATCCCCCCATCTTCTCTTTCTAAACATGGACAATTCTTTCAACCTTTCCTCTTAGGTCATGTTTTTTAATCCTCTTATCATATTTGTTGCTCACCTTTGGACTCTCTCCAATTTGTTCAAGTCTTTCTTAAACATAGTACCCAAAACTGAACATAGTTCTCCAGCTGAAGCCTCCCGCTTACATATGACATTCCTGTTAATACAGTACATTCAAGAGTGAGATTTGTCTTTTTTCACGACAGCATCACATTGTTGACTCATTACATTTTTGATCCATTATAACCCAGCTCCTTCTCAACAGTGCCACTGCCTAGTCAGTTATTCCCCATTTTGTATCTGTGTGTTCAATTTTTCATTTCTAAGTGTAGTACTTTGCAGTTGACTTTATTGAATTTCATTTTACTGATTTCAGACCAATTCTCCAATTTTCATAATCTGGAGATATTAGCCTCACTGAAAGTATTATAATTTTATAAATCCATCTGTCTTCTATTCTGCTTTGCTATTACCATTCCTCTTACTTGATTTTGTCATGGGCACAGATTTACCATGTTTATTTTTCATTACAATTGTTTTGTTGAATGGAGTCATTAAGATTAAAAGGGACAAGGACAACCTTTAAGCTTTAGTCGTAAAGCATTCTCAGGTGCCATCTGCTAATACTATTGGCATTTAATTCCTACACCTTTTCTAACCTGAATGTGGTCATTGTGAGACAGGTCTTAACATGCAGAAATTTTTCAATAACAAGAGGCAGATAGACAATCCAAGTAGTCTTGAGCACAAAATTGAATGCCAGTAATGTAGAATAGATCTGTTTTAGATTACAGTATTAAGTCTGAATAACCCTATTCATGCAGAATACAGAATTATTACTTTAAAAATCTCTCAAGGGAATTTCTTTCCTGTTTTCTTAATTAGGTATTTTCTGTAAAAGCTCTTGATTCTGTCCAGTAATGTGGTAAATTTACAGATTGAAATTTGATGCTATAACAAAGCTTTGTCTAGCATTATGGGCTTGTCTACACTAACACTAAGTCTATCTAAATTACTCTAGTTAAGTCACGTAAGTTACATAACTTTAAGTCAACATAACTTGCATCGATTTAAAGCAGTGTCTACACCATGTTATGCTGACGGGATTTAGCACGGTAGTGAAGACAAGCTCTGATCCAACATTTTAAAAAGATGGGTTTTTTTGTATCTTGATTGAACTAATTAAAGTTTTCGCTCAAGGTTTGGACTACACCAATTAAGTGATAGCCAAATAGGATTTACAGGCCAAGTGGCTAATGAATGCTGAGACCGCTGTTGAACAGTACGTGACCATAGATTGCTACGTTCCTCAGATGAGACCCTCTGGTGAATTCTTTCATGATCCGGTCTAAGAAGTCACTACCCTCTATAGTATTGTGGATCTTTTGTGGTACAGTAGAACCTCAGAGTTATGAACACCTCTGAAATGTTCATAACTCTGAACAAAATTTTATGGTTGTTCTTTCAAAAGTTTGCAATGAATATTGGCTTAATATAGGTTTGAAACTTCACTATGCAGAAGAAAAATGCTTCTTTTAATCATCTTAATTTAAATGAAATAGGCACAGAGTTTCCTTACCTTGTCAAATCTTTTTTTTTAAACTTTCCCTTTATTTTTTTAGAAGATTAAGTTTAACACAGTACTGTATTGTATTTGCCCTTTTATGTATGTATGTATGTCTCTGCAGCTCCCTGATTGCATGCTTACAGTTCCAAATGAGGTGTGTGTTCGACTGGTCAATTAATAAATCTAATGTTCGTAACTCTGAGGTTCTACTGCAGGGGTAGGCAACCTATGGCACGTATGCTGAAGGTGGCACATGAGCTGATTTTCAGTGGCACGCTCAATGCCCGGGTCCTGGTCACCATTTTAATTTAATTTTAAATGAAGCTTCTTAAACATTTAAAAAACCTTATTTATTTTACATACAACAATAGTTTAGTTATATATTATAGATGTATAGAAAGAGACCTTCTAAAAACATTAAAATGTATTACTGGCATGCGAAACCTTAAATCGGAGTGAATAAATGAAGACTCAGCACCCCACTTCTGAAAGGTTGCCGACTTCTGTTCTACTGTATCTGAGTGTCTTCCAGAAGCGGGCATTAACAAAAATGAATATATGCCGAATGTAATAAATCTGAACCCTACTGCCTTACCAGAGGAAAACTCTGTGTGTGAGTGTAGTTTTTCTTTTTTAACTTCATGTGCTTTATAATGTTCAGAGGGAAGGCAATTTCAAAGTAGTGCATGGTGTATTTGGACTGGAATGTAGCTAGTTTTGTGATAAATCTTAGTTCTGGTTCGAGTGTGTGTTACAGTCAGCCTCTGAGAATGCCCTACTTCCTGTGCAAACAAGCATTGCCCTTGGTTTAGAAAGTTCCATTGGTTCTGAGGAGAAAGTCCCAGAAGGTAAGGTAATCTTTTAGGTATGCTGGGCCAATGCCATTTAGTGCCTTGAAAATAAGGACTGATTTAATAAATTTACATTTAACAATGTGTTCAGTGGGCAGCCAGCAAAGAGAGCAGAGAACACCATGGCAAGGTACTTTGCTAATGTGTATTGCTGATTACGAGTGCTACTGCATTCTGCACTGATTGCAGTTTTTCTTAAAGCTGATGCTTTCAGGCCCAAATAAATTGTGTTTTTATAATCCAGACAGGAGGTGATGAAGACACTAAAAGCTTCTCCAGTGACCCCATGTACATAATTGTGCTATTAAAATCCCTGCTGGCATAAAGGGAGAGATTCTAGAAAGATCAAGGGGAAAAAATGTACTTGTGGTTTTTATATTTTGCAGGGTATATGTACAGCTGTTGATTATATTTTAATTGTTTAAAGAGCAATACTTAGTCACGTTCTGAATAGTAGTGCCAAGGTGAGTGCAGCAAAGAGCAAGATTCTTGATTCTGTAAATTCACACGAAGAGCTTGAGCAATATGCCAAAATAATAACTAAACATAAACATTCTAAAGAACTGTTCCCATATCCTGCCGTCACTGCTGGTACTAGTGCAGCAGTTGCACACGTTTCACAGGAAACTGCATGGGGAATGCCATCTAGGAATGTTAGAGCAATGGTTCTCAAACTGTTGTACTGGTGACCCCTTTCACATAGCAAGCCTCTGAGTTCGACCCCCCCTTATAAATTAAAAACACTTGCTTATATATTTAACACCATTATAAATGCTGAAGACAAAGTGGGTTTGGGGTGGAGGCTCACAGCTTGCAACCCCCCATGTAATAATCTTGTGACCCCTTGAGGGGTCCCGACTCCCAGTTTGAGAACCCCTGTGTTAGAGCAACTGTAGTGATACAAGGTAGAGAGACCAGAGCTGTGCCATACCTTTAACGTGCCTTGTGTGGTAGCACCCACCTCCACGAGGGGGGTAGCTACCAGCTCTGGGAGCGTGGCTCTCAGTGCAGGTACACTGTCTGCACTGGCGCTTTATAGCACTGAAAATTGCTGTGCTCAGGGGTGTGTTTTTTTTCACACCCCTGAGCAAGAAAGTTGCAGTGCTGTAAATTGCCAGTGTAGACAAGCCCTTAATAAAGTGTGAGAGAGAAACTTGTCATTGTTGCAATTTCCATTAGTACTGGCTTAGGAATGTGAAGTCTGATTATTCAGGCTGTTAGGAAAACACTCCGTAGGTTTCTAACTGGGGCTGCTTGCTACTATCATAATGGATACAGATCTTTCTAGATACATTTTTTCTGGTGCATGTTTGTTTAGCGTGCTCTTATGTTTATTTTAAAGAAATCTTGTTTGATTTCACCAGTTCATTAAAGGACATTGCAGTGTTTGTTGACGATTTAAAACTTTTTAAGGAACAGATGTGCTTTATCTTAAAATCCAATCTATAAAAAATAAATGAATGGGTCTTGTGGATGGTTCGTATAGTGCATATCCATACAAATACAGAGACATAGCTTTTAAGAGCCTAATTCTTTAGATAACTTTAGCAGCATGAGATTTATGTCCAAACAGGGTGAATTATGAATTCAGCCCCCAAGGGCATGTGTAGAAACTGGAAAGAGGAAAGGTGTAGGACAGGGTTTCTCAAACTTCATTGCACCATGACCCCTTTTTGACAACAAAAATTACTACACAACCCTGGGAAGGGGGACCAAAGCCTGAGCTCCACCACTCCAGGCAGAGGGGCCAAAGCCCAAGCCCTGCCATCCTGGAAGGTGCCGAAGCTTGAGGGCTTCAGCTCTGGCGGGTGGGGCTCAGCCCCGAGCCCCAGTAAGTCTAACGCCAGCCCTGGCGATCCCATTAAAACAGGATCAGCACCCACTCTGGTGTCCTGACCCACAGTTTGAGAAACACTGGTATAGGAGAAAGAAGAGACCCTTTCAAATGTGTTACTAAGCATTATGTGCCTCAATAAAAAAAATCACTATTGTAACCATGGTCAACATGACTCATGCTCCTTGTCCAATCCACATCTATTCCTTACCTTTTTCATGTTTTTTAAGATAAAGATAGAAGCTGGGATTTTCAAAGGAGCCCAATGGAGTTTGGTGCTCAGATCACATTGAATCTGAATGGGACATGGCCACTTAATTCCTTTAAGCTCTTTGAAAAGCCCAGTCAGACTGATTACATATTTCCAAACTACCAGTCTTTTTTTAGTTAGCAACCTAGTTCTGCTGAGTGCCTCCTGTCTGGTTCAGAGGATGATTACCTCCCACTAATTTGCATAGAAATTGAGGACACTCAACCTCTCAAAAGATTGGTTCCAGTCCTGCTCTCATCAAAGCAAAAGGCAGAACATCCATTTCCATACCATTACTATGCTGGTAAAACACCTCATGTCCCTATATAAAACTTCTTACAGTAGTGCACAGATATATACACACCCTCAAAGTTATACTTAGTCCAAGCAAGGCTCAGGCACCATTGCATCCTGCATCATCGGGTCACTGCAGCATTGTAACATTTGGACAGGAAATGTAAGTGTTGGAACTGCAGTAGTAAAGCTAATTCTAACATTGTAGCCAGACAGTGTTCCTGCTTACCAGGTGGTGGCTCAGAGCTCTGGCTTTGCCACCTGTCAACCTAGTCACCAATTGTGTGTACACGGCTGAATCAATATTCAGCTGATCTATCCTATGTCCAACCCTACTCTTCATTTGGAGCAACTTAGGATGTTCTTTCTTGGTCTTGGCTCTCTCTTTACTCACCACATGTGTAACAAAGGGATGCGGAAATAGGTGTGCCAAGTCCAACTTTATATTTTGTAAATCAGGTATACTTTTTGAGGGCAGTTGCCGTGGTAGTCTGTGCTTCTTTAATAGAATCTCCGACACACCTGAGATCTGAAAAAAAGAACACAGTTAAAGGTTCTGCAGCTGTGCTACTTCTCATACTCATTCCTTATATCCAAAGTGCATCCACTTTCCTCCTATCTCCCCCCTAAAAGAATGACACGTTCCCAGGAACCTCATTGCACTAGCTGACACAGGAAGCCACAGTGAGAGACATGGAGAAATGTCTTTCCTTTTGGACACAAATCCTGATAACCTTGTCTCTGGAACCTAGTGGAAAACAAGAGAGAGAAAACTGTTAGTACAGCTGCAGTACAAAACATAAAAAAGCCCAACCACAATTAAAGGAAAAATAGAAAGCTATTTGAAAATATCAAATAAACAAATTAGAAGAATGGAACTAAGCCGCTTCGCCTTTCTGAGCACTGCTAGCAGACCCACGGTCAATCTTGTCAGCAGCTATAGACATACCTTAAGGTATTTACATTTGTGTAGACATAGCAAGGCACACCCCTGTCTTCACAGGACATGCCCAGATCCAGGATGATTCAGAGGTACATCCATTGGAGCAAACAAAAAATATGAGTAGATTTCAATATATACTGCAGACCCAAGGCACTATGCATTCTTCTCCAGAGAGCTGTGCCAGGAATTTTGGCAGAGATGCACTAATCCACAAGCCTTGCAACTCTTAACAGGAGTGTTGTATGTCATTTCAGTGCACGTTGTGCTCCTGAAACTTGATACATAGTGTTGATGCACTGGTCAGTGGGGCAGTTCTATACTGCAGACATGGCATTACTGTATCATCTCTTTAAAAATGTTTTTCTTACCATTTCTCCTGGGTGCTTTTATTTTGCTGTAATTGTATATAAAAATATTTTTCTCCTGTTTAAAAGACAGTTGCTGAATATAAATGTAGAAATACAAGGTTACACAGATTTCATTAGTGTGACTGTTACAGACCTGACCTCTTTGTATATTGGTAGCTGTATTTTTAAAATGTATTAAATTCCATATTGTCATTAGTTATTAAGGTCAAGGTCTTGGTGTTTTTAATTTTAGTAAAAGATGAGTATTTTAACCATATTACAGGGATGTAGTCAGGTGTTGTACTCCATGAACACTGCTATTCTGTACTTTTAGATACATATTAGATGCAAATCTAGAACAGTCATGTCACTTCCACGACCTATTTTTAGGTAATCTTTACCCCTTTTTTTATTTGTCCTTAAGTGTGCGGCGGGAGGGAGGAAGAAGAAGAGGGCACAAATATAACAATCCCAAAATGGAGATCAGATACGTTTATAACCCTCCTTTTTTATGGATTCTCAGTTAGTTTTTTCTCTTTGATGATTTTTGACACAGTGCTGAAACAAGAGTTTGTTTTTCAAACTGCTGAGTGTACTGTGTGGCACTGGCTGACACATTCAGTAATTTAAATCAATTCAACAGAATCAAGAACTGAATGACCAGTCGTCTCTGAATCTTTTGTCTGAGAGGTAAATCAAGAATGTTTCTCTTGAGCTTAGCCAAACGGTTAACTTCTAGTGAGACAGATACTTGATAGACCTGGGCAGAGATTGCTTAGTCTTTGAGAATAAATAAGAGACCAGATTTGTCCTTTTCAGCAGCAAACTGTCAGTTATTATCATATCATTGCAAGTGTGTAATGTCAGCATGAGGGCATACAACAAGCAAATACTTTTAAAACAACTTTATGAGATTTTTGAATATCTTATGAACATGTCAATTAAATTAGATTGATTTCCAAATTAAGAGAGAAGATATAAAGCCATGCAGAGAAAAAAGGTGAAAAGGACTTAGAGTGCACCAGTGCATGTTGTGAAGATTATAATGAAGACTAAAATTTCCTAATGGAAAAAACTCAAAGGTTGTAAATTCTTTCTCGTTTACAGTGTTTGAGACAGATTAGATGAGCGTGAAACATGATACAAAAGTTGTTAATGTGTATAGCTTCCCCCCACCCTATATTGAACTTCTCCATTGAATTGGTGCAGTGTTATATGTATAAATACTTGTTTACACAGTAATGAGTAGGATGAGGATAGAGGGTAGCTGAGTCCTGCATGAAGGAGAGAACATCTGGGTGGCCACCATATTATTCTCATGAGTAGCAGAATTATTACCTACTGTAGGGGGAGTGTATGGCTAAGTACTTAATTAGCATGATGAGGATCACATGTTATTCCGTGTCTCTCTAGATAAACCCACTTTCTGCCCAAACCCTGCCTCTTACTAACCTGGTGCTTGCAAGAGAGAAAAGTGGATGGGGTTTGATGTTTACCGGTCAGCATCAAGAATTCAGATCATCACTTGATTTTGCCTACAGCCATTTACAGCCTCCACTTACCCTAGAGCTGAAGTGCCTCAATCTTGCACATTTTACAAGGATCAGTCAAAATGATACTGATACTGTGAAAAAAGCTGATACTGAATATGCTTAATTCAATTAACAGTGATAAACCTTTATTGTGTGTTTGAAATCATAGCAGTTACATTGATGTACTGGCTCCTTGTGTTGTTATGATGTCTGTCAAAGTGTCTTGTACATTTATTTAGGTACCGTTACACTGTCAGTAGGTGAACATTTTTGTCTTATAATGTAGCCATTGAAATAAGAATGGAAACATCTTTCCCATTGATTTTAAATATTTATTCAATTAAATAGAGAAAGTTACTTTTAAGGTGCTCTGAAATAGTTAACTGCTTGTCCTTCAGGAGTATCATAATGATACTTTGTTGTTTGGCACAAAGGATTTCTATCCTTTAACAGGTTTACTTTTTGCTATGTGTTTCACTGAATTTCATGGTACATTCAGGATTTGAGTAAATCAGCATGCAGTACGTTTGTCAGAAATAAATCTTCATTTTATGCTAGCATTTTTTAAAAATGGTTGTTTTACCTATTTCTAATCAGATTACTACAGGTTTTTCCAGCAAGTGTTTATGTAAAGAATCGTTGCCTTGTGAAGTTATTGCTTGCGGTGATAAACTTATCTAGTTTTACTATGTGTTTTTGAAATGGTCAAAGAAGGAGTATATCAAGGCGCAAGATAAGCAAACAGAACATTTTGGAATTGATTCAGTAGTGTTTGTATTTTAATAGATTGCAGATAGTATACCCAGAACAGAAATGTTAAAGGCATATATATTTACAATAGCTAGGTATTTCGGTGTGCAAAAGGTTTGACTGAACCCATAAAAGTACTCAGAAATCAGCTTTCAATTGAATTCACCCTAAATTTTGAGTTCCTTAGAATTTTGGACTTTTGTCTGCAAACTTCTTGAAGAGCTCTGCATAGGCTCAATAGCTTGTGTCTCTTACCTACAGAAGCTGGTCCAATAAAAGATACTACCTCACCCACCTGGTCTCTCTGTTCAGTCTCTTTGTGAACTTCTGTATTATTGACTGTTCGGGGTTGTCATGGTAAAATTGCCCACTCTGAACCTTAGCGTCCAAAAGATGGGGTACCAGCATGAATTCCTTTAAGTTTAATTACCATCTTAGAACCTGTAGCGCTGCCACCAACCAGGAATTACAGTGCCTGGTACACTCTAGTCCCCCCAAAACCTTGCTCAGGGACCCGCAAGACCCAGACCCTCTGGATCTTAACACAAGGAAAGTAAACCCTTTCCCTCACCGTTGCCTCTCCCAGGGTTTCCGTCCCTGGGTTACCCTGGAAGATCACTGTGATTCAAACTCCTTGAATCTTTAAACAGACAGGAAAATTCTCCTTCCCCCCTCCTTCTCTCTCCCCCTCCCAGACTCTCCCTGAGAGAGAAAGTAATCCTAACACAGAGAGAAATTAACCTTTCTCTCCCCCTTCCCTCCTTTCTCCCCACCAATTCCCTGGTGAATCCAGAGCCAGACCCCTGGGGTCTCACCAGAATAAAGAAACAATCAGGTTCTTAAACAAGAAAAGCTTTTAATTAAAGAGAGAAAAAACAGTAAAATTATCTTTGTAAATTTAAGATGGAATATGTTACAGGGTCTTTCAGCTATAGACACTGGGAATACCCTCCCAGCCTAAGTATACAAGTACAAATTAAAATCCTTTCAGCAAAATACAAATTTGAACTCCTTCCAGCCAAATACACATTTGCAAATAAAGAAAACAAACATAAGCCTAACTCACCTTATTTACCTAGTACTCACTATTCTGGACATATAAGAGACTGTATCAAAGAGATTGGAGAGAAACCTGATTGCACGTCTGGTCCCTCTCGGAACCCAGAGAGAACAACAACCAAAAACTAACAGCACACACAAAAACTTCCCTCCCTGAAGATTTGAAAGTATCTTGTTCCCTGATTGGTCCTCTGGTCAGGTGACAGCCAGGCTCACTGATCTTGTTAACCCTTTACAGGCAAAAGAGATATGAAGTACTTCTGTTCTATTAACTCTTACTTATTTGTTTATGACAGGGGTGCACTTCCAAGTTTGTTAATATAGGGTAGGTGGGACTTGTCGCAGAGTGGAAATAGCATTGTATTTTTCCAAACATACTCTGTAGTAGTGGAGTAATCTATTGGTCTGAGCAAAGGACTTGGAATGTTCTGATCCCAGCCCTACTCATTCCATCCACAGTCAAACTATTTTAGATCCTTAGGAATCTTCTGCATTTGTGCAAAACATGTATTACTCTTTATTACTGTTGTTTTACTTTTCATCTTCAAGATATTTACCAACAAGTGTCACAACAGGGCTCTAAGGTTAGGTAAGATATTATTTTCCTCGTTATACAGATGGCTAAAGTGAAGCACAGAGAGATGATGTGACCTCCCTAGGGTCACACAGTGAGTCAGTAGCAGAGCTGGAAATAGAACATAGAATTCTTACCTTCTGGTTTTATAGTCTAACCACTAGAAAATACTCTTTTTCCTTTTGTTTAAAAAAAACTTGTATACAAGAGCTAGTTATTTATTTGGTGCAGGTCAGCAGGGCAGAAACCACTTTCAGTTGGTTTCTCAGAAATGAAAACTGCATTTCAGTTGTGCTTTTTGATCCTGGGTAACTATCAGGTGTAAACTCTGTAGTTGTAGCCATGTCAGTCCCAGGATATTAGAGAGACAAGATGGGTAATATCTTTTATTGGACCAACTGCTGTTGGTGAGCGAGACAAGCTTTTGAGCCACACAGAGCTCTTCTTCAGGTCTGGGAAAGGTACTCTAGTGTCACAGTTTATTGCAACAATTTGTAACCCACTAACTCCCTCTTTTTGTTCTATGACTGCAGAGGTGTTAATGGGCCACTCTACCTTGAATAAACCTCCCTCCCTTCCCCCATGTGATGGATTGTTGGATAGGCAATCTTCTCCTCCAGCCTTCTGTGTCCTCAAAGCATGCCTGTATGTGGTTGCCCTGTCTCTGCTTTCTCTTCATTTTCTCTTAGGCCTGGTCTACACTAGAGAGGGCAGGCGGGGGGATCAATCTAAGTTACCCAACTTCAGCTACATGAATAACATAGCTGAAGTCAATGTATTAGATCAACTTACCATGGTGTCTTCACCGCGGAGAGTGGACTGCTGCCACTCCCCCGTCGACTCTGCCTGCACCTCTCTTGGCAGTGGAGTACAGGAGTCGAGGGGAGAGTGCTCGGTGATCGATTTGTCGTGTCTAGACTAGATGCGATAAATTGACCCCCGCTAGATCGATCACTGCCCACTGATCTGGCAGGTACTGTAGACATACCCTAAATCTTCTCCTTTTCTATTTAACTTCTGTCTCTGCCTCCCCACCTCCCTTAGGATTTTTTCCTCTATTTTTAAAAACTTTTTTTCGTTTTTATATATTTATTTTTTCTACCCCATGGTCAAAATGAATCAAGGATCACAATGTTGTTTTTTTTCTCTCTATATCTGCTACTTCCTTACTGTGCCCCACATACCCCTGAATCGGGAGAGAGACCCCTGCAGGAGCTAATGTTTTATGTCCAGAAGGAAGCTGAACCCTCCCTTGGGCAAGGATAGGAAAAGAGGAAGAACAGCCCTTCCCAAAGCCTGCCATATAGAAGAGGAGAAGATTGTCCTTTTAGAGCACGTCTTTAGAGTACTGCTGCTTTAACGTGGCTTGTGTAGTCACAGCCCAGCGCTCTTAAAAAAAAAACAAACAAAAAAACAATTCCACGAGGGGAATATCTACCAGCGCTGGGAGCGCAGCTCCCAGTGGTGGTGCACTGTCTACACTGGCGCTTTACAGCAGTGAAACTTGCTGCGCTCAGGAGTGTGCTTTTTCACACCCCTAAGCGAGAAAGTTGCAACCCTGTAAAGTGCCAGTGCAGACAAGCCCTTAGTCGGCAGTGTCCAAACAAAAAGATCTATCCATGGCAGGTTCCACCTCTGCTGTACAGTGGGAAGGGACACAGAAGATCCTCGGTACTGTGGAGAGAGGTCTCTGCAATGACATTGGGTGCTAGCTGGGGCTGGAAGGAGGAAAAGGAAAGAGGATAACAGAGAGAGAGAGAATGGTAGAGAGAGTGCTGACAGAGCTGGGAATGAGAAAAAGTGAAAGTGATTGGGTGCTAGCTGGGATGGTGAATAAAAGAGGGAGGTATTGTACAACATTTTCCTCAGTGACAAGGGTAAAGTACAACAGAAGGGCATAGACACATTTGGAGAGTCTTCGCTGGCCTGAATTGCCTGCTGTGTGTGCCTCAGTTATCCATTCAGCTGTCTACAGTGCTGGCCTTCCTACCTGGCCTGTGGAATCATCTGGTAAGAGAAACTGCTATTCAGAAGAATGAACAAGAATAATTATTCTGGTAACATAACTGGAAAAAACCTAATTAAGCAAGAAGGTAAAAGATTAAAAAATGGTTATTGGAGAGAAGGCAGATGGGGAAAACAGCAGAGAAGTCAGAGGGCTAGTGGGAAAAATGGGGCTCACATTTAGTTTTTTGCCTGGTCCCTCTGATTCCTCTAGTTTTACAGGCCACTGTCAATATATATGAATTATATGGACATTTTAAAATCTCTCTAGGCATGGAATAAACGTACAGTTTAAACATCCATGGTTTAAATAAGCACAAACACAATTTTCCCGCTCATTACTGACCAACAGAGAGGTGTTTTTGGTTTTGATTTATTTAAATATAGGAAGTTTTGTTCATATGGAACAGTTGAGGCTTACACTGTTATCTGGAGGCATAAATAATGAGGCTTTCACACCTTTCTGTGTAGACACTTCAACTTCGTATCTCTGTATAGTCCTCTTTCTTTCCCTCTCAACCATGCCCCCAGTATTCTAACATTAGACTTTCTTCCAGTCATACTGTCAGTTCCTCTGGACTCTGGTTGGTTCTGATCAAGATATAGTACCATTGAAGATGGGATCAAAAATCTTTAAAGTATTTTACTGTGTGTAATGCAGGCACATTGACTGAAATCAGTGCATTAACCACTGAGTACCTATAGGAAAACAGCACTGATTATCTGAATAGACACTCTTCAGACAAACTCAATAATTTTTGAAATGTCACATAGGTGTTTAACCCGTAACCATAACATGTTCCTTCAAATTAGAAAGTACAGGAATGTTGTGTTGTATGTGTACAATGTTATGCTGACTGAAAGTACAGGAATGTAATGTTGTATTGATTTACTGAAGAGCTATGTTTTAGTACTAGAATATTTGCTATAAATTTGACTTAAAACTCTATTGAATCCTGAACCAGAAGGCATATGGCTTTGTTAAAAACACATTAATCCTTAGTTTATCTTTCTGAACAGGACTGTAAAAGGATTAAGGAATCTGGGCTGGGGCGTTGTATTTAAACCACCCTTTACTGCTAGCATAGCACTGTTGTTCTTTCTTTGACGCAGACCCAGACAAAGGCTGAGTGTAGCAAGGAAACAGACAGCACGCTGACGCCTCCAGTCAATGCCCCTGCCTGGCTCCAGGATTTGTAAACAGAAACATCCTAGGCTCCAATAAGGCAGACAGTGGCTCTGCTTCTGATCTGCATGCAGGAAGTGCCTGCTTGTACAAGCCCAGCTATTGCACATAAGCACATATAACTAAGTGTTTAGGTTTGGCTGAACCTTCTTATTGTGAAAATTATTGGAGAGGGGAGGAAATATGAGTTGACTGAAATCATAGACAGCATTCCTAAGTTTTGTAACACCAAAAAGATTTTGAAAAAGAAAAGTAATAACGTTAAAGTTAGAGTGCTTTCCATTTAAAAGCCTGATTTTTAGACTGCTCGCATTAGCAGATGACACAAAGTTGGGATGTGTTGCCAGTACGAAGGAGGACCAGAATATAATACAAGAAGATTTCTATGACCTTGAAAACTGGAGTAATAGAAATGGATGAAATTTAATAGTGCAAAGTGAAAGGTCATGGATTTAGAGACCAACAGAATTTTTGCTATAAGCTGAATACAAATCAATTGGAAACGACAGAGGAGGAAAAAAACGTGGGTGTAACTGGTTGATCACAGGATGATTATGATCCACCAATGCGATGTGGCCGTGAAAAATTCTAATACAATCCTAGGATGCATCAGGCAAGATATTTCCAGTAGCGAAAGGAAAGTGTTATTACCGCAATACAAGGCACTGGTGAGACTTCATCTGGAATACCATATGCAGTTCTGGTATCCCATGTTTAAAAAAGATGAATTCAAACTGGAACAGGTGCAGAGAAGGGCTACCTAGGATGATCAGCGGTATGGAAAACCTACCTTATGAGAGGAGACTCAGAGCTTGTCTTGTTTAGGCTAACCAAACGAATGATGAAGGGAGATAAGATTGCTCTTTATAAATACGTCAGAGAAAATAAACACCAGGGAGGGGGAGGAGTTATTTAAATTAAGGGCCAATGTTGGCACAGGAACAAATGGATATAAACAGGCCATCAAGTTTAGACTTGAAATTAGATGAAAGTTTCTAACCAGAGGAGTGAAGTTCTTCAGGATTGAAGCCTCCCAAAGGGAGCAGTGGAGGCAAAAAGCTAACTGGTTTCAAGACTGAACTTGATAAGTGTTTTGGAGGATGGTGTGATGAGATTGCCTACAAGGGCACATGGCGCATCTGCAACTGCTAGTAGCAAATATCTCCAACAGCTGGAGATGGGACACTAGATAGGGAGGGCTCTGAGTTGCAATGAATTCTTACCCAGGTGTCTGGTTGGTGGGTCTCGCTGTCATGCTCAGGGTCAAATAATTGCCATGTTTGAGGTCAGGAAGAAATTTTCGTCCAGGTCAGATTGGCAGAGACCTTGGGTTTTTTTCACCTTCCTCTGCAGCACGGAGCATGGGGTCACTTGCTGATTTAAACTAGAGTAAATGGTGGCTCTCTGTTACTTGACATCTTTAAATCACAATTTGAGGACTTCAGTAACTCAGCCACAGGTTATGGGTCTATTACAGGGGTGGGTGGGTGAGGGTCTCCGGCCTGCGATGTGCAGGAGGTCAGACTAGATGGGTATGTTTACAGTACCCGCCGGATCGGCTGGTAGCGATCAATCTATCAGGGATTGATTTATCGCCTGTAGTGTAGACGCGATAAATCGATCCCCAATCGCTCTCCCATCGATTGCTGAACTCCAGCTCAGCGAGAGGCAGAAGCATAGTCGACAGGGGAGTGGTGGCCGTCGGTCCCATGCTGCGAGGACGCGAAGTAAGTGATTCTAAGTTGATCTAAGATACGTCGAGTTCAGCTACGCTATTCTCGTAGCTTAAGTTGTGTATCTTAGATTGTTCCCTCCTCCCCCCAATGTAGACCAGGCCATGATCATGACAGTCCTTTCTGGCCTTAAAGTCTATGTAAATATTTTTCCTAGCAGTTTTTCTGCAGTTTCTAATGTTTTCTGGTCTGTGAGATATATGTCCAAGAATGTTGCTCTTGTGAAATATTTAATTATTGAGTCCATTGCAATTAAAATAGTTTTATTCTGCCTTTGTAAAGTAGTCTGACTTTCATAGTTCTGGTACAGGCATTCTTTTGTGGCCCAACATTTTTACACAGTAAAATGAGTAAGTGACTTCCCTCAATTGAAAGCAGTTAGCTGCTCTTTGATTTAATGTCAGAAATTAAGGCCAATGGGTCCAACATCAGTGTAAGGGGATGTTTTATCTTTCAGTAAATTTTTTCTCATTTATTAAAGAACGTCTTAAAGTTTTCAAATAATTTTCATTTTCATGATTGCAAACCAGGTATTGTATATGGCTTATCTTCCAGCAGCTAAATGCTAATCTTGAAACCACGATAAAGTGTACTTCATTCAATTTGCTTTTGGAGGTGAGACCTTCTCTCACTTTACTTCTTCAGTAGCCAAGAATCTCTCTCTTTACCTTTTTAAAATGCAATTTGTTGTGTAGCCTACTTCAGGTTTAATTTCACATTAGGAAGGAACTTCAGATCTATCAAGACTGTAATTAGAAACAGTATTTTAGTATATGGCAGTCTTTTCACACTGTACTATTAGAAGCTAACCCACAGATGTCTCTGGATTCAGAGTAATGAAAACAGAGAGAAAAGATGAATTGGGCTTTTAAGAACTTTGCTGAAGAAAATGACAATTTTTACACAGAAGACTTGAGTCTAGATCAAACCCTTCCATATTAAACCCCGAGGCACTAGAGGAGGTGGTCTCGGTGAGGACTTCCTTGTATAGATGTTCCCTCATGTTATCTCATGACAAGGCGGGGGGTGGAGGAGTGGGCACAGATTTTTTACTACATGTGTGCAAAAATGCCAAGGGCCTAAACCTCAACTATAGATTCTGGTGGATTTTCACGGAGACAGAGAGATATGCATGGAGGCCCACTGGAGCCACGCTACCAAAATCTTGCCGTGTTTCTTCAAGGACCTCTCTGGGGATTCTGCTAAAAAGATATTACAGTCCCAGCTGTATTATCTCTCTCTCTTTGTGGTGCTAGAGGGGTATGAGTGTTGCCATCTCTCGTGATTTCATTGCAAGTCTCATGATATTTGGTGTTTTTTTTCTTAAAGCCTGAGTTCCTAGAGTCAAGTGGTTACATGGAAATCTCAGCTTTTGTTTTTGTTTTTTAAAACCCTACCCCAAATGGTTGTCAAGAAAAGCATGAACATGTGACCTAAGTGTACTCTAAATGCTCAGAAATCAGAAGGCAAATAAAAATATCCCCAAATTTATTATTTAAAAATCTAATGAGTTTTTAAGGCCTGATTCATGATTTTTGAACACTTAGTGTTGGCAATACTGATGATATGAAACACACATATTGACATCATGGTGTCTCTTGCCTGCCCTCTCCTCCCAGTCTGCTCACTCCATCCACTCCTCCCTCTATGAAGTCCAGAGGAGTCCTCCCACTGAGCTGTGAGAGGAGATTGGCCTCCATTCCACCTGGTAATGAGGACATTTCCACACACAGAGACCCGCTCCATGAACAGATATCAGGGGCACCATCAGGTCCTTGGAATTAAAAAAAAAAAAAAAAACAAACAAACCTAAATCAGGTACTCTTCTAAATTTATCTATATTACTTATAAGAGTAGAAAGTGTTCCTTATAACTTTTAAAGAACTGAAAAATTTGTTTGTTTTTTAATTAAAATACCTAAGATTTCAGTAGATTACAATACACAGGTATAAAACTACACTTTAAAAAAAAAAGTTGGAATTTATTTACATTACAAGTTAAAGGTATGGATAATGTACAGATAAAGTTTTGTTTTCCATTGCATACAGTAATTAATTACATCACTGTTATCGGAAGCTTAGCTGTACTGGGATGAGGTTGAAGCAGTATTAATAACTTGCAAACTTCCCTCTATAGAGCATACCATGTATTGATGGGAGGAGGGGCCAACAGTGTCAATCTACAATTTCTGAAGAACCATTCATTTCAGGGTAAAATGTCGTCAGTCTTGCTCGTCTACTCCTTGTGCGCAGAACAATGAGCAGGAAACTGAGTTGAAACTGATTGGAGTTTTTACCTCCAAATGAGGAAAATGAGTAAGGGAGAAAATGTCCCTTTGAGAAGCAATAGCACATTACAGGTCTCTTTCATCTACCATTGATTGGCAAATTCTATAATAGCAAATTTCTCAGCACTTTAAACCATTATTGCTTTTGAAAGTGTGCTGTGTTTGAAAGAGTTTTCAGTTACTTTCAACCTAAAGATTAGGGAAATGACCTCTTGATGTCTTACCATGAAAGCAGTTTTTGATACTTTTTATGAAAGATATTTTATACAAAGGAAATTGCATCAGAGTGACATACGTACTGGAAAATTTAAGCATGCAAGACAACTCTTCTGCTTTTTGAAGTGTCCTCTGGGAGTCAGGGCAGATGACGGCTTTGTGGTGTTTTGGAAAGATTGAGTGGGAACAGTTTGATTTCTCAGAAACAAATTTTTAGAATTTTCTTTTTGTGGGAAATTTTGAAATCTCTAACTTCTTGTTCTGAACTACAACAAAACTTTTTTCACAATGTCATAATTCCCCGCAGAATGGAAATTCTGAGATTCAACCAGCTGTATTACAGTGTAACATAAGAATGGCCCTACTGGGTCAGACCAAAGGTCCATCTAGCCCAGTGTCCTGTCTTCCGACAATGGCTAGTGCCAGATGTCCCAGAAGTAGTGAACAGAACAGGTAATTATCAAGTGATCCATCCCCTGTCACTCATTCCCAGCTTCTGGCAAACAGGCTAGGGACACCATTCCTGCCCCTCCTGGCTAATAGCCATTGATGGACCTATTGTCCATGAATTTATCTACTGTATATACTCATTCATAAGCCGAATTTTTTTAGTAAAAAGGGGAAGCACCAGAGAAGGTGGTCGGTTTATGAACGGGTATAGAGAGGAAGATGTGGGACACAGCCCCTCCCCCCAACAGAGCCAGAAGGGAAGAGGCGGGGCCAAAGTCTCTCCAATTCTGGCCACACTGCTCTCCCCCCAGCCTCCGAAGCAGCTGCAGCTTGAGGGCTGGCAGGCAGTAGCCATGCCACTTGGCCTCACCCCCCAGAGCAGGCTGAGCAGAGGGAGCAAGGAGAGGCAGCACAGCCAGAAGGGAGAGGGTGGGACCATAGTCTCTCTGCTTCTGGCCACGCTGCTCTTCCTCCAGCCTCCAAAGCAGCTGCAGCTCCGGGGCTGGCAGGCTGCACTCGTGCCGTGCCGCTCCATCCCGCCTCCCAACGCAGGTTGTGGCTGTGCTGCCCGGCCCGCCGGAGCACGCTGCAGTCATGCTGCCCAACCCAGCCTGCTTGAACGCGCTGCAGCCACGCTGCCCAGTCTGGCCCACCGGAGCAGGCTGCAGCTGTGCTGCCCAGCCTGCCGGGAGCAGCTCCAGCCAGGCCAGAGACATCCTCCCCTGGCCCTCCCCAGAGAAGGTGGGAAGGGATGGGATGGGGAGAGTGTGAGGGTCCTGGGCTATGGGTGGGGTCATGTGGGGGGGGGTCACAGGGGTTACTTCCCTGACCCCCAGCTTCCCCCCTCCCCTTTCCCCGCCAGTTGCTGTCCCGGCCCATCAGGGTAAGCAGCTGGAGTGCCGGGACACTTCGTTCACTTAGGTTTACCTCCATCCCTGCGGACGCAAGGTAAACAAACCATCTTGGCCCATCAGGGGCTATTCATGATGGCCTGGGAGCCAAAGTTTGCTGACCCTTGAATGATAGCATCGGCTTATGAACAAGTCATAAACATTTTCCATTTTTACTGATCCATCTTGGGGAGGGGGAGGAGGAGTCGGCTTATAAATGAACCAGCTTATGATCAAGTATATACGGTTGTTCTTTTTTGAACCCTTTTATGGTCTTGGCCTTCACAACATTTTCTGGCAAAGAGTTGCACAGGTTGATTGTGCGTTGTGTGAAGAAATACTTCCTTTTAATTGTTTTAAACCTGCTGCCTGTTAATTTCATTTGGTGATCCCTAGTTCTTGTGTTATGAGAAGTAGTAAACAACACTTCTTCTTCGAGTGATTGCTCATATCCATTCCAGTTAGGTGTGCGCGCTGCATGTGCACGTTCGTTGGAAGATTTTTACCCTAGCAACTCCGGTGGGTCGGCAGGTCGCCCCCTGGAGTGGCGCCTGATATATACCCCTGCCGGCCCGTCCACTCCTCAGTTCCTTCTTACCACTGTGTCGGTCGTTGGAACTGTGGAGCGCGGCATAGCTGTCCTCCATGTACCTAGCTTCTCCTTGTTCATTTGTTGTATATAGTTGTTGTTAGTGTATAGGGTACTTAGTTCTTAGTTGTCAATTAGTTTTTGTGTATATAGTTTAGCGGGTTCGGGCCCTAGCCCTTCCCCACACCCGGTGCCTGGGCTCATGCCCAGATCGCCGGGATTCAAGCCATGCTCGGCCTGCAAAAAGCCGATGCCCACGAGCGATCCCCACGACGCCTGCCTAAAGTGCCTTGGGGAATCGCACATATCCAAGAAGTGCCGCATTTGTAAGGCTTCAAGCCGCGGACCAAGAAGCAGAGAGACCATTGGTTGAGTACTCTCCTCATGGAGGCAGCTTTCAACCCTCCTTCTTTGGCACCAAGTGCTGACACCGCGCTGGCACCGCGAAGACGCCTCGGCACCAGCCTTCCCCGGCGCCGGGTCCCGACAGACAAACATCAGCGGCTTTCACTCCTGCGACGCAGACTCGTGCGGACCGCCCGGCACCGACTCCTGCCGCGGCCCCATGCCAGTAATACCATCAACTCCAGGCCCGAGAGGTCCATCGAGTCTGGTCTTGGTGAGTTTCCCGGGGAGACTCATGGTAGAGCTGACTGTCCCATCTACGCCAGAGACATTCTCGTCAGCCAGGGACCTGATCGCGATGACCGAGTCTGCTCTGCCTCAACCCCCGGCACCGCCGGTGCGGGTTCTTCAATCTAGAGGCAAACCGGCAGCCATGAGACCTCCGTCCCGGGAGTCGACAAGCCGGCACTGATCTCCACCTAGGTCCCGGCACCGCTCCAGGTCCCGTGGAAGATCTCGGTCGAGGCGCTGCTCGCAGTCCCGGCACCGGTCACTACGGCGGTACCGTTCGTACTCGCTGCGTAGATTCACCTCCCTTTATTCTCGGCACTCTTCCGGTTCTAGCCACCACTACCAGCACCAAGACTCCCGCAGCCGCTCGCGACGTCGACGTTCCCGATCCTGGTCGACCTCCCGGCACCGAGCTGATGGCAGGTCCCGATCGCGGTCTTGGCACCGTTATGATTCCCGGTACTGGTCTCCGGCACCGAGAAGGTCTCCACCAACGGGGGCAAGAGGCCCGTACCAACCTCGATCGGCCCCCCCCGACCGTCTCGCCAACCGTCTGTGTCCTTCCAGGCGGATAGCCTATACGCCCCGGACATGGATGTCCTGGCCACGTTGTTCCACGAACCCCAGCCCCAAGAGCATGAACCGCAGCAGTGGGGGTTCTGGACACCTTGGGCATACCATCAAGCCCAAGATTTTCAGCCGGGGCCCCCACACTCCAATGTCTCAGAGCACAGGGTCCCTGAGGCCACGATTTCCCGTCCTCCTCCTCCTACCGTGGGGGAAAGGTTGTCCCAGCCTCAAGACCCGGAACCCCCTGCGGAGTCGGACGCAGTCCTTCAGACAGAGCCCTCCACAGACCCACTCCTCCTGGGTCTCTCCTCGTCATCGTCTCCGGACGAGGCTGTCGCTGGGACATCATCTACCAGCCCGCCTCCACTTGACCTTAGAGTGCACCAGGACCTCCTCAGGCATGTCGCACAGAACATGAACTTGCAGGCCGAGGAGGTCTCGGAGATACAAGATCCAGTGGTGGACATATTATCAGCGGATGCCCCCACTCGGGTGGCCCTCCCGTTTATTAAAACCATCCAAGCCAACACCACTGCCATCTGGCAGTCTCTGGCTTCTGTTCCCCCTGCTGCACGAGGGGTGGAACATAAATATATGGTCCCCTCAAAGGGGTAAGAATACTTGTATGTCCACCCTTCCCCTTGTTCCGTCATTGTCAAATCTGTGAACGAGAGGGAGCGACATGGTCAGCAGGCCCCAGCCCCAAAGTCCAAGGAGGCGAGACGCATGGACTTACTCGGCCGCAAGGTGTACTCTGCCAGGGCCCTCCAGCTCCGTGTCTCTAATCAGCAGGCCCTCCTTAGCCGCTACAATTATAACACCTGGGCCGCAGCGGACAAATTTAAAGAGCTGCTCCCTCAGGACGCGCATCAGAAGTTCTCCGCGATCCTGGATGAGGGCAAGAAGGTCGTGAGAACTTCCCTGCAGGCTGCCCTAGATGCTGCAGACTCAGCCGTGCGTACTCTGCCATCTGGCGTTACTATGCGCTGTATCTCCTGGTTGCAGGTCTCCTGCCTTCCCCCGGAACTCCAATATACCATCCAAGACCTCCCATTCGAGGGCCAAGGCCTGTTCTCCGACAAGATTGACCCTAGGCTACAAAGCCTAAAAGACAATAGGGTCATTATGCGCTCCTTGGGGATGCATACACCTGTACCCCAGCGCAGACCCTTCTGGCCACAGCAGCAACGCCGGCCCTTCCCCCAACCCCGGCAGAGGCAGGACTTCACCAGGCGGCGAAGCAGGAATGGTCGCCGCAGACAATCTGGAACCTCTCCAAGCCTTCTTCCGGGCCCAAACCTTTCTTTTGAAGGTGCGCCCGAGGACGTTGTACCAGTTTCATTTATGGATCCATCCCCTCCTTTTTTCCAACCGTCTTTCCCTTTTCCTCTCTGTGTGGTCCCAGCTAACATCGAACCGCCGGGGCTTACGCATGGTGGAATCTGGATACCGCCTGCAATTTGCTTTAACTCCTTCCTCCCACCCCCCTCCCTCGTCCCTCTTCAGAGACCCCTCTCATGATCAGCTCCTCCTACAGGAGGTACAAGCGCTCCTCGCCAAAGGAGCCATAGAGGAGGTTCCCGAGTTTGAGTGGGGCAAGGGGATTTATTCCCAATACTTTCTAATCCCCAAGGCCAAGGGAGGTCTCAGACCTATTCTCGATCTGAGGGAACTCAACAGATACCTACTAAAGTTGAAATTCCGTATGGTATCCCTGGGGACCATTATCCCATCCCTGGATCCTGGAGACTGGTACGCCGCCCTCGACATGCAAGATGCCTACTTCCATATAGCCATCTTCCCACCCCACAGGAGGTTCCTCCGGTTTGTGGTCAACCGGCAACATTTCCAATTCGTGGTCCTCCCGTTCGGCCTATCTACAACCCCAAGAGTGCTCACCAAGTGTATGGGTGTAGTCGTCGCCCACCTTCGCCGCAGTCGTATTCACGTATTCCCCTACCTGGACGACTGGCTTATCCGGGGGACTTCCGAGGCGCAAGTCCTCAGGCACATCCACATGGTCACAAGCCTGTTCATAAGCCTAGGCCTACTGATCAATGTGGAGAAATCAACACTAATTCCCACACAGTGGATAGAGTTTATCGACGCCACCCTGGACTCCACCCTTGCCACAGCCTCTCTGCCTCCCTCGAGGTTCCAAACTTTGGCAGCCATCATATGGAGATTGCAAGCAGCGCCCCTAACCTCGGTGCGCACCTGCCTTACCCTCCTGGGCCACATGGCTGCCTGCACGTTCGTAACGAACTATGCAAGGCTCCGCCTAAGACTCCTCCAGTCCTGGCTCAACGCCCAATACCGTCCAGCCAGAGACCCAATCGACATGATTGTCGCAATTCCGCAACATGTCTTGGACTCCCTTCAGTGGTGGCTGGACCCTTCTGTGGTGTGTGCGGGGCTCCCGTTCCATCCACCCCAACCCTCGGTGTCCCTGACAACAGATGCCTCCTCCCTGGCTTGGGGGGCTCACCTCGGGCTCTTGCAAACACAAGGCCTGTGGTCACCTCACGAACTAGCCCTCCACATCAACGTCCGGGAGTTGAGAGCTGTCCGCCTTGCTTGTCAAGCGTTCCGTCACCATCTGCAGGGCCGTTGTGTCTCCGTGCTCACCAACAACATGACGACCATGTATTATATAAACAAGCAGGGCGGCACGAGATCCTGCCCCATGTGTCAAGAGACCTTACGACTTTGGGACTTCTGTATAGCCCATTCCATTCACCTCATCGCGTCCTTTCTCCCAGGGGTGCGGAACAAGCTGGCAGATCATGTCAGCAGGTCCTTCCTGTCCCACGAATGGTCCCTTCGCCCGGATGTGGCTCTTTCACTCTTTCGGAGGTGGGGGTTTCCCCAAATGGACCTCTTCGGATCCCGCGGGAACAGGAGATGCCAGATGTTCTGCTTCTTCCAAGGCCTCTCACCAGGTTCGGTGGCAGATGCCTTCCTTGTTCCGTGGACGACGCACCTGCTATATGCCTTTCCACCGTTTCCGCTTGTCCACAAGGTCCTGTTGAAGGTGCGCAGGGACAGGGCCCGCGTGATCATGATAGCTCCAGCGTGGCCTCGGCAGCACTGGTACTCCATGCTGCTGGACCTTTCCGTAGCTGACCCTGTTCCGCTGCCCCTTCATGTGGACCTGATCACTCAGAACCACGGCAAGCTCCGTCACCCGGACCTCCAATCGCTCCACCTCACGGCGTGGCTCCTGAGTGGCTGAGCTCCGTTGCTGTACCCCAGTGCGGCAGGTGCTCCTGGGCAGCAGGAAGCCTTCCACCAGAGCGACGTATTCGGCCAAAGGGAAGCGCTTCACCTGCTGGTGTGCGGAACGGAGTTTCGTTCCCACCGAGGTCTCCATTGCTCAGATCTTAGACTACATATGGTCTCTCAAGCAACAGGGCCTGGCGATTTCATCTCTCCGGGTTCACCTGGCAGCCATCTCCACCTTTCACCCAAGCGGGGATGGCCACTCGGTGTTCTCTCACCCCATGGTGACTAGATTCCTTAAGGGCTAGGAGCGTCTCTACCCCCAGGTTCGCCGCCCTGCTCCTACCTGGGACCTTAACCTGGTTCTGACTCGGCTCATGTCCCCTCCATTTGAACCTTTAGCGACTTGCTCCCTTCTCTACCTCTCATGGAAAACCGCTTTCCTGGTGGCCATCATGTCAGCGAGAAGGGTCTCGGAGCTTCTAGCCCTCACGGCAGATCCCCCGTATACCGTGTTCCATAGAGACAAGGTGCAGCTGAGACCACACCCAGCCTTCCTCCCCAAGGTGTTATCGGGTTTCCATCTTAACCAGGAGATCTTCCTACCTGTCTTCTTCCCTAAACCCCATTCGTCTCGCAGGGAGCAGCAGCTACACTCGCTGGATGTCCGTAGAGCGCTCGCCTTTTACATAGAAAGGACTAAGCCATTCTGCAAAAC
Source organism: Gopherus flavomarginatus (assembly GCF_025201925.1). NCBI lineage: Eukaryota > Metazoa > Chordata > Testudines > Testudinidae > Gopherus > Gopherus flavomarginatus. Next base: position 22,109,931 of record NC_066626.1, on the reverse strand, counting down.
CCCCCAACTCTTTGTTGCAGTGGCGGAACATGTCAAGGGGTTACCCGTCTCCTCGCAGAGGATTTCCTCGTGGGTAACGTCCTGCATCCACGCCTGCTATGAATTGGCGCACGCCCACCCGGGCCACGTGACTGCGCACTCCACCAGGGCTCAAGCCTCATCGGCTGCTTTTCTTGCTCACGTACCCATTCAGGAAATCTTCCGGGCAGTGATCTGGTCTTCTGTCCATACCTTCGCTTCCCACTACGCCCTGGTTCAGCAATCTAGGGATGACGCAGCCTTCGGCTCCGCCATGTTGCACTCTGCGACATCTCTCTCCGACCCCACCGCCTAGGTAAGGCTTGGGGATCACCTAACAGGAATGGATATGAGCAATCACTCGAAGAAGAAAAGACGGTTACTCACATTTGTAACTGTTGTTCTTCGAGATGTGTTGCTCATATCCATTCCACACCCGCCCTCCTTCCCCGCTGTCGGAGTAGTCAGCAAGAAGGAACTGAGGAGCGGATGGGCTGGCAGGGGTATATATCAGGCGCCATAGCGGCGCCACTCCAGGGGGCGACCTGCCGACCCACCGGAGTTGCTAGGGTAAAAATCTTCCGACGAACGTGCACGTGCGGCGCTCACACCTAACTGGAATGGATATGAGCAACACATCTCGAAGAACAACAGTTATAAAGGTGAGTAACCGTCTTTTCCTTATCTACTTTCTCTACACCAGTCATGATGTTATAGACCTCAGTCATATCTCCCCTTAGTCGTCTCTTTTCCAAGCTGAAAAGTCCCAATCTTATTTCTCTCCTCATACAGAAGCTTTTCCATACCCCTAATCATTTTTGTTGCCCTTTTCTGAACCTTTTCCAAATCCAATATATCTCTTTTGAGATGGAGTGACCACATCTGCACGTAGTATTCAAGATGTGGGCATACCATGGATTTATATAGAGGCAACATGATATTTTCTGTCCTATTATCTATCCCTTTCTTAATTATTCCCAGCATTCCGTTTGCTTTTTTGACTACTGCTGCACATTGAGTGGATGTTTTCAGAGAACTATCCACAATGACCCCAAGATCCCTTTCTTGAGTGGTAACAGCTAATTTAGACCCCATCATTTTATATGTATAGTTGGGATTATGTTTTCTAGTGTGTATTTCTTTGCATTTATCAACATTAAATTTCATCTGCCATTTTGTTGCACAGTCACCCAGTTTTGAGAGATCCTTTTGTAGCTCTTCACAGTCTGCCTGGGTCTTAACTGTCTTTAGTAATTTTGTATCATCTACAAATTTTGCCACCTCACTGTTTATCCCTTTTTCCACATCATTTATGAATATTTTGAATAGGACTGGTCCCAGAACAGACCCCTGGGGGATACTCCTATTTACCTCTCTCCATTCTGAAAACTGATTTAATTTCACATTTGAGTTCCTTCAGAACTCTTGGGTGAATACCATCTGGTCCTGGTGACTTATTGCTGTCTATTTTATTAATTTGTTCCAAAACCTCTCTAATGATACCTCAATCTGGGACAGTTCTTCAGATCTGTCAGCTAAAAAGAATGGCTCAGGTTTGGAAATCTCCCCCACATCCTCAGCCAAGAAGACTGATGCAAAGAATCATTTAGTTTCTCTGCAATCGCTTTATCATCTTTGAGTGTGCCTTTAGCATCTCGATTGTCCAGTGGCTCCACTGCTTGTTTAGCCGGCTTCCTGTTTCTGATGTACTTAAAAGATAATTTGCTGTTACTTTTTGAATCTTTGGCTATCTGTTTCTCAAATTCTTTTTTGCCTTCCTAATTGTATTTTTATACTTCATTTGCCAGCGTTTATGCTCCTTTCTATTTTCCTCACTAGGATTTAACTTCCACTTTTTAAAGGATGCTTTTTTGCCTCCCACTACTTCTTTTACTTCGTTGTTTAGCCACGGTGGCTCTTTTTGGTTCTCTTACTATGTTTTTTAATTTGAGGTATACATTTAAGTTAAGCCTCTATTATGGTATCTTTAAAAAGTTTCCACGCAGCTTGCAGAGATTTCACTTTTGGCACTGTACCCTTTAATTTCTGTTTAACCAACTTCCTCATTTTTGTATAGCTCCCCTTTCTGAAATTAAATGCTACATATTGGTCCACTGTGGTGTTTTTTCTGCCAATGGGAGCTGCGGAGTCAATGCTAAGGACGGGGGGCAGCGCATGGAGACCCTCTCCCCAGGAGCCACAGGAACCCTGGCTATGGATGCTGGGGGCCCTGCAGAGTTCCCAGCTGCCACGGGCAGCGGGGCCGCAGCTCCTGGCCTCTGCAGACGGCAAGGGCCCCCTGCAGCTGGAGCTCAGAGCTGCCCCTCCCACGCAGCTCCCGGCCGCCACAGGCGGTGGGGCTCCCTGCAGCTCCCGGCCACAGCTCCTGGCCGCAGTGGGGCCCCCTGCAGCTCTTGGCAGCCGCGGAGCTCCAGGCCCCCACAGGTGGTGGGGCACCCAGAGCTTGGAGCAGCCCCTGCAGCTGCCCAACCTCTGCAGGCAGTGTGGGACCCTACAGTTGGGCTCCCCATTTCGTTAGGGATATTTTTAGTAAACGTCAGGAACAAGTTACAAGCTTCCATGAATTTTTCTTTGTCCGTGACCTGTCCCTGACTTTTCCTAAAAATATCTGACAAAAATCTTAGCCTTACTCATCATTTATATGCTACACAAAAGGCTAATATTATTCTGGGGTTCATTAACAGGAGTGTGATATAGAAGACACAGGAGGTAATTGTTCCACTCTACTCAGCAGTGGTGAGGACTCAGCTGGAGTACTGTATCCAGTTTGGGCTCCACACTTTAAGATGTGGGCAAATTGAGGAGAGTCCAGAGGAGAGCGACAAAAATGATCAAAGGTTTAGAAAACATGACCTGTTAGGTGAGGTTAAAAAAAAACGGACAAGTTTAGTCTTGACTGGGAGTGGCAGCTGATAAGTCTTCTGTTAGTTAAGGGCAGTTTATAAAGAGGACAGTGATCAATTGATCTCCATGTCCACTGGAGACAGAATTAGAAGTAATGGGCTTAATTTGTAGCAGGGAAGATTTAGGTTAAATATTAGGGGGGAAAAAACTTTCTGACTGTAAGGGTAGTTAAGCACTGTAATAGGTTACCATGGAAGACTGTGGAATCCCCATCATTAGAGGATTTTAAGAACAGGTTAGACACACACCAGTCCAGAATGGTCTAGTTATACTTGGTCCTGCCTTGGTACAGGGGAATAGACTAGTTGATCTCTTGAGGTCTCTTCAAGCCCTACATTTCTATGATTCTGTGTTTGCTGAATTTATTCTTTTTTTCTGTTTATATTTTAGTGTGGTTTCCTGAGGAGTCAAGTGGATCAAAATAGTTTCAAATATTTTAGAGTATAAATAATAAATGTTTTAACTGCCATATTTAGTGAGGAGACTGATACTGGAAATTAGATCATACAGACCATTATGTGATAGACCAATCAGCGTGAGATTAAAATTTAGAATGACAGCTGAAATACTTGAGCTCTTGGAAACAGTTGATAATATTATGTATCTGTTCAGAGAGCTGGAAGCCAAGCACTGTCATAAAAGCCCTTTAGGGCCACTGTGAAAGGAAATAATTTTAGAAGCAGCTAGAATTAATTATACTTGCAAGGTCCTTTTTGCCTACTTGGAAAAGCAGCATTGTGTACAGTTCTCCGCAGCTGAAGGCCACATTGCGCACATATTCTGTAGTTCTGTTTTGTATTAAGTTCATGCTTTGAACTTCAGGATCTTCTCTATGTTCTCTATGTGTGATCTCATCTCCAGTGTCATTCAGATTCCTTACTTAAAATCACCAAAACAAAAAACCCTGCAATAACAATTTCAAAATGAATATTTTAAACCTGTCACAACAGAGAAACTTATATTGAGAGTTTTAAGACCCTGATCCTTCAAAGCAATCTGCCTGGGCAGTACCTTAGGACCACGTGAAGTCCCGTGTTCTTTGATAGGAGTCCACATAGGTTGTAAAGGTCTGCCTACACACAATATTTTGAAGAATCAGGCCTCAGGCTGCACTGTTAAGAATTTAGAAGTGAATACAACAAAGTTAAGGTCCAAGACTGTCATTTTGTTCTGTGGCTAGCACAGTGAAGTCCTGGTCCATGACTGGGGCTCCTTGATGCTATAGTAATAGAAATAATAACAAGGCCTCATGTACTCTGATGCAAGGTGGAACTGTATTCTGCAGCAAAGCCGCTTTCGTTTCTGCAACACTCTGGTACATGAGACTAGAAATTCTGTGGAAGCTTTGTGCAATTTTTAAGATAGAATTTTTTGTTTATTTAAATGTTAAAATGAATGTTATCACTACTGTATCCTTTGTGTTACTTACTATGTCTTGATTATGAAAAACTTACATGTATGTTTAACTTTATATGTTTTGAGTAATCCTGGTTAAATCAGTGGGGTTACTCAGTGCACAGAGTTAAGATAATCCACTGACAGGCTGCGAGACGTTTTGTTTACGTTGACCATCTGGAGGCACGCCCCCACCTCAGCTCCCAGTGGCCACGGTTCGCCGTTCCTAGCCAGTGGGAGATGTGGGAAGCAGTGGGCTGCAGTGCTAGCCACTGCTTCCTGCAGCTCCCATTCTCCGGGAATGGGGTGAACCATGGCTGCTGGACGCTGCGGGGGGGGCTGTGTCTCTGGACAGTCAACGTAAACAAAATGTCTCGTGGCCCGTCAGCGGATTACCCTGATGGGCCGTGTGCCAATGGTTGCCGACCTCTGCTGTATAGGATCATGGCCATAGTAAATTTAGTGTTTCATGTTTAGTGTTAGCAACTCATTGAGCAGAACACCTATTCTTGAACAATTGTTAGATTGTCTGAAGAATTAGGAAGACAACATTGTCCTGTTTGTACATTTCTTCTTATTATTTATTTTTGTATTAGTTCACATTTTACTGTTTTCCTTGCATATTTAAAGGTTGGAAACTTCATTAGTGTTTTAAATGAGAGCTTACATTTGGAGTACAATTATATGGCAAGAGTTAATGTCACTAAATATTACAGACAAAAGATCATGGACTACAGAGGTCCCTGGTTAAGGTTGCGCATACGACCTTTTGTGAACTCCTGCCCCCTTGTGTTTATTCATTACAATACAGTCTTTATTTAAATAATCACAAACTATTTCTCAAGTAATGCGTTATCATAAAGTGTTTACCTACAACATACATACATATATGTAGTATCTTCTGGCACTGTCTCATGTTCTGTGTATGCCAGAAAAACTTAATCAGTTAACCATTTACTGTATGGAGTGCAAAGCAGACCGTACATGCACAAGAGCACTTGAGCTTCAATGGGCAACATAGAGGACTAGTGGGAAGTTGTTTAATGTGTATAAAAATATGCATTGCAGTACAGTCTTCAATTATTTGATCACATATTACTTCTGAAATGGAATGATATGATATATATAATATACACAAATTTGCACAACTATTCTACATTGTCTGCTTGTTTATATACATTACATGCAAAGAGCTACATCAAACAAATGTTATGATTGCAAAGTCAAGCATTCAAAAATAAGGAAACCCCACTTTTAAGGTTGCCTATTTACCCTTAATTGGGCCCCTTCTGTGCATGTAATTAAAGACTATCAATGTGTAATCACATACTATTTTTTCTATAGGACCCTTGCCTCATTCAGTGTACAGCATGGATGGTGCTCACTAAATGAACAGCTATTTAGTGTTCCATTTTATCCTCGTCTTTCAGCGTGCTACCCCTGCCCTTATTTACTGCATATTATTCACATCCTGCTCTAAATGCAGAATTATTCACTTCCTCATAGGGTTTTTTTTGTAATGTTTCTCTTGTGTGTGTGTGCGTGCGTGTGCGTGTGTGTGAGAGTTTGTGACTGTGTTGGGGGACTGTGACTTGTGAGAGGCAGAATGTATGTGGGTGTGAGAACTGGTCTGTGTGAGAGAGAAACTGTGTGTGTGTGTGTGTGTGTGTGTGTGTTAGGTAGATTTAGTTAGGGAAGTGTACTTTAAGCCCTCCTCTTCCTCCCTCCTTCGCTCTGCCTGACTCTTCCCTGTCCTCCCTCCCGACTGCCAACTCATGTGGAAGTTTCACTCCTCTTGTCCTTGCCCTGGCCTGGCCCCCACTGGAGACCTAGCGGCACAGGCAGTCAGGGTCCAGGGAGGGACTCTGCTCTGGGTGTCAGTGGGCCGGGCCGCTCTGGGCTCCCCGGGGCTGGGGCCCTCAGCTGGCCAGCTGAGGAGGGAGTGAGTGAGGGGGTGGGATTGAGGTCAGGGAGAAGCCCACTGGCCCAGTGCATGAGAGGGGCCGGAGAAAAGAGGATTTCAGCCGCAGCCAGTTTGAGGGAATGGTGCCCCAAATTTTCGGGTGCCCTACACAGCCACGTATGCTGTGTATTCCTAAAAACGGCCCTGACTGAAGGTTTTATAGGGCCTTGCAAACAGTGATGTATACACACTCTAAATATCATTTCCAAGGCCAACAGCCATTAAGGTCCCTGTGACATCTTGTTTGCTGGATTTTCCAGTGCCTAGGGCTGCCCCATTCAGAGTATCATAAACTTCCATTATTTCCTTTCTTTGTGCCAGTGAAGATCCTAGCTGGGTCATGGGCCTGGTGTGGAAGGGAGTCCCTGGGAGTGAGGTGGTAGGAGAGTGAGCCCTCCTCACACCCAACACTGGTGGCTCCGTTTCCATAGGGGGATGGCCCTGGGTCTGAGTGTTGTGATCTCATGTGCAAGGTCACAGCAACACAGAGGGTCAGCTGGGCCAGGTTTTAGTGAGTGGCAGGCCAAATGTGAGTAGCACTGTAACCCCACGTGCTGGATTACAAAGCCACTGACTCAAGTCTGACCCAGCAGCACTGTTGATACATGGGGTATGGTAGCCCAAGGCCTGGTCTACGAGTGGGAGAATAGCGAAATTCCACCTCGGATAGATAAAATCCTGAGGTATGACACCTGAGTGGGTGCATTTAGAGAGACCAGAAATCAATTCAGGGCTTTGGGAGATACCATCAACCTTTGAATCTAACTTCTTGTAATTTCAGCTACTGATTGGTTTCCTAGATTTCATGCTGCAATGTATTTCTGAAGGATTATTATTCATTAAAGAAAACTAAGGATTTTAATTATATTAAGATGTCTTGATTTCAGATATCGTCCTTGTACAGTTTATGGGTTTCAAAACCTAGAGAAATGAGGGATGAGAGGAAAACAAGTGAGTTAGAAGTAGAAATCATAGGAGAATAGAGGAGCTTTCTGGTGAAATCAACATAACTGAATGACCCTTTTAGAAGAAGTCCTGAACATTGTACTACTATAGCATTTTCTAGTAATATAATGGGCTTGCTACAGCTTTTGTTGTTCATAACATTGGCCCACCCCTTCAATTTGTATTTTTAACAATCAGCCTTGTGTGGTTGTTCTGTACGTTGCCATATGGAAGACAGTGATTCAGTCTCATTCTCCATACAGGCAAGGAAGGCCCTGGTGATGCTGCAGAAGTAATGTTCTCAGCCATGTTTAGCTAGCCACCTGTTCTTTCCTCAAATTTTAATGGTAAAAATAAATTAGGGACATATAGTATAATCCATACAGCATGATTTGTTTCTCATTTCTGTTACTTTGTCTGTTGTACGGTCCTGAATCTTTCTAATGTACATTTAAAAAAATGACATGTACTCTTTCTCCTTTCTTTCAGATTCATCTAATTCTTTTCACCGAGATGAGACTATTGTTATTGCCTTGGCTTCAGTCTCTGTGTTAGCTGTTTTGATTGCTGCTATATTCTTTGGATATAGGATGCTTGCAGGTAGAATTTGATGAGCTTTTCTTTTTTCATATTATTCTTTTGACTGTTCTTCACAATTATAATTCCTTTACCTCCCTCTATTCCAACCCCTTTAAATACACCTCTACCCCAATATAACGCTACCCGATATAACATGAATTCTGATATAACACAGTAAAGCAGTGCTCCGGAGGGGGCGGGGCTGTGCACTCCAGTGGATCAAACCAAGTTCCATATAACGCGGTTTCACCTATAACGCGGTAAGATTTTTATGCTCCCGAGGACAGCGTTATATCAGAGTAGAGATGTACATTTCTTAATGGCCCATAGAAATGTATAAGGACTCCCACATGTTTTCAATCTGGCTTCCATTTTTCTTCCATGAATCCTCTGCTTAACAAATAGCTGGAGTAGAGCCATCAGTCTTCTCTAAGGCCAAGACCAGTGGGATTCCATGTTGTGCATGAAAGAATAGTTGTGTAGCAAGTAGCCAGCACCTTCCCAACCACTTACTCTTCCCATCTTAAGTTTTACTAGCTCGGGGGAGAAGGGTTTGCAGTGTTACTCCTGGCTTGGCATGTCCTTCACTGTAACAGCCACTGGTGCTGTCAAGTCCTAGAATAGTTCTGTAACCATTCTCATATGTATTTTTGCATAAAATCTTAACTATCAGAACTTTTGGTTCCTGTATCTGCAGGGGACCGTAAGCAAGGTCTACACAGTATGAACATGATGGAGGCAGCAGCATCAGAGCCTTCACTAGACCTGGATAATCTAAAATTGCTAGAAGTAAGTATGCCACTCAGAATTTCTGCCTCTTTATTTACTCTTCATTGTTTGCTCCACCTGTGATCAAATTACCTGCCAGATATTGTTGTAATATTTAAGAAAAGATATATGTAATAAATGTGCTATGTTTTCCCACATTTGTATTGTCCTGGTTGTATCTGTTGTGAACTGCGGTAAAAACCATAAACAAAATCACTAAACAAATAGAGGTTACCTCAGAAATACCAGAAGCCAAAGACATTATTTTACCTTCTCGCTTTACTCAGCAGTATCATTGATATTAGTCAGAACGTGCTCTTCTTTTAGAAGAGCATTAACTACTGAAGAGCAGTAAGGAGTACTTGCACGTATTGTATTTCAGTGTCACATCAAAAATGCTTTTTCTATTTGACATTGATAACCATGTTCAAAAATATTTTAGAGGTACAATATCTTACAGTAATAGTCTGAAACATTGTCGTCACATTACTGTAAGTATAGAAATTTACTGTGGATTGCAGTAGTATATTTCAATAATAGTGGGGTGCTGCATGTTTTCTCAATCTCCTTCATGTCAAATAGTCTTCACAGTAAGGTGTTTCCCATGTCTATGGCAACTGAAGGCAGTCCAGATCTTTTCTCTGGGCCTGAGCTTAGGAATCAGGAATAACTCTCCAGAATTCTCTGCCTCTGGGTGGCACAAACAGCTGGCTCCAGGTCTCTCTTTGTATCAGAACTTTCAGAGGATGTATAAAAGATTAACAGAGTGTCTGTTTCTTCATTGACTTAAAGGTTTTTCCATCTCAAAACTGTTAAACTTAAACCCTCCTCAGTGCCAATTTTTTTTGGAAGGACAGCATTGCTGCTCCTCTTCCCCATGTCTCAGAAATGGCAGAGAATGACAACAGGCCACAGGAACTCAGCTTCCATGTCCCTGCTGAGACACTGCAGGGAAGTCTGGCTTCTGATGGCATGTAGGCAAGGTAATCTCTAAGACAGCTGAGCAGGCCACAGTGAAACTAGCTCCAAGTTGGAGTTTGGGCAAGGTCTGTGCCAAAAGACTTCAGCTGTCTTTATGGAAGCTTCCTTCACTAAGACCAGGCCACAGTCAGTGACATGTTTTCAAGTCCCCATGGCTTCTCCCTTGGTCATGGTGCTCCTGTTCGTACAGTTTGCAGAGCAAACAGGAAGGTTTCACTGTAGCCTCTTGAATCTCCTGGGAAGGCAAGGTTGGTGGGAACCAGGAGGGAAGAAATTTCTGCTCCAAGCCACCATGGAGGTAATGTCCGTGCTGAGGTGGTTGAGAAGGCTGCAAAGCATCCCCCCCACCCACAAGTTGTTTTTCCTGCAAGGCTTCAGACGTCATGAAAAGTGCCTTCCTCTGGGAATGAACCATCTCAGAAAATGAGTGCTTGAGATAATAAGGGAAGGATATTCGATACAACTCACTCATTGTCCCAGGGAGAAGTTTCTCCTTTCCCCCCAAAATAATAAACCAACACTATCAACAAGACACTTCATAGCATCAGCAGATGAAGGATGGGATTAGGAACTTTGCTGTGAGTTTTTTCTCAGACCTGTATGCCACAGAGCCTGTGTGTCCATCTGAGACTTGGTGGCTCCTTGAGGATCTTCTTAAGATCTCAGCATTGAATGTGGACGGACTTGAACAGGATCTGGCACTCGCAGAATTGACTTCTGCACTAAATGACTTTGCTCTAAGACAGGCACAAGGTATTGATGGTTTGCCTATTGAGTTTTATAAGGCCTTTCGGACCCTTCTTGGGCCTGATTTGCTTCAAGTTTTTCAGGGGGTATCAGAGAAAACAGCCACTCAGTTGTCATCAAGTGGTTCTTCCTGTTGCCTACGAATAGAGACCTTGGGGAGGTGAAGAATTGGAGACCTGTGTCCCCACTTTGCCCTGAATATAACCTTTTTTCAAATGCCTTGGCAAATAGACTGAACATTGACTGGTTCAGTCATGCACCCTGATCAGACCTATTGCGTTCCTACAGGTCCATTTTTGATAACCTTTTCCTAATGCAGGAGGTAATTTCAGCCTCAGAAATTTTGATTTGCATATTGGGTTGATTTTCCTTGACCAAGAAAAGGCTTTTGATCGTGTAGATCATAGATATTTGTTTTTTGCATCCTTTGTGCTTTTGGTTTTGAGCCCAGGTTTGTCCTCTGCGTTCAGTTGCTGTAGTGTGTAATGATATAGTCTTCTTCTTAAGATGAATGGTATTTTGAATGCCCGCTTTCCAGTCTATAGGGCAGTGATGGGGAACCCGCACCCCACAGCTCGCACGCAGCCTGTCAGGGTAATCCGCTGACGGGCTGCAAGACAGTTTGTTTATATTGACCGTCCCCAGGCATGGGCGCCTGCAGCTCCCAGTGACCACGGTTGGCCGATTCTGGCCATTTGGAGCTATGGGAAGCAGCATAGGCCACAGGGACGCGCTGGCCACCACTTCCCACGACTCCCATTGGCTGAGAACAGCAAATCGCTGCCACAGGGAGCTGCAGGAGGCTGTGCCTGCAGACGGTCAATGTAAACACTGTCTCGCAGCCCACCAGCGGATTAACCTGACGGCCCATGTGCTGGCTGCAGGTTGCCCACCACTGCTGTAGGGGAATCAAACAGGGTTGTTCCCTGTCTGGGATATTGTATGCTCTATCAAGCCTCTGTTCTGCGTATTGCAAATCCTTTCTCTCCCTGTTTGAGCTTGTACCCCAGTGAGTCTCCACATAAACTGATGATGTGACTCTGTTTATTACTCATGATTATGATCTGGTTTTGACTGAATATCAGTTGATCAGTTGATCAGGCTTCATCAGCTCTCATAAATTGAGAGAAGAGTGACGCAATCCTGCTGGGGCTTGGGTGATCTCTTGTCCCCCAACTTTGCTAGGGGACTGTTGTGGAGCCGAACTGGTTTAAGGCACTGGGAATTATGCTGGAACCGGATTATATTTTGGATCAGAACTGGGAGGGAGTTATGGAAAAGTGGAGATTGCAAAGATGGAAGTTAGATTTTCTTGACTTTCTGCAATAGATTATAACCGTTTTAAATCAGGGCAAATATAGAACCTAAACAAGCTGAAAGTATGTATGTCTTTAAGGGTGATATGCAAACCACTAAAAGCAAGGAGAGGTTGACGCAGCATCCTTAACTCATTGCTTTTGTTCTTTGGGTTTTGAACACATACAACAAGTAAGATTACTTAGTGCTCATAAACTCCCTAAAAGAGGTTCCATAGTACAGTTAACTGTGAACAATGAGATTGATTGGTCATGCATGAGATAAAAAACATTTACTTTGCAAAATATTAGATGGTAAGAAAATTAGCACTACAGAAAAAATATGGGTTTTATCTGTGGTGCGTTTTTTAAAAAATATGCTGAATAAATGAGTTAATTTATACATTTGGAGCAGAGAGAAATGGAGTAAAGTCTAGTTTTGCCTATGGTTGCACTGGAACGTTATATAGACTTTTGGGCAACACTGCGTTATTGTTATACAGTACAATATATTCACTACAGTGTGTCTATGTGGTTGTGCAGTAGTGACATTTTCATGATGCATTGCAGTGTAGGATCTGTAGCTCCTTCAGGACCGTCTATACAAAACCTATGAAATGCCAGCAGATTGTCTTGCAGCCACCATTTTTTATTTGTTCCTTTTGAAGGTCTGTGTCCCAGTGGCTACTTTAAAAACTCTATTTGGGATTTAAAAAACAATTTCAAACAGAGAAATGTTTTAAATTGCTTGGTTTTAAAACAAAATTTTAAATAACATTTTAAAAGTATTCTACCCTAAAAGGTGAATATTTATTTTTAGTAGAACCCTCTAATTATTGTGTCTCGCTAATTTTATACCAAGATTGTTCCATTTAGAAATAAAAAGATAGGGTCTTTTTTAACTGCTAGATGCAAACTCCTCTTGGGCTCTGAGAGCCAGACTTGCTTCTTTTCTTCTCATGCATCTTAATAAATATATTGCAATTCTACTTATGCCCTCAGTTACACCTGTGCAACTCTGGCTGAAGGCTTAGGGGACTGCACAAATGTAACTGATAGCATCATTTGAAGATAATGGGATATCTGGATGTTGTCCCTGCCTGCAGGTATATGGGATCTTGGGGAGCAATTACCACACAGGTGGGGTGCAAAATAAACTTTATTAAGAAAATGCAAAAACAGGGAAAATTTAATAGTGAGGGGTATGGGGTTTGTTAAGGTAGGCAATTGGGGAGGGAGTTCTTTTAGTATAGTATAGGGGGTTTCAATAGTGGGGTACAATACAGTGGGGTACAATACAGTTGGTAACCAACTAACACTGAAGTATAAATGTAACAGGTAGCTAACAATTTCTAGGTAAAGGGTGTGTCACAGCAGCATATAACCAACTAACAGTTATGGGTAAAATGTGTTAAATAACCAACAACTCTAGGTAAAAATGTGTCACAGTGGTGTAAATATAAAATGTGAGGTGTGTGAGAGAGAAAAAGGGTAACCAATGGGGTTTTATGCTAGACTTCAGTAATACAATTGAGGTTTGGCAGCAGTAGGAGCGGGGTGAACACGTGGGGGAAGGGATTAAAAGAGAGAGAGAGAGAGAGAGAAAGGCAGTGGTAGAGGAATGAGGTTAGGGGATGGGGGAAGAGGAGCACGTGGTGGAGCAGAAACCAAAGATAGAGGCGCTACAGAGGGAGATTTAAACTCAGGGAGACACAGAGCAGACAGGCTGCAAGTATAAACAGAAGAGAGACTGCAATGAGTGACTGGGGAGCTGGGGGGGGGGGAGATTGGGGCAGTGGGAAGACAAATTCAAATAGTAAAAACCTTATCTATCCCCTAACTTAATCAAACTTATATAAAATGACAAGCAGCTACAGAATACAACCAGGCAATGATTTTCTAAACTTATCTTAACCAACAATTAGGCAACACAACAAATATCACAGAAACTTACAAGCTCTACAATCTTAACAAACTATGACTTATTAAATTAAAAAAAACAAGACCTATGGTGCACCTTATGCTATGGGGAGGTTACAGAGGGCAGAGTGGTATGTATCCAGGACCCAGCTCCCAAGGAAGCCAAGGGATGGTGGCTACAGCGGTGGATACAGCTGAAAGCAGAGAGCCCCAAGGCAAAGCCCACAGGAGCAGAGCTTAGCAGTGGCAAAGAGCCCTGTAGTTTAAGAGAGGTTTTAAGACACAGACCAAGGTTTAGCTTGAGTCTGTGTGCTGGGGAAACAGAGCCAGCAGCTAAAATAATAAAATAAAAGTATAGAAAGTTTTACAGAGGGATTCTTACCAGTCCCCAAGGCAGCAGCAAAGGCAGAAGCAGCAGCAACATCAGAAGAGGCAAGGAGGGTTCGGTACAGTCTCAATAATCAGGAGATCTCTCAGGTAGCAATTTGTTCTTCGTGGGGGGGGTTTCAAAAACGGGGGTACGCTCAAAAATAAAATGAGAGCGGAGAAAGGACCCCCCAGAACCCCTGGCTGATCAGACCAGGCAGCAATGCAGGAACCTTTCTGAGGTGTGTTTCAAAAATGTCTGGTTTTAAAGGCAAACTTGGGCAGTTTCCCACCAGTAATCCTGATAGGCTCCCTCTGTCACAGGGGAGGGGGCACAGGGGAAAAACTGAAGGTAAGCCCAGAGACATGCCTGGACATAGTCCTGTGCAATAGGTGACTCAAGAGCACATGAGACTATGACTCTTGCCCAGGATCTTAAAACCACAATAGGCCTTGCAGCTCTGGACATTGCCTACCCTACACCAAGCCCAGGTTCAACGAGGTGATAACAGGACTAACCCTTTGAAAAGGGCAGTGGTCCCACTTAGCATGCAGCACAAGTGGCCATCCCTTTGAGAAGGGCAATGGCTCTTGTTAAACAACTTAAGGGGCCCTCCCTTTGAGAAGGGCAGTGGCCCTGGTAAACAACTTAACAGCCAGGGAAGGGCGGCCACAGGAGAACAGAAAACAAAATGGAGTCTGGGGAAACAAAATGGAATAGGGGAATAGCTGTAACGGACAGATGTAACTGTGGGAAAAGGAAGGAACCCGGCTAGACTCAGGCTGACTTTGCAGCTGGCATTTGGAAAAGGATTGTTTTATTTTTAATTTCCGAACTTTCAGCAAGCTGTCTGTGGAAATAAGTGAGACACAATAAACATGAAATTCTGCAATGCCATATTACAATATAACTACTCAAAGTAGAACCACAGTTGTAAATTGTGACACTGTGCTAGGGTTCTTGGAACCATGAGCTGCCATGTTACCCCTCAGCCTCAGCAAGTGAGAGCTTTGCTGCCGCTAAGAGATGTGTTAGCTCCCTGACACACCAGCTTGTCTTCCGTGCCAGCAAACTCTTTTCAGGACTTTGCCAATCCAAACCTTGCTTAGCAGGTTATAATCAGTGAACTCTAGTTCCTGAGGTCACAGAGACATCTTTTCTCCAGTGCACAGCCCCTCTGACTGTAGGACCTATAAAATCTTACGTTCACTGCCCCTTTAAAGACACAGAACACAGCATCTTATTAACTTGATTAGAGGGTTAGCACACCCTACTCTTCCATCAAACCACTGAGTTGGTTTATGGTAAAAGTAAAACCAGTTTATTAACAAAAGGACATATGTTTAAGTGATACCAAGTATAAGGAATAAGGATAAGAATTGTTACAAACAAAAGTAAAAAGATGTTTATAAGACTAAAACTCAACTTCAAACTAGTCTTTTGTTCAAAGTTTTTCTCACCACAGTCATCTTCCAGCACGGCAAACCCGTTCATTAACCAGAGCTCAAAGCACTTAGTTTCTTTGACTCCTCAGGTGAAGAATGATTTAGAGGTTCGCTTCCCCCTCTTTATAGTCCAGTCAACCTTTGAAATGCATTTTTTCTGAAGAGTATCCCCTAATAAAGTTCCTTTCCCCTGCTGAATGTAAATGTCACACTGTCTGGTGTAGAGGCTATGCTGGCTTCTTCCCCGTTTATGATTTTTTTTACAATGCAAACGATCTTCCTGCAGTCTCCGATACCCATGGTCTTTTACCTGGCTTGAATATAATGGAAGACACACTCAAGCAGGCAGACCCACATTCCTTTGGCTAGAAAAAAATCTGTTTTACCTACATGGCTGGTTTACAGACCATGTGTAATTTTATATATAACGTTAATGTGTACATTTCACAATGATATTAATCACCAGTGTGTCACCTGTTCACTTCCGATACCTTACATGACACCTTTTAGATACAGATTATGACAACAGTGAGTTGGGGTACTGGGCTGGTCAAGCCAGCTGAAACTCAGTGCTTGATACCAGAGAGTCCCTTGCTTTCTTGGTTTGAGACACTTTTAGGGTCACAGAAATGCAGCTGTAGGATCTGTCTTCTCTGAGAACCATATTCAATACAGTGTTCAAAACGTCATAGTTTACTTGGAACCCTGCTCTTTCTCTCATGGGACAGTAACTGTTTTAAAAACAAACTTTTTAAACTAGAGCTAGAGGTTTGTATTCCAAAAATTTGTGCTCACATGTATATTTCTTTGCCTGTACATTATGGGTAATTCCTTGTGGAAGTATAGTGCTATGCCATTATCAAATTTTAGCATGTGTATGCATTTATTTCATGCAGATCTGAACCTCAATTTTATGAGAATGTATTTCTTGAATGCTGACACTCTATTTGGTAATACATGTGGAGTATATGATAGTGAAATTTTAAAACGTGGCCCATAACTATACATATTCATTCTACTTTGCAGCGTGAAAATCTCTCTTGATCATTACTATTTTAATCCATGTAATGACTACTTTTAACTTTTTTACAGCTGATTGGCCGGGGGCGATATGGAGCTGTGTATAAAGGTTCCCTAGATGAGCATCCAGTGGCTGTAAAAGTATTTTCCTTTGCTAACCGCCAGAACTTTATCAACGAGAGGAACATTTATAGAGTCCCACTGATGGACCATGACAATATTGCCCGCTTCATTGTGGGCGATGAGCGATTCACTGCAGATGGACGTATGGAATATTTGTTGGTGATGGAATATTATCCCAATGTAAGTACTTCACAGAAAATAAATTGGTTTATACCTAAGAATAGTAAAGTAGAGAGGATGTTGTAGTGTCCACCCTGGTGCTTAGGTTGGTATAACTTATATTGCTCAGGAGGGGTCTTATTCACACCCCTGAGCGGTGTAAGTTACACTGAAATAAGTGATAGTGTTGACCCAGCCTAAGGGATTAAGGGGTGAGTAGCTACTCCCTCAGGTGTGGCCAGTTGGTTGATCAGCAACAGTTGACATAAGAAACTGCAGCCCAGGCAGAAGGGGGCTGCTGCCAGAGAGGCTGAGAACCACTTTGCACCAGCAGCAGACTGGCAGAAAGCTATTCAAGGAACAGGATTAGAAGCCCCTGAGGACTGATATGAGACTGCTGGGGAGGGCACAGAGGCCCTAAGCAGGTATCGCATCTGCTACACTCTCTGAGTTAGAGGAGATAGGAATATGACATAAGGATTTGAGAATAGCTGGAGTTGAACTAGGAGGCTAGAAGAACAAAGTCATAAAGGACCAGTGTACTTCAAAGGAGCCTGAGGTCAGGCTAGAAATACTGAATCACCTCACCTTAATTCTCCCACAGCAAATAAATTGAGTTCTATGCAACTTATAGTGTGTGTGTTACGGAGGTGGGAGGTGGAGAGTGATCTTTCACATGAGATTTTTAAAACTACGGATGAGTCTGGTTGCTCCTTGTGGACATTAAAGACCTCATAGTATATTTGTTTAAAAAAGATAGGCAGGAAGTGAGACTGATGGGAATAATTTTCTTCATGCCCTTTGCCAAAATGTTGTGTAGCATGCTTTGTTCTGGTTGATTTTGCTGACCTCATACCAGAACTGGCTGAATTTCATCATTGGGGGAGTGTGCATACATAGTAACTAATGTTACATATATTAATGATGAAATAATTATTATAAAATAATTGAAGTGTATGTGAAATATATATAACAAACACAAGCTTTAATTTTTATTTAGTTCTTGTTGGTTTTAATAGATAAAATAGTTAATATATTCAGGCTATCAGATAACTTTAAAAATAAGATTTGTCCTTGTATAACCGAGCTACTAATACCATATTCTCTACTATCCAGAAAGATGAGGATTGTGGGATGAGTCTTTGGGGGTGAAAATGGGTGGGAAGCATCAGTGTTCAAACAGGAATGGAATATCCAAGGGTAATTATTTTAATCAATAGTAATAAATTATTTCTTATATATAAATGCTGCCCATCCAAGATATTTTAAGCTTATATATATATATATATATATATATAAAATATACACACACACGCGCGCGCACTTTAAGTGAGAATTAAAAATGAATACAATAATATAAAAGCTATATAAAATATTTTAAAAGCCAAACTATGTGGCATAACTTGTAAAGGAGACAGTACCCTAGGTGCCAGTGATTAAACTTGAATGCTATAAAGAATGTCTTAGTTGTCAGCGATTTAAACTGAAAATGCCTCTGAAAAAGCACTCGCAGTGATAGATGGATATGTAAGTAGAGAGACCGCTACAAACCAAGAATTCCCACAGGAAAAGCTCAGTCACATGCAGACCTCAGGTGCAGTGATTTACACAAGCAAAAAAAGTGTTGTAATTGTATATCAGAGATATTCTGAGATGTGTGATGTAAAAGTTTACAGAGTATTGTCAGGCAGTGAAGTAGTAGCCTTTTTGTTACAGATCACTTTCCCAAACTTAATTTTCTAGTTGAAATTTTCCACATTTGGTCATAACCTGGGAGAGAGAAAAAATTGTTCTTGAAAGATCAAGTAAAACTGGTTCAGCTAATTTTCAGATATGAAGACAATGGAAAAAATACGCTTTTGCCATTGTGCTATTTATGTACCTGAGTATGAAATGAAGCGGGTCTTATAGGCAAACATAGTATGCAATCGTGTAAATAAGCACTTTATTGTAATGCATATACTACCCCTGGGGGAGTTCTGCACCACTGTGCAATGCAGAATTTGTGCAGAATTTCCTTTACGTCCACAGAACTGGGGCTGCAGAGCTGCTGGCTGCCACTAGGGGACATTGGACCCAGCAGAGACCAGCTCCCTAGCTTGCAAATATAAGACACTGTTGGGAAGAACGGGGGTCTGGAGAGTTCCTGGCAGCTGCATTTCCCAGCATGTCCCAAAGGAAGGTGGCAGTGTGCAGGAAACTCTGTACAAGCCCGGGACTCAGCATCAGGCAGTTTCTCACTCTGGATCCCTGGGCTCTAAGAGGAGGGCCTGCAAGAGTCTGGGATAGGGGGTAACCCACAGCTGAGGTCTGGGGATAGTGGATGTGGCTGGCTGGCCTGGGTGTGTGCCCTATCGCTGGGATCTGTGGGGAGGGGGTGCAGGTGCCTGGCCTAGGCGAGCACCTCATGGCTGGACTTTGGGGAGGGGACAGAGGGTCTGAGTATCTGGGCTGGGGAGTGCTCTGTTGCTGGGCTCTGGGAGGAGGAGAGGTTTAATGGACTGTAATGTTAGTAAAACTACTTGCATAAAGGAGTGCTTATGGGAGTAAAGATTGGTAGGATCTAGTCCTTATTTTACTGGGAATCTTGCATCTTCCAGATAGATGAGACTGGAGTTTTTCCTATAGACACTTTTTGAAAATAAGAGCTATCTGGAATCTTTTCAATTCCCAAAATGACAGCATTCAGTTTCTCTTTCAGATTTGTTCCTCCACAGCTTTGTCAGGAGCTCTATTTCCTTGTTTAACTTCTCTCGGTGGGAAAGGGGATCATGATGTTCCTGTTTCTATCCCTGCAATATTTGCTGACTGACTGAGGGTTTGTCTACACTTATAGCACTTAGTGAAGACGCCGTCTACGTCGACATTTATATTCCACCTCTCAAGTAACTATGTCAACGGGACAAGCCCTCCTGGCTATGTAGCTCTGTCGACACTGCAAGTTTGGCTGGTATGAATGTGTTGCTCAAGGGGGTGGATTTTGCACACCTTGAGTGACATAGTTATACTAACATCAATTGGTAGTGCAGACCAAGCCTAAATCTGCTGGGACTGGGAAAATATCAGGGAGATAAGTTAGTAAACCTCTTATTATGACTAAAATCCTGATATTGTTGAAAGTCCACCACTTTGTACTCAACATAATAGTTTCTTCAGTTACCTTTGTTCAGGCACTATTCATCAGGAATTTCAGAATATTATAACAGCTGCAAAAAATAAATGCAGTCTCTTGGTTTATCTACTTTCATTTTCTGACTAAACCAAAAAACCAATAGCAGCAACAAACACTCATAAAGGTAAACTTGGACCCTGATCCAGCAACTGATGGGATGCAGGTAGTCTGATGAGCAATTTCAGGATCAGGGTATTAGGGAGTACTGTGTGTCATGTGGGCCCTTGAAAAGATTTTGACTTGGTTATTCAACATGATAAAATGTCAATGCTCTGTTTTTATTCTTTCTCTAGGGTTCTTTGTGCAAGTATTTGAGTCTTCACACCAGCGACTGGGTGAGCTCCTGTCGTTTGGCACATTCGGTAACCAGGGGCCTGGCATACCTTCACACAGAGTTACCTCGAGGAGGTATGGTCAGGAAGGGACATGTTTTCACCACAATAACTGAGCTGGTACCAGGTAGTAGTTGGGGGCAGGAGGTGGTTGTTTTGTTTTTAATCTTAGTAGTGAAGAGAAAATATATGGTTTGAGAAATTAATTAATGTGAGCAGATGATGACTCAAAATAGACTACAAAGAGCTTCCTGCAGTACATTCTGATCTCCTGAGTACTCCAGGACCATGATGTAGATCTGTAGACACTTCTATGAAAATGTGGAATGAGATGCTACAGAATCCTATAAACAGGCAAGCAAGAAGCAGAGTTGCACAATGCTGCTGTATCATAGCAACAAATTACTAAAGACCTAAAGAATTTAACGTACAGTATCTAAATGCAAGAAAATGGATGAAGTGTTCTCATGCATTGTGCAGTTCAGGTATAGGTCACTGAAATAGTGTATGTGGTTTAAAAGAGTGGGTATGATGTATATGGAAGGAAAATATTTAAATCTTCTGTTTTATTGTAGTTTTATTTTTCATACTATTTCATTTTTTATTTCAGGACAAAGATTATAGCTTTTTGGTGTATAAATGACATGACCTACATACTTTAATGGTTTATTACAGCGCTAGATGGGACAACATACTTATATAAGCGTTTTTCTTCTGTGCTTGCATGCTTCATTTAACATTTTAGGAGCTAAAGTATCGTGATTTTATACCAGACATATTCTGAGATGTGTGATGTAAAAGATTACAGAGTATTGGCAGGCAGTGAGGTATTAGCCTTTTTGTTACAAAAGGAAAAGATAAAAAGCTGTGGAAAGATCAATTCACCAGTAACTGCTAGAACTTGAGAGTGTGCTGAATGTTTGATTAAAAAAGCAAGGTTACATAAAAATAAGGATTGATATTTGCTAAGACAGTGAAAAATAAAGGAAAATAGCTACTTAAATACCAGGCTAGTGCTACCATACTTGGTATTCATGTATGCTAGTGAAACTGCAGCCACCACTTTAATTTAATCATTTTGAAATGTACATCCAGGTATCTTCGTAAGCAGCTATAATTGTGTAAGCCGTCCACCACCATAGAGAGAGAGCAATAGACTGATTTGTAAAAGCCAGCAAGGAGCTCGCAGTGTTTAAGAAGCTCCTGTGGTTCTATGAACATCAGATCAGAACAAAATCACCTCTATAGTCTTGGCTGTTGTAGTGAACAAGTCTTGATTCAAATAATGGATATAAACTCTTCCACTGTCTAGCAGTAGTAACTTGAGAATTCTTGTTAAGATTATAGTCACAATATTTTATGATAAAAGCATTGCTAAGCCTCTGTATAATTAACTTGTTCAGCTATATTATACAATTTATAGTGAAATCCACAAAAATTTGCTAAAAACATCTATACTGCAACTAAAAACCTCTGGCTGGCCCGTGCCAGCTGACGTGAGCTCGTGGGCCTAAGGCTAAGGGGCTGTTAAACTGCAAGGTAGATGTTCAGGCTTTGGCTGGAGCCCAGGCTCTAGAACCCTGCAAGGTGGGAGGGTCCCGGAGCTTGGGCTGCAGCATGATCTGAAACCTCTACACTGCAATTAAATAGCCCTTTAGCTCAAGGCCCACGAGTCCAAGTCTGATGGCCCAAGTCAACCATGGGTGTCTAATTGCAGTTTGGACTTACCCATGTGTGTTCAGTTGTCCAACTGGAGTAGTAAATTTAAGAGGAATCTGAGGTTCTCCTGTGGGGCAACTGAGATCCATTTCAATAGTACTGTAGTGCATTCAAGCATTGGAATAAGTGTGAGACGTATACTGATATAAGTGCCCCCATCTGTCCAGTTTCTGCACAGACACCAAGCTAATTATAGTGAATTGCTGGTGCTTTCTTTTAAATGAGGACTGTATGAATATGGTGACCTCATTTGGACTGGCCATTAGATCCGTGACAGCAGATCTGTGCTTAAATATACTACAGCTAAAATGCTGAACTACTTTTGGAATCAAAAGAAGCTTACTGACTATTAGATCTATGTATCACAATTATATAATAATGCATTGCACATAAATAGCAAAATATCATGAACACCTGTCAGTGTTTCAGTAGTTAATAGAACGTGTTGCAGTGGTCACTGTAAGCAGGGGAAATTGTTAGCGGCCTTAAAAACAAAAGTTCTATAAAAACCAAGCAAACACAATTTGGTTCCTCTTTTGCCAAGCAAAAGAGCTACTCAAGTAATAATGAACATTTCCATCTCTCCCAATAGACCATTATAAACCTGCAATTTCCCATCGCGACTTGAACAGCCGTAATGTATTGGTGAAGAATGATGGAACATGTGTAATTAGTGATTTTGGATTATCCATGAGATTAACTGGAAATCGACTGGTACGTCCGGGCGAGGAGGACAATGCAGCCATTAGTGAGGTGAGCGTGAATTAAGAAAACACAATGATGGGCATTTGTAAATGGTATCTAGCAAGAGAAAAATGAATTTGGAAGCAGTCTTGAAATATTTGCTCCTCCAGTCACAGGGTAAATGCAATGGTTACCCAATTTCTATGAAGGGAAGATATTGAAAAGAGTGGGTTATAGCATTGGGGCGATAAGATTCTTTGGCCCTTTTAATAAAACATTTTAAAACAAATTTGGTGTTTTTGAAAGAGAACATATAGACAGCCCTGGAGTTGGAAGTGCTCTTTCAATAGAATAGGTCTGACAGATCAGTGGCAGTGCACATTTTCCCACCAAAGCCCCTTGGTCCAAACTTGGAGAGACCACTGCTAGGTCCCAGAAAGTAATTGACTCTCCATACCAGTTCAATCCTTTGTGTCTCTGCTGAGATCTGTAAACATAGGTGCAATTGCATTGGGGTTTGTTGTGATGTGGATACACAGTCTTTAGATCTTGTATTGAGATTGCCAGTTCTTTTCGTATAGGCCCCAAACAACCTTCAGATGGTAATGATCTTTTGTCATGACCAACCCTGAACTGGATTTGAAGAAGTGGCATGGAAGTAAAGTCTCCATGTCCCACTTCCAGCTTTCTGCAAGCCATTTAGACCCTTCCATCATCCCCTGACATCATTATGTGGTCAGATTGTGGAGACTGAAGGGTGCTGGCCCATGCAAGGATGTTTAAGAACCTGCTTCTTTCTGTAACTTGTAGAAGCATGAATACAGTGGAATCTGAATATAGGAAACTCAATTATAGTGAAGCACTGCTTTAAGTGAAAAAGAGTGAAAGTCCCAGAATGCTTCAGTCCATTTACAGTGAAGTCTCACTTCTCAATATGTGTTCAACTGTGTTAATGTAATTCCCTTGGAATTCAGCTATAATAATAATAATAATATGCTATAAATAAATAATTCTTAATGCTTAGATGTTAATTCTCTAGATATACAGAACTTAATGCCTAACTGAAGAAAGAGGCAGAGAGAGAATAAGTTACCACTTTTTAAAGGGCAAGCATAAGTGGAACCTAACACTACCCAGTCGGTAACGAAGAAGGGCTGGGCTGACCTTGCTGCCTGTTCCCCCATGAGAGTAGATATGTGTGGCGATAGACATGCGAGTAGGCATACAGTCGTCAATGTTCCCTGAACCTGCAGGAAAGAAGGGGCGGCCCTGCCAATGTTCCTAGAAGATGAATGATTTTTCCCAGTAGGTCCTCTCCTGTTGCCATAAAATACTCTGCTATAAAGTGAAGTTATTTGTGGAATTATTATTCCTCTATCAAAGACTTTCCACTGTGTCCTGCTGAATATGAGGACACAATACAAGGGACATAATCATTTATTTTGCATGTATTTGATAAGTACAACAGAAGCAAGATAGCGCAGGAAAGGTTTTGTTATGACTAGGCTGGTGATAAGAGGTTAGAGTCCAAGGATATACGTAATGGAAGTAACTGCTTTTTCTTCTAAATGATAGAAGAAAACACAAGGTAGGGTAAGAATAATAAATAGGATCTGTAATAAACTGAGTCAAATGTAGACTTTACCTAATGAGTTAAGACTGCAACTGTTTGTTCTTACAGGTTGGTACAATCCGCTATATGGCTCCTGAAGTGCTCGAAGGAGCAGTGAACTTGAGAGACTGTGAATCTGCTCTGAAACAAGTAGACATGTATGCACTAGGCCTTATCTACTGGGAGATCTTCATGAGATGCACAGACCTCTTCCCAGGTAACTAAAAGATTGACTGAAATAATGAAGTTAATAAATATGGATCAGAAACCAAATTTGTGTTTTCACATTTTAAAAACACAATCCATTACACTTGTTTTACAGAATAGATTTTTCTTCACTGTTTTTCACCTTTATCTCAGTGCCTGTTAAGGATTTTATTGGAATTAGTACAGTGTACTCAGCTGTAATACAGTGGACATGGATGAAACACATCCTGGTATAGTTCATTTGCCCTTTTGATACCAGTATCCTCTGAAGCCTCACTCAGTGCCTGTAATATGGTAGAAGGGGAAATGGGCAGGTAAAGTGGAACCCATAGCCACCCTTGTATTTATTACTGAGGTGCAGCCTGTGGATTTAACAGGTGCTGGCATGTAGTATTCCATCTATAGCCGAACAGCTGTACATGGCATGCTGGGACCTATAGTCTGATTGTGCCTCCCTCCCATGTTAAATACAATCTGTTTGGTTTTTTTTCCATACAAATTAGATGTGTCCCACAGGTTCCTGGGCAGTTGCCAATGCACCCATCAATTAGGCAAAGCTTTGAGTGCCTCCCTAGGCAGTTCTAAACAATGACTTGTTCATATTTAACTAACTCAACTACATTTTGTTAATTTAAAATGTCTGTTTTAAGGGAAAGGGAAGAAAACGTCATAGGGAGCAATCTCCATGCCAGCTCCTCTCATGTAAAAGTTCTTGATTCCCTGTTTGTTTGTTTTTTTACAGCTGTGATTTCATTATGGGGTTTTTGTTTGTTTGTTTTTCTTTCCTAACAGGGGAGTCAGTGCCAGAGTACCAGATGGCATTCCAGACAGAAGTTGGAAACCATCCCACTTTTGAAGATATGCAAGTACTGGTGTCTAGGGAGAAGCAACGACCAAAATTCCCAGAAGCTTGGAAAGAGAACAGCCTGGTAAGATAGCTGCCTCAAGTAAATGCTTCTTTTTAACTTTCTAAGTCGTGCTCTCCCTCTTCAAAGCCAAATGTTAAATCCATTTTTTTCTACTTTACATTAATATTTAAAGTTCTAGAGCTGCTCCAGGCTGGACTTCTTAAAATACTGAATTCAATTTAAAAGAATTCATTGTTATAAAACAGTTCAGATTAAAACTAGGGGTTTTAAAAGAGAAATACTATATTTACTACTGGATTTTTAAGTGTTATAGGTGCAAAAGTACATTATATTTATTATTAATATTATTATATGCCAAGTGCCCAAATTTCCTCAACGTAAACAAGGCAGAAATATCAAGACAGTCCATATCTGGAAATTTTATAAACTAAGAATGCCTCAAAATTTTAGCTGGTAAAAATTGCATAGTATCTGCTATTGAAGCTAAGCAACATAAGGATTGTAAAGCTGAGTACTTCCTTAAATTATATCTTCTTTTGCCAAGATATATGTTCTTCAACATTTGCAGAGCTTACAGCGTTCACTGATCATTTAATAAATATTACCAGATTTTAGAAATACTATGTTGCTTATTAATTTGATATTCATTTGAAAAATTTCTGTTCTCAAAAAATATAAATAAGGCCATTTTCTGATTAGGAGATGAGAAAAATTTCCCAACTTTTTGTCTGTTCCACTGAGCTGATCCAGCACTGAGAATATCTGTTGCACTCTACTCCCTACTTAGTAATTGAGTTAAAATAATCTCTGTAAATTGGAGGTGATCTTGAGGCTGTTTGTTAAAGGTAGAAAATGAAAAGTATGATGATTTACATGTTTATGTCAGAACAAATATAAAAATAGTCAAAGAAGTGAGAGAAATGGTGGGTAAAAAAATAAATGGACTAAATATTTGGCTTTTAATAAAAGTGATTTTCTAGTTGTATTGTTTCAATGGCTGAAATTGTCTTCTTGAACCATCAGACTCTTTGGTAGTCGATGTGTAACAACCTGCACTCTCAAGGTGATAGTGAAGCTAAGGCCATATCTGCTCTAGCGCGTGTCAACATGTCTTAAACCATTTCAGATCTGGACATGGTCTACCAGAGTAATGTTATTGCAAGACATTGTGACGTTTTTGAAAAAGTGAAACTACCTAGAAACGGTTGCACAGGTTCATCCATATTGTTCAAGAAAACCATGGTGCACTGTTCTCACTACAGCACGGATGTTATATTGCTGGTAAATACAGCTCTGGAAGAACCAAATTTGGCACAGTTGTAGCTAGTCCAGTTCACAATGTTGATTGGACTCTTTGGGTATGTCTGCACTGCAGTAAAATACCTGTGTCTGGCCCGTGTCAGCTGACTTAGGCTTAGGCTATGGGGCTGTAAAATTGCAGCTTAGCTGTTTGGGTTAGATGAGGCAGGGCACTGGGATCTCAGGGTGGAGGAGGGGCCCAGAGCTTGGCCTCCAGCCCCAGCCCGAATGTCTGCACTGCAGTTTTATAGCTTCACAGCCTGAGCCCCACAAGCCCAAGTCAGCTGACATGGGGCCAGCCAGGGGTGTGTTAGTGCAGTGCAGACATACCCTGTTGATGCTCAGGTTGGGTTATGTTGTTTTACAGATTTTCATTTTAAATGCTAATTTTGTTGAACTATAGAACTATTAGGATTATTATAGGGTGGACTGGTAGCCCCTGTGTTTAGATGACTACCATTTTTCTTGTGTTGTCACTAAGCTTTTGACTACATTCCAAAATAACTGAAAATGTACATTCTAATCTAAGGCTGGGCCTATGCTGCTTACAAAATAATCATCAGTAGCAGTACCCAGGGCTACCGGGGAGGGGAGTAAGTGGGGCAATTTGCCCTGGGCCCCACAGGGGCCCTGCGAGCCATGGCCGAGAACCCCTTTCCTGGCTAGAGACGCCTTTTTAATTTTTACTCACCTGGCGGCGGTCCGTGTCTTTGGCGGCACTTCGGCTGCGGGGGGACCTTCAGTTGCTCCAGGTCTTTGGTGGCACTTCAGTGGCGGGTCCTTCAGTGCTGCCAAAGACGCGGAGTGAGCGAAGGACCTGCCACTGCCGCAGACTCGGACCACCTCCTGGTGAGTACAAGTTCTGCAGCTGGTGGCGCCTTTTTTAATGTCCGCTGCCCCGCTTTGCCCCAGGCCACCTGAATCCTCTGGGCGGCCCTGGCAGTACACACACTTCAGTAGGAGCACTAGGAACAGACAACATCTCTATGAGGGGCAGGGGGGAGAACTAGTCTAGGCATTATCTAGTAATTTCCCTCACCTCCTCCAGACCCAAGACATGGTCCCACTGGTCCATTTCCCAACTCTAGGGGCACCTGTTGGGGAAAGAGCTCTCCCTACCTCCTGGGAGGAGTGGGAAGAGAGGGCTGGGCTCCTCTTGACCATTCCTTAGACCACTGGGGACATATGCTGGGTCCATCTTTACCACCCCACTCCATGGGAATAACTGCCTTGTGTTATGCGCGAAAGTTTCAGGGTTTAAACCACACCAGTGATGCATGATACGTGACAGTTACAGTTGCACATAATGCATTTTTTAGCAAATTTACTATTTGCCGAATCTTTTTTGCTAAACTTGAATTATGATACAGTCTATAATTACATGATCACGTTCTATTTTTTCCATAGGGCCCCGTCTCATTTGGTGCACTGGATGGTGCTCTGGGGAATAACCAGGGTGGTGTAGTGAATGAAACAGTCTGTAGATTCCCTGCTTCATTTGCTCTAGAAGCTGGAAGGTGTGTAATTGGCTCAGGGAGGGAAATACAGGAAGAAGAAGGATGGTCTTGTGGTTAAAGCAGGTGACTGTCACAGGACAGCTCAGGTCTATTTCTACCACTGTTTTTGTGTATGACACTGAACATGAAATTTAGATTAAAATTTTCAAAAACACGTAAATCCCATTTTCAAAAGAGGCTCTGAAATACTGAGGTGAGTTTTGAAAATGGGTCCTAGGCTCCTAGGCTCCTAAAATACACAGGCTCTTTTGAAAATTTAAGCCTTAAGTCAAAATGTTAGCAGGTAGCCATTAAATGTGTTCTTATTTCCTCTGTGCCCCACTTACGACCCTGAGGAAGTAGGAGTGTGGAGCACTTGTAACTGCAACTGTGCATGCTCTGCACCACTATGTGTGGAGCACGGCAGCATGGTCTGGAGGAATGTTCAGAGTCTCACATGCCTCTGCCACTGACTCATGAGAGACTCTCTCTGCATTTTGCCATCTGTAAAATGGGGATAACAACCTTTTCATATCTCTCAGTGAAGAGAAATTCGTTGATGTTTGTGAGGTACTCAGAGCCTGCAGTGATGAACAGTCTGGAAGAGACCAGGAGAAAATAAGTGATCTTGCATTAATTGTGTCTCTAGCAAAATAAAACAGGAACCGTCAATTGAATGATAGGATAAAAATGATGGTATTCCTGAGTACACTCTGTACATTGAATGAGGCAGGGCCTCAATTTAAAAAAAAAAAAGTATGTGATCATGTAATTAAAGACTATCATAATCCATATGCACCAGAGCCAGAAGGAAGGTTGCACAGGCAACCATAATTCTGGCATTTCTTGATTTTTGAATACTTGACCATATATTTTGTAATGTAATATATTATGAAAGGTATTAGGATTATAGCATCATGTAAATGTTCACTCTTTTGTGTAAATTAACTTTAAATAAACAGATTTGTGCATTTTTACCTTCATTCTCTCATTAAAATGTACACCAGCTTATGGCTAAAAGTCAGTATTCCACTTAATTCAGATCACTATAAATCATAAGGAAGTAGATTAAAAACACAACATGTAAAGGAGAATAATTTGACACAATGTTTCTCTTGCAGGCTGTGAGGTCCCTTAAAGAGACGATCGAAGACTGTTGGGACCAAGATGCTGAAGCTCGACTGACAGCGCAGTGTGCTGAAGAGAGGATGGCTGAACTCATGATGATTTGGGAGAGGAACAAATCAGTCAGCCCAACAGTCAATCCTATGTCTACTGCCATGCAGAATGAGCGGTAAGAAGTGAAGTAGTCTGGTGTTAGTCAGCTGTCCTCAGTACACAGGTCACCCTGGGAGTGAGATCAGAATGTTAACAGTAGCTGACTATTCTTGGGAACTGGCATATTTATATGAACATGTGTGACCTAGTGTGTATATGGACTTTGCATAGTTTTGTGTAGATTTTTCACAAACTTACTATATGAATCCACAACAAACTGATTCCTTGTAGCTTTGGGTCCCCAGATTCCCACAAATTCAATATACCTATGATGTACACAATGTATTTTGGAGAGAGAAGATCAGACCTTCTCACTGAGTTATATAGCTACCTGAAAAATAGCCTTGAACTTCCACAGTCAAAATAAAGAAGTGATTATGAAGTGTCTTCAGGAACTCTTGCTAAATGATTCATGACATTTCTGTTTAAAATGTTTCTGCTAAAAGCTTTGTGTGTTCACTGCCAGCTGAGAGACATGAGTTCAGGAAATCATTCAGATTCCCAGTCCTGTATTTTTCAAGTAAGGAACCACAAGGTCAGCATTGACTTTATAATGATTCTGACCTGCAGAGAGAGACTGCGTATTTCCCTTTTCTGACTGTAAATGATCCAAAGGGAAGGAGAGTCAGCTGAGTTGATATTAATGCTCTGTGTATACTAAAGATCCTGTTTGGGGTTACTCTTGATACCCAAGGCAGTGTGTCTTACCATATTAAACTTGTGTTTAAAATTATGTATCATGGATTTTTATCATAATTTGCAACTCCATGATTTTTCCTGTTTCATTTCCTCCATCCTCTCCGCAGGGCTCTCTTCACCTCCCTCACCCCAAGATCTCTTCATTGCACTTAGAGTGGAGCCTCAGCAGTGAAATGGGCAGTCATCAGATGGGATGACAAAATTCCTTACTTTTGGCTTTAAAAACAATTAAGAGGCTTTGTTACATAAATAACATCCATGATGAAACATGCTGCCCTACAAGTTCAATTTCATGGCAGCCAGAATTTTTCATGGAAGCTATAGTGTGTTATCAGAGCTCCTTAAGTGGTTGGTCTTTGGATTATATGTGAAGGGAAAAATAGAGACCTTCAGTGGTGAGAGGCAGTTTGTTTATATATATATGTATATAAAGTCTTAATGTCAGACTTTTTCTTTTCTTTTAAAGCAACCTGTCACATCACAGGCGTGTGCCAAAAATCAGGCCATATCCAGATTACTCTTCTTCCTCTTATATTGAAGACTCAATCCACCACACTGACAGTATAGTGAAGAACATTTCTTCTGAGCATTCAGTGTCCACTACACCATTGACTTCAGGGGAGAAGAACAGAAACTCCATTAACTATGAACGACAGCAAGCACAGGCTCGCATCCCTAGCCCTGAGACTAGTGTCACCAGTTTGTCCACCAACACAACTACCACCAACACAACTGGCCTCACGCCTAGCACTGGCATGACTACCATATCTGAGATGCCTTACTCAGATGAAACAAACCAACATGCTACAAATGTCATGCAGCCTGTTGGACCAACTCCTGTTTGTCTGCAACTAACAGAGGAGGACTTAGAAACCAACAAGCTGGATCCAAAAGAAGTAGATAAGAACCTAAAGGAGAGCTCTGATGAAAATCTGATGGAGCATTCCCTTAAACAGTTCAGTGGACCAGATCCACTCAGCAGCACCAGCTCCAGCTTGCTTTACCCACTGATCAAACTTGCAGCAGAGGTGACAGGACAGCAGGACTTCACGCAAGCTGGGAATGGTCAAGCATGTTTGATTCCAGATGTCCCATCTACTCAGGTCTACCCTCTACCCAAGCAGCAGAATCTTCCGAAGAGGCCTACTAGTCTACCTTTAAACACCAAAAATTCAACAAAGGAGCCACGACTGAAATTTGGTGGCAAGCACAAATCAAACTTGAAGCAAGTGGAAACTGGAGTTGCCAAGATGAATACGATCAATGCTGCAGAACCTCATGTGGTAACAGTTACCATGAATGGAGTGGTTGGGAGGAGCCAAAGCATAAACTCTCATGGTGTAACAACCCAATATGCCAATGGTGCAGTGCCATCTGGCCAGACAACCAGTTCAGTGGCACACAGGGCCCAGGAAATGCTGCAGAATCAGTTCAGTGGAGAGGACAGTCGGCTGAATATTAACTCAAGTCCCGATGAGCATGAACCTTTACTGAGACGGGAGCAGCAAGTTGGCCAAGATGAAGGTGTTTTGGATCGTCTAGTGGACAGGAGAGAGCGACCGCTGGATAATGGCCGAACAAACGCCAATAACAACAACAGTAATCCATGTCTAATGCAAGATGTTACTACACTTGGCACCCAGAGAATGACAACATATCCTGGGCAGACCCAGACTAGAAGAGCACAGAGGCCTAATTCACTAGATCTGTCAGCCACAAATTCTTTGGACAGCAGTAGCTTGCAATGTAAGTGTTGACAGAACTCAAAAAATTTCCCAAACATTTTCTTACCTGAGAATTAAACATAAGTGCGTGGTTGAAAAATATCTGTATTGTCTCACAGCCCAAATAGCCAACCCCACCTTCCGAATTGCATGCATATTTAATTTCTATTGGTGTAATTTCACTCATCCCTATTACATTAAATTTGTAGCCCCTGGCCTGAAAATATATCAGTTTTCTCCCTCCCTCACCTGTGGAATAAATTGGTTTCCTTTCTAATCAATTCTACTTTCACTCTCCAAATCCAATCACTTCTAAACCTCTTCCTCTTTGCAGAGCTTCTCTGCTACTGCCATCCCGGTTCCTCTCCTGGGTATTCTGGAGACCCTAAGCCTTCCATTTTCTCCTCCTGTCCAATATTTCAGGGTTGTTAAAATAAATGATTACAATAACTAGTTACATATGCCATTATTTTTAAATGACTGGTTGTACTATATTATTATTAGCTTTTCTGAATAAGTACATCTGATTTTATTGTGGTAAATAACAACAATTACAGTTATATAAGTTACTTTTCTTGAAATATTCCAATCCTGTGAGCTGATGTCTTGGTACCCAATATTGGTATGTAGCTCTCACGTATAATTAGCATTAGATACCAGGGCTAAGACCTGGAAGATCAGTATGTCCCATTAGGGGGGCTCAGACTAGATAGAAAAACTACAGACTGCCCCATACATTTGTCTGAATCCCAGAGTAGTAGTAAATATTTCATCAACATAATGTGCGTGTTCGAGAAATTAATCAACAGTTGTATAAAGCAACATATTTTTAGATATAAACAACTTTAATAGACTGTAGAATAACTGTAATCACCCTTTGGGCTTCAACAGCAAAGGACACAAGAAGCCACAATGGGCTTTTTGTCTTTTCCCTGCAAGGCAAAAGTAACGAACGGTTATAGCTAAGCTCTCCATTGGTTATAGCTTCCATTAGTTATTCCCTGTTCTGTTCAGTTTCAAAGGGACTGTTGGAAAGGCCTGTTTATCTTTCTTTGGGGGAAAATTTTTCTTTTCCAAAATACCCTGTGTTCTTGGAAGGAGCCAAGGTAACTGGGATTGGAAGCCTTTGAATGTGCTCAGGCAGACAGAGAATATATTATTAGCGAAGTTATGTGGACGTGGGGGCTTTTTCAGCAGAAACTGAGGAGACACACATGTTTAATTAGCAATGTAGAACACAATGGTACTTTTTGGAAAGGAAGAGTGCAAACCAGCAACAGAGCACTCATTAAATATGGTTAAATGTTCACTGGTGGAATGGTTTTCTAGCTTCAGTTTGTTCTAATGTAGTAAAATGAATTCAGTTAGGTTTGGGGTTGTTTTTTTATTGTAGTACTTTTCTCTTGCCTCATCTTTTTACAGGTTAAATAAAGAAGATGTAGGTTTTATTTTTTTACAATCGAATCTCAGTTGCTGATATTTAAACACAGAAAAGGTGACAAAACAACTCTCTTAAAGGTTTCACTATCCTAGACTCAAGTTCTGGTTCAGGAAAATCAGAGACTAGACCAGGGGTAGGCAACCTACGGCACATGTGCCAAAGGTGGCGTGTGCGCCGATTTTCAGAGGCACTCACACTGCCCGGGTCCTGGCCACTGGCCCGGGGGGCTCTGCATTTTAATTTAATTTTAAATGAAGCTTCTTAAACATTTAAAAAATCTCTTTACTTTACATACAACAATAGTTTAGTTAGATATTATAGACTTATAGGAAGAGACGTTCTAAAAACGTTAAAATGTATTACTGGCACGCGAAACCTTAAATTAGAGTGAATAAATGAAGACTCAACTTACCACTTCTGAAAGGTTGCCAACCCCTGGAATAGAACATTTGGCCTCAAAATGAAAAGCTGGGTTTTGTCTGTGGTCATGTATGTAAGAACCTATTTGCCAGGTAGAATGGAATTTAAAAGGGAAATGATGTAATGATACCATTTAAAAACTCAGCATTTACTGCCCTGTAATATTGCAGTAGTGCTTTGTCTCCCATTCCAAGTATAGAAAAATAGCATGGATACAAAAGTCACATTAATGTAAATACTGAGGGCTAGATTCTACTCTCTTACACCACTGTATGCGTAGGGTAGCTGAATTTACTCCACTGGGGTTACTACGGATTTACACTGTAATAATGGAGAGCACAATCTGGCCCTTTGTTTTAATGGCACCCACTGTACATAAATACTAGTCACCTTTCCTGTCACTATTGCCAGTTTTGACAGGATTTGTTTTTTTCAGCCTACATGTACATGTAACTACCTTGAACTCTCAAGCATACTCTTCTTGTAACATTTTATTTGCGACTTTTATTTTCAGTAGGTGACTCATCACAAGATGGCAAACCGGGCTCAGGAGAAAAGATCAAGAAACGTGTGAAAACTCCATATTCACTTAAGCGGTGGCGCCCTTCAACATGGGTCATCTCCACTGAACCACTGGACTGCGAGGTGAACAACAATGGCAGTGACAGGGCAGTCCACTCTAAATCCAACACTGCTGTTTACCTGGCAGACGGCGGTACTGCCACAACAATGGTGTCCAAGGATGCAGGAGTGAACTGCCTGTGAAATATTTTAAAAGCCAACAAAATGACATTTTTGCATTATTTGAAACAAACATGCAGAAGACATTTTAAAAAACTGCTTTCTCCTCCTGTCAGCACCCCCTGCCAAGAACTCGCTTTAAATAGATTTCAGCTATGCAGAAATTTTTTAGCTTATGCTTCCATATTTTTTGTTTCATTTTTTGAACGTTTTTGCACTTTTATTTAGTATCGCTAAGGTTAAGTCTGTCTGTCTTTGACCACAGAATTATATATATGTGTATCAAAAATGTGGTCTCAAAATATTTTTTTAAAAAAAATAACAAAAAAAATGTATTGCTGATAATCAGTTTGGACCAGTTCCTAAAGGTCACTAAAAACATAAGCAGACTATAAGGGTATGTCTACACTACGGGATTATTCCGATTTTACATAAACCGGTTTTGTAAAACAGATTGTATAAAGTTGAGTGCACGCGGCCACACTAAGCACATTAATTCAGCGGTGTGCATCCATGTACCGATACTGTCGTCGATTTCCAGAGCGTTGCACTGTGGGTAGCTATCCCGTAGCTATCCCATAGTTCCTGCAGTCTCCCCCGCCCATTGGGTTGAGATCCCAATGCATGATGGGGCAAAAACAGTGTCGCGGGTGATTCTGAGTAAATGTCGTCACTCATTCCTTCCTCTGGGAAAGCAACGGCAGACAATCATTTCGCGCCCTTTTTCCCTGGATTGCCCTGGCAGACGCCATAGCACGGCAACTATGGAGCCCATTTTGCCTTTTGTCACTGTCACTGTATGTGTACTGGATGCCGCTGACAGAGGCGGTACTGCAGCGCTACACAGCAGCATTCATTTGCCTTTGCAAGGTAGCAGAGATGGTTACCATCCCTATTGCACCATCTGCCATTGTAAATTGGTGATGAGATGACGGTTTTCAGTCATTTTGTACCGTTTGCAATTGGAAATTGGCGATGACGGTTATCAATCCTTTTGTACCATCTGCTGCTGTCATGGGTGCTCCTGGCTGGCCTTGCTGAGGTCAGCTGGGGACGCATGGACAAAAATGGGAATGACTCCCTGGGTCATTCCCTTCTTTAGGTTTTGTCTAAAAATAGTCAGTCCTGCCTAAAATAAGGGGGAAGTCTACTAGAGAGCCAGAGAGCACAGCCGCTCCGGGTCAGAGCCCCAGAGATCCCGCAGAAATGATGACCTGCATGCCATTCTAGGGGGTGCCCCTGCAACAACCCCACCCATTGCTTCCCTCCTCCCATACCCCTCCTGGGCTACCGTGGCAGTGTCCCCCCATTTGTGTGATGAAGTAATAAAGAATGCAGGAATAAGAAACACTGACTTTTTAGCGAGATAAAGTGAGGGGGAGGCAGCCTCCAGCTGCTATGATAGTCCAGGCAGGACATTAAAGAGTAGGGGGAGAGGAACGCAGCCTCCCGCTGCTATGATAGTCCAGGGAGTACAGAATCTTTTCTTTAGACATGAAAGGAGGGGGGGCTGATGGAGCTCAGGCTCCAGCTGCTATGATGAGGACAGTTACCCAGCATTTTGTACCGTCTGCCAGGAATGACAGGGAGTCATTCCCATTTTTACCCAGGCGCCCCCGGCCGACCTCACCAAGGCCAGCCAGGAGCACTCACAGGATGATGACAAGGACGGCTAGCAGTCATTTTGTACTGTACCGTCTGCCACCGGGGAAGGGAGAGGAGAGGATGCTGCTGTTTAGCGCTGCAGCACCCTGTCTACCAGCAGCATCCAGTAGACATACACTGACATTGAAAAGTGGTGAGAAACTATTTTTTCCCTTTTCTTTAAGTGGGGGAGAGGGGGTAAATTGATGACATATTCCCTGAACTACTAGTGACAATGTTTTTGACCCTTCAGGCATTGGGAGCTCAGCCAAGAATGCAAATGCTTTTCGGAGACTGCGGGGACTGTGGGATAGCTGGAGTCCTCAGTCCCCCTTCCCTCCCTCCATGAGCGTCCATTTGATTCTTTGGCTTTCCGTTAAGCTTGTCACGCTCACTGTGCTGAGTCCCTGCTGTGGCCTCTGTCTATCATAGCCTGGAAATTTTTTCAAATGCTTTGTCATTTCGTCTTCTGTAACGGAGCTGTGATAGAACAGATTTGTCTCCCCATACAGTGATCAGATCCAGTATCTCTCGTACAGTCCATGCTGGAGCTCTTTTTGGGTTTGGGACTGCATCGCCACCCGTGCTGATCAGAGCTCCATGCTGGGCAAACAGGAAATGAAATTCAAAAGTTCGCAGGGCTTTTCCTGTCTACCTGGCCAGTGCATCCGAGTTCAGATTGCTTTCCAGAGTGGTCACAATGGTGCACTGTGGGATACCGCCCGGAGGCCAATACCGTCAATTTGCGGCCACACTAATCCTAATCCGACATGGCAGTACTGATTTCAGTGCTGCTACTCTCGTTGGTGATGAGTACAGAAACCAGTTTAAAGAGCCCTTTATATCAATATTAAGGGCGTTGTGTGGACGGGTGCAGGGTTAAATCGGTTTAACGCTGCTAAATTCGGTTTAAATGCGTAGTGTAGACCAGGCCTAAGACAGGTTTGACTGCAGTGGTGTCTTGTACCCATGTTTTCTTTTCTGTGCTTAAGTTAATTAGTATGTTTCTATGTTACAGAGTGTATTATCTTTTGAATGCCCTACTTTTCTTGTGTTATGTTGAAATGTGCAATAGTCTATAGTTCACAGTATGCTTTATTGGAAAGTGCGTTTATAAAACTGCCACACATTCGCCCCCTCTTCGTGAGTATTTGTTAATTTTTTTCCTGACAGTTTGGCAGTCGGTCATTAATGACAGTGAACTTTGCACACCATAGCCAGCTTGAAGCAGCTGCCTATATCTATCAATGAGCTCTAAGATTATAATGGAAAATGCATGAATTTTCCCCACCTTGAAAGGACTTTTAAAAGGAACAAACAAAATATGATTTCAGCTGCCTTTCTTTTCAACCTTCCATATGTTAACCAGTTTCCTTCATAGGAGACATGACACTGGAAGGGGAAGCTCTAAGCAAAACAGTGTTGAACAAAATGTGAGGAAACGAAGTAAGTCTGCCATTTTTCCATTTCATTTTTGCTGCAGTTTCACAGTTTATATTTATGAACATTTTTTATTGATTGCCATTAATGTGTATTTATCAGAAATCCTAATGAACTGTCCTACTAAGATCTTGAATATAAGTAGGTTGCATTTTGTTACTTACAAGAGAAAAAAGCCTGACTTATGATTGACACAAAACAGTCATGTGATGAGCAGCTAAGCGTCTATTAAATACCTCCGCAGAGGTAAATATTGAGGTCTGGAGCCATGTCCATCAAATTGCATATGGAAGTATGTTTATCCTAATTGGCGGCAGCTGAGTTAAGTGAAAACTAGTTTTCTTAGAGTTTTGTATAGACGTCTTAATTCATCTTGCTTTTAGAATTTTAAACATGCACTTTTAAAAGTTATGGCCATGTGGGAGAGATTTCAACTTTTTATGGTGAAGACACTCAGAACGTATGTAACACTACATACATTGACTTCATGTATTGTGACCATTCATCTCTTGAGGTGAGTGACCACAACTTCCTCCGAGGGTAATAGAACTTGTCTAATTAAAAAGAAGTAATTACTTCCTTACTGGCCATTCCACCCACATGAGGCCTGTGTCTCAAGAGTGATTATTTACCCTGCTGAAATAAATTTAATAAGAAGTAATTAGCTAAAAAATTGAAGTATCTAGCGTGGTGTGGCACTGAGCAAAGCTTTGTAGCTGTATTTGAAAATGGCTCATGTTCCAACACCTTAAAAAACTGTGGAAAAATGATTCAGTCAGCATGCCAAATTCCTATGGCAGGATGCTGGCAGTCAAGATTTGCCACCAAACTTGCCTTTTTTCAGCTGACTGAATCTGATTTCTGTCCTTTCAAGACCATTCATTTCCTTGATATTGCTCTGGTACAATCTTTCCCCATAAGGTAACTTTTTCTAACTCTCTTTGAGCCTCTGATGATTCCTGCCATATGTAATATATGGCCTTCCATATCTGACTCTGTTTCCAAGCTTCCTTGTTTGTATTCCTGTCTCTCTCTGGCATCTTATCCTGCTTCCTAAATGCTGTAGGCCAGATTCTGTTGTACTGCTGTCAGTTACACCAGTATAAATCCAGAGTTACTCTGCTATTATACTGGTGTAACTGAAATCAGACTCTAGCCCAGTATAGTTGCAGGAGTGTAAATCAGGGCAGAATTTGGCCTCCAGCTCTTTAAGCACTGCCCAGGTCCTTACACCCAAATAAAGGCCCCTGCTTTTCTCTTAGGCACAACTCTGTTAAACTAATGTATAAATATACAGCTGCTTCTCTTTATGTTGCTAAAAAATTTTCTCCATTTTATTTTCAGTTCTTCCTCCTGCTTGCCATCTGCTGCAATCTTACATCCCAGATACTGAAAACTTGCCACTTGCTCAGTTGGCTTGCATTACAGGCCGATCTGAATTCTTGGTACTATAGTCATAATATTGCCTGTGCTTTTTGTTTGTTTTGGGGTTTACCTCACTTGAAATTCTTCACACTTTTTGGGTCTATGTGTGAATTTCTGGAGTACAATACTTTGGTTTTTTGCAACAATCACGATATCACGTGCATAATGAAGATTGCTCACATCTCTTCTAGTGACTTTTTGCTTTGCCTTAAGTGTAACCTTTATCATCATTTCAGAGTGTTAGTTTAAAACACATCTGTAAAACACTCAGTGACAGTTCTCAGGGCACCCAGGACTGTGTGTCACCTTGGTTGCCCCCTACCTCCAGCAAGAGGGAGTCTTTCTTATGGTAGCTGGGTGTCAGCTCCTTGACACCATGAGCCTTTCAGCCGCTCGCGCGCTTTTCTCTGAGCTATGCCATCCCTAACTTCACCTTGCACCCCAATCCCTGAGTCCTTTTGAATTATTTCCCGGTGATATCCAGCCCCTAACATGAGCTACTCACAAAAATTCCAGACCCGCCCATTTTATTTTAAATCACGGCACCTGTAAACCACGCAGCACTTGTGAGCATTCAGACTAAAACAAAACTAGGAGTATTTAAGAAAGAATAAAGATTTCACTAGAAGTGAGAGAAAGGGATAGAAACAACTTATGACAATGCAAATCTGGGTCAATGATTACCTTTCCTATATAATAAGGTAGTGTTTCCCCCCCAGGTTCAGTCAGTTGCTGAGCTGGCTGGTGTCACAAGAATCAGGATCTAAATGTTCATGAAAGCCCCATGCTCGTAAGTGGTTTCCTCAGTGAATGGATCCAGAGTGCCTTTCGCTCTTATGTCTTTATTCATAGCCCTGGTGATATCCTGCCTGCTGTAATATTCTTTTTCACCTCCAAGTGGTTTCAATCATCGGCAGTTGTCTTTGACGGTTTTCCATTGACTGTTCTGGGATGTGGCCAGGTTAGATAATAGACCTTTGCATTGCCTTGCCAGCTGACTGGGGAGGGGTGACAACTCCCTCTTGCTTGAATGAGACATCATCGAAACAGGTTGCTCCGGTGACTAATTTTTACTCCAATACATTCAGTATAAATACATTATTTCTTAAATATCCGTACATACATCTCACAATGATTGAGTCTTGACAAGTTATGAGCTTTCTATAGGTACCTTTTATGTTACTCTTTATGGATAAATATCCTGTAAGTAGTGTTTGGTGCAGTGAGCTTGTCAGGTCTGAGGTCAGAGATGTTTGCAAAGAACAGGGGCCCTTTGCCAAGGAGCCTCTGTATCACACACTCACACTCTTATCTAAGGGTTTGTCTACACTACAGCCTATGCCAGCAAAATTTGTGTCGCTCAGGGGTGTGAATATTCCATCCTCCCTGCACAACATAAGTTACACCGACATAAGCACTTGTGCATATTGGGATGTCGGTGGGAGAGCTTTTAATGCTGACATAGCTTCTGCCACTGGGAGAGCTCTCTCTGCTGTTGGCAGAGAGTGTCTTCACCAGATGTGCTGCAGCGGCACAGCTGTACGTATAGACATGGCTTAAGTTGAAACATGATAAGAAAAGAAAAATTATTTGCTCTAAATACTACTGCTTTCTGCCAAGGCTGCTTTTGCCAAGGCTGATTACACCAGTCTTGTAGCTTTTGTTTTAGGCCAGTCCTTAGTAAGAATTCAAACTTTTTTATCCTTGATGCAATCAAAGGTTTAATAAAATCACTGTATCAGATGGAAAAGTCTTTCTGGCATTCTGCAATTTTCCCTAAGCATCCTTCAAGCAAATATAACTTTCACATTTCTCAGGTCTTTCTCTAACCTTTTGTTGAAAACCTTTGGGGTAAATCACAATGGTCAGAAAGTATCTGTTGTATAATCTATGATGGATAAATATCATTTGTAACATAGTAGAAATATGTACACTTTATCCCAATATGAATTCTAGATCAAAAGGAGCAGCTTTATTACTTCTAAAGGTCAAGCCATACAGATGTTAGGTATATATTAAAATGTTCTAATTTTGCAGCATTAGATGAGGTGAGACTAAATATGGCTTAATTCTGATGTATAATTAGCAAAGCCTTTGTTTTGCTCACAGTAGGTAATCTTATCTTTCCCACAGAAAACAATTCCTGTAATTAAATGACATTGAATTATAGCTCACAAAAGTACCTTGGAGAGTCATACTTAAGGTCAAGTCAAATGCGAGAGAGAATTCTGCAAATCAAACCTATTTGTTAACTAATGTACAGTAAATCAGTTTTGGAAAGTCCAGTTTATTTCTTTGTTCTTTAAAAAAAAAAATCAATGGATAATGATGAAAGTTGATAAATTACCATTTTTCTAAATGCATATTGCAGACAATATAAATATATCAAAATGACAATAGACTGATAATGTAAATAGCAATGGAGTATGCTAATGTCAAATAAGCAATGGTAGAATATTTTATATGTTCACTTCTAATATGGAATTCAAGTAAAATGTTACAACAAACATAGATGACCTTTCTATGTATAGGCCACTCAGAAATCTTAGTGGTTTTAGAAAATCACACGTATTAAATTTAAAGGACTTGTCCATGCAAATATGTTGTCTGTTCACACATTTCCTACTCCTGTGAAGTTATTTATCAACGTCACACACTTAGATTTGAGAATAGGAATTCTAGCCATATGTGTAGACATGCCTATATGGTGATAGATTTATTTTCTTTTGAACAAAAATAGAGATTTATGAGTAGATTATGAGGAAATTCAGGGGAAATGTTCCAGATAGTGCTCCACAAATGCATATGTGCACACTAGCTAAATAATTAAAATAATCCCACTCTTGCTATTCCCAGGTGTATTTAAATTGCAGAACTAGAAGTAAAGAAATACTTCATTTAAAAGAAAACCAGGATGCATTGTGATTATATCACCTTCCAACCCTGGGAATACTTCATTGTAAAAACCACACATTTTGTCTGTATTATGTTTTGTTAATATAATTGTTCACTTCACAGTCTTGTGTCATTCATTCACATCTAGGAAATTACCTGGTTTTAGTCGCAACAGTTTTGTTATTCTTTCAAAGTTTATTCGGGCAGAAACAAAAGTGAGGGATGTTAGCAGGTTTCAGGGATAAACTGAAAAATGTTTGATATGGAGTTGTTTAGAAAGTAAATATCCTTCCATCCAACAACTTACTCCAGAAAAGCTCTTTAATCCTGAATGCTACAGGAAAAGATACATATATTAAAAAAGACATGAACATAGACTTGTATGGAAGAGATTATCAAACAAAATTTGATAAGTACTATATTCTTACTCAGCAGATACATCTTATGTACATAATATATATGCTGCATAATTTCAGGGCCATGCAGTTTGCTGGAGCCCTCCATGTGTTCTAATGATATTGCTAAAGTACTTTTGAGAGAGAGAAATTAAAAATATACATATTCCACTAGTGTAACACTCATGGAAATATATTCAGATAGTCATTTTGTACTGTGAGAAAAAATGAAAACATCACAACTATTTTGTCCCTTAACATTATCTATACAGCATAGCCTTTCTGGAAATAGTATATACGCTGTGTGTTTTACTGCCAAAATGTGTCAGAACAATGTATCTTTGTGTTATCTTTTACGTTATTTGAATTTTGAATATAGATTTACATTCACAGCTTCCAGATCCTGACTTTGATCTATAAAATCTGTCGTTACAGGTGCTTACCACCTCTCAGGATTTGACCTCTTACCCATAATGAAATTTGCTTCCCACCTTTTTTGGTACATATAAAAAGAGTTAGTAAACACAGAAATTGCAACCTGAACATCTGTCATGAGTAAAATTCATACACATAAGTCAATACAGGAAAAGTGTTTTACATTATGCTGTGATTTATACATGCACACAGGCGCTGATTTTTGTTTTTCTCGGTGGGTGCTCCACCCTTGCCCCGCACCCTCCTCTGAGGCCCCAGCTTCACGCCTCCCCTAATGCCCCCCACTGCTCACTCCTCTCCATTCCCTCTCCTGAGGCTGCCCCAACTGCTACTCCCTCCTCCCTGCCCCTCCCCTCCAGCATCTGGCCAGCCGGAGAGCTGATCAGCGGCCAGCCCTGGGGCCGGAACCAGTGTGGCTGGTGGATGCTGAGCATCCCCTATTTTTTTTCCATGGGTGCTTGAGGCCCGGAGTACTCACGGAGTTGGTGTCTATGTACATGCACCAAATAATAGTTCCTTATTGCTACCACAGAGAAAATGATAAAAGGAAAAAACAAGATTAAAACAATCTATAGTACAGAGTAAATCCGTAGGCTGTGTCCTTATCCAGATGTCAGAACTCATTTGTAACAATCTAACAAAACATTCACCCACAGATAGACATCTCATTTGCCTATGAAAACTGGGCTGTAGATCATTCAGCACTTTCTCTAAATTTAGATCGTGGATTTTGCACTCAGGTGCGCAGCACATCAGTTAGGTAGATTTGTATTTCTCAGTTGCACATCACATTTTGTATGCATTACTTTTAACCTTTTCTTACTGCAAAAGCTATACATACTGCAATGGAGCCATAACATTTTTGTATTTGAAATATTATGTATGTATTTAGATGCATATGTATTATTCACTAATTCCATTTTTAAATACTATGAGTTGGGTATGAAATAGGCACATATAATGTCCTGATCAAATATGTAGTTTGTCACAGGCCATTTTTAAGTAGCGTCTTCTCCATATTGCAATAGAAATTGGACTACAACTATGAAACTAATACAATTCCTCCTAAATACTTAATAGCCCTCAGAATAGAACCTGGTCATTGACTGTGTCTGGACTGCGTGTACTTTGAAGAAAGGTAAAAAAATGGGGAATACAGTTGATATGAAATGCCTTTGAGGCTGAATAATTAAAGGTTGTTGGGTTTTTTTTTTAAGTTACACTCAGAACGTTAAAATTAAGTCTGAAATAAATCTAAGATATTTAAAGAATATTTAACATTTTCTTTTACAAGATCTTTGTGTGCAGTTCCAATATAAATCCATTTTTTCACAGGGCCTT
Source organism: Gopherus flavomarginatus (assembly GCF_025201925.1). Classification (NCBI taxonomy): domain Eukaryota; kingdom Metazoa; phylum Chordata; order Testudines; family Testudinidae; genus Gopherus; species Gopherus flavomarginatus. The sequence continues at coordinate 22,066,013 of NC_066626.1, read as the reverse complement.
AAATCTACTGAAAAAAATTCTCCTCTTGGGTTAAAAGTTATACAAAGCTTCACGCCAGGAATATAGTGTTTTGGTTTTGTGTGTTTAATTTTTAAAATGTAGTTTAGTTTTGGTATAAAATAATAATTAAACAGATGTAACGTTTTGGGCTTCCTTCTGCTCTTGCTGAAGTCAGTGACAAAACTTCCAATGACTTCTGGCAAGATGAAGCTTTTGGCTCTCGTGGGAATTCAAATGGGAATTCTATTTGGTATAACTTTGTCTAAGAAACAGTTTGTATAGGACTTTATTCAATTTCCATTAAAGTCAGAGAGAGTCTTGCCCGTGATTTCAGTGGAAGCAAGATCAGACCCCCTGGCCGCCTTCACAGCAGATTTTCCCCTTTTATAATTTCGCATCATTGTTACCACTGGTGTAGCTCCAATAGTGGGAATGCTAATGTATACAGGCCACTTCTGGGTGCTGGCATTTTGAGCAGGGTTAGATTATCTAACTAAAGCTGCAAAAGTGGGAGCACTGGCAGGACATTTGAAGATAAAGGGCCTGTTTCTCATTAACTGTAAGGTTCCTTTATAGTGGTCTGGGCTCTGATGTAGGCACAGCCATTGTCCAGGTTTCATATTAAACCCATTTTACTTTACTGCACATGCCAATGCCACTTTAAATAATCTTACTCAAGTGGTTTAATTTACATAATTGTAAAATAAAATAGAACCCAATGAACTGCTGACCTGTAACTGAAGTTGACAGTGATTCCAAAGGTGCCATTCTAGGTAATTTCAATACATAATCCATGTTTCAGCAAATTCAGTAATTGGCCTAGGTTTGGAAAAGCTCCTTCAAATCTCTTCCATTCTCTTGGGTAAATTAATCCAGGAGTTTGGGGACAAGGGGGCGGAGTTGTAGGGGTGGCTAATTGGCTGTTTTACAATTGACAACGAAAGGTCGTGGCCATTTCCACTTTTTTGCCGTTTTGTTAAAGATCGAAACTAGCTCCCTTCTTTAGAGTTTAGTAGTCCGAGGGGCTTCCAAAAGTTAGCTTCTCACAGTGGATTTACTCATTTCTCAGGCAGAGTAGTAATTTGCAGGATTTCTTTCTGGAGCATTTGATTCAATCTTGTGTGTTCGCAACCTGATGATGATGCAGTCTGCAGCCTAATCGTAATACGTCTTAGACTACCACATGCATGTTCGGTCACCACGGAAAGGAAAGGAAATAGTTAATGGGATTAAGTAACATCAAGGTGGTGAGGAAAGCAGATAAGGCCAAGTGAACAGTGAGTTCATTTGTCACTTTGATTTTCCTGGGTTGTGGCTTTTATTGCTCGCGCGTTCTCTCTCAGACACACACACACACACAAAATATATTTTAAAAGATTTTTGTATGAATTTTTTCTTGTCTGCTTCTTGTCCTAAAGGAAAAAATGCTGTATTCACATTTATATATGCTGGAATCATACCTTACAATTGTTGGTGGTTTACTTCCCCCCACCCCAATATACAGGGACAATGGCCAAACACTGATTTGTAGGGTTTGGTATTTTACAGAAGCTGAAGTGTGGAAATGTGAGACTACTGTTCTCCTTATGAAAGAAAGGAAAACTATAACCTAGAGAGCATTAATTTCTGAATGAGCTTTTCTGGGGGAAAAAAGCCTAAAATAATAATTTTGGAGCATCATCAGAACCCTTTTGCTAATGGGTATTATTGTGGGTTTTCTTCTCTCAAATTACAGATGAAATATCATGTATGAATTTATAAATAGTTACTTTGTTATTTTCCTTTTGTATAAGCTGCCCAGTACCTCGCTATGCTGTATAAGTTGTGTTTTATGGAACAGTGTGAGTATGAAATCTAAAAAGCTAATTACTTTACCTTTCTTTTCTAATCGTCTGTGGATGCCACTATGAAAGCTGACATCGTTAAGCCACTACAGAGTTTTCTATGAATACTTGTAAGAAAATGCTTTGTTACATATGAACCTAAATAAAGAGATTGTATTGATACAAACACAGGGATAAGAACATTTAAAGACTATTCTTTAGGTTTAAAAGGCTTGCTGTAAAACGGTGCATTCTTCCATTTATTAAAGATCATATTCATGACAAAAAGTGTGGACTTTTGTGAGTTTGTGACAATACCATTAACTCTGATTAGCGTAAGCAGGAGCAAGGCCACTACAGTGGAGGGGGAGTTAGGTAAAATTGTACTGGCTAAATCACGTGATCTTTGTAGACGTTTTGGCCTTGGTCCTGCCCAGAGGAATGTGCAGTTTTGCATGTATTAAGCACTAACCAAACAAAAACGAACAAAATGGGTTCAAGTGATTTCAGATTAAAACTAGAATCTTCCCATCACCCATAAATAGGATGTTCATCATTTACCAGTCGGATTTGGCCAAAAGGTTTTGCACCCGACTGAACTTGGACTGAGTGCATGAATCTAATCTTTTAGCTCCAAAGTCTACCACCAAAGCAAAATCAGTTGTAGTTGGGAATTTATCCTATAGCAGATATAACTGAACTTTTTAGAGAAAGAAAAGAATGTCCCAGTGGTTAGGGCACTCGTGTAGGACTCATGTAGTTTCTGTCACAGACTTCCTGTGTGACCTTGGACAAATCACTAGTCCTCAGGTCTGCCATTTGCAAAATGAGGATAACACCATTGAGAGATAAACACATTAAAGACTGTGAGGTGCTGAGATTGATGGTAATAGAGGCCATATATGTACTTGGGGCGGGGGTCTCATTACTTCCCATATAAAGCAATGATTCTCCTTATGGCCCAAAGTGTGGGAGCCTTTGCAGGGGTAGGCTAGACTAGAAAGTGAAGCTGTAACCCCTTCTCTGCCCAAAACACCTTGCATAGGAGGCAGCCCATCTACTGCCATGTCCTGTGTCCAATAGTAGCTAGTAACTGCTGCTTCAGAGGAAGAAATCTGTTTCAGAGCAAGGAACTACTGCAATAAGGAGTTATGAGAGAACCTTCACCAGGGGGAAAAGTTTGCTTCCAAGTTCCAGTAACAGTTACCTTGTGCCTCAAGCTTGAGGGTTTAATGCCTTCTGAACTCCATGGTTCGTTTATTAATATTTCCTAGTATAATTTTAGCTATTCCTGTTATTCACGTACATCTGATTCTTTCTGAAGCCTCGGGATCCTTCACAGAAAAGGGACATGGAAAATGGCAAGCTGGATATTAAAATCATTACTGATCTGAAAACTTACTTCTAAATCACACTGCCATAAAGCATAAAACAAATCCTATTATCTTGCTACTGTGCTTCTATTACTTAGACTGAGTCTAAGCTACACATTTAACATGAGCAAAGCACAACAGGCTTTGTCGTTTCAGAGTGTGAGAGGAAATGTTACCATTTTTGTTTTGGTCTGTATGTGAATAGTTATTGCAGACCATTTACTTTTATTTCATATTTGCTTCTCTGCAATTTTGTACATTGCTCTGTTTTCTATCCCCAAATAAAATATAATTTTTAAAGGCGTTTTGATTCTAGACTGTTTATTTCACTGTCAAGATAACATCAAAGCATGAGTAAAAGTCTCCATGAAAGAGAGAGAAAGCACAGTATAGTATTGTGTTGCAGCTCCTTGCCTTTCCACACGCTGAGAGCACCTTACATTTGTAGGTGCAGAACATCTCCCTGAAATTTAAACCACAGAAGGGCAGTGGAAGCTGAGGACAATGTATAAGACCCAAGCTGGATTTTCTAGGGTATGTCTGTCTATTCTTTGATTATTCCAAATTTCTGGCCAGGGGGTCATCCCCAAGATGTCAAAATGTGACTGAGTTATCTCCTAGGCACAGCTTGAGGCCCAAACTTACTCAGGCTCTGTTGGGTTAGGTTCACTCTTCTTTGTATCACCTGAGTGGTCTCGGGGGCAGTGGTGCGCTAGCAGGGAAGATGAGAGTACCTGTCCTTCCCTTCTTTCTCCAAGCTGAAGGTAGCTTGTTTGGAGTTTCTAGCTCTTCCATACCTGCAAGGGTAACAACAAGCTATAGTTCAACGATGCACCACATAAGCCCAAATCTACCTGAGGCCTTGTCCTCTAGCCTCTATTACTTTACTTATTTAAATCAAGATGTGTTGGTAGAGAGTGGGCACACAGTACCAGTAGCTGGTAGACTGCTATTAGCCTGTATTTGCTGTGTTTCCAAACCCAGGTGGGGGTCTGAAGCAGTTGGAGAGCATTCCTCACTGGCTCAATATATCTGAACAGTGGAATGCAGCCATGAAATAGGCAATGCTGTGCAAGAACAAGGGGGCCACCCTGGAGGGTGATGATGTGAGAGGAAACCGTGCATACACATTCATTGGTGCACTCACTCTGCTCTTCTCAGGTCGACAGCACCACAACTGCACCCTGTGAGGCTCCAGAATGGACTGCAGACAAGGAAGCCTCCAATAGCACCTAAACTCAACTACTGCCATGTGACCTGAGCTCTAAACACTGCTGGGAGGCCCTTGGAGCCAGAGCCAGTGAGCTTTCCACCAATCCAAGAGCAGTCAGGAGCTGAGGTTCCACAGAAATCATGGCAAGAGCAGGATGAATAATGTATTTTTTCATTCACTGGCGTAATCGAGTCCAGTCATGGCTAGTCGCCGCCTTACATCCAGGTGTGCCGCACAGCTCTCTGGCAGGACTAGCACCCCTTGCCAATTGTTACCCCCGTGCTCTAGAGATTTCTGTGCCTGGTAACTCGGCCCTCCAGCCAGATCACATCTGTAGTTCACCCCTTCTGGGGTCCCAATTCTCTCAAACTAACAGCCAGAAAATATCTTTAGCAGAAAGAAAAATCTCTAGGGCTCTTCCTCAGCCAGTGTTCAGCTCAGTCTGCTGCCCCATTGCTGGGCTCAACCACCCTTACAATGGGCTTGTCCTTGGGGCAGGAGGGAGAACCTCAAAGGAAACCTGCACAACACCTTCAAAAGACAGGCCTGGGAGCTTAAATTCATTACTTGGCTATACATTAAAAATCATGGACTTGGTAAAGAAACAATGAATATAGACATCACCAGTCAAACCAATATAGCTTTTGAAAAGTCATTCACGGTGATAGGCAGAAGATTCTCCCAACCTTGATCCTGTGGTCTCCACAGGTATTTCTGCCTAAAGAGAAGGTCAAGCAGGTGAGTGATGAGGGGAAGCTTTCTCTGTACAGGCCTCTGGAACAATTACAGTGTCAGATCTCTCTGGGGAGATGCATACATGGCTGTGCAGGGAGCCAGGCACACACAAATCAAGGGATCGTACAGACTCATTACATGGAAAGGGTGACCTAGGGCTTGATCCTACAAGGGTCCAAGTACCTTTTGTGACATCGGTGGGAATCGAACAGGGCACTGCATCTGCAACTATTACCAGACTTGAGAGACCAGCAAGTGTTTAGCACTGAACAAAGAGTGACCATAACTGAAGCCTTTGAAATGGTGGCTGAAAAACATTGAGGGGCATATGTGGAAGCCTTCATGTAAAAACTGAAGACTTGGAAACAGTAGCTTCAATGTTGGTAATATCAGCCCCTGAGTATGGAAGGGACAATATGACCAAGTGTGTCCAAATCCTGACCAGTGAGATCCACCACATCACTCTATCTTGGCCCCAATCAGAACCAGAGCCTTCTAGGTTCCTGAAATCTGTTTTTGACTCTTCTCTAGTAATAAGAGCATCTCCATGAGTATGATAATGGAATCAGCCACCTGAAGCTAGTTCACTCTGAGCCACACTGGGTGTTAGTTTCAATTTCTTTTTCCCCCTTAGAAGGAATAGCTTGTGCTCCTACACTTACTGTTCCAACCATAAACTGGTGGAGGATTATTCCAAGACCCCACCAGTCCACAGCCCTGGAATTTGGCTTCCTTCGGAGGACCTCTGGAGCAATGGTTCTGGGGTGCTACAGATGCTGTTTGTAGTGTCCTGAAACCAATGCCTGAAAGAATGAAAATTTCCATGAAACCAACCAATGCCCTTTAGCCCATCTCCCTCCACCCCAAGTGCATAATGTCTGGGCTTGGCTAAATATTACAGATCCTGCTACCAAATTTGAGGGTGTCAGAGTTACTGCCCCCTGGAGCAGAATAAGAGTCCTATGATCTGTGGCAAAGCAATATAAACATTCTTCCCCATTATAAAGGTAGGGCTGGTGAGGTGTAAGAAAAAGAGAGGCCTCTTCAGCGCCAATGCCCCATGGTGGGTAAATATCACACGGTATCTAACTCAGAGCAGGGCCAGCAAACCCTTTCACTGTATGAACGTCAGTATTATAGATCTGGCCACAGCAATATCTAATACAAAGCAGGAGTAAGTTTGAGATTAACTGAGAATATAACAAAACAGATTCTTAAGGGACTATAATTCATTGTATACAAACTACTGGGTGCTTTGCAGAATTAGAACAGCAGGAAAAATGGGAAAGGGTATTTCACTGACACTGGTGCATTTCAGCCACTTCTCTGATTTATTTCAGTCTCTTAAAGATCCTCCAAGAGAGCAATAATCATGCCTTTGGAATGCACCAAACAGTGAGTATTTTCAGCAATATTCCCTGGGGAGAGGCGGACACCTCCAGGAACCCCTAGATGGTGCTGCTTTCTAAGAGATCCCTGGTATTTATGCCCTACAGTGTGACTTTAAATGTCTTCTTTATCAATCAATTATTGTTGGTTTTGCATCTATTCTGGCTGAAAATCCAGTTGGAATATTTCAGATCTGTGACACTGATGGAACAATGGCTAGAAATATCACAGAGTAATGAAATTAAATTATATGGAAAATGCACCTGGCAAGTGTCCACATCCTGAGATGGCAGCAGAGCGACCCAAGTGAATAATCAGATACTTTCTTTGCAGAGGCCAAAATGGTCATCTTCACAAATCCAGCCCTGTCCAGCAGCAGCCTCCTAGGTAATTTGAGGGCCATGGATGAGCCAAGCCCCAGACTACAGAGATGCTGCTGAAACTCACAGGAGAACAACTCATGGTCCTACCCTCAGTCTGGATTTTCTCTTCAAACTTACATCCTGATTGTTCCCAATTCCTCCCTCTTCCCACCAAGATTCTCTATGGGCAGGACAGGCTTTTCCTGCTGTCACATCAAGAAAGGAATCTAATACTTCCAGGGTCCCTCCCCTGTCTCCACGGGGTCACTCTTCTGTGACAGTTGGGGAAGGATCTGTGGCAGGCAGGGAGGTGGCCTTGCTCAATGACATGGAAAAGGGAGTGGCTGGGTAGCAGCCACATTCTCTGCTATGCCCTCTCCAGATCCTCCCTCCTGTGTAGGACCTGCTGGAAAGAAACTTGGTTGTTGTTTTTTGGTGGGAGTGGGGAGACTTTGAAAATGTGTCTCTAGATGCTGTCCTGCTCCCAATGGTGTCAATGAGGGACTCGCCCTTGGCGGATTGTCTGGGGTTCCAATGGAAGCAGGATCAGACCCTAGATTTCATGCAGAGGGAAGTTTGTAGATCTGTCAAACTCCCAGACAAAGATTTAAGTCCAGAGAGGACTGCACCTGGCAGAAGGTAAAGAAATGCCCATGAGTGTACTCTAAGGCAAAGCACAGATGGCCTGTGGTCTGGAAGAACCTGAAAAGTTGGATCAAATATGGGTATCTTCTCCGGACTGACAGCCTACAGTACCCACTTCTGTGACATCAGGCTGCAAACACAAAACAAGATCAGAGCCAATGGTATAGGCAGGAGGTGGGTAAATTCCCTCCAGCATTTCTAAGGGCATCAAGAGCTACTTGAAGCTTCAGTTAGTCTTGTAACCACGCTGGGTCCTTCTGCTTCACTCATCCAACAGGACAATGTAGAACATGCATCCTCGTTCATTAGTCACTTTTGAGAAAGCTGGATGCTCCAGCCCATAATAAAGTCTATGCTGGGCCCCATCCAATGCTTCTGTGATGCTTAGAAATGGGATTTCCTTGTAGCTCCTTGTTTTTTTTTAAGGCAAATGGCTGTACTTTCACGCATCACAGCCACTAACTTGCTTCCCACTCACCTTTATGTGAGGTCCCCATCCCGTAGCTCTGACTTCTCCATGGTTTTCAGAGTCACCATTTTCCTCAGAGGCCTGTATTCCACCAGGAACACCTAAAAGAGGGGACGGGCAGGGGAATTAGTCCCACAGCTGAATGTCACTTTTTAAGGGCCTCTCAAGGTTTTTTTCCCCACTTTGAACTTTAGAGTACAAGAAGTGGGGACCTGCATGAACACTTCTAAGCTTAATTACTAGCTTAGGTCTGGTACGCTGCCTCCAGACAGAATTTAGTGTCGGGCACACTTTCTGTTCTCCCAAAACCTTCCCTGGGGAACCCAGATCCAAACCCCTGGGGTCTTAAAACAAGGAGAAATTAACCATCCCTCTCCTTTTCCCCCCAGACTTTCCCCTCCCTGGGTTGCCTTGAGAGGCTTCACACAGATCCAGACTCCTTGGATCTTAAAACAAAGGAAACAACAATCAAGTTCTTAAAAAGAAAGCTTTCAATTAAAGAAAGAAAAGGTAAAAATTATCTCTGTAAAATCAGGATGGAAAATGCTTTACAGGGTACTCAGATTCATATAGACTAGAGGGAACCTCCTCCCAGCCTTAGATTCAAAGTTACAGCAAACAGAGGTAAAAGTCCTTCCAGCAAAAGGAAACCTTTACAAGTTGAGAAAGCAAGCATAAGACTAATCCACCTTGCCTGGCTATTACTTACAATTTTGAACACGAAGGACTGATTCAGAAAGATTGGGAGAGCCTGGAATGATGTCCCGTCCCTTTCAGTCCCAAGAGCGAACAACGAACAAAACAAAAAGCACAAACAAAGACTTCCCTCCACCATGATTTGAAAGTATCTTGTCCCTCTATTGGTCCTCTGGTCACGTGTCAGCCAGGTTTACTGAGCTTCTTAACCCCTTATAGGTAAAAGAGACATTAACCCTTAACCATCTGTTTATGACACGGCCCCCAAATCTCAGGCAGTGTGGAACCACACTGGCCGTGATTTTTTCTAGAACTTCAGAATAAACAGATTAATAAAACACATGCACCTTTACATATACTACTAATTATGTAAACTACAAGACTTTTCACATTTCAAGGACAATTTTTAACCAGTTGATTCTGGGAAACTTTCACGGGAGACTGCATCAGCTACTTTGTTAGAAGCTCCTGATATGTGTTGAATTTTAAAATCAAAATCTTGGAGAGCTAAACTCCATCAAAGCAGTTTTTTGTTGTTTCCCTTGGCAGTATGAAGCCACTTTAGCGCAGCATGGTCGGTTTGTATCTGGAAACGCCATCCCCAAACATATGGGCGTAGCTTCTCCAGGGCATACGCAATGGTGTAGCATTCTTTTTCACTGATTGACCAGTGGCTTTCCCTCTCAAGACAGTTTCCTGCTGAGAAACACGACAGGATGGAAGTTTTGATCCGGTCCTTCCTGCATTAAAACTGCTCCTACACCATGCTCAGATGCATCTGTGGTTACTAGGAATGGTTTGTCAAAGTCCAGGACCCTTAGCACAGGGTCAGACATGAGTGTTGCCTTAAGTTGGGTAAATGCCTTCTGACACTCATCAGTCCACTTAACTGCATTTGGCTGGGTCTTTTTGGTCAGGTCTGTTAGTGGGGCAGCGATTTGGCTGTAGTGTGGTACAAATCGCCTGTAGTACCCGGCCAAGCCTAAGAAGGATTGGACCTGTTTCTTTGACTTTGGGACAGGCCATTTTTAGATAGCATCCACCATGGCCTGTTAGGGGGTTTATTGTTTCTTGCCCCACCTGGTGCCCCAGGTAAGTCACTCTGTTTTGGCCTATTTGACACTTTTTGGCCTTAACAGTTAGTCCGGCCTGCCTGATGTGCTCAAAGACTTTTTCCAGGTGTTCTGCCCAGGAATCAGAAAAAATGGCCACACCATTGAGGTAGGCAACTGCAGATTCTCCCAGTCCTGCTAGGAGACCATCCATCAGTCTTTGGAAGGTGGTGGGTGCATTCCGCAGCCTGAAAGAAAGCACATTAAATTCATACACCCCTGCATGGGTGATGAAGGCTGACCTTTCCTTGGCGGGTTCATCTAGCGGTACTTGCCAGTACCCCTTGGTTAAGTCTATTGTAGAGATGAACTGGGCACGTCCCAATTTCTCCAATAGCTCATTGGTGCGTGGCATTGGATAGTTGTCGGGACGAGTTACCGCATTTAGCTTACGGTAGTCCACGCAAAAGTGTATTTCCCCATCTGGTTTGGGAACTAGAACCACTGGAGATGCCCATGCACTGGTAGATGAGCGGATTATACCCATCTGTAGCATGTTTTGGATCTCCCGTTCTATAGCAGCTTGGGCATGAGGAGACACCCAGTAGAGTGGGGTTCTAATGGGGTGAGCATTACCTGTGTCAATGGAGTGGTATGCCCGTTCAGTCTGTCCTGGGGTGGCTGAGAACAATGGGGCAAAGCTAGTGCACAGCTTCTTGATCTGTTGCCGCTGCAGACATTCCAAGGTCATGGAGAGGCTCACCTCTTCCACGCCACCGTCACTTTTTCCTTCGTAGTAGACACCTTCAGGCCACTCAGCGTCATCTTCTCCCTGGGCTGTAAACTGACAAACCTTTAAGTCTCTGGAATAAAAGGGCTTGAGAGAATTAACATGGTACACTTTAGGCTTTAGGGTTCAGGTGGGAAATGCTATGAGATAGTTAACAGCTCCCAGGTGCTCTTGGACCGTGAATGGCCCTTCCCATGACGCTTCCATCTTATGGGCCTGTTTCACCTTCAAGACCATAACCTGGTCTCCTACTTTGAAGGAACGCTCTCTGGTATGTTTATCATACCAAGCCTTTTGCTCTTCCTGAGCATTCTTTAGGTTTTCTTTAGCAAGGGCTAAAGAATGTCAGAGGGTGCTTTGTAGGTTGCTTACACAGTCTAGAATGTTAGTTCCTGGAGAAGGCGTAAACCCCTCCCATTGCTGCTTCACCAGCTGTAATGGCCCCTTAACCTTCTGGCCATACACAAGTTCGAATGGTGAAAACCCTAAACTGGGATGTGGTACAGCCTTATAGGCAAAAAGCAACTGCTGCAACACTAGGTCCCAATCATTGGAGTGTTCATTTACGAATTTATGTATCATGGCCCCCAAAGTTCTATTAAACCTCTCCACCAGGCCATTGGTTTGATGGTGGTAAGGGGTGGCAACCAAGTGATTCACCCCATGAGCTTCCCACAGATTTTTCATTGTCCCTGCCAGGAAATTAGTTCCCGCATCTGTAAGGATGTCGGAGGGCCAACCTACCCTGGCAAAAATGTCAGTTAGTGCCTGGCACACAGTCTTAGCCCTGGTGTTGCTTAGAGCTACTGCTTCCAGCCATTGGGTAGCAAAGTCCACGAAAGTCAGTATGTACTGCTTTCCTCTGGGGATCTTTTTTGGGAAAGGACCCAGAATATCCACAGCTACTCGCTGAAATGGGACCTCAATTATGGGGAGTGGCTGGTGAGGGGCTTTGACCTGGTCTTGGAGCTTTCCCACTCTTTGGCACACCTCACAAGACCGGCCATAATTGGCAACGTCCTTGCCCATCCCCTCCCAGCGGAAGGACTTCCCCAACCTGTCTTTAGTTCTGTTCACCCCAGAATGGCCACTGGGATGATCATGGGCTAAGCTTAAGAGCTTTACCCGGTACTTAGCTGGAACTACCAACTGTCTTTGAGGACGCCAGTCTTCCTGGTGTCTACCAGAACGTGTCTCCTTGTATAAAAGTCCTTGTTCTACAACAAACCGGGATCGGTTAGAAGAACTGAGAGGCGGTGGGGTGCTCCGTGTCGCCGCCCAAGCTTTCTGAAGGCTGTCATCTGCTTCTTGCTCAGCCTGGAACTGTTCCCTTGAGGCTGGAGACACCAGTTCCTCCTTAGACTGTGGACTTGGGCTTGGTCCCTCTGGAAGCGATGTAGGTGATGGGGTTGTTTTCGTTGATTGTGAACTGCTTTCCGCTGGTGCACTATGCGATATTTCAGGCTCTGGCTGAGCCTCTTGGGTATGGTTGTGTGCTGCTTCTGCCAGTTCAGGCCCGCTGCTGCCCTCTGGCTTTGGGGTTGGAGATGGGTTTGCAAGCGCTGGCGTCAGTGCTGGCAACGGTTCTGGTGCTGGTTGCTTTTCCCGTTCTGCTTCTGGGACTGGATGCACTGTGGCTGTTGCAGTCATTGGCAGGGGATCCAGGTCCACCACCTCTGCCTGGGTCTCTGGTAACACAGACGGGGCCCTTGTGGACGGCTCAGGAACAGGGATGGGTCTGGAAGCTTGCCTGGCTTGGCTGCGTGTAGCCATCCCCACCCTCTTGACCTGCTTCACCTGGTTGGCCAAGTCTTCCCCCAGTAGCATGGGGATAGGATAATTGTCATAGACTGCAAAAGTCCACATTCCTGACCAGCCTTTGTACTGGACAGGCAGTTCAGCTGTAGGCAAGTCTACAGAGTTTGACATGAAGGGGTAAATTGTCACTTGGGCCTCTGGGTTGATGAATTTGGGGTCCACTAAGGATCGATGGATAGATGACACTTGTGCCCCCGTGTCCCTCCACGCAATAACCTTCTTTCCGCCCACTCTCAAGGTTTCCCTTCGCTCCGAGGGTATTTGAGAGGCATCTGGGCCTGGGGATCCTTGGTGTGATGGTGGTGTTATGAACTGTACTCAGTTGGGGTTCTTGGGGCAGTTGGCCTTTATATGTCCCTGTTCATTACATTTAAAACATCGCCTAGCTGACTGGTCACTGGGTCGAAGTGGGTTGCTGGAGACTGGTGAGGTGGGACAATAGGGTGTCTGGGGCTTTCCTTGGGTTGTAGGTGGGGTCTTGGGTTGCCCCCGGTGATAGGGTTTATTTTCACTTTGCCCTCTGTGATATTTGCTCCCCTTGCCAGTAGCTTTTTTCTTTTCTGCCACTTCCACCCATCTGGCTCCAATCTCCCCCGCCTCAGTTACAGTTTTGGGCTTCTCATCTAGGATGTACCTTTCTATTTCCTCAGGAACACCCTCTAAGAACTGTTCCATTTGCATTAGGTGGGACAGCTCTTCCAGAGAGTTAACACTTGCTCCTGATATCCAGGCATTCCAATTCTTTCCAATGTGGTAGGCATGTCGGGTGAATGACACATCTGGTTTCCACCTTAGGGCTCTGAACTGCCGACGGGCATGCTCAGGTGTTAGCCCCATTCTGATTCTGGCCTTGGTTTGAAAAAGTTCATAATCGTTCATGTGTTCCTTAGGCATTTCAGCCCCCACCTCTGCTAAGGGTCCACTGAGCTGTGGCCTCAGCTCTATCATGTACTGGTCTGTAGAGATGTTGTACCCATGGCAGTTGCTTTCAAAATTTTCTAAGAAGGCCTCAGTATCATCACCTGCCTTGTAGGTGGGGAATTTTCTGGGATGGGAAACAGTACCTGGAGAAGGATTGTTAGGGTTGGCTGGTACATCCGGCTTATCCTTTGCTAATTCCAGGGCCTGCTGGTGGGCCTCCCTCTGGAGCTCCAAAGCCCTCCGGTGGTCAGCCTTTTTGGCTTTCTCTTCTGCGTCCAGCCTAGCCATTTCCTGCTTAACTGCTTTCTTGGCACTCATTTTTCTGCTTTCTTGTGCTGGCCGCACCCTCCTGCAGCTTACTGACTGGGATGCTTCAGCTCGGGGCTGCTTGGTTAACAGAGATTTTCTAACTAGCTATACCCGAGAGGTAGAAAGAAAAAACAATTCAACTTGTAAATGCCTTTTGCTGGCTGTCTGCTGGCTCACAGCTTGAAGCCTCCTCTTAACAAAGACCCTTGTTAAAAACTTAACACTTCTGCCCTAAGGCTGCTGTCTGCTGGCTCACAGCTTGAAGCCTCCTCTTAACAAAGACCCTTGTTAAAAACTTAACACTTCTGCCCTCAGGCTGCTTTCCAAGCAGCTAGAAGGAGAGAAGAAAAAATCCTACTGGCTTTTGGTTCCTAAAAATCCCAAACCGCTGCTCACCATGTCAGGGTTTTTTCCCCATTTTGAACTTTAGAGTACAAGAAGTGGGGATCTGCATGAACACTTCTAAGCTTAATTACTAGCTAAGGTCTGGTACGCTGCCACCAGACAGAATTTAGTGTCTGGCACACTTTCTGTTCCCCCAAAACCTTCCCTGGGGAACCCAGATCCAAACCCTTTGGGTTTTAAAACAAGGAGAAATTAACCATCTTCCTCCTTTTCCCCCCAGACTTTCCCCTCCCTGGGCTGCCTTGAGAGGCTTCACACAGATCCAAACTCCTTGGATCTTAAAACAAAGGAAAAATCAATCAGGTTCTTAAAAAGAAAGCTTTTAATTAAAGAAAGAAAAGGTAAAAATTATCTCTGTAAAATCAGGATGGAAAATGCTTTACAGGGTACTCAGATTCATATAGACTAGAGGGACCCCCTCCCGCCCACCCTTATATTCAAAGTTACAGCAAACAGAGGTAAAAATCCTTCCAGCAAAAGAAACCTTTACAAGTTGAGAAAACAAACATAAGACTAATCCACCTTGCCTGGCTATTACTTACAATTTTGAACATGAAGGACTGATTCAGAAAGATTGGGAGAGCCTGGAATGATGTCCCGTCCCTTTCAGTCCCAAGAGCGAACAACAAACAAAACAAAAAGCACAAAGACAGACTTCCCTCCACCAAGATTTGAAAGTATCTTGTCCACCTATTGGTCCTCTGGTCAGGTGTCAGCCAGGCTTACTGAGCTTCTTAACCCTCTACAGGTAAAAGAGACATTAACCCTTAACCATCTGTTTATGACAGGGCCACTCTAGTAAGTCTTTAGGGAAATGTACCTTTCTAAACCAGCCCTTTCCCAGGACAGCAGATAAGCAGAAGTGCCACAGCCAGAGGGAGATCTATAAGACACAGAGTTAGCAATTAAGGGCTTAGAGCATTGAAACAAACTGTAAATTGTGGAGAGTGACCATGAAAATAGTCAGACAATCCTGGAGTTCTTGATACCTTCCCTGCAGCTCAAACTTCTAGCCACACTCTGGAGATGCTAGCTGCTCCAGTGCTGCAGAGCTGGGAGATATGCTGCAAGAGAGTGCAAGTCACTCTGGTTATTTACTGCCTAGTACTGTGTCTATTAATTGCGGCTGGTTTCAGAGATGCTGGAACAGGGGAGGCCAGAGGGCCATGGTTCTCCCATTTTTTACCAGTCATAAGGGCGAACGATGGGAGGAGGGGGCAGAGAGGAGCGAGCGAGGGGCAAGGTCTTGTGGGGTAAAGAGGCAATGCAGGAGCAGGACGTTGGGGGTATGAAGGTGGAGTCTTGAGGGAATGGGCAGCATGAGGGTAGGGGCTTGAGGAGAAGAAGGGGTGGGGCCTCAGGCAGCACAGGGGGTGGGGGCACAGTTTGGGCACCTGTGGCTCCCGCACTTCCACCACTCCTGGCTACTTTGGCTCATGTAGAAACATCTCCACTTTCTCCATGTACGAATTTGCCAGCCAGCCTTTCCTGCTCCTCGGCAACATGCTCTGTGACCCTCCCCATTAGATGGGTGGGGGAAAGACAATGGCAGCAGAGCTAAAAGCCAGCTGTACTGCTGCTGCTTGGAAGAGCCAAAGAACAGTATATGGCTCTAGTGCCTGTGCTCACCCTATTGCTCCCTGGAGGTCTGTGCAGTCTGATATCTCAACCTTCTGGGAGAGTAGGTGGCCATGTCCCCTGGCTAGTCTGTTCTGTTCCCAGCCCTGCCTCCAGAGAGGAGGATGCAGCGAAGGGGACAGAATCTGTAGATCTTTGATGTTAGGACCCCTGAGTTTACTTACTGTATCAGTGGAAGGAAGAATCTAGGCTCTTTTGTTCACATTAGCAGATCCATAGTGTAGTTCTAGTCCCTTCCCTGACAGGAAAACCCAGCACTTAGGGAGATGCTCCCCTTGCACCCCATTATTCCTAACTCTATCTCCTGGAACTACTCTTGGTGCTTACACCCTTCAGATGTTGGAAGTGTCGTGTTTTTGCTTAGCTACACTTATTTAGCTCTCTTCTCACTTGTCCATCTCTCTCTCTTCCTAACGTTTTTCATGGCTCTTCTCTGGACTCTGTCCACTTTGCCAATATCTCCCTCTTATTGAGATAGCCACAGCCAGGCACAAAGTTCTAGGTGTGATCACCACAGAGCCCTCTTTCAAGAGACTTTACCTCCTAGCAGTCCCAAACTGTTCCCAATCCATTGTCTTCTACCAGCTCCTGTAGAAGCTTCAGCTTATGGTGCTTCCTCGAAGTCTGGTCCCACACCGCAGGGAACAGAAATGATCTGAGTGAACATTGTGATACACACTTCACGAGAGCAAGGGGACCGTTGATGACATTAAAACATGGAAAAATCAGAATTGGTAAAAGAGTATACCTTTTCACACCGAGTATCATAGAGGCCAAGAACTTAGCATGATTCAAAAAGGGATTGGTCATTTATATGGATAATGAGACTATCCAGATTTAGCATAGTTAATTATAACAAACATTTTGGAAAAGCTATTAAACCTCATGCTTCACAATATAAGCCAATCTCTACCTATTAGAGAGCAGGATGAGACTTAATGAAAGTGAAATTGTTCTATCTGGCACTGTGGGGTTCTTACACCTTTCTCTGAAGCATTTGGCACTGGCCACTGCCAGGGACAGGAAACTGATCCTTAGGTCTTATCCAATATAGTCATTCCCATCTTCTTATGTTCTTGCAATACAGGATTTCAATACAAAATTCAACTATGCTGTTATCCACTTTTGTCCACTAGATGTCTCTGCTTCCATATTCCAAGTATAGAGTAGACCAGGGGTAGGCAATCTACGGCAGGCGAAGCTGGCACCTGATTTGATTTTCAGTGGCACTCATACTGCCTGGGTTCTGGCCACCAGTCCAGGGGGCTCTGCATTTTAATTTAATTTTAAATGAAGCTTCTTAAACATTTTAAAAACCTTATTTACTTTACATACAACAATAGTTTAGTTATACATTACAGACGTATAGAAAGAGACCTTCTAAAAACGTTAAAATGTATTACTGGCACACGAAACCTTAAATTGGAGTGAATAAATAAAGACTTGGCACATCACTTCTGAAAGGTTGCCGACCTCTGGTTTCTTCCCCCTTTACAACTGCTGTGAAATGCTACGATGCAGGTACTGAAAGAACAAGGAATACTTGTGGCACCTTGTTCTTTTTGCTGATACAGACTAACACGGCTACCACTCTGAGGTACTGAAAGGTATTTAGATCCTTAACTCTTATTGATTTAATGTAAGATAGATCCTCAAAGGTATTTAAGTACCTGGGCCTAAATGCCTGTCTCCTCTAGTTTTTTAGCTTCTAGCAACATGAACAAACTAACATGAATAACTTTCCAGCAGTAGAATTTTCTTTTCTGTCTATGAGAAGAGCCCTGTAGTGATCCATCTCTGCTGCAGCAGTGGCATAAGTCATGATAAAGGAGAATGACACAGCAGGAAAGAGCACACGAGATGCCACATCTGAACAGTGCGTGGTATAAATGCTGTTATCAGTAGTGGAAGAGAAGTTTCTAAATCCCCCTAGACTGTGTTGGAAACTCTCAAACGATCAAAATGTCACCCTCCAAGATGAATCTACAGGGAATTTCTGACAACAAATGTAGACAACATGCCAATGCAGTTCAAACTTAGTGGGCTTCTGCTCATCAGGATGGTGAAAAGGAAACTATACATATTGAGGTAATCCTTACGTCAGGTTGAGACGTTACCAAATTACATAAAGACACAACTATAACTTTGTGGTAGGAAATCTCCACCAGGTATTTCTAAGCAGATCTCTTCCCAGAGACAAGAACTCCACCCTCCTTCTGCTAGAGTCTACTCAAATAGAGCTAATTGGTTTGTCTAACTAGAGGATTAGTACATATACAACCAAAACTATTTCAAAATCTCTTCCTTTATAATGTGTAGAGACCATATTTATTTTTGTTTCATATTCCCTTTAACATTATATAGAAACAAACAAAACAAGACTGTGAACTCTTGAGGGCAAGGACCATATTTTCACGACATTCTCTAAAAGCACAAGTATATGTACAGCTTTCTATCAATCATTTATAGATCATGTATCACCACAGTATGGTAATTGTATAAATGAGATCTGAGCTGCCATGGTTATTTCCTATTCTAAATATACTCATGGTGTGGATAACTTTTAATAGCAGCCACTATTAGTGCCACTGATAAAAAGAGTTCTCTCTTCTTATTCAAATGGAGTTTTCTCTCTTGAAATTGGAACTAGAGCACCACACTTTACATCTCCATATAAATATGGGTCCCACCTCAGTCGTGCTGCTATAATAAGCTGTGTGTCTAGGCTTTAAAAATCTTAAATTTTCCCAAATACACTTAAGGAAAAATAATTTGCTTGCTCATGGCCACACTCCATGTTTAAAGTTGGAAGATGCACTTTTATCTCCAAATACAAATTAACATTCAGTACATTGTCTGCAACAGGTAAACATATATTTTATTTTCTTGTGCTTTGTTTAGTTAGATGGAAGAGGCTAGTGTCTGCCTCCAAAACCAAAAATCAGTATGCCTCAGAAATCCTGTGGGTAATATCTTTTTACTGCTGTTGAACCTTTCTCCATACAGAAGTCCATAACAGGTTTAATCACTTCATTCTAGTTAAGGGGAAAATGGACCACATTCCCCTTCAGATGCTGCTCCTTATCAGGCAGAGGGATGAGTTTTGAGTAACCCAAGTCTCTCATTCTCAATAGCTGAATCTTGCCCACAACGAGGTTGTTTTTAATGTTGTCTCTTAGATCAGATCAGGAACTCATTATGTATGCTATAATCATGTACATACATGTAGTGTGATGACTCTTAAAAGAAATTAGCTTGGTGCCTCTTCCTGAGTTATTACATTGTTATAAGGGGGGTGAAACTTTGTTATGGGTTGAATTAAAACCTCACTGAAATTGATAGGTATGAACTTACTCTTCAATTAACAAAACTGCAAGGTTAAGGCCCTCTGCAGACAAAAAAAACTGGGAGAGAGACATGCAGCTGGAAGGAGCAGCTTAAAGCACAGGGTCTGACCCATGAAGAAACCTGGGAAGAGGCTTTTGGAGTGTGGGTGCAGGCTGAAAAAAGCGTGCTTGGTACTGTGAGGAAAAAAGGCTGTTTCCTGCTATTTGATTCTCTTTGCATTTAGAGACACAGGATTTTCTGCATTCTTTGTAGATATGCAAAACTGCATCACAGAAATACACGAGTATCACCAATTTCTGCTCCCAACTAGAACAACCCCAGAGCTCCAAACTTTGACTACCTACTTGGGTAAAAGGGGGCAATAATATGTTGCACATGGTGGGCTTGCGGGTGGAAGTACTGTCTGCCTGTGTAACACAGTTACACTGGAGAACAGGGTTTGCCAGGCAAACATGCATTATCTAAATGGAGGTAAGTGGATCAAAGCCTTGGGATACTGTTTTATACTAAAACAGTTTTTAAAAGATATTAATAATGTAAATATGGTGGCGCTTCTTGTTCAAATTTTTAATAAGATTTTATTTATGGTATCTACTTTGATTTATATTCAAGCACACATCCATTGCTCAGGATGCTTTTACATAAGTTAAACCACGCAATATCAAAATATCTCACATCCTTCAGTCCACCTACCTCCCCAAATGCCAAGAAGAAATACGTTTTACAGCTCCTCTGGAAGGTTAACAAATTGAGGATCTTGCAGACGTAGGTGCAAGTTTCATAATCAAGGAAACCTCACAGTCCAAAGCTTTATTAGCACTCCTTCCTATTAAGAGACACCAACATGAAATCTAGCCAGCTAAAAAAATGCTAAATAATTGAATATTATGCCTGCTCCTGTGTCCCCCTAGGAAGGCTGACTATACAGGGGATTTATATGCAAAGTTCTGTCACATGGTTGTGAGGTGGATGTCATAAACAGATAGCTAAGGGTTAATGACTCTTTCACCTGAAGCACCTGACCAGAGGACCAATCAGAAAACCGGATTTTTTCAACTCTGGGTGGAGGGAAGTTTGTGTCTGAGTCTTTTGTCTGTCTGCCTGCTTTCTCTGAGCTTTGGAGAAGTAGTTTCTACTTTCTAGTCTTCTGTTTCTAAGTGTAAGGACACAGAGATCAGATAGTAAGTTATATGGTTTCTTTTCTTTGGTATTTGCATGAATATAAGTGCTGGAGTGCTTTGATTTGTATTCTTTTTGAATAAGGCTGTTTATTCAATATTCTTTTAAGCAATCGACCCTGTATTTTATCACCTTAACACAGAGAGACCATTTGTATGTATTTTTCCTTTCTTTTTTATATAAAGCTTTCTTTTAAGACCTGTTGAAGTTTTCTTTACTGGGAAATTTCAGGGAAATTGAGTCTGTACTCACCAGGGAATTGGTGGGAGGAAGAAATCGGGGAGATCTGTGTGTTGGATTTGCTAGCCTGATTTTGCATTCCCTCTGGGGGAATAGGAAAGTGCTTTTGGTTTCCAAGACTGGGAACGGAGAGGGGGAGTCACTCTGTTTGGATTCACAGAGCTTGTGTCTGTGTATCTCTCCAGGAGCACCTGGAGGGGGGAAGGGAAAAAGGATTATTTCCCTTGGTTGTGAGACTCAAGGGATTTGGGTCTTGGGGTCCCCAGGGAAGGTTTTTCAGGGGGACCAGAGTGCCCCAAAACACTCTAATTTTTTGGGTGGTGGCAGCAGGTACCAGGTCCAAGCTGGTAACTAAGCTTGGAGGTTTTCATGCTAACCCCCATATTTTGGACGCTAAGGTCCAAATCTGGGACTAAGGTTATGACACACCTACCTCCCCAAATGCCAAGAAGAAATACGTTTTACAGCTCCTCTGGAAGGTTAACAAATTGAGGATCTTGCAGACGTAGGTGCAAGTTTCATAATCAAGGAAACCTCACAGTCCAAAGCTTTATTAGCACTCCCTCCTATTAAGAGACACCAACATGAAATCTAGCCAGCTAAAAAAATGCTAAATAATTGAATATTATGCCTGCTCCTGTGTCCCCCTAGGAAGGCTGACTATACAGGGGATTTATATGCAAAGTTCTGTCACATGGTTGTGAGGTGGAGTCTAATTTTTTTATTACAATTAGAATTCTCTAATCTTTTAATTACAGCAATCATAGATGTTGTTTGTAATAATAGCAGGTTAAAAAGATTCAGACACAAATGTGACTTCTAAAGCATCCCTTTAAGCCTGGAAGAGCTTTAACTCTATTGCTTTCCATAACGGCTGTGCTGGTGCATGGGGAAAGAGGCAGAATCTCTGGTAGCCAGGTCCTTCTAACCCATTGATTTAGATTTGAGACAAAGTTGTAATGTGTTTTGAAATTACTTGTGAGTTTTGTCCATTTTAACAGGATTTTTCTTTTTAGCACGGTGCTATTTCTGTGTACATTAGATTGAGTAGTGGACAGTTCTACTCACAAACCCTTGGTTCTTAGTCTGAAAAAACTGCCTGTGATGACAATGGTTTTAACTGAGTCAGGACTGCAGGTTTGGCCATTTGTTTACTCAGATTTCTTTCTCTGATTTCTCGGCTTTCTGTCATGGTTACTGTTTTGCGCATCTCCCTACCTTGTTTACCTTCATGTTTTATGTACATTCCACTTGATTTGAAAACTCTTCTTGTACCTTTTACCTTTCTCTCTCTAGGGTGTCATAACCTAGTGTTTATGACATAGGGGCATTAAGAATTTACTACCTTGACATGCTTTTAAACAAACCTAACTAATGAACGAGTGTTGTGTATTTAGCTCTTCTTGGGCACTGTTTACAATACATGTATTTAACAGGATCCTTGTAATACTGATAGATCTAAAATTAAATCTACCAACAATGGCTTTGTTCCCAGGACGTGAATCAAATACCCAGATTCAAGAAACTAGAATTTTGGGGAAAGTTAGAATTTAGATCCAAACGTTGTGGCTTGGAACTTTATTTAATTTTTAAAAGCCTCTAAAAAAATCTTTCAACCTGCATATAATGTCTTCTCAAATGCTTGAGATCTCTGGCTTAGTTGTTTATATCACTTGCATGAGTTGTGTGAGTAAAATCTTGTTGAAACATATTCATTACAGCTAACACACATGAATATATGAAGTACCTGCTGTTTGATTAGGACTGCGTACGTGACTTTACATGCTGAACTTTGACTAGGCATAATGCACGTAAAGCCATCAAAACTGTTAATTAGTGAACAGTGTTTTTAAATGCTTGGCTTGTGTTTCTCATAGCAACCATATGGAACAGTGCCATTTTTTTCTTGGGGTGTGTCAATAATATGGGGAGTGCTATAGCCCTTACTGAAATTTCTATCCGTAAGTACAGTCAGAATTGTGGCTTTGTTCCTTGCCATATGCCCTAAAAACAAGCATTGATCAATGTGCCTTTTACCATTTGGTCTTTCAGGTGCAGTAAGAGCTCTCATGTGAAATTGTTATGAATGTTTTTATGCCTTTTCATACCTTCTCTGGTTCTTGTGGTGTGTTTGGTTTAAAAAAACAAGTTTTAGTAACTTTCTACCAAATGAAACAAATATTTCTGGAAGAAGTAAAACTCTCTCAAGAATAACACTGGCAATGACAAAGAATAAGTAGAATTTCCTAGGTGAAGACAAGAAGAATGATACAGAGGTGTGACAGATGTACTAGGCCCAAAGCCCCCCTACTGGAAGAACAGCCTCATAAGAACAGCCATAATCGGTCAGACCAAAGGTCCATCAAGTCCAGTATCCTGTCTTCCGACAGTGGCCAATGCCAGGTGCCTCAGCGGGAATGAACAGAACAGGTAATTATCAAGTGATCCATCCCCTGTCACTCATTCCCAGCTTCTCGCAAACAGAGGCTAGGGACACCATCCCTGCCCATCTTGGCAAACAGCCATCGATGGACCTATCCTCCATTGATTTATCTAGTTCTTTTTTGAACTCGGTTATAGTCCTGGCTTTCACAACATCCTCTGGCAAAGAGTTCCACAGGTTGACTGTGCACTGTGTGGAAAAAAATTTCCTTTTGTTAGTGTTAAACCTGCTGCCGATTCATTTCATTGGGTGACCCCTAGCTCTTCTGTTATGAGGAGTAAATAACACTTCCTTATTTACTTTCTCCACGCCAGTCATGATTTTATTGACCTCAATCACATCCCCCATTAGTGGTCTCTTTTCCAAGATGAAAAGTCCCAGTCTTTAATCTCTCCTCATATGGCAGCCGTTCCATACCCCTAATAATTTTTGTTTCCCTTTTCTGAACCTTTTCCATGTCCAATATCTTTTTTGAGATGGGATGACCACATCTGCACACAATATTCAAGATATGAGTGTACCATAGATTTATATAGAGACAATATATTTTCTGTCTTATCTATCCCTTTCTTAATGATTCCCAACATTCTATTTGCTTTTTTGACTGCTGCTGCACATTGAATGGATGTTTTCAGAGAACTATCCACAATGACTCCAAGATCCCTTTCTTGAGTGGTAACAGCTAATTTAGACCCCATCATTTTATATGTATAGTTGGGATTATGTTTTCCAATGTGCATTACTTTGCATTCATCAACATTGAATTTCATCTGCCATTTTGTTGCCCAGTCATCCAGTTTTGAGAGATCCTTTTGTAGCTCTTCACAGTCTGCCTGGGACTTACTTATCTTGAGTAGTTTTGTACCATTTGCAAATGTTGCCAACTCACTGTTTACCCTCATGGTCCTACCATACCCCACCCCAGGTGAGTCCTCCAAGGTGCTTAGAGAGGCTGAGTGTGAAGCAGCCAATCAGAGCCCAGCAGACTCATGTAGTAAGATGAGGCCCTGAAACATATACTCTTGTGTCAGAGGCCCAATCTGAGGCCTGAACCAAAGTACTTCCTGGCATTGCTAAGCAAAAGCTGGGCTGTGAGCCAGAGGCAGGCCTCACTAACAGAAGTTGGCGAGAAGAGGGTTGTTAGAAGCAGGTGCATTCACATATAAGTGCTAATAAGAGGAACTTGTGCCAAGATGGCACCTGGACAGCCCAATACAAGGACATTCCATAGACCTAACAAGGAACAGGCAGGTGCATCTTAAAGACAGGGTCAAAAGGACAGCATGATGGATAGATCCGTTTGTCTGAAACAACATGATCAAAGGGGGAGACAGCACCCTAATGAGCCAAGGAGATGTACCTCAATATGTCACTAGGGATGAGTAGAGTAATTTGTCCTGTAACTATATAAAAGTAGGTCCCGGCATGTGCATCTTTGTCCAGCCTAGGGGGCAGTGTAGTGTCCCGCCACTGACTGGGCTGTGTCCATTGCCAGGGGGCACATATTTGTAGTATGTCCTGTAGAGTCTATAGAAAACTATTACTGTGCTTCATTTGTCAATAAACCTGGCTCGGGTTCCTTTGTACCTTACTAGATCTGTGGTCTTTGGGGGTTCTCTCAGGGTTTGCTGAGTCAGCTATCTGCGCAGAGCTGGGGCAGCACACAGAGGGAACATGCACGCAGCCGACTGTTATCATTGAACAAGAGCAGAGCCCCACACTGGTAACTACTGATAACAACTCATATAAAAGGAGCTGCTGGAGCTGAGAAGTTCAGTTGCTGGCTGGAGCCAGAGGAGCAAGACTGGTGCTCTTGGTTTGGCTACTGGGACTCAAGCAAGACTTCATCCTGAGGTAAATGTAAAGCTGAACATGCTGGGGCTGTGGGGAAGTAGCCTAGGGAACAGTAGCAGCAACAAGTTAGTTAAGGGATGTAGCAGGTAGCTGCTGTTTGTAGGGTCCCTGGGTTGGGACCCAGTGTAGTGGTTGGGCCCAGGTCTCCATCTGCCCTTCCCTGCTCTATCAGCCTGCAGGTGAAGTGGTTGAGTGCCCTTAGAAGGGAGATTACATTGGTGCAGGGAAGAAGCTGAAGACCCAAAGGGGGCCATATGCATTGAACTTTAATACCCTGGAAGAGGGATGAACTGAACTGAAAGAGTGGGTCAGCTGTAGCTCACTACAGAGTGAAGAGTCTACAGGGAGGAACCCCTGGGGGCACTACTCCTTTTCAGAGCAGGGACTATTTGCGAATCAGCCCAGGGAGGGCTGCAGAAGATCAGCAAGGGTACTGTGATAGGCCCTGTTGGACTGTATATCCTAGTCTATTTTACTTCACAGATGGACTGTGTGAGACTCAGCTGGAGGGCTGAGTCACTGGAAAACCCATCTCAAAAAGAGAAACTGTTGATGCAGAGCACTGCAAAAGCAGAAAGAGAGAGCAGGCA
The DNA here is from genome assembly GCF_025201925.1 of Gopherus flavomarginatus. Taxonomy (NCBI): domain Eukaryota; kingdom Metazoa; phylum Chordata; order Testudines; family Testudinidae; genus Gopherus; species Gopherus flavomarginatus. The sequence continues at coordinate 22,040,721 of NC_066626.1, read as the reverse complement.
TGTGTACACCCACTAGGAGGCGCTCATGCAAAGTGAGAGGCTTTGCCCAATAGGGTTAACGTAACAATGCTTTTAGAAGTGAGAGAAACCTTGATGCATTGGCATCACCAGATACAAGCTTGAAGTAGGTTTAAATACTATGGGCCTGATCATCACCTCCTACAGAAAAATCCTCACTCTGAGGATAAGTTTGCTGGAAACTCCAATATTACCTTGATGGAATTTTCTTCCTATTCTTCTCTGGAAGCAAAAAAGTATCTTACCTTGCACTGGAGAAACAGGTGTACAAACTTCAATTGTACAATAGAAGGAAAACACAACATATCAGCAACACTAACACAAACTCATATAATTTCTGAGGTTTATCACATGTAGAATCTTTTATTCTTTTGATTTGTCACACTTAAATCTTGATTATTTCATTTAAGGCATTTTTTGTTGTAATTTTTAAACTATCTAGTTTCCATTGCAAATCTCTTGCAGTAGCAACACTGTAATAATCTCAGCTTGTCCCTGATTGGGGAGAATGATCAGTAGAGGTGTGTGTGTGCGTGCGTGCGTGCATACACAGCCACAGCCCAACTGTTTGGAGAAGCAGTGTGCTGAATAGGAGGGTTACTGACCAGCTTGTTTTTAAACTTAAAGGAGAAATTAGGATTTTTTCCTATAAACTAGAGTTGAGGAAGCTAGAAAACATACCTGTTAAGTAAATGATTGTGTATGCTTCCATGTCTGGACATGTATTTTTCAATATTATAATTGCACTCCATTGTGGCTGAACCAATAGCAAACTGCTCCAGAGATCTCTTCCTTTGTTCATTTAATCTCATCTTAGATTATGGGGTATGAGACTCAAGGCCACCTAGAGGCAATAAGAGTTTGTTTGTTTTTCACAGAATAGAGCTGTTCCACAAAGTCTCTCATTCTTTGGCTTCCATTTTACTGGTATAAGAAGTGCTATATTAGTCCAAATCCTATTTGTCATCTTCCCTGACCCAATGTAAAAACTGAGTACAGAATTTAGCCCAGTGGATGTGACCTAACTGTGTAAGGAAAACAAGAGTTGGCCTTTCATGTTAAGGCAATTAACACATTAAGTATCAGTACTGACCCCCAAGATCAAGTATATCATAAACCCACAAATTCAACTCTTGGAAAAAACGAAGAACTAATTTTACTCTGCACGTTCCTTGGCCATTCCATTCTTAAAAGAAATCCCCTCGAATCTAGGAGCTGAAAATTATGTAGCTGCCTCCTCTAACATTAGACCATGTATTCATGTACAACAAAAGGTCTTACTTGTCTGGGATAGAGGCCACTTTTTTTTTTTTGGAGGCATTGTAGGTCTTGAATGACCACTGTGCCTTAGCAACACACCAGCATAGTGACCTTTCTCCAATTATTTATTTGGTGGTTCTTTCTTCACCACACCAAACCTATGTAGATTTCACCATATATGTTTGTGGATTTTTTTCCCCCCTCAACTCTTCCTTGCAGTGAGCATATAAAGGTATTATCAAACAGGATCCTTTTTCACACTTGTCTATTTGCTCCTTGAGTGAGTGATGCTTTCCTGCTCCCTTATTCTGCTATGTGGTTATGGTGCATGATGCATGTAATTATGCCTTGACCTTATTAGGTATAATGCAAATTGTCCTTCTTTCTATTATATATGAAATCAGAGGTAAAATTCCCAGAGAACTGAAACATTCATGGACATCCTTAAAATTAAGAACCCTCAAGCATACAGTAGATAACTGGCATTTGGAACACTATGCAGAAGTGAGTCAAGCAGTATTAGCAACATTAAGGAAAAGATGGCTAGTCACATAAGAGACATTATTATTGGGGTATATTTGTTGAACATTGAGCAACAACTGCCAAGAAAAAGATGGACTAGACAGCTTTGTGAGTCTGTTTACACACACACACACACACACAAAGTGTATGCACTCAATATACATATAGTACTATATAGTCGAAAACAGGGCCTTTAATGTGTATAAAATTGTATCCAGTTGATACTTGATGAGATTGAGCTTGCAAAACATTTTTAAAAGCTCTTTGTAATATCAATGCATCCCTTATACAAGAAAGGTTAAATATTAACACTTCAAATGTCTTCTTATTTGTGAAGTACCTGAAGGTTGGTTTTTTTTCATTTTTGTGAATTAGGTGATCTTATCTCCATTTTACAGATTGAAAAATGGTTGGAGAAATTAAGACCAATTTTGTCAAATCTCAGGCACCTAATTCCAGTTTGGGTTACCTGAGTAAAAATAGCTTGACTTTTGAAGTGATAAACACTTACAATTCAATCAGTGGGTGCTGTGGGTGTTCAGAAAATCAGGCTACTTGTATTTAACTATCTCAATGTGGATTTAGGTACCCCTGGGTGACTCATGGGAGGGACACAAAGAGGGCATCAGCTAAAGGGGGGAGCAAGTGACCTCCCTATGTGACTCCTCCCATGGCCTCTCCCATGACGCTTACATCATATTGGCCTGGAGTGCTTTCAGGACCATGACTTGGTCACCTACTCCGAAGAAATGCTGTCTGGCATGTTTATCATATCAGGTCTTTTGCTCTTGTTGAGCATCCTGTAGGTCTTCTTGAGCAAGGGAGTTTGAGGGTGTTTGGCAGGTTTGTTACAAAGTCCAAAATGTTAGTTCCTGGAGAAGATGTAATCCCCTCCCATTGCTGCTTTACCAACTGTAATGGCCCCTTAACTTCATGGCCATAAACAAGTTTAAAAGGTGACGATCCCACACCGGGATGTGGTACAGCCCAGGAGGCAAAGTAACTGCTGCAACACTAGGTCCCAACCATTGGAGTGCTCATTCACGAATTTACGTATCATGGCCCCCCCAAAGTCCCATTGAACTTTTCCACTAGGCCATTTGTTTGGTGGTGGTAGGGGGTGGCAACCAAATGGTTTACCCCATGAGCTTCCCAAAGACGTTGCATGGTTCCTGCCAGGAAGTTAGTTCCCGAATCTGTAAGGATGTTGGAAGGCCAACCTACCCTGGCAAAAATGTCTGTCAATGCCTGTCTCATGCTTTTAGCCCTGGTGTTGCTTAGAGCTACTGCTTTCGGCCATCAGGTGGCAAAATCCATGAAAGTCATTATGTACAGCTTTCCTCTGGGTGGTTTCTTAGGGAAAGGACCCAGAATATCCACAGCTACACACATTGAAATGGAACCTTAATGATGGGGAGTGGCTAGAGAGGGGTTTTGACCTGGTCTTGGGGCTTTCTGACCCTCTGGCACACCTCACAAGAGGAGACATAGGTAGAAACATCCTTGCCCATCCCCTCCCACTGGAATGACTTCCCTAAATGGTCCATGGCCTTGTTCACCCCAGCATGGCCACTAGGGTGATCATGGGCTAAGCTCAAGAGCTTTTCCCTATGCTTAGTTGGAATTACCAACTGTCTCTGCGGATTCCAGTCCTCCTTAGGTCCACCAGAAAGGGTCTCCTTGTATAAGAGTCCTCCTTCCATAACAAACCTGGACCTGTTAGAAGAGCTAAGAAGCAGTGGATCGCTCCATGCCGAGTCTCTCATCCGCTTCCTGCTCTGCCTGGAACTGCTTCCTTGATGCTCGAGACATTAGTTCCTCGCTGGGTTGTGGGCTTGGGCTTGGTCCCACTGGAAGCAATGCAAGTGATGGGGTTATTTCCATTGACTGTGAACCACTCTCCGCTGGTGCACTAAGTGGTATTTCAGCCTCTGGTTCAGCCTCCTGCGTCAGTTTAGCTGCAGCTGCAAGTGCAGGCTCTGTGGCACCCTCTGGTGCTGGCTGCCCTGACTCTGGCGGGGTTGCAAACACGGGCTTCCAGGAACTGGATTTACAACTGCTGCCATAGACTCTGGTCTGGAGTCTAGTTCCACCACCTCTGGCTGGGTTCCTGGAGGAGGCTCAGGAATGGAGTTTGGTGTGGAGTCCTGTTTAGCCTGGCTGCAGGTGACCATCCCCACCCTTTTTGTTAGCCTCACATGGTTGGCTGTCTTCTCCCAGCAGCATGGGAATGGGATAATCGTCATAGACTGCAAAAGTCCACATTCCTGACCAGCCCTTGTACTGGACAGGCAACCTGGCTGTAGGCAAGTTAAAAGGGTTGGCCTTAAAGGGTTGCACTGTCACTTGGGCCTCTGGGTGGATGAATTTGGAATCTACCAGGGATTGGTGGATAGCTGACACCTGTGCTCCAGTGTCTCTCCATGCAGTAATCTTCCTCCCACCCACACTAAGTTTCCCTTTGCTCTGGGGGTATTTGCGAGACATCTGGGCCAGAAGGCTCTTGGTGGGACTCCGAGGTGATGAGTTGTAGTCAGCTGGTGCTCTTGGGGCAGTTGGCTTTCACATGCCCCAGCTCATTACATTTAAAGCATCGCCCAGCTGACTGTGGGCTGGAGCAAGGTGGGTGGTTGGAGAGTCGAGTGGTGGGATGAGAGGGCATCTGGGGTCTCCCTGGCTGTGTGGAGAACTCCTCCTTGCGAGATGGGGCTTTGCGCTGACCCTGATGGTGGGATGTTGTCTTGGGTTGCCTCTTCGGGCATCTGCTCCAACTGCTACTAGCTTTCCTTCTCCATCACCTCCACCCATTTGGTTCCGATCTCCCCTGCCTCGGTTACAGTTTTGGGCTTCCCATCTAGGATGTGCTTTTCTATTTCCTCAGGAACACCCTCTAAGAACTGCTCCATTTGCATTAGGAAAGACAGATCTTCCAGAGACTTAACACTTGCTCCTGATATCCAAGCATCCCCATTGTTTACAATGTGGTAGGTATGTCAGGAAAATGCCACATCTGGTTTCCATTTTACGGCTCTGAATTGCTGACGGGCATGCTTGAATGTTAGCCCCATTCTAATTCTGGCCTTTTGTTTTAAAAGGTTGTACTCGTTCATGTGTTCTTCAGGCATTTCAGCGGCCACCTCTGATAAGGGTCCACTGAGTTGCAGCCTCAGCTCCACCATATACTGTTCTTTAGGGGTGTTGTATCCAAGGCAGGCCCTTTCAAAATTTTTCTAAGAAAGCCTCTGTATTGTCACCTACCTTGTATGTGGGGAATTTCTTGGAATGGGAGCAGTACCTGGAGAAGCAGTGTTAGGGTTTCCTGGTTGATCCAGTTTAGCCTTTTCCAGCTCTAAGTGCTTCAGCTCTAATGCCGCCTCCAAGCACTTGGCCTGATTTCCACATCTAACTGCTTCGCCTCTTTCCGCTTCTGCTTCCAAGCGCTTTGCCTGTCTCCTCCTCCTCCTTCACTTCCAACTCCAAGTGCTTTGCCTCTCTTTTGTCCTCTGCTTCCAAACACATCATCTGTAGGAAGAAATCCCTGTCTTCCAAAGTCAGAACTTGGTCTAGGTTAAGGGCATCCTTCCAGCTTGGCACCTGGATCTTAGTCAGGGAGGAGGCTGACCCTTCCCTCCTGGGAAGTCCCGGTCCCCCATTCGCTCCCTTCATTTCTGTCATGGAGCTGGATGTCTGGGCTTGATCTGGGTCTGTCTTCTTCATGGTGTGCTGCTTTGGGAAGACTGTTTTTCAAAGGTTTTGGTGCCTGATTTCAACCTCCGACTACGCAGCCTGTGCATAACTATTTTGTTGCTATGAATCTAGAAAAGAAAAAAACAAATTGCTTGTTGGACTCCCTGGGTTCTATGGTGTGTCTGTTCCCCCTCCAGCAGCAAAGAAAAAAGAGAGGGGGAAAAAACCCTCCCTGGCTAAGATGTGAAAAAATTATCTAAGTTATTTTCAGTAACAAAGAAGGAAGGCTATTTTGCCAGTTGTGGTAGGTAGAGAGCTATGGTAAGAGAGGTTCATGTATCAATTCTATCATGGTTTGAAGTTGAAAAGCTTTTCTGTGTATTCCAAATAATCTGAACATATGAACTATAAGGTAGTTAAGTTATTTTTACAGGTTTCATTGCAAGGATATGAAATAGAAATCCATCAGATAGCTAATGCTGAAACAATTACAGCTCATACTTTTTGCTGTCTCCCAGATGGATGGTAGGATCAGTAAAGCCAATTAGCCAGAGTGATGTTCTAAATTTGGTGCTGTGTAACTGTGCTCTCATTAGTGGGTTACTGCATTTTGAACTAACAACAATGAATTGGGCAATCCAATTCCCTGTTCATCTTCTGCCTTCTTTTCTGAGTTTGGATACCTCCATTGGTCTCTTTGTCCCCTAATTTCCCATCTGCAGAAGAGGGATTATTGTAGTCCCAGGCATGTGGTGGGCAGGGTGGCTCCAAACAGCGATACATTAAAGAACCCTGAGTCGTGATGATGAGGGCCAGTTATGTACCTTAGCTTGAATTGTAGACAGATTTTGTTAGTTAGAATGAGCGCGTTGTGTAACTGATGCAAAACATTCCACGTGCCCATATGTGATCTAAATTAAAGATCCGTTCAGAGAGTGGTATGCTACAGCCCTGCTTGGATTTAAGTCCCTAACTCACTTCTACAAGCCGCTTCAGTACCTCATAGCTCTAAAACAGCTTGGTCTTGAACCGCCCCGCGTAGTTGTTGTGGTAGCTGAGACCTGCACTTGGTAAATGTGTGGAGCCCGTGCAGGGGCTGGGGGTGGGGTGTGAGCACTGGTTGTGGGTGCAGCCTGGAGATTTATAGCCATCACCTACTTGGCCACCTGTTGCTGCTGGCACCTGCTGGACTGCGGCCGAGGTGAGGGCCGTGTACGGAGGAGGGGAAGCGTGCGGCCCGCCGAGGGAGACAAGAGCCCAGGTAGGGTGGGCTACAGCCGGAGTCGTGTGCAAGGGCTTAGGGCACGCGCACATGCACACACCGCGGTGCCGCTTTAAGAACCCGCACCCGGCCACTCAGGAGCGCGCCCCGTAGCCAATCAGGACGCTGTAGCGGCGCGAGCGGGGCTGAGGCGTGTCCAATGGCAGGCGGCGGAGGGCGGTGCGGGCGTCCGGGGCACTATTGTTGATGAGGCACAGGGAGCAGGCGGCTGCGCGCGGGGAGCGGGGGTGCGAGGTGTTTACGCTCCTTTGAGGAGCCGCCCGCGGTCTCTCCCGGAGCTGGACACGCCATGTCCCACCAGCGCGTGAGGCGCAATGGCTCCCCCACCCCTGCTACCTCCTTGGGGGGAGGGGGGCCAACCGTGGCGGCAGGCGGGGGAGCGAGCAGCCGCTTGCAGCCCATGCGGGCCACGGTGCCCTTCCAGCTCAAGCAGCAGCAGCAGCAACATGGCAGCCCCACGAGGAGCGGCGGCGGCGCCGCGTGCGCCTCAGGCGGGGGTCTCTCACGCGCGGCGCCTGCCTCGCGCAGCACCAGCCCCACGCGCGCAGCGCCCCCGAACGGCGGCGGCAGCGCGCGCGCCAGCCCTGCGGTGGCCACGCAGACGCCCGGGGGAGGGGGCGGCAGCGGCCCCGCCGCCTCTATCTCCTCGCGCGGCAGCCCCACGCGCGCCGGCGGGGCGGGAGCTCGTGGGAGTCCCCCGCGCCCTCACCAACTGCCGCCCCCTCCTCCCCCGCCGCCCCCTCCGCTGCCAGGCTCTGTTCTCTCCCCCTGCGCCTCTCCCGTCCCGCCTTTGCCGGAGGGCAGTGCCACTGCCTCGGCGGGCAGGGTCCGGCATCGCCAGCGGCGGTCCCCGGAGCAGGGCAGGAGCTCCCCGGAGAGGAAGAGCCCCAGCTCCCCCGTCTGCAAAGGTGAGAGAGAGAGTGTGTGGGCAACGGAGAGCCTGGGGCGCAGCCTTTCCTCTGGGCAGCTTTGCTGGCCGCCTTCGGCTGCGGGATAATGGTGTGACGGGGGCGAGGCGCTGCATGACGGGGTGGCAGCAAGGCCCTGTGTCTGGGTGGGCACAGTGGTAGCAAGGGGGGGGTAGCTGGGGACCCGGTCAGGTGGAAAGGTGGTTGGCTTGGGCATTGGAAATGTGGGTCGTGATGGTGGCTGGGGCCTCAAAGTAGTAGGGAGAGGGCAGCAAGGGGCACTAGAAACGTGGGCTGTGGTGGCTCAAAGCCTGCGTGGTTAAGGTGGGTAGGAGATGTACTCATCTCCTGGGGGGGGGGTGGCAGTGCTCGGCCCAGTGTGGCTGCACTGAGTGCTGAAGTGCCACTGCATCCAAGGTAGTAGTGGAAACTTTTTCTGTCAGGGTATGTTTACGCTGCAATTAAAAATCTGCAGCTGGCCCATGTCAACTAATTTAGGCTTACAGGGCTTGAGCTAAGCCACAGATTTTTAATTGCCATGTAGATATATCCTTGCAGTAATGGATGTTCCAGCTCCTCAACATATCACTTGCTGTAGAGGAAAGTATTGTTTAGTATGGGCCTGAAAGTCAGGACATTTTGTGTTCTATGCCTGGTTCCTCCACTGACTTGCATGTCTTTGAGAAAGTCACTTGAGAATCAGACAAAGTGATGTCTGACTGTAACTCAGGAATAATGATTTTCGCTTTGGTGGCAGAGGGGGACATGGTAATTAACTTTTTGAACAGCAATTTACGTACATAAAGTTCTAAGTAAGAACAAGTATTTCTGGAGGGCAGAGGAGGTTTGGGAGGGTGAGGAAAAAGTGGGGATGTGCTCAGACTTGTCTGACTTTTTCTTCAGGACCAGTTTAACATCACTTTCTGGCTTGCTGCAATGTTTATGTAGTGAATGGCTGATGGCACTATTACTCTTTTCACTTGCTAGTTCTATCATCATTCAGTTACAGAATGGCAGTATTGCAGTATTTTTTATGCTGTTCTTAGTATTTACCAAAAGCAGAAAGCGTAGAGGGAGAAGAAAATGAGATAAAATACTAAGACCTTCTGTAGAGCACGATTCTCAAACAAAAAGAACAAGAGTACTTGTGGCACCTTAGAAACTAACAAATTTATTTCAGCATGAGCTTTTGTGAGCTACAGCTCACTTCTTCAGATGCACAGAATGGAACACACAGACAGGAGATATTTATACATACAGAGAACATGAAAAGGTGGAAGTATGCATACCAAGAGGAAGAGTCTAATCAATTGAGATGAGTTATCGTCAGCAGGGGAAAAAAAACTTTTGAAGTGATAATTAAGATGACCCATAGAAGGTGTGAGAAGAACTTAACATAGGGAAAAAGATTCTCAAACAGGGGTCCAGGGTCCCCTGGGGGTCCCTGAGCACATTTCAGGGAGTCCATCAAGGACCGAGCCTGAGCCCCACTACCTCCACCCTCTGACTCACGTCAGTGTGCCACCCAGCCTTTATGGGGTGGTGGGAGACGTAACCAAAAATTGGAGCATCACTACAGAGGAGAGATCTCCCCCTGCCATCAAAGGGGTTACCTCACAGACACTGACTCCATGAGCAGGCAGCAGCTAGCCCAGGAGACACACCACTGCTCTGCCATGCTACTACATCAGCATTTTAGGGAGCAGGGCCAAAAGGAAGGTAGAAATCGGGGCGGGGGGGGAGGAGGACACAACACATGACTTTGTGTGTCCCTATTGCCCCAGGTTTGTCTATTTAAGTTTAGGGGTCCTTGAGGAAAAAATAGGGTTTGAACCACTGCTGTGGACTGCTAGTCCCAATTCAGACCCATGAACTGTGTGATGTTGTCTAGATTGTAATATTGCTCTGGGACCATACAAAGGGAACAATGAGAACTCCTTGATTTCCATCATAGTGTTGCCTGTGGGTCTGTGATCAGGAGGTAACTGAAGTATTCATTTTAGGGTACTCACAATTTTTTAAAATGTATGTGCAGTGCCTCTCTCACTAACTGCCACCGGTGTCAGCCCTGCAGAATGATGTGTATGCAGGGGAGTGATGACAAACTTCCAATATAATGAAGCATTTTGGCTACTATTAGTAAATTGTGTAGATAATTAAAATACATTTCCTAGTAAACTAAAACTTAAGGGATATGTTGAAGCTGAAGATGGTACTAAATGCTTGCATATACAGTTTTGTTTTGCCTTAAATAGTGTGTGTGCAGGAGCACTCCTCATACTTCAGGGATCTCAAACTCAAATCACCATGAGAGCCACATGAGGACTAGTACATTGGCCCAAGGCCCGCATCACTGACACTTTTTCATACAAAGATACAAAAGCCGCCCCCCATGCCTCCGGCCCTGCCCCACTCCACCCCTTCCATGAGGCCCTCCCCCTGCCTATTCCAACAGCTTCCCCAAAGTCCCTGTTCCAACTCCACCCCTTCCCTGCCTCTATTCCAACCCCTTCCCCAAATCCCCAGCCTCTTCTCCTCCTCTTCCCCTGGGCGAGCTGCATCCCCGCTTCTCCCCCCTCCCTTCTGGAAAGTCCTAAATGCTGGGAGGTAGAGGAGCAGGGACGCGGCACGCTTGGGGGGATGGAGGCAGGGGGTGATGGGAGCTATGGTGGGCTGCAGGAAATAACTCCACAGGCCACGTGTTTGAGACCCCTGCTTTGGTTTGTGTAGGCTGAGCTCATTGTACATACCAGGGGCTCTTTGCATCCCTGCATTTCCCCCCACAAGCTCCTTTATGTCACCCTCCCATCTTCCCTCCCCCGCGCCCCTGACACCTTGCAACTTCCCGTCTCCTTGTTGAGGGGAGATGGAGGGACCTCAGAAGGAGGGACACAGAGCCCCTGTCATCAAGGGCGTGGCGGGGGAGTGGGATTGACAGTGTAAACAGAGGTTGTTATTGGGAGGAGAATGGGGGACCCTGGTATGGGAGTACAGGGAATGGAGGGACACACACAACTCTTGGCAGGGGGAGATTATAGGAGACATTAATGGGTGCCATGAACGCAGTTGTTTTGAATGATCTATAGACAATTGTATAGGTGCTTGAGGCTGTTGCTTTGCTAACAAGCCATCAGGGGCTTCATGTGTCCCTGTTTTTCCCTCTTTCCATTTTCTGACCACCACCACCCCTCTGCCCCAAATAAAATCAGTAGGGTTCTGGCCATTAATGCCTAGAACATTCTCTGGGATCTTGGAATTGATTGGATGTGGTGTTCAAAAGCTATCACGTTACAGATGCAGAGAAGTGTTACTGAGTTGAATGTAAGGCCTTTGCAATCTTGGTCAAAAAACTTAGCCTGAAATAATATGAGGGAGTATTTATAATTATTTTTCCCTACAAGACTGTGAAGCAAGTGACAAGTTATGGCTACTGAAGTTGTTACTGTCTCATGAAGTTGCGTGTGCTGATCCACACTGTAGAATTCATATCTCAGTAGTTGTAATTTTCAATTCTTTCACCTCCCCCAGACTGAAAGCCTCATTTTGATCAATGATTCTGTCTTATCTTGCCAGGGGAGATATACAAGATTGCTTCTGAACCTGTGTTTCAGGTGACAGTGTACAGTCCTTTATCAGATCATTAGATAGGAGCACAGTTCTGTCTGCACAGTCTTCAGTTCCCTAGTCTAGAAAACTGACAAACCTACCTTACTGTCTATCTGGCTAATTATTTTGTTTACATAAAAATCAAGGTCTGGCAACAAACCAATAACTTGGTCACTAATTGTACATATTTATGCAAACATATCTTAAGTATATAAAGGAACAACCTGTTCTCTATCAGGATGTGGAAACACTTTGTACCATAACATGCATTTACCCAGTAGCAAGTGTCTAAATATCTTTAACAGCAGCTTTTGTGTTGACCTGAATTATGAAACAAAGCAAGCTTGTTTTTCATTATGGTTGTTGCTATTTATACTGAGTGGTCTATTACTTTATATATTGTTGGTAGTTACAATGAGTTGACTAGACTTTTTTCCCCCTTGTGTAGGGGGAAAAATTGGAGTATTGTTAACTGGTTTTGCTAATAAAATTAAAGCTAAGGACCTGCAAACTACTTCATGGTGATGTTTAGATAATCTACTGCTCGATAGTAATTTCATCTTTCTGGCTTTTGGAACGGGTTAATGATGGCTTAAACTATTGCACCTATGTTTGTAACCACAAATTTTGGAGATTAAAACTTGCTTTGGGATTAGCCAAAGTATGTCTGCTTCTAAATGTAGATGCTGCTTCATAACCTTTGTTCAATTTTCTACTAAAAGGTGTGATCTTTCTGGCAAGCAGCTGAAGAGAAATTTTGAATGGATAAGTTTACTAAAACCTGCTTGACTCAGTGTTTGACTAGGGCTGATACTCAAAGCTTAGAAATATGACTAGCTGTCTTTTTGATTTTTAGTTTAGGGATTTTGAACTGAGTTGTGACTTAGATGAGGATTGACATTTAACTCGATGTGCTGTTTGATTTTTTTCCGTAGCTACTGCTGTCTCGTTCTTCCTGTGCATTTGACTTGTAAACTCAGAAGTTGAGGTTCATCAGCTTTTACTCTCTTCTTGCTATTAAGCCTTTTTCTGTGCTCCATTTTGACTGGAAGCTAAGTATTGGCATCACTCTTTGGAAAAAACCAGCCTTTGATTAAATGCTTCAGGGGTCAGAAATGTGTTAGGCACCAGAGGAAGATAAATTATTTTTCCTCCTTATGGGAATGGCCCTCTGTAATTATGTCCACTAATAGCCTAATTAGTAGCTATATAAAATATATAATATATTTTAGCCACGTGATTGGTTTCTTGATTCTCATGTTTAAGGTGAGATTTCAATAGATCTTGGCTCCAGAACTCTTGTTCTTAAATAGTAATGAACATAGTACCAATTCACCAATAAAGATTTTGTTGCCTTAATGGTGAATTAACTACAACAGGGTATACTTTTTCTGTATTTTTTCCCTGCTGCTTTCACTGAGGACAAGAAATGTCTTTCTCCAGCTCCCTCAGTCTAGATACTGATTAATTTGTTCACTTTATTCTCACTCTCTTGGCTCCTCCTCAGAGTGTCCTTTCTTGGATTTTTATGTTTGCCAGCTCTAGCTCCCTTTGGCCTGTCAGGAACCATGTATTATTATTCATAGTAACTTGTGTTATAGTGCGATCTAGGAACCCCCGCAAAGGAACACGTTTTTGTTGTGCTGGGCACTGTAAAAACAAGTAACAGGCAAGACTATCTCTGTTCCAGAAAGTGCATAAACAGTGGATGAAATAGAAAGAGAAGCCAATTGAAAGCTGGGCAAAAGTTTAACAAAGGATGGCCAAGTTCAGTAGAATAAGCAGGAGATGATTTTTCACTGTCCTAACCATTGACATAGGCTGCTTTTGGGAAGGCAGAGAGGTTTCTCTCAGAGCTCTTATTAGTGCCGTCTCTTCAGTTTTTTCCCCCCTCATTTTCTGTTCCACTATGCTTAGCAGCAGTCTGGTAGTGGGAGAGTTCTTTTCTGGAACAGCAGAGGAAGGCGCTGGATGTTGTTAATACAGGAGCTGTTTTCACAGCGCTTCTAAGCAATTGCAGTGGTGCAGCCAAACCCAGCAGTAAGATCAATGGGCTGCACTGTCAACAAACGACATTCTCATTTGGGGCCAAATTAATGATCTGGGAACAAGTTCTTGCTATTTAGTATTCTAGTAACTCATCTCTCCCTGTTGATACGGTGCCCCTCAAATTATATCTTCTTACTGATTTGGCTGTTAGTACTAGAAGCGGGGAGAAAATGTGTGCTGTTGGGGAACCTTGGCTTCCAAACTGTCACTATGAGATTAGAGTATTCTTTTGCCAAAAATGTCCCAGGCAGGGCCCAGTTCTGGGCATGTTACTTCTTTTTGCCTCCCATCCACATCTTTGGATTTCTCCAAACAGGGGCTCCTAGTTTAAAACTACCAAGTTTTTCAGAGTGTTCACTGATTGATCACCCCAGATTTAAATTATTTGAACAGCCTGTTTGACTCCAGGAAAGTCTCTCTCTATCATCCCCTTCTGGTCCCTTCCAGTCATGCGTTTTTAACACCTTTGTTTAGCTTTGCTCTTTCAAGCCCTGTTTGCAGGATACCTTGAGGATGTAGCTCATTAATCCTGGAAATAACTCTGCTTATTCAGGGATGTGCATGCATGTGCACTCTACCAACCTAAAAGAAGCTTACTGCATGTTCCAAGATGTTCACACCACTAATGCTTCCTGTGGTTCACAAGCCAAGAGACAAACTGCCAGTTGCAAGTAATGCTGTTTGGGCTGGTATTTGCTTCTTGGGTGTTGTGATGGGGAATTGTCTCCTTAGACCATGTTCTCTACTGTTCAGAACAGTGGTCAGCAATACCACCTAGTGGTTCAGATCCAGGGGGTTGGCAGTAGTACACAGTGTTTCAAGTCCAGGGAGTTGGTGGAATGGGAACCTGGGCCCTCCCACTCCTCTGGGTTCCATCCCAGGGCCCTGAGGCAAGCAATTGAGGTGTGTTGTCTGGGTATGGGTATCATCCAGCTTACTCCCTGGGATACTTCTACCATATCCTGGCCACTTCAGAGGCAAAGTGAAAGCTTGGCTTATGGTCTGCACAGTACCCTCTTAAAGAGATTGCCTTCCCCACTTAGGAGCAGCTACTCTGCTGTCTCTTCTGTGGTGGTTAGTAGTTCTGAGTTGAGATTGGCTCCATGGCAATGTGAAATTCCTGTTGGATGTCCGTAGAGCTGCCACTGCTGGTCTGCTCCATTGCACAAACTGCCATGATGGAGCTGTGCTGGGTCCTTTTAAGCTACACATCTGTTGAGAGCACACCCAGCATGTGTTTCTGGGTGGAGCCTCCTGTGACCAGAGCTGCCCTTTGTTCCCCAGTGTGGGATTTGTACACCCATCACAGGTGTTTATGAACCTAGAGGTTATTTCTGATAGCCAGCCGGAGAAAGGAAAGCATCCAGGTACACTACTATCTAGATGACCTTTTAATGAAGGCTTGCTTTTTACAAGGTTGTAGCTGTCCTTATGTGCAGTGCAATGCTGGTACTATATTTTCATGGTTTCATCGTGAATTGCCAGAAGAGTTCCCTGATTTCATGTCACAAATTTCTCTTTAGGAGAACTCTTGACCCAATCTCACTCTTGTTTCACTTCTTGAAGAAAAAGTTGTGGAAATAAGCTTCTTCAGACAGCTGAGAAGCCAGTTGTAAGTAAATAGGGATTATAGTAGCACAAGTAGACTTATGGTCTCTTTGCACCATACACCATCTTCACAACTTCATCCAATGGGAAGATTAAAAGTTGCTCCTGCAAGTGACACACCCAGGTTTGAGAGACCGATTTGGTCACTTTCCCTCTGCTTGCTCAGTAATATTCCTATAATTTAAATTATTACACTGCTTTTGAAGATTAATACATACACTTCTCTGGAAGTTGTTTTCTGCTACTTATCAGTAGTTAGATGGAGGGAGCAGTATGTACCCACTCAAAGGTATAAAATTACAAGTAAGGGAGCTTACTCTCCCTTGATTTTTTTGAGGCCTTATAACTTCCTTTTTTCTAGTTCTGTAAAAGCTTTGTTATCCAGCATGCTGTGGGAATGAGAGTGCTGGTTAATTAAAAATTCCAGTTAGCTGAGATATACTTACCAATGGATTGCCAATGTTCAAAGAATTAACATACAATAAAATGAATAAAGTATAAAATAGTATACAGGTACTCACCAATCCAGTAGTAATACTGCACTGAAGAGTGGTTGATTTCTTAAAGCACTTATGTGTATATGGGTAAAATTTTCTATACAGTAGATTCTTTTATGACACTACATATCACTGTGGACAGCGTATGGTGTACACCCAGATCACTAAAAAAAATTTAACGCTAAAACTATACTGATCATAATTTAATCTTTCTTTGATGATTCAGAAGGCACTTCAGGATCTTGCAGTGCCTCTGGTCGTCATTATCAACATCAATTATCACTGTAGATGTAGAAGGCGTAGGAGATTTGGCTGAATCTGTAATGACCCTATGACATACCCTGAAAGCTGCTTTTTTTTAAATAAATCCCTGATATCAGCTTTCTTGCTTGTCTTCTGCCTCTTTTGCATAGAAGTAGAGTGCAGAGTGTGCCGTTTCATAACCTCTTGGGCAGTATAGTAGTCCTGGTTACTAGATTGAAGATTTGTATTAGGAAACATCAGAAATACCAGTCAATTTCCAGTTGATTAAGTGCCAGATATCACACCTTTTACTATAGTTAAACTGTTTCAGTTACATTTGAGTAGAATGAAGAGGTTTATTGTGTCAGTTATAATTGATTGGGAACTTATGTCTTTTGTTCCATTATAATTTTTTTTATCTACTTGTACTGGCCATGTGGCTTAAATGTTGGCTTGCTAAACCTACTACTGAAGACTTGATGCCAGTGTGTACTTAGTCTCTTGTGTGTGTTGCACAAAATAAGTTTTTATTAAGCTGTAATGTCCTAAAACATGAAAATTTAAAAAAAAAAGTGTTTTTAATAAGGTTCAGGAAATAAGCACTTAATCTTAGCTTAAAAGTCTGAAACTAAAGTTTCAGTAGCACTTTTTGTTGTAACATGCAAGTATAGGGTGACCATATTTCCCTATGCTGAATGGTAAAATTAAATGAATTCAACAACAATCAATCAGAACTATGCAGTACAAACGTTCAAATTAACATCAAGTTGACTAAGACCCTGTTAAAAAGAGATACTAAGTAGTTGCATTATTTTAATTTACCTTCTTGTCTTTAGGGCTCACATGGAGAGAGGTGACACATAGACACTCCTGTACACCTCTCTCTCAAAAGAGGGGGATGACAGACCGACCCGACCCTCACTGACTGGCACTCTCTGCCGTCCATGCCTGACTGGGCCTCTAGGATGGACCTGCCTCTCCTGATACCTGGTACCTTGTGTTCCTGAGGCAACATATTGGTGTGGAGTGCCATGCAGGGTCACATGCCTCTCCTCCCCAGATTTCTGTCAGAGTTCACGCCAGAAAGTGTTCAGCAGCAGCCTTTTGGCACTGTGTGGGAGGGAAGGGACAGGAGCTGCTTCCAGTGGCAAGGGAGAGGGAAAGGAATGACCTGCCCAGTGTCTTTGCAGCACCACCCATCTGCCCCCTCCCCTCCCCTGTGGCTGGAAGCAGCTCGTCCCTTCCTGCCCGCACAGTGTTAAAAGGCAGCTAAGACCTCCAGTCTGCTGCTGGTCATCAGCATAACCCAGCTGCTGCCTGTCCCCTGGTTAAAGCGTGGGCAGCAAGGGGTTAAGCTGTAAGGATGTATTGTGCAACAGGGCCCAGGGAACCTGACTGTAGGGGCTTCAGTGAACCCAGACAGAGAAGTGGCTCAGCACAGAAGGGTGCCTAGAGGACAGGATGGAGCAGCCCCACACTTCCTGGGGCAGGACTCGGGGTTGGGGGGCAAAAGAGCTAAGCCCCTGCCTGGGGTGCTGCTGTTCAGCCTGCAGGGTTGGGGTGGAAACAGGCTGGAAATCGCTTCCCATCCCTTCCCCGCCACCCTAAAGCTTAGCTGAGGGGCAGAGAGGCTTCCCCAGTGCTGTGCGGGGCTTTGGCACATGCAGGGCTTGGCTCCTCCTAGCCAGTGCTCTGGGCTGGAGTGTCTTGGGCTTTCCCAGGGTGCCAGCCCAGCCAGAGATGGGGGGCAAAGGAAGGAGCCTGTTGGCCAGGCTGTTAGTGAACTGTGCGCTCTGACCAGGGTCTGGTTCTCTGCACAGCACTGGGAGCAGAATGCCCCCTGGTGAGGGTGGGGAATATGGAGGTGCAGTGGGGCTGGGTGGAGGAGGGGGAAAAGCATGGAGAGGACAGTGAGAGGGGGAGCTCGTGGGCAGCAGAGGTGACATTTAACCGGCTGCTGCCTGCCCGCAAACACCAGCCACTGCAGCTGACAGCGCGCAGCCAGTGCCATCCGGAAATGGGATGAGAGGTGGGGCCCGAGAGCTGATACGCAGCAAGGACTGTGCTGATGGACCAGCAGGGGGAGCGGCCGGCCCCTGGGTGCTGTGTCTTTGACCCCCCCAACCCAAGCCTTGCACACCCACCCCCATTTTCTGCCATTGGACCCCCCCCACACTCGCCACTGGTGGGCAGGCGTCTGGTAAGCAGGATCCGGCCAGCAGCAGGAACTCCCAATACTGATGGGTAGGAGACAGAAAATAGGAGACAATTTGCCCATTTTTAAGAAAAAGTCGGGACGCTTGTGTCATAAACAGATAGCTAAGGGTTAATGTCTCTTTCACCTGGAAAGAAGTAACCTGAAACACCTGACCAGAGGACCAATCAGGGAACAAGACTTTTTCAAATCTGGGTGGAGGGAAGTTTGTGTCTGAGTCCTTTGTCTTGTATCTGTCCCTCTCGGCTATGGGAAGGATTTTTCTATTTCCTGCTTTCTAATCTTCTGTTTCCCAGTTGTAAGTAGAAAAAGATAGGTTTGTTTTTTTTTGTAGTTACATGTGTGTAGTTGCTGGAGTGCTTTGAATTGTATTCTTTTTGAATAAGGCTGTTTATTCATATTTCTTTTAAGCAATTGACCCTGTATTTGTCACCTTAATACAGAGAGACCATTTTTATGTATTTTTTCTTTCTTTTTATATAAAGCTTTCTTTTTAATACCTGTTGGAGTTTTTCTTTAGTGGGGAACTCCAGGGAATTGAGTCTGTACTCACCAGGGAATTGGTGGGAGGAAGAAGTCAGGGGGAAATCTGTGTGTGTTAGATTTACTAGCCTGACTTTGCATACCCTCTGGGTGAAGAGGGAAGTACTTCTGTTTCCAGGACTGGAAATAGAGAGGGTGGAATCCCTCTGTTTAGATTCACGAAGCTTGCTTCTGTGTCTCTCTCCAGGAACACCTGGAGGGGGGAAGGGAAAAGGTTTATTTCCCTTTGTTGTGAGACTCAAGGGGTTTGGGTCTTGGGGTCCCCAGGGAAGGTTTTTGGGGGGACCAGAGTGCCCCAAAACACTCTAATTTTTTGGGTGGTGGCAGCTCGAAGCTGGTAACTAAGCTTGGAGGTTTTCGTGCTAACTCCCATATTTTGGACGCTAAGGTCCAAATCTGGGACTAGGTTATGACAGCTTGCAGGGCTTAAAAATGGGATGGCTGGTCATCCTATGCAAGTAACTTAGATTCCAAGAACGAATTAAGATATTTATAATGGAACATTAAGTTATGCCTGTTTAAAAAGTGAGTTTTCCAATTCTTGCAGTTGTGTCAGCAGCTAGAAACTGTGATACCTGTCTTTGTGATGCATTGGCTGGCAGATGTCCTAGTTTAGGGGACCCCATTATTGGGGGGGCTGGAGGGGAGGAAATGGAAGAAAATACTTCAGTGTAAAGTAAATGTACTGAGTTTCATTTTTATGAAAGACGAATGTTGCCCTTGTAAATTCTGACTGAATTGTATACACACATAATTTTCCAGTAGTCTTTATAATAAAAAATGACCAATTTAGAGTAGAAAGAGAAACTGAATGTGCTTGAAAAATATTAATGAGAATCACAAATTAGTACTTTCAAGATAAAAGTTGTCAGGATCCTAACTACAAGGCAATGTATTTCTGCTTAGAGAAGTTACATTCTTTAAAAAAAATCAGGATCTTTAAAATGTGTGGTCTGAATTTTCCTGACGCTTTTTGAAGGCAGAAGCAGTAACTTTTTTTGTGTCAAAATACAAGCATTTTATTACTAATTAATAATTCTCCCCTTCAAATACAGTAGAACCTCAGAGTTACGAGTACCTCAGGTATGGATATTGTTCGTAACTCTGAACAAAACATGATGGTTCTTTAAAAAATTTACTACTGAACGTTGACTTAATGCAGCTTTGAAACTTTACTATGCAGAAGAAAATGCTGCTTTAATCATCTTAATTTAAATGAAACAAGCATAGAAACAGTTTCCTGACATTAGCTTCCTTACCTTTTAAATTCCCCCCCCTTTTTTTTTAGTAGTTTAACAAGGTACTGTACTGTATTTGCTTCCCTTCCCCTCCCCCGACTGCCATCTGATTGCACACTTCCGCTTCAAACATGGTGTGTGAGGACTGGTCATTTTGTAACTTTGGTGTTTGTAACTCTGAGGTTCTACTGTAGTTAAACTATTGCATATTTCAATAGTTCCTCGGTGCTTTCTGCAAACTTGGTCCCATGTGTGAGTATGTTTGAGGCTCTGTACACAGTGGCGCTGTAGGACTGAATTCTGTGGCAGCAACCCCAGATTTCACAGCAGTGCTAATTTATTCTGTTGCCGTGAAATATCCTCATTCCCATCCCAGTTTTCCCACACAGATACCTACAGCTATGGTTTATGGTTGAAAATATGCATTGATAGATGTAAAACTTGTTTTCTACCGCCATTTATTTTTGTGGATTTTTAAGGCTGGAAGGGACCTTTGCGATCATCTGATCTGACTTCCTGTATAATGTAGACCATAGAATTTCCCCAAATTCCTATTTGAACTAGAGCATATATTTTTAGAAAAACATCTCATCTTGATTTAAAAGTTAACTAGTGATAGAGAATCTGATTCACTCTTTGGGAAGTATTTATTATGGTTAATTATTGTCACTATAAAAAAAATAGCACCATAGTTTGAATCTGAGTTTGTGTAGCTTCAACTTCCAGCCATTGGAATTTGTTATATCTTTGTCTTCTAGATTAAAGAGCCCTCTACTGTTTAACTTTTGTTCCATATAGGTGTTTATTGACTAAATTCACCACGTTATCTTCTCTTTGTTAAGCTAAATAGATTGAGGCCCATGGTAAGGCATGTTTTCCAATCCTTCTATCATTCTTGTGGCTCTTTTCTGAACCCTCTCCAATTTATCAACATCCTCCTTGAATTGTAGTCTTCAGATCTAGACACAGTAGTCCAGTAGACATTGCCGAATACAGAGGTAATATAATATATCTCTAGACTGACTCAATATTCCCATCTATATGTTTGGGAATCATGTTAGTTCTTTTTTTGCCACAGCATCGCACAGAGAGCTTGTGTTCAGCTGACTTTCTACGTAAGTCCTTTTCAGAGTAACTGCTGTTCAGGATAGAGTACCCCATCATGTAAGTAAGGCCTACATTCTTTGTTCTTAGATGTATAATTTTATGTATATTGTTTGCTTGTACCCAGCCTAGCAAGTGATCCAGATTGTTCTGTATCAGTAACCTGCCCTCTTTATTTACCATTCACCCAGTCTTGGTGTTATCTGCAAATTTTATCAGTAACGATTTTGTTTTCCTCCAGGTTATTGATGATGTTAAATAGCTTAGGGCCAAGAAACAGTCCTTGCAGGATGCCAATAGAAACACACCACCTCAGTGATTCTCTGTTTACAATTAAATTTTGAGACCGATCAGTTGTTAGCCAGTTTTTAATCCATTTAATGTGTGCCATGTTGATGTTTGTATCATTCTAGTTTTCTTGATCAAAATATCATGCAATATATAGTCAAATACATTACAAAAACTTGTATTACATCAATGCTATTATCTTTATAAACCAATCTTGTAATTGCATCAAAAAATCAAATGTGTTTGACAGGCTCTATTTTCAATAAAACCGCATTGTTTGGCATTCACTGTTCTTGTCCTCCTTTAATTCTTTGTTAATAAAGTCCCATATCAGTCATTCCATTTTTTTGCCTCTGGTCAATGTCAGGCTGACAGGCCTATAATTACTTGGGTCATCCTGTTTATTCCTTTAAATACTGGCACAACATTAACTTATTCTGGTCCTCTGGAACTTCCCCAGTGTTCCAAGACCTATTGAAAATCAGTAGTGATAGTAGTACAGATTGCTCCTCAGTCGGCTCTTTTAAAACTCTCAGATGCAAGTTATTGAGACCCACTGATTTATTTTTTTTAAAAGTCTAACTTTCATAGCTGCTCTTTTAACATCCTCCTGATTTATTACTGGGTGGAAAGTATTTCATTACGATAAGAATATATCTGGCATTTTCCCCAAATACAGAAGAGAAATATTTGTTAAGCACTTTTGCCTTTTCTGCATTGTTATTGGTCAATTTTTCAAGATGGAAATGGTAGATTTGTCAGTACCATTGTTAGGATTCCTTTTGTTCACTATATACTGAAAAACAAAAACTGTGTAGTGCCCTTAATACCATATAGTTTTCTTTGTGTCCTTTTGCTTCCCTTATTAATTTTCTACAATTCTTAGTTTCTAATTTATATTCACTACTATCAACTTCCCTGTTGTTCCATTTTTTTAGATAGCTGTTCCCACCTTCCCTCTAAGTTAGGTGGTTGTTTTAACAAATATTGTCTCTTAGGTGTGGGGTTGTGGACTTTTGGGCATCTAGTAAAACATTCTTAAACAATTCCCAGTTATTCGTGTTTTTCTGTTGGAATTATCTGTCCACTGATTTGGCTCAGAATCTTCACCTTTGTGAAATTCGTTCTTTCTAAAGCACCAGTCATGTTACTCATTTGGGCTTTATTTTGTTTGCACAAAAGAAATGTAAGCAAGTAAGGCAACACTAATTATTTAGCTTTGTGATTGGTTCCTCTTTATCTGCCAAGACAAGGTCTAGTATAGAATTCCCCTGTGTTGGATACAACACTCTTTGAGTTAAGAATCTGCCACCCATATAATTTTTAGAAAATTATAACACGAGGATGTTATGGTTCTGAGACCTCCAGCCTAAGTCACTCCACTGAAGTGCTCTGTGATAACACAGCTTTTTTTCCGTACACATTATAGATAAGTGCTTAAGGAGCTGTTCACTTTGTCTTCAAGGATGGGTGTTGTTTATGCTCTCTAGGCTACTGAGCTATGTCTAGAGGTATGTGTACACTGCAATAAAAGACCTGCAGCCCCAAGTCGCAGAGCCTAGGTCAGCTGACTTGGGCTGTGGGGCTAAAAATAGCAGTGTAGATGTTTTGGGCTCAGGCTAGAGCCTTGACTCTCAGACCCTGTGAGGGTAGGGGTGGGTCTCAAGAACCTGCATTCTAGCCTAAGCCCAAATGTCTACACTACAATTTTATAGCCCTGTGAGCCTGATTCAGCTGACCTGGGCCAGTATTGTCAGTGATGTGGGTCGTCTTTTTCAGTGTAAACATATCCTAAATTACTTAGCTTGGAACCACCTCCTGCCTGTGTACCCAGGGACCTTGGGAGCCTGTATCTGACTTCAGACGAGTCTCCCTGATCTCCATGCATTCTAGCTTGGTAATCTATATTTTTGTCTCCACTACTTTTTTGCTCTAAGCAGGATTCAATGTTTTGCTCTCCAAGTGCTGCTGCTTGGAATAGCTAGGATTTTTCATTGTAATTAAATTAACTTCCCTTTGTGGGGAAAGTTGCAGGACAAGAGGCAACTGGAAGCAAACCCAGCATGATAGAGACTGGAAAAAAAAGTTGAGAGTAGCTGGCTTCTGCGTAATACTGGATTCCTTGCCATCTTGAAAAATGCCAAATTATGTAGCCACAGAATTAGTCCTTAGCGCATTGACAGATTGAATAGGACAAGTAACACTGTGGGTATGCATGCACTATGTGCCCCTGGAGCCAGAGAGTTTTGAAAGCAGTGTCTGTTGGTCCGCATTTGCACACTAGCTCCCCTTGTATCTCCGACCAAGAAGATAAAAGGCAGGGCAGACTGACCACTTCTCCAGTTCCCTATCGCAGCCACACGGTTTGTGTTGGAACCTCCAGTGTCCAAAGCTTCCGCTTTATTCCTTTTTCTGTGAACATATATGTAGACATCTGTAAATAGCATTTAGAGTTTTATCAATAGTTTTTAGAGTTAGCTGTCCACACCTGACCCCATCCCCAAGCATCTGTTGGGGGTCGTGTACCACTTTTTTTTCAACAACTGAAGTGCAATAACAACGGACATATGGATATTGAACATCATCCATTCCGGCTATACAATAGCATACTTCCCTACACCCTTCAAAACTTCCTTTCTCAGCCCTTTCAGGCGCCACTCTCACAAGAAGATTCTCAAACGAGTAGTAGAGTCCCTCTTACAGTGGGGCCCAGTAGGGCGAGTTCCTCTTCAGTGGAAGGGGAGGGGTTTTTACTCAACTTAATTTCCAATACCAGAAAAAATGGCCAATTGGAGACCAATTTTTGGTTTTGCCATCTCAACTGTTTTGTTTACAAAGTCAAGTTTCACATGGTCACATTGACATCTGTAATCCATCCTAGAGAAAGACATGGTTTACAGCTCTTGACGTGAAGGATGCCTACTTTCACATGGATGTTCATCCCACTCACAGATTCTTTCTCAGATTCATGCTGGACTCTGATCCCTTTCAATACAAAGGGCTCCCTGTTGGCATTGCTACTGCCCGTAGGGTCTTTACCAAGGTGTTCTCTGTAGTAGCAGCCTATATCAGATGCTGTGGTTTCACGGTCTCCCCCTAACTTGATGATTGGCTCCTTGTTGCCAAGTCATACCAAGAAGTTTATGCATCAATTTTGAAAATGCTGCAACTTCTCTTTGGGGGTCAGCGTAAGCACCAAAAAGTTCATCCTCACTCCTATGCAGACTAGTTTAAATTCAGTCACAGAAAGGGCTTACCTGCAAAGGGAGAGGTTTCATACTATGAGTGATCTTATAGACCAGATCATAAGCAGTCCCTGAGTACCTGTCAAGAGTTCTCACTCTCCTAGGTCATATGGCTTCGTGCATTTATGTCACACAGTATGCCTGGCTCCATCTTCAGTGCTTACAAGTGTGGCTTCAAACTGTGTACTCACCAAACCAACAGTCCATGAACACCATAGTGACTGTTCCCGCCAAAGTGATGTGATATCCCTGCCGGGTATGTGTGAGCGTTCTCTTCTATGCCTCCTCACTGGACAGCATGGCCATTAGAGATGCTTCATGGCAAATCAGGGCAGAAAAGACCCAGGCCGTAGACATTTATCTTGGATGTTCTACCGTGCTGCCTCCCACAAGGGAATTCTCTCTCTTCAGGGAAGAAGCCCAGCACTCCAAATCAGACATAGATAGTTAAAATATATTGAGGGGGGGCAAAAGCAGAGGATAGGCTTTCAGTCAAGAGCATACTGAGTATTGTAAACTATTCTTATGACAACCACAGATGCCCAAGGCAACATATGACTATTTCTTTCCTCTGTGGGAAAGTGTAAAATGGGATAGGTTTTTCCTGGCACACCTAAGACTTCTAAAGAATTGGGTTGTAATTTCTTCTTGCTGCTGTGGGTCACCATGTCCTAATGTGCAGATTATTGTTCCCAGCTTCTTCTGCAGGTTGCCAGGCCCTCGCCACCCCTTCCACCTCTTTCCCCTTGCAGATTGCTATTGAATGAGGAGAGGGATAGCAGCCCAGATGTAGAAGAATAGGCAGGCTATTAGAGGCCTTTTGGTCCCCAATTTTTGTCATCCCTTCCTTCCCCAAGTCACTGTTTTGTAAGACTCAAAGGTTCCTCAGTGTACACCAGTCAAAATTTATTCTGGCATCACTAACAAAGATAAATATGCCTATTTCCTTGGTGGTCAGGGACTTGTCACTTCTAACTGGGAGGTTTTGTTGTGTTTTTTAAAACCTTAGAGAATGGCCCTTTCGCTATACAGGCTGTTCAAAGGTAGCGAAGCCTGGATAGGCATCATCTAAGTCCTCTCCTTCGGATGTGACCACTCTCAGAGCCAACAGAAAGAAACCAAAGTGAACTTGTCATCTGAATATAAGCGTTCCCTGCATGCTTTCACAAGCAATACTAATGTGGGTAGGGAGCATTGCAACGTATGGTTCCTCTCAGACTTAGACTTTTTTTAAAGTGCTCTTTTTTTGAGGAAGAGGGGGAGTCAAGGCATGCACACAGTCATCCTAGCTCTCCCATGATTGGGAGCAATGGAACTTATCCCGTTCTTACAGAGGAAACAAGGTATTTACTCTTTATTGTTTCTAGTCCAATTAAAGTTGGCTACAGAGCAGTTGTAGAACAGCTTGTATCTCAACAGATCTATGAAGGGAAAAAAAAACTCAAGACAGCTTTTCAAATGTATACTAGCTGCCATCAGCATACAGGGCTTCATGATACAGAAGTATATTTGAAAGATACTTATCTCCATCTCCCAATTGGACAGTTTCACAGATGGCTTCCTATACTTTGCTCTTAGAGCACAATTGTACCAGTACAGGTACTTGCCCTGAGGTTTAGCAACAGCACTGCAAGCATGTATGAAAGTGTTAATAGTAGCTCTAAGATAGAAGGGGGGGGGGCATGGCTATCCCATGTTGGGCAACCTCTTTAGCCAAGTCTTATACAGTGTCAGGGTCATAGATTGCACCTTTGAGTTAAGGAGCTGCAGAGCCACAGTTTTTTGTGAAAAATGGGCAATGTCAGTTAACACCATCTCAGTGGATTCCCCATCTTTGAGTGGAGGTGGATACCATCCTCCCCAATCCAGTATCTAATAGCAGGTACAATTACAGTGCTCAGCTCCTGTGAATCTTTCCAAGACATCTTGTGGAGTGGAGAACAGAGTCTCTTAATTTCAGGATATACATTGTCAAACTCCCAAGTTTTGAAGACCCCCCAGTGGTAAGTCATGATGACACAGTGGGGTCTCCTGTCATTGCCAGTTTTTTTAAAAAAAAAAATTGAGTTAGTGCCTTCAAGTTGTTACAACACAACTGGGTTTCACTGCCGCTCATCTAGTATCTTTAGTGTATTTTGGTGCTGTGCTAACACGTACCTTGTATAATCCACAAACCAATGATTTGTGTTGATATATCCAGTTAGGGATGATGTCAGATATTTCCTTAACTCTCCAACACAAATAGAGAAGCAGAGGTACTTAATATTGCCTATACACTGTTTAAATAAATCCTTTCCACAGACAGTTCACTCCCATGAGATCAATTTGGTCTCAGGAATTCCTTTCTCTCTCCTACTGGGGCACTTACATTCAGCCTTGTAATGACCACTGATACACATACACCGCTACCCCAATGTAACACTGTCCTCAAGAGCCAAAAAATCTTACTGTGTTATAGGTGAAACCGCGTTATAGCGAACTTGCTTTGATCAGCTGGAGGGTGCAGCCACCCCCCCCCCCCGAGCGCTGCTTTACCGTGTTATATCAGGTTGCGTTATATCGGGGTAGAGGTGTATTTAAAGTTTTTAAAGTGTAAGCTGAAGCAGAAAAGATAATCCAGGTAAGTAAGTTAGTCACAGTCACTGGGTAAGTTTTTATATGTTTAGATAGAACAGACATAACAATAGGGAAATCAGCTTGGTGTAAAACTGAACAGGTACTCAGTTCACTGCTACTTTCAGTGGTTTTTAGCTTTTGAAGTGGATGCAGTTCCTCTCAACAACCTTGAAATAGATCTGAGCTGGAATCTTGATAAAATGTTTGAGTCCTTGCTTAACAGGCTACGTAGCCTGAGCCAGAAACTCAACTGTACCCATCCCCTTCCCCCTCCCCCCCCCCCAAAAAAGTCAGAAAACTCAATGAAGCTAATTTAATTTTTGTCTATAACTTCATTATCAGGTTCCATGCCACAAAGAGTTCAGGGTAATGCATGTTTGTTTTTAAAAACTTCTTTAAAATTGTATTAAAACAAAATCTGGTTTCTTTGGGATTTGTAAAACTTGCATTTGTAAAGTGTACATTTTGGGCGTGCTCCTACCAGAGGACAGAATTTTGGACTATTAGAAACAAAAGAACCAAATGGTCCTCACCTAAATGTTTCTTCTACACTACACAATTGGTGAAAGATATTGACATCCAAAATAAAGGACCATATATGTATTTTTTTTCTCATGATGTCCATTACATTCAAAAGAACCAGAATCAAAGATTTTCCTTTTGTACCTTTATTTTTTTCATTGAAACAACTTTGGTTTGGCGTGTACTAAGATCATCAATCTTCAAACTGTTTTTTTATGTTTACAATAATAATTATATTTTTCTTTAAATGTTCCCTCTATTTCCCCATCCACTGTTGTGAATTTGAAGTTTCAGGTTTGCTTTAACTTCATTGTGTGATGTCCCTATAGGGAGGAAACCTTCTCTCTTGTGTTTTTTCTCCCCTCCTCTTTCCCCTTCCCCCCAGGAGATAGCTTGAATTAGACTCCCTATGGGAGTCATTGTTCATTCGTTATGAAAGAATTCATGAAATACCCATCATGTGCAGTGATGGGTCTAAATTCTAGAACTTTTAAAGTACTTTCACTTAAAAATGAGTTTAGGGATCTAAAGTTTGTTACTCTAGCTTTGTTCTGTTAAGTTACAGTTATGTTAGGCTCCTTGCCTACCTCAAAATATGTATGTACACGTAATGAAAGAGAGTACTTGCTTTTCCTATAGGCCTACACAACATCCTGTGTGCTCATATATATATATATATATATATATATATATTTTTTTTTTTTGCTTATCTTATTTGAAAGTTAGTTGCAGGAACACTTTGTTGGAAAATAGATTTAGTTGTGGGAGGTGGAAGGGTTGATAATTAGGAAATTAAAACAGATCTAATACTCTTCTGTTAGTTGGAACAGCTCTATTGTTTTTCATCAGCACAGCTGTTGTATTTGTTGTCTTGATGGAAGTGGATCTCTTGTTATGTAGGTCACATCAAGGGAAACTAGCAGATGAGCACTTGGTGCAAGTAATATAGCTTGAGAAACTGTAGAGGAAAATACTACAATGAGAACACCATGAATAGTTGACTGAAATGGAAATTTGCATTTTGAAACAAGCAGAGGGGTTAAATGGTAGACTTGCCTGATTGTAGTAAGGCAGGATTTAATAATTTGGTGAGTATCAGTCTATTCTTAAGAGTAGGTGTCTGAGTGATTATTAAAACTGTATTTCAATGTCAACTCCATTCCATCCCATCTAACTAACAATTGAATAAAATTCAACATTATGGTATATTTGGGGGCAATAGAAGTCTAGGGAAATATTCACACTAACTGTTTTTAGGATCTGATATGCATCTCTAATAAAATTTAGACAACTGCTTAGCTTGGATTTAAATAACTAACAAAATAATTCTTTCAATTATCATTTAGTGTATTATAGTGTTTGGAGGTGGGGTGGGTGTATCAGCGGTGGTTTCCAGTGCTTTCTTGTGAAGCAGTTAGTTATTTTGCTATTAAGTTAACTGACCAAACTTGGATTGCTGATTTTTAGCTCTCTTTGGCTTTCTCCTCTTATAGAGGACCTTACTGAAGAGGAAGAAAAGCTTTGAAAGATATTTTGATCTTTATTTAGATATGAATGTGAGAGCCATTTTTCTGATTAAAAATATGACATTTCTTATATCACTTCAGAGGCAAGTGTAACCTCTCTAATTGAGTTGTACATGAATATGTATTCTAGTCCACTGTTGACCAAAGATGATGCTTTTTTTACCTTGTGCTATAATAATGTTAAATGTAACTAGCCAGTTTGATAGTAGGGAGAGCCAGGTTGAATGAACAACTATTACATGTTTTCTTTGAGAATCCCTAATGCAGAGGTTCTGAACCAGGGGTCTGGGGCCCACTTGGGGCGCGGGGGAACAGATTTCAGGGGGTCCACCAAGCAGGGCCAGCAATAGACTTGCTGGGGTTCAGGGCAGAAAGCTGATGCCCTACTACATTGAGCTGAAGGCAGGGGCCCTGAGCCCTGCCACTTGGGGCTGAAGCCAAAGCCTGAGTAATGTAGCTTCTCTGTGGCATGGGGCCCCAGGCAATTTCCCTGCTTGCTATCTTGTAACACCACCCCTGGCTTTTATATGCAGAAAACCAGTTATTGGGACACAGGTGGGCCATGGAGTTTTTATAGTATGTTGGACGGGGGGAAGCGAGGAGGGGCTCAGAAAGAAAAAGTTTGAGAACCCCTGACTTAATGTAGGCTGGAATGCAGAAAGTGATTTAGATTGGCCCTCTCAGCAGTGATGATCCTGTGTGGGATGGTAATGTGAGGAGTGTTGGGGCCAGATATGCCAGCAATTTAATTTTGATTGTATTTTTTTGGTCCACCCTGGCCCTAACATGGAGCACAGTGACACCATGGAGACTTGTGCTGTTGGTTAAGCCTTGCTGGACACAAATCTTGTCTAAATGGTGGTTGGCATAAATGTATGCTGTTGGCAGCAATTTTGTGTGTGATCCTCAGGAGTCTGACAAGGCTGCTAGTCTGACCACGTGTTAACATGCCAATTCCCTGTAGTGTGTGATGTGGAAAGTACTGGAAAGAACCTTTTTGATGATTCAGCTTCTCTTCTACAGAATACAGAACCAGCAAAACGCTAGTGTGGTGCATAGTAATACTTAGTGAATTTGTTTGATACAGAAAAATCCTCTTTAAACCCTTACATCCATGGGTTTGTTTGTTTTTTTTAGTTTTAGTTTTTAGGGTTTTTTTTCAGTTTTTTATTTTAAGGCAATTTGTCTTTGGGACATATTCAGGACAGATCTTCTCTAGGTTTTATTGAATGTCATTAAGAATAAACCACTGATGGAGCTGGAGGTTCCTGAACTGATCTGTGCACCATAGTTAGAAGGCTAATCACATGAAGCTAGTTTTCATTTTCGGTTGCTAAATTATAGCATTTTTAGCTGGGTGGTTTTTTTATTTTTATTTTTATTTTTATTATTTTAGTGCACACACTCCTGATATTTTCCATGCAAGCAATTGTTGCTGTAGTAACAATGGAATGTTAGCTGATTGTCTCATGGACTGCCTCTCCTCCCAACTGTAATGTTCCTACTAAAATGCGGTCTATGCTACAGAAAACTTCGAGGACCCCCCAGCTGTCATAGCTGATAGGATATTTCTGATTTTAAACAATTGATCATACATTTTCTTGTTTACTCAACAAAATGAAGAGCTTCAGAATAGCATAGGATATATTTTGTAGCAATTTACTTAAGTCAACCTGACAGTAGTTTAGTTTTGGCACATGACTGCATGTTGCTGGAAGTTATATGGATTTTTTTTTTCAAGTATTGGAAGACTTTTTTTCAATAATCAGCTTGTAAACAATTCATAGTATATTTCTTCCCCATCAGTAAAAGTCTGCCATACCAATTTTCTAATTCTCATCATTTAAAAATATATATTTGACAAGTTTTAAAACTCTAAAATTCATAAGAATAAAAAGCAAAACTATTTTGTTATTCCAAAGATTCTTTTCTATTGCTGTTCTCAAATAAGGAGAGTGTTTACCTAACATGGCCAAGTTATCTGTAAAATTTCTGCGGTTTTTTGTTTTTGTTTTTTCCTTTCATTTATTAAATGTAACACTCTAACATGGTACACTTAATGTATTTTTGTTTGTGGCCAAGTTCAAGTTGCCACACTTAACAAAAGTTGTTGGAATTTCTTGAGAATTAAGTGCTTATTCTTGCAACATTAATTTTGCATTAACAAGTTTTTTTTGCATTTAATACTAAGTATTTAAGTATTTAATACTAAGTTGTGTATATGAAAGAACAGAACTTTATAAAAGTATAATTCTCTACTGAGTAAGAATTCATTTGAAAACATTACAGGTTACTGAGTGAGGTTGTGGAAGCCCTGACATTGGGGGTTTTTAAGAACAGGTTAGACAAAAATCTATCATGGATAGTCTAGGTACACTTAATCTTGCTTCAGCTTGGAGGGATGGGACTAGATGACCTCTTGAGGTCCCTTCCAGCCATAGATTTCTATGATTCTGTTGTTGTTTACTTAGGAAGTCTTATACAAAGACTGGAAAACTTGGTCCCTTGCACTAAAGAGATTATATTTTGAAAACTAGAGATCAGACAAGAACACATTGAGAGACCAGATGATAGTTCAGAGTTAACTTTTTATATAATTTTAAGTGGCGCTGGCCTGTTTTAAAAGGGATTAATGTTTGTAGGCTCCACAAGTGGATTTTGGAGAGGAATTTGAAGTAAGAGGATGTGTGCCTGTCACTGTAGGATGGGATGTTTTATTCTTGGTAGTACATAAAAGTACAGTGCACCAAGAAAAATCGTATTTGACTACATAGTTTTGTGAGAATTTTTAAATTGTAGTTGTGGAACTGAAACAGCCAGCTGTGAAATTCAGAAATGATGATGATCAGTTTTTCCCTGTAAGTGTTTTAAAAAAAAAAAATTGAGGTACTACTGTTATTAATACACACTTTTTCATCAGACCTCTTCCTAGAAATAGTTTTAGTATATAAAGTGTGTATTAATAACAAATGTAATGAAGCTAATGTTTATTTCAATGCTATATTTTAAGATAAATTTCAAAGTAGTCTTTTCAAAAGTCTTGCAAGTATAGCTGTGCTTGTAAGGCTTCTCTTGCCTTTCGCAGTTAGAAGAATTTCAGATTTAAATGTCGGTGTCCAAGTTTACACTGGTATTTGTTTGTACATTTGTTAGTGTTGACTTTAATTAGTCACTGTCCTGACTAAATGCCAAGTAACAATATATAAAGTTTTTAGAGACCCTGTCAGCTACAACACTGTTAGATGCTTGAAATTAAGTCTCTTTTCACTAATGTTCCTCCTCACTCATTCTTAACAAACTGACTTGCTACTATGTTGCCTTTAAGCGTATGTCTAAACAGCAGTTAGGAGGGGCAGTTGCAAGGTTTGTAGGCATATCTGAACTAGCTTTGATTTGATCTAGTTTGCTAGAAAAAGGAGTGTAGCCATGGCAGCACAAGTGGTAGTGTGGGTTAGCCATCCAAGAACAATCCTGCCTGTATGTATGTATGTATTTGGGTGGCTAGCATATACTACTGCCCAAGCTGTTGCAGCTATGCTGTTTAATTTTAGCAATGTAGCTCAATTAAAATTAGCTCAGGTAGGCCTACATGTGCTGTGTCAATTGCAATGAATACAACACCCTAAAAATGTAGATTTTAGGGTTGTCCTCTGCCTAGCAACTTAGGCCAATATTTGTCAATAGCTTTACAGTTGCACATAATATGGCTACCTTTTTCATATAATCGCTTCTATCTTGCTACTGGCAGGAGCAATATAGGCCTCTGCCTCCATCTTTTCTCTTCTCCTGTTGCTCCTCTTCTTGTCCTCTGTGTTCTAACCATTCACCTTGCCCCTTTGCATTCCCTTACAGATAGGCTTAATGTGGGAATTACTGAACAAAATTTTATAGCCTTTGTTACACAGTCAATTCAGTGATGTTGGTTGACCTTTCCACTTTAACCTTGTGTTTTCTTATATGCTGCAGCCTAACTTGGAGCAACCTCTTTCTTTGTGTCTTGCAGGCATCCTCACTTTCCTTCATATCCCTCCTCAAAATTCCCTATTTTTGCCTTGCTTTCTATCAACTTCAGTTCATGTGCTGCCTATTTTTTCATTTCCACAGTCACAAATTGCTACTTAAAAATACAGAATTTGTATGAATCACTCACTGTACAACTTGTTATTTTTGATTTAACCCATATTCCTCCTTTCCTGTGTTACTTTCATGTTCTACGTTAGTCTAATTTAAATCTTTTGGCTCTTTGGGGTTGGGATTGTCTTTTTTATTTTTGGGTCTCTAGAATGCTTTTGGAAGCTGTGTCTACACAAATATTTTACTTACAATTAGGACTGTCAAGAGATTTAACAAGTTAATTTCAATCACAATTAATCGCACTGGTCAACAATAATAGAACACCATTTATTTTAAATATTTTTGAATGTTTTCTACATTTTCAAATATATTAATTTCAATTGCAACATAGAATACAAAGTGTACAGTGCTCACTTCATTTTTATTACAAATATTTGCACTGTAAAAAAAAACAAGTTGTATTTTTCAGTTCCCCTCATACAAGTACTGTAATGCGATCTCTTTTTTCATTTACAAATGTAAAATTATGTACCAAAAAACCCCCTGCATTCAGAAATAAAACAATGTAAAACTTTAGACCTTACAAGTCCACTCAGTTCTATTTCTTGGTCAGCCAATCACTCAGACAAACAAGGTTGGCTACAATTTGCAGGAGATAATGCTGCCTGCTTCTTGTTTACAATGTTGCCTAAAAGTGAGAACTGGCATTTGAATGGTACTGTTGTAGCCGGCGTCAGAAGATTTTTACATGCCAGATGTGCTAAAGATTCATATGTCCTTTCATGCTTAAACCAGCATTCCATGCTGATGATGGGTTCTACTTGATAACAATCCAAAGCAGTGCAGACTGACGCATGTTCATTTTCATCCTCTGAGTCAGATGCCACCAGCAGAAGTTTGATTTTCTTTTTTGGTGTTTGGGTTCTCTAGTTTCCGCATTAGAGTATTACTCTTTTAAGACTTCTAAAAGCATGCTCCACACTTCGTCCCTCTCAGATTTTGGACAGCACTTCAGATTCTTAAACCTTGGTTCTAGTGCTGTAGCTATACTTGGAAATCTCACATCGGTACCTTCTTTGCATTTTGTCAAATTTGCTGTGAAAGTGTTCTTAAAATGAACATGTGCTGGGTCATCATCTAAGACTGCTATAACATGAAATATATGCAGAATGCAGGTAAAACAAAGCAGGAGACGTGCAATTCTCCCCCCAAGGAGTACAGTCAAAAATTTAATCAACACATTCTTTTAACGAGCATCATCAACATGGAAGCATGTCTTCTGTAATGATGGCTGAAGCATGAAGGGGCGTATGAATGTTTAGCATATCTGGCATGTAAATACCTTGCATGCACTACAAAAGTGCCATGCAAACGCCTGTTCTCACTTTCAGGTGACATTGTAAATAAGTAGGCAGAAGTATCTCCCCTCAATGTAAACAAACTTGTTTGTCTTAGCAATTAACTGAACAAGAAGTAGGACTTAGTGGAATTGTAGGCTCTGAAGTTTTACGTTGTTTTGTTTTTGAGTGAAGTTATGTAACCAAAAAAATCTGCATTTGTAAATTACACTTTCATGATAAAGAGATTGTGCTTCAGTACTTGCATGAGGTGAATTGAAAAATACTATTTCATTTATCATTTTTACACTGCATGTATTTGTAATAAAAAAATAAAATGAGCACTGTGCCCTTCGTATTCTGTGTTGTTATTGAAATCAATATTGATAATATAGAAAAACATCCAAAAATATTTAATAAATTTCAGTTGGTATTCTATTGTTGTTCTAAGTGCAATTAATCGCGATTAATATTTTTGAGTTAATTGCGTGAGTTAACTTCGATTTAATTGACAGCTCTACTTAAATATTAACCAGTTTGAAAATATCTTGGTAAATTTCACGCAAACTGTATATAATGACAGATCATTCTGAATGTAATATAGAAGGGGAAACGGTTGCTTTTCAAAAATTCTTTTAAAAATGTAATTCAACGCTTTGTTTCTCAAATTAGACTAGCAAAATTAATTATTATATACGTCCCTTTCGAGATTTCTCCTGTACCATACCTTGGAGTGATACCAAATTGGGGTAACTGATGAACCCTTTCAATTTATGTAATGTGTCCTTAAGAGAAAAGTAGGAGAGATAAATAAATTGTCATTGTCATCAGAATTCCTTCTTTTTGTTTATAATTTTTTTTTAAAAAAAGGGAATAAACCTTAAGGGGGGAGGGAATGCTTGTGCAAATACTTGAAATCTACTCTCAAATCTGTGCTGCTAAATTTTGGTTTTCTACTTCACTCACAGAATAAAGACACTAAATTAGCAATAAATTGTCCTGCACTCAGGTTATTTCTTTCAAGGTTTCCAACAAGCTTTTCTGATGTAAATCTCCCTGAGTAACTTCTACAGACTATTTGGTGCATTTTGAGCATACTTTTGAACTATAGCTCTTAATATGTATCAAGTCACAAATAAAGATGTTATGGCTAAAGCTACGTTTTAGTCACAGGTATTTTTTAGTAAAAGTCATGGACAGGTCATGGGCCATAAACAAAAATTCATGGGCCTGTGACTTGTCCATGACGTTTACTAAAAATACCTGCCATTACTAAAACTTGGAGGGTTGGGGAAGGGGGCGGTGTGTGGGCTCTGCAGGTGCTAGAGGGGAGCGGCGGGCTGCAACATGTGGCCTGGGAACTGCACTGGTACTGGGTGAGGGAGGTTGGCGGGGCTGGCAGGGGCTCCCCACCTGGCTCCACATCCCCGCAACTCCTAGGTGGTGGAGTGCGTGGGCTCCTCCACTGCTCCCACCTCAAGCGCTGGCTGCTGCAGCTCCCATCAGCTAGGAACTGCAGCCAGTGGGAGCTGTGGGGATGGGGCCTGCAGGCAGCACAGAGACCCCCTCCGCCACGTAGAAGCTGCAGGGCGGCCGTACACCCCCTGCACTCTCCAAATTCCTGCCCTTTACCCTGAGCCCCCTCCCACACACCCAGACTGCTGCTGATGGCCCAGGATCTGCTGCAGAGATCATGGAAAGTCACAGAATCTGTGACCTCCGTGACAGACTCATAGCCTTAGTTATGGCATTTTTTAGTTTTGAAGTGCTGTGTTTTTGAGATATAAAACATACATGTAGGCCACTTAAAGCTTTTAAAGATTATATGGTACTTCCCTCAAGAGTAATAAAACTTTACAGATGGGTAATGTGAGATTAAGTGATTTGGCAAGGCAACACAGCAGGTCCACGGCCAACTGGGATTAGAACCCAATCCTGTTCCCACTGAAATAAAAAAAAAGTTTTGTTATTGAGTTCAATGGGAACAGGCTTTGACATTTGGAGAGGAAAGAACAAAACCACTCAAGCAAGGGCCATGTTGCTTATACCACAGGTATCAAAGGCTGCTGACTCATGTGAGAAAGTCAGTAGACCTCTGATCTTTGTCCATTGCAAGGGAGAAATCAGCCATCAATGAGGCTAGAACAGTTTTTCTGTACCATATCCAACTCATAAGTCCATCTGTAAAGGATCAAGGAAATATGAAGGCTCCAGATTACCTTAAAATCCTCAGTCCTTCGGTTAGAACGCTCCCATCAGTATATGTTCATAGTCCAGAGGCTGGAGCAGGAATCAAAACCACTGTTTAAACACCTTCCATTGATTCCACCCCGTCCCCTCTGGAGGACCCTTGACCAATTTAACAGCAGAATACATATGCTAACAAACTTAAACAAAGCCTTTGTTTAAGTTTGTTAGCGTATGTATTGTGCTGTTAAACCCATATAAAGAATGAATGGCCTCCCTAGTCGCATTCTTCTCTTTTAAGGAGCAGAGTGCAGCTCCACCCTGCCTCCAGAGGTGGAGGAGAGGCTAGCCTCCTGAAGTTTTTCCGGTACCCTGTACCCACTAAAAATCTCTTGCCGGTACTGCTTATTGGAGCGTACCAGTCTACTTGCATTCCTGAGTATGCCTCTCCCACCATCCACCTGGTGGCTTGTTAATCTCCCACAAGCAGGAATGCACAGAGGCCATCCAAGAAGAAAATGGTTATTTATCAGTAACTACTGTTCTTTGGGAACTGCCTCTGTGTAGTCACACTATCCCCACACCTACCCCCTACTTAGGATTTCTGTGTAAAATCAGGTTTCTTTGGTTTCTTTCCTTAAAGAGAAGGAACTGAGGTGTTTGGGAGGGTACACCCCTTTGTATAGAGTAGGGTGAGGACTTCACTTATGCATCAGAATGCTCATGTACACACACATCCTTCCCTCCTGTACTGCTTTTCAGTGCTGTTTCACAACTTGACTCTGAATTCCAGAAGTCTGAATGCACAGTGGTGCCTCTCTAAGAACAAGCTATTGGTAACCTGTCTTTCTGAGATGACTCCATTTATTTTCAGTATGGAGGACATTTTAAAACCATATTCTAGGTAGATCCCATTTTGAGTCTAAATTACTTGTTCTTCCAATATTAGGAAAACAAATCTAAATATTTTGCGTACTGAAATGTCTAGTAGCTAAACTATTAACTCTTTATCTTTACGTCTATGAAGTGTCTCATTCTGAACTCTGATCATGTGCATTTCCTTTTCTTTTTTTTCTTGGGCTAGGTTACCGTATGCGTAGTCCAAAGTCATTAGCAGCCTTATGCATAACTGTCCATCAGGATGGCTGTTTTCTGCTTAGTAATATAAGCTCAGTTTTGTTGATCATTGTGGAAATAAACTATGCAGTAGTTGGCATATGGATCAACAGCCTGGGCTTTAAAAATAAATCCAATATTAACGTGGGCATAAATTTTGGTAGTACTTAAAAGTCACAGCAAAAAAACAACAAAAACCGCCCTAATAATATTGGTAATTACTTTGTTCTGTGCTTTTATAGGGAAACTCTGAAAACACATTTCATGAGAGCAATGTAATCATGGGGCAAAGTTTAAAAGAACAATAGCAACAAAAAGCAAATTCTGAGCTTAATTTCCAAGTGGTGTCTCATAGCTCCTATGGTATTACATTTTGTGTTTGTGCACTCTGTACTGAATACATAACAATTCTGTTTCCAGTATGGCTAATTGAAAATTTGCTTTATTGAATTTTACACCCACACTTTGCTTGTGAAATCTTATTATTGTTTTAATTTTTTCTAGTTGACAAATCACGACCACCTTCATCAAGCCCTTCCAGTATAATTCGCCGCACTTCCTCACTGGATACACTTGCTGCTCCTTACCTCGCTGGACAATGGCCTCGTGATAATCACGGACAGGCTGCTCCCTGTATGAGGGACAAAGCCACGCAGGTAAGACAGTTTTGTTAGGTGTGTATCTTTTTTTTTTTCTGTACACATTCACCTTCCAAGCTAATTTCTTTGGAATTTTCCTTCCCTTCCCAAATTCCTGGAAAGAGTTTGTTTTTCTATTTATTCCCAAATTCTTTGCACCCTTGCACGCTCCCCCTCCCAAAAAAGGGGGCGGTGCAGAAGAGACAAGATGTACCTCTGTTGTCACTCATTTAAAGTCAGAAAGGCACTAGTGCATCATGCATCTAAACTTGTTTTTTATTGCTTAAACTTCAAGTGCAGATTAGAGGACCACATTGGTGGTGGCAATACTTAAACTATTACATGGGTATTGCATGACATTTTATTTGTATAGCTCCTTAATTATAGAGGCAGCTGGTATAGTATAGAGGCACAACACTTTCCATTATCAGGCATTCTTATGACTTTTTACCTTTGAGAAGCATTAACTCCTTTATGGTTGGCAGCAGGCCTTTGATGTTCAGCAGAGAAGCCTCTTAGGTTATGGAAGTGCCTTTTCTTTTGTTCTGTGAAATTCTAAGGAGATTTAGCTGAATTGCAAAATATTTAAAATCACCATATTGGAACACTTGCTTGCTTGTGTTGGAGTAAGTGCCTGAGGAATCCTGTGAATCTGGGAATCTGTAGAGAGCATCAGAATCCTTCACTGCTCTGAAAATGATCACTGCTGCTTGTCTGTTAAGGAAGAAGGCAACCATTTTTTATAATGTTTAGAGTATGACATAGAATGAGAATTATTTTTTCTGGCTTTTCCTTCAGAATTTGTAGTGATTTGTACACCAAACCATTTTAAAAATATGTAACAAAATATAAAAGCGTGATCCAGTCTTTTGCTATTAACTTCACATTGTGATGAATTCAAACCAACCTGTAAAAGTTGACTGTCAGCTTCTGTACTGAACACAGCGTTCAGAAATACTTGCATTTAGACGTAGGGAGTTGCTTAATTTTGTAATTGTTAAATGTTTTGGCATATTTCTATGTTCTTTATAGCAAGAAATGGAAAGCAGCATCCTCTGATCAATTACACACACACACACACACACACACACACACACCTCTCTACCTTTAAAAACCTCCTACTCTCACCCAATCTTAGAAGAATATATAGAATTGTCATCCTTCCCTGCTTTCTTCCACCCCTTCTCCTAGCCAAATGATCAAGGCAGGAAAGTAATTTAGAACATTACTAAGTCTAAACATACTATTTTACCTTTTACAGTTTCCAAACTTAACATCCTCTTAAAATTTCTTTACATGTTAGCCCCCTTGAAAATACTACCGTGGAGTGCCAACACTCTCTTGTGGGATTCAGTGGTGGGCATATTCTCACAGCATAGCATATGCTGGGATATCATAATTGAGTAGGTACTGGTGTCTAGGTGTCAAAGTCTTGACAAAAGAGAAGTATGTTTTGGAAGGGAAAAAATTTGGTCGTTTGAGTGGTTTCAGCTTATTTATCCCTTGCAACAGAGATGTAGAGTTTTTCTTTTAATATAGAACATAAGAAACTATTCTCCAGTTGCTCACACATAAAGCAAATTTTTATTTCATCTAGCCAGTTATACTTGCTGTAAGCATGAGGCTATCTTGATTGTACTTTCCTTGAATGCTTTTCCCTTGAGTGCACTTGGTGCAATGAATCTTCAAAAGCATGCTGTGTAAAAGTGTTGGTTTGTCAAGACACAAAATAGATACATTCTGTTCTCTCTGTAATGCTTAATTATTAGTAAAAGCTGGAGACCTTATTGGCTAGTGCATTTAGCAGAACCATGTAAGCAATATCATCTGACTGTTGGTTTTGACGTCTAAGATCCTTTATAGTTTAGTATCTGGCTACTTGAAATTCTCTATCTGTCTGTGTCTGTCTCTGCAGAAATGCTACATCTGTAGTTAGCTGGATTTGGATCACCCTTGGTTCAAAAAAGAGGAAGGTGTTCTTCTTTGAGTGGCTCTGCTCCCTCCAATGGGTATTGCAAAGAAGCTTCTCAAAGCAATATTCATGAGACCACTCCCCCTCTTACCCTTTTCCTCAATGTCACCAAATTTTCTGAGGGCAAGGATGTATAAGAGTGCACAGTGTTCTCTATCATGTCAGCCACTGTGCTATATAAGAACGGCCATACTGGGTCAGACCAAAGGTCTGTCTAGCCCAGTGTCCTGGCTTCTGACAGTGGCCAATGCCAGGCGCCCCAGAGGAAATGAACAGAACATTCCCTGCCTCCCATTCCCAGCTTCTGGCAAACAGAGGTTAGGGACACCACCCCTGCACATCTGGCTAATAACCATTAATGGACCTATGCTCCATGAATTTATCTAGGTGTTTGGGTTTTTTTTAACCCTGTTATAGTCTATGCTAGACTGAAGTGGACCACTCTGTTCTGTTCTGATCCGAGGTTTTTCTCCATTCTTTGCTAATCATTAAGGATGGTTGTAGTTTAGTGCTGAGTATGGACAATTAACTTAAATTAGTAGTTCAGTTCCAGGTTATGATGGAACTGAAGAAAAAGAAGAAACCGGGGTTCAAGAGATGTGCCTCATGCCTACCTGTCTTCCCAGCATTGGATTACCATGTTAGGTGCCTGAAGTGCTCAGGGAGTACTGTTTTTCTTATGGGTGTTCTGTCAGCCGGATTTTCATACCCAGAGCTTGCAAGGAGAGGCAGAACAAGTTGCAAGTGCTTTTTCTTGAGTCTTGCATCCTCTGGATCCAGTGTCTAAGGGCTTGTCTTCACTACAGCTGCTGGTTGATATAAGCTACGCAATTTGAGTTATGTTGGTAGCGTAACTCAAGTCGCTGTAGCTTAGATCTACATACCACAGGGTCCACACTATGCTATGTCGACGGGAGAGGCTTTCCTGCCGACATTGCTTCCTCCTTTCATTGAGGTGGAGTACAGAAATCGATGGGAGAGCATTCTCCCATTGATTGAGCATGTCTTCACTAAATCGATACCATTGCATCGATTGCAGCAGTGCTGATTTAGCTGTGTAGTGAAGACAAGCCCTGAGAGGCCAGTTTTGGCTCCTGTAACTTCCTCCAGCAAGCCAAAGCACCTTAAAGCTTCTAGGAAATCAGAACGCTCATTGGGTAAAGCTCCTGATCCTGCTGCTCAAGCTGTCATGTTTTTAAAGGTACTGTTATTGATAGGGAAGGGCAGACTGCCTGTTACATAACTGAGAGCCATGTTATGGTCTCAAGCTGTGTTGTTTCCAAAGAGGAAGGCACAGAAAAACACAGCCACTGTTAGCAGTGCCAGATCCTGCATGTCTGATTTGTCAGATCATTCTGATTCCAATAGGGCCTCTACAGTTCCAGAACCAAGTCTGGTTCCATTTTCATCTTCGAGAACCAAAGGGGTGGATTTGAATATTTCACTTGACCCTGTGCCATCCAGGTCTTTGGTTCTGGCTTCAAACCCTGCTCTATTCCTGGGTTCCTCTTTGGATGCAAAGAGGACCTTTACTTTAGTGGCTGATGTATGCTGTTTTGCTTCTGAGTATTTCTCAGATCTGAGTGAGAAACAGAGGGTAGAATTACAAAGAAAACCTATTAAAACAATAAAAGCATCTATACCAGGGGTGGCCAATCTGAGCCTGAGAAGGAGCCAAAATTTACCAATGGACATTGCCAAAGAGTCACAGTAATGTGTAATGATTATATAAGTGTGTGTGTGTGTGTGTGTGTATATATGTATATGCGCACGCACATAATCATACAATTCGATAATGTATGTATATTATGCCTTTATAATGTATAGTTAATAATAACAACAACTTGTCTTAACCTTTTACTTAGTGGGACTTCTGGCATTCTTTGCTGTCAGTGAAACAAAGTTTGGTTTGTGTTCAGTTGTGCTCACATGCAGCAGTTCTCTTAGGTGGCTGTCTGTCAAAACGGATCAGTGCTTGGATTTCACATGTTGAGAAAACTGACTCACAGAGATAGATTGAGGCAAACATTGAGATTAATTTTAGGGCTGAACTTCTGATGTTGGGGTATTTATCCTTTGGTACAAATTTCCAGAAAGTAAAGGTCCCCTCTGTCTTCTGAACAGATTTCAATCTGTCAACTTCCAAAAGTTCTGTTATTTCCCTCTGGGATATTGCTTCATCAGTGACTAAACAGGGATTCAGACAATTGGCTTCAGCACCAAAAGGGTCAATCAGAAATCTGATTTGAGGTCTTTTCCACTGCAAACCTGGAATTTTTCCTCAAAACTGTCCGTAGGATCTTTAATCATGCTCACATATCTAGTTGTGCTCCATTTTAGAGATTCTGCTGCATCTTCTTTTGATCTGGCTTGAAGTTGTGACATTGAGGGAAAGTGTGTCAGCTCTCCCTCAAGCATTTGTCTGTGAAACAGCTGCAGTTTGTTCATGAACGTAAATACGCTTTGCACTAGATTAGACAGCAGCTGGAATTTTCTTTGTAAGTCCAGGTTTATCCAAATGCAGCAGCATGTCTACAAGAAATGCCAAAGCTAGAATCCACCCAGGATCTGTAAGCTCAGGGTGTATTCTGTGCTTTTTCTTCATAAACAATTTTACTGGTTCCAGGTGCTCCAAAAAACGGGAAATAACTTTACCTCTCGAGAGTCATCGAACGGCACAGTGAAATGGCAAATTGGCAGGGAAGTCGTCTTCATCCAGATCTTTGATTCAATTTTGAAATTGTCTGTGACTGAGTGCATTTGGGCAAATGAAATTCACAATGTGCAAGACAGGTTTCATGACGTGATCAAATTTGAGATTTTTAGATTCCAGTTGCTCCTGATAAATAATACAGTGAAATGTCCAAAATTCAGGAAAGCTCTTGTCAGACTTACAAAGCCCTACTAATCCATTCACAGATCCCCCCCATGGATGGAGCCCCATTTGTTGCAGTGACAATGAGCTTCTGTAAAAGGAAGTGGTGTTTCACAACTAACAACATCAATACCTCCTTTAGAGCTTATCCACAAGTTCTGTCCTTTTAGTGGCACGATATTGAGGAGTTCTTCCCCTTTACAACACAGTGGTCAGACACAGTCCGGAGAAATACCGATAATTGAGGTTTATTCTGTACATCGCACAACTCATCTAAAGCGATGCTCAAATACTCTCACTGTTGAAGTTGCAAGTACAGTTGTGATTCGATGTCACTGATAAGATCGGAGATTCTGCTTTCTATTGTGTGGTGTGAAAGCTACAGGCCAGAAATTTTCTTCTGTAGATTCTCGTTCTCTGGTGACAGGATTGACATCACATCAGTGAATCATGTTTTTATAAACTCACCTTCAGAGTAGGGCTTTTTTGCACGGACTGTATGCCAGACCACATAATAGGACACTGCAGACTGCAGCGTTAATCGGTTGGCAAATCTGGTGAAGACCTGGGCTTCTACATCTGTTTGTTTTTTCAAAATTTTCAGTTTTAAAGTGCGGTGTTCAGAACCTTCTAGGAATTCTTGATCCATATGTGCATGGGTCGAAGCAAAATGACGCTGCAAGTTTTGAAGATTTGAACTGAGATACACACGTCTGGCGAAGAAGACACATTGGCTTACCATTGAGTTCAACGAAAAAGTACTTATTCTCCCAATCCTGTTGGAAGCCTCGATTTTCATCTGTGTATTTTCTTTTCTGTTTGCACTTGCCTTCCATTGTTAGATGGTCTAAGAAAAATTTTGATTACAAATTTCCATACCAGCTAGTCGCTATGTGTTTTATTGAAGGAGACACAGGCGCTGGCCAGGGTTTGCTATAACCCTGGCTGTACCCTAGGCCCTGCCTCCAACTCCACGCCTTTTACCAGGTCCCCAACCGCACCCCACCTCTTTCTGCCCCATCCCGCACTATTTGGGGCCCTCTCCCCCGGTGAGCCATGTCCTCACTTCTCCCCCCCCAGAGCCTCCTCAATGCTGAGCACCCTCCATATTCCCCCCAGAGTTGGCTCCTGGCAGGAGCTTCATATTATCT
Source organism: Gopherus flavomarginatus (assembly GCF_025201925.1). Lineage (NCBI taxonomy): Eukaryota > Metazoa > Chordata > Testudines > Testudinidae > Gopherus > Gopherus flavomarginatus. The sequence goes on along the minus strand of NC_066626.1, from coordinate 21,996,394 downwards.
TCTGAAGAGTTGCATGCGGCTCCAGAGCTGCTGGTTGGCCACCCCGATCTACACACATGCTGATAAGCTTACAAGAGATCACGCCCAATTCTAAGAAGGGCTGTGGCAGGTAGGTGCTCAGTCCTTCAAACTCCACAATGGGTAGTCACAAGTTCATACCAGATTTTGCTCAGAAAAAGAACACCCGTGAATCTGTGAATCACTCCTTTATGCTGTTTGGTTCTTTGATTTTGGACTTTGGGAACAGGTAATCACCAACAAAGGTTCCCTTCTCAGGGCAAAACTTCGAAAGGCTGAGTTCTTGCATACACAGAGGATGTATGTTTGCATATGCCTCCTCACAATAAATTTTCTAACTTTGTCCCATAAATTCATTCTTGTCTGGCACATAGTTTCATGTAGTCTTTTGAAGCTCATGACGCTTCCCAGGATTTATATTGGTCATGTCTCCCCCTGTAGAAATTACATATAATTCCACAATTCAAGAACTTTGCATCTTAATACAATGGACTCCAAACCTACTAAAACTTAAATCAGTAAGGTAAATGGCTGCATCTGTCACAATAGCATCTTTCTGTATTCAGGACAGGATTTGAATAGTATATAGTAAATAATGCCTAGGCCACATACTGAACAGTGAAGATAAAACAAGCTATTGAATAGTTGGTCATTCAGTAGCACCGTCCATTTTGTGCACTGAATGAGGCAGATGACCTGTGGGAAAAATATGTGATCATGTAATTAAAGACAGTATCATAATGCATATACACCAGGAGGTTAAATTAAAGTTGCCCAGGCAACTTAATTCTAGTATTTCCTAACTTTTGAGTGTTTAGCTGTAGTATAGTTGTTTGTGTCATATTGCAATAATTAATTGTGCAGTATTGCTTATGTACCAGAATGTTTGCTTGCTTGTGGCATGTCTACACTATAAACTTAAGTCGCTCTGATGTTAGGTCGACTTACAGCTGCCACAGTAATTACTACAGTGGTTCATGTCCACACTGGCCGCCTGCTGTTGATGGTGTGCATCCACTGATTTAAGAGGGGCAGTGTAGGGAGCTGAGAGAGCCTGGGCTCTCAGTTCTGTGTGCAGCTCCCTGATGGAAGCCTCCCTCTCCCCCTAGACTGCATGTTGGGAGCACGGCTTCCCCTGTGGCTTCTGTGGGGAGCTATTTGCCCAGAGCCCAGGCAGAAGCCCAGCTCAGGGCAAGGAGTCCAGAGCCTGGACAGGAGCCCAGCTTGGGGCAGGGAGCCCCCCACCCGCCACAGGCTGCCAGCCACTGCTGGGAGCCAGGCACTCTTGTCAATTTCCTGGCTCTAGCATGGAGCCATGAAATTGATAAGAATGAGGGGCAATAGTTGATATAAGTAACCTGCAGTGTCTATATGGACACTGCATTTCCCGAACTACGCTGACATAAGCCTCTCATGGAGGTAGAGTTATGTCACTGTAGTAGGGCAGTTATATCGGTGGAAGCAAGGCTGTAGTGTGGAAACTGACATAATTAGGTCGATATAAGCTGCTTTTCGTCAACCTAACTCAGTAGTATAGACCAGGCCTTTAGTCACGTACTCAAGCAGTACTAGAAATGTCTTTTAACACACAGGATCAAATTAATCCCTGGTCTGAGTGCTAAAGTGATTGGAACTTGTACCCACTTAAACCTAATGGGCCAAATTCTTTCTATGTTTTAAGTGAAATTAAATTAGAGTTAATACTTCTGTTATAGTTGGGGGTGATAAGTGTTCATATGAAATAAGGGAGAAATCTACTATGTAGATTATAGGAGTGGCTGAGGTGACATCTTCATACTAATTACTTATAGGAATATCAAAGTTGCCACAGAGGGCTTTCATTCGGTGACTTGTGCTTTCCAGCAGTGTCTGAATCCAGAAAATCATAATTACATGCCCTCTCTTAGCTTACTTGCTTCTAATTTCTCTTTTCTTTTGTTTTTTGGTGAGAATAAGCATACCCTTTTAAAATTAATCCTTTAATCTTCTTGTTACAGACAGAGAGTGCCTGGGCTGAAGAATATTTAGAAAAGAAGAAAGGATCTCACAAGCGGTCAGCATCCTGGGGCAGCACAGACCAACTCAAGGAGGTCAGGAAAGCTATTGTTTGAGATAAAGTTGGGTCAGGCTTGTTGTCTGCATATTTTATTACCATGAAGTTTGAAGAAAGTGCAAACGTTTGTGTTTAGTCTTGCCATATAAAGATTGGAGGTGGAGAAAATAGAAATACATGATGGCTCATCTGTCTTTTAACTGATAGGATCACCATGCAAGACACCAATATTTAATGAAGTGGGGTAGGGAAAGCAATGAGAAATCGAGGAAGTATCTGTTAGCTGAGAGAGGAATTCAAATGGTAGTATAATTCCCGTCAAACTGAATTCTTCTTTTTGTGATGATCCAATATTGTATTCCACTGAAGGTTATGCGCCCCGAGCCGGAGCTTTTGAAAGTAGTACTGTTCGGCGGTCCGCACGTGCACACTGTGCTGCATCATGGCCTTGCCTGAGGTGATAAAGGGCATGTGGGCTATCAGCATCTTCAGTTTTTTCTCACCACCTCATAGTCTGAGCCACAGCTTCTACTCTCCAGTCGTCCTTGTGACACACTTTCTAAAACTTTTCAAAACCTGTCCTTAGTACTGTTAGTAGCTTAGATTTCTTAGTTGGTCTGCATTTACTTTTTCTGTTTTCTGTTCAATTCTTGCTTTCATATCTGATTTAGGACTTGGGACACTGCTTCAGTGGTGTTTCCTGCCAAACGTTACTCCACTCCAGCACCCGGGCCTGGGTACTAGGTATGCTGAAGATGCCAGGGTTCAAAACCTGTGATTCTTGCCCCTACTCATTTTCCATCAACATGCACCAGCATGTACTGCTTGGGGGAAGCCCCACATTGCGTCCAGGTACAGTATCCGCCTCCCTTGCTCATGCTCAGGCAAACCAGATGCTCTGCCTCAGGAAACACCTTATGGAGGCTGCCATGGGATCAACATAGGATTCCGGCTGGGGAACACCCCCTTTACATTGGCCTGAACAGGCGAAGAATGCCTCCTCTACTGCGGAACCCTGCACTGGGGCCTAGTCATGAACCAAGGAAGCATGCGCATAAGCATGGCAGTAAGTCTTTCTCCAAATCTAATGAGGACTTGGCACCATTCACGGTTTCCGGCCACGAAGTATCCGTGTGTTGTAAGTCTCACAAGAATAAGAAATGGCAGCACTGATCACTAGATCCACTGGTATCAATCACAGACCCAGTGACTCCACTGGCATCCCACGAACCATTGGTCTCCAGATAGATGCAGTTCCTGATACCGACTCCTCCAGCGGAACAGATACCATTGACCCCTGGGAGAATTGGAGGTGCCCTGGATCCCCATGAGTTATTTGCACTCCACGACCACTGATCCCATCACCAAGTCAAAGGGACCCTTTGCCCGCTATGCTCCTGCCACCTCCCGTTCCAGGAGTCCTAATGGCACCGCCATTTGGTGAGGTTTGTGAATCCTCTGTTTTGGATTATATGGATCTCTGACACAGTCCACCACTCCTGTTCCGGAAGCGCGACTACTGGAAGATTCTGACAGCACTGGGGCACTTCCCCACCTTGCGTTGCCTCCAGAGCTTGAATCGGGCACTGTGGTCCCAAGCTACACAACAGCAGGGTCAACCGGGTTGGCCATACCAGAGATCATGGCCACAGTATTCACCCTCTGAACAGTCCCACTTGGTCTGGGAGGACTCCCCCACTTCATCACCACAACTCTTGTCAGACAAGCATTCCAACATAGCCCTGGATGCTGCACTGATTAGCCTGACTCCAACAGTACTGACAGATCCTGAGAGGCATCCCTCATCTTTCCAGGATGCAGCTGCCTCTTCAATCCCCTCCTTCCCCACTGATGACTGTCGCCAGTTCCAGGAATTGCTGTGGAGACTAGCTAATGCCCTACACATTACCATAGAGGAAGTACTAGATAGTCAGTTGTAAATTGATGGGTCCACCCTTAGAACCACTGACAACTTATTCCCTGCTCTATATGTCATACAACGGGCATTTCTGATAGCGATAACCTCAGCAAGGAGGGTGTCTGAGCTCAAGGCCCTAACATCAGAGCCCACTTACACCGTGTTCTATAAGGACAAGGTTCAGCTCAGGTCACATCCAGCTTTCCTCCCGAAGGTTGTCTCCCAATTTCATATGAACCAGGACATCTTTCTCCCAGTGTTCTATCCTAAGCCACACTCAAGCGGCAAGGAGCAGAGGCTTCACTTATTGGATGTCCGCAGAGCAGTAGCCATCTACTTTGAAAGAACAAAACCATTTATGAAGTCCATTCAACTGTTTGTGGCCATGACAGACAGGATGAAGGGTCTTCTAGTCTTTTCCCAACGAATTTCATTGTGGATCACGCCCTGCATCCCTGAATGCTGTACCTGGCAGAAATGCCTGCCCCTCCACTTACAGCATACTCTGCTAGGATTCCGGCTTCTTCAGCAGTGTTTCTGGTACAGGTTCCGACCCAGAAAATATGCAGAGCAGCCATGTGGTCCTCCATACATACATTCGCCTCACATTATACGATTACCAAGCAGGCCAGAGAGCATGCACCAGTCCGGGGGGGGGGGGGGGTGTAGATGAAGGTGGTTGGGGCTCAGCGGGTGAGTGGGGTCTGGGGTTTGGAATGGAGGTCTGGGTGTGAGGGACTCGGTGGGGGGGGGTCCAGGTGCCTGGGCAGTTAGGCTTGGTGGAATGGGGGGTCTGGGTTCAACTGGTTGGGGCTCAGTGGGGTGGGGGTCTGGGTGCAGGGGACTCATCTGGGAGGTCCATATGCAGATAGGGTGGGGGTTCTAGTGGGGGTGCTCAGCAGGGGTGTGTGGAGGGGGTGAGGCTCGGCGGGGGGAATCTAGGTATGGGGAGGTCCAGCTGCATGGGGATTGAGCAGATGAAGTAACCCCCCATACAGTAACCCCATCCCCCGTTGCTGAGGAGCAATGGGGGCAGGAAGCAGGAGAGAGGGGGTTGCAGAGCTTCCTGCAGCCAGGGGAGGTTTGTGAGGGTGGCTCAGCCCTGGTTCTTCCTCCTCCTTGCAGGTGAAGAGGAAGTCAGTCTTCCCCCATCCTCAGCCCAGGCTAGTAGCTGAGCCGAATGCAAGCTAGGTGCCACCAACTCAGGCATCCCCAGCCTCACCCCCACCATGCACCAGCACTGCCGGAGAGGAGCCTGTGACCGTTCTTGCAGCTTCCCTGTCAGAAGTCATTTTTCTGCAGGGAAGCAAAGAAATCTGTGGAGGACATGAATTCCGCATGGGCGCAGTGGTGCAGAATTCCCCCAGGAGTAACAAATGAAATGCGGCCATGTGGAGTTCAGTACACAACTTTTCCACACACTATACACTAGTGCATGATTCCACAATGGATGCTTCATTTGGAGCAGCAGTCCTCCATTCCACAGTGTCCTCACACCATTCTCCCATATAGGTACTGCTTGTTAATTGCCCTCAGTGGAATACAATAAGGGACCATCACTGGAAGAAGAAAACAAGGTTACTTACCTGTAACTGAAGGCAGTCTGCCATACCCCTTATTGCCTCGGGTGAGACTATAATGCAGCACTACTTTCAAAAGCTCCAGCTTTGGGCATATGGTGCATGCACGTAACGCTCACTGGAATACAGATAGGGGCTCCGCATCTGGAAGAATCTTCATTTACTGGTAAGTAACCTTGTTATCTTCAGGCACTGTCATACTGGTATGTGAGAACTGGGAATATGTGCAGGTCTTCATAGAAAAATAAAAGCTAATATTTTAGTATTGTGTTTTATCTGTAGAGTAGCTGACTCAACATTATATCAAGTAGATTCTCATAATTAGCAATGTTTCCACTTTTACTTTTTTGATAATAGTACATGTAGTAATTGAATTGAATATGCAAAGGGAAATCTGAGACTCTTGTTCTTTCCCCTGTCAGATTGCAAAATTGCGTCAGCAGTTGCAGAGAAGCAAACACAGCAGCAGGCATCATCGGGATAAAGAAAGACAGTCTCCATTCCATGGTAACCATGCAGCCATTAATCAGTGCCAGGTAAGGCTATGCCTCTTCTCAGGGCATTGTGGGAGTTAACATAATGTTAACTTCTGTGTGTTCCAAGTAGTGATTTTTAAAGAAAAAATACCACCATATGTTTTGAAATACTTGATTACTGCTGAATGATGTATATCTGTGAAATGTATAGAACCTTTTTGTCTTATGAGATGAAACTGATTTTTTGTAGCATGCTGAAGTGCGGTGTGTGTGGTGTGTGTTCTCTAAATTTTAAAAACTTTAAAGGGAGTTTGGTGAAGAATATACTAATTTACAACGTAATTTGTAAGGACTCTGAGGCAGAAGGATAATATAGTTCAGTTCACTGAATTAGAAGTCAATCAGCATAGATAAATTTAATCTAATTCTATGAAATAATCTGACAGGTAAAGTGATGTGTCTAGGGTTATGAATTTGCTTATAGAAAACTGCATAGAACCAGCCTGGTGGTATAAGTGGTAGCATCTTGAGAGTGAAATTTAGTTTCTTCTTGGCTCTTGGGTACTGGGCAGTCCTGGGCTGAGTGCTATGGAGGTATCCCAGTTGTCCATCAGGTAGACATGAAGGGATTAGGAGTTGACGCTGACTTCCTTTGAAAGGAGTCCCATTCAGTTGGAAAGATGGTAGCTTGTGAGTGACTCAAGGAAGAATAGTGAATCCCTAGTCACAAACTGCAGAGGAAGGATGATAAGAATATATTTAAAAAGCATTTAATATTTCCTCTAGAACTGTAGAGGGTATGAAAATATCCATTCAGAAGTTCTTTACTACTTCTGTGTCACTAAATTCATCCTTGTGTTTAGGATGAAAGGAGAAGCATAGATGTCTTCCCAATAGGTGCATGTTCTTGTCTCTTATCACACTCTGAATTCCTACCATGATTTCTCAAAAAAAACTTCTTTAAATTTTAGTATCAGACATGTACAACCAGTTGAAGAAATTGTTGGAGTTGCACATCATGGTCTCTGCACATCTTAGATTTTCAAATAGGTTCCGTTTTGTATCTAGCAATATGAATTTGAGAAAAAGTTCTCCTTCATGGTCATGTTAATTGTTCCTAATAGAGAGTTTCCTCTGACGGGTTTCCCCCAGGGTGCCATTTGGAACTGGGGTACCACCAAGCCCCCCTGACTCCCCAGCCAGGGCTTCCCCTCACACTGTGCTGCTATAAGTTTCCAAGCCCTCCAAGCTTGCTCTTTCACCAGCATACACACAGGTAGGGACACACTCAGCTACAGAATTTACAGGCTGCTGTGATCAGCTCTGCATGGGAAAGCTACAGCTAAGGAACTGCCACGCTGTTCAAGAGCATTCCCCCCTCTAGGGTGTGAACCCAAAATTACACCATCTTGTGCTGCACAGAGATCTGTACAGTGTAAGCTCATTAAATTTGCCCCTTCCCTCAATGTGGAGAGAGAATATTCAACAGCTTTTTGCCTCAAGGTACAAATTCCCCACACTGGTTTGTGATGAAGCAAAGGCAAATTTATTAAATACAAAAAAATAGATTTTAAGTGATTATAAGGTGTAGCAAACAGATGAAAGCAGGTTACCTAGGAAATAAACACAAATGCACTCTGAGCTTAATACACTAAAGAGATAGGATATAAGTAGCAAATTCTCACCCTAAATGATGATTTAAGACAGCTGCAGAGATTTTAAAGGGGCCAGCTGCCCTTGCTTGCAGCTTAAAAACTCCAGATGTTCCTTTCACAGGCTAGAAATCCCTCTAGCCTGGGTCCAGCAGTTCTACCCCCAGTTCAGTCTTTTTTCCTCAGGTGTTCCCAAGAGTCTCCTTTGGGACCAGAGTCAGTGAAGAACCACAGTGATGTCACTCCCCTCCCTTAAATAGCTTTTGATATGGTGGGAACCCTTCGTCTCCAAGTTTGGTTCCAACGCTCTTCAGTGGAAAAATACTGGTATTCCAAGATGAAGTCCAATACTAAGTGATATGGTCACGTGCCCTGATAGTGTCATAGCAGCCATGACTAGGAGGCTGTTTGTAGCATCCTCAGGAAGGCTCCCCAGTGGAAGATTAGCTTCTTCTAAGACCTGTTGTTCTCCCAAATGGGCCCTTCCCAGCCAGACACCTAGACTGACAATCTTTTGCCTAGTGGGCATACTCCAGGTGTAAACACGTTTCTAATAGATACATAGACAATATTCTTAACTTCAGATACCAAAATGATGCATGCATATAAGTAGGATAATCATATTCAGTAAATCATAACCTTTCAATGATATCTTACATGACCTGTCTTGCATAAAATGCATCATAAATATGACATACTCAATCATAATATTAGTATGGAGATTATGGGGTGTGGTTCACATTTCCTTTCTAATCTAACAAATTGCAAGCAGGACCATTCATGCCAAGCATTGCTCTCTGGCTCCTTCCCTTGCAGACTTTTGTTCTTGTTTCCCCTTGGGCAGGGAAAAAAAAGAGGTCATGTAAATCATCACTGATTGCCAAAATGGGCAGTAAGTCTAGTTTTAGGGGAAGAGCAAAATTTGGGATGTTTCTTCTTTTTGTTTAATGTGTCTTCCAAAGAAGAACAAGCACATCTCAGATCTTAATCAAGAATTTCTGGATTAAATCAAAAAGAACATTCTCACAGTTAATCCACAGACTAATAGAATGCATCTCTAATAGACCCTGTCACTATTGGTACTTGAAATTCTTCTCGGGAAACTGTGTTTCCAATTCTTTGCCCTGCCACTTGGGCTAGCACCTATCCTCTGAGTTCTCTCCAAAGTTGACAGTAGAATTGAATTTGAACCCTTTCAGGAATTGAAGGGTGAGCATTATCTAGATGACTGCTGATTTGTACCCTGTCTCTAAAACTGGTTGTCAAAATAGTTTCCCAATCTGACTGAACACTTCAGAGCTTTGGTGGCCTGATTAAACTAGGACAAAAGCTCTGTGCAATAATCACAATAAATAACCCATGTGAAAATGAGCTTTAACAGCTTCCACCACCCACTCCCCCAGAACTAATTTAACTAGTTTCATATCACTGCAAGATTCAAGAAGCCTTATAGCTACTAAGATTTATCTCTTGCAAAGAAATGTTCCCAGCAACTGGTGTCTGGAAGAGACCTCTCCAGCTTTGGTTATCCTAATGGAGCTGGTGTTCGAAGCAATCTCTTCCACATGCTTATTCTACTTTAACAGGTGAAAACATGTTGTTTATAGTCTGACAACCTGTTTTTTTTTTAAAAAAAGTGCCTGTTCAAAAATCTACTCCAGTAGTAGTAAATTAGTGTCCAAATATGTTAAGGTTTCTGAGCAGAGCACTATGTTTTTAGAGATTTTTAAAGAAATCAAGTGTCTTAATAGTTTCTCTAAACATTACATTATAAAGCTGTCTTTGTAGGAGAGTGTTAAAGATGACTATTAAATGCCCAAGAATTTTTCTGTAGTGGTTGGAGGATCCTATGCATTTGGGTTGTGTTAATGATTTGCATTTGCACAGAAAATAACAGTTCTTCTTTGAGTGCTTGTTCACATCAATTCCAGTCAGGTGTACGCATGCCATGTGCCTGATCGTTGGAAAGTTTTCCCTTAGCAGCTCCCATCAGGTCAGCTGTGGAGCCCCCTGGAGTGGCACCTTCATGGCGCTCAGTATATGACCTCGCGGACCCGACCCCCCGCTTCGATTCCTTCTTACTGTCTGTGATGACCATTGGAACAGTGCTCCATTGCTCAGCAAGTGCTCTCTTAGTGTTCTTCTGTTAAGTCATTTGAATTCATAGTTAGTTTAGTAAATAGATAGATAGGTTGGGAGCAGGGTCTCTCTCCAATCCCTAACCGCCCCTTGGCAATTTTATCACTCTTGGTGAGTGAGGCTGGTCCAAGAATCTGGTTATAGTAAGACTCTTCCTTCATCTACTCTGTGAACTCCTTAATAGCTTTGCAGCATACTGGGCAAAGTTACGGTCTTCAAGTAGCAGATTTCATTTCCTTACCAAGAAAAAGTTTGCTTTTGCTATCATTTTAGGAAATACAATGAGACTTGCATTTGAGAGCAGTGCTTTGTCTAAACATCCTTATTTTTGGAGTTTTTATAATTTAATATTTAGGTTATCATATGGGTTGTACTCCCTCAAGAGAACAGTAAGATCTTTAGGGACAAGGACTCCTTTTTGGTATATTCTAACCATTATAAAGTGCTGATACATCTATAGGATACTCAGCATTCCCAGACAAAAACAATATTAAGACAGAGGGAAGTTTGAGGAAACATAGTAATTCATTTAAGATAAAATGCATTATGGAGATGTAACAAAGCGGCCTTTGGCATAACACTACTGAGAGTATCAATTCAGGACAAATTGCTTAGAGCAAGGCAGTTACAGCCCAAGGCTGGGTCCTTTACCACTAAGGCACACCAAACCAGCCAAACAGAGAGGACTTTGGTTTTACCCCACTGGCTAACCAGAAGTCATACAAGCAATTCCCTTAGACACTCTATTTTCCCAGTATCGCCACCAGCACCGCTCCTTATGGGGATGAACGGTTATGAAAACCAATACCCCAGTAAAAGGAAAAGGTTCTCCCGATCCCAAAGGCCCAAGCCCCAGACCCAGGTCAATATACCAGTCAGATCTTACCCACAAATCATGCTGTTGCCAGTCCTTTAGAATCTAAAATCTAAAAGTTTATGCATGAAAAGAAAAAATATAGATGAGAGTTAAAATTGGTTAAATGGAATCAAATACATACAGCAATTGCAAAGTTCTTAGTTCAGGCTTGTTTCAGGCTTGATAAGATTACTGCTGATTTAAACCAATCAAGTCTCTGGAGTATAAACATCCCAGCTTTGATGGGTCGTTCAGAGCTTCAGTTTCAAGCACAGTTCCTCCAGAGGTCAGAAGCAGGATTGAAGACCAAATGGAGGGGTTTCCATGGCCTTTTATATCTTCTGCCACATGGAAGGAAACCCCTTTGTTCTTACTGTGGAAAATCACAGAAGCAAGATGGAGTTTGGAGTCACATGGGCAAGTCACATATCCATGCTTGACTCAGTTTGTAGGCAGCAGACATTGCTCACATGCTAGCTTGAACATTCGCAGATGTGGATTGGAGTCTCCCACAGTCTAGTGTTAGTTAAGTGTTTCTTGATAGTACTATTTTGAGTAAGAGCCCATTCTCAAGAAGCTGACCAAATGCTTCTACCAGGTAGATTTGTTTCTGGATTATTTAAAGACAACAGTTTCTCTAAAGCACGGTTATGCTTTAGTAATAGGAGTAATTAATAAGTAAAAGTAGCAAAAGTAATAGTGTAATTAATATATTAGGAAATGTTACCACATAAATATATGAGAGAGAGAACTCTGTGGCAATTTCTGCTCAGGAAATGCTTGTAACTCATTGTTCATGTAAACAACAAAAATTCAGCATTCCCAGAACCACCAAACTTGGAAAAGACTTTTAACAGTACTCAGGCTTCAGCAGAACATGGGAGAAGTGCATGTGTGGTGGTGGGAAAAGTATTGCAAGGAAAGTAAAGATAAGCCAGCAGAAAATGTGAAAAGTCATTGATGAAGCAGCCCTCCCAATTCTAACCAGGGAGAGAAGCAAGAGCGACAGAATTAGCAAGTTTGTTTATAATACATCTGCTCTGATAACAGCTTTTATTAGTGCTATATCTTTTTCACCATAATTTCAGTGCCCAAATACCCTGAGATTATCACCATTTACATTAACAAAGAGAGAGAGGACTACTAATGCCAGAAATACATTGTTTAAAAAAAAAAAAACAAAAACAAAAAGACCCCATGAGCATGCAGTAGTGTGGTCTCCTGAAGGCCATCACATTGCTGCAAGAGAAAACACAAAATATGTTGCTCATGTCATGTGTGTTAAGTTGCCTAAGCAAGTACTTCCGCCAAAGAAGCCTGTTCTTTCAATGTAGTTGGGGAATTCCTTTGGGTGGCAGTGTAGTTAGCACAGAGTTGTGCTGTCTCCAGTAGGTCTTTTGGGAACTTCCATTATAAGGTTGGATGGGAAGTAGGTGAGTAGTGAGGCAATTCTTACATTTATTTTAGTGACGCAAGAACAGAATGGGATTGGCTTTTTAGGTTCAATGTTGATTTGGGCCACTACTTCAGCAAACCTTTGAATTTCTAGCTATTTTTAAATTTATTTTTATGATGCAGTGAGTAGCACTGAGGTGCTTGATGATCCCTCTTCCATTATTGTTTGTTTTGTCCTTTGGTTCTGATGTTAATGTTGCAATGCATTTTCACTTTGGTAAGATTTACAGACCATTTCATGGTTTCTATTTCAAATGTCTTCCCTCCCCTGTATTTTGTTCCTAAGAACGCTGTTTTCTCTCCACAGTCCACTGCCCTACCTATCTATAAATCAAGCTAAGCTGATTTGACACCAGTTAAAGATCTGGCCCCCCATCTTTATCTTCCCCCAGCCTCGGACCTCACTACTTTATGTTCTCTTGCAGTCTCCCCACATTCATCCTTGGATATTTGATGATCCCACTGACTTGTCTGGCTCTTACTTACTGACCTGCTTTCTTGATTTTCTGCCTTGGATCAGTCTGTCCCATTCCACCCTCCCAATCACTTCCTTGACATTATCTTTGACCAGGAAAGAATATAAATGTAGAGAAGCATAATATACACTTTTTTGGAGGTATGGGATATTGGAGTCAAAGATTTTTGACACGTTTGGGAAAAATAGAAGTAATTCCCTATACTGGCTTTCAGTTGTTTTTCCTCTTATTGAAAAGTCTAATTTTTTTCAAACAAGAAGGGCAGGGGTGGAAGGTGAAGAAGCAAGAGTTGAAAAAGTAATGACAGCCTGAACTGTGGAGCAGCTAGTGCTTTGGTTTTAACACGGATGAAGATTTCCAAACTTGTGGTGTCTCCTGGTGTCTTTTTATGATGTGCAGTCCATTTAAACTTACCACACCCGCTGATGCAGAACAGGTGCTTCATTAAATAGATAACCTCTTTTCCAGGAGAAGTAAGGAAGATAGTACACAGTTCATGTTTCTCATTCCATAATAAAAGAACTTGAGCAGGTTAGGAAAAAAAAATTCAGTTTAAAATTGATCAAAATGGAGTTGTGGGGGTTGGGAATCATGAGTTATTCTTTTATTTTGATCAGCTGTAACTGGAACACTGGGCCTAGGCATTGTCCTTCAAGAGGTCAGCACACAGCTAATTATAGCTCTATGAAGAGACCGTTTTTTTTTTTTTCTTTAACAATTACCAATTTAAACCCCTTGAAATTGGAGGAAGATCTACTAGTTGCGTTGTAGAGAGACTTTTTTCCAACCCTGGAGAGTCAAATCTAATGTGCCTGAAGACTTGAAAGTGCCTCACACTTCCAATCACTGGCAAGAGCTCAGTGGAAGAGAGCACTCAGTTGCTAGGAAGAACATCAGGCAAATCCCAGAGCAGCACCATCAGTAAAAATTAGAATGAATACCAGGAGGGAGCAGGCTGATTGGTTGTATTTACCATTCTCTGTTTCAGATTAACAATTACAAACAGAGGAAACCTGAAAGTAATTGGAAAGTCTTAGAATAGAAATGGTGGAAAAAAACTTGAGCTTTTAAAAAAAAAGCCCAGAAAACAAATTATGTAAAACAAACCAAGTGAACATTTGTAATGTACTAAATCTTGAAATGCAAAAAGATGAGGAGATTGACAGTAATGAAATATTTCTCTCTCAGTTTAGGCCATTCTCTAATCAGCCTATGACCAAAGCTGCACTTGAGCAAAGGCTTCTGCAGAGCATTCCACTGATCTGTCTAGCTTATGGGGTACCAGTACCGAACCTCTTCTTGCTGTTAGAGAAGATACCACTCAGGACAGTCCCTAAAGTTTCTGCTGATGCAAGAAAAGGTCCTTCTTGAATGCTGTACCATGCCTCATCTGCAGTTACTTTAAAAACAGCAGTGTGGATGTTACAATGTTTCTAAGCCAGTATAGGAGAGCTGCAGAAACTTTTCGGAAAACTGCATGAATCTCCATTCTTCATGTGGAATCCCCTGTGGGCTGTTGGTTCCAGGAAAATGATCTAGATTAAGCTGCAAGAAAGCTCATGTAACTCCTGTGGAAAATTTCCAAAGCAACCAGTGACTCATTTATTTTTTCCCTACTGCCGACGGTGAGAGACCAAAACAAAAAGCATAAGCAAACATTTCCACAGAGGACACACGTCATGAACATACAGCTAAGGGTAGCATAAAATCTCTCCTTTACCTGTGAAGGGTTAAGAAGCTCAAATAACCTGGTTGGCACATGACCAAAAGGACCAATAAAGGAAGAAGATACTTTCAGATTTGTGGGGGAAGGTTTTTGTTTTGTCTCTTTATCATCTCCAGGACAGACAGGGACCAGGGTAGGAAAAATATATCTCCTAAAGCCATATGTGAACTAAGCATCTTAGATTACAAACTGTAAGTAATAGCAAGGAAATGTGTTAGGTTATCTTTTGTTTTAGCTTGTGAATTTTCCCTATGCTAAGAGTTAGATTTATTCCTGTTTTTTGTAACTTCAAAATTTTGCCTAGAGGGGAATCCTCTGTTTTAACTCTTACTACCCTGTAAAATTATTTTCCATCCTGATTTTACAGAGGTGCTGCTTTTACTCTTTTCTTTATAATAAAGTTTTGTTTTTAAGAACCTGATTGGTTTTTAGTGTCCTAAAAACCCAAGGTCTGGTCTGTGCTTACCTTGTTTACCTATTTGGGTGGTATATTATTCTCCAGCCTCCCCAGGAAAGGGATTGAACAGGCTTGGGGGGATATTTTCGAGAAACAGGAACTCCAAGTGGTCCTTTTCCTGAATCTTTGTCTAACTCACTTGGTGATGGCAGCATACTGTTCAAGGACAAGGAAGAATTTGTGCCTTGGGGGAAGTTTTTAACTAAGCTGGTAGAAATAAGCTTAGAGGTCTTTCATGTGGGTCCCCACATCTGTACCCTAGAGTTCAAAGTGGGGAGGGAACCTTGACAACATATACAGTGCACTCCTCTTAAATTGTTGGCCCTTCCTCCTCTGCCTCAGACTCGGAACAATTTCCTTAGAAGTTGAGCTGCAGTGCTTAAAACAACTGGGACGTTCATTCTACTTGGCTGTGAGCCAAACTTGAGTTCCTTATTGGAACAAATTCCTGTATATTAATAGTTTAGTGAGGGGAATAGTGATAGTTTTACTGAGGGGGGGGAATAGCATTTAAAGACTTAATAATATTGCCCTGTAAATGGAATTTCACTGTATCCAAGTTAGCTATGCGGTCAGTGGATTCCCTTGAACATCTCTATAGCTGCTTTGGATGCTTATAGTTCTTAACTGTTTCAAATACAATAATTTAGTTCCTTTTAAAGTAAGATAATTATGATCTCAGTGTAGAAAATGTTAGAAATTATGGTAATTTCATATTAATGAAACGATTCAATGCTTTTTCAGTTTTCTGTACAAAATCAGTATAGATAATGTGTATACCTGTGCAATCTAAGTAAGCATTTCCAACACCCTAAAGTGAACTAATAAAGTTTTGAAAACTAATAATTGTCTCAACCAAGCCATTTAGTACATTGAAAATTCAGAAGTGGGCTTCTGAGAGGATGTAGGTAAGAGTTCAAGGACATTGAAATAAAACAAAAATAACATTAGTATGATGAATGCTGATATACATAAATAAGGTGTCCTTAATACTTTAGATTGATTTTTTTATTTCAGTGGAATTAAATAAGCCAGTCTTTTGGTAAATACAAATGATTTAAAAATCACTCATTATCAGTGTGTTTGGGAAGTTGTTCCATTATCAGTGTGGTTTAACTTTTTTCCTTCCCTCCTTTGAGAAAAGTTGTTGCTCCCCTCTGCCACTTCACTGTTTTAAAAACCTTCAACAGGATTTAAAAACCAAGAGTTACAATGTACAGTAAGTAATGTATAGTTGCAGAAGAAAATGACATCCTAAATTTATAAAGTTGAACCCTGATTTGAGTTATATAAGGTACAACTCTAAGAATATATTACATTTCAGTACATATACCTTAGTGTGTCTATGCTGCACACCAGCCTTGGACTCTGACTCAGTTTTGAGCCCAAGCCATCCTTCTGTCCACACACAAATCAGTCTGACTCAAGTCAGCAAGCACTTAAGACTTGGGTCTTCGTCCTGCTGTGACTTGGGTCCAAGCCCTTTCATTTTGCACTGTGGATGCAGGTCAAGCTACATACCGGACTCGGAAAGTCAGGGTAGTGCAGTATGGTCACATTAGCATGACTGTGAGACCCGGGTCCAGTGTGAATGCTCAGGTGCAGGCTGGGAAACACCAAGTTGACAAGCCCAGGTCCCACAGACCTGGGCTTGGCATGCAATGTAGATATACCCTTTAAGGGCAGGTTTTGCTCTCTACTCACAATATTTCAAAGAACCATTATGCCGTGTTACAGGAAGATGGCTGCCTAGATTGGTTCTGCCTGTAGCAGGAAGGGGAGGGACTGGAAATCAGTCCTGGTGGCCAGTTTGGTCATAGTTTGTCCTTTTATTTCCACCAAGAGCGATATTGATAGCCCTCATCCTCAAAAAATATATCATGAGATGAAACTCCCTATCCCGACTTGGCTCTCTGGGAGCAGCTACAACCTTCCTTGTTAAGTATTATGTGAGGTTCTGGTCCCAGTGTTACCACTGCTGTTTAGGAGGTGGAGACATGTCTGTTTCTGAAACATGCAAATATTTGAAATCTTCAAGGCAACTACATGGAGCAATCCACTTGTGTTTGTCAAGCATGGATTGGATTTAGCTGCTAGATTGGATACCAAATTTGAGTGAGTAGTGCTCCAATCTCTGTTGAATTGATGTTACTTATTCCCACCCTCCTAAGAAATACTTATCAGCCACCTACAATGGGATCCATACTGACACTTGAAGAGAGAATGGTTAATTAGCCCTAGAGAAACTGCTTCTTTTAGAAGTTGTAGTCCATGTGGATCCTTGCCCTGCCCTCCATCCCCATTTTTTGGAGTGCACAGCAGACACAGGTTTCAAACTGCAACTGAGGGAGTGCTGAGGCTAGTCTTTCCTTTATGTTCCTCACATGGGAGCATGAGGAGGGTGAGGGTGCATGCTGTTGGATACTGCTACATAGAAAAGATTACAAGCTTGTGTGCATAGGGCTATATGCACCTACAATGTAATTCACACTCACTACAACTTCTCAAAGAGCTACAGTTACTGTGGAGTAAATAACCATTTGTTATTGGTGTTTCCTCTCTCCTCTGTTTCCTTCACCTGCTATTCAACTTTACCACTTAGTTCAAAAAACACTAATGCTTAAATCAACCTTCTATCTCTCATGTTAAGTCCGTTCCCTCTGCTCCAAATCCAGGGCTTCCCAGAGGATTCAGAGGGCCTGGGGCAAAGCGGGGGAGTTGCAGCACTTGTACTCAACTGGTGGCGGTCCGGGTCTTCAGCAGCATTTCAGCGGCAGGGGGGCCTTCAGTTGCTCCGCGTCTTTGGCAGCACTGAAGGGCCCCCCACCGCCGAAATGCTGCCGAAGACACAGACCACTGCCAGGCCAGGACTCACGGGACCCCTGCGGGGCCTGAGGCAAATTGCCTCACTTGCCCCTCACTCTGGGCGGCCTTGTCCCAATCTTCTTTCCCTTATCCCGTAGATAGGTGTCGGGTCACTGTGCAAGTATTTGCCATCTTCGTCTGTCTGAGGGGACACTGAGATTCACCTCCTTCCCATCTGCTTAGATGCAATCCGTCCATCGCTTCCTCAGCTTTCTTCAGGGTCTCATTCCTACTACCCTCTCCTTCCATGCTGTCTTTGCCAGGTCCCCTTCCTTCATTCTCTGTATGTATCTGAACCAGCAAAGTCATGGTTCCTGGATTTTATTCACCACATCATGAACTTTGACTTTCATCCTAATACTTTCATTTTGAAGTCTATTTGTGTAACTCCTCTTACGGGGCAGAGATGCCTCATCTCAGACATATGAAAGTGTTGAACTACCATCTCTGTATCACTAATGTTTCTGCACCCTATAGCATTGCATGCCATTGTTACATACAGTTGGGCTTTTAGTCTCACTTGTCCTACGCAACCCCTGAGATCGTATTTGATGCTTGTCTAGCACTCCCCAGTCTGCACTGTATCGCATGTTCAAACACATCATCTTCTGTAATCCAACCGCCAAGGTACTTGAACTGGTCAATCTGATTTAGTCTCATTCCATTAATCACTGTGTCTAGTTTCTTGTAACATCTCTTCGGACCTAAATGACCTCAGTTTTAGTCATGCTCATTTTCGTTCCACGCCTACTCAGCTGATCAGACTACTGGTTTAATATTTCCTCTAGGTCATATTTTGAGGATGGCATTTTTGCTATGTCATCTGCATATAGCAGCTTCTCACCATTTCCTACTAACATAGTTCATCAATATGATCAAGAGCAGCAGACTGAGAGCCAAACCCAGCGCAATCTGACTTTCAAAAGGGTGTGTCATTCCAAAACACGTTCAGATAATTGTTTTGGTGATCTATCTAAGGCATTCACCATAGTTATTAAGTCCTCAGACTCTCCATCTTTCCTCAGCGCTGGTCTGAGAATCCTTCTATGAGCCTTCTGGTATATCTTTCTAGGTCTATAAAAGCCCAGAAGCTATCCTCTTGGTCTCTTAGCCATTTCTCTATTCCTTCCTGGATTAAAAACATTGTGTCTCTGGTTCCTTGTCCTTTCCTAAAGCAGATCTGCTCTTGTTTGAGGTGGGGTTCCATTGTTCTCCTAATCCTAGAATCTAAGACAGGGGTCTCAAACTCAAATGACCACGAGGGCCACATGAGAGCTGCATTACTGACACCTCCCCCCTGCCATCTTGGCCCTGCCCCAACTCCACCCCTTACATGAGGCCCCGCATCTTCTCACCCCTTCCCTGCCCCCATTCCAAGCCCTTCCCCAAAATCATCTCAGAACATCTGTTTTCATCTAAAGGCATATCTTTCGTCTTAACACAACTAAGTTTGTGCTTTGTTTTGATAAAAATTCTTTTGGCGGAGAACAGTATTCTTCAAATTTTTTAGCTTTTTTTCTTAAGTGTAAATCTACAATATTTATTTACTCATCATTCCTTTGGTTTTCCAGGCTCCCATCCCAAAAAGTGTAATTGTTCCTGTTATACCCATAACCAAGTCGACAGGATCACGTTTCCGGAACAGCATAGAGGGGCTGAATCAGGAGATTGAGATAATAATTAAGGAGACAGGAAGCAAGGAAGAACAGCTGATTGTAAGTATCTACTGCCCCCAAAAAACTGTTTTCAAAATAAGCTTCCTTTTTTTAAGAGAATTTTTCTTTTCACATTGATGACTTACTGTACAAACTTGGTAATGTAAATTTGCACATGATTAACTTGTCTTCTACTACTGAAGCAGAATAAAAAATTTCCTAATGATTAACTGTCATCCACCAGATGAATAGAAAATAACTTCCTTTAAATCTTTTGCTGTTCTCTTCATGTTTACACTGATGCATTTATGCTATAAATAATCAACAGAAAAAAGAACAATTCTCTAAAATGTATTTTGGTGAGAATTGCTTTAGTCATTTTTATAGCATTTACTTTCTTCTTTCTCCCCTCCTCTCCTCCCCTCCCCCAAAAAATCAGGAAAATTCTTGCCTTTTTTGCATCAGAATTCATGGTTGTCCTTTTTTATAAGTGACTTTCAGAAGTAACTGTTTCACACACCCAACCCCAAAAAGGAACCACTGGTGTTCTGTATTAAATTGTTACTCTTCAGTGATTGCCTAGCTATGTTTTCATATGACTGTTGCCTTTTGGAAAACTGTCTTCATGGCTTTCTTTAAGTGTTTTGTTCTTCAAGAAATTTCCTACTCTCGTGAAGTCTGACCTATCATATCATCTGTTGGAGTCTGTGTAGTACAATAAATCATCTTCCTCAGAATAGGCTTCTGTTATGTAGTGGACCAGGTATAAGAAACTGCTTAAGCTGTAAAGTAATCCCTTTTCTGATGAGATGGGCAGCCTCACACATATGAAAAAGTATGATTTTTGTTTTTGTTTTGCAATAGCCACAAGATATTCCAGACGGGCACCGTGCTCCCCCTCCGCTGGCGCAGCGCAGTAGCAGTACTCGCAACATGGATACCCAAACACCTGGTGGAGCAGACAGAGGCAGTAACAACAGCAGCCGTTCCCAGTCTGTGTCCCCCACCTCATTTCTTACTATCTCAAATGAGGGCAGTGAGGAGAGCCCTTGCTCTGCTGATGACCTTCTTGCTGACTCCAAAGATAAAGGTACTACATAAATGAGCTGTACTGTTACACTGCTCTTACAATTTAAGAAAGAGTTGCACTATTCAGCATTTGATCTTATTAAAAAAAGAATGAAATAAATACTAACACGTAGCCACTCATATTCAAATGATGGATTTTCCTCATTCGCTGTTCTGCCCCAAGGTGTATACTAGGGGAAGGAGTTTTCACCTCCCTAGTACAGTGATGGAAAGTTAACTTTTCTTTTTCTTCTAGGCAACCATATTTTCCCAATTCCTCCATGTGTGAAGATATCGTGTGTGCATGTGCGTTCTTGTACACCTATCAGTGTTTGGTAATTGAGAGGGGGAAATTCTGATCAGAAACTACTGCTTTAGCTAGTTTTTAGAGAATGCAAGGACAATGCATACTATATTTCTCTTTTTTCTGTTTGAGACTGTGAGCTCCAACTCTGCAGACCATGAGGTACATGTTTCCATAGCTGCTATCAAACAAGCCATAAGGGTAACTTACTGAAGGCTTTTTGCGGGCTGTGGGTGCGTGCGTGCGCATGTTTTGTTTTTGTTGTTTCTTTTTTCTTTAATTAAAAAGAGAGAGAGAGAGAGAGACCTGTAAACTTCCTTACAGATATATTTTGGAGATATGTAAGCAATGCCTACATGCTATTTGGAGCATAAGGCTGATCGGACATACACTGACATCTATAAAGACTCCTGTTGACTTCACTGTACGTTGGATCAGACCCACTGTGTGGTTATTTAGTTATAGGTTCCTGTTATCAGAACCCAAAGCTATTGCACCTAATGCATAATTAACTTGGGGAACTCATTGTCATGGGATGTTATGATGACCAAAATATAACTGGGTTCAGAAAAGAAGTCGGTAAGTTTATGGAAGATAAATTCATCAATGGCTGTTAGTCAAAATGGTGAAGGATGTAATGCCATACTTGGCATAACCCTAAATTTCCAAAATTGCCCGTTATGTACACTATCCCTGAAGTTCTGGTACTGGCCATTGTCTGAGACAGGATACTGGGTTAGATGGACCATTGGTCTGACCCAGTACAGCCATTCTTTCGTACTACACACAAATTTCTAAAAAATTGTCAGAGCACTCGGATGATTTGTGATCATAAACAGTGAAGAAAAGACTGCCTGTGGACAACAGTGAAAAATACTACCCAAACTCCTCTAAAAGTTTAATAAACCAGTGACTGATAAACATCAAGATGGAAGTAGTATAAATGGAACTTGCCATGGCACCTGTCAGTTTACTGACTTTTTTAAATTAGCCCATTAAATAAGGTTACTTTTTGATGGCAACATCATGACAAATATTTTCATAAATTCTGTAGTAGGTTTAGCGACTTACATTTTGATATGTCATTATCTGAGACTGAAAATAATGCTTATAAAAACCTTACTTAAATTAACTCACTAACAGGGGTATCTGTAGCCCATTCCTTTTTTCTTGTGTTTTATAGACTGAGAATAAAAGCATAGGGTTCCTTTTTACTTATAAGGAAAATCCCATCTTAATATGGGAATTTGTCTCTGTTCTAGTTGTACCTTAAAATAAATTCCAAGAGAACATGCTATTAATAGCGATTTTATCCTATCCTATCATATAAAACATGACCTTTAATGGGAGAATTGTGCATTGTTGAATATTCTGTATGTTTAAACCTCCAATTAGAAAGTAGTGAATGGCTAATAGTAAAAAAACACACTTGCCTGTTACATGCACCCCCTAGCATTGCTATATTTAATTTCTCTTGGGTTACTAGGAACATTTAGGTGGTAACAGTGAAAGAATTTTTGTTTAATAAGAGTTCATCTCTTGCTGCTGCTTAGTCTTCACTCGAAGACTTGGTTTGTATCTCTAGGGTAACTAATTGTGATGGCCTAATCAGACAGACCTGCTATATCAGGCCAACATTTGCAATCTCCCATTGACTTTGCAAGATGAATAAAACAGCATACTTGAATTCTTAATAAGCAAAGGTCTCGTTTTTATATAGATATTACTAGTGATTAAAAATTATAAAGCTTACTATACCTCTACCTTAATATAACGCTGTCCTCGGGAGCCAAAAAATCTTACCATGTTATAGGTGAAACCGCGTTATATCAAACTTGCTTTGATCCACCGGAGTGCGCAGCTCCACCCCCCGGAGCACGGCTTTACCATGTTACATCCAAATTTATGTTATTGGGTCGCGTTATATTGGGTTAGAGGTGTATCTAGAATATTTTCATAATTTTTTTCCAAAGGTTACTGGATTTTTAATACTGTGCTTTTTAAAGAATCTTATCACTAGTTAAAGGTTTGCTATCATTGGACTTATGAATGGCAGATTTTATTTAGTAGAATTGAGTTCTGCTTATAATAAAATAAAAGATAAACCTTTTAAAAGAAGGAGAAATTACTCTTTTTCCTTCCCTTTTATTTGTAAACTACCTGGTAAGAGATTCTGGTAACTAGGTGCTATATAAACATTACACTAACTAAAACTGGATTTTGGGTAAGCCATCTTAACAGATATTATTAACCTAAACTTTCAAAAGTGACTAGTGATTTTTAGGGTACGTAAATTTTATGTTCCCCCAACTTAAAACACATATAAGGCATCTTGCCTCCTGCCCTCCCCCCTTTACAACGAAAGTGCTTAGCACTTTCTGAATATCAGACTCCTTTAAAGTGGTACATGTTGAGCAACCAAAAATTGAGGCACCCCAAATCAAGTCAGCTTTTAGAAAGTGTAGACTTGTTAAAATAGCCACTCTTCCAAAACTTGGCCAATTATACATTATCTTGCTTATTCAGCAGCAGGAAGTAGGAGACTTGTAGCTCTATGAATCCCAGAGCTCTATGAATCCTGGCCACGGCTGAGATTTAAAGGGCTCTGGGCTCCCCGCTGCTGCAGGCAGCCCAGAGCCCTTTGATTCCCCGCCGCGGGCTGCACAGTGAGCCTTGCGGCCCACGGGTCGCATGTTGTGCAGGCCTGACCTAAACTTTTTCCTAATCTGTAAAAATGGGGCTGCTAACAATTATCCAGCTTTAAAAAACATTTTGAGATCGGCAGATAAAAAATGTGATTAAAGACAGCACAGCCTTAAAATCTGAGTCTGTTGGGGACAATTTCCTAGAACTGCTTGACTAAAGGAGAACTGGATGAAAGGCATGAATCCACATGGTCCGTTTTCCCTCTTGCTTTTAATTTCATTAATCTTTTTTTCTTTAATTTGTTGTTTTTGATATGTGCCACAAAAATCTCTGTGTTGGGAATATTGCAGTTAACATATGACAATCCAAAAGTTGTGTAAATATTTTGGTTTTGTTTTGGATCTATAGTACTTATTCTGTATATTGACAATCTGGAATTTGTTTTGTTTGTTACAAGGAAAAAGATTGAAAAAATTGTATAAATAGTGTTAAAAAAGAAAAGTGTGATTTTAAAAGTTTTAACACAATTCAGCAGCAACCTGTCCTGATTTAAGGTGCATTGCTGATAGACCTCAAATGAGACCTGTCCGGTCATCTTGGCTGGATAGGTTGTGATTAAGATTCAGATGTGGGATTGTAAAATTGGAGTGCTGTGGAGCATATGCAGGGGTCTCAAAAGAATATAAAGGAGTTGTGGGACGGAGGAGGTTGAGAGTTGTGATATATGAAGGAGTCCATCTACAGTTGGAGGAGAAAAATGTTCCATAGAACATGGATAACGGGGAATGGGAAAACTCTTCATTTAACTTTGTAATATTGGTAACAAAGTCAATTTGGATTTGTTTGTCTTTCTTTTCAAATAAGTGGGTTCTTTTAAATATTTTGGTATATTTGAGTAATTTGATATTCTTTTCACACAGAGAATGGGAACAACTCTCCCTTGCCCAAATATGCTACCTCGCCAAAACCCAATAACAGCTACATGTTCAAGCGTGAACCTCCTGAGGGCTGCGAGAAGGTGAAAGTCTTTGAAGAAAGTTTGTAAGTAGTTCTTCAGTTCATAAGAAATATATAATTTATCATTCAGACAGATCTGACATCAGTTTATTCAGTTCAGTGTCTGGCACAGAAACTGCTCCTGAAACAGTCTCTTAACTATTAATACTACTACTACTGTTAACATTACTACTTGGACTACAAAGAGGCCTTTGTAGTCCCATGGTGCTCCTGGCATCGAGCTATGGAATTTGCTTGAAAAGCTGTGTATTTTGGGGTGGTGCATGAGAGATCATCCTGCCCCATCCACTTCACGTCCTTCGCTGTGAATGAAACTTGCCTTTGTGTCTGCGGGCTAGTTCTTCCCTTACTCTAGCTCCTTATTCTCTTGTATAGTAGGTTAGTATACAGTAGCAGGGAACAGTGCTGCATACATTGCCTGTCCTTACCAACGGCGTCTTTGGCTCTCATTGGGACCATGGGCGATCCTTAGCCCTCTAAGGGCTTCAAGAGTTGCCCCTTCTTGGCAGTCATTCATACCGGAGTCTGATCTCCATATTCAGTGCCTTTTGTGTCTGATGGAGACCCACTCAGTATTCTAGTGTGAGGTTTGCTGTGCTTTGCACCCCACACTAGTTTTGACAGAGTAGAAAAATTGCAATAGGTGCTTTGATGCCAATATTCAGTATCGTTCATAATGGCTTAAGACACACCTCTTCCAAACTGAAATTAGGTATATTGGGAAAGTGAGACTCATTTTTGTGATCTGGTCCAGTAGTACTGGAAGATCAACATTCCCTTGTACTTGGGTAAATAAAACAAGATGGTGCTGTGAAGGCTGTCTGCTCAGTCCCTGGGAGGAGGGAGAGTTCCTTGCGTCAACCAGAAAGGCTACCAAAAAACATCAAGGAACAGCACTGATGGGCTCTGAAGAGAGTCTCTCCAACCCTCATTTGGTAGAGAAAAGGTCACTGCAAAGTTGAGCCTTTGAGGGGAGGGGAAGTTAAAGGAAAAAATGAGCAGATGCTTGTGGTTCAGGGCTGAGGAGCTAATGTAGCCATTTGGCCGTAGGAGCCTGCATTTTCTAAAGCTTATTCTGCATTAGTGCCTAGAGTTTTGATGACTGGAGTCAGTAGAAAAATGCAGTAGTTAAACTGGAAGAAAACACTGAAAGGTGGTGAGGTCCATCTGCAATACACGGGGGAGGCAGAGAATACATACATATGAAGGAATCTACAGTTAGTTGTGGAAAACCTGTCTGTTGTGCATACAAATAGGGTAACTGCACTCTCATAATAAGTGCATGCACAAATACCCTGTTGATTTCTGTATACAACTAGGTACATACACAGTTTTTGCGTGTGGACCTCCACCTTGTTTTTTTGAAGTCTTGGCAACTTGTTTAACAAGCTGACCTTGGTCTGAGAGGGTGAATTCTCTCTCAATAATTACTATTTAGTATATTTACTACTGTTTAAAATAATTATGGAAATAATAAGTAAAACAGTTGGAAAAATCTAGAAAGATATTTTTTTTTAAAAAAAAAAAAAACCTTCATGTCAGCAATCGTTCTTCCCAGCAGAAAATGTTACGCCATAATAACGTATAAAAAACAACTTATAGCACTAGAGGGTTAGTAAAACTGGCTATATGTACTTTCTTATTTCTGATGGGAAAACAATGCAAATTTAGCATAGGATAATCTGTTGAGATACATTTACTCTTATGTAAATGTTCATACTTTATGCAAAAAAAAATACATCCTTGAGGCTTACAGGACTTTTATAACTGACGAAAGTGTACAGTAGCCGATAACAATGTATGTATAGAGTACAGCAGTATTCCCAAGCTAGTTACAGAATGGTGGGAATATTTTAAACAGGTGTAAGTCAGTGCCTAAATAGGGTGAGGGTGAATTGGTTTGATTTTATATATACCACCTTGGCTATTATCTTGTTAGATCTTATAAACTATGTATAATTAAATTCAGCACATGGAGTTTTTCTGTCCATGAAAAATGTGTGTTAGAGGAAAAGGAGCAAAAGCCTTATTCAGAGCCCAGTGAAGTCAATGAGTGTCTTTTTTTCCATTCACTTCAGTAGACTTTGGATTGGTCCCTTGGTGAGTCAGTGGGTGGCACTTTTTTCTCTTGAAGGACCACATTGTTCCTGCCAGGCACTAAGGAAAGTGGACAGACAATGTGGATATCCATTGCCCCAAGGGAGAGTCCTAAAGGAATTGTCTCGGGGAGACATGATCCCTCCCTGCGCTCACTAGTGCGTACACTGGGAGAAGGAGGGTGTTACAGGCAACACAGTCCACTAGGCAAGTGCTACTTGCTCTCCCTGAAGCGTCTGGTTTCTCTTCATGGGCCAGTGCAGAGCCAGTGGGGCAGTGACTGCTCCCCACCCCTGTGGGGGTGTCTTACCTCGCATGGAGGACACAGAGGGAGCAGTCGCTCTGCGCCTTTGAGCACAGAGAGTGGAATTGTGACTGGTCTTTACAGAAGATCTGCAGATGTGTGAGTGAGGCTCTCTGTGTCCTCTACAACCCTCAGTACCTACTAAGGGAGTCGGATTTTGGCTCTGAGTTGGCACAGAATTAGTGCATCTGTTTACTGCTAGGGGGACTTGGCTACTGGAGTTGCTGTCTTTTAGATGAAACAAAACCCTGACCACATGTAGTCATTAAAGGTCCTGAGGTACATTTTACAAACTGGTTTAGGTTCCGTAAAAATTCCAATTCATGTGACTTCCTGCCCCTCTCTTTTTGTATTTGTAATTTGGAGAATCAGTAAACATTTTCTGTTTCTCTGCAAAGAAAAGAATAATCTGTTAAGAAAAAATAATTGCTCTTATGACAGGCACCTATAGATGTAGTTTCCATATTACTCCTGGGGGACTTCTGTGCCAAAAATATAACATCTGCACATATTTAAAATTCTGCAAATTTTATTTGTCAAAATAACACTACATAATCATGCCAGTTTCAATTATTTTGGTAATTTATTTCAAAATACCTGTCAGCAAGTATGTCTGTAACAATGCAGAGACACACAAAATTTCCCCCCAGGAGTACAGAGTTAAAGAAACCCCTATGATAACCCAGTTCCTGTTTCTCTGTCTCCTCCCACCCCAGAGCCCAGCTGCGGGGGGGCTGCCCAGCCAATACACCTGAACCCCCTACCTCTCAGAGCCCAGTCACAGCCGACCCCCCAGCCCAGACACCCACCCTCTGAGAGCCCAGAGATCTGGAGTTTCCTGCTCACTGCCATCTCCTTCCCTCAGAGCGTGCTGGGAACTGCAGCTGCTGGGAATCCTCTAGCTCCATCTGCCCCAGCATTGTCTTCTAGGAGTGAGCTGGGCTCTGCTGGGCCCAGCGGCCCCTAGTGGTGGCTGGTAGCACTGCAGCCCATTTCTGTGGGGGAAAGGAAATTCTGCACGCACAACATTAATTTCTGCAGCAATTTGCATTGTGCAGTGGCACAGAATTCCCCCAGGAGTACCATATGGCGGCTTCTTTTAGGAAAGTTTGAAACCCCTAAAAATAAGGTTTAATTGAAAATGCTGGCATAAACTTGTAACTTTGCCATAAGGTCTGACTACTGGTTAAAACTATTTAAGATGTAGGAACACACATAATACATTGTAAGAGTAATACTGAAATAATGTTGCTTTTGATTTTCAACTTGAAAAGGAGGGAAGGTCTTTCGGGACTGAGCATATTATCTCCTCAGAACTCTAATCTCTGAGGATAATTCCGTTATCGGTTAGTTCAAAAACTATGTAGCTTTTCAAGGGGCTCCAACTCAAAAATAGATTAGATTTGGAGAATGAAAGACTACGGATTTCAAAGTACTGGACTGAGGATTACATTCAGGCTTTTTACTCTGTTACCAAGTGCAGGTCTAATAGGTGGATGACAGTTCCTAAAGACACATGCTTCAAATGTCTCAGATGAAAGCATTAATATAAATGTTTGACTTTCAGAGATACTGAACATCCATCATTTCCACTAAAGTCAATGGGAGCTGTGAATGCTCAGCATTCTGAAAATCAGGCCAAATAGTACATAACACCCATTTCAGAGAGTAGGACACAAAGTGATACTAATTGTAGAAAGTCTTTCTCCTTTGTCTTCTGTGATGCTGATACATTAGGCCAGCGTTTGTCAAAGAAAAAAATACAATGACAAGTTGTGGAAATCTTCCTAAAAGGGTCAAATTAATGCCTCAGTGCTGTGATATGCAGTGAATCACATCATTGCCAGGCTTAATTCCCAGGCTTTCTCAGCCAAGCAAGGTTATCTCCATTGATTGCCTATCACCTCATCCTTTACTTAAAATATAATCTGTTGGTTTTTTTTAAATGTCTGGCTTATAAATTGACTAATTGGCCATCTGCAAATTGCCAACCCAAAAGTACACATAGGCTTAATCTGTAATTATATGATTGGTCCTATTAAATTGAAGTTAAGATGGTATGTAAATCTTTACAGGGTTGGGTTCTTGGTTTGTGGTTTTGAGGAGCAAATGAGTGTATAATAATAGTTGAAGCAGTAACGTAAGGTGTCTAGTTACACAGCTAAGCCGCATGCCGCTGTTGTGCTACAGTATGAGGCACAATGTAAAAAATAGAGTGCCTGCAATCACTAGGCCAGGGGTTCTCAAACTGGGGGTCGTGACCCCTCAGGGGGTTGCGAGGTTATTACATGGGGCCTTGCGAGCTGTCGGCCTCCACCCCAAATCCCACTTCACCTCCAGCATTTATAACGATGTTAAATTAAAAACATTTTTTATATATATAAGGAGGGGTCGCACTCAGAGGCTTGCTGTGTGAAAGAGATCACCACTACAAAAGTTAGAGAACCATTGCACTAGACTGATTTTTTTTTTTTTCAGGGCAGTCTGTGTCATTGATGGACCCCAATATTTTAATCCAATTCTTGTAACCCCCTCCTGAAAGTTCACCTGAGGGAGCTGCTGGGCAGCTACGCCAGTGAATCTGACAGAAGGCTGACATGGACAGTGAGACAGTGGGAGGTTTCACTGTCAAGCGGACTCCACTTTATTACAATGTCCATTTTATAGAGAATAGTAGGGCAGAGAAAAGAGATCTCCAGAGAGAAAAACCACCATCCCTAGAGAGAGATGTATGATCTAGGGATGGTTAGTATAAATGAGTATCAGGCAGCATCATTGCCTTAAGAGGCAGGAAAGGGTAGCAGACAGTAAATAACTTGGTGATAAATTTGGTACGCTAATGTATTAATTCTGCTCTGAAAAATGACTTAGTACAAATAGCATCATTGAGACCATGTTTGTCAGTGATTTTCAGATTGTGTTTGATCATTTTACAGGTATAAAGATGTGTTTAATGGCCAGCCCTGCAAACTCAACGTGGGATATGAAAGTTAAGCTCTGTTTTTCTATGTTGTGCAGCATAACCACCAATGAAGGCCCAACAGACCTCCGCTCTGTAACCCCTCTCCACAAAGTGAAGGAGGGGATAGGGCTCAGGGACAGAAAGGAGGGAGCTCCTCCCCCCACCCCGCCACCTCCACTCTGTAAGGGCTCAGGGACAGAAAGGAGGGAGCTTGCTGGAAGCTGTTGCTTCCTGGCTGATCTGCTTAAAAGGGCAATGCACTTGAAGTGGGGTCAGCATACTTAAAGGGAAAATGCACATCTCTCTCACTCATGCACGCACCCCACAGCACTGTGGAAAGTCAGCACCTGTGCAGCCGTGCATGTGCTGTCAGGAGGAGGGAGGGGTGCGCTCCAGTTGGATAGTGTGGGCTCAGCATAGTGTTCAGTTTTTGCAAGGAAGTGTTTGCAGTGACTGCCCTGCATCTATTGTGTTTTCTCCCTCCTGCCTTAGTCCATGCTGCCTTGTAGAGTGTGAGGCTACATTAACAGCGTATTAACCTTTGAGGGCTCAGCCAAGTGCTAGTCCATCATTTAGCAGCAAGGCATTCCCTGGGAAATATTCCACCCTCTTACTCCAGCCAAGCTTCACAGTCATTCATTGCTGCATACAATTTTAAACTGTTTGTTTAAAATGGTTTAAAACTTATACTGTATATGTATATAAGGTCTTTTGTTTGGTGAAAGAAATTTTTCTGGGACTTAACCCCTCCAATTTACATTAATTCTTATGGGGAAATTGGATTCGCTTAACATTGTTTCACATAAAGTCGCATTTTTCAGTTGTCGTTACATTACGGGGGGAGGAGGGATAACTCAGTGGTTTGAGCATTGGCCTGCTAAACCCAGGGTTGTGAGTTCAGTCCTTGAGGGGGCCACTTAGGGATCTGGGGCAAAAATCAGTAGTTGGTCCTGCTACTGAAGGCAGGGGGCTGGACTCGGTGACCTTTCGGGGTCCCTTCCAGTTCTATGAGATATAGGCATATCTCCATATATCTATCTGTTAAGTGAGGAGTACCATATATTGAAAGCTGTTCAAGTTGCATTGGACAGACTTATTGTTTTTCCAGGATTCTGCTCCATGTAGGAGGACACTTAATATATACTGTAGTGCATGTAGTGCAGTGTAGGCTGCATATGGTCTCCAAATTATATAGAGTTATACAGAAAGGAGGATTTAAAGCTTTAAACACTCCTGATTCTGAAATTGTATGCTATTGAGGCGCCGACATGACACTACATGCAGAAATCAATCCAGAATCTACCTTTCAAATTATGACCTTTATCCTTTTTAAGATGACCTGCAAATAAATTTAGTTATATAATGAATATCTTGAATAGCAAGAGTAAGAGGTGTATTCTGCACATAATATAGGACCATATTGTACCCTCCTGCAGTCAAACTCATAGAAGGATGACTGGGGGTCCAGAAAACTTCAAAATTCACTCTAATTTCCTTCTGGCAGTACCCTCAGTTGCAGAAGGAGGAGAGTTTAGACGACGCAGAGGGTTTGAATTCCCAAACCCAGAGTCCAGGGGAATTCTGCTATCAGCTTTGCGCATCATGGAGCTCTGAGGAAGGCTGGCCCCCTGTGGTATTATCTTCCACCAACAACATTTGCACCCAACAGCATGGCTTCCTCAGAGACTGTACTCTCATTGGACATCTTCCTTTATGGCTGTGTACTAGCAGCCACGGAGAAGCTGTCCTATAAGAAAAATGTTCCATGATGTGTGTGTTTAATAATACCATGATTTTGTAAAATCTAAATTGGATTTAGTTTGCATCATATGCATAGGCACAACGTGACAGGGATAAAAGGGACATAGTTCCCCTCCACCTGCGCACACACATTTTCCTTCCTCTTAGTGCTTTTTTGCGCACATGCATACGTAGCGCTGCTAATGCATTGTAGGGGGAAACAATGCTATAGACTTCTCCCAGCTGCTGCTTTTCTCCTTTCACCACAACCATGACACACCCTTTGCCAGCCGAGTCCTGGTGAACACACGTGTTGACAAATGAGGCATCAGCTAAAACTGCAGTGTTTGGTCTTTTCTCCCTGCTGGTGATGCTGTTATGCAGGTACCACCTCCATCTCATCACTTCCCTTCCTCCTCACTGTATCCAGATTGGAATAAAGAAATAGTATTCTGGAAGGGAAGCCAGGATGAGAATTGGGGAAACATCAGGAAGGGTAGTAGTGGGAGTGGAAATGGATATGTTTATAGTAAAAGATGCTATTCCTCTGAATACTCTTCAACAAGCTCCCAAATGTTGTTTTTTTTTCGCAGTTATGCCTCTGCTTCCTTGTATCGGTTACAAACTTTGTTCCAAATGTGGTTTTGCTTTGGAAAGTCATCATGTAAAATGGGCACTTTCTTGCTGAATACCACTTCTCTGTGCATGTCAGAGTCCTGTCCGCTAACTTTAGTGTAAAAAATATATGCTTTGACTACTTCTTACTCCTACTTTACACCAACGCAGCCTAAGGAGGAGTAAATTGTGCTCTCTTTTGGTTCCTACATCAGCAAGAATTAACTAGTTTGGGGGCTGTAATTTACTTTCCATTACAAATGTGTAACATTTGCAGATGACCTGGGGCTCAGTTGGGTTGAATTGAGCTGCCTTTTGTTGGTAGAATCTATAGTAACAGTGATGCAAAAATCAGAACGCAGCTTGATTTTTCATTTCAGTACCTAGGAGCAGTTTGCAGGACTGGCAGTTAGAAAAAAAAATCTATCTCTAAAAAAGGCAGAGTTGATTCAGAGTCTGAGAAACAACACATGGACATTTCCACAATGTCTTCTGAACAGAATTACTTTTCAGAATAGAACCACACTTAAGCCTGATGTAGTCTAGAGCAGACTTCCATAGTTATACCATAGTACATCTTGGGAATCAGGAGACAGTAGGTCTGCAAGGTGGGACGTAAGCGTTTGATCTTTAGTTCTTCTCCAAGTCACAAATGCTGTCAGTTATGTGATGAATGCTGCTACTCTTGCTGTATGGTCATGCTGCAAATTATTCTAAATATGTTGATTTTTTTGTCACAGTATGCACAGGTCACCTTTTAAAGATAGTCTATGCTTTTCTGCCAGGGAGTGAATCTGATTTTTCTGTGTTGAATTTAAACCATTTTGTTTTGTGTTTTATTTGTAGGCCAAAGCCATTGCATGAAATTCCAGCCTTCTACTGTCCTGACAAGAACAAAGTGAATTTCATTCCTAAAAGTGGCTCTGCTTTCTGCCTGGTCAGTATTCTCAAGCCGCTTCTTCCCACACCAGATCTTACACTCAAAGGCACTACTCATAGCCTGACTGTCTCCTCTGGCATGACACCTAATTTGTTACAGCCCATTGCCCTGGCCTCCCTGTCTGCAAACACTGAGCAAGACCGGATCTCTCGTGGAACAAGTACAGTAATACCACAGACCTCTATACTCCAGCAATCAGGACATATCGAAGAAGCTGAGTGATGAGTCTCCATTGTGCAGGCATTCTTCTGGAGAGACTGCTAGGAAGACCTTGTTTAAACTAGTTGTGCAGTCACACCTGTTTGTTCATTTTAACAACTCATGACATTGTCATAGTCATATTCTCCTGATCTCCATGACTATAGTGGTAGCATTCTGAGAAATCTAGGAGGCGGCAGCAGATGAAGCAGTGCTGTACTCTGCATGTGAAGACTCACGTTCAGTTTCTCACCTGCATTTTTTTTTCCAAGCTCTGATAAGAGACTATTACTAATTCTTTGCCATTGGAAGGATCAGTTATTGTGATGGTTTGTGTCCTTTAGACTTTTTCAGCAACAACAAAAATTCTGAGAGACAGCTGATGCCAGCAACCACTGTAACTTGCAGAGGGAGGGGTAACCATATGGCACTGCAAGACCCATCTTTTGTATGAATATGAATATTTTATAACAAGTTTGCATTTTCTGATACAGAGCAGGATGTTCAAAAGACACTTCCATAGCCACTGTTTTCCCTTCTTTGGGTGGTACGTTTTTCTCAGCTGTTTTCCAGCTGCTGGGACCAAAGGATTGTTGAAATACTTTAGCAGTCTCCATCATGTGACCTTGTTCAACAGTCCCTACTCC
Organism: Gopherus flavomarginatus; assembly: GCF_025201925.1. Lineage (NCBI taxonomy): Eukaryota > Metazoa > Chordata > Testudines > Testudinidae > Gopherus > Gopherus flavomarginatus. The sequence continues at coordinate 21,962,530 of NC_066626.1, read as the reverse complement.
CAACAAAAGCAAATCAATTAATGCATACAAAATGTAAAACAAAAGGAAAGAGAAAACAATATTAGTATGTTATGTGCATTTGTTTTTGATATCAGAGGTTTGTGCTTCGGTAAACCACATTGTTCTTGAGCTCCTACTCCCTAGATGGAATTCCTGTGTACATTTATTACATGGGCAGAAAATAGCATTTTAGAGCACTTGTCCCAGTAGTGTAATCACTTTTCCATAGAACTTTTGTTTGGGTTAAAAAATGTCTCTTCCCTGCCTCCACCCAAACAAACAAAAACAAAACCTGCCACTTGACTCTTGAGAGATCTCTTGGTTACTTGTGTAATTCAGTCTGAATCATGCATCAGTTTTTGACACAAAATTCACTCTGTTGTGGCTGATCACTGTACTATAGACCCTAGCCACATGATACTGAGATGGCTATGCATGATTCCTCGTCCTTGTCATAATGCTGTTTTGTGGGTGTGTTGAGGGTAGTAGTTTGTTAGGCATGGTATTTGTTACACAGCAGTCAACAGCAACAGATATGTTCTCCCTTTTTGACTAGCAACATTGTCGAGTGTGTCAGAGAGGAGATATGTTGATACCTGGTTCTGGTTTGGAGCTGTTACCAGTTTCCTGTATGCCTCTGTGGTTCTTTGACTGTTGAAATAAAAAATGAAAATAGGGAGGGATGTTCAAAAAGAGCTCGTTTAGGGACTGCAGTAAGGTTTCTCCCAGAGTACTGAAATGCACTTCTTGCCTTTAGATAAATATCACAGTCCAAACATCTGCAGCTGCTTTGATACCAAAGTATCTTCAGGTTACAAAAATCAGTTGACAGAATCCCTGTTTTGGGGTGGTGGCTTCACTCATTTCAAAGTAAATGTTTTAATGTATAGTCTCTGGGTCTGAATAGTCACCCACTGCATATGTGCAGCTTTCATTGACTTACATACAAACAGCTCCCATGGATCAGCTGCATAATCACATACCTGTTTGTACATTTTTTTAAGAACCATATCACAAATGTAATAGTTTTGTTCTTTGTGTAACACACTTGAGAATTTGGTTGCAGACACCTGAGCCAGGAAAAATACTTGTGTCTCTTAGCAGCTAATAGTTTCTACGTACTTATGATGCACATTGGGTAGTTCCTGTAAATCCCACATAATAACATATAGCAATAAAACTACTAAAAGAATAACTGTAAAATGCACCAGCCTACATAAGTGCTGCATTTATGGTATAATGAGCACCTTTTCTAAAGTTACCTAATAACCAAATTTCACCACTTAGTCCATTGTGGTTATTTATGGAGTTATTAGATCTGTTAAATTACTTAAATTGAGGACCAAATCCTGCTCACTTTACTCATTCCCATTGAAATCAGTGGGATTTCTCGTGTGAGTAAGAGGACTTGGTCACAAATGAAAATATTTGGTCCACACCAATAAAGTTGGAGGAGGGGAGAGTTTGATAAGATAGCGGTTAGTAGGTCAAAGCTACATTATAAAAGATTACCATTTTAGGAATAAATGGGACCTTACTGGTAAATTCTATGGACGCCTAAGAGAGGTCTCCTTTCTAAAAAATTTAAAAATCATGGTAGCTTGTTTAGGCAGCATTAGGGTTTGGACAAAATCTGATATTTTTGGCTTTGTGGAAGGTGGGAATACTTAGGCAAGAGGGCTTTTTGTATGGCATCCAAACTAATTTCTACTTCTTTCATAGTAACAGGTGTAAAGTGCTTCTGCCATTAATGCCAAACAGCATGGTGCTTATCAGGAGATCTTAACTGGATAGTTAAGTACCAAAGGGCTAAAGTCAGCATATAATAAAACTTTTAGTCTTGGGGTTAACTGTCGTCCGTCCAAATGCATTCTAATATCTTTGTTCAACATAGGGAATATTTTAAAATAGGAAATGGGGTCTCCTATCTTAGATTTTTCTGTAGTATCCATCATTGTAATAATTGAACATTACCCCCTCATTTAGTTAGTTCACATAGAAGTGCATTATGAGGCAATGCACTATATAAAATAGTGGGCTACTCCACTAGGAACCAAATGTAAATTCTAGGTTTTTTATAAAAGTTGAAAAATCCCAAAACTGAATTAGACATTTTTTAATGTTAATTTTTTTGAACATGCCACAGCAATGACTCATATTAAGGTGGTAAGATGCCTTCTATTTGAAGATCAACTTTTGCAAAAAAAAAATTCTTTAGCCTTAAATGTTTCATGTTCTTTCTTGTTCCAGAATAGAGGTATTTGGTAAAGTTTTATAGGTCTTTTTAAAGACATGGATCTTAGAATAGTGTATTGGTTTTTAACTTCTTGAAAACGGGGGGTGTTCCATACATATCTCAAATATGGTATGACATAAAGATGTCAAATTAGTTGTGACATAACTATCCCCAGTGAAAACTAGTGCAAAAGGCTCGCTACCTTTTTGAATTCTCTAATTCTTAATTATTTAGTCAAAAATTGTCCAGTGACCATTTACATGGGTTCACAACTTGATACACCTAAGACTTGTTTTTCTGAGGTGTTGAGTACTCCCACCTATAGTTCAAAGCAGTGGGTGGTTCAGTGCTTACCATCACTGAAAATCAGGCCTTAGTATCCTAAACTACATCCCAAACGTGAGGCATCCAAAGTTAGTGAACACTTGAAAATGTAGGCCTTATTTTCTACCAACATTAAAGACAGTCCAGTGTCTGTGGAGTTCATAAGCTCTGTAGGGTATAAAAGGCCTGTGCCATTGTAGTAGTAGTAATACAGCTCTAGGTTGGCAGTTGCAGCTATTAGAATATTTTTCTTCCTTCTTTACTCAAGACACAGGATAATAGGATCTTATTAAACTTTCATTTGCTTCTGCTGCTTATTCCTCACCTGATGCCGTAATCCCATGTGCGACATTACAGTTCAATGAGATGTCAGAGAAAAAAGAATGACATGCCAGGAGTAGTAAAAGCAGCAAAGAATCCTGTGGCAGCTTATAGACTAACAGACGTTTTGGAGCATGAGCTTTCGTGGGTGAATACCCACTTCGTCAGATGCATGTGCTGGAAATTTCCAGGGGCAGGTATATATATGCAAGCAAGCTAGAGATAACGAGGTCAGTTCAATCAGAGAGGATGAGGCCCTGTTCAAGCAGTTGAGGTGTGAAAACGAAGGGAGGAGAAACTGGTTCTGTAATTGGCAAGCCATTCACAGTCTTTGTTTAATCCTGAGCTGATGGTGTCAAATTTGCAGATGAACTGAAGCTCAGCAGTTTCTCTTTGAAGTCTGGTCCTGAAGTTTTTTTGCTGCAGGATGGCCACCTTAAGGTCTGCTATAGTGTGGCCAGGGAGGTTGAAGTGTTCTCCTACAGGTTTTTGTATATTGCCATTCCTAATATCTGATTTGTGTCCGTTTATCCTTTTCCGTAGCGACTGTCCAGTTTGGCTGATGTACATAGCAGAGGGGCATTGCTGGCATATGATGGCGTATATTACATTGGTGGCCGTGCAGGTGAATGAACCGGTGATGGTGTGGCTGATCTGGTTAGGTCCTGTGATGGTGTCGCTGGTGTAGATATGTGGGCAGAGTTGGCATCGAGGTTTGTTGGATGGATTGGTTCCTGAGCTAGAGTTACTATGGTGCCGTGTGCAGTTACTGGTGAGAATATGTTTCAGGTTGGCAGGTTGCCTGTGGGAGAGGACTGGCCTGCCACCCAAGGCCTGTGAAAGTGTGGGATCATTGTCCAGGATGGGTTGTAGATCCCTGATGATGCGTTGGAGAGGTTTTAGCTGGGACTGTATGTGATGGCCAGTGGAGTCCTATTGGTTTCTTTCTTGGGTTTGACAATGATCCCACACTTTCACAGGGCTTGGGTGGCAGGCCAGTTCTCGCCCACAGGCAACCTGCCAACCTGAAACATATTCTTACCAGTAACTGCACACCGCACCATAATAATTCTAGTTCGGGAACCAATCCATGCAACAAACCTCGATGCCAGCTCTGCCCACATATCTACACCAGCGACACCATCACAGGACCTAACCAGATCAGCCACACCATCACCGGTTCATTCACCTGCACGTCCACCAATGTAATATATGCCATCATATGCCAGCAATGCCCCTCTGCTATGTACATCGGCCAAACTGGACAGTCGCTACGGAAAAGGATAAACGGACACAAATCAGATATTAGGAATGGCAATATACAAAAACCTGTAGGAGAACACTTCAATCTCCCTGGCCACACTATAGCAGACCTTAAGGTGGCCATCCTGCAGCAAAAAAACTTCAGGACCAGACTTCAAAGAGAAACTGCTGAGCTTCAGTTCATCTGCAAATTTGACACCATCAGCTCAGGATTAAACAAAGACTGTGAATGGCTTGCCAATTACAGAACCAGTTTCTCCTCCCTTCATTTTCACACCTCAACTGCTTGAACAGGGCCTCATCCTCTCTGATTGAACTGACCTCGTTATCTCTAGCTTGCTTGCATATATATACCTGCCCCTGGAAATTTCCAGCACATGCATCTGACCAAGTGGGTATTCACCCACGAAAGCTCATGCTCCAAAACGTCTGTTAGTCTATAAGCTGCCACAGGATTCTTTGCTGCTTTTACAGATCCAGACTAACATGGCTACCCCTCTGATACTTGCCTCAGGAGTATTAACTTTTAAGAGAAATCCTGTTTTCATCCATGTGACCCCAGTAAAGAAGAGAGGATGGAAAATACAGAAAATACTATTTCCATAAAGCCAACAAGTTTCAAAGTGGCAGCCGTGTTAGTCTGTATCAGCAAAAATAACGAGGAGCACTTGTGGCACCTTAGAGACTAACAAATTTATTTGGGCATAAGCTTTTGTGGGCTAAAACCCACTTCATCAGCTGCATGGAGTGAAAAATACAATCGGAAGATATCTATAACAGTACATGGAAAAATGTACTTTTCATGTACTGTTATAGATATCTTCCGAGTGTGTTTTCCACTCCGTGCCTCTGATGAAGTGGGTATTAGCCCATGAAAGCATATGCCCAAATACATTTGTTAGTCTCCCAAGGTGCCACAAGTACTCCTTGGTGTTTTTGATAAAGCCAGCAGCAATTCTTCAAGGATATTTATTCTCATGGCTATTCTTTTAGTTTACTTTAAATTATGGTTTACCAATCTCAAAACATTGAAATTATTGGAGAGTACTGTAGAAGTTGATTCTATTGGGGAAAATAGGGGACCTGTATAGATAGGCACTTACATATCCCTCATCCTTGTAGTATCTGGGGAAGTTAAAATATTATTAACATTATACACCTGTTAGCAAACACATGAAAAAACGTAGTGCTGGTGAATTTTAGGCCTATGGCAAGGATAGCATTTCTCAGTGCTTATGTCTCAATTTACCACTTTTAATTCCTATTCCCAATGGGTTAAAGTTGCCAAGAAAGCTTTTCAAGCAAGGAGTTATGAGAAATTAAAAAATAAATTTTGGTAATGAGAAAAATTAACAACGAGGGACATCCATTAGCCTTTCCCCAATCTCAGGACTTACTTAGTTTTGCTATTGGTGTCATCGGTGGCAAATAAATGGTCATGCAAAAGTCCCTTACAAGTGTACCCTCCTTTTTTTTTTTTCTTCTCCTCCATCATCTCTGAAATAATGTGGTGTGATTTCCACACATCAGTTCACTGCCAGTGGTATCAAAAAAGTTTTACCTTTTCTGATGTATTTTCTCTCTTGCTGAAGACCAGTCATCTTTTCCAAAAACCTTTAGGGGGGAAAAAATCTGATCTGGTAAACTGCATGGATATAAAATGTGTAACGTGTGGTTACAAAGACCAATAATATTTGAGTACCCACAGGTATTTTGATCCACTTCTGTCTCTTAATGCACATATTAGTCTTGTTTGGGGCCTTTTTCCTCTATTTTTATAGATTGATGTGAGAATCATGTCTGCTAGAAATTTCTTCTTGAACAAACGTTCAGACTTGTCCTACCCACCCAGAGTTTATTCACACATTTTCAATAAATATCTCCAAAACAGGGCTTGTGTGTTGTTTTTCATTTATTCTTTGTTTTCATTTAATTATTGCCCTCACAATAAACAATCGGTGACCAAAAGTAAAGGGCCTGGCCATAAGCACCCAAAATGATTGTTACTAGAGGACCAGGCCCTCTTCATCCAGTCCTGAAGTCAAGGGGCACTTCCCACGTATTGTACTCAACAGGAGTTGAGAACTCTCAGGACCAAAGCTGTTTTTCTTTGAGAAAGCTCAAATTAGTAAAGGGATCATCCATCGTAATCAAAACGGATGAAAAAGCACAATGTAGGAGCTAAATGTCGTTACTGTTCAAGAGCTTTTATGAGATTATGGTCACAGTTTTCAAAACTGGGTACATAGGCACCTAAAATCAGGGCACTTAAAAAATGCAGGGTCCTGCAGTTCCCATTGATTTAGATGGGATGTGGGGGTGCTTAGCTCCTCAGAAAATCAAACTGCTGTTATATAGGTGCTAGTATATTTAGGTATTTAATTCAGAGACACTTTTTTGCAAATGTTGGGTTGTGTGTATAGTTACGGGGAAAGAATATTAACCATATTTCATCCAATGGTTCAAACAAATGAAACCCTGTTACTGCTTTCTTGGATTCATTTTGTCTTTTGTACATAGCTTTGTGAACTTCAGCTTTGCTAAAGGATTGATGTTTGGCAAAGCTGCAGCTCTTGTAGGGCTGAATTGCAGAAAGGTAATCAAAAATTGCAGTCAACATTTCAAATCAGATCTTCATAGGAAATGTATTCTGCAAGCATTCACAGCTTCAGAAATAACCTATTTAGTTACTTCTTCCAATCTGAATCCTCAGTATATTGATAATTAAGAATATAATTTTGATTTTATACTTTGTGAACTGCTTGCTTTTTATTAAATTGTGTAATTTGGGAGGATAGCGGTAAGAAGATACTGAATTCCCCCTTCAATTTTATTTTCTATGTTAACTGTCATTTCTTTCCTCTGTTACAGTGATAATTTGTGGAGATGCTCATATATGTTGTACTGATACAGTAGAACACCAGAGTTACGAACTAACCAGTTTACCACAGGCCTCATTTGGAACTAAGTATGCAGTCAGATAGTAGCAGAGACCAAAAGAGAAAAAGCGAATGCAGTACAGTACTGTGGTAAAAGTAAACCACTAAAAAAAATAAAGGGAGAGCAACATTTTTCTTCTGCATAGTAATATTTAAAAGCTGTGTTAAGTCAATGTTCAGTTCTAAACTTTTGAAAGAACAACCATGACATTTTGTTCAGTTACAAATATTTCAGAGTTACAAACAACCTTCATTCCTGAGGTGTTCCTAACTCTGAGGTTCTGCTGTAGATTGCTTTGTTACATGTAAGTTGAGTGAGTGAGGTGTCTTCCAGGAATACTGTGCCAAAAGGACCTATTTGAGTTTACGCTGTTGTAAATCTGGAGTAACTCAATTGAGTTAAATAGAGTTGCTCTGGATTTACACTGCTCTGTCTTTGATATGCTATTTGTGCCCATGCTACTTTTGCCTAACAGCATGAATCTGAGTTCTGATTTGTGAACTCTTTCCACTGAAAATATTCAAAATCTAGAATAGATGAGTTTGCCTACAATAAAATAGTAACATTTCCAGCTACTTTTTAATCTTTTTTTGTTGTTTTTGGCAGCTGAGGAGGTTTTATGTGCTGTGGTGGCCTGAACATTTGTTTCATTAATTATCCTGAGGGTGGTGGATGTTTTCGCTGCATCATACCTGAGCCATGTCCCTTTCAGAGGAAAAGTTAGAAAAGGAGGATATAGCGAAGATTAGGTTGGAAGACAATAGGCAGAGGTGAAAGTAAGCTGGTACAGGCCGGTATGGAGGACCAGTAAGAAAAGAAGACTGACTGACAGAGGGAGAGAGAAGCCTGCTCGCTGCATAAGAATAGTTTAAACTCAACTCTTCCCTGATGGTTCAGCCCCCCCGGGCTAGGTTTCTGGCATCCTTGTTAATTTCACTCACAGTAGCTGGGGGGAGGGGGTCAAAGGGAGGGTTGATGATGGCAGGGACTGTCCTTTTCTGCCCCCAGGATGAGGGGATCGCTCCAATACTAATATACACAACAAATACAAGCATTTGGCTGCACAGCTTAAATCCTGAACTAATAAAAGCAGGTGGAAGGGGAAAACCTCACTGTCACACTGGTTTCTCACCTCCTCCCTCCCCCTCCTGCAGCCAGGCTGCAGACAAAGCTCTGCAATGCTTCTAACCCCGCAGCAGGGTTTTTTCTCTAACCTCTATCTTGCAGTAGGGAGACTGGCTGAGATGCTTGCTGCTGCTGCCTACAAAAGAACAGTGTAAACTCAGCTGTTCCCTGTGCAGTTCAGTGCCCAGAGTTAGGAGCTGTTTCTGGCATCCTTGTTAATTTCACTCCCATTTGTTGGGTGTGTGTGACCATGGCAGGGGCAGTTCTCTTCTGCCCTGGGATGAGGGGATCCCCTAAACAAAATCTAAATCAGGAACCATTTCCAAGTTCAAATCTATCCCATTCCCTCCCTAGCAGAGCATCATGGTTGTAATGTCCAAACTGCTTGCAGATCCTCTTTGAAATGTTACTGTTTAAAAAAAACAGCACAAAAAGCATGGAGAACATGGTGGAAAGATGTGTCATGATGATTAGGGTTTATTTTGGGCAAAGCAATTTTGCTAAAGCAACTAAAGATTCACAGGGAAAGCAAATAGCCCCCATAGACAAAACCACAAAGGGATTGGAGGGGAAAACTGAATATTCAGGGAAATTATTGTGCTTTCTTTGAAAGAAATAGTAGTTTTCATTCCAATCCACCCTCTCTATATATTGATTTAAACACCTGAAATGTCCTTAGGACATCGGGTGCAATCTCAGATCTCTTTTTGTTCTGGCCTGCCTGCAGAGTGCAGAGGCTGAAATTGACAAAACTTTCTCTAAATATCTCTTGTATATTTCATGAAGGCTATTCCAGTTGTCCTTCATTCACCCTTGACTTCCCCTCTCTCCTCACCCCCAGCTCCCTCCCTGGCTGGCTGTGGTTTTTGCCTTGGTTACTTACTCCTTGGCAGACCCAACCCAGCAGCACCTGCTGGCTCTCTGCAGGCAGCAGCCCACAGGGGCCAGTTGCTGGGGTCGCTGCTGGTCAGTGGCAGGCTGCAGCTGCATTGTTTGTGACACATTCATACACATACATACAGTATGTATTACTATCCCACAGGGAGGGTGCCGGCGGTGCCCTTTTGAGGGGTGGGGGGACAGGGGAGACAGTATTTCTGCTGCTACAGAGGTGAAAGTGAGCCGGTCTGGTCTGGCCTTCTGGCAAGAGCCAGTACACCGTGCTGGACCACATCAACTTCTACGGCGGGGACTGAAAGGGCTCTGGGCTGCCCGCAGCTGCGGGCAGCCCAGAGCCCTTTCAATCTGAGCTGCCGCTCCAGTGGCCAGGCTGGGGCCAGGATTTAAAGGGCTCCAGGCTGCAGGCAGCCCGGAGCCCTTTGAAATCCCGTCTGCGGCTCTGGCAGCTGGGCTGGGGATTTAAAGGGCTCAGAGCTCCCCGCGGCTGCGGGCAGCCCAGGGCCCTTTAAATCCCGGCCATGGCTCTGGCGGCCGGGCTGGGGCCAGGATTTAAAGGGCTCCAGGCTTCCCTCAGCAGCAGGAGCTCTGGGCCCTTTAAATCCCTGCCCCAGCCCTGCAAAGCTCGGGGTTCCCCCTGGCGGCCGGAGCACCGGACCCTTTAATTTGCCCCTGAGTCCTGGGGCCTCCCAGCCACCTCTGCAGCTGGGAATCTCTGGTTGATTTAAAGGCTCTGGGTCTCCCAGCCACAGCTGGTTCCCCAGGGCCTTTAAATCTTGAGAGGCCATGCCTCTTCCGGATGAGGCCACACCCCCCTCAGGACTCCGGCAGTACCGGTAAGTCCTGTAAGTTACTTTTACCCCTGACAGTAGGTTAATCCTCACCCCTATTCCCCACTGCCTCAAAGAAACACATTGAGAGTGATTTTTCCCACCTATTTGGTAGGTTCTATAGACCCTTTGACACCCGTCATGCCTATGATCCACCCTGTTTAAGGAAAATAACAGCAATCTAGAGAATTGAAGAGGCGAGCTCCAGCAGATGGCTCCCTGAATGGGTGAGTGGAGAGAAGAGGACACCTGCATTCCTCTGGAATCTAATTCACTGAAGCCGTTGCACTTCATTACTAATTAAGTGGCCTATAGAGAGGGCAACCTTACAGAGGAAGCTGCTCAGACATTTCCTGCAAATCAAGCTCCATACTGTTCTGAGTTTTTTTTTCTTAATGTATTTTGGTTCAAGTAGCCTCCCCAAATACCCTTTCAGCCCCTGAGTCGTGAATTGGCTTATTTTGCTGATCTCCACACACACAAATCAGACCTACTGATGGAGGAGGCTTTTGCTGCAGAGCAGCAAGACTGGAACTATGCTCATCTTATGCCTGTGGGCAACAGTAGCTCACTTCCTTGAAGTCAGGTGAGAGTGCTGATTGTTGTCTGCTCTCGGTAGGTCCTTTCTGTTTAGAAGGCCAGAACATTTTCCTTTCTGACAAATCATCCTGAGCCATATATGAACTCAGGATGGAGGAGCGGGACTGATGCTTTCCTGGAAATGCCCACAAGGAGTAAAATCAAGGTGTGTTCAAGTGCATTAGATTTCTTTTAAAAAATAAAGTCAATAGATTGAACAGAAAAATAAATAGGCTGCTAATCAGAAATTCAGAATAACAGAACAAGTTGCTGACTTTTTTAATGCTCATCAGGGCTCCTGAGACAGGAGACCTATTAAGAAGTGATTTGTCCTCAGCCCACTTAGAGACTTCAGGAGACTCTCACCCCAGCCTGGCCTCTCTAATTCTCCACATGGGGTTCCTGGGAGAATCCTAGGAGCTTTTATCTCTTTTAGACAGCGATAAGGTGTCTGTCAGCTTGGTGTTACTGCTTCCCCAGAAATCCCTTTTTTAAAATGGAATTGTCTTTTTTTTTTCTTGTGTTGTCATAAAAAGAGGGGCTTTATGACAAAGTTCCAAAAGCCTTTCCTGCAATTTGCTGTTGAGGTGGGCCCAAGGATTCTGTGGGCCTAAGAAGGTATTGCCCTATAGAAATAGGCACAAGTGATGCATGAGTACCCCCTTGATGAATATGTGGCATGAACGAGAAAGAGTTTTGGATTCTGGGATATTTTATTAACCTTTGCTGCTATAGGGAGACAATGATACTATTAGTGTTTGGTCACTTGTTCTTTTCAATTTTTGCCTGCTAAGTAAAATCAGTTCAGATAAGCAGGATGATGGGACAGTAATCAGATTTTCCACTATTGCAGTGGAGTTCTTGTATGCAATTGCAGATACTGTGTGTAAGAAGTGGAGACGATTCTTAAGTTTCAATGCATTTTTTTAAATCCTGATCATATTTGTTGTTGTTTTTCTCTGGTGGTTGGTTGGTCAGTCTTTGGATACCCTTAGAAATAACCCTAGCCATTTTTTCCTAGTACAAAAGACACTGCATGCCTTGCAGCATGGTTAGAATTATAGGAGACATCAGACAAGAACAAAAACAACAACATAAGTGAGACCATGTTGCCGATTTGTTTACTGCCTTAATGTAAGAGATTTTCTGTAAAACTGCCATAGATTAAGACTAGCAACGTCTTAAACAACAACTAAGAGTACTTCAACAAACCAGTGCTGAAATTCCCCAATCTTCACTAATCTGTCTCCAGTCACTACAAGTTTAGAAGGAATCCAACAGACAAGAAAGATTTGCTATTCCCGTTTTATTTTTAACAGCTCCTCCTTTGCATTTCAAATGTCTGTCTGACATCCAGTTGATCCTGGAAATATTACAAAAGTGCAGAAACCACATAAATTATTTTCACTTATTCTTCTTATGGGTCAAAAGCGTAAGAACAAAGGCTATAAAAGCAAGTTGCTTAAGATAAATCGAATTCACTGAATGAAAAATGGATCTTTCCTCATAACTGTTAGGAAACTGTTGATGAGATTGGGTGTTACTAGACTGGTATGAGGTGTTTCCTGTTGAAGTACTGTAACTAAAAGACATTCAAGTTCAGAGTTGCTTTTAAAAGGCAGATTGTTACCTGTGACACTAATGATAAGTAGGTTACTAATACTGAAATCTTTTGGGGAATTTCTCAGGCCATGGGGAGTGCTTTCAAATTCGTACAGGTTTTTAGTAGAGCATGAAGAGGAAAGAAATGGAAAGACTGATCCTGTCTAGTCAGGTTGCAAAGAAGACAGTTCATGAATTCTTGAGATTGAGTGTTGTCCCAATATACTTACAATAGAGAAAGTATTCATTTCCTCCATTAAATAATCATAATTTATTTGTGAGATGGTGAAGATAAACCTGGGACAGGATGATGTCAGCTATGAGGAAATTTCTCAGGCCCGGCAGTTTCCCTTGTAGGATATAGTTACACAGCAAGTCATTATCAGGCTGTAAGTATAACTCAGGCTCCCAGGCCAACGCTGTACCATAAGCGCTTTCTCCTACCCCCATGCAGTTGCTCTACAACCTTCTGAAATGTGATTCATTAAATGCACAGGCATCCTACAGTGTGACAGGGATTGATCCTGGACTCACTTTGTTTCAGAAACTTATGGATTTTCTCTTACATGTTAGTTTCCATGGTTAAACTGTTGTGCAAATTTAACTTCTGTGTTACTGCAGTGCTTCTAACCTATAGCACCATAAGGCATCACCCACTTGATGCAACTGAATTGAGTATTTACATTCTGAGTTCACTTCAAAATATGGGACCACTCCACAAGTGCATGATAGATCAAGCGCTGGTCCCAAATCGGGTGCTCTGCTCCTTAAGATGGTGCACTGTCCTAGAGTATGTCCACAAGGACCTCCCTATAGACCTTCCAGACCCTCTGCTTCTCAAAACCAATGCCAGCCTGACAGGTTGGGGACCTGAAACAGCACAAGGGAATCCGATGCTGTGTTTCCTCTTCCCAAGGCTCCAATCTCCTGGCGCTGAGAGCTGTTAAACTGGCCTTATGGAGAGTCCAGAGCCACCTAGAGGGAAATCACATCTTAGTTCAGTCTGACAACATGACCAGCGTCACATACATAAGCAACCAAAGAGGGACAAGGAGCCCGATGCTACATGTAGAAGCAATGGACATAATCAGATGTGCAGAACAGTCTCTTTCTTCCTTAAGAGTACTTCGCGTAAAAGGAGAACTGAACCAGAAAGTGGATTGGCTGAGCAGATGCAAAATCAAAAACTTGGAATCATGTCTGAACCAAGAAGTTTTCAACCTGATCTCGCAGTGGTTCAGTCTGCTGTCAGCCAACCTGTTAGCAAATCGAAAGGAACGCAAAAAATCCAAAAAACTACATCAGGAAAACAGAGACCCTGTCACACAAATGGCCCAAGGCCTGCTGTGCACATACCTATCCTTCCCATTGCGAGGGAAAGTATCCAGACAAAGTGGGAATAAGCATTGATTATAGTGATAATCCCACACTGGTCAAGGGGACCCTGGTTTTCTGACCCAAGAGAGCTAAAAATGGAACCAACATTACAGCTACTAGTGAGACCAGGCATTCTTTTCCAGGGTCGTCCTCTTCTTCCAGACCAACAGCAACTATCAGCCTGGCTATTGAAAAATAAGTGTTAGCAACACTCTATCTCCATTCCAGTCATAAGACATTTTTCTCTCATCCAGGAGAGTCTCTGCACTAGAAGCCTACTCCTCCATCTGGGCCAAGGTCAGTGTCTGGTGCCAGGAGCACACTGCAGTAAGGTGCAGGGATCCCAGCTATTTCAGACTTCCACCAAGGAGGCGTGTACAAAGATCTTCAGCCAGGTATCAGCTGTTAGTAGTGTTCTAGTAGCAGGATCCTTGTGTTCCTTGGCAAAGAACCCCCAAGTATCCAGGTTCAAGAGTAGTGAAATTGGCCAAACTGGTGGTCAGGTCAGTCTTCCCAAAATGGGACGTACCACTGGTGTTGAAAGCCCTAATAGCTCACTGCTTCAACCCTCTGATTTCAGTATCAGCATTCCATCTTTCCATCAAAACCTGTTTATTGGTCATCATTAGGTCTGCTAGGTGAGTATACCAGGTGGCAGCCTTATCTATGCAGGAAACTTACTGCATGTTCCATGATAAGGTAGTGCTGGGAATGCCACAGACATTTCTCCCCAAAGTGAACTCCTCTTTCTTTGTCTCCCAGGACATTATCTTTCCCTCATTCTGCCCAAGGCTACTGCATCCAGCTGAGAAACTATGGCACAATTTTGAGGTCAGATGTAACAGAAATGTGGGAGATGCTGCTAGCGGAAAGGAAATTATTGGGTAAGAAAATGTACATTACTGTCTGTTCATCTTCTTTCCCCCACCCCCACCCCAAATTGTCCTCAGGACAACTGAGAGACTGACTTGACTTTCTGCTATTGCTTAATAGAGGAGTGGGAAAGGGCTTTCTTGCCATGTGACAAGAACAGTACCCCCCCACACACACCTCATTTTTGTATTTTAATTACGTTTTCCAAAATTTCAATTAGTTTTATATATTATCTGAAACCATCACTCCTGGAGACATTATAGGAGCTAGAGTGGCCTTTGGAGAGTCCATTGATTGCCCATTTCCCTCAACAGTTGAAAGAAATATTCAGGTGAATGCTGTATTGCCCAAGACTCCTGAGGAAATTTTATTCCATCTGTATATATCACCACTACACTTTTTTTCTCCAGTTCCCCACCCCTCTACCCGGGTAGAACTGCCACATACAAGTAAGCCTTATCACCTCCCAATTCATTAGCAGCAGCCAGGCCCTAGTTCCACAACCTTCTACTCCCAGCTATCAACCCTGGGCTCAGACTTCGCCCATTTCCCAGTATCGCCTTGCTCGTGTTCCCCAAGCAGCATAACAGCACTTCAAAGAGAGTTTACCACTGGGATGCTACTTGCCTTCCCTTCTCCTCTCTGTTGCCCCCAAATCCCTTGAAGATTTTTAATAGAAGAAAGGTAGTCACCAGATCTACCTTGATCATGTATAAACTGGCCATCAGGAAGTTTAGATTTGAAATTAGACAAAGGTTTCTAACCATCAGAGGAGTGAAGTTCTGGAATAGCCTTCCAAGGGGAGCAGTGGAGGCAAAACCATATCTGGCTTCAAGACTAAGCTGGATAAGTTTATGGAAGGGATGGTATGATGGGATAGCTTAATTTTGGCAATTAATTGATCTTTGACTATTAGCGGTAAATATGCCCAATGGCCTCTGATGAGATGTTAGATGGGGTGGGATCTGAATTACTACAAAGAATTCTTTCCTGACTGTCTGGCTGGCGAGTCTTGCCCACATGCTCAGGGTTTAGCTGACTGCCATATTTGGGGTCAGGAAGGAATTTTCCTCCGGGGCTGATTGGCAGAGCTCCTGGGGGGGCGGGTTTCGCCTTCCTCTGCAGCATGGGGCAGGGGTCACTTGCTGGAGGATTCTCTGCACATTGAGGTCTGTAAACCACAAGTTGAGGACTTCAATAGCTCAGACATAGGTCAGGGTTTGTTACAGGAGTGGGTGGGTGAGATTGTGGCCTGCGTTGTGCAGGAGGTCAGACTAGAAAATCATAATGGTCCCTTCTGACCTTTAAGTCTACGAGTCTATGTAGAACTTTTCTAGACCTTCCCCAATGCAATGTGTAGTAAGAACTAGGCAGGCCCCTAACAGTGTTAACACAAAACTCTTCTGAATACAGGGGTATGTAAATTCTTGTCTCTAAGCGCTTGTTCACACTTACTGGAGGATCAATGCTGCTGCGATCAATTCATCAGCAGTTGATTTAGCAGGTCTCATGAAGACCCGCTAAATCGACCGCCAATTGCTCTCCCATCAACTCCTCTAATCCACCTGATTGAGAAGAGTAAGGGGAGTCGATGGGAGACCATCTCCTGTCAATGCCTCTTAGTGTGGACCCTGCAATAAATAGATCTAAGCTATGCTGATTTGAGTTACGCTATTCATGTAACTCAAATTGTGTAGCTTAGAACAACTTTTCCCTTTAGTGTAGATAAGGTCTTGGTGTGCAGCAAAAGCACATGCATCAGAAAAGGTCCCCAGCCCTAACCCAGCACCTAGCCACAAATCAAAGACTCTTGGACTTGTTTTGATACAGAAGCATGTCTGTAATGAATAACACTTTTTGCATCCCTTTCGGTGTAGTTGCTTATATGAAGTATTTCAATATTAGCCTGAACACTAACTGCTGCAAGCAAAATGGTGCTCCAGTCTAAAGTTTCTGCTTATCCTGCCAAGCACTAACATGGAATCTCATTAATTCCTACATATCAGTGTTCATTTTCAAATAACATGTGACTAATTTTTGGTTTCACTTTTCTTCAAATTTTATGTCCGAATGACATTTCTGTTTAGCAGTACAGAGTAGATTTCCAGGCTGTAGCAGTGAGTGTCTAAATGGGCTTGTAGAGAGGTTTCTTCTATCCCCTGCAGCAACCTCATTGCTGTGTCTTTGTGATCCAGAGTTGAGAGTAGCATGATTTGCTAGAATTTGGTGGGTGTCAGTCACACAGGCACCAGGAATCCTTGCAGTGAGAAGAAAACTATGGCCTCCATTGTAGCTTGCAGAGAGTCTCGAGGGACTTGAGGGTTATGTCTTAATTATCCTCATCTGACTGGGGATAATCTGACCCCACACCACGTGCCTGGCTTTAGTTATAACCTACTACCGCCAAACTGGGATGGGGTAGGTACACTCATTAGCCTGAATCAGACATCATCCACTCACCTAATTACAACAAGATTTACATCATGCCATAATTCTGCCAATGCATTAACGTTCCTCTTTAAGAATCTTGTTGAATCACAGTAAACAGCTCCCAGCAACCTGAAGAGCATGCAAACAGCATGAAGGTAAAAAGATACAAACTTGCCCAACAAGATTTAACTTGTAATTCAAAATAAAAAAAATTATAAAAAGTTACCGCATACATGGGGGAGTGAGTTGTCCAACATGCTGCAGGTGATCATGTAATGAGGTATTAAATCTCTCCCACTCACCAAAGGATCAAAACGTACAGGTGAGCTCTACTTGTTCCCTTTTTAACAAAATACTTAATCTAAATAACAATACAATGAAAAGAAAAATTTTGTCTCTACGGAGGAGTAATCTGGGTAATTCTGCTACTGCTCTATCTGGTTTACAGTTTTACAGCTTCTGTAACTGATGAATAAGATGGCTCCTTGTTAGAATAACTGCTACTCTAATGGCATTTACTGTGAGCCAACTTCAGTCATGATTACTACCTCTGCAGCCCCTCTAAAGTACCTGCAGTTGCAAACAGAGGCAGAATTTGGCCTGTGCTTTCTTGTCTAAGGCTAATTGAATGAATAGGCTATGTCCTGCCTGTGATACAGGCCTTCCGTGCTGCTCTGTCACTGTAAAGTGTCTGTAAAGCCAGTTTAACCAGGTACCTAGGGATCCCCCCTTCAGCTGTCTCACAGGTAGTGTACTGGGTCTATGCCTTTCCTGGACTAGCAGAGAGGGAACAGCCTGTAAAAAAGTGGATGTGACTGGAGTGTACTCCTGTGCTCTGGCCTTTGGAACCACGGGCAGTTTAGTGCAATTTAGAATAGCCTTGAGGCTGTTCAAAGTTGTGCTGGGAGCCAAATATACCCATGCCTTCCCCCAGGATCAGGAAGTCACAAAGACAATGTAAAACCACCTCTGCTCCCTCCCCATTAGTCCTGCCTCATGCACAAATTGGCCAGATTAGAGGGTCTGGCCAAAGATGTGCAATTGTCCTGAAGGTTAATGAGGGTCCTCTAAAAGAGCCAAGGTACTATCTGTCCTGAAGTATTTTCTGGGAATTAACATCTTCACATTGACATAAGGTAACTCTTTTCTGGGGGGAAAGGGGCATGCAGGAAAGAAACTAGTTTGATATAGCTTTGCTTGTCTTGTAATTTTGTCTTGATGAAACTAAACCTTTTCAGTGTTGATCCTGAACAGCTTGCCATATTTTCATATAACACCTAAAATAGCCATAAAACCAAGGCATCAAAGATAAAGTGACTTTCCTCTATTGCTCTCAACAGCACCCTTAATGCTTTTTCTATAGTTTGGGACTTTACTGACTGACATTATGATTACAGTTTCGATGTTGTGTGTCTGGGCTAGAATCTGAAATCCTCTCTAGAAAAGCAAGAGGAAGTAAGGTTCTATATTTAAGGCCACTGTAGTGAGACATGATAAGACCTTGTCCATTGGGTAACTGTAGTCAAGCATTAAGGAGTTTATCGTCTGAGCGCCCAATGGCATCTGGATTTGAAAGAGGATCCAACTCTGCAAACAGACTGAACCAGGCTGACATATCTTGATTACTGCTCTCCAAAGCTAGAAAAAAAATCAAATAAAATTACATTCTTTGTTGAACTGCTCTTTGACTCAACCAGACCTTTTAAGTAATAAAATATTTAAGTTGGCCTTATCACATTTATTTAGTAAAAATGAATTGGATAATTGCTATATGTTCTCTTTAATCAAAGACCATAGATACTGGACTAAATTATTGACTCCATTAACACTTCAGAACAGTTTATTAAGATAATGAAGGTAAGTTATTAGCTTATCTACTATTCCACAGGGTGCATGCAAGATAATTTTAAATAAATGCACTGTAAAATGGTTTGAAGTGTTACTGAAACAGAAACCTCCATTAGTATCCCCCCCAAAAAAGTTCATAATTCAAAGATGAAAATTTAGACACAAAAACCACTCCAACCTTTTTTCTGCCCCTTAAGCATATGCAGTGCATTACTGGAATGTGTCATTGTGACAAATGTCAAATATTAGTTGTTTTTTGTGTGTTTATTTTTCCTCTTGAAATATAAAAAATATTATAGGTCCAGTTTTGTCCCCATGCCAAGTGCTTCTTAGTGCTCTGTCCTGCTGCCCATCACCATAGTATCTGATTAGCTCATTTGGATGTTGAGAGTACAGGAAAGAAAATAGATTTGTGCCATTTTTGGCATCTTCTGAGGGCACAAAGGTGGTCTGATTTTTTTTTTTCTAAAATAAGTTTTTGTATTTTTCCCCTGCTTACTTTTTCCATGAGCAATTCAGGTCGTTTCTGCTCTGTTTTTCTTGGAAGACATCATGGGCATTTGGAGAAGCAGTAGAATAATGACATCACCAAGACATTGAGAATGCATTCCCACTTTTCCCTCCAAGTGCCCAGAAGGACAGACAAGTTTTCCAACAATTCACTGGGAAAAAAATCTTAGAGGGGCTCAATTTACTGAAGCATAAAACCATGGGATATGCTTCCAGAAGTCCTAGCCCTTCATCTCAGTGATTACAGCACCAATGTGCACACAGTCAAGTGGACATAGTTGGGTAGGGCTTTGCAGTGTGGCCGCTCAGATCTGGGGTAGGCCAACCAGGGTGCTCACACTTGGCTGCCACCTGAGTTAACTCTGCAATGAAGACACCTTTAGTAAGCAGTCTTGCTGATGCACATTGAGGAGTAGAATCTAGTTCCCTCTCAAATTGTATTACAGTGAAAGGCAAACTTCATTTGCATATAAATGCAACCATGGAAGTGTGTTTTCGTTTTTTTTTATCAAAACCCTGTGGGTTTTATAAACCTAGTGAAACACTGAAACATCATTACACATAATCTATTTATAACTTCATTTTTAAAAGATAAATGCTGGTTATGTAAGCATTAATTTCAAATAAACAGTAGTAAAAATTATATCGTCCCTATTGAAGAAAGCTCCCTTCTTGCTCACTGGCTGGATTAAATCTTCACTGTCTACAGCATGTGAATTCTCTAGACCAAGCAAAACATGCAGACACATGAAATTGAGAAGTGTTTGTTATACACCAGCACATGCACTGCAGTTGTTGTAGAAACTCTGAGCTCTCCAAGTTACTTTGGAATTTATATCTGCTGACAGCAAGACACTGGTTCATGTATCCAGTAAACTACTGAAAACATGACCATAAGGGTACAGTATCTGTTTTACATGTCAGACCTCCAAATTCCAATCCCATTTTGTAAGTGTTTACAGTAGTTACTCGTGCTAATATATATGAGCTGGTATTGATATGATGCTACAGTCTTTGCTGGAAGATACTAGCATGCAACCCTGAAATAAAATACAGAAGGATAGTATTCACAGATCCATGTGCTAAAGTAATTTTCCTGTTTCTATTTTAACTGCTCAGTGCTAAGAGATGTGGACAAACATATCACTACTTTCAGAGTTATCTTGTCTCTCACCAGCAAAGTATTCTGTTTGAAATAATAAGCCAAAATGTTAGGTATGAAACACTGCTTATGAAGAAACCTTGCTGCTGCAAAGATATAGAAATAACTTACAGGGCGGTGGTGTCTTTGGAGTGCTGTGTGAAGGGAAGGGCTGGTGCGTAAGAGACCACACAGATTCTGACTGAGATGTCCAACCTTAGAGGAAACAGTAATGGATTACTAAGCAACAACCATATACCGAAGATATTGTAAAACATCATCTGAGTGCAACATATAGATCCCACGTAGAACACTGATTATTTTGTGGTAAATGTAATTAACTATGAACTTGCACTAATGCTGATAGGATTCGGACTTTTTGCTTTGGATAGCCTAAGGAAATATTAACACCTACAAAATGTTTAATGTATCAACAGTAATCCCCGCCCCACCCCCCGCCACACTCTTTAGGATAGTTCTGAATGTCCGACAGTTGCAAACATGCTACAGTGTGATACTTAATATTTACAAAGTATATAAAATCCTGCTATTTCTGTTCTTGGTTACACAAGTGTAAACTAAAATAAACTGAAGGTAATCTGGATTTAGGCTTGTGTAACTGGAAACAGAATTTGCCCTCAACACTTTCTTTGAATTTTCTTGAAGAAATTGGAAATTCTAGGGTAACGCAGACTCAGCAGTTCAGTTCAGTTCAAAGTCTGTATCTGACTTTTTTACTATATTATAAGGGGCTTAAAAATAAAAGCCAGAACATATAAATATTTAGAATGTCTAAACAGTGTGTATTTTATAGATACAATGTGTGGTCACCTCAAATAAGGACAGTGGAGATTTTCTCAACAAGTGCTATCAAGTTAGCAGATTTTGCTCGTATTTTGTGGATTCAAAAGCACTATTGTATACATGACAAATTCAGGACTTGTGCAAGTATTACCAACATAAATAATCCTTATTCATGCAAGTGGTCCCATTGACATCATGAGGGCTACTCACATAGGGTTGGAAGATCAAGACCTAATTTAATAAACTGCAGAGCTATGTGTTTCCAAATCTGAATCAATAGATTTTGGTTATGTCTATACAGTGCCAGAAGGTAAGCACGCTATTTTTGGAAAGAAGCAAAACTTTGTTATTGAAAAGGGTGATAACTGATAGATTTCCTGGCTGGATTAGTTAATATTCTGAGCTTCATCACAGCAGTACTTGCCCAACCTCTACTGCGATATCACTACTGCAAGACAGTTCTTTTTAGTCCCTAACACATTTGCACCCAATCCTTCTATGGAAGTTTTGCCATTATTGTCAAATGGAAGCAGCACCTGGCCTTTTGTACAAACATAAAAAAGACATCTATAGTTTGAGTAATTCAGATGCTTATTACTGAAGCTTCCAGCAGCATGAAGGCCAAGGTCAAGGAGTTGTGAAGGTAGGAATCCAGATGAACTAGGCAGAGGTTCTGACTCTGTAGCAGGATTCTGTGAAAGGAGACTGGTATGAGGACTCCGAAGCACATTTTGACATTCCTGGACGATCTCTCCAGCACTTGAACAGGGACTCAGTATGTTATCCAAGAATGACAGCTCTTTCTCACAATCTTCTCCTTCCAAATAATCTACCAGCAGATTGCTGGAAACTGAAGGAGGAAAGAAAATAAGTTGGAAGAGCATTTTTTGAGATAATAGCACAGACTGTGGTCCTTATGATTACTAAATTCCTGCTAACTTTTTAATATAAAATGAAGGGTCATATTTTGCTCTGTTACAAAGAAGTACCCATAAGTTCACTCTGACTTATACTTCTGTTATGGAAAGCAGGATTTGGCCGACAATATGAATTCATGTTGCATAGAAGACAAGATAACAAGACAGACCCTCACATCTGCATGTGGTTTTACTGAAGTCAGTGGGTCACAAGGGGTGGTAGCTATGTTGGTGGGACACACTCTCCTGCTGATATAGCACTGTGTACATGAGCGCATATGCCGCCAAAACTTATGGCACTTGGGGGCGGGTTTTTTCACACCCCTGAGCGACAACATAAGCGCTAGTGTATACATGGCCTACCTGTGGACACCTTAGTCTCCACGTGAGCAATGGCTGCTCCTGTGAGTCAAAGCCATGTAAGGGCATGTGACCCTGGACTCCATCTTGTGCCTGTGCTTTTCCACAAACTGTGCTGTGGGCTCTGTTTGGGACAGTAAAATTTCATCGACATGTGAAAGGGTATAAAGACCCTGGAAACATCTCCATTTTGTCTTCATTTCCTGCTTCACTTCTTTGGACAGGACTTCTAACAAGGCAGCTCTAAACAAGGACTGATGACCGCCAAGCTGTTTGGATAATTTCCAGAGAGACTTCTGCAAACTAGCAGTTTATTCCATCAAGCCTTCAAACCTGATATAAGAACTGTGCAATCACTTGCATGCATGTGATTTCCTTAACCATTGTCAATCTTTCTTTTCTCTTATAAATAAACCATTATATTTTAGTTACTAAAGGATAGACAGCAGCGTGATTATTGGATAAGGTCTGAGTTATATACTAACCTGATTTTGTGGCTGATTTCTTGGGATCAGAAGAACCTTTTGTTTGATTCAACTGGTTTTCAGTAACCACTCATAATTAAGTCTAGTGTCTGGGTGGTGAAATGCCTGACTTCTTGTTAAGCAGTGTGGTGAATCAGAAGTTTACTTTTGCTACTGGCATGGTATATCTTATGGTTGAATAACAACCACCAGTCTGGGGTAAGTCTATTTCTCAGCAGTTTGTCCTGAATCTGGCATCCTCAGCTGTGACCCACTGAGGCACGGTGACACCTTGTCTTTAAAATAACAGCACATTTATACCCAGAACTGAACAGGGTATTCAAGATGACAATGTGCTATTGACTTACTGAAAATAGTATACTGCTATTGTATGTATTTTCTCTCCTTTTTAATACATCCTAATAGCCTTCTGCATTTTTGACAACTGGTCAATGAGCTATTTTCATTTAGCAGTCCAAAGTGAGTACAGATCTCTTCCTGAACAACTACAATTAATTTATAACCCAGCAATGTGTGAGAGTAATACAAATGCTGTGAGGGTGTTATAGACTCTTCAGCACCCAAAAGGTGGGGCGGGGGGGAAGCTCTGTGGTCATGTTATACCACATCTCAGTTTCCCTAATGAAAGGAGGCAATACTTCTCTGGGAGGTAGAAATATAGGATCCAGAGGAAAGGGCAGTCAAGGAAAGGAGGCAAAACAACTATACCTAGTTCTCAAAAGCACATCAAAGGCAGGTAGTCTCCTAGGAAGTTCTGTTGCTGGTAGGAGACCAGTACTTTGGACTCCCCAAAGGATTGTTGCAGAACATGGGTGTTTATTTTGCATTATAAACCTTGTTTGAATAAGTAGCCTGAGGAATTGAGGGATTTTAGGAAAAGACTTAGTGAGCGTTGGCTTTAGAGTAAATATTCAAGCCCTCTTTTCCAAAATGAGAATTTTTTTTCCCTGTATCAAAAAGGGTCACTTGTGTGTGGAAGAACTTTGAAATTTGGCCTGGCCATTTTCCAGTGTGCACTCTCTTGCACTTATCTATGCTCAGTTTTTCTGCCACAGTGTTGCCCAGTTGACTGACTTTATTGGATCCCTCTAAAGTTCCTGAGTCCTTCCTTGTTTTGACTAACCTAAATAATTGTTATCTGAATTGTTGACCTTCACTGTCTCTTTTCCAGATTATAAATAAATATATTCAACACTATTCATCCCAGTATGGATCCTTGGAGTTATCCCACTATTGACCTATTTTCTTGTTGAGAATTTACCATTTCTTAGTTTCTAATCCATGACAGAACTTTACTTTTCTCCCTGTGACTACTTAGTTGCCTTAATTGTCTGTCTCTCTTGAGAAACTTTGAAGTGAACCAAGTAGGTCTTTATTTGGCTGAAAAAGCAGTAACTTATTAGATCTTTTTCTACACTCAGGAAGTGCCCTGATTCAACAAACTCTGTAGATACGGGGTGTTGACCCTTATGTGCATAGAAGGGTAAGCTCGAGTTTGTACCCGTTGTGCTAATTGGGGGCCATATAAACCATGATTAGCTCAATCCATCCTAAGGCTGGATTGCCCTTGCCCACACTTAGGAGTCAGCTCACTGGTGCAGCTACAGACACAGCTAAATTGGGGCTATTTCATGTGTAGACAATGCCTGAGAGACAGTAGGACTGGGCCTTGTAAAACAGCTTCATTAAGTGCAGAGTCTAGAGATTATCAGACTTGCCGCTACAGTAGAACCTCAGCGTTATGAGCACCTCGGGAATGGAGGTTGTTCGTAATTCTGAACAAAACATTATGGTTGGCTTTTCAAAAGTTTACAACTGAACATTGACTTAATATAACTTTGAAACTTTATTATATAGAAGAAAAATGCTGGTTTTAACCATCTCAATTTATATAAAATAAGCACAGAAAGTTTCCTTACCTTGTCAAATTTTTTTTAACTTTCCCTTTATTTTTTTAGTAGTTTACTTTTAACACAGTACTGCACTGTTTTATCTTTTGTTTTTTGGTCTCTGCTGCTGCCTCATTGCATACTTCTGGTTCCAAATGAAGTATGTGGTTGACTTGTCTATTTGTAACTCTTAGATTCTACTGTATATGTTCCTTTACTTGCTACTCTTGGGCTGATATACTGCTTGGCAAAAATCCTATCAATTCACATGTACATTCACATTTAATGTTTGTTTCAGTATAATATGGTTGTGTTTTTACTAAGCCATCTAGGGTACAGAGGTGAGATGTAAGCTTGTGTATGTGTTTCTAAGTGAGGACCTCCTGATGCTGCACTTCTAACTATTTTTTTAAATCTCTGACTTTTTTTTTTACTATGACTAATCCCACCAGGCCAGCACAAAGAGCTGATCATTCTGTAAAACGATCTTAAAAATAAGTGTTCTCAAAAATTACACATCCTAATATCAATTTTTTTAAAAAGTGTTTAATTTGATGTTAACTTTCTCCATATACTGAGATTTCTTAACTTTCTCATGGCTAAAAAGCTTAGATTCACAAAGCTCATTCATCTGAATTTTTTTTTCTTCTTCTGTCACAGGAATAAAACCAGCGGGGGGGAAGGCCTAAGTCAAGAGAACTATCCCAGAAAAGCTGCAAAGTAAAGGCACAGCACAGATGAAATTCCCAAAAGAATGGATCCAGATAATCACTGTTTATTTTTTTTAAAGTTCATATATAAAACGTAGACAGTGAATAGTCCACTGTAGAGAAGGATGTTGTTATCCTACCTAAAAAACTCCCAAACTTTACATCTTCATCGTGTTCCTTAAAAAGGATATTGATTAATTTGATTTTTAGTCTCCACTGTTTGCAATATCCTCTTAAATAATAAAAATATTTTCTGTACTCATCCATTTTTGTCTTGTTTTATATTAAGCAAATATAGATATTTTCCCTCTATTTTCACCCCCCACACACACACACACAGGTGGATTTCACCCTTTGGAATAAAGAGTGTGCCCCTCTTAAGAAACATCTACATTTATTTAAAAAAACAAACAAAAAAACAATTATAATGGTGGGTTAAGGTAGCTCAACACTTCCCATTGTAACACTGTTTTCAGTTGCTTATAACTTGGCCAAATTTTAACTGTTCAGCCTGAAATTTCCCAGGCTGCATGTCTGCCTCAGCATGAGCATTTTGGGAAAATTTCAGCAAAAATAGTTCAACCCCTTCCAAGAATGAGATTAGGGAAAAACACATTGTTTTGCCCATTTTTCCAAGGTCCTTACTATGTATCCTCTCCGTCCATGGCCTTCCCCAACAGCTCTACCCAGAGACCTACATAATACAAAGAGGCATGATATTGCTCCTCTGTTCTCCCCCTCAAGACGCGCACACACACACACCAGGCAGATTTCACACTTTGGAATGGTACTCCCCCTTTTAAGAAGCACCTTTATATTTACTTAAAAAACAAAACAAAAAAAACAGGAAATGTATGAGTGGAGTGAAAAACATTGTTTTTGTTGCTTGCAAAAGTAGTGGCTTCCCCTCCAGTAAGAGTGGGAGATTTATTTTTTAAGATGGAGTACCCATGTGTAATCTATGCAGCTATTTAATAGAAACAATTTAGATTGATCTGCAGAAGCCATCGCTTAGGGCCTTCTAATACAGTTTTAGAAAGAGCTCTATATAGAGATTTATACTGCATATGTGGTTTATAATAACCAAAGAATAAATTCCTTTGTATCTACAACCATAGTTTTTATTCCATAATTACACAGTTTATTCTATATGTTTAGCACTTCTGGCTTCCTCAATTTCCTTCTAATCCATCTCCAGTGGGACTACTGCGAACATTCCAATCATCTGAGCAGCTTTCTGTTAGCTACTGTTAAAAGTAAGAATAGAAACAAGTTTTTTCTCAGTTTTCTTCCCAAGTATGGATCAGGTAAACACTGAGAGCCAGATTCTTCTCTATACCAGTTCTACTCCACTGTATCTCCGCTAACTTAAATGGAGTTTCTCATCATTTACAGCAGTGTAAGAAGAGAATCAGACACAGGGACAGCAAATTACCTTGGTCCAAGACTGGAAATAGTCAGTCTTGGATGAGGAAGTTACTCACCTTATGCAGTAACGATGGTTCTTCGGGATGAGTGTCCTGATGGGTGCTCCACTGTAGAAGTATCTGCATCCCTGAGCTGCTGATCAGAGAACTTGGGTAGCAGTGTCCATTCAGCCCACACATGCGCCACCCCCTCATGCTCTGCCATGAGGCTAACCAGTGCTGCGCATGTGAACCCTCCTCAGTTCCTTTCCTACTGCAGAGTCATTGACAAGAACTCCAAAGCAGAGGAGAGGAGAGTGGGTTGTGGAGCACCCTTGGGGACACACATCTTGAAGAACCATTGTTACTGAACCAGGTGCGTAACTTCCTCTTCTTCTTTTAGTAGTGTCCCTATGGGTGCTCCACTATAGGTGACTCCCAAGCAGTACCTCTCACTGGAGGCTGGGGCTTCTGAGTTGAGTCTGTTACAGATAATAGCACTGTGGCACCAAATCTGGCATTGGCAGCAGAGTCCCCCAGGATGGCATAGTGCTCTGTAAAGGTATCTGCAGATGCTCAGGTAGCTGCTCTGCAGATTTCTGATATAGGGATACCTTTGGAGAAGGCAATGGATGAGGTGACCGATCTCGTAGAGTGTGAAAGTATTGAAGATGAGGTTGTTACACTGCAAATCTGGTAACAGAGGTTGATACCGTTCAAGACCCATTTGGAGAGTCCTTGAGCTGAAATCACTGTGCCTATCTGCAATGGAGAGGAAGACTCTCTGAGATTTTCTAAAAACTCTTGCCTTGTCCAAATAGAAGGCCAAGACTCTCCTCGTGTCAAGCATATGGAGGATAGTTTCCCTAGTATCCTGATGAGGTTTGGGGTGAATGAGTTGGTTCATGTGAAGTGCGGAAGTCACCCTGGGAGTGAACTTTGGATGCGGTCTAAGCATGAAGAACACTGTACAGGGGTGTACACCATCCGAGCCCCTATTTCCCTTATCCTTCTTGTCAAGGTGATGGTGATCAGGAACGCTGTCTTCATGGAGAGGTGAGTTAAAGGACAAATGACCATGGGTTCAAACTGCAGTCTGGTCAGTCCTTTTAGTACTAGGTTGAGATCCCATTATGGGGTAGGAAGTCTGGGTTGAGGAAAGAGATTCGCTATGTCTTTGAGAAACCTCTTAGTAGTTGTGTCGGAGAAAACTGAGTGCCTTACTACTTGTTAAGTAGAGTCATCGGTGGACATAGCACTAGTTGTGACAGGCAAGGATACCATGTCTGTCTGGGACAGCTAGGAGCGGTCAATATGATGTTTACTTTTTATTTTCAAGAGGACTTTCAGTAATAGAGGGAATGGGGGAAAGGTGTAAAGAAGGCCCTTGCCTCATAAGAGGAGGAGAGAGTCCCCCAGGGAGTTTTGTCCAATCCCCACTCTGAAGGAGTACTGTGGACATTTCTTGTTTTGGTAAGTGACAAAGAGGTCTATTGTTTGTCTCCCCCATTGTCCCCATTCATGGTCGTGTGGGAATTTGTGACTGAGACTGTCTGCTGTCATGTTGTGCACTCCCAGTATGTAGGCTGCTGATATTGTGGAAAATGCACCAGTTCCATAGCTTTTGTGCTTCCATGCACAGGGAGGGTCACCTACCCCCTCCTTGTTTCTTTATGTAATACATGCAGGCCGTGTGATCTGTCATGACTTTTGTGTGCATGCCTCTGATCAGCCAGATGAAGTGAGCACACATATTCCCTGACTACTCTGAGTTTGAGCAGGTTGATGTGAAGGCATGTCTCAGATGGAGACCATTTGCCCTGCACTGTGAGATTGTTGAGATGTAAGCCAAATCCTATGAAGGATGCATTAGCAGTCAGGGGCAGGCTGAACAAAGGGGATTCCTGTGCAGACATTTATTGGGTTTTTCCACCAATTCAAAGATTGTTTGATCTTGGTGGGCATTGATAGTAGCTTGTTTATGTTGTCTCTGTTCCATCTATAAACCGAACCATGCCTGGAGGCATGAGCTATAACCAATGTGTCCACGGTCAGATGCCCCAGAAGCTGGAGGCAGTGTCTGGCTGAAATTTGGGGGCTGGATTGCACTGTTTCTAAAAGCGTGGAGAGGCTGAGGAATCTGTGATGTGGGAGGAGTGCCCTTGCTCAGATGGAGTCAAGGTCTGTTCTTAAGAATTCTAACCTCTGTACTGGGATTAATGTTGAGTTTTTGTGCATTGATTTGTAGGCCCAGATTCTGGAGTAGATCCAGTGAGGTATGGATGATTGGTTGGGCTTTGACAAAGGAATGTGCCCTGAGGAGACAATTCTCCAGGTAAGGATAAATCATGATGCCCTTGGAGTGTAAATGGGCTGCCACTACCAAGAAGACCTTGGAGAATACTCTGTGGGCTGAAGACAGGCCAAAAAGGGAGTGCTCTGTACTGGTAGTGGTCTTGGCCTAGTGTAAATCATCTGTGACTTGGTATGATTGAAATGTAAAAAGACGCATCTTGAAGGTCGAGGGCCAAGAACCAGTCTCCTTTTTCTAAAGCTGGAATAATTGTTGCTAATGTGACCATCTTGAACTTCTGAGCCTTGACAAATTTGTTGAGCACGCTGAGGTCTAGTATGGGCCTCCAACCTCCCTTTTTCTTCAGTATCAGGAAGTAATGAAAGTAGAAGCCTTTTCCTCTTAGATGTGTGGACACTGGCTTTATGGCTCCTGTGCTAAGGAGATGGTTTCTCTCCTGTTGAAGCAGGCTCTTGTGAGAAGGGTCCCTGAAGAGGGATGGGGAAGGGTGTTGGGAGGGTGTGTGTGGGGGAGGTGTGAAATGGAGATTATTTGAGATAGTTACTTCATTCAACACCCATTGGTTGGAGGTTATCCATTCCCAGGTGCTGCAGAAAGGGGTGAGATGGCATCCAAAGGAATGGGTGAGGTTTTCCAGCATCAAGTGGTGTTGAGGAGAGTGTTCTGTGGGCACATCAGCCAACCCATCAAAACTGTTGCTTTGAGGTGGAAGGTTGAGAGGAAGTAGGTTGAGATCCTGATGGTTTCTGTCTGGGGAACCTAGACTTCTTCCTCTGAGCTTCATATGACCTTTGAGATGAATATTGCAATGAGCAGGGTTTCAATGATGGCTGAGGACTTTCTTTTCTACTCAAGTGTGTAGAACCCGAGGGATCGAAGAGTAGCCCTGAAGTCTTTTAAGATATAGAGGGAAGTGTTAGTCCTTTCTGGCAAGCAGTTTTGTCCCTTCAAAAGGAAGGTCCTCCTCAGTTGTTTGAACCTCTTTTGGGAAGTCAGATAGGTGCAACCAAGAGGGTCATCTCATCATGACAGCAATAAAGATGGAACATGCCACCATGTCAGCTGCATCCATGGGCAGCAGGTATCATAGATACAGGAAGGTGTTGCCTTCCCAAACAGTCTGACATACCCCGCCCATGCTCCACCTCCAGGCCCCAACCTGCCTGCTGTTCTCTGGAGCAGGCAGGCAGGGGGCCGTGCCGTGCCATGCCACCCATCCTCCTAGTGCTGGGGTCATGCCATCCACCCATCTCTGGGGCCAGGGGCACTCTGGCTGCACCATCCACCTGTTGCTGGGGCCGGGGTTGCTCCAGCCATGCCACCTGCCCAGGCTGGCAGCTCAGCCAGGGGGTGCCTTCAGGGGCAGGGGGGCTGGCCGGGGCTTGAGGCAGGCAGCACAGCCTGGGGAGGCTGGGGCCACACTGCCCAGCTCTCTGGGGCCGATGGGGCTGGGGCTGTGCTGCTTGGCTCACTGGCGCTCTGGGGCTGGAGGGTGCTGGGGGGCACTAGCCTGGGGCAAGGGCCTGCAACCACTGTGGGGGCTGGACTACAGTGGGTGCAGAAGGGACGGAGATTCAGGCAGAAGGGGTGGGGCTGAGGGGGTTATCCTCCCCAAGCCAGGGGTTCACCCACCGCCCATGGTTGCATTGACTGCAGAGTGGAGTGATGTCTTTGCCATCAGTTGGCCTTCATTGGTAATGGCCTTGAATTGTTCCTTGTATGAATCTGGGAGCTGCTCAGTAAAAGAATTGAGTTTGAATAGTTCTGATAATCATATTTCGCCATTAGGGCTTGATAGTTTGTAATGTGGAATTGAAGGGTGGCTGAGGAGTGTGTTTTCCTGCCAAAAAGATCAAGGCGCTTCCAATCCCAGTTGTAGGGGGTGGCCCTTTGAGTTAATCATGTCCACTATGATCGAATTGGGAGGTGTGAGAAGAGGAACTCACTATCTTTTGCCAGCACATAATATTTTTTGTTGGCCCACTTACATGTTGGAGGGACTGATGCAGGAGTCTGCCATGATTTTGGCAGAGTCCAAAAGAGCCTCATTAATAGGGAAAGCTATTCTGAACAAGGTAGAAGAATGTAAAATGTCCACTAGTTTGTGGTGCGACTTGGTCACCTTCAATAGTGAAAACTGTAGTGCCTCTGCCCCCTGCTATGCCAGTTTCTGAAATAGTTTAAAGTCATTTGCCATCAGTGGCGGAGGGGGCATCACCATCTCATCTGCTGATGACGATGAGAAATTAGCCTGAGGGGTAACTTCTTCCTCAACTTTAGTTTCTTGTTCCTCCCTCATGTTCAGATGCCCTCACAGCAGCAGCTGAAGGAGGATGTCGTCTTGGTTGCTGGTAGGCCACACTAGAGTTATGGAAGACATGTTGTTTTTGAGACCGCCAGGAATCCTAGTAGGGCCATTGTGAGGGTGGGAAGGGGACCGATGGTTGTTACCCTGGCTCCCCAAACCAGGGAGGCTGTGGATAAGGTTGATCAGGTGGTTGTGGTCCATAATGGAATTGGGCACCATATGGAGAGTGAGAAGAGAGTGGGAGACCACGTCCTCTTGCTCATTTTCTGACTCGGAGGATGAAAAGGGTGGTGCAGGACAAGAGATCACCAGCAAGTCAAGAGCTCTGGGTAAACTTAGTACTGTGGCCCCAGTTCTGAGCAGATGTGAATCCGGTGTGTCAGACACTGAAAAGTCCATCACATACCAGAAGTCTGGCGGCACCAAAGGTGTCTGTACCAGTGTTGTCAGTGCTGAGATGTTTATACCGAAGGCTTTGGTGATGTGGGCTTGGTAGTATGGTCTGTTGGTGCCCGGCGTGCCATAAGCAGTACTGATGTTAATGTCAGTATCGGCAGTGCCTTCCCTGAGGCAGATTTTCTGTTTCTCACACCCAGACGGTATCAGTGGTCCCTTGCCTGTGCCTATTGGTTCCTTCAGCAACCCCATATGGTCAATCGGGACAGTATTGTGAAAGCCCCGGGTACTGGATTTAGAAAGTTTCAGTGC
Source organism: Gopherus flavomarginatus (assembly GCF_025201925.1). Lineage (NCBI taxonomy): Eukaryota > Metazoa > Chordata > Testudines > Testudinidae > Gopherus > Gopherus flavomarginatus. Next base: position 21,930,333 of record NC_066626.1, on the reverse strand, counting down.
CATCGGTACCTGTGATACTGATTGAGCCAGAGATTGTTTCTGGCTCAATCGAGGCTTACTATGGGCACTCACAGCCCATTTCCCAGAGGCCTTAAATGAGAGGCTCGTAGACATCATCTTGGGCTCACCTCTCTTAGATGTAGAGGGTTGCGGTAAGTTTTCCCACCATCCAGGGTCTTGGTGAAGCTCGGATGGTTAAAGAATTGCCTCCATGAGTTAGAGTTTGAGCCTCAGTTCTCTGTTCTTTCTGGATCTCAGCTTCAGTTGCTGGCATGAACCACACTTCTGTGGGATGTTTCTCTCCCAGGCTGCGGACGCATTGAGACCGTCCATCAATCACTGGGATAGATTCCTTGCAACACAGATGCTTCTTGAAGACTGGGGAGCCAGATTTACCCTGTCCCAGAGGGTCCCCAGACAGGGAGTTGAAGAAAGAACAAAGTCCTTTTTTTGTTTGTTTGTTTTTTAAAGCAATGGCCAAATAAAAGATAAATGAAGTAAGAAAGAAAAAGAAGCTTCAAAAAGTAGCTAAAGATTAATAATTCTAAAGAGGTTAATAATGCGCTAATGGACAGCTAAAGCTCCATCTCTAAGCAGGGGCAGTTGAGAAAGAATTGAGGAGGGTTCACCGGCAGAGTGCTTGTTAGCCTCATGGCAAAGCATGAGGGGCAGTGCATGCACAGGCTGAATGGACATTGCTCCCAAAGTTTTCCGATCAGCAGTGGTGGGACGCAGACACACCTACAGTGGAGCACCACAGAGACAGTACTCAAAGAAGAAACATGAAAGTTTTAAGGTCTGAAATTATGAGCTTCCATAGCTAGAACTACATGAGTTATACCACTGAGAAGATGACCAGTGATATACAACATTCATCCATAACCACAGCAAGACATGATACTGGACCTTAAATTCATAACATCCTGATTTAGCTAAAATAGCTTTTCTGCAACTTTCAAGAATTAAAAAATATAATAGTATTAACTCTTCTCCACCCTGGGATCTGTACATGATAATTAAGGCAACCAGGCAGAGTGATATGGAAGAGCATCAGTAAACATTTTAAAACTGCATGTTTTCTAAAAATATCTTTTAAAGGATGGTAAATATAATCACCATAATGCATAGTGGCATAAAGAATTTATTGGCAATAGGGGCCAATTCCTCCACAGATTCCTCAACAGGAATTTTTGGTCACTAGATCTGCCTTGTCACAGATACAGAAGTCCCTCCTCCAGCCCAACCACCACCACTTTTGCACAGGCCCACTTGGAGCCAGCACTGACCCTCCTCCAGAGGGTGCTGAGTCCTCCCTGTGTATCCTCTCTGTCCACTGCCTTCCCCAATAGATCTACTCAGAGACATATGTAATACAAAGGGCTTCAGATTGTTCCTTTATTTCAGTGATGGGCAAACTTTTTGGCCTGAGGACCATATCTGGGTATGGAAATTGTATGGTGGGCCATGAATGCTCATGAAATTGGGCGTTGTGGTGTGATAGGGGGTGAGGGCTCCGGTTGGGCATGCAGGCTCTGGGATGGGGCTAGAGATGAGGGGTTGGGGGTGCAGGAGGGGCTCCGGGTTGGGACTGAGGGGTTTGGAGGGGGTCAGGGCTGGGTCAGGAGGGCAGGCTCCAGGCAGCGTTTACCTCAAGCAGCTCCCAGAAGCAGTGGCATATCCCCCCTCCGGCTCCTAAGCAGAGACATGCCCAGGCAGCTCTGTGCGCTGCCCTGTCCGCAGGCGCCACCCTTGCAGCTCCCATTGGCTGCTGTTCCCAGCCAATGGGAGCTGCGGGGGTGGCGCTTGAGGCAGGAGCAGTGTGCAGAGCCCCCGGGCTGCCGCTACATGTAGGTGCCAAAGGGGGGATATGCCGCTGCTTCCAGGAGCTGTGCGGAGTAGGGCAGGCCCCCGACCCTGCTCCCCGGTTGGTGCTCCACAGCGCAGCAAGTCCCGGACCCCACTCCCCTGCGGGCCAGATTAAAACATCTGGAGGGCTCAATGCAGCCCCCGGACTGTAGTTTGCCCACCCCTGCTCAATTTTCTCCCCCCTCCACACAGATCAAGGTGGATTTCACCCTTTGGAATAGAGTGCCCATCCCTTTTTAAGAAGCACCTTACATTTATGTAAAAAACAAAAACAATTATGGGGGGTGCAAGTGCCTCAACACTTCCCATAAATTAACTGTTTTCAGTTGCTTATAACTTTGCCAAAGTTTGGCATGTTGGATGTCTGCCTCAGGCTGAGTGTTTGGGAAAGTTTCAGCAAAAATAGTTCAGCCTTTCCCAAGAATGATTAGGGAAAAATACTTTGTTTTGCCTATGTTGTTGTTTTTAAAAAAGTTTTTTTGTTCAGAAGCTGGAATGCCTACATGCTTTCAAATAAGGGCTTGAAAATGGGCTGGGGTCCCCCTGGGATCAAAGATCTGCATTTTGCTGTTTGTATGAAAAAAATACACAAATTTAGCCAAACTATGAGCCTTTGAAAAATTTGTTTGCATTTGCTCAATAGAAACTTGTTAGAATTTGGCAGCTAAATGCTCAGAAGATTCCATCTCCACTGAGCATTCTCTAGCCCAGCACTAAAAGGACTGAGCAGGACTTTCCCTGAAATTGCTGTTGTAGCATTGGGCACAGGAACTGAGAGCAGGATGATTGCTTTACCTGTGCTCTCAATCCTCACCAGACAATGCGGAGGAAGAAGCTGCTGAGTCGACTACAGAGGGGACAAGAGCTGGACTTAGAAACCTAAATGGGGAAACTGGAACAGGGAACTAATGGAGAAGCTAGGATTGAGTAGTTAAGGAGACTGGGAGCCAGTGTGGGTGGAGAGCAGAGAGAAACTAGAAAAGGTGGGCAAGGACACTGGGAGACATTGTGGGGAAGGAGGGTGGGGGGGACTTGGAGCCTAAGATTGAACAAGGAGTTGGGGAAGACTGGGACTGAGAGTCTGGGGAAGCCTGGGGTTGGCTGGCAGAGACTGGAACTGGAATGAGGAGCCAGGGAAGAGACAAGAGTGGGAAAAGCTCAGGCTGAAGGTGATGTGGCAGGAGTCAGGCATGGAATGAAATAGGCAGAAGGATCTGTGACCACTAGACATACTCCCCTTCAAACCCAGAAGGGTTGAGGAATAGAACCAAAGATTCCCAAATCTCAATATTCCTCTGCTGTTAGCAAATACCTGTGAACCGCCCTGTCAAAGTTTGTGTCTCATTCCCCCTCTAGTGACTGTCATCCTCTACGTGAACCAATCTACTACTGCTATTGGTTAGTTCAAGCAGCAGAGGTCTGTGCTGTGGATCAAAAGGTTCTAATCCTGCAGATGACCCCTCTGGATGTTGCTATGATTGCACTTCATATAATGGAATATCTGGTTTTTGCATTGCTTTTTTATAAACCTAGGAAACTCATCCCTAGAGCACAGTCCATCATATGTACCGAATGAGACTTCAGCCCTGTGGAAACAATAGTATCATAATGTATATACACAAGGACGCTGAATTAAGGTTGTACAGGCATATAGTTTGTGTGTTTGGGTTTAAAGATATAGCATGTAAGATCAGGACTATAAAATACACATTGGTGTGTGGCAAGCTAATGGTTTTATAGGCATGAATTTGGAGTGAGTTCATTACTTGTGTCACCCAATCAAATTACCTGAAATCCAAAATATATGTGTATTTAACATCTTACCTGCTTCACTTTCCAAATTGATAGAAGGTTCCTCATCCAACAAAATTAACCTGATTCAAAAACCAAAGAGAATTGGTCAGATTGAGCACTAAAATGCAAGATGTGTTGAAATGTTACTGGCTCAATGCTAAAGAAAGAATTAAGGCTTACTTTTCCTCTTGCTAATGTTGGTTTTACATTTAGGTAACTCTAAGAATTTCAATGAGGTTGTTCTGGCTTTACACTGGTATGAGAGAGAGAAAAATCTGGCCCCTTGTCTCAAAATTTACAGGGCTAAAGCCAGATTTTGAAAAGGCTGAACTCCCTTAATTCCCAATAAGTGATCAGCACTTCTATAAACTACATCATTTATTAAATGCCTAACTATTGATTTAGAAGTCTAACATTAGGCAGTCCTTTTCAGACCATCCTGGCCTGTGTTCATTTTGTATTTTTACATTTTAAATTAACGTCTCTGTGCTTGGTGAACTTAAGGTAATGGAAACTGATCAAGACAATGAAGTGAGAAAATGGTATTGACAGATATATAGAGAATAACTCATAAGCTAATATCTATTTACTATATTTGTTTTGTTTTTATTAAGATTGCAATAGGTTCTAAAACATGTTACAGATTGACATATTTCTTACAAACAATTGTGTAACTTTGCAAACTTTGGCAAAGTTGTATAACTTTTTTTGTTTAACATATAGAAATTAATAAACAAGTTATCATCAAAGAAGGTCTAATCTGGCTAAGAACACTGACTACAAACAATTATTTTAACCTAACAAGATGAGATGTTGTTTTCAGTGGTGGGGGCAAAAAAACAGAAATAAAAAAATCAAGAAAATGCCAAAGTGGAAAAAGAATGAAAAGGGTTTTAAAATGCATGTTGGAGAAGAAAGTAAGTTTATATATTATTATTTATGAATACTAGGAAGCAGAGACCCTCTTCCTAATACCCACATCAAACATGTTCAACGTGTTGCTTTTAATCCTCTACAATCTCACATCATTTTTCTTCCTGCTTACTTATCAAGGTTTGTACTGATGGTGTCTTTCTCTATCTTCTCTTTATGTTCTTCAGTGGGATTGTTTAGGGAAGGCTCCTGTGGTTGCTGAGAAGTGGAGAAAATATATTTTAAGAGAGGGAACTGATGATATCTACAATTAACATCTCCAGTCTAATGATTTGAACACGGTAATCTATATAGCAGTAACTTTTCTCTCAATTATCTGGTTGTAACAATCATTGTTTGTAATTAAGAAATTACACTTTTTGATACTGTGACTGTAGTTACACTGTAATATCACAGATGCACTAAAATTTTGGTCATACTTTACATAAAGATTCCATTTATAAATGATAAATGATTTATATAAAGATTAATAGATATTTTAGGTATGTTCCAGACATGAGTAGTATGTGTTATAGATGATTATGAGCACATCATTAGATGGAGTTGTAAGTCATGGATAGTAATAAGCGATCTGTTGGTCTCTATAATACTCTAACAATTAACCTATTTATTAAAATATCACTTATTTATTAGCCCCTTATATATTCTTTTTTTATAAATGGAACCTTAATATAAAGTGTGACCACAGGGTTTTTTGGTTTTGTTTTTTTTTAAATGAAAATCCGATAAATTAACAACTTATTTATCCACTTGCAAAATGAGAATGGGGAATGGACTTGTTTATGCCAGACTTGTCAGTAGTTTAATTCTAGACAAATAAATTACAATGGTTATTCAAATTTGAAATTTACTTCTCAAAAAAAAAAAGTTTTCATTTCAAGAACCTTGTATTTTACAGAAATAACATGAAAACTTCACCTCAAGTGAAACAGAGTGATATGGGTGGACACCTATGAACTCCTCATGGATTTTGGACATCAGTCCTGCTGTCTTCTTGCAGAAGTGCAAAAAGGTTATCTGAGAAGGACAAAGTCAAAGGAGATATTACACAGATTTACCTCTAACAGCTATTTATATCATTATTTCCCTGTCTCCTTTGACATAAGCAAATTCTAAACAAATTAGAAGTTCTTCCCAATCCTGAATCTCTCATTTCAGTAAGAAAGATATGTAAGGGACGTTTCAAGATGGAAACATGTAACTCTATCCTCCCAGCCATCTGTTCATAGGACTTTGTATGTTCCACAGAGGGAAGAATTGCTTCTGAAACTAGAGTCTTTTCTTCCAGATATTGCTGTGGAGAGGACAGGACAGAGAGAAAATAGAAAAGTTCACTAGTGTGAAGGAGCACAGGCTCTTCTGTTGAGAGAAAGATTGGAAAGGAGGATTTCTCTCTGTCCACAATATCTTTTGGAACAATTTTGTAAAACCCCTTCTGCCATTTTTTTATTTCAACAAGGATGAAAATATATATAAATATGGACACTCTCCTCTTAAAAAGAAGCCCAAAAATGTGCAAGTTTCTCCATTTTGAGGGTTCCTGCCAGAAGCATGCTTACTTGTGAAACATGGACAGGAGTGACTTGAGACTCGCTGATTTCTCAGCCTGCAGAGTTAGGGGGAGAGTAGCAGTGAAAAAGATTGATATTGGATGGGGGAAGATTTATCTAAACCAGGAAAAAATTGTTTGGGTTCAGTTTATTTCAGGGATCAGGTTCGTTCTCATAGCTGGGTTCTCTTGTCCAGGGGCCATTGTAATCCATCCAGAAGGCTTTAAGAGCTGCTCTCATGACGAAAGCCTTTTGGGTTCACTTCAGGCAGGAAAACAGGATGGAGAATTTGGCTTGGGAGTTCTGAGAATATCAGCAGCACTGCAGATGGCAGAAAATAAACACAGCTGAGCAACAGAATCCGGGCACGTACTTCTGCTCAGTTAGGCTTTGCATGGAAGCACAAGCTCTTTGGTTAGAGGCTCTGATTTGATAGCTGAATCTGTGAAGACTGTGTTACAGTAACTTTAGGGATAAAGTGAGAAAATGGCTATATAACATCAATGGCAACATTTGCCTTCAAAAGAAGTCCTGTTAATTACCTAAATACCTTTCTTCAATACATATTTCTAGTTTCCATTCCCTTCTCTCCTATTTTCAGCTCATTCTGGAGTTTTCTCCAGATATGCTAAAATTCAAAAAGCATTGAAATGAGGAAAATGGACACTCTTAAGTTGGATGGATCACAAACTTACTGAGCCTGATCCACCACAGCATTGCTTCAGCTTCATGGCAATTTAACTTCATGCATTGACTCTTTAAACCTGGGATACAACACAGCCTCTTATAAAATAGAAATTCTTCCAAGAAATCCCAAAGGAAGGTGCTAGAGCATTGTCTGTACAAGTTTGCTATGTATGTCAAAATGTCATTGCAATACTTATAAATTAATCAGTGTGTGTATTCAAATGCTTCCTTCACAATGGAGATATCGGCCATCAACTATGTCCTGTAAATATCAGAAGAGAGGATGCCATCACCAACGCATTGCTGCTTATAAGATCTTGTACACTTTTGTGCTCTGGTTTAACAACTTCATTCTCCCACATTATATTAAAAAGTTAGATTTCCTTCAAATATCCAGTACAAAGCATTCTGTGAAGTTAACATGGATACCTGATAGATAGCAAGGGAATGCGACAACATATTGCAGCGACTAGCTCCAAGTAGATCAACCTTCTGACAGACATCCATTTTCAACTTGTCAAACTGGGCTTTGGTGTTTTTCACTTGCATCTGCACCTAGAACCATGAAAGTTGAAATATATAACAGCAAAAAGAGATTGTAGATATGTGTGTGTTTGCAGAAGAGAACCCCTGAAAATGTTTCACAGTCCTAGTATGTATAGCAGTCTCATCCTGGAGAATCTATAAACTCAAGATTGCATGGCAATCTGTAGGAGTAATTTGTAGGCCCCATTGTTATAGGTATTGCACATGTACACATAATGTAGAGATTGTCCCTGCCCTAAAGAATTTATAATCAAATGTAAACAATTTTAGAAATTAGCTGCTAATTATGGTCTCTTCACTGCCAAAATGAAAAAATATCCTGTTTATATGCAAGTAAGCAATGTTAAAGTTGACATAACATTCAGATAAACACTCAGGAAATTCAGAAATCCACAGCACCTTTATTTGCCCACTTGCAGGCATACACTACAGTCTGGTCTTGTGACTGCATACAGGGGCACTATCTGTTAGTAAGTAAGTAGTCTGACTTCCCTTCATCCTTCTCTTTGATTAGGGAAAGTGCTAAAAGAATAGTTGCAGGGAGGCTAGAATGAGGAAGGCAAGGCGCTACACCTGAGTTGGGAAATCTTTATGATGTATATTTTTTGCTTATGGTAACATACTCTGATTTTTGCTGATAAGCATCTTCTTCTGCTTCAATAATCAATAATTTTTTTTCAGTTTTATTTTTTCTGACTTACCTCTGCAGCTTACATGTAGTGTCAGAGATTTTAAAGCAAGAGGGAGAATATGTGTACACTAACAACATGGAGCAGAAGAACCTGATGAAGTGGTAAAAGGAACAGCAACAGAAACAAGAGAAGCAACATTAGCTCCAGTAACTTATGCAGTGGCAGCACCACCACCAACAGGAATTGGGGGAGATGGTGAGGCAAGCTGCTTTGCTTGTCAAGAGAGGTGATCTGTCTTCTGTTACCCCTATGGGAGGAGGATTCTTAACCAAAATGGAACCTCTATATTATAATGAAGATCATACAGTATTCTGTTTTTCAATTATACTGTATTTTATAACTAGTAAGTCACATTGCCTTGTATTGTGTGACCACATGATTTACTGTAATCAAATACTAAGACATGTTTCTACTAAGAAAACTTAAAACATCCTACTAGTGCATCCTAGTATAAAAGATAAAGCTGTGGTGGCCAGACACACCCAGCTATGAGCTCTGTGCCTGGAGTCGGTGCAGCTGCTAGGTTCCCCACAGCTGAAATGGTACTGTACATGGTTTCTCCTTGTCGACACTTGCAACTAAACCACGTTCAATTGCACTCATTGCTAGCAACAAGAAGGAAATAAATACTTTTCTGAATTTCTCCATTTGCTTGCAGGTGTCAGGATCCAGTTCTTGGGACACATCCTTCATCCACAGCAAGGCCCCTCTGTATTCTATGCGGGCCTGCTCCATACGATCAATAGTTAACAAGGTATCAGACACAGCCTTGTGACTGAATGTTGCCAGTTCCTGCCCAAAGCGAGACAAGGTGGTACAAAGGGCTACCCTGGAGGTAAAAGAAAGGAACAAGTAGAATAGGTTATATGCCAAATGCAAATACATATTAGGTTGTGGGGGAGAGCTGGGAGGAAACAAACAGTAAATTCCAGTAGGAGACCAGCTACAATTTTTGTGTATGTGGACTATATGTTGTGGTGAACGCTTTCTTGCATGTAGAAAACACCTCAAAGGGCCTGACTCTGAAAGGTGCTGACCACCTCCTGCTATATGCCCTCTGAAGTGAATGGAGCTTGCCATTTTGCAGGATAAGACCTAGGGTACATAACTACACTACAGCCACAAGTGTTGTTTGCAGTTTATGTAGAGGTACGCATGCTAGCAATACTCTAGCTCAGGGGTAGTAACAGCTGGCCCATTGGCCAAATCTGATGTTTTTGAACAGACTACGAAATCATTTTATTTACTTATTATTATCATTGTTATTATCTTTGTATTATTCTCTCTAGCGTCTGGATCTTGACTATACCTTAACCAAGAAATTTGGACCTTGACAAAAAATAGATTACCCTTGCTCTAGCTATATATACCCGTCTGACCCTCCCGAATACATACCCACTTGTGCAGCCTGTGCTGAAGCCCACGCTGCTGCATCCTCAGTTCTATATTTAGTGAGCTAGATAGAAAAAGCTAGCAAGAGTACATCTACACAAGCTGCCATTCACATGTGTGGCTGCAGTGCACTCATACCCTAAAGTGGTCAAACGCTACAAATGCCAACGTTGGTAAAAGAGACTGGTCATTCATAACTTAAAAGAAATGTAGCAAGCCGCCAGGACCAGAAGGGATGCATTCATGTAGTATTCATTTGGAATTCCCAGGTTTCAGAACACAAATGGAATTAAAATATCATACAATAGTAATAAGTAATGTTGTGCTCTTGGCACCACATACTAGACAAGCAAGTGAAGGTTCTGGTCCTGATACCATGGGTATATGTTTCTGCACACTAGCAGCAATACTGTTAAAAATGTCTTCTACCTCTAGCTGGCTGAAAGTGGGCATTTATAACTTGACTGCATAATGGTTACAGTTTAACACTGCCTAAGCAACTCTGTTCTAAAGGCCCTTTTTCTGCTGTTTATAACTTGCCAAACTCTCAGCAGTTAGGCTGAAACTTGCTTGGTTTGATCTATGCTTGGGAGAACAAACCTTGAGAGAACAAAACAGTTGAACCATTTTTTTGAGAAAAGAGTATGGGGGAAAAAATACACCTTTGGCATAAAATATGTGTGACAAACCCACCTATTATCAAGGCTGCCCAATGCTTCCCATTATAAGACCACATTTTCAGTTGCATATACATTTGTAACACTGTAACCATTCAAATTTCCCATGCCAGGTCTATGCTTTAAGCTGAATTTTTTTGGAAAGTTTCAGCCAAAATGGTTCAACCATTTCTGAGTATGAAGCAAGGGAAAAATAAGTTGTTTTGCTCATATAATAAGAATTCTGGTAAGCATAAGAATGGCTATGCTGTCAGTCCAATGGTCCATCTTGTCCAGTATCTTGTCTTTTGACAATTGGCGGTGCCAGATGCTTCAGAAGGAATTAACAGAACAGGGCAATTTATCAAGTGATCCATCCCCCATCATCCAGTCCCACTTTCTAGCAATCAGAATTTTAGGGACACCCAGTGCATGGGGTTGTGTCCCTGACCATCTTGGCTAATAGCCATTGATGGATCTTCCTCCATGAACTTATCTAATTCTTTTTTGAACCCAGTTATACTTTTGGCCTTCACAACATCTCCTGGCAAGGAGTTCTATGGGTTGACTTTGTGCTGTGTGAAGAAGTACTGCCTTATGTTTCTTTTAAACTTCCCCCATCCCCCTCTAGTCCAGGTCCATATAGAGGATGACAACCTATTTTCACTATCAGTTACTCTGTTAGCTCAACTGGCAGAGGTCTGTGTGGTGAATTTAAATTTTTCAGCCCTGCAGAAGACCTGTGTGGATGCCAATATGATGCTATATGATGGAATTTCTATTTTTTCGGTTCACTTTTTTAAAAATTTAAGAAATTAAACAAAAACTACTTTGAGCCCCCTTGTGCATATGTATCATGATACAGTCTTTAATTACATAATCACATACTATTTTTTCCCACAGGAGTCCTGCTTGATTCACTGCATAGGGTGGACTTGCTCTGGGGATAAATCAGGGTTGTGTAGTGAAGAAAGCTGTTGTCTGTACAACCCTGCTTCATTTGCTCCAGGAGCTGGAAAATGTGTAGTGAATGAGGCAGGGGATTTCAGGAAGAAATGAATGGTTTCATGATTAGGGCAGTTGAATGCTGCCTGGCAGAACTGGATTCTATCTCTGCCTCCACCAGTGTGTGTATGTGATGTTAGGCAAGTAAGTTAAACTAGTTTTTTCATAGGTGGTCACCAATTGTGTGTTGCTGGGTATGAAATGCACAAGTGCTAAGCATCCACAGCTGCAACGAAGTCAATATCGAATGTGCTTTGATCATAGGAAGTGCTATATAATGCTATGTAAACTGAAAAATCAGGTCTCTGGTGTCACAAATCAGCCACCTAAAATTAGTGGATACTTTTGACCTTAATCTCTCTGTCCCTCAGTTCCTCATCTGTAAAATGAGTACAGTATCTATTCATCTCACAGGGATATTGTGAAAACAAATTGAAGCACTCAGATACTATAATAATGCATGCCAAAGAAAAGTCCATGAAGAAATTAATACTTCTGACTTCAGAGCAGGGTTTGAACAGCGTGGAGTGCGTAAGGCCTGGGGCCACACATTGAACAATGAGGATAAAACAAAATTTTGAATAGCTGCTCATTGAGTGAGCACCATTCATTCTCTGCACTGGATGAAGCAGGGCCCTGTGGAAAAAAAGAGATGTTATGTACTTAAAGACTGTATCATAATGCCTACATGCAAGGGGACCAAATTAAGGTTGTAAAGACAACCTTAATTCTGGCATTTCTTAACTTTTGAGTGGTTGATTTTGCAACCTTGATGATATTTCTTTATGTAGTTTTTTTGTGTTTAATGTATACAAACACACACATTACAGTTCTTACCTCAGCAGGAGGCAATAGAAACAACATTTGGTACAGCTGTAATACCTAATTGGACTTACTGATGCTTTTTGGTGGTCCAATACAAATATTTTGACAAGCTCTATGGTTTTAAAAATTTATCATGAAGGTACTGTAACTTTAAAAATTATAGTAGGAGATGTAAAAAGCAACAGAGTCCTGTGGCATCTTATAAACTCACAGATGTATTGGAGCATAAGCTTTCGTGGGTGAGCTTTCGTGGGTCTGACAAAGTGGGTATTCACCCACGAAAGCTTATGCTCCAATGCATCCATTAGTCTATAAGGTGCCACAGGACTCTTTGTTGCTTTTTAAAGATCCAGACTAATATGGCTACCCCTCTGATACTTGAGTATGAGATGGTTATCGTTAATATCCCAACATTCTATTACCACTGCACATGTATGCACAAAAGAACAGAGTGAAATTTTAGATCAACACATAAAAAATTTGTGGAAAAATTATCTCCTGCAATGCACAAGTGTGTTATCATTGAGGCAGGGTTAAGAAGGATCCTTGCCTTGTCCCATACAGTCTTTGAAGGGCTTCAGCCTTGCCTCATAGCACTGTCTGGCAAATAATTCTACATTTTGGAAATTAACTTTATCATTTAATTTTTTTAAAACCCTAGGAAACTCCAAGAAAAAAACTGCATTAAAAGAAATTGAAAACCATGATCCTGACTAATTTTCTGCATACAAAGTTAAATGTGAGTCTTCCTATGCATAAAGTTAAGCACCTGCACTAGTGTTCATGGTATCAGGACTTAATATGTAAGGTGAAGAACTCAAAATGTTAATTAACTTTGCCCCACATTCATATGACTTATGATAGTCTTACACAATCACATGCTATTATTTCTAAACCTGGTTGGAAATTTTCCAATAGAATATTTGTTTGTTGGAAAATGCCAATTTGTGAAAAGCAAAATGTTCTGCAGGTTTCAAAGGAAATTGCCCAGGGCTTTCCAGGCTCAACTAATCTTTCAAAGGAAATTAGCCAGAGCTTTCTGAGCTCCCGGCTCATCATCAGTCTGCCTAGTGTCTGCTCAGGCTCCAAGGGGTTCCAGGTGTCTGGCTCCTCAGCAGCCTGAAAACTTCAAGGCCAAGTTCCAAGGCTCCCAGATTCTAGACAGATTTCCTGGGATGGGGGCAGTCATGAAGCAGTGGAGGCCAGGGTTTTCAGGCTCCACACTCCTTTACAGCCCCAGAAGCATATTTCATTTCAGAAACAAAATATTCCAGAATTTGACTTCCACAAGAAATTGAGGTTTTGATTTGTCCCAATTTGAACTGAATTTTTTCCCCATGCCCCAAGTTGTTTTGTTTTTGAAGAGGTGAAATTCACTTTCTTGTTCAGTTATATTTATTTCTACAGGTCCCCTGCTGCATTTGATGTGTAAGGTGAATAGTGAATGAGGTAAGGTAAGACAGTCAATGAGAGGTGCTGAGAGCCAAATTGTTTGCAACTATCAGTCACTTTACACTTGTGTAATTGAGGCATTTTCTAGACTAGAACTGAAGGTGTGATGTTAGCCTGTGTTAGCATATATAACACACTTTGAAAGTCTGCTATAGATAAGGCACACTGCCTTTAACACATGCTAAACTAGTCAAGTTAAACCTGGGGGGAGCCCAGGCTTCAATTCGACCTGCTGAGCATGTGTTAAAGGCAGTTTGCCTTGTCTGCACTAGACTGATGTGTTAGCATATGTTAGCTAATATATGCTAATCTATTTTAATTCCTAATCTAGATAAAGCCTGAGAGCACATCTGGGACCTCCATGGACAGGGTAGACTTTATATAGTGAATGAAGCATGATTAAAAATACATAGTTAATCCACTGGCCTTCATCCAACCTGTGCTCTGAATTAGTCATATTTATAGTGGAAATAACAGTATGTGATCATTAACTAACAAAAGAATGTATTATGATGCAAAGACAAAAGTGGCATAATTAACGTTGTCTGGGTAACCTTAACTTGCTAAGTTTTGGTATGCTTTACTTTACAATTTTTTTCTTAAACATAAGTTAAAATTTAGAATTTACATATAACACTTCAATGCACTTTAGAGGAGGGTGTTATCTCCATTTTACACCTGGGGGAAACTGAGGCAAATATAGGAAGTAATTTGTCCATGATTACTCATCAGATCATTGACAGACCTTGGATTGAAATCCAGGTTTCCTGACCCCAAGTAACATGTCCCTATACCAATTCTGCAGAATCCTTTCAAATTGAAAATAGGTTTTGATATACCAGTGTGTCATGCTCAGTTTTCTATTTAAGATAAACTAACACACCCTATACTAATTAAAATGTTCTGTGACACTTCTATCTTTGTTTCAAACAGCAGTGAAACCCATTTTGAATGCCCTTATTAAAGAACGTCTTTTCAATAACCAAAGTACCCTTTTTGAGGCAGAGATAGCAAAGAAATCAGTTTTAAAGAGACATATTACTTCCTTCTATACATCAGATTGTTTTTCCTTTGTGAACTTGAAGATATTGGATAAAATGCAGCCACGGTGTAAATAAATGCAACACCCATATAAGTCTCTGGCTAATTTCTATGATGTATATTAATCAGAAAACTGGTGTAAATGATTTGGTAGTCTAATTTGCAAGAGAAGTAAGGCCTGATTCTGCCACCCTTAGAGTATGTCTACACTACGGGATTATTCCAATTTTACATAAACCGGCGGTGTGCATCCATGTACCGAGGCTAGCGTCGATTTCCGGAGCATTGCACTGTGGGTAGCTATCCCATAGCTATCCCATAGTTCCCACAGTCTCCCCCGCCCCTTGGAAATCTGGGTTGAGATCTCAGTGCCTGATGGGGCAAAAAACATTGTCGCAGGTGGTTCTGGGTACAGCCTCACCCCTCCCTCCGTGAAAGCAGCAGACAACCGTTTCGCGACTTTTTTCCTGGGTGAACTGTGCAAACGCCATAGCACAGCAAGCATGGACCCTGCTCAGATCAAGACCGCAATCGTGGACGTTGTAAACACCTCGCGCATTCTCATGCAGTCTATGCTGAACCAGGACCTGCAAAGCCAGGTTAGGAGGAGGCGGCTACGGCAGAGCGGCAACAAGAGTGATGAGGACATGGACACAGAATTCTCTCAAACAGCGGGCCCCTGCGCTTTAGAGATCCTGCTGGTAATGGGGCAGGTCCTAGTCATTGAACGCCGATTTTGGGCCCGGGAAATAAGCACAGACTGGTGGGACTGCATAGTTTTGCAGGTTTGGGACGATTCGCAGTGGCTGCGAAACTTTCGCATGCGTAAGGGCACTTTCATGGAACTTTGTGACTTGCTTTCCCCTGCCCTGAAACACCAGAATACCAAGATGAGAGCAGCCCTCACAGTTGAGAAGCGAGTGGCAATAGCCCTCTGGAAGCTTGCAACGCCAGACAGCTACTGGTCAGTCGGGAATCAATTTGGAGTGGGAAAATCTACTGTGGGGGCTGCTGTGATGCAAGTAACCAAAGCAATCATTAAGCTGCTGCTACGAAAGGTTGTGACTCTGGGAAACGTGGTCATAGTGGATGGCTTTGCTGCAATGGGATTCCCTAACTGTGGTGGGGGGATGATAGATGGAACCCATATCCCTATCTTGGCACCGGAGCACCAGGGCACTCAGTACGTAAACCGCAAGGCGTACTTTTCAATGGTGCTGCAAGCACTGGTGGATCACAAGGGACGTTTCACCAACATCCACATGGGCTGGCCGGGAAGGGTTCATGACGCTCGTGTCTTCAGGAACACTACTCTGTTTAAATGGCTGCAGCAAGGGAATTACTTCCCAGACCAGAAAATAACAGTTGGGGATGTTGAAATGCCTGAAGTTATCCTGGGGGACCCAGCCTACCCCTTGATGCCATGGCTCATGAAGCCATACACAGGCAGCCTCGACAGTAGTCAGGAGCTGTTCAACTACAGGCTGAGCAAGTGCAAAATGGTGGTAGAATGTGCATTTGGCTGTTTAAAGACGCGCTGGCGCACATTACTGACTCGTTCAGACCTCAGCCAAACCAATATCCTCACTGTTATTGCTGCTTGCTGTGTGCTCCACAATCTCTGTGAGAGTAAGGGGGAGACCTTTATGGCGGGGTGGGAGGCTGAGGCAAATCACCTGGCCGCTGATTACGTGCAGCCAGACGGCAGGGCGATTAGAAGAGCACACCAGGAAGCGGTGCACGTCAGAGAAGCTTTGAAAATGAGTTTCATCACGGGCCAGGATACAGTGTGACTGTTGTGTTTGTTTCCCCTTGATGAATCCCTCCCCTTGATTGACTCATTTCCTGTAAGCAACTCACCCTCTCCCTTCGATTACAGCTTGCTTAAGGAAATAAAGTCACTATAGTTTAAAAATCATGTATTCTTTATTAAAAAGTCATTATAAAAAGAGGGAGAGAACTGACAAGGTATCCCAGGTGTGGTTTGGGAGGAGCATAGGAGGGAAGGAAAAGGCCATTAAATACATTTCAATGTAATGACAGCCTTTTGGTTGGGCTGTCCACGGGGGTGGAGTGGGCGGGTGCACGAAGCCTTCCCCCACGCGTTCTTACACATCTGGGTGAGGAAGATATGGAACATGGTGAGTGGTGAGGGTGGTTACACAGGGGGAGCAGTGGCACTCTGTGACCCTGCCGCTGTTCCTGAAGCTCCACCAGACATCAGAGGATATCAGTTTGATCACGCAACAGCCCCAGCGTTGCATCCCGCCACCACTGATCTTCCTGCCTACACCTCTGATCTTCCTGTCGCCACCTCTCATCTCGAGCGTCCCTCCTCTCCTCACGTTCGTCCCTCCTATCCTTACGTTCGTCCCTCCTGTCCTCACGTTCACTGGCATCTTTCCTGTAATTTGATACCACGTTCTTCCATTCATTCAGATGAGCTCTTTCATTGCGGGTTACTTCCATGATTTTCGAGAACATTTCGTCTCGCGTCTTTTTTTTCCTCTGCCTTATCTGAGATAGCCTTCAAGATGGAGTAGGAAGGCTTGAAAAATTTGCAGCTGCATGAGGGAGGTAAAAAAGGGAGAGTAGTATTTAAAAAGATACATTTTACAGGACAATGGTTATACTCTTTCACAGTGAGCAACACTATTCACCTTACATAGCACATGTGATTTCACTACAAGGTCACATTTTGCATCTTAATATTGAGTGCCTGCGGCTCTGGTGTTAGAGATCTCACAGACACAGGTCCGGGCAGCAGAATTCAGCTTGCATGTGGCCATGGTAAGCCATTGTCTTTGGGCTTCTGCAGCCTTCATATACACAGTGCCCTCCTTTCCCAAATACCAAGCAAATCCCGTTCAGTGCTGCTTCTTTCCTGTTAACATGCAGCAGCAGAAACCACCCCCCATCCAATTCTCTGGGATGATAGCTTTACCCCTCCCCCCACTGCTGGCTAGTATCATGGAAGATCACTGCTAATCACCCCCCTTCCACTCCCCCCACCGCATGGCTGGTAGCAGGGAAGATCCCTGCTAGCCAAACGTGAAAAAGCTCAGTGCCGTTCCCGCCCTCCCCTCCTCCCCGCTTGGCTACCTGCAAGGAAGGATTTCTCTTAAGCAACAGGCAAACAGCCCAGTAGGAATGGCCATCTCTGTCCCCTTAATTAAATTCCTGAATTTCAACCAGGTTACCATGAACGATATCACTCTCCTGAGGATAACACAGCGAGATAAAGAACGGATGTTGCTTGAATGCCAGCAATCACCGGGACCATACGCAGCTAGGCTTTGTCATGCAATGATACCAGATTACTTGCTACATGCATGGCGTGGTCAAGTGTCCTTCCATGGTGGACGGAATAAGGCTGCCTTGCCTAGAAACCTTCTGCAAAGGCTTTTGGAGTACCTCCAGGAGAGCTTCACGGAGATGTCCCTGGAGGATTTCCGCTCCATCCCCAGACATGTTAACAGACTTTTCCAATAACTGTACTGGCCGCGAATGCATCCCAAGTCCTCAGGGCAAATTAATCATTAAAAAACGCTTGCTTTTAAACCATGTTTTATATTTACAAAGGTACACTCACCAGAGGTCCCTTCCATAGCTTCGTTGTGTGGGATAGTGGCTTGGGAAGGCTGGGAGGGTAATTCCGTCTGGGGAGGAAAAAGCTCCTGGCTGTTGGGGAGAACGGAGTGCTGTGTGCTCTCTGCAAGCTTGTCCTCCTCTTCCTCCTCCTCATCTTCCCCGTCCACAGAATCCTCAGCCATGGCTGAAATTACCACCCCCACCTCGGAATCCACAGACAGGGGTGGGTAGTGGTGGCAGACCCCTCTGGAATTGCATGCAGCTCAGCGTAGAAGTGGCATGTTTTCAGCCCTGCACCGGACCTTCTGTTTGCTTCTTTGGTTTTCTGGTAGGCTTGTCTGAGTTTCTTAACTTTCACTCTGCACAGCACTGAGTTGCTGGTGTGGCCTTTCTCCATCATAGCCTTGGAAATTTTTTCAAATATTTTTTCATTTCGGTATTTGGAACAGAGTTCTGTTAGCACAGAATCCTCTTCCCATATAGCAATCAGATCCAGTACCTCTCGTGCGGTCCATGCTGGAGCTCTTTTTCGATTCTCAGGAGACTGCATTGTTACCTGTGCTGATGAGCTCTGCGTGGTCACCTGTGCTGGTGAGCTCTCCACGCTGGCCAAACAGGAAATGAAATTCAAAAGTTCGCGGGGCTTTTCCTGTCTACCTGGCCAGTGCATCCGAGTTCAGACTGCTGTCCAGAGCGGTTACAGTGGTGCACTGTGGGATACCGCCCGGAGGCCAATACCGTCGATTTGCGGCCACACTAACCCTAATCCGATATGGTAATACCGATTTCAGCGCTATTCCTCTCGTCGGGGAGGAGTACAGAAACCGGTTTAAAGAGCCCTTTATATCGATATAAAGGGCCTCGTTGTGTGGACAGGTGTAGCATTAAATCGGTTTAACTCTGCTAAAATCAGTATAAACGCGTAGTGTAGACCAGGCCTTAGTCACAATAGGTAATAATTTATACTCATAGGCCCATTAATTGTAGTGGGACTGCTTAAATAGGAGGTACTACCTGACATGAATAAGGTTGGCAGAATACAGATCTCAGCAGAGAGTAAAATGAATAACTTACACACCAAAGGCACAAACAAGGGAATACAGCGGGAAAACCAGCTAACAGTATGGTGTAACAGCATAGAGGAGATGCTGATCTGTTCCCTGCTGCCCCTTCTCAGTGTTACATTTGTTTAGTATATTGGTGCAAGCTATACTACTTTATCACTTGCACCCACTTATGTTTTTTGATCAATTTACTCATGACATTTAATTTACCCCACAGTGTAGACTGCAGAATTTGGCCCAGCATTCTTTTTTTGCAGCAATATGCTTTTTCTTGTAAGTTCAGTTCAAGTTTATATTTATATTTGCAATTCAAATCAGACTGATCTTACTGTCTGTACTTCTTGATTATTTGTATTTTCTGTATATATTTCTTCTATTATAGTCTATTTGTTTTACATAAAATTGTATTTGCTTTCCATGGATCTAACCTCAGAATCTTAAAGCACCAAACAGGTGCATTATTTCATGTACATAACTTTATATTAATAGCACCAAATGTAACTTGAAGGAAGACTACATAAAATAATTGAAAACCTTTGTTGAGCAGAAGAACAGAGGATCTTTCCAGTGGCTTCCATCATTTTGCCAGCTTCAGTAGCATCTTGCACTCCTTGAACCTTTAAAAGGAGCCCTAGCTCATTTTCGTCCTCAGACATAACTATAAAAGGAAATAATTGCACAATATAAATAAACTAACACTTCCAATGTATTTAATCATATTAAGAATAGTCACCAGAGGGTGGGAAAACAAGCACATTATTGTTCAAATTGATAAGATGCATAAAAATATCTTTAGATTTTGACAGCATTTACAGTTGGATGTGGTATATATTGGTGGGAGAGGAGAGAAAGAAGGAATACGTTTGAAAGTAAAACATGCAAATGTCCAAATCAGACTTTTCAAGTACTTTTTTTCATGTTGGATAGTTGGCATCTGAGACTACCTTTGGTAGGAGACACAGATAAAGAATATAGAGGCATGCTACACAGAAGACTTTCATTATTAGAATCCTGTTGTTTATGGTAATTTATTACTACATTTAAAAATACTTCTAATTGAACTCTGATTCATAAAGGATATACTTTAAGAGGTTATCCTTGTCTGCTTACTTTTGTTATCCTTTGTTACTTATACTATCTGTAGAACTTTATAGAGATAATACTGTGCCATAATGTAAACTGGAAAAACTCCCAATTTTATTTAAAATCATTTATTTTCATAAACAGGGACGAGCTTTTCTGAAAAGTTAGGGAAACTAAAATTAAGTTTTATATAAACCACTGGTCATGTTTTCTAATAGTTGTAATGGCTTCCCTTAGTTCAATGATAAGGGATTAGGGCTACCAGAACAAGTTGAATTAGCCATATAACGGCATTCTTCATTTTCTGCCTTTAGTACAAATATAGGTAGCATTAATGTATTCTATCAAGAAATCCCAAATCTGGCGTTCAGGGTTTACACTAAAATACTGACATTCTCCAGAAATTAAAAACTGTTTCAAATATGCCAGAAGGTTGTTTTAGGTTAAACAGTTATCTGGTTTTAACAATGGATTTAAATTCAAAATATTAAAAAAAAAAGTAGTTATTGTTATTATACCAAATTAAAATACATATGTTATTGCATACCATTGAGTGTCTGCTGGTATTTCTCAATTGTCTTTAGAAGATCTATACAGCTTGTCTGAATGGAGTGAAAAACCTTGGAAAAGACAAGTTAGTACATTAGTCTATAGAAATAGTAATGTGAATATAAATAAGAAAATGTCTGCTTAGTATATAACGTTCTACGGCCTAGGATTGAGCAAGTTTACCAGTAAAAGAAATTTAAAGCTAGAGAGATTCTTTTAGAAATCACTTGTCCGTTTCAATTGAGATAATCATATATATGACTTTCATTGGCAAATATTCTTCTAGGCAGAATCTATCCAAAGCCTATGGCCCAAATTCATCTCTAGCATAAGCAAATGCAATGAAGTCAAAGGATCTTGCACCTCCTTACACCGGGGCTGAATTTGACCTGCAAACAAACTTACTCAATATAATCAGGATAGACACACACAAGAAATGAAAGTTACTTATACAGGGTATGTCTGCACTTCAAGCTGGAAATGGAATTTCCAGCTCAAGGAGATATATCTCCACTAGCTCTGCTGAAGCTACTATGTATACCATCTCAAACAGATAAGTACTTGGACAGCAAAATATAGATTCCATGGCTATTTCCATGCTGGGGACTATATGGGGCCCTCCTACTAGTTGAAAACCAAGATATTTACAACTAATACCATTACAGCATCATCTGTATTTTCTTTCCAGTCACCATCCATTCTCCAGGTGTTTATTAATTCTTTTGATGGTGGAAAAAATCAGTAGCAGGGACATCTGCAGGATGAATGCAAACATGAATGGATGTTTGTCAAATGCAAGTGCCACTGCTTGAAGTAGCAACTCAAATGCCATAACACAGTAAACAATTTTTGGTTATATGTGTGGGAATATAGGAATACTGAAGTGATAAGTTGTAACTGCTACCCATGATAGGTGGTGAGGGCTTAGAGGGGAAGCTTGAACTGATGGCCAGTCACCCATGAGATCTCAGGGAGACAGGTCAAGATTTGTTTCTTTTTAGACAGTTTAGATCTTTTCCTTGTGAGAAGAGAGGGTAGCAAATACTCAGAAAGCTAAATGTAAAGATGGTACTTGTCATAAACAGATGGTTAAGGGTTAATGTCTCCTTTACCTGTAAAGGGTTAAGAAGTTCAGTAAACCTGGCTGACACCTGACCAGAGGACCAGTAGGGGGACAAGATACTTTCAAATCTTGGTGGAGGGAAGTCTTTGTTTGTACTCTTTTTTTTTTTTGTTCGTTGTTCGCTCTTGGGACTAAGAGGGACCAGACGTACACCCAGGCTCTCCAAATCTTTCTAAATCAGTCTTTCATGTGTCAAAATTGTAAGTAATAGCCAGGCAAGGCGGATTAGTCTTATGTTTGTTTTCTCAACTTGTAAATGTTTCTTTTTGCTGGAAGGATTTTTATCTCTGTTTGCTGTAACTCTGAACCTGAGGCTAGAGGGGGTTTCCTCTGGGCTATATAAATCTAAGTACCCTGTAAAGCATTTTCCATCCTGATTTTACAGAGGTAATTTTTACCTTTTCTTTCTTTAATTAAAAGCTTTCTTTTTAAGAACCTGATTGATTTTTCCTTGTTTTAAGATCGAAGGGATTGGGTCTGAACTCACCAGGGATTGGTGGGGGGAAAGGAGGGGAGACGGTTAATTCCTCCTTGTTTTAAGATCCAAAGAGTTTGGATCGGTGTGAAGCTTCTCAAGGCAACCCAGGGAGGGGAAAGTCTGGGGGGAAAGGAGGGGGGATGGTTTATTTCTCCTTGTTTTAAGATCCAAGGGGTTTGGATCTGTGTTCCCCAGGGAAGGTTTTGGGGGAACAGAAAGTGTGCCAGACACTAAATTCTGGCTGGTGGTAGTGTACCAGATCTAAGCTAGTAATTAAACTTAGAAGTGTTCATGCAGGTCCCCACTTTTGTACTCTAAAGTTCAAAGTGGGAAAAAAACCTTGGCATGGTGAGCAGCGGTTTGGGATTTTTTAGGAACCAAAAGCCAGTAGGATTTTTTTTCTCTCCTTTCTAGCTGCTTGGAAAGCAGCCTGAGGGCAGAGGTGTTAAGTTTTTTGACAAGGGTCTTTGTTAAGAGGAGGCTTCAAGCTGTGAGCAAGAAGACAGCAAAAGGGAATTTACAAGTTGAATTGTTTTCTTTCTTTCTACCTCTCGGGTATAGCTAGTTAGAAAATCTCTGTGAACCAAGCAGCCCTGAGCGGAGTACATCCCAGGTTTCAGTGAGCTGCAGAGGGGGGTGTGGCCAGCACAAGAAAGCAGAAAAATGAGTACTAGTGGAGCAACTAACAAACTAGAAATGGCTAGGCTGGACGCAGAAGAGAAAGCCAGAGAGGCTGACCACAGGAGCGAGAGAGAGAGAGAAAGAGAAGAAAAAGCCAAAGAGGCTGACCACTGGAGGGCTTTGGAGCTCCAGAGGGAGGCCCACCAGCAGGCCATGGATTTAGCAAAGGATAAGCCGGATGTACCAGCCAACCCTAACAACCCTTCTCCAGGTACTGTTTCCCATCCCAGAAAATTCCCCACCTACAAGGCAGGTGATGATACTGAGGCCTTCTTAGAAAATTTTGAAAGGACCTGCCATGGGTACAACATCCCTACAGACCAGTACATGATAGAGCTGAGGCCACAGCTCAGTGGACCCTTAGAAGAGGTGGCAGCTGAAATGCCTAAGGAACACATGAACAATTATAATCTTTTTCAAACCAAGGCCAGAATCAGAATGGGGCTAACACCTGAGCATGCCCGCTGGGGGTTCAGAGCCCTAAGGTGGAAACCAGATGTGTCATTTACCCGACACAACTACCACATTGGAAAGAATTGGGATGCCTGGATATCAGGAGCAAATGCTAAATCTCTGGAAGAGCTGTCCCTCCTAATGCAAATGGAACAGTTCTTAGAGGGTGTTCCTGAGGAAATAGAAAGGTACATCCTAAGTGGGAAGCCCAAAACTGTAACCGAGGCAGGGGAGATTGGAGCCAGATGGGTGGAAGTGGCAGAAAAGAAAAAAGCTACTAGCAAGGTGAGCGACTATCACAGGGGGCAAAGCGAAAATAAACCCTATCACCGGGGGCAACCCAAGACCCCACCTACAACCCAAGGAAAGCCCCAGACACCCTATTGTCCCACCTCACCAGTCTCCAGCAACCCACTTCGACACAGTGAACAGTCAACTGGGCAATGTTTTAAATGTAATGAACTGGGACATATAAAGGCCAACTGCCCAAGAACCCCAACCAAGTGCATTTCATTACACCACCATCACACCGAAGATCCCCAGGCCTGGATGCCACTCAAATACCCTCGGAGCGAAGGGAAACCTTGAGAGTGGGCGGAAAAAAGGCTATCGCGTGGAGAAACAAGGGGGCACAAGTGTCAGCTATCCACCAAACCTTAGTGGACCCCAAATTCATCAACCCAGAGGCCCAAGTGACAATTCACCCATTCTTGTCAAAATCTGTAAACTTGCCTACAGCTGAACTGCCTGTTCAGTACAAAGGCTGGTCAGGAATGTGGACTTTTGCAGTCTATGACAATTATCCCATCCCCATGCTACCGGGGGAAGACTTGGCCAACCAGGTGAAGCGGGCAAAGAGGGTGGGGATGGTTACACGCAGCCAAGCCAGGCAAGCTTCCAGACCCATCCCTGTTCCTGAGCCGTACACAAGGGCCCTGTTTGTGTTACCAGAGACACAGACAAAGGTGGTGGATCCGGATCCCCTGCCAAGGACTGCAACAGCCATAATGCACCCAGTCCCGGAACTGGAACTGGAAAAGCAACCAGCACCAGAACCGTTGCCAGCACTGACGCCAGCGCCTGCAAACCCATCTCCAACCCCAACGCCAGAGGGTACCAGCGAGCCTGAACTGGCAGAGGCAGCAGACAACCTTACCCAAGAGGCTCAACCCGAGCCTGAAATATCGCATAATGCACCAGCGGAAAGCGGTTCACCAGCAACAAAAACAACCTCATCGCCTACATTGCTTCCAGAGGGAACAAGCCCAAGTCCACAGTCTAAGGAGGAACTGGTGTCTCCAGCCTCAAGAGAACAGTTCCAGGCTGAGCAGGAAGCAGATGACAGCCTTCAGAAAGCTTGGGCGGCGGCACGGAGCACCCTACCGCCTCTCAGCTCTTCTAACCGATCCTGGTTTGTTGTAGAACAAGGACTTTTATACAAGGAGACTCTTTCTGGTGGACACCAGGAAGACTGGCATCCTCAAAAACAGTTGGTAGTTCCAACTAAGTACCGGGTAAAGCTCTTAAGCTTAGCCCATGATCATCCCAGTGGCCATTCTGGGGTGAACAGAACCAAAGACAGGTTGGGGAAGTCCTTCCACTGGGAGGGGATGGGCAAGGACATTGCTAATTATGTCCGGTCTTGTGAGGTGTGCCAAAGAGTGGGAAAGCCCCAAGACCAGGTCAAAGCCCCTCTCCAGCCACTCCCAATAATTGAGGTCCCATTTCAGCGAGTAGCTGTGGATATTCTGGGTCCTTTCCCAAAAAAGACGCCCAGAGGAAAGCAGTACATACTGA
The DNA here is from genome assembly GCF_025201925.1 of Gopherus flavomarginatus. Taxonomy (NCBI): domain Eukaryota; kingdom Metazoa; phylum Chordata; order Testudines; family Testudinidae; genus Gopherus; species Gopherus flavomarginatus. The sequence goes on along the minus strand of NC_066626.1, from coordinate 21,905,075 downwards.
CTTTCATGCATGTTGCTACCCGATGGCCAGAAGCAGTAGCTCTAAGCAACACCAGGGCTACGACTGTGTGCCAGGCTTTAGCAGATATTTGTGCCAGGATAGGTTGGCCCTCCGACATCCTTACAGATTCGGGAACTAATTTCCTGGCAGGGACCATGAAAAATCTGTGGGAAGCTCATGGGGTGAATCACTTGGTTGCCACCCCTTACCACCATCAAACCAATGGCCTGGTGGAGAGGGTTAATGGAACTTTGGGGGCCATGATATGTAAACTCGTAAATGAACACTCCAATGATTGGGACCTAGTGTTGCAGCAGTTGCTTTTTGCCTACAGGGCTGTACCACATCCCAGTTTAGGGTTTTCACCATTCGAACTTGTGTATGGCCACGAGGTTAAGGGGCCATTACAGTTGGTGAAGCAGCAATGGGAGGGGTTTACGCCTTCTCCAGGAACTAACATTCTAGACTTTGTAAGCAACCTACAAAGTACCCTCTGACACTCTTTAGCCCTTGCTAAAGAAAACCTAAAGGATGCTCAGGAAGAGCAAGAGGCCTGGTATAATAAACATACCAGAGAGCGTTCCTTCAAAGTAGGAGACCAGATTATGGTCTTCAAGGCGCAACAGGCCCATAAAATGGATGCATCATGGGAAGGGCCATTCACGGTCCAAGAGCACCTAGGAGCTGTTAACTATCTCATAGCATTCCCCAGCTCAACCCTAAAGCCTAAAGTGTACCATGTTAACTCTCCCAAGCCCTTTTATTCCAGAGAAGTAAAGGTTTGTCAGTTTACAGCCCAGTCCAAGGAGATGATGCTGAGTGGCCTGCAGGTGTCTACTATGAAGGGAAAAAGTGACGGTGGTGTGGAAGAGGTGAGCCTCTCCACAACCCTTGAACGTCTGCAGCGGCAACAGATCAAGGAACTGTGCACTAGCTTCACCCCACTGTTCTCAGCCACCCCAGGACGGACTGAATGGGCATACCACTCCATTGACACAGGTAATGCTCACCCAATTAGAACCCCACCTTACCAGGTGTCTCCTCATGCCCAAGCTGCTATAGAACGGGAGATCCAAAACATGCTACAGATGGGTATAATCCGCCCCCTAACAGTGCATGGGCATCTCCAGTGGTTCTAGTACCCAAACCAGATGGGGAAATACGCTTTTGCGTGGACTACTGTAAGCTAAATGCTGTAACTCGTCCCGACAACTATCCAATGCCACGCACTGATGAGCTATTGGAGAAGTTGGAACGTTGGGACGTGCCCGGTTCATCTCTACAATAGACTTAACCAAGGGGTACTGGCAAGTACCACTAGATGAACCCACCAAAGAAAGATCAGCTTTCATCACCCATGCAGGGGTGTATGAATTTAAAGTGCTTCCTTTCGGGCTGAGAAATGCACTCACCACCTTCCAAAGACTTGTCGATGGTCTCCAAGCAGGACTGGGAGAATATGCAGTTGCCTACCTCAATGATGTGGCCATTTTTTCTGATTCATGGGCAGAACACCTAGAACACCTGGAAAAAGTCTTTGAGCACATCAGGCAGGCAGGACTAACTGTTAAGGCTAAAAAGTGTCAAATAGGCCAAAACAGAGTGACTTACCTGGGACACCAGGTGGGTCAAGAAACAATACAGGCCATGGTGGATGCTATCCAAAAGTGGTCTGTCCCAAAGTCAAAGAAACAGGTCAAATTCTTCTTAGGCTTGGCCAGGTATTACAGGCAATTTGTACCTCACTACAGCCAAATCGCTGCCCCACTAACAGACCTGACCAAAAAGACCCAGCCTAATGCAGTTAAGTGGACTAATGAGTGTCAGAAGGCCTTTACCCAGTGTCATAACATTTTTCCCAGATCTGGACCTTAGCGTCCAAAATATGGGTGTTAGCATGAAAACCTCCAAGCTTAGTTACCAGCTTGGACCTGGTAAAGCTGCCACCAGCCAGGAATCTATACAGTGCCTGGCGCACTGTGGTCTCCCCAAAACCTTCCCTGGGGGACCCCCAGACTCAGATTCCTTGAGTCTCACAACAAAGGGGAATAAACCATTTCCCTTCCCCCCTCCGGGTGTTCCCTCCCTGGGTTCCTGGAGAGAGATACAGAAGCAAGCTCCGTGAATCTAAACAGAGGGACTCCACCCTCCCTGTTTCCAGTCCTGGAAACACAAGTACTTCACCCCTCACCCAGAGGATATGCAAAGTCAGGCTTAGTAAATCTAACACAAAGAGATTTTCCCCCTGTCTTCTTCCTCCCACCAATTCCCTGGTGAGCTGCAGACTCAATTCCCTGGAGTCCCCACTAAAGAAAAACTCCAACAGGTCTTAAAAAGAAAGCTTTATAAAAAGAAAGAAAAATACATAAACATGGTCTCTCTGTATTAAGGTGACAAATACAGGGTCATTTGCTTAAAAGAAAAAAATGAATAAACAGCCTTATCCAAAAAGAATACAATTTAACACATTCCAGCAACTACAGACATGTAAATACAAAAGAAAAACAATATAAACATATTGTCTAACTATCTTTGTACTTACAACTTGAAAACAGAGATTAGAAAGCCAGGAGACAGAAAGATCACTCTCAGAGCCGAGAGGGTCAGACACAAGACAAAGAACAAAGAACTCATACCCAAAACTTCCCTCCACCCAGATTTGAAAAAGTCTTGTTCCCTGATTGGTCGTCTGATCAGGTCTTTCAGGTTACTCCTTTCCAGGTGAAAGAGACATTAACCCTTAGCTATCTGTTTATGACACGCCCCCCAAATTGCAGACAGTGGGGAACCTCACTGGCAGCGATTTCCTCCTAGAACTTTAAAATAAACAGATTAATACAACACATGCACCTTTACATATACCACTAAGTATATAACTAACAGACTTTTACATTTTAAGAACACTTTTTAACTACTGGTTTCTGGGAAACTCTCACAGGAGAGTGCATCAGCTACTTTGTTAGAAGCTCCTGAGATGTGCTGAATTTCAAAATAAAAATCTTGGAGAGCTAAACTCCAACGAAGAAGTTTCTTGTTGTTCCCCTTGGCAGTATGAAGCCACTTCAGCGCAGCATGGTCAGTTTGTAGCTGGAACCGCCATCCCCAAACATATGGGCGTAGCTTTTCCAGGGCATACACAATGGCGTAACATTCCTTTTCACTGACTGACCAGTGACTTTTCCTCTCAGACAGTTTCTTGCTGAGAAACACGACAGGATGGAAGTTGTGATCCGTTGTTTACTGCATGAGAACTGCTCCTATACCACGCTCAGATGCATCCGTGGTTACTGGGTATGGCTTGTCAAAGTCCGGGGCCCTGAGCACAGGGTCAGACATGAGTGTTGCCTTAAGTTGGGTAAAGGCCTTTTGACACTCATTAGTCCACTTAACTGTAGTTGGCTGGGTCTTTTTGGTCAGGTCGGTCAGTGGGGCAGCAATTTGGCTGTAGTGTGGTACAAATCGCCTGTAGTACCCGGCCAAGCCTAAGAAGGATTGGACCTGTTTCTTTGACCTTGGGACAGGCCACTTTTGGACAGCATCCACCTTGGCCTGTAGGGGGGTTATGGTTCCTAGACTCACCTGGTGTCCCAGGTAAGATACTCTGTTTTGGCCTATTTGACACTTTTTGGCCTTAACAGTTAGTCCGGCCTGCCTGATGCGCTCAAAGACCTTTTCCAGGTTAGTAGGTGTTCGGGCCAGGAGTCTGAAAAAATGGCCACATCATCGAGGTAGGCAACTGCATATTCTCCCAGTCCTGCTAGTAGACCATCTACCAGCCTCTGGAAGGTGACGGGTGCATTTCGCAGCCCGAAAGGAAGGACATTGAATTCATACACCCCCGCATGGGTGACGAATGCTGACCTTTCCTTGGCAGGTTCATCTAGCAGTACTTGCCAGTATCCCTTGGTTAAGTCTATTGTAGAGATGAACCGGGCACGTCCCAACTTGTCCAATAGCTCATCGGTGCGTGGCATTGGATAATTGTCCAGACGAGTTACCGCATTTAGCTTACGGTAGTCCACGCAAAAGCGTATTTCCCCATCTGGTTTAGGTACCAGAACCACAGGAGATGCCCATGCACTGGTAGATGAGCGGATTATACCCATCTGTAGCATGTTCTGGATCTCCCGTTCTATAGCAGCTTGGGCATGAGGAGACACCCGGTAGGGTGGGGTTCTAATGGGGTGAGTATTACCTGTGTCAATGGAGTGGTATGCCCCTTCAGTCCGTCCTGGGGTGGCTGAGAACAATGAGGCGAAGCTAGTGCACAGCTCCTTGATTTGTCGCCGCTGCAGACGTTCCAGAGTGGTTGAGAGGTTCACCTCTTCTACGCCACCGTCTTTTTTCCCTTCGTAGTAGACACCTTCAGGCCACTCAGCATCATCTCCCTGGACTGTAAACTGACAAACCTGTAAGTCTCTGGAATAGAAAGGCTTGAGAGAATTAACATGGTACACTCTGGGCTTTAGTGAGGAATTGGGAAATGCTATGAGGTAGTTCACAGTTCCCAGGCGCTCTTGGACTGTGAACGGCCCTTCCCATGATGCTTCCATCTTATGGGCCTGTTGCGCCTTCAAGACCATAACCTGGTCTCCTACCTTGAAGGAACGCTCTCTGGTATGCTTGTCATACCAGGCCTTTTGCTCTTCCTGATCATCCTTTAGGTTTTCTTTAGCAAGGGCTAAAGAGTGTTGGGGGGTGTTTTGTAGGTTGCTTACAAAGTCCAGAATGTTAGTCCCTGAAGAAGGCGTAAACCCTTCCCATTGCTGCTTCACCAACTGTAATGGCCTCTTAACCTCATGACCATACACAAGTTCAAACGGTGAAAACCCTAAACTGGGATGTGGTACAGCCCTGTAGGCAAAAAGCAACTGCTGCAACACTAGGTCCCAATTATTGGAGTGTTCATGGACGAATTTACTTATCATGGCCCCCAAAGTTCCATTAGACCTTTCCACCAGGCCATTGGTTTGATGGTGGTAAGGGGTGGCAACCAAGTGGTTCATCCCATGAGTTTCCCACAGTTTTTGCATGGTCCCTGCCAGGAAATTAGATCCTGAATCTGTAAGGATGTCGGAGGGCCAACCTATCCTGGCAAAAATGTCTGTTAGGGCCAGGCACACAGTGTTAGCCCTGGTGTTGCCTAGAGCTACTGCTTCCGGCCATCGGGTAGCAAAGTCCATGAAAGTCAGTACGTACTGCTTTCCTCTGGGCATCTTTTTTGGGAAAGGACCCAGAATATCCACAGCTACTCGCTGAAATGGGACCTCAATTATTGGGAGTGGCTGGAGAGAGGCCTTGACCTGGTCTTGGGGCTTTCCCACTCTTTGGCATACCTCACAAGACCGGACATACTTGGCAACGTCCTTGCCCATCCCCTCCCCGTGGAAGGACTTCCCCAACCGGTCCTTGGTTCTGTTCACCCCAGCATGGCCACTGGGATGATCATGGGCTAAGCTTAAGAGCTTTACCCGGTACTTAGTTGGAACCACCAACTGTTTTTGCGGCTGCCATTCTTCCCGGTGTCCACCAGAAAGAATCTCCTTGTATAAAAGTCCTTGGTCTATAACAAACCGGGATCGATTAGAAGAGCTGAGAGGCGGTGGGGTGCTCCGTGCCGCCGCCCAAGCTTTCTGCAGGCTGTTATCTGCTTCCTGCTCAGTCTGGAACAGTTCCCTTGAGGCTGGGGTCACCAGTTCTTCCTCAGACTGTTGACTTGGGATTGGTCCCTCTGGAAGTGATTTAGGTGATGGGGTTGTTTCCGTTGCTGGTGAACCGCTCTCCGCTGGTGCACCTGAGGGTATTTCAGGCTCTGGCTGAGCCTTCTGAGTATGGCTGTCTGTTGCTTCTGCCAGTTCTGGCTCGCTGGCGCCCACTGGCTTTGAGTTTGAAGATGTGGTTGCAATTGCTGGTGCTGGTTGCTATTCCAGTTCCGGGCCTGGAACTGGAGGTGCTCTGGCTGTTTCAGTGGTTGGCATGGAATCCGGGTCCACTACCTCTGTCTGGGTCTCTGGTAACACAGACGGGGCATCTGTGGACAGCTCAGGAACAGGAATGGGTCTGGAAGCCTGCCTGGTTTGGCTACGTGTAACCATTCCTACTCTCTTGGCCCGCTTCACCTGGTTGGCCAAGTCTTCCCCCAATAGCATGGGGATGGAATAATTGTCATAGACTGCAAAAGTCCACATTCCTGACCAGCCTTTGTACTGGACAGGCAGTTCAGCTGTAGGCAAGTCTACAGCTTGAGACATGAAGGGGTAAATTGTCACTTGGGCCTTTGGGTTGATGAATTTGGGGTTTACGAAGGATTGGTGGATAGCTGACACTTGTGCCCCCGTGTCTCTCCACGCAGTAACCTTCTTTCCGCCCACTCTCAAATTTTCCCTTCGCTCCAAGGGTATTTGAGAGGCATCTGGGCCTGCGGATCTTTGGTGTGATGGTGGTGTAATGAACTGCACTCGGTTGGCATTCTTTGGGCAGTTGGTCTTTATATGTCCCAGTTCATTACACTTAAAGCATCTTCCAGCTGACTGGTCACTGGGTCGAGGTGGGTTACTGGAGACTGGTGAGGTGGAAGAATAGGGTGTCTGTGGCTTTCCTTGGGTTGTAGGTGGGGTCTTTGGTTGCCCTCGGTTGTAGGGTTTATTGCCGGTGTGCCCTCTGGGATATTCGCTCCCCTTGACAGTAGCTTTCTTGCTTTCTGCTACTTCCATCCATCTGTCTCCAATCTCCCCCGCCTCGGTGAGATTTTTGGGTTTTCCATCTTGTATGTACCGTGTTATGTCCTCAGGAACACCATCCAAGAACTGCTCCATTTGTATGAGGAGGTGCAGTTCTTCCAAGGATTTAACATTGTTTTCTGATATCCAGGCCTCATAATTTTTTCCAACGTAGTAGGCGTGTTTGGGAAATGACACATCTGGTTTCCACTTTTGGATTCTGAAACGCCGACGGGCATGATCCGGGGTTATCCCCATTCTGTATCTGGCCTTGGTTTGAAAAAGTTTATAGTCGTTCATTTTTTCCTTAGGCATTTTAGCCACCACCTCTGCTAAAGGTCCACTGAGCTGTGGCCTCAATTCTACCATGTACTGGTCTTCAGGGATGCTGTACCAAGACAGGCTCTTTCAAAATTTTCCAAGAAGGCCTCAGTGTCATCACCTGCCTTGTAGGTGGGATATTTCTTGGGATGTGGAACCATAATTGGTGAAGGGTTGTTAGGATTGGCTGGAGCCTGTTGCTTAGCCTTTTCTAATTCCATGGCCTGTCGGTGGGTCTCCCTCTGGAGTTCTATCTGTCTTCTGTAGGCTGCCTCTTCTTCTTGTTTCCTTCTGTGGGCCACCTCTTCTTCTTCTAGTTTCCTTTTGTGGGCTGCCTCTTTGGCTGCTTGTTCTCTTTTGTAGGCTGCCAGTTTGATGTTTTCTTCCTTTTCTTTCAGCTCCACCTCTTTTTGTCTTTTTTCCAGTTGTGGCCTGTGTTCAGCTTCTTTGATATGTTCTTGGGCCTCCATTTTTGTATTGGAAGGCATGGTTCCTGTTGTCTTGTGTTGGGGTGCCCTCCAGTGTTTATCTTCTGAACTGCAGATTCTCTGTTGCCTCCTGGGGTCTGCCTAGCAACAGTGCCTTTTTCCCTTTCTTCCTCTAGCTAATCTTTTAAATGTAAATTAAACCAGAAAAACCACTTTATTTGCATGTGTATTGTGCTGGTACTTGACTCTCAATGGGAGTGCTATTGTCTCACAAAAGACCCTTAATAGTTCCTTAATGGTTCCTTGCTTAATATGCAAGCCAAAAACTGCAAGAGAGAGCAGAAAAAAAAATTTCTCTCTGGTTCCTTTTAAAACCAAACCCTCTCTGCTTAAAAGCCCCTAGCAGAGAAAAGAAAAATATAATATTCCTACTGGCTTCTGGATTCTATCTATCCCACCACTGCACACCATGTCACAACATTTTTCCCAGATCTGGACCTTAGCGTCCAAAATATGGGTGTTAGCATGAAAACCTCCAAGCTTAGTTACCAGCTTGGACCTGGTAAAGCTGCCACCAGCCAGGAATCTATACAGTGCCTGGCGCACTGTGGTCTCCCCAAAACCTTCCCTGGGGGACCCCCAGACTCAGATTCCTTGAGTCTCACAACAAAGGGGAATAAACCATTTCCCTTCCCCCCTCCGGGTGTTCCCTCCCTGGGTTCCTGGAGAGAGATACAGAAGCAAGCTCCGTGAATCTAAACAGAGGGACTCCACCCTCCCTGTTTCCAGTCCTGGAAACACAAGTACTTCACCCCTCACCCAGAGGATATGCAAAGTCAGGCTTAGTAAATCTAACACAAAGAGATTTTCCCCCTGACTTCTTCCTCCCACCAATTCCCTGGTGAGCTGCAGACTCAATTCCCTGGAGTCTCCACTAAAGAAAAACTCCAACAGGTCTTAAAAAGAAAGCTTTATAAAAAGAAAGAAAAATACATAAAAATGGTCTCTCTGTATTAAGGTGACAAATACAGGGTCATTTGCTTAAAAGAAAAAAATGAATAAACAGCCTTATCCAAAAAGAATACAATTTAACACATTCCAGCAACTACAGACATGTAAATACAAAAGAAAAACAATATAAACATATTGTCTAACTATCTTTGTACTTACAACTTGAAAACAGAGATTAGAAAGCCAGGAGACAGAAAGATCACTCTCAGAGCCGAGAGGGTCAGACACAAGACAAAGAACAAAGAACTCATACCCAAAACTTCCCTCCACCCAGATTTGAAAAAGTCTTGTTTCCTGATTGATCCTCTGGTCAGGTGTTTCAGGTTGCTCATTTCCAGGTGAAAGAGACATTAACCCTTAGCTATCTGTTTATGACACCCAGCTTAAGGCAACACTCATGTCTGACCCTGTGCTAACAGCCCCAGACTTTGACAAACCATTCCTAGTAACCACAGATGCATCTGAGCATGGTGTAGGAGTAGTTTTAATGCAGGAAGGACCGGATCAATAATTTCATCCTGTCGTGTTTCTCAGCAGGAAACTGTCTGAGAGGGAAAGCCACTGGTCAATCAGTGAAAAAGAATGCTACGCCATTGTGTATGCCCTGGAGAAGCTACGCCCATACATTTGGGGATGGCGTTTCCAGCTACAAACCAACCATGCTGCGCTAAAGTGGCTTCATACTGCCAAGGGAAACAACAAAAAACTGCTTTGATGGAGTTTAGCTCTCCAAGATTTTGATTTTAAAATTCAACACATATCAAGAGCTTCTAACAAAGTAGCTGATGCAGTCTCCCGTGAAAGTTTCCCAGAATCAACTGGTTAAAAATTGTCCTTAAAATGTGAGAAGTTTTGTAGTTTTACATGATTAGTAATATATGTAAAGGTGCATGTGTTTTATTAATCTGTTTATTCTAAAGTTCTAGGAAGAAATCACTGCCAGTGTGGTTCCACACTGTCTGAGATTTGGGGGGCATGTCATAAACAGATGGTTAAGGGTTAATGTCTCTTTTACCTGTAAAGGGTTAAGAAGCTCAGTAAACCTGGCTGACACCTGACCAGAGGACCAGTAGGGGGACAAGATACTTTCAAATCTTAGTGGAGGGAAGTCTTTGTTTGTGGTTTTTTTTTTTTGTTCGTTGTTCGCTCTTGGGACTAAGAGGGACCAGACGTACACCCAGGCTCTCCAAATCTTTCTAAATCAGTCTTTCATGTTTCAAAATTGTAAGTAATAGCCAGGCAAGGCGGATTAGTCATATGTTTGTTTTCTCAACTTGTAAATGTTTCTTTTTGCTGGAAGGATTTTTACCTCTGTTTGCTGTAACTCTGAACCTGAGGCTAGAGGGGGTTTCTCTGGACTATATAAATCTAAGTACCCTGTAAAGCATTTTCCATCTTGATTTTACAGAGATAATTTTTACTTCTTTCTTTCTTTAATTAAAAGCTTTCTTTTTAAGAACCTGATTGATTTTTCCTTGTTTTAAGATCCAAGGGATTGGGTCTGAACTCACCAGGGATTGGTGGGAGGTAAGGAGGGGGGATGGTTAATTTCTCCTTGTTTTAAGATCCAAGGGGTTTGGATCTGTGTTCCCCAGGGAAGGTTGTGGGGGAACACAAAGTGCCAGACACTAAATTCTGGCTCGTGGCAGTGTACCAGATCTAAGCTAGTAATTAAGCTTAGAAGTGTTCATGGAGATCCCCACTTTTTGTACTCTAAAGTTCAAAGTTGGGAAAAAAACCTTGACAGTACTACTGAAGCAATGAGTAAAATGTTTCTGTAACAGGGTGGCATGCCCCTTTTAAGGGTAAAAGGCTTTGGGACAGTCAGCCTTGTTCTGTTAGCCCCACCCTGCTACATCTGTGTAGTGTTGGATTTAAGAGGAAGGAAGCCCAGCAGTGGGGAAAATTGAGGACACAGATTGTCCTATGGCCTAACTGAAGACAGGAGCCAGTCAGGAACTACAGCCTGCCTGAAAGCCTGGGTAAAGAGAGAGTATGCCAGCCTCTAGGCAGTGAGGTTGAATCCTAGGAACTGGGGTTTGGACAGTTTATTGCAGCTGGGGTTAGCCTGTAAAGGAGGAGGCTAATAGCCAAGCCTGCTTGGGCTGAAGATTTGGTTGTTTTGCTATATTCTGTAAACTTTAAGTGACAGACTCTGAGGCCCCAAAAAGATTGGACTCTGTTACAGGGCTTGGCCAGACAGCTAGAATGAGTCAGAGAAAATACTGGGTAAATTGAGGCAGGGCTGCTGCAATACCACTTCCAGCCATCGGTGATAGTTTCCATTTCCCTCCTAAAGCCTCTATAATAGACCTAAAAGAGCACTATCAGATGCTTGTATCAGGAGATCAGAGCATAAGGAAATGTGGAAGGTGACGGTTAAGGCTGCATGGCGGTCATGGATTCCGTGACTTTCTATGATCTCTATGACTTCTGCAGCAGCCAGTGCAGCTGGCTCCAGGGCTGCTCAAACAGATCAGGCATTCCCTGGAGCCAGCCACACCGGCCGCTGCTGGGGCACTTTGGGTGTAGGAGGGGGCTCAGGGTTGGGGTGCAGGGTGGCATTTACTTGGGGGGGCACGGTGGAAGTGGCCAGCATGACCCTGCAGCTCCTAGATGGAGGGGCCAGGGGACTCTGCAGCCGTGTGCTGCCTACACTCACAGGCACTGCCCTCGTAGCTCCCATTGGCTGCGGTTCCTGGCCAATGGGAGCTGCAGAGCCAGAGTGCGTGGCAGGGGAAGTACAGGGAGCCCCTTGGCCTTTCCTCCCCCTTGGAGCTGCAGGGATATGCTGTTGGAGCCAAGTAGGGAGCCTGCCAGCCCAGTCAACCCTCCCCCTTCCCAGCACCAGTAGCGGTCCTGAGCTGCATGCTGCCGCCTGCTCTCCCCCGGCCCCCAGCACCAGTGGGGATCCTAGGTTGTGTGCCACCTGCCCCCCGACAGCACCAGCACCACCCCTGGACTGCTCCCCTAGAAAACCCACAGACCCCGGCCCAAGTTTTAGTTAGGGGAATATAGTACAAATCCATGGAACGGTCATGGGCCATGAATTTTTGTTTACTGCCTGTGACCTGTCCATGACTTTTACTAAAAATACCTGGGACTAAAACATTGCCTTAGCAATGGTCAGACTAGCTAAAGAAATTGACTAGCTACAAGTGTGTGTCAAGATGTTTTAAATGCAGCTTCACAAATGTCTGAAAAATGGTGTTTTTTCCAGTTTGTTGCACTATTATGATGCATGCTTGAAAGAATAGACAGTGATAACCTAAGAAAAAATTCTTCTGTTTTTATGTATTAAGGAGATCTGTTTTAACCAAAGATTATCCTTCATGAGAGAACCTAGGTAGTAAAGGAAAGGCTACTGAAATGATGTGGATAAAAGTTAATGAATGTAATGGGAAACTCACTTATTTCAATAGTTCATATTGCAGTCAAATAGCTTTCATAGCACAAATGTTGTTGTTGTGTCTTACATGTAAGCAAAGGTCTGGAGATGCTCCAAAAATTCAGAAGAATGGATAGTAGAGAAATGTCTGGGTTGTAAGCGGCTTTCCTTGCAAAAATTAATGCCTCCATTTAGCATACAAAAAACAGGATTTGGACATTTAATTTGTAGCAGATTAGAGATTGCTTAAAATGGCTGGCATCTACATCTCAGACTATTTTTCTTAATAAGACATCTGTTGCTCTGATTCCCTTGCTTGGATAGACTGGATTAGAAGAGGAGAAATGACCATATTTTTTCTAAAAATTCAAGTTACTACAGAGAAATCATTTTGTAATTTCTTTCCTCCAAGAGAAGACTTTTTTAAAAACACATCATCTGATTTTTTCAAAGGGGTTCTAAGTCATCAATTTTAAACTAGATGATTTAGGCTGTAGGAGGTAAAATTAATTACCTCAAGTCAAACAATCAGTTAGTTAGATCTGGATTTCAATTACTGCCATGTAAATCTGGATTAACACCATTGATTTTGCTAGAGCTGACTGAATGGCACCATTGTTTTTGATTGAATTACTCCGGATTTACAACTGTCTAAATGAAGTCAGAATCTGGCTCAGTGGAGTTTAGATCTAGGATTCCTTCTGATTTTCTCATCCTCTTATTCTATTGTAACCTTGTTAAAAATAACAACTGTACACTGCTGGAGGCAGGTTAATAGTTTTACTTTGTGTTCCTATCAGCAAGAGGGCAATTATTTAATTTGCTTATAAATCTTGTAGCTACATCAAGAGGACCACTGTTGTCTTGATCTAAGAAACAGGGGAAATGTTTTGTGCAGTGCAAAGACAGAGACAGCACTCTGTTCAGTCCAGAGTATAAAAGTAGGCAGCCAGCAAATTCACAAATCACTAAACAGATTGGGCACTGATGATGTCTGTCCAAAAATAATGAAATAAGAACATGGTACCTGCTGAAATGTAAAAGTGCTAACGAAAATATTGTTATGCTGAAAGGTACTTGGGACTGACTGGATCACAAACCTCTTTGAGACTGGGTGTAAAGGCATCTTTCAGTTGACATAACTGTCAGGATAAGTTAATCAGAAGTCCCCCACCTAAGACAAAAGCATATTGTGAACCCACTCAGGAACTTTGGACTGAATGAGTGGAGGGATTTTGCTAAATGGAGGGGGTGGGAAGGAAAGCAGACCACATAGAAACTAAACAGACAAGAACAGAGGGAGGCAGAGACAAACAGAAAAAGGCCAAGCAGCAGCTGGTAAACACAGTATGACATGGAAAAAGCTAGAGAGAGAGAGCGCGCACTTTTGGGAATGTTGGCTAAAGAGGCTTGGAGTTGTAAGCTAAGAAACTGCTCCTTTTGTTCTTGGATCCTCTTGCGTTAGGAGAAGCAGAACTTTGTACATTCCTTGTGTCATAAACAGATAGCTAAGGGTTAATGTCTCTTTCACCTGAAGCACCTGACCAGAGGACCAATCAGAAAACTGGATTTTTTCAACTCTTTGTGGAGGGAAGTTTGTGTCTGAGTCTTTTGTCTGTCTGCCTGCTTTCTCTGAGCTTTGGAGAAGCAGTTTCTACTTTCTAGTCTTCTTTTGTGTGCTGCCTCTTGGGCTGCCTGTTCTCTTTGGAAGGCTGCCAGTTTGATGCTTTCTTCCTTTTCTTTCATCTCCATCTCTTTTTGTTTTATTTCCAGTTGTCGCCTGTGTTCAGCTTCTCTGAATTGCTCTTCGGCCTCAATTTTTGCCTTAGAAGTCATGATTCCTGTTTTCTTGTGTTGGGGTGCCCTCCGGTGTTTATCTTCTGAACTGCAGGTTCTCTGTTGCCTCCTGAAGTCTGCCTAGCAACAGTGCCTTTAGCTAATCTGCAATGTTAAGTAAACCTGAAAAACCACTTTATTTGCATTTATATAGTGCTGGTACTTGCCTCCTAATGGGAGGGCTATTGCATGACAAAAGACCCTTAACAGTCTGGTAATGGCTTCTTGCTTAACATGCAAGCCACAAACTGCCAGAGAGAGCAGAAAAAAAAATTCTCTCTAGTTCCCTTTTAAAACCAAACTGTTTCTCTCTGCTAAAAAGCCCTTAGCAGAGAAAAGAAAAATATAATATTCCTACTGGCTTCTGGATTCTGTCTAGATCCCACCCGCTGCTACACCATATCATAACCTTAGTCCCAGATTTGGACCTTAGCGTCCAAAATATGGGGGTTAGCATGAAAACCTCCAAGCTTAGTTACCAGCTTGGACCTGGTACCTGCTGCCACCACCCAAAAAATTAGAGTGTTTTGGGGCACTCTGGTCCCCCTGAAAAACCTTCCCTGGGGACCCCAAGACCCAAATCCCTTGAGTCTCACAACAAAGGGAGATAATCCTTTTTCCCTTCCTCCCTCTCTGTTCCCAGTCCTGGAAACAAAAAGTACTTTCCTATTCCCCCAGAGGGAATGCAAAATCAGGCTAGCAAATCCAACACACAGATCTCCCCTGATTTCTTCCTCCCACCAATTCCCTGGTGAGTACAGACTCAATTTCCCTGAAATTTCCCAGTAAAGAAAACTTCAACAGGTCTTAAAAGAAAGCTTTATATAAAAAAGAAAGAAAAATACATACAAATGGGCTCTCTGTATTAAGATGATACAATACAGGGTCAATTGCTTAAAAGAATATTGAATAAACAGCCTTATTCTAAAAGAATACAAATCAAAGCACTCCAGCACTTATATTCATGCAAATACCAAAGAAAAGAAACCATATAACTTACTATCTGATCTCTTTGTCCTTACACTTAGAAACAGAAGACTAGAAAGTAGAAACTGCTTCTCCAAAGCTCAGAGAAAGCAGGCAGACAGACAAAAGACTCAGACACAAACTTCCCTCCACCCAGAGTTGAAAAAATCCGGTTTTCTGATTGGTCCTCTGGTCAGGTGCTTCAGGTGAAAGAGACATTAACCCTTAGCTATCTGTTTATGACACCTTGTAAATAAACAAGATTTCATCAAATAAAATACCAGATTCCATCAATTTCTACTTCCAGTTAGAACATCCTCAGGGCCCCAAACTTTGACTCACCGCTCGGGTCAAACGGAGCAACAATGTGATATTTAAAGTAGTACAAAGAGTGGAAGAGCGAGAGTATGCAGTGTTATTGTAGCTGCATTGGTCCCAGGATATTAGAGAGACAAAGTGGGTGATACAATATCTTTTATTGGATCAACTTCTGTTGGTGAGACAGAAGCTTTCAGACAATTAGATTCCAGAGGGGAACTAGGTCCTGGGAGTGGGGCTAGTATAAAAACCTAGATAGTGGAGATTCAGATCTTAGTGCAAGACAAATACATTACACCACATTTAGGCTGCAGTAAAAGAGATCAGAATTGAGTCTAAAGTTTCCACTAACTGACCAAAGAAGATTCAGATTGAAGATTATGAACAACCCAGGAATAGCCAAGGGTGTGGGAATGAGTCAGAAAGTTGTGCCTTTTAAATTGGAGGCTAACCTACTGTATGTGTTATCAGGTGTTAAGAATGTGAAAGACAGTCTATTGTGAACCAAAACCATATCATATTACACATAAACCTGCATTACACCAGTGCACCCCTAATCCCAGCACCCCAAGCCCTAGACATTTGTTCAGAGCGCACACTGCCAGAAAATGACTTAAGGCATCCATATACCCTAGTTCATGGGCAGTGTGCCGTCAATTATCATATCAGACACATGGAGGAGTTATATAACCCGGTAGCCTTTAATGCTGCATCTGTTCAAAACTGAACAGAAAAGCATATTCCAAAATCCTTTCATAAATATATCTTTAGAGTCATCAATCTAGCTGGCAGAGCCTACATGCTACACTTAAGTTAATGCAGAAAACAGTAAACAGCTAAATCAGCCCACTATTGTTTGTTAAAAATATGCAGTGATTTATGTGTAGACATACTCATGCCAATACAGTTAACTATAAAATATTTTATTGTAATAACTCCTTTGGCTTCTGAAAAAAATTGGTAAGAAATTAATACCACTCTTACATTACAATCCACGTGAGCTTCAAGTACACAAGTTAGTGTGAATTGCCCACTCTACTGCAAGCAAATAGTATTTGTCAATATACCATTAAATCACCAGTAGTAAATGCTAAGAAAATTTAATGTATTCACTAGACTTCTGCAGTGTGCTATGGATACTTTTTCCACCGCTTTACCAGACACCAATTCTGTTGCTTCAATGTGCATAGGCCTAGTCTACACTAACGTTAAGTCAGTTTAAATTGCCAGCTGTTGACCTACTTGTGCTTAAATTTATCTCTGACTAAGTAAGTGCCCCATTACAGTGAGCCAGTAAAACCACCTCCACAAATGGCATGGAGCCATGGTTGACCTATCGAGGTCAATGCAGTGCAAGTGTAGACATGCATGTAGTGCATGACCTGTGTCAACCCTAACAGTCCTCCAGAAGCTGTCCCACAATGCCCCATTCCCTGCAACAATAACTGCTCTGGCCACAACTGCAAAATCCACCACCCAGGAGTCACAGAAACCAGAAGACAGCCCTACCTTTTAAAGTGCCTCGCATATTTTTTAAATAAAGTGACCAGAGGTCCCGATTTTGGGGTCTTTTTCTTATATAGGCTCCTATTACCCCCCTGATTTTTCACACTTGCTGTCTGGTCACCCTATTTTGAAATGCATTTTCTTGATTGCCTGCCTTGATGAGTACAGCTAGCAGCCCTACCTTGTTGTATGCATCTACCCAACCAACCATGCTGGCTTCATGGAGTAGACAGGAGATATTGGATCTCCTGGGCCTGTGGGGAGAAGAGGCTGTGCAAGCATAGCTATGGACCAGCTCTAGAAACATGGACATCTGCAAACAGAATGCATGGAGGATGCAGGCAGAGGGGAATAACAGGGATCAGTAGCAGTGCCATACGGAAACTAAGAAACTGCACCAGGTATACCAAAAGACCAGGGAGTGAAGCAATCAATCTGGTGGTGAGCCACAGATGTGCTACTTTTACTAAGGTCTGCATGCCATACTTGGTGGAGATCCTACCAGTACCCTTCAGGAAACCTTAGAGAAGCCTGAGACAGAAAGCCCTGCCATGAACAGTGATGAAGAGAAAGAGGAGGGGACAGTTGGGGGGCTTCACCTGTCCCATGAGCCAGAACCTATTCAAGACCCCACCACAGTCCTAGTAGCTGAGCATGGACAAGCCTAATGAAGGGGAAGGGACCTTGGGTAAGTGTGTGCATATTTTTTTCCTTACAGTGTTTAAATTTAAAGAGGTAGCAGTAGAACAAGCAGAGGTAGTGTTGGCATCTGCTTTTCATCCCCCTGTTGAGTTAAATGGTGAGGGGAAGACAGGGGAGGCCATGTGGAACAGTTTGTGTATATATATAGGAAGATGTCCCTTATATCCTCCAGCAAGATCTTTAGAAAACTTTAATGAAAATACTCTGCAATAATCTGCAAAGGTTGATAAGGCTGGCTGCATTATTTCATCCTTCTTGGTAGGACACTTTCCCACAGCACTCTGTGATGAGTTTGGTTGGCACCATTGCAGTAAACAGACTAGAGGCATATGGGCCCAGGTGGTTTCAGAACGCCAGTAGCAGCTGTGCTCTCTGTGCCTCTGTTGCCTTCAGGAATGAGATGTCATCTTAAAACCACCACTGCCGGTGGATAGAATCATAGAAACCAATTTTTTCAATCTTCCCTCATAGGTCATGTTTTCTAGACCTTTAATCATTTTTGTTGCTCTTCTCTGGACTTTATCCAATTTGTCCACATCCTTCCCAAAATGTGGTGCCCAGAACTGGACACAATACTCCAGCTGAGGCCTAACCAGCACAGAGTAGAGTGGAAGAATTGTGCCATTGCCTTATACTCATACCCATGGAATAAGAACTGAACATTTATTGTTTCATGCAACTGAAGTTCCCTCCCCTATACTCATCCCTAGTGGGCAATAGTTATTATGGCTGGGGTTGTGGAGCGGTGCTGTGCAGAGGCGCTCCACAGCCAAAGTGTCAATAAATGTGTCTAATTAAAAGTTTTTATGGGAATAAGGGAAGGGAGTTTTGAAAATTTTCTCTCTCTTTCTGTTATGACTGTAAATCCAATGATATATCTGTCTGTTTTTATCAGCAGCAGTTGCTGCCATTGCAGCTTTGAGGGATGCCCCCTCCATACCTGCAGTAGAGCTAACCCTGATGAGGAGCAGAAAAGAGGATGAGGGATAACATGTTCAGTGAGATTGTGCAAACCAATGCTGCATTGGACCACAAACACCAGTGATGGGTAAATCGATGAATTGAAGATTGGTAAATGGATGAATTGAAAATTTGTTGTATGCAATACTAGCCTATGACCTGCTGTCACAAGCACTGGTCGGTAAACACTGTTAGTACTATGGTCAAGGAAAGCAACGTGGAATGTAGACATCAGCAGGTAAATAAACCTATGTACTCACGACCCCTGACTCAGGATGACTCAGGAAAAACATGTTCCGACCAGTGTGGTCCGATATGACGTGTAAAATGCTATAAATATACAATGTAAAGCTTGTCTCGGTGTGCCCTTCCTCTGGTATTAGTCGAGGGGGACACCCGCTCAGCTGATCGTTCAATAAAACAGTAAAGCTCTCTGTGTCTCTCTTTGGAGTAATTGGGTAGCTCCGGGGAGAACGAGCCTAATTTGGCTAACAAATTGGTGACCGCGGCAGGACTCTTCCTGTAGAGGGCGCTGACGCTATTGGTGGCTAGTAGGTTGGTACCGAGAAAAGTGGCCACCCCGAGCTGATTGTGCAGCTCGTGTTCTCGGACCACCACGGCCAACCGGGGCAGCAGTGTCCTCTCTAGAGTAAGTCCCATAAGGACACAAGAGCACTGAGTTTTTGGTTCCTCAACATCCCCAAGCCGGACGCGGCCACTCCGGGTGGTAAGTGCGTTTCCCTCCAAAGGGTTGAGGATTAACGCCCCCGAAGTGTGGGTTGGACGACGGAAATTGCAACGAGAAGGTATACTACTAGTAGCATTGTTATATTTTGTGAATGATTTGTGTGGTATTAGTTTATGGGTTGTTTAACACAACTCTTAACTCTTTTGTGCCTGCTTGCGCTTTTCTTCCTTCTCCTTATTGTGTATTGGAAGTTCAACTCGTGTGTAAGCATTTGGTGTTTCTGTGTGGAAGGTGAGTGATTGCTACTAGTTACATCTGGGACTAAGCTGACTCCAGCCGCCCCAAGACTCCTGCAAGGGGAATCCCGATGACCAGGATATCTTGATTGCAAGGGGGGTCAGCCGAACCTCAGTGAATATCTGTTGTGAATCTGTATGTACATAGCATTTGAGTCTTAAATATAGGGTCTATGGGGTCCACTCAAAATTCTTATTCTGGAACACCCCTAGGATGCATGTTAGATAACTGGACAGCGTTTAGGCGCCAGGCAGATTATGGGACGATATTATGTAAAGCTGTATCTGATGAAATTTTGCACGGTAGAATGGCCGAAATGTAAGGTAGACTGGCCAGATGGTGGTACATTAAAATTAGCTTCATTGGTCAATCCTACGAAGATATTAGAAAGAAATTGCGAAAGTTAGAGGGAGCATGTGGAAAGAATATAGAAGAGCTGTTACAAATTGCTCTAAAGGTATATGATAGACGGGAAGATGAAGAACCTAAGAAGGGAGCTCGGACCCTAGCAATGGCTTTCAGAAAGGGAAACGAAGGCGTTGGGTATGTTGGGGAAAGAGGTAGGAAACGACTTCCCCGCTTAAGGCGCAATCAGTGCGCCATCTGTAGAGAGGAGGGACATTGGAAAAATGAATGTCCTAAAAGACGATTTATGGAAAAAGGACATAAAAATGAGGCTCCAGCACTCCCAATCTTCTATAATACAGCAGATTTAGACAGTGCTTCTCCCCAATAGGGGGACCGGGGGACCCAGCGGCCCCTCTTAGCAGCACAGGCTGCTGAGTTGGATTCCACGGTACAAATTAAGATAGGGGACCGCCAAATAGAGGCCCTAAATTGACACTGGTGCTGCCCTTAGTTTACTCCCTAGTACTGAGGCCCCCTCCCCCAAAGTAAGGCTGTAGGACATGAAATAGTACAGGGAATTGAAGGACAAAAGATGGCTTTAAAGAAAACATTTCCTCTTTTAGTTAAAATAGGAGACATCAGATCTCTCATCAGTTTGTCTGTAGCCCCTCATGCCCCATTGCCTTGCTAGGACGAGATATTCTCACTAAATTGCAGGCAGAAATCTCATTCAGCAATGGAACTATTGAGGTTAGGCTTCCGGAATGACAAACTTCAAATTATCAGATGGCCTTATTGTCTGCCAAAAATACGGAGTACCAGAGTACAGAAGGGGACATGATACCGGGGATTAATCCTGAGGTTTGGGCAAAGAAGGGAAGTGTCCCACGAGCTCGGAATGCCTCCCCAGTACGGATACATCTTAAGGAAGGGAGCAGTCCGATCCGTGTCCGACAATATCCTCTGAAGTTGGCTACACAAATTGGTCTAAAACCCCTAATTTTCAAATTTGTGCGATGTGGCTGGCTCAGGGAAGGCACGTCCCCATACAATACACCAATAATAGGGGTGCCCAAACCTAATGGACAATATCGATTGGTACAAGACCTAAGACAGGTGAACAAGCAAATAGAAGCCCCCTTTCCAGTAGTTTCAAATCCCCATACTATTCTTGGTCAGATTCCCAAGGCTCATAGCTGGTTCTCTGTAATAGATTTAAAAGATGCCTTTTTCTCTATTCCTCTACACCCTGACTCACAAAAGCTGTTTGCATTTGAATGGGAAGATCCAGACACCCATTACAAAGCTCAGTATCGTCCCACAAGGACTTACCTGTGCACCTGAGATTTTTGGCAGTCAGCTAAAAAAGGGACCTTGTCTCATTCTGTGCTGAACACTCCTCATGTAACATAGTTCAGTATTGTGATGACTGTAAAGTGCAAACAGTAAAACTCCTTAATTACCTCGGGTTGCAGGGATATAAAGTTTCAAAGGAAAAACCCAATTAGTGAAACAACAGGTCACTTTTCTTGGATATCCTCTTTCCCAAGGAAATCGCAGATTGGAAAAAGAAAAAATCCAGGCCATACTCGATTGTCCCCAACCACGAAATCCCCGGGAGTTAAGGGCTTTCTTAGGATTGACCGGATTTTGTAGACTCTGGATCCCTGACTATGGGGGAAAAGCCAAACCCCTATATGAATCCTTAACTAAAGAAGGATTGCTCTATTGGAAATGGACCAGGGAGACGAAGAAAGCATTTCGAGAGCTTAAAACAGCTTTAACCCAGCATCCTGCTTTGGCTCTTCCAGATCCTCGGAAGCCATTTACCCTGTATGTCCATGAAAGAAATGGAGTAGTAGCACTGTGTCAGCGTTCAGGACCAACCTGGCAGCCAATTGGTTATTATTCAAAAGTATTAGATCCTGTTGCCAGGGGATGGCCTGCCTGTTTACGAGCTGTTGCGGCAACTAGCCTCCTTGTTCAGGAAGCTGAAAAGTTAACCCTGGGTGGGGACACTGAAGTTGTGGTTCCCCATGGAGTGCCTCAAATATTAGGGACAGGAGCTGGAGAGAAACACTTAAATCCCAGTCGGCACTCACAATATGAGGTAGGGCTTTTATTAGCCCCAATCTAGCTTTTAGGGCTGTTAGCTCTCTTAACCCAGCAACCTTGTCCAATCCCACTCATGACTGTGTTAAAGTTTTGCAGCAAGAAACTAAACCCCGACCAGACCTCTCCGATGTGCCCTGGTCAAACCCTGATATCAAAGCGTATGTAGACGGGTCTAATTACATGTTAAATGGTGACTTCGTGTGGGTAAAGACATATAAGACTCCGCTTCAACCACAGTGGCTGGGACCTTTTGCGATCCTTCTGACAAGCCCTACTGCTGTCCGAGTAAAGGAGGTATCTACTTGGACCCATCACACCAGACTCAAGAGGAGCACCGCTCGGGAACCTGACCTGGTAAAGGGTTCCCCAGAAGCAGACGACGTCGGACTTCGGGGGAGCCGCGCACGGTCACCCCACCACGAACCGGGTGAACCAGAAGCAGACAACACCCGTGTCCCAGATAAATGGACTGTTACCCCTTTGGGCGACCCGAAGCCCCGACTTGCGAGGAAACTGTAACTTGGTTATGTCTCTTTTCAAAAGGATGGCCCAACTTGCTGGCATGGGTCTTTCTGTTTTTGTTCTGTTTATTATTTGTTATCCTCCTGCTTTGGGGTTTCGGCGAGTTAAGATAGGAAAATCTCGTAATTCAATGTTAGTATTAATGCAATGTATCTGGGGTTTCCTTTCTTCATTTCCAAAGCCAACACAAGGGTGGGAGGGTAACAGTTTCTTAAGTTTAACTCATACCATAATTCAGAGTGTAAACCAAACACAATGCTGGGTTTGCATTCATACCCCCACACACATAGGCCAGGGAATCCCATTAAAAGGAGTACCCATTCCCCTTAATCGAACCCTCCTGGCCAAGTTATGGGTAAATACTACATTTACCTGGAGTGTTACAATCCAAACATGGCCCATTGATATGGTAGCCCAAGGTAGCTATGCTTCGTGTGTGTCACGAAAAAAGACCATAGATAACACTGTTTTTGTGGGCAATTATACTCGGTGTGGTGACACCACTCGGATCAGTTCTAATGTGGCAAGTTTTTCCAATTTCTCTGGGGCTCCATGGCCGGTCCCTGAGGGATCTGGCTGGTATTGGCTATGCAATCACACGGCCTATAAAATCCTTCCAGCAAGTTGGTATGGCACGTGTACATTGGGGGCCATAGTACCAGCTGTTACGGTACATAAAACCTTGAGTCAAGGGGAGATTCGTAATTCTGTATGGCGGAACCGACGGAGTGTTCCTACAAATCCCCTGTCAGACAGACCCACAGGCTTTCATTCCTTTGTACGCTGGTTTCTACCTTGGGTAGGAGTTAGTGAGTTGGAAAAGGCTATAGTAAATATTTCTGCAGCACTGGAAGTTATGGCAAATGCTACTGCAGATGCCTTATCCGCTCTTCAAATTGAACTAACCCAATTGTCCCAAACAGATATACAAAATCGTTTGGCTCTGGATTATCTCCTCGCAAATCAGGGTGGGGTTTGTGCCCTGGTTAACTCTAGCTGTTGTGTGTTTGTAAATCAACACCAACGGGTGGAAACTGACATCCATGCTATTATGTAGCAAGCTGCCTCATTTCATCGCATCAGCCTTGACAATACCAGCACTGGATTCCAAGATGTTTGGAACTGGCTGACTTCATGGTTACCACAAATAGGGTGGCTCCGAAAGGGCTTCCTTATCGGTGCAGTCTTTATTATAGTCCTATTAACTCTAGCTTGCTTTGCTCCCTGTTTAATTGCAGTAGTCCGACGAATTGCTAATCAATTTGTCTATCAACGAATAATGGTGCTGTATCAGCCAATAAAACCTGAAGATTGGGGGGTTTAGCTCTCTCAATGCTTTATTCAAAGGGGGGATTGATGGGTAAATGGATGAATTGAAGATAGGTAAATGGATGAATTGAAAATTTGTTGTATGCAATACTAGCCTATGACCTGCTGTCACCATGACCTGCTGTCACAAGCACTGGTCGGTAAACACTGTTAGTACTATGGTCAAGGAAAGCAACGTGGAATGTAGACATCAGCAGGTAAATAAACCTATGTACTCACGACCCCTGACTCAGGATGACTCAGGAAAAACATGTTCCGACCAGTGTGGTCCGATATGACGTGTAAAATGCTATAAATATACAATGTAAAACTTGTCTCGGTGTGCCCTTCCTCTGGCATTAGTCGAGGGGGGCACCCGCTCAGCTGATCGTTCAATAAAACAGTAAAGCTCTCTGTGTCTCTCTTTGGAGTAATTGGGTAGCTCCGGGGAGAACGAGCCTAATTTGGCTAACACCAGGCATGTCAGACAGCATGGAGAAGGAAAGAGGGGACAGGCCCAGGAATCCCAGCAGGAAAAGGAGAGGAAGATGCATCAGGACATCACGGGTCTTTTCAGGCAGCATACCCAAATGATGCAGACCCTGATTGACCTACATGTCCAAAAATCTTAGCCTCCCCACTTTTTACTGTCCTTGAAGAACTCCACAGTAGCAACTTCCTACGCTCCCCCACCCACATTCCATGTGGCATCATAGGCCACCTCCTTACCCCCACCATTCCATATGGCGGGACAGCAAGGAAAACCACAGCTTCACAATTATGTGAGAGCCACAGCTAGTGTATGCATCACCACAGTGGACTACATTTGTGCAATGAAATGCAAAGAAATTATTGCTGCCTTTCCAATTTCAAAGTCCCATTTCCAGGCCCAAAGAACAGTCTATCACAGAACACTACTATGACTGACTGTTAAAGTGTAGTTTCAGAGCCTCCTTCAGCTGCATAGCTGTACATTGGGCTCCTGTAATAGCCTGTGTCTGGCTGTTCAAAGTCAGCAGACAGCTTTTCCACCTCTTCCTAGTCAGCAGCTTTTCCACCTTTGCCTGACAGATGTTATGCAGGACACATCAGGCAGTTACAAGCATTGGGATATTTTTCTCATTGAGATCCAATCTAGTGAGTAAGCCCTGCCAGCATCCCTTCAATCTACCAAAAGCGCATTCAACAGTCATTCTACACCTGATGAGTCAGTTGCTGAATCTTTCCTTGATGCTATTGAGGCTTGAGGCTCATGTATAGCTTCATCAACAAGGGGTAAGCTGAGTCCTTCAGAATCACTATTGGCATTTCAATATCCCCAAAGGTAATCTGCTGGTCAGGAAACAACGTGCCTGTTTGCAGCTTTCTCAACAGTCCTGTGTTCTTGAAGATATGAGCATCATTCACCTTCCTTGACCAGCCCACATCAATATCAGTGAAGCGTCCCCAGTGATCCACCAATGCTTGGATAAGTATAGAAAAGTAGCCCTTTCTGTTAAAGAAAGGAAAGGTGGGCTGGTGCCAAAAAAGCAATGCGCATGCCATCTATTGCCCTCAGTCCAATTCAGGAACTTCACTACTATAAATCCATCCACTATGTCCTGAATATTGCAAATAATCACAGTCCTGCATACCAGGAGACAAATAATGGCCCTACACACTTGCATGACGACAGCCTCCACTGTGGATTTTCCAACTCTAAAATGATTTCCCACTGACTGGTAGCAATCCAGTGTTGCAGGCTCCCAGAGTGTGATCACAATTCACTTCTCCGCTGTCAGTGCAACTCTCATTCTGGTGACCCTGCGCTAGAGGGTTGAGGTGAGCTCAGAACACAGATCCAGGAATGTGGCCTTTCACATCAGAAAATGCTGCAGTCATTGCTCATTGTCTTGTGCCTGCATTATATGATATGATCCCACCAGTCAGTGCTCAGTTCATGGATCCAAAAGCAGTATTCCACTGCCTGCAGCTGCTCCATGAACACCATCAACAACCTTGAATTATTTTCTGAGATGTTCCTCTGCAAAATGTCCAAGAAGAAACTGTCATGTCCCCTGTGTTCTTGTGGTACTTCCTGAGTGTCTGAAAATACAGGAGAATCATGTGTCCTGTATTTGCAACATTCATGAGAATAGTGCAAAGCACTGTGGGATCCATGCTTCTGTTTGAGATGGTGGACAGCAAAATGTGCTGCACAGGTTTGTAGGATTTAAAAGAAAGGCACAAAAATTATGGGATGGAGTAAGTTGCACTCTGGGGACCTGACCCCTAGCTCCCAGAGATTCCTTGGCAAGTCATTTCTATCCCACAACACATTGTGAAAAGTTCCCAAAAGATATTGTTGAACAGCAGCATGAGGCACACTGAGATATCTACCCATGGTGCACAGTACTTTACATCAACACAATTACACCTAGAGAATATGCGCAGTGCTGACGCAAGCAGCCAAGTATGCATGCACATGAGCAATGCACACGAGCAATGCACAAACTTTGGTGGCTATACAGCAATGTAACTTGCATCAACCAAAGTTTGTAGTATAGACATAGTCACATAATCCTTACATTTACCTCTAGTTTGGCATCCAGCTCTGCATCAGATGCAACCACATGCTCGTCTTCTTTCTTTCCTGTAACTTTGATTAGGACTTGCTTTGTTTTCCAGTATTTCTTCTGCATTCTGCTGACTACAGATTGGTCTTCTGACCTATATTTTCCATGGGTATCCTTGGAGTGACTATGAGAAAGAGATAAGTAAACAGATCAAAGAATTGTTTCAACAATTTACTATGTATGCAACAAAACAAGAAATTAATAATATATTACCAATGCAAAACAATTTAGCCAATCAGTGCTGACATAGTACTTTCTGAATGCTCTTTGAAATCTATTTGCACGTTATGTCTAGTTGGTATGAAAGCCCCATAGTCCATCATAATGATGTCTGAATTGGTACTTACATATTTTTAATCATTAGGACTATTTACTGCAACGTAGCTTGAAAGTGATTAGTACAATTAGAGCTATATGGAAAAAGGAATTTCGATATTTTAATATTTGTTTTCATCCCAAACTGGGATGGGAACTCAAATTTTCACAAAACAAAAAGGTCTAAAAAAATTAACATCTTGATAATGTTGTTATGCAAAAATTATTTTAAGAATTTTATTTTATTTTTAAGAAATAATTATTTTTAAAATATTGTCAAAATATCAATTTGAAATAGTACTCTTTACTTTTAAATAGACAGTTTAAAAATATTTTTTTTTTTGGAGCTGACATTTCACTTTTCTCAAAAGAAAATATTGTGATTTCTGAAAGAAAGGAAAAAAATTGCAGAAATCAGCTTTCCCACAGGAAAGTTCTATTTTGACAAACCCATATTTTCCAATGGGAGAAATAGGTTCATTTTAAAAAAAATGCAACCAGCTGTACATACAATGTTGCAGGTATCTGTAACTTCCAATTTTCTACCCCAAACATAGCTACTTCAGTGGACATGGTGCTTCTGCTTATGGTCACTGACTTAACAAAGATCAGAATTCCTAGCTTTAAAATATGTAGAATATAGGCACTGGAAACACTAAATGGGGGAACTTTTTGGCTCAAAAGCTCAGATAACTGATTTTCATTCAATAGAAATTATATCAGCGTTTTGTCTATATAGCTATTAGATATATTGAATGTTAGCATGCTTTCAAAGGTTTAAAGGTAATTTCCAACTGACTCAACAAAAAACACATCTGTTCATGAAATATATACTGAATGCCAGAGGCGCCAACTTTGTGATTTCCTGAGGGATGCTGGACCCCTGCTCTGACCCAGGCCCCACCCCCACTCCACCCCTTCGCACAAGCCCCCGTTCCTGACCCATTATGCCCCTTTCTCCTACTTTTTTCTGTCCCTACTTCCCCCTCCTCCCCAAAGCCTCTTGAACACCACTGAACAGCTGATCGCAGTGGATGGGAGGCATTGATAGGGAGGGAGATGAGCTGATTCGCGGGGCTGCCAGTTCCGTGGGTGCTCCAGTCCCAGAGCATCCACAGAGTCAGCACCTATCATGACTGCCCCAAAAACAAAGTCAAAGGGACATAACTTGCCTCAAAATTTTTATCTTTCAGGTTCTCCAAAGTCACACCAGTTCAGATCTCATGTGAAGACCTGACAAGTATTGGTTGACTTTCATTAAAGAGTCCATTGGAAGACATTTCACAGGTTTGCAACGTTCAGAGCTGGCGCTTCCATTTAGGCGACCTAGGCGGTCACCTAGGGCTCCAGGATTTGGGAGAGTGGCATTTTGCGGCCCTCGGTGGCAATTTGGCGGCAGGGGGTCCTTCTGCACTCCATGTCTTTGGCGGCAATTCAGCAGCGGGGGGGTCCTTCCGTGCTCCAGGTCTTCAGCGGCAATTCTGCGGTGGGTCCTTCACTCGCTCCGGGACCTGCTGCTGAAGTGCCCTGAAGACTGGGAGCGCAGAAGGACCCCTCCGTTGCCGAATTGCCGCCAACCGGGAGTGCGGAAGGACCCCCGCCTAGGGCGCCAAAAACCCTGGCACCGCTCCTAGCAACGTTGACATGTTTTAATTTTGTATAAAAATAATCTAATTGCCAAACTGACAATACACACAAAAAGAACAAAGCTAAATAAAATTTGTCATAGTTTATGATTTCTTCAGCATTTTTTAGTATGTCACTTAATTGGGACAATCTGGTAGATTCCAATTCATTCTGATTAACATCTGTCTCATTTAAACAAAGGTCATCTAACTTTACAATGTTGTAACTGTATACGGCTGCACCTCTCTTTATAATTTACAGGACAATTAACGCTTGTCTTCACTGCTGAGTTAGAGAAGTTAGAATTATACCTCAATTGGTGCCCCAATTCAAGTCCCATCCACCCACAAAAAACCCTTGAGTGTGGGGGTGCTTGTAACTGGAGTTTCCTGGCCTGTCGGGGTACAGGCTACAGCTGCAGTTAGTACAACTTGTCAGCTACTAACATGACCACTCTACAGCTCAAATGTTATTTCAGAGTGCGGCCACACTCACTCCATGTAGGCTAATTTAAGAAAAGTTAACTTGAGGCTAAATAACCTGATTAACTCTACAGTGAAGACATATCCTTAGACCAAAATAATCCCAGCTTGGCAACTGGAGCAATTTTGATCATCCTTTTAAAACAACATAACACTCATTCTGTTTTATCAAGGATAGAGGAAAGAAATCTGACTGGTTAATTTCTGTTTTCAAAAGGGGGTGTGCATCACATAGGCACTGACTCTGTGGGTGCTCTGGGGCTGGAGCACCCAGAGGGGAAAAAATGAGCACCCACCAGCAGCACCCAATCAGTACTCACCTGCAGGCGGCCCCGCCACTCAGTGCCTTCCCTTCCCTTCCACCGTGATCAGTTGTTCTGCAGTGTTCATGAGATGGTGAGGGGTAATGGTGGGGCATGCTCCGGGGAGGGGGCAGAGCAGGGGTCAGGAAGAGGTAGGGTGGGGACAGGAAGAGCCCGGGCTGGGAAGGGACTTTGGGGAAGGGGTGGAGTGGGGGCAGAGCCTGGGGCAGAGCAGAGATCGAACTCCCCTGGCACATTAGAAAGTTGGCGCCTCTGGTCCATCATGAATGTCCATTCTCCACAGCAATACAGAAGTAGTTGTACAGAGGTGCAATGGGGATAGTGTAACGGAACGGTCACCCCTTCTAGAGGTCATCACAATTATGTATTCCAAGGCTGTAATAACTAACTACATATTTTATATAAATTCTAGACAGTATATTTTTTGTCAAGGTTTAAATGAAATGGCATAGTAAATCATGAAAAAATATATACTATAGATCCCTCAGCTCCTGTATTGTGAAAAAAACTATCAGATTTGCAGGCATGTCCTTTCAAAGAACAGAAATGAAATAGTGAGCATCAATTTTTTTCTCTTTGTCAAACATTTCCACCTCTTGACTTGTTTAAATATTTATGTGACATAGCCCCTATTATCTTAAACCACATCTAGAACATGCCAGGATAGATAGGGAACACTAGCAAGAGTGGGACTAAAAAAAAAAGGCTATAATAGGATTATTAAACTTGCATAGAATAGTCCCAGATATTTTACAACTATTTAGATATGTGGACAGTTCATTGTACTGTTTGGAACTGGTAATAACAACAAATGTTAAACATGTCTATACAATAAAGAAGATACTGTAATTTTTAATGAAGAAATTAAAGCCTGTGGACATGAACATACGTTAGGTGGCTCTAGAGGATCAGGGCTAACCATCTGTCATTGCTATATCATTTTTCAGTATATTTATCTTAAATAAAGAAGAGAAAGTTTAAACAGCTTCACAACTTTAAGATCCTGTCAGATAGTGTATTAGAAGAAACAGTTATTTGAAACCTCGCAATTCTAGAAGCCTTGTAAAATGATGCCAGACACAACATCTCCATGTGATATATGCAAGCTTGATTTAGAAACTGGATCAGATGCGCATTGCATTGCAGATTAGCACTACTGGATACTATTGCTCTTGAGGCCTGATCCTGCAGGTTATTAGGTGTGACTGATCTGGAACTGCTCTGTAATTTATGAATACTGCATGTTGACCTGGTCATTGGCATGTTTAAAGTATAAGTATATTGATTTAGTTTTAATAGGATGAGAAAAACAAGCAGGATAGGAAAGAATGGCTCAGAATAAGTAACTTCTCAGCAAACATTCGAGAGTTAATTAACAATGCCCAGAAAGGAAAATCCTGAGAACACAGGAGATCAAAAGAGATGTGCCAAGTTTAACTAGGACTACTCTTTCAAAAGAAGGGAGAGAGAGTTGTTTGGGGGAATCACACTGAGACACAGGGACCTACTGAGAGTGTTGGAAGAAGTTAGGTCTGCCTAGTTTACAACCAGGTGACGATAAGACTTTAGGTAAGAGAGAAACGTGTAGACTGTTTTAAATTTCTTTTTCTCTAAATGCATTGTTCTTACTGTTAAAATAAACAATACTTATGTTTTAAGATGACAGGTTTATCACAGCATGCCATTGGTCAGAGACTCCCAGAGAAGAACTGCAGGTGTTTGAACTCAGTTGGTCCTACAGAGTAAGAGCAGTTGATACACAGGGTATTGTAGCTAATAACTTGGTCTATTTATGAGAGATTTCCATCCCAGGGTTGACCAGATACTTGAGGGCATGCACTTAGAGAGACCAGAAAGGGGACAGAGGTGCCCAGTAATCAGGATACTGAGCATCTCTTTGTTTCTCAAATGAAGTTCATGAAGACCTAACTGGGGCTATTTCTACCAAAAAGTAACGGTCACTTTTATTAAAGACCCTATCCTGCAAACTACTCTGTGCAGTTTTCTATCAGCTTCAGCAAGACTCCACATGGGCATAGGGGTTGATCTGCACAGATCAGCTTGCAGGATTAGAGCTTGAAGCCCCAATCCTTCAAACTGTTATGTATATGCTTAATATTGCATAACTTTCAATGGGATCATTCATGCGTTTGTATGTTTGCAGGACTGGAATCTAACTACGTAAACAGTGTATGCAGCAATATAGAATAGATGAATTCCTAGGAGGCAAACATGGGAGGGGGGAGAAATCTCCTTCAAGAACATAAATGCAGAATATTAAAATAAACATTTAGGTTGACAAAACTAAATAAAAAGGGAATATCAAAGCTAAGGCTGACACACTAGAACAGACTTGTGCGTGTGGAACCCAGGCTGCAAGTACTGCTGGTGTAAGTCTACCTGGAGTGTTGCTTCCTGCCACATCAGCAAGGCAAATTACTTCAATACCAGTTGAGAGGGGATCCAGAGGATTAGTTCTTTTATACAGTGTGGACTAAACCTCGGAGAACTTTCATATGGAAGACTGTTTAAACAAGAGAAAGGTGGCTGGGTACTGAAGGAGAGGAACATCAGATAAGATGGGAAAGAGAGGGTATTTGTGCCCTAGTCAAAACTGGCTTTTACATTTTTTTCAAAAAGCAATCTTGAAAACCATTACAGGAAATAATTTTGTAGCCTGTCTTAATCTAAGGTGACCTTTTAAAAATTTATATAATTTTCAAGCCTGTGTTACTCCTCTGGCTCAAAAACAGTGTGAAGCTTTCCTCTTTTCCACATGGCTGTGCTACCTGAAACACTTTTCAGGTCACTTCTTGTAAACCACTTCAGGGTCAGGGAACACTCATGTTGTGGAGGAGTCATGAAGAAAACTTAATGCATAAGATAGGAGATAGAGGGATAGTAGGAAAAGAAATCAGTCAAATGAAACATTTTTTAAAAGATTATTTTGTTTCCTTTAGCATTATAAACCATGTGCAGTCTTTTCACAGCCTTTTTTCCCCAGGAAGGATAATGCTAAATTTTTTCAATAGGCTCTCTTTTTTCAGCAATATTTTTCTTCTGGGTATTATATGTTGCTATAAAGTGACTCACTCCTGACTCACCTAGGATGGTTATCCATTCTGCTGTGGCTCTTGTTACACCTATGGAAATAGACCAAAACATTTTTTTCTCCTCTTTCCACTTCCACCACATCATTCCAGAAAAAGCACACTTAGTACAGAGAAGGAACAGCAACTGAAAGCTGAATCATAAAAGAGCAATAAAAAGAAATTTATTATATGTTGGGCAGGGGCATGGTTACAGGAGGGAAGAAGAGGGCTTGATCTAAAACAATATTTCAAAAGAGAGAAAGAAAAAACCTCACACTTATCTAAAGTTGCTGAGAACTTGGAGAAATCAAGCTTCAGGGTTGTGGGAGTAAGAAATTAAAACTAGAATTGGTTGAGAATTTTTCTATTAATTGTTTTTTGTTGGAAAAATGACAATTCATCAAAACCAAAACTGTTCACAGGAAAAGGTCAGTTTCAGTGAATTTCCCAGGTTGAAATAAATTTCAAATTGTTGAAATGGGATGTTTCAATATTTTCTAAACCAAAAAGTTCTTTTTTTTTTAAACTACTTTCTGTTTCAAAATGTAAGTTAATTTATAGTGGGGGGGGGGGGGGGCGGAAGGTGGAATAAAAGGTCAGAATGAAACATTTAAATTGATCCAATCTGGATTAATGGTTCACAATTATTTGAGATTTTGACTTTGTCCCAATTTGGGACGGGAAAATTTCTGAAATCTCATATTCTTTTGGGTTGGGAAACTAGTTTCCTACCTAGTTGTAATGAAAACAAAACCTACTTTTTCAATCCCCAGAATAGCACTGAGCATTAATAGGGTGACCATGTGTCCGGTTTTTGACCGTAACACCTGGTCAAAAAGGGATCCTGGCAGCTCCAGTCACCACTGCTGACCGGGCCATTGACTGTCCGGTTGGTGGGGCTGGCAGGCTCCCTGGTAGCCTCTGCGCCACGCGGCTCCCGAGAAGCAGCCGGCATTCCCCCCTCCAGCTCCTACATGCAGGGGCACCCAGGGGGTGCTGCATGCTGCCCCCACCCCAAGCACACCCCTGTGCAACTCCCATTGGCTGGGAACTGCGGCCAGTGGGAGATGTGGGGGCAGCACCTGCGGACAGGGAAGAGCACAGCAGCCTGCTTGTCCCTACACACAGGAGCCGGAGGGGGGACATGCTGGCTGCTTCAGGTAAGCGCCACCTGGAGCCTGCACCTCTGGCCCCATCCCACACCTCAATCCCCTGCCCCAGCCCTGATCTTCCTCCCACCCTCCAAACCCCTCAGTCCCAGCCTGGAACACCCTCCTGTGCCCAAGCCCCTCATCCCACACCCCCAGCCAGAGCCCTCACCCCTTCCTGCACCCCAGCCCCCTGAGCCAGCCCAGTTAAAATGAGCAAGTAAGTGAGGGTGGGGAGATGGAGTGAGTGGGGGCAGGGCCTTGGAAAAGGGGCAGGGGGCAGGGCAAGGGTGTTTGGTTTTGTGCGAGTAGGAAGTTGGCAACCCTATATTAGTGTCCATTTCCCACTCCTCTTATTTCCTACTAAGATGTTGCTCTGACCAAACATCATCTGCTCCTGTTTTTTCATTTGTTGTCTCCTGTAGTCAGCTGATGCTTAGGTCAAGTTGTTCCTCCTTCTCAATAGAGGGGGAGGTACTTTAGTTTTGGGTGGGTATAGGCTTCAAATAGCACAAATCAGTCTGGGTTCTAGGACACTAGGGGTGTGAGTTAGAGCCCAAGTCCCACTGTGACTCGGGTCCAAGCCCTGCCCTTTTGCAGAGTGAATGCAGATCAAGCCGCAGACCTGAGCCAGAAGGTCTAAGTAGTCCAGTACGGACATGTTAACATGGCTGTGAGACCTGGGTCCAATAATTGTAAACCCAGGCTTACAGTGCAGTGTGGATGCTCAAGCTGGCTAGGAAACATCAAGTCCACAAGCCTGTATCTCGCAGACCTGGGCTTTAACGTGCACTATAGGCATATTCAAGGAGACTCTGTAGGGTAAAGAACCCACTTGCACTGATCCAACTGCAAGATAAGGGACCACGGTGGGACCCCCTGAAAGTATTTAGCACCTAAGTCCTGTTTTTAAGTGCCACTGCTATCCACAAAACTCCTGTTCAGCTGCTGCCTAACCCTGTAGGCACTTAAACACATACTGTACCTAAGTTTTTATGCTGGGCATGTGCACTGCAGCCTGACTTTAGGTACCCGGATGCGTATCTCCTGCCTGAGCATGCACACTACTGTCTGATGATAGGAAACCAGAACCTGTCTCCCATCAAAGCCCCAGAGCAATTCACAAACTAGCAAAGATAGGCTGCCCAAGTAATGTGCAGGGACCTGATCTGGGATGCAGACCCTCAGGCAAGTTCACACAGAACAGCTGGGGGAGAGGAGGACCTAACCACTAGGCTATATGGATATTCTAACTCTTTCTCTTGCACAAGTAATATTTAAATATTCCAATATTTAATTAAAGTTGAACAACTTTCATAGGAGAAATTGAGGGAGACCCACTTAATAATATTCCACTGCCTAGTGGTTAGGGCACTAACCTGAGAGGTGGCAGATCCCTGTTTAAATCCCTTCTTTCCCTGAGAAAGAGGGAGACTTGGCTGGTGGTCTCCCAAATCCTGGGTGACTACCCTAAGCCACTAGGCTAAAGATTATAACATGGGTCCTCCTTCCTGTTGTGTATTTGGTTGTCATGGTTTTTGTTCCTACGGCAACTGAGTTAGATTATTAGGGGATAGCCCAGCCAGCTTCGGCCAGTTAGGTGAGCTCTGTGTCTGTAAATAAATGGTAGTTTTGTTAGCTGTCTGCTGTCTGGCCTCAAGTGATTTCTTCCTAAATCGGCTGCCCCCAAGGATATAACAAGTGGCGACGAGGATGGGATTCCGGTGCTGCTCCAGTAACAGAAGGAAGTAGAAGTCAAGGTAAAGGACAAACAAACAAAAAAACTGCTTGTTTGCACTGACTGTGAAAGTGAAACTAAAAATCATGGCTACTCTGACCGGGCCACTGGAACCTTTTGATGAGAATATAGTGCAGTGGCATGTGTATACTGAGCGTTTTGAGCTTTTTGTTATTGCAAATGACATTACAGAAGCAAAGAAGGTGCCAATATTCTTAAGTGTTGTAGGGGCTAAAACCTACTCCCTGTTACACAGCTTACTACACCCTGTTAAGCCTGAGACTAAATCTTACAGTGACATCGTGGAAATCCGGGGGTCCCACTTTTCCCCAAAACCACTGGTAATTGCTGAAAGATATCGGTTCCACAAAAGAGACCAAAAAGAAGATGAAACAGTTGTACAATTTGTAGCAATTTTTAAAAAGCTAGCAGAATACTGTGAATTTAAAGAGATGTTAAATGATGCCTTGCATGACGGGTTAGTGTGTGGCCTCTACAGTGAAGCGATACGGAAGCGCCTACTGACAGAGGCTCAGCTTACATTACAGAAGGCTGTTGATATTGCTGTCTCCATGGAACTGGCTACAAGGGAGGCGCAATACATCTGTGCATCCCCTAGGGTGCAAAAAGTGTCACAAGAACCTACCCACAAAACTGTGCAGAGTCAAGAATGTTACTGCTGTGGTAAGCCGGGTCACCAGGCATCAGAATGCTGGTGTAAGGACCTGTTGTGTCGACACTGTGGCAAAAAGGGACACATTGAGTGTGCCTGTAAACAAAAGAAAAAGAGGCCTGTGGTCTGGCCGACAAAAAGAGGAACCCTGCATACCCTAGAACAGACCCAGGATGATCAAGGTGACACCTCATCACAAGAGGAAGTGCCACTGCATGTTTTGTCTTTGGCGGTGGGCTCACATGAATACTGGGTAACCCCATTGTTGGATGGCAAATCTATACGCATGGAACTGGACACCGGTGCAGCCGTCTCGCTGGTCTCCGAGACTGCGTATAAAGAAAAGCTATAGCATCTTCCGCTTAAGGCAACAAAAACTGTTCTGAAGACGTATACGGGAGAAGCTGTGCCCATGTTGGGCACTATTGATGTTAAGATGTAGCTCAATGGACAGGCTACTAAATTGCCACTGTTTGTGGTGAGAGGTAACTACCCAGCCTTAATGGGTAGGTCTTGGCTTGGGAAGATTCAGCTGAACTGGGCAGAAGTGCACCGGATGACTAAAAAAGAAACCAGTCTAACCCCTATACTAAGGAAACATGCTGCTGTTTTTGGGGATGATTTGGGAAGTATGAAGGGAATCACTGTGACATTGAACATTAAACCTGACAGTCTACCAAAATATCTGAAAGCCCGAACTGTGCCATATGCCATCAGGCCAAAAGTTGAAGCAGACCTGGAGCGCCTGGTCACCAATGGAGTCCTAATACCAGTTACTCATAGCTCATGGGCCACTCCTATCATTCCAATAGTGAAGAAAGATGGCTCTCTCCGGATTTGCGGTGATTTTAAAGTCACTGTCAACCCAGTGTTGTGTGCAGAGCAATACCCGCTTCCCTGCATCGATGACCTCTTTGCAGGCCTGGCTGGGGGACAAAAGTTCAGTAAGATTGATCTGAGTCAAGCATATTTACAAATGCACATCGATGAAAAGTCCCAAGAGCTGTTGACTATTGTGACTCATAAAGGGCTTTATCGATACTGTCGCCTACCCTTTGGAATAACGTTTGCTCCCGCCCTGTTCCAGAGGGCTATGGACCAGATCTTGTGTGGCTTGTCAGGAGTTCAGTGCTATCTGGATGATATCCTGGTCACTGGAAGGAATGAAGAGGATCACTTAAAGAATTTAGAGGCTACCCTACAAAGACTGGAAGAGTATGGCCTATGAGTTTGCAAAGACAAGTGTGAATTCTTCAAGCCCTCTGTTGAATATTTGGGACACATCATTGATTCAGCAGGTCTTCATAAGGCCCCTGCAAAAGTTAAAGCTATTGTGGAGGTGTCATAACAGATGAGGCTGAGTGGCCTGACGGTGTCTACTACGACGGGAAAAAAGACGGTGGCGTGGAAGAGGTGAACCTCTCAACCACCCTGGAACGTCTGCAGCGGCGACAAATCAAGGAGCTGTGCACTAGCTTCGCCCCATTGTTCTCAGCCACCCCAGGACGGACTGAACGGGCATACCACTCCATTGATACAGGTAATGCTCACCCAATCAGAACCCCACCCTACCGGGTGTCTCCTCATGCCCAAGCTGCTATAGAACGGGAGATCCAGAACATGCTACAGATGGGTATAATCCGCTCATCTACCAGTGCATGGGCATCTCCAGTGGTTCTGGTACCCAAACCAGATGGGGAAATACGCTTTTGCGTGGACTACCGTAAGCTAAATGCTGTAACTCGTCCGGACAACTATCCAATGCCACGCACCGATGAGCTATTGGAGAAGTTGGGACGTGCCCAGTTCATCTCTACAATAGACTTAACCAAGGGGTACTGGCAAGTACCGCTAGATGAACCTGCCAAGGAGAGGTCAGCATTCGTCACCCATGCGGGGGTGTATGAATTCAATGTCCTTCCTTTCGGCCTTCGAAATGCACCCGCCACCTTCCAGAGGCTGGTAGATGGTCTACTAGCTGGACTGGGAGAATTTGCAGTTGCCTACCTCGATGATGTGGCCATTTTTTCAGACTCCTGGCCCGAACACCTACTACACCTGGAAAAGGTCTTTGAGCGCATCAGGCAGGCCGGACTAACTGTTAAGGCCAAAAAGTGTCAAATAGGCCAAAACAGAGTGACTTACCTGGGGCAGCAGGTGGGTCGAGGAACCATAAACCCCCTACAGGCCAAGGTGGATGCTATCCAAAAGTGGCCTGTCCCACGGTCCAAGAAGCAGGTCCAATCCTTCTTAGGCTTGGCCGGATACTACAGGCGATTTGTACCACACTACAGCCAAATCGCTGCCCCATTGACCGACCTGACCAAAAAGACCCAGCCAAATGCCATTAAGTGGACTGATGAGTGTCAAAAGGCCTTTACCCACCTTAAGGCGATGCTCATGTCTGACCCTGTGCTCAGGGCCCCGGACTTTGACAAGCCATTCCTAGTAACCACAGATGCATCTGAGCATGGTATAGGAGCAGTGCTCATGCAGGAAGCAACAGATCACAACTTCCATCCTGTCGTGTTTCTCAGCAAGAAACTGTCTGAGAGGGAAAGTCACTGGTCAGTCAGTGAAAAGGAATGCTATGCCATTGTGTACGCCCTGGAAAAGCTACGCCCATATGTTTGGGGACGGCGGTTCCAACTACAAACTGACCATGCTGCACTAAAGTGGCTTCATACTGCCAAGGGGAACAACAAGAAACTTCTTCGTTGGAGTTTAGCTCTCCAAGATTTTGATTTTGAAATTCAACACATCACAGGAGCTTCTAACAAAGTTGCTGATGCACTCTCCCGTGAGAGTTTCCCAGAATTCAGTAGTTAAAAAGTGTTCTTAAAATGCAGATGTCTGTTAGTTATATATTTAGTAGTATATGTAAAGGTGCATGTGTTGTAGTAATCTGTTTATTTTAAAGTTCTAGAAGGAAATCGCCGCCAGTGAGCTTCCCCACTGTCTGCAATTTGGGGGGCGTGTCATAAACAGATAGCTAAGGGTTAATGTCTCTTTCACCTGAAGCACCTGACCAGAGGACCAATCAGGAAACCGGATTTTTTCAACTTTGGGTGGAGGGAATTTTGTGTCTAAGGTCTTTGTTGTCTGTCTGCCTGCTTTCTCTGAGCTTTGGAGAAGTAGTTCTGCTTTCTAATCTTCTGTTTCTAAGTGTAAGGACAAAGAGATCAGATAGTAAGTTATATGGTTTCTTTTCTTTGGTATTTGCATGAATATAAGTGCTGGAGTGCTTTGATTTGTATTCTTTTTGAATAAGGCTGTTTATTCAATATTCTTTTAAGCAATTGACCCTGTATTTCGTCACCTTAATACAGAGAGACCATTTGTATGTATTTTTCTTTCTTTTTATATAAAGCTTTCTTTTAAGACCTGTTGGAGTTTTCTTTACTGGGAAATTTCAGGGAAATTGAGTCTGTACTCACCAGGGAATTGGTGGGAGGAAGAAATCAGGGGGGAGATCTGTGTGTGTTGGATTTACTAGCCTGATTTTGCATTCCCTCTGGGTGAAGAGGAAAGTACTTTTTGTTTCCAGGGCTGGGAACGGAGAGGGGGAGTCACTCTGTTTGGATTCACAGAGCTTGTGTCTGTGTATCTCTCCAGGAGCACCTGGAGGGGGGGAAGGGAAAAAGGATTATTTCCCTTTGTTGTGAGACTCAAGGGATTTGGGTCTTGGGGTCCCCAGGGAAGGTTTTTCAGGGGGACCAGAGTGCCCCAAAACACTCTAATTTTTTGGGTGGTGGCAGCAAGTACCAGGTCCAAGCTGGTAACTAAGCTTGGAGGTTTTCATGCTAACCCCCATATTTTGGACGCTAAGGTCCAAATCTGGGACTAAGGTTATGATAGGAGGCTCCCCCACCTTGAAATGTAAGTCAGCTGCGCTCGTTTCTAGGACTACTGAACTATTATGGAAAGTTCATCTCACAGTTAGCCACACTGCTAAAACCACTTCATGAGCTCTTGGGGCAGAACAAGGCCTGGAAGTGGACTGAAGCCTGTGATGTTGCATTGAACAAAGCTAAGGATGCATTGCTAAATTCTGAAGTTCTTACGCACTTTGATCCATCCTTACCCCTACAATTGGCCTGCGATGCCTCCCCTTATGGAGTGGGAGCAGTCGTGTCACACATTATGCCTTCGGGAGAAGAGAGACCTATTGCTTTTGCTTCACGCACTCTAAGCAAAGCAGAAACTAACTACATCCAAATCGAACGTGAGGCATTAGGAATTGTTTTTGGAATTCGGAAGTTTCATCAGTACCTGTTTGGGCGAAAGTTTACTCTTCTCACAGACCATCGACCTCTGACGTCAGTTTTTGGACCCTACACAGGCATTTCTCCATTAGCTGCTAGTCGTATGCAACGTTGGGCATTGTTACTTTCAGCACACACATATGAAATCAAATATCGGAAATCCACTCTGCACGACAATGCAGATTGCCTCTCAAGGTTGCCTTTGCCAGTCAAACATCAAGATAGTGCCCAAAAGGAAATCTTCTACTTTGAACAGGTAGAGAATACACCCATCACTGCTACTCAGATAAAGGCAACTTGCATTGACCCAGTATTGTCCCAACTTATGGACCTGGTGATGCATGGAAAATCTCGACAAACCTCTCCGGTCTCACCCGACCTTGTTACCTACATGTCCAGGAGGATGGAGTTATCAGTCCAACGTGGTTGTTTGTTGTGGGGGAGACGTGTCATTATTCCACCACCACTGAGATCACAGATATTAGAACAGCTACATTCCAGTCACTGTGGAATAGTGCGCATGAAGGAAATTGCACGAAGCTATTTTTGGTGGCCTGGATTGGACAGTGCTATTGAAGAGAAGGCAAAAGCTTGTCTGTCATGTCAGGGTGTGAGGAATGCACCCCAGTGGGCACCCATACACCTATGGGACTGGCCTGAAAAACCGTGGCAACGTATTCACATTGGCTTCGCTGGCCCCCTTGAAGGAAGCATGTTCTTGGTGGCAGCAGATGCCCATTCTAAATGGCCAGAAGTCTCTATAATGCAGTCCACTACTGCAGAGAGTACTATCCAAAAACTGCGGGGACTCTTTAGTCGTTTTGGTCTGCCAGAACAACTTGTGAGCGACAACGGACTGCAGTTTGTCTCTCAGGAGTTTCAAAATTTTATGAAGGCAAATGGGATACACCATATCACGTCAGCACCATATCATCCATCCACCAACGGATTAGCTGAAAGATTTGTGCAGACAATGCAACACGCTTTGAAATCAGCAAGGGGACAACACTCCATTCAAAAGTGTCTGGATACCTTCTTACTTTCCTACAGAAACACACCTCATGCTATGACCCAGGCATTCCCGGCCTTTCTAATGATGGGACAACAGCTGCGCACTTGCTTTGATCTGCTGAAACCTTCTGAACCCCGACAAATTGTGCAACATCAGCAGCAATATCGAGTCATCAGACGGGCACCCAGAGCAAAAGACCGAACCTTTAGCACGGGACAGCCAGTTTTGGCTCGGAATTATACTTCCAGAGCTAAATGGG
This sequence comes from Gopherus flavomarginatus, assembly GCF_025201925.1. NCBI lineage: Eukaryota > Metazoa > Chordata > Testudines > Testudinidae > Gopherus > Gopherus flavomarginatus. The sequence goes on along the minus strand of NC_066626.1, from coordinate 21,864,094 downwards.
TCCCTGCTACGATCATCACTCAAACAGGACCTGTTTCCTACACAGTCCAGACTGCAGAGAATCTTACCTGGCGGCAACATGTAGATCAGCTGTTTCCAGGTCATGCCAGTCCTCAGGACACATCTGCAGTTGAGTGGTCTGACTTCACCTCTTCTGGTGAGTCACTGAATCATGAATCACCTGTTCCTGACTGTTCTCCTCCATTACTGCCGGCGGCTGAGATACCCCTTTGCCCAGTACGAGCTGATACCACCTCCTCACCTGTTCGTGCTGCGGACCCTGAGCCCATGGTACTTTCGGGTGCAACAACACCAGAAGTTCACCGTAATCCACCTAGAGACAGAAGGCCTCCTCATCGGCTGGATCTTTAGCTAGGGCGAACCCACGGTTATCGGGCAAAATAATCCCCAGGGTTTAGCTGGGAATGGAGGCAGTCTACCCTCTTTCTCTAGTCTAGTGTGTGTTTTATTTAGGGGATGTTCTTATTGGGGGGGAGGAATATGTTGTGTATTTGGTTGTCATGGTTTTTGTTCCTATGGCAACTGAGTTAGATTATTAGGGGATAGCCCAGCCAGCTTCGGCCGGTTAGGCGAGCTCTGTGTCTGTAAATAAATGGTAGTTTTGTTAGCTGTCTGCTGTCTGGCCTCAAGTGATTTCTTCCTAAACCGGCTGCCCCCAAGGATATAACACTTCCCTCTCTTACCAGGCTGTTTTGTTTCAAGTCCCACACACAATTTAGGCAATCATGCACCTTTCTTCAGTCAGTGCATGGATCACTACTATAGCTAGGTTCCTCCCTGCAGCCCACACGTAAGTGCATATCACTGAGAGAGAAGCAGGGCTTAACACACACCCCTCTGGTCAGCATCTCTTACTGGTTAGCTTAGGCAGCTCCCTGCCTGGTTTTGTGAATTGTATTCTAAGGCACCTTTCTCTCCTCATTCATTGTATAGGGAGCCTAGGTACCTAACTCAACTTTTTGGGTTGCAATGTTGTTCCTGTGATTTTCTAGGAGTCTAAAAGTAAAGCATCATGATGCTCAGCACTGCTATGCCTAGTCCCTTTGTAGATCCCACTCTAGATGACTAATGTGCGGAGGCAAGGCCTAGGGAAAACGGATAGGGCCCAATGGAAATAAGGCTCTGGAGGTATGTCAAAAAGTGCATTTTCAAAGCAGCTCAAAGGTTTTAGATGCCTTTCCCATACAAATTAATGGAAGATGCGTGTCTAAAAACTCCTATGCTACTTTGAAAATATCTCAACTCTGAGGTTTTAAATGGGAAGAATGTATGTTGATAGTGACTGGTCTTTTAAATAAAAGTGTACAGTTGATGCACTTTTTGACATACCTTTTCTACATATGTAGTATTTTATGGCATAAGAGACTCCACAGAGGCTTTAGCAATGAACAGCAAAACAGCCTGTGTACACTGCGAATAGGTGGATTAGTAGGTGCTTGATAGATGAATGATGATGATTCTGAGGCAGTTGATTTATGGGCAGGCAATATAAGATAGCAGGGAACTTGTTCCAAGAGAATTAAGAAAACAAAAGGAGAATTAGAGGGAAAGTGTGTTGTTGTTTTCTACTTCATGATTGCTAAAAAAGATATATATTTTATACTATATACCTGGCAGAAGAAAACATATCCTTACTTTTTTATTTGAGCTCTGGCTGCGTGAAATCTCATCTTTTTATCTAGGTTGAGATTTTCAAAGCAGCTCAAAGGTTTTAGATGCCTTTCCCATACAAATTAATGGAAAATGTGTGTCTAAAAACTCCTGTGCTACTTTGAAAATATCTCAACTCTGAGGTTTTAACTGGGAAGAATGTATGTTGATAGTGACTGGTCTTTTAAATAAATAGTACCTCAGAGGTGCTCAAACTCTAAGATATTTATGCACAGTTTCTTGGACAATCTACCACTATTCTGACCAGCCTGTCATAATTCTTGACTTCTGTAGATATTAACTATAATGTATGCCATGTGGCTGAATTATAAGTGACAGGACAATCTGACTGACTATGCTCTTCTGGTGATTAAAGTCCACATAATGTTACATTAAGTCTTCTGCCTTTAAATATAATTCCCCTCCCCCCCTTCTTCCCCTCAGGGGAAGAAAACTGTATTCTTCCTAACCATTTATTTAAGTGTCTTGCTTGTTTCTAATCTGTATTAATCATATATTAGCTTTCTGTTATTTGGTTTGGATTGAAAACTTACTGAAGCATCTCTGGAATTCCAGATGCACTGAACCCTTTTTGTGTATTTCCGTATCTCCTCTTATTTTGATAAATTCTAAGAGAAACTAATAGAATTAATATAGCTAGTCCATGTTCAATAAAAGAGCTGGTCAAACAGCATGGGAAAAATATTCAAATGTATTTGTATTTCACAGATAGATATTTAATATTTGCCAAATATTCAGACAGCTATCGAACGGGTTGAATACTGAAAAGTATATCCAGTAAATAAATAATTTAATGAAAAACAGTGAAAATGGTTTGATATCATTGTCTGTCAGATGCCAAATTATATTCAACCTGCTCTGTTTAATAGGATAAAGGGTACCTATCCCACTATTTCGCAGTATAATCCTGTGCAGTGATAATCCTTACTAGATTATCCTGGAGTCCTCCTCACTTGTATCTAGTTGGGAGGTAGAATCCTTATCTTAGAAAATGTTTTCCCTTGAGGTATTGCTTCCTTGGTTACATTATTAATGTCACCATTTCTCTTTCTCAAATTCTTGATAATGCAATTTGTTTTGGATACAGTATTAGCATTAAATCAGAGGGAATATTCATGATGCATAACTCCAGTTTTCATTTCTCACACCATCCACTCTTTCTCAAGGATCAAAATATGCTACCAACATGACACTGCTTATGCAGTTAGCTCTGACTCTCCTTAAGAGTAGCCAGAAACATCATCCAAGCCAACAGATTTTCTGGTAAATTTTTAAAAAAAGGTGAATTATCTGTCTGGTTTATTGATTATCATTCCTAATGTTCCTACATCTAGTTTTCTAGGGCTTTGACTTTTTTTAAAGAAAGAACACTATGAGGGAAGTGGTTGATTTAAAAGCTTTACATCCAGCATTGTGACACCTCAGGCTTCATAATTTGCCACTTGTAACCTATCTTCATTTTTTCTTACCTTTTCTTTCAAGTTGTTTACTTGCCAATGTCATCAATCTTCCCTACAATCTTTTTTGATCAGCTGTGTCAAGTTTCTTGCCACACAAGAGTAAGTTTCTTATTCTTCATGCTACAGAGTTAGTACCAGAGAGGAGGAAGCTTGTGTGACTGAGCAAGTGGTGCTTGCTGATTCATGAAACTTAGAACAGCATGAGAGGTTTAAAATAAGTGTTTGTTCTTTACCTTTTGGAAAACTTTTTTCTCATCCTTGATTCCTTTCTACAATAAAATTCTCCACAGAAAAATCATGTAGAAAAAAACTCTAGCCCTTAGGAGCGTTCATTAAATGTCTCACCTGTTCTGTAGATAGAATACATACATACATCTTCTCTGGGACTTTTTTTATTTTTAAAAGAGAAAACAGATTGCATGCTGAAATGAAGCAAATCTAATGAATGGAGTCAGTGTGGTATTATACAAATACATATTGACATTTACCCAATATGCATCTATTTTCTCAATATTTAGGACTTCTCTATATTAAAAGAGTTGTACAGTTTTAACTAAATTAATTTGAAATCTGTATAGTTAAACAAATGACGTTCCCTAATGCAGATGCACTTAAACTCATTTAATCCTTTTTTAGTATGTACTAGTAAATTACTAAATTAAACTAAACTTCCCAAAGATGTGATAGCAGAGCGCTGTAATAGGGTCTTCAGTTATTAAGAATAATATGCAGGGATATTACCAGTACATTATACAGTACTAATTAAACTACAACTGTCAAAAACAGATGATGCATCATGAATGTTTTTATTTTTGTTCACTTGATAGTTAGCAAAATTCAGTAACTTGCAATAGGTTTCTTTGTCATTGGTACAATTTAACAAGGTTCATTTAGCTGGCAAGGAAATGTGCAATAAAGCTACAATCAAATTTTTAAAACCCAGTTGTCAGATTTCAGTGTCATAGCTTGAAAAAGTTAATTACAACTGATGAGCTTTAAAGTAACTTTGCTCTGTAAAAAGATAGATTTTAGAAGATAAATTGTCTGAGCAATAGCCTTGTTCCAAAATAGGACTGGTGTCATAATTGCCTTGAATACATTTATAGAATCATAGAATAGAATATCAGGGTTAGAAGGGACCTCAGGAGGTCATCTAGTCCAACCCCCTGCTCAAAGCAAGACCAATTCCCAACTAAATCATCCCAGCCAGGGCTTTGTCAAGCCTGACCTTAAAAACCTCAAAGAAGGCGATTCCACCACCTCCCTAGGTAACCCATTCCAGTGCTTCACCACCCTCCTAGTGAAAAAGTGTTTCCTAATATCCAACCTAAACCTCCCCCACTGCAACTTGAGACCATTACTCCTTGTTCTGTCATCTGGTACCACCGAGAACAGTCTAGATCCATCCTCTTTGGAACACCCTTTCAGGTAGTTGAAAGCAGCTATCAAATTCCCCCTCGTTCTTCTCTTCTGCAAACTAAACAATCCCAGTTCCTTCAGCCTCTCCTCATAAGTCATGTGCTCCAGCCTCCTTATTATTTTTGTTGCCCTCCGCTGGACTCTTGCCAATTTTTCCACATCCTTCTTGTAGTGTGGGGCCCAAAACTGGACATAGTACTCCAGATGAGGCCTCACCAATGTCGAATAGAGGGGAATGATCACGTCCTTCGATCTGCTGGCAATGCCTCTACTTATACAGCCCAAAATACTGTTAGCCTTCTTGGCAACAACGGCACACTGTCGACTCATATCCAGCTTCTCATCCACTATAACTCCTAGGTCCTTTTCTGCAGCACTGCTGCCTAGTCATTCAGTCTCTATTCTGTAGCAGTGCATGGGATTCTTCCATCCAAATGCAGGACTCTGCACTTGTCCTTGTTGAACCTCATCAGGTTTCTTTTGGCCCAATCCTCTAATTTGTCGAAGTCCCTCTGTATCCAACTCTACCCTCCAGCATATCTACCACTCCTCCCAGTTTAGTGTCATCGGCAAACTTGCTGAGAGTGCAGTCCATGCCATCCTCCGGATCATTAATGAAGATATTGAACAAAACTGGCCCCAGGACCGACTGTTGGGGCACTCCGCTTGATTCCGGCTGCCAACTAGACATGGAGCCATTGATCACTACCTGTTGAGCCCAATGATCCAGCCAGCTCTCTATCCACCTTATAGTCCATTCATCCAGCCCATACTTCTTTAACTTGCCGGCAAGAATACTGTGGGAGATCATATCAAAAGCTTTGCTGAAGTCAAGGAATAACACATCCACTGCTTTCCCCTCATCCACAGACCCAGTTATCTCCCCATAGAAAGCAATTAGGTTAGTCAGGCATGACTTGCCCTTAGTGAATTCATGCTGACTGTTTCTGATCACTTTCCTCTCCTCTAAGGGCTTCAGAATTGATTCTTTGAGGACCAGCTCCATGATTTTTCCAGGGACTGAGGTGAGGTTGACTGGCCTGTAGTTCCCTGGATCCTCCACCTTCCCTGTTTTAAAGATGGGCACTACATTATAGCCTTTTTCCAGTCATCCGGGACCTCCCCCGATCACTATGAGTTTTCAAAGATAATGGCCAATGGCTCTGCAATCACATCCACCAACTCCTTTAGCACCCTCGGATGCAGTGCATCCAGCCCCATGGATTTGTGCTCTTCCAGCTTTTCTAAACAGTCCCAAACCACTTCTTTCTCCACAGAGGGCTGGTCATCTTCTCCCCATTCTGTGCTGCCCAGTGCAGCAGTCTGGGAGCTGACCTTGTTCGTGAAGACAGAGGCAAAAAAAGCGTTGAGTACATTAATTTTTTCCACATCCTCTGTCACTAGGATGCCTCCCTCATTCAGTAAGGGGCCCACACTTTCCTTGACTTTCTTCTTGTTGCTAACATACCTGAAGAAACCCTTCTTGTTACTCTTAACATCTCTTGCTAGCTGCAACTCCAAGTGTGATTTGGCCTTCCTGATTTCACTCCTGAATACCTGAGCAATATTTTCATACTCTTCCCTGGTCATTTGTCCAATCTTCCACTTCTTGTAAGCTTCTTTTTTGTGTTTAAGATCAGCAAGGATTTCACTGTTAAGCCAAGCTGGTCGTCTGCTTTTTCTATTTTTACTACACATAGGGATGGTTTGTTCATGCAACCTCAGTAAGGATTCTTTAAAATACAGCCAGTTCTCCTGGACTCCTTTCCCCTTCATGTTATTCTCCCAGGGCATCCTGCCCATCAGTTCCCTCAGGGAGTCAAAGTCTGCTTTTCTGAAGTCCGGGGTCCATATTCTGCTGCTCTCCTTTCTTCCTTGTGTCAGGATCCTGAACTCGACTATCTCATGGTCACTGCCTCACAGGTTCCCATCCACTTTTGCTTCCCCTATTAATTCTTTCTGGTTTGTGCGCAGCAGGTCAAGAAGAGCTCTGCCCCTAGTTGGTTCCTCCAACACTTGCACCAGGAAATTGTCCCCTACACTTTCCAAAAACTTCCTGGATTGTCTGTGCACCACTGTATTGCTCCCCCAGCAGGTATCAGGGTGATTAAAGTCTCCCAAGAGAATCAGGGCCTGCGATCTAGTAACTTCTGTTAGTTGCCGGAATAAAGCCTCGTCCACCTCATCCACCTAGTCTGGTAGTCTATAGCAGACTCCCACCACGACATCACCCTTGTTGCTCACGCTTCTAAACTTAATCCAGAAAGTCTCAGGTTTTTCTGCAGCTTCATGCCAGAGCTCTGAGCAGTCATACTGCTCTCTTACATACAATGCAACTCCCCTAGCTCTTCTGCCCTGCCTCTCTTTCCTGAACAGTTTATATACATCTAGGGTTTTTGCTACCCCAATCAGCGGGGAAGGGAAAAAAAAAGTTGTGATCGGTGGCACTTCCACCGTGCTGCTTTCTTCTTCGGCGGCAATTCTGCAGCAGGTTCTTCCCTCCGAGAGGGACCGGGAGACTTGCCGCCGAAGAGCCCAATGTGCCGCCCCTTCCCCTTGACCGCCCCAAGCACCTGCTTGCTCAGCTGGTGCCTGGAGCCAGCCCTGTATCCATCCATGACAATACTCCAGTCATGTCAGTTATCCCACCAAGTCTTTGTTACTCCAATCACATCATAGTTCCTTGACGGTGCCAGGACTTCCAGTTCTCCATGCTTGTTTCCCATACTTCTTGCATTTGTGTATAGGCACTTAAGATAACTCACTGATCGTCCTGCTTTCTCAGAATGAGACAGGAGTCTTCCCCTCTTGCGCTCTCCTGCTCGTGCTTCCTCCCAGTATCCCATTTCCTCACTTACCTCAGGGCTTTGGTCTCCTTCCCCCAGCTAACCTAGTTTAAAGCCCTCCTCACTAGGATTATCAGTCTGGATTATTTTTCATTTGGTGATGGATGAATAAATGTTTGAGGAACTGGCTTTGTTGTGTTAAGGGTTTTCTCATTAGTTATTTTTATAGGAGTTTTATATTGAATTTTCTGATAACTGGTGACTTTTTAAGACAGTGGACTCAGATAAGACCATGCTAGCTTCCTCAAAAGTGGATTTTATGTGTCATAATTTTTCATATTTTGGGGGAACTACAGACCAGTAGTTACTGTGATATTGAAAATACCAAATATTTTTAAAACTGCTGGCTTAAAAAGGCCTTTTCCAAGTTGACATTTGCTAATAATGGCTTAATTCAAACTTAATTAGATTGAGTTGTATGGCTTCATAATAAGCCTTGCATCTGATCTGTCCAAAGACCTTGGAGGAAGGAGATGCAAGGTGGAGCAAGGGAAACTCGTAAATCATAAGAATCAGAGAAAGGCTGAGAGACCTCACCTTTCAGGTCAACAAGCTCTTTGATGGAAGACTGATGTTCCAGAATCATCAAGACTGATCACCGTAGAGAGAGGAAGTAACATCAATTAACAGTCTATGCCAATATTTGACCAGTCTTTCCATGCCCCTAAATAAGGCCTGCTAATTAGAAGCACTGTGCCAGCAGAACATCACAGTCTAGCTCCCTGACTGCAGTTCCAGACCTACTCCATGAGTCCAGAAAACTGTGAGAACTGAAGAATTTGTGAATGCCTACAAATGTTAAGTATCTTATTTTTCTATTTTCTATTTTTCATTATCTGTGAGATGTAACAGCCTTCTTACTTTAGTTTTAGGATGTGAAAGCAATTGTGTGCATCCATGTGTGTGAAAACATCCAAAAGCTCACATAGAGAATGCACCAGAAAGAAAATTTCCCTGGGTTTTAATAGCCCCAAACATTGTATCAAAAGACAATCAAAAGTGCTTAAAAGTCCTGAGAAACTTGAGATTGTCATCTATAACTTTTGGCAAACTTCTGTTTTAAGAGTGTTCTGTTAGACTTTAAATTATATCTCTGGTGGGGTGGGAGGAGAGTGAGCTACCACATAAGAATTGAAGTTTGAAAAGGAAGCTTTATTATCGCATTTAGACATTAAATAAAGTGGTTTTGCTTAAGTAATTTAATACTAAATTCACATAATGGATTTGATTGATTTGGGTGAAACTCTTTAGTTGGGACTCTTAATCAAATGGGCAGTCACCTTTTTAGAATTTATGAGCATTGATTATAATTGTATTAATTTGAGGATTTAACTCCAGTACACTATTGAGACTAACTTGACATTTTATTTGTTGCTTTTGATGCAATGTTTTGGTTTTAGTCTAGTATTATTAATAGCTTAGCTTTAGTGATAAGTTTTCTTGATTTTATTTCAGTTTGTTTAAGAAGCAAACAGAAACTAAAACTGAGTCTCATTTCTTTCAATAAGGACCTGGGGTGGACATCAGCTGATTAAACTAAAAGCTTGACCAGCTCTCTCTAATAACAAGACTATGGTTCTCACAAAACCACTTTTGACATCTATATATTTTAACAAGTCTTAGAATTTCAAAGAAAATACTCTCTATAAAAAATGGCTTTTTATATGGTGAAATTTGTGAATATCTGCATTAGTGCTGTTGTGTGTAACTTGGTGTCCTTTTCAACCTTCTGATTAAAGGTAACTTTTATTTTCTGCATTACACAGCCTACTCCTATTCTACTAAAACTACACAGCCACATAGAAACCTTGTTTCTTCTCCCACACCCAAAAATCAGGTTCATAGGGCCTAGAGATAGTGTACTAACATTCCTACTTGCTGCCTTTTTAAATGCGACTAACCACCACAGGTGGTTGTATAAATGAGAGAATTCAATGCTTCTGAGCTGCCGTTAACATCACTGCCCCTATGGGATTTAATGAAACAAAAAAACCTGCCCCAGCATCTTTTCCACAACAGATGCTATTCCTCTTCTAATCCCAAAATCCTCATGTGGGACAAAGATAGAAATGGATTCAGAACACAGGAGTCGGAGACACTTTGCTTCTGATGTTGGCTTGAACAGACTTCCTCTGTGGCCATGAGCAAGTCACTGAACCCCTGTGCTTCAGTTTCCTTACCTATGAAATGGGGATAATGCTGCAGGAGCTAACTTGTCTACATGGAGGAAACTGAAAAGCCTGAGCTTGTCTTCTCTTTTAATCTCACCTGCTTCCCTTCTGCCCCAAACCTTGGGTTTCTCTTTGCCATTTAAAAAATGATCGACACCAAACTTAACTTTAAAAGTGAAGCTGGACATTAGCAGGAAGGAAGAACTGTCTTGCCAAAGCACTTTCACTAATTGTGAGATTTTGGAAGTAGGCTTTAGAAATCCAAATCTGAGACTAGTCTAAAAGCCTATTTGGGCATGTATGCCTCTGAGCTGGGCTAATTAGGTTGTAAAGTCTGGAGTAGAGGGATAGGGTATGTCTACACTGAATGTAAGCCAAGGGTTGTTAGAACTTGAGTTAGCAGTCCTGGGCGTGTTAACCTAGGGCTTGACCGGTGACAGTCATTTGTAGCTCCACCTTAGGAATTGTTGAATGCTATGTCTCAACGGGAGGTTCCAGTGTCTACATGGTATTAAGCAAGCCTGAGTCCAGCCACCCATACCCCAGATTTCTTAGTGTAATCCAAAATGTTGCTGCTGAGCCTTGGATTAGCATGATTTGTGTGTAGATGCATGGTGCGGGGGGAAAGGCTAGGCTTAAGTCTGAGTCCAAACCTGGGGTTTATACTGCAGTGTAGACATACCCATAATGTCTTCATACCTGTTAGTATAGACCCCAGCACACTAGGTCTCCAGTCTGATTGGGATCTGTAGATGCTGTAGAAATGTTAGTAGCAGTAGTTGATATCTGATCAGTAGTCTGAAGACATGTTAAATGTTGTTCAAATGAGAGGGATGCCAAGCAGCATCCCCAGGAGCCAATAGAAATGAAATCCCATTTTAAGCCCTGCAATAAGGGCCTCCATGGAAATTTGGGGTGGAAAGGCCCTGGTAGCCAGGAGAAGAAAAAGTTGCTGAGACCAGTAAGAGGCATGCCTGGTAGTAACTGACAGTGATGTGGTGCTATGTGTTGGGGGAGCAGTAACTGGTAGTAATGAGGTGCCAGGATGCCAGAGGCATGAACTGGCATTGAGGGGGAATGCTGTGGGGCTGCTAAGTTTTTGGGGGATGCAGTAAGTGTCAGTGAGGGAGATGGGGGAGCAGTAACTGGCATTTATGGGGCAGGCAGTGGGTGGGGGAGGTGGTAATGGGTGGGGAGCGAGTGCTCTGTGTGTGGAGGATAACGGGGGGTGTGTGCTCTGTGTGTGTGGAGGATAACGGGCGGCGCGGCTCTGTGTGTGTGGAGGATAACGCAGGCTGTGTGTGCTCTGAGTGTGTGGAGGATAACGGGCGGCGCGGCTCTGTCTGTGTGGAGGATAATGGGCAGCGGGGGCGGGGCGCGGCTCTGAGTGTGTGGAGGATAACGGGCGGCGCGGCTCTGTGTGTGTGGAGGATAACGCAGGCTGTGTGTGCTCTGAGTGTGTGGAAGATAACGGGCAGCGCGGCTCTGTGTGTGTGGAGGATAACGGGCGGCGCGGCTCTGTCTGTGTGGAGGATAATGGGCAGCGGGGGCGGGGCGCGGCTCTGAGTGTGTGGAGGATAACGGGCAGCGTGGGCGGCGCGGCTCTGTGTGTGTGGAGGATAACGGGCGGCGTGGGGGGCGCGGCTCTGAGCGTGTGGAGGATAACGGGCGGCGCGGCTCTGTGTGTGTGGAGGATAACGGGCAGCGTGGGGGGTGTGCTCTGTGTGTGTGGAGGATAACGGGCAGCAAGGGGGGAGCCGCTGGGATGCGGGAGCCCTGTGGAGGGGCAGTAGGTTTACGGTCAGGTGACGTTAGGGATAGGGAGCCGTCTCCACCTGCCCAACCCGGCGTACGGCCACGGCCAGTCACTCACCGCCATGCAGCCTGCGGGGGCCAGTGCCAGGAGTCCCCAAAGCAGCCGGGGCCGCTGACGGTTCCGGCCCGTTGGCCCCCACCCAGCGTTGTAGGGGGAGCCGCGGGCCGCCCTGGACCGGGTGCCGGCTGTGGAGCGTCCCTGGGACCAGGCGAGCAGCCCCGCCTCCGAGCACTCGAGACCGGTAGAGACTGTCTGTCAGGGCGGGGCGGTTCAGGTGGCGGCTGGGGGCTGTCCTGCCCCGCCCCGCCCCGCCGGACTGACACCGGCTGGTAGGGAACGGGGGGCATCCGTGACCCCAACCTGCAGAGCACCTGGCTCTGCCCGGGGCCAGCGGGCCCTACATCCCATTCCTTAGGCACCCCCTCCGCACCCCACTTTGTGCTGTCTGGTTGCTGCCCTGACACCCAGAGGTGGCTGCATTTCAGTGGTACCTTTATGAATAATGGGTGTGTGACCTACTGTGGGGTGAAAGGGTGCATGTGCCCTCAAATATTTAATCCATCCTTAGCTGGGGTTGTCATGTTCTCTTCTGGTGGTGGTTGTTTGCCCAAAGGTACAGGGGGCTTTACAGGCAAGTAAGAAGACATGAGCTCTGCCCTTTTTAAACTTCCACTCTAAACTAGACATGGCATTGCCTAACAGTGTCAACCAGCCAAGGCTGGGGATGGGGATGGGTATGATTCAGGTTTTTCTCCTTGTCTCCTATAGAGGCATAAAAGTGAGAGCTAATAGCACAGGCCAGAGCAGCGATGTCTGATGGAAAGCTAACCTGGAAGTAATTTTGTTCTGAGAAAGTCATCTCCACTGTCATTCCAAATCCTATGGACTACTTATGGCCCTGTTTAATTCTCAAGATGGTGACCAGCTCCAAAGGTAATAGATGTAGTCAGATTTTACTGTGTATTCCAGTGACATTTAAAATTTCACATTTTTTCCCATATATTTAATTGTGTTCCAGTTGAGGGAGCTCTGAAAACAAGACATTTAAAAAGGGGTGGGGAGAGGGAGGAAATCCTGCTGAGACTACTGTTCTCCCTGCATTCAACAAAAATCATCCAGAGTGAAAGATGTACCTCTGAGGTAAAAAGAGAAACAAGGAAAGTCAAGTGGGAAAAGAAAATGAACACAAAACTTAAGTATTGCTCTGTGCCAAAAACTAAGTAGGCACCTCTTGTCTTAAATAACTGCTTTAAAATATTGCTCTATACTGTCCAGTACAGTATTATTTGATGTATACTAAGACACAGCTTCTGCTAGCAAACCTTTGCTAATTGCTTAAAGTTTTCAATGTAAATAAAATGTATAAGAAAAATGAAAAACAATTATAAAGACTTTTCAGTTAATTAAGAGATTGACCAAAATTGTGATTCTCAGAGCACAAGACTGGTGAAAGAATAGTTAGCTATACAATTCTGTCCTCACAGCAGTGAAACATAGTTGAATATCTTTGTGGAATTGTCATAAATCCAGTCCAGTATTCTCAAACTATTGATTTATTCCACACTACAGCCCCAATCCTGCAAGTTTCCATGGCCAGACCCTGTGCTTATGTACAATAATGTGCAGGATCAGGGCTTAAAAGGAAATCAGCACTAGAATTTTTTTTTTTAATGCCAACTTCAAAAAAGAAACTCACAAGCAGGCTATTGATTAGACAAGGTGTAGAAAAAAGGAAATTATTTTTAATTTAAACAGGAACAAAGTAAAAATCTGACATGGCACGTCTTTCCTATCCAAAAGTTAAAAGGCACTTTTAATTGCAAATCCTACAGTCCTCACTCAGGCAAAAATGAGTAAATGCTGCAATATGATCACTTGTCATTCACCTTATTGTTAAAGAAACGCACTATTTCCCAGTCTATTTATATAGTTCTTTGGTCTGCCTGTATAGTTAGGACACATAAAACTGTACAAGAAAAATATGCAAAAATATATTGGTAAGAAGTAGAATCATCTTCAGATGGGATACCCAAGCATCCTTGATTCTAGAGAATTTTCATTGTGTTCCAAGAATTCATTCACTATTTGTCCCCTATTTTAAAATCAGCTCATACTGACCATTCAAATTGGTATGATGAAAGAGGTAAACACACATACTCTTGGAAAAACTGCTTCATTAAGACCTTTGTAAATTAGAGCATAGGATCTGAACAGAATCTATAAAACATTTTCAAGGCCAGTTAAACAATTTTATTTAATCTCTAGATAGACTCTGAATGTAAACTGAGTAGAGAGCAGGGGAGATACTGATGTAATCTTGTATTGTGTAACATCTGGTATCATTTTATAACGTTGGGCAAGTTATAGTGCTTCTCTAAATTAAAAAAAAAAAAAGTGAACCTTTTGAACTACAACCAGTGCGTGATCCAAAAGTGACCACTTACACAATGGATCATAATACTGTCATTTCAAGTGGGCTTTTTTTGATTGATACAATATTTGATAATTACTTAAAACTTCAGCTGGTCATTCCACTGATGCAACTGCAGCAGACACAAAATTTTGACTCGTCTGAAACATGTCACAATTCTCTTATGCTGGAAGAATGCAGAGCTTGCAATCATGGATATGGTTCTACCAGTACTGGCTGTTGGATTTCTTTTAGTTTGTTTCTTTAAACATCAGCCTTGATACCTGCTCCCAGGGAAAATTTGTAGGAAGAGCAGAATTCTGAAGATGCATTTACAGTAGCCTCATACTGTTCTGAACAGAGGACAAGTTTGACAACAGGGATAACTAGAAAGAAATACAAAAGTGGTGTATCAGCAGCTCACTCTGAGTTCTAGTATTAAAGGGGAAGTCCAACAGCAGAAACAATTAGAAAGGTGCCCAAGCCTATGAGACTGAGTGTTAAAACATGAGTTCTCCTGGGGAATGTGGGGGGGAGGAAGGCAAGATTATGTATTTATTGATGGGCATTCATTAATCTTAAAAGAACAACTCGTGTGTATAACCTGTACTACTTATTTTGTCTGTCAAAGCTACAAAAATAAGTGGAAACTAGAACTATAGGTCATTCACACACTGGTAATTCAGAGAAATAATACTCACTGACTGATGTATCCATTTTTTTAAACTGGCTGCTGGTGGAGAACACAGCTAAGCAGCATCTTTGATTAAAACACAGTAACAATGGTTGTGTGAATGAGATTTTTTTTTCTTTACAATTAAAATGTATATTTTAACCTTTGGAACATTATTTAATCATTCATATCAGAATGAAAGTTTAGATGTCCTTGTCACTATACATTCAAACCACGGACCTTTTTTTTTCTTCCAAGTTAAAAATAAATAAATCAGAAAATAGAATTTTTCCCTGTTACTTTTATAAAGACTAGGCAAGAATGTAAATTACAAACCTCGAAATGGCCTTTGGAATACTCTAACAGGATAAGGAGAGCAAACTGATCTCTGAACCCCCTCCATCAACTAAAAGGCCACTCCATCAGTCTTTATTCAGTCAAGACCCCCCTCTACAAGTCAGTTTTGCCTAAGGATTACATGTCTAGGCACAAAAATGCCACATTTTTTACATTCTTTTAAAAAAAATTAAACCAACAAAACTAAATTCTAGGCCCTTTTAATAATTCATAAATGGTTTTTGCTT
This sequence comes from Gopherus flavomarginatus, assembly GCF_025201925.1. NCBI lineage: Eukaryota > Metazoa > Chordata > Testudines > Testudinidae > Gopherus > Gopherus flavomarginatus. Next base: position 21,849,024 of record NC_066626.1, on the reverse strand, counting down.
CATTATTTTAGTATCTTTTATTGCTGTCAGAGACTCTTGGAACAAATCTGAAGTCTTTACATGGGTATCTCCTGAAGCACACGCAGTCAGATTTTTGCAGTCCTCAATGAAAGTTTGCCGTATTATTCTTATTCTTAGCCTGTGACTTAACTATGTTGTAAAAATATTAATCTTATTGAAAACCAAGACCTACTATATCATTATTTAAAAAAAATGCAAAAACACTCAGGCTTTAAATGTTTGGGGTTGGTTTATAACAAGAATGTGTAGTTTAGGAATGATTAGTTCCTTTGATACCCTGAACTATTTGTATACTATTTAATGGGGCAGAGCTCTTCCACTAGAGCTTGTAATGAAAACAGTACCACTGTGGGAGGAAGTGAGCCCTCATGGATGTCTAACTATTTTGATACCAGATTGAAGCCTTGTGAAATTTCTGTGTTTTCCTCCCCCCTAGAAAACAGGTGAATTGTTGATCTACATCCTCTAAAATAAAGCTGATTGATTGTGCATTAAATGCCACATCCTGAACCAAGCTAAATGCACAGATTGCTTCTACTAAATTGTAAAGAAAATTCTCCGCTGCAAGTTATTTGCTGATGTGAAAATATACTGAGAGAGATCTGAGCACTTAACTTGCTCTTTGTTAAAGAAGAATGTGTTCTAGTACTGAGATTCTCAGGTAATTGCCACACATGTTGAACCCTTATTATTTAATAGGAAATATTACTCAGAAGAGACCATATTAAGATGATTTACTAATTTCATGTGGGGGAGGGTAAGAGAAAAAAAATCATATATAGAACTCCTTGGGGTATCCAGCTCAGAACAGACAGTTACAATAAATGGATCTGATAAAACATTGCTTTGTCTACAGTCTTTTTGCCAATGGGTACTAAGAGCTTCAGTTTGGACGAGGCACCCTATACTGCACAATAAGGGTTTCCTTAGCAAGTAGATATTCCATTAATGCATTACCGTATAGCATTTTTTTTTCAATATCAGCCAATAATTTTTTTTACAGTGTACATTTACACCACTTTAACTTATGAATGACAGGAACCAAAATATTCCATTTGCCAATAAAATCAATAGAGCACACCTTGAAACTATAATGGTGACATAATTTGCATCACAACCCTATTAAGGACCTTATCCTAATTCCATTTATTTCAGTGGAAGCAGGATCAGACATTGTTCAGGGGTGAGGGGTGAATCTTGAGCTAATAAGCACTTCCAGCCCCCCCTGAAGCAACTGGAAATTCTGTAACTCAAGTACCTACTTGAGCTCAGACTGTAATATACTGAACTTTATAGATAAAAGCTTTATAAAAAAGAGAATGTGAATTAATACAAAATAATTTAGTCTAGTGAGTAATTTGTCTAGCAATCTCAGTAACACTTTATTAAAAGTAAACTCCAATGTTCTTTATATAGTCCTTATGAGAGAAAAGGGGTAAATGTTTGATTTCAATATCAGACCAGATAAGTGTGAGGCTGCTTGGTGGTTCTGTCTTTCTGTTATAAATACATATACATGTTGCTATAATACAAAAACCAGAAAGGGCTGCTTTCCAGTACAAAGTAGAAGCAGACAGTTTTTCTAGGAGGCTGTTTTCTTCAGATGCTGAACTGTATGTTATCTAAAATCTTCCAGCAGGTTAGGGCTACTGGAAAGTAACCTCTAAAATCTTGCCATTCATTTTCATGCTCCAACATCAGAGGTTGTTGCTGAATATCTATAGGAATATAGCTTGTTGTCTGCCCCTCCACTCAACAGCAACTGTAATGGGGAAAAACAAGTTATGCTCACTGTCAAACCAAGTAAATATCCACACAATTTTTGTCCCTGGGCAACACATATGAGCCGAATAAATATTTAAAATTATTCCTCAGCAGTCTGATTCCGTTCTTCCTCTGAAGAGCTAAATGTCAGGAATAACAAACAATGGTGATGTGAACCCCATAGTCCATTTTAATTGGTTCACATTCAGAAATACAGCCCTATATCTTACCCTCCTACAAAAAAAAATTAGGGGAAGGTAAAGCTTTCACTGGTCTAACAGGTAGGGCCCCTAGGACTGTAGAGTTGGGATCTCCAAAACCTATGATGTGCTTAGATACATGCAGCTGGGCCCCAAAGTAAACATGCTCCTGCCCACACCATAAAGAAGTGGCAGCATACCTTTGCTAGGTCCAGCTGCCTGTGCATGCTACCTCCATAGTCTAATGCCACAGAGAAGAAAATGCTGCTTAGAGGAGCACAGGAGTAATTTTCATCATAAGTTCCCATGTCCAGAGAAAGAAATATGCCACCTTGAGTGGCTGTTCTGACGTCCACTCTTCCTTGATTGTGTCCCCCATATGCTATGGTGCAGAGCTTTCATATAATCCCCATGGATGGCGGGGTGGGGTTGGCCATCTGGTAAGGATGCCTAATAACCACTTTTCCCCTATGGAGAGTCCACCCTAACCCATCACGTTATGATTAAGGCCTTCTGGTCTCCTCCATTTTCCCGTATGGAGAGTCCACCCTAACCCATCACGTTATGATTAAGGCCTTCTGGTCTCCTCTATGCCATACAAGCAAAAGGGAGAATATGATCCACACACACCAACAGGAGATATCTAATAGTAAAAAGTTCACTGATGTTTAATTCTAAACTAGAGAACATCAATACCATCATCAGTCCCCTTCCCATCCAAAACACACACATTAAAGGAATAGAATTCTGTTCCTCAAGTTCTTACCCCTGCTTCTGTCCATTCCACACACAAAACCTTGTCTTCATGCGCAGCCAAATCATAAAGAGGAGCCTTGCAACTGATAAGATAGACATTTAGAGTTATAAATCATAAATTAAGTAAAATTATATACAAAGTTTTCACTCCTAGAAAATTCTGGGTTTGATCATACTATAATCTTGTAACATTCAAAAACCATACAATTCTTGAGGAAGAACAGAATTAAGCCATACGCTGGTCTTCCCAATCACTGAATTCAGACAACAGTTGTTCCTGATTCTATCATGTATTTCTGTACGATTGTGTCTATACTAGGTAAGTGGATCATTGGTCAGATAGCATCAGTGGTGCAGGATGTCTACACAAGACATGCTCTTTTAGCCCACATGCACACTTGTACTATATTACACCATAAGAAAGTTGCACTGTCTTTTGGGTACGCTCTGGAGCAGTGCCTTGTTGGAAATTTTGAAGGGCCTTCTGGGAGCCCAGAGGAATTATGGAATAAGAGGTCAAGCTCCCATAAGGCTTTGGGTAGCAGTGCCGTTTCCTACTCCTTTTCACAAAATGGAAACCAGGGGTGAACACTTAGCTCTCGTTTCTTTCTCAATAAGAAAGGATTCTGATGAGGCTAATGAAGAGCAGTTGCAAAGCATCTGAGGCAAGGCCATGGAGAATGTTCGGAGAGCACCTCCAGAGCAACAAAATCAGAGCCCAGTAGCTACTGACAAAATCTTTGGTGCCCCCACCCTGGAGTAGCTAGCTTTTATGCAGTATCTGAGGATTATATTCACACGGGGAATGCAATTTTTGGATCCTGACCAGGGCCATGGACTGATGAGAGAAAGTTGTTCAAGGTGTGGCATCAGAAGCAGTAGGTGCATAACTCAGAATAGAGGAAACAATTCAGTGTACTTCTGTAGTGAGCTAGGCTTAACACTGCAGCACCAAACCAACAGGATGAAAGCTCTATTCAGTGTGGGGAAAAAAGAGTGGTGACTCCTCTGTGGCAGCTGACTACTCCAGATGGCTACTGGTGAGTAGGGCACCATTTTTGTGTTTGGGAAGTCTTGTGGGACCTATTGTTGTGAAGGTGTGCAGATATCCACAAGTCTATGAAGTCCAAACACTTCCCCCAGAAGCTCACATGAGTTTTGAGCTCTACTCCTGCCATGTTCAGCATAGGAAAAAATCAAAAATACTAATCTCATTGAACAAGTTGCAGGCAGGTAAAAACTAGGTACACAGTTTATTATAAAAGCCTTGATTATGCAATTGAACCCTAGACCAATTGTTCTTCTGTACCATTACCCCTTTCAAGTCAGATGTTGTTTGACTTAGACTAGTGGTTCTCAACCTTTCCAGACTAATGTAACCCTCTCAGGAGTCTGATTTGTCTTGAGTACGCCCAAGTTTCACCTACCTTAAACTACTTGCTTACAAAATCAGACATAAAAATACAAATCATAGCACACTATTACTGAAAAACTTCTTACTTTCTCATTTTTATCATAACTGTAAAATAAATTGATTGAAATACAAATATTATACTTACATTTCAATGTATAGTATATAGAGCAGTATAAACAAGTCATTGTCTGTATGAAATTTTAGTTTGTTCTGATTTTGCTAGTGCTTTTTATGTAGCCTGTTGTAAAACTAGGCAAATATCTAGATGAGTTGATGTACCTCCTGGAAGACCTCACATATCCCCAGGGGTACATGGACCCCTGCTTGAGAACCACTGACCTAGACCTCTTGCTTTTGCAAGTATCTGTTTCAGACACAAACTACTCCTTTCCTTGCAGTTACGTGTTATGAAATGTCCACAATGGCAAGCAAATCAAACTACACACATTAGGCTCCTTCCGGAAGACAGATACTCCTAAAAATCTTGCTAGCATAACTAAGATTTAAAAAAAAAAAAAAAAATTAAACCCACTAGCAAGATTACTAATGAAACCTCTTTCCACGTCATCAATGCAGAATTGCCACAGAAATCCGGGTTGGGAAGGTCAATGCAGTTGATTTCAACGTCCAGCCACAGAGCTGCTGGCAGAAGACGAGTGCATTTCTCGCTCATCTATTAGGTGTATCTAATCTCCATTCCAGAAATGTAGTTGGAGTCTCCATTTAAACTTCCCCATATACTTTTGTTGTATCACTAGGTTACATGAAACTCTAAGTGCTACCTGTGAATATTAAAGAATGGCATTTACCTCCTTGTGTCCCAAATCTTGACAACGTTGTCTAGAGAACCTGAGATTAGCTGTTGCTCATGTGTGGGAGACCACTTTACAGATGTCACCCAGCCAGTGTGAGAGGTCAAAGAGAGGAGTACCAAGGAACCATCTGGGACAGAAAAAATGAAAACCCACCACCCCAATTTACAGAAATGTATACAGGTCAGTTTAAGATAATTATAAAATCCACCAGTATATGAGAAGCAGTCAAGATTAACACAGGTGGGGGCTGGATAGTTCTTCCTGCTCATCATTGTTTCAGACAGCATGAGAGGTTAAAATGCACACACGCATGCACACAAGCTCCTGTACAAAAAGACAAAAATCTAGCCACCTTATTGTTACCAAAGAGGTACATTTTCCACTGTTGAAAGAATTTCTTTGATGAAGGTGACTGAATTGGCTCTAGGGATTATTAATGGGATATGAAGCCTTTTATCTCTAAATTATTGGTTCAAATCTGGCCTGGTTTGTAGTGGCTAAAAAGATATTCCTCTCTGGTTTATGATGTGTGATAGTCTCAGTGAATATCATGAACTGCAATGATTGGCAGCCATTTCAGACTTGTCTGATCAATCTTTGGACTCCTTACATGTAATCAGCTACTTTTCCACTTCTACAGATGGTCTCCCATATTCAGGGTTTAGGCACCTGACAAAACAGTGGCATTTAACCCACTGATAAAAGTGACTTTAGATTTCAAGGCTGTTAGCAGGGCAGCTTTCAAAATTCAATAAAAAAGAAACGTCTTTAAAAGAGAAGAATTGGATTTGTTTTCCAAGTTACTGTCTAAGGCAGGGGTAGGCAACCTATGGTACGCGTGCCGAAGGTGGCACGTGAGCTGATTTTCAGTGGCACTCACACTGCCCGGGTCCTGACCAGCGGTCTGGCGGGGGGGGGCTCCGCATTTTAATTTAATTTTAAATGAAGTTTCTTAAAAATTTTAAAAACCTTATTTACTTTACATACAATAGTTTAGTTATATATTATAGACTTATAGAGAGAGATCTTCTAAAAAGGTTAAAATGTATTACCGGCACGCGAAACCTTAAATTAGAGCGAATAAATGAAGACTTGGCACACCACTTCTGAAAGGTTGCCGACCCCTGATCTAAGGCAAGGGGTGGCAAGCTCTGGTACGCGGCTCGCCAGGGTAAGCATCCTGGCAGGCTGGACCAGTTTCTTTACCTGCCACCTCCACAGGTTCAGCCGATTGTGGCTACCACTGGCCATGGTTCTCCACTCCGGGCCAATGGGGTGGCGGGAAGCAGCGTGGGCCGAGGGATGTGAAAGTTATTAAGAATGAAAAAGTCAGGCCTCAAAAGGCAAAAAGCAATAGTACTTAGCAGTAGCTCATTTAATTGGCTATTCTGTGGTCAGCTGAAACAAGGCTCACTCAGAGAGCAGGGAGGGAATGAGGATAGCTTCTCATCACTTTACACAGTCATGGGAGCATTTTTGCAATGGAATGTGGAAAGGATCCAGGTTCATACAGCTTTCCCTGTCCGCACCGCTTCTGTTAATTTTTAGCTAAAATGGTCTAGCTCCCCCAGTTAGGAAACAGTTACACACACAAACTTTGGTATTTGTCTGTATCTCATGAAATGTGTTAAAATGTACCCCCTTCTCTCAACACACATTATGAATTTGAGAAGTCATTTGTGTTACCCACACGTTCACTTTTGCTCACCTTTAGTGCGGGGATCCCATAATCTAATGTGTCTGTCAGTACTCCCAGATGCTAGACGCCGACACAGTGGTGAGTAGGAGATAGAATTAAACACTTTGTTTCCAGTCTGCATAAGAAAAGAAGTCATAAGTTAGCAGCTACTCTTGTACAAATTCTAAATTCAAACTGAACTGGAGTTACACCAGTAGGAATTTGGTGAAAAGTTTTAATGTACAACATGTAAAGAAATCTCACCAAAGTTGATTTGAGACCTCCTGTCTCCACATCCCATATTTTAACTGTATGATCCCATGATGCACTACAAATTTCTTCAGCATCTGGCCACAGCACAGAGGAGATGGCTTCAGTATGGCCAGAAAGAGTTGCAATGGGAGTCTAGAAATTAAAATATTAAGATCAGAAAAATAGTGGCTTAGTTATTGTAGAAAAACAACATTATTCTACCAAATAAATGTATGTAGATTAATTTTCAGATATTTCATCAGAAATTTCCCCCTACACATATTTATCAAAAAGGGAAAATATTTTCCATTTCCATGCTTTTCAGCTGAGGTTCTACATAAATCCTGACCACTTCTTACCCTGGTTAGTCCAAGCTGTTCAATTTTCTGCTTCTTCCTTGGTCTGTTTGCTGCTTCCTCTATTTCATCCTCTTCATCTGTAGGCACTATGATGGAAAGAAAGTCCATCTTGGTTTAGAAGGGTCTGGGATGCATTCCCAGCTAAGTACTTACATGCCCCCCCGCCCCATCACCATAGTATCCAATTGCCTGACAAACATAAATTTAATCCTCAACACTCCTGTCAATTAGATCAGTATTATTATTTCCATTTTACAACTGAGGAATTTAGGCACAAAGAAATTAACTCAGATCTTCCACGTCCTAGAGGAATTTCTCTACAAGACTCTCCTTCATGGAAAAAAACTCAATAAATCCATCACTCTATATTTTAATTTACACATTATATATAAACAAACTTCAATGGGCATTTTGAAAGGAGGCATCCAACTGGCTAGCAAAGGACTGTATGGTTATTTTATATCACCAGGTCAGGATCAGTTTAGTCAATTTATTGTCCCTTAAGTCACGATGCCTATGAAAGAAGATTAGGAAAAGAGTCCACAACTTCTTAAAGTGTCTATATTAAAAACTACAAACTGTACGAGCCTACTGAATGCTAAAATCTGTAGATAGTATTTGGAAAAAAGACATCCTGTTGGCAGCTATACATGAAATCTAAGTGTTTAAGTTTAGGCCATGATCCTGTAATTAAAATCTGTGCAGAGGTCTGCTGCATTATGTCAATGCAGACTGGGGGCTTTAATCTGTTTTAAGTAATAGTGTCCATTACCGCAGAAAAATCAGAAGTTAAATTGTTAAAACTTAACTCTCTAACACAATCTTGGCACAGTTATTGTTGCACCATAATAAACAACTATAGGAGGAGACGTGGCCTCCCTCAGAGACTATGGGGGAGGGACCACTCCCCATCCCCTGGTGGGTGGATCCAGGCAAGCCGTGCGCGCCCTCCCCACCCCCAAGCAGAAGGGTGGGACAGGAACTTTAAACGGCAGGCTCTGCAGCTCAGTTGGTGAGAGCCAGAGAAAGGAGCAGATATCCCTCATCTGCTGCTGAGCCCTGTGCCCGAGACGGAGCTCTACAGTGCCGAGGCCTCTGAAGGGGTGCTGGGACTGCGGCTGGCCATGTACCCTGAGGAGAAGGAGGAACCCCAGGAGATCGAGGTACAGTAGGAAGTAGCCCTGGGGCACTAGACGTTAGTCCGGTTTGGTTGCCAGAGTCTAGGTCAGTGTGTTTCAGTGGGCTCCCTGCTCACGCAGCGGTGGAAGGTTCTGCCATAGTCAGGGCCCATGGTTAGGATCCGGTGGAGTAGGATGGGCCTGGACCTCCCCACCCCCTGCTACTAGCCCCATCCCTGGAGTTGGCAGCCTCCCCAGCTTAGGCTGGATGGCCTGAGACAGCTTGTTGCTCTGCCCCACTATAGGCAACTATATTTAAGGGGGGGAAAAACCCACAAGAACATGCATTTTATTCTCAAATGGAAAATGTATAAAAGCGGTAACATGTCAAAATAAGAGTTTCTGGTGTAACTGAGTAACTATAATATATATATATATATAAAAAATAAAAACTTCAAAAGTGAAAATTAAGACATAATACCCATTTTAAATGGTTGAAATAAAATCTATTCAGAAGTTTCAGTCATTCCAGATAATTAAATTTTAAAACTCTAAGTTACAGCCAAAAATCTCAGGCAAAGTATTCATAAAATATTCATCTTACCTGCAGACCAGATCTTTAACATCTTATCCCAAGATCCACTGCAGAACTAGATAAACAGAAACTTTTTATTAAAAAGATTACATAAAATCCAACTAGTTCACATAAGCCACAGAAAGTCATCTTTTTGCTCAAAATGTTGCCTATGCTACTAAAATGATCTTCAGCTTTTTGTGCAATATTAAGGGTTTTATGTATCTTTTCTTTTCAATACAGCACATTACTTCCATTATATCAAATGCAAGGCTATCACCAATTTACAAGTGCTTTGGTATCCACAATTAGTACACAGGTTTATACAAATTGTATGCACTTGACAACGTATGACCAATTCACATGCAGAGGACAAAAAAATGTGATTTTTACATATAAACAAGCAACACAGAATCCACAACTCACTAGCTCAACATAGACCTCTTTCTGCAAGTAACTCACTTTAGTTCTTGTGCAGTCAACTGCTATAGAGTCTACACTTCCAGCATGTCCTCTACAGCAGTGAAGGGCTTTCACTTTGTTCCTCTCTATATTCCACTCCCACAGCAGGATAGTCTGATCCAGAGAGGCACTGAGTAGCAGGCATGACAAACTATCTAAGGAAGGAAGAAAGTGCCAACATACAAATCCAATTAAGGAAGTCCTTCTAAAAATCCTTTTAGAGGAAGCAAGATTAAGATTTTAAAATTTTACATAGTGACTCAATACAAATTAAGAGATTCGTGTAAATACACTGGACCCTCACTAGAACGTGAAATTTGGGATCCATTCGCAGTACTGCATTACAATGAATTGCAATTAAAGTAATTAAATTTGGGATCCATGGCTGCAACTGCGTTACACGTGAATTCACGCTATACAGACACGTGTTCTAGCGAGAGTCTGGTGTATCACAGATTTAAATGCACAAATACTAATGAAGATTAACTTAGAATATTTAAATAGTTATTAGAAAATACTGGAGTTTGTTTAAAATATTTTATCATGAGGGATTTTACTCAATTATTTCATTTCTAATATCTTACAAGCAGTGCTTACAATAGCTGTAACTTTTAGGTTGGCAACTGAACCTGTATGTTTTCCAGTAAATTGCTCTAGCCCCACTCCCAACCAGTATAAGGTGTACTGACCTTTTTTCACCCATGCCACATCTTTCACCACCTCTGTGTGCCCAGCAATTGTCATGATGGATTTTCCTTCTAAAGACCAGATTCGAGAGGTCTGATCATAAGAGCCAGTCAAGATCCTAGGGGATACAGATATTGAAACATTCTTTAAAGCCAATGGCGCATCATGGGAGATCTTTTCAATGAGGAACTTGGAGACTATTAGAAGAAGGATAACCAGTTGAGAGACATGAATAAAGAAAACATCTCCTTTATGTAAATCTTAGTCCTCTTTGAAATAAAAAAATTAACATTAAAATTTAAATTGTTTGCAAAAACTGGATAAAATTTAGATTTTAATAGGTTCAAAGCAAACTTTCTTAAGGAATGAATTAGCTATGGATTTCTAGACAAGGTATACAGGAGAGAGAAGTGAGAATATTGAGCATTCTGGTAAATTAAATGCTGAAGTCTCATATCGAATTTAAGACCAACCAAAGAAAAATAATTATAATAAATTATTTACACTGATTAGCAAAGCATTTTCAATCCATTAATAAATTGGGGAGTCTCAGTATAATCAATAGTGAACAACAGCTCTGGAAATATCTATAGCAGAACCTCAGAGTTATGAACACCAGAGTTACAAACTGATCGGTCAACCACAACGCTGATTTGGAACCAGAAGTACACAAATCGGGCACCAGCAGAGATGGAAAAAGAAATAGCAAATACAGTACAGTACTATTAAACGTAAATTACTAAAAAAAAAAGTGAAGCAGCATTTTTCCTCTTCCTAGTAAAGTTTCAAAGTTGTATGAAGTCAATGTTACCTTGTAACCTTTTGAAAGAACAACCATAATGTTTTGTTCAGAGTTACAAACAACCTCCATTCCTGAGGTGTTCGTAACTTTAAGGTTCTACTGTAGTAGAAAAAGACAAGTAGGGTGGTAAACATTTCTTTAAAGCACTCCAGATAAGGGTTTTGAAACTACAGTAAACTTAAAATTAATATTTGAAGTACAAAATATTGAAATATTAGAAATAACTGTAAAAAGACAGCAAGATGTTACTGTTTTATTAAAGGAGATGATATCATCAGTGCTACTCATCAGTTCTAACTCATACTAGGAGCAAATCTTATCCTCTTATGCATGGTACCTTCCTACTTGGATTAAAGTTACTGTCAAGGTAGCATGGAGGAGCTCAAACTTCAGCTAATTTCTCAGGTATATGGCCTGCATATAAACAATTGATTTAAAAGGTAGAAAAATAATTTAAAAGAAAAGAGAAATACGGAATGGGAAGAAAACTGTTAAAGAGAAGTACCAATAAATAACTATGGAATCAGCTACAGACAGTGGGAGAAACCAAGATGGAAACTTATGACTGGCTTAATGGGTCTGCGATACCATTCTTCCGTAGCTTCAATAGAACTGATCCAGTCGTCATGGAACATGCATTCCTCGGGTTGAGGTGCTGTGTACTTCTCCACATATTCTATTTCCACCACTTCCTCCTAAACTCTCAGAAGACAAGAAGCCCATCAGTGTGTTTTTTCTTTTTAAATAAACAACCATAATGATCTAGTACAGTAGTTCCCAACCACTCTGAGCAGTGGTATCAATTGGCAAGACAAAGATATCAACTATACAAGCCAGAGTCCCCTACCTTCCATGTGACTGTGTGAGCTCTACTCTGCCTTAGAAATTGAGCTGCTACTGCAAATGGGTATTCAGGTAGCCCTAACTCCTTGACAGGCAAGCATATGCATAACTGAACAGAAGGCCGATGGTAGCAATGCATCAGGACCTAGCACAAAGATTCGTAATTAAGGGCCAAATGCTGCAAACACTTAAGAATGTGTAAAAGCAGCAAAGAATCCTGTGGCACCTTATAGACTAACAGACGTTTTGGAGCATGAGCTTTCGTGGGTGAATCTGGCTCTGTTGATCTGTTTCCTTATTTCCTCGTGCGGGTACTGTAGTTTTGAGAATGCTTGGTGGAGATTTTGTAGGTGTTGGTCTCCGTCTGAGGGGTTAGAGCAGATGCGGTTGCTTGGTCTCCACCAAGCATTCTCAAAACTACAATACCCGCACGAGGAAATAAGGAAACAGATCAACAGAGCCAGACGTGTACCCAGAAGCCTCCTACTGCAAGACAAACCCAAGAAAGAAACCAAAAGGACTCCACTGGCCATCACATACAGCCCCCAGCTAAAACCCCACCAACGCATCATCAAGGATCTACAACCCATCCTGGACAATGATCCCACACTTTCACAGGCCTTGGGTGGCAGGCCAGTCCTTGCCCACAGACAACCTGCCAACCTGAAACATATTCTCACCAGTAACTGCACACCACACCATAATAACTCTAGCTCAGGAACCAATCCATGCAACAAACCTCGATGCCAACTCTGCCCACATATCTACACCAGCGACACCATCACAGGACCTAACCAGATCAGCCACACCATCACTGGTTCATTCACCTGCACATCCACCAATGTAATATACGCCATCATATGCCAGCAATGCCCCTCTGCTATGTACATTGGCCAAACTGGACAGTCTCTAGGGAAAAGGATAAATGGACACAAATCAGACATTAGGAATGGCAATATACAAAAACCTGTAGGAGAGCACTTCAACCTCCCTGGCCACACTATAGCAGACCTTAAGGTGGCCATCCTGCAGCAAAAAAACTTCAGGACCAGACTTCAAAGAGAAACTGCTGAGCTTCAGTTCATCTGCAAATTTGACACCATCAGCTCAGGATTGAACAAAGACTGTGAATGGCTTGCCAATTACAGAACCAGTTTCTCCTCTCTTGGTTTTCACACCCCAACTGCTAGAAGAGGGCCTCATCCTCCCTGATTGAACTGACCTCGTTATCTCTAGCTTGCTTGCTAGCATATATATACCTGCCCCTGGAAATTTCCATTACATGCATCTGAGGAAGTGGGTATTCACCCACGAAAGCTCATGCTCCAAAACGTCTGTTAGTCTATAAGGTGCCACAGGATTCTTTGCTGCTTTTACAGATCCAGACTAACATGGCTACCCCTCTGATTCTAGTCATTAGGAGCACTTTCAGGCTCCAAACCAAGTCTTGGTGAATCCTCCATGGGCAAAAGAATAATGCAGGGTCTTCAGAGGAAAATAAGGGAAATTATTTGGGCTTCATCAGAAAGGCAAAGGAATACTAAGAGAGAAAAATGCATGGAATATGGAGAACTGTAAACCAGATCAAATTTAAAATCTGTATCTAATTAAATGGTCTAGGTCGGGCTCTTTAAATCCCATCATCCTACAATGTGGTCCACAGAAAGTGCATATGACTTACAGTTGAGATGTTTTCCGCTTCCATGTGTTTGACCAGTGACATACGCAAGAACTGGCCCTTGACAAGGAAATCAAACTCCACATATTTGTGGTTCTCTAAGACAAACAAGAAACAAATGTTGAAATTTCAAGTCTTAACTTATACAATCCAGAAAAAAAGAGCAAATTTTACAAACTGAAACTAAATTTAGTTAAAATAAATTCAAGGGCCACCTTCTTCTCCCAGTTACAACTGTGCAACCCCCTTATCTAAAAGGGATTACACAGATTTAACTGAGGGCAGATCTTGACCCAAAGGATGCCTTGGGGAAAACAGCACCTAAGTTTCTATGAACAGTGTCAGGACTCCAGGCTGTAGTCAGGACTCTAGGCTTCTAAGGTGTTACCTCTTCAATTTTAGTTGCAATTTGAGAAGTTAAGAACAACTTTTATAGTTTTACATGGGCTGAGACCCAGTTATACCTCCATTTCTGTCTGCTGGAGCATCTCTGTTGTACAGTCCAGGTACCAACCTCTGGAACTTGCCTCCCAACTACTACCAGGGAAAGAGTCAGGTGAGTTTCAAATAACACTGCAAAGTTTTAGTCAGTCAACTGGATTAAAATTTTGTTTTTATTTCTTTTTTTCCCCCAATGTGATAAGTACTGTATAAATAGAAAGGAGGGCTGGGAACAGTCCCTTCCCCAAAAAGCTTACAATCTATGTAGCCAGACAAAAGGTACATAAGAGACAAAGTGAGAACAAAGTAACGGTGAGATTGACACAACAAGTATCTCTCTTTTTTATTTTTAAAAACTATCAAGGGCAGGACTGCTTATGGGTTTTACTCTTGATTTCCCCCAATCATTCATGTGATCAGTCCTGTGCAAGCAGACCTGTACTTGTGTATGGTTCCACTGACTTCAACCAAACTCTGGCTTGGTCTACACTTAAAAGTTATATTGCCATAGCTATGTCAATCAGCACTGTGAAAAAACCCATACCTGGAAGAGTGCTTCTGCCAATGCAGCTAAAGTTTGGGGAGAGGATGTTCCTACACTGAGATAAAAACTCTTGGTGTAAACTATTTCTACGCTAGGGGTCTATGCCAGCTTAGCTTTGCCAACATAGGCACCATACTGCATACATGTACCGTACATCTTTGTGGGTATAAGGTCCATCTCCATGGATCTGAGTGCAGAATCAAGGGCTATATTTTTAATGATCATGTACGATGCCCAGAAATTGTTATAGATACTATAAGACAAGAAAGAACAATAAGGGAGGTAAGATCCTCTGTGAAAATTTGAAAGGAGGATTTTGCCCAACTGTGAAAACAATTGTTTTTCTAACCAAGGAATCTTGATGAGTCTTATATGCTTTGCTGTACCCACGTTCATAAGTCTTTGCAGGAGTGGAACCTTTGTATGTTAAGCCCCTATAGTTTACACACTTATGAAGAGATTCTAAATACTTTAGGAAGTTTCCATTTTTTTTAAGTATTCCTTTTTCTAAAAGAGGTAAATCACCTTCCAAATACATACCATGTTTAGCTTGCAGCAATTTATTGATGATATTACTGAGATCAGCAATTTCAGAGGCTGCTGGGATAGAGAATGGAACATCATCTACTACATACCTAGAGGGAAGAAAATAGGAATTGACTTATTGAGCTGTGAGTTTCAGCACTTCTCAATTGGTACAAAATAAGCACATTATCTAAAAGTCTGTGATACAGCTCTTTTTGCAAGTGAAGGTTTTAATCACTTTGCAGTTTGAATGGACACATACTTTATTTGCACTTGTTTCAAGAACCCTGCCCATCCTAATCTCATTATACTGTATAGTTTAGGCTCACTTTGCTAAGATTTTCTGAAGTTCAACTCATGTGTAGCCAAACAAAAACTATGAACTTCTTTTTTCTTCACCTTTTTTGAAACCTACTCTCTAACATTCACAAATACAATAGCTCATAATATACACTATACTGTGTCCAAATTAATCTCTAAGATCCAAGCGAAATCTACCTGGTAGAGAAGCCAGTGGCACTGGGAAAGTACAGAAAATGAGTGAATATTAAAAGAGCTGCTAAAGCCCCACCCTTTACAACATTTGCCAACACTTAGATTATGGCCTTGATTCTATTCCCCCCTAAAATCAGAGAAGATGCCTCTGACTTCAGTGGAAGCAAAATAAGCGCCACTGTGTAAATCTTGATCACAGATCTTTTCAATTAACTTGTAGAAGTTTACAGAGTTTTGTTGGGAAATGCTGTTTGCCAGGAAAGATGAAGTAAATCTATCTTCCTCAACCAACCAACACCCACCCATCCCAGTAAGATTTGACCCTGTAGCAGTATCCTCAACTTCCCTTCTCCTAGTTGCTCTCCTTCCGTCCTACCCTGCCGCGGTGATGGCCTGCACATGGTGTGTGACCGCTCAGAACTATATCAATGCCAGGCATCGCTCATCAGTATCGTTCGTTGTCCGCGCTTCCCTTGCTTTCCCGCCCCCCCCCCCCGGGCAGTTAGGCCACCCCAGACTCACATGTGGTTCTCGGTGAAGAACCGAGCCTGGAGCTGGGCCATTGGGTCGGAGAGGGCGAGGCTGGGCCGGGGCTGTGTGTGCGTCTGTGCCCAGCTGAGGACTGACACGGAGTGCAAGACAGAAGGCAGGACCCGGCCCTGAGCTCTCTCTCCCCAGCCAGCGAAGCAGAGAGAGCACGTGTCTCAGAGCCGCAGTCAATCAGTCCAGAGCAGCAGCACAGATCGAGCATTCCGCCAGCGATTAGTGGGGGCTGCTCTTAAGGGCCCGGAGCCGCTGCCCCGGTCAAGCCACTCTGGGCGCCTCGCCCACCAGTTCCTGGCTGGGTGAGAATGAGAGCTACTCGCGCATGCAGCTATGCTGCAGCCTGTGAGGCAAATGCAGAGACGCCAACCTTCATTACGGCAGGCTCCATGGAAACTACCAGTCCCAGCATGCAGCGCGGCCCACGGGATGGAAGTCAACGAGGTGTCTCTGGACTACAAATCCCAGCATGCATAGCGCGAGAGGCCACAACTCCCAATGTGCCATGCGCCGCCTCACAGCAGGGTAGCGATTTCTTCCCCGTGCAACCTGTAAGCTTCAGTAAGGGCATTTGGGGGCCACTATTTCCGGGTTGTACGGTGGTCTGTGGGGACCAGATCACACTGCAGGGAGTGCGTTGCTGCGCCTGCGCTGTACGGCTGTCTCCATGGTGGTGCCTGCGAGAGCCAAGACGAGGTTGAGTAGACTCGTTCTGAATTTTCTCTCCGCTTCCCTGACTCCCCTGTAGGGTTCGCGGCAGCCGAGGCGGGAGGAGCCGCGCCCAGTCTGCCCTCCCCACCCCCACCGCGCGCGGAGCGTTCTGGCTCCCAGACCTGCCGGGGGCTGTGGGGCGGCGCCGCCGCGGAGGAGGGGGGCGGCCCCCCAGGGCTATTGTTCTGCGGGGCCAACATGGCGGGCGCCTGCTTCTCCCGCCGGGAGGTCCTGGCCGGGCGGCCGCCGGCGCTGCTCGCCGCGCGGCGTGAGGAGAGGTAGAGCCGCTGCCATGCCTCGCCCCCGCCTGGTGGGGGATGGACCCGGCCCGCAGCCCCTCAGTGTGGGGACGGACAGGGGAGGGCAGAGGGGACTGCTGCCCCCCCAGTGTGGGGAGCGGGGGTCAGGGCAGGACCCGCTGCCCCCCCAGTGTGGGGAGCGGGGGTCAGGGCAGGACCCGCTGCCCCCCCCCCAGTGAGGGGACTGGAGAGGGGTAGTTAGGACAGGACCCGCTGCCTGTCGGGGACGGGGCGCTCTGGACAGGACCTGCTTTGCCTCCTGGAGTCAGGTCGTGACCTACTGTACCTCTGGGGTGGGGGTGGGGAGAGAGATTAAAGGTTCAGGTTAAGGCCCATGGGGAGATGGAAGATTGGGTATCAAGCCTAGATCCCACTGTCTTCTTCCTTTTGAAGCAGAAGGCTTGCAGTATATGTCAATGAGACATTTACAGGTTCATTCATCATTGTTTAACATTTCCCTCTACAAATTATGCTGGTAGAATTGGGGAGACAGCCTCTTGGATGTATGCATATAAAATGTATGCACACATCCTGTACAGTTCTCTATGAGATACTGAGTTACCAGTGTATAAGAATGTATGCACACATCCTGTACAGTTCTCGATAAGATACTGAGTTACCAGTGTATAAGATTTGGGTATGTTTCATGTACTTGTTCACTGTTGATGATTTACTGATGTGTTTTGGTGAACCTTAATGTTCATGTAACATAACATCTAAAAATAAAGTTTTATTAAAATCAAATTTGGTGGATTTTAAAAAAGTACTGTACTTATAAGTGAATTCAGTATTTTGGAAAAAGATGTTTACCTTGCAACTGTTTGATTCCTTAGTTATGGCCTCGCTATAAGTGAGTAGCTGTATCTGTTTATAATGTGTGGTGGTTCTATGGGTAACCTGATAGAGAAGGAAGGGTTGTCTTGATGTTTTAAATTAGTAAGATTTATATGCTTTCTTCAGAAACACCTTTTTAAAAAATCGATATCTTACAAGTGTAATTGATGTAAATGCTTTTTTGTTGGTTTTTATATAATAATATGTAATATGTACACCTAATTAATAATTGCAGAAAGACACTAAGCAATAGCTTTTCCACAATTTTTTAAGAAGCCTACTAAATAATTTCTATAGTTTATAGAAATAAAATGAAAGGCACTATGTAAGTGGGTCAGCAGTTTCTCTGAGTCTTTCTTAGCTCCCCTCACAACAAAGATTAAGAAAATTTTAGGTCATATGTTACAAATATGTGTGTGGCCAGTGTAACTCATTTTCATACAAGAAGCCATGACTATTGAATATGCTCAATTACTTTATTCTCACCGGTACCATTATTAATGATTTAGTTGATGTAGAAATGTCTCATAAAACACGCTTCTTTTGAAGGGGCATTTAACTGCATCGAGGCTGTGTGACTGTTTCAAACTGTTTCTCCTAACTCAGCACTATTTTTATGGAAAATTGGGGACAATATTGCTATTGATTCCTTGAGTATGACATAACTAGGGCCCTACCAAATTCATCGTCCATTTTGGTCAATTTCACAGTTATGTGATTCTAAAAATCATAAATTTCATGATTTCAGTTATTTAAATCTGAAATTTCACAGTGTTGTAATTGTAGGGGGTCCTGATCCAAAAAGGTTTTTTTGGTGGGGGTGTTGCAGTACTACTACGCTTGCTTCTGCACTGCTCCTCGTGGAGGCACTGCTTTCAGAGCTGAGCAGATGGAGAGCAGCGGCTGCTGGCCAGGAACCCAGCTCTGAAGGCAGAGCTGCCACCAGCAGCAGCGCAGAAGTAAGGATGGCATGGTATGGTATTTGCCACCCTTACGTCTATGCTGCTGCCTGCAGAGCTGGGCCCTCAGTCAGTAGCTGCCACTGTCTGGTCGCCCAGCTCTGAAGGCAGCAGCAAGGGTGGCAGGGTATGGTATTGCCACTCATACTTCTGCACTGCTGCTGGTGGGGCGCTGCCTTCAGAGCTGTGTGCCTGGCCAGCAGCCAGTGCTCTCTGGCTGTTCAGCTCTGAAGTCAGCGCAGAAGTAAGGGTGGCAATACCATTACCTCCCTAAAATAACCTAGTGACCCCCCCTGCAACTCCCTTTTGGGTCTAGACCCCAAATTTGCAAAACACTGGTCTCCCCTGTGAAATCTGTATAGTATAGGGTAAAAAACCACAAAGGACCAGTTTTTCGTGGCCGTGATTTTGGTAGGTCCCTAGACATAACTAACTTCTTTAAACTCTTTTTTTTTTTCTATCGTAAGATGGAAATAAGATCAACAGTAAGGTATTTACTCATCATAACTTCTCTTACTGGTACCAGAAAATATGAAATGGCACATATCAAATTTGATTGTACCTTTGTATTACTCCAGGTACAGATTTCAAGAAGTGTCTTTGTATTTTTCGAAATCCCCTTCTGTTTTTTCAGTGTATGCTTCTTAGGCAAAGCATGCTTATCTGCCAGAGCAGTGGAATAACCTGTCCCTTTTGCGACTTAGTTTTCTTCTATAACTAAAATACTGTAGTCATGAGAATAATTAGAAGTTCAGTTCTAAATCTTAGTGCTTTCATCTGTATTTAGGGACCACTCTTTCACTGCCTTCAGTAGCAGGCCTCACAATAATAGATCTATGGAAAACAGGAGCAAGACTTGGTAAGAGAATTTAAAGTCACTTCAGTCTGGAACTGCCACTCATTGGGAACCACTGCTTACTTTGCCCAGGTTACTGTTTCTATTGATACCTAAAAATGTCATATATATTTCTAAAGTGTTGGAAAAAAGAAAATACACAAAATACATTTTAAAATATTCTGGTTGAAAAAAATTAATAAACCTATCATAAAATATTTAAAAGTAGTGTTCTGACTACAGTAAGAGCTTCTTATAAAAATATTGGATAGTGTGTCACAATACTGGGTTAACTGGGCTGTAAAGAGGAAAAAATTCATCTCCATCTTGCTGGTTCCCAGTCCCTCTCTAGAGTTTGGTGTCCTACGCAATATAAGTTTACTGATCTCAAAGTAGTTGGCAAGAACATACAGCACATTACTAAAAGAACCACTGCTATTGGTGACCATAGTCTCATCAGAATAATAAAGGACTGAACGGGCATTGTCTCTGTGTATCCTAGGCTTTTTTTCCCCTTCACTAAAAAGTGTCATCAAAGCTACAGTGGTTCAGCTTCACTGCCAACTGGGAGAACTAGCGTACAACTGGATTCTAGGTGGTTAGCTATTATTTTAAGTCTCATGTTGTGTAACCCTTCTCAGAACAGATATATATTTCTCAGTGTTTAAAACGCTGATGCCAGTCAACACCTTGCCTATGCTCACGCTTCCACTTGCCAGTATTTGTATCTAAAGAACTGAACCAGTGATAGCAACAGTGGTACATCTTAAATTTCATACTGTAGACATAGCTGTTGGCTATAAACTTTTACCCCTACAAGTTGGAGCTGAGGCCTATTGGCAGGGTACAGCAAACGTTTGTGCAGTACCTATCTGACACACCTGCAGAGAGCTCTGCTTTCAGTCTAGCACTACAGAAACATTAAATTCATTCATACTCACACAGAAAGGCCGATAGAGGAACCAATATGAAAATAGAACCTCATTCTCAACATTCTGTAAAATTTATAATAAAAAATAAATATGTATTAAATAATCCAGATATATTTTAAAGAATCCAGATATTTGAAAGCTTTATTCCAGATTTGTAAATGCTGCGTCAAAGGGAGAGGGAGTTATTTGGGTATACTAGTTGACCCAGACAAAATCTTCATCATGTGTATAACTGAACTGTCTGATTTGAAGAACATAATAGCAACTATTATTTTGTAATCTATTATTAAATATTTATTTACTCCTAAATGAGATTAACATTACATCTGTAGAAAGCCATTTTGCAGTCAGTGCACTTAATTGTTCTCAAAAGGCTAAATTCTATTGCTTAGACTAAAATACCCTATTTTACTATTTTTATTAGAGAGATTAATAATACATTTACTAATAAAATTCAATTTTACATTCAATGTTTTCTGTTGCTCTTGACATCCTTAGTATCTGTGGCTGAAACTTTCCATATTTGGTCTCAGCCCCATAAGTGAAATTATTTTGAAAGTTTAAGCTAACTGATTTCAAATATTTTGGAGGTATGGGAGTGTTGAGGGGGAAAAATGCTTTCCCTCTGTGACCTGGTTTAAACATGGCAGATACTAGAAATTAGGAACCTGTCATTTTGTATAGTAATTGAGAATTTAAAAAAAATCCAAGTTTGATGAAGCTAGGTTAAATAAATTTAGAGAGATGTTTGAAGTTAGAATGTTGTTCAAATGCATTGGAAGAATTTATCTCTGAAAGATGATTCACTTAGCTCCAAAAGCCAAATAAGTCAGGCTTTCCTTTTCCATCCGTCTTGTGTGGCTTAGCCAAACGAACTTGTGTGCTCCACAGGCTGAATGTTTCTGTAAAAAATTTACCAGCTAACCCGATGGAACTTGGAAGCTCTGCTGATGAAGGAAATAGAGGCTGAAAGGCAAAGCCAAATAGGTCCAGTTACAGCAATTTATCAGCCGCGCTGGTGAAACTGATCGAATGTGTAAAGTTTGTACAATATGCAAGCTAAAGAACCGTGGAATACTTTTTCTTATTAAAAGAAAATTATTTGAGGAAAAAACTCTGGGAAAAATCAGGATACCAAAATTAAAATGTCTTCTATAAAGATGGCCTTGTTTTATGCCATGTATATTTCATGGTGTGTGGTACACTTTAACATATGTAATGAATTAACTCACTGGGTGTTCTATCGATCATTGCATAAGATAAAAAATGCTCAATCCAGGCAAAACGTAGGTCCTGCAGAAAGTGGTAGGTATCACTTCTCTTTGTGTGCTTGAATGTTGTGTTCTGGGGAAACTGGTGCTGGGGGTGCCTTCTGTGGAATTAGAGGTACAAATGGAGTTCTAAAAGCCTCTGGCACTTTTTCTGTACATCCCATGGTCCTGGCCAAATTCCAGTTTGGGTAACTGCACTCTTCCTGCCTAAAAATGCCCCTGGTAAATTAACAGAATAGATGTTTGCCTTCATTCTGACACTGTTGTTAAGTATTACTCTAAAATAGTTGTTTCACTTCAGAGTTGGCTGCATGTCAGAGATGGGTGAAGCAATTCTTGTGTGTTCATTGTAAAAAATCCATTAGTGAAATTTTTATAGAGTGCTTTCATGATCCCTCTGGATGAAAGGCATTAATTATATAAATGTATATTGTCACTTTTTGTATAAAACGACATATGTGCACAAACAATGGATCAAAATCTGTCAGTCTTACTTAAGCAAAACTTTTTGAGGAAAGAGCCTATCCATGATCCTCTAGAAATCAATTGAAATTTTTCTTGGGTGAGAACTGAATAAAGATATGTCAGGTTTTGCCACCTTATGAAGCAGGGCTATATCACAGTCTCATGGAAGTCGATGGGAGGTTTGCCATTGATTTAAAATGCGATGAGGCTTTGCCGAAGTTCATAAGTTCTACATTTTAAAATAATAAAAAATAAATGTGGTGACCTATAGGATGAGGTAAAAGTACATCCTGGATGGGAGGCTGAATTAAAGTACTGTGACTTTTCCAGGCCGCCCTGTAATGGAAGAAAATGGAGTTGACCATGACGTCAGCATGGAAACATCTAAAGACTTACTGGTAGTCAACTGTAATAGTACAGGAGAGTCAGAAACAGATGACCAAGTGTTTCAGGTGAGAGATTAGTTGGGACATGACTGTGTTTGAAGCTGGTTTCTTTCTATCCTCTGTGAAAAGTCTACAACATAATAATCTGTTTACCGTGCACATCAATAAGCAATCTGTTTTTCTCTCATTATTTCACAATGGCTTTACACAACATATGCTACTGTCTTTACATTGATTTCTAATACAGATTAATTTGGAATGAGTGAATATCTGACGTGATTCTCATCAGTTTGCATTCTGATAGCAAAGCTAGAAAATCATTTAAAAACACTTAGTTTCTTTCAATGGGTGTATTTGTATGAACTTTTTTAATTTTAAAAATTATTGAAAAATTTTCTTTCACTGAAAGAAATACTCATTGAAATGAGTGAGAGCTTCAGGTATTCAGCACTTATGAACATCAGGCTGCATATATTTGTGCACATTTTGATGTAGGAGTCTAACTTTAGGTACTGAGGTATGAGAATTTTGGCTGTAGTTATCTATTTCTAATCAAAATGTCTTTAATCCAGACAACATACATATGTGTTTCTTAGTTAATTTTACAATTTAAAATAATTCTTTTGGCAATGTGATCTTGTACCCTGTACCATACGATGTATCTTAAAACAAATAGTTCCATGAATTCATTACTGTTACTCTAATTTATTTATAGGCCCCAAGCCACAAATCTTTTGTCTACTGAAAGTACAACAATGGGTACTAGATTTTTCATGCTATGTGGCCAGTTTCTGACCTGCATATAGAACTTAGAAACATTTTTCCAGTTATTAGAATTCAACATTAACAAACTTTCTGTTGTACTAGTGATTAGGTCATAAAGGTTCAGAAAATAATGAATGTGTGATTTCTGGAAGAAGTTAAGCAAATTCCACTCTTCTTTTTAGGTTGTTCAGATGACATTAAAACACCTTATCATATGGGTGCTTCTTACAAGAAAACTGTCTACTTTGGAGTTCTTATACATATTTTTCCTTCAGTCTAGTATTGTTTCTGAGTGTACCCAGATTGCTAATAGTGCAGAAGCTTCCTAGCTTCAGCTGGTAGCTGCCAAACGAAAATGGAATGCGCTATAATCCTAGACCAAGTTTGACAGGTTTGGTGAGATGTTTACATAGCCCATTGATTCTCAGTCTTGCCATATGGAGCTTATGCATTGTATTATCTTTTTGTACTACCGCCATGCTTCATATTTGTATAAAAAATTTGACAAAGATACTGTGTCAATTTCTATGTTGTGGTTCTGTTGACAAACAAAAATGAAAAAGTATTGATTTGAGACTCAAGTAGCATATTTACAGATTTTTAAGCAATTTGAATTAAAAAATTTATAGAGATTTAAAAAAATATATTAGCTCATTTTCCCCTCCCCCCTTCCTTTTAAACCTTAGCCCTCCTACTTGGTTTTAAGTCTTGTTGGTGGATCCAAGCATGTTATTTTGAAATGTAACTATTTTTGGAAGCAAGTCTTGGGTACAAGTGGTTTTGCTTCATCGTAGCAGAGGTTGATTATTTTAGGAGGCAGAAAATAATATTTTCATCATGGAAGGAGGAACAGAAAATAAAATCACTAGCCAATAGATACTTGAACACTTGAGGGGGAAAGTTCCCTATGAGAATGAAACGTGGCAAGTAATGTATAAAATATATTTAAATTATTATTTAAAATAGAAATAACAAGTCGATACTAAGATTAAAGTATATTTCACTGTTTTTCCCTGTAAAAGCATCTAACCTGCATGGATTCCAGGGATCCATCATTTGAACAGAATGACTCTTCAGCAGTCTTGCCCATCGCAGTGCATGTTTCAGACAATTCGTCTGTGTCATCGAATACACCAGTGCAGCTATCCCAGGCTCAGCCTCTTTCCACAGAAGAGTTCCATCTGGTAGACCAGAATGGCCAGCCTCTCTATGAACTACAGTCACTGGGGGATTCCAGTACACAGATGGTAAGTACATATAAAACCACACACCTGCTGAGCTCACAAAAGGGGAACAGTGTTAAGGACAATGTCTTGAAGTGGTTTAGCGTTTCTATATAAAAATGTTTCAGACTCTGAGAACAAGCTGATTCTTCTCAGAGTGGTTTATTCTCAGTTTATTCTCTTAGTTCTCAGTTGCCGCTGCTCAGGTCTCCAGATCCTGAGTTAAGCCATTACTGACTTTAATTCATAAAAATCTAATGTGTTTCCATCATATTCTCAAACTGTATAGACCATCTCACAGGGTATGTCTGCTCTACGGGATTATTCCGCTTTTACACAAACTGGTTTTGTAAAACAGATTGTATAAAGTTGAATGCACGCAGCCACACTAAGCACGTTAATTCGGCGGTGTGCGTCCATGTACCAAGGCTAGCATCGATTTCCGGAGCGTTGCACTGTGGGTAGCTATCCCATAGTTCCCACAGTCTCCCCTGACCATTGGAATTCTGGGTTGAGATCCCAATACATGATGGTGCAAAAACAGTGTCGCGGGTGATTCTGGGTAAATGTCGTCACTCATTCCTTCCTCCGTGAAAGCAACGGCAGATAATCATTTCGCGCCCTTTTTCCCTGGATTGCTCTGGCAGACACCATAGCATGGCATAGTCCTCATGGAGCCCGTTTTGCATTTTGTCACTGTCACCGTATGTGTACTGGATGCCGCTGACAGAGGCGGTACTGCAGTGCTACACAGCAGCATTCATTTGCCATTGTAAGGTAGCAGAGATGGTTACCAGCCCTATTGCACCGTCTGCCATTGTAAATTGGCGATGACTGATAACCGTCCTCTCATTCTGTACCGTCTGCTAATGTCATGGGTGCTCCTGGCTGGCCTTAGCTGAGGTCAGCCGGGGGCGCAAAGACAAAAATGGGAATCACTCCCTGAGTCAATCCCCCCTTTATGATTTATCTGAAAATAGTCAGTCCTGCCTAGAATATGGGGCAAGTGTACTAGAGAACCAGAGAGCACAGCCGTTCCGTGTCAGATCCCGCAGAAATGATGAGCTGTGTGCCATTCATGGGGGGTGCCCCTGCAACAACCCCTCCCGTTGATTCCTTTCTCCCCCAATCTTTCTGGGCTACTGTGGCAGTATCTCCCATTTGTGTGATGAAGTAATAAAGAATGCAGGAATAAGAAATACTGACTTTTTAGGAGATAAAATGATGGGGAGGCAGCCTCCAGCTGCTATGATAGTCCAGGCAGGACATTAAATGGTGGGGGAGAGAGGAGCCCAGCATCCCGCTGCTATGATAGTCCAGGCAGTACAGAATCTTTTCTTTAGACATGAAAGGGGAGGGGGGGGCTGATGGAACTCAGCCCCCAGTTGCTATGATGAGGACGATTACCAGCCGTTCTGTACCATCTACTGGGAATGACCAGGAATCATTCCTATTTTTACCCAGGCGCCCCCGGCCGACCTCACCTGAGGCCAGCCAGGAACACTCACGGGCTGATGATGACGATGGATAGCAGTCATATTGTACTGTCTGCCGGGGAGGGGAGGAGAGGAGAGAGGATGCTGTTATTCATTGCCACAGCACCGCGTCTACCAGCATCATGCAGTAGACATAGGGTGACATATAAAAAAAGTCAAGAAACGATTTTTTTCCCTTTTGTTTCATGGGGGGTGGGGGGTAAATTGATGACATATACCCTGAAACACCCCGAACAATGTGTTTGACCCTACAGGCATTGGGAGCTCAGCCAAGAATGCAAATGCTTTTCGGGGACTGGAATAGCTGGAGTCCTCAGTACCCCCTCCATCCTTCCATGAGCGTCCATTTGATTCTTTGGCTTTCCATTATGCTTGTCACACAGCACTGTGCTGTGGCCTCTGTCTATCATAGCCTGGAGATTTTTTCAAATGCTTTCTCATTTCATCTTCTGTAACGGAGCTGTGATAGAACAGATTTGTCTCCCCATACAGCGATCAGATCCAGTATCTCCCGTACGGCCCATGCTGGAGCTCTTTTTGGATTTGGGACTGCATCGCCACCCATGCTGATCAGCGCTCCATGCTGGGCAAACAGGAAACGAAATTCAAAAGTTCACGGGGCTTTTCCTGTTTACCTGGCCAGTGCATCCGAGTTCGGATTGCTGTCCAGAGCAGTCACAATGGTGCACTGTGGGATACCGCCCGGAGACCAATACCATCGATTTGCGGCCACACTAACCCTAATCCGATATGGTAATACCGATTTCAGCGCTACTCCTCTCGTTGGGGAGGAGTACAGAAACCGGTTTAAAGAGCCCTTTATATCGATATAAAGGGCCTCGTAGTGTGGACGGGTGCAGCGTTAAATAGGTTTAACGCTGCTAAAATCGGTTTAAACGTGTAGTGTAGACCAGGCCACAGTGGGAACAGTCCTCAATGCTCCCATTCTTTCTCCCCTTTACTGCTTACTCTTTCTTCCTTGTCTCTCTATTGCTACCCTCTGAGCCACTTTTGCTGAATGTTGGGAATTGTGAACACACTCAGTAGATTTGTACGGTATCATTACAAAGTTTATAGAGACCTTTTGCATGAAGCATATTCCAGTTACATTATATTCACATTCCAAGCCTATTTTCAGAAAGCGTATGGAGTGCAATGTCACACCTTCCTCCTGAACTTACTGCCAGCGACATTGTCCATGGCGGAGGTAGTACATCTAAAATTCCTTTTTTTTGGACAGGGCATTTGCTACCCAGTTCTCTTTTCTTCTCCTTCTGAGCATCTTTCTGTGCTTCAATCTTTTTGTGCTTTTAAGTCCAGTGCTTGCTGGTGTGCAGCCCTTTGTTTGGCTGCTTCTGCCTTCATGGCAGCCTTTTCCTGGGCAAATTGCACATCAATTTCCATTTGCTCTATGAGCTGGGATACCACAGAGAACAACCCTCCTGCCAGAACAGGCATCCCTCCACTCCTGTCTTGCTGAATTAGACAGTCCAGTCAGCTTCAGCACAGACCCAGAGGTTGGGCCACACCTCACTGCAGTTCACTGAAACTGAAATCCACTCAGCTCAGGGGCTTCTTAGTTAACAGGGACTTTCCCAGCGCCCAGTGTTCAGCCTTCGTGGGCAATTTGCAGCCTGTGTAGTTCTAGCTGCTTCTCATCTTTGCTCTTACTTATTTGCTTACTTTTCTGTCCCTATTTCTCTTACCCGAAATAAGAAAACAGAAAATAACAAACCAGTAATCACTTTGTCTGTTCTCCAGCCAGCACAATTAAGATTCACTTAAAATCACTACCAGTGTCTCAAAGCAATCAACTGTGCACAGATCCTGGTTGACTACGCCACCGTGACAGCCCTTGGGACTGTTACCTGATGTGCTGAAACTACCATTGAGCCTGTTTTTCATTGCCAGCTTGGGGCTTAGAACCTGCCTTGTTGAGCCAGACACGCTAGTCTGCTGCAACACAGACCCTGGTCTGGTCCACGCCCCCAAAGCTGAAGACTTTAACCAAAAACTACTTAGCTATATAAAGCTTATACATGGTAAACTCATAAATTATCTGCCCTCTATAACACTGATAGAGAGAGATGCACAGCTGTTTGCTCACCCAAGTATTAATCTCTTACTCTGGGCTAATTAATAAACAAAAGTGATTTTATTAAGTATAAAAAGTAGGATTTAAGCGGTTTCAAGTAATAACAGACAGAACAAAGTAAGTTACCAATCAAAATAAAACAAAACACGCATGTCTAAGCCTAATACATTTAAGAAACTAAATACAGGGTAAATCTCACATGCAGAGATGTTCCAATAAGCTTCTTTCACAGACTAGATTTCTCCTTAGTCTGGGCCCAATCATTTCCCCTGGTACAGTTCTTGTTAATTCCAGCTCAGGTGGTAACTAGGAGTTTTCTCATGACTTCAGCCCCCTTTGTTCTGTTCCACTCCCTTTTATATTTTTGGCACAAAGCGAGAATCTTTTGTCTCTTTGGATTCCCAACCTTCCTTCTAAATGGAAAAGCACCAGTTTTAAGATGGATTCTAGTACCAGGTGACATGGTCACATGTCCTGTGAGACCCCTCAAGCCTCCATTCTTTCCGGCCTGACTCACAGGAACACAAGGCTTACAAGTAAACAGACCCATTTACAACCAATTGTCCTGGTCAATGGAAGCCATCCAGATTCTAAACCACCATTAATGGCCCACACTCTGCATAATTACAATAGAACTTCAGAGTAATACTTCATATTTCTAGCTTCAGATTCAAGAATGATACATTCACACAAATAGGATGAACACACTCAGTAGATTATAAGCTTTGTATTGATACCTTACAAGAAAACTTTTGCATGAAGTATATTCCAGTTACATTATATTCACATTCCAAGCATATTTTCAGAAAGCATATGGAGTGCAATGTCACGTACGGCATCAGCGGTAAGTCAGCCAATAATATACCCCTTCTACCATTCTCCCCTGATTAATTTGCATATAACAATGCCTCACAAGTGACTCTAATTTTAATTTAGGGAAACAGTAATGATTTTCTGTTTCAGATAGTGAATACACTTTTTAAAAAACCTTTTCAATAGAGCTGGTTGCAGTGTTCAGAGTTTCAAACAAGCCTGTTTGGATGTCAGAACACAATCACAATTGCTTCTCTCTATTTTTGGCTTAATAAATGTTAAGTTTTTAAAAGGGTTTGAGCAGTTAGAAATCAATGACAAATACTGTATTTTAGAGTGCTAAAGTAGACTCTTCCATGATAAATCCTCAAATTTCTCATGCTGCAAAATCAAATTACTCTGCAAATGTAAAACAATTTGAAAGTACACCTCTATGTCAATATAACGCTGTCCTTGGGAGCCAAAAAATCTTACCACGTTATAGGTGAAACTGTGCTATATTGAACTTGCTTTGATCCACCGGAGTGCACAGTTCCGCTCCCCCAGAGCACTGCTTTACCACGTTATATCCAAATTCGTGTTATATCGGATGGCATTATATCGAGGTAGCGGTGTAGTTATTATTCTAATAGTAACCAAAACATGCTAATGCCACTGAAAACTGGTTAACCACATCATGCTATATAGTTAGTATTACAAAGTATTTTTTATTCTTATTTTAATAGATGATTGTTGCCAGCCAGTCAGAACATGGACAGGTGCTACATGTAATTCCTTCGACTCAGCCAGGAATGGCACAAGTGATTATTCCTCAAGGGCAACTTTTGGATGTCACCAGCATGCAGGGTGAGTTTTACCTATAGGACTTGAGGGTTGTCTGTTCTTGTGGCCAAACACAAATCAAATGATCCATCTTTATGAATTCTTTATTTCCCCTTTTCTTCAATTAATATTGTAGATATAATACTAAATACCGTATATACTTGATCATAGATTGGTTCATTTATAAGCCGACCCCCCCAAAGATGGATAAGTAAAAATGAAAAAATTTTATAATCCATTCATTAGATGACCCTGTAATTCAGGGGTCAGCAAACTTTAGCTCTTGGGCTGTCAGGATAAGCTTCTGGTGGGCCGAGATGGTTTGTTTATGTTGAGCGTCCTCAGGCACGGAGGTAAACCTAAGTAAACAAAGTGTCCCAGCACACCAGCTGCTTACCTTGATGGGCCAGGACAACAACTGGTGAGGAAATTTTTTGGGGGGAGAAGCTGGGGGTCAGGGGAGTAACCCCTGTGACCACCCCCCACATGACCCCACCCCTAGCCCGGAACCCCCACCTCATCTCTTCCCACCTTATCTGGATGTCGCTCACCTGGCTGGAGCTGCTCCGGCAGGCTGGGCAGCGTGGCCGCAGCCTGCTCTGGCGGGCTGGGCTGAGCAGCATTGCCACAGAGTGCTCCGGCGGGCCGAGCGGTGCAGCCACAGCCTGCTTGTGGGGGCGGGACCGAGCAGCATGGCTGCAGCCTGCCAGCCCTGGAGCTGTAGCTGCAGCTGCTTGGAGGCTGTGGGGAGAGCAGCGTGGCCAGAAGCGGAGACACTCTGGCCCTGCCTCTTCCCTTCTGGCTCTGCTGGCTGTGCTGCCTCTCCTTGCTCCCTCTGTTGGGGGAAGGGGCTGTGTCCCACCTCTCCCTCTCTATACTTGTCCATAAGTCGATCCCCTTCTCTGGTGCTTCCCTTTTTTTGCTAAAAAATGTGGCTTATGAACGAGTGTATACGGTATTTGCATTTACAGCACTGTTCATCTGAAGATCACCATGCACTTTACAAACATTATTTAAGTTGGGACAAGATCCTTGTGAAATAAGTATTACATATTATGCCCATTTGAGATGTAGTATGGGTAAGTGGAGGTATTGAGGGTGAAATTCTGCCCTGGTTTACATCCCTTGCCATCCCATAAACTTCAGTGGGGATTCACAGAGCTAGGGTGACCAGATGGCCCAATAAAATTGGGACTCTCCTGATATTTAGTTATTTGTCCTGCATCCCGACCGAGGTTGTGTTGGGTTTTTTTTTTTTGTTTGTTTTTTTTGCTCTGCCGGTGGCACTCAATTTTTTTCCTCCACCAGCACCGCGAACGCCCCCACCCCCCATGTGTTTCGATATTTTGTTCCTCTCATCTGGTCACCCTAGGTAGAGCCAAAGTAGATTCCATGTCTATCTTTCACTTTCCTCAGGTACATTGTATGTCACCAAATTTGAGTATTCCTGGCTATCTATGCAGTTAGGGACTTCTCCTCCTTCTCTGAAGGAACAAATATCTGTGGTCCACATATAAGGCCTGCTTCAAGGCCCACTTTAGTAAATGGAAAGTCTCCTTTAACTTCAGAGGGCTTTGGCTCAGTCCCATAATTCTAAAAAATCAGTGAAAAATCAGTGAGGAACCCCAGACCCGGTAGCAATAAAATCTATGGACGCACTCTCAGCATCATTCCCACAGGAATAAGCAGATGAAGTTGCCAGTAATGAATAAATAGCTTTGGGGCATAATGACTTCTTTTAGTCAAGATTTTGGAATGTTATTTCCTGTGCGTTCTGTTCTCTTGACTGTACCATTTGGAGCAGATGTCCGCAGCCAATGAGTCTGTCTCGATAGCTCTGTGTATGAAATTATCTTCATTTTACTAGTTTTATTTAAGCTTATAATTAATAATATGGGGCTTTTCATCAGTTGATCTCAAAGCATTTCACAGAAACCCAGGGAGGGAAGGAGGGAGGTCAGTGCTGTTATCCCCATTTTGCAGAGGAGTAATGCAGAGCACTGAGAGGACAAATGACCTGCCCAGTGTCTCGCAGAAAATCTGCGGTGGAGCAGGAAATTGAATGCACATCTCCAAGTCCCACGCTGATGCGTGAACCCGCTAGCCCAGCCTTCCTCTGTGCAAGCAAATACTCAGAGAGCCTCCCCTCCTAACTTTAGCACTGTACATCTCCAAATGTATCTTAATTTTATGTTAAGTAGATAGCAGTCTATACTCTTTAGCTAGGCTATGAGAACAGTACATTTAAATTACAGTACATAGTATTGATTTTGACTTTTTAAAAAATAATCCTCCATATGAAAAGTGACTTTCATTGGAGTCTCAACTTTCAAGAAACTTTCCTATGGCAGACCTTTTTGTAAAAAAAGTGTCACCAGCCTACCCCTCAAGCATTATTTGAAAAACAAAGAAACCTTCAGAAGCTGGATCCTTGGGGCTTGGTGTTGTGCTCTTTATTTTGTTTGTCTTTTGCAATGTAGTCTGCTAGAACAGAGAAAAACAGCACATAATTACATGTTTGGGGTTTTCAAAAATGCAGTATTTTCTTTTAATTTTAAAAGGATTTTATTATGTTTCCAAATTGAGACTTTTGGGATGTTACACTTAAAAATGTATAACATCTACTTTAATACTTTCTACTGGGAAAAAAGTATTAATGTTTGTACTGAGTCAGACAAATTTGACTGTTTCATTGGTTAGCAGGTACTGCCAGTTTGAAATTATTGTTATATTGTTTAAATTTATAAAAGTGAGGCAACTCATGTCAAAACAGTAAATGATGCCAAAAGTGTGCTTTTACATTATGGGTCTGATCCAAAGAACAGTGAAGACAATGGAAATTTAAAAAAAAATCTACTCTGAAGCCACATACACTGAGTACTTAGGGTATTCATTGAAGAAAAATTAGTATTTTACCATTGATTTCTTGGGGCCAGGAGGATTTCACCCTTGATATATCAAGAATACATTTTAAGCACACAGTAAGGTGCAATGAAACACACCATTGCTTGTGCAGATAAGCTTGCTGTTTTCTTAAGAACAATTTAGGCAACCTAGTGGAATTTCAAAAATTTGATTGTTCGCTTGTAAGTTTAGCTGAACACGAGGCTTTATCTGTTTACCCCAAATTTCAGAGACAAGTTCTGCTGCTCAGAATTTCCTAAAGAGATACTTATTTACAAACATCCTCAGGCCTTTCTATGTGAATGATTTCTATATAGTAGTAGAGTTACAAAGATGAAACAGTGTAACATCAATGATGTATTTGCATGCATATTCCTGCATTTTATAAATGATCATTATTCATTCATAATTATTTAATTTCTCTGTAATCTGCCATCCACTCTATTCCTTTATTGCATGTGCAAAAGTGCTTGCTTTTCCAACAGATCACAATAAATCATAACTTGTCATTTCCCCGTTCTTTGTGCAGTTATTAAACAGGAGGGTGGTGTGGTTTTTTTCCCCCCAAAGATGTTTCAAAAGAGAAACGCAGTGACGGGAACTTGCAGACAGTAGCAGTGGCTGCTATCGCAGACAGTGCAAGCAGTTACATACTTCATCCCCAATCATCTCTCACCATGTCCAAAAAGACAACAACCAGGTAGGTGAAAAGGTAAAGAGCAAATCAAATATCACTTTGCACTACAGACACATACAATTAGTCATATCATCAATTTCAGTTCATTTTTGTAATTGTTATTACAAAATTTTTATAGAACTCTCCACAAGTGATTGTAGTCTGTAAATACTATTGAATGACATACTGTAGGCTGCAATATATCATGCAGGGAACAGCTATAGATGTGCCACAGCCCTGAAAAGAGGGGTAAAATATCTAAATTCCAGAGACAGTGGGATGTATTCTGATTTCCTATTGGAGTACATTTAGAATAATTCCATTTAAATAGTGAAATTACTCTAGATTAATACTGGTGTAAATGAGGTCTGAAAGTGACTTAGTGACTGAGCATAGGGAAATTGTGAAGCTGAGTAAAGTTTTTTGTATTTTCATTGTGGGAGGGAGGCTGTTTATTAGGAATTATAGGCCAAAGAGAAGAGCTGAATCTTAAAATGGAATTTGAAAGAACTCAGTCAATTAGGCACGGAGAGGCTGTTGGTGTCAGTGGGAAAACCCTATTTCAGCTGATGTTCAGGGGGAAACTCGTTGGGTTTCTTCTGAGAACTCTGTGTAGAAATCTTTACTAACAGAGTTTTCCTATAGTTGACCTTTGAAAAATATATTAATGCAGCACAATTTCTTAAAATTAGAAATAAGCTATGTTCTCACTTTTTTTCTTATATCCTTTTGGTTTCAATACGGCAATACTATGTTTCTTGTGCTTTTAGTTGAGAATAAATTAGGATTCCTTTTCATATAATTAATTTTGATTTTAAAAAGAGAAAATCTCTACAAATTTTAATTTTGACCTTTTCTTTTGTGTGTGCCCTCTTTGGTGAGCCTCCCTTCTGACATTAGGATTTGGTGGGAAAGAAAACATGTTAGGTAATTATCACTGCAGCATAATGTTGTTTTGCAAACTGACTATATTGAAGATGTCTCTAAAACGTAGTAAAAATGTTTTGTGAATAGACGTTTGAATGTTAGTTTTTGGAGATGTTATGCAGGAAAATAAATGTCCTGAAAGCCAAATAGATCTGTAGCTGGATTTTAGGGCTCTTTGAGTTGGCAGTAGGTGATTTACATGAGTGTTGAAATGGTAGATAGATCCTGATGGATTTAGGGAGTTAGAAACAAAATGTGACCCTTTGTGTAGGGACTCCATTATGCTCACTTGAAGCACTTTTTGGTAGCTGTTTTCAATAATTTAAGAATTGCTGTATTTGAAAACAAGTAACATTTAACATGTATTTGATGTCAGTGTAGGCTCCAGAATTCTACCATGGACTTCTTTGTATACTGGAATCTTTAACAAACTCCACCAGTCTGTTTTAACAGTGTTCTAGCCGTGATTTTTGTCAGGAAGCTATATGGCTTGTATTTTAAGTATGTGCTTAAGAACTTTGTGGTAGGACAATGTGGATAGGTAAATCTTTTATTGAACCAGCTTCTGTTGCTGAGAGAGACAAACCTTGGAGCTATACAGAGCTCTTCCTCAGGTCTGTTCTTAAGTGCTCAGGTCTCTTCTTTAAGTGCTTTGCTGAATTAGGTAACCCAACTAAATAGGAGAATACAGAAGCCAGAGAATGGCGTTTTAAAACATGGCATTGTGTGAAGTTTTACAGTCATTGTGAGTCATGTTGAGAATAGAAACTTATGAAAAAATTCAAAGATGATTGTCAGTTACAGGTGTTGTTACGTATCTACAGTTTGACACTAACAGTTATC
Organism: Gopherus flavomarginatus; assembly: GCF_025201925.1. Lineage (NCBI taxonomy): Eukaryota > Metazoa > Chordata > Testudines > Testudinidae > Gopherus > Gopherus flavomarginatus. Next base: position 21,813,797 of record NC_066626.1, on the reverse strand, counting down.
TGCAGTCATAATACAAGGATATTGACAAAGGGAATCAAATATTGGCTTTTCTTTGGATTTGATGTCCCTCTTGATTATCTGTCTATATGTTTGTTGCATTATTTTTCAGGGTAGTGGAAGACCTTTTTCCAGTCCCTCTCCAGCCGCTGCCCCCAAACACTCCTACATGGGCCCGTCGTCTCAGGAACTGCGAGGTGGGCTGCAAACAATTGTAATTATACTCCGTTCATCTAGATTAAGAAACTCACAGGATAAAAATTTTAGTTATGTAGATTATTTGCGTTTTAAATTTCACAGTGCTATTAAAAAAAAAAAGTCTACCACTTTTAAAAAGTGGAAGTGCTTTATAGCCATTCTTGGGTGTTGTGCAAACCTCAGTGGTTTGTACTAAGACACTGCTTCATTTGATTGCATTTAACAATCCATTAATTGGATAATTTCTTTCTTGGGGCCCAAGCCTTCAACTGTGCCTGTAACTTTACTTTCATGAGTAGTCTTACAGGAATTGAATTCAATGGGATTGCTATTGAGAGTAAGGGTCCATGCCTGGCTGCAGGATCAGACCCTTAGTCTATGAGAGTAAAGGTATCATAATATCAATATTTCAGAAGGGTATTTATATTTTAATAAAATCACACAACTTTACTTATAGTCTTCTATCCCAGATACCACAATATGTACTTGTTTCTCTCATTCATCAAAGGACTTTTCTCATATTATCAATTATTTTTCTTCCTTGAAGTGAATATTTTTTCCTTTAGCTTTCCCATATGCAGCTAATTTTGTTATAGGAAATTCTTTAGATTTATAAACCAGACTGGTCCCCTTCCTACCCTTAGTTATTTAAAAAAAAAATCCATAAAATGATTTTATTTCCATTGATATAGTGCAAGCATTGCACCATGATAAATGCCACAGAATTTACATAGTCAGTTTAAATTAAACTTTCCACCTAGCATGCCATTTTAACCAGGAATCAGCAGCTTTTAAATCTGAGAATTACATATTCTTAAGCTGTCAAATGTCTGATTGCAGAAATGTCACCTTGTGGCTAAATGTGATGCTGCTGACACGTGTAGACATCAATTGATTTTAAATTTCTGAGCAATTTAAAATTCCTCTCTGTGCACACCTTCAAATAATCTGTAAACTAATTAAAAAACACAGATAAGACCTTATTTATCACATGCAAGTGTTAATATAGTATTAAGTATATTGATATACACACCCAAAAGCCAGGAAATTGGTAACATTAACTTTATCATATTGAACATTAATTTTGATTACTAATTTGACTGTTAAAAATATATGCAGTATGTACAACATGGGTGAGTTAATCTTGTTAGGATATTGCAAAGTTAAAGCTCTCATATCATTTGGGGATAGAATTTTTGGTCATACTTCATATTAAGGTTCCATGTATACATCGCTTATAACAGGTTAATAAATGATTAATCAACTGTTAGAGTCCAACAGGTCAATTTGTTGCAGATAATCATCTCTAATCCCTTCTATTGTGCCTATAGCCATCTATATCACACATGCTGCTCATAACTGTAATATTTGCATAACATCTGTTAATCATTTATTAAGGTATTTTATTTTATATAAAACTTTATTTGAAGTTCAGTGGGGGTTAGGTCCCCGAGTCCCTTAGTCCCCTTTAACATTTCCACCGACTGTGTTTAAATTCATAACCGTAAGATCTGCATCCATATAGTATTTAATGTTCTCGTATTGTAAGAAAAAAATAATACTGCTTCTGTTTAAAGTGGCAGTTCTACTCTGAATAGTGAGAATGTAAGATCTGCACTCTGCTGCTCCACAGAACTATTCAGAGACATTTTGTTCCCTTTAGTAACAAAAATAAGTTTTATTGTTTTACTGCTTTTTATTCCTGTTAGCACTGCAGAGCAGGAATGAGCTGAATTCCATTCCTTCTTGTGTATCATCAGTAGAATTGTTTTACTAAGTTCCAGTCGGTTATACTGTGCAAGCCCATTGAAGGCAAATGGGTTGCACAGGTGTCATTGAGGGCATAATTTGGAGCCAGTGGGGTTTTCAGATGTAACTTAGCCGAGCTTGTCCTGTGGAACCTTTTATTGCTGACTATATGTTAGAAGGAAAGAACCCAAACTAAGTTTGCCGGGCTGGCAGGTAGAGAAAAACCTTCTTTACTTCTCAGCTGAGCTGAGCACGCTTGAGACAATAAAAATGGTACCCCAGAATTCCACTTTTTCAGTCACTTGTCAGGACAAACTGAATGTTAACAATGTTAGCGCCCTTATGGGTGCCCTGGGAGAAAAGAGCACATGGGGGCTTTACCTATTGTGCTTGTGCAGGAGCTGGCTGCAGTACAAAATTGTTGTTCCCTTGAGCACTAGGCTTAGGACCCAATAGCATTCCGCAGCTCAAGAAGGTGAGGCAGTCAGCTTCTGTGTATGACTGTAGGACTGATGTCTGTCTGGCAATAAGGACAGGGCAGCAAAAGCTGCACCTTTCCAAAGTCAGCATTAAGGGCTGTTGCTGACCATGCTCCTCCTGTGCCAGCTGAGCCATTCTCCCTACTTCTGTTATTTTCAGGCAACTTATCACACATCACTTATACAAAACTACAAGCTTTGTCTATGCATTTAAATGGCCCAGGTAAGCTATGGAGTTTACTTCACTGAGGTGAATCGGAGCAGACATTTTGATGTAACTTATTTTTTAAGTGAAGGATTATAATTTACAGTAAAGGATTTTTGATGGGCTGAATTAACGAAGTGCTTTTTAAGCTGTATGGCAGGATGTTGAACACTTCACAGCATTCCTAGAAGCCAGATTCGTTGGACAGTTGTGCAAACTTTTGTTGGCTCACTTGTGGACCATGACTGGAGCAGATAGGTTCACGCTTTCTGTGGTTCCATTATTTCCTCTCAGAAAGATCCCAGGGGTTGATATAAAACAACTGATCACCCATCTGAAGGCCCCTTTTTGAGGAAAATACTTTGTTCTGCATGTAAGTAAAGCGGCGGTGAGAGACTGACTTTATTTGGGCTACAGGGCCATCAACTTACAACATACAACTGTAGGCCTGTCTTACCTCACTAGGATGGCTTGTCCATTGTGCTTGTACCTGGCAGACGTAGGGGCTCGAATGAAAATAAGATGGGATGCTGGTTATGGAAGCCTCTGGAAAGTGTGATTATGATGTATTTGCTCCCATTATTGAAAACATGTTCCTGCCTTTTGCAAAGGAGGTGTGTAATCTGATGCTCATTTGGATAACCTCACTGCACCTGGCTTCCCAGGTAGCATAATTGGCCCAAAAGACCAATTATTTATCTTCAGTGTTTGGCTAGGCAATTGCAAACTTTTACTGTAAAGTTACTGTATTTCTCACTAGACATCCTTCTAGTAACTAGCCTCATAGCTTTTTGACCCTCAGATTGGATTGCTGCCATGTGCTGTAGGTGGGGCTATTCTTGAAGGTGTAGAAGCTTCAGCTGTTGCAGAATACAGCTATTCACTTACATAGCAGACCTGGCTGCAGGGAGTACGTTGCATCAATTCTCTGCCGTAATGATGGATTTCCAGTTCAGTTCTACATGCAGTTCAAGATGTTTACTATGGTCAGCAGAACCTTATGTGGTCTGGGTCCAGGCTACCTGAGAATTCCTCTTTCTGTGTGTAACGTTGTGATAGTTTGAGCTCAACCTTGGGTGTCTGAGCTAAGAAATCCCTAAGATTTGAATGTAGAGGAAGACTGGAGGCAAAGAATCTCAGTGGAAGTCCCTTTTCTCTAGAAGTTGTTTCCCTCATTGGTCTCACAGAGCCCAAATCTGTTGACCACCATGTTGCAGGGGGTTGGGTTGTTTGTCTTTTTTTGTTTGTTTGTTTTTTTCAGGCATTTGCCTGATGATAGTGGTCATTGTGGGGCATATGTTTAATTGTATCAGCTTGCTCTGTATTTTATATTTTAGTGTAGACTAGAATGTTGACTGAGTGAAACATACATGGTAATATTATCAGTTTCAGAGCTAAGCAAAATAAACATACAAATGGAGGGGATTCCTTGCCACCCTCAGGCAAACCAGCTCAAAGCAGGTTTTCATGACCTTCTGGTAAGAATGCATGAGCACCTTTACTTTTGTGATGAACGTATACCATTGTGGGAACATGAGTAGAAAATTATCTTGTGTTGGTATGCCTAATCTGCATTATAAGATTAAGAATAAATATAAGAAGGGGTGTATAGCAGATATCAGCCTTCTTTTTAATATTTAAATTCTGTGTGAAACTTTTTCTTAACTTAGCCCAATCAAATAATAAAGTCTGAAGAAACACTTTAAAAAAAGAGAGCTGCCCCCCACAATAAATAAAACAATTAAATAAAGTAATGTGGGGGGGATTACAGCAAGTACAAGGCTGCCACTTGTTAAATGATGATGATCTCAAAATCACAATCCATTGTGTAATTCTTCATCATTTTTTCCTGATCAGGTGTTTAGGGGAAGAAAGAATCCAAATAAATGTGTTTTTATTATATGTAACCATTGTTTTTATTGCAGAGAATAGAGTGAATGTATCTTCTCTGATGTATTCTATTCAAGAATGTTTTCTCCAAAGAACACTAAATGTTCTCTCTTTGGTTTAATGTTCTCAAACCTGTGCTCTGAGTTAACAACTGGCACAGAGCAGATTTTTTTAATTTCTGGCGGATGCCAAAATCCCTTCTGTCCTTGCAGCTAGAAATAGCAACAAGCATTTTGCCTCCCCATTCTCTAAGTTGTGCCTGGAGCTCTTCCAATAGCTAAAGACCCAGTACATTTTCTGTACACACCAGCATAGAGTAACTCCCTTAAAGTTAACGTTAGTGTTGCAGAGAGAGAATTTTACCTAGTGTTTCTGTCTGGGTCTTCAACCCCCTCAAGAACTCTCAGAACATGTATTTTTAAAAACCTGACTTTCCAAGGCTTTTGCTTTTATGCTCTTGAGAGTCAATCATTTGTCTATCTTCAGATCCAATTCAGTTGCTTTACTTTCCTACTTCTCTGCTGTCGTGGTTGTTTCAGTCCATCCTATTCTTCATTCTATCAAGTCTGCATTTTTTTTTAATTTTGTGTTTTTAATTCTAAAGATAATCAAAATTTGTAATAAAGACTATTATTCTCACTCTGCAAGCATGTGCACTCACAGCGAATCTTAGTGATATATCAGTTGGGCCAAATTCTGTTATATTGTAGGTGTGCACAACTGCATTGTCGTCAGTGGAGTTGCATCTGCTGTTGCTGGGGTTGAATTTGGCTCAAAACATGGAACCATTGACTTGCAAAGGAGCCAAGTTATTATTGTTTGCAAGGCAGGAAAAATGTCAAGGGAATGAAGACGTCACGTGAAACACTACTGTGTTTTGGTTTTTCTTAAAGTCCAGTAGCGCTCTTGCTGCTGCTTTTTATTCTGTCTGTCTCCCTTCTCAGTCACAAAATGTACTTCCATCAGTGGGTTTGCTGTGTACATTAGGCCCTTTTCAGCTTTCATCTTAAAAATCTATGTATCATCTACTTTTCTAAAAGTCTGCTTACATCTTTCCACTCTGAATCATTTCTTTTATAAGAGTTTTAATATGCCCACTTTCTGTGTCTGGCATCTAGCAAAGTATCTGCTACTGTCGTTTTTCTAGCACATACATTTTCCAGCTCTGCAGCCCAAAGAGGCTGTATTTATTTTCAAGTTGCTCCCGAATGGTTTGCAGAGAACCTGTAGCATCTTGGAGGGAGGGATGGGGCGGGTGCCGGCTATGTATTGTATAGCATTTGTTTTTCGTTCTGTGGTTTTCTCATCTGTTTCCTGGTTGGTGGATGGGGTATAGATGAAGCCCATTGATGACTGCATGCGGAGTCTGGATGCTGCGTGAAGTGCTTAGGTGTGAATTCACTTGTTTTAAGTTAATACATTTAGCAGATAGCCAACAACAAAAGTCAAGTGGAGTCAGTGTGAAGAACTTTTAGCACTGAGCCCACAGAGTTCCATTGTAGTCAGCTGGAGATGTGATGCAAGGTGCCATACAAGTGACTGACTGTGACTGGCGTGTGTGGAAGAAACTCTGCTTGAATTATTTGTTCCTCCTCTTCGATGTGACCAGCAGGTTACCAAAAATATTTTCTAAAATGCACATTTAATAAGTATTTATTTTAATAGAAAAGTCTGAAATGAAGGGAATGGTCCAGAATAAAGGAACTCATTTGGTTCTGTCTTTTGGTAATAGAGAATAACCCCATTTACCTGAGCATCAGTTACAACTCCTGATTGCATGCCTTGCTCTCTCACCTACCCAAAATGTATTTGTGTTGGAAGGTTTTGGATATCTCCAAAACCTTTAGAAATTGGGTTATGCTGTAGATAACTGTGTTATAATAATGGACCAATGCTCAGACATTGAGTATTTTACTTATGATCTCAGATTGCTGACAAACACCTGTGGTATGAACTCACTGAAGGCTGGTCTTGTGTTAGACCCTATGGTAAATCTGGTTGTGATGCAACCAGTGCACAAAGCATTTCAGACAGTCTCCTCGCCTGCCACCATGCCAGAGTCCCTGACTGCATTCATTTTCTTGGGTACCAACAGCAGTCAGATTGGTGAATAATCCTATTATTTCACCTCCTTTCCATGCAGAAAATTGGGGACTCGTACCGCGGCTATTGTGTGAGCGAGACAGAATTAGAGAGTGTTCTAACGCTACACAAGCAGCAAACACAAAGTGTGTGGGGGACACGCCAGTCTCCAAGCCCAGCCAAACCCGCCACACGGTTGATGTGGAAATCTCAGTATGTCCCATATGATGGGATCCCTTTTATCAATGCAGGTAATTAACTTTTTTTTTTTTAATAATTATTTTCAAAGTTTCAAAATCACTAGTCAGTTGGCCAAAGGAAGGACCCTCATGAAGCTATACCTTAGTATTCTGGCAGAATGTTACTAGATACTGGTAAAATCGAGGCACAAACGTGGGAAAGGATGGCTTAGTGATCTGTACCCAAGTTTGAAACATTTAGATTCCCTGGAACACAGGTTCATGTTCCAATGTGAGTGATTCAAGCCCTTCATCCTTTAGAGTTAGGTTAATTACCGTAAGCATCTTTTGAATGAGGCCTTAAAGATGAGGGTCCTGGCTGCTCTGTATGGACATTGAAGTTTTCATAAGGGTGGTAAGGGATTAATCCATCAACATTACTAAGGTTTCTGGGGATCCTGCTGAAAACTTTGGGCAGTAAGAACCTATAAGGTATTTAAAATCACTCTAAACAATTTTTTCAGAAAACTTAACCAGAGAGTTGAATCTTCTAAATAAATATGTAGACTTTACCAGTTTGTGATTTCATATTTCTTGAGTCATAGAGTGAGTATTGTATGAGCGTGTGTGTGAATTTTAGTTGTGAAACTGGTCAACTCTCTTCTTGATTAAATGGAATCTATGGGATGCGATACATGGTTGACTGCAGGATGCATTTGTTTGAGCTGAAAGTAACTGAAAAAGTGAAATGTCGTCACCCATTTTAAAGCTAAGGCCATTCCGCTATGAAGAGGAGCAAGAATATATTTAAGGACAAATCCAGAAAAACAAGGGGTTTTTTTTTTCCCCACCCCAAGAGAAACTAGATCTTTTTAGCAACTTGTGAGGTTAGCTTAACAAATGATTCTCCGAGAGAGAGTGAGAGTAAAAACGTGCTCAGTTAATATTTTGTTTTAAAAAATATTGTGGATTAATTTACCCTGGTTTAATATTGCCTGCTTTGGCCAGACAGAGAGGTAAGGAAGCACTGTATGTACTTTGTACACACTATTCTACTCATGAATTTTACTTCTAGTTTGAACACCCCTGTTGTTAAAATCCTAGACTTCTTTTGAACAGAGGCTACGGGTTAAAATGGAACCCTGATTCACCAAACTCAGTTAACTTGACTTCTTAGTTAATTGAACATCAGTTATGTTGCTCTGGTGTCACACTTACTGAGGCTCTATAGAAGTAGAGTTTCAGGCCTGTAGAGGTCCTGAGCTGTGCAGGTCTGAAGTGCTGTTCTTGTGGAGTTTCTAATCTCTGCATAAGTGGAGTTGTTCTTCAGTCCCTACTTCTGCTGAACCAGTTAGCTTTGAAGAAGCTGGCCAACATTCTGTATTGTTAAACAGAAAGTTTGAATTATCCAAACCCTGATTTTAGTAAGATTTTGGACACTTGAGACCTTGGTCAAATCAGGGTCCTGTCAAATTATTTTTGTCATGCATGCAGGCAAGGACAAGGTTGAAACTACCAAATTCTTTTTCGTTAGTGACCTAAGCCAATGTCTGTTCCCAGATTTTCCATAAGAAAAGTCAATGCACTAGTCCACTATATCATCTAGTTCCTTTTTTGAATAGCATCTCTAATTGCGTTGATATTTTAATGTCACATGCCCATGCAAAATGGTATTGATCATCATTTAGAATCAGCTTGTATCTCAGCAGTGTGACACAATAAATGCATCTGTTATTCAAAGCTAGGAAATGATATTTAAAAATCAGGATGCTAAAGTATTTGGATTATGAACGGTAGGTGCTGGGGAACAAAGTTAAATGTTCTTCGGAACAAATAATGGTTCCTTTCCCAGCTCTGTCAGGCTACCTCTGTTACTTCACTCTTCTTTGCCATATGTCTGAATAAAAAAAACCAATTACTCTAATGAAGTTTTCACAAATGTTGTGGAAATCTATCTTTCTTGCACAGTAATATTTATATTGGGTACCATGTTGATTTAATATAATGGTTAATAGAAGAAACTGGAATCAAATTCACAAACCTTAATAACCTGTAAGATATCAGGTGACAGCAAGGCTAAAGAACTGAACATGGCACAAGAAGTAAAGAACTCCCAAGCTTAGCTGTGCCTTTGATTTGCTGTATAATTTAGAACCAGATTCTGTCCCCTCTACTTGCATTTAGTACGAGCAACTTACTCAATAAAGAGGCCATTAGACTACTAATTATGTAAAGTGCTGGTGCTAAATATGAATAAAGATGGCAGAATCTGGCTTCAAAACTTTGTGTTTCAATTTTTACCCCTGTAAAATGGCTATGATAATATTTAATTACTTACCTCACAGTATCTCTACCCCGATATAACACGACCCAATATAACATGAATTTGGATATAACATGGTAAAGCAGCGTTCCGGGGGGAGGGGGAGGCAGGGCAGCACACTCTCACGAGTCAAAGCAAGTTCAATGTAACTCAGTTTCACCTATAATGCGGTAAGATTTTTTTGGCTCCCAAGGACAGCGTTATATCAAGGTAGAGGTGTAGTTTGGAAAGTTCTTTGAAACTGTGATGTGTTCCATAACTGCTAAGTAATATTATGGGAAAAGCAGCCACTCTGTAACCCAGGCACCCACAACCCTGAACATGTGTTCTTCCAAGAAGAGAATGAAAATAAGTGCTTCAAATCACTCTTTTCTCCTCAGAAATCTTTTGTTGTTGTTGTCTGTTGGCTGGAACAGTTGGATGTTTGAATTAATAATAGAGCCAGTTGCTTTCTGTCCACAGGAAGCAGAGCCATTGTGATGGAGTGCCAGTATGGGCCTAGGAGGAAAGGTTTCCAGCCCAAAAAAACTGGCGAGCCAGAAAATGCCTCCTGCCAGCTGTACAAAGCCACTTGTCCAGCACGGTAAGCGTTAGCTACAAAGCTGAAATGGCAAGTCTTTGGTTTGGAGAAGCTGGTAACTGATATAAAAGAGCTTGCATCTCTAGAAACCTAACTGGTAACTGTGTTGTGACATAGATTTATAAATATATTTTGCTTTGTCTCCTATACAAGTAGGAGCTAATGCTCATTTAGAGAGAAGAAGGATTAGTTCCTGTGAAAGTGGATGTGGGTAGAATCTGAGAGGTCTCCTAAATCTGTTATTTTGGAGTTCTATTTATCAGGGATTGTATAGCTTTTGCCATTCACCAAAGACCTCTTCCTATCCAACTCCAGTGGCATCTTCTCTATTGTCATCCCCCCTTGAGCTTTCTGCTGTCAACTTCCTGGGTTTCAGGAATGTCTCTGCACTCTTCTAGTTCACTTCTTACCTTACTGACCAATCCTTTAGAGTACTTCTGGGGCTTCTCCACCTTTTGAACCTCTTTCTTGAGTTTCCTGCAGTTTCTTTACAATAAAAATAATCTGAAATAAAATAGTCGATGTTTCTGCCTTCCCCTGAGGGAGAAGTATAATGAAGCTGGAGTTTTCTGTTTTGTTTTGTTTTGTTTTTTCTTGGAAGGATCTATATTAAAAAGGTTCAAAAGTTTCCTGAGTATAGAGTTCCCACTGACCCCAAAATTGACAAGAAAATCATAAGAATGGAGCAAGAGAAAGCTTTCAACATGCTGAAGAAGAACTTGATAGATGCTGGAGGGGTCCTCAGGTGAAATTTCTACTAGTTTCTTATCTGGACAAATTGTGGGGCAGGAGGGTGGAGGAAAATCAGTTGTTTGGCTATTTTTCAAAGGGGCTTCATTGAAATCTCTTGTAAAAGGTAGAAAACCATTCACAAGGGAACTCCTAAGTGTTTTGTAAATGTGTAACATACTGTACTGTGGGAGTTATGTAAAATATGCTTCAGAATACAGACAGAAGCCGTTATAGGATTGTGGGGATTACCAACAATGAGCCAGACCTCTCCCAGCCTGGATGGCTTTGTTTCCCAAAGGCAGCTGACAATTGGAGGATCACTCCCAGTATGGGAGGATCTTTAGATGCTGTACATTGGTGTAATGGCTTCTCTTTCACAACCTGCCTTCCTGTGGCTGTCAGAGAGCATGACTGGGAGAGGAGGAAGGTGTGTTCAGAGCAGTCCTTTATCCTTGGGGCTGTTGGCAGCCAGCATGAGGTAGCAAAGCCTCAAATCAGTTGCTGTTCCTTATGCCAGGGGACCAGAGTAGCCCCAAGATCAAAGGAGCACACGGGTGACTTAAAACCATCTTTGTGCACACATACACACACTCCCTCCCCACTACCCACCCCCAAGCTGAATTGTGCTGAACATTGCTGATTCACAGCTAGGGATCTGGGCTAGAATTTTTAAAATGTGAATAGACAAATCCTAGGAGTGGCTTCTGTGAACAGCCTGACGGAGAGACCAAAAGAAGGGTTTCCCCCCTGCAAATCCTTATTAATGTGGTAGAACGTATTTATATAGACCTATTGACATCAGTGAGATTATACATGAGTAAAGGGTTGCAGTACTGGACCCATTTACTGTATTTGCATATGACCATAGTGGGGGAGGGGGAAGGGAACATTAATAATTTTTAATGAAGATAATGTCAGTTTCAAGAACCATATTAAAATCTATATACTGTAAACATAGAAGGCTCATTAATGGGTAAGTGTAGCTGGGATCTACCTGAAGGGTTTGATCTTCTGCATTTGATTTTGCCAGCAAAATCCAGGCTGCAGTCATGCAATGGCAGAATGTCTGCCTAGGAAGGGTCATAGGGTGAGGATGTTTTATTAAGTTACTCCATTAGGGGACATGGAACAGACTGGTATTTTCCAGGGAGAAAGCAAGAACAGAGAACCCTAGAGATGTGCTGAATCGGCACATGTCCTTGGCAGATTCTGTCTGTATAGTCCTGTTGAAGCCCTAACTGCAAATGAAAGTAATTCCCTTCGGCGAAGGGCAGCAGCCGTACCGCTGTCTACCCTTTCAAAGAGATGAATTCGCTCTTAAGTGCAGCTCTTTCCATGGGCTGAAGGGAGTGCTTAATCCTCTGTCTGCTCGCAGAGATGAATTAAGCCCCATATTTGCTTGTAATGTTTAGGCAAAACTGAGTGAGCCAAGGGTAGTGAGTCTGAATATTTGTCAATATAAATTAGTATTATCTGAACATTATTTTTTGTTTACATGCAGTACCTAAAAGTATTAAATAGAAAAATAAAAAGTGGAATAACAGTGTTCTGTGCAATGTCTTTCATCTGTGGATCTGAAAGCACGTCACAATTAAGCCTCATGCATCCTCGCAAAGTAACTAACTATTGTTATTAATCTCAATTTTCAGACTGGGAAACTGAAGCATAGTGAGGTTCAATTATTTGCTCAAAGCTGCAAAGCAGATCAGTTGCATAATCCTCACAGTGTGCTGCTGTTCAGTCTTTCTCTAATGATTATACCACACTCGTAATCTGTCCCACAGTATTTCAAAAAGAAAGGCATAGACGGACCCTCCATGTTTGGGATATACTGTCCATCAGAGCAACTGTATTTATGTATTTCATCTACATATTGGCCAGAAAGCATGTGGTGTCAAAGCATTGATTAAGATGCCTCCCATATGGATTGATTCAGCACCCTCTGCATGTCTACATTGCCATTTGGGAGAGCTGTGTTTGATTCCTTGTTGATTCTCTCCGTCACTGGGCCATCAGGATTGGGGAGTGCTACAGAGCAGTATGTGGAGTTGTGGGAGTGGGAGAGGACGAGTACCTTATCTAGTTAAATAGCCACCTTTCTTGTCAATTAAGAGGATCGTTGATATGAAAGGCGTCCTATCTAGTGCTTAGCTGTAAGGATGGTACGGTTTAGAGAGTCAGTGAGAGGGGTGGCTCAATGAATATTCCCTTCAGTTCTCAAGCCAAAAATCCTGTACTGCAGTATTATACTCTTTTATGGAAGCTTTGGGGCACAGATTTAAAGCTTCTTGAAAGAAAAGAGTAATCTCTGGGAGTGTTTTGTTTTAGGTTTGTACTCAAAATTATGTAAAAGCTGGTTGTTACTTTAACTATGTGTTTGCAGTACAAGGCAGACATAGTCACTGTTCTATGTGGGGGTGTGCTAGTAATGAATGCTGTTAGTTGTGTATATATACAAGTGTTGTTGATGATCTGATTAGAGGGTCTTTATTCAATAGCATTGTTCCCTTCCTGGGTAAAGATTTAAATACATGATTTTGTTTTACTGTCTTTGCTTTGGAATTGTACCTGGAAACGCTCCTTCTCGTCAGATGGTATGTGCAATTACCCACCCAGCAGGCCCACCAGTATCACGAAATGGAGACCTGCCTCCCTCCTTCACCGTCCGCTTTCCCCACATTGTCTCCTGAGGAAGAGGAAGATGCAGTGAGAGATGAGAACTGTACTTTGCCCTCCCGACTTCACCCACAGGTAGCAGATAAAATCCGAGAACTGGTGTCTCAGGGAATAGAACAAGTCTATGCAGTGAGGAAACAACTAAGGTATAGCATAATCTACTCTAACTATACTGCCTTCTTTCCATAGCACTTTATCAGCTATAGCTTCAAGTCAGATTAACTGAATGTATGTGGCAATGCTGATGCTTTCACGAATCTGTCCCCATATATAGCATTAGCTGAATTTATCCCCACATATGGCATTAGCACCTCAGTTTTTTTTATTGGACTTGACCTTAGATGTAACTACCTAGCATTTCAGCTCCTCGCACTGCCTCATACCAGATAACCATCTAGGGCTCCTTTTCTTCTTAGTGTTGGAAATGTACATTTTATTGAGTTAGCTCTGTAAAATTTCCAGGATACCTGAGGAGAAGAGCCAGGTCGTGGGATCTACTAACTTGTTCTTGTCTTGTAATTTTTAACATGTTTGGAACATATTTGAGGGCAGAGACAAAGGTGGCTGCAGAAGAAGGAGAAACATCTCCTAATATTGTAAGTGTGCTTTAACTTTTGACAACACCCTTTTCCCCCCCTCCCCTTTCCACTACTTGACAGAAAGTTTGTGGAGCGAGAATTATTCAAGCCTGAGGAAGTACCAGAGAGGCATAACTTGTCCTTCTTCCCAACTGTGAATGACATCAAGAACCACATCCATGAGGTGCAGAAGTCCCTGGGAAACGGGGAGATGGTGTATAACTCAGAAAGCATCCCAGCAACGGTATTATTGGAGCTTCATGCTTTCTTCTCCTTCTTTCTTTCTGAATCTCTGAGATGAATCCTGCAGATTTTACGTAAATTTTACTACTTGGCCCTTATTCAGCCAAAGCTCCCACTGACTTTTTATTCCCACTAGTTAAATTTTCAAAGAAAGTTTTGACTGAGTAAGTATAGATTAAATGTAGGCCTTTTTAAGCATATATGATCAATGAAATGTTGCTAACAGTTGATACTTTATGCAGTACTGAGGTATATAATGAGAACAGGAATTTAAGACAGTGTGGTTGAAGAAATGAGCACAGTGTTCAAAGGTCCTGAGTTTCAATCCTGGTTCTACCACTGTGTTGCCTTGGGGAAGTCATTTCACAAGTCTCTCTCGCTTTCCCTATCTGTAAAATTGGGATGAAACTTACAGTCTACCTCAAGTGGTCTAGTTAATGTCTGTACAATGTTTTGAATGTGTATAATGCTATATTAATGCTAAATATTATTACTCTACTATGTAGTAAATGTGTCTGACAGTAAATACAAAATATAAATCTTTATAAGTGCGCAGTACCCCAGTGTATGTTGCCCCTTAATTTTCTTCTCATACGGAGTAATTTTGGGCAGGCATTGACAAGGATTTCTCCAATTGTAAGACAGGATTTTTTATTAGCTATGAAGGAATTGCCAAGGAACTGGCAAACTCATCTCTGCCAGAGTGTTAAGTGGACAAGATTTTATGCTGCTTGATATAGGCTGCTGCGATAAACAGGCCCTCCTCCACCACCTCCAAGTGCATTTGGTCCATAAATTGGATGCATGTTTAGTATTTAGCCTAAAGGTTAACATTAAAGAACCAAAGATCAGACAAAAACACTTTGAGAGACATAGAAAAGTAACATGGACTGGAAGACCTGGGTTGGTGAAGATATTATATTGACACTGGTTAGCATTTGGAATGGACTAAATGGGAGCGAGATGGGGAGACGAGAGGATGAGATTGCAGCAGTCCAGGTGAGAGAGAACTATCGATGATGAGGAATGGATGGATGGGTTATTTATTTATTTATTTATTTATTTTGGAATGTTATAGAAAAAGTGATATCAAGATTTGGTGACTCCCACTGGGTCTTTGGCTGACTGAGGCCCAGACAGCCACCGGGTGATGCCTCACTCCAAGCCAACGCATGGAGGGCTAAGTGAGGTTTCAAGAGCCTCAGATTGTGTATCGCTGATCTGGTGGCACTTTAATTTCATAGCATTTCAAAGTGAATTGAAATGTTTAGTTTAAAAAAATAGGTAAAAACATACTGTATTTAAGAGCTTAATTCATAAATGTACTTTACACAAAAGCTGAAAAGTTTGTTTGGTTTTTTAATATCTGCCAAGACTGGTTCTCCTGTGATAGCTGGTGATCCCACCTGAGGCAGGGCAGGGCACAGAATTCCTCTACCCTTCTTAGAGTTTCTGATGTTGTCTGCTTTTTGCAGGATACATGCAGAACCTTGAGTTCACGTTCCAGCCTGTAAATGATAGAGAAAATTATTTTCAAATAGTTTGTGTTTAAAATATATCTATTTTCAATTTTAAAGTCTACTCCCATTCTGAGCAGGATTTAGCATACCAGACAGAAAGTGGTTTAGAATCCTTTTAAAAGCGCAGTCCTTCACCTTTAAGAGTTTTAAGAAATAACCCAAAAATTCAGAAAGCACTCACTATACAGAAATAAGAAGTTTTGACACTGATTTTCACTGTAGTTTGAGTCTGTACCAGTATTGTAGGGAATCCTGCTCAGCACCTGTCCCATTTCTGAGAACTGAGGTCTTTTTCCTTTCAGCTCCAGTGGACCACAGACGGTGGGAATGTTCTCACAGAAACAGTGACTGTTACATTTGCCTCACCACCTACAGAGGGTAGGAGCCTATTGATATCTTACTTGTGTTCAATTTTTGTTTTTGTTACATGCATTATGAAAGTACAGATATCTTCCCTGATTTTTAGAGATCTTGCCATTATCTTCCCTTATTTGAACACACCAAGAAGTGACCATTCTCATTTTCCCCCCACACACACCCTTTACCACGTGTCTGTGGAACTTGTTACAATTCCTGATATGGCAGATAGCAGTGATTGAAAACTGTTGACTTTGTCTTTTACAACATCCTTTAACGAGTACTGAAGAGCAGAACAATTAGGGTTGGGAGGAAATGCTCAGACCCTTAGAACATCTGTATAGAGAATCTTCTAGTGCTTGCTCAGTGGAATGTTGCAGAAGGAGATGATATTCATTTTAACTTTTTTATTGTAAAAATACAGGTTTTATCTGACAACCAGGCAGTGAGACACATTTCTTACACTCGTTCTTCAATGATATTCTTGTGAAGTATCATTTTTCTTGATGAATGCATAAAGTGAGGGCAGTATCTCTTCACAGCAATTACTATACCACTTAACAAGGAAGCGAAGAAAAGCCAGAATATGGATTTCTGAAGGAAGTTGCCTTGTCAAAATAGATTCTGCTCCAAAATCTGTTGTTGGGAGAGGTTCATTGGACTATCGTGTCTTTGCCATAGATGGGATTCTACTATTATTATTTCAGATTAAAACATATATAGTAAAACAAAATTCTAAAGCTTGTGATTTAGACCTGCTAACTACTCACATGCCTTAAGCTATGCACTGGCTTAAGTGCTTTTGCTGGATCAGGGTCCTCATTAGGTAGGAAATCTTAAACCAATTATTTACACACACACACACACACACTTTTAATGCAGCAAATAATAATCTCTGTTTCAGGAATACTTGATCTAGACAGTTCCTCCCATTGGGTAAACATGTGACACAGAAAAAATCCTTCCCTGCTCTCTTTCTCCTGTTTTTGTTTAACATAGAATCATAGAACTGAGAGGTCATCTAGTCCAGTCCCTGCACTTAAGGCAGGACTAAGTATTATCTAGACCATTCCTGACAGGTGTTTGTCCAGCCTGCTCTTAAAAGTCCCCAATGATGGAGATTCCACAACCTCCCTAGGCAATTTCTTACAGTGCTTAACCACTCTGACAGTTTGGAAGTTTTTCCTAATTTCCAGCCTAAACCACCCTTGCTGCAATTTAAGCCCATTGCTTCTTGTCCTATCCTCAGAGGTTAAAAAGAACAATTCCCCCCCCCCCCCTTGTAACAACCTTTTATGTACTTGAAAACTGTTATCATGTCCCCTCTGTCTTCTCTTCTCCAGACTAAACACACCCAATTTTTTCAATTTTCCCTCATAGGTCATGTTTTCTAGACCTTTACTCATTTTTGTTGCTTGTCTCTGGACTTTCTCCAATTTGTCCACATTTTTCTTGAAATGTGCCCAGAATTGGACACAATCCTCCAGTTGAGACCTAATCAGCGCAGAGTAGAGTGGAAGAATTACTTCTCGTGTCTTGCTTACAATACTTCTGCTAATATATCCCAGAATTATGTTTGCTGGGTTTTTTTGCAACCGCATTACACTGTTGACTCACATTTAGCTTGTGATCAACTATGGCCCCCAGATCTCTTTCCACAGTACTCCTACCTAGGCAGTCCATTTACCATTTTGTATGTGTGCAACTGATTGTTCCTTCCTAAGTGGAGTACTTTGTATTTGTCCTGATTGAATTTCATCCTATTTACTTCAGACCATTTCTCCAGTTTGTCCAGATCATTTTGAATTTTAATTGGATTTATCCTCCAAAGCACTTGCAACCCCTTCCAGCTTGGTATCATCCACAGACTTTAAAAGTGTAATCTCTATGCCGTTATCTAAATCATTAATGAAGATATTGAATGGAACCGGACCCAGAACTGATTCCTGCGGGACCCCACTCGTTATGCCCTTCCAGCATGATTAAGATGAACTTCTTGAAAAAACCTGGCAGTTTTAGAAAGGGAGCAATAGCAGCCATGTTAAAGATTGTCTTCTTGCAAGATGTTTAAATAACACAATAGAGATCTGTGGTTTAGTTAACTTCAGTAGTGCTAATCAAGTTGGCTATCTTGTATCTTTATCTCCTCAGGACAAGGCATCATAGACTGGTTAGGAATATTGTATAGAGGACTCTATTGTAGCATATTAAAGGGGCACTATTAATGTTATACTTAAAGATTTACCCACACAAACAGTTCTCCTATGTTGCAGTTCTTGCCTGAAGGATTCCTGGCATGTAGCTCTTGCCCCACACTACACAAACACACACACAAAACTGATTCTTACCCTTGTTGTAGCAGGAAAAATACAAAAACAAATGTTTGGCTTGATGTGTGAATCTTCATAAATAACCTGGTGCACCTGATTCATGATGCAAAGCTCTGTGCACACCAGTGTATTTACAGTGAGTTGCACACTAAGCTGGGCCTTTGTTTTTAACTTCTATTTTAGCTGCTGCTGCAATGGATCTCTTTGAACTGAAAAACACCCCTTATGCTTGGAACTCTTAAGGTAAGAATTTCAGTATGGGCAACTGTCAGAATACAGGAGGTCAATTTTTAAGGCTTCATAATTTGAACAGTGTCCCTTGTTTGAGGAAGGCTCACGTGTTACAGAAAGGGAGATCTTACAGAGCCACCTGATTCATAGCATTCACCTTTATCCTCAAAACAAGTAGCGGCTGGAGGTATTTGTGTATTGTATGTGGACACACCAGATATTTGTGCCTCCAGAAGCCATTTAGAAGCAAGAATGTGAGAATGGGTGGGCTTATAGTATTTGGTTCCTGGATGCTGGCAGTAATGAAGGAAAATCAAATCTTGTTTTATTTTGGCTCCACAGATGACTCCCCAAGACAAATGAGCCCATTAAATATATAAGCATCCAGTGAGATACCGTATTCTACCTGAATTCAGAGAGACTTCTGCAGAAACTGAATGCATGGCTCCATTGGGTATAGTTAGATGGTCTTTTCCAGCCTGATTTGTCTTCTATTTGATCCTGTAAGGATGTGTTAATCATAGAAATGTTTGGCTGGAAGGGACCTTGATAAATAATCAAGTCCAGTCCCTTGTGCTGTGGCAGGACTAAGTAAACTTAGATCATCCCTGACAGGTGTTTGTCCAGCTTATTTTTAAAAACTTCCAGTGATGGCGACCACGACCTCCCGTGGAAGCCTATTCCAGAGCTTACCTATCCTTATAATTAGAAAGATTTTGCGTATGTCTAACCTTAAGCTCATCACTTCTTGTCCTACCTTCAGTGGACATGGAGAACACCATCCTCTCTATAACAACCCTTAGCATATTTGAAAACTGTTATCAGGTTCCCTCTCAGTCTTCTTTTCTCAAGACTAAACATGCCCCATTTTGTTAACCTTTCCTCATAGATCAGGTTTTCTAAACCTTTTATCATTTTTGTTGCTCTCCCCTGGACTCTTTCCAACTTGTCCACATTTGTTCTAAATTCTAATGCCCAGAATTGGATACAGTACTCCAGCTGGGGCCTCACTAGTGCCAAGTAAAGTGAGACAATTACCTCCAGTATCATACATACAACACTCATGTTATTACACCCCAGAATCATAGTCGCCTTTTTTGCAGCTGCAGCACATTGATGACTCATACAGTTTGTGATCCACTATAATCCCCAGTTCCTTTATTATTATTATTATTCTGCATTGTGCATTTGATTTTTCCATCCTAAGTGAAGTACTTTGCACTTGTCTTTATCAAATTTTATTTTCTTGAATTCAGACCAATTCTCTTAATTCGTCAAGGTCATTTTGAATTTTAAACCTGTTCTCCAAAGTGCTTGCAACCCCTCCCAGCCTGGAGTCATCTGCAGATTTTTATCGGCATATTCTCTACTCTATTATCTAAGTCATTAATGAAAATATTGAATAGTACTGGTACCAGGACTGATCTCTTGCAGGACCCCACTAGATATGCCCTCCTAATTTGACACCATAACGGCTCTTTGAGTAGGTTCTTTACCCATTTGTGCATCTACTTTATAGTAATTTCATCTAGACCACATTTCCCTAGTTTGTGTATGAGAATGTCATGCAGAACTGTGTCAAAATTAAGGTATATCACGTTTACTGCTTCCCCTGCATCCACTAAGTAAGTAATCCTATCAAAGAAGGAAATTAAATTAGTTAGCCTGATTTGTTTTTGACAGATCTATGCTGACTATTCCTTATAACACTATTATCCTCCAAGTGCTTACAAATTGATTGATTGTTTAATAATTTGCTCCAGTATCTTTACAGATATTGAAGTTAGGCTGACTGGTCTATAATTCTCAATGTCCTCCTTGTTCCCCTTTTCAAAAATAGGTACTATGTTTGCCCTTCAGTCTTCTGGGACCTCTCCTGTCCTCCAGAAGTTCTCCAGGATAATTGCTAATGGCTCCAAGAATGCTTCAGCTAGTTCCTTAAGAACTCAAGGATGAATTTCATCAGGCCCGGATGACTTGAATACATATAATTTATCTAAATAGTCTTTAACCTGTACTTTTCCTATTTTGGCTTGCATTCCTTCCCCCTGCTTGCTAATATTAATTGTGTAAAGTATCTGGTAGTCACCTTTTTAGTGAAGACTGAAGCAAAATAGGCATTAAGCATCTCAGCTTTCTGATGTCAGCAGTTTTTAGTAAGGCTATGATTATGTCACGGAAGTCACGGAATCCGTGACTTCAGTTGACCTCCGTGACATTTTCTGCCCTGGGGCTGGAGCTCCCAGCTAGCTCCATCCTCTCAGCTCCTAGCCCCAAGCCTGGATGGACCCTGAAGCTGCCTTAAATGACAGTCTAAAATGGCTGTCCTCCAATTTCTTCTTCCACTTTCTTGAACAAAAAATAGTCCCTGATACATTCCAGGAATTCATTGGAAATTTTGTGTTTTGCTGTATTACTTTCCCATTAATAGACTAGTTAGTCTGCCATTACTACCTGGTCCTGTGTTTTGGCTATTTCTGTTATTTGTCTTAGAAATGCCTCATCCACCTCCTCTTCCTGATTTAGTAGTATATAGTAGACCCCCACCATGACATAATTCCTATTTTTTTTTTAACCCTTTTATTTTTGCCCAAAGACTCTCAACTGGTCTGTCTTGCACCTCCTTCTGGACCTTAGCACAAGTGTATGTATCCTTTATGTACGGTGCAACCCCTCCTCCCTTTTCCCTCCTAGCTGTCCTTTCTGAACAAGCTACGCCCTTCTATACCAATATTCCAGTCATTATCCCACCAAGTCTCTGTGATGCCAATTGACTAATAATTTAGCTTATGTACTAATACTTCCAGCTCTTCCTGTTTATTCCCCATACTCCTTTTGTTTGTGTGCAGACATCTAAAATGTTGATCAGATTCCCCCCTGATTTCCTTCTTGTTACTCCTTTGACCCTTTTGTAATTTTCCACGTCCTCCCCTCAACACCTAACCAGCTGTTAAGGTCACTTTTTTTAATACTTACCTGAGCTTTTGTCACCTGCTGTCATTAAACCTAGTTTAAAGCTCTCCTCACTAGGTTGTGAAGTCAGTGCACGAAAATGCTCTTACCCTTTTTGGTCAGGTAGACCCCATCTCTTCCCAGGAGACCTTTCTGGAATAGCATCACATGGTCAAAAAAGCCGAAGCCCTCTCATCGACACCATCTGTGCAGCCATGTATTCATCTATAGGATGCAGGTGTCCCTTCCTGGGCACTAACCCTCATCTGGAAGGCTAGATGAGAACACAACCTGTGCCTCTGACTCCATCACCCGGGCTCCCAGAGCCCTGTAGTCACACAGTTGATCTGCTCAGGGTCAGACCTGGCAGTATCATTAGTGGCCACATGGATGACCATCAAAGGATAGTGATCAGAGGGTCGGATGAGCATTGTCGTCTTTTCCATAATGGCTCAGGTGCAGGCTCCAGGCGGGCAGCGCAACCATCAGGACATAATGTCAGGTTGGCAAATGGATGTTTCTGTTTCCCTCAGCAGGGAGTCCCTGACTACCAGCACCCTATGTCGTTTCCTCGTAGGTGCATTGGCAGTGCACCTCCCAGCCTAGGGGGAGTGAATGGCTGCTCCTACTCAGCCATGGGGATCTGCTTGTCACCTGCCGTTGCCAGTACAGCATACCAGTTCTTGGTCTTGATGGATAGCAGCCAATCTCCTCCTTTGCAGAGCAGCCAGTTCTCCCATCTCCTCTTGTGGTGCTGTAGTTATCTGTAGTTAGCTGGCATCCTCCTTCCCAGATATATCCATTTGCGTTATGACATCACATTCATGTCTGCCGAAACTGAATATGATGTCACAAACAGGATGACTTCATTGCAAGACTGTGTAAAAAGAAAAGCTGGACTTTGAGGATACCAGCTTCTATTCAAGCACAAGTAGCAAGGGTAAAAGACATTGACTGTCCAAGCAGTCTCCTTTGTGTATAAGTTTGTTTTTTTTTATTGCAATTTGTGCCAATATAGAATTGTTCCTTCAAATGATCAAGCAACAACCTGGGGAAAACTGGGTTGCTTGCTTACTGTGGAGAAATCCATTTCTTTCAATGTATGTCTCCTTCAGCCTTTCTCCTATCCTCTCATAAGCATGGAATCTCTGTAATTATCTAGCTTTATAGGTCTGTATCAGTTCCCTTAGTTTTCTTTCATATCTGTTGTGATATATGTTCCATATACATATGGAATTAATGAACATCTACAGAACAGATCCATGTGATGTATTTAATACACTGACTAGGAAGCTGGAACATTCTTACATGTGCTGCAATAGTATCGTATAGGACATCAGGCAATAGCCCTTCTCTCTTGTGCACAAGGATTAATTATATAATATTAACAAGAACCACAGTATTACTGTACCAACTGCACTATATTAAGATAATTGTATTCAAAGAGAATCAGTGATTATTTCATAAGCAGCTAGAGTTTGGGACTCAGTGTATGTTGAAGGACTTCTCATGTTGCTGGAAATATGTGATTTCTTGCTGAAAAAAAATCATCTGCTAATTTCAAAGGTAAAATTGCAAGATATCAGGAGGACACTGGGTTAGCACAACTGATTATCTGTCTGAGACTTGAATCATTAATTGCAAATATTTTGGGTCTCACCGGGACTGAATATATGATGAGCCAATGGAGGTTTTTTTTGGGAAACCATTTAGGCAAATCTTGATTTTATAAAGTTTCAGGAGTAACTGAAACTTCCATAAAATAGTGGTTTGCATGGGACAATACAATAGTCTGGAAATCAGAAGGGCTTCTATATAAAAGGGCTTTGAAAAACAGTTACCTATATTGAAGTTACCCCACTGCCATGAACAGTGGAAAGAAACCTAAAGGATTTCTAGCATAAGGCTTTATTGAAGAACCATGTCATTCATAGTTAATTTTGTCTTTCTTCCTATTCCCTATGCTTTATCTAGGATGTATGTGTGTTCAAACAATTTGCTTGCTGCTTCGATGGAAATTCTTTCGCTTATAGATTCCCATGAATTTGTAACAGGAATGATAGGGAGCAATTGCTTTATTTCCCTTAATAATTTCCCTGTCTTTTTAAAATGTAAACTCTCTAACTTTATACACCCCTGTATTTACTTTTTCTCACGTCTAACCTATTCCCCTTCCTTTGGCATCTAAGTTTTTCTACACAAAATACAGACTATTTATTATGCAAAAGTAAATGTTTTATATGTTTCAATGTTGTGATATAATGTATTTGAGCTTTTGTTCATGAGGTTCAGGTAGGTATTAAGAGCTCTATAAACTAACAAAATCTTTGTCATAATCTCTGTTCATTTGGTCTCTGTGGTGCTGCAGGGAGTTCACCAGGAGAATCAATCATCACCAAAGTGGAATCCAGTCAGACTGGGGAGAAGTTGCCTCCAGAGACAGCTCAGCTGTTGTCCTCGCTCTCGTCACTCCAGCCCAAGATATTTGCACAGCTTCAGGTAGTCAAGTTCTTTAACACCTTCACCAAGATGGCCAGAATTTCAACCCATGCTGTTCTGGGAATCCTGATGGAGAGGTTGAGGACTGTAAGCTTCCTCTCCGCTAACTATCCCATACGCTTGCTACATTAACTTTTTCTCTTAGCATATACGAGGCATGCCTCAGGTGGCATGTGACCAAGATTCATCACCAAATGTGATCCACTAGTTGGATCGTTAGCTTCCCCGGCCTCGGTACTGACAGGGATTGCAGCGTGAACATTGATCCATGCCCCCCAAATTTTTGCTAAGGGAAGCCAGAACTGAAGTAGCTGTCAGCCCCCTCCGCAGCAACTTTCATGTATTTTTACATATTTTGGCTTTTACTTGGCGTCTAAGTGATCCTACTGCTATCCTGTGAGCACTGTTAAATCCAGAGATTGTCATATAGACGAGTTAGGATAGATGCAGTCAGTGAGCCAACCCCACAGCCACTCCTCTTACACTAGTGGTGTCCAGCCGTTTTCATGAAGGCCAAAAATGTTATTTTATAATGGGGAGAGGCCACCATTGTGAGGGAATGGCAGTGTAAGGCTTCCATTTATTTCCCTTCTCTCTCACTTGTAAAATTGTATTGGTAACCAAAAAGCAGCTCCCAACTCAGACCCAGAAACCGTAGGTTTCCTTCTCTAAGAACCTCAGTCTTGTCCTACTCCAACCAGCCCCCAGGAACTCAAATCATTGTTTTCCCCACAAAAACTTGGAACTGCAGATCTTTCCCTCCTTCCCCAAACCATGTTCCTCAGTCACATCCTCCCCACCCACACCTCAATAATTCCTCTTTTCTGGTTTATTTCCTCTTATCTGACCAGAACCAATTCTCTCCTCCCCCAAAATCAATTGAAGTCAGTTACTGAGGGCCCATGATGCTCCTACATGGAATTACCGTAGGAGCATGACACCCTTAAAATCAACTGCTCTTGACCCCCATCTGTATTTGTGGGTCCCTTGCTATCACTGCCCATCTTCCCTCTGCTCTCTGTCCTGGATACCCCACCTTCTCCTGCAGTAGCTGCTGTTTTGCTTGCTTTCCCCCCATCCTCCTCCTTTGAAGACCACATGGCACCAGTCCTCTGCTCTTTCACTGCCTGCTCTCTCCTCTTAAAGGAGCAGCTACTCAGAGACAGACTCCTTTGCTGTTCACACCCACTCTCCTCCTGGGAAAAAGCACTATTGGGGAACCCAGCCTTCATTCATAATCAAATGCAAATTTCTGTTTGTCACGTCGCCCCAGGGGCCCCAATTCAGAGCCCTGAGGGTCACAAACTCTTCATACTATGGTATTGATTGATGTAGAAACACTGTAATATTGACTTTACTGTCTTCTGTTTCACAGGGATTACAGCTGCAGCCAACATTCACCTCCGTGGATGGAGCAACAGCCCTGATAGCAGTAAATAACCATTCTTCTCCCAAACCTGCAAGTCTTCTGGATTCCATAGGGAGTGTGATAACCAACCACTCTCTAGTACTCAGTCAGGGACACAACCTTCACACAGGTGCCAGTCTAACCCAGAGCAACAATGCTGCCTCCGCTATTGGAAATCTGCCTATATCAGATCAAAATCTGGTCACTATGGGCCAACTGGTAACTGTTGGAGGTGTAGAGGATACAGGAAGCCTGGAGGGAGGGATCCATCAGTTTCTTTTGGGAGATGTCCAGACCATTCCAATACGGATTGTAGACAACCATCCAGCTCTTAGTAAGTTTAAATCTGCCTACGTATTTAAATGCACAAATTGAGAATTAATTTTCTTAGTCATTTGCGTTCTGGGGTGCCGTGGGGAATCTGTCATCACCAGGATACTCTTTTGAATAACTGAATGAACAGATCCCACTTAGTTTCTAAAACAGCTAATGGAAATTTTTGAAAGTTTTTTTTTTTTTTTTTTTTTGCTGAAAATGGCCTTTTTAAAAAAACTTGTTTGTGTCAAAAACTGTTGAACTTCTAAAAACTTCAGTTTGTGGAATTTTTCATGACTTTTTACTCAAACTTCATCTTTTTTTTTTCATTTACTGAAAACTGCTTTTTACTAAATTAAAAATGTTAGTTTACTAAAAACAGGTTTTTGTGGTAAATAAAATATTTTTGTTTAACAATAGCCCTATATGTTTTGGTAGACTAACAGTTTCAACAAGAACATTTTGTTAGGAGAGCTGGTTTGTTTGTTTGTTTGTTTGTTTGAAATGCATTTAAACTCTGCAAAACATAAGCAACTTGAAAATGTTGTGTGACTCTTCTTCCTCCTTCCCCCCCCCCCCCCCCCCGCTAGTTTCTAAGTCTGACTCAAACTGTCTTCTGGGAGGTCTCATTTTTCTTCTGGTTTCTCCTAATGGAGTGCAGGGGTGATCAGTTGCAACTTTTTAAATTATGTAATTTCTTGGAGTTTTAAACATTTATCAGAAAAATGTATTAAGAAAATCATAGTAAAGCCAAACAAAAATGTTCTCCTTTCATAGAATAGAGAGCCCCTGAAAGCCATTACCATCATGACCTTATATTCTGTGAATCTGTGCCATAGAATTTGGTACAGAATACATCATCTGCTAATAAATTGTGCTCCAAAATCTAAGCTTTCATTTAAACAACCCTAAATTTTTGAGCCCTAATGGTTGTGAAATAAACCCTCCAAATGTGGACCACATGTAGACTGAAGCAATCTTGTCTTCCTGACTCTACAGACAGCCAGAAATAACTGCGAATAGGCCCATTTTTCTCAGTCTCTGCGAATTATGAAATGTGACTTCTGAGCAGTTTAGCAGAAATATCCAACTAATAATGTGCTTATCCTACAATCCCAAATTGCTTCCCATATCTTTGCAAGTGCCCAAAGCCACAACTCTCTCCTAACCATCTGCCAAGCTCCATCCAGCTTCCTCACTGACAACTTTTTAAGTGCACTTATGTTTTTTCAGTACTAAATCCTGCAATACTTTGAAAATTCAAAATGTAGGAAAAGCATTGAATATACTGAAATTAACATCAAAATTATGCAAGGGAGCATTTACTAATTGTATCATCTGTTTCTAATTTAAGTCAACCAAAATGTCAATGTTTAAATGTATCTAAAATTGCCCTGGACTTTCAGTCTGTTGCACTGGAATGTTGTTTTTGAAGCTATTCCAAATTCTTATAATTGACCTTGACTGTTGTCCTCAAAAAATTCTGTTTTTATTGTTGGTATAAGATTCCAGAGAGGTCATCAAAAATATCTCTTCAGTCATTCTGTGTGGCCTTTCAAAGTAGATGGTGCTGTCTCTCTAAAATACATAAAAGCAAAGTATTGGTGCAAAGTTATGTACATTTTTAAATAAATATTTTATACAAAACAGAAAAAGAACAAAAGGGAGTAAAATTATAGAAATGAGACAATTTAACAACAAAATGTAGCTCTTTTATATCTTCCTGGAGGCCTCTCCACATCCCTTGAGGGTATCTCCATTTTATTTGTGCTGTACACCCCAATCACTTCATAGTCACCATCCTTCTTGGCCTGGAAAGTGTGTGGGACTCCCTTCAGCACAGAACGGTGCCACTCATTAATTGTCGGGAGGAGATGTTTCTAAACAACACCAGATACTTCACCTTCTTAAGGGGCCAAATAATCCTGTTGGAGAATCCTGGAGAGTGAGAAGCTAGGAGACAATCTAGAGAGAGATCCAGAATTTTCTCCAATTAGTCCAGTGCTATTGGGCAGGCCCAAATTGAGATCATTTACAGGAACAAATCAACTTTTTTGTGCTGGACTTTGTGGATTCTGAGATACTAGTCCCAGATACACATTCAGGATGAGTCAGTTAAAATCAATCCTTACAATCCAGCTTCTGTCTCTTATCTGACTGGTAGTTAAATACTAGAGTAGCTTTGCTGATGAAAATATGTAACCTGTCCAGCATGGTCATTTCTGTCCAGTGTAGTCATTTCTATGTACTGGGGATGAAGTTCTAAGCTATTATTTAAAACAACCTTTCTATTGTAATCTTTCTCTTTCGTACCCACAATTGTTCAATGACACCTTCTTCCCCAAAAGTACTTGTTTAAGATGACAAGTTTGTGTATTTAAGTGGACGGACCAAATTCAGTCTTGGTGTACTTGCATACAGCTCCTACATCTTCAGTAGGATAGTACTTACTTACATGGCGGCTGAATTTGGCTCAGTATATTTATAAGAGACACCTAAGATTCATTCCTGAAGAATGGATTCCTCATATTGTTAAAAAAAAGAACTCCTTAGAGAAAGTAACTTTATAGATTCTAGTCCATTTGTTCTTTTTGTACCTAAAAATATTTCAGATTTTTGTTCAGAAGTTTATTATTTCAGCAAATTCAATTCTGCTTGCTTCATCTTTTAACACAGCAAGTGTATGACTTTGTTAAACTACTGAAATGCTGATCTCTCCAATGCCTCATGTGCTAGCCTAAATCATCATGTTTTCTGAAGCTACAGTCATTTTTTGCTTCTAATTGTATACAGTTCTTAAGAGCTAAGTGTTATTGATGGAGTTTTGACCTTAATGTTTTGTTTTGTGTTTTGCTTTTAAAGTTGAAGAAAATCCAGAGGGTACCATTTGTGTGGGCCAAGTTAAACAAGAACCCAGAGAACAAGCATTGTCTGTGGAGGCAGATAGAATCAGAGACTGCCAGAACTCTGCCACTATTTAAATCCATGAAGGCATTAAGGATTTGCAACTCAGAGGACTCTAAAATGTCTTGGAAAAGAAGGCGGATATTCTCCAAACAATGCCATTCTTCAAAATGGCATTGTGACAGTCAGTATAGGCACCATACACTAGTTCTGACAGACAGCTGCTTTGATTTACAGCTGATACGGTTCACTGCCAATTCCAGGTCATTCAGTTCCCATGTGGAACACCTCCTCCTTCTTCCCTTCCAAGTTTTGAGTAATTCAGATACTATCCAGATGGTCTATTTTGCACAGTATTTCAATAGGTCTTCCAAAATTAAATCCCTAGGTTTTGTAATATGAATCAGAATGCTACTCTCACTAATCTCTTTGAAACCCTCACCTATTCTGCTACTCCGAAGACAACGGAATCTGCCCTTAAATGCATCAACAATGGCAGTCATTTTGAGAGAAAAATAAAGTCTTTGGAAATCAAGATGCAGAACTTTAAAAGTGCCAAGGGCAATGGATGCACGAAAAATGTGGACTGCATCTGATAG
This sequence comes from Gopherus flavomarginatus, assembly GCF_025201925.1. Classification (NCBI taxonomy): domain Eukaryota; kingdom Metazoa; phylum Chordata; order Testudines; family Testudinidae; genus Gopherus; species Gopherus flavomarginatus. The sequence continues at coordinate 21,784,771 of NC_066626.1, read as the reverse complement.
GAATGTTAGTGATGGAAAGGTAAAATTGCCAGGTGAAAATAAAACTGAGTGATGAACAGGAGTAGATGGATTGCAGAGTAGAAGAGGATTATGTTTTGATGCATTTAACATTCTGGCTTTATCATGGGGTTTACTTTCTCAGCCTGCAGCCTTTATTCTGAAAGGGCAGTAGCCAGCTGGTCATAATGAGTAAATGAAGTAGTTGCATCTCCTGTGGAAAGATTGGTAGTAGTATTTTAGCTTACTTATCGTTTACATTCAGATAGGCCTATGATTTAATATGCTGATGGTCATGGCGTCGGTATTAGTGATACCATGATTAAAAGCAATATTCCAAATCTGTAAGCCATCTGCTGTGCTGAGATAAGCAGTAGAAAAACAAACAATATACAGAAGAGCTGTCTTTGTGGTGGTCAGAAAATCAATGGGTCTCAAGTTTTGCCTAAGACAGCTGTTAGGACTGAACAAGGGTCTGTGTTGTTTCTTGTCAGTTGTGTTTCAGGAGCTAATTGAATTAATACTAGAGGAATATTTTTTTCCTGCATCGTCAAAGTCAAGTCTGTAACAAGCAGCAAGAACTGAGTTATATTTTATGTGCCAGGCAGAATTCGTAGTGAATGACTCATACTTACAAATATTTTTCAATCAGTTTTAAGCAATAAAGGAAATAAAACTGATGCAACATAACTACCAAATTAAATAACAGTTGGTTTGCTTCAGATGTTGTTTATAGCAACATTCAGAACCATTATAGGTTCAGCTCTACAAGCATATCCATTATTAACCACTATTTCTAGGGATTGATAACTCAGCCATAACAATTCGCTCGTTTATATAACTTGCAAGATCAGTTTGGCTATGGTTTTACTTATAGATTTGCAAAGGAAAAAGGATTACAAATATTAGTTGTGCATATAAAGGATAAAAACGGTTCAGATTGATATTAATGTGCGTTCAAAGTATGCACAAACGTCTTTAAATATTCGAAATCTGAAATAATCTTGAATTCCTTACTTTTGTGCATTTAAAGCTAAAGATCCTTGAAATCTCCTATTGTGCTTAGGATCTCCAAATATCTTTACATGCTGCATCAGTTAAGGTTTTACCTCTAAAAATCTTTTTACTCCAGAGAGTATTGCTAATACTGTTAACATTGTTAAAATCTAATTTTTGTGGTTTAAATGGAACGTTCCAACAGGGACCGCTCTTTTTAAGTAAGAGCCAACATTACTTCATGTGTGCAGTTATAGAATCTCCATTTGTGTGGAGTCTCATAGATTGCATTTAAACTAATTTCTTTTGTGATCTGGCTTATACATTTCTGTGTAGGTAAATTCAGTGATATTTTGCTGTGCATTTTGTATTTCCGTTAAAATTGTGGCATCTCATCTAGAATGGATGTTTTGTCCTGCTTCATTTATAGCTCTGGAGTGCATAGCATACAGATTATCTTTTTCTTTAAAATTCGGTCAACAGTATGTTAGAAGTTGATTCTTCCTCCCACTCAGCTACTGTTGAATATCATTTACCTTTTCCTGCTACTCTTACAATTTTAGTTGGTACATTCCAGGATAAATTATCCTCCTCTGTATTCTGTGATAGTGACATCGAAATCTTGATTCAGAACAGCAAATTACTATTAAAAAATTACCAGTGACAGGTTTAAAAGAATTCTAGATTCCTGATTAACGTAAAAATCTAAGGCAAAAATTTTGCATTGATTAAATACCCATCAATTGTTGCTTATTTCCCCAGTGACAATGCTGAGGAATGACTATTCTTTTGCCAGTTACTATTCCTCCTAATATAACACATGATCTGATTCTACACTAAACAGGAGAAAATTCAAAGGATATAGACTTTACTCTTGGTGAATACAGGCTGTTAAAGGAAATGGTCCTTTAGGCCATTTTGAATAGCAGAGAAAAGGAGTGACTTTTCTCAATCTACCTTGAATTGCACAGTGCCCTGAAAAGAATCAAACCAGAAGAAGTTTTTTGTCAAGAGAGTGCAGATAGAGATAAATTTAAAGGGGTCCGTTATGAAGTGAAAGAAATTACATATAAATGTAAAAATTTTAATCTCTGGGTTTTGCCATCCCATATCTCCTGTTTTTTATTTATAGAACATTGTAAAATAACTGTATTTAAAATATTTCTGTGGATGATACTCAAATTGTAGTTTCAAAATTAACTTCAAATTCTTTAAATTCTAATTCTTTTCCCTCTAAATGTATACTCTGGTTATGTCACTGTTGTCTTTGCAGAGCGCATAGTCTTTCCTTTTACAAAGTTATGTTTATGTTACTTGTGTTATGTTTCGCACAGGCTGAAGTGATCTGGCCACATAGGCCCACTTGTACTCAAATTGGTATTTTGGTTCGCTAGGTTCCAATTGAAGGTTACAGATAAAAGGCCCGATTCTCCTCTCATGCACATGTATAAACTACATGGATTTCATTGTAGTTACATCAGTGTTAAACTAGTGTGAATGAAAGATTAATCGAGCCAGGTGCTGTTCTGAGTATGTTGCATAGTCATTTAATTTGAGTTTACATGTAAAACAGTTAGATATGAGCTCACAATAGGCATTAGAAACATTTCTAAAGTTAACTCAGGTGTGCTCAAAACACTTGTTTTGCAAGCCTCCTAATTCTGAGCTTCCACAGGGTTTTAAATGAACTATTTCTTCACCAATCTTTTCTTCTTATGTCAGTTGCTCACGAGGAGTGATTGGTCCGCTTCATAAGAAGGGCTGTGTGCATGCAAAAATTCTTGGTTAAAATGCAGAAAAATCACCTAAAAGACATGGGTCCATGGTTCTTATTCAAGGCTGGAAACCAGCAAGGTTGAAATGTCGTCTTTTCCTTTTTGTGCTGTCAAGACACAAGCTTGATCGCGTGGTCTGAAGAATCTTTCAGTTTGTAAAAAGTTTAAAGAGAGACAAATCTATATATATTGTAACTTAATGTATAGTGTTCTTTGTTGAAATGTAAACTTTTTTTTTTAAAGAAACAGCCTGTATTGTGTGATGATTGTCTTGGCTGTATTTTTTCCTACAGGTTGAGGTGCTGTTTGTGTTAATGCTGCTTATTTAAAATAATTGCTTTTGATACAGATATATTAATATTGACTCAAGAAACTGTCCATAAATACTGAAACTTTGAAAATGCTAAGCCTTATATTAAAAAAAGCAAACAAAAAAACCCCTAGAGTTAACTGGCCATTCTCAACATGACAAAAGTTTTGCTAGTTTAAAACAAAAATTTCCATGGACACTTTTTCCCAAACAAAAAATCTATAGAATTGTGTGTTTCCTAGCCAGAAACCCACACATCCTTTACTGTATGTTTCCTAACTGCAATATGCAAAGGTTGAAAATGCCTAAATCCAAGTAAGTATCCATATATTACTTTACAGCAACACAGGTGTACATATTGATATGTGCAGATGAAGTTCCTGCCCCATTGGGCTTGAAGTCTCAAGTTAGCTTTAAGACATACTAGCATAGTTTGCTACCGCCTCTGGAAAAAAACATAGGTGGGACAGACCTTTGCCTCTTCAGTCTGCTCCTGGTGGTTCCCCTTGTTCCTGGCAGTGTGGCTTCATTGGAGCTGTGCTTTCCAAGCTGACTTTCGGGGTAGGTTTGAGAGGGCTCAGCAGGGAAAACTGTACAGCCTCCTACTGTATTTTCCTGGATTGAGGTGAGAGGAGGGTTTTGGTGGGGGAGGGGCGGCAGCAAAGCCAATTCCCAAAGGAAGGAATGTTTGGGCTGCTTTTGGAGGGGTCAGGAAAGTGTAACCTGTGGGAAATGGTAGGAGACACAACAGTGAAGAGCATGAAAGCTACTCTGGGAAGGTGGGTTTCCCAGCAGCGGGGTATACGTGTAGGGCAGTGTTCATGAGGAGAAAGGTGTTTGAGGGCTGGGGTCCCTGCAGAGGAACGAGCTGGGCTTAGGGTGTTCTATCTGTTGGTGGAGGATCCTCCATAGGGAGGAAGGTGCTGGGGCTGAGTGTCCCTCAGTAGGGTATTGATGTGGGCTGCAATGGGTTATTTCCAAGGGGTTCTCTGTTCTGTAGCTGGATTCTGAACCTGTCACAAAGGCCTGACGTGGCTGCGGAATCTGTGGCTGAAGCAGGTAAAGGCTGCTCTGGGAAGCCACAACCATGTACAAGATAAGACACTCTTCACTTCCCACAGACCAGCAGCTCTATTCCTGGTTCGGTCAGTACCAGGGATAAGTAAACTCCTGTCCATAGGCTGATAGGCACTGCCATCCTGTAGTAGGGGAGAGAAAATCCCTTCTCCAAGCCTCTGACCCAGAAGAGAGGCTTCTCCCCTCAGCTTTACCAGGAAGCCACCCCTTGTTTCCTAGGCCTAATATCTCCTACTAGCCTATATCTCCCTTTAAAAGCTCCCCACTCCTACAGCCTCAGCTCTCCCTATCCCAAATGCACACAATCTCCACCCAAGTCCTGCAGGTCTCTGTTCCTTCAGCCTGTCCCCTTACCAGTGCCAAGCCCACCAATCACAGGCCCATCTACCCCAGTTCCCAGTCCGCTGCTGTTGGACTCTCCTGTCCACTGGGAGGGGCTGGTGGGTGCCCCTCTTGCCAGATCCTGGTAGTGTTGCCTCTGTATGTGTCAATTTTTCTGTTCATTTTCTTTCTGGTGTTTTCTCTCTCTCGTTTTTTCCTCCTTCCTTTATGTCTCAAGGATTCCCACTCCCCAACAAGGAATGGCAGGCAGCTAATTTGCATGGAGCTACTTGGTTTTACTCACAGCAACAAAACATCTTTTGTAGTTGGGGGGAAGGTAGGGGGGAAGCAGTGTGGGTCTGTGTCCGATTCGGGCAGCTCTCTTCATCGTCTCTGCTACTGCTTCCACCCCATGCTGAGAATAGATTAAACTGATGTTCCTCCCAGTGGTCTGGATTGAGAAACTACCCCATCCCCTTATCTTTCATACCCTGCCAGCTCTTCACTACACTTTGGGTGATAGCTGCCTGCCTACTTCCCCATCTACTGATAAACTCTGGCGCACTCCTCCCCCTACACCCATCCAACAAGCAATCTGTTCAGGAGACCAGGCAGTCTGTCCTTTTCTCTATCACGTAGTGATGGAACCTGGCTGTAACGGGGTGCTGCAGCAACTGCACTGCCCTTTATAGGCTCTTTGCTAAAGAAACTTCATTTGCCTGGTCTAGACAAAGCTTTCTGAGCCCAGAATAAATTGCAACAAATAGCCCATCAGAAATAATTATCTTCTTACAGCAGCACATGTTGAGATCTGATTAGTGAGCGTTAAAGGCACTGTTTAAAACAAGCTGCTTTATTGTTTAATTGTAGGTAATGAGCTGGATACGACTAACCAGCAAAGAAGAATGAAGGTATGATCTTTTCCCCTGCACAAACCTCAATGTTTGTCGGCTTTTTTTCTGGCAGTATGAACTGTTACTTCTGCTACTTTGAGTAAAATAGCTGACAGCCTCCAGCACCTTTCTCAGGCAGTATATTCACTTTAAATAAATCAGTGGAGATGCGTGTTCCATGGGCCCCTGACAGGGATGAACACAAACAGTAATGCTAACTATCCAGAAAGATTAGCAGACATTTAACATTTAGGGTTACATCCTCATCTGCAGCAATGCAAAGGGGACTGAAAGCTGCCTTAAGGCAACAGCTGAGGGGTTCCCCCTGTGGTGGGAACTCTCAGCAAGCATAGGAGTTCGCAGAGTTAGGAATACACTGGATCAGATCAATGGTCCAGCTAATTTGGCATACTCCCACCAACAGTGGTCTGTATCAGATGCTTCAGAGAAAAGTGCAAGAATCCTTGAATAGGCAGTTATGGGATAACCTGCCTCCAGGGAAGGTTGCTTCCTAACTTCCAATAGCAAAAAGAAAGTTTAAGCCCTGAAGCAAGGGAGATGATATCCCTCCCAAGCTGAGAGTTTTGGTTTTATTTAAAGAGAAGCCGCTGATCCAATACCTCCCCCATCCCAAGCCCTCACTATCTTTGCATTTAGGAACCATTGCTGCTTCTAGTTAGTTTTTAATATAGCAGTTTAAACTAAATGTTTGGGTTTATGGTAGAGGTTGCCTAGTTTTCCAATCCAATTACATTTAGTGCAGTGAAGAGACACAGATTTATTTGTTGTGAAGGCCAAGACTATAATTGGGTTAAAAAAAGAACTAGATACGTTCATGGAAGATAGGTCCATTGATGTCTATTAGCCAGGATGGACAGGGATGGTGTCCCTAGCCTCTGTTTGCCAAAAGCTGGGAATGGGCGACAGGATGAATCACTTGATGATTACCTGTTCTGGGCATTCCCTCTGAAGCACATGCCATCGGCCACTGTCAAAAGAAAGGATACTGGGCTGGATGGACCTTTGGTCTGAGCCAGTATGGTGGTTCTAATGTTCTTATTTGTGTTTTGGGAAGCTGGTAGTCAAGGTCTATTTTTTTTAATGGGTTGGCATTCATGAAACTGTTTACAATTCAGATTACTTAGCCATATTTGTCATATTTCAAATGTGTCTTCCATACAGTGTCTTCAGTGTTCTGCTTACAAGGTGATTGTGAACCATTCAGCACGTGTTAGGCTAATGAGGTTTCTCTAGTTTTTCCGAATGACTCTTTTGTTACCATTAAGGAGGCATTTTGTTCCCAGTGAGGTGAGGTGATTGGCTGCTGGTCTAAAAGGCAGAACATTCTGCATCACCATCCAAATAGCTGCTTATTTTCCCCCTTCCATTTGGTATAATAGTGGTAATGTTAATAGAATGCACTTTTGATCTCTCCAAAAGACTGTAACCACCTCAAAAATCAATGTTTGCTTTTCCTTGGCATCCATTTTCCAGCCCTATTGACAGCTAACAGAGCACAAACTTCCATTCTGTAATTGTTAAACAGGACATTAGTCTAAGCTAATTAAATGTCTCCCTTTCCCCAAGCCCTTTTCTAATGAAGAAAGACAAGGCTTGCAGGAGGAAGAAATTCGTAGTTGTATTGTGATCACTTCACTTTGAGGTACCAGATATGAAGGCAATGGAGAATAAAAACATACACGTAATGGATCTTCAGATCCAATCTTTAGTCATTTTTCCAAAGGTACCTATGCGGTCTATGTCTTCTACACTGTGGCAGCGGTTGTACAGCTTTTGATGCCAATAAAGTATAATTGAACTGGATTTGTAGCTCTGCTCTTTAGGCTGTGTACACGTAGGGCAGCGTATAGAGTACTTACACTGCATGTCCCCCAGCACGGGTATGAATATCAATGTAAGATGAGGCACCGCTTAGCCAATTAGGATAGCAACAAACCTGGACCTTAGGGTATATAACCTACATGGCGCTCTACCTGCTCAAGCTCTGCCTCCCCTATTTTGCTACTATTTTTAGCAGTGTAGAGTCCCGCTGCCTCCCTGCTGCTGGAGCCTTTCCCTGCCACCAGGAAAGGCTCTGGCAGGGAGGAGGCAGCGGTGAAAGGCTGTATCCTGCTGTGCGTTGCTATATGTACCATACACGCCACCAGCAGTGCAGACAAGGCCTTAGTTAAATGGTAATGGTTATTATTTGTTTTTCAGTAGCTCTGGGGGCTCTAACTGAGATCAGAGCCGCATGAGACTAGGTGCTGGGGGGGACACATCATGAGAGACCAAAAAGTTTACAATCTAAATGAGTAAGACAGACAAAGAGTGGGGAGGGGAAACAGAGCCACGGAAAAGTGGAGTGACTTGCCTAAGGTTACAAAATGGAGCAGTGACAGAGCCCAGGTCTACTAGTGCCCAGTCTATCACCTAGACCATGGTGCCTCCCATTATAAATACAAATGCTTATACTTTAGTTTGGACTTAATGATTTCCTGTGCTTGTTCTTTTAAGACTTTCTACAGGCTTGCTTTGGATATCGTGGTCATGAACAGGGTGTGCAAGATATTCCGGAAGGGACTGATGGGGTTCAGGGGATTTCAGTTCATTGATATGACTGCCCAGGAATCCCTTATCTTTGGTATGGAAGAAGTAAGGGATTTTACAACATAGAATAAAATCATCCTCTTCCTTTTTTTATAATGATTTCTCTCTGTGTTCTGTTCAAATGTGGCAGTTATCCAGGCTGCTGTGAGCATTTACATCAAAGTCTGACCAATTGCCAGCACAGAAAAGGCTCAGTTCTAGGAACCAGTGGCATCCTCCTGATTCTGCATTGCCCACTATGTATATTTTAATTTAAATATATTGTTTTTCTCAGTAAATCTGATGGGCTTTTATTTTAAATCCTTTCCAGTGTGTGTGTGTTTTTTATCAAAGAGGTGAACTAAAGTTAAAATATGTTTGTACAATAGTTTTTCAGAAACTTGCCCTGTCACTGAAATGTTTGTGTATTTCACTAGCTCTGTGATATTTCTAATGTAATCAATGCCTCTCCCTTTTCATTACCCCTCTTTTATTCAGGACAAGAAATATACCAAACTGTCCTTCGACCACAATGAATTCAAGATCAGAAAGGTCTGAATGCACTTTCTCTTGTTTTTTACAGCCAGGTTTCCTTTCATCTACAGTGCAAGACACTGAAATATGTTAAGGGTCCCCATGCGAGAGGAGCAGGAATTTGTGAGTTCCAGCAAACACAATGGGGAACTCACTCCTGTCGTGCAAGGACACGTCAATTGTCCATCTATTGAACCCTGTTTGTTATTTGACATGTCCTTCTGAATACTTCCAAGGGAACCATTTCACAACATTTACAGATATATAGAATTTAACAGTGTGACATAAAAACAAGCAATTTAATCAAAACAATTATTCAGAAAATATTGTGCCTGCACAGACTTTGTTTAGTTATGGGCAGGGATATCTCAACCACTGTAAGTTGTTTTCCTTGTCTGTGCTTGGGCTTTGCATTGGACCACATAAATTGGTTTCTGGACACTGATGGCTGAGTTTCAAGTGAAATGGAAAACAGACAATTTGGTATTAGTTCTATTATGTCTCTGGAAGATGACACTGTTCAGGCTTCTGGAGTGCAGGTTCTTTTTTTTTTTTTTTTTTTTTTTTTTTCCCATTTGAGACTCCTTAATCTAATGAGTGTGTGATGTTTTGCCAGGATCACTTTCCTCTCAGGGCAATCCAGATAACCAAGAAGAAACCAGAATGGAGAACTGAGAAGGAAATAAAGCTGTTACGAAGCTGGTTGCAGTTTGTGGAAAGCTACCAAAAATATAGCCTGAATCTGCAGCTGCTTCTGGCTAAAGTGATTCGCTTTGAACGGTAAAGGTCCTTCTGGGGAGGTGTAATATTTCTTTAAAGCTGTTTTTAGAATTGTACATATTTCAAGCTTCCAAATGATACCTTTTTAGCCAAAAATTAGAACAATTACATGGATAACTCTCCATTTATCTTCAGTCTATGGTGTGTCTATTGAATGTACATTAGCCTGAATGATGACTTTGTGTTTTTGCTGTCTTTATCTAATTTACTCTGTGTAGTCGGTGACATACTGATCTGTCTCTCTCACTCTAGAGTGATATTTTTCAACGCTGATCAAAGAATTTGGACATTCAATTCTCATAAATATTAGTAGGAATTGGACATCCAAATCCCCTAGGGAACTTTGAGATTTCAACCAAAAATGTCACAGGAGAAACTTTTCAGGTTTAAATTTTATGTGTCTCCCACTTCTTGCTCTTTGGTCCTTCTTGCCTTTCTCTTAGAGGGTTGCATTCAGACTCTGGTCATGTATATGGTATTAAAGGAGGTACATTAATGCTGCAAAAACAAAAGCAGCATTAATGGTGTTCCTACGTAGAATGCCCTCTCCTGCCTGAATTTATTCCTGCCAGGAGTAGAAGACTGTGTTCTCCACAAAGCACGGGATGTCACGGTCAGGGAGTGCACACTAAAATGTGTTAACTATGTCCCATGACCTTCATGTTGGAAATCATTCCCCATGGCTCTGGAGCCAAATGTGAACTCCACATGGGATGCTACCTTCGAGTGGGTTTGAGCCCGGCTGTGCACGCCTTCCTCTGAATATGGCCATTGGTGTGTATTGTGGTGGAGGCTCCCCTCTCTGCTAGGTTTTTCCAGGCTTTGAGGAGGCATGAATTCACCGAGAAATCATTCCAACGTACAGATCTATCCCAGCATCTTCAGTAGCATGTAGAAAGCCCCACTGTTGTTGCAAAAAGCTGAGAGTCCATGGGAATATGTCATAGGTCCAAGAGGCATAAAAGGAGCTTCTGTCTCAGTTACAAAGATTCTCAATGACCCCTTCATCCTCAGCCCGTTAGTCCTAGATTAAGGGATCCTCTTCCCATTGAGCAGGGGCTGATTCTTATGTGTGGCGCAGGCTCATAGGGATCATGCACTCAGGCTGCTGCTTGGGCCTAATCCTGAGCTTCAGCTCCCTTTGGGCTTCCTGGATTCCTGCAGCGCAGCATGTGCCCTCTCCTGCAGCTCACGCAGTCCCTTCTTGGGTGGCATCCTTCCACTCATCCCGTTGGAGAAGAGTTGATAGCAGGAATTAGGGGCCAGTTCTTGGGCCAGTCAGGGCTCTATGGGGGTAGAGAAAGCCATCATCTTCTTCCTGACCATCCTCCTAGCTAGATAGGGCTTTGGAGCCAGGGCCTGCTTTCACCGCACAAGTGCTGATCTGTGAAGTGGGGCTCCACGTTTTATTCCTGGATGATGATGATGAGTGTTTTGATATCCTTACAGATTTCATGGAATTTAAGGCCAGCAGGGACCATTATGATCATCTACTCTGTCCTCCAACATAACACGGACCATCAAATTTGCCCCAGTGACTCCTGCATCTCACTGCAGTGCCTTTAGAAAATATCAGTCTAATGTTTTTCATCTCTAGTTTCATTTGCTATTTCTCCCTCTTTTGGCCAGCACTCTTTTCTCCTATCTGGAAGAACAGAGAAGTTTCCTCTATATAGTGAATTCTTCCATAGAGTAATCAGGGTTTCATTGTTAAGTGATGAGTTGCCTCACAGTGTGCCCCATAGTTACATATATTATGGTGGTTTTATTTCATTGCTTGATTGCATTATACAAATTTTAATTATATATGTTTCCATGAGGGCAGTGGCTCCTCTTCTCTCATAATTCTAGAAATCCCTTCACTTTTCCCACTTCAATATCAGCTCCTCTACAGACCTTGACATCTCAGCCACCAGCCTTCTCACCAACGGAGGTCTGGATTGGACTATTTTTGCAGCTCCTTCATTGATGGTGATTACTGTAGAGTAAGCTGAGGCACTCCTTCCTAGAAGATGGGCACAACTCTTTGGCAAGGCTGGCCCTGAGAAGTGATTGACAGGGAACAGGAACTGAACTCAGGTTGCAGAGGCAAATACCAAGAACATTCTTTGATCAGTTCAAGCACATATGTTCCTGATTTCTTATATCTCTTATATAAATAAAACAGATGTCAGCAGATATCTGCCAGATAAAGTCACTCTGAGTTAGAAAATAGAACCTCCAACAGTTCTGGAGGTTCCAGTTCATTACAGAGCGAGACCCTAGCTGCCAAGTGGCTCCAAACTCCCTAAAAGATTAGTGATGGTAGGGAGGGAGTTTGACCAGGAGAAGTCCCAGTGCAGGCCTGTTTTTTCTGCTGGATAGGAATAGAATTGGTATTCCTGTGTTCTAGGTTTGGACGCAGGAGAGTCATCATAAAGAAGGGGCACTGGGGCAACAGTTTCTACTTCATCTACTTTGGTACTGTTGCCATTACTGAAGATGAGGATGGAAGCAGTGCCTTTACAGACCCAGATCCAACTTTGCTTCGGAAAGGTGCTGGATTTGGAGTGAGTGGTGTTTATAGTAAAACTCCTGTTCGTCTTAGCGTGGGAGGGGAGCTGTATGCTTACTAAAAAGTAAAATAAATAAGCAAGAGTTTTGGAAGGCAGATAAACCCTCATGCTTCAGCACTTATGCTAAGCTAACTACTGGGTGTTAGGAGGAATCTTTCCCTGGGAGCAGGTTATCCCATAACCACCTTCTACAGGGTTTCCTCTGAAGGATCTGGTATTGGTCACTGTTGGTGACAGGGTGCTAGGTTAGATGACTATATAATGTCTCCCAACAAAGTCAATATTTGGTGTATGAAGTTGGAGAATGAACTCCCAGCTGTATCTCAGTTTTTCCTTTTTCTTTGTATATAGGAAGTTGCTCTTTTAAAGGACAGGCGGAGAATTGCTACAGTTGTCTGTATGGAGGAAACAGAACTATTGGTAGTGGATAAAGAGGACTTTTTTGCTAATAAATTAGATGAGGAGCTTCAGAAAGAATTTCAGTATCGTTTCAGCTTCTTCAAGTAATTTCTTCCACTAAGATCACTCACTCCTGCCTCTGCCACTTCATTTTTACTTGCTGAATTGTTTGGCTAGTCAAGTACAGTATGAGCAATTCTAATACCAACAAGTGCCCAGACAGTGTAGTAACCTCTGCTGTATGCATGATTTTCCTGCCTTCCTGAAGATGTTACTGGAAATGAAGTAGCAGTCGTTCTAGAGCAGAGGTGGGCAAACTACAGCCCGCGGGACTCTCCTGCCTGGCTCCTGAGCTCCTGGCCCAGGAGGCTAGCCCTTGGCCCCGCCCCTGCTGTTCCCCCTCCCCTGCAGCCTCAGCTCACTGTGCCGCCAGCCCAATGCTCTGGGCGGTGGGGCTGTGAGCTCTTGCTGGGCAGCGCAGTTGCAGAGACGCGGCCTGACCCGGTGCTCTGTACTGCGTGGTGTGTGGCTGGCTCCAGCCAGGCGGTGCGGCTGCCTGTCCTGGAGCTCTGGGCGGCGCAGCTGTAGCGCTGCCAGCCACCGGTGCTCCAGGCAGTGCAGTAAGGGGGCAGGGAGCAGCGGGGGTTGGATAGAGGGCAGGGGAGTTCGAGGTGATGGTTGGGGGCGGGGGTGTGGATAGGGGTCGGGGCAGTCAGAGTGTGGGGAATGGGGGTTGAATGGGGTCAGGGATTCCAGGGGGGCAGTCAGGAAGGAGAGGGAGGGTTGGATTGGTTGGCGGGGGGCAGTCTGGGGTGTCCAGCGGCGGTCAGGAAGAAGGGGTGGTTGGATGGGGCAGTCAGGAATGAGAGGAGGGGTTGGATGGGGCATGAGGGGAAGTCAGGGGAGGGGGGTCCGGCAGTGGTCAGGGGACAGGAAGCAGGGGGGGTGGATGGGACAGGGGTCCCGGGGCAGGTGTCATGGAACAGGGAACGGGGGCGGGGAGCTGGATAGGGCAGGAGTTCCAGGAGGCCATCAGGGGGCAAGAAGCAGGGGGGATCAGATAAAGGGTGGGGGCTGAGCCATGCCTGGCTGTTTGGGCAGGCACAGCCTTCCCTAACCAGCCCTCCATACAATTTCGGAAACCCGATGTGGCCCTCAGGCAAAAAACTTTGCCTGCCCCGTTCTAGAGGGATGTGGGTTAATGGATGCTTTTTCTTCATGACTGTTACAGTTCTACAGCTTGATCTCATGTAGTACAGAGTCTTAGGGTATGTCTACACTACGGGATTATTCTGATTTTACAGAAACCGGTTTAAAGAGCCCTTTATATCGATATACAGGGCCTCATTGTGTGGACGGGTGCAGGGTTATATCGGTTTAACACTGCTAAATTCGGTTTAAACATGCAGTGTAGACCAGGCCTTATGTACAGTTGTACTGAAGGAATATTGTGATGTGTACAGTTTTCATTATACCTTGAAAGAAATGGGAGGGAGAAAACCATTTTTGCATTGTAATGAATGCATAGAGCACAAAAGTCTGCTGAAGTTCATGAACATAAGGATGTTTGTGCTTTTATTCCATTAAAAAAACATAATTCTGCTTTTTATATCCACTCTATAAACAATCTTAGAATAATCTAAGGCAAGTTACTGGGGCTCCCTGGATGCGCAGGGGTCTGCCTGCATGGTGTAACTTGCAGAATCAGGACCTAAGCCAGAAAAAGCACCTTTCTTCTATTAGTTGGAACACTAAAAAGATCACATTTTCCTCAGTGACATAAGTTTTTCCTTGAGTCTTTTAGCTGGAATTCAGTGGTCATATGAAAAGATATCTGTATTATTGCCTTTTCAGAGGTCTGGATCTCTTTGCAACATGGCCTGATTACTCAGTAGGGAAAATTGCTAATTACTGCAAAGCAGAGAAATTTCACTATGGACAAGTGGTAGTCCGGGACATCACGGAGTCAGCCAGCATAATATTCATTACGCAGGTATGATCCATCCATCCCAATACTGTTCATCTTGGGCCAGCAGACTAAAACAGTGACCAGCAGCCATTACAGGTGAAAGTGGGGAATGAAGCACTTGCCCAGATACATTGCCTTGGTGATTTTTTTTCTGCTAATGATGTCATGTCTTTATGTAGGGCCAGATTCTGACATCTTTGCTCACACTGTGTGGTACCTTACTCCACCAGAAATCCCACTGATTTTGTGCAGAGTACGTTAATACCAGGGCCAGCTCCAGGCACCAGCTTAGCAAGCAGGTGCTTAGGGCGGCCACTCCGGAGAGGGGCGTCAGGTCCAGCTATTTGGCGGAAATTTGGCGGAGGGTCCCTCACTCCCAGTTGGGGCGAAGGACCTGCCGCTGAATTGCCACAGATGGCGATCGCGGCTTTTTTGGGGGGGGGGGGGGGGGGGCTGATTGGGGCAGCAAAACCCCTGGAGCCGGCCCTGGTTACTATTCAACGTGAATGAGGCTCTCAGAATCTGACCAGTCAACCACGAACTCTTCACAGAAGTAGGGTATATCTACACTGCAATTAAAATCCCACCGCTGGCCCGTGCCAGCTGAGTTGGCTTCACAGGGCTTGGGCTAAGGATCTGTTTAACTGCGGTGCAGATGTTTGGGCTCAGGGTAGATGCCCAGGCTCTAAGACCCTGCAAGGTGTGAGGGTCCTTGAGCTCAGGCTGCAGCCCAGACATCTACACTGAAATTAAACAGCCCTTTAGCTCATGCCCATGTCAGCTGGCATGGGCCAGCTGCGGGTGTCTAATTGCAGTATAAATATACCCTAAGACTCTTCTAAGTTTTGTAAAGCACCTAGTTCATTTTCAGTGCTTAAGAAATATTTATTAATGGTAGTTATCAAAACATGCTGGGGCGGGGGGAAGAAAACTCTTTTGCTATGAATGCCTTACCTGTCCCTGTTCTTGTTCCTTCACTTTGGAACGGATTAATTTCTGTTGCCTCGATGGGAGCACTTGTTTGCACTAGTATATACTCCTGAGGCAGTTGTGCACCGAAAATTAAAAAATCTGCCTCAGACAATTAAAAATTCTGTTCACAAAGTTTTAAAATTCTGCATATTTTATTTGTCAAAATAACACAATATAATCACGCCAGTTTCAATTATTTTGGTAATTTACTTCAAAATATGTGTCAGCAAGTATGTCTGTAATGATACAGACAACAACAAAAAATTCAGGAAACGTTTTTTGAAAAATAGATTCCTTACTAGGCATATTAATACAGAATTTTGAGTAATAACTCATTTAAACTACAACGCAGAACCGTATTTCCTGCACCTCTCAGAAGCAGTGCAAAGGCTTTGGGGAGTCAGAGTAATGGAGGAGCTGAAGGAGAGGGAATTAGTTGCTGGGAAGGAGCCTGGGAGTGAATCTGGAGGGTTGTTGGGTGTGTGGGGGAGAAGTATGGATCAGAGTTTGTTTGTTTTGGGGGGGAGGGCAGTGGGAGGGGATTGTTAGAAAGTTGTGGCGTTTCCCCCATGCAGTCCCTGGCTGACCCCTAGCCTCTCCCATTCAGTCAGGCACAACTGTTCATGTCCCCATTTGCCCATGCATCCTCCCTCCCCCCATCCCCATGTGTCCCTGCACCTTCACTCAGTCACCTTCCGTCCTCATGTGGCCCTGCACTCCCACTCAACCCACCCCTCCCCCGTCCCCATATCCCTGCACCCCCACTCAGCCATCCCCAATCAGCCCAGCAACCCCACTCCCATTCAGCCCCCACTCCAGTCCATCCTCCCCACTAGCCCTTATGAACCCTACTCTATGTGACCCACCAGTCCCATGTGCCTGTCTCTATCTGTCCCTCCCCCATATACCAGTGACTAGCTGAGATGTTTGCCTTCTCTTCTTGTGCCACAGCAGCCCCTGGTGCGCAAAAGGTGTAATTGCAACACCTCTCCCGCAGAATGTATTCTTTGGACAGAAGAAAAATCTGCAGGGGATGTGAATTCTGCACATGCACAGTGGTGCAGAATTCCCCCAGGAGTAAATATAGATGTCATTACCTTGCTAACAGAAAACTGGCTGCAATAGAAATGCCTGAGATAGGCAGGCAGACAGAAGCAAATTTAATGTAAAGGGATCGCACCATAGTTTCTTAAGGGAACAGGTACTAAAATTACTTACAGACATGCAAAAAGTACCCTGCAAATTTTCAGGTGTAATACTGCAATGATCATCCATATTTCCTGATGAGTTACACTGGCTTTGTACACAGAGAGTACTACATATGAAACTATATATATAAATAACAGGTTTATGGAATTTTAATGAAATTCAAATAATTTCTGCCAAGTTGCCTATGGAAAGTGAGTTTAAAATCCACAGAGATACTGAGTTGCAATGTCATCCATTTATTATAACTCTTATTTTTTCCTATTTACCTCTTCTTCCTTTTTGTCACTTTTTGATCCTCATTTATTGAGTCATGTCTGAATATACATTGTAAGATTGTTGGGGCAGGAATTGTTTTTTTACCTGTTCCTGAGTGGTATCTAGCATACTTTTGGACTCTCCGAAATATTTAATAACAATGGCACACTAGCTTGATAACACCAACTTAATGATGCCAATATACAGAACAAAATGATGCAGCGGTAGATGTTTTGTTCAGTCACTGTGCTCAAATCCAGAATAAAAGACAATAATTGGTGTATTTTTAGCATTTATGTGCGCTAAACATTTTGAGATGATGTGGTTTGAATGATTGTTTTATTTTCAGTGTAATATATTGTCACTTGGCAACAAAAAATTATACAAAAATAATTTGGAAGGACATTCCAGGTCCCAAAGGCCTGATTGCCCTAATTCAATGAATTGCTGCTGAACATCTGTATTATAAAGGTCTTATTTAAAGCCCATTGAAGTAGATGGAAAGATTCCCAATTATAAGAATCTTCTGACAGCAAGTGTTCTCTGCTTACACAAGTAGTCCTGCTGTCCTCAGTGTAACTGCTTGTTTGATTTAGGGGTTGTAGGATTGGTTCCTAATGTGCTTAGAGCAGATTTGTTTGCTATATCAGAGATAATTTACAGTATGGACAGTACAATAATCTTTGTAGGAAAAAGACACCTCTCCAGAGATGGGATTATTGAATAATTCTGAAAGGCATTGTCCTCTGATGGAATGAAGCGTTGTCTACACTTACTGGGGGTTTGACATAAGGCAATTGATGCATCGGTGGTCGATTTAGTGGGTCTAGTGAAAACCCGCTAAATCGACCACAGATCACTCTCATGTCGATTCCTGTACTCCACCTGAATGAGAAGTGCAAGGGGAGTTGACGGGAGAACGTCTCCAGTCAACATCGCGTAGTGTGGACCCCACGGTAAGTAGATCTAAGTATGCGGACTTCAGCTACGTGAATAATGTACATGAAGTGGCATAACATAGATCGATCTCCCCCTGTAGTGTAGACAAGGCCTCAGTGTGGGCTGGAAACTAAGTTCTTATCCTGTCAGTGAATTAATAGGTAACTTTTCCAAGATCTCAAAGCTTTTCTGTGTCTGTTTCTCCACTTGTAAAATGAAAATAATGCTTACTTCTCTATCTACCTTGGGGTATTGCAAGGATTATATAATCAATGCTTGCACAGCACTTTGAAGACCTAAAGTTCCACAAGTGTTAAATATTATTAATGAATGGTAGTCCACTGGTAATATAATAATACCTAACTCTTAGTACTGTTCGCCCATAGATCTACAAGTGCTTTAGAAGGTAGATATCATCTGCATTTTACAAGTGGGGAAATCAAGGCACTAGGAAATGGCTTGCCCAAAGCCACATGGCAAGTCAGAGGCAGTGCTGCAGTATTAACTTTATTCTCCTCATCTGTTTTATTAGGGAAAATGTGAAATTTTACGTCTGGTTGATCTCACCACTTGCTCATCCTATCACAAGTGGATCAGTCAGCAAATGGATTTTCCCAAACCCAGTCCTTATTACTCTATGGAGACAGGTATGTTACAGTGATTTCCAGACGTATATAGTTTGGAAAACTTCAGCATTACCAGCCTATAGCTTAGTAGTGAGTGACTCTTAACTTTGTGTTATTCTTATCTGTATTTTTTGTTATAACTTCATGGATTTTAAAGACAGAAGGGACCATCATTCTAGTCTGACTTCCTGTATAACACAGGCCAAGTCAGAACTCAGCAGTGGGAGATAGAGACGGGGGAGTCGCAGATGCTCACAAAACAGAACCTAGCCCTAATCCTATGCTTTTCAGGGTTACAGACATAGGCGCTGGAAGACCCATGGAAAAAAATAGTGGGTGCTCAGCACCCACCAGCAGCCCTGCAGATCAGTTTCTCGCCCTCCCTCTCAGCTCTCCCGCCTGCTTGTGGCCCCACCCATCAGGTCCTCCCACTCCCTTCCAGCACCTCCCGCCCACTGCAAACAGCTGCTCAGCAGTGTGCAAGAGACACTGGGGGGGAGGGGAAAGCAAGGGTGGGGTGTGCTTTGGAGAGTGGGCAGAACGGGGAGTGAAGAGGCAGAGTGGGGGTGGAGCGGGGGTGGGAAGAGGTGGGATGGGGATGGAGTAGGGGTGGTAAGGGGTGGGGATGGGGCATTGGTGGAAGTGGAGTGAGGGCGGGGCCTAGGGCAGGGTGGGGGTTGAGCACCCCTGGGGAAATGAGGAAGCCAGCTCCTGTGGTTACACATACCTCCAAGGCACACAATACAATTGGTCAAAGCCTTGTTTTCTCACTCCCATTCTTGAAAAGCTTATTTCTAGTAGGAAAGAGAATGGGAAGTTGACAATTCACCCTGGTTTCGTTGGCCTCTAGTCCTGGAGCTCCATTGGTGAGCAGGATCTTATTACCATTTCATATTTAAATAGCATGCAAGGTCTCAATCCTGCAAAGGGAGCTGTTCATGCATACTGTTGTGCCCACATCATGTCCTATTAAGTCCATGCAGGAATAAAGACCCATGCTGATGGAGCTCACAGAATTAAATAATTTAGCTTTGACTAGTTATAAAGGAGTTTTCATTTCCTTTCTTTGCAGGCATCACAGGCAGAAAAAGATTCAATAATTTTATGTGGAAGTCCTTTCCTGTGCAGGATCTGAGTAATCTGAAATCACTGTATGTCCCACCTGTTAATCATCAGAAGGATGAAATTTTTGAAAGGCAATACCTGGTTTTAAATAGGAAATATAAAAATACACACACAAAGCTGGAGAAACGGGAGAGAGGTGACAGTAGAAGGTAGGATGAGTTATGGGTCCCTCCATAGATTACTGATCTGGAGCAATAACAGTAGAACCTCCAGGCTTGCTTTCTATACCTGGACTTTAAATAAATAAAGGAAGTTATACCTCCCAAAGTATTTCTGAGACTCACTTCTCATCTCACTAATGGTTAATGCTGGCCAAAGTTTCTTGAATTAAAAGGGTTTTTTTGGCGGGGAACACCTTTTTCAAAAACGATTTTTTGCGTGTGTGAAAAATTTGTCAGTTTTTTTTCTTGTTTTTTGCATTTTTTGTACTTTTTAAACTTTGGAAATGTTAATCTAAAACATTATAAAAAAAGATTGCAATTTTTTATTTCCCAGAACAAAAATATCAATGTTTATGAGAAAAATATTGTGGAGAATGAGAAATTAAAATAAGAAAGATGGTTCAATTCTGAGCGCTTCAAAATGAGAACTTCAAAATTTATCACAAACATATATTTTAATTTTTCGATAAGTTCTGCTTATGGTGGTGAAGCGAATGAAATTACTTTGATGTAAAATGAGATGAAAGTCAGACCCAATGTTGCAAGCACAGAACAGCTTTTACGAAGAAAAAAAGTCACCTCCTTATTATATGATGACTACAGTTTGAGTTTGAGACATATATAAAATAAATGAACTGGCTATACAGAGCAAAGGGAAACAGGATTAGTAGTTGTGATGGTAATGACAGAAAAAGGGGAATGGGTTTCAGATAACATGTTGAATGTGATGGTGAGGCATCCAGGACACCCTAACCCTGATAAGTTTATGGAGGGGATGGTATGATGGGATAGCCTAATTTTGGCAATTAATTGATCTTTGACTATTAGCAGTAAATATGCCCAGTGGGATGTTAGATGGGATGGGATCTGAGTTACTATAGAAAATTCTTTCCTAGGTGTCTGGCTGGTGAGTCTTGCCTATATGCTCAGGGTTTAGCTGATCACCATATTTGGAGTCGGGAAGGAATTTTCCACCAGGGCAGATTGGCAGAGGCCCTGGGGTTTTTCGTCTTCCTCTGCAGCATGGGGCATGGGTCACTTGCTGAAGAATTCTCTGCACCTTGAAGTCTTTAAACCATGATTTGAGGACTTGAGTAGCTCAGATATAGATCAGGGCTTTGTTGCAGGAGTGGGTAGGTGAGATTCTGCAGCCTGCATTGTGCAGGAGGTCAGACTAGACGATCATATTTGTTCCTTCTGACCTTAAAGTCTGTGAGTCTATAGATAGGTGGAGATCACTGACGGTGCTGAAGGGAGAAAGCTGGGGATAGAGAGAGAGACTAGAGTGTCGTCAGCATAGAGGTAGCAGTTAAAGCTATGTGAATGAATAAGGTCACCCATGGAGAGAGTCTAGAACAGTGCTGGGCAACCTGCGGCCCGTCAGGGTAATCTGCTGGCAGGCTGCCAGACAGTTTGTTTACCTTTGCATGGCCGCCCACAGCTCCCAGTGGCCACAGTTTGCTGTTCCTGGCCAATGGGAGCTGTGGGAAGTGGTGGCAAGCATGCACCTGTGGCCCATGCCACTTCCCGCAGCTCCCACTGGCCGGGAATGGTGAGCTGCGGGAGGTCGGGCAAATGTAAACAAACAGTCTGGAGGCCCACCACTGGATTATCCTGATGGGCTGCGTGTGGCCCGCGGGCCGCAGGTTGCCCACCACTGGTCTACAATGAGAATAGGGAGTGCAGGGCACTCGGGGACTTAAACAGGGAAAGGGAGGAAGGAGGTGTGGCATCCAAAAAGTTGCTCCAGAAACAGTTATAAGGATAAGAAGAAAAGCAAGAATGTACCAAGCTAGAGACACCTTGGAAGAAAAGGTTATGAAGGAGGCGGGAACTCATCTGTGTCAAAGGTAGCAGAGAAATCTAAGAGAATAAGGACAGAGGAGAGGCTAATGCATTTGACTGTATTAAATGACAAAGTTGTTTAAATTCTATTCCTGTTGGTTTGTTAGATGTGAAAAACAATTACCTTGGTTGAGGTGGTGTCACAATAAATACCTGTAAAAGATGGTTCAAAATAAGTTAACATTTTTGTAGATATGATGACTTCAGTGATGATGAGAAAGAAGTCATTCAGAAAGAAATATCAGGGTTGTTCCGGAAGAAGCTAACTGTTCTCACACCACATGGAGAAATACCCACTGCTTTTGCCACAGCAATTTACACTAGGGTCAATGAAGTGCATAAAGGGGAACTCCTGGTGAGTACATCCAGAAGGGAAAGTTGCTGTTATAAGTTTGTGTCTTATCTAGCAGCAAAAATTCTTCCAACCTCACAGTCACGCAAACCCTGAAAGGCTACACATTCCTGTTCCTCCAAATAATTATGAAGTAGAGAACTTGTGCAAATCAGCTCTTCATGTCTCATGGTCCATATATTTAGTAAACAGTCCTGCAGTAGAAGACTTCTTTGTGGAAGAGATGGCATGGAATGCTTTGAGAAATTCTATCCCTGCTGAAGGGAACAGATTGCCCCAAAGAATCATATATACTTTCCAAGTCTGTGGATCACAGAAAACCCTCAACATTTCCAAGGCTGGCTGTCTTAGAAGCTGTTTCCTGTTATCTTAAGGCCATGGGGTTATTACCTTACATAAGAGATGACATATGATCAGTGTTGTGATATTACTTCATACTTCTAGTGCAGAGTGAGAGATGATGCCATTTGACCTAATGGAGGACAGTTTCTGCATAACCACAAACTCTGGGCTGTTGTGTTCCACTTATTAAGATAGCCAGGGAGGAGCATACCTGGACTCCATGATCTTTGCTTGCCTTGGTTATCCCCTAAGAATTCTCTGCTGATGGAGATCCTATGGAGTCCAGGCAGAAACTTACATCTGCTTCCCCTCTGACAAAAACCATGAGGGAGAGCAGCCAGTGATAACGCCAGTTGCTCTTCCTCAAGATGAATTTCCTCTGGTGTCCAGGTTGGTGCAGGGATGTGGTAATTGAGACCTTCCCGGCCTTGCTTGGGTGACTCTTCTAAACAATGTTTATAAGTAGTAAAATCTCCGTCAAAATCTAGAAAAAAATCACTAATTAACCATAAACAATTTCCAAAATGACAAATTCTTAAACTACCTCCTAAATGATATATATATTTAAAATTTTACTGTCAGATTCTGCATGACTCAACATGAACAACATATTCAGATGTGTATGTACCGGTACACCAATCCAGAGTACACGGTGATGTGCAGATAGCTCTTTATTGTTTTGTTTACCCGGCAGGGGATAAGCCAGCATCTTCTACCTGAAGATAAGCAAGATGATCGGAGCATGGTTTTGGTCAGTCAGGGAGCTGAGATCATTCGGTTGAAAAAGGAGAAATTTGAGGAATTAGCAGATCATACAACAATAATGAAATTACACAAATTACAGCCCAAGTATCCCAGGTAAGTGAAATTAACATGTCTGAGCAGAGACATGTACTCATGAACTACGGCTCAACAAAACAAAAAAGCTTGTTGGCTATCATTTACCCAAACTCATTCTCACTTAGAATTCAAGGGTGAAATTCTGGCTCTGATTAAATCAATGGGAGTTTTACCATTGACTGAAATGAAGATAGGCTTTCACCAAGTGTCTTTGATCCTTTTCAGTGACAATGAGCTGTGTCAAAGCTTTCTGGAACAGAACCACTGGAAAATATTCAAGAAAGATCTGATAAATCTTTTCCTGGAGAGAAAACTCACAATGATGGCAAGTTCTCAGCATGTGAAGGCCAAGAAAGATATTTATAGTTCCTGGAGCGTGAATAAAGCAGGTATTCTAGACCTGACCACTACCCATCATCATCTTCCAACAGGCACTCAAGGACTACAGCACGGATACGTCCCTGTCCACATAGGACAGGGAAAGGATTCTGAGGGCCTGCCAAATATTGAGCTAAGGTTGATTCATGGTATTGCTGTACCACGGCCTAGTTTGAAAGGATTGTTCTAGTGAGTTTGAGGAAATCAGGCCGGTGGGTTCAATAGCATAGATGCAGCTTGAGAAGTCCAAAAATGAAACCGCAATTTTTTTATTTGAATGTTACAAAAATACTTGAATTTTAAATAAAAGTAGTTTTCACCCAATTTCTATGCAACAAGTAAATGTTCCTGCCTGGATTTCTGCTGTGAACTCTGAAGTAAACTTATTTTTCACTGTGGTAATCTAATTTCTATTAGCTTTGAGAAGGAAACCTGTTTTCACCATTTTGTTGTTCTCCGCAAGATGGATATTTTTATATAAGGTTAAGATCTTCTGTTATTTATATTTGATCCTAAGATACCTTCACATTCTAAAAAATATATTTAATACAAATAGAAATTGAACAAAGATTTTAACATGTCTCTGAGTTCAGTTGATTAGGAAGCCATGTAAAGTTTAAAGTGTTCATTGACTACTGCTGTAGTTTTTGTTGTGCTTCAGTATGTTTGAGATGCTGATAATATGGCTTAAAGTTTAGACTGTTAAAATGTGCTTCACACAGTCTTACGTGTTTGAGTTTTCAACACTGCCGATGAAATTTTAAATTAAAGTTTTCAATTAAATACAAAATAATAAAAAAATTTCATTCATATTTTTAAATATCATAATGTGTGATCATTATTATGAAGAGTGAGATTTTAGAAATACAACAGCAGACTGAAAAGATGTGCTCTTTCCCCATGTCTTCCCTCTCAAAAGCAGTTTTGTGAACTATTCGCCATTTATGTCAGGCTTGCACCAGCAAAATATATTTCTGGTACCTTAGTCAACATAAAACAGATTGAGGCCCTGATCCTGCAAAGATTTATACGTGCTTAACTTTACGCAATGTGAATAATCCTAATTAGGTCAACATGACGTCTCACAATGCAAAAGGTTAAGCATGTGAATAAGTCTATGCAGGATTGAGGCCTAAGCTGTATCAGTATTTTTCTCTGTGCTAGCTATACAATGTAGTGTATGAAAACACATGTATGCTAAGGCTGAAAATGATCAAATAGTATTTTTATCTCAAAGGATGTGAATAAGTTAGTAAGACAAGATATGGTTTTAAAGAAAGAATATCCTCTTAAAATGTATTTGCACAAATGTTAGTTTCCAAGAGAATTAGTCGAAAATGAGGAAACCTTTTCTTTTGTCATAAACGATTAAAAGCATGAAAAAGGAAAAATGTGAGGTGAAGGTGCATGCTGATCTCTCAAAAGGAAAACAGTTTGAAGAGCTGATGATTCAATGAGTCTGATCTTGTAATTTATGTGTATCTGTTACTTCTGTGGAAATTGCATGCCTGAGGACTTTAGAATTGTACCTTTGGTTAGGCCACCTATAGGAATACATATCCTAAGTGGCTATAATAACAAACCATACTGAAAATGGGGGTGGGGAAGCCTGGAAGGTGGATGGAAAATGTAGCTTGTCTGTTCCAACAGGTTCTATGGTTCATGGGCTGAGATGAAGGACATTAATCATGATGAATGCAGTATGGTGTAAATTTTTGATGTAGGCTTTAGAGTTCTCCACATGTTAGCTGACCCAGTTTTGTGCATGGGCAATTAATATATTTCTGACATTCTGTTGTCCGAGGAAAACTAATCTTGAGAGATATCACTTAAAAACATCCAGTAGAGCACTGAAGTCTCTTGTACCTTGAATCATCATAACAAAGAAAATTAAAATGAGGCAACAGAGAATTTACTGACAGGAGCATATGAACAGAGGTGAGATACTGGAAGAAATTGTGGGTCTGATTTCCCCAATGCTGGGCAGTTGTAATAGATTTTTTTTTTAAACCACACCAAACTTGTCTAACTTGTTCATAGTATGAATCCAGGTGATTCTTTGATAAATAACTATTGGATCATTTTCATTCTAAATTACATATGTATTTTCATACACAGTCTTCTACTGTTAATTCATAAATATTCCATCCGCTCAATTCCCAATAGTTCAGTTCTTTAGTGCAGTTACAGGCAGGGCCGACGCTTCCATTTAAGTGACCTAGGCGGTCGCCTAGGGCACTAGGATTTGGAGGGGGGGCGACATTTTGCCATCCTCGGCGGCAATTCGGCAGCGGGAGGTCCTTCCGCGCTCCGGGTCTTTGGC
Source organism: Gopherus flavomarginatus (assembly GCF_025201925.1). Taxonomy (NCBI): domain Eukaryota; kingdom Metazoa; phylum Chordata; order Testudines; family Testudinidae; genus Gopherus; species Gopherus flavomarginatus. The sequence goes on along the minus strand of NC_066626.1, from coordinate 21,759,209 downwards.
GGCAATTTGGCGGCAGGTCCTTCACTCGCTCTGGGACCTGCCGCCAAAGTGCCCTGAAGACTGGGAGCCGCGGAAGGACCCCCCCACCGCAGAATTGCCGCCAACGACCGGGAGCGTGGAAGGACCCCCGCCTAGGGCGCCAAAAACCTTGGCGCCGCTCCTGGTTAAAGGCCAGGCTACTGGTTCAAATCCAGTTGGTAGTAAACCTTAAGTATTTAAAATATGATGATTTGTTTGCTCATGCAATGAAGTGTTGTTTTCAGTTTAGTTGGTAAATAGTGCACAGCTCCAAACTGTCACGAATTGATATCTTTGTTGGCAGTTTCATCAGGTAAGACACAAACTGAACAGACCTGAATATGTAAATACGTTCTCACTACTGTAGGAAGTCGGCAGAACAAGGTTGTCACACTGATAGGAAATGTGGGAATGTATATGCTCATTTTTTCTTGCTGTATTTATTCTGTGGATCAATACCATATTTTGTACTGGATAACTCAGCTGAAAACCTAGTACAAACCTATACAAAGGTATAAAAAACAATGATTAGTATAGACAAGGTAAATTGAGCAATCCTGTGTGCCCTTGTTGATGGCAACAATTTTAAAACTGTAAAAAGGAAATACTTTGACACAGAGCATAATTAATCTGAGAAACTCATGGCCCCAAGGTGATACTGAAGCCAAGAATTGAATAGGATTCAAAATAAAATTAGTCATATTATCTTTTTTATATACAAGGGATATAAACCCTCATGCTTCAGGGTATAAGCCATCCACTAACTGATGGAGGTTAGGAAAAAACTTTGTTTACAGGCAAGTTATTCCATACATTTTCCTTCAGGGGAGGGAGTTGGAGGGGGAGGATTGGCAGTTTAATTCAGAGTGTCTGGTACTGGCAACTATCAAAGACAGCTTGCTGTTAGATGGACCACTTTTCTGATCTGAGCTGGTATAGTCATTCTTTTGTATGTTCAAGTGATGCCAATATGAACACTAATGTTTACTAAAGACTGGAGCAACCCATTTAATGCAAAAAACAAGCAAACCAAAAAAACCACCCAACAGTTCTTGAAAAGCTGCTGCAAAAGTCTCTTTGCAAATATTTTAAAACATTTCTTTCCTTGTTGTTATGAAGCTGTCAGTAGGAAAACACCAGATTTGTTTCTTTTGGATTTATTTGTTCTTGCTGATTATTCACAGCTTGAAAGCCTACTCCTTTGTTTGTAACATCATAATCATTTACACAGCAACCAATCATGTAAAAATGGATTATGAGTCCAGGATGGGAATTAGTACAGTTAATAAGGCATCAAAACCCTTAAAAGTTGACTCCAACAACTTATACCGCTTTTGTTTGAGTGGCAAATTAAATGAATAACCAGTTTTTAAACAAAGGTGTGTGTATATATTAGTGGGTCTTTGGCCCCTATTTTTCCCCCCTTCCCCCATGCTCTATACCCTGCTGAGAGCTTATTGTTATATCATCATCAGGAATCAAACAGCAGACACTGCCGGAGGGTGCAGCTGTCTGGCAAACAACAGCTATGTAAACAATACAGTGTTGGTGCGGGAAGGAGTCCCCACCCCCACATCCAGCAGCTGCAAGAGAACAAGTCCTGAGGGGAGGAGGTGGAAGACAGTTATACAGGCCCTACCTTTTTTCCTCTCCCTCACCATAGTGGATGGAAGGGCTAATGGGTGCTCTATAAGTAGCAGCAGGAGGACGTGGGAGCTCAGCACTAACAGCTGATTGAACTTCCCAGCATTGCCCAGCTGTCCTTGTATTTGATTTGGAGTAGAGAAGTTCTTTCCCAGCCCCTTCCTCAGACTGCTTGGATGGGATATGTCTTCATTCATCCTCTTCTCTCTCCTGCTCAGCCAGCTGCCTCTATTTGCTGGGGCTGCTGCTTAGTTCCTAGGCTACCAGATTTTTAAAGGATGTGTGTGAGGTTGAGCAGGTAACCCCTTTTTCGCTGATATTAATAGCAGTTCTTTCCAAACTGTTTGTGCAAGCCTCAGGCAGCTTCTGCTGCCCTCTGCAGATAAGAGAAATAGCAAATATTAGCAGAGGGCAGAGCCTATGGGGACTTCAAAAATCCTAAATTATATTTTCTTTAAAAGATCAAAATTAGTCATTTCTCTGTAACACTAATTTTAAACAAGCTTGCACAAAACCATTCCATCCATTCTGTGAGAAGCAAAGATCTTGTTTCTATGTGAATGTTCTCAAAATAAAGGAAAAGGAAAAAGAAACTTGGATATGTTAAAGAAATAGACTTTCTTAGAATTATATATTCTATGAAGCACCACCAACTCAATAAACTGTGTGATTAAAGACTTTGTAACATTCAGTTTAGCTACTGACTCTATCTTATCTTGCTTGTATTATGTTAAACAGTTAACCATTGAGATCTGCAGTGTGAATGAGTCATAAACTCGGTAATATTATAAACTTGTTTCCTTTACTTTTGACTACAGCAGGGGTAGGCAACCTATGGCATGGGTGCCGAAGGCGGCACGTGAGCTGATTTTCAGTGGCACTCACACTGCCCAGGTCCTGGCCACTGGTCCGGGGGCTTTGCATTTTAATTTAGCTTTAAATGAAGCTTCTTAAATGTTTTTAAAACCTTGTTTACTTTACATACAACAATAGTTTAATTATATCTTATAGACTTATAAAAAGAGACCTTCTAAAAATGTTAAAATGTATTACCGGCATGCAAAACTGTTAGAGTGAATCAATGAAGACTTGACACACCACTTCTGAAAGGTTGCCGACCCCTGGACTAGAGAATACTAATTCTCGAATTTGGTAGCAGAAACTGCAGACAATCTGATATATACATTTGTCCATAGTTTTTTTTCTGATTAAATGTTTTTATTGGATTTTGAATAAATATACAATCCATAGGTAACAGCAGTATACTCTCTAAAGTCCTGACCCTCTTTTAATAAATTCAGAGAGTTTTGCCATAGACTTCAATTAGTGCAAGATGAGGCCCTAACAGAGGTTCATGAACAGCATCTGCATGTGTTGGTTCCTACTTATTTCTGTTGCTAAACTACAATAAAGACAGCTTAAAATAAATTAAAATATCCCCCCAATATTAACTTTCTATGTAAGCAATTGCTTTAGTTGCCACAGAGGTGTTTTGATCATAAATTGGAAGGAAGGTGTTCTACAGAGTCAGAGATGAGAGGAGAGGTGGTTACATAAGATGTCTGTATTAAAATGTGTGCCATATTATTAAAAAGTTTTTGAAAAACCGTGCATCATGTAGTAACAGAAATGATGTATATATGTGAAAGAACGGAAGTAAACATAGTAAACGTGGAAACATAATGGAAGAAAATAAAGCAACATGGCATGTACTCCAGAACAAAAAATCCAAACACAAAAATAGTCTAACTTGTCCCAGTGAACTGAAATAAATTATTTCTAAGGAATGCCTTAAGTATCAGTGTTTTTATGTGGATAATTAATTTAATTTTTTTTCTGGGTGAACTCTGCAATCTTTTGACTATGCTGTCCTCAAGCTTTGTGGGGGGAGAGTAGTCAGTGCAAACAAATTGGAAGAAAAAATTAGATGTGCACTGGTAGATATTAAAAATAAGCTGTCCGGTTTCTTATGACAGACATAAAATAAGTCTTCCCATTCATTCTGAAATGAGTGATTTGATCCCACAATGCTGTTGAATGTGGTAAGCAATCTAGCCCTTGTAATATTTGCAAATCAGTCAAGTTACTTTATAAAACATATATAAAATATATTCTTTACATTAAACAATTCTAAAAATGGTTTTACTTTTATTACTTCTGCCAATAAAAATTAAAATGTGAAAAATTAATTAAATGATAAATCTGTAATAATGAAATAAAATCACAAAATGTAAACAACGGAAAAGAAATACAAAAGTAAGGTAGCCTGTGGAGTCTTGCTATAATATAATCTTTATTTGGCAAAGTTTTATTTTGAAGTGCATATATTTGATACAAATAGCCTTTACTTAAGCAGTAAAGCTCCTATTCTGCAAACATTTATGCATCTGCTTAACTTTATGCACCTGAGCAGATCCATTGTTTACTGGATTGGGATCTGACTGTTAATCAGTTAGGGAAATACCATGTAGTGACAGGATAATTAAACAAATTACTATGTACTAAAATAACAACTTGGTTATTTCTGTGTTTTGAAGGAGAGCATGACTTTTGCAGTAATGTATAACAATGTAAACAGTGGCACTATCAACTAAACTCTCTAAACAATAGTTGGATAAGAGTAAAGACTGTTAAGAAAAGTCTTATTTCTTTTCTGAAACTTGTGGTAGCTTTGCTTTAACATGGTAGACACTACAAGACCGCTATTTTGAGAATAGGCATAAGAAATAGCAAAAGGAAGTAAGTGAAAGTCCTCTGGGCTAAAAAAGAACTATTGGAAGAACCAAAACCCATTCTAAATGGGGACTAAACTACTTTCAAATGGCAACAGATTATATGACCTGCAGATGACGGGAGATTACTGGTGTTTCGTACATAAAGGATATTTTTCAAATAAGACTAAAAGTAGAAAAGGGGTAAGAATATTTAATTGATAATGGCCAATATGCCCCAAACCAATCCTCGGCGAGCCTGCTTAAGATATGGGAACTTGTGTTTTTTATTACTGTTGTAGTCCATAAACTGGAATCCTGGACCTGTATGCAGTGTGAGAGCAGGATTTTTCTGGTATTGATGTATGTGACTAAATTATTTGGCTTCTCTGCATCTCCAATATTTTGTTCCCATTCATGGAGAGCTCAAGATCCTGAATACTTGTTTTATGTCATAATTAAATACTTTTATTTCAAATGATGTATAAAACCCTTGGTACCATTGGTATCTTTTCCTCCATCTAGCTAAGCATTGTACAGTAAAAGCTGTGTTAGCAGCAATGCCGGGTTTTAGTGCTTTCTGGATATATCCCACTACAAAGCTTTATAGGGGTGCCAGGTGTCTGGTTTTCAACAGGAAGGCCTGCTCCAAAAGAGACCCCGATGCTTCCAGTCTGCCCCCCTCAGTCCCTCTCCCACACCCCACGCCTGCTGCGGGTTTGTTGTGTGCTGGCTGGGGACGGTCCTTAACATTGATGTTGCCTTGTCCCTCCAGGAAGTCAGCTGAGGAGGCAGGTCCCCTTGAGGGGCCAGAGACACCCATGCTACCGGCCAGCTTGCTGGTTGCCTGGATGGACGGTTCCCTGGGACAGGCCCTTCCCTCCTGTCGACTGGCCTGACCCCTCCCCGGGGCCTGGCTCCCGCACAGCCAAGGGAGCATAGTCCTGCCAGCAGTCAAGATGGCGGCGTCTCCTCCCGCTCCCCCCGGCTCGGCGGGGCGGGGCCGGAGCCGGCTGCGCTGGAATGTGGGCGGGACGGTGCGGCTGGGCCCGGCCTCCTCCCTGCGCCGCGCCGAGCTGTGTCCGGCAGCTGTATTCGGGGCTGCGCGCTGAGAAGAGCCGCTCCCAGGCCGGCCGCCCCCTGCGCCCGGGGTAAGCTACCGGGCTGGGGAGGAGCAGGGCCCGGCGCAGCCTGGACCTGAGAACCGGGGGCGGCTGACAAGGCAAAGGGCGGCGGGACCGCTGGAAAGAGGAGGCGAGTGTCAGAGGGAGGAACGAGGGAGTCGGCCCCTCGCCCCAGAGATCACTGCCCCGGGGGCGGGGAGTGGGGCGAGAGGCAGTCAGCAGCGGCGCGGAGCAGGGGCTCACCAGCCATGGGGCGGGAGGGCTCTGAGGGCGCGGGTGGGCATTGCAGCCATCGCTGTTTGTGGCAAGGTCTCTGCCCGCTTGCCCTGTATCGGCTCTTATCAGCTTGTAACCCTCCGAGGTTTGTTGTTACCTTTGCAGCTGGGGTTTGAGGGGGAAACTCTTGGGCTGTGTCTACACTAGGAAGCGGCGCTATGTTTTGGCCCTTAGACCTGGGAGCTGCAGGTTTCTTAATTTGCGTCTTTCTCTCAGGAGAGAGCCTGGCTTTGGGCATAGGGTGGGAGGGTTTTAACTTTCTGCATTCTGCTTGCCTGTGTAGTCTCAGGGAATAGAGAAAAGAAAAAAAACAGAAACAAAGCAGGCAACAAACCTTAGTTAATTTTGTAAACTTAATACAGAGATTTAATTTAACTTTTAAAATGATGGGAGGGTTATGGGAGTCTAGAAATAAGATGCACAGCATATAGGATTTGTGTTTCTGTGTTTGTGGTTCATAATTTATTTCTTTTTTTTCCCTACAGGTCAATTATCCACATTAATATTGTTTGGCTCTTTTTTCCCCGTACACCTCCAAGACTATTGTATTTTCTGCCTTGTAGCTTTATCCTTTTTTTTTTTTCCTGTTTAACTCAGCTGCAAAACACAAGATCATGAAGGTTGTAAACCAATTGGTTCCTTGTTAGAGAGAGTGTCACTGATAAGAGAAATAGAGATTGTCTCTACCTAGTTCCTGAGGTCTCCAGTGTTTAAATATGGATTTCTCTCCCACAACATAAGCCTGAAAAGTTTATTTTTGCTCTCCGAGGTTAATACTGAAGTGCCATTGATGAAGAGGAGCTACTTGACAGTTGCCTTTGACTGATTGAATTGTGCAGCATTGTTTACCCAGGAGGCACACTGAGATCCATTTGTTTTCATCCTTGACATTGTTTCCACCTGGGGTATGACAGAATTCTGATACAAAAGCAAAAACATAGGGAGGGGAACAATTCGGAATATAAACTAAGCATGGTAGGATCTTGAACACAAATTGTTGTAAAAGAAGAGAAGAGGAGGTGAAGGAATGGCATCCAGAGAGAGGCTGTATGAACTTTGGATGCTTTATTGTAATAAGGTAACTATTTTCTTATTTTTCTTTTTTTTTTTTTTTTTTAGACACTTTCTTTGCACACCTTAATAACAGGAGGTATTAGTTTGTTTTGTTGTCCCCTGGATGGTTATTTAATAGCTCTGTGTGGATTCCAGCTCACCAAAAATTAAGATAACATTATTTACAACTTTACATTTTCTTTTCTTTTTCTGTTTAATATATACTACACAAAATCTAACCCAAACAAACCTTACATTAAAAGAACATTGTTAAGGTTCTCAAGTATCAGAGGGGTAGCCCTGTTAATCTGGATCTGTAAAAGCAGCAAAGAATCCTGTGGCACCTTATAGACTAACAGATATTTTGGAGCATGAGCTTTCGCGGGTGAATACCCACATGCATCCGACGAAGTGGGTATTCACCCATGAAAGCTCATGCTCCAAAACGTCTGTTAGTCTATAAGGTGCCACAGGATTCTTTGCTATTGTGCTTCTTTGCAAAGTCTAGCACTCAAAAGTTGAGGAATGCCAGAACTCAAGTTACCTGTGCAACCTTAATTTGGCACAATGTTGTATATTTAATATGATTAGTGTCTATCCTATGATCACATAGTATTTCTTCCACACGACCCGTTTCATTCTGTGCACAGGATGGATGGTTCCTACTTAATTAGCAGCTATGCAATATTTTGTTTTCTTCTCATTGTTCAACATGTGGACCCAGGCCTCATTTGCTTCATACTATTAAAACCTTGATCTGAAGATAAAAAAGCCAGTGGTGCTCATCACTACAGTATCTAAGTGCTTCACAAACATTAATGAATTTATTTTCAAAGCATCCTTATGAAGTGAAGGGATAGTAACATTATCCCCATTGTACTTAACATTATGTAATGCTTCATATGTTCAAAGCACAGTTCCTGTTGACTTCAGTGGCAGCTGGGAGTGCACAGCATTTCTGCAAATCAGAAGTTTCCACACAGGCACGTAGAGTAATTTTAAATGGAAAGCATCTGAAAACATTAACCGTTTTAGAGACCTTGTCTATGAAGCGGGGAGGAATGGAGAGGGTGCACATGGCTGCACCACAGCCAACAGGATTGGTAGGTAATCAAGCTAAATTTCAGTGGCGAAGCTCCTACAAAGTTGGTCGTGCCAGAGCACAGGACAAGGCTCATGGAAAAGATTTTAATGGGATGTGACCTTACATTTAAGGGCTTTAAAAACTGAGAGGGTCACCTTAAAAATCCATTTGCCATGTTATAGACAACTAGGATAAAGAATGTAGTGTGGCAAAATATAGTCACAGCCATGCAGCCCAGTGCTCCAGCATTTTGTAATCAGTAAAGAGGCCTTTCCCCGCTTATTTAAGTAATATAGTTCTGCCCAAGGAGGTTTCACAGTGTTTGTTCTTCACATTTTCCCTTAATCTTTGGCCGGGTAGGTCAGTCACTGACTTGAAGGCAACATTGTTGTCTGTCAGCCAGCTTTAGGGGTATGTCTACACCACGATCTTGAGGTGTGACTTTAGCTTGGGTAGATATACCTGCACTAGCACGGGTGAAAACAGCAGTGTAAATGGCTACAGGCATCACAGGCTTCAATATGGACAATACAAGCATGAAGGACAGATATTGGGTACATACTTTTCCAAGAGACTGAGTGCTACCTTTGTGTTGTTTCAACCTATAAGGATACTGCATATTGAGAGTCTTAAGGCCATCCTAAAATTCTGATCTGCAGGTAGCAGTGACAGGTGAGACAATCAGACTGCCAGCCTCTTGGGGTTTTCCTTAAACAAACAAACAAAAAGTTGTGGATAACCAGTCATTTAGAAAACTCCATGCTTGTGAGCACTGGATTTCTGCTTTATTTTCAGAGAGTCTATCTGCATTACAATAACAGTGTTGGTATACAGTGTTCTCTCTGTCTTGGTTAGCGAAGTCTGTGCTGTAACATGTTTTTTCTATTATTGTTATAGTGTGTGTAGAAGGGAATTGTAGATCTAAAATTTTATTGGTGTTTAAGCCTTGGGCCTGGACAGAAAGGTGTGGACTGATGACTCTTTTAATAAATGGTGAGTTAGTCTAAAAAAAAAAAAAAAAAGCCAAAACACCATTATTTAAAACAGTTATTTTTCTCTATATTGGAGGAATCCCCAGCAAGGGAGACCTGGCAAATTTCTGGCCTTTTTGCACAGTCTGCATGGAAAAAGAAGTGGATTTCTATAAGAAAAATAAGTGCCCGTAGGGGCACCAGTACAACAGTTCTCTGCATAATCTAGTTATCACACCTCTGCTCAGGTATAGACACTCAAATGCTGCATGCTGAGGTTCATGTGCAAACTTTTATATGCTGTACTTGCTTCTTTCATATGGGGTTGTCTTCATTAAATGCTTTTCAGACCTCAGAGTAATCTCTGTGATAGCCAAATTAATTGAATTTATTTTATCTGCTTATGGAAAAATAGAGAACTTGAGTATTCAGATCTGTCAATCTGGCAGTTTTCACAGGGACTAAATAATTCATTTTAACAACCTTCTGTGCCGAGTGCTATACCTAAATCTTTGTAGAGTGAGTCCAGGTTAGATGCTGCGTTTGTAAACAAGCAGTCTTCATCCACTGGCATTGTTCTTGACTCTTATCCATACTATTCTGGGAAATTAAAATGAACTTGACCTTGAGCTGAGGAAGTAACCCAACATGCTTTGTGCTTCTTTCATGGATATTTTCAGTGAAGGTTCCTTAGGGAAGATAATGTAGTTGTTGCCTACCTTATTTGGGGGCAAATATAATATGACTTCTGCCTGTTTCTGTAAATTGATTCAGAGGAAAACTTTTCATGCCACTTACGTGCTCACTTTCAGAAGTCACCATCTGCCACTGGACATTTTAAAACAATCTGCTGTCTCCGCAATCTGTACCAAAAGACAGTGAAATGTACTGTAACTGACCTCCATATGAAATGTCCCAGTGCAGAGGTGAGAGTTAGTGTACCTAACTCTCAGATAATTAACTCTGACTGTTAAACTTCTAAACCTTCTCCATACAAAATGATAATTTTTTGTGTAAAGTCTTATACATATGTCTGTATAAAATATAGTGTGTTTATAAACAGAATAAATGGGTTTGTGATCAGACCAGCCTTTTGCATTGTAAGACCAGGTTGAACCACCATAATTGAAACTGATTTATCCAGACAAATGATGTTATAGTTCCATTTCTAAAACAAACTTGGCTCTTGCAAAATTATATTGTTTAGTTGTGGTGACAGGTATGCAATTTAACCAGACTATAACCTTTTTTGGCATTCAACTTTAAACCTTGTGAAACACACTCCCTCCCACTTCTTCCCGCCCCCCCGCTATGTCATCCTCACTTAAATTTGCACAGGTCGTCCTTGTTGTATAATTGCTGATTTGACAACGTGATTTATGTCACAAAATACTACATAAGGGCAATAATTCTATGTCAAATAAACAAGCATTCTATATACAGTCTGTGTATAAAATGACAAAAAGAAAATATTGTATATAAGACTAGACTTTCTTGCCTCTACCTGTATTCTTGGAGGATTTTGATTTATTTAAAGCAACAGAAGTATAAATGAACTATTTAAAAAAAATCAGCTTTCTCACAATTAATTTAATTAGAGGCAATATATCGAAGACTTTAAGTCCAGAAGGGACCATCATGATTATCTAGTTTGACCTCCTGTACATCGCAGGCCACAGAACCTCACCCACTCCTCTAATATGCCTATAACCTCTGGCTGAATTACTGAAGTCATTAAATCTTCATTTAAAGACTTCAAGCCACAGAGAATCCACCACTTGCTGTTTGAACTAGAGTACGTGATCTGTGACCTGTGCTGCAGAGAGAGAAAAGCCACCAAGGTCTCTGCCAATCTTACCTGGGGAAACTTCCTTCCCAACCTCAAATATGGTGATGAGATAACCCTGAGTGTGCGGCCAAGACCCACCAGCTGGACACATGGGAAAGAATTCTCTCTGGTAATTGAGTCCTCCCCAACTAGTGTTCATCTCCAACGGTTGGAGATATTTGCTAATAATAGTCACAGATGGGCCATATGCCATTGTAAGCAATCTCATCATAATATCCTTTCCATAAACTTAACAAGCTCAGTCTTAACCTGTTAGATTTTTTGCCCTCACTCTCCTTTTGGGAGGCTGTTCCAGAAGTTCACTTCGTTGATAATTAGACACCTTCATGTAATTTCAAGCCTAAAGTTGTTTGGCCAGTTGATATCTGGTTATTCTTGTGCCAATAGTGGCCCTTAAACACCAGGAAGGAGAGGAATTGTTTAAGTTAACCCTCTCATATATTTATAGACAAAAATCATATCTCCCCAAAGCCTTCATTTGATTGAGACTGAAGAAGCTTGACTTCTCTTGTAAGGTAGGTTCTCTGTTCCTCTGATCATGCTAGTAGTCTTTCTTTGCACTTGTTCCAATTTGAATGTATCTTTCTTAAACATCAGTGACCAGAATTGCACACAGTATTCCAGATGAGGTCTCAACAGTGCCTGGTACAAGGATAACCTTTTTCTATCTTTACTGGCTAGGCTCTCTGTCAGCCAGAGAGACAGACTTGGGAACACTCTTTCTTTTACAGTTATCTGTGTCCATGAGTGGGCGAAATGTGCATTGTTCTTCTACTAGCTACAGTATTACTAATGAAACATTAAAACAAAAATTAGTATTCCACAGACATTTAGAGAAGCTAGAAACATATGACAAAGTGTCACTGTTCACTTCTAAAGAGATTTGTTTCTAATCATTCATGTAGTGTTGTTTGAATAAATATAAAATGATTGTATTGTAATGAGCAGGCTAATATGTATTTTGTGCCCTGCCCTCTACTGTATAGAATCTGAACCATTTAATTATGTCATAGTAGTCCTAATATTAGAACTAAGTTAATGGGAATTTTTTTTGGTTACGTGACAAGGGCCTTTGCTTTTGAAAAGAAGGATCTGAAGTCTGTCCCCATTGTTCGTATCAAATTCCAAGTGTCCTTACTGTGCAGTATAATGACAACACTGTGAAGTTCCTAAATGGCCACAGATTTGGTTTGGCCTTATTGATAAATTGTGTTCTTTACAAGTTAATAAGGAACATCTAACTCAAAGTACAAAAAAGTTAAACCATTCAAAATTATTTAGAATCAGATATTGAAGAAACTAAAAGAATAATCATTGAATCTTAAAAGGCATCACATACCATGAAACCTTGGTGAAATGTGCAAAAGCTCAAGAATATCAGAGCAAACAAACACCTACTAATGACAAAGATGAAAAGCTTCCTAAAAGATCCAACCAATAAAACTTTTTAGGCAACCTTAAAAAAAAACACCACCACCAAAACAAACAGTAACAAACATCCAAAAGTGTAGGGAAGGAAATCTAAACCTGATTTCCATCCTTGTACAAACAATATTCAATTTTAGCTTCTCAGTATGGGTTGAGACCTCACATTGCAGTAGAACTAAGAACATATAATAATGTGTTATTCCCACCCTCTGTCTAAAAGAGCGATTTTTCGAAAACTCCTATGTGATTTATGAGCCTAAATCCTATTGATCTTACGCACTTTTGAAAACTTTACGCAAAGAACAATTGAAGAGAGATGAACAAAGTCACTGCAGTGTAGACTCCTGACAAATAAGTATGAGCAGGAGTTAGCTCATTTAATAGTTAGCACTATTCTTCTTGTACAGCAGTAAGAGCTAATAAAATGAAGGCAGGTAATAAGCCATTAATTGGCTACAAAAGGTAAATAATGTAATTTCATGTAGCTCACCACCCTTAAAGCCATACTATTCAGGATTTAAATTATAAGGTTGAAAAAAAAACCCAAAATGTTTTTGAGGACATGTTAAAGTTTGGACAGAAACAAACAATGGATTAGGTTGATTTCATTATCAATGCAATGACTCTCCAATGGAGTTTTATTTTAATGTTCACAAGAAAATGCTTAAGAGCATATGGAAGTATCCCATAAAACAATTTAAAACTCGCAGTGGGATGTGAAAGGCAGAAGTTACTGGGGAAAAAAATTGAAAAGGAGGTGGGCAGATAGATACACACCTTGGCCATAAGGTCAGAAATATCGATAGAATCCAAAGAGAAGATTAAGGATTCATAGTTTGAGTCTTCTTTAGAATTATCACAAGATAGGACACATATTTATCATCCCCATGGAAGAAAGCTATACATTTGAGTGAAAGTTGGTGGGAAGAATATAGGATGACACTAGCAATAAAAAGAAAGAATAAATTATTTTGTCCAGAAGCATCAATCAAAGATTAAAGAGAGATCCTGGCTGCTGTGAAAGAGTAACTAAAAGTTTATGTGGACAAGAATACAAGCCTAGCCTAAGCTTTTTCCAGTGACCACAACTCCACAAAAGTTATTTTATAGTACAGCTCTTAACACATCTGGTTACTGTAGGTGGAGACTCATAGGCGGTGTTGGTAGCAACACCTATAGTTAAGCTTTCCTCGTGCTTTCAATTACAGCTCTACCCTGATATAAAGTGACCTGATATAACATGAATTTGGATATAATGCAGTAAAGCAGCACTCCGGGGGGTGGGGCTGCGACCTCCAGCAAATCAAAGCGAGTTCGATATAACGCGGTTTCACCTATAATGTGGTAAGATTTTTTGGCTCCTGAGGACGACTTTATATCGGGGTAAAGGTGTATAAGTCCCAGCTTTCAGTTGATTATACGTTTGCCAAACTTTAACTGTTTGGGCTGAAACTTTCCAGTTAGGTGCCTGCCTCAGGCTGAACTTTGTTGGAAATTTTCAGCTAAAATGATTCAGTAACTTTGAAGAACAAAGTTGGGAAAAAGTGTATTTTTGCCCATGTTAAAAATTCTTACAGCCTTTTTCACTGAGAAGTTCTAGGTCCTCAGGAAGAAGGGCTTGAAATTTGACAGGAGGCTCAACCTAGCATCAGAGCTATGCCTCTGGCGGTCACTGTGGAATTTCACCCAAATGCAGCCAAGTTACAGGTCTCTGAAGAATTGCCGATCACTTAATAGCACATACGCAATTGATTGCATACTATTTTTGTCCCACAGGACCCCTGCTTCCATCAATGTACAGGATGGACAGTGCTCCGGGAGTGAATGGGGTTGTGTAATGATTGGAGCCAGTGTCTGTAGGACTTCTGCCTCATTTGTTACATGTGATCATGTAGTTGGAGACTATCATAAGTCACAGAAGAGGGCCAAATTCTGGCATTTCCTAACTTTTGAATCTTAGTCTTTGCAGCCTTAATGTAAATTAGTATAATATATATGAAATAATTTGCAATATAACATAAGCCAAGAACTGGTGTTATCAAGCAGTGAGGAAAAAAAAAACAATTAAATCCATGTTTATACAAATAATAATCAACACTCAGTAAAATCTGAAGCTGATAGGTAGTAAAGTAGGTGTCACTTTGAAATAAAATATAATAAAAGAAATAATGTTCCATTATATAATGCTTTTTATCAGAGGCATTCAAATTTCTCCTCAAGCATTCGTGAATGTAGTCTCCACACCCTTGTAGGATAAATGTTTTCTTCATTTTGCAATTGTGGAAGCTGAGGCACAGAAAGGTTGAGTGATGGGATCCCACAGGAAGCCTGTGGTAAAACAGAAATTAGAACTGAGGTCTTCTGATTCTAATTGCTTCAGCATCCTTTCTTCCAAATAAGCTCACGGGGTGACCAGGGAAATTTGAGAAGTTGCCTTAAAAACAAGAAGAAAAGACCTTTTAGTAATAAGGTGCAGATGGTTGCCAGATAAGTGTGTTCTTTAATGACTTCTTGCCTCAAAATAAGACCCACTGTTAGTTTTAAAATAGATAGGACTCTAATGAACAGTCCAGGTGGTAGTAGCAGATATATCCCTACAACACTCCTCAAATTCTAACAGAAACTATTGCAGTGTGTGGTAAACTGCTATCCTTATGGAAAGAGATGAGATGTGTTGTTTAAGCAAAGTTAGAGCTGGAGAAAATATGAGGTTCTAAGGTTCAAAATTCAAGCCCAGCACCAATTGTAGACCTCACTTTACCTCTACCAGCAATTAGAGAGAATGAGGAAAAATAATACATTAGTATTAGTATCACAGAAAGGAAAGTCTTCAGGTAACAAGTCTCAGGCAATACAAACAGAGTGATATTCCTATAAATTACGCTTTTGTGTCCATTGTAATGATAGCCGTGTTGGCCTCTAGATATTAGGATGCTCGAAAGCTTGTCTCTTTTGGCAACAGAAGTTAGCCCAATAAAAGATATTACCTCACCTACCTTGTCTCTCTAATATTGTGGACAATTGGATGAAATTTCTAGTGTTTTTGAATCTCCTGGGAGTATATCTGAGGCCTTGTTAGCTGATAGTAGACATGCAGAAAGTAACTTTTTAAAGCAAGTTACTCAGGTAGATATAGCTGCTTCTCTGTAGAGACTGATTAGTTTAACATACAGTGGCATTATCAGGCACATTGTTCTGACATGCGGACGTTTTTAACTGAGGGAAAATTTCCAGAAGTGCTTTAGTCTGGTTTCATTGAAACCACTGAAAATTTTACTTTCTATTTGAAATGTGTAAAACTATTGGTATATTATAATTGTCTTTTTATCATCAATTACTTAAGCCATTATCTAGAAATTAATTTACAAAATCAGCTCGCTCCTGTCATATGGCTCACAGGTACACATTTTTCTGCTGATGGGAAGAACACTGGGAATGTCAGGTAAGGCGTGACAATTGCCAGTCTTCTACGGAAATATAGTGAGGGTATGTTTGTGATTAATCAGGCCATGAAGTAAACTCTCAAAATAAAAATAAGAAGTTTATCGCTTGGCTATAAAAATATACTTCAGGATGAAACTTGGCTCGTATTTATTTATTATGTTTGCGCAAAACTAAGTGGCTACTTTAAAAAAATAAAATCTAAAGGCACTTAGGGCTGAGTCCTGCTCCCATTTAAACCAGTGCCAAAACTCCCATTGATTTCAGTGGGAACAGGGTTTTTACCATACACCTTATTTTGAGCTAGTGATCGGAATTTCTGTTAACCCAAAGTCATTGCTTTGTGACTTTGGATTGCCACTCAAGAAATATTTTTTCTAGATCTCTTGGAAATTGCTTGGGATGCTCCCTGTTCCCTAGTTGTTACATGGGTCTTTCGTCTTTTACTAGTTGTGCTCTGTTGGGTCAGCTCTATTGACAGCAAAGTGAAAATTATTAGAATCAGTATATCACAGGATTGTAAATCCTGTGTTTATTGCCCCTTTCTGTTTAATAATTTATTGAGCAGTTGACTGGCTAAGCAGAATGCTATATCTCAGCTGTACAGAGCACTTCTGTGGTAGTGCGGGCTGGAACAGAGAGTTGAGGTGGGTCATTGGTATTTTACAAGAATAATACCACCAAGCTCTTATATAGTGCTTTTTATCAGTGGATCTCAAAGTGCTTTACAAAGGAGGCAAGCATCATTATCCCTATTTTACAGGTGGGGAACCCAAAGTACAGGGAGGTGAAATTACTTGTCCAATGTCATCCAGCAGGCAAGTGGCTGAGCTGAAAATAGAACCTAGGTCATCGGGATCCCAGTCCATTGTTCTTTCCACTAGGCCACCATAATGTGACTGTGGTGGCATTATTCAGATCTGTGTTTTTTATTATCTGGTTTGGGTCTCTTAGGTGATTTCACAGCCATGCACCAGCTCCAGAGGTGCACAGTTGGGTTCTCATCACCAATAAATGAATAGATTTTAAAAAGAGGAGAATTCTTTTTTTTACTCGAACAAGATTCTGATTGGTTTTTAAACTGGTCTTCGAGTAAGGATTGGCTTGATAACGAAGATAGTGAGTGTTTTGGTACTGCTGCACTTCTGCCTGTTATTTTCTCCAGACTTCTCCATTAAACACTGATGCCTTTGGAACCTCAGAAATCGTAAAGTAATTGAGTGTGAGTGTCGACTCTTTAGTGATTATCCAGTTGCCTGTCAAAGTTGATACTGAAAGATCATTTTTCCTGATTAGCATGTGGAGAAGAGAAGAAATAATACTGAATTCATTTCTAATATTTTAAGTGGTACTCTTTGTAGTGGTATTTCTTTTTACTTGCTTTATCAAGACTATAAGTTGTCTTATGGTTTGTTGCAATTCCATGTTAATAAAAATATTAATTCTAAAAGTTGACCAAAATGCTTGTATGAGTTTTAAAAACCCAAGTCAATAAATATTAAACCATGTAAGTCAAAACAGGACTAGTTCAAGATCTGAGCTTAGACTGTCAGCTGATATTAGTGGTCATTTTTAGCTGCTGTTCATTTCAAACTTGGACAGATATTACTTGGAATACTGTAGCATGTGGGAGCCATAGTCCTATTGTATACTTCAGCTAAGATGAAGAATGGAAAGTTTTGAAAAAGTTTTAAAATAAGTTTGTGCCCTCTAACACGTCAAAATGAAGGCCACAGAAGGGTCTTAAAGAGACAGTTCTTTTGTCTTTATAAAAAAATTTCCTAACCTCCCTCCCCACACACACAAAACAGACCCCATGATGAAAGAAAATACCCAAAACTGCGTTAAAGACTATCATAAAATTCTGCTTTAAATAGACAAGTTCAATTAGAATGAAAGCTGTTAGTCTTAGGAGGAGAATTAAAGGCAGATTTTCATATTTAATGCTCCATTTCTATTAATTTTTGTAAGTGTAGTTCAACTTAGTATTGTCTGAATTGTTTTAATAATATTCAGGAAAAAATAGTTGCTGCTCTACTTTTGTTGAAAGGGCATCAATAATGAGATACAGGAAGAGCTTGTTGGGTTAGTAAGGCGAAGTCGACTTTGGAAGATTGAATGCCTGAAAAAAAGATGCACATACTATTTAACTTCACCCAGGCTCAATGTTTTGTGACAGCAAGCTAAATTTAATGACTTCAAACAACTGTCTTGTCAAACAAGTCTGACATGTATTCTGAACTGCCATGCTGGGGATTTTTGCCTTTTGAGCATGGAATGTCAACACTGAAAATAGCCGCAGGCAGATCCAACTTTTGTTTATAGCACTCAGTACTGGTACTTCCTGTACATAACTACAAAAATTGTACTGAACTTTGCTCTTCTAATTCCATCTTGAAGTTTGATTGAAGCACAGTGAAACCACCTCTTTGCTTTTCTTGCAAGTTTCATGAGGTGATCACTGAAATCTAAGTATAGGTAAGCCTAAAAGCAATTGATTTATGAAGAAATAAAAAACTGGAAGAGTATGCAAGGGACATTGTCAATTTGAAACCAGGGTAAATTTTTCAAAGGTGACTTGGTGGCTTGAGCCTAAGTCCCTCAAGCCCCACTGACGTTCAGTGAGATTTATGAGCCTTGAAAATGACACCTAGGGTTCTGTGTCACTTAGGTACTTTAAAAATTTTTACACTAGTCAATAAAAAAAAAATCAAAAGTAACTGGATGCTACTTTTCTCACCATTTAGAAAAAATGCCTATTCCTAATGTAAAATTTTCATTTTCCTGTTGGTCTTCAACTGAGTTCAAAGCTTAACACTAGATTGCGGTTGGTTTTTCATATCGTTGCTTCTGAAAGTTGCCATGTTCTTCAAGAGAGCCTAATCTGATAATTCTAGGTACTTTGTGCTTTGTTTGGATATGTTTATAAGATTTCATCGTTGAAAGCTTACTTTTCCATTGCATTACTTACCGAGTTTAAAGACTGCCTTGCTAGACCTAGAATTCCCTGTAAATTTAATATAATAGTCGGAATGTATTTACTGTTTTGTACAGAAGTATTTGCTCACAAAGTGTAACTTTCTATAAAGCAGTCTAACACGCTGGCTAACCTGCTTTATTTTGAAGCTATTTTCTGAAGGAATGGAATGATTGCTGTGGTAAAATATACAATTGACTTCTAAAGCGACTTGTAAGAATCACTATACTGTATGATCTGGCAACATTTCTTTTTAAACTATAACTAGCTGTGAATATTATTACTCACTTAGGAGACTGTTATAAAATGAAGGCTTAATGTATGCTATTTTGATTGAGGTGGGGAGGAGGTAAAATATTTGAAAGGAAAGAACAGGAAAACATTTTCATTTCCAGATGATCTGAGCTATCTTTTGCTTTAGCTAACTTGCATTTTTTTCAAGATGATTGAATAATGTTGCCATAGTAGCTGTAAAGGTTAATCGCCAAATTCTAATCCTCTTTATCCCTGTGCAAACCTATTGAGCTCAAAAGCCTAGAATTAGACCCTAAGTATTTGCGGTTCGCTTCTTGATCATTATGTAAAGAGCTTAGCACATTTTTGAACCCGCTTTTGCTTCCGCAACAAGTGAAATGTATTTTATAATTGTCTTGCTAAAAACATAGATAAATGGATAGCTATTTAATTTCCACTTTCTAATTTAACCTCTTGGAATTCTGAGCCTAAAATTATTCTGTAGATGTCTTGAAGCTCCTAACAGATATGGAGATATACATTAAATGACTGTAGGTGGAATTTTTGAAACATATCCTGCAAACTATTTGAGGTAGTTTTCTTGGTGGCAAATCAGTTATTTTAGGCCATGGACTTGTGGATTTGAATCCCAAAGATACAAAGAGCTGTGCGACTATTTTCTTATAAAAATAAATAAAACATTAATCACAGAAAACTTGGCGAACTCTCTTATTTTTGCAGAAGGTGGTTCACCTAATTTGTGTTCTCATCAATTGAACAGTAGTAAGAATAGTAGTAAAAAATAAGATAATGAAGTCTGACCAAGTTACAGCTTTTCCTTTTCCCCCTCCACAGTGCAAATCAAATTCCCTTCTTCCTATTTCGTTTAAGTTAGTGTCCCTACATTTGGTGAGAAAACTAGTACAAAGATGTTGGTTTATACACAGTGGTTTGTATTGTTTCTCCTTATGATGCTATAGTATACTACCATATAGTTTTTGTCAGGAGAGTGTGGTGCATCTCCCCATAGCAGCATTAAATGAATTTATAATGGTTGCCTGAATTACAGATCTAGGCCAGCTCCAGATTTCTGCTTGCAAGATGTCAGCAAAATTTAATTATGGAATGAAAGATAAGTCTTATTCCATGGCTTCTACCACTGTTACTGTTAGCAGGGCCTTAGAGTAACTTTCAGATATGAGACACTATATTGTGGGAGGACTGAACCAGTGCAGTGTAATACTTGTTTTCTTGTCTGTAGCGGAAGGGGGATCCATATGACTGTATTGAATTAATTGGACTTGAGCCAAAGATCTTATCCCAAGTGGCTCAAGCATTTGATACAGTCAACCCTAATAAAATCCCCAGGATGCAAGCCATTGCCCATTTCATACTGAACCTGAGGTATTCCAAGCCTCAGCTCCCCACAGTCTTTACCACGACCTGGTAACATGTGAAAACTACAAACTGCCCTGTCTTCACTAGGATTTTACCTCGTGTTGGTTACCATGTGTTAGTTAACACAAGATAAAACATTCCTTTTTTTCCAAGTGAAGACACATCCTAAGGAACCTTGCCTCAAATCCTTTGTAGAGGTGGGACAGAGTAGTAAGGAGTGTCAGCACAGGGGGACCCTCTCATGTCAATTTCTTAGTGCTGGGAAGGAACACATTTTCTTGTTTTCTGTTGTTCCTCAGAACTTACAACTGCTTCTCTATTCTCACGCTAGATGAATGCTGTTACCTGTATGCCAGTATGTAACAGTGCTTAGTACTCAAATGCACTTGCCAAGATTCTGGCACATGAACTCCTGCCCACTGTTGTGCTGCTGTTTGGGTTACAGATTACATCATGGAAAGAGAGTAAGTGGTGGAAAAATAAAATTACTCCCCTTTTCCCCCTCAAAACCCAAAACCCTTGTGAGGAGGAGAGGAGAAGGAAATGAATGAAGGAGGAATCAGACAGGAAAATATTCTAAAACCAATTTTATTAAATTTTAAATTGGGGATCAAAATTTACCGTAAAATGTCTTTCTGTGCAAGAAAAAACTACTGATATGCAGTGGATGTACACAAAAAGCACAGAAAGGCTTTGCTATCCATTAATAAAATATCAGTTTATATTATGGAAATATAATATCAAAGGAAAATGAAGACACCGGTATTTTAAAAAAACCAAACTCCAACTTTGCAAACCAAGGGATGTCTTCTAAACAAATTGGGATGGCCCTCAAGAATCCTAGAATTATGGAAATATAGATTTGGAAAGGACTTCAAGAGATCATCTAGTCCATCTCCCCCTAAGTAGAGGTAGGGCCAAGTATACCTATGATGGTGAGTATTCAGCCCCATCTCCAGGAGCTCGTAGGTTTTGTGACTGCTTGACCACTATCAGCACTCTCCAGTGTGAGTTCAATCTCTTAGAACTGCTCATAATTAAAATTTATATGACTGGTTGCTCACAACGAGTGCCCGCGATGGATATTGCTGAAGCTGGGCTGATCATGGTTTAGCTGCAAGTGTGAAAAAGGAAGAAGCGTGAGTAGATTCAAAATTTAAAATCTGGCTTTAACTTCTGTTTCTATTATGGAAGATAATTTTTGCCTACACTTTATCCTTCCTTCTTGCCTTGATTTAAGTTGCTTTGTGCTGTCACTTGAATGAAGACCTAGTTTTCTTGTCTCAATGAATGTATCAACACGTATGTACCAAGGAAGATTTCTTTACACCAGTGTTGTGACATACAAACTCATAATTCTAATGACTGAGAATAATAATTTGGCTTGGATGGTGAGGAGAAAGAGGGTTGAATTAAAAAAAGTAAGCTACATGTAGTAGCCAGATAATAATATTATATTTTTGGTAAAACCAAGAGCTACATTAGATATATAATATGTATGTTTAGGAAATAAGTGCCCACTGTTGTGTTAACTGTACCCGCATTACAGGCATTTCACTCACAAAGATGAATTTAATTCTGTGCATTACAAGTATTAGAATATTTAAATCTGTGGCCCTGTGTAACATCTTTAGCTTTTTGTCTTTTGTGGCGTACATAATCATTTATTTCTTACATACCGGTATTGCATGTCTGGTAATGTTCTCTTTTACTGCTTGTCTGCACTGTTAGTCTTATAAAGGCACTACAAGTTAAGGATAAGGAGCTTTACTTGAATTTTAAGATTGAAGTGGATTGAGAATAAAACAATATGCATTTAAAAAGGAGCAAAACAGGCATTTAACCAAATTTTTTTCTGACTTCCTTCCCTCACTATCTATAAACCAAATATGGAGTCTGATATTGGAGTTGGTTGCATTACTTGCCAGCACTGTCACAGAAGTGTACTGTGAACTAAAGATGAAGCTCAGCGGTGTCAACAAATAAATTTATTTGCGAATATCACCACTTGGTAATCTGACTTTACATTTCAAAAAGAGCTTATTCGTTCCAAGGAAAACATCAGTTCCATCAGTAGGAAAGTAAACAGATCAAGTTTCTGTGCTAGCAGTAAGCGTTATTGTAGTTGTAAGCTAAGCAAATTAAAGAACTCATTCATATCTATAAACATATGGATTTCCATTTGTAAGTATCACTGTGTCTCTCCTAACCAAGAAGATACTCTATTAATTACTGAAATAATGGCTCCCTTTCTCCCTCTTTTCTGTTTAAGTGTTTACATGCCTGTGACTGTCAATCCATATGCTTGCTGAAAATAATTTGCTGTAGGGTTATTAGAAAATAAATGACTACAGCTTCTACGTTTTGAAAATTTAGAAACCATATCAAGAAAAGTAAATCTGATATTTCAATAATAGTTTAATCTGAAGCCAGCAACATTTTAAAAACATTTTATGCTATTTTTAGACAATTCTTTTTTGGATGTTGGTATGTCTGAATTCCTGTCCATCATTTACTTTTGGTTGTCTGTATATTCAACTTCTCAAATCTACAGTTGGCTGCCCTGGCCCCATCTAGGAGAGGTGGATACCATGGTAGATTGATTTAAATCATCAATCTTAATCATAATTTTAATCAGAAAGCAGGATTGAAAACTTGATTTTAAATAATTGATTTTAATTTTGTTTTGCATTTGTACTTTTTAGTTATTTTTCTAAAGAGATGTTCATTCTCATTGGTTGGTATATCCATTTAAAACATGTAGATTTGCAAAGAAATATGGATTTACACTGTTTGTTGGTAGGTTTTGCTAATCAGGAAGATACACTACAGTATTTATATACATGTATCCAAGCAATTATATAGCTTAATTTACATTTATTCAGAGTCTTAATTTTTACTCTCATGTTAGAAAATGGTCAGAGGCATTTCTTATTTAATAGATTAATTTTTTTTACTGATTTGTGTCAAGCTGCCTTTAGATGGAAAACAGAATTCAATTAAAAATACATCATAACAGCACTTAAATGTTTTTTATTAGACAAATGAGACTACCTTAAATGTGATGGATACATAAGGGGAAATGTTTATCAAAACATGCTTTGCATTTAAAACTAACTTACTTATTAAATGAAGGAATTACTGACACTGGTAAATTGAGCTAATTATGTGTCTGGTTTCCACATCCTTCAAGTTTTTAGAACCAGTAGATCTCATTCTTTTCCACTCATATATTGGAAACAGAAAGTAAGCTTTTTTTTTTTTTTTTTTAAACTCTGAGTAAGTTTCTCAACTTCGAATGAACTAGTTCAAACAAAAGAAAAATTCTTTGTGTATCTGCAGAAAAGGCTACTGCTGTCAAAAACTACTTTATCACTTCAGCAAGGTTCAGGTGCTTAGCCAATAACTTCCAACATTTCAGTGGTATGACTTTCTTTAAAACATTGGCAGCAAATGTATATTAATTGAATGGTTCATCTCCAGCCCTAACTTATTGTGGCTGACACGAATGATTGTCAGATGCCCATGTCATAGCAGCATCTACCAAAGTACTTTGTATTGAGAATATTGTCAAGAAAATGAGGTGGAATGAGTGAATCTACTTCTCCATTGCCTGCAATTTAACTTTATTGTTGGGTATTTCATTCTACTGTTTCTTGAATTTTTTTTTCCAAATTTCAATAGCATTGTAATAGAGCAGCTGTCTTTTTGTAATTTGTCTATAGTGATGGAAATAGATTTCAGTATATCACGATAGCTTGACCAGCTTAGAACATAATAAAATATACATAGCTTTGTCTACACTAGGCTATTAGAACATAATGAATACTTCTAAAACACCTCTAAATTGTACTTTAGAGAGAGGCGGAGGAGGAGCATTGGAAAGGGAAAAGTGAGTATTTTTCAGATGAGAGTAGGAGTGGGGAGATAGTGGAAAGGAACCAAGAGGGTTGAGTGAAAAAGGGAGAGCCTGAGAGTGATGAGCTAAAAAAGAGAGTGAGATTGGGAGGAAGGGAGGGAGAAGGGGATGGGAAGGAATAACAAAATGTAATGCAAAGAGAAAGCAGGAGGGAAGGAAAGAATGAAGAACAGACATTGGAGGTTGAGGAGGGCGGCGGGAAGGGAGGAAAAGGCCTGTCTATATATCACAGAACTGCACTTTAAATCATATTATGGCATCATATTGATTAATAGCTTATGTGCCTGCCTGTTTTAGGAGGTGTCTCCCATCTCTTAGGGATTTTGGATTAGAAAGAGATGTCCATACCGCAAGTGTTACTTATGGAGAAAGCCCTTCTCAGTGAGGAAGGCTTTGCAGCATTTCCTACAGATGGTCAGACTGGATTTGCCTGATCGCCTCTGGAAGATTATTCCATAGCTGTATCCCGTTGACTAAGAATGTTTTGTCTCCCACTCTACACACTTTGCCCTGAGCTTTTTGATCTGTGTTGTCAGAGAAGTGCAGCTGTCGCAAAAATGGAAGAGAGTATGGGAAAAGCGAAAAATAAGTTGAATGCCAAAATTTTATGATAAATAATATGTGAATATTTGAATTTACACTTTGTGTATGTCTAGATATTGCCAAAGCATCTCTGCCAGGGAAGGGAAGGCTTATCTCTGGTTCATCAGTTTACTTCTGAAAAATCAGATTTTTTGCCTTTTGAAATGAGTGTACACCAAATGACAGATATTCTGACAAGCTTTCCCAGGGGACACTACTTCCAACATTTCTGCCAAGGTTACCTCCCTCTTTCCCTCTGCTACTCATTTTGAACCCTGCAGTGTAAGGGAGGAATGTAGAGGAAGATGGGAATGTATGAGAGGGGAGAGCTTTAGTGACATCGCCCACTGAAATGCCAGCAACCGTTAATACAGCCTTAGTGGTGCCCTGAGAATGGAATTTGGCCTCTGGTCAATAGATAGTGAATGTCACTACTATGCTCTAACGAGATAAACAAGTTTTTGTTTCTCTGCTAGTCCCAGGTCTACTTCTTTCCATGCTGTTGTGCAGGTAGTGACTAATTTTGTAAATTGTATGTGAATGAATCTTTTAAAACGAGAAGCAAACAGGCCAAAGGCTCCTGTTTTTCTGGAAGTGAGTCACCATCTAGTATTAGGGGGTAGCCGTGTTAATCTGTATCCACAAAAACAACAAGGAGTCCGGTGGCACCTTAAAACTAACAGATTTATTTGGGCATAAGCTTTCATGGGTAAAAGAATTGAGGTTTTTTACTCACGAAAACTTATGCCCAGATAAATTTGTTAGTCTTTAAGGTGCCACTGGACTCCTTTACCATCCAATATTCCTATATAGTGTGAGATAGATATAGATATTTGCTTTAGAATAGGCTATCAATGAGTCTTGAATGCCTTTACACAAAAAACTTTGTCCATAAGACACTGAAACAAGGATGCCTTTCCAAGCCCACACCGGGCTCCTAGTGGGCATATCCTTAAACCACATGGGATGGGCGAGAAATAGCAGCCTCCTTGGAGGCCAGTCCTTACCCAGTGCACAAAGACTCTTTCTGCGGTGGTAACTAGGGGAGCAGTGTCAGCTGGAGCTGGGCTTGAGGAGAGGTATCTTCAGAACCGTGGACATCTATGTGTGATACAGGCGATGGTTGGCTGATGTCGTGTTAGTTCTAATTTACTAAAATAATGTCAACCAGTCGTTCCTGTGATCACTTGGTCTTTCCACTCACCCTTTGTCTCGACTATTTAGATTTATAAGGTCTTTGCAGCAGGGACCGTTTTAGTATTTGTATAGCACCCAGCACAATCCTGACAGTAGTCTTTTGGGTGCTATCATAAAGAACAAAAAATAATTCATGTTCAGGTTGCCCCCCTTATTACCAGGAGATGAAGTCCAGCTATGAAAAATATGGAAAAGTATATTTTTAATAGAGATCACTCCCCGGTGTGGTGTTCATGGTATGAAGTTATATACAGTGCACGTTATACATTTTTTATTCCATATATGATCCTTTGCATGGTTATTGCTGGAATATAGGACAAATTGAGTCCTATATTGAGTTGATACAGAGAGTGAGATATGGGGCAAAAAAAAAAGTTACATTCCGTAAAACAAGAGTCTAGTGTCATCCTAATTAGCTTTAGTGCAAAATACAGAGCATTTTATTTAAATCTCTTTACTAAGGATAGGTTGATTTAAAAAAAAATTATCATCTTTTAGGAAGCTGACAACCACTGGAGAGTATTTGAGGCTTGTTATAGACTGTCTAAAATATTTTGTTTGAAATTGATATCAGGAAGCAGAGAAGTACTAAAATGGATGTGTAACCAGTTGGAAAGAGCTCAACTTAGCTGAGAATTTCTGATGAAAATCTTTTGGGTTGGGACTAAAATTTAATTTTCCCTATCAAAGCTTTTTTTAAATAATATTTTTAAATGTTTTCTCTCTTGTAGACAATACCATTTCTCATACAATTTTGTAGATCATCAGTAAACATAACAATTTTTTCTTTGTGTTCTTTTCACTTTACAGAAAGACCCAGATTATTTGCAGCTTTGGCTGGACAGTTTTGTTTCTAGCTATGAACAATTTCTGGATGTGGACTTCGAGAAACTTCCCACGAGGTATGTAGAAATTCAGATCTGCTCATCTTGTGTTTGATATCTGGAGAGAACCTGGCTGTGTTCTGGGCTCCAAATCCTGTTTAAAATATATGTTATATAATGGTTTGTTCCATGCCAGTATTTCTTGACTGGCACTCCCAGTCCCATTCTTTAAAGGTCAAATTTGGGTTGCTAATGATGAAACTAAGTAAACAGTGGTATTTGCATCAAACCAGGAAATGGCATCAACATAAATTTTGTTTTTGTTAGCAGAAATTTACTTATTACAGCTCTTTGTACATTGCTGAAATAAGTATTCTGCAGTAAGCCTGGTGCGTGAAGTAATATTTTGGTGGTTTAAAAGAATATACAAGGGAAAGATCTGGATTGTAGATATAGTTTTGCGATTTAATCTCTGGGATTATTTTAATATTAAGGATGAGATAAAATTCTAAATTTGACTAATATAGTTGAAAAAATGTGAAAATAAGATGCTTCTTTACTTGTCTGCTTAGACCTTAGTTCAGGCTTTTGTATATTGTCCTGCAACAGCAGTGTTACCACCCCTAAACATTGAAAAATCATGAGATTGATTTGAAGCATGAAATTTTAAAATATAATAAATGTTTGGTTCTTTTATGCCTTCTGGTTTTTGAACCTTCAGGGTTCATGTTCTCAAGCTTTTCTTCACAGCCATGAGGGCTAGAATTTTTTTTTTTTTTAACGAAAGCCTGGCTTTAGGAACTAGGGCATTTAAGAAAAACCAAATACTGTGAGAGGAAAAAAAATCATGAGAGTTGACCATAGTACTATAGCCAGTATTACACTGTCTTAGGAGATAGTGATGAATGCAGAGAATGAGGCTCCCTGTACTGTGGTTCTGGTCCTAAATCCATTACAATCAATGTTGGATCAGGTTTTATTTAAGTATTAGCAGTGTCCACAATTGTTGCAAGGAAACACTGAACCCTGAAATTGGGTCCTAGCAACTTAAAAGTGTACTTTTTCTTAGCTATGTGTAATAATACTTTTCATATAGAATTGATTATATCCAATTTATAACAAAAACTAAAAATGTTCTGTTTTGTATTGCATAGTCTGTCAGTTTTGCTTTGGTGAGGCAAAAATGTGTCCTCATAGGGTTGTGTATTTTTGCCTAGAAAGTGCATAACTTCTAAATTGTCATTCTATAACATATAGTTTAGTATGAGAAATGTTAACAGTGGAATAACTGGACTAAATTAGAAGTGTTTGGAAGTGTTTATCAACTACAGAATTGTTTTCATTTTTTCAGTAGCAACATGGCAGAAGATTAAAAGGAAAAAAACAAACATAAAGATAAACTGTGCAAAAGCAGTGACAGTGCCTTCATTGTGTGCGGAGTGATAGTTTCAAGAGCTCAATATAAAATCTAGTATTTTGCTGAGATTAATGACAGGATTAGTGCTGTGACCTAAAAGAATAAGACTGTATAGGATTGGACTCATTCTCTAACAGATATAGAGAGAAAATGTCTAGGCAAAATAAGGGAGAGGGCAGGTGACTATGGTGTTTTGATAGCCAGAAATAAATATCCTACTATGAGACAGTTTATGTTCATTTTAACAATAAATCGGTTTCTGTCCCTGATTGAACTTCGATATAATCACACTTGGTGACATCCTTCTGGATTTATTTTGTCATACATTATAAAATGTTGTAACTTTGATAGTGCAGTATTTCAAAGAGAAGAAATACAAAAGAATCAGAAATAATTCAAAATAAATATGGAGAGATCACTTTATAATCAGCACATTACACCATGACATTCACTTATACCAAAGCTAATCTCTAATTTGTGTCCCGGAGTTGCTTCCCCTTTATACATTTTAATCAAAAGCTAATTCTCCCTTCGATTCTGAAAGTGGTTGTGTTCTGCAAGCTGAAATGAGGAATTGTTGATGGAGAGAAAGCTGCTATGTGTACTTTCATCTGATAGGATCTCAAAATGTTTTACATGCATGCAGCACTTGATAGATGTTTCTGGGTGAAAGGCAGCTGAGAATGAGCCCACGTCCAGACTAACCCGCGGCATCGGCGGGTTAAAATCGATTGCTCGGGGATCGATATATCGCGTCTAGTCTGGACGCGATGTATCGATCCCCGAGCGCGCTTACATCGATTCCGGAACTCCATCAACCCGAACGGAGTTCCGGAATCGACACGGAGAGCCGCGGACATCGATGCCGCGCCGTCTGGACGGGTGAGTACCTCGATTTTAGAAATTCGACTTCAGCTACGTTATTCACGTAGCTGAAGTTGCGTATCTAAAATCGATTTTAATACCCTAGTCTGGACGTGGCCTGAGTGTTGTAAAACAGGGCAAGGAGAGGAAACTTTGAACAAACTAAGGCACTCTACTTTAATGAAAAATACCATGGGATTTATGTCCATGAAGAGAATATGGGACTTCAATTTTATCAGCCAAAAGACCAAAACACAGCTGACTTCATGGAACTCTAATTTGCTCTTGTCTGAGACATGAAGGAGTGAGTCAGTACTACTGAGATTTGAATCTAAATGGGTAATACCACAAGTGGGTCTGATTATAAGAACATCTTTTTCTGCACATAAAAATGTATTTCCTTTTAAATCTTGTATGCCAAGTTTGGGAACCTGAAAAATCACATTTTGTGTAATACATATCTCAAAAAACTCTGAATTAGTTTGTTCTCGAAGTGTGGATAAAACATATATGGTAAGGTATTATAGGCCAGAGAAAGAACCATTGGTTGTAGGGTGGATCTTCTTTTGCAACCCTATGCCTCAGTATGATTGCTACTTATAATTTTTTGTAGTGTTTTATCTAGATTAGATTTAAGTGTTTCAAGCAGTGGGGTTTATACCACTTCCATTGTGAAGGTGAGTACTCAGCAGTGTAATAGATCTGTTGACATCTGTGTATATTGAACATGAGATATTGTCGGTCCACTATTTTGCATTTTTCAAAGCATCTATTGCATCTTACTATATTTACAAATGAAAGGGTAATGTCTTACCAGTTGTTTAGAGGTTATTTTCCCTGCTGAGTGGGGAAGAAATTTTTCACTCTGGTTAATAACTGAAATAACTGCAAAAGCAGTATGAGTATGTTATCAGTTTACGACAAAGAAGCTTAAAGGAAGTTGTTGAAGAACAAATCAAACATTTTTACATACTTTATGGTGTTAGTTCAAACCCACATAAAAATGACTTTAGACACATGAAAGTCACATAAATAGCACATTTGTCAGGAGTTTATGGCTAAAAAGTGAAGTGTGATTTTTCTGCAGTTCTTATATTTTTAAGTCTGTGCTTCCTTTTGTAAAAATGCTAATCTGTAGTTAAACTGCAGCAGGATGAATAACAGTTGGAGACCAGTTTGACTCCATTCACACAATTAGTGTGGTGGATTAACATGTTCACCCATGTTAATGCAAAGATTGAGAAAATAATTAATGAGAGAACTATATTAGTTCCACAGATGCATCAGATTTCTTTCACTTCCAGGTTTTGATGATTTGCTGATAGTCTGACTTTAAAGACAGTGGTTCACAGTTACCAATGAATTGCACCTCTGACTCTTCCTAATCTCTTCCAGTGTAACCCCCTTCATGTCTCTGCTATCACATGTCTCCAGGTGATTCTCCTATTGTAGATCTGCACTTCATTGTAAACCCATGTCTGGGATCCAGGCTTCTGGACTCAGTGTTTCCAAGCCAGCACTTGAGTGTCCACATAGCATTGTAACCTGGGTTTACAGTTGCTGGACCCAAGTCTCACAGCCATGCTCACTCATTATACTGTGCTGTGCAGATCTTCTGATTCAGATCTGTGGTTTCAGCTGTGTCCATATTGCAAAATGACAGGGCTTGGACCTGAGTTACAAGGGAAAATCAGCTTCTGACCACACTCCTAGCAGGGTCCTAGAACTGGGTCCCGAGTGCCCATTGACCTGAGTCAGAGATACTGTATTTATGTGTAGACAGAAGGAGTGCTTGGGCTCAAACCTGAGTCAGAGCCCAGGCTTAGTCTAAAGTGTAGAGCATACTCCTACTCTCAGGCCTGGCACTGTATTGCAGTCCCTTGGTGTTAACTATGATTTCCTCAACAAGTGTGTCTTAGGCCTTGTCTACACTACACGTTTAAACCGATTTTAGCAGCATTAAACCGATTTAACGCTGTACCCGTCCACACTACGTGGCCCTTTATTTCGATATAAAGGGCTCTTTAAATCGGTTTCTGTACTTCTCCCCGACGAGAGGAGTAGCGCTAAAATCGGTATTACCATATCGGATTAGGTTTAGTGTGGCCGCAAATCGACGGTATTGGCCTCCGGGCGGTATCCCACAGTGCACCACTGTGACTGCTCTGGACAGCATTCTGAACTCGGATGCACTGGCCAGGTAGACGGGAAAAGCCCTGTGAACTTTTGAATTTCATTTCCTGTTTGGCCAGCGTGGAGCTCTGATCAGCACAGGTGACCATGCAGAGCTCATCAATTCAGGTAGCAATGCAGTTTCCTGAGAATAGAAAAAGAGCTCCAGCATGGACCGCACGGGAGGTGCTGGATCTGATCGCTGTATGGGGAGAGGATTCAGTGCTAACAGAACTCCGTTCCAAAAGACGAAATGAAAAAATATTTGAAAAAATTTCCAAGGCTATGATGGAGAAAGGCCACACCAGGGAGTCAGTGCAGTGCAGAGTGAAAGTTAAGGAGCTCAGACAAGCCTACCAAAAAACCAAAGCAGCAAATGGAAAGTCTGGGTCAGGTCCAAAAACATGTCACTTCTACGCTGAGCTGCATGCAATTTTAGGGGGCTGCGCCACCACTACCTCACCCCTGTCTGTGGATTCCGAGGTGGGGGTTGTAATCTCAACCATGGCTGAGAATTCTGTGGAGGGGGAAGATGAAGAGGAGGAGGAAGAGGAGGATGACCTTGCAGTGAGCACACAGCACTCGGTTAGCCCCAACTGCCAGAAGCTTTTTGTGACCCAGACAGAATTACCCTCCCAAGCCACTAGCCCAGACAGTGAAGCCATGGAAGCGACTTCTGGTGAGTGTACCTTTGTAAATATAAAACATGGTTTAAAAGCAAGTGTTTTTTAATGATTGATTTGCCATGAGGGCTTGGGATGCATTCGCGGCCAGTAAAGTTACTGGAAAAGTTTGATAACATGAAGACCAAGGACAGGGTAGGCCCACTGCTCAGTGAGGAGGTGGAAACAGTAACGGGAGACTTGGAAATGGCAGAGATGCTTAATGACTTCTTTGTTTCGGTCTTCACTGAGAAGTCTGAAGGAATGTCTAGTATAGTGAATGCTTATGGGAAGAGGGTAGGATTAGAAGATAAAATAAAAAAAGAGCAAGTAAAAAATCACTTAGAAAAGTTAGATGCCTGCAAGTCACCAGGGCCTGATGAAATGCATCCTAGAATACTCAAGGAGTTAATAGAGGAGGTAACTGAACCTCTAGCTATTATCTTTGGGAAATCATGGGAGACGGGGGAGATTCCAGAAGACTGGAAGGGGGCAAATATAGTGCCCATCTATAAAAAGGGAAATAAAAACAACCCAGGAAACTACAGACCAGTTAGTTTAACTTCTGTGCCAGGGAAGATAATGGAGCAAGTAATTAAAGAAATCATCTGCGAACACTTGGAAGGTGGTAAGGTGATAGGGAATAGCCAGCATGGATTTGTAAAGAACAAATCGTGTCAAACTAATCTGATAACATTCTTTGATAGGATAACGAGCCTTGTGGATAAGGGAGAAGCGGTGAATGTGATAAACCTAGACTTTAGTAAG
This sequence comes from Gopherus flavomarginatus, assembly GCF_025201925.1. Lineage (NCBI taxonomy): Eukaryota > Metazoa > Chordata > Testudines > Testudinidae > Gopherus > Gopherus flavomarginatus. The sequence continues at coordinate 21,726,596 of NC_066626.1, read as the reverse complement.
GCATTTGATACGGTCTCGCATGATATTCTTATAGATAAACTAGGAAAGTACCATTTAGATGGGGCTACTATAAGGTGGGTGCATAACTGGCTGGATAACCGTACTCAGAGAGTAGTTATTAATGGCTCCCAATCCTGCTGGAAAGGTATAACAAGTGCGGTTCCGCAGGGGTCTGTTTTGGGACCGGCTCTGTTCAATATCTTCATCAACGATTTAGATGTTGGCATAGAAAGTACGCTTATTAAGTTTGCGGACGATACCAAACTGGGAGGGATTGCAACTGCTTTGGAGGACAGGGTCAAAATTCAAAATGATCTGGACAAATTGGAGAAATGGTCTGAGGTAAGGTAAGGATGAAGTTCAATAAAGATAAATGCAAAGTGCTCCACTTAGGAAGGAACAATCAGTTTCACACATACAGAATGGGAAGAGACTGTCTAGGAAGGAGTATGGCAGAAAGAGATCTAGGGGTCATAGTGGACCACAAGCTTAATATGAGTCAACAGTGTGATACTGTTGCAAAAAAAGCAAACGTGATTCTGGGATGCATTAACAGGTGTGTTGTAAACAAGACATGAGAAGTCATTCTTCCGCTTTACTCTGCACTGGTTAGGCCTCAACTGGAGTATTGTGTCCAGTTCTGGGCACCGCATTTCAAGAAAGATGTGGAGAAATTGGAGAGGGTCCAGAGAAGAGCAACAAGAATGATTAAAGGTCTTGAGAACATGACCTATGAAGGAAGGCTGAAGGAATTGGGTTTGTTTAGTTTGGAAAAGAGAAGACTGAGAGGGGACATGATAGCAGTTTTCAGGTATCTAAAAGGGTGTCATCAGGAAGAAGGAGAAAACTTGTTCACCTTAGCCTCCAGTGATAGAACAAGAAGCAATGGACTTAAACTGCAGCAAGGGAGATTCAGGTTGGACATTAGGAAAAAGTTCCTAACTGTCAGGGTAGTTAAACACTGGAATAGATTGCCTAGGGAAGTTGTGGAATCTCCATCTCTGGAGATATTTAAGAGTAGGTTAGATAAATATCTATTAGGGATGGTCTAGACAGTATTTGGTCCTGCCATGAGGGCAGGGGACTGGACTCGATGACCTTTCGAGGTCCCTTCCAGTCCTAGAGTCTGAGTCTGTCTGGGGATGGAGCGGAAATCCTCCAGGGACGTCTCCATGAAGCGCTCCTGAAGGTACTCCAAAAGCATTTGCAGAAGGTTTCTGGGCAAGGCAGTCTTGTTCCGTCCACCATGGTAGGACACTTGACCACGCCATGCATGTAGCAAGTAATCTGGTATCATTGCATGACAAAGCCTAGCTGCGTATGGTCCCGGTGATTGCTGGCATTCAAGAAACATCCGTTCTTTATCTCGCTGTGTTATCCTCAGGAGAGTGATATCGTTCATGGTAACCTAGTTGAAATTCAGGAATTTAATTAAGGGGACAGAGCTGGCCATTTTCCTCCTGGGCTGTTGCTTAAAAGAAATCTTTCCTTGCACGTAGCCAAGCGGGGGGAGGGGAAGAAGGATAGCACTGAGCTTTTTTGCTTTTGGCTAGCAGGAATCTTCCCAGCTACCAGCCACGCGGTGGGGGGGAAAAAGGGGGTGATTAGCAGTGATCTTCCATGATACCAGCCATGCGGTGGGGGGAGGGCTAAAGCAATCATCCTAGAGAATTGGATGGGGGGGGTTGGCTTCTGCTGCTGCATGTTAACAGGAAAGAAGCATCAGAGGGCACTGTGTATCTGAAGGCTGGAGAAGCCAAAAGACAATGTTACCATGGCCGCATGCAAGCTGAATTCTGATGCCCGGACCTGCGTCTGTGAGACCTGTAACACCAGAGCCGCAGGCACTCAATATTAAGATGCAAAATACGACCTTGTAGTGAAATCACATGTGCTATGTAAGGTGAATAGTGTTGTTCACTGTGAAAGAGTATAACCATTGTTCTGCAAAATGTATCTTTTTAAATAATTCTCTCCCTTTTTTCCCCTCCCTCATGCAGCTGCACATTTTCAAGCCTCCCTACTCCATCCCGAAGGCTATCTCAGATAAGGCGGAGGAAAAAAAAGACGTGAGACGAAATGTTCTCGAAAATCATGGAAGTAACCCGCAATGAAAGAGCTCATCTGAAGGAGTGGAAGGATGTAGTATCAAATTACAGGAAAGATGCCAGTGAACGTGAGGACAGGAGGGACACTTGAGATGAGAGGTGGTGGCAGGAAGATCTGAGGTGTAGGCAGGAAGATCAGCGGTGGCGGGATGCAACACTGGTGCTGCTGCGTGATCAAACTGATATCCTCCGACGTCTGGTGGATCTTCAGGAAGAGCAGCGGGGTCACAGAGTGCCTCTGCAGCCCCTGTGTAACCACCCTCACCGCTCACCATGTTCCACATCTTCCTCACCCAGACATGTAAGAACGCATGGGGGAAGGCTTCGTGCACCCACCCACTCCACCCCCGTGGACAGTCCAACCAAAAGGCTGTCATTACATTGAAATGTGTTTAATGGCCTTTTCCTTCCCTCCTATTCTCCTCCCAAACCACACCCGGGATACCTTGTCAGTTCTCTGCCTCTTTTTATAATTACTTTTTAATAATAAATACATGATTTTAAACGATAGTGACTGTATTTCCTTAAGCAAGCTGTAATCGTATGGGGAGAGTGGGTTGCTTACAGGGAAGGAGTCAATAAAGAGGGGGGTTCATGGAGGGGAAACAAACAAAGCAGTCACACCGTACCCTGGCCCGTGATGAAACTTGTTTTCAAAGCTTCTCTGATGCGCACCGCTTTGTGGTGTGCTCTTCTAATCGCCCTAGTGTCTGGCTGCGCGTAATCAGCGGCCAGGTGATTTGCCTCAGCCTCCCACCCTGCCATAAAGGTCTCCCCCTTACTCTCACAGAGATTGTGGAGCACACAGCAAGCAGCAATAACAAAAGGGACATTGGTTTGGCTGACGTCTGAGCAAGTCAGTAATGTGCGCCAGCGCGCCTTTAAACGGCCAAATGCGCATTCTACCACCATCCTGCACTTGCTCAGCCTGTAGTTGAACAGCTCCTGACCACTGTCCAGGCTGCCTGTGTATGGCTTCATGAGCCATGGCATTAAGGGGTAGGCTGGGTCCCCCAGGATAACTATAGGCATTTCAACATCCCCAACTGTTATTGTCTGGTCTGGGAAGTAATTCCCTTGCTGCAGCAGTTTAAACAGAGCAGTGCTTCTGAAGACGCGAGCGTCATGAACCCTTCCTGGCCATCCCACGTGGATGCTGGTGAAACGTCCCTTGTGATCCACCAGTGCTTGCAGCACCATTGAAAAGTACCCCTTGCGGTTTATGTACTGGGTGCCCTGGTGCTCCGGTGCCAAGATAGGGATATGGGTTCCATCTATAGCCTCCCCACAGATAGGGAATCCCATTGCAGCAAAGCCATCCACTATGACCTGCACGTTTCCCAGAGTCACAACCTTTCGTAGCAGCAGCTTAATGATTGCTTTGGCTACTTGCATCACAGCAACCCCCACAGTAGATTTTCCCACTCCAAATTGATTCCCGACTGACAGGTAGCTGTCTGGCATTGCAAGCTTCCAGAGGGCTATTGCCACTCGCTTCTCCACTGTTGAGGGCTGCTCTTATCTTGGTGTTCTGGCGTTTCAGGGCAGGGGAAAGCAAGTCACAAAGTTCCATGAAAGTGCCCTTATGCATGCGAAAGTTTCGCAGCCACTGCGAATTGTCCCACACCCGCAAAACTATGCGGTCCCACCAGTCTGTGCTTGTTTCCCGGGCCCAAAATCGGCGTTCAGTGGCTAGAACCTGCCCCATTACCAGCAGGATCTCCAAAGTGCAGGGACTCGCAGTTTGAGATAATTCTGTGTCCATGTCCTTATCACTCTCGTTGCCGCGCTGCCATAGCCGCCGCCGCCTCCTCCTTGCCTGGCTTTGCAGGTCCCGGTTCAGCATAGACTGCACGAGAATGCGCGAGGTGTTTACAACGTCCAAGATTGCGGTATTGATCTGAGCAGGGTCCATGCTTGCTGTGCTATGGCGTTTGCACAGTTCACCTAGGAAAAAAGGCGCGAAATGGTTGTCTGCTGCTTTCGGGGGAGGGGGGGGTGTGAGGCTGTACCCAGAACCACCCGTGACACTGTTTTTGCCCCATCAGGCACTGGGCTGTCAACCCAGAATTCCAAGGGATAGGGGAGACTGTGGGAACTATGGGATAGCTATGCGATAGCTACCCATAGTGCAACGCTCCAGAAATCGACGCTAGCCTCGGACCGTGGACGCACACCATCGAATTAATGTGCTTAGTGTGGTCTTGTGCACTCGACTTTATACAATCTGTTTTACAAAACTGGTTTATGTAAAATCGGAATAATCCCGTAATGTAGACGTACCCTGAGGCTCAGATCTTCGTTTCTGGAGAAGAAAGTGAGATGGCTAGTGAATCAGTACACAAGTTAGAATTTTATTTTGGCTTGTGGATGAACTTCTGACCCATGTCTTTTAAAAGAAAAATACATACTAAAAACAAACATCGGTTAATACCAGATTTTCCAATTCCCCTTTGAAATAGTCTTGTTTACACAGCTAGCTATACTAGGAAAAGCTGATACTGTGCTTTATGTACACAGCAAATCAGTCAGATTGTCTCCACAAATCTGACTGATTTGCTGTGGTGATATGCTAAAATCCTGCTCCATGAGGGATAAGAAATCTTGCTTGTTTCAAATAAACTTGTATTATATTTTCAGTCAGAGCAGCTCTACAAAAACGGACTTTTTTTTTTTTTTGCTCTGCACACAATCTCTTGTTATAATTTTTTTTGCAGTGGCTTATGCAGTAGCACAGAAAATGTGGAATTGGTAATAACTTCCAGTCTTGCTCCCTGAGGCTTTTTTTCCCTCTGTCTCATCAGTCAGCCTGTCTTTGGGTAGGGTGACCAGATGTCATGATTTTATAGGAACAGTCCCAATATTTGGGGCTTTTTTTTTTTCTTTTGGATGGGCTTCTATTACCACCCGCCTCGTCCCAATTTTTCACTCTTGCTATCTGGTCACTCTATCTTCGGGGGAGGGGGTGGTGGTGTGTGGCATGAGAGAGTTGCTGCTTACTTTACTGTGCAGCATGTAAACCTCTTGCTGAGAAACTACAGTTGGCCTTTTTGGAAAGCTACCTGTCTAGCTTAATTGAAATTATCAATAGAGAAATTTGTGGCCTGTGAAGGATTCTGTGTACATTGACTTATGCAAAATGTGGGCATATACCCTGGTATCTAGAAAGAGGAGGCTGCCTTCACAGAAAGATGCATTTCTTTTTTGGAGGTTGTGTGAACTTCAGACAGCATTTGTATAGCGTTCCAAAGGATCAGAAGAGTGTGCACAGCTGTGCTGTATATGAGTACTTTGAGTTCAGCTAGATGGCACTAATATTCTGGAAATACACATTTACATATATATCAGTGGGTTCTACTTAGGGGAGAGAGTCTCTCTGGTTGGTTTAGCAAACTATATCAATTTCTCCTCTTTTCCTCTGCAGAGATTTCTTCTCCAGTGCTAACAGATACAAATTATTTTGGCCCCAAATAGTACTGTATTTTCCTTTTAAATATTGGTAGGTATCATCTGAATAGTTGTTCCCCCCGTCCATAAAGTTCCACTTTTGGAGTTGGATCTGATTTTGGAGGTTGATTTTTCTCGCTTACCATATCTGGTTCTAACTACAGGCTGTTGCAGGCTGGGTCCTCCAGTTGTTGCCAGCTCTTCATTTTCCCAAAACTATTTCCCATATGTTTCCCTGAAGTATCCTCCCTAGGTCAGACAGCTGACACAACAGAGCATCTCTTCATCAGGTGAAAGAATGAATGAACAACTCTTGGACTGAAAACTGCACTCCCTGCAAGTGAGATAATGACAGAAGGAGTCTATAGTAAACATTGCTGCTCCAACCCATCTGAGCATTTCCAGGATGTTATTGAACCAGAATAATCTATGTAGCAGTATTGTGTATTCTGGCCTTGCTGCTGTTTTTGTCTGTAATTTTCTTCTCCTGAGTCTCTCTGATATTTTACACAAATCTTTTGAACATAGGAAGATCGACTGGTGAGAATGCATGATGGTTCCCTAGAGTAAAGTCTGGGCATGGCAGGACTCTGATACATTGATTGTGCCAACATAATAGTATTGTGCTTTCTGTTTCTTTGCTTTTTAAAAATAAGGAGAGGAACAAATCTATTTCCTGGTTTGATCTCCAGAAACAAGTAATGATGGGGCATTAATTATTAATGCACCAGCCAAGTGCCAGGAGTCAGATGGATTGCTGGGGATTTCTGTCTGCCAGACCCCTTATTTTCCAGTTTTCTCACATGTAATAGTCCCATTAAATTTCTTATTTGTGTGTCTTGTATACTTAAGACACTGAAAAATTTCACTGTGGATATTTGGTAATTGGGCTTCAGTGGCTACTTTGTAGTTAATATTGTATTTATTTAGTTACTTTTGATCAGTACCAGTGATTGTAAAAATTTTTAATAGGGTGGCCATACCTTAATATATTTTGTATCACCTTCTCCTTGATTTGGGATTGCACGGACCAGTTCCCCTAGTTTTTCCTGTGGTGACTACAGCAGTTACTTACACGGACAAGTAATGTTAAGAAAACTATTCAATGTATTTTTAGCTGCCTTTCAATACAATGTAGCAGCTGAGAACAAGGAGGAAGAGCCGGCACAGTGTGACCGGGCAGTTTTTTGTGAACCAGCAAATATTTGTGAACCACCAATAGCCCCAGTTTAGGAACATGTGTATTACAACAGTGCACACAAATACACAAAATGTATAAATAAAAAAAATCATTTACATACATTAATTATTTTGTGTATTTTTTTAAAGGGTGGATGATGTGCCTCCTGGAATATCACTACTTCCTGATAATATTCTGCAGGTCCTGAGGCTTCAGCTGCTACAATGTGTCCAAAAAATGTCAGATGGACTAGAGGAGGAACAACAAGCCCTATCACTTTTACTTGTCAAATTCTTTATTATCCTTTGCAGGTATTTATTTGGTCTGGCTGCTTCTTTCACCAGTGTATTGTTTTGTCTGGGAAATCTTGATTTACTTAAAACGATATAGATAGAGATTCTTCATACACATGCAGTGTGACAAACATTGCCCAGTAGAGACAGAGAGACTCCATATTGCAGTCAAAACACACGGTATAATGAAAGGAAAAAAATAATAATATGGATAAAGAAGGCCATGATGAGAAAGGGACTGAGTGGAGAAAATGACAGCATATTATTTGTATTGAAAGTTCAAATGTATGTTAAATAACAGAAACAAGATTTAAAAAAAAAAAAAGATTGCTAATATGTTTTTGGCCATGAAATAACTTCCAAGGGAACTGTCCAGGGAAAAGTGATTCACATTCTTAACATATTTACATGTCCCTTAGTTTAGGAAAATATTTTATTTTATATTACTGGCATCTTCTGAAACTTTTATCTTCTTTTTTGTGCTATTGCTTAACCATATATCAAACAACCATATAAGTAGAGGTCTAAAATGTCCATTCCTCCAAAATTTTAAATTGTTCATTAACACAATTTAGAATACAACAGTTTTATCTCTAACAATGTCTATTGAGACAGAGCTGCTCTAAATTACACTCTGCAACTGTCCCCTGAGGAATATCTACAAAATGAGCATAGCTCTGTCACTGGCCATGTACACTCCTCATCTCCAATATGTCCCCATGATGTTGTCTAGAAAGGACCCAGCTCTACTCTGGCCAGAGAAATCTCCTTTTGCTAGGGATATTCCTCAGGAACCCTTTTCAACCTTGTGGTCCTTTCACCCTGCCAGAAAAATGAAAAGGCAGTGTATGGCAAGAGACAGTTGTGCCCAAATTGCGTTAAAATTCTAAGGGTATGTCCAGACTACCTGCCGGATCGGTGGGTAGCGATCGATTTATCAGGAATCGATATATTGCGTCTCATCTAGACGCGATATATCGATCCCCGAATGCGCTCCCGTCGACTCTGGAACTCCACTAGAGCGAGCCGTGGTAGTGGAGTCGACAGGGGAGACGCGGCCGTCGATCCTGTGCCGTGAGGGCAAGAGGTAAGTCGAAATAAGATACGTCGACTTCAGCTATGCTGTTCCCATATCTGAAGTTGCGTATCTTACATTGACCCCCCCCACTCCCAGTGTAGACCAGGCCTAAGGATAAGTTAAGGAAAGAGTAGTAGCTGTAGCTTTAGATTTCTGTTCTTTGTCAATTTTAGTTAGTCATTGAAAAAATATATTCTTTTTTGTCACTGAACTCCTTATTTTAGTTCACATGCCTCAAGGGTTGAGAAGTGTGTTTGTAAGACCTACAATATGCAAGCAGGGTTGGCTTTCTTTTGCCTTTTATGTTTTGTGTAGTGTTCTAAAAATATACACTCAGATGCCTGTCCTTTTAATTAAAAGAAAAAAAACCAAAACTGATAATAGGTCTGTGGAAAACTCACTCGGAGTTTTAGAAACCATTTGTGGCTAAGCCACCAGTTTTCTTAGTGATGTAAGAGGAATAATTGTTGTCTTTGGTACCAGATTCCATTTCTGAGTTTTGTTTATTTAGAATGCTCTGTGAATCAATTTAACTTCTGAAATCTGAGATTCCAGATAAAACAGATGTGACTGGAGCTCTGACTGTACTCTGATTTTCTTTTAGCTGGAAGACACACATGTATAGTATCTTAATGTGAGAGGAATAAACATTACAGTATATTAGTTTTGTGGGTATTTTTAAAGTATTGACGTGTACTATTTTATATTGAATGCTAATAAAAGCTTCAGGGGCCTGTTCAAATAATATTACAGTATACAAACAACTGTGGCTCATGTTGCTCCTACAGAAATCTGGCTAATGTGGAAGAAATTGGGACTTGCTCCTACATTAACCATATCATCACCATGACTACACTCTACATTCAGCAGGTACGTGGAGTTACAACTCTCGTATATGTTGCTGCTAGAAATATAGAAGGAGGATTGAGGGCTCAAGGTTGGGAACTAGGGGGTCTACATTTTCTTCCTAACTCTGCCACAAACTTCTTGTATGTCTTTAGGCAGGTCACACATTCTTTCTGTACCTCAGTTTTCTATCTTTAAAATCAAAACAACAATACCTACCCACGTTACTGCAATGATTTAAGGCTTCTTTTATTTATATATACAAAAGGGCTTTACAATCCTTAGTTGAGAGTACTCTAGAACAGCCAAGTATTCGGAATTTATACTAAGTTGGATGAGTGTAGAATTTAATGAAAGGCTGAAGAGAAGGCTTAATCATTGCCTGCTTATATGTAGCTATTCCTGTACTGGATCAGTAATGCATTTTTTTCACTGCTTATTTACAAACATCTGAAAAGTCTTAATGGAACAGTTTTAAAATGTGTTCTAAGCAATTGAAGTTAAAAGAATTATTTCAGAAGAATTGGTTTCTGTAGTTAGTAGGTGATTTCAGTACTTCAGTTTATGGTGCGTGTTGAAATGTCTGCAATACATAGGAAGTATTTGGGTAGGGAATATTTAAAATTGTGGAGGTCTGTTCCCCACAGTGTACATGTGAAATTGCCATTAGTGTCAGTGAGTGTTATGCATGTATATCATGAAGATAGTAGAACCTTTGAGTTGATGATTATTGTTAGTACATTGTATATTGCATATCTCAGTAAAGCAGAAGGAATTTCTGCTGGGATTTTCAAAGGAGCCTAAGTGTGGCAGGTTCAGATATGCCATTAAAAGTCAGTGAGAATCAGATGCCCAACACCCTAAAGGTCTCTGGAGAATCCCAGCCTTAACTCTGTTGGTGGACTTCTTCCTTCACAAAATTTATGTTCCTAGAAGGATTCTGATCATAATTGTTTCTTTTCTCTCAGTTAAAAAGCAAAACTAAAGAGAAAGAAGTGGCAGATCAGTCACCTATAGAAGAGTTTGTAAGACACGCATTGGCTTTTTGTGAAAGTCTCTATGATCCGTATCGAAACTGGAGGCAGCAAATTGCAGGGTATGTGTTTACCTAATATGGTAAATTCTAATACTGTGATAATTTCTTTAAAATGTTACTATAATATCTTATGGTTTCAACGCAACCATGGTCACTGCACACCAAGCTGAAATGAGACATAATTATACTGACACATTTGTACCCTTGCATTTTAGTAGCTACTAGCATTGGTAGCACTGAGGACTAGATTTGATACCAATAAGCTTTCCCAAAGATATGTTCTGTATTGAAAACATAAATGAAGGAATCAAGAAAGTATCTCTTTGCACCAATCAATACTATGAAGCAGACATACTGATAATTTTTAGGGTACTGTAGTACATTGCCACTAAGAGTATTGGAGTACTAATCCATCCCAATTCCATCAAATAAAAACCCAGGTTTTTTTATTTGTAAGTTCTGGAGAGAATAGGTAGCCAGGGTCCCAGCTGAGGACTTCCTGAGGTACATGTTGAGAAGCATATTAGTGATATATGCTATATGCTGGGTTCTCATCACCTGAAATCGTGTATGATTTTTTGCTAGAGATGCTACCTGTTCCCCTTTTTTAGTACTAAAAATAGAGATTGAGAGGAAATAATTAATCTATTGCAAATCCCTACATACTCCTGCTTACTTTTAAAACATTTATTAAACTTTTCAAGTATACAAATTATTATTTACAAAACAGATGTTGTTTTGTTAGCATTATTGTGGTATTCGTTACCACAGTATCAAAACAGAATTTTAAAAGGCTCTGCATTTAGTTGGAAGCTGTTGCACTATGACCTACATAGCTGAATCAAATATGAGCCCAATCTTCATCTGAAAATTTTACTAGCAATAATTTCTTATAGTAGCTTTCCCATTTTCCCGGAAAATAGTGTCTTATGAATCCATCAGTTTTTCCAAGGGATAACAACATTTCCCTACTACAGCTGCCCAAAATATGGGGAAAGGAAGGAGATAAGAGGAGGAAAACAATACAGAGCTCCTTATCAAGTAAGATCCAGTCCCAGGAGACCTCAGGCCCTGAGAGGAGTGCTGGTGAGGCTCTGAGTACTTCCGGACCATGAAGCGTGTTTAGATTCCAACTAAGTCCCATATATCAGCGTAAAAGGGCTTAGTACCAAAGAATGCTACTACTAAGAGACTGGCTTCACTGGAATCAATCAACTGTGGAAGATTTACCTTTCAGTGGCCAGAAGCTTTTTGCAGATTCCATGGATGACTCATTCATAACCTACTCTAGGGCAACACTTAAGTCTTTAGGAATATACATGCCTGCAAATAAAAGGAAGTTTAGCAGGTCTCAATCAGCACAAAGATCCCGCCCTGCTCTATTTTCCACCTTCCCTAGGTTATTGGAACCACTGGCTAAGTATCATAGAATCTTAGAATCAAAGACTATCAGGGTTGGAAGGGACCTTAGGAGGTCATGTAGTCCAATCCCTTGCTCAAAGCAGGACCAATCCCCCACGAAATCAACCCAGCCAGGGATTTGTCAAGCCTGACCTTAAACATCTAAGGAAGGAGATTCCACCACCTCCCTAGATAACCCATTCCAGTGCTTCACCACCCTCCTAGTGAAAATGTTTTTCCTAATATCCAACCTAAACCTCCCTCACTGCAACTTGAGACCATTACTCCTTGTTCAGTCATTGGCTACCACTGAGAACAGTCTAGATCCATCCTCTTTGGAACCCCCTTTCAGGTAGTTGAAAGCAGATATCAAATCCGCCCTCATTCTTCTCTTCTGCAGACTAAATAATCCCAGTTCCCTCAGCCTCTCCTCATAAATCGTGTGCTTCAGCCCCCTAATCATTTTTGTTGCCCTCTTCTGGACTCTTTCCAGTTTTTCCACATCCTTCTTGTAGTGTGGGGCCCAAAACTGGACACACTAGTCCAGATGAGGCCTCACCAGTGCCGAATAGAGGGGAATGATCACCTCCCTCGATCTGCTGGCAATGCTTCTACTTATACAGCCCAAAATGCCATTAGCCTTCTTGGCAACAAGGGGACCCTGTTGACTTATATCCAGGTTCTCGTCCAGTGTAAACCGTAGGTCCTTTTCTGCAGAACTACTGCCTGGCCACTCGATCCCTGGTCTGTAGCAGTGCATGGGACTCTTCCGTCCTAAGTGCAGGACTCTGCACTTGTCCTTGTTGAACCTATTCAGATTTCTTTTGGCCCAATCCTCTAATTTGTCTAGATCCCTCTGCATCCTATCCCTACACTCCAGCATATCTACCACTCCTCCCAGTTTAGTGTCATCTGCAAACTTGCTGAGAGTGCAGTCCACGCCATCCTCCAGGTCATTAATGAGGATATTTAACAAAACCAGCCCCAGGACCGACCCTTGGGGCACTCCGCTTGATACCAGCTGCCGATTAGACATGGAGCCATTGATCACTCCCCGTTGAGCCCCATGATCTAGCCAGCTTTCTGTCCACCTTATAGTCCATTCATCCAGCCCATACTTCTTTAACTTGCCTGCAAAAATACTGTGGGAGATTGTATCAGAAGCTTTGCTAAAGTCAAGGAATAACACGTCCACTGCTTTCCCCTCATCCACAGATCCAGTTATCTCCTCATAGAAGGCAATTAGGTTAGTCAGGCATGACTTGCCCTTGGTGAATCCATGCTGACTGTTCCTGATCACTTTCCTCTCCTCCAAGTGATTCAGAATTGATTACTTGAAGACCTGCTCCATGATTTTTCCAGAGACTGAGGTGAGGCTGACTGGCCTGTAGTTCTCCGGATCCTCCTCCTTCCCTTTTTTAAAGATGGGCACTACATTAGCCTTTTTCCAGTCATGCGTGACCTCCCCCGATCGCCATGAGTTTTCAAAGCTAGTGGTCAATGGCTCTACAATCACATCCACCAACTCCTTTAGCGCCCTCGGATGCAGTGCATCTGGCCCCATGGACTTGTGCTCGTCCAACTTTTCTAAATAGTCCCAAACCACTTCTTTCTCCACAGAGGGCTGGTCATCTCCTCCCCATTCTGTGCTGCCCAGTGCAGCAGTCTGGGAACTGACCTTGTTCGGGAAAGACAGAGGCAAAAAAAGCATTGGAGTAGCTGGAGTCTCAAGAACACTGCTGAAGTGGAGTGACTAACTCCAGCCCTGTTGGTAATTTTAGAACAGGGAATGAGTTTAAGTGGTTGAGGTTTTCAAAGAAAAAGCCTGCAACTACCTTGACTGCTTTATCCCAGCCTTCACCATCATGCAAATGCCAGTTTTGCTGGTTTGGTCATGAGACCTGACCACCAAATGACTAGATTTCCTCAGCTGCATGATACAACCCTGCTTCCTCAATTTGGTCACTGCCTCTCTATTTTATCAAAGATGGGAGGCTATAGCATTGGACAAATGGGTATTGGAGGCCATTACTTCAGATTATACTATCCAATTTACCTCCACCCTGCCCTTTCAACCCCTTTCCCCATTCCTTTTCAGGGACCCCCTCTCAGAGCAGTTGCTGACACAGGAGACCTCATCACTCCAGAGTCTAGGAGCCATAGAGCCAGTCCCACTTCAACACATAGGAAAAAGGTTCTATTCAAGATATTTTCTGAAACCTAAGAAAAATTAGGGTTGGAGGCCAATAGTAGGTCTCAGGCAATTGAATAAGCATGTCCAACATTTGAAATTCAGAATGGTGTCCCTAGCAGTTAATCCCTCCCTGCAATTTGGCAATGACTTTGTGACCCTCAACCTCAAAGATGTCTATTTCCACATGGTGCTTTGTCCTTCTCACAAAAGATTTCTTTATTTCACTTTCAATTGCAATCATTACCCGTACTGTATACTACGCTGTACCCCCATGGTATTCTCAAAAATCATTGCAGTAATAGCTACATACCTCTGTCATCTAGGAATAACTGTCTTCCCTACCTCAATGACTGGCTTCTCCAGAGTCGGTCATATCAGGAGGTATGGTCAAGCAGTTCAAACAAGTTTAGGAAGGAAGGAAGATAAATCTCGAGAAATCGATCTTGACTCCCTACCCAACAAAATGTCTTTATAGAAGCGCTTCTGGATTTGATAATGGGCAAAGCTCATCTCCCACTTGACAGGTTCCGTACTTTAAAAAACATTATACAAAGTGTGTATGTAGCAGAGCCCTCAAGTTCCAGCAAGGACATGTCTGCAACTGTGGGACACATGGCAGCTTGTGTTTTTATGACACAAAATACCAGGCTGCATCTTTGACATCTCCAGGAGTGGCTCAGTACTGTTTTATACCCAACAAGCACACACATCTGTATCCAGTCAGGTCCTAAAGTCACTCATCTAGTGGATGAATCCATCCAAAATTTATGCAGGAATCCTGTTCAGCTGGAATCCCTCTACATTCTTCCTAACACTGGATGCTTACCTTTTGGGGCTGGGGATCCCATTTGGGCCCATGTACAGTCCAAGGCAAATGGCCACAACAGGAACAGCTCTTTCACATCAACCTGTTGGAATTAAGGGTGGTCAGAAATGCTTGCCACCACTTTCTTCTCTTACTCAAAATCAAGTCCATTAAGATCATCACAACATAGCATGTGTGTAGTATATCAATCAGCAGGGCAGAACACATTTCCCCTCACTCTGCACCAAAGCAATAAAGTTTTGGAAGTGGTGCATAGCCAAGCGAATAATCATCTTGGCTTCTTACCTCCCATGGATACAAACAGCATGGCGGATAACCTGAGTAGACATTTATCTCTTGTATCCTCAACAAAATATTCCTAGCTTGTGGATTTCCAGAGGTCAACCTTTTTGCCATAGCAGCAAACACAAAGTATAGGAAATTCTGTTCTAGATGGAGATTCAATCCCCAATCTCTAGGAGACGCTTTCCTCATTACATGGTGAGATGGGGTCTGCTCCCTACACTGGCCCTGCAAGAGCGGAGTTAGGCCACGTGGGGCAAATCAGCTAATTGGTTTGCAAACAGGGGAGCTTTAGGCTGGAGGTAGCTAATTAATGAGAACATCATGTGTGAGGGACAGGTGGGGCTTCTACAATAGACAGGAAATTGGGAGCAGAGGAGGGGGAAGGGAGAAATCTGCAGTCACTCCCTGGGAGAAGGAAGGAATATTGGAGGGCTGCAGAGACAAAGTTGCCTAAAGTTACTCCCTGGGAGAAGGGAGTGAAAAGATTGGCAAACCTGGGGGAGTGGCAAAGGCAAGGATTTATGGAAGCGGCTCAGGGAAAGACAGCAAGGTGCAGGAAACAGATCGTGGCTGCTGTGTAGAGGGTTCCTGAACTGGAACCTGGAGTAGAAGCTGGGCTCCGGGCTCCCCTGCCAGCCACTGTGGGAGTGGATATCTAAAATAGTGAATGCCAGTGAAAATGAGGTAAGATCAGAGTCTAAAATAGGGAAAGAACAAGTCAAAAATTACTTAGACAAGTTAGATGTTTTCAGATCACCAGGGCTTGATTAAATGCGTCCTAGAATACTCAAGGAGCTGACTGAGGAGATATCTGAGCCAACAAAAATCTTAATCCCCCCCCCCCCCCACACACCAAACCCTGCTATTGCAACTTTAAGGTTACAGACTTAAACAGAAAAAAGTCAAGATATGCAAAAACTGAGGTTTAGAGATTGCATACATTTATCACCTACCCATGTATTATAAAGAAAAAGGCTGAACATTTATCTAGACGGAACTTGATTGCAACTGATCCACTTCAAGCTCTCAATTTCTTTCTCTATTCTAAAAACTAAGCTATTTTTTCTGAATTGGTAGAGGATGGAAGCCAGAATGAACAGAGAGAGAGAAATATGACAGAATCATTTTGGTTTTATGAGATTAAAATGCTAATATAATCACTGTTGAAATAAAGATTTAAGAGCAGTATCAGTGAGTAATTTTCCTTAAAATTAATCTTTTTCCATAATAAACCCCTAATACAGTTTCTTGCCCATTTTCAAATTGCATGGTGTAGAAATTTGGCAGTAAAGTTGGTGGCTTGGTTACTGTTATTACGATCAAATAACAGATTCCTCTTTTTAAAAAACCAAAACCATATTGTAAATGTCAAACCATTTTAAGTATGGAGCAGCGAACACATGACTATTTGTGACTCAGTTTTCAGGATGAAAACACTTATTCTTTCTTTTTTATCTTGTAGGATAAAGATACTGTAGTTTGTTTCTGCAGTGTATTTGTGACGTATTCACAAATAAACGTTGGTACCATCTCTGACTTCTCTCATGTATCATTTTTTTGATTATAGGCGAATCCTGAGTAGTGTTGAAAAGAGCAGACAGAAGTATAAACCTGCTTCCCTCACAGTGGAATTCATCCCTTTCTTTTACCGTAAGTACTATTGCCAGTGTGTGTGTTTGTTACTGATCACCTTTCAAGGAACAAACTTCTTGGTGCTATAGTTTCAAGCTTCCTTTCCAAGGAGAGGGCTTATTGAAGTTTGCTCTACCTCTTTTTGTACCTAAGAATTTGGCTTTGTTTGGCGTGCCATCATCATGCCATCCTCATCTGTGGTATTGTGGACTTCCTCAGTCTGGATCTTTCAAGCATTTTCATGGTGCAGCATACCATACTTGAACGAAAAGATGGTCTTATGGCTCACCTGCTGTCTCCTATGCTGTTGCACATGCAACCTGCCTTTCCATGTATGTTAATATAACATCGCTGTGGCAACAGCAGAAGTTATGGCATGGAAAAGTAATATTAGGAGAGTATTTATGTATTTTCAGTTGCCTACTATGTGTTTTTAGCCACTGGAAACAAGAAAAGCCGAAACCACATAACCAGCAAATGCTCCTTGGACCATTGTTTGGCAACATCTGTGCTAAGCTATGTTTCTTCTGGTCAAATCATTAAATGTAGCTGTGACAACTGTGTATTTTTAGATTTCAAACGTTCTTAGCATTAGAAATGGCTTCAGGAGAAATCAAAAGGGGAGGGCCTCGAGGCATGTACTGTATTTTGGTACACCATTACATAGACTGCTGTGTCTAGGACATACAGTAATTGTAGGACACTCTACACAGTTTTGTCCTGTTCTCTAACGGTAGGAAGAACTATGCAAAGGAGCATTGTGGATGAATTATAGAATATCAGGGTTGGAAGGGACCTCAGGAGGTTATCTAGTCCAATCCCCTGCTCAAAGCAGGACCAATCCCCAGATTTTTACCCCAGTTCCCCAAAGGGCCCCCTCAAGGATTGAGCTCACAACCCTGGGTTTAGCAGGCCAATGCTCAAACCACTGAGCTATCCCTCCCCGGCATAGCTATGCTAACAAAACTTTAAAGTGTAGACCAACTGACTTCTGCCTTCTAAAACAGTTTTTCTCAGATTTTGTTCAGATAGTTCTTCGTATTAATAATTTACAGCAATAAGGTTTTTCTTTTTATGCATAAACAAGAAAATGATACAGTAACTCCTTACATAACGTTGTAGTTATGTTCCTGAAAAATGCGATTTTAAGTGAAACAATGTTAAGCGAATCCAATTTCCCCATAAGAACTAATGTAAATCGGGGGGTTAGGTTCCAGGGCAGCTTCCCCTACTCTGCAAATGCTAGAGGTAGGGGGCTCAACCCTCATCCCGCCCACTCCACCCCTTCCCCCACCCTTGACCTGCTTCTTCTCTCCCCCCACCTCCTCCTCCTTTACTTCGCACGCTGTGTCCTGGCTCCTCCCTCCTCTCCCTTCTAAACACCCCAAGCCAGCTGATTTCCCTGTTCAGGAGGCAGAGGGGGAGGTGTGCTGAGTCCTCGCTCCTCCCTCCTACCCGGGACAATTAGCTGGCTTGTCGCATTCAGGAGACAGGGGAGGGAGGGGGAGCCTGCGCTGTGGGCAGGAGGCAGGGGAGGAGGGGGAAGGCGCTGCTCCACAGTCTGCTAGCGGGCGGGCGGGAGGTGCGGGGTGGGTGGGGTGTAGGGAGGCTGCCAGCTGTAGAGAAAGCAGGCAGCCAGACAACATAAGAGTGGAGCATTGCACAACTTTAAATGAGTATGTTCCCTAATTGATCAGCAGTGTAACAATGAAACAACATTAAGCGGGACGACTTTCTAAGTGAGGAGTTACTGTATGTTGTATGTGAAAGTTTAAAAAAAGAAAAAAAAAAAGCTGCATATGCAATGGATGTAATCACCCTGTTTTAGGCCCAGATTCAGGAAAGCCTTTTTATTCAGGACAGTGGAGATTGGATTGAATCCAGTGGAGCTTAAGTGCATACCTAAGTGCTGTCCTGATTTGGTGCCTTAATGAGTGGACCCTTACATTTCTTTCTGATAATAAAATCAATAAGTCTTTGTGAACAAATCTCTACTGTTGTCCAGTTCATTTATCCACCCATCAAACTTCCTTGAATAGTTGAAGATGAGTTTTGTATTTCCTCATTTCTCATAAGAAGGAATTGATGGTAGAGGCAGTTACTGCCCATTATGCCTCCCCAGCGGGCAAGAGGAACAACTCACATATGAGTCATATTCTAAGGTTGAGGTGTTTCAGTCTAATCATGGGCACAAACCATGTATTGAAGAGTGTGCATCTGGTATAAATGCTACCTTCTGTAAACAATGATTTCAGATATTTCTTTTTTTTTCTTCTTTGTATGTATGGCAAAATGCACTAGTATGTAAGAGCAAAAGAGAGTGCTTAGAATGAACTGGGAGAAGTAAAAATAGCTACCAAACAGTTCATCAGGTTGGAGTACTTCCCCATACACTGTTAAAGTGGGCTGATGGTTTTAGTATATGCTAGGCACTAGTGTTAAGCTAGTTCCTCTTACATATACATCTTTTTTTGTTTTTAGCTGCATTGAATTATTCTAATATATTTAATTTGTTTTTTGTTAGACTATTCAGGCATTTTAAAAGTGACATTTTTACTGCTGGCTTGTGACATTATTGGAAGTTTCTTACAGGGCCAAATTGCAAACAAAATAATCCTTTGTGGTTTTGGTTGTAGCTACTCTGTGTGTCTAAGGTTATTGCTATAGCAACAACTTCCAGGTTAACATTTACTGCTCAGAAAAATTCCTAAGGCTATTTGTAAGTGGTTTATGTCAAGTTATGGTATGGACAAAGATGCAAGACAATGGCTTTGTGCATACCGCTGTTGCAATCAGTAGTTTTCCCAGTGACTTTTTAACCGGAGCAAGATCAGGCAGTTCGGCACTGATCCAGCTGCACTGAGCCATTCCATATTGGATTTTTTTTAAGCTTGTTTATATGTGGTACTTCACTTTCTTTTGTGGAGAGAGATTAACAGATATGAGCCTCCTTATTTTGGGATACAAAACGACTTTTTCTCTTATTTCAATAGAATGCTTTCAAGAAAGTGAACATCTCAAGGAAAGCCTGAAGTGTTGTCTGCTACATCTCTTTGGAGCCATTGTAGCTGGTGGACAGGTGAGGAGAATATTGAAAAATATTATAAAGTAATCTCAGCTATTACAATGTGTAGGGTTCATCTTCTGTTCCTCATGTAAACTTTATGGTTTATGGAATATAGGGTATCTATCGAAAGACAAGTGTGTATTGCAGAACGGACTGTATCAACAATTGACTGGATTAGTTGGTTGTGTGTGTTACCGGGATTGGGACTCCATTGTGCTTAGTGCTATATAAGACTAGTAAGAGACAGTTCCTGCCCCAAAGAGTAGTCAAGAATTGTAATAACTGTGTATGCACGTGTGTATGTGTGTTCTCCTCCCATCAACATAGCTATCGCGGAGGTGAATTAACTACACCAGTAGGAGAAACTTTCCTGTCGGCGTGGTAGCATCTTCACTGAAGCGCTTCAACTACACTGGTGCAGTGGTGCTGACGCAGCATTTTATGTGAAGACCTGCCCTAAAACTGAATATGTTCTTCTTTGCTGGCACAATGAGCATAGTGTACTAAATTAAAGGAGTGTTTGTGTCTGCTAGGTGCCAAGAAACTTAGAAAGGAGTACAGGAATAGACTGGAATTGCAGTGTATTTACACTAAATCATTTGGTCTGGCGTTGCTGAGGAAGGAATTTGAAGTATATCTGTGCCACATAAGTGGCACAGAATATATGGGTGGGGAAGGGAAAGGGAAATGAGATCAGATGAAGAGTGGGATTAATCACTGGTTTGAATTTAATTTGAACATCAGTCTCCTGTTCAGAATTTCTCAGATGTAGCTTAGAAAAAATGTTGCTGTCTCAGCAAGTGATGCTATAATGTATCATGCCTGTTCTGTCAAACCATGTGATACGTCCGTGTTCAAAAGCAGCCTGTTAGCCAGGACTTGGTATGAGTGAGGATCTTTTTAATTTTTTTTTAATAACTGATAGGAGGGAAGTATGGGAATTTCTTTTTTTCTGTGCAAGTCTAGTCCAGTACAGTCTGAATGCAAATTGTAAGAAGAGACATATCGAGACAGAATAAGGCACTTTGGTGCTTACCCAGTTTATCTTGTAAAAGGTTAACAGAGAGCACTGTGTCTTTAGAATAGTAATCCAACCTCAAAAAAAGAAAATCAATTCTCCATGAGCAAAGAGAATTTACATGGCCCTCGGTGACCACTGTAATATAGTCTGTACTCCAATTGTAGATAAAGATTGCTCTGGGTAATACAGGAAGGCTAGTGTTCTTAAAATGTTTATCATTAGTTAATTCTATTTTAGGTTGAAATTCTGAACTAATTGAGAAATTTGGGGATATGTGAAAACAGGGGTCTGTATGAAAGTCTGAACTTAAACTGTACTCTAAATTCTGCTAAGGCAAAAGATGTATTACACAATAGAATATGTATATTATCAGTATCACTTTAAATAATTCAAATGCACACTAAAATTAAAAGCCTACAACCAAAATAAGTATCCCTTTCACATTGAAATAAATGTATATTAGACGTATAGCTAAAGAATATTAATTTAAAAACAACAATTAATAAAAAAAAACCAAAAATCTTATTCCCCCCCCCCCACCAAACCCTGCTGTTGCAACTTTAAGATTACAGACTTAAACAGAAAAAAAGTTAAGATATGCAAAAACTGAGGTTTAGAGATTGTGTATATTTATGTATAAAATAGTGGGTTAATATTACTAGAAAAATATTTTTTTCATTTTTCAGAATATTTTTATAAAACTATGTAACCATACCATGTCATTAACAGGCTTTTTTTTGTCTTTACATACATTATGTATTCATGATATATAGTGCCAAATTCTGCTTTTCCCCTGTAAACATACCCTTTGAAGCCATTTGGTCTAATTGGGTAGAATGACCAGGATTTGGCCCAAAATCTATATTGATCAACACAATCATAGTTGACTGAGAAGATAAATTAACAATGCTCTTATTAATACTATATTTATTAGAGTTCATATAACTTGCATGATTCAAATTGAAACTTGTTGATTTTAAGTATTTGGAAGAGGCTCAATACCCTCAGATTAAAGTACAGTTGTTTTTATTGTGGATTTCAGAGAAATGCTCTTCAAGCCATATCTCCTGCCACCATGGAAGTCTTGATGCGTGTTTTGGCAGACTGTGACACCTGGGATGATACGGATCCTGAGGAAGTGAGCAGGAAGGCAGAGCTGACTCTTAAGTGCCTGACAGAAGTAGTGCATATCCTTCTCACCAGTAGTTCAGACCAGCGGCAAGTGGAGACCAGTACCATACTGGAGAACTACTTCAAATTGCTTAATTCAGACCATTCAGCGTTGCCTAACTCCAGGAGATCTAGGCAGTGGGAGAATAGGTTCATTGCACTACAGATCCAAATGCTGAGTGAGTGATACATCCAGACAATTCCTCTAAATCTGTTTTGTTAAAATTTTCATAATTTTTTTAATGAAGTGTTTTAAGCAAGTATAAGTATAATTTATTCAAGTGTGTTTTCACTGTTATTTAGGTAAGAAATTGAATATTTTCTTCTTGTTAGAATTGATTCAAATATGTGCCAATTTTCTTTTTATTCAAAAAATATTAATCAGAATGTGCTGGTTACTTTTTGGTTTTAAGGATGTCAGCCTGCAAACAAAAGTTTAGGGGCAGTGAAAAAAGCTTAGAAGATCCAGTACCTGTTATGGACTTACATTTAAAAGTTATCATTTGGCAACATCTTCCACACAACAGTATCTGAGAGATCGCAGTTAACCCCTATACGATAAAAAGGGAATACCTGGAATATTTAAGCTAGTCCAATGTGGCAGATATTTGCAGTTGTGTAATGGGAATTATTGCATAGAACCATAGAAACGTAGGACTGGAAGGGACCTTGGTAGGTCATCTAGTGCAGTCCCTTGCACTGAGGCAGGACTAAGTTTTGACCATCCCTGACAAGTCCTTGCCTGTCTTGTTTTTAAAAACCTCCAGTGATGGAGATACCACTACCTCCCTAGGTTGCATACTTTAGATGAGACAATAACCTTAAACCATAGGATATAATTCATTGGTTAGCATTCATTTATGGTTTGTATTTTTTAAAGTTGATGTAGAGAATGGGAAGATGTAAAAAAGGGCATTTCTTGCCCACCAATACTTTCATTTTCTCAACATTTTGATATCAGTGTGAGATGATACTGACTGTTGGCAAACAAAATAAGACTGCTTCAGAATGTTGAGGAATAACTGGTTGATGAGGAAGCAAATATTTATACTTTTTTAAATAAGAAGGTATGCTTCTTATATATGTGAAAATGACAGTGATTTTAAACAGCCTCAGAACAATTGAATATATTCTGTAGCTGAAGTTTCCTCCAGATAAGTAGATTACATGTTGGTTTCTGCTGCTTCAGAATGTTTTGCTCAAGGCCTGGTATTTTATGCTGGAATTCACTTCAGTGTTTATCAAAGCATTCATAATTTTTTAACTATGGTTCTCAGTGCATAAAATTTTTCCATGGAGCCTTCTATGTAGTGTTTCTAAATTTGTCAGCAGTATAATGTTAAAAAAAAAATGCTTAAGGCTTAGTGTAACTATTTAGTTTTGTGATGTTTTATTTTTATTTTGATAGACACCATCACAGCCATGTTAGACTGCACTGATAGGCCTGTTCTGCAGGCCATTTTCCTTAATAGTAACTGCTTTGAGCATCTCATCCGACTGCTGCAGAACTGCAAGGTATATTCCATTTATTAATAACTTATTATTTCTGATCTCAACAAAATGTTGGGCTTCTTGTAAGAGTTCATTTGTGTAAATCATCTTTGTGTCTTGGCTCTAAATTAAATATAATCCTTATGAGTATCAGGTATTGGACTTGTACCACTGACCTGGTGAATGTTTCAGACTATAAATGTGTAATTTATGAAGTAGAAGTACATCTTGTCTTCCAAATATATTAACCATGCTTGTATTGATAAGACACTGAGTAGTGAAAGCTCACAAATTCTCTTTGAGAAATACTTGTATATACTGTAATCTGTGTCTCAGTTTTGTTTAACTTGGTGTCAGAATCAATCTTTCCTACCATGAGAAGTCACTTATAACTGTTAGCAGATGGTGGATTGATTTCTAATTTGAGGGATGCATTTCTCCATTTCATAGAATCATAGAAGATTAGGGTTGGAAGAGATCTCAGGAGGTCATCTAGTCCAACCCCTTGCTCAAAGCAAGACCAACTCCAACTAAATCATCCTAGCCAGGGCTTAGTCAAGCAGGGCCGTAAAAACCTCCAAGGACGGAGATTTCACCTCCTCCCTAGATAACCCATTCCAGTGCTTTACCTTCCTCCTAGTGAGATAGTGTTTCCTAATATCCAACCTTCACCTCTCCCACTGCAACTTGAGACCATTGCTCCTTGTTTTATCATCAGCCGCCTCTGAGAAAAGCCGAGCTCCATCCTCTCTGGAACCCCCCTGCAGGTAGTTGAAGGCTGCTATCAAATCACCCCTCACTCTTCTCTTCTGCAGACTAAATAATCCCAGTTCCCTCAGCCTCTCCTCATAACTCATGTGCCCCAGCCCCCTAATCATTTTCATTGCCCTCCGCTGGAGACTTTCCAATTTGTCCACATTCTTTCTGTAGTGGAGAGCCCAAAACTGGACTCAATACTCCAGGTGTGACCTCGTCAGTGCCGAATAGAGGGGAATAATCGCTTCCCTTGATCTGCTGGCAGTGCTCCTACTAATGCAACCCAATATCCTTTTAGCCTTCTTGGCAACAGGGGCACACTGTTGGCTCATATGCAGCTTCATGTCCACTGTAATCCCCAGGTCCTTTTCTGCAGAACTGCTGCTTAGCCAGTTGGTCCCCAGCCTATAGCAGTGCATGAGATTCTTCCATCTTATGTGCAGGACTCTGCACTTGTCCTTGTTGGATGTCATCAGATTTCTTTTGCCTAATCCTCCAATTTATCTAGGTCACTCTGGACCCTATCCCTGCCCTCCAGCACATCTACCTCTCCCCCCCAGCTTAGTGTCACCCGCGAACATGCTGAGGGTGCAATCCATCCCATCATCAAGATAATTAATGAAGCTGTTGAACAAAACCATCCCCAGGACCGACCCCGGGGGCACTCCGCTTGATACCGGCTGCCAATTAGATATCGAGCCATTGATGACTAACCGTTGGGCCTGACGATCTAGCCAATTTTCTTAAAAATAATAATAATAATCACTGGTGTTCAGTTGCAAGGGTTTCAGAATACTTGGTCTGAATTCCTGCATAGCTGAGATTAGGAATGAATTTAATTTGTTACAAAATGCCCTTCTTGGATGCCTTTTCTTTTTAGAAAGGACATAGTATTCATATTTCCTACTTTCTCTGATTCCATATTAATCCCAGATGACCATTGATTGTAAGCCAGCGCCTTTCACTGAAGTTATGCTTTTATAAGATACATTTTTCCCAAATAAAAAACTACATAAATATGAATACTGCCTAACTTCCTGGAGTTTCATATTTCATTTCTGTTTTGTCTTCACAATGCAAGTTGTTGACGTGGCTGTATTGAACACTTCTAGATAATTTAATGCTAGCTACAATGTGTGAATTATTGTACATTATTCCATTTAGTTTAAGAATATTTGAATGCAACAGTCCTTTAAAATGCCCACATGCAAATTTTGAGCTAGTCTTTCTTACATTGATTTAAATCAGGGACAAAATTCTGATTGACTTCAGCGGGAACCATATTGAGTGTGTTGTATCGTGTTTGTGTTTTTAACTTATTTTAAAAGTACATTATTTGGCCTTACCAAGGTGTTTTTTGCACTTCCTTTTAGGAATCTGTACCTGTTACTGTACTGATCTTGTATCAGAGGGTAGCCGTGTTAGTCTGGATCTGTAAAAGCAGCAAAGAATCCTGTGGCACCTTATAGACTAACAGACGTTTTGGAGCATGAGCTTTCGTGGGTGAATACCCACTTCCTCAGATGCATGTAATGGAAATATCCAGGGGCAGGTATATATATGTGTGCTAGCAAGCAAGCTAGAGATAACGAGGTCAGTTCAATCAGGGAGGATGAGGCCCTGTTCTAGCAGTTGAGGTGTGAAAACCAAGAGAGGAGAAACTGGTTCTGTAATTGGCAAGCCATTCACAGTCTTTGTTCAATCCTGAGCTGATGGTGTCAAATTTGCAGATGAACTGAAGCTCAGCAGTTTCTCTTTGAAGTCTGGTCCTGAAGTTTTTTTGCTGCAGGATGGCCACCTTAAGGTCTGCTATAGTGTGGCCAGGGAGGTTGAAGTGCTCTCCTACAGGTTTTTGTATATTGCCATTCCTAATGTCTGATTTGTGTCCATTTATCCTTTTCCGTAGAGACTGTCCAGTTTGGCCGATGTACATAGCAGAGGGGCATTGCTGGCATATGATGGCGTATATTACATTGGTGGATGTGCAGGTGAATGAACCAGTGATGGTGTGGCTGATCTGGTTTGGTCCTGTGATGGTGTCGCTGGTGTAGATATGTGGGCAGAGTTGGCATCGAGGTTTGTTGCATGGATTGGTTCCTGAGCTAGAGTTATTATGGTGTGGTGTGCAGTCACTGGTGAGAATATGTTTCAGGTTGGCAGGTTGTCTGTGGGCAAGGATTGGCCTGCCACCCAAGGCCTGTGAAAGTGTGGGATCATTGTCCAGGATGGGTTGTAGATCCTTGATGATGCGTTGGAGGGGTTTTAGCTGGGGGCTGTATGTGATGGCCAGTGGAGTCCTGTTGGTTTCTCTCTTGGGTTTGTCTTGCAGTAGGAGGCTTCTGGGTACACGTCTGGCTCTGTTGATCTGTTTCCTTATTTCCTCTTGCGGGTATTGTAGTTTAGAGAATGCTTGGTGGAGATTTTGTAGGTGTTGGTCTCTGTCTGAGGGGTCAGAGCAGATGCGGTTGTACCTCAGTGCTTGGCTGTAGACAATGGATCGTGTGATGTGCCCGGGATGGAAGCTGGAGGCATGAAGGTAGGCATAGCGGTCGGTGGGTTTTCGATATAGGGTGGTGTTAATGTGACCATCACTTATGTGCACCGTGGTGTCAAGAAAGTGGACCTCCCGTGTAGATTGGTCCAGGCTGAGGTTGATGGTGGGGTGGAAGCTGTTGAAATCATGGTGGAATTTTTCCAGAGTCTCCTTCCCATGGGTCCAGATGATGAAGATGTCATCAATGTAGCGTAGATAGAGAAGGGGTGTGAGTGGACGAGAGCTGAGGAAGCGTTGTTCCAGGTCGGCCATGAAGATATTGGCATATTGTGGGGCCATGCGGGTGCCCATAGCAGTGCCACTGATCTGGAGATATATATTGTCATCAAATTTGAAATAGTTGTGTGTAAGTATAAAGGCACAGAGTTCAGCAGCCAGTTGTGCTGTGGCATCATCAGGGATAGTGTTCCTGACAGCTTGTATTCCATCTGTGTGTGGGATGTTTGTGTAGAGAGCCTCTACATCCATGGTGGCTAGGATGGTGTTTTCTGGGAGGTCACCAATGCATTGTAGTTTCCTCAGGAAATCAGTGGTGTCGCGGAGATAGCTGGGAGTGCTGGTGGCATAGGGTCTGAGTAGAGAGTCCATATATCCAGACAGTCCTTCGGTGAGAGTGCCAATGCCCGAGATGATGGGGCGTCCAGGATTTCCGGGTTTGTGGATCTTGGGTAGTAAATAGAATAACCCTGGTCGGGGCTCTAGGGGTATGTTGATTTGAAGTATGTTGTACTGATCTTACATTCTTTGCAATGCTGCTATAAAAGAGAGATTTATGTTTTTCTAGCCTGATTCTTACATTATCATATGATGGTATTATTTAGCTGGTTCATGGGCACTCTAGGCCTGCTCCATTGACTTCAAGGCCAGCAGTGTTATGCCTGTGTTCTAATCATTCTTCTCTCCTTGAATTTCACTCTACCCTTTTGTCATCAAAACTCTTCACTGAGTCAGACCTCTGTATTGTATATTGGCTTGTATATTATTACTACTATTATTACACAGAGGGGTTCTTCGGTGTTGTCAAATTTGTGCAAGTGTTTTGTTTTTTTACACTCTAAATGACCCCAAGGACAAGGTCATGTGTTTTCCACATATAGTACAATGCTCTTCAGAGGCTGACTACAAAGATGAAGTCAGTTGTAAGGTTAGTACGCTTCTTTTGTCAAATGCCTCCACTAACCAGGTAGAATCTTGCTAAAAATATTTTTTCCTCCTTCTTGAAAATCTGCCACACTTCTGGGTTTGCTGGTGACCCCCCCCCCCCAACATATAACACCACAGATAATAGAAGAGTCATCGGTTATTCTTAACACAATAGAATGTATTGCGTGTTTATGAACCTGGAGACTAGGAGATTTGCAGTGAGGGAAGGGAGTTAAAAAAGAAATCAAAACTGATTTCTATTGTGAATACTCCCAGGAGCCACATAGTAGAAGCATATTTCTGATCTTACCTCAAAATTGTCTTCAGCTTTGCAGATTGTCTTCAGAGAAGGTAGATGAACTTCAGCTAAAGAATTCAAAGCTTATGGAAGAGAGATGTCTTCTCTTTACTCTTCTTTGGGGTTGGGGACCTAAAACATGAGGTTTTTTTTTGAAAGCTGTTCAGCCAGTTCAGATGTTGATCTGAAATCCAGTTTATTCAGGGCTGTCCCCTGGAATGTTGAGGTAACTGAGGTTTCACTTTATAGCTGTTGAAAGGGGGTTTATTGGTACACTAAGAACATCTGAGATTGCTTCTTCATGTATCTTGAACATTTTGTATTGATGGGAAACTTTCCTTAAATATAGATCAAATTTGAAGAATAGCAGTGGTTACTATGCCCAGCCTTATGTGGAGTGAAGAAAACATCATTCTTCTTTGAATAGTCTTCTGGATACAAGAATTCAAAACCAGAGATAGACATCTACTTGGGCATTTTAATAAATACATGATTTAAAAATCTCTAGTTGCTTATTTTTCTCTTCTATTTTTCTCCTCTATATATCTGTTATGGGTAATGAGTTAGAATGCGTTTGTTTTTTCTATGTCTGTTCTTCCTCCTGTTCATAATTTTATCTTCAGTTGTTAATACTGTAATTCTCTCCCCATATTATAGCTATTTTGCAGTGTTAACAAAAGTATAACAGCTTTGGTCATGACAGATGCCTTTCAAACTAAGCAATGTTTCTAACTTTATGGGGTTTTTAATACTTTTTTAATGCAGGGTAGTATCTTTGATTGATTGTTGTCCTGTGTTTGCCTTTGATTACCGAGTGAGGTTCCATATAGTGAACACACAATCTTCAGTGAGTACAAAAGTGGTTTTAAAAAATAGTTTTTTGCATACCATTTCATTTTTCTGTTGGATATTTTCTCTGAAATGTGACAAGCTGTCATTCTCCTCTGTTTTCTAGAGTCTTTTTTTAATTCCTTGGTCTGGAAAACTATGTATTTCTAAGAGCCTCTTGACTCGCAATCTAAAAGCAGAAGAGGGCAAAGCTTCAGAATAGATCCATCTTTGGGTGACTGAGTTAAAGTTCTTGCCAAGCTGCCAACTCATCAGGATGACTGAAAATTTCCCCCAGTCCTTCCAGTCTTGAAGATTGTGTCCCTCACAAAGCCATTGCTATTTCTGGATTCTGAAGTGTTGTATAGCAGACTTCTCTAGATTGTTAGTGTCACTGCAGCCCTCCTACAAGATGAAACATAAGTAGAGAAACTAGGAGGCTGTCCTTCCCTCTTCCCTTCACATTTCTAATGTCTTACAGTTGTCCTCCCTCCTTTTTTAATGTGAATATTGGTCGTCATGCATCTAAGAACCCTAAGCCAGTAACAAAAATAACTTGTAATTAGTACCGTTTCCATGTCTCAGCAATTACATCTTTTGGTTTATTTCTGGAAAACAGAATAAGCTAATGAATGTTTAACAATAGTTTGATGTAATATTGGAAGAATTAACAAAAGACTGATATTTGTTAAGAATTGTGTAACTCACCAGTGTGAGATCATGTATGCTGTATGTGAAACATAAATTAATCCCTGGCTTCATGATATTAGCTGCAGGTAATGTTTAATGCACCTCTTTCCATTATTCTTGTCTCTGTTTCTAACAGCTGTTTTTAAATGCTAACAATAAGGTGGCAGACAAGAGTGAAAAAGACCTTGCCAACAAATTACTGACAGAAATGAATGAGGACCAGGTACCTACACAATTTTGCTTCACTTGAAGCCAAGACAGAGTAGAAGTCAGTGGGAAAAATGATTCCTGTACTTTACCTTATCCATCCTCCTGAAACTGCTGCAGCTGGATGAATTCAGACTGCTGTGGAGACCTATGCATGTTGTCTTTGGAAAGTAATCTTTTATGATAAGCAAATCACACCCATGACTTCACATGTATGGAGATGCTTCAAGTAGTAGATATTTTAAAAATATCAAGTACAAATTTTGCTCTTTTAATCTGAGGAGGGTGAAGTACAGGAATAGAATCCCAGTATCAATGCTATCAACCTGGTGGTGATTTCGTTTTTTCTTTTTTGCTTCTGTCTTGGCACGGTGGTCTATTGGGTTCTGGGGCTTTGTTTGTGAATCTGTATGGTTGTAGTTGATGTCCTGATTCTTTGCTTGTCATCAAGAACAGATGATCACAATACAATGGACAGGCTGAATGTGGGAGGTGAGAAGAGTCTGTTGTCTTAAATTTCCATTAGCATAATGGAAAACATCAAATGCAAATTCTTATTGTATCACTCCTTATAGGAGTATAGAGATTGTTACTGATTTGTTCTCATTTAAATAGATAATGCAGTGGTGAGCACATGAAAGTATGTAGTCTAGAAATGTTGATTCTGTTTAAAATAGCCAATCCTGTTGGTAACTCAGTGTGAGGATCTGCATGTAAACATTTATTCACTAACTTCTCATTGTCTAATATGCAATATATTATTTCAGAAACTGTCACATGGTGTCTGTTCATTTGCATAGTTTCACTGGTCAAGTTTACAGAGGGACCTGCTGATATATGGCACATAATTTTTTGTTCATAAATTATCATGAAAAATATCAGTATTCAGAGGAATTAACTAATAGAAAACATAAAAGGAAAAGAATTATTTGAGACTCATTTGGTTTGAAAGTAGAGTGTCATCCTCTAGGATGGATGTAAGAGGCGATGAAGTTATTGGACTGTGCTGGTATAACTAATCACTTCTAATGTGTGTGTGTGTTGCTTTGGTGTGTGCAGGAACCTGCACTGAGATTAAAATGATGTTCTTCTCTTTTTGCTAAAGAACTGATTGTCAGAAAGCTATATACTCTGCAGTGCACACATACAGTACAAGGGGTTCGTTACTTTTTTTTCCTCCCTCCCTCTTGAGATTGTCCATTAACAGCATGAGGAAAGTTTGTACATTTGTCCATCAGAACCTTTTACTGTAATGTGTGTGAACGCTTGTTTCCTCTTCTTGAACTACATGCCTAGTTTTCTGTCATTGTTCCTTTCTTGTAGGTTGTGGTGTCATGAAATCCATGTTGGTGGGGAGATGATTGTAAAGCATGTTAATTAACTTTGGTTTTCATCCTGGCAGAAGTGCAAAGGGTACCCTTCAGAGCAGAATTCTGTTTAATATGTTTGTAAGTAACACCTGCCTCTGCTGCTTTCAGGTATTTCAGGGACAACTAGACTACTTGGCAGTATCCACCATTCAAGCCCTTACAGCAGTGTTGCACAAATCTCCAGCTGCTAAGGTAAGCATATACATGCATAGATCTGTTTATGACAGCCATCTTTCTGATTTCATGTTCAACATTTTAATGTAAAACCTAGAAGAATTGTTTATTATTATTATTTTTATTAGACAGCAGGCCCCAGCCAGATCAAGAAACCCTTTGTGCTTTTCTTCCTCATGCTCCTCTTATGGACTACATCATCATTTGGGCTGGACATTAATTTAATTTTATGTGAAGTTGGAACATGATTTATGGGATTAGAGCTAATTTGATTGGTTAATAAAAAACAGAAACTTTAAAAAGCGAGTGTAAAGTAATATTCTCTGACAACTTACCCTGCAGTGAAAATTGCGCTAAGTTCCATGAGTGTTTGAAGGGATACCTCCATACTCCACATTTTATATAAATTTTTCAACAGTGACTTTTTTGCCTCTCGCTACTTTATTCCAGAAGCACTTCACATAAAATCTTGTTTCTTCCAACAAATTCACTCATATTTAAAAATGTGTTTTCCACATCGTGCAGATAATGATTGAAAATGCCCATGCAAAGAGAAGGGAATTCACTTAATAGGATGTAACTGCTCTTGATTAACTAATAATTGATGGATATAACTATGTAGATTTTACCGCTTGAGAGTTGTTTTCTATAAATTCAGTGCAAGGTAACCAGTTTTCAGAATACTTTCCCATATTTAATAAAGATTCTATCTCAAATATTTTTCAAATATTATTAAATCAAGACATTTTTCTAGGAGAATATTTTACTCAAAAATGATTATATACTACTTCAGCTTCTGCACCTACTTGTGTTTGCTTTCATCTTATTCTATAGGTTCAACTAAATAATAAAACAAATGGTGTTTTGTAATAAACTAAAAAGACTAGCATTTTGAAATATATTAAAATAACCATACTGGAGATTTTGTTTTTGGTTTATAACAAGTAAAATAAAGCTTTTCTCTGTGCCTGTGCACTTCTGTTGTAATTCACCAGCTAGAATTCAAACATTTATTAAGCTACAGAATATATTTTTGCATGACATAATATTATATGCAGTAGTGTCATGAATCTATAACTATAGGGCCTAATCCAAAACTCGTTGAAGTCAATCAAAAGACTATCCTTAACTTCTTTAACCTTTAGATGAGGTTTGTAGTATGTTCTCCTAAAGGGTAACATAACAATAAAGGTTTCAGAGTAGCAGCCGTGTTAGTCTGTATCCGTAAAAAGAACAGGAGTACTAGTGCCACAAGTACTCCTGTTCTTATAACAATAAAGCTAGTTTTGTGTTAGATGAGACCCTATTAATGCAGGTAAGTAATTAGCGACTAGAGTTAGTTGTGTCTGTCTCTTTTATTATCCTGAACAGAAGTTGGTCCAATAATTACCTCCCCAACCCTGTCTCTCTAAAATGCTGAACTGACACAGCTACAACTGCCCTCCATACTTTTATTAATGTTACTATTTTTTTTTAACTCTTCAGGAGGTCTTTAAAGAGCGGATTGGTTATGCACATATCTATGAAGTACTAAAATCTCTGGGTCAGCCCTCGCGAGAGTTGCTTGAAGAACTTATGAATATGGTGAGATGTGCTTGCCTTGAACGTTATCTAAAATGGCTGAACTTCTGGACAGCTTTTCTGTCCTTTTTTTGTTGTAGTAGGCCAGTAGTTCATCACTGTGTTCTATGCTTTTTTTTTCCAGGCTGCTGAAGGTGATCACATGTCTGTCGGAATTTTGGGCATTAGCAATGTCCAGCCCTTATTGCTGCTTATCCAGTGGCTTCCAGAGCTAGAGTCACATGACCTGCAGATCTTCATCTCAAATTGGTTGAAGCGAATCTGCTGTATTAACAGGCAGAGTCGTGCCACGTGTGTCAATGCAAACATGGGCATCCGCATCATTGAGACGTTAAACTTCCACTCTTCACTCCATCGCACTTGTGCTGAGAACCTGATTGCCCTCCAGGGTTCTTTGGGAAGTCAATCAATGAGCTCTGAGGAACTGCACCGACTAATACGACTCTTGAGGACTAATGAACCAAAGCAGTCTCACCCTTACGTCATCCCTGTGATGCGTGCAATTCTGGCAATGGCTCGGAAGCAAGGCCTGGACAGTGCGATGCAATATTTCAATTTGTCCCCCAGCATGGCAGGAATTGCTGTGCCACCTATTCACAAATGGCCAGGCTCTGCATTTTCCTTCAATGCTTGGCTATGCCTAGACCAGGACCAAGTTACACCTGACATCACCAGCAAAGGAGGAGGCAAGCGGAAGCAACTATACAGGTATGCTTACTGTGATTACTTTGTGTGGAGGAACATCTCTTGGTAATCTGCATCCCATGGCATACGTGGTAGCAATGCTTATATTTATATAGGGCATTTCATGCCAAAATACTTGATACATTGAATATCGGTTGAGTTTGTAAACAGGAATGGCTTCATCCACCACTGAAGACATGACTATACTACAGGAATAGTCATGCAAATGCATGGTGAAGGGTTTCTGTATTGGAACAATTATACTGCTAGTGTGTACAGGAAGGTGCAATTCTATAACTATATTAAGAGTAAATTATTTGGGTAATGCATATTAACGTGTTTTCTCATCCATGATGGCATTAAAGAAAGAAAAAAGGACCCCCTAATTGAAACAGGTAACCATGCATTAGTATAGTTCTTGTCATGTATAGGGGCCATAAAATGTAACTGCCTCTAGTTTTAGCACAGGTGTTCAATAGCAAACAAGTGCAAACTTTCAGGATAATACCTGAAAAATATCCTTTTCTAACTGGAACTGCACGTGGAAATTTCTGAGTTTGGAATTTGGCCAAGACATCACTTTAACCCCTTTTCTCATATAACCAATGCCATAGATTGACTCTTTTTAAGATATAAACAACCATTTCTGATTATTATCTGAACTACAGGCCCTCCAGCAGCACAACACTCCAGATGGTTAAAAGTGCCATCTGCTTAATTCCCCACACCATTTCTTTTATTTTTTAAAAAGGTCTCCCATTCAATCCTGACCTGAACCCGCATAGTTTCTGAAACCTAATGGTATTATAGCATAAGGAGAAACGTCTGCAACTGCATTTGGACTTGATGGTTCTAGAATAGTAGTTTGCATGTTTAGTCATTAAATTGAATTTAGAAAATGATGTATTCTAGTGTGCGATGGAGAGGGGGTATCCTATGTTACTCTGCATGTGCTGCTCGCCAGATAGGGATTGATGTTGGCTATTCAGATTAAGTTCTAAAATGCTTGACTGAAGGGAATATAATAGCAAATAGGAAATAGATAACAAGAATAAATAAATGATTAAAAACACACTTTGTTTCAGTGGAAAATGCTTTTTTAAATATACAACAGAAAAGACTGAGCTAGCTGCTATCTCCATGCTTTGTGGTCTCTAGGTGCATTGTTAGGTGAAGGGCAGACACCACTGATTTGGTCAACTTAATGTACCCACTCTACACACATACACTGCATTCATCATTTGAAAATGTATTATGTCTACTTTAAGATGAGGTATGATGTGGAGCTGTCAAGTAGTGCCATTACCTTAGAAGTGGGGGCTGAACAATTATACCATCAACACATTAAAATAACCACTTTGAAATATTCGCATTTTTTTGTGAGTTTAATGATTCTACATATTATTTCAAGATGTAAAATTGGATTTCTTTTTTATTTTAATGTATCACAACAACAATTGTAGAACTGTGGGACTGGGAGGGACCTCGGTAGGTCATCTAGTCCAGTCCCCTGCAATCAAGACAGGACTAAGTGATAACTAGACCATTCCTGACAGGTGTTTGTTTAACCTTTCTTAAAAACCTCCAATGACAGTGATTCTGCAACCTCCCTAGACAATTTGTTCCAGTGATTAGCTGCCCTGACAGTTAAGAAGTTTTTCCTAATGTCCAGTATAAACCTCCCTTGCTGCAATTTAAGCTCATTGCGTCTTGTCTATTTTAAGGAGAACAATCTTTCATCCTCCTCCTTGTAACAGTCTTTTACATACTTGAAAACTGTTACTATGTCCCCTCTGTCTTTTCTTCTCCAGACTAAGCAAACCCAATTTTTACAATCTTTCCTCGTAGGTCACATTTTCTTTAACCATTTTTCTTGCCCTCTTCTGAACTTTCTCCAGTTTGTGCACATTTTTCTGCAGTGTGGTGCCCAGAATTAGATGCAGTTCTCCAATTGAGGCCTTGTCAGTGTGGCATAGAGT
The DNA here is from genome assembly GCF_025201925.1 of Gopherus flavomarginatus. Taxonomy (NCBI): domain Eukaryota; kingdom Metazoa; phylum Chordata; order Testudines; family Testudinidae; genus Gopherus; species Gopherus flavomarginatus. Next base: position 21,691,257 of record NC_066626.1, on the reverse strand, counting down.
GGAAGAATTACTTTTCCTGTCTTGCTTACAGCCCTTCTGCTGATACATGCCAGAATGATGTTTGCTCTTTTTTCTGCAACAGTGTTACGCTGTTGACTCATATTTAGCTTGTGAGCCACTCTACACCCCATATCTCTTTCCGCAGTACTCCTTCTTGGGCAGTCATTTCCCATTTTGTATATGTGCAGTTGATTGATCCTTCCTAAGTAAAGCACTTTGCATTTAAGAATCCTGTGGCACCTTATAGACTAACAGACGTTTTGGAGCATGAGCTTTCGTGGGTGAATACCCACTTCCTCAGAAAGCTCATGCTTCAAAACGTCTGTTAGTCTATAAGGTGCCACAGGATTCTTTGCTGCTTTTACAGATCCAGACTAACACGGCTACCCCTCTGATACTTGACACTTTGCATTTGTTCTTCATGAATTTCATCCTGTTTTCTTCAGATCATTTCTTTAGTTTGTCTGGATCATTTTGATTTTTAATCCTACCCTTCAAAGTACTTGCAACCCCTCTTGATATTGTCAGACATTGAGTATATGTCAGACATTGAGTATATGCTCTATGCCATAATAATTTATGAAGAAATTGAACGTAACCAGACCCAGGACCAATCCCTGCAATACCTATACTCCTGAAGGAATTGTGTGCCAAAAAATTAAAAATTACTTGCACCAGTATTTTAAAATTCTGCAAATTTTATTTGTCAATAAATGAATGTGGCTTCAGCATCTCAGTGAGGAGCACAGGCCACTGGATGCATTGAGGTGGAAGATCACCCTGAAGCCCCCACTTCCCCCAATATAGGGACTCAGCAGTGAGGATGCACCTGACCCTGACACAGTGCAAGGGCTAGGTCTGTTCCAGAAACACCCTGGGGCCCTGACCCTCTGCGCCAGGTGCATCAGATGTGGGTCAGCAGGCTGAGCCCAGCAGGATCCAAATGTGGAGGGATCCTGTGTGGGGTGAGAGGTTTCTGTGTGGGGCAGTATGAGTGTGGACAGCTCAATGGGAGAGCTGGATGCAAAGGGGCTCGGAGGGTTCTGGGTGCAGGGGCAATGGGACTCTACAGGGGATCCAGGTGATGGTGGTTGGGCTCAGCGGTGGGCTCTGGGTGTGTGGGAGATGGGATTTGGCAGTGGAGTCTGAGTGTGGGAATTCAGTGGGGGGTCCAGGTGCCGGGGGAGTGGGGCTTGATGGAGTAGGGGTCCAGGTGTAGCTGGTTCAGCTCAGTGGAGTGGGGATCTGGGTCTAGGGGGGTCTGTCAGAGGGGTTCAGATATAGGGGGCAGGGCTTATCAGGGTGAGGGTTTGATGGGCCTGCTTAATAGGGGAGCCGGAGCTGCTGCCGAGGGGATGCCGCATGCCAGGATCCCACTTTCCCCATAATTCCCCTATCTCCTTTTCTTCTCCATCTCCCTCTCCTCGTACCTACATACCCCTCCCCTTGCCCTATTCCACTGCCCTTCCTTCCCCACCCCCTCAGCCGCCTTCCCTCATTTTCCCCCATCCCTGCTTGCCCAGCCCCATTGCGGGAACTCGCTTCCTTAGAAAATAAGAAGGCTCCCAGAACACAGAAAGGGAGCACAACTGGCACTGGGACCCAGGAGGCTGCGTTCAGCTGTGGAGTCAGCAGAACCTGACAAGCCTCTGAGCTGGGCAGCTCTGCGTTTGCAGAAATGAGGAGGGACAGGGGGCATTGGCATGTAACCCTGTGCGCCCCCCCCCATGCTTCACCTCTGTTCCCCCACAAAACTGCACACATGGTTGCATCTCCCTGCCCCCGCAAGGCTTCGCTGCTATTTTCTGCAGGGAAAAGCAGGAAATGTGTGTGTCTGGGGGAATGTATGTTTTTTATGCTGCGGGCGCGCAATCCTGCAGAATCCCCCCAGGAGTACAGTCACTGACACGCATGTGTACTTAGCCCTGCTTCCCCACAACGGTGATCACACAGGCATCTTCTGAGGCTACTCCAGGTACACTGGAACAGACGCACTGCATGGGCTGTCAGGGAAGAAGTGCGTGTCCCCTGGAAGATTTTTTTTCATTTTTGCAAGGGGCACAGAAGAATGTGGGCTATATGAATTCTGGGCCCCTGCATTGGCGCAGAATCCCCCCAGGAGTAATACCACACTGGATATGTCCTTCGAGCTTGACGTGAACCACTGATAACTACTCTCTGGGAATGGTTTTCCAATCAGTTATGCACCCACCTTATAGTAGGTCCATCTACTTTGTTACCCTGTCAAAGAAAGCTATTAGGTTAGTTTGATGTGATTTGTTCTTGACATATCCATGTTGACTGTTATCCCCTTATTATCTTCTAGGTGTTTACAGATTGCTTGCTTGCTTATTTGCTCGATTATCTTTCTGGGTACTGAAGTTAAGCTGACTGGTCTGTAACGCTACAGGTTATCCTTATTCCCCTTTATATAGATTGGCACTGTATTTGCTCTCCACCCAGTCCTCTGGAATCTCTCCCATCTTCCATGAGTTTTTGAAGATAATCACTAATGGCTCAGATACCTCCTCCGTCAGCTCCTTGAGTATTCTAGGATACATTTCATCAGACCCTGGTGACTTGAAGACATTTAACTTGTCTACAAAATTTTTAACTTGTTCTTTCCCTATTTTAGCCTCAAGTTCTACCTCATTTTCACTGGCATTCACTATGGTAGACCATTGATCACTACTAACCTTTTTGGTGAAAACAGAAAGAAAAAAGGCATTTAGCACTTACGTGACTTCCACATTTTTTATTATTGTCTTTCCCCTCTCATTGAATAATGGGCAAACCTAGTCTTTGGTTTTCCTCTTGCTTCTAATGTATTTGTAGAATGTTTTCTTGTTACTCTTTATGTCTCTAGCTAGTTTAATCTCATTTTGTGGCTTGGCCTTTCTAATTTTGTCCCTATAGTTTTGAGTTGTTTTTTTTTTTTTGTATTAATCCTTCATAATTTGACCTAGTTTCCACTTTTTATAGGGTTCTTTTTTGAGTTTCACATCACTGAAGATCTCCTGGTTAAGCCAGGGTGGTCTCTGGCCATACTTCCTGTCTTTCCTACACAGTGGAATAATTTGTTCCTGTGCCCTTAATAATGTCTCTTTGGAAAAACTACCAGTTCTTTTGAGCTGTTTTTCCCTTCGACTTGCTTTCCCTGGGACCTTACCTACCAACTCACTGAGTTTGCTAAAGTCTACCTTCTTGAAATCCATGGTCTTTTTATTCTGCTGTTTTCCCTCCTACCATTCCATAGAATCATTTATCATTTCATGATCACTTTCACCCAGTCTGCCTTCCAAATTCTCAATCAGTTCCTCCCTATTTGTCAAAATCAAATCTAGAACAGCCTCTCTTCTAGCTGCTTTCTCCACCTTCTGAAACAAAAAAGTTGTCTCCAGTGCATTCCAAGAACTTGTTGGCTAATCTGTGCCCTACTGTATTAGTTTCCCAATAGATGTCTGGGTAGTTGAAATCCTCTACTACCACCAAGTCCTGTGCTTTGGATGATTTTGGCTAGGCCTACACTAGGGGAGGGGGTCAACCTAAGATATGCAAGTTCAGCTACGTGAATAGCGTAGCTAAAGTCGTCGTGTCTTAGGTCAATTTACCTGGCCATAAGGACGGTGGCGAGTCGACCACTGCTGCTCCCCCATCAACTCCATATCCGCCTCTCACCGCGGTGGAGTTCCGGAGTCGTCAACAGAGCAGTCGAGGATCGATAGTGTAGAAGTGATAAAAGACATGATAAATCGATCCCTGGTAGATCGATCACTACCTGCCGGTCCAGTGGGTAGTGTAGATGTACCCTTTGTTAGTTGTTTAAGAAAAACCCTATTCACCTCTTCTTCCTGGTTAGGTGGTCTATAGCATACCTCTACCACGACATCACCCTTATTCTTTTACCCCTTTTATCCTTACCTTGAGACTTTCAACAATTCCATCTCAACCTCAGTGCAAATAGTTACATCTTTGACATACGAGGCAACACCTCCTCCCTTTTTTCCCTGCTGATCCATCCTGAGCAAGCTGTACCCTTCTATACCAATATTCCAGTCATGTGTGTTCTCACCAAGCCTCTGTGATGCCCACTTTGTCATAGTTGTGATTATTCACTGTATTTCTAGTTCTTCCTGTTTATTCCCCATATTTCTTGCATTAGTATACAGACATCTAAGATACTGATTTGATTTCCCCTTCATGTTTCCTCTTATCTTTCCCTCGTCCTAGCTGTAATTGCCCGTGCTCCCCCCCACCCCCCAGATTCTGACCCTTCACCCAGGTCTTCATGTTTTTGACTTACCTGTGGGCTTTTGTCTCTTGCTCCTTTCAAACCTAGTTTAAAGCTCACTTCACTAGGTTAGCCAGTCTGTATCCAAAGAGATTTTTCCCCCTTCCTCATTAGACCCCATCTCTGCTCAGTAGTCCTTCTTCCAGGAACAGGATCCCATGGTCAAGGAAGCTGAAGCTCTCCTGGTGACACCAGGGATTCACCTTGAGGATGCCTTGGTCTCTGTTTGAACCCCTACCCTTGACCAGAAGGATTGAAGAGAATGCCACCTGTGCCCCCAACTCCTTCACCCTTACTCCCAGAGCCCAGCAGTCGCGTCTGATCTGTTCAGGGTCTTGCCTCATATGTATATGAGTGCCCACATGAATGATTAGCATGGGTTAGCAGTCAGAGGGCCGGATGGTCCTCGGCAATCCCTCTGGAACAAGGATTGCAAGAGGATAAAGCAAAATCTAATAATAAATTTGTATAGGTATCATTGAAATGTAATAGCACTGGTGGAATTTCTGGTCAACATCATTATTGCCATCTTTTTCATTGTGATATTTGTCAAGAGTGCATGCGTTACCAGTTTTCATTGTCTTGGTGTATACGAAGTTCTGTGCAGGGAGTTTTGCTCTGACTGAAGAGACAGTTGATTGTGCAGCAACACCTACTGGTACAGGCACAAATAAGGTCTTACAGAAACTCAGATGCCATTGTGCCCTTGAAGAATACAGGAAGTAGTTCAGCATATACTTTTTTCCATCCATGTTGTGATGGTGAACCAATATACGGCTCACCAGTGTGCGAAGACACCCACATTTTTGTTTGTCAAGATTTTTTTTTGAAATGCTCTTCAAAACTGTCCTCACATGATGGGAATTTGGCCAGTGACTTTTCTTTTTTTGATGGCTAGATTTAGGCACAAGCAATTCAGGTCTCTGTGGGTCTCCTTTTCTTTCTCGCTTGGGTCATACAGCACTACTGTCAACTTCCTTGCTGCAGAAATTCTGACTTGTCCATTATTTTCTCCCAGTTTGGCAAGATCTCTGAAGCAGTAAGCTCCCTTTGTTTTCACAACTTTAAACACAATTTTTTCCCAGTATCAAATAGGGATGGTACAGAATTACATCCCATTAATGCATGTGCAGCAGGAAGTATGTTACGGAAGTCAGGAGTGAGTGCATCACAAATTGCATGCACTGATATGAAGCGACACTTGCCAGTTGTGCTAGAAATGGTGACTATATTTCAATCCACGTGTTATCTGTGTGTGCATTTTTGGAAAGCAGTGAACATCAAGGATGAAAACATCTGTATCAGGTGACATCCTTACTATGGTTCTTTTGATGCCAAGAAACCCAAAAGCCATATTGGCACATACAGCATGCAGAAGCATACTTGTGTCTGCTTCCTCTTGAGTACTATACAAGTCTTGGGCTTCTTCACTGCCTCTACTAGTGATGGACTTCGCTACTTCACCATTCAAACAGCCTCCAGCAAGAAGGAGTGTTTGTGTTGAATGTGCTCCTATGCTCTCAGGTGCTTTTTGAACCCTAGATTCACAGAGGAATTTTACAAGTGACTGCTTGTTAGATGCCATGTTTAGAAACTTTTCCATGGTGGCACAGAGGGCATCCACCAATCACCTGGTATTTCTTGCATCCAACTTTAGATCATGTTCAGCAGTCTTCCTTCAGTTTTCGCAGAGTTACTCTTGTCATATCTGTCATACTTTGATTACAGAATTAGCGTTGTCAACTGCTTTTAGGACCTTCCTTCAGTACTCAGCAGCCAGTTCACTGAATGTGGGAAATTTGTCTCCAGCTATCATTTGTATGACAGCCTTGGCATCTCTGATTTATGCTGTCCTGGCATCTCCATTTCTTTGTTCTGTGCTCTTAGCTCATGGATTCTTTCTGCTTAGCGCTTCCAGCTGATGTCCTAATTGAACTTGGTTTTTATTGCTCCATCAGCATGGAAGAGGAACATAGGCACAGACCCTATTGGGTGACTAAGAACAGTTCCCCTTGAAAATCACCGCTACATCTTGCTAAGGACAAGGCTCTGCAGGAAAAAAACTTCTCAACTGACAGCTGCTGTGATTTCTCTTCCCTTGCCTCTTATATTTGGTCATCTTGGCCATATCAGTAAATGTTTTGATGTCAGATTTCTTGACTGGGCTATATGTCCCATCAGAATCCATGTACACCTCTCTCAAATCTCTTCTTCATCAACATCTTCTGTTTTCAGTAGAGACTTGTGTACATCCTATGTTACATGCAGTCAAGTAGATATGTTGATAAGTGCCACAGGATATGATACATTGTCATATAATAAGATCTGTAATATGGTCTTTTTCCCTCTTAAGTGAGAAGGCAAGACTAGTTTGGACTTTTTCTTCACTATTTCTTGTTAGGCCACTTCTTTCTCATAGACTCTAGGACTGAAAGGGACCTCGAGAGGTCATCGAGTCCAGTCCCCTGCCCTCATGGCAGGACCAAATACTATCTAGACCATCCCTAATAGACATTTATCTAACCTACTCTTAAATATCTCCAGAGATGAAGATTTCACAACCTCCCTAGGCAATTTATTCCAGTGTTTAACTACCCTGACAGTTAGGAACTTTTTCCTAATGTCCAACCTAAATCTCTCTTGCTGCAGTTTAAGCCCATTGCTTCTTGTTCTATCATTAGAGGCTAAGGTGAACAAGTTTTCTTCCTCCTCCTGATGACACCCTTTTAAATACCTGAAAACTGCTATCATGTCCCCTCTCAGTCTTCTCTTTTCCAAACTAAAAAAACCCAATTCTTTCAGCCTTCCTTCATAGGTCATGTTCTCCAGACCTTTAAATCATTCTTGTTGCTCTTCTCTGGACCCTCTCCAGTTTCTCTACATCTTTCTTGAAATGTGGTGCCCAGAACTGGACACAATACTCCAGTTGAGGCCTAACCAGCGCAGAGTAGAGCGGAAGAATGACTTCTCATGTCTTGTTTACAACACACTTGTTAATGCATCCCAGAATCACATTTGCTTTTTTTGCAACAGTATCACACTGTTGACTCATATTTAGCTTGTGGTCCACTATGACCCCTAGATCTTTCTGCCATACTCCTTCCTAGACCGCCTCTTCCCATTCTGTATGTGTGAAATTGATTGTTCCTTCCTAAGTGGAGCACTTTGCATTTGTCTTTATTGAACTTCATCCAGTTTACCTCAGACCATTTCTACAATTTGTCCAGATCATTTTGAATTTTGACCCTGTCCTCCAAAGCAGTTGCAATCCCTCCCAGTTTAGTATCGTCTGCAAACTTAATAAGCGTACTTTCTATGCCAACATCTAAGTCGTTGATGAAGATATTGAACAGAGCTGGTCCCGAAACAGACCCCTGCGGAACCCCACTTGTTATACCTTTCCAGCAGGATTGGGAGCCATTAATAACTACTCTCTGAGTACGGTTATCCAGCCAGTTATGCACCCACCTTATAGTAGCCCCATCTAAATTATATTTGCCTAGTTTATCAATAAGGATATCATGTGAGACCGTACCAAATGCCTTACTAAGGTATACCACATCTACCGCTTCTCCCTTATCCACAAGACTCGTTATCCTATCAAAGAAAGCTATCAGATTGGTTTGACATGATTTGTTCTTTACAAATCCATGCTGGCTATTCCCTATCACCTTACCACCTTCCAAGTGTTTGCAGATGATTTCTTTAATTACTTGCTCCATTATCTTCCCTGGCACAGAAGTTAAACTAACTGGTCTGTAGTTTCCTGGGTTGTTTTTATTTCCCTTTTTATAGATGGGCACTATATTTGCCCTTTTCCAGTCTTCTAGAATCTCTCCTGTCTCCCGTGACTTTCCAAAGATAATAGCTAGAGGCTCAGATACCTCCTCTATTAACTCCTTGAGTATTCTAGGATGCATAGCATCAGGCCCTGGTGACTTGCAGGCATCTAACTTTTCTAAGTGATTTTTAACTTGCTTTTTTTTATTTTATCTTCTAAACCTACCCCCTTCCCATAAGCATTCACTATGTTAGACATTCCTTCAGACTTCTCAGTGAAGACTGAAACAAAGAAGTCATTGAGCAGCTCTGCCATTTCCAAGTTTCCTGTTACTGTTTCTCCTTCCTCACTTCTCTCATAGCCTTTGCATATTCGTAATATGAAGCTGTGTATTCCCATCTTTAGCACTAATACTGACTGACCTATGCATAAGTGTCACTGAATTAAAAAGCTAGTTCCTAGAATATTTCAAAGACTAGCACTGCATACCTAGGCAATTACAAATAAAAACATTCTAGCAGGCAAACTAGATGTTACATTGTATCTGCAATAGCTTGCAAATGAAGAAGCATTATATTAAGAATTCATGTCCATTTATATCTACCCACTATGCTATACAAACTGAGCATGCATTGTACTGCTACTGGTACACAATCTTCAGTGTGGGACTGATGTAGTCAGCAAATTTCAACTGAAAACTATAGATAACTGTTATCACTTCTGAGATACTTTGACAATTAAGAATATGTGATGTCAAAACATTTCATGGTAGTATATTAAGGACAAACCCAAAAAGTACTCCACTTAGGAAGAAACAATCAGTTGCACACATACAAAATGGGAAATGACTGCCTAGGAAGGAGGACTGCAGAAAGGGATCTGGGGGCCATAGTGGATCGCAAGCTAAATATGAGTCAACAGTGTATTGCTGTTGCAAAAAAAAAAGCAAACATCATTCTGGGGTGTATTAGCAGGAGTAATGTAAGCAAGACATGAGAAGTAATCTTCTGCTCTACTCCGCACTGATTAGGCCTCAAATGGAGTACTGTGTCCAGTTCTGGGTGCCACATTTCAGGAAAGATGTGGAAAAATTGGAGAAAGTCCAGCGAAGAGCAACAAAAATGATTAAAGGTCTAGAAAACAGGAGGGAAGATTGAAATAATTGGCTTTGTTTTGTCCGGAGAAGAGAAGACTAAGAGGGGACAGGATAATAGTTTTCAAATATATAAAAGGTTGTTTACAAGGAGGAGGGAGAAAAATTGTTCTTCTTAACCTCCTGAGGATTGGACAAGAAGCAATGGGCTTAAATTGCAGCAAGGGCGGTTTAGGCTGGACTTTAGGAAAAACTTCCTAACTGTCAGAGTGGTTAAGCACTGTAAGAAATTGCCTAGGGAGGTTGTGGAATCTCCGTCATAGGGGACTTCTAAGAGCAGGTTGGACAAACACCTGTCAAGGATGGTCTGGATAATACTTTGTCCTGTTCTGAGTGCAGGGGACTGGACTAGATGACCTCTCGAGGTCCCTTCCAGTCCTGTGATTCCAAAATGTTGATATTTGCTATATTTATCATGTTAAACAGCTTCACCGTCTCTGGGGAGGGACTTGCCCATACAAAACCAATACAAGTCTTTTAATGCATTGTTGTTCAGTAGCTTTGACCAAGAAGCACCATATTAAGGTGTTGAAATTAATTTAAGCAGTAAAAATTGTAAGTATAGTCATTTCAGTGTTTCTGGAATTGTGCAAAAAAAATACTTTTTCATTTACCTCACCTACAGGCTTACAGCACCACTTGAGAGCTCCTCATTATACCTCATGTAAACATACATAAAATAAGCTTTCAAATTATGTGTAGTGTGCATGTGTGTAGGGTGAATACATTAAACTCCCGAATTATGGACCTTTTTGGAGAATTGCTGCACATTTATATAGCTTTCACGTAATATAGATGCACCATCTGCTTATTCTGGAAGTGCCATGATTAATAACAATTGTAGTGAAAATGCTTTTCATAATAACCACATTTGAGGGAATGTAACAGGCTTTGACAATAATTTTTTCACATATTTTTCATAATGAAGTGTTCAAGGTATGAAAAGAGCCTAAAGCCAGGTCTGTACTAGAAAACCTGGCAAGCCTTCCTATTGCAGCTTCTACTGGCAAAGAAGTGATTTTGTCAATATATCTTATACCAGTTGGGTGAGCAAAATAACCTATACCAGCAAAAGCACTTTGATGCCCGTATAACCGCATCTACATTTGGGCTTCTGCCAGTATAGAAATATTGCAAAAGATTACCCCACTCCCACTCCCATGACATTACTTTACCAGGAAAAATTTCAAGTGTAGACCTGACCAAAAAATTCCCTATAACAATTTCAAATTTCATGCAATTTCTGTCGAAATGGTTTCTCAAAAAGTGTTAGAAGTAAAAGCACCAATATAACAGGATAGTTACTTTTGTGTATAATGTAAATTTAGGAAAATACTTGATTGCAGAAAAATACTTCCTAATTCCTGTAACAGGAACCTCCAAAATGTCCCACATAAACATCGTATTGGCAAATTACCACAAGCCTAACGGCAGCCTTTTACTTCACCCCTGCTGACAAAATGGCACAGATTGAAGCCTAGATTCACATTTATGATAGAGGTGTTGCTTGCAGAGACTGCAGTACCCCACATGCAGTGCTTTATACTGAAACCAGCATAAACTCTGTGGGTTTAAACTGAAATGTTACATGCTGGAACCAAAGTTTGCGTCTCCATGTAAAAGGTGAGGATGGCTACAAACTTCTTTGAGAACACTGGACTACTTTTGTCCTGCGCACCATGTTTTAGGCTTCCTTGTGCCTATGGTTTACTTGTAGTTGTTTGTTTTTATTAAGTGAACCAGAATGTCACTTTGAGGATCCTTTTACTCATTAGATATGACTAATGATGATGGAATGTTTTCAGCCATGCTGAACAATTTAAACAGGTTTTGTACTGATTTCACATACTGCTAGTTACATTTCAACAGTTCTGATAAACTATCTCATGGATTTTTCATTTGTAGCTTTTTTACAGGAAGTGGGACGGGTTTCGAGGCCTTCATTACCTACTCTGGAACGCTGGTGGTTGCAGTTTGCACAAAGAGAGAATATGCAACAGTGATGCTGCCAGAGCATTGTTTTTGTGATTCCCTCTGGGTAAGATCTGCTACTTGCTACTTAAATGTACTTTGTTTAGGACAGAATAGCCTTAGCTAAAGAGAAGCAACTGATAATCTTAACAAGTGATTTAGTTTTTTTCTCTTGAATAAAGACATGTTCCACTTCTAAAGATAAGGCCTAATCCTTAAACATGTGAGTAGATCTTATTGTGGACTTATTTGTTTGATAGGATTTTGAGGGCAGGATGAGGGTATGTTCCTGAGTGTGATTTAACAGTGAGAGGCTTTTAGGAGTTTCTGTTTTTATTTATCAGATGGCTGAGGTAAATTGTTGTCTCCATTTAATAATGCTGCTGGCTTGTGAAGTTAATTTGTTCCTTAATATTTATGCTATTGGATGGTTATTGTAAGTCTAATTATTGTCAGAGGGCTTAGAAGTTGTGTATATGTTTTTTAATGGTAAATCTAAATAAATGTCAATGTGGCTACTTAGGCAAGTAATGATTACAGGATAGGATCTGTAGTCACAGAATCATAGAAATGTAAGGCTTGAAGGAACCTTGAGAAGTCAATTCCAGGCCCTTGCATCGAGACAGGACCAAGTAAACCTAGATCACCCCTGCCAGGTGTTAGTCCAACCAGTTTTTAAAAACCTCTTATGATGGAGATTCCACAACCTCCCTTGGAAGCTATTTGATAACTATAAGAAATCCTTATAGTTAGAAAAAAATGGCTATTTTTAAAATCCAATTTAAATCTCTCTTGCTGCAAATTAAGCCCATTGTTTCTTGTCCTTCCTTCAGTGAACCTGGATAACAATTGATTGCTGTCCTCTTTAATAGCCCTTTACATATTTTAAGACTGTTAAGAGATTTGCCCCCCCCCCCCCCCATCTTCATTTCATCAGACTAAACATGCCAAGTTTCTTTAACCTTTCCTTATTGGTCAGGTTTCCTAAACCTTTTATCACTTTTGTTGCTCTTCTCTGGACTCTAATTTCTTCATATCTTTCCTAAACTGCCCAGAATTGGACACAGTATTCCAGCTGCGGCCTCACCAATGCTGGGTAGAGCAGGATAATTGCTTCCCTTGTCTTAAATATAATAGTTCAGTTAATTTTGCAACTGCATCACATTTTTGACTCACATTCAATTTGTGATCCACTATAACCCCCCCAGATCCTTTTCAGCAGTACTACCATCTAGCCAGTTATTCCCATTTTGTAGTTGTGCATTTGATCTTTCCTTCTTAAGTGTAATACTTAGCTCTTGTTTTTATTGAATTTCATCATGTTGAATTCAGACTGATTCTCCAGTTTGTCAAGGTCTTTTAGAATTCTAATTATGTCCTCCAAAGTGCTTGCAATCCCTCCCATATTGGTGTCATCCACAAATTTTATAAGCATACTAATGGTTACTGTCTCTGCAATCTCTCTGTAAAGGGGCTGTGTCAGTGTTATGGTAATTCTCTATTCCTTTGATGTTTTTTAAGGAGAAGAAACATAAATGCAGCTGGATCAGTTAGATGGCTCCTGAGTGGTGGGATGTGTTACAGGAACTTCTAAAGTTTTATAAATTATAATTTAGTTCAAAGTCTACGGCTTAGAAAATGTGAATAAGTTACTCTGTTGCCCCATCCCATTCCTAAGGCTATATTTAGGGACTGCATTGCATTATTATGAAGGGCGTCACGTATATCTTTTTTTCCCCAAAAACCTTTTTGTAATAAACACTTTTTTTAAAAAAGGAAGGCATTGGTTGATCTAATCTTCCAGTGATGCTATAAAAGTTTGTTGTCTGCTATAATGTCTTCACCAATTTAATGGTCGCAATGTTGAGCAGACATGCAGAATTGTTTTGTTGCATTTTAATAAGAACCTAATCAAATTGTACTGTTATTGCCTGTCCAGCACAACATAACTATTGTTCATATGCCTGGAAAGAGGCCCTTTGGTCAAAGCTTTGTCTACATCTACGTCAATGGACAACAGAAGATCTCTGCCCCACTTAGATTTCCTGCCATGAATGAAGTAAGTCTGTTCTTCCCATCAGACCACTATCCTAGGGATTTCTTACAGAACAAAGGTTTGTTAAATAAACAGTCAGATAAAACTAAGAAATAAAAAGGGAAAATGGGTCATCCGTGATTAAAAACATGACAAACTGATTAGCAGTTTTTATTTTTCAATGTTGAGGATAGTTAAGCTCAACCCAACATGTCTCTTTGGTCCATCTCAAATACAGCAGAATAGAAGAGGACAAGATGTTAACCAAGAATTATCTTTTGATGGTGGTTCAGTGGCCTGTGTAACCTTGTGTTAGCTCCTTTTATGTGAGGTGTTTCTTTTTTTTAAAACTACTGTCACAATTAGCACTAACCGCTTCCCTTGTGTGCAGTCTTTCCAGAGAAGATGGTAGGTTAACTCACAGCGGAGAATGACCGTGTCTCACTAAGAGGTGATTCTCAGTACATTTGAGAGCACACAGGAAGTTTGAGTGGTCTTGCATGTGACCTATCTGTCCTGTATTTGGTTAGGGGATACATTAATAGAGACATTTCTTTTTAGTGCTAACAGCTGATCATTTCTACATGCTAAATACTAAATTAACCTTAATAAGCACAAGCCAGTAGAATGCCAAAATGATTATATGTAATATGTGGATGCTGTTATAAACGGTTGCTCCTTTTTTTGGAGCAAGTCAGTTTTAAACCTGGGCTTAATGTTATGATACTGAGCCATTATTTTTATTTTTATAGGCCCCAGTTCTTCAGTCCTCCTTGGTTTGGGGCATACATTCATATGAGTAGTTCCATTGACTTCATTATGACTATTTGCATGACTTACATGCTTCCTGTAAAGGTTGAAGAATCAAGTACTTAGTTATTAAAAGCAAACAACTGCTGATTGTAAGACAAAACTGTTGATTTTTTTTGATGCATCTGTGACGGTTTAGAAACTTTAAAACATTCATTCAGCTTCTTTTATAAAGTTTGAGGTGGGGGACACCTCTTGCTGCACAATATGGCATGGGAAGATGGCATTGAAGCTTTTTATTAGTGCAAGCAATCAAGCAGAACACTTCATGTGACAAGATTATTGTAGGAGATACATCTTGCTAAAATATGATCCAAGGGGAATGGTCTGCTGGGACAGAAGCCTTGATGCTCCCTGCAGAGGCCAGGGGAACAAATTACTCCTGCTTGGAGAAGGATTAATATGCACTTTCTAGTGCTTTTTGTGCATAATGTACACCAACAATGTATTGCTGTCTTTCTTCACCTGTTTCCTCAGTCAAGGTGGATTTGCTCTGAAAGGTCATTAGATTTAGTTCAACTCACTTATTTTTTATGTTTAATTTTGTGAAAGCCTCAAGGATGTTTGACATTTGGCTATAACATTATTTTATTTTTATTTTTCCTACACTGGCATCTCCAGTCTTTTACTTCTTGCTGCATTGGTTCAGCTGGTCAGAGGACAACCACTCCTCCTCCATCTCAGATACCGGACCCACCCTTCTCCTCCCCTATTACGCCTCATCGAACATCTCTAGGTGGGATTCTCTCTCCAGCTAGTTGGGGCGGACTGCTTGGGAAATCAGAGTTGATCACCAAGCTGATCTCTGCGGGTACCCAGGACAGTGAATGGGGATGTCCAACATCACTGGAGGGCCAGCTTGGGTCAGTTATCATCTTCCATGAAGCACTGCAGCCCTCTCAGGTGAAAGCTTTATATTTGGCAGGTAAGTGGTTGTTGGTGGTGGTTGTATAGTGGGAACATCTACAATCCCAGCTATGGACCAGGATCCCATTGTGCTACATCTGTACAAACACCACAGCAAAAAGATGATCCCTGCCCCCAAAGAATTTACAATCTAAGTACACAGCTTGCACTGTGCCAAACTGATAGATATGTCCTTAAAAATAAACTGTCAGTTTTTTGAGCTGATTCATATCTTTTTATAGTAACACATTTGTTATAATATATTTGCTATATTTACACAGATTCTCCTATTCCCCTATTATGTATCAAATTTATAGACATGCAGAGAAATCCACAGAAATTTATATCCACCAATCCTGAAGAGGTTTTAAAAAAAACTTAGATATCGACCAATTTGGGCTCTCATTTACATGAGTGAAATCTGAAGTATCTCCATTAACTTCGGTTGAGCTACTCTGGGTTTAAGCAAATTAAACTGAAAGCAGAATTTGGCCCATTAGCTGAAAAAGTTGAATGAAAATCTTTAGTTGGGTATTAAAAATTAGGCAATTAAATTATTCAGTTAAAGGCCACAGCTTTATCCATCTCAATTTTCATTTTACTTTTGCATGTGTGTTAAAGATATTTTCAGTGTCCTGTATCTGTTTTATTATTGGTCCATATCCAGTTTCAAAAACCTCATGCAAGAGTCCATGTATTATTTAACAATTAATAAAGCTTAAAAATAAGTCATACTTCTGTGTGATCTTGAAAAGAAAACTAAACTTGTTTGAAGCGTTTGAAAGGCTGAGCTTCTTGAAGTGTGAACCACTTGTATAAACTCTGCAATGTTGAGTGTCTTTTCACATGATTTGTCAACATATGGGCATGTAAGTGAGAGTATTCAAGTGTAGTGCTGTGGTTGATAAGCCACTTAAGTCATTATTCAGCCTTGGGAGCTCATCCTTTAGGATTTACATTAGCAATTGAGAGATGATCTTTTTCAGAACATTTTGATGATGTATATAAAACTATCTTTAAAAAGATTAGGTATATGAGTTACATGATGTCTTATTACTACCAAAAATTGTAAAAAGAATGCACTTTGATAAGTGAATAATCACAGCATTTTAAAATAAATGTAATCTCATTTTGTTACTATATAAAGCTATCTTCAGGATCTGATCTTCCTAACTGCTGGTGATCTTTAGGGAGAGATGATACTCAAGTGTGAAATGGAATATTTGTAAAGACAAAAATTCTGACAATTTTTGAACATACAAATCTCATTTCATATAACTTAATTTGTTTTTTAGCCAGAGGGTTATTTGTAAAGAGTAAAATCTCATGGAATCACAGCGTTATTTTTTAAAATAATCTTTTGGTTAAGGAGGTATGTCAAATATTTGGTCAGGATATGTGTAGTTCAAGGTGTCCTATTTGTATCTCTAGCAGAGTGTAGCGTAGTAAAATTTATTAACACAAACTTTAAATCTAGCATGTACTTAAAAATATTTTACAGGCCCAAACTGTTTAACTCCATGGAAATCCCAAGAGTCTGAAGTGGCAGATCTGCCCAGTAAAGTGCTTCTTCACTATACACCCAAGGTAGTAATCAGCATGTTTTCCATTTGCTTACATACTTTACAGTAGTTTGTTTTTTCCGAAAGGTTAAAACGTTCTGAACAGTAGCTTTAAATGTCTACAGATTAACTTTGATTAACTTTTAGAATGCAACAGGTTTGCTTTTATGGACAATGTTTTCTTTATTCCTTAAAGTGTTGTTGTCCGGCTATGCGGGAAGAAGGACAGGAAACACTGGCTGTGGTTTAATTAGGCCACAACTTTATTCCTAAATGTCTGTGAGTACCCAGCAGATAGAAGTGTACAGTGCAAGTAATTTCATAACAATTTACATAGACACAGGGGGAGTGAGTGCTGTCAGCTCCACCCATCAAGTGAGGTTCGGGGGTGAGGGTTATAAAGGAGAGAGAGTTGGCTCGCTGTCATACCAGTCATAGCCCCAAAACTCCTATTTCTGCTCCTTTAAAGAATACCTCTTTTAAATCCTTTACCAATCCATTGTATCTGATAGCCATATCCTTTCTCCATGGAGAACCTGCACTGGATATCTTCCACATGGAGGCTCCAGCAATTAGCTTGTCTGCTTCCCCCCGCATACCTAGCCAGGCTCCCAGACATCTACTAATATCCTCTTTAATATTGGCTAAAAACTTGTCAGCTCCCAAGTCTGATAGGGTAGACCTTATCCTCCCTGAATCATTCTGATGCCTCCTTTGCTAAGTCTGGATGAGAAATTACCAACCTCCCAGTGCCATCTATGGATTTGGCCACCTCCCTATTCACATAGTCCTGGACTTGCCAACCTGAGGCAGATCTGCCAGGCTTCACAGCTCCCCGCCACACCCTGCGTTGCAATGTGTCAGACCAGATAACTTTTCCCTGGAGTAAAAATTCTAGCATCTGCCCTAAGTCCCATTTAGCTCTGATCAATAAGTCCACCCTTTTACACATTCCCTAATAATTTTCCCTGAGGTGAACCACAATCATATCTGTTTGCCAGAAACTGGGAATGGACGACAGAGGAGTGAGCACTTGATGATTTCCTGTTCTGTTCATTCCCTCTGGGGCACCTTTATTTGGCCACTGTTGGAAGACCGGATACTGGGCTAGATGGACCTTTGGTCTGACCCAGAATGTTTGTTGCCTGCTCAGAGGCCATCAGAGGCAGATGGGCCATCAGCTGTTCCCATAACATGCCCCCGCTCTCCTGGCAGGTCAGGATTGCCTCACCACTAATGTCCAACTGCAATCCTCCAGACAACCTGGAAGCCTGCATGTGTGCCCAGTAAACAATACTGTGACCACAGATCTATATGGCTGTCTGCCTGGCCTGCCAGCATCTGGAATACAGACATAAGGGAAAATTAACACCAATTCCCCACCTGGGGGGTCTCATATGTTCTTTTTGCTTCAGAATGCCTACACCCAATGCCTGAATTACACTAGCCCCCACTACTGAATGATCTTGAGTGAGTGGGAACCAATTCATGTGCTAAAGCCCCAACCCTGTCAGACCCCATCTTAAAACTGTAACAAACTAGTATGTTGTGAGGGGATTCCCATCGTCATGAATCAAAGAGGGACCCATTTTTTCCTGGCCTTATTGCCGTGTATGCCCTCACAGCCTCCACTCTGCAGATCCCAGGCTCATCGCCCTGTTGTAGAATAATGAATTCACCCTTTCCTCCTTGATCTGCTTTTGACATCTTCAAAGTTAATATCACCGATTGCCCCCCTCAATATATATCCCTCAATTCTAAAGCCCTTCCAGAAGAATCCCTACAGGACTCAGGTACTAGTTTGCTGATCTTAAAGCTCCAAAAAGTGCTACTGGAAATGCCTCCCTGACTGTGCAACGTACAAATGTAGATTTGTTCTTGTTACATAAACTGCACCCAGAGATAAAACAATGTAAAACTTTAGAGCCTACAAGTCCACTCAGTCCTATTTCTTGTTCAGCCGATTGCTAAGACAAACAAGTTTGTTTACATTTATGGGATCCTACCTGTAATTCCTCATCCAGCAGTGCACTTTCACAATAAACAGATTGCACTACAGTGCTTACATGAGGTAAATTGAAAAATACTATTTCTTTAATTTAACTTTTTTACAATGCAAAATTTGTAATTAAAAAATAGTGAGCACTGTACACTTTGTATTCTGGGGAATAATTCAGATCAAAATATTTGAAAATGTAGAAAACATCCAAATTATTTAAATAAATGTTATTCTGTTATTGTTTAACAGTGTGATTAAAACTGTGATTAATCGTGATTATTTTTTTAATCTGATTAATTGCAATTAATATTTTTCATTGTTTGACAGCCTTAATGGATGCCTATTGCAGTATTGGACAGAAAGGACTCCCTTTCATGCCCTGCCTCTGCAACCTCCATCTGGTGCTGGTCACACTCTGGTGCTACCAGCCTGGTCATTCTCCTGTCCTGCAATCTGTTTGTTCAAATGTCCTGGCTGTGGGTGACCCACTGCACCTTGTAAGCCTTGTAGTGCTATGGAAACAATTTTGGAAGCAACTACCCAGATGGCTTGAATCAATTCTCTGTTGCCTATCCCACCCCCAAATGCAGCTAGTTCACCATGGGGAGTGTTTGCTTCCCCAGGATTCATGTTACTTCCCAGCAGAGGTAAATCCATTTGGTAGACAGACCATGCTGGGAACTACCTACCCCAGTCCTTGCCCATGCAGTGAAGATCCCACATCCCCAGTCTTCCATGGTCTCTCAAGCCCTGCTCTGTGCACCCTGAACTGGGTTTGGAACTTCCATCCCTCGCTGGAAGGGGGACACCTTCCCTCCTCCTGTTCGCACAAATCTGCTAGAGCCCTGCTCTAATGAGTTTACAACTTTTTCCCCTTTTGCTACAAAACTCTTGCTTCTCCTGCTGCAGGTTGGAGGGAGGACTCCTCTGCCCTCCACCTCCCTGTTCTCATCAATCTGCTACCATGTGGAGCCACCAGAGAGTGAAGTATATGCAGCTGTTCCTGCTGCACAGCTGGTTCAGTTAAGAGGGCTTTTCCTGCACTGGAGTGGACCTGAATAGTCCCCCCTTTCTTCCAGTCACCTAGGGTGGGGGATAGGTCACCGTCCCCACACTAACTTGGTCTGAAGCTGCAGCACTCTGGCTGTCTGTCCTTTAAAGGGGTCATACACCTTTTCCTACAAGCCAGACAATGGCCCCCGCTGCTTAATGTAGGGTGAGGTTATTTTACATGATATTGTGGAATAAAACTTAAAAGAACCACAGCTGGATGGCATTTTGGGTGGTATCACAGTGTGAGTGTTGTGAGCCTGTCATTCTTGCCCTCCTGCTTTTACTGAAATATGGTGTGTTTTGTTTCCCGCCCTTTTAGGGTTGGTAGCTTTTTCTGTGCATTTACTTTTTGGTTAGAATGATTGAATAAACTATCTTCTGGCACCGGTATTAATGCCTCACTTGGTATAAAGGGTATGAGTCAGCACTCTTTCCTGAAGGACAAGTTGATAATCTAACTAATTTCCACTGACATGAGTAGTGTGGGTTCCTGTTTTAGTCCTTGCACTGTCCATAACTAAACTATAGATTGGTGTATTTTATTTCTCATTCTACCAAAAGGCCAAGAATGCTGTAAGTGGTGAAATTGTGAATAGTGAATCCAAGATACTAGGAAATGTATTCTGGGTATCCCACATTGTTCAGATCTTGCCGTTAGTATTGCCACAGTGCTGTTTCCTGCCTTACCTCAGTATGCTATGCAGTCTTTTATGTAAATTTATAGGTAATTCAGTGACCCTGAACTTGTTTCAGAAGTAATGCTGAAGCTCATGTTTTCTTCCTTTTTTAGGCCTGCAGAAACCCAATCTGCCTTGACCTGTCCACAAATCTTTTACATGGAAGACTAACTGGAAACAAAGTAGTGAACTGGGACGTCAAGGTAAATTAATATTAAATCATCACAATCTGATGTAAATACAAAGTAGTTATCATATACTGGATGCTTAAGGAGTGCTAGAAGTTCCCATTGTGCAGGAGCAACACCATGCATAGCAGTGTTTTCAAGGTGAATTAAGCGAATTTTAGGGTTGTGGTGGTGTCAAAGTAAATTTTGGGAAAGCGCAGTCATGCTAACAGTCATAGATGTATGAAAACAAACTTAAAATTAGAATATTAAAAAGTTTTGTGGTACCGCAAGTAATATGTTTTATATTTTGAAAGCATTTTATAATCTCTACCTTTTTCTCCCTAATAATACTTAGTACTAGCGATTTAAATCTTCAGAGTGTTGAACAAACGTCAGTTAATTAATTTACCTTGTCCTCCATATAGGCCAGTGTTTCTCCCATGTCCCCGAAAATATTCTAATGATTTAGTTCTTGCAGATTCGTGGAGAGAGGAAGAGATTCACTGAGTGTGCACCAGCTTAGTCTATTATGTCACTGTTTACCTGTTTATTCACTAACTCACCCATCTGCCAACTCATTAGCGCACACTAATCTCAAAGATCAGAATCAGACCTGCTGTATATAGGAGCAACATTGATTTCCAGGTCTGATTTTGACCCAAAAGTATCATCTAGGCTAGGGCTCACTTACTTGGTGTACAAATCGAAATGAACTACCAAGCTGGAATCCTCAGGTACAAAATATTTTTTTCTTCTTCGAGTGTTTGCTCATGTCCATTCCATTGTCAGTGCGTGTGCTCACCACATGAAGGCGTGCCAGAAATTTTTCCCTCAGTAGTATCCATAGGGGATCGGCTCTGGCACCCTCTGAAGTGGTGCGCATATGCGCTGGTATAAAGGGCATCATCGGCTCACCGCTCCCTCAGTTTCTTCTTACTGCCAGTGATGGTGCTAGAACATCTCCTTGCTTCAGCAAGCTTTTCTGTCTCTACTGTTTGTTTTATAAAGTAGTTTAGTTAATAGTTCCCTTAGTGTAAAGTTAGAAATAGTTAGTCAGTCCTGTATGGGACTCGGCCTAGGTACAGGGAATGCCTCTGTCCCCGGGCTTCAAACCTTGTGACTGTTGGAAAAACATCGCCGTGGAAGCTGCCTAAAGTGTTTAGGGGAAACAAGTGTCACATTTGCAAGAGCTTCAGGCCTTGGACTAAAAAGAAGCGGGACATTCATCTCCGAGTGCTCCTTATGGAGTTGGCTCTTGCACCGGCCTCGGAACCAACGAGATTGCATTCTGCTCCAAGCACTGCGACTTGGTCCAGAGCACGCTGCCGGCACCAACCTGCAATCAGCGCCAATCCGGTACTGGCTTGTGGGAAGGTGCTGATTGAGAAGCCCTTAGTCAGCTCCTGCCACTCCAGCCACGATCAAGGGGAATAGATTGGGGCTGGGTGAATAGCCTGGTGCCTGCCTGGTAACTGGCCACACCTCCCAGTCTTATTAGCCCAGGGCTATTAAGGCTGGGAGGAAGCCAGAGAATGGAGGGGAAGGGAAAGAGAAAAGTTAAGCACAGAAGGAGGTGGGAATCTCCTAGTCTGTTGCGGGCTAGGCCTGTTGTAGGCAAAGTAGCTGTGAAGCCTGTATACAGTTGGGAACTGGTGGTGGGAAACCTACTGAGAATAAAGAGCATGGATGTTGCACCAGATTGAAGTGTCCCTGACTCGTTGAAGAGGGAGGCCAAGGGGCCAAATACCCAGGGGCTCACCGTGGACCCCGTTACACATGGGGGCTTGTCCAGAACTACAAGCCATCACCAGGGTGTTGCAACCCGAAGGTGGAGGGAACCTTGCAGTGGCTAGCCAAGCAGCAGGAGGAGATGCAGAAAGCACTGCAGGCCTTCCAGCAATCCCACCAGGTGGAGAGGCTGGCCTTACTCACCTAACAGGCTGGACAGCCAAAGACTCTCCAGGACTTTATCAGAGAGCAGGCCAATGTGCAGCAGCAGCTCCTGCAAAAGCTGGTGAGGCCCCCAGGAGGAGATGGCACCCAAACACCAGGACTAGGCCTATGTAAGATGGGCCCCGCCGATGACCCCAATGCCTTCCCTTATATGTTTGAGTGGGTGGCCATAGGCACTGGATTGGATAGGGCAACCTGAGCCCTATGACTGGTCCCCTATCTAGCTGGCAAGGCGCAGGCTGCGTATATGTTGCTAAACAATGAACAGGCCAAGGATTATGACATGGTGAAGGCGGCTGTCCTAGACCGGGTGGGACACTGGGCGGAGAAGTACTGACCAAAATTTTGGTCGGCCCGGTGAATGAGGGGTTTGAGGTCCCAAGCCTTTGCCTGAAAGCTGACGGACTGGGCCACATATTGGCTGGACACCCAAATGGTGGGGGAAATCACGGAAAGGGTGTTCCTTACGCAGTTCTACAGGGCCTCTAAGAGGCTATGTAAGTCTGGGAGTGACACCAGCCGAATACGGTAGAGGCTGCTGTTAAATTGATGGAGTACACGGAGGTGAATTTTCCTTGAAAGAAGGGTAGGACATGCTGAGATCTCGAGTGGGGGAGGAAACCCTGAGAGCCCCCCTCCCCTGGGAGAAGCCCTGAGAAGAAGATGGAGGAGGAGACCAAGGGAGTCCCTAGTCTTCCGGAGCAGCTTGTGTACTGGCGATGTGGACAGCCAGGACATAAATGTAGGGACTGCCAGAGATGGAATGTGGCCTAGCCAAGTTTTGCAGCTGGACTGAGGTGGGGGGGGGGGGCAGAAAAAGGAGTGAGGGCTGCCCACCATCCCTGTGTGAGTGAGGAGGAAGCCCCAGAGGGGCTCGGGGGACACGGCCTTGGCCCTCTCACTCATTCAGAGGGGGCTGGTGAAGCCACATTGGTTTATCCCGGGGGCAAGGATGAAGCTGGAATGCATTCAAGGGGATTGGAAGCCCAGGCCCAGAGCAATTTTACCTGGTAATGGATTGGGGTAGTAGAGGAGTTACCATACCCCATGGTACTGGGGACAGACTGGGATCCCTGCCCAAAAGGGTCTGACCTGATTCTGGTGTTGGAAGGTGTGGTGTTTGTGAGCCCACAACCACTGTCTCCCTGTTTTTGGATACGTCTGACCTCGGTTGCGGAGTATGTCTTGATACACTGCAGACTCAAGGGTTATGGTCTTGAAAGGAGCTTGCATTGCATATAAATGTCAGGTAACTCAGCGCCATCTGCCTGGCTTGTAATATCTTCCTTCGCCAACTGTCTGGCCAGATGGTGCAGATGTCGACGGACAGTATGGCCTCCATGTTCTATGTCAACAGGCAGGAGGGAGCTCGGTCATTGGCTCTGTGCCAGGAGGCCTTCCGTCTGTGGGACTTCTGCATCCAGCATGCAATCCACATGGAAGCATCTTGCCTCCCCAGTGTCCAGAACACACTGGCTGATCTCCTCAGCAGGTCCATCTTTTCTCACCATGAGTGGTCCCTTCACTCAGAGGTCATCAGAGTGCTCTTCCAGAAGTGGGGAGTTCCCCGAGTGGACCTGTTAGCCACCAGACAGAACAGAAAGTGTCATCGGATTTGTTCTCTCCACGGCCTCGGCAGAGGCTCACTATCTGATGCTTTTCTCCTCTCTTGGTCAGGAGACCTGATGTACGCCTTTCCGTCAATTCCACTCATCAACAAAGTCCTCTCAAAAATAAAGAGGGACAAGGCACGGGTCATTATGATTTGCTCCAGCATGGTCTCACCAGCATTGGTTTGGCATACTCATGGACCAAACCGATGGCCACTTCCTAGCTGCCCGGACCTACTCTTGCAGGAACACAGTCGACTCCTGCACTCGAACCTCACCTCTTTCCATCTCACAGCTTGGATGCTGCGTGGCTGAATCCAGAGGAACAAGCCTTCTCTAGTCAGGTACAGCAGGTTCTCTTGGAGAGCAGAAAGCCTTCCACCAGAACAACTTACCTGGCAAGATGGAACTGTTTCTCCTGCTGGGCATCAAAGCAGATTATCTCCCCGACTCAGGTGTCTCTGCAGTTCATCATGGATTACCTGCTTCACTAAAAGCACCAAGGTCTCGCATTCTCTTTGATCAAGGTTCACCTGGCAGCCATATCTGCTTTCCATTCTTGCATCCAGGGTAGATCTATGTTCTCACATAAGGTGTCGTCAGGTTCCTGAAAGGCCTTGGAAGACTCTTTCCACCGATCCGGGACCCAGTTCCCCAATGGGACCTCAACCTGGTCCTCTCCAGACTCATGGGTCCACCCTTTGAGCCTATGGCTTCTTGTTCCCTTTCCTACTTGTCATGGAAGGTTACATTCCTTGTAGCTATTACCTGAGCAAGACATGTCTCTAAGATTAAAGCTCTCACTTTGGAGCCCCCATACAGGGTATTCTACAAGGACAAGGGCCAGTTGTGGTCCCATCTGGCCTTCCTGCGAAAGGTGGTGTCACAT
Organism: Gopherus flavomarginatus; assembly: GCF_025201925.1. Lineage (NCBI taxonomy): Eukaryota > Metazoa > Chordata > Testudines > Testudinidae > Gopherus > Gopherus flavomarginatus. The sequence goes on along the minus strand of NC_066626.1, from coordinate 21,666,397 downwards.
TTCCATGTCAACCAGGATATCTTTCTCCCAATGTTCTGTCCAAAGCCTCACACAACCAATAAGGAGAGGCAGCTGCACAATGTAGATGTCAGGTGCACCCTGCCTTTCTACCTGGAGTACACAAAGCCCTTCCATAGATCAACCCAGCTCTTTATCGCGATCACTGACAGGATGAAGGGCCTGCCGGTGTCCTCTCAGAGGATTTTGAATTGGATCACCACCTGCATCACACTTGTTACAAGTTGGCACAGGCTGTGCCTCCACCAACAGTGAAGGCTCACTCAACTAGAGTGCAGGTGTCTTCAGCTGCCTTCCTGGTGCATGTCCCTATCCAGGGCATCCGCAGGGCCACAACGTGGTCTTCAGTTCATACATTCATAATGCTTACGCCATCACCCAGCAAGCCAGAGATGACGCTGCTTTTCGCAGAGCTGTGTTGCAGTCGGCACTCCTACCTGCCTCCATGAACTCCTGCCTGCCTCCAGTAGTACTGCTTGGGAGTCACTTACAATGGAATGCACATGAGCAAGCACTCTAAGAAGAAAAGATGGTTAACTTTTGTAACTTTTCTTCGAGAAATGTTGCTCATGTCCATTCCATGACCCACCCTCCTTCCCCTCTGTCGGAGTTCTGTCAAGAAGGAACTGAGGGAGGGGGGGGGCAGTGGCCCCCCCCTTATACTAGTGCATACACGCACCACTCCAGAGGGTACCAGAGCCGGTCCTCTATGGATACCACTGAGGGAAAAACTTCTGGCATCAGTGCATGTGGCGAGCACACACACCTACAATGGAATGGATGTAAGCAACACACCTCGAAGAACAACAGTTACAAAAGGGGTTGACCTGAGTTGTGAGTGTAGGGAATTTGTAGTAGAAGACTATAGTTGAGGACTAATATATGCATAAATAAATGGTAGCTGTCTGCAGTGAACGTGAAGTTCAGACTCTTCTGAAAGACTCCCTGTGCCAGTAATAGTGTACATTTAATGGCAGCTATTCTGTACTGATACTCACACTGTGTCTCTCAAAGTGAATGTTGTAGGAGAATAGGCTTTGTGTTGATTGATACACTTCCAGAAAGTGTGGGAACATTTACTAGTTAATTTTGGGTGGTCCAATTTATATGAACAGTTTGAAAATGCCATGATTTTGGTATCCTTGCCCAGAGGTGTAAGAACGCTGCTTGTACACCACTGGTTCCCTGTGGAGCTATGTTGAGCATAGTTCTGCTCAGCAGAAAGTGTGAAGAGCTCATTATGGGAGTGTCAGGAGCCAGCAGGCCCCCACCCCCAATCGTGGTCTTTAGAAGCCCCATAATGAAGACACTGCATAGATGCTGGTGGGACACTGTCTAGGAATTCTTCAGGGTTAAAGAGAAATGAGATAGTGGTCTCAGACTTCAGACAAATGTTCTGCATGTTAACTAGCTGGCTTGTGCTTGTCCCTATGTAGCATATCTCTGCACTGCCTCTGAGAGGTGCTTCCTGTTTTGTTCTCACAGAAACAGCAAGGGCCTATTGGAGAGATACATTAGGTGTGAAAAAACTTGACACGGGCCTGCAGGGGAGGGATTCTGCAGGCTGAAGAGAGAGGTGTTGTGAAGAGGTATGGGGTGGAGCGAAGCAGTGGAAGGAGATAGTAATGAGAGAGATGGGGAGGTAAACATTGGAGAGGGAGTGCGGTGTCTCCTTCCCAGTACCCAAAAGGAAGAAGTGGGGAAGTACCCACATAGTTTTTGGTGGTTTTTGTTTTATTGTTTATTCACCTGAGATTTCTGCATGTAAGAGAATGAGAGAAAAATCATTCTTTTTAGTCTGTAGATATGGTATGTGTTGTGAAATCTCTTCAAAATCAGTCTTTTAAACTGTGACCATTAATAAATCACACGAAAGAACTCATGCATCCTACGAAGTGGGTATTCAGCCACGAAAGCTCATGCTCCAAAACGTCTGTTAGTCTATAAGGTACCACAGGACTCTTTGCTGCTCTTAAAGAACTCTGATACACTTCAGTTTTCAGTGCACTGAGAGCGTAACAGGTATCCCTGGCTAGCTTGCTAACCACTTATTGAATTTGTCAAATTCCATGCTATCCCTATTAGTGTACAAATGATGATGAATTTTAGGAGATAGTAAAGGAGTAGTAAAGGAATATATGTTTCATTAACATTACTCAGCAAATGAAATAATTTGCTTTATCATTTTATTTGTATTTAAACTTTCTGAAGCAGAGACTTTTCATAGAGACACTATTAAACTAAAATTCGTATGTATCTAAACTTTTTAGTATACTTTTTAGTGTTAATTCAAAGAGATCAGAAGAGAGTACATTTCTTTCTGGTTCTCCAGTATATGTATTAGATAGTATTTTCTGTCACGTAGTCTGTTACACTTAGAGCAAGTTTCCCATGTTATTTGTGCAGGTGTTTCATGCAGCAACAGAAAAAACAAATTGTTGTAAAACCGCAAAAGTTAGCTGAAAGACTTGCAAAAAATTGTTGTCCGAAACACCTTTAAACCTACTTTTAAAACTGTTGTGAAGTTGTTACTGTTCTTTTTTAACTAGTTTCCAAGTGACAGGGAATTCTGATTAACTCATAAGCACATAAGTGCCCTTCTTATTTCTTTTACATTAAATATTGTATAGATATTTCTTTTACATTAAAAAAACAACAACAAAAACCCTACAAATTTGTGCATGCTTTCTCTCTCCCCCTCCCCATAGGATATGATAAATTGTATTGGTGGATTGAATGTGCTGTTTCCATTACTGGAGCAGATCAGTTTTCTAAGTGGACAGGTGCCTGAGAGGTCTGAAGGGGAAACTATACCTCAGGAACTGATGACTCCAGTAGAGGGAGACTGGATAGTGTTATCATCTACAAAGGCTTCAGGTAGGAAAATACTATAGATTTGCGACCATATTAAAGTTAAAGGTTTAATAAATACAAAGGACTACAACAGAGGAAAAAATTGGTTTATATGATTACGTATTAACTCTATTATAGTAGCCATGTAATTTTAATAAACTATTTTTATTCTGAGTTGGACATGTAATAAGATAGGATTTCAGCACTATTTAAAATTAACTTCAAGAACACACAGGACACATTCGTAGAATGAATTTAATAGTATTTTGCTGTATTAACTTTATGTACTGAGTCAAAATGTGCACATTTATTTCTAAATAAAGTGGTTCTTTTGAGTATCTAGAAAAATAAAAAAGGGCCTTTTCCAAAGCCCACTGAAGTCAATGGCACATTTTCCCATTGTTCAGTGGGCCCTGAACCGGGGAGGTAATGTCATATTTCATGTTACAATCCAGTAGCCTGCAGAATTTTAGTTAAACTATTGAAGTTCTTAGTAATTTTATGAACATGCTTTAAAAAACCCATCTGAAACCACAGATTTCCCTCTTTAAATTTTAAGAAGAAAACTATTTTTAAATAGCTCTTCAGCTGTACTGAATTAACAGCTTGAAAAGAATTCTTGTAATCTTAACAGAAGCCTCTTAGAAATTACTACTTGTGAAGCAATATGATACAACTTTTGATTTTGCTTCATTATTTCTCTCTCCTAATTTAAAACAGTTCTAGATATATTAGGCATATCGAGATATGGGGAAAGAGGAAGAAATATGTGTGTGTAGAGCAAGTGCAGAACATGCAAAAGACGATCCAGGTTGTGGCTTAGAGAAGAGTACCTTGTCCAATGCCACAGGTGAATGGACAAAGCAGCTGAAGTCACGACTGGCATTTGCTTTGTTGTGGGGAAGAATATAATGACTTTGCCTCAGCATCACAGGCTCTAAACACCGTCTACAGCAAGGTAGCAAATATCAGTGGAGAGAGGAAGCTCAGGAAAATAGTGGAGAATAAAAACATTTGCTTTCACTTCTTATTCCTCCTAATATGACACGATAATGAAATGATAAAAAAGGGTTTTAACTGAACGATCTGTTTTGCAGAGGCTCGTCTAGAGAAGAATATTGTTGCAACTTTCATCTTGATGATAAAGCACTTTATTCAAAGACACCCTATTAACCAAGATAATCTCATTCACTCCCATGGAGTTGCTACCCTAGGAGCCTTGTTACAGAAGGTGAAAAGTTATTTCTCATGTAATCAATGTTATGGGTGAAATCCTGATTCTACTGAAATCCATTAGGCCATGGTTTCATTCTAAATGTCAAAGGTTTTCTGAGGTTCAGACTATTGTCAAGCGAGTATCTGTGCTTGCTGGTGCATAGGAACATAGAGTTAGCATAACTAACTTTGTACTTCCCTTCTGTCTTGCATATGTACAGATACAATACATAGACTAGTACAGGGGTAGGCAACCTTTCCTAAGTGCTGTGCCAAGTCTTCATTTATTCACTCTGATTTAAGGTTTTGCGTGCTACTAATTCATTTTAATGTTTTTAGAAGATGTCTTTCTATAAGTCTATAATAACTAACTAAACTATTGTTGCATGTAAACTAAATAAGGTTTTTAAAATGTTTAAGAAGCTTCATTTAAAATTAAATTAAAATGCAAAGCCCCCTGGACTGGTGGCCAGGACCCAGGCAGTGTGAGTGCCAGTGAAAATTAGCTCGTGTGCTACCTTCGGCACCCGTGCCATAGGTTGCCTACTCCTGGACTAGTATAATATTTTTACATTCTTGTAGATTTCTGAAAACAAGATGTTATGATACTTGTGCAACTTTGTCTACTTATGTTTTAAGGATATGTACTGGGACCAATGCTGTTCAACATATTCATACATAATTTAGAAAAAGTGGTAAAGATTGAGGTGGCAAAGTTTGCAGACAATACTAAATTACTCAAGATAGTTCAGTCCAAAACCAACTGTGAAGAGATACAAAGAGATCTCATAAAACTGGGTGACTGAGTAACAAAATGGAAGATGAAATTCCATGTTGATAAATGCAAAGTAGTGCACATTGGAAAACATAATCCCAACTATACACACAAAATTATGGGATTTAAATTAGCTGTTACCACTCAAGAAAAATATCATGGAGTCATTGTGGATAATTCTCTGAAAACATCCACTCAATGTGCAGCAGCAGTCAAAAAAGCTAATAGAATGTTAGGAACCATTAGGAAAGGGATAGGAAATAAGACCTCTGAGGAGAGATTAAGATGACTGGGACTGTGCATCTTAGAAAAGAGATGACTGAAGGGTGGGATATGATAGAGGACTATAAAATCATGAATGGTGTGGAGAAAATGAATAAGGAAGTTTTATTTACATCTTAATGTAACACAAGAACCAGGGGTCACCCAATTAAAAAATAGGCGGCAGGTTTAAAACAAACATAAGAAAGTACTTCTTTACACAACACATAGTCAACCTGTAGAACTCATTGTCAAGGGATATTGTGAAGGCCAAAAGTATAACTTGGTTAAAAAAGGAATTAGATAAGTTCATGGAGGATAGGTGTGTCAATGGCTTTGATCCAAGATGGTCAGGGATGTACCCCATGCTCCTGGTGTCCATAAGCCTCTGAGTGACAGAAGGTGGGACTGGACAATATGGATCACTTGATAATTTATAGACTTTAAGGCGAGAAGAGACCATCTTGATCATCTAGTCTGACCTGTACATTGCAGGCCACAGAACCTCACCCACCCACTCCTGTAATAGACCCATAACCTCTGTCTGAGTTAGTGAAGTTTTTAAATCATGATTTAAAGACTTCAAGTTACAGGGAATCCACCATTTACTCCAGTTGAAACCAGCAAGTGACCTGTGCCCCATGCTGCAGAGGAAGGTGAAAACTGCCCAGGGTCTCTGCGAGTCTGATTTGGGGGGAAATTATTTCCTGACCCCAAATATGGCAATCAGTTAGATTCACCAGCCAGACATTACAGTGAGTGTTTTCCCGCGGTTCCCAAAGCCTTCCCCATCTAGTGTCCCATCTCCACCCATTGGAGATATTTGCTACTAGCAGTCACAAATGGGCCCCGTGCCCTTGTAGGCAATCTCATCATACCATCATTTCCATAAACTTATCAAGTTCAGTCTTAAAACCAGTTAGGATTTTTGCCCTGGGGAGTCTGATCCAGAACTTCACTCTTCTAATGATTAGAAATCTTCATCTAATTTCAAGCCTAAACTTGTTGTTGGCCAGTTTTATATGCATTTGTTCTTGGGCCAACTTTAGCCCTTAACTGAAATAACTCTACTCGCTCCCTACCTGATGTTTATCCCTCTGATGCATTCATATAGAGCAATCATATCTCCACTCAGCCTTCACTTGGCTAGGCTAAACAAGCCCAACCTCCTTTTGTAAGGTAGGTTCTCTATTCGTCTGATCATCCTTGTAGCCCTTCTGTACACCTGTTCCAGTTTGCATTCATCTTAAACATGGGAGACTAGAACTTCACACAGTATTCCAGATGAGATCTCACCAATGCCTTGGATAATGATGATAGCACTTCCCTATCTCTCCCGATGTATCCTGGGATTGCAGTAGCAATTTTTCATGGCTCATTCACATTGATGACTCATAGTGTTCTGATCACTCCCTCTGAATCAGCTGGCACTGGACACTGTTGGAAGATAGGATGTTAGGCCAGATGGACAATTAGTCTGACGCAGTATGGCCATTCTTATGTTTTGCTGTGTTTGTTATAGATTTCACAGTTCAACTATTTAAACTAGAACAAAAATCAGATACAAATTTCAGTCAAAAACCTTTAATTCAGATGACAAAGGAATTATTGAATTATTTCAAACAGCTGTTTGGTTTAACAGAGTTGTTGTAAGGTAAGGAAATATTGTATGTTGTGCAAGACTAGGGAGTTGATCTGATTTTTAAATATCAGTTTAATAGAAAATGCATATGCTGCTCATTAAATAACTTACTATTATATACCCTGTACCCATCTGTTTGAATTTTAGGTACCAGGCAGCTTGATGGATGTGAATGTACTGATGGCTCTGCAGTTATTGATAGAACAGGTCTCTGTGGAAAAAAATGTGCAACTTTTGCAACAGATGTATCAACATTTACTTTTTGACTTTAGTATCTGGAACCGTGGAGACTTCCCTTTCCGGATTGGTGAGATTATACAACTTGAGATAGTTATGTTAAAACAGAGTACCTTTGCTCTTCATAAATCCCTGTCTAGGTTCTAATGGAAAGCTTTGTATTTTAGGACATATACAGTACCTTTCCACAATCATCAAAGACAGCAGGAGGCTCTTCAGAAAGAAGTATGGAGTGCAGTTTCTACTAGACACACTCAGGATTTATTATGGGTATGAGGTTTATGCTCCTTAATTTGTTGTATGCTATTGTTACCTTTTTCACAAAAGGCCAGGCAGAAAACATGAATTAAAAGTGAGAGCTGATCAAGTTTTTGAGTTTAATTCTCCTTTACCAAAATTACTACTTTCCCTTGACCCCTGTGTTAGAACTAGACTGTAGCAAGCTCCAGGGCTGTTTCTAGGCACCACCAAACCAAGCATATGCTTGCGGGAGCAGCACAATTTCAGGGGCAGCATTCCGGACACCTTTTTTGCTCTCCCAGCTCTGGCAAGCTCATTCCAAAAGTACTAGAAATGTGTAGAAAACTTGCTTGCAGTTTAAAGGTTGAAAAAGTCTTTTTTTTATTATTTTTTGTTAATTAAATCACCCAGCATCCCAATTATCAAGAAAATATAGCCTGACTACAAGCTTTATGTCCGGGATTTAAAGTGGGAGGAAAGTTTGTCCCAAAAGAGTTTGAGTAACATCATCTTTGGGATCTTCAGGACAAGCTTTCACCCTTAATGTGATAGGCTTACATCAATTTATATCTACTTATAATTTTCAATGATGTCTTCAAGGAAAGTGGGTAGAGATTTATTTATAAAAATGAAAACTGAAATGCTTTTACATTTCTGTTTAGATGGTAAGCTCTTTGAGACAAGAACCATCTGCTGTTAGGACAGTACCTAGCATAACGGGGCCCTGTTCTTGGTTGCCCATTAGGCACTACCTTAATAAAAATGCTTAATAATAATAGTAAGTCCCCAGATCAGGTTTAGGTCTGCATCTGGGGGTTTATCAGGCTCCAAAACCCCAGTTCTGCTTTTGGTTACTCCCACTTTGTCATCTTGAATATCACTCCAAGGATAGGGTAGCAGGATTACTAAAACAAGTAGTGGAAGTATTAGCAGAGTGATATTTATAAATCACAAATTGTGTAATGCAAGAAATGTGTTGTTTTTTAACTGTCCTTTTTTCCTTGTCTGTGTTAGTAGTGGCTATAAAGACAGTGACTTAGCTCCAGATGACCTCAGAACAATACAAACATTCCTATATGGACTGATCAAATATTTCCTAAGCAAAGGTGGGACACATGAAGAAATACAGAGCATCATGGGATATATAGCTGCGATCAGTGAAGAGGAACAGGTATCATCTGCAGTTGCTTCCCACCTTTTAGTGTTTAGGAGTTTTGACCGTAGCTTTGTTGAAAGAAAGAGACAAAAAAAGATGCAGGCAAAATCTAATGCAGCATATACGTTACTACTTTGTAGTTGTGGCAGGCTATAGAATTAAGCCCATTGTGGAACTGCACAGGGAACTGTGCAATGGGTAATACTTTAACTGATGATCCTATTCCTTTTTCTCTGGTAAGCATGCGAGTTGGTTAAAATGCAGCGTGATTGGGTATCAGTATTTTTCTAAGCCTGCATAAAATGGAGATAATTGGACTTCATTGCTCTAAAGTTGTAATGATTTGTTTTTTCTGTTTATATTCCATTGATATGGTGATTGGTTCTCTCCATTCTCCCTCTCCTCTGTCCTTGACTCTCTTTTTCCCTCACCTATCACAAGCTCTACCCTGGCTCATTCCCAGTATCTACTTCCTACGTTCCTGCTCTTGTGCTGTGTAGCATTGCTGGCAAAAGTCCTGTGACCAGGCTGACTTCCTCCATTACAAATCTGTTTTCTTTTCTTCCAGTTCTGCCATCTTCCTAGCTTAAGTCTTCTTCACCAACTTAATTGAATCTCATACCCACAGTCCCAACTGACTTTTTAGCTACCTTTTGACTCACTCCTCAAACCCTCCTTTCCCCTCTTCCTGCCACCATTTCTCTTTCTGCACAGGATTCTTTCAAGAGAAAGTTGACAAGATGATGTGACCTTCACCCTCTCCTTGACTGATCACTGATGCAGAAGTTTCTCATTTGCTCTCCTTCTCTAATGCCTCCACTTGTCCCAGTGATCTGTCCCATCTCCTGATCTCCCTTCTGCCCACTCTCATTCCCTATTTTACTCTTCTTCTTAACCTCTCACTCTTCTTTGGCTCTTTCATCTCACAATACAAACAATGCTTTAGTCTTTCCCATTGTAAAAATACCTACCCTTCACCTTCACTTGCCTCTTCAAAGCCCCTTCTCGCTTTCATCTCGAAGCTCATTGAGCACATTGTTCATAATGTGTATAATCGCTGTCTGGAGTTCCTCTCTTCTGTGTTTGTTTGTACAGCACCTAGTACAATTGGGTCCTCGGGCCACTAGGCTCTCCGGTAATACAAGTAATGACAAATCCCTTTGCTCAGCTTAAACCTCTTTTGTTTACAGTTTTATGCAAGTGCCCTCTGTGCGTGTGTGTATATATATTTAGGAACAGCTTTAGAGCCACTAAAGCTGATTGTAAATATAATATGGTTGAAAGGGGCATTGAGGCTGTTCTGAAAATGCAATGTAAGATGCTGTTTTTGGAGGGAAGATAGGATGTTTTCCCCTTGAGTTGGGCATTATAATCAAGGTTGCATGGATTATGGGGTTTATTTAGGTGTGTGTTTTTATTTTGTAGCTCTGTGGGATTCTTGATGTACTCTTCAGCCTACTTCATACAAGCCCAACCCGGGACCAGCTTTTCTTGTTACTTTTTGAACCAGGAAATGCTGATATTCTCTATGCTCTGTTACTGAATCAGAGATATTCTGACAGGCTAAGGGAACTTGTATTCAAGGTAATACATTTAGTATAAGTTCTTTAATGGTAACTTTTGCAAATGTATGCACTCTTTCATCTGAAATATCTTTGGCAGTTAAACCCTGTTTTAAAATGGATACAAATTTATGTAGAATATATTAATTTAGTGAACCTGCTTATAGTTCTTTAGTAGTAATAGTACGCTGACTAGAAATTATCAGTTCCTCACAGTTGCTACTTACTGTACTTTTCATAATGTTGTCTTCCAGTGAAGCAGAATATTTGAAGATTTGCTATCTTTAAAGATCAGAGAGTACCTGCATTTATTTTTGTATTAGTATTTATGTTTTGGGGGCATATTTCTTTAAAAAATTATGCACAGACAAATTATAATTCAGACTCTATTAATAAGATTGCTTGGTATTTGTATATAGAAGGCATGTGTAATTTTCTGTGTGTATGTGATTTCTGTGATCTTTCTTCACAGATTGTAGAGCAGATGCTGAAATGTACTAAAGTCTATGAACGGAGTAAACAACGTATGAGACTCAGAGACGTGGGATACTCTGGGCTAGGGCTCCTTCTGAATGAATCCCCAGTTACCATTTCTCTTATTAAAAATCTTCTTAACCAAATTCTGTATGCAGGTAATCCAAGACACGTTGACAGATTGCCTACTAGTATTAAATCCCTGCTGGATTTTTTTTTAAGACAAACATGTGATTATGAATTATTCCCTTATTTATTTTAAGTCTCCACCCCCTAATCTGTATAGTGATGGTGAAAACCAAGCTACTTAGTAAAGTTATTCTATTCTAAATGTGCTCCAGGTTAACATATTTATGCTGATGGTTTCAATTTACTTAGTGTTTAAACATAATTTCTTAAAAGTAAGCGGCAAAACAAACTTAAATTTGTCCCATTTACTAATCCTTGATGTATAAAAATGGCCTCAAAGGTTTTTGTTCATTTTTTTTCCTGCTTTCACGATGCCTGTTTGTTTGTATTCCTACCCTGCAGATCCTGTTGTGAATTACAGAGACCTCGTGGCTGTGGTGCACCTGTCTCATAGAGCAGATATAAATGTTAGAGTGGCCATCTGCAAAAAGGTTAGTACTCTTAAAAACAGGAGGCCATTTTACCTATTGGTAATGACGTGGGGAGCTGCAGTGCATATATTAGAGGTATATGACATTATGTAATTTTAAATTATGACTCATTCTAATAATGTGAATCTCTGATGAACCTGACCTGCTATTTGTACTCCACGTTTCTGTATTATCAGTAATTTTTAAACTGTTCTACGTTCTATGATTGTCAAATGTTGTGTATTTTCTACAGAAAGGAAACACGCAACTGTTTTAGTGACCGATTTCTCTCAAAGGATGTTCAAAAGGTCATGAACAGAGGTTACTTTCAGAATTTACTCAGTTATTGTAAGAGAACATTTTCTGTGGTTTTTTAGGTTTATTTTAATTCATTTCTAAAAAGGTAGGTTGTGAGCAGAGGAAAGGTGCAAGGCAGAAACCGAGTGTAGTGTGATCCTAAGCTGGTGGTGGTGGTGCAAATTGTTGAAATATTTTACCATGTAGGGAAAGGCTGAGCAATAATATATTGTTTGACATAAGTTGCATCACAGTTTCTCAAGTGAGCTGGAGATTCTGATTGTAGTGTTGGTGCATGAATGCTCAACTGTGTGTGTGTGTGTGTGTGTACACGTACAGTGGATTCGCGTTTTATGCGAGGGTTAGGTTCTAAAGTCAGCGCATAAGGTGAAAATCGCATATAGTCAAAATTACCCTTGAAAATCCCGTAAATCATCCATAAAGTACAGTATACATGGTTTAGTGTACCGTATACAACCTTGTACAATATGTATAATGTATACAGTAATATACAGTATATAATAGAGTACATATGCAAAATATAATTTTACAGTACTGTATTTTTAATTACATAAAAGAGAGAGTGAGACGGAAGAATGAAAGAATAAAAAGGGAAAACAGTAAACCTAAACACTCACCACTCATCCTGGATATTCTTGCTAGTCTGTGACGATGATGACACTATTGGGCGGTCGTCAGGGCTTGATGTCAATCCAGGAGACGATGGGCCAGGCTTATCTGCTGCTGGTTGTGTTTTCTTGAAAAACGTGGTGATCAGCAACTGTTGCTGTTGTCTCTTGAGCTGCTCAGATATTTCTTGATACTGTCTCAAATTTGTCCTTAATACTACATGTGATTTTGAGGGTTTGTTCCATAGAGGGTTCGTATTCAGAAATTAAATCATTCAAGTGTTTGCTTCTTGGAACACTTCAGCAAATTTTGAAGGTTCCAACTTGCTGGCTCTTCCTGTTCATCGTCATCATCTTCATCTTCTGTAGAAGATTTTATCAGTTCCTGTAATTCTTCATTAGTCAATGTTTCTCTGTGGCTCTCAATTAATTCTTCAGTTTCTTCCTCAAGGATATCAATGAAGCCGTCACCACCCACTTGCCTAGCTACCTGAACAATGTGTTTCACTTCTTTGTCAGTGGTCAGGAAACCCTTAAAATCATTCACACTTTTTTTTTCTCATAGGTTTCGCCAACATGCATTGACTGTTTCAGGCTTGATTGCATCCATTGCCTGTTTAATATAAGTGTTGCAATTGGCAATGTTGAAGGACTTCCAGCACTCCATCACATCAAGATTGGGATCAGCATCCATAGCACTACGTATCCATGAGAACGTAAGCCTCGTGTACATGACCTTGAAACAACGAATCACGCCTTCGTCGAGAGGTTGGAGGGTGGTGATGGTATTGAGGGGGGAGAAAAACGACTTCAACGTCGTTATGCAGAAACGGAAGTGCCTTAGGGTGGCCAGGAACATTGTCTACAATCAGCAACACTTTAAAGTCAACTCCTTTCTCTTCGAGGTACCACTTAACCTCCGGAATGAAATGCTTGTGGAACCAGTCCCGAAATAATACTGCCATCACCCAAGCCTTTTTATTTGATTGCCATAACACAGGCAGGACATTTTTGTTCTTGCCTTTTAGGGCACGGGAATTTGCAGCCCTGTAGCGCAAGCCCGGCTTTATTAAATGGCCAGCGGCATTGCCACAAAACAACACAGTCACGTAGTCTTTAGCTGCTGTGAAGTCAGGGACTTGTCTTTCTGATTTTGAAATGTAAGTGCGGTTGGGTATTTTTTTCAAGAAAAGCCCAGTCTCATCAGCATTAAAAACTTGTTCTAGAAAATAGCCCTTTTCTTCTATAAAAGGTGACAAAGAGTCTTGTGGCACCTTATAGACCAACAGAAGTATTGGAGCATAAGCTTTCGTGGGTGAATACCCACTTCATAATAGTTGTGCCATGCATCTGACAAAGTGAGTATTCACCCATGAAAGCTTATGCGCCAATACTTCTGTTAGTCTATAAGATGCCACAGGACTCTGTCGCTTTTTACAGATCCAGACTAACATGGCTACCCCTCTGATACTTTTCTTCTATGATTTTCTTAATGTTCGGGGTAGGCTTTTGCTGCCTCATCATCGGCAGATGCAGCTTCACCAGTAGTCTACACGTTTTCGAGGTTGAAGCTCTTCCTAAAATTGTTAAGCCAATTCCTTCTCATCAGAAGGCGGTTCCTCTTCGGCGAGAGGTTCGAACAGCACGTAGAGGCTAAGAGCCTTTTCTCGTAACGTGTTGCCATCAATAGGCACACGTTTACGGTTCATGTCTTCCAGCCATAAATTTAATGTCTTTTCAGTCTTCACTAAAGTCTTATCATGGACCTAGCTTGTCACCTTAGCAGTTATTGGAGCACTTGATGCCACGGCTTGATGAATTTCTCTCTCTCTCGAATCTTGATGGCACGAATGCTAGATTCATTGTGGCCATATTTACATGCCACGTTAGAGACCGACGTACCATCTCTCAATAAGTCCAACACAGCCAGTTTTTCCTCCAGTGTTGGAACAGATTGCTGTTTCTTCCGTTGAGCACCAGATGAAGTAGTCAGCTTGCGTTTAGGGGCCATGTTGTACGAAAAATACGTATCTTTAAACACTAGAATAACACTTAGCGTGGTGTGATGCTCACACTGTGAGAGGCACGCAGGAACTGAGACCAACTGAGGGAACAGCAGATTCACGTCTCCCATCTCATGCTCACTCTGGGGCATACGCTCATTGTGTGCGTATAGTTGAATTTGCGTAAGTTAAATGCGTGTATGGTGCGACTTCACTCTGTGTGTGTGTGTATGTAGAGAGAGAGTGCACCATTATTTGTCCTTTTTATTCTAGCTTAGCTGTGTCTAATCTGATATATTTTGTAATTTGTTGTATTGATTTTGTAAACCAATGTTCTGAATATGGATATGTGTTGTGGTGTATATGACTGCTTTTTGTGGAAATAGTTGCCTAAGAGATGGAAACATTACCAATGTGCTATAGTTAGCTTTGTACTTTATACAGTAATAAATTAATAGTAATAAATTTTTTTAATCATACATTGTTAGCTTTTAACAAGCTACATTCTATTTCTCACCACACCAATCATCATTTTCTTCATTAAAATAAGATGTATGTTTAGTAGAATAAAATAAATAAGTGCACTTTTCAAAATGATTGTATGGCTGTCTGATGTCTAACTTTGTTTTCTATTGTAAATGATTACTATGTGATTATCTTAATTCATGCAAAATACTGAGGATCCATACAAACATGAGAAAGTTAACTATGTATTTCACTTTCTCCTGTGAAGAATTATCTATCGCTCATATGTGCTGTATTCCTGTTGACTAATTTATATTACAAGAATTTTTTCACAGAAGGCATAAAATATAATGGAGTACAAAATGTGTGATTAAAGGCTGGAATGACTGCAGTTATGTAGCAAAGATTAACGTGTACGTGCTTGGATTTTTAGCCTGACCTCTTGTGCTCACTACAGGTTTTACAGCTTTTACATTCCCAGCCGGATGCAGCACAGCAGATTTCTCAACAGCTAGCCTGGCAGGAGACATTGGTTAGACTATTCCTAAAAGAAAACTCCGACATCAGGAATGGACTTAAAGAGAGCAGGACTGACTCTACAAAGGAAAATGAAAAACAAGTTCCTCCTGAAGAGCTTCGGAAATGCTATCCTGATCCGGCAGAGCGGGGGAAAGCTGGTAGCTTTGCTTCAGTTAATGGTTCATATGATCAGTGGAGCGTGGAAGACAGCAAATCTTTAGCTGTCACCAGCTGTTTTTCTGGTACATTGCTGGAAGGTACTTCTGTGGAAGAGATGACTTTCAGGTCAGAGGATCAAGAAGAGTTATGGCACAGTAATCCTTCACATTTGCGTTTAGATCTGTCTAGCATGGACTCTTATGAGCTGGCTGATAGTGGGAATCAAATGACAGAGAGCCTACCCAGCACACCATCACCCATTGAAAATTCAAAGCCATTCTCTGATCAGCCTGACAAAGAATCAGGCATCATCAATGATATGGGATTCAGCGTTGATCTTTCGTTATTTGAAAACCAAGTAGTAAGTAATCCTCCCCATCCTGTCTAAATATGTAATTCACAGTACTTTTAATTCTTTTAAAATACCCTCCCCCATTAGATAGTTATGCTGTTCTCCCTCTAACAGAAGAGCAGATAAATCAGCTGATTTGCAGGGATATCAGTTCTGTTTGTTACAGAATAAACATCCAGCTTTCAAGGTTGTTGTTTTTTTAAGTTTGCTGGCTGAAATTGTAGCATTATTCTTTAAATCAAAGCTATATTGGAATGACCCGTATCATCCTCATCAAGGAAAAAGTTGTGTTGTGACCAAATCAGTGGTACTAAGACTCACATCTAAATTCTTGCATAGAAAATAAAGCAACTATTATTTTAATAATCTGGACTAAACATCATTGCAGCATAATTTTAGGTTAATGTTTTCATTTAGTTACTGGGAAGACTCTTTAGGCTACAATGTTGAAGATGATGAAACTTTCCAAGCATTGTGCACTGTAACAAATAACAAGCCTCTTTGAGGCATTCTGAACTATAAAGAGTGTGAATTCCTTGATTGTTTCATAGGGATCTGAAGAGGAGCTCATACAGTTGCTCACAGATGTCCTGCTCTGTGTGATGTGGAAAGGTTTAGAAAGGTTTGATGATGCTGTCTGGATTGAGAGGGGACAGGTGTTTTCTGCACTTACCAAACTGGGGATATCTAATGAGTTACTGCAACCTTCTGATGAAATAAAACTCAAGTGAGTATAGATTTCTTCTTTTCTTTTGGAGAGGAAGGGAAAAAAAAGATGGAATCAGAGTTACATTAAATCCTGGTGAAAGACATTGAATTGATTTACTTTGATCCCCTTCATTCTGATGCAGGAATGATCAGACGTATGTCTACACATCTGTACTATTTATAAATTGAATTTATTTGACAGAACTTAAAATTGTATGCCCCTGATTTTTATGAAGATCACAATCTCCTTAATCTCACTGGTTTACAGAGTAGAGGATTATAATATCACTACATATACTTAGGCTCAGTTAAATACTTTATGGGATTTTTTTAAAAGCCACTTACTCTTAGAACATGTGATAATTACTTTGGGATTTTGTTTTCCATTCAGCTTGCTAGAGAAGATGTTGGAATGGACAGTCACTGATAACAGAGACACGAAAGCTCTTCCGACACATGCTGAAAATGCCTTCCGGCTCCTGCTCATTGTACAGGACTTTTTACAGGCAGAAGGGCTAGTTAATTCAAACTTATGGACAGAAAAGGTATAGTAGCTGCCTAATGGAAACTCTTGTAAATGATGTAGGGCTAAAACATTTATGAAAGAGTTGTCAGTTTGAGTAATGTCACCCTTTTCTTCAATCATATGTTAGATCCTACCAAATTCACAGTCCATTTTAGTAAATTTCACAATCATAGGATTTTAAAAATCATAAATTTCATGATTTCATATATTTAAATCTGAAGTTTCGCAGTGTTATAATAATAATGGTGCTGACCCAAAAAGGAGTTTGGGTGGTGGGGTCGCAAGGGTATTGTAGGGGGCTTACAGGGTGTACTGCTACCCTTATTTATGCGCTGTTGCTGGCAGCAATGCTGTCTTCAGAGCTGTGCAGCCAGTGAGTGGTGGCTGCTGGCCAGGAGTCCAGCAGAAGTTAAGCATGGCATAGTATGGTATTGCCACCCTTACTTCTGCACTGCTGCCTTCAGAGCTGAGCCCTCAGTCAGCAGCCGCTACTTTCTGGCTGCCTGTCTCTGAAAGAAGCAACACAGAAGTAAGGGTGGCGTGATATGGTATTGCTACCCTTGCTTTTCTGCTGCTGCAGGCGGGGTGCTGCTTTTAGAGCTGGGCACCTGGCCAACAGCCTCTGCTCTCCGGCCACCCAGCTCTGAAGCAATGCAAAAGTAAGGGTCGCAATACTGTGACCCCCCCTCCAATAATCTTGTGATCCCCTGCAAACCCCTTCTGGGTCAGGACCCCCAATTTTAGAAACACTGGTCTCCCCCATGAAATCTGTATAGTATATAGTAAAAGCACATGAAAGACTAGATTTCACAGCAGGAGACGAGATTTCATGGTCCGTGACATGTTTTTCGTGGCTGTGAATTTCGTAGGGCCTTAATCATGAGACATTTGTTTTAACTAGAGACTAAGCAGAGTGTGGAGCAGATTTGACTGCCCCTTTAAGTACTGGAATTTTATAAGCACATGCCATAGGGAATACAGTTAATATTGCAAGACCATGAGTCCTTAATGGCACCCCTGATTAAAGAGCCTTATCTTTAGAGACTACAGAAAAGCTGCATGAATGCTAGAACAAATGAAACAGTGCTAACCATTTTCTAAGTAGGTGTTGGTCCAGTGGTCAAATGGTATGCTTCATATTGTATGTGTTATTTAAAGTGGCAGCCAAAATCATTGCATTCATTCATTCTCTGCTCTTTGTCACAAACTGAGGAAGGGCACTTTGGATTTTTAACCCTGATTTTACTTCCAGCATGTCTGTGAGCAGATTTTGGGTCAGATGCAAAAGTGACTTAAATGGGTGGTGGAAGTGTGTGGGCGGGTGTGAAAGTTCCACATTCAGATGGCTGTGTAAGGTCAAGCTAGGGTGACCAGATGAGACGGGGAAAATATCGAGACACATGCCGGGGGGGCGGGAGGCACCAGCGGATTAAAAAAAAAAAGGCGAGTGCTGCTGGCGCAGTGAAATATTGGGACAAATTGCTCCCCAACCAAAGATTGCAGGACAAACACCTAAATATCAGGACAATCCTGATTTTATTGGGTCATCTGGTCACCCTAGGTCAAGCTGGTGTAATTTACATGCCATGGGGGACAGAACTGTGAGGTAGTAGTGGAAAAGCAACCAACAGGAAAGCATAAGGAGGTATAAAATAAAGAAGGCTCCCATCCTCTTGTTGGTTGTGTTTCCTGCTACAGAGATGCTTTCCTGTCTGCTCCATGTGCAAGTTACACAGACTTACAATTTACCCTAACATTTGTATAATCTATGAATAATGATTAAGGCTGCGAGTCTGTCGTGAAAGTATCAGATTCCGTGACTTCTTCAGGGCCCAGTGTGGCTGACCCCAGCGCTGCCCAAGCAGTTGGCTCCAGGACTAGCTGGTC
The DNA here is from genome assembly GCF_025201925.1 of Gopherus flavomarginatus. Taxonomy (NCBI): domain Eukaryota; kingdom Metazoa; phylum Chordata; order Testudines; family Testudinidae; genus Gopherus; species Gopherus flavomarginatus. The sequence goes on along the minus strand of NC_066626.1, from coordinate 21,647,820 downwards.
AGGTGGCCCCAAGGACAGCCATCCCAGCCACTACTGGAGCGACTCTGCAGCCAGCCGCTCTGGTGGACCCGCAGCCAGTTACACTGGCCACTGCGGCTTTGGCTATTGCTCTGGCAGCCCTGGGCAGCTAGCCCCGGCCAGTGTGGCCAATCCTAGGGACCACCTGAGCAGTTGTCCCTGGGTGGCTGATGCGGCTGCTGCCAGACATGGTCCCCGGTGGCTGGAGTGGCCAGAGTAGCTACTTCCCCGGACAGCCTGTGATAGTTGTGCCCGGGTGGCCAGTGCAGTCGCTGCTGGTGGCCCCCAGCAGCTGGTGCCATAGCTGGTCCTGCCCCCCCGGAGCAACGGCCCCCCAGCAGCGCAACCCCCAGTATAACCTCCCCCCAGCTTCTCCCCTAGCAGTGGCCCCTCCAGACACCCCTCCCCCAGTAGCAGTCCCAGTGCCTCCAGCAGTGACCCCCTTAAAATTTAGTCACAGATATTTTTAGTAAAAGTCACAGACCTTTACTAAAAATACCCGTGACTAAATCATAGCCTTATTCATAGTGCATGACCCTTGGCACCAGCAACCATGGTAAAGACATTGGTACTGCTGACAACGCCCTCCTCGGTACCGATGCTCTCAGTACCACAGCAATTTTTCCTCCCCAAAGATCTTCTGGTATTCTTAGGATTATAATCTCCACTTGTTGGTACCGACCTTGCTCTAGTTTGCTAGGTACTGTGCCAATTTACTCCACCATCCATATCAGCTCGTCCTTTATCCAGTGACCAGGATGATGATGCTGATGGAGGAGAAATGCACTATGTTTCTTAAATTATAAAAAGATTAATTTTACTCTTAGTATATCATTTAATGACATCAACATAAGCTTGGGAATAAAAAGAAAAAGAATGGAAGTGGCCCAAGGTTCTAAGCACCTCACAGGATCAAACTTGAAGGTTACAAACAGGGCAGGGATCCTGTTTGCTTAATTCCCTCAAAAGCATCATGTACACCACTGGGGATAATGAAACAATAAATTAATTTTTCATTTAAATGGAAAGAAATGTAACTTAAATGCACACTGAGTTAAAATGTATTACTTTTTATGGTGTGTATGCTCTAAAGAGTAGAGCCTTTTTTAATCAAAACAATCATATTCTCATCCACTGTATTTGTAGAATTGACACTTACCGGAAATGACTTAGAGAAATAGAGTATTCATTTTATTTTTATATACACACATAACTATTTTTGTTCAGAGGATAGATATTTTATCAAACTGCACCCGTAGCTTTTGCATTCCTGAATTCTATCACAATTAGTTGTTGAACCTCTGTCCCAGAGTATATTTAATTAATTACTTTTGATTAAATTGAAGTATGGGGGACAGCTTGCTTTGTTTGTTGTGGTAGGATATGTCTAGACAGCCTGTGGCAGTGAGCCTCCCTGCTAGGGTTGACAGACTTGGGCTTGCATTACTGCACTAAAAATAATTGTATAGACATTGTAGCTTGGGCTGGAGCTTGGACTCTGAAGCGCACCCTCTTCTCTAGGCTTCTAAGTCTGAGTTCTAGCCTGAGCCACATCCTCAATACAGCTATTTTTAGCAAGGCAGCACAAGCCCAAGTCTGTTGCCCGGGGCTGGGGGGCTTGCTGCCATGGGCTATGTAAACATACCCTTATAGCTCTCATCAGACCTTCAAAAGGATTATTTGGTGACTTTACTTATAGTTATACTAGTGTCTCAGCATTTCATATTTTGTTTCTTTTTCCTTCACACAAATCTTTCACTTTTACAACAGCTTTTAGAAGAGCTGGTGACACTCATTGACAGCCTGTCACTCTGGTACTCTGCTGGCCCAGAATGGATCAAGCTCTCTCAAGTGCAGGTCCAGTTGCTCCTTGGATTCATTGGACAAGATAACTTACAGGTTTGTTATATATTAATGTTTCTAATACTGTATGTAACATTTGTGCTGATTATGTAACACTAGAACTTTTCAGTGACTGTAGGGATGCAGTTTGCTTCAGTAAGTTTGCTGATGTCGTCATAACAATCCTCAAACTTGTTATAAATGAGAGGTTTCAGCTGCTGCCACCACATGCAGGCTTGTTACACATTCCTCTCCATCCTCGGTTCCTGAAAGCTGTTGCATTTCTAACACATTAAATTAGATTGTAAGCTCTTTGAAGCCAGATCCATCTCTACTGGGTGTCTCTTTGTATACAGTACTTATCACAATGGGACTCTGATCCAGCCAGAGGCATTTGGGCAGTACCATAATGCAAATAAATTAATAGTGGCTAAGTGTATTGAAATCCTATACTTCTCTAACTTACTGGAAGTTTCACACTACCTAACAAACAGCGGTAGGAGTCACACAAAACCCTGTGGTGAAATGTAGCATGCACTAGCCTCACAGGGGTTTGGTTTGGTTTTTCTCTGTCCAGGTTTGTGCTATGGCAGCAGCCAAGCTAAACACCCTTCTTCAGACCAAAGTAATTGAAAGCCAAGCTGAGGCATGCTATCTCTTGGGGAAGTTGGAAGGCATCCTGAGTAGATCAATCAAAGAGAAGACAGAAACATACACATTCTTGATTCCCCTTGTTCGAACGCTGGTATCCAAAGTTTACCAACTTCTCTTCATGAACCTGCACCTACCCTCGTTGCCGCTCACCAATGGCAGCCCCTCTTTCTTTGAGGACTTCCGGGAGTATTGCAGCTCTGATGAATGGCAAGTTTATATTGATAAATATGTAAGTAATGGCTGCTTCTTGGCTTTCTCTCTATTTTCTTCCATTAGGGAGGAGAGAATCTGTTCAGCAATCATCTTGATTTTTTTTAAATATTTCTTGTGCATCAGATTATTCCATATATGAAACAGTATGAAGTCAATACATTCAGTGATGGTCATGAGCATATGGCGCTTTATTGGAAAGACTGTTATGAAGCATTAATGGTGAATATGCATAAGCGAGACCGAGAACGAGGAGAAAGCAAGCTCAAATTTCAGGTAAAGTCTTTAGCTTTTCTAAAAACAGTTTGTACTTTTTCAGGAGCAAGGGTAGGAAATTAGTTTGAAACTGATCTGACCTCAGTGATTGTTGGGGGGAAAAGCACCCCCAGTCTGCCAGTGATCATGTGTATTGAGAGATTCTAACATTCATCATCATCATACCTCCATTTTGCATACGGATTGTGGAAAATTATTTTATTGATCCAGTATTAATAACCACTTTTCCATTAATATAAATCAATGTTGTTTGTCTGTTCTCCAGTACTAAACCTTTTGATATTTCAAACTTATTTTAAATGGTGATTTTTACAAATTTGTTTGACACTGTGTCATTTGAAATGATTTCCAGCCCCAATTAAACTCTGTGAATATCATCTTAATGGTTCACTAGCAAAGAACAGTCAAATACAGCTACCCTGATTTTGTCTGGTGGATCTTTTTTCATTCAGAAATATGGTAGTAGTGTCTCCTTGTTTGTTGTTTTGGATCTGGTCCTTCTTTGATTCTCTCAAGGCTAGTTCTGTGCTCTTATGGATTTCCATGGTAATTACAATGTAGCATAAGTAAACACTCACTGGTGTTAGCTCTTTGGTTCCCCAGAGTTGCAGATCACACTGGCTGATGCTTGCGGGTGACATACAGCACGTACCATGCTCCACCTTGACAGCTTCTGTAGAAATTTCACTGTAGAATGAAGCTTACCTGTTGCGGTATCGAGTAAATAATGAAAGAGTGATTGGGAGTGGACCCGTGGTCTCCTACCTCCCAGATAGATGCCTGAACCATTGGATTATAGAGTCATTCTCATTCTCTCTCTCTCTCTCTCTCTCTCTCTTTGGCCCAATGACTGTTCCACTGTGAATTAATACTTAAATACTCACTGTTTCATTATTTATCCAAAGTGGAACAGCTTCAACAGGAGAGATTGTGGGAGTCCCACATCAGAATATCTCATAGTTCAACCTGCTCCTGAGACTTGGGAGACCCCTGTTCAAATATTTTTCTCCTATTCTGCCTGAACGGGGAATTGAATCTGGATCTCCCAGTCCCAAGTGAGTGCTCTCACCTGTGGACTAAAAGTTAGATGATGGGCACCACCACAGTCTCCTCCAACTCTGACCATTTTGTGTGGAGCAAGGCGGGCGTTCTCACAAAAAATGCCTTGTGACTCCATACGGCTGGTTCCTGTTCGTGGATCACTAAGCAGAGCTGGTCTCCCTGCAGGCTGGGCGTAGGTGCCTATCTCCGAGAGAGGATCAGCATACATCCCTCTAATCAGCATCTCCCAATGGGTAGCGTAGGGGCACATTGTAAGGCGCCTGTCTCTCCCCATTCAAGCACAGGTTTGTACAGTGCAGTGTTGTTCCTGTGATTTTTATGGGCACTTAAAAGTTGGGCACTGTGACACTCAGCATTGTAACGCCTAAATTCCTTTTGTGGATCCTGGCCTAGATGCTTGTGTTTCCTGCCCTCATTTAACGTGCATGTGAAGCTATTCAGCACATACTGCTGAAGTAAGCAGAATTTTTGCAGTTACCTTTAATATTTCCTACTTACTGGTGAAGGTTTTATCCTTTGCATGAGGCAAAATGGTTTTTACAGAAGACAAGGTTCTTACAGGACACTGCATCAGATTTACTTACAATGTTGCTTTCAGGAGTGTTTTGTGGAGCCATTTAACCGAAAGGCACGTCAGGAGAACCTGCGTTATAACAGCATGCTAAAACAGCTTAATAGTCAACACACCGCTACTCTGAGGCAGTGGAGAGCAGCCCAGCTTTACCTGACTTGCGAACAGGGCCCCTGGGCTGAAAGGTAAGAGTGAAATACTTTATTCTCACATCATCTTACGTCTAATAGAAAGTTGTCCAGTCAATTTGCTTTCTGTTTCATATAGTTGTAATTGTAGAAGGTTGTTAAAGTATTTCTGGTAACCATCCTTTATATATAAGATTACTATTGAATGTTCTCTTTTTAATGTTTGTCTGCATTTAACGAGCAAAATGCCAGTGCTAAAGTTTAATATGTAGCTCAGCTAGATTTTACTGAGAAGTAACATGTAAAAAGTAGCTATGCATGAAGGAAATTTACAATTTACTTAATGTACTAAAGACCAGAGGTTGTGTAATATGTTTCAGAAGGGTGAGATATAATGGATATTTAACACAGTGCTAGTATTCTGTAATAAACACAAAGGCTACAACCTGGGTTAAGACAAATTTGAATGTGATTATTGTGTTGTGCCTACCTGAATTTCCCCATCAATTTCATTTGGATAAGATATTCTTTAGTGCCTGTCCAGAACTGTCAAATACTCTTGCTGCGAGCTGTTAAACAGCTGTTGTATTTCAATGGAGGATGTGCATAGTATGTTAGGTGCTGAAATGTTAGATATTGTACAACGTATCGTACATTTGTTACCTATTACTCTTAAAGGTGTATGATTTTTTTTTTTACTTTTATGATTTTAAATACAGACTCTGATAGAATCAACTCATTCCCTCTAAGTGTTTGTTTTTTGTATCTTAGTACAAATATTTTTGCTATTTCTAGGAAACAGAATCCCATTCACTGGAAACTTTCAAATGTGGAAAACTACTCGCGTATGAGGTTAAAACTAGTGCAAAATTACAATTTCAACTCCCATCAGGAGGCCAGTGACCTGAGAGACAATTTAGGTAAGATCCAAATTCATTGTTGCATTTCCTCACTTATAATTTAGATCATGGACTATTGATATTCCTGATTCCTTAGCAACCTTTTGCAAATTTTAAACAGGGTTTTGTAGTTACTTTAAAATGCTTTTTTAAATTTTCTCCTCTAAACAATCCCACATTTCCTTATAATGGAAACATATGTTGTAAGAGTTTAAAAAAAAAAAAAAAAAAAAAAAAAAAAAAGGAGATATGGTTGATTCGAATAAAGTTTTCTTGAAAAATCTGTTTTAATGGGATACTGTCAACTTGCTTAGATCCAAAGCGGAATCTTCCTTCAAAATAAATCGTATTCAGCATCCCTAGAGAATGCTTTATGTCTGCATGTTCATGTTTCCAGAAATGATGTGTGTTTTTAAAAAGAACAAAACAAAAGAACCCTTCCCAACTCTATTTTTCATATGAGCAAACAAATAGTTTTTCAGGGACCTTTACAATATTTATATTTCTTTAAGCAAGGTAAATGTTGAGACTAAAATACGTTGAAATTATTGCCTTAAACTTGAATCAAGCCTATATGGTATCATGAAGAATTATCGATGTGAACAACTATTTGGCCACAGTTATAACTGTGAGTTATAAACTAAGAGGTTAAGTGTTGCATTTTTCACAGTTATGGGTATTTTAAATTATTCTATGTTCCTCAGAACTGTATTTTGTAAGATTGCAAACCATCCCTTCCCCAGTGCTTGTCTACATGGGGACATGCAGGAAAATTAATCCAAAATTAACTAATTAATCCAGATTAACTAAATAGATTATTTAAACCACATTAAACTGTTGTGTGTACACCTTCATTCAGAATTAAAGTGGCCTTAATTTGGTTTAGTTTCACTCACTTCCAAAGTAAATTAAACTAAACTGAATTAAGTCCATTTGAATTCTGAAAAACAACATCCATACGGGGATTTAATGTGGTTTAAGCAATCCACTTCAAATCTGCACCTTTAGTTAATTTGGATTAATTTTCCTGCATGTCCCTGTGTAGACATGCCCATGGATACTGTTCAACTCCAGTAATTGTAGTCAGCTGCCACAGTTTAGCTATTTAATAGTACTGTGGTGAAATACAAATCTATATTTTGTTTGAGCTGAAAATATCTTTATTCCAAAAGGGATGCAGCAGACACAGCCATCCAGTGAGTCACTGCTCCTGGAGGTGGTGAAGCAGGTGAAAGTTAGTGACATGGAGGATGATATACTTGAACTGCCAGAAGAGGACGCAACTGCTGGTGCAAGCATGTATGTATGTACAGCACTTTGGGGAACCCTGAAATTCATCTTTCCACTAGGGATAAGGAGTGAGAAATATCTCCTGGACTGGAGCAGATGGTGCACAAAACTGCTCTGTTTATTTCCTGTTATGATTAATGGCTTGTCTACATGGGGACACTCAAAAAAGTTACACCATATTAACTAAAGATGTGGATTTTAGTTGGACTTGTTAAAATGTGTGGAGACCCTCATTCAGAATTAAAGGGCCTGTGGTTTAACTAATCCACATTAAATTCACGCACTTAGCTAATTTGGATTAATTTTCCTGAGTGTTCTCATGTAGACAAGCCCTGAGCCATTCAATCCAGCATTTATAGTGTTGCTAGTGGAAAAATTGCCATTGAGTTTACAATAATATAATCTCAGTTTAGAGAGGGGCAGCCCTTCCCGGCCAGCTCAGATTGCAGGACAGGGACAAGAAGGAGGGCTACTACACTCCCAGGTGGTAGTATGGCACCTCCTTGAGCAGTGGTAGCTCTTCCTCACTAAGCCCTGGTTTACACTGGGGAGGGGGATTGATCTAAGTTATGCAACTTCAGCTACATGAATAACATAGCTGAAGTCGACGTATTTAGATCAACTTCCCGAGGTGTCTTCACCATGGTGAGTAGACAGCTGCCGCTCCCCCATTGGATCTGCCTGAGCCTCTTGCGGCGCTGGAGCACAGAAGTCGACAGGAGAATGCTTGGGGGTTGATATATTGTGTCTAGACTAGACCCAATAAATTGATCCCCGCTGGATCTATCACTGCCCGCCGATCTGGTAGGTGTAGCGTAGACATACCCTAAGGGAGCTACTATTGGATAAACGCAGATTGTTTAACAAGCATGGGGATTGGATAGTGATACGCCACTCATAAAAAAACATAGCTGAAGCATAGCAGACTTCAGTCCTGCCCCTTCCTCTGCTCCCTCCCCACCTGCCTCTGACATGTCTGCTACACCAAAAGAGGCAGGAAAAGAGCCATGTAGGTGCCAGCTATGCTTTGCTGTGTGCCTACTGGAGACATCCCCTAAAACTGGGGAAATGTGTTCTTTATGCCATCTGAGTGGCTCAAAGGAAGTGAAATGGAGATGATAATATGCCCCAGTAACTGCAGATGCAAAATTGCACGAACAATTCTTTGTAGCATAAAATTGTAGGTGCAAAGAAGAAGCCTTGTTAAAGAGAGGCCTGTAAAAGTGATCAGAATATTTTTATTTACATGAATAATTATATACTGCCTTACATTATACCTTTTAAAGTTAAAAAGTTCACGTATTTATTTAAAAACTAAACAACCTTGTATTATGAACTTTTCAGTAACTACTATTTAAAATATTGCCACAGCTCGTCGTCTCTTGGAACTAGGGGGGCAAGGAGACGTACCCAGATTCAACTCTTTTATAGTTGGAGCTTGTGTGTTGGCTTATTTTTAAGTTTTTGCCTTTTTTTTAATCCAGAGATATGAAAGTTGACATTATACCTTATACTGTAACGATAGCAGATCCTCCTGTAAGATCTTATTATTCAACAGAAGTGACTGGAATAGAAAGATTAAAAAGCTCTGCTATGAAATGAACAGATTGAGGTATAAACGTTGAATCAGAGAACTCATGAGCCTACTAATTAAAGTGAAATAGTGGAATGTTTTGTGTGACATGCTCATAAGACAATTCAGATTTGATTCTTTTCTAAATTGTGCTTTTAGTTTGTGCCTGGTCGAACACAGCAGTCTAGAAAAACACATGACATGGGATGGTGATGTTGTTGTTGTAGGGATGAAAAGGAGGAGCAGGGTCAGAAAGAAAAATTGGTACTATCTGAAGAATGTGAACTCATTACACTAATTGATGTAATACCTGGCAGACTGGAGGTCACTACGCAGCACATCTGCTTCTATGATGGCAGCATTGAAAAAGAGGAAGGTGAGCATCAGAATAGCTCTACTTCCTTGTAGTTCAGCAACATGTTCTTTCCAGCTAAACTTAATTCTTTTAGAACAAATGCCAGTGTTGTTGACCTCTAGAAACCTCTCTCTTAGCTCATTAACAGAGTTGCATATAATGTTCATTAGGCTAATAACTTCATATTGTTCCTTTCAAGCAAGATGTCTGTAAATGTAGTCTATCCACTGAGCCATTTTACTAGTGCAGTCTTAAATTTTTTCCCCCTCTCCTGGGGTAGCATTAAGGCTGTTAATCATATTCTAAGGAACAAAATTTCTTTGTATAATTTTTATGAGTAATTGACAGTTCTCTATGATTTCTGCCATGTGTTCACCAGTTATGCTAACCACATGAGCTTTGTCACCTGTATGAATTGATAAGAAAAGTAGTTTGTAAGCATTAATCAGTGATATCTATTTGGTGAGCTTTTATAAAAAGGTGTATAGTTTAACTCTGATACGTGAAACTGATCTTCAGAAAATTAACTGCACTGTTTCACCAAAAGAAACTGGATCAATAACTGAAGTTGTTCTGTTCACAGGAGTAGGTTTTGATTTCAAATGGTCCCTTTCTCAAATTCGAGAGATACACTTGCGCCGATACAACTTGAGGCGGTCAGCCTTGGAGATCTTCCTCACTGATCAGACCAACTACTTCCTTAACTTCAGTAAGGAGGTATGGAATTATCAAAGCTGCCCTGGTGGACTCTCAGCCTAAGTGACAAATTCTAGTTTACTGGCCATCGCTAATGTGATTTTTGGCAGCTTCTGCAGCAATATATTAGGTCAAAGTACTTGCTAGATTGAGCTGCTCTGAGAAATTTAGAATATGGATCTTTTTATGTTGTGGAAAACCCCAGTCTGGTTTCCGGTAAAATTGAATAGTCAAAAGAAGAACAAAACTCTTATTTTTTCATGTGCAATTACTATTTATTTTCTGCCTCATGAGAAATTATACCAGAGGTAATTTCAACTTCTTTGTACTAAACAAATCATAAAAACTTTGTGCAAATGAATTACAAAGCAATGGAGAATTACTATCCTACTATCATGCAGAGGGAGAAATTATTTATATCTTGCCCTTCTGATGGTTTGCAAATGCTGTGCTAATGTTTTCTTGGATAATTTAAATAGGATGAGGCTAAAATGAATAACTGAACAGGGATGGGTTAGATACTGATGAATTGGTAAATGTTATGAATAGCTGTTACATAGTGAATATTTAAAGTGAATAATTCATCAGAGTACCTTGTGTAGAAAAAAACTGATATAATATTAAACATGAAAAATGGCACTGTTTTCTATTATGTTTGTGTGGGGATAATGTGTAATTTTGCTGGGTTATGATTTTGCAAAAGTATTTCAATTAATCACAAATAATACCCATTTTTAACTCCTGCAGCTGAATAAATATCTTTTTGGCAGCAAGAGGGCAGCACAGTTGAAAAATGTAGTAATTTTTTGCTTCATTACAAATTTAATCCGTAGAGCAGTTGCTTTTGGTTTTATTAGCTGAATTTTCCAGTGTAAATGTTTTCTTACAGGTGAGAAACAAAGTGTACAGTCAAATCTTGTCACTCCGTTCTCCAAATATTTATGGGACCAGGTCTCCACAGGAACTGTTTAAAGCTTCAGGCTTGATGCAGGTAAGATGAATTCAGCTGAAATGATTTAGGCTGTTTCAGTGCTTCTCAAAGAACTGCTTAATAATAAAGTAGTTAAACTAGGATATTTCATCTGACCTCTAAACTTGTGCAGTTATGTGCGCGCCCAATTATTGCAGTTATACCACTTTGCAGACCTATTTGTGTCTGCAGATGTTAGATGTACGACAAAAATTAGAGGACAGTTTTGTAAATTTGTCTTCTGGTGTCAGCACATGGGGCTTAGGTGAAAATTTCTTTTGCTCTGTGTACAAATTATTTGCTTTGTTATCTTATTATGGGTGCTTTCAACAAAACCCACTTAAAGATGTAGAGGTGTGGCCATGGTTCCTTGCTTCAGGTGCAGTATTATTGGCTTGTAAGCAAAGTGTCAATTTTCAGAAACATCATGAAATTTTGGCAATTTATCTAACTTTACAGGGCAGTCTTATTTTTCTGGGGTGTTTTTTTGTTTTGTTGTTTTTTGGGCATCAACAGATGCTTTAGTTTTCTGTGAGAAGTAGAGAAATGTATGATCTTATTAACATGAAGAATTCTCCAGTTTCCTCTTTTGTACCTTGGCCTTCCTAGCTGTGCACCTCAGCCGCTTTCCTAGACAAAGAGGAATGGGAAAGAAGTTATCGCCTCCAATCCTTAGTTAGAAGGAAGGTTCAGAGTTACATAAGTCACTCCTTCCTCCTCAGGATATGAAATACTTAGTCTGCAGCACTTTCACAAGGATACTGGAATAGTTCACTGGTGCATATACAGTTAACTGAGGAAGATCAAAAGACATTTTTTTGGTTATTGGAGTTCTTTATCAAATGCTCCCTTTTCCCAATATTTATTTACCTCTCTCCTTTACCTCTTTTTTTCTGTTTTGCTTTTTCTCCACTAATGCTCTTTCCCCCTTTCTTCTGTCCTTTTTGTTTGTTTAGTTTCATTTAGTTTAAAAAAAAAAAACATATTGCCAGCCTACGGCTGTTAGCTGTCCCCTGCATTTAACCTGAATTTGATAACCCCTTGCCTCTGCCAGGTGTCAGCTAATCTCATCAAGAGACAGAGCACAGCCACAGATGCAGGAAGAATTTTCAACTAAGCTATGAAAATTGAAATTTGCAAATTCTTATGTATTTAGTGCCCCTCACTATGAGAAATATTTCCTGGCAGCTAAGCATTGACAAGACACACTCTACAATGACAACAGTTTCTTCAGTTTAATGATTTTAGTGTTGCCTTTTCTTGTCTCCTTCAGAAATGGGTGAACAGAGAAATATCAAACTTTGACTATCTCATTCAATTGAACACCATGGCGGGACGAACTTACAATGACCTTGCCCAATATCCTGTGGTAATTTTTTTTGTTAATTGTCACTGGATAAATGTGATTATTTTGTGGAAAGATGGATTTTATATCTGAATTTTGAACTGTGGCTTTCTAGTTTCCTTGGGTCTTGCGAGATTACACATCAGAAGAGTTGGACTTGAATAATCCTGCTGTCTTTAGGGATCTATCCAAACCCATTGGGGTGGTGAATGAAAAGAATGCCAAGGCTGTGCAAGAAAAGTAAGTATTAAAATTCCCAGTTATGTTTCTCTCTCCATTTATTTTAGCTTTCTGATGGGACGTTTTAAGACTAATAATAATTCATTCTGAGAATTCCATAACTATTTGTAACTGTGACATTAATTGTTATAAAATTAGCCTGTTTGATGGCAAAGGCATACATTAGCCATATAGCTTGGAACTGTTAGGCAGCGATGCTGTTACATTAACAGCAGCATACGCAACATTAAAGAGGCAAGTATTATTGCCTCTAGCACTAGGAGGTAAGAAATCTTTTTTTAGGTTGATTTGTTTCTCAGGGTTCAAGAGAGGAAACACAGGGTTTCAGGGGAACTATGGGGCACCTGTCTGAAGTTGACTGGATCCAGATGATTGAAAAGTTATCTTGTCCCCTATACATGTTTCTGGATATTGGCATCCCAGATGCAGTCATACTGGTGGATTTGAGTAGAAGGAGGGATTATCCTATTTGGATCTGGGCTTCCTCCTGGTGTTCTGAGTCCAAATTTTATCCTTGAAATAAGTTGAATCTCTTCTCTGATAACTTTGTTGTAGATAGGAATGACCGCTACTTCCACTCACATGTGAGCGTAGTCATCCTTAAGTTTTGCTGGAGTCAGGAACGAACACTTTGGCTTGTCGTGGTTGTCAGGCAGCACTTGTCAAGTTTCTTCCCAAACAGGATTTCTCCTTGGAATGGAGGATTTACTGTGAATAATTACCTGATATCCATGGTTGGAGTCAGTGCTGGTTCCTGGACACTGAGTTTGTTTCTATGGCTTTTCCTGCCAGTCTCATGGCATTCAGCGATACATCTGCTATCTGGTGCATCAACTGGGTGGGAACTTGCTGGCTGTGTCTTTTAGGACCTGAAATGGGGAAATAATTATTTAAGTCCTAAATGCATCTCTTCTTCCTGCAATCAGAGGCACTCAGTATATGTTGATGTAATTTTTAACAAAACTGTCATAGGCCACTTAGCTAGGGAAAAACAGTGATTCATCTGTTGTATATTCTCTGTATACTGTAAATATAATCTGTGTGTATCAGATGTAGAGTGCTGTAGTTATGATTTTAAAGATCTTGAGCTCTGTCTTTTAGATATGAGAATTTTGAGGATCCTCTTGGGACGATTGACAAGTTTCACTATGGTACTCACTACTCAAATGCTGCTGGTGTCATGCATTATCTCATTCGAGTAGAGCCTTTCACCACACTGCATATCCAGCTTCAGAGTGGCAGGTAAATTGTGAATGAACAGTAATATCTGTCTCTTCTACCTCAACTTCAGTGATGACTTTTTAATGGGAGCTGTCAAAATGTAACTTGAGCTTTCCAACCTACAGGTTTGACTGTGCAGATCGGCAGTTCCATTCCATTCCTGCAGCCTGGCAAGCCCTTATGGATAACCCAAATGATGTGAAGGAGCTTATCCCAGAGTTCTTCTACTTCCCAGAGTTCTTGGAGAATCAAAATAGTAAACAGACTTTTCAGAATTTATTGAATAGAACATGCATCCCGCACACTACTAGAGAGCATTGTCAGAATCTGTTTAAGAATATTGAGGAAAACTGTTCTTGATTAGATTGAACATGTGAAAATTACTTTACGGTCATACTACCTTTTAGCCATTTAGTGAGATGCCAGTTATGCTAAGCCACTATTTAACTTCGTAATTTAAAATTCTTCCCCAGAGTTCTTGGATGGCTAAGAGTTTTGATGTTTGGTTTAATCTAAAAGAGGAAAAAGGTATTTTTTTAAAAAATTAAACATTCTAAATTGCACTCATTACAGTTAACTTGCTTTAACTGTTCTGGATCCTAAACCCACCTCTTCTGGAAGAGATATGCTAACCTGGAACATGAGATCTTTTTTTTAATTAGACAGGCCTGCAGAATCTAGACTCATAACTGGTATTTTCAAATGTGGTCTTGTATAACTTGAATTTACAGCAGTCTAAGATCCAGGATTCTTCAGAAGTAAGAAAGCTCTTGTTAAACATAATCTATGTTGTTAAAGATAACTTTCCCTGCATGTTGACATGAGACATTACACTTTTTGGCTTCTTGCATTTCACTTAATAGATTTACTTATTCAGCTTCATAATCTCTGATCTAGTGATCAAGATACTTGAAACATATTGTAACAACTTTTGAAACCAAATTGTCTTGATTATATTCCACAGAGTTTAACTTGGGTCGGCTACAAATCTCCAAAGAGGTAGTGAATGATGTTGTTCTCCCAAAATGGGCCAAGTCACCTGAAGACTTCATTTGTAAACACAGGAAAGCATTGGTAAGACAATGACCACCTTAATCTTTGGATGAAGTAATGAAACAGCAATACAGTACATGCTTTTATTTTTATTTTATACACACACACACACACACACATGGAAGAAATGGGAAGTTGATAGTAATTAATATAAATCAGAAGCTAGGAACTATATGATTGATAAGAGAAGCAAAAGGACACAAGGAGAAATCTGTGGCCAGCAGAGTTAAGCACAATAATAAGGAATGTCTTTAAATATGTTAAGAAAAAAAATTCCTACCAATAGTACTAGTCTATAGGAGGATGGAAATGATATAATTATAAATAATGATGCACAAATAGACAGACATGTTCAATAAATATTTCTGTTCTGTACTTGGGAAAAAGCCAGATGATGTCTTCGTATCATGAAATGGAAAGTATATTCTGATTATAACAGTGGTTGTCTACTTCATATGGCTGATGTAGATGTAGAGCAACAACTATAATTTCACATTTAGGTGACTGGGGCAGAAAATTGCGTCAGGAGTAAGAGTGTATCACTGTGATGATTCCTTCGTATTTGTGAATCGGGCATTGAGTTGTTATATATTCCATGGTTTGTTCTGGGTGACCACAGTTGCACACTGGAGAGTTTTTAATTTTCCATTTGTGCATCAAGTATCTGCATCTGTCATGATTTGAATGGATGAGGTTTAGGGTTGCATTGGGTCTTTCACAAGAGGTTTGTTTGTGACTTCTTGTGAACTCCATTCAGCTTTCCAAGCTTCATCAGTGTTGAAGCTGCATTTTGAAGGTTAAGCGCATAGGTCGAAAAGGGCTTGCATGACTTCAACCAGCGGTGAAGGATACCATTGAGGTCCTGGTGGAAGACATGTTCATTTTCTTTGATTCGCTGGACTTTTCAAAGGGTTGCAGCATCACGGAGAATGGATGGGGGGAGTGATATGTGACAGCACGGGCAGCCAGGGTGTTGGGGTTGACCTGAGGGTTCCACCAATGCACCATATTGTAGTGTTCAGTTGGACATCAAAAAGTCGAGTGTGGCTGTTTTTCTGGACAAGGTTGACACTTGTCTTCATATCGGTGGCTACTTTCTTCAGATGGTCATGGAAGGTTAGCATGTGGCTCAGCTTCACTCCAAGATAAGTTAAAGTGTGGTTATGTTGCACAGTGTTGCAGCAGCAGGTCACTTTCAGGGTTTCTTAGTGGAATGCGTTGACTGTTGTGTTGTGGGGGTTTGGTTTGAGCCTGTATTTCTGGAAATATTCCTCTCTGATGTTTAGATCCCCATTCAAGGTGGACTCAGTGTCATTGAAGGTGGCTGCTTGCGTTACCAGGGCAACGTCATCCGCATATGCAAATCCGCATCATTGGCAACTTGTCACTTGTGTAGACATTTGAAGAGTGTTGAGGCGAGTGCTGAGCCTTGTGGCAGTCCATTGTGGAGGAACCGGGGCAAACTGACTTTGTCGCTCAAATGGACACACAGCCACCTATTGTTCAGCATTGTCCATAGCAGGCATAGTGTTTTGAGGCAGGGGATGATCCTTGCAAGCTTTCAGAATCAGGGCTTTAATCCAGACCATATCATAGGTCAATGACAGGTCTACAAAGGCTATGCAGGTCTTGGATTTCAGCAATAACTCAGGAGAATGTTTAACAGCAGCTACTAAAGTCAGACATTCTTAAATCAGCAGGTCTGATTCAAGAGTTTTTTAAAAGAGCTGGCCAAGGAGTTCTCTGGCCCATTAGTGTGTGATTTTCATTAAGTCTTCGAACACTGAGGAAGAAAGCTATGTTGTACCAATATTTCAATGAGTTTACTCAAATAACTGTAGGCCTGTCAGATTGACATCAATCCCAGGCAAAATAACAGAATGGCTGATCTAGGATTCAATAAAGAATTAAAGGTGGACAGTATAGTTAATGCCATTTAACATGGGTTTATGAAAAGGAGAATCTGTCAGACTAACTTTGTCTTTTTTGATGAGATTACAAGTTTGGTTTGTAGGTAATAGCACTGGTGTAATAGACTTCTGTAAGGCATTTGACTTGGTACTACGTGACATTAAGAAACTAGAAGGATACAGAATCAACACGATGCACTTGAAGTGTATTTTAAACTGGCTAACTGATAGGTCTCAGTATGTAAATAGGGCAACATTATCAAGACGGTGAGTTTCTAGTGGGGTTCCATGGATGTTAGTTTTTTGCCCTATGCTATTTAACATTTTTATTAATGATCTAGAAGAAAACTAAATCATTACAGATAAAGTTTTCAGATGACGCAAAGATTGGGGGAGTGGTAAATAATTTACAGGACAGGTCATGGATACAGATTGATTTATATTGCTTGATAAGCTGGGAGCAAGCATACTGCTAATTTTAATATGGCCAAGTGTCAGATCATACATCTAGGAACAAAAAACACATGCCATAATGCTAACAGGATGGGGAACTCTATCCTGGGAAGTGGTGACTCTGAAAAGGACTTGGGAGTCATGGTGGCTAATCAGTTGAACATGAGCTGTAGTGCGACGCTGTGGCCAAAAGGCAATCCTTAAATATATAGACAAAGGAGTATTGAGTAGGTGTAGGGAGATTATATTACCTCTGTGTGTGGTACTGGTATGGCTGCTGCTGGACTACTGGGTCGAGTTTGGTGCCCACAATACAAAAAAAATATTGATAAACTGGAGAAGGTTAAGAGATGAGCCACAAGAGTGATTATTGGTCTGGAAAACCACCAGAACAGCCGCTCCCCGCAGCTCCCAAGGGCCAAGAATGGGGAACCGTGGCCAATGGGAGCTTCAGGGGAGGTACCCGTAGGTGAAGGCAGCGCGTGGAGCCCTCTCCCCACCCCCCCACCCCTGGGACTGCAGGGACATGGTGCCGGCTGTTTCCAGAAGTGGTGCGGGACCAGGGCAGGCCCCGCTGCATGCCTCTGCCACCCTGGAACCACTCCAGGTTAGAGGTGCCGAGCTAGAGCCCGCACCCTGAACCCCTCCTGCACCCCGCGACCTGACGAGCCCCTGCCTGCACCCCTGCCCTGAGACCCCCTGCTGCACCCCAACCCTCTGCCCTGAGACCCCTGGCGCACCCCTCCTGCACCCCAGTCCTCTGCTCTGAGCCCCCTCCCACTCTCTGCACCCCTCCCTGCGCCCTAGTCCTCTGCCCTGAGCCCTCTCCTGCACGCTGTACCCCAACTCCCTGCCCTAAGACCCCTCGTACACCCGCATTGCTCCGCCCCAACCCGTTGCCTGGAGCCCCTTCCTGCACAGTGCACCCCGTCCCGCACCCCCTCCCACACCCCAAGCCCTTCCCCAGCCCTACCTTCATGGCCCTGCATGCAATTTCCCCACCCAGATGTGGCCCTCAGGCCAAAAGATTTGCTCACCCCTGGACTAGATGATCACAATTTGTCCCTTCTGGCTTTCTAATCGATGACTAGCATCAGGAAGTTTACTGTTGATCTTTTACATTTTCCTTTTTAAAATTTCATTCCTTTACTTGTAGCTGTAATCTTTTATTGCAATTATTAAATAATAGGATGTAAAGTGATTAAAAAAATTAATCGCGATTAATCACGCTCTTAAACAATAAGAGAATACCATTTATTTAAATAGTTGTGGATGTTTTCTACATTTTCAGATACATTTATTTCCATTACAACACAAAGTATACAGTGCTCACTTTATATGTATTTTTTATTACAAATATTTGCACTGTAAAAAACAAAAGAAACAGTATTTTTCAGTTCACCTCCTACAAGTACTGTAGTGCAATCTCTTTATCATGAAAGTTGAACTTACAAATGTAGAGTGATGTACCAAATAAACTGCTTTCAAAAATAAAACAATGTAAAACTTTAGAGCCTACAAGTCCACTCAGTCCTACGTCTTGTTCAGTCAACTGCTCAGACGAACAAGTTTGGTTACAATCTGCAGGAGATAATGCTGCCCATTTCTTGTTTACAATATCACCTGAAAGTGAGAACAGACTTTCACATGGTACTGTTTTAGCCAACGTTGCAAGATACTTATGTGCCAGATGCTCATATGTCCTTTCATGCTTCAGCCGCCGTTCCAGCATCCATGCGTCCATGCTGATGGCGGGTTCTGCTCGATAACGGTCCAAAGCAGAGCGGACTGATGCATGTTCATTTTCATCATCTGAGTTAGATGCCACCAGCAGAAGGTTGATTTTCTTTTTTGGTGGTTCAGATGCTGTAGTTTCCACATTGGAGTGTTGCTCTGTTAAGACTTCTGAAAGCATGCTCCACACCTTGTCCCTCTCAGATTTTGGATGACACTTCAGCTTCTTAAACTTTGGGTCGAGTGCTGTAGCTATTTTTAGAAATCTCACATTGATACCTTCTTTGCGTTTTGTCAAATCTGCTGTGAAAGTGTTCTTAAAACAAATGTGCTGGGTCATCATCCGAGACTGCTATAACATGAAATATATGGCAGAATGCGAGTAAAACAGAGTAGGAGACATACAATTCTCCCCTAGTGAGTTCAGTCACAAATTTAATCAACACATTATATTTGTAACGAGCATCATCAGGGTGGAAGCATGTCCTCTGGAATGGTGGCCGAAGCATGAAGGGGGATAAGAATGTTTAGCATATCTGGCACATAAATACCTTGCAACGCTGGCTCCAAAAGTGCCATGCGAAAGCCTGTTCTCATTTTCAGGTGACATTGTAAATAAGAAGCAGGCAGCAGCATCTCCCATAAATATAAACAAGTGTTTGTCTTAGCGGTTGGATGAACAAGAAGTAGGACTGAGTGGACTTGTAGGCTCTAACGTTTTACATTGTTTTGTTTTAGGGTGCAGTTACATAATTAAAAAATCTACATTTGTAATTTCAACTTTCATGATAAAGAGATTGCACTACAGTACTTGTTGGAGATGAATTGAAAAACTTTCTATCATTTTTACAGTGCAAATATTTGTAATAAAAAATAAAGTGAGCACTGTACACTTTCTATTCTATGTTGTAATGGAAATCAATATATTTGAATGTGTAGAAGAACATGCAAAAATATTTAATAAATTTCAGTTGGTAGTCTATTGTTTAACAGGGCTATTAATCGATTCATTTTTTGAGTTAATCACATGAATTAACTGCTGTTAATCGACAGCCCTATTAAATAATGCCTCTCCTATCTTCACGTTAATGTCCTTAGCACATATGCATATTCTTACACATCTGTTGAACTGCTGATGTGCATGCATCTTAGGCAGTTTGTGGGCACTGTAATTCTTTTATGTTTAACCCCATCAGTGTATCTGGGAGAGAGAGTTAGTACTTCAATTGCTGATATTAATTCTTTCTGTCTTAGGAGTCTGAGTGTGTCTCTGCTCATCTCCATGAATGGATAGATCTGATTTTTGGCTACAAACAGAGGGGACCAGCTGCAGTGGAGGCGCTCAATGTGTTCTATTACTGTACTTACGAAGGTACAAAACCATGCTCTCTTCTTGTCATTGCAATCATATTTGTGGGGTTTGAGAAATATCTGGAAACAGATTCCTCATCAAGAATGCAGTATAGTGCCATATGGTAAAAGAACAGAATATTTGATGTTCGGATAAGGAAATGTGAATTTTTAATTAAATACCCTCTTTAGCCCTTCTGTAGGAACTTTATAATTGCTTCTGTTCAATTAACAAACAGTTCTGTAAGATTCCATTGGAAACATAATGGAAAACACATTGGAACTTATTTTCTAGAGTCTAGTCATAGTAATTTACTATAGAACATATTTTAGAAGGTAAACTTTAGAAAGTCTTTAATCAAGAAAGTATATTCTGGGTTACTTTTTGCGCACATTAAATTAAGAAGATTTATCTTCCCAAAAGCCAGATGCTGCAACCAAAACACTTACTCCCTTCTGTAGGAGAAAGTTTGCAGAATGGAACTTTTAGAAGACTACGAAAATAAACTGATGGTGGTTGATAATTTTATAGAGAGAAGGGGTAATGGTTTTGCAGTTAGTGTATATTTTCCTACATGTGTTTCATAACTTTTTCTTCAGTGAATTATGGGTAGACAATGCTGCTTATTGTTTACTGCCCTCTACTACTCTGGTTATGATTCCAGGAGCTGTGGATTTAGATGCCTTAACAGATGAGAAGGAAAGAAAAGCTTTAGAAGGGATGATTAATAATTTTGGACAAACACCCTGTCAGCTGCTGAAGGTAAATCTCTTTTTGTAGCAATAAACACACAAGTTCCATATCAGTCAGTTTTGGGAAGATATACACTTGAATGGCAGGGGCTTGTAGAAGGATTACGCAACCATTGTGATGGCCATTGTTCCTTTAAGAGTCTATTCCAGGTCTTATAACCTGTAAATTGTAGGAAACATGTAACTTTTAGGAAAGTTAATCTTCTACAGTGTTATCATTAATAAAGGAGACCTGGTACAAAATTTTCAAAAAAGCCTATTTCCTATTTTCAAAGGTGACTAGACACTTAGGAGCCTAAGTCCCATTGACTTTCAATTAAATTTAAGCACCTAAGTATCTAAGGGTATGTCTTCCCTACGGGCTGGATTGAGGGGCAGCGATCGATCCCCGAGCACTCTCCCATCAACTCCTGTACTCCAGCTCAGTGAGAGGCACTTGCAGAGTCGACGGGGGAACGGTAGCAGTCGACTCACCGTGGTGTCCACTGCGGCAAGTCGATCTAAGTACGTCAACTTCAGCTACATTATTCACGTAGCTGAAGATGCATAACTTAGATCGATTTCCCCCCCGCCTCCTCCCAGTATAGACCAGGCCCAAGTCACTTTTGAAAATGGGAATTAGACTCCAAAGTCACTTAGGAGCCTTTGAAAATTTTATCTCTGGTATTTCATCTTCTGATGTAATTTAAATAGATGTGGAAACAACTTTCTTCATAATTTTGCCATTTAATATTTTTGAGCGCGAACTATAGCTCCGAGAAAAGCCCTTTCAGATAGACTTGCCATCTAGTCAATTTTTTAAATTGGATTATTCATACGAGTTGTTTGCCGTCTGCATGCCTTTGATAATTATTGTATAGTACTAGGTATTTTGTTAAATATGCTCCTGTAAGACAGGAAGTACATTTTTGTTGGTGTTAGTCCAATTCTCCACTTTCATTCCTTTCTGTCCAGGTTTCCACTCCAGTTTCCCTAGTGTCTAGTCCTAAGGTTGTCTAAATTCTAGAACAGATGTGACGTTCTCCAGGTGTTATGTATAGTAACCCTTTCATGCCAGCTATCAGTGAGAGGAAAGATTAGCAACATGGCTTGTAATAAAATCTAAATGTTCCTTTTTTTGGTATGAATGGTAAATATTTTTCTCAAATAATAAAACCAGCTTTAAGAAAAAGCCACCAAATGAATTTAACAAAATCTTTCCCTCTCCCTATCCCCTGTGGAGTAAATCTCCCAAGTAAATCAGCCAAGGTTTTCTTTGTATAGAAAAATGGTCTAGAAACAATAACTCCAGAGGAATCCCTTCATCTGAATTTAATACATTGAGTTAGAATTTACGTTCTCTTGACTCTGAATACCATACATGACTTGAACAGTTCAATAAAAGATTATTTCCCACTATGCTGAGATTGTGTATAAATTTGATTTTTTTTCAAAAATCGATATTGTCTCCTAGGAGCCTCATCCTGCGAGATTATCTGCAGAGGAGGTACTACAGAGACAGACCAAAAGTGACAGCTCAACCCTGAATCTGTTCCAGCATCTCCCTGAACTTAAGTCATTCTTTGTAGAGGTAGCAGCTGACACATATTACATTGCATGTGTTTTAAGACTAGTCTGTAACCTCTAATACATTGAAATAAAAGGTGGTCTGCAGACTAAAAATAAACTTGCTTATAATGTAAAGAATATTTTGTACAAAACATCTAATAAACCATTTGTATAGAAGGAGATGTTTCTTTGCAGTGAACTTATACAGGTTGAGTAGGTTTACTTACCCTCATCCTGCAGTGATTCTGTAACATTTATTTTAACTATCTAAATGGTACATTTTATCCTTTTTGCTTCCTTCCCTTCCTACTTTCCAAGTGCCTACATGCAGTCTGGAGAGAGAGATCCTGGCCCCACTGTAGTCAATGGCAAAATTCCCATTGACTTCAAAGTGGTCAAGATTTCTCCCCTACTGTTAGTGGCCGAACTTAGCTATTTAAGATGTGTGTACCTCTACCTGGTAGTGCAACTTTGTCTCCCAGGTAACTAAAGTATTTGTCCCACCTATGGATGTTTGTCAACTGAATATGTCATTTCTCATAGGGTATCAGTGATGGTGTTCCCATTGTCAAGGCTGTTGTTCCCAGGAACCAGTCACGTTCCTTTATGTCTCAGGGGAGCCCAGAGATCCTGGTGAGTTGGATGTGTTAGTACAGCTGTTTGAAACTCTGTGTTACATATGACTGCACTGTTCCTAAAATTAACCTTTATATTGACAAAATGTGGGTGCTAGTAATGTTCTAGATGTCATAATGAGATAACGTGTTACTATCAATCTGAATCTAGGTTCTTATAACAGTCTCCATCTTAATAATCTCTTTGGAAGTGCTCATATATTGTTTAATTTCCTCCACTCACATTTGTATAGGCCAAATTAGGCATAAATAAACCTGTGGCTAGTCAGTTTTTGTACACCTGTGTCTGAAGATTTGATTCTATTCCTTTCAAGTCACTGACAAAAATAGTACACTACATTAAAACTAGTTGGAATTACTTTCACACTGACTCAGGCCTTGGTTACACTGGCGCTTTACAGCGCTGCAACTTCCTCACTCAAGGGTGTGAAAAAACGCCCCCCTGAGCGCAGCAAGTTACAGCGCTGTAAAGCACCAGTGTAAACAGTGTCCCAGCGCTGGGAGCGCGACTCGCAGCACTGTAAGCTAATCCCCACGGGGAGGTGGAGTACCTGCAGCACTGGGAGAGCTCTCTCCCAGCGCTGGTGCGGCGACCACACTCGCACTTCAAAGCGCTGCCGCAGGAGCGCTTTGAAGTTGCAAGTGTAGCCATACCCTCAGTAACAAAACGACTCTGGGAATGTCTTTTAATTTGTCGTAATTTTAAATGCTAGTTACTGCCACTGAGTATTTTAAAGAAAATAAAATTCAGGAATTAAATAATTATGATGAAATGCATGTGCAAAGCATAGGCCTTCTTACCAGCCTGCATCTCAAGTACCAATCACTGTTCTATCTAGCCAATATATATCACACATAAGCATCATTCACTTTTCTATCTAGGCAGTATGTACCATACATTAGAATCATAACTAAGGCTAAGATTTTGTCAGAGTTATTTTTAGTAAAAGTCACAGACAGGTCACGGGCAATAAACAAAAATTCATGGAAGCCGTTACCTGTCTGTGACTTTTGTTGCTGCAGCTCCGTGGTTTCCCTTGCCACCGTGGTGGCTGGAAGCTGCAGGGGGGCCACCCTCCACCCACTCTGGCTGGGAGTTGCATGGTGACCATATTTCCCAAAGAGAAAATGGTACACCCCCAGCCACTAGCCCGAGGTGTGTCCTCCCTACCTGAGTCTGCTGCCTCTTGCTGGAACCCTGAGGAGGGCCCACTCAGGAGTCTGTCACCTGTCGCTGGAACCTTGCAGGGGGCCCCCTGTTGCTGGGACCCTGCCAGGGCCCTACTGGATGCCAGCTCCAGAGTCTGAAGCAGAAAATGTCATAAAGGTCTCTGGAAGTCATGGATTCCTTGACTTCCATGGCGTCCATGACATATACATAGCCTTAGTCATAACTCATTATTTAAAAAATAAAAATAAAAAAAAAAACCTCACAGACTCTCCATCCTGTCCTCATGATAGTGCTAGCCTCAGCTGGATCAGTTTGGTGGTAAACTTTCAAGAAACCTATGTTGGCTCAGATGCAAGCTCTGTTATTGAGAAAGACATGCAAAGAAGAGGGCTTTGCAACATTACAGTTTCATTGATTTTTATCAAACTTACTTTTTCAGGTGATAGCAAGTCTGAACTGCATTATTGGAACCCACGGGTGGCTACCATATGATAGAAATATCTCCAACTATTTTACGTTCATCAGAGATCCAACTGTGACAAATCCCAAGTAAGTAAAGAAGATGAAAGGTGCAGTAGTGACCTCTGTTATAAAAACAGTATGAGTCAAAGTACCATAGGTACACAGTCATCTTCTATAGTGATTTGATAGCATTGCTTTAATTATCTGTGATTTTTAATTAAAACCTAAGATCTGTATAGTGTGCTTTACATTTTTCAAAGCTTTGACATCCCCTAATATTAATTAAACTACAGTTTTTTTTCTGAGAAGTGACTAAAACAGTGCTATTGTAAGGTTCTGTCTTCATTGTCTATTACTGACTTTCAGACCAATTTACTAAAATGTTTTTCTAACTGCCAGCCTTGCAAACTCATTCTGACATCTGAGAGTCAAGCTTGCTTCATTATTCTCATGCATCATCGTTCATAATAAATGTTCTGCAGATGTGGCCTTGTTTATATCTATGCAATTCTTATCTTCCAGCTCTGTTTTCAGTGACATCTCTGCAACTCCCATTGCATTCACTGGGTTTGCACAAGGTTAACTGATTGGAATTTTTAATAAACCCTTCTGTTGGTGATGGACTAAGAGGAATAGAGCTCACTCTTCCTTACATATATTAGCTCGACAGTATTAACAGGAGTTGAGTAGTTAAAACACTTGTCATCAAAGTGAAGAGATATGAGACTGAATACATGAGAGGAGTAGATTTCATGAGTAAAAACTACCATTTAGTTTGTAAAAACATGAGTTAAAAACAACCTTTTCACAGCAGAACCACACTTCAGATTACAAACTGTATCTCACTTTTTGATTGTTTACAAGAGGTTTGTCTTTTTACAGAATTTTGAAAAAAAAAATTCTATAAATACTATTTAATGTGGATTAAAGTTATCCACAGTGTCTCAAACCAGGTAGAGTATTATATAAAGAACTAGTATGGAATCCTGACCTGCCCTGAAGACAAAGGGAGTTTTTTAATTGTTATCAGCGGGGCCAGGATTTCAACCCTAGTGTTCCTAGGTACATATTCTTTATAGATCATAATATTAACACAGGGCAAATCTTAACTGTAAAATTTGTTTGCAGAACCCAACGTAGCATAAGTGGTCCTTTCACTCCAGGGCTAGAGATCACCTCTAAACTGTTTGTAGTGTCCCATGATGCAAAGCTGCTGTTCAGTGGAGGGCACTGGGACAATAGCATTAGAGTGACATCGCTCACAAAGGGCAAATTAATTGGACAGCATGTCAGACACATGGGTAAGTAAACTATTTTTGTTTTGAATTATGAAATTACATATTTTATACATGGTTTTTGCAACACAAAAATATGACACTTTGACTATTGCAAGGCTCAGTCTTTTATAAAGAATAATAGAATAGTGTATTTGGGTCACATTGTAATGAGAGAATACCCTAGTTTCTCCCATTCTTGCCATCACGCTCTGTGGTTCAAGTAGGACTAATGAAAACCTATACGCTCGTGTATTTGTATAGTCATTCCAATAGTAGTCCCAGTGTGTTTTAAAAACAATCCTTTATTTTTTTAAGATAAGATCATAATGATTACTTTTAATGTTTGTCCTGCTCCTGGCTAGGGCTTTATTACTGCAACTAGGACCTTAGACTTTGAGTCTTGAAAATGTATACCACATTCCTGGTGTAGGGTTTGAGTTTGTTTGCAAAGGTAACTACATTGCTGGAATGCTGCTGCACAGCATCCCATTGCCACCAAATGTCTATCCGTTTTAAAGCTGGATAAAATGTTTAGATAAGATGCAAAGTTAAGGTAATTTGTTTTCTTTCCTTTATAGATATCGTGACCTGTTTGGCTATAGATTTCTGTGGAATCCATTTAATTTCAGGTTCCAGAGACACAACGTGTATGATATGGCAAATAGTTCAGCAAGTAAGTCTTCCTGCAGAGCTTCAGAAGCAGCCTTCTGAAGGGTTTTGCTTTAGTGCTTTGTTCACCAATCTACCAGTCCAGTATGTTTAGACTCATTAGTGTTTCATTAGAGTTGTTTGTTTGTTTGCTCTGTCTGTCATGTTTGCAGGGTAAAACAGACTTGTAAAAATGATGATGAGTTCTGTATCTCTCTTAGACTGTTCCATGGTTTTCAAGTACACGTATTAGTGTCTCTGCTCCATTTATTAGAGTGACATTAATAATGTTACCTAGAGTACTTTTATTTGGTTAAGGTGCTTTGCAGACAATATAAAACAACCCTTTGAGGTAGATAAGTAAATATTATTCCTATTTTACTGATGGAGAAACTGAAGCTAGAAACTAGAGAATGTGACCTGTCCAGCATCTCAGGAGTTTGTGTCAGAGTCAGGATTAGAACTCGGGTGCTCCTGATTTCTAATCTTGTGCTCAAAGTACTAGACTATGTTGCCTCTCTTCTGGTGTTCTGTTTCCTTAGTGTGAAATACTGATGTGTAACTGTCACTGGGTGGCTGGCTCTTTAAAGAGAAGTGGGTCTCAGCCAACTCTCTTCCCCAGATGGGGACAGTGAAGGTCATTTGACCTCTGGGTCATATGACTCAATTGGTCCTCTGTGATAGATAAGGGAGAGGTCTGGTAAGGAGAGACCAGGGGGAGATAAAGTATGTCTATGCTGTGATTTAACGCCCATGGCTGGCCTGTGTCGGTTGACTCGGACTTAGGCTGCAGGGCTGTTTAATTGCGGTGTAGGTGTTCTGGCTTAGGCTGGAGCCTGGGCTCTTTGACCCTCCCCCCTCGGGGGGTTCCAGAGCCTGGGCTCCAGCCCAAGCCTGAACATCTACACCAGGGATTGGCAACCTTTGGCACATGGCTCACCAGGGTAAGTACCCTGGCGGGCAGGGCCGGTTTGTTTACCTGCCACATCCACAGGTTCAGCCGATCTTGGCTCCACTGGCCATGGTTTGCCGTTCCAGGCCAAAGGGGGCTGTGGGAAGTGGTAGCCAGCACATCCCTCAGCCCACGCCACTTCCTGCAGCCCCCATTGGCCTGGAGTGGCAAACCGTGGCCAGTGGGAGCCGCGATCGGCCGAACCTGCAGACGTGGCAGGTAAACAAACCAGCCTGGCCCGCCAGGGTGGTTTAATATCTAACTTGTGATTTCACAAATGGAAAGTACATATAATTTTTAGTGTGCTAATGTAAGCCCCTAAAATGTGAGGTTGCCTTTACCAGTGTTAAACATAGCACAAAATGGCAGGGTCTAAATAAAAGTAGACCCCAATGTGATGATAGTGGAAAGATCATTTTAGCATCAGTTTTCATTCTTCTTTATAAAAGGCAACTTTTCAACTAGGAAAATATCCTGGTTTACACTTTTGAAAGCCTGGTAATTCCTGTACATGAAAGCAAGAGCGAGAAGAAGGAAAGTGGACTGCATGCACAAACAAATTAACTTGGTAGTAGTGGTTTTTGGCAGCAATGTCTTTATGCTGATGTACCAGCAGGCTACCAGTTTTCTGAGTTAATAAAACTTAGCCCAGCCCTAGGATACCCCTAGATTATCTTGGTTTACCAGATGTTCTTTGCAGATCTCTGCCCCTCAACATGCAACTGGGGAAATGGAAGTGTTACAAGCTACAGCTCCTGCTGTGTCATGTGGCCAATATGCTTGATTTTATCTTCTTGTGTCTTGTTTAAGAGTCATTTAGGGCTAAATCCAGCTAGCACGCTGTAATGTCAGCGCATTGGCACGTAAACAGATACTCTGACAGATGTATGCAGTGAACAAGAAATCGTGCTGTCACTTAGCAGGATACCACATGTTTGACATGTTATACACTGAGAACATTTTACAGCTGCTTTCAGAAAGACAGTAGTTTGCGCAAATGGAGACAACGTCAGAAAGTTGAAGGTAGAACTCTCTCTTGTTGAAGCCATATGCCTAGAGCTTACTGAAATTTGGAATTTCCATCTCACAAGAAATTCTGACATTATGGCATTTGTTTGCGCCAAATTGGGACTAAAAGCTTAAATTTTAAAATTTTTGTCAGTACAGAAATCATGAAAATTTTTGATTTAAGACATGTCAAGATTTTGACATTATTGATTGAAATGAATTCCCATAGTGATGCACTACCTAATGGGAGACAGATGCACACATTCTTCCATACAGGTCACGATCCTAGGGTGGATTACATCTCCCGTAATGCATGTAATCATGTAACTCCCATGATTCACCATGCAGCTCAGGCAGAGAAATCTGCATTTCATTGTGGGAGATGTTGTCCTCCAGGGAGCCCAGCCGTAGGAGAGAATCAGGGGCCTGAACTACAACTCCCATTAGACAATGTGCTGATAGGGAAATGCAGTTCAAGGTTTTGTTGAACTGACTCAAAGCTAGAGAGAGTCCTTTGGCACCTGATAGACTAACAGATGTATTGGAGCATAAGCTTTCGTGGGTGAATACTCACTTCGTCAGACGCATGGCTCAAAGCTTGTTGTTTCTGGTCAATTAAGAAAACTAGAATATTCCAATCTAGGTTGAACTGACCTGAAATGAAATATTTAATTTAGGTTTTCCTTATGGAAAATTGAAATTTTGGGCAAAATCAAAATTTTCTTGTGGAAAACTTTGGTTTTGCAGAAACTGCGTTTTCCTTTGGAAAATCATTCCAACGGGAAAGTCCCTACGAGCTCTACTTATTTATTTTACTTGGTCAGACTAAGGTCCCTGCTAAGACTGCTTCTTTTGCCCTCCCCCAACAGTGCAAAGCAGCATTCAAAGGAATCCCCAGAAACCAGTTAAGCCACTTTTTGTCGGGGGGAATATTTGAGTGGTTTAAGGCCCATGTAATTGATTTCCTCCCTTGTAGTGTCCAGTGTAGGGAGCATGTAGGGGTCATTGTCAGGAAAATAAGGTGTGGCCAAGAAACTGCAATCTCCACCAGATCCCTGGCGCCATGAGGGCCATAGACATTTAATTGGGAACTGGAGACTGAACCAATGCCTAATGGCCCCATGACTAGGGCTATGCAAAGGTGGCTTACAACCATAAGCTGACACTCACTTTCTCAGTTGCTGTACTGGTACAATATGACCCGTTCTCAGGGTGTGTTCAGTGCCTAGATATTATGGGGACTGGTGCTCTATAAATACCCATGGCAGACAGATCAGTAATTCTTGCACTTGCTGTGTTTTTCAGCATTTACACTTGCTGGGTTCTGAACCAATCATGCTACTTTTCCTTGAACTTATGTCCCTGTTGCCATGGTGTGTCCCATTGCGTGCATCTGCTAGCACCCCCTACGCTGCCAAGAGTTTTTATCCCCACCAATATGAAAGCAGTGGGACAAATGTCCTGCCTATTGCCACTTGTTCACTCCGTTGCTCTGCATTGTCAAATTCTTTTCTGGATCCTCATCCAGTTGTCTGTTCTGATATATCTTCTTGCTTCTTAGCACTGTCATGTGTGCCTCATATTTTCAAAGTTTTGGTTGGCGTTCATCTCTCCATACTGTAAAGCAGAAGAGAAATTGTTTTCATACCCATCTCTTTAGACAGCATGCATGCCAACAACAGACCCCATTTAAAGTGATTTTGAATATAGTTACATTATGTTAAAAGTGAAATGGAAGTACCAAATTGTTTTGGAGTATTGGAATGCCCTTATTGAAAGCTGTACCCTTACTGGAAGTTGTTTTGTGAAAAATATTGTAAGAGATCCATTATCTCTCTCACAAAGCAGAATCAGATTGGCTGTTTCTCTGTTTTGCCTTGGGATATGAGACAAAATTGATATAGTTTTTATGCAAAATAGTCTTCACTCTCTTTAATTACATTCTGAAGAAGACAGTGAACACAAAGATCAAGGATGAATTAATTTCCTTTGTGATTTAATAAACTGAGGCACAAAAAGGGAAGCTGACTTAGGTGGCTCTAAATGTGAGCAACAATAGAAGTAAAGTGTGGTGTCTGGCACCCAGTGCATCTGATGTTAAAGATATCCTGTATGTGTTCTTCAACTGAGAATCTATGAATATATCATTTTATGTTGATATCAGGGAGGCGTTCCTGTAGGCCTGGCACCTAAACCCTTGCAGATTCTGTATGGACATACTGATGAGGTATCCAGTGTTAGCATCAGCACTGAACTGGACATGGTGGTATCTGGAGCCAGGGTAAGCATCTTCGTGATTTTCCTTCAAAGGAGTGATATTTACTACTAGGATTAGTGTAACTGGAAAAAACAATACTGTTTCCTCTTTTCCCTTTTGGGTAAGGAGCAAGTCTTGTGCCATGTCACCACACACACTGCATAATTCACTTACTCTCATACTGCTCTCACAGAGTAGGCCACAGCTCTTTTGCACAGGTGAATGTCTGAAGTGTGTATAACCATCTGAAGAAATCCAATTTCCTGTAGGAATACTTATGCTACAGAACTCCTTTTCTGCCTCAGCAAACACAAACTACTTGTCTTTACCTCTGAGGCTCTCCACAGCTTAACCACACCCTACCTACAAACTCTATCAAGCTGTTGACCTCTGTTTCCATTCTGATGATGGCCCACTTTCATCACTAAATAGCCCAATTCTACCTCAAGCACCTTCACATTTTGTCCCATTCTACCTCTCAGACATGGGAGGAGGCTCCACATAAAAGATCTGCAAAGCCACTCTTTTGTCTTCCTTCAAATCCGCTGTTCTGCCATGATGCCTCCAAGATACTTGATAACAGCTGCACAGGGGTGTTCTGTGACTGCTACTTTCTGTGTGAAATATGATTTGTTTCACTGCTACCTTTTCCTCCTCCCCCACCCGCATTTGTTTGTTTTTTTTCTCCACCTGTTGTCTCCTCAGATGCTGAGATTGGAACTCTTAAAGGGAAGGACTCTGTTCTTTTCACTGTCTGAGTACAGTGCCTAGCACAGTGGGTCCCTGATTCCTGTCTGGTACCTGTAGCAGTAGCGTAGCTAGGGGGTGCACAGGGGAGCAGGCGCTCCCCCACCAAGCCACAAGTGGCACCTTTTTAATTTTACTCACCTGGGAGCAAAAAAAGAAAAAAGGCACCACCCGCTGTGGCGCTTTTACTGATGGGGCGGCGCGCCGGGTCTTCCGCGGCATATCGGCGGTGGGACCTTCACTTGCTTTGAGAGTCTTCGGCGGCACTGAAGCTTCATCACCAAAATGCCGCCGAACACCTGCACAGCAAGTGAAGGTCCCGCCGCCGAAGTGCCACCAAAGATCTGGAGCACTGCCCCGTCAGTAAAAGCGCCACAGTGGGTGGTGCCTTTTTTTTTCTGTTCCCGCTCTTCCCTCCACCTGACTACGCCACTGAGTAGTTCCTTCTTCAAGAACTACCGCTGCACCTTAAGATCTTTTATAATGTTCTTTTCCCTTGCTCCAAATAATTACCTTATGTGAATATTACCGTAAAGAAATAGCATTGAGTATTTTGTCTTAACAGGATAGCACTGTGATTATCCATACTATTCGGAAAGGTCAGTACATGAGGACTTTGCGACCACCTTGTGAAAGTTCCCTTCTGCTGACTGTTCCCAACCTTGCTGTATCCTGGGAAGGACACATAGTTGTCCACACCAGTATAGAAGGAAAGACTACTCTGAAGGTACTTCACAAGTTTCAACCCAAAGTCATAGAATACTGGTGTGTGTTTTGCTGTAAACACTAACCATAAATGTACCTGGGTTTTTTTGCAATAGAGCTAGTTTCTTAGGAAATTCTATGTGCAAGCTGCCCCACAGATGCACCAGTGTTTCTCAGACATTGAGAGGGACAGCCTGACCTAGAGGGACTACCTTTAGGGTTCATGGTGTAATTCATTCTCGCTGCCTATTCAGTGTAGGGATGCCTCTTTTGATGAAGGCTTGTGTAATTGTGCCAAGAATTGGAAAGAGGCTTGTACCTAATGTTAACAGTCTGTGTTTGTTAACTTTCAGGACATGCTGCAAGCCCCAGCTTTTCTCCTTGCCCTGTAGGATTTGGGAGGGTGGGTGAGCCTGGGAACGGGGGACTCTGGTTTCTTTGGTGGAGCTTATTAATTGTTTGTTGTATTCGTGTTGCTGCTGGGGTAGTGCTATCTGTGGGTGAGTGCCAGAGGCTGTTTTAAGGATGAATGTATTTTTAAGTTTGTCAAGCATGCCCATAGATCAGATTGTAGTGTGGTAAAAATTATAAATAAATACAAGTTGAACTTCTCTAGTCCAGCACCCTCGGGACCTAACCGGTGCCAAACCAGAGAATTTGCCAAACCACGGGAGGTCAATGAAGAGTGCTAGTGGGTCTCCTTAGGTGTGGGAAGTAGGGGTGCGGAGGGTGCTGCAATGCACCCAGTGCGGGCCCCACTGCCATCTGTGGTTCCGGCCACCAGCCTCCTGCCTGGGGGCTCCAATGCTGGCCCGAGCTGCCAGCCCCTCGCCCGGGGTTCCAGCCACCGGCCCCAGGTCCTCCTTCTCCCTCCTGGAGGTTGAACACTGCTAAATCAGCCATGCACGGTGCACTGGAAATACTGGGAGGGAGCGGGAGGAGTTGGTAAGCGCGAGGCCTGCGCACAAGAGGTGCAGGAGGAGGGAGGAGCTTGGTGCCAGTGGATGCTCCGCACTCCAGCCCCGGAGCACCCACGGAGTCAGCGCCTATGCTGGACCAGGGAGTGCCAAATTAGAGAGGTTCAACCTGTATTTAATTCTACATACTGCTATCGGATACCAACAGCTTTGGTTACTACCAACCTTGGCTAAATTCCTATTAACAAGCTGAATGTATAAGTAATAAATCCTTAATCCGTTCAATCCTCCATGAGTAATTTCGTTTTAATCTCTTCAGGATAAGAATGCATTACATCTCTATTCTGTGAATGGGAAGTATTTGGGCTCTGAGAATCTAAAGGAGGAAGTGTCAGACATGTGTGTGACTGGCGAATATATCGTGATGGGGAGCCTACAAGGATTCCTTTCCATTCGAGATCTCTATAGGTAACATACCAGCATCAGTAGATTATCACTGCAGATAAAATGTACTGCACCAGCATAGTGGTTTATTTACATATAGGAATTGGTGTATGATGTGGAGATCTTGAAGGATGTGACTTGTCATTCTTTTTCAAAAGAGGTCATAGATGGCTATTCTCTCATTGCCCCATCACCTGATACTGGAAAATCAATTTGCAAAGGAAATCCAAAATTACAACCGGGTCCCTTATGCTCCTATTTGGATTTTCTGGACACTGAAGGGCAGGAAAGACCTATTTGTCAGCTGGGAATGCCACTTCTGTGCATGACTGCACTGACAGCCCTTATCCCAATACTGGGAATGTCCTCTTCAATATCTGGGAAGGGACAGACTTGGATGCAGACTTCGGGCTTGATCCAGCAAGATACTGAGTATCCGTGACCCATCAAAATCAGTGGGAGCTGTGGGCTCAGCTCCTGGCAGAATCAAGCCCATGGTGTGCAGCTGTAACTTCAGTTTAAAATCCCCTCTTCTTTCCGCTGTGCAGATTCATTGGCCTTTGCCCCCAGGAGGAGGAAACATACTTGCTCCAGGGGTAACTGCAGCACTAAGTCTGCTCTCCTGTCACTCTGCAGAGAGGATTTCTTTCTTTACTGATTGTGTCCCCAGTGCACAAGCCTGTTAATAAGGCTATAGCCTGGGGATGAGATTTGACCCTCTATGTCAGGGGTGGGCAAACTACGGACCACGGGCCAGCTCCGGCCCACCAGCCGTTTTAATCCAGCCCTCAAGCTCCTGCTGGGGAGCAGGGTCTGAGGCCTGCCCTGCTCCGGGGCTCCAGCTGTGGAGCAGGGTCGAGGGGCCACTCCGCATGGCTCCTGGAAGCAGAGGCAAGTCTCTCCTACAGCTCCTATGTTTAGGGGCAGCATGCTTCCCCTGCCTCAAGCGCTTCCCCCACACCTCCCATTGGCCAGGAACCATGGCCAGTGGGAGTTGCAGGCATGGCGCCTGCAGATGGGACAGCACACAGCAGAGCTGCCTGGCCACACCTCTGCATAGGAACCGGAGTGGGGGACATGCCGCTGCTTCCGGGAACCACTTCAGGTAAGCGCCACACAGAGCCTATATCCCTGAGCCACCCTAGCCCCCTGCCCTAGCCCTGATCCCCCCGCCCAGATCACCCTCCTGTACCCCAAACCACTCATCCCCAGGCCCATCCCAGAACCTGCACTCCCAGCTGGAGCCCTCACTCTCTGTGCCTACCCCCTGCCCCAGCCCTCTGAATCCCTCAGTCCCAGCCCGGAGCACCCTCCTGCACCCTAAACCGCTCATCCCCAGGCCCACCCCAGAGCCTGCACTCCCAGCTGGAGCCCTCACCCCCTGTGCCCTCCCCCTGCCCCAGCCCTCTGAATCCCTCCGTCCCAGCCCGGAGCACCCTCCTGCACCCTAAACCGCTCATCCCCAGGCCCACCCCAGAGCCTGCACTCCCAGCTGGAGCCCTCACCCCCTGTGCCCTCCCCCTGCCCTAGCCCTCTGAATCCCTCGGTCCCAGCCCGGAGCACCCTCCTGCACCCTAAACCGCTCATCCCCAGGCCCACCTCAAAGCCTGCCTCCCCAGCCGGAGCCCGTGCCCAACTCCCTGCCCCAGCCCTGATCTCCCTCCTGCCCTCTGAATCCCTTGGTCCCAGCCTGGAGCATCCACCTACACCTCAAACCCCTCATCCCCAGCCCCACCCCAGAGCCCGCGTCCCCAGCTGGAGCCCTCACCGACACCCCCCCCCCCCGCACCTCACTTCCCTAGCCCAGAGCCCCCTCCTGCACCTTGAACTCCTAATTTCTGGCCTGACCCCGGACCCCACACCCCCAACCTCCTCCTGCATCGCAACCCCAATTTTGTGAGCATTCATGGCCCACCATACAGTTTCTATACCCAGATGTGGCCCTTGGGCCAAAAAGTTCACCCACCCCTGCTTAATGTAGAAGTTCACTATAACTTGAATTATAGTGTATTGAAACACACTGGGACTTAACAGTGAAACCCTATTTGATAATGCATCTGAGTTCACGCTCAGTGAGTTCAGCTGTAGTATGGCTCTATCCATTATGTATAATGTATAGCAGTTAAATATTTAAGGTATTTTTTGTGTGGTTTTGCTTATTTCAGCCTGCATCTCAGCATCTCCCCTTTAGCCATGCGACTGCCGATTCGCTGCATTTCTGTTACCAAAGAATACAGCCACATCCTTGTAGGCTTGGAGGATGGCAAGTTGATTGTCGTTGGTGTTGGCAAGCCAGCTGAGGTAAAACCCACCATCAAGAACTTTGTCTACCGAACAGTGGGAAATTCACTTATTTCTGCTTTCCAGTTGAGCAGGAGGTCTCCTCTATGGCAGGGCAAACTTAAGGGCAAGTTTGAGTTTTCAGTGGGAAAGAAATAATTTTTGAGACGGCTCTATGCATAGAGATTTCTCTATAAGAAACGAGCATATAGGGAATGCAGATGGGAAAAAGCAGACTCAGTTGGACTAACCTGCAGACTTTGTCATAGTTGAATAAGCAAAAGGTCAGAGTAACTAACATTTTCTGAATATGCTAGTGTTGTCTGTCACTTCTCAGAAACAAGTTCTGAATAGTATGTGATACCTTCGTTATAAATGATGACGTAACTTCCCGGAAGAAAATTGGAAACAAAAAAGAATGAGCTACTTTCTTTTAAGTTTTGGCTTTTGTCAGATACCCTTTACTATGTGTTGCCTCCCTTTTTGGAAAAATCCGTATTTCTCACCATTCAGAATCTCTCATTGTAACTGCACAAAGATATCCTGAGTAGCCTCCTTTGTGCTCCTTACGGTGGATGTAAATATGTAGGTACTGCATATGCACTATCAATTACAGAGCATCCCTGTGTAAAATAGCAATACTCACTTTGTCATGTTCAAAACAGGGGTTTCACAGTAACTGCTTGTAACACCTCTGTCAAAGTATTTCACCAATATTATGAAGAGAGGCAGGGTTAGGCTTTCTGAATCTCTGGAGTGCTACAGTATATTTTAAGTTGAAAGCTCCTACTATTAACTATTACAGCCAGAAGGGTGACTTTAAACTGAGGTCTGCTTGACCTTCAGTATTTGCTAGAAAAGTATGTATTAAAGTAATGTGTATATTATTAATTTTGAAAACATACTGGCATCTTAGTTCTAAGTGTCTGAAATGTTTCTAGTTAAGGAAACATAGTTTACTGAAATATATCCTGCTTAGGATCTTCACAGAATGAGAGCCTGATCCTGCTTCTGTTGAAATCAGTGGCAAAACTTCCATCCATTTCAAATTAAATAACTTTTTCTATTATAGATTTAATGGATAGCTTCTTGTTAGATTTTTAAAAATCACCAGTCTTTTATAAAGATTTTCCAGTCTTAGAAAAACTCTGCTAGGCTGGAATTTGTCATTCATTATCTGAGACTTAAAGTAAATGTAATTAAGAACAAAGAAATCTGAGTTCCCCACTATGCTACATTCCTAGGGTTGGATTCCTCCTAAGGATATGCAGGTTTTTCCACAAGTTTTATCAGTGTGTTCAGTTTATAATTCAGAGCATTTGGAGGATTAATATCTGTTTAAACAGATTAAAAAACAATAATGGTAGGGACAATATTTATCCCATATTTTCCTGTTTCCTCTGATTTGTAAAAATAATTTTATTGTGTTTAAAAGGTATTAACTTTTTTGTTTGACAAGTAAAATATGGAGATAAGAAATTGAAGACTTTCAAATTCCTCCTACTGAAGGTACTCTCTGTTAGGAGTTGGGCTTCAGTGGTGATCCTATATTTAGCCTTAGAACAAAAGGAGGTTCTTTCTAGATATTTTATTAAACATAATTGTAAAGTGCTGTTGAGACTAAGGTTGACCTTTTGCCTTTATGCTTGACAATATAATCAGAGGTGGAGTATAATGAATTTGTATTCTGGTTTAGAAAACCATATAGTTGCGTAGAACACTGCAGAAGTCTGCAGGATCATTCCCTGTTTGAGCTGACACCACTGATGACTTGTTGGATTCTGTTTAGCTGCTCAATATGTAGTTACAAAGTGCCAGACTTATGATAAATTTTTTCTGAACTTTGTGCCATTAAAGGATGATTTTCTTTAACCATAAGGAATTTCATATTCTGGTCTATTGCCAGAATAGGATCACCACTGGTCAATCCCAGGTCTGGTAGTTATGAAGTTAATTAAAACAATTTCTGACAGAATAGTGTCACATATTCAAATATGATACAAATTCACTAAATCCATGATTTAACATTGCCTTTGCTTACTTGTCACTGTGAACTGCTTATTACATGTCTTTACTTATGGAATATTCATTGTAGATTACATTTGTTTAATAATTCTTGCACTGAACACTTCACCCAGGATCAGTGGAAGTCTAGAAATTTGGCATCATGAGAACTCCTCTCTCTCTCTTTCTCCCATTTTGCCATCGCTGCCCTGCAGTAGTCCATCACTTACAGGACATTGTCAAGTACTCTTTTTAATTATCTTTTACTCTTCATTTCTAGTAATTCCCTCTTAAAATAAAATGTTATTCCTACTAACTTTGTTCATTTCCACTTGGCAATCATTTTTTCTTTTTAACAAAATAGCAATTTAGAATCCAGAACCCACTCCCCACAAAATAAGAACAATTTTCAAGTAGGTAAAATATTAGACCTATCTTGCCTGACAGTGTCCCTTTAACTGTTCACAAGTGGAAAAGATAATGATCAATGTTTGTCTTTTTGTTCTTTCGTGCCAATCGAAGAATCATCCCAAAATGTTACCTTTTTTTGTTTGTTTGTCTGAAATAATTTCTGTTGGTATAATTTTGTGTTTGTGCAGTACCTTGTATTGTCTGCACTGCTCCAGAATCAGTGTCTGAAGTTCCTTTTTTAATTTATCCACCTTATCCCTTCCCCCTCCTTTTGTTTCTCTGGATTACTTTAAACAGATGCGCTCAGGTCAGCTTTCCCGAAAGCTGTGGGGATCAAGCAAACGGCTCAGCCAGATTTCATCGGGAGAGACTGAATATAACACTCAAGATTCCAAGTGATTGCTGCTCCTGAATTCTCTCATGGATTCCAGAAATTTGTTTAGTCTTTTGGTCACTCTAAACATATCTCTCAACTTTCTGATGAGTGTTTCAGGGATTTATCCTTGACAGTCAGTTGAAGACCAACATATGGTAGAGGTACAGTAATTTACATATGCACACATGCAAATTAGCCCACAATTGCTTTTATTACTTTTTTTTCTAATCACATTGATTTGGTAGCAGTAGAACTCTTTCTAGATTGTGTGCTGGAACTGAGTTTCAGAAGAAGACCTCTAAGTGCATTAAAACACAAATGATATCATATACAGGTGAATAATGCTAGACGTTCCTCTCTTGCTTGGAAGATATTAACTCAAATTCAAGGAAAACATCCCATTCTCATCTTACATCTTTGTAATTCCAGGATCATAAACTTAAAATTCCTTCAATTGCAGATATACCGATAAAATTGGGATAGTTGAGAGTTATGACTTCAAATACATACTTCAGACCAATCAGCTTGCCGTGTACTACTGTAAATGAATATTAATAATCCTCTATTGCATGACTCCTGAGAGAATCCCTTTGAGAATGTTCTGCAGGGAGCACCTCAATGGCACTACTTGATTGTCAGAAATTGTTTAACTGACGTACAAAAATGAATTATAACCTTGTAGGAATTGGGGTAGCGTGAATATTTGCTGCAGAACATTCTTTGTTGTTTGGCAAAGCAACACACACATTTAGAAAATCCCTTGCATGTTCTAAGGCCTCATATTAATACAGAGGGAATGAGAATCACATTTCCATGTCTGTCAAGATTGAGTTGTTTTTCATTAATAGCATAATTACTTCAAACCGAAATGTCTAATGTCCACATTAAGATCACCTGAAAAACTTTGCATCATAATTTACATTTTCCATACCTTGTTTCTTGGCTGTGTATTTGTCAGACTAGTAACCTGGTTTAGCCATATTCATGTTGCTGGAAAAGTTAGTAGAAAAATCCAGGTACTATATGCATATGAGGGAGAGGAAGACATCACAGCCCTGCATATACTGTAAACAGGAGCGGTGCGGGGGTTTTTGGCGCCTTAGGGGCAGGGCCGGCTCGCTGATCCCGCGCCTCTGATGGACCTCCCGCAGGCGTTCCTGCGGATGGTCCGCTGGTTCTGCGGCTCCGATGGACCTGCCACAGGCGTCCCTGCGGACGGTCCACTGGTCCCGCGCCTCCGGTGGACCTGCTGCAGGCGTTCCTGTGGATGATCCACTGGTTCTGCGGCTCCGGTGGACGTGCCGCAGGCGTCCCTGCAGACGGTCCGCTGGTCCCACGGCTCCGGTGGACCTGCTGCAGGCCTGCCTGCGGATGCTCCACCGGAGCCGCGGGACCAGCGGACCGTCCGCAGACATGCCTGCAGGAGGTCCACCGGAGCAGTCTGCCGCCCTCCCAAATCCTGGCGCCCTAGGCAACCGCCTAGGTCGCCTAAATGGAAGCGCCAGCCCTGACTGTAAACAACAAAAATAGTACTCAAGAGCTCAAGTACTCTTGGGAAAACCTTACCTTCAGGGCAAAGGGTAAAAATTTTTAGGTGGGAATATGACTATGTAAATAGAGGAAAATATTGTTCCCTTACATCTTTTATGGAAGTGGTAATGATTGAAAACAAGATGTCTCTGTAGCCAATGCAGATACAGAATTGATTTAGTTAATATTTCTCAGACACCTCTCCCCTCCTTATTTTATTACGTATGGAAGTGAGTATGTGTTGTATCT
Organism: Gopherus flavomarginatus; assembly: GCF_025201925.1. NCBI lineage: Eukaryota > Metazoa > Chordata > Testudines > Testudinidae > Gopherus > Gopherus flavomarginatus. Next base: position 21,607,596 of record NC_066626.1, on the reverse strand, counting down.
TTTCTAAATATTGCCTGATTTCCCCTAGCACTGGGGAGGAGTTGAACTACCGAGGCACCCCATACAGTATAATCTAATTTCATTCACTTTAGTGCAATATTTCTTGATAGTCTAAAGAAGTAGTAATCACTTTTTCCAAGACACATTTTTTCTTAAACCAACATCCCATTCTTAATTTCATAAAGAAAATAATGATCCTATATCATGCTTTTATACACTGAATATTTTTAATGACCTTATTACTAACTAATCTAAAAAGAATTGTGTTGCTTGTTTTACCGTTACTTTCAAATTATATCAATTATTACATCGTTATATCTGATCAGTGAACAAATTAGACGAGATTATGTATAACTATAACATTAATCACTGTGACAGATCAAATCATCTGGAAATTATGTGGAAATGGAAACATTTCTCTGTGGCACTTGTCAGTATGTTATTTAACCCCCCATTTCTCTCTGTCACTCACTCCCTCTCCCCCTTGCCTCCCCACTTCGCAATGAGTTATGGACGTGGGAAGAAAGTCTACATGGAAAAAAAAATATTAACTAGTTACTGATACAATAACAATACCAAGGATACTCTGGAAGTATTAAGTGTATGTGAATGTGAAGTAGGTTTGTCTATTGTAATTTCAAAAGTAAGAGATTTTGAAGAGTTATTGAGACAGAAGTTTAGAAGAATCACAGTTTTGAATGTGTGATTTTATTATAATTAAGTGGGATTATGTTGAATTTTCAAACAATTTGCTTGAGGGTACTGTGGTGATGGTTTTATAACTGTACATTTAAGATCTTAAATGTGTATATTTGGAATTTTTTAAAACTACAAGACTGTTTGACTAGCAGAATCAAAGTGGAGAAATTTAGAAAGTTATGTTCTGGCCAAGCATTACACAGAACACTAAGTCTTTCTATTGTTATTTGTGCAGAGAGGTTCACATGTGAGTTTTTGAAAGCATCTTTATTTGTATTAGGTATTTTATGCAAAAGTTTTAATTTTTGAACTGGTGAACATTTTAGCATTTGTATCCATGTAAGAAATTCAGGGAAACTGGTCAACCTCCACAAAATGTAGGTTCAGAAATTGGAGAGATGCGGGCATTTATATTATAATAATGATAATCTGAATATATAACACTTTAATCCAAGGATTTCGGTGTTTTACAAGCATTAGTTAAGCCTCACGAATGTTAGCTACTGGTATAAATTAGAGCTGCCTTCATAATGCTCTGTCTTGGTGCTAAGGGACCAACCCTGCACAAAGCAGCAGCAAGATCATGGCAGTACAAAGGTGAGTGCTAAATCACATTTACACACTACTTGCATTTTGTGCAGATTGGCCATAGCTGAGCATCTGGTCCCTTCAGAATGAAAGGTGCTACTTAAATTCCAATTTCTCGTCTTTTCATGCACCAGCAGCAGTCAGTTTTCTCAGCTACTCAGCAGTGTCTGTCTGCAAGCAGCACTATACTTTGCTTAATCTGTAAAAGGAAGCTGTAAATAAAAGATGTGGTTTGTATGTGAGAGCTATAAGTAAGGAAGAATTTACCTGGTGTTCCACTTGTTTTTGTTTAACTTATTTTCTTTCAATTTTTCTTGAATTAATTATACATTTTTTTTGTGGTTGTATGAATTGTGGCTGGTTTGCTGTCCACATTGAACAGTGGGCACTAAATTAGTGCACTGCACTTCTTCTAAGATTACATTTGTACTTTTGATGACTCTTCAAGCTAATCGTGCTCTTGGATACCATCCCCTCTGCTCTTCTTGTAGAGGGAAAATGGTTATCAAAATACAAGTTCTCTTTAGTCTTCTTACACTACCATTTATTTATTGAACTTTGTTTTAGAAAGTAAAGCTGTGATATGATGCAGTTCTATGAATTCAGATCAGGCTAGTCTGAATACACAGTTACTTTATAACACTAAGAATTTTTTAAGTCCCTTTTGTAGGTGTTCTTGTCTTTTGTTTAACCATTGGAGGCCACAGTGATATCTATGGAAACTAAAAAATATTGCTTACCTGTGAGGTGGACTTAAAAGAAAAGCTAAATCAGCACTGTAAACGTGGGGTTTTTTTTCCAAAAGCTGAATATTGACTCATCTCCGTCTAGTAATTAATAAACTGGATTCACCAGTTAGCAGTATTCAGTAACTTCCACTTACAGTTTGGGGAAGTGCTTAGAATAATTTTGTTTCCAATAAAATTTGTGTTAGATTATCAATGTTATCCATTTATGTTGCAAGCCTCAGTGGTGGTAATTCTTTTTGGTTGTCTTATTTTTATGTACTGTGGAGAATGTTATCTAATATCATACTAAGTGTTCACTTGGGAAATGCCAGCATTCAAAGAGTTATATGCTCATTGTCCAAGTTAAGGTAAAAAAAAACAAAAAAAACAAAACATGTGGGTAATATTGCATCAGCGTATTCTTTATTTTCTGTGTATCATACTCACCTTATGCAATCTTTGAAACTTTCTTTTCCATCATCCACCTATCTTCCCACCACGAGCACACACACAAAACAACCCTGTTTAAACAATCTTTTTCCTCTTATTTAAAATATTTGTGGAAGAGGGGGGTCTTAATTCAGAAAGCACCAGTAAGATCTTTGATTAATCTAGATATTCATCTAAGCAAAGCTTTTCTTCAATACCTGCTTTGACTACAAATATTATTATAATTTTTTAAATGTAAATGGCATATGGGCTTTTAAGTAGCCTACTGAATTGACTGTTTTGATAAGGAGCCTCTTTAATGTCTTAAAAACAGAGTTCTCTTGCAATGCAAAGGATTAAAACAATAGTATTCTGCCCCATTTTAAAAAAAAATCCCACAATCTAGGAAGGGATAGCCAGTGAGTGATCTCCCATTACTCTGGGTTAAGATGGTTGTCTTAATGGAATTCAGTGGGTGTTTGCCATCTAACTCCCTCAGGCTCTTATGAAAATCCTACCCATTATCTTTAAATGTTCTTACTTCAGATTCCATATATAGCTATCATCCACTAGAAAAAGATTTCATCTTGTAGTTTACTTTTGAAGAAGTATGTTTGTGTATGGACTGCAGTACTGTAGAGTTTGAGACTAGGTTACATTTTTTTTCTTTTCAAGGGCTGTATTAAAAATCTGATCTTTTATTTGGAGGAAATGCTAAGACTTTATTAAATATACTATTAGGCCTAATCCTGTGATCCAGCTGAAGGCCCTAATTCTGGAAAGCACTCAAGTGTTGTCCTGAAAGGGAAGGCTTTCTTGAACCAGCTCATTGAGCTTACTACTGTGACAGCAACGGAGTGACTTGCAGTTGTGAGCACTACATTTGTTAATGTTCAGAGGAGTGGGCATATAGATTCTGTAAACATCAGATTAAATTTTACAAATCAGGAATCTTGAACAAATCTTCAATCTCAGATTTGATTAACAGAATGAACTAACTATGTGCTGAAATGTTAATAGTTCTACACAAGGTAAGTATTAAGAGGGTTAAGAAGTTTTTAAAAGAGGTTGTTCTTAGATCATTTACACTTCACGATATTGCTATGCAGTAATGGTGCAAACTGGGCTATTTTTAATCCATTTCATTGAGTTTGTCATTCTTTGTAGAAGTGCAGTCATGCGTCGCTATGTAACAAATAATTAAGATCCACAAGTCTGAGATGTAAGCACAAGGAAGGTACTTAATCAAGTGCTCCCATGACAGATTGTAATGATTTATAGATGTAGTTTTAAAATCATTTCTTCTGCTGAATCTCAACTGTTGCATTCAGTATTAAAGTGAACTTCCTCCCTTGTTTTGGTGGTAGAGTTTTCTAATAGCCGTCTGTACGTAGCCTCTCTGGACAGCCACATCTGAGGCAATATAGGCAGGGAGTTCAGTGGGTGAGTCCATGCATTCTGAGGAACCCAGTTTCACTCTATATTCCTCACCTCTTCTAATACCCCTTGTTATTCCACTCTTCCAAAGGTCTGCAGTCCCCTGCCAGGCTACTGCAATTCAAACTAGGTAGCAGGAGCTGTACAGATAGTAGTACAATAGGGGTGACCCCTTCTGTTGGAGCCTAAGCACCTTCGCATCACTGACCTCGGGACTGAGTACAAGAAAGCAAGATAACCTAAAAGATCTATTTTGTCTATCCCAAGGTGACAGTCCAGAATTGTTCCTTACACTAAATGTAGAGTGCTTGGTGTAGCTTAAATGTGTCAGGTACTAGAGTTTCCATTTGTACTCTTGGAAAATAGTTCTACAGTCTAATAAACCTGATGCTTGAGGAATTATTGCTGATATTTAATCTAGGCTTTCCTTTGTTCAATTTCATCTCCCACACTGAGCTGTATCCCCTTGGAACACTGGGGATGTTTTCTTTCTGTTTGATACCTAAGTCTTTCACATACTATATTTAATTGCCAAACTGTGCATATATAGTTATTTCAGTCTATCCTCAGAACCCAGTTCCTCTAGCTCTATTCATGTGTTGCTCCCATCTGGATTCTTACACATTTCTGGTGCTGAGATCTGAACGCTCTATAGGGTCTTGCTACTAGTGTATAGAAATTCTACTGGCTCTTTCTGACACTGCAAACTGTCCGCTATTTCTAGCCATCCTTCCAAAATGCTGGGCAGGGAGGTTCTCCTGTTCCAATCATAGTTCCAAACCATGGGGCGAAGATAGATACAGGCTTTCCAGTTTTAAACTATGACCTCACCCAAGCAAGAGAGTGAGATTAAATATCCAATAAAATTTGCCAGTGGGGAGGGAGTGGCAGAGGCCAATTTTTTAATATAACAAAGACAATTTTCAAATACCAATAATGAATTTTTATTCCTAAACTGAAACCATAATTTGCCTAGAAACAAACCCTTAAAACCAGAAATCCCATGTGCATCTAACTAGGAGTATTTTCTTTAGTTATTAACAAAAGCTGTGTTGAGTGGTACCCTAACTTAAAGAAAGTAATTGCAAGGACTCAAGCAGTGAAAGTTTGCTTTGTGTTCTGCTCCTGTAATAAGCTTTGCAGGAGCAGTCCAGGCATTGCTCAGTGAAGGGTTAGGGCCATGCTGTCTGTAAAGAGCCACCCTCTCTGATCAATTTCTTGGAGATGGTGCTGCTACTTAAAACAAAGTTTTCTTAAGGAGTTTAAAGAGTGGAAAATGAAACTCACTAAGATGTGCCTCAGCATTTGCTTAAATTGCTATAACTTTTGGTGGAAAGAGAACATTAAGCCTTATTTATAGTGTGACAATTAACCATCTCTTAATTCTAGTAATTATGATTGTGCAATTATATGATTACAAATTGATTTAATGCCAAAAATGCCTTTAAATAAAGTCAAATTTTAGTTAGTTGAAACTAGATATATTCAACACTAATAGCCTTCTAGCAGTGTAATGAATTTGCTGTTAGTTTTCTGTGCAATACCTTCATCCCTTCTGGGTGCTTTTAAGGTTTCGTACATACTGTTTGTCTTATTTTAATATGTATTATGTTCCAATGGCTACGTTTTAATAATTTTAAGTGTGTATATTGGCTAATGTTGGATTTGTTTCTGTACAGCATGATGGAAGATGTTTTAAAATTTTGCACTTTCTCTAGTATTTGGAAATTTGTAATCTAAATTTTTAAATGCACACTTATTTTGTACATAATTATTAAATTAGCTTTGTATATAACAGCTGGGGCTGGAAAAAATAAATAATAATCAAATGTATGATTTCTCTGTGCTTTTTTTCATGCTGTGGTCCAGGTATTTATAACTATACCAAGAGGGTTGATGTATTTAAGACAGGAACTATTACTAATCTGTTGCACTTTTTATTAAAACAGGTAATAAATAATAGGCTCTGGAGGGGGAAATAACAAGTGGGGGGGGGAACCTAAGCTAGACAGCATGAACTGATGTGACCTGGCCTTTGGTGGAGAAGGAGCAGATCTCCCTTCAGCAAGCAAGTGAATAGGGGAGTCTTTGTGCTTCCAGGTAAGGTGCTGTCAGGAAAGGCTGGAGAACCATAAAATCTTCAGATGGATATAGGTTTCTGGTTCTCCTATTTCAGACTCCCTTGCATGGCAAATCCTTATTTCAGCAGCTAAGGGGAGAAGAGGGAGCTGCTTTCTCTCATGCCCCCCCAGTTCACTACACAAACTATTAAATCCATACTACAGGTTGAACCGCTCTAGTCTGGCACTCCCTGGTCTGCCAACATCCGTGGTCCAGCATAGGCGCTGACTCCGTGGGTCCTCCAGGGCTGGAGCACCCACAGGGAAAAATTAGTAGGTGCAGAGCATCCACTGGTGCCAAGCTCCCCCCTCTGCCTCTTCCTCTTGCACGCCAACAGCCCCACACTTACCAACTTCTCCTCCCCCCTCTCAGTGCTTGTAAAGCACTGTGAACAGCTGATTCGTGGCATTCAAGCTCTGGGAGAGAGGGGGAGGACCTGGGGCCAACAGCTGGGACCTGAGGTGGGCATTGGAGCAGCTGGCTCAGCGCAAAGCCTTGGGGGGCTGCAGCACCCCCCGCACCTCTACTTCCCATGCCTATGGAGACCTGCTGGCAATCTGCATTGACCTCCTGTGGCTCGGCAAATTCTCTGGTTCGGCACCGGTCAGGTCCCGAGGGTGCCGGACTACAGAGGTTCAACCTGTATAAACTAGCCTCAGGAGGGTATCCTCCCCTAGTGCTGCAAGGAAATGTTTGAGATTAGTCAGTTCCTACAGAAATAAAAATGGTGAGTAATGGGTTCTTTAAATCCTGCTTTATTTACAAAATTTACTGTTTCCAGACCTGGGATCTCCTCTGTTCACTATCCTCCTTTAGCATCTGGCGTTTCACTGCAGGAAAGGTCAGGGCTTCTGGGAGTTACTATCGGTCAGGAGGAAACGGAAATCTGTTCCAGGCTCATGTTCAGCTGGTTTCTCACCTCTGGACCAAAGACAAGAACCATGCTGTAAATTTGGCAGTCGAAGTACAAAGGTGAACAGTCTGTTTTCTTCCTTTTACTATCAGATCTGGGTCCTGGAAGCTATGTGGAACTCTTGGACTACCTGCTATTAGGTATTGAACCTTATGGCCTAGTCCTTCACCATTACTCCAGTCCATAGTTTTTCCTTATGTGACTAAGAACTACAGGTTTAGGCTTTTAGGACTCAGTCTGGCACCCATTACCATCCAATAAATGAGGATTGCTATGTCTACAGTGTAGCTGGGAGTGAGTCTCCCAGCCTGAGGAAGGTCACCTCAAGCTAGCATGCTAAAAGTAGCAATGTGAACTTTACAGCTTGTACTCTCAAGCCTGCCCAAGCTGGAACGGGTACACTGCTATTTTTAGCACGCCAGCTTGAGATATAGCTGTATTTACTGGAAATACACCCTATGGGATCAGGCCCTGAACTAGTAAGGCTCATATACCAGTACACACAGGTGCAACTCACTTTTGAAAGGGCACGCTGTAGCCCAGTAAGTGTGAATGGGTTTAACACCCCACAAGGGTGCAGTATAAAGGACAAATGCAACCAAAATTTTAGCTTTATCTGTAGTTCTCCTTTATTACAGGATCATCCCACCTCAAACTATCCCCACAAAGCAGGGAAGAATTCCCTGTTTACCGGTGGGAAATGGAGGCAAGAAATTAACTGACTCCCCTACTGTAGGTTGACACAGAAAGGGCCAACAGAGTTAGCAACTGAACTGAGATCTCAGAGTCCCTGTCCAGTGTCTTAACCTCACAATCATCATCCTTTCTGCTGTTGAAGAAAAACACAAACTGATTAAAAGCTGCACAGAATTGAATGCAAACTGAGTACCTCAAAAACAACCTTGCTTCAGTTACTCCTTGCAGGGTGGCTTTGTCTCCTTCCACTAGTAACGTTGCTTCTTTGCGCAAACCCTGAATTTGACAAGAAATAAAACCCCAAGCTGCCATTTGCGTTCCAAAATGAGAGATCCGAGTTAACTAGGAATTCTTAATTTAACTGGGAATTTATCACTTTGAGGATTGACAGGTTCTTTTCCCAAGATCAGACCTAGTTTTATTCAAATTATTATATAGTTGGAACTCTCGATGTGCACAGTTGCAACACTCACACTATAGGAACTCTTCTGTATTTACAAGTATTATTAATACATTAAGCACAGTCACAAACGCTAACTCAGTAAGGTAGATAGCGATAATATAAAATATCTCTGATTGAGCACCTAACCACAAGTTACCTTAAGGGTTATTTATTTTATTTCAGCTCGCTTAAAGCATTTGACTCATCTCTGGCAACCTGGTGTTAACTTTAACTAGTAGTTCTCACAGTGAAGAGTATAGTCTCAGATGGGCAATTCCCACGATACATTGTTTGGGCACAGACAGCACTTACTGCCTATATGCTGACTCCATCCCCTGTGCCTAATAAGGATGGCACTTCTTCAGAGATGGAGGCACTAGGACAAAGTAGGTAAATCATAGCTAGTGTTACGAGGATGATTTCACTTTCTACAATCAGTTCACTGTGTCTTAAAATACGTGAAGGAGAAATAAAATGGTTCCTTGGGATCCTTCATTAGCTTTAACTACCATAATTCTCAAAGTCTAGTTTGTCACGATTGCCATACAGCAACCAGTGGAGTTTGTTAGAAACCATAACTAGTATTTCTCAGACAGCAGGGATTCAGTATGCCGGCTAGGATGGAAAACCTCTGAATGCTGACCTCCTACACAGCAGTGTGTTGTCATGACAAGTGTTTAGTGATAAGGATGCTTTGCCCCCAGCTCCAGCCCCAGGTCCACTCCGTCCCCTACTCTGCCTCTAGCCCCAGTTCTGCCTTCAGCCTAAGCTCCTCTGCTGAGCCAACTGTGCTGTAATGGAAGGGGTCATGGACAGATTCCATTACTGGTAAGGGGAGTGTAACAGGAAGAGTTTGGGCACCACTACTCTACTCTCTGCAGCTAATGGCAGACAGAGGCAGTGCTGCATACAAGGTCTTTCTTGCATAGAACGAGAAGCCTTGAATATACAGGATGCAAATTAGAGCAACGTGAACAAGGTTGAAGCTAGCAGTGAAAAGTCTCCATGGTAGAAGATGGATAGAAAAGCCTTACAGCACTATGGGAAAGATTAAGACATCTAAAATTCAATACCTGATTGGAGAGGGTACATTCATATGACTGAGTTCTGGAGATGAGAGTTTAATTGGGATGTATTACTCACCAGTACTGGAGGGGCGTTTGGTTCTTCATGATCTAAATTTGGAAACCCAGAAAGGTTCCACTTCAATTTATTTTAAGGTTAAGGAACTATTTGATTAAATGCTGCTCTGTCCCTCATACTGCTGGAGGTAGTTCTGTAAGTTATTTCTGAATGAAGGAGATAGGAGAATCCAGAGAAAGGGGACAAGGTTTCCACCATTGAACTAGCTACATATTTCTCCTTAATAGAAATGACATTTAAAGCCCTAATCAGGTTTCCTTGGTGGAGAATTCCGCCATGTAACCACGTTCCCTTGGAGGTGTTGGTGAGCTGAGGGACAGAAATAAGCAAGCGCAAAGAAGGGATAGAAGGATACAAAGGAAAAGAAGAAAGCCAGAAGGATTTATGAAAAGGTCAGAGGAACACAAAGGGCAGAGACAAGCATTTTATATCCCACAGAGCTTTTCCTCCTAGAAGTTCTGCAGAAAATTGAGTAAGAAATACTGTTAGCTTGCCTCTAGAGCAGCAGCCAGTTTTTCCTCCCTGCAAAACTGATTTAAGTGTACCTGTATATCCACATCTTAAAACAGACCTACATTTAAGAAGTTTGGGTCCGGGTCCTCCATTTCTCCATGGTTCTGAGCTGGAGAGTATCTTTAATTGTCTCCAAGAAACTGCCTGTGCGCGGACGGATACCATCCTTGTAAATAAAAGGCTGAAGTACTTTGTATCATAGGAGCAAAATTCCCAGGAATTGTGCTCTTAGGAGCTAACTACACTTCTGCTTCGACATAACGCGACCCAATATAACACGAATTCGGATATAATGCGGTAAAGCAGCGCACTCCAGTGGATCAAAGCAAGTTTGATATAATGCGGTTTCACCTATAACGTGGTAAGATTTTTTGGCTCCCGAGGACAGCGTTATATCGAGGTAGAGGTGTGGTTGCAAATTATAGGTGGTTTGTTCAGCTATTACACTTTAAATTATCCTAGCTTCTTACTGAGTAGACCTAAATTCACAGCTCTGCACCTTAGTCTATGTATATGGACTCTACATGTGATGTTATATTTTCCCCTCTGAATTCCATTTACAATCTGTGCTCACTTTATTTGAGAACTTGAGGTTTATTGCTGAAGTGCTTTGGGGTGAGTGTAGTAATTTCCATATCCCTTACATGTTCCATAAACCAGGGGTTCTTAGATGGCCTTCACTCTACCCTGACCTGAAAGTCTCAAAAGCAAACTCCTGTAGATGTGTATAAAGCCTCAAGACATTTCAAGATGGAATGTCACAGTGGACCAGCAAGTTAGACAATCTATGTTGAAAGTTTTCCAGATATGTTGCATTTTACCCAATGCTGCAGGTATCGTTATTCAAGTTTTTTTTAAGTTTGCCCTTTAGTATTCTCCCTTGCCCACCTAAGCAGTACATGTCTCAGTAATATTAACAGTATTAGTCATCAGAAGGCCTGAGTTAGCCATCACAACTTGTTTCACCTTAGTAATACTGTTGCCAAGTAACCTTCCCATTCCCAAGGAAAACCTTCCACGAGGAGGCTAGCAGTAACAAAGGTTCCCTTGCTTCATTTACATTTCAGACAACTCCAGCAGGCAGCTGCTAGACAGCAGCAAGCTTTACAAGTCACAGCATACGCACATTGTACTCATACTTTAGTGTACAAGCTCTGCAGCTGGCGGAGAGGTACTTTACTTACACCCGTGTGAGTGCTGTTAACATCTGGATCCAAGTAGTGGGGGTTGATGGTAAAAGGAACCAATCCAAGGACCTGCAGAGAAGGTGGGTACACGATTGGCATGTCATTGGTTGTGTTGATGCTGATAGTAGCTACGTTAGTTCCTGCCCTGGACCCCATGTATGGAATTCCATCTGGCAAGATAAAGCAGCACTGTAATAGGAAACTCAGTTCTTGATGCCAGCGATGAGACTGATACCTTTTGAAACTGTCAGAGAGAAGGGATGTAAAAAGTAAGGTAAAAAAATTGGTGAAATCAAACTCCCCAACTATAATATCTTTAATGCTAGACGGGGGAAGTTGAGGTGAAGTAACTGCCTCAAAATTACATACTCTGAGGCAGAGCTGAAACTGAATCCAAATAAACTCAATCCTGTGCCTTAACATGTCAAACTCTGTAGGAAATGATAGTGCATCTGTTCTGACAATACTCACTGGTGAGAAAACATGCACATTCTTAGACAACGTTATACTTACGTTGTTTCAGGGTTATTTACCAAGCATGTCCCGGGGATGTTTCTGTTGGCAGCACAGCAAGTGTGTCTATTATATTTTTATGAATTCATTTTCATCTTGTTCAAAATAGCCTAAACTTTTGATGCCGCTGCGGCTTTTGGAGGCGAAGAACATTTTGCCCCAAGACTTCTAACCCTAAACATGGGTAAGGGCCAGATCCTCTGGTGGTGTAAATCTGCATAGTTCCAGTGAAGTCTGTGGAGATACATCAATCTAAACAACCTGTGAGCTGAGTGCTGCAATCCTAACCATACCATCTGAAGTTCTGAAAAGCTAATATTGTTATAATGCAAGTACAGAATTTGAGATACGTTCACTATTTACGGTCCCTGCTGGAAAAATGTTTCATTCTGGTTTGAATGGAGAGGCAAGTGGTTACTGTGTATTGGTTTTTAAATCACTACTTTACTTAGGACCATATCTTTGAAAGTATATAAGCTTCCAGTCAGACTGATTTCAAATGGGAGTTAGGCACCTAAATACCTTTACAAATCTGGCCTTTGATTCACAGAGATAAGTGTACAAAATTGCTTAGAACGTCAAGGTTTTCACAACTAAAGCCTAGTTCTCTTTTTGATAGTCAGACTGCTGAGTTCCTGCCTAGAGTATCAGGAAAAAGCTCTTTTCAAAAGGCCACATCTTTCAGTTTCTTAAAGTTCCAGTCAGCTTTGTCACAGCAACAGCATCTAGTTCGAGGTGTTGATTCATCCCTTCCCTTTGAAAGTGTCATCAAGAAGACAGGCCAGCAGCTGGGTCTCACATTCCCCTGAATGCCAATTTTGAGTTTGTGCTGGCTCCCAACTGGCTACTTGGATCCTCCAAGACAAGGGGGAACAATGCCACCCTCCTCTTCACATTTGGGAAGAGCAATGTCCAATTTTCTTATCAATACTACTGCTCTGCATGGACAGAATATTTGTGTTCCACCCAGGAAGGAAAGAACTGAGTTCATTTGTGCCCAGAGATGTTAGCTAATGTAGGCTGTGTGTGCCACCCAAGATGGGTTACCAAAAGTACCAGCAAGGGGAGGGTGCCAATAATTCAGGGAAGAGTCAAGCTACCAACTTCACGCTGAAGTGAAGTAGCTCTGAAGGTAAAAAGGAATAGTTCAAGGGAGCTTATGCCACCAGACCAATGCAAGGCACGGAGAACATTAGACCTTTTAAAACAGCTCCTTGTTCTAACAAGGATCTGGTGTGAGGTGTCACGAATTTTCTTAAGAGCAAGAGCTTGGTGTAGGAAGCATTCCTATGAGGCTATTTGGATCAACATAATACCATAGCTCATATCTGCAATCACCCAGGTTCCAGCTGAGTGGACTGCAGTAAACCACCCCAAATAGTGTGGAAATCTGTAGCTTCTTCCTGCATGTCTTCAGTACAGATGTTAAGTGTACCTCAAATGACCTAGAAGCTGTGCAGCATCAGAGATCAAATGACTGATCCAAGTGATTTGCTAGGTAGCTGTTTTTGCTGGGTTGAAAGCAGTTGCTCAATTACTCTCAGCCACATCATTAATATGGCCCAAGTCAGCGGTATTTGATGAGAGCTCTGTTGATAAAAACCCTCTTTTCAATTTGGTAGCTCCTTTAGGCCTTACCTTTTGTACCATTTATTACACATAAGGATAAAATCTTCTGCAATGGTATGTGCCATACACAGTTGTGCAATTTGCAAAGCCAGCTGAAGGGGTTAGTGTTGACACTGCCAAGCTAACTCATCATCATCTACCATATGCATAACAACACCAAGATTGGCTGAACATCAAGGGTGGCAAGGTGTTGCAGTCCACATTCCAATTTCTAACCATGCCTTGCCACCACCATGTCTGACCGTCTGCATTGCTGTCCCCCCGTCATACTGTGAAGACTGGGTTTAGCTAAACTTAGGGTACGTCTACACTACGGGATTATTCCGAATTTACATAAACCGGTTTTGTAAAACAGATTGTATAAAGTTGAATGCACGCGGCCACACTTAGCACATTAATTCGGTGGTGTGTGTCCATGGTCCGAGGCTAGCGTCAATTTCTGGAGCGTTGCACTGTGGGTAGCTATTCCGTAGCTATCCCATAGTTCCCGCAGTCTCCCCCGCCCCTTGGAATTCTGGGTTGAGATCCCAGTGCCTGATAGGGCAAAAATCATTGTTGCGGGTGGTACTGGGTAAATGTCATCACTCATTCCTTCCTCCAGAAAAGCAACGGCAGACAATCATTTCGTGCCCTTTTTCCCTGGATTGCCCTGGCAGACGCCATAGCACAGCAACCATGGAGCCCGTTCAGCTTTTTTTTACTGTCACCGTATGTGTACTGGATGCCGCTGACAAAGGCGATACTGCAGCGTTACACAGCAGCATTCATTTGCTTTTGCATGATAGCAGAGATGGTTATCAGTTGTTCTGTACCGTCTGCTGCTATTGTAAATTGGCAATGAGATGACGGTTATCTGTCGTTCTGTACTGTCTGCTGCTATCATGGGTGCCCCTGGCTGAGGTCAGCCGGGGGCGCAAAGGCAAAAATGGGAATGACTCCCTGAGTCAATCCCTCCTTTATGGTATCTAAAAATAGAGTCAGTCCTGCCTAGAATATGGGGCAAGTGTACTAGAGAACCAGTGTATCAGAGAACCAGAGAGCACAGCTGCTCCGTGTCAGATCCCGCAGAAATGATGAGCTGCATGCCATTCACGGGGGTTGCCCCTGCAACAACCCCACCCGTTGCTTCCCTTCTCCCCAACCTTCCTGGGCTACCGTGGCAGTGTCCCCCCCATTTGTGTCATGAAGTTATAATGAATGCAGGAATAAGAAACAGTGACTTGTTAGTGAGATAAAATGAAGCAGAGGCAGTCTCCAGCTGCTATGATAGTCCAGGCAGGACATTAAGCAGTGTGGGGGAGAGGAGCCCAGCATCCCGCTGCTATGATAGTCCAGGCAGTACAGAATCTTTTCTTTACACATGAAAGGGAGGGGGCTGCTTGAAGCTCAGCCCCCAGTTGCTATGATGAAGACGGTTACCAGCCATACTGTACTATCTACTGGGAATGACCAGGAATCATTCCTAATTTTATCAGGCACCCCCCCCCCCCGGACGGCCTCACCTGAGGCCAGCCAAGGGTATTCAGCAGTTATCAAGCATATTGTACCGTCTGACACTGGGGAGGGAAGAGGAGCAGATACTGCTCTTTACTGCCGCAGCATCGCGTCTACCAGCAGCATTCAGTACACATAGGGTGACATTAAAAAAAAAGTCAAGGAACGATTTTTTTCCCTTTTCTTTCATGTGGGGGGGAGGGGGTACATTGACGAGCTATACCCTGAACCACGCCGGACAATGTGTTTGAACCTACAGGCATTGGGAGCTCAGCCAAGAATGCAAATACTTTTCGGAGACTGCTGGGGAATGTGGGATAGCTGGAGTCCTCAGTCCCCCCTCCCTCCCTCCATGACCGTCCATTTGATTCTTTGGCTCTCTGTTACGCTTGTCACGCAGCTCTGTGTAGCCTGGAGATCTTTTCAAACGCTTTGGCATTTCGTCTTCTGTAACGGAGCTCTGATAGAACAGATTTGTCTCCCCATACAGCGATCAGATCCAGTATCTCCCGTATGGTCCATGCTGGAGCTCTTTTTAGATTTGGGACTGCATCGCCACCGTGCTGATCAGAGCTCCACGCTGGGCAAACAGGAAATGAAATTCAAAAGTTCATGGGGCTTTTCCTGTTTACCTGGCCACTGCATCCGAGTTCAGATTACTGTCCAGAGCGGTCACAGTGGTGCACTGTGGGATACTGCCCGGAGGCCAATACCGTCGATTTGCAGCCACACTAACCCTAATCTGATATGGTAATACCGATTTTAGTGCTACTCCTCTCATTGGGGAGGAATATAGAAACCGATTTAAAGAGCCCTTTATATCGATATAAAGAGCCTCGTAGTGTGGACGGGTACAGCGTTAAATCGGTTTAACGCTGCTAAAATCGGTTTAAATGCGTAGTGTAGACCAGGCCTTATGCAGTGTGGCAGCCACTCCGGCCATTCCAATCAGCAGGCGCTTAAACTTAATCCAAGATTAGCATCCCAGGTTGCAAACAAGTGGATGTAGGGGAGACGTTTCTACTGCCTTCTTGTGGCATCCCCCATGAGTAGCATAAAGCAAAATGAAAGTAGACAAAATGCGGACCACAGACACGTTGCCAACTGTCCTTTTCAACCCATGATTCATCTTTCTGAGTTGTCCTTCTGACTCTCAAAGCCAGAATGGAGCACCATCAAAGACATACGCACCAGCCCCATGAGGCTCAGCAATACTCTTGCCAATTATGGCAAACGCTCATGATATTCCAGTTTAGTGACATCTCAGCATGGGCTATGTACATGGGTAGAATCTTAGGACTGGAAGGGACCTCAAGAGGTCTTCTAGTCCAGTCCCCTGCACTCAACGCAGGACTAAGTATTATCTAAACCAGGTGTGGCCAAACTATGGTTCATGAACTGTGTGCAGCTCATGGAGCCCCCCCCCACACACACCCATTCTCCGCCTGCCAGACTTCGCAGGGTTGGGGGTAGGGAGAGCTTGGGGCTTCTGCCCTGCAGCAGGATGGTGGGACTAGGTACCTCTGCCCTGCAAAGAGGGGGGGTGTCTAAGTGCTTTAGCTCCGCAGGAGCATGTCAGAGCAGAGACCACACAGCCCGGCAGGTGCTGGCCCGTGGGGGAGATTGTGTGTGTCTGCTCTCAAATGTCTGAAGATTGTATGTGTCTCGGATGGTCAGTAAGTTTGGATGCTCCTGATCTAAACCATCCCTGGCAGGTGTTTGTCTAACTTGCTCTTAAAAAATTTCCAATGATGGAGATTCCACAACCTCCCAAAACAATTTTTTCCAGTGCTTAACCACCCTGACGGGAAGTCTTTCCTAATGTCCGAGCCTTGCTGCAAGTTAAGCTTGCTGCTTCTTTTCCTATCCTCGGAGGTTAAAGAGAACAATTTTTCACCTATCTCCTTGTAACAGCCTTTTATGTACTTGAAAACTTATGTCCCCCCTCAGTCTTGTCTTCTCCAGACTAAACCAATTTTTTCAATCTTCCCTCATAGGTTCTGGCAACTTGCTGCATACTCACATCCTGCATCAGTCTAATATGAGTAACTAGTTGGGTACAACAGGGCCTGCCTCAGTGGTATCGCCTTGTGGCCCAAAGAGGCACTACTCACCCTGTCGCAGGGTCTCTGACAGCTGGCTGCTGCCTTTCACAGGGGCTAGGGCCATGTCGCTTGGCCCTCCGACTAAAGCAAACTTGAGTCCTGTCTCTTATGAGGTATTAAAATCCAAAAATAAAGGAATACCATAAACTCAAAACCATGGTTGTTTGAGGAGACTTCAGCCAGATCCAGCCCTTCTACTCAGGGCTTGTCTTCAGGCAGCCAGTCCTTTTCGTCAGTTGGTCTTCCTGGGCCTGGTCAACCCATCCAGGCAGTGTTTGAGAAATCTTGCATTACAAAGACTAGTCTGAAGTCAGAGATGAAACAGTTATGTTACTTCATGGGAGAGGAGTTCCCTGATGTTCTTCTGCTGCTGAGAAGCCTGAGTCCATGCACCCAAGCCTAGCTAAGGGAGCTGGAGGACTTGGGGGATTGGTACTAAGATACAGAGTCTCAATTC
The DNA here is from genome assembly GCF_025201925.1 of Gopherus flavomarginatus. NCBI lineage: Eukaryota > Metazoa > Chordata > Testudines > Testudinidae > Gopherus > Gopherus flavomarginatus. The sequence continues at coordinate 21,590,502 of NC_066626.1, read as the reverse complement.
TTGGGGACTGGCTTGAATCTGAAATACATGCATCTGGCATCTACTCTACACTATATGTGGGCTTGGCAGAAGTCAATTTTTATTTTTAATCATTTCTATGGATATCTATTTTAAGCATTTTCAATTTAAATTTTCAGTTGCACAAAATTAAGGGTTTTGAGTATTTTTCAATTTTTATCTATTTACATTTTCACAGTTGCGGGACATTAGAGGGGTCAGAAAATAAATGACAGACGTTGCAATTCAAAAAGTTAAAGCTTTATAACCGTTAAACACGTAGTATCATCATGTCAAAAATATACAAAATAAACAACCTTAAATCACATAAACAAGTTCTCAAGCATTTCTTACTTTGCATCTCTGTACATTTTGATGATTAATTTTTTGTTTGGTTTATGTGTGTATGGTGAAATGGATGTTTATTGATAAAGCTAATCCTTCCAAGTCGAATTACATGTGAAAGGAGTGGTTGTTTCAATCGTGTTTATAGTGGACAAGATGGATACTTGAGCTTTAAGTGTCTTTCTCCTGTTATCTGTATCCTGAGCCAGTCCATCTCTTCTTTCTACCCACATGAGTTTCTTAAAGGAGAGAGAATGGTTGATTTAACTCAAGTATGGGGATGGTGGTTTACCCTTGGGAGAAACATATGGCAGCTATTACTAGATTACAGCATGAGTTACTAAATTTTGTTGAGGTTGCCATGAGTCTGCAGTTGAAGATATGGACATCAATAAAATGTTAAGGCCACAAGGGATCATTATGATCATTAGTCTGATTGCATGTATAACATAGGACATAGCATTTCACCCAGTAATTCCTGCATAAAGCCTCCAGGCATGAACCATAGTATTCTAAAGTGTAGCAATCATGTATAAGCAATTTAAAAAACTTCTCCAAACACTAAGGAATACAAGCCGAACAATATCCATCCATGCCCTTTGTAATTTAGTTTGTGAATCATTTAGGTTACCTCAAGAACTCTCTTCCTGATCTCCTGGACGGACTGTTGTCATAAAGAGCTTTCAAGAGCCGAAATGTGTTTCCACCACCTTCAGAAAAACAGTGTAGCTTTGCCTTATTTGAGACTGTAAGAACTGCCAGACTGGAAGACCTCAATGGGCCATCTAGTTGGTATCCTGCCTGCAGCAGTAGGTAGAGCCAGCTGCTTCAAAGGAATACTGACCTCAGCTGGGGATCAGTTTATGCCCTAGAGAATCTCTGTCACATTTACCCTAGCTAATGTAATTGAAGAGACCAGTCTAATATGTACATGAGTAAAGTTTTTTAATTATTAGCCTCAACACAATCCTATACTATAGCGATGTGATCTCATTTCAGTTTTTAGGAAGATTTCATGTCTGAGAAAGAATGGATGAATCCAAAACTCAATCTTCTGTTTATTCAAACTACAGAAGATAATTCCTTCCTATGCTGACACAGAATTTAGAGAAGGCGGCAAGAATCAGATCTAACTGGTAGGAACTTGACACTCTGAGAAGTGTCTTTCTTAAAGCTTGGTGAATTTAGCAGGCACAGTGCTGTGACTACAACTAGATTCCCTACTGGCAAATTGATTCCAATGCAGCAACTGCACATATTACTCTGGACAGTCATCATTAGAAGAAGTTTATTAATGTCTGTACAAGAAGCAGACTAGACCCTCTTGGTCAAGGTTCATGCTTTGACCAGACCTTGTGCACTTATGGAGAACAAGAACATTTTCTGAAGCATTTACAAATAAATTGAAAACTAGGTCTTGTAGCCTGAGCCATAGATTATGTATTAATTATATTGATTACTTAAGAATCCTCAGTTATCACTTTGAGGATAGACAGGTTCTTGTCCCAAGCTCAGCCCCAGTATTATTCAGATTATTATATAGTTGGGAACTCTTCTATATTTACAAATAGTTTATTAATACATTTAGCACAGTCAATCCCTCCAACTCAGTAAGGTAGATAGAAATAATACAGAAAGTACATCTGAGTATCCATGCTCGCTACATCTCTTGCAGAAGCACCTAAAATGTTAGCCATTATCTTCCTCATCATTGTTACCTTCCTCCTCATCACCAGTGGCCATCATTCTGGCATATCCCCAGGGCAGTGGGTGAGAGATGCAGGGCTGATGGGGGTGGGGAAGCCAGTACAAATTACCGGGGCCCGGTGGTCCGGAAGGGGGTCCAGGGCCCAGCTTCCCCAGCATCATCGGCCCTGTTTAGCCAGTCCACCCTTGCTGGGGGGCCTGAAAAAATTTTTTCACTGGGCCCCAAACCCGCTCTCGGTGGCCCTGGAGAGATGTAGCCCACAAGCTGGAGGTAACTTTTACAATAGGGTACGCTGACACCATTGTGTCTAATGCATATTCAGGAGTTTCTCCACTCTTCCTTATTTGTATTTCCTCATCCTACTAATGTTGAGGTGTCCTCCTTATATAGGTTAGTATATTAATCATTTTAATTTATTATCATATAACATATATGTCAATTCGTTGCCATGGCACTCTTGTGGTTGGATGTTCTTTCCAGAACTTTCCAAAAGCTGGTGTTTAGCTCATGTTTCTGTGGGTGGCTGATGTCAATATTGACAAAATTCCCCTTACACTCTTTTTCCAGTTCCCCAAAATTTAGGAGTTACTCTTGGGCCATTTATCTGTGCCAAAATTCATAGGCCTCAAGCCTCATGCTAACTGCTAAAGCCAACGTCTTAAAGGATACAAGCCTGTCAGTTCCCTGCCTTAGTGCTGAATATAATGAAGGCAAGGCAGAGAATGTAAAAAAGGCAAGCTAGCCTTATGGGCTATAGTCTAAAGTTATGCTCAGCAAGGGTTGGTGTAGAAAATGCATTCAGTCACAGTACCTGAACTCTAGAAGAATTCAAGTCACATTATTATTTCTGCTTCCATCAAATGGGAAACAGCCTGGATTCTCTTGGTTTTTTAAAGCAATATTCTTTTACTAACCTTTTTTGTTCTGCCTTTGCCTCAAGTGTATTTTTAGTTTAGATGTCCAACCCAAGCCATGACAGTGTTGTATGTTGTTAGGAGGGCCAATCAGAGTTTAGACCTAAATTACAGGGGTTTCCAAATATAATTGATTCTCTTTAAATTGAGAGCTCAAGACAGACATCAAACCCTTATAGAATTTTTGTATTCTCAACATTTCAGCATTCCACTAGAGCATGAGACCCTGAAACAGATGTGTCAGTTTTCACTGTTCAGATGCAATATGACATGCAACAATATAAACAGTGAAATGTCTAAGTATCTGCAAGATCAGGTCTTAACATGTAGCCTCCACTCCAATATACACTCCTAATTTTAATTAAAAAGGGAAATCTTAATTGCCACTGGAAACTAGAAATGTTTTCTTATCTGAGTTGTTTTTAATAACTAGCCCTCTTGGACAGAAACAGGTCCTTCAGTCCCATTTCTCCTATATAAGTGTTGGGTGAGACTGCACTAATTTTTCCATGTTATTCTTAAGGGGAAAAAAGGTCCAAAACTAACACTTACCAATAAATATTGCTTCAGATTTCCTTACAGCTTCTTCAGGATCTGAAGATTCATGAATACTGTCTAACCCATATCCTACAAGAAAATATGTGTTTATCTACCTTTGCCATTTCTATTTAAATAAAGATAAGACTCATCTATTTTCCCAAACCTCTTACAAGAAGCTACTAAGGAAACATAGCAGCCAGGGGTGGAGATGCAAAGTACTGTCATACAATACAAGCTGGCTAGGAGACAGAAGATAGGAGGAGAAGGTCAGTTTCAGCCTGGCAAAAGGTTAAGAGGTATGCGCACCACAGAATTATTATAGCAATGGTGGTGTTAAATAGATTTATGGATGTTCTGGAAAAGGAGATTAAGAGGAAGATGGCAAAGTTTAAAGATAAGTAGGCAAAACTATTCATGCTAAGCATGATGAGAAAGAGTGTGGAAATTACCAGATCACCTAACAGAAATACAGGATTGGGCAATACAGTGCAAAATGCAAGGCAAGGAATAATTTGCACTATTCAGACAAAGACACACTGGAATGAATAAATGAACTATTCATATTACATTGTTGAGGTTTCAGTTACCTGGAGACACACAGGAAAGTGGTCTGTTAGGTGTCATTGTGGACAGTTCAAAGATAACATCTGCTGTTATCTGTTGAGGGGGGATTGTGTTTTATTTCTGAGGGCCAGAACTGTTTAACTAGATCTTGTACACCAGTTAGACAGATATAGAAGTCATGCAACAGCCTCTGTTCCTGGATACTGGCCCCGTGAAAAAGCTAACACCAGAAAAAAACCACAGAACTAAAGTTCATGCAAAATATTTTTATCAGTCACCATGTTGATTTCCCCCTCCCTCCCTTACAGAAACTCCAGGTCCATAAGCAGGATCCTGTCTTATCTAAACTTTCAAACTTCTCTCTTGTGGTCTTGGCATAGGCATCTCGATCATGAAGAGCGTAGGGAATAAACAAAACTCTGTTCATCTTCCTAGGAAAGACAGATAACATGATCACAACTTGGGCAAACAGTTTGGGCTTCATCAGCTTTGTTATATGGGCTTAACTAGTTGTAACAGGAGACCCAAAGTTTAACCTACTTGGTTTCTCTCTGTCTCCTACCCTCATTTAAACTTTCCTTGTGACCTAACAAGTTGGAGTTAAATGCAGAGATCATCACAAGTGGTGATGAAAGCTTTGTATTGCTGAGTGGACATAAAGTTACACGCTAACGGGGTGAAAGGGAAGGGCTGCTTTTCCTGATACAACGAAGAAGAGGTTTTAAGAAGGCCTAAGATAAAGTAGCCCTCCTCTTCCTTCCTTTTATTTAAAAAAAAACACCTGTTTGTTTTTCCTACTTCCCCCCACACACAACATCTGATTTCCAAAGACCTGAACATCACCAAATCATCTTCAGTGACAATGCTGATAATGGGTACTAACGATCTTTTAAAAATGAATAACATTCAGGCTGTGACTAACTTATGCCTGCTGTGTGACACATGATTTACACTCCCATTTCTATCAGCCTGTGTTCAGCCCTATGAATTTCTCTGAAAACTAAACACTGCAGCATTATTTCTCAGTATACCAGTCTCTTGTCCCATTCTACATATGACCCTATAAGGGCCCCAGTCCCAATGCAACACTGTCTATACCAGAAATCCAGCTGTGCCTCATGGTCCAGGCAGCCCTTCCACCTAGTGCACTAGTCTCCCCGCCCCGTACACACACACACACTCTACAGCACATTGTTTGATACATCTGCTTAAAATGTAACCACTATGTTCTCTTCGCTAGAGCATCCAAGACTGATCTATACCATTAGGAAGTGCACTGGGCAACACACCCTGTCTGTGCTCAGTAGAGAGAGAGGCGGCTACTATGAGTTTACACCCTAGTTCAGACACAGGCATTTAAGCTGGGATTTTTCAAAACTGCCCAAGGGATCTGGGCAACCCCATTCCTTTTTAAATGATCAGGAATTGGGCACCCAAACACGGCAGCAGCTTTGAAAAGCACCAGCGTTGGTGTGCAACGGGAAGGTGCTGTTGGTTGTCTGGGCACAGCGCTAAAGAACAGGCAGCACTGGAAGCCCTCCCGGGGGGTCTCGCGAGAGGGAGGCACTGCAGAGCAGGCACAGACTCTCTGCTCGGGCCACTGGCCCAGGCCAGCACACGCGCCTCCCGCCAGCTCTGGGCAGGCGTCAGCAGGCACCACGCCCAGAGACGAGGACAGCGCTGCCCCCTGGCTCTGCACACGCCGCGGCGCTAGCCGGCTGGGGCAGCGCAGTCTGGCTGATGGCTTGTCCGGGCAGTACCCCGGCACAGAGCAGCACCGCCTCCTAGGGGTGACCAGATGTCCTGATTTTACAGGGACAATCCCGATTTTTCACACTTGCTGTCTGGTCACCCTACTCTCCAGGCGCAGAAGCTCCTGACTTGCTGCTGGCAGTGGCCCAGGTACCCGCCGCGCAGGCTGGAGTTAGACACCAGCAGCAGCCGCCGGGCGGCGGGAGGGGGCCATCAGCGCAGGCGGCTGTAAAGCGCCGCTGAGCAGGGGCGGAAGGCACCGAGCGGCCCTGCCCCTGACCTCGGCCCCGGTGGAGGGCGGGGCTACGGCCCCTCCCCTCGGGCTCTGCGGCTCTCAGCGCGCGCCGAGTCCGGCCCGTGCTGTTGGGGGAGGAGCCTCGAGGGGGGGGGCCACCACGCCGGACTCGATTGCTCTGGTCTGTTCGGCCAGGCCGCCTAGCTGCCAATCGACCTGTGCGGGGACGTGGAGAGCCCCTGGAGCGGCGCGCGCGGCCTGGGCCATGCTGGACTTCGCGATCTTCGCCGTCACCTTCCTGCTCATCCTGGTGGGGGCCGTGCTCTACCTGTACCCGGTAACTGCCATGGGGGCGGGGCCGTGCTCTACCTGTACCCGGTAACTGCCACGGGAGGGCGGGGCGGGGCCGTGTTCTACCCGTACCCGGTAACTGCCACGGGGGGGCGGGGCCGTGCTCTACCCGTACCCGGTAACTGCCACGGGGGGGCGGGGCCGTGTTCTACCCGTACCCGGTAACTGCCACGGGGGGGCGGGGCCGTGTTCTACCCGTACCCGGTAACTGCCACGGGGGGCGGGGCCGTGCTCTACCCGTACCCGGTAACTGCCACGGGGGGGCGGGGCCGTGCTCTACCCGTACCCGGTAACTGCCACGGGGGGGCGGGGCCGGGGCCGTGCTCTACCCGTACCCGGTAACTGCCATGGAGGCGGGGCCGTGCTCTACCCGTACCCGGTAACTGCCACGGGGGGGCGGGGCCGTGCTCTACCCGTACCCGGTAACTGCCATGGAGGCGGGGCCGTGCTCTACCCGTACCCGGTAACTGCCACGGGGGGGGCGGGGCCGTGCTCTACCCGTACCCGGTAACTGCCACGGGGGGGCGGGGCCGTGCTCTACCCGTACCCGGTAACTGCCACGGGGGGGGCGGGGCCGTGCTCTACCCGTACCCGGTAACTGCCACGGGGGGGGGCGGGGCCGTGCTCTACCCGTACCCGGTAACTGCCACGGGGGGGCGGGGCCGTGCTCTACCCGTACCCGGTAACTGCCACGGGGGGGCGGGGGCCGTGCTCTACCCGTACCCGGTAACTGCCACGGGGGGGGGGCGGGGCCGTGCTCTACCCGTACCCGGTAACTGCCACGGGGGGGGGCGGGGCCGTGCTCTACCCGTACCCGGTAACTGCCACGGGGGGGGGGCGGGGCCGTGCTCTACCCGTACCCGGTAACTGCCACGGGGGGGGGCGGGGCCGTGCTCTACCCGTACCCGGTAACTGCCACGGGGGGGGGCGGGGCCGTGCTCTACCCGTACCCGGTAACTGCCACGGGGGGGGGGCGGGGCCGTGCTCTACCCGTACCCGGTAACTGCCACGGGGGGGGGCGGGGCCGTGCTCTACCCGTACCCGGTAACTGCCACGGGGGGGGCGGGGCCGTGCTCTACCCGTACCCGGTAACTGCCACGGGGGGGGCGGGGCCGTGCTCTACCCGTACCCGGTAACTGCCACGGGGGGGGGCGGGGCCGTGCTCTACCCGTACCCGGTAACTGCCACGGGGGGGGCGGGGCCGTGCTCTACCCGTACCCGGTAACTGCCACGGGGGGGGGGGCGGGGCCGTGCTCTACCCGTACCCGGTAACTGCCACGGGGGGGGGGCGGGGCCGTGCTCTACCCGTACCCGGTAACTGCCACGGGGGGGGCGGGGCCGTGCTCTACCCGTACCCGGTAACTGCCACGGGGGGGGCGGGGCCGTGCTCTACCCGTACTCGGTAACTGCCACGGGGGGCGGGGCCGTGCTCTACCCGTACCCGGTAACTGCCATGGGGGCGGGGCCGTGCTCTACCCCAACCTGGGAACTGCCACAGGAATAGGGGTGGGGTGGGCTCTACCCTTTACCCAGTAACCCGTGGGGTAGGGGAGGAAGAGGGACAATGCTCTGTCTGTGCCCGGTAACTGCGTGGGGTTGAGGGGCCATGTCCTACCTGTGCCTGGTGACTGCCGTGGGACAGGGCAACTGGCCGAATCCCCTCCCTCCCGATAAGGTGCACCACCTCCATCCTTCCTGAACTGCCCTTCACTGGCCTGCCCCCAATATCTTGTCTGGGTGTGGGGGCAGCTGCACCATGTCCAGGGCTCTCCCAGGCTCAGCCCTTCCTGCCCGTTGTTAGTAGCTAGCTTCATGCCATGCGAGGCAGAGGCAGAGTCTGTCATATGCTGGCACAGCAGCTGGGGTGAGGTGGTGCTGAACCTGTATCCCTGGCCACCTGGTTGCACCTTTAATCCATTCAATGAGTTATTGTTGCTGGGTCTGTGTCCATCACCCCTTGGTGCTCACTTCAGGTGCTGCAGTAAGGAGAAAGTTGCTGGAGCAAACCGTACAGAGTCAGGGAGGTGAGACAGGCAGGGGCATATGCTGATCACAGACAGCTTGCTGCTGCACGGAAATGTGCCCTGTCCAGAGCTGTGTCCATCTGCCTGTTTCCCCAGCACGATAGTATCTGAATGCAATGAAGTCATCTGTGTCAGGAGATCTGGTTATGGTATGGAAGTTCCCAATGGTATTAAAACAGGACTGAATCCTGTCCCCAAATCATGAACTTTGAGGGACTTAAAGCTCCAATCCTGAAAACACTTACTCACATGTGTGAGTAAAGTTTTATACATGCTTAAGTATTTACAAGCTCAGGGGCTGTACAGTGCCTTGGGGACATGATGAAAACAAGATCTGCTCTTGGCTTGCAAGACTGAACCATGTTTAGCCCCCCCTCCCTTTTTTTTTTTTTACTATAACTAAGTCCCTCAATGCAGTGGTTTCTACCGTGCTGATGGGATTGAGGATGGTAGTGCTGTGACTAGCATGACTTTAATCCTGACATAGGCAATACCTTTGTGTCCACTGCAATAGATCTTAAAACCTACAGTCTATGGAAGTTTGGAAAATTAGTATAATTTAGATCTTATAAAATATTTCTGCAGAGCACTCTTCTGGATAGTGATTCCCTTCTCCCAGTAAGTGCTTTAGCACCTTGCAATGAAGTCTTCATGGGCAGACCCTCATGCAGGTCTCCACTGCAGGATCCAAGGCCCTGTGGGTAAAACGTCAGTGGTAGGCCTTGATCCTGCAGGTGCTTTTCTTTGAGTAGATAAATGATCCTATTTAAATCAGTGGGACTACACACATGCTGGTTAAGCACCTGTGTAAATGTTTGCAGGATTGGAGCCAAGGGATGTATCTTGCCCAGTTTTGGAATTTATTTTTCTTTCAAATGATGCACTGACACATTTTAATAGCTTTTTTTTTTTTTTACCTCTCCCTTGTTGATAGCTAAACAAAATAGGGTTTTTCACTGCAAATGTGGTATCACTTCTTTGACAAGCGCTGATCTTTTTTTCTCAGTTTATTAATGAGATGCTTAAGCAAACTGCTGGTTTTTCTTAGTGCCAGTGTTTTGAGTTTATAACGGAACTGTATGGGGGAGGGGTTCTTGATAATGTTGAGATTGCACTAGGAATGGTGTTAAAAGCGGCTGCAGAGAGCACTACAGTGTTTCTGCAGGTTGCCTGATAATAGTGGCTATTATAGACAAAAAGATTTGGTGATGGAAGGTATTCTCAAAAAACATTTTTCTGATTTAAAAAAAAAGGATTCTCTCTCACTGTTTTTAACAATCGTAAAATTGATAAAACTATGATCCTAAAAACCTACCATCACTTTGGAGGGGCAAGCGACAAGCTGTTGAGTCAACACTCTGGTGTCCATGTTCAAAAAATGCTATTGGCATTGAGTTAAATATGATTTTCGATTAGCTCACCTTAATACACAGGGAGAGCGCAAATCTCTGAAGATCCACTAATTTTTGTGTGTATGGGACTATTGGAGTGAGAGACGTGTGTGTGTGGGGGGGGTGTTGAACAATTTTGTCCTGTTACAAAATTATTAATTTGATGAAAGGTTATAAGCCTGCAAACTGCTCTTTTAAACTGTTATGAAAAGCTTGAAGCAACAAGCCAATAGATGCTAAAATGTGAATCTTCTGAGGCTGATGCAGAACTTTGAGCATCATTTTCTTTCCTCTTAGGCTTCTAGACAAGCTTCAGGTATTCCAGGGATGACTCCAACAGATGAAAAGTAAGTGGCTTCCTCCTTCCCATTCATTTTATTTGACCTTTGTTGCTGACACTGTTCATATAACTGTTTTTTATTCCTGTTACTCTTCCCTCAGAGATGGGAACTTGCCAGACATCGTAAACAGTGGCAGCCTGCATGAGTTTCTGGTGAATCTGCATGAGAAGTACGGCCCTGTTGTCTCTTTCTGGTTTGGAAGACGCCTTGTGGTCAGCGTGGGGTCCATTGATCTCCTGAAACAACACATTAACCCCAACAGGACATGTAAGTTTAATTTGCTTTCTCTCAGATTCGTTTCTCTGTTCACTTTTACCCAGGGTTAAATCCTAGCTCCGCTGAAGTAAATGAGGATTTTGCCATCGACTTTGAGGGAGGTAGCATTTCATTCACGGTATTTAAAGGAATGAGATTCAGCTTTAAACTGAATGAGTGGTGTGAGTTTGAGTCCCTACTGCTTATAGAGATTGCATTTAAATGACAAAATATTGTAACCATCCAGTGGTCTTTATAAAATGAGTTTGGTGATCTGTGTCCACTTCCCAGAGTGCAAGTATCCACATCACAAACCAGCCCTCATTAAACAGAAAGCCCAAAGCCAGAATGGTAATGGTGAATAATCTACCCCACCTTTCACCTCGATAGGGAGTCCTGCCAGGGAAAATGTAGGAAAACTTCAACTGTGAGCTCTGTTACACTGTCTCCCCAGTGAAAATGGAAGCTCCTTCACTTTGGGTCACTTAAAAATAGATTGGACAAAGTAGTGTGGGTTGTACTGTAGGGAAGAGAAGAACACAGCACGGGGCTCGATGATCTTACAAGTCTCCTGACTGAATTCTATTTCTTTGTGAAAATAGAATTCTTCTAAGCACTAGACTTTGGTGACATGAATGAATTAAAAAGGCAAATATAGCCAAGTGCCCATGTACTCATTGGGAAGCTTGGTTTATATTCTGCATCAAGGCCTCTGAAGTTTCTTGCACTCTAAGGCAGCAGAACAGATTCTGTGGTAGTTTCAAATGAATTTTAAAAGGGATGATTTTTAAACATAAGAACAGCCATACTGGGTCAGATCAAAGGTCCATCAAGCCCAGTATCCTGTCCCCTGACGGTGGCCAGTGGCAGGTGCCCCAAAGGGAATGAACAGACAGATTATCATCAAATGATCCATGCCCTGTTACCCAATCCCAGCTTCTGGCAAACAGAGGCTAGCAACACCATTCCAGCCCATCCTGGCTAATAGCCATTGATGGACCTACCTTCCATGCATCTTTCTAGCTCCCTTTTGAACCCCGTGATGGTATTGGCCTTCGCAACACCCTCTGGCCAGGAGTTCCAGAGGTTGACAGTGCATTGCATACATTTTTTTTATTAATTTATATTTGAAAATTGATAATACAATTAGTGCAGATATTAAATTTAGCTTATTTTAAGAAGTGCTATATATTTTATTTTTCTTTGTGTATCAAAATTCTGTATTGAAAAAACATTGGATTCATAAAAATTGTCAAGAGGGAAATATCCTACTGGGTTTTTTGGCAGCAGGGTAGGAGGGAAGTGGGGCTTTTGGCACTGAGGTAGGTGTGGCAGGTGTTTTGAGTCAGTAGAAATAAGCACATTGGTTGGATCAGCAGCTGGCTAGCTACTCATGGTCATGTTTAAGTTGTCATCATTGGGTTTCAAAGTTACCAACTTACTGAGATGAATGGATGCAGTTCACACACTGAGCTAAATTTTCAGGCTCTCTGAAGACTCAGCCAGACATCACTGTCTCAGTTTGCATTCTGTTCACAATTGAAATGTTTCCTTTACTATCATAAGGGTCAGGACCTTTGTTTCCCTTTAAAATGAAAGCTTGGATTCCAGATCATGATTCCATGGTAAATTCCACTGCTGCAGAAGGTGAAAGGGGGTCTGTATAATTTAACATGACAATGTTTTCCATAAGAGACCTGGCACTCCTCTGCAGATGGGCAAGAGCAGTAGGTGTTAGTAACAGTAGTGCAATAAGAGTTCATTGATGTGGCACTTTAGGGATTGTATGAGAAGCAATGTTATAGCCAAAAGTAAAAGATTCTGGAATTAGATCTCCCCGTATTATATCCTGACACGATTGTTGAAGGTAGTGCACATCCCCCAGCTCCTTCATGTTGACTGAAATATTGTGTGCATGTCTGCAATGCTAGTGGGTAAAGTGAGGCCACAGAGCAGTAGAAGAAAGGGGACGAGCAGCACTGTATCCATGCCTCTCTCTGGGCCTCCATCCCATGAAATAATTGATTCTAAGATGAGCTTGTGGAGCAGTAGAACAGCAATGTTGTATCCATGAGGTAAGATGTAAACAGATTGTAAGTGAGCCAGGCTGCTAACTAATTGCATTGAAGTCGGGTTGTAGTGTCATCTGATGCTGTACCAAGTTGATGACATTATCAGCCAGGGACCTTTAATGAGTTATAACTTATTGCTGCAGTTCTCATAAAAATGGCGAGAAGAGCCAGTTGACTGTTTATGTAGCATGGCGGCACTGCACTCCAAGGAGACACTCCTAGGTATGCGAGTTCTAGGTCCCAGATTTCATGGAACAAGAGAGGTTTTGAGCTCTGTGGAGACCATTCCTGGAAGGAGGAAATCCCTTGTATTGCTATCAACTTAGGAGCAGCACTGACTGAGTTCAAAGGCAACTGTGTTCATTGTCCTTATTCAGAAGGATAGGTTGCCCTACTTTTGGAGGCCTTTGAGCAGGGAGGACATCAAGAGCAAAATGAGGAAATCCTAGAAGATTCTCTAAATTTCCCATTTCTTCCCCCCACAAATCTGTTTTGACTGATGATATTTCAGACTTTTTGTTGTTGGTTTGTTTCAGCGGATCCCTTTGAAATGATGCTGAAGTCCCTGTTGAGGTACCAGTCTGGACTCAGTGGGGATGCGGGGGAGAGTCACCTGAGGAAAAAGCTGTATGAAAACGGTGTGACCAAGTCCCTGCAGAGTAATTTTGCTGTCATCCAGAAGGTGAATTCCTTGATTTGAACGCTTGCAGTTTGCAGGCCAGCTTGTAACATTTTCCCGGAGAGAACAGCAATTTGTGGCCTTTTAGTGGAGAGGTTAATGGGGATAGAGGTTGGGGTAAAGGAGCAGAGGGAAGGCTGATTCTGGAACCAGAACCATGTGCTAATTTTGAGAATGTTTTAAAATCTCAATATTCTAACTTCTGAACTTTTATTTCTTCTATTATTATTATGGAGAGGTGGTAGCTTTCCATTATAAGTCTGATTTTTATTTATTTATTTTTGCTGTCTCCCTCAAAGTCCTCAAAAATATAATTTCCACTTTGCATTTTACATATTCCTCGTCTGAGATTTGGTAAATTTGAGATTATTGCACAAAATTTTGCCAGAAGCTGGGAATGGGCGACAGGGGATAAATCACTTGATTGGCACACACTCTTGAGCAGGTCTGGCATCCCCACCAGAACAGATCACTGGCACTCATTCACACTGTGAATGGACAGACATATGGATGAAGCACATTATTTTCTATATTAAGACAGAGGAGTCAATGGAACTGATGTTGTATAAATTGATGTCAGATGCACAAAGTAAACAAAGTGAAAGAAATGCTTTTCCCCTCCATATTCCAGGTGTGGTTGTCTATTACTTGCAGCAATATTGGATAGCATGTTTCACAAAGAAATGTAATGGTGGTGGTAGTATCCATCTGACTGTATAAATACAGAATGAATATGCTTTTGTTTGCATTAGCTCAATACACTTAGAAGGAAGGACAGGGTTTGGTTACGTTTATTTCAAGACATTAGATACAACTAAAAATGCTGTAGTGTCTGAGTTCTAGGTATATCTCCAGAGGGTGGGAGCAGGGCAGGATTCCAGATGTTGGGATTGTACTTGGATGCAGAGCTCTTCTGATGACACACCCTGGCAGCCAAATATAGTGAGTCCTGTTAGCTCCAACCCATGAGTACTAAACGGTTTAAGCATTCCTTTGTGGTAGAGGGAGCAGGCTCTCAGGGATCCTATGGGGAAAAACGGTAGGAACAGCCAACCTTAGCAGGAACCTAAGGCTGAGGTTTATTGTTCTTTAAGTTAATAATAATAATAATAATTAAAAAAAACCCTGCAAGAAGGGGTTATGTATGAGCCATATCCAGTGTCTGGACTGTTAAGAGCTGGGTGAGAATACTTTCTCTTTAAGGTGTGTTTCTAGAGAACAATGGGGTGAAGTGGTAGGTCAAGGAGATTGTTGTAGCTTTCTGATTTCCTTTCTTTTAGCTGTCTGAAGAGTTGCTAGCAAAATGGCTGTCCTTTCCTGAGTCTCAACATGTGCCCCTTTGCCAACACATGCTAGGCTTTGCCATGAAGTCTGTCACACAGACAGCAATGGGCAGTAGCTTTGAAGATGACCGAGAAGTAATTCGATTTCGCAGGAACCATGATGCGGTAAGTCTCGGAAAGAGCCAGGAATGTTCTCCTAGATCCTGTCAGTTTTCCAGGTTTGATGGCATTAGCCTCAATCACTGCATAGTTTAGCAAGAGGTACAAAACGCTGGAGCAAGGGGTACAAAACCTTGGATATTCAGGTTGGTAGGGTCTCCAAGCAGGTGATTTCTCCACTATTTTGTCCCAATTATCTTTAGTCAGCATAAAGAAATAGCTAATAAGTATATGCAAAAACAATGAGGAGTCCGGTGGCACCTTTAAAGGCTAACAGATTTATTTGGCCATAAGCTTATAAGTATATGGTAATTTTTGTAAGGCTGGAGTTTTCTAAAGCACCTACAGGAACTGGGTGTGTGCAAATGTCTTTGAAATCTAATGGCATTTGAGTGCTTAACTCAAACTCTTACGAAAATCCCATCCCAAATCTTTGATTTCTGGTCCCTTCTTAAACCCTCAGTGTTGTGAATAAAGAGAACATCTGAGGTGACCACAGTTAGTCCAAGCAGAGGCTGCCATCCGCACTTACAGAACCATCACGCTACCTGCAAGGGTAATTATGCAAGATTGGTACTTTGTGATCAAGAGGCCCAATACTGAGCTTAAATTGCGAATGAATGGCAATCCCTTTGTAAAGGTTTAAATGGAGTAAACGCTATTTAGTTTCTATATGTAAATGGACCACAGTTACTTTGAATCTTGAATGTTGTGCCTTCTCCCTTTGACCAGCATATCATGGATCCTTTGTGGACCTTTCTAAAATCAAGAGTAAAAATATGATGTGACCTATGGTAGGATGCTACTCTAACATGCAGAATAAGTAGATTGAATTTGTGGCCCTGGTGTCTTTGTGCCTTGGGACACCATGGCTTGGAAGTCTTTGCTAATAGAAGTAGGTTCAGCCTCCAGGAAGTGGACATATGGGAACTAATTTTCAGAGGTGCTGAGTACCACTCTAGCTGAAGTCAGTGGGAGCTGTGGGTGCTTGGCAATTCTGTAAATTGAGGCCATAGTTTCACGCTTTTCTCTCAGAAGCAATCTCTGAGACCCATCATGTGAGTTCCAGCCTTCAGTCAGAATGCTGATGGCTCCGAAGATGAGGATTCAAGGGTGGAACGGAAAAAAGCAGGAACCCAGTGGTTCTGCAAGATAAGATAAAGGCCTCTTAAAGATTATCTGCAAAGGCTTTTTTTATAAATTTGGTTTGTAACCTTTTTTGATTACTTGTGGATAAATGAGGCATACAGAGGATTTTTTATACTCTTTATAAATATTAGGAATGTTAAGTCTCGTCGTCCCGGTTTTGCTAGAGCAGTGGTTCTCAATTTTTTTCACAGATCACTTGAAAATTGCTGAGGGTCTCGGTGGACCACTTAATGATCTTTCCAAATGTTGTTTGTTCCATTGGCTAACTATTGTAAAGCACTTTGGATAAAAGCGCTATATAAAATAAACCTTTATAATAATTAAGGTTTTTTTGTTCTACAAATAAAAGCACACAACTCATATTTTAATATCAGTAGTCTTACCTTTCTAATGCGATGGATGTCCCGTCTCTCCCCTGCCGCAGCAACACCTGCGATGGGGCTGGGAAGGAGGGGAGGTCTCTGCCCCGCCGTGGCAGCCCCTGAGCTGAGGCTGGGATGGAGGCCCATCTCTCACCGCAGTCCTGGAGTTGGGGGAAGTCGCCTCTTTCTCTGGCCACGGCAGCCTTGCTAGTCCCAGATTCCCAACCCCCTCTTCTCACCCCACTGTCCCCTCCCACCTACCCCCTATTGTGAGGTGGCACAAGTAATGTGCCACCTCACATTACTTGTGTCTTCTCCAGGGTCCACTAATTAAGTGAGTGGCCCTTCATTCTCTTGTGTGCGGCTGCCCAGGCACACACCTTAGAGGGAGCTATCCGCAGACCACCTGAATGGAGCTCATGGACCACTGGTGGTCCGCAGACCACAGTTTGAGAGCGTCTCTGCTAGAGGAATCCCTGAGGTGTCTCTGGAATGTACATTGTGAGCTTTTGCACCTCACCTAGAATGACAGGGGTGTTGAATCTTTAACAAAGATATCCTTTCTCCGAGATGTTCAATAGTCACTGGAATTAAATGCTTGTTTACAGAACCAAAAGCTCTTCCTCTTAACTCCAGTCACTTAGACTTGGGCTACCCAACTGAGCCTTACAGATCCCAATCAGTGACGTAAAAGTAAAGGGCCTTCCTTCTCCCACTCAGGATATATATCATTTTTTCAGTTGTAATTAATCCCCAGGACTGTGTCAGCTCAGTTCCAGCAGCATTTTGCAAACAGCCTCACAAACACAGCAGCACATGTGATTGTGCCCACACTTAAAACAAGACCAATTTCCTGTTCCTATAGGGAAGGGGAAGTCTTGATTTTTTTTGTGCATGTGTCAGGATAAAGTTAGGCAGAGCTGCCAGCAACCTGTGACTCGGAGGGTAATGGAATTCATCTGTATCTCTTTCAGATCTGGGCAGAAATTGGAAAGGGTTTCTTGGATGGGTCACTTGACAAAAGTATGACCAGGAAAAAGCTATATGAAGATGGTAAGTTGTTTTTCCACCACCCCCCAAATCCCCCTATCAGCTCATTCACACACCTGTGGTTACTGTGTTTGAGGTAACTACCATATGAAGGTGTTTGATTTGCCCATATTTATTTATGTATTGGCTTTTCTGTGGAATGTATCACCATAGTATCTGATTACCTTGCATACATTATCGATTTTCCTGTGCAGTGAATTTTTGTCATCTCTATTTTACAGACAAGGCCCAGAGAGGTTAAGTGACTTGCCCAAGGTCATACAGGAAGCTTGTGGCAGAGCCGGAAACTGAACTCAGATTTCCTGAGTCCCTGTTTAGTGACTTAACTACAAGACCATTCTTCCTTAGTTAGCCATGAAGCAGAATGTAGCAGTTCTGAATTGTGGCTTTAACCAATGCCTTCCGTGCTGTACATTGGTATTCCCAGTACAGCTTACTATTTTCAGTTATGCATTTGGTTCTCTCATGGCAACTTCATATGCTGCCATATCAGATTATTTTATTTTTGTGCTGTTTTGTCTCTCTTTATTATTAAAATATTAAAGTAATATTAAGGACTTCATTTAAACCCACAAAAACAGAGTGTTCCCATTCTTGCACTTGTGCTTTGTGTTTAAGAACATTAGGCCAAATTCTGCTCTGTTAAATTGATGTATATCCAGAATTGCCTTCATTAGTATTACACCAGTTTTATAGCAGTATGACACAAGAGCAAACTCATCTCCTTTATTTTGTGCACAAGTCCTGCTGGGGTCCCCAGACAGCATGTGAGAGGAAAGAGGTCTTGTCCTGAAGGCACTGGTCTGGGACTTGAAAAATCTAGATTCCATTCCTAGGTCTGCCACAGACTTCTTGGGTGACCTTGGGCAAGTTATTTAATCTCTCTGTGTCTTAGTTCCCCATCTATAAAATGGTGATAATAAATACTTCCCTTTCCCCACCATTTGTCTTTTCTATCTGGACAATTTCTTCAGGAGGGGGACTGTCTCTTACTATATGTTTGTACAATCCCTCACACAATAGGGCCCTTATGTTTATCAAGGTGCTACAACAATGTGAATGTTTAGCAGCAATAACTCTATAGACTACATAGGCTGTGAGATCTGAGTGAAGTATAAGAATGTTTTGTGGAGTGGTTTGTTAAACCCTGAATGTTATTTGAACCTGCTCTCGTGATCTGAGCTGTACCATTTATGTGTCTTGGCTTATTTTGTGAGATCTCTCTGTTTGACTCACACATTTTTAGGTTAAATAACAGTAAACTTCTTGCAAATTGACACTAAGTAACATGCTCCATACCAAGGCTGCCCGGGGGGGAGGCAATTTGCCCCAGGCCCCACAGGGGCCCCCCCAAGAATATAGTATTCTATAGTATTGCAACTTTTTTTATGGAAGGGGCCCCCAAAATTGGTTTCCCCCAGGCCCCCTGAATCCTCTGGGCGTTCCTGCTCCATACAGAGTCGTCTTCTGTCAATGGACACAGGATGGACAGTTTGCCTAAAAGGCTATTTGGGAAGATGGATTCTAAAAGAGTCCTCTGCTGCTTTTGGCGGTGACCAGCTTTTAAAATAATGATTTGTTTGTGTGCCTGAAGCTCTGATGGAGATGGAATCCGTCTTAAAGAAAGTCACAAAGGAGCGGCGGGGCAGGAGCTTCAACCGACACGTCTTCATAGACTCTTTACTGCAAGGTAGCCTGAGTGACAAGCAGGTATGTACAGCTATGGTGGACGTACCATTACATGCTAATGGAGTTTCACTAGATCAATTGTTAATTACATCTTAGCATTTGATTGTCTGTTTTTCATCTCATTCAGTCCAGATTCCTCACTAGAGTATAATGTGCATTTATTTTCATCTTCCAATCTTTAAATGTTATATTTTTGGTTACTTTCTGTTTTGCTGCTTTATTATTCTGTGAACTGGATGGGTATTTAATATTAAGAATCTTTCTTTGCTTAAGTACCTGTTTTAAGCCTTGCATTAACTATGAAAAAAACAGAAGTAAGGAAACAGAGGTTAACAGTGGACGAAGCATGAATTCACAAGTGGCTTTGTAACTAATATGTAGCTATTAGATTAAGAAATAGTAAGAAGAAGAGTAATGTGTGATAAGCTTGCAGTTGCAGCTTTGCTTACTAGCACACTTTATAGCGCATGAACAAGTTATAATCTATACAAGGATTGATTTGCAAAATTAGTAAACCACTCATAAAAGCATTGCATATAGAATGCAGAATATAATGCATGTGTTGGACTCTTTTAGAGTATGTATATAATTAATTGTGTGTGTTGGAGTTGTGGTGCACCCTAACCAACCCCTACAGCTGAGCCTGATCACCTCAGTTATAGCTTTATGAAATTCCAATAAAGAAACCTCAGGGACAAGTCCAGATTTGCACTGAGTTTTTTGAATTCCAGAGGACTGGATAAAGTGTTCTCCCAAAACTGGACAAGACGTTCTGGATAAGCCAAGTGGAAAAGGTCTTGGAGGGAATCCCAATACCCTTTCAGGGGAAGCACTATAGAGAGAGTTCAGTCCTATCCTTTCATGCTAGATTTCTTGCTATCTTGAGTTAAGTGATTTAGTGTGGTGGAATGGACGATGTGATTTGTCATTAAATTCTTTAATGTTTTTTCTGACTCCATACCCCTGAACCAGATTTTGTTTCATAGATCCTGGAAGACACAATGATATTCTCTCTGGCGGGGTGTGTAATCACGGCTAACCGTAAGTAGAGAACACAGGCAGCTTTCAACTCTGTAACAGAGATAAGGGGACTAATCTATGTTTTGTTTTTTTTAAAAAGCATGGCAAGATGAAATTTATTTTCATGTAAAGCAAAAACAAAATTTCCCTTTCCTTTTCTCTTATACTAGAAATTTATTCAGGCAGGTATTTTTCCAGCTTTGTCCAGGTGCCCTGTTGGTGCACCTTTCTAGTTAGTGGGTTCTAGTGGATTGAAGCCAAGCTGTTAGACAGTCCTCCATGTCATGCAGTGAGTCTTAGAATTTCCTGCTGCTGTTCTTCACTTGGACTCTAAGCCCATCCAGTGATGTTAAATTAGATGAAATTGTATCAAAGGGAAGCAGCCCAAAATGATCATCCCTTGAAATAAACTGTGTTGCTCTTGGAAGATTTAGAGCAATCTGATGTTTGACTGGCTGTTTCATGTTTCCCTACAGCATGTATGCTATTGACTTTTTTTTTTTTTTTTTTTTTGAAGTTTCTTGCTTTCATATAAGGATTATGAGAAAAGGAAACAGAAGTAAGAACCAGATGGAAACCTTTTAGCTGCACAAATTGTTACTATGTTGGGGAACTTTTCTAAACTAAATCTGCAGGATTAACAGGCTCAAAGTCATCCACTTATCTGGAATCCCGAAGACAACCGTCCAAATGTAGCACTTAACCAAGATGTTGAAGGGTAGTGAAAGTCAAGTAGCAAAGCTCACATAAAGAGAATGTCAGTGATACAGGGAACTCTCTCTACCAGTGTTTTGTCTGTTTAATTTTGTGATGGGACCCCCCGTACAACCCCAAGAGTTGAAAATGGCAAAATGCCTGCTCACTCTTGCTTCTTGCAGCTTGGAAACACTACCTGACATGGGCTTATTTCATATTAGAGCTGTCTATCTTTCTGATAATTTTATTGGATGAGTCTGCCTAGATAGTGTATCATAAAAGTCTATTGCTAGATACACAAAAGACCAGATCCAGCCCCATGGTACAGGGAGTTGTTATACAGCCCTTGTGCCACCTGAATCCCTCTTGTGCGCAGAGAGAAAAGGGGGCAAGTGACAATATTGCTGCCACCTTCCCGTCAAAGCTCCACCAGGGGCTGTAAGAGCTCCATTGATGGAAAGTGCTAAATCAGTGAATCCCCAACTGCTCAGTAACATCCATTTCCTGGCCAGCACTGTCAACTCTCCTGTTACCCCCCTGCGGGAGGGGAGGTTTTGGCTGTGTTCTTCACGTGTGTTGGAGCCTCGCTTTTTGGTAGACTTACTACTCAGGACCTTTTAGTTAAATCTAGCCTGATGGTCTAAATTCTCCGATTACCCTGAGTGCTGGCCTGTGTGCAGGGAGTATGACTGTTGTAGGAGCTATGCTCTGGGGATTGTGGGAGGAGCAGCAGTATGGAGTGGTTGACCCTTCTTAGGACTGTCTGTTCTCTTCTGTGCTGATCGTGGAGCTCTGAGGCTGCAGCACCCCAAGCCTATTAAATGACCATTTCCTTCTTAATCCACTTGGTTTGATCATTTTCCAGCATTTCCCAAGTTTCCTGTCACCAGGACAGGAAAAGGGATTCCAGATTGTAGTATCCCTGGATAGCATCATTCAGACTCTGTCCTGTTATTCAGTATAGAATCAATATGGTCTACAGGGTAAATTCTATACAGCTACATTTTATAGTTCATACAGATGCTATCCTTTCACATTTGCATCTCGTGTGTCTCCCTAATGCTTCTTAGTCACTTCTTCTAATCACTGCATTAGAAGAGTAACATTGCAGAGACAGAGAGCAGGAAGACAGGAGTTGATTTGTCCCCCTTAAATGAGGAAATGGATTTGCTGAGCCAGCACTCTCCTTGCTCCTTTCTTAGTGTGTACCTGGGCAGTCTATTTCCTGACAACATCAGAAGAAGTCCAGCAGAACCTCTACAAGGAGGTGGACCGAGTTCTCGGAAAGGGCCCACTTACGCATGAGAAAATTGAGCAGCTCAGGTGGGTCCACATTAAGAGTGGGAGAAGCCCTTGAGCTAAATAAGATGTCATTGTGATCCTGTGTGCTAAAGGCTGACTCCTCTCCATGCTGGTGAAAGGAGGGAGAGCAGCAACACTGACCAGTGTGTCCAGTGATTCAGGTAGCATGCCCATCAGAAGCCCAGGTAGAGTTTGCTTGGAGTCCAATGGGAGCATTTCCCTTGACTTCATTTGGAGCTGGATTGGGCCCCATGACAAGATGCCTTGTGGTGGGCTCGGAAGCTATGCTCTGAACCATGTCTTGCCACTCCTTTGAACAGGAACAAAGGGGGTTTCCTTGACTGGTGACTGTTGTTGATGGCTATGTACTCCTTTGGAAAAGTCCAAGAGGAGAGAATAGGAGAGAGACCTTTTCTGTAGGTGTTAGAACCGCCCTATAGAAAGCAACAGAGAATTATATCCCTGGTGTAGGATTCTACCAGATAGTTCAAAAAAACCATGTTAGATTCTATTCAATTGTGTAGGTTTTTAGATAATTTCACAAGTACCATGTTAAATTTCTGTAGAACCTCTTAGTTTCAGCTTTACTAATAATAGTAATGTAGGTGGTGTTTGTGTTGCAGTAGTGCCTAATCAGGAGTGGGCCCTCTTACGTGAGGTGCAGTACAACACAGTCCTCACCCTTATTCAGCACTTAAGTGCTTTACTGAGTTGGGACCAAGGTGCAGAGGATTAATAGTTTTAAGGCCCTCCAAAGTAGGTGTGATTGGGAGCAGTGGGGACATGACCTGAGGTGGTGGTTGGGGACTGGGCACAGTGCGCTGCACCTTCAGCAAGGAGTGTTGCCAGTGTCCCTAAAGCATGTCCCTCAGCGCTTGGATGCCACAGTGCTAGATGCCTTAAACAAACCTCAGAGAGTCTCTCTCTCCAGCCACTGATGCAGCATACCTCTGCAGTCCCCTGCTATAGCTTTTGTAGGGCCTTATGGAGCAGTGGAACGCTGGAGAGAGAGCTTCCTAGTCTCTCCTTGATGACATTTGTTGTCTAGCTGCTATCAGCTGGCCACTGAACAGATATATTATTTTTATAACCGCCCATAAAAACCCTCTTGCTTCATCTGCAAATGTTTCAAGACTCCGCACTGAGTGTGTCCTGGAAGCAGCTCTGTGAGAGGAGCTGTGATCCCAAATGCAGAGGGTCAGCAAGTCTAGGGCAGCCTCACGCAGAACAGCCATTCCTGATACCACAGAAACATACACTTGCTTGTCTCAGAAAAAGTTTTATTGGCACAGACTTCTGATTGCAGGTATTGCCGGCAGGTCCTGTGTGAGACAGTGCGGACAGCAAAGCTTACGCCAATTGCTGCACGGCTGCAGGAGCTGGAGGGAAGAATTGACCAGCATATTATCCCCAAAGAGGTAGGACAGAGCTAGGAGCTCAAACTTGCCCTCTCCTCTTAGTTGACTTTGTTCTTTGTGATTCTGAAGTTCCCATTATGGTGGAGAAGGGGAGCACTGCGCCCAATTACTGTCAAAGCCCGATTATTTCTCTAGCACAGCTTACACCAAAAGGACAGTCTGTCTTTGATATTTGTGCAGTTTATCTTGGAGCCTAAAAGGTGCTCTGCCCCTTTCCTCTGTGAAGAGGCTATTCTAGAACCCTGAGTGGTTTATTATAATGCCCTTCCATGGACTCCTTCTGCTGAGGTGTCTGTTTCTGGGCTAAGTTGTGCACAGAAGATCCTAATTTAAGAACATAAGAATGCCCATATTGAGTCAGACCAATAGTCCATCCAGTCCACTGTCCTGTCTGACAGTGTCCAGATGCTTAAAAGGAAATGAACAAAACATGGCAGTCATCAAGTGGATCCATCCTCTGTCATCCAGTCCCAGATCTGGCAGTCAGAGGTTTATGGACACCCAGAGCAAGGGGTTGCATCTGTGACTATCTTGGTTAATAGCCATTAGTGGACCTATCCTCCATAATCTTATCTAGTTTTGTTTTTTTTTAACCCAGTTACACTTTTGATCTTCACAACATCCCCGGCAATGATTTCCACAAGTTGACTGTGAATTGTGTGAAGTAGTACTACTTTTTGTTTTTTACCTACTGTGTATTAATTTCATTGGGTGACCCTTGATTCTTGTTATGTGAAGGAATAAATAGCACTTCCTTATTCACTTTCACCACACTATTCACGATTTTATAAACCTCTATCATGCCCCCCTCTTAGTTGGCTCTTTTCTAAATTGAATAGTTTCAGTCATTTTAATCTCTGCTCGTATGGAAGCTATTCCATACCCTTAACCATTTTTTATGCCCTTCTTGGTACCTTTTCCAGTTCTAATATATCTCTTTTGAGATTGGGTGACCAGAACTGCATGCAGTATTCAAGGCATGCGCATACCGTAGATTTATGTAGTGGCATTATGATTTTTTCTCTCTTATCTCTTCCTTTCCTAATGGTTCCTAATATTCTGTTAGATCTTTGACTGCCAATGCACATTGAGCAGATATTTTCAGAGAACTATCCACAGTGACTCCAAGATCTTTCTTGAGTTGTTATAGCTAATTTAGAGACCATAATTTTGTATGTGTACTTGGGATTATTTTCCAGTGTGCATTACTTTGCATTTATCAACATTGAAATTCATCTGCCATTTTGTTGCCCAGTCACCTTGCTTTCCAAGAACCTTTTGTAACTCTTCAGTCTGTTTTGGACTTACAGAATTACTCAAGATAGTTACCAGTATTGTCTGCAAACCATGCACCTCATTGTTTACACTTTTTTCCAGACCATTTATGAATATGATGAAAAGCACTGATCCCAGTAGAAAGCCCTGGGGGACACCACTATTTACGTCTCTCCATTTTGAAAAGTGACCATTTATTCCTAGCCTTTGTTTCCTATCTTTTAACCAGGTACTGATCCATGTGAGAATCTTCCCTCTGTTCCCATGACTGCTTACTTTGCTTAAGAGCTTTGAGAGACCTTGCCAAAGGCTTTCTGCAGGTCCAAGTACACTATCCTACTGGATCACCCATGTCTGCGTGTTTGTTGACCCCCTCAAAGAATTCTAATGGATTGCTGAAGCATGATTTCTCTTTCCAAAAGCCTTGTTGAGTCTTACACAACAAATTGTAGAGGAGTACTTGTGGCACCTTAGAGACTAACAAATTTATTTGAGCATAAGCTTTCGTGGGCTGCAGACCCACTTCATCAGATGCATGTAGTGGAAAATACAGTAGGAAGATAGATATAGATATAGATATATACACGCACACACACAGAGAAAATGAAACAATGGGTGTTACCATACATGCTATAAGGAGAGTGATCAGTTAAGGTGAGCTATTATCAGCAGGAGAGAAAAAGAGGCCGCCTTTTTGACTTAAACCACTTCTTTTATTCTGTTTAGTCTGGTGGCATTATTTTGGTAGTCTTACTATTCGTATTAATGTGGGATATACATTTAGTTTGAGCCTTTATTATGGTGTTTTTAAAAAGTTTCCTTGCAGGCATTTCACTCTTGTGACTGTTCCTTTTAATGTCCATTTAACTAGCTTCCTCATTTTTGTGTAGTTCCTCTTTCTAAAGTTAAATACTACTGTGGTGGACTTCTTTGGTATTCTCCCCCACGCTCATGTACATTATGGTTGCTATTGCCAAACGATTTAGCTATATTCATCTCTTGGACCACATCCTGTGTTCCACTTAGGACTAAATCAAGAATTGTCTCTCCCCTTTTGGGTTCCAGGACTAGTTGCTCCAAAAAGCAGTCATTAATGGTATCTAGAAACTTTATTTCTGCATCCTGTCCTGAGGTGGCATGTACTCAGTCAGTATGGGGATAACTGAAATCCTCAATTATTATTGAGTTTCAGTTTTGATAGTCTCTCTAATCTCCCTGAGCATTTCACAATCACCATCACCATCCTGATCAGGTGGCTGGTATATATTTCTACAGCTATCCTCTTATTATTCAAGCATAATTTCTATCCATAGAGATTCTATACTGTTTGATTCATTTAAGATGTTTATTATATTTGACTCTGCTTTCTTTCTCATATGGCACCATGCCCCCACAAGCATGTCCTATATATTAGGTCTCCTGGTATTGGTGTCCCATTGATTGTCATCACTCCACCAAGTTTCTGTCATCATTCCACCAAGTAGGGTCTGATACTGTCACCTTTACAGATACAGAGAAAGACTTTACTCTGCACGCCGTCCACTGATTCCAGTGGGACTTACTTGCAAAGTAAGGGACTGATGCAAAGCCCATAGAAGCTAGTGGGAGAAGGACAGTGGATCAGGCCCTAAGGTACTACTAACTATGGGCAAGGGTGGCAGAACTGGGCCCTTAAATTATAAAATCCTAATTTATTGGCAGATGCTGCTTGCCTTACTCACTGACCAGAACAAAATCTATTGCAGTTCCATTTATTTCAGTTGAGTCGCATCAGCTTGCATCAGGTGTGATTTGGTCCAGTGGGACTGACTCACATAAACAGAGCAGAACTTGGCCTGTAGATTGTGACATACCTGTTCTGAAGAGTTTACAACAGAGGCGCTGGAAAAAAATAAAAAACTAAAGGGCCCTGGGATTGTGATTAAGGACATTTGGAAGCCATATAAGGTTGACATTTACAAGGCAGTGCTGCTTTTTGAGTGTCTGGGTCTCATTTTTCTCTCTCTCTCTCTGTACTTGGTTGGATTGAGCAGAGCTGACAACGATGGTGCAGGCTTCCCTTTGCTTACATTAAACTGCTCCCTGACACACATGCTCTGTTTTAATTTCAATATGGTTTTGAGTAGGTTCCTTGCACAAATGAAAGTGATGGCTTGAATTTATGCTAGTGATGGGCTCAGTCCTAATCTTTAACATACTTTGTATCATTTGTGCCTGACTAGTTGTGGGAGGAATGAGGAGATCATGTGTGAAACAGGTTTTGTCTTTGTGTACTAGAGATGGGATTTAACCAGATCCCTGGCCAACATCCCCAGAATTTTAGTGAAGTTTGAATCTGTATCTGAACTTGTGACTGGCTTCTATCTCAATATGGGCTAAATTTGAACTCTGGATATGAACACCCTGGAAGTTTGGATCTGGATATGAACTTAGTGGCTTGATTTCCCACACTTTATAGAGACCAACAGGGTCCAATTAAAGTTGCTCTAAAGACCTATAGCAATTGAATAGAAAATGATAGCTTAAAAATTAAAGGTATTAGAGATAGGATATGCTATTAAATGTGATGTGATGGTCCCAAAACCCCCAATTGAATGGTGTGTCCTTTTCCGTTATGTTCTATATAGAACTCTTCCATAAGGGCTGTCTAGTGGTAACTTTATCCCTGTTGTGTATTCTACACTGACTAAGATGTGTTTTTTCTTTTCATTTCAGACTCTTGTGCTTTACGCTCTTGGTGTGGTGCTTCAGGACAGTTCAGCTTGGGCCTCACCCTATAAGTATGGGATACCAAAAACTTTATTACAGTTTGTTCATTTTTTCTTTTGGATTTTGCCTCTATGTCCCTATGGGTAGGCTGTCAAACCTTCCTTAAGTAGCCTGTCGAGGAGAGAGGTGGAAGGAACTCCCTGCTAAGATTTGTCATGGTCTCTTGATTGTCTCCAAGGACAGGGTTTTGGGTAACTCCAAATATGATCTTGCAGGTTACATATTTGTTGTGTATTAAGGAGTACAACAACAGATTTTCTGGTTATTCACAGCCCTCCCTTGGCAAATGCTGTGGGACTATTTTTCAGGTTTGCTACAAGGGGAAGACAGTGATTAAAATGGATTTGAAATCACTGTTCATTACTATAAAACAATGGCTCACGGGAGGAAATGTCAGTCAAAGATTTTTGTTTTTTAAGGGGAAGGAAACTCTACCTCATTATTTCCACCCATGAAAACAAAAAGGATCCTGAAAATTAGAACTCTAGAGGGCAAAAGGAAATGCTGTAGCTTGCTTTGGCCTCCAGGTGGCAATTTTTAACACTGGTTTGACATAGCTTAGGCAGGAAGGAATGAGGGTCAGTGATTCTAGTCTGAGAAAACAGACAGTGGAGCTTGTGGGAGAAAAAATTGCTCAAAGGGCTCCATTCTTTCTCTTACAACCATAACCTTTGCTTCAGGGGAAGAAGGAGGGTGGAGACGCCTTCTGCCCTATCAGCATCATGCTAGCTGATGCCTCCAGGAGCACTAGGGGATCATACATCAGAATGATAGCTGCACTGTCCTTAGTTCGGCAAGGGAGCACTGGCTGGAGAGGAAGCTGGAGAACAGGGCCATGGCCCACAGTCAGCACAACACACACCCAGTCACCGCCTGCCAGTAGATCAAGGGCTGAGATTGTGGCTGACTTGGGGGAGGAGGGTTTCTTGTGTGCCCTCCTTTTGCCCACCTGAGCAGGTTTAGCCACAGTCCAGTCCTAATATAGTGTGGGTTAACGTCTGCTTTCAACAGTTTTTTTTTTTAAATGAGCGTGTTTCCCTTCTTGTTATACCATCTGTAATTTGCCAGTTTTAATTAGGGTGCGAATGTGGAGCCCATTCCTGCTGCCACTGAAGGTCAATGGGAAAGCTCCTTTTGACTTTAATCAGAGTAGGATCAGAGCTGTAGTTCATAGGCACAGGCAGGGAGCCAAAGGTTTGAAGTGTAATGGAAAGGATCTAATACACGGTGAGAGAGAATTGCCTTAAAGTCATCTAATTGCATATTTTCTATAATATCATAGCTCGTGTTTTAAGCTGCCTGGCATTTTATTAGTCTCCTGTTGGTTACTTGATTATGGGAATTTCATTTTAATTAAACCAGTAGTTCCCTTAAAGCTTTCATCAACCCAATGCTTAAACAAGTTCTTCTTGTTCTAATGAATCATCAGCTTCCCCCACACACATGCCAGCTGCTTGAAGTGGAGGGTGAGGGGCAAGAAGAATTGGAAATCTTCATGTAAGCAGTGGGGAAGGAAAGGAGAGAGAAATTAGATTGCATGTGCTCTTCGCAACCTGCATGATGTAGGAGGGAGAAGGCATTCGATTGATGCTGATAGCAAAGTAGTGGGTTCCTGAGTTTTAGGATTTCATTAGTCTCTGCCCCTTATGTGTACAGATGTGCGCACACACATGCATGCATAGCCAGGAAGGAATCAGTCCCTGTTTTGTCTTACAGATTTGATCCAGACAGATTCAATGATGAATCCGCTATGAAAAACTTTTCCCTGCTGGGCTTTTCGGGAAGTCAGGAGTGCCCGGAGTTGAGGTGAGATAAAGAAACAGTTATGTGTATATGTGGATGCAGGGATAGGAAGGAACAGCTTGTTCCTCTTAAATTTGTCAACTATTGAACACCAACCTTGGCAGACTGTATCAAACGTGACTGCAGAATTCATCTCATTGACTTCTTTTATAATTCTTCCCCCCTAGGTTTGCCTATATGGTGGCTACAGTGCTGCTGAGTATGTTGGTAAGGAAATTATATCTGCATCCCGTGAAAGGGCAGGTCATGGAGACCAAATATGAGCTGGTAACCTCGCCAAAGGAAGAAGCATGGATAACTGTATCCAAGAGAAGCTGAGTGAACAAAGCCAGGAGTGAGTGAGTGAAAGCCTCAGAAAGGAACCCTCCTGCATCATGCTGAATGGTCAAGGGTTTAACATCACCGTTTCATTACTTGCCATGTTCTTAACCCAGCAGCCCCTTGATATTTTTTGTAACTCAAAATAATTGTATTAAAGTAGATTTAATCCTTGTGCCTTTTGGATGCATTATTTTGACCTCTAACCATTTTGTGTTCAAGGAAGCAACATAATCTAACAGTTTACTCATAAGAACTGCAGTATTGGAATAAGCCAGTACTCCAGCTAGCCCATTATTTGTATGACAGTAGCTGAAGTTGGATGCCTCAGAGGAAATCATAAAGCCCTCTAATGCAGGGCAAACTTTTTGGCCTGAGGGCCACATCTGGGTGTGAAAATTGTATGGTGGGCCATGAATGCTCACAAATTTGGGGGCTGGGGTGCAGGAGGGCATGAGGGCTCCGGCGGGGGTGTGTGGGCTCTGAGGTGGGGCTAAGAATGAGGAATTCGGGGTGCAGGAGGGTGCTTCGGGCTGGGACCCAGGGGTTCGGAGAGCGGGAGGGGGATCAGGGTTGGAGCACGGAAGGGGGTTGGAGGGCACTTACCTCAAGCAGCTCCAGAAACAGCAGCATGTCCCTACTCCGGCTCCTATGCGGAAGCACTGCCGGGTGGATCTGCATGCTCACCTGTGCGGAGGCACCCCACTGCTTGGGATGGGGGCAGCATGCGGAGCCCCCGGCTGCCCCGTTGTGTAGGAGCCAGAGGTGGGATGTGCTGTTGCTTCTGGGAGCCGTGTGGAGTGGGCCAAGACCCCGACCACGCTCTCTGGCTGGAGTGGGGCAAGCCCCAGATCCCACTTCCCGGTGGGAGCTCGAGGGCTGGATTAAAATATCTGGAGAGCCAGATGTGGCCCAAGACCATAGTTTGCCCATCTCTGCTCTAATGCAGGGCTGTACTAGGTGGAAATTTTTTCCTGACCCCAGCTACTGATAAGGCTCAGGAGGTATGAAGATTGAGAACCCTGTATATTTTCGTTCTAACTAGTGTGTACCTTCCCTGTTAGCTCTAGCTGTATCTGTATCACTGCAATCTTGATAAGATGGGGAGTGGAGGTGCTAGAAAATGAGATGGGAATTACATCTACTGGATCCCTAGCTGTGTACGCCTGCTGGCATGGAGAGATGTTTAATAGAACTGACTGTTGTTAATCATGTTTATCGGAATAGCGCTTAAGGACCAGCCAAGAATGGGGCCCCATTGTGCTAGGCACTGTATAAACACAGTCTTTGCTGGTCCCTGCCCCATAGAGCTTACAAGATGCCCATAGGTGGGGGAAGGGGTAGAACACCCCAGCAGAGTGTGATGGCAGCAAATAGCATGTTAGTTTCGTAATGCACTTTTTTAGAGGCTTTTAGTTAGGATAAACTACATGGAAAGAAAAGGGAGGGGTGAGGAGATGCTGGAGAAAAGAGGGGTGTGGGGGCAGGGGAGAAAAGGGAAAGGGGCAGGTGTGAAGTGAAGCAATTAGGGAGAATAGGGAGAGGAAGAGTTGGAGCAAATAGCCAATCAGCGCAGGGCAGAGACTGTCCAGTCAAAACTGTAGGAAGTTCTCTGACTGGCCCAGGCCCCTGCTTGGATGCTTTAGCCCAGCAGCTCCAGCTGGCTGGGGTCTCTGCTTGGTTCCTCTCCAGTTTCTCCTCGAGGCCATAGGGTGAGGTGGGGGGGAAGCCAGGAGGCAACACCTGAGTCCTAGTTTCCCTGATTGTGGGGGGATCCACTGCACTGTGCTGGTGGGGAAGGGTGGCGTTGGCTGGTCATGTAGGGCTAGGGAGGGAAATGGTTGTCCAATTCCTGCTAAAACAGTAGTGGCAGTTTTAAAAAGAACCAGGCCAGGATTCTCCAGACAGCAGATTTTGAGGCCAGAATCTGATTTAATCAGCGTCAGGAATGATTGCTGAACCTCATTCATCGCACAGCATCAGATCACTGCAAGGCTGGCAGAGCAAATGTGGGAAGTGGAGAGGGCTGATTTTATAGGCCTTTGGGGTTACCATTCTGATTTACAAGTAAAAAGCCCTTTACAGAGTCCTCTTCCCAACCATGGTTAGCCAAATTAGCACCAAGTACAGCCTGTTTGTGCACTCTCCCTCCCATTGCCCTAATACAGTGGTTCCCAACCTCGCTTTTTTTTAGCGTGTTCATAGATTCTAGAACTGGAAGGGACCTCGAGAGGTCATCGAGTCCAGTCCCCTGCCCTCATGTTGGGATGGGATAGACAGGCTGGTGCCCTCATGTCCCCCTTGCCCTAAATCGTGACACACGTGCTGTCCTCTCTCCTTTATTCTGTCCATTTTCTCACACTTCCTTGTTCCTTTTTCCTTTTCTACGTGCTTTCCTCACCCCCTTCCCACTTCTCTCCCGCCCCCTAAACCTGCTTCTGATGACGGATCCCCATTCCCTCTCTCAACACAATGCTGGCTGAGCTTATCTGGGGATGGAGTAGAGAAGCTTGGGCTGGAAGGCTGCTACTTCAGCCTGCAGCCACCAACATATGAGCTGCTCTTGCAACCAGTCATTTTAACAGCCACAGGAGGAGAGAAGCTTCCAAGCTACCTTATCTGCAGAAGGGTCAGCATGTTTCAGGTGGAGAAGATAGAGCTGGGCAACTGCAGCTTTCTTCACCTACACTGTGATTCTTTTCTCTGGCACCTCCAGGTTGGGAAACACTGCTCTTCTAAAAGTGTCTTTGTTTCTTTATTGTTGCTCACTGCCGGCCTAAACAGTGTCCTAGTAGCTCTGATTGGATTAACATCTGATGCCACCTTCAGTTGAAATCTAAACAGAAAATCCTGCCTTTGGGTTCAGAACTCTGCTTTTGTGGAGCTGATGAGATTCAAAACTCCAGAATGGTCCCTGATCCCACTGATACACAGTGGTGGGTGGGAGGAAAAGAGATATTTTACTATCTTTGTTTTCTGGGTAGAAAAAGAACTATCACTGTGTGATTCAGCCCCTCGCACCTCTGACGTTTAATCTCGCCTCCATGTAACTGAAGGTTGGTCCTGTCCCAGATAGCAATGCACCCTAAGCCTTGCTTCACTGCTTATGTAAAACTCGATTTTCCCAAAGGTTGCAGATATTTCCAAAACTCTTTGGAAAAATAAGTATACACAAATTTATTTTAAAATATCCCTGGTGTGTAGGGGAGCCAAAATGGAGGATAATTTATTCTTGGAGTGGCAGAATAACACTGTAGCTGTTAAGAACCTGTCTGAGAATAGCTGACTTTGTAGTATACTTAAGGCCATAATTCACTTTCTGACTGTCACACAGTGGGAATGATGATTCAGACACTAGGAAACTTTTTCAAAAATAATTGTCCAAAAGTATCAACCTTCTGTTTAGTTCTGCTTGGAGTTCCCTGAATTGGGATAAGATGTATTCTTGTGATGTCCATTAAAGTGTCAGATACACACAATGCTTATTCACCTCTTATATTGGTGTAAATTGAGAATAACTCCATAGCAGTCTATATCTGCACTGTGCGTGGTTAAGGTTCATGGAATGCAAACAATACCCTTGTGTAAAAATCAGTAAGGGGGAGAAGAATCTGGCGCAGTCTGGTGGAGGAGGCTAACATCTGAGGAATAGCTTGTATTAGCTCTAGTGGGCAGTGCCAGTGTAGAATAATTCACTGCCCGTATCAGCTAGGAACTGTGCCAAGTGCTGATAGAAATGGGAGGAAGTAAAGTGATAAATGCCCAGAATACAAGTTTCTAGCACGAGTACATTAATATTATTACACTTCTTTGAGTGACATTAAGGGTGTGACTGAATTATTTACTTAACACTGTAAGCAACCATTCTTCATTGCTTAATATCTGTCATTTCAAATTGGATGAGTCTTAAAGATTCAGTTCATGAGTCATCAGCCCAGCTGCAATTTTTCTTTCTTAACAAAATGCCTTATTTTACAGGCGGCAGTTCAAGGGTCCTTGCTATCTGCTCCCTTACCAATGCATAGTACGTTTTTCATATTAAAAGCTCAAAAATACATTTTTTGGTCATTTCCAGTAGGCAGCTGTTTTTTCTCCAATGTGTGTGGGGTTGGTTGACTGAGGTATATTTAAGTGAATGTTTAGGTTTGCCATTTTAGCACCTTTGTCAAAGCATTCAGACAGAAAGCCCCTTTAGTCAAGAAAAGGGTCAACATATGCAGCAGCAGTACAGCCCTTGTGGAAAAGTCCTATAGAAACAAAACCAACAGGGTGGTAGAGAAATTGCCTCTATAGGCTTTTTTTAAAACTGTCCTATAGACTTCTACAGTAGAACCTCAGAGTTACGAACACCTCGGGAATGAAGGTTGTTCATAACGCTGAAATGTTCATAACTCTAAACAAAACATGGTTGGTCTTTCAAATGTTTATAATTGAACATTGACTTAATTCAGCTTTGAAACTTTATTATGCAGAAGAAAATGGTGCTTTCCCTTTATTTTTCTAGTAGTTTACATTTAACACTGTACTGTAGTATATTTGGGTTTGGTTTGTTTGGTTTATTTTAGCTCTGCTGCTGCCTTATTGCAGACTTCTAAATGAGATGTGTGTGCCTGGTCAGTTTGTAACTGAGGTTCTACTGTATTCTGTAGCAAAACTATAATTCTCTTAAATCCTATAGGATGGTTAAAATAACCTTTCTGTATAAGGTTTTTGCTGTTACCCATGGTATTTTATCACAGAAGACAGACACGTGTAGGGGCGAGCAGTAAATCTGTCTCCATGCCTATCTAGGTTCCTGCAATGAGACCCAAGCAAGTTCTGAAGGCACTGAGTGGGCGCAGAGGGTTGCCCTTTTATTCATATTGCAGCATCATGGCCATTGGCTTTAGCAGAGACTACAAAGCGGGATAAGAAGTGCTATTATGGTGGTAGTTTTGTGATACAGGCACTCGTGAACTAGGACAACCATCTTATTTCAGCCAGGCCTCCAAATAGCCATTAAATGGCATTAGCTCATAGTCTATTCCCCAGCATATAAACCAGTTGCCTTGGAATAGTGATATGCATAGCCTAGCGCCTGACGTGAGAAATGGCTGACAGTATTTGTGGCATCCATCTCTGGGCTGAGTGCAGTATATTTCATTTTGCATTCAGGGCCAGCTGACTCTTGCTCTCTGAAAAGTCTTTGTTTGGCCACTCTAGGACTCCACTGTTAAAACACCTTGACAAGCTTAGACTCCCCATTTACGCTGTGTTGAATACATTGAACCCCAGTGGTTGTCCAGGCAAACTGGAAAATCACCTGGATAATACCTTCATGGGCACTTCAGAACTGCCCATTTAAAGGTCAACTATCACTACACTGAAATGTCTGAGATAAATGTGCTCTGCCGTTAGGCAGTAATTAGAATTTCACCTTTGACTGTAACCCTACGTGGCTCTTTTCAAGGCTTTTATCACTACTGCAGAAAGAACTACCTGGAATTAGATGCTGGTGTATAGATACCAGCATCTGATTAGTGCACTAGAAGTACACTGGATATTTAGATCCGTTCTGTATCCAGCTCTATTGATGGAGCTGGTGCAAAGGAAGCCAACTAGGATCACATCTGTGAAAGCAGTTTAGGGAGCAGGGATCTACCCCTTTCTCCCTCCTGGATGGGGTGGTCTGGTCTGAAACTTAAAGCAGCAACTTTTAATGCTTGAGTTAAAGGCAAATCTCTATTGTTAGTGGTTAAGCCTTCAGCCACCAGAAGGCGATACTACTGCAACTATACTAGGAGGTCAGCAAGAACTGCATTTGGCCTGAGTAAGGGCTATTAAATGGGATGCAAGGTGTTTCCCTGGGGCTCAAAGGTGAGCACCACTTGGCAGCTGTCTCTTTTAGGGTTCTTAGTGATCACTTTTCAGTTAGGCAGATGCCACATGACATGTCTTGTGCTGAAGTGCCAGGATTTTGGGAATGGGGGAAGGGTAAAAGGAACCACCAGGAAAAGACACATAAAATGTTCCATATATGAACAGGGAAGGTGAGAAGATAAGAGTTGTCATGGCAATGTTGCCTCAAGATATATATTTTTAAATCTCTGTGAATTCTGGCATTCAAAGCACATTTGCATCTCCCTGAAAGGTTTTGGGATTTTTTAAAAAAAGCATTTTTCCTACTTTTCAGGGCATTTTTTTTCCTGGAGAGTCCCCTCCCCGCTCCCCCCAAGATAACATCAGGCTGATAGCACATTATTTAACACTGTCAAAGAAAAATTGTGTTTCCTGCAGGACAGAAGTATCCATCGTTGTCCTATTCCCTTGGCCAGATGCCTGACAAAAGCATGTGATCATCTCCCTGGCGGAGGAGGTTGTTTAGCAAGGGCCAGTGCTTGCCATTAAACAGCCACATGGATATATTTTGCTGTATTCCAACCAAATGTTTTTTTTGCTGATACAGACTAACATGGCTACCACTGAAACCTGAATTCTGATTATAGTCAGTGCTTAGATACCAAGTGATATAGCACCTCCACTAATGTAACTGAAAATAGAAGTTGGCCAAGAGAAACTAGGGCTTAAGATTCAAAAAAGCAAAGAACGACGAGACAGACAAAATGTTGGCCCTAGTCAGAATCCTGAGTGTGGGTTACAGCATCATGATCCAATGGCTGGAAGTTGTGGCTAGACAAATTCAGACTGAAATAAGATGTACATTTTTTACAGTGAGGGTAATTAGCCATTGGAACAAATTACCAAGGTTAAGTCTCCATCACTGACAATTTTTAAATCACAGTTGCCTGTTTTGCTAAAAGATATGCTTGAGGAATTAGTTTGGGGAAGTTCAGTGGCCTATAGCTGATCATACTGATCTTGTCTGGTATTGGAATCTATAAGCTAGGGTTGCCACCTTTCTCATGGCACAAAACCGAACACCCCTGCCCTGCCCCTTCCCCAGGGACCCACCCCCATTTGCTCCATCCCCCCCTTCCTCCATCACTCGCTCTTCCCCACCCCCACTCACTTTTACCAGGCTGGGGCAGGAGGTTTGAGAGCAGGAGGGAGGTGAGGGCTCCAGTTGGGGAAGCAGGCTCCGGGGTGACGCCAGGGATGAGGGGTTTGGGTTGCATGAGGGGGCTACGGCAGGGGATAATGGGCTCTGGGTGCAGATGGGGCCAGAAATTAGGGTTTCAGGTTTGGACCAAGGGGTTCAGAGTGCAGGAGGGGGTGCAGGCTCTGGAGTGGGGCCAAGGGTGAGGGGTTTGGGGTGAAGGAGGAGGTTCAAAGCTGGGGGTGGGTTGTTGGAGGGTGCAGGCTCAGGGAGGGAGTTTGGGTGCAGGAGGGGACTCTGGGCTGAGGCAGGAGGTTGGGATGGGGTTCGAAGTGCAAGGTCCCAGCAGCACTTACTGCAGCTTCCAGGAAGTGGACACCAAGTCCCTGCAGCCCCTAGGCTCATGGGTGGCCAGGGAGGCTCCACATGCTGCCCTGATGCCTGCAGGCACTGCTCCCATTGGTCGCAGTTCCCGGCCAATGGGTGCCGCAGAGCCAGCACTGTGGGCAGGGACAGCACAAAGAGCCTCCTTGCCCCCCTCCCCCGTGCGCCTAGGGTCTGCAGGGACCCAACAGCTGCTTCCGGGAGCCACATGGAGCTAGGGCAGGCAGGGAGCCTACCTTAGCCCTGGATCTCCACTGCAGCACCAATCAGACTTTTAACGGCCCTCTCGGCACTGCAAACTGGAGTAGCCAGGCAGGGCCGTCCCTAGCTATTTTGGTGCCCTAAGCAGCCTCCCCCCCCCATGGGGGGGGCTCTCCCCAGGCCTCTGAGGGGGGTTGGGGCTGGCCACTTCCTGCAGGAGGTGGAGTGACATGGCCTCAGCCTGCTCTGCTCCCCAGGCTTGGGGGGAGGGGAGAACCACCCCCCAGCACTCGCCAGTGGTGCAACTGGGAGCCAGGGGAGTGGAGCAGGCTGGGGCTGGGTCGCTCTACTTACCCATGAGTGCAGGCTTGGCCCTGCAGCAGAGCTCAGGGAGTGGGGCTGGACAGGGGTGGGGAGGGGCCAGGGGGAAGAGGCGGAGTGTAGAACTGATGAATGAAATTGTTTTTAATTAATTGTGCACTTTATTAATGTAACTTCATAAGTAAAGTTTTATGAATGAACCAATGTTCATTCACAAAACCGGTTACCCCAATAACCGGCTGATTGACAATGAAGATGCTTGTTAAGAGCCATAGCTGTTCAGTCAGCTGCCTTTGTAAGTTTCACTATCAGTCTAATTCCTGCTTCAATCACTGGGACTTGCATGGTTTCAGTATTGTAACTTCTGTTCACCATTTATTACACTTGCCTACATTGTAACTTCTGTTTACTATTTGCCATCCACTACACTTGTCTATATTGTAGCTTCTGTTTGCCATATTGTAATTCAAACCTCATTTTAAAACACTCACTCCATTTTGTAAAAGCTTCCTCCAACCTTCATTTTTGCAAATCCTGCTGTACTCTGATTAGTTTAGTTTAGATGTGTGACTAGCCTGTCTGGATGAAATAGAGTTCAAACCCCACTGGCTGAAGATGCAGACAAGAGCCCTAACAAAGTAAGAAGAGTCCACCCTAAAAATAAAAGGTACAATAGAAGGAAAATCAAAGCCAAGTCCGAGGCTTAAAGTCAGGCCTGCAATTGACGGGTGATCAATCACCAAACCCAGAGACAGAATGACACAGCAAGACGTATATACTCTGGATTCAAACTAAAGCCTACAAAAAGGATGGGTGAGATGGAAGATTTTGGAGGATAACATTCTGCTGCCAACATGGAAGGGTATCGGTGCATGCCCAACAGAGACCCAGCCCTTCCTTGTGCTCGGCTTTCCTGGCCAGTAAGCCGCCACAAGCTACAAACCCAAAATCAAGCCACGAACTCAAGCTATTTCAGGACTGGAACTATGCAGCAGCTGCAGAACATCTGATGGATGTGTGTGTGTGTGTGTGTGTGTGTGTGTGTGTGTGTGTGTGTGTATAGGTATTAAGTATAATGTGTGTGTATAATGATTAAAATATTAGTTATTGGTCATAAATCAAATTATTATCATAATAAATGTGGCATCTTTGTTTTGCCCCCTGTAAAGATCTTGTGTAGTTTTGTCTGTATAACAGGAGCAGGAGCTGAAGCAGCATTTGGTGCCCCAAATTTCCTGGTGCACCAAATTTCCTGATGCCCTATGCAGCTGCATACTTTGCATATGGGTAAGGACAGCCCTGCTGCCAGGGTCCTTTTTGACCAGACGTTCCAGTTGAAAACCAGTTGGCTGGTAACCCTGCCATAAGCACCTCCTGTGAAATCCTGCTGCAGTCAATGCAAAGGCTCCTCTGGTGACAGCAGCATTAATGGCACCATATCCCCTCTTGGCTGTAGGGTATCAGTCAAGCCTTAGCAGAGATCAATTTCTTAATAGCCCTACACAACTGGCATTCTCTGCTCTATCCCCCCGTTGAATCCAAGCAGGTCACTATGAGAAGCCCAGAGATGAGAGATCTGGCTCCTCTCCTGCCAAATTTCTAGTCTGACTAAAAAAAAGGTATTTTTAACTGACACTTCCAAGTCAATAATGACTTAGTCACTGCAGCAAGGGGACTATTGAGCATCATACTTAAAAAGCCAGGACTCCTTGGAAACACAGGACCACATGCTGGTAAGGCACCCTTCATCCTGCCAACATAAATACATTGTAGATCTTTTAGACAAGATCTCTGCAACCATGGTCCTCTCTGCTCCGTGAGTAGGTAACAGGGCACCTCTTCAGCTCCCCAGTGAGCAGTGGTGACTTGCCTGTTTTTGCCATCTTTCTACCTCAAATATCCAGGCTTTCACCCCGTGTACATTTACTCTTCAGTTCCCAGGCAAAACCGAACATGATCCAGGAAGAGCCTTCCTCAGCTCACCCTCTGTGCTCTCCTACTTCCTATGCCTCCCAACCAAATATATAACCTCCCAGTTACTGAGCCCAGTAACTACCACCCAGGTTTCAATAATCCTCCCCACCCTCCCAACAGAAACTGAACCCTGCAGCCTTCTCTATGCTGCTGCGACTTCGCTGACCAGTTTAGCCCTCTGTCAAAGCATCCAAAAATCCCGGACACGTTTTTTTGTGTGGTAAGTGCCAGAGCTGGTCTTAGTGTCAGTGGCCAGAATGTCCACTCCCATATCACTGTGCAGAGGCTGTGTGCCAGCTGCCTGGGCAGCAGCATTTCACTGATGGCTGAGGCCATTTCAGTATATATATGGTGTGTAAAGGCCTATGGGATGAAAAAGCACTATATAAATGCCAGATATTATCCTCTTGCTGAGACAAATAGCAGGATTGTAGCTGGGACCCAAATTATCACAGGTATTATACCAGGGAGGGAACTAAATATACCAGAACAGAGGAAAAACAGTAAGTAGCCCTTGGACATTTTGGTCAGAGGGTTCTTAAAAACAGAGCTGTAGTTTCAGCTAGTGGAAATCAGCACCGAAGCCAATGGAGCAACACCAATGTAACACTAGCTGAGGCTCTGGCCCAGGAAGAGTCAAGGTTCACCTCTAATTGACAACATTTTATTCCCTCTTCATGGGGATTTTCTTACATCTTTTTAAAACCAGGTTGGACAAACACCTGTCATGGTCTAGGTTTACTAGGCAGCTGGCCTAGATGCCCTCTCGAGGGCCTTTCAGCCCCACATGCCTATTATCGTATCTTCACTGGTGACAAAGGCAACAGTCGTGGCGCATAGTGGCAAAATACTACTTGATGCAGCGCTAGGACATAGTTTCTTGTCATCGTGATTCTCTTTGTTGTTGCCTGCTCAAGTCAGACTCTGATACTTTTTTTTAAACTGATCCAGAGGGTACAGTGGTGGCCAGGGCCGGCTCCAGGGTTTTGCTGCCCCAAACAGCCAAAAAAAGAGCCATGATCACAATCTGCGGCAATTCAGCGGGAGGTCCTTCCCTCCGAGTGGGCGTGAGGGACCCTCTGCCGAATTGCGGCCGAATACGTGAAAGTGCCGCCCCCTCACCAGAGTGGCTGCCTCAAGCAACTGCTTGCTAAGCTGGTGCCTGGAGCCGGCCCTGATGGTGGCCTCATGCCACACCACTAAAAGCACGACACATGCTGGATTTGTAGTTCCTGGAATGGCACATTAAATAATTGGCGCGTGCAGTTTATTCAGATGTAAGTGACTGATTACATATAGCTTTGTTAGTCCATCTAATCCTTGAAGACAATTTAGGCCTTTCAGCTTTCATGCTGCACAGTGACTCTCCAGCTCTGAAATCTGTATTTTGATGGGACACTTGCAAAGCCAGCAATTCTAGACTAACAAAGGAACAGCAAAGCGGCAACATCACTTCCTGCTCAGTAGGTTTCAGAACCCAGTGTTGTCAAAGGCTGATTGATAGAGATCAATCAATCCTTGTGTTGCTAGTGATGGAACCCCGTGTACTATAGTTTCAAAACAGTACGTGCATCAGACAGTGGTAATTCGATTACCTCTGCACAACCATGTGAGAAGCTGCTGTCTTGTTGCAGCATTTATTAGCATTCTTATGTAGTTCTAAGCTTTCCGCAAATAAGATTTCTGTTCCAGCAAAGCAACCTTCTGGCAGATTTCCTACTGCTTAACACCTTCTTGCATGCAAAGGAGGGCGATTACACACAGTGTTGCAAAACTGCTTGCAAATTTGTCTTTTCTTCCATGCTTTGCAGGATTGTTGTCCTGTTTTCACCCATCACATCTAAAAACCTTTTCACAGATGAAAAGGCATCTTGGGAGCAATAGGACTGAGTTAGTTCATTGAGGATGATAGTGATGACTGCACAAATAGACCATGGTGTGCCCTGGAAAGTCAACTAGCACTAGTGGTGAGAATGCAGGTGTCCCGCATTCAACAGTGAGCAAAGCATTTTTTTAGAAGGAGGATGTTTGAATCACTTAATCCTTCAGTCAGCCAGTGGAACAGTTTCACATTACATTTGCAAGAGATTATGCCTTGATATGAAGTGACTATACTTGTGAAAAAGAAGCAAATTCGTCGCTTGCTAATTCACCATTCCAATTTACCTCTAGAGTGGGCCTAGGCTTGCAAGCTTTTATTCACGTGTATTGTTATTTATTGTATGTAGTTTCAATTAATTCAATACAACTATTTGCATAGCCTAGCACAATGGGACTTTAAACTCTGTTGGGACTTCTAGGCATTGTGGACTAGATTTTTAAGGGTATTTAAAAGGTGTCAAAATATTCAGATAGATGCCTAATGGGATTTAGGTGTTGCTGAAAATCCCACTAGATGCCTACATAGCTTTTAAAAATCTGCACCCACCTTCATAAAAATAATTAGTAATAATAAAAATAAAGGGTTGCTAGATCAGATCTCAGGTTTTTATTGTAGCACAGCGAAGTGGTTAGTGACCAATTCTATTTATACTGAAGTTGATGGCAAAACTCTCTCTGACAATAACGGGCTGGAGCAGGCCCTTGACAGTGAATTTTTCATATTAGGAGGTAAAAATACTGCAATACTACACCCTGCATTAGCCTTTATGCCTTTTACAGCTGCAGTACTCAAATGCAGTAAACCAAACCCAACAATCTAATTTTCTAAATCCCCTTTGTGTTGAAAATTCCGCTTGCCTTTACATTTCTTTTCCCCCCCATTGCACAGATATTGAAATTATTGTCTCAGCTATAATCTTCATTCTGTGATAAGATAGGGCTTTTCACAGCGTGGTCTCCTCATAAAACTCTACCAAGTCTTTCGCTTATGTGACTCATTCTATTACGCATGTGGGCAGGCTTTAGCTAATAAAGGTAGTTAGCAGTGAGAAATACTGCTGATTCTTGAGGAGGTGGAATTCTACTGCTGGTGTTTTATCATAAGTGCTGCTAAATTCACTGTGCTTCCAGCCATTTTAGAAGCTAAAAATTTCTCTTTTCTGCTATTTTTTAAAGAGCTACTTACAAAAATCAGGTTGGCAGTTAAGGAAGAAAACCAAATGCAAGTTTGCTGCTGTCAAGGTTCCTCCCCTATTCTGAACTTTAGGGTACAGATGTGGGGACCTGCATGGACACTTCTAAGCTTAATTACTAGCTTAGATCTGGTAACACTGCCACCATCCAGAAATTTCAGTGTCTGGAACACTTTCTGTCCCCCCAAAGCCTTCCCCTCCCAGGTTCAAACTCCTTGATGTGACAACGTGACTCTGAGTGGAGTGAATCCAAGGGCAGAATTTGTCCCGTAACACACATGCTCATCTTTTCAAACCTTTTTAGTTCTGCCATTTTTGTGGGCAGCCTTGAGAGGCTTTTTCACCAAGTTCCTGGTGAACACCGATCTAACCCCTTGGATCTTAACACAAGGAGAATTTAACCACCACCCCCTCCTTTCCCCCACCAATTCCTGATGAGTCCAGATCCAATCCCCTTGGATCTTAAAACAAGGAAAAATCAATCAGGTTCTTAAAAAGAAAGCTTTTAATTAAAGAAAGAAGGTAAAAATCATCTCTGTAAAATCAGGATGGAAAATACTTTACAGGGTAATCAGATTCATATAGCCCAGAGGAACCCACTCTAGCCTTAGGTTCAAAGTTACAGCAAACAGAGGTAAAATCCTCTCCGCAAAAAGGAACATTTACAAGTTGAGAAAACAAAAATAAGACTAACACGCCTTGCCTGGCTGTTACTTACATGTTTGAAACATGAGAGACTGATTCAGAAAGATTTGGAGAGCCTGGATTGATGTCTGGTCCCTCTTAGTACCAAGAGCGAACAACCCTCAAAACAAAGAGCACAAACAAAGACTTTCCGCCACCAAGATTTGAAAGTATCTTGTCCCCCCATTGGTCCTCTGGTCAAGTGTCAGCCAGGTTCACTGAGCTTCTTAACCCTTTACAGGTAAGAGAGACATTAATCCTTAACTATCTGTTTATGACAGCTGCTATCCTCTCCTAAGTGATACTTCTCAAATTCTGGCACTTTAATGACTGTAACCAGCCCATGCCTAAAACAATATCCTTTATCCTAGTTGAGCATTTGCTTAAATGATGGTTGATACACAAATGGATGCTGTTCTCCTGATTCAAGAAGTGCAGCTAGTAGCTGTGCCTAAGTGAATTGTTTTGTTTGAAAAAGCTATATGTACTGACAAAAACCAGACTATTATACAAATAAATGATAGGCCTTGGAGATTACGCCTACTACAGGTCAGCAAATATAATTGGCTTGCGAATTCCAAGGGAACTTTTTATTTAATGAACATTGGGGGAAAAATGCACATCTCAAACTCTGTGCAAGGGGAATTGTTAACTGGTAGTAAATACAGCTTTGATGTGGAAGTCTGCTGATGTATTGAAATTGTATGCATATGATGGCTTCGAAGGGATGCAAACAGAACCAAAAACAGAATTAGTTAAAGCAGACAAATTTGTTTAGTACTGAGTTATAGGCCTCTGCACATTAGCGAAAATTATTAACTGCTTGGTTGCTGTAGTCCTATTGGGGCAACATACTTTTCTGAGGCTGTCAGATGTGGCTGCTCTATAGAAAACAGCTGCTGCAGCATACACACATTCCAGGAAATCACCATATTTTTACTTTACACACAGGTTGTGGTGTGATGTGAGATCAGTGATTTATTTGCAAAATGAAATTCCTAGAGCAGGGAAGCCATGCACAGGTCTTGAAGCTGTGAACCAAGGTAAAGAGTGTGTCAAATTATATATAGCAAATTCACGCTACAGAAGAATATATAGCAAGAAGGAAAATGCATTCCTTGGCTGAGCGTGTGTTGAACATTGAGAGCCAGGGAACAGAAACTTATTATTTATTTATTCCAATAGCGCCAGAGGCCCCACCCAGGAGCAGGGCCCCATTGTGCTAGGTGGTGTACAAACACCCAGCAAGAGGCAGTCTCAAAGAGCTTTCCCCCTTAGGCTGGGGTTTTCAAAGGAACCTATGAGAATTAATTACCCAATGCCCACTGAAATTCAGGGATTTAGATGCCTAA
This sequence comes from Gopherus flavomarginatus, assembly GCF_025201925.1. Taxonomy (NCBI): domain Eukaryota; kingdom Metazoa; phylum Chordata; order Testudines; family Testudinidae; genus Gopherus; species Gopherus flavomarginatus. The sequence continues at coordinate 21,546,015 of NC_066626.1, read as the reverse complement.
CTCCTGTAGGCTCCTTTGAACATACCAACCTAAACAGACAAGATAGATCAGGGATCAGCAACCTTTGGCATGTGTCTCACCAGATTAAGCACCCTTGCGGGCCGGGTCAGTTTGTTTACCTGCTGCGTCTGTAGGTTCGGCTGATTGCGGCTCCCACTGTCTGTGGTTCGCTGCTCCAAGCCAATGGGGGCGGCAGGAAGCGGTGGCCAGCACATCCCTCGGCCCGTGCCACTTTCCGCAGCCCCCATTGACCTGGAGCGGTGAACTGCGGCCAGTGGGAGCCATGATCAGCCGAACCTGAAGACACGGCAGGTAAACAAACTGGCCTGGCCTGCGGGAAGGAACCAGACACAGACAGCTTGTTTGCTCAAGAAGGCGCCCCGTTAGCCGGCGTGGCAGCCCTTTTATTCTTTCTGGTTACATTGTCAGCATAATTTACAGCCTTGTTGACTTGTTTTTTACTGGCGGAGGATCTCTCTTATCTCCCTGCGTATGGCGGAGGATCTTTCCTATCTCCCTGCTTTTCACCCGCTGCTTGCAAGCGTGACGTGCTATGTTTTTCATTCTACACAGGCATGTAGTGCTGTACTTGCCTGGTCTTATGATCAGGGGGGGTAACGGGGGGTTGCAGGGATTAATTATCTGGTGGTTTGCCAGCCAGGATCAATCCCTACACTGGCCCGCCAGGGTACTTACCCTGGCGAGCCTCATGCCAAGGTTGCCAATCCCTGAGACAGAAAAAGTGGGCGGGGGGAATATTATCCCCATTTTACAGATGGAGAAATGAGGCACAGAGAGATCAGTGTTTTAGCTGAGGTCACACAGGAAGTCTGGGTCAGACCTAGGAATTGATCCTAAATCTCTTGAGTACAAGACTCAGGGCCAGCGCTTCCATTTAGGTGACCTACGAGGTGGCCCAGGGTGCCAGGATTTGAGGGGGGCGGAATTTTGCTGGGAGGGTGGCAGGCTGCTCCGGTGGACCTCCTGTAGGCATGTCTGCGGAGGGTCCGTTGGTCCCACGGCTCCGGTGGAGCAGCTGCAGGCACGCCTGCGGCAGGTCCACCGGAGCCGCGAGACCGGCGAGCGGCAGAGCGCCCCCCGCGGCATGCCGCCGTGCTTGGGGTGGCGAAATGGCTAGAGCCGGCCCTGCGCCTAGGGCGCCAAAAACCCTGACTAATGCTTTAACCATTCAGTCAGCCTTCTGGCCAGAACGTCTGCTGGGTCTGAAGTGGTTTGCAATGCAGACAAAGGCTGCTCTGGTCTGGCACAGTAATCACTGTGAGAAGAAGGAATGACATTTTCCTGGGTGGCTAAACACACTGGTTTTACTGGCTGACCAGGTACCTTTCAGTAAATCTCTAGGCCAACACAGACAGATGTAAAATTAAACTGTCATCAAAAGTGTCAGATCTGAGCTTTTGTAGCCAAAGGATGAGAGCAAGGCTTTTGTTCCTGATGACTCAAGTGTTTTCGTGCTTTCACAGCCAGAGCAGGATGACACTGACGGGGGATGCAAGCTGTCACTGTGCCTTCTTGTGTGCATGAAAAGGAAGATGATCTGCAGGTGTTGCCAGGCTAGTGCGGGGGAATTTGAGCAGGAAATGTTTGGTTAATGTACTGTGTCTAGAGGACTGATCAGCGTCATTCTGATTAAGGACATTTTATACAACATTCCTGAACATATTGCAACAAAAGTGATCGCTTCTGAAACTCAGTATTTAAAGGGGCCATAAAAGACTGAGGATCCGTCTAGACTGCAAAAAACAACAACAATCCCTCACGACACTGAGTCTCAGTCAACTGACTCGGGCTTGTGCTACGGGGATAATAGCAGTGTAGACATTTGGGGTCTGAGCCCTACCCCGCCTCACTGAGTTTCAGAGCCTGGGCTCCAGCCTAAGCCCAAACAACCCCAGTGCTATTTTTAGCCTCAGAGCGCAAAGCCCTGCGAATCCCCCTTCACTCGAGACTTGCTTCTGCAGGGCTTTTTCTGTTTGCAGTGTAGACATATCATAACAGTCCTATGGGGCCAGCGTTAAGGTTGTTTGGGGTGGTGGTGGTCAGCGAGAGCTTGGATAGTGGTGTGTTTCATTTGTGTGTTAAGGCTGGCATCAGAATAATTTATGTAACCTCATATGACTGCCCTAGAAGTCTTTGATGGTTTAGTGATGTATGTATTGGTTTGGCTTGTTCTAAATTGCCCTTAGCACCCTTAACAAAATGTTACTGCTTGTTTTTTTGTGGTAGCATGTGCACCTAGAGCTCACTAGGTTGTGTGTCTTGCACACCCAGAACACGCATGGTGAAATCTCGCCCCCTTTGAAGTGAGTGGCAAAACTCCCACTGCCTTGAGTGGGACCAGAATTTCACCCCGTTGTCTTCAATCCTTTTGCACCCAAAATCTCCCATTGCAGAATTGAGTCATGGGGACACATTCATCCACTGACTTCATTCAAGTTACAGAAAGGATGACTTCCATCCCCCCACTTCCTTGTTTTTAAAATTACTCAAATATGAACCATTGTCTGCAATGCATCCTTTCAGTCTCCTATGGGAATGTGTCTATGTGTACTTGAAATTCCAATTAGAAGAGACAAAATGTAGGTTACGTTTAAAAAAAAAAAGTACAAAACCTAATATTAAGAGAAATGGATTTTTATTTGTTTGTTCTGAATGAAAGCAGATTGCATTCTAATCTGATTTATTGATAAATATATACAGTATTCATCAATGGGTATTAGATCGCAGAACCAAAATGCAGATATTAGGCCAAATTCTGCTCTCAGTTTCACTCTGTAACTATGGAGCAATTTCATTTAGGCTAATGGAGTTACTCTGGATTTACATTGGTGTAACACAACCAAACCCTGTTCAATTACTTATAAATGTAGCATAGCACATTCAACAGGACAGCTCTGTGTTCGCATCCTGAGCCAGATTATTTCTCTAAGATTCCCTCAAATGATTTTCCAAGTGTATTGTGACTCTGTTTACCACCTCATCTGCTGCAAACCATCAAAACCTTTGTTGTACACAGTCGTCTGGAAATATTACTTAAAACATTCATGCTGATCCACATATCTATCAAAAGTACCTCAGGACTGAAGCCACTGGACCTGAATCTGATCTCATTTAGAGTGGTGTAAATACAGAGTAACTCCTTGAAAGCTAGCAGGCTACAGGGCTGTAAAAGTGATGTGATATCAGAATCAACTGCACTGCAACCTAATTCAAAGCCGCATCAAGTCACTGGGAGACTTTCCATGGACTCCAGTGGGACTGAGGTCAGACGCTATGTATGTATGTTTATGTGATTCAGACGAAAAGGAGTCTTTCAATAATAATAATAATAATCCTGGTCCCTTCTCTAGCCTTGTCCACCCTAGAATCTTAATATGCTTAAACAAAGCGACCAAGCATTATTATTATTCTCGTTTTGCCGAGAAAGAAAACTGCAGCGCAGAGGTTATGATTTGTCCAGTAAACTAGTGGGGAAATTGATACCTGGAGTCCAGGCTATAACTCTGACCCCCACTCTGAGTTCCCACAATTCAAAGAAATCTCTGCCTTTGTAACAAATGGTTCCTTTATACTCCCTCTCAGGGGAGACAATGTGAGAAGGATTGTCTGAATTCACCACGTAAATATTAGGTCAAGTCAGTGCTTCACGCTGAGCTGGGTGAAGCTGCAGTTTCTGTTAACTCCATGTTCCGGGGAATCATCAATCTCCATCTCCAATAATTTAACAGTGGATCCATGAAACTCATACTTTACCACCACCATAAAACTATTTGATTCTGATGGAAAGTATTGATGTACTCCTATTAGCCATGTTGGAGAAGAAGGTGGATAGGTGGGAACAAGGCCAGGATGCTAAGCAGAAGCCACAGGGTCATGGAGGGCTGGCTTTCATGGACTAGCAAAAATGGGTTTTCAACCACATGTGTGACAGAAGCAGGAAAGATTGCTTCACACACACAATTTACCACAATTTTCAGACAAAGAAAGTGTGTATGCCTTCTATGGTTATGAGTTATTCAGGAGCGGCACATATGTTTGGTAGCATTGTAAAATAGCCAATGGAGCATAAATCTTGACAAGTTTTGAGACATGTTTCTGTGTCCACTTATTTCTCTTGGTTCAAGTACAGTTCCACGCGAGACTGGATTAAGGCATAGGCACTATAGGCCCAGGGGTCCCAGCTCCTGGAATCATGTGATTACACCAGACTTTCAGCTTTCATGTAAAAAAATCAGTTATCTCTTATAGTTGAGAAGAAAAGCTTGAAAATGTGAACCATGTGTAACCAGTCCAGTATCAACTTCCTGAGGCTGCAGAGAGCCTGAAACAATAGTTGTAAGAGAGGTGAATTTCTCTAGGCATCTCAATGTGGTGTTAGCTCGAAGACCCACTCCTTTGAGGGCCCCATCAACACTACCCTTGGTGGGGACTCTATGTGTGGCAGGAGAAAGGTGCAGCAGGCCTGAGGTGCAGCAAGGGGAGGGGGCCAAGAGGCCCAGGCTGCCCGCCCTTGACCAGTTCTGAGCTTGCAGAGACCCAGGAGCCCCTGCATCTCACATGACCATGCCTAAGATAGCAGCAGGGTGGCACCATGGCCCAGGACTTGCGGCCCACACAGGAGGTAATGGGCTGGGGCATGCACATCCCCACCCAGTGGGAGAGCCCCTGCCCAAGTCCTGACATTGTGGTCTGGGAGGGTCCCCAGCTCTTCCCCAAGCCACCTGACCCAAGTGGGGAAACAACTGGAGGGGGTCTGCAGCCTGGATGCTGGGGCTTTCCATGGGAAGCGTGAGTGCTGGGGGTCCACAAGACTGCACAAAACCTCCCTCTGCACTCTCTGGGCAGTGCCCTACATTGTATATGTATTTGTATAGTTGATTAGAGGGTAACTGTTGCTGTAACATGTGGGCTTTCCATATTTAAATTAAAAACAAAAAATATGGGTCATTCACATGGGGGCTCCATAAAATTGTGTACCATTCTGCCTTGCTGTGATGGTGATAATGATGGGTGATCACTTGTTACTGAGTATGATCATCTTCCATGGGAGCTATGGGTCCTAAGGTGGCTAATACAGCCAATTCTTGAACCACAAGTTCTATTACAATGAAGGCAGATGTTTTCAGGCTCAGCAGGAGGCTGTTGACCATGACTAGAAGCTAGTCTCTCCTTCCTTCTGCATCTCTTGTCCTCTTCAGCTTGCCAGCATGCAAGTTCAAAATGCAGGGGACCATCACGTAGGACTTCACTCCATTAAGCGATCCTGGGAAAGTGTCTCCCAAGTGTCAATGTCAATATGACACTTTTTTAGTAAGTCCTTATAACGCTTCTGTTGTCCACCCAAATTACGGTACCCTTCTTTCAGCTGAGAGAACAGGATCTGTTTTGGGAGGCGATGGTCTGGCATCCAGACAACGTGACCAGTTCAGTGGAATTGCTGACAGATGATCATTGCCTCAATATTGTGGTCTTTGCCTCTTCCAGGACGCTAATATTGGTGCGCCTGTCTTCCCATTTGATCTTCAGAATCTTACGAAGGCAGCGCTGATGGTGCCTCTCAAGGACTTTCAAGTGGAGTCTAGACGTTGTCCAAGTTTCGGACCCATACAACAGTGTTGGGAGAATAACGGCTTGATAAACAAGAACCTTGATGTCTGTTCGAATATTGTGATCTTCAAAAACCCTGTGCCAACATGAGAAAAAGTTACACTACCACAGTTCAGGTGTTGTTGAATTTCTGCATCAATATCTGCCTTGGATGAAAGATAACTTCCAAGGTAGAGGAAATGATCGACATTCTCCAGTGCCACTCTATTGATTTTGATAGATGAGGCATGTAATACCTCATTTGGAGAGGGCTGATAGAGCACTTTAGTCTTCTTAATATTAAGAGTGAGATCAAGACATGCGTAAGCATCAGCAAACACATTCAAGATAGTTTGAAGATCTTTCTCAGAGTGGGCAAAGATTATGTTGTCATCAACATACTGAAGTTCCACAATAGATGTTGTGGAGATCTTACTCTTGGCTTTCAGCCTGCTAAGCCTGAAAAGCTTTCCGTCCATTCTGTAAATGATTTCAACGCCAGTTGTAAACTTCCCAGCAACTAGGTAAAGAATGATGGTGATAAAAACCACAAACATGGTTAGAGCGATGATACAGCCCTGTTTGACTCCTGTTTGTACTTTGAAAGGTTCAGTCTGGGAGTCAGAGCTGCTCAGAACAGTTGCTTTCATGTTATTATGAAGCAATTTTAGGACATTGATGTATTTATCAGGACATCCAATCTTAGAGAGTACAGTCCAGAGGGCAAGGCGATTCACTGAATCAAAGGCTTTAGTGAGAGCAGTAAAAGCCATGTGCAGTGGTCGGTTTTGCTCTCGACACTTTTCTTGCAGCTGCTGTGCTGTGAAGATCATATCTGCAGTTCCACGACATGGTCGGAAACCACTCTGTGACTCTGGTAAAATTTCTTCTGATGGAGCAGAAGGCAAGTTGCAAGGATCTGTGCCAGAACTTTGCCTGCAATGGCTAGGACGGAGATACCAGATACTTTCCACAATCTGCTTTCTTGAAGAGGGTAACAATTAGGGCATCCCTCATTTCACTGAGTATCTCCTCCTTTATCCAGATTTTAAGGATAAGCAGGTAAAGCTGCCGAATTAGCTCTGGTCCACCGTCTTTAAAGATTTCAGTGGCGATCCCAGCTAGACCTGCTGCTTTGTTGTTCTTCATCTGCTTAGTGGCATTGTGTATCTCATACAAATTAGGAGGGTCTTCAAGCTCATTCTTAAATGGTCATTGAGGGATTTGCTCAAGGTCTTCATCTGCAACCATAGAATTATGGCTAAGAAGAGCTTCCAAATGTTCTTTCCAGTGAGAATTGATGGCTTTGTTGTCCTTCAGAAGTGTGGTTCCATCCTTAACAGCGGCGGCTCCAGGCACCTGCGCGCCAAGCGCATGCCTGGGGCGGCAAGCCTCGGGGAGCGCCCTGCCGGTCCCTGCAAGGGTGGCAGTCAGGCAGCCTTCTGCGGCTTGCCTGCGGGAGGTCCGCCGGTCCCACGGATTCAGTGGTAATTTGGCGACGGGTACTCTGAAGCTGTGGGACTGGGGACCTCCCACAGGCAAGCCGCTGAAGGCTGCCTGACTGTCATGCTTGGGGCAGCAAAAAGTTAGAGCCGCCCCTGATTCTGCGAGTGAAGAGGATTCATACCATGGAAAATTGGCCCATAAACAGCCTTAGTGGCCCCAAAGAAACCACATGTATTGTGGATGTCCACGAGTTGTTGGAGTTCTTGCACTTTCTCAGTCCACCATTTGTCTTGAGTTCTCTGGTTTTATGTTGGACTACCACCCTCGCCTTGGCATGGCAAAATTCCACCCTGCCTTGCTGTGATGGTAAAGAACTAACTATAAGCCTATGCAAACAGTTGAGCCTAGATACCATGGTGCTCAGGCTTGTGTGTGTACCTAAGATAAGATTTTACATTGTACCCTAAAAATCATTATACATACCCTCCGGCAGACCACGAACAGGATCTTCAGATGCAAATTCTCCCATGAGAAAGCCTGGCTATTGGTCCGGCAAGATCAGTCCAAAAGCTGAGAGCAAAGGGGCCCAAGCAGATTTTAACTGTGTGCATATAATGACATCCAAGACATTAGAGGGAAGATGAAATCTTTGGGCCATTAGTGATTATCTCTGACAATTTGTGGAGGACAGGAGAGATCCCAGAGGACTGGAAAAAGGCAAATATAGTGGCTATCTATAAAAAGGGGAATGACAACCCAGGGAATTAGAGAGCAGTATGCTTAACTTTGGTACCCAGAATGATAATAGAGCAAACAAACTAATCACTTTGTAAACACCTAGAAGATAATAAATGATAAGCAACAGTCAACCTGGATTTGTCAAGAACCAATCATGTCAAAACAGCCTATAGTCTTCTCTGACAGGGTAACAAGTCTTGTGAATGAGAGAAACAGTAGATGTGCTATTTCATGATGTTAGTAAGGCTTTTGGCATTCTCACATGACCTTTTTAAACCAGAGAAACATAGCCTTGCAAACCTACTAGAAGGAGGAAAATTGTACTCAGAGAGTAATCAATGGTTCACAGTCGAGTGGGAAGGGCATATTGAGCACAGTCCTTCAGGGATCTGGTTCAATTCAATATCTTCATAAATGATTTAGATAATGGCCTAGAGCAGTGTTTCTCAACCAGGGGTCTGGGACCCCCTGGGGGGCTGCTAGCAGGTTCCAGGAGTTCACCAAGCATGGCCAGTGTTAGAGTCACTGGGGCCCATGGCAGAAAGCTGAAGTCCTACTGCATGGGGCTCAAGCCTGGGGCCCAGAGCCCTGCCACCCTGGGCTGAAGCCAAAGCCTGAGCAACTTAACTTCGCAGGATCCCCAGGCCATTGTCTTGCTTGCTACCCCCTAATGCCAGCCCAGGCTTTTATATGCAGAAAAACAGTTGTTGTGGCACAGGTGGGCCATGGAGTTTTTATAGCATGTTGGGGAGCCTGAGAAAGAGAAAGGTTGAGAAGCCCTGGCCTAGAGTTTGCTGACACTACCAAGCTGGGAGAGGTTCCAGTGTTCCCACTCCTGTGCAGAAGGAATTTTGTTATGTGCAACAGTATGGAGGTCCGGTGAGAGGACTCCCGCCAGCTCTCTCTCCCCACAGCAGCACCTGGACTGGGCGGGGAGAGGTGCCTCTCCCTGCAGCGGCAGCTCCTGGGCTGGGGCGGCAGGATAGGCACCCCTCCCCCGGGTCCAAGCAGGTCCAGGCCGGGGCTGGGTTTGGGCCAGGGGAGGGGCATCTGGGCCGGACTGCTCCGGCTGCACCTGGGTCTATGCTGCTCTGACTGGGCCACTCCGGCTGTGCCTAGGTCTGCGCCGCTCTGGCTGGGCCACTCCGGCTGAGCCTGGGTCCAGTCCGGGCTGCAGCAGAGTTGGGGCTGGCAAAGGGATGCCCAGGCCATGACAGGTTGAGGGCCGGGCTAGGTGGGAGCTGGGGGAGGGGCACCCCTCCCCCAGATGGTCCCCGGGTGGGTTCCCTGAGAGCCTGTGTGGTGCTAAATAGGCTTCTGTGTGGCCATGCAGCTTACAGGGAATTCAGGTTGCAAGTGCTTTGGAGGACAGGATTAGAATTCAAAATGATCTTGACAAAGTGGAAAAATGGTCTGAAACAAATACGATGATAGTCAGTAGAACAAATGAAAAGTACTATACTTAGGAATGAATAATGAATTTCACAAATGCAAAATGGGAAATGATTGCCTGGGAAACAGTACTGCAGAAAAGGCTCTGGGGGCTATAGGGGATTTCAAACTACCTATGAGCCAACAATGTAATACTGCTGCAAAAAAAGTAAACACCAGTCTGGGATATATTAGCTTGTGTTGTAAGGAAGACAAGATAAGTACTTTTTCACTTTACTCAGCACTGATAAGGCCTCAACTGCAGTACTGCATCCAGTTCTAGGCACCACACTTTGAGAAAAATGTGGACAAACTGAAGAAAGTCCAGAGGAAAGCAACAAAAATGGTTAAAGGTCTAGAAAACATGACCTTTGAAGAAAGACTGAAAAAAATTGGTTTGTTCAGTCTGGAGAAGTGAAGACTGATGGCGGGCATGGTAATAGTCTTCAGGTATGTAAAAGGTTGTTATGAAGAGGAGGGTGATAAATTGTTCTCCTTAACTACTGAGGACAGGACACAAAGTAATGGGCTTAAATAGCGGCAATGGTGATTTAAGTTAGATATTAAAAAAACTTCCTAATTATGAGGATACTTAAGCACTGGAACAAATTACCCAGGGAGGTTGTGGAATTTCTGTCATTGGAGGTTTTTAAGAAAAGGTTAGACAAACATCTGTCAGGGATGGTCTCGATCAGCGTTTTTCAACCTTTTTGATAGCAGAGGCTGGCTTGCTGCCTTCTTAAACTGTGTTAGGGAAATCTCAGGGACTGGCGCTGCTCCATGGAGCGGTCATTGAGAAACACTGGTCTAGATAATACTTAGTTCTGCCTCAGTGCAGGGGACTGGACTAGATAATTTATCGAGATCTCTTCCCGTCCTACATTTCTATGATTACAAACTACCTCTCACCAAAATCTGTTGCTACCTAATCCAAACCGAAACTCTTATCAGCATCTTCGGAAAACCTTCTTTGCAGGTCTCAGCAACATCTTCATCTTGCAAACAGATAATGTAGGGATTATATGTGGAATGGGTTCTGACTGACTGGTGCCAAAGAAGAGAATGAGTGAAGAGTCCTGAAGTTCCCGACCCCTTGTTGGCTGAGGGCATGTGCCAAGAGCCTCTGGAACTTCATCCTAGGCCTGGAATGTGTGGGAAGAACACCTGAGCTGCAGAGGCAGGCCGGGGGCAAAGGCAGATGTAGTACAGGGGTGGGGGACAGAGTTGATGTGGGTCTGAAACAGTAGTGTAGTCACAATATAAATTAATGTGGGGCTGAGAGGGCAAAAAATTGATGTGGGCTAGGTGGGTGCATAATTACTTGATAGGGGGCTGAGGAATTGGCAGATGCGGAGCTGGGACATAGAATTAATTAGTATATTGGAAGGCGGGGGGCGGGTTGGGAGACACTGGAAGCTCCACATCAGCAGGCAGTACTTCATACACCATTTTTGTAATGTGAACTCAGTTGGGTCTTCTAGCCAGAGCTTCTGCAGCAGGGGTTAAAACTTCCTCCTATACATTTGTCAAAGTTGGCAACACTGCAAAATTCACATGCAACAGTGGGGCTGAGCCAGGAGTGTTCACAAATCAGAAGACAGACTAAAAAAACATGATTGTATCTTAAAAAGAATTGCGTGTTTTTTTGGGTGTGACTGATGATCTTTGAACTTCTGGGACTGGCAATACTGAGATTGTACAGAATTGAAATCTTCAGTGCACATAGTTGTAGAATATGTATGATAGGGTATTTCATTGTTTTCACATGTCTATACGGAGTTAAACTGGTTACAGCTATGAAGTATGAATTGGTCTCATGGAACCTTAACTGCTTATTGAAATATTAACACACACTATCAAGAAGTTTTAAGTTACAACAGTTAAACTGCATTAAAAATGTTAGAATAAAGCTTTGCCTGTGAGGGTTTTAAATCACTTTAACAAACATTACATCCAATCACTCCTCCCATGGGAAAACCTGGGAGCAGGGCTAAGAAGTAGATGTCTCCAGGAGTTTTTCCTTGCAGTGATTTCTTCCCAATTATTCTCTTGAGAGAAGGAGCAGGATGGGGCTTGCCCAAAGGCTGTAGGTCTGGCTTATAAATCCTGCAGATTCTTTAGAATCCACATATATTCTAGGAAATCAATTGGAGGCCAGGCCCATCTAGGTGGAGGTCCTTGTGACAGTTCTAAATCCTCGGCAATATTCCCTTCCACAGTGCCATGGCTGTGGAGCTCCAATAGGACTGCAGTGTTGAGGCTTCTCTAGCTGGTGGCTACCTCAGAATCCATTGCACTATGGAAACTGTAAAAATAGAAATGTAATACTGCCTGGGTCTGTATTACATTTATGGGAGAAGCTCTGTGGGGCTCATGGGAGGGTGATGCATGTCAGATTACCCTCTCCCCCTGTCTAGATACCCAGCCCTGAAAAGAGCTCTCCTGGGAAAGCTGAAATGCTTCTCCAGTGGTGGCTTACTTAGCTTTGTGTATGGGAGGCTGAGTTCTGTGCACAGAAAAGGGACTTTCTGTGCAGATTAAAGGGAAATGATCAGGAACTAAATCATTCAACATTCACGTGGGATGGGTATTATCATTTTAATTTTATAGATTTTAAGTGACTTGCCTGAGATCACACAGTAAGTCAGTGGCAAAGCCAAGAGAGCCCTCTGGATTATAAAAGTTCTCTTTTGATTTTGAAAAGCATACTGGTTTGTGGCTCAGAATTTAGCCTTTCACTCTCCCTATACAATAGCTGCTTTTTAAGTGGGATCCATACAAAAGAAACATTTTATCTTTCTTCTAATTAGAACTGAGGAGTAGTTACATAAAAAGCACAAGAACTTGATCCTGGTGCACATTGTAGTCGATTACAAAAGTCCTGTTGAGATGAATAGGTGCAGGATTGGACCTCTGTTTCAGAAATGTGCTGCTAGCTTGACACTGACATGCTGCAATTACATAATTTAGAAAGACAGCAGCACAAAGTCAAAAGTTCACAAAATGGAAATGTAGGTCAAAATTGTTAGTAAAGGAAACACTATTTTCAGAGAACTTAAGTACAAACATGAGGGGGAAAAATTCAGCAAAATCCTTAAGCATGTCCATAATTTTAAGCCTGGGAATAGTCACACTGACTCCATTCTTAAGTACATTAATAAAATGTGGTTGAACAAAGTGCTTGACATTGGCTTTTTGAAATAATTCCCATAACTCTGAAATTACTGGGTATCATCACTGTACAATAATATCTAGTACTTTTCCTAGAATTTTTGACAACAAGCTTAGTGATATATACTTTTTAATGTCAGTGTATAATACACTGTGATTTTAATAAATTTTGTATATTGTCTTAAATATATTGTTTATATTTGTTTCCTTTTTGGTTGTAATTTTGTGATCATTGGGCATCTACCTTCAGCAGATGGGCAGCAAAATATATAGAAAGGGTAGGCGTGAAGTACACAGATTATACTGGCTTCAATGGTTTATTTGTGAAATTCATAGGGGAATCTTCAACATGTGTTAGAGTGAGGTAAATGGAGTATCATCACAATATATTAAAAAAATCAACAAGGAGTCCTTTTGGCACCTTAGAGACTAACGAACCACAATTTCAGCCAGTGCACATCGACAGAAGCACTCTGTGTAGAAGTCCAGTCTGTTGTTTCGACCTTCAGGAGGAGTCCAGGCAGAATCCTTCTTTTTATAGCATTGGAGGAAGGTTTGTTAGTTTTTGCTGACATAGACTAACACAGCTACCACTCTGAAAACTGTCACAATACGTTTAGTCAATGATGGCCTTTAGTTTAATTGTAGTATCAGTTAATTGTTGTTACAGGCATCCTGTATTCAAGGATTATATCCTAGATTTCCAGGGAACTGGACTTGATTTATTATGAATTTGTGATGGAAACTAAAGAGAAACAGAGAACGAAGGTGTTGGAAACTTATTTAACTTGAAGGGTCAAATTTTCAACTCTGAAAGGATGGATACATACTATGATTGTACCCATTTACTTGCCTCAAACTCTCATCTGCACATGTATAGCAGGGGTCTAGATGTGCACGTGCAAAATGCTTGTTTGGTGCACAGCCCTGTGTAAGGAAACAATTCTGGGGGCTGCCAGGTTTGAAAATGAAGCCTCAGAGGCGGCAAAGTGATGGATGCAAGTGCGGACAGAGAATTTCCTTGGTTTCATCCCTGCCCCCAGCTCCATCCCGTCAGTCAAATACAATCCCTGCCGCGCACAGCCAGATGGTCCCCTGTTCTCACCACGCCCCCTGTTTTCATCCCTCTTCAATGCCCTCCCCTCACTCCTCCTAGCCCCTCGCCTCCCCAGCCCCCACCACGCTCCCTCGCCCCGCCCCCTCAGCTCTCCCCCCGGCCCCTCCAGGCGCACTGCCCCTCCCCTCTGGCTCCCCGCGCGGCGGGGACGGGGCTCCTGGCGTTCAGCCTCCCACCCCCACGCCGGGATGAACCGGAAGTGTGTGTGCGCGTGAGGGGCGCGTGAGGGGGGCGAGGGGGGGGGTCTGGCTGGTTCGGGTTCTGCGCCTGCGCGGTGGGGTGCCCGGTTGTTGCGCCGCGCCGCGGTGGGTGTTTCTCTCTCTGGGCCCCCGGCCGGGTCTCGGGGGCGAGGATGTGAAGATGGCGGAGCTGCAGATGCTGCTGGAGGAGGAAATCCCGGGCGGGCGCCGGGCCCTGTTCGACAGCTACACCAACCTGGAGCGGGTGGCCGAGTACTGCGAGACCAACTACATCCAGGTGCCGGCGGCGGGACCGGGTGCTGCCGGGCCGGGGGCTCCAGCTGGCTCCGGTGTGGGGAGAAGGGGGCAGTGACCGGGGGGGTCTCCAGCCCTGGGGCACGGAGCTGGCCGGAGGGGGGGTACCGCGTCGCCTCCAGACCGCGCTCCCCGGGGGCCACACGGCATCGGAGCGGGGGGCGTGTGTCTCGGCTCCCTGGTGCCCAGCCTGGGCCGGGTACAGCGGGGAGGCAGGCGGTGGTAAAGCCGGAGGGGTTTTCCATTTAGCACGTCTAATGCGAGATACCCACACTTGGCGAGCCTTGGCATGTACCCTGACCCACACGGGAACGCTGGGGCGCAGTCTGCCTGCCTGCGCACTGGGGGTGGTTTTGCCATCCGAGCTGGGGAGGCAGCTGGCTAGTGGCGGGCGCTGGGGGAGCAGAGCTGATCAGGGCTGTAGGGGTGATAGCAGATGGGGGAGCAGGAGTGGTATTATAGGGCTCAGCCTTGCCGTGGTCTTAGATCAGATGCGACCACTTTCCATCAGAGTCATGGAGGAAGAAAGAAGCGATAGGTGGTCAGCTAGGTTGGCAGTAGGGTGATCAGGCAGCAAGTGTGAAAAATCGGGACGGGGGTGGGGGGTAATCGGAGCCTATATAAGAAAAAGACCCCAAAATCGGGAGTGTCCCTATAAAATCGGGACATCTGGTCACCCTAGTTGGCAGCAGTTACAGAGACAGGAAGATGGGGCGTGGGGGCTGGTTGTATATATTGGTGGAGAGTAACTGGGGACTATGTGTGGATGAAGGAGAATAGTTACTGACAGTAGTGGAGCATGGCAGGGGGCTATCAGAATGAGATCACTGTTGTGGGGCGAGGAGTATCAGCAAAATAGAGATTTATCCAGTGAAGAGAGGGGAAGGAGGAATCAACAGCCTGATATCTGTGGAGAATTTTACAGAACTCTCATCACCATAATACTTTACAATCATTAAAAGAAGTACATTGAACCCGAGTTTCATATTATCTCTCTCTCCCCTATATGGAAGCTGTTTTTGTGTGCTGCTTTCAGAATGGCACATAAGGATGATAATAGCTGTGGCCACTTTGAGATGTTGGTAGGATTACTGTAGCAGGTGACCAAGGGGGGTGGGAATGGGATTGATATAACCAGTGAGGAAAGAATAGTTAAAATAATGTCGCTCTAGAAGAGATTATATTGTTTAATTCACAGCATCCACAGCATAGATGACCAACCTTTTATTACGAAAAAGATTTTATTTATTGATATTTTAGGTCTTTTACCATAAAACAGTTCAATTAGTGTGATGACACAGCTAAATACATACTTTGTTACAAAATGAACAGTATTTAACAGCATGTTATATCATTACAATTTTCCTTTTTTTCAAATTATTTAATCACGACCCTACTTTGATAATATGAATGTTTAAAGATACATGTAACTTTTAAAAATCTATATTGTGAAGCTGATTGTCTTTTGGATGGGTGGGAAGAGTCTCAAAGGCAGAGGAAGTGGGGAGATGTACTTCAGTTATTGTTCTCTGTGTATGCCCTTCTTGACTATCCGTTGTTCCTATAGATACAAGATGATTGGGTCCATTTTATTATGGGTATTACCATATAGCACCTAGGAGCCCTCATCAAGGACCAGGACCTTGTTGTGCATATCAAAAGATCTCAGTGATTTCAGTATTTACTTTATATTGTTTTCCTGTGCAAGGTGTGTCCATTTTTTGAGAGTTTATCTGGTACTGTTCTCACAAAATGTTAAGTCTTCCGTTAGTGAATATTCTACTGATATGACTAGTCTAGTTAAAGGGCTTCTGAATCTTTTTTTGTTACTGATCTGTCTAGGTAGCTATACCATGCTTATGACTGTGGTATCTGAGCCTCTTACAAAATTACATAAATTCACCCAAATAGTACATGCTTAGAGCTACATTTTCATTTCTTCTTTTCAGGAACAAGTAGAGGGGACTGAATTACTCCTTATGGTCTATCCCTTTCCAAAACCAAGCAGCATTGTGGGCTGTTTTGCTCTTAGTCATGTCAAAAAGATTAGTCCTGCAGTTTGTGCAAAAGGTGGTCAGGGTTGTGGTCATTCTTAGCTATGGTGGAGAATTAAGCCTCCAAGAAGCCCTGTCGTCAGCTTCTACTTGTTCTGTCATGGTCTTCTAGAACAGTGGCTCTCAACCTTTCCAGATTACTGTACTCCTTTCAGGAGTCTGATTTGTCTTGTGTACCCCAAGTTTCACTCCACTTAGAAACTACTTACTTACAAAGATAAAAAAGTCACACTGCATACTGTTACTGAAAAATTGCTTAGTTTCTCATTTTTACCATATAATTATAAAATATTGTACTTACATGTCGGTGTATAGTGTATAGAGCAGTATAAACAAGACGTATGAAATTTTAGTTTGTACTGACTTTGCTAGTAATTATTATATAGCCTGTTGTAAAACTAGACAGATGTCTAAATGAACTGAAGTATTCCCTGGAAGACCTCTGCATACCCCTGGTTGAGAACCACTGTTCTAGAAATTCCTTGTGTGTTTGACTGTTGCAGTTTCAGGAGGTCTTTGTTATGGAGACCTTTGCGATATCTTAGGGCTAGACCCAAGCTAAGTCTGAGATTTGAATGTGATCTAATATTGGATGGGTAGTAAGAACAGTGATTGGAACGTGAAAGTGATATGCTCATATTGACCTCTTTGTCATCAGTTTGTCAGCAGTTTTGTGTACCAGTTGGTGATTTGTAGGTTTTATTCCAAAGTATAGAAATTGTTGTAAAAATGGGCAGATGTGTAGATCACTGTGAGAAGTCTGACAAGATAAATCTGCTAATATCACTTAATAGAGAATTTGAAGTATACTGTTAACATACATTTGATTCTCTTAGCAACTTGAAAGGTGCTTCAAATATCTTCAGGTATCATTGAGATCTCTGCATGGGAATTGGTAGCTGGAGCAATTGCTGTAATTTGATATTTTCCTTATGGAACTAGGTATTCAGATTGTACAACTTTGGGAGTCTTGAATTTCAAATATAGAAATTTGGCTAATCAGTCATACTTGATTTGTTTTATGAAGGGTCAGAGTTACTTCAGCACCATTGAAAAACAAAATCATGTAAACCTTCCTTATGCTTAGTGTTCAACAAATAGGTAACCAGCCTTTCCTTGCATGTGCTAGTATAACACCCTAAAATCTTGTGATAGCAAATGATCAGATAAAACATCAAATATATAGTAAGTAATTTAAATTTGTTGCAAAAATAAGAGGAGGAAAAATGTGAAAGACCAGTGTTTTGGCAGAAAACAGCGTTCTTCATTTATAGCTCTAGAAAAATGTTTGCTCTTTTTAAATTCTCCCACTGAGTCACTCTTTAGTACATCAGCCAATCAACTAATATAGTAATATGCTTTTCAGCAGCCATAAACTCTGCTAAACAGGAAAATAAATTGATACCTGCTATGGAAAAATTAAATTTCCAGACCACACTCAAATTTTTAATTCAGACTTTTTTTTAATATCTGACTTAATGCAAAAATAGGCATAAGGTTACCCAGAGCAATAAATGGTTTCTAAACTTAAATTCATAAACATCGATATCAAAATATACAGTCTTATACAGAAATGGAATAAAAATAAACATTATTCAACAGACAAGACGCACATAGTAATCATCTCTGCGTTTTCTTTCAAAAAAGATATAATACAGCATGTACATGCATTTTTCAAACAACTTTGTTCAGAAGACTCTTATCAGAGCTTTAGGGGGGTTTGCTCATCAAAGGCAGGAATCTGATGCTGGTTATTCATAGCCTCATCTTCTCATGCTCTGCAGATTATACCCAGTTCAATGCTCAGTATGCACCATGTTATAAAGTTAACTTTATACAAGAGTAGCTAATTGATGATCAAGAATTTAATTAACTATTCAAGGTCTCCGTTTTCACAAAAACTATGTGCATAATACAGTGCTTTTGTATGGGTGTCTTATAAAAAGCAAGGAATGCTCAGACTGGTCAATAAACCACAATTGTGTAATTTTGGTTTTCTAGAATTTTCTTTGCTGTTCCAAGAAATGTCACACATGATATTATTGCACATTTTTCTAATCACACTTATTTGTATTACTAATGTACTAAAGTAAATCCTAGCATTATCTTGGCTTATCCATATTTTGGAGGTTATACTAGAGGTCTCTGTGAGAATAATTAACTATTTTACTCTGTTCAGACCTTTTTTTGGTTTACCCAGTTGTCATGGTATAATTCCCCACTCTGAACCTTAGCGTCCAAAAGATGGGGTACCAGCATGAATTCTTCTAAGCTCAATTACCAGCTTAGAACCTGTAGCGCTGCCACCAACCAGGAATTCCAGTGCCTGGTACACTCTGGTCCCCCCAAGACCTTGCCCGGGGAACCCCCAGACCCTCTGGATCTTATCACAAGGAAAGTAAACCCTTTCCCCCACCGTTGCCTTTCTCAGGCTTCCCCTCCCTGGGTTACCCTGGAAGATCACTGTGATTCAAACTCCTTGAATCTTAAACAGAGAGGAAAATGCACCTTCCCCCCTCCTTCTCTCTCCCCCTTCCAGACTCTCCCTGAGAGAGAAAGTAATCCTAACACAGAGAGAAAATTAACCTTTCTCTCCCCCTTCCCTCCTTTCTCCCCACCAATTCCCTGGTGGATCCAGACCCAGTCCCCTGGGGTCTTACCAGAATAAAAAAACAATCAGGTTCTTAAACAAGAAAAGCTTTTAATTAAAGAAAGAAGAAACAATAAAAATTATCTTTGTAAATTTAAGATGGAATATGTTACAGGGTCTTTCAGCTATAGACACTTGGAATACCCTCCCAGCCTAAGTATACAAGTACAAATTAAAATCCTTTCAGCAAAATACACATTTGAACTCCTTCCAGCCAAATACACATTTGCAAATAAAGAAAACAACCATAAGCCTAATTTGCTTTATCTACCTAGTACTCACTATTCTGAACTGATAAGAGCCTGTATCGTAGAGATTGGAGAGAAACCTGGTTGCACGTCTTGTTCCTCTGAGCCCCCAGAGTGAACAACAACCAAAATCTAACAGCACACACAAAAACTTCCCTCCATCAAGATTTGAAAGTATCCTGTCCCTTGATTGGTCCTCTGGTCAGGTGACAGCCAGGTTAACTGATCTTGTTAACCCTTTACAGGCAAAAGAGATAAGAAGTACTTTTGTTCTATTAACTTTTACTTATCTGTTTATGACACCTGTAATCACTGATTCTCTGAAAAAAAGCCTCTCATTTCATGCAATGCATCTAGCTTCCAAAACTCATGAACTCTCAAATCTTTTGGCATGCTTTGAAAGTGAGTTGGAAAAATTACCAGATACATGCTGGCTAGAGGACTAAACCTACTTGTTGCAAGCAGATATAAAAAATTAGAGTGGAGAGCTTCCGCCATTGAGGTCTGTGGTCAAGTGAAGAGCCAGCATGCCACATCCAGTTTCTGGGATAGGTGCTGGGATTTTTACCAGCTGCTATTCCTGAACCCTTCTGAAAGGCACTGGCATTCTTAGCCTTTGAAGAATGTGATGCTCCACTCATCTCTAGTTGCTTGAAAGGAAGAATGAGCTTTCCCCTGCCAGCCTCCACCTTCAGAGCCTCCAGGCATGGGTTTCCAGTATTGTCCTGGCTTCTCCAGTCTCCTGGCTGTTGTGAGGAGAAGAAAGGTCAGTAGGTCTCTACTATTCTTTCCTCTAGAGCTGCTACATTTTGAAGCCCTTGTAAATAACTTCAGTGCCTACTCTCTTCTGGTGCAGGTAGCTTCCCTAAGCAGTAGGACTGTGAAATCAACATGATACTTGACAGTTTTACCACTGCCCGTAGGGATCTGAGTATCACCATCAAAACTGACCAGAGTCGTTAACTTCACTCTGCCCTTTCTTGCCCAAACTGAATCACTGTTGAAACATAGGAGCTATCTATGGACTCTACAAGACAGTACTGCATTTCTTTATATTTGGAAGATTTTTCCACAACTGTAAGGGGTATAAACTTAGCTTTCATTAATAAAGAAAAGAAAATTGGAGAATTGGAGAAATGGTCTGAGATAAACCGGATGAAGTTCAATAAAGACAAATGCAAAGTGCTCCACTTAGGAAGGAACAATCAGTTTCACACATACAGAATGGGAAGAGACTGTCTAGGAAGGAGTATGGCAGAAAGAGATTTAGGGGTCATAGTGGGCCACAAGCTAAATATGAGTCAACAGTGTGATACTGTTGCAAAAAAAGCAAACGTGATTCTGGGATGCATTAACAGGGGTGTTGTAAACAAGACACGAGAAGTCATTCTTCCGCTCTACTCTGCGCTGGTTAGGCCTCAACTGGAGTATTGTGTCCAGTTCTGGGCACCACATTTCAAGAAAGATGTGGAGAAATTGGAGAGGGTCCAGAGAAGAGCAACAAGAATGATTAAAGGTCTAGAGAACATGACCTATGAAGGAAGGCTGAAAGAATTGGGTTTATTTAGTTTGGAAAAGAGAAGACTGACAGGGGACATAATAGCAGTTTTCAGGTATCTAAAAAGGTGTCATCAGGAGGAGGAAGAAAACTTGTTCACCTTAGCCTCTAATGATAGAACAAGAAGCAATGGGCTTAAACTGCAGCAGGGGAGATTTAGGTTGGACATCAGGAAAAAGTTCCTAACTATCAGGGTAGTTAAACACTGGAATAAATTGCCTAGGGATGTTGTGGAATCTCCATCTCTGGAGATATTTAAGAGTAGGTTAGATAAATGTCTATCAGGGCTGGTCTAGACAGTATTTGGTCCTGTCATGAAGGCAGGGGACTGGACTCGATGACCTCTCGAGGTCCCTTCCAGTCCTAGAGTCTATGAATCTATAAAAAGGTGCAGCAATAATTAATAGCCTTCTAGGCTCTTGTATTGAGAAGGGAAAGTTTCCTGCTACTGGGTGGAATTTTCAAGCCTGTTTCAGTTGCCTTCCCATTTTTTCTTAGCAATCCTACCTCATCATGGAACATAAACAAGGGATTTTATTGTATAAATAATGTTCAACAAACAAATACTCTACTGCAGTATTTGCAACCCAAACATTCTGTTCAGATTCTTCTTCTGACCTTACCCATCACTATAGTTTATTGTAGCTTGTGTTAGTATATGAGAAACTGACTATAGCCAGATCATTCTATTTTCAATGTCCAATATAACATAATTGCACAAAGTAAACAAACAGCACAAATAATGTAAACAGGTTTATTAAACGTCTATTGTTTTAATATTCAAGTGATGCATGCAAGTAAATTTGTTTAAAAAAATATTTTTTACCTGACTGTTCCTTTAAATTTTGTTTTCTTTTTAAGCTACCTCCTAGTGAATTAGTTGTTATACTTGGATCTTACAAGTGTTCATGGAAGGCTTGTTCTGCAAATATAAAAGAGTCATTGATGAGTTTAAGGCTGGAATAGTTGAGGAGTGCAGAAAGATGCTGATAAATTAAAGTTGCTTAACAAAATTAGGGAACTGGCAAAGCAAATCTGATGGATCTGTGGACATATCAGTACACAAAACTTTCAGACTTGTTAGACTTTCAGCCTGTTGTTTCCCCAATGCACATGCAGTTTTTACCATCCAGACTACCATAGCATTCCACAAAAATCATGTAATTTAAATAACTGCCTAAGGGAAGGTCTGAGTACTCTCTCCATTTATGGTGTCTACTTATTTTTTTGAATATCGTTGAATACCAAACAGTATAGTAGCTATGTAAACTGAACATAATTTGTTAATAAGATTGTATGTTGCCACTATTCCATTGAAATAAGGCAAGAATTTGTTTGACATGCCTCTTTTTAGGCTCAAAGTTATTTGCTGGAGAGTGGGAAATTCTGATAATTTTCCTTAGGCCATGTCCACACTATGGGTGCTACAGCTTCCCACCTCCCTGAGCAGCGGTAGCTAGATTGATGGGAGAATTGTCCCATTGACTTAGCTGCGTCTACACTGGGAATTAAGTTGTCTTAAACTGTAGTGTGCCAGTATGAATTTTTCACACCCCTAAGTGACATAGCTAGGTTAGTCTATGTTTTAAGTGTAGACCAAGCCTAAGTGTCTTCCTTTTTGTGCTCTCCCCTTGAGCTTCCCCCTGCAAATTCAGTGAAGATCTTACAAGTGCTATTAAAAACTGTTTTCCTAAGCTAGAAGTATTTTATAGAGGGGGATAATTGAAACATGGAATATTTTGCTATGGGGTCAAGATAACAATAGTATAGTAATTGTATTTTCAAGTTTTGTATTTACTATAACATGTCTTTTCCTCCTAGGTGCCTAAATTGTCCAGACTGTCAGTCCATTAGGAGGCTAATGGTTTTGGCAGATCCTGTTAATTAAATGTGAGGGTTTTTAGCCTCCATGTCTAGGTAATAGGATAACCAAAATATCTCCTTCCTGTGGAATGGCATCAGTAATGAGGCTCAGGTAGCTAGGAGAAAAATCAGACTGATACAGGTATTTAAGATTTAGAATGAGCCTTTTTGATTTTTTTTACATATTTTAAATATACTGTAAATATCTAAAAAGGACTATTATTTTACCCAACACTATGTGTACATGTCTTCAGTTGATTTTTTTCTTAAAAAATGATTCTCTTAATTTTTTTTATACCTAGAATAATATTCGATGGTGTGTATTCATTCATCACAAGCACATCCGAGTTACGGGCTGCTGTTACTGTGTATTTATCTTGTGTTCCAGATTTATGGAGAGCTCATTAGTGTGTTGGTTGAACTGGTGTTATGATCATCTCTATCAACCCGGTTTACCTTCTCCCCCCGCCCAAATGAGCCATATAACTGGTAAACTAGACCATGCGTTTATCACTCAACCACTGTACTTTCCTTTGTATAACTGTGCTACATTTTACAAAGAGTTATTCAAAACATTTAATAGGTTCACGAGTGTAAAAACCATGGTTTGTAAAACAGTAGGATTGATTCTTCTATAAGTTTGTGCAGAAATACCATGAACCATTTGTTATCTGTGTTAATGGGAGTTATCAGTATTACTACCCCATGCACTGATGGAAAAACAGAATTTATGAATACTGTATAGTTACTGCTGGAAAAGAGGCATGTCTATTCTTGTATCATTGAGTATGTTTGTTGAGAGTGGCATTTTGGTAACTATCTTCTGCTGTATATCTACTTCCTGATGATGTAGGCATTGAATAATGTTGATCAAGGATGCTGATTCAGAGCAGCAAGCTTAGGTTCACTGTTACACGTGCATCATAAGTGTTTTAAAATCTGAATTCTGTTGCTCACGTTTTATATGTATTTGCGATCATTAATCGTTGTGGCTTTAGTGCTTTAGGTTTCAGTGCAGGAAGTGGTACACCATTGTGGTGAATATCTAAAAAAAACCCCAAAGCCTTCACCAAGGAGCATTCAGCTAAGTGAAAAACCTCTGATCTCCATTATTTTAAATTGAACCATAACTGGAGGAGAAAGAAGAACTTCTCTAGCTGGTTTGTTTTTATGACAGATTTTAACTGCAGTCTGAATGCTAAATTGTGCTGGCCCAGTTTTAGTAGAATTTGTGAAGAAGAGGTTTTAAGCCATTCTTTGTTTACTTGTGTATAACTGAAAGCATCTTGCTTACCAATGCAGAACCTCTAAATTTTGTTGGTTAACAAAAGTTAATGCACTTTTGTTAATGCACTTTTCATAACTTATAAAGCAAGATAATACTCTGTTAGATGGGATATGTAATGGGCAACATAATGTATTTAGGTAATTTTTCAGTTTTCAGGCTCTGATTAGCCACTTTGGACACTCCTCCTCCCCCCCCCCCCCCCCGGCAACTGAATAAACTGTTATGCAAGTGAAAATGGATCTCATGCATGTTTCAATCAGAATGAATGGGGTTTTGTGCAACCTTAATTTTAGGTTCTTGGATAGTTTAAATAGAAGTTGACTAGGTTCTCAGGGAAGGAGATGAGTGTGGATTAAAATTACGCGGGAGACACCACCCTTAAGTTTCGAACACGGAAGAAAACCTTGCTTTTAGACTGTCCATAACAACTCTCCGCAAGCCCCAGAATGATGTATCTTCAATATGAAGTGTAAACCATTTTAATATGGTGACTTAGGAAGATATGAAAATTTTGCTTATGTACTTTTGAGTGTTGAGGACAAAGTTTCCCTGGAAGAGTGAGGGCCTAAGTTATTGTCTTTTGTAGATTAAGTGTTCATTTAAAAAAAAAAGTTTTTAATCCTTCTGGTTAATAAAGGTAGTCTTTCAAATGTGAAGTGGTTGTTAACCAATCCAGGACTTTACAAAATCTGCAAATGAAAGGCTCCATTGACTCTTAGCTGTGCCAGGCAACAGTAGCATGAAATTAACTCTGATCAGTTTAATTGTTTCTGTTCAGAACCTTGTGGGCAGTAGTGAAACTGTCAAGAATCATGTGAATTTCATGCTTTTGCACCTTGGGAAAAATGTGCAGCACTGCTGTTATTCCTAGGAGTGGAGGACCCAAGTAGGCTGGGGGACATATATTTTAGAAGTGTAGTAGGCAGGATCTATATAATGTACTGTATTTGACAGAAAAAAGACATCAGTTTTGCTACAGCTTCTGTATCCTGTAACTACCCAAATTTTAGTGGAATTTTCTTAGTCTGTTAATAATAGATAAGAGTGTTTTGTTTTGGCATCTTTTAGCGATGGATTAGTATTAAGCCGAAATGAAGGTCTGCTTTTGTTGTTTTTAAAAAAGCAGAATCTGCTCCTTGACAGTATGTGTAAAGCTGCTACTTTAGTAAATGGTCTAAAATGAGGTGTAGTAGGTTGAATTAATTTGTCTTGGTTTGTTTTATTCGTAATTCTAACATTCATAAAATGTTCTTATCATAGTTAAATCTTTACTGAATAAGAATACTGTAATGAATTTTCAACATAGTTCAGAAGTATTTGCTGCTCTTTTATTAGTACCGGAACTGTGAGTGGTGTCAATCTCACAGTAAAGCTTCTGTTTTATTGATCTTTCCCAGCAGGAAGTTGTCTGATACAGTTTGAGACATAGGAAATGGGGCTCAATGTTTGAATGCACAAGAAGGCAGGAGATGTTTATTCCAGAATATAGGAATCAGCCTGGGATAAATGAACAAATGTTTATAGATTTGATGGAACTTGTGGGGGTGTGTCCACACTAGCCTTTACAAATGTGTTGAGTATCTCAAGAGAATTGGTGACCAATTAACTCAAGGTAAAGTCTAATTAAGATAAGCTGTAAGTATGTGAGTTTAAAAAATAAACAATGTAGGATGTAAAAGGAATGGAATAGAAAGTATTGAAAATACTGCAGTGCTCTTATATAAACCAATATACAGCGATGTGGTGTGTTGTATCTACAGAGGCATTCTTCAGCATTTTCTCTATCCAGCATTTAGTGGGTTAACTCTAAAGAGGGGTAAGCCTGTTTATCCTGATGTCTTTCCTTGGGCATCTTGATTCCACAGTGAGGTTCCCTCTCCAGAACTGGCCAGCTGTTGAATGTGCAGAATCCTGGAGAAGATGATGTAGCGTTGTATAAAAGGATCAATGTGTGCTTAGCCTTGCTAGCTAGGACAGTGATGATCTTCAGAATATCGTGGAAAATACTTTTGACCTATTTCAGGAAGTACCCACACAAGCACTTAGATCAGGGGTTGGCAGCTTTTCAGAAGTGATGTGCCGAGTCTTCATGTATTCACTCTAATTTACGGTTTCATGAGCCAGTAATACATTTTAACATTTTTAGAAGGTCTTTTTCTATGTCTATAACATATAACTAAACTATTGTTGTATGTAAAGTAAATAAGGTTTTAAAATGTTTAAGAAGCTTCCTTTAAAATTAAATTAAAGTGCAGAGCCCCCCGGACCGGTGGCCAGGACCCAGGCAGTGTGAATGCCACTGAAAATCAGCTCGCATGGCACCTTTGGCACATATGCCATAGGTTGCCTACCCCTGACTTAGACTGTAGACTCTTCTCTGTGAGTACGTTTCCGTACATAAGTCTACGAACTGGAATCTGTAGAGTCAGGATCTCTGATATTACACTTGTTGGCAGTATTTCACCTTTCTGGTGGATCTATTGTCAACATCTTTGCTTGCAATGTAATAGTTTGCCTTCAACAGTTTTATTTTAATTTTTTTTTGGCTGAGTCCATTACATAAAACTGGTTACTTCAGTTGATCTATTTTTCTCCAAAGGGAAGAGAACAGTACTCAAGAGCATGCCCAACAAGATGCTTAATGGAATAAATGAGCATAACAGTAAACAGTTACTGATCATCTTGTGATCGGTTAGAAATAATAAATTTGGAACTTTCCTAAGAGATCCCTTGGTGAATTTGGGGGTGTCCAAGGTTGTGTACTCAAAGTCAAGATTCAAGCTCAATATAAATGTGTAAATTGTCAGTGAACCAGCCTGTTGCATGCCTTTGTAATATATTAATGCTACTCATTCAAAGACAGTTTACAAATGACATATACTACTTTGGACCTATGTTCTTAAAAATCACCTAACTCTATCAAATGATGTGTAGTTAATGGTAAGCTGGAATGCAAGCTGTAACAGTTTACAACATTTAGGACAGAAAGTGAAAAATACTATTGTGAAGGCCCATACTTCACTGGGCTAGGAATGGATTTAAAGGTGAGTTGAAGAGGGGGTAGAAAAATTAGGTTGTGTCACTTTTTTTCTGTTTTATGATCAAAGAAGACTTGCATCTTATTTTTGCAGATGTGTGGGTTTTTTGCTTGAGTTTGACCCAAAAATATAAGAAGTATGAGGATTTGTCTTCACTGTTTTTTATCTAGGCTGCCTTAGAGGATCGGAGAACAGGAGTGAGAGCTTTCTCTGCCCTCATTTGAAAGGTCATGATGTTACATCTTTAACAGAGATCTTTCTTCCCAGCTGTTTGTCAGTTGTTTGGCTGAAATAGGTGCTAACAAAAACAGTTTTGACAAGTCTAACTTAATCCTTTCACATGGCAGTTGCTCAGCTTTCAAATTCTGAATACACAATGTTGGCCAAGTTCTGCCGTTGACATAGCAACTTCTAGGAATAACAAAGCAAGATCTCAATTTCTAAAGTTTAAAAAAAAAAAGGCAGAAAGCTCTTTTGGAGAAAAAAGTCTTTTGTCTCTTTTATAAACCATAAAGAACCAAAAATGAGCACATTTTTTTCTTTTGGATGTCACCTTTAAGACAGCATTGTATCATATGTGCTACAATAGAGGCTATGTTGAATCAGCAGTTTTCCACAAGTGGAGCATCCTTTGAGGCTGATATACTTCATTTCATTTGGTGAGGAGAAAGGTTGGTCTTGTGGTTAAGTACTGGAATGGAACTTGAGATTTTGGCATCAATTCCTGGCTCTACCCCAGACTTCCTTTCTGATTTTGGGTAAGTCACTTTCTCTCTTTCTGTGCTTTGGTTCTCCATCTGTAAAATGGGGAAAAAACTTTCTTTGTCTGTCCTGTCTACTTAGATTGTGTACTCTTTGGGACAGGGACTGTCTTACTATGTATTTGTACAGTGGTTGGCACAATGCGGCTCTGATACCAGTTAGGGGCTATAAGCGCTACCATAATACAAGTAGTAAACACTAATGGAGGAGTAGCTATGAAAGGCCAGACAACCCCAAGGGTTCTGTGGGAGTTGGAATGAGATACAATTTAAAGAGGAAGAATGTTGAATTTGAGACTCTGAAGTGCAGGGATTGCTTTGAATCCCTGCGAAGGGGTTTTCTGTTTTGTATATGTATTTAGTGAATTTGTCAACCTTGTTTCTAATTTTGCTGTTAAACAGCTATACTACTCCAGGATGCCATCGTCTACATTGCACGCTTCTACACAAACTGAAACACACCTTGAGCAGTTATGTTCTGTCTACCTATACTCCCATGCAGTTTTAATTAATATAGTTCATATGTAAAATGCTTTTTATCTGTAGATCTCAGGGCCTTAACAAAGGAAGATAAGTATCAGTTCTGTTTCACAATATGAGGAAATCAAGTAACACACAAGTGAGTTTACTTCCCCAAGGATCCGTCTCCCCTGGGCTTTAAGCAGTGCCATTAACCGTGTGCAACAGTTTTTATTGTAGTCCTGCTAAAGCTAGTTCTAACATGGAATAGCCAAATAGATGCATGTGTGAAAGGAAGAATAGTCTTCTGGTTAAGGCATTGAGTTGGCAGAGCTCTGCATGGATACAAAATGTATCCACATCTGGTCTGTGATCCCCCAAAATGGTCCCTGGGTACGGATATCTGTGGATTTGCAGGGCTCTATGGATCAGAACTCAGGAGAGCTGTATCCTGTTCCTGGCTTTGCTACACGCTTCCTGTGTAACCTTGGTTAGTCTCTTTATCCCTCTGTACCAAGATTCCTCATCTGCAAAATGAGGTTTGTGCTTCCTTAATTTGGGGTGTTGAGAATATATTGTTGATAAATTGTATAGTCAATTGCTTGACCGCACTTTGGTTCGTTATGAAATATACTCAAGAAACCAAATAACCAATGTCAGGTATATTAATATGGTACAGGAAAAAGCTTCTATATCATATCAGTCTCTGAAGAGCAATCCCGTACAGCGATGGTACAGTCATCTTACACCAAAGGTGTGGTCTCCCAGGGCACACATTTCAGCTGGTATTATTTATATGATTTTACAAGCTATACATCTCCTTAGGCATCACTAAAATCCAACCCTCAGTTTGACCCAGTTCCCTAACTTCTTGTTCTTTTCCTTCCTTATTTTGTTTTGGGTGCTAGCCTTCCAGGTACTGATCTGTGAAGGTTCTTCCTTAGGTTGTACTAAGACATAGAATGAATGCATCTTGATTTTTAACAAGTTTCCTCTCCGCTTAATGCAAATACTTACCTCAGCAAATGCAAGGAGTTATAGGATACTTAGCATCAGTGAATTAGATCATGGTATAGGCCAGTTTAGGCTGTATCACTGTTGCAATATTTGTGCTTAATACGTGTGTGTGTGTGTGTGTGTGTGTGTGTGTGTGTATATATATATATATATATATATATATATATATATATATGGTATGGATAATATGTATTGTTAATATGTTACATATTCATATACTCTCCAGCATTATTAGTTAGCAATATGTAAAATGGTCTGATATTACAGTACGAACACCATAGAAAAGCCAATAAGTAAAGTACACTTGTGTGTGTTTTTGAGATGGTGGTGGTTAGGGTAGACATGAAGTTGGTGGGAGTCTTCTGGACTTAAGGAACCAGTGGGAATGAGAGAGGAAATTGCATGAGGAATAGAGAAATGAATGCATAGTTTAAAGAAGTCCCTTGACCAAGTGCATCTGTAGTCTTCACATCCCATAACTTTTCACGGACAGTAAGCCTAAACAGCTTTGTTTAGAGATGGGGCTATTGTTTAAAGAAGTCCCTGTCAAATAAAAAGATTCATTGTGCAGAAGTTTTGTTGACCATGGTGTAAAGGATGCCCTCTTTGTTCATGCAGTAGTAGAACTTGCTGAATATAGATTTAAAATACCTGTAAGAACAATTAAAAAATAAATGAAGTCTCTTTTACCCTGAATTCTTTCATGATTAATGAACTTTTTGCCAAATGAACATGAATTAAACAAGTTTCAAACCCTTTTTGTTAATTTTGATCATTGCATCTTTCCAGTGTTTGTGTTTTGCCTCTGAGATAACCAAAAAAACCCGCCAGCATTTATTCATTTTTCTGTGTATTTTCATTGCTTCTGGAATTTATAGCTTAGTGATACATTTGCTGAAGGTTGAAGCTGAACTTCAAAGGTCCCAATCTAGCAGTGACTTTAATTCACTCTACCAAAAAATGTAACTTTAACTATTGAATTATATGTTTATTAGCCTGTGAGTGGAAGAAATATTAAGATTGTTTTACCAACTCATTCTTCATAGTCCTATTTTTCCTCTTACTCACTTTTAAGACGTTCCTCATGACCATCTGAGTACTGGATACTGCTTTCTTCAGTTCCTGTCAGCTAGACGTGCCATTAAAGTGGTGCAGAAGTGTCTACCACTGGCTCGGTGTACTACTTTTGTAGTGCTCTTAATCTTTGATGTCCTAAGAACCAAAAGAGAAATTAGTCTTAAAGTATGGACCCATACATGACTTAGCTTTATTCTTACCTGTAGATGACGTCTTAGAATTGTAACCATTTGTTTTTCCCTATATAGCCCCTCACTACCTTAATGGTCATGCTTAATATTTCAGTTGTCTTTAATAACTATATAGTAATACAAGAGGCTTATCTTTACATCATGTAATGCTTTGGGACTGTGACTCACTAGTGGATTACAGCTTGTTTTTGGAAATCTCTGGGTTGTACTGGCATTCTCATGTTGATAGCAATTCTGATAGTAGAAGTCTGCATTGCTACCAAAAATAAAAGTATACTGGAGTATATCTTTCATTCTCTCCCTGGGTATCAGTAGAAGATAACAGGAAGGACATGTCTACCAGCGTCTGCTCCCAACCTCTTGCAATCGCCATATGGGAGAACAGAAGAGATAGTAGAACAAGTAGTAAATGTCATCAGTTATTGGTTCATTATATGGTCTGATGGCAATAGCTATTTTGAAAAGCTGTTTTAAAACTGACAAGATATTATAAGTGACGGTTTTGCTTATGCAGTAGATTTTTCAGAAAGCCTTTATCCAAAGACACCAAGGATAACTGCAATATAATCCTATGCAAAATTAACCCCCCCCCCCCCGTCACATTGGAGCTGGGATTCTAAATATCTATAACTTTATGGAGGACTGATAGTAGGGAAGAATGGTATTATTAGGGGAAGATTTTTGCTTTTTGAAACACACATACCAGCCTGGAAATAAAAATTAGTTATACTAAACCCCAAACATTAGACGGGGCAGTGCACAGTTACGGTCACCTGAACAATCTTAACTCTGCTCTCCCTGTACCTTGCTGATCCCCTCTGCAGTGTATGCTCATTGCAGCCTGTGTTAAAACTCTCAAATATATCCATGCAAAAAAGGATGCTTTTTAAAGGACTTCATGTCATTTAAAGAGATACCTTCTGCTTTATTTGCATAGTTTGCCTTGCATGTGAAGAAACTTTGGAGTACATGGCTATGGTTTTGTGCTTATATGTTTAACACACAAATGAAATATACCTGTCACCCTGTGTCTCAGTTATATCAACAGTTTAAATTTTGGCCTTGCCCTTAAGATAACACCAGATAATAGTAGCTTTATGTGTGAAACTCACATTTGGAACTCCATATGCTTCTGAGGAATGTGTTCATGTTTGCTAAAGAGAAGTAATTAAAAGCCTCTATCTGGTAACATATATAGTCTTAAAGAAGTAATGAATAGTTTGTAGCAATCTAAAAACACTTTAGTTTAAGTGTTGTCATAAGTGAGTAAGATAATTCCCTTAGATCACTTCTTCATTGTGTTAGTGACTGTGAAAATTAAGATGTAGATTATTTATGACCAGGTTTACACTTATTTGGCCAATGAGAATGAGCAGAGTTAAGGTTTAGTATGGAAATTTATATTTAAAATTAAAAGACCTATACACATTCAACTTGATTATCTTAAACATTGAAATGGTTAGGCTTTTTATTATATTTTTTGAGAACGATTTTTGTAATCTCGGGAGCTTTCACTTGCGTAACAGATATTTATAATTAATTAACATTTTATTTTTTGGCCTGAGAATTTTCTTGTTTTTAAAATTTAAGATTTGTATCCATTTTGCTGTCATGTATTTAGACTGTAAACTCCTTGGGACAGGGAGAATTTCTTTGCTGTGTTTCTATAGTTTCTAACAATGAACCCGAGGCTCCTAGTTGCTTCCACAATACAAATAATAATGATTAGATAGAATTAACTGTGTATTTTGTAAGATTCCTTAGATCTCATATCTTATCTGGATATGATCCCCTATCTCCTGTTCCTAAGATCAGATTGCTTTTTCTTTCTGTTCTGTTTCCTATTCCTTGCTCATGAGAATGTGTGAGTGGGCCGTGCCATGCCATGGAACCCCCTTTTTTCAAGATTGCCTGCTTCTTACCCCCCTTCACACCATCCATATGTGATATGCAACATTTGTGAGAGCCTCATTGGGAATATTAATGTCCTAGAAAAATGCTTCCAACAGTGAAATGCTTGAACCCACAACTGTCCATTCCAGCTCCCTCAAAAATAGGCAAAGGCATGAGTCCTTGCCAAGACTAATGGATTGAAACTCACATGGAGTTTCTAGGCCAAACTGGTGGTTAAGTCCATAAATGGTTATTAGCCAGGATGGGTAAGGAATGGTGTCCCTAGCCTCTGTTTGTCAGAGGATGGAGATGGATGGTAGGAGAGAGATCACTTTATCATTGCTTGTTAGGTTCACTCCCTCTGGGGCACCTGGCATTGGCCACTGTCGGTAGACAGATACTGGGCTAGATGGACCTTTGGTCTGACCCGGTACGGCCATTCTTATGTTCTTATCCACTGTAGTTTGCTGTAGAAAAAGTAGGATAAAATTGAGCAACAAATGCTGGGGTCTTCCTAGCTAACTAGGACTGGAATTGCTATTTTCAGCAGCCATTACCTTTTTTTAATTTTTTTTAAGTTTCCTTTGTTTAAAAGGAAGACTGTAATATTGCACTGGCAAATTCCCCATAGAAATGAAGAATGGAACAAAAAAATAATAAAGGCACCTCAACTTTTCCTCATTTATGGAGGATGGTCTTATAATATGGATCCAGATATCTTCCAATCACACAAGCTGAAAATTGTTCCACGTTACTGCAGTTCTGTAACCATGCTGGAACCAGTCCTGTCTGTGGTCTGTGCACATCCAAAATTCTTACTGAATTCAGAAGTGCCTTGCTTTTGTAACCATATTACCTGATATTTTCAGCCCTTGTAAGCAAAGCAAGTTTACATTTAGTAACTGGGTGGGAAGCCTCTCAGAAAAAGTTAGTTGCTGTAGGAGGTGTTGCTTATTCACTAGGTAATGTGAGACCTTCCTGTTACAATAATAAACCCAGTGCCGCATAGAATACACTTTGCTCCTAGAGTCTAGAATGGGGTCCTTTACTTCTATACGCAGCCCATTAAAGACAGTGAAAAGACTCCCACTCACTTCAACAGGCTTTGGACAGAACTGATTATCCACAGGGTAACTCCACTGTCTTCACAGGGTCCTGGTCTCTCAGCGGAAGGGGTGCATGTAAGCTTGTTGCAGAGCTTCTGCTCAGGGATGGCAACCTCCTGGCACCCCAGCCTCCAAAATCATTCAGACTGCACTATCTGCATAACTGTGTGCTGGCTGAGGGGTGCGTGGGAATTGGTGGCCTCTGCTGCAGGTGACGGGAATCTCAGGTACTTAAAGCCATGGCCTAGAGGAGGGAAGTGCCTAACTCCAGAGTCTGCAGCTGCCTAGGGCCAGTGCTGAGGATTTAGATTCCTTAGTTCCGCCATTCCAAGGTCAAGCATGCTTAGCTTTGGAATTGCCATCTTGACGAGTAGCTGCAGCTATCTAAGGCTGGCCTCTGGTAATTGGCCCCATGGCTTTAGCCAGAGAAGCTACCAGTGGCTCTGTGACTACTGGGGGCCGTTAAGCTAGAGTAGATGAAGAAACTGGAGTTAACCTCAAGGAACAGTGGTCACCAGTAGGAAAGGAATGTCAAGGGGAGCAGAGAAAGAGGAAGTTGGTCAGGCTTGCAGCAGGAGAATAGCCCCAGCTGGTTTGGGAGCATGTCAAGAGTAGAAAGGAAGCAAGCTTGGGGAGAGGTGGTGGTGATCAGGTAGCAGACTAGCATGTAGATGGGAGCAGAGGGAGAAAGGCTGGTGTCTTCGGATTCCCAAGGGCTAAGTCGTCACTTTGGGGAAATGATGTTTCCAAGTGGCTTACTCAAATGGCAGGATGGGTGCTGAGGGAGGGATTTGTCAGAATTGATCAGGCTTTAAAACTTTGAGCTGAGACTAGGACCACATGCAGTGACTGGTGACATAGGATGGTACTGGAGACATGGTTATAGAAGGTCTGAATGAGGAAGGAGATAAATCAGTGAGGAGTTTCCCTGATCACTATGAAAGTTCTACTCACTGTGGACACTGGTAAACTCATGTGAGTGTACAGCTCAATGAGAAAAACTAGGGGCTGAGGAAGCTGTGTATGACAATGCATATAGTCATGTAGAGGTGTGTGATCAAAATTAAAAATGTCTCTGAGATTCAGTACGGGGTATATTATGGCACTGTCACACCAGGCCCACACTCAGAGCCCACAGTGACTACATAGGGGCTCACAAATATGTTTGGTGCTGGGGCCCACAAAAAGTTAATCCGGCCCTGGTTCTACCTCCACGTGGTTGCTAACAGGCAGTTGCAGAGCTGCTGTGTTAGCAGAAAATTACCACACATTGATTTAGGAGGAAACCTCATAGTGAGTCTTTAACCTTTTAAGCACTATTTGGGTCACTTTCAGAACCTTATTTCAGATAATTGTGGGTCTACCACCGTAAGAGTGCTCCCTGACTTTCGAAAGGGAAGGCAAGTTTAAGCTGCAGCATTAGGCCAAAGGGAGAACTTACGCTTTGTTGTGTACCTGCAATCCGGAACTGAAAGATATGAGAGCACTCAGACTGTCTACAGATGAAGTATGTGTAGCTCACGGGAACAATGTAATGCCAGATTTAACTGATCAGTCTCCTGTACAGGTCTCCCCCTACTCCCAATTATCAGGATATGATCAGCTGTTAATTTCTGCTTAACAGTTATGATCCTAAAATGGTAATATGTTACTCTTGAACAAATTAACAGGACAAATTAGCTTTTATTGGCTTGCTAGCCTTCTGTTATGTGAATTTTATTACCTATAGATCACACTTTGTTTCCAGTCACTGATCTGATGTTATACATATTACTTGGTAAATTGCAGTGGAATAAAAAATGTTCTATCTTTTTCTTAAATCCTAGCTGTGCTATTTTTAGTTTTCATTCTTCAGTTTGTTGCACCATCATGCTCCAAGAAAAGAATACTGTTACAAATTGGGTGCACAGGCTAAGTTTGAGTGTCCGTTATATATACCTGAATGTTGGTGATGTGCCATAATTAAGATAAATGTTCTAATGAAATTTGGGGCTGCTTCATGTCTTGTAACCAAGCAAAAGCTGCTTTAAAAGGAGTCCCAGGTTCTCCTTCACAGTTACTGGTTAGCTGCAGTCATTTTCTGTTTTTGCTCCTTGCTCTGCCATGTCTTTTTTCTTTATCTTCCCGGACCTACAGGCACACAGGACATCCACCAGATTCCTCAGTTTATTTTGCTCTTGTGCTGGTCTGTTCATGCTTCTGAGTGTCATGTTGATGGATTGAGCTTCTTCCTCTGTTCTGCATAATGTTTATCTAGGTTGCCCTCTTTTTTTTTTTTCTCTTCCATGTAATGTCGCTATTATCACTTGACCTTTACGCTTTGTGTTGGTGGCATCCTTAAAGAGAGTCCTAAATATGTCTGTATCTTACCATATTTGCTTTAGACTGGTTTGTTCTACTTAGAATTTCTGATATTTCAAGAAAGTCTTTCTAGTGGGCCTTGAGGATCTTCTGTGAGCATTTACTTTGGAATTCATTGATCTTATCAGTTTCAGTTGTGATTCCATCCTCCTTTATGGAGCAGTCATGACACATGATGACAATATTAAAAATTTTTGTTTTTGAGTCCGGGTCAATCATACTACTTGCATAAACTTAAAATAATTTAGAAAAGTTGTTTGCTGCTTTTGATATTTGTTGCCACAAATCCTTGCACATCTTACTCCCTAGATAGATAAAATGGTCTGCCTCTATTAATTAAACATAACTTTGTGAGTATTGTACTGAAATATTGTGAAATGGGGTGCCATATTTTGCTTTTCTCTCAAGACATTGCTCTCTGAAAATATAGTCCCAATACTGAGCAGACAGCGGTGACATTGTGCACTTGAGAAATGATCAAAGTTTGAGACGTGACTTTAGCTTTTTGCTACCATAGAAGAGGTTTGGAATGTTGCAGAGACCGTCTCTGGAATATGAGTTCTTGTAGCTCTGTGCTGAGCTGCTTGGCCAATTCAGGTGTGATAGTGAATTGGAAATATGGTCATTAGGTTGCTGACCCCTGCTCTACCCTATAATCTATCAGAAGTGGTGTGCCGAGTCTTCATTTATTCACTCTAATTTAAGGTTTCGCGTGCCAGTAATACATTTTAACGTTTTTAGAAGGTCTCTTTCTATAAGTCTGTAATATATAACTAAACTATTGTTGTATGTAAAGTAAATAAGGTTTTTAAAATGTTTAAGAAGCTTCATTTAAAATTAAATTAAAATGCAGTGCCTCCCAGACCAGTGGCCAGGACCCAGGCAGTGTGAGTGCCACTGAAAATCAGCTCGTGTGCTGCCTGCATGCCACAGGTTGCTGACCACTGGGCTAGAGGGTCTTGAAGGTGAGTAGGGTGACCAGATGTCCTGATTTTATAGGGACAGTCCCGATTTTTTAGTCTTTTTCTTATATAGGCTCCTATTACCCCCCACCCCATCCCGATTTTTCACATTTGCTGTCTCGTTGCTCTAAAGGTGAAGGAAGTGAGCATTTTTATTTTGTTTTATTTTATTTTATTTTATTTTTTTAACACAAACTCCTCCAAGTGCTGAGGATCTTCCACCTTAGGAGAAGAGTGTTCTGGTGACTGTACAAATGTCATCTAGTTTGTCCACTGTGCTTGCTATGTTCAGCCTCTTTTCAAATCTCCTTCCTTGGTTTCTCATTGCCTCTGTCATTAAAATCTTTTATTGTTGCCTTCGAAGCCTCCTGGCGCAACCTAACTCTTTGTTCCCTCCAAAAGCATGTCTTCATTTCATCCTTTTCCTCTCATGCTGGTTCTTCTTCCACACAGCCGTCATATATCTGGCACTGTTCTACCTAGTCCCCAGCCTGGTCTGCCATACCTCCATGCCTCTTACATGTGCCATATGAATCCTAGATGTTGAGGGTTGCCAATTTTGGTTGGATGTATTCCTGGAGGTTTCATCACATGACATAATCTTTAATTAAAGGTTAATCTTTAATTCCTGGAGGCTCCAGGACAATCCTGGAGGGTTGGCAACGTTATATATCTGTCTGGAAGATTCTGAGCATGTTGTTAGTGTTATGCCAATAAGTTGGCTTCATGGCTGTGGTTATGATTTGAAATCTTTCTCTAGGGATGTGTATTAAGGCTTCAATCTCTTGGCACTGAGAGACTTCCCAACGTATGTAAAATTATATGGTATTGTCACTCATTAGATAGGATGAAATTTGGTTTGTGTACGAAGTAGTTTAATAATTCTATTGTTTGGAATAAAACTAAGGTTTTATTGAAACATTCCAAGTTCAAGTTGGGAATTATAACTCAGGAAGGAGCTTTCCTTTTATTCAAAGTAATCCAAGTTTCTATATGATCTCTTTCTCTTTAGAGATTATATATAACAATCTACCTTCAGCCAAACTTGGGTAATTAGTAAAATGCTGCTAGTTTATGTAATTTTTGGATTGATTGAAATGTGTGTACTTTGCTTTGTGAAAGTTCTGAAATTGTTTCAGTTGTATTAGCCATCTCTAATTGTGACTGTCTGGAGGGAGAAAAATAGCATAAAATGGCACTACATTTTTATTCAGCTTCTGTCAAGATGGTTGTGAGAGATGGTGTGTAGCCTGTCCAATATGAGTTCTGCCAGCTGCATAAATATTGATTGAAAAAATGATGTTCTTCAGTTTAAAAAAACAGATCTTGAGAAATATGTACCTCCATTTGGATGGACATGAAGTGCTGCTAAGTGTTGATGAAACCCTTGTTGATAGGAGTGGCTAATGGACATGTATGCAAAACTTGGGTAGACCAGCAACACTTTGTGCAGAAATCAGCATCTGAACATATCTGAAAGCGTCTATTGGAACTGCAGTGTTACATACATTCTAAAGAGTGGGAAATAAGGAGTACACCTCTACCCCCGATATAACACTGTCCTCGGGAGCCAAAAAATCTCATTGTGTTATAGGTGAAACCGCATTATATTGAACTTGCTTTGATCTGCTGGAGTGTGCCTCCCCCTTTCCCCCCGCCAAGCGCTGCTTTACCACATTATATCCAAATTCGTGTTATATCAGGTCGCGTTATATTGAGGTAGAGGTGTATTTGTTGATTTTTGGGGAGAATATATGTTAAAAATGTTCTCTGGAAATATCCTTGTATTACGAAGAAATTTTGTGTAGCAGAAACTATTTAGAGCTGGGTATTCCTTGATTAATATATGATTATGATACTCAAGAAATAATCTGATGTAAAGGTGGATGTCCACATGAGAGGAAGGCCTAACTACCAAGGACACAGACACTTTCTAGAGCATCTTTAAAGAGCTTGTCTTGTTCATCTATACATCTGTTACATGAGGAGGGATTACATTTTTTAGCATACTGACTTCTTGTGCTGGTGTAGCAGTATTTCCCATCGTATTTCTTTAGCTGTATGCTGTTCTGTTTTTATAGTTGTCTCTTTGTAAATTTGACAGTACAGATTTTCTATTGAAATCAAAGTGAATTGGTTATCTTATTTGTCTGGGTAATGTGCTCTGATGGAACTTTGTTCACTAACCTCTAGAAGAGTAGCTGACTGTAAAAGGCCAAGGGCACAGAAAAATTGTGATCTTCCTCCAGAGCGATGCTACAGACTTCAGTGGTTTGTGAGGGTTACAAAGAGGCTAAGGCGTTGTTGCAGTCTTTCTTGTAGGAACTCTGCCATGTCAGGTACTTTAAATCTGTAATTTAGTGCAGTATTTCCTTGTTAAGTTATATTCTATCTTCAGCTAACCTTTGTATCTTTTACTTTCTTTGTGTTGAATGTAGAAAATTTAAAAAAATTGAAAATGTTGAATATAAAACAAATGGGATCCTCTGTAAACAAGAGGACAGGCTAAATTGTTTGAGTCTGCTTACGGATTGCTTCCAAAGTATTTTTTAGTACAGCTAGTATTCTCAAGTATTTAAGCTCACTCTTTGCAGTGACTTGCTGTCTTTCAAGGGTCTAAGCTTTTGATTCAGAGGAGTTATTTTGTACATAATCTCCTGTCCTGATATGGGTAAACCAGTAAAAATAGCCATTCATAGACACTTACATTATCTTGGCAAGTTTTGGGTTGTTTTGGCCATCATTATGCCAGTGGTTTGCTTTTTAGATGCAGCTGTTTCTTTTGCCATGAGTGCAGCACTGAATTTATGCTTTGGATGGAGTACACATATCTTACAGCAAAGAATTAACATCTCATTTTCTATTTTCTTCTTCTGTAAGTAAGCAGAGCTTTAGTCAAACTCCTGCCAGTACTGATGTCCACTCACAAAGATCTGTTCTAATCAGAAACACCAGACCAAGTTAATTTGATGTCCTTTGGTTATAGATTTCCCTCCCTGCTCCCTCCAATGGTGGTTTGTAAGTTTGTGGTTGATGTGGCTTTATACAGTTTACTTAAATTTCCAAAATGCTTTGTTCTTTCCCGACTATTGAAATCTTTTTTTTTTTTTTTTTTTTTAAAATTCAGGTCTTTTACAGGTAGGTTTTACACAAGCAGTAAATTACTTGACAAATACTACTTACCATTTTGCACAAACAAAAAGAATGCTGCTCTGGTGCCTCTTGAATAGCTTGATTAGGAAAAGTGAGCAAGTCCAGTGTGCATGTGGGGCAGAACTGCTGGATGTTTTCTGTTGAACCTGTAGGTTTTGTTGAACTGTTAAAAAAAAAAAAATAGATGACAGGTTTGAAAAATTGTAGACTTACTCTCCAGCCTTCCTTCTGTGATCTGACATTCATTGTTGCATAAATAATGCCTAAAACATGAGTATGTTTTTATTCCATATCTATTTACCTTTTCCAAATGTGTTTACAAGTTGTATTGTAGAATAGGTTAGTGCATTTATTAGCTGGTCACCTTGCAAAGGGCTTGTTGAAAACAAAGTGTACTTGTAATTGGATTTCTGCGTAGTTGGAGCAGATGGGATGCAATGCTTTTCTCTGAGACAGGCAGCACTATCCCCAATCTCTGCCAATCTTTAGCACCCTCTGGCTGTTCTCTTTGGCTGCAATATCTAAGCCATTTGAAAATTTCAAAGTCGAGTTGTACAATGTACAGTAGAGATGATCA
This sequence comes from Gopherus flavomarginatus, assembly GCF_025201925.1. NCBI lineage: Eukaryota > Metazoa > Chordata > Testudines > Testudinidae > Gopherus > Gopherus flavomarginatus. Next base: position 21,505,755 of record NC_066626.1, on the reverse strand, counting down.
GACATTAACTTGACTTAGTTTTTTCAAACTGAGGGTGAGATTTTGGTGAAAATAGGTTTGGCTAGTGGGTTTAGTTTAAGACTTATTCCTATCCGAGAAAGCCCAAGGCTTTTATAGTCTGCAAAAACATAAAAATATTTGCTGTGGGTCAACAGTGTCTCAAAGTAAATTGGGCAGTCTTACAGTGGAATCTCAGGTTATGAACACTTCAGCAGTGGAGGTCGTTCATAACTCTGAAATGTTTGTAACTCTGAACAAACATTATGGTGGTTCTTTCAAAAGTTTACAACTGAATGTTGACTTAATACAGCTTTGAAACTTTACTATGCAGAAGAACAATGCTGCTTTCCCTTTATTTTTTTACTAGTTTATGTTTAACACAGTATTATACTGTATTTGCTTTCTTTTTTTGTCTCTGCTGCTGTCTGGTTGCGTACTTCTGGTTTCAAATGAGGTATGTGGTTGACTGGTCAGTGCATAACTCATTTAGTTAAAATAAGTACAATTGCATATAATAGATCCAAGTTCATTCTGTTTTGTGATATAAGCACAATCTGTACTCTTTATATTGCTTTAAAAAAAACCCACCAAAAAACCCAACAACCCCAAAACACATTCCTGATGTTTTACATTTAAATTGGTGATAGTTATCTGCTATACACTTTCTTACGGTTCTATAGTTAAGTCCTTTAAAGGGCACTTTTATTCTGAAAAATGCCACTATAAACAAGGCCTTGTGAGGTTCTGTGTTTGAGAGTTGATAGCTCCGTATCAAATTTGCTCAATTGATAATTGAAAAGATATTAAACAAACTGCCAGTCCTTCAGACTCAAGCTGTTCTGAGAGTCCAGCTGTCCTCTTTTATGTGTGATCACCATTAAGAGTTACATGGGACTTCAACTGACATTTGGAACTTGGCTAGCAATTCTGTTGCTGAGTGAGCGAGACTAGAATCCAGCTTGCTTTCCCAGTACGATCTGTTGTGCAGTGATAATAGGAGCAATAGACAAAAACAATACTGTCGGAAAAATAAGCAGATATAACTCTGGAAACACACAGGGAGCAGATCTGTTTAGTAGGAAGATACCACTTTACATAGTAACTTTTCAGAGCAGACTTGCGTTTCTTTCCTTTCTGGCTTCGCTTCCTGTTTTCTCTTACTAAAATGGATGTCTTGCGTTGCTTTCAGCATCCATCTCCTATTCTCTCCACTATTTACATATTTCTTTCCCCTATATTACATCATCCTAATTTACATTTTCTTATTCCTTTCTTCTCTCCCCAAAATCTCACTCAGTACCATGTGTATTCTTTCTAATCTGTTTAATAAATCCCCCCTGCTCCCCACGACACATGGTGCTTGAAATCTTATTGAACCTAATACCAAATGACTTAATTTCCTAGCCACAAACCTTTATGACAGATAGGGGCCACTGTCAAGTAGAAATGTCCAGGTGAGAAGCCAGGCTCCTTCTCCCCTGTTCTCCTCCCCTGCCCCTCCCTCCCCCACCCAAAAAGCTGCTGGGATTCTTGTCACGGATTCTACTTGATGGCTGTTTTTCATCAGCTACGAGGTAGTATATGTCGAATACATTTGAAGGCCTTCTCAAATTACACTGTCCCTGCTAGAAGGGAGAAGAGGGCTTGTCTTCTCACTACTCTGCTCTCAATTCTGTGGCTGTTGCATAGAGACATCTCTGCTATTTTCCTCTCCCTGGTCTTATCTTAGGGTACGTCCACACTACAGCTTAAAATCGATATTAGTAAAATCTATTTTATAAAACAGGGTTTATAAAATCGATTTTACGCGTCCACACTAGGGCACATTACGTCGGTGGTGTGCGTCCATGGTCCCAGGCGTCCATCGATTTCAGGAGCGTTGCACTGTGGGTACCTATCCCATAGTTCCTGCAGTGTTCCCTGACCCTTGGAATTATGGGTTACTACCCCAGTGCCTGATGGGGCAAAAATCACTGTCGTGGGTGGTTCTGGGTACAGCCTCACCCCCTCCCTTCCTGAAAGCAGCAGACAGCCATTTCGCGCGTTTTTTACTGGGTGAAGTGAGCAAACACCATTTTACAGCAAGCATGGACCCTGGTCTGATCAGTACCTTGATCGTGGACATTGTAAACAGTTCACGCATTCTCGTGCTGTCTATGCTGAACCATGAACAGCAAATGCAGGAGAGGATGCTGCAGCGACGGCAGCGCGGCGACGAGAGTGATGAGGACCTGGAGACTGAGTTCTCTGAAACCGCGGGCCCCCGCGCTTTGGAGCTCCTGATGGTAATGGGGGAGGTTCTAACCATTGCTCGCCAATTTTGGGCCCGGGAAACAAGCACAGACTGGTGGGACCACATAGTTTTGCAGGTGTGGGACGATTCGCAGTGGCTGCGGAACTTTCGCATGCGTAAGAGCACTTCCTTTGAACTTTGTGACTTGCTTTCCCCTGCCCTGAAACGCCAGAATACCAAGATGAGAGCAGCCCTCACAGTGGAGAAGCGAGTGGCAATAGCCCTCTGGAAGCTTGCAACGCCAGACAGCTACCGGTCAGTCGGGAATCAATTTGGAGTGGGCAAATCTACTGTGGGGGCTGCTGTGCTGGAAGTATCCAAAGCAATCATTAAGCTGCTGCTACGAAAGGTTGTGACTCTGGGAAACGTGCGGGTCATAGTGGATGGCTTTGCTGCAATGGGATTCCCTAACTGTGGGGGGGGGCCATAGATGGAACCCATATCCCTATCTTGGCACCGGAGCACCAGGGCACCCAGTACATAAACCGCAAGGGGTACTTTTCAATGGTGCTGCAAGCACTGGTGGATCACAGGGACGTTTCACCAACATCCACGTGGGATGGCCAGGAAGGGTTCATGACGCTCATGTCTTCAGAAGCACTACTCTGTTTAAACGGCTGCAGCAAGGGACTTACTTCCCAGACCAGAAAATTGCAGTTGGAGATGTTGAAATGCCTGTAGTTATCCTGGGGGACCCAGCCTACCCCTTGATGCCATGGCTCATGAAGCCATACACAGGCAGCCTGGACAGTGGTCAGGAGTTGTTTAACTACAGGCTGAGCAAGTGCAGAATGGTGGTAGAATGTGCATTTGGCCGTCTCAAAGGGCGCTGGAGAAGCTTACTTACTCGCTCAGACCTCAGCCAAACCAATGTCCCCTTTGTTATTGCTGCTTGCTGTGTGCTCCACAATCTGTGTGAGAGTAAGGGGGAGACCTTTATGGCGGGGTGGGAGGCAGAGGCAAATCACCTGGCTGCTGATTATGCGCAGCCAGACACCAGGGCAATTAGAAGATCACACCAGGAAGCGGTGCGCATCAGAGAAGCCTTGAAAACGAGTTTCATCATGGGCCAGGGTACGGTGTGACTGCTGTGTTTCTTTCCCCTTCATGAACCTCCCCCCCCCATGTATTGACTCCTGCTGCTGCAAGCAAGCTACCCTCCACCCTTCCGTAACAGCTTGCTTATGGAAATAGTCATTCCCTGTAACCAACCCACCCTCCCACTGCCTTTGACTAGCATGTCCTTATAAGAAGAGTAAAAGAAATGAAAAGGTACCCCGGGAGTGGTTTGGGAGGAGTATAGGAGGGAAGAAAAAGGCCATTAAGGGCATTTTGATGTAATGACAGCCTTTTGGTTGGACTGTCCACGGGGGTGGAGTGGGCAGGTGCAGAAAGCCTTCCCCCACGCGTTCTTGCACGTCTGGGTGTGGAAGATATGGGACATGGTGAGTACTGAGGGAGGTTAAACATGGGCTGGAGTGGCACTCTGTGACCCCGCAGCTCTTCCACCAGACTTCGGAGGATGTCAATTTGATCACGCAGCAGTTCCAGCGTTGCAGCCCGCCACCGCTGATCTTCCTGCCTACACCTCTGATCTTCCTGCCGCCACCTCTCATCTCGAGCGTCCTTCCTGTCCTCACGTTCACTGGCAGCATTCCTGTACTTTGCGACCACGTCTTTCCACTCCCCCAGATGAGCTCTTTCACTGCGGGTTACTGCCATTATTTCTGTGAACATCTCCTCCCGTGTCCTCTTCTTCCTTATTCTCCTTATCTGACCTATCCGTCGGACTGGGGTAGGGAGGCTTCAAAAATGTGCAGCTGCATGAGTGGGGGAAAAGAGTGATAGAAGGATCATAAGAGATACATTTCACAGAACAATGGTTATACTCTTTCACAGTGAACTACACTATTCACCGTACGTAGCACATGTCACTTCACTACAAGGTCACCTTTGGATTCTTTTAGTATTTAGTGCTTGCGGCTGTGGTGTCAGAGATCAACACAGACGCAGGTCCGGGGATTACAAATCAGCTTGCAGGCGGACATGGTAAGGCATACATCTAATGGCAGTTAACCGTGCAACCTCTTTTATTCCCCCGTACCACTGGCTATTACCAGGTAACATTCATGCTTGGCAGCCAAACTGCTAAAAAGCACATCTTTTGCTTCTTTTCTTATGCCATCAGAAAGGTTAAGCACTAGAGGAAAATTGTGAATGGTTTCCCCCCACACTCTGCATGTCTGCTGTAATGGCAGGTCACTGAAACTTTACCACCTCCCCCCTCCCCCCTCTATGCCTTGGCAATTAGCAGCGATAATTCCTGCTGCCCAAATGCTAAAAAGGTCAGCACCATTAGAGACACCTCCCTGTAGGAATGTGCAGGTTTTTACCCTCCCCCCCCCATGGCTAACTGCTAGGAAAGGTTTTTTTTAAAGGAGCAGGAAAGCAGAAACGAAGGAATGGTCATCTCTGTCCCCTTAATAAACTACATTACTTTTTAACAGGTGACCATGAACGATATCACTCTCCTGAGGATAACAGACAGAGAAAAAGAAATTATGCTTCTTGAATGCCAGCAATCCCCGGGGCCATACGCAGCTAGGCTTTGTCATGCAATGATACCCGATTACGTGCTCCAGGCATGGCGTGGTAAAGTTTCGTACCATGGTGGACGGAATAAGGCTGCCCTGCCCAGAAACCTTCTGCAAAGGCTATTGGGGTACCTCCAGGAGTGCTTCATAGAGATGTCCCTGGAGGATTTCCGCTCCATCCCCAGACATGTTAACAGACTTTTCCAGTAACTTTAATGCCAGCTACTGCATGCAAGCCCTCATGGCAAATCAATCATTAAAAAACGCTTGCTTTTAAACTATGGTTTTTATTTAAAAAAGTACACTCACCAGAGGTCGCTTCCATGGCTTCATTGTCTGTGCTAGTGGCTTGGGAGGGCTGCGATGGTAATTCTGGTTGGGTGAGGAAAAGCTCCTGGCTGTTGGGGAGAATGGAGTGCTGTGTGGTGTCTGCCGTCTCGTCCTCCTCTTCCTCCTCCACATCTTCGCCGTCCGCAGAATCATCAGCAGTGGCTGAGATTACTACCCCCACCTCTGAATCCACAGACAAGGGGAGGCTTGTCGTGGCGCAGCCACCTAAAATTGCGTGAAGCTCCGCGTAGAAGCGGCATGTTTTTGGCCCAGATCCGGATCTGCCATTTGCTGCTTTGGTCTTCTGGTACGCTTGTCTGAGCTCCTTCACTTTAACTCTGCACTGCACCGAGTCCCTGCTATGGCCTCTCTGCCTCATGGCATTAGAAATCTTTTCAAAAGTTTTCTCATTTCGTCTACTGGAACGCAGTTCTGATAGCACAGAATCTTCTCCCCATACAGCGATCAGATCCAATAACTCCTGTGCGTTCCACGCTGGAGCTCTTTTCCTATTCTCAGGAGACTGCATTGTTACCTGTGCTGCTTAGAGCTCCACGCTGGCCAAACAGGAAAAGCAATTCAGAAGTTCCCGGGGCTTTTCCTGTGTACCTGGCCAGCAGTAGAGTTCCTTTACCTGTCCAGAGCGGCCACTGGTGCACTGTGGGATACCTCCCGGAGGCCATTAACTTCGATTTCCGTCCACACTAGCCCAAAATCGATTTTGTAAAATTGATTTTAGGGTTACTCCTTTCGTTTAGCTGGAGTACAGAAATCGATTTTAAGACCCCTTAAAATCGATTTTAAGTGCCTTGTAGTGTGGACGGTTACAGCGTTAAATCGATTTAACGCTGTAGTGTGGACCTGGCCTTAGTGTCTGCCCCTGTTTCTACTTGTAAAGTTCCTTAGCAGCAGCAGCAGAATTAAAGTGACCTGTTTGTCTGTTTCATTGTTGTCTATAGAGTTCCTAGCAGGAGCTCTGAAAACTGTCTGTTGTTTACCTTCAAAATATGAAGCAAATACATCTTTACAGATATAAGGGCAAAAGGCTTAGTTTTTAAATGAAATGACTCTGTAGAAGTTGATGGCACTTGCCCGAGGAAGCTTCCTACTTGCCATGGATGAGTGAATTTCTCAGCCCCTGGCTGTTATGAATCTAGTTAGTTGTTGCACTTTACATAATTATTAGTTGAGTTATATTTCTTGCTGGTGCAAAAATTTGACCCAGTTTAAAATACGGGGAGACATGTTGATTTTGGTTGAAATTGCTAAATAACATAGTCCTTCCAAGCTTCTACATTAACTCTTGTTTAAAGGATCCTGGATTACCAAAGCAGAGGAGTGGTGATTATGTGGTGTTACTCAGGCCTGGTCCACACTACAGCGTTAAATCGATTTAAACAGCGTTAAATCCATTTAACGCTGTACCCGTCCACACTACAAGGCATTTAAATCGATTTTAAGGGCTCTTAAAATTGATTTCTGTACTCCTCCCCAACGAGAGGAGTAACCCTAAAATCGATATTACTATATCGATTTAGGGTTAGTGTGGATGGAAATCGAAGTTATTGGTCTCATTCTTTTACTGAGCTACCCAGAGTGCACCGCTCCGGAAATCGATGGTAGCCTAGGACCATGGACGCACACCACCGAATTAATGTGCCCTAGTGTGGACGCGTAAAATCGATTTTATAAAACCAGTTTTATAAAACCGGTTTTAATAATTTAGATTTTATGCTGTAGTGTAGACGTGGCCTCAGACACCTATAGAACAGATATTTTTCTACTGAGCTGTCATTTTGAAATGTGATCTTTAGAAACAGCAGGTTCAGAATATTTTAAAAAAAATGTCCTGCATTATTGTCCTGCTTTGAAAACAATGACTAAAATAGTCACTTTTCTGCTAATGAGCATAGTCATGAAAGAGAAGCTTCTTTAGTAACCTTGAAGACCATGAACATATTTATAGGTTGGTAAGTAAGTGATAGTTCAGCAAGCACAGCACAACTAGTACTTTTAGGCAAGCATAATGGCTTTATAAGGCCACCAGATTCCAGGTTTGGTTTTTAGAATTTAGTCTTGAGGCGGTCATCACCTTGATTTTATACATGGTACTTTTAAGACCTTGCATCAATCCTCTATAGTTACCTTTCTGTCATCTGCTGAAAGTGGTCGTGTAGACCAGTGGTCTCCAAACTTTTTTGGTCACGCATCCCATCAGTACAAAATTTTTGAGATGCACCCCCTGCTCCCGGCCGAACTGTTGAGGCAAAAAAAAAAAAAAAAAAAGCCACTCAGACACCCTGCCGAGGGACGGGAAAAAAAACGCTTAGACTGCCGAGGGAGAAGGGGGAAAAAAAGCAGCGCTGCTCTGGCGGCGCTCCTCCTGCTGCGCACCCCAAAGGATCCTCTTGCGCATCCCCTCCACTTTGGAGATCACTAGTGTAGTCGCAGAGAGACATCACTTTTCTCCATTCCCACTACTCCGGGGCTGATCATACTGTTCCTGCAGTATTCCCAGACTCTGCTAACTTGAGGGCAAAATATTGGCCCTGTGGGTCCTACAGAAAATACTGTTACCTCACAAATATTATACATGTGATGTGAAATTTGGTTTTGGCTTATACTTTTTTGTCAGATTTTTTTATAATATACTTTGTTATAATGCAGTGGTTTTGAAACTTATTTGATCGCACACCCCTTCTTTGTGTTTGTATAGTATACACCTCCCCTACCACCTCACAAGTACATATAGCGATAAAAAAAATCAATTTGTAACTCTCACTAAATATTAAAAACAGTAAAGCATTGATTCAAAAAGAACCAATGATCCATTGTAATTAGAGCAAAAGCAAAACTGTAATTTGTGGTTGATACTTACAATTAAATGTGCACACCGAGTCATAGCAAACAGATTAATTTACAGATGGTGACGACTTTGTATAATGCTATGGAAGCTTAACAGAAATCCGCCAAGATGCACAGCACCATATAGAGTCAAATGCACAACGCCATCTGAGAACCTGATATTTCTGAAGGAATCAGATTTGCTAGTTATTCATTGCTATGAGTGAAATGTGTGCAGTATGGTCCCCCCCCCCCAAAGCTTCTCATGTCCCACCTCAGAATACATTCCATACACCTCGCCCCAGTTTGAGAACCTCTGTTCTAATGTGAGATACTTGATATGCATCTGAAGACGTTTTGTTTCCTTGAGTATATCCTGCCAGCTCGGTGGCTGCATTAGCAACTTTATAAAGCAGTGAACAAGAATGTGTGATTTTTTTAAAAGAATTGAACAATGAGTTCAGAGATTTATGTAATCCCAGTATGCTTATAGACTCATAGACTTTAGGGTCAGAAGGGACCAATGTGATCATCTAGTCTGACCTCCTGCGCAAAGCAGGCCACAGAACCCTACCCATCCACTTCTATAACAAACCCCTAACCTATGTCTGAGTTATTGAAGTCTTCAAACTGTGGTTTGAAGACCTCAAGCTGCAGAGAATCCACCAGCAAGTGACCCATGCTGCAGAGGAAGACGAAAAACCTCCAGGGCCTCTGCCAATCTGCCCTGGAAGAAAATTCCTTCCCGACCCCAAATATGGCGATCAGCTAAACCCTGAGCACGTGGGCAAGACTCACCAGCCAGCACTCAGGAAAGAATTCTCTGCAGTAACTCAGATCCCATCCCATCCCACATCCCATCACCGACCACTGGGCATACTTATCTGCTGGTAATCAAAGATCAGTTGCCAAAATTAAGCTATCCCATCATACCATCCCTTCCATAAACTTATCAAGCTTAGTCTTAAAGCCAGATATGTCTTTTGCCCCCACTACTCCCCTTGGAAGGCTGTTCCAGAACTTCACTCCTCTAATGGTTAGAAACCTTCGTCTAATTTCAAGTCTAAACTTCCTAGTGTCCAGTTTATACCCATTCGTTCTTGTGTCTACATTGGTACTAAGCTTAAATAATTCCTCTCCCTCTCTAATATTAATCTCTCTGATATATTTATAAAGAGCAAGCATGTCCCCCCTCAGCCTTCTTTTGACTAGACTGAACAAGCCAAGCTCTTTGAGTCTCCTTTCATATGACAAGTTTTCCATTCCTCGGATCATCCTAGTAGCCTGTCTCTGAACCTTTTCCAATTTGAATTCATCCTTCTTAAACATGGGAGACCAGAACTGCACACAGTATTCCAGGTGAGGTCTCACCAGTGCCTTATATAACGGTACTAACACCTCCTTATCTTTGCTGGAAATACCTCGCCTGATGCATCCTAAAACCGCATTAGCTCTTTTAACGGCCATATCACATTGGCGGCTCATAGTCATCCTGTGATCAACCAATACTCCGAGGTCCTTCTCCTCCTCTGTTGCTTCCAACTGATGTGTCCCCAATGTGTATCTAAAATTCTTATTATTAATCCCTAAGTGCATGACCTTGCACTTTTCACTATTAAATTTCATCCTATTACTATTACTCCAGTTTACAAGGTCATCCAGATCTTCCTGTATGATATCCCGGTCCTTCTCCATGTTAGCAATACCCTCCAGCTTTGTGTCATCCGCAGACTTTATTAGCACATTCTCGCTTTTTGTGCCAAGATCAGTAATAAAAAGGTTAAATAAGATTGGTCCCAAAACCGATCCTTGAGGAACTCCACTAATAACCTCCTTCCAGCCTGACAGTTCACCCTTCAGTACAACCCGTTGTAGTCTCCCCTTTAACCAATTCCTTATCCACCTTTCAATTTTCATATTGATTCCCATCTTTTCCAATTTAACTAATAATTCCCCATGTGGAACCGTGTCAAATGCCTTAGTGAAATCGAGGTAAATTAGATCTACTGCATTTCCTTTGTCTAAATAATCTGTCACCTTCTCAAAGAAGGAGATCAAGTTGGTTTGGCACGATCTACCTTTAGTAAAACCATGTTGTAATTTGTCCCAATTACCATTGACCTCAATGTCCTTAACTACTTTCTCCTTCAAAATTTTTTCCAAGACCTTACATACTACAGATGTCAAACTAACAGGCCTATAGTTACTCGGATCACTTTTTTTTCCTTTCTTAAAGATAGGAACTATGTTAGCAATTCTCCAGTCGTACGGTACAACCCCTGAGTTTACCGATTCATTAAAAATGATCGCTAATGGGCTTGCAATTTCATGCGCCAGTTCCTTTAATATTCTCGGATGAGGATTGTCCGGGCCCTCCGATTTTGTCCCATTAAGCTGTTCAAGTTTGGCTTCTACCTCAGATGTGATAATATCCACCTCCATATCCTCATTCCCGTTTGTCATCCTTCCATTATCCCTAAGCTCCTCATTAGCCTTATTAAAGACTGAGGCAAAGTATTTATTTAGATATTGGGCCATGCCAAGGTTATCCTTAACCTCCTTTCCATCCTCAGTGTTTAGCGGTCCCACTTCTTCTGTCTTTGTTTTCTTCTTCTTTATATGGCTATAGAACCTTTTACTATTGGTTTTAATTCCCTTTGCAAGGTTCAACTCTACTTGGCTTTTAGCCTTTCTCACTTTATCCCTACATGTTCTGACCTCTCTAAGGTAGCTTTCCTTGCTAATCCCACCCTTCTTCCACTCCTTGTAGGCTTTCTGCTTTTTCTTAATCACCTCTCTGAGATGCTTGCTCATCCAGCTTGGTCTACAACTCCTGCCTGTGGTTTTTTTTCCCCCTTTCTTGGGATGCAGGCTTCCGATAGTTTCTGCAGCTGTGACTTAAAGTAATTCCAGGCCTCCTCCGCATTTAGATCCACAAATTCTTCAGTCCAATCCACTTCTCTAACTAATTTCCTTAATTCTTTAAAGTTAGCCCTCGAGAAGTCAAAAACCCTAGTCCCAAATCTATTTTTGTTTATCCTTTCATCTAGTTTGAACTGAATTAGCTCATGATCTCTCGAACCAAGGTTGTCCCCTACAACCATTTCTTCTATGAGGTCCTCACTACTCACCAAAACTAAATCTAAAATGGCATCCCTTCTTGTTGGTTCTTCAGCTACTTGGTGAAGAAATCCATCTGCTATCACATCCAGAAAAATCTGAGCCCTATTATTCTTGCTAGCACTTGTCTTCCAGTCTATATCTGGGAAGTTAGTCTCCCATGATCACACATTTCCCATTAGTGTTTACTTCATTAAAAACATTAAAGAGGTCTCTATCCATATCCAAATCAGATCCCGGTGGTCTGTAGCACACCCCAAGCACTATCTCAGGGGAGGCTCTAGTAGCTTTCTTTCCCAGTGTGATTTGTGCCCAGACAGACTCTGTCTTGTCCATTCCATCACTTCTTATTTCTTTACAGTTAACCTCCTCATTGATGTACAATGCTACTCCACCACCTTTGCCTTTATTTCTGTCTTTCCTAAACAGCACATAGCCTTCAATACCTGTACTCCAGTCATGACTACTATTCCATGTTTCTGTTATCCCTATAATATCTGGTTTCACTTCCTGCACCAGTAGCTCTAGTTCCTCCATTTTGTTCTCTAGGTTCCTCGTATTAGTGTACAGACATCTTAATTTTTGCCGTTTGGCTTCACTGACATTCTTTACCCTGTTAGGCAAAGACATTCTACCACTAGCATCACCTGTTAGTCTGCTATCTACACTATCCTTCCTCCTTATGCCAATTCTTCTGTCCACGACTGTATCACCTCTTACTTTGTTTACTTCCCTCTCAAGGTTAAATTCCGACGTGGAGATCTCCTGGACATCTCCCAACCATCTCCCCCAAATTCCTAGTTTAAAGCTCTCTTAATCAGTTCGGCGAGCCTCCATCCTAGAAGTCTATTTCCCTCCTTACTCAGGTGAAGTCCATCCCAAGAGAACAGTCTCTGTCCGTAAATGCTTCCCAATGGCCGTACATCCCAAAGCCCTCCTTATAGCACCACTGCCTGAGCCATCTGTTGATCACCATAATCTTGTTACACCTTTGTTGCCCTTCTCTAGGAACTGGCAGAATCCCACTGAAGATCACCTGAGCCTCGATTTCCTTAAGCGTCTTCCCCAGTCTGGCATAGTCTCCCTTGATACATTCCAGAGAGTATCTAGCCATATCATTCGTTCCCACATGAAGGACAATCAACGGGTTCTTCCCCGCTCCCGCTAGTATCCTTTTCAGCCTGAGGTCCACATCCTGTATCTTAGCACCCAGCAGACAGCACATCCTTCTGTTCTCCCGATCATCTCTAGTTACAGGCCTGTCTATTCTTCTCAGTAAGGAGTCTCCAATCACGTAGACCTGCCTTTTCCTGGTGACAGTGTGATTCTCCGGTCTATTCCCTGCGCCCACTGTCTGCAAGTCCTCTCGATTCCTATTCACCCTTGCAATCCTCCTGGGGCTTATATTTGGTGTTGCCTCCATTGACTCCTCCCCTCCTCTTGCAGGACTATCAGCTCTTCTCTTTTTCCTTGCCCTCTCTCCTTCAGCGACTACCTGCTATGCCCCTTCTTCATTTTCCAACTCTGCAAACCTGTTCCTGAGTTCTATTTCTCCTTCACTGGCCCGTCTTTTCCTCTGCTGGGTTCTCTTAGTCACATGCTTCCACCGTCCACTTTCCTCTCCCAGCAGTCTCTCCTCTGAATTCTTTGGTCCTGCTTCCATCTGCACGTCTGAGCTTATCCCTTCAGCCCCCTCGTGTCTGTGTTCCATCATCTGCTCAAATCCTCTTCTAAACTCAACCAGAGTTTCCATCTGCATCTCCAGTCCTCGGATCTTTTCTTCCATCAGCTCTATCAGGCGGCACTTCATGCAGACAAAGCTCTTTTCAGGTACCCACTCCAGGATCATGTACATGCCGCAGCTTGCACATCCAGTCATCCTCATTGTGTCTTTCACTGCTACCTCTGTATCAGTCATAGCCTGCCCACCTAAAGCCTGGTAGTCCACGGAACACAACACAACACAATCCCTCAACAGGCACCAGACCACCACTCACTCCTTCACCTAGCCTCTCAGTCCCTCTATCCTAGTCTCCCCCTCAACCTCCCTCTGAAACTCCCCTGTTTACAGCTCTGTTTGCTGGCTCCTGTGCCGCTGCAGCTGTCTGTGCCGCTGCCTGTCTGGCTGGCTACTTTTATAGGACCCCTAATCAGGTAAGTCCTGCCCTCTAATCAGGGCTCCGCTGCTCTCCCAGCACACTGCCCCTAGCAGCCTCCACACACACACAGACAGACAGCTGCAGGGGCACAGGAGCCAGCAAACAGAGCTGTAAACGGGAGTTTCAGAGGGATTTCTGTTGGAGGAGCAGGTTTTTGTAGTTTGTGGATTGTAATGTGTAGTGTGTGTGTGTGTGTGTGTGTGTAGGCTGCTAGGGGCAGTATGCTTATTTCCCAACTAGCGATGGCCTGTGGCTTAGCCACTCAAGTTTGTAATTTTATGGTGTAGGTGAGTGTGTGCTGGGCCTGGAAGTTTTTATGTTGGTTTATGCAGCTGTTGATTGAGGTATGTGCTGTGTTGAGAGGCCGTATGTGTTGTGTGGGTGGTTTTCAAGAACTGCAGCAGTTAGGCCAGTTAATCCACTATCTGTGCAGTCTCCCTCATACAACCCGTGAAATTGTGGCATGCAAATTAGCTGCAGAGTAAAAGTGGTCAGCTTGATAGCGTAGTGATCAAAGACTCTTGGCATGGCATAGATACATGCCTTACTGTAACTGTACATGATATGGGTGTAATTCGTAAGTCAAAATGGCAGAGAAATCAAAAATTGGGATGTTAACAGACTGCAAAACCCACTGTTGATTCAATCCAGTGATATTCTGAACAAAGAGCTCAAAACCATGCTTGTAGCTGTTTCCATGACTTCCCACTGACTATACAGGCATTCTAGTCTTCAGGTAACAATCCTGGAATCTCATTACGTAGATGAGAGTGATTATGCAAATACCTGTACTTGAGTTATTATAAAACCCTCTGTTTTATCTACTGCCCTCAGATTTAGGCATCCATATGCCCACAAGCATGACCACTTGAACTTCTGACACCTCTCATAACTCCAGAGAGTAAATATAGTTAATTGAAAATGCAGTTACCTGTAGAGAAGAGAGTGATAAGTTTTCTTTAAGCCCCAGCGCAGAAGTGGAAGGATGGATATTGAAAGGGGTTGGGTTGACGAAATGGGAAAGGGTTTTGAGGTTGAATTGTGATACTGTTGCAAAAAAAGCAAACGTGATTCTGGGATGCATTAACAGAGGTGTTGTAAACAAGACACGAGAAGTCATTCTTCCGCTTTACTCTGCACTGGTTAGGCCTCAACTGGAGTATTGTGTCCAGTTCTGGGCACCGCATTTCAAGAAAGATGTGGAGAAATTGGAGAGGGTCCAGAGAAGAGCAACAAGAATGATTAAAGGTCTTGAGAACATGACCTGTGAAGGAAGGCTGAAAGAATTGGGTTTATTTAGTTTGACAAAGAGAAGACTGAGAGGGGACATGATAGCAGTTTTCAGTTATCTAAAAGGATGTCATCAGGAGGAGGGAGAAAACTTGTTCACCTTAGCCTCTAATGATAGAACAAGAAGCATTGGGCTTAAACTGCAGCAAGGGCGATTTAGATTGGACATTAGGAAAAAGTTCCTAACTGTCAGGGTAGTTAAACACTGGAATAAATTGCCTAGGGATGTTGTGGAATCTCCATCTCTGGAGATATTTAAGAGTAGGTTAGACAAATGTCTATTAGGGATGGTCTAGACAGTATTTGGTCCTGCCATGAGGGCAGGGGACTGGACTTGATGACCTCTCGAGGTCCCTTCCAGTCCTAGAGTCTATGAGTCTATGTTTAATGTTCGTAATATGCATGAGGGCTTTTGAGGGTTGTAAATTCTTTGTATCAGGGTCTCTTGTTCTATGTTGGTTCCACTGTGCAAGGCAGCGTACAATGTTCTTGGTTGGTCCCTAGGCACTATTGTAATAAATATGAATAATTGGAGCAGAGGAATTTTTATAGTAGTCAGAATGCGGAGATGGGTATAGTCACTGTAGAATATTGAGAAATGACCTTAGTGATTATACAAATCCCTGCACTCTGGCTAATACTTTGGCAAATTTAAATAGATAGCACACCTTTAAATTGGAAGATGTTGTCAGCTCTCTTAACAGACTTGTAAAATCTGTCATATTCATTCCATTGTGGATGTCTGTAAATGTCGTTCTTATGACTATGTGAATGTATTAGGTGGTTTTGATTTGCTTTAATTTAAGTACATTTCTGTTCCGAAAAGTGACTGTACAGTCATTGTTGAAACCATATTCGTGTCAGTGACTTTCAGAAAAAAAAATTCAGTTGACTGTTGATGCACTTTACTTCTTTAGTATTGTATCCCCTATCAAATTTTCTTAGTATACTATAGCTTCTTTCTGAATGTCTCTGCTGGGTAAGGCTGCACTCAGAAAGCTGTGCCGTTTTCTTTGACTTGTATATCATCGAGTAGTATACAGGCCAGCTTTCCTCTAAGGTCTTGTCCCATGGCAAGTTATTGTGCTGCAAGTCAGGATGTGAATGTGCAGCATGCCAGTTTGCTGAGTGGTAATGCCTCGTGTGGACACTGCATCAGCACTGTGAAAGCATAAGCATGATTTTCAGCCTTTCAAAGAAAGAAAACTTGCAGCTTTTGATCAGAGTAAAGCACATGTATGTGAAAACTAAAGTCTTTCATGTTTTTTTGAATGTACTGAAAGATGTCACCAGTGTCCCCTCACCATTTCTGAGGGAAATAGCAGATTTACTAGTATTAGCAGCGTGAAACAATGGGGCAAGTGTTTAGATGCCAGTGCAGAGTGATAATTTGTTGTTGTTTCTTTGACGTGTGTTGGATTGATGCTCTTGACACTGACTACACATTGAATGTGGTTGTTTGGTAATGACTTCTTTGGCACTTTTAAAATATGCAGTAACTATTTCAGAGGACTACTAAATCTTTTTCATTGCTTAAGAAAATGACAGAATTAGTGTTAGATTTTTTTATACATTTCTTTGAAAAGGAGCTTTTTCAGAGTTTTAGGTATTAGCCTGACCTACATTCCAGTACTTAGCAAAGATGTGGAAAACCTCGATAGCACCAGCTGCAACAGGAATAGAAGGGTTTGAGGGGCATTGACAGTGAGGAAGAGTGAATTGCAATTAAGCTCTGGAAGCTTGAAGTGCCAGATTTCTAACGGTCAGTGGGCAATCAATTTAGAGTTGAAAAATCCATAGTAGAGAGCATTGTGATCCAAATATGTAAGGTCATTGATTGTCTCCGACTACACAGGATTGTGGCTCTCAATAGAGTGCAGGAAATAGTGGATAGATTTGCAGCAATAGGGTTCCTGACCTGTGGTGAGCGATAGATGGTACACACATCCCTATTCTGGTGCCAGCACACCTTGCCAATGAGTACGTTAACAGATAGGGCTACTTCTCAATGGTTGTGCAAGGGCTGGTGGATCAATTGGAGCATGTCATGGACATCATTGTGGGCTAGTCAGCGAAGCTGTATGATGCTCTCACCTTTAAGAAAACAAGACTTCTCAAAAAGCTGCAAGCTGGGACATTCTTGCCCAGTGGGCGTATTACCACTAATGATGTTGAAATGCGAATAGTGATTCTGGAGGACACAGCCAGCCCTTTGCTCCCTGGGCTTATGAAGCTAAACAGTGGCCATCGCAACAGCACTGAAGAAAGGTTCAGTTACCGGCTCAGCAGATGTAGAATTACTCTCCAGCGGGGTTTTAGTATAGCTCCATGCAGTGTAACATCTGTGAAGCAAAGGGGGAGAAGTTGCTGCCAGGGTGGATGGGTCAGGTGAACTGGCTGTCTGCAGAACTTAAACAGCCAGATACAAAGGCTGTTAGAAGAGGGCACCATGGAACAGTATGGCTGAGTGAGGCCTTAAGACCATTTTAACAGACAGGCACATTAGTGTTGTCTGATGAACACTTTATGCAACTGTAATCATAGGTGAGTTTCTGCCTCTTGCTTTGGATTCTGTAGTGATTGGTGTAAACTGTTAAATATGGTGGGTTGCTACCCCCCCACTATGAATTCTATTATGCTTAGTGTGAACTTTTAAGTATTGGGGCAGGGAGAGAGGGGTTATTGCGTTACTGTTAACTCTGTAATATTTGTTGTACAGTAATAGACATTCAGTTTCCAAAAATAGAGATTTGTTTTGTGAAAAGTTGTCAACAGAAGTGAAGTGAAAAAAAAAACAGGGTAAAAGCAGTCTGAGGTACATAAGTTATTGTCTGAGCCTGTGCTTTTCATTGGTCTGTTTATGTGTAGCTATAGTTCTCCTTATTTTCCCCCCGGTTTGATGTGGTAGGAATATACACGATGTTGACATGTGTTGAGTTAGGGGTTGTAAGAAGCAGTTGCCTTTGAGTTATCCAGGGATTGGAAAGGCTGCATAGTTGATGGTCTTTAGACATGTCAGCAGCCTTCTGCAACATTTGTGTTTGTTGCTTGAGCAAACCCATGATGTCTTGGTGTATTTCCTAATTCCTGTTTTGGTCCTTTTCCCTTTCCTGCAGCTGATCTCTCCATCCTCAGTCCATTCTCCATGGCCAGTCATATGGTCCCTCCAAGCGCTGTGTTCATGGTCTGAGGCCGTAGAGGATTGGAGGGCCTTGCCGAATATATCCTCCCTAGTCCTTTGTTTTCTTCTTCTGAGCACTGAGAGACTTTAAGCAGGTGTGGAGGGGGAACCTTCAAGGCCACCATGCCGGAGGCTACTGATTAAAACAGACAGATAAACTATTAAATTTATAGTCCCTAAGGAAAGAGAGAGAGGTCTCAAAACTCCCATAAATATATTTAATAAGATATAATAATTGTCACTTCTGGCTTTTGTGTGTGTTATTGCAGCACCATTCTGTAGCTCAAACCATGGTGAGTACAGCCAGTGATAGTGAGGGTGTGTGTGTGTGTGTTCTGGTGCATGGAAGCTTTAAAAATTGGGTATGATATAAGACAAGTGCAATCAATATTGGTAATATTTTCATTGGCGGACATAAGCTTGGCTGATATATCACTCCTGAGGGTGACCAAGGCATTAAAGGAATCAGCTGCTATTGGTGGCTGAAAGGTGTTAGCCTCTTTACTACGGTGGTGCCACCTGAACTCATTGCAGAGTGGTGTGGGAAGGTCTCCTATCATGGAGGAAGAAACAAGGCTGCCATTCCTAGAAATGTTTGAGAGCAAATTGTATGATATCATAATGAAAGTTTCATTGAGCTCCCAAGGGGACAAAAGGGACATCCTTATTCATATAAATAAAGTACATTTGCATGGCTTTTGCTGCCTGGCGTGACAAACCAAAGAATTGAAAAGCGGATGCTGACTGTTTCTTCTACCTCCGCCCAAGCACAGAACACTTACCTGACATGGACTGTGTAATCAGGCTGCCATACTACTTTTTTAAATTTATTCTCTAATATTTTATTTTCTAACACATTATATCTGTCAAGTAGTCAATCAAAAGTCAATGCCTTTGTTTCTCTAAAGTTGTGAATGGGATGAGCACCATTTTTAATTGGCAAAGAAGGGTGGCAGGCAGTTGGGGAGAGGGAGGGATAGTGGTAGATGAGGTTTTGGGTAACAAAAAGGGGGAAATTCACTATGAAGACTAATTCATGACATGTATAAACTTACCTGAGCTTCATTTCCCTTCATTAGCAGGTTCCTCTGTGCTCATCTGGCAGAACTGGCTTTTCTCCAAAGGAGTTTCAAACAACTTCTGAGTTGTGGCATGGGTCTGTCTTGTGGCATGTTGTACCTCCAACTGTTGTGGCAGGGGTCTCAATCCCAGTCTTTTCTAAAGTGTTCAGTCATATCGGGATGCTGGTGGGATTCCTGCCAGGTATGGGATGCCGTTCATAGTCTATGGGACGACATTAGATTTTTGCCCTCTCCTTCTGATGTGCCTGGTGTAGTTCTTTCACCTATATCTGGCACTGCTGCTGATCTCTGTTGTGCCCTTTTGCCAGCATCCCTCTTGCAATCTGCTTGTAGATGTTGATGTTTCTACAGCTGGTCAGTAGCTGTGCCTGCACTGCCTCTTCTCCTCACAGGCTGAAGAGATTCAACACTTGTTGACTGCTCCAAAGAGGTGCACATCTAGTAACTCTTCATGTGTGGAGCTGGCATGTTCGGATGCACACAACAAGGGTAGGCTGGTAGATGTGCCAAGATGATCAGAAAAAGGCTTTTCAGAAACGCTAAGGGTTTTAAGGGAGAGGCGAGGGGGATTGTCGGGCAGCTGGGCCGTGGTGTTCCAAATTGTGAACGGAGCGGCCACTGTCACGGGGACAGAGGAATTGTCGGACAGTTGCTGGAGGACTGTTGGTGTCCACAGATCATGTAATGTATATGCTCTCTGAGAGGCGGTAGCTAGGTCAATGGATTTTTCACGCACCTCTGAGTGATCTAGCTGAGGCAACCTAACTTTTTAGTGTAGACCAAGCCTTAGGGTTTGAGCATGCTCTAAACTAATAACCCTGACATTGTTAGTTGAAGCAGATATTTTCGTGTAGCATCAAAATAACAGAAGTTTTTCTCCATTTATTTGCATACTTATTGCCCTGATCATGTGAGATATTAGTAACTTTGTACATGTGTATGTGATGTTTGATATTTTTTCATGGCTTCTATAGTTTGTTCTATGACAGTAGCCCTCAAACTGTGGGTTGGGACCCCAAAGTGGGTTGCAACACCATTTTAATGGGGTCATATAGGCTGGCATTAGACTTGCTGGGGCTGAAGCCTGAGCCCCACCACCCAGGGCTGAAGCCAAAGCCTGAATAGTGCTGGGTGGTGGGACTCAGGTTACAGGCCCCCTACCTGGTGCTGAAGCCCGTGGGCTTTGGCTTTATTCCCCCCGAAAGAGGTGGTGAGGCTTGGGCGAGCTCAGGTTTCAGTCCCCCCTTCTGGGGTTGTGTAGTAATTTTTGTTGTCAGAAGGTGCAATGAATTTTGAGAACCCTTGTTCTATGAAATCAGCTGCTATACAAAATTAAATTTTTAGGTTTTATCTTTGTTTGTTTGTGGTAGTGTGAAGTGTTCTGTCCTGGAAAAATAAATGAGCACATAAATCTACAAGGCTATAAAATAATTCTTGATATTTTAGGCCACATTTAATTATGCCAATCAATTTTCGCACAAAGGGGATATCTAGGGTTAATTTTTGAATATTCAGAAGCATGATATTTTGACAGTAATCCTAGTTTCCCCTTTTTTGTTGAGCTTTATTGGATCTTAAAATATCAGGAGTTGGTTCAAGTGACTTCATATTTATACACAATACTTAACCTATCAAAGTACAGAAGTGGTATTTTTGAATGAACAATAAGTTAGGTGCTCTCAGATAGAGACTTGTCAGGAGAGAATGCTTCAGATGACATTGAATGCAGAAAAGTTTACTCACTCTTTTGACTGGGCAGAGAAGATGCTTTGTAATGTGGGATATTTTAGGTGCCTGGCCAATACATATCAACCCTGGCTTGCCTCCTGTCTTCCTGCTGATCCTTGGTACCTTTGAGACTTCTCACACACACATCAGAGGGTGTGTGTGTGAGAGAGAGAGGGGGACATTCCAGAGCAAGCCTCATTAATAAAAATGGTCTGTTTAAAACAGAAATTGTTAAATATTTGCTCCCTGATTTCTCTAATAGATATCTAATTTTCTGGTTATCCTGGTATAATTAGTGAATTAATGACTTTCAGTTCTCTGTTGTCATTTTCTGTAGCTTAGGTCCTCAGAAAATACATGGTTGGGCTAATGAATACCTTGTGTCTAGTAAAAGAAACTTCAGTAAAATATTGAATTATATTAAAAAAGACTGCCTTGTCTGCTCAAAAGATTTTTTCAATAGGCATCTAGTAACTTATTCCAGGGAATTTGTCAGCATTTATAAATGAAAGGGCTGGGTAAGGAATCCATTGCCACCATTATATTCAGCATTTCAGTGTATTAATAAATTTGGCTTATTGAATGTTGCTGTTTGTTTGAACCTCCTTAGTAAATGGCTTGAATATGTTGTAGTGCAGGGGTAGGCAACCTATGGCAAGCATGCCAAAGCAGCACGTGAGCTGATTTTCAGTGGCACTCACACTGCCCATATCCTGGTCACCAGTCGGGGGCCTCTGCATTTTAATTTAATTTTAAATGAAGCTTCTTAAACATTTTGAAAACCTTATTTACTTTACATAAACAACAGTTTAGTTATATATTATAGATGTATAGAAAGAGACTTATAAAAATGTTAAAATGTATTACCGGCATGTGAAATCTTAAATTAGACTGAACAAATGAAGACTCGGCACAACACTTCTGAAAGGTTACTGACCCCTTGTGTAGTGTAGGGCTCCCTGATTGTGTTTGCTGCTCTGCCTTGAGCACAGGCCCAAGCCCTAGACTTGTGTTGCCCTGCCCTGGCTCAGGGCTTGGGCCATCTAACTGTGTTCGCTGCTCAACCCTGACCACAGGATTGAGCCCTAGACTCCTATTGCCCTGACTGAGGGCCTGGGCTAATTAACTGTGTTTATTGTTCACCCCCTGAAAACAGGCCTGAGCTAGAGACTCCTGTCACCCCGCTAATTCCCCCTTGTGGGCGATGTAGAGGTGTGTAGTGAGGCAGTGTGGCTTCACACAGGCCCAGACGGAGAAGAACCCCACTGCTAGACCACTGCATATGTCTTGAAACTTCTGTAAAAATTTGAATTCTATTTGCCAGTGCAGTAATCAAGAGAAAATAGTGGCTTCTCAGTCAGATTCATTGCAGATTCTTTTGGGGGGTTCACTTAAGGATTTGCAGTGTTTGGTTTAGAAAATATGGGTTTTGTTGTTTCACTACTAAAAATCCTGTTTTTACCATGTCTGTAGGAGTTAATGGAAGGTCATTGTATGTGTTGGAAAAAGGGATTATCAGATGCCAGGCACCTCATCTGTGAATGCAATTAATCCCATATTGACCTGTTGAACTTCTGCTTCTACTCATGACATCTAAATATTATTGTGCTAACATACAGCCCTTTATATGCCTATAATGGCACTTGTGAAATGTGTTGAGTTGAATTAGAGCATTTACATTTGTGATTCTCCATAAGAAATATGTTGGTTATTGTTAGCTGCGGTTTGTTATACATCAATACCTTTCAAGTTTCCCAAAACTCAAGAGAGAGAGAAACTACACTCATTTTACGCACTGCAACAACCTGACAGATAACCTTCCAAAACTTGTTCTTGCCCATATCAACTACAAAATATATTTAAACAAATGTTTTAAAATTTAATTTGAGACAGCTCGCATCAGGCACTCAGAGCTGACAGTTCATCTCTAGCAGTTTAGAAGCCCAGAGTTTCCAGCTGGTTTAACCTCAGACTAACTTTACTGTGAAAATGTCCAGTGATTGAATCATCACAAAAAATACATTTTGGGAGGAAGTGACCAAAATCCATTATTTGCCAGAGTTTTAGCTAATTTCAACATTTCCATTGATAGGTCTCTGTGATCTCTCTTGGTGATTTTGTGCCATTGTATAGTTGAATCTACTGATAAGAGATTTCTTTGTTTGTCCTTTTCATTCATACTTTTGCAACTTTACTCGTCCTTGTCCTTGTTGTTCTTGGTCAACCTCAGCTATGTGTTCCATCTTATTTTAAATGCTCTCTGAATCAGTTTTTATAGCACTATCATGTTTTGTTTCTTTAAGCTGTATAAGTGAAATTGTGTTCATTTCATCATACCCCTTATTTTCCCTTCTAACATTTCAGTTGCTCCTATGTTCTCTTTTTATAGGGAATTGCTTGTGATTGTTACACAATGGCTCACAGGCTTCATCACTGCTCTCTAGAGTTGTGTGCCATTTCACCTGTCAGTATTTGTAGGCAAATGTCCATGTTTTGGCTATCTTACTACATTGTTATGTGTTCATTTAAGAGGTCACTTAGTCTTTTCTTCTCTCAACTCCCCCTGTCTTTTTCTGCGCTTCAGCTATCCAGCCAACAGCATCCTATTTTTTGTTTCATTAGTGCTATTGTTACTAACTGTAAAACTTTACATTTTTTTAATATTAAATTACAGTTTTGCAAACTCTTATTTTGGGGTTGATAATAGATATGTTGTATAAATGGCAAACTGGACCAGATCTTATGCAAATCCTGTGTCGTGATACTGTAGTGCAAACTGTGTTCCTCACTTTGGCAGAAAGCTAGTGAGCTGCTAGGCCTGTCCCCTAAATAATCACCTTTGCATTTATTACATCTGAGTCCTGTCTTTTCTCTATTGTGAGGAACGCCACAGTCAGATTGAATAATACAACTATTTTTTCCCTTGTTTTATAATTTATCATTTGTCTCTCACCATGTGGAAGGTTTGAAGTAGACTCTGAATCCACATTTGATCATACCCATGTGTGAGAGTGGATCCTGTGTTGAAAACTTCCTAATATCCTTTTAGTAATGATGCCTGAAAGTGAGCCATGCTATTGTGCTGTGCAGAAGAATAGGTACATGACATCACTTACATTCTGCTTGAACTTTAAAACTATGCAGTGACATCTAATTTCAGTGTATACTTTGACTCCCCAGAAAACCACTGAATATGACATTTGTGTATTCTGTCAAGTAAGGCAACAAATAGGATAGACACTAAACACGCTATCTGTGTAGGCTAACTGTCACCTGTAAATTGGCTAGTGCTGACAGAGAGAAGATATCAAATACTATAGTCCTAAACTGCACCTCCTTGAGGCTTTGAAGATGAGTCTTATGAGAAACACATCTGTGATGCTCAAGCATCTACTTAACATTATACTTTTGAAATGTCAGAATTACAAGCATCAGTTACTGAGGTATTAAGCTGAAATACAACACAATTTAAATGGTAAAACCTTAAAGGTAACACATGAGGCCATAACTATGGGTCTCAGCTGGAAGTATGATATGTACTGTTAAGATGGGCAGAACTGCAGTGGTGGCTGCTCTCAAAAAGAAAGTTCCTCCTGTCCAGCTAGAGGAGCAGTCTATCCATCTTGCTGTAAGACCACTTTGTGTGCTACTGACTCTCCCAGCATGAAGAAATGACAAAACCTAAAGGTTCCAGAACATATATATCTGAACAGTTCCAGTATAGCTGAAAAGGGTATGTACATAACACAGAAAAGAATATTTCACACCATCACTGACTGAAATCAGTGTTGCTGCATCTCTGTCCAGGTAATGATTGATTCAAGATGAAAGATTGATTCTGGATGAAAATAAAATACTTGAACTGATAGTCAAATTTTCCGGTACGGTCCCTGACACTGTTAAATATATTGTAAAAGTTGCAAGTTACAGCACTATTCAAAGACAACATTTGTAAAGCAGTATGTTACAGTACAAAGCACACACACAATCTTCAACTGAAGACAGCCTCTAACCTTGGACATGGTCACAATGCGAACATAGGTTTACTAAAGATCTTTGGATACTTAGCATCAATTGCTTTAGCAATAGCCAAACCACTTGACATGGTATCGGGAAACTCTTACTTCCAACTAAAGCTCCATATTGACACCACTAGTTGCTCAGTGTCATCAGATGATTCCATTTTGCATAAATAAAGGAGAAGACTCCACAGAGTGTTATAGACAT
Source organism: Gopherus flavomarginatus (assembly GCF_025201925.1). Classification (NCBI taxonomy): domain Eukaryota; kingdom Metazoa; phylum Chordata; order Testudines; family Testudinidae; genus Gopherus; species Gopherus flavomarginatus. Next base: position 21,480,907 of record NC_066626.1, on the reverse strand, counting down.
TAGTGATTTTTATTAGGGCTGTCAAGTGATTAAAAAAATTAATGGTGATTAATTGCGAGATTAAAAAAATTGCTATTAATTGTAGTTTTAATTGTACTGTTAAACAATAATAGAATACCATTTATTTAAATATTTTTGGATGTTTTCTGTATTTTCAAATACAAGCTTGAGGCATGAAGCGGGGGGTTTCAGCTCCCTCGCTGCTGATGCCTCCCTCCCCACCCAGAGGTATGCAATTAATGCATTAAAAAATTAACATGTTAATTTTATTTTCAGTTAATCACAGGCATTAACTGTGATTAATTGACAGCCCTAATTTGTATACATGTGTACATCATTTTCACAAATAGGATAAAGTTTAATTGTTTTTTGTTTTTAACTTTAGTTTAAATGAGGGAGAGTTGCAGTGTATTCAGCAATCCATCCCATGATATGTAATCCAGGACATACGCTTATTAGTGTCACCATTCAGTTTGCCTAAACTATGTTTCTCCATCTGAGAACCAGAGAGCTGCAGGTCATCGGCATGCACGCTAAATAAAGAATCCCCATTGTGCTGGTTTATAATGGAGCCCTGTCTGTATTGCCCCTCACAAATAAAAATATATATCACTTTGTTTTGTATTGTGTAGTTGTCTCCAGTTTGAATCTAGCCAGGTCAGTGCCTTCGTTAGAGGTAGAAGAGTAAAGGATTTGGGTGAGCATAGAGGTTAAATTACCATTGTACCCTTGAGGTGGTCCCTGTAGGTCAAGTTTGAAGTATATTCGTTTATACTGTGTACTTGACATATTTATGGATAAACAGTGGATCTCAATCTTCAGAGTTATCTGTCTGGTTTAAGATTAAAAAAAATCAGAAATGATCTGATAACTGTGACTATGCTTAAACTTTGCTTTTGACTGATAGCTTAATCATGTGACTTCAGTATTTGGAGCAGCCTTTATATTTATATATAGGATACCTAGGTAATACTGCAAGTTATGAGGGAACATTTGTTATTTAAGTCAGTTGACAGGTTTAAGCATGGCGGCAACAGTTAATACAGTTTTTAAATTAAGTAGGATGTCTGGAGAAGAGAAGACTGGGGGTTGGTGTGTGTGTGGGGAAATAAGTCTTCAAGTACATAGTTCTCCTTAACCCTGGAGGATAGGACAAGAAGTAATGCCTTTACATAGCAAGTGAGACTTAATTTATATATTAGGAAAAACTTCCTTATATATATTAGGAAAAACTGTAAGGGTAATTAAGCACTACAACAAATTACCTAGGGATGTTGCGGAATCCCCATCACTGGAGGTTGTAAAGACCAGGTTAGACAAACACCTGTCAGGGATGGTCTAGAACAGTTGTTTTTAATCTGTGGACACCTGGGCGGTCTTTAGGCTATGTCTAAGGGGTCCGCGAAGGGGTCCGTGATTATGAAAATAAAGTTTCAGATCCCACAAAAGACTCTGTTTTTCTGATCAATGAAAAGTAAGTGAATACCCCACGTACAGGCCTCAGTCAGTTTTCGGTCTAAAACTTCTATGTCAGGGGTCTGCGGACCACAGATCGAATTTCCAAAGTGGTCTGCACCTCAATTTGAAATGTGTTAGGGGACTGCATATAGAAAAAAGGTTGAAAACCACTGGTCTGGACAATACTTAGTGCAGAGTACTGGACTAGAGGACCTGTCGAGTCCTTTCCAGTCCTAGATTTCTATGATGTAAGGGGGAAAAGGTTGCATGACAGTTAGATATAGATATAGCCTTTTCTTCTGGAGACCTGGGTTTAAAGAATATTTCATTCAGAGGTAAAAGATGGCTAGGTTTCATTCTATTCTCCATTTTTGATCATTACAAATCTGAGTTTAGGATGGAGGTGTACTTAATATAGCTGTGTGCGGAAATTTCTGGAGGGCTGATTCACAGTATACTTGGCCCAGGCTAAAGCTTCTAGCTTCTATCACTTTTATGAAACCCAAATTTATCCACAAAATATTAGAGAGATATAAATTGAATTATTTTGGAATGTTGTCATTAATAGTGCTTTTCAGAGAGATGGCTGACAATTGTAAGCTCAAATGCCAATTTTAATTAACTTCCATGTGCAGCATATTTTGCAGGTTACACTGTACATGTGAAAATTTTGAGCTTTCAGGTTCCTATGCCAAACAAAATATGTGCAGCTTTCTTTCAAAGAATTTCAGAGGCTGAGTAAAATACTGTGATTAACAGATGGCCTGCAAAAATGCATGTATTATGTTACAACATTTCTGTACTTAATGTAGTTACAAAAGTGGTTACAAGATAATGTTAATATAAAATGTATAAATGCTTTCTTTATTTTGGTGTTGAGGAGTTTTCTTCACTGCAACTGTTTACTCACTGAGGTTGTCTACACATAAGATGCTGTACCGCTGTAGTGCTTCAGTGTAGATGCTGCCTACGTCAACAGGAGGGATTCTTCCGTCAGCATCGGTCATCCGTCTCCCCAAGAGGCATTAGCTAGTTCGACGGAAGAATTCTTCCATGGACCATTGACCTAACACTGTCTACACAGGGACTTAGGTTATGTCTATACTACCACTTATATTGGTATAATGTAGGTTGCTCAGGGATGTGAATAAGCCACCCCCCTTTGTGACACAAGTTACACCGACCTAAGCACCACTGTGGACAGTGCTATGTTGTGGAAGAGCTTCCCCTGCCAGTGTAGCTACTGTTGCTCATTGGGATGGATTCATTAAGTGAATGGGAGAGCTCTCTCTCATTGGCTTAGAGTGGCTACACTAGAGAGCTTACAGGCCTGTAAATTTTTCAGGCCTGGGAATAATTATTCCTGGAGTAGAAAGACAAGGTTTACATTCAGTATTTCACAAAATAGCTGCGTCATTGTAAGTTTTCTAGTGTAGCCATAGCTTTAGGTTGACTTATCCGCACCTGAGAGACGTAGCAATGCCAGTGTAACTTTTCAGTGTAGATCAGCCTTGAGTTGCTCCACTTAAGTCTGGTTTACAGTAGAAAATTAAGTTGGCATAACTACATCTCTCAGGGTGTGGCGATGGATTACCCACACCAATGGGAAAATCACTCCTGCCGTTGCAGACACTACGTACGCAGAAGTGCTATCATTGTGGCAATGCTACTGTGGCATTTTAAGGCTAGACAAGCCCTTAGTGAGAGGGATCACACTGAACCATCTCAACTGCACAGAGTAATTGAGTTAGCAGATGATGACTTTGTTGTAATTGAGTCTGTTGCATCACTACTTCATTACTCCAGAGTCACCAGCAGTTGAGCTTCAGCACTGACTCCGTCGATGGGCCATCTTGCTTGAGTTTAAAAGTACCATTTATCTCGAGCTACAGATTTTTGCATATGGAGGGGATTGGACTGGTTGCAGAACTTGAGTTATTATTCGAGTTAATGCTACAGTGAAGACAAACCCTAGGCTTCAGATCCTCAATTGGTATGAATTGGCATAGTTCTGACTTCAGTGGAGCTATGTCAGTCTGTACCAACTGAAGAGCTGGCCCTGAATGTCAAATGGATTAATAAGATTTTTCTTTTAACAACAGAATCATAGCACAGGCTGTGCTGTTTTTAGAACGATAAATTGCCTGTCTCTTGTTCTGAAAAAGTTTGGCTGCTAATGATTGTGAAATGGTTAAAAATCCTTGTTGCGTTCGGAGATTTCTAATGTCAGCTGGCCAGAATGTTCTCTGTATAGATTCAAATTGCCATTTTTGGTTCTGTTCATAGAATTGCCAAGATGCTGCGCAATAAAACTAATAGGATTACAGACAGTTTCACTATTGCCATTTGCAAATCTTTTGAGCTGAGAAATTGTCTGGTTGTTTATCAGTTGTAATGCTTCATGCGCTTGGGAAAACTGAGCTGAAGTCATTCACAGGGAAATGGAGTAGGGAAAAATATGGATCTCCATATCAGCCACAAGGCTTTACAGTGGGGAAAGGAGACAGATCTCTCTCTCTCTCTCTCTCTCTCTCTCTCTCTCTCTCTCCCCTTTTCTCTTGAGGTGGGTTGGTGTGGATCTTCAAGTACATCAGACTTACACTAGCCAAAGGATGTGAAAAGCCCTAGAGACAGCATTCTACCCACTTCCCATCAGCTGGTCATAATGGAAGGGAAGTTGGGGAGGGGACATCTTACCATGGCATTTTACCACCTTATGTTCATAGTAGTTGTCAAATACATTAATCAATTCCTGCTGTTGCTGAGGGCTGCTAGATGGGCAAAAAACTGTCTAGCCAGTGTTTTCTCCCTTTTGATCATGAGCTGGGGAATAGAGTCGTTGGTGTGGTTGAGCAGCAGCTGCCATCCGTTTTCCTAGGAAGCAGGCTGGGAGAAAGAAGGGAGCTATGTAGACAGCCATTGTTGAGTATGTGCGCAAAGAGGAACCTTGTAAGACTGAGAGGAGGATGTATTATGTTGATTTTGGGGGATGGGTGGTGACAGACTGAAATATTGCATTTATGTTGACATAGGTATTTTTTTGTGAAGGCTTGCAAATTTAGTCCTCAGGCAAGTGAGTGTCAGGAAAATTTTTCAGGCCTGGGAATAATTATTCCTGGAGTAGAAAGACAAAGTTTACATTCAATGTTTCACAAAATATTTGCACTCAAGTAGATCATTTACCAATTTGGTAGCGTTATAAGAATCTGAATCATTCGGCTAGTATCTCTATATCAAAGGCACAAGTCAAAGTTTTAAGGTTAACCTATGTGAAAAATACGTAGAGTGAGCGGCAAAACTTCTTTAGATTCTAAATATAGCTTAGTATTGGGGCATGGAGACTAGGCTATTTGTAAAAGCAATGAGGTGTCCTTGTGGCATCTTAGAGACTAACAAATTTATTTATGCATAAGCTTTTGTGGGCTAGAACCCACTTCATCAGATGCATGAAGTGGAAAATACAGGAGCAGATATAAATACATGAAAATATGGGAGTTGCCTTATCTCTTTAAGGAGGGGAAGAAATGAAACACAGAAGTACAATATTCAGTGTCTTCTGTGGCAGCAGTCAATTATTTTAGTATTACACCTCTACCTCCATATAACACTGTCCTCAAGAGCCAAAAAATCTTACCATGTTATAGATGAAATCGCGTTATATCAAACTTGCTTTAATCCACTGGAGTGCGCAGCCCCGCCTCCCCCGAAGCACTGCTTTACTGCATTATATCCGAATTCGTGTTATGTTGGGTTGCGTTATATCGAGGTAAAGGTGTATTTAAAATTTGTATCACTGTAGTGCCCATAGGCTCTGATCAGAATGAAGGGTCTTTTTTGCTGGATGCTGTAGAAACAAATGGAGACAGTGTCCTGGTTCTCAGTTATGTTAAGATATTGATGCACAAACAAAGAGAAATAACTTGAAATCCATAGTAGAACCAAGGTACCTGCACTGAGAGCAGTTTTTGTGGCTATGCTGAGTATAGGCATTACCTAATCAAAGGCTGTTATCTTTTGACATATGTTTACATGAAAGACTAGAGTTCAGAATCTCAGATTTATTTCTCTTGCAACAGTTGGCATTTCTCATATCTTAAACAATGCTTTTAACTGTGTTCCTTGAACTAATGAAGGTGTTTGTGATGTCCTCTGCTGTTCCAGGGGAAAAGCAGAACCCTGAGGGTTTGACTTCTTAGCAAATTATTAATTCTAAATTTGTTTTAAAATGTCTGTGCCTGTGTTTCATTTTTAAATGGCAATCTGCTGGTTTGGGATCTCTAAATATTTTTGGTGTCAAATTTTCATGTCCAGTTGACTGAAAGTTGAAGAAAGTGAGAACTGATTAAAAAGGGAGAGTGAAGAGTACAAGCAGTCCTCAACTTAACAACATTCAAGTTACGACGAACGGCACATATGACGTTTATAAATTGACATCCTGTTTCAACTTTCTGATGTCAGTTTTGACTTTGACATCAGTTTCGACTTTACAGCGCTCGATCAGACATTGTTCCTATGGAAAAATCAAGTTACAACATTTCGACTTAAGACGATTTTTCAGGAACTGACGACTGCCTGTATTCAAACTTGTAGGAGTATTAAGGTTTTTTATAAAATGTACTACTAATTGAATCATTTTAAAGTGATTTTTCTAGTATAGTGATATTTTTGCTACCATTTTAGGAAAACAATTACAGTTCATCCATTGTGAAAACTCACTTCCATTTTAAAGCCCATTTTTAAAGCCCATTTAAGCCCATTGAGGTTTGAATAATTGAATATTCTATTTGGCAGATTATTTCAAGCATTTACTGCAAGATCTAATTAAAGCACACAAAGTTGAGCGAGGAGTATTGCAATTCTGTAATGACCATTTTGCATGTGTAAATGGATAAATGAACAATCATGAATTTAAAAATATTGTGAAAATTTTATGTTTTAAGTACAGGTGAGTGCTTTGAGATCTACTGATGAAAAGCACTTTAGAAGTAGGCATGGCAGAATTTAACATCTCTGTGGTGGGAAAAACATCTCAACAGCCCAACACTGTGGCATTTAATTTCAGAAAGGGGAACTATGCAAAAATGAGGGGATTAGTTAAACAGAAATTAGAAGGTACAGTTACTAAAGTGAAATCTCTGCAAGCTGCATGGATGCTTTTCAAAGACACCTGAATAGAGGCCCAATTTAAATATATATCCCAAATTAAAAAACACAGTAAAAGAACTAAAAAAGAGCCACTGTGGCTTAACAACCATGTAAAAGAAGCAGTGAAAGGCAAAAAGGCATCTTTTAAAAAGTGGAAGTCAAATCCTAGTGAGGTAAATAGAAAGGAGCATAAACACTGCCAAATTAAGTGTAAAAATATAATAAGAAAAGCCAAAGAGGAGTTTGAAGAATGGCTAGCCAAAAACTCAAAAGGTAATAACAAAATGTTTAAGTACATCAGAAGCAGGAAGCCTACTAAACAGCCAGTGGGGCCCCTGGATGACTGGGATACAAAAGGAGTGCTTAAAGATGATAAAGTCACTGTGGAGAAACTAAATGGATTCTTTACTGAAGTCTTCATGGCTGAGGATTTTAGGGAGATTCCCAAACCTGAGCCGGCTTTTGTAGGTGATGAATCTGAGGAATTGTCACAGATTGAAGTGTCACTAGAGGAGATTTCGGAATTAATTGACAAACTTAGCAGGAACAAGTCACCGGGACCAGATGGCATTCATCCAAGAGTTCTGAAAGAATTAAAATGTGAAGTTGTGGAACTATTAACAATGGTTTGTAACCTGTCCTTTACATCAGCTTCTGTACCCAATGACTGGAAGATAGCTAATGTAGTGCCAATATTTAAAAAGGGCTCTAGAGGTGATCCCCGCAATTACAGACTGGTAAGTCTAATGTCAGTACCGGGCAAATTTAGTTGAAACAATAGTAAAGAATAAAATTGTCAGACACACAGAAGAACATAAATTGTTGGGCAAAAGTCTACATGGTTTCTGTAAAGGGAAATCATGTCTTACTAATCTATTAGAGTTCTTTGAAGGGGTCAAGAAACATGTGGACAAGGGGGATCCAGTGGACTTAGTGTACTTAGATTTCCAGAAAGCCTTTGACAAGGTCCCTCACCAAAGGCTCTTACGTAAATTAAGCTGTCATGAGATAAAAGGGAAGGTCCTTTCATGGACTGAGAACTGGTTAAAAGACAGGGAACAAAGTGTAGGAATAAATCGTAAATTCTCAGAATGGAGAGGGGTAGCTAGTGGTGTTCCCCAAGGGTCAGTCCTAGGACCAATCCTATTCAACTCATTCATAAATGATCAGGAGAAAAGGGTAAAAAGTGAGGTGGCAAAGTTTGCAGATGATACTAAACTGCTCAAGATAGTTAAGACCAAAGCAGACTGTGAAGAACTTCAAAAAGATCTCACAAAACTAAGTGATTTGGCAACAAAATGGTAAATGAAATTTAATGTGGATAAAAGTAAAGTAATGCACATTGATAAAAATAACCCCAACTAAACATACAATACGATGAGGGTAATTTAGCTACAACGAATCAGGAAACAGATCTTGGAGTCATCGTGGACAGTTCTCTGAAGATGTCCACGCAGTGTGCTGTGGCAGTCAAAAAAGCAAACAGGATGTTAGGAATCATTAAAAAGGGGGTAGAGAATAAGACGGAGAGTATCTTGTATCGATGGTATGTTAACATCTTGAATACTGAGTACAGATGTGGTCTCCTCATCTCAGAAAAGATATACTGGCACTAGAAAAGGTTCAGAGAAGGGCAACTAAAATGATTAGGGCTTTGGAACAAGTCCCACATGAGGAGAAATTAAAGAGGATAGGACTTTTCGGCTTGGAAAAGAGGAGACTAAGGGGGAATATGATAGAGGTATATAAACTCATGAGTGGTGTGGAGAAAGTGAATAAGGAAAAGTTATTCACTTGTTCCCATAATACAAGAACTAGCGGTCATCAAATGAAATTAATAGGTAGCAGGTTTAAAACAAATAAAAGGAAGTTCTTCTTCACACAGTGCACAGTCAACTTGTGGAACTCCTACCTGAGGAGGTTGTGAAGGCTGGGACTGTAACAGCGTTTAAAAGAGAACTGGATAAATTCATAGAGGTTACGTCCATTAATGGCCATTAGCCAGGATGAGTAAGGAATGGTGTCCCTAGCCTCTGTTTGTCAGAGGGTGGAGATGGATGGCAGGAGAGAGATCACTTGATCATTACCTGTTAGATTCACTCACTCTGGGGCACCTGGCATTGGCCACTGTTGGTAGAGAGGATACTGGGCTAGATGGATCTTTGCTGTCACCCAGTATGGCCATTCTTATGTTCTTATGTAATTGGATTTTTATTTTGTTGCAATTTTGATGATTGATGTTATTTTTTATTTTAAAATTTCCCCTGATTTTTAACAATTCTAATTTTCACAGATGCATGAAATTAAGGGTGGGAGTTATCGCAGTGATGTCACCCTGTGCTGCAGCACTCTTCAGGCACAAAGTGCAGGGAAGGCTGCAGTCCTGGCTTGGCAGAGCAAATGCCCTGGCCAGGACTGCCAGGTGGACAAACTCCTAGACACCGGGGAGACCATTCAGCAGCAAGGTGACCTCCTCTGCAGCCATCCTCCTCCTCAGTCCTGGTTGAGATCTCTGCTCTGTCCTGCCAGGACCGAAACTTCCGCTGCAACTTGGACTTGCAGGGATTCAGTATCATCAGCCCTGTGGCTGTGCAGGGAACCCTCTGCAGCTCTGCTGTCACAGCCCTGCTCAGTCGCTCCCATGACAGTGGGGCTTCAGAGGACTTTGTGTGCTCCTCCAGGGCCTGTGACATCCAATCCCTGGAGGCGCAAGGTGCATAGAGCGGGTGGATTGGGGCTGCACTTTGATGACTGTTGCTGATGGACATGTTCTTGTCCATTTTAGTGTATCAGCTGAAATTGACATTTGCTGACATCTGTCAATTTAAACCGAATCCTGCCAAGCCCATGTGTAAAAGCGAATTAAGCATTAGTAGTGGTACTAGTGTATTTCAAAGTCTTCTTGAGACAGGATATTATATAACAACTTCAAAAATTTTCCTTTCTTTTCAAAAACAAGAAACTCTGTTTGACTAGAACCGTTACTTAATCTTTTTTGGGTAATTAAGAGTTTTAGGTGAAGAAAAATAGTAGTTTTAATATATAATGAGTTAGACTTGATTTGGTAGAATTGTAGAAATTCGTGTCCTTTAAGAGTTATGCAAATGCAATTCATATGACAAACCTTCATGTCTGTCAGTTTCTTTTAATAAATGTGTTTTTTTCCTGCTTTTAGTCAGCAGATAAACAGCGAGCCTTAGAAGAAACCAAAGCCTACACAACCCAGTCCTTAGCAAGTGTAGCTTATCTGATCAACACTTTGGCCAACAATGTTCTCCAAATGCTGGATATCCAGGCATCCCAGCTTCGGCGCATGGAATCTTCAATCAACCATATTTCTCAAGTGAGACAGTTTTTACTTATATCATCCAGTATGTGTTACTGAAATCATACAGGAGATACAACAAGGGTTTGGTTTATCTGATGTTATGCTGCATGGTGTGGATAAGAAAAGACGATTGGCATTAAAACAGTGGGGCATCCTACTGCACCTGACTCACATGTTTGACTTAGATTATTAATATAATATCACTTTATTATTAATGTAGTTTATCAGATTTTTTTGCCTTTATACTACATATGCATTTTGTTTAATTTTTATTATCTTAAAAAATGTAAATAGAATAGCATATTAGATGGATCATTGAACTATCCCAACGTGGCTGTCTGTCAGTGGTGTCTAGTCCATATTTCACATGGAGGCAAACAATCCCATAAGGCATCTGGCAAAATGAACAATGCTGTTCCTTGGGACATATATCTCCAACCCTTATTTGGTAATTACCATATATACTTGTTCATAAGCTGAATTTTTTTAGTTAAAAAGGGAAGCACCAGAGAAGGAGGTTGGCTTATGAACGGATACAGAGAGGGAGAGGCGGGACACAGCCCCTCCCCGCAACAGAGGAAGCAAGGAGGAGAGGCAGCACAGCTAACAGAGCCAGAAGAGAAGAGGCGGGGCCAGAGTCTCTCCACTTCTGGCCATGCTGCTCTCCCCATAGTTCTAGGGCTGGCAGACTGCAGCTGTGTTGCTTGGCCCCGCCTCCCAGATCAGGCTGTGGACGCACCTCCTGGCTCGCCAGAGCACCCTGCGGCTGTGCCACCCGGCCCAGCCCCCTGGAACATGCTGAGGCTATGCCTCCCGGTCTGGTCTGCTGGAGCAGGCTGTGGCTGTGCTGCCCAGCCTGCTGGAGTAGCTCCAGCCAGGCCAGAGACATCCTCCCTGGCCCTCCTCAGTTAAGGTGGGAAGGGATGGGATGGGGAGAGTGTGGGGGTCCTGGGCTAGGGGTATGGTCATGGTGGGGGGTGGTCACAGGGGTTACTACTCTGACCCCCAGCTTCTCCCTCCAAAAAAACATTTTCCCACCAGTTGCTGTCCCAGCCCGTCAGGGTAAGCAGCTGGTATGCTGGGACACTTTTTGTTTACTTAGGTTTACCTCCATGCCTGCAGATACTCAAGGTAAACAAACTTATCTCGGCCCACCAGTGGCTTATCCCGAAAGCCAAAGTTTGCTGACCCCTGAATTATAGGGTCGACTTATGAATGGGTCATAAAAATTTTCGATTTTTACTTATCCATCTCGGGAGGTCAGCTTATAAACGAACCGGCTTATGTATCGAGTATATACGGCAATTTACAGATACCCTGAAGTATGAGATTTGATAGTCTCTATAATTTATATTTAGCTAGTGTAAATAGAGATGTTACTTTTTCTGTTCTGTTTTGAATCTTGCTGTTTGTAACAGTAGTTTCTACCTGTTGATGAGTAAAGTAGCATTTCCTGTTGTCCGTTTTGAATTTACTGTGTTTTAATTTAGTTTTCTCTTGACATTGATTATGGGACATGGTAAATTCAAATAATTATATAATTAAGCTGTAAAGTAAAATATAAAACCAGGTATTTGAAAAAAATCTATTTACTTACTTACCAAATGAAGTACAGGAGTTGATGTTGAAAAGCACTCAGAGTAGAGTATTTTCCTGTGAAATGGGCACAGCTTAGGTTCCTGATAGTATCAACTCTTTCAGGTTTCCCTTTTTCCCCCTGCAAGGCCTGGTCTACAGTACGCGTTTAAACCGATTTTAGCAGCATTAAACCGATTTAACGCTGCACCCGTCCACACAACGAGGTCCTTTATATCGATATGAAGGGCTCTTTAAACTGGTTTCTGTACTCCTCCCCGACAAGAGGAGTAGCACTGAAATCGATATTACCATATCGGATTAGGGTTAGAGTGGCCGCAAATCAATGTTATTGGCCTCTGGGTGGTATCCCACAGTGCACCATTGTGACCGCTCTGGACAGCAATCTGAACTCGGATGCAGTGGCCAAGTAGACAGGAAAAGCCCCACGAACTTTTGAATTTCATTTCCTATTTTCCCAAGATGGAGCTCTGATCAGCACAGGTGGCGATGCAGTCCCAAATCCAAAAAGAGCTCCAGCATGGACCGTGCGGGAGATACTGGATCTGACCACTGTATGGGGAGACAAATCTGTTCTGTCAGAGCTCCGTTACAGAAGACGAAATGCCAAAGCATTTGAAAAATGTTTCCAGGCTATGATACAGAGTCCACAGCACAGTGCTGCGTGACAAGTGTAACGGAAAGCCAAAGAATCAAATGGACGCTCATGGAGGGAGGGAGGGGGGACTGAGGAGTCCAGCTATCCCACAGTCCCCAGTAGTCTCCGAAAAGTATTTGCATTCTTGGCTGAGCTCCCAATGCCCGTAGGGTCAAACACATTGTCCGGGGTGATTCACGGTATAGCTCATTAATTTACCCCTTCTCCCCCCCCCCCCCCCGTGAAAGAAAAGGGAAAAAAATCGTTTCTTGACTTTTTTCAATGTTACCCTATGTCTACTGCATGCTGCTGGTAGACGCGATGCTGCGGCAGTGAACAGTAGTATCCTCTCCCCTCCCCAGTGGAAGACGGTACAATATGACTGCTATCCATCGTCATCATCATCCCATGAGTGCTCCTGGCTGGCCTCAGGTGAGCTCAGCTGGGGGCGCCTGGGTAAAAATAGGAATGACTCCCGGTCATTCCCAGTAGATGGTACAGAACGGCTGGTAATCGTCTTCATCATAGCAACTGGGGGCTGAGCTCCATCAGCCTCCTCCTCTTCATGTGTAAAGAAAAGATTATGTACTGCCTGGACTATCATAGCAGCAGGATGCTGCGCTCCTCTCCCCTGCACTGTTTAATGTCCTGCCTGGACTATCATAGCAGCTGGAGACTGCCTCCCCCTCATTTTGTCTCACTAACAAGTCAGTGTTTCTTATTCCTGCATTCTTTATTACTTTATCACACAAATGGGGGGACACTGCAACGGTAGCCCAGGAGGGTTGGGGGAGCAGGGAAGCAACGGGTGGGATTGTTGCAGGGGCACCCCCTAGAATGGCATGTAGCTCATCATTTCTGCGGGATCTGACACGAAGCGGCTGTGCTCTCTGGAACACCAGTTCTGTAGTACACTTGTACCACCATATTCTAGGCAGGACTGACTCTATTTTTAGATGCCATAAAGGAGGGATTGACTTGGGGAGTCATTCCCATTTTTGCCTTTGTGCCCCCGGCCGACCTCAGCCAGGGGTACCCATGACAGCAGCAGACGATACAGAACGACTGATAACCGTCATCTCATCGCCAATTTACAATGGCATGGCAGATGGTACAGAGCAACTGATAACTGTCTCTGCTATCTTGCAAAGGCAAATGAATGCTGCTGTGTAGCGCTGCAGTACCGCCTCTGTCAGCGGCATCCAGTACACATATGGTGATAGTGACAAAGGCAAAACGGGCTCCATGGTTGCCATGCTATGGCGTCTGCCAGGGCAATCCAGGGAAAAAGAGCGCGAAATGATTGTCTGTCATTGCTTTCACGGAGGAAGGAATGAGTGACGACATTTACCCAGAATCACTCGTGACACTGTTTTTGCCCCATCATGCATTGGGCTCTCAACCCAGAATTCCAATGGGCAGGGGAGACTGTGGGAACTATGGGATAGCTACGGGATAGCTACCCACAGTGCAGCGCTCCAGAAATCGACGCTAGCCTCGGACCACGGACATGCACTACCGAATTAATGTGCTTAGTGTGGCCGCGTGCACTCGACTTTATACAATCTGTTTTACAAAACCGGTTTATGTAAAATCAGAATAATCCTGTAGTGTAGACATACCCCAAGTCTATATGTGCTTGATATTTTAGTGTTGTTTACAAAAGTAATTCAAGTCAACACTTAATGTTGCAAGGTAATAGAAAGATCATACAACTTTCTGTGGGAAAGAAGAATCTTAAGACCTGTTTTTCCAGTAGTGTTGCCAAAGTAAGATGTTGCTTGGTCAAGACATCAGTTATGTATTTAATTTTAATATTTGCATATAATTAAAATGACATGAAATAAACAATTTCGTCTGGTTTCGAAACGTGAAAGTAAAGTTGGATTCATAAGTGACATAGGCCTTGTGGTTAAGCAGGACTTGAGAAAGCCACTAGATCATTGAGCTTTCCCAGGTTGAGTATCATAAACTTCTACAAGCTTTCAGCTTCTGTTTTAAAAAATGTTGTGTTTACCCCTTGTGCTTATGAAGTTTATCTCACAAACGTGCATCACTTTCCCTCTCTGTCCACAAAGTCTTAAATCTGCAGGTAGCTTGCCACTGCTTGTAGCTTTGTTGGCAGCCGAGTAAAACCTGTGCTATTCAGAACCAGTGAGCTACAGTGTAACTGACAAAAATGCTGCTTCCTTTCAGCCACCAGAATGGGTTCAGTCCATGCTACAGATTTATCAGAGACCTACTGGCTTGTGATTGATAGAAAAGGATATGAAACCCTTTGAGCGGGATTTTGGGACAGCACCCTGGCAGAAATTCCAGCATCCTGGCGTTTCCAGTAGCTGGGGGAGGAGGTGGTTGGTTTCTCAGCTAGGCATTTCTGCTGGACAATGGTGGGCACTATATTTTGTATCAATTTTTGACTAATAGGTATAGTTCTCGGGCTATTAGAAGTTTGGTAAAATTTCCTGTCCTGGATGAAGGAAGTGATTGATGCAAGTTAAAATAGGCTAGTGTGGTATTTAGAAAGATTGACGGGGGAAGCGTGGGAGAAGAAAGTAGAGATTGGGAGATAGGAGAGAAATGGGGATGAATGGAGAGAAGTTAAAATGGAAGCTGACACTGAAGACATAGTCTGTTATAGGAAAGAAAAGAGAGGAGTGAAACCAGGAAGGGAAAGAAAGTAACAAAGGTGAGACATAGTAGGTTCCACTTTCTTAAATGTGCTTAACAGAATGCAGTTAGATATGTTGTCGTTATATAGTGTGCCGAGAACAGTGCTTTAAATTGCAAGACGTATGGCAGCCAGGTATTTTTCATCCCAGGGTAGCAGGTTTAGTCTTCGGGGTAGTAGATGACAAATCTTGCAAGCCTTGTGGTTAAGAGAGAGGCTAAAAGCTGGAAAGTCTGGGTTCTGTTTCTTCTGTCACAGGCTTCCTGTGGTCAATTAATTTGTGATAGTTTCCAGATCTGTAAAAAATAAATATATTAATTAATATTTGTGAAGAGTTTTGAGATCTTTATACAGCAGGCATTGTAGAAGTGGAAAGTATTATTTTGTCCAGGCTGATCAGTTTTGTATGCTGCATATGTGAAAAGCTTGTTATATTTGTGTCCTGTAGTTTATATAAAGCAGCTTTTTTTAGGAATGCCATCACATTTCCAATTGTCTGTTTCTTTCTGAGAATACATGACATTTATATTAATTGAAATGTGAGTTTATTTTGTCGCCGCTAGTACAAGTGCAAAATGCTTTGTTATTACAAAGAAGTGCAAAATTACCAGTGCCTATCAGAAGGCTAAAGGCTAACGGAAGTATATCTGCCAACATTTTCAGTGCTGCATTTGTATAACAAAATGTAGCTAAAAATATTTTTTCAGAGTTTTTGGCATCTTTTTAAATATGTGCTCCTTTTGTTGAGACTAGCATTTCATGTGAAGGACATTTTCAGTGCTTTCGTGAGAAACAGTGATACCATAAGAGTGCAAACTTAATCTGAGCACTGAGATTAAAGTTGACAAAGTAATTTGAGTATTTCAGGTTATAGGTCCCTAATCAGGAAAGCATCCCTTTCTCATAATTAGGTCATGGTTTTTACTTGTATAGTGTTTACTAGTAGGCAGAAAGCTTAAAACCCTAAAAACATTTATTATATAAACATCAATTTATAATTTTAAACATATCTAAATACCACATTTATTTTAGTTGTTCAAGTTCACAAACAGAACATTGATGGCTTCAGAATTCTCAAAACTAATATTGGAGCCTGAAAACTTGCCAAAGTGGCTGAAGGGGTGATTTTGTAAGGTTTTGTAATAAATAATTCTTTGTATACTAGGCCAGTTTTTAAATTGCCATCTGTCAATTGTAATGTCATAAATCAAGATACTCCTGTTGTGTTGTCATAAAGAGCTCAAGAAGTAGCAGTAGTTGGGATGGGCACAGCACTAACCGAGACCTCACACAAAGTAAATGTTCCTTTCATTGTTTTCTGCTGGGTGAGCCGGAGATTAATCCAGGTGGCTGGGGTAGAGTGAAAATAGTGCTTCGTTCTTGATCACTTCCCTTGTCGCCCTCCTTTTATATCCCTCTCCCTCCAACACCATACCCAATGGGTGGCTTGTGATGTATACAGAACTGCAGGGCCCCCAGAGCAACCCAAAGTCTTGAGCGTCTATCCACAGCTCCCATGGCACCTAGCAAAGCTGCAAGAGTATGTGTGAGCCAGCCCAATATAGCCTCCATTGGAACCCCCCACCCCATGCATTATTCTGTCAGGAAAAGTTTGGAACCACTGTTAGTTAGTTGTCTCTTATCACAAGCTATGGGAACAAACAGCCAGCTCCAAAAGTGCCAGCACAATTGTATAACTTTCCAGAACTGGAACTATGTATTACCAATTTATGGAATGGGATGAATTTCAGCATCTTAACAATGCCATCACAACTGCTGTTACTGATATTAGTTAAAATATAAATCTTGAGTCTAGGCAACTATCTTCTAAAAAATCAGTTTGTCAAGTTTGTGAACTTGCCAGATGTAAACAGGGACTGCTATGTTAAAGCAACAAGCCAGTTTTAAAGGGACAAGATTTTGGAGTTAAAATCTGTGCGGACCAGGGGAATCCAATTGTTTGTTTAAAACAAAGCATCACGAAGACCCCCGGTGGGTGTTGACGCGACATGATTTCTGCCTAGTGCTCTGAATGTTTAACTCCTGGTGAATAAGTATTTTATAAGATCCATTTCTTTCCAAAACCATTTGTCAGTGGTGTTGAACTTAGTGATTTTTGTCTCCAATCAAGTTTTTAAAAGTCTACTAGACACATACTCTGAGAATAGTTGCAAGTCCAAGTTAGAATTGTATGGAATCTTATGTTTTTTCAGAAATCCAATTTGGAAGCATTGAGGGCTCCTTTTGCAATTTCACTTCTGAAATTTGTCAATAAATAGTAAATCTTTTAGAAGGCCAATTTAATAATCTGAGAGATTCCTCTTACAGGATTTTGAAGATATTTTTAATGTAAGAGGTGGCAGAAAATTGGTGACTGCTCAGAAATTATCTAATGCACTCATTATGAGTGTAACCCCTTTCCAGTACTGACTGATACAATATTTTGCCAAATTACATATTGAATATTGGCATTTCAGACTTGCCTAGAGAGTTACGGATGGAAGAATAGGTTGGAACGTATACTTAATGCCTTAAATGTGTTCTTTAGCAAATGCTGTTTTCTGAAGCTGCTCTGATTTTCTCGGAGTCATCTTTAATTGCTTATCAAAAGATTAATAGTGACTGTTCCTAAATTCTGCCCAGATATTTACCATCTGACAATTGAAAGCAGTGGCCCACAGTCAATAGACCTTTGGAGAAGTTCACAAAACAATGTTGATGGTAGCCTGAAATTGCTGATTAGGGACAAATTCTAAGTTGTCATTGGAAAAGTTATGATTTGCTGAATATGATTAGTAGTTGGTATAGAAGGGATGCGGTTGTTGGATCAAATGGATTGGAAAAGGATTTGAAGGAAAGCATCCCTTCAAGATGCTGAGTAGGGGAGTTTGGGGCCTCCTATATCTAGAACAGCAGGGAGCCGACCCGACTCCTTCCACTGTACAATTTGTTGCTGGGTACTCTCCAATATTTTAAGTGAATAAAACAGAATCCTAATTAAACCACATCCATTACTTCCTGTCTTTCTTCTGGCATGGAAAGACAAATGATTTGCTGTTTTTAGGTTCAGTATTTTCCCTCCCATGAACATTGGAATAGAATTATAGCACTGAAGAAAGTCTTGCTAAAATTGAATGAAAATTGTGTATCTGCTCTGAAAAGTCATTGTATTAATGGCATTTTTGGGTTCCATGCCTACTGTTGCCAGTGATGATTTTGTTTATCACATATGTTCAGTTTACCAGTAAAAAGATATTCTAATTGCCATGCCTTCAAGCCCATCTTGGGTTCTGAGTCAAACTGAGTTATTTCATCTCGCCAAATTATCAGTAATAAAGGTTATTACATATTGGCAGTCCACTGTCTTTAGCTAATGTCTCTGTTGGGACACTGGGGCAACCCTGTTTCTTGAAAGAGTTTGCATAAGTGTAATTGACTGGAAAGTAATAAAAATGGTTCTGATGCACAAGATGAAATAGAATCCCGTTTGCTCTTAGTTTTGTTGACTGCAGTGTAAACAAGAGTGTAAAGCACTAAGAAGTTATATTTGTTGCTATGAAAATGAGTACATATACTCTTGCTGCACATAAGACTTTGTATAAAGAGCACTTCTCTTCCTCTTGACTGCGTAAAGTCAGTCTGTTACCATTCACAAACACTAAATTCATGTTTAAAATGGTAACAAAAAGGAGACACTAGAAATCGCAATGAGGGTAATTTTGATAGGATTGTATAAGACCACATAGCTGAAACTTTCTTCACTGTATAAATTTCCTCATGTGAAATTACCAAAATGTTGGTTTCAAGTGCTTCCTTGTCTTGTTGTGACTCTGAAATGGTGATCTGAAAAGAACTGTTTTTTCTTCGAGTGGTTGTTCATGTCCATTCAAAGTAGCTGTGCGCGCGCCGCGTGCACACCAGCTGGAAGGTTTTCCCCTAGCAGCATCCGTAGGGTCAGCCCTGGCGTCCCCTGGAGTGTCGCCACTACAGTGCCCTATAAAGGGGCCTGCTGACCCTCCATCCCCTCAGTTCCTTCTTACCACTGGTCATGGCTAGCTGGAACTTCTCTTGTGCATTGCAAGTTAGCAGTGTCCTATCCTTGTGTATAGTCTGTGTATATAGTTACGTTATAGTTAGTTTACTTAGGTCATTGTATGTAGTTCTTGGTAGTTGGGAGGTCCCCCCCCCAAGTTTTCGTTGCCTGCTGCGGCATGCCTGGGTCCCCGGTTTTAAACTCTGCAAGGACTGCGGGAAATTCATGCCGAAGAGTGACCCGCACTCTGCTTGTTTGAGGTGCTCGGAGAGAGCCACCTAAAGGACTGGTGCTCTATCTGCAGAGGCTTCTGCCCGAGAACTCTCAAAGACAGAGCTCAAAGACTTAGAGTCCTCCTGATGGAGGCTGCCCTGGGGCTACCCTCGGACCCGGACCCGGCCAAGGCGGTCCCCAGCACGTCTTCCTTGGTGTGGAGCGCCCCAGCACCGGTATCAGGATTAGGGCCCAGCCCAAGTTGTCTAAAACCCGGCACCGGATGGAGTCGGGTCATAGGAAGTTGGCCTCAGTGCGGCACCGCTCACCGTCGCCGGTGCCCACTAAGAAGAGAAAGCCGATGAGGGAACGGTCACCCCACCAGGACCTGAGGCCGACGCCGTCCACGGGTGCAAGCGGACAGGCTGGGCTACAGCCCTTGGTCACTCCGTCGACTCCCACACCGCAGAGAGGATGGTCTAGTCCGGACTGGCCTAGATCCCCGGACCTCAGCGGAGACTTGCGCCTCCCTTCGACACCAGAGGCATTCAAGGCGGCCTCAGACTTGATGGGACTCCTGGCGCCAGCCTACCCGCACCGTAGGGAGTTGCCTACCGCTGCCCGTCCACCAGTACAATCGAGGGGCAAGCTGGCCATGCTGTCGCCTCCCTCCCCGCACTGTGCCTCTAAGGCGGCACCGGACCAGATAAGAGGCTCCCCGCCACCTCAGCACTGCTCTCCAACGGCACCGGGTGCTGCCCCCCACAGGTCCTCGGACTCAGAGACTTCAGACTCAGAGGCAGACTCCTACCACTCCAGCTGATCGTGGAGCAGGAGATCGGTTTCGGGGGCGAACCACCAGCGTCACCCACAGTGGCAGCAGCAATGGCATCTGCCCTTGCAGTGGCCATTTTGGACCCCCTGGGCCTACCACCAGTTGGTAGGCCAGGCGTTTGGTCCTCGATCAAGGTCGGCCTCGGTCTCCTCGGCATCGGTGGCCCTGGTGCAGCTGCCTCCTCCACCGGCACCGTTGCTGGGCAGAGGTGTGCCGTATCCAAGTTCAGCACTCCTAGCCGGGCAGCTGCACCAGCAGCGGCTACAGTTCGGGTTCAGCAGGCACCGCCCGATACGCCAAGCCGCTCACTGGCGACCCTGGTACCAGTCACAGTGCCACATTTAGAATCAGAACCGGCCCCGCAACCACAATACCATGTGCTGCAGGACCCCGAAGGACTGCACGCACCATAGGAAGGGCCGATCCATGTAATTTCCTCATCTTCCTCCCCGGACTAAGCGGTCTTGGGCATGGCTGCAGCACCGGCCCTGGAGGACACTCGAATCCTCCAACAACTGCTGCGGCGAACAGCTCAGAACCTCGCAATCCAAGCTGAGGAAATCGAGGTGGACGGGGATCCTGTAGTAGACATCCTGGCTGCCTCAGGGCCATCCAGGGTGGCTTTCCCGTTGATAAAGACCATAGTGGATACATCCCGCACCTTACGGCAAACGCCAGTCTCACTGGCCCCTACTGCCAAGAGAAGGGAGCGGTGCTATTTCGTCCCCTCTAAAGGGCACGAACACTTGTACACCCACCCCACCCCTCCCCCGGACTCCCTGGTGATGGATGCGGCCACCCAATGGGAGCATCAAGGGTTTCAGGGATCAACACCAAAGAGCAGGGACGCTAAAAGACTCGACCTCTTTGGCAGAAAAGTGTACTCCACGGCAGGCCTACAGCTCCGCATTGCCAACTAACAGGCAATTGTAAGCTAATATGGTCATAACATGTTCAGCCATGTTGAAGTTTATGGAGCTCCTTCCTCAGGACTCGAGGTCAGAGTTTTCGGCCCTGGTGGAGAAGAGGAAGCTGATCTCCCGAGCCTCTCTCCAGGCTGCCCTGCATGTGGTGGACTCAGCCTCACGCACCCTGGCCACAGGCCTGGTCATGCGGCAGGGAGCCTGGCTCCAGGTCTTGGGCCTGCCCTGTGAGGTCCAGCAGACCGTTCAAAACCTCCCCTTCAAGGGGCAGATGTTGTTTTCAGAAAAGACGGACAAGCGTCTGCATAGTCTAAAAGACTCGCGGTCCACGCTCCACTCGCTGGGCTTGCATACCCCTGTGACCCAGCGCAGGCAGTTTAGGCCGCAGATGGCCCCACGCCCCTACCAGCCTCAGACTCGCAAGGAGCTGGGGCGCAGGCGGGGCAGAAATGGCAGGAGACGTCACCAACGCCACCCCTCCGGCCAGGCATCCGGTCAATCAAGACCATCATCGGGGCCTAGACACCCTATTTGATGGTATGGTCGAGGGCGACCTACCTGTCGAGACTCTGGATCCTTCTGCCCCTACCTTTGGATCACGTCTGTCCCCCTTCTACTGTGCCTGGTCCCGAATCATGTTGGACAGCTGGGTGCTCCGCACGGTAGAGAGGGGATATTCTATCCAGTTCTCCTCCCTCCCTCTGCACCAGCCCCCCTCCCCGTCCCTCTTCAGGGACCCATCTCATGAACAACTTCTAAGTCAAGAAGTGAAGTTCCTCTTGGAGGCAGGGGCGGTGGAGGAAGTCCTCGGGAGCTCAGGGACAAAGGCTTCTACTCCCATTATTTCCTCATACCGAAGGTGAAAGGGGGCCTGAGACCCATCCTAGACTTGCGACAGCTGAACAAGTTTGTACGAAAGCTCAAGTTCGCATGGTCTCCCTATCCTCGATTATTCCCTCCCTGGATCCAGGAGATTGGTATGCTGCCCTCGACTTAAAGGACGCTTATTTCCACATTGCCATAATTCCCCGACACCGTCGGTACCTCAGGTTTGTCGTGGCCAACGCCCATCTGCAGTTCATGGTGCTCCCGTTCGGCCTGTCAGCTGCTCCAAGAGTCTTCACGAAGTGCATGGCAGTCGTGGCGGCCTTTCTGCACAGGCAGGGCATCCAGGTATTCCCCTACCTGGATGACTGGCTCATAAAGGGCCGCTCCAAGGAGCAGGTGGAGACCCAGGTGTCATTCATCAGGCGGACCTTTCTCAATCTCGGCCTCCTCTTGAACGAAGCCAAGTCTACCCTGTCTGCGATGCAACGAATAGAGTTCATGGGAGCAGTTCTGGACTCCACCCACGCAAAAGCGTACCTGCCGGAATCCAGGTTCCATGTGATTTCTGAGCTCATCCTCGGACTGCACCGCTCCCCGATTACCACGGCGCGAGTTTGCCTCCGGCTGTTGGGTCACATGGCGGCGTGCACGTATGTGGTAAACCATGCCAGACTCTGGCTTCGCCTGCTACAGTCCTGGTTAGCGACAGTATATCGCCCGGCCAGGGACTCCTTGGATTCGGTGGTGTCCATTCCCCACTTGGTGCTAAGGTCGCTGCGGTGGTGACTCGACCCGCAGAAAGTGTGCATGGGTGTCCCCTTCACTACCCCTCAACCCTCCCTCTCCCTGGTAACGGATGCCTCGGATTGGGGTTGGGGAGCACACCTGGGACACCTCAGGACACAGGGCTTGTGGTCGCCGGAGGATCTCGAGTTGCATATCAGTGTCAGGGAGCTGAGAGCGGTTCGCATGGCTTGTTTGACCTTCCGGTCCCACCTGGCTGGCAGATGTTTCAGTCCTCTCGGAAAACATGTCGGCAGTCTTTTATATCAACAAACGGGGGGGAGGAGGTGCACGCTCCTCTCCCCTGTGCAGGGAAGTCCTTGCGCTGTGGGATTTCTGCATCCACAATGCCACCCACCTAACAGCATTCTGCCTTCTGGGGGAGCAGAATGGTTTGGCAGACACCCTCAGCCACTCGTTCCGGGTTCACGAGTGGTCCCTCCAATGGGACGTGGTACACTCAATTTTCCAGCTCTGGGGCTTTCCCCGGTTAGACCTGTTCGCCTCGAGGGAAAACAGAAAGTGCCGACAGTACTGCTCCCTCCTGGGCCGCAGTCAGGAGTCTCTGTCAGACGCCTTCCTACAGTCTTGGGGGGTCGGTCTGCTCTACGCCTTTCCTCCGTTTCCCCTGATACACAGAGTGATTTTGAAGATTCGCAGGGACCACGCATGGGTAATCATGATAGCTCCGGCGTGGCCGCGCCAACATTGGTACACGTCACTCCTGCATATGTCCGTTCAGGCGCCCCTGACGCTGCCCCTGCTCCTGGACCCGATCACGCAGGACCGGGGCTCCCTCCGCCACCCGAACTTGGAGTCCCTTCACCTCACAGCATGGATGCTCCATGGCTGAACCCGGTGGAGATGCAATGCTCCCAGCAGGTCAGACAAGTGCTGCTCAGTATTAGGAAACCGTCAACTAGGGCCACCTATCTGGCCAAATGGAAGCGCTTCTCCATATGGTCGGGTCAGCAAGGTCACAATCCGCTGGGGGTCCCAATCCCCATTGTCCTAGACTATTTGCTCCACTTCAGACAACTGGGCCTCTCCCTCTCCTCCATTTGTGTTCACTTGGCGGCCATCTCGGCTTTCCATCCGGGAGAGGGGGGTACCTCGGTATTTGCGAACCCGCTGGTTGGGTGTTTCCTCAAAGGTATGGACAGGCTATTTCCGCATGTTCATCAGCCGGCCCCTGCTTGGGACCTGAATCTGGTCCTCTCAGCCCTCTCGGGATCTCCCTTTGAGCCTCTGGCTTCATGCTCCCTGCTGTACTTGTCGTATAAGACCGCCTTCCTGGTGGTGATCACCTCGGCCAGGAGGGTGTCAGAGCTCAGGGCATTAACATCTGAGCCCCCGTACGCTGTCTTCTATAAGGACAATGTCCAACTTAGACCTCACTTGGCTTTCCTACCCAAGGTCATCTCACAGTTCCACATGGGTCAAGATATTTTTCTCCCGGTGTTTTATCCGAAATCACACTCTTCCAATGAGGAGCGGAGGTTACATTCCCTGGATGTCCGCAAGGCCTTGGCTTTTTACATCGAGTGTACCAAGCTGTTTAGACGCTCGACTCAGCTCTTCATCGCAGTGGCGGACAGGATGAAGGGGCTCCCAGTCTCCTCTCAGCGAATCTCTTCTTGGATCACAACCTGCATCCGGGAATGCAGCCGCATAGCCAAGACCCCTGTCCCTCCGGTCACGGCCCACTCCACTGCGGCGTTCCTGGCTCAGATCCCGACTCTGGAGATTTGTAGAGCGGCCACATGGTCCTCCATCCACATGTTCTCGTCACACTACGCCAACACGCACCAGGCTAGGGATGATGCAGCCTTCGGTCGTGCAGTTCTCCAGTCAGCAGTGATTTCCAACCCCGCCACCTAAGGTTAGGCTTGTGACTCAACTACTTTGAATGGACATGAACAACCACGCGAAGAAGAAAAAACAGTTACCCACCTTTTAGTAACTTTTGTTCTTCGAGATATGTTGTTCATGTCCATTCCAATACCCACCCTCCTGTCCCTCTGTCGGAGTGCCGGCAAGAAGGAACTGAGGGAGTGGTGGGTTGGCGGGCCCCTTTATAGGGCGTCGTAGTGGCGCCACTCCAGGGGGCGCCAGGGCCGACCCTACGGACGCTGCTAGGGGAAAATCTTCCTGCTGGCGTACACACGGCGCGTGCACACCTACTTTGAATGGTCATGAACAACACATCTCGAAGAACAACAGTTACTAAAAGGTGGGTAACCGTTTTTTCTTTCGGAATAAGAAAGGAAGTCTGCCTTCAAGTTACATTGCTCGTTCCTTGTTGTGTCCCAAGCCAAAACCCTTAGGATTTCCAGAGGATTTTTTGACGAGTTAAATAAAAATCCATCAGATACCTTTGTTTACCCCGCACAACTCCTCTGTTTTGTGCAAGTTCTTTTGTTGTAAATTCAAATGTGACCAATTTTACCAAAACTGGATCAACAGCAAGCTAAGGAAAACCATATTGAGCGACCTAGAGAGATTAGTAATTAAAGCTGCAGGAAATTGGGGGAGGTTTCGTACTAAACATAACTCTGTGTCAAGGGAGAAGAAATAGAGCAAAAGCACAAAGCAACATAAGTAATTGTGTTAAAGTAAGTGTACTTTAATCTTTTCTTGTACTAATGTTATTTCTGTGTAATCAAGTGCTGCAATGAAAGTAGGGAAGAAGCAGTCAGGATTGTGGGATGGTCTAAAAATGAATCTTAAACCACTCACAATATATGAAAGTTTGAGAACCACTGTGCAGTCTGAGGTCACGGATGAATGCAAGGGACCAAATTCTCTACTAGTGTAACTCCATTTACTTCACCGGAGTTCAAGTAGAGAGAATTTGGCCCACAGTATCCTCTGTAGTACTTAGGTACAAAGGGATAAGTTAAAGATGTGGCATCTGGCTTGTATTCATAGTTCCTTGCTTTTTTTTTGCTTAGTGACACAGCCAAAAACATTTTTGGATGTTAATGTCTCTGGAACTTTCACAAAACATCTGTTTGGCAGTGATACTTTGAAATTATACTTTGCTGCATATTCATTGTTCTCCCATAATAATTATCGCTGTGCATGTAGGGTGGGATTTTCAAAAGTGCTTAACTTTGGCCCTAATGCTGCTCCCGTTGGAAGTCAATGGACGTTTTACCATTGGCTACAGTGGGAATAGCTGGATAAGTGCTAAGCACTTTCAAAAATCTGACCCTTAATGCCGAGTAAACTGGGTATAGTTACTGAGAAACCTGTTCTGATTTTTCTGAACAATATTATCTGTTTTGATACCACTGCTACTATGAATGAATAAATTATCATAGTGAGAAACTACTCCACAGTCTGATAAAACAAATTAATTATGTCCGAGGTTTGTATTACAGGACACACACACACAAACAGGGGGAAACAGACTGGGAAAAGACCTTTGGGGCCTCATCAGAGTGAAACACGTTTTGGAGGGTGACTATTAAATTATAGATACTCATTTAACATTTAAAATTGCTGTCAAAGTACAGAAATTGTTAAATTAGTGAAACCAAATTAATAATAGTTACTAATAGAGCAGAAACATTAGGAGGAATTTTGCCTTATTGTAAAGAGTTCAAGTGAAATGGGAAGGTGGTAACTTCTAACAGTGATTGAACAAAAGGAGTGTAAGCAGCGCTTACTCAGCAAATATTTGTACTGATATACCTGTATATAAATTCAATGTATAAAAGCATGGAGCTGAATCGATATTTTAATACCAAATGTACACTTAATATTCGGCACTATTGGTAAACACATTGTGTTTTGCAGACGGTGGACATTCATAAAGAGA
This sequence comes from Gopherus flavomarginatus, assembly GCF_025201925.1. Lineage (NCBI taxonomy): Eukaryota > Metazoa > Chordata > Testudines > Testudinidae > Gopherus > Gopherus flavomarginatus. The sequence continues at coordinate 21,454,631 of NC_066626.1, read as the reverse complement.
AAGTTGCTAGAAGAGAAATTGGCATTTTGACTACGAACAAAAACACCTCAAGAACCCACAAAATCATTGCACCAGCCAACCTGGAACGACCAGTTCGCTACATTAGAAAACCTATTGATTACACAATTCTAGATGATATTGGACATGGAGTGAAGGTAGGTGATCTTATAAAACACTCGTAAATTACTGTATGGTTTCAAAATGTAAAGACCTGGAATAGTGACTTATTCCTGTCTTCCACGTTGCAGCGTGAGTTTTCTCAATTTGTTTAATTCAGATGGATGCAAGAGGAATCCCCCCGGTCCTGTTTAACCTTGCAGACCATTTTACCCCTGATTCTGGGTATGCGTATGACCATGGAACTCCTCTGGGGCACGGATAAACCTGCTTACTTGATAGAGGCTAATATCTTTGCCCTTGTTTGAATCCGTTGTCAGAAGGGACCTGAATAATGAGAGGCTATTAACCCTCTGTCCCTTCCCTGCCTGAGTTACTGCCACAAAATACAGTTGTTGACCCAGGTGTAATACCAATAGTGCTACTCTGGGGCTCACTGGCAGGAGATATTTGTGTAAAAGGCAGCATTTAGTGTGCTTTAGTTTTAACGGTTGTTGAAGAGAATTGTAACATGACTTGATGTCCAGTAATGGGTTTTCTGAACCTGAAAACTGCCACAAAAACCTGGGCCAGCCAGTTATGCCTTTTCAGAAATATTTTTAAACACAGATTTCGGATGAATAGTACAATTTTTAGGGCCTGAGTTTATATGTAGTTACTAGAACTTTACAAGCTAATTAGGCACTAACTGCAAATTTGGCTAGATCCATAACTGCCTGCTTTTTTGCAGATACCTGGTTGGTATACACAGTAATGCCATATGCAAATTAGACATGCATTTTAAAAAATCACGTCTAACGTAAATAAAAACTTAGAAGATGAGACCTTATAATTTTTGTGCTATTAGGAAACTATTTGACTATAAAAGAGGATTGTCAACATTACTTTTTGAAAGAAGAAATGTAAATAACATGAAGCAGTGTCGTTTCCAAAACACATACATTAACAAATCCACAAAACTTTCAAAGTAGTGGTGCAATAACATGCTTTAAATCAATTGATTGCAAAATTTCATGTGCATAACATGAATTTAATTATTTCATGTCTGAATTACAGTTTATAAAGTTAAGTAACTAATGCAAGTAGACAAATCAGCTTTGAATTTAAAATTGAAATTTAAAGCTTTCTTCTTTAAAGATATTTTCAATGAAGCAATATTTTATTTAAGAGCTTTTGAACATTGTTTTTGTTACAAAGTCATATCTTATTCTTCATTAGAAATGTTTGCTACTCAATTTGTGTACATAATCTGGTAAAAAAAAAAAAAAAAAAGATGTTTTTCAGCACATTTTTGCAGAAATATTTCATACCTGGAAAGCTGTTTAGGAAATCAACTGCCTTGTGTTAGAATCTGCTGTCTGTTTCTATAAAAGAATTCGTGCATATCAGCAGAATTCCTTATGGTGAATCAATAAATATATTAGCATGTCAAGCATAAAAGTTGAATTATTGTAGCTATCGTTTTTATGATAAACTTTGATTTAATGAGATTCTTCCAGGACAGCTTAAGGAAAAATTATTTATCTCTGCTACAGCACAGTTTAATTTAGACTCAGTTATACACACATTGTAATCAGAAATCCCGTTAACTTCAGTGCAACAAGATCAAGCCCAAAGTGATATGATAAACTATGTTCTTGCGAAAGAATCTGACATCAGAGCTGCTCAGATGAATAGATTAGGGTATCACATGTTCAGATCCTGTGACAGTTGCTTAAAAGCAAAGTTTGCTCCAAAGAACCTCTAAATTGTGCTGCATTTTTATTTAGGAAATGAAACTCTGTAAACATTGTGTAGTTGGTCAAATGATCATCAGTGTGCACTGCTACTTGAAATAATAGTTTCTCTTTTGTCTATAAGGTCCACAGATCTGTTAACTAATGGGCTCTCATCCTTTATACCCATTCTATAGACAGAACTAGTCACCTCACACTGAAGAGTTCACTGTTTTTTGTGTGTGTGTGTGGTTTGTTTGTTTGTTTGTTCTGCCTCCATAGCTGCAAGGAGGTTTATTGGGCAAAAACATTATTTAAAGGAAAAGGTTTTGGCTACAAACTTGCCTCTATAGTTGTGTTTCGTGCTATAATGCAAGCCAACTAGCTCATCCCCATACTCACCCTTGCTCCTTCTCGTAAAAGGGCTGCTATGGAGACTCAGGAGATGTTGAGCACGACTCCCTCCAGGGGTTTCCCGAGCCACCTGATACCAGCTTGTGCAGGAGGTGCCTCAATCTGTATTCCCAGCCTCTACCCATGGGACTTCCCCTCCAGCTCTGTCCCAGGGCATTCGCTTCCTCTCCAGGGGCAGAGTTTTATCCCTCTGGGAAGTTTTCAGTCACCAGCAGCCTCAGTTGAGGACAAGGGGTGGAAGAATGTTGAATCTTGGGATTGAGCATAATTGGCCTGACTCTGGCATAGCAATTTTTCTTCAAGGGTGGTCCCCCCAGTGCAGACTGTCTAAGCCTCATTCTGATGAGCTGCAGACAAGGGGTTCAGTGCTGGGTCTGATCAAGTGCCTTACAGTTTCAACTTCAAAATGTCTAGTGGCTGCACAATCCAGGCTGAGGATATCTTTATACACCTCTACCCCGATATAACGAGGTCCTCGGGAGACAATCTCACCCCGTTATAGGTGAGACCTCCCTAAATAAAACTTACTTTGCCTCCCCCCCGTTCCTTTTTCCCTGACCACCCCCTCCAGAGACCCCTATCCCTAATCACCCCCTTGATCCCACCCTCTACCCAAACCCCCTGACTGCTCCGCCCCCTATCTGCCCCGCCCCCTGACAGGCACTCAACGGCAGGGGCAGGAAGCGGAGCAGCCCGGCCCCAGTCCGCTCCACCCTGCCAACTCTCAGCCATGACGCTCTGCTTCCTGCCATCAGTGAGTGCGGAGATGTTGGGGAAAGAATGCCCCCAACACTCACCTGTGGCGGGAAGCGGAGCGACGTGGCCCCAGCCTGCTCCGCTGTCCTTGTCCCAGCCCCAGTCCCAGACATGTGGCTGTGGGGCAGCTGGGGAAAGGTCCTGCACTCACCTGCAGTGGGAAGTGGAGCGCCACGGCTGGGAGCTGGCGGAGTGGAGGGGAGCTGGCTGGGGCTGTGTCGCTCCGCTTCCCACCGCCGGTGAGTGTGGGGAAGTTGGAGAAAGGACGCCCCTCGCGCTCACCGGCGGCGGGAAGCGGAGCGACACAGCCATAGCCTGCTCCATTCTGCCACCTCCCAGCCATGGCGCTCCGCTTCCCACCGCTGGTGAGTGTGGAGAGGTTGGGGAAAGAACGTCCCCCGCACTCACCGGCGGTGGGAAGCGAAGCGCTGCGGCTGGGAGCTGGCGGAGTGGAGCGGGCTGGGGCTGGGCTGCTCCGCTTTCACCGCTGCTGGTGAGTGCGGGGGGGATCCCTTCCCCCAAGCCCTCTCCCCCGAGCGACACGGCTGGGGCCAGTGTGCGCTGCTCCCGGCCCCCTGCTAATCCCCTGGGCCACTCTGGGACTGTAAGGCTCCCAAAAGTGCCCTCCCACAGCTCCTGCCCCCCAGACTCTGGGATGGGGGGAATCCCTGACCGCCCTCAAGACCTCTGCCCCTTATCAAACCCCTCGGCCTGTCCCAACACCCTTAACACGCTGCTCAGAGCGGCATGTAAGAGCTTTACCATGTTGTATGTGAACCCGCATTCTATCGGGTTGTGTTATATCGGGGTGGAGGTGTACTGGGATGTTAAGTGATTTCTCAGAGCTACATCTTTAGTTCATCTTCCTAAGATTTATTGAGCACTGCCATGGGACCTAAAGTTGGTCCTTAACATCTTGACTCTTTATCTTATTGAGCCCAACAGGAAGGCATCCATATATTTCCTCTCCATCAAAGTGGCCATCCTGGTAGGCATTACTCTCCCAGAAGGTGGCAGAGCTTAGGACCTTATCTATTGAGGGATAATACTACATATTCCACAATGATACGGAGTATGGCGAGTGGCGAGTATGATTTTTTGGGGGCTCTGTGAAAAATTCTCTCCCAGGAAAGAAGTTGTGACATATATGGGTGTTGGTAGAGCCTTTGAGATCTACCTCTGTTACACACAGTGCTCCATTTATTCTCTACCATCTGATATATAAAGAAAAGAGAGTATCAAAAGCCACTGTTTCAGAATAGTTGAGAAAGTGCATCCATGAAGCCTGAAAGTCAGTGTCTTTTTCCAAGCAACTGAGGTCAAAGTCCACTCACTGAGAGTGGCAGCAGCTGACCCAGCTAAGAAGCTACATGTGCTATGAGATCTGCAGGACAGCCACTGGGTTATCCATTCCTGCCTTTTTAAAAATGTATAAGCTGGACATTCAGGCATCAGTGGATGGTACCTTCAGTTTGAGAATGTTTCATGCTGTGGTCTGAGTAGTGGAGAAATAATTTAAAATCCTCTATGTAGTTAGTTCTGTTTGAACCCTCCCTGAAGCCACACTATGAAAATCCCATTGGTTAATGAATCAATGGGCCTTGTAGATGAAAGAGAAGAGGGAAATTTTATTCTGATTTGCTAAACATTTCCTTCCTCTGAGTTGCATGATCCTCAGATCTGACCCCAGTAGGATAAAAAAATCCTGTTCCGTTCATTCAAATTAGCTCAAAATTACACGCTACAGTAGGAATTCACAGTATGTTACTGTAGTGCATATAATCTCATTTAAGTTTCAGACCACAGGGGATATTACCCTTTGCCATGGAAACTGTCTCAGCTGGTGAGCTCTTCAGAGTAGCTTGCCATGCTCTCCCGTCGCAGTGACTGACAGGTCCGGTTCTGGTTATGTAGCTTCATGAAGCTAAGAGCCTATTGGTCATTAGATCTGTGGACCTTGTAATTTAGAGGAAATTTTCAGTAAATCAAAAAAATGTATTTTACCTGTATAATATAGTGGAGTTTATTTGGAAACTAAATATAGATGACTCCAAATATGGTATGTCTAGATGAGTAGCAGTTGGGATTCCGAGCTGCTCAGTGTTCCCAGTATCACGTAGGGCAGTGGTCCCCAACACGGTGCCCATGGGCACCATGGTGCCCTCTGGGGCATTTATATGTGCCCGCCTAGTGCCCAGCAGGGGAGAGAAGCCGTGGCCCCATGCCTGCCAGGGACAGAGAACTCCAGGGCTGCAGGCTGCCGGTGCCAGTGTTCTCTGTCCCTGGCAGGCGTGGGACTACGTCTTCTCTGGGGCTGCAGACTGCGGGCGCCGGTGTTCTTGGTCCCTGGCAGGTACAGGGCCGCGGCTTCTCTCCAGCTTCTCCGGGGCTGCAGACTGCAGGTGCCGGTGTTCTCGATCCCTGGCAGGTGTGGGGCTGTGGCTTAAGCCGGAGAGAAGCTGCGGCCCTGCGTCTGCTGGGGACAGAGAACTTTGAGGCTGCGGGTGCCGGTGTTCTCTGTCCTCCCGGCTTCTGTCTGCACTGCCCAGAACTGTCGCCCAAAAACAAACAAACAAACAAACCGCTCTGACTCTGCAGAATGGACAGAATGCCACCCCATAGCACGTGCTTGCTTCACTGGTGCCTGGAGCGCCCTGTATGTGAGTAATTGTTGGTGCCTGCCACACTCTTCTGAAAACATGAACGTGCTACTGGCCACAAAAAGTTTGGGGACCACTGACATAGGGTATAAGAAAATGCAGCATTCTTAAAAATGTATTTAGAACTAAAAAACCCAAATAAATAGTCAAACCAATGGACTGGTATTTCTGAACACATTTTAAGGCTTGTGAAACTGTCTGGCATTGTAGCAGCAGGACATAAATACAACTTAACTTTAAAAGCTAGCGCCTAAACTCCTAATTTTACTCAGTCTTTGGAGTGCAAAAAATTGAGATTCAGGGTCCTCTTTGCTAGGAGATCTTTCATCACTTCAAGTTGAGTGCTAGCTGACATGACAGGGCTCGCTGACAGGACGCTTTTAGATTAGGTTAATACTCCAGAATGAATGTGCTTCTGCTTTAGCAAATTGGAATTATAGTAATACACGTAAAACACAGTTTACTCGCATTCAAATTCTCATAATCAATGAGGATGCTTTTTGCCACCTAGTATAAATTCACTTGTAAAGTTAGTCCACTTAGAACCCAACACTGTCACTGTGGGGAGAATGTTGACCCTTGGAATGTTAGCAGTGGGAGAACTCGAGTGACTGCGCTGTCTCACAAATAGTTGGATATTTAGTTACCTACTTAAATTTAAGACATATCTGGAGGCTGTTTGATTAACCAATGTGTCTATTAAAAGTTTCATCTTGAAAATCTTTTGTTCATGGCACATTCTGCTTTAATCACTCTTTCTATGATCTAGTGATACATTATTTTGTTGATGCTGAATGCTTAACTTTTTCTTTCTTATTTCCTTTCTCTTCATATCCTGAAGTTCCAACTAACCTTTCAATGCTTTTTTCCCCTTACCTCTTTTATTTGCTCCATGTATGCATTAAGTGGTTGCTTAGATTTAAGGTAAGAAACCTCAGGGCTGGATTTCCATTCTTATTCTTTAGAGACTATTACACATGGGGAGGGATTTGAAATTAGCATGTCACTAATAATAATTTTTTAAAAGAATAAACCATTCCTTCTCCCTCCTTATGTATCTATCTTCAGTCTCAGTGTGATTTCAGTGTGGATAGACATTTTGCAATATAAATGGATGGATTTAATGTAGCTAATATTTGCAGTTAATTATAAAAGCTAACAGTGAAATGTTGACTCATTTTAGTATAGCTAGTTTTCACCTCACAAGGGAGAAATAGTGTATTTACACTGAGTGGAAATAAATGGCATATAAATGAGTGGTTAGCCGAATTTAAACCTCCCCCTGTGTAATACTCTTTTTATCCTATATACGGTGTGATTTATGATTCACTTTGTGACCAGTATTTCAATGTAAAATTACTCAGATAAAGGGACACCACGATTGTGTTGCAAAATCAAAAACATTTTGTTATATGAAGTTTTGCCTTTTTTTTTAAAGTTGCAGTATCACACATTAGTTACTTTAAATAAATGTCAGAGTTCTTCTTTATGTAAAATACTGGTATGTATAGAGGCAAACTTTTACAGATAGTTTCTCAGACTTAGTAATATCACTATGCAAAATGTTAAACCACTCTTGAAAATATTAGATTGCTTTTAGTATGCCACTAATTTAGCAGTATTACGTTATTTCATCAATGTACTTAGGCCACAAACCTGAAAACTGTCATATATGAGTACTCCCAGGTGAGCCTAAGGCCAGCTCTACATTACAAACTTACCTTGGTATAACTGTGTGGCTCAGGGATGTGAAAAATCCACACCCCCGAGTGATGCAGTTGTGCCAGCCGAACCTCTGGTGTAGACAGCACTGTGTTAAAACAGCTACTGCCTCTCTCACAGGGGTGGATTAATTACACCAACAGGAGAAACTGTCCCCTAGGCATAGTACAGTAACCCTATCAAAGGAGGAAATTAGATTGGTGGTTTGCATGATTTATTCTTGAGAAAGCTATGTAGGCTCTTATTTATTACCTTATCTTCTAGATGCTTTTAAATTGATTGCTTAATTTGTTGTGGTATCTTTCCAGGTATCCAGACTGACAGGACAGCATTTGTAATGCAGTAGTAATGCATTTTTAATACTGAATTTCCCAAAGAGAGTTTCTGTTAAAAAAAAAAAAAAATCCTATTCTTGGTGTGGTAACTTTGAGTGATTTGGAAAAGCAGCTGGCAGATTCTCAAAGTTTTCATTAGTTTCTCCAAGTTATGCAGAAGTAATGATCTAAAAGTATTATATGTTCACTTCATTGTAGATAAGAGCTGGCAGGTTCTCTTCCCCTTTGCAGTGATGGTAAGAGCCTCTTTTCTGCCTTTCAGAGTCAGAAATTCTTCTATCTATAGAACTTGAATGATTCTAGTGTAGGTCAAGTTAGAATTTTAAAGTTACTTTTCAAAGAACATCCTTGATCTCAAGCTTGATTAGGCTAATCAGACAGTGTGTCAGACAATCTTTTGTTGCCAGATTTGTGGGGTTTTCTTTATTTAAAATAAAAAAAGAAAAAGTTGTGTTGTATGTTGCTCTTTCAGGTTTAAATAGTTCATTTGATCTGATTTGCACTTAAAAATCCTAGGTGCACAGACTGGCACATGTGCCTGGAAGCTGCAAGTGAAAAATGGCCTCCTTAGTCATATAAATACAATTGAATTGCAATTGTGACCCATTTTGGAGGAGATCACATATATAATACTTACCGTATATAGTCGTTCATAAGCCGAATATTTTTGGTAAAAAAGTGATGTGTCAAATTTAATTTTAAATTCTATGGAATCATTGAATTGAATATCTGATACATTGTCATTTTGTTTACCTGGAGTGTCTGCAGGCATGGAGCCCATCGGCTCCCTGTGGCCACGGTTCGCTGTTCCCAGCCAATGAGAGCTGCGGGAAGTGGCACAGGGGCTGCATCTGGCCCTTCAGACATTTTAATCTGGCCCTCGAGCTTCCATCAGGGATTGGGGTCTGGGGCGTCCCCTGCTCCAGCCAGGGAGCGGGGTTAGGGGCTTACCCCACTCTGTGTGTGCTGTGGCTCCGCGTGGCTCCCGGGAGCAGCGGCATGTCCCCCCTCCGGCTTCTACACATAGGATGCTGCCCTGCCACAACCGCCACCCCCGCAGCTCCCATTGGCTGGGAACCACAGCCATTGGGAGCTGCAGAGGCGATACCTGTGTACGGGGCAGCGCAGAGCTGCCTGGCCACAGTGCTGCATAGGAGCTGGAGGGGAGGACATGCCACTGCTTCTGGGAGCTGCTTGAGGTAAGCGCCACTAGGAGCCTGCATCCCTGACCCCCTCCCGTGCTCCTGTCCCAGCCTGGATCCCCATTCCATCCTCTGAACCCCTCTGTCCCAACCTGGAGTACCCTTCTACACTCCCCAGCCCCATCCCAGAGCCCCCACCCCAACCCCCTTCCCCTGCCCCAGCCCAGAGCCCCCTCCACACCCAGTGAATTAGGTCTGATTTCTTTGGAAAGTGCCTCCACTTGAGACCTGATCCTGAAGAGTGTTCTGTATTTAAAGAAATGTTCTCTATTGACATGTTCACTGCTATTTGCAGCTAAAGAGTCACAATGTTTAAAGTAGATCCTGTCGTAAATGCTTCAGATCTTTAGACAGTAGTTGCCAACATGCCATGTGACTACACAATACACCTGTGCAAATACAGGGGCTCGTAGCATGTCTGGTGGTTAGGTGTTAGTAAGACTGTACAATACATCTATGTATCTGTAAAATATTTGTTCATGGAACTACTTTTTTACCCATGAAATCATTCCTGAAGGTTGAATAGTTCAATCAGAGCAATTCTGCAGTTCATTCAAGGCTGCTCTCATGTTAAAACAAACAAACAAAAACCACTCTAATTTGTAGTAGTTTCATATCAGCTATAAGTCTGTTGCTGCATAATAGATTCACACTGTCATACAGTGGGAGAGTGAAGGACTCAATCTATTTCACGTATCAAAGTGAAGATTGAGATGACTTGGTTATGGTCTGTAAGACTACGGGGAGAAGATTTCTGGTAGCACAGAGCTCTTTTAATCTAGCAAAGACCTAACCAGATCTAGTGGCAGGAAGCTGAGGTAAAGCAACTGGAAATATGAAATAACTGGAAAAACTGATTTTTAAGAGTGAGGGTAATTAACCATTGGGATGTGATGGATTCTTTCACTTGAGAAGTCTTAAAATTGGATGCTTTTAAAAGATATGGAGTTAGCATGGAATTGTTCGTTGAGTTTTCCTAGGCTTTTTCCTGCTGAAAAAGCTTATGGTGTGAGAGGGTGGCATGGTTAAAAATTGAAAAAAAGCTGGTTTTGGGGAGGATTGGGAGATAAAAAATAATGGCTGGTAGGTTTGGTGATTGTTTTCAAGATGACCTGCACAGGGAAAAATGAGTGTTCACCTATTTTTTCTTTTTTGTGATTCATAAAGAAGGTGGCCTGAACTTATTAAAGAAGGAGTTTCCTGCCCCTTCCTTTTTATTTTACATTAGAAAAAGAGGGGGAAAAGCTTTGAAAACACACCTTTTGAGCTGCCTTTATACTTCATTAAAGAAATGTGCAAGTAATTTTATTTCCTGTGCAGTTCACTTTTAAATATTTGCAGTTTTGTGTGTTCTTCACCTTGCCTTCCACCAGTTTGGGTGCCTCTAGTGATAAGTGTTGCATGATCCCCAAACCTGTTCTGACTATGAATTAAATCCCTGCTGCTCTTGAATCAAGGCCTTAGATTCAGTTATCTTGTCAGTATCTCCTCTCATTTTTTCTTAGTCACAAGTAAATCCAGGAATCAAACAACTTAGAAGCATTTATGGTTATTGTAGTTCATGGGGCACTAGAAGACAATGCAGCATGTTACTTTTCAAAATCTTTTCAAGTGCCTAATATAGAAAGAATTAAGTTGCTTTGTTTTTTGCAGCCTAATAAATCACTGAACAGTCTGACAGTACTTACATCCATTTATTCGTTCCTGAAAAAAAGTCTAGGTGGGAAACCTAAGCTCATCTTTATACGGGGTAATTAGAGTGCAGCAGTTTGGTCCGCTCTTCAATTACTTGGCATGTGAACACCTTACATTTTAAGAGGAACTTAATTAGGAAATAAAATCAGAACCTCTTAGTAAGCGCAGTTATTCTAGAAATTAAGTATACTGGGCAAACTTAAAAATCTGTGAGTGAATGCAAGAGTAACGTTCCATTCTCTTGCTGCTTATTTTAAAAAAAAAAATCTTTAGGGTCACTCCTTTAAATTTCCAGAGTTGAGGATTAGTGTAGGAAGATATCTGTGTATGACATGCACGTGTGTGCACACAGAGAAAGGGTATACAAAGTGGATCTAACTGCAGATATGTGAACATTTTTCCAGTAATGAGGGAATGAATATTTCCCCTCTATTTCTGGTACTAGAAATCCTTAAATAGACAGTGAAGAGGGACTTGAAAATTGCATCTTTCTTGGGCTGAGGGGTTAGGTATGAACTGACTTGCTTCTCAGCTGAAGTTACTGTTGCAGTTTCCTACTTTATCCTAACACTATCTCTCTTTCCATTTCTCCTCATCCAAGATAATCGGAAAGCTTTCTCTGTATGTTGTATGGTATTGTTCTAGCAGTGAAGGTCAGTCAGTTAGAACTGTTGAAATAGCTGTATATTTCTCATAGCTTTTCTTGATTATTTGGCCTTAAGTCAAAGTGGAGACAGTTCAAACAGATCTGTGTAACTGACAATAGCTAATCTTAAATCAGTCAACCCTTTCAGATTTGTAAAACAGCTGTGTAAGCTCTGATTACGTGCTCTCTTTCAACATTACACTTTCACAGTATCACATGGGGGAGTCTAAATTTAATCATGCATTACCCTCTCTTTCATTTTAGTCTTTTTAAAGAATGTCTCCTTTCTTTTTCACTGTTTAAATTCCTAGTTAACAAAGAGATTCTTGTACTGTTTTTAATCATGTTTTTTAAAACTGTTTCTTGTCCATCTTATGTAAAAGATATTGGCAGTCACTGGAGTTCTACCTTGGTGAGGCAAACCACAAGCATGACTTCCAATTTTCTGCTACACTGTTCGATTTACCTTATCCTTCCACTACTCCCACCCCAACTCTCTGGGGCTGGGACTCTAATCTCTGTTTGTTTGTACAACTCCTACTATAGTGGGAGCCCAACACATTATTGCAGTTTCTATTACTATTATAGTAATATTACTAATAACAGCAGTGTAGTTTCTTCTTTAAACTTTGAGGGCTATGTTAAAGTAGATTTAATCATATAGTTTAAGTGTAATCCTATAGGTAGTGGTTAAGATGCAGTTTGTGTCCCTGAGTGATAGACGCTTAAGGGAGGTTTGAAATATCTAGGATGGAATTTTCGAAAGTGCTCCCACTGGCCGAACTCTGTTCCCATCTGAAGACTTTTGAAAATCCTACTCATAGAGCTTAATGTGTGATTGACGTCCCCTGCATAAGAAGTGACCTAGGGGCTAACATTAATAAAGGACATTTGTTTTAAACAACTTGGACAGGTAAGTGAGTGATACCGACAAGTTTGATGAAAGAAGATGGAGATGCTGCAACTTTAAAAAACAAAACTACCAGCTTTTGGGATGTGTTTTCCATGTTCCGTGTATAGAATAAATTTCACTTTCCTTTCATTATACACTTTCCCTCTCCTCCTCAAATTGATGTAGTTCAGTGCTTACCTAGCCCTTCACTTAAAGTAACTTTAGTTTTCATGTTGCTTAAAGTTGGCTTAAAGGACTTTATGATGCTATTTGCAAGATATGTTTGTAAAACTGATCAGAACATTTGAGACTTTTACTGGCTCAAAAATTCTAAAAATCTCAATAGTCAGTTCTTTTAACTTTTTTTTTTTTTTCCCTGGCAAGCTAAAAGCAGCATAGCTTTGAGATTTCCATCTTCTGTTTTCACCTTCTATATAGGAGTCAAATTTCAGTGTGTCAGGATAATATATTAATCCTTAAATAATCTCTGTCATTTAAACGGCAACACAAATAAACACTGCTTGGCTTTTGGAGCGATTGAAAGGGTGTAATTTGCCTCTAAGAATATTTCTAAACATCACTAACAACTTGATCACTGAGCCTTTTCTATAAATAGGGGGATTTACTTTCTGGAAATATTGCACGTTATTTGGGAATAATATATGTTGGAAATGATATACTCTGTAGCTGTGTGCAATACAGCATGGATGGGTATCAGAAAAGGAGAGTGTAAAGAGTATTTAATAATGGGAAATAACCAATGTAAAAACAATTAAAACCCTAAATTATTTAGCACGAATCATTTGACATTATTTATAGGATGGGGAATAGATTTAGGGCTCATAGATTAAAAAGAGATTTTATAGATCCTCCCTAAATATATGTGTATAAATTCTCTTCCTGCTGTATCTACCTTTTGTATGCAGTCAGAGAGAGCTATTAATTGGCTTGGTGAATACATCAAAAACGTTTTGATGTTTATAATTCATGATGTAAGTAGTAATTATGTTGTCAGTCAGCACTGAGATCAGTCAACGTTGATGCTGATGACTTAAATAGTGAAATATTAACTTGAGTTCGTAGTTTCTGATTATCTCACTGTTTTCGAAGGAAGAAAACAGGAAAGATCACATCAGTAGTATTCATGATTTCTTTTTTCCTATTCCACAAACTAGAGATTTAGTTTAGCTTAGACCGTTACAAAACATGTAGCCAAACTAAATGTATATCTGTAGTTTATGTTCATTAAATAGTTGTGGTATATTAATGTGAAAACATTACAATATATAGCATTCTTGTTTAAAGCATAATTTTATATTAAATCTTAAAATGAGAGAGTTTAGTTCTATGGGAGCATACTTTGAATATAAAAATAACTTTTCTAAAGTTTAGCTGCTCTTTAGTTATATTAATTCCTGTATTGTGGCCTAGTATGAACCCTGCTTAATCCTCTAGTTTTTTTAAAGTCCATTCTCAAACAGTATGGGGCAATTAACATTAAACAGTGCAACCAGAAATAACTGCTCTTTATCTTAAACAAATTAACAAAACAAAAGAAAAAACTACTTAGTTGCCCTGCTAAAAGGAATTTTTAATTGGATTAAATAAATCAACATCAGCAGAGATTTAATATTCATGTGATGGCCTAAAGGCAAATGCAGTTTCTATATACAAATCTTTGCAAACCCCACATAACGAAGAGTCCTTTGAGTGCAACTGTTGATCTTTAGCAGAGTAGAAGTTGCGTATGAGATGCATGGCCTCTCAGTTTTTTCAGTTTAAACCTTCCCCTGTCTCTTTAGTACTATAGAATGAATTTTCAGGGAATCTTGCTATCTGATTGCCTAAAGTCTGAGTATAGTAAAGGCTGTTTTTTTCCTCCGTTCTTTCATGCAGGTTAGTACACAGAATATGAAGATGGGTGGTCTGCCTCGTACTACTCCACCTACCCAGAAACCACCCAGCCCACCAATGTCAGGAAAAGGAACTATTGGGTGAGTACAATTACTATAAGTTTAATATTTTCGTAGAGAGTAGATGGGGAAGAGATATTCCTAAACAGCTGAACACCTACATTTCTACCATGGAAATTTTTTTAAACATCTTCCTTATTCTTGCTTCTTGTCCACCATCTAAAGATGGGCTGTGAGGCTTGGAGAAGTTTTACCACCATCCTTTGTACTGACCACATCTTAAATTGTAGGTATTGTGTTGCTGCCTGTGGATAATGAAAGTCATTAGAAGTTTTATTCAGGAAGCCTTTCTTTGATTTTTGGCTTGTATTATCTGTGGTGGATAGAATTAGTGGTGTGTTTTTCTGACAAGCTGTACTGTCTATCTGCAATAGCTAACGTAATATCTAAATTGACATACTTGCCACAGGTTGGGCATATATGCAGTGAAGGGTAAAATGTGCTTTCCAGTGGAGCTATGAACCTGAATTCTACATTTTCTTCACCTGATAAGAGTCCTTACGAATTATGTCCTGAGGAACAGCAGCCCTTCTAGTTATTGCATTGATGTGGTGCATATTCATGGTTGCATTCTCTGAAATGCTTCTGGTTTTGCGCAGAGGGCCAATTAGATAGGCAGAATTGTGGGGTCTAAATGTGTGAATGAGATGATGGTGTAGGGAGGAGGGGTTTAGATTTATTAGAAACTAGGGAAAACTTTTGGGAAAGGAGGAGCCTGTACAGGAAGGACGGGCTTCACCTAAACCAAAATGGAACCAGATTGCTGGTGCTTAAAATTAAAAAGGTCGTAGAGCAGTTTTTAAACTAAGGTCTGGGGGAAAGCCGACAGGTGTAGAGGAGCATGTGGTTTGGAGCGGAGGATCTATAAATGAAGATTCCCTATGTCCTAATGAGGAGAAACGGAAGATAAAATACAGGTAGACTCTGATGAGAAACAGTCAAATGAAAAAAAGTTCCATTCGATTACATCATGTAAAGGCAGGCAGCTAAAAAGTGACAGATTTTTAAAGTGCTTATATACCAATGTTAGAAGTCTAAATAATAAGGTGGGTGAACTGGAGTGCCTCGTATTAAATGAGGATATTGATATAATAGGCATCACAGAAACTTGGTGGAAGGAGGATAGTCAGTGGGACACAGTAATAACGGTACAAAATATATTGGAAGGACAGAACAGGTCGTGCTGAAGGGGAGGGGGTGGCACTATATGTGAAGGAAAGCGTGGAATCAAATAAAGTAAAAATCTTAAATGAACCGAGCTGTACCGTAGAATCTCTATGGATGGTAATTCCGTGCTTAAATAATAAGACTATAGCAGTAGGGATATATTACAGACCATCTCACCAGGAGGTGATAGTGACTGTGAAATGCTCATGGAGATTAGAGAGAGTAAAATAAAAAACTCAATAATAATGCAGGATTTCAACTATCACCTTATTGACTGAGTACATATCACCTCAGGAAGGGATGCAGAGATTAAGTTTCTTGACACCTTAAATGGCGGCTTCTTGGAGCAGCTAGTCCTGGAACCCACAAGAGGAGAGGCAATTCTTGGTTTAGTCCTAAGTGGAGCTCAGGATCAGGTCCCAAGAGGTGAATATAGCTGGACTGCTTGGCAATAGTGACCATAGTATAATAAAATTTATCATCCCTGTGGTGGGGAAAACACCACAGCCACAGCAGCCCAACACTGTAACATTCAATTTCAGAAAGAGGAACTACACAAAAATTAGGAGGTTAGTTAAACAAAAATTAAAAAGTACAGCATCAAAAGTGAAATCCCTGCAAGCTGCATGGAAACTTTTTAAAGACACCATAATAGAGGCTCAACTTAAGTGTATACTCCAAATTAAAAAAACAGAGAGAACCAAAAAAAGAGCCATCGTGGCTAAACAACAAATTAAAAGAAACAGTGAGAGGCAAAAAGGCATCCTTTAAAAAGTGGAAGTTAAATCCTAATGAGGAAAATAGAAAGGAGCAAAAACTCTGGCCAGTGAAGTGTAAAAATATAATTAGGAAGGCCAAAAAAGAATTTGAAGAACAGCTAGCCAAAGACTCAAAAAGGAATAAAAAAAAAATTTCTAAGTACGTCAGAAGCAGGAAGCCTGGTAAACAACCAGTGGGGCCACTGAACGATGGAGATGCTAAAGGAGCACTCAAGGACGATAAGGCCATTGTGGAGAAACTAAATGAATTCTTTGCATTGGTCTTCACGGTTGAGGATGTGAGGGAGATTCCCAAATATGAGCTATTCTTTTTAGGTGACAAATCTGAGGAACTGTCCCAGACTGAGGTGTCATTAGAGGAGGTTTGGAACAGATTGATAAACTAAACAGTAATAAGTCACCAGGACCAGATGGTATTAAAGATGAAATTGCAGAACTACTAACTGTCATCTGTAACCTATCGTTTAAATCAGCTTCTGTACCAAATGACTAGAGGATAGCTAATGTGACACCAATTTTTAAAAAGGGCTCCAGAGGAGACCCTAGCAATTACAGTCCAGTAAGCCTGGCTTCAGTACTGGGCAAACTAGTTGAAACTATAGTAAAGAACAAAATTGCCAGACACACAGATGCACATCACCTTGTTGAAGAATAGTCAACATGGTTTTAGTAACGGGAAATCATGCCTTACCAATCGACTAGAATTCTTTGAAGGAGTCAACAAGCATGTGGGCAAGGTGGATCCAGTGCATGTAGTCCTTTTAGATTTTCAGAAAGCCTTTGAAAAGGTCCCTCACCAAAGGCTCTTAAGCAAAGTAAGCAGTCGTGGGATAAGAGGGAAGGTTCTCTCATGGGTTGGTAACTGGTTAAAAGATAGGAAATAAAGTGGAGAGAGGTAAATAGTGGTGTCCCCCAGGGGTCTGTACTGGGCCCAGTCCTATTTAACATATTTAGGAATGATCTGAAAAAATGGGTAAACAGTGAGATGGCAAAATTTGCAGATGATACAAAACTACTCAAGATAATTAAGTCCCAGGCAGATTGCAAAGAGCTACAAAAGGATCTCTCAAAACTGGGTGACTCGGCAACAAAATGGCAGATAAAAGTCAGTGTTGATAAATGCAAAGTAATGCACATTGGAAAACATAATCTCAACTATACATATAAAATGATGAGGTCTTAATTGGCTGTTACCACTCAAGAAAGAGATCTTGGAGTCATTGAGGCTAGTTCTCTGAAAACATCCACTCAATGTGTGCAGCAGTCAAAAAAGTGAACAGAATGTTGGGCATCATTAAGAAAGGGATCGATAAGAAGACAGAAAATATCATATTGCCTCTATATAAATCCATGGTACATCCACATCTTGAATACTGTGTGCAGATGTGGTCCCCCCATCTCAAAAAAGAGATATTGGACTTGGAAAAGGTTCAGAAAAAAGCAACAAAAATGATTAGGGATATGGAATGGCTGCTATCTGAGGAGAGATTAATAAGACTGGGACTTCTCATCTTGGAAAAGAGATGACTAAGGGGGGATATGATTGAGGTCTATAAAATTATGACTGGTATGGAGAAAGTAAATAAGTGTTATTCATTCCTTCTCATAACAGAAGAACTAGGGGCCACCAAATGAAATTAATAGGCAGCAGGTTTAAAATAAACAAAAGGAAGTATTTTTTCACACAACTCACAGTCAACCTGTGGAACTCCTTGCCAGAGGATGTTGTGAAGTCCAAGACTACGACAGGGTTAAAAAAAAACAACTAGATAAATTCATGGAAGATAGGTCCATCAATGGCTATTAACCAGGAGGGGCAGAGATGGGCCTCTGTTTGCCAGAAGCTTGGAATGGGTGACAGGGGATGGAACACTTGATGATTACCTGTTCTGTTCATTCCCTCTGGGGCGCCTGGCATTGGCCACTGTCAGAAGACAGGATACTGGCTAGATGAACATTGGTCTGACACAGTATGGCCATTCTTATGTTCATGTAATGGCTGGTCCTGAAACAGAGCTTATTGTGTTAAATTCAAAATAAGATATTTACATGTATGCAGACTACTCTGATTTAGTAGTGGAAAGGCAAACTGACTCCTCAACTGCTCAATTCAGATCAATAAAATATGCAAAACAGAAAATTCCTGCATAGGAAAAGGGTTTGGGAAATGGAGAGCATAAATCCCATTCTCCACTCCCTGGTCATAAACTGGATATTGCAGATGTGTGGAAAAACTGTTTTTTTGAGTCCCTTAGATTTTGCTACACATAACTGGTGAAAGATCTGTGGCTGCGCTATATTCTGACTAAATTTGCTTCTGTGCATATTGCTTTTTTTTGTCCAGGCGTCACTCTCCCTATCGCACACTGGAGCCTGTGCGTCCTCCAGTGGTACCAAATGACTATGTACCTAGCCCAACACGTAATATGGCTCCCTCGCAACAGAGCCCTGTTAGAACAGCTTCTGTGAATCAGAGGAATCGCACATACAGGTATTCAGCCTACTCCTGCACAGAATATGTTTGGCCTAATACAGTAATCTATACAAGATGCACTGCTGTGATTAAAATCAGACCCAGACCCTACAATAGAACCTCACTAATACACTATTGACTGGGAAACCCATTGTGCATTGACACAAGGACACAATTAAAACAAGAATATTCCATCATAAAATTTACTTCTTTTCCCCACAATTACACTTTAATTTTGTAAGACATAGTACTTCATAACATGCTTGTAAAATAGTATAGTAGAAACAGTCATAGTAATATGGAACTTTGCAACATCACTATTTAATCTTTACAAAGATTTGAGGAGATTATTTTGTGTGTGCAAATTATGAGGTATGCTTATTGGAAGACTACAAATTGCTTGTGCTTCATAAGCGAAGTTTTTTGAAAAATAAAAGATCTTGAGACTTTAGGTTGAACAGTGCTAAACAGTTCTGTAAAAATGAAGTAATCATAACATATAAATGAGGAAACCACAAGCTTTGAACCCAGAGATGGACCACAGTTATGATGTATAACAGAAGATACTGTTCCTGTCTCACTGACCACTAGAAGACTTCATCAGTCCTAGGAATTGTCAGAAGTATAAGATGCCACATCAGAGCTAAAATTCTCTCTCTTGAAATGTTAAATTCTTCTTTAAAAACATTTAAGGAGGCTAGCGAATAGTTTTATACCATATCCATTCTAAAAACGAAAAAACGTGACTTTACTGAGTTCAGGAAATGTTGATAGATTTAACCCTTCTACTCCCAACAATACTTAATGTAGAAGCATATATAATAGAATCTTGCTAATCCACTTTTTGTAATCTGTACAAAAATGAGCTCTGTCTCTCCACTCAGCAATGATGTCATGGTAATTAGCTTTTCAAAAGGCCATATATACTTGTTAGATTGCTAGTGCCAAATGAATGAACATTCTTGATCCAAACTAAATGCTTTTGTGAAAAATGATTTTTGTTATATCAACTTCAGTTCTTTGTTTCTTCCAGTCATTAGTGTGAAGTAGCAAGTTTCCACTGTATGTTTTTTATGTATTTTCTCTGTGGACCAGATTATTTATGTTTTGGTGGCTTTGGTTTCTTTAGCAGCAGTGGGAGTAGTGGAGGGAGCCACCCAAGTAGTCGGAGCAGCAGTCGAGAGAACAGTGGAAGTGGAAGTGTGGGTGTACCTATTGCTGTCCCCACTCCATCTCCTCCTAGCGTCTATCCAGGTAAATAGGAATCTCACCTTCCTCTCTTTCTGTCCAAGTCCGAATGTTTTCGTTTATTTACTGTTGTGTTTACAAGACTCTGAATCTCTGAGAATTTTTTAAGCCAGCTTTTCCAGAACCATACAAACTTTAACATTGTTTTGGTGCTAATAATTAAAATGTGGGTGCACTGATATTCCCTGAGTGTGGAAATGTTTGTTATGCAGATATTTTCCTGTCTGTTTGCCTTTTATGTCAATTGGTTAATCAAAACTATTGATTCATTTAAGCCAGCTGAGACAGGAGCTCTTTGACTAGATGTGACTAGATAGGACACAGCACTGTTCCAAGAAAACAGTGTGTCTCTGTCCTTTTAGCCAGATAAATGGTCTTTCATTTGCTTTCTGTTCATGTAGGCATCTAGAAGTTTATTAGAAGCTTAGATTTATTTTTTTTTAAAAAGGCAAGGACGCAGTAAAGTAAATCTTCAGTATACTCATGAAAGCAGAGCAGATTATCATGGAAAAGGCAGTCCGTCAAACATAAACACATTTGGTTCACAGAAAATGGTATTTGTATTCTCCCTTCTTTTGCTCACGTAGTGTTGAGGATTTTCTGTGTGCTTCTTTCCTCATTCTTCTCAATGAAATGAAGGAAAACATTATTTAGCATAAATTGTGTTCTGAAAAACTATTTTTCTGGGCCAAAAATTGCTATGGGAAACTGTTGGCTTCCCTTTGCAATATGTTTAATTTGGTACAAAAGCTACAGAGTTCTGTGCTGCAGATTGGAGAGTAACTAACAAAGGGAGAAAGCAGTCTTTCTTAAAGTAATGACTTTCATTGAGAAGTACAGACGTTGGTTTCTACATCTGTAATTGATAGCAGACTTTCTTGATCCAGGTACCCTTATTTGCTGCATATATTGGAATGCTCTTTTAATATAAGCTTCATTTTTTTCTCATCCCCTCTTTTTGTGCTAGAACATTTAACGTTTACTGAATATCTAACACTGAATTGTCAGAAGGCTTTTCTGATCCTTGCTAACCTGATCTCTGTATTAACTTTACCTCTTTTCACATAGCCCCTGCTGGCTCAGCTGGCACTTCTCCCCTTCCTGCTACCTCTGCACCTGCTCCTTCCCCCCTTGCTCCTGCTACTGCCCCCTCCGCTGCCCCAGATGCTGCAGCTGCAGGAGCCCAGCCTCTTGCTGATGGCATCACCTCTCCAACTCCCCCTGCTGTTTCTTCCACTCCCTCAGCAGGTGAGTGTCTGCTCCATTTCATAGACAGGTGAACCAAGATGTGAACAGAATCTGAGGCTTTTCAGAGATCCTTAGGAGTCATTGATCTTTATGGCTTTTTCTGGTTTGGTTTTATTGGATATGAGTTTAGTTGGAAAACACCTGTTTTTCCAGGAGATTCAGAGTATTAGTCCTGTAAACAACCACTATATTGTATGTTTGCAGCAGTACAGATAATGCGAGCCACCCTTACTTCTGCATTGCTGCTGGCGGTGGCTCTGCCTTCAGAGCTGGGATCCTGGCCAGCTGCTGCCACTCTCCAGCAGCAGCACAGAAGTAAGGGTAGCAGTACCGTAACCCTCCTACAATAACCTTGCAAACCCCCTCCCTACCACAACTCCTTTTTAGGTCAGGATCCCTACAATTACAACACCATGAAATTTTTGATTTAAATAGCTGGAATCATGAAATTTATGATTTTTAAAATCCTACAACCATGAAATTGGCCAAAATGGATTGTGAATTTGGTAGGGTAGAACCATGAGGTGTCTTGGGCCAACATCTCTCCTTTCCATTAGTTGTTGCAAAAGAGGCATACGTTCTTGATTCACTACTAGTGAAATGGAAGTTTTAATACCCAAATTGAGTCATTTTCTGCCCAAAGACTTTGTTCAATAGGTGATATATATTGCATGTACTCAAGCTTGCTTTCTTAACATTTATAAAGCCACTCTGCATATTTATTTTATTTCTTTAATTGCTGAAGTTTCAACCTGTTATTTACTAAATATAATGTAAGACTAGTATGTATTGCCTTTTGTTTGATTTTGGATGTAGTATTGTTATGTAAAGATCTGTTTTATATATCAAAAATGGCTTACATGTATTTGCAGTAGCTGATTGTAATGGGTTCTGCTTCTGATCACAGAGCTGTATTAGTTCAGATGTTTAATAACTTTGGTCTACAGTCAGGCTTATTTAGAAATTTTGTAACATGCCAGAAAAATATTCTTTTAGTGTTTAGTTAAAGGGTAAAATTAAGCATGTATCATTATTTCCTAATCTCATATATAAGAATTCTTACAATAACTGTAGAGGCACCTGAGCTGTGATGAATCTCAGTGGCAACAAATCATCATAATGTCTGAAGTATTTGTGCAGTTAGAAGATGAGACTGATCAGCCAGAAGTTGGATTGATTTTCAGGTTTTTATGCACTGATGTATGAAAAATGTTACAGGTCTCTAGGTCTTAAACTGCACTACTTGTGGATTTTTGATAAAACAATCAGAATTAAATAGAAGTGAAAAACTCAAGTCCTTTAATAAAAATTCAGATTATCTGATTTTTAAAAAATAATTTACTATCTTCCCTTTGTTAAGGAATAAAATAAGAGGTGCCCAGTTTCTCCTTGTATTAGCCTAGTGTTCAGATGACTTCCCTGAAATAGGATGCATGAGAATAATAGTTTTGTTTTACAGGGTTGTGATTTTCCCCAGCCTGAAGAAACTCATTGTTTTTATCCTTTTAGGGATAAAAAGACCAATAGAAAAGCCACTAATTTTATGAAACAAAACCTATTATGTGTGATTGACTTTGAGCATATTTATTCCTTAAATACAACAAGTACATTGTTATAAATTCTTTAAGTAAAACAATAATCCAGTAATTCTCAGTCTACTCTTTTGTATTTTCCAATGAATACAGATAACAGAATTAGTGTTGAAAAGGTAAACAAGATGTTGTGATATTTTGGCCAGTCCAGATATGCTAAAAAGACCACGGCTGATGCCAAGCTGGCCAGACAGGAATGCAGATTCTTAATGGATAAAAAGCCTCCTGCCTTCCATTGACTCTACCTACTAGTAGCATCCCTCTCCACCTACCAGTAACTCCACCCATTCTCTTCCTCCCCTACCTTCTTACTCTTTCCTAATAGGCATAACAAGAACCTTTGTGATCTCATCACTTCCCTGTTAGCTTAAAGCTTTCATTAGCAGACTGAAATTGCACCCTAATGTTTCTAATACATAAAAAAAAGCTTTAAGCAAAGGTTTCATCAATCAGAGTGACATTCAAAAAATGAGAGAAGGACAGAAATTCACTGGGTTGAGGGTTTTTTTGGGGAGGGTAACCCTTGGGTTTTTTACAATCATGAGATTCACCTGTAATGTTGTGGAGGGGGAACCATGCAAACTGAAAACTGTCTAGTTTACGTTAGTGTCAATAACGTGCTTCAGAGCTTTAATTAGATGTAAACATATGGTAGCTTAACATCATGGTTTATGACTAGTTCATGTGTGATGACAATGAGATTCAAGTT
This sequence comes from Gopherus flavomarginatus, assembly GCF_025201925.1. NCBI lineage: Eukaryota > Metazoa > Chordata > Testudines > Testudinidae > Gopherus > Gopherus flavomarginatus. The sequence goes on along the minus strand of NC_066626.1, from coordinate 21,431,288 downwards.
AAATTACTAGTCTTCTAGTTGTGATTTCTGTGGTGTAGTTTAAGGTAAGCACACATTATTTACTAGATGCCTGAATCAGTTTGATATAGAAATTGTGTGTGTTGCAATGTTAACATTGGTTGGAATAGAGAGGTGGTATTTAAGGGTTGAGTCAATTAAAATTTTTCTAATACATTGGAACATTGTACTGGATTCCCTTTCCTCTGCCCAAGCTGTTTGTTCTTTTTTATTCCCCCAAAATGATCCTCCACGCATTTCCTGAGAGCTGTGGCTGTGATGCTCCTGAGATGCCTGTGGTCTTTAGTCATAGAATAGAACATCTTTGTGGTCCCTACAGATGACTTCCAGTTGAATTAGCGGGTCCATTGTGAGTGATTTGGACACTTGGCTAGCTAACAAAGAGATGAAGCATCTCTACCTGAAATTCTAGTTCAGTTTGAAAAAGACCTCCATTCATGAATATACATTTATTATGAAGCATCATATAATATTACTAACTGGAAACAGTGTCCTCCAATTCTAACATTTTAAAGCTAAAGTTCCTCATTTCTGTATTTGCTTTTGCTGGTGGTGCTAAGTATAGCAGTTGAGCAAGAGTTATTTTTCCTTGTGTCAGTATTCTGCAACGTTCAGCTGATCTGGCAACTGAACAAAATGCTCTTAAGATGCAGACTTACTGTTTCCTACCCCTCCCCCAATTCAATCCTTGGAATAAGTCTTGAATGTAGGCATTAAAAAGCCAGACTTCAATCTTTTCTCTCTGCTAACACATCTTTCTTTCTAACCTAGGTCACCCTGTTCAGTTCTACAGCATGAACAGACCTGCCTCCCGGCATACACCCCCAACAATAGGGGGCTCTTTGCCATACAGGCGCCCTCCTTCCATCACTTCGCAAACGAGCCTTCAGAACCAGATGAATGGAGGGCCTTTTTATAGCCAGAACCCAGGTAAGAGGGTTACTTCAGTATATCCAATCCAAAACACCAACGGGTTCATAACTTCAAAGCAGTGAAGTCTGTTTGAGACTGCGCTCTTTCCACAGTAGATTTTGTGAGCTGCTTTTGGTGGTTTCTAAAACAGTATTGGTAGCCCTGGTAAGCCTATTGTCCACATATAAGGTGTTCGGTTCCCATTAATGCAAACAGCCTACAATAGTTTATTTTTAATTGAAGTGAGTTTGTAAAACAAGTGTCTGACTTGACAAGACTGTGTGGGGAGGCATTACACACAATCCCCGTTACACGGCACATCCGGTGAATCTCATTCTTGATCTGCAGTACCCCTGTTGTTCCAATCCTGGTGTGGGTAGAGTGTTTGATCTTTCATGAACTATTTGAATCCTGGGTTCCCATTACTTCCGCCTGGAGACTTATGTTTCTCTCCTGAATAATGGTCAGTCTAGGACGCAGGCCTTCCTCTTGGAGTGTGTTTTATCAGGCATCTAGGGTCAGGATTTCATTGGTGCTAGATATGGCAGGTAAGAGGACCTTTGCCACAGGAGTCAAGTTTCATATATGCTGGTTTAGTCTAACTGGTGACCCTTCTCTAAAAGTAGAAGGTTGAATTCTTATCTGCTCAATTTTGAGGCTTAACAAGAAGCGACATGTTCTGTATCTGAGTAGGAAAGTGCTGGCCATTCATATAACCAGACCTCTTGCCCACATTTCTGATTAGAGAGGGGAAGATGTTTAGCTTCAGAACAGATTTTCCTTTATACAGAAGATGCAGAGAGATTCAATAGGAATGTTTGACGATTATTGATTTTCAAATTTCTTATACTTAAGCTAGATATGTGCAAGTGGTGCAATGATGCTATTCTACAGTTCTGCAGTTTTAAATTGTATATTTATCTTGAAATTATGCCCAGATTCCAGCATCTGGCCTAAGGGATTTGATCAAACTCAAACATATCATTTTATCTCTAGTTGCTAGCTAGCCTCAAAGAGACATTTATTTGAATCCAGGAGGACGAGGTAGTAATGGTGGGTGGGGGAGTGAAGATGCATGACTAAATTATACTATCTGCTTGAGTTATAGTATTTGTAGTGTACATTTATAGGCATGTTGAAGGGTGAAAAAAGATAGAGGGAGAAGGAAAAGGAAATAGCGTCAGATACAACTAAAAAGAAATGCCTTCTGAAGTAAAGAGGATTTTCAGTATATCCAGAGTGTTCTTGACCACTGTTCTGTATTTCTGTTTTTAATGAAACGTCCTTTGGAAGTTACCACTATTGTATTGTAAAAGATGCCAGATATTCTGTAAATAAATTATGTAACCATAATTCAGTCTGTTTACCCAAGAAGAAAGTAATGATTAAGAGGATTATTCACTTGAACTATAAATCACAAAGAAAATATTTCAATGGCAGGGATACTTGGCACAGCATAAATAAGGAGATGCAGCAGAAGATGTTCCTAAATCAATGACCAGGCAGAATGTGGAATCTTAGTTGTATTCAGAGGGGTATTAAGGCAGGATCTGTGTATCTGGACTCCCAGGAAGGGAAGGGGAGCCTTTGGACTCGCAAAGTTAGAATCCATGAGTTGAACATATGACGAGTGGGAGCTGCGGTCTCCATTCGTAGAAGGAGGAAGCATTGGCAGGATGGGAGACCATAGCTGCTGCTTAGCCCTACTGTAGGGTGGGGGAAAGAACAGATCTTAAAGTTTGGGGAGACCAGTGGAGGGGTGGTGGTGAAGGAAAGGCCTTTGGAGATTATCAGGATAGAAGAAGCAGGGATGTCAGATCAGGTTCATCCCATTTAATATGTGGCATTTTTTTTTTTCAAGAAAGCAGTACTGTTTTTTTTCTCATATTGTGTGGATTTTGTGCAGGGGATATTGATGCATTTTCCCTCTGCTATGTTTTATATTGCTTTCAGCATGAATTTTTTTTTTCTTTTCCTTTTTGGATAGCAGTACTAAGGCTATTTAACTTTTATGCTGCAGTGGTGAGGCTGTTTTTTGGAAGGCTGTGGGGATGTAAGCATGCCTTTTATATAAATATGACTAAAACTGGGTTCTGAAGAACTACTAGCAATTGCAAATTACTGTTGAGGATAAAGAGGATTTTATGACAGTCTTTCATTGCAGGAAAGAAGGAGAACTGAGTAAAAGATGGCACCTAGATTACAATCACTTAGCTTATCACTGAAATGCAATTGCTTCTGGGATGAGACACCAGTGCTTAGTAATACTCAGTAATATTGCTCAACAGTTATATTTAGTGAAGTGTACCATGCCCAAATGCAAGTAAAGGGAGGAATTCAGATAAAACAAAATTAGCTGAGTTAGAGTATGTACAGAGCGCTGGTATTAACATCCCTAGTCTTTTCATAGATTCCAAGATCAGAGAGGATCAGTGAGATTGTTACAGTTCAGGGAAACTGCACTTGTATTCCCCCTTTGTGTCCAGCAAGGGCACCCCCTCTAGACGCCAGGCTCCTCAGACAAATCTATATGCCTGCTGATAAGAGGGGGAGGGATAGCTCTGTGGTTTTAGCATCAGCCTGCTAAACCCAGGGCTGTGAGTTCAATCCTTGAGGGGGCCATTTGGGGATTGGTTCTGCTTTGATCATGGGTTGGACTAGATGATCTCCTGAGGTCCCTTCCAACCCTAATAATCTATTTTAAAAAAAAAAAAAAAAAGAAGAACCAGAAAACACCCCAACTCCAGTAAGGACTCTGGCAGTTGATGAGTTCTTCAGACACCACGAAGGGATTTTTTCTGTGAGTAGAAGTCCAAAACAGCTGTTAGCTCAGAACAAGACCCCCACCCCCCAATCTCTGAGTCACTTCAAAGACCCAAACTGTATAAAGATCTGCAGAGACCCTGAATAGGTGATGAGCCAGACAACAGTCCCCTCTTCCAGGTGAAGTTTCAGAAGGTTGGATCTTTGCATAACCAGAGATGGTGGGAACTCCACTTAACTTTGTTTGCCTGGTGCATTGTTTAAAATAGTCCTTTGAGGCACATAACACTTCCCAAGGTTTACACTGGCCACATCTCCCCCTAGAGAAGTGACACAATCCCACAAAAATACATACACTTTTCGTTTTTGATACAACAAATTCCTAAAATGCTTAAACTTCATTGAATTAATTTTAATTTAATTTAGTAAGGTTTGTCCTGGATATTGCAGGAAATTGCCACATCTATCACAGTGATTATCTACAAAAAGAACAGGAGTACTTGTGGCACCTTAGAGACTAAAAAGGTTATTTGAGCATAAACTTTCTTACTCTAATCAAGTCACCCCTTAGATGAGATGAGCTCCTTGAGTCTGTCACTATAAGGCAGGTTTTCTAATCCCTTAATCATTCTCAAGGCTCATGTCTGAACCCATTGCAAAATTCTTCTTGAATTGTGGTCACCACAAGAGACAGTATCTAGCAGTGGTTGCACCAGCTCCAGATACATAGTAAATTAATCTCTCTACTCCTACTCTTGGTTCCCCTGTTTATGCCTCCCAGAATCACATTAGTCCTTTTGGTCACAGCATCGTACTGGGCACTTATGTTCAGCTGATTATCCACTCTGACCCCCAAATCTTTTTCAGAGTTATTTCTTCCTAGGCAAGAGTCCCCCATCCTGTAAGTATGGCCTGCTTTGTTTCTAGATGTGCACATTTACATTTAACTGTATTAATAAGCATATTGTTTGCTTGCATCCAGTTTATCACGCAATCCAGATTGCTCTGTATTAATGACCTGGCCTCTTCAATATTTTGATTCCTCCCTCCCCCATTTGTGGGTCATCTGCAGACTTTTTCAGTGATGATTTTGTTTTCTTCCAGATCACTGATTAAAAAAATTAGGGCCCAAAACAGATCTTTCTAGAACCCCACTAGAAACAGGCCTGCTCAATGATTACTGCCCATTTACAATTACATTGAGACCTATCAGTTAGCCAAGTTTTTGATCCATTCAATGTGTGCCCTGTTAATTTTATATTTTTATTTTTTTAATAAAAATAGTCATGGGTACCAAGTCAAACATCTTACCGAAGGCTACGTGTATTACATCAACACTAATATCTTTATCAAACTTGTCATCTCATTAAAAAAATTTAGTTAGTTTGGTAGGATCTGTTTTTCATAAACTCATGGTGTTTGGCATTAAGTAATTGCTTTCCTTTATGTCTTGATTAGTTGAGTCCCTGATCAGCAACTCCATTATCTTGCCTGAAATTGATATCAGACTGACAGGCCTATAATTACCTAGGTCATCTGATTGAGCATTGGCCTGCCAAACTCAGCATTGTGAGTTCAATCTTTGAGAGGGCCATTTAGAGAACTGGGGTAAAAATCTATCTGGCAATTGGTTCTGCTTTGAGCAGGAGGTTGGACTAGATGACCTCCTGAGGTCCCTTCCAACCCTGATATTCTGTGATTCTTTTAAAACACTGGAATAACATTAGCTTTCTTCCAGTCTTCTGGAACTATCCCAGTGTTCCAAGTCTTATTGAAAAATCAACTTAATGGTTCAGCAAGCTCCTTGGCCTGCTCTCTTAAAACTCTTGGATGCAAGTTATCTGGATGTGCTAATTTAAAAATATGTAACTTTAGTAGTTGCTGTTTAACTTAATTCAACTAGTATCTCAGAAGGATAAGTGTTATGATGAGTCTACATCTGTTTTTTCAAATAATGTAAAGAAATATTTATTGAAAATTTGGCTGTCTTCTGAAATTTTATTGATGATTCTATCATTTTTTGTGTGGTAGTGGACCAATACCATTGTTAGGATACCTTTTGTTCCTAATATACTTTAAAAAGCTACTCCTTACTGGCTATAGATTTCTTCTTGTGCCCTTTTGCTTCCCTTATCAAATTTCTACAACTCCTGGCTTCTGATTTGTATTTGTTACTATCAACTTCCCCATTCTTCTGTTCTCTCTATTTTTATAGCTGTCTTTACTTCTTCCCTAAACCAGGTTGGTTTTTTAAACCAGCATGGTAGTCTTCCTTGATTGTGGCTTTTTGGGTATCTACTAAAGTGTTTTTAATGTCTCCCAATTAATATTCACATTTTTTTTGATTAAATTCTTCTCCTAGCTTATTTGGCTCATGATTGTTTTCAGCTTTCTGGCTCTTTTAAAGGACCAAGTAGTCTGATTTAGACTTTATTCTTTTTGGACATTATAAATGTGATCAAATCATGATAACTTGTACCTAAGGTATCATTAAAGAGTTGCTGATCACAGAAATAAAAATTGTATGTCAAGACTAATCTTATGAAGTACAGCAGGCTCTTTAGTGATCACAAATAGCCAGGACCTCTGTTTGACATCTCCACTAAAAGATATTGACTGACAATCCATAGCAACCCTTTCAAAATATTAACTAACCCATTTTACATATCAGTTGCAAAATAAAAAGTGTAGACATGCTACATTAAAGAATGCCAAGTTTCTTTACAAAATAAAATTATTATCTTAATACTGTCCTACTTTTAACACACCAATGTTTTGTACAGGTCATACATATACTCAGATTTTTAGCCCTTTATTTTAATGAGAACACTGTACTTACTTTTTAAAGGAAGTTAATAAGGGTGATGGAGAAATGATCTTAGATAGTTAAATATTTTTACTCTGCCTTCAAACAAAACTATTTAAATTGTTCATTCCCCACTACCCCCTCAAATTTATATTTCCTCTACAGTTAATTCTCTTGAGGGAATTTTAAAGTGAGTCTAGGCCCCTGAAAATAAAAGTTTAGAAGAGAAGTACTGAAGGTTCCTTCATCTTCCAAGTGTGTGCAGTTTCTCAAGGGTTATCTTTCTCTCATTCACACCTAACACAAGTGAATTGCTTGTCTCCTGAGGTCGTTTCGGCGGGGTGTCTAGCTAAATCCCTTCTGGTGAAAGATTTATGGGTACAGTTCTTTAGGAGCTGTTTCAAAAAGTATCTTCAAAAAGTCTGCCCTCCCTCCAGCACAGTTGACTCCACAGAGGAGCTTGGGTTGAAGATGAAGCTGGGGGATGGGGTAGGAGCTGAGACTAGAGGCAGAGCTGGCCTGGGCACGGAGAGGGAATGACGGCAGAGCTGGGCTTGGCAGGGGAGAGACCTGAGGCCAGAGTGTGGCTGGGTGGCAGTCCCTCCCTGTCCCCCATGTGGGCTGCCCCAGGCCCCAACACAACCGCACCTCCCCCCCCCCCCAAAAAAATCGTTCCTCCATACCCATCTGGGGGCGTGCAGCCCACAGTTAGGGGATCACAGCATTAGAGAGAGAGTTGGTGAAGTAATGTCTTTTATTGGACCAACTTCTGTTGGTGAAATAGACAAGCTTTCAAGCTTACATAGAGATCATCCAAGAGAACTTGGTCCAGTGGAAGATATTACCCCACCCACTGTAAGCGTGCAGACTCACCCCTGCGCGCCTCCTGCTGGTCATCCTCAGGGAATTAGCTCTCGCAGCATGCAGAGCACCCTCTGCAGGCCGGTGATCCGCCTTACTGCTGGCCCCATGTCCCTCCCAGGACCCTGGTGCCCTTGTCTTGGGTGCTGCTCCCCTGGCAGTATCCCTTAGAGCCTCAGGGTCTCCCCCTCCCAGAGGAACCCCCACCCACTGTCTCTACTTTGCCTCAGTGTTCGGCTACTGCCAGTCCCCATCTAGCCCCCCGCTCACTGGGGCAGACTGCAGTGTAAGCCACACATCATAGGCAAAGGGGGTTCAGACCTGCTGCCCCCTGCAACCCAATACCTGATGGGCCTTACCAGGCCTTCAGCCTGGGGCTTTCCTAGCCGGAGCTCCCTAGGCCTTTCTCCAGCCCTGCTCCACTCTTGGGTCCCTTCTTGGCACCTTGCAGCCAGGCCCTTCTCCCTCTACAGGCAGAGGGAGAGTGCCTGGGCTCAAAGCCTTTTATAGGGGCCAGATGGGCCTGATTGGGGCATGGCCCCAGCTCAGCCTGTTTTCCCCAATCAGCCCAGGCTTCTTGCCCCAGCCACAGCCCTCTCCTGGGCTGTTTCAAGCCCCGCAGGGCAGGAGAGGGTAATCACTCCGCTTCACCCACCATGTCACTCTAATCTCCTCAGACCAGCATGGTTACCTGAACATTGTCAACAAATCAATATTATGTTGTTGCTCAAAAAGGAAAAACTCTCTTGTTTATTCTTTTCCAATAAAAATAGAGTTTAAGAGATGAACGTATCTTCCTGGTAGTTAGATGAAACAAGTTCTTAAACTGGGTTTTTGGTGTTATGAAAAGGAATGGGCATGGGAATTTTCAAATAGAGAGAACTAAAACTTGCTGCAAGTGATATTTACATTTCTTAAAACTCTTCTCTTTTGGATGTCATCCTTTTTGTCACACCTCCTTTGGTAGGTTGCTGTAGTACCTGAATTATGGACATGCCTAGTTTCCTGTTTGTTGTGTTACTTATTTCTAATTTATTTGTCTTTTTTACTGCTTTGTTGCAGTATCCCTTGCTCCTCCTCCTCCTTCCATCCTACAGGTAACTCCACAGTTACCACTGATGGGATTTGTGGCCAGAGTTCAAGAAAATAGTAAGTTTGTTTCTTCCTTGTGCTATGATTGGGCATTGAGTCTGGCCTTTGTTTCATGTGTGGAAAAACCACAGCTGTACATAGCCAGAATTCTGCTTTTCAATACTTTGCTTTGTTTGGTGAATTTCAGATAAAACAGGAAAAAACAAACAAGATGAAAAATATTTGTCAAGAGACTGTGATCCTTTCCCCTCCCCAGCTTAGTGTCTTACTGTATTTCTGTTCCTAAGTTCTAGCATTAGGTCCCCGTGAAACTAGTTAGAAAGCTCTTGAATAGAGACCACTACTTTTAATCTGCAACTGTAGTTCTAGAGGGTGTTTCATGCTGATCTTGCTGCTTATTTTTAGTTTCAGATACTCCCCCTCCTCCTCCACCTGTCGATGAGCCAGTCTTTGATGAGTCCCCACCTCCACCTCCACCCCCAGAAGATTATGAAGAAGAGGAGGCAGCTGTGGTTGAGTACAGTGATCCTTATGCTGAAGAGGACCCTCCATGGGCACCAAGGACCTATTTAGAAAAGGGTAGGTTTAAAGAGAGAGAGAGAGAGATGGTGGTATTGTCAGTTCTACACTCTTTTGCTAAAAACCCTAACTTCAGAATTTACATGTATTAAATGAGAATCTTTCAATAGGTCTGTTGCTTGCTTTGGATAATCAAGCTTTTATATCATTAATCTGCAATTCCTAAAGAAGTTACTTTGTCACCTTCCTGTCAGTCCATGTAATTTGTGATTCTAGAGATTTGGTCTGGCTGGAAAATTGATTCCCTTCAGTGGTTTTTTTTTTATTCAAACGAATTCTCTAGGATGCCACCATGTGTCTAGTAATATCAGTCGTTGCTATATAGGACAGGTTTCTTGCATATTGCTTTACTAACACAATACTGCATATTAAGAGTACAGTACTGTGTGGTATCCCAGCTGATTTCTCCCCTCTTCCCATTGTACTGGAGACGGTGCCTGTAAAGTACATTCTGCAAGGTTATCAGGAACATAGGAGAGGGAATGGACTTCCTGGGTCATTAAGTCCAGGCCCCTGCTTTCATGGGCAAACCATCATATTATCCTGTTCGTAAATTTATCAAGCTCATTCTTAAAACTAGTTTTAGGTTGCCCATCCCCACTGCTCCCATTGGAAGGTTTTCCAGTCACTTCTCATAGTTAGAAACCGTCTTCTGATTTCCAGCCTGAATTTATTCATGGCCCATTATACTAATTTGTTTTTGTTACCAACATAATCCTTTAGTTTAAATAGCTTTTCTTCCATGTTCCTGCCCCTTGATGTGCTTGTGTTTGAGTCACAGTAATGATGCTATAGTTAAGGCTGCAACTGGCTTTCTATTATAATTCCAGTTTTAAACTTTCCTTGATCCCTTAAAAAAAAAAAAAAAAAGCTATCTGAAATTTTGCATGTTACTTTGACAGAGACAAGTTTAGAAAAAGTTTCTGGTTTAAGCAAAGTATGTTTGAGAAGTGAAACTTTGGAAGGCAAGTACCAGGCAAGGTACTAACACTTGCTTTTTACTTTGTACCCTGAAGTATTGAGGGTGCTCAGCATTCACTCTGTTTTTGTTGCTTGCTGACACTGCTTATGCTGTGAGGCATTTTCTGTTGTGTGAAGCCTGCTGCCCTGTTACTGTGTTCATAAGGAACAGTGAGTCTCAAGTATTTCCTGAGGAGAACTTTCCACGTGTGAGACTTCTCACTTTTTTGGCTGTTATGGTATTTCCTAACTCCAAATACACTTGTAGAGAGCAATCTTCACTAAAGTTCTGGTAGTCTTGTCACCTGGACCTCAGGAAAACTTCACTGGTCTTTAATCCAATGAAGAAAAAAGGAGACTGCAACTGTTTGTTGTGTTACTAATGCAGGGTTTTAAAGAAGTGTGACATAGTTGCTAGTTAGAGCAGGAATAAGATTCAAAGCTGGTGGGCCAGCTAAAGTTGAAGTGCAGTTTGCGGTCCTCCCCTTTGGCCTGTCCACCGCGCCCAGGGTGTTCACGAATGTATGGTGGTCGTGGTGGCCTACCTCAGACACCGAGGGGTACAGATATTTCCCTACCTCGACGACTGGCTGCTTAAATGGGGCCAAGTTGACATTGGTTCCGGTGCAGCACATAGAATTCATAGGTGCTCTCCTGGATGCCTCCAAGGCCACAGCCTCCCTTCCCATGGACAGGTTCCAGACCCTGAAGGGGCTTATAGCCTCGGTCACGGAGTTCCCCGTTATCACGGCCAGAGCATGCCTACAGCTCCTGGGCCACATGGCAGCATGCACGTACATGGTCCGCCACGCCAGGCTTCATATGAGGCCCCTCCAGCTCTGGTTGGCCTCAGAGTTCTCCCAGGCCAGGGACAAACTGGACAAAGTCTTCTCGGTATTGACACAGGTGATCGCCACGCTACAATGGTGGTCCTGCCCAGCCAATATTTTCCAGGGAATTCCCTTCCAGAACCCAACCCCGTCGCTGGACCTAGTCTCCGACACGTCAGACTTGTGCTGGGGGCCACACAGAGGGACCTCACAGACCCAAGGTTTGTGGTCCACCGGAGAGCTATCCCTTCACATAAATGTCAGGGAAGTCAGGGCCCTCAGCCTCTGGGAGTTTTGTATAGCCCACGACATCTCCCTGAAGGCTTTCCACCTGCCAGGTGCCAACAACACGCAGGTCGACTGCTTGAGCAGGGTTTTCTCCTCCCAACACGAGTGGTCGCTTCACCCGGAGGTCACTCATCAACTCTTCCAAGAGTGGGTCACTCCCCAAGTAGACCTGTTTGCGACCTGACAGAACTGCCATTGCAACAGGTTCTGCTCCGGGGATGTGTAGGGAGGAACATGATCTTGGACGCCTTCCTCCTGTCATGATCGAGTCAGCTCCTTTACACTTTTCGCCCGTTTCCCCTCATTGCCAAGGTGCTGGAGAAAGTAAAAATGGACAAAGCACGCTTCCTTTTGGTCGCCCCAGCGTGGTCCTAACAGCATTGGTACGGGACCCTCTTGGGCTTGCTCATGGCCACTCCCCGGCCGTTGCCACTCCACCCGGACCTACTGTCCCAGGACTAGGGCCGCCACCTCCACCCCAACCTGGCCAGCCTCCATCTGACAGCGTGGCTGATCAGTGGCTAGATGCGGAGGAGAGAATGTGTTCAGAGGGGGTCAGACATGCCCTTCTTGAAAGTAGGAGGCCATCCACATGCCGAGCCTACGTGGCAAAGTGGTCCCGATTCTACAGGTGGGCAGGTGAGCGGGGTGTTTCCCCAGTGTCTGCCTCGCTCCAACTTACCCTTGAGTACCTGCTTCACCTTAGAACTCAAGACCTGGCCCCTTCCTCTGTCAGGGTGCACCTGGCGACTGTTTTGGTGTTCCATCCGCCGGTCCAGAGCTGCTCGGTTTTCTCCCATGCCTTGACCGGGCATTTCCTCAAGGGACTAGATCGATCCTTCCCTTATGTTAGGACTCCTGTCCTTTAGTGGGATCTAAATTTGGTGCTATCCCGCCTTATGGGGCCCCCATTCGAACCCCTGGCCACAAGCTCGTGGTCTCACCTTTCCTGGATGGTAGCCTTCCTCGTGGCCATCATGTCAGCCTGGCAGGTCTCGGAGCTCAGGGCCCTGAGCTGCAATCCCCCGTACACAGTTTTTCGCAAAGACAAGGTTCAGCTCTGCCCACACCCTGCATTCCTCCCCAAGGTGGTCTCCATCTTTCACATGAGTCATGACATCTTGTTACCTGTCTTCTTCCCTAAGCCAGATACCTCTAACGAGGAGCGCTGCCTCCGTATGCTTGATGTGCACAGGGCTCTGGCCTTTTATCTGGACAGGACTAAGCCATTCTGCACATCTTCACAACTCTTTGTTGCTTCAGCCGAGTGCATGAGAGGCCAGCTGATCTCCACCCAGAGGCTTTCTTGGTGGATTACATAGTGCATCCACACATGCTATGACCTAGCAAGGGTTCCTGCACCACCTATTGTAAGGACTCTCTCGACAAGGGCTCAGGCCTCGTTGGCTGCCTATGTGGCCCATGTCCCTATCCAGGACATCTGTAAAGTCGCTACCTGGTCCTCAGTACACATGTTCATGTCGCACTATGCGATCGTCTCCCACACCAGGGATGACACTGTTTTCGGTAGGGCTGTGCTTCAGCCAGGGAATCTAAACTCCTACACACCTCCATCAGACACGGCTTGTAATCACCTACTGTGGAATACACATGAGCAAGCACTCGAAGAAGAAAGGACAGTTACCTGTTCCGTAACTGTCGTTCTTTGAGATGTGTTGCTCATGTCTATTCCACATCCCGCCCTCCTTCCCCTCTGTCGGAGGTGGTCCGGCAAGAAGAAACTGAGGGTGGGGGGGAGTGTGCGGCTCCCCTTATAGCGCGCCATAGCTGCACCACTCCAGGGGTCGCAGCAGCGTTCCCCCTATGGGTACTGCTGAGGGAAAAATTTCCAGCACCAGTGCACATGGCGAGCACGCACACCTACTGTGGAATACACATGAGCGACACATCTCGAAGAACACCAGTTACAGAACAGGTAACTGTCCTTTCTGCCTCAGCAGAATTAATTGCATTCCGGTTGCAGGGTGAATATCTGCCTTTGGTTCCAGTTGGGCCACCCCATTGTTTTCAGCCTGGTTGCCCAGGTTTAACTGGGGGCACTCAAAGAATCTTTTTGTGATGGATACACGCCAATAACTTCCATGTCCCAGGGCGAATTTGCAGTGCCAATTCTTAGGGGAGGAAAAACCTCTTACGTATGAATTGAGAAAGTTTTGATATGAAAGTCAGAACCATAATGAACATGACTCCCCATGAAGCCATTTTAGTCATTTTATTTTGAGAGATTTGGGCATGAAGAAGTTAAATATTTGAGATGGGGAGCAGTTCCTGGATGAAGCACAGATATCCTCAGATGAAAGGAGCCATGTAGGTAGGACTAGACAGACAAAGGCTAAAGAATTCAAATGGGTAAGCCTAAGATAGCAGCAAGACAACTATTTATCAGCCTTCAGAGTGACTCTTCCAAATCTCTTTTGAATGGCAATGTCAGGATTATGCACATTCCCATATGGAACAGGGTAAAGGGGGAACTGTTGGTTTGTAAATGATTTCCACTGTGAAGGAATTTCTGAATCTTCCCTCCTCCCACCCATTAGCTTTTGCAGAAGCCCAAGGCAGGTTCCTTTTGCTCCACAATGGCAGCTCCCAGATGAGCCCTCCAACGCTTATTCTCAGATGTCGTCGTAGAGGTGGAGTTTCATTCTGAGCTTATCAAGGATCTTTTGGGGGATCCCTAACCCCCGATTCCCACAGAATGGTTTTGTTGGGCGAGTCTTTACAGAGTTACAACAACCTTTAAACAGTACTCTGTCTGTGAATGGAGTCCAAGGGGTAAGGTAGGAGAGTTGGAGACTATACCTGACTCTTCTGGCTCTGAATGACCAGGGTGGGGAAGATTTGAGTTCTGAAGGCTACCTAGTTTTGAACAAACAAATATGTAAAAGGTGGCTCCAGTTTGTTAGTGAAGGAAGTTTGGTGCTCTTTGGAAAGAGGAGATCTGAGAGAAAATCCATAGTGCACATTCCTTGTGGGTTGAGGCTGTAGATGAGGTGGTCATAGGACTGTTTTAGGCCACTTAACCAGCCAAAATAACTACGCTCTGAAATGACCGTAAAGGTGAATCTGATATGGGGAGTTGAGGAGTGCCCCAAAGGGCAAAAAATTGGGAATGTCTGTCATTTATCTGATAAAGGAGTACCAAGTATTGTTACAAATATAAGGCCCCACAGAAAACGCAGGATTCCAACTTCAAACGTATCCATATATTACCTGATTGATGAGGAAATGTAATGCAGCCAGTACTCTTCTCCTGCCCCACCCCCACTGGTGAAAGGAATTGTACTGTTGTGCTATGTCTCCCTTTTCAAGCTTTAGTGGCCAGAAATGTACCCTTACCAGCACAGCGGGGCCCAGAAACCTCACTAGGCCTCAGGTGATGGCTGTTACCCAACAAGTTCAGGACAGCCCTTCACCTGCCAGCAGGTGTACTCAGGTTTTAGGCTTAGCAGCTCATCAGACATCAGGATGCTTCAGCTAGGAGTCTTAGCTTCTTGGGGCCGGGAGGGGAAAGCAGTTGAGTGCTGAAAATTAAAATGTGTATGGTCACACATTTTAATGCAAAGTCGTACAGTCAGCGTTCAATAGACACAGTGGTCTGTGTCCTGTTTTAAGAGATTTCCGGTTCCAATGATGTTCCCCATTTTAAGTATAGGAAATGTGTCTCAAACCAGTAGACTCTTTCAAAATGGTGTAAATGTTAAGTGCAATCCCTGTACTATTCATAAAGTGAGCTTTCTGCCTGTGAAATAAACTCCACAGACCAAGCTCCCAGGAAATGAGTAACTATTCTGTTTAGCTAAGGAGTTTTTCTCCCACTTTACTAAGGGAAAGAGACATCTTGATTCATCATTCTTTCAGCCCTTAAGCACCTAATACAGGGGTTCTCAAACTAGGGGTCGTCACCCCTCAGGGCGTCACAAGGTTATTACGTGGGGGGTTGTGAAGTGTCAGCCTCCACCCCAAAATCCTGCTTTGCTTCCAGCATTTATAATAGTGTAAAATACTAAAAAAGTGTTTATAATTTATAAGGGAGGGTCGCACTCAGAGGCTTGCTGTGTAAAAGGGGTCATCAGTACAAAAGTTTGACAACTACTGACCTAACAGTTCCTTTCACATAAAAAAAAAAAAGTCTGCTTGTCATAATCATGCCCTTAATTCCCTTGTTTCTTGCTTGGAGGCTTTGGGAACAAGTAGGGAATCTGGAGTTTGGGATGTGTGAACTCCTTATAAGGAGTAATGCATTTATACATCGGATTGTAGTTAGTGGAGGAAAAGAGGCTGAGATTGGATTTTGTGGGATTGGTAACAGAAGTGTCCTTGATCAAATTGTTTAAAACGTTTACAGTTCTTCACTGAAAGCTACTGGTATCTCATTAAGTTTATAAGACAACTGTTGCCACAGAAGTGGTATTGTCGTGTATCAGTAGTTTTCATGCTATAATGTGCTCAATCCTGTTGAAGAATTACTGTGTGTTACACCAATGTGTTGTACTACATATATACTTTGTACTACATATTTATATATATGGAGTCTATTCCATTAAAATTTTGTTTTGAACATGTTAACGTTCATGTGCAGTAACAGATGTCTAAACTTTAAATGGTACAATTACTGCATTAACAAGACCTCTAGTGTTTTATCTATCCTTTATATCTTGTGTTGATAAAAAAAGAATAATCTTGAAATTACACAATATAGCATTAGCTGTTTTTTGGGGGAAAACCTGTATTCATGGTGAAAGTGTATCTGGCCAGAAGAAAATACTTTAAATTTGAAACATGAATGCTTCTCAAAGGACAAGATCCTGCTTCAGTTCCCATCTCTGACTTTTATGGGCCTGTGAATGAGAACATCTGAAAGCAGCAAGGTATGTGTAAACGTCCCAGCAGGCAATAAGCGTGCTGATTTCGGATTCACGAGATAAATGATGTTGGGAGAGGAAGGGATTTATATTGGATATATAAAATAGAAGAGGATGAGGTGGGAAATCAACTCCCTGGTGTTAGTTCAGGGTCCCTGCCAAAATCTAATTCTCATCCTGTATCTTGGCACCAGATGATTAAGGGTTTGTATTAGAAACAAACAAAAGCACTTGATGAAATGAAAATAACAAGAGAAATGGAGGTTCTTCCAATGTATGATGAGCAAACAGCTAAACAATAGCTCACTGGGATAAGAGAAGCTTAAGGAGATCGTGAAGGCAAGGGTGGATACCACTGTGAATACGAATAATTTTGTTGCTGTACCAAAGCCACCTCTAGATATTTTATTACATTTTACTGGAGTTGGGAGAGGAGAGAAGTGCTTGAAATTCCTTTTCTAACATGCCAGGGCAAACGAGCTCTAAAGCCAAAGTTCTACACTGAAGGGGACCATATTTATCCTACTGTGAACGAACAAAGCTTCATTTGCTGCAAAATAATTATTTTCATGGCAATGGCTTGTGCTCGTCTAAACAGGATTGTCTGTGCTGCATGATCCAGAGAAGAAAAGCTGTTTTTTGACAGACAAGGTGGAGATTTAGTTATCCCCAACAATTAGCAGTAGCCATGGCAATGATTTTGTGTGGTTTTTGTATGTCTGTTCTCTTAAACTTTAACTTGATAGGAAAGAACTTCTGAGAGACCAAATGACTGTAGCTTACATATGCAGAATTGGAGGATGTAGACATAGGAAAGCTGTTGGGAAGTGCAATGGATATAAATTGTGGCTGCTCTAAAGTGTGGTTCTGCTCTGAAAAGTGGCTAGAAATGGCATCTTGGGTTCTGTGTCTAATAGTGCACAGCAACACTACACAATAGTTGGGGTAGGAAGTGGATACCAGATCTAGTTTAAACCACTGGAGAAATTTAAGGAGGCCTGGTGCAGTTGTCCTGGGGATGTTAAATTTGGTCAGGGCACCGTATGATTTTGATGACCATCAGCAGTCAGAACTTCAGTGTTTTTCTCTAATCTTATGCTGGGGTGTTGCCACAGGATGGGCCCATGCTAAGGAAGACTCTTAACCAAACAAAGCAGATGGTCAAGAATGGATATTTAGAAGGGAGAAATCGTCCTCCGTGCCATGTAAGAAGGGAATCTGGTCTTACCCTCCCATTTCACTTTCAGAATTCCAGGGTCTGGGAGCAAATCATGATAGGTTTATGGTCAGTTTGTTATAATCCAGCAGAAGATTTCTGACAAACCAAATATATAATTGTCTAAAAACTATGCAAAAATCATCAGCTGGAAAAACCAGTTTATTACAACCCAGTGGATAACTGTATTTTTAATTGCATTGAAATGTGTTCATCTACACCTGAAAATAGCCCCTGCCTAAGACTTGTTAGAGGGAAGGTTGCCTCCAGTTGAATCCCTAATACTACTACTTCAGCATCTGGAGCTCTCACTGAAATACTGGCCGTGAGTCCCTATAATTTAGGAACTCTGCCAGGATCGCAGCTTGAAGTGGTGTGACTGCAGACAAAAGGATTAAGCATTCTTTGAGAATGAGGAAACGGTCTCAGTGCAAAAGTAATTCACAGAAGGAACAGATTACAAGAAGAGATCTATAATGCAGATTTAGTTTTTTCTTTATATAAAAAAGTCTTTTTATAAGAGAAGCAAGCAGCCAGACTTCCATTCATTCATCATGGAATGACGAGGAAATGTATATTAGTAAACTAGAAACGCTGAATATTTTCCAAATTATCAGAAGGGAATGGTGCAAACTGACACGAGGAAAGTAGGGAATCAGAAGGTACCATCTAAACAGATGGATTATTGGTCCTCAGTTAAGACATTTTTCTCTTAAACTTGTTTCTCGCCTGAGTACTAGATAGGGGCAGGAACATTTTAGTTAAGAGAAAAACACCTTAAAATTAGGATCAACAGATCCACTAGGAACTTTAATGTATTTTTTAAATAGGAATTTGCGAGGATTGTATCACACAACCAAGAGTATCCCGATTAACTAAATATGATTTTCAATGCTAAATTTCCAAGATCAAAAAGAAATACAATAAACATGTATTCATTTCATCATTCATGATTTATTCCCTCAGAATGGTACATCAAAAACTGGTTAGAATGCATTAATTTACGAAGAGCCTATAGTGCATGCTTTTTTTAATACACTTTGTACAAATGACATAATTCTACAGGTCAGAGTTGCACATATTAACAGTGTTTATCAGGTAGCTATTTTGACTCTCCATTGCACTGTGGTTATGAATTCTGCTTATCATCCTGAAAAAGCCAGTATCTATAGCAGACATTTGTACTAAAGTTCTCTGTGACTTCCTTCAATGAAAAGCTTTGTCTTCTGTTTGCAAAATCATCATGATTTGCAGTACTTCAGGGCACTTGACTCCTGAACTCCTGCTGTTAATTATTTCCCCACTGAATTAGGGTCAGATAGCTTCTGTTAATTCGCTAGTGTAGAGAGTCAGGAGATCTGTGCAACAGGCATTTTGTTTCAAGGCCTGTGCTAGGTGTGCCAGTACCAGCTGCTTAAAGTGATGATTGATGCAATTTGCTGAAGCAGTATTCAGATTTTGGCATGTATAACTTGCTTTCTGGTAGGAAAAAATGGAAAAAGTCTATTGGGTCACCCTCTCGCTTTCCAATGCAGGAAAGTCCTCTGCTTAATGTTTCCCAGTGGTTTGACCCAAGTGATTTGGCTTCCATCATTTCCCTAAGGAAATTATTCCACAGCTTAATCTTTCAAGAAATTTTTCTAATATCTACCCTAAATTTTCCTTTAAAGGGTCATCTGATTAGATTTACTTCAGCCAGACCCCCCACTCTCTGGATAATTTATCTTGGCACTATGAGTCCCAGAGCTGGGGCTGCACCTGTGCATTCCCAGACTGAGCTATATTTGGGATTGAGGTTACATGGAAACCCAGAGCTCCTACTTCCCCTATGTTCTTTTCCTATTGCAGTTGAGAATTGCTCCCGGAATCCTTTCCCCTTCCAGACTTCATGACAGTGCTCTTTGTTTCTTTTTCCAGCCTGTGTTTGGACAGGTCATTAGTTTGCATTTTGCTAATCTATAAAAATTGGCATTAGGTTAGTAGCACTTGGTAGCGTTAGTAGCTTTGCATTTAGGGAGTTGTGTCTGCGCCAGTGTGGAGCCAAACCAAACTTGGTCTAATCGTACTCTATTTATCCATCGTGATGGATCTGGAAGATCAGCATTCAAGAAAGCATTGAGTTCTTATATAAATGATGAGAACAGCCAGAATTCAATCAATAAGGGTTAGAAAAAAGCCCAGCATCAGTTGGGAAGTTTGGAAGGGATATGAGGTGGGTGGGGAGCAAATTCTGGGGTACTTCAGATGGGTGGGGGAAGTAGTTTTGCCAGATTGCCTTAAACACAAGAGTGCTGCACACTGTGGCCATTGTAGTTGCATTTTCTCCTTCTCCCACCAGTACCTTCCTTTATTCAATGTTTCCTTTTTCTCTCTCTTCTCCATTTCCTAGTGGTGGCGATTTATGACTACACAAAAGACAAGGAGGACGAGCTCTCGTTTCAGGAAGGTGCCATCATTTACGTCATTAAGAAGAACGATGATGGGTGGTATGAGGGTGTCATGAATGGAGTGACAGGGCTCTTCCCAGGGAACTATGTGGAGTCCATCATGCACTATTCTGAGTGAAGACCACAGGGTGCAGAGCTGCACCTTGCTCCACAGGAACTGTCCAGACTCCTCAGCTCTCCACCAGGACTCACCCAAGTGAACTGAATGAAGGATAATTGTAACAGAACCACTCTTGTTTTATGCTTTTTTCATTATACAACAATAGCGATTTGAGTTGTTTGAACAAATGGCTCTTCCAGCTGCCAGCAGTGGCTGTACCCGACGTTGACTAAGCCGACCCGTTCAGATGTAGATAGTGGAGATGTAACGAACTTGCTGAGTAGCTGATACTTGACTAAAATTCAGACTGATTCAAGCGTGATCTGGGATCCTTCTCAGGAATATTGTATGTGATATATTACCTCTGGCATTAGTGCCTGGCCTCGGGACATCCTGGATGCCAGTGCAAAGGGGTTAATATAACTGGCCAGTGGAAATCTCTCTCCCTTTTTCTACACTCACATGCAGCTGGAAAGACACTTGTGTGCTAGCTAACATTGGATTCATACACAAAGCAGTTCCTGTATCTGAGTTCCAGATGGTTCGTTACATCTTTAACATCAACACTTCTGCAACTGCTCTGTGCGTGTAGACTGATGTGGGGGCTCACAGAGCTGGCTCGGGTTCACTTAGCTTTCAGTTTAGATAATTGAGATGGATGCAGCACACCATTGTGTAATCTTAGTCCTTTGCCTGCCCCAGGTTAGCTTTGTATTATGCACTGGTGTAGAAAGTTATCCCCTTTGGCATGAGCTCCCAGCCTGCTGGTGCAGAGGGGTTAAGCTGAACACAAATGCAGTGTGTGGTGGTGATAGGTTCCTAGGGAGTCTGAGGCTGACTCTAGGAGTGAAGGTTTAAATCTATTGGTGCATGCTTGCACGAGACAGATTATTCATCCCAAATGTCAGTATTACGCACAGTGTAATTTTAAAAGCCAATCAGGTCTTGTAAATTGGCTCTTTTGTACTTTGGTTCCGGATCTGAGTATATGCTGTGACGGCCCTGGCCAGAGGCAGGACAAAGGGCAGTTGTCTTCTTCAGGTGTATTTCCAAAATCTCCTCTCAGTGGAAGTAAAAAGGGCTGCCATGTGTGTTGGTTTTCCATGGAAAGCTACACACAAACTGGTTGTTATTTTAGCTCTTTTCTCTGCCCCTTCCAATGCTTATAAAATAGTAAATACCTTTCATAGCTATACCAAGCCAGGTGTGACTCGCACACTATAAAGGTTTCACGTACATTTGTAGGTTGCTTTTTAATACAGTCTCAGATGAAAATGCCACCACTGGAGTTGGCTTCACGGAGGAGCGTAAAGAACTCAGAACAGTCATCTGTGCCAGTTTTGGAAGAACTTCAAACAAAAGAGGAGTGTTAACGTAGTTTATTAACACAGCAAACTGATTGACCTGCTGTTGTAGTCCACCTTCTGGGGGAGGGCAGCCTATGTACATTTAGTCTGATCTCCCATAGTAGGGAGCCATGTTTCTTCCTGAACTATCTTTATGTGAGCCAAGGTGAAATTCCAGCCAGTACCAACAGTAGCTTATTCAAGTCTAGATAATGCTGCAGCACTCTGCTAAGCCATGTGTGTACAATGGAAATTTGCAGGGAGAGTAGTAGAGACAACTAACTGGAGGCTGGTTTTCCTTCCTTCCTTGGTAAAAATGTGTACAGTCAAGCCAGTCTCATAACTCAGTATCTTGTGCAATCTCTTGCCAGAGATGTGCATTTACAGCAAGCAGGGACACTTTGGCTAGATGGGACCTTTGCTAAGCTGATGCATCAATCTGAGGGGGCAGAAAAGGGAAAGGAATGGACAAATTGTATATTTCTTCCTTGTACTCTGGATATGAAGGCTCCTTGGAGCTTTTCTGCCTCTCAATACTCATTTGTAGCTGGCACTGGAGCCTAGCTGCTCTCATGTCCTTGTCAGAAAGCTTCTCCACTCAGTTACCCCTTCTATCCATCTGCTGCAAAAATAGTTTCATTGAGCTGTAGCTTTCAAGCCCTGCCACACTGCATCTGACAAGGCTCATCTCACTACTCCCCCTTCACTCCTTGCTGCCCTTCTGGAAGGTGGCAATTGCCAGGTCGTTCTTGCTGAATTAGGTGACACCGACCAAAAAGATCCCTTTTGGGTTTTTTGTCTCCTAGTAGCAAAATGGATGAAAACAGACAATGCCTAGTGTCATTGTAGGGGTGAGACAGAGCTAGGCAGTTACCATACACCAAGGTGGGGCTACTGTTAGTTTCTAAGGCTTAGCGACACAGGAAGCTGGGAAATGAAGTAGGATGTGAATTTAAAGTCAAAGACGAGCTATTCTGGGCCATTTTGTCATGTAAACAAGCCCCAAGGGCACATCTGCACTGCAAGTACCAGGGAAACCCATCTGCTCACAGCATGGCTAAAGCATGGCTGCATTGTGCAGTGGAAATGGGGACTCCCACCCACTCCTCAGAGGGCTCGGTTATGGTCCCATCTACTCTACAGAACAGATGTGCTTTTTCTGAGTCTGGGACATCGGTGTTGTAAGTGGTGTCCCTGACCGGGACATGCTTGTGCTGTAGACTGGGCACAGAATCAATATTCCTTAAACTAGCTGTTTCCATTGGAAATACGTCTGGTGTGGCGAGCTCACAAAGCAGAGGAGCTGTAGGGTCCAGAAGGTCCTGACCCCTCACCAGCAGATAACATGGTGCAGGCAGCTCCTTGCCAAAGTGGGCTTGTGTTTTGTCTGCCCCCTGCTGACCACACGCCACTTACGAGGTGGTTCATCCTGCAGAGCTGCTGTGGAGGGTGTTTCTAGGTCACCTCCTGCTGGTTTTATGCTTTTTTATGCAGTACTGATGTTGTAAAAAACACTTGTTGGGTTTTATGTATCTTTTTTATTTTGTACAGGTTTTTGAATTCTGTAGATTGTCCAGGGATGATGCTATATAATGAGCATAGACCAGGCCCAAAGTAATTGGATTTTGTATGTACTGTTACATAGCCTGCATTCTATTAACGTCACTGAGGGGTGTGGTTCCTGTTCTATCGTTTATACCCCCCCATCTCCTTTACCCTTTTACTTCAAAAAGGGGTGGGGGCTTGGGCCCTTGGCAAAACTTGCTATTCAAATAGATGCAGAACTTCTTTGCAGAGAGTGCTGCTGCCAAAGCTGAAATGAAGGTGTTAAGAGTTACAAGCTGTTGATTATTCATTCAGTGTTTTTCTGTCACTGGGGGTGGAGTGCAAGGAGAGAAGGACGCAGCAGACTAGCCCAAAGCAGGCTCTAAATAGTAATTCTGCCTCCAACCCTCTAGCTTTTTTCCATCCACAACCAGTGGGGGGGAAGAGCCAGTCCACCATTGCTTCTGGCATTGTTGGCAAAGGGTTCGTTGGTGAAGAAATGGTGCTGTGCAAAGAGGAAGCGCTACTCCCTCAAATATTTTACTATTACGTTTTGGTTTCCTCAAAGAACAAAAACACTTCCTGCACAAAGCTACACAGGTTGTGCATAAAGTGCCAGTCTGGCTAAAGCTACAGTACGGCAAGTTGGTTTGGTACCTGTATCTCAGTCACGGAGAGGGTGGTGGCTTTGGGTCCTGTTTCTGTGAAATGTTTCTGCTTATGTAAAGCCACTGGGTGTTTTGCTGGGGGGGGGGGGGTGCACAGAAAAACAGTGCTTCTAAGCTCCTCAGATGCTATGGTGACAAGTGCCAATGTCAATTAACATAAGTTGTGCTTCTCCATGCAGAGGGGCCTCCTGGTTGCTTGTCCTGCTGCTCAGAGGCAGGGCACGGAGAAGCTAATCTGAAGCTTTGCTGCTGTCTCAGTAAAGCAACAGGGGCGAGATAATTTCCAGTGCCATTTCACACAGTCATTTTCAGGGATGGGGGAGTGATTTGCTACCACGTGCTGCTGCACATTCTGGAGAATTACAAAGTATGATGTCACGAGCAGGAGATTGCAACTACAAATCAACCTCCTTTGGGGAGGTTCTCATAAGTAACTGATGATTGAGTTGCTTGACCCAGTGGAGGGCTCCATCAGCCCACCCCTGCAGTTGTCAAACAGAAGAGGGGTATGGGACAGAAAGCTACTGCCTCTCTCCCATGTAGGTCTCATATTCCCCCCAGCCATTGATTACTTCCCCTGAGCCTGGCAGTGACCCTCGCTTCTCACTCAACGTAGCCCCTTTTATTGCCAGGCTGAGATCTGCTCTGTACAGGGAAACAGGAATAGCTGCTAACGAAACTCGTGTTTGCTGGTCATAAGGGAGTCATAGTAGCAGGAAAAGCCTGACATTGACATCCTGCGATGGGGGTGAAGCAGGCTCAAAGGCCACAGTGCCTGTCTCATAGCCTGGGGGCGGGGGGGGTGCTCTCCACACGGCACGATTTGTTCAGGGAGGGAGACTTCCAGCCCCATACACCCTCTGCCAGCAGCATCAGTGGCCTAGTGCTCCCCGGGGGGAGAACAGCTTTCGCAATGAGGTAAAATAAACCCTGAGTGAGTCCATCATTGTCCCCAGGCTATGCTGTCAGGTAACATGCTCTGAGCACACGCCTTAGAGGCTTCCCTCTGCCCAGGGGCTTTGCTGCTGTATGCCAGTGGGGACTAGGCTGTGCGTCTTTTTCCAGTCTTAGCTCTCTGTGCTCATGTTAATGCATAATCTGATGGGGGGGGTCCCCTACAGCAGTGGGGGCTGTGAAAGTGGGGCACTGTATAAATTACTTAGGGCTCTGTGCTCTTGTGCTGTGTGTCCAAGCTGTGAAAAGTGAAGCCCTGTGCTCAGGTGATCACAATAGAACCCTAGTAACTGGTTTCCACCTGGAGTGAGCAGTGCTGGGGCAGTTTTGAGCCCTAGGCAGAGTACAGTGGAAACTGCACAGATGTTGCATTTGCCAAATGGGGTAATTTTGTGTAATGCCTCTTTGGGACCAGCCAAAACCAAATTCTGAGAGTAGGAGAGAGTGAGTGGAATCAAGTGGTTTTTTTTTTTTTTTTTAGAACTTACTGTATTATCACATAAGTTACTAATTTCCCACCCCCTGCATCATAATGCTGACTTAGCTGTAATTACATTTTTCTGGGTAGTGCTTTAATACACGGTAGCTGAACTCACTCACTAGTTCCATGGTCCTAGTTCTGTATTTTGAAACTCCAAAACTAATAGTGTGGCTCTGCCACCATCTTTGGGAAGATACTTGAAAGCTAAATCGCTGAAGCCAGGTTTTGAGAACAATTCAGAGAATGTTCCACTGCTGCTTTATTTTGAAATCAGGCAAAAGTGGATTTTTCTCCTTAAAGGTACAGGAAACTATTAGCACATGGCACAGTTGTGCCTTAACAAGGCACCTGGTCACAACAGCGTGTTTGCTAAAGCCTGGGTGGCAGCCTGTTAAGAGGTAGTCTTTCAACCCACCTCCTGCTGCCTAGCTACTACAGGACTTCAGTGAGGGGGGGCAGTGCATTTGTGTGTTTTTATTGATAAATTCTACCACTGGAAAATGTGGAAAAACAGAGCTGTGTACAAATGAGTTTCTTTTTAGCAAGGTTAAGCACTGACATCATCTGAGATTTTCATAATGAACAAGTGCTTGTTTTCATCTTTGAAAAGTGTCTTTTTCAACTTGTGTTGACGTGGTTGCTATGAATGCTCTGGAAAAACCTCACTGTCAAATGTCTTCTTGTTCCTGTAAATTTTTCTTCAAAAAATAAAACACACCCAATTTGGTTCAGTCTAATAAGACATTTTTGGCTCTAGGACTTGATTTATTCAGAGCCTCCACTTTGAGGGTGGTAAGTTTCAAAACATGCAGGACTCAGGGGAGTTGCATGCCACCAGAAAATGGTTAGTGGGTGTGCGCTATTCAAACCCCCTTCCACTGATTGGGGAACATTAATTTTTTAAATTTTTTAAGTGTATTTGGAATTAACTGTTGCTGTGTACTAAACCCTCTTGTTACAAGTCCTGAATAAAAACGAACAAAGCACATATCAAAGTGTCCTGTGAATACACTGCTTCTGTAACACTTCATGGGTTAATCACAATGGGCATTTAATAATCTGTCACACAGCTACCAGCAGGCTGTCAGGTGGACATAGTGTGAGAGATCAGAGCTGTCCCCACTGCATCATTAACTAAGACAGATGCATACAGCATGTCATCCACTGGGTGTTAATGATTTCTAAGGTTTGACTAATGCTGTGGATTTTATTTCCAGCCTTGCATCTCATTGCTTCATGGAGGTGGGTAAAATCAAATCAGTTCTGCTCTGTAGGGTGGTGGTAGAGCCACTGCCCACCAAATCCCTTTTGCACGAGGGCAGCATCAGCCTTTCGGCCTGGACTTCAAGAGAGAGTTGGTGATCCAAATTCTTGCCCCAGCCCTTGCCCTGGATTAAAACACTGTTGCTAGGCCCCAGTCCTCAGTGGTCATAGCGCAGGTCTAACCCTCATCTGAGAACAGAACAGATGTGGAACAGAAACAGCAGTGCTAGTAACAGGAAGTCTTATGTTCCTCCAGCTAAGAGGAGGGGATAGTGCTACAGTTATTGCTTATGAAAGCCAGCACAAACCCGTCCTTGTCTAGCATTTACGACTGGGGGCACAGACTAACCTAGATCACACAAACCCAATAGCCTTACTGCCTCTGTTCTTTGGAGCAGCATGTAAAAGGAACTGAAGGGGATGGTGACATGAGGTTCTCTAGCTGATGCAGCAGGGGTAGGCCAGATCGGATGTAAAAAACTTACCTCTTAGTGGTCTTATAGGAACAGCAACTCCACTCTGGGCTGAATGCAGGGGGCAGAGCATCTTTCTTAAACACGAGCCTTGCAGCCCCAACCCAAACGATACCTAATTTGCATGAAGAATACTTGTCTTTCAAACAGGACTACATCACCATGCACTAGGCCTTCTTGCTCGAGGCAGACAGCATGTAACAATGTGGTGCTCTGTGCACTTTAAATCAATACAGGTGACTTTAAAATCTTATTAAATACTTTGAATCTGTTTAGCCCACACCAGGTGGTGGTAGTGGCCTTCCCCTGTAACGAGCTTGGGACCACTCTGCTAGAGCCAGGTTCTCGATTCACAGGCAAGGCAAGGCCTGGAGCAGGGCACAGGTGCAGAAACATGCCTGAAGCAAAGAAGGTGGATCACAGGAAACCTCAACCTCATTTGTATGTGAAACATGCAATGCTCAATCTGAGCTTCACCGTGAATCCAGCTGCTTTAACAGCAGGGGCATTCTCTAGTAGGCAGTATTTTCCAATGTGTTTCTAGTAAGGAATGATAAGGTTACATAACATTTCTAGGAAGCTGACAAGAATGGACCTGTTTTAGGCCTGCCTTAGTTTCAGACCAGACCAGAGGATTTAGTTTATACTACCAGAACCTGCTAGTCCCATGAAAGCCTTTACTCCAGCAAGGCATGGGATAATCTCATGAAAAAATAAAATGGCAAGATAGGGAAAATAAAACAGAAAGCATTAAATTTAACTACATCTTTATTGAATTGTGCATATTCTATTGTATAATGAGCTATAGTGGGTACTCTATAATGCAGTATGTCTTTTGTCCTCTCCCATGCTTAAAAAAGTATATTTATACATATATTTATATATATTTATAACATGGCAAAGCTCCCCCTAGCCTGAAATTGTCAAGAGTTTAAACGAACCTTGTTTTTTGTTTTGAGAGAGGGGAGGGGGAGCAGTCCCATTCAAAGATAAAATGTGCAATTTTTTTTTAAAGCAGTAAACATATGAATGTATTTACAGCACACGCTTGCTGCACAGACAAATCATTTAATATCTTCTTACATGTGCATCTCCACTATTATAAAGGACACCATCAATGGCTGCTAACAGTTAGTGTAAGCCACGAAACAAGCGGTGATGTTCCAGTTAATGCTTGTTCCATGGCAGTTCAACAGACAAGAGTTAGTTACAACTTATGAAGCAGCAGACAGGAAAACCAACCCCATACCTCCCCTACCGTCAAACTTCAGAAGTGTTGAAGCCCACAGTTTTGTGCCCTTTCTCACGCTGTGTCAAATGCTGCGCCTCGCATATGCAACATTGATTGCATTCTTTTCTGTCAGTTTCCAGTCTGACATCTATGGCAGGGGCACATGAACCAGAAGCTGAATTTCCAGAGGGGTTCGCACCTACATTTGAAGTTTTTCAGGGGTCCACAAATGAAAAAAGGTTGAAAACCACTGGTCTAGATAATTACCACCCTACAAATGTGCAACAGCATCTACTCCACAAGGCCACAAGCCTGCCACCTCTTGCAAAACACCCGCCTTAGCTCTTCATGCTGTACCTTGGCACCCTACTCCTACATGCTCATTCTCAAGAACCAAGAAAGCAGATAACGGCTACATCTTTGGTAGGCAGCAGCGTAATCACAAAGAAGTGCAGCTAGGGCAGTGGTGGATAAGAGACTCGTGGTAGAGGAAGAAGTCAATCCTCATGCCTTCTGAAAGTATAGTCAGGACTTAAAACACCAGGCAGAAGCAGTGTTGCATCCACCGTGCAGCTGAGGTTGTAGTCTCAAAAAGGGTTTTGAAATTTTATACTAGTAGTTCCTTATTTCAGGAACACTATTTGCAAGTTGTTCATTAGTTATTATGATACTGCGCCTCAAAGCAAGGTGGGAATGTGTGTTTGGGTAACCAACAGTCTTTCTGCCCAGCCTCTGCTGCATCTCCTCTCAAGCACCATACGCAGGCCTGATTGATAGGTGCTAAACACCCACAGCATCCATGCACTCCACCTCCAACCCCAGCATTAGGTCCTATGTGAATCAAGGTGGACCATTACTGGCTCCATTCTCTGTGGTGTTTTTTATTTAAATATACAAGGAATAAATGTATTTGCAGTCCTTATTTCTCTCTTCAAAGCTTAACTAAGACTGTAATTCAAGAGATGTAATGATCAGCAGAACCCTTTGCTCTCAGCACCACGTTAACTTATTACTGGAATGCTTTGCTGTTTTTCCCCCCCCAGATGAAGAGACTTGAAAGGGAAATGGCAAGTCACTTCACAATAAAAATGCCGATGTTATAAATAAAAGCTTTACAGACAGGAACCTTCAGAGCTTAAACATTTCAAAGGAAACAGAAATAACATTTCCCCTGAAGTGTTTGCCACCCATCTGCTCTACAGCATCCTCCTAATTTGAGAGAACCGGGAACTGAAAAAAAAAAAAAAAAAGAGTCTAAAGAGAAGCATATAAGACTATTTTCACTGTCCAGCCTGAAGAAAACTGTGTACCCCCATAAAGTAAAAAGCGATGTAAAATATTTAAAATCGCTTCAATGTTAACATGCTAGACTGTTAGAGGAACACTTAAATTACTAACATGTACCCTTCAAAGAAGAAAAAAAAATGGACAGATTATTTGGGTCTTTATCTCAGGTTATGGCTGGCTGTTGAATTAGAGTTAATAGTACCAAAACTTTGAATAGTTGAGATTTCAGCAAATTTAGTTTTATGGAAAAGGAAAATCTGCATGCTGAACATTTGTGAAGTTGCAAAAAAGAGTTAGGGAGTGAGCTGCAACAACCCCGGTGCAAATTTATAAACAAGTGTTCTTGGATTTAATTTTCAGTAGCACTAATAGATAGACTGGAACATACTATGGCCAATTTCACGCAGAACTCCAGCTCAAATCGGAGTTTTGCTCCATCAAGGACCAACAGACCTCCGCTCTATAAAAGCTGATACTCATCTACCACGGAACATACATGGTGATCAGCTAGTCGGACCTCCTGTATAGCACGGGCCCTAAGACTTCCCTGAATTAATGTCTGTCTGAACAAGAGCTGACAAATACAAAATATTCTGTTCTGAGTCACCCCACTGCAAATTCAGAGCAACAGCATTGATTTCAGTGGAGTTATTTTGGATGGAGTGGTTGTATCACACAATAGTCATTTAGACTCCTGTATGTTAGGGCTGCATAAAAAAAACTAACAAGATAGCGCCCGCTTCAGCTGCATGAAAAACAATTTCACCTTGTCCCCCGCTAATGTAATTGGGCTCTTCACAGTTTTCTGTAACAAGTGGAAAAAATCATTTTTTCCGTCTAGTGCTGACCCTGCACTTTCACTTCTCTTCTGATGGAAGAAAATAGTTTCAATCCAGACTGAGGCTGACTGTTCTTGGATTTAATGTAACCTCTGGGCACTGAGGTAAAAAGATGAAAATAGCTTCTTACTGTGCAATGCTAGAACATCCAAGCACTAGACACTAAAGCAATTTCAAAACTACACTTGGCTGAGAATTGTTTAGATTCCTCTCTCTCTGTTCTGAACCTAGGGGACAGTCTGCTTTTTTCTACCCTGCACTACAAATGGTGATCGTTCTCTCTGGGCACGTTATGGAGGTGCTCTCTTAGCTTTGCAGACCTGCACATATTCAGTGCAGTAAGTTGACATATTTGCTACATTCAGAGCTCTAATGTCCATCTGTGGCAAAACAACAGTGTTTTACGAGCAAAGCATTACCAAGGACACAGCGCTTGTGTTTGGATGATCAATGCTCTCCGCTTTCATGGTAAAGGGCAATGTTCTCCTACTTGCTAGAGGATATCAGCAAAACATGTCAGCTATTCCTCCAATTTACATGTAAACTCATTCTGGAAAGAGTGCACTTCCACACTAAGCTATTTTAAAACACCTGCATTTCAATCACACCCACAATAACTGTTATGATCTTTATTCAGAGGTGATCAACTACATGTTAAAAGTACTTTTTTTAGTTAATTGACAGTCTAGAAAGACCGACCAGGCTTAATTTCATAAAGTAACTGAGTCTCAGCAAAATATACCACAGGACTAACTATGGCTCCTGCTGCAATTCAGACAGAGGCAGAAATGCCCCTTTAGCTGATGGCCACAGGTGCTACCAAGGAGAAGCAGCACCAGGATAACTTTCTCCCAGGTGAGCAATGGGATGGGCCAACTCTGTGTTTTGGAGTCATCCTAATTTACCCTGAAGGGGCTCCCTGGTTCTGGTCCTCCACTATTTCTGTTTCAGTACACACTTGGCTTTGCTTTTTACATTCTTCTGAATGAATTCTGCCCCCTTCTGCTAGGCTGTGGCACTTAGCAACTAGTGGTTGCTACTTGTTCAGACATTAGAAGGGATAACCAAACTTGGCTCCAGTTCCTCCTATTTCTCATTTTAAGGAGCTGTTCCCTAGTCCTCTCTTCTCTTTCCCCCACTTACTCTCTGACCTCATCAATTCTCACTGTACTTATTCTGATGCCTCAAACTTGACATTTAGCCCCCGAGTTCCACCTTGTCCCAAACGTAAGAGAAATCTAGTGGCCTGTCACTGTGTTATATGTTCATGTCACTCTACCTCCTTCACTCAGCGATTTCTTCCTACCTATTTTGTATTTCTCAGTACTGACATACAGTAGGAGCATCAGTCAGCTAACCTAAAGCATCACTGCCTGGTCTTGCTGTATTGAAAGCACCTCTGTCCTGTCTTGGCTGGCTTCGGTTTAGCAAAGTGCTCTGAAAAACACACATTCATTCTCACATGAATTCTAGTCCCTCAGGCAGCTACAACTCCAAGCACCTTGCAGACCTATCAGTGTTTCTTGATTAAAGGTGAAAAAATATTTTATTTTTTTTACATAAAAATAGCTTCAGATTCTAAATCATTAACAACATACACAGTCTGACTAGAATAGTCACATTTCCTTACACAGATGTCATTTTCTCTTGTGCTTCCATACTAGGCTCTATCACAGGGCTTGTGTTTCTCCTACAAGATTGGTGAAAATACTGTTTTACATATTCAAACATTAATTAGTCCCACAACACCCCAGTGAGGTAGATAGGCATTATCCCCATTTTCCAGATGGGAAAATAGGTATAGAGAACATCACAACAGGCTAAGGAATGCAGCTCTGGGATCAGCTGCTC
Organism: Gopherus flavomarginatus; assembly: GCF_025201925.1. NCBI lineage: Eukaryota > Metazoa > Chordata > Testudines > Testudinidae > Gopherus > Gopherus flavomarginatus. The sequence continues at coordinate 21,399,595 of NC_066626.1, read as the reverse complement.
TTGCAAGAGAAAAAGCACTCTGAGTGGAGGTCCTAGCAAGTGGCAAATATCTGTTTAAAAGTAATTTAAACTACACCTGTATTTTGTTAATAATGTGGGATCAAACCATCTGTCCTAAAGTATGGCTGGTCAGCTCCAAGGTGCTATGCTGACTAAACCCAAATTATGGCCAATTTATGGTCAATATTCTTTGCAGAAACTACTTTCTTGCTATGAGAGAGAGAGGAAGCAAAGGGGTTAAAAGAGAGGGAAGAAATGAGGCAATTTCCAAATCAATGAGCAGGGAGAAAATTACTTGCAAACAAGGCTTATATATTTGAACACTAGATCAGAACAGCCAATAAGTTGGAAAAGCAAGTTGCCATCAGGATTCTCAAGGTTTGCAACGGCAACCAGGTAATTTAATTTTTGCCACCCTGTTGTCTAGTTTCAGTATGCTTCGTTGAGAGCGTTGCAGCCAGTTTTTACTACTTAGCTTGTACCAACACTGGACTGGGGACAGACACTAGCAAAGACTACAGCACCCTGAAATAGAGCTTTGCCAAGAACACAAATGCTGAAAAATAAGAGGAGGGAAAACCAGAACTCAAGGAGAAGCTTCAGAAAACCCCTGCAGTGACACTATTCTAAAAGACCACTGCATCTTTTGGTTTATATAAAACTCATGCAGGTACAGAAATAAAATACATGGGAACTGTGGAAATTTGCGGCATTAGCATTTCTTCAAAGACACAAAAGGCTGTTGGATTGCCCAAAGCTAACAAATAAAAAGATTAATTCCTGTTCCCTGAATGACACTCACTCTTTTTGCTGCAAATATGGAGTTTGGTTTTCTGACTTCCAGCAAACTGTTCAGTGACCTGCTTTAGTTAGCACAGATTCATGGTCCCATGGGAAACAAGTATTAGAAAAATGAACTTGATCATAGGAAACCGAGAACAAGTCTCATCTGCCTTTGAAGAAATTGCATTTAAGACATTCCTCTGCCATAATTACGAACAAGTGCAGATCCCAGAGGCACCTACACCAAATGAATAAAAGAAAGAACGATAGGGCTGACGCGCACTAGTGGAGTTATTGGAGGGGAGGGAGGATGAAGATAAAAAAATTAACTAACTGATTTAGCTCCCAGAGAACATGGGTGCACGCTGGCAGTGATCAGTAGGTAAACTCGTCAATAAAAACAGTGAGGCTAGAATTCCTATCTGTGCACCTTTAACTCCACTGGAAGGTGCGAGATCGAGGGCCAGCATACAGTACCAAGCAGCAGAAGGAAGAACGTAGAAAGTTACAGTACCCATTAATTGTAGCATAGTTCAACAATCTTGTTAATAAGACACTAATCAGCCAACTGAGCATGCTTAAAATCAACAATGCCAATGCTTTTAAGGACACTTTATAAGCAAAAAATAGTAGAAATAAAACTTGTGAACAGTTTGAAAGATACAAAAAAGTGCCTTTCCACAGCAGTGCTTTAAAAATGCACACAATGGTATATTCTTATTGCTCAAATAAACTACTCAAAAATATTACAACCATTTCCTGGAGGTGCTGAAGCAGATTCAAAATCAAATGAAACAGGTAAGCAGAGACAGCACCATGCATTTTCTCTTTTCACAATGCACTTATATAGAACTATACAAGTACAGATGGTTTGTGACAGCTTCTCTCCTAATCAAACACTCATTTCCTCACATGGGTTACTATACTTTTAAAAAGGAGGAATGCTGTAACGATGCTTCTCACATTGACAAGCCCAAATGGCAAATATTCTCTCTTACCAAATATTAGTTTCTACTTTATCGACGCACATGATCTATTGCAGCATTGCTTGTGATTTCTGGACTGCTTTCTTGGTTTCTTGTTTGAGAAAAAAATAAGAGCATTTAGAATTTATTTTTGAAGGAAACAAGTGGTAAAAATCTGACCACCTCAATCTTGATAGTGTCCCTTTAGTGATCAGGGAAATTCACACAAACGAACATGTTTACGTACAGTGCTAATATTGAGTTATTTTACAACGTACACTGTACTGCACATGCACGAGATGCAAGGTCGCTTATACGAAGTATACTACCATATCACAATGTCCGATACCCAGGTAAGACTGCACAATCAAAAACTAGCAGATTACAAGAAAAAGGATTCTATTATTTTGATCTTATGGTTGTAATCAGCAATAAATAAATAACAAATCAAATAAAGTATTCTATTTCCACCTAATAAGGCCCCTGATGATGTAACTGGATTCCTAACATTTTATCGGCTCCCAAATTATATATTTTTTCAGTCATCTTCCATGACTGCCAGAAGTGCAATTTGTTAATTAATAGGCTTATGCATTCGTTGCCGTCTGAAAAGGTCAAAGAAAACAGGTTCCTAGCTATTCGTGGACTGAAATTACCACTTCCATCCCTCCCTCCCCAAATGAAAGCTTCTAGCTCACAGCTGGCGAATTACACACAATGCTTCCTCAAGGGTTCTCAGCCATTTTTTGTAAAGATAATTCATCTCTTCAGGCACAGATAAGGTGAGCATCTATATATGGTGTGTGCATGTGGCAGAGAGTATTACTGAATACAGAAACATACCTGTATTTTCAATAAGATGTACACATGTACTGATGATGTATCACATGACAGATCGTTAAGCCTCCCAATGGGTCAAAGTAAGGAATTGTGCCTACCAGGCTTCTTACCCCATTAGAATGTGTATTGGATTGGAATAATATATATGTATCCCACTTAGTGTATGAACAAGGAACTTGGTTTTCAACTATTTGGAGGGGGAGGCTCTTTATAGTATAAATATATTTCACTCCAGCCCAATATATATAACTTCCCCCCCCCTCAAAATGTATTTATTTTCAGTAGTATTACGACCAGAATGTTTTGGTATGTTGTGTCTGTATTTTCAATCAATTGAAAATGTACAGATACTGACAGAATGCTTCAGTTCTGTATTACCATTTACCCGTCACAAACTGCCAAAAGATGCTTTTCTGATTTAAAGTGCCCCTTACATCTTCATCTTCATGTAAAGGTTTGACTGGTTAGAGTCCAATTCCGAGTAATAGATACGTCAGTGGACTGAAACAATAAATACAGATCTACAAAAACATTCTGGTTATCTTCTATAACTGGGACGTAATATCACAATCTATAATATAGCTACATTTATAATACATGCACAAACATATCTCACATGGACAGATGCTACAAAAAATTTCTTTTTTTTCTTAAATGCAGAAAAAAGTAAGAAAGGTTTTTGGTCCAATCCATATGAAGGATAAAAGAAATTGCAAGGGAGAGGACAATGCCCCTCCACACCCTTGAAATAGTCAAACCCAAACCCTCACACTTTTTGGACTAGTTCTGAAAGGGAATGCATACAGTTACCCTTAGTGACAGTGGGAAATCACGTCTTGATCATGTTATCGCACAAGTCACATGTTCTCTCTCTACACACAAAGTACAGATTTGCCGATTGTAGAACTGACTGAAAGTCACGCAAAATATAGTTCACCTAATGATTACCAGTCCCTAGACAGCTTGGTGTTCTGATCCCTTTTGGGGGGAGCAGGCGGTGGCCCCCTCCGCAACGTTGCATAGCCTGATATATGACTGCCTCCATAGCTGCCAGTCTTTTGCTGGTCTGCAAGCAGTTCCGGTGGGGGTGGAGGCAATGCCATGTCATCCATCGTGGCAGTTGGCTCTGTTCTGGACACACGGGAAGAAGAGAGGGAGCCATGCCGAGTGATGGACTTCCGCTGCAGAGTCCTGTTTAGGTCTGCCAGGAAGCCAGGCTGAACACTAAGGCTGGACTTGGGTGAGGTGGGCACTTGTGGACTGACTGGCCCCTGCGATTCCATGATTTCTGCCTGCGTAAGCCGGGTGCTGTCATTCCGCTTGGGACGTGTGGGCGGAGGAGCTTTTTTCACTGATGATTTAGACCAGGGCTGAGGCTGGGGATTAACAATAGCAACTTTTGGAGAGGTGCTACCTGAAAACACAGATGGGATTTCTACAGGTGGTAAAGGCAGATCTATTTCTGGTGGGGGTGGCGGAAAGTCTGAATCGGATGGAGGAGAAGGAAATTCTACCATGGGCTCCTTCCCAGACACTCCTACTGCAGGTACCTTTGCTAAAATACCTCCTTGCTGAAGAACTATAGGCAGATTCACCCCAGAAAGATTTAGCTTTCCTGGCTTTGGAGGAGCTGCAGGAGGAGGTGGAGGTTCCTTGGAAGGAGATCCTGAAGGCTCTGGTGGATGTGCAAATTTGCTGACAAGGCTGTCCACCGAAGGTCTCTTAGATTCATGGTACTCAGCAGAGCTGCTGGATTTGATGCTGGAGTTTCGTTGAGGTGTTGGAGGTGGTTTCTTCCCTCCAGGACTTGAGGTCTTGCTGGCCTTTTTGACTGGAGATCCCGCCTTGTCCAGGGTAGGAGAAGCTGCAGAGGGAGCTGGGGAAGGTGGGGGAGGAAACACTAAGCTGCTCTCAGGTGGAGGAGGAGGAAAATCAGGAGATGGAGCAGAGGTGGGCTGCCACTTGGGCTTTGCTTTCACTGCTGGGGGAGACTGTGGCGCCCCACTTACTGGGACAGGCTTTAAAGGCTGAAGTTCTGTGGCTGGAGGGGTCAGGGGAGGTGGAAACTGACTGGCTATCTGCTTCACAACAGATGGCACAGGAGACTGAGGGGATGGGGGAGGTTTAACAGAGAAACTCTGCTGTTTTGGTAAGGTGGGTGGGGGAGTAGGCCCTGGAGGAACAGGTGCTGGTGGAGGAACTTGGGAAGCTGTGAAATTTGGCTGCTTTTTTATTGCAGGAGGAAGGGGAACGGGCCCGGGTGGCGGGATGTGGGTCACGATGGGCGATGCTGCCTTTGCACTTGCCTGCGTGGGGACAGGTAGGAAGGGTTTAGGAGGGGCTGGGGAGGGAGGTGCCGCAGGCACAGGGGGAGGGAGAGGGGGTGGTGATGATGCAGCTGCTGGAGTAACGTTCTGTGGAACCTGATGGATTTTGAGAGGGGGTGGTGGTGGGGTGAACGGTGGCACTGATGGGGTGCAGGGGGCTGGTTTCAGCTGTGCCATAGCTGATCCAGGGGTAGGTGGAGGAGGAGGTGGGGGAGGAGGGGGAACCACCAGCATGGGCAGCTTTCCCAGCACTGGGGGGGGTGGCATTTGCTGAGTGATGGGGGGAGGTTTAAAGAGAGGCCCAGCATGCTGGGAGGCATTCTGCAACCTCGTGATCGTGCTGTACTTGACAAACAGGGGGGCCGCTGAGCCGGTTGAAGGCACAGACTGGCTGGGAAGAGGTGGCGGTGGCGGCGGAGGAGGGGGTGGAGGAGGTGGGGGTGGTGGCGGTGGGGGTGGTGGAAGGGGAGGCGATGGCTGAGAAGCTGTGTATGGGGTAGCCACTTTAATCTGCGGGGACATGGCAGGTGCAAGCGAAGTGAAGGGTCGGCTCACAGACTCCATTTTGGCCTAAAAGATGGGGAGTTAAAAAAAAAAAAAAAAAAAAAAAAGAGAAAGAGAGATTAAGAGAGGGTATAAAGGCAAGTCCTAAATGTGTTTGTCATTGAAAAAGTAAGATGCAGACTACAGCATGCAGGAAACGTGTAAACAACGATGCAGCAGAAGGAAATTCTGAACACAGACAAGATGGAGGAACTAGAATGTGCTCATGGAGGGGGTGGGGTGGAGATGGGGTCTCACAAGGAAGGAGTGCTAGGTTTACTCAACTATGTGCCTGAACAATAGGAGGAGATGGACCGTAGCTGAAGTTTTCTGATCAGACAGCAGTTCAAGAGGGCAGCAGGCGCATTGTTTTTGGGTGTTGAGCACATACAGAAGTGAGGCACGACCCCGTGAAGATTCCTGGGGGCAGACCTGTGTGCCCATGCAGAATCCCAGTAACGTTCATGGGATTCCAGATGGGTGTAAGGCAGAGGTAGGCAACCTATGGCATGTGTGCTGAAAGTGGCACGCGAGCTAATTTTCAGTGGCGTTCACACTGCCCGGGTCCTGGCCACTGGTCTGGGGGGGGGCTCCGCATTTTAATATACTTTATTTACTTTACATACAACAATAGTTTAATTAGGTATTATAGACTTATAGAAAGAGACCTTCTAAAAATGTTAACATGTATTACTGGCACGTGAAACCTTAAATCAGAGTGAATAAATGAAGACTTGGCACACCACTTCTGAAAGGTTGCTGACCTGGGGTGTGAGGGATGGACCCCGGGAGATCCCCTTGCAGAGAGCCCTCAGAGAGGAAGCCACGCAGAGTAAGAGACATGGCAGGTGGCTGTCCAGGTCCGTAAGACTGATTTTGGACCAGGCTGATGCTAGGCCTGCAAGGGCACCTGTCTCTCCATGACCTCGACCCACATCAAGAAATGCTATTCTTTTATGCTAGCTGTGGTGATGGCATTATGCTGCTAATGTTTTGACACATGAAAGCCTGAAAATATTCTGAGAAGTGTGCCAACACTATAGGAACAAGCTCCACATGCTGGTACATCGAGACATTTTCATCCAACATGCACTGAAGTTCAACAATGCAGTGAGAAAAAGGGGAATTTTATGGAAAAATCCTCAAACATTCTGTATAAAATAATTAAAAAATTGATACACAAAAATTGTATTGGTAAAGAAGAGCTAGACATGCAACTGAATGTAACAGAGAGAGAGCAGGGATGAAAAGAAATGGGTTGAGAGAGGAAGGAATACTGCATTCTACAGTCCAGCCAATTCATTTGGTTTTATTCAGTAACATTAGGGTTAAAGTTTTTAAAATTGTAAATCTAAATTTCTGTTAAAGATTAAACAACATAATTATATTTACTCCTAAGGTCTGTCAACACCACATCCTCCTTATAATATGGTCCTCCTTTGAGCCAAGCGGTGAGTTTCATGATGATTGTAATAGAAAGCCTACTTCGTAACTGATGCCAAAAAACAGCTTACTAGAATGGACATCCACAGTTACTAAACATTTTATGACATATTTTGTCAGTGCCACTATATATTATCTATGACTAGCTAACTTATATGAAAGGGTTTGCATATCAGTTTGTTACAAAGGTCAATACATGGATAGTACTATATCAACTCTTCATTTGACTGGGAGAAAAGTGAAATATTAACTTATAATGAAATAGATAAGACTGAAACAGAATAACTTATAATGAACATGGTGTGTACCTCTATTTGTCAAATTAAGCTAGTAAGGCAAGGAACTGGACAAAACCCCGGAGCAATTCAGCAGTTCAAAAGAAAGAATAAGATTTCTTAAAAGGGTTAGTCTGCAAGATTCTGGTGATGTCACTCAGATTAATGTGCTTTCAAAACAGCCCCTGACCTTTATTCTGCCCTGTATAAGTCATGCCGGGTACTCAGACCTTAGCTGTGCTGGGCTTCACGTTTGACACCTGAGACAGTGAGGCAACAGGAGAAACACAAGGAGCATCAAATACAAAAAGGGTGACAGAAGCGTAACAAGCACGCATCAGCGCATGGCAGAGTTTGCGAAGATTGGGAATTAAAGACTATGCGAGGGTGTTCTGTGACCCACTTTGTCTTGTTATTTAAAAAACACATTCTGAACTCTCATTTTGGCTCTTCTTTTGTATTGCCATCCTGGCTGTATTTAAATTGGAGAGCTGCTCATAAGCTAAGTAAATAAAAAGATCAACCTAAAAACCACTGTAATGGCATCCTTTACTGCACTGACCTGAACTGATTAATAAAATATTATTTGGCAGATAGACAAGTCTAATTATTAAGAAATACAGAATCATTCATTTGCTCCAACTGTATTGTCAAAGAGCAGTCTCTTTATAAGCAGTTAGATTACCATATGGTTTTTGAACATGCTTTTAAAATTTTAGATACAAATAAGCATGAAGAATTTTACCTGGCATCTAGGAGGGTGATTTTTACACAAAGCAATAAACACATGGAATATTGAGGAAAAGATGAAGATGAAGAACAATGTCTCTGAACTTTTAAAAATATGCACAATGATTTGTAACAAATTACAAAAGTGTGTTCAGTTAAATTTGCTTTATAAAGGCCTAGAAGATAATTAATTCTGTGTTGCTTTTTTTTCCCTCTTCTCTGAGGCAGTTAAAACTAGCTTATATTTGCAGTTGTTAATTCAGAATGGTGAAGTGTATCTTTAGGAATATTTAGAAACTACACCAATGCTATTTATAAGGAGAGAGCTGCTACTACAGTTTGTATATGCAATAGTTACACTATTGTTAAAGCATTTTTTTGTATGCAGAATTACTCTATATGCATGGATCTGGGATCACACAGCACACTGACAAAATACACAACAGCAGCTCCCCTTGCTCCATACAATGTGTTAAGGCCTTTATTAAATGATTCCTTTTCGGGGGGCCCTCCAAGACCCTTTTTTGACCTAAAGGATTCTCACTATACTCTGTCCCTTTGCTATTCCCAATCTCAAACTTGCATTGTGTTCTTCTGCTCAATGGCCAGACTCCCTCTGAGGCTCCTCAGTGTTTTATCTGACTGAAAGATAACCAAACAATGAAAGGCCTTCTCCCAGCAGAGGACTGATGATCTAGGAATGAGACACCAAGCACAAGTCCCATAATGATCTGACTCTGGGCTACAACTCGACTGTCAAGCTAAGCCTCCATTTTGAAACTTTTCATCTTGCTTGGTTTCCTTTAAAACTTGCAAACATATTTTTTGTTTGGACACTATGATAAACACTCTGGCACTGCTGGAGTCTAGCCAGTCAATGATCTGCCTGTACCAGGAATGTCTCACTGTGATTATAACTGCCTCATCACAGCATCAACATTTCAGTGACAATATTCTTCCTCCCCCCTCCCTATATATCTTAATTCTTATTATTTCCTTAATTCTTGGAGCTCTGATATTACTGAGGTCAGAGACCCAGGCAGGACCAAAATTAGGTATGATAGGCAGTAGTGATTGTTGCATTTAAGGTTATAACTCAATTCTTCAGTTGTAACCCCTTACACTTAACTTTTTCAAAAATGTACTTTTGAGATAAAACATAACAAACTTTGCATAAGTGCAAAGATGAACTCTGAAAATTTTTAGGGCAATCCATTCACCTGTGCTGGGCAAGTGTGGGGGAAATACAATTTTTCTTGTTTGAAAAAAAGTTGTTCTATTTTTTGTTGCAGACAAGTAACTTCAATTGCTGAATTATAAAACTTCAGTCTTTGCACATGGATAGCCCTCAGTAAGGAACAGTCTGAAAAAATGTGTTTTAAAAATTGCTTTAATCAGATACAGTACAAATTCTCTTAGGTGTTGAGTTGAGCAACTGCTAGTGGCACTATGGAGTTGTAAAATACAGCATCACAAGTCCACTGTGCTCCAAGAAAATTGAATGCAAAAATCTTTAGTGCAGTAGGAAGATTTTCAGGTTTAAAAAAAATAAATAAAAAAATCAGGAAATGAAAAGTTACAGTTCTCACAGCAACATCATCTCACCCACATTGCTGTACCAATTCAAATTTTCAAGGGCAAATGCACTTTTGCACATGCCCAACACCTGATTAGATTATGCACGTCAGGATCACGAGCATGGACTGGTACACGGTACACAAGTGATCAGCTCTTGTGCACTTTTAAAAGTTGGTCCACAGGATGCAGAATTTGTTACTACTAGACTCAGTACTGAATGATTAGATTTATACAAATTACAACCCTCCCCATCAAAAACTCTAGATGCGCCGACAAATTATGAAAACGTAAAAGGTATGTGCAGGGTAGATGAGTTAACATTGCTTAGAGAACTATAACTTGTATGTTGCTTAACTTCTCCATATTTGAATTTGCATCAACTTATATTCTTCATGTAGTTATATATTCCACAACCTCACATCACCACTGGAGGACAAAGTGAGATCTGTATGCTTTTTCTTTAATACATGTTCCAATTTAAAAAACGTCTTTTGTCAAATGAATTCAGTGTCTGTAACAGATGCAAGACTGACAGCACTGAAGGAAGTAATCCTAAGCATCTCTCACATTGTCCTGCCAACGTACCTCAACTCTGACCTGACACTGTTAATTCAGATTCTGTACCTGTTCAGCGCCTGGGCATGTATGCCAAGACTGCCAACAAAGCCATTCATAGTTGCAATTTTTGTAGTGTTCTGTTGTTCATGAGGAATTGCATTAATGACTTATTTCACAAAGGAGGTGTAAAAGTTTTGGTTATTACTAACCCAGAGCAGTCAAGAGCTGAAATCCTTTATACCCAATTACCAACACCACGAGGCATCTGCTCTCCTCTCACTACCCAATCACTACTTCTGTTCCATATTTTGTCTACAGCATATTAAAACTTGCTACTTCAATTTTCATGGAACCCAAATAAAAGCACCTAGGGGAATACCGCTGGAGCAGATTTCAAAACAGGCTCATGCATCTGTCTACTCCAAGCTCCACCTCTTAGTTGTTCACAGCCTCACAATGAAAGGACATGACTCGTCTCTTAAGAAAAGAGATCTTCCTGAAAGCATTTCATTCAACTTTTTGGCAGTTAATGTTTTTGCTTGGCCCTCTTCTAACACTGTGCAGTAGAATTTTTAAGCCATGGCTGTTAAGAGTGACCAGCTGTCCCAATTTTATAGGGACAGTCCCAATATTTGGGGCTTTTTCTTATATAGGCTCCTATTACCGCCCACCTTCTGTCCCAATTTTTCACACTTGCTATCTGGTCACTCTAATGACTGTCTTACACCTAATAATTGGGAAATTACTACAAAACTCATCAAGTTTCTATGAGAATGTATAAAACTTGATAGGAGGCTCAAGAGGTGACTCATTACCTTGGAGAAAGCTACATCTGAAAAAAATTATAATGCAGTACGTTGAAAAGGTGGAGTAAAAAGAGAAGAGAATCCCAGTAAAGATACAGATGAGAAGAGATGTCACTCTGTTTCGTACATTTTGTGGGGGTGCTGGTTCTCATGCTAAAGTCTTCTTGTTACCTTGCTGGACTCTTCCAGCTGAGTGCCTCGCTTCCAGGCCTCAGAGAAGATAGAGCTGACAATACTTTGGGAACGGACATGGCCAGTTGGTTGGGTGTCAGAAACTCCACTGTCAGATTGATTAGAGTGATTTGACTGAGACTCTGTTTAAAAAATACAGAACACAGGAAAAAGTTCATTTTTTATCAAAGTAAGTCAATGAGTTTGTAATGTGACACTTTCATGAGTGACACTTGCTAGGCACAGAGGTGACAGGTTAATTTCATGCCTGTTAAAACACATTATCTCACCAAAGGACATTATTTCCACTAAAACACTTGGCTCATGGTCAGACACAGTGGAAAACTGCTGGTCTGAAACACCCCCTCACACACAGACACCACCAAAAAAAACAAAAAACAAAAACCCAACCCACACCTGACAATCACACCTGCAACCTTGTGAAGACAGCAGCTTATCAGTTGTGTTATGGGAAGACTATACTGTTCCCAGGTCTTGGAGAAGCTTCTGTTCATGTTGCCTAGCCCAAGGATGCCATGAAGTCACAAGAGTCCTGGTGACTCAGACAGCTTTGCAATGCCCTGGTCATGCAAAGCATAACAGTTCTACAAATAAATTGTTTTCAGTAGAACTATGGTTGACTACCCATTGCAGGCTCAAACCCAATTCCATACCATTGTAAATTATCTGTAAACAATGAGGTAGAGGTGCAAATTGTTAACTAATTTTTGAACAGCTATTTGTCTTAAAAAATGGGCTTGTCACAGGACTGGGACCAATGTTTTTAAAAGTTTGTGTGTGAACAGGTTTGTGGTGTTTATGCCTTTGGGTAGAGACTATTTTTCAGGTATTTATTTCACATATTTTATCCCACCAAAGCATTTTAAAAACTATACACATCTCCACTCATCATGAAACACAATTTTTAAATTGGTGAGGACAGGTATGAAGCATTTGAAAGTATGTTTCCTTTTCTCAGTTTCAGATAAATTCTCTTTCTGGCTATCAATGAGAAAAGGACATTATATTAATATCAATCACAACTAGTAAAGAATAGAATAGAATGAATTTTTTTTTGAGATTACAACAGCCTAGAAGTACTGGAACTATGCGGAAATAACTAGTCAAATTCACTAGCCTTTTCTGGAGGTTTCAAATGGTTTCCAAAGCAAATGGTATTTACCAGTATTTCCATTATGGGTCAGGCTATTATAGTTACCTGGTAAACTGGAAGAGCTGGATCCTGACTTGATACTGGAACTTGACAAGGAAGTCCAGTCATATGCTGACTCTGTCCTCTTCAGTGCTTCCTGATAGTTCACATACAGTTGCTTCCCATACTAAACAAAGAGAGGAACAATAAAATTAACAACTGTTTGGATTGTGCCTGTTTCAGCTGGTTGATTTATGTCCCAAGCTTCTTTTGCCCACTGTTTCTTTCAGACATGATAAACAGCAGTCTCTCTGCAGAGGAACTCAGGCAGTAGGATTATTTTCAGTAGAAGTTATGTTTTTCATTTAGTTTAAGAACAGTTGCATTGTCTTTTTTCTCTTTTATTATCTAAATTGCTTAGAGAACTAGAAACAACCTGGTTATCCTGGAGAAGAAAATGTCAAACTATCTGGTAACATGCCAGTGCAATAAAATCACCTATTTAATCCACGGAGTCAAGGTGCTGGTTCTAAGTAATCATTACCTCAACTACTAAGTCTCTATTTTTGATATAGTCACCTTTCTCAAATCCATTTATGAGTTAGCCCAAAATGAGTCAGCACAGCTAAAACTAACAGTGATGTCTCACGTCAAGTGGGACTTCACTGTGAGATCAGAGAGCAAGAAGAGAGATTAAGGGGCAGAAAAATTTGTATAAGCACCTAAAGCAGGAATTCTGGTAAAGAAACGCTTATACTGTTGATAGTTTTTGTGCATATTTCTTTTTTGAAGTCTATCTTAAGACTTTTGTGGAGCTTTCAAGTTCAGAATGGCTAGATATAGGGAAGTTTATAAACGGATAACATTCATTGTCTTGATAATTGTTTCAAACAAGTAACATTTGACCCATAGCTGATTAACTTCTTGATTAGTTAATTTTATGTCAGTCTTCTCGCTCTCCCCTCACTGACACATCATTTGTTTCAATAAGCTAATATATAGGTAACACTATTAAGTAGTACTACATTGCAAGAATGGAAGAGGAATAAAATGATTCGGAGTAGTTACCTTAGCAATACGGATGCCATTTATCCACTGGTGTAGAGTTCTCACATCATCACAGCAGAGATATTTGATATACTGAGACTTTTTCTGAATCTGAGGGTGCTATAGAAAGAATATTTAGTCTATCAATATTTTAATCTAAAGAACATTAAGAAGAATTAAAGTTAAAAAATGCTATTCTTGAAGAGTGGGCTTGAAAACATTGTGTTATTCAATCCTTGCCATTGCTACTTACAAATCCAGTGGAAAATTAAAGCAGGAAATGCAAGAAAAACATTCATCTGTCAAGGTTCAGATCAGGACTTCCTAGCTATTGAAATTGTGAAATCATTAAAGATGGGGTATATGCAGTTGGTAGGGTGGGGTGTTCCAGAAAAAAAAAAATTACTTGGCACCCAAAGTGACAACACGGGGACTGTCTGGCCAGCACCCATTTCAGGTTTGCAATACTATAAAGGGGCTGTTCTTACAGAGTTTTGGCGTAGGAGCTAGTCTGTCCCCTTGGAATCTTTGAAGGTGGTCATGCACTGAGTTGAAATGGTCAGAAAATTTCCACTGTCTAGAAGCTGCAGGCGGGGAAGATGGCGCTCTCCGATGCGATGGAAAAGAAAGGGTTAATCCATTTGATCTTTACCAACACATGCATTCTTGAAGGAGATGGGAAGAAGAAAGCTAATAATCCACCTTCCTATACTGCCAAAACCAGGCTTTGAAAAAAACAAACCTGCACTAGCTTTTTCCACCTCTAACTGTCTCGAGAGTGGAAGAACAGGGTTTGGTCACTGGTTGGCATGATTATTTTTATTAACAGTTTAGCCATTGTTGAGCACAGTTACTTTTATTAATATTTTAAATACAAAAGCCTGTGAGGTGAAAACTAGCTAATAAATCTGCTTCAGGCAGTCAAACTACTTGCCATTCCCTCCTCCCCCTTATAGAAAAGAAACGTAACTTCACAATTTAGAAAAATATTCCATTTCAAATTCAGTCTTTGACATGGATTCAAATAAGATCAGGATACTTGTTTCTTCAAGTTCTGATGATGGAAGCCACTTTGGCTGGAATACTTGGTCATTTCCTGTTCAGTTTATAAGAGTTATGCATTTCACAGCTGTCAGTATCCCTATTAATCCCTTCAACAGATTACGCTTCAGTTATATAAAGGTTTGCTGGATGATTCAAAATATGCCCATTTTCTTTAAGCTTCTCTCTTACATACGTCCAAGATCTTTTAACTCCGTTTGAGAACACTTGCTCACACAATATATTCCAATGAACACTGTTTGTGTCTTGTTCTGAGCATTTGTGAAATGTGAGACTGAGATATATATCACTTCAGGTGCAGAACATACAACTGGTCTCATTCTACTGTTGAATCATTAAGTACTCCAGCTTTTACTAATCTTACTATCAATTCCTTTACCCTATGCGTAGAACAGCCAAAAAAACCCTGTACATCTCTGCTCAGAATGGAGGCATAGAAAAGTTGAATGAGTTGCCCATGGTTATGTAGCAACTTAGTAGAAGACACAAAAATAGAGCCCTGAGTGCTGATTCCAGTTCTCTGTCCCAACAGCTGATCTAAACTAATTTCTGAATGTTCTGTCTCAAATAGTACCGTAGCTAAAAAGAAGTTCTCCCTAAAATCTAAACTTCAGGATCAAAGCGTTAATGTTATAACTTGGCATACAAAAGCTACAGCCCACATTTGAGGGCAGATTCTGACACCCCTAGTACTTTTCTAAATCACTGAAACTACTTGTGCAAGGTTCAAATATGACTAAGAGGGGCAGAATCTGGACCTTAATGATCAAGATTTGATTGCTTTGGTAAAACATGTGCAATCTGGGTTTTTTTCTTTCAAAACTGCCTGAATGTGAGTAGCACAAAATGGAATAGCTATAAATAAGCCATATCCTTCAATCTGTGAAACAGTACTTCACACTGCTGGAATGTAGGTGAGAGAAGGCCCAACACTACTTAAAATCTCATGTTAACTGCCTGGTGATATACCAACACCATATTTCACTTACACCTCAAAAAACACTATAAAAATTAGACCAGCTAACCCCATCACATGCATTTACTGAAACAAGTCACTGCCAGTCTCTAAAATTAATGGGAAATTTTTGATTTGTTAAAATTTGAGTTAAGATTTTTCGCTCCATTTTACACTCCGAATGGTAAGAAAACAATTTTAATAAATTTACTCCAGTAAGATTTGGCCCAGAACACTGGCTGGCCAAGAAGTTACAGAAAACAGCTCAATGAGAGCCACATCTGAATCATGTAGACAGGAAATGACTACAGCTATGATTATGTAACCGAGGTCGAAGTAGTAAGGGAATCTGTGACTTCCAGCAACCTCTGTGACATTTTCTGTCCCGGCGCTGGATCTCCCAGCTAGCCCCCTCACAGCTCCCAGCCCCTGCCCTGGTGTGTGTGTGTGTGGGGGGCCCTGCAGCTCCCAGTTGCAGTGGGGGACCCCCTGCCCCCCAGCTGCCCCAGTGCAGCAGGAAGACCCTAAAGTTCCCAGCCACAGGAGATAGTGGGGTGACCCCCCGGAGCTCCCGGTGGGAAGTGAGGGGATCTCGCAGTAGCCCAGCTCCTGCAGGTGGTAGAGGCTCACACTTGCTGCAGGTGGAGGGAACTCCCTGGAGCTCCCTGCCGGCGTGGGAAGTTGGTACCCCCAGAGATGCTTGGCCACTGTGCAGGGGGAGCTCCCGGAGCTCTCACAAATCACAGCAGCGGGGACCCTGGAGCCCCAGCAGCTTTGGCTGCTGTACCCGCCTCCCTATCCATTTTGACAGGGATATTTTTAGTGGAAGTTAGGGACAGGTCATGGGCATCCATGAATTTTTGTTTATTGCCTCTGACCTGCCCATGACTTTACCAAGGATATCTGCGACAAAATCTTAACCTTAGAAACGACACACTGTAAATGTAGGCATGATCCGTACTCCTTGATATTCTGCATTCTGGAAATCAATTTACATAAAATAATCTATAAATATCCACAAGTACTTAAATCTCTGCTTTTAATTGCTCTCAATTATCTGCAGAGGAATCATGTGCCAATGACGTAAGAGGACATGAAAAAGAATTTTCAGGTTAGATTTTAACTAATGTTTCTTAACCCAACTATTAAATAAGTATTTTTACCTCTAACTGTGCACAAATATATGATTCAGTGTCTCATGGAAAGATATCTTTCCATAAAGTTTGTGGATATGCACTAGAATAACTGACATGTCTGCTGTTTGCTCATCGCATATGCAATGAAGTGTGAGATGTGACCGATGACAGAAAAACAAGTAACCGTACTCCTGTTAAAGAGGAACAGTACCCATTATCCTCATTCAAGTACCATTTTTAAGTTCGGGGGGGGGGGAGGGAGGGGATATAGCTCAGTGGCTTGAGCATTGGCCTGCTAAACCTAGGGTTGAGAGTTCAATCCTTGAGGGAGCCATTTAGGGATCTGGGGCAAAAATCTGTCTGGGGATTGGTCCTGCTTTAAGCAGGGGGTTGGACTAGATGACCTCCTGAGATCCCTTCCAACCCTGATATTCTATGATAAGAAACATTTCTTACTATGAACACAGTGAAAAACTGTTCCAAAATAATTTTGAGTTTACCACTGCCAACACCATTTCTAAAGCCTGGCACACCTTATAGACACCTGACAGCATTTTAGCTATTAACTTTTTTGTAAAAAGGATGTTAGGTTGGCATATACATTGCAAACTTTACCCGTTAGGTTTAAGGTAGTTTCATCTATGAAAAAGCTTATGATACTATTGAAGGTTTCTAAGGATATGTTTCCCTCCTATACAAAAATAAGCAAAATAAATGTCACTGCAACTTCTGAAACAGCCACAGCCTAAGCACATTCTCTCCTAGTCCATAGGCCCAGGGAAGGCCACCACCATGAGTATGAAAAGAGCCCCAGCAACAAGAAAAGGGATAGGTATTCTTGGGACAAAATGCTCCAGTCCACGTCCCCTCCTGCCTGTTGGTATCCTGGAAAGCTTCTCCCTTTCCCCAAACACATGACAGCATGATACCCCACTGGCCACCTGACTCCTGGCAGCACTGTAACCACTCTGTGCGAGGCAGAGGAGAACACATTGTGGGACTTTTTGTTTCAAGCATTTTTTTTTTTTTGGCAATTGTCAGTGGGAACATATTATTTAATGTAATACTTTCTAAGCTCCTTCTCACCCCTTTTGTATGTGTGTAGATCATTTAGAGAGAGGAATCAGCCAGCTATGTGGCGGTATGGAACAGAAAAGACCTCTGCAGCCAGTTGTCCCTTCTGCATTGCTCCACTGTCACACTTTATCCCACTCTGTTCCATGTACTAGGAGGTAGCATAACACAATATATTTTTCAACGTATTTAATCAGAATATCACTTGCTCTATGATTTCTAGAAATGTGGTATCTTTAAACAGACTGAATTTTTTCATAATTAAAGTTGTATTCTGACTGAAAACTCTTGATTAATTTTCCATTAGTTATAGCATTGTGGAAAGCACGCTCTGCATTACAGCCTGTCTCAGCATCCATTAACTTTTTGTAAGAATTTCTCTTACCTCGTCACAACTAGAACCCAGTTAGAAGAATCTAGCTGTTGGAGGACAGTAGACAAAAGCAGCATGTATTTAAAATTCCTATAGCACTTTTATACATGGTCTGTTTGGTAAAATACTTAAAAACATATAACAAGTTACCTTCAGCACTAAACAGTAATCTGTAGGTGCTTTGTACTTGTTCCGATAGTCCTGTCCGTAGTAAACATTGACATGATCTAGCTGAAGAAAGCACACCAGATCTCGAGAGACCTATTAAACACAAAAATATTCAGTTATGAAAAAAATGAATAAGGAAAATCAGAGCTACAATGAAAAACCTTGATATAAACACTGCCAGCTCTTCACTCCTAAGCCTGATCTACACACAAAGGTGCACCAGTTTAAACTAGCAGCGCAACGTTTCTCCAATTTATTAAACTGGGGGCAACTATGTGTGAGGGCACTCTTACATTGGTTCAAGTTGGCAAGCTAAACCAATGCAAGCATGTGCCCACATGTAAAGTTGCACTGGTTTAACTAAAATGAACCAGTTGAATTGTGTGTGTAGACATCCACTTAGTCTGGAACAACAAAGAAAGAATTACATTAGTGAATGGATGCACTAGTTCAAGAAGCTAAATTAAAAAACAGTTAGAGCTGAACTAAAACAAGAAATCGGTGCTACTGAAATTCAATAACAGCTAATTTTCCAAGGACAAAATTCCTGTATATGAATTTTAACCTATAAGAAGTCTAAGAAGTGAAGAATTACCTATTACTACAGTTATCTGAAACAAATTGCCAGCATGTTCCAAAATGTTTAAGATGTTTCCTATTCAATCTCATGAAAAAAACAGTATTATTAATTAAAATGTTGAGTGAATCATTAAGACTAACAAACAATATGCCAAGCAAAATAGGTCTATACAGAAAATCCTTGCATTAAATTTTATTTTTTTTAACTAGGATATGTTTCTTCAAATCTGTGTATTTTGGTGCATTATTAATTAAAAACTTATTTGTTAGTTTCTTTTGACAATATTATATTCCAGGCCACCACTGAAACTTAAAAGAGCAGAGGGTCAATAGGCAAGGTCACATGGGGACTGCCTCAGCAGCTGCTGATAATATAAGCATTTATTCAGAACCATACTGTTTTAAGATTTCATATTCAAGTATTTCTGATTGTAAGGTACACCCTTTTTACATGGTGTCTTATATGTAGCTTGTCTAATTAAATGGAAAGCCTCCAAGAGGAAGACTAATATTTGAAATTTACTTAGTTCTATGGGGAGCCAATGTACTGAACAGAACAGAACACTGGGTTGGGGTTTATTTGCTTTTGGTGACCAGCTGTTTAGGAGGTGAGCTGCTGTGTTTTGGATCAGCCATTTCCACGTACAGTGAGTTGCGGTAAACCAGCCTGGAAGTCACAAAGGCAACAATCAGTGCAGCAATTTTCTATTTTTCCTCCAGTATAGTATGACAACAACATAGAAAACAAAGTTGTAGAAATCATGCAGAAAAGGTATGATCTACACTGATTCCAGAAACTATGGTTGAAAATAGACTAAAAAGAAACCCTTGAATATGAACTACTGAAAACAGTGCCATTTGGTAGTCTGAATGACTCAAATTTTTCCCTGGCACATATTAGTCAGGGACACACTAATACTTGTAGTGTCACTTAGTCCTTCACCTGTGAAAAAGTTCTATGGGATTAGGCAGGTGAGAAAATAAATCAAACTGCCCTGAACTGTACATACACACACATTAATTTAGGAGAACTATTCTACTCTAAACAAACATACACTGAGCTCTTCCAAATGGAAGATCCTTGTGATCTCAATTTTGAACTGGAGGTCACATTGTTTTACATCAAATCCTTCTTGAATAAATTATTGTTCATTTATATTTTAAAGCTGTGTTTTTAACTGATGGATTGTAATGATAATGTAAGCAAGAGGATAGTGCAGCCAAAATTCTGAAGTAATTTTCAAGGCTCCTTCTACCCATACACATTTAAATTATCGAGAGGATGTTCATTTTGCTTGAGTTTTTCGTTCAGAAGGTAGGTAGTTACCAGACGGCAGGTTGAAATTAGACAATCGCTCTTAAGAGCTGTATTTTATAAAAGTAAACCAAAGACGACACCTTTGCTTTTCCTTTAGGGACATAGTAGATTCCAGAAGCTCGCAAAAGAAAATAACGCTTCTTCCAAGACTTCTTGCCATCATCTTTCAGCCACAGGACTCCCTCTATTTCTGGCACTGTTACAGAACTTCCACAAAAACATTCCTACAGGGAGCCAATGACAGTATAGAAAAAAAAGAGAACATTAATATTTTAAAATGATGACATTGACTGAGTTTAGAAGTCTGTGGGCTGAAGTCCTTTATTCATCTAGAGAATATATATGGCATAATTAGTGACTTTTCCACACTGTTCTAACATGAAGGGTAATTATGAGTATGTGCCCATTTGAACTTTGCGTCTGATTTAATAGTTCTCTCGTCTGTACAGAATGCCAATAAAGGTGCTACTTATTGACAGGTGTGAAGGTTTCTTAACCAATGCTTATCAGTAATGGTCCCAAAAGTGCTCCAGTGGCTTTAACCAAACCTGAAAGCCATGGGCCCACACCTCAGCTGTTGGGTTACAATTTCCCAGGAATGCACAAAAACCTCACTAATAGTCAGTGGGCCCAACTATGATCCATCTTGTGTGTATTTTGCTGTTAGCAGAAATGTACTTAAGGTTCCATTTATTAAATAGATAATAAAAGCACTACAGATGTTATAATCATAACCCAGAATTGACTGGTATATGCTACAGAAAATTACAAGAATGAGGGGAGAGGGAGGCTCATTGTTCATGTCATGCTCACCGTCAGTACCTGGCCTGGGGAAGCCAATGATCTAACCAGCAGACCAAATTTGGTAATAATCCTCGTCATGTGCCACCTGAAGCACGTTGCGCATATGCTAAGATGACGACAAGCATAGCACAAGGTAGGGTTATAGATGGTCAAATGCCATGGCTTTAAGCAATCTTTTGACCTACTGGACTCCAACAATCTATAAAAACCATTTAATCATTTATTAAGTCATTAATAATTTATCATTTATACATTATTTATAAATATAAATGTATTTAAGTTTAATTTTAAACATTCATTTACATATTATGAATTCATGATTGTTGAAGTTTAAAAGTAAAATATATAAAGCAATCCCATGTTAGATGTAAGTACCGTAGCCTCGTTAATGTGACACCTCAGATAGCGTTTTTAGTATTAGATCGTCACTACTTTCAATTTGCAAAAAACTATATAGAATTTTAAGTTTGAGGTTGTATGTAATGCTTGTGATATTTACGTTTATTCCTACATTTGTTTTTGGGTTGCTTATTGTTTTTTAAAAGTTGTTTAAATTATTTTGATTTTAAGTAGCTTCCATTTCCAACAATGATTTCTCTCCTTAACTTTTATGATTTTTGTATTTTATGGATTTTTTTCAATCTGTTAAACCAAGATAGTGCCAATTATTTCTAAATTACCTTAGCAGTGCAGTTCTGGATACAGCATATGTTGTCTGAGAACTATGTTATAAAACAGGCTATAAACTTTGCAGGGTAGTGAGTAGCAGCTTGGATAGCACCATTCTCGGAAAAATGTCCCTCCTCTCACTGGTCAAAAACTAAGCTAGAATTCTGCAAGTGACAACTGTTTAAACACAGTTGTAGATAGCATGGTTTTGATCCCACAATGGATGGGGACTTTCGATTATTAAAAAAAATCAGCAGATATCTTTATTCCAAAAGCTCCCTATTTGAGAACAGGAGGAACTCTCTCAGGGGTACATATTCACATTTAACATTCTGCTCAACACTTTGCAGACCTTCATCTCTCATCATCAATTTAAATGTTAGCAATAGTTTAAGAGTTTATCATACTGTAGCTCACAAATCATCGTGCTTGTTTTGTTTTAGTTGTCTTACCTCCAGCAGCACTTCTTTATTTCTGTCTGCCATCTCAGAGGTTTCTTTTTTCCCCAGCAAATAGTTCTATAACAAAAGAAAATGAAAGGATGAAACTTCTATTGAAGTTTTGAAGTCAAACCAAGTTATCTTTTTCACGTCCTTGTGCTGATAAGAGCTTAGCTGTTCTAAGATCTGTCTGGTCCTCTAGTACAGCTAGATAATATAAAAAAAATGATTTTGGAGCAAAATTGAGACTCATGTGGCAGCTGCTAAAGAATAAAAGAAACCAAAATATTGCATTCTGTAATTTTAAAGGGCTGGAAAAAATCTTTTTGTATTTTCAGGAATATTAGCCAGTGCATGTGACATTACTTTAAATAAAAGTATCATAAACTGAAGTTCCCAGCCATCATGGTTAGCCATAAAGCCAATCACTGATTGTGTAATATAAACAGATTAACAAAATTAAAAACCCAGAATAAAAATTAGATGGAAAACAATTGGGCCTTTAGTAGACTACTCTATCTCATCATTCAGTATTTTAGAAGGCGCGGACATGGGACTGTTCTACTCTTTTGCACTCCATCTCTATAGTTTTTCATAATAAAAATAATACTTTCTACGAAAAAAATTCATGATAAACAATAACTTCTGAAAAAAAGAAGCAAAATAGCAATTGTTTATCCATACTGTGTATGTATTATCAGTATGATATAATCCTTTGCTCTAGTAAGGTGATTCTGCACTCTTCCCCACTCAACCTGGAAGGGGTTGGTACAGTGACAGGGAGCATCTTCCAGACCCCTTTATATTCACCTGCTCTCTCTGGAAGCAAAAAATATTCATGGTATTAGGTCAGACCAAGGTTTTTAACTGAGTAAGTAACACATTCATGCTGACTTCCATCTACAGAAGGCCCATTCTTATTACTAACAACCAGTGAAATGTATTGATGTCACACATGTATTGAGGAATACGCTTTCAAAAGTGACTAAGATTTTGGGTGCCTCAGCCGGATATCACAGAAAGAGGCCTGACGTTCAGTTCTCGCTGAAAATATGGGCTCCTTATAAGGTATCTCAAGTTGGGGAACCCGATATCACTACTCACTTTTGGAAAGTTAAGCCCATGAACCTAGTGTATTAGGTACCTCACAGACTGAAGAACATGATCCATACATAGGGTTACCAGATAGCAACAGGTCAGGGGGTGGGAGGCAATAGGCACCCATATAAGAAAAAGTCCCAAAAACCAGGACTGTCCCTTTAAAAATGGGACATCTGGTCACCCTACCCATACACCCAATATACAGACTAGAGATTAAGCAAGCAAGTGATCAAGGTGATGTTAAACATGCCTTTATTAATTCCTTATTTTTCAAGTGGTCCCTTTGTTTCGATTCCTGTTTTTATTTTCACCTCTGTCCCCTCAGTGCTGTAGGCCTCTAGCATTACATCATATTTTTTGCATTTATGCTTATAATCAAGAAACCCTAATTACCATTTCCCCTCTAGTTAATTATTGAAAAAGAACAGTGACCTTATTATTGTTAGTTGGTTGATCAAGAAACAGCTGAATGAAGATGGACCCTGGCTTCCTCAGGCATGCGCTCTCCTTATCTCTCTGCCCCTCCCTTGTAGGCAGCTGTCTATCCCACAGAATCAATCCAATTCCCCTCACCCTATCCTCGTGAGATGGTGTGGGGGGCGTTGCCAGTCTCCCCAAAGTGACACATGTCACAGCACAAGCTCAAACCCTTTCCTCCGGACTGTCTAGATGTGAATAGCACTAAGTATTGGTGAGTACTCCATGCAAACTGGTTACGTGGACTGCTATTAATTCAACTGAACTATTCACATACTTTGAAAATGGATTGGTTAGATCATCAAGATTTTCATTTAGGGGGCTGATCTTGCGCTTTTTTTTAACAGTTAAAATGCAAAGCTATGTGTGTGTGTTTGCACAGATACAAATATCAATATAAAAATGTTGACAAAGGTGCTACCAAGAGACATTTATAAGCTTAAAATTAAGTGAAAAAAATCAGCTTCAGACTTACCTGGGGATTTTTGAAAAGTGCATATTTTTCTATACGTTCCACAAATATAAGTTTGTTTTGACTGTCTCTGGTCCAGTTTAGAAGATTCTCAACTAAATTTTCATGGTCCTCGAAGATTCTTTCTGCATAAACAAGAAAGAGCAAACAAGTAAAAAAAAATAATTCTACTCACATTTTGTAACATGACCTCAAAAAATGATCCAGCAGGTGGACAAGACGTGAGGAAATACACAGATATATAGTTAACAGTTTGTTAAAAATGGAAGAAAAGGCTAGGAACAAGCCAATGGGAGCTGAGAGGACGGTTCTGGGAGGGGTGTAGAGGAGCAAACGGAGCCGCCTCCCCCCCATGAGGGACTCGCAGAGATGTGCCAGCAGTTGGCTGCATCCGGAAGTGGCGTGGGGCCACAGCATGCAGGCAGCCTGCCTGAGCCCTGCTGCAGCGCTTGACTTTTAGAGGCCTGTAGATAGCGATTGACTGGCAGAGGCTCCAGGATCGACCAGTCTATCGTGATTGACGGGCTGGTGACCACTGTTTTAGAGTGTAAAGAAGCGAATAAGTAAATTCATTTAAAAAAAACAAACCAGCTGCTCGCTAGGGGGCAGTCAAAGAGCCGCAAGTTGCCAACCCCTGGGTTAGATGTTTGTATACTTACAAAATAAACACAGTACAGTGAAGACCTGAATATTCTATTTTCAGCTATTTATCATCTCATTTGAAATTTATAGTTTTTACATACCCAGGGAACTTCTTTTAAACAAGAATTATGTAAAAATAAAATGAAAGAACACTCTTGATGTTCTAACTGAAAGATGGTTATATAAATGTACATAGCTAATTTAGGATCACAGGAAAATTTAGCAAGCCCTATCTCACTTGATGAAAATGAAATAAGGACTCTCAGAAACTTTACAGGAGAACAATTGCTCTTCTGTGGAGTCTAGTAGCTGAAAGAGCTTATTAAACTTCATTGCACATTCAGTTCATGAACAATTAATAAGGTAAAAGCAATTTATACCAGTTAGTTCACCCTGCTGTTACTATAGGCTCTGTGAAAAAGGCCCTCCAGATCTCTTGTCTTCTTCATTACACAATTAAGTATGAATTCACTGACAAGAGCCTTCCCCTCCTTCACAAAAAGATTTCTAGGTAAATCAGTAGGAACTGTGAGCCACTGACAACTTTGTGTACAATGGCATGCAGGTTTCTTTTTTAGAATTCTGGTTGTGAACTGCTAAATTGTCTAAGCAAACAGATGTGTGTATTGTTTTTTTCTTCTTCTAACACCCCCATAAGAAATTATATTTAACAACCTAGAATATGAAACTGTCGAGATTGCAAAGTTACCCAGTCAAGGCTCAAGAAAGGCCAAAGTTAAAGTTGCAAAGTTAAAGTGCAGCTATGGAGGTTAGCACAAGGGATAATGCTTTATGAATGTATGGACAGAGCTCCATATTGCTGCTTTACAGATGGCAAACAAGTCATGAAGTGAGGCTACCGAAACTGCCTGGGCTCTGGTAGAGTGGGCCCTCCTACCATGTGGAGGAAGATATCAGCTAACTGTAACAGAGCAGGATAGAGCCAGAAATCCACTTAGAAAGTCTCCGAGAAGAGATCGGTTGTCCCTTGATTTGTTCTGCTAAAAAAACAAACAGTCCAGGAAATTTTGTAATTGATTTTCTTCTCTGTAGGTAGAAGCCAAGGCACAGCTTACATCAAGGGAATGGAATCTCCTATCCAGTCATTGGTGGCATGTGGCTTCAGGGGAAAAAAAACCAGGTAAATGTATTGTTTGGTTTAGATGAAAGCCTGGGATTACACTGGGGATGAATTTTGGGTGTAGTCTCAGGGAAACCTTATCCTTATGGAACACTGTCTATGGTGGATCAGCCATAAGGACCCCTAGTTGTTCTGCTGTTCTAGCCAAAGCGATAGCCACTAGAAAGTTGACCTCCATATATAAGTGGGACAGCAAGCAAAGTGTTAATGGTTTAAATGGTGACTGTTAATGATGAGAAGACCAAGTTAAGGGTCCACATTAAAGCAGATTTAGTTATTGTGGGGAAGGCTCTGACTAGACCCTCTACAGAAAAAAATCATCACTAGATGGGTGAAAATAGGGTGACCAGATGTCCTGATTTTATAAGGACAGTCCTGATATTTGAGGCTGTGTCTTATATAGGCACCTATTTACCCCTCATCCCCGTCCCGATTTTTCACACTTGCTGTCTGGTTACCCTAGGTGAAAATGGAGTGGTTGTCATCGGAAGGTACTGCCAAGTGTGCTTTGTTGGGAACTAAGTGAAAGACCTGAGGTTTTCAAGGTGAGCAGATAGTCCCAAAAAATTGTGGGAATTTTAATTCTTCTGGGAACATCTGGTGATGCTGAGTCCAAACAGAAAATCTCTTCCACTTAGCAAAGTAACACTTTCTGATGGATTCCCTTCTGCTATCGTTAAGGATGGCTTCCTCGAATACTGAAAATGTCTGCTCTAGATTCAATAGCCATCCAAATACAAAGCTGTGGGGTGGAGGGAGTCCAGACTGAGAGGTCTGATCTTGCCCCTGTCCTGTGTCAAGAGGTCTGTGAAAGATAAAACACTGATGGGTGGGTAGGCTGACTGCTAGAAAAGACTATGGAACCCAAACTGTCTGGGCCACCTATGAACAATAAGGATGATCATTGCCCCATTCTAATGAATCTTCTTGAGAAATTAAGATAACAGTGGAATTAGGGGGAGGGGAATGTGTGTCCTGCCCACAGTATTAGAGGGCATCTCTCCTGGAGTCCTAACTGTGTAGTCTTGGGAGCAGTATATAGTGTGTTCCAAGAAAACAGGAAATGCAAACAGGCCCCAAGATGGGGATCCCTGTTATTTGAATATGCTCTTCACCATGGAATCTTATAGCTCCCAATCACAGTTGATCGAGAATGGTCTGCCGAAGCTGTATCCCTGGGAGGTGTACTGCTGTTAGGATAATATGGTGATGAATACACCAGTTTTACAGTTTCGCCTCCATGCAAAGGGAATAAGAATTTGCTTCTCCTTGCTTGCTGACATAGAACACTGTTATGTTGTCTGACATTCCCTAAATATGCAGGAATTCTATGATCAGTAAGAATTGTTTGCATGCTACTCGGAGAGCTCTCAGGTCCAGGAGGTTTATGTGCTTGTGCGTTCCTGGATTCACAAAGAGTCCATATTTCTTGTGCTGTGTGGTTGTCCAGATGGGTGTCTCATCCTAAGAGAGAGGCACCTATCTTCACAGGTGGGCACAGAGTAAAGGGAACTCCCTCTCCCCCCACACTCCTGCTCTGCCACCAAGCTAGAGAGTCCCACACTCTGAAGCGGGGGGTGGGAGAGAGGAAGGGAGAGAGGCAGGGAGCACGATTAATTTGTCCATATTGTGTCTGCTTGGCACATATACTGTCTGAAGCCAGGCTTGTAGACAGCAAAGCCGAAGTCTCACAGAAGATGTCACGTAGGTACAGGATTCCATTTGACCAAGGAGGATAAGGTTTGAACAAAACAACATCTGCAAGCTCTTTCTGAGATGATGAATTAAATTGTTCATGGATTGGAATCTATATGGAGGGAGATAAGCTCTGGCTCAGAATCCAGAGTCACTCCAATAAATCCTATGGTCTGTGAGAGAACTAAAATGGACTTTTCTGCATTCACACAGATTCCCAGTGATGCTAGAGATGATGAAGTATCATCTAACAAGATCTCCCTGTCAGCAGTCATCTAGGTAAGGAAAGACTGTTAAGCCTTGGCAATAGAAGCTTGTTGCCACAAATGAAAGTACCTTCATAAATGCTGCTATTCTTAATGGGAGCGCCCTGTCTTGATAACGGTTTGAACCTATAGTAAACCGCAGACATCTCCTGAGAGAGGGGTGGACGTCTATATGAAAACAGTCACCCTTCATGTCAAGAACTGTGAACCTGCCATCTCTGGGAATGGGATTATCGATGCTAAAATGACTATCCTGACTCTAAATCTGTGGATAAAGACACTGATTTGCGGAGGTCTCTATCCTCCCTTTTCTTTGGGATGACGAAATATTTGGAATAAAATCCCTCCTAAGCTTTCCTCATGAATGAGTATCCTCTCGTGAGAGTGGTCCCTAAAAAGGGATGGGTAAGGTGGTTTTGGAGGGGCAGAGGAACTCTACAATATAGCCTGAATAGATGATGTTGTGAAACTATGTCTGTTACCCACCAGGTATGGGAAAACTGAGCTAGGCCACCACCAAAACTGCATGTTGGGGGCAGAAAGAGATGGCATGTCAGTTGGTTTGCAACCCTCAGAGGTCCCATCAAAAGTACTCTTGACAGCAATTGTGGCTGCAAGGAGGAGGAAGGAGAAGCATTGTGTTTAATCCTCTTCCGCTTCTGCTGCGGTTCATATACCTTTGATGGTAGAAGGGCTGCAGTACTGGTCTGAATTTGTAAGACTGCTTATGATACTTCATCTTTGGTGCTGGTGTATATATATCAAGGGAGCAGAGGGTTGCCCTTAAGCCTTTCAATGAACATAATGACTCAGGGTAGGTCTACACTACAAAATTAGGTTGATTTTATAGAAGTCGATTTTTTGGAATTCAATTTTATACTATCTATTGCATATGTCCACACTAAGCACATTAAGTCGGCGGAGTGCATCCTCACTACCGCGGCTAGCATCGACTTACAGAGTGGTGCACTGTGGGTAGCTATCCCACAGTTCCTGCAGTCTCTGCTGCCCATTGGAATTCTGGGTTAAGCTCCCAATGCCTAATGGGGCAAAAACTTTGTCACGAGTTGTTTTGGGTTCATGTCATCAGGCCCCTCTCCCTCTCTCCTTCTGTGAAAGCGATGGCAATTGTTTCACGCCTTTTTTCTGGGGTCCCATTCGCCGGTCCTGCTCAGCCCACTGCCTGCCTAGACGATTGGAACTCCAGGCAGACAGCAGGCTGAGCAAGGCCAACGAATGGAGCCCCAGACCGGCAATGGGCCGAGCGGCTCAGCCTGCTGCCAGTCTGGGGCTCTGTCTGCCGATTCCTGCCAGCCAGGGTCCCGCTCAGCCGGCAGACCTGGGTGAGCTTGATCAGGGGTACCTGGACAGACATGGCTATCCTCCTCTTAGAGCACCGAATAGGAGTGACTTTACGTCATTCTCTTCTTTAAGTTTCGCCTCATGGAGATTCAGTCCTGCCTGGAATATTATGTGAGCTGGAGGTTTCTGCCTCAGGCGGCTCTCCCAGTCAGCAGCACCATGTTGTCGCACCTATCCTAGCCTTCCCCTTGCTCCCATAGCTCATGAAGCCTGGACAGTAGTAAGGAACAGTTCAACTTGTGGAATGACAAATCTAGAACAAAGGATTGCACTCTATGGGCCACGTTAAGATTATTTCAGAGTCCTAGATACCATTTAGTCCCTATAAAAGGCTTCATGAAAAATTTCCCATCCCTAACAAAAATGTTAATTTATCAGAGCAGCTGAAAGGGTAAGGAACCCGGGACTATAACTTAGAGAGAGCTTCCATATTATTTAACTCATAATTAATATAATTCAAAGTAAAATTTCACAGCCTGAACACGGTCTGTTCTAAGACTAAAAATGCAGGAGAGATCAGAAAAAGGAATAGTCACCTGTTTCCGCCCAGTTTCAAACCGGGGACGTTTCATATGTTAGGCGAATGTGATAACTACTACACTACAGGGCTTTTCTTTTTTTGCCACAGATTTTTCTGAATGCACAGGAATGTTTTCTCTAGCTACAGAAGCAGGGCTGACTCCAGCGATTTTGCCGCCCCAAGCGTTGAAAAACAAAAACAAACAAAAAAGCCGTGATCGGCGGCACTTCGGCGCCAGGTCCTTCCCTCTGAGAGGGACCAAGGGACCCGCCGCTGAATTGCCGCCGAAGACCTGGATGTGCTGCCCCTTTCTGTTGGCTGCCCCAAGCACCTGCTTGCTGCGTTGGTGCCTGGAGCTGGCCCTGTACAGAAGCTACCTAATGCAATGCCTATATCTATGGCCTTCCTGCTCACAAAGCAGTCATGCCCCCACCCAAGGCTGACACAGCGTGGAGTACATGTGACACAGTGACCTGGCTTGGGCAGGATTGCTAGCGAGGCATGATACTTTTGCCGTTAAGCAAACACAGCAATTCTTTCCTGGCCTCTGGCACTGAATGCCTCCATGCATTACACTGTGCCCGATCAGCGCCGGAGGACTGCATGAGCTTGGAAAACATGTCATTATGAGTGCATTTTTTTCGACTTCTAACCTGCGATAACCTCAGGGACGGAGATGATAGAGGGGGTATAGAAACATTATGGGGGGACTGCATGGTCACCTGTGCTGCTGAGTTTGTCATGCTGGCCAAACAGGAAATGAAATTCAAAAGTTCCCGGGGCTTTTCCTGTGTACCTGGCTAGTCCATCTGAGTTCAAAGTGCTGTCCCAGAGTGGTCACAATGAAGCACTCTGGGATAGGTCCTCGAGGCCAATACCGGCGAATTGCATCTACACTACCCCAAATTCGACCCAGCGATGTCAATTTCAGCACTAATCCCCTCGTTGGGGAGGAGTACAGAAATCGATTTTAAGAGCCCTTTAAGTCGACAAAAATGGCTTTGTCGTGTGGACGGGTGCAGGGTTAAATCGATCTAACACTGCTAAATTAGACCTAAATTCATAGTGTAGCCCGGGGCTCAGTCTTTTAGCTAAATAAGTTATTTCTGTCAAAGGGCAAGTTCTTCACATTGGACTGAACTTCACTGGGGCAAGTCAGGATTCCTGACACATCACAATAGTTGCCATTACCCTGAGGCTGCATCAACTGCAGCCTGTAGCAATGTTCTAGCCACCAATCTACACTCCTCGATAAGCACTTGAAATTGACTGCTATCCTACTGAGGGAGCTTGTCTCTGAATTCCAAAATTTTAGAGGCATTGATATAATCACACTTTGACGACAAAGCCAGGTAATTGCAGACTGATGGATGAAAATATTTGTTATGAGTAAGTCCACACATTTGGCCTCTTTATCTGAAGGTGTGGGCTTTATGTGGTGTTTCCTTTTCCTTTCAGTGGTCACTTGAACCACCAAAGAGTTTGGGGCAGGATGAGAGAACAAAAACTCTGCCCCCTTGGCTGGGACACAGAACTTCTTTTCTGCCCTCTTAAGAATAGGTGCACATGTTACTGGAGTAGGACACGTGACTTTGGAAGGCTCTAGGATGGCCTCATTAATGAGGAGCGCCGCTCTACTAGAGCCCACATTCTGCAAAATATCCAGGAATGTGTGAGATGTCTTGTGAATTTCCCCCAGAGGGGTTGTGTCACCACCTGCCATGCAACCTTAGGTGCCTCACAAATGCTTTGCTCTTGTAGCTCCAAATCTGGGCAGATCACAAACAGCATGCAGATCACCCCAAGTGGCCTTATATATCTACACCCCTGGTCCAGCAACTCTGACCCCATCAGCCTGTCAGCAACATACCAGCCACCCTCTGGCTTCCAGCAGCCTTGGTTACTACCTTCAGGATGACCCCAACACACATCAAGTCCCAAATTCCGCCCCCACCCCCCAAACATGTGTTCTGCACTGTTCAACCCTCTCCTAGGCAGTTCAGCTATTAGAGGCCTGTTGTCCTAGTAAGAGGTCAATGTACAACAGTTTGCTACTTTAATTGGAGTTATCAAATAATTCAGTTTGAACACAACACTGGATTAGTTTTAATTAAAAATAAAAAGTTCATTTAACTAGAGAGAGACAGATTTTAAGTGAATACAGGTACAAGGTATTAAAGTCAGAAATGGTTGCAGAACTCCAAACATAACTGACAAGCAATCAAAATGATGAAAAATTTATTCCAACAAAGGTTGGTGAACACTAATAGTTTTATGGATCAATAACGTTTAAAGTAGCATGAAGTCCATATGGTCAAATGCTAAGTGAACTGATAATACTAAGATAAAAAGTAGGAATCAAAATTATTAACATGTTTACTTACCCATTTGTAATTCAGATATGGTTTCTACCAGTGACCAGTCTAAACTGTAGCCACAGTGGGATTTGTCCATCAAATTGTCCAGTACTTGTCTTACTGTCTGTCTCTCATCCACCATCATAGTTTTGGAGCTATCATCAGACATGTGAACTCTGATTACCAGCTGTGACCAGAAGAGGAAGAAGAACAGGGATTAATTTCCCAAACATATTTCTTATTGAACCTAGATTATAAAAATAAAGTTTCGCTCATATAGAGTTTATATCAAAATCAATTCCTTCTCCCTTAAAGAAGCAAAGAACCATATTTAATAACTAGATGTTCATTTCAAAGCCCACTTATCAAAAGGTCATGTTCCTTTTGTAAAAGGAAAAAAATCTACAATATGTAGTTTTATTTTAGTTATGCTTTAAAAAAACAACATATTGCCAAAAAAAGAAATTTGTCTTCACACAAGCTTGTCTCAAGCAACTAGATGCGAGCACAAATGCCTTATATAAATTCATATGAAATTTTACGCATTGCTCTTTTAAAAATTGATACAAGGATAATTTATTTCCATTGATCTAACAGACAATTAACTTTTATTAATTACTGTTTTCATTCTTATGAAAAAATAAAAGAATGCAAGGCTAACGTGTTATTAATTGAAAATTATATAAAAAGAGAGTTTTGTTTATTGTTGCTATTGCTCATAAATTTGCATTTTTCATTTCTTTAGCCTCCAGATTTTCCTAACTTTGTCAAAACCAACAAATAAAGCACACAAACTCAGACTTTAAGGTCAGACGGGACCATTATGACCATCAAGTCTGACCTCTTGCACATTGCAGGCCACTCTTGTAATAGACTCATAACCTCTGGCTGAGTTAGTGAGGTCCTCAAATCATGATTTAAAGACTTCAAGTTACAGAGAATTCACCATTTACTCTAGTTTAAACTTGCATGAAGTTAATCATATTACTGGTACATGAATATTTGAAAACTCATCTCCACAGTACAGTATGTCCATAGTATTTTAGCATCCCTATTTAGTTAAAAATACCCAACACACTTTAAATATATAGTATGAGATCCATACAAGGAATTCAGGTCCTAAGTATGATTAAAAAGTCACAATTATACATAAATACATGGAACACAACACAAGTGTTTTTCCAATTATGATGGGCAATGGAAGCGGCATATAGCTTTAATTTAAAAATTTGCAAGTCATAAGACTTCTGCCACATTTTGCATAAATATTAGTCTTTCACTGGTGGGGCAGTCAAACAAAACAAGTTCTCTATTTTAAATTGTTTTTACTTGAAAGGTGTGTGGGGAAAGCAGCACTGTTTTTAAAACTTAACTGCTAATTCCCTGCTGTCTCACTATTACTTTAAAAAAAGAGCAATGTTCATATAAAAATTATACCTCAATCTAATCTGTTGCCTACACTAACATAGTAAAACAAAGAATGTTAGAATCTTGTTTCCATCTTTTATGCTATTGATTACTTTTTTTGCACCTCACTCAGCTTGCAAAATTAAAAGAAGTTAGTTGATTTGTTCTGAATTCTCACGCTCTAGCACAAAGTTGTAGCATTTGATTTGCAAATATTAAATGTGGCATGTTTAAATATTAACATTTTTCAGTGATTTAAAAACACTGGACATCATCTTGTTAATATTAAGAGATACAGATTTATTTCTTAAATATATCTAAATATTGGCCCTAAATTACTTGACAGTTTCCCTAAATTTGGAGGCAACATCTTTACTATCTTTGACATAGCATCAAATACTGTCTGTGTTTTCCAATCATTACTCTTCTGCCTATTATTATTAACTAAAGGAGAGTTTGTATCTTGCAAATTGGAAGTTGGAGAGTCTGATACAAGTATATTGAATGAGAGTGTATAAAGAGGACAAGACAGTTTGAAGTGCAAGGCTACTGAATAGGTAAAAAGACAATTGAATGCACATTGCCAAAGTCTTTTAAATCTGTATCTGGCTGCAGAATAAGCTACTACTAAGAAAAAATACGATGCAACACCATATAGTGTAAATTCTTGATTAAGCCCTGACTGGATGAGAAAAGGAATAGAATAGTTACTTAAAATTTGAATAACTTAACTACAGATCAGAGAGCAATGTCCCTCAAAAGAAAAACTAAACTTAAAAAGAAGTATTTTTATTAAAATAATTTAAGGGTAATTAACAGAGAAGAGCAGAATTGAACCCATATTTTCTGATTCAATAAGGATTACCTAGGCATCATTTAAAATAACAAATATAGCTTACCTTTTTCACTTGTGCCTCTTTAATCTTTTCCAAAGCAACCCTGATCTTCTCCGCTTTCAGTTTAGCAGCCTGCTCTTCCTGGGGGAACACAGCAAACCAACTAAATAAATGTCAGTCTGATTTTAGGACTTCAAAGCTTCTAATTATGAGGTTACCATAGGGTAGAATTTGAGAAGGAATACTAGTTCCCCCACTCACAACAACCGCTACTGTGGAAATTAAAGGAACAATCATTGATGCTGAAAAAAACTACTAAGTTTAAGATGCAAAGACTTCCTGCATCTGTCGGATATACACAGATCAGACCATATGGCTTTGAAGACAGAATACAATTGTTTTTCTGCACTTTGACAGCCAATATTGCATCATTCCTTTCCATTCTACTTTTTTCTTTTGCATCCATCAATTATTGAATGCTTTAACTTGCCACAGATTTACGACTGTCCCAGCCATACCATATTTGCCAACAGTACAATTAAACACATCCAACAGATTTTCAGTTTATCAAGGTTAACATCACAATGAGAGATACTATAGCTTACTGTTACAGACACTTCCATTGAATAACATTCCACGCTATTCCAGTCTGTTAAGGAAGCTTTTAACATGTTAAACTGCTTGGCAATAGCTCAATACTTTCACACTACACATCCATGTTCCATGCTGTTTTTCCTCATTTAAAAAAAAAAAAGTGTTCAGATCACCAAATGTAAGAAGTTAAACCTCCTTCTTTAATACATTTCCTTTTAAAAATCTAAGTTTGTTACAATTTAAAGCACATTAAAGGAATCTGAATCCATTCTCTCTCTTAATTGCTTTTGATAAAGAAACCAGTATACTGCAACATTACTAATACATACTTTCAATCTCCAGCAATCAGTCTATAATATTACTAGTGCAACAGAGTTGAAGTGATCTGCTGAAACAAGAAACCACTTCTGCAGAAACTCTGCATGCAGGTTTCAAATTTCAGAATTTTAAGATTTGGATTACTACAGCATGAAGTGTCTAGGAAGCACATAAACCACCTTGTAGAACTCAATTAGAAAGCCACAAAATTAAAAATACTTCTGTCAGTTCCCCTCAAAAATAGGTTGCTTTCAGAGCAAAAGTAGCACAATGATGGAAAGACAGCGCCAACTACAGTGATTAACACGTTATCATTTCATTCTACAAATAAAATCCCTAAGCCGCTTCTCTGTTACTGTTTGGATGAAGTTGCCTTTTATTTAATGATATTCATCCATCTTCAAATCTGCGCACAACTTCATTAGGAGTAACACCGTTACTGGCATTTTTCACTTCTGCAAAGCCATTGTTGTTGTTCTTATCCTCCGGAGTGGCTCCTTCCTAGGCGACTTTGTGTTACTCATACTTAGCCACTTTTGTCCCTTCATTCTCAGACTGTACTTCTATACTACATAGTAGGGATGGCAACAGCTGTGGAGGGGTATAGACTTGCTTGTGAGAAACATAATCTTTTTCAATAAGAGAAGCCAATAAGCTGACAAGAGCAGTAATAATTGGGGTTTGAAACATTAGCTGAAAACTCAATTAGGCAAAGAACAACGCTTTTTATTACGCTAGTGAAAGACTCATTTTAATTTATCATAAAGATGGTATCACATAACTAGGAAAGGTTATACCAGAATATATTGTTTAGAAAAAAGGAAAAAAACAAAAACAGTAAGATATCTGATAAGATTTTTAACTTTAATCAAATGATCTACAATTCCAGAATTTTACAGTATTCATCCTACCTCTTAGTCCTGGTTGTTTTTATCCACAAAACACGTGTTATCCAAAAGCAAAGAAAAGCTCTATTAAGATTTTTTTTTTTAATTTGGAAGAGTAAGGTTCTACAATTAATTATTTTATGCTCTGGGCTGCTCCTGAAGTCAATAAGAGCAAGAGGGATAGCTCAGTGGCTTGAGTATGCTAAACCCAGGGTTGTGAGTTCAATCCTTGAGGGGACCACTTAGGGGTCTGGGGCAAAAATCAGTACTTGGTCCTGCTAGTGAAGGCAGGCGGCTGGACTCGATGACCTTTTGAGGTCCCTTCCAGTTCTAGGCGATAGGTATATCTCCAATTTTTATTATTATATTACATATTTTTAAGACCAATTTTGGGAAACTGAGCAATTTCTGGCTTTTAAAACGGTATCTATGAACTCAATCATAAACCTTTATTTCTGTACAGAGGCTGCAAACATGTTCAATTTGGCTTTTTACTTAAGTCAAGGGGCCCAGTTTTCCGTCCCGCTGCATGTTGTACATGTGCACTGAGTACACAACTATCTGAAAGATAGCATTTTACACCCACTTTGCACAGATGCATGTGAATACACAAAGAGCAAGGCTTTGGAGAATCAGGCCTCATGGCTTTAATACACCTGTGCCAGTGCACCGTAATTATCTTTTCTGATATTCTAGTCTTAAAAGATTCCTTACTAGAGAACCATGATAGATCGTGTGGCAGTTTAGGATAAACATGTTTAAGTATGTGCTGTTATTACTAAAGTAAGTTTCATTTGAAACTCTAAGGACTGGCTAAAGAGATGAAACAATAGCCTATAATCATAGAAATGTTGGACTGGAAGGACCTCAATAGGTCCCCTGCACTGAGGTAGGACTAAGTATTATCGAGACCATCCTGAAAGGTGTTTATCTAATCTGGTTTTAAAAACCTTCAATGATGGAGAGTTTACAACCTCCCTAGATAATTTGTTCCAGTACTCAACTACTCTTACAGTTGGGAAGTTTTCTCTAACGTCTAACATAAAACTCCCTTGCTGCAATTTAAACCCATTACTTCTTGTCCTGTTCTCAGTGGTTAAGGAGAACAATTTATCTCACATCCTGCAGCACACACACTTCAGGACCAGACTTCAAAGAGAAACTGCTGAGCTTCAGTTCATTTGCAAATTTGACACCATCAGCTCAGGATTAAACAAAGACTGTGAATGGCTAGTCAACTACAAAAGCAGTTTCCCCTCCTTTGGTGTTCACATCTCCTCTGCTAGCAGAGGGCCTCATCCTCCCTGATTGAACTAACCTAGTTATCTCTAGACTGATTCTTGCCTGCATATTTATACCTGCCTCTGGAAATTTCCACTACGTGCATCTGACGAAGTGGGTATTCACCCACGAAAGCTTATGCTCCAATAGATCTGTGAGTATATAAGGTGCCACAGGACACTGTCGCTTTTTACAGATCCAGACTAACATGGCTACCACTCTGATACTTTACAATATGTGCTAACTACTTAAGCTAAACAATCTGTTCCACCTTGCATTTTGCTGTGAGGCTGGGAGTACTTTTCCCAGATCTGAAGAAGAGACAGTGTAGACCCCTACAGGACTCCACTTGATATGTTCTTCCAGCTTGATTTTAAATCAACGATAAACTACCCTTCCGAGTATGCCTTTTCTAACCAGCTGTGCATCCATCTTATAAATAGGTTAGTCTAGGCTATATTTCTCTAGTTTGTTTATGAGAAGGTCATATGAGACAGTATCAATAGCCTTACGAAAGTAGAGATATATCACATCTACTGCTATTTCCGGGCCCCCTACCCTCCACAAGGCTTCTTACCCTGTCAAAGAAGGATATTATGCTGGTTTGACATGAGTTGTTCTTGACAAATCCATGTTGATTACATACTGCAATATTTTTAACTTTTAGACTAAAACTATTAGAAATTAAAAAATTCTAAAATTGTAATTTTCCTAAAAAAGATCTTATTTACGAGCAGCAAATGCTAAAGAAGATTAAAACTCATGTATAAGAAAAATCAAAGCAAAACTAAAAATATGATTTTTTTAAAAAATAGTTAGGACTGTTCTTTAGTTATTAAACAGAGCTTTTCTTTTAAAATAATTGACACATCAAGAACAGTATAGCAGATTTGGCAGGTAATGCTTCACTGATGCAGGGTGGGGAATTATGTATTGTCATGATTTTTTCCCCGAAAGTACAATTGGATTATGACTTTTTTAGTAGTATGATTGGATTAAAGTTGGTATTTTCCAAAGTTTGCTACACTCTAATCAATCTACCTCTTTTCCCCTTCCCAGTCAAACAAACCATAAAACAAACAACCTTGACACAAGGGACAAAGAGGATTAACAAACAAGAAGCCTATGCAACCAGACAGTGTACTGAGCTAACTACATTTCTCATTTCTTGTGAGACATATTTTCATGAGAAGACAGGTGACAGTAATATATTTGAATACACCTGCAAGCCATTCAACCACAAACTGACAACTGTTGTACACAACTGTCTAAATTTTAGAAATATGACATACTAATCAATCTAATCACATTTAGCATTAGCAACTCATTTCCCCTGCAACAGTAAACAAACCTAAAATATGAACTTGAAATAGTTTAGAACCCTTTGGAATTGGAAACAGCAGTACAACTAAGGTCCTAGACTCAGTGTGACTACTCAAGTGGACAGTTACCCATGCAAGCATGTATTTGTATGATTGAGGCCTAAAAGAAGTTTATTCCAAGCAATGATTTTACTGAAATTGCATCTAATTACAGAAGAATATAACTAATTATCACATCACAAATACAGAATCCCAATAGTTCTCAAAAAAATCAGCTTTGTGCTACTTCTCAAAGCACTAATAGCTACAGTGATATCTTATTAATACAAAATATATTAGCATACAGTGAACAGAAATAGATAAAAACTAAGCTAAACTGTGATACAGTGTTCTTTAATAATTACGTTATTTTGTTAAGTTTTCTTGTTTATTTTCAAAACCGGCAACTTGCAGTGATTCTCTCAATAAGTGAATTTCAACTGCATCTGAATATTACTGTTATACAAAAAACCTATGTTAATGCAATTTGTTAAAGTAGCACAGTTAAAACTGAAAAAAAACCCAAGAAATCAAAAGTTAAAAGGTTCCTTTAATAATGCTACCCATGGGTACATTACAACATCTATTTCATAATTCCTTGTTAAATTTGTAATTAAATATGTTCTGTGTTTTAACACAAAAGATTTAGGCTGTGCAATGTGAGTTAATGTTACTCCAAGAAACTTAACTTTTGCATTTCTTGACTTTACATTTTATTGTATATTAATGTAGTTTTTTGCAGTTGAATTCCTTATATTTTGAGGGTTTTTTTGAAAGAAAACTTGCATGTATTTAATAAAGCTAGCAATTAAGTGGTACTATTTAAGCTATGAAGTTCACACTTCATTTAAGTGAATGCGGTAGACATGAATTTCATAAAACATGAAATGGGATCCAGTAAATCTTTTTATAGTTTAATATTTGAAAAAGTTTTCTCCAGAAAGTTTCTCTTTAAAGGATGTGCAAGCAAGAAATCATAATCAAATGCACTTTGGCAATATTAATCTGTACATAAAAATTTCCCAGCCAAAGAAGTTTACAATTTAAGATGTAGCTTGATGATAATTTTAAATGTATAGCTTTATCTAAAACTACATAATGTTTCTCAGTGGGATAAACCCTTTTCATGCACATTTTCATTTGATGCCTTGGCAAGTGTGTACACATGAACACCATTCTAGTATACAATCCACCAGAAGCAGGAAGAACATGAGGACAGACATGAAACTGGGAGTGTGGGGACATGGGGGGGGGGGAAGAGGCACACTCAAGGTTTCTGTCCATGCCACCCCATTTCTTAATACTTATGTATCCAAACCTGTAAAGTGGTTTTAAAAAGGTAAAAGAGGAGAGGGCTGGGAAAGAGCAGAAAAATAACAACTTTTGTTCTGGGCTGCTGTTAAAGCTCCTTTACTACATAACAGCTGGAAAAAAATTCCTCAGGAAAACATAGCTGCTGGCCAGTTAAAAAAAAGTGTTAACACAAGTATAGCTTACTAGAAAAAACAGTAGTTCTAAAGCAGGGGTGGGAAAACTTTTTGGCCTGAGGGCCACATTGGGGAATAGAAATTGTATGTCGGGCCATGAATGCTCACAAGGTTGGGGTGCAGGAGGGCTCTAGTTGGGGATGTGGGCTCTGAGGTGGGGCAGGGGATGAGAGGTTTGGGGTGCAGGAGGGTGCTCTGGGCTGGGATCGAGGGGTTTGGAGAGCGAGAGGGGGATCAGGACTGGGACAGGGTTGGGGTGTGGGGAGAGGCTCAGGGGTGCAGGATCCAAGCAGCACTTACCTCAAGCGGCTCCTGGAAGCAGCAGCATATCCCTTGTCCGGTTCCTACGTGGAGGCACAGCCAGGTGGCTTTGCACGCTGCCCCATCCGCAGGCACTGCCCCTGCATCTCCCATTGGAGTGCCGGAGGGGAGCAATGGAGCACATAGGAGCTTGAGCGGGGCCATGCCATAGCTTCCAGGAGCCGTGTGGAGCGGCCCCCGACCCAGCGCCCTGACTGGAGCGCCGGAGCAGGGCCGAGCCATGTGGTGCAGCCCCCGATCCAGCGCCCTGACTGGAGTGGGGCCGAGCTGCATCATGCAGGCCATGACCCAGCGCCCCAGCTGGAGAGCTGGAGACGGGCCAAGCTGTGTCGTGCGGCCCGTGACCCAGACCCCACTCCCCACAACAGAAGCTCGCGGGCCAGCTTAAAAAGGCTCACGGGCTGTAGTTTGCCCACCCCTGTTCTAAAGTATAATTGACAAATACAGCCAAAGTCTACCTATTTAGCAAATGTGCCCTTGTTGCTTCACTATATTGGCATAATCTATGTATAGTCCTCGTCTTCAGATTTGCCCCAGCTTCACCCTAGGAGCACTTAAACTTTTTTTTTTTAAATAATCAAAGAAATGGTACACAGAAGGTGGACATTAGTGAAGTCTGTCTCCTCATATAATGGATGTGCAAGTCTCTCAAAAAGATAAAACTACATAGTCTTCCTCATCCAATCTGGTCATCGCTGAATAGAATCAGAGTCCGTACCCTTCATCTCCGATATAACAATTCCAAACTACAGGGGGATACAGTAATTATGATTCCCAACATAAACAGTGGCAGAAAGTTGACAGCAATATATTAAAATGCAAGGAGTGCCTCGTGGGGTGTTACTGGCTCTTTTTCTATGTTACGGAAATAATTTAGAAGTTATCCATAAGAGACTTCTAAGTATCTTTTCTTACACTACGGTGTTTTTTCCAAATTACACCAAGTAAGAGCACTCAAAATAGCAAATCTGAACTGTTCTTTCAGTATGAAGACAACTGTTGCTAGTAATTTTAATTCATTTGAAGGATGTTATTGTTTTCTGGCAGTATGAGAAAAAGCATCCATGTGCTTCCCACAGTTTGATTTTTATACCTGTAAAGTGGAGGAGAACACAAGAGCTTTCAGACTCCACAGACTTTTGACTCCATCTGATTTTTTTAGCCAAGAATGCTAGCATGAATCTTACATGCTCTCCAAAAACTTGGAATCTTTGATGGATATTTGCAGTAACGCAATAGAATATATTTAAAATGAGACAGCCTTTAAAAACAGCCTGACAAGAGGAAAAAAGTCACTCTAGTAAAAGTAAAAGTTTGTTTTTTGTTTTTTTTGAGGGTGGGGAAGGGGGAGGTGGAGGGAGGGGTAAGCATCAAGCTTATAAACCCAGAAGTGGGAACTGCATTCTATCAACAAGGAAAAAGTCACATGCAGGTGGAAAGAAGATGCATCACCTTGGTCAGCAAATGAGAAGGCTTTCCTGCAATGTTTCTCAGAAGAAGGGATGTTTCCCTGTCCAGATAGGAGTGCTTGTGCAGAAAGAAAAAGAGAGAAAGAAAATAAGTCAAAGGAAATCAGTGCAGTAATTTTATAGTGTGTTGATTATAGTAGACAAGCAGAGTTTAAGCAAACACTTAAAAACCTTCCGCACTTAACTTCCCCACACAAACTCCTCCCATTCATAAAACTCTAACGATCTCTAGACAACAAATTCCAGAAACACTTTTGATGGAAAGCAAAGGTTTAATAAGCAGCTGTGCTATTAAAAGACACCATCTTGCCTTCACCTGTTTTTCAATGGCATAACAATTATAAAATACATTTAAAGAAAATATTTTCTTACCTGTTACTGATTTCTTTTCTACAAGATACTGGCTAGGATTTTCAAAATTATGTAAGTGACCTAGGAGCACGAGTAAATGGGACTTCCATTATTAAGTCACTTACGTAATTTTGAAAATCCTATCCACATCATGCAAATCCTATACAACTGGGCTTGTTTCGGCTGTGCAGAAATGAAGACAGCATAGAACTGTCAGTCACGGAACCAGGAACATGCTGGTCAAGCTTTGTACCCTGGCTGCTTTTCCCAAGAAGAGGACTTCCAAAACTGTAGAAAAAACCTTACCATAACGAGAGTAACTGATAATCCTGAACTATGGCCAACAAATTAAACCTTTCATGTACAGATATCCTCTCTCTGAAAACACAGTCCCCAGAAGGATGGGTCAGATTGCTGAATTTCTCACAAGTGAGAAATTTGCAGAAAAACCAAGTTTTCTCTCTCCTACAAGAGTTTGTCTGACAATCATCCACATTTGGGAAGTGACCAAGAGTTAAAATTTCCTAGATGAGAGAGCAGATCAAAGACAAAATAGGACTCCCCCCAAACATCTTAATGCCAGTAAGACAAAGGTAACAGGAAGTGTAAGATCTGATGTCTTCTGTTCAGGTTTTAGAGCTGGTAAAACATGGCTTTCCTTTTTGGGCAGCTTTTTCTATCCTTTACCTAGGCGGCTATTCCACCAGTAAATCTGGCAGAAGCCAGATTCTGCCTGAGGTGGGAGTCTTCATTCCATGGGCATTAAATGGTTACTCCATTGGCCAAGAATTTAAATTATACATAAACTGCATCAGCCACCAAGGAAGATGGGAAGGATATTTTCTAGAGAACTGATTTGACGACCTTCTCTCAAGTCATTCGTGAGAGGTCACTACCGTGGAAATTATAGCTCTGGAATAACATGTACAGAGGATAAAGGTCTGGAAATAGAGGATTCAGTGTTTCTCTTTGGGGAGATGTCTGTTTTACTAATCCCAGGGTAAGTAAGGGTAAGAAAGAAATCCTCCTCTGAGCATTTGTTTAGATTGGGAAAATGAGTGCTGTTTTAAAACATGTTAGCTAATGCATTAGCAAATTTTCAAACATGACCAAGGATACGCACTAATGCTTAAAAACACACTAGTCACGAACAACCAAGTCCTTGTGTAGACCAGGATTTAAAAACGTGAGGGAGAGATGTGCTAGCTAACAAGTTCTAATACATTTGAAAAATGGAGTGTGGATACGATACTGTGTAACTTAACCCATGTTAAATTGGTAAA
Source organism: Gopherus flavomarginatus (assembly GCF_025201925.1). Lineage (NCBI taxonomy): Eukaryota > Metazoa > Chordata > Testudines > Testudinidae > Gopherus > Gopherus flavomarginatus. The sequence goes on along the minus strand of NC_066626.1, from coordinate 21,356,171 downwards.
GCTAAAGTCTAGACTCACTTCAAGCTTTAAGTCAGCCTGGCACATGTTAAGTTGTCTACACTAGAATTTTCGAACACATTAGTTCGAACATGTTAGCTAGCACATCCTACAGATAACATCTTTTATGACCATGGCTGCCTAATAACTTTTTCCAATATCATGGCCTTTACCCACGAGATGCTAAGTTATGTTTAAGAAGTGATAACATTTAAAAAACAACTAATTTTTTCAGTCTGGACAAGCCTGAGTGTGTGCACTGTATCGTTGGCCAAGGAACACAATGCTTTGTTTAAAATGAAAGTATGAGTAAAGAAGAAGTTACTCACCTTGTGCAGTAATGATGTGTCTTCGAGATGTGTCCCTCTATAGGGGCTTCACTGTATGAGTGTTCCACTGTAGGTGCACTTGCATCCGTGCACTGCTTATTGGAGAACTTTGACTGCAGTATCCATTAGGCCAGCACATGTACTGTTTCTCCTCGTGCTGTGCCACAAGGCTAGCCAGCTTGCATGGGCTACCCCCTGCCGCCCCCCCGCCCAGTTCCTTCTCTATTGCAGACTCATTGACAAGAACTCTGAAGTAGAGGGGAGGAGGGGAAGTTGTGGAGCACCCACAGGGACAAACATCTCAAAGAATTAACGTTATTGCACAAGGTAACTTCTTTGAGTAGTGTCTCTACAGATTACTCCCGAGCAGTATTCCTTCCGGAGAGCTGTGACTTTGGAGTTGGGTCACTTACAGACGACAGTACTGTGGAGCCGAAGATACCATTGGAGGCAGAGTCCCCAGTGATGCATAATTTTCTGCAAAGTGTGAACTGATGCCCATGTTACTGCTGTACAGATTTCCAAGATAGGGACATTCTTGAAGAAGACCAAGTATGAGAAGATCAACCTTGTGGTGTGTGTACGAATAGTATCTGGAGGGCTCATACTGAAAACTTGATAGCAGTGTCTGATGCAGTTCGAGATCCACTTGGAGAGTCTTTGGGCTGATATTGCTGAGCCGTTGGATCTTTCCTCAAAATTGCCTGGGGGATTTTCCTGAAAATCTTCATCCTGTCCAGGTAGAAGCCTGGGGCTCTCCTGACATCTACAGAGTGTAATATAGCCTCCACGCTGGCATGTAGGGTACTGTCCTCTGAACTGGGAGAGGAGGTACAGAGAGACAGGGAAAGGGATTGGTAGGCATATCACAAGCTGTGACAGATAAAGGTACTAGGTCTGTCTCAGCCAAGTAGGAGTGATCAGAATGATGTGTGCTTCATCTTTTAATAGTAAGGAAAAAGGAGGAAAGACGTAAAGAAAGTCTCCGTCCCAGGAGAAGGAGGAGGAGAGCATTGTCCAGGGAGCAGTAGCGTGGACATTTCTTCTTCAGGTAAGGGTGAACAAGTCTGTGGTAGGTGCCACCAGAATAGATTGTGAAGTTCTACTGGGTCGAATTCCCACTCATGATTGTGTGGGAATTTGCAACTGAGATTATCCGCTATTGAGTTTTGTGTGCCTGGAGGTAGGAAGCTGGCAGTGTAACAGTGGGAGATACACTACTTCCATAGTCTCATTGCCTCCATGGAAAGGGAGGGTGACCTATCGATTGTCTGTTAGGACTCTCGTGTATGATACTTTGATCAGTAACAGGAAGTGGGTGCCAGCATTCCTGACCGCCTTTAGCTCGAGGTGGTTGATGTGAAGGGACATCTCCATGGGTGACTATTTGTCTTTTGTTGCAAGGCCATTTAGATGTGCACCCCTCCCTATGAGCAATGCTCAGTGGTAAGACGTTTGAGAGGCACAGTATCGATATGCAGCCCAGGGGTCCCAGTATGGCCACTGGGGTGGCGGTGGCGCCCATGGGTGGCTGTACCAAGATAGTGGTGGTGGGGCTATCTGAGGGTATGTTCGAGGACTCTGTTGATACTGAGCACTGTAAGGAGCCTGGGAGGAATACTGTGATTCTGCCTCCTCAGGTTCGCTATCCGAGCCTTCACTAGAGACTGGGAGGAGCATGACAGAGCAGCAGGGAAGACTCTCATGCTATTCAAAGACTTAGTGCAGAAGTCCCAGCACCGAGGAGACTCCAGTATGTCTTATATGTGAAGGTCCCTAGAGTGTCTGAATTCCAGCAGTGCTGACTGACTCGATGCTCCTGGCGGTACCATGGAGGATGAAGATCTTGTCCATACTGGATGCTCTAGTGCCAAATGAGGTGTCGATGATGGTACCTGTGTAAAATTGCATACTGGTAATACCTTTCTAGAAGAGTGCTTATTCCTGTTCTTGTCCCTCACTGTCACTGTGGCTCTCTCGGGTCTCACTGTTGGGATTTTCTGCTCTTTTTTGATGATTTGTGAAAGGTCTCAGCAATTTGTTTCTTTGACCCGCAGCCTTTTTACCTTGAAGGCTCTGGGGAAGGCTCACATCTTCCAGGTAACTTGTGGCGTGGGTACAGAGAGGGTGGAAAAGCCGCCTGCATGAAGATAATTTTCTGTTCAAGTTCTCTAGCCTTATGAGACCGGGATCTGATTTCCTGGCAAAAATCACACTTTTGTTAAATGTGGTCTTCCCCAAGGCAGCGAATGCACTGGGAGTGCTTGTCTGTAACAAAGATCGCCTCTTTGCAAGAGAGGCACTTCTTGAAGCCTGGTGAGTGAGGCATACCACATTGAGGGAAGGGTCCACAACAAGGGGAAAAAAGCAGAAAAAAGTCTCTTTTGTGGAAAAAAAAAAAGGGGGGGTGGGGAATAAGAGAAAGCCCTACAGCTAGAACTACAACTAAGAACTAGGAGACTAGCTAACTATAGAAATACAAATCAAAAGTAATGGTCCTAATGGACTGGGAACAGTTCCGTCTCTAGCCAGGGCGGCTGAGAAGGAATTGAGGGGGGACTAGCCCGCATGCGCTGACTAGCCTCGTGGCACAACATAAGGAGAGACCGCACATGTGTGGGCCTAATGGACACAGCTACGAAAGTTCTCCAATCAGCAGCGCAGGGACGCAAGCACAACTACAGGGGAGCACCTATAAGGACACTACTTGCAGAAGAAGCAAAGCTTAACTATAAGAATGTTGTAAAATGTAAATAAAGAAAGACTTGCCTGCAAAGTTTCCTGCCCTTCCTAGGAACTTCTGCTCAGCAAGAACTGAATGTATCACACTGCCTTATCAAGAGATGTGACCAAATTCTTTCGTGAATAAATGGGGAAATACTTCCTATTCAGCTTGGCTGAGTCAGGATGGAGCTCAAAAGTGTCTATAACATTTCTTAACATAGGATCAAAGAATTCTGTTTGAATAAGCTCCTCACTAATGTCCTTGTTGGATTTAATGGATTCCAGCTTGTCCTTTCTTTTGCGATGCAGCGTCATGGCTAGAGAGTATGCTACTTTGGCTTTTTTTCTAGGGCTGTTTATCCTCAGCCTTCTTGGATATCAACGACAGAGATGGATAGGAGTTGGGACCTCACTCTCTCCCAATGAGGTAGCGCTGTTTCTTGGAAGGAATTTTTGACACAAGGTTGTTAATAGCACCTTTCAGGAGACACCCCTTCACTACCCTTCTTCCCCACACTGGCCATCTTGCCTGTTGTCTGTGTGTGTATTGGGGTAGGGGTTAGGAACACGTGCTCACAGTAAGGCAAAAAGAAGCCCAAATGCTTCAGACCACAGAGAATCAAGAAAAGGAAGTTTAGCAGGAAAGGGTACTGCGGGAGTTCTATGTATTTATTGTTTAGCTGAAAATATAACACGAGGCCTGCAGTAACAGGAGCTTGGTCTGGAGCACAATGGTTGAGCTGTAGGAAATTGTACCCAGGGTGTATGGCTTAAGCGGTTTCTCACCTCCATTACTGATTAATTTGGGGTAGGACTGCCAGACAGACATTCTTATAAGAGAAAAGAACAGTCTTTTGCTAGTTATAACTATTAATTTCAGCGAGAGTTGAGGAAGCTCAATATCTTGCAAGACTGAGCCCTAGCAGCACAATTATTCTATTAGCAATCATAGCAGGTATCATCCAGCATAATTACAGTAGTATCTTTCACAGAGAAGGGGAATTCTGTTCTATGCAGAAAAGTGGACGTATCCTATATAGCTTAAAAATCAGTGCTGGTACATGGAAGTGTAAATTTGCTCAGGGAGCATTTTCCTTGCTAAGCAAAGGAGCTTGGCAAAGCAGCAACTGTGTGTGAATATAACATTTTTCAAATACTTGAAATGAATAAATATCAGAGAGAGAATAATAATTTAGAGCGGATCAATGGAGTATTAGGCACAAGGGAATAAGTAAAAACGATTATTTACAAGATTACTTGTATTCCATTTTATGGGGTAGAAATGCACTCTGCAAACTTAGTCTGCACATGTAAACCACTTAAAATCTATGTAATATAGAAAACCATTTAATTCAACAATCAGAAAAGTTTTGAGATTGATATTCGTTAAGTTATGGAAAAACCTTCCAGAAGCAGTAATGGAAACCTCATTGCTTGAGACATTTCAAGACGAACTGGACATAAAGCAATAAAAATTTACTATAGCAACAATTCTTTGTTGGCCTCCAGGGATGAACCAGATGACTCATTATCCAATTTTCCCTCTCTAAATTCTATGATTCTATGTTACAAAAACACAGGTCAGTATTTTGACCTACAAACCCTTGACGCACATTATCCTTTTAAGTATAATCCTAAATGAACGTATTTTTCCTAGGTACAATTTACACCTAGAAATACCGTTGATATAAAATTCAGAAACCTAGGTAAGAGTTATGACATACAGATAAAAATAAAACTTGCATTAAAACTTGCTACTCCAAAAGGGGTAAGCAAAAACTTTTCATGGTAACTTTCGTATTTTCAAATCTTTAATACATTTGGCCAATACGTCTGGATTATCCGATATTTCTGTCCTTTGCCTACCAAACTTTAACTTAATCGGTTGGAATAAGTAGAAGGCAGTCAGTGGCAGTAAATTCTGCCTGACCACTTTTAGAGTCTAAATATTATATTTAGACAAAATAGTAAGACCCCAGCCACAATATAGCATTTCTTAATGTAGCCATATTTAGTATTTGCCAGGTGGCCAATAAAATTGTGTTTTATTAATTTTTTTCCCTGCTGAGACAGTTGATTCATTGACTCTTAGCATAGACGGTCAATCAGTTTCCCATAACTAAAAGACATTTCCCACTGCTAGTCTAATAAAAAAAGTACATTTCTTTCCCTTACGGGTAATGTCTGTAATACTGCAACCAGGTAGCATACAACTGAACACCAAAATTAAAAAGGCTTGAAACAGTCTGAGACAATTAAGAAAAATGGATAATTTAAAGACAACCCCCTACCTCCCTGCAACATTCATCCTCCCATTACAATGAAAACCAGAGCACAGTTAGGAGAAAAGGGTCTTTCTAGAAGGGGAGTTAAGGAGCTAAAACACTGCATTAGAAGACATTCATTCTGTTTTAGTTATGCCATTTGCACAGCTATATCCCGAATACTCAAAGAATTAATGTTTTCAAGTCAGTACACACCAGGCTTAACAGGTCTTATTCACGTACATGTAATCAAGAACAAGTCAAGCAGAGTGTCCGCAGAGTTTGCTAAATAGGTAAAATCGTCCGGTGTTTCTAGCCCAGCTTCTTTCACAAAGTATTCATTCAAGCCAAAAATTGTACACATGGCTAGAATCCCTCTATTCAATTTATTTATAGGTAAACATTTTGAAACATCATTTTTTCTTTAAAGACATGTGATATTGTCTTTACTTGGACTGAATTTTCTCAACCTCCCTTTCCCAAGGTCTTGTGTAAAATGAAGCTATTAAATCCTACATGCAATGGAAAGAGTGGGAAAGTTCTTGAAGAACTTCATCCTGCTGTATGCACTAAATGAAACTTCATAAAATTAGATATCTGCAAATATTCAAATACTCAATGTTTTCTGCTTCCTTTCAGAGAAGCAGTTTTAGAGAGTCAGCAAACTCTTATGTCAACTACTGCACACTGTAAAGGAATAAGCAGGTGTATTAGCTCCTGTGAACAATGTGGGAGATTACTGCATTATTTTTATAAAATGTGTGACTCAGTTTACTTGTTCAGTCTTGTGCTGCTTGTTACCTGACCTCAAAGGGGTTAACTTCTTTTCAGAGACACCCATTGGGAGTGAGGAATGGGTGATCAATGCACTATTTTTTTTTTGTACTCAGAATTGTTTGATGTCTTAGATACAGTAGGCACAGGACAGTTATTATCCAGCTGGAACAATCAGATAACAGGCATACAACTATCTATAAAGAGTTACATAGTTAATACAGCATCCCTTAATACACTGACTTATTGTACTAACCTGCCTTGAACTCCTCCTCAAGTGACTAGATGGGAAGTGGAGTTTAACATACAAGTAAACAAGAGAGGAATGAAAGTTAACTTTTTTTGGGTAGTCTTGCAAAAAGCAGTACCTCCAACCCTTTGATAAAAAGGTAACCCATCCAAATGTGTTAAATATTTGTTTAGCTTTTATATTCCTTCCTTCCTCCAACCCCTGTATATGGTGGTAAAAGAAGGGCAGACAATAGCTGAAGGACACAATTGGTATAGAAGAACAAATCAGAGCAGATGAGGCTCCAACTCTAATAGCCAGAGATGCCAAGGAAACACCAGCTTTAATAATCTTCTTTATATGGATATTCCTTGTGATTGACAGCATTGAGCATTTCAACGACCCTCCAATTCCTGTTAAAGCTGAGGATGATTTCCATCTCCTCATTAGTCAATTCAAAGTCAAACACCTTAAAGTTCTCCTCAATATGGTGTGGTTTGTCAGACTTGGGAATGACTGCCACATTCCTCTGGATGTGAAACTGGATCAGAACCTGAGCACTAATGTGCGTTAAGTAGACATACCTGGGTGGGTAAAAGGATTATCGAGATACACTGGTATGTGAAAAAATCCACCCGGGTAATACAATAGATATGCTAAAGAGGTGGATAAACCCAAAAGACTGGTTCTATCAAGCTGGCTGGTAACTAAGCATTGGATCATCTGGTGGAGGACCTGGTTGATCCGGACTGACAAGGTTGATCCGGAAGTCACGTGAGGAAGGGAACTGAAAGTTATAAGAGACAGGGTCATAACACAGAGGTCATACAGATTCCATGATCTGGAAGCCATGTGCAGGAGAGAGGAAGGATCCTGGATACCTTAGAAGACTGACCAAATCTCAAAAAACACTCAAGAGCAGTAAGAAAAAGAGGCTGGGAGTGGCATACAGGGGTTTTATTGTTTTTTCTGGATCTGTGTTTTGTGCTGTCTACACTAATGAATGATTGCTTTTGGAACCCTGTTGCAAAGTCTATTTGCTTCAACTATCCACTGTCCTTGAAGAGGTGAACTGAAAATCTGATTGCACACAAGGTTGGAGTTCTCGGTAAGGGGTATGCTTAAGCTACTGAAGAGTCTGGAGGAGCCAGCATCAGTTTCAGGGCCTGGGCAGTTGGACTGCAGGGCTCCGAAGGGGTGCTAGACAAAGGATCTGTATCCTGAGACTATGCCTAAAGACCCAGAGCCTGAGGCAGTGCTTGGACTATGCTCAGACTCAAGAAGATTAAGAGTACAGGGGTCCAGTGTGGTAGAATCCAAACAGTAGCTTAGGCCTTGGCTACACTGGCGCTTCACAGCGCTGCAACTTTCTTGCTCAGTGGTGTGAAAAAACACCCCCTTGAGCGCAGCAAGTTACAGTGCTGAAAAGCGCCAGTGTAAACAGTGCCCCAGCGGTGTAAGCTAATCCCCTCGGGGAGGTGGAGTACTTGCAGCGCTGGGAGAGCTCTCTCCCAGCGCTGGCACCGCGACCACACTCGCACTTCAAAGCGCTGCAGCGGGAGTGCTCTGGAGTTTCGAGTGTAGCCATGCCCTTAGTGAGTGTCGTGTTATGGGAGCTTGATGAGGGCTGTGACAGCTTTCTGCAAGGATTTCACTGCAGGATTTCTTCACAAAAGGTATCCAGGTGTGGTCTCGCCACAATTAGTGTAAGCAGTCCAATGTAGCTTGTTTTGGCCATCACAGAAAAGGCAGAAACATTTAGCGTAGAATGAAGGAAAGACGACTGATTTTTACAAGTCAGCATTATATATGCTTGTAGCTGATCTTATCAGGAGTACTCTTTTTTCAGGGACCATGTTTACAACACACACAAAAGCAACTCACTATGTTTGAGTGGTTTTGCACAATAAAGAATAAATTGTCAAACAATTTTTAAACCCTTTCCTTTTTTAAAATTTATTTTAAAAGGCCAGGGATAGATGCAAAGGGAAACATATGGTGAGAAGAAAACAAATGAGTGAAGTTACAAACAGAAAATGTACAAAATGAATATATATAAAAAAAATAAAGTATCTGAACAGGCAATTCAAGCTGCATTAAGTTTTTTGTTAATAACGATATTTCAATTTTTGCAAGTTGTAACTTTACAAGTTGCACTTAGATACCAGAAAATGAACACTATATCAAAAATGATTCAAATCTAAACCAAGATTCTCTGACCAAACATTCTCATCCGATAAAAGATTTATAAAAACCTAACCCATATCCTTCACAGCAACCCTTAAAATTACAAAAATGAAAAACATTGCAAGCTATCACATGCATAAAAATCCCTGAACTGCAAATCTAATCCAAAGAACTGAAAATCAAATAAATACAGAAATAGGGGATACTTCTAATAACTCTACCAAAATTAAACTTTAATCTCAAACACAAGCAGTAAAAAAAAAGGATTTAAGCACGCAAATGTGTTAACACGACAACACATTCCACGAATCACCACAGGTTTTATGTCATCAGTACATAACATATTACAAGAACTAAGTTTGAATAAAATGGACACTAAATTCCTTTTAATTTCAATAAATACTTTAAAAATGTAAAATACTTTTCATTCAGTAAAAAACAGCTTGCCTTGATGTTCATAAAAACATGGCACATGTACTTTGTTCCAAATTACTTTTAGGACTTCAAAAGATTTCCTGCATTCCTTCCTTCCTTGAAAGAAAGGGACACATCTATTATCTTCAGGCCTACATATCAGGAGGGGTTCATGGACCAGCTGTTGGGCATAGCATTTTATAATATTTTCAAAGAGCCTGCCACACAAACACTGGATTTTTATGCTATTCTAGGAAGAGATTTCAATGCTATAACTCTATTTGCTCCTATTCGCAAATACTGTAAACATTTATAACTACAGTGCAGAATAACCAAGCACGTTTTCAACATTTAGAATATAAAAACTTCTATACAAAACACTTCCACCTTACTGTTTACATGTACTCAACAGCTAAATAAGATAAAAAGTCATATGTACCATTTTACTCAGTGTTTTCTTGTAAGAATGTAATTAAAACTAATGTATGTGTCAAGGGACATTATTAGCTGTACCACAAATCTTTTGCCTGTGTACTGGTATTGACAATTTCTCCTTCCATGGTAGCGAAATACGCAGTCACAATTTGGTAGTCTTAACTTCTTTGAAAGAAAGGAATGGAGTTGGTCTGCTTCGTATTTTCTCTTCTATAAACAAAGAACAGCTCTGAGACTGCAAATATTTATATTAATCTCAATTTATAAACAAAAAAAATAAAAGACACTCCCATCTGTCTCAAAGAGATATTTATGAATCATCTAAGACTTCTGAAGATTCTAGTAAGTTTTAGCTTTCCCAAAAATAAACATGAGACAAAATTGTAAGGAAGTCTTTGTTAGACATGATAAAACTGATGGACTCAGAGGACTCGCACATAGCATGATGATGATCACTGGAAAGTATTGTGTTGATGTGTATCGAACTGCAGCAGAAAATTTTTCAAATATCCAAAAACAAACAGTTTCCCTCTCCTTTCACAAAGATGGCAGTTTCCTTTTTAGTAAGCTCAATGGACTGTTTTTAATTCCTGAGGTTGGTAGGGCTCAAGAGGAGAACAGACTTCAAAGTAAAAAAAAGAAAAAAAAAAGGCTGTATGAAATTCCAGCAAACACTAAAGTGTTTCACACACTAATGGAACGGATTACTTCTTCCCAGTCAAATGTCTAAAACATGCATCATGGGTAGCAAATTTATACATATAGACAAAAACCTGCATGTCAACCTGTTTATTTACAAACTGAATTCTTTAGGGAAAAACTACTTTTAAAATATGCACTTAAAATACTCATCTTGCAAATATATGATGCTCAGAGTTACTACACAACATGCCATACACTTAAGATTGGCAGAATTAATTTCAACGGATACTGAAATTTATTTTTAAGGATTTTTTCTATTTTTATCTATTTAAACTTTTACAGCTGTGCAAAATTACAGCTTTTAAGCTTTTTATCCCAATTTTTATCTATTTAAATTTTCAGAATTGCAGGAAAGCACTGGAAAAATTGGACAATGAGTGGCATGGAAGGTCACACAATTATTTAATGTCAGTAGGCATTGAGATTCAAAAAGTTATAGCTTTATAACTGTTAAAGCACAAATTGTCAACATCACCTGTCAAAAAAGTGAATATCCTTAAATCAAACACTAGATTTGTCAAGCAACATTTTTCTTACTTTGCCCAAAAGTAAATTTCAATGATCAATGGAAATATTTTTTATTGGTTTGTATGTATACAGGGAAATTGACATTTATCAACAAAAAACTAATCTGTCCAAGCCTACATACACACCATTATTAGACATGAAAACCTCGAAGTTAACTACGGCTGCAATGCAAATGAGTTGCTTATTTCATATCAGTTCCTTTATCTAAGGAGGTTGCTCCTTTGAAGTTAGAGACTTGAAGGATACCATATGGAGCAATCTCTCCATTCAGAAATATGTAGAATATACCTATGAAAACTTATGTTAAATTATGATCCTAAAGTACATCTGATATATCTAATTATATAAATCTTTCAAATAATTCATACTTACATTATCCAAATATTAAAATACTGTATTACTGTAAACAGATAAGTTTACATGTTCTTTACACTGTCCTATAGACAGTACATAATTATTAACAGTTTGGTGAAAATTTCACAATTCTTCCCCCCAAAAATCTTCTTAAGAAATTTCAGAACTTACTCTTTAACATGCTATTCTTCGCTTTCTGTTACAAAGTAGATTTAATCTATATCTAAAGCCTGTTTGAAGTTTCATAGACAACATCCTCTTAAGACTCTCTTTATAGATGATTCACCCCAGTACATGGAAAATGTGTGTGTCTCAGAAACAGCAGAACATTTTGCTACATTTCTTATGAAGTCATCTACATTGTAAATGGATGAGGTCCCCACTAAACTTTTCCCTTTAAAATACAGTCAGTGCTACTGCATTCAAATCTACAGAAATATACTGCAATGACAACATAAGGCTATTGAAAAGTACAAAGCAATTTTTTCAAATACACTATAAAAAAATCATAAAAGATGTTTAGGGCTACACTCTGCCCAGCCATTCTGTAATCTTACTGCACAGTTTGCACGTGGTCTGTTACTTAGACAAATGGAAAACAGCAGCACAACAGAGCAAAAGATATTTACCAATGACAAAGATCACAAATATTGTAGACAAAAAAAACCTAACCACCAATTTTGCATGAATAAATAGTAAGAGTAAAGCCATTAATCAGATGTTTAAAAAAATAAGGACTAAGTCAATATACAGACGCAAGAAAGAATGACCATCAAGAACAACAAAAAAAACCCAAATGACCAAACACAGACAATTTCCTACTTAGCATGGCAAGGAGAAAACCCATATAAAAGTTTTTCTGTATATTTTCATTCACAGAGTAATTGTTCTATACATGTGGATAACTTTACTATAGCTAGAGCATTGTATGCCATTATCCAGTTGACTGATTAATTCCTTTTATATAGAAATTCATCTATTATTAGGATATCTACATTTGCTATGCTCTTGTCTAACTTATCTTCTACAATGACATTAGCAAAAGGAAGAATCCTGAAAAACATCCATGTAAAACACTGGGTTATGAATAAATGTTTTTTCACCAGAAGTTTTTCCAAAGACTAACATGACTGATCAGGTTTTGGATTTTTTTTTTAAAACTAATTTTTATGACTAAAGCAGAAAACCTACGTATTGAATCTAAATAATATGCTATTTTCACAAGATTCTCTTGGCTTATCAAGCCCTATTAAAATACATTATAAATACTAAATAGTTTGCCTAATTTAGCCAGCTGAGGGCATTGTTGTGCAATTTATGCTTTACAGATTCATCGTAAGAACTAGAAAGCTGTTTTACAATTCCATTTTTAAATCATATCTATTCTCAGAGACAAAAATGTAGAAAGGGGATGGGACCAGAAACAGTGACATCTGATAAGAAAAACCCACAGTTTGGCACTCTTAAAAATTCCGAGTAAAGGTCACTATACTGAAATTTCAAATTATAATAGTATTTCCTATTCTTCAGACTCTTGTTTCTAAGATTCAAAATGACATAGTACTTTTGAAGGAAAAAAATATGTCTAATTTGAAACAGATTAAAAAAATGTAAATAAGTTTAAATACATTAAATTCTGTAGACAGACTTGCCTATCAAACTGAGTTTTTATACTTTTACTCTATTGTTATAAATAAATATTGAGAAGATTTTAGTCCTGGTTTTGCCACTAGCCTGCTAGGTGACCATCATATGCCTTAGCATCCCCATCTGTAAAACCAGAATAATGCCACTGACCTCCTTTGTAAAGCTCTTTGAGATCTATGGATGGAAAGCACTGTATAAGTGCGAGGTATCATTATAATAAATCCTAGCACGCATCTAGTGGAGAAATCTCATATTGCACCCTTCTCTTGGAATGGCTGAAGCTTTGCGAGTGGCAGTCAGGCTGAATACACAGTTTTAACTAGAGTGTAAATAGCTTACTCAAACTAGTACATTTGGGAATTCATTGATAGAGGATAGGTAAGAATCAACTGTAAGGAAGTGTGCAAAAAGTTACAGGCTATGATATAGGCTTCACTACAGTCTCCACTGCTAAGGTGTTAATGTATAAGGCTCAAATCACTGATGTGGTTTCTAATTACAAGGGACCACAGGCGCACAAAAAGGAGAGACACAGACAGACACGTCATAACTTACAGGAGTCAGCTCAGCCTCCTCTTCCGTGAAGTCAATGTGACGTTTGGACTGCTTGATGGGATGTCCCACAGAAATATTATGCTGTGAAAATGAAGGAATGGGGGAGAAGTGGGAAAATGAAAGAAAAAGGAAGAAGAGGAAAAGGCACCATTTATTATCATGCAGGAAGAGCGGGAATGAGTGGTGATGTGAACCAGTAAAAGAAAGAGAAGTGAAAATAAACATATCAAGAAACATGCAACATCCCTGCTCCTGCCCTGTTGTGCAACAACTATCAAATTTTAAGGATAAGAATAGATGCTTATTTTCCCCTTCCACCTACAAAAAATACATAATTTGTTTGTGTATTACATTCTAGACTACCAGGAAAGAAAATAGTAACCAATTTCTGATGAGTATATTTGTTTACTTTCATGTAATATACACTTCTACCTCGATATAATTTGGATATAACATGGTAAAGCAGTGCACCGGGGGGGGGGGGGGGGAAGTGCACTGCGGTACATCAAAGCAAGTTTGATATAACACAGTTTCACCTATAACAGTAAGATTTTTTGGCTCCCGAGGACAGCGTTATATCGAGGTAGAGGTGTATGTTAGTACCCATTTTTCAGCTACACTGAAACTGATTAAGAAGAAACCAGACCCCAGATAATACACATTAGTAAATAGCTATGGGTTTGTGACCTAAGATTATATTCTCTCCTTTGCACCTTTTGTCCTACCTCCCCACAAATATCCTAACCTCCAAACACAGAAAATAATGCCACTTATAGCACTACATTTTCCTCCTTAACTACTAATCTAAACCTAACAATATGTTAAACTAAAATGAAAGGCTGTTTTTGTTTTATTCATAACCAGGCACATGCAATCCTTATCCAACTGGGTAAAAATTAACCAATATCACGTGCAAGAATGAGACAGCAGCAACACAATAAATGAGCCTCCAATTGTCAACTGTCCCTTCAGTATGTCTCACTCCACAGGGTCGAGCTCCTCTATAACCCACAAAAAGCCCCAGTTTGCATTTCTGGAAGTTGTAACAGTATTTGATTTATTAAAGAAAACTACAGAAATTCCTTTCACATTTTACAATTCCACTGAATGCTGCTATGTTCCTAATTTTGGACAGCTGTTCCAAATGTGTTTTTTGGCCAAGTATGGCCAAACAAGTAATCTTGCTAATTTTACACAGATGTTGTATCTCTAGTCCTCTCTCTTCTCCACTATGAATCCCTGTACTTTTTAAACATTTAATTATTTCAGTATCAGGAGGACAAAAAACTGGTTTACAAAACAGAAAAATTTTCTGTGACCATATATTATTTACAAGCTCCCACACTAATTCATCACAGCTTTTAGGGAGAGATTCTCATTGGGAGTTCGTGCTTTTGATAGAAAACGTTTTAACAACATCACAGCATAACGCTGTCACAATCCCATTTTTCTCTCTCTCAGTTCAGATCCAGTTCCTTGGCAGAAATCTGCCTCCTCTTAAGTATGAGTTGTGCAGATTTTCTTGTGAGGTTATTCATCTAGAGGTTTTTAAACAGGGTTCTATTGATTTTTGAATTCCTGTTCAATTATTTTCTTATAGCTTGTCTTCACAGTGAGGTAACACACACTATGAGGGAGTGACTTCTAAGTCCACTAACATGTTGCACATTACTTGGCCCATTTAGACCTTGCTGGCGGGCACTAAAAGTTTTCTAGTGCTCTTTAATGTAGTGCTGTTTGAAACAGTATCAATTAATGCGCAACAAAAAGCGCATCCCAGAGTGCACATTACTCCACTCTGTACATATGCCCTTAGTTTGTCCATATTAATGGTACAGTATATATTATGCATCTGTACCTATTGAATGTGTGTGGGGATGGGCCGGGGGTGGAGGTGGAAAGAGCTATTTACATTTTCCTACTGGAGTACACTGTTCCAAACCTGTCATCTTCATTAATGGACATCTGAGGAAGGGAAAGGGAAACTGATTTCTCTCATGGGGACATGTGAAGGAGTGAAGTGTTAAAAGGCTTAGAAAGATCACTTTACTAGGGACAGCTGTGGCATCAACAGTAAACACTGATTAGTCTATTGTCATCAGCATCTCTAATCAGAAAAAGCACATGCACATTTGGATCCAAACACTTCAAGGAGGCTCTAGTTCAGCTGACTGGCAAGTGTCTATACTCCTTCCATAGATCAGGAGAAAGCCCATCATTTGACCAGCTCAATGAAGGTTGAAGTATTGAGCTAAGCCTCTTAGAAGAATACACAGTTGGGCACTGGAACTTCTCGCGTATTTGAAGTCTCCAAAAGAACACAGAAGGGAGACAGAGACAGAGAAAGAGAGCAAGCGAGCGCAGTCCTATTTAAATTTTGGCATGTGCTAAGACAGTACAGTGCTAAGGGTTATATAAGTACCTGGGTAGACAGACATCTTCATACCAATATGAGTCACCTGCAAGAGGCTGTTGGTAAGGCTTCTTAAGAAATAGATTCAGATAATAACTGGTCATAGTGAAAAATTTTAGGATTTTTTCCTATCATACACACAGTTTTCTCTTCTGTTTCAGTGGAATGAGTTCATGTTCTACTTTCAACCCATTTAAGTTTCTGGTAGACAGTGCAGTACTTAGCCAATACTTTTAAGAATTAATGTTTTTTTCTCTCTCTCTCTTACTGCTCCTTGTGTTTGCTTTTTATAGCTTTAAGAAAAGAAAGTTAAAGTGGAAAGGAAACAGTCTACTATGTTTGCCTACAAAACATATTACTTTAAAATCAAAGAGGGATCGGGGAGACAACATTTAGCCCTAAAACTGAATGTACTTAAAATATGGCTGTAGTAGCAACACCACACATTTTAAAATTTTTATTCTACAAGTCAAATATCAAATTCCTTCATTATGGTCAATTTAACCAGCCAGTTGTGACAGATGAGACATTTTTTAATTTAACTGAAATGATGCAAAAACTCCATTAGCACAGTACATCCTAAAACTATGATTAGGGAATTGGTTCAGTACTGTCTCAGAGGGAAGAATGTCACCTATCGAATGGCCAAGAGCAGGTCCTCACATCAAGTAGGTCTTCCATGGAGGTTTCCGGTCTAAACACTGCCCCAGTCTAAGCTTTCCTAGCTTGTGTGATCTGAAGACATACCACAAAGTGTCATAGCTGCAGGCATGGAAAAGCAATAAAAATAACATGTTGATTTTAAATAACTTAACACCCAAGTTATATATTAACCGAGAAAACTATATTAACTGAAATGTCAAGATATTTCAGCAATTTAACTACCAAAACTATTCATTAAATGGCTGGAAGTGAGAAAGTGCATGTAGGCTTCCAGCATGGTTACCAAGGTTGATACTATTTTCACAAATGTTGCAATGAACTACCTAAACAAATGATAAAATTGATTTGCAAACGGATCGGAGTTTTAGTTTTCTATGATCTTCCATCCAAAGTTCTTCAAATCCCTCCCCACAGTTCATCTCACTTCCATTTCTTAAAAAAACCCTCAGTAAAAACAACCAATAGTCTCCAAAAAAGACTTCTGTTACAGACTACCTTGTAGCTATAGCACATCATACAAAGAGAATGCTGTACTGTTCTTATACACAAACCACTTATGGGAGTAGCTAATGCAGATGAACATTGCAATGCGTAAACAAACAAGTTCCTAAAAATTACAAACTGATAAATTTATCTTTAAGATCTGGCAAGTTTTGATTTGTATTTCAGGAACATTTTAGTAACTGGACTGCTGATACTTGTGCTGCCAAAAAAGCTGAAAACCAGATACCGTTTCAGGATGATGGATTCACAGAATTTTTTTTTTTTTTTGGAAGTCAAAAATATCATTTGTGATGAACTGTTCAAAAAAAAAAGTGGGAAAGGGGCAGGAGAAGGAGCTGTGTTAACAAGCATGGCTAAGTCTCATATTTATTAATTCTTTCAATTTGCTAAATTTTACAGACTAACGAAAGGGTCATTGAAAGCAACCACAGCCTTCGTGGCATGTGGCCAACAGTTGGAATGCCTTAAAATAACTGACAAAGAACAAGTTTAATTTGAAACCTCATAGTTGAAGTCCCAGTCCCTGAGTGGTGCAAGTCATGACTACACATAGCTGCTTATATCCTTGATATAACTGCACACAATTCACCTGCACACAATTCAAAGAACATAAGGAACAGAACATAGGCTCCCAAATACACATACAAAAGCCAATACTCCCCATGTTAAAGAGTGCTCAACCTAGAGATGAACTAGGCCAAACTTGCTTTAAGTCATCACAAGAATAAATTAATAGATTCATGTATTACAACGCCAGAAGGGACCAATGCAATCATTCAGTCTGACCTCCAGCACTACGCAAGCCATACAACTTCTCTGAATTAATTCCTGTTTGAACTAGAGCACATATTTTACAAGAAAACGCTAAAATATAATGAAATTCAATGATCCAGGTCTATTTTGGAAGAGAGAATTGCTTACTGTAGATGGTCCACAGTCAATTTTTGTCTTTTTATGTATGAATATAGTTAAAAATATTAATATACAATATGTTAGTGGTCACCATATAAACATTTAGCAAGTTAACACAGAGATATGTGAGATCTCACACCTGTACACTAGTCTAAGGACTGGGAAGCTTTTGTTATACAGTGTCAGGAGCTGCTAACAGGGAGTTTTGCAAGGGAGTTCTCCAGGTGAAGGAGGAGCACATACAGCATCTGTGGGGACCGTGTGCTGTAGCTGGCAGTTGGAGGTGGAGCTACTAGGAAGGTTTGAAAGCTAGAAGCCTCTGGTAATTGGCTGAGCCTTAACCAGTGGGCGGGGCATTCACTCAGGCCAGGGCTTTATAAAGCTGCGCACAAGCGACCAGGGAGCTTAGCAAACAGGAGCTGCTAACAGGGAGTTTTGCAAGGGAGTTTGGAAGGGGAGTAGGAAGGGAGGAGGGGTCCCTTGTCGGTCTCATCTGTGACCCATTGGTCCCTTGAACCCATAACCTGATCCATATCGAAAACCTTTCTGTTTACAGCAAAGAGGAGCGGACAGAGAGCTGTAGACGGGAATTTGAGAGTTTGACAGAGGGAGGCTTACAATGGTGAGGAGGACCCGCAACACCTGTGCCAGCACTGCTTCTGTCTCCTCCACCTGCGCCTGTAGCCAGACAGAGCACCAAAGCATGGATGCTTTTACCCAGATTCTGGTGTGGGCTTGCAAAGACTGTAATTTGCAATTTCCACTTACTGATATCCAGGCTGGGGGTTGCATCCAATGTGAAACGTGCCTACTGGTGGAATCTCTCAGGCAGCAGGTGGGAGAGCTACAGGAGGAGGTGGCCAGGCTGAGGAACATCCATGTCCATGAGCAATTCCTGGACAGTATCCATGTGGAGACAGCTGATGGTGCTGTCCGAGTTGACAGGACTACTGACACTCCAGTGGAAGAGGAGATGCCTCAGGGTGTACCTGACACACCAGTGGAGGAGGAGGCTCAGGGTGGACACAGCCAGCTGGTTACTTCTAGCAGCAGGCAGTGCTCCACTGCTGCTGCGAACCCTCCTGTTGTGGTAAAAGATACAGGAGAGAAGAAATCACCCCCAACAGTTAAGGGGGTGAAGCCTCGTACCCCTAAGGCTGGGAGGTCTGCTGCCACCACTGATAAGAAACGTAGGGTAGTGGTGGTTGGAGACTCTCTGCTGAGGGGGACGGAGACACCCATCTGTTGCCCTGACCGTTCATCCCGGGAGGTATGCTGCCTGCCAGGGGCCCGTATCCGAGATGTTACAGAGGCTTTGTCGAGGATTATCCGGCCTTCTGACTACTATCCCATGCTACTCATCCATGTGGGCACAAATGATACTGCGAGGTGTGACGCTGAGCAGATCAAGAGTGACTACAGGGCTCTGGGAGTACGGGTTAAGGAGTTTGGAGCGCAGGTGGTATTCTCTTCGATTCTTCCTGTTGAAGGTAGGGGTCCGGGCAGAGACAGATGCATCGTGGAGGTGAATGCCTGGCTGCGAAGATGGTGTCGCCAGGAGGGCTTTGGTTTCCTCGACCACGGGATGCTACTTGAGGAAGGACTGCTAGGAACAGATGGCGTTCACCTTTCGAAAAGGGGAAAGGCCTTATTTGCGCACAGACTGGCTAACCTGGTAAGGAGGGCTTTAAACTAGGTTCGACGGGGACAGGTGAGCAAAGCCCACAGGTAAGTGGGGAACAAGACCTGGGAGATGGGTTGGAAACAGGAGGGAGCACGGGCTATAATGGCAGAGAGGAAGGAGGGTCAGGGCAAAGCTGGGAGGCAAAATCAAACCAGTATCTTAGATGCCTTTATACAAATGCAAGAAGTATGGGTAATAAGCAGGAAGAACTGGAAGTGCTAATAAATAAATACAACTATGACATTATTGGCATTACTGAAACTTGGTGGGATAATACACACGACTGGAATGTTGGTGTGGATGGGTATAGTTTGCTCAGGAAGGATAGACAGGGGAAAAAGGGAGGAGGTGTTGCCTTATATATTAAAAATGTACACACTTGGACTGAGGTGGAGATGGACATAGGAGACGGAAGGGTGGAGAGTCTCTGGGTTAGGCTAAAAGGGGTAAAAAACACAGGTGATGTCGTGCTGGGAGTCTACTACAGGCCACCTAATCAGGCGGAAGAGGTGGATGAGGCTTTTTTCAAACAACTAACAAAATCATCCAAAGCCCAAGATTTGGTGGTGATGGGGGACTTCAACTATCCAGATATATGTTGGGAAAATAACACCGCGGGGCACAGACTATCCAATAAGTTCCTGGACTGCACTGCAGACAACTTTTTATTTCAGAAAGTTGAAAAGCTACTAGGGGGGAAGCTGTTCTAGACTTGATTTTAACAAATAGGGAGGAACTTGTTGAGAATTTGAAAGTAGAAGGAAGCTTGGGTGAAAGTGATCATGAAATCTTAGAATTTGCAATTCTAAGGAAGGGTAGAAGGGAGTACAGCAGAATAGAGACAATGGATTTCAGGAAGGCAGATTTTGGTAAGCTCAGAGAGCTGATAGGCAAGGTCCCATGGGAATTAAGACTGAGGGGAAAAACAACTGAGGAAAGTTGGCAGTTTTTCAAAGGGACGCTATTAAGGGCCCAAAAGCAAGTTATTCCGATGGTTAGGAAAGATAGAAAATGTGGCAAAAGACCACCTTGGCTTACCCTTGAGATCTTGCGTGACCTGCAAAAGAAAAAGGCGTCATATAAAAAATGGAAACTAGGTCAGATCACGAAGGATGAATATAGGCAAATAACACAGGAATGCAGAGGCAAGATTAGAAAAGCAAAGGCACAAAATGAACTCAAACTAGCTATGGGAATAAAGGGAAACAAGAAGACTTTTTATCAATACATTAGAAGCAAGAGGAAGACTAAGTACAGGGTAGGCCCACTGCTCAATGCGGAGGGGGTAACAGTAACGGGAGACTTGGAAATGGCAGAGATGCTTAATGACTACTTTGTTTCGGTCTTCACTGAGAAGTCTGAAGGAATGTCTAGTATAGTGAATGCTTACGGGAAGAGGGTAGGTTTAGAAGAGAAAATAAGGAAAGAGCAAGTAAAAAATCACTTAGAAAAGTTAGATGCCTGCAAGTCACCAGGGCCTGATGAAATGCATCCTAGAATACTCAAGGAGTTAATAGAAGAGGTATCTGAGCCTCTAGCTATTATCTTTGGGAAATCATGGGAGACGGGGGAGATTCCAGAAGACTGGAAGGAGGCAAATATAGTGCCCATCTATAAAAAGGGAAATAAAAACAACCCAGGAAACTACAGACCAGTTAGTTTAACTTCTGTGCCAGGGAAGATAATGGAGCAGGTAATCAAAGAAATCATCTGCAAACACTTGGAAGGTGGTAAGGTGATAGGGAATAGCCAGCATGGATTTGTAAAGAACAAATCATGTCAAACTAATCTGATAACATTCTTTGATAGGATAACGAGCCTTGTGGATAAGGGAGAAGCGGTGGATGTGATATATCTAGACTTCAGTAAGGCATTTGATACAGTCTCACATGATATTCTTATAGATAAGCTAGGAAAGTACAATTTAGATGGGGCTACTATAAGGTGGGTGCATAACTGGCTGGATAACCGTACTCAGAGAGTAGTTGTTAATGGCTCCCAATCCTGCTGGAAAGGTATAACAAGTGGGGTTCCGCAGGGTTCTGTTTTGGGACCGGTTCTGTTCAATATCTTCATCAACGATTTAGATGTTGGCATAGAAAGTACGCTTATTAAGTTTGCGGACGATACCAAACTGGGAGGGATTGCAACTGCTTTGGAGGACAGGGTCAAAATTCAAAATGATCTGGACAAGTTGGAGAAATGGTCTGAAGTAAACAGGATGAAGTTCAATAAAGATAAATGCAAAGTGCTCCACTTAGGAAGGAACAATCAGTTTCACACATACAGAATGGGAAGAGACTGTCTAGGAAGGAGTATGGCAGAAAGAGATCTAGGGGTCATAGTGGACCACAAGCTTAATATGAGTCAACAGTGTGATACTGTTGCAAAAAAAGCAAACGTGATTCTGGGATGCATTAACAGGTGTGTTGTAAACAAGACACGAGAAGTCATTCTTCCGCTTTACTCTGCGCTGGTTAGGCCTCAACTGGAGTATTGTGTCCAGTTCTGGGCACCGCATTTCAAGAAAGATGTGGAGAAATTGGAGAGGGTCCAGAGAAGAGCAACAAGAATGATTAAAGGTCTTGAGAACATGACCTATGAAGGAAGGCTGAAGGAATTGGGTTTGTTTAGTTTGGAAAAGAGAAGACTGAGAGGGGACATGATAGCAGTTTTCAGGTATCTAAAAGGGTGTCATCAGGAGGAGGGAGAAAACTTGTTCACCTTAGCCTCCAATGATAGAACAAGAAGCAATGACCTTAAACTGCAGCAAGGGAGATTTAGGTTGGACATTAGGAAAAAGTTCCTAACTGTCAGGGTAGTTAAACACTGGAATAGATTGCCTAGGGAAGTTGTGGAATCTCCACCTCTGGAGATATTTAAGAGTAGGTTAGATAAATGTCTATCAGGGATGGTTTAGACAGTATTTGGTCCTGCCATGAGGGCAGGGGACTGGACTCGATGACCTTTCGAGGTCCCTTCCAGTCCTAGAGTCTATGAGTCTATGAGTCAGATACTACAGGTGTTAATTTAATGATGGCTGTCATACAAACCCACAAAAGAACTAAGATACAGTTGCTGAGGGAGTCAAACTTTGAATTTCATTTCTTATGTTTATTTAATTAACATTATCATTATCTTACACTGAATCTGTTTTTTTGGGCCGTTAAATTTAACACCTCATATAGTCTGATTTAAGTTTTGAAATGTGCCTCCAAAGCTCCATTATCTTTCCATCAAAGATGTACTAACTATGCTGAGTGAATTCTGGTGCAATGCCTATAATTATTTTCAAATACGTATACAGAGGTTCCTTCTCTGTCCTGATTTCTACATCTTACACCTTGTAGATAAGTTTAAATTAGGGTTGTCGCACTATTAAAATGATTAATCATGCTGTTAAGCAATAATAGAAAACTATTTACATATTCTGGATGTTTTCTACATTTTCAAATATATTGATTTCAATTACAACATAGAATACAGATTGTACAGTGCTCACTTTATATTTTTGATTACAAATATTTGCACTGTAAAAAACAAGAAATAGTATTTTTCAATTCACCTACTGTAAGTACTGTAGTGCAATCTCTTTATCATGAAAGTTGAACTTACAAATGTAGAATTACGTACAAAAAACCCTGCATTCAAAAATAAAAATGTAAAACTTTAGCACCTTCAAGTTCACTCAGTCCTACTTCTTATTCAGCCAGTCAGGCAAACAAGTTTGTTTACATTTGCAGAAGATAATGCTGCCTGCTTCTGGTTTACAATGTCATCTGAAAGTGAGAAAAGGCATTTGCATGGCACTGTTGTAGCTGGCATCGCAAGATATTTATTTGCCAGAGGGGCTAAAGATTCATATGTCCCTTCATGCTTTAACCACCATTCCAGAGGACATGCGTCCATGTTGATGATAGGTTTTGCTTGATAACAATCCAAAGCAGTGCGGATCGACACGTGTTCATTTTCATCATCATGAGTCAGATGCCACCAGCAGAAGGTTGATTTTCTTTTTTGGTGGTTCGGGTTCTGTAGTTTCCGCATGCTCTGTCCCGATCAGATTTTGGAAGGCACTTCAGATTCTTAAATCTTGTGTCGAGTTCTGTAGCTATCTTTAGAATCCTCATACTGGAATCTTCTTTGCATTTTGTCAAATCTGCAGTGAAAGTGTTCTTAAAATGAACCACGTGCTATAACGTGAAATATATCGCAGAATGCAGGTAAAGCAGAGCAGGGGACATACAATTCTACCCCAAGGAGTTCAGTCACAAATGTAATTAACACTTTTTTTTTTTTAAACAAGCGTCATAATCATGGAAGCATGTCCTCTGGAATGGTGGCCAAAGCATAAAGGAGCAAACAAATGTTTATCATATTTGGCACGTAAATACCTTGCAATGCCAACTGCAAAGAAAGAACTTTGCCAGCAGACTGAGGGATTGGTGAGGCCAAACCTGGAGCACTGTGTCCAGTTTTGGGCTCCCCTCTATGAAAAGGATGTGTACAAACTGGAGAGAGTCCAGTGGAGGTCAACGAAAATGATTAGGGAGCTGAGGCACATGACTTATGAGGAGAGGCTGAGAGAACTGGGCTTATTTAGTCTGCAGAAAAGAGGAGTCGGACGGATTTGATAGCAGTCTTCAGCTACCTGAAGGTGGATTCCAAAGAGGATGGAGCTAGGCTGTTCTCAGTGGTGGCAGATGACAGAACAAGAAGCAATGGTCTCAAGCGGCAGTGGAGGTCTAGGTTGGATATTAGGAAAAACTATTGCACTAGGAGGGCAGTGAAGCACTGGAATGGGTTACGTAGGGAGGTGGTGGAATCTCCAGCCTTAGAGGTTTTTAAGGCCCGGTTTGACAAAGCCCTGGCTGGGATGATTTAGTTGGGGTTGGTCCTACTTTGAGCAGGGGGTTGGACTAGATGACCTTGTGAGGTCTCTTCCAACCCTAATCTTCTATGATTCCAAAAAGAGGGCAGTATTATCACCTGTAAATGAAAACAAACTTGTTTGTCTTAGCGATTGGCTGAAGGACTAAGCTGACTTGTAGACCCTGAAGTTTTACATCATTTTGTTTTTGTATTCTTTTTTATTTCAATTACAACATAGGATACAATATATATATGGATATGTAGAAAAACATCCACAATATTTAATACATTTCAATAGGTATTCTATTGTTTGACAGTGCGATTAAAACTGCGATTAACAGTGATGAATTTTTTAAATCGTGATTTTTTTTGTTAATCACACGCGTTAACTGTGATTGACACCCCTGGTATTTTTCATCATTTTTACAGTGCAAATATTTGTAATAAATAATAAAAAGTGAGCACTGTACACTTTGCAGTCTGTGTTGTAATTGAATCAATATATTTGAAAATGCAGAAAAACATCCACAAGTATTTAATAAATTTCAATGGGTATTCTATTGTTTAACAGTGTGACTAATCACGATTAATTTTTTTAGTCAACCACACGAGTCAACTGCGATTAATTGACAGCCCTTGTTTAAATATGAACAAGTACAAAATCAAATTCAGTTAACTGAAACTACTTATTGCTAAGTGATGTATTATCATGGTATGGAAGCCAGAGTCTCCTGCAGTCACACAAACTGAATTACAGATTTTAAGAACTATCACATTAGGAAAAAATGCAGTACTATGCCAGAATCCAAATGGCAGACTTCAAAATTATCTGCAAGCCCTTGAGTATACACAGTACCCTAACAATGACCGCCCATGAATGGATCTTTTCACCAAACGTCAGATACAAAAACTAGCTCGGTGGGCATGACTGATGTTCTGCTCCATCCCCCACCTCACCCCCATTATCGCCTTCCCTCTACTGCTGCCCTATAAAGAGCTCTGTGCAAGAAATTCTCTAGGGGACAGAATTAGTCAAATCATGATCTACTTTCCTTCTCTTCATTAATACTATTATTAAATTAGAAGCGTTACCTGTAAATTAAGTTTTTGCATCTCAGAAAGTTCAGGATAAATCTTTTGGGTCAGTTACTCATTATGTAAGTAAAAGGGAGAAGTACCAATCAAACTGCAATATCATCTGAGCTGCAAGTATTAATCAAGTAATGATTTGTGAAATAATTTACGGAAAACCAAACTGCTTCATTGCAAACGTTTCACCAAGGCTTCCCTTCTCTCTACCCAAGAAGTCGTTACAACCCATAGGGAACCTATGGGCAAACAATTTCCCATTACTCCCAAGTCAAGGTACCTTTAGAGGCCTTCCCTTTCCCTAGGCCTCTAAAGTGAATAACTGAACACTCTAATTTCTTTCCAGACAGAATTTCAGATCAACCTTGTATACATCTAAAAAACAATGGGTGTTTTCATTTAGTGTTACTCGGGTGTTGTCATTCTTCTCTCATTCCAATAAAACCTGGGGAAGGGGAAAAAAGACAATTCCTTAAAACCACTCTACTGCTGAACAAGATAAAAAAAGGATGTCAAAAGGGCAGAGCTGCCAAGCCATTGACCCTTCTTATAGAAACTACAGTAGCAAAGAAAAAGATTTCAAATGTTGGCAGCCTTAGGGACATAGAAGGTCAAAAGAGAGACAAGGCAGAGTAAACGACTAAACTCAAGGTTCCACATTAAGGACAACTTGCCTAACAAAGGATTTGGTAAGGAGGGCCCACTTAGGGACTTTGTCCACGGAGAATATTAAGGGCAAAACTTTTGCTTCCAGATCCACTCAATTCTCTCAATGATTCGTCATTTTCACTATAGGCAAGAGCTTAGAATACAGCCCCAGCAGAGAGAGATTTAGGTAGCAAGGTCTTTGAAGAAAATCTTAAATTTAAGTAATGGAACAGGAAATAACTTCTTTGTGCAGATACCAGGAGAGAAACCTTTTCCAAATCCTACAGGAGATACCTTTTCCTTTTAGTTCAACTAGTTAGGAGAGGCAGTACAGTAGTGGTTGTCTAAAACTGTCCTTTCTATCAAGGAATCTCTGAAAGCTGTGTGCTCCAGCCTTTTCTCTCAAGTGCAACTGGACAGAAGGACAAGATTTGGGGGTTTGTTTCTTTCTTTTCTCCAGAAAACTGTCCCCACCTGGTTTGTAATGGAAGAAGTTCCAAAGTTTTGCTTGGATGTGTAACAGGGCCAGATGGGAGAGAAGTAGTGTAGGCTTCCTATGACTAGCCAAAAAGGCACTGAAATTTGATGAACCCTCTAAGGGTTCATCATCTGAGGTCTTCTAACAACCCACACTGTAATGGCTACAAGCTCGATTCAGCCGTGTCCAGACATATAGCCAGAGTAATCTCTTCATTAAGAGAAGCTAAGATGGCCCGAGTCATGAAGATAAATGTTAAACCACACAGGACATACGCCTTTTGGAAGGACAGAGGCAGTTCTTTAGGAAATCACCAGGAACTCTCCCAGCCTTCACCGGATAGTGAGCCACCAAATGAAAAGTTTTGCAGGAGCTCTGCACATTTCTTTTCTGAGGGGAATCCTGCCTCTCTTTTTCAGTTGTGAGGATGGATTTAATCAAGCACAGGCTACTGTGGAGTTTATTTTTGGAGTGCTTAAGTATCGTGCATAGGAACAAGTGAGAGTGGATGAATGGAGAACCGCATCTGGGTTTTTCTCTCTCAACAAATCAGGAGAAGTTCCCCTGAGCTAAAGAATTTAGTTCTAAATAGTTAATTAATGATTTTTCAGAAATAAGGCAACCTCTCTAACAGAGGAGTCAGGCACTTCCTCGGGGTAGTGAGATAAAACAGACAAAAAACGTAGTAAAACAACACATTCTCATTAAACAGATTGGATGTAGCTACTACTACCCCAAAGAAAGGAAATAGGATTTGGCTCACACACTCATATCAAATGACTAACAGACCCTTGTTACCTTCCTCAAAGAGAGCATTCTTATCAACTTATCTGGGCAGAGAAACAATAGACACATTCTTTTGAGAAGGAATCAGTCTCCTCATGTTAAAAAGGGGAATGGTTTACAAGGCCAGCTCATACTCACATCTATGACAGCTTTCAGGTTTCTCAGACTTGCAGTCAATGGTTCAGAGTTGTGAAAGCAGTACAAACCAACCCAGTAATCATGGATTAGAGTAATCTGTCACATAAACTTATGCACACAAAAAAGGAACTTCTTCCCCACCTCCTCTTCTATCTACCTTTCGATTTATTGAGATTAACCCCTTTTTTCTTTTTTAAAAAAAAAAAAAGGGTCATCAAGGAGCAACAGACTGCTTATTACTCACTCCATAGCAAGAACTAGAAAATCCAGGAAAGACAGAATGCAGGATTATGTCTTCTTTGCCAAAACTTTTCAAGCAACCTGACTGATGCTTCAGGATATCATTTGCAAGGTCAGACTGACTGAGACAAGAGTCTCAAACTGATGAATCAGCTGCAGAAAATACATTGAACTAAAAAAGTTAACATACAAATCTTGGATCTAAGCTTTTCCTGTACTATGCGCATCTACCAAAAAAACCTCAATTTACGTAACACCTTTGTCTACTTAGACTGAATTTGATCCACAGGTGCTATTTACACAGAGCTACACATGCAGAAACACACACAGGAAGGAACAGAACAATTTACACATTTTTAACCTCCTATTTCAGTGCTTTTGTGGCCAATCATGGGATAACTTACTGTGCACAAAGCAATGCTATGTATTAAGTTGATGAATTTTTGAAGTGTTTTGGGGAAAAAAAGGAAAAAATCTTCAATGAAGATGAACATAAAAATTCAGTATGTTTAAAACATTATTTGAAGGTCCGAAACATCAGACTACAAAAAATATTTATTGGATTAATAAATTAACTATTTCATGAGTCAGACTGACAGGGTTTTCTTGGTTTATTTTTAATGATAGGCTCAAAGATTCAGTATATTATTGGGGCCTGTTTCACTGAAAAAGCTGACAAACTCTGCACCTATACACTTCTGAAGCTTCACTCAGGTACAAGGCAGCCAGGAGAGAACAGGCAATGATAAATGCACTCACTATAAAAGATGGTTACTCACCTTTGTAACTGTTGGTCTTCGAGATGTGTTGCTCATATCCATTCCACTTAGGTGTTCGCGCGCCGCGTGCATGTTCGTCGGAGATTTTTACCCTAGCAAAACTCGGTGGACCGGCAGGGCGCCCCTTGGAGTGGCGCTGCTACGGTGCCGGATATATACCCCTGCCGGCCCCTCCGCTCCTCAGTTCCTTCTTGCCGGCTACTCCGAAAGTGGGGAAGGAGGGCGGGTGTGGAATGGATATGAGCAACACATCTCGAAGAACAACAGTTACAAAGGTGAGTAACCGTCTTTTCTTCTTCGAGTGCTTGCGCATATCCATTCCAGTTAGGTGATTCCCAAGCCTTACCTAGGTGGTGAGGTTGAAGTGAGACGTTGCGGAATGTAAGACCGCTGAGCCAAAGGCGGCATCGGCTCTAGACTGCTCGACCAGTGCATAGTGGGATGCAAAAGTATGGACGGAAGACCAGGTGGCTGCGCGACATATTTCCTGGATGGGAACATGGGCCAGGAAAGCGGCAGACGAGGCTTGAGCCCGAGTAGAGTGGGCGGTGAGATGGCCAGTCGGAACGAGGGCCAAGTCGTAGCATGTCCAGATACAGGATGTCACCCAGGACGAGAGCCTCTGGGAAGAGAGAGACATGCCTTTCATGCGCTACGCGACTGCTACAAATAACTGAGGCGAGCGTCTGAAAGGTTTGATCCTCTGGATGTAAAAGGCGAGGGACCGGCGGACATCCAGGGTATGTAGCTGTTGTTCCCGGCGCAATGCGTGTGGCTTCGGGAAGAAGACTAGTAGAAAAATGTCTTGATTGATGTGGAAGGCAGAGACCACCTTGGGAAGGAAAGCCAGGTGCGGTCACAGCTGTACCTTGTCCTTGTGGAATATCGTATACGGGGGATCTACCATCAAAGCACGAAGCTCCGATACTCGTCTGGCCGAGGTGATAGCGACGAGGAAGGCTGTCTTCCAGGATAGGTACAGCAGCAAGCATGTGGCTAACGGCTCAAAGGGAGGGCCCGTGAGCCTAGCTAATACAAGGTTGAGATCCCAGGTAGGGGAAGGGTGCTTAACCTGAGGGTAGAGCTGCTCCAAGCCCTTAAGGAATCTGGAAACTATAGGGTGAGAGAAGATTGAACTGCCAGATTCCCCAGGATGGAAGGTGGAAATAGTGGCCAGATGCACCCTTATCGAAGAGAGCGCCAGGCCCTGCTCCTTGAGGTACCATAAGTAGTCCAAGATAATGAGGACCGATACGCCTTCGGGAATAAAGTTATGCTGGGTGCACCAGTGGGAGAAGTGCTTCCACTTGGCGAGATATGTCACCTGCGTGGAAGGCTTTCTGCTTCCCAGTAAGACCTGTTGCACTGGGGTGGAACAGAGCAATTCGGATTGGTTTAACCAGACAGCAGCCATGCTGTCAGGTGGAAGGACTGCAGGTCCGGGTGGTGAAGTCTGCCGAAGTCCTGTGTTATGAGGTCCGGGCAGAGTGGCAGAGGTATTGGGTCCGCTAGAGATAGGTCGAGCCGCATAGTGTACCAGTGCTGCCTCGGCCAGCCGGAGCGATCAGGATCAGCTGGGCCCTGTCCCTGAGGAGCTTGAGCAGGACTCTGTGGACTAGGGGAAAGGGTGAAAAGGCATAAAGTAGACGACCTTCCCAGGGAATTAGGAACGCGTCCGAGAGGGAGCCTGGGGAGCGACCCTGCAGGGAGCAGAACACCTGGCATTTCCTGTTCTCTCGGGAGGCAAAGAGGTCTATCTGGGGAAAGCCCCACTTCCGGAATACTGAAAGGAGGATGTCCGGACAGATGGATCACTCGTGGGACAGGAAGGACCTGCTCAGGTGATCCGCGAGAGAGTTCCAGACTCCCGGGAGAAAGGAGGCTACCAGGTCTATTGAGTGGGCTATGCAGAAGTCCCACAGTTGCATCACCTCTTGACAAAGGGGGGAGGACTGCATCCCTCCCTGCTTGTTTATGTAATACATGGCTGTTGTGTTGTCTGTGAATACTGCAACACAACGGCCCTGTAGGTGATGCTGGAAGGTCTGGCACGCCAGTCGGACCGCTCTCAGTTCGCGGACATTGATGTGAAGCGCCAGCTCCTGAAAGGATCAAAGGCCTTGGGTGCGAAGGTGTCCTAAGTGAGAGCCTCAGCCGAGAGAGGAAGCGTCTGTTGTCAGGGACACAGAGGCCTGCGACGGATGGAACGGACGACCGGCACACACCAGGGAGGGTGTCAGTCACCAGTCGAGGGAGCCCAGAACACGTGGTGGAACCGTGATTATCATGTCTATGGCATCCCTGCGTGGACGATAGACTGAGGCGAGCCAAGTCTGAAGAGAACGCATGCGCAGTCTCGCGTGCTTCGTAACGAAGGTGCGCGCAGCCATGTGACCGAGGCGGCCGAGGCAGGTGCGGACAGAGGTTGTTGGGAAGCTTTGTAGTCGTTGTATAAGGGAGACTATAGCCTGAAACCGTGGTGGGGGCAAGCTGGTCATTGCAAGATTGGAGTCCAGCATGGCCCCTATGAATTCTATCCTCTGCATAGGTAGCAGAATGGATTTGTCCAGATTGATTATCAGGCCTAGACGGGTGAATAGGGCCTTGATGACGTTTACATGAGCGGTGACCTGAGCCTCGGAGGTCCCTCGAATAAGCCAGTCGTCTAGGTATGGGAAGACATGTATTCGACGACGGCGGAGGGAGGCGGCGACTACCGCCATACACTTCATGAATACCCAAGGGGCTGAGGAGAAGCCAAAAGGAAGGACCGCAAATTGGTAATGTTGACGATTCACCACAAAGCGTAGGTACTGTCTGTGCGGAGGGTAAATCGCGATGTGGAAATACGCGTCCTTCATGTCGAGAGCAGCATACCAATCTCCGGGATCCAGGGAAGGGATGATGGTTCCCAGGGATACCATGCGGAACTTGAACTTTCTCATGAATTTGTTCAGTCCTCGCAGGTCCAGGATAGGCTGGAGGCCCCCTTTTGCCTTGGGAATTAGGAAATATCTGGAATAGAACCCCTTGCCCCTTAATTCCTCCGGAACCTCCTCTATAGCTCCCATCACAAAGAGCCTCGAAACCTCCTGCAGAAGAAGTTGCTCGTGAGAGGGGTCCCTGAAGAGGGACGAGGAGGGAGGGTGGGAAGGTGAGGTTGAAACAAACTGAAGACGGTAGCCACACTCCACCGTGCGGAGGACCCAACGGTCCGAAGTCAGCTGGGACCACGCAGGGAGGAATGCGGCAAGGCGGCTGGCGAACTGAAAAGGATCCTGGGAGGTCATTGGTACAGTGCTCTCGGGCACACCCTCAAAAGTTGGGCTTCGGTCCCGCCGGTGGCTTGGTTGGACCGGAATTGTTACCCCTCTGAGGTCCAGACTGTCGTCTGCGAGAGGTACGACCTCGCCTTCTCGTGAAGTCTTGCCTTGGGCGAGGCGGGGGGTAGGTGCACTGAGGTTGTGACTGGAAAGATCGTCTTTGAGTCTGCGGCGTATGCATTCCCAGCGAACGCATAATTACGCGATTGTCCTTCAGACTCTGTAGCCGAGGGTTCGTCCTCTGGGAGAAGAGGCCCTGGCCATCAAAAGGTAGGCCCTGTATAGTGTACTGAAGTTCAGGTGGCAGGCCTGACACCTGCAGCCACGATATAAGTCGCATGGCAATTCCAGAGGCGACGATTCTAGCTGCAGAATCGGCGGCATCCAGCGAGGCCTGGAGGGAGGTCCGCGCAACTTTCTTCCCTTCCTCCAGGAGAGCTGTGAATTCCTGGCGGGAGTCCTGCGGGACGAGCTCTGCAAACTTCCCTATTGCCTCCCAGGTGTTGTAGCTGTACCTACTCAGGAGGGCTTGCTGGTTCGCCACCCTGAGTTGGAGGCCTCCCGCGGAATAGATCTTTCTCCCCAACAAATCCATTCGCCTGGCCTCCCTTGATTTAGGAGCAGGGGCTTGCTGGCCATGGCGCTCCCGTACACTGATGGATTGAACAACCAATGAACAAGGAGGGGGATGGATGTATATACAGGTACTTGTACCCTTTGGAGGGTACCATGTATTTACGTTCAACCCCTCTGGCTGTGGGCGGTATGGATGCCGGGGATTGCCAGATGGTATCCGCTCTAGCCTGGATCCAGTGGATGAAGGGGAGAGCCACCCTGGCTGGAGCCTCCGCTGACAGTATACTGACAACTGGGTCGTCCACCTCAGGAACTTCCTCTACGGGCAAGTTGATACTGAAGGCGATGCGGCGCAGAAGGTCCTGGTGTGACCTGAGGTTGATTGGGGGTGGTCCAGATGTAGACGTTCCCGCCACCGCTTCATCCGGGGAAGAAGAGGATGAAACCCCTGTCATAAACAGATAGTTAAGGGTTAACATCTCTTTTACCTGTAAAGGGTTAACAAACAGGGAACCAAACACATGACCAGGAGACCAATCAGGAGACAAGATACTTTCAAATCTCGGTAGAGGGAAGCCTTTGTTTGTGGTTTTTGTATTTTTGTTTTTTTCTCTCTGGGTCCTGGAAGGGACTGGACGTGCAACCAGGTTTCTTGCCAATCTCCCTGCTACAATCTTTTATAGTGAGTAATTTAGTAAGAAAGGTGGTTATAGTCTTTTGATTGTTTCTGTATTTCCAAATGTGTAGTTTGCTGGAAGTATTTTAAATTGTATCTTGCTGGGGGGGAGGCTTCTTTTAGTTTCTATAAGCTGACAGACCCTGTAACTTTTTACCATCTAAATTGCAGAGATAAACTTTTATCTTTTTTCTTTCTTTTTATTGAAAGCTTTGCTTTGAGCCTTAACTAGGAGAAAAAAATCAGGCAGGTCTTAAAGGAACTGAGTCTGTACACCAGGGAATTGGTGGGGAGAAGGGAAAGAGAGCAGGGGGGAGAAGGGAAAAGTGAATTTCCTCTTTGTTTTAGATTCATGGAGTTTGAATCTGGATTGCCTCTGGGTGAAGGGAAAAGAGAAGGGGGGAAGGTATCATTCCTCTCTGTGTGGTGATTCAAAGAGTTGAATCACGGTGATCTCCTAGTGTACCCAGGGTGGGAAAGAGCTGGGAGGAAGAAAGGAGGGGGAAGGGAAATGGTTTATTCCCCTTTGTTGTGAGACTGAAGGAATTTGGGTCTTGGGGTCCCCAGGGAAGGTTTTGGGGGAGACCAGAGTCTATCAGGCACTCTACTTTAAGTCCTGATTGGTGGCAGCACAACAGGATCTAAGCTGGTAATTAAGCTTAGGGGAATTCATACTAGTACCCACATTTTGGACGCTAAGGTTCAGATTTGGGAATGATATTATGACAACCCCGGGGACAAGCGGGTCTTGGATCGATTCCTGGTCTTGGGGGATGTCCTGAGGCGGCGGATCTTGTGGGTCTGGTACGTGGGCTGGAGATTCCTCCGTACCCGCTGGGGGAGATCTGCTCACCGTGGTCTCTGGCGCCCGATGCTCAGAAGGACCGGAGCGCGGTGGTATATGTGGATCACCTTGGGTTTGGTGGTAGGACCAAGGTGTCCAAAAGGGCCACTGATGAGGTCCCTGGTGGTTATCCGAATCCCCATATCATGCAGTGTCTGCATGGGAGGAGATCGATGGATGACGAGACAGCCACGGGGGGGCGGAGACCGTTTGATATGGGTCTCTGCGTCCACTCGAACCGTCCGTACACGGTGCCAGAGAACGGTACCAAGAGTCGTGACTGTGCCAGGAGTGAGACAGGGACCTGCGACCAGCGCGCTGCCAGGAGGTCAACCACGCCTGGAATTGCCGTGCCAAGAGCGGCTGTGAGAAGTACGGTGCCACGAGTGGTGCCGAGATCTGGAGCGGTGCCAATAGTATCTGGCCGGCGACCGGTACCTCGAACGGTGTCGCGAGTACGACCGGTACCTCGATGGGGAACGGTACTGGGACTGTGAGCGGCCGCGGGACCGGGATTGATGACGGGACCAGGAGTGCCTGTGGGACCTGGATCGGGACTGGCGGCGTTCCGTGGTACCGGGCGAAGAAGGTCTCATGAGGGCCGGCTTGCCTATTGACTGAGGGACCCGCACCGGCGGCGCCGGGGGTTGAGGCAGCTCAGGCTCCGTCAAGGTAATCAAGTCCCGTGCCGTGGAGAACATCTTCGGAGTGGAAGGCATGATAAGCTCAACCATGACACGTGCCGGGGAGCTGTTAAGCACCGGACTCGACGGCCCTTGTGAGGCCGGAATCAATGGTGCGGAGGACGTCGGCGCCGCAGCAGTTGACGGTGCCGGGCGGTCCGACTTGGCTAAGCGCTCAGACTGCGGTATAGATATAGCAGCCGCAGGAGGCTTGTGCTTCTTGCTCCGTGGTGAGAGTGAACGGTGCCGGGTAGGAGCTTGGGCCAGTGATGGTTGGTGTTGAGGCGCCTTCACTGTTGGCATGCGCTCCAGTGCCGAAGAGGCACTTGTTCCCAGTGCTGCTGGCGATGCTGAAGACTGGGGAGTCAACGCTGCCTCCATCAGCAGTTGTTTTAGGCGAATGTCCCGCTCTTTTTTAGTCCTGGGCTTGAACGCCTTACAGATGCGGCACTTGTCCGTAAGATGGGACTCACCCAAGCACTTACGACAGGAGTCGTGAGGGTCTCCTGTGGGCACTGGCCTATGACAAGCCGAGCACGGTTTGAAGCCTGGTGAACCGGGCATGGGCCCCGGTACCGGGAGAGGGGAAGGGGCTAACCCCCGATCCCTCTTAACTATCTACAATAACTATTACAGAACTAATAACTAAACACTAACTATACTTGAAGAAATCGAACTATATACACAATTACAATAGAAACGAGCGAATCGCTAGGGAGGTGGAGATCAGCTAAGCTGCGCTCCACTGTTCCAACGACCGACACGGGCGGTAAGAAGGAACTGAGGAGCGGAGGGGCCGGCAGGGGTATATACCCGGCACCATAGCGGCGCCACTCCAGGGGGCGCCCTGCCGGCCCACCGAGTGTTGCTAGGGTAAAAATCTCCAACGAACGTGCACGCAGCGCGTGCACACCTAACTTGAATGGATATGAGTAAGCACTCGAAGAAGAACTTCCATGGATAGGGAAACGTCTTCCCAAAGTTTCACCTTTACTCAGGATGGGATTAGGTTTCTATCCCTCTCCAAAGGTCCAAAACTAACCTAAACCAAATCCCTCTAAAGAAATATAGAGCAAACTAAATGCAAGAACAGTAATACACCAAATAAATGATAGTAGAAGACTGGCTACAACTCCCAGGTCTGCCTCAATTGGTTTTCAAACAATTAGAAGAGCACTTAATAAGTGACAACTACAGCTCAGGCTACAAGTAAGACATCTTGATTTTTTTTGTTTAACCCACACAGGCATATCTCTAGTTAAGGGGACACTGATGGGAGTATCAATTATATAAATAAAATCAATATGAGCTATTCATTTTATGTAAATACACGGCTACCTCAATAGAATGCGACCCGATATAACACGGTAAAGCAGTGCTGGGGGTAGGGGGGCTGCGCACTCTGGTGGATCAAAGCAAGTTCAATATAACGCAGTTTCACCTATAACTAACATTTTTTGGCTCCCGAGGACAGTGTTATATTGAGGTTGAGGTGTATTAAGCACAAACATGGCCTTGAGAAGTTCATGATCTTCAGCCTTAACAATAGATAAACTTATTTCTGCCTCATATTTATAGTTGGAAGAGTCATTCTTTTTGCTTCAGCTGGAGTGAAATATAACATAGCATTCAAACTGGGTTAATTATCTATAAAAATGAGCCCCACTTGTTCCTGTTATCTCCTTTGAATAGACAGGAAACTAAAAAGTGTGTGAATCAGTACAGGAAACTTCTGAATGGCAATCAGGTTATCAGTAGTAGTTTCTAATGTCAAAGCATCATGAGTAATCCTCTCTTATAGGAAGCCCTCTGATTCACTAGGACATTCTTTCATATCCCTGTGTATACCTCCAGTTGTTCCAAATTTGCATCTCAACTTAATTTGGAATTTTCTGAAGAATTTCATTGTTGGTGCTCATGCAATATTCTCTCATCATACAGATGCAAAATGCTCATTATGACACCAAAAATCTCAAAAGAACATTTGCAATTTGCAGGTTTAGAGAGCAGTTGATGGATTTTCTTCTTTATGGATTGCTTCAGGGGAGCAACTGTATCATGTCGGTATAAGTATAGCTCTCTCTATTTTGGGTATCCAATCATTTCTATTTCTGCAAATAATGCAGCATTTAAGATCGTTGAAAGAAAAATTCGTAAAAGGCACAATGGGATATAAATATGAAATTTCAAAAGCACTCATAAATTGCCATGTATATACTGTATCTTCTTTTTCTTGTTTATTCTACAAAAATTGTTTTGCCTTGGAGCTAGCAGCAGATTGATTTGTCATGAGAAAAAGAGGATGTCAAACTGGAATACTTTATGAAGACTGAGGGAGAATTCAGGCCCAAAGAAAAATAACCCATACATAAAAACAGCAAGAACTTCAAGTACATATGCTGAATAATCTCTTGGGCTATTGAACATTTGAATTTATCATATAATTTTCAATGTACTATATTGTGTTATGCTGTAAAATCTATAATGAATTATCTAAATTATGCATGTTTTTTCTCTTTCTATATAAAAACCAAAATAATTCATAGCATACTATATGTTTTCCCCCATTTTTCTGGAATGGAGTAGTAACACAAAGGTTACATCTTTGGACAATGTCACCTTAAAGGGTATGCCAATCTGACTAGTTTTAAATATATTAACATTATTAACAAAGAGAATGAAAAGGCTCTTCATGAAGTAGATGAACAAATTTTTCATGCTACCACTAATCTGCCCACAAATATTTTTCAAAAACTGTTTTAAAATAGTTATAAGTGCATCTCCAGATAACAGTACTGGAATTCCTGAACATTTAACCTAGTAACATTTAAATCTTTAAAACACAGAAAATGTTAAGATGTAAATAGATAGGGTGGTGGGAAGACCCTGAAAAAAAGCCTTACTCTTGCTTGAAAGGAATCTTTTTCAAAAGAAAGCAAGAGAACCAATATCAATGTACCTAAGAAAAAGCTAACCCTCACTCACCCCATACCACACTGAATATGCATGGTCATGAGCACCATTAGGGTAGGACTGAAAGAGATACATAAAACAAAGTTTAAAGAAAGCTTAAATAAAATCTACATTGAAATAATGACACTGTACCTCAGTAATGGGTTGCCCTTGCTGTGTCAAATCCAGTTCCTGAGGTCTTGTCATTTTATCAATATCCAAGGAGTCCATGCTGGATGCTGCAGAGGTTATGCTGGAACGAGATGAGTTACTGATGGAGCGCACTTCCACATCACTCACTGTGCCAGCTGATGCTGTCCTTCTGTGCTGAGCAGTAACTACAGGTTTAGCATCTTCCATTACAGATTGCTGGGCTGCTTCATCCATGCTCAAAGAAGCCTTCTCTAACTGGGTAGTAATGTCCTCCAAGGAAAAGTTGGCATTTGAAGGCTTAGTTACCCTACCAGATGAAGAGGACGATCCTTTTATACTGCTGTGTTTAGTGGAAAGTCGACCAGCAGGTGGTTTCTGAGCTACTTTTGTTTCTGTGGCTAGACGTTTCATGGCAGCACTACTGGCTGATTGTGACCCAATGCTGCTGAGCTCCTGCTCTATGGAACAAAGATCAGCCATGAGGGCGTCCAGATCCACAGTCTCCCCCTGATTCAGGGCTTCTGCAAGGAACAACAGGCATTAGCTTCCTCACGATTAACCCATTTCTCAATCCTGTTCTCCAAGTAGTGCTACTTTGCAATGGACAAAGTAGAAACAATACAGTAATTTCACCAATTCTGAATCTACAAACACTCAAAATAAAAAATAGTAGTTAAAATTTAATTTAAATGTCAGAAAAATACATTTGCCAACACGAGTGTCAGTAATGGTAGCCTATGATGTCAGTGAATTGTTTTTCAAATTTACAGAAATGCTTAATGAGCAACTGTCTGGTTAAAAACTCTAGTTGACATTTTTGAAGCAATGCAGAGATGATCCCTATGCATTTTTCATTATTTTATTGAAAGATGTGGCAAAATCTCCCAAACTGCTTTGAAAACCAAAACTAATTTTTTTAAATGCAAGTTTCCTGTACTACTGCCAGAGTCATAGATAATGAAAAACTGACAAAGCTTTCTATAACATTTGCTTTTTTGTTTAACCTAATTACTGCATTTCCCCTTTCATGTGCAACCTTATTTAGATTTTTTTCCCCATTTCTATCCAATGTGGCTTAAGGAATAAACTTATCAATTCACTCTTTCATTAAAAAGGTTATCAGAATAATTGTTCTTTACAAATAAGTAGATTCTGATTCTCAGACATTAGCTGCTGATAGACACCCAGTTTGGGACATGAAGAATTCTGTGTCACATAAACAGGACAATACAATGTAAACAAACTAGGAAACGATGCCTTAGTATATCTGGATCCTATGTTTTAATGCTGTAGGATTTTAGCATTTTGTAAGATGGCTGCTTTCTGATAAAACAAATATTCATTCAATGTTAGAAAAAAAATTGAGGGTCTCAGATAATTGTGTTTACCATTCAAATTGTACATGGAGAAGCGATAGGAGAAATTGGCAATATTGGTTTCTTGGCGAAGAGGGGATTTCTTTACTGGTTCCATGGGCTTGTCTGTATCCAAACTCTAAAATAAATAAAACAAACAAACAAATTGAGAAGAGAGAAAATAAGCTAAAATAAAGTTTGCATTTAATACAACAGAAGCTGTTGGTCAAACAATATTACAAATATGGTTGAAAGCTTAATTTCAGTGGGAGAAATGTAATCTAAGAAAATGAGTTCTCTTTTGTATGATTTGCGCTAGAAAAGTATTTAGTTAACATGTTACTGAGATTAAAGTCAACTGTCCAACTATGAGAGATGTTAAAATAAATTCATTCTGCTGCTACAGAACTGAAAAGAAGGAAAATATATTCTTAAATTTGTTTTTCAGTAGTATTGTTCTACGTCACCATTTTGAAAGAATTACTTGACCGAGATTTTCTACGGTTACCTGGATCAGTTTGACTATCAATGTAATTCAGAAGGAAAAAAAAACATATCAGAAGAAGAGAGAGGATTTTTTTAAAGTAAATGTGCCTAAATTATCGAATTATCTTTACTAATATGGACTATTATTTTTAAAATATATTAGTTATGAAAGTGACCTTCACTCCATCTTATGAGAAAAGAGCACGCTTTGCATATGTTATCCATTATGGCCTTAAAATACATGTTGATATATAACAATACTTTAGCAACTGTTATGTGGCTAGATCTATTAGACAGTACTCTATGAATACTTTACCATTTATAATAAAAATGCTTAATATATTTAATTTGTTTGCAAATTCATGTTCTGCTGTTTTTGTAATTATAGAAAAATAGAAAAAGTAGGGCTGGAAGGGACCTTGAGAAGTCAAGTCCAGCAGGACCAAGTAAACCTATACCATCTTGACAGGTATTTGTCCAACTTGTTTTAAAAGCTTCTTGTGTGGTATCCAATGCAAAGTTTATCATGTTGGGTGTCTTCGGAAGGCTCATGATGCAGTGAGCATTGTTGTTACAGTGATGTTACAGTAATCGTTTTAACAGTAATGTTATAGATTGTAATTTCATTTATACAGTTATGAGGCTGAAAATGTGCCCTCATGGCTTAAAGCAAGTCCAGGCAAAAACTCCCCAAGAGCAGAGAGGCAGTTCACGCCTCATCAGGGCATGTATGGGACAAACCAAGCCCAGCCTCACAGGAACAAAGTACACTGGCCCAGGCAACAACAAAGGATCTGTTGGACTCTCCAGTGAGTCACCCCCCTTCCTTTGGTCAATATGGGACTGCGATGAGGTAATACTCACCTGACTCTGAAGAGGGAGGGGGGACAAAGCCAGGAGGGAAGAAAATGTGTTAAAAGGGAGAGACTTTGCCATGCTCTTCCTCTCTCTTCCACCTACATCTACAGAAACCACACCAAGGGACTGAAGCGCTGATCAAAGGAGAGAGCCTGGCTGAAGGGCGACCAGCCAGCCTGCAGTGAGAAGCACCTAAGTTTGTAAGGGCATTGAAAGTGTTAAGATCAGCTTAGAATGTGCTTTGCTTTTGTTTCACTTACCAAATCTGACTTCTTATGCTTTGACTTATAATCACTTAAAATCTATCTTTGTAGTTAATAAATCTGTTTATTCTACCTGAAGCAGTGCGTTTGGTTTAAAGTGTGTCAGAGACTCCCCTGGGGATAACAAGCCTGGTGCATATCAATTTCTTTGTTAAACTGACAAACTAATATAAACTTGCAGTGTCCAGTGGGTGTAACTGGACACTGCAAGACGAAGGTTCCTAGGTTTGTGTCTGGGACTGGAGATACTGGCTAGTGTCATTCGGTTACACAATCCAAGGGGCTTGGGGTTCTCACAGCAGAGCAGGGTAAGACTGGCTCCCAGAGTCATGGGTTGGAGTGGCCTGGCAGATCACCGATCCAGAGAACACCAGGGGAACATCACATCTGTATACTGGTATAAAACTTTAAAAAAAAATCTCCCATGTAGACAAGCCCAAATCTCCTAAAAGCAAAGTTTCATAGGAGGAAGTA
The DNA here is from genome assembly GCF_025201925.1 of Gopherus flavomarginatus. Lineage (NCBI taxonomy): Eukaryota > Metazoa > Chordata > Testudines > Testudinidae > Gopherus > Gopherus flavomarginatus. The sequence continues at coordinate 21,315,183 of NC_066626.1, read as the reverse complement.
AGTTTTATCTACTACCAGAGGTTTTATTTCAATTTTTGTTTCGGGATCCAGAGGTGTGGTAGGAGCTAAAGGAAAGAGATTCCCAAACTCTAGGGAAGGGAGATTTAATTTGTGAATGCATTTCAGCTTCCAAGCTAGCCATGTAGCATTGTTAAATAGTTTGGCAGTTGAACCTCACACACAGAAATAAAAATTTTACTTCTGTTTCTTTCTTATCTTTTTTCAACTCATTTTTGAACTGCGTGATATCCATCTTTTTCCCTCCTCACCCAACACCAGTAATTCTGTCAGACATCCTCCCCACATTTTGTTTCAGTCTTTGACCTCAATTGGGCTTGGAAAATCCAAGTGATAAAGGTGAATGTGGGCACCTTAAATCATCAGTTTCTGCAGATTTAAGTTTTCTCCTCAGGAGAAAAAAAGTCATTGCTTATAACTGGGAAGACAACCATCCAAATGTAAACAGAATGTAAATCAGTGATGTACCACTGTCTTTCTCAGGCTGCAAACAGATGGCTGTAGTGCTTCTACTTTTATCCAGAGATTTCCCAAGCAGCACCTGAATGAAAATGTGCCTATTTAGAATCTAATAGGCGACAATAAAACTGTCAAGATTCATGTGAGTTTACACACCGCTGCTACTGGATACAGTTATGGCTATCAGTAAAGTCAGGAACTGGAGTTATTTGTGGATAATGAGGACCAATATGGAAACTGAGAAGAGGAGAGGAGGCTTAATTCCTCAGACTGAACCCATAGTCTCTGGCCTATAGTTTAGACCTCTTGATAAAGTCTAATCTGCTTGTTAAAAGTTTTGGTCAGGAGTACATACATTATGTATAATACAGAAATCAAGAGTTATCAAATTACTTTGTGTCCCATGAACATTTATATAGATAGGTTCTAGTGACAGCAGCAGAACAAGTTCTCACCTAAGCCTTCAGAAGGTGAATTGGTGAGTTTTATAAGACTGCTAAAAATGCTGGCTGGCTATAGCAAACCAAGAGAAAATCTTGAATGGAACCAAAACACAAAATAAGATACTCTTTAACACCCTGGCACTAGAAAGCAGGAAGTCCTGATGCTAACCACTAATGCAAAATGCATGAGTGCTAAATGGTATAAAGTATTGACTGCAAGTGCTACAGGGTTTAAGACTACGTTTTGTAACACTTTTATGGTGTGTGTGTGGGGGGGGGGGGTTATGGAAGGCACAGTGAATTCAAAAGATGTCCTGGGCACCATAAAGTTTAAACATATACTTTTCAAAAATTATCCATCTGGAAAAAAATCTTACTTTATGGTCCAATAAACATCCAGCGAACCTGGGAAAGAAAAATTCAGAGAAGACAGGCCTGTTTTTCCATTGCTCCAATAGTCCAGCTGGAATAGAATAATGAATGCACTAGGAATGTGTGCAGGGAGATACTCTGGATTTCTTGCAAGCTCTAATTATGCTTATGCCAAATCTTAACTATGACCTCAGTCACGTTAAGGGACAATAAATTTTCAAGTAAATTGACTGTGTGACAGTCAGACATGCCAATCTGTTGATATAGATAGAAGGGTGTATGAGGTCACTTAAGGTTTTGCATGACACCACAAGTCTGATGAAGTTGGGATACATATTACTTTTCAGTACCTGTGGGAGATGGAAGTGAAAACCTTTTGAAGCAATGGAACGTATTGGCAACAGCACTGGGAGCAATATGAAGGTGGCAAAAAAAACAAAACAAAAAAAACCACACAGGACACTTTTTCCTTAACTATTTATTTCCAGAATTTTGAGATTTTGCCTGGGTGGGGTAGGTCCTGACGCAAACTTAACTGTCAGTAAATGTAATTTTTGTCCATTAATAATATGCCAATAAATTCCAAGAGGTTGCGTGTACATTATGAAGCTAATGGTGCATTATGAAGCTGAAGTGAGTTATGGGGGCTGAAGGCTAAAAATCTGTTTTGAAACTCCTCCTCTTGCAAATGTCTATGTTGAGGCAATGGAGCCAATGGCTTTGCAAAAGGTTCCTATCTAGTTAACATAACTTAGATTTGTAAACACAAGATTGTGAAATAAATTTGCCACTAAATAGTTTTCTGTTCATCTAGGAATGAAGATTTTTCATGGCTCTTTATCCATAGGCTTAGAATTAAGAAAAACTGTTCCTTAAACAAAATGATATAATATATAACCTGAAATTTTTTATTCTATTTAATAGCTTATATCCATCCATAAATATATTACCCCCACTAACTTAAAAGATATTAAAGGATGGATGCCATTTCCACAGAAAGAACGGTTACTTATCCTACAGTAAGTGTGGTTCTTTCAGATGTTGTAGTCAGTGCGAATCCCATTGTAGGTACGCATGTGCATCATACACATGAGATCGGTGTCTTTAAAATAGCAATATCCACCAAGGCCTTGTATGCACCCTGAGCTGCCTCATGTCCAATGTGAGGGCATTAAAGGCAGAGCAGCTGAGACCTTCTCTTGGTTCCCCCCCTCCCCCACTCTGAAATCTATGATAGTTGAAAACTCCAAAATGCAGGGACAGAAGGCAAGTCACAGGGTCCAACTAACAAGAAAGAACCCAGTTACCACAGGATAAATAAAAGTTTTTTGAGTATGTGTCAGTGTGGATCCCACTGTAGGTTACTGGTAAGCAGTATCCCTCGGGATCATTAGAAGAGTTTCAGCTAAATAAGTCAAACGGTGATTGAAGAAATGCTTTCCCAAACTTGGCCTCAAACTTGACCACTAAGTCAAAGAGCGATGTTTAAAAGGTCAATAGGTTACTCTGCAATGCTCCTTTGTAGATTTCTGATATTGCACATTCTTCAAGTAAGCGGAGGACGCTGCTCGAAATCTGGCTGGTATAGGCCTTAATGTTCAGTGGGAGAGGTACACCAGCCAGCTGACAACACAGTAATACCCTGTTATCCATTTTGTTATTTGTATGTACAGTTGGGATTATTTTTTTCCAGTGTGCATTACTTTGTACTATCAAAGCTGAATTTCATCTTCCATTTTGTTGTCCAGTCACTCAGTTTTGTGAGATCCCTCTAACTCTTCGCAGTCAGTTTTGGACTTAACTATCATGTGTAATTTAGTAACATCTGCAAACATTGCCACCTCACTGTTTACTCCCTTTTTCAGATCATTTATAGAATACGTAGAAAAGCACATAAAAGACTGAGCACAATGATACAGGCAGATGGTAAGATGAAATTGCTGTGAGGTGGACCTGGACAGAGGTGACCAAAATGCCAGCTTGTTTTAAGTAGTAGAGGATCTTCAGTATCAATGCCTGGACTGAGTCCAGACCATATTTGGCTGCCCACACCAAAAACCTCTTCTATTTAGATGAGTAAGTCTTTCTGGTCAATGTTGTCTTGCTCTGTATCAGGAATTCTTGGACAACGAGGGAGCAGTCTCTGTCTGCAGTTTTCAATCAGCCCAAGAGCATAAAGAGACTCAGAGCACATGTGCAGCCCCAACAGACATCGCTTTTCAAAAGACTCCTATCTCATGCACGTGAGGTGCATGTGCTCCCTACAGTGGGATTCACGTTGACACATACTCTAAGAACATATTGAGAATTAAAAATTAATGTGCAACATCAGTGCCAATTACTTATTGAAATATTTGACCCTTGGATTCAAAAGCACCCCTGACCTGTGTGAGTTTGTCCAGCTCCCCAAGCCATTGTCCAAACATCTTGTCCAGATCTTGGTCTTCCTTATCACTATCTTCTTCTGCACCATGATCAAGTTCTTCATCTGATAATTGCTCCATCTGAAACACAAAAGAAATACACCAGTCAATTTACACTCAGCATTTAAAAAACAGCAACAAGGTCTCTTTGGAGGATTGCAATAGACTATTTGGGAACATTCTGCAAGACTGCAGTTCAAGAATCTTATTAAACGTCTATCTACAAATGACATCGCTACCCTGGGAAATGACATCACTGAAAAAAATCATGGAAAAATTGTACCGCTAAGTAGACATTTGAATCTCATATTTCTGAGATGCTACTGAAACCTATGCAACAGGTACACTTTTTTTTGTAAGACAGTATTAAGTCAGATAAATTTTCTGCATTAAGTAAATATATAGTTTCTGTTTTTACTCTCACAAGGCTGAAACAGAGACATATTAATATACAACAGAATCACTCAGTAATCATGCTTAGATTGGAACCCCATGTAAAATGAACTGGAGTAGATGTTCCATCTTACTCCAGTGCATTTTAGTTGCTTTTTCCTTGTAAGACCGACATTTCTTGCTACCATAGTCTGGTTCAAAACGTTACAACTGTAATCAACCCTGCATTTCAAGGGAACCATTATTATTTATTTGCTAACCACTGATGTGCTTGGATTTATAACAGACACAGCCAGATTAGCAGCTACCCGAGTTTACAGCAGCTGAGCACCTGGCATACAGTAGTGACGAAAGTCCCCTCCTCAAACAGTTTACAATGTAAAAAACAGATAAAGAGAATATAGAACTCACTAAGAAACCCAGCAGGCAGGAATAACTTGGGGGAAAAAAAAATTTTTATTCTTATTCTTAACTTGCTTCTTTTGGGCACTGCAAAGTCAATGAGTATTTAGGAAAGATGCTAATCAAGAAAGCATGGTAGCACAAAGTGTGTAAGAGGCAGAATGGACAAAGACAAATACGGAAGCAGGATATGAAATCATCAGCTCTATTCTTCTCTGCTGAAAATGAGAAAAGGATGAAGTAGCATGAAGGAATTCCAGGTTCTGGTCCTGCCTCTTGATAAAAGTGAAGATACGAACTTCCAGAGAGCTCCTTCACAGTAGTTAGTCTCTCTGCTACTCTAGGTCATGAACGGAGGTTTGAAAACAATCCCTTGGGTGAAGAGGAGGGGAACTTTTCCCAAATAGGTCCTCTTCTGTTATTTACAGTGATTTTTGTATGTAAAATCGCATCTTTTTGCAATGTCCTTACAGTGCTTCCTGCCATATCCATGCACGTGATTGCCCAATCATTGCACTCCACCAAGTCACATGAAGATCATTCATGCTCAAGCAGGTGACATGGCAGGACATACCTCATATTTTGAGGCTCTCTGCCACAGTCACTGGTATTGGGGCACTGATGAAGACCCACTTGACCATTGCATCTCCAAACTGGCCAACTTGAGTGTGGAATCCATTATGGCAGTACCATAAAGTCAAGGCTTGATCTGCATCGGGTAGCTGATGGACTGGTAGGAGTTGGTGTGCACAGGCCATTCTCTACTCTTGTTTTCAGTACTGAACCCTTGTCTATTTGGGTGACAATGTCAGCGGTTTAATGGTGTGACTTCAGTTGATTCAGGTTGACGTTATATTATATAGAGAATGTCCTGGATCTGTGCAATGCTTTGTGTGTGCTACTGTACTAGCAACTTCCCTGCATATATCAGGAGGGCAATACCTGTGAGGATGTAGAGCCTGTTGACGTGAGTAGGCTTAAGACATCCTGTAATATAGAGGCAGGCAGTGGTAAATACATGTTCTAGCTTCTTCTATGAAAAGGATTCTGCCCACACTGCACAGGTATACTCAGGCATGGAGTAGTAAAGTGCCAGTGGTGATGATCACAGAATGGAGGGGTCTGCACCTTATTTCGATGTAACAAGCTTGATAAGAATGTTGCGTCATATGCTAATCTTGGGTTTAGTTTTTTCAATGTCAGCTCCAAAGGAGAGTGTGCAGTTGAGAGTAACACCGGCGCCGGCTAAACATGTAACCCTCTTCCCGCCGCTGTGTGAGGGGGCATTGCGGCTTTGATCAGCTCTGGCCAGCCAGGAAGTGATGTCATTCCTCCTCTGGCCACCAAGGGCGCGGCACTGCTCCCTGCTGCTCTGGCTCTTCCCCAGTCCCCTGAGCTCTGCTGCAGGGACAGGCCTGCACTCACCGGCGGGGGGAAGTGCAGAGACCCGGCCCCAGCCGCACCGTCAGTGAGCGTTGGGGGGTGGTTTCCCCCTGCCCTCCAAGCCAGCCCTGCCCTCTTAGAGGCCTGCTTCCCCACGGAAGCCTGGGACTCCTCCCCCACTCCCGTCCCCCCTAATAGAGGCCTGGGGCACCACACAATTAACTGGTAAATCATAAACACTTTTTTTTAAATTAAAAGGAAGCAGGCCAAAGCAATAATTTTTAAGTGTGGGTACTTGAAGTTAGGCTCCTAATCCCATATTTAGGCAACTGAAAAACAAATAGGCCACTTCTATTTAGAGGCAAAGAGCAACTCCGGCTGCTACTAAATCACTGGGAGCTCATTATATTTGAAAATCAGCCCACTTCTTATTAAAGAGTCTAAATACGGATTTAGAAACCTAACTTTAGGTACCCAGATTTGAATAATTTTGGTCTTCATCAGCCGCTGAGTCATGGCAGCAGTTTACAAGCACAAAATTTCAGTAGGCAATGATAGTCTCCCTTCTACCTGAGCAGGTGAGAGAATGTATAGTTTCTGAACCTCCTGGCAGTGGCCCAGCTCTTCAAAATATTAATATTACTTATTTTGGCATGCAGGCAAATGGTGATTTTTAATAGTTTATAATTCTGCTGAATCCGAATTTAGTTTCATAGGACAAAAGAAAAGACACTTCTTTAGTCATAAGGCTCTCTCCATGTCAAGTATCAAAAGGCACAGGTGCCAAATTACTCAGGTCCCGGCAGATGCTCAACCTTGGCTCCACACCAGACCCTGCACCCAATCCACCCCTTCCTCCAAGTCCCTCCAAGTCCCCACACCCACTCCTTCCAGACCCTGCTCCGCCCCAGGCCTGTCCCCTTTCAACCCCTTTCCCCAAGCCGCCACCCTTTCCCAACCTCTTCCACTCCCGCTCTGCCCCTTCCCACCTCTCTCTTCAGTGCCTCCTGTACACCATTGAACAGTTGATCGGTGGCAGGTAAGAGGCACTAGACAAGGGGCTGCAGAGCTGATCAGCAGGGCCTCAGGAGGGTGGAAGGCACTGAAGGAAGGGGGAGGAACCAATCCGAAGGTCTGTAAGTGGGTTTTCCGTGAGTGCTTCAGCCCCGGAGCACCCATGGAGTTGGCACCTATGATTAAAGGTCTGCTACTAACAGTAGAGGTGTTATATGTTCTTTAAAAACAAAACAAAAAAACCCCATAAGAATCTTTTAGAAGGGAAACTGGTAGGCAACCTAAATATAGGATTCCCTACCAGCTCTCCTGTAATACACACAGGTGGTGACAATTACAGAACATAAATCGTAAGTGTTCTCTGTCTCTACTCATTACACCACAAACAAAAAAAAAATATGGAAAAGGATTTCTGTAACTGGGTTTGAAATTAAAAGTGAGTCACCATAATACTATTGTGTCAGACAATTTGAATGATACCAGCACCTAACACATAGAAAGTATAGTTACACAACCCAAGAAAGTGTGCAGGACCACTATAGTTTTCATCCTTATGATGAGAGGAGACAAAAGCAAGGATTTTTTTTATTAATATATTTAAGAACTCGTTCTTCTAAAGTGACATTGCCCCTGCCACTTACAAGAGCAGTACAAAGCATCCAAAAAGCTAGAGCACTAACACGAAGTCCATAGTGACGTCTAACATGCCATATTACATTCTTTCATGCTAATCCTTGAACACGTGTTCATTGCCAGCAACAGACTTTGCACTAAAAGAATTCAACTCTCTAGTCCAAGGAATTCAGCTGACCACAGTTAAGCAACATTACTCAATCCACCGGAAATGCAGTCTCACTGAATTACAAATAGCTGACGCTACACATCTGTAAACAGAAATGCTGCTTAAATGAGCCACAGAGAATGCCAGCAATATATCCCATCAGAGTTTAAATACTGGCTGCTCTCCAGATTTCTTCAGCAATGTTATAATACACTGTATGCTCATTGCATGAAGAAACAAAAGAAAACCTCTCTCTGAAAGAGACAGTTACAGCTGTAAGATTTCATTCCCAGCCTCTTTTATGCAAGAATCAAAGAGGTTATGGTGATCATCACACAGGAAGGAAGGTTTAACCTTCTACATATTCCAAAGGTTAACTATCCATCCATCAAGATTCATTAATTTTTAAATAGGTACTGGCAATTTCTAAACATTCCACCTCTGGGCATCTCACTCACCTCAATATACTACCATGGTTCAGTTGGTCTCATGAGACAAACATATAATTTTAACTTTTACAAGAAGCATCCAACCACAGATAGCTTTACATTAAACCACTGCAGCTATATATTTGATCTGACAACTGTGAAAAAGAACAATAAGTCCATTCAGAAAAGGCCAAAGCTCTGAAATGCAATGGAAACCTGTTTATCTAACATCTGATTTAGTGGCTCAAATAATTCAGTAAGTAAGTAGCTTTAGTATCCAAATCTATTTACTAATTTTCTGTGGCTCTCCTCTCCCCCTAGTAAGTTCTCCAAGCTGCAAGGTCAGCATCATTGCAACCAATTTCCTCTACAATTCCACCACTCCTCAAAACACCCAAGACCTCCACAAGTGAATCCTGCATTCATTCCAAAATGCAAAATTTAGAAAAGCTTTAAAATTTCTAGGAGGAAAAGACTAGCAGCACAGGTGATGAACTGAGAATAGAGCATCCAATGGAGTGGAACAGATCAGGGCTGAAGAAGCCCAACAGACACTCTGAGGAGTTTGGTGGGGAGAAGAGAGAGGCATAAACCTGGGAAAGAAGGCGTCTCTCCCAAAGAAGTGAAACAAGAAATAGATAAATAAATAGCAATAATAAAATAAAAAAAAAAGGATGTGTATGGCTTGATTTGGCCAAATCTTGAAATATGTTGCAATTTGCAACAAATTAACTAAAAGGTACTGGTTACTTTTTACTTCAAAATAGCATAAATTTGAATCCTTTTACAAAATTCTAAAATATGACTTTTAGAGAAACAAAGTCATGGTTTGAACTGTTACAAATACTGAAGATATACAACTAATAAGATGTAGGACTACTACATCTACATTTAATCAAAAGGCATAAGCAACCTGGGGAACATATTTGCAGAGCTGCTGCAGCTGTGTTGGTGAAAGGGACAAGCTTTTGAAGAAGAGCTCTGTGGAAGCTTGAAAGTTTGTCTCTTTCACCAACAGAAGTTGGTCCAATGAAAGAGATTACCTCCCACCCATCCTGTCTCTCTAATGGGGAAGATATTGTATTTACTGTATTAGAGAAGGATATTTACTGTGGCCAGTAACATGTGAGATTTTGTTTCAGAGAGAAACTATTCAAATCAATCATATATAAAAAAATTGATTTTTTTACAACATTTCAAATTATAAAACTAAGATTTTTTTAAAAAATACTTTTCATTCATGTTTTATTTTCCCCCATATCATTTTACTTGGCTAGTGCAATGGATCAGTTTCATTTTCCGTTTCTCATGCCACTTTTTTTTTTTAAATAAATTATTTTTGAGCTCCCTAAAGTATTGCTAAGTGTTGCACACCCACACACATATGCATACAAAAGTCCTCTGTCCCAAAGAACGTACTGTTTTTAAACATAGGAATGCTGTTAACTTTTTTACTTCAGATTCAAGTTAACAGTAATTTCAGGTACTACAGCTGTGCCCTTAAATCTCCCTTCCAATTTCTGTGATTTAAACAATCAGATTTTTGGGGGGGGGGGGGGCATTAAGGTTATGTTCCTCTTCCCTTGATGTCATATGAAAGACACACACACACACAGGGAAGACTGACTACACAGGGGTAAGGATACTAACTTTACACAAAATGCTGTTGTGCACAAAAATATTTAAACAAGAACTTTTTTCCCCAGTTTGTCTTAGTAATCTTAGATGTTTACTTGGAATAAAAGTTGGTTAAAAAATAACACAAAACTGTTACTTAAATTGATAGTGTTATCTTTAACAATGCTATTACATTTGAGCATTAAGACATTTCTATTCCTATTAAGTTCGGTGAACACCTTTTAAAAAAAAAGATTAAATTTGGAGGCTAAGTTACTTGGTGCTTTTTATATAGGAATGTAAGATACAATTCCACACCCACCCACTCACCCTTGGGAAATCTTACTGATGTAGAGTGATCAAATATATGGAAATTATAAAATAATGTAGGCAGTACTTAACATTTGCAGAGGTTTTACGTGGTTAGCCTCTTCGTCCCTTACAGTATAGTGGGCAGCAAAAGAAGGGTGACAAACTGTATTTTGCAATTAATTTATTCAGTAGCATTTTTCATAGTTTATTCTTCCAGTAGAAGAGAGTATCCAGTAATTATTACTGCATGTTTATGAAGACCTGATCTAAAGGAAATAGAATCCCCATGCTGCAAACTGCTCCTCTAATTATTTTAACCTGGCATCAGACACTTTGCCCTAATTCTATTTACTCACTAGATAAAATTTAGCAGCCCAAGGAAAGCTTTTACAAGCACAGTACTGTTTTACATCAGGAAGCCTGGTACTAAAATTCTGTGCTGTCTGCCAACTCCTTTGCAGCTCCACCCAAGCCATCTTAACATCAACTGTATTTCCTATAAGTCAGTGTCTGTTCCCAAAAAGCATACTAAGATGATCAAACGTCTCATCTCATTTAGATTTAAACTCACTCACCTCACTGGCCCTGGAAGGTGAATATTCTTACCACTAACCCCATTGCTGATAATGGACACCGCTGAGTGATGTTTTGCCAACAAAGTGCTGGTGTAGCCATGGCCCAGTCTACTCATATAGAGTACAATGAAGGATCAAGATCTTGGACTCAACTTGCCATATTGTGCACAACAAGTCAGAATTTACTTGCTTGTGGGAACCAGAAAAATTTTGGACAGAAATTATTAGTGATTCTGGGTATCTCCATTTGTGGGTGTCATGACGCACGTTACAGGGGCCTGACTGTCCAAAATTGCTGAGCAGCTGCCTTCTAAAATTAAAAAAAAGCAACAAAAAACCAGGACTCTAAGATGTGTCAGGCTTTGTACCCAAACATTGAAGGAACAAAAATCCCTAGACACTTATGAAAATTTTGGACTTTTAAGTCTAACTTTTCATAACAGTTGATTATTTTAGTCCCTTTCCATTTCTAGATTAGAACACAGCTGACAATTTATCATAATAGTGTCTTTAGAAGCCTGATATTCCATTTTTCTAGACCCTCCCTAAGAATCAGTTTAATGGCAAGGGAATATTTCTTTCTTTTTCTAAAATCTATTATAATGGCAAGTTTTAGCTTTTTTGGAAAGGTACCTTAGTAGGGTTCATCAAAATTAAATAAAATAGCTCACATCACATTTTTGAGTTTTTTCAAATTCAATTCTCATTTCTAGGTTTTCTAGAACACATATTATAGGACCCTTCTAAACTATCAAAACTTTTGTGTTGATGAAACGGTGAGAGAATTGGGAATATCAGTTTCTCTTCCATTATTATTATAGGTTTTCTATATGAAAGAAAAATAAAAGCAAAATTCTATAGAAAACCAGAAAACAAGATTTAAAACTGAAATGACATACCGAGACTGACCAATACTGTAGGCCTCACTACACCAGAAAGACTACTTTGTTGTAGGATTGCGTTGAAATAAGATCCACCTTCTTCCCTAAATAAACTGGCTATGAAATTTGCTTCCAGACTAACTTCAAACAGTTGAGTCTGTTCAGTTTTCAATGCATATAAAAATATGGGTTTGTTATTCTACTTTATTGCTCTATGGAAAAGTACTTAGCTCCTCAGAAGCAGAACTCTGTAATCATTTACATTTTCAGTTACACAATTAAACACTCTTAAATTAGTAAAAACTCATTCACCGTTCAGGAAAAGTATTTAACGCTGTCATGTTTGTTTTTAAGCAAAGCATCATCATTTTTAACCTATCAAGGCCAATATGAGACACAAAAGGTTTTAAAATGTGTGAGAACACAGAAAAGACCATAGAAAATGAAACTTCACATGAATTAAGGTTAGCAACTTAAAATTGTGTGTCAAAAGCAACCTCGTTTTCATGATTCAGAATTTTCTTAAGTAAGTTACAGTCACAGTAAGATAACAGCTGATCTTTGGGGCCCGAGGCAAGTTTGAGTCAAAATGAATTAAAAGTTCCTTGCTATGAAATACAATTAAGACTAATGGCATAGTGGTACAAACTCATGCCATCAGATAAGATGAATACAGTCAGGATCTACTCCAATTGAACCCAACAGGATATTGTAGTAGGCACCGTGAACAGTAAAAAGTATTTTCAGGATCAGATTCTAAGGACTTGTCTACACCAGTGGTTCTCAACCTTTCCAAACTGCAATACCCCTTTCAGGAGTCTGATTTGTCTTGCGTACCCCCATGTTTCCCTTCATTGAAAAACGACTTGCTTACAAAATCAGACATAAAAATGCAACAGTGTCACAGCACACTATTATTGAAAAATTCCTAACTTTCTCATTTTTACCATATAATTATAAAATAAATCCATTGGAATATGAATATTGTACTTACATTTCAGTGTATAGTATATAGAGCAGTATAAACAAGTAATTGTATGACATTTTAGTTTGTGTACTGTTTCACTGGTGCTTTTTTATGCAGCCTGTTATAAAACTAGGCAAATATCTAGGTGAGTTGATGTACCCACCCCGGAAGACCTCTGCATACTGCCAGGGTACATGTACCCATGGCTGAGAACCATTGATCTACACTATACTTATTTGGGAAGTCTCCTATCATATAGTTACCACTGGTGACAGAATAGAAAACAAAGAACAACCCTGCAATACATTCAAAAGGCAGAAGGCCCATGATCAGACACAAATGGTATGTTGTTTTTTAAAATAATCCACATGCCACTGTAATAAGCACTATAAAAATGTGGATACCTCAGTGCCTACAAACAAGAGAGATAGTACTATCAACTAGGTACTGACAGACAAGCCACCCTTTGGCCAGCTAGCCTCTGTTAAATCTCTCTCTCTCTGTTTTTTTTTTTTGTTTGTTTGTTTTTTTAACTGATTGGCCTTTTCTGGTTAAACGCCTGTTACTGCAGACTTCCCTGTATTAAAAAGACATAATAAAAAGCAAACAAAATTAAATAAAAGATACTAGGGTAAAGTAACATTCATGTTGCATAAAGTACTTAAAAGTCATATATTTGAATAAGCAACCTCTTTTATTTAAATCTAGCCCATTGGGCATACATATTCTGGCTGACATTTTCAAGGAAGCCTATAGGAATTGAGCACCTAACTCCACCAGGTTCCTTAACCATCATCAATTTTGCCCATACTATTTTAGATATGCCAGTGTATCTAAGGTTGTGGAGCCAAATGGACTTTCTCTTGTACACAATCACACGATTAACTATTCTATCAACATATACTACCCACACACAGGGCACAATAAAGGTAGCAGTTCAGCTTTAACTTTCTCGTTTCCTGATTAATGCACCATGCAGTATTAAGGTTGTGCATGTAATAGTTTTTTGCTTGGTTGCTCATGGGTTCCCTCCTCCCCTCCATATTTAATATAAATATATACAGACAAATAAAATTGAACATATTCAGGCAATTAGAACCCAAAAACCTTGATCAATCTTCAAGGAAACTTAAATGTATCCCTATTCACGATATCAGTACATCACTGAGAAACTAGACTCTGCTGTAGTTTATCCAAAAGGTGAATTTGAATTCTCACTTTGAATTCTCAAGAGTGGACTGGGTTTCCGAATGACTTCAGGCTATAAAATTGTGGCTAATAAATCAGACAGCAGATGAAAGCTGAGCCAACATTAAATTTGCTCTATGGAAAGCTATCCAGGATATGAACAAAAGTAATTCACAAAGTTCTAGCAACGGATCAAAATTAGTTTCAGTATACTTTAATATTTACTTTATTCTTCTTAAATGTTGAGTGTCCGTCCACATCAGAGGGACCAAAATAAATTCCAACACACTGGACTCCAATGCCATTCAGAACCCATCAAACTTTTCAACAGTAAAAAAATTTCTTACAATTTGCTGTTACTGGCTTTAAGAACAACAATATATTCAGCAGTTCTATCTTTAAAAGCTGAAGGGATAACAACTCTGCTTGAATATTTATGAGCAGAAACTTGGAAATTTACATAAAAAAATTCAACATTCATTTTTCTTGACAAGACTGAAAGAAGGGTAGTTAGACAACAGCCTTAGGAATCTCCTCCAAACAAATCTTTTCACCAGATTTCTACTTAATTTAAAGCATACGCTAGAAAACAGTACCCCTTTCACCATAATATCCGAAACAGTGTTAGAAACATAGTTAAGATAAATGACTACTTTTTAGTTCTGTTACTTAATTTTAGATGCAGCAGACATAGAAATCCCTAAATGTGGCCTGGTGTTTGCATATTACTACTTAACCACAAATGCAGCTAGATAACATATATGGTTCAAAATATTTGTCAGTCACAAAATTCAAATTCAAACCACCATATAAACAAGATTTTTTTTTTAATATTATGCCCCATAACAGTCTCCTGAAAATCAACTACTTTTAGACACAACTTTGCAAAAGTTATGCTTCAGGTTATAATTTTCCAGGCTTGTTCTCACCTGATCAGGTGAAAACTTAAGGAAAGTTTGATAAAAATCCTTTGGCTGTTTCAGGCCTTGGCTACACTCTCACTTTACAGCGCTGCAACTGGGGTGTGAAAAAACACCCCCCTGAGCGCTGCAAGATACAGCGCTGTAAAGCGTCAGTGTAATCAGGGCAGCAGCGCTGGGAGCGCGGCTCCCAGCACTGCACGCTACACCCGTAAGGGATGTGGTTTACATGCAGCGCTGGGAGAGCTCTCTCCCAGCGCTGCCGCTCCGACTACATTCACACTTCAAACCGCTGCCGCGGCAGCGCTCCCGCAGCATTGCCAGGGCAGCGCTTTGAAATTCCAAATGTAGCCATATCAGTTACCCAAGTGTGAAAACCAAAAGGCTGTTTACAAATTGTCAGTTATTTTTCCACTTAGGTGTTTTATGGAATAATTAAAATATACAGGTTAATAGTTAAAATTCTGCATTTATCAAGTCCACAAAATAATGTCCATTGACAAGTTTTAAAAAACAGATTAATAAAGGACTAAATATAATGTGTAACATTAGTACATTGTTTTAAAACCACTTTTAGCATTAATCTAGATTAGAAAACTATAGTTCATTAAGTCTACATTTAAAGATGCCTTGCAAAAGGAAGACGAACATTGGGCATATGCTGTTTTTCACTTCTTTAAGTTGTGCAAAGAATGCCTGATTATATTTTAATATCAAATTATGAAATTTTTCCAGCTATTTTTTATATTATAAAAAGACAAATACTGTATTATCTAGCTTGGGCACCTATGACTGGAGGAACTATTGAAATGGTGGCACAAAGGAGGAATTAAATGTTGAACTAGTAAGAGGATAAGATTTTTTCCATCTGAATATTTAAAACCCTGTTTTGTTTGGTTTATAGATTCTTATTCAAAATGTTAATTAGTCAATAAAGATTTAACATCACCACCACTTCAGATATGTTAAGATGTCATCATAAACATCTCTTGTACTTTCTTTAATTCTCCAATAAAAACTAGGGAATATCAGCATTTACATTTTTGAGTTTTCTACATTAACAGAAAAAACAACACATCTTCTCAGGTCTTTTTAATACATCAAAGCAGTGAAGAAGATCAACTTTTAAAAAATCATTTGTGGGTCACATTTAAACAATAATGTAGTGCTTTATTTCAATACACAGTCATTTCAATACACGTTCATATGGTTCAGGTGTTTTATCTGGAGCATATTAAAAGTCACACACTATATATTAATTTCATTTGGTGATCATTTAATGTTTCATTTGGCATTGAATTTCATTTTATAAAAAAGTATCTAAAATGATGAAACATTATGGCTGACAAACCAAGTGCAAGAAAATCAGGTAATTCAACTGTCCATTCCCTTAACAGTTTGAATTATAATTATGAGGAATGGAGGGGAAGACACTGCCTCAATTCAGTACACAGGATGGATAATGATTAGCGAATGAAATCAGGGTTGTATAGTCAAGGAGATGGTTTTCCATAGGACTCCTGCCCTCATTTGTTGTAAGATGTATAATAAATGAAGCAGAGAACTTCAGAAGAAAAGGATGATCTTATGGTTAAGAATGTCACCCAGGAGAATAGGATTCTCTTCCTACTTCTCCCACAGCGTTCCTAAATGATGCTGGACAAATCACATAATCCAAACTATTTAAAGATGATCATTAACTACGTGTTCCTCATTTTCCAGATGCCAAATAAGACACAATTGGGGTCACATTTCCAAAAGTGCTGAGGACTCAACTGTAAATGAAGATGGCTGGAACTCTGCTCTAAACACAAAGTGCTACAAAAATGCAAAATACTCTGGAAAAGAAATCAGGTCCTTTATATCTCAATTTGGGCACTGAAAATGATATCTGTCTCAGCTTCCCATCTGTAAAACAGGAATACTACCATCTAAACTTATAGGAGATTTGGTGAATAAATACATTAATATCTGAGAAGCACTCTTATACTACGGGCACAGCACCACAAAAATGTCCAAGAGGCAATATATATAATTGTTGACTCAGAGCAGGGTTTGTATGGCGGGTTTTAAATAACTTGTGAGACACACTGAATCAGGAGGATTGTGCACTGAATGAGACAGAGGTTCTGTAGAAAAAATTGTATGTGATCATGCAATGAAAGACTGTCTACTAATGCACATATACAAGGGGGCCAAATGAAGGTTCCGTAGACAATTTAATTCAGCCATTTCCTAACTTTTCAATGTTTATTTTTAAAACTCTTTTGAGGTTGCAAAGTCAAAGTTTTTGGGGGATATAATTTAAATATATTTGGAGAATTCGCCTCAAGACAAAGACATTTACAAAGGTGATTGGAAAAAATTTGCTAGGATTATGTTGCATCTTATGTCAACCATTTGGGTGGCTCCCAGTTTAAAAAAAGCAAAGGCTTTGTTTTGCCAGGTGAAAGAAATATTTACAAAAGATATGTCTGATTACAGAGATATATTTCTTAACTGATGCAGTGATTTTAAAATTCGTCAAACTGTGTGGCCTTTGGCATGCGGCCTGTCAGGGAAATCTGCTGATGGGCTGGGCCAGTTTGTTTATCTATAGCGTCCACAGGTTTGGCCAATCGCAGCTCCCACTAGCCATGGTTCACCATTCCAGGCCAATGGGGGCTGCGGGAAGTGGCATGGGCTGAGGGACATGCCAAAGGTTGCTAATCCCTGCTTTAAAGGGACTGCTGAGCACACAACCCTCTGAAAGTCAATCAAGTTGGGCATCCAAAAAAAGTCACTAGACACTTTTGAAAATCTTGTCTTGAAGCTTCTTCTAGTCACACAAAGATGCTTATGAACAACAACTTTTATGGCTTAATGACTTTTACAACTCCTGCAGTGCCTCCAACCCCGACTTATACTGAGTAGCTTGCAATTATATTGGCAGTCTTACTGGGAAGTAAATAAGCATGGAACAAAATCAGTATGAAGATGGGACACTATAACAAGAATAGAAAAGAGAAGGAATGATCTGGTGAGTGCTGGCCTAAGCCAAAGCACATCCTGCACATATGCACAGTGTAACCTAATTTAGCTGAGCAATTTATAAGCTTAAGGCTATAATCATTGTAAGCCTTACTATCCCTGGGTAAAGTCTGATTTTAAAGGCTCTTAACCTGGCCTACTTAAAACCATTTTCTACCAGGTTGCTCAAGGGTACTTCTTAGCAACAGTAAGATACATTTTATATAAAATGTGATTATTTTTTAAACAGGAAAGATTTTTGTTTTGTTTTAAAAACTCTCCTGATAACTACCAATCTGTATTACTTTTTGTTCTAAACTTAAAAAGATCACTCTCCGAAAAAAAAAAAAAAAAAAAAAGCCACCCTGAAAAATTTCAGAAAGTTTGAAAGCAGGGACTTGGAACGGAAAACATTGTGTGACCTCAATTATGATGTTTGCTGCCCCCATGACTCCCATTATAGTACTAAGTTAATAAAAGGTATAAACATAAAAGATAACTAAGCTGCTGAGAGTTTTTAAAGTGACCAGGTTTTTAAAATCTGACCCCTGAAATCAGTTATATGCTTCGTACTCTTCTCCCACTGTCTCACCAGGAATGCTTCCCTTACCATCAACATCAGGTAACTAACATAGTTAAACTGGTCTTCCATGTGAAACCCAATTGTACTCCAGCTCCAAAGGCAGCATGGAAGGAGTATTAGATTAGATTAGAAACTTTACTTTAGTTCACTTCCCCTTTCCTTCTTATTACTGAAGACCTGATCATTCAGTGTGAACTTTTACATTTTGTTCAAAGTTACAACATAGCTTTGGACTATAAAGATAATTGCTAAATTTTGTCCCTTACAAAATTCTTAACAGGAGCTTAGGACACGATTTTAATGGCTTAAAGCAGCTGGGAGATGGAGGATGAACACATTAGGCAATCTTTAAGCAAAGAAACCAAAAAAACAAACAAACCAAAAAAATAAGTAAACTACCATGCATTTCAACATACTTCAAACTGATGCCTATCAGATGAGTGCCCAATCGCTCCCTTCAGTAGGTAGATAGTCCTTTCTTGGTATGGTAATCAGCAGATGTGACAGCCAGGTCCCATTTCTAGCAGGCTAAGTGCACGTCCTTTCCTGCTGTTGTGCATTAGGGGTGGCACATCTCTTTACACTTCTTACCTCTGTTGACCCGTGCAACAAGCAGGGTTTTATCTTTAAACATAAGAAAACCTTAATGCATGTATACTAAGAGTGTTTTGCAATTTCCTTTAAACAGGCTGGAGCTGCAGTAAAATAGCAATTTAAAAAAGTTAAAAGTATGTATAGCCACACAAGGTAACCAAACACACCTAACAGGATTCCTCACACTACCACTGAAATTAAATACATGTCTACACACGACTTTTAAGACAAACTGTCAATGTCTTTTCCTTTAGTAGTTTGCAGTGTTGTAGCTGTGCTGGTGCTAGGATATTAGAGAGACAAGATGGGTGAAGTAATATTCTTTATTGAACCAACTATTTTTGGTGAGAGAGAAACAAGCTCTTGAGCTTACTCAGAGCTTTGAGCTTACTCAGAGCTCTTCTCCAGGTCTTAGAAATGTACTTCGTATCACAGCTAAATACAAGGAGAAAAAGACTGTTTAGCGTAAATAGTTAACACATTTCCCTTTAGTTGTCATCTTAGGCTTAAAAACAGACTTGATTTTTACTAAGCTTTCTTAAAAAAAAAATCAATGTTCACATGAATATCTATCATTTTGGAATATTAATTTCTGCAGCCACACAAATCCTGTACGTTATCTTCTGAACAAGCAACTTATTTCCTTACTGCTTTCTAAAACTGGGATGAAAGTAATCAGCTATATCTGAATATCTAAGTTAGAATAAGTACAAACTTCTGAACCTTCACATAATTTCTATGTTAATAACCACAGCTGGCAACTAAAGCTCAAACTGCTTACAAATATTTGTCTAGCATTAGAGCTCAGGTATGTATCCCCAAAATGTCAGATGGGAACAATGACCGGTCTCAGACAAGCTACTGAAGGAGCATTCATAATAATGGCTATGTAGGAATGATTGGAAATAGGCAACCAGAAGAAATTACTTGTCCGTATTTGTCTGGAGTGTGATGAAAAATAAGGCATGCCTGAGTTGATCTTGAAAAATGCCATTATAGATAACTTACAATACAAGGAGAGAAGCAATTTTTGGGGAGAACAAGGTAACTTTATAAGAATACCAAGTTTCAAATACTGCCAAACTTGTAACATCATAGGAATAATCCTTAGATCAATTTTTGAGACAAGGGACAATAGCAATTTCCACAGATTCACACTCATGCTATGTGATGGGGGGATGCAACAAGTTGCTAGTATGGATGGGAAAAACTAGGTGAGTATTCAGTAGAATGAACACACACAAACATGAACTTCTGCTTGGCTGGTGGCTTTCAGAAAAAGGAGCAACAGTTTTTCCTCAAATTCATATCCAATACTGCAGTTTTTAGACCTCATTTTAATTAACTCCAACAAACTGATGTCTCAATTTTTGAACTAAGATTACCCAAGCACTTCCCAACTGTTGGGTCAGCTATTGAGGTTAGCATGCAGGTGCTGGGTGGTGTTGATGGCCTGTAATATACAGATCGTCAGACTAGACTATGTGATGGTCCCTTCTGACCTTTAATTCTATGACAAAGTACAGGAATATCCAAAAGTCTCTTTAGGAGGTGCTCACTAATACTATTTGGACATCAAGGTGGTGATCTATCATGGCTTAAGAACTTTAATTTATTTTTGAAAGCATGAAAACAAGAGAGAATGATCAGAAGAACAAAAAGCAGCACACACTGAATTCTACAAGTTTCTGCTTACAACTAACTTTCCCCAGAAATGTATATGCTCTCAAAAGTCGTCAGAACTGACCACTATTATATCCTAGAAGATTTGAAAGGCCCAGCATCTTTGGAGACTATCTATAGAAGGCCAGAGGAGAAATTACATCCAAAAATTCTTGGAATTTCTGCTGAAAGGGCTAACAATCACATCTGAAGGAGAAGGCAAACAGTAAAACCTTTATTCTCTCTAATATCTTTCAATGCCTAATCTAGTGGCTCGCCAAACAGATGCTCTCTTGAAAAGGAAGAGATATATCATTCATTATGTTCAATTTCCTGAACCAAGACATCAGCCAGAGAAACCAACTGGATGTAAGGCTAATTGTCATAAAATTAGAGCATCTCAGACTGCATCATGTCACAGAGGATCTTTTATGAGACAACCTGTAGACTTCTTAAAGCCATTGCTTAGCTAGTGACTCTATGAAAGGAAGGCTTTCTCCAAATAAAATTTTGCTTAAAAAATTCTAACTAAGCAGAGGGTACAACTTCAGGTGTGTCCACTAAACCCATTTTCCCATAAATCCACTCCTCTCACCAGCTGCAGGAGAAGTCTTGCCACTTCTCTAAGCATGAACTGGGGAAAGAGAATAAACTAATATAGTATGTATAATCTTAAAGTCATTTTAAAATGCAGTTTGTCTGTAGTATAAATTTCTCAATATTTTCATTATGCGATGTAAGAGCTTATATCAGTGAAACACTGACTGTACTTTCCTCCATCAAATAATGTTGACTTGTTGGACATGTTTGTGCTCTGGCCAAACAAACTTGAGTAGAAACAGAATGTCCATGTAGAAAATTTAACTAAAATATTTTAATTCAAGTAGAAATTAAAAACTAGATTCCGAAATAGTTTAAGAGAGCTACTCAGTGTAAGTGGCAGCATTTCTGTAGATTAAAATTCTGCAAACCACTACTGAGCTATTTTTAAATTATTAGCAGGAAGTACAGACAGACAGGATGTACTGTATATGCAGGGAGCACTTAATTATAATTTAAACAAAATACATCTTAATACAGCTGCAGCCTTAATAAAAGAGAACATCTGATAGTTATTTGAAAAGGTTTTACAGTGTCAAGCTAAGTGTTGCTACTTAATTTGTGAGTGAGTTTAGTGTTCATGAAAGTGAAGTACTGGTTACACTGGACTATAGGCAACATCCATTTAATTTCAGACATCCACCTTATAGCATTTGAAAATGGCACGAACACAATCATGTCACTCTGCCCTACACCTTTGGTAAACTATACTAGACTAAGTGAGGCATTCAATAGCATCCTCTCCTCTCACATACAATCTAATGTCTCAATCATGACGTGCAACGACCTTATTTATTAATTCCTGAACTTTCCTTTAGCAGAGACTGCTAATTCATGCTGAATTACATCAAGGTTGGTTTGATTTTGCAAGGTTCACAGGGAATTATGGGAAAGCACTAGCTCATTTCCATTTGTAATCATTCATATTAACTCCAGGAGATTAACATGCATTTAACCTTAGAATAATGCACTTTCCACTCCTCTCCTTCACACCACTCTGAGGACATTCATATCAGCCTCTGCATGGTTCTGAACAGACAAACACTTGTATCCTAATGTAACTGCTTTTGAGTGTTACAACGGACTGTTTTATTAACATTATTATTAACAGAATGTTTCTGCTTTCAAATGCGGCCACCGTGGCCACGGGTTCTTCCTACGGCCACGATAGCCTTGGGCAGAGATGGGGGAAGGCGCAAAGCAGTGACCCCTCCCTGCAGCACCCAGGGCTCCGGATCGGGGCTTCAGCCCAGGGCCAGTCTTACTGGACACAAAGGTCAAGAGGCAAGGAGTGAGGTGAACCTGAGGTGTGAGGTCCTGGAAGGGAGGTCAGGGCAATGGGAGAGGGGACTGCAATGGAGAGATCACAGGAGTGGGTGGAGGCAACAGAGGGGATCTGTGGAGGACCCAGGGAGGCAGCAGGGCTAGAGGAACCAACATATAACTGTACATTATTTTTATTATTGAGTCTGCAAAAAATACCCTACAAAAATAAATTGCAATGATCTGGACATGTATATGTGCATATTTGTTTGTTTTTCCTAAAGTTACTTAAGTATTTTAGGAGATTTTGTCAGAGCGGCCACCAGCAAGAGTTCACTGTACATGGGCTTGTACACAGGAAGGGGCATGGGCCAATTAGCTACTGCTTTAATGCTGACACTCATCTTTGGATAGGCTCACCATGGAAAAGTAGTAGCACCATGAAACCAACAGTCTGCACTGTTGTGATTTCAGACATTTGTTTATTAACCAGATACGAGTTTATCAAAATCAATCATCTTACAGTGCTTATGCAAGCCCTCAGGTGTGAAGCAGAATGATCTAAATTAAAATCAAAGAGGAAATAATGCAAACAAAACTGATAATATTTAAAGAGGTATGCACTTTACAATAGAGGTATGTATGTTGATCATAAAACCTTTATGAATTAATAGATGAAATTTGTGTTTCAAAGAAAGATGTACTAAGAGTCACTATAAAAAAACACTTTCTTGTCAAAGGGATCTCTATGGGAGGTTAAAATAATTATCTATGCCAATACTCATTTTTGAGATAACAAGTCTATCAAGTCAGAGTCTCTGTCAATTTATATAATGTGGGTATTATACAAACGACTCAAGAGAAGTTGCCAAATTCCTTTCAACAAGTACCTAGAGTCAACCCTTGAGCCTTGGCTTAAAAATGAAAGAGTAGTGTTTTAGCTGCTATGATAAATAATCAACATTCTTCAGAAGTTGCTCTATGTACCTGTGATGGGTTGGATCACAGAAACTCCCTGGGAGCTGCCAACTGATGTGCCAAGACTACCACTGCTCCTGTTTCCCCTGCCAGCTCAGGACTCCAGCACCCTGTCTTGCTGAGCCAGACACTCCCGTCTGCTCCAACACAGACCCAGGGTCTGAATTACTTGCCCCAAAGCTGCAGGTTTACCTGAAAACAGCTTGTCTTTAGCACTCAGATGCCCAACTCTCACTGGGGTCTAAATCCAAATAAATCCGTTTTACCCTGTATTAAAGCTTATGCAGGGTACACTCATAAATTGTTCCCCCTCTATAACACTGATAGAGAGATATACACAGTTGTTTGCTCCCCCAGGTATTAATACATACTGAGTTGACTAATATGTAAAAAGTGATTTTATTAAATACAGAAAGTAGGATTTAAGTGCTTCCAAATCACCAAGCAAAATAAAATAAAATGTGCAAATCTATGTCTAATCAAACTGAACACAGATAATCTCGCCCTATGTTTCAGTAAGTTTTTTCCTCAGACTGGACACCTTCCAGGCCTGGGCACAGTTCTTTCCCCTGGTACAGCTCTTGTTCCAGCTTAGGTGGTAGCTAGGGGATTCTTCATGATGGCTTTCTCCTTCCTTTGTTCTCATCCACCCCTTTATATATCTTTTGCATAAGGCAGGAATCCTTTTGTCCCTCTCTGAGTTCCCACCCCCTCCTTCTCAATGGAAAGACACCAGATTAAAGATGGATTCCAGTTTAGGTGACATGATCACATGTCATTGCGAGAGTTCATTACCCACTTGCCAGCACACAGGTATACAGGAAGACTTACAGGTAAAACAGCCATTTGCAGACAATGGTCCTAGTTAATGGGAGTCATCAAGATTCCAAACCACCATTAATGATCCACACTTTACATAATTACAATAGGCCCTCAGAGTTAAATTTTATATTTCTAGTTTCAGATATAAAAGAGTGGTACATTTACACAAGTAGGATGATCACACTCAGGGCCTGGCTACACTGGAGAGTTGCAGCGCTGGTGGTGGGTTTACAGCGCCGCAACTTAGTAACTGTCCACACCTGCAAGGCACATCCAGCGCTGCAACTCCCTGGCTGCAGCGCTGGCTGTACACCTGGTCTGCTTGGCATGTAACGATTGCAGCGCTGGTGATGCAGCGCAGCTCGTCAAGTGTGGCCACCAAAAGCGCTGTTATTGGCCTCCAGAGTATTAGGAGGTATCCCAGAATTCCTGTCCACAACAAACCGGAAGAATGGCTAAACTCCGAGCTCCGGAGCTACTTATCTAAAAACAAGCACAGCTGCTCTTTGCTCCAGCGAGCCACGAGCAGAGGCAGGGGAATTCCTTTGGAATGTTCACAGCTGTTTGCTTGAGGAGAGAGGGGAGTCCGTGTTGAGCAGCAGTTTATGTGGTCTGAAGGCTATTTAGGAGTGCATAATTTGCATTTAGTGAATAAGAGAGGGGGGGAAGGGGTCAAAACTTTTAAAATGATTGAAGGTAGGTGCTGTGTATCTTCCAGTCCTCAGAACTTGCAAGGCAGGGAGCTGAGAACAGTGTCAGCTCCAAAAATCCACTCTCTCTGTCTCCCCCACGCTCCCTGTCACACTCCACCCCACCCCCGTTTTGAAAAGCACGTTGCAGCCACTTGAATGCTGGAATAGCTGCCCACAATGCACCACTCCCAACAGTGCTGCAAATGCCACACTGCAGCGCTTTCCCTACACAGCTGTACGAAGAAAGCTGAAACTCCCAGCGCTGTACAACTGTAAGTGTAGCCATACCCTCAGATTCTAAGCTTTGTAATGATACCTTACAAAAGACCTTTTGCATGAAGCACATCTCAGTTACATTATATTCACTTATTAACTTTTTATAAAACCATATAGACTGCATAACGTCACAGTACCCAAATGGAAAACTTGATACATCTCTATGCTAAACCCAAACTATTGCAGCCAGAAGTTGATCTGAGATTTCTGTTAAGAATTAAGATTACATTATTAGCAGCAGCACTTCTACTGAACCAGAGCTAGTAAATGGACAAAGAAAAAACACACATTTCGAAGAACCACAATATATTTGTCCCTCATTCTTAGCATTTAATTAAAATGTGTTTTATAATTAGCTATTACAAAGACTACATATTACAGACACCTAAAATTTGAATATATTTCTTCTACTCCTAGAAACAATCTTTTAGTCACAAAGTTATAAAGCAGCAAGAGTGTAGAAAAAATAGTTTTAAAAGCATCAGTTTTAAAGAAAGTTTCAATAAATCACCATCTAGTCTTGCTGCTGAGCAATCAAGAAAACATAACTCTCCTTCAGAGCTTCTTAACCAAAAGATCATTTTCTCCTCCCTCTTAAAAACTGTTCAAATAGTGACAAGTACATTATCTGCAGTTTGTTTTAAGTTTACTTCTACCAACATCTTTCCCAACTCCTACATTCTATATTAGGGTTCTCAAACTGGGGGTTGTGACCCTTTCAGGGTGTCGCAAGGGTATTACTGGGGCATGCGAGCTGTCAGCCTCCACCCCAAGCCCTGCTTAACTTCCAGCATTTATAATAGTGTTCAATATAAAAAACGTTTTTAATTTATCTGGGGGAGGTCACACTCAGAGGCTTGCTGTGCGAAAGGGGCCACCAATACAAAACTTTGAGAACCACTGTTCTGTATCACAGTAATCATAGATATCACTGTATGGTTAAAAAGATGGATTAAGTTTTAAATATGATTTGGGTCGAAGGGAAAATGGACAGAATAAGTACTTTAAAAAAGTTGTGCTAGAAAAAAGATTGAAGGTTTGGTTACTAAAAAACGGTCTGTATAGTGAAAGTTAAGTCATAGTAAGAAAATCAGGAGACTATTCCCACAAAATATTTAGAACGCTACCTAAGAAAGATCCACTGAGGAGCTGGAGAGGGGCTAACATGAGTGACAGCCAATGGGCTCAGTGAAAGAATAGCTCATTTGTTATTAAAACAAGAGATAACTAAATTGATTAAATTCACACCTTACACAGACCAGCCCCGAGACTGAGCCAACTGCTACTCATTTAGACCATTGTCCTGCGAACACACCCATCATCCCAGCAACTACAGTAGGTGGTCCAGAGGGAACTCCTTACCTGCATCCTTTACCAGGTCTGCTAGGAAAGCCTGGAGGATGCACTGTGCAGAGCGTGTATCACCAGAACCCTCCAACTGTGCCTGAGGTGGAAAGAGAGAACATAGGGCACAGCCACCATTTTGCTGAGTGGGAGAATCCTATGCTAGTGCATCCTGCCTTTCCTCTTGCCACTGCCTGAACAGAGTTAAAAGATTCAGAGTACTCGTGACAAGCCTCACCAGACTCATTTGCATAAGACCTCCATGATTCCTCCTCAGCAACCAACTGGGAGACTGCTAGTAGTCAGGGAAGACCACATGAAGAACAAGAGAGGAGCCATTCCCCAACTGACCACTAACAGTTCAGAGAGGACTTGCATTCCACAGCCAGAGACTGCAGCATGACCTCCCTGCCACTACTACAGCAAGAAGAGATTACAGAACAACCCCTGCTACTGCTGATGCCAAGAAATGCCTCCCTACAAGTCACTAAGGAAGATTCACAGATTCCAAGGCCAGAAGGGACCATTACGATCATCTAGTCTGAGCTCCTGTGTAACACAGGCCATAGAACTTGTCAAAAATAATTCCTAGAGCAGATCTTTCAGAAAAATATCCAATCTGGATTTAAAATAGTCAGTGATGGAGAACCCACCACGACCGTTAGTAAATACTGTTTCAATGGTTAATTACCCTCACTGTCAAAAATGTACACCTTATTTCCAGTCTAAATTTGTCTAGCCTCAACTTCCAGCCATTGGATCACGTTATACCTTTCTTTGCTAGACTGATGAGCCCATTATTAAATACTTGTTCCCCATGTTTGTACTTATAGACTGGAATCAAGTCACCTCCTATCCTTCTCTTTGTTAATTTAAATAGAGTCAGCTCTTTGAGTTTATCACTACAAGGCAGGTTTTCTAATCCTTTAATCACTCTCGTGGCACTTGTTGGAATCCTCTCCAATTTATCAACATCCTCCTTGAACTGGGGCACCAGAACAGGACACAGTATTCCAGCCATGGTTGCACCGGTGCCAAATACAAAGATAAAATAACCTTTCTACTATTACTCGAGGTGCTCTGTTTATGCATTCCAGGATTGCATTAGTGCCTTTGGCCACTGCATCACACTGGGAGCTCAGGTTTACCTGATTATCCACCACAGCTCTCAAATCTTTTTCAGAGTCACTACTTCCCAGGAAAGAATCCTCCATACTGTAAATATTACCCATGTGTTTTGTTCCTAAATGTATACATTTATGTTTAGCCATGTTAAAATGCATATTGTTTGCTTGTGTCCAGTTTACCAAGTGATCAAGATTGCTTTGAATCAGTGACCTGTTCTCGTCATTATTTACCACTCCTCCAAGAGGAAGCATGGAGCAAGGGTGGGAAAATATGAAATTGATGGAGCATGTGTGTGTTGGGGGAAGTGGAATGAGAGCATATTTCAGTCAGGGAATGTCCATATACCACTGATTGAGGCAGGAATTTTGAGTGAGCACCTTATTAAACTTTTGGAAGCATGTCATTGAAAAAAATCCTCCAGAAGTGCCTCAAAATAGATTAAGTTCACAACTCCCCTCCTCCTCCTCCCCGCCATGAATAAAGTAAATGAAACAGCTTTGAAATATTCCATATTAATTTTGTTTATACATCCTCTTCACGGGAAGGAGGGACTAATTATCATAACTTTATTTACTTACAGTATATGCTATGGCTATTACTATCAGTTTGAGATTTAAAAAAAGCTTGACTGTATAAAAGCTACGGACAGAAAACTAACATTATAGCTAACTGAACACTGCTCTTCAGAATCATTAATGAAGGAAACCTAATAAGATACTGTGACGTTAATAACGAACTGTGACCGTACAGATCATTGTTGCAACCAAGGTCCTGTAGTGGCACCAAATCTTGCATAAAGAGGGTCAAATAAGGTGTTTTAAGACAATATTATGGTTTGCTGGTTATGATTATGCTCTGTATGCATATATCATTTTTGTATTTAAAAAGTTATAAGTATTGGTTCTATACTGTTTGTATTTCAAACTTATGCTATGCTTCTGGGGAACAAGCCAGACAATTTGGTGTCAGCAATGCGGAGCCTGCTTGATGGCCCATTAAAGACCATCAGCTATACAACTGACCCCTTGAAAGAAGGCAGATATAACTTGTGACTCAGCAAGACATGCAGGGACATGCCTATGGACAGAACTCTAAGGTTTTTCCATGCCATGGGATGGGTAGCTTGTGGTTGGAACCAAGAAAGCACAAACCACATGGCAAAAGGACTATAAAAAGGCAGCTGCATCATCTCTATCTGGTCTTCAATCCTGCTTATTACCTGTGGAGGAACCTTGCTGCAAACTGAAGCTCTGAACAAAGGACTGAATGACCCTATCTGCTGTGGAAGTACTCCAGAGACTTGATTTGAAACTGCAGTTTATTCCATCACTGCTACAAGCCTGAACCAAGAACTTTGCCATTACTGTAAGTAATTGATTCCACTTAACCAATTTTAGCTATCATCTATATCTTTTCCCTTTTATGAATAAACCTTTAGATTCTAAAGGATTGGCAACAGCGTGATTTGTGGGTAAGATCTGACATATATTGACTTGGGTCTGGGGCTTGGGCCTTTGGGATGGAAAGAACCTTTTTTCTTTTACTGGGGTATTGGTTTTCAAAACCATTCATCCCCATAATGAGTGGCACTGGTGGTGATACTGGGTAACTAGAGTGTCTAAAGGAATTGCTTGTGTGACTTATGGTTAGTCAGTGGGGTAAAACCAAAGTCCTCTCTGTTTGGCTGGTTTGGTTTGCCTTGGTGTGCAAAGGAACCCCAGCCTCGGGCTGTAACTGCCTTGCTTTAAGGGATTTGTCCTGAATTGGTACTCTCAAAAGTGTCCCACCAAGGGCAGCATTGTTACAGACACAAAAATTATTTAAAATACATAAGGAAGTTCATTTTATATACTTAATGCTCTCTGAAGATATGTTGATGCTGCAAAAGCACATTGCTCTCGTTTCCAAGTAAATCCCAGTGGGGAGATCCATTTTACACTGTACTCCCTGGACAACGCACCTAAGCCAGGTAACAGCCTCAATTCATACAGGTTTCTTCTACATCAGGGATTAGAGCAGCAGGAGATCTACAGAAGCTGGCAAGTGATACATGTGAAGAGATGTTATCAAGAAGAATCCAACTACAGATATTAAGACCAAATTTAAGTCCTCTGACAGGCACTCAGTTTTTTGGAGCATATGTATTCCATTCCTGACAAGGGAAGGGAGTTAATTAGCTCCCATGGAAAGAGCAGTACATACCACACCACTGAGGAATTGTGCAAACAGTTTGTACAATTCCTCAGTGGTATGACATATACTTTTCCTTCCAAGCAGGAAGAGGCTGACAGCTGGGTCTTATTAAGGAAATAGGCCTTTGAACCATGGGGTAGGTCACTGCTCCCAGGAGGAGAGCACTTTCTGGATCCCAGGCTAAGAGGACCCTGCCTACACAGCTCAGCACTGAAACACATGGAAAATGAGCAACTCTACTGTCAAGGGACATTAGCTCTCCAGAGAACGCTACCACCACAGTCAGTGATATTTCAGGCTAAGAGGATCCTTCTAGCATTTAAAAATTATAATGGTGTTGTTTCCTGGAATTTCAACACCAAAGTCAACTGAACCCCTGCGACTCCACTAAAATTGCACATTCTTGCATATAAAATGTTCTCAAATTTACCTTACCAAAAGAATTCTTGACTACAGCCAGTCAAGACAGACTTTTTCATTTAAATGCCGTTCCATTAAGTGAATGAGCACTGGGCATAACTTCAAGCAGGTGTCTTGGGTACATGCAGCTTTACATTTCAGCATGTTTGCTAGTTGAGTTGTGTCATTCAGTGTTCGATTATTATTTCTGGCTCTTATCTCTAAATTTAGTGTTTTATTAAAGTCGCTATACTAAGGTCAACCTCCCAGACTTGACTGCCAGTGAAAAATCCCATACTAGGATTTTAAATATATTTTTACCTTTGTATTAACTTATTTTAATAAAATGTAATGTTATCTAAAATCTTTGTACCATCCACATACCAACTAAATCATAAGAAACTAAGGAAATTTGTGGATCAATGTATAGACATTCTGTAAAACTCCCTCGTGGCTAGGGTTACCAATTGTCTAATCGCAGAAACCCAAACACCCTTTCCCTGCCTCTGAACCGAGATCTTGTCATGCCACGCCCCTCTCCTGGTCAGACATCCCACCCCTCACTCACTCTATCTCCCTTCCTTCCATCGCTCGCTCTCCCACACCCTTACTCACTTTCACCAGGCTGAGGCAGGGGGGATGGAGTGCAGGAGGGGATGAGGGATGCAGGCTCTGGCTGGGCAGCGCTTACTTCAGGCAGCTCCCAGAAGTGACCAGCATGTCTGTCTCAGGGGCAGCCAGGCAGTTCTGCGCACTGCCCCTGCCTGTAGGCAACACCCCTATAACTCCCACTGGCCGCAGTTTCCGGCCAATGGAAGCTGCGAAGTCAGCACTCGGGACGGGGGCAGCACACAGAGACCCCCTGGCCACCCCTGTGCTTAAGAGCCAGAGGGATGTGTCAGTCACTTTCGGGAGCCATGCAGAGCCAGGGCAGATAGGGAGCCTGCCTTATACCCACTGTGCCACCGACCGGACTTTGGCCTACTAAAATCTCCCAGATTGCCTTTAACAGTCACCAGGAGATTGAGGCCGATTCCGAGAGACTCCCCAGTCAACCCAGGAGGATTGGCAACCCTACGAGTAGCTTCAGTGACAGTTAGCATTAGGGCACATTGACAATAGATCTGCACTGGTGGAGTAAATGCTGAATCTCATTTTTGCATCAGTTGGCACATGATTTTATGGTGTTTCCTGGAGACAGACCTGAGATCTCATGGGACCCATCAACACGGGGACACATTTTCACATTCCAAGGGCCTTGGCCTTCACAAATTCCTGCAGTTTGCAACCAGTTAAACATTTCCAATACAGTAGAACCTCAGAGCTATGAGCACCTCAGGAATGGAGGTTGGTCGCAACTCTGAACAAAACATCATGGTTGCTCTTTCAAAAGTTTACAACTTACAGCTCTGAATATAAAATGCTGCTTTTAACCATCTTAATTTAAATGAAACAAGCACAGAAATAGTTTTCTTACCTCATCAAATCTTTTTTTAATCCCCCCTGCCTTTTTTTTTTTTTTTTTTAGTAATTTACATTGAACACAGTACTGTATATGGATTTTTTTTGGCCCATGCCTGATTGCATACTGTCAGTTCCAAATGAGGTGTGTGGTTGACTGGTCAGTTCATAACTGGTGTTCATAACTCTGAGGTTCTATGTACCAAGTCATTCTATTTGACCTAATCTAGCCGCCACATGTCTTCAAAGGTAAAAGATATATCCTGCTTTATTCTGATAGCTGACTAGCTCATAAAGGCAGCTTATAGTTGTGTGTGATCAGGGGATATTATGTATGAAGCATACACAGTTTGGTTTTGATATTGAGATTTTTTGGGCTTTTCAACACTGTAAAAAAGCCAGAGCAATCTGGATGGATTCTTATTTTGCAATTATATAGCAAAAGAAAATACTAAAAACTGGGTAAAAAACTAAGCCATTGTTTGCATTAGTGACGGGTGTGCCACAAGATTGTTTAAAACAATTAAGAAAACTACTGGCAGTCCTTTTCAAAATGAGTCATCTGAGTATTATTTGCAACACTTTCCTGAAACTATAATTTAAATTTCTACAGCTATTTTCTTAGCATAATTTAATGATTGAACAGATTTGCTTGTTAACAACATTCTGAAAGTAGTAACAATTAAAAGAGGCCTTTCAAACTAGTATCAGACAATCTCATTTTCCGTTACTATTAGGAACACGAATTCATTTCTTCATGAAGCAAAAGTAACTGTTCGCCAAAGTATCACAATGCATTGTGCTTAAACACACAAAAGTATGCCAACTTCATTTAAAACAAAACCATAAAATTAAAAATATACACATTAAAAACAAACTCTGAACTCAGAAAACATCACATTTCATCTCCTCAGTACACTTAAGCACAGAATACAAAATCACAGCAAGCACAGCATGTTTGCACCAATAATTATAATGGCTCTCTCAGCAACTGAGAACCTTAAAATTATAGTTTAACCATGGAACAGAACAGGTAAAGCACAGATGGCAGAAGTACGAGCTTACTCATATACTCTCTCTTTGTGCTAGTTTTGGAGTAGCCGCATCCAAGGATATTTGTAATGTTCACCTCAAAATATTTAGTACAAGTGAGTGAACTGTATGTAGATGGGCAAATGAAATTTGTGCAGCGGACGAAAACAAAGATACTGGTGAATAGCTATACGTGGAGGCTGAAGAAAACCTGCACAGCTTTTGGGTCATGGTATCTGGTAGAGAATGAGCACAGAGGAATATAATTGAACTGATTATTAGTCACTGCAGGAGATGTGAATGTACTTTGGTGTGAGAGACCAGATTTACGCAAGACAACAAAAATCTGAGGAGCATCATAATGAGATTAAGATAAATTCTTTTGGGCTGTATTTCAAGCACAGTGTCCCTGACTTTCTCTTTTAGCTTCCCATACTGACAGACTGTTCTTCCCTTGTATGTGACTGTTCTTAAGTATAAGTAGAAGTTTTCTTTACTGCCAACTCCAAATATATTTATGACCTCTGACTTTCATCTTGTTTCAGTATTTGATCCAACATTTATGGACCAAATGTCATAATTTCCTCCCCACTGGTAAAGAAATACCCTGGTATCTTCATGTCGCTAGGAAGAATTAAGCCTGCTATATAATGGGTTCTGATTCCTTGAGAAGTTTGTGTAAGGCTTTATTGAACCAAGTATACACATTTCTCTTACAACTGCACATGCTTTCATTGCTCTGACAAGAGATGGAAGGGTGAGAAGCATTGAGAGATCAGAGCTCTGGAGATTGTGAGCTGCTGGTGATGGGCTTCAAGAAAACAGCATAGAACAGTGGTGCTCACTATGACACTGGGGCTCCCTGGTGGTCCGCAAGAAGGTTTCAGAGGGCCACCAAAATAAACCAGAGAGCAAGGGCTGAAGCACGAACAACTTAGCTTTATGCAGCCGGGAAATTACCCTGCTTGCTAACCCCTAACACCAGCCCTGGCTTTTAATATACTGGATATGCAGAAAAACAGTTGTTGTGGCGCTGTTTATATAGCATGTTGTGGGAGCCTCAGAAAGAAAGAGGTTGAGAACCCTTGGTATAGAAGATTCCCTGCTGCATTCCTTTACAGCTATCCAGGTCAAAACTGGAGTTCATTGATAAAATATGGCCCATATAAACCATTAGGTACTAGTAACTACATCTAAACTTTAATATTTTGGTTGTGTGGGAATGTATGCTAATATAGAAGACAATATTTTCAAAAGTGCCCAAATCTCACTGAAAGTCAATTTCCCCTATAGGAAATGGAGTGAGACTTCAGTGCCTAATCACTGACGCTTTTCATAATCCTTAGCCATAAGCATCAGGGTCCAAAATGTGACTATATCTACAATGCTAACTAGTTTTCAATAACTCACAGGTAAAACAAGTTTAGCAAATTATAAATGAGGTATAAGTTACAATTCAGAGTAAAGACAAATTCGCTTGGAATGAAACCCTTCTAAAGCTCTTCTACTAGATTCTTACTTAAAGTAAAGAGACTGTCCAGGACACAAAGTGTGGCTTACCTCTAAATACAAACATTTAAAAATAAGGAAGCTTCATTCAAGCTAATGACACACTTTGATTAAAGAGATAAAATAAACAATCTTTAAAAATCTCTCCCTCTTTCTTCCTCCAAGTCAAATGAAGCCCAGTTCCCTGCTGTGGACATCTGAAAAGGAAACTTCTGCTCACTCTGTCAGCAGGAGTGGGAAACATTGCTTCCCTCCTACATACACTTGGGAAAATGGGTATCTGAAAGATCCCACTGACCCCTAAAATCCTCCGTCACCTACAGCAGTTTGGAAACTTTTGGAGATATATATGAGAGAGAGAATGTGATCCAGCTCTCCCACCACCAATCATAAAATACTGTTCTGGTGGGCTGGGTATCTAGATATGGTGGGCAACTCAGATCTTTATCTGTTCATTTAACTGCTGTCTTTAGTGGCCACTGTATAAAAAAGACTAGAATTATTGCCTGGCTTCCCTTCCCCACCCCCAAGAAGAGATTCTGCTAGACCAGTGATATCTGTAGCGAGAAGATGCTGATACCTGCTTTCATTCTTCTCAGGTTGCTCTGCAGACAGACTTGCACCAAGTTAACGTAATTGTTTTTAATTCACAGCTTTTGTTATTTTGGTCCAAGTGTGCTTGTGGACATATATCCAGAAATAAAAGTGTTCACACAGTGTTGCACCCAAGCAAGAAGTGGTGTGAATAAAACCAACTCAGTGATTTTAGTCCAAGTTTGTGTATGTGCAAGTTTGTGTATAGACAAGACTTTGGGAGAGACCAATTGTCAGTACTCCAGTGTGTGGTTGGGCATGAGAGAAGGCAACATTATCATCCTTCCTCACAAAAAAAGAGAAGCCACTAATCGAGCTACACAGAGAAGAAGGGACTGAAGATTGGATCTTCTGCACTGCAGGAAAACCAAGGATCACCAACCCATCCTTGACAATAAGCTCCTCCCCACCACCTAGTGGCACCTCTTCTCCCCAACAAGCTGTGACAGATTCCTCTTGTGTGTTGTGAGGGCCAACCGCAACTCTTTACCTGTGGACTGGCCCATTCTCTGGCTTTTCTGTGCAGGTGAGTGAGATCAGGGCTGAGTGGAGGGTTGTTGCAGACTGAAATCAGCTTATGGTCCTCTGCGGTTAAATTTTCTCTATTCCTTTCTGACCACATTGGCAAGTGTGGCTGTAAACCAGTGCAGAACAAAGGATCGTAAAACTGAAGACCTAAAAATCTGCACTGTACATAAATTGTCTGCAGACCTACAAAATAACATCACTTCCTTATAGTGAGGTAGAGCTAAGGAAGAGGAAAAGAGTGAGAGAAGATGTCAGAAAGAAGGCATAGGTGATTACTATCACCAATGTACAATCCTGTATAATTACCTAATCAGCTATAAAAAGGAATAATTCTGCATCTGTTGAATTGCTGTTTGAGGCAGCAGAGGTAATCTGTCAGAAGGTGGTAGCTTCAAGGATGAGACCTTCCTTCCAAATCAATCTTTGAATTAAAAACACACACACAGGTTGGCACAGTTACAGCAGCATTCCTTTTATCATGTCCCTACAAGCTCTCATTTCACATATGTAACCTCCTGTCTTTCCCTGCTTTGTGAATTTGAAAGCTAGAACTGCTAAAAATGTATTTTCACAAAAGTGGATCATTAAACCCTTAATAAATGTTTGTATATAACTGAGGAAATATGGTATTATTTAGCCCTTATATTCTGAAAAGTTCTAAACCTTTCATTTTATTCTCTGCTTGTTTTGAGGGAATCCTTACAAATCTCACAGATGCTGGGGAGTTCAATGTGAAAGCAAGGCTTGACAAAACAGGACAGTAAAAAAAAAAAAAAAAAAAAAAAGCCAGAAGAGAACAAGTCTATGACATTTTATTTCTTCTGAATTTTACTGCCAAAAAATGTTTGTATCCCAGCTTTTGGAAGTGGAACATCTATGTTGTAGGGTTACAGAGTCATTGTATCAAGCCACCTTTGGACAAAAATACAATAGACACAACAGGGCCCTGGAGAATTTTATCAGCACGTTTGACAGCAACAACAAAAAATCCATTTCTGACACACAATTCAGTTTTAACATCAAGCTTCATTAGATAGCTACAGGGTTCTCTTTGACCCTAAGGCAGCTGGGAATGGGAAACATGACAGCTAGTTAAATTCTGCATATGACTCTCCATAACCAGAACTTGGATATTTCAGTGTAGACATTTTTTAAGTTCTTACACATGACCCTTCCCAGGATTACTATCCTACATACATATTAGTGATGTGCATTTCATGGAAAATTTTAAAGAAGTTTGAAAAGCAAGTAAGTTGTAATTAAAGAAGCCTTTTCGCAATCATTAAAATACAATAGCCTACTATGGTCAATTCCTCATTACATTACAAGTAAAAGGGTACTATTAGCATTTTTTAAATATCTGAATGTGTTAACAAGCAGTCCATTGTTCTACATAAACACTTCATTTGCACCTATCTAAAAGCTTATTCACCTGATTTGCTAAGAAATAGGGGAAGTAAACAACTCCACGTTGTTGCCAAATGTAACAAGAAATCATTAGAAAATGACAGATTATTCTATGCTTGCTGAACTCTCATAGTAATGCCCTTCCTAAAGCACAAATGCCATCTGAATTTACACAATCAATACTTATTTATAGTACCACCCTGGCCAAACTTAAGTTCCTTTCTAAAACACTTATGCCTGTGTTCATGAAGTTGATCACCAATGTAGTCATTTCCTTCAGCATAAACTGGACATTGGCAGGAAGCATGCCTCATAACTAAAACACTGATACCTTAAATGTATGGAGCAAGAGGGATAGAATGTACTAGTTACTGTGATTCAGTTTCTAAACACTGGTTAAACACATTCTACTCTGTCTTGCGTATAAAGGGTGTCAAGATTTTTGGGTGTTTCAGACAACCAAATAGTCTCAAAGAAAGATTTCTAAATGAAAAAAGTATAATGTTTTTCTTCAATGCATTGGGCCAATTTATACTGGAGGTGAAGGGGAGAGAAATAATCTAGTTCCCAAAAATTACTCACAGATTATGTCAAGCAAAAGTTGGTAAAACATATTTTACTGGCACTCCCCCTCAATTAATAACAGTAATTTGGAAAAGATTTATCATGAATCCTGCACAGAGCTAGAATAAATAAAAATGAAGGAGGAAGGAAGTTCTTATTTATGCCCTTGGTCAAACAAAAAACCATTATGTCATTTTAACAGCTGTGTAACAAATTGGCAGTGTTCAGACTAAAGAGTTTTTCTAAACAACATCCCAAAAGAGCAATTATTTTTGTTTCCTCAAAAACATCTTCTTTGGCATAGAAACCCCTCTATGGAGTGAGCCAGATGCATAAACTTCAGAATACATTCTAAAAGTAGAATGCCTGTTAGGTACCATATTGAATATTTTTACTGCTGAGAGCAGCTCTACTAAATTAATCATGTTGTGCAAGGAATTGAGAGTCACTTGTGACACCAGAAGTGGTAATTACTTGGCACAATTTCACATCTTGTTTAATACAGATCAGCTGGCTCTTGCCAACTGGTTTTTTTTTTTAATTTTTGTAGCTGAAATAAAGAAAACAGAGGCAAAACTAGATGTTTAAAACAGATCACAAGAGGCAGTTTAAAAGCCATATTTTAAAATTACATCTTAATTTATTGTTACCAGCATCTTAAATCCTAAAGTGAAATTGTTTCCTGATCAAATCTGCACTATATTAATGGTAATTTTATGTAAATACAGCAATTTGTGACATCCCAATATTTACAATCTAACATTTACTTTGGATCCCTCTAGCTAACATTGTCTCAGTGATAGTAGTTCAAAGTGTAAGTCCAAGCAGTTGTAGACAAAATCTCAGAGTTAAGGCACTTTTATAAAAGATTTACTTAACTAAATAAAATTAGCATAATGCCTCAAATTTTTCTATTTACATGAAGTGGAAGTTGACAGATAATGCACTGTTATAAAGCACAGATAGTAAAGTACTGCAAAGTAAATCAAGCTTTTCCATTGGCCATACCGATTCCCTGGTCCCACTCCATGCCTATAGCCGCCAGCTAGATTCAAACCTTCCGAATTCCTCCTCTCCCATCTATTAATCCCAAGGACCTGCTAAGGTTTGCCAGTGGGAACCCCAGACAGGCAGACCTAGTTGTCCCCTCTGATAAAGCCCAACAGATTTATCAGCCAGAGAAGGTGTCTTTCTTGTAGAGTTACAAATGACATTTCACAACGAATTCTTTCTGCACATCTCTCCTGCCTCCTATCACATCTCAGCAACAGGAAGTAAGCCACCAGCACTATACACATCAATTTCTTGAAATACAAAGCCTATCATAAAAATTCCTCCCTAAAAATTTTTTAGGTAATCAGACACTCCAAAAGTAAAATTCTGTCTCATGACAACATCCATCTTTCCAAGATCAGCATTAAAGGTGGTTCATTCCAGTGTCATTTTAAGGACCAATCCATGAACCTTCTCCAACCAACCTTTTTGCTTCCCCCAACACCAGGAGGATGGAAGAGGGGAATCCAAAAAGTACTGAGCAGGGGGTTGGACTAGATGATCTCCTGAGGTCCCTTCCAACCCTAATGATCCATGATTATATTTCTCATATCACCAAGGGATATAGCAGCATTTCCTCTCTCCCATCCATGATAATGGGTTGGGGAGAACAGCAGTCACATTTCTTCGACCTCTGCAGGGGGAAAAGTGCTTGGAGAACCTCTGCATATTAGTCTTCAACCTCCCATATCAGGCAATGGAGGGGTGGGACAGCACTGAGACTCTCAACCATGCTAGCTTTTTTTTTAAGCAGTATCTTCATTTTGTGCCTAAACTGCTTGACTGTGTCCCTTTATTTTTAAAAAATGAAACTACAGTTAATAAATAGAAACAGCTACAGTTAATAAATAGAAAGTGCCAAAAAGAAAATATTTTTGGAAAAGGTAGGCAAAGATTAATATAAATAAAATTTAAAAACAATGTGTGTGCAGTACAAACCTTAACTGTGACCACTTCATTGTCCTTAAAGCAAGTAGCAGTAACTTCCATTTCTTTATTTGGTTTTAATTATCTCTGTTGAATTGTATGATCATACTGTGTAACAGGTACAGCATCTCTTGACAAATCTTTTGACAGCTCAATGCTACCTGACTCAATTGCATGAAGGGGTGGGCTTTTTGGCTCCTCCTTTCTCCTGCAGAGCTCCTGAGCTTCAGGAAACTCTGCAAATGAAAGAGATTCCATACAATTTAACTCTGCTGAGCATCTGAGCTTCCTCCCAGCCTGATGAAGTGACTCCATGGTGCCTGTACAACCATTGCTCTGGCTAGCACTTACTATCTGCGATTTTTAACTCACAAAAAGCAAGAAGGAAAGTATTACAGGATCTTGTTCACCTACATCACAACAGCTGGTCAAGCTAATCATAACTGTAGAGAGTGGATCAATGCTACAGAACTGCTTTCCTAGACTAAAAAAAGCAGCTTTCCTGTTGCATTTATTCACTTGTATGAATCTGACCAGCCTCAAGAAAACAAAATCAGCTAGTAATATTACAAAGCAGAACCTACAATCCGAGCCAGTTTAATATTCAAAGCAAGTCAGTACATACCTCATAACTGTTCCATTATACATGAAATAACTAATATCCCTGTTTGCTGTTTTGTTGTAGCTGCATTGGTCCAAGGATATGAGACAAGGTGAGTGAGGTAATATCTTTTATTGGACCAATTTCTGTTTAAGCAACACCATATCTCTTTCACCAGCGGAAGTTGGTCCAATAAAAGATATATCTCAGTCACGTTGTCTCTCTAGTATCCCTACTATTTAGAGCACCTTGACAGTGAAAGTAGCAAACATCCTGGAATCACAATATTTGAAATTTAATTATTTAAAGGCATCTAGAGTATGGGATGGATGTTGATTAATTTTATGTATCTTTAAGCATAAATTCTTATATAGCACCTTTGATTTACAGTTCCAATCTAGAAATCTACCTGAAGAAACTAGACTGATTAGTCACACAACAGTGCTTGACTTTGTCAGAGAGCATTTTATGGATGGAGTGGGCGTTCACACATTTCAACCTGAAAAACATGACATGGCTGGTTCTCAGTATAATGAGGAAAGTTACCTTGCCAGTCAGTGTGAGAAAAGTAGGGGAGGGTCTGGGGGGGAAGAGCAGCACTCATGGAGCTCAGACCTTAAAAAAAAAAACAATGCTGTTATAAGCCACTATTTTCTTCCCCACATCACAGGTCAGGCTTCTGAATTTCCACAACTGAGTTCCTATGCTTGTCAGGGAGGGTGGGCAGCTAATGGATCACCTATTTGTCACTTAAGGCTGAAAGAACTAGTCCACTTAAAAACAGATTTTGAAGTAGAGTCCAACTGACCACAGAGTCTTAGAAAACACTGTAAACTGTATATATAAACTTAAGAGCTCAGAAAAATATTCATAGAGATCATTATCTTGGAAGTACAGCTTCAGCAAAATAAAATAATGTCTATAAGGAAATATGGCCTCTAACAGAAGTCAGGTGAATTCAGAAGTAAAACATTTCCTCATCCCAACCTGCAATAGTGCAACCATTAAATCAGGCCAAAAGAAACACAACATCAAAAAAAACAAAAAACCACATTTAACAGAACAAAACTAAAAAAAGTTCTATCGACACCCAAGGGAGGTTCTAATACGTAAAATATATCAAATGGCAAATCCAAAGAAATTCAGAATATAAAAACTTCAGGTTAGTAATACCATACCTAAGCATTAAGTAGATAAGACATCAAATTCACATACTCTTCTGTACAAGAATTAAGAAGTAAAAACTAAACCAATGCTTAGAGAGTATTTAATAGTTCCCAGTTTCTACTATTTACATTAGTAAAAGTAAAAATATCCTTCCATACACTGGGATTTTCTATACAAACGGCGATAAACTTTTCAAATACTGAGATAACTAATTCCAAGCACTTCATTTTTGGCCTGGCAATTTGTCACATGTAGCACCCACTTAAGGATTAAAGGATGCCACAACCTTCTCTATAATCATTAGCTGAAACAAGCCATCTCAACTCTCCTTCCTTTTAAAACATAAGAACAGAGAGCATTCTTGTGATGAAGTAGGAATGTTCTTGATGTATTATTTGAATACTGAGTGGGGAGTATTGACCTGGAAAGGTTGCAGGGGAGTTTTGCTGGGACTGCCTGCATTGGGGAAGGGAGGATACCTGAGCATATAACATGAGAACCCAGAAGGAGGGTTAGAGGCCAGGTAAAGCCTCTGACTGGGAAACTAGACAAAGGACAAAAGGCTGGGGGAGGAGCTGGGGGAAGGCCAGAAAGGAGTCGGCTGGAAGGAGTTTCAGTTTGGAGCTGGCTGGGAAATGGAGAGGGGCACCCCAACGGGGCTGTGGCCTCCCTTGGGGCCCCCAGATGGACCTAACTAAAGGGGGTCCTGTAGTCTGTACCGGCAAGACTTGTTTTGGACTGTTTTCCTGTCATCTAAATAAACCTTGTTTTACTGGCTGGCTGAGAGTCATGGTGAATCACAGAAAGCCGGGAGAGCACGGCCTGGTCTCCCCCACACTCCGCGACAATTCTCTTCTTAAGCTATCTACAGATCACAGCTGTGGATGTGCCAAGCTGCCTGAGCACAAGTAGATGGGAACCAACACTTTCAGCATTAATGAAAACAGATGCCTCAAAATCTAAATTGAGATCCTACATCTCCACAAACTGAACTCAAGCAAATTCAGTGCTCCATTCTAAAAGGACTGATGGCATATCAGCGTTGAGAGAGGAAAACCACATCAAAAAACGAAAACTCAAGCAACTAGACATAAGATTGTCATGTCCAGGGTATGCTATAATATATGCAGGTATGAAATGCAATGTGTCATATTTTAAAGACTGAATAATAAAGCTATGACTAAGAGGCTAGAAGCAAACCCAAAGGGTTGTGGTAGTGGGGTCTGGGTTTTGTTTTAGTCAAAGCTGCTTCTGCAGAGAACCAGCTGGGTGCCATTTCCCTCTGTCCCTGAATGCCTGACATCCAGAGGCTACTTGTATTGTGCTGTCACTCCCCTCCTCCCTCCCCCCCAAAAACAGAGGAAACAGTTAAAATTTTTTTCATCCATCCGTTGCTCTTTATTTTGGGATTTTGTCCCCTGGGAATTTTCTACAATAAGAAAAGAGCTGCTCTTGCACAGGGTGGATGTGACTTATGATTTAAATCACTAGTCAGGAAGACTCTATTTAATCATGGATTTCTACAAAAAGGTGCATTCCGGAATATGCTACACAAACAGTTTCACTTTTGTTTCCACTGCCTGTCCCTCTCTTCTCACATTTATCATCACACTTCTTCCCCAGATCTATTCTGCCCCCAATAATCTTCTATTCATTGAACTTTTTGAAACTTTGCACTTTTAGAGATTGACTCTGTGTACACAAATTTGCACAGGGTTGAGATCTGTTATTTCTCACCTCTATATATTAATTATTTATTTTAAAACATTTTGCTGATAACAAGCATGTTATCTCTGAACACACAAATCCACAGTTTGAGAACTGCAAAACTAAGCATCTCTGATGGTATCTTCTAAACCAGTGGTTCCCAAACTGGGGTTTGCAAAATGTTACAGAGGGTTCTTGGGGAAAAAAAATCCCTATGGCAGACAGAACTGTCCCTAGGAACTCCAAGCAGCACTGGGCCAGTAGCCCAGAGCCTCTGGACTTTCAAGAGCTAAGCAGATCGAAGCAAGCATATCTATCACACTGAGGAGATTTAAACTTCAAGACTCCTTATAAGAAATGGAAAAGGAGGTGGATATTTTTTGCTTAAATTAAAATTAAATAGGCAGCTAGTATTGTTTTTTAAATGATTATGAAGAACAAGTTTAAGCTTTGTTGTAACATGTATTGTTTGCCTGGACTGCTCAGCATGCCTCCTGAATGCTTGTGTAGGAGGAACTACCTCCATGCTGTTTCACATCTGATACTCCTTGATGAAACATAGGAGTCTTGTCTTATAACAGGCTTATTCAAAGTGATACAAGCTATGAAAGTGAGATCTTGGAAGAGTGTTGCCGTTTTCATAATGTAATAGAAATACTGTAATGATAAATAATTAATAAATAGTGTGTAATAAGCACATCATAAACACAAATTTTATATTTCCAAGATCACTGCTTTTATAATTTATACTCAGGTAAAGAAAATCCCTGGAAATATACATTTTTAGGAGGGGGTTTGCGAGACTTGGTATTTTAGTGAAAGGGGTTCAAAGGTTGTTAAAGTTTGGGAATCACCGTTCTAGACTGAGCACTGAGTCCCACTGGGTAGATATAAACATTAACCTAAATAATCTATACAGAAGCCCCTGGAACCCCATATGATTGGGTCCCTAATTCATGAACTATTGGAACTGACTTACAAAACTTTTCTTAAACATTACCTGAATATATTGTCTCATACTATAGAATTAGAATTTATAATCCCTATTCCATTATGAGATATCTTTGAGTGATAATGTATCTTAATTAAAATTATAGCGTTTTTCCTCAAAAACCCGATTAACAAAAAATCCAATTTAAATAAAAAACTGATTTTTTTTTATATAAAATTGATTTTTGCTGGCTCTTTGCTCTTTCAATGGAAAATCCCCCAACCCTGACTTATCCCATTTTAAAGGGCATTTTTTTTTTCCACTCTTTCCCATTGTAGGTCACCGAAGAAGAGGTGCAAAAGGTAACAAAGGTAGCTTTGGTAGATTTCTCACCACTGATTTTATTGCAACGCCAAGTACAGCTAGTCACAGAGAATAGATAAATGCTTTCAGTCCCCTCTGCAATCACCTTTACCTATATCTATTTTATAGGCCATTAAATTAGCAAAACAGAAGCAGAATCACAATTCTTCACTACAGGGCTTTGTCTATACTCGTGACTTTTACACAAAAATCTCCACTGCTGCTACCACCATTGGGAGACCATGAGTGGGTTACCACTAAGTTAATAGGAAGCCTGAATACCTTGTATTACATCTTCTTGATTAATTTTTTTCTGATTCACAGTGCAGATTTAAATTATCACAGTAGTAACAACAAAAGCCACTATAGTTTGTGGACTTTTGTAGCAGGATTTGGTGTAC
Organism: Gopherus flavomarginatus; assembly: GCF_025201925.1. Taxonomy (NCBI): domain Eukaryota; kingdom Metazoa; phylum Chordata; order Testudines; family Testudinidae; genus Gopherus; species Gopherus flavomarginatus. Next base: position 21,270,819 of record NC_066626.1, on the reverse strand, counting down.
TGCTTAAGTTTGTTCTCTTCTATTTGACTTGTTTGATTCCTACAATATGTCTTCTGAAAGAATGATACATGTAATTGAGGGGGGGGAAATCACTTGTGGACAACTCTGAGGATTCCCTCAGGGCTTGTCTTCACTACTATGCTACACTGGTTCAGCTGCATCAATGTAGTGTGTTTGAGGGAGGCACTATGTCACCAGGAGAGCACTCCTCATTCAATGTAATGACTCCATCTCAATGAGAGGCAGAGGCTATGTCAGCAGGAGACAGCGTTTTAAGTCCACGTAACTTATGTCACTCGGGGGGTGGTTTTTTCAAACCCTGAGTGACCTAAGTTACACCAACTTAAGCTGTAGTGCAGACAAGCCCTCAGTGTAGGAGTCAACGAAGCCAACTTTATCCAAATGGGACAGAGCAAGGCCTAAGATCTGGGCCAAGTTATCTAGTCTCCTTTCATTGTTCCATAGTTGTATGAACAATTACAAACTCAATGCCCTGTATTTATGTGCTGAGTGAATAAATAAAAGTACCCTGAGACCCTGGCAAAAGTTAATTAACATTTTCATCAGGGCAAAGTAAATAAAATAACCAATTGAGCAGATTTGCATCAACATGTACATAAAATTACAATATTATGAAAAAGTGACAGTATCTTAATTAAAAGGCTAATGTAAATTTAAGATCCACTGAATAATGCTAGAATTAATAACTGAGTGAATGCTTGAATCTAAGGTGCTAAAACACTATAATGAAAACTGAAGTTATCAAGAACCTTCCCAACAAAGCTGCCAGTAAACTTGTCTTTACAACAAATCTGTGGAGTTGACTGGCCAAGCCTGTGCACTCATATCTGCAACAGAACTTTAGCTACTTCTGTCATCCTGTAGTCCAAACTCCAGTGAATCCAAACTTTGCAAAGAAAAGCTACCATTAAAGAACCATAAACAAAATCTGACTACCTTTGGATGTCCTAGCCTTCTGCACATGTGGGAAGCAATAGGGGAGAGGTATCACTTCAGGACAACTTATTTTCAATATATTGTCAGCCTCATTTATTGATATTTATAGAGAGAGCATCCATACACACCAGGGAAGAGTTTAATAGCTTATTATGGAAGGTATTTTTCCATTAACAATGTTTAAGTTATCTAAAGATACTTAGTGCACCTTTGAATCACTGCAGCAGCACAGCTGCACAGGTGTAGCTGCACCACTGCAGTGCTTCAGTGAAAATGCTACCTACTCCGATAATACTACACCTCCCCAAAAGGCAGTAACTATGTTGATAGGAAAGTCTATATCGGGGTTAAGTTGGTTTAATGAGTCACTCAGGGGTGTGGATTTTTCACATCTGAGCGATATAGTTATAACGACCTAATTTCCTAGTGTAGACCTGGCCTAGAAATTCATTTTCAAAATCTGGTTTAATATTTTCAGTAATCTGGTTTAATATTTGCAAGTCTTCAGTTGACCTCATTATCAAACCTGGTGTATGCCAGCCACTCCTTAAGAATAACAGTGGGTGAAACGGTGAAGGATTACAAGCCAAGTAATTAATTGCACATATGTCACAACAAGGGAGAGAAAGTATTTCAGGCAGCACTCCATTATCCGATAGCCTTACATCCCTTACAGATAGCATCTTCACAGAAAGAACACTTTTAATCTAAATGGTAATATACAACCCAAACCTCTTAAAGCTACTGGTGCCTCATAAGAAGCTTGGAAATAGATGCCATCTAAATAAAATTTATTTCTGTTCACTTATTCTTTATGAAGATCACTTGCAAGGACATAGGATGTGTCAAAAGTTTATTCTTGGTTCCTATTTTCCATCTCTAGTCACAACTCTTTCAGAGAACAATTTCAAAAGCATTTCTGTGAAGTCACATGCAGGTTCTGGAGTTATGAGAGAGATAAATGGTAAATTCACACAAAGATCCCGTTTTAATTTCAGTATCTTAGACAACATAAAAAAAGCAAACTGAATACAGAAACTGATCAGACCCTCAACGCCAGCTCCAACTGCTTCATGCTGTGTAAGGGATTCCCCCCCGACAGAGGCGAATCCACAGGGAGTATAAAACGAATGTAGCCACTTACGCCACCCAATCCTCTTGCCTCCACATGAGGAGTATGTCATAGTGGGGAGTGCCAGGAAGTACACTGATTTCTGCCGTATCTACACCCAGTGCAGCACTCCGTGTGTGACTACTGCAGCCAATGGAGAGCTTAAAGCAGTCTTTAAACTGGTCTAAGTTACATCAGGGCAGTTTCAATCCTACAGCCAGCTAACAATCAGTGAGCAGCAAGGTTGCTTAGAGTCCCCTTTTCTCTGCACTCTCCCAAGCTGCACAGCTGAGGATCTGGCCAATAGCTGATTGTTATTTTAAAATTGAAAAATAAATATTTGCAGTTTTCCATGGCGCATCTGCTGCTCTGTAACCCATCTTCAATATTTCTGATTGCCATGGCTTATATTTCAAAACCAAGTTACCTTTATATAGACCTATAATATCCCACTTCATTTTCTTTCAAAAGGGAGGAAAAAAGAATTTAAATAATTAACATACACTTTCAACTGAGTCTCAAAATGTGAATACTTGAGTTCTCTTTCCTAAGACAACATTGCAAAATGTCAACTGGATAGTTTGGCAACACACCATCTCCCTCTTTACAATTGTTTTCATATTTACAATTCTCAATCTCTTCCACTTACAGTTAGATCTGTGCAAATAACTGATTTTTTAATTTGATGACAATTAAAAAAATTAAAAATCATTTTGGGCTGTGTCAATGTCTAACATTTAATTTTTAAAAACACTGAAGGATTTTTCATTAAAAAAGTCAATGTTTAGTTTCAAAAATGCTAAAGCATTTCATTTTGACACTTTCAGGATTTGTTTTTTATTTTTACATGAACAATTTGGTGAAACATACACAAAGTCACAAAACATTTTCATGTCACTGAATCTGCGTTTTTCACTCAAAAAGTTTCCGCTGAAAAATTTTGCCAGGCTCTACTTTACAATCCTACCTTTGCCGTGCTGCTGCAACCTATTTTCATTAGGTGCTTTCATTTAGTATTTTCTTCATGCTTTAATCTACTAATGAAGAGTGACCAAAATGGTAATATGGGATTCCTTGTTTGTCTCACATGCTTTATAACCAAGTTCCTCAATTTATAAACAAAAAGTAGGGCTGTTGATTAATCGCCATTAACTCACACGATTAACAAAAAAAAATTGCAATTAAAAAAATTAATTGTGAATAATCGCAGTGTTAATTGCACTGTTAAACAATATTAACTGAAATGTATTTAATATTTTGGATGTTTTCCTACATTTTCATACATATAGTATTCTGTGCTGTAACTGAAATCAAAGTGTACATTTATTACAAATATTTGCACTGTAAAAATGATAAAGAAATAGTAGTTTTCAATTCACCTCATATAAGTACTTTATTGTGAAAGTGCAACTTGCAAATGTAGATTTTTTTTGTTACAAATCTGCACAAAAAAATAATATAAAACTTCAGAGCCTACAAGCCCACTCGGTCCTATTTCTTGTTCAGCCAATCACTAAGACAAACAAGTTTGTTTATGTTTACAGGAGATAATGCTTCCCTCTTCTTATGAGCAATATCACCAGAAAGCAAGAAATGGTATTTGCATGGCACTTTTGTAGCTGGCATTGCAATGTATTTACATGCCAGATATGGTAAATATTCGCATGCCTCTTCATGCTTTGGCCACCATTCCAGAGGACATGCTTCCATGCTGATGACACTCATAAAAAAAAAATTATATATATACACACACACACACTAAAATTTGTGACTGAACTTCTTGGGAGAGAACTGTACATTCCCTGCTCTGTGTTATGCACATACTGCCATATATTTCGGATGATGACCCAGCATACGTTGTTCATTTTAAGAACACTTTCACTGTAGATCTGACAAAATGAAAAGAAGGTACTTATTTGAGATTTCTAAACATAGCTACGGCAGTAGACCCCAGGTTTAAGAATCTGAAGCGCTTTCCAAAATCTGAGAGGGACAGGGTGTGAAGCATGCTTTCAGAGGTCTTAAAAGAGCTACGCTCAGATGCATAAACTACGGAACCCAAACCACCAAAAGAGAAAATCAACCTTCGCCACACTGCTTTGGATTAGTATTGAGCAGAGGCTGACATTAGCATGGACTGAGAGGACTTGTAGGCTCTAAAGTTTTACATTGTTTTGTTTTTGAGTGCAGGGTTTTTTGCACATAATTCTACATTTGTAAGTTCAACTTTCTTAATGAAGAGATAGCACCACAGTACTTGTATTAGATGAATTGAAAAATACAAAGTGTACAGTCCTCACTTTATATTTTTTTTATTACAAGTATTTGCAGTGTAAAAAAAACCAAAAGAAATTGTATTTTGTTTTGTAATTGAAATCAATATATTTGAAAATGTAGAAAATATCCAAAAATATTTAAATAACTAGTATTCTGTTATTAACAGCTCAATTAATCATGATTAATTTTTTAATTGCTTAACAGCCCTAATAAAAAGGGTTTTTTTTTCCTCATGTCAGCAGTGATAAATAAACTTGGGGTCTGAAAGTCATGCTGATTTCTCCTGGTCGTCACAGATAGACAATAATGAAGATTCTGCATGCCAGGTTATGGTCTCCTTTACCTGCTCCCACTGAATGCAATTTATGCCCTCAGTTATACCTGTACAACCCTACTCACACTGGTTTAACTGAAAACAGATTTTACTCTGCAAATCAAATTTAGTAAATAATTCTTTTGATGCATACTTAGATATATAATCCATTTAAAATGTTAGCTCTGTAGTACTAATAGGAGTAAGAAGTAGTAATATTTTGTCACTGAAGCAAGCAGATATGACCTTGAATACACAGAGAAGTCACGTGTGGTATTATGAGGAGTGGTTTTTAGTAACTGATTTTAGGGGTACAATTTACGCCAAAAGCATTTCAAAAGATCAAGATCAGAAACCATGCATACGTCCTGCATGTTATTTAGTATGAGGAGCAAAGATCTATAAATATCACATTCAAGACCATGTTTTGCCCACCTTTGAAATAAAGTAAACTGGGAAACTGCAGAGTAAATAAACAAAGTGACGAGGAAGTGACAGCATAACAATGTGGATGAAAGATGACCATGGAATCATTTAATTTATCCAACATTTACTGTTTCCTGAAGTACTGCTTTGAGGCAACCCTCACTTCCTCTTTTTAAGTGCTGTCCTGTATTTCAAGACACTATAAATGCATTAGTAATACAAGTACATCAATTGATTATTTACACAAGACAAAGACATGGATAAAATTTCAGCTCTATACATAGCAAGTCTCCCCTCCAAAATAAATTTGGACAAATTTGTTTTAGGTAGATTATTTCCTCAGTAACTTGCACAAAAATACATCCAACATTTCAGCAATACCTTTAAGGCATGAATATTCAACATTATTTCTCAAACTACAGTTTAACAAACAGCTGTGATTTATCTGGCCAAAACTAGGAAGAGAGACAACGTGGCTAAGATAATTTTTTTTTTTTTGGATCAACTTCTGTTAGTGAGAGACAAGCTTTCGAGACACGCTACACAGCATACAAAAACTATGAAGGCCATCATCTTTGTACAGTTTAAAGTGCAATTCTACCTTGAAAACTGATCACTAAAAATGGCATTGCCTTAATCCACAGATGACTGGATACACACATGTTCACATATCACTTTACTGCAGTGACAAAATGTTTCAATTTCTCATGTTTTAGAGGCAAGTAATACTTCTGCAATTTATCAAGTTACAAAAGAAATACTAGGTAAAGAACAAGGAGAAAAGGGGATTCATAATAAAATGACTACTCAATTTCAACTGTTACAAGCAAACTATAAAAATTACAAAGCACAAAGTTAGGCTACATTTTAGACTTTCTTTTCACTGAAATATTTTATCAAGATCAGAAATATAATGCTTTAAGTAGCTAGACTGTTCATCTATACATTCTAAGTTCTGTAAGGCAATAAAACACCATCGTGCAACAGGAGCTAGTCTGAACATTTGTTGTTAGCACTTTATTGCACAATGTTCAACAGTGCCAGTTTTAGAAGTCTTAGCATTGTAAGAAAACGAGTAAAAAATGGTGAGTGATGACTTACAATTTATGCTTAATATATATACTTCAAATAATTCAGAGTTAATCAAGATTCCTACTTTTAAGTATCTGATAATTCTGCTTTCCTAACATTGTTTAAATATTGCTAAAAAAACACTTTAAGGGTAGGAAAAACAGTACAACTCATTTTAGAAGTGAACAGACAGCTGCTGAAGCTGTCAACAGGCTACGCCTTTTTCAACTCCTATGGCATGTCACAACACAGTGAAAGCACGCTCAGTTATAAAACCAAATATTTAAATCTACACTGGAAGGTTAAAGAATGTGGACAGCATTGGGTCAGCTGCAACTTTTAATATTTTTATTAGAGCATAACTGGTTCTTTATCTTGACCCTCCATTCGCTCCGAAGTATTCAAAATTAAGATTTATGCAGCTTTAACTAGAAGAACAGGATAAATTAAATGTATGTAAGAAATTAATCTAAATATTAAAGCACTTTATCTGCTTGAAATACATTTAAAACTGATTCATGCACAATTTCTTTTAGCACGTCTAGTCTCAAAAGATCAATCTCTGATATAAGTTTTTGAAAATATTCCCTATCAGGTGTTGTTTTACAATACCTTTGTTCTTATCCAATTCGGTATCATCAAGCCCACCATTTCTACTATGGGTGTTCCCTATACTCTGTGGCATAAAAGGAAAGTGCGTAATACAAGTCTTCAATCCACTTTATGAAAGTCTTTTCATCTGGAAGTTTCCAAGCTCTTACACATGTGAACTATAATGTGAAACATATCGCACAGTATAAGAGGGAAAGTTACTTAGGGTTACTTCTGATTCTCTGAAGATCTAATTCCTGCAGGTCTTGGACTCTTGCTTCTTAACTTGAAATCAAAGCTCGAAAGAATTTTGAATCCCACAGGTGAAAGAATTTTGATTCCAGAGGACAGCAACAGCAGGGTAGATTTTAAATTAGGCCACATATTGGCCATCACGCACCTACCTTGGAGGATATAAATGCTACCTTCCAAATCTTTCAATTAATTTCTTCAGTTGTACAGGAGGTGAAGCTTCCAAAATAAGCCTATTTCAAGTGATTGGTTATGAAAAAAATGCCCTTGATGGAAAAAAGCAGTCTTGTCATGACCTTCTAGTTTCAGGCCAAACGGGTCTTACCAAAGAGAAAATCTACTCAGATGTCGATGTAGAGATGGACTTTTTGCATGCATGGTCCAGAAAACTGGTATCAAAAGAAACAAAAGTTGGGAAGACTGAGCTCTTCAGTCCACTCCAAACTACCTTTTGACATCAAGCATAAGGAATATGGACTCCTGGAGATAGGCGTATAGGTGTGAAAAGGATGTTGACAAGATGAGGGAGTGTCATGAAGTGGAACTCCATCACCACTCTGGAGAGGAATCGCAGATGAAACTACACCACCATCTTATCCTAGCAAAATCTGATATAAGGTGCATAATAACCATATCATGAAGCTCCAGGAACAATGAAGTCTCTCTTTTAGAAAAGAGCCTTCCATACAAGAAACTCACAGGAACCGAACAGTTCAAGGGAGCTTTCATCAGTTTTGTCAGACCATTATCCTCCCAGGAGCTGGGTGTGGTATAATGAAGTGTTTTGGGTTTCGTTTTTTTAAAGTCATGCCCAGTATGAACCTAACTTATAAAGAGCTACCTTATCTACATTTAGCTAGTTCATGATAGACCAAAATAGTTGAGTGTTAGATTCTAACTATTAAAGAATGAAGTCAAGCTGTTTTTGTGCAATTAAGTGGATCCACTTTGACCTATATGCACTGTACTAAATAGTTGTCTGGGCCACCAAGATCACTGAGTTTTGCTTGTACTTTTGCTAACACAGGAACTGGTGGAAGGCTGGAGAGAGAAAGAAGCATCACTTGCTAGCGCTAGTTTTCCACCGTGCCATGAGCAGAAAACTGATTTCTTGTATATATGAGTGGCAAAGCAACTGGCAAAGACAACTGCCACCACTCATTTTATAAACACCAACAAAACCAATTCAAAAGTCAAGAAAGACAATTGATAGTGCTTGTCCTTTATTAGAAATAATATCATAGTAGAGAAATACACCTATGCGCAAGTAAGCACCCACAATCTCTACAGAGCTCAGCCAATCGCTTTCCTCCAGAAGAGTTGTAGTAGCCACGTTGGTCCCAAGATATGAGCAAGCAGGTTTTTAAAGTCTGGATAAAAATTATTTCCAGCATGAGGAAGATCAAATTCAGACAACAGCAAACCTTTGCTCTAACAAGAAGCTACATAAATGCTAAAAAATAGAGACCTGTAATGGGAACACTGACAACCCTAGAATTGTCATAGTGCGAACCACGCTTCTATTAACAACAACAGCATTGCACCTTAGAACTGAAAACCTGCACACAACATCCCATCAGAACCTGATACTGAACTGTTTCCAGACACAGTTCTTGACAGAAATCTCACTTTAGAAAGAACTAGTATATACACATTTTATTTAAAAGTAAATAAAACAAGAGGGTTTAATGTAATAAGGATTAAAAAATAGGCTTTATCCTGATTACACAGTCTCTCTCCTGAAAGAGGGTACCCTTGCCAAGCAACTCACCTGCAAGATGCTAATCAGCTCAACAGCATTTCACCCAAATAAGGTCAGAGCAAATTTGGGAGAATGTACTTTGTATTTAAGTGCCAAGAGACCATAACAACTTCTCCAATACTGTTAAGTGAATATGAACCCCAGGAAGAGATAACTTACTTTCAGATTTATGAAAGCAAGTTAACTTCCATCTACCAAAGGAGGGACTTAGAGCACAAGACTCGGAGGAAGGAAAACTGGGTTAGGTTTCCAGCTCAGAGACTTGTGGGACTTTGAGGCATAAAGGTCCAGTGAATTTCTCGTTTCCCCATAATTACAGATGGGTACCTTTTACAGATGACCTTCACGCAGTCCATTCTTTTATATTGGAAACTACAACTAATGTCATCAAACCAATGAGCATGCACATGAGAGAGACAGACAGACAGATGGGGAAAATGCCACTTCATGAGTGTGTCGTGAGGCTTAATTCATTACCTATGAAGCACCCTGAGATTCTATAATGATAGGTGCCACAGAAGTGAAAGTATTACTACAATTTAATATTTCACTGATTGAGGAACTGTCCATAGGATCCATGTGTAAGATCACATTGATACAAAGTATTCATCACTAACTTTGAGTGCTTGAAAAAGACCTTTGGGGCTTGCTCGTCAAAAGTATAGAGATAAAGAAAACTGCTAATGGCTTACCTGAAGAAGAGCTTTGTGTGGCTTAAAAGCTTGTCTCTCACCAGCAGAAGTTGGTCCAATAAAAGATATTATCTCACCCACCTTGACTCTCTCCTTGGAAGAAGTAAGGCTTTTGGGGTCAAAGACATTTTTAAATATATATTATGCCTGCTGAGGATTATTCCTATTTTAACAGTCAATTCCCAAATACTGAAGAAAATTAAGAGTGGATTTGCTTAGAAATATGTCCTATCATGTTTGAAGCAGTTAGTTGGTCTAAATTCTAGAGACTGTAAAGGCCTCCTTTCCCACAGCATAGCCACCTGCTTATTGCAGTTCACCATACCACAGACTCTCCTTGAGGAGTAGCTTTTAAGGAGAACATATAACTGATTAAGATCAGCAGTGCTTAGTATATTTCTGCATAACTGTGGATTCTGTAGGGTTTTCCTGAAAAATCTGTACGATTTTACAAACTTGCTTAGAGAGAGAGAGAGAGAGAGAGATTAGATAGATATCTTAGTTGGCTTTAAAAATGATTCACCAGTTCGAATGCACTATCTACTTCAAGACATTTGTCCAGCTCTCACAAGGGTGCATACACAAGCTCCTACCAGAGTCCTTTGAAATAAAAGGGCATGGCAGATTAAATTTGAGCCAAAGTGTAGATTTCAGTTAAACAAGCTTTTACAGATAAGGGCAATAGAACCATATCAATTTTTAAAACTGAACTTTAAGGGTTTTTTTCAATAAACACCATTTCCCTGGGTTTGCAAACACTTCAGACTTGCTGAGAGACTGACTATATAGCAAAGTGCTACTAGTTCTGCATTTCACTGTTTTTGAAATCTTTGTGTGTATTATTTCTTATTGTGTGTGCATCTCTAACTATGTAAAACACCGGAATGAGAAATGGAGTACCATTCGGCATGATTTCAGAGAGTTTTATTTTACATTTTTCTCTAACCTCATTCAGCCAGAAAAGCACTTACTGCTACCTCTAAACAAGAGTCATTAAGATTTTTTTCCCATCTCAGTAGTACAGGAACCCTTTTAAACAGTCCTGCCATTTCTGATCACTTTCATTCAGACATATATCTATATTTGAGCAGTTAAGTGAAATCCAAGAATGGAATGATGATTCTTCTGCCAAACCACAGTTTTTTTCAGCTAAGACTTCTATAACTATAAAAAAGCCACATTATGAGGTAGTGAGGAATACATCTGCACCACTATCAGTTTTAAGATAGATTAGAGAATGTAACACAATACCTTTGTTGGCTCCCCTCATACAAACTCCAAATTTAAGGCCTAATTTATATAAAAGGAAAAAATATATTCCTAATTTCTATTCAAATATTGTATGTTAGAAGGAAAAGGCAGAGGGCAGCAAGAGTAGCAGATTTTCAGTTCTGCTGTAAATAAAACCCTAGTTTTAAATTAAGTTTCTGAAGTTCACCACTGTAAAGTAGCTTAACCATCAAGAAGCCCAGTAAATATATCCATGTTCTGTGGATTTCAGCCTTTCACAAAATCCAGATGTAGATTGTTTGTATTACCACTATAAAACAAATATCTCAAAACAACTTTGCACTCCAAACATACCACTTAAATGTTATGTCAAACTTTACAATACAGTGCAGCTTGATTTAAGTAAATAATTCAAGAAGGAGAGCGTTTTTTATATGGTAGCGTAGGCACCCACTCTCTGGGTGCTCCAGCCCTGGAGCACCCTACAGAAAAAAATTAGTGGGTGCTTTGCATCCACCTGCAGCCAGCTCATCCCAGGCCCTCCTGTCCGATGCGATCAGCTGTTCCGCAGCATGCAAAAGTCACTGGGAGGCAGGGTGAAGGGGAGGAGTGGGGACGGGGCACTCGGGGAGGGGTGGAAAGAGGTAGGGCAGGGTGCAGCGGAGCGGGGTGGGGTGGTTGAGCACCCCTTGGCACCTGTGTATGGTGGTGAAAAAGTAAAGAATGCTTCAAGTTACCTCTTACCTTTTTAAACCTAGGTAATACAATGACTAACTCTTCTAAGTCAGAGGTGGGCAAACTTTTTTGCCCAGGGGCCACATCTGGGTGGGGAAATTGTATGCAGGGGATTGGGGTTCAGAAGGGAGTGTGGGGTGTGGGAGGGGGTGCAGTGTGCAGGAAGGGGCTCAGAGAAAGGGGTTGGGGCAGAAGATGGGTGCGAGGTTTACGAGAAGGCTCAGGGAAGGGTGCTGGGGTGCAAAGGGGGTGCACAGTATGGGAGGGGGCTCCAGGCAGTGGTGCAAGGAGGAGTACAGAGTGCAGGAGGGGGCTCAGGGTAGGCAGTTGGGTGCAGGAGGGATGTGAGGTGCAGCAAGGGGCTCAGGGCAGAGGGTTGGGGTGTGGGGTGCAGACAGGAGACTCAGGGCAGGGAGTTGGGGTGCAGGAGGGGTTTGGGGTGCAGGCTCCAGCCCAGCATCACTTACCTGGAGCAACTCAGGAGTGGCAGCAAGCTCCCTGCCTTCCTGCTCTGTCCCTGCGCCACTCCACTCCGTGAAGCAGCCGGCACCACATCCTTGCGGCCCTGGTGGGCAGGGGGAAAAGGAGGGAAGGCACAGAGGGCTGAACATGCTGCCCTTGCCTGTGGGTACCTCCCCCGAAGCTCCCATTGGCCAGGAACAGGGAACCACAGCCAATGGGAACTTCAAGGGAGGTACTCACAGGCTAGGGCAACGCACTCAGCCCTCTGCACCCCTCTTTCGCCCAGGGCTGCAGAGACGTGGTGCCGGCCATTACCCAGAGCAGAGCACAGGGGTGGCAATCCGGCCCGCGGGCCATAGTTTTCCCACCTTCGTTCTAAGTCATAGCTTGGATTTCCATATTTGACAGTATACTGCGCTATGTCCCTTAGATGTTACAAAAGAAAACATGGTCTAGTGCTTCACCCACAGGACTGAGAATCCAGAGGTCTGAATTCTTTTCCTGGCTCATCCACAGACATGTACTGTGATTTTAGGAAAGCCGTTTAACCACTCTGAGCCCCTACATCCCATCTTTAAAATAGAAACAACATTCATTGCTTCACAAAAGCAATGAACAGACTTACGCTGGGTGATAGTAATCAGCCAGCGGTCATAGTACAGGTAGGTATCAGTGACACAGGGAAAGATAGGAGACAGGTTCTACTTTAGGTTACTAAGTAAGAGATTAAAGTGGGAGTGCTCCTACATAAACAATATTTATAAATAATATTTACGTAGAGTTACAAAAGGGATCTCACTAAAGTAGGTGACTGGGGAACAAAATGGCAAATGAAATTCAGTGTTGAGAAATATAAAGCAACACATATTGGAAAAAATAATCCCAACTATACATACAAAATGATGGGGTCTAAATTAGCTATTACCATTCAACAAAGAGATTTTGGAGTTCTCTGAAATGTCTGCTGCACTGAAAAAAGTTAATGTCGGGAACCATTAAGAAAGGGATAGATAAGAAGAAAATATCATAATGCAACTATATTAATCCATGGTAGTCCCCACATCTTGAACACTGCATCTAAAAATATATATTAGGATTTGAAAAAGTACAGCGAAGGGCAACAAAAACAATTAGGGGTATGGAACAGTTTCCATATGAGGAGAAATTAAAAAGACTGGGACTGTTCATTTTAAGAGAGACAACTAAGGGGGCAGGGAGAATATGACAGAGGTCTATAAAATGACTGGAGTGGAGAAGTGAATAAAGAAGTGTATTTCCCCTTTATGTAACACAAGAACCAGTGGTAACTCAAAGAAATTAGTGGGCAGCACGTTTAAAAAACAAACAAACACTTAACCTGTGGAACTCATCGCCAGCGGATGTTGTGAAGGCCAAAAGTATAACTGGGTTAAAAAAAGAATTAGATAAGGGGAGAATAGGTCCATCAATGGCTGTTAACCAAGATGGTCATGGACACAACCCCATGCTCTAGGTATCCCTAAACCTCTGACCACCAGAAACTGGGACTGGAAGATAGGGGATGGATCACTTGAAACTGCCCTGTTCTGTTCATTCCCTCTGAAACATCGGTCACTGACCATTCACAGAAGGCAAGATACTGGGCTAGATGGACCACTGGTCTGAACCAGAATGGCCATTCTTATAACAACTTGGTTCATCATTTGTAAGACTCTAAGATGCTCAGATAGAAAGCACTACATACATGACAAGTAATTCAAATATTCATTGATAATAAAGTGACATGTCTACATATACAGAATAAAGTAGTATTTCACTAAATCAGGCTTTGGGCCAGAAAATCAACAAGAAAAATCCATTTCAAAATATTTTCAATGAAACTAACCAAAAAATAGCTTGTACACCTCTACCCCAATATAATGCTGTCCTCGGGAGCCAAAAATCTTACCGCGTTATAGGTCAAACCGTGTTATATCGAACTTGTTTTGATCCACTGGAGAGCACAATCCCGCCCCCCTGGAGCAGTGCTTTACTGCGTTATATCCGAATTAGTGTTATACTGGGTCACTTTATATTGGGGCAGAGGTGTATAAAGTAAACTAAACCAAACTATAATTGTATAAAATGTCACATAATGAAATGCTATTTAGTTATTGTATATTACCATACCTTCAAGAATAATTTAAGTCAGAAGACACTCCAATGTAGATGACCATTCAAAAAAGCCTGGTATTACCTTTGAAAGATCCAGGCTAAATCCCCATCAGCCATACAGAAAGACTGACTCAACATGAGGCATACAACTTTTGGAAGACATACTATCTAATCTAAATAACATCAACTGGTATTTTATTAATTAGCTTATACATATAACAGTAATTAAGATGAAGTGTATATAATTTGTGCGCTTAAATATATATTTCTTACTGAAGAGACTTCAGAAGTGAAACCACTTGCTAACACATCTGAAAGTGCAGAGTATGAACCAGTTTGTTTTGTTTGCTCTGCATTGGGCTTTCAACCTCAGTAGGAATACAAGTCCTTCCAAGAAATACTCAAAAGTTACCATTAACTTATATTTGTAAAGTAGTGATAAGCTATTCTTAAATTCATTTTTAGTTTGCCTTTTCTGGGGTACTTTTTTGGCCAAGGATTGACTTGTAATATCACTTGGTCCTATATAATTACAATGGACTGATAGTTCTCTGCACACTACAGGTATGCCACAATTTCTTCTTTTAGCTCCATTTCTTACAAGAGAAAAACTTAATTTTCATAAATAAGCACAGTATCACAGTAACTAGAGTTTTATCACTGCTATATTATTAGGCTTGGCAGAATTAAATTTTTAAAAATAATTTTGAGGGATAATATTAATGCTTATTTTTAACAACTGTTTTCAATTTTTATCAATTTAAATTCTCACTTGCACAGGAAATTACGGGGGATCAGAATTATTCAACAACAGTAGACATTCAGATTCAGAAAGTGAAAGCTTTTTAACAATTAACACACATATTGTCATCATCACATGGCAAAATATACAAGCCTAAATATTTTTAAATCAAACTCTAGGTTCTTAAAAAATATTTTTCTTATGTTGCCTACCTGTAAATTTTGATCATCAATAGAAATATTTTTTCGTTGGTTCGTATGTATATCAATGTTTACTGACATTTACCTATAAAAATCTAATCTTTCCAAGCCTATACATTACCAACTGCAGTTTAAATAGTACAGAAAAACTCAGTAAACTGCACTATCCATGTTCCACATTAATAGGTAAGAAGTAATATGGGTTCTGTGGCTCATCTGAGAATTTCACTCATTTTCCCTCTCTTTCATACCCTTCTCCCTGTCAGCAATGGGAAGGGAATGGGAGCTTTAAAGTTTTCTCCATACCCACTCCTTTCCTAAGTTACTGAAAGGGAAGTTTCTCAGACCTTCTCTTCTGGCAAAGAGTTTCCAAATTGCCAATCCTTAACAATCACGGATTTTTATTTTTAAATGAAAACAAGAGGACATCCCCCACTAGTAGTATGCCTCATTACTGTTTTTTTTTCCTTTCTACTGTGTACATATCATTGCTGCAACTCAAATTGAAAAGTAGTTTTTTAGTTCTATGGAGCTGCTCCAAGGAGCCAAAGCCAAGAACTAAAGTCATCTGCTGATGGGTTGGAGTGAACACTTCAACAGAGGTGCAGGAAAAAGTAGACTCTCCACCACTGTTTACAAAGTAGGTTTTAGTTTCTGAAAAGTAATATCAGTGAAACTGGCACACACAACTATTGTTCCTGCATTCACCTGTTCTCTTAAAAAGCTTCATATTACTATTGAGTTAAGTGTCTCTTTTAAATCTTGTGTACAGATATCATTAACTAAAGTTAGATTGCTAGAAATGCCAGAATCTAGGAAATTTTGATAAGCAAAACACAGAAATTTTCCAAATACAATAGTCATAAATTACTCTTTTTGAACAGTCTGTAAATTTTACTTTACCTATCAAACCAAGTCAGACAGAATTATCTACCCATGTGAAAAGTCATTGTCTTAAGCCATGCATTAATAAGATATGCTGTGAGGTGTTTATTCTTATTTTCTTCAATGAAGTAATCATTTAGCCTGTTTGTTTGGGCTTTTTTAAATTTTTTAAAAACATTTTAAAACTTAAGGAATTAATTTCGCAAGTGAATTTAGTACATACATTTTGACTAAATGTATTAGTTTGAAAGGTCCTTAAGTTATCTAATCACACCTGACAAAAGGAATGGTTGCAGATGTTCAGAAAGCCCCTGGGAGATATTTGCATTAATTAATACAGTTTATGAAAATTTAGAATCTGAAAATAGCTAACAATTATGTGGCTAAGTGGTCAAGAAACTCTTTCGGAGTTCTCAAACTGCTGTCAATGACAGTTCAAAAGAATTTACACAATCAATTATTAATATTTATATAATTAACTGATTACTACAAATGCTAGAGAGAGTCACACAACCCAATAGAGAGAGTCTAACACAATAGTAAGAGAAAGCAAATGGTCTATTAAATTTAAGGGAGAAAGTAAGACAATACTGTTTTAACAGAGACCAAGTAAAGAGAGACAATTTGGATACTAGAAAATTCAGACAAATGTGATTTAAGTTAAGACTTCAAAAAGTGTTTCAAAGGAAGGAGGAAGATATCTGAAACAAAACAAAGAGCCAAGAATATGTGTTGAACTTAGAAGTAGAGTTGACAGTAACTGCAAAGAGAAGAAAAAGTGAATCTCTATCTCGAGGGAGCTCCCGGAGCTTGAAATACATACAGATAAAAGGACTGGATGGTAAACTAAGAAGTGTTATACTGCCATCCAATCACCAACAGGATAGTGCAGAAAAGGCACAAAAGCAGCTGAGTACTTTAATAAGACTACATAAACAAAAATGTATGAGCAGCATGGCTCTCTTGATCTTTCCAACAAGGCAGTTAAAAAAAATCCAAGTGATCTACCAAGATACCAAGTTAAGCATATGTGGTCAGTGTTGCATTAGCGACAATTACTGTTATAATAATATTTAACAGACATTATAAATTTTTGCAACAGTTATGTTTTGATAATAGTTCTTTAAAGTGTAAGATTTAATGGATCAAATTCTAATGGCAAACAAGCACCCTGCAGAGTTGGCAATCTCCTTTGGAAACATGTAAAGCACACAACACAAAATCAGGAGCCAAGTAAGAGTGAACTGGATTTGTGACTATGTAGATAAGAAACAAAAGACTTGGTAAATGGTTTCTAGGCAGAAATTGTCTTAACCATTGGGATTTTTTACAGCATATCACAGGTTGAACACAATCCATCAAGAAATGTGACTGACAGGAATTACAGAAATTTAAAAATCACCTAAACTGGGACTGAAAAAGGAGATGCCTGAATTCCTGCATTCAAAATCAACATAGCCAAGAGGCCCCTCCAGAGATGAGATTAACAACATATAAAGTTAACTTTATTCTGCCCAACCTGTACACAATGAAAAAGTTAACACCTATGCAGGTTCCAGAAACTTTTGAAATAATACATTAAAGGACAGAAAAATGGGAAAATGACCTATTAAAGAAAACAAAGATCCAATTTTATTCCATACTGAATGGAACACACCCCAGTATTGTATCGGGATTAGGGAAGGGGCACTGAATTCAGGAATAGGACATGAACAATCCTCATTATAATGAAAAAAGAATTTCGAGACTGGAATATTAATGAAAAGATCTGTACCTTTACTTCAAAAAGTCTTAATGTGAAAAGGAGGTTATGCATGACGCAAGTGGATAGTTTCAGTCAGAGGGCAAGTCTACACTAGAAAAGCATAGCTCAGGACAAACTGGTGTTTAGTTTAATTGCAGTTTTCTGAAATGAAAAAGATGCTTGAAGAAGTCTTAAGAGCAGCTTTCTGAAACAGAACTGAATGGTTTGTCCTGGCCTACATTACAGTTAAACTGTTTCAGAGAATCAATACTGGACCCATAGCCTACACCCATTACTAGCAACAGATATGATTTCTAGGGTAGGCCAGATAACAGAGGAGATATGATGGAACAACACACACTTCAGCACTTGGACGCAAGTTGAATACTATCTTAAATCTAGCTACAAATTTATACTTTCTAACTACACTAATACCCAGAAGTAGACTACATATAACTTTATACAAAATCTAAGTTTGTTTTTAAAAACTTTATTAATAATAAATAATATTAGTTATCACTACAGCATTTTCACCCATAAGTTCACTGTAAGATGTTGATCTTAGGTTTACATAAGAATTTCAGTGACAAGGAAAGGAAACTATACCTGTAGTAAGATATAAACAGGGAGTAAGAGGGTATTTGGGACACTCAAAGACTTCTTCATGTCCCTAGAGATATTGAGAAAACAAGAATAGGGGTCCCAAGATACTAGTGCCACAGCCATAAAGTAGTTTTACCACCATCTAAGAAGTAGAGAACCATTAAAGTATTTATAATTTGAATACTGAAGTCAAATAAATTTGGACAAATATTAGACAAGTTAAAGAAAAGAAAATTCTCGATTTCATAAGTACTGTAGTCTCATTCAATAGTCTTCATTCTAAACCACAAAAGATTAGCAATGGCAACAAACAAAGGGCTCAGACACTAAACAGAAAGGCATAGGCTTAACATTACAAATCTGGTGTCATAATATAATTCCCAATTCTGGACCTTAGCGTCCAAAATATGGGTATTAGCATGAATTCCCCTAAGCTTAATTACCAGCTTAGATCTGATAGGCTGCCACCAATCAAGACTTAGAGTAGAGCGCCTGATCGACTCTAGTCTCCCCCAAAAACCTTCCCTGGGGGTCCCAAGACCCAAATTCCCTGAGTCTCACAACAAAGGGGAATAAACCATTTCCTTCCCCCTCCCTCCTTCCTCCCCAGCTCCTTCCTGCCCTGGGAACACTAGGAGATCACCTGATTCAACTCCGTGAATCTAACACAAAGAGGAACTTTACCATTCCCCCCTTCAGGCAATACAGACTCAAGCTTCTTTGATCCTTAACTAGGAGAAAACACTCAAACAGGTCTTAAAGCAAAGCTTTTAATAAAAAAAGAAAGAAAAAAAGTAACAGGTTTATCTCTGCACTTTAGATGGTAAAAAGTTACAGGGTCTTTCAACTTATAAACAAAAGAAAGAAACTTTCTCCAGCAGAAACACAATTTAAGCTACTTCCAGCAAGTACACATATGCAAATGAAAAAGAAAAATTAAAAGACTATGATCGTTTTTCTACTTACAATTCTGAACAGATAAGAGACTGTAGCAGGGAGATTGGCAGAAACCTGGTTACACCTCTAGCCCCGTCCAGGACTCAGAGAGAACAAAGCCAAACCCAAACCCAAAACCCACAAACAAAGGCTTCTCTCCCACGAGATTTTAAACTATCTTGTCTCCTGATTGGTCCTCTGGTCAGGTGTTTGGGGTCCCTGTTTGTTAACTCTTTACAGGTAAGAGAGACATTAACCCTTAACTATCTGTTTATGACATCTGGAAGTACAGAATTTTTACAAAACTAATACACTTCCCATGTCAATGTCACTCTGTTTTGGAACATCATTACTGAGCTACAAAAAAAAACAAAAACAAAAAAACAAAAAAAAACAACCAACCATCTCAGTTATGGAAATAATTATTTTTTTAATTGATCCTTCTAGATCACCCACAGTTTAGCTGAATATGTAACACTCCAAAGTCCACTCCCAATTTGACAGTCAGCCAACATGAGTCATGACACAAGCAATATCCAGAGAGAAAGAAAGGCTATAATCTGGAAATGAAAGTGAATACATTTACTGAAGCTTGGGAAGTATTATCTACAAGAGACTTATTTAAAAAATTGAAGTTATGCTTCTTTTTTAAGCCCTCCTTCATGACACTAAAATTGGACAGTGTTAGGGGGTTGGGGGGGGGGGTTAACCCAACCTTTTACACCTTAGAAATAAAACCAGTGCTAACTCTGATCTTGTTGAAAGACCGAAAGCATCTCTCAGAAAATGTATATTATTAATTATCACACCTAAACTGAAGGGGCAGGGATACTAAATTTTCTCCAAAATATAGTCACTGACCTTAAAGAGGTGTTACTTTTAACCACTACAACAACAAAAAAAAACCCTTTGTGATCTCTGTTGCTCAGCTTTCAATCCTATGATGCTATTATTTCACTAAGGAGAATTTTAAAAGGGAACAGGAGATAAGGCTACCACATTTGGTTCAACTCTTACAAGCAGGCAGCTGGGTCAGAGATCTACTGAGCAGCTGCTTAGCTAGGCATTGCAACCACACATGCCCTGGGAGGAATATCTGGAAAGAACCCCTGAAGTCAGTGTATATTCTTACATTACACAAAGTTGTTGTACATTTGTTTTGCTGGCGCTGTCTTCCATGACACTTGTGGTTGAGGCTTAGAAGATAGTGCCTGAACGTGAAATAGGAAAAGACTGAGGAACCTGGAAAGTGGATGCCAAAAAATCACTTTGTCCTGAATAGTTATTCATTTCCTGAATGAAACTAAAAGAGAGGGATCAACCCAGCATCCACACTGGAGAGCTAAACCACAGAAGTTCATAAATCTAAACGTGCAATAAAACTAGGACAGAGAAGAAAGTCTACAGAATACATTAAGAAACAATACAAATAAATGATGGGAACAAACAAAGCGGGTATATTGGAAGATGGTCCTCTCACTTGCCAAAATAGACCAAAAAATGTATTTCTTAGCAAAAACACACACACAATGCAAGAGACTCAGACTTGAATTTACTTCCAACACATATTATGTTAACAGTCAGAATCTAAGCAAGCCATCTTACCAGTTATTGTCTACAAAGATGAAATATTTTCATACTAATATTACAAGCATAAACACAATTAAGGACATTTCAGTAGATAGTGGAAGTACAGCAGAAATAATCAAGATGCCGCACCTCCAAGTCATTGGTGCAAATCTGATTCAGAATGGTAAGGTCAGAAAGTAGTTACTATCTAATCCCACTGGTAGAGAGAACAAAGACAAAATCCACCACTGTTGGCACCTTTTTGGGCACTCTCAGATGCTAAAAGATTGAATATGCATGTAGGCTGAACTAACCTTTCACTCTAGAGTTGGCTGTTCCACATTTGAGTTGAGTAACACTGAGGGAGAAGAAGAAAAGAAGCTTGCACTGCCAATGGTTGCACTTTGAGTACTATCAATACAGTACTTTTTAAAAATAATGCAAAGATGGTGAATTGACATAGTGAAACCACAAATGATAACTTTCCAATAAAGATTTGGATTCTAGAAGCAGTTCAGGAAGCAAGACACAAAGAATACTTATCCATAAGTTGGCAGTTGCCCTGTACAACAATGAGGTCTTTATTAGAAAGATTCCTTATTTCTCAATTTTTCAAAGACTTTAATGAGATTTCTTCTCATTTTTTTACTGTAATATGCAAGTTATAACAAAACCCTTAAATGTCCAGGCAAAAATATCACTTATTCATCTGAAGAGATTAGAGGTGAATGCACAAGTCTTTCTAGTGATGAGGTAATATCTTTTATTGGATCAACTTTGTCTCTCTTATACCCTGGAACCTACACAACTACAACAACACTGCATTCAAGTCTTTATAGTAACCTTAAATATGTCAGTTTCTTACTAGAACAAAATTCAACTGAATTACGATAGTAGGCTCTGGGGCTAATAAGCTTTTAGCTCAGATAACTATCTGGTCATGTGGAATTTTAAGGATCCATTTCACGCTTCTCTTCTCCCTAGTATTCAGTTAAGTCAAAAAACCATTGGTGGAAAGAACTCCATTTGCCATCCTTATTCCATAGTTACACATTCTGACACACATGCTTTTAGACATGCTGTTCTTGGTGGGGAAGTTGTCACAAGTGGTAACCATTAGAAAAGGACAGTTCAGGAGTTCTTCATTAAAAGACCTTCAGTAACCTACATAGCCAGCAAGATTATAAAACATCATCTAGTGAATGATTAAAGTGTTAAACCTTCAAATATAGAGCCATAGCTCTGTTTTTTGCCCAGTGCATTTATTATTTGCAAAGGCAAAGAAAAAAATCACAAATGATGCATTAGATCTGCTTTAAATTATCAGAAATACGCTTGTGATTTAGCACCAACACTTACTTTCTCTGAATCCAACATACAAAATTCTCATCTAGAAAAATATTCTAAAATATTCAGCTATTAAAGAATTTTATGTATTGTTCACTGTGAGATTCTATTTCAAAATAGCTTATTAGTTTAGTTTATAATATTAAGCCTTTTGAGATGTGCCTTTTTCAATGGAAAGAGCATTTAAGGGAATTTAATGCTTGCAGATTAACAACAGTAGACCCTTAAATCCCCTGTCAATCTACAGGCCAATTACAATTACAGGCAATGGTAGTGGAAGCTTCCCATCAGTAACCCGTAACCTTGTTGTACCTAAAGGCGGAAAATGTCACACCCGTTCAATCCTTGTCGACTTGTACCTATAATTTGACTAAGGTGTGTTTTGGACCATTAAAATAGCTTCTTTTATTCAATACTAAATTACGCAATTATTTTTTAGTATCAATTATATTTCATTATTCTCTTTAAAAAATCACTCAACTGTTGTGTGTAGCTATATACTGTTGTATATAAATTATACATAGGTCTAGTGTCATTATGCATGTTTCAAGATCAAATTTGCTGATTTAACGGTTAAAGAGTTTTAAACGATACACAAATTCGAGAGTCTTTTCATTTCAAGCCTTGTTTTCTGGGGATTCCTAATTCTACTGTAAAAATTCCTTTGAGTAAAACATCTAAGCCCAGAAGTATTCCCCTCTCCCGCCCAAAGTGTTTAAGGAAAGGGTACTGAAACATCATGAAGTAATTGTACATATGTGTGGTTTACTGGCACAATGTACATTTTACATTCCTATTCAGTTAGGAAATAAAACAAAAGTAGCATGCATATATTATAAACCAGTGGTTCTCAACCAGGGGTGCACATATCCCTGGGGGTACACAGAGGTCTTCCAGGGGGTACATCAATGTATCTAGATATTTGCATAGTTTTACAACAGCCTACATAAAAAGCACTAGCAAAGTCGGTACAAACTAAAATGCCATATGTCTTGTTTATACTGCTCTGTATACTATACACTGAAATGAAAGTACAATATTTATATTCAAATTGACTGATTTTGTAATTATACGGTAAAAATGAGAGTAAGCAATTTTCAGTAACCGTGTGCTGTGACATTTGTATTTTTATGTCTGATTTTTAAGCAAGTAGATTTTAAGTGAGGCGGTACACAAGACAAATCAGACTCCTGAAAAGGAGGTACAGTAGTCTGGAAAGGTTGAGAGCCACTGTTATAAACTATGTATTTAAAAATCCTTATGGGTCATATTTTTGCGCACTTTGGGATAGGTACAATCATTTTCTATGGCCTCAATCCTGCAAAAAAACTTACCCAAACGCTCAATTTTACATACTGAGTAGTCCCATTCAAGTCCATAGGTCTACTCCCAGTGCATAAAATAAGCATATGCTTAAGTCTGTATAGGATCAGGGCCTATGTATGTACAGTACCTAGCACAATGGGACCCCAAGCAGGCTGAGCCAATAGGTGCTACTGAAATATAAATAGTGAACAAAAATCAGATGAGAACTCCAGACTCTCTCCACTGGGTAAATAATTCAGTAAAATCTGTTTCATAATGACAAAAGCAAGGAAATTTGAAGACTAAGGCTAAAGTTATCTTCAACTTACTCCTCTGAATAAGGCTTCAAAATCCATCGCTAAATAATAGGTGATCCTAAATTCCTTACATAATATTTCTAGCTGTTAGGTAGAAAAGCACTTTTTTTGCTTTAAAATTCTCTCTTTTAATGTGATCCAGGTTGTCAGCAAAGTGCTCAACACATGATAAATTAAAATATCAGTTTTGAAAGCTGTCCAGTGCCCTATTTTGTTACAAATTTTGGTTTTCTACTTAACTTGAAAATTCACAAGTAAATCTACTTGCTATTCTGTTCACATGGCTATTTTTTATGACTTGCACTTTCAGCTAAAATGCAAGAAGTTTTTATTTGTTTGGAGTGTTATTTTGTTTGTAAGAATTTAAGGAATATGATCTAAATTGTTTAAATGAGCCTGATTTTCAGCATAATGTGTCTTACTTAGCATTTGTTTAGACATGATTGGCTAGTTCAGGCTTTCAACTTTGTCCCTATTTGATAGACTTTTTTCCTCCAGGGGCAATCTTGCACACAGTCACCCAAGCTTAAACTGAAAGATATAATTCTGTACCTATGATAGTTCAATTCATATTCTTATTAAAAGCAGCCTGGCTTTAAAAAAAAAAAGTTTTTTTTAAACCTTAATATATAGAGAGTTCCTAAACAATTAATCATAATGAACTACTGCCTTGGAAAATCTATTTTAAACAAACTCAAGGTTACAGGTAATGGTCTCAAGACATTATTACGCAATTTTTCAGGGAGGACAGGTTTTATATTACACATAGTGCTCTTTTTCATATGAAAAATCTTGGTACTATGAAATTATTAAAAGGCTAAGATATGCAACAATTGGTAAGCAGTACTCCTTTCTTTGACTGGAGCGTTTTGTTTCTTAGCAATTTTGTCTACCATGCCACCTACTAGCAAATCTAGAAAAACATGAGTAGCAGAACACTTTATCACAGGGTGCTGCTCTGAAAACTAGCCACTTTAGGGAAATCATCTGTCTGGAGGGTGGGGGAAAAGCTCCATAGGCACTTCCCAATTCCGTACTGTGAAAAAGCTTCACTACCATGGACTCTTGTAACAGTATTCCAGTGCCACCCAGAGATATGAAAGCCATGTACTAACTGAAGCATGGGCAAACAATTAGCTCTATATTCCTCCCACCCACCTACCATTCAAAAGAGAGACTGAAATATTACACAGGGGCACTGTCAACTTGTTTTGTGTCTTTTTTTAAATAACTAATTTAAAATTCCAGTTTCTGATACAGCATCTTTTAGATGGTATGTCCACAGTAGGCATTCTTTATTGCTTATAAAAGAAATTCTTACAAGTGATTTTTCTATTCCTTGTCTATGTTCAGAAGGGTCTTTCAGCAAAGGAGTAGTTGGCTGTCCACAAAAAACAAAACTGACTAAGCATAAAGTAAAACTGGAAAGATTTCCTTCCTTCTGTTTTAAAAACTTTAGGTGTTGCTTGTAACTTTAGTAGTTACATAATTTTCCAGCAGAACTGCGTTTTCCAAGTTGATATGTCCCTGTAAGAAGAGTCGTTCTGGCATCCAACACAGTTTTAAGTTATGTCTACAAACACAGAGAACAGTGGTTCTCAACCCTTTCACAACACAGCACCAATTGACTTTATAGACACTTCAGTACCTTATTTATAGAAAATGAGTAGATGCTTCTTTTTCTGTGCATTTTATTATCCTTCTGGGTACATGCAACCAGGGTCAAAATCACTGCTGAAAACAACTAAATACAAAAATCAAACTAAAATGCACAGGTGTTTTATTAGCTGCCACATAATAAGACAATTACCCAATAGAAATGAAATAACTTCTCTGTTCAGTTTTTTTCTTTTGCATTTTAAAATGGATAATTATTTGAGGCAACAGATAAATTTACTGTACATCTGTATTCATTTTTAAAGCTAACTGCTATTCTAACATTCAAAATATATTTCTGTATACAGACACTCCTCTTTCTCCTCCCACTGGTGATTTTCTCTGTGCACTAGAAAACTCGCCTCATCTTCATGAAAACCAATGCAGACATCAGCCTTGCCTGGGAGGTTCTTCAAGAATCATTATGTCCCTCACCAATATGGATGGCAAAACAGCTACAAAAATACGTTTTAAAAAAAAGGAATTAAAATTGTAGATAATCAGCCTTGTTCTTTCCCTCCTACATAAAGAAAGGGGTGTCGATTCTTTAAGTTATTGCCAAATACATCTGGTTAGTTGGTGGATGGGACTACGTTGCTTTCAGCTCCACAGGGTGGGGACTCACTAAAGCTGACATTGTCTGAATGCCACAAAACAGATTCCTCTCACATCCCCGGTCTACTTTCAACCCTTTTCAACAAAATGAATCGCATTCCTATTTTTACATTAAAGCTCTTATTTTGCACCTCAAGCTCAGAAAAACCGCTGACAGGATTCAAATGGAGAGGGGGAGAGAAAGAGACAAACCACAGCACCTTTAAACACACACCCACCCATCAAACCCTCGTTTTCCAAATCTTGAGATGAACTGATTTTTAAGGGGGAAGAGAACTGGAGCCATGAAGAGTGTAACAGACGAGGGGCGTGATGCGGAGCTGCTGCTGGGGCAATCCCAACCCTTCCTCTAACATACTCTGCCTTGTGTGGCAGCTTTCCTGGCGTGACCCTGGGGAGCAGGGATGTGGTAAAAAAAAAAAAAAGAGAGAGAGAGGATCCAGCTCCTCCTATTCCCACCCCCAGACCC
Organism: Gopherus flavomarginatus; assembly: GCF_025201925.1. NCBI lineage: Eukaryota > Metazoa > Chordata > Testudines > Testudinidae > Gopherus > Gopherus flavomarginatus. Next base: position 21,244,419 of record NC_066626.1, on the reverse strand, counting down.
AAAATATAGGGGAGAGCCCATCTTCCTCCCCTCCATCCAGCTCTATTACACACACTTCTAGGGCACCACAAGATCCGATCTAGTATTGTCCCCCTCCCCAAATCACCGCCCCCAGCTGGGATGTGCAGATCCCCCCCAGCTCCCCAGACAGGACAATAGGGCGAGCCCCCAGGCTCTGCCCCACACACCGCTCCCCAGGCCGGGGGATACAGCCCGCGGCTCCTGCCAGCAGAGCAGGACGGGGAGGGAGGACCGGCTCTCGGCTCCCCTTCCCGGGCAGGCGCTGAGCACTCACCGCGGCGGCAGCTCCCCGGGCTCCTCCTCTCGCCGCCCGGCTAATGGTGGCAGCTCGGCGCCGGCGGCTCCTCCAGGCGCGTCCCAGCCCTTTCGCTCAGCGCGGAGCCGCCCCCGCCTGGCAGCCCGAGCGCGTCCCTGGCCGGAGGCTGCGGCGCGTCTCCTCCCCACGCCCCAGTGCCTGACTCAGCCTCAGCCGCGCCGCGCCGCGCCGGGCTCTCCCCGGCCGCTCACTTCCGGCGCGCAGGCCCCGCCGCTCCCTCCGCCGCAGCCCGCTGGCTCCCCCGCTCCATTCATCCAGCCCCGCGCCCGACCTGCTGTGAGGGGGGAGGCGCCGCCTTCCCCCTCACCGCTCCCGCCACGCGCCTACGCTGCTGTGCGAGCGGGGCCCCTGTGCCTGAGCCCACGGTTGAGCGTCCACACTACCGCCTAAACGGGCTTGCAGCTGCTGGCCCTGGGCCTCACAGCTGTGCTAACATGTCCACACTGCACAGGAGGGGGGGCCCCTAAGGCCATTGATTTGTCTGAGCCTTACTGGGAGATGTAGTAAAATGGAGATGTACCATTTTATATACTGAAGCTTAGGCTATTGTATACTTGAGGGCAGTAGAAATGTGCGGGGGTGAAAAATACATGGTAGGCTAAGGGGAAGTGTGTATACCTCCAATAACCCTTAAAATAAAGAGTTGTTCCTTGTTTTCCATGTGGTTTTCCCTTATTTCTATGCAACAAAGGTGGTCACCCTACTTCTGACTCAGCTCTGCCTTAAGCTGCATCCATGTTGCAAAATGACAGGATGTGGACCTGAGTCACAGCAGCGTTCAAGTTCTGATCCACCTGCTCACCCAGTAGGGTTCTAGGACCGCGGTCCTGAGCCCTTGGGGGCTGGAGTCAGACTGGTTTATGTGTGGACGGAAGAGGAGCCTGTCCTCAGTCCTGAGTTGGAGCCCTGGATTGATGTTCAGTGTAGACATATTCAGTCTTCGGTGCTATCCATTGATTGCTGCACATCCTGGGACTGAGTTGGGGCAGGAGGGAGATGCACTAGCCTTGGTTGAGATGTCAGCTACTGTACAGGGCCAGTGGGACCTATGCACACCCAGCACTAGCTCACTCTTCTCTAAAGCAAAAGGTTTTCAAAATTGCCCAGGCATTTTCAATGACCCGCCTGAATCGACTCAAAAGGGAACTGCACTTTCAGAAAGTGCTGAGTCTTAGAAAAATCTAATCCTTCTCTTTAGTATCTCATGTTGGACCCGCTCCCCCCAAATCACTTGTCACTTTTGAAATCTAGGCCAGAATCTTTACAGGCAAATTCCAATTATCTGAATTTAGGAGGATACTAATTATTCAAAGGTTTTGGGTTTCATAGGCATAAAATTCAATTTTAGCTTAATTTTGGATTCTAGAACTAAAAACTAACTTCAGCTCATCTAAAACTCACATAAGCAGAGTTCGGATACCCAGGGTTTTCCCAGTCTTCCATCTGAAAACTCCAAAGGCGTTTCACGGGAGGTTAAATACAAGTCCCAATTTTGTTCCTTCTGGACCCAGTTCATCCTTGACCTATGCAGTCATTTATGTAAGAACATAAGAGCCATAATGTGTCAGACCATGGTCCAGTTTGCCCAGTATCCTGTCTCCAACATTGCCCCGGAAGCTCTGGTGTAACAGATCAAGGCAATTGTGGAGTGATCCACTCCATCTTCCATGCCCAGCTTCTGGTACTCAGAAGTTTAGGATCACCCTGAGCATAAGGTTGCATCCTTGGCTATCCTAGCTAGTAGTCATTCATGAATCTATCCTCCATGAATGTATCCAGTTGTTATTTTAATCCAGTTATACTTTTGGCCATAACAACATTCCATGGCAATGAGTTTCACACATTAGTTGTGTGTTTTGTGAAAAAGTACTTCCTTTTGTTTTTATTAAACCTGCTGCCTATTAATTTCATTGGGTGACCCTGATTTTTGTAGTACAGGAAAGAATAAAATAACATTTCTCTATTCACTTTTCCCACACCATTCATGATTTTATAGACCTCGCTCATATCCTTCCTTAGTTGACACTTCTGTAAACTGAACAGCCCTAATCATTTTAGTATCTTCTCATAGGGAAGCCATTCCATACCCTCCTCTGTGTTGCTCTTTTCTGAACCTTTTCCAATTAATCTATATCCATTTTTAGACAGGATAACCAGAACTGGACCTGGATTTCTGTAGTAGTATGATGATATTTTCTGTCTTATATTCTATCTCTTTCCTAATAGTTGCTAACATACTGTTAGCTTTTTTGACTGCTTTTGCACATTGAGCAGAAGTGTTCAGAGAACGATCTATGATGACTTCAATATCTGTTTCTTAGGTGGCAACAAGTAATTTAGAGTGATCATTGTATATGTATATTTAGGATTTTTTCCAGCATGCACTATTTTGCACTTACCAACATTGAAGTTCGTCTTTCCATTTTGTTGCCCAATCACCCAGTTTTGTGAGATTCTTCTCTAACTCCTCACAGTTTGCTTTAGACTTAACTGCTTTGGATTTGAATAATTCTATATTACCAACATAAAGCCAGGTAAAATATTACCAATACAATTTTGCAGCATTTTGCACTGGTATAAGTGCTACCCAAAGTACAGGGCAATAGTGAATCAGTGCCTACATGTTCCTCACTATAGCTTTCATGTAACATGTACAATTTCACCTTACATGACCCCAGAATAACTTTAGCTATCACCTACAAAACATAGTTATGAACTCTTCCAACATCTGCATCACTCATTCTATATTTTTATTTAATAGAAGACATACATATTAGTGAATTAAAGAGTCCAGAAAGATGTCTTCCAAGTCAGACTTACAGTTATTAGAATGACTAAAGTGACATTTTACAGACATTTTTGGTAACTATAAAGGTATAATTTATGTAAATTGCCTTAATTTGTGATTTATATATTTTAACAGTATTTTTGACAATTGTTTTGGTCTAAAAGTTGGGTTATTTACAAAAGTAATCTTAACTTTCATTTAATATTTCTCATAGCATTTTTGAACAAAAAGTGTTAAGTGTAAATATTCTTTTCTCTCTAAATATTTGTGCTCAAAATAGATTTCAGCACAAAATGTTATATACAGAGCTCTTAACATAGTTACAGTAGTTTGAGAAAAAAAGTCTTAATCATTAAGTACACAATTTTCTATTGCGTCAGTCTCTTAGAGTTTGTGTTGACAACTGTGTGCTTTTCTGTGGCACCAGGTCCTTGAAAATCCTTGGAGGAGCTCCTCTCCTGTACCTGTAAGGTATGCAGTAGGCAAATTCCTCTTTTACTGATCTTGGGAAGTAAATAGTAATAACAGTTCTTTCCTGAACAGCTTAGGTGTACCAACATATAGCCAATCACCACCGTGACCATTCTATGAGGTAATATTTATATAGCTACATATGAGACAAATCCTAAACTGGTGCAATTTACACCAGCTGAGGATCTGTCCCACATTTTGTACTACCCTCTGTTGATCTTTAGATTGCAAACTCCACAGGGCAGGGACTACGCCTTTTTTCTGTTTGGAAGGCATTTGGCATATATTGGACACTACCGGAAATAATAAAATACAAGAGGAAAACTCTGCTGCTGTAAAACTTATTAGGTTTGATTCTGGGGAAGATGCCTTCTTAGCAGAGCTCCAAAGCTCTAGTGGAGAAGACACTGTGCTTACGGGAAGGCACTTTTTCCCTGTGCCAAATTTGTTCACAGAATAAAAATTTGAACTACAGGAGGTTGGACGTGTAACATTTTATACACCAGGATTTGCCACTAAAATTTGATCAGTCAACCTATACATGCTATTTTCTTCATTATTTTATAACAAGTAAATAAAAACAGTTTTGAGAAATAATGGCTATTCTATTTTTTATGGAACTTTAGCCTATGCACAAGATTTTGCCTAGGTCAAAAGCACATCAAGCTGCACATCTTAAAATAAAGCCAGTATAAAAACAAAATAATTTTACATGTACCAACAATTAAGACTTTATAACCAAGGCTAGGTCCAACTCACTTCTATAACTTCATGCAGAAGATACAGAAAAACATCTTGAATATCCAAATAATCTTAACAGTTTTGTTTCCAAACTGCATGCAATCCTGTGAAATATTATGGATGAAAAATATCCTGCACAAGCTTAGAACAAAATCATGGGTGCAGAAATATCATGCTGACTGGACTACAGACCTTACTGCCATTTATAAATTCTCAATCGTCAATAGATTCACAGAAATGTGGTATTTTGTCAACAAGAATGTGTATTATTCTTCTGTAATTGCAAACAAAAATATGCCCAGAATTTTAATTTAACCATTCAAAATGTCACGCACTTAATGGAACCTCATTTTATAAACAGTGGGACAACCCCACGACATAGGAATATCTGGGTTCAAAATTATTTTATAGACATGATAGGTATGTTAATTTTCACTCCAGTTCTGTGATTGTTGGTTGTCAACAATGACAATGCTATCGGTGGGAGTGAAACTGATCTTATCAACAAGTTATATTGTGTCTCCAGATTCCATTAAGCCAGTCATGCTTTTTAAATGACTTACAATGACACTGAATGGATCAGAGCAACAATGAGAAAATGGTAATAAAAATTAATCAAGTTAGCACAATGAGTGGGTCGCTGTGAGATGCAACCAGTCCATTCATTCCTAACTTCATATTCCAGCTTGTACCTGCTTTCAAACTGGCATTAGAACAATGCCACCCAAATTTCCAAACCATAAAGGTTCAGAGTCACACACAGTGATAACAGTTTTTCAAACTGTACACCGCATAGCTTGCATTGATAGTGGGGTGGGGGGAGGGGGCGGGAAGTATGTGGCTAACTAACACAGAGCCTATTTTGAGCACATGGAAACTTTAACCCATTATCTCAAAGCTGTTAAGCTAACCTACTGTCTAAGCAGACAATACAACAAATTTCATGCAATATGGATCAAATATCTAGAAGATCTCAACACTGAAGATAGACTGGATCTGCAACTCCTCTACAGAACCAGGACTATCCAGCATCCATGTACATCCATGAGTTACAAATATAGACATCCCCAAGATCAAACAAGTAATCATGACCTGCAGCAGGCTTAGGTTGAGATTTTCAAAAGTGCACCCATCTCCCAGTGACATTAATAGCCAATAATACAAAAATAGTCAAGTCCTCTGCATGTCTTGAAAGTGTCAGTCTGTGTGTATACTCCTTTCAAGTGGGAAAGTATCAACTAGTACTGTACATTGTACTTAATCAGGTTAATAATTCCATGACTATTAACACCACCTTCTTGATTCTCAAGTGCTTTCTATCAATCACAAATCGTAATGACTACAAAGCAGCAGTGGTAACTGATATTAACTTTTTCTTCTTGAAAGTTTTTCCATTGTGTGTTTTAGTTGTTCTGAATAAGAAAAATTAAAAGTTACATACACACATATACACTTGAAAATTAGAGGGATCTTTGCAAAGAATGTACAAGACAAATCAGACACATTCTGGAAATCTGGGTTAAAAAAAAAATCCCATTCATTTCTTAAACACTTTCTTTACTTTGTTGGGTTCATCATAGCTCAAAAACAACTTGGTCTAGAAATGCCAAATTTGGTGCCTTACAGATTTACAGAGCTCCTAGAAAGTATCAGGGTCAGCAAAACTATCTTCACGCTTTAAAAATATGCATAAATATCTTGCTCAGCCTTAACCATGGCGGTTGCTACTGTAGTTGTAATGCCACTTACAAATGGGAGTTGTTATGAAGTAAAATAAACTGTGTTGCATTATTCTATTAGCAATGGACAAACTATTTATTTCTAGTCATATAAATTAGGGCTGTCATGCGATTAAAAAAATGAATTGTGATTAATCACGCTGTTAAACAATGAAAGAATACAATTTATTTAAATTTTTTGGATGTTTTCTACATTTTCAAATATATTGATTTCAGTTACAACACAGAATACACAGTGTAGAGAGATCACTTTATATATATATTAATTACAAATATTTGCACTGTAAAAAAGATAAACAAAAGAAACAGTATTTTTCAATTCACCTCATACAATCTCTTTATTGTACCTCTGGAATGACAGCTGAAGCATACAGATGTTTAGTATATCTGGCATGTAAATATTTTGCAACACCGGCTACAAAAGTGCCATGTGAACGCCTGTTCTCACTTTCAGGTGACAGTATAAATAAGAAGTAGGCAGCATTATCTCCTGCAAATTGTAACCAAACTTGATTGTCTTAGCAATTGGCTAAACAAGAAGTGGACTTGTGGGCTCTAAAGTTTTACATTGTTTTGTTTTGAGTACAGTTATGTAACAAAAAAAATCTACATTTGTAAGTTGCACTACAATACTTCTTTTATGAAGTGAATTGAAAAATACAATTTCTTTTATCTTTTTTACAGTGCAGATATATGTAATCAAACAATAATATAAAGTGAGCACTGCACACTTTGTATTCTGTGTTGTAATTGAAATCAATATATTTGAAAATGTAGAAAAACATCCAAAAATAATTATAATAAAACTCAGTTGGTATTCTTATTGTTTAACAGTGCAATTAAAATTGTGGTTAATCGAGATTCATTTTTTAAATTGAGTTAATTTGTTTTGAGTTAATCACTTGAGTTATCTGCAATTAATTGCCAGCCCTAGTATTTTTTAAATGTATAACTGAAATTCCTATGGAGTGGTATTGCGATCTGCAATTCACAGCTGGTGAACTGAGACATGGAGAGATTAAGTAACCCACCTAAGGCCACACAGAAAGTCTGTAGCAGAGCCAGGAACTGAACCCAACTTTCCTCAGCTCCAGGTTAGTGCCTTAACTGCAAGATCATCCTTCCTCCCATATTTATTCAATGAGATTCTCTTTATAGAAGCATACGTGTTGTCAATGTATAATAGTTGATCATTCATGTGTCCTCTAAACCATTCATCATTCCTTAAACTGGCTACTTCAGAGGAAAGTGAAACATCCCCACCACATATCTAATGGTGAGAAAAATATTCCTTCCAGACCTTCACTGGCAATCGGCTTAATCATAGAATATCAGGGTTGGAAGGGACCTCAGGAGGTCATATAGTCCAACCCCATGCTCAAAGCAGGACTAACTCCAACTAAATCATCACAGCCAGGGCTTTGTCAAGCTGGGCCTTAAAACCTCTAAGGAAGGAGATTCCACCACTTCCCTAGGTAACCCATTCCAGTGCTTCACCACCCTCTTAGTGAAAAAGTTTTTCCTAATATCCAACCTAAATCTTCCCCACTGCCACTTGAGACCATTACTCCTTGTTCTGTCATCTGCCACCACTGAGAACAGTCTAGATCCATCCTCTTTGGAACCCCCTTTCAGGTAGCTGAAAGCAGTTATCAAATCCCCCTGCATTCTTCTCTTCTGCAGACTAAACAATCCCAGTTCCCTCAGCTTCGCCTCATAAATCATGTACTCCAGCCCCCCAATCATTTTTGTTGCCCTCCACTGGACTCTTTCCAATTTTTCCACATCATTCTTCTAGTGTGGGGCCCAAAACTGGACACAACACAACACTCCAGATTGGCCTCACCAATGTCGAATAGAGGGAAATGATCACATCCCCCAATTTGCTGGCTTTTACAGCTCAAAATGCTGTTAGCCTTCTTGGCAGCAAGGGCACACTGTTGACTCATTCAGCTTCTCATCCACTATAACTCCTAGGTCCTTTTCTGCAGAACTGCTGCCTAGTCATTCGGTCCCTAGTCTGTAGCAGTGCATGGGATTCTTCCATCCGAAGTGCAGGACTTTGCACTTGTCCTTGTTGAACCCCATCAGGTTTCTTTTGGCCCAATCCTCTAATTTGTTTAGGTCCCTCTGTATCCTATCCCTACCCTCCAGCGTATCTACCACTCCTCCCAGTTTAGTGTCATCTGCAAACTTGCTGAGGGTGCAGTCCATGCCATCCTCCAGATCATTAATGAAGATATTGAACAAAACTGGCCCCAGGACTGACCCTTGGGGCACTATACTTGATACTGGCTGCCAACTAGACATGGAGCCATTGATCATAACCCTTTGAGCCTGACGACCTAGCCAGCTTTCTATTGACCTTATAGTCCATTCATCCAGCCCATACTTTAACTTGCTGGCAAGAATACTGTGGGAGACCGTATCAAAAGCTTTGCTAAAGTTGAGGAATAACACATCCATTGCTTTTGCCTTGTCCACAGAGCCAGTTATCTCTGTCATAGAAGACAATTAGGTTAGTCAGACTTATACTGCTGAAGAATGAGATTTGATAGTCTTCTGCATTGTTTTAATCTCACACAGCTACAAATGTTATCTTTCATAGAATATCAGGGTTGGAAGGGACCTCAGGTCATCTAGTCCAATCATCTCCTCAAAGTAGGACCAATCTCCAGACAGATTTTTGCCCCACATGGTCCATTCAAGAATTGAACTCACAAACCTGGGTTTAGCAGACTAATGCTCAAACCACTGAGCTATCATTCATGAAGCTTTCTAATACTTTTTTAAAAAATTCTACCAATCTGTTTGCCTTGATGACTTCCTATAGCAGTGGGATTCTACGAATAGAAAACACACTGCATAAAGGAGTATTTAACATTTATTGAGGAAGATCTTTTGTTATAGGACAAGAAGCATCCCTAATCAGCTTTCACTATACAATTCGTTATTTTATCTACCTCTATTATATCCTCTTTTCTGTTCTAGCAGGTAGCTCAATGTTTGAGTCAGTTCCTTCAAATGGAAGTTGAAGGGTGCTCAGCACATCATAGGATTGGGTCCTCTGTAACCCTTTCTAAACATTTGTGTTCCATTAGATTTTTCCCACTCTCTTTGTTTTACATAGCTAAGTTTCCTGCTCATTTTCAAGTCCTGTCCATGGCTCTCCTGTACATATTTGAGTGTGTACGTGCACGTATGCAGGCATCCACCCTCATATAGAAGTTAGCAACCATACACAAAAGGTGGAACTTTCAAAAGTGCTCAGCATTGGCTCAATTCGACTCCTACTGAAATCAATGGTTGATTTCAGTGGGAAGACAGCACTGAGCACTTTTGAAAATCCCACCCACAGGGATCAGTTATATTGAATCTGCTTGGCTCAAGTTAACTGTAGGGCAATTCAATCTCCATGTGGTAGAATATTCCCAGTTAATCTTATGCCTTCAAAATGTTATTTTAAACATAAGCCTATTTTACACTTGTAGGGAAAATATTTCCCCCTACAATTTAAATCTTATTTATTATTTTTTAAGTATGTAATATTAAAGAGTTTTCTGCTGAGAGATACGTGAGTAGCTGTTTTTCAAGCAGCAGCTAGACTTTAAGATCTGTTGGGCTCCTTAAGATTTATCAGTCCTCTATGATTCTCTGTCTCCCCCCGCCCCCCGCTTCTAACTTGACACGGTCACAGGGAGAATAATGTGGCCAAGTCCCAGCCTCCAAAGTTACATGGCACACCTACACAATAGAGATTTTTATTATCCTATTGTCAAACGGAAGAGTCCATACTTCTTTCTGTGACACATCAGGTGAAAAACAGTAGGTGAAAAAAAGAAAACACAGAAGATGAATTTGAAAAGGACTATTAACACCACAGTGAAGACAAACAACATTAACTGCGATGAGGAACAAACCCAAGCTTGAGAAGTTTTCACCATGAGTGACAACACCTAGGATAGCAATGTTATTTTTAGGAGAAGTCACTAGAGGTACCACATAGACATTTATAAACAGTCTGAAATTATAGAAATAAATAGAGGTGCCAATCTTGCTTACAATTACACCCCTGGGTAACTTTGTTTATTTGAGAAGTCCCACTGAAAACAATGGGATTATTCTTGTGCATAAGTGTCTGCAGGATTGGGCCCATAGTTTTCTTATAAACTAAGGCATCAGCTTTGGTTTTGTTATCCCAAATAATCTTAATTTTTGCAATCATAGAAGATTAGGGTTAGAAGAGACCCCAGGAGGTCATCTAGTCCAACCCCATGCTCAAATCTTTAGTTCAAATAACACAACAGCTTTCAGAAAGAGAAGATCTCAGAGTGTAGCTTCAAGAAGAGAGAGAGCAGGCTTCATCTCCCACTGTGTAATGCTCTTGGCCACTTGTACAATGTAAGTAGGGCAGGAGGTTTGTTCATGCACATTATTAAGAACTCCATAGAGAAAAGGGTAAAAACATACAAATAGATTTTGCAGTCACCAAGGCATCTCTGTAACTACAACCCAATTCCACAATTAAATATATAATAATAAAAAGGTGGGGTGGATTTTGGTTTTGTTTTCACTTGTTACTTATTTATTAGCCTCTCTTGCAGCTCTGGATTTAGCTTTGTAGTTCTGAGGAAAGTCTGACCAGCTGGCCTCTCCCATAGCTCTTTCTGCTGTGATCTCCAAGACATATTAGGCCTGGATAACACTTGCAGAGAAGACACTTAAGGAAAACCCAGGTGTTGTAAGAAGCATTGCGGGTGATTCAATAGGTGGCACCCTTCTCTCCAAGTCAAGTCAGAACCAATGTCCCAGGAAAGCATTTGGGGGCCCATCTTGTCAGTGATACCAACTATAGGGTGAGATGTTGGAGGCATACATTATACTAATTAAGATTTCAGTTCAATTATAACTTTCTGTTTTCACTTGCTCAGAACTCTAAAAATAAAAGTTCACTTTAGGCTGAAACTTTTATATTTGGTATCATCCAAAAGGCAAAGTTTGAACAAAGTCTGGTTGGTAATTTTTGAGTTAGGCGATCACGAAAGAGGTGTACTTCTACCATTAAATATTAGAAATGGCTGAAGTTCAAAACGTAAAACCTTATATGGAGCTAATACTCACTAAAGAATAATTGTCTGGTAAGTTTGATTTAAAATAATAACTAAGTTATAAGTGATTTTATGCATGTTCAGTAAAATATATTACTAATTTAACTGAAAAAAAATCTATCTGATCAGATGGAGTTAAGAACATAACATAAGAATGGCCATACTGGGTCAGACCAAAGGTTTGACAGGTTTCAGAGTGGTAGCCATGTTAGTCTGTATCAGTAAAAACAACGCGGAGTCCTTCTGGCACCTTAGAGACTAACAAATTTATTTGGGCATAAGCTTTTGTGGATCAATGCCAGGTGCCCCAGAGGGAGTGAACAGAACAGGTAATTATCAAGTAATCCATTATTACCTGTCACTCACTCCCAGCTTCTGGAAGTTCTGCAACTTCTTAGCACAGTTAGTTTTTGCCTGTATATATAAGATAGTATAGTTTAAAATCAGTGGAGTTGCAGAAAAATACAAGTGTGCAGGTGCATAATTCCAGAAGTAGGTTTTTGTGCATCTCCTGTAGCAAAACAGAGCTGCACATCTCCAGGGTGTTGCAGCTACACTGTTATAGTAGGAATAGGGTGACCAGATGTCCCAATTTTATAGGGACAGTCCCAATTTTTGGGTCTTTTTCTTATATAGGATCCTATTACCCCCCACCACCGCCCTGATTTTTCACATTTGCTGTCTGGTCACCCTAAGTAGGAAGAGTAATTATTTTAAAAGAAAAGACACAAAAAATTACACTATTTTGATTTTAAGGTTGCAAGTTTAAACAAAACGGTCAGCTAAAGCAAATAAACATTAAAATTCTTATACTGAAACACTTATTGCACATTTTTTAATACTGGTTAGATTGTTTAAACATTCACTTTTATATGAGTTTGATTACAGTGCCTTCAGTTCCACAGGAGCAGGTCTGGCTACTTTGATCTCAGTGGAAATTGGTGGTGCTTATGGCCTTTCCTGAGAATCTCAGCACTCATAGGGTTGGGTCCACTACAAAGTAAGCACCATGTGCGTGAGTTAACATGAGATTCTTAACTTCTGAATTTTTATTTTAAATTGGGTTCATAAAATCAATAAAACATTAGTAAAGGTTTAGCCACTTAAATGATTGAGAAAAAGACGATATGTTTGAAGCTAACTCATTCCTAGTCACTTCCTGGAATTTCCCCATAAGGATTTATGAGCCTTAGGAAGGGCCTAGTTAACCCAGTTGGGCCTTGTCTAATTACTGTCTAAGGCCCCAATCCTGCAATTGGAGCCACTCAAGTCTTCGTGGTGCACCATTTACTTCAAAGTTCAGGGCCTAGCTGATAGGGGGAGAGATAGCTCAGTGGGTGAGCATTGGCCTGCTAAACCCAGGGTTGTGAATTCAATCTTTGAGGGGACCATTTAGGGATCAGGGGGAAAAGTCTGTCTGGGGATTGGTCCTGCTTTGAGCAGGGGGTTAAACTAGATGACCTCCTGAGGTCCCTTCCACCTGGGATATTCTGGTAGTGATAAAAATGCAAGACTAGGGCCCAAATGGTTAAGCTTTTCCTAACAAGGCTGTCTTTTTTTAAAACTGTATCGAATATTTACATAGCAAAACTATTTGTTGCTAATGTAGCTTTTTTGTACATATGAGGTGTTTGACATACCTATGATAAATCATGTACTGAGTTTACTGGATTTCTATCTTGGCCATCTTAAGTGACAATGACTGTACATGCTGTTAGACAGGAACCACAGTTTCCCTTCCTCCCACAAGTAGTAGTTTAAATTTGTGTAGGAGTTCTTCAGCTAGAAAATGGCTCAGAATAGTTTTAGGAAGTTTCAGATACATTTTTAACAGCTCTGTAAGAACAGATGCATTTTTGAAAAGTACATTTCTGCTACTTTGTCTGCATCATAGACTGGTCTTTTGCAGTTTATTTTAAATTGAAAAAACAAATACACACATTGATATGGCAGACATGATATACCTGAATTCATAAAGAGGGTGTGCCTCATGATTTCTGGAACATGAGATGCAGGGGCGGCGAGTTAGTCTCCAGGAATATTCACAGCATGGGGGCCTGGCTCCACTAATGTTCAGGGCAGAGTCTCTCCCCCAGCCCCACCCGCCGTCTCTGGGTGATATTAAAAATGTCCCTGCAGCCCCTGGAAGGGGGGTGTGTCTCTGTGCGCTGCCCCCACCCTGAGTACTGACTCTGCCATTGGAACCACAGCCAATGGGGGCTGTGGGGGCAGTGCTTGCATGCAGTGGTGCAAAGAGACCCCCTGCCTACGAGTTGCTGCCAGAGGGGTGTGCGGGTCACTTTTGGGAGCTGCCTCGGGTAAACGTAGCACTCCAACCCCCTGCCCCAGCCCAGAGCCTGCACCCAAACGCCCTCCCAGAGCTTACACTCCCCCACACACCCAAACTTCTTCCAGACCCGTAGGCAAGTGTGTGAGGGAGTTGGGACTTTGATCTGTCCTGGGCACCACCAAAAATTATACAAACCTGCTGCCCCTAGTGAGATGAGAGGAGATGAAAAGTTTAAAACATTTTAACGGTATTTAAAGGATAACTGGCAAGACTGCTTTTTCCCCAAAATTAATGGACAAAATCAAATTTGTCCCCATTAATGGTCCTTTCAGGGAGAGTTTATTTTTGTATTTGGTTTTGATTTAGAATATATAATGTAGAAGCATTAGTTTTGGAAAAAGTAACCCTAAAAAATCAGTGTGATTTTCTGCTAATCTAACTATAAACACATCTGAATGTGTATACTAAATACTGGAAGATTACCTCTAATGTAAGGATAGTGGGATCAAGCGAACAAGTGGTGTCAATGTGCACCCTGCAAGCGGAAGAAGTCTGGAAATGAATTCCACCTCCATCTTGCTGTTCCACAGTCAAATACTTTATTATAATAATACTTCAGACTAGTTGTGGATAGGCTTTCAGGGAAAAGAATAGTAAGGGTTAGAAAGTTAGTGTGACAGGACTGGCATAGGCTTGGAGGAAAACCCTGCAAAGTGGATATGAATTAAGGATACTCTGGTTTTAGCTGGATCCTTTAAAGCATTTTTTCTATATACTCCTTTCAAGGCTGAATCCTCACTCTGGCACTTTGAGTGCAGAAGGTGGGGGCTTGCAAGGATTTTAAAAAATAATACTGGCCACTCCAGCCTTGTATTAAACTCCCAAGGTTACAACTTTTATCTGACCTTGGCTTGGTAAATGCTGCCACCACCCCCTTGCAAAAAAAAAAAAAACCCTTCAACCCTAGAAGGAGCACTTGGGAATTCCTCCCTGTGGGGTACCCTCAAGCCCTTTCACCCCTCCCTCTGGAGAAGAGCTGAGAAAGAAAACAAAGGAAATTAGCTCATAGCAACAGCTAATCAAACATGCACAAACCTCTTAGGACACCAAAAATTCAATCCTGTTCTTAAAAAATGGTAAACTTTATTAAAAACAAAAAAGAAAGAAAATACATCTGGAACTTAGGCTTTTGACAGATTTTAAAAGAGCAATTCCAAAAATTAAGCACCCAAAATAGCTTTCTTGGGGGTTCAGCTTAAAGGTTACCAGCAAACAAAAGCATCTGGGATTAGCACAGAGGAGTCCATTAACCATAAGAAAAACAGAAATAACCCTAATCACATCTTTCTAAACATTCCTGACTGACTTACACATTTGGAAGTTCCAGGTGAGTAGTTCTAGGTATGATCTGATGATTTATGATCATACCTGGCTTAAAGCTGCTTACAAAATTGCTGCTCTGTGGCTCTCGCTCTCCAGAGAACAACCACAGACAAAGGGAAAGCTTCTTTCCCAATTTAACAAAGTTCTAGCCTTCCCATTGGCTCTTTTGATCAGGTGCCCTTTTTTTTAACCTGGGGGAACTTTGTTAACCCTTTACAGGTAAAGCAAGCAGAGAACAGTCGCCAAGAGGGACTTTATAGCTAACTTTATAGCTGGCTGTCCATAAAAGAGAGCTTATCTCCTCCCCCCACCTTCATTTATCATTTCATTAATATAGACACTTAGTCAAAGAAATGTGTAAAATCCTGTGGTTTCTCCTAACTTGTCATAATTCTGTGGTAAGTTGCTTTTTTCAGGGCTATCAGTCAGCCTCAAATCATAAACCACCACTTCCTCATCACATGAAATTCATAAGGCTATAGCAAAAGGACAAATTGATACAGTGTTGCTTTAAACACAGTCAGTTCTGGTGTCAGATGTAATAGTAAGTCACTGCATGCTTTCGAGCCTGACAATTGGACCTATAATTAGACAGAACAAAATGGGGCATTTGTATATAGAGGCTGCTGGTGCAATGGAGACCCAAAGAAAGATAACACCAGCAGAGGAGACTCCACTAAAACCCTCCATATACACCCACTAGGCATGTGTCTGTGTGTAGTGTACCCAGCAATGTTCCTCTGCTATGTACATTGGCCAAACCGGACAGTCTCTACGTAAAAGAATAAATGGACACAAATCAGACTTCAAGAATTATAACATTCAACAACCAGTCGGAGAACATTTCAATCTCCCTGGTCATTTGATTACAGACCTAAAAGTCGCAATATTACAAACAAAAAAACTTCAGAAACAGACTCCAGCGAGAGACTGCTGAATTGGAATTAATTTGCAAAATGAACACCATTAAATTAGGCTTGAATAAAGACTGGGAGCGAATGGGTCATTACACAAAGTAATACTATTTCCCCATGTTTATGTTCCCCCCTACTATTCCTCACAATTTCTTGTCAACTGCTGGAAATGGGCCATTTTGATTACCACTACAAAAAGTTTTTTCTCTCCTGCTGGTAATAGCTCACCTTGACTGATCACTCTCATTAGACTGTGTATGGTAACATCTACTGTTTCATGTTCTCTGTGTGGGTATATATATCTTCCTACTGTATTTTCCACTGCATGCATCCGATGAAGTGGGCTGTAGCCCACGAAACCTTAAGCTCAAGTAAATTTGTTAGTCTCTAAGGTGCCACAAGTACTCCTGTTCTTTTTGAGGATACAGACTAACATGGCTGCTACTCTGAAACCAGTCAGACCAGTTCATGCTCAGCCACCTCAGTGATTGTAAATGATTAGGGGGGTTGCTGATGGTTCAGTGATGCTAAACCATTAGCAAACACTCTCTTTCTGTGACATACACTGAAAATATTCAGCTTTCCAGCTGCCCACCTGGAAGGTTCTTATCAATTTCAGGAGGTTCAGCACACAGACTCTCAGCCTCTCCAGTTCCTGGAACTGGTTGGAGGGCACTCTGCTTCTGCTGGTGGGGGTCAGGTGGAAAAACAGAGTGTGAGGGAGCTCAACCTTCCTAGGTCTCTGGAAAGGCTTTTGTGGATTCCATTGAAGAAACCAGCCAAAATGTGAAATAGACACGAGCCTTCAGGTAAGCAGCCCAGAAGCTGTCATTTCCTTGTTCCCGACTGAAAAATAAAAATTTTCTCAACAAAATTGAAAAGTTCCCTGGAAAAAATTCCATTTTATTAAAAGGGCTTTTCACTGGAAAATCATTCCAATAAATAATTCTGGACCAGCTCTGTTTGGGATCCAACCATGACTATGTAGTTCTTCCTATTATTTTTGCTGTGTAAAAAGCAAAAAATACACAAGATAAAACATTGTGATTGTGACAGTAACCAAGAAGTCAGACAGCTGAGCTAGAGTTGATGTGGTGCCCTTATCTTACACTATCATAAACAAACCAAACTAAGGAGAAAATCCCATCAGAGAGAAGTGTCAGATTGCAGCCAGATCCCCGGTGCACAGAGATCAGGGCTCTACTACTGCATGAGCCTCCAAATTTTCTTCTGCCAAGTACGTGCTGAGGAAAGGGCAACTTGATTGTTGTTGCCAGCTGACTCCTTTTGTGGTACAAACCAATAATTCAGCTTGTTGCTGCTGGTTCACATGGACCTGGGTAACACTGGACATGGTGTGGGGAGGTATAAAACTTTCTTTTCAACCTTCAGGTCTCATGTGGCTCCTGGTCTGAGGGGAGGCAGGAATGCATGCAGCAAGAGACATCATGTGACTGAGGCCAGATCCACACCAGAAGAGGTTTGTTGGTATAAGTATACCAGCAAAAACCTTCCTGGCTTAGATGCAGCTTATACTAGCAAAAAAGTGCTTTTGACAGTATAGCTTATAACTATTCAGCAAACAAAATGAGCTATAAATGGCAAAAGTACTTTTTTCTGGTGTAACTGTGGCTACACTAGGGCTTTTGCATGTCTAGAAATATCACAGACACAAAAAAGCAGAGTTCTAACCAACATTGCCATACTGGCAAAAAAAGCGTTTTTCGTGTAGAGCTGGCCTTAGTTTTTGACCTTCAGGAAAACTCAGCAGCATGTGCTGCCTGCACATGTCACATTGCCACCATGGAGTCCATGGGTCAGCAAAGAAGTCAGTGTGACAAGTGAGCACTCCTGGAGCCATTTAGGGCTTGAGAGCACAAAGCAGGCAACCCTCCTAGGACTGTCACAGATGGTCCTGTACTTCACACTAGACTAGAAGGGCTAAGGAGCTCTAAGCAGAGGCTCAACAGCAGCAAAAGCTGAATTACCCACAACTTTCAGAGAGCAGAAAAAAGAAAAGAACCTCAGATACTCCAGAGCAGGAGATATGGTTGTGAGGAGACAGACGGAGGTAGAGAAGAAAGTCTGTTGGGTGCGAACATCAGGGATTGCTGAGTCTAGGAAAGTGAGAAAGTCTCTTTGAAGAGATGCAAATTATGTTGAATTAGGATGGAAGAAGTGGAGTGGAGATTCTAGAACTGGGAGAACCGGGAGAAGCGGGGTGGGGTGGGGGGAGTATGTTTTGGGAATTATTAAGAAAGAATGGAAAATACTTTTTCAGAGTGTGGGACTGAACCCCAATAAGCCTTAATCTACTCCTGTAGACTGCTCTCATTCTGCACACACAACTCCAGGTGAACGGTAATTCTGTATGCGGAACTCAGGCAATGAAGAGAAGTTAGAATGGAGTGGCAATCCTCATTTTTTATTTCCTAATGTTGGCTTGTGGCACTTTAACATAATTGAAACCTAGTTTGTGTATTTAAGTTCCTTGTTTCTCAAAAAAGACATTTCATAATGAAATGCATCATCTGTACCGAACAGAACAGCTCTGAAGGAGACGTTCTCTTCAGCCTAAATTATATTAGTTGTGCAAAAATTAGGTCACATTATCTATAAGTAACAATCCTTGAGACTGTTCATGAAAACATGGACTGTGCACACAAAAAATACAGGATATTTTAAACCTAAATGTCTTAGCTGTTGGTTTCTGAAAAAATAGTGAAGTCAGTCGCAAGTGAGCACTCCTGGTACAGACAACAATTGGTTCCTCCATGGATTCTGTTTTCTTATTAATGTAACCCTTCTGCTCCTCTGAGTTGGCAGCAACAAGGGCCGGGTTCAGTATCCAGGGGTTCCGTTTCAGTAACACAATGCATAACCGGCTCGAGCCCCCACCCAGTGACCTGGGACACTCACATATCACACCCCTCTGGGCGCCTCTAGGAGGCAATACTTCCCCTCTCGCAAGCACGGAGTCTGAGTGTAGCAAAATCTTTTTAATAAAAGAAGGAATCAATGTGGCATCCCATTGGAGAAACACCACAACCAGGGTTATAACACAAACCATAAACAAAAACCCACCTCCAAGTACGTTTGGCACTGTCCTTTTTCCCCTTAGGGTTTTAAGTCCAATCACCCCAAAGTCCAACAACCCAAAAGTCTCTGGTCAATGCCACCCCAGAGTTCGAGAGTTTATCTGTAGAGGTCCCTCCCCCCAGCCTGGGTAGAAAGGGGCACCTTACGTGGTCCGGGGCCAACTGCCCTGCCTCTTCATGGGTTCTGCTTCCGCCTTCTCCACGAACTGCTCCGCTTCACCAGCCGCTCCACTCTGCTCCTCCAGCCGTCCTCAGAAACTGCTCCGCTCCACCAGCTGCTCTGCTCCATGAGCTGCTCCAGTTCTCCCTGCAAACTACTTGGCTCCGCTCACTCTGTGGGCCACTCCACCCGTCCCACAGCTACTCCGCTCTGCCAGCCGCTCTGCTGCCACCAGCTGTCCCGTGATCCGCTCCAGCCCTCCCCACAACTGCTCAACTCCGCCAGCCGCTCTGTTCCACAGTATATCTTCAGGCTCCCCCACTAGCACAGTACTCAGTGCTCTCAGCTCAGTAATTTCAGCTCTTTAGTGATTTCAACTCTTAGTGATCTCAGCTCTTAGTAGGGGAGCCCCAGTGCTAGTGCACCATTAGCCCAAAGTGAGTTCAGCTCAGTAACCTGTATTTAGATTCTTGAGCGAATAAAAAAATCAACTCTGACATTCCACAGTGGAGAGAGGAGGGGGTGGAACTGGTGCTTCTGGCTCCACAAGGCGACTGCACCACCAGGCACAGATACCTGTCCCCAGCCTCTCTCAATTCACTGGGTTTTGGAACCCATGTCCCTTGTCTAGCAAGTACCACCCAACTGAGGGTGCGTCATTTGTCACCAAGCAGTCCCACAGCTCAGCAGTCTGGGATAGGGTAGGCGTGCCTATGCAAATACACTCTCTGAAATTCTTTCCATCAGATGTCAGGGTAGAGCTTATCCTGACTCTGCTTACATCAAGACGAAGCAAAATTGTACTCAGTGATCAAAAGTTTCAAGCCTAGGTGCCTAAAGCTAAAAGCCTAAGGCCAAATCTACCCTGAAGACCTATATCAGTATAACTACATCACTCAAGGGTGTGAAAAATCCACATCCCTGTGTGATGTAGTTATACCAGCCTAAATCCCCTGTGTAGATAGTGCTGTGTGGACTGGAAAGCTTCTCATGGGGACATAGCTACCACCTCTCAGGGAGGTGGATTAACTACATTGGCAAAAGGAGTGTCTTCACTTAAGTGCTACAGCATAATAAAAGTGCTATGATTTTCAGAAGTGCTTAGCATCCACAAATCTCACTCAAATCACCAGGAGCTGCCAGCACTTTTGAAAATCTGACTACTTCTATTTAAAAGTCTAATTTTAGGCTCCCAGGTTTGAAATGTCAGGCCAATATGTTTAGTGATAATTTAACAGAGCAGGACTTGTGTAATAAAAGGGTGGTTTCTCATTGAGGTTACAGTGGAACAAGACAAATTGATATTGTTTATTTTTAACAATATACAAATGTACATGCAATGAATAAACTATTTTTTAATTGTGAGCAAAAAAGTTACTCTCCCCTGAGACTTCTTCTGTTTTTTAGTCTAGAGCGGAGCTTGATTTTTCAGTTTGTGGGCAATTCAAAAAAATTCCATTTGTTTTGGGTCAAGCTGAAAAATGTTTTGGTGAATTGAAAACCTGAGAAAACATTTGTTTCAGGTTGAACAAACATTTAGTTTATTTATACTGACAAACTCACAGAATGCTTTGGTGTTGCCGAATGTGCATTTTTCACTGAAGAAAAGTTTCAGCTGAAAAATTTTACTCAGCTCTAGTCTTCAGAAACTTCTAGACAAGGAATGTGTCTTGGGAAGTTCTTGAATTGGCACAAATTTATTTAAGGGCAGATCACTGTCCTGAGATGACAACGTTCATCCATTGACACTAGACCCAAACGCAGAGCCCCTTTTCAGGCAAAAGGCATGTTTGCTTTAACAGGAGTTTTACCTGAGCAAGAATTTCATGATTTGGCCCATTAGTTCCTAACTATAGCCATAAATAACTATGGAAAGAAAAAAATACAGACAACAGTATATAAAAATACTAACCCTTTATAATGACATGATTAATCTCAAGAGCAAGCATCCTGGGCTTGATTTACTCAATCTGGAAGCGGGTGATGAAAAATCACACCACCCTGTATCAGCCTCTCCTCCTGTACTCAGGGAAGAGTCACCCCACGGGTGGTCAGGCACCACACCTGCCCTGCCCTTTGCATTGCTTTCTGGCCATTTCCTGAGGTTTCCCAGGAGCATACTGGCAGAGGTTGCAGAGGGGATATGCAGATCCAGCATTTCTCCCATCCTTATTGATGCCCCTTTCCCAATCAGTGGCTGCTAGTTTTGGGGCTGTGCTGCCCACCTCCTCAGGTGGGGGGAAGAGAGAAGAAAAAGAAAAAGGTCAAAGCCACTTTCAGCTGCTCCATGGACTTTCTACCTTGAGAGCCGGTGCCTAGGATTATACCAGCAAAAGCCAGCATAACCCAGAGCTGAATATATCCTCATGTTTCTCTTTGTTCAGGTGCTGTATTACATGATCATGCCAGAGGCAGCAGTATTCCTCTACTAACCCCAAACACCACATTTTAGGGTCCATCCTACCAGGATCGCAGGGGAGATTTCAGTGGCTAACTATTTCAAATGTTAATGAGAGCTGCTTGAATAGTTCTGGTCACAGCTGCTAACCCTTGCGTGTTTGGGACAGAATTCTATTCTTTCTTTGGCAACCTGCTATATGTAAAGTGATTATAACAGATACTACTAATAAAGTCACCAGCAAGTCAGTGAAAGGTAAGATGCCTTTACATGCCAGGGAGCTATTTTGGGGATAAGTGGTGGTCCTGCATTGGCTAGGTTATCAGTAGAGCCAATCATCAGAGTATAACCAGGTTACTTTAGCATGGTAGCAAAAAAAAAAAACCAATGTCTCCTGACATTGCCAACTTCTCTCTGGTTTCAAGGAATCTGTTCTCTCTCCATTCTTAAATCACATTTCTAAACTCTCAAGTATACAGAGAATTCACACAAAAAACATGTCCCACATTTATCTTCCCCTATGCAGTCTCTCTAAAGTGTGGCAAAAGCAGCCTCTCTCCTGTCTGTCTGGCAGAATGCTAGTGAAGAAAATAAAGAATGCTCTTTGTTTCTGTATAGTTTGAAACAGGGTTTAAGTACAGAATACACCAGAGCTATCACAGAGGCCTTAAGAGTAACTCCCCCTGCAAAATGCATTTTGAATCGGTGCCGCCCGTATTTGAAGGCTATAGTTGAAATCCTGGCTCCATAACTCCACTGAGATCAATGGGAGTTTTACCATTTTCTTCAGTGAGGCAGGGATT
Source organism: Gopherus flavomarginatus (assembly GCF_025201925.1). Lineage (NCBI taxonomy): Eukaryota > Metazoa > Chordata > Testudines > Testudinidae > Gopherus > Gopherus flavomarginatus. The sequence continues at coordinate 21,222,189 of NC_066626.1, read as the reverse complement.
TCACAAGCTGTGCCAAGCAGAAGGCAGCTGTGTTTTAGATCATTACTTAGCTTGCTACAAGTAAGCTCTGCTGTAAGCTGTTGGAAAGACTCGATCCAATGCCCACTGAAGTTAAAAGGAAAGACTCCCATTGACTTTAATTGGCTTTTAGAGCCGACCCTAAGAACCAGCACAAAACAGTTGGCTAACCGGATTGAGGTAGTGCTTTACACCCCCAGAGTTCTTTACCAATAACCCGTTTATCCCCATAACGCCCCTGCAAAGTAATAAGTACTATCCCCAGTCTACAGATAAGTACACTGGTATTGAGATTCAGGGCCTAATTTTCAGAGGAGTTGAGCACCCAACACTTGTATGGGAATTAATGAAATAGATGGCGCTTTTCACCTCTGAAAATCAGGCCCTAAGCAACTGACTCCTGTCGACAGTGGCAGCCAAGGTTAGAATACACAAGTTATTGGTATTTAGACCAAAAAACCGTTTGTTTGATAGGGTTGCATTATAAAAGCTATTTATTAACTGAAACTACTTAAAGACAGGAAGTGTAGTCATCTGCTGACAGCATTAATCATCATTACCATACGGTTTGTCACTTTAATTAGAGAATACTGTCTAATATAGCTTCCTGATATGCAGTAAGCAATTATATGGATTTTGGTATTTTCTGTGGTAAGAACCAAATCCAAATAAATTGCACACTCAGTGGCATGTTATGCAACTATGGAGAACAGGAAGATAGTAGACAGCTAAGAGCCTCTATATGAGCTGCATTGCATGTATGCCTGTGGACAACAAAGCCCCTCTACTCATCTCGCGCCATACAAAGGGGAGAGAAATGTGTGCAAAATGCAGTGGAAAGGGAGGGAAAAGATGGCTGTGCTTGGCTTTTCCCCGTATCAACCCTCTCTGCAAAATGTCTGTGTGGCCCATAGACCATGAGGGGTCTGGGAAGGCAAACAGGGAAAATGTGGGGAGGAGTCACTCTATGACACATGCTCTCCTACAGAAGCTGCACAGGCAGCCCAGTAAGAGTTGTGGGAAGTTATGCTGCTTGAGGCAGTATTAATTCCCCTGCACATTGTAAATCCCCAACACCTCGACCACACACAGTACGGTTGTTCCTTGGCAGTCTAGTTATCAGCCCAGGCCTGTATCCAGTGGACAACTGGAGGGAAACACAGTAGGACAGTCTGTGTTGCTGGACAAGAACTTTGGGGCTGGGAACTTGGTTTCTTGCTGATCCAAATATGTTGTTCTCCTTCCTGGTCTCAATATACGCCATTTACTTCAAAGACTAATTTATTGCCTTTCAACAACTTTTATGCAGGAGATGAACATACCCTTATGCTTTGGATTGTTTAAGTGAAAGTAAGACGGTCAAATATGTCCCAAATTTCCCTTCTTATACCTCAGTTTGCTTCATTCCCTTCCAGAGGCTCTCTTGTTATTTGTATAACAGTCCATACAACTAAAGGATTTGCATTCTTTCCCTGGATCCTGCAGGCAGTCCACTACTATCTGTATTGAGTTACCAAATGTGTGCTCTGTGTTCTAAAACAGATCTGGTCATCTAGTATGCTTCATTCTATTACTGTCAGCCATAGCAGACATCAAGAAGGATGTTTAAACTATAATCTGGGAACGTACCAGTTGGAAGTGACAGGCAGGGGATTTTTGCCACCGTAAGCAAAAAAAACCCCTTGGACTGCACCACCCCAAAAATGGACGGAATGCCGCCTCAGGCTCGTGCTTCCTCTCCTGGTGCCTGGAGCCGGCCCTGGTGACGGGTGGAGAAAGACCTGCGTGTATTGATTGATCATACAATGACTATGAGAGACCAATGGGATGCAGGTGTGAAAAAGGCTAATGCCATCCTCGGCTGCATCCAGAGAAGTATTTCCAGTAGAGATGGGCAAGCATTAGGACCATTATACAAGGAACTGGTGAGAGCCCATCTGGAATACTAGGTGCAATTCTAGTCTGCCATGTTTAAGAAAGATGAATTCAAACTGGAACAGGTGCAAAGAAGGGCTACTAGAATGATCAGAGGACTGGAAAACCTACCTTAGGAGAGGAGACTCAAAGAGCTTGGCATGTTTAGGCTAAGCAAAAGAAGGTTAAGGGAAGATATCATTGCTGTCTATAAATAGACAAGAGGAATAAATACCAGGCAGAGAAAGGAGTGAAAGATACTCGCCAATGTGGACACAAAAACAAATGGATATAAACTGGCCATCAAAAAGTTTAGGCTTGAAATTAGGTGAAGGTTTCTAACCATCAGTGCAGTGAAGTTCTCAAACAGCCTTCCAAGGGGAGCAGCGTGGGCAAAAAACCTAACTGGCTTCAAGTCTGAGCTTGTTAAGTTTACAGAGGAGTGGATGGTATGATAAGACTGCCTACCATGGCAGTAACTGATCTGTGACTGGTAGCAGAAAATATCTCCAACGGTGAGTGATGGGGGCCTAGATGGGGAGGGCTCTGAGTTACTATAGAGAATTCTTTCCCAGATATCTGTCTGGTGAGTTTTGCGCACGTACTCAGGGTCTAACCAATCACCATATTTGGGGTCAGGAAGGAATTTTTCCCCAGGTCAGATTGGCAGAAACCCTGGATTTTTCCCCCTTTCTCTGCAGCATGGGGGCATTTGTGGGTTTAAACTAGTGTAAATTAGGGGCTGGGTCCAGGCACCAGCACAGCAAGCGCTTGGGGCGGCCAAGGGGAAGAGGTGGCACGTCCGGCTCTTTGGCGGCAATTTGGCGGCGGGTCCCTTGGTTCCTCTCGGAGGGAAGGACCTGCTGCCGAAGTGCCACCGAAGAAGAAAGTGGTGCAGTGGAGCTGTCACCAAAGTGCTGCCGACTGCGATTGTGGCTTCTCCTGCCCTGACGCTTGGGGTGGCAAAAACCCTGAAGCCGGCCCTGGTGTAAATAGTGGATTCTCTGTAACCTGAAGTCTTTAAATCATGATTTGAGGATGTCAGTAGCTCAGCCAGGGATTAGAGGTCTATTACAAGAGTGGGTGGGTGAGATTCTATGGCCTGCGATGTACAGGAGGTCAGACTGGATAATCACAATGGTCCCTTCTGACCTTAAAGTCTATGAATTTGAGAAAAATCGGTGTCACCAAAACAAAATAGAGAAGTTCATAAATTCACGCCAAAAGACTACTTATTGCTAGTGGAGCATGTACCGGAGGCATCTGGGATAGCTAGAAAATTAAACAGTGAAAATTTACTCCAGTGTTTGTGATGACCTCATGTGTGTCAAATGATCTACTTTTTAGTGTTGCCATATAACTTATCTCCATGGAGATCCTCCATTTCCATTCATCTTCCATTTAAAGAAAGGTTCTTATCCTTCTGGTAATGAAGAATGCTCTCTGATGCTAAATCAATATAGTGCTATCTTGTTTGCAAGCAGGGAGATAGTTAACAATACAGTTACACAACCATGGTGTGAAATCTATTTATCTTAATAGGATGTTTAAAGTCTATTTTTGATCATTTAAAATCTTTACTTTTCAGATAGTTTGTCTGAAACAAAGAGCAAGATGTAATCACTGAAATGTTAAGTACTGGTAAACTACAACACAATGTCCATTCAAATGAGTGCAGAAAAAGTATTTAGTTTTGCACTCTGCCCTTCCGAAAAGATCTCATGGTTCCAGTGAATTTCAATGCAGTTTAGCACTGACACACTCTCTCCTCAAGTATCCCTATTTATAGCTTTGAAATGTTGGCAGGTAAGCAACAACCCCTTCTATTCCCTGATGGCACAGGGAGCTGCACTGGAAGAGTGGAACAGAATGACTTAAGAAGAGCAACAAAACGACCTGTTATACTCTCTCAAGCATCACATTGGCTGAATGGCTTCCCTGTTCAAGGTAGAACTGTTTAATACATTAGTTACATGTTCTGTTCAAAGTGTGTACTCAGAGTCTAAAACCACCCTGCCTGGCAGCTCTGCTTCATTTCATCCTCAGCATAACTAATGAAAACAAGGTGGATCTTCTGGACTGCAGTAGACATGACAACTGACACTGTGTCTTAAGACACAGCTGGCCTTCACTGTGTTGTTTTTTTCCTCATGCAGGCTGAGTCTCTTTTAGCTCCATAGTAGCAGCAGGGTGCACAGATCTGGTTTTCTACAGATATCACTGCGTTTTGCTTTCCCAGTCTTTGTCTGTAGTTTGCTGTTTCTGGCACCCCCTCTTTGTGTTACTGGAAGCATGGATGCTTTCTTGATGCAGAATGGGAAAATGGCTGAATCCACAGATGCATAAATCTGAACCATACAAAGCTAAAACCTAGGGGCCTGATCCTAGACATCTTATCTCAAACAAGTCTTCCTTATGCACGCTAGTGGTTTCATTGATTTCAAAGGGATTGTTTATACTCGTAAAGGATATATGTGCAGATGAGACAGCACAATGAGATCCGCTTTTTGACTTTTGATTTTGACAATGTAGCTAACTGGAGACTATTAAAGAGAATGACAAAGAATTTCTAAGCAAGATTAAGAAGCACATGAATAGTTTCATTTGACTGCATGTTGAGACTGTTAGCCGAGCAGTCTCACCTTTTTACATCATTTCTCAATGCTTGTGATGGAGCATTTTGGAATTAAAATCTCACTCGTGGCAACTTTTGGAAATGTCCAGTACACTATATGCATGCTGGAGGCAGTGACATCCAAAGATTAGAGCAGGGAATCACTGGGCTCTGTCACTAATACATTTTGATCTTGGGCAAGTCACTTAACTTCTATGTGCCTGAGCCTCCTCATCAGTAAAGTGGGCACCATAATATGTACTGCCCTCACCAGCATATTTTCAGAACCAATATCTGTAAAGGCCTTGGATGAAAGTACCATAAAAAGTACAAAAAAAATCTTTCAATGGGAAAGTTACCTGGGTGCATATATAAGTTTGCCATGTTGAATTAAACAGCCTTGTGTAAGAAATGTAAAGTAATGTGCATCTCAGACTGTTGATCTGTGACATTCCATGTGACCGCAAATGCAGAGCCGAATGCCAGCTTGTTTTGGGATTCCATTTCACAGCCCTTTCACATGTATGTTGCAATGTTACACATTTACAGACACAGTTGTCAGTTAAAGTGCACGTGTAGCATCAGAGTAAAAAAACCCAGGACCTTTTGCTCCTAAATAAGACCATTAAAACTTGAGCCATATTGTAAAAGAACAGACCTGTGAAATCCTTTGCATTTACAGAACACCTTCTAGCCAAAAAAACTCAAAGCATTTTACCACATCAATAAATTCCTCTAAACACCATCACAGTGACGTAAGGATGTATTATTACTCCCTTTTAATAAAAAGATGGGGAAACCGAGGCACATAAAATGTTAAGTAACTTGCCCTCGTTCATACAGGAGGTCTGTGCAGAGAGTGAAGACCCAGGCCTCCCGACTCGCAGTCCTAGCTTCAGCTACAGAATATGCCCTTTTCCATCAGAGATCTAGATTATATGCTCATCTTTGCCATAGACTTGCTGTGTGACCTTGGGAAAACCACCGATCTTCTCTATGCCTTGGTTTCTTTCTCTGTGAAATAGGGATACTATTTATTGCACAGAGACACTGTGAAACTTAATTTAGTAAGGTCTGGAAAGCTCTTTGCATTCTTCCAATGGAAAATATGATGTCAGTGCGAAGTATAGTATTGTTCTGTAGTACCCATGCACTATAGCCAGGGCACTAAAATGGCACATTAAGACCTACTTCCCTATAATAGCTTCATAAGATGTCAGTGGACTCCAGTGAAGATGCTCAGGAGGTTCACTGACATCTACACATATACAAAGGAAGGGCTCTTTGCGGCTGATTGTGTTCACAAACAGAGCCTTATTCTAAGACATTTTCCTATTAAAAAATGGTTTATACTCTAGAAGACACTGCTGGAGAGATTACACTTGACAGAACAAGTTAAAAGGAAGGGATTGACTAGATTGTTAATCTCTTTTCCCTGCAAGGTGACTGCCCATTTTGGAAAGAGGTAGTGAAAATCTGTGGGTACAAAGTCATTGAATCCACCTTTTCACTAGATTAACTGCTGGCTCCCCAGTATCTTTTGTTCAGGTGCTATCACCTGGTTTTGGCTGCGCAAAATAGTCCCCCAGAAAATTCACTGGAGGACTGGTAGAAAAACTGATTTATTTCCCCAACTCCCCAGCTTATTGCCCTGAGGCAGTTCTCAGCATGCTACACCTCTGGGACTAGTCATTTACCTTTTCTTACATTTCCTGTGGCAGAAGGCAGGTTGAGACAGGCTCACTCCCCCTCCCCAAACCTCCTATTGGTGGGCTGCAAATTACCATTCATCAGGCACAAATCTTCAGAGTATCTTGAGGGAATCTGACAACTGGACCCAGATTTACCAAATACACAGATGCCGGCTTATTCTGTTTCCAGTAAAAGCGACCAACTCTTTGCCCACTTCCCAGGTGGCCATTCCAATCCCCACTTGCCCCTCTTACCTTTAATCTGAAATCTGGATTTTACATTTGGTTGATATCAGGTTTAAACTAAACTGCTCAGGTTACACAGGATCAGTTTACGGACAAAGTTCTAGTTATTAATGTGCTGAGTCACCCTAGCAGCATCTGCTTATCGTACGAGGCAGAGGCATGCAGTTAATCAAATATGTTCAGTTAAACTTTTATACAGTACTTACTTTAGCAGGCATGAGTGGGAGCAACAAGACGACAGGCAAATTACAGGGGTTTTACTACTGAGGCAGCAATTTAGAGGAATTGCTTTTACATTCCTTTGGTTATCCATGCTTTTCAATATTTTGGCTAAATATAGACCATCCAAACCATTTACAATGCAAAACAAATGACTAAAAATGGGGACTAGGGAGAAAAACCCAAAACCAACAACCAGCCACAAAGAGTGCAGCCAGAAACAATACTATATGGAACTTATTCAAGTATATCATTTGCAGTTTCTCAGACGATCTCAGTTATAAAATGAATCATGCCTTGGCTATAGTGTAATTTTGACTCAAATTTGTTGACAAGGGGTAGTTGATTTGCACAGCAATACAGTAAACTGTATTTGTCTGTACCAGCATCTACAGAAATACACATCAGTAAGCAATGAAACCAGCTGTTGCAATAGATGAGAGACTTCCCATAGGAGGGTCCGATTTGGTCTGGTCAGACACCAAGTGATCTCAACTTCTATTGGAGGGGAGAACAGTCAGCAGCTCACAGGACTGGGCGTGTGGGAAAGGGAATAAAGGAGGCATTTTATTGTCCTGCCAAATAGTTATTTCAAATTTTCTCAGATGGCTTAAGCAAAAGTGCTGCAGGTTGGTTCATCTGCAGGGACTGAATCTAGGCCCTTGGGAGCTTAGAGCATGACCCCCTCCTGCTTGGCTTAAAGGACTACGAGTAGATTTTCAAAGGCACAACTGGTATTGATGTTCACTGGGAGTCAGGTACTTAACTGCCATTCATGTTTCTGAAAATCTACCCCAATGCCCATTAGCTCCAAGGCGTAGCAGACTGATAAATCTCTATGTGATCTAGCCACTAGAGGGGAACAGAGAGCCACAATGAGTTAGCATGGGCAACGTATGTTAAGATTTCATTCTTGACAGAGCAGTCTAGAAAGGATTATTGGACCAGTAGTAGCACTTATCTACGCAACAGATTCAGACTCTTAGCATAGCAGATAATAGCTTTTGTTAAAGATCTGGTTATTTGTTACTGTAGATTTAGGAAGTTATCAATAATGGGGTTTAATATTAAAGAAAGTGACTAGACTAGATCTCATTGAAAATTTTTTCATGTTTTTACTGGAAGAATTTCAAAAGTTTTCAACCATGTCTAAATGTGACCCTGGGATTTGATATTGTAGGATCATGATGTTAGTTCATGTTTACTTCTTTCACTTTTCCTTTAGGGGATGCAAAGTTTTGAAAACAAAATTTCAAGGTCTGTTCTAACCTTTAAGAGGGTCTTAATCCAACACTAATTATTGAAATTCTGCCTCATTTCATGTACCAAGTCCCCTTACAGCATCTTGTTGTTAATTCTCTCTGTAGAAACAAACCTTATTCAGATTTAACACAGTGGGAGCTTAGCGCAAGTAAGGGGAGCAGAATTTAGTCATTTATGATCTTTTAAATGCAGATGTTAAATATCCCAAAAGGTATCAGTTTAGAAAAAATCCTGAAAGTGAGATTTTCAAAGCTATCTAGGTCCAGATCCGGATGCCCATTTCCAATTTATTTCTTATGGGGTTTAGACATCCAGTTCCCATTAGGCAGCTTTGAAAAACCTGTCCTAAATCTACAGGACCTGCAGCTCTCCCAAGACCTCCACTGAGCTTGAGTAATCCATGGAGACACTATTGCTTTGCATTGCTCCTTGTTTCCACCACTCATATCTTTAGCAACATGGGTCCTGCAAGAGCCATTTCTCATGGGCTCCCACATTGATCTTGGAAGCAGGTTTCATACAGAGAAATTGGAAAACAAGTAAGATCATGTTATAGGCTTAGCATTGTTTTACTTTTGTATTTCCACTACTGTGATCTATTAGTTTGGACCTCTGACTAGACCGGGAAAAAAAACCCACTGGAATACATCCTCCAGGGAACCATCCCACAACCAGCTCTAATGTCTATGATTCTCACACTTGCAAGGGTTTTGGAATCTCTTCAGTGGTTACTGAAAGAAAACAAATCTCAGTGAAATCAGAGCCCAGAAGTTACCTGAGAATAGGTCCTTTTTAAGCCCTGTCCTGGCCATCCCAACTTTTTTGGCAAAAGTGGGCATTTGCCCATTTGTGCTTACCAACTTGATCAGTTGGTAAGAGAAAATGGGACAAACACCCACTTTTGTCAAAAAAGTAGGGTGCAGAAGAATGCACAGGGGTTGGGAGTGGGGAGGTGAGCGGTGATGCCAGCCCTGTGTGGGGGTGGAGGGAGAGGCAGGGCTCAGGCAGGGGGGCAGGCAGGCAGGGCTTGAGTGAGCAGCGACACCAGCCCCAGCCTTTGAGAAATATGGTCACTATCTAGTATGTGCACTGCTGTCAACCAGACCCTGCCTGCCTCCTGTGTGGAGGAGGGGCCCTCGGGAGAGCAGCTCAAGCCATTCCTACGCGGTGTTCTGTTTTCGCTTTGGGAAATATTGTCACCATACCTAAGGAACAGTTAATTTTTGTTCTTAAATATCCATGATTCTATCACCCCCCTATCTGAGATTGCCATGGCAGAGCTGCAAATTCTGCAAGCTTACACTCAAAGTTTTGCACCACTTCATTCCCTCAAGGGTAGGGAATGAGGTTTGGCCTTATTCTCACTCACCAGACAGGGCTATTAATCCTCTAAACCCAAGTATCTTGTGTGTGTGTATGGGAGCATGGGAATCCAGGTCCATCAGTTTGGCAGCCCTGTGCTTTTACACTGCTCCCAGAGCTGTCCTGGCCCAACCCTGCCTCCAGGACAGCACACACACATCTGTACCTCAGCTTCCCAAGTTGGGGATGCACAGATCCAATACGTTGGCCCATCCTTAATTTGGGGATTTGTATTTATCACTAGGCCAGATTCTACCACACTGTACCTTACTCAGGGTATGTCTTTACTACCCGCCGGATTGGAGGGTAATGATCGATCCAGCGGGGATCGATTTATCATGTCTAGACTAGATGCGATAAATCGACCCAAGTGCTTTCCCGTCGACTCCTGTACTCCACTGCCACGAGAGGCACAAGCAGAGTTGACGGGGGAATGGCAACAGTCAACTCACCATGGTGAAGACCCCACGGTAAGTCAATCTAAGTACGTCGACTTCAGCTATGTTATCCATGTAGCTGCAGTTGCCTAACTTAGATCGATCCCCCCCTTGGTGTAGACCAGGGCTCAGTGTATTACATGGTCTGACTCAGGGTATGTCTACATCTGCAATTTTGCAGCGCTGGTTGTTACAGCTGTATTAGTACAGCTGTATAGGGCCAGCGCTGCAGAGTGGCCACACTTACAGCAACCAGCGCTGCAAGTGGTGTTAGATGTGGTCACACTGCAGCGCTGTTGGGCGGCTTGCAGGGGGGTTCGGGGAACGCGAGAGCAAACCGCAGGGAAGCAGGTCTCTTTCCCCGCGGTTTGCTCTCGCGTTCCCCGAACCCCCCCGCAAGCAGGTCTCCTTCCCCGCGGTTTGCTCTCGCGTTCCCCGAACCCCCCTGCAAGCAGGTCTCCTTCCCCGCAGTTTGCTCTCATGTTCCCCGAACCCCCCTGCAAACCGCGGGGAAGGAGACCTGCTTGCGGGGGGGTTCGGGGAACGCGAGAGCAAGCCGCGGGGAAGGAGACCTGCTTGATTACCAGAGAGGCTTCCTCAGGTATGCTGGGATACCTGCTTATTCCATGGAGGTCAAGAAAAACGCTGGTGAGTGTCTACACCTGATGACCAGCGCTGGATCATCAGCGCTGGATCCTCTACACCCGAGGTTCGACCCGGTGTACGGCCAGCGCTGCAAACAGGGAGTTGCAGCGCTGGTAATGCCCTGCAGATGTGTACACCTCCTAAGTTGCAGCGCTGTAACCCCCTCACCAGCACTGCAACTTTGTGGTGTAGACAAGGCCTCAGGGTAGCAAAATCCGACCCTATGCCATTATTGTTGTTCAAAAGAAAGACAAACCAAACCAAAATCTTGATCCAAGTTCAGAACTGGTGTAAGTGGGTACAGTAGTACAGCTGCTCCATTGTCTTTAGTGACGCACTACAGTCAGGGATCAGGCCCCCCTTGTGCTGTACATATGTGTACTCTCAGTCCCAGAGACATTACCACTTGCATCTGCTTATACCAAGCCTGACTTAGGGTCATAATTACATCCATATACAATGTGTTTTACACACGGGTTAATCGTTTTTCCTTGTAATCTCTTGTTCCCCTTTTAGAAGTGCTAGAAAGTCCCTGCTGTTTGGGCTCAGTGCCTTTATGGATTTAACAGATTTTAAAATAGCCAGTGGCTGATTTTCCATGTACTTTCCGCTTTCAAAGTAACCTCATTGAAAATGTTTGCTTTGGACAAGGTTCCTCAGTGCAGGCTGATGAGTACCTTCTCAATCTGATTTCCTGCCAGTGTGAACTTTTTTTTATTTTGCTAAAGGAGCTCACTCCCTAGTTGTGAGAGTGCGTCATATGGAATGGGTTTTGTGGATTAAGGGTGTGCTGCACTGCAATTAGGAGTGGCAAGTGTGAAAGAAATTCTGGCTTTTCTGAAAACACCCAACACTATCCTTGGAAAAAGCAGATTTAATACTTTACTATATATACTGCATTGCCTATTCAGGCAACAATCATTCAATTCAGCAGATGTCCTCCTGTGTGAGGACTAAATAAGGATCTAAGGATTTGGCCACTCAGGAGAAGAGAAAGCCACTGATGCCAGGGGACTGCTCAGCTTATAAAATGCAGCTCCTGCAAAGCTTAAAATTCTGTGGGTTCCGCAGGAATGATGTAGTTCTCAAGATAGTATAAAAACAAATAAAAACACCCATTAGAAGTTCAACAACCCTGCAGCCTGTGCTTGATTCATAAGGTTTTTCCTCTCTCTCTTTACTCCAAGTTAGAAAACCAACAAGGTCAAATTTACAATTTTTAACAGAAATCCCTGGTTTAAATTTAGAGCAATAGGAAACAATACTATGTAAACCTCCAGTATTAGAGCAATTGACTAGATGACATAATCAGAATGATTTTAAGATAAGGCAGCACCAACACTAGCTTTACAAGTATCCAGTGTTCAAAATAGTACAGTCACTAGATCCATGTCGTGTTCTGGAGCAAGGGTCAAATCCTGCTTGCCTTTTGTGAGGCACATTGGATTACTCACTTGTGTGAAGAAAGCTGGATTCAGCCTTCGGAGAGACAAAATGGATTTTCTAAATAACGAGGATTAGTTTTTACCATATAATGCAGCATTTAAAAAAGACATTTCTTTCCCCTCTATGTTGTCAAGTTATTGGGTACAATAACTAGGCACAACAGCACAGAGATTAGCAAGGTTCTTCCATGCCCCATTCACGCTAATTCTATTTGTGAACTTCTCTGCTTTGCTGTATTTCAGTCAGCGTTTTAGGGGTATCTGATTTTTCCATATGTGGAGGAGATGCTGGGCATGACTGCTCTTAGAAAGCAGAGCAGTTCTCTCACTTTGGGATTTATTAAGCAGAATGCACCATTTGGCTTTCGATCTAGAGTAAGTTTTGGCTAGAATTTAGGATCAGGGCTGAGAAGCACATTCTGATTTGACAGTGCTGGAGTCTTCTGAGGTATTCTGAAGTTTCTGCCATTTGAGGCTGTAATATCACAAAAGTATCCATTTTCATTAAATTTGTGATGCACTGGAACCATGTAACTATGGTTACAGGACCAAAGATATAAGGGTGGGTCTTTGCTCCTAGCCACGTCTTCAAAATCAGAAGGGATTTGGATTCTAGGTTCTGGTTTTGGCCCATTTCTACTATTTTGTTAACCATAGAATGAACCCTTTGGGCACAATATTAGCTGACATGTCTTGGGCTCCTTATATCGTTTTCTCCATATAGAACACAAATGAAGACATTCACCTGTGTCTTTTTGTTTATGCTTCCTGTGGTGATTCAGCAGTCTTCCTATTCAGTGCACAGCTTCTTGCCAGAGCTATAGGCTGTATACTTTTTGCTTCACTACATACTGCATATCCTGCTCCGGATCTGGCTTTCCTTCTCCATGAGGTTTGAGCAAAGTCTACACAATTTGATAAAAACATTTCACACCCATCTCATACAGTGGAAACTCTATGGAGGAGGAAATAAGTCCTTTCAGCAATATAGATTTTACTTTTCTATTCAAGGAAAAGGAGGAAATTTGAATTTGCGATTTAGGATTTCTGAGAGCCTATAAAGGCTCCTGCTGGAACATAAAATAAATCGTCTCCCTGCTGCCAACTGATCTGACAGAAGTTTGATACAAAGAAGAACCAGCTTGCCCAGAGACCTTCAGGATGCTTTGTTATTGACTTCACCCTGAAGATGTGTCACTGGTTCATTCACTGATTGGGTTTGTTAACTGTTACCATAAATTCTTGCTATACCTGGCAACAGTGTTGTACCCACTAAATCAGTTGCTTCAGAATCGGAAATGCTGGAAATGGGTAAAGCAGTACAAAGAGGTTTTCCAACAGGATGATGCCAACCCACCCATCACAGGCTGCATGACATGATTCATGGGCTGCCTGCCTCATCCATGATGCCAGCCCAGAGGCAGCAATTCACACATGTGGCATGAAAGGCTCTGCTGTTGCAGACTTGAGCTACATCGTCCTTGGTCATCTGTAAACAGCAGAGGCAAAAGGTTGAGAAGTTGAGGTTGTCAGAAAAGTTACGCAACCAAAAACTTTTCCAGATGATGTAGTGTCAGCTTATGGATTTTACACAGTGAAAGCAAGGAGACGGCAGCATAGCAGGATTGGTTCTGTGCTTCAGAAACCCAAGGACAGCATTATACACTGGAAAATATTACAGTTTACGTGGCAAAGAACAGAGTCAGTTAAGGACCCAGTGCTTTGCTGATGAACTAAGCACAGCCCACAGACTGGACAAAGTGGTGTTGCAAGAGAGAATCCCAGGCAGAATCCTGGGAATCCCCCAGAGCCAACTGTAGTGTTCTGGGCACTGCCCTCCTGGCGCTCCTGTATCAAGACTACTAGATTTTCTCCTCTGCTTCAGAATGCTGTCACGCTCTTCAGCTTGGGAAGACTCAACGATTCCCCCCAGTCTCCCCCTGTCAGATCTCAGGATTTCCCCTGTCAGCTGCAGTGCCTGGAGGTACATAGATAATGGCAATTAAACTGCATTAGACTGTTAACTTTTCATCTATAAAAAGACTGTTCCCAGGCACGTTTGAATACAGTATAGACGTCTGTTACTCATGGAATCTGGCAGTGTCCTTAGTTCCCTAAGTTACAGGGAGACAGTGTGATGGAGAAGTGACCATTATTTTGGCAAAGAAGATGTTCATTATTGGAGTGCCAAGTTGGGGGAGGAAGTGGGAAGGGAAAACCTGAACTTGACTATTATTTGACTAGTTCTGCCACTTAGCTCTGAAAAGCATTGTTCTGAGCCACTGTAAAATGACCTCTGTCAATAATGCAGCGTGGAAGTTATGAGCTGAATTATTCTGCACTGTAATTCTTCTGGGGTGAACGGAGCTCTTGTAAGTAGATAGACAGTATTTCTTCCACATGGAAATATTAAGACGGGAAGCTAAGAAAATAGGTCAGAATATTCTTAAGTATTTGTCTAATCTGCTTTTCAATGCTCATGAAAGGTGTCAAATGGATAGGGCTGAAGACTGAAATCCTTTATACATCCACTGAAGAGATGAAGAATGCGTAGGGTCTCTATACACTTCTTTATAGCAATAGATCCATCTTATTCTGAAAGGATCAACTCAAGGGTGCCCTCTAGGGCTAAGAGGTAGTTTAGTCTCCTTGTCCACACAGACCTCACTCTCTGGTGCCAGGAACTTCAGATACTTTTTTACTACTTAGTCAATGAACCGTGTTGTATTTGTGAAAATGTTAACAATGTGTGTCATGCTCTTACTCTTCTAACTCTGAAGATGTTGAATTATTCGCTAGTGTCCCAGCAAACAACAAATTTACAGTATTACATCAAATTCACTAATAACAAAATCCTATTAAAACTGTATTTTCTCACCATGGAAATGCAAGTCATGAGATCCTTGGTAACAGGCGACTCAGTCTGCAGGGTAGATCCTATTTTACATTCTTAGAGCTTTGCTAAGTCAAATGTATGCTGATTTACCCCAGCTAAAGACCTGGCCCTGGGTGTTTATTGCAGCTTTTAAAATCCTCTGGACTTTCTCTCACCTCACATTACAATAAAAAACAAAACAAACAAACAAACATCACATTTTGGGGGTATAACAGGATGGTAGCCAGATCTGTTGTGGACCTGTAAAACAATCTCTGTTGTGATTATGGTTGTGATTTAGTCCCCCTCAGAAGCCAGTATAGGGGTTTTTCCAGGGCGCTTTGACTAAAAATGCTGTGGCAATATATGCTGTGTGCAATGGCAATCAAGATCCCCCCCCAACATTTTAAATCTAGCTTTTAAACAAGTGTATATCTACACACAGTTCATCCTCTTAGTAGCAGACAATGAAGTCATTCTTATTTCGCTATTAGCTTCATTCCTGTTTATCATGGTTTGTTGGTATGTTCCCAGCAGGGCAGGTGCAACCCCTTAGGCGATATAGGCAGTCACCTAGGGCGCTAGCATTTGGGGAGCGGCATTTTGGGTCCTTTGGCCGCCCTGGTTGTCGTCGGCATTTAGGCAGAGGAACCTGGGGCAGGGGGTGCGGGGAGGGCCACCTGCAGCAAGTAAGCGGGAATGCGGCACACAGGGGAACTCCCCACCCCAACTCACCTCTGCTCCGCCTCCTCCCCTGAGCAAACAAAACAAGAACAAACAAACAAACAAAAGAACCCCAATGCTGTCAATTCAGCAGTCACAACCAACCCATCGATACCAAAAGAGGATATCCACACAGTGACTGCAAACACATTTCAATGAGGAAACAAATTTTGGTTTCAAGCTTCCAGGTCATTTTTACGAGGGCTGGGGAGAAAAGGAAAACATATTTAAAATGTAAACCACATTGACAGTTTCTTTATAAAGCCAGGGTAGGAAGCAGAATCTGTTTTGCCTGCAGATAGGGATTTACTAGTGCATGTCACACGAGAGCATTTGTCATCAGTGCATGGCACAGAAAGAGAGCATTTGCTAATAGTTTACTCCAAAGAAACTATAGACTTACTGAGTCCTCCTTCTGTCTGACACTTGCTCGTACTTGATTAGCCAGCACTGTTCATATCTGCTCATAGGTGGAAAAACAGAAGACCATGTGATGCAGCTGTTGCTATGGTATCTCTAGGCTTTTAAGGAACAGTGAAGAAACAGTAGCATGAACCCTTGCAGCTGACACCTGAGTTAAAGGGACATTGGCAAGGATGAGAGCCTCAACATTCTTAACCGCCCACATACATTTTTGGTCAGATTTTCAAAAGTATTAAGCACTTGCAGCTCTTAGGGGCTTCAATGGGAGTTGTGTATGCTCAAAGCCTTTGGGGAAAAAAAATCAAGCTGTTTATTTCTAAATGCCTCCCTAGTACAGGAAAAAACAAACAAACACAAAAACCCTATCCACCTTAAAATGACTGCAGCATGTTAAAAACCCAGCTCTGTGCCTGCATGAGAAACCACCATAGGAACCACTGAAACTACAGTGCATGTGATGACACAACAGCTGGCATACTGCACTGACCCTTCCCTGTCTCTGTTTCATGCATGTGAGCCTGGAGAGGCTTGAAATGTACCAAAAGAACCTTGCTCCCAACATGCTTCACAAAGCAGGATTCTGTTTATTTTAATCCCCTGCTGGGGAATGCAAGCAGTGAATACAGCAGGTGGGAGAGAAGGCATACAGCATGAGGTACACGTGTAACTCACAACACATACAGCAGTTCTAGGGTTGTCATTTCAGCCAGCTCAGAAGCAGTGGTTGTAACACTGCTGAAGCCCTCATTTTTTGAACAAAATATTATCAGGAAGATTTTTTTCCTCTTCAGATGGAAGGTTCAAAGGAGCTGGCAACTAATAAAGGTGGTTTTGTTTGGATGAGCCTTATCTGAACTACCAAAACTATTGGGCGCTGCAAAACCTCAGAAGAACAGACATTTCCTTCAATGCTGCTGGAGATTTCCTTTTCTCTTTAATTGTTTTGGTGAGGTGTTAGTCATAGAGGTGTGTTGGGGAGTCTGGGTTACCCTGGGAAGGACATTGTGGTAGTAGGCATACACCATGTAGGTGGAATATTATTTGGGACCCACCCTCTGAAGTATGTCCACACTATCCGCTGGCTTGGCAGCTAGCGATCAATCTATCGGGGATCGATTTATTGCGTCTGGTTTGGACGTGATAAATTGATCCCCACTGCGCTCCCCATCGACTCCGGAACTCCACCAGGGCGAGAGGTGGAAGCAGAGTCGATGGGGGAGCTGCGGCCATTGATCCCGCGCCATGAGGACAGGAGGCAAATCAAAATAAGATACGTTGACTTCAGCTACACTATTCTCATAGCTGAAGTTATGTATCTTACATCGATCCTTTCACCCCCAGTGTAGACCAGCTAAGTAACTCCTTGCAGGCTACCAGTGATTGGAATACCATGGCACGCCAGGAACCCCCACCCCCATAAGTTGCTGACGTTTACAGCTTGATTCAAGTCTGGGTGTCAGTTCTGGGTAGTTCTTTTTTATCTTGACTACTTCCCCATCCCTAAAGTCAACTTTGATTATGTCCACTGAAATCCACTGACATCTCTTCTACATAACCAAATCAAGTTTGCCAATAGCAAAGAAACAGTAAGCGAGACAGAGCTAATGATGGAAGAATCTGATCTGTATTGGAAAAGAACACAAGGGAATTTGTTGCCTCACATCCTGAACATTTACGCTTCCGCCGTTGCCAAAATTCTAAGAGAGAATTTAAAACTGATCCCTTCTCCTTGCTACTCCCATTTTGAATATTAGCAATCTAATGCATTTATCACTGAAATACATGTTGTTTCAGAAGTATATGATGCTATTTATATTTGATAGGAATGCAAAATGGTTTGTAAATTTGATCTATAAAACAAATATTTACAAGAGTTGTGTGAGGTTTAATAGTTCACTCACATGAACTGGTGATAAAATATGCATTAGATTAATGTATAATCCAATATTATAAGGCTTATTTTTTCCTGACAGGGCATTAAAAATTTTAAATTACTTTTTTCAGCCTCAAGTCTCTTGCAATGACCTAACCAATCCTTATTCTAGAGTGAATTACAACCTGATCCTGCTACCCTTAAACACAAGTAGTCTCATTTTACATGACTAGCCTCACTGACACCAGAGGGACTATTCAAGTGAGTAAGGATTGCAGGGCTGGGCCAATAGCTTGTATAAGAGGAAGTTGCTTCCCCGTGTTGCTGAACTATTTCTTATTTGTGGCTTATGAATTGGCTTATTAATTCTCCTTGGGAATAAGAATATATGTTTTAATGCACAACGTGGAGGTACTTCATGGCAACACTGCTCATGTTCAGGAGTTCAGACAAGCAGGCTTATGAAAGAGCTAAGAAGTAAAACAATGTGAGTTGGGAACTGTTATTGGAAGTGTTTCCAGAGGACTAGTACACGGTAGTAGTACTAAGGATGAAATTCTGCAATTAGTTATGAAGGGCTCTCCGGTTCCTGCCAGTCAATGTTCTGCTCCTACTTAACCACTCTTCCTCACAAGATTCTTCCTCTCAAGTTCCAGAGGGGATGAATTTCTGTCCCTCTCCTCTTTTCTGTCTCTTTTGGTCATCTAGCATGAAACCCCAGTCCTATGATAGAATTGGGAGGTTTGTCACTGACTTCATTGGAGGCAGGATTTCACCCCCAATCTCTAATTTAATGCTTCTTTTATGCAGAGGCTACTCAACTGCACACATCCTTGGTCACCATGAACGACTCTTTTCTGTCCACTATCTTAATGGTGACCAAGTATATTTCCATTTTTGCACCAACTTTATTAGATTAAGTGTTTCAAAAGACAGAAGTGATTTTCCTGGCCAAGAAGAGCATCCTTAAGAAATGACAATTTCCTCTCTGTCTCCTGGGTTAATTCAGATACCCCACTGACCCTTCCTTCTCCCAACCCCCCACATCTTCTCTATTTTCCTTTCCACCCCCCCCCCCCCGCCACCCAACTCTGCTTTTGTATGTGTGACAGGATGCAGTCCACTCACTGCAGGTATGGCGCCCCTTCCTGGTCACTCTAGGGATTTGCTCTTAAGGCCAACACCCCTTACCATGGTCACACACTATCTCTGTCTCAGGTCTGCAGCTTCTCTCTTGTCCTAGGACTTGCAGCATCCTCTTGGTGACTCAGCCCTCCGGCCAGGTCACTCAATGTTTCCCCCCTTCTGAGGTATATCACACTCTTTCCTTCAGCAGTCCTAGGCAATCTTCCCCTTCACTGCCTCAGGTGCCACTCCTTCAGTGGCTGGTAGGGGAAACCTGGGCCTTCCCTCTACTCCAGGCTCTAGTTCAGGGACACTCAACAGAGCAATTCAGGGCTTTGCTCTCCCAGGCCTCACTGCTCCTTCCCAGAACTGATTCGTACCACTCCTGACTTTTCTCTCTTTCTCTAGGAGTATCAGCTCCAATCTGCTTCCTCCATCTGTTGCCAGCCTCCTGGCTTTATAGGCCCTGCTTCTTCCTTCTCAGCTGAGTCTGTTTGCAATCAATGCCTGCTCCCTGGTTCTGCCTCTAGGTGCAGTCTGTGGAGTTAATAGGCCTATCTGGCCTTAACCCCTTCCAGTCCTGTGTGGTGTCACCCCATCACAGTATGCCACTGCCTTGATCCTGCCTCTGCTAAATTCATTTCCTCTTTTCTTTACTATTACAACTCCCTGTTCTATGATCTCCCCCATTGCCAGTGTTCCTTATTCCTATGTGTGCAGAAACTTCTGTTGACTTTCTCATGTGTACAAATACAGATAAAAAAATCCTACTTATCTGCACTGTTCCTGATTGACTGTGCATCTGCAGAGATTCTGGCCAGCTAGTTATTCCAGCAAGATTATGAAATAGTCTATTCAAGGACTCTATGCCAGCAACTCCTGTTTCATACAGTATTATATGAAGAACTAGATGGAGCATATGTGAACACACAAGAGATATGTTGCCATTTTGCATGATCTGCTATAATTTCCTGGTTTTTATTTAAACAATTCTGACTCATTGCAGACATAGAATATTAATTAGGAAGATACTTGAACTTACTCTCTCAATGTTAAAGATAATCTGGTTCCTATGAAGGATTCCCTTGAAATCTTAGCAGACTAGTGTATAGTCCCCAGTTAATATCAATTATAGCTTTAGTCAAACTTTTTCTAAGGTGCCCTGAGACCCTTGTGAATGACGTGGGTGGCTAGGAATTAAAGATTAACAATATTTGAGTTCCAATTGAAGTAAAAGCCCCCTCCCCCAACTTCAGAATGCAGAATGGAAATTCACTGCTCTAGAGAATGCTTGCTTTTGTTATGGCAACTTGTTCACAGCTGTTACACTTGGTAAAGTGAAGTCAACTAATTGGACAATAAATCAAGTATGAGAGTCGTGAGTGGTGGGATGACTTTAAAATGCTACGACTCTTATCTGGGAAATGTAATATAGCCCTGGATGAAATAACTTTTGTTTTAGGAAGATGAGGGGGACAGATTGTTTTCATCTGCTGAGAAACAGGGGAGAAGCACTAACATTGGTATTTTGACAATTTATGATGTGAGGCACAGGAGGGTTAGAAGCAAGTGCATTTAGCAAGAACGTGTCAAATGTGCATAAAGGTCTATTGGAATTGCCCATTTGCTCTTAGGAAAAAGAAAAAGGAGATAAAGATTTGGAAAGGTAAAGAGATAACTGAACTCTTAGACAATCAGTTTCTCCCCTGTACTGCGTTTTAAACCTTGTAAGGCTCATTGTGTGTTTGGGTGGCCAGACTTACATTTTGCATACCCAATGAGAAGTGAATCGTTTTTATTTTCAGCAAGTGACATTAAGAAAAGGACTCTGAGAATGGTGGGCCGGGAGGTAAGACTCATGAGTTTTTATGTTGTATTGCACATATGAATTTCAGAATTCTCCCCAACAAACAGTTCCTCTGCATGTGTTAATACACCCCAGTATGGAATTTCAGTTCCAGTTGATCCTTCAGTTTACATTTGTTAACTGGCAAAAATGAAGTGTGTAGCTCCCGTTCCTCCATTTATATGTCCATTAAGTGTGCTTAGGACCTGATAACCTAATGGTGGTGATTTACTTGAAAAGTAAACGAGCAGCTGGATAATTACATCAGAGCAAGTTATTCCACTGCAGTGCACTGACTACCTCTTTACTAGCTCTTTTGTTGCAAGATATTCCAAATACAGAAAACCAAATGATAGACATCTATGTTGCAAGCCTGTTGTGAGTACCCGAGAGAGGCTTTTCCTAACTTAACTCTGAATTGTGACAAATTAGGTAGCATAACTTAATTTGCAAACCTCCCTCCAAGTCTTTGTGCACGGTTCTGTTAAAATTTGTTGTTCCTAAACAGAGAGCTAAGTGAAATCTCAAACCTTTGTATTCAAGTGCTGTGAAACACCGAGAGGGGGTTATGTTGGCTTGAAGATGTTCATGGTTTATAACATGCTGTCACACAAAAAATACTTATTTTATAGTGCCCAAAGTTTACCAGGTGATTCAGCTGATATCCAAAACACCGGGGCCCCTGCCCTAAAAATCTTACAGTCTAAGGAGGCACAAGACCTAACAGGAAAAGCCACAAGCTGAAAGAAGAGGGAAATAGAGGATAAAATAATGACCTCTGTGACTTGTTGCCTTATTTTAGATTTTCTGTGGACTAACACAGTACATTCAATAAATAATAGAAAAGATGAAGATTTGTAGACTGTGTTACAGAGTTTCAGTTTTAACCTAATCGTACTACCTATTTTTGGGGTGAGGGTGTCCTCCATCAAAAAAGTGTGACACTGGGAGATCAAGCCTAAAATAGGGCAGCCAGAACATGGGATTGTCCTGATGAGTGACTGTCCCATAAATATTGGCATGAGTGGCATCACCACTTTGGAGCACAGCAAAATCCCTGAGCAAAGGCTGACATTAGAGCCCTTTAGATTTTGGGGGGATTACACATACATGACACATTGACAGGATCGAACTCTGGGGAAAGTTATCGAAACATATATTTTGTGTTCTAGAAAGTAAGAGATGAATCCCAAAAATCTGGGGAGAAGAAAGAATAGTGAAAAAGTGAGGAAAAGGACAGAAGCTTTAATGCCATTTTCCTCTTCCTAGCATTTTCTTTGTTACTAAACCAGGTTGGTGCAGAAACCACCAGTGTTCAGTCACAGACCTACTAATTTAAAGGTTAGGTGGTTGGACTGATTTCAGCTACAGATGTTTCTGAGTGTCAAATGACATTGTTGTCTGTAAGGCTCACACAGTCCAATGATATCCAGTCATTACAAACCAAATTATAGAAGCACAAAGAACCAGAATCCATGTTGCAGGAAGAGACCAACATCTGCAGGATTCTGCAGTGAGGCATGGAGCTATATATATAGCCACTGTGCTACTGTTAAGTGCTATATCATGTTTCTCTAGAAGATCCAAACACAACAAGGAACCAAATGAAAACAAAAGGAAAAATGAGTCAGTGTTCTCAGCAACTGCGATTCTTTATGACTCATTGCTGTGTGTTCAAATCCTCCATTTTTCAAAACAAAAACCTAAATCAGAATCAACCAGAAGGTGTCCTAATGAGATCAGTTTTAAATCAAGGTAATGCTACCCGGAGTCATTAACACACTGCCAGTTACATAATCCTCTCATGAAATAGCTTTATAAAGTTTGATGAACGGGAGGAGGGAAAGTTGACTGGATTTGATCACCAAGATGGACGGCATAAGAACAGAACACAATATATATAGTTCCATAATATATCTCAAAGCACAATGAGTAAGCAGGGAGGTAATTGTTTAGGCAAATCCTGCACTCGTGTGCTCAGCAGTAGCTTGTACAATATTTTAGACATTAAAATGTATTTCATTTTCAGAAAAGGAAAGTTAGGCAGGACACAGAGTTACCATCTACTTTTAATACTCAGTGACAGAAGGCTAAGGGTACTTACTGAAACTCCATGTAGGAGAGGAGATACTGGTCACACACATATTCCTGTCCAATTGCTAGTTTCTTTGTGAAAACTACAATATGGAACACAATTAGAGGCCTGTAACGAAGCTTTCTCCATAGCCGGTATCCCTGAGGAGAAGCCACTAGATGCAAGGGCATAGGAACACTCATCTGGTTGTCAATGGGTACATAGCAACCACAATTGTTCACAAGTGGCTGATGATTTTGAAAGCCTAATTGGAGACACCTTAGAGGGGTCCAAATTTCAGAGGGCAGATACTCAGCATTATCTGAAAGCGAGGCTTTTAAAGATGTGCTTAGTTAGGCACTCAACTCAATTGATTTTTGAAAAATCTTGGCCAAGAGGTTTATTCAGAAAGAACTGACACAAGACATACTGTCAGAAATCGGACACCTGGAAGGGCATTGCAGCAGTATATTGATATATAGATGCTGTTTTATCTGTTCAGAAGGCTAAACTCAGAATAGAAATGGAGGAGCTGTTTGTGGGAAGGACAGCTGGACATAGATTTAGGACAGTCACTGGATGCGTGTGGAAGAAGACTTTCTTGTCACTACCATTAATGTGTGTGTTTTGATTAGAAAGGTAATTACAGCCAGAGAACAGAGAGCTAAGATTTCCCATACAAGATATTGTTACATATGTTAAGGTGAAGTTATCTGTTCAATCCAAAATTGGGGGATTATTTCAAGGTTCAAAAGAACTGTGTGATCCTGAGGTACCTTGAGCCATACTGCTGTGGGTTTGGGAAAATAACTTAAATTCGTTTGACACACAAAGTAGGTGAGGTAATATTTTTTATTGGACCAACTTCTGTTGGTGACAGAAGCAAGCTTTTGAGCTTACACAGAGCTCTTTTCTTCAGGTGTGCAATTCAGGAACAGCTCATTTTGATGCCAGGAAATAACTCATCTGATGCTTGGGAATGGGCTTAATAAATAAGATTATTCTGCTTCCTTGGATTATTGATTGTCACAGATTTGATCACGAGGGCCAAAGCTTTGTCACCGGCCCAGTGGAGCATCTTGAGGAGGCAATAATCAAGATAAGCAGAATAGAGCCTAAGGTGAGACTAGGCATCTGCTCCATGGCCAGGCCTCTTTCCAGTGAATTATGCGATCTAGTTTTTAAAAGAAAAATATTAATAATTAGTTTTTTTCATTGGATCATACTATAATTCTCTGTTTTCGTTAGAGTTTCCACTGCCCAACGTGAGGCAGTTCTTGAAACAAACAAAGCTACAGTGTTCACTGAAGGCATTAGACAGCACAAAAGGGTTGCCATGACAACAATAATTCTAAAGTGATGCCGTCCGATCCCGAAAATATTTAATCAACACTTGCATTACAGGACAAACACTAAATCATATATTCACCATGACAAGTTGTGTTACCATTTATTGTGTCAAAATTGAAAAACCATCTTAGGGAACAAAAGCAAATAGAGGTGAGATCTATTTTAGATATCTTTGGATGAGACATTTTCATGCACAGACATTTGTATCTACAGTCAGTCTCATATGGGGAAATAAATATAGGTACATGTGTGGATTCCACCTACTTCCTTGACTGAAATGGCACCATGCATAGCTTATAATGAGGAGAACATGTTTCTGCAGGATCCACACGATTATCAAGGTTAAACTGCTTTTTGGTTCTGTCCCACCATCTCCTTTTGGGTTACAGCCTAACTTTATCAAGTCAGTGTAGTATGTCAGACACACACACCCTTCTAAAATTACACGGAATTGGGATTCCAAACATGCACAAGCTGAATTCCCACCTAACATAGTTATATTGATTTTGCTTCTTGAATCTAGAGGACTATAACAGACGACAGTAAATGTCAACCATTGGATTGCACTGCACTGTGAACTTGTATCCATTAGCAAAAGGTACCCATTTTGTGGACCAAAATGTATTGCACAGGGTACTTTAAGGAGAACAATAGGGCATCCCCATACAAAACTGTTTCAGAAAAGTTGGTTCTATTATTGCTTCAAACAGGCTGTTTTAAACTGGGTCCTGCCCTGGAGGATAGAACTAGCATGAGAACTTTAATCCACATGCCATAGCTCCACTCCTTTCTCTCACTCCTACCCTTTGCTGCTCCAGCCTTCTGTCTATTTTCTTTTTTTATCTCTCTCTTCATCCCCTCTCCTCTCCACAGTGTACTAAAGAATGACAAGAAAATACCAAAAGGGCAGAGAAGAGGGAACCAAGAGTAGATAAGGGTATGTCTACACTATAGCATTATTCTGATTTTACAGAAACCGGTTTTTTAAAACAGATTGTATAAAGTTGAGTGCACATGGCCACACTAAGCACATTAATTCAGCGGTGTGCGTCCATGTACCGAGGCTAGTGTCGATTCCAGGAGCTTTGCACTGTGGGTAGCTGTCCCGTAGCTATCCCATAGTTCCCACAGTCTCCCCTGCCCCTTGGAATTCTGGGTTGAGATCCCAGTGCCTGATGGGGCAAAAAACATTGTCATGGGTGGTTCTGGGTACAGTCTCACCCCTCCCTCTGTGAAAGCAGCAGACAACCGTTTTGCGCCTTTTTTCCTGGGTGAACTGTGCAAATGCCATAGCACAGCAAGCATGGACCCTGCTCAGCTCAAGACAGCAATCATGGATGTTGTAAACACCTGGCACATTATTGTGCAGTCTATGCTGAACCAGGACCTCCAAAACCAGGCGAGGAGGAGGCGGCTACAGCAGCACGGCGACGAGAGTGATGAGGACATGGACACAGAATTCTCTCAAACTGCGGGCCCCTGTGCTTTGGAGATCCTGATGGTAATGGTGCAGGTTCTAGCCATTGAACGCTGATTTTGGGCCCAGGAAACAAGAACTGACTGGTAGAACCGCATAGTTTTGCAGGTTTGGGAAGATTCCCAGTGGCTGCGAAACTTTCGCATGCATAAGGGCACTTTCATGGAACTTTGTGACTTGCTTTCCCCTGCCCTGAAACGCCAGAATACCAAGATGAGAGCAACCCTCACAGTTGAGAAGCGAGTGGCAATAGCCCTCTGGAAGCTTGCAATGCCAGACAGCTACCGGTCAGTCGGGAATCAGTTTGGAGTGGGAAAATCTACTGTGGGGGCTGCTGTGATGCAAGCAGCCAAAGCAATCATTAAGCTGCTGCTACGAAAGGTAGTGACTCTGGGAAATGTGCAGGTCATAGTGGATGGCTTCGCTGCAATGGGATTCCCCAACTGTGGTGGGGCGATAGATAGAACCCATATCCCTATCTTGGCACCGGAACACCAGGGCACCCAGTACATAAACCGCAAGGGGTACTTTTCAATGGTGCTGCAAGCACTGGTGGATCACAAGGGACGTTTCACCAACATCCACATGGGATGGCCGGGAAGGGTTCATGACGCTCGCGTCTTCAGGAACACTACTCTGTTTAAACGGCTGCAGCAAGGGAATTACTTCCCAGACCAGAAAATAACAGTTGGGGATGTTGAAATGCCTGTAGTTATCCTGGGGGATGCAGCCTACCCCTTGATGCCATGGCTCATGAAGCCATACACAGGCAGCCTGGACAGTAGTCAGGAGCTGTTCAACTACAGGCTGAGCAAGTGCAAAATGGTGGTAGAATGTGCATTTGGCCGTTTAAAGGCGCGCTGGCGCACATTACTGACTCTCTCAGACCTCAGCCAAACCAATGTCCCCTTTGTTATTGCTACTTGCTGTGTGCTCCACAATCTGTGTGAGAGTAAGGGGGAGACCTTTATGGTGGGGTGGGAGGCTGAGGCAAATCACCTAGCCGCTGATTATGTGCAGCCAGACAGCAGGGCGATTAGAAGAGCACACCAGGAAGTGATGCGCATCAGAGAAGCTTTGAAAACGAGTTTCATCATGGGCCAGGGTACGGTGTGACTGCTGTGTTTGTTTCCCCTTGATGAATCCCCCCCTTGATTGACTCATTCCCTGTAAGCAACCCACCCTCCCCCTTCGATTACAGCTTGCTTAGGGGAATAAAGTCACTATCATTTAAAAATCAAGTATTCTTTATTGATTCATTACAAAAAGAGGGAGAGAACTGACAGGGTAGCCCGGGTATGGTTTGGGAGGAGGATAGGACGGAAGGAAAAGGCCACTAAAAAAAGTTTCAAAATAATGACAGCCTTTGGTTGGGCTGTCCACGGGGGTGGAGTGGGCGAGTGCACGGAGCCTCCCCCCACGCGCTCTTGCACATCTGGGTGAGGAGGATATGGAACATGGTGAGTGGTGAGGGTGGTTACACAGGGGCTGCAGCGGCACTCTGTGCCCCTGGTGCTGTTCCTGGAGCTCCACCAGATGCCGGAGCATGTCAGTTTGATCACGCAGCAGCCCCAGCATTGTGTCATGCCCCCTCTGATCTTCCTGCTGCCACCTCTCATCTCGAGCATCCCTCCTGTCCTCACGTTCACTGGCATCTCTCCTGTAATTTGATACCATGTCCTTCCACTCATTCAGATGAGCACTTCCATTGCGGGTCACTTCCATGATTTCTGAGAACATTTTGTCTCGCGTCTTTTTTTTCCAACTCCTTATCTGAGATAGCTTTCGGGATGGAGTAGGGAGGCTTGAAAAATTTGCAGCTGCATGAGGGAGGGAAAAAAGGGAGAGAAGTATTTAAAAAGATACATTTTACAGAACAATGCTTATACTCTTTCACAGTGAACAACACTATTCACCTTACATAGCACATGTGATTTTACTGCAAGGTCGCATTTTGCATCTTAATATTGAGTGCCTGTGGCTCTGGTGTTAGAGATCTCACAGACGTAGGTTCGGGCAGCAGAATTCGGCTTGCATGAGGCCATGGTAAGCCATTGTCTTTCGGCTTCTGCAGCCTTCATGTACACAGTGCCCTCCTTTCCCAAATACCAAGCAAAGCCCGTTCAGTGCTGCTTCTGCAGCAGCAGAAACCACCCCCCCATCCAATTCTTTGGGACGATCGCTTTACCCCTCCCCCCACCGCGTGGCAGGTACCATGGAAGATCACTGCTAAACACTCCCCTTCCTCCCTCCACTGCGTGGCTGGTAGCAGGAAAGATCCCTGCTAGCCAAACGCGAAAAAGCTCAGCGCCAATCACTCCCCCTCCTTCCCCCTGCTCTGCTACCTGCAAGGAAGGATTTCTTTTAAGCAACAGGCAAACAGCCCAGTAGGAATAGCCATCTCTGTCCCCTTAATTAAATTCCTGAATTTCAACTAGGTTACCATGAACGATATCACTCTCCTGAGGATAACACAGCAAGATAAAGAACGGATGTTGCTTGAATGCCAGCAAACACCGGGACCATACGCAGCTAGGCTTTGTCATGCAATGATACCAGATTACTTGCTACATGCATGGCGTGGTAAAGTGTCCTACCATGGAGGACGGAATAAGGCTGCTCTGCCCAGAAGCCTTCTGCAAAGGCTTTTGGAGTACCTCCAGGAGAGCTTCATGGAGATGTCCCTGGAGGATTTCCGCTCCATCCCCAGACATGTTAACAGACTTTTCCAATAACTGTACTGGCCGCGAATGCATCCCAAGTCCTCAGGGCAAATTAATCATTAAAAAACACTTGCTTTCAAACCATGTTTTATATTTACAAAGGTACACTCACCAGAGGTCCCTTCCATGGCTTTGTTGTGTGGGATAGTGGCTTGGGAAGGCTGGGAGGGTAATTCCGTCAGGGTGAGAAAAAGCTCCTGGCTATTGGGGAGAACAGAGTGCTGTGTGCTCTCTGCAAGCTCGTCCTCCTCCTCATCTTCCCCGACTGCAGAATCCTCAGCCATGGCTGAGATTACCACCCCCACCTTGGAATCCACGGACAGGGGTGGGGAACTGGTGGCGGACCCCCCTAGAATTGCATGCAGCTCAGCGCAGAAGTGGCATGTTTTCGGCCCTGCCCCGGACCTTCCATTTGCTTCTTTGGTTTTCTGGGTAGGCTTATCTGAGCTTCTTAACTTTCACACGGCACTGTACTGAGTCCCTGGTGTGGCCTCTCTGCATCATGGCCTTGGAAATTTTTTCAAATGTTTTTTCATTTTGTCTTTTGGAATGGAGTTCTGTTAGCATGGAATCCTCTCCCCATATAGCGATCAGATCCAGTACCTCCTGTGCGGTCCATGCTGGAGCTCTTTTTCGATTCTCAGGAGACTGCATTGTTACCTGTGCTGATGAGCTCTGCGTGGTCACCTGTGCTGGTGAGCTCTCCGTGCTGGCCAAACAGGAAATGAAATTCAAAAGTTCGCGGGGCTTTTCCTGTCTACCTGGCTAGTGCATCTGAGTTCAGATTACTTTCCAGAGCAGTCACAATGGTGCACTGTGGGATACGCCCAGAGGCCAATACCGTCGATTTGTGGCCACGCTAACCCTAGTCCGACATGGCAATACCGATTTCAGCGCTACTCCCCTCGTCGGGGAGAAGTACAGAAACCAGTTTAAAGAGCCCTTTATATCGATATAAAGGGCCTCGTTGTGTGGAAGGGTGCAGGGTTAAATCGGTTTAACGCTGCTAAATTCGGTTTAAACGCGTAGTGTAGACCAGGCCTAAGGCAGAAGAAGAAACTGCAGATTTCTTAACCAGAACTCCGATTGACTTTCAGTGGGAATTTTGTCCAAGTGAGGAGGCATAGAGAAGGACAGGAAATGGCCCATAGAAATCAGTTGTTTGTTAACTCAGATCAAGTAGTCATATGTACCCCGAGACAGCTCATGGCAATGAGAAGAATGTAGGTGTAGGAGGGACACATACTTCTCACAGTATCAGTGCTTTCCCAGAGGTCTCCTGAGCATTTCTTCACTTTCTATCAGTGTAAATGCCACATGCTTTTACCCTCAGGAGAGTACCAATTGGAATCTGAAAAGGCTCTCTGTGAGATTATTTATGGCAGCCCAAATACTATGGATTTACTGATTTGGCCTTGTAAGAAATCCCCAAGTGATTGATGCAACTTCCTAAAGTTACTGATAAAGTAACTAAGTGATCCCTGCAACCAGTGCATGAACAAGGGTCTGCAGTTAGTATGCTATTAAAATATCCTCAGTGTGCACGATAGGAATGCCTTGCCATTTCTTTGAAAATATAAGAAAATTGCTAATTAAGAAAGAAAAGGAGAAGGTACACAATAAATAAAGGCTTCCCCTAATTCAAACAAGTTCCAGCTAACATCATTCACTGATGAAGGGGGAATGATGGGCTTTTATCTTGTTTTCCTTTAGAGCACTGAGAAACCCCTGCAAATCTACAGTCACCAGTCTGCTGCATCTATATTGTATCATGGCTAACAGAAACAACTGAGTGTTCCCAGGCTCTTTGATGCATCATTTCCTTCTCCTGCTGCTCTTTGGATTTCTTCTGTGGCTTCCCCTCACTTCCTGTATCCACTTCAAGCTTTTCGTCCTCACTTTCAGGACTCTGAACATTTCTAATCCTATTTACAATTTGTCCTCCATCATGCACTGCTAAGGCTGCTCCTGATCTTCCCTTCCATCCTTTGGATCTTCTTTGCACCTTTTGAAAAGTTACCTCTTATTCTAGGAACTCTCCCCGCTGGCCCCACATCAGATGTCAAACTTCCACCTATCTGCCAAACATATTGCTCCTGAAAACACTTATTCACAAGTCTGACAGCACTGCTCTTCTCAATGCTGTCATTGCCCTTAAATTACCCAGTTGCCATGGTGGTATCTTAGGCTAGAAAATAGTTGAAGCATCTCAGACAGTTCAGCTCTCTCTCCTTTTGTAAAACAGTGACCACTGCATGCACACAGATTAAAGACTAGGGCCCTGATTCTGAGCCAAACTCAGTGCAGTTTATGGGGTTTGTGTGTCAAGAGGACATTATATCATCTCTATGGGAACCTGGATTTTGAAGATGAACAGAGACTGTTCCAGTCCCAGGTGTATGGAGGAGCAGCTCAGGATTCTGTCCCCAGGGATTGTTCTAATATATGGCTGCCTACCATGGCCCCCATGGACCACTGTACTACCCCCATGTAGTAGTGCAGAATAGCCACAGTGCAGCATGGCTTCACTGCATGTTCTTCCTCTCCTGACACATTCCCGCCCTCTGTCACAGCCCTGGTGGCCCTAACTGGACAGTCTCCAGGCTGCCATGTTGGGTCCCAATCCACTGGATCCAGGAGCTCTTGGCCTAAGCAGGCTGTAGCTCTGTTTTCTCCCTTGGCTGCTCTGGCACATTTCCTGAGCACAGGCTGTGTCTGTTATCCCTTCATGGAAAGAGGGCCCCCATAGGTTCCCAGGAACGGTACTGATCTCCCAAATGTCCCAGTAGTTAGACACACCCTATCCCACAGGATTCCACACGTATGGGTGCTCTGGGGTCAGGCTCACTTGTCTAGTGTATGTGATAGGTATAGCACAGAAATAACACACCCAGACTTTGCCCAGGACTCTAAAACAAGTTACTCTTTGCTTGGATACTACTAGAAATTCTCATCTAGATATAATAATAAGTCCTACACACATTTTCATTCCTCAGTTTCCTCACCACTTTGGAACGTTCCCAGGGACCTCTGAGGTATCCATAGAGTGGCCATTTGTGCATTCTCAGAATATCAGACATTCTGGGACTTCCAGGAATTGCCTAGGCCTGCTCCTGCCAGCGTGACCCTGTTCCCGCTGGTGTGACCTCACATACACAGTGAGTTCAAGGCCACATCACATAGAGGATGCAATTTTGAGATGTGTGCTGTCCTGCATCTGTCAGCGTGACTACTCATGCACTGTGTATGCAAGGGCAAGCTGGCAGGGGACGGAGGAGCGCTCCTCAAAATGGCATTTCCCATCCGATATTGAACAAAACCAAGTTTGGTTTTGTCTCAGTACCAGGCAGGGGACAAACAAAAAGCCCCAAAAGAGGGCTGTCTGGTTCAATACCAGATGAGTGGCTGGCCTCCCTAGGTATCTGGGATCCTTCTCCTGCAGCTCATGGCTTGTCATAAGAATCATGGAGTCTCTCTCTGTCTTTCTGCTACAGATCAGCTTGCTTTAATCTTGGCTGGTCCCATATTTAAGACACCCCTATATCACCCCCTGCTTTAATAGTATCTCCTCTCTTCCTGCCTCCAGCCCACAACACCTCCTATGTGGCTCTCTGGGTCTTCCCCCTGACCCACTTAGCCTCTGTGGTTTTAAAGACTAGCATCAACACCTTGGTTTCTATGTGCTGTGTTTGGGGATTTTCCATACTCCAAACGCCAGCCCCCAGCAGAGAGGTAGGAGAAAACTGATTCTCCTCATCCTCAGCTGACCAGTTGTCCCAGGATACTTCCATTAGAATAGGCAGCCATTAAGTTCCAACAATCACCCTTTGTGCTTGTTCTGAGAGGGATGTGGTGCAGCCCTTGTCAGCAAATGGTGGATTCCACATCCCCACAGAGGCATTCCCTGAAACAACAATTTTATCACTACTTCATAACATCAGCCAGAATTCATAAGTTTTACAGACAGGTTCCCCAAATCACCACATCCTCCATGACTGGGTCCTCATATGCTGGAGCTGTGAGGGAGAGCAGTGTAGGAGCGAGCAGCTGTACCCCAGCAAAGCCCCTTACATCTGGGGCATTGCCGGGGGGAGGGGTTCCATTGGTTTACAGCCCCGCTAACCTGTTGAAGCCAGTATACGGGGCCACACAGCTTAGAATCAGGGTTTAGGATCATCATCCAAATGTATGGAGTGTCTGCACTGGGTTTTCTATGCCTGATTCAAAATTGTAAGTGCCTTTGGGGAGGGTCTGTGCCATCCTTTCTGTTCATACAGCGCTGAGCACTCTGATAGCACTAAGTAAGTAAATAAAATAATAATAATAAACTTAAGTGAGTTTTCGGGATTAGACAACACATCCAGCATAAAAACACTCGTCTCCTCTCCAGAAACTAAATACTCCAATTCTTGTATTACAACTCAAAAATTAACAATTCAGAAAGCTATATCTGTCCCCCACTTTCCTAAGCACTAAAAAGGCAACCCCTACTCTCCCCAGATGTTAGCCTCTGAACATGTATTTGATTTCAAGTAAGCCAAGGACTGAGTCATTTCCCCGAAATGTTCATATTTTTCCAAATCTTTGTGTAAATCAAATCTGCAAGATATAGCCTCTCCATGCTGAACTGACTATCCTACCTTCTGGACAGAGGCAGAACACTGCAATTTATGCACACAGACCCCTGCTCTAAAACAATCTCCCTGAATCAACCATGGTAGGGATCCCAATAGATTAGATGACATTTTTAACAGTACATTCTGGGTCAGACAAGTAGTTTTTTCATTATCACGATGACATTTACAAAGATTGTTACGGTTTGGGGAGGGTACATTTTTAGCCTGTCAACCCAGCCAATATTACACTTGAAATGGCACTTTGTAATTCTATAGTGTTGTCTACCTGAGGGTCTCAAGACTCTTGACAAATAATCATGAATTAAGCCTCGCAACACCACTGTGCATTAAGTAAGTGTTATCCTCCAAGAGATCATGAAGTTAGTTCAAGATCATACAGGAAGCCTGTGTTAGAGCTAGAAATAGACTCCAGGCTTCTTAACTCCTAGTCCCCTGCTTTGATCACAAGCCCATTCTTCTTCCCTTAAATATTTAAAAATATGAAACCACCACTAGTTAAAGATCTGAGCTGCATTTGTTTTGCCCTTTATAAGAGGCACCTAAAATAGTAACTCAAAGATCTGAAAAGATAAATTACCCTGAGCCGTGGCACTATATGGTACATGTAGTATACTTCTTGGCAAGTTAATTTTCCATTTCACAAAGCTATAGTGGGACTTCCTGAGCTCACTACTGTTCATTTTGTTTTAAGTTCTGTAGGCTGACGGCACCAGAGGAAGTGAAGTTGAAGGAGGATGTCATTAAGGCATGTTGGTTAACCTGCACCCTCCTTACTTCAATCAGTTACATTTCTGGAGAAGAGGCAATAAGTACGCGAGTACTTTACTGTATGATAATAGCAAACAAAGAGACTACAAGGAGAATGGCTATGCTAAGGATGAACTTATTTGTTTGTAGACAGGCATACTTCTGCAGGGCTTAATAAAAATGTGTTACGTTATTGCAGAAAAAATATTAGAAAGATTAGCCATTATGATTGTGTTTGAAGGTACCTACAGTAACAAAATGTTACCTTTTTTGAGACCTAATTCCCCAATAATCTGTATTGAGAGCTACCCCTAAGGGCTCTGTTTTTAAGCTGAAAAGGAAACTTTCACTGTTCCTCTGGGTAAGTTCTTTAAAATAAAACCTATCTTCCATGTTGAAGTTGCCAATGTGGAGAATCAGTCATAGAAAGGAGGCAGTTTTGGACAAGTCTAACCTCCTTGCCCAGTGAAGGAAAAAAACGTTCCATTCACATTTGTTTGTATTAAATAAATGTACTGGTTTCACAGAGAATCATAGAATCGTTG
Source organism: Gopherus flavomarginatus (assembly GCF_025201925.1). Taxonomy (NCBI): domain Eukaryota; kingdom Metazoa; phylum Chordata; order Testudines; family Testudinidae; genus Gopherus; species Gopherus flavomarginatus. Next base: position 21,187,917 of record NC_066626.1, on the reverse strand, counting down.
GACTGGAAGGGCTCTCGGCAGGCCATCTAGTCCAGTCCCCTGCTCTCATGATCTAAGTATTAGTCCTGTCTTGTGTGTAGGGGACTGGACTAGATGTGTGGCTCTGGTTATTTACTAGTGTGGTGACATTTCTCAGGATCAAGGGCAGCCAGAAAACACATGCCTCTATTGGGTTGCCAATTTAGGGTAGAGATCAGGACAAGTCATTAAAAAGGAAAAAATAAGTCTCTCTCTCTTTGCTTTTTCATTTTTTCCTTGTTACAGTCTAGTGTTGGTTTCAATAAGCTTGTGCGTTGAGACACATACACAAGTCTATGAGGAATCCTTATGACTAATTCCTGTCCTCATTTTTTTTTTATATTGACACTACACATAGTACAATCCTTTTAATCACCAGGATACCCTTGCGGACCGCCTTTTGTCCCCATTAGCAGGAATTCCAGATTAAACAGAAGGTAGTTTTGATAGCAACATTGCTGTCCGGAGAGGTGTGGACAGGTCCATGGAGCTGGAGACAGCAGTCTGTACTGAGATGAGGACTCAGGCAGCTGGTTGCCTAGTACCAGAGGTAGGGGCAGCTGTGATTCATGTGGCATGGGAACCCCTTTATGAGCACATTTTATGGATGGCAGTTTGTTCCTTCCACACACATACAGTGGGGAAGCAATTCAGTTATTCTTTGTCTGTATCAGAGTCACAGGAGGGTTTGAAAGAGGATTTGGTGAAAGCGACAGAACTTGGCTCAGTAAGACTGAGCCTCACAGAACACCATTAAATCATCCTTATTACCATCCCCATTATGCAGCTGTCATTACTGTTAATTATAATTAGGTTTAAATTGGTTCTCTGGGATTTTCCAGTTGGACAGAGACCAATCATCTAAGGGAATTGCAGGGATAGTTTAGTGATATTTTGAAAAAGAAACTAATAAATGCTAGATGGACAGGCAGTTGGGTACAGTTTATATAAACCCAGCCAGCTATATAAGAGTAGCAGCCTGTGAACCTCAGGTCACATTTTCTGGGGGGAGAGAGAGGACAGGGAATTTTTAAAGAGATAAAAAAAATTATTGGTAAGTGATTTGGAACCATTAAGCTATACATGTTATAATACGGTATAACCACATGATCTCATTACTTCTGCCCTGCACCTTTCCCTCCCTCTGTTATTTTGTTTTTTATAAAAGTCACTGCATAATGTCCTACATGAAGCTGGCAGACCAGGGGCCAGCTCTTGCCAAGGCTTTAGGAGTCAGCTGAGCACTGACAAATTCATAGCTGGAAATCAGCTGTATGTTAGTATTGTTCAGCTTAGGTATTAGACTTATAAGAATGTATTTAAATTCTGTGGAATGCTTGTAAGTTGCTGCATGCATTGATTTCACTTATAGTGTCTGTATTTGGTGCTGTAAGGTGATATGTAATTTTGCTTTATAACTGTAAAAAATGCTTGCTTTGAACCCGTGAACCTAGTATGGAGGAATGGTTCCTCCACCCATCAAGACTGACTATTAAAACTAAATGGGTCATTGTGGAACATCACGATACAAAGTTTTAGTTAATGGCCCTCTTACACCCATCAAGGCGCTACATGCAAGAAAGCCTGTCCTATCAGCTTGAATGCTCAAAGAAAGGGATAAAACAGTGAAACAAGAATTTTTTTCACGCTCTTTTGCTGTTTGGACTCTCAAAGGTGTAAAACTAAAAAACAGAAGCAGTGATCCCCATGGTCAACCCAGGTTAGTCCTAAGAGATATTCACTGCTGACAGATTACTACAACTCTATCACTTTTTGTATACGTATGTTACCTGCTGTAACCTGTAAATAAATCTCATTTCTTTTTCCTAGTTAATAAACACTTAATTAGTTTACTATAGGATTGGCTCCCAGTCTTGTCTTTTGTGTGGGATCTGAGGTACGAATTGAACTGGGGTAAGAGACTGGTCTCTTGGGACTGGAAGCAACCTGAATGTTTTGTGAACTTTGGTGAATGACGACCAAGTATCAGTAAGGCAAGAGAGACTGGAATACCCCAGGGGACTGTGTGTGACTCCATGGTAAGACTGTTATAGTGCTTCAGGAGTTCACATTTGTTACTGGATTGGTGAATCTAATTATAGAACACACGAGTTTGAGGTGTCTGCCTTGAGGTTGGCACCGATGGTTGTGAGCCACTCCAGACAGCATGACATCCTAAAATATATTTTGGACCAGCTGGGGCAGGGATGCAATCTATTTTTGTGTTTGTACAAAACCTTGCACAACGGAGCCCCCATCCTAGTTGCAGCCCTTGGATGCTACAGCAGAAAATAATAATAAAAAGTCAGTGAAGCTTGCCATCTCACAGTTCCCAAGTGACTTGCATCTTTAAAGACAAACTGACTTGCAGCAAACTTCCACTATTTACAAAGGAACCCAGCCCACCTCAAGAAAGTATTTCTTCAGGACAAGATTCCCCAAGACCTGCCTACACATGGTCTAACTAGCATCACTTGCCAAGACAAGCATTTCAGTCTCCACAGATTGGTATCTATCAAACATTAGCTTCCAGGGGGCATCATTACAAAGTAAAACAACCACCAATATATTTCATTTAGGAGCTCCTTCCTCACGTTTCTATTTTCTGGTCATATAAAATACTTCAGGGAGGTGTTTGGGCAACACTTGTGGCTCATGGTATTTGGTAAGTGATTGCTGTCATCTTCCAAACCATGAATGAAAGGGCCTCATAAAACCAGAGACAGAACAACCCTTATGAGTATATTAAAGTATCACTGACTTTATGGGTATTCTCTTTTAAATATAAAATTCAGAACAGCACAACACCAAATAGTGACAAACAAATAATATTGTGTCCAGTTTTGGGCTCCCCACTACAGAAAGGCTGTGGACAGATTGGAGAGAGTCCAGTGAGGGCAATGAAAATGATTAGGGGGCTGGAGCACATGATTTATGAGGAGAGGCTGAAGGAACTGGGCTTATTTAGTCTGCAGAAGAGAAAAGTCAGGGGGGATTTGATAGCAGCCTTCAACTACCTGAACGGGGAGTTCTAAAGAGGGTGGAGCTCAGCTGTTCTCAGTGGTAGCAGATGACAAAACAAAGAGCAATGATCTCAAGTTGCAGTGGAGGAGGTCTAGGCTGGATATTAGGAAACACTATTGCACTAGGAGGGTGGTGAAGCACTGGAATGGGTTACCTAGAGAGGTGGTGGAATCTCCATCCTTAGAGGTTTTCAAGGTCTGGCTTGACAAAGCCCTGGCTGGGATGATTTAGTTGGTGTTTGTCCTGCTTTGAACAGGGGGTTGGACTAGATGATCTCCTGAGGTTTCCTCCAACCCTAATCTTCTATGATTCTATAAAATAGTGTATTGGATTTTTCATTCCAAGATGTCAACTCATATAAAACAGTAAAGTCTGAATGTTCAGCTAATCAAGGAGGATTGACTGGGCAGTTTTAGGTGTTTGATAACCTTGTGAGTATAGAGATGGCTCTATACTGTACCTTTGGCAGATGTTCCAGTCATGGCTTGGTCAAAGCACAAGCTCAATGGCAAACTCCAACCTTTGAACGGTCTTCTGCAGATGTTATCTTTTTTCCAGTAAGCCCCAAACCTGAAATGGTGAAAAGAAGGAAAAGGGCCTCTCTGTAGCTGCCTTAGTGGGTTAGCCCTTATAGCTTTCACAGCCTCAGTCTGTGAACCCAATGAGATTTCTAGATTTTTTTTTCGTTTTCCAAAGATTGGAACAGTGCTGTGGTCGACTTGGGTAAGGTTTTGGGCTTCTGAACTGCGGCTGAAGTTTTGAGGTAGAAGAAGTACAGGGCTGAATGTGACAGTGAAAATCAGGGAAAAGCAATCTCCTTGGGAGGGAGCAGATAAGAATCATTCAAGTTGGGTAGAATGAAAGATTTGGAGGAGCATTCCCAGTGGGGATACTTACCTGAACTTTCCAAACCTCTTGGGCCTACAAAATTCTAATGAAACTCCCATAAGAACAGGGTCACTCCAGTGATAACCAGCTTTCCCTGTGTTCAGTGGGGTCACACATTTCTTTTGAATATGCTTATTCTATTCTGGCATTCTCTTCCCCGCCATAGGTCCTGGCCAGAACTAGAATTTATTTTATGTAGTCCACAGACCATTTTCCGAGAGCAATGTGAGTAAAATGTCAGATCTTAAAGGACTTACAGCATTATGGTTTTTAATGCTCTATATGGAATTGTGGTTTGCTTAAAATTGGGTCATAAAAGTTCTTATAGTTTGAATTCTGCAAAATTCTGCATCATTCAAGGGTCATAGATCAATTGCCCTTATCATACAGTCTTCAAATTACGAAAAAATGCTCTTTTTTCTTTTTCTTGGCTTTCTCCTTAGAGCACAAGCTTTTTCATACCTTGGAGCTCTGGGTTCATTAGTGTTGTGCAGACAGATAACACACTGAAGCTGGGGTCCATTTTTGCATAATGGCAATCTGAGTTACTGTGTTTACTGAGATCTCTGCAGCAAATTACTCCAGGCTGTTTGTCAGGACAGGGGAATTAGTCTGCCTAAAGAGTTGAGCTTTTTCCCGGAATATACAGTAAACCTTGTGTGAACATGTATTTACTTTTAATTTAAAACATTTCATTATCATTTTCCCAACTATGTAATAATGGCACATGCTTGTCTCTCCATATTATTAGTAAGAACGTGTACCACAAAACTAGGCCAGGTTCTAACACACCCAAACAGAACACAAAACAACAACAAAGAACAAAGCTAAAGAAATAAAGAATGGTCCTGGAATCACAGTAGTTGGAAGCATTAAAGGACAGGCCTTTCTTTGTGCTGGGGATTGAGTCACTGATATGCCAAACTCTCTAGTGCTGCTTAGATTTGTACTTTCACAGGGGAGACTGAGGGCATCTCAAAGTGACAGTTAGGTACATCAGAGCCAATATACAGCAGTGAGTAAAGGTCCCACTGTATCTGATTGAAAACAATATCAACAGGAGACCCATTGGACTTAATGGAACTGGTAAGGCAGCTGATGGGGGGCAGAGAGGAGCAGAGGAGATCAGACACCTTTTTCCAAAAAGGACAAGATGCTTATCTCATTATCGACAAGTAAAGCTGTGTATTTTGCAGTAGCCGTAGTTCCCCAGGGGTAATAATGTGTGAACATGCATCAAAGGGAGGCATCCAGGAGAACCCCAGTACGTTCTTTTTCCTGAAGGAGAACCATTGCTGAAGAGAGGGGCACTCTCTGCAACAAAGTAATCCTCACTAATAACCATGGAAGTGAGGCCTGCAGGATTTGACCCTGAGCATATAAGTACAGAGCTGAAGTCTTTACACTTTGGGCAAAATGTACGGCCCCCACCCCCAAAGTCAATCGATGAGTAAGTGGAAGGAAGCTGCAGTATATGCCATGTTGGACCATTAAACTCTGCTTGCTCTGTTTTCCCGAGTGCCTCTTTTGTTTCTCTTCCTGATATTTCCCATACAATATCATTGCAGAGTGTACCCAGGTCAGCCCCACATCTGGAAGATGAGCTGGTGGAACTTTGTTTTTCCTACATATATTAGTGATTATCTTGCTTCAATAAATGCCTGCCTCTTTAAGAATAAATGCTGTTTAAAATGGGCATCTCTTTTCCTTGGAGAGGGCAGGACAATGAGTCTAACTCATCCTTACTGAAACTACACTGAATTCTGTATATATTGTCATCATGCCCCTTACCTGTATATATGTGTATATAGGGGCAGAGTCAACATGGTTTTTGTAAAGGGAAATCATGCCTCACCAATCTGCTAGAATTCTTTGAGGGGGTCAACAAGCATGTGGACAAGGGGAATCCAGTGGGTATAATGTACTTAGATTTTCATAAAGCCTTTGACAAAGTCTGTCACCAAAGGCTCTTAAGCAAAGTAAGCTGTCATGGAATAAGAGGGAAGGTCCTCTCATGGATTGGTAACTGGTTAAAAGACAGGAAACAAGGGATAGGAATAAATGGTTAGTTTTCAGAATGGAGAGTGGTAAATAGTGGTGTCCCTCAGGGGTCTGTATTGGGCCCAATACTATTTAACATATTCATAATTGATCTGGAAAAAGGGGTAAACAGTGAGGTGGTAAAATTTGCCGATAATACAAAACTACTCAAGATAGTTAAGTCCCAGGCAGACTACGAAGAGCTACAAAAGGATCTCTCAAAACTAAAAGACTATGAAACAAAATGGCAGGTGAAATTCAGTGTTGATAAATGCAAAGTAATGCACATTGGAAAACATAATCCCAACTATACATATACAATGTTGGGGTCTAAATTAGCTGTTACCACTCAAGAAAGAGATCTCGGTGTCTTTGTGGATAGCTCTCTGAAAACATCCACTCAATGTACAGTAGCAGTCAGAAAAGTAAACAGAATGTTGTGAATCAAGGGATAGAATCAAGGAAAGGGATAGATAATAAAACAGAAAATATCATATTGCATCTATATAAATCCATGGTACGCCCACATCTTGAATACTGCATGCAGATGTGGTCATCCCATCCCAAAAAGGTTATATTGGAATTGGAAAAGGTTCAGAAAAGGGCAACAAAAATGATTAGTAGTATGGAATGGCTTCCATATGAGGAGAGATTAATAAGATTAGGACATTTTGGTTTGGAAAAGAAATGACTGAGGGGGTGTAATAGAGTTCTATAAAACCATGACTGGTGAGGAGAAAGTAGATAAGGAAGTGTTATTTACTCCTTCTCATAACACAAGAACTAGGGGTCACTAAATGAAATTAATAGTCAGCAGATTTAAAACAAACAAAAGGAAGTATTTCTTTACACAACGCACAATCTGTGGAACTCCTTGCCAGAGGATGTTGTAAAGGCCAAGACTATAACAAGGTTCAAAAAAGAACTAGATAAATCCATGGAGGATAGGTCCATCAATGACTATTAGCCAGGATGGTGTCCCTAGCCTCTGATTGCCAAAAGCTGGGAATGAGGAACAGAGAATTGATGATTACCTGTTCTGTTCATTCCCTCTGGGGCACTTGGAATTGGCTACTGTCAGAAGACAGGATACTGGGCTAGATGGACCTTTGGTCTGACCCAGTATGGCCGCTCTTATGTTCTCACTTCTGTGCTCTTCTGCACATTTCCTCATTTCAGCCTGAGCTGCAAGAAGTACCAAAATACCACAAGCACAGCTGCGATCACTGGTTTTAGGCCGCTAAACCCCCAAAGTACCGGAAATCACAGAATAAAGGCTATTCCCATAAGCCTTCCAGATGAAAACGCTCTGGGTATATTTGAACAAACAGCATTAGGCTATTTAGTCAAACCTTTTGATGTTTGCCTATTACTATTTAATTTACAGTAAGTATGTAGTAACTCACTGAATACCATGGTAACTAACGAAAATGCTATTGCATCACTTTGTGGTCAGGCTCTCAATAATTTCATGGGGAAGCAGTAATTAACTTCTTTTACCATCGACTCAGCACATGGAATAGTTTCCCTCCAGCACTGTTTGTGATGATTGACCCACATCTCAACACCAGACATTTGACATTTTTAGTGGATAATATCAAACTGAGAAAAGCAGCAGATAAAAATACAGTGTGTTTAGGATATGTTATTCCTGAGCACCCACACCTAAGATCTACTATAGTCCCTAGTAGAAATCCACCCTTGATCGCAAAAGATATGGCAAATGCCACTCTTCATCAGAGATTTCCCAGATGTGAAAAAGAGCTCTGTGTAAGTTTAAAAGCTTGTCTTTCTCACCAACAGAAGTTGGTCCAATCAGAGATATTACCACCTTGTCTCTCTAGTCTTCATCAAAATATTCCAGCCTCCGGTGGATGCCACATTACAGTCATTGTATGTGATGAAAAGTAGCATTTTTAATGTTATCTATCACCTGAGTAATTTGAAGTGCATGATCTATGGCCTTTCAAAGGAAAATCTGTTTCTTGGTTCCTCAGTGGGCAGGAGTCTGCCCAAACCCACTATTTGAGGGTTACTTTTTAAGCAACAGCTGTCAAAATACAACAGTGACACAAGTATACTTTACCCATAAAAGGATTGCAAACATGGTATCTGCCTATTATTGTGTTTTATCCATTTAACGGTGGTGCCCACTTGTGAACCAATCTTTAATCTATTGTACCCAAACAATCATTACTACCTAAGAAAAAAATATGAATATGTAATTGTAACACCACCACAAAACTTCTCCAGAACATAGTCATCTCTACCTGGTCTGAGATAGCACATTTTCTGTTATTTATCTCTTTATCAAACTAAACTCCCCTGTTGGTCTGTCTGCATCCATCTGTTGTCTCTTGTCTTATACTTAGATTGTAAGCTCTTTGGGGCAGAGACCGTGTTTTTTTGTTCTATGTTTGTGCAGTGCCTAGCACAGTGGGGTCCTGGTGCATGAGTAGAGCTCCTAGGTGCTACAATAATACAAATAATAATAAGGAGAAGAGGAGCTAGGCTTATAGTCATGATGAGGTGACTCCTCAAGCCTAACCTTTGCCGGTTTTGCCAAGGCTGAGAAGAGAAAGAGATCAAAGGAAACATCAAATCATTATAGGATCCTGGGCCTAGAAAAAGGAGGGGGGTGAGTGAGTTGCCGTAGCCTGCCCAGGGCATCTCAGAGAAAACTGACATGCTGGCAAGGGAACACGCGGACAGGCAGCATGCTGCAAGGACAGTCAGTTTCTCCCAGACAGAGATGATAGTTAGCTGAGTTTCAGGGACCTTATGAAAACAAGCAAGGAAAGATTGAAGTGTAAGATCCATGCATATAGACGTTTTAATGGTTTTACCCTTTGCTCTATGCGCTTCATACCTTTGGGAGAATGAATAAAGAATAATTTGGTCTGAAGATGCTATTTTTGAGTCTCTTTAACCACCTCGCTGGTCACAGATCCTTGGAGAGAAGGGACTCACACGTAACACATGCAGCTGGGTTACCATGGTTGGGAAATGGGGACTGCAGCCCAGACACTCAGTCCCAGAGCTGTTGCACTGCATGCTTCGGCCCAGAGGCAGGTACAGGGAACCAGGCCTATCCCATAAGAGGTGGTTTTAAGAGGGACTATATGAGAGTCTAAAGTGCAGTTCATCCTGTAACTGTAACATTTGGTATTTAGCATCACTTCTTGAAAAATGTATCACCCAGGCAAGTGCTGTAGTGCTTCAGTGTAGACACTCTCTACATTGATGGGAGTGGTTCTCGTGTCAGTGCAGTTAATCCACCTCCGCGAAAGGCAGTAGCAGGCAGTTACTATTTGCATCTTTCTGAAAGTTTAGTCCATCTGAGCACAGTTGGTGCTGAATAGCAAAGAAAGCATTCAAAATCTAAATAACAGGACATGGGATGTGAGTTTGTGTGTATGCAAAAAGCAAAGGTGAGCCAGTTTTGAAAGAATAAGAAGTCACCAGTTTCTAAAACCAAACTCAGCCCTTTAAGTTTCTGAATTGTGTGGATTAGAAATTGATCAAACTTTGCAGCTTGTTTCTACCTTCATAATAGGTCAAACCCAAACCCTGGATGTTATCAAAATTCAGTCAGTGAATCATGTCTTCATTTAACTACGATGCCAAATGGAACAACCGCAAGTAAAAAAAGTACCAACAAAATGATCATCTACAACTACACCCTTTCAGCATCACTTCCTAAAAGGTGCTGCTGTCACCACATGCACTCACCCCCATTCTTAAAACTGCATGCATTGTGCTGGACCTGAACACCCACAAACTTTGGAGAAGTACAGATCCAAATCTAAAACTCAGATTTATCTTTGGCAGGGCCAGCTCCAGGCCCCAGCGCTCCAAGCGCATGCTTGGGGTGGCATGCCGCGGGGGGCGCTCTGCTGGTTGCCGGGAGGGTGGCAGGCGGCTCCGGTGGACCTCCCACAGGCATCCCTGCAGAGGGTCCGCTGGTCCTGCGGCTCCGGTGGAGCATCCACAGGTAAGCCTGTGGGAAGTCCACCGGAGCCGCGGGACCAGCGGACCCTCCGCAGGGATGCCTGCGGGAGGTCCACCGGAGCTACGGGACCGGCGAGCGGCAGAGCGCCCCCCGCGGCATGCCGCCGTGCTTGGGGCAGCGAAATGGCTAGAGTCGGCCCTGATCTTTGGCATCAATTTGTTTATTATTTTGATTCCATTGTCTATCTAGGACTGGAATCAAGTTTAGCTAGATGAAACGAGGAAAGAAGACTATATGGTTTTTTTGGCTAGGATTGTCTATGGCAGTGAAGGTAATCTCAAGAGAGATTTTCTTCTCATGTGATTCCCAGTGTAATGTGTCACAGAGGTAGATGTTCCTCTGAATTCCTGACTGTAATTCTCAGTAAGCAAGAAATGAACTACACACATTCATTGATGAGAAAATAGGTCCCTAGTTTGTTTAGTATGACAGGGTAGGTCTCTTGGCAGTTGTATGAGGCACTGTGGTTTACCAGACCCCAGATAAACCTGGCCCTCAGTGTCTGAATACCAAACTGTTTGCACACTTCCACCTAGTTAGCCAAGGGCTATTTAAGCCTTACAAAGATAGGCCTAAGGCAAAAACCTGGATCTAAACTCACCCCAAGTGTGGCCCTGAGCTGGATCTAGATTGAGGAATTCTAATTCTTTTTATGTACTCAAAATGTTATTTCTGGAGAAACCGTTAGTATTTTTTTGAATCCCAACACTTTTTACCCTCTGGTTTTAAATCTTTGAACTGCCCCACCCTGCTCTGCACTCTGCTGTCTTGCTTCATGCACACGGATTATTATTCTTTACACTTCCTGGACCAGCTATGCTTATTGCTAAGTGGCAGAGAGAATTCATGCACATCTATCCCCTTTCCTTTTACTGGGAAGTTAATGGGCTTGTGTTTCTCTAATCCTGATGCTGGACCCTTCCTCCTGACATTAGTTTGGGCTCAACAATAGTTTTAAAGACAATAAATGTGGAAACATAAGAAAACCAAAATGCAACATATGCTCAGGGCTAAAAAGAAAAGCCAAGAGCAGAAGTGAAAATTTCAAAGAAAAAGACACCAGTTAAAAACTCTTTACAAATCAGAGCCAGTTGGAAATATTAGAAAAGAAGGATTGCACTTTCACTTGATACAGGTCAAGGAAAGCACTAAATACTTATTCCCCTTTCTTTTAGTGCAGAGCTACAAGAGGTTTTGTTTCACCACATAGCTGCCACAGAGAGACTCGACGATATCGGACTTATTGATCCAGATTTGCCTTTCTCACTCTCTTCTTTTGTTATTGAGAAGAAGAGGGATGTGTTATAATCATCTTTGTAGTAGATTATATTTTCCGTATATACCTCTGTTTGCTAGAATTAGTTGAATTATTGGTTGATGAGACTAATTTATCCCACTTTTTCTACTCATGAATTGATCATAGCTCCAATTCCTACTGTCTCTCAGAGACAAAAGGATGCCAATAACAACATCCCAATTGATCATAAATTCATCCTGATTTCTATGAGTAAATCATGAGTATTCACCAAACAGCTTATAGATATACACTTCAACTGATGGGTTGTTCATAAACCATTGCCTTTGCAAATACCCTTGTTTGTTTATTTTGTTTATGATGTATAGCAGGTCATCTAATTCACACGCTATTGTTTCTGCTCCCTGACTGAATGGCTGAAACTTTTAAAACAGGAGTATAACAAATGAAGCATATCAGCTGTGACAAAGTTCCTCCTCTACCTTGGTGGGTCCTGCGCTCATTGGCAGATTTGCTCACCTCAGTGATCTCCCCCACAGTCTGGATCAATTCCTCCTGTGTTGGATCAGGAGTTGGGAGGTTTGGGGGGAACCCAGACCTGCCCTCTACTCTGGGTTCCAGCCCAGGGCCCTATGGATTTGCAGCTGTCTATAGTGCCTCTTGTAACAGCTGTGTGACAGCTACACCTCCCTGGGCTACTTCCCCAAGGCCTCCTCCAAACACCTTCTTTATCCTCACCATAGGACCTTCCTCCTGGTGTCTGATAATGCTTGTACTCCTTAGTCCTCTAGCAGCACACCCTCTCAGTCTCAGCTCCTTGTGTCTCTTACTCCCAGCTCCTCACACACACTTCCTCGCCTCTGGCTCCTCCCCATCTGACTGGAGAGAGCTCCTTTTAAAACCCAGGTGCCCTGATTAGCCTGCCTTGATTGGCTGCAGGTGTTCTAATCAGCCTGTCTGCCTTAATTGGTTCTAGCAAGTTCCTGATTACTCTAGTGCAGCCCTTGCTCTGGTCACTCAGGGAACAGAAAACTGTTTCTCCAGTGACCAGATCTCCCTTCTGCCACTCTGCTGTAGAGGAAGGAGGGAGAGGGCTGCTGCTGCTGTTCCTGCTGGGCGCTGGGCCCTCGCTGCTGCTGTTTCTGCTGCTGTTCCTGCTCCTGCTGCTTCCCTGGCTGGGCTAGACACCACCACCTACCCCTCTCTCTGCTGTCTGTTTGCTGGCTGGCTGGTGGTTCCCCCCCACCTCAGTTACTGCTGTTATTCCACCTACAACCCCTTGGGGGGGGGGCTGCTGGCCTGCTTCCCAGAGAGGAGGGGAGTGAGGGACCCCAGCTCTTGTTGCTGAGACCACCACCCTCTGAGCAGGGGTCCCTCCTGCCTGGACGCCAGACCACCACCACCTGGAGCTGCTGGGCCTACTGTGGATGTTGCTGGGGAGCTGTTGGTGCCCGGAGAAGGAGAGGAAGGAGAAGAGGACCGCCTGCTGCTGGAGACAGTATGAAGACCACTGTGGAGGGGGCTTTTCTGGACTGAGTCTTTTTCGAACTGTGCTCTTGTGGTGGGGGTTTGGACTGTGTCTGCTGGGGCACCGGGGGTGTGGCGTAGAGCCTGCCCCCAGTCCATCCGTGTCCCCCTTCGCCCCCACCACCATCGTTGCCCCCTCCACCACCCCCGCTGGCTGTTTTCCTTCTGCTTTGGACTCCTGCCTCTGGGTCTGAGCTGCTCGCCTGGCTCACCACGCCCACTTCCGTCATTTGGGCCTGCAGCAGCAGCAATCAACCATTGACTTTTTGGCACAAGTGCCTGTGGGTGCACCACCTCCCCCCTCATACTGGACTGACCCCCTCCCCTTTGCCACATTTGTCCACCCCACCTATTTCCCTCTGTTGCCTGATAGTTCTGCCCCAGCCCTGTAGCTGTCCCCGTGGTTCCTCTACCCCAATCTCAGCTTGCCCTTTCCCCCCACCCTGTGCTACCCCAGCCCTGATCGGTTCCCCCTCATGCGCCCACGCCCCCTCTCAGGCGCTTGTGCCCTTCCCCATTTGGTTTCCCCTTGTTCACTGCACTCCCCCCTCTGCCGTTGCCCCCCCCCGCTCCCCTAGTGCAACTGGAGGAGCCGGAACCCCCCTATGCGTTGGTGCCCTGCACCAATCCCACCCGTAGTCCTTGGTTGCTCCCTACGCCCCTTTAGCCTTCCCCTTCTGGCGCCCTCCTCCCCTGCCTGCAGCCTAGCGGGGAAGGGTGGCCGCCTCCTCTCCTTCCCCTCCCCTCGCTGTTTGTCCCCCTCCCCGCTCTCATTATGGCAGGGGATGCGGCGGGGGAGACCCCTCGCGATGCTCCCACTACCCCTCCTCCACCTGCCCCCGTGTCCACTGCCCAAGCCTCTACCTCGACCGCTGCTGCTGATCCACCTACCACCGCCCCTGCTGGGGCACTGGCAGCAGCGAGTACTGGGGAGACCTCCGTTGCTGCCACGTCTCTCGTCTCTTCTGATTCGGGGGGAGCCCCCCCAGCCGGTGGGAAGGGTCGGGGTGGGAAGAAGGGTAAGGGCCCCGCTAGAAAGGCCAGGCCCTCCATGGCGGAGACTGCCCCCGTTGCCGCAGCCCCGCTACTGGCTGCGGCGTCCCTCCCCGCTGTTCCCTCCACCAGCTCTGCAGGTGTCCCTCCCCCGGCCCCCAGGGCGTACGCCCAGGTGGCGGCGGCCCCCCCGCCTGCCGCTGCTCCTCCGCCCGCCGCTTCCGCCAACATCTACAGCGGCCGGGGCCCCTTTCCCACTTTGACCAGGAAGCACGGCGTCCGTTGCCTCCTGGTGCCCGCCTCGCCCCACGTGGAGACCTACGTGCGGGCGTTGGCCAGGGTAGTGGGGCCCACAGCCATCGTGGCGGCCTCCAAAATGTACGGGAAGGTGGTCTTCTTCCTGGCATCGGAGGCTGCCGCCCAGGAGGCGGTAGAGACGGGCCTGGCGGTGGGGGGCGTGTTCGTCCCCCTGGAGCCGTTAGAAGACCTGGGGGTCCGCTTGATCTTGACCTCCGTCCCTCCCTTCCTGCCCAATGCCGCCCTGCTGCCCGCCCTTTCTGCCCTGGGACGCCCCATCTCTGTCATCAGCCCTCTCCCCTTGGGCTGCAAGGACCCCGCCCTCCGTCATGTTCTCTCGTTCCGCCGGCAAGTGCAGCTTCAACTGCCACCGGCGGCGCGTGGCGGAGAGGCGCTCGAGGGGTCCTTTCTGGTCCCTTACCAGGGAGCCCACTACCGGGTGCATTACTCAACGGGGGAGGCCCGGTGCTACCTCTGCCGGGCGATGGGGCATGTCCGGAGGGACTGTCCCTTGGCCCAGCACGGAGGAGCGTCCGGGACCCCCGAGCCCTGGCAAGGCGCCGGCCCTGTCATCGCCGGTCCCCCTAGCTGCCCGGCACCCGAAGCTGCCCCTCCTCCTCCTTCTCGGTCCACCTCTGTGGAGGAGGGTGTGGCGGGGCTACCGCCGGCCGTGGGAGAGGGCTCGTCCCAGGGGGAATCCTCCCGGGTTTCTGCTGTCCCACCACTGCCTCCTCGAGTCCCTGAGCCATTGCCCTTGCCCCCCGAGCCGACCCCTGTTAGCCAGCCCCCGGATGATGCCATGGAGGGCTGGTCCTTAGTGCAGGGGAAGCGGGGCAAGCGGAAGGCTCGAGTTTCTTTACATCCTTCGGATTCGGAGGCCCCCCGGAAGAGCAGGAAGGGGGGCGCCGATGTTGAGTCTTCCGCCTTGTCCCCTGATGACTCCCAGTTTGTGGTGCCGGCTGGGGATGCCGTGGCAGCACCGGAAGGTGACACCGCCCCTCCTCCGGGGTCCCTTCCCGTGGATGCCCCCGAGGGAGCCTCTCTCGCCCCCTGCCCACTTGGCGCCTCTGAGAGCGCCGTGGTGGGTATCGCCTCGGGTGCTGGCGGGGAGGGCCCTGGGGTGGTGGACTGTGATCTCCCTCCCATCTACGCAGAAATCGAGGCCCTGGGTTTGATCCCGGTCACGCAGGGGGAGGACGACCCTCTGCCGGCGGGCCTCGATCTGGGCGACCTCACTACATCCCCCCTGTCCCTGGGTTCCCTTCCCCTACCCGCTGTCTCTGCTCCCACCTCTGAGGGTCCCCTGGAATCTTCCCTCGACTCGGCTGTGGGTGGCGCTCTGTTGGCAGCTGCCGAGCCCCTTGGGGCGACGGCCAGTGCCCCGCTGCCGAGACCCGCTTCCCAGGGGGTGTCCCTCTTGGGTGTGGAGGACCCGCCCTCCTTCCTCAGCGGGGACCCCGTTGACCACCATCTCTCTCTGGGTGCCGAGGCTGCCGTACGTGCCACAGTGGCTGAGCCCGGCATCGTTAGGGGTCCCCTGCCCACTTCCCAGATCCTTGAGCCTGGCCAGGAGGAGCCACCTTCTGGCGTCTCACCTATGGAGGCTCCGGATCCTGCCTCTACCTCCTTCCCGGATTCTCTCCCTGATCCCCGCCCTACTCCTGTTGGCTCTGTCCTTGTCCCCCCCACTTCCTGTGATGCCAGTGCCGCCCCTGGCAATACCTCCCAGGGAGCGGGTTCACTAGTTCTTTCCTGTCCCGACCCCCCAAGGGCTGCTGTTCTCCTTCCACCGCCCCTTCTTGAATTTGAGAGCGGGGCGGGTCGTGTGGCGTCGGTCCATCTGCTGCCACGTTGGGGATCTGCCCCCTGCCTACCCGCCTTGGTGGGCCACGGGGCTGTGACGGGGGCCCCACTGGGGGCCAGTCATCGATCAGTGACCCCACCCCCCCATGCGCTGAGGGAGGAGCTGCGGGAGTTCCTTGAGGATGTCCGTGGCTCCCGGAACAAAGTCCATCTTGCGCTCCAGCGGTGGGGGGATTTCCATCAGGTCCTCCGGGCCGCGAGGGCCCTCATGGGGGAGGGTAAGAGGACCGGGAAGCAGGCCGCCGCGGCCTACCGGCGGATCCGTGTCTTCCGTGACTCCTTACTCACCTTCGGGGTTGGTCACGGATTGCTGCGCGGCCTGCCGGAGGCCGTGGGCGTGTCTGCCAGCGAGGATCCCCCCCAGCCCTCCTCATGGCGCCGATCATCCTTGCCACCTTAAACACTCGAGGCTGTAGGATGGGTCTCCGCAGGAGCCAGGTGCTCTCCTTCCTCCGGGAGGGGGGGTACTCTGTGGTTTTCCTGCAGGAGACCCATACGGATCCGGCCGCTGAAGCTAGCTGGCGGCTGGAGTGGGGGGATGGGGCCTACTTTAGCCACTTCTCTGTCTGCGCGGCTGGAGTGGCGACCCTGTTCTCCCCCGACCTACGGCACGAGGTGCTAGGGGTCGCCGAGGCTGTGCTGGGTCGCCTGCTGCACCTCCGGGTCCGCATGGAGGGGCTTGTGGTTCATCTCATCAACGTTTACGCCCCGACATCGGCCCCGGAGAGGCTACGTTTTTATCAGCAGGCATCCGCCTTCCTTGGCTCCCTGGACCCTCATGAGTGCCTGGTCCTGGGAGGGGATTTTAACACCACCCTCGAGGAACGGGACAGCTCAGGGACCGAGCAGTGCCCGGCAGCTGCGGACGTCCTCCGGGAGATTGTCGACCGCCACTCCCTGGTGGACATCTGGCGCGACCACCACCCAGACGACGTCTCGACGTTCACCTTCGTCCGGGTGGAGGCCCATCGGTCGTGCCACTCCTGGCTGGACCGTATTTACCTGTCACGTTTCCACCTTTCACGGGCCCACTCCTCCAGCGTTCGGCCGGCCCCCTTTTCGGATCACCACCTTGCCACCGTGACGGCCTCTCTCTGCGCGGAGAGGCCGGGGCCGGCCTATTGGCACTTTAATAATAGTTTGCTGGAGGATGCGGGCTTTGTGGCGTCCTTCCGGGAGTTCTGGCTGGCCTGGCGAGGGCAGAGGCGTGCCTTTTCCTCGGCGCGGCGGTGGTGGGATCTGGGGAAGGTGCGCGCCCGGCTCTTCTGCCGTGACTACACTCGGGGTGCCAGCCGACGGAGGGATGCGGCGATAGGGCAGTTGGAGCGGGAGGTCTTGGAGCTGGAGAGGCGTCTGGCCGTCAACCCCGCGGATCCATCCCTCTGCGGAGCGTGCTGGGAGAAGCGGGAGGAGCTCCGGGCCCTCGAAGACCATCGGGCCCGGGGTGCTTTTGTTCGATCCCGCATCCACCTCCTTCGGGAGATGGATCGCGGCTCCCGCTTCTTCTACGCCCTGGAGAAAAGGAGGGGGGCCAAGAAGCACGTCACCTGCCTCCTGGCGGAGGACGGCACCCCCCTCACGGATCCGGCGGAGATGTGCCAGAGGGCCAGGGCCTTCTACGCCACTCTTTTCTCCCCGGATCCGACCGATCCTAACGCTTGCAGAGTGCTCTGGGACGGGCTCCCGACGGTCAGCACGGGCGACCGGGACCGGCTAGAGCTGCCTCTCACTCTGGCCGAGTTCTCGGAGGCCCTCCGTCACATGCCCACCAATAAATCTCCGGGCTTGGACGGGCTGACCGTGGAGTTCTACCGCGTGTTCTGGGACGTCCTCGGCCCAGACCTGGTCACTGTCTGGGCTGAGGCTTTGCATAGCGGGGTCCTCCCTCTCTCGTGCAGGCGAGCCGTGCTGGCCTTATTGCCGAAGAGGGGGGACCTCCGCGACTTACGGAATTGGCGTCCCGTCTCGCTCCTCAGCACGGACTACAAAATTGTTGCGAAGGCCATCTCGATGCGGCTAGGGTCCGTGCTGGCGGACGTGGTCCATCCAGACCAGACCTACACCGTCCCGGGCCGCACCATCTTTGATAACTTGTATCTGGTCCGGGACCTTCTGGAATTGGGGTGTAGGGATGGTCTGTCGTTCGCCCTCCTGTCCCTGGATCAGGAGAAGGCGTTCGACCGGATGGATCACGGGTATCTCCTGGGCACTCTGCGAGCGTTCGGCTTCGGACCCCTGTTTGTGGGTTTTCTGCAGGTGCTGTACGCTTCTGCGGAGTGTCTAGTCAGGCTCAACTGGACCCTGACTGAGCCGGTCAGCTTCGGGCGGGGAGTGCGGCAGGGGTGCCCCCTCTCGGGCCAGCTGTACGCTCTGGCGATCGAGCCCTTCCTCTGTCTCCTCCGCAAGAGGTTGACGGGGTTGGTGCTTCAGGAGCTGGGGCTGCGGCTGGTCCTGTCGGCATACGCTGACGATGTGCTCCTCGTGGTCCAGGACCCGGGCGACTTGGCGCGGGTGGAGGCTTGCCAGGCTGTGTACTCGGCGGCCTCCTCCGCCCGGGTCAACTGGGTCAAGAGCTCTGGCCTGGTGGTCGGGGACGGGTGGCAGGCGAGCTCCCTCCCACCTGCGCTTCAGGCCATCCGGTGGAGCGCGGGTCCGCTGCTCTATCTCGGCGTTTACCTTTCTGCCACGCATCCGTCTCCGCCGGAGAACTGGCAGGATTTGCAGGGCAGGGTGACGGAGCGGCTCCGGAAATGGACAGGACTACTCCAGTGCCTCTCCCTTCGGGGGAGGGCACTGGTGCTTAATCAACTGGTCCTGTCCATGCTCTGGTACCGACTCAACACCCTGGTCCCGGCCCCGGGTTTCCTGGCCAACCTCCGGACGGTGATTCTGGAGTTCTTTTGGCCGGGGACGCACTGGGTCTCTGCAGGGGTCCTCCACCTGCCCCTGAAGGAGGGGGGGCAGGGCCTGAAGTGCTTACGCGCTCAGGTCCATGTCTTCCGCCTCCAGGCCCTGCAGAGGCTCCTGTTTGGTGCGGGTAGTCCGGCGTGGAGCGTATTGGCGCACGCCTTCCTCCGCCGCTTCCGAGGGCTCCGATACGACCGGCAGCTCTTTTACCTCCATCCGAGAGGTCTTCCGCGAGACCTCTCCGGGCTGCCGGTCTTCTACCAAGACCTCCTCCGGACCTGGAAGCTCTTTTCAATGACCAGGTCCGTGGCGGCCACCGTGGGGGTTGACCTCCTCGCGGAGCCCCTGCTACACAATCCCCAGCTTCGTGTGCAGGTGGCAGAGTCCCCCACGGTGTGCCAGAGGTTGGTCTCGGCAGGAGTCACCAGGGTCGGAGACCTCCTGGACTATGACCGGGGAGACTGGCTGGATCCCCTGACGCTCGCTCAGCACATGGGGCTCTCCAGACCTCGTACTCCCCAGCGCGTACTTCAGGAGGTGAAGGCCGCTTTACTGCCCGCTGCTCGGGCTTACCTCGACCGGGTCCTGCGAGAGGGCACGCCCCGACCACCCTCCACCCCAGGCCCCGTGGACATTTTTATCGGGCCCCTGCCCCGTGGACCCAATCGGCCCCCTCACCCTTTCACTGCCAGCCGGCTGCATGATCTGCAGCCGGTTTTGTTCCAGACCGCGCCACGGAAACATCTGTACTCGCTCGTGCTCCATACCCTTCACTACCTCACCCTCGCGTCCCGCCCCGATACCAAATGGCGGGACCTCCTGCCGCCTCTCGAGGGTGAGGAGCCCCGGTGGGCCAGCTTGTACTCTGCCCTGGTCCCGAGGCCCGCCGGGGATATCAGTTGGCGGCTCCTTCACGGAGCCGTGAGCACGGGCGTGTACTTGGCGCGGTTCACATCTGTCCCTAGCACCTGCCCTTTCTGTGGTGAGAAGGAGACCTTGGCGCACGTTTATTTGGAGTGCGCCAGGTTGCAGCCCCTGTTCCGGCTCCTCCTGAATATTTTCCTGCGTTTTTGGTTGCACTTTTCCCCTCACCTTTTTATCTACACGCTCCCCATCCGTGGCCCTACGAAGTCGCGGGATCTCCTTCTCAACCTCCTCTTGGCCCTGGCCAAACTGACCATCTACAACACCAGGGAGAGGAGGTTGGCCGACGGGATTTCCTGCGACTGTGGGGCCTATTTCCGTTCCTCCGTCTGCTCTCGCATCCGGGCAGAGTTCCTCTGGGCGGCGTCCACTGGCTCCCTTGACGCCTTCGAGGAGCAGTGGGCGTTGTCCGGGGTTCTCTGCTCGGTGTCCCCATCGGGTTCCCTTCGTTTAGCCCTATGACCTCACTCCCGATCCTGTTTTTTTTCATTAGTTGTCCCCCGTAATTATTTGGTGTCCCAGACCTGTGGGTCCTCCCCTTAGGCTGGGGGGAGGCCCTTTAGAAGTGGGCGGGCTTCGCCCGCCCACCCCCGCTGGATGCCAATAGGACCAGTATATTTGCCCTCTACCAGACTCCTGCACCCCACCGGCCTGGGTCTGTCACATAGCTAATGAGCAACTGCTAATGCATCTCTCTTATGAGTTACCAGATGAATAATAATTTGTGTCAAAATTTACAAAATGTTTAGAATTCATAAATATACTGGCAATTGAAATGCTGAAATAAACATGAGCCCAGAACACCAGCAGAGAGCTCTAATCATGAATATAGTCATGAATCACTTTCTTCCATTATTAAGCCAGTGCTGGTGCTTACTAATTTGTCTCATCTCTGCAGGGTACTTTGAAAAAAAAAGATTTTAATTGAATAGAACACAAAATACAAACTCCATCCCCAACTAACCATGGACATTTGACTAAAACTTAATCAGAGAATTTGACAAAACAAGGGCAAATAATACAGGTTAGCTTGTGTTTAGAAGTAGGACAATTAATTTTTTAAACATTATAAGGAGGCAGTATGGTCTAGAATGGAAGACTGAGGGCTTGTCTACACTTACAGCGCTGCAGTGGTGCAACTGTTGCATTCAATGAAGACGCTACCTACAATGACGGGCAAGCTTCCCTGAGAGGTGGTTGCTATGTCAATGGGAGAAGACTTACCATCAACATAGCGCTGTTTACACTGGGGGTTAGGTTGATATAACTATGTCACTTAGGAGCGTGAATTTCCACATCCCTGAGTTAATAGTTATACTGGCATAAGTTGGTTGTGTAGACCAAGCCTGGTAATCAGGAGACTTGGGTTTCTCATCCTAACAGTGTCTTGCCGCCTCTCAGAGGTGTTGTGAACCTACCTATCTGTCTTGGTAATTCTGTTATGCATATTCCCATGGAATCTGGGCTTTAACTAATGCATATGAAATGCTTTGAGCGCCTTGAAAGGAAGGCACTTTTAAAATGGTGTATGTGATGCTTTTTAAAAACTAGAATGAATTCCCAAAAGCATCCAGCTTCCTCAGGGTGGTAGGGTTCATTTTTATACACTCTCCTCTAAGGAATATTTTGAAAGAAATGTTTATATGGTGAGTTAAGGCAGGATTCATTTTTCTAAGAAGCATCCAGTTTAAAATGAAGAAGTACTTCCCAGAATTTTGGTCACTGGTTCCTGAGTGGAAATATTTGAAGCTGTTACTAACATATTTATAATGTTTAATATTCCATCCCAGAAAACATTTCTAATTTACTATGACTCAGTATTTTTACTTTTTTTGGGCAACAGAAAAACAATGAAACTTCTGTTTCTCATCAAATTTTGGCAGAGAAAGACACTGCAGACTGGCTTTGGCAGAACCACAGTCTGAGAAAAGGTCACTCTTTTTGGCTGAAAATTGTTGGTTTTGGACATCATCTAGGTTTGCCCAGGTCTATGGAAGCCACTGTCTTCAGGTGAAGAAATCACATGAAAGTGCTTATTCTACAAGTTACTCTTTATTCGTGTCAACCAAAATAATCACTTCTTGTGAGAGACACTCAGCATGAAGTAATCCCAGGGACTATGTTCCACTGTTTTATTAGACTGGGCTGTTTGGCAGCTCCACAGATATTTCCTTAAAAGGGATGGTAATAGTATTGCACAACAATTTTTGATTTCATGAAGAGGACTCTTTGCTCCTGATTTTGTAAATAGGGGGAGAACTGTATAGGGAAGGTATGTCAGATGGGTGCTGTATATATTTAAAAATAAAAAACCTAAAAAAAAAAATCAGGAAACTCAAGAGATAAGAAGGGATGCATTTAACACCTTCATAATCAAAACATTATGGGCCAAATCCTCAGCTGATGTACAGTCATAGTTCCACTGAAGCCAGGGTTGGATGTAGGGGCAGGTGACCCAAGTGACCCCATGGGGTACCGGGGAGTAGGGAGGGTGCCGGGTTTAGGATGCTGTTTTTGATGTTAGTGATAAAGGGAAAATAGAATGTTTGAAGTAAAATGTTCCAGGTATTCTGTATGTGGATTCATTTTTCACTAACCTCCTACAATGCTCTGGACCTTTGTAGAATCTCATGGAACCTTCCAGACTTTCTGAGAACTACATTTTGCTTATATATGACATGAATAAATACAGATTTACAGATCCTAGCATGTAAATTTATAAATCATGCATGTAATTTGTCCATCAAAGTTGTGAAATGGGCTACAAATGCAATACAAAATTAGGTATTCCAAAGTTTAACAAATGCTGTTGTGGGGTGACAAAGATGCTTCTCACCTGGGGTGCCATTTGGTCTAGGACTGGCCCTGACTGAAGCCAGTGGAGCTTTGACAGTTCACATCAGCTGAGGCTCTGTCCCTGTATTTATGCAGTGTGGATAATTCAGGACTACTATAAAAACTTTAACCTTGACATACCCTGAGAATGGATCAGATTTTCAAAAGTGCCTGAGTGACTCAGGAGCCTAAGGTCCATTTTCAAAAGTAATCGGCACCGTGGAGCCTACCCCTCATTGCAAGCCAGGGGGATTTAGGCTCGTGAATACTTAAATTGCTTCTGAAAATTTTACCCTTGATGTCAATGAGTATTAGACAGCTAAATTCCTTTGAGGATCTGGGCCATTGGTGCTTTTGAAAATGTTACTCTTTCTTTAAATTTATTGTTGCAGTAACTTTTTTTGTACTTAATTTATTTGTTTTTATACAGACAAAAGAGGGAAGGAAGGGTGTAGAAATGAAATACTATCTGAGCTTTATAATGGCGTTTCCTTAGGCCCCGGGCACTCTGGAGCATTACTGATTTTCGGTACAGTCCCTCTCAATTGCCATTTCCCTGTTGTTTAGACAGCACTTTGTTCCCAGATGTTGTCCAGTATGCACCCTCAGGCAAAGTAGCTCTCTCAAGAACTACTGGAGTGGCCTGATTTTGTAAAAATTGACTCAGTTTTCTCCAACACACACTGAATATGTTATTAGCATCAAAACAGAGGCAGCTCCCATCTTGGGGACATGAGCAGGGGATACTTATCAAAACTGTCTTCACCCAGCAGATGCGAAGGGCCAGATCCTCAGCTGATATAAATTGACATAACTTGTTTGACATTAATGGAGCTATGCAGGTTTGTTCTGTCTGAGGCTCTGATCCTGCTTCACCTTCTCTACGGAAGTGAAACGCGGCCCAGATTGCACTATTGACTAAGGTGACCAGACAGCAAGTGTGAAAAATCAGGACGAGGGTGGGGGGTAATAGGAGCCTATATAAGAAAAAGACCCAAAAATCGGGACTGTCCCTGTAAAATCGGGACATCTGGTCACTCTACTATTGACAGACAACAGTCTGATGATTGGCTAAAGAGAAATGAAACTCTTCCCCTTAATCTGAAACCCTTCTTATCTTGGAACATTTAGAGTAGAGTTTGCATTTCATTTCAGGAGTTTTTAAACAAACACATCATCCATAGGGAAGAAATAGCCACTGCCATTTAAGATTAATCAGCCTGCTAGAGAAATGCTTCTTTCCCCAGATGTGGAATTCTTCTCCCAAATTCTCCCTCAAAAATACACTGGTTTGAGGCTAACATTTAAGTCCTGGACAGTGACAGACTTAAGGTCTGACATCACAAGGTCTAGAAGCAGGAACTTTTTTAAAAGGGGCAATTCCCTTTCCATTGCAACTTATAGCATTTGCATCTAGCCCTACCTAGCAAACTTACATTGTACCATTTGTACGGCCAAGCTATTTCAGGTACATTTCAAAGGTATTTTAATATATTTCCATTTTTCTTCTCTTTGAAGGCTCTATACAGATAGAAGAATGCGAAGATAACCTCAATACATTTAAGGACTTTGAAACATTTAGTAACATATTTTTTTTCCTGTAAAATATGTGTGTACACAATATATTTATAATGGTGTGCTACAATGGTTTTACTGGAAGCCACTGTAGCTCATGGAGAGGGGAGTGGGCTGGAACATAGGAGATCAGGGCTCTATTCTTGGCTCTGACACTGGGGAGGTGACTTTCCATGGTCACTCTGCCTGTCTCCCACTCTGTAAAATGGGAATAATTATATGTACTCCTCTTTATAAAATGCTTCCGAGACCACCAGATGAAAAGTGCTCCATAAAAGCAAGCTCGCATACTGAGTGACTATTTTGGGGGGCTGACCTGCATAGTTCATACAATGCCTCATGAATAATGTGACCCTTCATCAAACTCTTTATATGGCACCATATTATTATGCATTTTCTCTCTCTCAAAAAGTGCGAGATTACAGTCACACACTCCTTCTACTGAGGATTTTTAGGCAAAAGAAAGGTTAAGTACTAACAAGTGCATTCTAGCACTATTCACACCAAATAGCTCTTTATAGTTGCTTAGAAAGAATGACGTTGTTTTGAGCTCTTTAGACGGTGTAATGAGCCCATCTACTTGGTCAGCGGAGCTCTAGCCAACTAAACAAAATAAACAGAATAAGATCCACATGAACAACAACTCAGACATGTATGATCCATATCATGATATGGTGGAGGTGGATTCCATAAGACAATATTAAACATATTCTTTGCACAGTATTATAATTTAGTTCAGTAACTGAAAAGTCAATGATTTCATAGTCTATGCACATAAGTTATATGGGAATCTGGATGACCTGCTGTTTTCCTATTGGATTGACCTGTGTAGGACAAGCTAATGCTAAGATAATGTAACAACTAATGTTCTAGGAAGCCGCTGGATTTTTATTAGTCTGAGAACAGAGCGTGTAGAAATGCATGTTGAGAGCTGCTAGGGTGCAGGGCAACTCCCACTAAAGTCATGGGGAACCTGTCCATTTACTGTAATGCTGGATTCTAAACCGATTAGGCTGCATTTTTGGAGTTTGTGTTTTGGGTTTTATAGAAGCTGAACATTGGAGGACACCCCAAGTCACCCTAAGACACCCCTTCCTGATTCTTCTTCACACAATGCGTAAAGTGGTGTTCTGGCTAGGATTTCATGGAATTGTTTAAAAGGCGCCTGATTTAGTCTCAGAGGAATCACAGTGGACCACATCCACAAAAGAGGAAAATCAGAAAGTTACCAGAAAATCCCGTCCCAGCCATTATTGGTGGAGCAGGGGACTTTTCTGATGAAAATGAACATCATTTTCAGCTTTGTGCTGAACAAATGGAGTGGTATTTTATGTCTCATGGAATTACTCAAAGAAAAAGACAGGGGCCCCTGAAGTCAATAGCAAAATTCCCATATATTACAATGGGGCCAGGACTTCGTACTGCAGAGGAGAGGAAACATCCACCTCTCCCAGTACAGGACCAAATGATGTTCTCAGTTCCAGCAGTGCAAATGTGGAGTAGCCCACCTGAAACTAGCAAAGCGACTCCAGATTTGCACTGTTGTGACTGCAAACAGAATTTGCCAGAGTCCCAACAGCCTAGTCAGATGAAAATCTGAGTTAAAAATGGGGTAAGGACATAAAAGGCACTTTATGTCCCCAAATTAACTTTATTGCAGAATGTTACCAGCTATGCCTTTGCTATTGCTTAGCAAGGGGAACACTGTCTGAATACCTGGGAAAACTAAAGAAAGATGGAGACTTGTCATTCTGGGCTATTTTTCTAGATGTTTTCTGACAGGCTTTTCTGTGGTTTGTCCTGAGCTAAGAGCCCTGAGCTCTCATACAACCCTCACCCCCACCCCTCTGCTCCTTCAGTCTTGGCTGTGGAGAAGGACCATAGAGCTGAAGTGATAAAGGGAAGTTTCTAAAGTGTTTAGAAGTAAACAGTTTAAAAACCACTGATGAGAACAGCATGGTCCCAGTCTGGAGGAGAAAGGGAGCCAATACAAGATGCGCATCCTTGGAAACAGAACAGTGATTTGTGCTCCTGTTAAAAGCTAGATGGGTCGGTAGTGAGGACTCTGCAAGCTTGCTGAAGAGCATGTCCTTTACGCCGGACTCCACCGCAGGGATCTAAGAGAAAGCCATTGGGCAGCGCTAAATACCTCACTGAAGGACACGAGGACTTGGAAAAGGCAGCACCGGAATTGCTGGCCAGCTCTGAGAAAAATAATACATTGGGTAGTTAAAATGGGCCTGCACGCTATGGATGCAGTTTCTCAAATTGCATATGGACTGTCTCAAACGCAGTTTGGTAGCAGTGCACTTAGAGCCAACACTATGCGCCAGATTGGCCCTGACCCTTCTGAGTGCTACTGGGTAAGGTGGAGAATGGAAAATGGGGAATGGGACAAGAAGCCTTACTCCCCCCCTCTCCATTATCTTCCCCCCCCCTCCACAAAAGGTCAGGGACAACTACAGTCCCTGTACTCAGGATTGTTCAAGGTCTGTTCCCCATGCTCCCCCATCCCAAGAGTCGTGAGGAGCACAGAAAAGAGGGCAGGTAGGTGCAAGGCTATGATTGAATCGCAGCCAACAGCAGAAGGTGCAGGCTGTGCATTCCCAGTGTGCAGCAGGGAAGGGATTGTACTTTCTAAGGCACAACCCCATCCTGCACTCACCCAGGGGTTCGCCAACGTTCCTTCACTTAGGGATGTGCCTAATGGCACCATTTTACCAGGGGCGGCTCCAGACCCCAGCACGCCAAGCGTGTGCTTGGGGCGGCATGCTGCGGG
The DNA here is from genome assembly GCF_025201925.1 of Gopherus flavomarginatus. Classification (NCBI taxonomy): domain Eukaryota; kingdom Metazoa; phylum Chordata; order Testudines; family Testudinidae; genus Gopherus; species Gopherus flavomarginatus. The sequence continues at coordinate 21,160,980 of NC_066626.1, read as the reverse complement.
GGACGCTCTGCCGGTAGCCGGGAGGGCGGCAGACAGCTCCGGTGGACCTCCGCAGGACCGGCAACTGGCAGAGCGCCCCCCCACGGCATGCCGCCCTGCTTGGGGTGGCAAAATGTCTAGAGCCACCCCTGCATTTTACCCAGTGTGCACAAGAGAGAGACTTCGCTTTGCGGAAAATTAAGGTAAAAGCAGAATATTGTGTTAAACAACATCATCCAAATCTGATTTTGACAAAGGGGTCAATTCCATCAGTGTTGGAGCCATTATAGGTTAAATCACCTATGTCTGCATTGATTCCAAGTATAGAAAGTATCCGATACCCAGGCAACATCATGTGTACAGTAATTTGATGTGTTTGGGCCACGATTGTGTCTGATAAAAAGTGTGCAGGCTCAGCTACCTGTACCAGTGATAGAATGGCACAGTTTTGCAAGATCAAACCAATATTGGTTAACGAGGCATTTAGGGAGACCAAGAATTCATTGAGATGTTCAATGGTGTTAGAAACTCTGAGCTCAAATTACAATTGTGGTTAGCCCGTAACACAGGATCAACAGGCACTGGTTTAGTCATCTCACCTAAAAACCCCATCACCTGGTGTGGCATTACACCCCATATTCTTCAGAGAAATATTGTTATGATATTAATATGGCATAATTAAGATTTGTTTTATGCAAGATGGGTCATGTGAGGTATCATTGAAAGGTTATGATTTACTGAATGTGTTTACCCAATTTATATGTATGTATCATTTCTGTATCTGAAGTTAGGAATATTGACGATGTAACAGTTACAACTGTGTGTGTACTTGGGGGAATGCCCATCAGACAGTAGGCAATCAGCCTGAATGAGTCATTTAAGGACAATAGAACTTTGGAGATACTAATCTCCCACCATCCTGAGAAGCTTCCTGGGATGTTGCTTTGACACCGCAGGGTCATCTGATGATGTCACCTGGTATGTAGTACCACCTTGGACACTGCTGGTATTTTTCCACTGGAAACAAAGGATTCCCACCTTATGCAAATTCTGTTTAAGGCTGGGAAGTAAATTGATCAAGTCTCATCTACATTGGCTCCTGGTCCAAGAAGGAAGATTGCTAAAAACACCTGAAGGGAAAGGCAGAGGTTGAGTCCAGGCTGAGACAGGGGTCCAGTTTGTAAAGAGAAATAACTGGAACTCAGCTACAGAAACTCTGCAACTTGCCTAAAACAACATTTAGGTTGAGAAATTACCTTTTGTAACTTGTTTCTTGAATGTATTAAGCTTCGTTTGTGCATTCTGTTTTATTTTCTCAGTAATCTGCTTTGTTCTGTTTGCTATCCCTTATAATCACTTAAAATTCCTTTTGCAGTTAATAAACTTATTTCTTGTTTATTTCACAACTCAGTCTGTGCAATTAATATGGGGGTGGGGGGAGGGGGCAAAAAGCTGTATATATCTCTCTCCACATTGAGGGAGAGGATGAATTTTTATGTTCTTGCACTGTGCAGATCTTTCTATACAGTGCAAGACAGTATTATTTTGGGTTTATACCCCAAAGGAGGCATGCACATGAGTACTGGGCATTCCCTGAGCTGATTCCCCCCGCACAGAGCTAATCTAAGTGTTTCTGTGTCCATTTGCAGCTGGGTGTGGCCTTACCTGTGTGCATGTGTGCTAGAGAAGGCTCGAGAGCCTGGCACAGCTAGGACAGGGTGAGGAAACGCAGGCTGGTGGAACGGGTGGAACTAGTGGGTCCCCAGCACATCAGGTGGCATCCCGGATTGGGGGTTCAACCCGTCACACTTGGGTTTTTCATTTTTTCCAAAAAACAAAAAGCTGGGCTCAGACAGAAAAGCCTGCGTTTAGCGACATGAAATTCCATGAGTTTCCACAGTGATTATAGACCACAAGCCTCTTGTTAAAATTATTGGACTAGAATTGGGTATAGCAGCTGAACTAGCTTCAGATTACAGAGCTGGGCTCTGAACAAAGTGTCTCGTCCCAAAGATCTTGGGTGTATGCTACCTATAGACCAAAGCAGTGCTGTTGAACTATCATCCCCAGCAGCTATCAAAAGTGAAAAATCCACAACCCAATTTTTCAGAAAATCTGGAGTTTGAGAGTTGCTGTAAGCTGGCTGGCCTCTGTGTCATGAAGTGCTGGCGACCTTTCAGCAGAAGCTGGCAGCACACCTCCTTCCCCTATGGCAGTCAGCCCAGACTGAGCCAGGCTGCTCCCTCTTATACTGGTGTTGCACTTCGAGCATGCCCAGTAGGGACACGGGGATGTGGCTTTGTCAGCCCACAGTGAGGGGTTAACCCCCGCAGTCCCAGTTCCACACTCCAAAATTCACATCTAAGGAATTTCAGACATTCTTTATGGTGGACGGCAGAATGCATGCTAGGTCAGCTGCTTAATGTAAAGTTTAATATGAACTCAGGAATCAGTTTGATTAAGAAAAAAGGCATAGCACGATATTACTTTTTGCCAATATATAATCTTTCTCTCTCTCTCTCTCTCTCTCATACACACACACACACACACACACACACACTCTCTCTCTCTCTCTCTCTCTCTCTCTCTCTCTCTCTTTCCTTAAATAGTGAAATATTGTAGCTTGGAGTCCATTCTGATGGTGTTTTGAGAGGGAAGTCAAGGCACCATGAGCCAAACTCTACCCATGGATACAGATGTTCACCTCCTATAGATGTCAGTGAAATATACATTCATCCATAGTAGATTTTGGCTCTGTGATTTGTTCTTTTTCTGTGTAGGAAATAGTTTAATATTAAAGATCTCAAGCAGCCTGACCATGCTACTATTATGCTGGAAGGTATTAATGGCTGCCACCAAGCAGGTCTTTGATCTATTAGACAATCACAGACCCTTATTTCAGATTAAATGGAAGGAGCAGTTAAATATTCCTTTATGGCATGATAGCTGGAAACAATAGGAGGCTACTACCATAGGCACAGGGTCATCTAGCAAAGCCTGAGCCAGGCTCAGCTGTAAGAAGGTTCCTTTTAAACTGGTTGAACCCCAGATGCTAGGTCATTGTTGGCAAGCTGTGTGCATTAGAGGCAGGAATCCAGCAAGTTGTTACTGTGGCCTTGAAAGGGGCAGAGAGACGGAGGTTCTTGGCACACAACTGACTGAAGGAACAGACTTGGAAATATTAAGCAAGGGGATGACCTGCTGTTTGTTTTAATCGACTAGGTTCAGGGAGACAGGACTTTGGTTACAGTCTTTATAAATAAACAGGATTGCATCAAAGTGTATATACCTGACTTGTTTCATCCACTTCTGCTCATAAGAGAAACAAGTCTACAAGTGTCCACCCAAACTCCGGCTAGCCAAAAGGGGCATGCTATTGAATGTGGGAAGGTGGGCTTTCATTTCCTTTAGCATAATACAGTTTTACCAAGGACAAACTTTTCTTTTAAGCAGAGACGAGACTTCCTAAAGATAAAAAGCTGAAGTCATCAAACAACTGAACTTCCGGTTTGAAATGTTGCCATCACAGTGGTTTCAGTCAGTATGTAGATCAAGTGCTTCTGAGGGGGAAAGGAGAGGAGAGAGAGAATGTGTGACTGACTGAACAGTCTGGCCCCACCAAACTGGCTTGTGGTTCAGTCTTCAGATTTCTTTGTGGGGGTGGCATCTACATTTGCACCCCACCATTATCATCATGATATTCTGGATACTCGCTGCTCTCAGCTTCATTCAAGCTGCTGAAATAACAGGTAAACCATTTTGATCCTTTCCATTTACTTTTCTGGACCGTCATTAAGACACAGGAAAATGTATTTCGATGTAGGTGACTAGTTACCTGATAAAATGGATTTTTGTTTTGTTTTGTTTTGTTAATCACAATCTTCTTCAAATTGGAGCCTAAGAGCTTTTTTATTTGACTTCTCTTTAAGTATGTCTTGGAGTCAGGTTTTGTCCCCTGGCATATATCATACTACTATCATACTATATCATAGTTTTGAACATACCACTGCTATCTTGGTGGGTTCTCTTTATTTTAGGATCTAAACTGTTTTGATGACTCCACTTCTTTCAGTGTATATATTTCTGTAACCTCCAGAGTTTCCAATGTGCAGCCCTATATGCCATTGAAAGTTCGCCCTATATAAAGGGCTGCAGGACTTAGCCCTAAGTATACTTGGTGAGAATTAACAAATATGTAAAATGGATACAAATAGAAGTTTCGGGCTTTTTAGGACAATCAATGGGTTGTTGATGATTGGTTTTAAAAAAAATCATCTATTGCTACCTACTGAATAATCAATTTCCCTCTGAAAACAAAAACATGTCTATCTGGGCATCTTAAAATGTTACTGAATATTTTAAATCTTCAGTTGTTCTTTCTTAGCTTACCCTATGTCTTGTTATCACCTCTCCTATGCAGTTTTAGTAGCTTCATAATTGCCACATCTTTCAAGGGGACACATTAGAATGCAAAGCAAGGCAGGATCGTTTTTGCTAGGATAATCTCAAGTCAAAGTATTGCTGAAATCGTTGGCCTGTGAATTCATGTTGTCAGCTCTTCTCTAAATGTCAGCATTTGTATATTTACAGGAAAAGAGATGAACAGAAACCTGTCCTCCTAACAGAACTAGTCACACGTAGACCATTCTTACATTGCTGCTGTTGCCTGACAGAAGAATTAGAAAAAAAGGAGTTAGAAACAGTTCTTACGTGTTTCTGAAATTCTTTCCCTGGTTAAGGATATTGTAATTTGCATGAAATCAAAATCGATATTGCTTCAGAATTCATCAGCTTCTGCTCCTTATTCCTCTCCTGAAGTTATAATTCTCTGTTTGTAACATCATAATTATTTCCACAGCAGGCAATGGGGTTGTGACAAACAGATGATTATTACTCTAGGAGTGGGGATAAGCAGCAGGAGTAGGTGAACAGTGGGGGGGGAAGAGGGGGAAATAATCAATGAGGTGCCAGCAGCTTTAAGCAAATCCTTTGAACTGCACTACATATTAATGATACTCCGACACACTGCCGTTGGTCCGGATCCTACAGACACTTACGTGCTTGCTTAACTTTAAATACTTGAGCAGCCCCCACTGGTTTCAGTGGGACTACTCAAATGTGTAAAGTTAAGCACATGTGTATGAGCTTGCAGGATGAGAGCTTAAATGAGCACTTGCCATAGGTTTCTTATCCCCTTGTCTTTACATTTAGATCCTCAGATCAGAGATGCTTAATAAATGGAAATTATTATTGTTGGACCAAATGCTGCAGTCCTTATATGATCCAAATGTCCACTAAAGTCAATGAGAACATTGCCTGACCAAGGCCAACAAGACTGTCCCATTGTTACTGTATTATAACACTAGCTCAGAGAACGCTGTATGTTGACCTGAACCACAATCTTTGCGTTAGTGTTGACAAAAAGGTACTTTTTTCTTACTTGTCTTTCTGGCTGAGTAACTATTTTACTGTAATCTAAGAGGCAGCTAGATTATTCTGTCTTCAGTGTGTGTTTCATAACCAATACGGGTGGGTTCTCCCCACCCTTGTACTACAGGAAATCTGCTGGCTCATGGTTTTTATGGGTTAAAAACCAACCTGTAACCCACCTAGGTTACTAGTACATAGAATGATGTGTATGCATGGTGTGTATGAATGGTGAGCAGTGGTTTACCAGACACTAGGATGACATCACCACAGTTCCTCTTCTTCGAACAAGTTAAACAGACACCTGGGCCCTGCAAATTAAGAAATTGTGCTTAAGTAAAGCAGTAGTATATCTTCTGGCATTTATTACCTTTCTCCATACAGTACTTAATGTAAGGAAGGGGAGATTAGCAAGGGCATGAGTGTCTCATGATCAGGAGAAGTGGATCAGAGTAGGATGTTTCATTTCAGGGGAAGCTGCATATCACAGACAGCTGGTTGAATTAGCCAATTAAAAAAAAAAAGTAACAGAGAAAAGACCTTTCTGAGCATCTTGAAAAAGACTGGAAGTAGCTGAACAGCACAAATTGACAGCTTTAAGTCAGAATTGCTTTTTTTTTTTATCATATCGGTGTATGTTTCTGTTTATAGGTTTTTTAGCCCTCTTCAGATTCCTCCCTTCCCGTTCAAATGAGGCTTTTCTCTATTATGTTTAGCTGTTCAGAACCTCATCCCATATTCCTAACAAAGGCAAAACAACTATTGTTTTCAATATCTGTACTGTATAGGGGAAAAGAGGGAATAAAATGATTTGCTTCTCTGGTCTACCAATCAAGTGTAGGATGTTTTTAATCACTTGCTGGCTATGCATGGAAAATTTTGGAAAAACAATTATTCTTCCTTATTTTTATGTTTTCTTGGGTTCTTTTCCTAGGCCATAGTGACTTCAATGGAGTTTTACTTGCGTAAGGTGTATGAGATCAGAATGTCAGTGTTTTACAGTTATTAAGTATGGTCAAGATTTTTTCATGATGAAAAGTCCTAAATTCTATTATAATATAAATTTAATATGAAGAATGTGGTGTGAAATGCTTTATGACAAGGAGATGTTACACAGACTACGTGCAACAGTTGCTTATAAAACCGAAGGCCCCGATCCTGCAAATGCTTACACATGTGCTTAATTTGCTACAGAGAGTGGTTCCACCCCAAGACTTTAAGACTTTTATGAAATTGTAGATAGTGATTTCTCATAGCTGTTGCTTTCTGGGCTGGGTAAGGCCAGGTACAGTCATAGACATTTATTATTATGTAGCACTTACAACGGAACATTGCCTTTGGAAATAGCAATCATAGAACTATTTATGGGAAACAATTCACAAATGGAAACACCTACTAAATGTTTCAATGTTTTATCATTTTAACAAAGCCCAAGTGACACTTACAAGAAAAGTGTTTTCATGAATGCAAGATAAACTTGACCCATGCTTGTGCAGTGTGTTAGTATGCCAGCCTCTTAGAGACCTAGGTTCAAATTCTGTTTACTCGCCCGGAATCAGCTCCTGTTGAGGATTTATTCCAATCCTGTTCTGGTCACAGGTAACCACGAGAGCTTGATGGGCTAATCTTATTCTCTTGTGGATCGAATATACACTTTGGCATGACTGATTTTTTTCCAACAGACAGAACCACAAGAGAGGGATAAGAGGCCTTGCTGGGGGCCGGGACTCGGGTGCTTTGGTAGAGCTGCATTCTGAGGTCACACAACGCTTCCTTGCATGATGCCCCCATCAATGCACATAGCTTACACGAGGAATAATTTGTTCCACATAATGAAAAACAAAAACGCTCAATCTGTTTAGGTGATGGTGTGATTTAATATAGTGGAGCCACCTGACAAAGCTAAGCCTGGTTCTCAGCTTGAACAAAACATTTGTAAACAGTCCTCATCCACTGACCCATGAAATACACTTTGCTTATGCTATTAAGGCATCTTGTATTCCATACGCTTGGCTAACGAAGGACAAGAACCTATGCTAACATCTAATCAGCATTGGAGGGCTTGCAGATTTGGCGCCATGGCCAAGAAAGCAGGAAATAATTTGGGGTAGAAAGGCCAATAGATTTTAATCTCATACTGTCAGCAACACATCGCTGAGGGTGCAAAAACGATCCGATACTGCAGTTAAATAGGGGAGTTTAAGATACATGGTGTTACATACTGCACATCTGAGATTAGAAACCAACCTATGGCAGCAAAGCAATGTGGAAGGTTACTGGGCTCCCTAGAAGAATCTAAACAATGACTTGAGGGGCTTGCCTCAGTGATGAGACTTCAGAGGGTTTCCCTTTGGCCCTAAGCAAGGCTGGCCAAAAGGATCTGTTTTTTCTTCACAAGTGTTTGTGACAGCTTTGCAGGTATTTCTCTATTCGGCTAATGTTTTTTGAAGTTTCTGAGCAAGGATATTTAGATGGGGAGCTCTCTGGGGCAGGGAGCAGCTCTTTGTTATGCATGCTTTATAGCATGAAGCAAGATGGGACCCTGGCCTCTAGGCACAACTGCAATTCTACTCCCAATAAGAACATGTTACCCACAACTCCTTGTTCTCCAGTTATGTAAAAACTAGGAAACACTCACTCCTGGTAGGATTCGTAGGCCCCAAACGTGATAAATATAAAACAATTCTGCTAGTGTCTTGCACACTCCAACCCAGGTCATATATTGATTTTCTTACTAGGTTGAACCACATCCGGCTACCATGTTTGGAAAAGGTGTTAAACCCAGGCTACAGTCAGCGCTAAAACATTTTCAAACAGCACTTAATTAAAATGATTAGCTTAACATATTTCAAAAGCAGGCAAACAAACCAAACATTTTTCCCCTTAGTGTAGACAAGGCCTTAGACAGCCAAATGGTGCTCTCAGTTGTCTTGGGACAATGAGATGGAATCCAAAATCTGGACCACTTTCTGCCAGCGTACAGGGACTCCCTGCTCTGAGTTAGTTTCTCGCTCTTCTTGGGGCAGGGCCTCCTGGGTTTTGCAGACACAGGAAAGTAAGCACGGTTTGCAGCAATATGTACAAGTTTGTCTCCCCCGCACTAGTATGCACAGTGCAGCAAGGGGCCCCAGGAGAAATGCCTAGAATCTTCCTCTCCCTTGTATTCTCCTCTTGCTAGATAGGGGGCTCTGCAAAGCCACTATGCAATGCCTGCTCTCTTTCTTCTTCTTCAGAGAATACAAAAAACCAGAGGCTAGCAAACAGTTCCTGGATTGGGAAAATGGCCAGCTTCTGCAGTAGTGAGTTAAGCTGGCAATCAAAGAACTAATGCTGGCTGTAGGGATGCCCCATTTTACATATATTCAAGACTCCAGTTGGTGGGTTGTCTCTGTTGCCCGCCCCAGATCAGTTACTGGCCAACATGCCCTCTCCTTTCCTAAATTCCTCTGCATGTGTTTCCCTCTGTCCAAGTCCTCCATGTTTGCTCTACTCCCTCCCCCAATGCTTCCTCCCCATCTCCGGCTGCTCCCCATATCCTTTTCAACAGATGCTATCCAATTGCTGTTAGGCCAGTGAGCAGAGAGTTCCTGAGGGCAGTTTCTGAACCCCTTCTTCTGCTAAGCCACTGGTGCTCCACCCACTTCTGTTCTTCCAGTCAGTCATCTGAGGAGTGGGGATAAGGTCTTCAAGACTCCCACTAGCTTAGATAGGACCTTTGCTCCACTCCATTTATTCCCTAGTCCTTCTAAGAGGTTGAGGAGAAGGATAGCAGGTTTTGAAGCAGAAAATTGGAGGGGGACACAAACTGAGGCAGAAACAGTTTCCCTCTCAGCATCTCCTGTGACTGTGCCCATGCCTCGCCCAGACAGAACCCACAAAGACCTTGTGTAAAAGATCTGCACAAAGACTTACGTGGTCACACACATGCATTATTGTGAAGGTTTTGCTGTTGGGAAGAGTCGTTCCCCCTCTCACTTCTTTTCTCTGCTCTCCAAAGGAGTGTAAGGTCTCATTGGGAAGGACTACTCTCCTTAAATAAGCAGTCTTCTATGCAATCCATTTCAGTGATTCAACTTCTTTTGGCACCTGGTAGTACAGAGAGACCCCAGGGACAGAAAACACATCGTTCTTATTTATCAGGCCAGTCAGATCAAGTAGAATTCTGCTTTTGTAAGAAGTGTATCTTCGGGCCATTAGTGTGATAAATGCCACAGATTTAAGTCTTTGTCACCATCTTATGGCTGTTTCACATAAGAGGTTAAGAAGTTACGATAGCAGCTAGCGTATTTTTTTTAGCTTAAGTTGTAGAGGCTCGTGGGTCAAATTCCAGTGATGGCCCAACTGGGGTCAGTTACACCATCAAGCTATTTGCCTTTTAATAAGGTTGTTCTTGGAACAGAAGGCATATGTATAACGGTGGTCCTCTTTTTTTGTTGATTGGTAAGCTAGATATTAAATACATATTTCAACTTTGTGGTGTCACTAGGACACTCTATGCTCAGGAATGAATACACTAGTGTGTCTATAACTGGGACAGAAGTTAGAGCTTCAGTATTAAATGTCACACTTGTAATCCAACTCAGAATGAACACACCCTTGATGATCACAGCGGTAGATACACAGTCTCAATGGGTACTGGTATGTCAAGCAATTGCACCAGCAGGATGTGATTTTTAAAAAAATCATACAATGTATTTTATAAAAAAATGTTTTTTTTCCATCCTCTCTCCCAGAAAACAAGATTTTAGTGGAACAGCCACCTCGAATCATGGCAGCTAATGAAAATGCTACCTTGGCTTGCAAATATGCCTATAATGGAACTGGGAACGAATTCAGAGCATCACTGAATAAAGGAACAGACAGAGCAGTTGAAGTCTGCTCTGTTTCCTGGAATGGTTCCTTCCATAACCATCATTCAAATAAAGATTTCAACTGCCTTGTTGCAGTTGATAGCAATAAAAAGGAAGTGAATTTCAGTCTTTGGAAGCTGAATACTGACCAAACAGATATTTACTTCTGCAAAATTGAGGTCATGTTTCCACCTCCTTACATCTCCAATGACAAGAGCAATGGGACTGTCATTCACGTGAAAGGTAAGACACAAAATTATAATTGTCCAATATCCTTTTCCTTACATGTGCACCTTAACGCTCTAGCTCACAGCACTGAAGATCCCTGTCAAGTACCTAATGACAATTTCTCAGTGAAAGGCAAAATTCCTCTTCCCCCAAATAATGGGTCTAGCAACTGCCACTTTCATCTGCTAGCCATAGAATTTATAGAAGAGTGTTGGAGCAAGGAGCCAATAAATGGAAATGAAAGTTATTGCTTTTATGTTCTCTGACATTTTTTCTATTCTATTTCTTTAAGAGAAGCTCTTCCAATTACCAGTATTTCAATCTGCAACACCCTTTTGGGCTGTGGTGGTGACTCTTGGATTTCTGGCTTTCTACAGTGTGCTAATAACTGCGGCATTTGTTATCTGCTGGGTAAGAAATGAGTTTTTTTCCTTGTTTTATGTGACTCAGGTACACCTCCACCCTTCCACCCACCAGCTTTCATCTGGCTTATGCAGTCACCTCCCACAGTTATTGCCATCTCCTGTCAAAGAACAGCAATGGTTCTTCGCTCTGGTTGCTTATGCTCATCCAGTCACAGGAAACAAAATCTGACTGCCTGCTGCAGTCACATCAGTAACCAGGTAGGGAATCAAGGCTCCATACCAGAGTCCTAACCATGGCAGGATTCTCACTGGGACTTTAGTAGGAGATTTGACTGTGTCAGAGCTCCAGGCTCTCTCACTGTCCGTCCCTAGTAACACTGGGTTGGATTGTCCCCTCTCATAATAAACCCAACAGGAGAGGAGGCAGAGGCAGGAAAACAGCAAGAAACCCTTTGTAAACTACTTCCTAAATTATTCTCTAGAAGGATACGACAGATAGGGTGACCAGACAGCAAGTGTGAATACTCAGGACACGGGATGGGGGGTAATTGGCACCTATATAAAAAAAAGCCCCAAACATCGGGACTGTCCCTACAAAATCGGGACATCTGGTCACCCTAGCGACAGACCATGGAGCTCACCTACATTATGCACAGGTCCTCTGGTTCAGCAGTTAGCCAAGCTCTTCCATAGGGCTTCATTTTGTCTCTGCAGCAACTCTCCCTCTTCCCCACTTTCCCTGGTAGTCTGACTCCACTGGACTCTCTCTGGCCACTACCCTTGCTGTAAGTTGTTCTAAAACAGGAGGAATCTCCACCATGGAGTGGGCAGCATAGGAAAGATAATGCAGTCTCAGAATCTTTTATTTAAAAATAACTATGAAGAAAAAGGGGGACCCCTGACACCCCTTGGCTCCATCCTCTTCTGCCTGATTGGAGACACAGATCTGCAGGGCCTGGGAGAAAGGAGATGCAGATGCAGAGGCAACATACATCTTCTTCTGTGCATGGATATGTGTGTGTGTGGGAGTGGGTGGGTATGATCCCCATATAGTATAGAGTATAGCTAGAATATTTAACTCGTGCGGGCTTGAATAGTGAATATATAGAGGAACTCTCCTCCTTCCAGTCTCTCTCTCTCTCTCTTTAAATATATTTTTTCAACTAATTGCAAGGTAATCTGGCTGCAATTCCCTGACCCCTCCTTCAGATTAAACCTGACATTTGAGTACAGAAACCCAGTCCCATTGCCAGTCAAGGTCTCTAAATTGCATCATCATTGTCATTCATAGGCATAAAGTTCATTGCAATGAGAATTCCTGATGATATGCCAGCTGGATCAGGCCTTGCCATTAACAAATTTAAAGCCAGCGAACGCTCTCTTCTCTCCCATCCCCACTGAAGAGATTTGCTCTGATTTTGTCATAGGAAAGCTTAAATGGTACAACTAAAAAGTGAAATTGCTATGCAGCATCTGTGCCTTGATGAAATACTGTTATTTCAGATCCATAATTTTGTGTCTGAATAATTTTTTCTCTACTGTTTGGATTGTCTCTCTCTTACATCTCAGATACAGATTCCTACTAAGATGACATGCACTCCTACAGAGAATGGCAATGTAGCATTCTGATTCTGTGTTGTGCTGGCTTCATCCATTTTTACTTGCTGCTGATATCCTCTGAATAACATGTATTCAGAGTGCTGACATACTTATAATGCTGTTGGATGTAAATAAGGATGGCTAATAAAGATTATGGGTACAAAAAAGCTCTCCACAATGATAGAATGAATTAGGGTTTGGCCTAGCTGAAACTATGCTCTTACACAGTTTTTGACCTCCGTTAAGAAAAAGTTCTTTGCTCTCCAAAACCATCAGTCCTACACCTTCATCTTTGTACAGTCAGGCATTTATTATGCTAGTTAAATATTTCTATAATAACTCAGACAAAAATAACTCAGACTTAGCTAGAGGATTTTAAAATTGTACATTTGTCTATCCACACACAGACATGTATATATCTATGTTATAGATTATATACCTGTATGAGCAAACATGTATGTATCTAATGATTTATATACACACTGCATAGTTTATGAGTAATGTAATTTACTTTTGCAAACTTGAATGAATGAAACTTGGTCACCATTTTAAAGTCAGAAAATATTAAAGTTGCTATAGTAACCTTAACTCCCTGTTGTTGCACATAACTAACACAATTTTGCACCTCCAAGGGTATCTATACAACTCCCATCCAGACCAGTCAGATTAACACATGCATATCTGAGGGTAGAATTGCACTTACTGTATTCTAAAATATTATGTAGCACTAAAACTCGTAATCCAAAATATTCCATCTGTGCCTGCCACTATTTGAAATTTAACATTTCTTCACTTCAAAGAGGTGAAAATAATCTCCTTAACATTATATTTATATGAGTGGTTTTTAAAAAAATCATAATAATAAAAAAGGAGCTTAGAACTCTGAAACCCCAATCTTCCTACCGGCTTCCTTGAGCACTTGAATTACTGCAGACTCCTAAGTATACAACTGTGGCACTCCACAGTGAAATATCCAGCATAAAATATGTAACTAACCTTTATGTATGTTATTCCATAGAACTGACATTTACTGCTCAGCTGAGTCGCTTATAACTCCAGATTTAAGGCCTCTCTCGTATATGTATATATAAATAGGCATACATACACACTTTACATGCTTTTCAGGCAAATTGTTCTGTAGACTGGCCTTCAGCGAGGACAAGACCTTTGAAACCTAAGCAGATTGAATTGTGTTTTTGTGTGTGGGCACATGCATGCACACACAAGAAGGTTCACAAGTGTTTTGGAAAAAATTATATTTTTAGTCCTTACTAAAGTAAAAAACTACAGACTATGCTCAAGCTTTTGAAAATATATCAAATGCAAGAAATTTCAGCAAACAGATGTTTTTAGTAAGTTACAGCCATAGAGTTGTGATAGAGGGGAAGCCCACTGCCCAGTTACTAATTCACAAGAGATGAATTTAGATAGGAATAATGGTCTAGAGAATAGGACACTGAGATAGACTGCAGAAGCCAGGGTTCAGTTGCTTGCTCAGCCACAGACTTCCTCTCTGACTGCAGGCAAGTCACGTAATCTACCCTGTGCCTCAGTTTGCTATCTGCAAAATGGGGATAGTGCTTCCCTACTGCACAGGATTACTATGAGGCAAAAGTCCATTAATGAGCATGAGGTACAGTGCTCAGGGCCAGACAGATGAGAACAACCTCATCTCTGCTTCCTTCACCCCTCAACCAGCAGACTGCAGATTGTTTGGGAGATGGAGGACAGGGCTGTACAGTTACATACAGGCAGGAGGCGTTTTCTGTCACTCTTATTTTGTTGACATTAGCTATTTTTTAAAAAATTTCTAGTTAGAAGCTAGGAAAGCCCCTTGCTGACTGCACTTGATTTACTTCTGCTGAGTCATTCCTCCAGCTAAGAAGGTGGTTAGAAGAGAAGTTAGAACACAATCTTAGTTTATAGCATTCTCTACCAGGAGAACTCTCTAATACTACAGCTTTCTCTGCAGGTGGGCTGCTGGGCCACTGACAGGAGAGGAGGGCAAATTTTGCAGAACATTTTCTCTGACTACTCATGCTGGTTTTTAGATTAATTTATTTAACTTTAAGCACTTGATTCAGTGCTTTCCTGAAAAAGCCTTGGGGAATAATTCTGAGTGGTGAATATGTTTGATAATAGCATGACCTGCTTGGACAATTCATTAATTGGGAAGGAGGAAAAACGAATCAAGTCCTTTATTCATTATGAGTCCAGTTTCAAGGAACACTCCGGAGTCCATGCACAAAGATTTTTTAAAAATTATTTAGCCTAATCTAATTGCAGAAATGTTTTCATACTTCCCCCCCTGTAGTGGAAAAACAAGAAGAACAGAATCTTGACGAGTGACTACATGAACATGACGCCACGCCATCCTCCTGGTCCAAAGAACAAGCATTATCAACCCTATGCACCAACTCGGATACACACGGAATACCGCTCTTGGGAACCATGACTATCTGCTTACCAAGCTGCTAATATCGCTGGTGTGCTTTTACTCTGCCACGTGCACTTCGACGTGAAAGGACAGCCTGCCATTAGTTTGTCATATCTGTTATATTTGATGACATCATAGCAAGTACCGGTCAAACTTAAAACTGTGTAAAAGTAGGTTGTTTTCTATGATGGCTGAAAACTAGCTACAACTCATGTTCAAGCTTGATGGTGGGTAAGGGGGAAAGATAACACTGGATCCAGTACAGGGTATATTGTTCACCGTTGCAACTACCAATCTTTCCCAATCACTTTTGCCTTATATTGAACATTAATTTCTAGTCAGAAGTATGTTTAACTTGGAGAATTATAAATCTCTGAAATACAGTCCTAATTGGTTACCATTACATATGGTACCAAGCAAACTGTTGATGTAAAAATTGGTCCCCTCTCACTTCAAAGAGGAGAACCCAGTTTCAAGTTCCAAACATGTGCTTAAAAGAACAGGAAAGGGTTTCAGCTGTAGGGAAAAGTCAGCTGCTAGCCATGTGGACTATTAGATTATTCCACAGATGGGCTGTAATGACAGAACCAGGACACTCAAAATCCACTATACATTGAAAGTGCAATTCTTAAATTCTTAAACTGGTTACTGTGTAATATCTGTAGGGGAAGAGGGCCCCCTATGAAACTATTTCATACAGTGAGAAAGCAACAATCTGCAAGGCAGGTCTGGAACAACAGGGGATGAAGAAAGATCTGCAGTCATCACGAAGAGAACGCTTTTGAATTAAGTTGGCCTACAACAAGAAAACACCAGGACTTGGCCAAAGTCATAGGAGAAGCAGGTGAGAAAATCCTCATTAGAGTTTACTGAGGGTAGAATTTCAAAAGTGGGCCGGATTTTTGAGTGCCCAGCACACACAATCGGGGCCAGATTTTTAGCTGAGCTGAGAACCCAGTGTGCACACAACATGCTGAGCTCTCCTGAAAATCTGTCCATGTATTCTGGTGCCTAAATAGCAGCTGAGCTTTTTTAAAAATCTGGCCACAATGTTGTGTGATCAGATCATTTGAAATTTGCTCCTACACACCCTATCATTGGAGGGTCTGAGTGACCTCAACGCCCATTGCAGTCAAGAGGAACTGAAAGCTCTCAGCACTTTACAGGAGCTGTTCAGTACCTTGAAGGATCAGGCTCTGACTGGGGCCTACTGTTCTTATATAGACTTTTCTCTAGGCATGTTCCATGGAGGAGTAAAACAAGGGCTAGAATAAAACTCGTTCAGTGATCATAGAATATCAGAGTTGGAAGGGACCTCAGGAGGTCATCTAGTCCAACCCCCTGCTCAAAGCAGGACCAATCCCCAAATCGTCCCCTCAAGGATTGAACTCACAACTCTGGGTTTAGCAGACCAATGCTCAAAGCACTGAGCGATCCCTGCTCCAGTGATTTTCATGTGACGTGTTTCTTTTAATGATGATTCCAAAACTGCAGTAGGGTCAGCTCAACACAAAAGCTATTCCCAAGCTTAGAAGAAGAGGTTCCTTTACCGGTTCCCTCCAATCCTTCGAAAGCTGAGCAAAAGACAGAATTTCTGTCCATGCGAAAATTCTGATAATTCTACGTTTGTTGTCACCTTGAACCAGAACAAAAAGATCCCTGGCTTTGATCTTCCATAAAGCTTATGGGCAACCCTAAACCACCTCCACACAAACCATGGCAGATGCGGATACTTGATGCACAAATGGAACATTAAAAACTCTCTGGTGTGCGCCTGCGGTCACCCAGAACAGACCACACAACATATAACAACTCAATCTCTGATTCAGAAATACAAAGGAGGCCTCACAGCGAATACTCCGCCACTCTTGATGCAATTACTTGACAACCACCTAAATGTAAAATTATAGTTGTTGCTCTATATGTACACATCAGCCATATAAGAAGGACAAAAATTTGAAATACCAAAGTTTTTCACGGAGCAGAAATTCCAAAAAATTTTGATCCAGAAATGGTGAAACAGTCCAAGTCAACATTTTCAATAGAAATGCAATGTTCTGACATTCCTGACTCAAACTGTTTCATTAAATTTTGTTGATCTGCCTGGAAATGCATACTTTTAAATCAGTTTAGTATTAAACTGCATTTTCTTACAGAGCCACATTGCCGCACTGGAATTCAGTTCAGGAGTCTGATGCCCTTGTTCTCAACTATGGACTAGGCATCCTGGCTGGACTACATTTCCCATGATACAACAGCAGTAATGTGAGTCCCATGACAGACTACTCAGCTTGGTCAGAGAGGAGACAGTGTTGCATCATGGGAAATATAGTCAGGCCAGGAAAGGTAGGGGGTGGAGGCAAGCTCTGAGTCCCATGAGCCAACGTAGCAAAACAGGGAAATGCAATTTAATGTTGAACCGACTCAAAATGAAACATTTCTGGTCAGTTTAATAAATAGAAATATACCAATTTAGGATGAACCAGCCCTAAGCTAAATATTTTGATCTGGCTTCCAAAGGGAAGGAAAAAAAATCAGAAATTCAGGAAAATTAAAATTTTCCTACAAAAAATATTTTTTGCAGAAATTGCATTTCCTGTCAGAAAATCATTCTGACAGAAGATTCCTGATCAGACATAATTCCATCCTGTCTAATTTAAAACTATACAGGGTTAAGTGCTTAAATATGCCCCAAGGAATAATTTTGTGTAAATAAGGGTAGGAAGACCCAATGGGGCTTTTCCTTCTTCCCTTTCTGGGCTCGACTGTATCCATTGCAGGAAGCTCATAACTCCATTGTCCCAGGAGCAAGGCAGGAACTGTGCTCAGATGCTGAGAGTCACAGTCTGGTCCCTGCTTCTTCCTTGTGCCATAGGAGAAATGAGCTGTGCCACTCCTTTTGCTGCTGCAGCCTACTTTCTCTGAACTAGCTCCAGTGCACTGGCTGGTACCTTGGGAGGGGTGGAGCCAAAGCAGCCTGACCACTCCCTGCCTCTGCGTTCGCAGCCTGACCACTCCCTGCCCACCTGCATGGATGGGGGGAACAGCAGCCCAGTGGCAGCTACTTGCCCCACCGTGTAGGGACTAGCAATTTGGGTGGCCTGTGCAGCAGAGTAAAGGGATTTCTTACTCCCCCTGCAGAAGCTTGCAGTAGAACTCACGAGTGAGTCCTCCATGATAATTTTACAGATATTATCATATAATCACTGACTGCATCTTCTGACTGGCCTTCCGAGCCAGAAGTCACTGCCAAGTACTTCATCCTGTAATTTAACAGAGTGCTGCAATTAGAATATACTGTGAAAAAAACGTCTTTTACTCTGGCACAAGTATAGCAGACAAATATGTACAGAAAGCAATAATACACAGGGGCAAAAATTTCTGTTTTAAAATTACATATGGATTTCCAGACCCGAGAAGTGTGTGTATTTCACTGTATCCACATGCCTCAGAGTTTTTATTGTACTTTTATAATCTTTTAAAATTGTTAAATAGATGCTGTAAATTAAACTTTGAATACTTTGTGCAGCCTGACATTAAAAGACAAGGAAGGATGACAAATGGGAAAGAGGATATGGATGTAGATATTACCACATCCAAGGTAGAAGCCAAACTCGAACAGCTTAATGGGACAAAATCAAAGGGCCCAGATAATCTTCATCCAAGAATATCAAAGGAACTGGCACATGAGATTGCAAGCGCATTAGCAAGAATTTTTAATAAATCAGTAAGCTCAGGGGTTGTACTGTACAACTGGAGAATTGCTAACATAGTTCCTATTGTTAAGAAAGGGAAAAAAAGTGATCCGAGTAACTATAGGCCTGTTAGTTTGACATCTGTAGTATGTAAAGTTTTGGAAAAAATTTTGAAGGAGAAAATAATTAAGGACATTGAGGTCAATGGTAATTGAGATAAATTACAACATGGTTTTACAAAAGGTAGATCGTGCCAAACCAACCTGATCTCCTTCTTTCAGAAGGTAACAGATTATTTAGACAAAGGAAATGCAGTGGATCTAATTTACTCAATTTCAGTAAGGCATTTGACATGGTTCCACATGGGGAATTATTAGTTAAATTGGAAAAGATGGGGATCAATATGAAAATTGAAAGGTGGATAAGGAACTGGTTAAAGAGGAGACTACAATGGGTCGTACTGAAGGGTGAACTGTCAGGCTGGAAGGAGGTTACTAGTGGAGTTCATCAGGGATCAGTTTTGGGACCAATCTTATTTAACCTTTTTATTACTGACCTTGGCACAAAAAGTGGGAATGTGCTAATAAAGTTTGCAGATGACACAAAGCAGGGAGGTATTGCTAACAGAGAATGACCGGAATATCATACAGGAAGATCTGGATGACCTTGTAAACTGGAGTAATAGTAACAGGATGAAATTTAATAGTGAAAAGTGCAAGGTCATGCATTTAGGGATTAATAACAAGAATTTCAGTTATAAATTGGGGATGCATCAGTTGGAAGTAACAGAGGAGGAGAAGACCCTCGGAGTATTGGTTGATCACAGAATGACGATGAGCCGCCAATGTGATATGGTCGTTAAAAAAGCTAATGCGGTTTTAGGATGCATCAGGCGAGGTATTTCCAGCAAAGATAAGGAGGTGTTAGTAACGTTATATAAGGCGCTGGTGAGACCTCACCTGGAATACTGTGTGCAGTTCTTGTCTCCCATGTTTAAGAAGGATGAATTCAAACTGGAACAAGTTCAGAGACGGGCTACTAGGATGATACGAGGAATGGAAAACCTGTCTTATGAAAGGAGACTCGAAGAGCTTGGCTTGTTTAGCCTAACCAAAAGAAGGTTGAGGGGGGATATGATTGCTCTTTATAAATATATCAGAGGGATTAATATTAGAGAGGGAGAGGAATTATTTAAGCTTAGTACCAATGTGGACACAAGAACAAATGGGTATAAACTGGACACTAGGAAGTTTAGACTTGAAATTAGATGAAGGTTTCTAACCATTAGAGGAGTGAAGTTCTGGAACAGCCTTCCAAGGGGAGTAGTGGGGGCAAAAGACATATCTGGCTTTAATACTAAACTTGATAAATTTATGGAAGGGATGGTATGATGGGATAGCCTAATTTTGGCAATTAATTTTGGCAATTGATCTTTGATTATCAGCAGGTAAGTATGCCCAGTGGTCTGTGATGGGATGTTAGATGGGATGGGATCTGAGTTACTGCAGAGAATTCTTTCCTGGGTGCTGGCTGGTGAGTCTTGCCCACATACTCAGGGTTTAACTGATCACCATATTTGGGGTCAGGAAGGAATTTTCCTCCAGGGCAGATTGGCAGAGTCCCTGGAGGCTTTTCACCTTCCTCTGCAATGTGGGGCATGAGTCACTTGCTGGAGGATTCTCTGCAGCTTGAGGTCTTCAAACCACAATTTGAAGACTTCAATAACTCAGACATAGGTTAGGGGGTTGTTACAGAAGTGAATGGGTGAGATTCTGTGGCCTGCGTTGTGCAGGAGGTCAGACTAGATGATCATAATGGTCCCTTCTGACCTTAGAGTCTATGAGTCTAAGTATTACCTTTTAACGCAATTGTTAATATAATTTGTTTTCTCTCCCCTTACACTTCATTGGGTTTCAGTTTACATGTACAGACAGTAGCAGTGTGGTATTCCAATGCACAGTGCTTTGTAGTTCATGTATTCGGTAAGTATTTGATAAACAAGTGAACACATTCTTGATATTTACACACTGGAGCGCTACAGGCCCACTTCCAAACAAACGTTAATTCGTGTGGGTGACCAAAAAAGGGGCACAAATAAGGAAGACACAACAGAAGTGTACATGTGCAGAGAGGAGCAGGAAGGAAAGTGCATGAGCCCTGATGTTGTGTTGAAAAGGACATCAACATAATAGTAAAGTATTGTGGTTCCATGAATTACAGGCTATTAACAATGCATTTTGTGTGGTTGAAATATCAGTTTTATTGACCTCTGGTGCTGTGCAGGGCACTAAAGTGCTATTGTATCTGGAGAAGTGGGCATGTTAAGCCCACAGACTGGCTCTGTGAATGGTCACTAGTATCTCCTGGTTTATATGTACTCCTAACTGATTCCAGCTACTAGCTGGCTTAAGTCAGTGTGCAACATGCCAGGGCAGCCATTTCTTCTACTGGCCCTACATTGAGCAAGTTACCTGAGGAGGCAAAAAGAGAATGCTCCCTTGTGCTGCCCAGGGCTGGATAACTGGCCAGGGAAGAGGGCAGTGGGAACAAGATCATCTGCCCTGCAGAGAGGTTGAAATTCAATCACATATGCCAGCGAGCTAGACTGCAATTTCACTAGTTTTCCCCTCACCCCCCAAGAACACCCCCCTGGAACTTGGATTTCAATGTTAAATGACTACAGGAGCTGAAATTGTCATTTCTACCTGTACATGGACATAGGGAATGGGAGGAAGGCTCCTTGCCTGCTCCCTCAACCCACACGCCTATGGAAACCCAGGGCCGGTGCTTCCATTTAGGCGACCTAGGCGGTCGCCTGGATTTGGGTGGGCAGCATTTTGTGGCCCTTGGCGGCAATTCAGCGGCAGGGGGTCCTTCTGCATTCCGGGTCTTCAGCGGCAATTCTGCAGCGGGTCCTTCATTCGCTTCGGGACCCGCTGCTGAAGTGTCCTGAAGACCGGGAGCGCGAAAGGAACCCCCGCCTATGGCGCCAAAAAACCTGGCGCCGCTCCTGTGGAAACCCTATCAGAAATGAGTGAAATATCTTTCTTGGTTTTTGTTGTTCTATGGATTCTCTCTTTATCATACTATTGTGATGAGATGACTTGTGGTATCTCCATAGGTACCCTGAATCTTCAGAATGGGGATTGCCTAGATTGCCAAGTCAAAAGGTCCAGATCTTCGCTAACCATTTGAATCCCAAGAATCCTGACATTCTTCACCATTAACAGATGCTCCAGAATGTCTGTTGTTTCTTCTAGGACTGTGAACACTGTCTTCACACGTTGGCTTAATCATTTAGTCTCTGCCTAATCTATTTAATGTACTGGCTCTTTTACTTTCATTAATTGCTATGCAAAGCTCTGTAGTTCAAGTGCCCACCCAACTTGCTAACTTTTTCCAGCATACTCAATGTTCCGTTTTATGTTTTTCTGTATAAACCACTGAGATGTCACTGGTTTCGTGGCAAAGATAGCCATGTGTCTAATGGTTCTCTCCAATTTTAGGTTCCAGGTAGCCTTTGAAGACTGAAGCCTTGCAGAAGTTTGAGATGCATTTGTTTTAGGTTTGAAAAATTCAGGTCCCTCCTCTCCCCCTTCTTCTCTTTCCTATGCTGCACCCTTTCTGATTTTGAATCACCCTAAACTACTGATCCTCTGCAGCCGCACACTCTGCATGGCTTCCCTTGTTGCCATTCATCCATTTACCTTTCAGTCCACTATAGGTTTGGGATCATTGCAAAATTGTTAAGTCTGTAGAGATTAGCCCCTGCAGCTGGAGCTACCCTACCAGTGAGTAGCAAGTTTGTTATTGACAAATGTCAGTAAGAAAGTGGAGTATGAGGAAACACACAAAAATCTACTTCAAAGCTAAAGATGAAATCTTTCCACTTTTGCAAGGTTTTTTTGCTGCGCTACTGGAAAAAGTTTATTCAAGATGAATCACTGATAGAGGTGTGATTTTGTAAGTTACTCACTATAACCAGAAAGCAGACTATGGTAGGAAGTACAATACTGGGCTATTCTTCTCTGTCAGTGACCAGAAATGAGTTTGGAAAACAATACAGAAGAGCAACTTGCAAGCCTTATTTAGAGTCTGAGAGTTACAAAGGGAAGGAAACAGTGAAAACTGCTTATCTGGATGCAAGTGGATTGATTTTCATTGGGTTAGAGCATCACATTATAGTGTGTTGTTATTCCAGCCTGAAGGGTGCATGGATGGTCTGATGTGGCCAATTCGACTGATGAGGTATTAGGAGGCTGCCAATTTCATGTAAACCCATTATCAGAGGGATAAAAAAGCCTAACGGTGTCACTCATGTTTTTACATGCATTCCAAGCTCAGGGCACTAGTTCTTCATACATTTTTTAAAATTAAAGATGAAACATAGCTCTTCTTCCAGGGTTCATAAGCCTATAAATAATAACTCAGTACTAGGGGAGGGATGAGAAATCAAGTGAGTCTTATTTGTTTTATTTGACCATTGAAGTGGCTGATAGTTTTCAAAGACAGCTGTTTTATTAGTTATTATATCATTATGTGGCTTTTTCCCTACTTGGCTTTTTGTTTCTAAAAAAAAAAACCTATTTTGGATCAGGCTGATACATTCTCACAGGTTGGAATGCTTACATGATCTGCTTTTTCATGCACATTTTATAACCAAGGACAACATTGCATATGCTTCTGGGCAGGGGTGGCATTACGTTTGTATGGCTCTTAGCACAATATGGTCTCGGGATGATACCATAATACCAGAACAAGGACGCAAACAAACAACTTGCAACAGTACAGCTTGTGGAAGTTCCCATATTGACCTCAATGTTATAGGCAGAACAAATGGAAGTTGTTTGACCTGTTTCTTTAAAATAGCAAAGACCTAGAAAATATTAAAAATACTTTAAAGGACATTTACAGTTGCAGAGTCAAGAACTGAAATTTAGGAAATGCCAAGTTTACAGTTGCCTGGGCACCCTTCATCCTGCCCCCTACACATATGATTATGATACAGTCTTTAATTACATGATCACATGCTATTTTTTCCACAGGCACCTACTCACTCAGGTGGTACAGGATGGGTGCACAAGATTACATGGACAACTGTAAATCTGGCACTTCTGTAACTTTACAATCTGAATAAAGTTCTTTTTATGTGATTTTTGTATCTAATTAGACATACACTAACTTACTCACGTATAAGGCAGAGGATGCCTGGAATATGCCAGGAGGCCTAGGATGCTTTCAAACAGCAGGTTTGATGCATAAACTGACAATGCAGCTCAGATATTGATAACAATCCCCATTCTGAAGGAGATATGAGTGTTTCATAACAAGAGCTGTACCTGGGATAAATCCCCATTCTGTCACTTTGCTAACCCATCTTTGAGGAAGCCAGAAGCTAGGTGAATGAATACCCACTGAACCAGCCCTCTCTCTGGGGGGACCGTTGTGAATATCATTAACTTGCTGGCTAACAAAAATGGAAGGGACAGTGCAGGGGATGAGGCACTGTACGCAGCCCAGCTTGTCAAGGAAAAGAAAGATGAGAGGTCTAAATTTAAACCCAACAAGCCTTGCCAGCACCCCATTCAATTAGCTCTCCCTGTTGTGAGTCAAAATAAACTAGTGTCTCTACTATGCTTGCTGTCCATGACAACCTTTGGGCTACATTAATCTCCAGCACTAGTGGTCAGGCTCAGAGCTGAATTTTTGCTCATGAAAGTAGTAAGGGAGGTTGTTGAAATTCAGCTGAACTGTTCTTAGTCTTCTCAGCCTTCCTCAGACATGTGAAAATTGGCTGCAGCGAGGAAATTTGTTTCTTTACTTGAGCAGTTCATCTGCTCCTGCTGGACAGAGACATGGGCTGAAGTCCAGGGCAGAATGTTGACTTTGGAAGCGTTTACCCTGTTTGCTCTTTCCTCATTAGCAGCATGCTGAAGTAATGCCAAAACAAAAGATATCATGAAGAGACTTATTTGCATAGCTATGAAGGGGAAAAAAATAGAGTTTTCTAGCTGACATTATCTGAGTCCAACCTATGTTTTTATGAGTGTGCAGTCCACCACCGGGGATGAGAGAGACCAATGGGCAGGGAAGAGCTAATAAAGGGTTAATGCAGAAAGGTATCCTAATATTAAAAAACATGTAACTGAAACCTTATAACAAGCCTTCTGGGGATAGAAAAGAACAAATCACCTTTAAGATGCACACTATAAGGCAGGTTTTTCTTTCTTTCTCCAGCTGCTATGTTACAAAAAAGAAACCTTCTTACCTCAAGGAGTACATTTTACCTCTATGGGGCTCCTATACACCCATGAGAAATCAGCTGTACTTGGTGGTGGTAGCCATCTTACGTCACCTGTGTGGGCTTGGGAGTACTGCTGATTTCAAATGAGAGCCCTCCTCAGCACCCTGTGTGGTTGGAATGCAGCATGGCACTTTCCCACTGAGACAGGGGAAGGTGCACTGTGTTTGGCTGTGTGTTGTTTTCTTTGGTTTGCCTGTTGTCTTTGTCTTCCCAGGGTGGCTAGTGTCACCAGCCCCTTCCTTCCGGTGAGGAGAGGCTAAGACAGCAAATTGTTTTTAATGATGAAAACAAGCAAGCAAACAAAAATAAGATCTATATAAAAGTTACAAAACCCCAACCTTGTGGGAAACACCTGCCTGAAGAGGTGGAGGGAGGTGATCAGCTCCACCTCTTTTGGTTTCAGCCAAAGAACTATAAAGCTGGTCTCAAGCAGCTAGGCAATTCAGTTATCCTGAGCTTCAGGTCAAGTGAGTGCTGTCTATTAAAGTGAGGCCTTTGGAAGGGAAGCGCTGGAATTTTATAGGTATTTAAACATCTGAAGATGCAGATAGGTATTCAGTGGGATTTTCAGAAGTGCCTAGGCATCTAACTTCTATTTGTTTAGAACAGGAGTTAGGAGAGTAGGTACTTTTGAAAATCCCACTGAATACCTATCTGCAGCGGCAGGCTCCTAAATACCTCTAAAAATCTGGATGGATATCTCCTGAGCGGGTTATTTTTGCTTACAAACACACAGATGCAGACTTAAAATAAACATGCCATATTTTTGGAGGCAAGTTTATTTCTGCCCTTTCTTCTTACTGAATGAAATGAGGGGGTTTTTGGTTGCAGTTTTACCAGACTCTTCCTTTTCAAAATGATTTTTTAATTAATCACTTTCTGTTGTAATTCTGTAGCCTGATTTTAAGTCAAGGAGGCAGAGAGGCAAAATGAGGACAGAATATAAATAGAGGCTGTCTCTGCAGCAGCACCACAGAACTGTGCTTCTGAACCTACCTACTGTGAAAGACACAGACAAAGCAGTCACAAAAATAAGTTCAAAGAGTCCATAGGTTACACAAAACACACGGTCTGCGGGGAAATGTCAGTTAGAAACGAGCAGCAGCAAACAGCTTTGTTTTCCTATTGTTGTGGCTTTGTACGGTGATGATGACACACAAAGATTAAGTGAAGCAGCATGAGCTCCAGTGGTTTATCGCTGCTATTGTCATCGTCGGTAACTAAAGGGGATGTGTGGGTGTCACCTGCAAAAAGAGGTTCTGTTTCCAAAAGGAAAGTATCAGTATCAAAGATCAGTGAGGACTAAATGGTCTTGTTTAAGACATGCAATATCCTTCCCTTCTCTGACCTACGGCACCGAATTTAGTCCCTAGATTTACCCTACTGGGATGGAGAGACTTGAGCAACAGCAAGTGCCTAGGACAACTGCAGAGTGTCAGGTCATTTGTAAATCTCCAGAATGTGTTGGCTGCCGCAACATGGAATTTGATTTGTCTTCCCTTTTCTCCCCCTTCACTCCTGCTGACCTATAAGATTTGCAGCAAGAAAAGGTATCTCCAGTGCAATCAACTTATAGAAAAAACATTCTGTTCAGACTGTTATTCAGATATTTAGCAGGACCAGGGACTGGAAGCAGTGGGTCAATGCACTACAACACAATGCCTTACTGATGGTTATGAATCCTCAGAGATGTATTTCTTGTGAGTCTTTTTATGTTTACACACACTTAAAATTTGTCTTCTGCATAAATATGATAACAAACTAAGGTTCCCATAAAAAGTGTAAGAAAGATTTAAAAAAGAAGTTTACTATTTAGGAAATAATTCTTTTTTTACCTTTTCAGGTCTCAGATACCTTTCCATGTATGTTTACTTTTCATATTATATTTTAAATTAATTAGGACTATGGGCCTGGACTTAAATGAAGCCAAAATATTTGCTGTTCAAGAACTAGATTTGAATAGTATGGATACATATGGATCTCAGAATTCGGAGCATGGACCTGTCACATTTGGGGGAATCCAGGAATAGCATTTGCCTACTCTAAGCACTAATGATGGGCTCTTTACTTACCTATTTGCACATGTGCGCACACATGGAGCTGTGGGCCTTCTCGCCACCTCCCCCAGCGTTAGCGTGTGCATGTGAGGGAGAAGAGAAGCCCTTGTTAATTCACTGTCTTGGACTCCAAACATCAGCCACAATATGTACATTTGGTCTCAAATGCCACAAAATTCGTGACGTTTGACTTACCTTTACTGCTTATTTCCCCTAGATTGCCACCAGCTTTTAGACTGGAGAAGTACCAGATGATTGAAAAATAGTGAATTTACAGTGTCAGTATTTTAGAAGAGGATTCCTCCTGTCCCCCACCCCCAAATTTGCCAAACTCTCTGTACCCCTGTTTTGAGGAATATTAACAACAGTCTCCTTTTTATCCTTAGCAAAATGGAAAGGCTGGTGTCAATTTCTTTTTTATTGTAGTTTAGGGGAAGGAATTTCCTGTGGTTCATTTAGAACCATCAGATGATTCATCCTCATGAAGAAACAAGGATTACTTTTGTGTTCCTCTTGATCCCCAGGTTTAGACCCAGCAAACATAGTGCCTCAATAATCCCTTTCACCAAGCCTATTATCTGGATTTCATCTTCCATGATTAAGTTTTCCTAAAAAAAATCACCGTCACCACTTTTCCTGGGTGGCTGCACGTAACACTCTTGTTCAATACTCACTAACAACCTGCTCCTGCAATGGTTTCTACAAATGTGTGATTTCACTGAATGGAAGGAATCCCATTGGGTTTACTCCCAGGAGAAACATGTGCATGAGTCTTTGTAGGACTGTGGGCTACGTTTCCGTAGCGCATTTTTCTCCTTCATGTAAACACTGGGTTGCTCATCTAGGTCAACAAGCCAGCACTCAGCACCTTCAATGAGCAATCAGCACAAATCAAAATCTCAGCCACAAACGGCGGTAGGTTAACCAATCTGGATCTGGATTGCATGGTGTGAGCCTCTATCTGCTCTCAAATCCTCTGTAACATTGTCAGATTAGAGCCTTATGGAGCTCACTATTAGAGCTCACTGTCTGTGTCCTGCGGAACTCAACCTGGAAACATTTGCATACCAACAAGAATCCCGTGGTTGAGTGAAATTTTCAAAATAGTCACTGATTTCTTGCGAATATACACACTGGATATTGACCAACAAACCCAGAAGGCCCCAATGTCATCATCTAGAACAGGGATTGGCAACCTTTGGCACACGGCCCATCAGAGAAAGCCGCTGGTGAGCCGGTATGATTTGTTTACCTGCAACGTCCACAGGTTTGGCTGATCGCAGCTCCCACTGGCTGTGGTTTGCTGTTCCAGGCTAATGGGGGCTGTGGGAAGCAGCGGCCAGCACATCCCTCAGCCCCATGCCAATTCTTGCAGCCACCATTGGCCTGGAACGATGAACTCTGGCCAGTGGGAGTCTGATTGACTGAACCTGTGGAGGCTGCAGTGAAACAAACCAGCCCGGCTCGGCCCGCCAGTGGATTTCCCTGACAGGCCGTGCGCCAAAGGTTACCGATTCCTGATCTAGAATGAGCACTACCTCCTCTGTTACTGTACACACAGTCATATTCTCACGTGGCTTAGTACCTGGCCCTGTGCAACTTGTACCATTTAGTAGTTTTCTCATTACCAGCCTGATCCAAAAGCCCATTAAATTCAATGGAAAGACTTATCAGAGTAGGGGTATGGAACAGTTTCCGTATGAGGAGAGATTAATAAGACTGGGACTTTTCAGCTTGGAAAAGAGGTTACTAAGGGCAGGTATAAATGAAGTCTATAAAACCATGACTGCTGTGGAGACAGTAAATAAGGAAGTGTTCTTTACTCCTTCTCATAACACAAGAACTAGGGGTCACCCAATGAAATGAATAGGCAGCAGGTTTAAAACAAACACAAGGAAGTATTTTTTCACACAACACACAGTCTGTGGAACTCCTTGCCAGAGGATGTTGTGAAGGCCAAGACTATAACAGGATTCAAAAACGAACTAGATACGTTCATGGTGGATAGGTCCATCAGTGGCTATTATCCAGGATGGGCAGGGATGGTGTCCCCAGCCTCTGTTCGCCAGAAGGGGGGAATGGGTGACGGGATAGATCACTTGATGATTACCTGTTCTGTTCATTCCCTCTGGGGCACCTGGCATTGGCTACTGTCAGAAGACAGGATACTGGGCTAGATGGACCTTTGGTCTGACCCAGTATGGCCGTTCTTATGTTCTTGTAGTGGACAGGGCACTGGACTGAGAGTCAGCAAACTTAGGTTTTATTCCCAGCTCTGCCACTGTACTGCTGCGTGGCCTTGCGCAAGTCCCCTCACCTCCCTGTTTCTCTTCCCATCTGTCTTTTTTATGTAGACTGTCAGGTCTTTGGGGTAGAGTCTCTTACTCTGTGTTTACACAGCGCCTAGCACAGTAAGGTCCCAGCCTCTAGGAACGACTAGCATACAACTAATAATTTAATTGGCTTTGGATCAGGCTGTCTCGCCCTTTCAAAACTAGCATCAGTTTTATTCCTGCACTAAGAATCATGCAAGGAAAACGTATGGTCAGAACATGCACTTGTGTTGTTGCAGCAGATGCGATGGAAACACAAAAATCTTTGAGTGCCTCTCTGTGCTATTTTTACTTCCCTTTCAGTGGGCCTCTTATTTACCACTTAAAATACATCTGGCCTTAACTGCTTTAGTCTCACCGCAGCTTATTTTAACTTTGTTACTTTATTTTTAATGCTACACTAGGCAGACTCAAAAGAAAGCCAAAAGAGCAATCTGAGCAGAGCATTATGTAACCCATGTACCTTACTTCAAGCCCCGGAAACCACATGTGAATCCCCTCTCACTGAATTCATCCAGCGCAGCAGCATTCTAGACTGCCACGAGCAGAGGGGCAAAGTTCAAGGAAGCCATTGCCCCAGAGCACATTTGCAGCATCAGTAATTTAGGGGGGATGCTAGGGGGGGTCATTTAATGGTCCAAACATATGTGCCATACAACAGTGAAACGTATCTCCAAGGAAAGAGGGAACAGTTCTATTGATCCATCATAAATCAACACTTTGCCAACTGCTGAATAAGGGGAAAATCTTGCACCTGACTGCATAAGACTCACAGCCCTGAAAAGCAGCAGAACCACTGTGACGGGCTGGATCACAGACACTCCCCTGGGAGCTGCCAATTGATGTGTCAAGACTACTTCTGCCCCTGCTTTCCCTGCCAGCTCTGGACTCCAGCACCCTGTCTTGTTGAGCCAGACACTCCCGTCTGCTCCAACAAAGACCCAGGGTCTGAATTACTTGCCCCAAAGCTGCAGGTTTACCTGAAAACATCTCACAGAAGTGTGCTTGTCTTTAGCATTCAGATGCTCAACTCCCAATGGGGTCTTGTAGCAAGGCGCCCTGGCTCCCCACTGCACCTGAAAGGGAAGAGCCAGAATGTTGTGTATTTGGTTGTCATGGTTTTTGTTCCCATGGCAACTGAGTTAGATTATTAGGGGATAGCCTAGCCTGCTTCTGCCGGTTAGGTGAGCTCTGTGTGTGTAAATAAATGCTAGTTTTGTTAGCTGTCTGCTGTCTGGCCTCAAGTGATTTCTTCCTAAACCGGCTGCCCCCAAGGATATAACAAGTGGTGACGATGGATGGGATTCCGGTGCTGCTCCAGTAACAGAAGGAAATAGAAGTCAAGGTAAAAAAACAAACAAACAAAAAAACTGCTTGTTTGCACTGACTGTGAAAGTGAAACTAAAAATCATGGCTACTCTGACCGGGCCACTGGAACCTTTTGATGAGAATATAGTGCAGTGGCATGTGTTTACTGAGCGTTTTGAGCTTTTTGTTGTTGCAAATGACATTACAGAAGCAAAGAAGGTGCCAATATTCTTAAGGGGCTAAAACCTACTCCCTGCTACGCAGCTTACTACACCCTGTTAAGCCTGAGACTAAATCTTACAGTGACATCGTGGAAATCCTGGGGTCCCATTTTTCCCCAAAATCACTGGTAATTGCTGAAAGATATCGGTTCCACAAAAGAGACCAAAAAGAAGATGAAACAGTTGTACAATTTGTAGCAATTTAAAAAAAGCTAGCAGAATACTGTGAATTTAAAGAGATGTTAAATGATACCCTGCGTGACAGGTTAGAGTGTGGCCTGTACAGTGAAGCTATACGGAAGTCCCTACTGACAGAGGCTCAGCTTACATTACAGAAGGCTGTTGATATTGCTGTCTCCATGGAACTGGCTATCAGGGAGGCGCAATACATCTGTGCATCCCCTAGGGTGCAAAAAGTGTCACAAGAACCTACCCACAAAACTGTGCAGAGTCAAGAATGTTACTGCTGTGGTAAGCCGGGTCACCAGGCATCAGAATGCTGGTGTAAGGACCTGTTGTGTCGACACTGTGGCAAAAAGGGACACATTGAGTGTGCCTGTAAACAAAAGAAAAAGAGGCCTATGGTCTGGCCGACAAAAAGAGGAACCCTGCATACCCTAGAGCAGACCCAGGATGATCAAGGTGACACCTCATCGCAAGCGGAAGTGCCACTGCATGTTTCGTCTTTCGCAGTGGGCTCACATGAATACTGGGTAACCCCATTGTTGGATGGCAAACCTATACGCATGGAACTGGACACCGGTGCAGCCGTCTCGCTGGTCTCCGAGACTGCGTATAAAGAAAAGCTACAGCATCTTCCGCTTAAGGCAACAAAAACTGTTCTGAAGACATATACGGGAGAAGCTGTGCCCATGCTGGGCACTATTGATGTTAAGGTGGAGCTCAATGGACAGGCTGCTAAATTGCCACTGTTTGTGGTGAGAGGTAACTACCCAGCCTTAATGGGTAGGTCTTGGCTTGGGAAGATTCAGCCGAACTGGGCAGAAGTGCACCAGATGACTAAAGAAGAAACCAGTCTAACCCCTATACTAAGGAAACATGCTGCTGTTTTTGGAGATGATTTGGGAAGTATGGCGGGAATCACTGTGACACTGAACATTAAACCTGACAGTCCACAAAAATATCTGAAAGCCCAAACTGTGTCATATGCCATCAGGCCAAAAGTTGAAGCAGACCTGGAGCGCCTGGTCACCAATGGAGTCCTAATACCAGTTACCCATAGCTCATGGGCCACTCCTATCGTCTCAATAGTGAAGAAAGATGGCTCTCTCTGGATTTGCGGTGATTTTAAAGTCACTGTCAACCCAGTGTTGTGTGCAGAGCAATACCCGCTTCCCCGCATCGATGAGCTCTTTGCAGGCCTGGCTGGGGGACAAAAGTTCAGTAAGATTGATCTGAGTCAAGCATATTTACAGATGCACGTCGATGAAAAGTCCCAAGAGCTGTTGACTATTGTGACTCATAAGGGGCTTTATTGATACTGTCGCCTACCCTTCGGAATAACGTCTGCTCCCGCCCTGTTCCAGAGGGCTATGGACCAGATCTTGGGGCTTGTCAGGAGTTCAGTGCTATCTGGATGATATCCTGGTCACTGGAAGAAATGAAGAGGATCACTTAAAGAATTTAGAGGCTACCCTACAAAGACTGGAAGAGTATGGCCTACGAGTTCGCAAAGACAAGTGTGAATTCTTCAAGCCCTCTGTCGAATATTTGGGACACATCATTGATTCTGCAGGTCTTCATAAGGCCCCTGCAAAAGTTAAAGCTATTGTGGAGGCTCCCCCACCTTGAAATGTAAGCCAGCTGCGCTTGTTTCTAGGACTACTGAACTATTATGGAAAGTTCATCTCACAGTTAGCCACACTCCTAAAACCACTTCATGAGCTCCTGGGGCAGAACAAGGCCTGGAAGTGGACTGAAGCCTGTGATGTTGCATTGAACAAAGCTAAGGATGTATTGCTAAATTCTGAAGTTCTAACGCACTTTGATTCATCCTTACCCCTACAAATGGCCTGCGATGCCTCCCCTTATGGAGTGGGAGCAGTCGTGTCACACATTATGCCTTCGGGAGAAGAGAGACCTATTGCTTTTGCTTCACGCACTCTAAGCAAAGCAGAAACTAACTACGCCCAAATCTAACGTGAGGCATTAGGAATTGTTTTTGGAATTCGGAAGTTTCATCAGTACCTGTTTGGGCGAAAGTTTACTCTTCTCACAGACCATCGACCTCTGACGTCAATTTTTGGACCCTACACAGGCATTCCCCCATTAGCTGCTAGTCGTATGCAACGTTGGGCATTGTTACTTTCAGCACACACATATGAAATCAAATATCGGAAATCCACTCTGCACGGCAACGCAGATGGCCTCTCAAGGTTGCCTTTGCCAGTCAAACATCAAGATAGTGCCCAAAAGGAAATCTTCTACTTTGAACAGGTAGAGAATACACCCATCACTGCTTCTCAGGCCACGTCCAGACTAGGTATTAAAATCGATTTTAGATACGCAACTTCAGCTACGGGAATAACGTAGCTGAAGTCGAATTTCTAAAATCGAGATACTCACCCGTCTGGACGGCGCGGCATCGATGTCCGCGGCTCTCCGTGTCGATTCCGGAACTCCGTTCGGGTTGATGGAGTTCCGGAATCAATGTAAGCGCGCTCGGGGATCGATACATCGCGTCCAGACTAGACGCAATATATCGATCCCCGAGCAATCGATTTTAACCCGCCGATGCCGCGGGTTAGTCTGGACGTGCGCTCAGATAAAGAAGGCAACTCGCGTTGACCCAGTATTGTCCCAAGTTATGGACCTGGTGATGCATAGAAAATCTCGACAAACCTCTCCGGTCTCACCCGACCTTGTTACCTATATGTCCAGGAGGACGGAATTATTGGTCCAGTCTGGTTGTTTGTTGTGGGGGAGACGTGTCATTATTCCACCACCACTGAGATCACAGATGTTAGAACAGCTACATTCCAGTCACTGTGGAATAGTGCGCATGAAGGAAATTGCACGAAGCTATTTTTGGTGGCCTGGATTGGACAGTGCTATTGAAGAGAAGGCAAAAGCTTGTATGTCACGTCAGGGTGTGAGGAATGCACCCCAGTGGACGCCCATACACCCATGGGACTGGCCTGAAAACCCGTGGCAATGTATTCACATTGACCTCGCTGGCCCCCTTGATGTTCTTGGCGGTAGTAGATGCTCATTCTAAATGGCCAGAAGTCTCTATAATGCAGTCCACTACTGCAGAGAGTACTATCCAAAAACTATGGGACTCTTTAGTCGTTTCGGTCTGCCAGAACAACTTGTGAGCGACAACAGACCGCAGTTCGTCTCTCAGGAGTTTCAAAATTTTATGAAGGCAAATGGGATACACCACATCATGTCAGCACCATATCATCCATCCACCAATGGATTAGCTGAAAGATTTGTGCAGACAATGAAACACGCTTTGAAATCAGCAAGGGGACAACACTCCATTCAAAACCGTCTGGATACCTTCTTACTTTCCTACAGAAACACACCTCATGCTACGACCCAGGCATCCCCGGCCTTTCTAATGATGGGACGACAGCTGCACACTTGCTTTGATCTGCTGAAACCTTCTGAACCCCGACAAATTGTGCAACATCAGCAGCAATATCAAGTAATCAGACAGGCAACCAGAGCAAAAGACCGAACCTTTAGCCTAGGACAGCCAGTTTTGGCTCGGAATTATACTTCCAGAGCTAAATGGGTCCCTGCCACAATCATCACTCAAACAGGAGCTGTTTCCTACACAGTCTGGACTGCAGAGAATCTTACCTGGTGGCGACATGTAGATCAGCTGCTGCCAGGTCATGCCAGTCCTCAGGACACATCTGCAGTTGAGTGGTTTGACTTCACCTCTTCTGGTGAGACACCAAATCATGAATCACCTGTTTCTGACTGTTCTCCTCCATTACTGCCGGTGGCTGAGATACCCCTTTGCTCAGCATGAGCTGATACCACCTCCTCACTTGTTCGTGCTGTGGACCCTGAGCCCATGGTACTTTTGGGTGCAACAACACCAGGAGTTTGTCGTAATCCACCTAGAGACAGAAGGCCTCCTCATCGGCTGGATCTTTAGCTAGGGAGAACCCTTGGTTATGGGGCAAAATAATCCCCAGGGTTTAGCCAGGAATGGAGGCAGTCTACCCTCCTTCTCTAGTCTAGTGTGTGTTTTATTTAGGGGATGTTCTTATTTGAGGGGGAGGAATATGTTGTGTATTTGGTTGTCATGGTTTTTGTTCCCATGGCAACTGAGTTAGATTATTAGGGGATAGCCCAGCCTGCTTCCGTCGGTTAGGTGAGCTCTGTGTGTGTAAATAAATGGTAGTTTTGTTAGCTGTCTGCTGTCTGGCCTCAAGTGATTTCTTCCTAAACTGGCTGCCCCCAAGGATATAACACAGAACAGACGCCAAGGTAGGCGGAGCCACTGCTGCCAGTCCCCACCCCCCAGAAGTTAAGGGGCGGGACAGGAAGTATAAAGGCCTGGCTCCAGCACTCAGTTTGGTGCAGGCCGCAGGAGGGGACAGATGCTGGTGCTCGAGCTCCTGCTGGGCCCAGTCTGCCCCGTGCTCGGTATCCAGAGGAGCGCTGGCCTGAGCTTCCCCGTGCCCGGTATCCAGAGGAGCTGTCTGAGCTTCCTCGTGCCCGGTATCCAGAGGAGCTGTCTGAGCTTCCCCGTGCCCGGTATCCAGAGGAGCTGTCTGAGCTTCCCCGTGCCCGGTATCCAGAGGAGCTGTCTGAGCTTCCCCGTGCCCGGTATCCAGAGGAGCTGTCTGAGCTTCCCCGTGCCCGGTATCCAGAGGAGCTGTCTGAGCTTCCCCGTGCCCGGTATCCAGAGGAGCTGTCTGAGCTTCCTCGTACCCGGTATCCAGAGGAGCTGTCTGAGCTTCCCTACGCCCAGAATCCAGAGGAGCTGTCTGAGCTTCCCTACGCCCAGAATCCAGAGGAGCTGTCTGAGCTTCCCTACGCCCACTATCCAGAGGAGTCGCCTGAGCTCCCCTACGGCTGGTATCCTGAGGAGCCCATGGTCTGGGACCCGCCGGACAACGCCAGCGGAGGACAGGTACCTAGAGAGGGGGAGGTTGGAAGTGGCCCAGGGGTAGCTGACCCCAGTCTGGCTCCAGGGGACCCCGAACCAATGTCGGTGTATTGCGGCCAGGATCCCCACTGACAGCAGCGAATCTTTGCCGCTGCCAGGGCCCCAGGCTGGGACACAGTGGAGTGGGAGGGCCTGCGTTCCCCCTGCCACCCTTCCGAGGGTGGCAGACTCCCCCTCCCTCTGGCCTGAGGAGGCCTTCTGTACTGTTTAACTCTGTATTTGCTCAGCCCTGCTGAAAGGCCTGAGCCTGAACTATTTGCTGCCCCGCCCTGCTCCAGGGCTGGGCCTACAGACTCTGTGTCCGCCCAGCCCTTGTTGAAGGGCTGGGACTCTGACTTGCTTAGAGACTGTTTGTTTGCTCAGCCCCGCTGAAGCGTCTGAGCCCTGGACAGATTGCTGCTGTGTAGTGACGCGCCCTGGCTCCCCGCAGCGCCTGAAAGGGACGAGCCCCAGCACCGGACCCTTACAGGTCTAAACCCAAATAAATCTATTTTATCATGTACAAAGCTTATGCAGGGTAAACTCATCAATTGTTTGCCCTCTATAACACTGATAGAGAGATATGCACAGTTGTTTGCTCCCCCAGGTATTAATACATACTCTGAGTTAATTAATAAGTAAAACGTGATTTTATTAAATACAGAAAGTAGGATTTAAGTAGTTCTAAGTAGTAACAGACAGAACAAAGTAAGTCACCAAGCAAAATAAAATGAAACGCGCAAATCTATGTCTAATCAAACTGAATACAGATAATCTCACCCTCAGAGATGCTTCAGTAAATTTTTTCCTCAGACTGGACACCTTCCAGGCCTGCGCACAATTCTTTCTCTTGTTTCAGCTCAGGTGGTAGCTAGGGGATTTTTCATGATGGTGCCTCTTCCTCTTCCCTTAGTTCTGTTCCACTCCTTTATATATCTTTTGCAGAAGGCAGGAATCCTTTGTCCCTCTCTGGGTTTCCATTCCACCTCAATGGAAAGATACCATGTTAAAGATGGATTCCAGTTCAGGTGACATGATCACATGTCACTGTAAGACCCCTTCCTTCATTCCTCCCAGCCTGACTCACAGGAAGGCCTGCCTGCAAACAGAGCCGTCCACAGTCAATTGTCCTGGTTGATGGGAGCCATTAAGATTCCAAACCATCATTAATGGCTCACACTTTGCATAATTACAATAGGCCTCAGAGTTATATTTCATATTTCCAGATACAAGAGTGGTACATTTATACAAATAGGATGAACACACTCAGTAGATTATAAGCTTTGTAATGATACCTTACAAGAGACCTTTTGCATGAAGCATATTCCAGTTACATTATATTCACTCATTACCATATTTTTATAAAACCATATAAACTGCACAATGGCAAAACCACATTGTCTCTCCTCGGAGGCACTCCATGGCGGAACTGCACGCTAGAAGATGCTCTCTTGGTGTGCTGCAGGAATAGCTGGGTCTGCCCATTCTCAGTCAGCGGTGCTTCCCACAGCAACAGGGAATTGGCCAGAAAGAGGCAGAGCATAGCTAGAGTGTCTGTGAACTGTGTGGCCCCACACATAATTAATATATATGGACAATATATAAATACGGACCTATGATCTCACTCTAAATGATCCCCGGATTTCTCCCTATTTACTTTTTAAGCTACAATGCACAGTCAGTCATCAAAGTCTATGAGGACTTTAGTCACAAAAGTAGGTTTTCCTCATTTCTCTTGGCTTTTCTAAGTCCAAGGGCTTCATCCTGAACAAATAATAAATGCTGTTCTCAGCAACTGCTGATCTGAGTGAGACAAGCCTAGCCATGCCTAACGGAATAATCATGCATGAGGGGACACGTTATTCCAATGTTTCAGTCAGCCCTTTTGTAAATAACCCCTCCCCGTCACTATCCTCTGCAGTCTCAGGCTTGGATGCCTACAACTGTGAGATTTTCCACATAAAACCAGTGGGGTTAATGTAGCCACACAGATCAATGGTCCATCTGGAGTAGTATCCTGTTTCCTGGATGCTTCACAGGGAGGCATAAAACCTCCACCATGCACTTAACTGTGTAGGACTCCACCATGGATGAAACAACTCCCGCCCTTCAGCCAGTGATCACCTTTTGGTCTTCATCAGGAGGCGTACCAGGTAGCTCTTAGAATTAGCGTAATCGCAGATTCTAATTTTAACCAAATAAATTATTATTAGCAGTAAATATTTATATTATGGTGGCACTCAATGACTCAAGGGGGATTGGGGCCCCATTGTGCCAGGCACTGGACAGACACGGAAAGTCACAATCCCTGTCCTGAAGAGCTTCCAGGCTAAAAGACAAACAGAAAAAGGGTAGGGGATGGGGAAATGAGAGACGCACATGAGCTCGGGGAAGAATTGGCATGGCTTTGACTTCAGCCAATAGGAACAGAACCCGCCAAAGCAGTTTGGTGGGGGAGGGGGCGTATGGTCGGGGGGTCTCCACCTCTTCCCCCAGTACTTCTTGGATGCCGAGATGCTCAAGGGAGACCCACTCACTCTCTGGAGGCACTAGGATCCAGGTGGTGCTTTCCCTCACCACCCTCTTGTTGCCTTGGGGGGACGCTGTAGAGAGAAGTCAGTCAGAGAGTCCAGCTGGTAGAAGCAGAAGCAGCCAAAGCAGGGACCTGTGACCAGTCAGAGAACTTTCCACAGTTTTGACCTGACTTTCCCTGCCCTGCGCTGATTGGCTGTTTGCTCCAACTCCTTGACCCCCTGTCAAGTCACTTCACCTCTCCTTCACTTCATACCTGCTCCTCTTCTCCCCTGCCCTGGTTCCCACACACCCCCTTCCTTTCCCTTTTCTTTCCATTTAACTGATCTCCTCCTAAGTAACCTCTCCACATCCCCCACCCCCAAATATTACAGAATTAGCTGCTATTTGCTGCCACCCATTGTTCACTCTGCTGGTGTGTTCTATCCCTTCCCCTTGCCCTGGGGGCATCTTGTCTATTCGGACTGTAAGCTCTTTGGGGGAGGAACTGTTTGCTGCTCTGTGTAGCACAGTGGGGCCTTGTTCTTGATTGGCCCTTAGGCACAGCTGTAAGAAAGAGGATTAATAATAATAGTTGTATGTATTGTTGGCTTGTTTTTTTAATTGGGGGTAGAGAATAAGAAAGTAGGGAATGAATATGTGCAGAAAACATCTAATTCCTTTATTGAGACTCACTGAGCTCACTGATTTTTCAGCCAAGTCAAAGTTTAACTTGAAATCCATAGGACGAGGGGCCCAATCCATCTCTCAGCATGTGTATACAGCACAAGCGCTATGGAGGCAAAGCTGCAGCCATGACACTGTAGCATATACAGTACAGTAACCGATGGGGTTTTTGTAGTAAATCCACCCCCTAGAGTGGCGCTAGCTAGGTCCAAGGAAGAATTCCTCCTTCATGTTTACACTGGGGTCTACCTAATTGTATCACATATAGTGTGAAATTTTTCACAGCTGTCAGCCAGTAGCTAGGCTGACCTAAACTTCAGGTGTAGACCAGGCCTCAGTTACACCACAGTAAAACTGGAATAACTCCCAACATACGTGGAGTTATTTAGGATTTACAGTGGTGTACATGAATCCAAAATTTAGACTTTAGATTCCATGTTCTTCCATAGTAATTATTTTTTCCCTCCATATCTAGCATTCTGTAGAAGAATTCCTCAAGCTTCTTGTTAACTGATTAGACATTCTCCCATTTGCACTTCCATTAACTTCTTCATTACTTCATTGTTCACTTCTGGATTATTATTTTTTTCATACTGAGCAGTCACCTGTGAGCAAAGAAGACAGTCCTGTACTTAAAGATGGCAATAAATATGGAGATATACCTATCTCATAGAACTGGAAGGGACCTTGAAGGGTCATTGAGTCCAGCCCCCCATCTTCACTAGCAGGACCAAGTACTGTCCCTGACAGATTTTTGCCCCAGATCCCAAAATGGCCCCCTCAAGGATTGGACTCACAATTCTGTATTTAGCAGGCCAATGCTCAAACCACTGAGCTATCCCTCCCCACCTTCTAGAATACTCTAAGATTTTTCAGAAAAGTCATCTGTGACTTGGAGGTGGTTAAACTAGTTTCTAGGAGTAATGTAAAAAATCCAGGATTAAGCTGTTGGCTGATACAGCAAGTGCCAGGAAATCTGAGGGAAAACATTTGGAAAAGAATCAAAGCAGCTCAATGCTGAAATAAACCTGTTTCCCTTCCTTGCCTCCTGCTCCTCAGCTAAATTGTATGTAGAGGTAAATAGATAACTGTTAATAGATCTGCATCACTGTCGCAGAAGGGGAAATTTGATTGAATTTTCCTTTCTTCCTAAGCCAGGCTGAATTCCAAAGAATTGCAGGGTTTTGACCGAAGGGCATTATTTAGGTCTGTGTTTCCTCCATGGCCTATCTGTTGGGCCATAGTAAGCGATTCTTCTTAAGAGTGTTCTGATAGCAACAGTCCTCTTTGTTGCAGGCTGCACTGGGGAATAATGAATCTTAATGGTATTATGCTCTGTAGTCTCTAACTCATGTTGTTATCCATTGTCTCATAACAGAACTCATCTGTAGAAGAGGCTGCTGCTTAATTAGCTTCTATTTTCAGTGATAGGGAACCTTGCCAATAGGCTCTTGTTAATTCAGTATCAGATATGTTGTCTCAGTGATGCTCAGTTATTCAAAAATCTTTTCTTTCAAATTACTTCCCCTCTTTGGAGCAACCACTGTGAGGAACACATCTTTCTTCTAGCACATCAGTACGTACACACACACACACACACACACACACACACACACACACACAGTGCTCTCAAATATTTTTAACAGTGTAAGGAGATCAGCTGCTGCGATGCTGAATTAAAACAGAATGCCCTGTGCTCTACGTTTGCAAGTGTTCATATTGCAGGAAGAAGAGTCTGAAAAATATCAAGTAGCAGTGCCCTGCAATCTATTCTGTTGTACGTAGGTTCTTCACTATACTATACACAACACTATAATGTTGAGTTGTAATTCCAATTTGTTCACACGATGAAAGTAATGTGATCTCACTAATTGGGTTATAAAATATAAATCACAGAGCCTGACAAACAATTCCCTTCTTCTCCAATCCAAATTCTCTACTAAAAAAGTGAGCAACCCACTTGATGTAGAGCGGTGGTTTTCAAACTTTTTAGGCTTTATATCCCTTTCCAAATAATGTAATATACTGCATACCCCATCTGAAATCAGGTCATAATATACTTATGATTAGATTGCTGAGTCTTATTAAATAAAAATGTGTTGTCCGCTGTTACAAGCGCTCATGTCCCCTAGAGTACACATACATCAGTTTGACAACCAGTGATGTCAAGCATTCTTTGGTAAGTACTGCATATACAGGTGAAGATGAGGTCCCAAAACACCCTAACCTCTGAGTGGAATAAACCACATGGCCCCTCAGAACCCATCTGGCTACTGGATGGGCCCTGAGAAAATATAAAACTGCTAACAGAGAGTGGGAAGATCCATACAGAGCATCTGTGTCCAAAGAATAAACTTCATTCACGACAAAAGCAGAGGAAAAATACATTCTTCAAGGGGTCAGATACTGTGAAGCAACAAAACATGAATCAATATGGACTTCTGAGTCCCAGCAGCTGAAAATGATTTAAATAAGACAGACACCAATCAGAGCCCACCATTGCACCATACGAGGAGCTAAAGGGATAGACCTGGGCCCAGCATCTAAATAATTAAGTAAGTCATCAGGACATTGACTCTATTAAAAGCTGGTGAGTTTCCTCATGTACCCTGAGAGAGGCCCAGCTGGGGCTTAAATGCTGGATCATCCTGTATTTCCCTGCTGAATAGAGAAAATCATTTGCAGATGCTCTTATTTAAGAGCACAGCCTGAAGTCACTTTATTTTAGTGGAGGGCCTGATTCTGGATCTCCGTTCATATGAAAATGAGGAGGGGAAGAAAGGAGGGACATAAATTATGACAGAAGGCAAATGGACGTTTCTGCATTATTTTAAAGCTAAAGTGGAAACCCATATGCATGTAAGGACTGTTTGCATTTTTTAGGGAATTATTGTAGCATATGATCCACTCCCTTGTTGGTTAGTGGTTGGCTGTTTAGAAATCCATTGTTCTTTTGTTACCAACCAGCAATGACCGTATACCTATCCACTTGTGCATTTTCTTTTTCACATGGTGTAGTCACCCAGGCTGCACTGGTGTGTCTGCTACTGTACATTTTCATTGATATAATCAGACATATTTCAGCATCTAGGAATTGCTTTTGAAAATATCTTTAATTAAGCACGTTATCTATCTCCAGCTATGGTTTACACGTGATAAGGTGACTGAAGTACCACACAAATGGGCACTGGATAGATACGGAGAGCTGCCAGAGGAAGAACTTCCTCATGTCACCTTACACTTGGTTCATCCTTGTCTCTCCTGCTTGGGCTGAGTGGTCCATATGAGAACTTACAGCTCCTTGGGCTTAAGCCCACTTCATGGCCCTTACTGGCCTCATCTCTAATGTTGGGCTGAAAACCAAAAATGACTTGGGCA
Organism: Gopherus flavomarginatus; assembly: GCF_025201925.1. Taxonomy (NCBI): domain Eukaryota; kingdom Metazoa; phylum Chordata; order Testudines; family Testudinidae; genus Gopherus; species Gopherus flavomarginatus. The sequence continues at coordinate 21,118,467 of NC_066626.1, read as the reverse complement.
TGGACAAGAGAAACATCATGGCTGAGCCCGTCCTGTAAAGGGGCAGGGGTTTCTCTTGTTAGCTAGAGAGCAGTTCCTTCCCCTAGCAACTAACATGGTGACTGGACAGCTCCCGCTCCCAATGATCAGAGTGGTGATGGGGCCTTTCCCCCCTCATCGGAGGGTCTCTAAGAGGAAGCTCCTATCTACTGTCATTCAGAACTATGAGTTTTGGAATTTAGCTATCAGGACAAGGGCTTATCATAGGTGTAAGATTTTGGTTGACTTGCATAGAGCCAGACTGGCAGAGATGAAAAGGCTGGATGGAGCAGGCATGACCCAGGGGAAAGGGCAGACTAGAGTAGCTGCCTACTCACCTGCCCCTTTCCAAACAGGTAATTCCCTCTGCTAAATTCATCCAGTCTCAATGACAACAAAAGAGAACGTATCTTTTTTTTTTTAACAAATATGACTTGCCCACATCAGTGATTAACTACATTTATTGTCATTTAAAATTGTTTTTATCTAGAAGTTGATTTTTAAAAGTGTCTGAACCTGGATAGAAACTATTTTGGATGTTCAAATGCCAAACTAACAAGCAGTGGAGAGAAGCCCCTGAATGGGTAACCAGCACCCTTCAGCCAAGATGTATTTTGGAATGGGTTGGGCTGGTCAGTTCCCAGAATAAGATTTTTATAATGGAAATGCCAGCTGACTCATAACCATAGCAGCACATCTGCTCTATTATAGTGGTTGTGTAATTATTTAATGCAGTTTTTAACTCCTCCTATCAACGAGCACTATGGGCACTTTCACAGCATAAAAACATGCAATTATCCAAACAAATCAAAATGCTAATGACCTTTCTCAAAGGGCAGACACAATCCCAGTATGCATTACACAATCTCCTTAAAACACCCCCAACAAGCCAATTTAAAACAGAGGGGAGGGGACAGACCTCACTGTGGTGTAAATCAAAATAACTCCACTGATGAACTGGAGCTGCTCCCGGATTTACACTGCTGACATCAGAGAACGGACCTGATGTACTCCATGGAACTGTGCTGATTTACAGCAGCTGAGGATCTACTCCATAATATTTAGAAAATTTTCTTCCTAGCCCAAAATGGAGTGCCTCCAAACTCCAGCCCCAAGTCCCAGCTACACCCAAACATCTCCCCCCGTCAGCTCAGGAAAAGCCTGGCAGAACATGTGGCTTTTGCAGCCTGCTCCTGAAGGCCACCAATGCTGGTCTGGCAAACTAAGGCAGAAAGCAAGTCTAGCAGCTAAGTCGTCTACAGCAAGAATGTCTTGTCACCACTGCTCCCCCACAGGACTTAGATGGTCTACCGCTGTTACACAAACAGAGATGTATCTGTCAAATAGACAGGACCCAAACCATTTAGCCTGCTTCAGTGGGCTGTGGATCAGACCCTAAGGCCTGGTCTACACTAGGGTAGGGGATTCTATCTAAGTTATGCAACTTCAGCTACATGAGTAATGTAGCTGAAGTCGACATACTTAGATCTAAGTTGATGGCTGACGCTCCCCCAGTGACTCCACCTGCGCCTCTCGCCCTGGTGGAATACTGGAGTCGATGGGAGAGTGCTCGGTGGTCTATTTATTGTGTCTAGACTAGATGTGATAAATTGACCCCCGCTGGAGTGATCGCTGTCTGTCAATCCAGCCAATAATATAGACAAGTAATGTAGTGTTTTACAGGACAAAATCAACATAAACTACCCAGGAAATCAGCTGAAATCAGCAGTCGAAGCATCAGTGTAGTGAAAGCCATCCTGCCATCCGTGGGGAAGATCGCCGTTGACTCTGCCATCCCTGGGATAGACAGCTGACTGCGACCCGACATCGTCATGATGGATGCAGAAAAGAAGACGGTTGTCATGGTAGACGTCACGGTGCCATTTGAAAACAGGTCACCGGCCTTCCTTGAAACCCGAGCATGAAAGGCGTTGAAGTACACCCCGCTGGCTGACACCCTGAGAGCCCAGGGCTATGAGGTCCAGATACACGCGCTGATCGTGGCAGCCCTGGGCTCGTGGGACCCCCACAACAAGCCAGTACTGAGAGCGTGTGGAATTGGGCGACGCTATGCCTGGCTCATGGTGTCTGACACCATCAGGTGGCCCAGAGACATCTATATGGAACACATCATGGAACACCGTCAATACCATGTTGAGTAATCAAGACCACCGACCAGGGAAATAACCCACTTCCTTCCCTGATGAACCAAGGGACGCATCCTACCCATGTACTTATTCGCTACACTGATACTGGCTTGGACTCTTTATACATTCCATGGGTGGTGTACCCGAGCCCACTTATCCACTGATGCTTTAAAAACTCCCACACCCCAATCTGGGTCTATGCTGGTTATGTGATATGTATGTATCTTGCGATCCTTGTAACTGATACCTGTCATCCCTCATAACTCAAGCTGGACCCCAGATGTACAGTACCTTCCCTCTTAACTTGTGTGTATTTAATTTTAAACAACTTAAATAAAATTTTTCTATCTGTTCTCTGTGAGAAACATTGCTCATCTGGTGCTAACCATTCTGCACTAACTACAATACTCAGATGAGTTTAAGGTGTCGGCCCAGTAATCTAGTCTTCAGGGCGTTGGCCTAGTAATCTAGGGTGGGAAGACCACAGATAAAACTTGTACTTACTCCCTTGACTCTCAGTCGATAGATTATAAATGCAACATTTATATTGCCTAGGGAACTAAGTTAGGTTCTAACTATCGCTTAATCATTTGGGATAGAAATGATACCTAAGTGCAAAACTTAGATCCAGAATCCAAAATCTCGACATTGTCTGGCTCCATGGGTTTGGTTGGTCTGCTATAGACATAGAGTCCAACTGGAAAATGTGGAGGATGCCTTTACTTTGTTCAGAGTGGCGGTTCTGGTCTGGCCAGTTGCTAATTTCAGTTGCTAAATTTGGTAATGCAGAAATGTTTGGAGAGGGGAAAAAAGGTCAAAATATACCAGATTTTGCTCTGGTGACCTTTTAAATACAGAAATAAAAGGCTTAGGCAACATGACATTTGGTTGAAAGGCAGAAACTATTGTGTTGCTGATATACTTTTGGTTATGAAATGTTAAAAGAAAAAACCCTCTTAGAATTATAAAACAAACTGAGCTTCTGCACATGGGCAGCCTGTGCGATGTAGGGTGATTCAGAAAAAAAATGCTTCAAGAGTTAAGTGTGGATTCTATTAAGAATACAGGAAATGCAAATATCCAAAATACTGTCCTGAATTTTAACTATTCTCCTGTGCCGTTCTGGAGACCTCACATTGCCTTCAGAATGAAATGAGAACCATCGTCTTTTTAAATTGCTCCCTGCATGCACCAATGTCCATGATCTTTTGACTTCTTCAATAATTGTACGTCACTCTGCACAAGGTAGGTTGATTTAAGCTGAAGGAAGCTTTTTTGTTTTTGTTTTTAATTCCCCAGATCAATTTTTTTTCTTGAAACGTCATATTCTTCTGCAGCATACCTGGACAAAAACTTTAGGCTGAGTTCTTGAACAGAAACAAACTAGTGGAATTTAAATAAGAAATATACATTTGTAATCACAGAGATTAAGTTTTCCTCCTCAATGATTTCAGTTTGGTGAAATCAATATACACCAGAAAACTCTGGTATATTTGGGGTTCATAGGAAGAAAAGGAAATTCATGAAAATCCAGAGTTTGACAGTCCAAACCTGGCATAAAGACATTACACATAATTTCCACACTTTGTCCTTTTAATAAGTGGTGGTGAGCCACTGACCACCAGCCCATCCTTGCATGCAGGTGGCATGGTCTCACCACATCTGACAACTCATCTCTCCCACTCTTCAATGATCTTGTCCTTCAAGGATCAGGAGAAATGGGTTCTTCTCTTCTCTCAAAGCTGTGATGATCTGGGGATACCTCTGCAGGACTTCTGAATGCTGAATGAGATTGTGAATCCTATGTATTTATATCAGATTGCAAACTCCATTGTGAATTGCAGCCTTTTGCCTTCTCTCTGGTCTGTTTGTTTGCTTCTGTGTAGGCTTGAGTTTTCAGTGGCAAAACATAACAGGAGAGTTGTTGAAGTTCAGTGCTTTGACTATTGAATGTAATTGCTGTAGGCAAATGATGGGCTCCCTACCTACAGGAACTAGATTAGTTCAAGGGAAGTCACCTTAGCAACAGTCACCTGGCAGGAGTTTGTGCTTATGTGAGAAAGCTGGCAAGGGCAGGACACCTGATGCATAGGGCTGGAGGTTTTAAAAGAGCAGAAGCTGGTCTGTTCAGAAGTCATTTTCTTCCGTCCATGAGAGAGAGACAAGGCACCACGTGACAGTCTGCATCAAGCTGGGGACACTGATAGTCCTGACTTCCTAAGGATTCCCAAGGAAGGAGTGAGATAGAAAGGGATGAGTGTGGCATTTATTGTTGAGTATGATCTGTACTCTTCTGTTCTTTATTGATTAAGTATAAAAGAGCATAAGGGTGTTAGACTGTGAGAAGTGTGTGTTGACTGCTTTACAACTATTGTGTGCTCCTTGAAGAGATAAACTGTAACCAGAAGTTTCCTACCTTTGGGGTGGAGTTCTGGGAGGAGGTGTGTTTAAGTACCTGGGAAGAAGAAAGGTCAGAGTTGCACTCAGAGGGGCTAGGTAGCTGGATAGCAGGTTCCAACATTCGGAGTGGGATGTGTGGCAAATTGCCGGTACTGTTATGCTGGGTCTCGCTCTTTCTCTTCTTTGGGGAAGGTTCAGGGTGCCATTGCTTGCCTCTGAATCGGTATTTTAATTACCCCACTAGTGTCCTTGAGGAGGGGAGTGGAGAGGGAGGGACCTGGGCCCACCATCTTCTCCAGTTCCCAACCCAGGGGCCCTGAGGCTTGTGGTGAACCACTTGAACTAGTGGTTCCTTCCCCTGGGCTACTTCCCTCTCCTGCCCTTCATCTTATGAAGGGGCTTCTAGTCCTCCTTCTACATAAGCCAGTTACCCCTTACCTAGGGTTTTTTGGATTTCTCAGCTCTCCGCAGCACTCCTCCAAACTTTCCTTTTGGTCTCTCTTCAAAACTGTTCTCTGTTCCAACTCCTTCAAAATGCTCTCTGCTCCAACTCCCACACTGTCTGGCTGAAGCAGGGGTTTTTATCACATGACTGGCTTCAGGCGCTCTAATTGGTTCAGGTGCTCTAGTTAATCTATAGCAGACCTTCCTCCCCTTGCAGGGAATAAGGCTCCCTGTAACACTCTCCTGCTGCCCTCTAGCCATGCTGTATCACAGATGCCGGATAGGAGGTGTGCACCCAGAAAGTGTGCTTAAGGAACCCAAGATTAGGGCAGTGCCTCCATTCAGGCTCCAGGGGCCTGGAACACCTAGGGATCTAGAGCAGAAAAGGTTTGGATTCCCCTTATAGAAGTCCTAGTGGATTGCTAGGATCTGTGACACAAGCCACTGGACATATTCCCAGGGATTAATTTCTTCATTTTAATGTTAATGAAGGGAGATGAAGAATGATCTTGTGGTTAAATTCTAGAACAGTGAGACAAGAGATTTGCCTTCTGGTCACTTCTCTGCCACAGACTTACTGAATGACCTCGGGGCCTTCACATAATCTCCAGGCCTCCAATCACCATCAGTAAAAAGGGGAGACCACCAAACTCATGGGGATGCTTTGGGGCTTAATTAATCAATATCTGTAAAATGCTATGAGATCATTGGACAAAAGGTGCTATGTTATTGTATGAAATGTTGTAAATACATAGGGGATCTCTAAATACAAGCATGGACAGTAATAGGATTTTATATTGTATTTCACTGACGTAACACCAGTGGCACTTTCGGTGTATTGCCCTTATAGCTCTGTGCTGATTAGCACATTTATTTACAGGCACCTTGCACCATCTATTGGTCACAGTTGTGCATTACATTTTGACAAGTGAAACTGTGAAAGCAGAGTCTTTTTGCCACTGAGGGTATATGTACACGGGCATCAGAGGTGTGATTTCAGCACATGTAGACACAGTCAAGTTAGTTTTAATCTTACACCAGGTTTATATCAACCAGTGCAACTCCTATGGCGTCAGTAGAGTTACTCCTGATTTCCACCAGGGTGAGAGGAGACTCAGGCCTCCCCAGAGGGGTATGAATGAGCTCATCTCCCAGGACAATAAATCTTTCCCATCTTCCACTTCAATTCAAACATTGCCCATCACCTCTTCAGTCCCTCTTACACCTGTTCTTGGTGTCCCTGCTTCGGCCGTTGTTCAGAGAGCCCCAGAAACATGACCCACACAGTTATTAGAAAATTAGACTCCTTTAGGGGGTTGAGATTGACTACACTTTTCTAGGAGAAGTAGGTCCTGTCTGAGCATGCCCTTAAAAGCAGTCTTCTCTTGGCTTGCACACTTATCTGACAGCTTATCTCCTTCCAAGGATAATTTAACTCAGCTCAGTTTGACATATTAGAGCCTCCAGGCCAGAATCTGCTCTGTTATGTCAGTGTAAATCTGGAGTAACATCTTTGATTTTTATACTGAAATTTCACCAAGGTAACAGAGAAGAAGTTGACCCAATGACACTGTTGCTGTATGAATAACGAAGTGCACTATTTTGTCCACTTGTCTAATTGAGCAGTGGAAAATGAAATTGACAGACTGGATTTACGCATCTCCAACAGAGTGAGTCTTGTGGGCGTCAGTTCTGGGTTTCATGAATATTTCAACTCATAGCTCAGTGAAAACAAGACTATCATCTATATGTGTGCACTGACATGTCAGCTGGGAGGGGCCTGCCATGAAAGTAAGCAATATGGAATAGAAAATCTATGATGCACATTTCCCTCTTGATGAAGTTTGCTAGAGAACTAACTGTGCTAGAAATAAGTTCAGCAATAGAATTATGAATCATGAATGCTGAGGTGTGTGTTTCTGTGTGCTCTTGTTTCATGATTGCACTCTGAAATTATGATATTCATGCTATGGTATAATGTTGGGAAAAGGTTAATATAACGTACGATATGAAATTTGACGATACTGGGATTTATTCCATGGGGCACTAATATGATGGGTAGGGAGAAAGGGGTGCAGGGACCCTCTTCCCCCAGCACTAGAAAGGCAGCACTAGAAGTGTGCTAGGTGAGAGGGGACCAGATACTACCCTGACCAGTCTGTCACAGCTGCAAGTGAGATGGACTGATAGCTTAGGGATGTAGCCAGGTCACTGGCTGTCAAATTACCATCAGTTGTGGTTGGCAGGAGGGGCTGTGTTGGTCTCCTCATTAACACATTATTTTCATTTATACTCTCCCTAACACTAGCACAACCACAGCCAGAGCCTGGTATTGACTGCAGACTGAAGCTTCCTGCTGTCCCAAGCCCCATTTTCCAAAATGGAGGATGAACTTCAGCCCCTTTGCAACACCCCACATCCTTACTGACAGCGGCTCCAAACAGAGATGTGGGGCAGAGGCGGGGAAACACTGATCCTGTATAAAGCAGCAGGAAGGTGAGTCCCCAGCATGCTCCTCTAGTTGCCCTGAACCATCCTGTACTATGCTGGCACAATGACTCTGGAATCCTTTAAGTGGCTACCATCCACCTCTCCCCCAATCACCCTTTTATGGTTGCAAATAGATCCAGCAGAATTCAGCCTGTGGTGTCAACCGTGTAATGCTGCATATGTACAAACTGGTCATGGACAGTTATCTTGACCAGCCTCGGGAAGATGTTCCCATCCCAAGCTCTACATCGCTATTACTTATCACAGAATCATAGAAATGTAGGGCTGGAAGAGCTCATCAAATCCAACCCACTGCCATGAGACAAGACCAAGTAAACCCAGACCATCCCGGACCGGTGTTTGTCTAAAAACCTCCAATGGCGGGGATTCAACAACCTACCTTGGGATCCTATTCCCTTATAGTTAGAAAGCTTTTCCTAGTATGCAACCTAGATCTGCCTTGCTGCGGATTAAGCCCATTGTGTCTTGTGCTACATTCAGTGGACATGGGGAACAACTGATCACTACCCTTAACATATTTGAAGATTGCTATCAGCTTCCCCTCCTCAGTCTTCTTTGTTCAAAACTAAACATGGCCAGTTTTTAACCTTTTCTCATAGGTCACGTTTTCCAACCCTTTTATCAATGTTGCTGCTCTCCTCTGGACTCTCCAATTTATTGACATCTTTCCTAAAGCGTGGCACCCAGAATTGGACACAGTACACCAGCTGCACCACTACCAAGGTTGAATTACGTCCTGTTAATACACCCCAGAATGATAGCAGCCTTTTTCACAATTGCATCATATTATTGACTGATGTTAAATGTGATCCACTATAGCCTCCAGATCCTTTTAGCAGTACTACCACCTAGCCAGATAGTCCACATTTTGCATTTGATTTTTCCTTCCTAAGTGAAGTAGTTTGCACTTTCATCTTGTTGAATTCAGACCAATTCTCCAATTTGTCAAGGTGTTTTGAATTTTAATCCTGTCCTTCAAAGAACCTGCAACCCCACCCAGCTTGGTGTCAGATGGGGATTTTATAAGCATACACTTCCACCTCATTATCTAAGTCATTCATGAAAAGATGGATTAATACGGGACCCACGGCTGACTTCTGCAGGACCCCATTTGATACGCCCTCCGATTTTGCCAGTGAACCATTGATAACTATTTTTGGATACTGTCTACCAACTTATGAGTAATTTCATCTAGACCACATTTCTCTAGTTTGCTTATGAGAATGTCATGTGCAACTGTGTCAAAGCCTTACTAAAATCAAGATATATATTTCACAGTACCCGCCAAATTGGCCCCATCTTCATCTTTCTGCTGTCGGCGTGACTGTAGCATTTTCCTATACTTAAATACTGGAATAATTGCTTGAGGCCGCTGAGGTAAAAGCCCAATAAATCTCCAGTGCCTAGCCATGCAACTATCGAGAAATAAATATCAACTTCAAAGGTTCATTCCATTGATTCATCTCTGGAGCCATCTCAGTTTCCTCAGCTCAGCCATATCTTAGATCAAATGTTTAGTATTAATTGATATGCGCAATAAATTAAATATTTATTCACTGTGTACTGGAGACCCAAAGCCCTGAAAGACTTAAATACAAACAAAATGTGGATGACTCAAGCAGTAGTTCAAGGCAACTTCTAATCTTGTCTGATTGTCTTGTTTTTCACATAGAATGTGCAATGCACATGACTGACAAGATTCTTTTGCTCTGTGTAGTTGCAAATCAGGGTCTTTTCTCTGTTCTTGGGTATCCTCACAAAGCTCAGACATTTTACAGCTTCTCTTCTCTGGGGTCACACCGGAATAAATACAGCGACAGCCAGACATTTAATGAGATAAAAAGATGATTAAGAGCTAATGTCATTGTAACGTACCATTATAATCATTTTTTGCTGCTAGATAAATGATTATGCAGTTGCAGATTTTTTAATCTGATGGATACTGAGGAAGTCCTGACAGTTGCACACTGTGTATAACAACAGCTTGGACACAAAGGGTCAGTTCCCCTGCCGTGCTGGGGATACTCAGTGCCACACTATCAGCAAATTCCAGCTGTAAATCTCAACCTGCTGGAGGACCGCTCAGGTACAGTGGGATTCTTCTGGTGACATGCTGCCAGCTCAGCAACCCCTATGCCTTCCCCTGCTGCTAGGACACAAGGGCAACCAGAATGATGCCACACAGTTCTACTCAGGTGCAGTTTTGGCCCTTTGAGTTTATTGACAGCTAGTGTAAGAGCTGCCCTCAAGCTACTGTAAGCTACACCTGGGGATCAGGCCTGTAGAGTACAAAGGAGGACTTTATGCCACATGAGGAGTCCTTCCCCACCCAGACATGGGCTGAGGGCAGTTCAGCTGCACGCCAAGATAGGACTATTTGCTGATTGACTGGTTGAGCTTCACAGAGCACCTGAAGTGAACACAAACGGCACAGGTGGGAAGATGCCGCTGTTGTCTTACTGCAGGATTCCTGCATTGCTTCAGGTTAATCGGACCAGAGGATGGATGTGTCCTGAACTCCAGAGAACCAGAAAGGAGTGCAGCTTTGTAGACGTACAGTGGAATCAGCTGTCCATTTTCTTGACTCGGTGCCCGCTATTTCATTCGGTGGAATACTTTTCACACAAAACTTGAAATTATAAATGAGAAGAAAACATGTAACAATTGTTTAAGGAATTGTTGCAGGGAAGTAGCACCATTCTACCTATAAAAGAGTTAATACAGATCAACTCCTGTGCTACACAATATTTTCCATAAAACATGTTTACTGTGGCAGAAGTCTGTAAGGGACCCCAATGAACATGGCAGTTGGGCAACCACAGATGATGATTTCCAAGAAACAATTGATGCACTTGGCTAGAAGGGGCACAGTAATCCAGGCAAGCCAACTATGATGTGTGCAATGTCCTTCCTTTCAAACAAAGGGAAAAAAAGGTAAACACTGGATGTACATGAGGAACTCCCATTATTGTGTAGGGCTTTAGGAATGATACGAGTTCCAAAGACAGACCAGTGCATCAGAGCATAGAAGCTGGTCATATAGGCACTATAGAAATGCAGGCAAGTAGATGGAGAGTTTGGAGCTCCAAAGGGAAGTGGCAAGTGGAAATACTACAAGCAAGAGGCAGGGGTGTTGCTCTTCAAGATCAGCTGAAGGTTCTAGTAGATTGTTGGTGTATGGTGTGAGGGTGCTACTAGGTGGGCTCTGGACGTGTCACTTGGCCATGGCAAGGAGCTGGTGGAGGCTGTGAGCAGTTGGTTTCCCTGCCCGTCCATGACGCTGACTCTGATGCAGTCATGGGGGTGCACTCAGCAGTGAAATAAGGAGCATCAGTAGAGACATAGGAGGGCAGCATCAAGCGGAGGAGGGAGCACAGCTTCTTCATCCCTCCCATTAGCTTGCAGCCACTGGATTTTAACAGCTGCTGGATTGTTTTGTTTTTTAAATTGTTTTTATAACAATTCGTCGGCCACCCTCTGGTGACTCACCTGCAGTCCCAGGCCCCGCGTAAGAATCCCTCCTTTGCAGTGCTGAATAGATGTGCTTTTAAAACTACGGAGCAAAGCGAACGTATTAGGCCGAACAGAGCCCTGGTGTTTGCAGGTGCTGCTCATTTGACTTCAGCCGAACACCAGGCCTCAGCCTGGCTCATTTAATTGCACTCTGCAGCCTCAGCTGCTGAGCAGTGTCCCCAGCCTGGCTCATTGGTTTGTCCTCAGCGGAACATACTTACTTGCTGCCGCTCACATTCTGCAGCCATTAGAGGGGTTGCTGGCTCATCACTTTTTTTGCTGACAAAATAATTGTCAGAGCACTGTATGCCGAGCAGTGCCAGTAATTCTGGTCATGAGCAAGCATATTTAACCATTTCGATCTTCCTAGCTGATCTCACCACACAGGATGGCACGATTTGATTCTATCACAGTGAGAACTTGATATTTCTGAAGATAAGGAAGATTTTGAAATGAACAAAAAGGAAAACGCAGAAGAGAGAAAACTGGAGGAGAGAAGGGGGAATGGTTTTAAAGTAATACAGCTAGAAAATGATGAAACAGTCAAATGAGTGAAGATGGTTACAGTTTGTACGGGGAGCTGCTCTGAGTCACTGCAGGCATGTACTGTAAAATGCTCTACACATTTCCCAGAAGGCGACCACTTTGCACAGCTTCAAGAGTTTTATGAAGGGCGTTCAGTATAGAAGCAACATTTCCCAAGTACCCATACTCACCATATGTAGGCAGCCAGCCTCACAGTATCTCATTAACTTAACAAGACAAAATGTATTGGCTCCCATTCTCATTTACACTAAAATCATTTCATTGTAAGGTTGCTTTAAAGTGAGTGTCAATTCGGATTCACTTTAAGGTCCCTTTACCCTGCCAGGACAGTGTGGCCTGAGGCCTAGGGTGACCAGATAGCAAATATGAAAAATCAACCCGGGGGGGGGGGTAATAGGAGCCTCTGTGAGAAAAAGACCCAAAAATCAGGACTGTCCTTATACAATCAGGACATCTGGTCACCCTACCTAAGGCCTGATCTCACCTAAATTTTGTTTTTAAATAGGGATGCAACTTTTTTTTTTTTTAAACCAAGAGTGATACCAGTACAGCCCCTAGTGCGGACGCAGTTATACTGGTATAACTGAGAGACCAATGTTGTTATTTCCCTGCCCACACGAGGATAGCTACATAGTATAAAGCACATTTATACCAGTCTAACTACACCCACACGTAGGGGCAGGGCCGGCTCTAGCCATTTCGCCGCCCCAAGAACAGTGGCACTCCGTGGGGAGCGCTCTGCCACTCGCCGGTCCTGTGGCTCCGGTGGACCTCCCGCAGGCGTCCCTGTGGAGGGTCCGCTGGTCCCGTGGCTCCAGTGGACCTCCCGCAGGCGTGCCTGTGGATGCTCCACCGGAGCTGCGGGACCAGCGGACCCTCCGCAGGCACGCCTGCGGGAGGTCCACCGGAGCAGCCTGCCGCCCTCCCGGCAACCGGCAGAGCGCCCCCCGCGGCATGCCACCCCAAGCACGCACTTGGAGTGCTGGGGCCTGGAACCGGCCCTGCGTAGGGGGATTGTATGGTTTTAACTGTACTGGGATAGCTGAAGCGGTACAGCTTTCGTGTGTAGAAAAGAATTTAGTGTCAATGAGAATCAGGCCTCTTATTTCTGTTTTTTTACAAGACAACTTTGTTGCTGTCATTTGAAAATCATAAAAAGAGGGCTAATATCATGGCCATTTAAAATTGCAGGAAAAAGCTTAGCAAGAAAGATGTCTATCTACTTGCAGTTTCTTCTACTAAAAATGCAACTTTAACATTTTTCGCTCAGGCTTAGCAATGCATTGGTGAAGAAGTCATTTAGATAAAGTAGGAGATGCTTTTTTGTTGTTGTTTTTGCGAAAGAGTTGATATTTTAAAAATTAAAATACAGAAACTTGGGGTTGGTGTGGTGAAAACATTGGAAAAAATATTTGCAAAAAGTTTCCCTCTCTCTTTTTACTCAACATTTCATCAAAATTACAAAATTCAAAAGGTTTCCACCAGCTTTGGTTAGGGCTTGATTTTAACTGGGCTCTGCCCAGTATAATTGTTTTCATAACCTGTGACAGATAATCTCACTCCTGTTTGAAAGAAAAACAAACACACCGAGGTGCTACTCGTAAGTCCTCCTTTCCTTTCTCCCCACCTAATGATTTAGCAGTCCTGCTTTCACCCTAAATACTCAACATCTTTAAAAAACTCTGCTTGCTTCTCCTATGCATGCTTCTATTAGGCTAAGCAGCTATCAGTACACTACCCTCCTAGCTTACTGCCCGATATCAGCTAGCCTTTGGTCAAGGATCTGTGCCCTTTATGGCAAGTGACTAATTCCAAGCCACCGGCTTTCCCAGCTGGGTTTGGCACCTGAGGAAAAGTGGGAGGCCGTTTGGGATTGTGGGATAAGCAGATGAGTTGGATGTTTCTGCTGAAAGGATCCATAGGGAAAGTTAACTGTTGGACATTTGGAGTGTATGATTTATCCCTGTGGGATGATCGGGGTGGTTTACACCTCTCAGAGCTATTATTTTGGGCACTTGTTAGAGCCAGGGGGAGACATTTAGACAACACTGCCTCCGTTTACATATTCAATTGTTCTTCACAATGGCAACAGCTAGTTTTGATTTGTTTTATTAATGAAAGTTTAGATCCCAGAGCACAGTTATGTGGTGAACAGTGGATTTGGCTGTGTCACGGGTCCACTCACCGCTGATGACACCTCTTCCTGGCCATCCTGGGGATTAGCTCTGCCAGGTGCTGCGCTCCTCTGGTGGTGTCTTTATCCGTCACCGTTTCCCACCCCGCGGGCCCCTCTCTCTTCAAGAACTGCAGCCTTCGTAACTCAGCCCTCTGCCCAGGTCGCTATGATGTTACCCCTTCCATGGAGGTATGTGACCAAGTCTTTCCAGAACAAATCTGGCAGTCCACTGTCCTCTTCCTGGTTGGTTCCACATCCCCAGTGGCTGGTGGGGGAATACAAACCCTCCCTCTGCTCAGGGTTCTAGCTCAGTGGGAAGGTCTGCACGTCTATTTTTTGCTGCTTTCCCCCTGAGTCTTCTCCTATCTTCCTGGCTTTCCCCCTCTTTGGATTTGCCTCCTAACTCCCTTCTCTCAGGGTGTAACTGTGGGCTACCCTGTGTAGTCCTAACATACCTTCTTCCTCCCAGGGTGAGACTGCAGTGTACTTCCCTGCAGCTCGCTTCTGATCTCAGCTCCTGGGCTTTATACAGGCCCTTCCTGTTCCTGCCCAGTTGAGCCTCATTTAATCAACCCCTGTTCCCTGCCTCCTCCTCCAGGTGCAGCCCTGGGAGTTAATTGACCTATCTGGCCACCTTAACCCTTTCAAGCCTTGTTTGAGGTGGACACCCCATGAAGGCTACACATTTCTTGGTTAAGAAATTGTGGAATATGTGGGGCCCTGCCTATGCTGACTTGTCACCAGCCCTACACACCCTTTACCAATCCCAAACTCAGCAAAAGCCTCCTCTGCTCCCTCCTTAGCTCTACAAAGAGCTATGGGAAATGGTGGATCATGGGATAACAATTACACATTCTTTACAAAACATGTTTTACACCTTTTAAAAATACAATCATTCAAAAGTCTGGAAATGAACTGCGAAGAGCTTGAGCCAGCTCCCTGGTACTAAAAATGACTTCATCCCTCAGTGTTATCCTACCAGAGCTATGCTGCCCCCCAAATTTATCTTGGCTGTCTAACATGGACAGAAATATATGCACAGAAAACAGTATCAATAAGAGATTAGAAAATCCTATATCCCATTCAAGGGATTCACTGCCAATATTCGTAACACTAAGATACACTACACATGCTGGCCAACCTTTCCAAAAGTGACTACTGATTGTGGACACCTTACATGAGACACCTTAAAGGAGCCTTGTGTACTCTGTACCCAGTCAATGAAAACCAGCCCTCGTAAGGTGTTTCAAATTGGTTATGCAAACATAGAAGCACTCAAAATCACTTGTCAACTTTGAAACTCTTGAGCCTGAATACAAAAACCTACCTACTTTAGTCCTTATATAATAAAATACAAACGTTCAAGGCCTACACACACACCTACATAAACCTTCAATACCACGTAATAAGCCTATTATTTCTTAACACCAAACAGATCCATCAGGCCGATTTTACTCATGAAAGTATCATTCTGCTTCACCAACACATCACTTGATAAAAGCTCACAGACTTTGACTTAACTCAATGTACCCCGGCACCGTACGCCTTCCTGTGCATTTAATTAGCAATACGTAAAATTAACAGTAAGCACTTAACAGCAAATTTCCAGTACAGATCAAAACTCCCAGGGGGCAAAGTTAAGTTGGGTGGAGGAGATAAGTCAGGCAGGATGTTAGTGAAGGATGATTCTATAGCAACAGGGAATTGTCTGCAACACTTAACAGTTTATTTCCAGACTTTTAAACCTCATGATTTTTAACATGTAGTTTTATTGAAAAAGTGTAATTCTGCAGGGGTGGGAGCAGAGTGGTAGGTGGACTCCACTGAAACATGCTTTTATTCAGGGACGTGTTTTGTTTGGGAATATGTCTTTAAATTCATATTATGACTCTGAGTACATTAAAGAGGGAGATAAGTTCCTTCCCTGATTCAGCCACTCATACTTTCCCCTTAACCATCCCCTCAATCCACTTGCTAGTCACATTCCCCCCACTCCTAGTATCAGGGAAGTTCTCCTGAGTTGCCAGAATCCTCCAGTACATGCTTCTGCCTCACAATGTCCCAACAATCCCCAGTGACAACCTCAAGGAGAGCATCCCAGTTGTGTGGTTCTGAAAGCTACTAACCATACATGCAGTTAGATGCAGGGTGCAGTCAAATGCAACTGAACACACAGCGAAATCTCTTGTCCAGACTCTCATTTCAGATCTCACTCACTCTTTGCTTCCCTTGAGAAATGCAATTGTGCCCCACCCATGTTTATTCAGAATGCTGCTGCAAAGATTTTCCTAGCTCATTGCTTTGACTGTGCTGCTGTGCTCTTTGCATCCCTCCACCGGCTCCCCTTTCTCCATAGCATCAAAGAAACTTTCAAGGCCTTTCCTAGCCTATCAACCCTCATTCACTACTGAGGTGTTGACTCCTCCCTCTGATCGATGCTAGCTTTCATTAATCACTTATTACATTTTTTAACAAGCACCTTTGTGCTTTCTTCCATGCGGACCCTCATGCTTGGGAGAAGCTCCTTGTAAACATCTGCAAAGCCATCTCATTTTTCTCTTTTAAATCTCTCCTTTCCGAAGGTGCCTACAGAACACTTGACAACAGTTTGGCTGCTGGTGTGCTGAGAGCACTGCCTATCATGCTGATCACTATGGTCTCGCTGTTTCTTTGTGCTCCCCGTCCGTCTGTTTTCACCTGTTGTTTATTGTCTTATACCAAGGACTTGTTCTACACTAAAAAATTAGGTTGACCCAGATAAATTGCTATGGGGTATGAAATATTCACCCCCCGAGGGACACAGTTAAGCTGACCCAACGTTCAGTATAGACAGTTCTAGGTTGATGGAAGAATTCTTCCATTCATCTAACTACTGCCTCTTGAGGAGGTGGACTAACTACAGTGAAGGGAGAACCCATAGTGAGTGTCTGCAATGAAGAATTAGTGGTTTAAGTGTAGACATAGCTTTAGGTTTGGTCTACAGTACCACCAACTTGTGTTGGTGCAACTATGTCGCTCGGGGGCATGGATTTTCCACACCCCGAGTGATATAGTTATACTGACATGACCTCAGCGTAGATGATGCTATATCAATTGAAGGGCTTCTCCCATTGGCGTATCTACTGCTTCGTGGGGTGGTGGGATACTTACGCCTATGGGAGGAGCTCTCCCGTCGGCATAGATGGAATCTTTACTAAGAGCTACAATGGTACAGCTGCGCCACTGCAGTGCTGTCAGTCTAGATCAGTGGTTCTCAAAGCCAGTCTGCCGCTTGTTCAGGGAAAGTCCCTGGTGGGCTGGGCCGGTTTGTTTACCTGCCGCGTCCGCAGGTTCAGCCGATCGCGGCTCCCACTGGCCACGGTTCACTGCTCCAGGCCAATGGGGGCTGCAGGAAGTGGTGCAGGCAGAGGGATATGCTGGCCACCCTTCCCGCAGCCCCCATTCGCCTGGAACGGTGAACTGTGGCCAGTGGAATTGGCGGAACCTGCGGGCGTGGCAGGTAATCAAACTGGCCCGGCCTGCCAGGGGCTTTTCCTGAACAAGCGGTGGCCTGGCTTTGAGAAGCACTGGCCTAGACAAGTTCTGACATTTTAAGATCTTTGAGGCAGGGCCTGGGTTTTTGGTTCTGTGTTTGTATAGTGCCTAGCATAGAGAGGTCTTGGTTGATGACTAGGGCTCTTAGCCACTTCTGCAATCAAATAATAAATGGAGATGCTCTAGCTGCAGGGCAGAATGTATGTATGTTCTGGTGGTGCACCTTCAGTGCTACCTAGCTGCAGGGCAGAATGTACGTATGTTCTGGTGGTGCACCTTCAGTGCTACCTAGCTGCAGGGCAGAATGTATGTGCTGGTGGTGCACCTTCAGTACTAACTTTGCACTGCTGTCTTTAGCATTAGGAGTTGATTCGTTCTCCATGTTAGTTTAACCATGGATACCTCAGAGTCCTAGTAGAGAGGCAAAAGCAATTCATCGAATAGAATTATGGAGTCAACATCAGTGGTGGCTCCAAAGGGTGGAGTGAATAAAAAGGATGAGGTCTAAAGAAGGAGTTACCAACAACTGCAGAGTAAAAGACATCCACTGAATCTTATCTAGCTATACCTGTGCAAGCCATTGGCAGGGGTGCGTGCAAGTGGAGGCAAGCAGGGGCATGGGCCTCCCTGCCAATAATCAGCTGGGGACACAGAACTTCTCCAGCCCTGGGGCTGTGGCAGAGAGAATGAACTCTGTCTCAGCCCTGCAGAAGAGGAGCTCTCTTGCTCTCCCTGCTGTAGCCCAGGAGCAGGGCCCCAGGGTTGGAGGAGTTTGCTCTCCCCCCACCCCCAAGGAGTTCTGCATCCCTCACCAGTGCCCCACCCCCCCAGCAGTAAAATTTAAATTCCTGCGCATGCCCCTGCCCCTTGCTCAATATTCCCTTGCGATACATAAGAAATGTAGTCCAGTGCTCATTAACAAATATTCAGAAAAAAAGGTTGTCATTAGTTGTATCACCTACATTGCTAACCAAAGGCATTCCTTTATTAAGAACTCCAGTTCAGTTCATTTTTAAACTGGTAAACAGTGCACCGTTGGGATCCATTTTGTTATTTTCACATTAAAGGTGGACAGAAAGTCCAGAGTTCTGAAACAACCGGTATTAAGTGGTTATGTGATGCCAATTGTGGTTTCCCATGGGACCCAGATCAATACACCAAATTTGGCTGTATCGGGCTTTGCAATCAGATTTTAGTCCTTTAATGGTAATGAATCAATTATTTTTCCAGCCACCATGCTACTTCCTTTCTTCTTTACTTACTGTTTTTTTAGCAAAATATATTTCTTCAGCCTTTTGATATAGAGGTCTGAATTATTTTTTAAAATAACAGTGCATTTCAAAACCTCAATAGCATTGTGGTGAACTAACTTGTTAGAAACATGAATAATTAGAGATGATCTCACAGCCTGAGCTTAACATGATATCCTGAAACCAGATGCTATGCAAATGTTAAACTTTTCTTCTCCCCATTACATCTGAAGTTATTCACCAACCCAATGGTTTTTTTAGTTCCTGTCAATGCAGAAAAACAGCATTAGAGTGGAGTAAAATGTTTTTTAAAATGTGAAATTAATTGTGGAATAATAATAATCATTTGTAATGGGAATTTTGACTGAATGGAAGCTGATAATTTGTCCTTGCTAATTCTTAAACAAAAGAAAAGCAGGTCAAATAACTTCAAGTGTCAGACATCAATCCAAAATGACACAGATCTTTTCAATTAATTGAGAAACCTAGCTACCTACCTCATCTGAATACGCCTAGTTATAGTAGTGACGCACATTGTTAAATCTGAGTTGTGCGTCTCTCTCTGTGCTTGGTCTACAGACAGAGTGAGTCTGCAAAAGCTCATAGTTTGATTCTTTAGCTCAAGCTGTGAAGGCATTTAGCTCTGGAAGCCACCCAGTGAAGACCATGATGATGGTACTTAAAGTAGCACATGTGGAGTAGAAAGGCTCACCTGTTATTTGGAGAGTTGTGTGGCCCTGAGGAGAAAGGAAAGAATACTGTTATTTATATGCTGGGCTCCATAACAAATAAAACCTAGCCACCCGCCCCAAAGAGTTTATATTTTAATTTTAGACATGACAGCCTCTGGGAATACCACCAGTGAAGAAATTCTGAAACTCAAAGTCTTCACAAGCCAAGTTAGCACCTGGACCCTTCTCTGAGTCCCAAAGCATCAGCAGTGGCAGAGGTGTCCAGGGACAGGGAAGGGAGATTTCTGAGGTGAGGGAGGGGAGAGGGCTGGAGTGCATTGTGCACAGAGGCCTGTAGGAAACATAGTTTAACTTAGAACAGGCCTACAGCTGCTCTAATTGAAACCAAAGGTTAGGCAGATTCCTCCCTGCATCGGAATGCAATGCAAACACAAAGGGACTTAACGCCACCTACCTTCGCTACCTCTTCCACCCCCAGCCCCATTCCAGTACAGGAACAAAGCAACTGAGAATCAGGGCCAGTAGGTGAGAGAAATATGAATAGGGACATGGGCGGAGGAAGAATATGGGCTACAGTAATACGATCATGTGGCTATTCCGCCAAGCTGTACGGTCCCATTACATGTATAGAAGCAGTTTCTTAGTTTTATTTCCTCTCCCCCCTTTTATCGGCTGTGTGTGTGGGTGGGTGGAACGGAGGTGATGAGGGAGAGGAGAGATTGCCGAGGGAAAGTGTGAGCGAGTTCAGAGGGTGGGATCGGTCAGAGAGACAGCGGGGGCATGAGGAGAGCAGAAGCTGGAGGATGGGGATGGGAAGGAGTGGTGGGGTGGGGACAGGCATGGGCGAGGGGAGACAAGGGACAAAAACTAGGTGGTCGTGCAGGCGGTATGGTGAAGTGGGGAGAAAACAAAAGGTGGTCATAAAAACACGTGGCAGTAAAGAGATAATATTGGAGGAAACTGTGGTGCTAGGTACAGGGGGCTGATGGATTAGCACAGCCTGGATCAGGGGATGTAGTGTAACCCACAAGGAGTTTCTGTGGTACAAAGGGGGTGGATGGACCAGCCCTAGACCCTTAGGGGTAAGTCTACACTGGGATAAAACACCTACAGCTGGCCTGGGTTTAGCTGACTAGGGCTTGGACTATGGGGCTACAAAACTGCAGTGTAGACGTTTGGGCTTGGGTTGGAGCCCAAGTTCTGCGGCTATGCGACTGGGAAGGATCCTAGAGCCCAGGCTCCAGCCCAAGCCTAGATGTTTACACAGCTCGAGCCCTGTAAGCCCGAGTCAGCTGATGCAGGCCAGCTGTAGATGTGTTATTACAGTGTAGACAGGTCTGTAGGAGGCTCATCAGCTCAAATCAACTGGCCCATCAGTCTAGCACCAGCGTCATCTGACTCAGGATTGAAGGTCATGTTGGGCCCTTCTTTCCCAGGCTGGCAAAAGCAGGCCACCGCTGGAGAGGACAGTTTTGTGCTACTCTCATTATTGCTATATGGGCATCACACCTAAATTACACAGTAGTAAATATCCATGGTGTAACTATGTCAATATAGATATTCATATTATTGTAAAATAAAATATTTACCGAACTGTTAGCACTTCTTTGGAGTTGCTGTAGCCTATCATCTTAATAAAAAATTGCTGTATTTTTCATCATTTTTTCCTAGTTCATAGACCAATTCATGGGCATTTTGAATCTGTGGTCGTCCATTCATATACTTTCAGGCACATTATATAAGAGCCTAATAGGGTAAGAAAAAAGAAAAAGTAATGGCCTACTATGTAGATACATACTTACAGTACTTTAAAACCTCTTTTGCCAATGATCCACAATGACTTTTCCATGGACCTGACAGACTCTCACATAAAAACAGAAGATGATTTTCAATGCTTATGTAACCTTAAACATGTAGATACTTTGAAAAGGTATGTCCTTAAAAGGTATTTTTTTCTTAAAAGGAAATACCTGGTGATTTCAGGAACTTTGCATACTTCAACTCTGCATTGCCAAAGGGGCTGAACTGGTCTTTCATTATCTTTCCTCCCCCAATTCTTAAAGTATAACGCATGACAGATTTCAGATTGAATACATTTTCCATTTGCTGAATCGTTGTTTTGTTCATAGCTGTTTGAGGTTAACTCTGCACGTATTAATCAAACCCACTACTTCCCTTCTTGTAAAACCAAAACAAAGTCTCATGCACTTTCGGGTACAGAGTGTATGTATTTGGGATCAAAGCTATATATACACACACTGAATCTGTGTGGGTTCAAACATTTCGAGGTTCAGTATCCTGAAAGGTCTTGCCCTTTTCCCTGCAGTTCTGATTATAAATCTGATTTCATTCCATCTGGACTTGGTGTTAGAAGGCAACAAGCAACTTCAACTTTCTAACGTCTGTCTCTTCGCTGGAATGCTCACGCTATTGATCACCATTGGCTTCCTCAGCACAGCCACTGGCATCGCCAAAGGTGGGTAGATCAAGGAGACCGAAGGTGTCTGGGAGTGTTTACATTTTCTCAGTTTCACCCCTTTGCAGGACAGTTATTCAGTGTAGCAAGGAGAGGACATATTTGAGGCTCGGTCTCTGAAGAGTGCAGGCTGGGAAAGTCTAGGGATTCTAGGTGGACAAGTCCAATGCAACACACTGTAACTTTTCTGGGAAAACAGGCAAAGTTTCCAGAGCAGTAGAGTTACCAGAGGTGCTAGGAAAGACTCCTGTTTATATCAGGAATATATAAAGTTGTTTTTTTTTAAATCAGATCCTCTGCATGAAATTGTTACTGTAGAGTTAGAAGTTGAGTGGACAAAGAGCTTCTGGTTTTCCTCTCTCTTGCACTGCCAGCCACAGACAAAATAAACCCTCCCCTGGTAGGGAATAATCCAAACTTGACTCCAGCTCATTGAAACAGGTCAGTTCCTGCAGTTCTTACTCATGCAAAATCCATTGACTGCCATATAGAAAGTGAAAACGACAGAACTATGAATAGCAGTGGTACATTGCAACCTGTAAAGCTATAGATGTGTGTAGCAGATTTTTTTTAACTTGTGATTTTTATTTCAAATTTTTGCTGTGTTTTATCAGAATTTGTTCAATGTAACTCCAGCGGCAAGTAGAGTTGGTTAAAAGGTTTCAAAGAAAAAACATGTGGGCAATTCTTCCTCCCCTGCCCCAGATAAAACGAATTGGAAAATGTTTGCAAAATAGAATTCTGACCAGCTCTATTGTTAACCCTAATGATCAAGTGTGTTCCTGGTCAAAATGTATCAGCCTAGGAGTTTATTTCTACTCTTTAGACAATATGGTTTAAATTTCCACAATCCCCAACCAATTTTAACATATAATGCATAAAGTTTTAGTATTTGAAGTCCCTTTCATGCCTTCTGACATATTAAAAATGCTTTATTTAAAGAAGGAAACCTGCAGTATACATGGTCCATTATGTGGGTCCATATCATATCTATTTAAAGACTGCAACAGCTGAGAGCTCCAAGTCATATATCACAATGGGTGTTCAGAAACTGCAGAATTCCTTCTTCAGGATTTTTAGTACATTAATGCAAGTGTTGAAAAAAAGTCTACGAACTGGGGGTGAAAGGAAATCTCATCTCTCTTCCAAAAGGACCCACACAGTTTGTGTCCAGGGATGAAGGATCTTCAGGGTGGAATCTCTTTCCTTGCTTTTATAGGTTTTAAGTAAGAGCTTACACATTATTGAAGCATATTTCTTTAATGTGTTAATTGATCATCATGCTCTGCCTTTGATCACAGCTCTCAAAGTGACCCAACCAGCAGCGGTGTTGGCCAACAGGCAAGGAGTTGCCAATCTGGTGTGTGAATATAAGCACATTGGGAATGCAGAGGAAATCCGAGTGACCCTGCTTAAACAGACAGGCAAGGAGTACACCGAGATCTGTGCTTCAACCTACACATCTGAGTACCATATGTTCATTGTGGAAGAGATCATTGAGTGTCACGTCAGCCCCAGCCAAAACAATGTGACCCTCACTCTCATGGGGCTGCACGCTACTGATGCTGGTCTATACATCTGCAAGATGGAGCGGCTGTACCCACCACCCTATTATATGAACACCGGCAAGGGAACACAGCTCTTTGTCACTGGTGAGCAAAGCACCCTGACTATACTACATTGTTCTCTGATATATGGTTTAGTGAGCTGCAATTTTCTCTTAATAGAATCTAAACAAGGGTCAGAGTTAAAATCAATTTACAACTTTGAGAACCATTATTTGCTCTTCTCTCTTTAAGAACCATCTGTCGCGCTAAGGCAGACGTGATGCATTCAATGATCAGTGCATATTTGGGCTGTAAGAGCAATGCCCCCTATTGTATGTGTGTGTGTGTAGATGGATGTGTGCATATAAGGACATAACTAGAGAAGGCCAATCATGCAGTCATTACCCAGGTCAAACTCTCATTAAGGTCAATGGGATTTTTGAGAGGGTCTGGATTGGAGGATTTGGCCCTGTTAACATTTTGGTGAGTTCTGTTAAGGAGAGGTGCAATGCCCAAAAAGGTTAATGAATTGTGACAGCTTCCTTACCAATGTCACATTTAATCTGATGTATTTCAGATCCAGAGCCCTGCCCAGACACTGACCTGTATATCTGGATATTGGGAGCAGCTGCTTCAGGATTGTTTATTTACAGTATCCTCATCTCAGCCTGTGTCCTGAGCAAAGTGGTAAGTGCCATAGCTAAAGCATCATACAATTTACACTTCATTGCATAAATATGACAGAATAAAAGACATGACCATAGGGAAAAAAAATAGGGAGAAACTCACTGAAAAGCTCTGGTTCCTTTTTGTTGTTCCAGTGCTGAAAATCAGCCACAGACCTCGCTTTTAAGCTAGTTTATGGCTGCTTTGTTCTATTAGAGTGGCAGAAAGCAGCCAGATCATCTGACCCATGGTTCAGGTTAGCTTCTGCACTAATCTGACTGCACTAGAATCCTGAGCAGCAGGCACCAACCATTACTGGGATCTAAGACAATATCAGTCTTCATATGTACTTCATTCCACATCACTGACTCAGCCACTGTGTCCTCATTCACCTCTGTGCAAAGTGAATGTAAAAAGTGACCAGGGATGAGAGCAGAGAACTTTGACCTGGCAGTATGTTACACCTACTTTCCCCAGGTGTAAATTGAGGGACAGAGCCCCGGCCTTCCCCGTCTCTCAGCTGGAGAAAGGGGTGTGTACTGTCAATTAGAAATGGACCGGAACCCAAACCTCAGATCCAAACACCCCGAACTACTGGGCACTCAGATCCAGATCCATCGTTTTCAACTAGTTCCTGGCTTTTTGAGCCACATCAAACTCCTAAATCTGAACACCTACAATTTTGGTACAGAACTGAATTTTGTAGCTTGAACACCTCTTTAGTGCTAATTCAGGAAGGGTTTGGCTGTTACCTAAAGCTCCTCTATGATGGCTGCTCTTCCTTCCACTGACTGACAAGTGCATAATCATCTCATCCTACCAGAGAGACAGAGTTAAGGGAAGGTGACTAGAACAGATTCCCCTCCCCCCAACAATGTGGACAAGCCAACAAATTTTGCTTATCACTGTTCTTCAGAACACGACAGTCACTGATTAAGAGTCTGTCTTTGTTGTCAAGTCTGACATTGAATTTATCTTATTTTCTTCACGTTTTTTATAGATTCGGAAGAGGAAGTATCTCACTACTGGGCTGTATGTGAAAATGACTTCAGAGGAAGAGAAGAAAGTTAAGCCTTATCACATCGTCATTCGCTGAAGCACAAGAAAACAGCACAGGGCAATTTTCCAGCTGTGATGGAGATTCTACTTATTTGGCTTTCTAATTTAAACAAATAATATCAAATTTCCTAATATAAAAGGTGAAGGGGGAGAAAAGAACATACCCTGTGATTTCTCCAGCATGCCTACAGTTTGGAATAGAATAGATTAATGAGCAGGGTATGCATTAATATTTCAAGGATATGCCTGTCACACAAATATGGCTACCTTTTGGTCATTGATTCTAAGAGTTATATTGCACCATCATGTAGCCTATATGTAGCATTAAGAGCTATTGCTGATGCAGTCAAATGTCTTGCTGTCAAACTTCAGCATACGTGTTGACCAATTGAAATCAAACACTATTAAGGCAGAGGCTTGTGAGTCATTGCAATGTTGAACATAGGTATTTGTGAAACTGAGATGCATTCCTATATAAAGGAGTGTTGATGTATTTCCATGTAGCGCTATGCATTTGGAGCCATTTCTTGTGTTAGCGCTTAGCATTCCTATGGAAGTACCAG
Organism: Gopherus flavomarginatus; assembly: GCF_025201925.1. Lineage (NCBI taxonomy): Eukaryota > Metazoa > Chordata > Testudines > Testudinidae > Gopherus > Gopherus flavomarginatus. The sequence continues at coordinate 21,092,925 of NC_066626.1, read as the reverse complement.
CCGAGGCTGATGATGACACTGCTGCTGTGAAGGGCTGATCTCAGCAACTTTTCTGCCATTGTCACAGCAATGCTGTGCAGGAGTTAACATGGATGGCATTTGAGCTAGCACTGGGTGGAATTACTAGGAAAAAAAGGTCTCACAGTAGGAGCCTTATTAGCCTATTGCTGTGAGAATACTCCAGCTCTGTTGGAGTCTTGCTTTTTACGAAATGCTAAATTAGCATCAATCCAAACGGCAGAAAGTCTGGCGCTGCATTTAAAGAGACTATTTTCCGTGAAAATGAAGACAGTGTATAAGTTTGTTTATTAGTTATGTACAGTTCAATAAAAACCTTAAGGCTTTTCCTGAAGTCAAGTTAATTTTTCATTCAGATTCTCAGAAGAAACAGGAAGTGGCTACATGTTAGAAAGCAGTAATGCCAAAGGAACCCATTACCTTTTAACTCTGTGTGTTTACATTCTGGTGCCCACACATGGGCATTGCCTGCATGCTCGCAAACATGTCTCTTTTCAGATTTCCTCCTTCAAGTATTCAGTGCTCACCATTAAAATCTGTCCAATGGTCCATTTGCCTAACTAATGTTACCATGGCATTACTTACAGTCACAGGCAATTTTCAATAAATTACGTGCAGCAGGTGATTGTAAGGATTTTAATGGCATGTTTTGTAGATCTCAATGCAGAAAGCTGGTCCCAGTTCCAGAACATATTTCCTTTTTCCATCTCTGAAAAAAGCTCTCTCTCAATCATGGGATATTTTGTAGGGCAAAGTTCTCCACTCTGATCCCTTTGGCTAAGATAGTCACCCTCATATCACATGCTCCAAACATATCACATGAATTATTACCAGAGTGGGAAAGAAAAGTGGCAATCTCCTGCTGAGAGCTCAGGACATCACCGGCAGTATTTTGTACTTGCACGCCGGTATTTAAATCATTCCTGCTGATGTTACCACACTTGTACACACATCTTTCTTGTTACAGCAGCTGAGCTGCACATTATGTACATAAATGATCATCAGTACTTTAAGCTGGGTCTGCTCTTGCAAATTTTCAAGCAGACAATTAAATGGACCAAAATCAGCTGATATGGTAACAAAGAAGAAAACGGTATTTCAATTCAGGTTTTATTTGCAATAATCTACATTTAGTTTATATCAGATACCAGAGTGATGAATACAGTACAACACCCAGACTTAAGATTATCTATGTCTGTCTCTATACGGTAGAAACAGTAGCCCTCTCTGAAAAGTGCAAAGCCCAGTCCACAGGAATCTCCATTCCAGTGATATGCATTGTCTTGCCTACAGGACCTCCACCTCTGCACTGTTCCACAAACTGATTTGACGCATTGGCTTATTTGAGAAGCAGAGTCGGTGAGGGGGCAACCCATGTGATTATTATCTGCACCACTGATCTCAGCATGCACTACAGTGTAGATTCTACTTTTCTTATGTGCTCTTATCTGATTGTCCCGTCCCCAACTCCGCAGCCATTTTTAAATGATCAGCCTCGAACCTGGCAGAGGTTCGGTGCAACTCAAGAGAGAGGCCAGCTGTTTTCCTTACCTAACTTAGACCAGTGTGAAGGCTGTTCTAACCTGTGGTGGCTGGCATCAACTCTAAGGTGAAGCCACAGCCCCTCTCCCCCCGTCCCTGGCTATTTGATGAACAAGCAGAATGTGGCTGGTCAGCTCAACATTTGAGGCTGTGCAACAGTATCTTTCTACATTAAAGAGAAAGGGTGATGAATTACTTGGGCTGTTCACTGCACATGTGAATTTACAGGTGTAAGTAGTTCTGTGGATGATTTTAATTGTTTTGGTCGAGGAATTATGGGTAAAGATGGCGGAAAGGAGTAATGTCAGGACATCTCTTCCAAAGATTGAGGTAGTAGGTAGAAGTCTGGGTAGAGTACAGTATTCTAGGCCAGGAGTTTTCAGTACTGTGAATTAGCAGCTAGCTCCAAAAAAGTGGGCAATGATACGTTCTCTCTGCATTTGATTATGCTTTTCTTTTTTAACTTTTAAAACAGAGAAGCTTTTCTCTTTCCACAGTCACATATCTCAGCCATACACACACACAGAGTATCATGTCTTAATGGGTTTCCTCCGTGGTTTTGTAGTTATTTTTGATCAAGACAGTCTCAGTTTCTTCACTGAATGCTGCTGCCTCCATAGTTCTTTCCTGGTTGCTAATTTGAAAAAAGCAATGCTTTATTTCACTATAGTAAATTTAGGCCAGTCCATTTTTTGCCCATGGGTGAAACATTCATACATGACATCTCTGCTTCTTCCACATGATACAACTGATTCACACGGCTGGTACAACCATTTAGGCAACCTAGGCGGTTGCCTACGGCACTAGGATTTGGGGGGTGCCATTTTCTTCGGCAGTGACTGCGGCAACTGGATCTTTGGCTGCCCCGGTCGCCGCCAGCATTTAGGCGGAGGGAGCTGGGGCAGGGGAGCGCGGGGAGGGCCGCCTGCAGCAAGTAAGTGGGTGCAGGGGGGTGGGAGGGCACAAGGTGGAAGTTTCGCCTAGGGCGCAAAACATCCTTGCACTGGCCCTGCTGATGCGCCAAACGTTATCACTTCTTTCCACCCCCCAGATAGCAGGAACAGCTGTGTGGAAGATTCTTGTGGAAAGCGTGACAAGATAGAGAGATTTCTCAATCTAGGTACTGTATACCGAAAAGTATAAGGCCGCATATAACAAAAACAGTCAACTACAGAGCTTGGATAAAGTCTGTCCCTCAATTTATATCAATAATCATACACATGCAAATCTTCCCGCAGACCAGATGTCACCTAGTACTTAGCTGGATTTTTGTTAATTGATCTCCAATAAAAGCAAATGAAATTAATAAACATTTTCTTATTGACTAGCTACAAAATGTATGAGCCAAACAGTCCATTCTGTCGAATGGCAAATAAAGTATTGATGAATGGTTGTTTTTCTTATTGACTAGCTCTTTTTAAGACTGTCTCCACAAATAATTAACATTATTTCTTTGATGTGTGGTGCTACCATGATAGCTCCGTGTAATTGCACAGCTGGACAAATCCGTAGGGGTAAGGAAGCAGTATCGCCATGTCCAAGTAGTCAGAAATCAAGAGCGAGGCCTCCCCAAAATGATGAGATTGGCTTAAGAACAATACATGTAGGGTTCTTTTTATTTGATTTTTGGAGTTTGAGCCTTTATGAATCACGTTTTCAAGCATTTCTCCACGAAGGGCTCAAAGCTTTGGGTTTTTTTCCAGCTGAAAGCTGAGGTTTTTACACAATCACATGACTCTGGCAGCTGGGGCGTTACAAAAAACACCAAATATCACGACACCCATGATAACATCATGAGAGTGGGCAACACTGATGTGATTCTGTTGTGCAGTGAGATGGGGCAGGATTTAGAGATGCTGCTGCTGTTGGCTTAGCAATTCAGGACCCTTTTTCTTCTTCTGGTTCTGGGGGGAGAGGAATCTTTCTAACTAGGGTCAGTGCTTGTGGCAGAGATACCCCCTGGGAACAGGGTACTTGTGTATGGCCTAAGAGCTCTGAAATAGGGGACTGCCTGCATGTCCTTTCTATCCAAGGACTGATGTGAATAAAAACAAGTTGCACTAGGGAAATCTATGTTTCTGATTTCTCTACCACCAGATGGAAATTGGCCTGCTATTGCTGTGCAGTGGAACAACAGTGTGTTTATTCTCCTGTTTATGAAATCATTCTCCCTTTACTTCTCATTTATTCACCACTTCCTATGTTTTAGACAGTTCCCAACCCTTCTTTGAGAACTCTTGCTCGGGGTTTCCCTATAGGAAGGATTTTTGCCCCAGTGTAAACCCCCAGGTGGAGATGCACTATACCGGGTGTGTGAAGCGGGGTTGGCTCTTTGGAAAATTCTCTCTTTCAGAACGGGCAAGTCACAGTCTCCTGCCCTGGCAATTTGTACTTACCATTGCATTTGCACTGCCATTGCAGGGCACTTGGGGCTGCAAAGACTTCATTATGAGACTTTTCTTTACAAAGCTGATTGCTGTTGGCCTTTAGGCAGACAGAAAAGCCCTCTCTATTTATATGGGTGCTGGGGAAGGCTGGGAGTGTGGGGTTTCTGAGGAAGCCATGATGGTTAGATTTGTGATGGATTGTTTTTTAAATTAGATGGGTGGGATCGTCCGCTCATCTGAGACTGTTGCTTCTAATCCTGGACTATGTTCTTAACTATTTTTCAGGGCCCCTCGATTCTGCCATTGGCACCTCTCCTTTGTTTAAAGTGAAATAAACACAATAAAATGTCTGCTTAATTAGAAGTCCCTACTGCAATGACAAAAATACTTTCAGTGTGTGTTACGGAAACACACAAAAATGTATTTGTAAAATAAAAAAACATCTGATCAGAGAGACTTGAAATAAATTGCACAATAATTACAGATAACAGTGGGGGGGGGGGATGAGGTGGGGGAACCCCATAGGTTCACCTTTGAAGCTGTCCAAATGTGGTATCTTAGCAGCACTTAAACAAGATAGGAAAGAAAAACAATTCATTTCTGTATAAGTTATCAAATCCTTCTGGTAAGTGACACTCTGGAAACATTTAATAGCAATCATTACCTGCTGATTTCACATTTTACTTGCAGGAAAGCTGTCCACATCAGCACTTCTCCGCAGAATAAGCTGGTTTCATAGTCAAGCTTTGGGTAGGCGTTATAAATGGTTGCCCACAGGGTATAAGAGAATTCTGTCTCTTTATTCTGTTGAAAAGATGACTCGGCTCTGTGAACTATAATATTTTCCTTTCCTTTACAACACTTTCAAATCAATTCATCATATCATATTCTATTATTAGTTTCCTTTACTTTGAAGTACTGGCTTATTCAGGTGGGATATTTTGGGACTATTCTCGCTCTTAATCTCTCTAATACAATATCAACTAATTACGTTTAGAAATGGATACATTTTGCCCCAAGGCAAATGTGATCTAGTGTCACAACACCAGTGCTGGAATTGTGGGGCTCTCTTTTCCCTCCACTTTGAAAATCCTTCATATTCATGGACTCATTCAAATTGTAATTTCCCGCTTCACTTCCGTCCTGTTTACTCTATTTTTGCCCTTTAACAATGAGGAATTAAGACCAGGCATCTGCACTGATATTAGTGAATGTAATCAACAGCTTTGCTAACATTGATCATGAGATGTTGTGGACCTATCTGTGGACCTTGAAGTAAGTGGACAAAGCTGCTTATTTTGTCTCTATCAGATGCCCTGAGTCAGAAAGAAGGCATTCCTGAACTGGAGTCGGAAATTACACTGGGTAGTTGTGGGTAATTGCTTCTCTTCCCACAGGGCTCATGTGTGAGGTGCTCCAGAGTGCCATTCTGTCTCCCTTCCTGTCCAACTTGTACATGGGATTGTCAGGAGCAGAGTTGGGTGGGAAATGGTTTTCCTGTCCTGTCAACATTTTTGAGATTTCAAAAATGTGTCCATTCTGCACTGGGATGAAACCAAGACCTTTTCACAGTTTTCCTCAACAAACAACCAAAAACCAGAATCAGGGTCTTGAACCTTGATCTTCCTGCTACCTGGTGAGTACCCTAGCAAACAGCCTATTTCAGAGGTCTTTTGTGTGCAGCAATTCCCTGCTAGACCTGAGAAACTTTTCCTGACTAAAGTTTAATCGAAATGGGTGTGTTCCTACAAAAAGTTTTGGCCAGGGTAAATGAGTGTTTTTGGACAAAAACCTGTTTACTCAAAAATTTTCCTACCAGTTCTAGTTTTTTTGTGGGAGGGGAGGGAGAAATCTTTGAAGGACGTATTCTAGGGGTTGAGATTTATTGCTTTGATGTATTGGCTGATTTAATACATTGGTTAGTTAATTTTTTCTTGTATGTCATTTGTTTGATGCTGCTAGGTGGTCACCATTATGTGACTAAATCTAATCTAATTCATTCTTAGGTGTCCAGAGCTTTCGGTATGGGTGTTTCTGATTACAGGTTAAACTGAGTCTCTTTTTCTCAATATCTGTCATTTTACTGCAGCCAAGGACGTGCTTTACAGCAGGTAAAAACAACAACCCATATCAAGAATCAGTTTTGTTGCATGAGGCCCCAGAATAAATCACACAAGCTCACTCATTACATGAACAGGAAGGACTTCACTTCCACAAAGTATGAGGCTCTCCATGGCATCAGCAAAACTCCAAAGCAATATCTACACTAGCCAGCTTACAGCAGCACAACTGTACCGATGCAGCTGCACCGCTGTAAGATTGCATGTGTAACTGTTTTGTGCTGATGGGAGACAGCTCTCCCATTGACAAAACCACCTCAACGAGCAGTGGGAGCTGCGTTGGTGGGAGAATCTCTCCCATCGACATGGCACTGTGCACACTGCCACTTACGCGTGCAAACCTTAGGTCACTCGGGGTGTGTTTTTTCCACACCCTTGAACGACGTAAGTTTTGCTGGCATAGGTGTCTTTGTAGACATGGCCTGAAAGTTACCCCCACAACTAAATCAGAGAAGCAGCAGCAGCAGCAGAAACCATTGGAAGCAAGGGAAGTAGGCAGTGTTGAGAGATTGGACTCAGGTGGATTAGTTATATACAATGAAAAATAGCTCTGCCTTCAGAATGCAGCTATGTATTGAGTGGTTCTGGCGAGTACACAACTTATCAAGCTCTGAGCCCATGTTTTATGACAGGTACATCTGCAGAATCTCATTAGAATTACAGCTCCATAAATCAGTTCCCTTAAATACACTGCATTTCATTTGTCTTGACATAGGAACAGCAAGTTGGCTGATAAATGAAATGCTGTCTAGTTTCACCCTACTTGCTATAAAAGTCTCTATTCTTTGCGGAAATATTATTTTCAGGAGTTACAACTGAGATGTAAAACTGATCTTTTGTGGTCAATTAAACATACCAAGGCCCTTTTTCATAATTGAGGAATATTAAACCAAATGTCCTGGCTGAATTTCAAACCAAGACATGTTGCTCGTTACCCTGAGATTTCAGCTGGACATGTTATTCTTCAGTTCCTGTCCTAATTTGTTTAGTGTTGCTGTGCACCATTAAACAGCTGCTACTTTCAGTGGTGGATGATGTGATCTCTATATTAGTCACTTGCCCATGTCACAGAAATGCTGTGAGGTTTAATGCTTTTAATGCACTTTGAGATTCCCAGAGGCAGGGCCGGCTCCAGGCACCAGCGCAGCAAGCAGGTGCTTGGGGTGGCACGTCGGGCTTTTCGGTGGCAATTCAGTGGCGAGTTCCTCAGTCCCTCTCAGAGGGAAGGACCTGCCACCGAATTGCCGACGATGAAGAAAGTGGCACGGTGGAGCTGCCAACGATAGCTGGTTTGTTTTCTTTTCCGCCACTTGGGGCGGCAAAACCCCTGGAGCTGGCCCTGCCCAGAGGGGTATGCTGTTGGCGAGATTATACTGTCAAGGCAAAGACCTGTGTTGATTGTTCGTTCAGGTACATATTTATCTATCTTGACACATCAATAAGATGAACTGTTTGTCAAACACCGTGAAATGTTAGCAAGACTCCTCCCTTAGGCAATAATTCTTTTATGAGAGGACAGATGGATTCTGGAAAGTTAACTACTACTTTGTTTATGGGTTGACTAACCTGAGTTTTAGGAAGGCAGAATGTGAATGTTTGTATTTTGAGTGTGGTACTGACAAATAAGGAAAGAGTCATGGCAGTTTTTGTTTGCACTCTGTTTCTACAGAGAAGAAAGATCTTTCCTCTGAAAAGGCTTATGCGACTGGTATTTGTCATATGGAGGCTCATACCACTAAAGGCAGGAAATTTCTTTTGTATCACGTCAGTGGGGGCTTTGCTTTTGGCTATAATAGCGTTGAGTCTTTTCCTCACTTTTCAGACTCACATGGTAACATCCAAGTCACGGGTTTGTTGGTCGTAGCTATTTAGCGGTAAGGCTTTTTTATAAGCCCCACTTACACAGTGTGGTGCTCTGTCCCCTTGCAGTGGCTGGGCCTGATGAGTGTGCTAATGGCTTTGAGCTAACACATTGGGTGGTAGAGGCTCATGCTTTTAGATCTAGAGTTCTGGGGTTTGATCTCCACTGATGATAACTCACCCAGAGGACTGAAAGCCATGCTGAGAACGTGGTGTGTATGCATGGACGCAATCTGTGGCCAAGATTTCTGGATTCATCGTGTTGGGCACCTATCTTGGGACACCTATAAGGGAGTTGGCTTTCAGAACGTCTTGTGGTCACAGATCGGGGCTCTGTTGTGCTAGGGGCTGTACAAGCAAGTAATAAGAAGACAGTCCCTGTCCCCAGAGAATTCATAGTCTAGGTTTGTGATGAAATGCAAAGGAGGAAGAAACATGTGAATGGGGGTGGAAGAATGAAGTAACAGTAAAATGAGCTACCATTGCAACAGCCTCTAACACAGTGGGTGCAGCAGAGAGGCCCTTCCCCCTCGGGGTCTCTGTTGCGGGGCTAATATGTCCCTTGGTGCCAGGCCCAGCATGTGCAAGCTCCAACACCCAAGCTGCTCACTCTGAAGCCAGAGAGAGTGTCTTTGTGGAATCCTCAGCTTGCACCCTCTCCTCTCATGTGTGCAGCTAGTCAAGCCTGGACAGGATTCAGCCCTCGCTTTACACATACGCAGAAATAACTGAAAGAGCTGCACACAATGTGCAAGGCTGGGTTTATACAGGGGATGGCGGAGCATCAGCTGCACTTACTCTAGTAAGGCTGCAATTCCACTCAGGGGCTCTCCTCCCCTTGCTGGAACTCTCACATTTAAAAAGTATCTGCAGTCCCAAGGTTTATATTAGGGACTTTACTGTACTTTAGGGAACAATATTGATGCAAACGTCCATTCTTCTGGAGAGTTACAGGCTACAGGGTATATAACAGAACCCTGACCCACACTGAACAGGTCATCCTTGCTGTGTACTTAACCAACAAACACCACATTAGGAGATAATACAACACTACCTTCCAGAAACACCACAGGCTCCAGTCTGCTCACTGAGCTGCATGACAGTTCTTTTCAAGGTTAGCTTTGCTTTCTCTTTGTATACAGAACCTGCCTCTCCTGATAACACCACTGCGGGGGTTGTGCTACGCCAGGAGAGCTGACTAGACAGCAAGAGATGTGCCATGTGGATAAAGAGGAGAGTTTAGATTCCCGCTCCTGTGCTGGCCACCAAAAGGCAGAGAGAGTCTGATTCCTCACAAATAGTAAGATTAACTCGCAGCACTTTACAACCCCAGAAGCTTCAACAGAGCGGATAATGCTGCATTTCAAAAGCTTGGATGAAATTGATCAAATAAAATTACAGTCTGCTTCCAAAGTCAATTTCAGTGAATATCGGCTCTTTGGTATTACAGCAGAGGCTAGAGAGCTTGAGAAAACTCAAATGGCTATTGACTAGCCACTTCCTTTAAAAAAACAAGTTCTCCAAGCTCACTGTTCTTTCAGACAGTAATAAAAACAAAGGAGACAAAACAAAGTATCGAACCAGACCAAACCCAGATATCATGCAGACGAGCATGGGATAAATACCTAGACAGAAGGAAGTTCTTTGTACTCCACAAAATGTGGAGGGGGGGGAATCTCAGTGAAGAGATACATTTCCATATCTTTTACATTCAGCTCACATGTAAAGCTAGAATACTAACGCTGAACCATCCCAGTTCTAAGAATGCCAAGTCAAGGGAAAAATGTTAATGGCCAAATGAATCCCTCCATCACCGCTCCCCAACTACTGCTTCCTTCTTCAAGACAGGAGAGGCACCAAAGTCAGAAGGTTAAGCAAACATTAGGGACCCGCCACTGCTATCACTAGAAAAAAATTCAAGTCCTACAGGAAATAAATGAGACATCAAACAGGATGGAAAGACTGGATGGAAAGACATTTGTGCACCAGTCACTATCTCAGCCAACACTCAGGAGACTGAACTGGAGATCTGCAGAGTTAAAAAGTATGAGTTGCTACAGTTTGAACTAATGAGCTGAGACTCCCTACCTGGAGCTATAACAAACTCTCATCCTCTGGGATTAGACACAGAATGGGACTGATAACACACATTAACCCAGAGGTTACATTTGTACAGCGTCTAGCACATTTTGTGGGCTGTAGACGGGTTCTGCCGGGGCTCGACCCTCCCTGAGGGGGAGGGGAGCCACACCGGCCTCGATGTCTTCCGTGCAATTACAGTCTGCTCTGGCCGGTTCGGCAGGTCAGAGCAGTGACAAAGTCAGAGGGGGCCCAGCCCTTGGTTCGGGCGGGCACCAAACACAGTTTAAACAGCCCTGGCCCTTTGGAGCAGGGCAGAGCAGCGGCAAAGTCAAAGGGGGCCCGGCCCTTGGTTCGGGCGGGGCACCAAACACAGTTTAAACAGCCCTGGCTCTTTGGAGCAGGGCAGAGCAGCGGCAAAGTCAAAGGGGGCCCAGCCCTTGGTTAGGGCGGGGCACCAAACACAGTTTAAACAGTTACAGGCCTCTCCGACTGGGGAGAGGGGGAATCTGCCACCCGGTTACGGGTGGCAGGGGGAACGCAGGCCCACCCACTCCTCTGCGTTCCAGCCCGGGGCCCTGGTAGCGGTTGTCACTGCTACTGGTGGTCAGTGTGGTCCTGACCACAACACACTGACATGGGCAACGGTAGCTCTGCAGCCTGACTGGAGTCAGCTGCCCCCGGGCTACTTCCTAATTCCCCCTCTATTCCTACCTGGTCCGGGGCCTCTGTTCCAGAGACGTCCAGGACCATCGGTTCCTCCCAATCTGGGCTGGGCGGCAGGTCCGGTAGGGTGTCAGGGAATTCGGGCCACGCCTGGTCTGGGAGCTCCTCGGGGCCGTAGTAGGGGCGAGGCGGTTCTGGCAGCTCCTCGTCGTAGTAGGGGCGAGGCGGTTCTGGCAGCTCCTCGTCGTAGTAGGGGCGAGGCGGTTCTGACAGCCCCTCGTCGTAGCAGGGGCGAGGCAGCTCTGGCAGCTCCTGGTCTCGACCTCTGGCTTGGGCAGCCTCCCAGTCACGAGCGGCGGCGGGCACATCTGCTCCTGCCAGTGGCTGAGCCGCAACTGAAGGCTGGGGCCCGGCTTTTATTCTTCCGGGTCGCCGCCTGACCCTTTGAGGGGCGGGACTTCTGCCCAGTGGCCCCGCCCCCGTGGATGACTGACGGGGCTCGACCCTCCCTGTGGGGGAGGGGAGCCACACCGCCTCGTTACATGGGAATTACCAAAACTAACAACCGTACCAAAAATTAATTATTCCTGGACTGCAAGAGATGCTGGGTGTCAGGCCCAGAGACTGCAGCCCATCTATACTCAGAAGTATGAGACAGACAACAGCAATACAAGCTTCCTCCATGTTCACTGCCAGCGCAGTTCACTCCCGACCTGCTCTGCTGGTGAGAGGGTACTTGAGTCTGAAACAGCAAATGTCAGTTATGAGGCTGCTGTTTGAGATATGGACACCTGTCCTCTAGGGAATGGACAGAAGCCATCAACAGTCTTCTGATGGCAAAATCTTGCCAGTGTTACTTACATAGGCTGGATCCAAAGCAGTGAGAGAAGTAAAAGGCTGCACATTTCGTTCCCTCTAGATCTGTTCAGTCCCCTGTGTACTGACAAGATTTAAAGTAAAAATATAACAAACGAATATTTGTCAGTAACTGGAAAGTTGATAGAGTCAACTCTTTGTGTTGAGTTGAGATAAAGAGATACACAAAATAAGTGTGTGAACATTTCTTAGTAGATTGGGTCTGTTGAAGCTAATCGAATGACCAGCTACTATTTAAACTTTGCTAACTCTGAGATAAAATTCAGGTATATCCATTATCTGTTTTCTGGGGAAAAGGCTAGCTCAGCTGTGAACCCAGTTCTGGAACGGTGGCATCCCAAAATCTTTAAGATGGCTCAATAAAAGTGGAGCTTCCATACAAGAGACTGAAGTTAGCACCATAAACAGCATAATGGGGACCTGCGGTTGGCCTGTAGGTATTAAGACAATATAAATGCTGTTTTGTTTAACAACAGAAGTGTCAGCCTTCAGGCTTTCTCTGAGAAGATTAAAAATGCTAAGGCTTGAGATCTATCCAACAAGACAGACAATTTGAGACAATGCATACATTCTCCCCTCATATCGATCCATTAACTCAGGCTAAGAGAGAGACTCGCTGCTCACAATGAAGAGATCATTAGGGGCTGATCCTGAGAGATGCAGAGCACTTGAATTCCTACTGAACTCAATTTGAGAAACAGGTGCTTCCTGGCAAAGAGATGGAAGTAGGCTTGTTAAAGTCTGCAAAGCCAGGGATGCAAGTGATATAAGGAAGGAAAACATATTGTGCCTTCTCCTGAACAAAGTATATGTTAGGAAATTGTTAGAAACACCCAGAGATCATCTGCAAAACAGCCCAGAAACCCAAGAAGGGGCCAGTTAAACAAAATGTGTGATCCGTGTGGTTAAAAGTAATGTTTTATGGTAGTCATTTCAATCATATGTGCTCTCTAGAGAAAATACATGACTGATTTCTATGTTTAGTTCATTATGATTCTAATTAATATGCCAAATTCTCTTTATTGCTTATAAGGGGGAAGAATTCACCCTTTGCTTCTGTAAGGCAGCTCCTTGCTGTGATTTCCTGTAATTCTATAGAACTCTTTTACAGAGACTTTGGATTTTGGGCTATCATGATAGGATGGAATTATTCTACCTTGATAAGACATTATACAAGATCCTCTTCACATGTTTCTTTGCCTCAGTTCTTAACGTCCCCTTTTCCAAATCAGCCTGTGGACAGGCCAATACCACGTACTTGCTTGAACACTGACCTTGCTTTGCATTTGTTTTCAGTCCCTACATCACCTTAGAAATAATGTTGACAATGGAAACGCAAGAATGTGTTATAGCACCTGTTGTATACCCATCACTTAACTACCATGTTCCCAGCTGGTAAATCAATTTTAAAAAATGGTTTAGAAGGCCAATATTCTCTCCTAATATAGATTGTGGGCTATATAGGAACATTTTATCCTGAAAGCTCTCTCTTCTTTGTGGGTGAACGCTGTCCTCTTGCCATTATGATTCTGATTTCACTGATAGCTTAATCGGGTGTTAGTCTTGCATCACAGTCCGAACCTATTCCCCTCCAGGAGGGAAAAAGTGACATTCAAAATGAAACAATAGCGACACAATGTCATCTTGAGCAATGACTTTCATTTCAGCTATTCTGTTGTCTCTTGCTCTTTTCCTGTTTCGTAGCATGATTTGATTCAGTTGCTTTTAACAAGCTAGTGCTTTGTCATCCAACAAACGAGCCTGGATCAACATAGCGTCGGTGCCTGCGTAGAAGAATGAGCCTTATGCTCTGCGGTGAGACTTAGCAAATCGTTCTGAGTATGGTGGGCAGTCCTCCACTATCCCGCCATTGTCCAAACAGAAACAGTGAGCTCGGAGCCGGACAACAAAGACATTTCACCCGTATCTCCGGACCAGGCTTCACATTCCACCACTGAGGCCAAGAGTTTTCTTTAAAATGTGTACGCTGCTATTATTTCAACTCGGAAGCCTGGGAAATAACATGCAATAATCAGGCTTTGCTGGCTATAAAATCTACAGCCAGATTCTGATGCTCATGACACCAGTTACATTCTGTAGTAACCCTACTAAAGGCTGTGGGTTATGCTCGGTTTACACTGGTGTAAATGAAATGGGAAATCAGTCCCCAACTTTCCTCTCCTTGTGTTACAGTCATTAACTGAGACTGGGCAGGAGAGTGACCAATGCATCCTGCCATAGATCATAAAATAGTTGCATTTAATTGAACTTTCCTTTGTTACAGACAAAACCATAGAGCCAATAAAGTATTGTTTCTCAGAGGAAGATTACCTTTCAATAAAACTAGATGGATCAGAAGATGTAAATTGATGAACACAGATGTAACAAGAGTCGCCTGTAACATTATCTGTGCATAATCACCGTATTTTAATAAGAGAAGCTTCTGCAGTTTCTTCTGATTGTTCTTGTTTTAAAAGACTTTTACTGCAGACATTTTTCAGACTGCAGCTGCTGTCACAGGGAAAGAAAGGAACCAATTTCCTGCTGAACTGTCTATGGAAGAGATAAACTATGGATCAGCAGCACCCCCATGTGGCAGTTCCCAGCAATTGCATGACATCACTTATCTTTGTTCTGTGTTTGGAAGAACAGAAAGGATGACAATAGTATGACCAGACTCTGTAAAGTCTAAAGGGAACCCTATGAGGTCACAGCAACCAGTGGAACATTTGTTAGTACCCCAAGAGGCTTGGTCACAAGTTAGCATGAATGTATTTGCATATTGGTATGTGATATTATTCCAGAGGAAAGTTTGTGGCCCACATGTGAAGCTTTGTTCGGGGGGGGTACCACAGAGCCCTTAAATAAAGGAGTATCTGAGGAGAGCAGGACAGAGTGCGACAAAAAGTCTCCTTGCAGGTTGGGCAGTGCTGGGAGCTCCTGGTCTTCAGAAGGGCCTTTACTTTGTGCTGCTCAGGTTGTGAACTGTCCCAGAGGCAGGTAAAAAGAACAGAATGCTGAAATGTTAAAATGTATAACTCGGTTAAAAGATGAATAAAGGGCATATGATAGATAACTAGCTGCTGGTGCGGAGAGGGTAGTAACACAGCTAGAGCAGGAATGATGCAATTGAACTGAGTGAAGAAGAATATCAGAAGCAAAATCCTCCCAGTGAGTTCTATTAAGCTGTGCTACCACCATCTGAGCCATCTGAAATTAGACAGGACAAAGCAATACACTATAGAGAACAATCTTGAATTGGCCAAGGGCTGGACAAGGTTTTTAGTTTTCTCTGACCTGCAGGTTGGAAGTAGTGTTTGGTACAGCTCCTAGGGTCCTCTGCCTACCCTTTGCACATGTGTAGAGCACAAATAGATCAAGTAGTTCTGAACATAATACATGCAGAACAGAGCAGCTTTGCTTTTATTCTTACATAAGCTGGGGTTCCTCTCTTCTAGGTTGGTATGCCACTCCTACCAAAGCAGCATTTGTTTAAGCCTCTCTATAATGAGAACTGCATAGCAAAGCTCCATGTAGCTTGTTCAGAAAGAAACCCACAAAATAAGATGAGTTTTTAAGATGGGATGTTGAAAAGTGCCTAAGTCCATTGGGGAAAGTCAGCACCACGTGTGCTCCTAAATCACTCAGGTGCTTTTGAAAATCCAACTCTTAATTTTGCTTTGTTTCATGTCACATTTAAATTTGTCATTTTCAACATTCATCTTTAGATCTAGACGAACATGCCATCAGCTTGCTTCTCACTGGAACTTACTACCGACGGAGACTCCATGTTGAAACCCCACCTATGCAGTTGTCACTAAAGTTTACCTTTAAACAGCAAACACTAACATTGGTGAGATAAAGCCACACCACAAAACCCACCCACCACGGCAAAACGCTCTTTCAATCCAAAGTGTTGTTGACCAAATAACCACAGGTGGGCGTTCCCACCCGACTGACAAACACTGAGTAATTCAAGTGCAAAGATTTTTCTAGTGGTGTTTAGTTTAGTGTCATACGGTCACTGTGCTTCTGAGTCCAAAACCCACAAGAGGGTTAGATTTTATGGTCACACACTTTCATGACAGATGTACACAGATACCCACTGTTTACACAGACAGCCAGATAATGATGAACTAGGTTCCTAGGCATATCCCTGCACGGGGCTCCACACAGCCTCCACTCAAGCTGAGGCTGGACTGGTGGCTTGTCCCCTCCCACTCCAGGCCCCACAGGATGACAGGTTAGCCTCCTTGGAGCTGCAGCAGCAGCAGGGGGCCCTGTCCATTCAGAGCAACAGGGGATGGGGGCAGGCAGCTTCCTCCATGGTTCTGATGGCTAAAAATCTTCCATCTCCTAGAGGCTGTCTGCAGACTCAGGCAGACATCCCTGCATCAGGCCACATTTTCGAGCTTTTCTCTCCAATGATGAGGGGAAGAACCATGGTGGGATTTTTAAAGGAAAGCTTAGATTCAGACATCACATGACTCTGTCTATACATTAACTACTTAGTGTAGGGTAGAATTTTATAGACCATCATTTTTCTTTCTTAGGGTGTGTGATAGGCATCAGTGACTGTGAATTACTCGGAAAGAGCTACTCTTACACTTTCGAGAGACTGATTCATCAGATACCTGAACTAGATAGCATTTACTGAGAAGAAGAGCCACACACCCCGCCCCAGCAAACTCAACTCATCATATCTGCTCTGCAGAGAAGCACTTGCCCTGCTGCTGAGCTGAGGTGTGTCCTGATTGTTTTCATTGCCCTGCACTGCAGTGTCCCACAGAGCTGGAAGAAAAATCAGAATAACGACAAGAGAGAGAAATGAGCTGCATTTCGGGCCAAAAGCTCTGCCTCTTTGACTGACTGTCACTTGTTTACATGCTCAACGGGAAGGAGAGGAGGCTTGAAAGCCACAACAAAAATTAAAAATCACACAGAAGTCAGCTCCCCATCCTCCGCTTCCCCTAGAGAGAAAAATAAAAGCACAAGAGTGGAAGTTTTGTGCTCTGACTCTGAGGGGGGTAGCATAGAGGCTCCAGAATATAGGCCAGTTATTGAAGCAGAGAATGAGGAGCAGCAGGAGAAAATATAATATCATTTGCATAGATAGACTTTGGCATCTTCACACAAAGGATCACAAAATGCTTTGCAAGAAAGAGAAGAATAAGCACAGCTCTGGGCAGTTGCCCGTTTACAGGCAGAAGCAGAGAACTGGGAGGTGAATATAGAGTCAGGTAAAAAGAACAGAATGCTGAAATGTTAAAATGTATAACTTGGTTAAAAGGTGAATAAAGGGCATACGATAGATAACTAGCTGCTGGTGCGGAGAGGGTAGTAACACAGCTAGAGCAGGAATGATGCAATTGAACTGAGCGAAGAAGAATATCAGAAGCAAAATCCTCCCAGTGAGTTCTATTAAGCTGTGCTACCACCATCTGAGCCATCTGAAATTAGACAGGACAAAGCAATACACTATAGAGAACAATCTTGAATTGGCCGAGGGCTGGACGAGGTAATTTTCCAGCTGAACTGTGGGTGTTGTGTTCTATTATTTAGAAGCAGCAATGTTGAAAGTAAGGACTTTTTCCCAGATTATTTATAACCGGGGCTAATGGAAAGATGCAGTAATGGGGAAGGGGCAAATGGGGTTTAAATCTCCGTGGTATGGTAGGGTTTATGGTAAGATTTAAAGACAAGATGTGACTTAGTAGCTCAGAGGAAGAGGAAAAGTTCCAAAGAGATGACTCAGTGCAACTGAAAGAGGGTCTGTTTGGTGTGTGGAGGAGCACAAGGGGAAGCCAAGATGGGAGAGGTGGAATGGAAGAAGCTGTTAGAGGAATAGATGGATAGATGACTGGAAAGTGACCCTGAAGAATTTTGAAAGAATAAAATGATAGGGGAAGAGAAGTGAGCTGCTGGGCCCAATGTAGGTTGGAAAAAGGAAACACGTGTGAGAGACCAAAAATAGCTACAGATCTAGGTAGCGTGCTGTGGAAACAGATTGCTTGCACCAGATGTCAGCTAGAACTGGCGTTAGCTTTTCACAGTAAGAATATCCCTGTGAGGTGGGAAAGTATTAGCCCCATTTTACAGAGGAAGAAAACAAAGGCAGGAAAGCTAAAGAAGGCTAAAGGCAATAAGAGATTCTGTACAGGGTTGGATTAGAATACAGGAGCTCCTTGCTTTCAATCCTGTGCTTTGTTACCTAAACCAGGCTGCTTCTCATCTTAGTAAGTTATACCGCTTGTGATCAGAGGCTGCACTGGCTCACCATCACAGGAACTGGCTCAGCTGTTGTGAACCAGTATCCCTCTAAAAGTTTCCTGACAATGGTGCTGGGAAAAACAGCACTTTTTGAGAAAGGGGTGAGTAAATTAATATCTAAAAAGAGTATTCACCCAAGGTGGTGAATTTTCGCTTTGCAAAGCATGTGCAAGCCAGTCCCGTTATTTATAAATGATTTGATATTTGGTAACATTCAAAGCACATCTCAAGTGAACCAAGGTCAGTCTCTGGAATGTCTACACAGTGTCTGAATAGGTCATCCAAGTATTTCCATGGGTAGAGCACACTAACGCCATTCAGATCATCTTTGTAAATTCAGGAATGCTAACAGGCTCAAATACAGCTGAAATGAACTAAATTCTTAAGTTTTTCCCCATCTTCCACCAGCTCTAATAATAAAAATATACATGTATAAATAATCATTTGGACATGGATGTAGCCCTTTTGATCCCAAAGGATCCTAAAGCATTCCCTAAACCACACATGTGCAGCTTCCTCTGGGACAAAGAGCAGCAGCTCAGAGCACAGCAACACAAAAGCAAAGTGAGAAATTGTTGGCTGTGGACACTCCCTCCACTTTTACAGAGAGGCCATGAGATCGTTTATGTCCATGCCAATCAAACAAGACCTCGGGTTTGAAGGTCTCATTTGAATGAGCTCCTGGAAAGATAGAGGGCTGAGCTGATCCACCTGAGATTTGACTTTGGGTTTCCATTGAATTCCAGGTGCTTTGATTCCAATGCGTAGATCAGTAAGCCATTCCCTCAGGCTTACTGTATCGGCTAACGGCTTTAAAACAAAGACAGCAACAAGTGGTTTAAAAGAAACTGATGATGAACAGTGGCTTGTGAGAAAGCAATTTGACATAGATAAAGAACCAAAACAAATTTATAACTGACTTGCTGGACACTGGTATTTGCAAGACACATACTAGAGAGGTGATGATGGTGCGTGCAGGGGATGGATTAAGCTGAAAGTAGCCACCCGTGAAAGTGAATATCGAAGGTGGCCTATATTCTATGAGGTAAACTAATGACACAGATGCTATCGCTGCTGGGAAGATGAAAGTAAGATGTGAACTAGAGGGAAACAAAAGCAAAAACACAGCCATTCCCCCCACGCACAGACGCGTGTAATAGCAAAACCCCTGCTGACATAGCTATAATGTTGCTATGGGTTATTTAAATGAAAGAGCCCTTTAAGTTATTGTATAATTCCACTCATTGCCCACAAAACCACTTCCTTTCCTATGAAAGGGGCAACAATGACAAAAATGTAAATTCTGCTTTAGCTTTGAAAACTTAAGCCAGACGGCTGGGGCTGGTGTCTGTGTCAGACAAGTATGAAGTCAGGAGTTTTAACATTCTGTCTCCTCTGCTTTCAGATGGAAGCTCTCTGTGGTAAGTGACATTCGGAGTTTTGCTTCTTACAATAATCATCCATAAGGCATTTAAGATACACGATGACCAGATGTGTAAATAGGGAATGACTCGGGATGGGATTGGGGGAACAGAAACAGTTAAGAAAAATAGTTGCCAAGAGGAAAGATGTCAGTCTCAGCCTTACCACCACCACAGAGGTTGGTGCCAGCACAGAACATTCGTGCTGTCTTCGAGACACATGAAAATATGCACTTTGGTTGTTTACTTTCTTCACTCATCTGCTTGGAGTGACTTTTCAGATGTAGCTATTGTAGTGCTTTAGCCATCTTCCCTTATGGAGCAGAATCTAATATATTAGAAATGCAAAAGTGTATAAGGGGATCCATACTGGGCTATTGATTTCAAGGAGGAGTCATGTTTGGGAGGGGAATTCTTTTAACTTGGAAAACACATATGAGCTGGAGAAGTGGTGTAGGTCATTTATATTGCAGGCTGGAAATGCAGAGTGATTTACAAGGAGCCATGGGTGATGCCATCGATCTGAAAATGACCATAACACTGACAGGGCATTTTATGGGATTCAGCACCCTAACGCAGCATTGTAGTCTGCAAAGTATAATGCGAAAGCTCGGTTCTTTTTAACTTCTCTGAAACTAACCTTCCATTACATACCATTCCAGTGCAGAAATTCAGTCAATATTTGATAAAAATAAGAAATCTCATTAATCTACATACTGTTGTAGGATTTAGTGTGATTTGTCCTAAGTAACAATATTCTGAAGTCTGGGCTTTGGTGGGTATTATTACTAAGCCCCATTTAAATGTGTTCCTTTGAAGGTCATGCCTAGGGCCATTGAAGGTATGTGCTACTGAAATTACAGTGATATAAAGTAGGTTTAAAGTCTCTGGAATTTCAGTGCTTTCAAGGTTTTATGCAGAAATTAAGCTTTTATTTAAGTAAAAAAGACTTCCTAGCCCTTCTGATTGTGACGATATGCTTCAGAATGTTAGCTAATGTAATGCCGACATCCTAAGCCTTCAAACAGCCAGATTGGAAGAATGGATGAAATCCAGGCCTTATGGAACGTCATGGCAAAACTCCCATTGACTTCAGTGGAGTCAGGATTTCACCCAATATCTCAAGTAGTGTGTGAGCTGGCCCTCGTCTCAATGAGGAGTTAATCTGAAAAGCTATTAATGAAAACCAAACATCAATACTAACCACATCCATTTTGGCAGAAACATCCAGCTAACGTGTTTTATCCAGTGTAGCTGGATTCATTGGAAAGGACATTTCCTACAAAAAGAATAAGGCTGTAAATGAATGTTCTCTCAGACCCTAGAATTTTTTTGACCCTCAAGCTGGGAATCAGAGTGAAAGGAGGAGCAAAGGGAGGGTAAAGAGGTTGATTTCCAAAACTCCTCTGAGGGAAGAAATGAAATCTCTCAGGAAATGTTTTTCTACATTGCTTTCAACATATAACACGGTAATTATTTACTATTATTATTATTATTAAAATGGACAAGACAGGGCAAAATAAAGGGCTGTTTGATTTAGACTATGTCAACAAGGATGCAAAGAATTTATGGAATATGTTACCCTATAAAATACTATTTCCTAGCATTTTAGCAGAATTTCAGTAGGAAAAACGTAGCAGCATTTTAACAAAAATGCCTGCAGATTTGCAGGCCCTAGTCATGATCTCTAGATATATTTCTAATCAGAAACTGTGCCATGTAAATTAAAATTTATTTTAGTCTTTGCAACTTTGTGGCCTAATCGTGATAAAGAAATCACTATGAGACTGTGCAGCCTCATGCTCCAGTCCCTACCCAGACAGCTATTAACTTCATTTAAATGGAATTTGATCCTGCATAAGGCATGCAGGACCAGGGACTAAATGGAGAAAACGAAAACATCAGGCCCTCAATCTGACGTGAGTTTTTTGTATTTATTCAGTTTATCTTAGTAGAGCTTTACATTGGTCCTCTTTGAATTTCTCCCTCAAACAAGTTTCCCTAGCATATTTCTCCACAAAATCTCCAAGAGATTCCATATTAGTAAACTGCCTGTCTAAAGGTCATGGTTACACTGCCAGAGGGCTGCAGATCAGACAGCAGTGGGGTTCTGGCTGTGGAAAGTTGTCTATTCTATATTTTTCATGTAGCCATTTAAAAAAAAGTTAACATTTGCCAACAGTTATTGTGGGTTGCAATGGAAACCTCCTGTTGTCAGTGTAGGGAGAAGCCATGCTCATCTCAGATACTAGAGTGAGGTACTGAATGGCAAATGCTGACATTTTAATAGAGACCACCATAATTTATGTTTATCCTATAGCATAGATAGGAAAGTAGTACATCTGTGGCCACCACCTTGTTTCCTGTAGGATAGCTCTGCTCTTTGAATCTGGGCCCTGATTCTACAAAGACTTATGCACACACTTAGCTTCAGACATGTGAGTAGTTTAACTGAGTTCAGAGGGCTTAGAGGGGCTGGAAGGGTCAGTGCTACAGTGACTTAAAGCTGTTTTTGTTTTCTTTATGCTACTGGAAGAAGAAAAAAATAATCCAAGCTCATCTTCAGCAGCTGAGAAAGTTTGTGACTTTCATGAGTACGTTACAACTAAGGCTGTGTTCTGAGAGTCAAACCACAAAACAAAAACAAAGTCCCCTCACCTCCACCCAATGGTCCAAGACTATTTCCACCCAGCTGTCCCCCCCTCAACTCCAAGTTTCAAAATGAGGGTTAAACTTTATTTTATTTTTTAAGTCTGTTATGACCAGCTGCAATTTTACCTGGGCTACTTGCTAATGGCATTGAGTCATTGACCAGTCTGAAAGCCAGTAGCAGTTGGTAGCCAGCTGGCAAATAAAACACCTATTGGTTACTGGCCATCCAATCACCAATGGTGCAGAAATCCTTGAGCCTTCACCAAAGTGCCCACTGACTCTATTGAAGATGGTCAGGAAGATGCTCTAACTCAGGAAGCATGTTGGCTGGACTGAGTTAGAAACAGATTTTAATCTCTTATGGAAGCCAACATAGTTTATGCACGCTTGTTTGCACACGCATGCCTGTACCCATCAGCTCCACATTGCAACCAGAAATATAAGTGGCCAGAGTCTTTTCCTTAAACCAGGGTAAACCAAGAGAAACTCCACTTAAGTCCATAGTTACACCTGCCTGTGTGAGATTTTAACCCCTGCCACAGGCTTCTTATTGCTATTGTATTACTTCAGCCTGATTTTAATGAAAAAAATACAGCCTTAAAGATGGCACTATTCCAAATACTTTAATACAGAAAAGGAAGAGGCCATTTTGCACTTGGTATAAGAAACAGTGCTTATACATTCCCACCCATCACATCTACATGCATCTAGCTAGTTCCTATCGGGATTGATGGGATCCCAGAAGTAACATCCAATCTTGGTACAAGAAAAATTTATCCATGTGGACACACAAATCTCCTTGTCTGCCTCACTCCACAATGACTGATGATAATGATGTTGTACTGGCCTGTCAGAAATGTTACCCATTCCAAGTGTTTGGGTGAATAGGATTTTGCAAAGTTGTATCACCTGTTAAAGCTGCACATTTGGGACAGTGAAAACAGCAGAAGCAACCACTAGCTGCTGGCAAGAACTCTAAAGGTTCAGAGGTTTGCACAGTTTGGAATTCATTTCCACCCAATACTACCTAGTAGTTAGAAAACAATGTTCGCTACAATTTCTATATTAATCATCTTGCAATTTTCAGAGACATTTTTGCAACACTTCATGGCAGTCTCCATTTTGGCAAGGAAAAACACAGCTTTTAGTGGCAAAGCTAACTTGGGCTTATGAAGTATGCTTGTGAAACTGGTGATGTGTTGTTGTAGGAGTTGCTCTCTTTATGCTGCGATAATCACAGAATCACTAAGGTAAGGCTGGAAAGGACCTCGAGAGGTCATCTACTCCATGCTGCTATGTGGAGGCAGGACAATATCTACCTAGACCATCCCTGGCAGGAATCTGTCTAACCTGTTCTTAAAACCACCCAATGAGAGGGACTCCCTAACCTCCCTTGGTAACCTATTCCAATACTTAACTATCCTTATAAATAGAAAGATTTTCCTAATATCTAACCTAACTCTTCCGTGCTGCAGATTTAGCTTATGTCTTGTCTACGGAGGGTAGGACAAGGAGCCGCATCCTCCCCCTTGTCATCCTTTCTCCAATCTAAACATGCCCAGTTTTTTAGTCTTTCCTCACAGGTCAGGTTTTCTAAACATTTTATCATTATTTCCCTCTTCTGGACTCTCTCAAATTTGTCCATGTTTCTTAGTGTGTGGCAACCAAAACTGGGTACACTACTCCAGCTGAGGGCTCAGCAGTGCAGAGCAATTACTTCTCATGTCTTAGAACACTCCTTTTAATACACCCAAGAATATTGGTCATTTTTGCAACTGCATCACATCGTTGACTCATTCAATTTACTCAATTTGCAGTTGACTCACTCAACTCCCAGACCCTTTTTTGCAGTACTACAGCCTGGCAGCATTTTCACCTGTTACTCCACAGAAACTGATTATTACATCATATTTACCGAAATGTTTACTCAGTGGCATGATCTTATCAGTCCTCAGCCTTCTTGGTGGTTAAAATTCTGGGCTCAGGAAGATACAAACTATCCTTCAGCTGGGCACAGTCACACATGAATTTTATGCTTAATGACCCTCCCCAGCCATTTCTATCGCTGGTCAGCAGTAAGGATGACACCTCAACATACAAGACAGATCACCACCACTTACACAAAAAGAATAACTCCATTAGCTTGTAGTAAAATTAGCTTGTTATCCTCTATGTGGACCAGCCACTAGGGGGTGTGAAACAGTGTGATACATAGGGTGACCAGATGTCCTGATTTTATAGGGACAATCCTGATTTTGGGGTCTTTTTCTTATATAGGCTCCTGTTACCCCCCACACCCATCTAAATTTTTCACATTTGCTGTCTGGTCACCCTACTGCTGCATGGGTTTTTAGGATGAAATTCACTGCTGTGTAAAGCTTGTGGCCCACTTAAGCATACATAATCACATAGTCCCATTGACTTCAGTGGGGCTATTTGTGGAGTGAGATGCTATTCAGTGTTAGAAAGTATAGCAGAATTTGGCCCTATTTAACCAAAGCAATTTAACCTCAAATCTAAAGAGCCCCAGACTACTATTAAACATGCCTCAAAAATATTAGATAAGATTTAAAATACTAGGTAAACACTGTAAGCTTTACACCTGATACATTGAAACATTTTGAACTTTTTTCTTCTCTCTACTGATTTGTCAATGTGTTGCCTAATGTTAAAACTATCAAACTATAACCCCTACAATTAGACAGTATTTACCAAATCTTTACTTAAAATAATTAACAACAGCACAGCAACTTTTCCCCCCATCAAACTTTACCTAGGAATATGCAAAGCAGCAAGAATTATTTTAATGTTCATTCTTTCTCTTGGTGCTGGCACTTTCTGTGTTTGTTACTTTATTGTATAACAGGCTTTGGTCTGTAGTGCGTATACGGGAGCTGACATCTATACTCCACCTGGGCGTTTTACCTATCTGTCCTATCACCACACCCGTTGGAATGGGACACCAATATCTTGAATGTCCACATACATGGCAATAGCCTGGAAAGTGGTACAGACTATTAGAACTATCATAGCATCAGACAAGGGTAAGTGACTGAGCATTGTGGACCAGAGGCCATGTGGTAACAGAGGAAGAGTATGACTCAGTCATACAGGGGTGACAACAATATCTTGTTTCTGTAGCACCTGCCAACTGAACACCTCAGAGTATTTTACAAATATTCAACAACATAAGTGTCTCTGGGCGCCTGCCAGGGATGTACATATTACTAAATGTTCTGAGGACACTGAGGAATGGAGGGACTTGACCAAGGTCACTCAGCATGTCTGTGGATATAGATCTCCCTACTCACTAGAGTGTATGTTCTTGCTCTCTCTTCAGGATGCATTAAGGTCTAATGGAGAGTAAGGTAGGGAGAAGCTTGCAGCCATGTGCTTCTTCAAGTTCTGCCTCATCCTCCCTCCTCACACTTAATACTTTTTACTACTGGGAAAGAAGTTAGTCAAAATACAACAACTTTTCAAATAATGTACAATAGACACGACAAAAACTAATGTTTTCAGGGACTTTCTTTAGTCTGACAAACAACTGGTATTTCTGATGTCTTTGCTAATAAGGAGGTTTTAGCATGCTTGGTGTAGGAGAGGTGCATTGCTTATGGCGCTTCCCTGGCCAACGGGCAGCAAGTGCGTGAACAAGACTTCAAAGAAGCACGAAGCATGAGTATGAAAGATCACTCGAGTCCAGAAACAGAGCATACTGGGCCAGACCCTGCAAAGACTGAAGCATGTAATTATCTATGCCTGTGTGTTTGTAGATTTGGGACAAGATTGCAAGCTCTTTGGGGTAGTGACTGGATTTTAGAATAGCTTTGCACAGCACCAAGCACAATAGGGGCCGAGTCTGGCTGGGGCCACTAGACAATACTGTAATATCAAAACAATAATATATTGGCTTATTAAAATGCTTAATTAACTATTTTCACTCTATTTCCCTAGCATACCAAAATAAAGTTGCTTGAAGTGAGTCTTTCAATCCAAATGACTTTTGAAAGCCTTACTGAAAATATCATCAGAAGTAGAGAGCCAAACTTTTCTATCTGGCTGGCTGGCTGGCATCCTTCTGATCTTAGGAGCCCTGATAAGAGAAATATAAGGCCTTGACTATCAACTGAGTACATGGTCCAATAACTTCTGATTTTGAATCCTGTCTAACACATATTCCCTCTGTAGCTTTAGGCAAATTACTTAACTTGCAGCTTCAGTTTCTACTTTCAAAATACAGATAATACTTACTTTGTGTGGGTGTTTTGTGAGAATTAATGAATGCTACATAAGTGATTGATCTTAATGCTGGATCCATTAATGCTCTTTAGCTTCTGATTTTAATGTTTTGCAATGATTTTATTGCATTGTAGGATTTTATTTTTAGCACTAGAAAATTATGTTGCCATCTTTACATCACATTATAACCCCTTAGTTATTTTAAACAGCAAATTACATTTTATTTTTCAGGAACTGAACGCTGTTCATCACATCGACTATGCAAAAATATAGGTAAGAGACATTTTTAAAATAACAGCTAATATTTCCATAAATTGTCTTAAGAGGGCTGTAAATATTTTTTGTATGACAATATACTGGTTCTTGAAATGGAAACATGTCCTTCTTTACAATGGACATTGCAATTCATGCATCTTCCCAAAGGGTTTCCCAGTTCTGTTAGCTACTGACTCCTACAAAAGCCAAACTGGGAGGTACTAGGAGATCCTCAGAGAGGTGTTTTAATTGACTTCTCAAAAAAAATTGAATAATTTTTGCTGTATATGAGGTGACGGCTTCACTTCTCAGGGATTTTTGTGAGCACCTGCGGCCAGAGAGGATATGGATTTTGAGTGGTGTGAGTGGGTATGAGGTGATATTCCTTCTCCCTACCCCAGCAAGCTTCAATGATAAGAGGAGATATAAACATGTCAATTATTAAGGTCAAACTTAATAGCTATTGCATAGAGGAAGGATGGTTTTATGAATAAGGCACTGAACCGGGACATAGGAGATTTGTATTCAATTCTACTCTTTGTGACTCACTTACCCATCTGTAAAAGAAGAATATGATCATCATCTTCTCCAACTCTTTGTTTGTCTTGTCTATTTACATTATTAACTCTTTAGGGCAGGAACTGTCTCTCTACACAATGCTGGGTTCAATGCGGCCGCTAGGCACTACCATAATACAAACAACTAGTATGCAGTATCTAAACACTAACAGTGACCTACACCAGCTTACACTGAGTTAGTGCACATATTTATTCAGCAGCATCTTCACGAGCTATTCCACTCCTTGTTTCAACATCTGAATATAGTAATTCCTCACTTAACGTTGTAGTTATGTTCCTGAAAAATGTGACTTTAAGTGAAACTATGTTAAGCGAATCCAATCTCCCCATAAGAATTAATGTAAATGGGGGGGTTAGGTTCCCTGGAATTTTTTTCACCAGACAAAAGACTAGATAGATAGATAGACAGACACACACACACTACATTTTAAACAAACAATTTAATACTGGTACACAGTGATGATGATTGTGAAGCTTGGTTAAGGTGGAGGAGTCAGAGGGTGGGATATTTCCCTGGGAAAGCCTTACTGCTAAATGATGAACTAGCAGGCGGCTGAACCCTCAAGGGTTAACTCTCACACACTACAAGGCAGCAGGAATGGAGACAGGGGAGACAGCACTGCAGACAGAGACAGAGACACACCGTGTGTGCATGAGAGAGAGATGTGCATTTTCCCTTTAATTACACTGCCTTGTTAATTAGATCAGCTTGCTGAGACCGCAGCTGCAGCTAACAAGCTCCCTCCATCCTGAGCCCTGTTTTGTGTCCCTCACTGCTCTATGAAAGATGGGGTAAGCGGGGTGCAGGAGCAGGGGGGAGGGGGACACCCTGACATTAGCCCCCCTCTTCCTCCCCTCTTTTCTCCCCCCCCCACAGCAAGCAGAGTCTCAGGGAGCAGCTCCAAGGCAGGGGGCAGGAGCAGCACATAGTAGTGGGGGGAGGGACAGTTGATCTGCCAACTATTGGTAGCCTGCTGGGCAGTTGCTGCACAGAGAACTTAGGGGAGCAGAGAGCTGATGGGGGGCTGCCAGTGCACCCTGGTTCCAAGCCCCCACCAGCTAGCTGCAATGGGCTGCTCTTTCTGCAAGCAGTGGACAAAGCAGGTGGCTGCCAAATGATGTTAGAAGGGAGCATTGCACAACTTTAAATGAGCATGTTTCCTAACTGGTCAGCAACATAATGAAACAACGTTAACCGGGACGACTTTAAGTGAGGAACTAATGTATTAAATGTGCCCAGCAACAAGATAGAAGAGAATTCAAGGGTGTCTATAAGTGATATAGGATATATTTTTCTCTCTTTCTGCTATCAAGGGAATGCACGTTGTGGGTTACTCCCCAAAACCAGACAGTTCTGGACATGCACACTTCAGTAGATTTCAGTGCTACAGATATGTTTACCTGGTTTGATATTTACTTGCAGATTTTCCTGCATAGTATAATTATTTTTTTCTCTGCAGAACAACCTACTGTCTCTGACCCCCAGGTGACTGTTGAATTTCACAATGGGATCTTCAAATTCAACTTCAGTGACCCTAAAAATGTTACTGAATTCAGCATGACACTGCTGAAAGGGCATGAGAGGCAGGAAATCTGTGCATTCCACATGGAGAATGGGAAGTCAATACCTGAAACTAACAGCAGCTACTGTGAGCCAGTGCACTCTGGGAATAGCACATCCTTCATTCTCAAAAATTTGGAAAGCAAGCACACCGGCATTTATCTCTGTTGCCTGGAAATCCTTTTACCTGCTCCCTACATAGACTGTAGGGTAAATGAAACCTATTTGTATATCCATGGTAAGTTCATAGCCCCTCTCTCCTTACTCTAGCTTTAGAGAGATATAAATGAGAGTGTTTCTCTAAGATACCAAAGACAAACCTTGAATTAATTCTAGATTAGCACAAAAATCCTTTCTGAGGTTTACCTGCATGTGTCACAGGCAAAGTCTTAGTTATCAGTATCAGTACTAGAAGCAATACATACATCTAACTTATGGCCTGATCTAGAGAGGTGCTGAGCACTCACAACTCCCATTGCTCACCTCTTTGAATCAGGACCTGGGTCTATTAGGTAACTTGGGACAGTCTATCAAAATCTAAAGACAGCAAAATGTCCTATCTGAAAGGGTCTGTGACTGCACCCCAATGGGTGCTGAATGAACATCAATCATCTTTTGAGTTGCCATTCATCGTGTCTCAGGTATCTCACCTTGGCTGGTTTGCAAGTGTCTCGCCTCTAGCTGAACAAGTTTATAATCTCTCCGCCCAAGCCCCTGCCTTTGTCCTCCGTTACGATGGATAATAAAACCATCCTCCAAGTTGTCTTCTCTTCTTCTTCCATCCCTTCCCTCCCCCAGCATCTGGGGAATACCAGGGTAATCGTGAAATTCAATGGCCCATGTTATGTCAGATCTGATGATTTAGTGGTTCCTTAAAAATAGATTAATCTATGATCCAAATCCTGTCACTTCTCTTGCCCAACATTTCCAAAAGCTACCCCTTCCTTTGTGTCTGGGCCACCAGATTGCTCAGCCACAGCCGTGTCATCTCATGCCTTGACTACGGCACTCTCCTCCGGTCTCTAACTTTGCCTCTCTCCATTTCATCCAAAATGTTGCTTCCAAATTCCTCTCTCTCACCAGTCCTTTAGACCACTGACTCACCACTGTGCTACTCATTAAACTAATACTCAATCTGGTTTGGGCCTTCAAGGCCCTCCCATGATGCAGCTCTGGTCTCCTTTCAGATTGTCCTTTATCCCTTCCACTCTGTCAACAATATTAGCCTCGACACCTCTTTCACTTCTTCCTCACACAAACTCCTCTGGACCATTGCTGCATTCTGCCTCATGTTCAGTGTGTCTTCCTCGAGTCCATTCACCAAGCCAACCAATCATTTAGATCCCTCTCAAACACTGACTTCTGCCATTTCTCCCACTGCTTAAAATGCATGGGATTGCAAACCTGAAAAAAAATTGTTTTAAAGCAAGCTGGGGTCACTATCTTACCAAAGCTGGTACTCCAAGATTATGATTCTCCCACCCCACCCCCACCCCAGCATCCACTTTTTCCAGACCACTCTAAGCATTGATCTCACCTACACAAAGTGTATGGGAGGGGTGTAATTTAGACTGCTAATACTCAGTGATTTTTTTAATATGTTCTAGACTCAGAAACCTGCTTTGTATCAGAAATGATGTCATGGATGCTTATTGGGATCACTGCATTTTCCATGGTTTCCTGTATCTGCTGCATAGTAGCCTGTTGCTTAAGAAAGAAGGTAAGCAATTTCCATACACAGTCCTAGGTCCAAAGCTGATACGTTGAGGGCCTGATTTAGTTTGATTTAGGGTATGTCTTCACTAGCAACGTTTTAACATGGCTGTGACGTCACGGCACCAGTGCTGGGAAAGAGCTCTCCCAGCCCTATAAAAACCTCCACCTCCACGAGGCGAGTGCACTATCTTGCAGCACTGTAAAGCAGCAGTGTACTTTCTTGCTCAAGAGTGTGTTACAGACACATGCACAGCATGTGCTAAGAGTTTCAATGTCATGTAATTCAGCCATCAGTGACAGCAGCTCAGTTTTAATTTTTTTAAGTCAGACTAGCCTACTGATTTAAAGACCTGGAGCCATAGGAAGAAAGAGCAACTCCGCACAGATCAGCAAAAATACCTTGGGAAGCAATTCACTTGGTAGTTTTCTTCAAGAGGGGAAAGAGGAGTAATTCCAGCTCTGTTCCCGAGCAAAACCTCTTAAAAACAAAGATAACAGCCACAGAAGAAGAGAGAGTTTTGTTGAACAGAGTCTGCTTTCCTCTTCCGATCTGTGAAGTTTAGAGGCTCTGATTTTAATATCCCATTGAAAGCAGAGCGAGATTAACCACCCCATTAAAAGGACAAAGGCAAGAGTGAATGGGGGTTAGAGACAATCAACTAAATTCAGAGCATTTTCTTTGCAGACACAACAATATGAATCCAACTCCCATGAGTTCAACAGTGAATATATGCCCATGGCAGCAGTGAATGCAGCTAGAAAACCAGCGTTCTAAGGTTATACTATGTCTTTTTGCTGAATCATTCTTACATCGTTAGCAACATGCTTTCTCTGTTAGGAAGAGTTGGCCTGACCTGCCTCCAACTGGCTTTAGGAGTGTGTGTTATAAGTTGTTATAATTTATCTGGGTACATAGTGCCATCTAACAGGAATAGCAATCTAAAAGCAAAATCCCCAAAGAGTTTACCAATCAGAATAGCGGACCAGTCCCCAGAAATGTTAGTGCTTCAGAACAGGGCCATGTAATAACTTCAAGAATGAGGAACTGATGTGAAGCATCAATTGATTCAGAATCTTGTGATGCCACATCTTTCCCAAATATCAGAGGGGTAGCCGTGTTAGTTTGGATCCGTAAAAGCAGCAAAGAATCCTGTGGCACCTTATAGACTAACAGACGTATTGGAGCATGAGCTTTCGTGGGTGAATACCCACTTCGTCGGATGCATCTTTCCCAAAGTGACTCTGGGGAAGTGCCTCTAGTTCAGCTCTGAGTATACCTGCTTATCAAACTTTGGACCATTACAATAAAGGCCAGGCTGTGGCTGTTGGCTCAGGTGTGGGAGGAGCTTTTGCCCGACATGGGCCCTTATATAGAAATCAGCCACAATTTAGAAGGGGAGCAGAGCTAGAAGCTGGAGTGATTCAGACTTGTTTACAACCAATTCTCAATTTCTGTTCCAGGTGTGAACCTGCAAGTAGGTCACCTGTGGCACAGGAAGTTTCCTGGAACCTTCAGCCTCCGGCCACTTGAATGCCAGTTTCACAGCCAAAGAGATTTTCTGAGACTGAACTCATACGATACTGATCTGTTCAACAATGAGCCATTAGCTCTAGAGTTATTTCCAGTGGCGTTTTGCTCCAGATAGTCTGTGTTAACGTGGACATGGCCAAATCCATTGACTGCATATCAAGTGTGACAACATAAAAAAAACAAAAAACAAAAACAGACTTGTAGTTGAAAAATGTAGAATGTTTCCTTGCCAAGGATATTGCTGCAGTGCTGCATAGAGCAACTATGTTATACCTTCTGCAGAAGGTTTCTTCTATGATACCTCCCACGGAAAAAAAAATGAACTACCTCCACAGGCCACTCCAGCAGCATGGCGGGCAACAGCAGCCATTTTACTGCACATATTACTGCTTTGTTATGGCCAGTTTAGCAAGATTGGTCTTCACACTTCTTAACAGCACCACACTAGGATACTTTAGTGCATATGTACAGTCTGTCCCTTGGATGGGGACTCCAGACAATAGAGAAACAATGGAAGGAGCGTATAATGTACTTTCTAGTGTCATCTAGAATCTCAGTTATTGTGCATCTTTTTTTCAGTTTTTTGGATTCTCACTACATCTTCACAACACAGACTGCAGGGATCCTCTTTTCCATGTAGAGCTAGGGAGATTACAGAGTTTTTTTCTAGAAGAACAAAATTCTTCCAGTACACATTTTATATATTAAAATCCGAAGACTGAGGCTCTTAATTACATAAGTAAGGGTGGCAGGATCAGTCTCTACATGAGAAAGCAAGGCACAGCCTCCTTATCCCATCCCTTTATTTATCTGTATTACAGCACATACGTAGTAAGGTACAAAAGACCAGAATATTCAAGAGTCTTTCATCACCTAGAAACAGAGGAAGATGAAGTTTCAGTCTTAACTTGGCACTACCTTGCTTTTGTGGCTTTGCATCAGACTTCTATCATTTCCCGTAGAGCAGCTCAAAGCCTCAATCACCTTCAGAGTCTATTGATAGTATGTGTTAAATGGCCCACTGGGAATCAAACCTGAATATCCTGCCAGGCAGTGCACAGCACATCACTGTTCAGTCACTCTAAAATTAGAGCATCATACTAAAACCAATGTCTCTAATTCATTTACGAAGCAGAAATCCCAGTAAGAAATACTTCCATTCTCTATCAGACAGAAAGCCAGGTGGCTTCTGCGATCAGGGACAGTTAACCTTAGAAAGGAAGGCAGTGACTATCTCATAAGGGCTTCTCCACAACGGACCCTGAATGAGGTGGTTTTGCAGACAAGGGCTGAAAGTCCCCAGCCGAGCTGACCTACCTTCAGACAAGTACATAAAGTCTAGGAGAATCAACAAATAATAATGAATAAATAATAAACAGCAAACCAGAATGTCTGTGGCTAGAGCACTACACTGGAACTCAGGTCTGGGTGCTAGTGCTGGCTCTGCTACTGGCCTGCCAGGTGACTTCAGGACTTTCCCTTTCTGCACAATGGGGATAATGAAACTGCCTTCCTTGGTAAACCACTTGAAGATCTAGTGATGAAAGATGCTAGATAACAATCCCTAGCTTTTACTTATCTGTGAGATGTGCTGGCTATGAAAGCCCTGTGTAACACCTGTGAGTCCAAAGGAACCTATTACTAGACTGAGAAGGAGTCTTATGAAACTGCAAGTTCCCAAGAGAAACAGGAGGTTGTCTCAGAGGTATTTTCTGATAATACACAAGGTGTGAGTCTGCCCCAAGTGGTTCAGGGGAAAAAATCATTGAGTTCTAAAAATGTCACATTTTCACACCCTGTTACAGAAACGAGCCTCTCTAGATGAGCTTGGTCTAGTCTAAAACTTTGCTATTCCTTTGTTTTATATGAGATCTCTCTGCTCTTAATAAATCTGGTTTTTATTACACCAAATGGCTCTTAGACTGCTTGGAAAACTTCACGCACACCATCCTGAGGAAACAAACCCCTCAACCCACAAGAGGAGGTAGAAAAGGGAAGAGGGTGTTTGCAGTTGATCCCTGCAACAAACTGGGAGATATGTGCTTTATTTATGGGTGGCAAGTATAATAGGCCTGTGACAGGTTCGGTCACAGAAACCCCTTTGGGACTATCACCTGATGTGCTAGAATTACCTCTGAGCCTGTTTTCCCTGCCAGATTGGGACTCCAGAATCCTGCCTTGTTGAGCCAGACATGCTAGCCTGCTGCAACACAGACCCAGGTCTGGTCCATGCCCCTAAAGCTGCAGACTTAAAACAAACACTGCTCAGCAGGTCACCTATTTCCAGCACCCAGACACCCAGCTCCCAATGGGATCCAACCCCCAAATAAAGCTGCTTTACTCTGTAAAAAGCTTATACAGGGCAAACTCATAAATTGTCCACCCACTATAACACCGATAGGGAAATATGCACAGCTGTTTGCTCCTCCAGGTATTAATCACTTACTCTGGGTTCATTAATAATCAAAAGTGATTTTATTAAATATAAAAAGTAGGATTTAAGTGGTTTCAAGTAACAGACAGAACAAAATAAGTTACCAAGCAAAATAAAGCAAAAACACACAGATCTAATGCATTAACATTAAGAAACTGATTACAGGTAAAATCTCACCCTTGGAGATGTTCCAATAAGCTTCTTTCACAGACTAGACTCCTGCCTAGTCTGGGCCTAATCCTTTCTCCTGGTACAGTCCTCGTTAGTTCCAGCAGACATCTTAGGTGGAAAGCAGGGGTGACTGGCAGCCCTCTTTGTTCTGTTCTGTTCCACTCCCTTTTATAGCCTTGGCACAAGGCGGGAATATTTAGTCTCTCCGAGTCCCCACCCCTCCTTCTAAATGGAAAAGCACTGGAATCCATCTTAAACCTGGTATCAGGTGACATGTTCACATGTCCTGTGAGACCCCAACCTCCATTCTTCCAGGGCTGGCCCGCACCTACCCAGGAAGGTTTACAAGTATACAGAGCCATTTACATGTCATTGATTCTGAAGCACCATTAATGGCTTCCACTTAACATGTTTACATTAGTAATACAAGTTTATATCTTATTCTCCTAACTCCAGACATAGAAATAATACATGCAAACACATACGATGAACACACTCAGTAGATCATAAGCTTTGTAATGATACCTTACAAGAGACTTTTTGCACAAAGCATTTTACACTCCTAAGCATATTTCCATAAAACACTGTTGAGTGCAACATCACAAGGCCAGGGCCTGGCGCAACTGCTGCTGATCCGCTGCAGGAAGCCTGGGACATGGTGTCCTTGCCTGAGCCCTGCCTCTTGCTTTCCCTGCTCCATCCTTTCCTTGAGGAGGCCCCACCACCACCCACCACTGCCTGTTGAGTCCCTCCTTGGTTCTCTTCTCCACTCCACCCCCCTGTGAGGGGTTCCACCCAGGGTGTCATCTGGAACTGGAGTACCACTGAGCCCCCAACCCACCAGCCTGGGATCCCTCTCACACTGCACTCCTGTGACAAGCTGCAAAGCCCTCCAGCCTTCACTTTCACCAGCATGCACACAGGTAGGGACATACCCAGCTGCAGTTACATGCAGGCTCTCTGAACATCAGCGTCCCAGCCTTGGACCCCAGAGCAGTACCCATCTTGCCCTGGTCAAATTTGGCCTGTATATGGGTTTAAACATCTGGTCCACCTCTCACTCAATGAGAAGACAATAATGCACGCTTGTGGTAACCAAGCAGAGATTTTTTCCAAGCACTCCAGTCAAAGCTCACTGGTCTGGATTAAAACATAAAATAAATTTATTACTACAAAAAATAGATGAAGTGATTATAAAGGATAGCAAACGGATCTAAGCAGATTACCTAGCAAATAAACAAAAATGCAACCTAAGTTTAATATACTAGATAATCTGCTATTCATATCCAGCCTCTCACCCTAACTGATGGAACAGGCAGATTTGTAGATACTTAAGGCACAAGATACGCTTGCTTTGCAGCTTGAAATCCCTGGGTTTTTCATACACAGGCTAGAAATCCCTTTAGCCTGGGTCCAGCACTTCCCCTAGTTCAGTCTTTGGTCCTCAGGTGTTTCCAGGAGTCCTCTTGTGTTGAGAGTGAAGAAATCTGATATCACTCCCCACCTCATACAGCGTTAGCATATGGCGGGAACTCTTTGTTTCAAAGCTTGGTTCCCAAACCACTTTGTGGAAAAATGCTGACATCCGAAGATGGAGTCCAGCATCATGTGGCCTGGTCACATGTCCTTGTAGAGTCATAGCAGCCATTACTAACAGGCTATCTGTAGACTTCTCAGGAAGGCTCACCAGGTGGAGGATAAGCTTCTCCCAAGGCCTATTGTTTTTCCTAATGGCCCATTACCCTGAATAGGCCCTTCACAACCAGCTGTCTAAACTAGAAGCATCTTGTCTAGTGGGCGTTACCCAGTTGTACCTACATTTGAAGTACAGATACATAGTCAGTATTTATAACTTCAGATACGAAGATGATACATGTATAGAAATAAGATAATCATATTTATTTTTTTCCAATGACACCTCACATGACTTATCTTGCATAAAATACATCATAACATAATAATATCACTACGAAGAAGATGGGGTGCAGTGTCACATGCCCCTCTCCAGAGGTCCCCTCGCTCACTGCATCCCTCACTCACCTCCATTCCCCTGGTGAGATCCTCCTCCCCGGCAAGGTTGCCCGCTGCCTCCCTCTTTGCTCCCCTTGCTCCAGAAGCTAGCAGGGCTCAGCGCCGGCTGACAACCTGGAGCTTGGATCTTGGGCTGGCCAGCAGCCCGGGTTGGCCCAGCCAAGGCTCCTCTGGCCACAGGGGGTGGGCCGGCAGGCTGGGAAACAGCCTTGAGCAGAAGTAGGGAGGGCAGAGGCCTAACCTCCCCAGAGGGGGCGTTCACGGACCTCCCATAGCTTTATTGTTATAAATATTACATGCGACTCCATGTCCCTGTTCAATTTTGTATTGCTGCCTACTTGAACTCAAAAAGTCAATTCAAACCACAGCTGGTGGTTGTCCTAGGAAAGGAAGTTAGAATGATGATATAAAAACAGTCACAGGAACACACTTTCAAAGCAGCTAAAAGAACATTGGGACTATCACTGGCAGGTGTTACTTCCTGGGGAGAGCAGCACTGACAGGACTTGTTTTCTTAAGTCTGAGACACTAAAGACCACGACTGATTAAAAGGTGTCTTTAGGGGAAAGGGGAAGGGCAAGTGGTCAGGTCAGCATACTGGGAGGCTGACACACAAACTAGGGGAAAAGTAAGAGCCGCAGGCCTTGTCTTCCTAAGCAATGCCTAGGGCCATGTCTGCACTACCCCCTTATGTCAGCCAAACTTAAGTTGCTCAGGGGTGTGAAAAATACATCCCTTGAGAGACATTGTTATGACAGCATAAGTGATCGTGTGCATAGTGCTACATTGGCGAGAGATGCTCTCTCACTGGCACAGCTACTGCTGCTCGCTGAGGATGGTTTAATTACTCCAATGGGAGAGCTCTCTCCCTGCGGCATAGGGCAGCTACATGAGAGATCTTATAGCAGTGTCGCTGCATCAGTACAGCTGTGCTGCTGTAAGCTCTCTAGTGTAGACACAGCCTAGCTATCTAGATCAGGAGCAGCTAAAAGGTGAAGGGCTTGTCTTCATATACAGTGCAGGTGCATCTGCAGCGCTTAATGAAGATGCTCCGATGTCGAGTTAATCCACCTTCCCGAAAGGTGGTAGCTATGTCGATGGGTGAGCTCACTGTCTACACGGGGGTTAGGTTGGCGTAAGTAGGTCACTCAGGGGTGTGGGTTTTTCCACACCCCGAGTGATGTAGTTATACCGATATAGGTCTGTAGTGTAGATCTGGCCTATGTAAGATCCAGATTGTTAGGCCTCTTTTTTAAATGTTAACCCACATCTCTGAATGCTGTATTCCTGCAGTTAATATTAAACAGTACTGTTTGAGAAAGCTGTGTGGTTACTGTTTTAACTGCTATCACAGCCCCTGGAGAGGAGTCAAGGGCCTGGTCTACACTACACGTTTAAACCGATTTTAGCAGTGTTAAACCGATTTAACGATGCACCTGTCCACACAACGAGGCCTTTTATATTGATATAAAGGGCTCTTTAAACCGGTTTCTGTACTCCTCCCTGACGAGAGGAGTAGCTCTGAAATCGGTATTACCATATCGGATTAGGGTTAGTGCGGCCGCAAATCGACGGCATTGGCCTTCGGGCGGTATCCCACAGTGCACCATTGTGACTGCTCTGGATCTGAACTCGGATGCAGTGGCCAGGTAGACAGGAAAAGCCCAGCGAACTTTTGAATTTCATTTCCTCTTTGCCCAGCGTGGAGCTCTGATCAGCACAGGTGACGATGCAGTCCCAAATCCAAAAAGAGCTTCAGCATGGACTGTATGGGAGAGACTGGATCTGACCGCTGTTTGGGGAGACAAATCTGTTCTATCAGAGCTCCGTTGCAGAAGACGAAATGCCAAAGCATTTGAAAAACATCTCCAGGCTATGATACAGAGTCCACAGCACAGAGCTGTGTGACAAGCGTCACGGAAAGCCAAAGAATCAAATGGACGCTCATGGAGGGAGGGAGGGGGTACTGAGGACTCCAGCTATCCCACAGTCCCCAGAAGTCTTTGAAAAGTATTTGCATTCTTGGCTGAGCTCCCAATGCCTGTAGGATCAAAAACATTGTCTGAGGTGGTTCAGGGTATAGCTTGTTAATTTACCCCCCTCCTCCGCTGTGAAAGAGAAGGGGAAAAAATCATTTCTTGACTTTTTTCAGTGTCACCCTATGTCTACTGCATGCTGCTGGTAGACGGGGTGCTGCAGCAGTGAACAGCAGTATCCTCTCCCCTCCCCTCCCAGGTGGCAGACGGTACAGCGCAGTAGGACTAGTAGCCGTCCTCGTCATCATCCCTTGAGTGCTCCTGGCTGGCCTCAGGTGAGGTCGGCCAGGGGCGCCTGGGTAAAAATAGGAATGACTCCCGGTCATTCCCAGTAGATGGTACAGAATGGCTGGTAACCATCTTCATCATAGCAACTGGGGGCTGAGCTCCAGCAGCCCCTTCCCTTTCATGTGTAAAGAAAAGATTCTGTACTGCCTGGACTATCATAGCAGCGGGATGCTGGGCTCCTCTCCCCTGCACCGTTTGATGTCCTGCCTGGACTATCATAGCAGCTGGAGGCTGCCTCCCCCTCATTTTATCTCACTAACTCGTCAGTGTTTCTTATTCCTGCATTCTTTATTACTTCATCACACAAATGGGGGGACACTGCAACTGTAGCCCAGAAGGGTTGGAGGAGGAGGGAAGCAACGGGTGGGGTTGTTGCAGGAGCACCTCCTAGAATGGCATGCAGCTCATCATTTCTGCGGGATTTGACACGGAGCGGCTGTGCCCTCTGATACACTGGTTCTCTATTACACTTGTCTCATATTCTAGGCAGGACTGACTCTATTTTTAGATACCATAAAGGAGGGATTGACTCGGGGAGTCATTCCCATTTTTGTTTTTGCGCCCCTGGCCGACCTCAGCCAGGGGCACTCATGACAGCAGCAGACGGTACAGAACAACTGGTAACCATCTCTGCTATCTTGCAAAGGCAAATGAATGCTGCTGTGTAGCACTGCAGTACCGCATCTGTCAGCAGCATCCAGTACACATACGGTGACAGTAAAAAAAAGCTGAACGGGCTCCATGGTTGCCATGCTATGGCGTCTGCCAGGGCAATCCAGGGAAAAAGGGAGCGAAATGATTGTCTGCCGTTGCTTTCACAGAGGAAGGAATGAGTGACGACATTTACCCAGAATCACCCGCGACACTGTTTTTGCACCATCATGCATTGGGGTCTCAACCCAGAATTTCAATGGGCGGGGGAGACTGCGGGAACTATGGGATAGCTACCCACAGCGCAAAGTTCCAGAAATTGACGCTAGCCTCGGACCATGAAAGCACACCGCCGAATTAATGCACTTAATGTGGCCGTGTGCACTCTATTTTATACAATCTGTTTTACAAAACCGGTTTATGTAAAATGGGAATAATCCTGTAGCATAGACATATCCAAGAGTGGCGATCTATCTGCTGAAGTACATGAGAGCTGAAGGACTGAGATCAGACATGTTGGGGTGCAATTGATGAGAATCTCAATGGTGAATCTTGCCTGGTAATCATGACAATCCCCACAGAGGGTCTCTGTCAAAAGAGACATGGACTAAGGAGTAGAGATGGTCAAAATATATTGAGAGATTACAAACGTGTTTCAGAATTTTGAAGTGGTTTCCATTTCACTGAGTTTGAAAAGGAACAATTTTTGTTATTACATGAAAATATTCAAAGTATTTTTGGAAATGTTTTGAATTTTTGGTTTCCTTTCCACAGACACACACACTTCCCCCTTTTTTCCTGTGTGTGCAATAAAATGAAATAGGGCCAATTTTCCTTCTGCCACTAACTTTTCCACAGCTGAGGAAGCTTTGAAAAATTAGAGTGGCAAGAGGAAAAATGAAAAGATAAAGAGAAAATAATCTCCTAGGCAAAACTCATTTGATTGTACTCAGTGACAAGAAGGAACCAAAGAAAAAGAAAAAAAGAGGAAGTGAGAGGCTAACGTTTTGGTTTTTATGAAAAACAAAAATTTGGAAAAAGTGGAAGCATTTCTGTGGAAGTTTTTAGTTTTGGAAAAGATGCTGAAAAAAATGTTTTGACTGAAAAATATCAACCGGCTCTATTCTGGAATTCTCTTCTAGATCAGACAGCTGTATATGTAATGCCTAAGTAGCAACCAGGAGGACAGCATTTGAGAGACTGAAGATGCCTAGTCTGAAATTCCAGCAGGATCTAACTGAATTTTCCATGTGTAGCTAGCAATAGATCCTCACTATTACATTAGAAATATAGCATAATGTACACAAATATCTGAGCATCTTGACAGCCACAATGGCTTGTGTTCCATACTTCTTGACTTCAGTTGTTCAATTGTAAATACATTTGGGAAATATTTTTATTGAAATCTTTTCCAGCAGTTGCCTCAGTGACAATAGCACTGGTAAAAAAAACCAAGTCCATTTGTTGGACATGAGGAAAGAAGAACTAAAGATCCAGTGTCAGAAAGAAACTTTTATTCTTGCTTTTTACTGAGAATTCCATCCCCCTTATTTAAACTCTACCTTGATACAGCAGTTGCCCTTTACATCTTCCCCTAGATGCCGTTAGCTAAGTATTGCCTAGATAATTTCCGATGTCCTAGTTGTAAGTAAACACTTGAAATGGAAATTTAGAACTGGTAGGCAAACTAGGCTGAACTCAGCCTTACTAAAGAGGTGGTGTTATGTAACCCTTCTGCCAAGCAGAGCTGGCAGCAACAAGGGCCAGGGTCAATATCCGAGGGGGTCCCTCTTAACAGTATAACACAGAACCAGCGTTAGCCCCCATGCAGTAGTAATGCTGATAGATGCCAATCATCAGGTGAGATTGCACCTCTGGAGCTTAGTGGATGAGCCTGTACTGCATGAGCTAAAAGCCAAATGGCTGTAGAGCAGACTCTTGTATTTGTGTGTGTGTGTATGTA
Organism: Gopherus flavomarginatus; assembly: GCF_025201925.1. Classification (NCBI taxonomy): domain Eukaryota; kingdom Metazoa; phylum Chordata; order Testudines; family Testudinidae; genus Gopherus; species Gopherus flavomarginatus. The sequence continues at coordinate 21,051,577 of NC_066626.1, read as the reverse complement.
TATATATCTATATATCTATATATCTATATATCTATATCTATATATCTATATATCTATATATCTATATATCTATATATATATATATATCTATATATATATATATCTCTCTCTCTTCCCCCCCCCCCAGATGGAACAGAACACCACATCCAGAAGGGGTGTGGGTTACACAGTAATCTGGAAAAATTAACCACCCCCTCTTGGTGCCTCTAAGAGCAATACTTCCCCACTCACAAGCCCTGAATCTGGGGATAGCAGAGAAAACATTTAATAAAAGGAGGAAAGAAACCTGGAATGATTTTGGGAAAACACCACAACCATGTTTCGAATACATCTGACCATAAGCAAAACTCCCACTCCACAGAACATCAGACAATGTCCTTTGCCTCCGTGTTTTACCTTATGGTGTGAAAGTCAAAAATAAACATATGTGCCACTCCCCTCTCCCTCCCATATCCCACTCAAGCTGCTGTCCTTGGTTGGTGGAGACCCAGAATTCAGAGGTGCATTCACATGAGTTCACCTCTCACCTGACATGGGAGGGAGGAAGAAACATCAAGCAGTGCCTTCGCTGCCACCGCCACTGGCTCTCCCTTGCTGCTGTTCACTCCATGTCACTGCCTGCTGCTGTGCTTTTCTTCACTCTGAAGCTGTCATCCACTGTGCCAATCTGCGCTCCACCGCACCGCCATCTGTTCCCTCGCCGATGGCCCTGCACTGTCACCTTCTGCTGCCACCTCTGTGAGTCACTCTCTTGAGGTTCCTCTCAGCTCTCAGTGATTTCAGCTCTCAGTGGAGGAACCTCATTGCTAGTGCAAGCAGGGCAGTCTCTTCTGTGCAGAAATGCTGCCCTGCAATAGGTCTAAGCACTTAGACCTGATTATCAGTGATTTCGGCTCTAGTGGTCACTTCAGACAAGAGATTCTCAGAGACGCCTAATTAGCTCTATCTTTAAACACGGGAGACGGGGAGCTCAAGTGATATTTATGATGCTTAGGCAGAACCCACATCACCAGGCAGGAAACCTGTCCTCTCCCTCTAGGTTCTGGCATCTGGACCCCCTGCTTAGCAAGTTCAGGTCAGTTGAGGGTGACTCCTCAATCAGGTCAGGCAAGTACAGTTCTGCAGCCCTTCAATCAGACAATAAGGATAATATTTCATTACCCCTGCATTCAATACTCAAACGATTTGTGACCCAACATCAGCCAAAATCGATTACTTTGACAACACAGCTCTGTCTGCTGGATACCTAGGCAGAGTAAGTGTTTTCCTGTAAATGCAGTCTGGTCCTGAAGCCTTTCCCCTCGCCAGCTCATCATGAGCTGTCAGGGGAGAGCTCATTCAGATCTTGCTTACAGTTCTATGAAGCAAACACTGGAAAGATTTGAAGACTGGCCAATGTAACTGTATAGCTGGTTTGGTAAAAAGTGTAACAATAGATGTGTACAAAAGGACGCATTTTATAAAAGATACTAAGAGCTTCCCCCCATTCCACCCACAATTTAAACACCTGCATATTTCAAAAGGGCTTGAAACCCAAACCCGGATCTGAATTTTGCAAGTTTTTCTTCATAATGGGCTAGCCTATGAACTGAAATCTGAACAGGCTGAGATTCAGAATCTACATTTTGCAGCTAATCTATAACAGGGATGAAGCATCATGATAAAATGGTAGGGGCCACATTTCCTTAGCACATGCTTTTCATTAACTTCAAAGTTTGAGTCATCTTAAATTTCCCTCAGGTTTCCTATCCATAAAGGTCTTACAATTTGTATTTAAGAGTAGGGGAGAGCAGACTGGAACTAGATTGAAACAAACAAAGGAATCAAGACTGGGCTCTATACCAAAAGTATCATATCACTACTATTATTTGCAATCAGATTTATATACAGAGATTTCAGCATGCATGTGTCCGTGTATCTTGCTATGGAGCAGTTGCCACAATAATAAAATGGGGAAAGACGTGGGCTATCTAGGCAGGTTCTTTAAAAAACTCAGTTGTATCCACAAGAGTTCCCAGGGGCTGCCCATGTAGAGGTCACTGGGGAATTGGGACTAAATCACAGAGTTGGGTTAGAGTTGAACTGATGACAATAGAGATGAAAGGTTCTATGTACCCATCTCAGTTCCCTGAGCTATCCAGGCCATCATTTTTCAAGTAATCTACCAGATCTCTCTCTCAATTCAGATTTCCCTGGGAGATGAAATTTTGAGATTTGTATTTATGCTTTAGGATTATGAGCTCAGTTCACTAGAGGGGAAAAGCCGCCCAGCCATCTCCTGCAGCAAAATGAATTGAGCAGATCAGCACACTTGAGATATGAGAAAGGGGGTGAGGAAGTGAAACTTCATCTAAATGAGCATTTCTGTGCTACTTAGCTCCTCAGCTGAGTAATAAGATCTTATGTGGCTGCAGATCAAGGTTTAATAAAGAGAAATCAGCCCTGAAGATCAAGGAGAAGCATTTAACTGCAACACAGCAAAAAATCATTAAAAAAAAAAACAACCACCTTAGAAATATTGAAGATATTTCACACTGCAAATCCTGCATCAGTTCTCTGCATTTCCATACATCCAAACCAGCAATTCTAAGAGATACTCCGGCATGCTGTGTATTTTGAAACCCCGCTCCCCAATCACTGCATCCTTGCACACATGCAGCAACAGATTTTGCAACAGCCAGTATTGTGCACCCACGTCTCTCAGATTAGAGTTAAGGGCCAGACTGTGCATGGCCCATGCAGGAAGGAACAAAGGAAGTGGGGGGTGTCTTCCCTTTTCACTGGGGCTAGGCACAATGGCTGTCCTTGTATTCTCTTAAGTGTGGCATTGCCGTCTGTTGAGGCACAAGCTATCTCCGAAGGAGGAGAGAGGTGGGGATAAACTAGAGCCATGATCCTGCCCCCTCCCCCAACAGAGCTCGTTGTCTATGGATGGCGGTGTACATTGCACCTTCCCAAGTGGCAAGGCAACCAAATGCTCCCCCTGTGAGATGCTGTGGCTCTGCATGGCCCCTAAAGCAGGTCAATGCCTACTAGGTCCAAACCTTGAGCAGAACAGTTGATATTGGGATCTTCAGTCACTTGGCCACCCCAAATCACTCCAGCATATAGTACTCTTCCATGTATTTATTTAAACCAACTGTTCTCCCTTTGTAAATAACTTAGTTTTGTTCTCTCTGGGGGTTAAACTCCTTTTGGGCTGACTGCAATGGAAAGCAAGGCCGTTCAGTGCACTGAGACTGGGTTTTACAAGTGTGTAATCCAGAGTTATGTTGCTATACCCAGCTGAGTGTGGAAGATCAGCTACTGCCCTTGTGGGCAGAGAAGTGGATATTGAAGACCATGAGATAGAGGGGTAGCCCCAGGACCCTGCCTCAGTTTCCCCAATCATGCAAGCTGGTAGACCAGCTCACCAGTGTGTCAGTGATGCTTTCACCAATGTCAGTATTTCAGTCTCTTTTCCCAGAGATGTGTTTACTAGTCAAACACAGCTCAACAATCAATCAAGTAAACAGGTTCTGCCCTCTGGCCACTCCTAAGACCTCTGTCTCAGAGGGGTTCTGCTGCTGCCTGCACAGCTCTTATCCCCTGCCAGTTCTTTCACCCAGCCAGGGTAGCAAGCCCCCTTCCCAATCTGTTCCGTGACCCACAGTGTCTGAACAGGCACCTCCCTTTCATTGAGCTGCTTGTTGGCCTTTTCTCTCACCAGTTGGGGGGCAACTGATCAGTCACAGATGGGGCCCAAACTATCTTCCCTAGATGCAGGCCTAGAGACTATGGATATTAGGAGAAATGGAGCCCTCACAGCACCCCTGCCTCATACAGACGCCACCCCATACACAGACCTCAGAATGCCCACTTATACCCCCACAACCCTCCATGAGTCCGCCCAATTATCCTGACAGTGCCCATACACTGGTGCTGGAACTAGGGGTACTGCTGCACTTCCTGGCTTGAATTGGTTTCCATTATAGACAGGGTTAACAGTTTGGTTCAATGGCTCTCAGCACCACCACTGTACAAATTGTTCCAGCACCCCTGCCAGCACACATCCCAGCAGCTCCAACATACATCCCCCACACTTACTCCCAAATCCTGGCCCCCATCACCCTACAACATGTCCATTCCCCTCAACTCCCTCCCATATCTCCCACTCACCTCCAACCCCCGACCCCCCACTCACCCCATAGCCCCTCATCACCCACCATTGCCGGACCTTCCTGGCCACTCACTAGCACACCCCTGGCTCTGCACTCCACATCCAGGCCAAATCTGAGTAAGTGGCATTGTAACCTAGCACATAGGCTCACAGCACCACTCTGCCAAAACAACATACCATGGGCAGCAAGTCCCAAAGCCTAGGTCAGACTCAGGCTTGTGCTACAGGGCTAAAAACAGCAGTGTAGACAGTCCCACTCCAGCTGGAGCCTGGGCTCTGAAACCTGGCCAAGAGGGGTGATTGCTCTTTTGACTGGGAGGTCAACAAAATCAATGTTCAGTTGCTGGTTTGATGGCGTTAGTCATGTTTTCCTTCATAACTTGTGGGGAGTGGGGAGGGCTGCGTGAAGGTCATCATCTACCACTCCTAACAAGCCAATTATTACTGACCCAACAAGATGACCTCCCAGTTTCGACCTGCCATACAGGCTTTGGATCACTCTGAACTGCCTCCAAACAAACCACAGAAGATGCAGCTAGTTGATACAAAAAGTGTGTGCATGGGGGGGTGGGGGGGGCGGGGAATCAAAAAGATTCCACCTTGTGCGACTGTGGTGAGAACATCCAAACCATGGACCACAATGTAACATAGTGCCCCAAATATTAATTCAAAAGTGAGTTAAATGACATCCTCTGTCACAGAGGAGGTCTGGAAATGGCTTATGGACGTACAACTGCATCGATAGACTGTTGCTCTGCAGTTGTCATACATGCGAGAGAGGGCACACTAGGGTGACCAGACAGCAAATGTGAAAATCTGGAAGAGGTGGGTGGTAATAAGAGCCTATATAAGAAAAAGACCCAAAAATCAGGATTGTCACTATAAAATCAGGACATCTGGTCACCCTAGGGCACTCCCTGTAGTGAGAGCCCTGTAAGCAGAGTCAGTTGACCTAAACTCTGAGACTCACTGCTGAGCATTTTCTCCCAGTGTGGATGTACCCTCAGTTTTGTTTTTGTTTTTTTCCCCGTGGTCCAGGGCCCCCCATCTCGCCCTGTGCAAATGCACATTGGTTAATCTGGGCTTGCTTAAGGACCATCCCACCCACTGACACTTGCTTCTTCCAAACCCAGTTTGCGATAGATGAGTAACAGTATCCGGGCAATGGAGCTGCTGCTGATTAACATGTTGCCACCTGTTACTCCTTTTCCAAAGAGTCAGCTTTTCTAAGCAAGCTTTGTTTCTCTTTCATGAATAGCATTGAGTACTTCCTACCGCAAGCTTCAAAAAGCTCAAAGAAACCACACTTCCACCAGGACTCTGACACAAACGAAGCAAACGACAGTTTTTCCCCCCACATTTTTCAAAGAAAAATATGCTCTTTACTGGAAAAGATGGGTGTATCTGAAAAATCCACTTTGTGTTGCAACTTCGAGTCATAGTTTCCACCGAGGACTTATGGTAGAAGGAAACAGCCTATCTACCCTCCAACCAATGTAATGAAATCACATTCTTAATTTGATCTGGAAACAGAGGCCTCTCCTCCACTCTAAATGGGCATCTGTCACTGAGTGCAACTCTTTTTGGTTTAGTCAAAAAGGAGCTCCTTAATTAAGTCTGAAGCACCTGCTTAAATGAACATAGCAGATCAGATGTATATCTTCTTGTCAGAATAAGATCAATCAACCAAGAAGCCATTTGCAGACCTGAGCTATGTTCCAGTAAATATAGCACATTTCCCCTTCCATGCCAACATAGCTCTCAGCCAATGAATGGTGATAAGAGCTAATATTAAGAAAAATATGCAGTAGATTTTTTATTTAGAAACTTAATGATGTTGATGTAGTCATTAGGCAGAACCTCATAGTCCCATGGCCACAAGACCATTTTGAAATTTTTGTTTTTTAAGTAAGCACTTCCTCTGTTTTCTCTTCTCCTACTAGCTAGGGTTGCCAATTTTAGTTGGCTGTATTCCTCGAGGTTTCATCACATGACATCATCTTTAATTAAAGATTAATTTTTAATTCCTGGAGACTCTTACTACTACCTACTGCAACCCTACCTTCCTACTGCAAACCTACTACTCACTGGATATGGTCACCAAGGTTCTAGACCATCTAGGATTTAAGGGATGTGTTTTGCCTTCTCCTTTACCACAGAAGGCATGCAGACAGTCTTGATCAAACCCCCAATTACATGAAACTCCATGGGTTTAGAGGGTTTGTTACAAACCTGAGACTCTGATCATGGTTACTGAAGAGGCCATTAAAGTTTGTGAACCTTTAGAGCAAGCTTGGCTAAGTTATGACGTTACATCTAAATCATGAAAATGTCATTGTTCCCACATTTTTCTTTTCCTTTGGACAGAGCACCTGGGGTTTTTACTAGGTTGGCTTTGAGAGCCATATTTGGTTCAACTCCCCATCTCACAGGGGGTATCTTCACTGCAGAGTTAACCTAAGCTCTTACTCAGGTGTTGCCCCTAACCCCCTTCACATCCACCTATAAAAAACAGCTCATGAGAACTTAGTGGTGCTTTCAACCCAGGCTGGATGGCACAACTTCGGGTATGGGTTAGAACCCAACTTCTACTTTCGTTTGGGCTGGTACTCTGCCTACTTCGCAGTATGGACATAGGCTAAACCACTTGAGTGTGGATAGTCCTCCTTAGCCTTCCCACAATTTTCTCCATAGAGGAGTTCTTCCACAATTCACTGGGAAAGAATCAGAGTGGCTCAGCTTACTGTAGCACAGAGAGCCATGGTATATGCCCCCAAAGTCCTAATGGCATACACATGAGAGTATAGCACTGGTGAAGACACAATAACTCTGATGGGCTTTGCAGGGTGGCTGCTCACAGTCAGGATAGGCTGACAGGTACTGACCACCCAGACTAACTCTAGAGCAAAGACAAAACCAAAGTCAAACTCAAGGGAGGAGGCAACTCATTGGAATGAGCCCAAACATAAGGGAGAGTCAAGCTGGGCTCTTTTTGGTTCATGCATGACCACCAGCAGAAGAATCTATAGGATGAATCATGCACTCCTACAGCAAAACTCCCATAGATATCTCCATGTATAGTCCCATCCACTGGATTTTCCCTTTCATGGAAAAGGCAGTAGGATCCCACCCTCGCTATGACAGACCCAAAGAATGAGTGGAAACACTGTGCCTTAGCAATGTCTCCCTCTCTACTCTAGTTTCCTGGCTGTGCAGTTCCATCAGGGCTGCAATTGCCCCCAGGACCATCTAGAGGGTGGGATGTTTTAGCAGGACAGAGAAAATGTAGGCCTCATCTGTATTATCTTTTCTGGGGATTTGCCATGGAGCTGAAGATGGGTGTGACACCCTGACACCCCAATATTCACCACTGTCATGTAATTAGGATATATTTTGTACAAAGTATGTCTTGTGAGGTATCATTCTAAAAGTCTTGACTGGCTAGACATTAATATCTCATTGGATTGTATGTGCTATCATCATAGGTGAAGTTATGAAGTTTGGCTACATATGCGTTGCTGAAACATGTTGTGAAGTTGAAAGCACCCACAAGCAGCCTTTCAGGTACAACAGTAGAAAGGCCAAACACTGTTAATGGCTTATTGAAAAATGACAAAACAAATGACAAATAATGATCATTAGAGCTGTGCAAGAACCAGAATTTCCATTTTTGCAGAAAATTCTGCAATTTCAAGTTTTGTTTTCATTCTGAATCAGAACAAAAGTGAAAAATGTTTGAAATTCCCTACAAAAACAAATTTAGACAGTATTTTTGTTTCAGGTCAAAGTATTTGATAAAAATCAAAATATTTACTTAAAATATTTTTCCTTATTTCAGTCTTTTATATTTAAATAGAAAATAAAAAAAAATTTCAAATGAAAAATTGAAATTTTCTGTTCCAAAAATGTGAAAAAAGGTCTCATTGGAATTAACATGTTCCCATGAAAAGTTTCACTTTTAACAAAATGGCATTTTCTAACAGAAAAACATTTGACTTGGAAATTTTCTGATTAGCTTTATAAGAATAATATGAGTGCATTTGCAGTGTCAGGCCCTTGACTAACAATTCTGCTAACAGAGCCAGAAGGAAAAACAACTAACTGATTCTACCATTGGCCCTGCCATGCAAGTGTCCAATGAGTTCTTAGAATGTATCGGGGACAACTTTTTGTTTCAGAAAGTGGGGGAAGTAACCAGATGGACAGTCATTTTAGATTTGATTCTGACCAACAGAGAGGAATCTGAAGGTGGAAGCCAATTTGGGTGAAAGTGATCATGAAGTGATAGATTTTGTGATTCTAAGGAAAAGAAGGCATGACAAGAGCAGAATAAGGACCATGGACTTCAAAAAAGGCAGATTAAAACTCAGAACTGATAGGTAAGTTCCTATGGGAAGAGAATCTAAGGGATAAAGGAGTTTACGACAGCTGACAGTTTCTTAAGTTGACCATATTCAAGGAACAACTGCCAACTATCCTGATGAGAAGGAAAAACAGAAGAATAGTAACAGGTCAATATGGCTCCATCAGCTTTTTAGTGACCTGAAAAAATCAAAAAGCATCTGTCAAGGCATGTTCCCCTGTGATCCTCTCTCACCTCAGAGCTGGTCCATACTAACACTGTAGGTCAATCTAAGTTACTCTAGTTCAGTTACATAATTGAAGTCGACCTAACTTAGGTTGACTTACGGCGGTGTCTTCATCATGGTATCTCTACGAGACAGTGATCTCCCATTGACTTACTGTGTCTTCACCAGACCCGCTAAATCAACACTGCCGCATCGATCGCAGCAGTCCAGATTTAGCTGGTAGCATAGACATGGCCTTAGATTCAGACCACACTCACTATAGGACACCTTCACCACCACTCTGCTTTATTCTAGTGTTCTGTCAGACTCCTGCCTGTGGAATTATTTACATATAGAAGTTCCAGTCAGCTCCCCTCTTACTTCTGGGGGAAAGACAGCAATACTAGCAGCAACTGGCTCTGCCTCCCTTCAGGCTCTGCACCCCCTTTTCCGGGGATAGCTTCCTCTCTATCTGCTCTGAGCTGCTGGGGTTGCTTCTCCCTCTAATTATCCCTTCTGCCTGTTAGCTTGTCTTCCACTTAGATCCAAATTAACTTACACTGGTGAGGATTTGAGTGACAAGTTACCAAGTCATCTCCTGACTCGGAACTCTGGTCACAGAATCCAACAAAAGGTAGAAAAATGGATGAATCGCTAAAGAGGAATACAGCAACAAGCATGCAGGACCAAAAATCAGAAAGGCTAAGGCACAAAATGAGTTACACCTAGCAAGGGACATAAAAGGCAGTTAGAAGAGGGTCATTAAACACATTAGGAGCAACAGAAAGATGAAGGAAAGTGTAGGTCCTCTACTGAGTAGGGAAGGAGAGCTAATTATCTTCAAAAACTCATGGAGAATGGGTAAAGATCCAGAGGACTAGAGAAGGGCAAGCATAGTACCTATCTTTAAGAAGAGGAGCAAAAGACTGGACCCAGAGAATTATAGACCACCCAGCCTAACTTCAATACCTGAAAATATACTTAAACAATCCATTTGTAAGCATCTAGAGAATAATAGGCTTATAAAAAGGAACAGCCAGCATGGATTTGTCAAGAACAAAACATGCCAAACCAAACTAATTTCCTTCTTTAACGGTGTTACCAGCTGAATGGATAAGGGGGAAGCAGTAGACATGATATATCTTGATTTTAGTAAGGCTTTTGAGAGAGACCCTCAGTGCTTAATTTTATAGTAAAAACAGATGCTGGGGCTCAAGCAAGGTGCTGGGACTATGAATTGCCAAGCCTAAAAGTGTGGGGTCTCAGTCCCGGAAAGCCCAGCACAAATTAAGCACTGGAGTCCCTACTTTGCTTATGAGAACGTCATGTGGGAAATGTGGTCTAGATGAAATTACTATATGGTGGGAGCACAAATGGTTGAAATACCATATTCAGAAGAGTAGTTATCAGTGGTTCACCATTTAACTGTGAAGGCATATCTAGTGGCACCCCATGAAGGCCAGTCCTTGAATATTTTCATTAATGACTTGGATAATGGAGTGGAGAGTATGCTTATAAAATTTACATAAGACACCAAGCTGGGAGAGGTTACAAGCACTTTGGAGGACAGGATCAGAATTCAAAATGACCTTGACAAATTGGAGAATTGGTCTGAAATCAACAAGATGAAATTCAATAAAGACAAGTGCAAAGTACTTCACTTAGGAAGGAAAAAATTAAATGCACAGATGCAAAATGGGGAATAACTGGCGAGGTGGTAGTACAGCCAAAGAGGATCTGAAGGATATAGTGGGTCACAAATTGAATATGTGAAAAGCTAATATTAGTCAGTGTGTATTAACAGGAGTGTTGTATGTAGGATAGGGAGGTAATTGTTCTGCTCCATGTGGCACTGGTGAGGCCTCGGTAGGAGTATAGTGTCCAGTTCTGAGGGCCACTTTTTAGGAAATGTGGACAAATGCGAAAGAGTCCAGAAGAGAGCAACAAAAATGATAAAAGGTTTAGAAAACCTGACCAATGAGAAAAGGTTAAACATTGCTCATCTTTAGTCTTGAGGGGAGGTAGGAGAGACCTGATAACAGTCTTCAAATATGTTCAGAGCCCTTATAAAGAAGATGGTGCTCAATTGTCCTCCATGTCCAGTGAAGATAAGACAAATGATTAGATGTTAGGAATAACTTGTTAATTAGTGGTAGCTAAGCTCTGAAATAGACTTTCAATGAAGGTTGTAGAATCCCCAATATGAGATGTTTTTAAAACAGGCTGGACAAACACCTGTTAGGGATGGTCTAGGTTTACTTGGTCCTCCTAAGTGCAGGGAGCTGGACCTGATGATTTCTGAATATCCCTTCTATGTATTACTTCTAAGGGAATTCTGCACCAAAAAAATTAAAAATTCTGCGCACATTAAAAAATTCTGCACATTTTATTTGTCAATAAATAAATGTGGGGGTTTCAGCTCTAGCTTCATGGAGGTGGGAAGACACCCTGAAGACCCTGCTCCCCCGGGCCATGGACTTGGCAGTGAGGCTGCATGCAGCCCTGACACAGTGCAAGGGCAGGGCCTGCCCCACAACCCCCCTGGACTCCTGCCCCTCTGCACAAGGTGTGGGCAGGCAGGCTCAGCCTGGTAGGATCCAAGTGTGCAGGAGCTTAGTGTGTGGGGGGATCCAAGTATGGGGTGAGATGATTCTGTGTGGGGCAATCTGGGTTCAGGTGGCTCAGTGGGGAGGGGTCTAAGTGAAGGTGGTTGGGGCTCAGCAGAGTGAGTCTGGGTGCTGGGGGAGTAGGGCTTATTGGGGTGGGGGTCTGGATGCAGTTGGTTTAGGCTCAGTGAGGTGGGGATCCCAGTGCCGGGGGCTCATTGGGGGGTTGTCTGGGTGCAATAGGTCCAGACGCATGAGGGTTGGGTGGATGAGGGAGCAGCTCCCCATACAGTGAGCCCTCCTCCTGTGGCTGAGGTGTGATGGGTCCAGGAAGCAGGCAGGGAAGGTGGTGAAGAGCTTCCTGCATCTGGGAAAGGTTTCAGGGGGTGGTTCTGACCCGGCCCTGGCAGCTCCTTGTGGGAGAAGAGGAGATGAGCCCATCACAATGCAGGATCCCCTAGCCGGGGCATCCCCAGCCCCCCCCACAATGATTTACCTCTCTGCTGGCTGCTCTGGGTGCCCAAAACAATGTGCCTGCATAGCTGGGGAGAGGCACATTACTGCTCTTTGGCTTCCCTATAAGAAAGTCATTTTTCTGCAGGGAAGCAAAGAAATCAGTGGGGGACATGAATTCTGCATGTGTGCAGAATTCCCCCAGGAGTAATGTCTATGATTCTGTGCTAATGGTGTAAGAAGTAGAGGAAGTACATTTGTCCGTAGAGTAAGGGCATGTCTACACTGTAAAGAAAAACTTGTGGCTCAGAGTCTCAGGGCTCAAAATAGTAGTGTAGACATTCCTTTTAGGGCTGGAGGCCAGAATCTGAGATGCTCCCCCCTCGCCAGGTTAAACAGATCAAGCAAGGATGTCCACACTGCCAATTTTAGCTCTGCAGTCCAAGCCTGAATCAACAGAGGCAGGATCTGAGATTTGATGCTACAGATTTTTCTTTCCAGTGTAGACATAGCCTATGTGGCTATAACTTTGAGCACACAGAGAGCAGAAAGTGCCATCACCCTATCTACATTCAAAGCAGTCAAGCCACTTTTGCCAGTTTTCTCTTTCTCAATAAGCCCAGACAGCTCTTCAGACAACTCAGGATCAAGATTAGCAACACCAGCAAGTCCCATCTTCACTGAAGCAATTAGATCAAGATCTTTTATCAAGATTGAAAGGCAAGCTATATATTGATGGCATTAACTTCAATACTTGCAAGATAAAAGTAGATATATTAAAATGAGTGATTAACCACACAGCTTCCAGGAATTGAAACTGTAGAAACTAAGTTGCTTTTTTTTTTTTTAAACAAAAGAAAAAAACACACTCTTGAAAGGAAGACTTTACATAAGCACATGAAGTTTTTGATCTATATCTTAGATTCATTCTGTGCAGAAGTGTTCATCTGTCCATTTCCCCCCGCTTCCTCCCCCACCCCCCGCGCACATACATTGTTTAGGGCAGACAGACACTACAGCCCTCAGAGGGGCTTTAGATGTTTGTTTTCCAGCAGTGCCCATAGCTGGACCTGAGGACTAGTGCTAGGGACTGGAGGTAATTAGCTCCAGAGAGTCCCCCAGGAACAAGCTTGCCCAGGAATAGGGACTCCCGTAGGGGATCCAGGGCAAGAGATTATGGCCGAGCCAACCTTCAGACTGGGAAGACTACATAGGGCTATATAAGCCTCCTAAGACTTTCCTTGTATAACCAAACGTAAACTTCTTCTAGCCTTAGTGGATATTTGCCAACTCTCCAGCTGATCTCCCTAAATCATCTGCCTCCTTGAGTTTCATACTCTGATTCTTGCAGCCAGTTCCAGATTTGCCTCCCAGTGGAGTTTTGAAAGTCTACAAGAGCCACAGCTGATGGAAACCAAAGAGCTGGGTGAGCAATTCACTAAGTGACTAAAGACTTCAGACCCTGTGGCAACAGAAGCCAGAGGAAACTGGAAAGGAGAACAGGAATCAAGCTTGGGGGAAGGTGGGAAGAAGGTATAGCTGGCAGGGAAACAAGGACCATGCAAGAGTTTCTAAGTTCCACAGGTTTCTCTGCTTCCTGCCTTCTCCTGGCTCTGAGCTCCTGGAGTGGTCTGTGGCTGCTCCTGTTCCTAGTGCTAAGAGGAGCTGAAGAATTGAGTAAGATATACTACTCCACCTTCCATTGTATGTCAGACATATTAAAACAAAATCTTTGTTAAGCTAGAGTTAAGGCTGGGAAGAGATATCAGGAAAAAAAAACTAAAATACTTTCTACTGATAAAAATAGTCAGACCTGAAAGCAAATCAATTTTAAGGCTAAAAGTATAGTAGTGTCTGCATTATAAACGTGGGCTCAGGGTCAGGTCTGAGCTCAAGTCTCCCTATTGGCCACACACAAATCTCTGATTCAGGATGTGGGTCCAACCCCTGTTATTTTGAAGTGTGGATGCATCTCAAGCCCCAGCCATAAGTCAGAAGATCTGCATAGTGCAGTATGGATGTATTAACATGGTTGTGAGGCCCAGGTCCAGCAATTGTAAACCCAGGTTTACAATGCACTGTTGACGCTCGAGCATGGACTTGGAAACACTGAGACCATAAGCCTGGATCGCACAGACTTTGGTTTACAATGCGATGTAGACATAACCAGGCTGGTTGCCTCTAAAAGTAACTATGCCAATCCCCTGAGAAAAAGCTATAAACCAAGATAATATTTGCCCATAAACCCTTTAGCCTCTTCACTGACCATGAAACTGCAACACAACACTCTGCAAGTTCTTGTCCTTGCTTTTCCAGGCATATCCAGCCCGCTCGGAAAGATGTATATTACAAATACCTGATTGGACAAATGTAATTGGACACAACGCTGGAATATCTACATGGACAAACCACTCAGGTACAGCTTCTAAGAGGCCAAAGGCTAGTGGCAAAGTCACATATCAAGTATTGGAGCTATATTATGAGACGAGTTATAACACCAGATGCTGAGATGCACAATCTCTACAAGCACAGTGTCTTCCTCACATTCAAAACCTGTATATAGATTTCAGTTTTCTTAAGACCCGCATGAAAACAGTGGAATGGAAGATGGAGGGAGTAAAGCAGGGAAGACTTGGTCCATACTATCTAACCATTTTCCTCTTGGTGTCTTGTCAGACTCATTAAAACTCCTTCAAAAGGAGAATATATATTATAGGCTCAATTTTAAAAATATCCCTTAGGTCCAATTATGAGGCTGGATATTAGAAGAGGAGAGGGAATCTTCAAGCACCCCAAGTCACTACTTCCAATGGAGCTTAATATGGTGGTGACAACTTTGTAACTCTTCTACCAGGCCAGGTGTCATTAGCAGTAGTAAGGGCCAGGATCAAACATTGTCATTTAAAATAAATTCAATGATTGGGTCAAGTGCCTCTCCCCACCAATTAACTAACATTTATGGCATGCCTCTCACACATGCAGTTGGGAGGAGGGAAGGGGTGCCAGACTAGTCACCATCCCTCCAAGTTATCCAATTGCTGCTCCATGTGGACAGGGGTTATAGAGCATGTTAATGCTATTGGTCTCCATGCAGGTGGGTGCAGGCTGGGAAGAACCTTGGCTTTGCCCACTACATACTAGCTAGCACAGTAATCAATGCCCAGTAGAGGGTTGGTGTACATTACTTCCTACCATGAAGCAAGGTAAGGAATTGTGAAAGTCTATGACTATGTGAAGTTATGCAGCAATCCATACACACGGTGAGAGACAGTCTCAGTCTTGCCCTCGGTATGGCTCTTAATTTGCTTTCATCAGAGGATGTTCTCCCTCCAGTTCTCAAGGGGAGAGGTGACCATGATGCAGAAAGCCCATGATGCAGAAAGCCAAAGTTAAAACTGGCCAACATGTTAAAGCCATTTCAGCAGAGCTGCCATGGACTCTATGAGTATGCAGACTGAGCCACTCTAGAAACCTATAAGTGATTTCTCCACCCCAGAGCTCAGGCACATCAAAAGAGCTGTGTGAAGGAGCTAGTGTTGCACCTGACTTTTCCTCAGTAGTGGACTTTGGTTTCTAGTAGTGCCAAACTGACAGCCTTTACAAATGGGAAGGATGGTCCAGTTGTCAGGGCACCTGTCTGGAACCCAGGAGACTTACTCTGCCAAACTAACTTTCCATGTGACCTTGGGAAAGTCACCCCATTTCTCTGCAAAATGGGGATAAATTCACTAACACACCGAGACGAGGTCAGAATCTAAGATCAGGGCCGGCTCTGGCTTCTTTGCCGCCTCAAACAAAAAGGGTGGGGCACTGCTGGAGTGGCAAAGCAGGGGGAAAAAAAAACAGACCGGCTGGAGCGGCAAAGCGGGGCAGGGGGAGAAACACGGCGTGACTGGAGCAGCAAACAGGGGGGTGAGGGTAGAAAAAGCAAAAACGGTGTGGCTGGAGCAGCAAAGCAGGTCGGGGGAGAAACAACGGCGTGGCCGGCAAAGCAGGGAAAAAAACAAAACAAAAAAACTCTACAGGGTGGCTGGAGCCAGAGTGCAGGACTCCCTGTGCTGCAGAGTGCGTGCCTGGTCTAATGGGGAGAGGGGAAAAGAGAGAAGTGGAACGGCCAGTGCTTCAGCGGGGCGCTCACCCAGCAGCCCCGACCGCTGTGCAGCCTGCCGGAGGGCTCCGCGCCACTCTGGTCAGTGGGGCGGGAAGGACACGGGCTGCCATGCTGAGTTTGCTGCAGGGTGCTCCCCTTCTCCGCCCCCTACAGGGCGGCCAGAGCATCGAACAAAAAGCGGCCGTGCCGCCCTAGGTTTAGGTGGAAGCCGCCCTGTAGAATCTGCGGCCCCAAGCACGAGCTTGCTCAGCTGGTGCCTGAAGCTGTCCCTGTCTAAGATAGATTGTTGTGAATATTGTTCACGGAGAAAGCAAACAGGTGTCCTATGAGAATGGGTGTGGAGTCAAGCAGGTTTGTTTGTGGGATATGAGAGTTTGCTGCCTCCAAACCCTTCCCTCCGTCACCCTGCTGCTGCTGCCATCTGACTTTATGGAACAGCAGTTAGAATGGATGGCCCACTTGGTGTGCTAGATTACTTAAAACAACTGCAGCGAACTTATATTAACCAGCTAAAAAGGAAACAAACTTTTAGATCAACTCACCCTGAAATGATGTTTGTGCAACAGGAAAATGCGGTATCAAGATTATCAGAACAAGGTAGGTAATTTTACCTTTTCCTGTGAGTTGACTGAGAAAGATGACAGGGAACCACAGGTCACTGATGCATATGCAATGGCACAAGGCCAGTAACCACGCATTATGTGCAGGGTAAGTGCTTTACATAAATTTGAATAAGATTCAAGTAAGATAAAAAATAGGTTCAAACTTTTCTAGGTCAATTCATTTATTTTTGGCATAGGGTGACCAGATGTCCCAATTTTATAGGGACAGTCCCAATATTTGGGGCTGTGTGTTATGTAGACGCCTATTACCCCCCACCCCATCCTGATTTTTAATACTTGCTGTCTAGTCACCTTATTTTAGTATTACACACTGACTTTACCCAGGGACTGTTTAACAGCTGTGTCCCTCAATTCTCCAATCTGAGGTGTCTTTTACACTGAAAGCAACCACTCCTGGTTTGCTCTCACAATCTCTGGCATGTAAATCACTCCAAGCTGTATTATGAGTGCTCTAGCCAGCCACTCTTGAATTATCTTACAGTGTGACAACAGCAAATTCCCAGTCCCAGACTTGTCCCTGGAAATGTGTGTCCAGTACTGCCTGTACTGGTTAGAAGTATGGCTGTGTGTGTGTGTTCTCCCTGTGTGCTGCCCCAGCTCTGTGCACACAGATGGCACAGCAGACCTCGAGAGAACTGCCCAATGATCACAAGATCGGTTAAGGTACGAAGGCACTAGGCCAGACTTATTGTTGACAAAGCATGGTAATAACATATGGCAGACTCTATGAGGGTACTAAGACATGTATGCCTGTGACAATGGATGTAGCTCAGTGAATGGCGGGACTTTCCATTCCCCTCTCAGCTGGACAAAGTTACTCCCTCTGAGATAAATCTTTATACGCTGATACAAACAAATTATGTACTGGCTCTGACATAGTTACTGCCCCCTGATGTGGTTAGTTATCAGCTTGTACATGTTGGTTCAGTTAAAGCATCTCTATTATGTACTGTTATCCTTATCTTTTAGGAGGGGGTCAGTGTATTCTTGTTATCCTTGGGGAATGTTTTTGTACCACCCTTGATATCGGGATGTTCTGGTACCACTTGATATCGGGATTTGTTTGCGTGAGTACTCTGCGTGTAGCACTTCTTAGGAATGTGTATTTCTGCAGTATTAGCCCTGTTCTTGCCAGATTCTGTGAGCAGGTCCTGCCTCATACCAGGCCTCTGATACTAGGGCTTATGTTTCAGGCTCTGTTCCTAGTACACTCAGTACAGGTACGAGTGAGTTATATGGGCCCATGGTGCCCAGTCTCCAGGAATATTCAGGGCCTGGGGGCCCGGCTCCACAAATGTTTGGAGACGGGTCTCACCCCAGGCCCTGCCTGGTGCATTCTCCAGCCCCCACATGCCTCCCCCAGGCCCCGCCTGCCTCCTCTGGGTCTCACCTGCTGCCCCCCACAGCCCTGGAGCATCCCTGCCTGACTGAAAGCAGGTAGCTGCCCTGCCACTCTGTGCTGCTCTCCCTTGCCTGCACCATTGGCTGCTATTGCCTAAGGCTAGGCTACAGCACAAGAGCGGTGCGTCAGCCCTCCCCTCCCCCGGCACCCACCAGGAGACAATGCTGAGGGGGCTTCCAGCCGGGAGACGTCTGGACCTCACTCATGTGAGCAACTGCTGGGGCTCTGGTGACTGACCGACCCTGTGATCCACCCTTCCCCCCTCCGCCACTGCTCCTGCCCCATAGTGGGCAGGGGGCAGCCCCATCCCCCGTGAGGCTATATGAGGCGCAGCAGGAGAGGAGACCACATGTGAGGGCAGCCCCCTCCGCCCTCAGCACCCATCCATCACAGGCGAAGGGGCTTCCTGGACCTGAGCAGCTAGGGCTAGGGTGAGTGTGGTGACACCCTGTGTCCCCCTGCCTGCAGTCACTGCTCCTGCCCCACCCTGGGCAAGGGGCAGCCCCATTCTCAGTGAGGCTATGTGAGGAGCAGCAGCAGAGGAGGAGGCCACAGCACTTCCTCTGGCACCCATCATAGGGGAGGTGAGGGGGCTTCCTGGACCTGAGAGGGGCCTTCGGAGCACGTGCAGTGACAGTGGTGTGAGGTGAGGGTGCAGTCGGGAAAGGGAGGGGGTTCCCTCCCCTAGAGCTTGCTGCTGACAGCAGGGAGAGGGTTGCGGGGAAGTCTGCTCTCCAAGCTCCTCATCCTCAGCCCTGCCCCACTGCACAGCCTGCACCTCCAGCCAGCGTCCTCAAGCCCTGCATCCCAACCCTCAGCTCCTGCCCTGAGCCCTCTCCTGCACTGTGAGCCCCTCATCCCCAGCCCCACCCCAGAGCTCTCACCTGAGGGAAAAAACACGCAACTTAAAATTTGGAGTGTCAGTTTGGGGTATGATCACAATACTTGATTATTTTACACCCTTTAAAGTATATAATTGGTTGCATATGGTTACAACAAAATATAAAACTTATTGAAGCAGGTGAGCGCTGCTTCTGACTTTCCATTTTCAAGTGGCCCTTGTAATCATGAGGCACCGGGGCGCTGTAGCTTCATTTTATCCCATCAACAAGTTCTTGATTTGTAGGACTGTAATAATCAACAATGGATGAATTCTTAATAAAGTTACCTAGAGAAAATGAAAAAGGTAGTTCATCAAGTGACAGCCTAAGTTCGACACCCAGCTTGCAAACTGAAGTTATACAAAAGAAAGATATGGCAAATCTACAAGATAAGAAAAGGAATTTTCAGCAATCTTGGCTCTCAAGATTTATGTGGTTGGAGCACAAAAGCTAATTACACATAGCTTTTGGTTCAGTCTGCAAAACAAACAAACAACTGTTCTTAAAAGAAGATCTTAATATTTTCTATAAAGGCCGAACCAACGTTTATTTCATCTGCATTTCAAGATTGGAGACACGCATTGTATGGTTTTACATCACAAGAAAAATCCTCCTGCCACAAGAAGTAGTAATGAAGTATCCTGCTCTGCAAAAGCAGATATATGTTTCTGCACTAATGTCGGCCAGCTACAAAAAAGAATCACAATCAGCTAGGAATGCACCGCACAACATTTTTTAACAGTGTTCAGTGCGTAGCTCAACAAGGAATAGTATTACATGGACATAATGAGAGTGATTCAAATTTGATGCAGCTCTTGTTGCTACACAGTACAGATTCAGAGAAACTGAGACAGTGGCTTAGTCGCACAAAATACAAGTTGCTGTCACATGGGTTATTAACAAAATAATATAATTGATGGCAATGATGGCACTAAGACAAATTGTGCAAGTGATAAAGGCTTTAGAGTTTTATGCCATTGTAATGGATGAGACCACCACATTGTCAAGAAAAGAACTAGTAAGTTTTTCTTTAAGGTTCTTTTCTAGGAACGACTGGGAGATTTATGAGGAGTTTATTGGGTTTTACCAAACTTACACAATGGCTGCTGCTTCTCTTTTCAAAAATTGTGGAAGATCCAGTTCTCAGGTGTGATTTGTCCTTCTCTGATTGCTGGCAGCAGTATTACGATGGAGCCAGTAATGTGTCTGGCAAATGTACTGAGGTCCAAGCCAGAGTGAAGGATCGAGAGCCGAGAGCAGAAATTGTGCACTGTACTGCACATTCCCTTAACCTTGCCACAGAGAATGCCCTGCATAATATTCAAGAGAGTGTCGTTATATGTTTTCGATGGTGAAAGATCTCATCAATGCCTTCAGGGAGTCACCAAAGCGTATGGCAGCATTCAGATAGTTTCAGAGTGAAGGGGAGCCTTCTTTATGACCATTGTGCCCACCAAGATGGACACTAAGGATCAGTAGCATTAAACCACAACTACGAGGCCGTGATAAACTGCCTAGATGAATTTAGTTACTCTTCCTATGAATTTGGCTTAAAATATAGTGGATTCTCGAAGCAACTTCAATCTTTTTCAATGTACTTTACACTAACAGTTCTTGTGAAAGCCATGGGTCCTGTAGAAGAAGCTAACGCAAAAATTCAAAGCCCAAACCGGTCATTGGCAAGCGTTATGAAGAAAGTTGGCCAGTTGCAAGAGGTGTTGAGCAGGATGTGCACTGACTCATCATACAATCACTTCTGGGAAACAACAGTCAAGAAGGCAAGAAATCTTTATTTAGATGATCCTACGCTCCAGAGAAAATGCAAGCCACTGAGATGGCTTGACCATGGAAGCCTTCCTCACACCTTCAGTGACCCCAAAGAGTATTTTGATTAAATATATGTCAGGATCATTGATGCTTGCAAAGTTGCCATTGAAAAGAGGTTTTCCAACAGAAAGATTTACATTCGCAGTAAAATTGGAGAAGCATATAACTGATGCAGCAAATGACTTGAAACAGGACATTGTCCCATGGTGATATTAACATGGAGAGGCTATTTCTTCATTTAGAAATGTTGAGTGATATTTGCAGATTGAGAAATTACCAGCTTAATTCAGTGAGCGAAGTGAAGCAATTTCTGAAACAAAATGAAGGCTTGAGTGACATGTTGTCAGAAGTTCCAATTCTCCTGAAATTATTCTGCACAATTCCAACTACAACCTGCACTGCACTGATTTTGTGATGTCATGCACAAACCCTGTTGTCTCAAATGGAGGTTCCCTAACACTTCAATCCAAAACACACTGGTTTAGATAAAACAAAACAAGTTAATTAACTACAGAAAGATTGATTAAGTTATTACAAGTAATGAGGCCTAAAAGTCAGAATTTGGTTACAAGAAAATAAAGGTAAAACAACTAATACCTAACTTAACAAGCTAAATGAATTCAAAGCAAAGGTCTCTCTCACCACCTGGCTGGATGCTTTTCAGTCTTGCTGGCTGGATGCTTTTCAGCCAGGACCCCTCTCAGTCCAATTTTCCTTTCCTTGTCTTTCAGGTGTTGTGGATGTTGTGTGCAGAAAGAAAGGGAAGAGAGAACGTGCATCCTCTGTTCTCACCCCTTACAGTTATTTTCCTCTTTGAAAACCATATCTAGCTGCAGTTCAGGAGACAAAGTCTGTTTGCACGGGAACCCCCAGCTATTCCTTTCCCAAGATGTAAATTTCTCATACACATCCTTCTTCCTGCTAAAGAATGGCCCCTTAAGCAGGTGATGGTCCATTTGGTTATGACAACACCTGGCAGAGGCATCAGTTTGCCTTTTGTCTCTGAGGAACTGGTTTGTACCTGCTTTTCTAAACTTGGAGCATGTCCCAGCAATGTCATGCACTAGAATCTTATCACTTTACATCCAGTGTTGCCACACACATTACCAGGGCACTAATGATCAGCAAATGATACCTCTCAAGGCACACTCTTACCAGACTATAAGTAGTGACCATAAGGGTCCAGACTATTACACACACCTTGTGACTATGTACGTATCTGAGGTGGAGCCAGAAGGTAATGGGATAGGGAACAATTGCTTGACAGTTGCTAGTAGCAATTGAACTCAGGCTTGAACAGACATGGAAATTTAACAGCTCTTGTCTCTCTAAAATTAGAGATGAGACTCATTGGCAGGATTGGCTAGGGAAGATTATATTTCCACTGCCTTAACTATTCATTCAGTGAGAAGGTGCTTGCCAAGTGCTTGTCTGAGCAAGGTGCTGCAAATATGTAGCCACCAGCTTCTCCTCAGACAAAACCCTGAACACATCCCCTGCAGCCTTTGTGCACCTCACCTCACAAACACCCTTTCCTTCTCACTCCAACCTGCTGTAGTGTCTCACACATTTTAGTACTTGTTCCTTTCCCGCCCATGCCTCCCCACGTCAGTGTTATCTATTCTCTTGATTTCCACTCCTACTCACTATACCACCACCCTATCCCAGCAGTTGGGAGACAGTGGCCTGATGCACAGACCTTGTATACTGCAGTGAGACCCCCTGATTATTGTATCAAGCCAGTACCAGATCCTCTGGCAAAGTGATACTGCCTCATTCTTCAAAACACAGATTTGTGGGAAGTAAGGCCTGAATTCACAAAGGGACATAGACACCTAGAAAGTCACAGTCACAAGGCCTGAGCTGGGCACCTAGTCTCCATACTCAATGAACGGGGAGAGAGGGTATGTCTACACTACAGGATGATTCCGATTTTACATAAACTGGTTTTGTAAAACAGATTGTATAAAGTCGAGTGCACGCGGCCACACAAAGCACAATAATTTGGTGGTGTGGGTCCATGTACCGAGGCTAGCTTCGATTTCTGGAGCGTTGCACTGTGGGTAGCTATCCCGTAGCTATCCCATAGTTCCCGCAGTCACCCCCGCCCATTGGAATTCTGGGTTGAGATCCCAATGCATGATGGTGCAAAAACAGTGTCGCGGGTGATTCTGGGTAAATGTCGTCACTCATTCCTTCCTCCATGAAAGCAACGGCAGACAATCATTTTGCTCCCTTTTTCCCTGGATTGCTCTGGCAGACACCGTAGTATGGCAGCCATGGACCCTGTTTTGCCTTTTGTCATTGTCATTGTATGTGTATTGGATGCCGCTGACAGAGGCGGTACAGCAGCGCTACACAGCAGCATTCAATTGCCTTTGCAAGGTAGCAGAGACGGTTACCAGTCGTTCTGTACCGTCTGCTGTGCCATTGTAAATTGGCAATGAGATAATGGTTATCAGTCATTCTGTAGCGTCTGCTGCTGTCATGGGTGCTCGTGGCTGGCCTTTGCTGAGGTAAGCCAGGGTCGCAAAGACAAAAATGGAGGGAATGACCCTCTGGGTCATTCCCTCCTTTATGTTGTATCTAAAAATAGAGTCAGTCCTGTCTAGAATATGGGGCAAGTGTACTAGAGAACCAGTGTATCAGAGAACCAGAGAGCACAGCCGCTCCGTGTCAGATCCCACAGAAATGATGAGCTGCATGCCATTCTAGGGGGTGTCCCTGAAACAACCCCACCTGTTGCTTCCCTCCTCCCCCAACCCTTCTGGGCTACCGTTGCAGGGTCCCCCCATTTGTGTGATGAAGTAATAAAGAATGCAGGAATAAGGAACACTGACTTTTTAGTGAGATAAAATGAGGGGGAGGCAGCCTCCAGCTGCT
Source organism: Gopherus flavomarginatus (assembly GCF_025201925.1). Classification (NCBI taxonomy): domain Eukaryota; kingdom Metazoa; phylum Chordata; order Testudines; family Testudinidae; genus Gopherus; species Gopherus flavomarginatus. Next base: position 21,028,064 of record NC_066626.1, on the reverse strand, counting down.
ATGATAGTCCAGGCAGGACATTAAATGGTGGAGGGGAGAGGAGCGCAGCATCCCGCTGCTATGATAGTCCAGGTATTACAGAATCTTTTCTTTACATACGAAAGGTGGGGGCTGATAGAGTTCAGCCCCCATTTACTATGATGAGGATGGTTACCAGCCGTTCTGTACCATCTGCCGGGAATAACAGGGAGTCATCCCTATTTTTACCCAGACACCCCCGGCCGACTTCACCTGAAGCCAGCCAGGAGCACTCACGGGCTGATGACAAGGACGGCTACCAGTCCTACTGCACTGTACCGTCTGCCACCGGGGAAGGGAGGGGAGATGATGCTGCTGTTCATTGCCCCAGCACTGTGTCTAGCAGCAGCATGCAGTAGACATACGCTGACATTGAAAAAAGTCAAGAAATGATTTTTTTCCCTTTTCTTTCATGGGGGGGGCGGGGAGTAAATTGACGAGATATACCCTGTACCACCCTGGACAATGTGTTTGACCCTACAGGCATTGGGAGCTCAGCCAAGAATGCAAATGCTTTTTGGAGACTGCGGGGACTGTGGGATAGCTAGAGTCCTCAGTACCCCCTCCATCCCTCCCTCCATGAGTGTTCATTTGATTCTTTGGCTTTCCGTTACGCTTGTCACACAGCTCTGTGCTGTGGACTCTGTATCATAGCCTGGAGATTTTTTTCAAATGCTTTGGCATTTTGTCTTCTGTAACAGAGCTCTGAAAGAACAGATTTGTCTCCCCATACAGCGATCTGATCCAGTATCTCCCGTATGATCCATGCTGGAGCTCTTTTTGGATTTGGGACTGCATCGCCACCCATGTTGATCAGAGCTCCAAGCTGGGCAAACAGGAAATGAAATTCAAAAGTTGCAGGGTTTTTCCTGTCTACCTGGCCAGTGCATCCGAGTTCAGATTGCTTTCCAGAGCGGTCACAGTGGTGCATTGTGGGATACCGCCCGGAGGCCAATACCATCGATTTGCGGCCATACTAACCCTAATCTGACATGGCAATACCGACTTCAGCATTACTCCTCTCGTCAGGGAGGAGTACAGAAACCGGTTTAAAGAGCCCCTTATATCGATATAAAGGGCCTCGTTGTGTGGACGGGTTCAGGGTTAAATCGGTTTAACGCTGCTAAAATCAGTATAAATGTGTAGTGTAGACCAGGCCAGAGACACACTAGAAAGCAATTCATGAAGTTATCATATTGGACGGGGAGACACCTAAGCTAACCAGTGGGAGAGTCTGAAAGCAGGGCCTCTCCCTTGGAGATAGGTGCCTCCCTACAGGTGCCTGTCTCTGCTAGTGATCCAAGAGCTGGAGCGCAGGCGTGAGGGGGAGAAGAGGAAGAAGATAGGCATTCAGCCAGCTATGTCATGTGAGACAGGTTTCAGAGTGGTAGCCGTGTTAGTTTGTATTAGCAAAAACCAGTCAGAGAACACTTCAACCTCCCTGGACACTCAATAACAGACTTAAAAGTGGCAATTCTTCAACAAAAAACTTCAAAACCAGACTCCAACGAGAAACTACAGAACTGGAATTAATTTGCAAACTGGACACCATTGCATTAGGCCTGAATGAAGACTGGGAGTGGATGGGTCACTAAAAAAACCTAATTTCCCCACACTAATTTTCGCCTACTGTTACTCACACACCTTCTTATCAACTGTTTATGGGCCACCCTGATTACCAGTACAAAAGTGATTTTTTCCTTCTTTTGATAATATCCCACTTTAATTGAATTGTCTCGTGAGAACTGTCCCCTATCTGCCCCCCGCCACTTGGCAAGGCAACTCCCAATTTTTCCCCATGTACTGTATTTTCCATTCCATGCATCTGATGAACTGGGTTTTAGCCCATGAAAGCTTATGCCTAGATAAATTTGTTAGTCTCTAAGGTGCCACAAGTACTCCTCATTGGTTTTGCTAAGTCATGTGTGGGACCCAATCTGTCAGGGAAAAGCAACCCCCCCCCCCCTTTGTCTTAGGCCCTAGGCCTTTGAGCAAAAATAATTTAGGGCCTTAGCTTAGCTTGTTTTTCTGTACAAAGGACATGCTGAGGCAGAAAGATGCGGTCAAGGCCCCAGAAAGAGGAACTGGAATTGGATAAAGGGGAACCAGGAGATCTGTTAAGTTACAACAGCTGAGCCTGCCATCGGGACTACAGAAAAGGTGTTAGAACGGACAAACCGCAGACTTGACTGGCAAAGACAATAACAGGAAAAGCCATAGATGGAAAATTGGGGCTCTGTCATAGGTGGAAAAATTAATTGGTCAGCTTGCTTGTTATCAACATTATATTCCAAATAAGACAAATAACACGTGTAACCAGCATGCTACGTTTTGCAGTTTTAACCTTTATAAGCATGGTAAAATTTGTAAAAAGCAGAGCAGCCTGCCTCTTGCGTGGGGTCATGCTGTCTCTCCTTGCATATATGCTTGTATCAAAATAAAGGAGCCTCAGGCTGTCTGATCTAAAATCAACTGTGTGATCTATTTTCCACAACAAATCCAATAGGCATGCTCAGAGGCCACCTAACTCCGCACAAAACAACAGGAAAAGGAGCAGCAGTTCCCTCAGAGCCTTTAGCTCAGTGATTAGGGTTCTGAGATGTGAGACAACTCCCCTCAACCCAGTTGAAGTTCCTCTGACTGAGGAAGAGAAGAGATTTGAACAGGCATCTGCTACCCCTCAGGGGAGTCTTCTAGCCCCTGGGCTACAGTCACTCGCTCTGACCTAATTAATACTTAATTAAGTGAAACAACTTCTCCAAGAGAGACTGAGAGAGCCCCACATCAGAATATCCTATGGCTGTGGTGAGAGCACCAACTTGAGAGGTGACAGATCCCTGTTCAAATCCCCTCTCACCAGGCAAAGGATTTGAACTGATGGTCTCTCACATTCCACGTGAGTTCTCTAACCATTGGAAAAAAGGCTACTTCATCTCCTTCTGCTGGCTGTTTTGTGTGGAGTTAGGAGGCCTTTAATCATACCTATCAGATTGGAACCCACAAGTGATTTAGATCAAGGAGCACCTCAGACTTTAAGGCCAGAAGGGCCCATCATGATTTAGTCTGACCTGCACATCGCAGGCCACAGAACCTCACCCACCCACTCCAGTAATAGGCTCAGAACCTCTGGCTGAGTTACTGAAGTCCTCAGATCTTGATTTAAAGACTTCAAGTTACAGAGAAGCTAACATTTGGTCTAGTTCAAACCAGCAGGTGACCAGTGCTGCACAGAGCAGGATTTCAGTTTTGTGGGGCTCTGGGGCAGAGCAAGTGAGGGCCCATCCTCACCCCTTCTGCCTGCACACACACACCTGGTGCTCCTGCCAGGGAGTGGGGTTGGGCTCTTGGCCCGCTCCACCCACCCAGCATTCCTGCTCCCCCGGCAGGAGTGTCAGGTGGGTGGAGCTTCCCAGCAGGAGCGCTGGGCAGGCTGAGTGGGTCGGGACATGGGGGCACCCAATTTTCCAGGGCCCCTGGGCACAAGCCCCGTTAGCCCAGTGGCTAATCCGCCACTGGCACTGCAGAGGAAGGTGAAAAGTCCCTAGTATCTCTGCAAATCTAACCTAGGAAAAATTCCTTCCAAACCCCAAATGATGATGATCAGTTAGACTCTGAGTATGGGGGCACGACCCACCAGCCAGATACCCGGGAAAGAATTTTCTGTGGTCACTCAGAGCTCTCCCCATCTAGTTTCCTATCTCCAGCCTTTAGAGATACTTGCTGATAGCAGCTGCTGATGGGCCAAGTGCCATTGAAGGCGATTTCATCATACCATCCCCTTCATAAACTTATCAAGCCCAGTCTTGAAACAAGTTACGTTTTTTGACCCCTTTGGAACTCTCTTCTAGAACTCCAGTTCTCTGATGGTTAGAAACTCATCTGATTTCAAGTCTAAACTTGTTGATGGCCAGTTTATATCCATTTATTCTTGTGCCACTATTGGCCATCAACTTAAATAACTCCTTCCTGGTATTTATCCATGTGTTATATTTATAGAAAGCAATCATATCTCCCCTCAGCCTTTGTTTTGTTAAGCTAAATAAGCCAAGTGCCTTTTGTCTTTTCTTGTAAGGCAGGTTCTCCATTCCTGTCATCATCCTCATATCCTTTCTCTGCACCTGTTCCAGTTTGAATTAATCTTTCTTAAACATGCAGTATTCCAGATGAAGTCTCACCAGTGCTTTGTATAAAGGTAATACTTCCCTGTCTCTACTAAAAATACCTCACCTAATGAATTCTTTTCCACAGCCACTTCACATGGACCTATACACCCAGATCTTTCTCTTTCTCTGTTACTTTCAGCTGCTAAGTCCTCAGCCCATTTTACAGCAAAAATTCTTCTTGTTAGTCCCTAAGTGCAGTCTGCACTATTAAATTTCATCCCTTTTCTATTACTCCAGTTTTCAAGGCTGTTCAAGTCTTCTAGGATATTCCAGTCCTCCTTCATATTAGTAATATCTCCCAACTGTGTGTCATCTGCAAATTTATTAGCCCAGTCCCACTTTTTTTGTGCCAAGGTCATGAATGAAAATGTTAATAAGATTGGTCCCAAGATCAATCCTTGCGGAACTCCACTATTAACCTTCCTCCAACTGAACAGTATCTGAGATAGTCACCCCATTAGCCAGTTCCTTACCCACCTTTGATTCTCATATTAATCCCCATCTTCTCCAATTTAACTAATAATTTCCCATGTGGAACTATATCAAATGGTTTACTGAAATCCAGATTAGATCTAAGGCTTTTCCTTGGTCTAGAAATTACTCTTCCCCCAGTTTGCCAATCACATGAGGGGCTTAGCCAGGCAGTAGGTACCTAGATGCCTACAGTAAAGCAGCAGTGTACATGCCTAAAGGCAGAAACAAAGGTGCCTAGTAAGCTTTTTCAGCAAAAACTTGGGTGATGTGAATTGAGGGGTCTACAAAGTTAGGGCAGCCGCTGAGCAGAAGTTTTGCAGATCTCGGTTGTTGCTAAAACCAGGATTTTGGCACCTCACTCTAGGTGTTAGGCACCTAAAACACCTTTGTGGACCTGGGCCTAAAATACACCACCATCAGTGCTGTCATAGATCACAGACAGGGGTGAGCTGGAGCCATTTCGCAGGAACCGGCTGTTAAACTTAGAAGCTGTTTTAGAACCGCTTGTTAACTGGCTTCTCAGAGAGAAGCCTGAATGGGCTCTGGTCAGGAAGCTTGTGATTCCTCCTCCCGGCCACCGGGGGGCGCTGCACGCGAGAGCCATGTGGGCTGCCTCCTGGCTCTGTGGCTGCTCCTTGGACCTGTGGCCCTGGGGCTCCTGCTGCTGCCTGGTGGGTTCCCTGCTGCGTCCTGCTGCTCAGCCACTCTCTCCAGCCCCTGCCCACAGCCAGCCCCTGTCCCCTGCCAAAGCCCCTGCCACGCTCCCTGCCTCCAGCTAGTCCTGCCCCATGCCCCTGTCTACAGCCAGCCCCATGTCCACTGGTGCCCTGCAGTTCTCAGGGCAGTAACCCTGCACACACGCTGCAATGAGGGGGGCAGGAAGCACATGTGCACACCCTAAGGTGACCAGATAACAAATCAGGACAGGGGGTGAGGGGTAATAGGAGCCTATATAAGAAAGAGACCCCAAAATGGAGACTGTCCCTATAAAATTGGGACATCTGGTCACCCTAGCACACCCCAAGGGAGTGGCGGGGACCCACACATGTGAAATGGAGCTCATTTCTAGTTCAGGCCCATCTTTTTTAAAAAGAACTTTAGGTAGGGTTAACATACATCTGTATTTTCCTGGAGATGTCAGGCTTTTCGGTTCTTAAATCCCTGTCTGGGCGGAATTTTTAAAATTTAAAAATTCCTCCCGGGAAAATACAGACGTATAGTAACCCTAGTAGTACAAAAAATACATACTGTGGCACATCCCTTAAATCAGAACTTTTTATAGGGAACCGGTTGTTAAGATTTTAGCAGCTCATCACTGATCACAGATCACTAACGCCTCCCTGGCTCAATGTTTCTGTACATCTCCCACTGTTACAGAACTCAGCTCCAGTGCACTGCAGGGATCAGTAGTCCTTGTTACAGAACTGAGGTGCACGGAGCTGCAGAGTAATTTCTGCTGGTGCAGTTTAATTTATGGCTCCTCCATATTTGACTTGTTAACTGTTCAGGGCTCAAGTCACTTCCCACACACCAGCCATCAAAACCAAGCCCCAGACTCGTGTGTCACGCACTAGGTGTTGCAGTTACATTTTGAGTCTCCCAAGAATGCACCCATTCCTGCAGTCCAACTGGAGTCTCGTGGACCCAACAAGAACGCAGTTCCTAAGCAGCTTTTCCTTGAAGCTATTCCCCCCGAGTCCAATACCAGGGGCTGCTGGATATGGAGGCAGCCAGGATGCGTCTGTGCCTCCTATCTAACGGTCTGCTCCTTTGGCTGGACTTGTGCTAGCACAGAGCCTTTAGCAGCCAGGGGAGAGAGAGGGTTAGGAGAAATGGTGTGAATGGGGAGAACAGAGCTAATGGGGAATAGGGCTGTTGTGGGATGGAATGGGGTCAGACGGAAGAGTGGGACAGTATAAAGTCAAAGGCTGAATTGGATGGGCACAGCATATAGCCAGTTAAATGGGATAGGATCCCCAACTCATCCAATACACTCAGGTTCTCTTATTTTAAAAAGATAGGGGGTGCTCAGCACCCACAGGGCCAGATTAATCTTTAGTGGGCCCCAGCACCCAGACTGTGGCCCCTGCCTCGCCCACACTCTGCCCCAACGTCCTGCCCCCACTTGGCCTCTTCCCCTAGAAGCCCCATCCCTGTTCGGTCTCTTTCCCCCTTCCCCCAAGGCCTCACTTGCCACTCACAGGGGGAAGGGGATGGAGAGTAGAAAGCACCCACCAGCAAAACCAAAAGTCAGCGCCTATGCTACTGAGAATAAGGTTCTTGTCTCCCCCTTCTATCTGCTCCCATTATTCAGCAAAAGACTCAGTAATTTAATCACCAGTGAGAAATGCCATACATGGGTAGGAATAATCTAGACACCAGGCTGCTGATGATATGAGCCCATGCTCTGACTAACATTGCTTCTGCAGCATTAAGCAGAGAAGTAAGTGCACATTAAAGAGAAGCCAACAGTTTGAACTTTTGGAAACTGATTACGGTAGTTTTTGAAATATCCAGTTTCTGACTGAGCACTCTTAAAAACAGTCTGACCAAAATTTTATATATGGATAAATAATTCAATGAAAATAGTCTTTACAAAGAAAGGTTTGCAGAACCTGGACTTGTACTTAAAGTGACAATATGGTTTTGTTTCACCTACACAGTCCCTTGGTGTCTATCTCAAGAACTTCTCAGGACACCAGAAGCATCCCAGTTTATCAGTCAAAACCTTTTAACAACAAATGTTTGTTCAAAACATTTCTATGCCAAGTAGAATTTGTTCTGTCTTCACAGAGGAAAAAACTCATCGCACAGCAATGGAACAAATATTCAGTGTGACAAACAGTGTTTGGCGTGAAGGGAAAAATCAAATGACTACAGACACTATTAAAGTTGTTCAAAATGACACTTATTCAGTGTTTCATGATAACTCATTCAGACACCTAGTTACTGGAAATATTCTTCACTCTGAAGAAACTTGTGTGTCACTGAGTCAAAAGTTGGCAGAAGCAACTCCAGCACAAGAAGTGTACCTTTGCCTTCTGTGTGAGTGTTTTGTAATCCAAGCAAGCATTACCCCACCCCCGTGTCTTCATTTTGATTTTTAAAGTGTGGTCACCTTTCATACTAGGTAATGTGATTTTCAAGTTGAACACATCTCTTTAAAAGGATACCATTCCAGCAATTGGCTGTGTGTGTTTAATCTCCTGAACCACAGTTGGTAAGTAATAAAAACACCTGAGATGCCCTTTTTAAGGTAACTTGCGTTATATGTAGGAAACTTGACTTTCAAAAAAGGATAAATTGATAAAATATTGAGATGCATTTTGGGAGTCAGGTAAACATTCCTCTCCACCAGCCCTCATTTCAGGACATCACTTATAGCCCAAAATTCACTTACTTTCTATACTAATTTGTCTCCTTACTGTTATCCTTGAAATTACAATGGAAATAATCTTGCTCTGAGGTTATAGAACATTATTTACCCTAAAGGAATTAATCCTACAGTATGTTAGGTTTTCTGCCTGAAAAGGGAACTACTAGATCATCTAGTCTGACTTCCTGCATGATAGTCCACAGAATTTCACCCAGTCGCCCATGTACTGAGCCCAGTAACTTATGCTTGACCAAAGCATATCTCCCAATAAGGCACCCCGTCTTGATTTGAAGCCACTGAGAATACAACTCCCTTGATAGTTTGTTCCAATGGGTAATTGCTTATGCCATTAAAAATGTGTATCTTATTTATGTGGGTAAATCAACAAGCAAGGTCACTATATGTATAATTTCATTCAGGTACAACTCATGTGAAGGCTTTCATAATGCTTTCCAATGTTTTATACAGTTTCTAGAATTATAGCCTGAACTTGGGTTTTAATTTTGTGTGAATATTTAATTATTTGTATTACCTTAGCATCTAGAGAGTCCAGCTGGGATTGGGACCGTATGTGGGTGGTAATACCATATCTGCCCTAGCACTAATTAGACAAGACAAGAGGGAGTAAAATCTATCCTCATTTTATAGATGGGGAACAGAGAGTGTCTGCGCTTTAAAACGCTATAGTGGTACAAGTGTAGCACTTCAGTATAGACACTACCTATGCCGATGGCATAAGAATCCACATCCATCTCTTCCATCAACCTAGTGCTGTTTACACTGGAGGTTAGGTCGGCTTAACTATGCTGCTCAGGGGTATGGCTTTTTCCACATGTCTGAGCTATATAGTTAAAGTGACAGGCCTGGTCTACACTAGTCAATTGAGACACTGAAGGTATGATTTTAATCTCTCTTAAGGTATGTTTGCATCAGTGCAAATCCATTGACCAGAACAGGATTACTCCTGACTTACCCCAGTGTAAGTGAATATCAGAATCAGGCCCGGCCTGTTCAAGTGACTTGCCTAAAATGACACAGGAAGTCACTGAACTAAGAGTTGAGAACATGTATGCATTTATCTATCTACATAAAAAAAAAAATCCCTATATACATAACCCACTAAAGCTCCTGGTCTGATTGTGTTTGCAGATACACACATGCTTACCCCACATATCCTGTAAACTTAGCCCCAAGCGAGGTATGCAGTGACACAACCCACATATCCGGGACCAAACTGATATTCTGTCTGTCGCGGTTTGAATTGGCCAATACTTTTTGGGAAGATTTTAAATCAGCAGCTAACTGGATAGTTTCACTGTCTTTAATGGACATAGACTACAGATTGTTGTGCCTCATGATGTGTTTTCTTGCTTTGCCAGTAGACGTTTTCCTGTGGCTAGAATCTTGGTGATTAGAGGGTGCACGGAGACGGCCTTCCTCAGTCACTTCACTGGCTTCCTGTGTGGCCACAGATTGACTTCAGAACTTTGGTTGCAAATTTTAGGGCCATTAATAGGCTGGATCACAGATCCTTTTCTGAGCTTCACGCTTGCTCTGCTGTCAGCACCTCTGCTCAGGGCCGCCCAAAGGATTCAGGAGGCCTGGGGCAGGGCCAGGTCTTCAGTGGTGGGTCCTTCTCAGAAGGAAAGACCTGCCGCCAAAGAATGAAGCGGCGGCAGTAGAGCAGCCTAAGTGTGGCCAATCATGATTTCTTTCCCCCTCCACCGCTTGCGGTGCTTGTACTCACTGGGTGGCACCTGCCAAAGTGCCACCAGAAACCCAGGGCGGTTCGCGGGGTCCCTGCAGGGCCCGGGGCAAATTGCCCCACATGACCCCCGGGCGGCCCTGATGCAGCTTGACAAATGGCTGTTGGTTTGTCTAGCTCTATTTATGAAGCTCTGGGATTATGGACTGCGGAACTAGCCACTTTGAAAGCAGGCTTACAGTTTTGACACATTATTTGCTGGAAGTGTCAATTTTTTGTATGTTTCAGTGTAAAGTGCCCTGGTATTTCCCTGGAGAGACACTATTCTGGTCAAGGAATAAGAGGTCTGTTATCTTCCTGTTGTGCAGTAGATTTATGTACATAACGTTTATCAACTCTAATAGAAGTTACATCTGTCAAATCCTTAGTGTCAGATTGTGATATGGCAAATTTGATACACATCACTCAAGTATGAAACCCCAGCAGATAAGGAAGCTCCAAGACTTTGACATTTGTGCTGAAATGCTTCAAGGAAGGCGTGTATGAAATTGGTAATGGAATGCAGATGGTTTAAAACACATTGGTTTACAAGAAAGGACCAATCTTAGAGCCAGGCAGCCTAGATCCTCCCTGGGAGAAAGGACAGAGATAGGAAGTTGTCAGTTTTTGTTCCTCCTTCCTTTCTTGAGAGTCAGTTCCAGTGGAAGTAGAAAGGGAAAAAAACCAAAACAATGCCTAGGCTGAAAATTGGACTTCAGCATAAATTTGGCTTCCTCCTTCTTCCTCTGCCCTTCAGCTTAGCAGATATATTTGACTATTTGAATAGAACTGGTCAGGAATTGGTTGAAACTTTTTATTTATTTAATCAGAAAATGTCAATTAGCTGAAATGATCCAGGATGGAATTTCTGTGGGGGAGGGGAAAGAGAGAGGAGGACAAACACCCACTCCAGAGCAACCCACTGCCTAGTTTGTTAGTGTGCTCAGCTTGCATATGGGAGAACTGGGAACAAGTTTCTTTCTTGCCTGATTCAGAGCAAGCATTTGAACCCGGATCACCCACAAGCCAAGTGAGTGCCCTACCCACCAGACCATTGGGTATTCTGGGGTTGGTCTCCTGCTCATATCTTTTCACAAGGATTTTGAAAGGTCTTGTTTTTGTTCAGATATAGAATGAAAGTTTCAAGACCTTGACATTGTTCATGAAACAGTTCCTATTTTTTGGCCAGCCCTATATTTGAGTACATTAAAAAGCTCTCTTTTGCTCACCACAAAACGTGCATTTACCAGCAGACTTGGAAAGAAATGCAGCTCTTCCACCCACTCAGTGTAAAGTAGACTAACTGGCAGACAGGATAGACTCCTTTAGTCTCTGCTACAGGGAAGCAGGTTTCAGGGCTCTGCACAGAAAGGTAGGCTCTTCCATTCAGTGAATCCGATGTCAAGAGCTTGAAGAGGTAAGCATTATCACATGTCAAATCAAATGGCTGTTAGTGCCAATTCAGGATATATGTAAGGGTCCAAATGGCCCTCTCAAAAGCAGAGGGAAATTGAGGGTGGAACAGACAGGTGCCACAAGGAAACTCTAGGAACAGCTAAGCTTACGAGAAAAGGTCAGGTTTATCAGCTGTAAAATGACACTGAGGTGGTAAGTGCGGACTGTGTCCATTGTGTGTACCCCAGGGTAGAAACTCCACCCACTTACAGTCCTCTTCTCAGTTTTTAAAGGAGACAGAATCAAACATTCTGCTCCTTTACAAAGACACGGCTGTCTCTCTCCGTACACTAAGCTCAGAGACATCCTTTGCAATAGAAGAGTTTCAGCATTTCAGAACTCTCAGGCATTTCTTCATATAACTGAAAAAGCAGCACTGTTCAACCACGCAGACTGAGTGAATTTAGCGAAGTCTCACGTAGCTGAAGATTAAATGAACTCTGAAAAAGTCCCTGAATACATTGATCTAAAAAATTTAGCAAGAAATATCCCTGGAGTCATGGTTTTGAGATCTCCACTGGCCGTCAAAAACCAAGTAAAGGGGACCTAACCTTAGAAGCCATGCATGACAATTATGGCTAAGAAAAACGCCATGTTAGATCTACAGGATCCCAGTCAAAGATGAAATGTGTTTATAGTGACCAGATGTCACAACTGTATAGAGATAGTCCCGATATTTGGGACTTTATGTTATATAGGTGCCTATAATCCCCCACCCCCATCCTGATTTGTCACACTTGTTGCCTGGTCACCCTAAATGTGTGAGCTGATGACGAGGCAGGAGAGTACCATCCCAGACTATACAGTCACTTGGGCACTCATTTAGTCAGCACCTTTCATGTGCAAGTCACAAGTCAGTCCTGAAACTTCATTTTTGCTTATCCAGAATAATTTCTCTCCCCACACACTATCCCAAAATATTTCTTCCTAATCTGTCCGTATGCACTTCACTTTTCCCCCCCGTCCAATTTCTTTTTTTCCCCCAGAAGAGGGCAGCAATGTTGCATCATTTGTAACATTTATTTCATATTAAAATGGCCTCACCGGAAAATCTAGTAAATGAGACGCAAGCCAAAGCAGTAAGTTTCAGAGCTAGTGTTAAACTTCCCCAAAGTTTTAGAGTGTTTAGATCCTGGGTCTTGATTCAGGACCACTCCCAGTGACAAATAAACAAGGACTCTGATAAGAGTGTATCATTTAACTTAAAGGCGCATAACACTGAAAAACCAAGTGAGATAGATCACAAAAACAGAGCACATTGCGAGCTGGAAAAAATCCTGGATCCTGAGCCAAACCACAGAGAGGGTAGAGAAATCCTGGATACAGAACATCTCTACAAAGAAAACACAGAAGAGAGTTTATGGCCAATTCTTACTGACAAATTGGCTAGAGGTGAGTGACGAGCAGCAAAAATAGCCAGGAGGCTGGGAAAAATCAATTGATGAGGAAAGATGACAAAGATAACCCAATGTGTATAGTCTGGCTAAGTGATATCAAAGGGTGGGACATGGTAACAGTAAGTGAATATGCAAAGGATGTTAATACTGAGGAAGGAAAAGGAGTTATTAAGAGCTTCCTATGGGAATGCCATTGCAAAATAGCTTCCACTTTGGAAGTGCACTAAGCTAAACCACACAAAGGCATTTTTAGTGCAGCACAAGAGTGTCCACATGGAGAGCTAGTCTGGAGTGGTTATTTCGCCCTGTAGACAAGCCCTTAATGTGGTATAAGGAGCTATAGCTAGGAATAGAGAGAAAATACTGAGAAAGGGAAAAATTGAGGCTGAATACCAAGAAGGGCTTTCTGAGTGAGGAGATGTATTCAGTCTGCGATTCCAGCCCACATCTTCTCTTGCAGCCAAGTAACGTACCCCTTTAAAGCACTGATGTGATTCTTTAAGCCTGGGGAAACAGTGTGCTGGGCCAGTGCTGCACTCTAAACTATGGCCATTGTCAGCTGGCAGGTTGCTCCAAGGGACTATTACAGATACTGGGGATCAGTGGGGTATAATGAAGCCCCAGTGATGCGCTTTCCCTGCGCCTACCCCTATAACTCCCAGCTGGCATAGGATGTGCTAGCACCAGAGCTGCTGTGCTAGCTCTATGCCACTGGAAGATCCCTCTAGGGGCTGGATATACCATTTTTAAGGCAGCTTTGGTGCAGCACAAAGTGGCCACAACACAGCCCAGGATCTGCACCCATCTCCCAAGGGATGTGTCAGAGACCTGCCTTGCTTGGGACTGCTAGGGCTAGACTATCAAGTGGCCAGCACCCACAACTGGGGCCCCGTTTTCTAAATGGGAACTGAGCTCTTTAGGCACCCAAATATGTGACTAGATTTTTAGAAATGTGCAGCACCCAGCAGCTCCCACTGTGATTTACTGCCAGAATGTCAAAAAAGTCCCAACATGCTGAGCTTTTAGGAAAATCTGGCCCCAAATGTGGGCAATGAGCTCTTGTACCATTAACTAGACTGAACCATTCAGAGCTAGTAGCTTTCTTTTAATTATCAATAATTTCCAGATGTGTATTAAGAGTAAGCCCCTTGGACGAGCCACACCCTACCCAACTGCACATAATTCCTGGGTAGCTTAACATGATGTTTAAAGATTTAAATAAATTATACTTGTTTATTTCACAATGATGTTTTCACATTCTGGACAATTACTCATAGCCGTAGAATTTAAGGTCAGAAGGGAGCACCAGACAATCTAATCTGATTGCCCTGTGTAAATCACAGGCCACCATCAATACCACCCAGTACCTGCCCACCAATTCCCAACAACTGAAATTAGACCAAAGGTAGTACAGCCCTCAGGAGACTAGACTGTTATGTGCCATGGGCAGAAAATAGGAGGGACTGAGATGCACCACAGCCTTAGGCCCCTACAATGGCATTGAGTGAGATATACCCAGATGCTCCTGGCAAGCAACCTGCACCCATTCTGCAGAGGAAGGTACTAAGAACCCTAGGTCACTACCAATCACTCTTGGGGGAAATTCCTTCCCGATCCCACACAGGGTGATCAGCTAGACTGATCACGTGAGCAAGAACCAGCCAGCCAAGCCCCAGTTATCTGGCATTTTCATGGTATTTATGTGAGGACACTGGAAATTATTTCAAAATAGAGGTGTTGGGGGCCTGGGGAAAGGCGAGAAGACTAGTACTGCAACACTAAAGCACTTACATGTGTTAACAGACCGAATGGTGCAGAAGGAAGATGATCTAGTGGCCTGAGCACGTACTCACTGCCAGGAATCCTGGAGTTCTGATCACTGCTCCAGCTGAGTTACTACTAGAACTAGATTGACGAGATTTCCTAAATTATCCCAATAATCACACTTTACTACCTGAAAGCATCTATAAACTAAAACTGTATTTTATAAGCTCTTTCACAATTGATTCATAGTTTAACTGCTATTATTTTCTTAATGGCTTGCTAAGCCATAACTCTTAAAACTTGAACATGTTCAAAATGTAAAAGCCCATCTCCCAATCCAGAGTTAAAAGCATTGATTCACAGATTCCAAGGCCAGAAGGGACCATTTATGATCATCTAGTGAGTCTGACATCCTGTATAACACAGGCCAGAGAACTTCCTCAAAATAATTCCCAGAGCAGATCTTTTAGAAAATAAACAGCCAATCTTGATTAAAAAATTGTCAGTGATGGAGAATCCACTACACCCTGTGGCACATTGTTCCAATGGTGAATTACTCTTATTGTTAAATGTTTATTCCTTATTTATCAAGATACCTGCTGTTCAGGGTGGACAAAACATTTAATCACTTGAATGCAAGTTTTATCTCTCTAAGCACATTATACAATACTTTTGAGGGTACAGCTAAGATCCTATCAGGATACAGCCTACAATCTCCCACTCAAGCCCAAAAGGAGATCTTTTTTTCCTTTTTTTGGTTTGTTTTGTTAAGAAAGTAGGATAATGTTAGTCAGAGATCAAAAAGCCTCAAAGTCCACCCTGTTACACTCCAAATACTATGTCAAGAAACATTCCACGCCTCACCCAGGAATGACTGTTAGCCCTTTGTCTAATTAAATATCTGAATCCTGCTCCCAACCTCTTCTGTGCTCAGTCATCCCCCTTGAAATTCTCAGGGCAATGCCCAGCTGTTGGCATTTGAACCCACAACTGGAATAGGGGAGGTGAAGCAATTAGTTTAATACATCTAGATAGCATGAGCATGCCTGGGTGTGATCCTGGTATTCAGTGCTCTCAACTCCCTTTGACTGAGAACCTCACAAAATAAGGTTACATACATTTGAAGCAATGGATAAATGAGAACATTAATAAGGGTTAACATTAATAAAAAATAAGGAATGCTAAGAAATTATAGGAGCTGCTGAAAAATGATTACTCAAGATAAAATTAAAGAGGCATAATGAGGAATGATATAGGTGAGAACCAAAGGAATGAGGAAGATAATCAAGATTGATATGGAGTAATGTTAGATGACAAGACATCAGGCTTGGTAATAAACTCGCTGCTAGAATACTGGCTCATCAGCAAAGATTAAGCTGCCCTGGATGACTTTGTGGAACCACAAGAGAAGGGGAAATGGCAGGTTTAGAACAGTGTATTACCTACCCTGTGATGTTAGGGGCTGGGCAAGGGCCTGCCATCACCTGGAGTGGCTCAGCAGGGTAGAAGAAGGAGGTGTAGTCAGCCAGCTATGAGCCTGGGGTGAGCCCTTTACAGGTCTTGGCCCTGGGTGACCTCCAAATCCCCACCCATAGGTAAGCTCACTGTTCCCTGAAGGAGTTGAGCTCACTCCCAGGGTCTTTTCTGGGTTTAATTACCTCCAGTCATTGGTGCTGCTTCTCAAATCCAGCTACAGGGTACCAATAGAAAGCAGACATCCAGAGCCCCTCTCAGGCCTGCAGGGCAGCTGATGACTGCCTTGATCTAGACACCCCAGCAGCCTCTTCCCTAAAGCAAACTTCCCCCCTGTTCTGTGGCTGACTTCACCTCTTTAACTGCCCTCTCCTTGTTGTGCATGCTCTGCAGGTGCTCCTAATTGTCACTGCCTGAGTGCAGGATGCTCGTTAGGCTTGCTGCCAGGGGGATGTGGGCTTGTCCCTTCCCAGTAGGATAGAGGAGGACAGTTGAAGAGGTTTTTAAAGAAAAGTGCTTGACCAGTTTCTCTTTACCTCAGGGAGAACTGTGTTGTTTGACCACTTAGTGAGTAGCAAATATTATCTGCAACAGGTCGGCCCTGATCTTACCCATGTGGGGTTCCTAGCAGGACCCTTCTTTACCTCTGAGCATGGAAGGGATGTCCTTCCTGTGACAGGGCTGCCAGCTCTCTGAATGTGCTTCCTCCTTTTTAATGCCTGCCTGATCCCTGGCTCTCAGATTTTCTACTGGTCTTGTTACCTGGAGACTGGCTGTGATCTTCAAAGGCAGCCACCACCAACCCCCTACATACGTTTCTGCCTAATGGAAAATGCATTATTGGGAAACCTAACAGAGTTATATTTTGATCAGAGAAAACACACCTTGCTCCAGCAGATAAAGATTTTCTAAAAACAATAGAATGTGAGGAAAGGGGACTCATGCATTTCAGAGCAGAGTAAAATTCCACATAGTGAAGTCCCGAGGCAGTCGTTGAACAAGAGCTAGACGTACTACAAACTTTATCTTGAAGAAGAAATGAAAACAGGCTGGTACTAAGCTTTTAACTAAAAGACTAAATATGTTATGTTCTCTGCCTCCTTCCCATGAAGCTGGAATGCATTAATAGTCTCATTTAGAAAGGAGGTGACTGTTCTCCTTTCAGAGCCAATCTTCAATCCATCTTCACTTCCTGCTTGCGTCAGTGTTTTGAGACATGGCTCTCACCACAGCCAAACACATTTCCCCAACCCGCTCTTGGTTTCGTTTAGCAGTCACTTTGGCATTAGGGCAGGTTTCAGTTCTTTGAGTTGTAGGACTTGCTTGCAGTCTTAACTACCCTGTTGGGTAAATTCTGACTCCAGCTATAAACCATGCACTGGGTTCATTCTCAGCATTAATGGGAAATGATTTTTTAAAGAATACCTTTGGACGATGGCGCTGGCAATCTTTGCTTTGTGTTCTGGTGTATTTTAAGGAGCTATTTTGGAGCTTTTTAAAAAACAAATAAAAAAGCTGTAGCCCCTGTAAGTGGTATTGATATGAGATGCACTTCCAATGAATATAGTACACACTTGTATTTAGATGCCCTGGAATCTCATAGTTCACAGGCGTAACTTCACACCCCTGAATTATGAGCCGGAGAGCAGGGGCTAAGTTGCCACAGCAGGAGCTGAGAGGCAGCTCAGTGGTGAAAATGGGTGGAAGGTAGCAGAGAGTCCCTGAAAGGCCATAGTTACTAAAATCATTTAGTGGGATTAGAGCCCTATACTTGAGATAGCTGCTTACTTGCTATGGGCTCTGAGTAAGGGGCAGCAGGTTGTTGCCCTGCCCTAAAAGCAGCTCAGAAGGGAGATTGTGACTTTTATTGTCACAATTTGCTTCCTGGTTCTCTCGCTGTTCTGGAGACGGAGTACCGGCATCGGGTCTATGCTGGAGCAGTGTACTTCACCCAGCACAGTGATGCTGCCCATCGTGCTGGAGGGGCGGAGCCACAGTATCACCCATTTCCTGCCCCTTCCCACCCTCCTACATGGCAGGGGAGAATATGCAGTGGCTCTGCCGAGTCTGCTTTCCCTCCTGCTCTGAGAGCAGCAATAGGAGTAGCCAGCACCAGGAGGAACAGGGCGTTATTGCAAATATGGTTCCAGTGAAATTCTACGGATCACGAAAAGGTGTGAAAGACAGCAAAGGCTACATGGAAAGTGCAACTCATTTCCCACGTGCAGCCTGGATCCCAAGGCTATGTATATGCTCGTATTTTGGGGAGATTTCCCACCACTGCAGCCATACTGTAGACAGAGCACAGAGGTGTTTACCACTGAGCTGTCTAACACTGCCCAGAGCCGATCCAGATACAAAAGCACTAAGAATGCCCAGGCCCTGTCTAAATTACACTGTTGCAGCTGAAACAGTGGGAGATCTCCACAAAAAGCTGTGTTTCCAGGTAACACCCTTCCCATCCTGTCACGCGCACCTCCCACACTGCAGAGGTCCTCAAAGCCCAGCAGCTGCTGTACTATATGCCAGCTAGCTCAATGCAATCCATCAGAAATCCCTGCCTCCCTTCATCATGCAAGCTCTGGGATCTTCAGTCGTATATGCATTACAGTAGCTGGTGCATATACAGCCATGATTTACATGTCACAGTTTTTTGCAAATCTGGGCCTCAATAGATACAGCTGAGTCTATATGAAGGTATGGAGAGTAGTCAAGGAGAGTATGGATCCTGTGGCTGGCATATGAGGCCCACACGTCCAGCAGGCTGATTGTACTGAAAGTGGGACAAATATTTTGTTTGAACCTAGCCATCCATGTAAATGTGAACCTTTGATGACCCCACATGCCATTTAAATCATATTTTTCAAATGAAAGCACACAGAGGGATTACAGCACAGCAACATGCTGCAATGAGAGCCCGAGATCAGGTCCAAATTACGTTAAGGCTTAGGCAGACACAACAGAGTATTGCATTTAAATGTAGATGGGGCCTAACGGACAGCTGTGCTGGAGGGAATATAACCCTTTACAACTGTCCCTGACTCTTTAGAAATAGCAATAGATTGGTACAAACGTGAAAAAAATATCTTTTTGAGATTCTTGTTTATTCAGAGATTTCTAAATTGCCAAGAATAATCGCTGAATATAATTGTGTCACGAGTAGAGTTCGGGCTGACATCTCATTTCCTCTCCCTTCTTTTGTGGTGAAGGTATAATCAGGGTTTATTACAAAGTCATCCTTCCGGTGGTAACAGATGGAAGTAACAAAAACAGCACAAATAAAGGATTATTAACATCTATGGCAAGCTCTTCGTACTCTGGCCATTAATTTCATGCACTGCAAGCTGGAAGTTATTAACACGTCTAAGGGAACCTGGTATTAAACACAGGAAAAATAAATAATGTGAGGAATTGACATATGTTTGGTAGAATATTGATGCAGAAAGAGACATAAAATATTTTGAAAATGTAAATAGCCATAAAAATGTTATTAGAAACAATAAAGTAAAAATAAGACTGACATAACAATGGTTCATTTGACACGCAAGTGCATGATTTTAACTACAATTTGGTTTTAGCTGTAAAAGAAATAGGTTCTACTTGAACAATGGGTTATTACATTAACTGCGGCCTCCTGCAGTTTTAAAGGCTAAAAGTCTGCTTTAGGATATAAAAGAAGAATTTGGTGATACCCAGGGCCGGCTCCAGGTCACAGCGCGCCAAGCACGTGCTTGGGGCGGCAAGACGCAGGGGACGCTCTGCCGGTTGCTAGGAGGGCGGCAGGCAGCTCCGGTGGACCTGCTGCAGGCGTGGCTGCGGATGGTCCACTGGTCCCGCGGCTCCGGTGGAGCTCCGGCAGACACGCCTGAGGCAACTCCACCGGAGCCGCGGGACCAGCTGACAGTCCGCAGAAACGCCTGCGGGAGGTCCACCGGAGCCACGGGACCGGCGAGCGGCAGAGCATCCCCTGCGGCATGCCACCATGCTTGGAGCTGTGAAATTGCTAGAGCCGGCCCTGGTGATACCAGTCCTGTCCCTCCATTTGTGGAGCTTCTAAAACACACTTGCAAACTGGACAACGAGCCCAGCAAGGTTCCAGATTGAGGTGTATTGGCCTAACTACAAGACAAAGGTTGTACGGTGCCTACATCGTGTCTCGTTCACGCCAGAGCAATAAACCATTCACTTTCATGAGTATTAAATGCACTCATGATTAAAATTTAAAATTGTAAAGTCCATATCATTTTTTCAACTCTCAATTATGAGTAATAAGATTTAAGTTTAAGTTTATTTTATCTACTAATTGAGGGTAAAGAGCTGTTATAAATCAGTCAAAGAGGAATGGCTATTGAAGAACTATTACTGAAGAACTGCTGTCGAAGTAAAACTAATTAATATCTGTCACTCAAAATGGTAACTACAGGAAGAGAATTCCCTGTTCAACTACTACCATTACTAAAGCACCAGCGCTTACATCATCGAAAGGAAGAGTGAAAAAGAACACACCGTCTCTTTTGACAATGGCTTTTGTCAACTGCACTGCTGAGGTTCTGGAGTCTCTTTTATGAAAACTGATTGGTCAGAACCTCTAGTCCAGCTACCCAATTAACCTCCAGCATAACTGACTGCCTGCTTACTGAATCACATCGTCAAACAAGCCAGCTTTAACTGAGAATGTGACACAGATAGAATAAAGGTAAAACCTTTGAAAAGTTGTCACTGCAAATGTCTATGGACTAGATCCTCAGATGTGTCTGGCAGCACAGCAGTGATGGTTGGGGAGAAGGAGAGGGTGGGGGTGGTGATGACCAATTTGGCTCCAAACCACCTTTGTGACTCCCTCATCCTGGAACCAGCTGAGTGGCCAAGGGACTGCTTTAAGTTCTGCTCAAATACTCATGACCCCAAGGAGCTGTCTGGGCAGCTGAGGAAGGATGGAGCACAGTGACATTCTAGCCACACTCCTTTTCCCTAGAAACGTCTTCTATGTTGGGAGGGAGCCACAACGGTTGACAGTAGCATAAAGCAACTATAGACCTTCCATTCCTCTGCACTGGGGGAATTTCCAAGGGGTGAGATCTGGCTTTTGTAGGTGACAAATCTGAGGAATTGTCACAGATTGAAGTATCACTAGAGGAGATTTTGGAATTAATTGATAAACTTAACAGTAGCAAGTCACTGGGATCAGATGGCATTCACCCAAGAGTTCTGAAAGAACTCAAATGTGAAGTTGCAGAACTATTAACTATGGTTTGTAACCTGTCCTTTAAATTGGCTTCTGTACCCAATGACTGGAAGATAGCTAATGTAACGCTATATTTAAAAAGGGCTTTAGAGGTGATCCCGGCAATTACAGACCAGTAAGTCTAACGTCAGTACCGGGAAAATTAGTTGAAACAATAGTAAAGAATAAAATTGTCAGACACATAGAAGAACATAAATTGTTGGACAAAAGTCAAAATGGTTTCTGTAAAGGGAAATCGTGTCTTACTAATCTATTAGAGTTCTTTGAAGGGGTCAACAAACACGTGGACAAGGGGGATCCAGTGGACATAGTGTACTTAGATTTCTAGAAAGCCTTTGACAAGGTCCTCACCAAAGGCTCTTACATCAATTAAGTTGTCATGGGATAAAAGGGAAGGTCCTTTCATGAACTGAGAACTGGTTAAAAGACAGGGAACAAAGGGTAGGAACATGGCCGGCGCTTCCACTGAGGCAAACTAGGCAATCACCTAGGCGCCAGGATTTTTGGGGGGTGGCATTTTGCTGGGGGGGCGGCAGGTGGCTCCGGTGGACCTGCCGCAGTCGTGCCTGCGGAGGGTCCGTTGGTCCGCGGCTCCGGTGGAGCTGCCGCAGGCATGCCTGCGGACGGTCTGCTGGTCCCGCGCGGCTCCAGTGGACCTCCCGCAGGCACGGCTGTGGCAGCTCCACTGGAACTGTGGACCAATGGACCCTCCACAGAAATGGCTGTGGCAGCTGCACCGGAGCTGCGGGAGTGGCACGCAGGGCGGCGAAATGGCCGTGCGCCTAGGGCGCGAAAAACTCTAGCACCGATCCTGGGTAGGAATAAATGGTAAATTCTCAGAATGGAGAGGGGTAACTAGTGGTGTTCCCCAAGGGTCAGTCTTAGGACCAATCCTATTCAACTTATTCATAAATGATCAGGAGAAAGGGGTAAAAAGTGAGGTGGCAAAGTTTGCAGATGATACTAAACTGCTCAACGTAGTTAAAACCAAAGCAGACTGTGAAGAACTTCAAAAAGATCACAAAACTTAGTGATAGGGCAACAAAATGGCAAATGAAATTTAATATGGATAAATGTAAAGTAATGCACATTGGAAAAATAACCCCAACTATACATACAATATGATGGGGGCTAATTTAGCTACAACGAATCAGGAAACAGATCTTGGAATCATCATGGATAGTTCTCTGAAGATGTCCACGCAGTGTGCAGCGCTGGTCAAAAAAGCAAACAGGATGTTAGGAATCATTAAAAAGGGGATAGAGAATAAGATGGAGAGTATCCTATTGCCCTTATATAAATCAACGGTACGCCTACATCTTGAATACTGAGTACAGATGTGGTCTCCTCATCTCAGAAAAGATATCCTGGCACTAGAAAAGGTTCAGAGAAGGGCAACTAAAATGATTAGGATTTGGAAAGGGTCCCATATGAGGAGAGATTAAAGAGGATAGGACTCTTCAGCTTGGAAAAGAGGAAACTAAGGGGGGATATGATAGAGGTATATAAAATCATGAGTGATGTTGGGAAAATAAATAAGGAAAAGTTATTTACTTGTTCCTATAATACAAGAACTAGGGGTCACCAAATGAAATTAATGGGCAGCAGGTTTAAAACAAATAAAAGGAAGTTCTTCACACAGTGCACAGTCAACTTGTGGAACTCCTTGCCTGAGGAGGTTGTGAAGGCTAGGACTATAACAGCGTTTAAAAGAGAACTGCATAAATTCATGGAGGTAAGTCCATTAATGGCTATTAGCCAGGATGGGTAAGGAATGGTGTCCCTAGCCTCTGTTTGTCAGAGGGTGGAGATGGATGGCAGGAGAGAGATCACTTGATCATTACCTGTTAGGTTCACTCCCTCTAGGGCACCTGGCATTGGCCACTGTCAGTCGACAGGATACTGGGCTAGATGGACCTTTGGTCTGACCCAGTACGGCAGTTCTTATGTTCTTATATAATCAAGGCTATGAGACTGGTTAGCAGGGTGCACAGACTGTGCACCAGATTGGTTACATCTGCACGGAGCACTGATTGTCCTGTCCGAGCATTCACTTGAGTTCATTATGAAACTGGGATGGATTGATCAAGGATGGGCTCTTTAGTTGCTCCTCCTCAGAGCCAGGGCCAGCTCCAGGGTTTTTGCTACCCCAAGCGGCGAAAAAAGAAAAAAAAAGCCTTGTTTGCGATCAGCGGCAGCTCCATGGTGCCACTGCCTTCTTCGGCGGCAATTCAGCGGCAGGTCCTTCCCTCCAAGAGGGACCAAGGGACCCGCCACCGAATTACCACCAAAGAGCCCGACGTGCTGCCCCAGGCACCTGCTTGCTCAGCTGGTGCCTGGAGCCGGCCCTGCTCAGAGCTCTAGAAGGGATGTTTCTAGCACGAACCTCATGCGTGGAAGTCTGCTGCATATGCATAACGTAAGATTTCAAATATGTAAAACCAGGATCAGGCCCTAATTATCCATTTACATTTTAAAAATATAGCTTCCTTCTTCGGAGTGTACCATTCCCATATTAGCCACCCCTCGATATTTTATTTAAAAACTGTTCTTGTGGTTTTACCTGTGCATCATATATTCCAACTAGTTTTCTATCATAAATAATCTTTTAACACAGTTAAGACTTCATCTCAGTACACCCCAATGGAAATTATTCATCTCTCTTACTGTCTCATACGCTTGATAACAATCATGTTTTCCATCCACAAAGTTACCCTATTGCAGTCCTTCTCTATATGTTACCACTGAGAGAAGTGGCCATTATACTGCGTTCTGTTCTGGGCACTTTAACGCCAGACAGATGTCAACAAATTGGAGGGAATTCAAAAAACAGCAACAAAACTGATTAATGAGCTGGAGAGATTGATTTATGAGGAGAGATTAAAAGACCTTAGGATGAAAAATTTGGCTCAAAGGTGATTAAGGAGAAGGAATGTTTAACTGTGTGGGGGACATTTTTTTTAAGGACGTAGGGATGAAAGTAGCAGAGAAAGTAAAGTAAAGACCCAAGAAAAGGTTCAAAGTGGCCCAAGGGATTACAAGGGCAGAGTCTCAACTAGTGTAAATTGGTGTCATCCCATTGACTGTAATAGAGATACACTGCTTTACACCGGCTGGGAATCTGGCCCTAGGTAATAATCAGGATTAATGTATAAGTAGTTTGATCTTTAGACTGAGTTATCCTGCACTACTCCTCCATTGAGCCTCAAACCCAACTTGGAGGGGTCGCCTTTAGAGCAGACAGAGTAGTTTCGTCTCTTGTCTCTTTGACCTCTCTTCTGAATCGTCTCACTGAACAACAGTTAGGACCACTTGTCGTTGTGGTTTTCTGAGGATGGCCAGCTTCTCCAATGGAAACAGGATGGAGATCACCTGGTGATTGCCAGGATCAATGCCTTTGCAAGGAGCTCTGTTAGCCTGTGCAATCATCTCCCCGGGGAAGTGGTGAAGGCCCCATCATTTGAGCCCGTTGGACACTGCACTGGAGAATATTTTGTAGGAAACAAGGCAGCACTGGCTCCAGACCTAAATTTCATGTATAGTTTCTTTTATTTCCCACATCTCAGCTCAGTGCCACCATCCCTAATCTCTGAATAAAATAATAATAATAATAAAAACCCACTGATGAAAAACATTTAAATCCTTCCACTCCTCTGCCATTTTGCCTGCCTCTGCCTCATATTCAATTCATTTTTCTGCTTTAGCATGCAAGGGCTTAGGCACCTGCTCCTGCCTGCTGAGTGCCACATGCTGCTGATTGACTTAGGGCAAGGGAGTGGCAATGACAAACACAGGATAAAGTGCTTGGATTTATTCTTTTGACAATTTTGGAGAAAGAAAATTAACCAGGGAGGCAGGGGTTGAGAGAGACTATGAGACACAGAGCGTAAAGACTGTGAGAAACTACTGAGAGTTTTAAATGGGAGTGAATAGAGACCTTTCTTCTATTAGTTTAGTGCTGAGGAACGGTGTCAGGCAGACAACTGTGGAGACTAACATTTGCTACATATACAAGGAACAGATACTGTTTAAGCAGCTTCTCCTCACCACCCCTGCTCTGCACTTCAAACCTGACTTGGAAGGACTTTTAGTGATGACAGAGTAGTTCCATCTCCATGTCCAGTCACTCTTTGGCCTCTCTGCTGAATCCTGCCTGTGAGCGGAACAGTTATTGCCAATTGTAGTTGTGCTTTTATAAGAGCCAGCGGTCCACCTGAAGGCAGGCTGTGCTATCTTGTCAAATGGACCATCTCTGCTAGCTCGATTACGTACAAAGCTATGCCCTGTCATAAACCGTATTATAGATGAAGCAAAGAGTCCTGTGGCACCTTATAGACTAACAGACGTATTGGAGCATGAGCTTTTATGGGTGAATACTCACTTCTTCGGATACTTGTCATTATAGATGAATTGCTGCACTATGAATGGTTAGTTAGTCCAGTGTTTTGGATGAATGTTCCTAAATGCTTTATAAGAGAAAACAGAATATTTTTTTTATTCTATTAATAAAGGAAGGGGAAATGCTGTACTGTTAGCAGGAACCACTAACTATTTATTTTTAAAGGGGGAAATGCTCATGTTCTGCTTCTTTACCCAATTTAGTTTTGTTTTCTTAATTAAAAATCCTATATTACACATAAACACCAACAGAAGACCATTGTAATGGCCAACTCAGTAATTCAAGATGATCTAGCAGCGAGTCGGGGGATAGAAACCAAAAGAAAAAAAGCACGAAGGAGCTACCTGTATCTAGTTCAAACAGGAATTACCTCAGGGAAGTTCTATGGCCCGTATTATCCAGGAGGTTGGATGAGAGGATTTAGGTGTATTTAGATGCTGCTGTGCTCAGCATTGCAATGCCTAAATGATTAAGGAGTTTAAATCTCATTTTCAAAAGTGAATTAAGCATTTAGGAGCAAAAATCCCATTGATCTTTAAAAGTTTGGGCCTAGATGATTATTATTGTCTCTTCTGGCCTTAAAAATGTATGAAGTTGCACCTCAAGAAAATCAGTTGAATAGAACATAGATTTACAGATTCTAAGGCCAACAGGGACCACTGTGATAATCTCATCTGAACTCTGACGTAACACAGGCCTTAGAATTTCAACCAGAATACAAGATCCCTCCAATTTTATTACCTTATATAGTAATATACTAATCTGTTTTACTATAAGAACATTTGGTAGCCATTAGCAAATGGAGTTTCAGAGACAGCTGGTGACAACAAGAACATGAGAGGCCAAATAGAGAATCAGGACAAAGGAAAGATACAATATAAAGTCTTAGTTTAAAAAAAAAACTACCAGGCAAGCATCTTCAAGAGATAATACATGGGAAATAACAGAAACAAGTTCGTGAAAGTTCAATATTTGTTCTTGGAAACCAGACTAAGAATACACAGCCTGGAAACATACAAAGATAAGAACAATTTGACACTCCAATTCTATTCATAAAAACATTTCTGCTTTAATAAATCAGGCCATTTTAGGAAGTGCTGAGTTTATACATTTTGGCTTTATCAACAGTTCTTCAATAATGTCTTGGAAATAAACTTCACAGGAAAACCTCGGGTGTTCAATTTAGTTTGAAATGTTTTAGGATAGAAATGGAGATAATGAAATTATAAAGATAATAGTGGCTTAATGTTTTGTAGCTCACAGAAGATTTATGGGTTCCAATATAACCTCAAGCCATACATATGGTATTTAAAAAAAAAAGAGAGAGAGAGAGAAAATAATAGATTTGTGGCTGGAGAAACAGCATATGAGGGATACGAATGTACAAAAAAATGGTATGAGTGCTTTGTCTGGATGGAATGACTAAGACGTGTTGCTCTTTATCCCTACCTCTGTGCACCTCCCCAAAACCACAAACGATGTTAAATGACTAGCGTCTAAATAGAGTAGGACTTATTTCACAAGACTCATTTCCTCTCTATGCAAATTATGCTTAGAGGGAATACTGTGCAAACTGCAAGTTTGAAAAAGCCCGTGAAAATGGCTGGCTCCCTCCCAAATTGTATGCACCTTAACAGAGAAGTTTAGTTTTTGTTGTACAAACTCTGGGTGTCAGGGGGAATGGAAGGGAGAGAAAGAGTGAGCACATGCTGTGGAGTTGGGAGCTTTGCTGCTCCAGTCTAGCAGCCAACAGTGGCTGTTTTCCCTTCTCATTCTCCGGCTGGAATTCAGTTGCTCACAGGGCCGGCTCCAGGCACCAGCTTATCAAGCAGGTGCTTGGGGCGGCAACTCCGGAGTAGGGCGGCACTTTCAGAGATTCGGCACAATTTGGCAGAGGGTCCCTCACTCCCGCTGAATTGCCGCAGATTGCTGTTGCGGCTTTTTTTTTTTTTTTTGGCTGCTTAGGGCGGCAAAACCCCTGGAGCCGGCTCTGGCTACGCCACAATAGCTCCCATGCAGAATCTCTGTTCCGGAGGAGAAATCACTTTATTCCAGAATAATTAAAGTATTTCCAGAGCGGAGTAATTATTCGGGAATAAAATCACATTTATTCCAGAGCAATTATTCCACAAGAGCTTTTCTGGTCAATTCCCCTGTGTAGACAAGTTCCGAGTTAGAACTTAGAACCCACCCATGTTCTCAAGCAGGGACTCCAGTGGGGTAACTCGCAGGGTAAGTGTGAATTGGGGAATCGGGTACTGGTAAAGCCGCTCAGGCAGCTCTGAGATGCGGAGAAAAACCCGATAAGCTGATCAGACGGCATCAAACTTTAATCATTGAACTGCAGCCCGGAATTCCCTGGATCACGCAGAAATCAGAGGAGGCTCCAGGCACCAGCGCTCCAAGCGGAAGCCATGGGCCCAGCAGACCTTCTGTGCTTGGGGCTCCAAAATGTCTAGAGCCGCCCCGGTTATGCATTTTTTCCTTGAGGAAAGGGGCCTCTTCTTAGTGCACTCCCTGAATCCCACAGGAATGTTCCTTTGAGACCCCTTGGGTAGACTGGAAGGGATGGCTACACTGTGATGAAACACTGGACCATTTTGAGATTAAAAATGGGATGTCTTGCCTAAGCAGGACTCAGCATGGGAAAAGCACAGGAGGAGAGATGCAGGTTTCAGGTCTGAACACTTTGTGGCAGGAGATATTCGGAGGAGCCCTGCTGTGCAAATTGGACATATTGGCTTGCTATTGCCTCTTACCAATGAGTCCAGTTCTGGGCCACCAGGGAGCCCTGGGCAGCAGCACAGTTCGCCAGAGCCCCAAGTTTACAAAGGCTTTCAGAGATCACTAGGCAGGAGCCTGCCTGCAGTTTACATTCGCAGCTCAGCTCTTCCTCCTTCCAGGAGCAGAGTCTGAGAGGCTGGCAGGCAAACTGCATTCAGGCACCAGGGGTGAGGTCAGCGGAGACCCTAAGCTCATGCAGTAGTTCTTCAAGCTGACAACTCCAAAATGAACAGAGGATGGGGCCCTGCTGAACTGAAGAAACTTTGAATAGCCATCTGAGGGCAGAGACACCCCCAAGAGACATCCACTCACCCTTTGCTGCAAAGCAAGTTTTATTGTTTAAATAAAAGACTGAGACCAGGGGTGCTGAAACGGGGGGTGGAGGGCAGGAGGCTATGGCCCCATCACTTTTAAATGTGGGAAGGCTATGCTGTCCCACTTTTTACTGGCTGTAAGGGCGAGCAATGGGGAGTAGGAGGCAGAAAGGAGCGAGTAGGAGGGTGGGACTTCAGGGGAAGAGATGGTGCAGGGGGAAGGGGCAGCATGAAGGCAGGAGCTCCGGGAGAAGGGGCAGTGTTGGGGGAGGGACCATGGTCCCTGCACTTTTAGAGAGCTTCCATCACTCCTGATGAGAACCTCCACCTGACGCTCTCCCTCCTCTTCCTGAAGCTTTACTACAGCCCTAGAGGAAGCCAGCTCATCCCTTAGAGTCAATGGGAACTGGATCAGCCTCCAAGTTATTAACTGGGGAGCAACTGTGCAAGTAAGATGAGATGATGTGATCTTAGCATGCAACGTCAGGATACTCATATCTATATTAAGCCTCTGAGCACACCCTTTGTGAACTCAGCATTAAAACCTGAGTAGACTCCGAGCAAGCTGAGTACTCATGTGGTAAACAGAGATTCCTCGCTGTCTCTCCTGATAAACCTGACACGTGCCTGCTCATTAAACATCATCATCATCTATAGCAGAATCCATAGCGTGAGATCCATCAAATTAACATAGGCTATAAAAAATTCTCTTTCTTGTAAGCTCAGGAGATGGATGATGGAGTCTTGCATGTGAAGGTGGCCTGTCTTGTGGCTAAGGTGCTGGAGTGGGTGTCAGGAGATGTAGGTTTCATTCCCAACTCTGCTGCAGGCTTCTTGTGACACCTTGGACAAATCACTTCTTTCTGTAGGTTTCAGTTTCCCATCTGTAAAACAGGCATAATACTATTTCCTTTCTCCCACCCTTTGCATATCCTGTCTATTTAGACTATTAGCCTTTCAGGGAAGACACTCTCTCTTACTATGTGTTTGTACAGTGGCCAGCTCAATAAGTCCCTGATTTTGATTGGGCCTTCTAGACATTCAGCCATGTCAGCAGTAAACTGCAACTGATGAATCTCAGGGCTTGTCTACACAGGGACACTCAGGAAAGTTACGCTGAATTAACTAAAGGTGGGAAGTTAAAGTGCATTAGTTAAAACCCATTAGCCCTCTTCGTGGATGCTCTCATTAAGAAGTAAAGTGGCCTCAGTTTGCTTTTGGCTTAATCCCCTTCAAGGAGAATTTTGCCATTTCTATTGCTGGCCTTGCTAAAACAAAAAAGCAAAGATGGGTAAAAAATATTCTAAAGAATTAAATATTTTCAAGCCCCCATGATAAAGAGGTCTTGGTTTGGTTCACTACATTTTAGTTAACAGATTTGGGTCAGTTCGTATTTTATCTATGCTAGCTTGACTTTCTTTCGAGCTGGGAATCATTATTATCTGATCGACTGTTTGATGGCCCACATGAGATGAACTCTAGCTAAATTCCAAGTGTATGTGTGTTCACATTGACCACCTTAACTAAAATCTTTATAAACATCTGTAAAAATTGGAGTCCTTTATGGTAATTCTCAGCTGATTTTAACATTATAGGAATGAGCTGTACTCCAGGTCAGGAACAGATTTTTCTTCTGACAATACATGGCTGTTAGAGCCAGTCAGAAAGTGATTGCACTGTATATTTGAAAATAATAGCATGACCCGTACATTTTAGTAGCTTTATCCCTTACACATGGAGAGCACTCAGATGAAAATAATGTTATCCCACAACTAATTTCAGTGCTGATATCACCATTCCTGTTTTCTGAAGCATGCACATTGTCTCAGAAATTACAGGGCAGTGACTGCCCTTAAATCCATCAACATTCCTACTGGACATACTCTACGTTTGGAATAGCAGGTACAATCGACTAACCCTATTGCTGGTGCATAGGAGCTGTTCACTGGATCAAACCACGACTACTTAACGTTTAGGAAATATTTTTGAAGGGCAAATTCATTATACCGAAGGCTACTGTACATGGCCGAGTACTAGACCAGGGGCCTCCCTGTTCTGACTTAGGGGATGTATAGGAGAGTCTCAGATTTCATTATAAAAAGAGAGTGGCCATAGTGCTGCAAAGGGGTCTGTGTGACCAGATGATTTTATCTGTTCAGAGCCCCAGCAGACTCGATGGGATTCTATTTGAGTAGATTCTTGCATCCACATGGAGGTTATTGAAGCAAGAAGGCATAAGCCTGTAGCCTTCTACCCTGTGGTAGCAGGTTGGAAAACCAATCTTTAGCTTTGAGAAATTGTCATTGATTTTTCCTTAAAACCATGGGTTATTTACAGGCTTCTTCCCTAGCCCCATGCTGGATGTGAAATATCCTTTTAGTGTTTTATTACACCCTTCCCCTGTAACTAAACCACTGAGCACATCGTTAATGCTTAACAACCACCACCACCACCAATAATCCTAGTGCGACCAAGTTCGGGCTCCATCCAATGACACTGAATTGAGAGGGAGAGAGAGAGACTGTGAATCTGTTCTCTGGTGAATGAGCAATGCTGAGGGAAGGCTAATATTTTTTCAGGCTTATGAGTTAAAAATCAATAAAGTTCTGAAAAGCTTGAAATAGTAAGGTTTTAAATGATCTAAACACTGTTCGTTATGAAAAATGCATGCTTGAGATTTGGCAGAGTCCAACCAGCACTGCCATGTGGAAGCCGTTAGTAATATTGACATTGTGATCTTCTCCCACTCCAAGATCATTTGAATCCCCAGAGGGTGCCACTGTATTCTTGTGAATTTCATTTTGTTGGTTACAATATAATTGGTGAGATGCTAGAGCAAGTGCAAGTTTGACAGCCACCAGTATGACTGACACAATGGGGACTGAAATGGGGAACCTCCAGAGCTAAAAGTATTTTACAGCTTGAGTTAAAGAGCTGAATCTGTAACCTGTAACAGACTCACATCCTCTGTGGAGCAGGCCTAGTGTAGAGACACACAACACACACTTACACAACCATACCCAGAAACCTCCCAGCAGCAATTTATACCCCACTGAAACAAACTCACAAGAACACACCCTTTGTTGTTATTCCAATCAGTTTGATTCTCCTCTCTACTCGCGTAACCCCACTGACCTCAGCAGAAATGCTCCCAATTTATACTAGTGTAAGTGACCGAAGAATCATGTTCAAACAACGGAAGAGTCCTAAACTGCCTAGGAAGGAGTCCTGCAAAAAGGAATTTGGGGCTCATAGTGGACTATAAGCTGAATATGAGTCAACGGTGTAACACTGTTGCAAAAAAAGCAAACATCATTCTGGGATGTGTTAGCAAGAGTGTTGTAAGCAAGACATGAGAAGTAATTCTTCCGCTCTACTCTGCACTGATTAGGCCTCAACTGCAGTACTGTGTCCTGTTCTGGGTGCCGCATTTCAGAAAAGATGTGGACAAAATGGAGAAAGTCCAGAGAAGAGTAACAAAAATGGTTAAAGGTCTAGAAAACATGACCTATGAGGGAAAATTGAAAAAATTGGATTTGTTTTGTCTGGAGAAGAGAAGATGAGAGGGGAGACATGATAAAAGTTTTCAAGTACATAAAAGGTTGTTTTCAAGGAGAAGGGAGAAAAATTATTCTTCCTAACCTCTGAGGATAGAACAAGAAGCAATGGGCTTAAATTGCAGCAAGGGTGGTTTAGGTTGGATATTAGGAAAAACATCCTAACTGTCAGAGTGGTTAAGCACTGGAATAAATTGCCTAGGGAGGTTGTGGAATCTCCCCCATTGGAGATTTTTAAGAGCCGGTTGGATCAACACCTGTCAGGGATGGTCTAGATAATACTTAGTCCTGCCTTGAGTGCAGATAACTAGACTAGATGACCTCTTGAGGTCCCTTCCAGTCCTATGATTCTGTGATTCTATGAAAGAGAGATCTGATTCTGACCATAATCCAATGTAAATCAGGTGCACTGGTGTAAATCTAGCCTAAAAATTAGAATATGGGTAGGCCCAACAGAAGTGAAGTGGAAAATCAGTAAATGAACAGAAGAAAACTTGGACAGAACGGGCCAAATCCAGCCCTGTTGTAAACAAATGCAATCCTACTGACTTCAGTGGGGTTGCACCTGTTTGTACCATGTTTGAATTTGGCCCAAGGAGTCAAACAGTGACCAGGAGAAAAGGACTAAATATCACTGCAGTAAAGGGATACCATGTGGAAACAACTCATTGTATGAAGACAATGCACTTCAACCCGTAGGTACGGTGGATATATAAACTATTAACTGTCTTATGAAAAGGGATCCATATATGTAAGGGGATGTGCAAGAAGTGAAAATAGGAACAGATTCCAGACAAGGAAATACTAGGTTCCTTCCATATTACTGAATGCAATTTGCTCAACGTATCAAGGAGGTTCGGTTGGCAGAGTGAGTTATGAATACAGATACAAAGAAAATTAAACCTCTCACACCAGCTGATGGTCCAGCATTAATTAGACACGACCCAGCACAGGCTTAGGAATGATCACAGCATGAGAGGTGAGCTAACAGTGAGACCAGCAGCACGCAAGCAGAGCATAGCCGTGGCAGTTGTAGATGCAGGCCTCATACTTCTGAATTCTTGCATTGTTATGGTTTTGAAAGGTGTCAGATGGACGCTCAGCAGGCTAATGATGTAGCATGTTCTGATGAATTAATTTCAGATTCCCCACCCCTTGCAAAATAGTAAAAATAGTGAATTGTAGAACTTAATGGGATCATACTGCTCTTTCCTCACAGTTGTCAGCTTCACTTAATTTCCTCCTTCCATTAACATGTCTAATGCATATGTCGGTGGAAGCCCGACACACTAGTGGCAAACAGAAAGTTGTATGAAGGCGGCAATGTGTTAAAGCAATTGAGCAAGCAAGCACTAAAGTTTGCTGCCCTGACCATATGGTAGAGTGTTCAATTTCCCATAGTGGAAGAACGTGCCTGTCATAGAAAAAGATGATGAATAAATTTACTTAGGGCAACTTATTATAATGAAGAAAGACATTCCAGGGGAAGCAAACAGGGAAATGTAGACTCTGATGAGGAGCATATGGGAGGTATTAAGATACAAGCAAAAGGAGCAGGGCTGTGTGCTTTAAAAATGACTGACATTTAATCGATGCTTGTTGCTGGTGTTGACATATGCAAGTTAGAAATGGGTTTTGATTTGGAAGACAGGAAGAAGGTTAATAGCAGCAGAGGTGCTTGTGGAGTGATTGATGCTTGGAATAACTCAGGCTGAAAGAGAGAGCACCTCTTGCAGTTGGGCAATACACTCAGGAGAACAATGTGAGTTAGACAATAAAGAACATGAAATGATTGTGGGCAGGTCACTTGGCTACAAGGAGAGCTGACAGGCCAAACAAGCAATGATCAAGTGGTAGCCAAGAGAGAGCGAGGCTGGCAGAGGGGAGGGGGGACCAATGTTTCAGGCTCGATCTGACAAAGGGACCTATGGCCAGAGAATGACAGAAAGAGATGGGGTGGAGGAAATGGTGTCAAACAATGAGTCAGAAGCATCTGTCACCGTTGCTGCTGTGTGTGGGGGGGTTTATAGTGCATGGGTGGTGGGGAAGGAAGCTGTATTGTATAGCTTGCTCCGTGTATTTGCTAACACAGTTTCAGTGAAAGTAACTGGTATGTTCTATCTCCTAACGTGCAGGACAGACCCTGCAACAACGGCTGGAGAGAAGCTTTTCAGCTCATAAAAGTCATTCCTGATGTGTGTTCTATAGAAAATAACCAATAAAGGCAAGATCGCACCCTGGCCTGTGCAGATGTGAAGTGGAGGCTGGGAGAGAGGATGCCTGGCGCCTCCCTCCCTTGTTCTTTTGCACATCAGTCTTGCACAATCAGACTCTGCTCCCCAAGTGGCAGGACTACAGGTGGTTAAGACCCACGGTGGCGGTAAGCTCCCCAAACAGACTGGGAAAGCAGAGCTGGTGCACATAGGTGCCTGCTGCATCCTGTCAAAGGGTGGGGAAGGGGCCCCACTCAGACACCGGGCCTCCAGGAGTTTCCACCAGGTGGCCAAACTTTGTATCCCACCTTCCCAGAAGCTGCGCCCGGAAGGCACAATGTCAGTCTGCAATGCTGCGTTTGGGGTTCCTGGAGGTCAGGAGGCACGGATATTATAGGCTTGATAAAGAGCAGCATTATGCAAGCTGCAACACCTGCAAGAGCTTACCAATTCTTTTCAGCTGTGTCTCCCTCACTAAAGCAGACTGCCAATTGCCGGGAGGTGTGTGCTGAATTCCAAAGCGGGGGGTTAAGTCACATTTCCCACCCCACCCCCCATGGATTTCTATTAAAGCCAGGCTGCCAGAGGTGAAAGCTGAGCTCACAAGCTGCTGTATGATTTAGCATCTCATTCTGTTTCTGTTACTTTCTCTAGATGGCAATCATCATTCTGATGAGCAGCCATCATTTTTATATAGTATTTGTTAAGCACTGGCAAGGTGTTTAGATAATGAACAACAGCTAATTGAAATAAATGGCTAACCGCATCAGTGGTCCAGGTCCTAGAACTGGACAGATGATACACACGCAGCGGAGAGGCTCACTTACCCAAAGGCCCCTTAGATGCTAACCTAGCAGCATAAAGGGGCCACATAGGGTCCCTTGAGAATACCAGCCTTTCCCTTTCTGATATGGAACTGGCTTGGGCTCTAAACCAGCCCTGCTTCCTTCCTCTGGCATAGTGGGTCTGCCAGTGGTGGAGAGGGCACATGGCAGAATGCATTGGACTGTGGATACTCTCCGTTTGCCAATACCCACAGGAGGCAGAGCATAAATTAGACCAGCTCAAAGGCTGTTGTGACTTACACCTGAGGCCAGGCAGAGCTCTAAACAGCCCCAGAATATGGGGACTGTGCCAATGTAACTGAAAACCACCTAACAGCCTCCATTCTTGCCCCGTGCACAGGAGTAGAGTGACTGAGAATCTTGGCCAGTGTCTGCACAAAACAACTCCTTATAACAGGAAAAAGAAAGCAGATTCACTCTTTGGGTCAACCCAGCCTTCAGACTTCTGGAGACAAAGCATTCACCCAAAGAGGTGCTACAGTGGCAAAGCTGTCCACGACCCTTCCTCCACCTGCAGGTGCAGTGCAGAGACTGCATGGGGCTGGCTAGGGGTAAAGTGAGACCAAACCTATGGGGGCCTGATGGAATTCTGAAACTGCTCTGCCCTAGGGCTCTGAGTACGGTGTCCCCTGCTCCCAGGCACAGTGGTAGGTGTGCTTGAGATGTTGCATTCCATATGTTTATAGAAATATGCTTATGAGTGTGAATATAATGTAACTGGAATATGCTTTATTCAAAAGATCTCTTGTAAGGGACCATTACAAAGCTTATAATCTACTGTGTGTGTTCAACCTATTTGTATGAATGTATCATTCTTGTATCTGAAGCTAGAAATATGAAGTATTACTCTGAAGTCCTATTGTAATTATGCAAAGTATGGGCCATTAATGATGGCTTGGAATCTTGATGGCTCCCAGTGACTAGGACAATGGGTTGTGAACGGGTCTATTTACCTGCAAGCCTTCCTGTGTACCTGACATGGGTAATGAAGAATGAGGTCTTACAGTGACATGTGACCTAGTCATATGATACTGGAATCCATCTTTGTCATAAACAGATAGCTAAGGGTTAATGTCTCTTTCACCTGAAGCACCTGACCAGAGGACCAATCAGGAAACTGGATTTTTTCAACTTTGAGTGGAGGGAATTTTGTGCCTGAGGTCTTTGTTTTCTGTCGGCCTGCTTTCTCTGAGCTTTGGAGAAGTAGTTTCTGCTTTCTAATCTTCTGTTTCTAAGTGTAAGGACAAAGAGATCAGATAGTAAGTTATATGGTTTCTTTTCTTTGGTATTTGCATGAATATAAGTGCTGGAGTGCTTTGATTTGTATTCTTTTTGAATAAGGCTGTTTATTCATATTTCTTTTAAGCAATTAACCCTGTATTTTGTCACCTTAATACAGAGAGACCATTTGTATGTATTTTTCTTTCTTTTTTATATAAAGCTTTCTTTTTAAAACCTGTTAAAGTTTTCTTTACTGGGAAATTTCAGGGAAATTGAGTCTGTACTCACCAGGGAATTGGTGGGAGGAAGAAATCAGGGGGAAATCTGTGTGTGTTGGATTTGCTAGCCTGATTTGGCATTCCCTCTGGGTGAAGAGGAAAGTGCTTTTGTTTCCAGGACTGGGAACGGAGAGGGAGAATCACTCTGTTTGGATTCACAGAGCTTGTGTCTGTGTATCTCTCCAGGAGCACCTGGAGGGGGGAAGGGAAAAAGGATTATTTCCCTTTGTTGTGAGACTCAAGGGATTTGGGTCTTGGGGTCCCCAGGGAAGGTTTTTCAGAGGGACCAGAGTGCCCCAAAACACTCTAATTTTTTGGGTGGTGGCAGCAAGTACCAGGTCCAAGCTGGTAACTAAGCTTGGAGGTTTTCATGCTAACCCCCATATTTTGGACGCTAAGGTCCAAATCTGGGACTAAAGTTATGACATGGTGTGCAGTGGTGCGATAGAATCCAGAAGCCAGTAGGAATATTATATTTTTCTTTTCTCTGCAAGGGACTTTTTAGCAGAGAGGGTTTGGTTTTCAAAGAAACCAGAGAGATTTTTTTTTCTGCTCTCTCTGGCAGTTTGTGGCTTGCATAATAAGCAAGAGACCATTAAGCTGTGACAAAGAATCTTTTGTGACAATAGCTCTCCCATTTAGAGTCATTACCAGCAGTATATACATGCAAATAAAGTGGTTTTTCAGGTTTACTTAACATTGAAGATTAGCTAAAGGCACTGTTGCTAGGCAGACTCTAGGAGGCAACAGAGCCTGCAGTTCAGAAGATAAACACCGGAGGGCACCTCAACACAAGAAAACAGAAACCATGTCTACCAAGACAAAAATGGAGGCCGAAGAACAAATCAAAGAAGCTGAACACAGGCGACAACTGGAAATAAAACAAAAAGAGATGGAGATGAAAGAAAGAGAAGAACAAATCAAACAGGCAGCACACAAAAGAAAACTAGAAGAAGAAGAGGCAGCCCACAGAAGACAGATAGAACTCCAGAGGGAAGCCCACCAACAGGCCATGGAATTAGAAAAGGCTAAGCAACAGACTCCAGCCAATCCTAACAACCCATCGCCAATTATTGCTCCACAGCACAGAAAATTTCCCACCTACAAGGCAGGTGATGACACTGAGGCCTTCTTGGAAAATTTTGAAAGAACTTGTCTTGGGTACAGCATCCCCAAAGACCAGTACATGGTAGAATTGAGGTCACAGCTCAGTGGACCTTTAGCAGAGGTGGCAGCTGAAATGCCTAAGCAGCAAATGAATGACTATAAACTTTTTCAAACCAAGGCCAGATACAGAATGGGGATAACCCCAGATCATGCCCGTCGGCGCTTCAGAACCCAAAAGTGGAAACCAGATATGTCATTTCCCAAACACGCCTACTACGTTGCAAAAAATTATGAGGCCTGGATATTAGGACACAATGTTAAAACCTTGGAAGAACTGCACCTCCTCATACAAATGGAGCAGTTCTTGGCTGGTGTTCCTGAAGACATCACACGGTACATACAAGATGGAAAACCCAAAGATCTCGCTGAGGCGGGGAAGATTGGAGCCAGATGGATGGAAGTGGCAGAAAGCAAGAAAGCTACTGTCAAGGGGAACGATTACCCCAGGGGGAACACCGACCATAAACCCTACAACCGAGGACAGCCAAAGACCCCGCATACCACCCAAGTAAAGCTACAGACACCCTACTCTTCCACCTCACCAGTCTCCAGTAACTCACCTCGGCCCAGTGACCCATCAGATGGAAGATGCTTTAAGTGTAATGAACTGAGACATATCAAGGCCAACTGTCCAAAGAACACCATGCGAGTGCAATTCATTACACCACCATCACACCAAAGATCCCCAGGCCCTGATGCTTCTCAAATACCCTTGGAGCGAAGGGAAAATTTGAGAGTGGGCGGAAAGAAGGTTACTGCGTGGAAAGACACGGGGGCACAAGTGTCAGCTGTCCACCAATCCTTCGTTGACCCCAAATTCATCAACCCAAAGGCCAAAGTTACAATTTACCCCTTCATGTCACAAGCTGTAGACTTGCCTACAGCTCAACTGCCTGTCCAGTACAAAGGCTGGTCAGGAATGTGGACTTTTGCAGTCTATGACAATTATCCTATCCCCATGCTACTGGGAGAAGACTTGGCCAACCAGGTGAAGCGGGCCAAGAGACTGGGAATGGTTACACGTAGCCAAACCAGACAAGCTTCCAGACCCATTCTTGTTCCTGAGCCGTCCACAGAGGCCCCGTCTGTGTTACCAGAGACCCAGACAAAGGTAGTGAATCCAGATTCCATGCCAACCACTGAAACAGCCACAGCACCTCCAGTCTCAGGTCCGGAACTGGAACAGCAACCAGCACCAGCAATTGCAACCCCATCTTCAAACTCAACGCCAAAGGGCGCCAGCGAGCCAGAACTGGCAGAAGCAACAGACAGCCATACCCAAAAGGCTCAGCCAGAGCCTGAAATAACCTCAGGTGCACCAGCGGAGAGCGGTTCACCAGCAACGGAAACAACCCCATCACCTACATTACTTCCAGAGGAACCAAGCCCAAGTCCACAGTCTGAGAAAGAACTGGTGACCCCAGCCGCAAGGGAACAGTTCCAGACTGAGCAGGAAGCAGATGACAGCCTTCAGAAAGCATGGGCGGTGGCACGGAGCACCCCACCGCCTCTCAGCTCTTCTAATCGATCCCGGTTTGTTATAGACCAAGGACTTTTATACAAGGAAATTCTTTCTGGTGGACACCGGGAAGAATGGCAGCCGCAAAAACAGTTGGTGGTTCCAACAAAGTACCGGGGGAAGCTCTTAAGCTTAGCCCATGATCATCCCAGTGGCCATGCTGGGGTGAACAGAACCAAGGACCGGTTGGGGAAGTCCTTCCACTGGGAGGGGATGGGCAAGGATGTTGCCAAGTATGTCCGGTCTTGTGAGGTATGCCAAAGAGTGGGAAAGCCTCAAGACCAGGTCAAGGCCCCTCTCCAGCCACTCCCCATAATTGAGGTCCCATTTCAGCGAGTAGCTGTGGATATTCTGGGCCCTTTACCAAAAAAGACGCCCAGAGGAAAGCAGTACGTACTGACTTTAGTGGACTTTGCTACCCGATGGCTGGAAGCAGTAGCTCTAGGCAACACCAGGGCTAACACTGTGTGCCTGGCCCTCACAGACATCTTTGCCAGGGTAGGTTGGCCCTCCGACATCCTTACAGATTCAGGGTCTAATTTCCTGGCGGGGACCATGGAAAAACTGTGGGAAACTCATGGGGTGAATCACTTGGTTGCCACCCCGTACCACCATCAAACCAATGGCCTGGTGGAAAGGTTCAATGGAACTTTGGGGGCCATGATACGAAAATTCATCAACGAATTCTCCAATAATTGGGACCTAGTGTTGCAGCAGTTGCTGTTTGCCTACAGGGCTGTACCACATCCCAGTTTAGGGTTTTCACCATTTGAGCTTGTGTATGGTCACGAGGTTAAGGGGCCGTTACAGTTGATGAAGCAGCAATGGGAGGGGTTTACGCCTTCTCCAGGAACTAACATTCTGGACTTTGTAAGCAACCTACAAAGCACCCTCCGACACTCTTTAGCCCTTGCTAGAGAGAACCTAAAGGATGCTCAGGAAGAGCAAAAGGCCTGGTATGACAGACATGCCAGAGAACGTTCCTTCAAGGTAGGAGACCAGGTTATGGTCTTGAAGGCGCAACAGGCCCATAAGATGGAAGCATCATGGGAAGGGCCATTCACGGTCCAAGAGCGCCTGGGAACTGTAAACTACCTCATAGCATTTCCCAATTCCTCACTAAAGCCTAAAGTGTACCATGTTAATTCTCTCAAGCCTTTCTATTCCAGAGACTTACAGGTTTGTCAGTTTACAGTCCAGGGAGATGATGCTGAGTGGCCTGACGGTGTCTACTACGACGAAAAAAAAGACGGTGGCGTGGAAGAGGTGAACCTCTCAACCACCCTGGAACGTCTGCAGCGGCGACAAATCAAGGAGCTGTGCACTAGATTCGCCCCATTGTTCTCAGCCACCCCAGGACGGACTGAATGGGCATACCACTCCATTGATACAGGTAATGCTCACCCAATCAGAACCCCACCCTACCGGGTGTCTCCTCATGCCCAAGCTGCTATAGAACGGGAGATCCATAACATGCTACAGATGGGTATAATCCGCTCATCTACCAGTGCATGGGCATCTCCAGTGGTTCTGGTACCCAAACCAGATGGGGAAATACGCTTTTGCGTGGACTACCGTAAGCTAAATGCGGTAACTCGTCCGGACAACTATCCAATGCCACGCACCGATAAGCTATTGGACAAGTTGGGACGTGCCCAGTTCATCTCTACAATAGACTTAACCAAAGGGTACTGGCAAGTACCACTAGATGAACCTGCCAAGGAAAGGTCAGCATTCGTCACCCATGTGGGGGTGTATGAATTCAATGTCCTTCCTTTCGGCCTTCGAAATGCACCTGCCACCTTCCAGAGGCTGGTAGATGGTCTACTAGCTGGAATGGGAGAATTTGCAGTTGCCTACCTCGATGATGTGGCCATTTTTTCAGACTCCTGGCCCAAACACCTACTACACCTGGAAAAGGTCTTTGAGCGCATCAGGCAGGCCGGACTAACTGTTAAGGCCAAAAAGTGTCAAATAGGCCAAAACAGAGTGACTTACCTGGGGCACCAGGTGGGTCGAGGAACCATAAACCCCCTACAGGCCAAGGTGGATGCTATCCAAAAGTGGCCTGTCCCACGGTCCAAAAAGCAGGTCCAATCCTTCTTAGGCTTGGCCGGATACTACAGGCGATTTGTACCACACTACAGCCAAATCGCTGCCCCACTGACCGACCTGACCAAAAAGACCCAGCCAAATGCAGTTAAGTGGACTGATGAGTGTCAAAAGGCCTTTACCCAACTTAAGGCAACGCTCATGTCTGACCCTGTACTCAGGGCCCCGGACTTTGACAAGCCATTCCTAGTAACCACGGATGCATCTGAGCGTGGTATAGGAGCAGTTCTCATGCAGGAAGCAACAGATCACAACTTCCATCCTGTCGTGTTTCTCAGCAAGAAACTGTCTGAGAGGGAAAGTCACTGGTCAGTCAGTGAAAAGGAATGCTATGCCATTGTGTACGCCCTGGAAAAGCTACGCCCATATGTTTGGGGACGGCGGTTCCAACTACAAACTGACCATGCTGCACTAAAGTGGCTTCATACTGCCAAGGGGAACAACAAGAAACTTCTTCGTTGGAGTTTAGCTCTCCAAGATTTTGATTTTGAAATTCAACACATCACAGGAGCTTCTAACAAAGTTGCTGATGCTCTCTCCCGTGAGAGTTTCCCAGAATTCAGTAGTTAAAAAGTGTTCTTAAAATGTAGAAGTCTGTTAGTTATATACTTAGTAGTATATGTAAAGGTGCATGTGTTGTAGTAATCTGTTTATTTTCAAGTTCTAGAAGGAAATCGCCGCCAGTGAGCTTCCCCACTGTCTGCAATTTGGGGGGCGTGTCATAAACAGATAGCTAAGGGTTAATGTCTCTTTCACCTGAAGCACCTGACCAGAGGACCAATCAGGAAACTGGATTTTTTCAACTTTGGGTGGAGGGAATTTTGTGTCTGAGGTCTTTGTTTTCTGTCGGCCTGCTTTCTCTGAGCTTTGGAGAAGTAGTTTCTGCTTTCTAATCTTCTGTTTCTAAGTGTAAGGACAAAGAGATCAGATAGTAAGTTATATGGTTTCTTTTCTTTGGTATTT
The DNA here is from genome assembly GCF_025201925.1 of Gopherus flavomarginatus. Classification (NCBI taxonomy): domain Eukaryota; kingdom Metazoa; phylum Chordata; order Testudines; family Testudinidae; genus Gopherus; species Gopherus flavomarginatus. The sequence goes on along the minus strand of NC_066626.1, from coordinate 20,985,583 downwards.
GCATGAATATAAGTGCTGGAGTGCTTTGATTTGTATTCTTTTTGAATAAGGCTGTTTATTCATATTTCTTTTAAGCAATTAACCCTGTATTTTGTCACCTTAATACAGAGAGACCATTTGTATGTATTTTTCTTTCTTTTTTATATAAAGCTTTCTTTTTAAAACCTGTTAAAGTTTTCTTTACTGGGAAATTTCAGGGAAATTGAGTCTGTACTCACCAGGGAATTGGTGGGAGGAAGAAATCAGGGGGAAATCTGTGTGTGTTGGATTTGCTAGCCTGATTTGGCATTCCCTCTGGGTGAAGAGGAAAGTGCTTTTGTTTCCAGGACTGGGAACGGAGAGGGGGAGTCACTCTGTTTGGATTCACAGAGCTTGTGTCTGTGTATCTCTCCAGGAGCACCTGGAGGGGGGAAGGGAAAAAGGATTATTTCCCTTTGTTGTGAGACTCAAGGGATTTGGGTCTTGGGGTCCCCAGGGAAGGTTTTTCAGGGGGACCAGAGTGCCCCAAAACACTCTAATTTTTTGGGTGGTGGCAGCAAGTACCAGGTCCAAGCTGGTAACTAAGCTTGGAGGTTTTCATGCTAACCCCCATATTTTGGACGCTAAGGTCCAAATCTGGGACTAAAGTTATGACAATCTTAAACCTGGTGCTTATCCATTTAGAAGGAGGGGTGGGGACCCAGAGAGACAAAGGAGTCTCACCTTGGACCAAAGTCATAAAAGGCGGTGGAACAGAACAAAAGAGGCTGCAGTCATGAGAACACCCTTTGCTTTCCACCTAAGCTGTCTGCTGGAACTAACAAAGACTGTACCGGAGGAAAGGATTGGGCTCAGACTAGAAGGAGTCTAGTCTGTGAAAGAAGCTCTGAGGGTGAGATATTACCTGTATCAGTTTCTTAATGTATTAGGCTTAGACATGCGTGTTTTTGCTTTATGTTTGCTTGGTGACTTACTTTGTTCTGTCTGTTATTACTTGAAATCACTCAAATCCTACTTTTTATATTTAATAAAATCACGTTTGTTTATTAATTAACCCAGAGTAAGTGATTAATACTTGGGGAAGAAAACAGCTGTGCATATCTCTCTATCAGTGTTATAGAGGGCAGACAATTTATGAGTTTACCCTGTATATGCTTCATACAGAGTACACCAGATTTATTTGGGATTTGGGTCCCATTGGGAGCTGGGTGTCTGGGTGCTGGAGACAGGAGTACTTGCTGAGCTGTTTTTGGTTAAGTCAGCAGCTTTGGGGGTGTTGCAGCAGGCTAGTGTGTCTGGCTCAACAAGGCAGGGTTCTGGAGTCCCAAGCCAACAAAGAAAACGGGCTCAGAGGTAGTTTCAGCACATCGGGTGATGGTCTCTGTGACCAAACCCATCAGAGTGCTATTCACTTTCACCTCCACCATGCCCACAACAATAAAGCTGGGCTTAGAATTAGATTCAATAGTTAATGAGCTTAGTAGTAAGAGAGATGAAATATTGTATTTAATTTTGAAATAGTACATTCACTTATTAGACTTTTAAAATACTGACTTGGTGCTAAAAAGATATTATTCCTTTAATTTCTCATGAAAACCAGAACTTTAATTAAAAAAAGCTATTTTAAGACTCAAATGAGAGCACTTACATAAAGGAGCTAAGGAATCACACAAAGCCATCCTCACGCAAGGCTGAAAGAGGTGAAAAGTAGAAAAAAATGGAGAGTTTTAACTCTGTCACATTCTGCCTGATGACAGGATGGGGCAGGCCAAGTCGGTTTGGTAAATTCTGGGCTTTGCCGGGCACTCATTCACAATATCTACTAGTGAATTGTGAGGATATGTGGGGGGTGAACATCATAGTGTTTGAACATTCAAATATGTGCTAAGGAGAGAGACAGGGAGATGGGGAGAGAAAGGGCCAGATCCTCAGCTAGAATAAATGGGCACAGCTCCCCTGAATTGAAGTCAATTGAATTTTACAACTCTAATGCATAAACTGAATTGAAATCAATGGAACCACATGGACTGACACCAAGAAAGAAGGTGTCCAAAGAAATCCAATGAAAGGACCGGCTGGCAAATGCTCCAGCATGTGGTCAGGATGAACAACAGATACAGAGTGTGTGTGAAAAACAAGCAGAGAAAAGGGAAAGAGGAAAAAAATCACAACAAAACAGTTGGTACAGAGTGATCCAAATCGTCAGCTGGTGAAAATCCATGTCGCTCCTTCAACTTAACTGGAGCGTTTCCAATTTATTCCAGCTGAGGATCTGGCCCAGTATACAGGGCATGCACTTGTGCCAGCCATGCTTTTGGGGGTGAGTCTTGTGTATAGTCAGGGAGATGTGTTTCTAACTCGAATAATCTTTGAACAAAACTCAACAGCATGAGGCTAAATCATAGCAAGAGTGGTATGCAGCACTGTTGTAGCTGTGTTTGTCCCAGGATGTTAGCAAGACGAGGTGGGTGAGGTACATAAGAACATAAGAACAGCCCCACTGGGTCAGACCAAGGGGTCCATCTAGCCCAGTATTCTGTCTTCCGACAGTGCCCAGTGCCAGGTGCCCCAGAGGGAATGAACAGAACAGGTAATCATCAAGTGATCCATCCCCTGTCGCTCATTCTCAGCTTCTTTATTGGACCAACTTCTGCTGGTGAGAGGTTCACAAACTCAAACTGCTTGTGCAAAGCCAAACAACAGTTCGAGAAGTTCACAAAGCATTGAACTGCACGAGGTTCACACTTTCCTAGAAAGGAGGGGTAAGTTGCCTAGTCTCATGGCTAGAGCACTGGGACTGGGATTCAGAATGAGGTTCAAATCCTGGCTCAGCGATAGACTTCTGTGGTAACTTTAGATAGGTCATTTAATTTATCTGGTGCCTCAGTTCCTCTGATAGTACTGCTTTCATGGGGATAAAATCCATTAATGACTGTGAGGTGCTCAGATACTGTGGTGACATGGGACACCTGAGTAGATAGATAGAGGTATCTAAGGCAATAGGAAGTATATGATTCATTCATACCCTATCTTGCTACTGATATATTTGGGTGGCTTGGATTAATCATCTGAATGTAAGATCAACACAGCATTCCAAAGGAATTAATTAGTGAGTGATTTTTACTGACTCTTGAATCGGGCCAGCTGACTTGTATACATACACCTACAATGTCCACTATGCTATATCTTTGCCCAGCCACCTCAACAATTGTACATCGGGATGAAGCAATTATGGACCCAGAGCTGTGATCACACCACTCACAATCATATTTTCACCTGCATATGTGCTATTGCTCTGTGACTTGTTGGGATGCAATGGCACAGACTGTATGAGAACAAAACCTTAATAGATCTGGACCCAGCCAGTCAGTGCGCTCTTTATAAGGCAGGAGACATACCTGTTACAGTGAATTACTCTAGGAGACCATGATAAGACTATAGCCAGGCAATGCAAATTGCATTTATATATGTTATGTAACTTAGTGTGGGTAAGAGTCAGAAAAGCTTATTGTGTGCTCACAGACCCCCTTGCTTTGTAGGTAAATAGCACTCCGAATATGTCTACACTGCAGTTAAAAACCCACGGCTAGCCCATGCCAGATGACTCAGGCTCACAGGGCTTGGGCTGCAGGGCTGTTTAATTGTATGTAGACGTCTGGGCTTGGGCTGCAGCCTAGGCTCTAGGACCCTATGAGGTAGTCCAAGTCAGCTGGCATGGGCCAGCCGCAGGTGTCTAACTGCAATACAGACATTCCCTCAGAGGCTAAACTTGAAGGAGATTCCCTTTCTCCAGATTTCAGATTTGCCTTCAAGCCCTAGGGTGCTATCAGCTCCTGATTTTGAACTGTAAAAACTGGGAAAGAGAATATTAATGGTTTGTCGATTCTGACTGTGTATTTTTAAAGCATCGTTTTTTGAGGCTTTGAAGAAGGAAAGAGAGATTTGAAAAACTCTGATATATTTTCTAGCCAAAGAATGGACAGGAATTCCACACACACTCTTGGGGAAAGCATCATGCTTCAGTTCCTTTGCAGAGCAGCTATGAAACTCCTGAACAAGTTCGCTAAAATCTCACTCCTTTCCCTTACTGGATTGAACTGCTGATAATCCTGCAGAATTGCTTCTCAATGGGCCGATGCGGCTCCCGTTTTAAATCAGTGGGAGTTGGATCGCCTAAGGTTCTCCAGGAACAGTTACAAACTAATAACTCCAGCTATTAAACCAAAACCATTTTAGCTCACACCCGTATTGTGTGTAGAATCAACGTGAGTGAAATTGACTTGACTGCAGATACACTATGAAGGACTTCAGTCCCACTTAAAATCTTAACATTAGTTTTGATGTCCCAAACCTGACAGTTTCACATGACACACTCAGTGACGCATGTCTAAGAGGGGACATTGACCAGTCAATACAAAAGGATGAGAAGAGAATGTAATTCAGAATATCTTGCCTAGACTTGTATGAGGAGACAGTTGATTTATGCAGTTCCATGTAGGGGAAATAGGTTAATATGTGAGAGCTCCAAACCAGGGAGATGAAAAGAAACAAACTAGGGAAAGGAATGTAACCTCAGTGGCCATGCACTGCAAAATCCTGGGAAACATGAATATAGAGGTATCAAATATAAGTCACAGGAAATTATTAGAGCATTGGGTAAGTACTTGTGAGGCCACATTTGGCAGTCTCAGTGCAGTTCTGGTCACTCATAAAAGAGGATACTACAGAACTAGAGACAGAACCAGAGGGCAATAAAAAGGACTCAGACACCCGTCAAGTTTTAGAAAGGTTAGGCAAACCAAATCTGTATTCTCTACAAAAACAGGAGATTAAGGCCTTCTGAAGGTACAGTGAAGCTTTTGAGAGAGGACACGAAGCTGCTGTGACCCACTTGAGCTCGGGCTCAAGAATGTCATCAGCAAGGGGCAGACAAACTAAAAGGATTTAGGAAGCATTTCAAGGAATAAATTAGCAGGAGCAGAAAAGGGAGCCACTAAATAAAAAGTTGAAATAACGTGAAGGTGAGGAAATTATTTAGAGGGAGGGAAAAACATTGTGAGACAGGATAAGCCAGCCTTTTAAAATGAGAAATAGAATATTAATCTGGTGGGTTTTCTGTGAGTGGTGAAACAGAGGGAAAAGCCACTTGGTTGGATGTGTCAAACAGGGCAGCCCAGAAGATTCAGGGGGCCTGGGGCAAAGCGGGGGAGCTGTTGCGCTTGTACTCACCTGATGGTCCAGGTCTTTGGCAGCACTGAAGGCCCCCCGCCACCGAAATGCCATCGAAGACCCGGACCACTGCCGGGTCATGTCTTGCGGGGTCCCTGCGGGGCCTGGGGCAAATTGCCCCACTTGCCCCCCCGGGCGGCGTTGTGTCAAACAGATTGCGTGTGTATGAGTCAGTGAGGCAAGTAGCCTTAAACGCTGCATTACAATAAGTTGACCAAAAGGTGGCTCTCTCTCTAAATCATAAGGTCAGACCACTCCAGCAGCAGGAAAAACAAGTGAGAGGGTCCAGAAACTCCATGAATTTCCTATGTTTCCTATGAATTAGACATTCCCATGGAGCAGGAAGAGGTATTAGCCCTCCATGTCCATGAATATGCTGATATGTGTGGGGGAATCACATGGATGTCAGAGCACGAGGGCTGGGGCACTCACTTGGTGGCCTAGTGCATCCGTGCTACCATCCCAAGCACACCTCTGTGGCAGCACAGGTCTCTCAGGAGTCAGGTTGCCTGGGACAATGGGAGTTAAGAAGTGAAATTCCTCATAAGATAATACTGCAGGGAAATCCATGCAGGTCTGAAAGGGAACTATGCCACTAAGAATGTCTCCTCCTAAGATCATCTGCCTCCCAGCCACCAAAACCACACAGAGAGCACATGCCAGGGCTTGCGGGGAGTCCGATGTGGGGGAGAATGCCAAACTGGCTCCCTTCCGGCACAGGCTGGTTTCCATGTCCTCCACCGGAAAATATATTGAAGGGAAGAGCTGGCCCTAAGTGCCCTGATTTGAGTCTGCTGATAGCTGGCACCAGGAACAGAATACATGAGATACAGATACAGGGCCAGCTAGTGCAACTGAGAAATGGGGGATGGAAAGGGGCTGCTCCGCTGATCCTGAGGCTGGGTGCCTGTCTGTCCCCTTGCCCTGGGCTCAGCAGTGACAGCCGATATAAAATTTGAATTTTAAATAGTTACATCTGTTCAAATCAAAACAACATTTAGTGCAGCCTTGCCAAACCCTGTCTCCAATGACAGCATTTGGAAAGGCCCTTTTGTCCTTACTGGAGGCTCACTGAAATCAGTGGGAGTAGCATGCATCCATCTGAGTGCCAAGACTGGCTTTTTAATGTCCAAGCCATAGCATGAGGAACTCAGCAGCTTAGATTCATGATGCAGCAATGACTTTGCAACACTACAAGGGCGAAGGACCAGGAATATACTCTTTAATGGCAGCGTCTGAGCTGGCAATAATCAATTGGGAAACTTTTGAACTTCTCTTATTACTCTCCCAGGGCTTGTTTTCCTTGACATGCTCAAATATACCATGTGTTCCGCCACACTCTAACAACGTTAGTATGAAGTCCCTTGTTCATTGCAAGGGCCAGTTTCATGATGACATGATCAAAGATCATGGAAGAACCTAAGGCTAGGAATAGTTATTTACATCATACTGGATAAAGAGCCTCAAAGGAGCAATCTCAGAAGCACAGCTTGTGACACTGAAACGAGCAGAAGCCGACAAGCAGCAGGAGGTGTTGAGCTCCTTGGACGGTGGTCATTTTTAATGCAGATCTTGAAAATTGTCACCACTTTAGGAAGAACATAACTAAAAAATGGCTGGGAGGCAAACATATTTGAGTTTAAACAATATGAATTTAAAATACGAACAACCATCTTGGTGGATTAATCAATTCAATTTTTTTTTTCCTGTGCAGCTGCATTTTGCTAAGTAACACATTCTATTTCAAGGCTGCTAATGCAGGAGCAGCTGCAACACGCTCTGGGGATTTTTTAAAATCTTGATGAAATTAAAGGCAGAGACATAAAAACAAATTCTTCACCGCTACCCTGGCTGATGCCATTATAACACTAACAGTATTTTCAAGTATATCATATACTCGGATAGTGCTACTTTTAACTAGCATAGGTAATAAAAACACTGCATGTATTGATAGCACTTTCCCTCCAGCAAGCTAAAGGTAATTTACAAATATTAAGGAATTCAGCCTCATGGCTCCCCTGTGAAACTGGGGAATATTATCTCTATTTTACATGAGGAAACTGAGTCATCAAGTATTTTTCCCAAGTGCCTGGGTTCCAGAACTGGGTGCACATAGTTGCATGAATACCACAGCTGTGATTGCAAGCACAAATGAGGTGTTTGCATATGAAAATGGACAGTGATGGTAAGGCTAGCCATTTGTTCTCGGAAGCCTGATTGCAGAAACTGAGTCTGTGATTGAGGCCCATAACATAAGAACGGCCATACTGGGTCAGACCAATGGCCCATCTATCCCAGTGTCCTGTCTTCCGACAATGGCCAATGTCAGATGCTTCAAAGAGAATGAATGGAACAAGGCAGTTATGATCCATCCCTGTCATCTAGTCCTCTCATATGGCAGTGAGAAGCTTAGGAACACCAAGAGCATGGGAGTTGCATCCCTGGTCATCTTGGCTATTAGTCATTGGTGGACCTATCCTCCATGACTGCACGCATCTTTTTGCTCACATGCAATTTTTAAAATCAGGCCTTAAGTGACTTGCTCAAAGTCACCCTGAAAACCCGTGGCCTGACTGGGAACAGAACTAAGGTCTCAACTCCCAGTACTTTGTCTTCTATATCACAATATTGACCTTCCTTCCTACAACAGCTCTAGCAAACTCCAGAGTCGCAGGGTTGATTGCTTCAAGGGTTCTCTGAGTGGAATTCAAGCCCCTTTCAAAACATATCAAGTCACATCTACTCAGAGAGCAGAAGGAAAAAGAGAGTCTCTTCTTTCCAGCGCCAAAAGCCTCACCTGACTTCCAGGGCACCTAAAGCCCCATTTGTCCCCTCACCCATTTCCACAATGTCCGGCTCTAGGCTCTCTGATAGCTTCTGCGCTGCGTGGCTCCCGGGAAGCAGCCGGCTTGTCCAGCTCTTAGACTTAGGGGCGGCCGGGGGGGTCCACGTGCTGCCCTGCCCGCAGGCGCAGCTCCCATTGGCCAGGTCAGGGCAAAGACGAACTAGCGCGACTCATGAGTGCTCAGCAGGCAGCTGTGCCTCTCCTGCTGCTGCCGGCCCTCTTCTCCTCCTCGTGCTCCTCCTGTGGCTGAGCTCAAGCTGCGGCGTGTGCCCCTATGGCGACCCCGCAGTCTGTCACCTCATCACCGGCACCCAGGAATTTGGGGTATGTATCCCTGTCTTCCAGTGCTGGGAAAGGGGGTGCTGGAGGGGAGGAGAGGGGAACAGAGTAGAGCCCCCTCAGTGCCAGGTAGCCAGTCTCCGGCCCCTTCGCTCTGGGGTCCAACCTTCATGCTGGGCATGGCAGCGCTGCAGCCCCTGGGTAAGGGGCCCATGGGCACGGGAAGTCTCCTGTAGCTAGGATGACCAAGCAACAGAGGAAGGGTGGGTGGAGTAAGCGGGAGGTGGGGCCTCGAGACAGAGGGTGGGGCAAGGGTGTTTGGTTTTCTGGAATTAGAAAGTTGGCAGCCCTATCCAGCTCTCAACTTTTCAGCTTCAACAGGGCAAATGGAACATCCAGCATTTGGGGCAGCGTAATACATTCAGTTCAACAGCCCATAACAGCAGAAGGATGCTGCCCTGGACTGGACACACTAGTCATACCACCATGTCCTTTAATTCACTTGATGGTGCCAGAGAATTCAGACAACCTTGTCACGCAGTTTAGGTCCATTTTCCCACAGAGTACACAGGGCCTTGCCCATAGCACCCTGGGGTAAGGCACAGCCATCAACCAAGTTGTGGCCAGAAGCAAAAGGTTTACTGAGTTTGGGAGGTTTCCCTGCTCTTAGGATGAGGGCTGAGAGGGCCTGCTCAGGCTTTCCCCTTAAGTCAGGGGACTATGGTTAACACAGCATTGACCAAGAATGCAGCATGACCAGGAAGAGTGTTTCCCCAGTCCAGCCACTGCCAGATGAAGGGTTCCTGGGCAAGCTTACTGCTAGCTGTCAGAATAGCTTCCTGTGGATGAAGGGGGTGGTTGGCCTCTTTGCCGCCTCCTTACAGACAGAAACCAGGAAAGGGGAATGCTCCCAGAAGACAATGGGAGGAAGGGAATATGTTGCTGACACCCTCTCCTAGAATACATCAATGGTGAAAGCCTGGGGCTTGTTGGTGGGGGCAAAAAGGAGTTGGGGAGAGGAGAACCAGAAGCTCAGTGGACACGAGATCTCTCCTCTCCTACTGAAATCAAGGAAAGGCTGGAGAAGGGAACTTCATGCATCATCCTGCTCTGGTAGAAGAGGTGGACTGGTATTTGCTCCCCTGTATGGAGGAGAGGAGTGCCAGTTTGTGCTCCTAGGTCATGGCTGATGGTTTTAGGCCTGATCCTGCCAGGAGCTGAGCTCCTCAGGGGGTGAGGATGCTGAGACCCCTTTGCTCCTGTGCACCTGGCTGCCTCTGACCAGCAGGCAGGCCCAAATTAAAAAATGGTGGTCCCTGTGGACTATGAAAATTCGCCAGGTTGCACTGCCACTCATGGTTTTGTTGTTTGTTTGGTTTTCTGCTGATTAGAGAAAGACTCATGAAATAGTGGCCCTGTGCAAATGCAGCAAGTGCACACTGGTTAATCCAGGCCTGCCGTACAAGTCTCAGACAGGTTGAGCTCTTTGTCTAATCTCAAACCAACAGTGTGGGAGAACAGGCTAAACCTCTTGACTCGTCTCTAGAGTCCAGGAATCCATCTTGCTATGCTGGGAAGGGGACACTCCCAAACTGCACCCATGTTAGAACATGCTGGAACCACTAAAAATGGTTCCTACAGCCTGGAAAGAAATCAAAAGCCTGCTAAATTCAAGTATTCAGCTAGTCTTCTTTGTGAAATGCATTTTACTTACTTTCCCGCAAACGGTTCAAACCCTCAGGTGCCAATGACACAGGGGAAAATGTGCTGACCAAAAAACAGTCCTACCCAGTAATGATAGCGTTCTTGAGGCCTGCCTTTATCACACGTCTAAGCTGTGTCAAGACCCTGAGATTTAAGCAAGAGGCAACACTAAAAATAGACAGAACAATTGCTGCTCGTTGGTTTGACTTGTAAGGATTTTTTATTACAAATGTAGTTAGCTTTGTATTTAATATATGTCAGGGAGCTTCTTGGATAGTTGGAAGCATTCAGCCCTTGCTTTGCAAGTGTAACACATCTGAGGAAGACATCATTCTCCTGCTAATGCACACTTTGTTGTAGCTTATGGCTTGCCTGCCTTTCCCCAGTCCTGCAACTAGATCCATGCGGGTGGATTCCTGCCCTTGGACAGACTTCAGTACCCAGACAGATCTAAGCTGCAGGACTGGAACCTTTGAGGTCACATCCTATTGATTCCAAGACACAGAAGGGTTCAGGCCCCTAATCTATCAGTGAACTAAATGACTTCTGACCCTGGGTGGTAAACTCTGAACTCAGCTAGTAACCGGTCAGATCACTCAGGTTGCCAACTCATCTTATGTAAGTAGTGAATGCTGACTGAGCAATGGTAGAATAGATAAAGGATTTTAAATAACTGTGCTTGAAAAACAACAGTGATTGCTTATTTCCTCCACCCCAGCACTCAGGAGTTCTGACTATATCTACTGTCCAGCTGGAGAGTGCTGAGCAAAAGCTCACTCCCTCCATGCAGATGTTCCTATGCATATAACAATTCACTGCCCCCAGCTAGCACTGGTAACGTTTTGTAAGATGAAAAACATCAGGTAATCCTAAACCTTTGTTCTTCCAGAAAAATAGGCTGTCAAGGGCACTTCCTTTGTTCCACCCAATCCTCCCACCTAACTGGACCCTATGTAGTCTTCTCCTGCTCTCCTTGTTGTGCTATCTCTTGTGCCTTATCCCATCTCCATGCGTGTCCAATGAGCAGCTTCATCATTCAAATCGCACATTTCTTCTGTCAAGCCAACACAGAAGCAATAATCCACCATAAAACCACATCCTAAAAACCCCTGCAGCATCTTCGACCAACTGGCATATTTATGACTCTGCTGTGATCTCTAAGTGAGTTCTTTGGAGCAATTGTGGAGAACCAGGCACACACTTGGTGCTCAATAGATACTAAATATTATCTAATAATGTTAACACCCACCTCCTTTCACACAAGCTGAGGGGCTAGCCCATATGTTTTCGGTTTTGTGATGCTGGCCATGTCTCTGTAAGATTATATGACTGAAAACTCCAAACGTTCCTCCATTTATCTATGACCTTGATATATTTTTTTAGGCAATGCTTGCTTCTCTGTTTCGCCCTGCCAAAGACCTCAGCCCTTATTTATTGCTGGTTGACCACTCTAACTTTGATTAATTATTCTCTGTGTTAATATCAAACAGCCCCTGGCTTCCTCAAACAGATTACAGCTTCTGTCAAATTATTGCCCCCCTCCCAATACAGAAAATGTATAAATGATGGCCACTCAGTCCAATGGGAATGAAACAGACACATTGTAATTATAGCTTTAAAAAACCCACTAGTGAGTCAGTTTTCAAAATGAACTTGAAATGACTTGTGATGTAGAGGATCAAGAACAGTAAAGGCTGGGACTTATATTTTCTGCTGCTAAAAGCAGAGAAAGCAAGAAAATGGTGATTTTTGTTGTTGTTACCTTTATGTTGCTTCAGAAACACAAGGCTGAATTTCTTGAGAAGTAAGGAAGGATGTAAGAGATTTTAACCCATTGTAAGTTTTGAGACGGAAAGAAGATCTGTTTTTATAGAATGGATACAATTTTATCTTATAAGGAACTTGCTGCATTAGATTAACTAAACTATGTACACTTTCAACTTCCATAAATACCTTTTATTCAAAGATCAAAAAGCATTTTGTACACATTCAGGAATCAAATAATTCTCACAACTACATGAGAGATGGGTACATTTTATTACTCCCACTGCATTGTCTGATCAACTAGGTACAAATTGGCTCCGGGGCATAATTCTGAACCTCTTACTCATTCTGACGATTCACAAGTAGGTCATTTAGTTCCATGGGTCTACCAAAGTGATAGCTTTTCAGCCAATAAGAGTATGAAAGACTGACCGAGCTGGCAACAGTACCCAGGAGTCCTGACTGCCAGTTCCTTAATCAACCAGTAACAGCTCACTCCCTCCAATGATATTCTGGTCTGCTAGCTTACAATATTAAACGAGTTAAGGAAACAGAACAGCAACAAAGGTTTTAGTGGGTTTCGTATATAGTGTTTTAGATTTTCAGATTCTCCTGTTCATGAACCCAGAGCCAGAGGTGTTTGAACGGCACTGGGCAAGTTGGAGTCCTTTGTCTAACAGATTGGCAAGAGTGTGCAGTTATTGCCAAGCTCCTAAATCGTTACCTTAGTGCTGTACCTGCTTCTGAGGTAATTGGCTCAAATCTCCACTGCATCCAATAAGCACAGGGAACAGCTAGGTGGGGTCAGTAGACACAAAGGAGTTGGTTGAAGCTCCTTGATCCTGGGGCCAGTCCTATGCCAGCATTGACTCTAGGGCTGGGTGAAAACTGTCCTTTCTTTGTGTGGGGGGAAAGTTGGGTTTTCAATGAAACTAACACTTTTGTGGAAATTGTCGGCTTTTCTCAAAAACAAAAAAAATATCTATTTTCCAACCAGAAAATTTGAAAACCTGAAAACCTAGAAGTTTTGGCCAAATTTCAGCTAGAAGTTTTTGAGAGTTAAATGTTTGGTTAAGGGGGCTTTTGTTTTTCTAATGAAAAATCAATTTTTTCCATGCGGAGGAAAAAATTCTGATCAGCTGGACTGGTGTGTGTGTGTGTGTGTATGTGTGTGTTTTCAGGGTTGCTCTAAACTACACCAGATATCTATGGCCCTAAAAGCCTGGTTTGGAGGCTGGGGATGGCTGGAATGCCACAGTGGTTTGACTATACAATGGATACATTCATGGCCAGCTCTGGCTTTTTTGCCGCCCCAAGCAAAAAAAAAAAAAGGGGGGGGGGCGGGGCCACCAGAGCAGCAAAGCAGGAGGAAAAAAAACAAAATAGCATGGCTGGAGCAGCAAAGCAGGGGGGGAGGGAGGGAACACGGGGTGTCTGGAGCGGCAAAGCGGGGAGGCAGGGGGAGAAACAACGGAGCAGCCAGCAAAGCAGAGGAAAAACAAAACAAAAAACCGTACAGAGTGGCCAGAGCCAGGGGACTCCCTGTGCTGCAGAGTGTGCTCCCGGTCTAATGGGGGGAAGGGGAGGGAGCGGTGGGGAGAGAGAGAAGGGGGGCAGCCAGTGCTTCAGCAGGACGCTCACCCCGTGGCCCCGACTGCCGCGCCGCCTGCCGGGAGGGCTCTGCAGCGCTCCGGTCGGCGGGGAGGGAAGGACACGGGCTGCCCTGCTGAGTTTGCTGCAGGGTGCTCCCCTCCTCTGCGCCGCCACCTCCTACAGGGCGGCTGGAGCAGCGAACAAAAAAAAAAGCGGCCGTGCCGCCCTAGGTTTGTGCGGAAGCCGCCCCATAGAATCTGCTGCCCCAACACGAGCTTGCTCAGCTGGTGCCTGGAGCCGGCCCTGGATACACTCCAATACCAGGTGCTGGACATGTTTGTGGTATAGGAGCTGGGTGCTCCATACCACATAAAGGATTCCCCTATGCCAGGGAAATCTAAAGCGTCTTGAGGGACATAGTCCATTTAATCTGGGTGCAATCAGGAATTCAGGAACTCTGTCGTCAAAACTCACTTCTAATACTGACCTCCATCCCGCCCTCCACCCATGGCCTCAGTAGATACAACACTTACCTATCTCACAGCAGTATTGTGAGGATTGAACAGTTAATGTCTTAAAGTGCATTGAAGGTGAGAAGTAAGGGCTAAGAATTGGTCAAATACGCAAATATTCCTTGCTCCAGTTTTAAAAGCTATTTGTTACAGTATTGTTGTGTGCTACAGTAGCACTGACAAGCCCAAACCAAAGCTGAGCCCCTACTGTTCTAGGCACTGCACATCCACACAGTGACAGAGTTCCTGTCCCAAAGAACTTACAGTCTCAATGGATAAAAGGTGGTGGAAGAAGGGAAGTACAATAAACCGCATTTTACAGATGGGAAATGGAGGCACTGAGAGATTAAATGACTCGCCCAAGCTGGTGCAGGGAGTCTTTGGCAGAGCCAGGTACTGGACCTAGATCTTCCGAGTCACAGTCCAGTGAACCACCCTTCCTCAACAGCACTGGACATGAGAAATGTGAAGCAAAGCAGGACATACGAGGTGCTTCTTTGGAGCTTGAACCTGCTTTCAATGAAGTCTGTGGGACTTTTGCCATTGACTTCAATGGAAACAGGATTAGATCCTGTTATATTAATATTCCACATACTCCTAGTTCACAGGAGCGCTGCTGTCTGAGCAGCCCTGCTGTCTGAGCAGCCCTGCTGTCTGAGCAGCGTACGCAAATCAAAAGCTGGGGGATGCTTGTATGTGCACTGGGTTGTTTCCACAGCATGAAAGACTTTGCCCTCTAGATCTTTTAAGTAATGTACACAGACGTGTCCTCCTATAATTTAAATGACTCAGTAAAGCAAACTGAGAAACTTCTTTGCTATGGTTCAGAGTCAGTAAACCCTTCACACACATTGCACAGAGAGTTGTACATTTCAACAAAAGGTTACACAATCAAAAACAAATATAAGGAACTAGTTGTAGTCTCCCCAAGTCTTTTTAAACCTAAACCATCCAAATAACTCAGTTTGAAAAGTAAAGGTTCACAGTGCAGATTGTATCAGTCTGAAACACTTGCATGAGTTTATTTTGATTTCTGAAAGCACATTGCTTGAAGCTTTGTATTGAATTAGCGAGTCACTGATTGAGGTTTACGATCTGCCCCCAGATGCACAAAGCCATTGGAAACTCCCATTGGCTCCGAGTATTGTCTTGAAATCAAAGGAAGCTGCTGGCACACAATAGATGGCAGAATCTGGCCCTTAGCCAGTAGACAAGTGTGAAAGGCAACAAATAACTGTACAGACAAAAGGACCCAGTGCAATCCAGCAGCAACTTATAAAGCCCATTGTCATGCAAATATCCCATGCCTTATCAAAAAAACAAAAACTGGGGTGTGGGGGTGGAAGAGGGAAACCCAGCTGTGGAATATTGCTCTGCTCTTGGCTGAATCTTTAAAAAAAACTGATCTCTGGACTCCGTGACAATAAAATTAGTGAAGGTGCAATGGGCTTGGGTAAAGTAAGAAGCAACCAGAGTCAAAACTTCCTCTGAGATTCGGAAATAGCAAGTACCCACCCTAGAAATCTAGCCAGAAAGCATGCCCCTGAAAGTGCACTACCCAATTTTGCCAAAGCAAGAGGGGTGGATGTCATTTGGATAAAATTCAGATAAGCATCCTGAACTACTGCATGCTCATCCAACCTGAATCGCTGAACCTTTAGGGGTTCAACCATGGCTAATTAAAACATCTGTTATAAACCTGTCAATCAAAGAGAAAGATGCTTGGTGCTCAGGGCCTCATTTAAGGACTTTTTGGGGGGAACCATTAAATTACTGTATGCACGAAGTGCGGTGGGTGAGGAAGGGAGAACTGAAGGAGATGGAAGAGAAGAACAGAGGTGTTGAGTGTGTGAAGCTTCCTTAAAATCTAGAATGCAGGGCAAAGTATCAAGTGTAGATCTATAAGTGGAATTTTCAAAAGCATCTAAGTGACTAGTCCCATTGACTTGACACTTGCACACTTTTGAAAATTCCCCTGTCTCTTTTTTGGCTGGGATTTTCAAATTCGTCTAAGGAAATTAGGTGCATTGAAATCCAATGGAAGTTGGACACCTAAGTCCCTTGGCTGCCTTGACAAATCAAGTACAAACAGGAGCATTTCCCAAAGCAATAAATCACAGAAAGTAAAAATATTTTAGATGTGGAACTAAACAAAACCTTTATATACAGTCATACAGTTATATACAAATAGATTTTGAATATGTGGGGTTTTAATAAAAACGTACTGAAACCCAAACCAAAAACCTTATAACCTAACAGACATAGATACAGGCTGAGATTTTCAGATCTGACTGCTTAAACATAAGCTTCTAAATTCATATTTAAACGCCTAAATAATTGGGCTAGTTTTCAAATATGCTGAGGAAGGAGAAACTGCCAGACTTCAAAGTAAACTCTTCCGGGCAGTTTCAAGCTCAGGCCAGCTGTTTAGGTGCTTAAATATGGCCACAGCTCCTAAATTTAACCATCCTTTTCAATCACACAATTTATAAGCAATCCCAAGTTAGCATTCAGCAAACTGCTACAACTCATTTCTGTTTTTGATACCACTGAAAGTTAAATAAAAACACAAGGCAAACAAAAATAGCAAATTTGCTTAAATCAGGTATTGCATGTAAATAATAATACTTTTATGATTTTCATCTCAAAGAACCACTAATTATTGTCGACAACTGTATTTTATCACCAAGACCGCATTCAGTCTATTACAAAGTGGGCTTGATTTACAAAAATGTGTGCATGCAGTTGTGCATTTCCACCTCTAAAATGAATGCATGAGTGCTGCATTTGTACATGCAAACTGGGAAATTGCACGTGCAAATGAGAAGTTTGTTGCTGTTAGCATGTACAATCATGGCTGTTAAGTGAATTAGCCACTCAGTTATATATGTATTTGCATACATGCAATGACACACAGACACGTTATAAAACGTCACCATAGATGACCCAGCACTGCAAGGTCCATTTGTTCTTCCTTGCGGCTGAGGCCAAGGAGAATCTGTGTGGTCCAGCAGATAAGGCATTGGCCTAGGATTTGAATGAGCTGGGTTCTGGCATCTGGATTGTCCCCTGAACTGCTGGGTGATGTTAGGCAAGTCACTTCCTCTCTGTACTGCTGCGTCCCCTCCCTCTGTGTCTCTTGTCTATTTACATTGTAAACTCCTCAGGACAGGAATTCTCTGATATAAGTTATCTAGCACAATGGTATCCCAATATCATTTAGATGCTTTTGTAATAGAACTAAATAATACTATGCGTGGGAGAAAAGAAAGATTTAAATATGATCTATGGGGCTGGGCTGTTGTATACATTAATTATTGGTCAAAGAGGATTAACTGGAGCCGTTTGTTTACATAATTGCATTTTTAAAGTGTCCCAAGGAAGGGCTACAGCAAAGGAAAGGTGCTTCTTTTTTACTGAATCAGTGTAAAAACGAAAACAGATTCACATTAGACCCAGACCTCTCTTTTTTCAAAGATGTGCGGTCTTTTTTCGTCACTTCCTACTGGGGCAAAAATGTTTTGCCAAAACATTTTTTCTGCACAAAAAGTGTCAGCTTTCCATGGAAGAATGTGGGCTTCTTGTCCAAAAACTGAAGCCTAGAAACTTTTCTGCCAAAAGACAAAAGACTTGTTTCTAGTTGAAAATGCTCAGTTTTTCAATTAAAAACAACAACAAAAAAAGATTTCTGACCCGCTCCCCTGCTTACCTCTGCCTCTGTTTGTTGGCCAGACCAGATGTGCCAGCAGGATAAGGCCAGTGGTGGGATCAATATTTCCCTCATCTCCCTGTTCCAGAATTCTAGGGAAGCCACTTCTACTGTGAATGAGTAAAATTCAAATACTAACATAGCAGAAAGGGGGGGGATCCCAGCAGGCAAAACCCATCCTCAGTGTAACTCTGCAGAAGTCAATGGAGTTACATCAGAGATGGATTTACCCCAATAGTCCCATCTCTCTCCTCCAGATGTCAGCACAGGACTATATAATATCTTCCCCTCCCCCAGCACCCATTCATAAAGTAGAAGCTGATTTGTGGCCTCTCTGTGATCGTGAGGAAGAGCAGGCATCTTTGCTTGTCTCTCTACTAGATTTGTTTTTCTAATTTCTTTTTACTTGAAGGTTTACCAGCTGCTTTATTAGCAGACCGAGCTTCCCTTGCAATCTCTCTCCCTTTCCCCCCTTTTTGTTCCTAGACACAATCAGTGTCTCTGGTCCCAGCTGCCACTGCTGATTTTTCATTACAGTTTAATTTAAAACTGGGATTGGAATGGAAATGTCCTTTTGCCATTTGGGGTTTGTGAGGCCTGTGGTTTTATTGCCAAAGGCACAAATGTTAGTTACTACTGTTTTTCCAGTGTGTAAGTGTTAGGGGCCTGAGGAGAAGGGTGTGTGTGAAAGTGGTGCAGATGCTTGTGGGGCACAGGGAAAACGAAATAAATCCACCTCACATAGAAAAGATAATCCAATTCTGTACTTCATTTGAGTATTGATGCTGGTGTACATGTTGGTGTGTTTGTTGTTTGGGGTGAGGTGGGGGGGTCGAAGAGCCTGGGAGGAGGTTAATATGTCCCAGGGCACCAGGTCTACTCATCAGGTGGATGTAAAGATACACAAAAGGCCTGGTACTATGCTTCTCTGAAAAAAAAACTAGCTTTCGTTTAATACCTACAACCTCTCTCGTTCCACACTGCAAATAGAACTTTAATGAGACCCAAGCAGTGCTTCTGAGCCCCTGCTTAGCAATAGCGCTTCAGGGGAGATAAACAAATCAACAGCAAAGCTTGTCTCCCAGAGAGAGGAAACTCTGTAATCGGCCCTCCTGTCTCCCTTCTGTGTCTGCACCAGTGTGTGAGAGGATTAAGAATAGCTCACCAGGCATGCCTTATAGTGCAACGATGAACCCCCAAGGAGGGCAAATGAGTGAACTTTCCACAGGCCTTCATTGCCTGGCGTGCTTCTGAATACTCCATATGGGGTGTGGGGGGGGAGGGGCGGGGGAGATGTTCTTGGCCAGTCTATGTAGAAATAATCAGATGAAGAAGGCAAAATTGTCAGCGACTACATCTCTAAGTTCAAAATTAAATTGCGCTGAGAGGAAACTCAGCCCTTCCCCCAAGGGATGGATGGCGGAGAGAGGTTGGACAGTTACATTCTTCAATTTAAATATTTAGCATCGGCACAGGAATTTACTGTTTCTAGCGTGGCAGATTGCAAAAGGGAGGCCTAATCTGTTATCTGTTATGCTAAAAACAATTACTGTCTCCCCTCCCAGCCAGACCCTTATCTTTTCCTGGCTACATCATTTCAGATGTCAGACGGAACTCTCCATTACTTCCTTGGATCATGCTGACTCTTTACACGTCCTCCATGTCAACCTCTTCCCCAGCTGGCCTAAGGCTGCTCCGGAACTTGACCTTGACTGGTACTGATTCATTGTTAGTGTGCCAGCCTGGGAGCACACGAGGCTCTGTTTTGAATAGAGCAGATTTTCTCCATTTCTCAAGCAACTCCACTGTTAAATAGACCCTTGGTTACACATTTCATGGCTCTGAATGAATGGGATTTTGCCTGTATTTGTAATTCCTAGCTCAATGCTGAGCACTTTCTTCAAAACACTGACCTTCCTCAATTTCCATTGCACTGAATGGGAGTTGAAGTTCCTCAGCATCTTGAAGGATTGAGGCTTTTAAAATTAGCTAGAATTCTACAGTTCCGAGTATAGGTCATGCTAATGGGAGCTGAAGATGAAATCCACTGATCTGACTATCTAGGTGTTTATATCATGTTCAACATGCTAGCTGAGCTGAGATGTAGACGAGGGCAGAGTTGTGTGTAGCGCCTTGAAGAGGAGGAGGAAGATTTTGGATTTGATGCAGAAGGACCCAGTGAAGGCTCTTGGGAAGCAGGAGAGATTGTTAGACTCAGCCAGGATGGAAGATGATGTTAGCTGAGACTTTTTGGATAGACTATAAAGGGGAGGCCTTCCGGTAGTACTGAAGTGTCGTACTGAGGGCAAGACATCTACAAAGGTGATGTAAGGAGCAATAAGAGAAGAATGAAGGGTAAGTTGACCGAGCCATGAACCAGGGCTTCAGCAGTCAGGATCAGGAAGGAAAGGATGTATTTTAGAGTTACTGTACATGAGGAGACAAAAGATTTGGCAAGAGCATAATTATGTAGTAAAAGCAGAATAAAGAAGTGCCAAAGATCGACAGTCGTAGCCTCTCCTTTAGGGGTCCCAGTTTACTGGCACTATTCTCTTAGAAGTGATGATCCTTGTGTGTTGTCCAATTATTGGGGAGCAGCACATCTATCCAGTCTGGCTCTGGGCCCATCCAGTGCCTCAGTTTCCCTCTCAATATCACACCACACTTTCCCTCTCTCCTGTCAGTCACTGGCATCCAATGGCCTAAGTCACTGAAGTGACTTGGCCCCCCCCTTTTTAGAGTATAAACCAAATCCAAATATAAACACAAGACAAGTTTTCTTTCCCACGAGTCTATCTGTTCTTCCACAACACACTTTTCCAAGACTGCCCCTCTTTTGAGCTCTCGTCAGTGCTTTCACCCTCCCCTCATTCAGAGGGGTTCCTGCATCACTTCACTAGCTAGCAACCTAACAGTCTCTGTTCTCTCCTTCACAGAAGAGCTGCAGGGTTTCCTGCACCCCCTCACTATGTGGCAGTATAGAGGGATCCCATGCCCACCTTCTTCACTGGTTCCCTTCCCAGCCCTTGAGGCTCTGAATCCCTGCCCTTGCTACTTCCAGCCCTCCTGGCTGCCCAGGTCTCGTCTCCCACCAGTCTCCCAGGTCTTCTTTTCCTCCTAGAACTCCTCTGTACCTGTTCATCTCCCCCTTACTGAATTACTGGCTGCTCTGATTCTTCCAGCAGCCTGCTCCTAGTCACCTGACCCTTTGTTGCTCATTTCCTACACCTGGAGAGGTAAGCTAAGTGATTATCTACACAAGCATTTAGTTCATGGCAGCTGCAATGTGACTCTCCCCCTCGCTAGCCAGCCTTGGACTAACTGTCTGTGTGGATCCTCCTGACACACTTTAAGATTTCATTAATGCACTTTCAAAGAGGACTCGATCAAAGCACACTGATGAACTATTAATGAGCATAAGCAGGGTCCATGCAGACAGTCTGCAGCAGACTAGTGTGGGTTAGATGCACACCTCAGTTTGCTGCAACCTGTTTGTGCAGCTAACCCCATAGTCTGGCACAGACACAGCTGAGTCCCAACATTTTTAAAGGGAAAGTTCACCCTGTGACACAGGGAAATGGAGATTTTGTCCGTTTCCACATAATTGGCTAAATAAATAGTTTGACGGCGTCATTCTGTTTTCCCACATATGCACCTGCAATGCTTTGTCCTCCCACCTTCCTCTGCTTCTTACCCTATTCCCCTCCTCTCGATTGTCCTTCTCCACCTTAATATTAATGATGCTTTGAACTTCTATAGCACTTCCATCTGAAGATCACAAAGTGCCTTATAAACAATGAATTGCGCCTCCCAGTATCCCTGTGAGATGTGGAAATTGAGTGAGTATGACTAAGTGACAAATTATCTATTAGTATTTCCAAAGTACCTATCCTTTATAGTATCTGGGTGCCACGAAAAGCTGAAAGAGGACAGTGGGATCTGTCCCAAAAGGAGAGCAATTATCTGTCCTGCTCTTTGATTTCGTTGTTGGGTCCTACACTGGAGCGCACTGCAGGATTTTCTTGGGGAAAGTTTTACTGAAGAGGTGAGTTTTGCAATGAGGTCTGAAGATGGACAGGACAGTACCCTTCTGAATCTCCTTTGGGACAGAGATGTCTTTAGTGGGTACAACACTCTAATGAGCCTGCTCTGTACTCCAGCTTCCTTGAGTTCCATTAGTGGTAGCGGCCTTGTGGATTCTGAAAGAGAGATGGTCCTTCAGAGAGCTTGATTCTATGCTACTGAATCCTTTATACTGCATGTCTGGTGACATGAGAGCCAATTCAAATTCTCTAAATACTATCTCCACAAGGATAAGGGCCCCTAATCCTTTCTATCCAAGCCAGAAAAATCTGCCTTCACATCAGCGCCCCAGAGAACCCATATGAAATAAATCCTTGGCTGTTTTTTTTACTCTCTCCAGCAATGCTAACTAGCATTCCAGTGGTTTGACCTTTCTCAGAGAAGCAATGCCAGAAAATGAAAATAGTGATGTTTCTGGTCTCTGGTGTTTGGAACACAGTTACAAAGAAAATAACAGCTCTCTTCACTGTGTGTGTGGTTAGATGGCCAGATATCACGTGTATCCACTGCCAGTAAGCATTTTGAAATCCTGGTGCAGTGGTGAAACTGGAATGTCTGGTGACTGCATCACCACTCGAGTTGGTCTGAGCAATTGATGTGCTAGAAGCAAGGTATGAGCTATTATTTGAAAGGTACAGTGTGTCTGGAATAGGCAAATATCTCACCAGACAGTTAACATTTAGACCTCTCTCCTCGGTGCACTCAAATGTAAGTATCACAGTGGTAGCCGTGTTAGTCTATATCAGCAAAAACAATGTTGTTTGTTTTTTCCCCAAAATTTAATTAGTATCTAAAGCCATGGCCTAATCTTTCTCAGAGGAAACTGTTTAAATCTTCAAATATATTACTGCTGAGGGACACTAAATATTAAGATCTACTCTTTACAGAGTGGGAATCATATCCAAGTTTTTCTTCAGTGTTTATAGACATAAATACGGGAGAAAATGTGACCTGAATATTAGTTGTCCTGGAATGTTAGTTGTCCTATTTGACAGGAAAATGAGTTTTTGATCTCATTTGCTGCTACAGAAATCTCTTGAAAACCTCATAAAACCCAGGTTAGCTGCCACATATGGGACCCATTAACTCCTCATTTCTGCTGGGTCTTAGTAAATTTTTGTCTGGTGACAACACATGAACTTTTGTGTGTTTTTGTTTTGCTTCATACTGCAGAGAAACCAGTGGTCTCGGTTTGGTTTTGGAAAGCACTTAATGTAAAGTGCAGCCCTAACAAATCCAAAGAATCAGTTAGTTCTGTTAAATCATGTGGAACCACATTCGGGCTCTTTGGCAGGAACTGGAGGTTGGCCTTCTTTCCCTTTCTTGACTTTCTAGAGCAGCAACCATTATTCCAGTGAAGCTGCAGGTAGAGCAATGCGGAACCACACCTGAGACGTGTGCTCGCTGGACACAAATCTTACGACATACTCCAGGGGAGAATGGAGGAAATGAGTTCAGCAAAATGTCATTAACAAACTAAGGAAAAACCTTAGAACAAGCATCTGAGCATTTCAGACATGGCCTTTGAGATGGGAACATGGCACATGTGCTTGTTGAAAGGGGAAACCCACTGACCTGCTTCATTAAAATTAGTAATATACTGGGCCAGATCCTCAGGTGGCATAAATTGTCATAACTCCACTGTCTTCGATAGCTCATTGATACCGGTTGAGTAGCTGGCCACCGTCTTGACAAAAAGATACCACCAGACTACATCTCTCAGCATCTGAAACCCAGAACTTCTGAGGACCAAGGCAGTTCACACATCTGACTTCATGCCTGGAGTCACCTTTCTTGCTTTCAGCCGGTCCTACTTTCATCTCTAAAAACCTGAGTCCAAACCCTGCCTGGGTTACCAGCAGAGCTGAGTTTGTTAGCCTGAACTTAGCAACTAGTGGACAATTGCCCACTTCACAAACCCTTACCTGCCCACCTTATAACACCACCATACATTGTGTTGTAAGCTTCTGCTCAGGAAAGAACCAGCACGGGACCAGCAGGCCTGTTGTAGAAATGGACGGGGGGGCCTTAACTAGGCAGAACAGAGACATTTGCACAGTTCTTGGCAGCAGTGAACTTATTTCTAGCTGGTGTTATTAGCACCTCACTTGCTTCATCCATTTTTCAAAAATGTGACTTATAAGAGTTTTGTGCCTTCGGGTGAAGGAAGAGGTTGGTGACTTGAACGTGCTCGGCATGCATGGATAGAACCTTGTATACATGTTAATGGTGCAGGTATGTTCAGCCATCTGCAGTTAGAAAAAGGGTTTGCATACTTAGCCTTACTCCCGAGAAACCTAACAGACAACAGGAAGCCAAGGCAAAAACTGCCAGATATTGAAGGTCTTTCCGTGTAAACCCAGAGCTATTTTTAGTTTTCTAATGTAAAAAGTCAGTGAGATGAAGAGTGAAGTGATCCGTTTCCAGCAGAAAATCTAGCTGAATCTTCATTAATAATTCCTCATAGAAAGCTGTGTGCCTTTATCTGACAGCTTGACAAGCCATACTAAACAACAGTTACTGCAGGGATGTAAGAGATATAATCTCAATACCAAGCCTTATGGAGGTGCCATTGTCATGTTACATTAAGGTGAGAAAAGCCTCCCTCTTAGTAGAGAGATGTTGCAAGAGGGTTATTTTATCAGGAAGCTAGGAAAATGCGACTGTGACATTCCACTTTGGTATTTTGATTTGGGGATGCATTGGAAATTAGATCTGATAACTGGTGTGATGGGAAGAAAGACGAAGAAGAAAACAAAACAAAACAAAACAAAAAACCCAAACGAAAACAAAACAAAAAGAAACCCTGATCTTGTCCTGGATCTGCCAGTCATTGATAATGAGATATAGCCCACATCAAAATCCTAGCTGTGAACAGCTCAGAGCTGTGGGGGAGTTAAGGTCCCCAGCTGAATGTCATGGCTGACTTCCCAGAGGCAGTGTGGTCTGGTGGATAGGTCATTGGACTGGAATTGGGTAGCATGAGTTCCCATTCCTGGCTTTGCTATTGACCTATTGCATAATATGTGGCAAGTCACTTCTCCCCTCTGTGCTTCAGTTTGCCCATCAATAGAAATAATGGAGATGCTTTGAGATCTATGGATGGAAAGAGCTTGGCCTTATTATTTTCTGAACCAAGAACCTGAATCCAAACACCTTTGACAAACTCAGATCTGGATCCGAACTGAAGGGCTTGGGGTCCATATCCACTGCTAATGGAAAAGATGTGATCCAGTCCGCAGTGCCCATTTTATGGATGTGACAATGGAGGGAAAGGGCAATTTTTCAAGCTGTGTGTCCGGGCCACTTTCAGAATGGTCCTTATGCCCTGAGCTACTGGCTTGTTTGCCTTCCTCTCTCTTCCTGATCTTATCTGTATTTCCCAAACCCTGCCTGTCACACCCCTGCCTTTGTTAATAACCCTCCAGTCCTCTCAGATCAAAGGTTGCCCAACAGCTTTCTCTTCTTCCTGCTGCCTGTCAGGAGAGGAAATCACAACTTTCAGGAGACTCTGACACAGAGGGAACTGGATAGCACACCGGGGTCAAGGGTAAGAATGTATGAAGAAGTGAGAAACCACAGACACTGCAGCCGGTGCTGCACAGGAAAGGCCCCGCGTCTGCTTTTCCTTGTTTACTACCTTGGGATGTTCCAGGAAGAAATACAGAAGGTTTTATATTTGATCCACACAGCAAAGCACAAATAACTGCTGATGAACAATTCAGCACTACAGAATGAATTGACACCTAATAAACTTGGCCTATGGAAAAAGCCTCTGAAATGATTCCGCTCCTTCCTCTCAGACAGAAACAAAAAAGCATTATGGACAACCATGCCTGCATTTACAGATCAGTTCTCTCCCTCCTCATTCAACTTTTATATGGAGACATTGGAACTCTGGTGAGACAGCAAGGGCTGTAATGCCAGCAGTACGCAGATGACATTCAGCAATAGAAGTACCATTTCACAGCTTCTCTCATGCCTAGCTGAGATCAGTGCCTGAGGAAGCTGGACCGGGACAAGACTGAAGTGACGCTGGTAGGAAGAGGGAAGTGTTTTGAAGAAATCTTCTCCCTAAAAATCCCATCTATTGTCAAGACCTGCCCTCAAATTGAGGACCCCAAGGCTTCTGACTAATTTAGCAGACTCTGCAGTGCACATGGACAAGTGTGATTTAGTGGCAAAAAGAAAATGTTCATTCCCATCTGTGGCTGGCTAAAAAATTGCACTCAAATCTGTTGGACTCAGATCTGGTCACAAAGGTTCATGCATTTGTAACATCTAGGCTTGGCTCCTGCAAATCTCTACATATACCTAGAAATGAAGCCCCATGCCCTGAAAAGGATCCAGATAGTTCAGAATGCAGCAACCCAGTAACATAGGTCACTGGGAACATGTCACCCCTATTCACTGCTCTCTATATTATTGAGCACAGAGAGTTCAAGGTCTCTGTCCTTATTTTCAAAGACCTGTATGGAATTTGACCTGGCTACTGCAGAGACTGACTCCTCTCATGACCATAACCCTTCCCTACCAGCATTATTCCACCAGAACAATGACACTATGGAATGACAGAGGTAGGGTGACCAGACAGCAAGTGTGAAAAATCAGGACGGGGATGGGGAGTAATAGTAGCCTATATAAGAAAAAGACCCAAAAATCAGGACTGTCTCTATAAAATCAGGACATCTGGTCACCCTAGATGGAGGTGGTAAGGATATTGTGGGAGATATAACTTCACAGGGGTTGGAGCTAGACAAAATAAGTATGACCACTAGCCTCGCTGAAAGTTTTGCGCGTTGGGTTTTCTGAGGAAAAGTCACACATTTTTGACCAAAGAAGCTACTTTCCTTGAAAATTGTCATTTAGATGAATACCCAATTTATCATGGATAAAGTTTATGGGCCAAAATTTTCAACCAGCCCTACAAAATACAAAACCTTCCAGCTGTCACTAGGAAAACAAACAAAACAACGATGTAAAATGGTCTTTATAGTTTGTGTAGAATTCTACAATCACTGGAGTGTAAACCGCTCAGCATAATTATTATAATAAATAATAACACTACCTCACAGCTTTAAAATAAGGCTTTTTTTAATCAATAGCTCTCTGAGAGACTTCCAAAAGATGTAATTACCATTTTGCAGCTCAAGAAACTGAGGCACCGATTACTGAAATGATGTGTCACCAACAGGCCAATGGCAGAGCTGAGAATGGAAGCTAACAGCACCGGGTGCTATCAACTAGGCCACACTCTCTGCAAATCAAATATAGAGCCACCGATCAGTGACAATGAAAAAGAGAGTTGGAAGAAGGTGTGGAGCGTGTAAGAGGTAAATTCTATTTTTTAAAATAAATTCTTTTATGGGACTAAACATTTCTATCTCGATTTTGGAGTTAAATGCATGTTCCTGTGCCAAAAACAGGCCTTTGTGGGACAGAGGGAAATTAGAATCCAGAAAAAGGGACCACTGGGAGGGAGCCAAATGCCAAAGAGAACTCCTCCGGGATACTGAAAGTAGTGAGAACATTTCCTACTTTCCTGTTAATAGTTTCATATTTGTTTTTCAAATCACACAGAGAAGCCAAGTCAATACCCTGGGCTGTGGCTGGCAGCCATTCACAGATCTGTGTCTGGAATATCAGACAATGTTTTGCACAAGTGTTCTGGAAATAGAAAAAAGAAGGTTTCATAGGGAGAGGTCTATAGAGAAGCAAGCAACAAAACAAAGAAAAAGAGAACCACACTGAAAGACATACCAAGCATGTCTTCCAGGAATCATCCAAAACCCCTTTCCTTAACTGCTGAACTTATCTTTCCTATTCAAGGATGACTACTGCTAACAGAAGCCTGGTGGAAAAGCTGCCAGTTACACAAACCAAGACAATGCTATGAACATGCATGAACAGATCAAGACAAATATAAACAGTGCTTGAAAACTAATTAGAAATGTACATGGATAATCACAATGGGAAATGCAAGCTAAAAAAAGCGACCAAGAGAGAGAAACAAATAAACATATGCAACCTCCTTCCAGAAGAAGTGAATGCCATGAAAAAAGCAATTGACAGGGGCAGGAGAAAGAATTTCAAAATTATTGCAGTGATTTGGGGGAAATATTTTTCCAGAAGATAGGCTGTTTGGATTAGAAAATTGTACTATGTTATAACTCAAGATGCTGAACTCCAGGAAAGAGTAAAATACTAGCATACCAGTACGTAATACAGAGATAAAGCTGACATGGTAAATAATAAAATACTAAACTGCTAGACTCTGCTGCCACTGAAGTTAACGGCAAAACTCCTGCTGATTGCAATGAGGCAGAATAGGCCCCATGAGGTATTAGTTTAATTCATAACGCCTGACGGGTTCAATCACAAGTCCTGCTGCACCCTGTGCAGGGGAGCCAGGAGCCAAAAGGCTCTGGGATTGGGACAAGTGCAAAGATGAGTTGCTTTCCTTGACAGAGAGCTGAGAATCAGGGCCACAAATCTGCCTTTGCCAAGTGGTGGCGATATTTAAGTGAGCCCATTGGAGTGGAAAGAGAGGAGCAGATCAGAAGAGCAGGCCTGAGCAAATATATCTGGCTAGAACAAAGGAGGGGAATTCCCAGGGATCTTACAGGTCTAGATACGGAAACGTTACTTTAATTGCACATCTTTCCCCAAGTCTCAGAGGGAACAAACAAATCCAACAACTGTGTATTATGAAGAATACTGAAGTATCAAAAACTGCTCCACATTTTTGGTTGCAATTTCTAAGCCCTTTGATGGGTTGACGTACAGGTGGATTTCTACAGACTGGCCTGTATACAATGGCGATATCAACACAGCTAAATTTATTAGCAGTTTCAAATCAACAATTTTAATGTTGTGTGAAGTACTTGCAGCAAGCAATTTATTTGATGAATTTAGTTGCTTTTCTTATTTGGGAATGACTACATAGATTTAGACTTTATTAATTTGTTTGAAATTATTTACCAAGTTGATTATGCAAACATATTTCAGCCCATGTGCTAGCTTGCAAATTGTTTGCCTCAGCTAGTGCTTAAAATATTCATTATTCATGCTGTGTGATTGGTCACTGATGTCATGTGGTATTTCTTCCTTACTAGCTGACTCCCAAACCCACTATGTTGGCCATTAAGAACTTCCTGTGTAAATACATATTTGGCTAAATATTCAAGACGTCCCCTCTTTGTGTGGACCTTCTTGCAAACAAAAATTTGCTCAGGCATGCATGGAAAGTGTATAAAAAGAACCATAAATGCCTGCACGAGGGTGACCAGATGTCCCAATTTTATAGGGACAGTCCCAATATTTGGGGCTTTTTCTTATATAGGCTCCTATTACCCTCCACCCTTGTCCCGATTTTTCACACTTGCTGTCTGGTCACCCTAGCCTGCACAGTGAATTGACTGAGTGTTGTTC
Organism: Gopherus flavomarginatus; assembly: GCF_025201925.1. Lineage (NCBI taxonomy): Eukaryota > Metazoa > Chordata > Testudines > Testudinidae > Gopherus > Gopherus flavomarginatus. The sequence continues at coordinate 20,956,455 of NC_066626.1, read as the reverse complement.
AGATGAACATTCGCTAGCACTTTTTAGAAGTATTCAGCCATCTATTGCCACAGCATTCACAGAGACATGGAGGAGGATGGGCAAACCATTTCTGGCAAAAGGCCCATACTGGATCTTCACTCATCCCCACGCTGAGCCTATCTTCAGGTTCAGCTGCTCGCTCACCTCCAGGGGAAGCAGGCAGATCCTGATGGTCGCCTTCTTTCCTTTCACTGAACTTCTGCCTCCGGATCTTGTTTTCAGAGGAAGCTTGGCAGCCCCACACTCCTCCAGTGGCAGGTCTTATCCTTGGGGGCAGGGAAGGGAAGGGGGGGGTGGACTGATTCTCCTATCATCTCCAACAGTGATAGTCCCCTGCATTACTAAATTATTATTTGTATTATGCTAACACCTAGAGACCTCTACTGAGATCTTGGACCCCACTGTGCTAGGTGCTGTACATGCATATAACAAGAGACACTCCTTGCCCCAAAGAGCTACCAGGCAAAATAGACAAGGGGTGGGAGAAAGGAAAGATTACTATCTCCATTTCACAGAGCGAGGCACAGTTGTAATGACTTGCCCCGGGTCACAGAAGAAGTCTGTGGCAGAGGCAGGAACTGAACCCAGGTCTATGACTTGTCAATCTCTCAGCATCACTGCAGAGTCTCTGCCAAAATGTAGCTACACTCTGGGACTTCCCTAAGAGTTGTGCACCAGATGGCATGGCAGCTTCTGACAGGCTGACGCTCTTTCAGTTCCCACCCTGCAAACCTTCAGACTCATCTCTTTTCATTACAGGAGCACCCAGATGAAGAGGCCATGTGCTAGGCACTGTACATGCACATAGAGAGACAGGCCTGGTCCAAAGACCTTACAGTTTAAATTAAGCCAGAACAGCACATAGATGGAACAAACTAGAGAGGGGAGGAGGATGAGTGACTCAGTGACAAGAAGGTGTGGTTATGCAGACTGGCTACATGCACAGTTTGCAGATTGGAGGATTTTTTTATACCAAGATATAAACAAACGAGAGACAATGCCAGAAGTCCCTGCTGCCTACCGGCTTAGCTATTTCTGGGGCAAAAGTTCAAGAGAAGCCCCAAAATTCCAGCTGATGTATGGATACGTGTAGCAGAAGAGCTTTGCAGGGGGCAGTACTAGGTTCTCACGGCAGTGGATAAGACCACACAGTCTATCCTCAAGCCAAGAACCAGAGGGGAGAGAGAACCGTATCATCTACATGTACGTGATAGGCAAGGGCTGCTAGCATCCCCTGAGAAGAAAAGGGAGTGATCTTGCAACAGGGTAGAGGGTGGCAGCACATGCTGCAGGAGGGGTATTTTGTGCAAGGATTCGGAAAGGTGATGAGACAAGGGAGCAACTGTATGTTCTCAGAAGGGTTCAAGACCCTGGATGCTTTACTGCAGGCATACTACCTAGCAGCAGCAGCCCCAGCCCTTTGTTCTGTCGGCCACATGGAGCCTGGGTAATCATACTCCAAGCGAGTAGCCAGCACAAATTCTTCTTTTGGCTGGTCTCCCTCCAGCACCCTCTAAGGCGCATAAAGATTGACTCTGAACTCATCTTATTCAAAAGTTTCCCATACAATATGCCACTTGAAGGGGTTAAGTTAACTGGGTGGGGTGGCAAATCACAGATGCCCTGTTCTAGACTTTACTTACCCACAACTGTAATAACCTTAGTCCCAGATTTGGACCTTAGCGTCCAAAATATGGGGGTTAGCATGAAAACCTCCAAGCTTAGTTACCAGCTTGGACCTGGTACCTGCTGCCACCACCCAAAAAATTAGAGTGTTTTGGGGCACTCTGGTCCCTCTGAAAAACCTTCCCTGGGGACCCCAAGACCCAAATCCCTTGAGTCTCACAACAAAGGGAAATAATCCTTTTTCCCTTCCCCCCTCCAGGTGCTCCTGGAGAGATACACAGACACCAGCTCTGTGAATCCAAACAGAGTGAATCTCCCTCTCTGTTCCCAATCCTGGAAACAAAAAGTACTTTCCTATTCCCCCAGAGGGAATGCAACATCAGGCTAGCAATCCAACACACAGATCTCCCCGATTCCTTCCTCCCACCAATTCCCTGGTGAGTACAGACTCAATTTCCCTGAAGTAAAGAAAAACTCCAACAGGTCTTAAAAAAAAGCTTTATATAAAAAGAAAGAAAAATAAGTACAAATGTTCTCTCTGTATTAGATGATACAACACAGGGTCAATTGCTTAAAAGAATATTGAATAAACAGCCTTATTTAAAAAGAATACAAATCAAAGCACTCCAGCACTTATATTCATGCAAATACCAAAGAAAAGAAAACCATAGAACTTACTATCTGATCTCTTTGTCCTTACACTTAGAAACAGAAGACTAGAAAGTAGAGCTACTTCTCCAAAGCTCAGAGAAGGCAGGCAGCCAGAAAACAAAGACCTTAGACACTCAATTCCCTCCACCCAAAGTTGAAAAATCCGGTTTCCTGATTGGTCCTCTGGTCAGGTGCTTCAGGTGAAAGAGACATTAACCCTTAGCTATCTGTTTATGACACGCCCCCCAAATTGCAGACAGTGGGGAAGCTCACTGGCGGCGATTTCCTTCTAGAACTTGAAAATAAACAGATTAATACAACACATACACCTTTACATATACTCCTAAGTATATAACTAACAGACTTCTACATTTTAAGAACACTTTTTAACTACTGAATTCTGGGAAACTCTCACGGGAGAGTGCATCAGCAACTTTATTAGAAGCTCCTGTGATGTGTTGAATTTCAAAATCAAAATCTTGGAGAGCTAAACTCCAACGAAGAAGTTTCTTGTTGTTTCCCTTGGCAGTATGAAGCCACTTTAGTGCAGCATGGTCAGTTTGTAGTTGGAACCGCCGTCCCCAAACATATGGGCGTAGCTTTTCCAGGGCGTACACAATGGCATAGCATTCCTTTTCACTGACTGACCAGTGACTTTCCCTCTCAGACAGTTTCTTGCTGAGAAACACGACAGGATGGAAGTTGTGATCTGTTGCTTCCTGCATGAGCACTGCTCCTATACCACGCTCAGATGCATCTGTGGTTACTAGGAATGGCTTGTCAAAGTCCGGGGCCCTGAGCACAGGGTCAGACATGAGCGTTGCCTTAAGTTGGGTAAAGGCCTTTTGACACTCATCAGTCCACTTAACTGCATTTGGCTGGGTCTTTTTGGTCAGGTCGGTCAGTGGGGCAGCGATTTGGCTGTAGTGGGGTACAAATCGCCTGTAGTATCCGGCCAAGCCTAAGAAGGATTGGACCTGCTTCTTGGACCGTGGGACAGGCCACTTTTGGATAGCATCCACCTTGGCCTGTAGGGGGTTTATGGTTCCTCGACCCACCTGGTGCCCCAGGTAAGTCACTCTGTTTTGGCCTATTTGACACTTTTTGGCCTTAACAGTTAGTCCTGCCTGCCTGATGCGCTCAAAGACCTTTTCCAGGTGTAGTAGGTGTTCGGGCCAGGAGTCTGAAAAAATGGCCACATCATCGAGGTAGGCAACTGCAAATTCTCCCAGTCCAGCTAGTAGACCATCTACCAGCCTCTGGAAGGTTGCGGGTGCATTTTGAAGGCCGAAAGGAAGGACATTGAATTCATACACCCCCGCATGGGTGACGAATGCTGACCTCTCCTTGGCAGGTTCATCTAGCGGTACTTGCCAGTACCCCTTGGTTAAGTCTATTGTAGAGATGAACTGGGCACGTCCCAACTTCTCCAATAGCTCATCGGTACGTGGCATTGGATAGTTGTCCGGACGAGTTACAGCATTTAGCTTACGGTAGTCCACGCAAAAGCGTATTTCCCCATCTGGTTTGGGTACCAGAACCACTGGAGATGCCCATGCACTGGTAGATGAGCGGATTATACCCATCTGTAGCATGTTCTGGATCTCCCGTTCTATAGCGGCTTGGGCATGAGGAGACACTCGGTAGGGTGGGGTTCTGATTGGGTGAGCATTACCTGTATCAATGGAGTGGTATGCCCGTTCAGTCCGTCCTGGGGTGGCTGAGAACAGTGGGGCGAAGCTAGTGCACAGCTCCTTGATTTGTTGCCGCTGCAGACGTTCCAGGGTGGTTGAGAGGTTGACCTCTTCCACGCCACCGTCTTTTTTCCCGTCGTAGTAGACACCGTCAGGCCACTCAGCATCATCTCCCTGGACTGTAAACTGACAAACCTGTAAGTCTCTGGAATAGAAAGGCTTGAGAGAATTAACATGGTACACTTTAGGCTTTAGTGAGGAATTGGGAAATGCTATGAGGTAGTTTACAGCTCCCAGGCGCTCTTGGACCGTGAAGGGCCCTTCCCATGATGCTTCCATCTTATGGGCCTGTTGCGCCTTCAAGACCATAACCTGGTCTCCTACCTTGAAGGACCGATCTCTGGCATGTCTGTCATACCAGGCCTTTTGCTCTTCCTGAGCATCCTTTAGATTCTCTCTAGCAAGGGCTAAAGAGTGTCGGAGGGTGCTTTGTAGGTTGCTTACAAAGTCCAGAATGTTAGTTCCTGGAGAAGGCGTAAACCCCTCCCATTGCTGCTTTACCAACTGTAATGGCCCCTTAACCTCGTGACCATACACAAGTTCAAATGGTGAAAACCCTAAACTGGGATGTGGTACAGCCCTGTAGGCAAACAGCAACTGCTGCAACACTAGGTCCCAATTATTGGAGAATTCGTTGATGAATTTTCGTATCATGGCCCCCAAAGTTCCATTGAACCTTTCAACCAGGCCATTGGTTTGATGGTGGTACGGGGTGGCAACCAAGTGATTCACCCCATGAGTTTCCCACAGTTTTTCCATGGTCCCTGCCAGGAAATTAGACCCTGAATCTGTAAGGATGTCGGAGGGCCAACCTACCCTGGCAAAGATGTCTGTTAGGGCCAGGCACACAGTGTTAGCCCTGGTGTTGCCTAGAGCGACTGCTTCTGGCCATCGGGTAGCAAAGTCCACTAAAGTCAGTACGTACTGCTTTCCTCTGGGCGTCTTTTTTGGGAAAGGGCCCAGAATATCCACAGCTACTCGCTGAAATGGGACCTCAATTATGGGGAGTGGCTGGAGAGGGGCCTTGACCTGGTCTTGAGGCTTTCCCACTCTTTGGCATACCTCACAAGACCGGACATACTTGGCAACGTCCTTGCCGCTGCCCAAGCTTTCTGAAGGCTGTCATCCGCTTCCTGCTCAGCCTGGAACTGTTTCCTTGAGGCTGGGGTCACCAGTTCTTCCTTAGACTGTGGACTTGGGCTTGGTCCCTCTGGAAGCGATGTAGGTGATGGGGTTGTTTCCGTTGCTGGTGTACCGCTCTCCGCTGGTGCACCTGAGGGTATTTCAGGCTCTGGCTGAGCCTTTTGGGTATGGCTGTCTTGTGCTTCTGCCAGTTTTGGCTCGCTGGCGCCCTCTGGCGTTGAGTTTGAAGATGTAGTTGCACTTGCTGGTGCTGGTTGCTGTTCCAGTTCCGGGCCTGGGACTGGAGATGCTGTGGCTGTTTCAGTGGTAGGCATGGAATCCGGGTCCACTACCTCTGTCTGGGTCTCTGGTAACACAGACGGGGCCTCTGTGGACGGTTCAGGAACAGGAATGGGTCTGGAAGCTTGCCTGGTTTGGCTACGTGTAACCATTCCCACTCTCTTGGCCCGCCTTACCTGGTTGGCCAAGTCTTCCCCCAGTAGCATGGGGATAGGATAATTGTCATAGACTGCAAAAGTCCACATTCCTGACCAGCCTTTGTACTGGACAGGCAGTTGAGCTGTAGGCAAGTCTACAGCTTGTGACATGAAGGGGTAAATTGTAACTTTGGCCTTTGGGTTGATGAATTTGGGGTCAACGAAGGATTGGTGGATAGCTGACACTTGTGCCCCCGTGTCTCTCCACGCAGTAACCTTCTTTCCGCCCACTCTCAAATTTTCCCTTCGCTCCAAGGGTATTTGAGAGGCATCCGGGCCTGGGGATCTTTGGTGTGATGGTGGTGTAATGAATTGCACTCGCATGGTGTTCTTGGGACACTTGGCCTTGATATGTCCCAGTTCATTACACTTAAAGCATCTTCCATCTGATGGGTCACTGGGCCGAGGTGAGTTACTGGAGACTGGTGAGGTTGAAGGGTAGGGTATCTGTGGCTTTACTTGGGTGGTATGTGGGGTCTTTGGCTGTCCTCGGTGGTAGGGTTTATGGTCTGTGTGCCCCCTGGGGTAATCGTTCCCCTTGACAGTAGCTTTTTTGCTTTCTGCCAGTTCCATCCATTTGGCTCCAATCTCCCCCGCCTCAGCGATATTCTTGGGGTTTCCATCTTGTATGTACCGCGTGATGTCTTCAGGAACACCATCCAAGAACTGCTCCATTTGTATGAGGAGGTTCAGTTCTTCCAAGGTTTGAATGTTGTTTCCTGTTAGCCAGGCCTCATAGTTTTTTGCAATGTAGTAGGCGTGTTTGGGAAATGACTCCTCTGGTTTCCACTTTTGGTTTCTGAAACGCCGACGGGCATGATCTGGGGTTATCCCCATCCTGTATCTGGCCTTGGTTTGAAAAAGTTTATAGTCATTCATTTGGTGCTTAGGCATTTCAGCTGCCACCTCTGCTAAAGGTCCACTGAGCTGTGACCTCAATTCTACCATGTACTGGTCTTCGGGAATGCTGTACCCAAGACAGGCTCTTTCAAAATTTTCCAAGAAGGCCTCGGTGTCATCACCTGCCTTGTAGGTGGGAAATTTCCTGTGCTGTGGAGCAATAATGGGCGCCGGGTTGTTAGGGTTGGCTGGCACATGCAGCCCAGCTTTTGCCAACTCCAGTTCATGTTTTCTCTGTTTTTCCTTCTCTTCATTCTCTTTTTGTTGTTTTTCCATTTCTTTTTGTTGTTTTTCCATTTCTCGGCGGTGGGCCACCTCTTCTTCTTCTAGTTTTCTTTTGTGTGCTGCCTCTTGGGCTGCCTGTTCTCTTTGGAAGGCTGCCTCTTTGATCTGTTCTTCTCTTTCTTTCATCTCCATCTCTTTTTGTTTTATTTCCAGTTGTCGCCTGTGTTCAGCTTCTTTGATTTGCTCTTCGGCGTCAATTTTTGCCTTAGAAGTCATGATTCCTGTTTTCTTGTGTTGGGGTGCCCTCCGGTGTTTATCTTCTGCACTGCAGGTTCTCTGTTGCCTCCTGAAGTCTGCCTAGCAACAGTGCCTTTAGCTAATTTTCCTTTTCTCTCTCTAGCTAATGTTCAATGAAGGGAAACCAGAAAAACCACTTTATTTGCATGCCTATAAGTGCTGGTACTTGACTCCTAATGGGAGGGCTATTGCATGACAAAAGACCCTTAACATGCAAGCCACAAACTGTGAGAGAGAGCAGAAAAAAAAAATTCTCTCTGGTTCCCTTTTAAAACCAACTGCTTCTCTCTGCTAAAAAGCCCTTAGCAGAGAAAAGAAAAATATAATATTTCTACTGGCTTCTGGATTCTGTCTCCCACCAGCTGCCACTCATGTAATAACCTTAGTCCCAGATTTGGACCTTAGCGTCCAAAATATGGGGGTTAGCATGAAAACCTCCAAGCTTAGTTACCAGCTTGGACCTGGTACCTGCTGCCACCACCCAAAAAATTAGAGTGTTTTGGGGCACTCTGGTCCCTCTGAAAAACCTTCCCTGGGGACCCCAAGACCCAAATCCCTTGAGTCTCACAACAAAGGGAAATAATCCTTTTTCCCTTCCCCCCTCCAGGTGCTCCTGGAGAGATACACAGACACCAGCTCTGTGAATCCAAACAGAGTGAATCTCCCTCTCTGTTCCCAATCCTGGAAACAAAAAGTACTTTCCTATTCCCCCAGAGGGAATGCAACATCAGGCTAGCAATCCAACACACAGATCTCCCCGATTCCTTCCTCCCACCAATTCCCTGGTGAGTACAGACTCAATTTCCCTGAAGTAAAGAAAAACTCCAACAGGTCTTAAAAAAAAGCTTTATATAAAAAGAAAGAAAAATAAGTACAAATGTTCTCTCTGTATTAGATGATACAACACAGGGTCAATTGCTTAAAAGAATATTGAATAAACAGCCTTATTCAAAAAGAATACAAATCAAAGCACTCCAGCACTTATATTCATGCAAATACCAAAGAAAAGAAAACCATAGAACTTACTATCTGATCTCTTTGTCCTTACACTTAGAAACAGAAGACTAGAAAGTAGAGCTACTTCTCCAAAGCTCAGAGAAGGCAGGCAGCCAGAAAACAAAGACCTTAGACACTCAATTCCCTCCACCCAAAGTTGAAAAATCCGGTTTCCTGATTGGTCCTCTGGTCAGGTGCTTCAGGTGAAAGAGACATTAACCCTTAGCTATCTGTTTATGACAACAACTATGAGCATAGACAGTCTTGCATAGTGCTAGGTACAAGCTGCTATAGCAATATGGAAGAATCAAAGTGAACTGTGGCTGCATGGACTCCCTCTCCCCAATGATGGAAATAGCCCACTCCCAGAACAGACGACAAAAGGGCCTAATTCCTTTCCTTCCTGGGGTCCAAATAAGAGTCCTGCCTTGCTGGGATATAGACAGGTTTCATAATAAAAGTTCTCACTGCTCAGCAGGCTATCAAAGTACCTTCCTGCATTGCGTACAGCCTTTCCACAAAGGGCCCCTGCCTTTCCTCTTCCTCTTTTTATACATGTCACCTGGGCTTCATAGGTTAACAAACTCCAGCTGCATCCACTCCCCAGATACGTAACCCCTTTCTGTCTGCTTCCAAATCTGGCAGACCTGACCGGAAAATGGGGTTTTGGCCTTGGCCAAATGCTATGGTGCTAAGGGCCATGTAAATATTTTTACCTAAATAGACTAGCGTGAATCAGTAGTTCTCAGCCTTTCCCATACTGTGACCTCATGTTACCAAAGCTTCAGGACCCCTCTCCTCTCTAATCGTAAATAAAGACTGGGGTTCAAACCCCCTGAAACCTGGTCACAACCAACCTGGGGGCTGGAATCTCCAGGCTGAGAATTGAAGAATTAGATACATTATTTGGATAGTGTGGCCACAAGCTAGCTGCCCCAGGCCTCTTGGGACCTAGCAGGTATTATGCCTACATGCATCCAAGAACTTGCCTCTCTGTGTGCATTTTTCTGGGGTACACGGATAGACTGTTGAGTTAGGATCCCATTCAGTTTACTCCCTAAAAGGAGTCATTGTGGGTATTAATACACATTTTAGGGGCTGTCATTTTAACAACCCAGATACCCTTTGGGACTGCCCCTTAGTTAAGTAAAACATGTCCAGGCTGCAATAGCAAGTATCGTATGATCTCGTCATGCACACATCTACCCAAGCTGCTCAGGGACGGCACTGATTCTGGCTTTTCTCTAAAGTGGTGAATGACAGTTGTGGACAGATGAAAGCAAAGGGAAACATGAAACACTCTGATTTCAAAATTCTCTCCTCTCCCCTTGTCTTGGAAAAAATACACATCAGTGGGCAGTTTTTGTGATGTCCTCATCAGCAGGAATGACAAAATCATTTGTCATTCTTTGGTCCGCTGGAAAACCAGAGTGTAGGGAACACGGCCCCCACTGACCATGTTTTTCATTCCACCTGAACTGTCAAGTCGCTTAACTGAAGTCAGCCAGGAGGTGCACAGATCATCACATGACAGTTTCCGCAGAAACCTACAGTAAGCTCTCCTGTATGGCTCAGTTCACTGGGAGCAGTTTGGCTGTGTAACTTAGGGTGTTCCCATGCAGATGGATGCAAATATGTCATTTAAATCCTCAACCACAATAACGAAAACTGATAAATATGTAAGTGCGTCTGGGTGGCCCCGTACTGACTCAAAACAAAATGCATCTGCAGCCTAATTGTACTAAATGAATCCCCTGAAAAGGATGATAAAAATTGCAGTGGAAGAGCAGCACTGGTTTCACATTTACTAACACAATAGGGGCATTTTACACAGCCATTAGAGATGACTGAAAAAATTTAATTTACTTCCAGCTTTGCTAAAGTTTCACCTTTTCTCAGCCGCTCAAGAGTCTCTCTCTCTTCAGGTACCGTGTTTCCCTATGGCAAGGTGGGAACATAGCAAGGTCAGCATGTTGGGCAGTATGTAGGTGTCTGTCAAACATGCCTAATACTGTATGTTAATCAGTTAAGGGAGCATGGGCTCAAATCTTGCACCAGTAAAGTCAATAGGAATTTTACCATGGTCTTTAGTGGGAGCAGGACAAAGGCCCAAATAAACTGACCAGAAACTCAATCCTGCAAACACTTAAAACATCTGAGTAACTTTAGTCACGTGAATAATCCCAGAGAAAGTTCACAGGAGTAAAGTAACTTCAAAGGGTTGCAAGACTGGGGCCTACAATGCCTCATTTCAGTCTCTTGGTCAGAAAAGAGGCTGGATGGCTCAGAGCTTTGGCAAGAGCTTAATCAATCACATTGTAAGATAAAAGAAGTAAGACGTTGATATGTGAGCTCATCTTTGATGAGTTAATAATCTAAAACCTTCACTAAATTATGTCACACTCGCCACTTTCAATAATTAGTGCTATAGAGGCATAAGGTGAGGTAAATAAATCTCATGGTGATGTACAGTGGTTGGGTGATTTTTGACAAACATTACGTTTATTATTTTCACTATTTCCCATGAATTGTCTATGCACTGGGAGTAAAGAGGCTCAGAGAACGGACACTCAGTTGTAGAAATGCAAAGGGTTTTTCTCCATCCAATGTGAGCGTCCCCGCTGAGATTTTCAAAGTACCTAAACAAGGTATGTTATTGTTATGCAAACAATCTCTGTTATTTTATTGCCACCTACTTTTGGCCTCTTGAGACTTCTAAGCAGCCCAACCATGTTCTGAGATTTATAAATACAACAAAGTTAAGGCCTACAACACACTTTTATTCCAAAGGCTAATCACTAGCATCTTGAAGCTTCAATCACTTTTCAGGCCATGAGTATCTGTCTCACTTATACGGGGATTTAAACCACAAATTTTGGAAGCAGATGGTGAACCCTGAAGCTCTAGAACTGGAATTTTAGTTTAGCCCATGCTAAAGTTAGGGGCCATTTGCAAATTACAGATCCAGTTTTGGAATTATGATGCATCCAAAATAGGGAGATGTTTGAATCTGGAATTCTGCTTCAGGTCCAATCTTAATACTCTCCTTCCTAAGTACAGAGGAGCTTGCTTGCTTTCTTTTTGTAGCCATTGCTTCTCTGAGACTCGTTGGTGAGGTTTCTGCTTTGTCCCGGCTTCCACCTTCCTTGGGGAAATTAACCATCATGACAGTCCCTGCTTTTATTCTGAAGGTTAATAGCAATTTTCTTAGGACTGCAAAAACCATGTTGCCATTTTTTTGTGCTAATACTAAATGTGATAAAGGGACGAGTTTTCAAACACTAGATTTCCAAAGGACTTTGAAGATTTAACTTCACAGAACAAGTAATTTTAGAGCTTCTGACAGACTGGGTTTATGCGGGCCAAGGAAGAAAGGGCAGAAAGAAGGCAGCAAAGGGTACAGTAGCTAGATGGATATCCAGCTGTGTTGATGAAGTATATCGGGGGTAGGGGGCGGTCTATCAGGGTTAAGGCCGAGAACGGATCAACATTGTGGGCAGAATGCCAAAAGGAACAATAAAGGATATATGTTTGGCTGCAAAATGGAGCTCAGTAAATACATTTTCTGAGCATTAGCAAGTAGCTATTTGTTCATCAAAGGATGCTGGGTCAAAGGATACTACCTTTAGTCACAGTTTTAAAAGCAACAGTAACTGGGGAATGTGCAGAGTCAACATTTCGGGACCTCACCCTGCAGTCACTGCATGCTCAAAACTCCTAGTCCAGCGAGAGGTTTAAAAAATAACAATAATTGCAAGATCAGACCATTGTGGGTAAAATGATGACAAAGTATGGGTGGGACATAGTTTGTGCATTTATAATACATCCTGAACATCTGTTCCTTTATGTGACAGACCCTGCCTCATGGTGTAAATGTAATCCAGATTGTTCAAGCAAGTCTAAAAGACACAGAGCCCTTCGTTATTAGAAAGAGGGTGTGGCAGCAAATGAACAGGTTTTCAAAACATAACTTCCAAAGTCGAGGGTGTTGGAATCTAGAGGTTTGATTCAGCCTGTTCTAAAGAAATGGACAAGCCACAAAATCCAGAGCTGGGTTTGGACTCCAAGCACATCCCAAGCTGCGTCAGGTTTGGGCCAGCATATGAATGGTTATTAAAATGTTGGCTTTGATGTTAAGAAAATGGGGTTAACTGTATTTGTTTGTTACCTAAGCTTTCAGCTTTTTATTCAAATGAAGAGGATTGCTTTCTCCCCCACACCCTCTATCCTAAATTCAAGTCAGGCTGGATACCATATACAAAGGACACACACATTGGTAGAGAAGATGCAGTGCTTTCCAGAAACAACACTGGTGCGTAAGCCATCACTGAGTCGACTGCTGCTGCTCCTGTTGTTTTATTCCCTAGAATATTGTCTCAGAGAGGCAGCTCTTCTGGGAACAACGTAAGATGTTCCTCTCCCCTGCAGCAGATGAGGTCATTGGTAAGCCAGGCAGTGGTGCGAGGAAGACCTGCAGACGCCTCAACAAGATCAGAGACACTGTTATTTTTAAAGAGCAAAAAAACCCATATTGGGCTGCAAGCTTCCTTAGGGTAGTCCCAGTGGTGAGAGGACAATCTGTGCCAGCTGTCAAGAGCATTAAGGTGTCCAAAATCCATAAAGATAACAGTGCACAATGGCACAAATATTGTGATGATCAAGTGTTGCATCAGATGATTATATGATGCCTTCCCTGTCAGAAGACTATATCCAGAATTTTCAGACCTAACTGCAGCGGGCATTACCAGTCCCTGATTATAACAGTGCTTCACACAGTATTGCTGCATTGATTTTTTTTAATTAAGCTTTCTCACTTTCTCCCAATGCCATTTGACTCTCCACTGGTGGCAAAGGGTGAATGTTTGATCATTCTGAAAATCCAGCTTCAAATTACAACTGGAAAGCAAAAGAAAAATATTACCTTCTTGTTCACCATAGAAGCATGATGCACTTTAGGATCAAATCAGCAAAGAGGGGTGGGAGGGTGAGTGCTGGCTGTTGCAGAAAGAACCCTTTTCCCCTTTCAAAAATGAAGTAATTAGTTTAGTAAAAACAGAGCGAGGACGGGGAGATCCCTTTGTTAGGCGTTTATAATGGGATTCTCGCTCAGAGTCAGACACAGTGGCAAGATGGTACCAGATTGTACACACTGTTGAAAGCAGGGAGTCGGGCAACACTAAATTACTTTCAAAGGTCTCCATCTGGGGAATCGTAATTTCTGAAAGCAGGCAATATTTCCATTGTGTGCAGCACGCTTCTGCTAGCACGGTACCACATGCTTATCAGGGACCATTGGAGATAATGGACATGAACAGATTCCCCACAGCAAACATGTGTTTTTCCTCTGGTTTCAAGTATTGGATGAAATCTTTGGTTATAATGGACAGTTTCCAAGATATTTATGGGCATTGTGACTAGGGAGAGGGAGCTGGGTTGGGCAGCTGGCAAGCATTGGCATGAACTGAAAGAGCTACAGAGATTTCATTTCCTACAAAATAATTCTTTGCAAGCTGGATAATCTTTAGTTAAACAAATCCTCTCTGAAAAGAGTTTATATATTCCATGAAATACTTGGAATAACAATTGCCTATGTTCTTTCTGTCCAGGAGCATAAACAAAAAAACAAACAAGTGATTTACATTTCCCTTATTACTTTCAGAAGAAACTTCTTCTAAAACTATATCACGCAATCAGTGATTGCTGACTGCATTTAAATATATAGGCGAGAGACAGACCATAGGAGAGGAGTTTTGAGTAACTATTTTATAAGCTCTTGTCCTTTGAACCCTGGCTCACACACCATTCATGAACCACGACTCCCTGCCCTTCTTTGTCTGAATATAACGGGCAGAAGATGGAAGCGTAGCTCGGTTCATTGTAAGCAGTGTAAACCTTCAGGATAATTGAAATGATACATATTGCAGGAGTTGTTCGACTAAAACAACACCAGGAAGAGAAGCACCAGCAGAAAAACTACTCTGGGAGCAAGGCTGAGTCTCCTATCATGAAGCCTTGAAATCTGAAAAGAGAAGAGATTCAGCTGGATGGGAAGTTTAAAAGCTTTTTGAGAAACTGTCTTATTGGTCCCACACCACAGAGTTGGAGCAGGTTGGGAAGCCAGACACAAGAACTCACTGACAAGTGTAATGTAGATGCACAGACGCACCAGGAAATGTTTAAGCCAAAGACAGACATTTTTGCAGAGGGAAGAAGGCCAAGAGGGAAAACAGGGAGCAAACAAGTTGTTATTTCTGGAAAAGGGAAGGACAGGGGCACAAGTGACTTCTGGTGAGCGTGGTAGGGTAGGGGAGGATAGGAGCAATGAGGAGAAAGGGCAGGCTTCTGTGAGGACAGGGGCTTCATCCTCCCCTTAGCCTCTTTCCACTCCTACAACTCTCTCCTCCCTCTCTCCTGTCACAGATGCAGAAGTTTCTCGTCTTCTCTCCTCCTCTAACCCTTCCACTTGCTCCAGTGACCCCATCCCATCCTATCTCCCTGGAACCCACTCTCATCCCTTCCCGCAGTCTTCTGCTTAACCTCTCAGTCTCCTCTTGCTCTTCCCCATCACATTACAAACGTGGAGTAGTCGCTTCCATCCACCCTTGACCCCACTTGCCTCTCCAAATGCTGCCCCATCTCCCTCTCATCTTTAAACTCATTAAACCTGCTGTTTACAACTGCTGTCTGGAGTTCCACTCCTCCAACTCCATTCTAGACCCTTTCCAATCCATCTTCCATGCCCCTGAAACCAGTCTTACCAGAGGTTGTAAGGATCTCTTCCTGGCCAAAGCTCAAAGGCAGTTCTTCATCCTCATCCTCCTTCACCTGTCAGCTGCTATTGACAGCATCGACCATCTTGGCAACCAGAACTCCATCCTCTTGTGGTTCTCCTCCTGCCTCTCTAAAGGCTTCTTCAGTGGTTCCTTTGGAGGATCCTGCTCATTCTCCGCCTCTAACTTTCTATTGAGGGGAGGGGGTTCCCACAGGGCTCTGGGTCCCTTTCTCTTCTCCCTCCACACCTTATCTCTGGGCAATCTGATCCTCAAACAGTAATTCAACTACCTTGTCTATGTTGATGACTTACAGATCTACCTCAACAGACCTGCTGCCCAGAGTAAAATCTCATCCTTTCTTTCTGACATCTAATCACGGATATCTAGCCATCAGCTCAGGCTCAATGTGTCTAAAACACAGATCTTAATCTCCCACTCCAAGACCTCACTGCTATCTCCATTCTTGATTGCTGGGGACTCAACATCCTGTCAGTCAGGCCTGTAACTTGGGCATCATCTTTGACGCAGAGCTAACTGTGTGTATTCCTACACTGCACACCAAACTTGGGCCCCTCCCATGCACATACAAATCTGTCTGATTCCCATAAGTAATCACTCTGGACCCAGGTCCTAGGAGGAGGGTCAGAGCCTAAGTCCCACTGTCATTTGGCTGTGTGGACGCAGCCAAAAACCTGCATGCAAACAACTTTGAATTCTGGATTCAAATTTTGCATCTTGTCTAAATGTCATGCATGTAGGCTATCCAATGACAAGCAGAATTTCTCTCCATTCTGCATTTCGCTTTCATGAACATGTACCCATGCAATTATGCTCTTTCAGGGGGAAGTTAATGATTTGCCTCTAGGCTAAGTTTACATGTTCGATGAACTTGAAATCAATTAAACTTTTTTGTTTCTCTTTAAAAGCATGGAAAAGGTATTTTTTCCATTTTGATTTTGGAGCTCATCTGATCACACATTTACTTAATCAAAAATATATTGCATGTCTCCAGGTCAATGGCTTTCACATGATACCAACACATAAAATTCATGCAGTCTTTCTGGGAGATTAATTCAGACAGACTTAGGAAATAATGAAATAGGTTTAACTTTAAAAGTATATTAAGGGTTCACAAAAGCTGCTGGGTTGACAGCTCTGGAGACAGACGTCCTTCATCCTCAGCATAGGTACAGTATCCAAAGTGGCAGTGCAAGACTCCTTCGTGTTTCAATCCTTATACCGCTCAGGGGGCCTGGGTAACTCCATTTCCAATCCTATTCAGGGCTTGATTTTACAACATGCTGAGCATTCTGATCCCAATCTAGCAATGCACTTAAATGTGTTTAGCTTTATGCAAGTGAGTCATTCCACTGAAGTCGATAGGACGATTCACCTGCTTAATTTTAAGCGTGTGCTTAAGTTCTTTTGTGGATTAAGGCCAGTCTCTAGCTCAAACAAGCCCTTAGTCTCTGGCCTCTCTGCTGATGATATTTCGAATGTGGATATTAGGAAATAGACCAAACCCACCATAAGCCCCCGAAATGCCTTCTTGGGGTAATAATTACTTGGTTGCAACAAGCAGTGTGATGTTCCCTATTTCTAATTCCTTCAACCACTGGATCTCTCATGCATCCTTTTCTCTTGACAGCCCTCAGCATACATGAGTAACTACCACCAGGCACTCTCCCGCAATAGGGTAATGGCTAAACATTGTTCCCTATACTTTGGAGTGATTCCTACAAACTATTGTTACCCCACATCCATGTTGCATCCTTCTCTGTTGCTACACTCCCCTCCCACGTCTCAACTCTGAAGCTGTTAATAATGCATTGGCGCGTGCCCTGGTGTCGTTCTGGGAAGCCAAGCACAATGTCTTTAGAGCCTCAGCTAAATATTTTATGGGTTCCACTGCAATCTCTTCTCAAAACATTGCTTCCCAAAGTCCTTTGGACTGCAGCTGAGCCTCCAGTGGTGTTTTTAATGGCAAAACCCTTTAAGATTGCTATTTATGTCACACGCTGCTTAAAAATAAATTCAGCTGCTGTGCTGTCTGCTTCGCATAACAGAAGTGACAAGCTTTCCTGTTAGCAGCGAGTAGATAATCACACTTCGTGCATTCGGTTTGAGCTCTAATGATTTCTTAAACATTTTTAAATGATCTAAATGAGAGTATTTGGGCATATTGACAGGCTTGTAATACTGTTTGTTCTCAATACATCACTGCTCACTGGTATCTACAGGCCTAGCCTCCCATTGTAATTATAGCTTATATAAGACTATAATTGTCCAACAAAGGGAATTCATTCAGGTCAAAATAGTATTTGAAAACCATTAAGGCTAGGCTGGTCTGCTTGGGGGTGCTGCAGCAACTCACTGCTGTGTTAATTGGTAGTCACAGATGTGGGCATAGAAAAAGAAGCAAGTGGAGGGTGGGTGAAAAAATCAAGCTGACATAATTAGTGTGAGTTGGTGGAGAGATGGACACAGCTTTCCATGCAAAAGAAGCTGCTTGCTTGCCAGCTAAAAAGCATAGCTGTTTCTGACTGCAGGGGCCGGAGATAGTGTCCCACTTCCATCTGGTTGGAGGATGTAACTCCAAGGTGGCAGACCAAATCCCTAGACCAGACAAAACACGTCTTCCACAGCACAAAAGGGAAGTGCTTAACAAACAAGGGGAGGAAATCACTGTGAAATCAAACCTAACTGAGCACAAATGCTTCATGCAGGAGAGCCCTCTTAATTGAGGCACCCCTATGGACAGATCGTTAAAGCAACTTCACTGATTAAGAGAAGAGTTGGTTCACTGTCATCGAGCTAAATCTGTTCCCTAGGAGACATCCTAATAAAGTTCCATCTCTACAGTCCTTTCAGGCAGCATGGCTACCTGGGCTGCCCTGAATATTAACCACAGTGGTGACCAGATCAAGTTCTGATGCAGTGTGGCTAGCCCATGTGGACGGAGCTCAAGCATGAGATGGCTCACTTTCTCTCCTGGGAAAACCCACAGCAGGGGGGTTCCTCACAGAGATTCCTACCCATCACTTCACCAGAGGGGGGGAGAGTCTGTCCCACTGCACAACCTCCCTAGAATCACCACAGTATCACAGCGACCCCTCGGAGGCTCTTATTCCTTTGCATGGGCTCTGCCTGCCAGAGTCCTCCTTCCAATGGAGCTAGGCTACTTGAGATTCCCCAAGATGTTCCTGGGGTCCCCCCTCCCCCCGCAAAGAGAACTTTGCAGAAAGGTTATAGACCCAGGCTGGATTCTTTTTTGCTTTGGCAGCTTTGTGGTACTGTGTTCCCTCCACTCAGCCTGTCCTGTTCTTCTCAGCTTGCTGCCTACCTCACTAGGGTGGAGCATCACAGGCAAGGAGAGGCCTTAGCTGGGTTCAGGGTAGGTGCTGCAAGGGCAATTGACTCCTCTATTTCTGCACAGGACTGAGAGATCCCTGCTCCAAAGGGCCCCTGCATCCGTGGATCCGGGAGGTGCCAGGACACCAGAATGAGAGCTAGGGATGGGTTGACCTTGTGATGTTTAAGGGTCTGTGGACCTCTCAGCCTAATAGTCAAGACAAAGGATTTGCTAAACTAACTGGAGTTTGTACAATTTTATAATCTGTCATTAAGCAATGTGGTTCTTTTCAGTCAGATTCAATTTAAAAACAACTCCAACTTGTTAGTTAGATGAAAGCCCTTATAATTCCTCAAGAGCTAGGGTGGCCCGATATAGTGCCCTCTATTCCGCATACACACATCCATTTTCAATGAGTGTCTCTCTCCCCTGCTCAGAGCTCCATATTTCACTTATGGATTTTTTCTCTCTTCTTTTCCCAGTGTCTCTCCTAGGAGAAGAGTAAACCCAATAACAGAGTCTGAGTCAAGCTTTCATACCTAGGAAGTTTGAGAGGGTGCACAATTAGACAAAATAAGGTACACCTCTACCCTGATATAACATGACCCGATATAACACAAATTCAGATATAACGCAGTAAAGCAGCGCTGGGGGGCGGGGCAGGGCTGTGCACTCCAGCAGATCAAAGCAAGTTAGATATAACACGGTTTCACCTATAACGTGCTAAGATTTTTGGGCTCCCAAGGACATCGTTATATCGGGGTAGAGATGTATTAGTATATGTATTGCAGAAGAGCCTAAGATCTCTAGTCATGGACCAGGATCCCACTGTACTCGGAGCTGTAGAAACACAGAACAAAAGGATGGTCCTTACCCAAAGAGCTTACAAGTAAAGTAACCATATATATATATATATATATATATACACACACACACACACACACACACACCACTTCTTCTATGCTAGGAATCATTAACAGAGACCTGACCTAGAATCCCCTGGGCATGGACATCTTGTTTTCCATGCTGACTTCCATTTACTTTGAAGGGGCCCAGCCTGCCAAATCATGATAGAATCTCATTTGACCCCATTCAGCAAAGGTGTCAAACTTAATTAAAGATCCAGACTCAACACATCCATGACTATTCTTCCCAAATAAATGAAGTTTGCTCACTCTATAAAGTTTGGTCATTCTGAATACTGAACTATATAAACTCCTAAACTATTTGGCATTGAAGGTCACCATGTCATAGATCACTGGAAAAGTATATTTCCCTTTATTTTACAGAACAGTGAGGTCTTAGATTTCATCTGTGACCTGGATATCATAAAGAACTAATGATCTCCATACAGATAACATACAGACAAATAATTTATGTTGTGCATTTGGTAAAATTTTATCAATTTGCCGCAATCAAATTAATTAGCTGAATTAATTAATTCCTGTTAATTTATTTACACTGCATAGAAACATTCCTTGGATGGATAGCTTTGCTAATTGCTATATTCGGTTTCAAAAATGTGCCAAGGAGGTAGTGTTCAGATGCAGATCATGTTTAGGCCAGGAGCTGAGGCCAAATCAGCGCTGGCCAGCACAAAAATCCTGGGAGCTGTAAGCTCACAAGTGAGTTGCTCTCACGAGATTTCTGCCATCTCAAGCAAATTGCTCTGCTTGAGAGATCTGGCCAAAACCAGATTTGAACAGGAAAACAGGCCCCTTCTGTTCTTTGATCCAGCTTGAAACACAAATGGTAGGAGCATATTCAGATTTAGCGATTTTAACCTGCCCCTTGAAATCTGAAGAGAAGATTAAGGGTCCTAATTTTGGCTCTTCTCCAATTCATTTATTCATAATTGGCTCCACTTGGTATGGTCCAACAAAGCAAATACATGAAATAAACACTTTTACCAGCCCCAGACTGACATACTAGTTTTCCTTTTAACTGCAAGGGTCGCAGAATACCTCCTCCAATAAAGGGAAAATGGCTGAACAATGGCAGTCTTGGCTTTATAAAAGTGCCTCCTTCCCCTCCCTTCCTCTTATTTTCTTTGAGTGCTTCATGGCACCTTTTATAAATAACTGGGCATATTCATTCTAACAAGCATTTGGGCCATTTAGTTCATTTCTGTATAACCCCTTGCAGTGCTATTCAATAAAACAGGAGTAATTACCATAGCAACTGCAGCATGTGATACATATGGTGCCTTTGAGAAACAAAGCTTTCTTTTTTTTTGTTAAAAAAGCCACATATATTAGTTTGTAATTATGAAATGATCTTTTGTGGTGTTTATAAGAGGAAAAAATGTTTTCAAGTGAAGAGCCATCTCTCTCTCTGTTTTGAAGCTTGGACATTCAGTTCTTTCTACAGCAGCATCTCTTCTCCTCTCATTTCCTCCCACATGTTTATTTAGTATCAAAGTGTACGTCTCTGTACAATGAAAATAATAGATTTGAGAGGTTTTATACTGACAGGAAGGTGCTAAGAGACATCACCCCCCTATAGGTCAGCTGATTTTTTTCTGTACTGTTATTAGTAGCTTGTAATTAAAGATCTACAAAGCAGAGCTTTTCTAGAAAACTGACATGATGGGCTTATTAAGGTATAACACCAGGATGCAGGTATAATCCACTGGTTTAATGCATGGGATCAGGTGACCCTCTAGCAGTTGGGCCTTGCAGCTCTAATTGCCAGTTTCTTACAGCTAGTTTTTCAGGTTCAAAGCTTGCTGATGACCTGTGATTTCTGTAGGTATGTGACCAAACCACAAAGCGTTCCACTGGTGTGAAGTTCTGCAGGAGTTTTAAATGATGGGATGTGCAGAGATAAGAGAAACCAGAGCAACTGCGTGTGCCTACAGCTCAAAAGCTGGAAGTAGAATTCTGGTTTGGGGCTTGGAACTCATGGAGGGAAATCCATAATAGAGTGAAGTTTAGCATTCACCCATGTGATAGAAGGAGAGTAGGAGAAGGGGAGAGGGCTAGTGCTCACTGTTGACTTGGTATGGAGAAAATGAAGAGTTAATCTCTTTCAGGAGTGGCGCAGGGATTCTGGCACCCTAGGCAGAATTCGGGGAGCGGCATTTTGTACGCTCCCCACAGGGTGCACGGGAGCTTCTGGTTCCACTCCCATCGTGCCGCCGAAGAAGGACCCTCCGCCGAAATGCCGCAGGCGACAGCAGCAGCCATTGAGCTGCTCAATTGCCTGCCGCTGTTTTCCGCAGCACGTCGGCAGAAGGTCCTTCTTCGGCTGCGCGACAGGAGTGGAACCGGAAGCTCCCGTGCGCCCCATGGGGAGCACACAAAATGCCATCCCCCGAATCCTGGCGCCCTAGGCGTTTGCCTAGGGTCGCCTAATGGAAGCGCCGGCCCTGATCTCTTTGCCCAAGCAGTTACTTAGACAAGGGTAGAAATGCAGTCACATTTTCCTCAAATATTAGTGTGTATTATTTCCAGTTTATGTACATTGTTTCTTGTTTTCCTGTGGAAATAATGTTCCCAAACTTTCAATCGTTTCCCCTTTTTCTTAGCTTGCGTATATAAATTGTTTCACCAGACCCTTGTGACAGGACACATTCAGTTACAATGAAATGGCACAGAGGGGAACAACCAGCCTAACTTTGATCTCTCCTCAAAATGGTGGGACACTGGAAGGATCCATGAGAGATCAAGGTGTTTCCAGTCGGCCCTGAGCAGCTTGACCCCTAACAGTGTGATCTGCTACTATAGTCCTCCTAGGAATCCCCTTGTCACATGCAGAGGGCTAAATTCTGCTCTCCACTATGAGCATTGTGACCCCATTGACTTCAGTGGGGCCGAAGGACTTCACCCTATATTGAGGAGATGCTGCAAACCAGATCATCTCCATGCAGCAAAATCCAGGGATACAGGGGGTAGGGGGGAGAGATCCTCTTGCCCAGATACAATACACAATCCCATATGGGGTTGTCTCGTCCCACCCACAAAGAGGCCGCGGGAGCTACCCAGAAGCCTGACAGATCCTAGGCAAGTTGCAGGATGCTAGGGCCATCCATGTAATGACCTTGTGCTTCTACATCGGCTCTGTCCAACAAAACTCCTCATCCTCCCTCCCCCAAGTCCCTGGCAGTGCAGGGAGTTTCCCCCTGCTCCCCTCACCCCCCTGGCCACATTGCCCTTCAGGACCAATATGTGAAGAGGGGTTTCCACAGAAAAGGATAATACATCCCCAGGCCCATAGTCAACCTCTTTGGACTAAGCTCTGTAAATTGAAAAGGGGGCAATATGTATCCTCCCCCTGCCCAGCTCTGCTCAGTCTGCTCACTCCTTCCTCCAGCAGGCCAGTTTCCCTCTCCTTGCCTAGCACAGTGCCCTGGACCTGAAGTGAGGCCTGACACTGGATGTCATGACCTCAGCTAAGCGCTCTTTCTGTGTTGAAGGAGGGAGAACGATGCACAGAGCATCTCTGCTCCCTCTTACCTGCCAGGTTCAGATATTGTCTCATGACATTTACTATTAGATAACCCCAAGGATCAGAATTCAGATAAAGATCCCCATAAATCGGCATTGAATTATGGACATGTCCACTGACAAATTCTGGCATAGAGGATATGTTTGCTTACATCAATGTGTGTGCGTACATGTTGATACAAACAGAGACATGGACATGTGGTGCTTGAACGTAGAGCATGTTTACTGGTTTACTTCAAGCAGTGTATTACAGTGCTTTGTTTTAGTTCATTATTCAATTTCATCTGTTAAAGATCCAGTAGGCAACCGGCTCTACAAATTAATTCTGCAATCTTCAAATCATCAAGCCCTGCTGAAGAAAATGGGGCTTTAAAAGGATTGATGCTTCTACATGTTTATTTGAATCACTTGATGCAAGCGGAAGATTAAATGAATGTAACATTACCCCCTCAGAAAGGGAATTACTGGCTAGTACTTTATCCCAGCTGGAATACAGCTGTAAACACCTAACAAACATGAGAGCATATTTTAAGGTTAATAATGTATTAAATAAATAGGAGAGATGTTTAGCACCTGAGTCTCCTATTACTTAGATCACTGTAAATCAGGAGTAACTCCATTGATCTCAATAGTATTACACACAGCTGGATTTAGGGGCAGGCTACCCAGGCAATGGCCTAGGGTGCCGGGTTGGGGGAAGGGTCCTCTAGACTTGGGGTGCTGTTTATGTTGTTAGTGATAAAAGGGAAGATAGAAAGTCTGAAGTAAAATGTTTCAGGTGTTCTGTATGTGGATTCATTTTTCACTAACCTCCTAGCGTGTGTAGAATCTCACGGAACCTTCCAGATTTTCTGAGAATTATACGTGGCTTATACATGGCATGAATAAACACAGATTTACAGATTATAGTGTGCAAATTTATCGTCTTACATGACAAGGATAAATCATCCATGCAAATCGTGCATCAAAGACTTGAAATGGGCTACAAATGCAATAAAAAAAATAAGACACTCCTTGCCTAGGGCACCATTTGGTCTAGGGATGGCCCCGGTATTACACCAGTATAAAACTGACGTGTCAGAAAAGTCAGGCCCTGAGTTGTCTTCAGAGCACATTATGTTGCCTTTAACACAATAAATAAATCTAAGACTCAGGTAATATGCCCCATCTGAACATGTCTTCCCTTCATAATACCCTACTCCCATTTACATCTATCCATTTCTGCTGTTCCTCTCCCCACACCCAGCAGTTCTTTTGCAGATCATAGCCACTAGATAGCGCCTCTTCCACAGTGAAAAGGCCAGTACTGTAAACCTGTTTGTGGGAGAGAACATTTTGCTGAGAAGCAGGGAAATCAGTGACACAGGGAATTATTATGCACCATTCATTTCCTTGTAATTTAACTCTCAGTGTAACAAAAGCATAATGTATAGTCTGGTTTACTAGGCTGATTCACAATAGTTTAGGCAAAAAGACCATTTCCTTCTCTTCCTTTAGTGCTGACATCAGCAGATAAGAATTGTTCATCTCATCTGATGTGACATCACCAGCAACCAGAGCAGTGCAGAATAAAATGCTAAGAGGCCTGCTACAAACAGCAGCAACTAGGGAACAGGCAAACTAGGGGAGAGGTGAATGCAGGGGAGTCAGCAGGCCCATGGTTTTCATTTCCCATCATATGTACCCCCAGTAAAGTAGGAGAGTGGCTTTTAACTGCACCTCAGTAAGAGCAATAGGGGAGAGAAGCAGGAAACCCACCCCCTGCTCATGTTGTGTGGTTTGGCACCTTTTCACATGGGTGGGCAGCTGCAGCTCTGCGGTCAGCACGTGAGAGCAAATCCCAGTTACCTGCTGAAACAACAACATCCTCAGCATTATTTTTCTTGGGATATTTTTTGACCCACTTAGTGCTTGAAAACTCCTGGAGAAGCTCCTTTTCTATTCTGGGCAGGAAAGGGAGGACTGAGAAGTACTTGTTTTGGTAGCGGAGGTCCTGCAACTGGAGGCACTGGGCTAATCATGGTGCCTCATGCCCCTCGTAGGCCAGCTCTGCACAAAGGACTCCCTGGAGAATTCTCCACACATAGGGGCCTTTGCACAATTGGCAAAACCAGCATTTTGCCAACCCTTACAGGATCACCAGTGCAAGAGGCAAATTGGGAACATGCCAGGGACAACTCCTGGGTTCTGGAATAGACCAGACAGGCCATGGACACTCAGGTGCACGTTGGAGCAACCCAAAGGCTGCTTTATGCTGCACCGGGTCCAAACTGGCCCAGGCAGCACCTCCAATGCTTGGTGTACCAATGAATTTGGCCCTATCTATGTAAGTGGGAAATACACAGCATTATGGTTGTATCTATCTACACTTTAAGACCTGTGTCCTTACCCAGCTTAAGGGCATCAGCGGCTTAATGCCATTTTTCTTGCCACTGAGAAGAGGGGAACATGATTCTTACAGCCTAGTTCAGAGGGCTTTCTCCCTGCCTGCAAATGGAAAGCTGAAAGGCACACAGCTGCAAATGGAGCTTGACATCTCATGAGAATGAACTCTCTCTCCAGACTTTTGAGCATCCTTAATGGTTTTGGCCAAGTCAAAAATCCCACAAGGAACATACCACAAGATCGGCATTTCCCCCAGTATTTCAGAGCTAGGCTGGAAACTCTGCTTCAAAACTATTGTAAACATGCACACTGATGACAAAGCAACTGTTCTAACGGAGATACTTTAACCCTGGCCAAGAGCTGTGATTTAGGGCTGGGGTCTGCTCACACTGTAGGTGGGCCCAGGTGGGAAATAGAGACACTGCCATGTTCATCTGAGAGATACGGGCAGAGTAAGCGTGATAAAAAGAGACAGAACAGACTTTGCTTAAAGGACAGCAGGCTACAAAGCCTGTGAAAGGGGGAGAAATCACTGTTTATACCCCAAAGTAGCCAGTTATTTATTAGCTGTGGTTTTTTGAGGGATGTGGGAGCAGACAGGCAGAACTCTGTTTCTGAGCCAGTTCTGTTCAGAGCAATAAACACTCCACTACCTGACAGAGGTGGGGTTCATATCAGCATCCAGCTGCCCATTGTCTTCGAGTGAGGGAGTGGAGAGCGACACTCTGGTGACACTGTGAAACTCCCCCAACTGGCCTGGCAAACAGTAGCAGCAGTAGCATTTATTGCAGAGACCCTAAACCAGATTGACAAGGCACATGGGGAAATTCCCTCAGGTTGTTCTGGTGCAAGTACCTAGTCTACTTCTACATGTCTCCTGTCCACACACAAAACCAAGCTCCTCCCATCTTCACAGAACCAGCAGTCTTTCTCTGAAGGAGGCACTCTCATGCCCTGGGATGATTTCTCTCATGGAGTTTGTTCACTGCAACGTGCGCACACACACACACACACACACACACACACACACACACACACACACACTCTCTCTCTCTCTCTCTCTCTCTCTCTCTCTCTCTGAAGGGAAAGGGGGTAACCCTGGGTAGCTCACAGCTATGAGGAGACACTTTCAGCACTCACATGATCCAGCCCACCAAAGTTTGGATTCTGCTTCTTTACAAGCAATGCAGGCGACCCCGGTGACCAACAGAGGAGCAGCACCAGCAGCTAAGGAAAGAGGGCTTCCCTCTGCTTTGATTCAGGCAGCAACATCTATCTTTGCTATGCCACTGGGATCAGCATGCTGAGCCACGTTATTCCTTCCTTGACAGGAGCATGCCCACTTGTTGAACAGAGACATGGCCCTTCCGCTGAGCAGAGGCGGGAGAGGAAGCAATACAATTTAACCATTTCCAAGCTATACTAACTTACTGACTACAGTTAGGCTGTTCCATAAGGCTCAACAGGATGATG
Source organism: Gopherus flavomarginatus (assembly GCF_025201925.1). Lineage (NCBI taxonomy): Eukaryota > Metazoa > Chordata > Testudines > Testudinidae > Gopherus > Gopherus flavomarginatus. Next base: position 20,929,935 of record NC_066626.1, on the reverse strand, counting down.
GGGTGGTAGGGTGACCAGCTGTCCCGATTTTATAGGGACAGTCCCAATTTTTGGGTCTTTTTCTTATATAGGCTCTCATTACCCCCCACCTCCCGTCCCAGTTTTTCACACTTGCTGTCTGGTCACCCTATGGAGTGGCCATGGGCTTTCAAAATGCCATCCTTCTCTACTGAGTAACCAGAAAAACTGGGGAAAGAAAGGAGGCAGGAGAGGGCTAGAATGAAGCCAGCACTGGAGTAGATTTAGCTATGGTGCTGCCCTCTGACTGGCCACCTGCGAGCCAGCCAATACTTTTACAGAACTCTAAACAACAGCTGATTAGAGGGCAGGCTAAGCAATCTGAGAGTGACGCTGTTAAAAGAGGTCCTAAAGCGAGGGCCAGATATTAAAAGTAACCTCTATCCAGAACCCATGTCGGTCTGCCAGTGGTACACCAATACATTTGGTGAACAAAACAGTGTGCTTTAAAGACGTTTAAACCCAGACTCCAGAGCCTGCCACCCGCTCCCAAGCAGAATCCTTGGCTCCATCGTCGCTGCCTTGTTTATTGAACGTATCGGCGAGGCGCAAAAAAATGCCAAGGAGAAATGTACAAGGCTTACAGCTGACTTGTGGATAAGCAGCCAACAATGAAACAGTCTCTCTCGAACGGCGCACTGGGCAAATCTGAAAACAGTGGGAGAGATCGCTTTTTGGCAGAGCTCCTGCACCTGGTTTCAGCATTTGTGGTACCACTGCCTCAGCAACTAGGCAAAGCCATGCAAGCAGCACATTATAGAAGATGGCTGCATTTCGGAGTAACCCATTTACCTTAAATGAACATTACTGCGGCCATTCAAAAGCAGCTGGAATGTCTGGCTCATGTTATGATCACCTCATTGGGGCCCCCATGTCGTTCTTCCTTGCAGAGGAAGGTAGCAACATAACTAAGAGACTCAGGGATTCCAGGTTTACTAGCATCTATTACAGGCATGGGGTCAGATTCAGATCTGGTGAAAGCAGGTGTGAACTTCATTGCTGTCAGTATTTTCCATGCAAGAGTCAAAAAGGAGCTTCTTCCCTGTGCTCTGCTGGTGGTCTCAATATTGTTCTATTTAGGTTTTTATATTGTGCAAATCATCATAGCACAGGCACAGCTGTTAGTCTATCTGAACCATGGGAAATCTGAGTCTTTTAAAAATCCTGGTACCTGGTGGACAATTAATCTCCAGGAGGGCCATGCCAGGATAATTTCAAACTGCTGTGAGCCCACTGGGCTACAGTGATGGAATATATGGCTACAGTGAGCAGTGGAATGTGAGTTTTTACCAGTTAGCTCCATAGTTTATGTTGTTGATGCTCATAACTTCACTGAAGCCTCAAATAGTATTCTGCTGACTCTGAAAAGAGTCTGCAATTTTTTAAGAGTTAGGAGCACAAACAAATATTACCACCCCAGCAAACAGGAAGTTTAATGAATTCTTATTTGAAAAACATAATTAAGATAGAGCTGAGTTTGAGAATTGTTTTCCCTCAGATTAATTACTATATGTATTACTAATGTTTTAGTGAAAGACAATCCAAAACCTGAAACCGAGATATGCAAGAAATTCGAGCATCATTTTACATTGTTATTGCAAGCATTTGTCTGGCAATCATCATAGCCTCTAGATATGTTTGGCATAGTTTAAATTGGGTCTTTAACATCCCAGTTAAAATCCACATGATAACTGTGAGTTACATAAGTCATGTTGTTATATCTCAGATCCCTGACTGGGTGACTTATGAAACCATCACCCACTGCACAAAATGCAAATATTAAAATGGAGCATGCAATTCAACTTTTGCATAACGTTGATTAGTTAATATGCTACTTAAGTTATATCAGTTACTTACTTTACAATGTGCATTGCAGTTGTAATAGTCACAGATCAAACAAGCTGATCTTGAAGGATAATCCCATAAACTAATTCAAAAGTAATTTTAACAATGAATCAATGTATGAATTTTGTGACTTTTTTTTAATCAGGAAAAAGGCAAAATTTGAATAAAATATGTGTTGAGCTCTATTTACTCCCCTGCCCTCAAAAAAAAAAAAAGCATGCTCATGGGATTGTATTCATCAGGGAAGACTCTGAAAGTGTTTGTAAAAATTGCCACATAGTTATGTGTTTGTTTGGTGTGTTTTTTTAGCAATCAAATCTGTTCAAGTGGTAAGTAGAGAGATTATTGTGTTCTTAACTACCAGCCTTGCAAATTTCACCTGAGATCTGTTCAACATCAAAAGTAATAAAGGTTCTGCAGCCTAAATTATGGTCTCAGTAATGTGGGTGTCTGGATACTGGATTTGTACAAGTGCAAATGACTCAAAGTTCACAAAATCTTCTGTTGGCAATGCAGAAGGAGCAACAGAATCCAACTCACTCTCTAATAACTGTTCTGGCTCCCCACTGGATATTTAGCAGTAAAATGTGTTTTTGTCACTAAAGAAAGCAGATACACATGGGGAACTGATCTACTAAGCAAGGCTTCAGATTCACTAAAACACTTTTCAGAGGAGGACCACGTTTTAAGTTTCATGTGACATCTGGTAAGTTTCATCAATTTCATGTTTTAGGGTCTTTTAAATTATACATTTCATTTCATTAAAAGACAATATATTCTTCACTCAGAAAAGTTTGCCTGTGAATCATTTAAAACACTGCTAGATTACAGAATTCAAGTTTTACTTTATTTGTGACATGCTAAGAATTTCTTCAGTAAGTGACAACTTTTATGTCCCTGCAAGGTGAAATTGATACCATGCAAATCTGTGGCTAGTAAAATCTATTTACCCACGTTTTTATTAAAAGGGTAGACTGGGTGGGGCGGATCTTAGCACTAGCAGGTTTTAGATTCAATTTTGTCGTCTGTGTTCAATATTGATTGTTCATGCACCTAAAATTTTATTATAGGTGTACTGTATAAATTGAAAAATAAATAAGTGAATAGGTATGAGTAGGTACTGGAGCTAACACAGGGACCAGAAACCTGTGCGTGAACCAGAATTCAATACTAAACAACTCTTTAGAGGATAAAGAACTTCTCCCACAGGTCAATTGCACAGTGGACTTTTCAAAACCCTTACTGTACTGTGTCAAGGGTTTTCTGGTAACACTGTTTAGAAAAGAAGTGGGCAGAGCAGAACAAGAAGACTGGATTATTGTTCCATGTAATACGAGGGGTCTCTCTATGTTCTTATATTATTTCTATGAGCTTTACTTCAGCTAAAAAGAATCGGGGGGGGACCTGGAAGAGAGAATTAAAACAATCCTCCAGAATTCATGAATTGGACTGATTGTACACAACCCTCTCTTACTATTAGCTTGGAGCTGGTTGGCCAAACTTTGTTCCCAGGTTTTTTTCCCACTGAATACCCGTGTTTTTCAATACTTGTGTCTGAGTGAATTACAGTGCAGATCAAATCAGAATATCCCCTACTCTAGCCTCACTCCAAATTTTCATCATGATTTTGGACTCAATCTGAATTGAACCTCTGGAGGTTCACATTTTCTCCCTGGGTTTTGTTTGTGGACAGCTCTGTACTTCCTGGTTCTGTCACGTACTGGAAAGGAAACTGCTCCTCCCTGTAATAACCTTAGTCCCAGATTTGGACCTTAGCGTCCAAAATATGGGGGTTAGCATGAAAACCTCCAAGCTTAGCCACCAGCCTGGACCTGGTACCTGCTGCCACCACCCAAAAAATTAGAGTGTTTTGGGGCACTCTGGTCCCCCTGAAAAACCTTCCCTGGGGACCCCAAGACCCAAATCCCTTGAGTCTCACAACAAAGGGAAATAATCCTTTTTCCCTTCCCCCCTCCAGGTGCTCCTGGAGAGATACACAGACACAAGCTCTGTGAATCCAAACAGAGTGAATCTCCCTCTCTGTTCCCAATCCTGGAAACAAAAAGTACTTTCCTCTTCACCCAGAGGGAATGCAAAATCAGGCTAGCCACTTCAACACACACAGATCTCCCCTGATTTCTTCCTCCCACCAATTCCCTGGTGAGTACAGACTCAATTTCCCTGCAGTAAAGAAAAACTCCAACAGGTCTTAAAAGAAAGCTTTATATAAAAAGAAAGAAAAAAATACAAATAGTCTCTCTGTATTAAGATGACACAATACAGGGCAATTTCTTAAAAGAATATTGAATAAACAGCCTTATTCCAAAAGAATACAAATCAAAGCACTCCAGCACTTATATTCATGCAAATACCAAAGAAAAGAAAACCATAGAACTTACTATCTGATCTCTTTGTCCTTACACTTAGAAACAGAAGACTAGAAAGTAGAGCTACTTCTCCAAAGCTCAGAGAAGGCAGGCAGCCAGAAAACAAAGACCTTAGACACTCAATTCCCTCCACCCAAAGTTGAAAAAATCCGGTTTCCTGATTGGTCCTCTGGTCAGGTGCTTCAGGTGAAAGAGACATTAACCCTTAGCTATCTGTTTATGACACGCCCCCCAAATTGCAGACAGTGGGGAAGCTCACTGGCGGCGATTTCCTTCTAGAACTTGAAAATAAACAGATTAATACAACACATACACCTTTACATATACTCCTAAGTATATAACTAACAGACTTCTACATTTTAAGAACACTTTTTAACTACTGAATTATGGGAAACTCTCACGGGAGAGTGCATCAGCAACCTTATTAGAAGCTCCTGTGATGTGTTGAATTTCAAAATCAAAATCTTGGAGAGCTAAACTCCAACGAAGAAGTTTCTTGTTGTTCCCCTTGGCAGTATGAAGCCACTTTAGTGCAGCATGGTCAGTTTGTAGTTGGAACCGCCGTCCCCAAACATATGGGCGTAGCTTTTCCAGGGCGTACACAATGGCATAGCATTCCTTTTCACTGACTGACCAGTGACTTTCCCTCTCAGACAGTTTCTTGCTGAGAAACACGACAGGATGGAAGTTGTGATCTGTTGCTTCCTGCATGAGCACTGCTCCTATACCACGCTCAGATGCATCTGTGGTTACTAGGAATGGCTTGTCAAAATCCGGGGCCCTGAGCACAGGGTCCGGCATGAGCGTCGCCTTAAGTTGGGTAAAGGCCTTTTGACACTCATCAGTCCACTTAACTGCATTTGGCTGGGTCTTTTTGGTCAGGTCGGTCAGTGGGGCAGCGATTTGGCTGTAGTGGGGTACAAATCGCCTGTAGTATCCGGCCAAGCCTAAGAAGGATTGGACCTGCTTCTTGGACCGTGGGACAGGCCACTTTTGGATAGCATCCACCTTGGCCTGTAGGGGGTTTATGGTTCCTCGACCCACCTGGTGCCCCAGGTAAGTCACTCTGTTTTGGCCTATTTGACACTTTTTGGCCTTAACAGTTAGTCCTGCCTGCCTGATGCGCTCAAAGACCTTTTCCAGGTGTAGTAGGTGTTCGGGCCAGGAGTCTGAAAAAATGGCCACATCATCGAGGTAGGCAACTGCAAATTCTCCCAGTCCAGCTAGCAGACCATCTACCAGCCTCTGGAAGGTGGCGGGTGCATTTCGAAGGCTGAAAGGAAGGACATTGAATTCATACACCCCCGCATGGGTGACGAATGCTGACCTCTCCTTGGCAGATTCATCTAGCGGTACTTGCCAGTACCCCTTGGTTAAGTCTATTGTAGAGATGAACTGGGCACGTCCCAACTTTTCCAATAGCTCATCGGTACGTGGCATTGGATAGTTGTCCGGACGAGTTACAGCATTTAGCTTACGGTAGTCCACGCAAAAGCGTATTTCCCCATCGGGTTTGGGTACCAGAACCACTGGAGATGCCCATGCACTGGTAGATGAGCGGATTATACCCATCTGTAGCATGTTCTGGATCTCCCGTTCTATAGCAGCTTGGGCATGAGGAGACACTCGGTAGGGTGGGGTTCTGATTGGGTGAGCATTACCTGTATCAATGGAGTGGTATGCCCGTTCAGTCCGTCCTGGGGTGGCTGAGAACAATGGGGCGAAGCTAGTGCACAGCTCCTTGATTTGTTGCCGCTGCAGACGTTCCAGGGTGGTTGAGAGGTTGACCTCTTCCACGCCACCGTCTTTTTTTCCCGTCGTAGTAGACACCGTCAGGCCACTCAGCATCATCTCCCTGGACTGTAAACTGACAAACCTGTAAGTCTCTGGAATAGAAAGGCTTGAGAGAATTAACATGGTACACTTTAGGCTTTAGTGAGGAATTGGGAAATGCTATGAGGTAGTTTACAGCTCCCAGGCGCTCTTGGACCGTGAAGGGCCCTTCCCATGATGCTTCCATCTTATGGGCCTGTTGCGCCTTCAAGACCATAACCTGGTCTCCTACCTTGAAGGACCGATCTCTGGCATGTCTGTCATACCAGGCCTTTTGCTCTTCCTGAGCATCCTTTAGATTCTCTCTAGCAAGGGCTAAAGAGTGTCGGAGGGTGCTTTGTAGGTTGCTTACAAAGTCCAGAATGTTAGTTCCTGGAGAAGGCGTAAACCCCTCCCATTGCTGCTTTACCAGCTGTAATGGCCCCTTAACCTCGTGACCATACACAAGTTCAAATGGTGAAAACCCTAAACTGGGATGTGGTACAGCCCTGTAGGCAAACAGCAACTGCTGCAACACTAGGTCCCAATTATTGGAGAATTCGTTGATGAATTTTCGTATCATGGCCCCCAAAGTTCCATTGAACCTTTCCACCAGGCCATTGGTTTGATGGTGGTATGGGGTGGCAACCAAGTGATTCACCCCATGAGTTTCCCACAGTTTTTCCATGGTCCCTGCCAGGAAATTAGACCCTGAATCTGTAAGGATGTCAGAGGGCCAACCTACCCTGGCAAAGATGTCTGTTAGGGCCAGGCACACAGTGTTAGCCCTGGTGTTGCCTAGAGCGACTGCTTCTGGCCATCGGGTAGCAAAGTCCACTAAAGTCAGTACGTACTGCTTTCCTCTGGGCGTCTTTTTTGGGAAAGGGCCCAGAATATCCACAGCTACTCGCTGAAATGGGACCTCAATTATGGGGAGTGGCTGGAGAGGGGCCTTGACCTGGTCTTGAGGCTTTCCCACTCTTTGGCATACCTCACAAGACCGGACATACTTGGCAACATCCTTGCCCATCCCCTCCCAGTGGAAGGACTTCCCCAACCGGTCCTTGGTTCTGTTCACCCCAGCATGGCCACTGGGATGATCATGGGCTAAGCTTAAGAGCTTCTCCCGGTACTTAGTTGGAACCACCAACTGTTTTTGCGGCTGCCATTCTTCCCGGTGTCCACCAGAAAGAATTTCCTTGTATAAAAGTCCTTGGTCTATAACAAACCGGGATCGATTAGAAGAGCTGAGAGGCGGTGGGGTGCTCCGTGCCGCCGCCCACGCTTTCTGAACGCTGTCATCCGCTTCCTGTTCAGTCTGGAACTGCTCCCTTGAGGCTGGGGTCACCAGTTCTTCCTCAGACTGTGGACTTGGGCTTGGTCCCTCTGGAAGCGATGTAGGTGATGGGGTTGTTTCCGTTGCTGGTGAACCGCTCTCCGCTGGTGCACCTGAGGGTATTTCAGGCTCTGGCTGAGCCTTTTGGGTATGGCTGTCTGTCGCTTCTGCCAGTTTTGGCTCGCTGGCGCCCTCTGGCGTTGAGTTTGAAGATGGGGTTGCACTTGCTGGTGCTGGTTGCTGTTCCAGTTCCGGGCCTGGGACTGGAGATGCTGTGGCTGTTTCAGTGGTAGGCATGGAATCCGGGTCCACTACCTCTGTCTGGGTCTCTGGTAACACAGACGGGGCCTCTGTGGACGGCTCAGGAACAGGAATGGGTCTGGAAGCTTGCCTGGTTTGGCTACGTGTAACCATTCCCACTCTCTTGGCCCGCCTCACCTGGTTGGCCAAGTCTTCCCCCAGTAGCATGGGGATAGGATAATTGTCATAGACTGCAAAAGTCCACATTCCTGACCAGCCTTTGTACTGGACAGGCAGTTGAGCTGTAGGCAAGTCTACAGCTTGTGACATGAAGGGGTAAATTGTAACTTTGGCCTTTGGGTTGATGAATTTGGGGTCAACGAAGGATTGGTGGATAGCTGACACTTGTGCCCCCGTGTCTCTCCACGCAGTAACCTTCTTTCCGCCCACTCTCAAATTTTCCCTTCGCTCCAAGGGTATTTGAGAGGCATCCGGGCCTGGGGATCTTTGGTGTGATGGTGGTGTAATGAATTGCACTCGCATGGTGTTCTTGGGACACTTGGCCTTGATATGTCCCAGTTCATTACACTTAAAGCATCTTCCATCTGATGGGTCACTGGGCCGAGGTGAGTTACTGGAGACTGGTGAGGTTGAAGGGTAGGGTATCTGTGGCTTTACTTGGGTGGTATGTGGGGTCTTTGGCTGTCCTCGGTTGTAGGGTTTATGGTCTGTGTGCCCCCTGGGGTAATCGTTCCCCTTGACAGTAGCTTTCTTGCTTTCTGCCAGTTCCATCCATTTGGCTCCAATCTCCCCCGCCTCAGCGATATTCTTGGGGTTTCCATCTTGTATGTACCGTGTGATGTCTTCAGGAACACCATCCAAGAACTGCTCCATTTGTATGAGGAGGTTCAGTTCTTCCAAGGTTTGAATGTTGTTTCCTGTTAGCCAGGCCTCATAGTTATTTGCAATGTAGTAGGCGTGTTTGGGAAATGACACCTCTGGTTTCCACTTTTGGGTTCTGAAGCGCCGACGGGCATGATCTGGGGTTATCCCCATCCTGTATCTGGCCTTGGTTAGAAAAAGTTTATAGTCATTCATTTGGTGCTTAGGCATTTCAGCTGCCACCTCTGCTAAAGGTCCACTGAGCTGTGACCTCAATTCTACCATGTACTGGTCTTCGGGAATGCTGTACCCAAGACAGGCTCTTTCAAAATTTTCCAAGAAGGCCTCGGTGTCATCACCTGCCTTGTAGGTGGGAAATTTCCTGGGCTGTGGAGCAATATTTGGCGCCGGGTTGTTAGGGTTGGCTGGCACAGGCAACCCAGCTTTTGCCATTTCCAGTTCATGTTTTCTCTGTTTTTCCTTCTCTTCATTCTCTTTTTGTTGCTTTTCCATTTCTCGGCGGTGGGCCAACTCTTCTTCTTCTTGTTTCCTTCGGTGTGCTGCCTCTTGGGCTGCTTGTTCTCTTTGGTAGGCTGCCTGTTCTCTTTGGTAGGCTGCCTCTTTGATCTGTTCTTCTCTTTCTTTCATCTCCATCTCTTTTTGTTTTATTTCCAGTTGCTGTTTGTGTTTTTCCATCTCTCGCCTGTGTTCAGCTTCTTTGATTTGTTCTTCGGCCTCAATTTTTGCCTTAGAAGTCATGGTTCCTGTTTTCTTGGGTTGGGGTGCCCTCCGGTGTTTATCTTCTGAACTGCAGGTTCTGTTGCCTCCTGAAGTCTGCCTAGCAACAGTGCTTTTTGTCCTTTTCTCTCTCTAGCTAATGTTCAATGAAGGGAAACCAGAAAAACCACTTTATTTGCATGCATATAAGTGCTGGTATGACTCTCAATGGGAGTGCTATTGTGTGACAAAAGACTGTTAATAGTCCTTAACGACTTCTGCTTAACATGCAAGCCACAAACTGCGAGAGAGAGCAGAAAAAAAAATTCTCTCTGGTTCCCTTTTAAAACCAACTGTTTCTCTCTGCTAAAAAGCCCTTAGCAGAGAAAAGAAAAATATAATATTCCTACTGGCTTCTGGATTCTAGTCCCACCAGCTGCACACCATGTAATAACCTTAGTCCCAGATTTGGACCTTAGCGTCCAAAATATGGGGGTTAGCATGAAAACCTCCAAGCTTAGCCACCAGCCTGGACCTGGTACCTGCTGCCACCACCCAAAAAATTAGAGTGTTTTGGGGCACTCTGGTCCCCCTGAAAAACCTTCCCTGGGGACCCCAAGACCCAAATCCCTTGAGTCTCACAACAAAGGGAAATAATCCTTTTTCCCTTCCCCCCTCCAGGTGCTCCTGGAGAGATACACAGACACAAGCTCTGTGAATCCAAACAGAGTGAATCTCCCTCTCTGTTCCCAATCCTGGAAACAAAAAGTACTTTCCTCTTCACCCAGAGGGAATGCAAAATCAGGCTAGCCACTTCAACACACACAGATCTCCCCTGATTTCTTCCTCCCACCAATTCCCTGGTGAGTACAGACTCAATTTCCCTGCAGTAAAGAAAAACTCCAACAGGTCTTAAAAGAAAGCTTTATATAAAAAAGAAAGAAAAAAATACAAATAGTCTCTCTGTATTAAGATGACACAATACAGGGCAATTTCTTAAAAGAATATTGAATAAACAGCCTTATTCCAAAAGAATACAAATCAAAGCACTCCAGCACTTATATTCATGCAAATACCAAAGAAAAGAAAACCATAGAACTTACTATCTGATCTCTTTGTCCTTACACTTAGAAACAGAAGACTAGAAAGTAGAGCTACTTCTCCAAAGCTCAGAGAAGGCAGGCAGCCAGAAAACAAAGACCTTAGACACTCAATTCCCTCCACCCAAAGTTGAAAAAATCCGGTTTCCTGATTGGTCCTCTGGTCAGGTGCTTCAGGTGAAAGAGACATTAACCCTTAGCTATCTGTTTATGACACTCCCCCACAACAAAAAACCATTTCCAGGAGGCTTCAGGCGTAGTTTTGCAGATCCCAGAGGTTCAGAGAGCTCAGACGTGGTTCAGATAAGCACCTACAGTTTTAAACAAGGGGAAACTGAGGCAATGAACTTATTTGTCTCACTATATAGGGGTCTGACTCTTGCATCCTTTACATCACCTTTGCATTTTCCTGATCCTGGGCCCATAGAAAGACTTAGACTATGCCTCAGGGCTGCTTTAAAAAGTATACCTAGCTACGCACAACACCAAGATGCTGTTCCAGCACCTGGAAATAGCTGATGCATATTGGGGCTCTGGCTACATCCCCACTACAGTAGAGCTATGAAGGGTGATGGCACAAGAATCTTTGGGAAGCCAATCAAGCCAGCTTCATGTCCCCTTTGTGCCAGGGGACAGTACAGCACAGTGCCACAGCCAGAAGTGGACAACCGCTCTTCCTGATTTCTACTCCCAGTCTTACACCACAGGCCCACTATTTATTTGTTTATCGTTGGTGGAGGTAGCACTTATACTGTGAATTCAAATCAAATGTATGCACACAAAAATGTTAGCAACCTGGTTCGTCTTTTCTTTGTTTTCAGAAGACGTGATTTTTCTATCAGCAGCCAAAGTTGAAACCTGCTGTTTCGGTTTATACATTCCATGTAATTACATAAGCACATAGCAATTTTAAGCGCTTGTCTTCGGAGCTTTTTCTAATAAACATAACAAATAAATTCAAACCCAACTCTCCCCACCAATGCTCCAATTCAAATTCCAAACGATCACGATCCTGACGTGTTCATAGAACACATCAGCGCCTGAGCCCCGGTCCTAAAGGGCACAAAAGCCACCACATAACCAGCACCTTTGCCAGCATATTGTCAGTGAGGTCACAGGTTGGAAGGGTGGAATCACACCTCCAGGTAGTCCCTCCAGTGCCAGGCAGATGTTACATGGAAAGGAGGAGGATGGTCTTGCAGTTCAGGCACTGGATTTGAACTCCAAAGTAAGCACATCAGTAGTCTACTCTAGAGATTCTGCACATGCTTAAAAGTTACTCAAGTGCTTCAGGAAAGAGGGCCTTAGACTGTCAGCTCTTTGAAGCAGGGACCGCCTTGTTGTGACAATACAGAATACCTGAGACCAACATAGGTGCTACTGTAATAACAGTGTGAAGCTTAGGCCTGATGTATGGATAAACTCTTTCCCATGCTGCTAGTCTGGGAACATTCATGATCACTAAACAATTTTTAAAAAAAAACAAAAACTACTCAGGCTGAATTCAGCTCAGTAAAATTGGGCTGGACTTATTCCATTGATTTTGGGGAGTAATCCCATCATCCTACTGGTTTAACCAGGAGGATTTAGCCTACAACCTTCTGAAAAGTGATCCCTTTCTACTTAAACAAATGAAAGCTGTTTCGGGTTCCCTCCCAAAAACGTAAGTAAACGAAAAGGAGATGAGAACATGCAGGGTAAGAGAACAGGAAAGGCATGAAAGAAAATGGAGGCTTTTGAAAAGACTTCCAACTGGATTAAAATGATGATAAATGGAGGTGCAGCGCAAGGGTCAGGCTCCTCTCGATAACAGGATCTGAGAGTTTTCAAACAGTTGGTGTCTGTCAGTCATGTGGGAGCCCCTTTGGTCTCTTGTGACTGGGGTTTTTCATCGTGGCTTTCTGACAGGATAAAGCAGAGCAGCTAAACAGGATAATTCCCACATTCAGCCGGCTGAGTCATTTCCCTTGTGCTTTTGAAAACCTTGCAGGCGAAGAGGAGCCATGCTGACAAAGCAGAGGAAGTGCACATTTTCAGATTTCACAGGGCGCCTGGTTCAAACATGTGTCGTTGTTACAGAGAACACCTGCAGCACAGTTCAGCAGCAGTCTGGCAAACACAGCCCACTAGCTCCGCTGGCCTCTGCGTAACGTTGGCTACAGGAATTTCCAACTGTCCGAGCAGTGTGATGAAACCTTTGACTGCCTCCCAGACCGGCGCATTCTTCTCTCTCTTTTATTATACAGCAAAACGTGGCGATTGAATTAATGAAGCTGTTAAATGCATCAATGGTCGTTTACATGGTAAAAAGCCCCTTAGCATGAAGGGGAAGAGATCCAGAATAATACTGCTGAGCTGATGGGGTAGCTGTAATGTCAGTGCTCCTCAATGCCAGTCTATCATTACCGCTGTAAAAGGGTGTGCATTATGAGAGCAACCTGAGTGGCTGGTGAGGATTCTGAGCTTTGTGAGTAGGAGACTTAAACCCCTGCAGGTCACAACTTAATCAAGTATCAGAGGGGTAGCATCCAACGAAGTGGGTATTCACCCACGAAAGCTCATGCTCCAAAACTTCTGTTAGCCTATAAGGTGCCACAGGACTCTTTGCTGCTTTAACTTAATCAAGCATGACGATAGTCATTTACAAGTGTGACGTCTCATTCTCAGGGACACGGTGAGAACAAGACTGGGCTATTTGGCCCTTGGCTGTTCTGGGTGCTCTGCACCCATTTGCAAGGGTGAACCTGGGGACCAAACCCTACTTCCATCTGATCTCGTCTCCTAATGAACACCTTCTCCTGATGGCCCCTCCCAGCCACCAAACCTTCCCACACATTGCAGGGACAGTGATCCCAAATAGCTCTCCAAGCTGCCAAATTTCCGTGCCTTCATGACAAATGCCCCTTTACTTTGGCTGCCACCCTCCTGATTGCCAAACAGTCATCTGGGACCCAGTGTTCATCACCGTATCCTGTAGCGCCAGCCACCAACAGCAGCTGTATTGGAATGCTATATGGTCCTGAGTCACACACTGCCCAAAGAGAACTCCCATACATCTGCCTTTCACAGGCCCAACTGGGAACGCCAAACCCTAAAGAGATCACTTGCCCTGCTCAAACTGACAGCCAATGGCACTGAGAGCCAAAATTGCCCAGCAGTCCTCAGCTGTAGTGAAGGAAAATAGACCATGGCAGGAGACTTATCCCAGCTTTCCTGTCAACTCATTTCACTGAGCCATCGACTCCTGGGCCCACTTTGCCCAGGATGCCAGCCTTTATCACCCTTTAGTCCAACTATTCCTCAAAAACCTGTGTGCGGTCACCCATGCTGCCCCTCTGCTTGGCAAGAGCTCCCTGTTAAAGTCAGCAGAGCCCAACGCTGTCCTCTTTGAAAGCCCTCCTAAAAAAACTCACCTGTGCCAGGGTGCTGACACACCACTTGACATAGGCGATGACTCAGTGGGTACTTCAGGCCTAGAGCACCCATAGAAAAAAATACTGGGTGCTCAGCACCCACAATTGATTGGGGATGGCACCAAAGAGTTGTTTGGTGGCTCAGGGACAGGCTTGGGAGAGGGTCAAGAGAGGACTGGGGCCTTGGGGGAGGGGGCGGCGCACACCCGGGGAAAAGAGTGAAAGTCAGTGCCTATGCCACTTGTTAATAGCCAGGCAGTGGGTGTGCTGACACTTCTAGCTGCTAAGTTAATAAGCTGTACCTTGACATCCACCCCATTAATTTATCTTACCCACCTGTTTCATGGACAGTAAGCTCTTTGGGGCAGGGACGGTCTATTATGTGAGCACGCCTATAACACATGGTTGCTGCCAAGGGAAGGACGCTGTCTTTTAATTTGTCACCATACTATATTGGGGTTTACAGATGGCTGCTATGCTAACTTTTTGAACTGCCTAACAAGCCGAAGAGTCAGCCAGTGCAGCAGGAGGGGGAGGCACAGGTATTATGAGCTCACATCACTCCTCCCCATTCAAGAGCAACCACTGGCTTTTGCACCCGCTGAAGCTTCCCTGTCTTCTCCAGGTTTACATGGTAGTAAACCGGACTGGAGAGGACAGAGGGATCACATCTGAGAGGCCAGGCTCCCGTTTGCTGCTTAGTTGTGGACAGAAACAAGCAGTATGAGCCACTGGTACTGTCTGCACGTCTAAAAGCAGGCAAGCATTGAAGAGGATTTAGACCGAAAATCGTGCTGGGAAAGAATGACGCTGTACCATCTGAAGGTGCAGACATACTGCTCCATTCTTCTTGCTGCATCGTCCATCACCTCATCAATCACAAGCCGTCTCTAAAGTACGACAAGACAAGAGTGGGGACAAGAGTTATTTCATCTCACCTCACTCAACTATTAACGAGTAGTCTAGTGGTTATGTAACATAATCCCTCAGTCTGGAATCCCTTGGCCCTGGTCTACACTACGAGTTTAGGTCGAATTTAGCAGTGTTAGATCAATTTAACCCTGCACCCGTCCACATGACGAAGCCATTTTTGTGGATTTAAAGGGCTCTTAAATCAATTTCTAATTTTGTAGTGTAGACATACCCTTGTGGGCCATGAGTCTGTGAGGGTGGATCATCAGAGCAGGTCCATCTCCGTAAAAGGAGTGGGGATAGGTTTTGCTGTCATACTGGAGTTAATGATCTGACCAGGACAATGGTATATTGTTTAGCTCCTCAATCTCTAGACTCCTTCCAAAGATAAGATCCAGACTGTGCCTTTCAGAATGGGCTGAATCTGGAAATCCCTGGGATAATCCCCAGTTGCCATGAATGTCATAAGATTCTGAGCCAGTGTATTTTTGGCATAAAGCGTGAAGCTCTTCAGGCCAATGAGTCTGGAGGAGGCAGCCCATTGCCAAGGCCAACACCATCTCAGACAGGTCAGGCAGGGGTAGCAAAGTGATACGTAAATGACAAAGATTCCCATCTGACTTCTTATCCTAAACTTAAAATATTGGATGATTTCATCTTTGGAAGTGAAATCTTCCTGCCCTCAGGGTCCGATGCCAAGTGCACAGCCTGCTCCCCTTGGTTCATGCTTTACAGAACGCTGGACAAATGCTGGCCAGAACTGAACCAGATGCATCATACAGGCAGCCTTCAGTGACACATGTGCGCTTACGCCTTCTCATCCATAAGACAAGGAATGAGAGCATTCTCCAGCTTTGCATCATGTGCAGCCTGCTCTCCTCTTGAAAGTGAGAGCAATGTGGATGTACACTGTGATCGTTCTGGTGTTCTGCCATTTTACATCCACTTTGCCCAGATGTAAGCAACCACACAAGGCAGCGGAGAGTCATCAGTCTTGTATACAGCTTAGCCAGGCATTGAACAGCAAGAGATGAAGGTTGGGGTCATTCCAGAGTTAAAACGACAAAAGTAAAGTTCAGTTTTGCTTCAGCCACAACTTTTTAGCTCATTTTTCATGAGTGAGAGGAGCACATCTGTACAGTCAAACTGCATTCCCTTTCCTCTACAATTGCCTACATATCATCTTTTTACATTCTCCTGGTGTAGCTGCAGTTCTAAGTCACTACTGATAGGTACAGGCTAGAAACCTGACCTGTAATGTATGAGAGGAGTGCTAAGTGTGACTTACATAGCACTACACTTGTTTTTTTCCTGGAGCCATTTCATCTCAAGATGTGATCTTGTCAGATCTTATGAGTAAAGTAGGGTTGAGCTTGGTTAGTACTTCGATAGCAGACTATAAAAGAAAACCCAGAGGTTTCAGGAAGCAGTGCTGGAGACTCACAGAATCAAATTCCCAGCATGGTGATAGAGGCTCAGGTCACCATGAAACAGAAAGCCATTTCCCCTCAGAAATATATGCCTGACTAGAGCTGGTTAGAATGATTTCCTGACAAAAAGTTCAGTTTCTGGGGGGAAAAAAATCAAAATTTTTTGTGGGAAATTGCAGTTTTGATTTTCCATTTGGAAAACCTTAACTAAATATTTTGTTTTAGATCTGATTTGGGTCAAATCAGAAAATTTCATTTTGATAAACTTTTGGGGTCAGTTCAGCAAATCAGTTCAACAAAACATTAAGCAAAACAAACTGCATTCCCCTATCAGCACATTGCTTTATGGGAGTTGTGGGTTGGGCACCTATTCTCTTCTCTGGATTGGGCTCCTTGGAGGACTGCTCCTATTATGCAATATGGATACCTGCCTGACCAAGCTGTGTAGTGTTTTATGGGAATCATCTCCGAGTGCACCATGGGAGTTATAGTTTTTGCCAGAGAGCCTGGTCCATAGGGTAGAAGGGGGCATCAGGACTGTGCTTTGTCTCTTTTAAGTTTTATACACTTTGTGACCAATAGTGTGTCTTTCACACACATAGGGGCTGGCCTTGAGCAGAAGTAAGATAGAGAGAGGCTTCAGAAATGCCACAGGAGCACACAGAGAAGGCAGCAAGGAAGCCTCAAGAAAAAGACATCCAGGGAGACATTTGTAGTGCGAACCTTAGGGGGAAAAAAAGCAATGAAAGAGCGCTTTTTGGTAGAGTACTGGCAGGAAAGAGCCTTGGGACTGTGATCAAAGAAATTGTCTTCTCCTGTTTGATTCCTACTGTGATCAGGGAAACAAAGCTTTAAAGGAATGTGATTGCACCAAAGAAATACCTGACTCCATCACTTTTTTCTCCTAACAGAAACAGTCCATAAGATCCCAAATTTTGGCTAGCTTCTCAGGTCAAAAGATGTAACAATAACAACAGTGGAACTCCAAGACAGTTGAGACCCTTATGACCTAAGAGTCTAGAAACTAGCAGACAAGTCAATCATATAAACAAGGTAGCCAAAGGCTTCACAAGCAATAGCCACATCATTCAGATTCGAGTTCAGATGGATGGATTTTCAGCATCCCCAACCTTAAGGACTGTTTGGGTTTCAGGTTCCAGTTTGGGCCCTTCTTTGCTTTACAAGTGGATAATTATTGTTGCCACAAATAACAATCACAAACATGCTTAGAGGGAGCATGCACTTTCTGATGGCTCAATGAAACAGACAGTCTGAAGCTCTCAAAGCCTTGCACCACAAGTGGATGGAGATGGGAATCAATCTACTTGTGTGGCAGTAACTCTGCAAATGAGGCGGTGCAGTGTCGGGATGGGTTGGCTTAGGCTATGCGAATAACTAGGTTAAGTCCTCCAGTTTTGTCTCTTTGGAACTAGACGTTCTGAGTCGCCTGCAGGGACTCAGGCTGAGCCAAGTGTTTGTGCAGTTACTAAAAGCACCGCGCCTTCTCTCCTGACAAACCCAGCTCCTGAGTGCTTCTGGAACGCTACAGCTACACTGCAATACAAGTCATTACAACACAAACAAGTGCCAAATAGGCATTCGCAGAGGGGTATGTGGTCATTGTAGCTGGAATGCTTCCCAGACGAGGTAGGTTTTCAGGAGCTTCTTAAAAATGAGGAGAGAAAGGGGGCTCCTCAGGTAAGGCTCCGCATTTTATTATTGCTGCGCTGATGAATTGGGAGTCAGTCCAGGGAACATGGCACAGGCGTCTAATTGATTTAATCATCGCAGCAGGAAGTCTGGCTGATGCATTTTGGTTCTGCTGATGGGGAGGCAGAGCATTTGCACAAACAGCACTGCACTAATCAAACCTGCTTGCGATTACTGCATGAACCAGGGTGGCAGCATGAGCAGCGTGCGAGTGAAGGGAACACCTCATTCTGGCAATATGTGTAAGCTCATAAAAAGCTGGTGGAGCAAAAGCTGCAGTATAATGGGGTATGGGCTCAGGATCAAGCAGAATCCTGAGCGACTTTCCAGATGCATCCCACTGATCTGGAAACTTGTAAAGCTCAACTAACTCATCTGGCACTTGGGGTGGGCTCGCCAATGTATCATTGTCATTATATACTTTGCTGTATTCAGACTAGCCACATAGAGAGGAGAGAAGAGGGTGATGCTTCGCATGGCTAGGAAAGAGGGCCAGGTTCAAGAGCAGGCTGAGCACTTCAGCTGTGGAAGGAGGAGGATTGTGCCACAAAGGTGAAGCACTCGGCCCCCTGACTGGGGTGGGAACACCAGCCGCACTACAGCAGCAGCCGTCTAGCCTGCTCGTTCTACCCTCTTATCGAAAGGCAAAGTTGTCCTGGGAGAAGAAAAGAGGTTAGAAGGGTGTGGCATGCATAACAGAGGCAGAGAAATAACCAACCCCACTCCACCCCTGCCCATGAGTCTTTGTTCCTGCTGAGGGGGAGACCTGGCTGACTGCTCCCATTGCAATGGATGGAAAATGAAGGCAAGAAAAGCCCTGATAGGCTATAGAGAATACTAATAAAGTTAGGCAACAGGGGCTCAAAGAAACTTCTGTCTTTTGCAGCACAGTCCAGAGTTTGCAAAGAGTTAAGTTTCATCACAGCCCATACTTGCCTTGACAAAAGTTATTTATCAAATCAGAATATCTCATCTAAGCCCTGGAGATAGATTTTTTTTTAAAAAAAGCATGTTGATGAAGAAATTATTTGAAAGAATCTTGACCTTTTATAGGTCACTTCTCTTTTTCTAGCCAATGAGATTCCATCGTTCCCCGAGGTTCTAATCAATTATCAACCCATTTATTTCATTTGATATGAAGACAGTGCCCAATTAATTCAAAGATGCATTAAAGTTTTACAATGGAATGAACGTATTTTACTTTCTGTCGTGTCTTGGTCTGGGAAATTAAATTTAAATAAATGTTAACGGAATTGTCAATAACGCATTGCATAAAGGTCAGAATGGTCAGGCTTTAATAAAAGGCATGTTTTTACTTTATTATTAGAATGTGTTTTCTTTGTCTGTCTTATGGAAAAAGGATCAAAGCAGAGCTTCCTCATTTAGCATGTCTGTGGCACTGGCTCGAGCGACACATCGTGGCATTGTATCATGTGTTAATACCTTCTCAACCAAGCCTGGAGTTTGATTTTCTGTCCCCAATCTGTGATCATAATTAATGTAAAGTTAAACAGTCTCTCTATCTGACATAACGTCAGATAGGCTGAACTCTGTAGTGGTGTAGAAGCTCCTTAGAACGATTTGACTCTAAGGAACAGAGATTTCTGATTCTACGGCAAAAGTCTTTACCCATTTGGAAGTTGGATTGTGTCTAGGGGATTATGCCCTATACTCCCTATAAAAATACCACATTGTTTAAAGATTAACAGTTTTTGAAGCACATACCTAATAGGCAGTTCTCTTGCTGTGCTTTGCACTGACACAATCTAGAAGGGATAGCACGCCTGTACATGGAGATCAGATTACCAAAGCATTCTCCACTGGCCTCGCTGTGTTCCTATTGAAGTCAATGGTAAAACGCCAATACTCAGTGCTTTTGTGACTCCCACCCCGGATTACAGAATATCTTTTAAAATGACAATAACCTGTCAATTGTGCCCACCTAACCTATTGTGAATGTCCTTCAATCAATTCAACTTTGTCTTGTATGCTTCACTTCCACCCTGGGTAAGTTGCTGTATGTTCTTAAAAAGTTGCAGTGTTTACACTACTAGTGGATGGATCCTATAGAAGCCCCAATTCAGCAGCTGGATATGCCTGGGGGCCCAAGGCTCGGACAACGTAGACAGCACTTTACAATCAGTTACTTTTGTTCTCCTGGTGGATATTAACAATAAATAGCACCAGGCGGACGACAGCACTCCTACGAACAGGCCGCTTGATCAGGTGCCACTGGATTTGTGCTATACTTACAGTTTTTTACGTTTTGGCAAGTCTCCCACCCTACCAGACACATGGCATTGGCCTATGCTGTACCTACTTGCTGCACAAGAATGGTTGGAAGGACATTGAGAGGCTGTATTTTTTGGCAGAGCTAACATATTTAGAAGAGCTTTACTGAGCAGAACCGTACTGTGTTCACACTCTACAATAACATTCCCTCCTGAACAGTATACAGTCAGAGAAAGCATAGTTACAAGACAGGGAGGGTTTAAAAAAAACAAACTGGATGGAAATTAGTTCCACGCACAGGCGAGAAACATGATTTGTGGGTGAACTACCCTCCTCGGAAGAAAGCCTGAAAGTTTGTGTATTCAAAATGTGCTAGTCAAGCCAATAGAAAGCATCATGTTCTCTACCTTGACAGTTCAGCACAGGCTTACTGTTAACCAGAGTGCCAGCCAATTGCACAGTAAGTGACCTTATGTTGAATTTTCTTCTCCAGAGTTACATGGTCGTGTTTTACAACACAGCTGCAGTTACGGACTTCTCATTCTCAGTGCCTCGAGTAAGAGTGCCGTCCAGTTTCAAAGAGGATGGGGCATGCAGACACAGTTCTGTGCAGTGAGTACAGAAAGGTAAACTGCAGCTTCATAGGAAAACCTCTGATGCATAATTTAGTTCCCTTCTCTTATTTTAGTAGCAGCTTTCTCCAACTATAAAATACTTTGTTGAATATGGACTGCTGAACTGGGAGGTCACCACTTTAAAGGAGAAGCAGTAATGTCAAGTATCAGAGGGGTAGCCGTGTTAGTCTGGATCTGTAAAAGCAGCAAAGAATCCTGTGGCACCTTATAGACTAACAGACATATTGGAGCATGAGCTTTCGTGGGTGAATACCCACTTTGTCGGATGCATGTAGTGGAAATTTCCAGAGGCAGGTATAAATATGCAAGCAAGAATCAGGCTAGAGATAACAAGGTTAGTTCAATCAGGGAGGATGAGGCCCTCTTCTAGCAGTTGAGGTGTGACCACCAAGGGAAGAGAAACTGCTTTTGTAGTTGACTAGCCATTCACAGTCTTTGTTTAATCCTGAGCTGATGGTGTCAAATTTGCAGATGAACTGAAGCTTAGCAGTTTCTCTTTGAAGTCTGGTCCTGAAGTTTTTTTGCTGCAGGATGGCTACCTTTATATCTGCTATTGTGTGTCCAGGGAGATTGAAGTGTTCTCCTACAGGTTTTTGTATATTGCCATTCCTAATATCTGATTTGTGTCCATTTATCCTTTTACATAGGGACTGTCTAGTTTGGCTTATGTACATAGCAGAGGGGCATTGCTGGCATATGATGGCATATATTACATTGGTGGACGTGCAGGTAAATGAAAGCAGTAGTGTGATATCCCGTATAAAAGATGTTCTTAGTCATGGTCCCACTGAAATCAGTGAGACAATTCCGATTGACTTCATTGGGAACCAGTAATTGGTTGTCAAACAATAAATCAGCCTTTCCCTAAGTGCGGGGCATGTCTCCTTTGGTGGGGCATGAAGGTCTACCCAGGCCTATTTTGAATCTTTATGTGGACACTTCTTGAGGCGTAAGCCAGAATACATCATCCATTCCAAGCCTCTTCCCACCCTGGCAGCACTCTGAAGCTGAATCAGCATTTATAACTAAACCTGCCTCAAGTTTGTAACACCATGGCTAGTATCATATGCCAGGAACAAGAGCTGTAAGTTTATAAGGATTTATTTGTAAGTCCAGATAAAACTAGATTTGCTAAAGCCATCTGTATTAAAAAAACACCCTCATTACTCTAGCTACATTTCTTTTAAAATCAAATAAAATTACTGGAAGTTTGAGGAAATATGGTTTCAATCAACAATCCTTGGCTATTTTTTCCCTGCTTCAGTTATGAAAGGAGATGAAGTGTTTCAATTACTAGCTTTCACATGTGGAAGGAATAAGTCTGAAGGAAACAGCACAGGATTCTTTCCAAGTTTGAATTACATGTTATTCCCGAGCCCAGCAGAGGAGCAGGGTAGAAAACAAGATTTCAGGATATTCTTTGTCAAGTCAATCTCTCAGTCTTGAAAGGCACCTTGAGAACCCAATTTCTTCCTTATGTTACATTCACCAACTGGAGAAAGCTTAAGAACTCCAGTTGGTACCACTCTTGCTGACTGCGGATATGATGTACTGAAGTATTTATCTGGTAATAATGCATGTTAATGTCAACTTTGTAAGAAGAATGAGCTGACGGAATAACTATTTTCCCTGAAGATCTTACTTATTTGCATGAGCCCTGCAGATATACAGTACAACTTTTAGATAATGTTTTCACCTCTTAGCTCATAGTACTCACCTACAGGCCCAGAGGGATTCTTTACAAGCCTGATACAATACATTGTATGTGTGGCTATTATTACTGATCAAATATCCAATCTATGGGAATCCATAACTCTCTTATTCAATCCCTTTCTGTAAAGGAAGAATAGTCTCTCTCTCTTATTATTTTTCTGGTCTGAATTTTCATCTCTAGCTTGGAAATCAAAACACACACACATACACACTCACACAGGTAGATCTTTCAGGTATTTGGATAGCAGAAAATACAAGGCTGCTTCTGATACTGCTGTTAGCAGTGGTCCTACTACTGGCTGTGTTCAGGAGGTAGGGGCCCTTCTCTGAACACCTACAAAGCAGGAGAGTGATCTCTGCCTGGAGATTACTTTCCCTCTGGCCTCAAGATAGTTTCTCTCTGGTGCAATGCAGTTTCCATGTCAATCCGTGCCAAGAGCAGCCTGCAGAGAAACAGCAGTAAAAGGAAAACCAGTGGCCAAGATACTGTACCATTTTTTTTCTTTTTACTAATTGACCTTGTCAGGATAATTACTGCAGATTGTGAGACACTGTCTCTGGCAGGTTGGATGGAAAACTTCACGGTTCTAGTGAAAAATGTATTACAAAAGGGTTTGCCGCACACAGTGGAATGCAAGCTCAGGCTGACTTTAAAGGCAAATACTTCGTTTCCTGAGGGGTAAAAATTCAGTAGCATGGAAGCTTGCTTTGTAGAGGCTGCTGGGTGAAATTAACAAGAGTAGACTTTTCTAGGATATTATTGCTCTGCAGCAGACCCTTTTATTGACACTGACAAGCATCGGATGATAATGCCTGTCCTGCATTATTTAGTATACCGTCTGTATTGTCTTAATCATGGAGGTTAGTTCCACTCGGCTGCTTTTCTCCTGCTCTCAAGGTGGTTTGTTTACCTTCTGCTCCCTTGCCCCCTCCCCCCCCCCCCCCCCCGTTTCTCCCTCCCAAATGCTCTCTAGGGACAATGAGCTGAATCATTTCTGCAAGGCCTTCAGCGGTGGCCTCTTGCAAATTCAAGCCATTAACAGGACAGCACATCTGATCTCCACAGCACAAAAACTGTTGCTGTTCACTGCTATCTGGTTCCCACATGGGAACAACTGCTTTTAAATGGCAACTACCAATGCCTAGCACATGGAGATGCAAAAGCTCAGCGAGCCGTGCTCTGTACAGTGGCTACTGAGATTTAAACTGCCGCTTCATGAGGAAAGCTCTGATGCACTATTTAGTTCCCTTTCTTATTTTAATGGAAGCACTGACCAAACTATAAAATCCTTAATATTGAATATGAGCTGCAGAAGTCACCATTTTAAAGGGTAAGCAGCAGTGTTTTAACCAATATAAAAGAAGCCCTAAATCATGGTCTCACTAAAATCAATGAGAAAAAACTCTTATTGGTCCCATAGGATCAGAAATTGGCTCTAAATCACTAAATCCGCATTTTCCAAAGTGTGGGAATATTCGCTGGGGCAGGATATGAAGAACTAATAGTCAAATTTCAGAGTAGCAGCCGTGTTAGTCTGTATCCGCAAAAAGAACAGGCGTATTGTGGCACCTTAGAGACTAACAAATTTACTTGAGCATAAGCTTTCGTGGGCTACAGCCCACTTCATCGGATGTATGAAAGCTTATGCTCAGGTAAATTTGTTAGTCTCTAAGGTGTCACAAGTACTCCTGTTCTTTTTAATGATCAAATGTTCTCCAGTTTCTGCTTCCATTTTTTTTTAAATAAGCCTCTAGCTGTTGTGCTTGTGAAGAGAATTTTGAAAATGTGTCTTGAGCATAAATCATGCAATGTTTGCCTGAGCTTGCAGAGAGTCAAACAATGTCTGAGAGGTGTGAACTACACATTCATTTCAATAGGTGCTAACTCAGCTGCCAGTGATGATAGTTATAAGCTTTCAAGATGCCCACCGCTCTTTTTCAGGTCTGTGAAAGGTACTCAGAGCAGCACAGTGAAATGCAAGGTGGAACCCATTGTTTAGCATAAGTAGTCAACATATATTCCAAGACACCATTTGAGGTGAAGTGTCTCGTTAACTTCTCTCCAGTCGTAGGACCAAAAAAAGGGAGGGAAGGAGAGGATCAGTGTGTTACAGATTGTCGCGATGAGTGACAAAACACAGTTTCTTTATTAAGACTAGCAAAGTTATGAATTTAAATTCCCACTTCCCTGTCTAATCTTTGCAAGGCCATGTGCAGGTTTCCTTTGAGAATGAGGACTTAAAAATCAGATATGAAGTGATTGCTTTGTGGGGAAAAAAAGTGTGCCCACAGGTGACAGGGTGTTTTGGTCTTTATCATTTTTCTGTGAGACACAATAGTGCACTTAATGTTGATATTTAAAGCAGTTCACTGCTCAAAGTTTGTAAGAAAGAAGAAGCAGCAGCGTATTATGAAGATATGCACAATCTACTCTAAATCACCACTTACTTTTGGGTAAGCCACTAACATCACATGCTGGGGCTGGAGGAGAGGGTCAGGATGTTTTCATTTTTGTGACGGGAAGGTCAGCTTTCAAATATAAGGGAAACACTGCACTAAAACAACACATACACTTACAGTGCAGCTGGGAGGTGTTATTTCCAGCTCAGGCAGACATATGCTAGTTTTGATTGAGCTAGCATGCTAAAAATAGCAGTGTGGTGTGGGCTAGGCACCTGAGTCCTTACCTAGGGCCTTGGACGGGAGTGTATTTCAATGACTAGCCCATGAACTCTGGTAGAGCAAGGATATGCCTCTGTATGAACTGGAAATTATACTTCCAACTGTATGCAGAAGTACCCAAGGAATTGGCTAACATGGGCTACGGCTTGGACTTATCCTTCTTTAGTTTAATAGATAGCATAGAGCTGGGTAGGGATGTGCGAGATGGAAAGGATGGAGGGACAAATTGTTCCCTACACTCTGCATCATCCATGCATTCTCCTAGCCGGTGGCATGCACAGTAGATGAAGATCAGCCTTTGACAGTTCAGAGTTGACCACGCTGGCGTGACTGACACGTGAAATTGCTGAGGTAGAAGGAAAAAATGTGTCTGTTCATAATAAAATGGTGCGGTAATACCATCACAGCTCTGCTAGGAAGGATTAGCATGATCAGAGTCAAGAAAAGCCACTTTGTCAAGACCCTGTAGATCACATTAAAGGAGTGAAGAAGCGTTCCAATGCTGGCATGATTTCAGCTGTTCTCTATGTTCCGTATTCCTTTTGTGCATGTTCTCCTCTAACATCACATGCCAGCTCTTGCTGATAAACCATGTGCTAGAGATTACTGGAAGCTGGTAAACTCTCCTGCTGGATAGTGATGCCTTACTAGTGCACAGCCCATTGAAGCTTTTTCATAGCTGTAATAAAGTTCTGCAGAACCCAAATTCAGTTGCAGGTGGAATGGGAATTGATCTGTGCCGAGTCTCAGTTTTAATTTCAGATTTACAGCACACTGAAAATTGCTGCAAGATGTTCCCAGCAGGAGCTGGTGACCAGAAATGACCAAGCAGCAGTGACTGCCTTAGTCAAGAAGCTATATAAACACAGAAGCACCACTTAACACTGAAAAAAAAAATTGCTTTTATCCTGCCTGCCTTGCCTTTGCTTTTCACATAACCACTCAACATTAAAACGGAGGCTCTTTATGAAGCTCTCATTCCTTTCTTTAGGAAGCACTGAATGATCAAGGCCAAACATGACTGGAGGAGACCCGCCTTGGTGACAAGTTCAGATGTTGAAACAGTAGGCAACTCACGCTCAAGAGGACTTTCATTGTTTAGGCAGGAAGGGATCTAGGAGGCAAGTAGCAAGGCCAGAGGCTAGAGACATTCATTGTCCACAGCTGCTCACCTGGAGTTTTTAGGGATAAAAATCTGGCGACAGCCTTTTATTTCTGCAGGTCTTTTATTTTTCACGTGCACAAAGGTTTATCTGGGTCTTTTGTATTAGAAGGCAAGGGATGGTGTGGGGAGTGAAGGGTTCAGTGGGACATTTCCACCTGTTGGCTGCTCAGAATTTGTTTCCCTGTTAAAATATCAGAGGGGTAGCCGTGTTAGTCTGGATCTGTAAAAGCAGCAAAGAATCCTGTGGCACCTTATAGACTAACAGACGTTTTGGAGCATGAGCTTTCGTGGGTGAATACCCACTTCTTCAGATGCATGTGGTGGAAATATCCAGGGGCAGGTATATATATGCAAGCAAGCTAGAGATAACGAAGTCAGTTCAATCAGGGAGGATGAGGCCCTGTTCTAGCAGTTGAGGTGTGAAAACCAAGAGAGGAGAAACTGGTTCTGTAGTTGGCAAGCCATTCACAGTCTTTGTTCAATCCTGAGCTGATGGTGTCAAATTTGCAGATGAACTGAAGCTCAGCAGTTTCTCTTTGAAGTCTGGTCCTGAAGTTTTTTTGCTGCAGGATGCCACCTTAAGGTCTGCTATAGTGTGGCCAGGGAGGTTGAAGTGCTCTCCTACAGGCTTTTTGTATATTGCCATTCCTAATGTCTGATTTGTGTCCATTTATCCTTTTCCGTAGAGACTGTCCAGTTTGGCCGATGTACATAGCAGAGGGGCATTGCTGGCATATGATGGCATATATTACATTGGTGGATGTGCAGGTGAATGAACCAGTGATGGTGTGGCTGATCTGGTTAGGTCCTGTGATGGTGTCGCTGGTGTAGATATGTGGGCAGAGTTGGCATCGAGGTTTGTTGCATGGATTGGTTCCTGAGCTAGAGTTATTATGGTGCGGTGTGCAGTTACTGGTGAGAATATGTTTCAGGTTGGCAGGTTGTCTGTGGGCAAGGACTGGCCTGCCACCCAAGGCCTGTGAAAGTGTGGGGTCATTGTCCAGGATGGGTTGTAGATCCTTGATGATGCGTTGGAGGGGTTTTAGCTGGGGGCTGTATTGATGGCCAGTGGAGTCCTGTTGGTTTCTTCTTGGGTTTGTCTTGCAGTAGGAGGCTTCTGGGTACATATATCCAGACAGTCCTTCAGTGAGAGTGCCAATGCCCGAGATGATGGGGCGTCCAGGATTTCTGGGTTTGTGGATCTTGGGTAGTAGATAGAATAACCCTGGTCGGGGCTCTAGGGGTATGTTGATTTCTTCTGGTGTTAGTGTAGGGAGTGTCCTGAGTAGATGCTGTAGTTTCTTAGTGTATTCCTCAGTGGGATCTGAGGGAAGTGGCCTGTAGAATTTGGTTTTGGAGAGTTGTCTGGCGGCCTCCTTTTGGTAGTCAGACCTGTTCATGATGACAACGGCACCTCCTTTATCAGCCTCTTTGATGATAATGTCAGGGTGGTTTCTGAGGCTGTGGATGGCATTGCGTTCTGCACGACTTAGGTTGTGAAGCAAGCGATGTTGTTGTTCCATGATTTCTGCCTGTACACGCCGGCGGAAGCATTCAATGTATAGGTCCAGACTGTCATTTCGACCCTCAGGAGGAGTCCATGTGGAG
Source organism: Gopherus flavomarginatus (assembly GCF_025201925.1). NCBI lineage: Eukaryota > Metazoa > Chordata > Testudines > Testudinidae > Gopherus > Gopherus flavomarginatus. The sequence continues at coordinate 20,902,098 of NC_066626.1, read as the reverse complement.
TTCTACTTGTGGTGCTGTTGGTGGGAGGGCACCTGTGTATCAGTGCACTGTTCAGTGTTGTCCTGGAAGTATTCTTTGAGTCGGAGATGGTGAAAGTAGGCTTCCAGATCGCCACAGAACTGTATCATGTTGGTGGGGGTGGCAGGGCAGAAAGAGAGTCCCCGAGATAGGACAGACTTTTCTTCTGGGCTGAGTGTGTAGTTGGATAGATTGACAATATTGCTGGGTGGGTTAGGAGTACCACGGTTATGGCCCCATGTGGCAGGTAGGAGTTTAGACAGCTTACAGTCCCTTTTCCTTTATAGAGAGTTGAAGTGAGTAATGTAGATCTCCTGTCTTATTCTAGTGAAGTCCGTTTGTATAGAAGTTTGGTTATTAATGAGAGTCTCCAGGTTGGAGAGCTCTTTTTTGATGTTTTCCTGTTTGCTGTCTACAGCCAAGCACTGAGGTACAACCGCATCTGCTATAACCCCTCAGACAGAGACCAACACCTACAAAATCTCCACCAAGCATTCTCAAAACTACAATACCCGCACGAGGAAATAAGGAAACAGATCAACAGAGCCAGACGTGTACCCAGAAGCCTCCTACTGCAAGACAAACCCAAGAAAGAAACCAACAGGACTCCACTGGCCATCAATACAGCCCCCAGCTAAAACCCCTCCAACGCATCATCAAGGATCTACAACCCATCCTGGACAATGACCCCACACTTTCACAGGCCTTGGGTGGCAGACAACCTGCCAACCTGAAACATATTCTCACCAGTAACTGCACACCACACCATAATAACTCTAGCTCAGGAACCAATCCATGCAACAAACCTCGATGCCAACTCTGCCCACATATCTACACCAGCGACACCATCACAGGACTGTCATAACTTTATTCCCAGATCTGGACCTTAGCGTCCAAAATATGGGGGTTAGCATGAAAACCTCCAAGCTTATCCACCAGCCTGGACCTGGTACCTGCTGCCACCACCCAAAAAATTAGAGTGTTTTGGGGCACTCTGGTCCCTCTGAAAAACCTTCCCTGGGGACCCCAAGACCCAAATCCCTTGAGTCTCACAACAAAGGGAAATAATCCTTTTTCCCTTCCCCCCTCCAGGTGCTCCTGGAGAGATACACAGACACAAGCTCTGTGAAACTACACAGAGAGACTCCCCCTCTCTGTTCCCAATCCTGAAAACAAAAAGTACTTTCCTATTCCCCCAGAGGGAATGTAAAATTAGGCTAGCAATCCAACACACAGATCTCCCCTTGATTTCTTCCTCCCACCAATTCCCTGGTGAGTACAGACTTAAGTTTCCCTGAAGTAAAGAAAAACTCCAACAGGTCTTAAAAGAAAGCTTTATATAAAAAGAAAGAAAAATACATCCAAATGTCTCTCTGTATTAAGATGATACAATACAGGGTCAATTGCTTAAAAGAATATTGAATAAACAGCCTTATTCAAAAAGAATACAAATCAAAGCACTCCAGCACTTATATTTATGCAAATACCAACGAAAAGAAACCATAGAACTTACTATCTGATCTCTTTGTCCTTACACTTAGAAACAGAAGACTAGAAAGTAGAAAGTACTTCTCCAAAGCTCAGAGAAAGCAGGCAGACTCCCAAAAGACTTAGACACTCAATTCCCTCCACCCAAAGTTGAAAAAATCCGGTTCCTGATTGGTCCTCTGGTCAGGTGCTTCAGGTGAAAGAGACATTAACCCTTAACTATCTGTTTATGACACGCCCCCCAAATTGCAGACAGTGGGGCAGCTCACTGGCGGCGATTTCCTTCTAGAACTTGAAAATAAACAGATTAATACAACACATACACCTTTACATATACTCCTAAGTATATAACTAACAGACTTCTACATTTTAAGAACACTTTTTAACTACTGAATTCTGGGAAACTCTCACGGGAGAGTGCATCAGCTACTTTGTTAGAAGCTCCTGTGATGTGTTGAATTTCAAAATCAAAATCTTGGAGAGCTAAACTCCAACGAAGAAGTTTCTTGTTGTTTCCCTTGGCAGTATGAAGCCACTTTAGTGCAGCATGGTCAGTTTGTAGTTGGAACCGCCGTCCCCAAACATATGGGCATAGCTTTTCCAGGGCGTACACAATGGCATAGCATTCCTTTTCACTGACTGACCAGTGACTTTCCCTCTCAGACAGTTTCTTGCTGAGAAACACGACAGGATGGAAGTTGTGATCTGTTGCTTCCTGCATGAGCACTGCTCCTATACCACGCTCAGATGCATCCGTGGTTACTAGGAATGGCTTGTCAAAGTCCGGGGCCCTGAGCACAGGGTCAGACATGAGCGTTGCCTTAAGTTGGGTAAAGGCCGTTTGACACTCATCAGTCCACTTAACTGCATTTGGCTGGGTCTTTTTGGTCAGGTCGGTCAGTGGGGCAGCGATTTGGCTGTAGTGTGGTACAAATCGCCTGTAGTATCCGGCCAAGCCTAAGAAGGATTGGACCTGCTTCTTGGACCGTGGGACAGACCACTTTTGGATAGCATCCACCTTGGCCTGTAGGGGGTTTATGGTTCCTCGACCCACCTGGTGCCCCAGGTAAGTCACTCTGTTTTGGCCTATTTGACACTTTTTGGCCTTAACAGTTAGTCCTGCCTGCCTGATGCGCTCAAAGACCTTTTCCAGGTGTAGTAGGTGTTCGGGCCAGGAGTCTGAAAAAATGGCCACATCATCGAGGTAGGCAACTGCAAATTCTTCCAGTCCAGCTAGTAGACCATCTACCAGCCTCTGGAAGGTGGCGGGTGCATTTCGAAGGCCGAAAGGAAGGACATTGAATTCATACACCCCCGCATGGGTGACGAATGCTGACCTCTCCTTGGCAGGTTCATCTAGCGGTACTTGCCAGTACCCCTTGGTTAAGTCTATTGTAGAGATGAACTGGGCACGTCCCAACTTTTCCAATAGCTCATCGGTGCGGGGCATTGGATAGTTGTCCGGACGAGTTACCGCATTTAGCTTACGGTAGTCCACGCAAAAGCGTATTTCCCCATCTGGTTTGGGTACCAGAACCACTGGAGATGCCCATGCACTGGTAGATGGGCGGATTATACCCATCTGTAGCATGTTCTGGATCTCCCGTTCTATAGCAGCTTGGGCATGAGGAGACACTCGGTAGGGTGGGGTTCTGATTGGGTGAGCATTACCTGTATCAATGGAGTGGTATGCCCGTTCAGTCCGTCCTGGGGTGGCTGAGAACAATGGGGCGAAGCTAGTGCACAGCTCCTTGATTTGTTGCCGCTGCAGACGTTCCATGGTGGTTGAGAGGTTCACCTCTTCCACGCCACCGTCTTTTTTCCCGTTGTAGTAGACACCATCAGGCCACTCAGCATCCTCTCCCTGGACTGTAAACTGACAAACCTGTAAGTCTCTGGAATAGAACGGCTTGAGGGAATTAACATGGTACACTTTAGGCTTTAGTGAGGAATTGGGAAATGCTATGAGGTAGTTTACAGCTCCCAGGCGCTCTTGGACCGTGAATGGCCCTTCCCATGATGCTTCCATCTTATGGGCCTGTTGCGCCTTCAAGACCATAACCTGGTCTCCTACCTTGAAGGACCGATCTCTGGCATGTCTGTCATACCAGGCCTTTTGCTCTTTTTGAGCATCCTTTAGGTTCTCTCTAGCAAGGGCTAAAGAGTGTCGGAGGGTGCTTTGTAGGTTGCTTACAAAGTCCAGAATGTTAGTTCCTGGAGAAGGCGTAAACCCCTCCCATTGCTGCTTCACCAACTGTAATGGCCCCTTAACCTCGTGACCATACACAAGTTCAAATGGTGAACACCCTAAACTGGGATGTGGTACAGCCCTGTAGGCAAACAGCAACTGCTGCAACACTAGGTCCCAATTATTGGAGAATTCGTTGATGAATTTTCATATCATGGCCCCCAAAGTTCCATTGAACCTTTCCACCAGGCCATTGGTTTGATGGTGGTACGGGGTGGCAACCAAGTGATTCACCCCATGAGTTTCCCACAGTTTTTCCATGGTCCCTGCCAGGAAATTAGACCCTGAATCTGTAAGGATGTCAGAGGGCCAACCTACCCTGGCAAAGATGTCTGTTAGGGCCAGGCACACAGTGTTATCCCTGGTGTTGCCTAGAGCGACTGCTTCTGGCCATCGGGTAGCAAAGTCCACTAAAGTCAGTACGTACTGCTTTCCTCTGGGCGTCTTTTTTGGGAAAGGGCCCAGAATATCCACAGCTACTCGCTGAAATGGGACCTCAATTATGGGGAGTGGCTGGAGAGGGGCCTTGACCTGGTCTTGAGGCTTTTCCACTCTTTGGCATACCTCACAAGACCGGACATAATTGGCAACATCCTTGCCCATCCCCTCCCAGTGGAAGGACTTCCCCAACCGGTCCTTGGTTCTGTTCACCCCAGCATGGCCACTGGGATGATCATAGGCTAAGCTTAAGAGCTTCCCCCGGTACTTAGTTGGAACCACCAACTGTTTTTGCGGCTGCCATTCTTCCCGGTGTCCACCAGAAAGAATTTCCTTGTATAAAAGTCCTTGGTCTATAACAAACCGGGATCGATTAGAAGAGCTGAGAGGCGGTGGGGTGCTCCGTGCCGCCGCCCAAGCTTTCTGAAGGCTGTCATCCGCTTCCTGCTCAGTCTGGAACTGTTCCCTTGAGGCTGGGGTCACCAGTTCTTCCTCAGACTGTGGACTTGGGCTTGGTCCCTCTGGAAGCGATGTAGGTGATGGGGTTGTTTCCGTTGCTGGTGAACCGCTCTCCGCTGGTGCACCTGAGGGTATTTCAGGCTCTGGCTGAGCCTTTTGGGTATGGCTGTCTTTTGCTTCTGCCAGTTCTGGCTCGCTGGCGCCCTCTGGCGTTGAGTTTGAAGATGTGGTTGCACTTGCTGGTGCTGGTTGCTGTTCCAGTTCCGGGCCTGGGACTGGAGATGCTGTGGCTGTTTCAGTGGTAGGCATGGAATCCGGGTCCACTACCTCTGTCTGGGTCTCCGGTAACACAGACGGGGCCTCTGTGGATGGTTCAGGAACAGGAATGGGTCTGGAAGCTTGCCTGGTTTGGCTACGTGTAACCATTCCCACTCTCTTGGCCCGCCTCACCTGGTTGGCCAAGTCTTCCCCCAGTAGCATGGGGATAGGATAATTGTCATAGACTGCAAAAGTCCACATTCCTGACCAGCCTTTGTACTGGACAGGCAGTTGAGCTGTAGGCAAGTCTACAGCTTGTGACATGAAGGGGTAAATTGTAACTTTGGCCTTTGGGTTGATGAATTTGGGGTCAACGAAGGATTGGTGGATAGCTGACACTTGTGCCCCCGTGTCTCTCCACGCAGTAAACTTCTTTTCGCCCACTCTCAAATTTTCCCTTCGCTCCAAGGGTATTTGAGAGGCATCCGGGCCTGGGGATCTTTGGTGTGATGGTGGTGTAATGAATTGCACTCGCATGGTGTTTTTGGGACAGTTGGCCTTGATATGTCCCAGTTCATTACACTTAAAGCATCTTCCATCTGATGGGTCACTGGGCCGAGGTGAGTTACTGGAGACTGGTGAGGTTGAAGGGTAGGGTATCTGTGGCTTTACTTGGGTGGTATGTGGGGTCTTTGGCTGTCCTCGGTTGTAGGGTTTATGGTCTGTGTGCCCCCTGGGGTAATCGTTCCCCTTGACAGTAGCTTTCTTGCTTTCTGCCAGTTCCATCCATTTGGCTCCAATCTCCCCTGCCTCAGCGATATCTTTGGGATTTCCATCTTGTATGTACCGTGTGATGTTTTTAGGAACACCATCCAAGAACTGCTCCATTTGTATGAGGAGGTTCAGTTCTTCCAAGGTTTGAATGTTGTTTCCTGTTATTCAGGCCTCATAGTTTTTTGCAATGTAGTAGGCGTGTTTGGGAAATGACACCTCTGGTTTCCACTTTTGGGTTCTGAAGCGCCGACGGGCATGATCTGGGGTTATCCCCATTCTGTATCTGGCCTTGGTTTGAAAAAGTTTATAGTCATTCATTTGCTGCTTAGGCATTTCAGCTGCCACCTCTGCTAAAGGTCCACTGAGCTGTGACCTCAATTCTACCATGTACTGGTCTTCGGGAATGCTGTACCCAAGACAGGCTCTTTCAAAATTTTCCAAGAAGGCCTCGGTGTCATCACCTGCCTTGTAGGTGGGAAATTTCCTGTGCTGTGGAGCAATAATGGGCGCCGGGTTGTTAGGGTTGGCTGGCACATGCAGCCCAGCTTTTGCCAACTCCAGTTCATGTTTTCTCTGTTTTTCCTTCTTTTTATTCTCTTTTTGTTGTTTTTTCCATTTCTTTTTGTTGTTTTTCCATTTCTTTTTGGTGCTTTTTCATTTCTCGGCGGTGGGCCACCTCTTCTTCTTCTAGTTTTCTTTTGTGTGCTGCCTCTTGGGCTGCCTGTTCTCTTTGGAAGGCTGCCAGTTTTATGCTTTCTTCCTTTTCTTTCATCTCCATCTGTCGCCTGTGTTCAGCTTCTTTGATTTGTTCTTCGGCCTCAATTTTTGCCTTAGAAGTTATGGTTCCTGTTTTCTTGTGTTGGGGTGCCCTCCGGTGTTTATCTTCTGAACTGCAGGTTCTCTGTTGCCTCCTGAAGTCTGCCTAGCAACAGTGCTTGTTTCCCTTTCTCTCTCTAGCTAATGTTCAATGAAAGTAAACCAGAAAAACCACTTTATTTGCATGCATATAAGTGCTGGTACTTGTCTCCTAATGGGAGGGCTATTGCATGACAAAAGACCCTCAACAGTCTCTTAATGGCTTCTCGCTTAACATGCAAGCCACAAACTGCCAGAGAGAGCAGAAAAAAAAAATTCTCTCTGGTTCCCTTTTAAAACCAACTGTTTCTCTCTGCTAAAAAGCCCTTAGCAGAGAAAAGAAAAATATAATATTCCTACTGGCTTCTGGATTCTGTCTATATCCCACCGCTGCCACCATGTCATAACTTTATTCCCAGATCTGGACCTTAGCGTCCAAAATATGGGGGTTAGCATGAAAACCTCCAAGCTTATCCACCAGCCTGGACCTGGTACCTGCTGCCACCACCCAAAAAATTAGAGTGTTTTGGGGCACTCTGGTCCCTCTGAAAAACCTTCCCTGGGGACCCCAAGACCCAAATCCCTTGAGTCTCACAACAAAGGGAAATAATCCTTTTTCCCTTCCCCCCTCCAGGTGCTCCTGGAGAGATACACAGACACAAGCTCTGTGAAACTACACAGAGAGACTCCCCCTCTCTGTTCCCAATCCTGAAAACAAAAAGTACTTTCCTATTCCCCCAGAGGGAATGTAAAATTAGGCTAGCAATCCAACACACAGATCTCCCCTTGATTTCTTCCTCCCACCAATTCCCTGGTGAGTACAGACTTAAGTTTCCCTGAAGTAAAGAAAAACTCCAACAGGTCTTAAAAGAAAGCTTTATATAAAAAGAAAGAAAAATACATCCAAATGTCTCTCTGTATTAAGATGATACAATACAGGGTCAATTGCTTAAAAGAATATTGAATAAACAGCCTTATTCAAAAAGAATACAAATCAAAGCACTCCAGCACTTATATTTATGCAAATACCAACGAAAAGAAACCATAGAACTTACTATCTGATCTCTTTGTCCTTACACTTAGAAACAGAAGACTAGAAAGTAAAAAGTACTTCTCCAAAGCTCAGAGAAAGCAGGCAGACTCCCAAAAGACTTAGACACTCAATTCCCTCCACCCAAAGTTGAAAAAATCCGGTTTCCTGATTGGTCCTCTGGTCAGGTGCTTCAGGTGAAAGAGACATTAACCCTTAGCTATCTGTTTATGACAAGGACCTAACCAGATCAGCCACACCATCACTGGTTCATTCACCTGCACATCCACCAATGTAATATACGCCATCATATGCCAGCAATGCCCCTCTGCTATGTACATCGGCCAAACTGGACAGTCTCTACGGAAAAGGATAAATGGACACAAATCAGACATTAGGAATGGCAATATACAAAAAGCCTGTAGGAGAGCACTTCAACCTCCCTGGCCACACTATAGCAGACCTTAAGGTGGCCATCCTGCAGCAAAAAAACTTCAGGACCAGACTTCAAAGAGAAACTGCTGAGCTTCAGTTCATCTGCAAATTTGACACCATCAGCTCAGGATTGAACAAAGACTGTGAATGGCTTGCCAACTACAGAACCAGTTTCTCCTCTCTTGGTTTTCACACCTCAACTGCTAGAACAGGGCCTCATCCTCCCTGATTGAACTGACCTCGTTATCTCTAGCTTGCTTGCTAGCATATATATACCTGCCCCTGGATATTTCCACCACATGCATCTGAAGAAGTGGGTATTCACCCACGAAAGCTCATGCTCCAAAACGTCTGTTAGTCTATAAGGTGCCACAGGATTCTTTGCTCCTGTTAAAATAAAACACTAGTAGACTGTAAGCTGTCCAGGCCAGGGGCCACGGCTTCCTGTATATTTGTACAGTGCCTAACAAGATCATTAATTGTGATTAAGGCTTTTGGGCACTACCATGATACAATAACTTACATGGAGGAGCCAAGAATGTTCATGTAAAAGTGGCAAAGAGTTCTGTGGCACTTTACAGACTAACAAACATATTGGAGCATGAGCTTTTGCAGGTGAATACCCACTTCGTTGGATGCAAGTGACCCGTTCAAAGCATATACTGAATCCATTACAGAAGTGAGAATAGAACCCTGTCTCCCGCCTTGTTCCTTTACCACACGACCAGCATTCCTTCCTCAAAATGTATTGGAGAGAATGTGATGTTACAAGAACTCTTGAATTGGCTGTCTATTTATGGGCAACAGATTCCTGGAAGAATCTTCTGATGACAGACTGATTTAACTGGCAGCTAATTTAAAAATCAGATCTTTACCTGGGAAAGGAATGAGATGCCATCAGCTCCATTACTCAGAACTTAAAGGCCAGCTGATGTCATATCTTTCCCTTTGGTGCAACAGAAGTCCCCCTTGTTACACCAATACATCCCTATTGACAGATTCATTCCAGTGAGGGATGCTCCTTGCACTGGACTGCTAGGTAACAAAATTGGAATTCCAGTAGCAAAAAACACCAGACCTGCTGCTCTAATAAAAAATGAGCCAGCCAGCTACATTAGTAAGCATGGAAGACTCATAAGTGCCATTTTATTGTGAATCATAGATGATAAAATAATATATTTGCTGGGGAGAGGATGTCCCCCCTTATTACCTTTGATTTATTTCTCCAGTCTCTGCTGTTTCATCAATAGTAAATATCTTCCTTGAGAGGCAAGCAGGTTCAGCTGTAGCCCCAGGCAGCTTGACGTGGGTTTTCCTTCCCTTCTGGAAAGCATCCAGCCCTCCTTATCTCTAAGGAAAGGGCAATCCCCCATGAGAGCGGAGAGCTGGAAGCCTGCCATGGACGACTGGCGCATCAGTTTAATTTTACCGGTAACATTAAAGAGGGTCAGTTCCTAATTCTAGAGACAGCAATGTGCATGCTCAAACTGCTAATTTCCCCATCCCCCCACCCTGTAGTAGAGAACTGAAGCAGTGTAACTCTCTGCAATATATTTGCAGTCAGCTGTTTGCCAAAGAACCAAATGGGAGACAAGCCCCTACAGCTTCCGGCTGGTTAGACTTGGGATAGGAAACAGGACTAAGCAGCACTCAGAATCTGATATTCAAAGTGTTGTAAGTGCAGGAACCCTACATAATGTTTAAATCTCCAATGTTCTCTTCTTTGCCAGAGGTGAAAATCAGAAGAAAGGTACTTAAAAAAAACAAAAAATACCCACACTCACCACTCACTCCTATTTATGTAGAGACATGGGTGGTGCGTAATGGATGCTGGGGGAGGCTAAGCCTCCCCTAACCTCATGCCGCCAGGAGGCGGGGCACAGTGGCAGATTACTGGCCCATGTCCAGGGGCCCTGGCCAATTTGGGGCAGCCCAGAAAAGTCTCCTCCTGCCATAGCCCCAGGGCTGGAGGAACAGAACAAGTGAGGGATTCCAGCCAGGGCCCACAGATCTGCTGTGTTCCCAGCTGGGGTCAAGCTCTCAGCCCCCTTCCACCTACGTGGCCCCGACTGAGCTCTCAGCTCCCCTCCCGCCTCCCACCACACACACACCCTGGGCAGGGCCACAGGGGGGCTGAGAACAGTGAGCGGGTGCAGGGTCTTGGTTAGAAGAGGCAGGACAAGGGACTAGCCTCCCCAAGGGAAGCTTCACCCGCAGCCCATGCGTAGAGTGCACCTGTTTCTCTAGTAGTATATTTACCATGTTCCCATTCAATTTCCGGTCCCAAAGACTCTCCTAGTCTAATGTGTTTCAATTGAGTTAAAAGATCAGTCTCTATTTTTCTCCCTCAACATCCCTGGTTAGTTTTGCAATCAGCCGCAGGTCTACTTAAAAGCAGGGGGAAGACTCCACAGCAAAACGTTCTTCTTTACATAACCCTCTGGGCATGCTTACGTCACACCCTGCATCCAAAGCCCCCATCAGACCCTTCAGAATCCTGCCAACGCTCTGACAATGGCATTGTTCTATGCACTAGCTGGGAGCTGATGGGGTATTCTGGGGATCATCAACATGCAAATGAGCACAAGTGTAAATAACTTCTCAACCATCAGGTTTTTTGCAAACATCACTCAATTTTAGAGGTGTTATCCTCTTACCAGCCCCCAAAAAGCACTGCTTCTTCTAAGGCTTATTCCAACCCAGCCCTGTGGGGGGAAACTCAGCTCAAAGTCCAGAACAGAAACAGTACATTTGTACCTTCTCATTCATTCCCCTATCACCTCTCTGTTCTCTTTACTTGACTTTATTTGGGCGGGGGGGGGGGGAGGGGAATCAGTGGTGATGGCATATACATATCCCACACTAGCCCAGGGTTAATATAGGCACTGCCAGCTGTGAGGATAGAAAGACTGGGAAGCAGAAGGGCAGAGTGGCTAACAGAGGAGTGAGCAGGCAGCAGAAAGTCCTGTCAGTAGGCTGCTGGAGAGCTGTCCAGAGACAACACCCCAGAAAGGGGCAAACAGGACAACAGACTGAAGAGCCTAAAGTGGCCCGAGGGAAGGAGTTCAGGGCATGGTCAGAATCAACAAACCCTGACTCTCCCTGTCTAGCTCAAGGGCCCTGAACTGGAACCCGGTGGAGGAAGCAGGCCTGGGTTCCCCTATCAACTCCCTGACAGGCCTGAGAACACAGGGTTTCCAGACTCCTGGGTGCCAGGAGTGGACTGACAGCACCACTGAGCTGAGTGAGCCAGAGACAAAACACACAGGTTCGGCTTTGCACTGACGCCCCCCACACCCCTCACAGGGGGCGGGGGGGGGGGCTTTATTCAGTAAGCCTGGTTTGTTGTGAACACCCAAAACAGTATTTCTGAAGGCCCATTTCAGCTGAACACATTGATCGGCTTCTAAAGATGCACATGCCTTGAAAGGCAACAGATGCCACCTGCTTGGCCTAGCCGACAGATTCACATGTAAACGTGACCTACCTGAAGAGCCAAGAAATCCCAAGCTCTGTCTATTGGAGTAGAATTGCTGTTGGAAAGAGGACGGCTCAGTTATATGAGCCTTGCCATCTGCTATGCTCCTCCTGTCATACTTTTCATCATGATGATTTCCCTTTCTTGAGTCAAGCAACCCACAGGAGTTACAAATACCATAGGCATGGTCTGCATGGGGGGCGGGGGTTGATCTAAGAAAGGCAACTTCAGCTACAAGAATAGCATAGCTGAAGTCGACATATCTTAGATCAACTTACATTGACTTACCTCCCATCCTCATGGCGCAAGATTGACAGCCGCCACTCCTCCGTCAACTCCACATCCGCCTCTCACCCTGGTGGAGTTCTGGAGTCGACGGGGAGCACATTCGGGGGATCTATCGCATCTAGATGAGACACAATACATCGATCCCCGATAGATCAATCACTACGCGCCAATCCAGTGGGTAGTGTAGACATACCCTTAGGGCTGGAGGAGTAATTCCCTTTGCGTGGTCCCAAACAGGGGGGGATAAACTGGCTATAGCTCTGGTCTCCAATCAGTCAAGTTAATGTTATTTTTAATAAGTTAGTTACACAATGGAAGGAATAATTTGAACTACTCATACACATTTTTGTTGTCACATTTGGGCTTTGGCAGCTAGATTAACTATAATCAATGAGGGAAAGAGTCATCCTTGAGATCTCACTGGAAAACATCTAGTCAAAGAAGCAAACAATTAATAGATGGATAGAATAGAAAATATTGAAAATGTTAGTGTCACCATGTAAATCATTGGCATGTTCCCCCTCAAAACGCAGTTCATTTCTCACTACCCCACCTCAAAGAGAGATCGCATAGAGTGTTCCAGTCCAGACACACACACATACCTTCCTGTGAGCATTCCCTTGTGTTTGACAGCACTGACATTCATCTGCCGTCATATGGCTCTTTTACCTTGGTTAGGCTCATGTGAAGTCTCATGAAGCCCTTCCCTTACTCTTTAGTGTCTTTTTGACAAGTTTTCTCATTTCATGGCAATCCTCCTTTCTAAAATGGAATGTCACTGTGCTAGTTTTTGGTACCTCTGGGACCTGAATTTAAATTATATTGAGGCACAATTACAGAACGGCTTAAGTATCGTTATACTTGAACCAACTCCTGTTGCAGCTCCCTAGGATTAATTGGAGTTACCTCACCACCTGGGTGCTCTAGAACCCAGTGGAGTGGAACACTTTTAATAGTGGGGGTGCTGAAAGCCAGCTCTCTTACCCCTGTCTGTGCCTCGCACACACACACACACACACACACACACACACACACACACCCCCGAGCTGGGGCCAGGAGCAGGGCCGTGTTTCCAGGAGCGGGGGACCCAGATAGGAGTGGCGGGGACCAGCAGCCAGGACTCTGCATAAAATCTGGGGGTGCTGCAGCACCCCCTGCACATCTAGTTCCCGTACGTATGCTAGAACCAGCTGTTCCAAGCAGCACTAGTTTAATGTGTTGAGAAATTGCTACTGTAGACCATGTTCTTCACAATACTTGATCAGTTTGAGGTTAGTTGTAATCCCCCATTATTACCATTTTATTGGATTTACAGTAGAACTTCAGAGTTATGAACACCAGAGTTACCAACTGACCAGTCAGCCACAAACACACCCCTCATTTGGAACTGAAAGTACACAATCAGGCAACAGCAGAGACAAAAAAAAGCAAATCAGTACAGTACTGTGTTAAACAAACTACTGGAGAAAAAAAGGAGAAAGCAGCATTTTTCTTCTGCATAGTAATGTTTCAAAGCAGAATTAAGTCAATGTTCAGTTGTAAACTCTTGAAAGAACCACCATAACGCTTTGTTCAGAGAGATGAACATTACAGAGTTACGAACAGCCTCCATTCCCAAGGTGTTCATAATGGAGACTCTCCTGCAGTTCCCTGTGACCTCCCTTAATAATGTGCATACTGTATCCTTTTTCTGAACAGAAAGCTGTTACCATAATCCTGCTAGTACATTTATGATTTGTATCCATATAAAGACTTTGTTGTGTGAGCCTCTCTACCTAATTTTTACCTTATTAGAGTCTATGGAGTCTAACAGGTGTATAGCTACTTTCCCACCTCTGTGACCTAAGCAGTCTTATGGGTATAGTTTGTAGCTAAGAATTACAGTATCTTATTGATTTTTGTCATTCCACCATGTTTCAGTAATTCCTATTATACCAAGGTCCTCTCCCCCTATTAGGTAAGAGTTTCTAGGGCTGTCAATCTGACTGCCATTCACAAGCACTAAATCCACACAAAAAATGTTGGAACAAAAGGGAGTTGACATTGGAAAGGTCTAATTTGAAGATATTAAAGGCGGGCACTTTCGACAAATGTGACTTATTTGGAATGTGTCGTATAACATGACCCAAACTGTTTGACAAGAACAAATTACCACCACAGCACCCCCCATCAAAATAAACTAAGCCCTTTTAAAGGTATACAAATAAATCCCAGCTGAAGAAGAGGAACAGTGCACTGTATTACAGGAAATAATGTTTAATGGATAACAGTGGTGAATTACAAAAAGAGATGGAGTGAATCAGCTAATCAATAATTTATCAACTGCTCTTTATTTTTTCATAAAGGAGGAATTTTTTTAAGCCTTGATTTAAAAAACAGCCTGTAGGGTAGATTCTGTAACTCCACAGGGCTAGTACCATATATAAACCAGAGGCAGAACAGCTAAAAAAACTCTGGCACAAACAAAATGTAGATTAACTGAAGGAACAGGCAAAAGGCCACAGTAGCAGATCAAAGAGAGCAGCTTGGCTAAGTATGATGGAGTATTACCATAATGAATGTTGTGAGCAAGTAACATGCTTTAAAATCATTCCTTCTGATCTCTTAAGAAAGTATTTGCTATAATAAAAAAAAAAGTTTACTTAGCCAAAAATAAAATTAGGAGACTATTTTTAGATTAATTTTAACCCATCTTCACCACCTCCAACAGTTTTCATGGATTTTAAGCCCAGAAGAGACCATTATGAGCATCTGGTATAACCTCCTGCATAACAGACCATAGACCCTCACCCAGCAATTCCAGCATTGTACCTTCCAACAGTAACTTCTGCTGTTTCTTAGTTCCCTTGGACACAACTAGGCAACATCCTGTTCAACTAGGTGCTCAGCTGAAATACCATAACTATCATTTACAGAATAATTATATACCAATTGGGGGTGGAGGGGAGTTAATCAAACCAAATGGAATCATGGATGTCCTGAGATCTAATGTAATGAAGATTTTGGGAGGGGTGCTGGTGTGATTATTTGGTGTGGGAATCCCTTGTTTTCAGAAGCTCTCAGGGTTCTGCTTATACACTAGGAAATGAGGTCAAAGGGTATCTCTACACTGCAATTAGAAACCCAGGCCTGGCCTGTGCCAGCTGACTCAGGCTCACAGGGCTTGGGCTAAGGAGCTGTTTAATTGCAGTGTAGACATTTGGTCTCGGACTGGAGCCCAGATGCTAGGACCCTGTGCAATGGGAGGGTCCCAGAGCTCAGGCTGCACCCCAAACCCAGACATCTACACTACAGTTAGACAGCCCCTTAGCCCAAGCCAGCTGGCACAGGCCAGCCCCGGATGTAGTTAACGATGCCCTGAGATGCTCAGGGCTGCTAACAATTATTCTCTGTACTATTCTAGCCGCCGCCTTTTTCTACTCTGCCCACCCCTGATTCTGCATCTGATTAGGTGATGCACGGCTAGCAGAGCACTCTGTGGGGTAAGTTTGAGAGACTAAACCTTGTGTGTGTTAGCTGAATATAATTAAAACACATTTTCCTTGTGAGGCTCTTAGGAGACAGGTAGGGGAGGAAAACCAAGGCAATCAGAGCTGCTAAAAGTAGCAAGTTTGGAGAGGTGAAATTGATCCAGTAATTGCCAGTTGTCCAGAAATGGCATAGAACAATGGCTGCCCATTATTTAATGCAAGGAGGCGTCCCATGCGAGAGCCAGGATGCATGGAATGAGCAACAGAGAGCACAGTGGCTCTCTTCTCACAAAAAGAGCGGACTTGCTTGATGCATGGAGGCAGCCGTGCAGACGAGCTCAGGCGATACGCTCTTTCACGCGTCAGGCAGCTGTCGACTTTGAAAGACTCCATATTAGAGCCCTGCCCTGAGCTTCAGAAACCACCTGAGTCATCCCAAATTGTTTAAAAGGGCCTTCAACAAGCTGGAAATCCTTTCCACCCTTGGGGGAATTCCTGCAAGGAATTGAGTAGACTGAAATAAGCCAAAAAACCCATGTTTGGCATGTGCAGGTGATTGGGGCTGCTGCTGCACAGCAGTAATTTAAGACAGGCAGCAGCTGGGAAAGGCAGTTTCTCATGGTAATCTTTTCCATGTGTCTCCCACAACCAGATGCAAAGTCAAAGACTCTCCTCTCAAAGGAGCCACTTTGAAGTTCTTAAGTGATATTTAACCCCTAGAACTCAACCCCTTTTCTTGTTATACAGCAACCAGTAAAACAAAACACCCTGTAGTCACCAGGACTTTGAAGATGGGAGTTAAAGGGAAGGAACGAGATGCAACCTTGCTTTGCTCAGGAATCTTAAGAATTGTGCTCTATTTTAATAGCATTGTTTGAAGTCAGAAAATGCAAAGCCACTTAATGAGATTTCTCTGTTAAATTTAAAAAAAGCAAAACCCAGGAGTAATACAGCTCTGCCTCATGAGCCAGCCTGTGACCTGAGTTTTGGCTGCTGCTCCAAGATACAGTTTGGATTCATATGCTTTTAATTTTGAAAGAAAGTGTGTTTGGGAAAGGAAGCAGGTCTGAAAAAATATATCTGTATCCTGGGAACTATGCTTAAGAGAAGGGCACTGTAGGATTTTTACTTAGCTGATGGAGAAGTCTAGTCATAGGTCAGACTTGAGAACTTTCAGGTTGCAGTGCAAAAGGCAGCTCCCATAGGCTCATTTCATGGCTTTCGTCAAGTACAGATTGTCACTACGTGGCATTCTTTAGCGAGAACTAGTTTGACAGACAGCAGAAGGCTTTTGCAGTGAGTGTTGGGTTTAATATTTACTTTAACTACATGAACATTGTATTTGGCAAGTATCACAATTTCCAGCCTCTTGTACTCTTTAGTTGTGCATGCTGCGTCACTGTACTTCTTAAGTAGATTTGGACCACGAAAAAAAGAGATTTGCGCCAACAAAATTTGAGGAGCAACTAGCCAAAACACTCAGAAACTAACCGTAAAAAATTGTAAGTACATCAGAAGCAGGAAGCCTGCCAAACACTCAGTGGGACCACTCAAGGATTAAGGTGCTAAAGGAGCACTCAAAGAAGATAAGGCTATCATGGGGAAACGAAATGAATTATTTGCATCAGTCTTCACCGCAGAGGATGTGAGGGAGATTCCCACACAAGCCATTCTTTTTAGGTGACAAATCTGAGGAACTGTCACAGACTGATGTGTCAGTAGAGAAGGTTTTGAAAAATTGATAAATTGAACAGTAACAAGTCACCAGGACCAGATGGTATTCACCCAAGAGTTGTGCAATTTCATATTTGAGTTCCTTCAACATTACTAATTATGATATGCAACCTATCACTTAAATCAGCTTCTGTACCAGATGACTGGAGGATAGCTAAATATGACACCAGTTTTAGTAAAATGTCTCCAGAGTTGATCCTGGTAATTACAGGCCAGTAAGCCTAACTTCAGTACTGGGCCAATTGGTTAAAACTATAGTAAACAGAATTATCTGACACAGATTAACACAATATGTTGGGGAAGAGTCAACTCTGCTTTTGTAAAGGGAAATCATGCCTCAGTCTATTAGAATTCTTTGAGGGGGACAACAAGCATGTGGACAAGGGTGATCCAGTGGATATAGTATACTTGGACTTTCAGAAATCCTTTTCAGCTTGTAAAACAAACAACTAAGAGGGGATCTGATTGAGGTCTATAAAATTTTGACTGATGTGGAGAAAGTGAGTAAGGAAGTGCTATTTACTCCTTCTCATGACACAAGAACTAGGGGTCATCCAATGAAATTAATATGCTGCAGGTTTAAGAACAAGTCAAAGAAAACACTTTTTCACACAATGCAGTCAACCAGTGGAATTTGTTGCCAGAGGATGTTGTGAAGGCCAGAACTATAACATTGTTCATAAAAGAACTAGATAATAGCCACTGATGGACCTCTTCTCCATGAAATTAACTAAGATGGTCAGGGATGCAACCCCATGCTCTGAATTTTTCTAGCCTTTGTTTGCTTCAAGCTGCAAGCAGCTGACAGAGGATGGATCATTTAAGGTTAGTCTACACTGGCAATGTTAAAGCACTGCCATGGCAGCGCTTTAATGTGTCTTGTGTGGTCGTGGCACAGCACTGGGAGAGAGTTCTCCTAGGGATCTAAAAACACTCCACTTCCACGAGAGGCGTAGCTACCAGGGCTGGTGCACTGTCTACACTGGCGTGCTACAGCACTGAAACTTGCTGTGCTCAGGGGGGTGTTTTTTCACACCTCTGAGCGAGAAAGTTGCAGCTCTGTAAATTACCATTGTAGACAAGCCCTTAATGATTGCTTGTTCTGTTTGTTTCCCTCTGAAGCACATTGGCCACTGTTGGAAAACAGGATATTGGTCTGACCCAGTCTGGGTGTTCTTATATTCTAAGAATGGATTTGTTTTGATAGTGGTTGCTCTCTTTCAGCCACTTTCCGCAAACACTAAATTTTAAGCATGAAAGTTGCAAATACTCATGCAAATATTGAGCCACAGCAGTATTTTTGTAGAAGTGTTCACGCTGCCATCTTGGAATTCATCCATTCAGGATTCAGCGGTGTGACTCAGGTGATCAGTCACAGCACAAATAGCACATTAAAACAGTGAATATTCAAAGTAGAAAGGTAGCAGCTCATAATTAATGAGAAATCCATAGACTGATAAACTATTCACTGACTAATTTCAAATGTATTTGTAAAAATCTATGTATGGTCAAGGACAGTTTGCAAAGAGAAAATGGGGCTAAACTGGTGAAACAAATGGATTCCTTTCAATAATGTACCCATTTCTCATAAATCATACTATGAAACGTCATCCCTAACTTTGGACATACTTCTCATATCACATCATACGCTCAAGATTTTTCATTTACTATATATTGCACATTCTATTTTATGTAAATTGCAACAGTGCCAACACTTAATGGTCTCTTCTCTCATCAATTTTTGAAGGATTTACAACAGTATTAAAAAGGGAGCCTTCCATCTGAATCCCCAGAAAAATCAATGAGCAAAAAGACATGCCCCTGTCTCTTGACACAGTTTAAGTAAAAGACGTTATTTCTTAAAACCAGCTTTCTCCCTCTCTTCAAAACAAAACATGTCTGTGTGTGAATTTAGGACTCAGGAAAGATGCCAGACTGACTGCCCTGTAGCGTGAAGCTCTTTCTTTATATAGTCCACTCTCTGCTATTCCACAGTGCAACAGTCACCATGACATCACTTAGTTGGCCTTTCCAATCTCCTTTCTGCATTCAATGTTGCCAGAGGCTACCTGCCTGTAAAAAACAGCACTATTCACCTCCTGGAGTTCATTTTGTGCACCATTTTCCTAGTGATCAACTTCTTCAGCAGCAAATACATTCTGCATCAGTCACTAGCATGTCTTCCTGTGCCTGGTGACCTTCCTATGAGCATGCTGCCAGAGAGTCTGAGGCCAACATACCGACACCGGTGGCCATCTGGGGAGATGAAGTGGTCCAAGCACAAGCATAGTGTGGGGGAAGGTAGGGGACATTGCCCCCCAAACTGCAAGCCTCAGGCAGGTGCATAATTTGTCTCCCCCTCCCTCCCACACAGAGCCCCATTGGCCTAATTGGAGCTGCCCCCCCCCAAATATAGAAGTCAAACTACGTCTGTGGGTCCAAGACCAGCTGAAAGGTGCTATTTATCACCATGTGTCCCTGCAACATGGGGTACCAGTGGGAGCAGTAAGCAGCATCACGAAGAGATAAAGTGGCATATGGTCCTATAAAGCAAGACCTGGGATAATAGGTTAATCTGATTCAAGACGGACACTTGCCCATTCTACAGTGTGCCGAGTTGAATCCTCAATATCAGTACTCACCCATCCATACAGCTAAGTGTGATATGGGATGGCAGGAGACTTCTGGTAATACAGCAGTGACTAGTATGTTGGATAGTGAGAGGAATGCCACTTTCAAGAGCAGGGTGGGGACCAGAGGAATGAGGAATTGCACTGGGAGACACTGGCAGCAGCTCTACATTTGCACAGAAAAGATCCTCAGAAGGCAGCAGAGATTACAGATGGTGGCGTATTGAAAGCGATGTTAAAACAATCCCTTTAAGTTTGAGGGTTTTCTCCCAGTCTCACTTGCAGGCCAGGGGACTTTGTAGGAAATTGTGTGACCTGGATCGTCAGTCAGTCTGCAAAGAGCCAGCCTAGAGAAAGGTGGGTTGAACTGTTCCCCTCTGCCTCAGGGAACAACCTGCTTTGTCTCTCTTGCTTTAGGCTTTTGGATTCTAAGGCCACGTCCAGACTACCCGCCGTATCGGCGGGTTAAAATCGATTGCTCGGGGATCGATATATCGCGTCTAATCTAGACGCGATATATCGATCCCCGAGCGCGCTTATATCGATTCCGGAACTCCATCAACACCAACGGAGTTCCGGAATCGACAGGGAGAGCCGCGAACATCGATCCCGCGCGGTGTGGACGGGTGAGTAATCCGATCTTAGATATTTGACTTCAGCTACGTTATTCACGTAGCTGAAGTTGCTTATCTAAGATCGATTTCCCCCCCGTAGCGTGGACCAGCCCTAAGAAAGAAAGCAGCATTGCATTGCAACTTTGCAGAAAGTATTTTATTTAGGTTTTTATCCAACTTCTACTTGTGAATGTTGTGAACATAACACAGACAAGCAGATTCATCAGGAAGAGGAGGAGGAGGAGGAATCAGGCCCCATGAGGACCTCTGTGTGAAGCTTTGATGGTGTATAATGGACCTACAGGAAAAGCTGTAGAGGCTTGGAAGTTGGGAGGGAGAGTTTCCTGGATTATGAAGAACATCACCATTATTGTCTGTAAAAGGAAAAACGTAGCTTGATTCAATTGCAGAAGTATCAAGTATCACCTCTCCCCTGCCCACCATGTGACTATAATAATGGGCTCCATAGAAAACCCTAAGCTGGACAGAAAGACTAGGGGCTACACCAATACAAAAGGAATAGCTCCAGGTGCAATGGCATATCTGTGTCCATTCATAGGTCGTTGCAAGCCCTGCTGCCTTCTCATTATACTCAGGGCACTGGAGAGATCACCTTCGGCTTTTCATGCATTAGGTGGGACACTGCAGACAGATATGATAATAGCTACCTCAGCCATTGATCTGCCATGGCAGGGTGGCCAAGAGAGGCCAGGACCATTCAGCAACTTTGTATCCAGAGACGTTCTGGCCATCGCCCCTGGATCCTGTGCAATGGGAGGCAGCTAATTTTGGAGGGCGGAATTTACAATACGGGGGATTCTGCAGGATCGATATTGTAGCCAGGCTGCATGACCCTTCCTTGGCAATCTCCAGAGAATGCACGGGGGTGACCGGGTGTTTCTGCCAATCCCTCCCTAACCCTCCCCCTGGCTCCAATCTCTGAGCTGGTAGCGAGGCCTCTACCGAGTTCAAGAGACAGGACTCGACACCACAGAAGTTAGCTGAGCCCACCTTCCACGCAGGAGTGGGGAGTTCTTTGTGCAGAGGGAACTCTTACAGCATGGATCTGCAAGTGGCATGATTTAGTATTTCTAATGCTAAGGTAGAGCTGTGAGAAGTCCCATTAGAGAATTGTTATTGCTACTTGCAGTAGTAAGTACTATACACAGCAGTGTTTGCAGGAGTGGACCCTATGCCTTCGCCTTATTCCACTAGACTGAGTTCCAGACCGAGGGCAGGCTGGGACACCTGCAATAGCAGAACTGAAAGTCCTTTGCTTCTGCCAGCTCAAGCCAAACACTGATCATCTTTTCAGTGTAGTATTTTAAAAATATCAAACCGATGTAATATTAAAGACTGGCAGCATTTGGCAAGAACATTGTGCTTAAGTTATAATAAAAAGCTATTCCTGTTTAGTTAATAAACTATTAAAGGCAAATCAAGCAATAAGTTTATATACATGTACATACCCACACCATAGCATCAGGGCTTGATGTTTATTATACTGAAGAGCTGAATGAGAAAAGAAAGTTAAAAAGATGAAAGTTATGGACAAGTTTATGCTGTTTTTCACCAGGGTAACTATCAGGAGAGACTCCATTGATTTCACTGAATTTCAAGTTACTTGGGATTTACAGCAGTGTAATGGAGGACAGAATTTGGCCCACTGATTTTTTTTAAATAGCCCTGCTGCTATAAATACTTTACAGTAAGATTACTAAAAGAAAGAATTGTTAACATCTAGTTTACTTTCACTATTTGTACTGTTGGTCGACTTTTCTGCATTTAACTCATCTTGGACTGAAATGATCTCAGCTAGTTTTTATTATTATTAAATACAGTCAATTGCACTTTCCTGTTCTCATTCACTAACACAGGAATGTAGCATTTGAGTTTCCATGTTTTTGGAGAATATCTAAATTTTAATAAGAACCATCTTCACTGACATTAAAATAAACCATGCAAATAT
The DNA here is from genome assembly GCF_025201925.1 of Gopherus flavomarginatus. NCBI lineage: Eukaryota > Metazoa > Chordata > Testudines > Testudinidae > Gopherus > Gopherus flavomarginatus. The sequence goes on along the minus strand of NC_066626.1, from coordinate 20,879,912 downwards.
TCTGTTCATGCTACGATTTTAATTCCTCCTCCCACCCCGATTCTTTTTTGTCCTTTGAATCCCTCTCGCCCCCAAACTCCAGATTTGACACTATCCTTTTTAATAACTACTCAGATTTGTGTTCAAGGTGAATATTTGCTGAATTTACGAGCTAATGGGAAGTAGTTTACTCACAAATTGTTTCTGGTGATGTGTGTTTGATTGCTGCTGTGTGCTGTCCATTGTGCTTTCCTATGCCATATAATCTCTGGGCTTCACAACCACTGAAAGATTAGTCATAAAGGAGAATCATAACTTCATCACATCAAGGTAAAAAGTTCTACTTCTTTTTAAAACGCCTCTAGATTTTATAGTAACTAATACAAGGTATGGAACTTAATTTGTATATGTTTGAGAACTTTAAAAGCTATCACAAGAAACTTTGTAGTCAAGGGAACACATAGCAAATACAAAGCAGCACATGATAAAACAGGCCTAGTGGGCATCGGTCACTACCTGTGAAATGTGACGTACGTCTTAGTACAGTTTTGTGCATGGTGTTTAGAAAGGTTTGCTTTCTGCATTTGTCACTCATTTGCTTAATTCATCCCTTTGTTCTCACGGTTAGGCTAAATCTACCCAGATTGTACCACTATAGCTGCACCACTGTCAAGTCTCCTGTGTAGCCACTCTATGCGGATGGGAGAGAGCTCTCCTGTTGACATAATTAAACTACCCCCAACGAATGGTGGGAACTATGTTGGCAGGAGATGTGCTTCTGCCAGCATAGCCCTGTCCACCCAGGCATTTATGTCTGTGAAACTTATGGGGCTCAGGGGGTAGGAGGGTTTTCACACCCCTGACCGATAGAAGTGCTAGTGTAGACACAGAACTAGATAAAGCTACTTCACTACAAAGTACTCCATGCTGTCCAGAAGTGCTTGTGAAATACTTAAAACATTGCTGTGCAAAAGTAGCGAACAGATTTCGTTTCTTACCATGTCGCTAGAGCTGAATTGTGACCTGAAATGGAGTGGGAGGGAAGGGTGTTTGTCTTTGCTTTGTATGATGTATAAAGAATTCCTGAAAGAGAGTTTGTCTTACTGTTTTTTAAAGGGTTAGGTGTTCTGATGTCTGCACTACCAGGAACATCAACCTTTGTCATCTTTAGTTTTGTGGGGAGGGGGGACACTCCTCTAAGGCTAGAGAACATAGAAAGGGGGAAATGGGGATTTGTCCTTCTCTTGGGACGTATAAACATGACCTGAAGAAACGTTGGCTTTTTTTGTTTGTTTGTATTTTTTAAACACATTATATATATTTTTTCCAGGAAAGACAGAACCTGAAATTCTAATGGGAGAACTAGTGAAATGGAGTTGTCACAAAAGTCAAGAGAGTGAAAATTGAATTGATAGGGGATGGGACTCATTGTTAGGCTGTTCAAAACAATTTGGGGGTTGTTTGTTTTTGTTAACATGCTCAACTTTAGTGTTCAGTTAATACACTGGAGAAAGGAGGCTTTGGTCAAAAATTGACTATATCTTCAATTAGCTATAAACATGCTCCAAGACCCCCAATAAGTCCATCAGCAAAACCAGAGAAGACCAGACTGCCCTTAATATTCCTAAGGTTAAAAAAAATACATGTAGAAAAATATCCCTCTCCTAAAACACAACCAACCTTTCAGGCCTTCTTTGTACATCAAAGAATAACTCAAGTCCAGTGTTTTTAAAATCCTCTGCAGGGCCCCTTTCTGACTAAACATCCATCCCAGTGAGTTAAGTTTTAGTTTGGTCAGTTGTGATGTCACAGTCCCACTACTTTGAGAGTAGCAGCCATGTTAGTCTGTATCCGCAAAAAGAACCAGAATACTTGTGGCACCTTAGAGACTAACAAATTTACTTGAGCTTAAGGTTTCGTGGGCTACAGCCCACTTCATCGGATGCATGCAGTGGAAAATACAGTAGGAAGATATATATACACACACAGAGAACATGAAACAATAGGTGTTACCATACACAGTCTAACGAGGGTGATCAGTTAAGGTGAGCTGTTACCAGCAGGAGAGAAAAATACTTTTTGTAGTGGTAATCAAAATGTAATTACTATTGTAATTCTTTAGACAAGCCTCCCAGCAAGAGACCTGATGTTTCCAAAGTACATAACTGAACACTTGTACAAAACCAGGCATTCTCTACAGACCATAAAGTGGAGGGGCAGGGGCAGGTTTACAACCTCTGCTGTTGTAGGTCACCATTAAAATAGAGGAATGAGTATGCCTTTATCATTCTCCCCAGTATCTGTCCCTTCTCTTCCAACAGAGAATGTGTGTAATGGACTCCCCCCAGTGATAAGTGGGAAGTTCCTACCGTCAGTGGTTATCAAGGCGAGGTTTGATTCTGGGCAAGCTGACCAAAATATACCATGGCGGCAGCAGCATCTTCAAATTACAAAATCCTGTACTGTTCATAAACATCAGTTTTTCCAGACTGCTACACTCTGAAAGTTTTAAAGAGCTATACTCGCAACTCAGTGTGTCAACACTAGTAAATCTTGTGCATAGCTGTACCAGGGATAGCAACATTTATATTTTATATATAATATTTATATGCATGCTTGCTAGTGTAGACCAAGCCCAGGCCTTTGAAAACCTAAATTGGTGCTGGAAATGCCTGAGCCAATCTACATGAATGCCACTATCACTCCTAGCATTGGTGGGGCTACACCACTGTTAGAAAACAGGCACAAAATAGCCTACGTGAAAAAAACTTTGGAGAAGATTAAAGTGATTAGCAATAGTGGGTGCACAGTTTGAGAAACCTTTAAGGGACTTGATTTTTCAACTGAGCACCTGCTACAGTGTACAAGCAAAGAGTAGCTCCTTAGAGCTCAGATCACATGTAAGTAGTCTCTTGGTCTATTGAAGGCCGTGATCTAGTGTCTTGATGTTTTTGGTCTTTTGGTCCTGAGATGGAACCTTGTCTGTGTCTCTTGGACTGTGAAGTAAAAACATTATCTCTTTAAATAGTTTGGGAGCCCTCTCGCTGTGTGCATCCAGAATTTAGAAGCCACTAATACCAGCCATAGCAGCAGTACATATGCAGCTATGCCTTGCATGTTTGTGCATAGTTAGTAAACAGTTATTTGTGACCCAACTGTACCCGTGTTGTTTCTTCATATTATTTACGTTATGACAAGAGCAAAAATCACAACAGCCACCATCTCAACAATCAGGCCCTTTTAAGAGGTCTCAGGTTGGCAACCTAAAAATAGACACACTGAAAAAAGTCAATAGTCACTTTTGAAAATCTTGGTCTAGCTTGTTAATCTTTCTCATCTCCAATAATGTCTCTCTCTTCTGAGTGCTCCTTAAAGCTGTTAACCTCAGTGTGGCATTGAGGTGATAAGAACTGAACCCTAAGCACTAAAAATGGATCCCTGTAAGAGCAGGAGGGGCTATTTTGCATTGTATTGTCACCTGTGGTTGGTTGATAAATGCAAAGTAATGCATGTTGGAAAATATAATCCAATTATCCATACAAAATGATGGGGTTTAATTTAGCTGTTACCACGCAAGAAAGGTCTCAGAGTCACTGTGGATAGTTCTCTGAAAACATCTGCTCAATATGCAGCAACAATCAAAAACAGCTAACAATGTCATGCATCCGATGAAGTGGGTATTCACCCATGAAAGCTCATGTTCCAATACTTCTGTTAGTCTATAAGGTGCCACAGGACTCTTTGCTGCTTTAACAGATCCAGACTAACACGGCTACCCCTCTGATACTTAACAATGTTAGGAACCATTAGGAAAGGGATAGATAATAAAACAGTAAATATCATAAAGCCACTATAGAAATCCATGGTACGCCCACACCTTGAATACTCAGTGCAGTTGTGGTCACTACATCTTAAAGATATATTAGAATTTGAAATGGTACAGAGAAGGGTAACAAAAACAATTGAAGATATGAAAACCTGCATATGGGGAGAGATTAAAAAGACTGAATGCTCATCTTGGAAATAAGAGACGACTAAGAGGGAGGGATATGATAGAGGTTTATGAAATCACGAATGGTGTGGAGAAAGTGAATAGGAAATCATTATTTACCTTTTCACATAGCACAATAACCAAGGGTCACCCAATGAAATTAATAGGCTCTAGGCTTAAAACAAAAACAAAACAAAACAACCAACAAGTACTTCTTCACAAAAACATAGTCAATATGAAACTTGTTGCCAGGGGATGTTGTGAAGGCCAACAGTATAACTGAGTTAAAAAAAAATTAGTTAAGTTGATGGATGATAGGTCCATCAATGGCTTTAGCCAAGATGATCTGGGACACAACTCCATGCTCTGGATGTCCCTAAGCCTTTGACTGCCAGGTGCTGAGACTGGACAACAGGGGATGGATCACTCAGTAATTGCCATGTTCTGTTCTGTTCATTTCTCTCTGAAGAAACTGGCATTAGCCACTGTCAGAAAAGAGACTACTGGGTTAGATGAACCATTGGTTTCACCCAATATGGCCATTCTTAAGTAGGGTGACCAGATGTCCCGATTTTATAGGGACAGTCCCTATTTTTGGGTCTTTTTCATATATAGGCTTCTATCACCCCCCACCCCCCCATCCTGATTTTTCACATTTGCTGTCTGATCACCCTATTCTTAAGTGTCATGAGCACTATAGGAAGAAGTTTTAAGAGAGACATTTAGCTGGATTCTGCTGCAATCTGCATGGTTTATCTCCCTGGAAAAATCATGGAGCAGGTCCTCAAGAAATCAATTCTGATGCACTTAGAGGGGAGGAAAGTGATCAGAAACAGTCAGCATTGATTCACCAAGGGCAAGTCATGCCTGACTAACCTAATTGCCTTCTATGAGGAGATAACTGGCTCTGTGGAAGAGGGGAAAGCAGTGGATGTGTTATTCCTTGACTAGCAAACCTTTTGATAAGGTCTCCCACATTATTCTTGCCAGCAAGTTAAAGAAGTATGGGCTGGATGATTGGACTATAAGGTGGATAGAAAACTGGCTAGATTGTCGGGCTCAACAGGTAGTGATCAACGGCTCTATGTCTAGTTGGCAGCCGGTTTCAAGTGGAGTGCCCCAAGGGTCGGTCCTGGGGCCAGTTTTGTTCAATATCTTCATTAATGATCTGGAGGATGATGTGGACTGCACTCTCTGCAAGTTTGCAGATGACACTAAACTTGGAGGAGTGATAGATACGCTGGAGGGTAGGGATAGGATACAGAGAGACCTAGACAAATTAGAGGACTGGGCCAAAAGAAACCTGATGAGGTTCAACAAGGACAAGTGCAGAGTCCTGCACTTAGGACGGAAGAATCCCATGCACTGCTATAGACTAGGGACCAAATGGCTAGGAAGCAGTTCTGCAGAAAAGGACCTAGGGGTTACAGTGAACGAGAAGCTGGATATGAGCCAACAGTGCGCCCTTGTTACCAAGAAGGCTAATGGCATTTTGGGCTGTATAAGTAGGGGCATTGCCAGCAGATCGAGGGACGTGATTGTTCCCCTCTATTCGACATTGGTGAGGCCTCATCTGGAGTACTGTGTCCAGTTTTGGGCCCTACACTACAAGAAGGATGTGGAAAAATTGGAAAGAGTCCAGCAGAGGGCAACAAAAATGATGAGGGGGCTGGAGCACATGACTTATGAGGAGAGGCTGAGGGAACTGGGATTGTTTAGTCTGCAGAAGAGAAGAATGAGGGGGGATTTGATAGCTGCTTTCAAGTACCTGAAAGGGGGTTCCAAAGAGGATGGCTCTAGACTGTTCTCAGTGGTACCTGATGACAGAACAAGGAGTAATGGTCTCAAGTTGCAGTGGAGGAGGTTTAGGTTGGATATTAGGAAAAACTTGTTCACTCAGAGAGTGGAGAAGCACTGGAATGGGTTACCTAGGGAGGTGGTGGAATCTCCTTCCGTAGAGGTTTTTATGGTCAGGCTTGACAAATCCCTGGCTGGGATGATTTAGTTGGGAATTGGTCCTGCTTTGAGCAACGGATTGGACGATATGACCTCCTTAGGTCCCCTCCAACCCTGATAGTCTATGATTCTATGATCTATCATTTTTCATTCTTATTTCTTTAAAACCTATTTGTAATAAAGCTACTGCCCTGGAGTGGAAGAGCTCACCTGCACTGCAAAGCTTCATTGCAAGGCAGCAAATTGCACAGTATCAGAATACTAAACTTATCTAAGATTCATGGAATGGATTATACATATTGCATTGCTTTAAAAATGAAAGCTGGTGAAGAATTACTGTAATTTAAAAATCTAAGTGGGTTTGTACAGTGGAGGAGATTTAAAATTTAAACCTGTTTAAATATTGAACTGATTGGAAGGGAAAAATGCTTTCAGGAAATGGAATTCAATAGAAAAATCTCCATTCAAAGTAAAAATGCTCCTCCAAACCAGTTTTGCCCTAGGAACTAATCGTAAAGTAAGGTATTTGCTAGTCTAACACCAGCAGGGGAAACATTAAAATCATTGTCACCTGAATGTGTTAATGCCCCATAACGGGAATTCACTCTGAGTTAAGAATTCAAGGCTATTTCCCCTGTACAGCAATAGCGGAGGCATTGTAGGCGCTATGGACTGTGGTAACTACTTGATTTGTATGTCTACTGTGGGCACGTATCAGGTACCAGATGAGTTGCTTTTGTTGTTGTTGTTGAAGCACAGAACCAACTCACCACTTAGCCCCAGATTTGGATACTTGTACTCAGCATAAGCAGGATCTTACTCTGCAACCTTAGCTATTGAAATTGGAGAGGAAGGTACTGCACCAGGGTATCAGGGACTGTCCTTGATCTGCAAATTAGCTGGCCAATCTGGGACCATACCTGTGAGCTATTTGATCTCATTTACCACAGGAGTCTCATTTCACTTCCTTCACCATGTGTGAACATTATGGGTTTTATTGGCACCCATTTCCCTGCTTGATAGTGATGGAGCACACTCTTGCTATCCAAATGCCCAGCTCACTTGGCTCTTAGATCAACATTCCAGCAGGATACATTTTCTGATGGAACTGGAATATTTGGCTCACCCTGTGCATAGAAATTCATATTTTGGTGAGGTCTGTCTGAAATCTACCCAAGTGCAGCCACTGGTTTTTGCCTCAGCGTTACACAAAGGGTTTCATACACTGCTTGCATTGAAAACAAATATGTAACAAAACGGTCTGGTAAAATTAGCCAGACAGATGGCAGAAATCACACCTGTGAGATGTACTGGTAAATGGATAGGTAAGGAGATGGGTGTTTCAAAAGGCAGAGGAAGGAAGTTGATTACAAGGATAGATAGAAAGTGGAAGGTATTTCTTTTTATAATATGGGAGCATATAAACAAAGCCCCTAATCCAGTTGACTGTAAATCCCTTTTCCTTAATTGGTTTAGAAACCGTGGGCTGTAATGTGAGACAGAGAGCTCTCCGCTGCTTTTCTTCTTGCTGCCTCGAATCACATTAAGTAGAAAACAATAGGAGAGCTGACAGCTCCTTGTCTGCAGAGGCACTTAAAACTAATCTGCTATTGAGACTAATACAATTATATGGAATTATAGGATTGCCACTGATACATAGATTAGGGAACTCCCAGAGGAGGAGAGGGCAGGTTGGGGTCTTGCCAAGGCAGGGGAGCAGGGAGGGCAGGGGTATACAAAGGTCCAGTTATTAAAAAACTGGAAACAAACCCCACAACAACATTCAAAGTTTGTGTATCTCAGTGTAAAAAAACCAACAATCCCCAAACTCAGCCTCCTTACTGCTCCCTGCTTTCCTAACCTCACACGCAGGTAGCACTGAGAGAGTAAGGGGAGATTCTTGCAGTGTCTTTGCCTATTCCATGCACCAAGTTCTGGTCTAACGGAGGTCACAAAGCGAGATGCTCATTTCAAGCTGTTCTCCCAAGGGGCTCTTATTTCAGTGCACTACTTTGAGATTGAGGTGAAACCTGGACCTATATTTCATACAGCAGCTAACTGCCCTTACTTTCCCCTAGCATTTGCACGCACCTCACACAAGTGTACCAAGCCTTTAATAAACAGGGGGGAGGGGAATTCTCTTGGGCGAGTTTTGAATGCCCATAAATACCACAGTTTCAAACACTGATCTTTTTTATAACATGCATATGCGCTCTCTCACACACACACACACGCAGCTGGCTCTATACTCCAAGAAGGATGAATACAAAAGCACATTAACAAAACTAACATTACACTGCTCACTGTGGACCTATCTATCCTGGGTACTGGTACAGCCCCAATTATCACAGTAGCTGAGCACCTCATGTGTTTATCCTCTCAACACCCCTGTGATATAATGAAGTGTATTTTACAGCTGACTAAGTGAGTTGACCAAGTTCATACAGGAAGTCTTTGGCAGAGCAGGGAATTGAACTAATGTCTCCTAAATCCCAGACTAGCACTATATAGAATGACCATATTTCCCAATGCAAAAGTAAGGCACTGAGTGGGGCTAGCCCAAACCCAGCTCTCCCTGTCTGGGGCTGACCTGAGCCACTCACCCAAGCCCTGCCTGCCCCCAGCATCAGGCTGCTTCCCCCGTGTGGGGCTGGTATTGCCACTCTGCCCCGCATGCACCTAAAAAGTGGGCATTTGTCCTATTTACTGATTAAATGGGACAAATGCCTGCTTTTAAAAATATAAGTAAAGATTGGAACAGCCAGGATACAGGGGAAAAAGGACTGTCCCAGCCAAAATGGGATGTATGGTCACCATAACCATAACTAACGGACCATCCTCTCTCTCTGTATAGAACATACTGCCCTTCTACCTAAGAAATTTCACTTTTTTCCAATTGACAGTACAGTGGAAGTATTGTATTTGCATCCATTCTATTCCCAACCCCAGTTCAAACACTAGAAACTTTTATTGATAACATACTAATTATAATTAGTATTATAGGAGTGACTCGAGGGCCCGGGCTGCTAGGCACTGCATATACACATAGTGGGAGATGGGTCATCCCCTAAAGGCAAAGGGTAGAAGAGGAACCAGAAGCACAGAGAAGATGTTACTTGCCCAAGGGCACAGCAGACCTGAGACTAGAAGCCAGGTATCCAGACTCTTCGTTCAACAGCCTACCTATTGGGCCATGCGGCCTCCATTCAGAGCTGCCATTATAATGATCTGTGGCTAATGAGCGGTGTTGGTTTCCTTCTTTAAACCTGAAATGATTTTCTAACATAGTGATCATTGGCAGGGCCTATGAATTGAGTATTAGACCTCATCATAGTAGCCAGTGAATTTTTCCCTTCTGATTCAAACTGTGCTTGTTATAATGGAGAATCAGTTAGCCATATCAAAACATGTTCAAAGCCAGAGTCTCTTAACAGAGCCAATGATTTCAATAGGGCTAGTTGTGGGAAGAAGGATTTTACTCATTGGAATAAGGGTTCATAGGATCTGCCTCTCTCATCCTTGCTTTGAGATTGAGGTGAAACTAGACCTACATTTCATAGAGTAGTAACCCAATTCCATCCAGGGTCTAAATTCAGGGTGACCAGATGTCCCAGATTTTATAGAGTCTTTTTCTTATATAGGCTCCTATTACGCCCCCACCCCCGGTCCCGATTTTTCACATTTGCTATCTGGTCACCCTATGTAAATTACAGTAGCCATCAGTCTGCTCTAACTTGCAGCAGACTTCATTCCAGTCCCCAGCTGGGCCAAAAGCATGAAGTGTGCTGGGGAGCCAGTGTGGCTGGACTAGGGGATCTGGTCCTATGAAACCAGTTACAGCTGGACAGGTAAAGTTTCCAGAAGGTGGCCTCTGTTCGGCTAGTGCAATACTCTCACAACTAGGGAGAGGTTGGGCTGGCTGAGAATATATCCCTTAGAGCACATAAAACATTAAAGGCGCGGTGGAGACAAGGGAGCCTGGCCTTTAGAAACATTAACACACTTAGCCAAACTCCACTGTCATTTATACCCAGGCTATACCCCAAGTGAAGTCAACGGGGCTAACAAAAGTGTAACAGAGCAAAGCTTCGTCCTGTGCCCTCTACCAGCTCACTGAAAAACTGAATGCATGTTGCAATGTCCAGTGACCCGAAACCCCTACAACACCGAAGCATAAGAGCATGAATGAACTGAGCAACGGATGTGAATTTCCTTGGTTCTTAGAACATTTTGTTCCACAAACTTAACAGTATTCTGAGAAACAACCCAGCTACAGTCAGCATCCAGGAACTAATGTCGGAGAGTGCACAGCAGTGACTACGCCAGGCCACCCCCACAGAAAAGGTTACATTGGAGAGAGTGAGGAAGGCTGCCCAAGGGGGATTGTGAGAAGAATCTTCGTTAGGGGAAGGAGTGCAAGACACATTTTGTGCAGCGGCTTGAATTCCATTTCTAATTATGGTCCTTGGGTTGACATAGAAATTCAAGACTGTCTACCCTGGATCTCCCACTGATGTCAAAAGAAGGTTTGCACCACGCTCAAAAGTAGAATTTGGCCATGCTGTAAAAACCAAGCTTTGTTATTTATCAGGTAGTCAGTATCTTATTGTTGCATTCAACCTCCCTCATTCGGAAAATAATCCTTTAGGACCATTGCCCTTTGGTCTGGCCATATTCTTCCTGGGCTTCTCCTCCCTCCCCATCCTCCTTTCTCGGTTTCTTTCCCTCTTGCCCATTTTGTATGGGCTTTTTCACCCAGCATTTCCTTCCTTGCAGCAGGTCCCAATTCCCAGCCAGTTCATCCATTAAAGTGATCAGCAACTAAAGCAGTTGGGCCAGGATATTAAAAAGGTACGTAGGCATTGCTGTGCTCAGTACTGTAATATCTAACTGATTTAGGATCCCCAATCTCATTTTCAAAAGGGATTTAGGTGCTTAGGAACCTACATCCAAATGGGGCTAGAGGAAGTGGAGATGAACATCTCTTCATACTTGACGGAGAATTTTGCCTTTTTAAATATTGAATTAAAAGGTGAGAAATGGAGAGCGTGAGGCTGGAACAGCTTGCTGGGGTCTAATTCTATTGCAGATAAACGAAGATGGGCATAATGGAACTGACTGATGGTGTGCTCAGAATCTAGCATGTCATGGATATAGTTCACCATCTGGTGAGGGTGGGGTGCAGGTGGGACTCAGCTTGCCAGAGGCAGTAAATAGAATGGAGCAGTGCTGAGAGTACAGCAGAATACATTTGAAAGTGGGACAAGTGACAAAGTGACTCCTTTTAATAAGAGGGAAGTATTGTATTAGGGATGAAGTAGGTAATGAGAGAGTTTTGCGGACTGAAGAATTCAGTGAGGGAGATGACGTTGCAGTCTGGAGAAAGGACAGGATTTGGGGGGAGTGTGGGCAAGAAGAAATCCAGAGAAACCAAGGTACATATTGAGAAAACAGGACTATAAATGGGAAAGGAGCAAGGCAGCAGACCCTGGGAAGGGCATGGCCCAGCAATAGTGGATGGACTATCATCTCTTTATCCCAGTGTTATACACAAGGCAAGATGCTGCATCAATTACAGCCAATGGCAAAGCCCCCAGTGACTGAAGAGAGAAGAGGATCAGACCTTACGTGGGTTATTTGTCAGTGCCACAAGCATACTAACCTAATGCTCCACAATCTGCACAAGCTCCCTGGGGATTTCTAGGTGAAGTTTAAGGTGTTGGCATTGGCCTTTAAAGCCCTATAGATATTAGGGCCTACCTGACAGACCATGTCTCCCCCAGGGCCGAGTCTGAGGTCAGCAGAGGCGCTCAGGCTGGAGCCCCACTGGTATAAATAAGAGGGGAATTCTGGCAAGCAGAGTGTTCTCTGGAAGGGTCCCAAGTCACTGGAATTTACTCCTCTCCTTAAGTCTGAAATAGCTCAAATTCAGTGACCTGTGGGTACAGCTAGTCAACATTTTTTTCACAGACTAGCTTTCCATTGGAAAACGCAGTTTTGTCAAAATCAAAACATTTCACGATAGTGCACAGATGGCAACAGGAAAAAACTTCCAAATAATTTTGACTCACTTCATTATTAAAATGTTTCATTTCACTGAAGTTGAAATGAAACATGCTTATTTTGATTAATATACAAGTCAGAACTCAATTAAAATACCATTTATATAATTGATACAATATTAATACCGTATATTATTAAATACCATTTTATATCATCAAAATGGTTTGATAATTCCAAAGATACATTTTTCAGACATTCCATTTTGTGGCTATTTCAAAACTTTGAGTTTTCATTTGGATTTGAAATGTTGGGAATTCCCACATAATGGAAATTCTGGTTTCTAGCCAGCTCTACTGTCTGGGCTTATTGCACAGCAGAACCCTTCCCCCTCAGATATTTGAAGACATGGTGGGGAGAAAATCGCAATTGCAGAGATGGGATTTTATTCAACAGGGATGGGGATTTGTGGTGGGTTTCCATCAATTCTTTTACATGTATTTTTGTTATGCCAAGGGTGACCAGAGCACTTGGGTGGACATCCATTGGCACATTTATGCATCACATGAATAAATAAATAACTAAAAATGTCCAGGTACCAGTACAGCGCAGAAGGATTCACAATGAAGTAGAATACAGCTATATGTGTGGGATCCAGAAAATAAGTGATGAGTTATAAGTAGCATTGGACCATCTGGATTAATTATATAGCTAAGCAAGAGATCACAAGAGAGGGAAGTTAGCTTGTTGGCAAAGTGATAATGTGTTTCACATGCAGTGGAAGGAAGCAGCTGCTAAATTTGTTGACAGATACTATCTAGCTTTTTGTTTTTAAGTATGGTTAATAGAAAAGGATTTGCTATGAGTTTGTTTTGTGTATTTATATGTGAGAGATTCAAAAATACGTGGGGATCTAAAAAGTAAAAATGATGAATTGTTGTTCAGTAATTAGTAAGGAAATGCATTTAAAATACAATAATAGGAAAATACACAGTTTTGGAGCCCGATTTATATACATAGCTTTAATCTTTGTTATATACAGCGTGGCTGAGTATGTTTGTGGTTATGAAATCAAGGGACTATCAACTGGAAGAGCAGCGGAGAAGAGAATGTAATTCAAATGGATATGGAGGGACAGAATTAGGGAAGGAGGGGGACAAATGGATTTAATTTAGGCAATATTATGGGCTAGCTATTAGATGTCCAATGCATGACTAAACACTGAGTTTTAGACTTGCAAGATTGTTTTCCAGCTATCACAGAATGAAGATATGCACAGAATAACATTCCTAATATACGAAGGACAAGATTTTCAAGAGTGCATAGTCATTTTGAGGTGCCTGTTTTTGGATGCTTCACTCGACATGCCTTTCTGATTTTCAGAAAGTGCTGAGCACCTGCCCTCTGAAAATCAGGCCCTTGTTAAGTGTCTCAAAAGTTGTGTTATTTAAAAACTGAGGCACTCAGAATGGCTAGTCATGTCTGAAAGTCTTGTCCTGTAACTCTATATTGCATTTATCATTTTGTAAAATGCTATGGGATCACTTTTCATCCTCAACGATACCAACACATTTTACAAAATGCTACATTTGCATTGAATTGCAAATGTAGTTTTGAAGGTGGAACTCAGCAGCTGCATAGAAGTGTACAGCAATGCTACACATTAGTGTAAGACAGGAAGTGAAAAATATTGTAACCAAGCCAAAATGCAGGGGAAATTGGGACACAATATATAAATTTCCCAAAGTGGAATTTCATTAGAACAAATTTTGGTTACTTGCAAAAAGTGCAACAGGATTTTTAATGATCATAAATGGGCTGGTCTTCTGCTGTATGACTCACAACTCCAGCAGCCCAGCCCCTGCTTGACACCACATTGAGGCATATGGGAGTGTTCACAGTGTGTCATCTGTATAAACTGTCAGACTGGTACATTGTCAAAGAGGTATAAACTGGAGAGTGGGTAGAACTACAATTCTAGGCAAAACAAAAAAATCAAAAATTTATCCTAGCCTGAGCTATTGCAGGAAGGCACTTTGGCATAAACTCATGTAGCAGATAACATTAGCTGGAACAACCTGATTCACTGATGTAACACCTCTACAAGTTTGGACGGGAAGATGGGATAGCAGAACTCAGGGGGGCAGATCTCAAAGACGGAGATTGGACCGCAGGCATACAGTGGTTTTGGATACTACAGAGAAATAAGTGTATGATGCAACATTCATCTTGGATCTCAGAAAGCAGAACTCAGAACACACAGGAGCCAAACTTTTCATTTGTACTGCGAAAAATAAATCCAAACCAACTCTACTTTTCAGGCAAAAGGCTTATTGAATGTAAACACATCAAATGCTTTCTACTATATTTTAGTCTTGGAATCAACTAATTAAGTGCTCTCCTGAGTTGGTTAGCTGATTGGGGTGGCATAGTCTTAAATGCATCTCTGTTCCTAGGTAAGGCCAGATGAATTAGTTTCATTAAAGTGAGACTTTCTTCTAATTCGCCTCAATCCCAAAATGAAATTTGTTGACATTTCAACAATGTTCCTTTAAGGATACTGCCTCATAATCCAGAAAGGTGGTGATGGAAGGGAAGATGAACATTCGAGGATCACTCCACCATCCAACAACCAGCTAATAGGACCCACTCTCCTCTCTCTCCTCTCTGTCAACTTGTTCTCTCACTTTAACTTAGGAACTTTCCAAGTTGGACTCTGAGCCTCTGATCACCTCGCTGTTGGTCTTCAGAGGTGCAGGGCACCAACAAGTCCCACTGAAGTGAATGGAAGCACAATTTGACTCAGATCTTGTATGCTCAGAATGCACAATATTTGGGCCTAGCAGTATGAATACCAGAGATACTGGGCCTCAGTTTTGCCACTACAACAGGGAGTAGAAAAGTCTAGTGACTCTAGCAAAAGAAAGTTTCACATCCAAAATAAGGGGTGCTGTTTATATTGGAAAGTTATACTCTGGGCCCTGGCTATGTCATGGGCAGCCTGTGTCTTGTTGATCATCTTCCCTGACCATAGCTGTCATGGACTTGACAGTCCAAGAGTAAGACTTATTGATGTGAAGGAGTAAGAGCTCAATGGCTCAGGAGCTGTGGACCCCCCAACCACCAGACGTCAGAATGAGAACACATCTCACTGTGTGCAGAGAAAGAAGCAAGATCTTGCTAGATTAAAGTTTAGACTTTGTGTGTGTGGTGGGTTTTTCACTTTTATTCGCTTTTACCCATCACTGCCTTTATCCCTTTTCTCTTGGTATCACTTAATCGAATGGTAAACTTATCAGCTGGAGTCTTTAAATCAGGTGCAGGAGTCATGTTAATTGGCTGTCTCTCAAGTTCAAGCTCAAGATAACCCCTGCTGCTTGATAGCTTTCTTTATGGCTAATACATAAACGGAGGTAAACCTGCATTCTCTTGTCTAGGACAGTCCTGTTCATCACCTTTACCTAGGCTAGGCTGTCTCAGTCTTAAAGATGTTCTAGTGACATTATACAGGGAAAGAGTTCATCACTTCACATCTAATGTTAACACATGCACTTGCCAATGATTAATAATTAGTGTTTTATTTCCTTTCATATACCCTCCCACAAGGCATATTTTGTGCCAATATTATTGCAGTAATGTGTGGGGTGTGGATATAGGGGTTCTTAGGGTCACACTAGCTCACTAGAAATAGCAGTGTAGATTCAGAAGTAGCGGCAGTGGAGGCATGCCTCAGCCATGCCAAGTGTGGGTTTCTAATCAGCACAGCTCAGCCGTACGTCTGCTGCCACTCCCCATGCTACTACAGCTACACTGCTATTTATACTCCTGCAAGCTTGATGAGCGCTAGCACAAGCATGTGTGTGCAAGCAGGGGAAAATCACACCCATAGGACGTAGCCTTGGTAATAAGTTCCCATGGTTAATTACCCTCACTTAAAAATTTGAATCTGATTTTCATTTTGAACTTCGTGGACTTCAGGTTCCAACCGCCAATGCTGCTTCCATTCATGAACACTAAGTCACGTATTCCCCCACAGAAAGCTACTCACAAACAGGATGCATCACAACAGATTTATGTTCCTGCTACACTAAATCTGGAATGCTATTGACTGGAGGTTGTGTGTATGTGAACGTGCTTGTTACAACCTTAGCACAAAGATTTAAAGCATTGGCACAACACAGTATAATGTTTCATTTGGAGCAATTTCAAATGACTCAATGTAAATGGCATATAGTATTCCAGATTTTGAGGAGTAAAAATATTGTGTGCACTTCATCTGTTTGTTTAAAGAGGTTTTCTAATGAAGTTTGTACTTTGCTGAAGCGTGGAGAGGAAGCCTGATCTAGGGGTGACCGGAGTCTATTAATTCTTTGGTCCCAATCCCAGCTCTGCCATTGCAACTTGCTGTCTGACTGGGTGGCAGACATTTAACCCATCTGTAAATGGCTATGTATTAAAAAGGGCTTTGAGACTGTGTGTTCTGATTGCGTCGCTACTCAAAATGTTAGTATTCTCTCACTAGATTGACCAATGAGCAGCCAGCAACTCCTAGCAACAAAAGTGGAAGCTGCTGGGTGCCATACACATTTGAAAATCTGGCCACTTCCTCTAGGTGCTGAGTTCTTTTTCAACCCAGATTTTAAATTACATCGGGCAGGGAGTGTCCTACTTGTCTGTAAATCACTAGGCCCACATATAGTGTAATATAAATACATTATGTATATTTATATGTGCTCTGTACAACCCATGTACAGATCTACAACTAATTTGTTTTTGTATAATTTATACCCAGTGTTTAGCATATGCCATTACTTGCATTCCACTGTATTTCAATAACGCCTGTTAGGTCTCGGGCCTTCTACTATCAGCTAGCCTAATTTTGCTCTTAAGCTTTCTGCTATTGTAATACAGACATTTAGAGTTTTTATTCTTGGCAGGATGCCTATTTGAAGTTACTCTTTTATCTGCGTTAGACTGAACCTTGATGACTTCGCCGGTCTTTCCTCCAGTGCAGAAATTAATTCTTCCCCTAACAGTTATTTTGCTTTGTCATGTTACTAACACTTCTAGCAGATATCACTGTCTCAGGAGATATGTCCTCTGACCCTGCTGAATTTTCCTTACCTCCCATTTTAAAATATTCCCCCCCACCACCCACCAATTTTTTTTTTTAACCAGTGATCTGGTTCTACTTTGGTCAAGGAGGACACCATCCCTTTGGAATATGCTGTGTTCTCCAATAGGTTTCTTAGGGCTAGTCTACACTAGAATCACTACAGTGGCACTGCTGTACTGATGTAGTGCTGCTAGTTCGGACGCTCTGTGCTGCTGGGAGAGAGCTCTCCTTTCAGACAATTGCTCCACCTCCCTGCGTGGTCACAGCTTTGTCAGCGGGAGAGCTTCTCCTGCAGATATAGCACTGTTCATACTGGCGCTTAGGTCAGTGTAACTTATGTTGCTGGAGGGAGAGGGGGCTTTTCCATACCCTTGAGTGACTTTAGCACTTACTTTGTTACAACTTGTGCGTACAAGCCCTTAGGGCCAAATACATTTAAATGCCACCTCTCTGCTCCATTTTCTCATCCATACACTGGAACCTGGTAGTTTCCCTAACTGGCCTGTGAGCAAAAGAATCTGGAGTTCTTTCACTGAAAACTTCTTCCTACATTCATTTAAATGTAGCTTCCACAACTCAAATTTCTTTACCTCATTGGTATGGATCACAACAACAGGCTCCTCCCTACTCTGATTAGAATTTGTCTAGATGGCTCATGAGCGATGCTTTGTTTGCACCTGGCATTCAATCCACCAAACAAGTTTTCATGGTGGCCACACACCCAAGCTATTGGCGCATATAGTGACAGAACCCTTTGGTACCACAGTTTGGCTGCGTCTCACAACTGCAGTGAATTCTGGCATGGCATGGTGGCCCACCCAAAAACCAGCATTCAGGGAATTAATGCCCTCCTAATCTTCTTTCCCCCTACACTTGAGTATGTGGGAGTGCTTATAGATCTCCTTCAATCAGAAGCCCTAATTAAGTAAACCCAGGCAAGGACCCTTCTAAGTCCTAACAGCCTGAGCCCAGTCAGGTAGCTATATCAAGACACTGGCAACCAGCTAGACAGAAAGCACTGATGGCAAGAATGCTTCAAATCAAAGGCCAAATACTTACAACAGTGTAAATCCAGAGGGTGAGCATCCACCAAGTCCATGGAGTACCTGGATTTACACCACTTTAGACAGCACAATTTAGACTCCACTTTAAATGACAACAATGTCACAGGTCTGGGCTACACTGAGGGGGAAACAGAAGGTTGAACTAAGATAAGCAACTTCAACTACACTATTTGTGTAGCTGAAGTCAAAGTATCTTAGTTTGACTTACCTGGCCATCCTCACGCCGGCGAGTCAACTGCCGCAGCTCCTCCATCAACTCCACTTACTGCTCCTGCCGAGGTAGAGTACAGGCGTCGATTCGGGGATTGATTTATCATGTCTAGACAAGATGTGATAAATATATCCCTGATACATCGAACACTACCCGCCGATCCAACAGGTAGTATGGATGTACCCACAGTCTACCTGAGCCCCTCAAACTCAGTGATTGGGGAGAGGTGGAGCCAAGCAGTAAGGAGGTGAAGCATTTTGGGAGTGACAGCCCTGTTAGAATAAATCAAGGCTGCACAGTTAGATGCAACGTTTTATGTATCATCAGTGTGGCAGATTTGTTTAATTTATAAGTGATGCAACTACACATTTTCCTGTCCCCCTTTCCTTTGATTCTTTATGGATGATGTGCTCCCAAGATACTCTGGGTATTGTGATCCTCAGCAATATTTCTGCTTACAGACAAAAAACAAACAGTGGAAAAAAAATCTTGCCCCATATCTAAAAACCATCACAGGAAAGCTCTCGTCCTGAAAGACCTGGTTACTCATCTGAAAAGGGGTAATGTTCCCAAGCAGGATTTTCTTTAGGCAGAAATTAATCAAGAACAAAGCGCTTCTGTAATAGCAAACTATACACACCGAGCAGTGCCAGGCTGTTCATTAAGAGGTCAATCCTGCAGGACACGGAGCAATCTGGCTTCATCCAGCAAGTACTTAGGTTTAGGCACATAAGGCCCTGTTGAAGAATCTACATATGACACTTTTAGACCCACCATTATCCAAAGTCCTTCAAAGTCTTAATGTATTTATCTTCACCACACCTCTGTGAGATCAAGTACCACT
This sequence comes from Gopherus flavomarginatus, assembly GCF_025201925.1. Taxonomy (NCBI): domain Eukaryota; kingdom Metazoa; phylum Chordata; order Testudines; family Testudinidae; genus Gopherus; species Gopherus flavomarginatus. Next base: position 20,860,751 of record NC_066626.1, on the reverse strand, counting down.
GTACGGAGGGGGAACACAAGGCACAGAAGGACTATAGTGACTTACCAAAGAGTCTGTGGCAGAATAGAGTATTGAGCCTAGGCCTCCCAATTCCCAGGCTAGCACCTGAACCATCATTCACCTGTAGCTCCTGATGCACCCTGACGGCAGAACTGACCTGTAGGCTGTGCTGAAATATGTTGCAGGTAGCAGCCCAGCCACGACAGCCCCGGTACCAAAGGAGGGCAAAACTGCGCCAGGCACCCAAAGGGCAGAACAGGGTATTTTGCCCTACATTTTGCATTTAAAAAAAAAAGTATTTCCTTTGATCTGATTTAGGTCTGTGCCTTCCTGTTTCATCAAGAACTAACTTTCACTTTGGGAAAGGATGAAATTCATTATCTCCTATCTTCCCTATTAGTTTGCTGCTTTCAGTCCAAGTCATCCTAGTCCTTGGTATCCCATCCAGTATGGGATCCCTCCCTCCCCCCACCCTATGCTTTTAATAATTTTGTTTGCTCCTCTCTGGGCCCCTCTTTGCGATGGCCATTTAGAAATGAAGGAATCAGAAATGAACTCAGTACTTAAGATGAAGCTGTAACATCAGTTGATATAATCCCATTTTAATATACGCCACAATATTCTCTCCCACTTTTTAATATAGACTAACATTTTAGTCCCATTCCCACCGCTCCCTTTTGTTTTAAAACCAGTGCTTCACATTGAGTTGACATCTTCATTGGAATCTTTTTTTCCAGGGAAGTTCCAACGCCATCAAAACCCAGCGGTGTGTGTGAATAGTTTAAGCTGTTCCTTCCAGAGTGCATTTCTCAACACTGAATTTCACCTGCTATCGTGTTGCCCAATTTGTTTGCTTTGGGAGTTCCTTTGAGTCCCTTGTCATCTTTTCTGTCCATTTTTTTTGCCAGTTCTTGACATGACTGGAAGTCTCTGTACTAGATTTTTTCACCTAAAGTTTCCCTGCAGTGTATATCAGGGATCACAGGGCTTGTACCCTGGTCTCTTAAGAGCTAGGCAGTCCCAACCTTCCAACCACTGACTTGCTAACAGCTGCTTGAATAGCAGCTGAACTCTAACAGAAGACTCTAGTCCTGGGATATGACTGGTGGAGCCTGAGGGGTCCTGCTTAGTCCTCAGCCTCTATTTAACCCAAGCACAGGAGCAGGAAATTGCATGCAACGGGGTTCTCCCTGCTCAGGGCTGCTTCCCCTGCAATACCTGCTCCTACTACCTGCTGCTGATCTCCTGGGAACCTGACCCTGCCTGCCTCGCCTCCTGGTAAGGCCAGCCCTGTCTGATCTCCTGATATCTGACCCAGCCTGACTCCCAACTCCTGCCCTGAACACTAGGTCAGACTGCCCACATCCTGACACAAGGGTAGGAGCTCTGGTGTAGATAGGGCTCCATGGGGTTTAGATACTTTATCATCTAACCTCCATCAGTAGATCTGGATGATACAGTGCTTAAAATGCCATCAGTTCTCTGAAGATCTGTCTGCAATCAGAATTCAACTACTACTGAAGCAAAACCAGTGGCAGCAACTATGGGAAATGTTAGGGGAAAAAATCCTAGTATAGATACGGCCACTCTGTCTAATTATTAACCACTGGGAGACACACTCAATAAGCAACAGAAAAGGAAACATTCTTGTAGAAATCCAGCGTTAGTCTAAAACTACAGCAAAGGGCTGCGTGAGCCATTGGATAGGCCACTGGACTCAATGAGTTCTATTTCTGACTGCTGGGTGACCTCAGGCCACTCATTTCCCTTCCCTGTGCTTGGTTTCTCCTCCCCACCCTTTGTCCATCGGTCTGTCTAAATTGTAAGCTCTTCAGAGCCTAGCACAATAAGGCCTCAAACTTGGCTTGGCCCTCTAGGTGCTACTGTAACACAATTCATAGATGATATAAAGTATTAACGCTGAATTCACAGATGCCAACATAATAGGCACCCAGGAGTCATTCCTGTTCATTTGTAATTCTTAATTAGAAGTGGAAGAGCTACATTGTCTTTGAACTACAGCAATAAAGCCATTGTGAACCTTCCCTACCACAAAGTAGCTCGTGCTTTAGGGAACATTCATTGCTAGTTTTTCAACTAGGTACCCCCCAAAAATGTCCAAGCCCAGACACTAGAGGAAAAAAGTTGCCTCAGTGAACCAGATAGAGAGAGGCTAGATCGCTTAATTAGAATTAATGGTTTGGTTCTCAGATATCAGTGATAACCCTAAACCAAAGCCTGTAAACCAGACTTTCCTGAAGTCCTACCCTATTTGATACAGGCATGTCTCTAAGTCTAATGAAGGCCCTGTTCCCCCAGTAGCTGGTTCATATCAGGAGAGACATTCAACTAGTAGTGATATTGTAGCAGAGGAAAAACCTCCCTCAAAACGGCTAACACCAGGCTAAGCCTGTATCCACCACCAATACCTCTCATGTGCATGGATGGTTCACCAACCGGGCCAGTATGAAAAGCAGCAGAAAAGTTGTTAATGAAAAACAGCATCTAAGCTCAAAAGCTAAGATCTATTATACCTCTGAACTGTTAATAAGAGGATTGTAGATCCTGATTACAGTCCCCACTTATGGGCCCAGCCATAGCTTCTTGCTGAAAGGTGAGAAAACAGTTTTAATAGAACAAAGGAAGTGTGCAATCCCCCATGCAAAGATTCTGTTCTAATAATTCAAGTCTTACAGCATAGTCCTAACAAAATCCCATTAATTCTGAGTCTAGAGGTGCTGGCTGTAATATACTCGAACAAGAAAGATAAAACTACTTACACAGTGTGTGTTTCAGGGGTTAGTGGATTAGGATGTGTGTATATTCTTTTCCCCAATGCAAACTGGCAAAACTGCTCCACAATACAAGATTTTCCTTCATGTACCACCAAAGGTGTCACACTCAGGGTTGTGAAGCAACTCCTGGATTGCTGGGTGCAATAAAAAACAAACACGGCTTTTGCAGTGTGAAATCCCCCCCCACAATATATGGATTTCAGGGCTTCCCTGGTGGACAGACCAGATACAGTTTATATAGTGCGTATCCTGTCACTCAGCTTTGCTATTTTGCTCATAATGGAGGCCACCTGATTGTTATTCAAAGTGGCTCTGCAATATACTCTTTGATCTGTGAGGATCTACTCAGTGGAAGGAGGGCAGTTTCCATATAGGATAATTAGGTCAATTATGACCTCGGAAGTTACACTTTAGTACTTAATCCACCTAGAATGGCTATGAGACCCTGGGAAACTGGAGATTGCTTACAGAAAGATTCACTTCAAAAGCAGCTGTCCTCAACCTGGCAGAGCTCAGAGCTGCCTCATCAGGGAACTAGACTCCCAGAAAAAGAGTCTCACGTGTTGATGCAACACCCAAACCCAAAGATTGTATTCTTGTTTTCAGGTGCTGAAGATCCATTTGATCGAATACAAACCACATTCTCTCCCCAAAGGAATGAGAGGGTGGATGTTTCTCCTCTCTTCTCAGCTACTTGGACAAATGAGAGCTGCAAGCCAGCATTACACTACATGGCAGCCACGTTTGCTGCCTGCAAGAGCCACTATTATGCATCTGATGCATTCAGCTGTAGCCCAAGAAAGCTTATGCGCAAATAAATTTGTTAGTCTTTAAGGTGCCACAAGTACTCCTTTTCTTTTTATGGATACAGACTAACACAGCTGCTATTCTGAAACCTCTTATTTTTAGCTCTATTATTTTTAGAGTATTTATATTGCAGTAGAACCCAGAGGCCCCAGATGAGATTGGGGCCTTCTGCACCATGCACAGTACACACATGCAGTCAGACAGAGTTCTTGCCCCCAGTGACCTGAGGCGACTGACAGCAGTTGCTTGCACATGCTATGGAGATAATGAATTTCCCCTCCAGCACTCCTGTGAGATAGGGACACATTAGCTCCATTTTACAGATGGAAAAACTGAGTGAGAAAATTTTCAGAGGGTTTGAGTACTGAAGCTCAGAATGATTGCACCTGAAACTCTGGGTATGTATTCCTTCTTAAGCATTCAATCCTTAAGTGGATTTGTGCCAGGTCACCCTAGACGACAGAGGCAAGGCTAGGAACTGAACTCTGATTTCCTGTATTCCATTCTACGGCCTTAACTACAAAACCATCCTTCTTCTGAGGAAGAGATTGATATGAATAAGTGGTAATGATTTGTGCATGCAAACCTACCACTCAACCTCACAAGTCTGAAAAATTGCTTGGTAGCAGATCTAAAGTGATAGCACAAGAATCAGTAATGCAGCTGCAGGATTGCTGGAGCTGTAATGATAAAGGCTTCTTGCTTGACATGATGTACCACCCTTTCATAGAGGGTCAACTAAATGCTAGCTTACATTATAGACCTCACAAAGCATCTCAACTCCGTAGGAGCAACCAACTCCCCACCTACTAAGGGGTTAAAGGTCACAGTATTAAAGTGAACAAGGTCAGTGTTAATTAACAAATTTAACTAATCACAGGGTAAGAGCTTCCAGTCTCAGGCACTGTACAACACCATCTTAATTGCCCAAAGATACAGCTCACAGTTATTGTGACAGTAATTTACAATTATACATATGTGAACTAAAGGTTAAACTTCCAGAAAAGCCGAAGTTTTCACAAATGGCATCTGCTTTTGGGTGCCTCAGTTTAACTTCATTTAAGCAGTCTTGGTCTGGTTTTTACTAGAGATGAGCCTCTGCAGCACTGATTGACTGCAGCAGCAGTTTTGAGTGCATGGTCCCTGTAAAAGCCTGGCTTAAGCTGGGCACCCAGAAATCAGTGACCGCCTGTGAAAGTATTTGGTGCACAGTGTTTAGAGTATGGTCTACCCATAATGCCCATTCTTATCCTTCCAACGTTCTGACACGCAGCTGGCAGGACCAGCACAGGTCTAGGAGTTGTAGAAGCTTGTTGGGCTAAAAACCCAAGAACTCCCCACAATCTTGCTGGAGCGTGGGGGGAGAGAAATCTTCATCCTCCAAACAGCAAATAGCTCCTTTGATCTCTGTATCTCCTGCTTCTGATCTGACAAGTACTAAAAATGCCAAGCCCACCCCTCTTCCATCAGTGATTAATGTGCTATGGTCTTTCTGAAAGCTTAGAGAGCTCTCCCTCCAGGCCACAACATTTGATAAAGAAATGAATCTTTGCGATTAATAGTTCCCTGGGCTGAGTTTTTGTTTAATAACTATTCTGTCAGTGATCGATCTGAAGGGCTAGGGTGTGTGTATGCATGTACATATGGGATGTGGAGGAGGGAAGAGAGGAGTAAAGAGTAATTTGATTGTGGCCAGGAGATTTGGCAGGCTGGCATTACAAAGCAGCTCTTTAGCAATGGCTGGAAAACCAGTGTAACAAATCGCTCCTTTCTTTACTCCCCGCATCCACTCTTCACAACTGAACTATCTGATTAGGCTCAAACCAGCCAATCAGAGAATATGATTTGGGAAATATTTCCTCCTTGACATTCAAGAGAACAATTCCTTACCAGGGGAAAATTACATTTAAAAATAAATGGAAAAGCATCAATCAGCTAGGAAAATATATTCAGGTTTTTGGATCTCTTGAGGCAAAGTGATTTTTTTTATTATTTTTATTTAAATAAGATTGAAGGCGGTGGTTTGATTTTTTTTCCCTGAGATACTCAAAAGATAGCACTGTAACATTTGCATATAAACCATTACCTTTCCTCTCTATAGATACAGTATTTTTCATTAAAGCCAAACCTTGAATATTTACAGACATATTGAGAAGCACTGGCAGATATCTGTTAGTGGAGACAGATACACCATACAGTAACAGAAATTACAAGGTCTATTCTGGGGTGATTTGTGTGTGTGTCTCTGTGTATCTATCTATCTATCTATCTATCTATCTATCTATCTATCTATCTATCTATCTATCTATCTATCTATCTATCTATATATATATATATATATATATATATATATATATATATATATATATATATATATATATATATATATATATATATATATATATATATATATATATATAGTCAGTTTAATTTCTAGCTGAGATTTTTTTTAAAGCTGTGACGCTTCCTTAAATGTTAAGAAAGTTACATATTTTTTAAAAAGATAGATTAAAGTTCTCTCTCTCACACTGCATCATATTCACTCCCCTGCTTGCTTGGTCCAGATTTATAAGGAGAATTAGCAGCCACAGGGTAATTTTCTCCCACAAGATAGTCATAAACATGCCCATATGCAGAGGTGGTGCTAGCCCAACAGGGATATTTTTGCCCCCTTTGGAACTCTTCACCCACTCTCTAAAATACTTGCATTATTTCCACAAACCAAAACATACACCAACACAACACATACTTATACCTTTGTTAAAAAGCCCATATTAAATATGGTTAATAGTAGCTAGGAGGTAATACTAAAGTGGGCCCCCCTGAGTAGGGTGACTAGATGTCTCATTCTTAAAGGGATAGTCCCTTTTCTGGGACTTTTTCTTCTATAGGCACCTATTACCCCACACCCCAGTCCCGTTTTTTCACAGTTGCTATCTGTTAACTCTACCCCCGAGCCTCTTGGGGCCATAAGCAATTGCTTTGTCTGCTTATGCCTAGCACCATCAGACCTATAGGACTTGCCCTGTTTCCAAACTACTGAACAACATGCAGAGAGATCAAGAAATGACCCCATTAGAAACAGTTGTGTTACTGTAGCATCTACAGGCCACCATTAAGATCAGGACCCCATTTTGCTGGGTTCTGTATATCTATAGTAAGAGACAATCGCTGCCCCAAAGCACTTACACAAGAGTGGGGGAACAAAGACTCACTCAAACTCACACAGCAGAACCAGGAATAGACCCAGGTTTTCTGACTCCTAGTCCTGCACCCTGTCCACTCGATTGCACTGCCTTTGCAGATCTGAAATACTGGGACAAAGACACATTCAGCAAAACATTTAAATGAGATCCCAGAAATGGATTTCAAAGATGCTTTCATATTCTTCAGCAGACCATGAATCTAAAGCAGTGGTAAATAACCTACTGAATGAAATGTGCCATTTCTAGACTATCACAGAATTCCTCATAGCACTTTTTCCTAATGGGACATCATATCCCATAGTGTTTTATTTCTGTACAAAGCTGCTGCAGTCCTACAAGCTCTGCCCTGCCCCATAATTCACTGCAGAGTGCTGGAATACAGGCTTTGCCATATCATTATATGAAGATAAAGTACAGGAGCTGCTCTGAATTACATTTCCTTTTACTGATTTTTAAGTATTTGCTTCCCATACAGAAATTGTTGCCATTGTATAAAGATTCACTAAGGCACCTCGCTGACAATTTTCACTTTTCCCCCCATTTCTCTGAATTAACAACAAAATGCAAATCAGCCACTGTGTTTTTTCCTTCCACTTAACACAATACTTGACTAGCAGAACATTTAAAGATATGCAGTACAAAGGTTTTTGCTTTCCTGCTACCCACACCCTAGATAGGCCTTTTCCCACATGACCCACCTCACACTTTAAAGGCGGCCGTCTGATCACGATATTTTCCCCCTCTTCCCTTCGTCTTTGGCAGGCAACAACAAAACCTATTCTACAACATGAAGAAAAAATGGCCAGCCATCTCTTTCCCTACTCACTTGTTAAAGATCCACAGCTCAATATATCTGATCGCCTAGATAAATCCAGGTGCTATTGTCAAAGCTGAATGTCAAGCCTCTCAGTAAGAAAGGCTATGGGTCTATTAAATTCTCCAGCTAACAAGACACTCATGCAGCAGCTTTAGCCCATACGTAAGTTATATCCTGTTACTAGTAGAGGAAACTCTCCCATTCTGAACCTCTACCTCAGGTTTCTACAGTCCTCTTTCTAAATCTAATCGTCTTTGGCAATCAGACAAGACTATTCTCAGTGGTTTGAGCATTGGCTTGCTAAACCCAGGGCTGTAAGTTCAATCCTTGAGGGGGCCATTTGGGGATTGGTCCTGCTTTGAGCAGGGGTTTGGACTAGATGACCTCCTGAGGTCCCTTCCAACTCTGATAGTCTATGATTCTATATGTAGTTGCTACCAACTAGTGACCATTGTTTATTATTTAATCAGGACTAAATGTGATTTTCAAGTTTTTCCTAGTTTGCCTAATTAAAACAATCATCTACAACTGGATTTCTAGTTTGTCTGTTGAACTACTCAATTAGCCCTTTTTCTCTTTGGTTAAATGATAGTTAAGTTGTGTTTGAAAAAAGGCAAAGTTCTCTTTGGCACTTTCAATCTTGCCGCAGGGAGGGTGGTTTTTTGGAAATGGAAGCTCTGAGGTCCAGGGAAGAAAAGTATTATCTGAGCCACTGAAACATTGCTGCTGCTCCCAGGGATGTCTGAAACCCACAGGCACACTACTTCACAAGTTGCTTTCCCCAAGCAAAATGCTCCTACTTGCCCCTCACCTTTTGGATCCAAGCATATTTGTGATAACTGGTAGCCACAGGAGTGGGGGAGAAGAGCTCTGAAATCCCAAATAGCAACAGAGGAAGACATTCTTCCCCAACACCCCCTATTTTAAAACATGTTTACTTTAAGCAGGGTCTGAATCCTTTTTCCAGTAATTAGGGAAGGAATACTGCAACAAGCTGCAGGAAATTCAGCATTGCCAAGGAGTAGCTGCCAAGCTTTATCATACTAGCACCTGCAAATGCCAAAAGCCATCACTGGGTGGCAGGCGAGTACAGTTCAAGAAGTGGCTTGCATCCCAGGCTCCTAACTTGCTCCTGCCTCATCTCACAATTGTCTATTTACTAGCAAGCAAACACCATGGAACCTTCAGGCTTTCCCCCTCTGTTGGTGGGGCAGAAGGGCAAGCTCAAAGATCCCATTGGGTGTCACCATGCAGCCTCAAGGGAACATAAAAAAAGAAACCCCCAAACTATGCACAGTCTGGTCAAATCTCTGTGGCAGCACACAGGAGAGATGCCTGATCACTTTAAATTTTGGAGGGTTTAAAACTAAAGTGAAACCAAAACCCCTTGAAGAGAAAGTCTGAATGGACTATTTCCAGGCAGCTAATCTTGTGTGTAATTTTAGAGTAGAGCAGACTGTTATGCACACACATTGGCAGGCACATCTTGCGCAGAGTCTCCCTACTGCAACATGAAAACAACCGTGGAGTTAGGAGTCCTTCCACCCTTGAAAAACAGCAGCAAAGCTCCCTTCAGGGATCAGCCCAGAGCCTTCAGTGGGAAGCCTCCCCCAGTCCTCTCTCCTCAGTGAAAAAATTAGTTTTCCATCCTACGTGTACGTGTCTGAGACACAAAGGAGGCTGATGGGGAAGGGGCTATCCCTCTCCTCTGATTCTGCTAATACTCCTGCGCAGCATAGCAGGGCTGCCCTTCTTTGCCCAGATGCAGAGTCGCAGTCTGATCACCTCATTCTCTTCCCAGCCCACAGTGATTCAGACCAAGTGCCGGCAGACCCTTCATTCAAACGCTTGTCTGAATGCATGAAATCCTAATCTCATTAGATTTCTCATTTGCAAGGTAATACTGTCACAGTGCTATGCACCACTGCCACAGATTAGCAGGTTGGCCAGAACGCTGCTCCACTAATGAGTTAATCCAAATAACGCTCAAATCCCAAATCAGATTTAAAGCAATCCAGACAGAGGGCCCACTGAGGACGGGGGCAGAGGGAACTGGGACTGTTCTGACTAAAGTAGCTGTCAATTAAGTGTGGGGGCTGGGGGTATTAAGAAGGCTTAAGCATTCATTTCCTTTGTTTCTCAACAAGACAGGTTCAGTTGAACTCTGAGTTTTTCCTGTTTCCATGTGTGGCCCATCTCTCTCATGGCACATTTGGGAATAATATGCAACAACATATACATCTGTATATAGCGTCAGCCTTTGCCTTATGAGAAAACCATTGCTGTAGCTATAATCAGCAGCTATTACTGCTTCTATTCCCACCATTTAATCTTCAGTACTCAGAGGGTCTGAGCACTTTGGAGCTCTGGTCTGGATTCCACTGAGGAAGCTGGAGATTATGGGATGATTGTGATTTGTTAGTTTGCCACCAATCCAACATGCTAAAAAGAGGCGTGAACACTTGATATACTGGGGCAGGGGACAGGAGAGCCAAGAGTTTATGATTAGGACTACAGAGCCAGCATCCCAGAAGAGTGAGCTGTATTTTATTCCACCTCATGCAGAGTTAACGAAGTTGCCAATCAGCTAAGTTTAAATTCCTAAATATTTCCTTTTGCTGTTGATGGATGCAGCAGAAAGAACAGTTTAATTTTCAGATACTGGATTCAGCTAAGCAGCACCGCTGCCAAAATCTGATTGCAACTTGCACACAAAGCCAATCTGATACAGAAGTCATCATGGGGTGGCAGGGGGGAGCGTCTACAGAGTACGAAGTATCAGAGGGGTAGCCGTGTTAGTCTGGATCTGTAAAAGCAGCAAAGAATCCTGTGGCACCTTATAGACTAACAGACGTTTTGGAGCATGAGCTTTTGTGGGTGAATACCCACTTCTTCAGATGCATGTGGTGGAAATTTCCAGGGGCAGGTATATATATGCTAGCAAGCAAGCTAGAGATAACGAGGTCAGTTCAATCAGGGAGGATGAGGCCCTGTTCTAGCAGTTGAGGTGTGAAAACCAAGAGAGGAGAAACTGGTAAGAAGAGTTCTGTTTACAGAAGCATTTCTGAGACTCTGTCTTGGCTTCTCACTCACTCCTTGGTCTTCCGACTGCGACCAAGCGTGGTATCGGCTGAATATCTGATCCTGTAGATCTGTCAGGGAACTAAAGGCCTGAGCCAAAGCTGAGCAAAGTCACGGGGGTGGTCTTGCCATAGATTTGAATCAGGCTCTAAATAGCGTCCCTGCACAGAGACAGATTAGGTCTTTCTCCAGCTCTACGGTCCAAAGCAAACCTCTTAACTAACAGTAATAAGCAAAATGCAGAACATCAGACGCTTCACATTTGTTTACTGCGTATTTGACTCCGTTAACTTGTCTTGCTGCAATTTTTCTTTAATATGCTGTCACTTTTTGCACACTGAATAATCCTGTCGGTACACTTGCTCTTTTCTACAAATAACAAATGGATCCCAACCTAGGGAGAGCGAAACATTAAACTTCTCTCCTCACCAACTTTCTAAACCAGTGTTTGCCAGTCGGCCTGCAATGTGTTTTCCTACAATCTCCCACTCTCTCTCGGAGACTGCCACCAACAGTACTCTCCCCCCTCTGTGCTAACAAGGCACTAATAACAATAGTAATGGCAGACTGCCTGCTCAGCCCACTCAGGAGCATGGCGGCAAAGAGATGATCATTTCTCATTGTGAATTATGACACAGGCACATCACCTCACCCCTGGAATAAAGCAGCACCTGCCAATCCTGCTAAAATGGCAAGGAGAGAAATGAAAGCTCTGCCGTAGCTGATCCAATTCCCTGCTGACTCTAATTACCCAGACAGGGAATTTTACAATTGCTCCCCCCCACCAACTCCTGTCTAAGGACTGCTCCTGCAGGCTGCAGACTTTGGCTGGTTCTTTCTTTGTGTGCCTACTGTCACTGAGTGGATTGGCTTCCTAATGAGTCCTGACACTAATGGTACAGTGAGACCGTGCAATTACATATCCCCTCCCATTCAGAACAAACCTGGCAGGAAGTGACCCCAGACCTCACACTCTTCCACCCCAAAGAATTCAGTTATAATGCTGCACCAGCAGGGCCAGCTGGTGCACGGTTCCCCCTCCCACCCCCACTTCACTTCCCCTTCCCATTGCACAGGTGGCTGGAAATAAAGCTTTCTGGCCTGACCCATGACTGGTTGGTTGAGGCTATTCCCATCCTCTTGAATCCAGAGGAGCCCAGGCATGACACGCAGGTTTGGAAATGTGCACTGGCACCCATCAAAAAAAAAAAAAAGACATTTTAATTCCTGTGTTTGAGGGTTCTAACGCACAGTTGTTTTCTATTAGGTGCTTAACAATGTGTGTAACTGAAGCCACTTTCAGGGAGGAGAAGCATGCGCTTCTGTAATTTCCACATTGATTGTAGTACAGGTGTAAAGAGACAGGAGCTACCTATTGAACTGTGAGCTAATTATTGTAAGAAACAGATGTAGCCTGTTAATGAGGAGGCAACATCTTTGAGAAACAGTTAGTGAGGAGTAATTGGGCCCTTTATTTCCTGAGATAGATGGCTTACAAAAGATGTGCTCACAGCCAGGATCCCCACTGCTGCAGCATCTGAGCATTCATCAATTTGCCTTTACAAGACCCCTGTGAAATAAGGAAGGTTAGCCCCATTTTAGAGATGGGAAATTGAGGCGCAAGCAGATGACCTGCCCAAGGGAATTGGTAGCAGCGCTGGGAAATTGACCTAGATCCCCTGATTGCCAGTCTAGTACCTCAACCACAAGACTATTCTTCAGCCCATGCCGATGGTTCAAAACCCAGCCTCTCATGTATCAATTAATCTCTCTCTTCTTTACTATAGCACAACAGGTAGAATCTCCTGGTTCTATTAACCTTACTGTCCCTTCTGTTTCCCTGCAGGAGTCTTTGAGTCTCCTACCTCACAGCTGTTTGTCATCAGGCCAGCCATTTCCTCCCCCTTCCCTTCCCTCTCTCCAGATAAGAAGAAATCCTTGTTGCTCTCAGCTGTTTCTCAGGTGGAGTACCCGCTGCCTTCTGCCCACATTCTGCGATTCTCTCCAGGACAGCATTGTCCATGTGCTACTCTGGGGGTGCCGGGTGCATAAGTGAGCTCTCTAATTGGAACGTTTATGAATTATAAAGTTACAAGGGCTGTTCACACTTAAAAAAAAATAAGAGTAAGTTTCTCCCAGGTGTCACCCCCTGGTGTGAGTAGGGGAGTTATAATAAAGGTCATTTCAGTCCACTGTGTCCTATTTTCCTGCTAAATATGGTTAAAAAACCCACAAAGGGTTTAAACTGAAAACAAGGGGTTTTTAAAATGAACTTAATCATTCGTTTACTTGTTTACTAAAGAGCTCAGATGCACATTACACGTTTCCTGGCATTTTTAGAGACAAAGAAGCATCATAACAAAATAAACAGGTGTTCCCATTCTATGCCCGACAGCACAAAATGTACAATTCTGGCAAAAAAAATAGTAATTTAAAGTGGCTCAGGGCACTTTTAGCTGGTGTTCTAGCCTTTTTTTTCCCCAAGCTTATAAAGTATTATTTACTGTGGCATTCAATTAAGAACAAGAGCTTGCTATAGCAACCGTAGCAATAAGAGGTACCATTCACAACTGCTTCTGAGATGCAGGCTTTTAAGCACCTGTTCAAAAACACTTGTTGATAAGCCTGTGGCACGTGAGCATTTTATCTGGATTACACAGGAAGACGTTGTGCACTAAATGAATTGCATATCACTTGATTGTTTGGTATCTTTTCCCTGGCTTTAATTTTTCAAAATGAGCACATTTTTATAGGAAAGCACAAAAACCAAGGCAATTTCTTTGGCCAAGGACTACAAGGGAGAACATAAAATTTGCAAGTTCTCCTTTCTGCCACCATGTGGCAGCAAAAGTTCCTCTCCTCACTGCATCCCTGTCTTCATAGAGATTCCAGCTGTGACTTGGTGATTAGTCATTCTGGGGACCCTCTCTCATTCTACATCTGCCAGCTGTCAATAAGGGACTCCAGGGAGAATTACAGATGATTTCTGTAAAATTACAAGGGGCAGCAGAAGGGAGGATTTGATTTGTTTTCCTTTTCCTTTTTCTACAGGAGTTATGGGTGCCTACTATTTGCCTGCTCCCCAACCCTTCTTTCTCCAATCTCCTTTGGCCTCCCAAAATCACTAGTCTCGTGTCTTCATACTTATTCTTTCACTCCCTTCCCTTTCTCCTACACCCCTCACCATAGCGACCAAACAATGTCATTTTTCAGAAGGAAAAGTTTTTCTTCGTGTTGCTCCAGAACCAGAACTCTCTGAAGTCTGTTTCACAGACATGGGCAAGAAAATCATTTCCATCTTGAGGCAGATGGGTGCGATAGGACCCCATGTGGAAGAGTCTCCTGCATCTTTTCATTATAGGCCAAGAGTTTTCCTCCACACATTCCAATTTCTTTTCCCCATGCAACTCCCTCAGCTATGTTACAATAATCTCATGGTGGAGAGAATCTTCTAGGATTTTGTGCTGCTCTAAATGGATGTTTCCAAACTAGGAAAACCCTGGAATTAGCAGCTGGGATTAACCAAAACCAGCTAAAACTAGTGCTGTCAAGCGATTTAAAAAATTAATCGTGATTAATCGCACTGTTAAACAGTAATAGAATCCCATTTATTTAAATATTTTTGGATGTTTTCTACATTTTCAAATATATTGCTTTCAATTACAACAGAATACAAAGTGCATATTATTTTTATTACAAATATTTGCACTGTAAAATGATAAACAGAAATAATATTTTTCAATTCACCTAATATAAGTACAGTAGAGCAATCTCTATCATGAAAGTTGAACTTATTTTCTATTTTAATGTAAAATTATGTACAAAAAATAACTGCATTCAAAAATAAAACAATGTAAAACTTTAGAGCCTCCTTGTCCAGTCAATCCTACTTCAGCCAATCACTCAAACAAGTTTGGTTACAGTTTGCAGGAGATAATGCTGCCTGCTTCTTATTTACGTAACCTGAAAGTGAGAATAGGCATTTGCATGGCATTGTTGTAGCCAACATTGCAAGGTATTTATGTGCCAGATATATTAAACATTCTTATGCCCCTTCTTTCTTCAACCACCATTAGGACATGCATCCATGCTGATGATGAGTTCTGCTCAATAAGGATCCAAAGCAGAGCAGACCAACACATGTTCATTTTCATAATCTGAGTCAGATACCACCAGCAGAAGGTTGATTTCATTTTTTGGTGTTTCATGTTTTGTGGTTTCCCCATCAGCGTGTTGCTCTTTTAAGACTTCTGAAAGCATGCTCCACACCTCATCCCTCTCAGATTTTGGACAGCACTTCAGATTCTTAAATCTTGGGTCAAGTGCTGTAGCTATTTTTAGAAATCTCACATTGGTACCTTCTTTGCATTTTGTCAATCTTCTGTGGAAGTGTTCTAAAAATGAACAACATGTGCAGGGTCATCATCCAAGACTGATAGAACATGAAATATATGGCAGAATGCAGGTAAAAGAGAACAGGAGACATACAATTCTCCCCTAAGGGGCTCAGTCACAAATTTAACTAACATTTTTTTTTAAGAAGAGCGTCATCAGCATGGAAGCATGTCCTCTGGAATGGTGGCTAAAGCATGAAGGGGCATAAGAATGTTTAACATATCTGGCACCTAAATACCTTGCAGTGTCAACTACAAAAATGCCATGTGAATGCCTGTTCTCACTTTCAGATTAAATTGTAGATAAGAAGAAGGCAGCAGTATCTCCTGTAAATACTAACTTGTTTGTCTGAGTAATTGGCTGAACAAGAAGTAGGACTGAGTGGACTTGTAGGCTCAAGTTTTACACTGTTTCATTTTTGAGCGCAGTTATGCAACAACAAAATCTACATGCGTAACTTACACTTTCACGATAAAGAGATTGCACTACAGTACTTGTATGAGGTTATTTGAAAAATACTATTTGCTTATCATTTTCCAGTGCAAGTATTTGCAATCAAAAATATAAAGTGAGCACTGTACACTTTGTATTCTGTGTTGCCATAGAAATCAATATATCTGAAAATGTAGAAAAACATCCAAAAATATTTAATAAATTTCAATTGGTATTCTATTGTTTAACAGTGCGATTAATTTTTGAGTTAATTGCATGAGTTAACTGTGATTAATCAACAGCCCTAATTTAAACATTCTTGTCTTTGGTTAGACTAGATGCTAAATGGTGCTAAAATATTTTACCTAACATTTTCAAATTTTAGACAAACCCACTAGAAGGTTTATGAGTGGTCATTTCCCCACCTACTTCCCCTAGTGGTTGAGTGCATCACCTCAATTGTATATTTGGCCCCTGCTAATCCAATATTCAAGTTCCTCAGTCTTTCATCTACTGTATAGTCACTGAATTTAGGTTGGCAGAGTTCAAAGAAGGATTAGAAATGGTGGTCATTGCATCCTAATTACTTATATCCTTCACTTGCAATGTTCTTCACTTCCTGTGTCGAACTGTGTTGCTGTCAGAAAACTGCAGCATTCCAATGCAGAGGCATCTGCGTTTCAATCTTGGAAGATTAGGGTTGGAAGAGACCGCAGGAAGCCATCTAGTCCAAACCCCTGCTCAACGCAGGGCCAACCCCAAACAAATCATCCCAGCCAGGGCTTTGTCAAGCCTGACCTTAAAAACCTCTAAGGATGGATATTCCACCACCTCCCTAGGTAACCCATTCCAATGCTGGGTGTCCTTTGTATAGGCAGTTTGTATAGCAGCATTAATTCCAAGCAATTTACAAGCCTATGACATCACTGTTGTCTCCTTAAGGCTGCCAGCAGACAAACTAAATTCCATGTAAGTTTAATAAGATGAACTCAAAGCAATGCTTTAGTTTTAGATGTACTTTTTGCTAGGAGATCTAGTTCTTCTCAACACCTTCTGCAGTCATGGCGCATGTTATCTTTAACACCAAGAGAGTTTGTTCTATTGGGGTGTTGTCGTTTTGAGCTATTGTTTAGGAAACACCAGCACATCCACTCACCTCCCTCTCTAAATGAGATACAATCATAGAATCATAGAATATCAGGATTGGAAGGGACCTCGGGAGTTCATCTAGTCCAACCCCCTGCTCAAAGCAGGACCAATTCCCAACTAAATCATCTTAGCCAGGGATTTGTCAAGCCTGACCATAAAAACCTCTAAAGAAGGAGATTCCACCACCATCCTAGGTAACCCATTCCAATGCTTCACCACCCTCTGAGTGAAAAAGTTTTTCCTAATATCCAACCTAAACCTCCTCCACTGCAACTTGAGACCATTACTCCTTGTTCTGTCATCAGGTACCACTGAGAACAGTCTAGAGCCATCCTCTTTGGAACCCCCTTTCAGGTACTTGAAAGCAGCTATCAAATCTCCCATCATTCTTCTCTTCTGCAGACTAAACAATCCCAGTTCCCTCAGCCTCTCCTCATAAGTCATGTGCTCCAGCCCCCTAATCATTTTTGTTGCCCTCTGCTGGACTCTTTCCAATTTTTCCACATCCTTCTTGTAGTGTGGGGCCCAAAACTGGACACAGTACTCCAGATGAGGCCTCACCAATGTCGAATAGAGGGGAATGATCACATCCCTCAATCTGCTGGCAATGCCCCTACTTATAGAGCCCAAAATGCCATTAGCTTCCTTGGCAACAAGGGCACACTGTTGACTCATATCCAGCTTCTCGTCCACTATAACCCCTAGGTCTTTTTCTGCAGAACTGCTTCCTAGCCATTTGGTCCCTAGTCTGTAACAGTGAATGGGATTCTTCCGTCCTAAGTGAAGGACTCTGCACTTATCCTTGTTGAACCTCATCAGGTTTCTTTTGGCCCAGTCCTCTAATTTGTCTAGGTCCCTCTGTATACTATCCCTACCCTCCAGCATATCTACCACTTCTCTAAGTTTAGTGTCATCTGCAAACTTGCTGAGAGTGCAGTCCACACCATCCTCCAGATCATTTATGAAGATATTGAACAAAACTGGCCCCCAGGACCGACCCTTGGGGCACGCCACTTGAAATGGGCTGCCAACTAGACATGGAGCCGTTGATCACTACCCGTTGAGCCCGACGACGTAGCCAGCTTTCTATCCACCTTATACTCCAATCATCCAGCCCATACTTCTTTAACTCACCCCTGTCCAGTCACTGACTTCAGCAACCAGTGGTTATACCCACAAAAAGCAAATTTCAGGCCCTCATCCCCACTTAGTGCTCCCACTAACCCCAGACCTCTCTCATTCTGCCTGGAGAGCTCAGACAACAGTCCTGATTGGACTGATTTCAATCTTCTTTAAAAAGCCCTGGATGACTAAGTGAAATGATGTTGAGCCAATTGTTTTAATTAAAAGAACCCCATTTTCTCCTCAAATAGAATTACACCCCAGGTAGCCACAACACTAGCTCTCAATGCTGACAAGTAAACCAACAGGTAGCCTGTTTGCCAGTTACCAGAGTATTACATCCAGCTTCTTCAGCACATTTTCAGCTGGAGTCTGTTGCATTCACCCAGGTGTTTATAGCCCAATTTATTAATGATTCTCTTAATACAACAGCTACAAACGTCACTACATCACTTCAAAAGACGTGAAGTTTATACATTTTGGCAGAACACCGCCCGTCCCCCCCAAAATGTAGCATAACGCTCATCAATTAGAAGGAAAAGCGGTTTCACTCAGCTCCAAGATGTGCACTGGTTTCCTATGAGGGTGACTCCTGCAGCTTTGCACTGCATATTTTAAAGCTTACTGTTTTAAAAAAAGTCCCACATCGCTACATATTTTAAATACTTTGTCCCAATATGGTCTGATTATTGCTAAGTAGGGAGTTTTTGCCAATAAAGTTTCTACACACTGTATTTCATAAAGGGCTGGAGGATGAACAGAGGAAAAGCCTCCTGCTGTTCCAACTCGCAGCTAAGAAACCACAAAGCCAAAAGCATGGCCCAGGGTCAGCATAGGTGCTGGAACTAGAGGTGTAGGGGGCTGCAGCAACCTCTGGCTTGAAGTGGTTTCCATTATATCCAGGGTTTATAGTTGGGGTCAATGCTTGTCAGCACCCCCACTATAAAAATTGTTCCAGCACCCCTGTGTGTCAGTGCACTAAGCTCCGTTCTAGTCATCTATCTAAAAGGGCCCTATTCAGCAGAGATTTAGGACCTTATTTCTGAGCAGGAGAACCTGCAGCTCCCATTGACTTCAATGACTTCTCAGTCCCTGTGAAAGATAGGCCCTGAATTTCTGCAGGAGTTGGCCAATAAAGTCTGCAGGATTCTCCGAGCTAGGAACTGATGCTGAGAAACACTAATTTCCTTTTGTTCCCTCAGTCAGATCTTTTTTTCTGTACCGTGAAGTGCTATGGCATATGTAGGCACCTCCCACGCACATGCTCAAGCCTGGAAGGTAGCTCTGGGAGGGGGTGGGCTAATATCTGAGCTGCGTATTCCTGGATATATGTATACTCTCAAAAGCTGACTGACAACTGCCCATCCTGGCTCCTCTGCTTATCAGTTCTCAGCTGTCTGAGCACCGAGAACAAAAAATCCCAGGCTCCTCTTAATATTCTGATACTGACTGAGCTGAAACACAAACATGCCCTGGGCAGGGATCTGAACTTACCTCATCTCCAATATTTGTTCCCACCTTTACCTACCCCACTAACACTGCTCAGATCAGCTCTCTAGGGCTGAGAGCAAGGTAGGGGAAAACCCTATAAATACAACAACAGGGCCAATAGAGATGTGTGACTCTGAAGGCTATAAGGAAAGTGAATTTACGTGGACACTCCGGACACCAAAATGAGTGGGGAAGGCCACAAGCTTTTGAGTCCTGAGCACTTTTGCTCAGTATTTTAACCTTTATCAGAAGCCTACAGCAGACTCTGCAGCAAGCCAAGCGTGAATGAAATGAAGTTCAAGACTGATTTTTGAGGCTAGCTGTATAAATCTCAGAGATGGGCACTATTTAGCCAGAGGAAGCAGCAAGCAGAGCTGAGTGCCCCCCCCCCCTTTAAAGCACGTAAGCTCAGACCAAAGCAGGCCCACCAGAGGCAGTAACTATTGGCTCGCTGGAGGAAACTTAAGGTACACAAGCTGCTCCCTCAAAGAAGTTCTGTTTGAAATTTTCTACCAGGCTCAACCTGGGTGTGTTAGAGGCAGCAGGTCTCACCCAGTGATCCTTTCGCTTTGGGAAGAAGTTTTTGTGGTAAAGTGTCTGGATAAGAGGCAAGATATCAATTTCATCAGTTTAACTTTGCCCATCTCTAACTATTATGCTGTCACAAGCATTCATTTTTGGGGTGCAAAGGTCAGTCCGGTAATTCTGATGCTTATTTTCACCCACCGCGGTGGTGTTTTGTGCCACAGTTTCTCCTCTTGGAAGTCTTCCTGGGGAAAGCCAGCTCTAATGCTGGGTTTAGAGACAATGCTACGCCTCTATGGATTGTCATGCTCTGCAGCAAACTTTGCCTTCAAACAGCCACAACAAAACAACAAATCCACCCCTTAATTTTCTCTACTCTATTTTCCTAATTAGGTGGGTGGGAGAACAAATGTCCACATGCAGAAAGTAGGTGGGCACATGCTGGATAAATCCCATACTCCCAATACTTGGCATGCAAACATGCAGCCATTATGCCTTCTAAATGTCAGGGAACTAGCTCCAACTCTGAGAGGTGCCAGACACCTGCTCCCATTACTCCCAGCTTTGCCTTCTGCTGTTGTATCTTTCACTCACAGGCCTTGCTGTAATTCCACTCTGCACAGTCCAAGCCTTAAAATTAGGGTTCTGAGTGGTGTTCAGAACCCTGCCTCCTATCTTCTGTGCATTATGAAATGCAAATGCAAACCTGGAGTGGCAGAACCCAAAATAGGAATCATACCATTGGTATGTCTGTGCCATCCTGGGCACTAACACCCCTCAATACTGACTCTGCAAACCAGCAAGCAGCATGGTTTAAGATCTGGAGGCATTTGAAAAGCCTTAGCAATAGCACACAGAGTAAGCAACTAACGCTTAAATGGAAGTGTGACACTGGTAAACCACGTGCCAACTCTGGCCAAGGTGGAAAGCATTAGCTAAGAACTGACAAACTCATAGCGTAAACCAAAGCAGCTCACTTATATATTACCTATTTTGAACAAAGCTATCAGTCTTGTAAGAACGTATGTAGTGTTTAGACTCTATGGAATGCCTGTAAGTTGATGCATGCATTAATCTTGCTTGTAACATCTGTATTCTGTGCTACATATCTCCTTACAAGTTTTGCTTTATAACTTTGAAAATATGTTTGCTCTGAACTTGTGAGCTCCGACCCATCCAGGAGGACTATCAAAAATAAAGTGGGCCATCAGAAGGCAAAAGCTTTGTTAAGTGCCCCGTCCACCCACAGAGAAGTACCTGCAGAAGGCCTCATCCAATTGGTTTGAATTCTAGAGAGGGAAATAAAAATAGTGGACATGAAAGTTTGCTCTTTAAACTCTCCCAGGGCAAGAAACACTAAACTAAAGTAGAGACCCTCAGGGTCGACCTGGTTTGACCTGAAAGACATTTTGAATGAACAGATCATGACAACTCTATCACTCTTTGGATTTAGATTGTAACTCATTTGTATGTACATGCTTGCTTGAACCTATAAATAACTCATTTCTTTTCTCTAGTTAAAGCAACTTAATAGCTGATTACAGGATTGGCTACAGGCACTCTCTTTGGTGTAGGATCTAGGGTACCAATTGACCTGTGGTGAGTGACAGATCTCTTGGAAGGAAGCAACCTAAATATTGTGCGATTTTTGGTGTAAGTGACCATTTATCAAAGTCCAGTTTGCCTAGGTGCCAAGATAGACTGGAGAGTCTATGGGGACTGTCTGTGATTCCGTGGTAAGACTGTTATAATGATTCAGGAGTTCACATTCATTACTGAGTTGGTAAAATCTAATTATAGAACATACCACCAGTTTGGTGTGTCCGCCTTGTTTTTGGTGGTCTTCCCTGAGGTAGGTACTCATGGTCAGGAGCCACTTCAGACAGCATGACAGGAAGCGTCTGTAGAACACATCTAGAGATTTCTGTAAACTGCAAGACTATATCAGAGAGGTGGAGTCACCCAAATCGTCCTTTGAATACAGGGGATGAGACCTCCCCTCTGACACATGTCAACATGTCGGGAATGAGCAAGGAATCAGGGCTGTCAAGGGGAAAGAGGGACCTGATGGAAGACCATAGGTGGCTCCGCACAAGTGAGCGAATCATGTCCCAGCTGCCTGAGCGCTGTGGTCCTTGACTAACGCAGGCCTGGATGGTTTCCTGCACAGGAGAGGCAGGCTTTCTCCTGCCCACCGTAAAGGGATCTCTGTACACACTGCCCCACAGAGCATGTGGCAAGGCAGAGCCAAAATATCTACCAGTCGTTGCTCCCCTTCAAAAGAGGCAGTGGTAGCCACTGCGGCAGTTCAGACACGCTCCAGTGAGCCCACCAGACTGATTATCTAAATACATCCCTGTTACAGAGCCACTATTTCCACAAGGGCTGCTTTTCCTCATCAGCGCCCTTCGACTGAGAACAGAACCGTGCCATCTTAATGCAGAGGTGGCAGTACTTTCGTTAGAACAAAATCTGCCATTGTGGAAACCTTGGGCACTGGTGCACCTTGGTCCCTGCTATTCTCTACCCGTGGAACATAACAGTCTAATCTCCTATGGGCTGTACTACCTTGGTCTCATTTCATTTACTGGGTTTAGCATGCGGCTGCTGGGTGGTGTTGATGGGCTGTGATATGCAGGAAGTCAGACTATATGATCTGGTGGTCCCTTCTAACCTTAAATTCCATGGCTCCATGCCTTGCCTTCATGCCATTTCAAAACTCACATTACTTCTTCCAGTATGCCTGTAAGTTTCAGGTCCCTTGGCAACCTCAGCTGGTCACTTTTCTGTGGACTGATCTCTCGAACATCTGATTCTGTCACTTACTTTTAAGCCGTTATATAGGAACTTAGTTTCCTTCTGGGAACCACAAAAATTGATCAAACCACCCATTGTCCCATTATTTCTTATCTGTATCACACGTAGAGCAACCACCAGAATCCCAGGGTGCTAGGGCCTGTGCAAACATAGCAAAAATGTGGTCCCTGCCCTCTTTGATTTATAAGACAAGAGACAACAGGTGGATAGCAACAGACAGACAAGGGGGCACAAGGACACAGTGAGACAACACCAGTCATATTGAGAACCATGTTATGTTGACATAAATAAACAGTAATTTTATATAGAAAGATGATAGATTATTATCAGCTTCAGAGCACGTCCCAGCCACATCTTTTTCTAGCTGACTAGCTTAGTACATCCCTTTAGTACATGCTGCAGCTACTATGGGCTAGTATCACTGAAAGACAAACTCTTTCATACATTCACTACCAAGTACATTATGATTTTTATTCAGTATTTTGAAACATAAAAATATTATGTAATAATAGATGGAAAGAGGAGAGAGAGACCTTAGTAGTCAGATGTGTATAGGCCAGATTTAATCTCTGCTTCCAGTATAAGTCAGGAATAAATTGCTGACATGTCTACAAACACCAAATGGTTTTCAGAATCTTTTAGGCTGGCTGCTAAGAAACTCAGACCCTCGTATTCTCAGGAGCCATGTAGATTTCACTTCTGGAGTATTAGCTTCTTTTCAACCAGTGCAATCCACAGGATCTGTTTGTCTTGGAACCAGAAAAAGCTGGCTGTCTATTTCACCCAGTGTGACTAAGGGCAGATTTATATTTTCAAACAGAACTGTAAAGAATAGCTGCTGCCTGATGCCAGAAACAACCATGCCTCCCCTTGATATCACCAGGCAGTCCAAAACTTGAGGGCCCTTTAGAGATCAACTGTCACAAAGGAAGCAAAAGGGATTCTGGTAGAGACTTGCAGAAAGATTCAAGATTATGACTGCATAACGTATGGTCTTGGAGAGCTGCCCAATCTCAGCTTATACAGGAAACATTAGCACAGCCAATTGTGCTATAAGCAACAGAAACAAAACAGGATCCTTCCTGAGTCTGTTGAACAATATCTAGTTTCAGGGGGAGGGGAAGAAAAGGGAAGTCAGGATAATGGAGAAGGAAGGGGCTGATCCAGTGAGTAATAATGGAAGGAAAGGAGATGAGTGCTTGGGATTCCAGGGATGATGTAAAACTGAAATGAGAGCATCTAGATTCCACTAATCTTATCTATTTCCTCTTCCCACAGCTGCAGCCAGTCCAGCACCCTGAAATTCATTTGACTAGCAGGTCCATCTCACTTGGAGTGTAAGCACAAAAGCAACACCTGCTTTTGTTATAGCAAAAGAAAAACAAATATATGATGGGAGGGGAGGAAGAATGCCGCATATTTTAGATGGCTTTACCCTGTGCCTGAATGCAATCCAAAGATTCAAGAGACTGGCAGCATACGTTCATTGTCCCTAATACATCTAAAACACAGACAGGCCAACAGTACAGGCACAAACCCCAACCCCTTTAAATGTCACGAAGGGAGAAAAGGGGATGGAGGTATTTGGATTTGAGTCCCTGGATACGAATACAACTTTGGGTCTAGGTTGGATACACAACCGGAAAGAATCTAGTTTTCTGGTCCCAACAGAGAGAGCCAGAATCTTTTAAAGACTTTCATGGGAGAGTTCAGATAAAGATTTCCATCATTCAGGATGGCAGAAGGGTCATGAAATTAGTGGATCATGAAATTTCCATGAAATCTTCATGTGACTTTGTTGCTGTCAGATGCAAACCCAAACCACAGATCTGATTTGGCTTTGAACCCACATCCCAGAAAATATGGATCCACACCCAATATAAACAATACTTCCTTTTCTCATTCTGTGGATGGGCAACTGATGAGTCCCTGTAGATGATGAGACTCCATGTTTTCAATCCCAGTTTTCAAAGGATTGAAACTAGTCTCTTACTATCTAACAGGTCACACAATTTTTTCCTCACTCCCTTTGATACATGTGTAGCATTTCTGCAATTTTAATTTCACTGTCAAAGATGCTGTCTCTCTTCATTATCAGACATTTTATAGAATAGCTTCTCTTCTCTCTAACTTCTGTATCTTAATACTTAACCAGCATGTACTCACTCATTTTCCTTCAACCTGCAGCACAGCCATGCAAGCGTAATTCACCAGATGAGACAACTATGAAAAACAGCTTAATTATGAATGTACGTGATCCAAATGTGCCAGAAGTTTTTCTCTACTTTGTCTGTAGTATGTTGTGCACAGCATTTACTCTGTACTCTTTTGGCAGTATTTTCTCATAGGAGAGTTGGCTGAAATCATTCAAGTTTCAGAAATTGCAGCAAACTTTAAAGTTTTCAAAATAAATGGGAAAAATCTGGACAAAGTTTTCATGAATTTTCAAGATGCCATACATGTGAGTTACACCTCGGGGGGGAGGGGGCAGAACTGATTATATTTTATTGGGATATTTGAGAAAATATGTAATCTATGTGGTTACCATAAGGCAGGTCTCTGGCAGATAACTTGTCTCTCACATGAGACATCTCACCCTACTTGACATTGCTAATTAAAGACTTCCTAAAGAGAATACAGAAATGCAACCCTTTCATATGGCAGCACCATTCCTTCCTCATCCTATACTACAAAAAAACAACCCATGTATTCTGAGAGAGAACAAACAAGTTCATTGAACTCCAATGCTGGAAAGACAGGTGCAATCAGAGGGCCATAGATACAAAGGCCCCAAAGCCTATCCAGCAGCTTGTGGGGGAAACAGTCAGCCATGCCTAACTCAGTTTGAGCCTTCTACACAGGCTCTTTTAGTCTTCTGCTGCACAAAAAGCAAAACCTATGGAAAAGTAACAGAAGTAATAGTCCTGACCTGATACTCCAGGGTCCTCTATCCTACCACTTCCTCAATGCCCATAGCGCACACTTGCTTTCTCTCCCCGCCCCCTCAGTGGGACTACAGGGCCAGCCAGTGCTGAGGGAAGCATTTGTCTTTACGCAGCTAATATCTCACAGAGCTGGGGCCACTTTTATCTTCCAGCTGTGGTTCAGAGCCAGTCATTAGCTGCTGCTTAGCTGAATCAGCTGGCTCTCAACACCACCTTGGGCTGGGGCTTGGTCCTCCCTGGCACCACAGGCCCTTAAAGGGGCAGACTGCCCTGCTACAGGCCCAATTCTGTCCCAGTGCAAGTCTATTGTATCCATGCTATGCTGAAGTCAATGGAGTTATATCTGCTTACGCCAAGACTAAATTTGGCTCTGTAGTATGATATTTTAGCTCCTGAGCCTTCATCTAAACTAGTGGACATCATCATGTGCATAAGAAAGGTCCTTGACAGCTATATTGCCTGGAATGGCACTGCAGTGGTAGACAATTTTGGTAATTCCAGGAAGACCAAATCACAGAGATGACATATGTTCAGGAACAATATAACCATGGTGGTTTGGAGGGCAGGGGTCTGTACCTGGAGAACAACCAATTTTCACCTGAGACAGGGATGCAAGGTTGTGAAATGAGGGAGAAAAACTTCAAAAAGCAAGGAGAGACATGATGGTGGGGATATTCTGCATAGACCCAACTTTTCCTTTTCCTTGGCAGCATGGAAGCAGATTGAAAAAGAGACAGGCTAAAACCATGCCATAGATATGACACACAAAATTCTGAAGCATTGAAGGGGAGCCTCTCAGCTCAGGTACCCTGCAATAGAAAGGCTTATTTGCAGTGTTGGTGAAGCTGCATTGGTCCCAGGATATCAGAGAGACCAGAGAGGTGAGGGAGCATCTTTTGTTAGAGCAGCTTCTGTGGGTGAAAGGGAGAAGCCTTCAAGCTACAAAGAGCTCCTCTTCAGGTCTGGGAAAGGTACTCAGAGCATCTCAGCTAAATACAAGCATGAACTGAAAACAATTTGGTCCTTCTTGTATTTAGCTGAGACACTTTGAGTCCCTTTCCCAGACCTGAAGAAGAGCTTCTGTGTAGCTTGAAAACTCGTCTCTCTCCCCATCAGAAGTTGGTTCAATAAAAGATATTCCCTCACCCAACTTGTGTCTTTAGAAGAGTGATTTCTCCCCTTAAATCCTTTTACTTGAGATGTAAAAAGCTTTAGGCACGCCAATCTCTAGTAAGTGAGTATGTGGTCCAATCTGGCACTTTGTCCACCAGCAGGAGGCTCTGCTGCTGGCTATTCTCAATCCAATTTAGGTTGGCATCTATGGCGGGTTGCAACTGACATACTGTGCCACATTATGAGTGGGAACATTACCACACTAACAGATTAGCAGGAAAGCTGGTATGCCAGAATACCAATATCTGGATAAAGCTTAAGAGTTAAGGGTGGGATCCCTGTCCAAAAATGTTGAAATGACAGCCTGGCTCCAGCTTGCTCATCTACAGAAATTACGTCACACATGCACCAGCTGGGCTTTGTGAACCCCGAAGTCGCTTCCAGAACCATATGGAAGTGGAGTTTTGCTCCAGTGAATCAGGTTCAACAAAGAATAGGAGGAGTATAGGCAGATCTCCATGGGAAACCCTCATGAACCTCAGATAATTGGGTTTGTGTGTCTGCTGTTTTTCTTGCTAAATGCCATGTGTAGCTGGGAAGCCAAATCTGAGCCCTTCTATGGCTTCTATGCCACAGAAAATGTTGACTGCTTACTGTATGGGGAATTTTGTAATGGAAAAAGGTTAAAATCCAATTGTGACTGACCCTGTGCAGAGGCACAAAGGGATGGGAGAAGAGGCTCCATCCCTATTCCACATCAGCTACTGGAGTTCGGCTGGCTTGGGAGAATAATGCATGGCACGGTGCACACTGCATTGTGTTAAAGGGTGTGCCAGCCACCCCACACTCCCTACACAGACACTATTGCTGGATTGCCAGAATGCATTTATGGATTCCACTGGCTGCAGAGCTCCTTTGCTCACATATCCTCAAAAAAAGGCTGCAACTTGACCACCACAGCATAGACTGGACCATCCTGAAGACCATGTGTCTAGTCCTGAGAGGTGCTGAGTGCCCTCTGCTCTCACAGAATAGGGCTCTCTGGTTCCAGTGAGAATCAACAGAAGCTCCTGCATCTTTTGCATGATGCTCATTGTACCCAATAAAGCGCTAATATTTGTCATGCAGCAGGGGTCACACTTTGTGATCAGCGCCAGAGCAATTTGATTGGCATCCCATTTAGATCTAATTCTCACTAAATTAGGCTTTTCTCCTTAATTGAAAGATATACCTGACATCTGGCTTGTGCAGATGACTTGTGATAAAGGAATATATTTTTAGCATCCTTTCAAATACTGTTAGTATCCCTAATGAATGAATACTGGGGTTTTTTTGGGGGGGGAGGGGTAGGGGAGAAGTTTAGTCTAAATTTGCAGAGTCCATCTGAAATGTTTTGAGAAATTCTGCAAAGGTACATGTTACACTTTAAAACTTGGAAATATTTTCAAGACAAATAATAACTCAAGGTAATGTTTAATGGGCCTCTGAAAAAATGTAAATTAAAACCGCAAAAAGTGTGTCAGTCATTTTCGCTACAGTTAACGTATTTGATCCAAAAGAGAAAGCAAGCACTGATCTGAAAGAGTTTGTATTTCTGCAACGTGGGTTAGCTTCTATGTGTATTTTATATTATATATTTATAGTGTTTGGGGGAAGACAAATGCAACTTGCTGAATTCCAAGTGTCCTTCAGTAGCTGGAACATTGCACTCTAATACATTCTGATTAGTCAGATTTGTCACATATGTTGGTAATGCAAGGAAATATATTCAGTCCAAAATTAATCCAGGCAGCCAGCCATGGACAGATGAATGAAAGTGACCAAAAGCAGATTGGAACAGAAAGCAATGGGAGAGAAGGACCTTTAAGGTGGTTTAGGCTCCAAATATATCAGATAAAAGGCTTAAGGGAGCAAACATCAATATTTCCCAACAAAGAATGTAGAAATCCTCCTTCTGGTCTTGTGCAGTGACCCTGGCTTGAGAGACCACTGCATAATTTCTCCTTTTCTATGTTTGTATGTTTCATTTCCGTGACTCATCTATCCACCACTGATCCAAGGATGGAGGAGAAAAAGCAGCTAGAGTGCTGGCAAGCTGTTCACCAGAGATTTGGAGAATATATGGACTCTCTGGCATGGCCTATTGAGGATACCTGTTTTGGGAGGAACAGGAAGACTGAAAGCTTTGCCTCCCTTGTGCTGAGCTGCCACTATCTGGAGTTCAGCAAGGTTGTGAATGCAGAGAACTATACCTGGGCCACTAGCCACCAGCCCCACCCCTTCCAGCCAAGGCTCCATCCCTTCTGTGCCCCTCCCATCCTGCTGCAGCCCAGATCCCCCTCAACCGCAGCCATCAGCACCTACCCCAGGCTAGCAGCCCCAGCCCCCCCAGACCCAGAGTGCCAGGCAGGCAGGTGGCACATCCCAGCCCTGGAGCACCAGGAGCATGGGCCACTGCACAGGGAAACGGGGGAGAGTGGGTCAGAGCGAGAAGCAGGAGGAGCCTGGGGGGCTGACCCATGGGCGCACCCACACCTGGCTGTTTGGGAAGGCACAGCCTTCCCCAGCCTATAATACCCATCATCCATGTCCAACACTGTCTGGACCAATGTGTGAAGTGAAAGGAGGGGGAGCCGTACTTGTTCCATTGTTTGGTGGTGGTGGGTGGTGGCAGTAAACTGCTTGGGAGGCGGTGGTTCTTCAGTTCGATAGGGGAGGGTTCAGAGCTGTCAATCAGATGGCATTTTTAGCATAGGCAGCTCATTCAGACTGTTCCCATCCAGAGAAGACATTCACCTGCTGGGACATTGGGGAAGCTGCAGAATCCCTGGCACTGCTCCAGTAGAAGCAAGTAAGCGAGACTGAGCCTTTAAATATTTTCTGGAATATGCGTCCTTAGGAGCAAACTTTTCCCAAGCCATCCCTACCCTGGCTGGGTGTGGATATCTCACTGAAACCTGGAAGATGCCTTCAGGCCACACAACTGACTCAGACTCTCCCTTTTCTGGGATTTAGCCAGGGAGGTGAGGACTCACCATATTGGGATAACCATGTTGGACTCTGCATTAAATTTCATTGTTTTGCCTCAAGGAAATGGTGTATTCCTCCTCAGAATCAACTCAGTCATCCCTAGCTGTGCAACACAGCCACAGCTGAGGCCTAGACTGGCTCTTGTAAGGTGTATTTGGGGCCATTACTATAGATCAGGGGTGACCAAACTTTTTGCCTGAGGGCCACATAGGGTTTCCAAAATTGTATGGAGGGTTGGCTCCCACCTCCTATCTGACTCCCCCTGCTTCTTGCCCCCTAACTGTCCCCCCTGGGATCCCTGCACCGTCCAATCACCCCTTTTCCCTGACTGCCCTCCCGGGATCCCTGCCCCTGACTGCCCCCTGCTGCCCCATCCAACCCCACTCCTTCCTGACTGCCCCCCTGGAACTCCTGCCTCATTCAATCCCCCCATTCCCTGCCCTCTGAGTGCCCCAACCCCATCCACACCCCCGCCCCCTGACCACCACCTCAAATTCCCCTGCCCTCTATCCAACCCCCCCTGCTCCCTTACCGCGCTGCCTGGAGCACCAGTGGCTGGCAGTGCTCCAGCTGAGCTGCCCAGAGCTCCAGGACAGACAGCCACACATCCCGGCTGGAGCCAGCCACACACCGCACAACACAGAGCACCGGGTCAGGCTGCGTCTCTGCAACTGCGCTGCCCAGCAAGAGCTCGCAGCCCTGCCATCCAGAGCATTGGGCCAGCGGTGCAGTGAGCTGAGGCTGCAGCGGAGGGAGAACAGCAGGGGAGGGGCCCAGGGCTAGGAGCTCAGGGGCCAGGCAGTATGAAGCCCACGGCCTGTAGTTTGCCCACCTCTGCTCTAAAGTGTGGTGATATTTTTAAAAAAAGGGAAATCAAATATTTCATTATTTGATCACTTTTGTTGATTTTATTCCTTTCCTCTGAGAAGGGAAGCTGAAATCCCTGAGGCCAGGAAGGCATCAAAGGAATTTCAAATCCTAGACTAATACATTTTGGTCTTACTTATACCGTAGTAAATCCAAAATAACTCCACTGACTTCATTGGATTTACTCTTAACGTTTACACTGGTGTTTCAGAGCTCAGAACTGGAACATAATATTGTCTGAGACCTCCAGCTGTTCCTGTACAAAGGGTTTTACGTAATGCAGTCTTTCCTCTCTCCCCTCTTATGGCCTTACATACACTTTGAATAGGAAGGGTAACAGAATAGAACCCCATATGAGAGGCCCCTCACAATCGCAAGAGATTTAATTGTCCCAGCTTGCTTTCCAACCTTTCATTACAAGACTTGAGTAAAAAATTATATATCCCTCTCCCCCAATCCTTGCTACAGTAATACTGTCAGCTCATGAGACAGAAGTGGGCAAACTACAGCCCACGGGTCACATCCGGCCCAACGGACCCTCCTACCCAGCCCTGAGCTCCGGCCCGGGAGGCTATGCCCCTCCCCCACAGTCTCAGATCACTGCACCGCTGGCGCAATGCTCTGGGTGGTGGGACTGCGAGGTCTGACCGGGCAGCACCGCTGCAGAGCAGCAGCCTGACCCGGTGCTCTGTGCTGCACGGTGGTGTAGTGTGGCTGGCTCCCCTAACCAGCCCTCCATACAATTTTGGAAACCCAATGTGGCCCTTAGGCCAAAAAGTTTGCCCACCCCTGTCATAAGAGTTCTCTGGGCTGAAATATTGCAGGTTTAACTTAGGGATTCTAATAAAACTCATTTGTATTAATTTAAGTGACTCCTAGACAGTGCTGCTGTTCACTTCCCAGGGCTTTAACAAGGCAGCATGGTGATTCCCCACTTTACACCTACTCCATCAAAGCCTTTCATCACATCCACAACCCTTTTGCAGGACTGGATAGAACCATTTCAGAGTACATCAGTAACCTTTCTTGATTGCCCAGATGGGATTGTTCTGACCATGTGTGTCACTCTACTGATTGCCTTGTCTCCACAGCTCTCCCAGACCCTGCTGACCCAGGGACCATAACCCAGATCCAGAATCAACCTCCTTTCACAGAGACCCATGCACACCACTACTCCAACTCCGCCAGGGTGCGCACTGAAGTTCTCACTTACTTTTATGAGTGACCATTTGTCTGTAGACCCCCAAACCACATGTACTCCAGAAAATCAGTTTGTATAAATTCAGCATACAGGCTTGTCGCCCCGATCTCTGTGTTGTCATAGCAACCTGTTTCACAGGCAATCACGTTGGACCTTTCTCCACCTACCATTGCATAGAATTACAAACGGCAGACACACAGCTGGGAAAGGGTTAGTCAAACTAGCTTTGTCTTAGGTCTGACATAGAACTCCAGGCTAAGGATGCAGAAGAAACCTAGGGATTTTACACAAACACATTTTAAAGAGACAGGCAGTTACTTTAGAAATAACTTTCATAACAATCTCCGGCCAGTCCCTCCTGATACCTATTCTGCTTCTCGATGGTAGCCTCTCCCTGCGGCACATTTCACCCAGGGACTGTCACCCACTTTAGAGGGTTTCCATCTTGAGGTCTCTTAGGTCTTCTGATGCTGGAGAAGATCAGCCAAGGATTCCAACCTTGGATTAAGCTGTTTAGGAGCCTTCAAATTTTGTCTCTTCTTACCAGCCTTCACACAAATGGGCCAATTTCGCTATTGGCCTAAGCAGGCTCAGCTGTATGGTCTTCAGTGGATTTGCAACCGCTCCTGCCAGCAGAGACTGTGGTTCAACATGTCTTAGCAACCGCAACCCTTTCAACATGGCTCCCAACTCTAGACTTACAACTAATTACCCACTTTTCCTTTGTGGTTTCCAGCTCCAGAATTCTCTCCAAGCCATTCAGCTCCAAACAAAGAGGCCGACCACATGTATTCCTAAGGTGCCTTAGAGATAAGACAGCCAAAGTCAGCTCTGGCTGCAGCCGCCAACTCCCTAGCAAGTCAACGGGAATTGCTTCTGCTTAAACCAGAGCCGAGTTTGTTTCCCCAGGATAGAGATCTCTTCCCATTTCGGTGCAACTAGCAGAACATTCTTACATTCCAGCCTCATTCTGCCCATTTATTTCATAGTTCAAAAATTAATATTCCCCATTGGTAAGCATTTCACAATGAGTTATTTGTTTAGTGGCAAAGGAAAGTGATTAAAATATATAACACAGCTAAAATCATATTCTCTTCTTCAGCACTTCTATATAATTCACCATGCAGAACAATGAGATTACAGTTCTGGGACTGTATCCAGAGTAAGTTACATTTGTCCTCCTTCCCATTCTTGTTGTGCTCTGAGTCAAGACAGTTGAATGATATGTCCCATTTGCACCCCCACTCACAATATTTGTCAGGTTGGTGCATTAATAGAGTTGCCTGACACCATATACATGATATGAATTATTTTTTAATATTAGGGAAGGTTGTTTGCATAGAAAGCATTCTGTTTGACTAATTCAGCCCTTCTCATTAAAGCTGTAAGCAAGTACAGGTCACCATTACTCCTTTTTACTGCTGTTGAGATCACGTTTTCTGTTCGGAGTCTTTTCTTTAGCGGGGCAAGGGGTGGAATGACAGATGCAGTGTATCATTTTGCTAATTGCAAAGAGAGATGCAGGTGTTAATGAAAACCAGAAAGACTAATATAATATCACCTGCCCTGAAGGAAAAATAATTACAGCACATAAACAGCACAGTGTTCAATAAACTTGCCATTGAAACAACCGCCTATCCCCAAGCAAACAGCTTTGAGAAAACTTATCTTCTTATGCACTTGTGTAGGATTGATAGTCATCAACTAACAGCATTTATTTAAGCTTACTTCAAAAGTGGATAAGCTCTGGTAGCTCCTGAGTAAATGCAAATAGGGAAAGCAATGGAAATAAATGAAAAATGCTGGCGAGGCTTCAAAATATAATGTAGAGTAGGGGGGGCGTTATTTGCCTACCTTGCTCTTACCAAGAGGAATCTCTCACATGAATACTGAGATGGTCAAATTATTACTAGTGGTGGACTAGTTTAGCTGGCCATACCACTGGTTTACGATTTCTTCTGAGTTTTCTTTTGAGAATGTCCTTATTGCCATGTCATCTGCACACAGTAGCGTCTCACCTTTTCCCAATGAGTTCTTCCCCGTGGCACAGGCTATCAGCTAAACAGCCGCAGACGTAGGGCTAACATTGGTGCAGTCTAACTTTCACTTCAAAGGGACTTGTTCCAAAACATGTTCAGATCACAGCTATAGGTGATTTCCGTAGGGCAGTACCATAGTTATTAAATCCTCAGACACTTATTTCCATAGCCGTTATGTTTGTGCAAAAACAAAAAAGAAGGAAACCCAAGAACCAGGGGTTCCCAATGTACCACACCTTGCTTCAGGAAAGCAAAGAGCTGGTATAATTATTCCAATATGACATATCTGTGCATAAAATTAGGCCATTCTAAATACTGGCAGTCAATAAACTTGTAAGTCTATAAAAAAGCTTTTCAGAACACATTCAATTTTACCTATTGGTATGATGTCAAATAACTTGGGAAAGCAGGAAAGACTTTAATGCCACATTCAGACGTGACCTTCAAGTACTGGCAAGACGTGAGCAGTTACTGGCAGTGCGAAATCTGAACATGTGTGTTTTCCTTTGTACATCATTTTAGCTTTTTATGCAAATCAAGAAGGATTTTTTAAAATGTCCATCATCACAACTCTTGGTGACTGGGAGGAAATTTTAGACCGCTAGGGAGTCTTACCTTCACTCCTGCCCTCAGCACTATGCAGCGTTTGTTCTTTCAGCAGGGACCAGAGACATCAGCTTCCTGGCCCCCCGATGTCACACACACAAGCATTCAAGTTACTCAAAAAATAAGTCACCCATCACCATGCCTCATGTTAAGAAAATTTCAGTGACTAATTTCAGAAACTTGCCAAAACTCTTTCCTCACCACGCACCTGCTAACAGGGTGTGCTCTCAACAGAGTAGCTCTCACTGAAATACCTCTTCCCATCTCTTTGGGAAGAGGAGCAAGTTGCTCTGCTGCTCATGTGTGTCTGGCAGGGGCAGAGCAGGGAGAAGGTTGTTTGCCAGGATCTTCCCGCCTCTCTCCTCTCCCAAGTCTTTTGGTCACATAAATTATGAATACTAAGAGAGGAGATGCAAGAGCCGCCAGTTACCCAGCCTGCAGGATCCTGGCAAGAGGGAAGAAGGGCTGCAGCAGCTGCAGGGTAAGGAAACTCTCCTCTGCTGCACAACCAGCAACCCTAGCTCTCTGCCAGCCCCAGCGACAGGAGGAGAGGACTCAAGAAGGGAGCCAAACCTGATGGGGCTGAGAGGGGGAAGGGAGTGGAAACGTGAAGCAGTGGAAGTTATTGATGAGGGTTAACCAATGTAATCATGAGTGGATCTTCAGCGCTTCCATTTTGAGAGGCAGTACATGGGGGAGATAGCTTCCCTCTGAACGAGTAGAAACTGTCAAAGAGAAGGAAACCTTTTAACTGTACTCTTTGTATAAAGAGATACCAAACAGAGACAGTACTGCAGGCATTTAGGTAACCTGATCTAAGGCAAAAGTAGAAGATTTTAAATTGTGCAACCACTGTGTTATGCGGGAGGACATATAGGGGCATAAGGGATGTTTAAAATGCTCCATAGCCTTAAAAAATATAACTGCCATACCATTCAATCTAAAGAGAAGTCATAGAAATCATAGAATCATAGAACTGGAAGGCACCTCGAGAGGTTGTCTAGTCTAGTCCTCTGCACTCAAGGCAGGACTAAGTATTATCTAGACCATCCCTGACAGGTGTTTGTCCAATCTGCTCTTAAAAATCCCTGGCGATGGAGATTCCACAACCTCCCTAGGCAATTTATTCCAGTGCTTAACCACTCTGACAGTTAGAAAGTTTTTCCTAATGTCCAACCTAACCGCCCTTGCTGAAATTTAAGCTCATTGCTTCTTGTCCTATCCTCAGAGGTTAAGAAGAATAATTTTTCTCCCTCCTCCTTGTAACAACCTTTTATGTGCTTGAAAACTGTTATCATGTCCCCTCTCAAGTCTTCTCTTTTCCATACTAAACAAACCCAATTTTTTCAATCTTCCCTCATAGGTCATGTTTTCTAGACCTTTAATCATTTTTGTTGCTCTTCTCTGGACTTTCTCCAATTTTTCCTGAAATGTGAAGCCCAGAACTGGACATAATACTCCAGTTGAGGCCTAATCAGCGTGGAGTAGAGCGGAAGAACTACTTCTTGTGTCTTGCTTATAATACTCCCGCTAATACACCCCAGAATGATGTTTGCTTTTTTTTTGCAACATTGTTACACTGTTGACTCATATTTAGCTTGTGATCCACTATGACCCCAGATCCCTTTCCGCAGTACTCCTTCTTAGGCAATCATTTCCCATTTTGTATGTGTGCAACTGATTGTTCCTTCCTAAATGGAGTACTTTGCATTTGTCCTTATTGAATTTCATACTATTTACTTCAGACCATTTCTCCAATTTGTCCAGATCATTTTGAATTTTAATCCTGTCCTCCAAAGCACTTGCAACCCCTGCCAGGTTGGTATCATCCACAAACTTTATAAGTGTACTTTCTATGCCATTATCTAAATCATTGATGAAGATATTAAACAGAACCTGACCCAGAACTGATCCCTGCAGGACTCCACTCATTATGCCATTCCAGCATGACTGTAAACCACTCATAACTACTCTCTGGGAACAATTTTCCAACCAGTTATGTACCCACCTTATAGTAGCTCCATCTAGGTTGTATTTCCCTAGTTTGTTTATGAGAAGGTCATGTGAGACAATATCAAAAGCCTTACTAAAGTCAAGATATACCACATCTACCAGTTCCCCCCTATCCACAAAGCTTGTTACTCTGTCACAGAAAGCTATCAGGTTGGTTTGACACAATTTGTTCTTGACAAATGCATGCTGACTGCTACTTATCACCTTATTATCTTCTAGATGTTTGTAAATTGATCGCTTAATTATTTGCTCCATTATCTTTCAGGGTACAGAAGTTAAACTGATTGGTCTGTAATTCCCCGGATTGTCCTTATTTCCTTTTTTATAGATGGGCACTCTATTTGCCCTTTTCCAGTCTTCTGGAATGTCTCCCATCTTCCGTGACTTTTCAAAGATAATTGCTAAGTGGGGCCTAATGCAATGTTGTATGTATTAAAAAAGTTGC
Organism: Gopherus flavomarginatus; assembly: GCF_025201925.1. NCBI lineage: Eukaryota > Metazoa > Chordata > Testudines > Testudinidae > Gopherus > Gopherus flavomarginatus. The sequence continues at coordinate 20,823,855 of NC_066626.1, read as the reverse complement.
CTTCACATAAATCATTGATTTGGTTAGTGAAATCAGATATTGTTACTTTTCCTCTGTGTAACTTGTGCAGTAGGCATTTCGGGCTTCTTATATCTGGGAAGCTGTTGTGACCTTTGACCTGAACCCTATGGCCTCTTGGTAAATGTAGTTTAATAACTATGTGGCCATTTTGTTTTGTGAAAACGGGTCATTGTTATTTATATTTCAATGATCTGATTTTGCTATTGGTTCTTTGTTATTGGAGCATGAGGTGATGAGCTAGCTGGTCTGTTCACAGTATGTGTGATTTAAGTGGAAGGTTTGGGATGTTTTTTTTAAAGCAACAGGAAGATTTGAATTAATTGAGTGATGAAATCATAAGCAATTTACTGGTAGCAGGGTAGCAGTATTTGCCTGAAAACCTCATCTTGAAAGCATTACACAGGTTTTGCTGAATCACACTGGCATAGCTGGCTCGTTACCCTACCTGGCTATATGGGAAGAGAAAGCAGTGTTCACATAGAGAGTGAGCGTGGTGTGACAAAGTTCCTCCTCTACCTTGGTGGGTCCTGTGCTTATTGGCAGATTTGCTTACCTCAGTGATCTTCCCCACAGTCTGGGTCAACTTCTCCTGTGTCTGATCAGGAGTTGGGAGGTTTGGGGGGAACCCAGGCCCGCCCTCTACTCCGGGTTCCAGCCCAGGGCCCGGTGGGTTGCAGCTGTCTATAGTGCCTCCTGTAACAGCTGCATGACAGCTACAACTCCCTGGGCTACTTCCCCATGGCCTCCTCCAAACACCTTCTTTATCCTCACCACAGGATCTTCCTCCTGGTGTCTGATAATGCTTGTACTCCTTAGTCCTCCAGCAGCACAGCCTCTCAGTCTCAGCTGCTTGTGCCTCTTGCTCCCAGCTCCTCACACACTTCCTCTCCTCTGGTTCCTCTCCGCCTGACTGGAGAGAGCTCCTTTTTAAACTCAGATGCCCTGATTAGCCTGCCTTGATTGGCTGCAAGTGTTCTAATCAGCCTGTCTGCCTTAATTGGTTCTAACAGGTTCCTGATTACTCTAGTGCAGCCCCTGCTCTGGTCACTCAGGAAACAAAAAACTACTCATCCAGTGATCAGTATATTTGCCCTCTGCCAGACTCCTGTACCCCACTGGCCTGGGTCTGTCACAGTGGATTTAGAGAGCCCCACTTCTGAGAAATGATAAAATTCAGCCAAACTGGGGGAGCAACTTTAGGGTGAGATACAGCAACTCTAGAGACAGACTAGCCTGGGGAAGCTCAGGCTGGATTTTCACATGTTGCTGTTTCAGAAGTGCCTTTTCAATAATAAATCATGACCCAGACAGAATGACTCTAGAAGGGTATAGTTCTGTTCAGAGGAGGATGTATACACTGACAGGCCTCTAGAAGAGGCTGTGTGGTCAGTGGACACATGGTTGGGAATTGGAACATTTTGGTTCAGTTCCCAGCTCTCTACTGCTAATTTACAATGTGATGTTGGACAAATTACATCACATCTTATTGCCTCCTTTTTCCCTATCTGTAAAATGGGCAGAAAGATACCCCACCCACCTGTGTGAAGTGCTGTGAGAGCTGGGAAGCAGACATGTTTATACAACATACTGTGAGGGGAAGCTTCTCTTAGTAGAGATTTAGGATCTACTAGAGGCAACATGGGAAGAGGCAGAAATGGAGGGGGGGAAACAAGCGTTGAGTTAAAATGCTTCTAAGTGCTGCTAATGATCAAACTTGGGCAGTAACAATGTTTGTATATGGGCCGTCTTTTACTTTTTAAAACAAAAGAAACTTTCATGTAATCCTTCCCTGATTCTTCCATGTAATTTCCCTGCCTCACACAGTCAAAAGAGATCCACCAAAACTTAAGCTGCAGGCTGAATTTCTGGGGAGGAAGGAAAGTCCATTTTAACCCTCAGATTGATACCTGCCCCCAATGTGTTTTTTTCCAGGTTAACTCTAAAACCAGAAGAGGCTTATTTTTTGTTTGTGAATTTGAGTAGGGCTTAAATCTCCTGGGACCAGTTGTTCTCTTGGCCCAAGAGAATGAAAAATATCAGAGCAACAGCTAAACTTGTGAGGTTTCCATCTTCATAACGTTGATTTTCAGAGAGGAATCTTGTGGCAATAAGGAGTGGGATGCTGAATCCCCACTGTACCCTTAACAAAGCAAAATGGATTTGATTTAGGACCTGCTCTAGTTCAAGTCACTGGGACCTGGATCAGGATCTCAGTGTTCAAAACTCAGCTCCATCTTGAGGCATGGTTTGCAGAACCATGATGCAGAATCAATAACACAGCATGAACCTCTGCCTTAGCTTCCTGGCTGAGTTTGGGTGATTTTAGGCTCTCTCTCCAGAACTACGTCTGTCCTAATTTTCTCTGGCCCAAAGAAACAATCCCATCCCTTTTATTTACATCCTGATTGGAACTAATGATCCAGCAGCAATTTCTCTAAATCTTAACGGAGGATTTTCGCATCTAAAACTAAGTAGTCTCAGAAGAAGAACTAGAATGCAGCATTCTTTGGCCATGTCCCATAACCTGTGCAGAGTAGTAAGAGTCTGTCACCCTGGGGCAAACAGTATGAGATTTCAATGCCATCAAATCTGCACCCAAACTTTGGCCCTGATCAGCCTTGAACCTAAACCCTAAATTTGGGATTAACCTAATCCATATAAAGCACTACCTCCTTGGCCTAAATCTAGTCCTATTTTGAAGGAGAGGCTCTTCTTCTATTGATGATGGTTGTGTGTGAGAAATAAAAATTAAAGGGGAAGTCTAATGGCCCATCCCTGCCCTCAGCCTCTGTGACCAACAGCCATTGGTGGTGAAAAGATTTTTCATGGATATATAAGAAGCTGGATCCTCTCATTTAGCCAAGTTACACTGTGGCTCGGGACCAGGGATGAGGCAAAGACAAAAATTAGTTTGGTCACATTTGTGGGTCCCCAAACCTGAGTTCAGCACCTTGTGCAAATCATAGCAGCCTAGGGGGTTGTTGCAGCACTGGGGACACATTGGACTACAGCATTCTTTGGTCGTGTCCCGTTTCCCTGACTAAGGGTATGTCTACATCTACAATTTTGCAGCGCTGGTTGTTACAGCTGTATTAGTACAGCTGTATAGGGCCAGCGCTGCAGAGTGGCCACACTTACAGGAACCAGCGCTGCAAGTGGTGTTAGATGTGGCCACACTGCAGCGCTGTTGGGCGGCTTGCAGGGGGGTTCGGGGAATGCGAGAGCAAACCGCGGGGAAGCAGGTCTCCTTCCCCGCGGTGTGCTCTCGCGTTCCCCAAACCCGCCTGCAAGCAGGTCTCCTTACCCGCGGTTTGCTCCGGTGTTCCCCGAACCCCCCTGCAAACCGCGGGGAAGGAGACCTGCTTGCGGGGGGGTTCGGGGAACGCGAGAGCACACCGCGGGGAAGGATACCTGCTTGATTACCAGAGATGCTTCCTCAGGTATGCTGGGATACCTGCTTATTCCATGGAGGTCAAGAAAAACGCTGGTAAGTGTCTACACCTGATGACCAGCGCTGGATCACCAGCGCTGGATCCTCTACACCCGAGGTTCGACCGGGTGTACGGCCAGTGCTGCAAACAGGGAGTTGCAGCGCTGGTAATGCCCTGCAGATGTGTACACCTCCTAAGTTGCAGCGCTGTAACCCCCTCACCAGCACTGCAACTTTGTGGTGTAGACAAGGCCTAAGCTCCTTACACCAAGGCTCTCTGGTATCCTACATGGGGTGGGGTGGGGAGGGGTTGTCTTCAGGTAGCCAGTCAAAATGAGGCTCTAGCTCTAGGAGTGAATCAGTTTTCATGAAAAGTTCAGCCACTGTCACCATTCGCCCACATCATCTCTTCAGCCCTGTTACAGGGAACCAGTGGACATTAGGGCTGAGATTTTTCAGAGCCCCGAGGGAGTCAAGCCAGTGGGAACTGAGTAACTAACGCCCTTAGGCAGCTTTGAAAATCTCCACCTAGATCATTTTAGTAGCACTTTTCGGCTGTGTGTACGTATGCTGTAAGTTCCCTTTTCGAGGCTCATCCTTGCGTCATCTAAACAGTGAAGAATTAAAAAGTAAGAGGATCCTTTTCTTAACCACTGGCAATATTTCTTCCTCTGCTTGGGTTTGGAAGGAAGTGTCTTTGAATCAGCTGGATTTTCAATGCTCTGACTCGCCAAAGCTGAATGCATCAGTGATCACTGACCTGGGCCGGAGAGAGTGCTTGATTCTCTGGTGTCTGTTTTCAAGCATAAATTGTTAGCGTTTTTAGGCATGGTCTGTCTTGTCTCTCTATTTCTACAATGCTTAGTACAGTGGGAATCCTAACTGGGGTTTGTGGGCACTACAACAATATCAGTAATAAATCAATTAAGGTGATTGCTGTGATTGCCTTAATAAGAAATACAACTTCCACTTGGAAATTCATGTTGGCAGCTAAATACATACAACAGCCTGTACTATGTGTGTACATCAGGGCCGGCTCCATGCTTTTTTGCCGCCCCAAGCAAAAAAATTTCCCATGCACCCCTGGCCCCACCCCAACTCCACCCCATTCCAACCACTTCCCCAAATCCTCGGCCCCACCTCCTCCCCCGGGCACGCCACATTTCTCCTCCTACCCCTCCCTCCCAGATGGAGGAGAAGCGGCACACTTGGGAGAGGAGGTAGAGGTGAGCTGGGGGGAAGCAGTTTCTCTGCCCCCCACGGGTTACTTCCTGTCGCCCTCCCCGCACCCCCCCCCCCACCGCCGCAGTTCACCTCCACTCCGCCTGCTTCCCTGAGCGTGCTGCCACCGCTCCGGCTTCTCCCCACTCCCTCCCAGGCTTGCCACAAAACAGCTGATTCACGTGGCAAGCCTGGGAGGGAAGGGGGAGAAGCGGAGCAGCGGCATGCTCAGGGGAGCAGGTGGCAGTAGAGTGGAGGTGAGCTGGGGGGATTGGTTCCTCTCCCCCACCAGAGTTACTTCCTGCGGCCCTCCTTGTGCCCCCCACCGCTACAGCTCACCTCTGCCGACTCCTGGCATTTTGAACCCCAAGCCAAAAAAAAAAAAAAAGGAGCCGGAAAGTGCCACCCCAAGCACATGCTTGGAGCGCTGGTGCCTTGAGCTGGCCCTGTAGTACATACATGATCTGAGCACCCAAACAGAGCATCTGGATCTCCTGGTAAGAGGCCTAGGTTTGAAAATTCAGCCTCTACTAGCATTTAAATAGAGAGCTTCAGCATCTGATGAATGTGGATTTTAGGTCCTAAAGCATGGAGCGCTCTCACACCAATGGCAGGGACTGACAGCTTTGGACTAGGCATGGCCGGAAAAAAATTGTACAACCAGCAGCTGCAATTTTTCAGTGATGTTCCTACAGCAAACAGACAACTGACTTGCTGAGCTGCTGTCATATGACAACTGTATAATTAGGGTGGAAGAGGGAGAACCATTCAACCATGCACGGTTATCATCATCAGGAGAACTGGATTTGGGAAAAGGATGTGCAGGTGACTGTTCATTGAACTTAATCTGATGTGGGCTATGTGGGCTTAGTGAATGGAAGGAAGAGAATGGAAAGACTCCATTGTGTACTGTAACTGGAATATCCTTTGACATTCTACACCCCAGAGGAGCTCCCTGTAACCCCCATAGTCATCATTTGTATACAGTTGTGATAGTTCATACGAGCAGGCCATGTGAGGTATCGTGGGAAAGGCTATGATCTGCTGAAACCCACTGTTCCATCTAAATATGTACATCATTAAAGCATATGAAGTTATGAGGTTGTGTTGTATGGTTGTCACTAAAATATGCTGTCAGTTAGGGAATCGCCCAGATATTAGGTCCCCAAAGACAAGTGTAACTCTGACAGAGCCCAGTCGTTTGCAGGCGGGATCAAACCTGGGACCTCTGGAGCTAAATGCATGAGCCTCTACTGCATGAGCTAAAAGCCACATGCCTCTTAGCTAAGGCTGTAGCAGACTCATTAATTTCTAAGTCATCTCCGTGCCGCTACATGGGACAGAGAACCACACCCAGGAGGTATGTGGGTTACACAAAGACACGTGACCTACCCAATGCCAGAGCAGGTGTCAAACAACAATCAACAGCCCTTGTCCAGAAAGGGAGTTACAATTCAATGACTCACTTACACAAGGCCACGCCAGGGGAATTGTTCATTCTTGCCTGGTGATGCAACAATGCCCACAAGACATGCCTGGACTTATGTTCTTCAACCACATGGATTACGGGTACAAAACAGGCCCCATGCTTGGCCTTTTCTCCTCCCCAACCTACACTGCAAACAACAGGGATGCTCAGAAGACTGAAGACTCCAACAGAGGAGACTGACCCAGGTTTCAAGGGTGAAACCTGTGTATTATGAACTGCAACATCCAGTGGGCTGAGAAAACTGCTTGATCTAAATAGTCCCTAGTATCTTACAGATTTAAGATTTAGATTGTGCGCTTATTTTGTTTTCTTTGGTAACTGTCTCTGACCTTTTGCCAATCACTTAAAACTATCTTTTATAATCAATAAACTTGTTTTCACTGTTTATCTTTACCAGTGAATTTGCTTGAAGTGCTTGGTAAATCTGCTCAGGTTTACAAAGGCTGGTGTATATCCACTTTCCATTGACAAAGTGGTGAACTAATTAATAGACTTGCATTGCTGAAAAAAGGGTCTTGAGCAGTGCAAGATGGTATATTCCTAGGGTACAAGGCCGGGAGCTAAGGGGGATTTGGCTGGTGCCTCTCTCTGTGATTCATGAGTGGCTCTGGGAGAATTCATGCAATCCAGCTGGGTGTGGGGCTCCACACATAGTTGTACAGAGTGGTAACAGCACCTGGAGGCGTGTGCTGCTTGCCACCGGTAAGGCATTGTGAGAGACAACCCAGGATAGTGAGTAAAGGGGGCACAGTAGTCCCACAGTCTCAGGTTGCACCCCGGCAATCCTGTCACACCCTCTTTGTTCTAGAATGAGGCTGAAGAGCGCCTTAGACTAGGCATGATTCATGTTTACAGTGTTAGACAACTGGGAGGTTTCATGATAGAATTGTTTGCATTTTTTACTATAAATCTTATGCCAAGTTGTTTTTTATTTCTCATTAGCACATGAGCTGAGCAAATCCACCCAGACAGCCCTCTGAAACACAGCGTTCTTGATTTCCTCCTCCCTAAAATGAAACAAACTAACTAAATACCAAATCCCTCAATGTTTTGCATTGCCCCTCACCCAAGGCCCACTTTCTCCTATAATCATCTCCATGGTAGTGCCCCAAAGGATGAACATTATCACCCTGACTACTTAAATGTTTCTAAGCACTCAAACTTGTGCCATAGCATTAAATTTAAAAGAGCCAAAGCAACAAGCAAGGAAACTACAGGCGGTCTTTGTTCTATCACTGCATCATGGCATCAGTCCAGAGTCAATTATGTAAAACAATAGCACCTCAACACCATTACCAACAGTCTCGTCAAGGGAAGAGTTGCACCTAGTCAGAGCTGGAAACATTTTGAAGAAATTTAATTATTTATTTTTTAGTTTATTGCTTTGAGCGTTGTTCTTACCTTATTTCACTCTAAAGTGCCTGGGGGTATTATTCATGTAGAACATATGGAGTGCTATATAAATCCAAGTTGTTGCTGATTTTACTTAAAAGTCAGTTTTTATTTTCTGTTTTACTTCTGCCTGTTTACTCTTCCTTGAAACATCTTTTGCATTGCCACAGATGTCACCTTCTCAGAGTGCTTTATCTTTTGTACACATTAATCTTGCTTCTTCAGTATATGTGACTTTGCCTTGCATTGTGATAGAGAGAAATGCAATGCCAAAAACTAATTTTCAAAGAAAATGGCAAAATGATTTAAGTTCATTTCTTTTAATTCAGTATCAATTAAGTTTAACAGTCAAAATTCCTTCATCAATTTATGGAACTAGGCAGATTATGATTTTTAAAGGAAGGAGTAACTCCAGGCCGGCTCTTTTCAACTGAGAAAAGATTTTTTTAACAGTCTAATGTCTTAACTTTACTATACTAGGGAGATAATTTGTAGCCTTTTGTTCTTCTGTGGGGTTTTCAGTGATCCTGGTCCAGGATTCCAAGTAGACACCAGGTTTCTGCAGGTTCCTATAGCAGCTGTAGACAAAGTATTTTCCCTGTACAGCAGTTGGTTATAAGAGAGACTAGTTTGAGAAAGGTTTACTCTCAGACCCTCCAGTGATGGACACTGTAGAATATCTGAAGGTAGCTAAGTCATTTGCTTTAGGTCCTGAGGACATAGCAAGCCACCAAATAATGACCAAAGCTGTAGCGCTCTTCTGTAGTGAGACTACAGTGGTTCCTGATTTCTTACCTGGCACCCATACAGCAGAAATATCTTGCAGATTGTGGCCATCTCTGGAAGGAGGTCCTGCGATCACCTCTTGGTGTGGTCTTTCTGGGGTCTCAGCTTCTCCTGACTGTAAACAAATGGAGGAGGGCCAATTAGATCAGATCATGGCTTCTCATTTTAAATTGAGTCTGTCAACCCTTCAGTTGTAGGGCTTGCAATCCTCTTCTGTCTCTTGGTTGCTTTCTCGGATGCAGCCTAGTATGAGGCTGTAGCCCCTTTACTATCTCTGGCCTTTCTATCTCCCTCCCCCTCTGTTCTCTCCCCTCCATAGAGGCCCTTGTTTTCTCTGTTGGTCACAGCTGTGGCCAGCTGTATCCATGGGCACATCTATATGGGAATAAACAGGGTTGGCAGGTTTGTGTAATTTGTAGTGGTGCCCAGAATGGGTCCAAGTCCTGCCCCTGTCCTCCACACATGCCTAAGGCTCTGGGATGGAGTTTCGGTGCTGGGTGCGGGCTCTGGGCTGGGACAGGGGGTTGGGGTGCAGGGGGAAGTGGGGGAGGGAGTTTGGGGAGCTGGGTGCAGGAAGGGGTTTGGGTTCTGGGTGTGGACTCTGGGAGGAGACAGAGGGTTGGGGTATGGGAGGGGGTTTGAGGTGCTGGGTGGGGGGTTGGGTGCTTGGTGTGGGATCTGGGCTGGGACAGAGGGGTGGGGTAGCAGGGTGCAGGGTGTGGGGCTAGGCCAGGGATGAGGAATTTGGGGTACAACAGGCAGGCTGCCTCAGGGCTGGGGCAGGAGCCAGAGAAGAGAACTTCCCCAAGCCCTCTCCTCACCAGCAGCAGCAAGCTCCAGGGCAGGAGGCCTCCCTTGCCCAACACTCACCCAAGTCTCACCAGGCTGCTGTTCAGGAGGTCTAGCCAGGATAAACCCCCCACCCTTGGAGTCGACTCAGAGTCACCTGCCGGCCGGGGGGGGTGGGGCCGGGGCTGCTGCCATGCTTCTCCTCCCCTCCGCCATCCTCAGGCGCAGCAGCTGCCTCAGCCTGCCCCTGGCGCCACTACCTTGTAGAAGGCATGCAGGGGCAGCAGATGGGGCCTGGGGATGTTCTCGGAGAGGCACGCAGGGTGGCAGGTGGGGCCAGGAGAGAGACTCAGCCCTAAACATTGGTGGAGCTGGGCCCCCCCGTCCCCTGAATTTGTTGGATTCTGGGCACCACAGGCCCATACAACTCACCGCACTGGGAATAAAACCAGGAAGCTGTCCTGGGTGAGCTGACTGGGGCTCAGGCTCTAGGGCTGAAAAGTTGCTGTGTAGATGCTCGGGCTCCAGCCTGAACTCAAACACCTACATAACAATGTTTAACCCCACAAGCCCCTTGCAGCTGATCCAGGCCAGCTGTGGCCATGCTGCAGGCTTTTATCTCCATGTAGACACACCCCATGATTGGCACTTCTAGCAGCTGTGTGGGGGTGCGATCAAGCAGTTTGCCTTTAAGCAGGAGTGGCTTTCCTCTCCCTTCTGCCCGTGCTCAGTAAGAGGTTTGTAAGCCCCATTTCAAGGCCCTTTTTGTGGAAATAGTCTTGACTGACAAAGGGTCATCTCTGTTTATCAGCAGCAAAGATTCCTGTGGCACCTTACAGACTAACCGACGTATTGGAGCATGAGCTTTCATGGGTGAATACCCACTTCATCGGATGTTTATCACTGCACAATAGTTCACTGCCCAAAAAAAGCAACATGTCTTTTTGTGTAACTATTAGTGTTGCATTTTTGATGAATATGTGGCTTGCTTATACTTCCTAAATAAACAGTTCTGAAAAAGGAAAGGGATGGATAATTGTATCACCATTGTAAAAGGGTAATACAATGTTAAGGGTCTTCACAGCCCATGGTTCATGGTATGAAATGACTACATGCCAGGGAGAGGGGAAATATTTTTCCTTCACGTACAGCACTAGACAACTGGCTAGGTTGATGCACTACCAGCCTCTTCTCCACCTGGTTCTCGATTGGATATTGGACATTCCTGGAAGCAGGATACCAAGCTGTTTGGTGTTGATCCAACATGCAAATCTTATTACTTTAGCTTTTTAAGACAGTGGCAACAGGTCATCTGATTCCAGCTAACATTACTTTATGCACAGCCCTCCTCTGATATAAACTAGCATCCTGGATCCTGAGAATAAAAGCCCTCATTTGAATATATTCTGGATATGCTTAGTTTCTCATGTGACCATATAGCTACAAAACCTGTGTCATTTCAAATGTCCATGGCCTGCATAGGGGAAACTAGATTGCATGCCCAGGGAACCTGAAAGCAGAGGTAGTACATACGCGCAATTAATATACAGTAACAGCCAGGGTGTCTCTTAGCATAGTAGAAGAGGAAGAAGTATAGAAATATGAAAAATTGGAAGGAGAAAATATGGATTCCATAATTAGATAAACACATTTCTGGTAACTTTATCAAACTTTTTAGGGGGGGTAAATGGGTGGTGTCTTATATGGCAGACTTTCATCTTGGTCCTCATTAGAAGACTCCACCCTCAGCCAGCCATGGTGACCCTGCACCTCTGAAACCTTCCTCGGTCATTAAAGGCCGCCTTCTGCTTCCACTTAAGTCAATGGGAACGTTGACTTAATTTCTTACACAATCAGGCCATAGAAAGCCTATTTGCACTGGGCCAGATCCTCAACTTGCCTCAGTCTGCACAGACATCAACAGAGCCCTGCTGATTCATACCAACTGAGGATGAGGCCCATGGGTCTGTAGGTCAGGCACAGGGGTTGCTGCAAGGGATTTCTAGCCCTTGTTAGCCTGGGGAACAAGAGATTGTTCCCAGAGCCTGGGAACTGACGGGTTTCTCACACAGCAGCACTACGTTAACAATAGCACCACAGACTTCTGCTATTTCACTTTCGGTAATGAAGAGGTGCGCTGTGACTCTGGCAGAAACCACTGCAGGCTTTCTCACTACATTATTAAATCCAATGTTCCTAGGTACTGCAGCTGATAGATTTTTCCCTCCCCATCCCCACTTCGAGATCTACTGTTCGCATTGTTATAAGGGCGCCCTTGAGAGCTCCATCAAAGGAAGGAGTTGTTTAACTGCTCGGTGAATGGGTTTCCTGAAGCCCGTGAATTGCACTAACAGACATTAAGAAAGCTGTGCTGGTTCTGCACAACTGCAGAAGCATTTCACTGGGATAATTGGAGTTCGGCAAATACAAACTGGAGATTACCGACGGGTTTGCTTTTCAAACAGCTAGGGGAGGCATTGCTTTCACTAAAGTGAACAAATAGCAGCCTGCTTCCAGTAGTAACAGTTTGTTGGACACTCTAAGTCAGATTGTTCAGCCTACATTTGCAGCAGTTCAGAGCAGCACCACCCAAGGAGGAACTGCGGGAGGCACAATGTCTCCAGGTGATCCCCTGCATGCAGCATGCTCTCCACTGACAATCTGGCCTGCACACACAGCATCTCCTCCCCACACTCATTTGGGTGTTGTTTGCACCACAGGGGATGCTAGCAGAGAATAGTACCTGCTCGTAGGAGAATGAAGGGACTGCACAAAGGGAGAGGGAAGCGCACAGGAAGGGAAAGTTTCTTGTACTCTCCCTCCAACGCCATCTTGAACACACGCTGTCTGACCACATGTGGGTAAGCTATAGTGATGTTACTCTCCTGTTTTTCCACTGACAAATCCAAGATGTTCTGTCTGATGTTTAAAATGGTCTGAATTTAGATGCCTAGTTCCAAACTACTAATGCACACTGTACCAGGACTCCTGAATACAGGGATTATAACCCTCTGCACTAACAGAAATCCAGAAGGCATTCCAGCAATAGAACCCAATCCAGCTCCATCTAATATCAGAGGAACGATTCCCATTGGCTTAATCTGGGGGGAAATCCTGGCCCCATTGAAGTCCATGGGCAAACTTCCATTGATTTCAATGGGGCCAGGATTTCACCCTTGATCCAGCTCTTTGGGCTTGTATTCTGGTAAAAGTCCATTGGGCACTACAGAGCTAGAGCCTTCAGTTTGCATAATCTAGAGCTTTCATTTAAAAAAAAAAAGTGTCTAACATCTGAAAGCGAAGCCAGCATTGGAAACCCAAACCACTGCATGCCTCTCTTGTTAAGTCTCCAGCCAGTAAGACTGAAGCAACAGTGTCAAGAATAGTATAAACTTCCCCGTTCACTTTAAAGCAGTGGCGGGCAACCTGCTGCCCATCAGGGTAATCCTCTTGCGGGCCGCGAGACAGTTTGTTTACATTGACCGTCCACAGGCACTGGGAACTGCGGGCAGCCGTGCCTGCGGACGGTCAATGTAAACAAACTGTCTCACGGTCAGCCAGAGGATTACCCTGACAGGCTGCGTGCAGCCCGTGGGCCACAGGTTGCCCACCACTGCTTTAAAGGAAAGTGCAGTATAGTGTGCTGTGATACACCACTGAGATAAGTGGGATGCAAAACCCATACACCTCAATGAGTCTTGTGCAATTTGTGTAAAGTCAGGCACATGCTTAAGCACTTTGCTTAATCATGGCATAAGTGACTTGCCCACCTTCATATAAGTCTGTAGCAGAGTCAGGAATTAACTACAGCTCTCACGGCCCTGTCCGGTCCATTAACCACAAAACCTACATTTTGTCCTCAGCGGCAACAGTCTAATATAGTAGTCGTGAGAGAAGCCTGCAGAAAAGGAAGGGAACTGGACAGAGTCAAGCAAGAGCCATTGTCTACTGTTAAATTAACTCCCCCGCCCCCCCAATCTTTTATTAAAAGATAACATATAATAGAACTTACCTAACAATAACTTAGAAAATCTGATTTCCAATCCTTTCCATTAGCAAGAGCCATTTCCTTTGTCTCAATCTACTTCTCAGCAGGAGAGCCATGCTGATGAAGTATCATCAAATTGTCAGCTCCCACTGAGACAGTCCCAAGCACTGCTCACTGATTGGAGAGATGGAAGCACTGACAGGTGTTGCTAAAAACTGTTGGGTTTTAAAATTAAAACACAACTTTTTTCCTCTCTCAAAGGACATTTCAGAAATAGAAAGATCCCCCAGAAGGGCAAAGAAAATGATACCAGAAGAGATTAAAGCAAAAATAGGACTATTTAGCAAAGCAAGGAGCTGAATTACAAGGGACACGATAGAAATATATGGGAATAATAATTGCTATAGAGAAAGTCCATCAGGTGCTGCTAGTCATTATGCTACTGATAATGCTGGAATGAGAGGCTCACACAATAAAATTTAGAGGTTTCAGATTTAAAGGCATAGGATAATGCAGCCCATGACTGACTGAATACTCCATATGTTCCTAGTGTAAAAACACAAGGCATTATTAACTGGTGGAATTCACTGTCGCAAGGCACTATTGAGTCAATTAAGTTAGTGAGATTTTAAGACGAGTTAGACGTGAATAACATAGGTGTCTTTCTTTTTGAGCATTGTGACGATGCGGTTCTGGCGGGATCCAACTGAGAGTGCCAATTCAGGACCAATTGCTTAAACAGGGCAGTTACAGCCCTAGGCTGGGGTTTTTCCACCTCTAAGGCAAACCAAACCAGCCAGACAAAAATGACTTAGGTTTCACCCCACTGGCTAACCACAAGTCATACAAGCAATTTCCTTAGACACTCCAGTCTCCCAGTATCACCACCAGTGCCACCCATCCAGGGGATGAATGGTTATGAAAACCAACACCCCAATAAAGGAAAAAGGTTCTCTCGATCCCAAAGGACCAAGCCCCAGACCCAGGTCAATATACACATCAGATCTTACCCACAAATTACGCTTTTGCCAATCATTTAGAATCTAAAATCTAAAGGTTTATTCATAAAGGGAAAAAGGTAGAGATGAGAGCTAGAATGGGTTAAATGGAATCAATTACATACAGTAATGGCAAAGTTCTTACTTCAGGCTTGTAGCAGTGATGGAGTAAACTGCAGGTTCAAATCAAGTCTCTGGAGAACATACCCCGCTGGGATGGGTCATCAGTCCCTTGTGTAGAGCTTCAGCTTGTAGCAAAGTCCCTCCAGAGGTAGGAAGCAGGATTGAAGACAAGATGGAGATGAGGCATCAGCTTATATAGGCTCTTCCAGGTGTAAGAACACTTCTTTGTTCTTACTGTGGAAAATTACAGCGACATGGAGTTTCCAGTCACATGGGCCAGTTCCTGCACACCCTGCTGAGTTTCAAGGTGTATCTGCCTCCTCTCAGTGGGTCAATTGTGTAGCTGATGGTCCTTAATGGGCCATCAAGCAGGCTAAGCAGAGCTAACACCAACTTGTCTGGGGTGTCACCCAGAACTACAGCACCAATTTGAAATACAGACAATATACAGCCAATACTTATAACTTCAACTACAAAATGATACAGACATACAGACAGCATAATCATAACCAGCAACCCATAACCTGGTCTTAGACACCTTATATGATCCCCTTTACATAAGATTTGGTGCCACCACAGGACCTTGGTTGCAAACCATGTTCTATATGGTCCCAGTTTATACCAATAACGTCACAAGCATTATGACACGAAAGCATATTATCGGAGGGACTGGTAACACAACCTACCATTAAGGTCACCTGACGCTTCTCATTAGAAGACCCTGTTTTCTTTGCTCATTACTTTGCCAGACATTAACTATTTGGGCTGAAATTTTTCATGCTAGGTGTCTGCCTCAGGCTGATAGTTATTATTTTTATTTCAGCCAACATGGTTCAGCTGTTTCCAAGAACAAAGCTAGAGAAAAATGTGTTGTATTGTTTGAGTTACAACAATATGTTAACCTTTGCTTTGAACTGCCCTAGTGTTCCCATGCTTTCGAGCAGGGACTTGAAATTTGGTGGGAAAGTGGTCTCTGTATGAGGGATGCGCCTTTTTCTGTCCCTGTGAAAAACTGACATGTCGTGTTTTGCCATGGTATAAGCCTCTGAAAAATTGCAGTTTGCACATGCACAGTAGAGACTCGCTTGAACACAGCCTAATTAACCAAAGATTCCAGCAACAGTGAGCATGCTCCAGCCCAGGGGCTGAGCAGGACTTCCCTGCAATTGCAGGCCACGCAAGTCCAGGCCATGATACTGAAAGCACAGAGGGTCTCTCCTGTGCTCTCAATTTCCCATCCCCTGGCTTGATCCAGGCAATGATGGAGGGAGGTTGCAACCTTTCTGACTCTAGAAACAGAGCCAATGAAGTTTGGGAAGATATAAGCAGAGGCAAAGGGCTATTTTTGTCATCCATCACTGGATGGATACAGGGGGCCAGAACTCTTGTATTCGAAGAAAGTTGGATCCCTCAACAAAGGGAGTTGAAGTCTCTGGGAATTGACTGTAGGTGAGAAACCTGTTTAGACAAAGATTGTAACTTGCTGAGGTTAAGTTTTAGTCATTAGAAAGTGTGTTTTGTTTTACATGTAACCACGTCTGTGTCTTCTGTTCTTATTTATCACTTCCGTGTCTGATCTTTGTTAATAAACTTATTCTTGTTTGATTAGAAAAACCATCTCAGTGCTACGTGTTAGACAGGACGGTAAAATTTTCAGCCAAACTAACAAACTGGTGTGTGTTCTCTCTCATTGAGGGGCAGCAAACCTGATAACTTCTGTGAGGGTCTGGTGAGACAAAATGGATGCTGCAGTGGCGATGGTTTGAGGGAGACTCAGAGCTGTTGGCATCACCCTGCAAAGAGTAACCAAGCCAGTGGAAGCCAGGGTCAGCAGGCTGCTGGTGGCAGGGCTCTGAGCCAAAGCTGACCATCACAGAATCACCCAGGGTTACAGTGCAGGTGGTGACGAAACCCCTCACTAGTCTGGGTCACAAGGCATCAGAGACCCTTGGCAGGAAGACGAGGAGAGGAGGCTGGTGGGGGTTGCGATCAGATGAGGAGCCAGGACTAGGGGACTGGGACTAGCTGGGCAAGGAGCAGAACTGAGATGAGACACTGGAAGAGTGAACAGAGGGACTGGCTAGGTAAGAATGAGAGCGAGATGAAGAGATGGGTGGCAGAGACAGCACTGGGACAGGGACAAAATGGAGGGCATGGGGCAGAAAGGGTCACGCCTGGGGGACAATAGGCAGAAGAGCCTTTGTCACTACAGTGTGCTCCTCTCCACACCCGGGACGGAACCTAAGATTCATCAGTCTCATCAGGCCAAGGTATCAGCAAATATCTGTGAAACCTTCTGGCAAAGTGTCCAATCCCCCTGTGGGGCTGGTCCGCAAAGTCTTACAACCTGCCCCTGCTATCATCTACTCTGTTAGCTCAAGAGACAGAGGTCCATGTGGTGGAGCTAAAGATTCCAGCCCTGCAGGTGAGCCTTGTGGGTGCCAATATGATGCCACCTCTTGGAATTTTTGGTCTTTTTTTCATTTTACTTTTTTAAAAGTTAGGAAATTACACAAAAACCTATATTACGTTACATTATGCATATGTGTTATGCCACAGTCTTTAATTTTTTGATGGTATATTTCTTTGGGACAACCCAAGAATGTGTAGTGAAGGAGGTCGGGGTCTGTAGGACCCCTTCCTTCATTTGTTGCAAAAGTTGGAAGGTGAGTAGTGAATGAGGCTGGTTCAGGAGGCTGAACGCTGCCCCAGAGAACTGGATTCCATCCCTGCTTCTGCCACACCATTCCTGTGGCAAGTCATTTACACCAAATTTTCCAGATGATGAGTGCAATATAAATACCTCACAGTGAAAGGCAATACTAAAACACAGTGCCAATAACACTTATATAGAAGTTCTCAGCCCCCCACACAAGCACTTATACAGAAATTCCCAGCCCACCACCCCCATCATTGAGCTTAGAGCACTTTACAAAGGTGACAAGCTCATGGCCACTCAGTAAATCTGCTACAGAATCAGGAACAGAACTCAACCATGAACAGAACACTTTGCTGCTTCCTCTGAATAACTGAGCATCACTCTTATGCTATACAGAGCCACATATTTGCTTCCATTGTTACGGTCTACACAGTGCTGCTAGTCATCTGTTTTAATATGTCTAAGCCAAGACTAAAATACCTTCAATATAACTGCTCTAGAGGCCACCTTGGAATGAACACATTAGGGATACAGTACAATTATTACACCCCTTATAATTGCATTTTGACCTTCTGAGGCAAGTTACCCCTGTGGCTGATCACCAACGCATTTATCTGTAGACTTTCCTGCTCAAACAGCCTCGTGCTTTGGTTCCCCTTATGAAAGCTACTTTACATTTTTGGCCCACTCTCTGCATAGCTGTTAGATAATTAGTTGCTAAAATAAGTACTTAATATAAATGCAGGAGCAAAACAACAGCTCTACAAAATAGGTGCATTTTGTGGAGCTGTCATTTAGGGCAGTATCTGGCTGATGATCTGAGCGATGCTTGCATACAGATGTTATTGGGGTGGGGAGGGGGTCCATAGTCAAAAAGCAAATGTACTCTCTGCCTAGGTGGCTTGTTTTAGACTAAATGAAACAGAGAAACTTAACTAAAAAAAGGTTTTAATTCTACAATCACATCTCACCAGGTGCACATGCATGGAGAGCCCCACCGACTTCATTGGAGCTACATGCAGGGGTCCTAGCATGTGGATTGTGTTGTCTGTTGGGGACAGCAAGATTTGTCAATGGAAATATACCAGTGAAAAACTGGAGTAATGTGTATGACTTGCTCTGTGACAGCAGCTACATTGGGACTCGGCTCACAGGGAGCAAGGCTACAGGGGTCACCTCAGCTTTAAATGTACAGTACAGAGTAAATAACCTTACAGTCACATAGCTGCATATGCCACGAGAAGCTATTTTCTTGGGCCAGTAAATATGGTTACTGTCCTTTTAGAAGAGGGGGACTGACTGGGCATTAAACCTCCAAAGAAGTTATAGTCAAACGGTACCAAGATCTCGCTCCTCAAACCCCACTGCCGTTCAGCCCCAAGCCCACTGAGGGTTGACCGATCTCCTTGATTCATTTTTAACTTCTTATTTTATTTAACATGTAAGCCTCAGCAAAAAAACAAATTAACATTGTATATATTTTCTACAGATCAGAAAACCAGTTCAGAAAAAAATCAAGTACAATAAATATTCTGAACCTCTAGTAAAAACTCCAACCTCTTTGAGGTTTAAAAAAATCTGGTTGATATTTTTCATTTCCGGACTCCTTTCACGGGCCAGCCAGCATTCACAGATCCATAGAGTCTAAGGCCAGAGAAGGGATCATTGTAATCTAGTTTGACATCCTGCACAACACAGGCTACAAACCTTCCCCAAAATAATTCCTAGAGCAAATCTTTTAGAAAAACATCCAATCTGGATTCAAGATTTGCCAGTGATGGAGAATCTACCACGACTCTGTAAATTTTTCCAATAGTTAATTACTATCACCATTAAAAATGTATGTTTTATTGTCAGTCTGTATTTGTCTCACTTCAACTTCCAGCCACTGAATTGTGTTGTACCTTTTTCTGCTAGATTGAAGAGCCCATTATTAAATATTTGTTCCCCAGGTAGGGACTTACAGACTGTAATCAAGTTACCGCTTAACCTTCTCTTTGTTAAGCTAAATAGATGAGCTCCTGGAGTCTATCACTGTAAGGCAGGTTTTCTAATCCATTAATTATTCTCAGGGCTCTTCTCTGAACCCTCTCCAATTTATCCACATCCTTCTTGAATTGTGGACCCCAGAACTAGACACAGTATTCCAGCAGCGGTTGCACCAGAGCCAAATACAAAGATGAAATAATTTATTTCTACTTGAGAGTCCCGTTTATGCTTCCCAAGATCACATTAGCCATTTTGGCCACAGCATTGCACTGAGAGCTCATGTTCAAATGATTTTCCTCCATGATCTCCTCTGAAATCTTTTTCAGAGTCACTGCTTCCCCGTATAGAGTCCCCCATCCGGTAAGAATGGCCTGAGTTCTTTGTGCCCCAAAAAGCAGAAAGCAGAAGTATAGTTTATACCACTTTTGTTGCCCATAAGCCAGTAAGGCATCCCTATTCAGGAAACTGCTAAAACATGTGCTTAACTTCAAGCATGTACGTATGTTGTAATGGGACTTTAATTTAAGCATGTTTGTAAATCTGTGCTTCAGTATTTTAGGCACGTGTTTAAGTATTTTCCTGAACAGGAATGGACTTAAAAGCCTGTTCTTAAGTGCTTTCCTGAATTGTGTCCTTGGTATTTTAGCCCAGCTGGAAGTAAGGAGCATAGGAAGTCTCACAAGAAAGCTTACTCTAATACCAGCTGCATTCTAATTCTTCAAACGCAAGAAGTTTTTTTGAGAGCTTAGCTCAACCCAAACTACAAACATGGCCAGCATTATCAACCCCAAACATTCAAAGATCATTAGTCAGGCAACAACAAATAATAAGATTTGCTTAAAAATAAAAAAATCATTAAAAGATAAAAATTTAAGGTTCCTTTTATTTTTCTTCTAGGTTTCTTGAGCCTTTTGGGTTCAGGTTTTCAAGCTTTTCTCCACAATATCTAGGGCCAGAAACTTTTTTGTTGTTAAATGAAAAGTTGAGATTCTCACAGCTCCAGGAGCTGGGGATTTAAGAAACTAATTCACCAGATATGACAAGACTCATGATAAAATCATGATTAGGCAACCCTACAATCAATATGATCATCTATTCTCATCACAGCTTTCCCCACGGGCTTTGTATCTAACAAAGAACACAGAGCATGTTTTCACCTATCGGCCAGAGTGTGACTCCGTGCCTTAATGTAGCTTCATTTTCAAAGGTTAAACACTCACAGCTCCACTGATGTCATTGGGAGATGCAGGTGCTCAGCACCTCTGAAAATCAGAGACTGTGTTCAAATCTTTTTTCATTCCATTCTTACTGCTGACTGGACAGTTTGCTTTTTTCTGATGGACACATTCTATGAACTTGTCTGTGCGATAAGCAGCGGAATGGCTAAGTGGTAAGGGTGCTGGCCAGGGTGGGCATGAATTCAATTTCCTCCTCTGCCACAGACTTCCTGTGGGATCTCGGGCAAGTCACTTAGTCTCTCTGTGCTTCCGTTTCTCAGCTGTAAAATGAGGATAATAGCCCTGCCTCACAGTGGCATTGTGAATATAAAGCCCTTAAAGGCTGAAGGGCTCAAATGCTAGATAATAAGGGGCCTATAAACACAGGCGCCGACTTTTTCAAACTGATGGGGGGTGCTCAATCCCCAGCTCTGCCCCAGCCCCCAGCCCCACTCCACCCTTCCTCTAAGGCCCTACCTCCTGTTCTTGGAGGGTGGGAGGGGCTGGGAGAGATGGGGAGGGTCTGATCCGCCGGGCTGCCAGCGGGTGGGAGGCGGGGGGATGCAGGAGCTGATAGGGGGTTACTGGCGGATGCGGAGCACTCACCATTTTCCCTCCATGGATGCTCCAGTCCTGGAGCACCCACAGAGTCAGCGCCTATGCATATAAATACCCTAGATAGATGTCAGGGCAATATAACACCTGACTAGTGTGTTATTAAAGGAATTTTTACTTCCACATTACTCTTATTCCACTCAGGATGTTTTGCTTTGTTTTAAATATGCTATTCCCTTTCCCCTAAAGACCCTCTTAATAATAGAACTGTTTGGTTTGGTGATAGGCAAAGACAGAGGCCAATGAAGACAGTAAGCAAATACATACCCAAGCAGATGTCTGAAGTGCACCCCCTCTAGAATTTGCAAATGCTTCAATTCCTATATCCTGCCTCTTCTCTTGATTCCAAATGTCCAGCCTAACTTGGCTTCTTGACAGAAGCTTATTGGCTGCAATGAAGTCAACAGGAGCCAAGCTTGGCCAACATTGAGCGCTTGTGAC
This sequence comes from Gopherus flavomarginatus, assembly GCF_025201925.1. Lineage (NCBI taxonomy): Eukaryota > Metazoa > Chordata > Testudines > Testudinidae > Gopherus > Gopherus flavomarginatus. The sequence goes on along the minus strand of NC_066626.1, from coordinate 20,802,697 downwards.
CCTTCCACCCTATGTAACCTGCCCAGGGTCCTAAAGTGACTTGGTGAAAAGTGAGAGACCAGAGGTCAAGAGTCGTGGTTGCTGCTCTCTTGTCATAACTGCCTGGCCACCACACCTGACATGGATATAAATATTTCCAATGAAAATAAGAAAACAGTAATAAAGAGAGTGGAAACCATTCTTGAGGATAACACAGCTACTCCCCCATGTGTGATGAGTGAAAAGCAGCCTGCAACCATTAGATACGATGCCACCTGACCCAACCTGGCAAACATCTACATTTGAGTGGTAAAAGATACATCCTAATAAATATAGACTTGGAAAAAATAGTGGCTGGAATGTATCACAAGTATCAAAGCAACAGAAACTTCACAGTACTGCAAGAGGGGTGCGCATTTACAGTAGCTACCTCGCACAAGCAAAGAGTGAGGCAAACAAAACCTGTCTCTTTTCAAAAGCCGCCCTCCTAATATGTATTCAGTACTTTCCTACGTTGCAAACACCTGGGAACTAGCATAAGCTGGAGGGAAACATGGATTTCTCTTCCTGCTGGTTCCGCGTTGATTACAATTAAAAAAGGAGGAATTGAAAGGAAAGCGTATTTGAGTGCATATCCCCCAACCAAGACGACTCTTGTTAATTGATTCTTTTCTGTATTTTTCTCTGATTGTTAAAAGTGCGAATTCTATAACTTTGCACAACAATGTGAGAGCACCATTCAGACATAGTAACAAATGTTACAATTAATTGGGATGCACAGCTTTTAATTTCAAGTTAATACAGTATAGAGGTTTTTATGTCCAACATTTCAAATGCCACAGCATGTTGATGAAAAGAAATTACATTGATGAAACAGTCTGGCGGTGATTAATATCATCCGTAACTCCTAGTGATGTAACAGCTTCAGTATTCTCTCTTCCACAAAGTGATGTCCAATTACTCGCTATTGATCAGATATTGCATTGCACCAAATGGAATGCCAGCATCAATTCATTCCATCCTACTGAATTTCAGCCAATATCAATGGATAATTGGCACATGTTTCCCTGGAACATTTGTCTGCCATCAGGGAGCTGATTAACAGGTTGGCAGTTTTTGTTTGTGAAAAGGGTGAGGGGAAGAAAAGAAATGTGCAAATTCTGTTTGTGAATTTGTTCTTAAAACTGTCACTGAGAGAATGGGAATGTTTTTCCCCGCGACTAAATTTGTTTTATGCAAGCAGCTGTGTGCACCCTGCAGACATTTTAACATTCTAGGCTGCTCTTCACTTATTTTTTATGGATAATCAGGTGAAAAATTAAAGTCCAATAGCTACATGAAAACCACACAAATCATCTTCTGTATCCAGTCATATGCTCAGTCATAACTCACATTCGAAACGAAGCCCTAGAAATCCATGATTTATATCAGCATGTATCATTTCCTCATGCAAAGCTCATCAGAGCAAGCTTATGTGTCAGCCAAAGTCATTCCCACGAAAGGAAATGGAGAAGAAGTGCGTGGGTTGTCTTAGGACACCAGTTTTGACTTCTCACCGCACAAAAAGGTGCTTTGGGCTTCAGCTCAGCTGTTAATGTGTTACATGGCCAGCTGATGTGTCATTAACTCTGATGTTGCCCTCCCTTCATTTTTATGGATTTATTTATTTTTTCATCCTGCTGTTATTGGTACACTTGTAACATTATTTTCATACTCACTTGACAAAAATAAAAAAAATCCTAACAAGTAGTGTCAGTGCCCATTAACCTCTCTTGGGATTGTCATCAGCCATGTGACTGACACATTGGGGGATTACTAGACAAAATGTAACAACATCTGCCATGTATGCTATAACTTCCCTTAGATTCCTCACACCTTATTTTCACTTTCAGCTCCTAACAGGAGTGGGATTTGTTCTGCTGTCTCTCGGCTGCCAAGGTGCCAGTAGTATGCCAGTCTTCTACAGCAAACTGAGAAGATTAAGAAAACAGCCTTGTTAAAACTGGACATTAAAATAAGGGTTGTCATGAGCTGTCCACAATGCTTTGCTGCTGATCTCTGAGGGCCTGGCTTGGCACATATTGCCGAAGAGCATGCTTGCACTTCCTTGAACAATAAATATTGCAGCTGAGAAATTACAAATTTAGGAGTCCCAGTCCAACACTCGCTTAACTTTGTGCACTTGAGTCATCCCATCAGAGTACTCAGGGGTGCAAAATTAAGCGCATGTGCAAGTCTTTGTGGGATCAGGCCCTATGCCTTAGAGACCAGATGGTATGTCTTGGAAAGCTTTGCAAAATATTTTATTTAGAAACAATTCTGCTTATTATTCTAATTGTGCATTTATTTAGCGATCAACGAAGGTGTCCTTGGCATGATGCACACACTGAGAAACAGTCCCTTCCCCGAGGAGCTTGCAATGTAACTAAATATAACCACATGGATAGAAGGTGAATACTTACCTGATCTTTGTTTCTTAAGAGTTCATCTGTCTCCATCTGAAGCCATAATTTTCTGTTTGTGACAGCCCAATCATTTCTACAATAGCCAGCTGCAAAGTCTCGAAAGGGAGTAGGATTTACGGTGAGGAAGATGGTGAGTTTCGTAGGGCAGGACCAGCTTGCTTGTATGATTGAGTGCACAACTCTGCTAGGAGCAAAGTGCAATATTGCACTAGTTTGGAAGGACAAACGTTCTCCTTTCCTAGTATGATGGAGAGACAATTTAAGGAATAATCCCAACAGCATTGGCTTGTTCTTCTATGGACAACAATCTGAGTATGATGAATTAATCTGGTCCTCACACTTGGATTACATCAACCACGTTCCCTTAAGGAACAATATAATATCCCATGCTCTAGATCAGATCTTCTAATGTGGCAGGTCCTACATTTTCAAAAGTGACTAGTGATTTGGGATACCCAACTTCAGAAGTCCTAAACCAGCCTGATTTTCAGGGAGCAAGTGCTCAGCACTTTCTGAAAATCAAACCCTTTAAAGTGTCTCAAATTGAGTACTCCAGTATCAAGGCACTCAAAATTAGGAGTGACATTTGAAAATGTAAGCCCATATACCTGCACAATGGAACCTTCCTTTTGAGTTAACAGTATTGCCAACACTGCTGATTTTATCATGAGTCTTCCAATGGTTAATGGTTTTTTTCTGAAGACCCCTATTTCTGAAGTCATGTGATGAGGTGAGATTCTCCACTTTCAGGTTTGTTGGGTTTTTTTAAAGTTAATTTATGGTCATTCAGAAAAGTTTGAAAACATGAATCCTAATCACTCAAAAACTGGATGGCAAATAAAATGAACCCCAAAATTATTTTTTAAATCTCATGATTTTTGGACATGTGGGACTGGCAATAGTGTGTGGGTGGGGGGAAATGATCAAATATGATTATATGGGGTTTAATAATTCTAAGACATTTTATGTGAACCTATGTTGCCTCTAACAAGAGGTAATATTTCTTCTTAGTCCCTTTTCTGAATATAAGAATAATACATTGCACTTATGGATGGACTTCCACTCAGGGATCTCAAAGAGTTATACAAACCTTAATGAATTTAGTCTTACAACATCCTGTGTGGCAGGAAAATACTATTAACCCCATTTCACAGCTAAGGACATTGATACAAGGCAGAAATTCAGTGTAGTGGGCAATGCTTTTTGCACCGCCTATACCCCTTGGAACCTGAATGGTGCAGGGGGGCATGAATTCCTCCCAGAAGGATGAAATAATTTGAACCCAGATCTTCTGATTCTCAGTCTTGTAGTTTAACCATAAGACCACCCTTTTTACGCACCTTTCTCAACAAAACTTGTTTGGAATCTGCGATGGGAGATGGATGGTGTCTTTGTCTAGTTTGTTTTTGTCCTCTGACATGTTTGTCAAGAAGCCAGGGGAAGAAGGCTTTAATTCTTGTGAAACATTTGCATTTATTATGATGTTGATTAATATGTATGTTACGCTATGGACATTTTTATACAAGCTCGGTTTGCTGCAAACTTCACTAGAAGTAGAGAATGAAGGAAGAGAAAACACAGAGACTGATTTCTATCAGCAGACTTTTTTTTTTCCAAATGGAAAGTGTTTAAAACAGAGATGAGCCTCAGCCAAACACCTCAATTCAAATGTCCACCGAACTTTTCACATTTTCAGATCCAGTCCTAGAACCAAAAAACTCTGCAGTTCTGGTCTATCTCCAGCTTATTGTTTTCTGAAACATATCAGTGGCTCTTTAAATGGTCCAAAAAAAACCCCCAAAAAAACAGAGAGACAGAGAAATATTCACACTTTGTATATTGTAGTATAAATATTAACCTCATCCTGAGTTTGCTAAACTTCGGCTCAGATCATGCCCCCTCCAGCCTCACACATGGCTTTCCTCCACTCTGTGCAGAAGGAAGGGAACAGTTCTGTCTCACACACCCGTCCAGGCCCTGCAGAGGACTCTCTCTGGGCCTCAGTGCCCAATTAGGAGGAAGGAGTGGAGATTGTGTAGATCCAGAGACCCATCACCGTATTGGCAACCCCAAGCCTTTAAAAGTCATGAGTCGGGTCCCAGAAAAAATCACAAGTGGCTAAAATAAATAAGATTTTCTAAGAAAATAATAATTTGGGGGTTCTTTTAATGTTTAGGGTCTGCTCCACTCATATTTTCAAGCTTTTGTCTGCAGCCATGAGGCCTGGATAGATATGTGCTCTCATTCCCCCCAGCCTTTTTAAGTGATCTGAGATCTCATTGTCTCCAGGGGCTGGGGATCTAAGAAAAAACAGAAATATCACAAGACTTGTGATAACACCTTGAGCATTGTCACCACAGACATGGCCTTAGGTTGCATTACGTCTTCCATGGAGACCTCACTGAGATTTCTGAGGAAGCTGCATCCCAAATACCTTGAGGCCTAGTATTTCTCCTTCCCAATCTGCACTCCAAGCTCTCCATCATACCAGAGGAAATCCAGAATCACTTCCTTGGATGTTCTGGTACTTAACTCCATTGCAGTTGCTCTAGATTTACACTGGGGGATCTGAGAAGAGATTTTGGTCTTAAATTGTAAGTGTGAGTGGGTGGGGGACGGGGGAGTGACTTCTCATTCCCACTGAGATCATACACATTCTGCAAAATTAGGGTTCAGATATAGTATTATTGCAGTATTCAGGTGCATAAAGAGAGGTGGGGTGGGGGAGAGAATTGAGGAGACAACATGATTTAGCCAACACTCTATCCATGGCAAGAAGCTTCACAATTCTAGAAGGCCCTCAAATATTTAATAAAAATACAGTGATAGGCTTAAGTGAAGAAGGTAGTGGGATAGGCCTCATCTGATGCCTATGATAAGAGAGCCCTGTAATTGAGCTGAAATGAAGGAGCAGTCCCAGTCCCACCCTCTCCATTCCCCCACATACAGTGATATTACATTTTTTCCACTTGGATGCCCTCTCCAAGGCCACTAATCTATAGGTCTCAGAAGGGATAATCCACTGACATCCAATTTTCTGGGAAGGTTTCTCTTTTTTCCCCCTAAATGAAGCAATTTGTTCACTGAGTGGTGAAAGTGTTAACTCTTTCCCAGCTAAATAGTCTTCACAAAGCAAAGATTAGCGTGTTCACAGGAGATTAGAGAACCAGTGCATCCAGTTGCCTCTCTAATGTCCTGAATGTGATGGGAAGCCACATCTTTGGTCTGAAAGTACATCCAAAGGGAAAATTCTGAATCGCCCCCCTGCGAATAAAGTACAGGCAAAGCCACCAGCCCAATTTCAGGATCTCAAAAATTACAGACACCTAGATTAAGAGATGGGTTCAAATGGCACAGTTTTGGATCCATGCTCAGATTTAGATTTCTCCATAGTTTTCTGGTGGCTGGATATGAGTCAAGCCCATTTCTAAGATTGATATTCCTCTTTATTACAGCACTAATGTGTTTCTTTTCCCAGTCATGAAGGCTTTGAAGATGAGATAAAGATGCTATTGAATCAGGATAGCATTTGATCCTTCTCCTGATAAGGAAACTTCCCTTGACTTCACTAGAAGAACAATAAGGAGGAACCAGTACAGAGCACTTCCACACCAGGGTGTGATGGTCAGATACTAGCCAAACACTATGAAAGTGCTTTGGATCAAGACACTGCCCTGTGATATAACTGGGACATCCTACACAGCAACTGGGAAACTGAAAAGATATCCACAATTAAAATACTTTGATCATAGTATAACTAGAGGAGGATGAATGTGATTAATGTATCCGTACACACACTGTGCCCAGAGGGAAACACTCTGGGACTCTTTCTTTTGAGGTAAAAATATTGCTAGAAGACCTCACAATCTATTTATTGGAGCGCTCGCACACGCTGGCACAATCCATAATGTCAAATGAGAGCCTGGTGTTCTCTTTGATGAGAGGTCACCCGGATGCAAATAACCTGTCCTCCAGCCAAGAAATCTGTGCTGTTCATAGGCACAGCTAGGGGCATAAGTCAGGAAGGGTCCCCACTGCTCTGCCCAGTTTGAGGAACAATTTCTCTGACTCAAAATGCGGAAGCCTGGGGTGTTTCACATGACATCAGTCTACTTACCTCCATTGCATGACTCAAATCCTGTCTGCAAGGAAATGCAAGTGTGTGTGTGTGACATTGGGGGGGCGGGAGGGGGAGACAGTTCCTAATGCTATAAATTAATCCCTTCACAGGAAGAAAGCAAGTAAAAAAAAAGGCAGAGGAAGCAAAAAAAAGTAGCTGTCAGAGACTTTCACTACCAATACAGAGGGCTTCGTTCCGGAAACAGTTGGCCTGCAGTGCTCCAGTCTCAGGAAATCCTGAGCAAAACTGCAGTCTGCTCCCTGCACGATATAAATTCCTTCCTCAGTGGAGCAGGACCCTTGTGGGGATGATCTCTAGGCTGACCTTGGTGGCTCTCGAGGGTTAATTGCAAGAAGAGCTACAATCTCCCGCAACCTATTGCTAATTAAAGTCTTACTAATAAGTGGGCTCCCTGAGGGATAAATAGCATTTTACAACTTAAGTCTCCCTGTTCCTTTTACAAACACACACAAACACCGTTTCCCCCCCACACACACACACACACACCTCATGTTTCATTAACTTCTCCCAGGGCCTGTTACCCCTGTACCCTGACACTGGCCAGTAGCTGACAGATTAGATGGCCAGGACTTCCCGGCAGCTAGCTGTTCCCTGGCTGCTAATTCAGCACACCCTCCCCAACTTGCACTGTACTCTCTGCGGCCAGAGCTGGGGATCTGGGCCAATGTTATTTAGTAGCCACTAAGCTGTTAGAGCCTGTCAGTCTATGATTTGTGGGTATGGTTGCTTTCCTCACAGAGAGATCTCCCATTTTCCTTCATACTACTTCTACCCATTAACTTCACCCTATGCCACCTTCTGGCATGAGGAGTTTGTGGCACTGCTCCTGAATTGGCAAGAGGGAGGCTGCAATGGGAGCAGCCCCCACCTTCCCCTCTGTCTACACTTACTCTCAGAGCAGAGCTGGGCAGATAGTGCAGAAACATTTCCGTGCATATTAATTCACATTTTTACATTATTCATATAAATTATTTGGCCAATAATTTGGGATGACTAATAGATTCAAGAGAACTGGGGCCAGAAAAGAGCAAAATAAAATTGTTGAATAATGTAATCACTGCAAATTATGGCCTCAGATCCACTTATTCTACAGCACTTTCAGTCTCTGCTGGCATGACAGCAAAAGGCCAAGATGGGATCTCAGAGTCTATCATGTGACTTAATGTTACACTAGTTCTACAGGGATGAGCAGCTCACAATTCTTTTAAAACCAGGTGCTCATCTGTGCTCCTAGCTCTTCTCTCTTTAAATTAAATGTCCCAGTTCCCAATGTGTTTACACAACAGCTTTGCCTCTCATACAGCTTCCTGCTCAGTCCGCACTTGAAAATGTGCACATTGGTTTGTTTAAAGTAAAGCCTTAGCCAGGGAAATTGTCAGATAAGACAGACTGTACGCAAGAAAGTTTTTTCTAGTCCTCGATTACTCTCTCCCTCTGTCTGTCTGTTACTGCTTCTAGCTAGTGAGGTCTGAGACAGATGGCTGATGAAAAGAATGAGATGGGGGAGAGGGGCTTATATTCCATCAGGGCAGGAGACAGAGACTAGCTTGACTGGAGATCACCTCCCTTGGGGTGGCCGAGGCCTGGCTGGGCTGTCATTATCTTACAGTCTGTGAGAATGCCCACTCTTTTGCTAAGGCAGAGTCCCCAGTGAGCAGCAAAGCAGAGTAGTAATGGGCTGGTTGGTTGTTACAGCAGTTGATGAAGTAATAGCGTTAGCCTGCTGTTTCCTCTCTCATCATTTCCATTCTCATTTGTTACAGAGAATGGCAACATGTCAATACGACTCAAGTCGACATGGGAGTTCTTGTATTCCAACTGTGGGGATGTCCAGAGGCACCTGGAAATCTGTTGCAGTTATAGCTGTAATTCTCAAAGCTTTACACAACAGCCTTTTCAGGAAACAAACCTGAGGCAAGATTCTCACATCAGATACACAACTGTAAACATGGACTACCTCTATTGAAATCAGTAGTGTTACCCCATATTTACACTGGTGTTTCTGAGATCAGAATATGGACCCTCTCCAGTACAGAATAGACTCTAGTTCTAATAAACCACCCAGATGGTCAAAATGGCACGAACACATTGTAATCAAAGTATATCTTAATAGCTCTGATTTTTCCAGCAGTCATGGCAGGATGTCACCTCTAAGGGGCAGTATGCGTGTGTGTTACAAGAAAGATAGCAGAGCTAATGTTCAGTTGAGATAACTCTGCAACTTGTTTTCCTGGCTGAGAAATAAGACACAATATATAAAGTTGCTTTAAGGACAAGTATAATAAACATGTCCCATAAATGATGTAAGGCATGAGGAAAGTCCAGCATTGCTTAGAATATTTTATGAGAAATTTATTGCAGTTAATTGAAGGGGAGAGATTGATCACCGAGGAATCTAGCTCATTACTTTACAAAACCTGGATAAATGGCATGTCACTTCTCCGTCTGCTTAGCGTTCTCCTTTGAAAACCTCTCTCTTTAAAAAATGTATTCCAAACCACATCCAGAATGATGTTCCAAACCTGAGTTTCCCCTTCCCCCGCCACTTAAATACACAGGAAAATAAAAGGAGACAGGCAGTATCATAATTCCAGTTCATTTCCTTTTTCTCTTCCCCGACATTTTGAAATGTATTTTAATCCTAGCACAGTATTGTAAGAGGGGAGGCCAGGAAAAATGTCCCTTCATCTTGCCCCTTCTTCCGCTCCCTCGGTGGTTCCTTCAGTTGTGCTCACACAGTGAACTAGTGATGTCGAGTGCTAACAGCAGTGGCCTGCAATACTGCTATAAGCTTCTTTGCAGTGGAACCCTGCCAGCCATTGATCCAACAGTGGGATTTATCTCAGCAGTGCAACTGCACTCAGGGCCTGATTCTAGCTTGTGGAATATTTCTGATAATAAGAGTGCCTAAATGAAGCATCCTTTAAAAGGTCTTCACTGTTAATTTGGCAGGGGGAAAAGCCAGAACATTACGCTCAATTTTTCCAACCACTTTGGCTGTCCACGCCAGCCACTGAATAGATGTCTGTAATTAGATGGCTCAAAACAGAAATATTACCTGACGTAGAGTTGGACTAGGCTAACTAGACATGTGTAGGGATGCTGATTAGACCCATCCTTCTGCTACCACCTTCCGCTGACTGCGTGAGTATTAGTCACTTCACAGTTATAAGCCACAGGAAGGGAAATTGGAGGGTACTAGAAAGCTGTTAGAGAAGAACCCGGCTATTTCACACTAAAGCCTGAGAATTACGGAACGCTGCAGGTTGGTGAGTGAGGGGTAAGGTTTGCCTATAAACCTGGACCATAGTGGCTGGGAGGGAGCCACCCACCTAGCACACAAGGGGCTGAGGGCTGGAGAAGCAGCACCTGGTAGAAGCTCTGGCGGATAGCTCTGCCCGTGCGGCAACATCACGGCTCTCGCCTGCAGGGATATTGGAGGGTTTGCTCCCATGAATAATCAATGGCCTCTCTCATCTCCTACACCTGACAGTAGCACAGAAAACCTTCGAGGAGCCTGTAGACCTTTAGGCAGGTACCCCAGCGGGAAGAGTCCATGGTCCACCATCTAGTAATTGTGGGGATGATTTTTATGCAGTTCCCGGTGGTCACTGGGCCAAGTGGGTGCAGTAAGAGGGGAGTAACAGGGGGAGACAGACACCTGTGCACACAGAGAAAATGGGGTTTATAAAAAGTGCTCTTACTTTTCTGACCCCCTCCAATCAGATGTTAGACCAAAGCACAACCAGTACTTGATCTAGGTCAGTGAATAGTCTCAGTGTACCATGTACTGGGGTCCTATACTGCATGTAGTTGCTCCTTCCGTATAAATGGAGAGCCTGATTTGCCAGGATTTACTCACTATAAATAGCAGTTATAGGTGCAATTGCTGAAACCAATCTCCTATATTGCCTTGTTGTCCTGTACTGCCATTGATCAAAGGGTACATGATGGGGACTGAAAGGAAAACACAGATGGCCACTTGTGCACATGTCCTGAAGGGAAGGTTGGAGATTTGAACAACGTTCAGATTTTTTTTAAAAAAACTGCTGCCCTCTGGTGGTTACACTACAGCCAGCCTCAGGGTCTTAGGCCTGGCCTAGACCTGCTACCTGCAAGTTCTTCCAGAACAATGTAGGGTGTGACTTTAAAGCAGATTAACTATTCCTGATTAACTCCATGTGTAGACAAGCACATAGGTTTTGTCTATCTACGCTATGAACCCTTTGCCAGGAGAGCTGGCCCAGAAGAGCCTCCTAGTGTAGGCATGGTGCACACCGACACAAGGAGAAGTTCTGCCAGTGCAGGAACACCATGTCTTCTAATGACATTAGCTATGCTGACAAAAGTGCTCTTTTGTCGCCACAACTGCATCTATACCAGGGGTTTTGCCTGTGTTGCTATGTCAGCTGTGGGAGGGTGGGGGGTAGGTTTCTTTCACAATCTAACCAACATAGCTTTGTAGTGTACACCTGGGCTTATTCTCATTGACACGAAAGCCCTTTTGCACCATTCTGGCAGTGTAAAAGAGCCTCAAAGGGTCATTTACCAGTGCAGTGCGAAGGAGAAGCTTTCTCTCAGTGCCTCAGTAGCTATTGGCTGGGAATCTGATCTTGTTGACCCTTACTCGTACAAGTAGCCCATTGACTGTAACGAGGTTGCTTCCGTCTATGGAGTACGTGCATCATCGGGGCTACTTGCAGGAATATTAATCCCAGGAGTGAGGCTTTTCAGGAACAGCCCCTGCTTTTGAGGGGCTGGTTACTAGCCAATCATTTTTCAAATGGACTGGCCCTCTCCTGCCTTTCCCTGTCATTTTTAGTCTTAGGCATTATCTAATTTGGTTGAATTATTGTGCTAAGAGTAACCAGCTCTCATGCAGCAGGCTGTAAACTGGTCATTCCCAACCATTGCTGCCCACGCTACCCTAGTGAAAATTTAGCAGTTGGACACCAACACTTACACTCTGTCCTGCATGCTATGCCCTGTGTAGCCATCCATTTCCCCCCTTGCCTCTACCCTTTTTTGTCTCTCTGTGAAGGTACAAGCTGGCAGGAGGTGCTTGGGGGAGGGCAGAGAGCAGTGAGAGGCCTCGGGGGAGCAGGGTGAAGTGGGGGCGGGAAGAGGTGAAGTGAGGGCAAGGCCTCGAGCGAAGGGGCGGAGCAGGGGCTGGAAGAGGCAGAGTGAGGGTGGGGCCTCGGGCAAGGGGCGGAATGGGGGAGGGGATGCAAGACGCAGCAGGGGTGGAGCACCCACAGGGAAAAATAAAAGTCAGCACCTGTGGTCCCACTTGCTACACTTGGGAAAAGGACCCGCAACTTAATTGGCTGATCCTCGTAAAAGAAGGTAGTTGGAAATGGAGAGCAGTCCCGCAATACCAGCCAGAAAGCTGAGGGGCCAATGGCTCTGTGCCTGATGGACTGCAGCTGGAACACCTGCAGAGGAGTACTGCTCCCAAGCAACAAATGGCCAGAAGGGTGGCTGTGGGAAGTCCTGTTATTAGTCGGGCTCTGAGGTAAGAGCCAGGAAAGTCTGGGTTGATGGATTTAGGAGTGGGAGGGACAGACTTGGGGACGGGACTACATCTCTGCAGTCAGAGTCTGTGAAACTTTTGATCTTCTTTTGTTAAGGAGGCTTGACATAAAAGAACAACCCAAAACAACTAATCCTGCTGGAAACTGCATTCCCTGGGTTCTGTGAGAGGGCTCCGGGCAGAATTTCCCTGGCAGGGAGCTGGTTCAGCTCAAGCTAACGCGGGTCCAGCAGAAGGAGGGTGCTCTAAGGTAGGCCCCAATCCTTTAACACTCTTCTTTACTTTCTTCCCTTGTTTCATTCCTCCTCCCCGGGGCTCTTTTTTGGAGCTTGGCAAACTCTGGCAAAAAGTGCAGTTTTGGGGCGACTGAAACTTTGCAACTTTGGGTACAATTCAGTGAATAGTTTGGGATGAATAAAAACAAGGAGGAGGACAATGAAAACAGTTCATTTCAACATCAATTAAAAATGAACTGCTTTGACATTTTGCTTCAAACGGATCAGTTTCATTGCGAAATGCCACTCAAAATGACACTCAAAACATGTCAATGGACCCCACATGAAATTTTCTCAGTTGTTTCAGTAAGAAAAATAGAAAAAAAATCAGTTTGGGTTTGAAACAAACCAATGTTTTTCCTTCAGATTTTTTTTGTTTGACCACCAACCTGAAAAATCAGTTATTCACTCAGCTCCCCTCTCCCTCTCCAACCTGCTGCTCACTGTAAGCTTGCCTCTTGTTCTGGCTACTTCTGGGTGGGACACGTCTACTGGCAGCTCCCTGGGGCCAGGCTACAGGAGCGCCAGGGGCAGAGCTGACTGCAGTGGGAACAGAAACGACTTTGCCTGAGGCTCCCTACGCGTGAGCTGCTTTCACACCCAGACCATCGTGAAGAAAGACAGGGAATGTGGACAAGGAGCCACCTCACCTGGAGCCGTGGGAATGTGTTCACAGAGTGGGAATATGGGGCGATCGTTGCAGGAATGCTTCCCACTTAAACCCTAATCCAACTCTCGCTGAAGTCGATGAAAAGATACCTGTTGACCTGGGAGTTGGATTAGGCCCTTGCATCTTTATTTATTTGGGCCCTGCTTTAGTGCATGCTGAATCAGGGCCTTGCCTAGTGCACTATAAGGGAGTTTCACCTTCTGAAGCATGAGCTATTGGCTCTGCCGGAGGAAACATAATGGAGATGCTGGGACAGTGATGTGGTTTAGCATATCCTCCATCTCACGTCCTACTTGTCATTTCAAATTGTTGATGGCATCTTTTTACGAGTCTCAAATGAAATCTGTATGTTAATTTACCGATCTTCTGTTCTCTCACTATGCCCAGGAGAGGCACATCTGTGTTGCCTCCAGCACTCAGTAAAGTTTGGTTCCTGATGCTCAGTCAGGAACATCTGGAATGTCATGATGTTGACTCATCCTTTCAAGAGTCCTTTTCATTTCCAACATTTACCCACTTAACCATGAACAATAATATTTATGGAGAGAGCTGTCCATTTATACATAAATATTGTTGGTCGTGCTTTCAGTGACAACCGCTACCTAGGCAGCCAGCTATTTCTCTGACAATGTAGGCAATGGATTAAAGCCCACCCAAGGTAATTAATCTCCTGACTGTACTGCTAACCCTGCAACAGATGTTGCCACCCTGATTAGCACTGAGTCAGTGCTGACTGCCTGTTTGAGGAGTCTCGTCAATCCAAGAAAGGAGACAGAACCAGGAGGACATGGCGGGAACAACAGCAAACGAATATGAGTGTCAAGACACTATGGACTGTGTCTGATCAGGACTTGGACAGAACACTGGTGCATGGAAGAAAAAGCCCCATCACACCTCTGCATCCAGACCTTGGGTCCAGGTACATGCTGGGTGCTGGCTTACTCACCGCTCCTAGAACACATGCTCCGGGAAGGGTGAGGAATGATGAGAGCTTAGCTCCACCATCCTCCACTCTCCAACCAATGCATCTGAACTGCTGTGTGCTGGTTGTCATTTGGGGCTGGTGTAGGACAGCAGCAAATTGCGAACCAAAGCAAAGGAGAAAGAATTGTGATGCAGAGGGGTGTGTTTGAGAGTCACAAGGCCTCTCAGGGCTCCCACCTACACACTAGGAGTTGTTCCAGCTTCTGGGCTGTGCTTAGAATTAGAATCCAGCTTTTGTTGACTGACCAGAGAGTTTTGGGTGAATAAGCAATTCAAGGCAGGGCCCTGAAACATTTTACATGGTTAAATTAAGATTTTAAAACAAAAAATACTTTGAAATTAAACAAACTTGAAATTTTCAAAGAAAAATGTTGACAGAACTAAAAAAATTCAATTAAACTTTTTCATGTGGGAAATCACTTCCCCTCCAGATCTCATTCCTTAAAATAGAACAATACGGAGGGAAAGAAAAAACAGAACTTGGATTGTAAGCCCTTTGGGGACAGGAACTGTCTTTTTGTTCTGTTTGTACAGTACCTAGCACAATCGGGTTCCGGGTCCATGACGAGAGCTCCTGGGCTTTACAGTACTACAAATAATGAATCACCATAATAAACGGATGGTGGTCTACCTTTCAGCTTACTACTTTATAAGGGCCCCTGTCAGCTAGGTATATATATGTAAATATCTGATATCTAATCTCGTCCTTTAAAAGGGCGATTGCATGGTATTACATGAAGCCTAATTCAAATTCATCTCACCGCACTGTATTTATTGACGGTTGTACTGTTCCATGTTATTGTTTAATGGGTTGGAGACAAATGTTTTATATTAATTCTAATTTTCCTTAAATTGCCTTATTTCAAGCTTTATAACAAATTAACACAAGGGCACCTTTTTTGTTGGGGAGCTTGTCTCATTCATAGTTCATCATAAGAAATGAAAATGCTTTTTTAACTTCATGGTTCTCTCGTGCATGCTCGCTGGACACACTCTGTAAGTACAAAGAGATTTTTCCTCAGGGCCTCATTGACAGTAATGTTGGGATTAGAGATGGTCAGAAAAATTCAGACAAAAATATTGTTTTGTCAACATTTGCTGATTTGGCAAAATTGAAGTGTTCCATGGAGACAATTCAATGTTGCTGATGTTCCGACAGAATCCAGGGTCCACAGCTTCTGGGGTCTGTGACTCTGGGGCAGCCAGCCATGTGGACTGCTCTGCAGATGGGAACCCAGGAATTCCAGCATCCGTGGCCCTGGGGTGGTCCACGAGGTGGACTGCCTTAGAATTGAGGAGCCCAGTACTCCAGAACTCCATTCCCTTTTCTGGAGAGTTGAGATGTATGGTTTTCATTCCTAATTGGAACGAAACCAAGTTTCACAGTATTAAGATCCCCCATGAATCAGAATTAGCTTTCTCTACCCAGTGCTAGCTGGGCTGTCCAGAAGTACTCATCATTGCCCTACCTGCTCCCACTGAAATTTGGAAGCTTAGTAAGGCCAGTTGTTGATAATCCCAGCCTACCTTTCTAATACCCCAAAGCTGCCTAGAATAATGTGAACTGCAAAAAAGGTTGATTCAAAGAATTATCATTCTGTATTACAGAAGCTTCTAGAAACCAAGCCCTTTGGGTGCTACACACTGTACAGACATATGATGTAATTCTTAGTTCCTCAAAGCTACCCGCCTCTCCAGTGTAACTTCAAATGTCTTCTCCCACCACACATGCTCAGTAGATAGGTACTATTTCCACCTCAACTCAAGTGACAGACTATTGTGCCATGAAGGGAGTGCACCACAAGCCTCAAGAGGAAATGTAACAGCCAGGTTGGAGGAGAGCATGGCCAGTCCTCCCCCTGCATTCCTGTGGAGCGGCTGGCAGCTAGCACTGGGAAAAGAGCACAAGGTTCCACTCTAAGGTTGGCATAAGGAGCATTCAGCAACATGCGTCCATGAGTGCTTCAGGGGACAGGATATTCCAGTGCACTACCAATAAGTGCAGCAGCCGCACAGAGTCACTCCAGAGAGGAAGGTGGCAAGCAGTGGGCCACAGATGTCTAATATGAAAGCTCTGTTTTGCTACTGGTGAGGGACATGCCAACCTGTAGCGAATGTGTGTGCTGCGACCTAAATGGAAAGGGAGTTTTATCTCTCTGAGACAATTTATATTAATCCCCGACGCTGCTCCTGGAACTAAGGGCATCTTCTTAGACCTAATTTAATTTCTCACATCTTCTAACTAGTGCAGGGGTTGCTTTTGTACCATTTTAGACTCTCTGATTCTGCTCATTCAAAATTTGTTTGTTCAACAGAAAATAAAACACCCCCAGAGCTATCACATACCCACGCTCACTTACTTGGAAAGAAAGACTTTCAGAGGCAGAAGATAAATAGCATGTCAAAAGTGGTTTGGAGGGGCGGCAGCTGAGTAATTCCTGGCTTCCTATGACTTTCTCCAGCTGTTGTGTCCCACTGTAATTTGGCAGCTGTGCACAGCCTCAGCATAGTTGCTATTTAGTCAGATCAGATCAATACTTCTAAGCACTTGTCTGGTGTAATAATCTCTGGTTAGTCCAGGAATTCGCACTTCTCCTCACATGGTTTGGACAGACTGACTGATAATGATCTGTCCATCCATCCACGATCAATCACTTACTAATCTGTAATTAGAAAATCCCTTAGCAAGGAAACACTGAAAAAGAAATGATATGCTGGGAAAGAAATAGGCCCCAATTCAGCAAAGCCCTTAAGCACTGAAGTCCCACACTAGATGAAAGTATGTCAGTTCCTTACGTATAGGATCATATGCTTCCATGGATAGTGTTCCACAGAGGGAAGAAAAGATATCAATTTACTACCAGTCCAGTCTCTAAAGCTCAAGAATTCTGGTTTATGATGATGATTTATACTATGGTAGCACCTAAGGGTCTCAACCAGGCCAGGACTCCATTGCGGCAGGCATTGCACAAACACATGATGTGCATTGGAGGGTCACTGCTCTGAGAACTCAGAGTCTAAAAGAACTGGTCAAGTTCTCCTGCCTGATATGATGATTGTTAGGGCTGGTCAAAATTTTTCCATTTAAGCTGTTTTTTTGACAGAAAATCAGTTTTTTGATTAAACAATATTTTTTTGAAACACGTCTGCTTTCCATGGCAAATTTTGATTCTTCATCAAAAAAATGAATGAAAAATCAAAATATATTTATTCTGAGATACTGTTGGGATGCGTCATAGGCATTTGAGTCTGTGTGCTTCATACTGCCATTCTCTTCTGGGGGCCAAGATTCACAGCCAAACTACACCTTCCATGATGCACTATGGCCAGAGGACAGCCATAACATATCACCTCTCCTCTCCGAAAAAAGGAGACAGTGGTGCATCAGAGGATATGTAGTCCAACCAAGGAGTCCAGTGTAGAGCATGAGGCACCTGAACTGTGTGTCCCATGAGGCCCTGCGGAGCATTTCAGAATCGAAATATTTTGTTTTACTCAAAACATCTGATAAAAACAGGGCAGTGAATGTTGGTCTTGGCACTAGTTTCTTCGAGACAAGAACCCCATTTTACAACCAGTTTTAATGGCTATATTGAATGACCGAAGCACTGAGCAGGACACCCTGTAAACTAAATACCGTGACTACAGACAATGGCTTACAAGTTCTCATCAGTTGCTGTACTGTCTGCACCTCGACAGTGAAATGTGAAAACATGGCAGCAGATTTCCAAACAAACATGCTCCAACAACAGTAAGTGGGGATATGTGTCTGGTGCTGTGCGTCTTCCTGGGCTGCTATGCACAGATTTCAGTTCTGTATAATAATGTTTTGTGGCTGTTTTCCCTTCAGTTTGATACATGTTTTTCCCCCCAACGCCAATAACTAAAGATTTTGAGGTTGGTATTTTTGAAGGAGCAGCACAGGAGATGTGGCTATTACATAAGCTCCATGACTACAGTAAATAATAGGTTGGCAAGTAAATGTTCAGCACTGTGGGCCAAATTCTCCTCTGCGAGCCACTCAGCTGATCTCATCAAGTCAACTGTAATATTCTGTTCTCCGTTCAGGCAGTGAACTTCCCATTAACTTCAACTGAACATTGCGCAAGTAGGGAAGCAAAATATCAGAGCCACGTTCTGCTGTAGGGAGAGGAGAACATTGCCAAAAGTTGGGAAATCTGTTCCTGTGGTGCAGTGAACGAAATACCGGTTTGAGTGGGAGAGCTAAAATGGACAATTACAACAAGTCAAATCGTGAAACACAAACAAGCATTTAAAGGGAAGATTTTTTTTAAAATAAAACCTATAAACGAAAGTAAAAGCTGCTGCTCTCTGGCTGGCAACTCCGATTTTAAAAAAAAACCCATAGACTGAATTAAAAGCTTAATTTGTGAAGCAGCACTTGAAGCGGCGCTGGAAGTGGAACCACTTGTGCTCAGAGACGACTCCATTTCATTACAACACAGAAATGCTCCCTTCCACAATTGGTTTATGGCTCAAGTACAGTATATCTAGAGAGGAAAACAGATTAGCTGAGCTACGTCTGGGAATGACTGTGCTTATACAGCCACAAACATGCTGTATGGGCATTTGTCAACAATGATTGTTATTCATTTGTTTATTGTATGAACAGTGTGCTGGAAGTTTTACAGGTAAGGTACCTTCCCCACAAAAATTTCCAGTCTAACTGGGCCAGGCACAAATGAGGGCTGGGGAATAGGATATATTGAAAAGCAGGATGCCTGAATGGGGAAGTTTTGCATGCCTCTTGCTAGCAAGAATTTTTAAAAAAAAACAAACACAAATTTTCAGTCATGTGACTTAACACTTCTCGGCAGGACGAACTAGGTGCCTTAGGAAATAAATGAATGTTTGACCTTGAAGACAAAGGAGTTGAAGCATGAACTGGGAAGGGGGGCAGGAGTAAGTGGGGAATCACGGAAGAAGATTTGGAGGCAAAAGTGAAAGGAAAATCGTGACTGGGTGAAGAGGGAACATTGCTGATGAAGCTTGCAGATGACTCAGAAAGATGGAGAGGTAAATAATAATGACCAATCAATTCTCTGGAGTGACCTGGATTGCTGAGTAACCTGGGTTTTTCTGAAAAACATGTGCTTTTAATACATCTACAAACCAAGAATGGTCACGCTTTCCAGATAGAGGCTGAATTCTAGAAGGCAATGATTTTGAAAAGGACTTAGAGGATCACGAGCTCCCAGAGTGATACTATGGCTAACAAAGCTAATGGATGTATAAGAGGAATATAGTAGGAATAGTGAGGGCATATTACTTCTATATACTGAATTAGTGAGACTCTTATTGGAAGACTGCATCCGGACTTCCAAGAGGATGCTGAAAACTTTGAAGGGACTCAGAAAAAAATCTTGAAGAATTATTCAGGTTCTGGAAAACCTGCCTTGCAGTGAGAGACTTAAAAAGCTCAATCCACTTAGCTTATCCAAAAGAAAGTTGAGTTGATCATTATATGTAAGTACGGATGTGGGGAGAAGATTTATGACGATAGGGAGCTTGTTAATCTAGCAAAGAAAAGCATAGTGCGATCCAATGGCTGGCAGCTGGAGCTAGACAAATTCAGAATAGAAATAAGACAATTTTTTTTAACAGTGAAGGTAATTAACCATTGGGTCAAGGTGGATTCTCTGTCACTTGGCTTCTTTAAATCAGGACTGGATGTCTTTGTAAAAGAAATGTTACAGCTCAAACAGAAGTTAGGGGCTTGATGCAGAAATTCCTGTGGGAAATTTTATGGTCTGTATTATGCGGAGGTCAGACTAGACCAGGGGTTCTCAAACTGGGGGTCTTGACCCCTCTGGGGGTCACGAGGTTATTACATGGGGGGTTGCGAGCTGTCACCCTCCACCCCAAACCCTGCTTTGCCTCCAGCATTTATAATGGTGTTAAATATATAAAAAAGTGTTTTTAATGCATAAGGGGGAATGCAGACAGAGGTTTGCTGTGTGAAAGGGGTCACCAGTACAAAAGTCTGAGAACCCCTGGACTAGACGATCCAAATGGTCCCTTCTGGACATAAACTCTACAAATCTGTGAAAACTGAAGCGAGAACTGAGACATAAAGAGGAGTTGGATAGAGCAGGGCTGGGAAACAAGGACAAGATGCTGAAATTAGCTGCAGAAGGTGAGAGAAAGCTCATGAAAGGGATTTGAAGAGGAGCTGGATGTACCAACGGACATGATTTTTGCTGCAGCATGTGGGACAGATTGAAGATGATACTAAAAAGCTCAAGATAATTAAGACCAAAACAGACTGTGAAGAACTTCAAAAAGATCTCACAAAACTAAGTGACTGGGCAACAAAATGGCAAATGAAATTCCATGTGGATAAATGTAAAGTAATGCACACTGGAAAAAATAACCCTAACTATACATACAATGTGATGGGGGCTAATTTAGCTAAAACTAATCAGGAAAGAGATCTTGGAGTTATCGTGGATAGTTCTTTGAAGACATCCACGCAGTGTGCAGAGGCAGTCAAAAAAGCAAACAGGATGTTAGGAATCTTTTAAAAAGGATTAAAGAACAAGACAGAGAATATCTTATTGCCCTTATATAAATCCATGGTACGCCCACATCTTGAATGTGGTCTCCTCATCTCAAAAAAGATATACTGGCATTGGAAAAGGTTCAAAGGGCAACTAAAATGATTAGGGGTTTGGAACGGGTCCCATATGAGGAGAAATTAAAGAGGCTAGGACTTTTCAGCTTGGAAAAGAGGAGACTAAGGGGAGATATGATATAGGTATATAAAATCATTAGTGGTGTGGAGAAAGTGAATAAGGAAAAGTTACTTACTTGTTCCCATTATATAAGAACTAGGGGCCACCAAATGAAATTAATGGGCAGCAGGTTTAAAACAAATAAAAGGAAGTTCTTCTTCACACAGCACACAGTCAACTTGTGGAACTCCTTGCCTGAGGAGATTGTGAAGGCTAGGACTATAACAGGGTTTAAAAGAGAACTAGATAAATTCAGGGAGGTTAAGTCCATTAATAGCTATTAGCCAGGATGGGTAAGGAATGGTGTCTTCTCTATTTGTCAGAGGGTGGAGATGGATGGCGGGAGAGAAATCACTTATGAAGGGGACAAGGTGAGAGTCTAGAAGGTCCAGAAAGAAGAGGATGCGGTAGTTGAGGCAAAGGAATAACCAATGCCTGCACAAGCGCTCTTTGCAGTAGGAGCAGAGAGAAATGTAAAGATCTTGGAAGAGAAAAATACATCCCATTATGAGGGCATGTCACTACCTGTACAAAGGACAGGGAGGATAGTGGGATTGCCACTGATGATAGAGAAGGGAGGAAGAGTGGAAGTTCTTGCCATGTTAATTTTGACCTGGGGCTGGGATATCCAGGAAGAGATGGCACAGAGGATATGTCTACACTTCCAGGTGGCAGTGTGATTTCCAGCTTGAGGAGATATACTCACGCTAGCCCTGATCAAGCTAGCACACATGGCATGGCATGCAGAGTAATGGTGGGAGCCATGGCAGCATGAGCTAGCTACCTGCATGTACCCGTCTGAGACCACAGGCACATATTTGGGGCAACTAGCCCCTCCCACTGCTCAGGCAGCCATGGCTACAGTCTACTTTTAGCGTGCTACCTTGATCAGAGCTAGTACAGGCATTTCCTCTCAAGCTGGGAATCACACCCCCAGCTCAAAGTGTAGGCATACCCAGAGACAGAGGGATGGATCAGGCCAGCGGTGTGATATGAGTAATTTGCATTGAAGCGACAGCAGAACCATAGCAACATGAGATCTGATTCGGAGCTACACCGATGTAACTAAGTTCTCCTCAGTGGTGCCACCTGTGGTTTACACTAGACTCAGCAAGATTAGAACTGGGGCCGCCAAGGTAGAAACACAACAAATTACATTTCAGCTGCTCCATGCCCAAAAATAAATGTAGTCATTCCTTTCCAAAATACCAGATTGATGGCAAAATAGTAAGAACTCAGTAAGTAAGACAATATTGCAGTGAATATAAATGAGAGTTATAAGATAAATGACATTTAGTGACATTAATTAACTGATTAAATTAAACCTGATATTTTAATCAGAATTTGTTTATGCAAAGCTCTGGATAAAAAGTATAGTTTAACCTAGTTACTTTTAAAATTCTGGTTACCATAACAACTTCTCATGATATCAATTAAAGGTGGTCTTTTCTTTGCATTATTTTTAGAACTTTAGTTACCATAACAACATGCCGGTTCATTTGCAAAGAGTTAAAATATGTTGTTGTTCTTTGAGAGACAATCAAAATATGACAAGTGGGATGCCAGGAATTAATACCCCAAAATGGTTGCATGAACACATTTTTCAAACTCCTCATATGTGGAATAAGAGACTTGAGAGATTTCTTGGTGGCTGAAATAAAAAAGGAGGTTATTTATCAGTTGGGAAGGAGTGGGGCCATCAGACCCCAGGGGTATGATGGGCTATCAGAACTACAAGGAGGAACGACACAAATGACAAATCCTTTCATACTAGGTCTCTTGCACTATCAAAGGGGAGAATGTATCCCAGAAGTGAGACAATGACTGGGATTGGCCCCTCCTACAGCAGTTCCCTTCAGCAGAAGGAAAACTCTGAAAGGAGCCCCTCCTGATGTTCCCCAGCCTAGATCATTCTGGTCCCTGGTCTACGAATACAGTCCTGGTAATACAGTCCTGGCAGCCAGTCCTGTTGAGCAAGCAGGCCACATCAGCTGAAGTATCCAGATACCTCCTGGAGGAAGCTAGGGTGTAGGTGCATTAAAGTTAGCCAATTCGAACATCACTGCTTGGGTGATCAAGGCAAGATCCACAAATGAAAGAAAAACACATTGTCAGTGCACCAACTACATACAGAAAGGGTCTTTTAGCTACTGCTGCCACCTGGCATTTTAGGGGTAACCAGCAATGCCAGGGCCCCACCTAAATTCCATACCCGGCTCACAAAGGATGTGCAAGTTGTGGGCGCCAACACCATCCTTGCCCCATTTTCTCGGTGTTACCTCCAGCATCACTTGTCTCCTATTGGGACTGAGTCTCAGCAAGGTCATTCTCAGACAAGTCCTTATCATAGCCAGATACCTAGGAATAGGGGGTCATCGCATTGCCCGAGGGTGAAGAAGAGAGACACTGATCTAAAAGTCCTTCACTTGCCCAGGGCACTGCAGCCAACACTGCCTCCCTAGATTGGAATGCCCAGAACAGTGGAGTGGGTGGAGCCCATCACAGGAGAGAGTACTCTGGGTGGATAAGCCATTGTCCAATGCAGGGACCTCTTAGAAAAGAAGGAATAAAGTTACGTAAATGTGATCCCATTCATCTCTGTTATGGTTCCCAGTAATGTCAACAAATCCTTGTGGTTGATGGTATCAAAGGCTGCTGTCAAATCTAAAAGCAAATCAGGCTGGGTATCTGAATGTATAAACTGCTATAAGATGCATTTGGCGATTCTATGGAAACAACAAACAGCAGCTTTCACTCCTGCCTAGTGAATGCAGTGAAAAGAAAGATCCATATTAGATTTCTCTGTTACTACCCTTTGACCACAGGATGAGAAGACAGGTGCTCCAGATTGCATTATTCTGTGCTGTCCTTGGTACATACAAAGAAAAGCAGGCAACAGTCTGAAAGTAAGAGGGATAACCCTGGATTTTTGGTTTAATGTGGATCCCTTTTCTTAATGAGGAAGAGAACATGGTGTCTGTGTATGCTGGAGTGGCTAGGGATTATTTAGCTCAGTGGTTTGAGCATTGGTCTGGTAAATCCAGGGTGGACAGTTCAATCCTTGAGGGGGCCATTTAGGGAAATGGGGTAAAAAAAAAAACTGTCTGGGGATTTGTCCTGCTTTGAGCAGGGGGTTGGACTAGATGACCTCCTGAGGTCCCTTCTAACCCTGATATTCTATGATTAAAAAACCATAAAAATGCCAGCTGCTGCCAGTTAACAGGCTGGATTCCCCCTCCCTTCTTGGTTCTTCCTCAAAAGCAAACAAATAAAAGTGAGGGGAGAGGTGGAGAGGAAGCTGTTGTAAAATGCCAGCTTGTATAGCTTCCTCCTGTGCTTTCTGGTGGATCTCTTACGCCAAACACCCCCTTTCCCCACCAGAAAGTCAGTGCTAGTTGTTCTGTTGCAGCAACTGTCATAAAAGACAGGATCGGATGTGTCAAACATTCCCCTCCCCCTGACAGCCTTATTCTCCTCCCAGGGAGAGACAAATAGGCTGCCTTGAATCGGATCTAGGAATTAGTGATGATGAAATAATAATATTCTCCTTCCCCAGCCCCAAGAGGAGACCTTTGAGCCTTTTTCAGATTCCTGGAGATTTCCCCCACTTCAACTTCTCATCTCTGGGCTTTGGCACTCGTGTCACCAGAAATTTACCATGGACAAGTGGGCAGGCCAGTGGATAGAGCATTCCAGATTCTTAACTACAAGCCTTCCCTCATGCTGAGATAAGATTCCTTTTGAGACCCAGCAACATCTCTGTTTCACCACTTTTCTGTTATATTCTGCAGGATCTTCCGAATTCAGCAGCCTTTGGCTGAAGTGCCCCCCTCCCCAGCAATGCCAGTGCACACATGTGGTGGCAATTTGAATACGCTTTGCCTATGGGTTGGATAGGTGTGGCTGGCTAGGGCACCTCTTGGTTAATCAATTAGTCAAGGAGGTCAATACTGAGCAACACCAGGCATTCTCTCCTAAGCACTTGACGTGCAGCTTCAGCATTGCTCCCAGGTAGCGGATACACAGGGCCTGATTTTCAAATATGCAGAGCACCCACAATGCTGGGTCAAGTCAGTGGGATTTTCAAAGGCACAATGTCTCTGAAAATCAGACTCTAAATGTACTCAATGAATGCTATATATCTAATCATTTATCAGAACCGCTGGAAGAAAGCTACGGTACTGATGAGATTATAGAGGCCCCATGTGTTTTACAGCCAGTCACTGGGGTAGCCACTTGTTTGGAAGGTAGGGTGGTTTTACTACTAAAAAAAGGAAGAGAGAGAAATAAATGTATTGACAAGTGAGAAGAATCAGTGTTCTGCAGCCTGCATCCTATAGATGTGTCTGACATACCAAATTATGATGTAACTGGAGGAGTGATGGCTGCAGCTGTTGCCCCTGTAAAGTGATCTACAATACCACATGATAATAAGTAAGACAACATGTCTAAGTCACTTTATACAATACCAGCAGACTAATCCCATGCCACACACGCATAATGCCAAGAGTGGTCCTAACATAGCAGTAGGATCAGTAGGAAAGCAGTATCCTTAGAATAATCACATCCTTAGGAAAAAATCCTCTGTGTAATACAGTAAAATCCCACTTAAACAAGTCAACCTTGTGAATCGATTATAGCAGCATCCCCAGAGAACTGCTACCACAGCTTCCCTTTAACACAAAACGGAACATTCATGTGTACAAATGAATACAGGAGCAGAATATTTACTAGTGCGAAAACAGGCTTTTAGTGGGAATAACAATGAGTGAGCTGATATGATTTCCATGAAGAGGATGGTGAAATTTACAAGCATGTGGCTAAAACTAGCTTAGCTACAGCCCTGCTCTGCGCTCCTCACTTGTGAAAAATTCCCATTGCCTTCAGTCAGAGTTTTGTTTGAGTAAAGAATGCAGGATCACCCTCCTAATCTAAAGAAATGGAGACTTTGGTTGCGATCTTCTATTATAAATTTGAACGGGAGCTCGGTGTCCCTGTTCCTGCAGCAGTTTTGAAAATCAAATCCTTCGTACCTATAAAAGCTTAATTGATTTTTTCATGTATTTTGTTTTAGTTCCAACACCGCCTTTGGGGGTGGGGAGGGGAGTGAGAACTGCTTATTTATAGGACAATGAACCCAGCCTGGCTAATTCGGCTGTGAACCGTGGACCAACTTGATTTGCCTAACACGGGGGCGTTACGACTTAAGTTACTAACGGCTCTTTCCTTCTGTGCCACGGAAGTGGACAGGAGCACGTGGTCCTTAAACAAGAAAGGCGATGGTTGATAGCACCTAAAGCAACAATCACTTTTATGAAGGATGAGCCATAACCTTGATGAAGTTATAATATCCTGTCTTCATCTTATCATCACTCCAACATTGGTTAACCAAAAAGGAAAGAAGGGTCCTTAGACAGAGGCAACTGATTTGCTCACTGACTCACCTTCATCCTTTTTACCCAAGCAACTCTCAAGACTATCACTACAGCTGCATGAAGGGTCTGGTGGAGCTTTCAAAGCTCTTCCTACACAAAGAAATTCTGCTGTGTATGTGATACCGAATATTCCAGGAGTTCCCCAAAACTCTCCAGACCAGAAGTCCTATAACTGTATTGTAAGTACTTGGATCAGTTTCCCATGCAGCCAATAAAATTTACTCAGGATGGAACATTTTGTGGCTTAGCCATTGAAAGCAGATTGCAATTATTTACTAAAGAAGAATGTTGTTTAGGGGCGAGAACATTGTCTGAAAAAGATCAGATCATTTTCAAAGTGTAAATAAAACAGCTCTGCTCTTAAGCATTTTCTTTCTTCCTTTCTTCCTCTACCCCGTTCCCTCATTACTTATTTTCCTGTCAGTTTGACAGGGTGTCTTGATTTACGATGGTGCTCTCTTAGAAAATTTGCTTTGGGAATGTCAGCTAATTAATTATTGTTTCAACATCATTTTTAGTCTCGGCCTTTGACCTCTTGGCAGCTCTGCAAAGCACTCTGATGCATTCCACATTTGCTCAGTAAATATTTCTTTCAAACTATTAATTGAGAAACCAGGGAAAGAATTCATTGTCTTGAAAGAGAGCGAGGGAGGAAAAAAAGAAGGAGAGAAAACACAGACTTAACTTACTGCTCAGACACTAAACACAGATCAGTGCAGATGACATTAGGGCCTGTGAAAAACGTAGTAGCTGACTGTGTAGTTATTAGATGGTGGAAATGAACTTGCCAAGTACTATTACTCTTCTACGTTTTTTTTTTAATAATCCACTTTGTTTTGTTTCCTCAGTTCCCTACATAAATACATACACTATCTCTTGAATGGCACCATTTATCTTTACCCCAGCAGGTGAGTGATCATTCTTTTCAGAGACTGACACCAATACCACAATGTGAATTAGTGGTAACTGTTGTTCTCCAAGTGATCCATCTGACACTTTCCCTCTCAGACCTTATCAGCATTTATTCCACCTTTATCCCCCTCTGCCAGCCTCCAACACCTGTCCAGAGAACATGAACTGTCTAGAGCTGCATTTTCTTCCTACAGGTATAAGGCAGCAATCATTCTACTTAAGTCAGTGGAATAACACCACTGTAAAATGGGTACAAATGAGGAGATTCTGCTCTTGGGGCTTCTCTGCTCCCTCTTCTGTTACCAAATGGTACCCCACCACCATCCCCGTTTCTCTCTTAGACTTCGATCCTGCAAGTACACCTCTGCCTCGATATAACGCTGTCCTCGGGAGCCAAAAAATCTTACCGCGTTATAGGTGAAACCGCATTATATCGAACTTGATATGATCCACAGGAGTGTGAAGCTCTGTCCCCCTGGAGCACTGCTTTACCACATTACATCCAAATTCGTGTTATAACGGGTGGCGTTATAACAAGATAGAGGTGTAGCTCAGCGCAGGCTGACCCTGTGTTTTAGCAAAGTGAGTGGAGCTCCATGTGAGTCCAAGGATCAGTCCATGGTGAGCTCCTTGCAGGATCAAGACCTAAGGAGGGAAATGGAATTGACAAAATGTTCAGTCTGGATCTCCGTCATGGCCAAACCTGTACATTTACAATAGGCACCATCATTAAAACAACAACAAATCAATAGGATGTGATGAGACCCACAGTTTAGCCCGGCTTTTTTTATTTTTATTTCAAACACGTTTATTTCTAAAAATCAGCACTTTTCCATACAGTTAAAACTAGAGATGTCCCAAAGCTGGGTTCTTATTTCAGATCAGAATTTCCTCACATTCAGGTAAGATCTGGATCCTTGCCCATTTCTGGCTGAAATAGGTACTTAGATCAAATTAATCTACTGGAGTGCATTCAGCACTTTCTTTTGATAAATTGGAGGCTCTTATTTGTTACGGGAGGAAAAAATTATCACAAAAATGCAAAAAAGTTAAACTGGGATGTAAGTAGAGGGGTCTTTTCGTTAAAGCACAGGACTCAGAGTTTTGTCAACTCTGCTACACACTGCCTACCGTGATGGGGCAAGGCCAGATGGCTACAGTAAAGTACTGAGAAACAGGTATGTTAGCCCCAGGCTAAACAAATCCCTAGCACCCTGGTAACCAAATGGCAGTTGCTCCAGGTTAATCAAGGCACCTGGGGCCAATTAAGATCTTTCTAGAAGGCAGCAGAGATAGCTACTTTAATTAGAACACCTGCAGCCAATCAAGGCAGGCTAATCGGGGCACCTGGGTTTAAAAAGACGCTCACTCCAGTCAGGCAGGGGGGAGCCAGAGGAGAAGGAGTGTGTGTGAGGAGCTGGGAGCAAGAAGCTGAGAGTGAGAGAGTGTACTGCTGGAGGATTGAGGAGGACAACAGTTATCAGACACCAGGAGGAAGGTCCTGTGGTGAGGATAAAGAAGGTGTTTGGAGGAGGCCATGGGGAAGTAGCCCAGGGAGTTGTAGCTGTCATGCAGCTGGTACAGGAGGCACTATAGACAGCTCTGATCCACACAGTCCTGGGCTGGAACCCGGAGTAGAGGGCGGACCTGGGTTCCCCCCAAACCTCCCAACTCCTGATCAGACACAGGAGGAGCTGACCCAGACTGTGGGTTCCACAAGAGGGGAAGATCACCGAGGTGAACAAATCCGCCAATAAGAGCAGGACCCACTAAGGTAGAGGAGGAACTTTGTCACAACTGGTGTCAGAAGTTGGATTCTTTGGTGTGCACAGCGTGGCAGGAAAAAAAAAAAGGAGGGTGATTTTAAAAAAGAAGAGAGGATTTATTTTTTTTTCACGACAATGGATGACATAGTGCGGGCACTGATACAAGCCACAGCAGCACAGCAGGAGGCTACCCGTGTCCAGTTAGCCGCCCAACAGGAGGCAGTGCGGCTGCAGCAAGAAACTAATCGCCTGCTGATGGACCAGGTTTCTCAAGACCGAGCTATGTTGCGGGAACTGGTAAACCAGATAAAGACCCTTACAGAGCTGAACCATGGCCATGATGGGATGCTGCTCATACGGGCCAGCCATTGGCTGCAGAAAATGACGCAGGAGGATGATGTAGAGGCATACCTTCTGGCCTTTGAGAGGACAGCCCTACGGGAGGCCTGGCCTAGAGATCAGTGGTCTGGCATCCTTGCCCCATTCCTGTGTGGGGAGGCCCAGAAGGCCTACCATGATCTGCCTGAAGAGGCTGCAGCAGACTACCCCCAGCTGAAAGCAGAGATTCTGGCCAGATCTGGGGTAACGACTGCAGTGCGGGCCCAGCGGTATCATGAGTGGAGGTACCAGAAAGACAAAATCCCGCGGTCCCAACTGTATGACCTCATCCATCTTGCACGAAAGCGGTTGCAAAGAGTGTCCCGGAGTTCGGAAGAGATACTAGAGGTTCTGGTCATTGACTGGTACATGAGGGCACTGCCACCAGATCTCTGCAAATGGGTAGGCCAGAACGATTCATCCACCTATGATGAGATGATCACGCTGGTAGAAAGACGCATGACAGCCAGGGAATTGACCCGACTACCCAAGGAAAGCCCCTTTCGTAGCAAACACCCAACCCCAGCCCTGGAAGGTGGGACAGCCAAACCCCTGGGGAGTCCTAGGTGGAGGAAGAGGGGGGCCGAAAACCAGCGGAGACCCCAGAAGGAAGGGATTGGCCTGAGTGGGGGAAACCCTGAGACTAAACCCCCTAACCCACATGATAAGGGAATGATTAGAAACAATTATAGATGTTATGCATGTGGGGAGTGGGGACACATAGCAGCACAGTGTCCTAGCACCGAGGAGCCTATGCAATGCAACTTGGGGGATTGGCAAGTCCCATGCTCCCTTATCCACCTTGCGGGCGTCACATTAGCCCCACATAACTACACCAGGCCGGTGAAGATAAATGGAGTAGAGACTACAGCGCTTGTGGACTCAGGGAGTGCTATAAGGGTAAGCTGGTAAAAAGTAGCCAGCTGCTACAAGCCAAAAGCGTAGCAGTGACATGCGTGCATGGGGCCATGAGTCATTACCCCACCATCCCAGTGGAGATAGAGGTTCAGGGGAACCCCATTGAGGTGACAGTGGGCGTAGTTCCTAAACTCCCATATCCTGTAGTCATTGGGAGGGACTATCCAGGATTTGATAATTTACTCCCCCCCAGAGAGGCTGGAGGGAGCTGGGGACCCTGTTGGCAGCGACTCATCGTTGGGGGAATGTCAACCCCCAATGTTTTCAGAGTTTTCTCAGGTTCTATTCTCAGCCCCCCAAAAGGCCTGGAAGACAAAAAAAGAAAGGAAGGCCGCGAAGGCCTTGGGAACCTGGATCCTGACCCAGGGCCAGAAGACCACGCTAGTAGGCAGATGGACACGAGCAGCCATCAGAGAAACTACCAACACGGAAGGTGAGCCGGAGGCTCGCCCCAGCCATGATGGTGATGAGCCGTTGGAAGAAACAGAAGCTGGCCCCTGGGAGCTCAGGCAGGTTAGTCCTGGGAGAGAGACTTTCGGGAGGGACCAGGCAGAGGACCCTAGATATGATAACGTCAGGAAAGAGGTGGCTGAGATAGATGGGACACCAGTGGAGGAGAAGGTCCGGGGTTCAGGACCCTACTTTATAGTGAAGAAGGATCTCCTGTACAGTGTGGTGCAAATGCAGGAGCAGGAGATACATCAACTTCTGGTGCCATAAAAACATCAAAAAGCCATATTGAGCCTCGCCCACAGTCACCTGTTTGGAGGACACCTAGGGGTAGAGAAAACCCAGGCCAGGATCCTGCGGAGGTTCTTCCTGCCAGGAGTACATAAAGATGTCAGGCGATACTGCACCTCTTGTCCAGAGTGTCAGCTACATAGCCCTCGCCCACACTTACGGGCCCCTTTGATACCTCTTCCAATAATAGAGGTACCATTTGAATGCATAGCCATGGATCTGATTGGGCCCCTAGAGAAGACAGCTCGGGGCCACCAACATGTTCTGGTTGTACTAGACTATGCAAGCCAGTACCCAGAAGCCATTCCCCTATGCAACACAGCCTCCAAGACAATAGCTAAGGAGCTACTACAGATCTTTTCCCAGGTTGGGCTACCCAAGGAGATACTGACTGATCAAGGGATACCTTTCGTGTCCAAGTTGATGAAAGATCTCTGTTCATTGCTCCATGTACAAGCCCTATGGACCTGTGTACACCACCCACGAACAGACGGCCTTGTGGAAAGGTTCAATAGGACCCTCAAGGCCATGATCAGGAAAGTGGTGAGCTGGGATGGGAAAGACTGGGATACCCTATTGCCTTACCTCATGTTTGCCATCTGGGAAGTCCCACAAGCCTCCACAGGTTTCTCTCCATTCGAACTACTATATGGGCACCATCCCCGGGGCATATTGGATATAGCCAGAGAAGCCTGGGAAGAGGAGCCAAATCCTGGAAGGAACATAGTCGAGCATGTACTACAGATGAGGGATCGGATAGCTCGAGTTACACTCATTGTACGGGAACACTTGGAGAAAGCACAGGAGACCCAACAAACCCATTATAACCACCAAGCAAAGCTTCGACAGTTCCAACCAGGGGATCGAGTAATGGTCCTGGTGCCCGCAGCAGAAAGCAAGCTGTTGGCCCAGTGGCAGGGACCCTACGAAGTGATTGAAGCCGTGGGAGAGGTAAACTATAAGGGGCGGCAGCCAGGCCGCAGGAAACCTGAGCAAATTTACCACATCAATCTTCTAAAACCTTGGCATGATGGAGAGGCATGCTTAGTCACCCAGGAGACCCTTCCCCAGAAGGATAACTTACACGAGCAAATGAGGATATCACCTGACTTGACGCCAAATCAAAAGGTTGAGGCAGCCGATATGATTAATCGCAATCGAGATGTGTTCTCTACAAAACAGGGGCAGACGACTGAGACCTATCACCATATCCGCACGATCCCCAGAGCCAAGGTAACACTGAGACCCTACCAAATCCCAGCCGCCAAAAGAGAGGAAATCAAGGCTGAAGTAAAGAAAATGTTAGAATTAGACGTTATTGAAGAATCCTGCAGTCAGTGGTGCAGTCCAATAGTTCTAGTGCCTAAACCTGACGGTACCATGAGATTCTGTAATGACTTTCGCCGACTGAATGAAGTATCCCAATTCGATGCGTACCCCATACCACACATCGACGAACTGGTTGACCGACTGGGTAGTGCCCGATTCTTGACTACACTGGATCTGACAAAAGGGTATTGGCAGATTCCCCTGACCAAAGAAGCTAAAGAAAAGACAGCGTTCTCCACCCCGGACCGGCTATTCCAGTACACAGTCCTCCCTTTTGGGCTACATGGGGCCCCAGCTACATTCCAGCGCCTCATGGATAAGCTGCTGCGCCCCCATACTAGTTATGCAGCCGCATACCTAGATGATATCATCATCCGTACTCCAGACTGGGGAACCCACTTGGAGAAATTTGAGGCCGTACTATGCACCTTAAGGCAGGCTGGCCTCACCACTAATCCTGCTAAATGCGCCATAGGACTAGCAGAAGCTAAGTACCTGGGATATATTGTAGGATGGGGTATAGTGAAGCCCCAAACTAATAAGCTAGAGGTGATTCAAAACTGGTCCCGGCCAACCCGAAAGAAGCAGGTCCGTGCGTTCCTGGGTGTGGTAGGCTACTACCGACATTTTATTCCCCACTTGACCAGTAGGGCAAGTCCTCTAACGGAATTGGTGAAGGCCCGAGGTCCAGACATGGTGAAGTGGACCGATGCAGCAGAGAGGGCATTCATAGACCTTCGGACAGCTCTCTGTAATGACCCCATCCTCATAGCCCTGGACTTTACCAAGGAATTTATTTTGCAAACAGATGCTTCTGAGGTGGGGTTGGGGGCGGTTCTGTCACAAATGATTGGAGAAGAAGAACACCCGATCCTCTACCTAAGCAGAAAGCTGCTCCCAAGAGAACAGAAGTATGCAGTAGTCGAGAGAGAATGCCCTGCTGTCAAATGGGCCATGGAGACACTGCGTTATTACCTCTTAGGCCGGCGATTTACTCTTGTGACAGACCATGCACCCCTTCAGTGGATGCAGAGAAATAAGGAAAAGAATGTAAGGGTCACCAGGTGGTTCTTATCCCTCCAACCATTCCAGTTCCGCATACAGCACAGGGCTGGATGCCACCACGGCAACGCTGATGGCCTTTCTCGAGCACACTGCCTGGCGTCCCAAGTTGCCCAACCCTATGGTGTTGAGCAGAGGGGGGGGATATGTGATGGGGCAAGGCCCGATGGCTACAGTAAAGTACTGAGAAACAGGTATGTTAGCCCCAGGCTAAAAAAATCCCTAGCACCCTGGTAACCAGATGGCAGTTGCTCCAGGTTAATCAAGGCACCTGGGGCCAATTAAGATCTTTCTAGAAGGCAGCAGAGATAGCTACTTTAATTAGAACACCTGCAGCCAATCAAGGCAGGCTAATCAGGGCACCTGGGTTTAAAAAGAAGCTCACTCCAGTCAGGCAGGGGGGAGCCAGAGGAGAAGGAGCATGTGTGAGAAGCTGGGAGCAAGAGCTGAGAGTGTACTGCTGGAGGATTGAGGAGGACAAGCGTTATCAGACTCCAGGAGGAAGGTCCTGTGGTGAGGATAAAGAAGGTGTTTGGAGGAGGCCATGGGGAAGTAGCCCAGGGAGTTGTAGCTGTCATGCAGCTGGTACAGGAGGCACTATAGACAGCTGCGATCCACATGGCCCTGGGCTGGAACCCAGAGTAGAGGGCGGACCTGGGTTCCCCCCAAACCTCCCAACTCCTGATCAGACACAGGAGGAGCTGACCCAGACTGTGGGTTCCACAAGAGGGGAAGATCACTGAGGTGAACAAATCCGCCAATAAGCGCAGGACCCACTAAGGTAGAGGAGGAACTTTGTCACACTACGTGACTTTGGGCAAATCATTTAAACCCAATGAGGTGCCTGCATCCATAACAGCATGAAAATGATGTGCCTGATTTTCAAAGATGATGAGAACCCACAGATTCTATAAAAAAAAATTAAAAATGGTATTTAAATATGGATTTAAGTGCTTAACTTCAAGATACACAACTTGGAAAATTTTGGCATTTGGTTTTAATCTCTCTGTGTATCAATTTTCACATCTGTATAATAGGTATAGTATTGGTTCAGTGCCTTGTAGGGGCATTGAGAAGGTTAATTCAGTAATGTTTGCAAAGTATTCTGAGATCTCAGATGGAAGACATTATATAAATGCAAAGTATTATTTTATAAAGATCGGCTAGTAGTACTTCATCATTTCAAATGGCACCAATTATACACAACATACATTGATATATACGCTCTATTTTCATAAAGTGTTTCTGCATTTGGTTCAGACTTATTTGCAGTCTGATAACTACACAGATATGAATAATGCCAGGAAGAAAAGCGTTTTACATAGTTTATCATTCATAAAACTATCTTTCCAAGAATTATTTTGTATGCACTACGGGCCAGACTCACGTGCTCTGGCTGTTCAAACTGCTCTGGTAATGCAAAGCAGCCATAAACCTTGAGTCTGTTTGTGTCCCCAGAGTGGTGCAAAGCAGCTGAAATAAATAGACCTGTGAAACTCACCCTACTTTACACTTATGGTAGATGCAGACTTTGTGATGGCCTTTAAAATAGGCTATATTTTACTCCCTAAAAAACTACTACAGATGTTCTGTAGATACATCAAATTAAGGTCATACGTGTAATTCCAAATTCCTTTTCAATACACAAAAGCATTACTCCTTCTCCCATGTCAAATTTCCAGGGGTCCCCTAAAAACTACCGGTACTTATTTCTGGAGGTCTGTGAGCACTATCTTATCCGGGCAAGACACACTATTGCTTTAAAAAGTTACAACATCATACTTTTTAAGGTTTAGAAAACTGGAGAACTCATGCAAATGAAATAGTGCCCTAATCTGCATGTTCAGTACATATATTACTCCCTAAAAAACTACTACAGATGTTCTGTAGATACATCAAATTAAGGTCATACTTGTAATTCCAAATTCCTTTTCAATACAAAAAAGCATTACTCCTTCTCCCATGTCAAATTTCCAGGGGTCCCCTAAAAACTACCGGTAATTATTTCTGGAGGTCTGTGAGCACTATCTTATCTGGGCAAGACACACAGTATTGCTTTAAAAAGTTACAACATCATACTTTTTAAGGTTTAGAAAACTGGAGAACTCATGCAAATGAAATAGTGCCCTAATCTGCATGTTCAGTACATATATATGACCTCATTAACGTAACCCAATCCTTGAATTCTTTGCTTCCTCTCTCCCTGTCACACTTTTCATTTCTCCCCTCTGGTTATCCTTCTCTTTCCAACCCAGTTACTTGGCTCCCCTCCTTGAAATCCCCCTCCATCCCACCTGGTCTAGTTCTCCGAGCTGCCAGCTCTTGTGATTTTATTGAGAGTCTTGCGATATTTGGTGGTTTTCTTAAACCCAAGCTCTGGGAGTGGAGCAATTAGATGAGGATCTCAGCTTTCATTATATATGTTTCCAGCCTTCCAGCCACTATGGTGATGGAGAAAAAGCTTGAAAACATGAGACTTAAAGGGTCAAAAACCAGAAGGTGAATAAAAATAACCCCACATTTATTATTGTTATGTTATTGTTATGTTTTTTAAGCCAGGATTTTCGGGGGCCTCGCTCATGATTTTTGGATGGTTGGAGTTAGCAGCCCAGGGCTTCCCCACTTCTTTCTCTAGCTTCCCACATTCCTCGCTTGAATGTTTATCTTCTGGCTTCCACCTCATGAGTGTGGCCTCCAACATACCCACAACCTTTAAAAACGTTTACACTAGCACCCTATGGGATAGCCGCCTTTGCATTGCACTCAGGATCCACTAACAGCCACATTCCAGTTGCCTCCTATGGGGTTGTGTTAAGGCAGTAGGGAAGGGGCACCAGAACCCAGTTCACCCACACAGGGACTGCTGCAATTCGGCACAGCATGTCCGTGCTGGTAGGGGGAGTAACGGTAAATTATTTTCACAGAAGTGTCTCCTCTGGAAGTCCCTCTCTCTGTGTTCATAAGGACACAGACAGGTTGGCCAAAGGGTAGAACAAGACGTTTGTGTTTTTAATTTGTTGTTCACTTCAACTCTGTTTTTAAAAAGCCTTTCATTTGAATACATAACATAGTAGCTCCCCAACTACTTCACATGTCATTTGAAAAAAAAATCATTCATAGCTGTGCAACCTCTCCCAGTGGTCCAGACAGTCTGGGGGTGAAAAAAATCCAGCAACTACAAAGAAATTATATTTTCAAATGAATATATTTTCATCAAATCTTCTGATAGCTGCACTGTTAGTGAGTCTGAGCAATTTGAAGACAGCAACATAATTTTAGTTATTGATAAAAAAAACCTGTAAGATAAATATTTTGTTTTGCCCATCTTTTTTAACAGAGTGGGTTTAAATTATGGATGTCAAACGATTAAAAAAATGAATCACGATTAATTGTGTGATTAATCGCACTGTTCAACAATAATAGAATCCCATTTATTTAAATATTTGTGAATGTTTTCTACATTCTCAAATATATTGATTTCAACTACAACACAGAATACAAAGTGTACAGTGCTCACTTTATATATATTTTTATTACAAATATTTGCATGGTAAAAAACAGAAGAAACAATATTTTTTAATTCACCTAATACAAGTACTGTAATGTAATCTCTTTATCATGAAAGTTGAACTTACAAATGTAGAATTATGTACAAAAAATAATTGCATTCAAAAATAAAACTATGCAAAATTTTAGCGCCTACAAGTCCACTCATTCCTATTTCTTGTTCAACCAATCGCTCAGACAAACAAGTTTGTTTACATTTGAAGGAGATAATGCTACCTACTTCTTGTTCACAATGTCACCTGAAAGTGAGAACAGGTGTTCACATAGCAGGGCTGCAGCCAGCATCGCAAGATATTTACATGCCAGATGCACTAAAAATTCATATGTCCCTTCATGCTTCATCCACCATTCGAGAAGACATGCGTCCAGGCTGATGACAGGTTCTGCTCGATAACAATCCAAAGCAGTGCAGACCAACATGTTCATTTTCATAATCTGAGTCAGATGTCACTAGCAGAAGACCGATTTTATTTTTTGGTGGTTTAGGTTCTGTAGTTTCCCCATCAGAGTGTTGGTCTTTTAAGACTTCTGAAAGCATGCTCCACACCTCGTTCCACTCTGATTTTGGAAGGCACTTCAGATTCTTAAATCTTGGGTCAAGTGCTGTAGCTATCTTTAGAAATCTCACATTGGTATCGTCTTTATGTTTTGTCAAATCTGCAGCGAAAGCGTTGTTAAAATGAACAACATGTGCTGAGTCATCATCCGAGACTACTATAACATGAAATATATGGCAGAATGCAGGTAAAACAGAGCAGGAGACATACAATTCTCCCCCAAGGAGTTCAGTGACAAATTTAATTAATCTATTATTTTTTTAATGAGCATCATCAGCATGGAAGCATGTCCTCTGGAATGGCAGCTGAAGCATGAAGGGGCATACAAATGTTTAGACTATCTGGATGTAAATACCTTGCAATGTCAGCTACAACAGTGCCATGCAAGTGCCTGTTCTCACATTCTGGTGACATTGTAAATATGCAGCGGGCAGCATTATCTCCCATAAATGTAAACAAATGTGTTTATCTTAGCAATTGGCTGAACAAGGCATAGGACTGAGTGGACTTGTAGGCTCTAAAGTTTTACATTATTTTGTTTTATAGTGCAGTTATTGTAACAAAAAAATCTACATTTGTAAGTTGTATTTTCATAATAAAGAGATTGCACTACTGATAAATACTACTATTTCTTTTTTTTATTGACAGAGCCAGAAGAGTACCCAGAAGTCATCTACTACAAGACAGGCCCAACATAGAAAATAACAGAATGCCACTAGCTGTTACCTTCAGCCCCCAACTAAAACCTCTCCAGCACATCATCAAAGATCTACAACCTATCCTAAAAAATGATCCCTCACCCTCACAAATCTTGGGAGACAGATCTGTTCTCACTTACAGGCAGCCCCACAACCTGAAGCTTATACTCACCAGCAACCACACACCACAGAACAAAACACTAACTCAGGAACCTATCCTTGCAACAAAGCCCGATGCCAACTCTGCCCTCATATCTGTTCAAGTGACACCATCATAGGACCTAATCACATCAGCCACGCCATCGGAGGCTCATTCCCCTACACATCTACCAATGTGATATATGCCATCATGTGCCAGCAATGCCCCTCTGCCATGTACATTAGCCAAACCGGACAGTCACTATGCAAAAGAATAAATGGACACAAATCTGACATCAGGAATCATAACATTCAAAAACCAGTAGGAGAACACTTCAACCTCTCTGGCCAATCAGTAACAGATTTAAAGGTTGCAATTTTGCAACAGAAAAGCTTCAAAAAAAGACTTCAATGAGAAACTAGTGAACTTGAATTAAGATGCAGATACTATCGACTTAGGCTTAAATAGAAACTGGGAATGGCTGAGCCATTACACATATTGAATGTATTTCCCCATGTTAAGTACTCTCACAGCTTCTTGTCAAACTGTCTTAAATGGGCTATCCTGATTATCACTACAAATGTTTTTCTTCTCCGGCTGACAATAGCTCATCTTAATTAATTAGCCTCTTAGAGTTGGTTGGGCAACTACCACCTTTTCATGTTCTCTGTATGTATATATATCTCCTCACTATATGTTCCATTCTATGCATTTGATGAAGTGGGCTGTAGCCCACGAAAGCTTATGCTCAAATAAATTTGTTAGTCTCTAAGGTGCCACAAGTACTCCTGTTCTTTTTGCGGATACAGACTAACACGGCTGCTACTCTGAAACATGCCAATTTAGTGACTGTTTGGAAATCTGAATTGAAATTGAAACATTAATACACACTTTAAAAGCATATACAGTGTATGATAAAATACGTGCATCTGAAAAAGTATAATAGATTTGAAAAGTATGAACATAGACTAGCTTCCTTATATAGCTGTTGTCTTTTATAACAATGTCAGTGCATTCATTTCAGTGATGTTGCCAACCTAATAATTTCAAATGATGATTTGTAAGCAGTGTCTAAATGAGCTCTCCCTGACAGCTAGTGATGAGCTCGGGGCTGTGGGGAAAGACTTCAGGACCAGATTGTATTTACATTCACACCTAATCTACCTAGGTATCCAGAGAACAGAGTTGTGTTGCCCAAGTGATAGATTTTGGGTGGGGTTGGGTTACAAAACACTTGAATGTGGGGGAAGAGGATATGAAATGTTGTTGATCTTATTGTATGAGTAAAAGGCAGTAGAACTGTACTTAGCCTGTGCTGATTGAGAGCATCAAGAGCAGGGTGACCAGACGAGATGAAGAAAATATTGGGACACAGTGGGGGGAAGCCGAGTGCTGTCAGTGGAGGGGGAAAAAAAAGCCGAGTGCTGCTCGCGGAGAAAAAAAAATATATTGGGACAAATTGCGTCCTGACCAAAGATCAGTTGGGACGTGAGACAACCGCCCAAATATCAGGACGGTCCTGATTTTATCGGGACATCTGGTCACCCTAATCAAGAGAGAGGGTGGGGACCTGTCCCTCTCCACTGTTTAAAGACAGAGCTGATTAGGCTCCATAGACAGTCTTTTGTTCAGCTGAAATCACTGACAATCAGGTCTAAGTGCTTAGTCCTGCTTTGGGGACAGTGTTCCTGTGGGTACAGTGTTTTTGTGTAAGGGACAGCCCAGACTGCACTAGCAGCAAGGTTCCCGCACTGAGAGCGCAGCTGAAATCACTGACAGCTGGGTGGAACCTCAAAAGACCAACTCGCAGAGGTCATAGTGACAGATGGCAACAGAAGATGACTGCGGAGGGCCATTGGCAACAGAGTGGTGGAGTGAATGGTGGCACAATAAACAGCAGTGGCCAGAGCGAACTGTGACCAGCTGGAAGAACGAGATAGGTGCCTTCTTGCCCTCCACCTGGGAGGTGTACTCATGTGAAAGCACCTCTGAATTCTGAGTCTCCACAGACCAAGGACAACACCTGTGAGTGGGGTGCGGTGGCAGGAAAAGTGAGGGGCACGTTAAATAAACATTTGTTTGTTGGATTATATTTTAGTGACTTTGCTCCAGAATGCTAGATTTGTGACTGGGAATGGAAACTTATATAAATATATGTTTCCTAGTAGGCCAAGATTTTTAAAATGCATTATTTGCCAAGATTGTTATCTCACATCATTCTTATCTTGAGAGATCATTATTTTTATTATTATTATAATTAATTTTTACATAAGAATGGTCATACTAGGTCAGACCAATGGTCCATCTAGCCCAGTATCCTGTCTTCTGACATTGGTCAAGGCCAGGTGCTTCAGAGGGAAAGAACAGGACAGGTAATCATCAAGTGATCCATCCCATTCCCAGCTTCTGGCAAACAGGCTAGGGAGACTCAGAGCATGGTGTTGCATCCCTCCCCATCCTGGCTAATAGCCACTGATGGACCTATTCTCCAGGAATTTATCTAGTTCTTTTTTCAATCCTGTTGTAGTTTTGGTCTTCACAGCATCCCCTGGCAAAGAGTTCCATAAGTTGACTTTATGTTGTGTGAAGAAGTACTTCCTTTTGTTTTTTTTAAAACCTGCAGCCTATTAATTTCATTGGGTGACTGCAAGTTCTTGTGTTATGTGAAGAATTAAATAACATTTCCTCATTCACTTTCTTCACACCAGTCAAGATTTTATAGACCTCTATCATATCCCTCCTTATTAGTCTCTTTTCTAAGCTGAAAATTCCCAGTCATTTTAATTTCTCCTCCTGTTTCATACCCCTAATCATTTTAGTTGCCTGTCTCTGTACCTTTTCCATTTCCAATATATCTTTTTTGGGATGGGGTGACCAGATCTGCACACAGTACTCAAGGTGTACACATACCATGGATTTATATAGAGGCAATATGATATATTCTGTTTTATTATCTCTTTCTTAATGATTCCCAACATTCTGTTCACTTTTTTTGACTGCCGCTGCACATTGAGTGGATGTTTTCAGAGAACTATCCACAATGCCTCCAAGATCTCTCTCGAGTGTTAACAGCTAATTCAGACTTCTTCATTTTGTATTTATAGTTGAGATTGTTTTCCAGTGTGCATTACTTTGCATTTATCAACATTGAATTTCGTCTGCCCAGTCACCCAGTTTTGTGAGATCCCTTTGTAACTCTTCGCAGTCTGCCTGGGACTTAGCTATCTTGAATAGTTTTGTATCTCCAAATTTTGCCACCTCACTGTTTACCTATTTT
Organism: Gopherus flavomarginatus; assembly: GCF_025201925.1. Lineage (NCBI taxonomy): Eukaryota > Metazoa > Chordata > Testudines > Testudinidae > Gopherus > Gopherus flavomarginatus. The sequence continues at coordinate 20,761,116 of NC_066626.1, read as the reverse complement.
TCCAGATCATTTATGAGTATGCTGAACAGTAATGGTCCCAGTACTGACCCCTCAGGGATACCACTATTTCTCTCTCTCCATTCTGAAAACTGATAATTTATTCCCACCCTTTGTTTCCCCATTTTTTAACCCGTTACTGACCCATGAAAGGACTTCCCTCTTATCCCATGACGACTTACTTTTCAAAAGTCAATTTAACTTAAATGCATTTTTTAAATGTGTTTTAGAAATCTAGACCTGTTATGTGTTTTGGTGTAACTTGCATTATCCTTATGTTAAATTTGCATTATTCTAACAAAACATTTACTTTATTCATATCTCTTTTATATATCTCATCAGCCCTGATACCCCACCCCATAAATTCAAACGCCCCCCAATTTCAGTTCCTGAGGAAACCACTGCTTACAGGTGATATGAAGAATTTCCTGGGACTTTAGCTACAAATAAAATCTTAGTGAAGGATTCAGAGCAGAAATAACCTTCCGAATGTGGATTGCACAGTCAAGCAAAAGATTTTCACCTTAAGGCCAAAATTTTCAAACTTGAGTGCCTAAAATCAGACTCTTAAATTCATATTTGGGCACCTTAAATAGAATAGCCTGATTTTCAAAGTTGCTAATGACTTCAGTGGATTTTGCAGATGCACAGCACTTCTGAAAATCAGACCACTGTTATTTAGGTTTCTAGCCATGGAAATAGGATGCTAACTTTAAGCACCCAGTTGTGGCCTGAAATCCTTTCAATTCCCGTGTACAGAGATATCTTTCTATCTAAGGTTTTCTATAGGGTTCATCACTACCATGTCTTCTACACACCACAACCCCTCTGTAGTTGAATAAAAACATTCTTATAAGGGCAGAGTGCTATAGAGCATTCCTACCGCAGACTTTCACCCTTGGTGACCTGAGATGAAACTCTGGGTAGATAACAACTGAGAACTCATCTTAGATTCTAAGGTGCATTTTTCCACAAACAAATCTGCTCCACAGCTGCCTCCCCAGGAAACACCCATGTGTGAACTATCCAGAATATTACAATAAATAAGTAGAGCTCGGTAACAAAGCTTAACGCAGTGCTTGCTTATCCTATGCCAGGGGCTCCCAAACTTTTTGCCAGCATGACCCGATTTTAAGGAAGTATTTCCTGTTGGGACCCAGACAGCATGGAAGACACCGTACTGAAGAGCAAAATGGCATCCTCCGCACAACGTGTCCTTGTACATATGGTGCATGCGAGGTTACATTGTGCAGAGGATGCCTTTTATAGAGCAAAATGGCATCCTTCATGCATCATGACCTCATACATACCGTACATATGAGGTCAGGCTGTGAGGAGCAAAATGGTGTCCTCCAAACAGAAGGGATCACCATGACCCCATCTGCTGATGGCATGACCCCATTTGGGGGCCTGACCCACATTTTGGAAACCACTGTCCAAGGTTTTGATCAAGCCAATGCTATTTGTCCATCTCCCTTCTTTTAATGTAGCTACCTTGATATGCACCATTTGTGTAGTGTTCCAGATCAAGAGAAAAGCTGGTGCTATGTTCTCTGAGGAGTTATTGGTATTACCAACATTTTAAGAAGTTGACTTATTTAGTGGGGTAGCACAAATTTAAGGCAATAACCCCCATAGGAAATGTAACAGCCATTGGTTATAAAATCCCTCTCTCTGTTGTCATTCCAGGATTGGCCGGTATAATTAAGGAATTACAACAGGAGCTGGAATAGTTCAGGCTCAATAGATGTTGATGGATAGAAGATGAAGAATGTAAATGCAGTCTTTCCCAAACCTAACCTCAGAGCAGGCAAGTATGGCAGCATAGTTAAAATAACTGGGATTGGACTATGCACAATGAGGAACACCCCAAAAGGATTGATGCACTCAATGAAGGAAATGCCAAAAGACTGATCAGATAACTGGATCAGGAAGCCAGAATCATCAAATACTGACCACTGATGAAGCCAGGTTACCAGACAAGATGGGCTGGGCTGGCATGGCAAATTGTATGTTCCGATGACTAGCGTATGTAGCATCTTTATCAACAATACCCCCAACCCGACCAATGATCTTGACTCCTCAACGCAAACTGAAGCTCCTCCTTGCCAAACTTGATGATTGTGACAACAGAAGGCAGAGGGAACAATCTTCTTATAATATTTAAAGATATCTTAAAACCAGATCTAGAAACCAGATGAATCGTGGAACAGGTCTGGGATTTGATGGACTCAAATGAATCAGGTTATGAACATGACCAAGTATTTTAGGCTTTTACTTCTTATGATAATCTTACCTCTTGTGGTTTCATTTTATTTGAATTCAGGTTTTGAGATGTATTTGGATTCGTTGTATTGTGGAAAAACACTGTGAGATATTCCTGGTGTTTGGAAATAAATATGGAGTTCTCACAGGTGTTTTCAGTTGAATTTTAATGGCAAAGCTGACATAGGTTCTTATATAAAGGCAAAATGTCCAGGCTAACTTTTATCCACAGTTGTACAAATCCCCTGGATTGACTAATCCTAGCTCTGTCATGCTAAATAAAAAGAAAGGCAGATCTGGAATGTGGAGACAAGCCTACAGGTTGCTGTCAGTCCAGTTACAATAGCAGCAACTAGCTTAACGAACACAACATGGGAAATTTGCATGGGTAATGGGCGTGGATTGAACAATCTCCCAGAAAACTACTTGATAAATAATGCCTTTTGAAGATAGCTAATAAAGTGCAATTTAGGTCTAGACTGTCTGAACTCTTGGATGAAATGGAGTTATCATGCTCTCCTCTCTCATATAAGAGCACAGGGACAGGCTCAATACACCAATTACTGCAGGAGATGGTGCAGCAGCTATCAAATTAATGAAATTAAACAAATCCCCAGAGCCAGCTGGCATCCTCCAGGATTTTGCTGCTTAATTAGTGGGCTTTGTTCTGATCCTGCTTCAGTGGTTCCATGGGATTCTGAACTCAAGAGAGGAGCTGTGCTCCTTGAATCTTCTGTCTATATTTTTTTAGTCCATAAGAAAGCTAAGGGGGCTCCAAGAAGTGGTCTGGACATTTACATTTTGGCAAAAGGGTCAGGCCAAGAATTCTATGACCAAAATCCACTGCAGCTGATCAGTCAGGAAACTGGACTTGATCCCGCACCGTGTTGTGTATATAAATCCAAATTATAAGGTGAATGAGCAGGGCAGGGAATGCAGAGAACCGAGATCCTGTGCTAATGAAACCACTGCTGTGCAGATGTCAAGTAACTCCTCCTTAACAGCGGGAGGAAAGCCAAAGATGGAAATACACAGCTAAGGAGCTCACTTGCATGCTGGTGTCTCTTCAGATGTGTGCATTTTTGACTCACACCCCACTACTTTCTTAGCCTCTGTTCCTGCGTGTAAAGGAGGGGGGTGAAATTTACCCTGTGCAGAGGGCCAGCACAAGGTCTGCTTGCCACTGGAGTCCCCTGAAGGCTGAAATATGACTTCAGTGATTTTGATGCACTCTGTTGTGTGGGCCCTTTTTAAAGGGTGCACAGGGATATGGAGACGTCCTGCATGTCCGTGTTTGAACCTATGCCTATTGCGTATCAATACCTGTACCCATAGCTGGGTTCTGTTCACATTGTTGTCTCTGCATTCAGGTATGTATGTAGGTTACCAGCTCCAGACAGCAGTGGAACACAACAGGGGACGCGAGGCACAAATTCCAAAGCCAAGGACTCTACCAAGAACACCCTGTCACCAGCCTCCTCCCATTTAACCTGAGAGCATTGCTCCAACACTTCCAATGACACATCAAAACCATCATGGTAACACATGGAGACAGAGGCATCACTCAAATAGCCAAGAGCCAAGCCATTTAGGACTTTATAGGACAAAAACCAATCTCTCAAGCTTCATTTTGGAGTCAATTTACAGTCAATATGGTCTAGTGGATAGAGCCCTGGATTAGCAGTCACCTGATGTGGCAAATCATTACCACTCTTTATGCCTTTTTCCACCTCCCACCTTTCCTTGGTATTGTCTATTTACACTGCAAGGACCTTAGGAGAAGGACTTTCTCTTACTAAGTGTGTGCACAGTGTCTAAGCAGTGATCACCAACCGGTCGATTGCGATCGACTGGTCAATCCTGTACACTCTCCGAGTCGATCACAATCTCTGGCTGCTAAAAGTCTGGAAGTGCAGTGGGACTGCACTAAGGCAGGCTCCATGCCTGCCCCAGGCCACGCCGCTCCCGGAAGTGGCCAGCACAGCCCCGCAACCCCAGGGGAGAGGGGGGGACAGGGGTCTCTGTGCGCTGCTCCTGCCTGCAAGCACCACCCCCACAACTCCCATTGGCCAGGAATGGGGAACTATGAACAACGGGAGCTGCGGGGGTAGTGACTGCAGAGAGGGGCAGTGCGTGGAGCCACATGCCACCCTGCCCAGAGGCAGCAGCATTTGGCCCCTTCTGGGAGCAGTGTGGGGCCAGGGCTGGCCTGCCTTAGCCCTGCTGTTCTGCCAGCGGAGAGCCACTCGAGGTAAATACCGCCTGGTGGGAGCCCACATCCCAACCCCCAGTCCTGACCCCCGTCCTGGAGCCAGCACCCCCAAACCAACCCTGAGTCCCCTCCCAGAGCCAGCACCCCATATCCGCTCCTGCACCCCATGCCCCCCCACTCCGCCCTGACCCTCCTCCCAGAGCCAGCACCTCTCACCCCCTCCTGAACCCCAACCCTCTGAACCCCTCAGCCCCAGCCCAGAGCCCATACCCCCTCCCAAACCCCTACCCCAGCACAGTGAAAGTGAGTGAGGGTGGGGGACAGCGAGCGACAAAGAGAGGGGAATGGAGTGTGCGGGGCGGGGTGGGACCTTGGAGAATCGGAGGGGTAGATCCTGGGTTGCACTTAAATTCAAAAAGTAATCTTGTGCGTAAAAAGGTTGGAGACCACTGGTCTAGAACAATGGGCCCCTGTGCTCAGTTGCATCCTACAGGTGTTACCATAATTTTAATAATAATCAATAAAATGTGGACAAGAGTGATCCAGTGGATATAGTGTACTTGGACTTTCAGATAGCCTCTAACAAGGTCCCTCACCAAATGCTCTTAAGCAAAGGGTATGGCTACACTTGACATTTCGGAGAGCTGCCGCGGCAGCGCTTTGAAGTGTGAGTGTGGTCAGAGCACCAGCGCTAGGAGAGAGCTCTCCCAGCGCTGCACGTAAACCACATCCCTTACGGGTGTAGCTTGCAGCGCTGGGAGCCGCGCTCCCAGTGCTGCGGCACTGATTACACTGAGGTTTTACAGCACTGTATCTTGCAGTGCTCAGGGGGGTGCTTTTTCACACCCCTGAGCACGAAAGTTGCAGCGCTGTAAAGCGCCAATGTAGCCATGGCCAAAGTAAGCAGTCATAGGAGAAGAGGGAAGGTCTTCTCAGGATCAGTAACTGCTAAAAAGACCGGAAACAAAGGGTAGGAATAAATGGTCAGTTTTCACAGTGGAGAGAGGTAAATAGAGCATCCCCCAAGGATCTGTAATAGGACCAGTGATGTTCAACACATACATAAATGATCTGGAAAGAAAGGTAAACAGTGAGGTGCCAAAATTTGCAGACAACACAAAATTAGTCAAGATAGTTAAGGTCAAAGCTGACTGCAAAGGGCTACAAAGGGATCTCACAAAACTGGATGACTGGGCAACAAAATGACAGGTGAAATTCAATGTTGATAAATGCAAAGTAATGCACACTGGGAAACATAATTAAGACTATGTTTTAGTCATGGGTACTGTTAGTAAAAGTCATGGATAGATCACGGGTAGTAAACAGAATTTCATGACCCATGATCTGTCCATGACTTTTACTATATACCCCTGACTAAATCTTGGGGAAGGCCCAGGGATGCCACGGGTGCTTGGGGGGCCTGGAACTGCCACGAGTGCTGGGAGGGGGTCAACCTGGGACCCCTGCTGGTGCTGGGAGGAAGCAGGCGGCAGCATGCAGCCCAGGACCCCTGCTGGTGCTGGGGGGTGAGAGGCGGTTGGCAGGCTCCCTACCCGGCTCTGCGCCTCCCCAGAAGCGGTGACATCCCCCTCCCTCAACTCCTAGGCAGAGGTATATCCAGGCAGCTCTGCACACTGTTTCCACCCCAAACTATGGCTCCGCAGCTCGCATTGACCGGGGACCATGCATGTGGTGCCTGCAGACAGAAGCAGCACATAGAGCTGCCTGGCCATGCCTCTGCCTAGGACCTGAAGGAGGGGGATGTCACTGCTTCCAGGGAACCCCCTCCCCCTCAAGGTAAGGTCCACCCACAGCCCTCCCCTGCTTCTGTGCCCCAACTTCCTCCCCCATTCCACACACAAACTCCTGCTGCTGCTGGGGGAGGGGAGTATGGTGGCCCAAAACTGCCACAGCAGTGGCCAGTGCAGCTGGCCCAGGGGCTGCCTGAGCTGCTCTGGCGGCACCTGGGCCAGGCATACCAACTGCTGCAGAAGTCATGGAGGTCACAGAATCTGCAAATTCCATGACCTTCATGACAAACTTGCAGCCTTAAACATAATCCCAAGAACACATGCAAAATGATGGGGTCTAAATTAACTGTTACCCATCAAGAAAGAGATCTTGGAGTCATTGTGGATAGTTCCCTGAAAACATATTTTCAATGTGCAGCAGCAGTCAAAAAAAGTAAACTTAACAATGTTAGGAAACATTGGGAAACAGATAGCTAATAAGACAGAAAGTATCATAATGCCACTATATAAATCCATGGTACACCCACACTTTGAATACTGTATGCAGATCTAGTCTCCCCGTTTAAAAAAAGATACTTTAGAATTGGAAAAAGTACAGAGAAGGGCAAAAAAAACAACTAGGGGTATGGAAGAGTTTCCATCTGAGGCGAGTTTAAAAAGACTGGGACTGTTCAATTTAGAAAAGAGATGACTAAGAGGGACATGATAGAGGTCCATAAATTCAAGATTGGTGTGGAGAAAGTGAATAAGTAAGTGTTTATTTACTCCTTCATATAACACAAGAACCACAGGCTCTCCCAATGAAATTAATAGGTAGCAGGTTTAAAACAAACAAAAGGAAGTACTTCTTCACCCAACACACAGTCAATCTGTGGAACTCATCGCCAGGGGATGTTGTGAAGGCCAAAAGTATAATAGGATTAAAAAAAGAATTGGATGAGTTCATGGAGGATAGGTCCGTCAACGGCTGTTAGCTAAGATGTCAGGGACACAACCCCATGCGCTGGGTTTCCCTAAACCTCTGACTGCTAGAAACTGGGACTGGATGACAGGAGATGGATCACTCAAATTGCCATGTTCTGCTCATTCCTTCTAAAGCATCTGGGACCAGCCACTGTTGGATGACAGGATACAGAGTTAGATGGGTCTTTGGTCTGACCACATACGGCTGTTCTTGTGTTTAAAACTGGTAGCCAGTGCAGAGCACAGGTGTAACTTGCTCTCTACATAAAACTTTATGTAATAAACAGGCTGCCTCATTCTGTCCTGTGTAAAGTGGTCTGAAATCATAGCCCCATATAGAGTGCCTTGAAGTAATTCTCTCTGAAGATGACAAAGATATGGACAAATGTGGTAAAACTCTACCTTCAACAGGAAAAGACAGCTTTTTTGCCTGGCGTAAATGGTTAAAAGCACTCTTGGCTGCTGCTGCATGGGTACCTACAAGCAACTGGGAACCTAGCAAGATGCACAGGGTGCATACCTTAGCTACAAATAGCAGACAAGCTCCCCCAACCAGAGGCACTGCTACAATTGTCACCCATTCTTGCTGGTTCCCACAGTCAACAGGAATTCTATCCTAACTTGGTAGAGTCCCACAACAGCAGAAATGAAAGGGGTGGAAACAGTAAGTCCCAGTCGTTGCCATGGAGGTATCCTGAGTCCAAGTCCAACACCTTAACCACAAGACCATCCTTCCTCTCTTCCAGCTTCTTTCTAACAGACACATGAGTAGGGTTACCAGATAGCAACTGTGAAAACACAGGACAGGGGGTGGGGAGTAATAGGCACTTATATAAGAAAAAGTCCCAAAAAATTGGACTGTCCCTTTAAAAATGGGACAGATGGTCATCCTAACATGAGTCATTAACTCCTTATCTCCGCCATGCTGATTGAAAAGGATACCCACCCTACACTGAATTGAATTGAGCTATCCCAAGGTGACTATTATTAACAGGCAGATACTAATGTGTTACTCCTGCAACGGGACTCTCTCAAAAGAATGGTCAAAATTTTAACCAGTAAAGCTACAGAGGGATTTAATTCACAGCCTTGGTTCCTTATTGCTCCAGATGACAGGGTGTGCTATAGGACAATGAAAATGCTCTGATGCCTACTACACAAACTATACGTGGTTATTGGAAAATCCACCAGGTTGGCAACAATGAGGTCACTTTGGGGTATAAGCCATGGATCTCTCGAGCCATAAAAACAGCTTGGGCTGTTTCTTTCTAAACACATTTCTGAAAGGCACTTCCATTCCTCTATATCCTATTTCACCGGCTAGAGGAGAATCATCTCTGCACTCTTCTGCTGTCAGAAAAGATTTGTTACACTGCTGATTATTCATTGCTCAGCAAGTCATTCTAAGGAACTGGAGGAGAAATAATCCACCCAAAAGTGCTGTTGACTGTTGAAACTGGCAGAACTGAAACAAAGGCCCTTTGCTCAAATCTCCTGCTTCAGGATCATGAGGAAGTCTGGGGCTTTTCAAAGACACTGCTCTTTGATTGGATTATGACCATCAGGAAGGTCAGGAATTTCGAAGGATCTTAAGGGAGTTAGGAGTCCAACACCGACTGGACTGGGAAACAGGTGTAGACCCTCTGGTAAAGCCCAGCCACTGTCTGTGCTTATGTGATTTGTCTGGTAGACCCTCTGTAAAGCCCAGCCACTGTCTGTGCTTATGTGATTTGTCAGAACTGAATAAATAGTTTATTTGTTGCTGCTCTTGACAAGCTTAGGTATAGCCTGTAGATTAAATCTCCCCTCATCTAAAGCCCATCCAGCCCCACTGAAGCCAATGAACACATAGATCAAGATGGGTGAAAGACAGCACATGACAGTCTGTAAGTAATACACGCTACGCTTCCTGCATCTGGACATCACTAGGTAAAAAATAAACATCTTGCTTTGTGGAACTGCTCTGCTTCATTCTGCAGGTTTAATATAAAGTATTCTGTAAGGATAATCAGTTGAATGAAATGGGACCAGGATGACACGCTAATGGGGTGGTTGGAGGGCTCTAACAGAAATTAGCTTTCTTAGTACAGTACAGTGGTTTTATCATTTTGTTTTTAACATAAGACTTGACAGCTCTTTCAAAGTCCATTCTAAGGAGGGCAAACACAAAGGAAATCAGGTGACAGCAAGCAGTCAGTCTCTGACCGAAAGACTGCCAAAATGGGTGGGTTTGCATTCCCAAAACACACAGCAGAAAGAACATCCAACACGATTACATGCATGGCAACTGGGAGAGCAACTAACCCCAGGCTGTATATAATATTGAAGACTCGCATAAGCTGTAGAGCATAAATGCCTTCTTTAACGCTGTCCTCATTTCCTCTGGTGTAGCTATATGTGCTAAATTTGGATTGGAAGTTAGTAGAACAGACATGGACTTTATATGTTTATTTTGGTATCATATTAATGGGGTCAATTTTTTGCACAGAGTTTGTGCTTACATATATATGGCTTGATTTTTCAGAGGTGTTGCAAACCAAGAAGTCTAACTGACTTCAAGTGGCGAGATAGGCATTCATCCCTTCTAAAATCAGGCCCATCCTGTGTGTATAATAAATCTTTTTTATTTACCTCAAAATTAAAACGAGGTCTTCACAAGAAGTCCACTTTACATCTATTTCATACAGATAACGTGTAGACTATCCTCTAGGGTTTTACATTTACATCCTTTTGCAATTAACCCTAATGGGACAAATGTAGCATTTTTCCAAGCAGATACACTCAAAGCTGAAAAACACACAGTGTTTAAATAGATCTCATTAGATCAGCTACCCCAAATCTCTCCTCTTTATATACAGAGGATTAGGCTTCTTTTCACTGTCATGCAACATTAAAATAGGAAGGCATACACACGGCTGACACGGATTTGACAAAAAATTAATGATTTGTACATCACTTTAATGCATTAAATCTGCAATTCATGTATGCTAATTAGGTCATAATGGGGCTGTCTGAGAACAGAACTGTCATCAGGCTTCTCTGTAGGTTTCTGGAAACAGAGATACAGAACTGCCTGCCCCTGGTTGGCTCCTGGAATCTGCGCTGTAACCTGGCAGATCTCTGATACCATTTTTTTCTTACACAATTGTTTCCTGGCTGTGGTGCTTTAATCTATTAGAGTGATGATGGCATATCTCAAATAGCTAGCTCCTGGATTCAGTGATACATCCTAGTGGAAACTGTGTACAGTCACTATATCTCAGTGACTGATTCGTGGATTTTAAGCTGTCATACTGTATCTCCGAGGGCAGCTGTCAGCTTCCTGGATGCATGAGGATGTATTTATGCAGCATGTTATGAAAAAATATATATAACTCTTATTTACAGATAAGTAAGGTTGTAAAACTTAGGAAAAAATCAAAGGGGAATTGAAAGCAGGGCTGTATTTTATTCTCCTGTTGAAAAGCCTTGCATATCTTTCTGTGACAGGAAAATAAAACTGCTCCCTTATTCAGAGATCTCTTCTTTAGGCTTGCCCCAGTGGTGAAAAGACACAGTTTGTCACAGCAGAAAGAGAAAGCCACCTCACCAATTGGAACAACAGGACAAGCGTGTCTTGCTAAATGGTAACATTGCAGAACATCTTGCTATATGATAGCACAAGGTTCTGTTTCTGTTGACTCTTTTTTTAAAATGAGTTGTAGCAAAACTCCACGTTTCTTGACAGCCCGCATGAGGGCACAAAGCAATAGAGAGGGAAGTTCTGCTTTCCCAGGGGACTGCTGCCCAGGAATAACCATATACAGATATCTTGGGCCTCCCTGATCCAAAGCCCATTGAAGAGAGTGAGATCCTTCAATGGGCCTTTGATCAAGTCCTAAATGAGCAGTTTAGGCAAGGGACATATGATACTGCCATGTGCAGAAGGACAAGGAGAGGCTAATTTACATTACAGACAAACATGTAAGTGATGTTGGTTTTATGGCATGTGGAGATGGCGTGTCTATAAAAACAAATAAAAAGCAATATGGAACCAACAAGATCACACAGCATAGGTCAACAAGATGGCCAGTTTTGTTGAACATCTTTATCAATGATCTGAATGACGGGATTAATTCACCCTCAGCAAGTTCATAGATGACACTAAGATGAGGGGAGAGGTAGATACGCTGGAGGTTAGGGATAGGGTCCAGAGTGACCTAGACAAATTGGAGAATTGGACCAAAAGAAATCTGATGAGGTTCAACAAGGACAAGTGCAGAGTCCTGCATTTAGGATGGAAGAATCCTATGCACTGCTACAGGTTGGGGACCGACTGGCTAAGCAGCAGTTCTGCAGAAAAGGACCTGGGGATTACAGTGGATGAGAAGCTGAATACAAGTTAGCAGTGTGCCCTTGTTGCCAAGAAGGCCAATAGCATATTGGTCTGTATTAGTAGCAGCATTGCCAGCAGATCGAGGGAAGTGATTACTCCGCCCTATTCGACACTGGTGAGGCCATACCTAGAGTATTGTGTCCAGTTTTGGTCCCCCCCACTGCAGAAGGAAAGTGGACAAACTGGACAGAGGACAACTAAAATTATTAGGGGGCTGGGGCACATGACTTACAAGGAGAGGCTGAGGGAATTGGGGTTATTTAGTCTACAGAAGAGAAGAGTGAGGGGGGATTTGATAGCAGCCTTCAACTACTTGAAGGGGGCTTCCAAAGAGGATGGATCTAGACTGTTCTCAGTGGTGGCAGATGACAGAACAAGGAGCAATGATCTCAAGTTGTAGTGAGGGAGGTCTAGGTTGGATATTAGGAAACACTATTTCCTAACAGGAGGGTGGTGAAACACTGGAACGAGTTACCTAGGGAGGTGGTGGAATCTCCATCCTGAGAGCTTTTCAAGGCCCGGCTTGACAAAGCCCTGGCTGGGATGATTTAGTTGGGGATTGGGCCTGCTTTGAGCAGGGGGTTGGACTAGATACCTCCTGAGGTCTCTTCCAACCCTAATCTTCTATGATTCTATGACTTTAGTTGTTGAATCTCTTCCACATCAGCTTCTCTTTTAGAACAGTGAGGTCTTTAGCACAGGGACTATATAAGGCCAGAACTTGAGGACTGTAAATCATTGTGAAATCCAGTGATGTCAATGGTGCTAGGCTCTGTTACACCAGAGGAGAATCTGGCCCTAGATCATCCTATGTGTCTGTACATCACCTTGCACATTTTGGGCACTGTCACAGTATAAATAATAATGTCCACCAGCAGGCATTTATAAGGGTGCAAAGATCACAGGTGGTTTTCTTTTCTTCATGCCATGGTAATTCCTATGAAAGTGAGCCTTCTTATAATGCCACATGTTCACTGTGCAATGCAGATATATTCAAGGGCTGAGCAAAGTGAGCTCCCATGTATCCTTTTGGACATACCCCATGAAAAGCGGCATTGTAGTCCACATAAGCGATCGCAATTAATCGTATTACAGGGGTGCCTGGAAGTCCCAGCTGAGAGCAGGGCTCCATTGTGCTAGGCACTGTACATAAACATGGTGAGAGTCAGTCCCAATCCAAAAGTGCTTGCAGGCTAAGTAACCAGGATAGATGGGGGGGAAACTGAGGCACAGAGAGGTAAAGTGACTTGCCCTAAGTCACACAGCAAGTCAGTGGCAGAGCCAGGAGCACAGCCCAGGTTTCCTAGGGCTCCAGGATTCAGGGAGTGGTGTTTTGTGTGCTCCCCAAGGGGCACATAGGAGCTTCCGGTTCCACTCCCGTCGCACCGCCGAAGACCTTCTGCCAACGTGCTGCGGAAAACAGCAGCAGGCAATTGAGCAGCTCAATGACTGCTGCTGTCGCCTGCGGCATTTCAGCGGAGAGTCCTTCTCTGGTGGCGCAATGGAAGTGGAACTGGAAGCTCCTGCACACCCCGTGGGGAGCGCACAAAATGCTGCCCCCCAAATTCTGCCTCGGGCACCAGAAACCCTGGTGCCGCTCCCGTGTCCAGTTGTTCCATCGCTCCAGATATATCAAGGTCAACACCTTGGAATCTCTTGCTTACAACATTTATTTCAAACAGTATGTCATGCAACAACACTAAGCCACACAGAAATTTGAAGTTATGTATGTTTCTGGTGATTCCATTTCCCTCTGCCACTGTTCTCCCACAAACAGTTCCTGTCATAGCATTATCCTCCATAATGGCAACTATGGCATCATATATCTTCCCAATTTGGTGTTTGATAGGCTTTATCACCTCCACTCGACTTTCCCATTGTGTGGCACTCACTGGTTTCCATGACAGAGAGGATGTTCCCAGATGTTGCTTCAAAATTTGCCATCGATGAGTTGATGCAGAGAAAAATACATAGATGCTTTGAATTACATTAAAAAAATTCAGCAGCCTCACTAGAAGCTGATGCTGCATCAATGACCACCAAGTTCAATGAATGAGAACTGCATGGGACAAAAACGATCAAGGGTTTAACTCTCAGATCCGTGTCTGCACTCCTCTGTTCTTTCCTCTCATGTTGGCACCATTATCGTAGCCCTGATCTCTCATGTCAGCTATCGCAATTCCCGTATCTTCCAGCTTTTTAAGAAGCACATTTGTCATGCCAGCTCCTGTAGTATCATCAGTGTCAATAAATTCTAGAAAATGCTCTCTGACAGTCACCATTGCAAGGACATTTTTACTAGGTTCTGTTGTTTTTACAAAAGGCACCATTAAAGTCAATTGTTCCATATGGCTGATGTCAGGTGTGCAGTCCAGAATAAGAGAGTAATATCTTGCTGACTTCAGATCTGCCACAATCTTCTGTTTGACTTCTGTTGCCAGTAACTGTATGATCTCATTTTGAATTGTTTTTACAAGTTAGTGGTGTGTGTACATTTCTTGGGTGGTGACTCTTCTCAGATGCTCCTGGAGTACAGCATCAAACTCAGACATCAGCTCCACAATTTTAGGGAAGTTTCCATTGTTTGGCACATACAGCTGATCTGAAGTGCCACGCAGTGCTAGAATCATAGAATATCAGGGTTGGAAGGGATCTCAGGAGGTCATCTAGTGCAACCCCCTGCTCAAAGCAGGACCAATTCCCAACTAAATCATCCCAGCCAGGGCTTTGTCAAGCCTGACCTTAAAAACCTCTAAAGGAAGGAGATTCCACCACCTTCCTAGGTAACCAATTCCAGTGCTTCACCAGTGCTCTGAGTGAAAAAGTTTTTCCTAATATCCAATCTAAACCTCCCCCACTGCAACTTGAGACCATTACTCCTTGTTCTGTCAACTGCTACCACTGAGAACAGTCTAGATCCATCCTCTTTGGAACCCCCTTTCAGGTACTTGAAAGCAGCTATCAAATCCCCCCTCATTCTTCTCTTCTGCAGACTAAACAATCCCAGTTCTCTCTGAACAATCCCAGTTCCCTAGGTTTTGGGTAGCAAGCACTCTCACAATGGCAACAATCCTTTTCAGAACACTTTGCCAGTAAAGAGTCACTGATGCAATCTTCTCTTGATGCTGATCACTTATGGTGGCCTTCAACCTTAGTCTCATCTCAAGCTCTTTCCACCTATGGAATGCTTTCTGGTGATTTGTAGCCTTCTCATGGCATGCCAGATTTCTAGCCAGATTTTTCCAGTCCTTTGTTCCTGTAGAACCCAAAGTGGCTGGAACATTTGACTGGAAGAGTTTGCAACAAAAACAGTATGCAGCATTCTGGGTTTTTGAGTACATAAGCCATGGCCTCTCCACTTTGTCACCACTGAGGATTTCATGCCACTAATGTGTGGGATGGAAACTTCTATTTTCATTGTCTTTGGGGAACATAATGTTTTTCACTTGCTGTGCAAGGAAGTCCCTTAGGCTACTGCTTAAGTGGGTCCACAGTCCTGGATCATCTAGACTTAAGGAACTAAACTCAGCAGCAGCTGTTTCTTGCACCATCACCACACTCTTCTCTGATCTACACTTTTCTTCAGGAATGTGCATCGTTACATCCATTGGAGATGGAGATATGGACGCTGCAGTAGCTGCCAGGTCACATGCACTCTGACTAACTGGAAGATCAGGCATCTCCTCACCACTCACATCCTCACCGGGGCCGGAAGGCTCACCGTGAACATTTGTGTCTATGTATCTTAGGAGACCTCCTTCCTGCTTAGTTAGAAAGCAAAGGAAGCTTTTCTTTCTTTTTCTGAATGCTGCCTCAGAGGGGCGTTTTCTTCTTTCACTCATGACTGCTGTTCTGTGCCAGTTATAGTGGCTCTCAACGCTCAGTTGAAGGGGACAAATAAGCAGGCCGGTAGCAGGGCCTGAGTGAAGGAAGATATCAGCATCTTAAGGGTCTAACTGGCTCCTACTACTTCAGTTCACTACCTGTTCACCTCAAGTGGGTTCAGGGAAGCAGCAGAAAACAGGAGGTTCCCTGAGAAGCTAGTGTTAATCAATCCAGGCTCCTGGGGGTGCTAGAGAGGTATACAAGAGGCTCCTCCTCTCTCCCTGCAACTCCTGCTGCTTTCTGCTGTTCCCTCTCACCTTTTCTCCTGCCTGTTCTGTTTCTTGTGCCCTCCTTCCTCCAGCACAGCACTCCACCCTCTCTGTGCATCTAGAGCAGAGAGAATATATATACAGTAGCAGCAGACATAATTTTCTACACTTTGGGTCCTAGTGGCCCCCCTCAATCTACCTCATGGTAAGGCCAGCCCTGCACACGAGTGGTCTTCATGAGGTCTGAAGGTATGCACTGCAGTATAATCAGAGTGAGCATCTATGAATGCCCAGGGCTTTGGCCCTTCGCTGTTCAGGTAGTCTTGTTCCAGTACTGAGCAGGATGTGTAGACAGGTAAATAACACTGGCCTTCACACAGAAAGGGGCCTTACTACAGAACAGATATCATTTGAAGCATTCGAGTCATCTACATGAAAAACTCAGCCTTTGCCAGCAGTTGCTACACCAAGATATTCTTTTTTTCCCCCTCTAGACTCCAAGGACAGTAGAATAGCTGTAGTCCCTGTGTGTTATTGTTTGGTAAATGTTTGTCTGATGTCTGCATACTTATTCATTATGCACAGGCTGTAGCTCCTGTAAGCATAAGTAGGCTAGAGACCACATATGAGCCTGAAATATGCTTGTTTAGAGCAATATTTCCAGCAACTTTATAAGGTGTTATGCCAATGCTAATCCAGCTCTCAACTGGCTTCCGGCTGAATACACACTGATGCTTCTGCAGCCCTGGAAGATCAGTACAAAGGCAGAGACAACTATTCTCATGAATTTTCCTCCCTGTGTTTGCTTTTCAGCTAAGGCCCATACACAGCAAGCCAACCCGCACTTTTGTGGCAGGGCCAAGTGAAGCAAGAGGAAGTCTAGATACAAAGTACTTGTTATAAAAAGAAAGTCCCTATGCATTTCAAGTGCTTGGTTGATATTCAGGGGTGCAACTGTGCATGCGTGGGAGAGAGAGAATGAATTGATTTAGGCCCCGGTCCTACGAGTCCTTTCGTACAGTTAACCCAAGGGTATGGTGCTCCAGTTCAGAACAAAAGTGGGTGGAAGCTACCAGTGAGTTTAACCACCAGATGTAAGGGGATGCCTATACTAAAGCACCACAGCAGATGTGCCACTGTAGCACTATAGTGTAGCTGCTTCCTACAATTGACAGGAGGGGTATTTCCCCATCAGTGCTGTTAATGCCTCTCTCCTAGAGGTGGTAGCCAGGTGACAATAGTATTCTTCCACCTCCCTCGCTGCATCTACCTCAGGGGTTAGGCTGATGTAACTACAGCACTCAGGGTGCAAAATTTTTCACAGCCCAAAACAACATAGAAAGGCCAATCTAATTTTAGAGTGTAGACAAAGCCGAAGCCTCCACACTGAGCAGAACTAAATCTTAAGCCTCCTGCACATCCACTGCCCTTGCTCTCAGCAGGGCAGAACGAAGGTGAAGAATAGTCATGTCTGAAGGTACATGAGTATAAATGCAATTTCCAAAACGCCGATGAGGTGCTTAGCTAGGAATTCCCTTCTTTATCCTTACTCTTGCTATTACTCAGGAGGAACTTATCAGCCAAACCACAATGTGTTAATGCAGCACTGAATTGCACTGTACTCTGTCAAATACACCATTCTTCATGTTGTGATGCTTCCCAGTGGTATCCATGGTCGATAGGCACCTCATGACCACCTGTCCTTAGCAGGAGGAAGACTTGTCTGTGCCTACTGCGGGTCTGCTTCCCAGCTGCTCTGGCCATGGGCAACACAAGCATCCTCCACGGCCTCACAGGTCCCCTGTCACTCTACAGGTTAGCAATAACCTCACCCCAACCTGCAAGCCCTAGGAGAACCTCCCTGGTGCTGACAGCCCCATATACACTGAACTCTTGCTGTAGTCACAGATTTGCGGCTTCCACAGAAAAAGTACATCTCAGCTTACCAATTCTACCTCAGGGCACTGCTCCACTTCACACAGAACTGATTACAGTGAAATTAAGAATAAGAGCTGGTCTACACTAGGGAGGAGGATCGATCTAAGATACGCAACTTCAGCTACACTAGTCAGGTAGCTGAAGTTGAAGTATCTTAGTTCGACTTACCTGGCCATCCTCACGGTGGCAAGTTGACTGCCACAACTCCAATCAGCTCCACTTACTCCTCTGCCGAGGTGGAGTATGGGCATCGATTCGGGGATCTATTTATCACATCTAGACGAGACACAATAAATAGATCCCCGATACATCGAACATTACCCACCGATCTGGCAGGTGGTGTAGACCTGGTCTAAGTTTATTTAATAAGGCATGGGGGTTCAATTAGTAGCAAATAGAAGTATTGGAAACAAATGGTCACATATAAAACATCATAACATACATTCTAGAGCTTAAGACTTCATTCAGAAGATACTTGTGTCTTGTGGACTATTGCTCACCTAAAATCCTTGCAGCACTTTACAGCTTCCTTTCATGACAAGTTGTCATAAACAGATAGCTAAGGGTTAATGTCTCTTTCACCTGAAGCACCTGACCAGAGGACCAATCAGGAAACCGGATTTTTTCAACTCTGGGTGGAGGGAAGTTTGTGTCTGAGTCTTTGTTGTCTGTCTGCCTGCTTTCTCTGAGCTTTGGAGAAGTAGTTTCTGCTTTCTAATCTTCTGTTTCTAAGTGTAAGGACAAAGAGATCAGATAGTAAGTTATATGGTTTCTTTTCTTTGGTATTTGCATGAATATAAGTGCTGGAGTGCTTTGATTTGTATTCTTTTTGAATAAGGCTGTTTATTCATATTTCTTTTAAGCAATTAACCCTGTATTTTGTCACCTTAATACAGAGAGACCATTTGTATGTATTTTTCTTTCTTTTTTATATAAAGCTTTCTTTTAAGACCTGTTGGAGTTTTTCTTTACTTCAGGGAAATTGAGTCTGTACTCACCAGGGAATTGGTGGGAGGAAGAAATCAGGGGGAGATCTGTGTGTGTTGGATTTGCTAGCCTGATTTTGCATTCCCTCTGGGTGAAGAGGAAAGTGCTTTTGTTTCCAGGACTGGGAACGGAGAGGGGGAGTCACTCTGTTTGGATTCACAGAGCTTGTGTCTGTGTATCTCTCCAGGAGCACCTGGAGGGGGGAAGGGAAAAAGGATTATTTCCCTTTGTTGTGAGACTCAAGGGATTTGGGTCTTGGGGTCCCCAGGGAAGGTTTTTCAGGGGGACCAGAGTGCCTCAAAACACTCTAATTTTTTGGGTGGTGGCAGCAAGTACCAGGTCCAAGCTGGTAACCAAGCTTGGAGGTTTTCATTCCAACCCCCATATTTTGGACGCTAAGGTCCAAATCTGGGATAAGGTTTATGATACAAGTGCGCAGAGCCACGTTTCCCTTCAGGTGAAAGATTCAGCGTGTTTCTTGCCCCCTCACCTTTCCCCAAGATATACCAGTCCCATCCTTTGTTATTATTCATGACCAGGACATTTCCTGCATTTAGTTTCATCTTGTAGATTTCACCACTAGCTTAGTATGCACATTGGTGGAAGCCAGGATGAGCCTTTTATGCTTGTGGGATGGCTACTGGTGTCAGTGCTGTGATCCATAGTAGCATAAGATTAACCCCAGGTTACAGGGCAGGCAGCAACTGAACTCCTTACTAGTTTGGGTAGTCCCTAAAACATCACAGGGAGGCACTCAGTGTTAGTCAATGGAATTCATCTTTCAGGGCGGGAAATTCCTCACAGAAAAGACGGCGTGTTAAGGCTCTGGGACAATATCTGTACAAACACTCCTCTAAATCACCAATATTACCCAACCCAAGACACTGAGGACCTGATTTGCATAGGTGCCGAGTTCCCAGAACCAAATCATTGAAAGCTGTGGGTACTTAGAACCTCTGAAACTTAGGACCAAGGTATAGTCAAGTTGGATACACAACAATTCGGCCACCCAGAATCAGAAGCCAGCTTTATAAAACATTGACCTAAATGCCTGAAATATCTACGGGCCAGCTTTGATACCCTTATCATTGCACCTTACTGCTTGAGTGATCCCACTGATTTTTCAAGTTCCCCTGTCACTTTGCTTTCTCCTTCATTTTAGCTGCTTCCCCGTTTCTGAACCTCTGTCAGTCAGCCTCCTCCATATGCATGTTGCTTGTCATTTTACTTGGAAAATACAACTGTAAAGCATAATTAGTATTAATGATGCGAGAGATTGAGTTTCTTATTTGTATTAATTGCTGATTAATGCTTTAAATATCTCTAGCACTTACAAGTATTTGGAATTAGATGTATTCCTTTCTGTAGTGTCTTCTCTGAGGGGAGGCTCTTACCAACAGGCATTGACTCAACTGGAGCACGCAGTGAAGTTGTTTATATGCTCAGTGTCTGTTACTACAAAAACAGGGAAAACACTGAAGGAGCTTCCTTTAGGGGGAAGAATTATTTCACAGCTAGCGCTGAACAAAGATGTGAGTTGAGCTGGAGGGGCCTTACAGGGCTCATGTGAGAGCGCTCCTTGTTAGCATTAAGAAACCTAGGGCCCGGTGGGGGAGAATCTCAGCTAAAGAAAGAAATACATACATATACACACACACACACACACACGGAAGTCTCTAGCCCTTTTCTTTGCAAAGATAGCCTGGAAAATAGATGCAAATTGATCATTTAGGCTCAAAGGAATAAGCATGGGGCTCCACTCCTTCATGGGAGGCCTGGACAATCCCCTAGACACAATTTTGATGTAGTTCGAGTCAAATCCTCAGTCTGGCCTTATACATAACAGTGCCATTACCGTGGACAGGAGTCAGTGCCATGCTGGGGGGGAGGGAAGGGGAAATTGCTACACAGCCTGTCTCAAAAAGACCAGCTCCGCTTGTTAAAAGCATTCAAGTCTTCTGAAGCCTTGTCCATACACCCAACTTGTGGGATGGGGAAATAAGCTACACCAGTATCAGGCACCTGTACAGGGACATAATAGTGTTCAAGTTTGGGGTTGTACTGGTATAACTATCGAATTTAAAATAAATCATCCCCCCCAACTGACAGTTACAGTGGTTCAAATTCTGTGTGTACAGCAGGTCTGAGGTTCAGAACACAGTTCAAATCTCCCATGAAGTGTGTTCATTGTTTCATATAATGCTGCTTTAAATACTTTTTTAAAGTATTAATCAGTTCCTGTATTCTGGGATTAGTTTGAGGGGGCCATATTAGGAGAGAGGAAAGGAAAGAGGTTACAGTGGAAAGGTGTGATTGGAAGAAGTTAGCCTGGAGAAGGGTTGTAAATCAAGAGAAAATTCTTGGGGCACAGGATACAATGGGAGTCTCCTCCCATCCACATAGTGCCAAACACAAGAATTACAGTTTACCAAATGCATCCCAAAGGAATGGTTAGAGCCGGCATTAGGGAGCAAATACTGTCTCTTTCCATCCCGAGCAGGCACCTGAGGGCTGGTGGGCAATGGAACCCAGTGGCTGGGGCTGCTGAATGTAGGGTGCCCACCAAACAGGCTGACAAGCCAGGCACTGTGCAAGTTTCACCTTCCGCTGTGAACAGAGGGGTTTACAAGGACTCAGTGGCCTTCCCCATCTCTATATAGGGGATAACAGGCCCTACTGCAGCCCTGTGGCTGGAGTTGCTGTTGTGGAGGTGCTAAGCTCCTACCCAGAGCTCTTCTGGAAAGCTGGAGGAAGGCCGAGAAATCTCTTACTGTCAGTCCATGCATAGTTTCCCTGCATAAATCCTGTTTACTCAGGCTCAGAGCAACCAGTGGATGCATTTCACTCCAGAGATGTTCAGATGATAATCTAGTGTCATGGCAGCGTCACCTGCTTGCTGTCTAGAAGAGCTACCCACCCTCGCTGGCAGCAAGGGACCTCGTGAGCTTTCACGTTTAACAGACTAAGTTAAGATATCTACCCCCACGGTTTTAGTTTTAAAGTATGAAATGGTCATGGACCCAATACCTGGAGATGTCTCAGTCTCCATATCAGAGACATGGCTTTCAGGGAAGGTACCAAACTCTGGATTCAATTTATCCAAAGAGGAACCCATTTGCTTCTGATTGATGCCGCTCATGCTCCTGGAGGCACCCTGACTACTGGAGAGGGCTGTGAAGCTGATTGCAGGGACCCAGACCTGGAGAGGTCTAATTTTGGTTGGGCCACAGTGGAGGAGACCTTCAAAGTCATCTTTGTCCTAAACTTGTTCTTCGAGTTCAGTTTGTCCCACCTCTTTGCTGGTGCTGTCTAGAATCACTTGGTGGGCTACCTGACACCAAAGTGACCTGTGTCTCCTGCAACTGTCCAGTCCACACCCCTTTGACACATGACTGTCCTCATGATATTTTAGAGGATGACATTCCCACCTCCTTCTTAGTGTTGTGACTCTTAGTCAGGAACGAAGTGACACATTTTCCAGCCCATCTAACTTTCCTACTTGATTGAATTTTCCTACATTTGTACGAGCCTCACAAGTTCAAACATCAATATATATTTTTATTTTTTTTAAATGTTTTCTGGTCACCCTGAAGAGAGGCTGATGAACAGGCCAGAACCAGGTAATTTGAATGAGCATTAAACCCAGCATGGGAGTGACATTCACTACAGGATAATACATAGGGTTCTAAAATAAAACTTAGCTCAGGCCAAAGAAATGTGCTAGTGCATTGTGGAAAAATCTGGGCACAAGTCAAGTCTCCTCCTCCCTGATTTACAGCAATGCTGGTACAGAATAGCTACTAAATTCTGCACCAGAGATGACTGCATTTAAGTGGTAGAAGAGTAAGGAGAGCCTATAAAATACTTAAGAACTTTCAGGGTGACAAGTTTATTATATTTATATTCCATATATAAATCTATATTATGGTGTCTTCTATAAACATGCCCTAGTTTCTTTTTACTAGCCTTGAGATACAGAATCCTAGATATCTCTCTTCTCAATTTAAACCACTTTGTGTACTTAAACCACAACTCTATGTAGGAAAGAGTTTATTAAAAAAAAAAAAAAAAAAAAAAGCCCCAGCACCTCCCATCCCTTTAAGAGGGTCCAGTACGAACTATCAGTCCAGCACCCCTGGATGGGTGGGTTATGATCTCACTTTATCCCCTTTGTTTTTGAAGAGTTTAGCAGGAGTGGGGCACTAGCCCTAAGCAGACTTCACACTTGGAGGAGCGCAAAGTCTGTAATTGTGGCCTCCCAGAAGGGGATAGGCAACAACTTCTGTGCACACCTGGCTGCCATCTCATCTTTAATCTTTGACAGCCCCTTTCCATCCTTGGTTTGAAAATCCTTTTTGCACTTTCATTTCTCTTCACTGCTTAACTCTACTCTCTTTGCAGCCTAACTGCACTAGTCTTCTCCCTACTTAAATAGACACTTAATTACTCAGCAGGCTGGAATGTGGTCTAGTCCCCACTTCTTCCTCCACCTTCTCCCATTAAGATATTATTAGAGATAATTTTTGAGTACTATAAATGTACCCAGCAGCCAGGATATGATAGGAGGTCCTCACAGACTGGGTCTGGACCCAAATATGATACTTGTCTAGAAAGTCCATCTATGCCCATTAGCCTGCTAGCTTTTTATTTTTCCCCCAGCTAAATTTTAGTCCCTCCTCTGGCTTAGCCTGTTCCAACCTAAGGCTGGTTCAAAGAGATACTTATCTTTCTGGCCTGACTACTTTGTCTCCCCTCCGTTGCTTTCTTCTTGGTAGATGAG
This sequence comes from Gopherus flavomarginatus, assembly GCF_025201925.1. Lineage (NCBI taxonomy): Eukaryota > Metazoa > Chordata > Testudines > Testudinidae > Gopherus > Gopherus flavomarginatus. The sequence continues at coordinate 20,737,754 of NC_066626.1, read as the reverse complement.
AGTTCAGGTTTCTCAGGCCTAGGTCTGGAGACAAGCAGGGAAATGAAAGTAAGGGCTTGTCTATAATTGGAAATTAAACCATATTAAACTGTGTTAATTGAAACTCATTAAACCCTTGTGTGGAGGTTCCAATCGAGAAGTAAACTAGCCTTAAGGTTTGTCTACACAAACAATTAGACCACAACAAGGTGAGGAGTGAATCTACCCTCACTAGCCTTCCCCGGGTCTAACTGTCTGCACAGACCTTGCAGACCTGTATTAAATTTGTTAGAACACTTTTGATCTAGTCCCTTTTGAAACAGGATTAGCTCAAAGTATAGTAACAAACTGTTAACACATGTCAGCAGGATCCACATGGGCAGTTAGACCAAGGCAGGCTAGTGTGTGGCAGATTCACTCCTCACTTTGCTGTGGTCTAAATGCTTATGTAGACAAGCCCTCAGTTAATGGAGTCACTTAGTGAATTCACTAATGCTAATTAAGATAAGCAAACTGAGGCCATTTTACTTATGAAGAGACCATCTACACAGGGATTTAATATACTTTAGCTAATACCTTTTAAATTTGCTCCTTTAATTAACTGAAGATAATTTTCCTCAGTCACCTCTCTCCCCCTCACCTTCTCTCCGCAGGCAGGAGAGTACTTGAGTTGCTGCCAGTCTGGGTGGGCCTTCACTGGTTGCCTAAGGAACTTTCCCTGTATGTATCTAGCTCCTGTAGTTAGATATATGCATGTTCTGAGATACTACTGCTGTGTTCCCCTTCTCCCACAGTTGCCATTAAAATGCCTGCATTCCATGACACAAAGAAAATCTCTGCATCAAGCTTCTTGCCCTCACCAGCAGAAGATGGTCCAATAAAAGATATTTCCTCACCCACTTTGGCTCTCCAGGACAACATCACTGCATATGTTCCAGGCTGGGAGCCCTTAACAATAGACTGTTTCTTAAGGAATCAACAGCATACATCAGTTTAGATTCCCTCTAAATGCATCTCCGTACACAACATTAGGAGGGCTAGAGGATTGTAGTGTTGTGGGAAAGGTGAGGAAGAATTCCCACAGCTATAGTGAAGTTAAGTAAATGGAGTTGGGACATGAAAGGGTTAGCAGCTGTAGTTACTGCAGCCACACCTATCCCAGCACCATTAACAAGTGATCCTCAGGGTGTTCCCAAGCTGCCCTTGAAAGCTATCGTCATTAAGAATGGGTGCTTTTTTTCTTGCCAAATCCAGGGATTCCTAAGCTGAGTTGGTTTTGGTTGGTGATAGACCACATGGTCAAGGTGATTTGAATTTTAAAGCTAAAATGTGAAAAAAAATCTTCCTCTGGGGGAGACAGTGCAGGTTCTTCAGAGAAGTACAGGCCATTGCTGGCTGAAGTTGATCAAGCACAGCAGCTTTTGTCAAAATTCTCAAAGCAGAGCTGGGCCTGTGACAATGTGAACTGAGCTGATGCTTTTACTATCACATTCCCTGGGGAAGAGAAAGAAAACCAGTGAACAAAATACAGGCACACAGAATTGTGTGTCTACTCATCCAGTGAGTGAATAGCCTAGGCCTGGAGATCAATCGCAGCTGCTGAGAAACTAAGACAGAAGTCTTCAAGGTAAGGAGACTATTTTCCAATATCAAAAGCCAGGATGTTTTTGTGGTAACATTTTTAGGGCTATGTGCAGTGTGGGGTTTTGTTTCTTTTGTATTTATTATTGCATATGGTTTCAGATCTTTATGAAATCTCATCATGGAAACATGCTCCATTTGCACACAAAGTCCACATGGCTCTGGTACCCCTACAGAAAAAGGAAGTGAGGGTCAAAGGCAGAAGCACCCACCCTCTCTACCACACCACCTCAATGGCCAAGCAGTTTTGCACTGACTAGACTGATTTTGATTGAGTTTAAAAAAAAAAAAGTGAGGGGGAATGTTTGTGGCATCCCAGCAGTTCTTGGGATACCAAGACACTGTATAATAACTATACTAGCATATTTTGACTACACTAGGGAAAGCGGGATGTTTACTTAAAGATACACTACAAGGCTACTATAAATCAGCTGTCCAGGTGCCTCAGAATGTAACACAATGCACATACAGGGCCAGATTGTGCCTCTTAAGTACAGGTAATGTAGAACCTTGTTCCCTCACAATGAGGGGCTACCTGCAGGGGCTACACAGACCAACTAATGTGCAACACATTCGTGTCCTTTAGAAATCACTTCTCTGTACATTGCCCCGCCATGTAGACAAGCCCAGCTTAGGAAGGGGAATGTAAGCAGAGCTCCTTTTAAAATTTATTTAACAAACCTGGGGCAGAAGTGGGGGGGTCATTAAGTGTAGGCAGATATTTTTTAGCTTGAACACAGTCTGGATTTTTGGATCTTCATTTTTACTGTTTTAGTAAAACTTTGCAATTCACCTGTAGCATAGCAATGAGAGAGGTATTAGATGGTACCTAGTCTCAGGCTTCTCATGCCGTCACATAAGAATTTTAATGATGCAATAAATTCTGTGAAAGATGGGAGGGACTGTACTATGGTGACCTTTTCACTAGTCTGCATTCTCTTTGGCTGCCCATTCCAGCCCTTCCAACAGGTTCGGTCTGATGGTTGCAGGTCGGGGAGGAGTGGAAATGCCAACCAATCAAAACGTAGAATATTGAAAAGGTCAACATAGGAGAGCATGCTGCTATAATTCACAGAGACATTAAAAGTCTAATATTTAATCTGATGACAAAGATTGTAATGAGAGTTGAAAATGGCACAACGTTAATTCGTCTTTTTGACAAACACTGTAATGAGAATGGAAGTGTACAAGCGTCTCATATCCTTGTTACAGATTTTAGATTGTGATCTGTGCTCCTTCTACTATAATGGGTACACAATCCTTTGTCGCTTCGGAAAGGTACAAAGCCCAAACCAGCCTGGGCAGCCATGTTATCATATGTCCACATTCTAAAATAGACAAAAGGGTAGTGACATGGCCATTTTAAACAAAACCTGGGAGAAATGTATAATCATCACCACTGGATTGTATGCATGAAACTTTCATTTTAGCTGTGTCCGCATGTGGTTGTGTGATTGAGTAATGGACAATTTGAATTAGTCTTCTATCTGTGATACTTTCACTTGGGAAGTCAGTACCAGTACTGGTTTGAGACGGATTGTTTTGAGACGGGAAATAACTGGTTTGCAGATGTCCTAGGCATTAGCAGTAGGTGTTCAGACATCCTTTATTTTCTGGGCACATTTACTCTTAATGCAAATGCTGTATGTGTTTGTATTGGTCAGATATTGTAGATAAGGCATTTTCACCTACTTTGTCATTTTCAGTTACTTTCTTCTAAGTTTTATCCCAATCCCTTGTCAATGCTACTCAAGGATGCATTGCAGGGTCAAATATTTGTTTTTGTAAGAGTCACTGCACTTTATAGGAGATGTGTAGTGATTCTTCTAGTAACTGGCATGTGGAAATTCTGGGATTTGTGCAATAAACAGAGAATGTAAAGTTAACAATGTTCTAAAACCTCTGCTTCTCCACTATGCATCATTGTACCTTTGGCTCCAGTCCAGCAAGGCAATCGACACAGGGGAGCCTTTAAAGCTACGCGAAGTCCCACGGACATTTCTAAGATTTTCAGAAGTGACTGATGATTTGGGCAACCAAATGCTGAGGTATTCATCTGCCCCCCTCCCCCACTGCCCCAAGTCACTTTTGAAAATCTTGGCCAATGGCATGGCTCAGCTAGTGGGATTGGTGTCTTTTATTAGGGCTTATTATTTGAGGCACTTCATCCAACCAGGAATGCTGGACAAGATTTAGAAGTGTTCTGAAAGTGTCATTTCTTTCTGTCTCTTTAGCATCTTATTTCAAGGATTCTCAAGCTTTTTCAGAGAATGGACCACATCTCAGTAGAGAGAAAGAGTCTGGTTGATCAGCCCCCTCCTGCTTGCAATTGCAGAACATCCCTGAGGCAATGAAAGCCATTTACTTAGGAAAGTAATAGTAGGAAGTTGTTTAATGTATATTGAACAGTGTCATGATACAATTTAGCAACTGGAGACAAGGAGCAGAGCCTGCACCATGTGACCTGCCAGCTCTCAGTGGGCCACCCCCAAGTGCTCCATGGAGCACACTTTAAAAGCTATTGTCTTACTTCATTTCTTTTTTAAAAACCCTTATATTAATAGAGTACCTTTCAAACTCCTCCCCCCTGTGACATTACAAGCTACATATACCAAAGTCATATCCTCCAACACCAAAGTGCAGCTCTGGGAAGGACGACAGCAGATGTTTAAGAGGACACAGTTATACTACATACCATATTAGGCTAAGAAGTGAAGAAGACTATTGTACGCTAGTCTAGGGGGTTGAAACTCCAGGGGGAATTCAGGTAAATAAGAATGGGATGAGCACCTAAAGTGGAACTTGATCAGAGCCAACAGACACTTTCCCACAAAAACAGTGTCACAGGATCATTAGTGAGCATGAGCAGTCCCATTATTCCCGTACATTGTGCTTGGCAATATACAAACACACAAGAAGCTATGATCCCTGTCCTGCAGAGTCTATAATCTGAGACCCCAGTGCTGCAAATACTTCATTTTTAAAGTACCAGGAATAATTCCACTGGCTTCAATGAGACTACCCACAGAGCACAAAGTTAAGCCCGTGCATAAGTTTTTGCAGGATCAGGGCTTAGTTTAAGAAAAGACTCAACAAATCATATGAGATAAACAGTAGAAGAGAAATGGTGAGAGGCAGACAAAGGTAAGTGTAGTTTTATATAGATCTAGGGTGACCAGATGTCCAATTTTATAGGGACAGTCTCGATATTTGGAGCTTTTTCTTATATAGGCACCTATTACCCCCAACCCCCATCCCGATTTTTCACACTTGCTGTCTGGTCACCCTATAGATTTGGTACAGTGCAACTTCATGGTTCCTGGTCATTTGAAAAGGTGTTATCCTTTTTATCAATAAATGAATACATAGATAGCAGCTGTCCACAACCACCAAGAATAGCTTTGATTTGATTCATTCATAACTCAGTTTTACCTTTCATTTTAAAGGCAGCATCTCCAGCATGTTACACTGAATAGCTAATGCAGCCTGAGATTTTCTCCTTCAAATTCTGCTAACAAAGTCCTGGACAAGCCTGACCCTTCCTGGCTTAGCTTGTGAGATATGATGATATCATAGGTCGATGTGGTATTGTTGTAAACACTTGAGTGGAATCCTGGCCTTATTGAAGTCAATGGCAAAACTCCAGTTGGGCCAGGATTTCCCTCCTTGATACTTTCATGAAGGGGAAAAAAAAAAGATTAGAAACTCCATTACATTTTAACTGATTATAGCAGTGTTCTGAGCACTCCTCTCATGCTGGAATGTCACTTTAATTGGTTCTTAATCGAGCCTGTGCTTCCAATTTTCTAAATCCAAAAAAAGTCTAAAACTGGAGAAGTCTCTGCTTTTAAAGCTTATTGGCAAAGATACAGTCTCTAAGGCTTAAATTTTCACAGAAAGAGAAAGCTGTAGCTTTTGCTAAGCTCTTCCGAAGGGGGATATTTCTTCTGAGTTGACTTTTTTTTTTTTTTCCCAAAGACAATTCTTTAACTCTAGTTGTTTTCAGTACATTTGATCCCAAGGGATAAGAAAACGATTGGACTGCCATGGTTACTTGAATTCTGCATACAGTATTTGGCCACCTGAATGTAGTTGTGGGACTATTCCAAGGCAAAAAAAGGACCATACTATGTGAGGAATGTCCTCATAAGAATCTGGACTATGGCCATACTGATTAAGAATATTCAAGCTACTACTGGAAGAGAAATATTTAAACTGTAAGTCTTATTTTCTCATTTGAAATTGTTTAGTGTAATACTATCAGACTTACTTAAATCAATACTGTCTTTCCCGTCTGTTGCTTCAGAACTGTAACAATCTGTAGATAGACTTTACTTCTCTTTCTGGGGAAATACTGCTAGAAATGTACAGAGTATTTTGAATTTATAGAATTTGAAAGAATAAGCTCATGGCTTCTTTTGTGTCAGTAATAAACAGGAAAAAATTGCTTCTCATACTTCCATTTGGCACTTATTTTGTATAATCTGCAATTAAAGTAGGGTTATAGTCTAAGTGACTCTTAAAATGACACATTTATCATCTCTCAGTGACTTCTGTATTAAATTTGTTAAAATGATAAATCAAGAGTAGATTTTTCTACTGTCAACACTGCAAATTCATACTGGGATCTCAAACTCTAAGCTGTATTCTTTAATGCTTATTAAAATATCACTTGTAATAAAGATCTAGCAATCAGAACTTAATTGACTATGCATGATTCAAAATAGAATCCAGCTCACTTTTCCATAGCTTTACTGAGGGCTTATCTACATGGAGATATTGAACAGCATAGCTGTAAGCAGAATGTCACTTTTATTCCAGAATAGGAAATCCACACTGAGGAGTTATATTGGAATAGGTATCATGGAATAGTTATTCCACTGTAACTATTGTCACTCAGTTTCTCTGCGTAAGAAATCCCTGACTCTTCAGTACTAAAACTCATTTTATTAGGAAAATAAGCCATAATGACCCAGACACATAGGCAGCAAATATGTTGATTTGTGTTTTAATAGAGAAAAACTCGACCTACTATATACAAGATCTGGAGCCAGCTCCTCAGAAACTGGGTGTGTTCAGGTCCATATCCTTCATTTGGGTCCATCTCTAACTTTTACATACATCAATATTACTATGTTTTAAATGTCTAGTGCTTATTTTTATGCATACATCTCTTTTAGAGGAAATCCCTTTAAGCTGTCTTTAAGTCTGACAGTCTGGAAATACTGTCATCACCAAGGTGAAATTCAAACAAAGATGTTCTAAGAGACCAACAATCACCTTGCTTCAGACTTATTTATCATCAGCCCGAGGTGTGGGAGTCCTTTGACAGCAAATCCTACATAACAATTAAGTATACTGCCACCACATCTTCAAGCTAATTACATTCATTCTCTAAGTACCTATCCCTCTTGCTTGAACAAGAATAGTGCAAGGCTAGCTAGGGAACAAAATACAGAAGAAGAGATTACATCAGTGTGATGCTGGCAGAGAAGAGAGATGTTAGCCTCCATATAGACTCAATAATAAATGAAACATTTGAGAGAAGAATGTATTGACACATTCTTCCATCTTTCTAAGAAACTGACACTCTGTTCTACAGCCGGGGGGGGGGGGGGGGCATACAATAACAGCTACAAAGAGGTTTTGTGAACAAACTAATACGTCAGCCTGCCATTAATTTCTATATTCCCTTTTCTGGAAAGTCCGTAAAAAGAAAAAACTCAAATCAATAATTGGTCATTTTTCACAGTTATATGGAAATAGTAAATCGAATTGTGCTTTCTAAAAGTCATAAATAGAGAAGCCTGACAATGCAAGGTGAGAGCTGCATAACTCTCACTTCAGCTGGCTCCTGCAGGAATTTGGGGTGGGGTTAGGGGAAGACTATCTTTCTTTGCTTCTCATGAGCACAAATTCTCCCCTGGATATCATATTCCCATGGGAAACCTGACTCTCCAGTTCCAGTCCTTTGGAAACTGGAGACTCCAGATTCATTCCCTGCCCCCCAGCCCCCAAATAGCTTAAAGACCATCCAAAAATAAATAGTGCTCAGGTTGTCTCTATTGTGTGGCAAGCTCCGGGCATCTTCAGAAGGACTGGTTCATCCTTGAGCTGCTTCTTGCACCTTCCCTGACCATTGTATTTGTACACATAATGATGAAGTGCCATAAAGGAATGCAGAATTAGACAGTGGGCCTACCCACAAGAGCTTAGGCTCTAAGGCAAACAAAAGTAAAAAGAGGGCAGTACTTTACATGTAGGACTTGCTGTAGAAAGGACAACCGTCTCCTCTTTGATGTCAGAAGGCTTTATGAAACAGGCAACCTATGAAAAAGGGAGCTGAAGGAGAAAGAAGGTGCCTCTTGGAGCTGGAAGTCTGTTCTAAACATGGATCCTGATTCAGGAAAGCATTCCTGTTAAGATTAGCATTTAAGCATGTGTTTAAGACCCATGGAAGTCAATGGGACTTAGGTCTGGTCTAACCTGGGGGGGGGGTAATCAATGTAAGATACGCAACTTCAGCTACGAGAATAGCATAGCTGAAGTTGATGTATCTTATTCGAACTTACCTCCCGTCCTCACGGTGCGGGATCAATGGCCACAGCTACCCCGTCGACTTCACTTCCACTTCACGCCCTGGTGGAGTTCCAGAGTCAATAGGGAGCGTGTTCGGGGATCTATTTATCGTGTCTAGTCTAGACGCAATAAATCGATCCCCGACAGATCAATTGGTACCTGCCGATCTGGTGGGTAGTGTGGAGGTAACCTTAGTGAACCAAGGTCCTAGATTGTAGGTAGAAGCATAGGAAAAGGATGTGAAGATGAGTATGGCTAAAAAAGGGAAAAAAGTGAGGAGAGGATCGGTAGGCATACAGGGAAAGAACAAGAGGAAAGGGACCAGACCTTAAACTTGGAGTCAGAGATGTATCCCAACGAAGTGATACAAGGATGGGGTTAAACATTGTTGGACTAAAACTCCATGAGAGGAAGATTACTTAGTGACATTTGAAGTCTTTGCCTAGATGAGAAACAAGAAATGCTTTTCTTTACTTCTTGGTTTTATCTAATTTTTTCTCTCTTAAATAAGGCGGTGGCGGGGAGGGGTGTCTCGTTTAATTTAATTCATGATTTGGATTTGACTGTCAGTATTCAGTGGAACAATGCTGACTAACTTTCCCCGGAGTCTGTATTTTTCAGGGGTGAAATGGCTCACAAGATCATAAAAAGGAAGATCAGGACAGGCTCCAGTTCCTACCTATGGCAGTTCCTCAGACAGCTGAACAGGGCTATGGACTGGTGCACAGTTAGCCTTCAGATGATGGAGGAATACAGGCTATTGTGACACACTATTACAGAGAAGAGAGAACAACCTATAAAAGAGGAGGAATTCAGCATGGAACTTTCTCCAAAGTACTCAGCACAGCAGCTGCAGAAACAGAAGGGAAGGCTTGCAGGGACGAAGGGGAGAATCAAGACTGGGTGTTAAGGTGAAAAGAGCAGTGAGAGTAGGAACAAAAGAGTCAAAGACAGAAAAGATCATCTGATTTTCATACAGCCAGTTTCAGAAAAGGGAGTTAAGAGCATTTTCTCTCCTTCAGTACAACAGTTCAACCTGTTTTATTGAATCATCAACATCTGTTGTACCAGCATTAGCTATTATATTTTGACCTGTATTTTTTCTTATTCTTGGGGTGTTAGTGTAGGAAAACGCTAGCGTGAGTTGTACACTGAATAGATGAAAGTGCCCTGCTCAGGGGGATATAGTCTAAAAATCAAGTCTAACTCTTGGGGAAATTTTTCTTTACACGAAAACCCCTTTTAAAGAATTTCTCCTGAAAAAGGGAAGTTGACCCAGCAACAGTGGGAGGCAAACAGAAACCAACAAAAAGAAAAATCCAGAACTTTAGAGATGGGAGTTGTCATGTCTTTGCCTGCACTCTTTGAAGCATTCAACTTGCTACAGATAAGATGGCTATTTATTTCAGGCTGCAGCTTACAGCTACCTTAGCTGTCAGAAGTCATACATAAAAATATCCTTTCTTCCAGAGAGCCATTCATCATTCAACCAGTAAATATTACTCACTCCATTGATTATACTGTGATTATATTTTCTCTTTAAATGACTGTTAGAATTGGGTATAAAAGACTCATTTTATTCTAGTATAAGTAATCTCTAAGACTTAAAATACTTCATTGTTTGAATTAGTTAGTGCAGCTGCAATGCAAAGTGGGACATCTTTCTTGGTGAAGCCTTGGTGGTGTAACCATCAGCCTTTCTCTTCCTCCTTTTTACAGCCTATAACTGAGTTTCTACATTTGCTAAACATGCATAACTGTCTCCACTCATAGTCATAGCATCCATTTGCCTCAAGAATCAGCACTGCACCTCTATCATCCCCTTTGGCGGCTGCTTCTGCACTACAGGATAGTCCTACCTCCTTTATAGTATTTCTCTTACTGAGCTCCCTCAGCCTAGTTATAAGGACTGAGTGTCTAATGGAGCATCACCTGCCTCTGCCCTGGAGACAATTTGTCACCCCACAGGTGTGAAGCATGTCTCTAATGGAGGTTCTTGATTTGATTTCCCACATACACACACTTCTCTAGCAGATGATGGGGAACCCCATCACAACATGTTTGATATCTCCTTTTTTTTATTGCCCAGATATGCTGACTGACCTTCCAAGTGCATCAGAAGCTACCCTAAAACTCTCAAATAATAAAAAATGCTACTGCTGAAACAATATGATCTAGCAATTTGATCAAGGGACTGAGAGTAAGGAGACTTGAGTTCTAAACCCAACTCTCTGCCCCAGCTCAGTATGTGGCATTGGCCACAGCACTTCTCACTGCCTCTGTTTCTCTGTCAGTACTTTGAAGGTAATGATGCCCTGTGAAGTGTTTTTTGAAATCTTTAGTGAACACTGCTATAAAAGCACATAGTAGTCTCACTATATTTCACTAATGAGTACCCACATATTGATGGGATATAATGGGTCGGCAATCTTTCAGAAGTTGTGTGCCGAGTCTTCATTTATTCACTCTAATTTAAGGTTTTGTGTGCCAGTAATACGTCTTAACATTTTTAGAAGGTCTCTTTCTATAAGTCTATAATATATAACTAAACTATTGTTGTATGTAAAGTAAATAAGGTTTTTAAAATGTTTAAGAAGCTTCATTTAAACTTAAATTAAAATGCAGAGCCCCCCGGCCTGGTGGCCAGGACCCGGGAAATGTGAGTGCCACTGAAAATCAGCTTGTGTACCACCTTTGGCACACACATCCTAGGTTGCCTACCCCTGGTATATAATAAGAATACCTCCTGATTTCGGAGAGTAGTTCAATATACTACATATGCCTGATGTAGCAAAAATATATATTGGACAATCAAGCATAGGTAATATGTCACTTTTTGTTCTGTGAGCATCACAGTTCTTTCACAATTCCTTCATCCTGTTCCCTGCAGCTCACCACTGCAGCTCTCATAATCCAATACACAATCTCCTTTGAGGCTACTGTCAATCTGTGAACAAGCCAGCAGGTGATTCTCTGAGTGCCACTCACCCATCACAAGAGCTGCGTGCAATACTCACAGAACATCAAGCCCCCACATACTCACCTTAGATTTGAGGAGTTTAAGAACCTGCAGAAGCCCAGTAAACATGGGAGGAGGTTATTCACATCACAAGAGAGCTGGAAAACCTCCCTTTCCACTGCCCAGCCTCTCTTCCTCCCCCATCCCCCTCAACATTTCCTTCTCTCCTGAGGTCCCCAGGTAAGGTAGAGAAGGAAGTTGCTGTGTGAAAGGACATCTGTAGGGGAACTTGAACCTTAATGGGTGGGGCTGCTTCCAGCCCCTGCAGCCTGAATGGCAGGGTTCTCCCATGCTTCACTCAAGGCCAGTCCAGCAATGTTGTACCTTTGCTAACGAGCCGCTCTAAACTAGTGGTTTTTAGTAGTTTTTCATTGTGGAAAATAATCTGCAACATCAAGTAAATGTAATGTGCAGTAGAGTCTGTGGTAGACATGCCAAATTTTGTAGCCCTTATGAGAAAACCAAAGCTAGCTTTACAAAAAAAATTCAAGGGTACAAGCAAGATAATCTCACCGTGGGCCTTGACGTTCTATCAAGATTCATCTATCCATTATCTTCAAATTAGGAGCCACCTGCTTTTCATAACTGTCTGTTTGTATAAATGAGGAACTCTGAGTTTAATTAAATAGCACGTGTGGGTGGAACAGGCTTTCCAACAGCCGTGAGGTTATTAATGGACGTCTATACTGAAGTTCTTCACATTTCTGAAAGGCTAATTACAATGTAAATTTAGTTTTAAATTATTGCTTTGCTGTGGGATGGGAGTTGTCATTTATTATTAAGTATTTTTTAGATCCCAGAGAAAACATTGGTTTGGCTGAATAAACATTGCATATTCCCTTATTTTGCTCTAATTTAAACTGCTCACTCATGGCTCAATGACCATTATTATATTATAACTGCAAGTTAAAACATTATATGTGGTGCATCATTTTAGCACTATAAGTGCGATGCACTGGATATTAAATCTTACACTGTAATATTAACCTGGAATAATCAAAATCGGGGTCCCTCAAATCCTCTAGTCCTTGTTAGTCCACGCCTAGGGCTTGTCTACATTACCCGCTGGATGGATGGGCAGCGATCGATCCAGTGGGGGTCAATTTATCGCATCTAGTCTAGACATGATAAATTGACCACCGAGCGCTCTCCTGTCGACTCCTGTACTCCACCAAGGCGAGAGGCACAGGCGGAGTTGACGGGGGAATATCAGCTGTCGACTTACCACAGTGAAGATACCATGTTAAGTAGATCTAAGCACATCAAGTTCAGCTACGTTATTCACAAAGCTGAAGTTGCGTAACTTAGATCCATTCCCCGCCCCCTCTCCCTCCCCGCCCCAGTGTAGACCAGGCCCTAGTCAGGCAACACTCCCATTAAGGACTATAGGAGTGTGATGGGGTGCACAAACTCCATATTGGGCCTGAAGGGGTTGAAGGACAGTACTAGATCCAGGGAGCCCTGCCCCTTCAACCTCTATTCCCAACTCCTTCAACCTCTAGTCCCAGTTCTGCTATTAGCCTGTTGGGTGACCTGGGGCAAGTTACTTCACCTCTGTGCTTTGAGATCTACTGGTAAAAATCAGTATGTTAGAGCTAGGTACTGTTATTATTAATAAGCAAAATTGTGGCACCAAAAGCCCAACGATTGACACACATGTCTGACACCAACTTTTTTATTTTAATTAAATGCGTGGATTTCACAAATTTCACAAAACAGCTGACCAGGAGAGAAGGTTCATTTGCAGTTGAGGCACTGGATTGAGAGGAAGGGAGCTGTATTTTATTGCCGGCCCTGCTCCTCCCCAGGCTCCCTGTAGGATTTTAGCCAAGTCTCCTTATCTCTCTGTGTCTCCTGAGAATAGTAACACTTCCCAATCTCACAGTGTGACCAATTAACTGTCTCCAAAGTACTTTGACTTCCTCAGATGAAAACTACTATAAAAATACAAAATATGATTTTCTGTTTCTTTACTCCTTAGTCCAGCTGTGTAGTGTCACAACACAGTGTTAGCTTTTCATTTTGACCATTCCCCTTTTCACCCACCCCCACCTTTAAGGATCTCCTATTTTTTATGTACTATAGAGTTTCACTCCTTTCTTCGTGGCCACATAGTCATTCGCTTTTATGTTATTAACTCTAGGAAGAATGCCTCCAGGTGATAGGAGACTAATAAGTCTGTTAGATCTTTAATTTCAGGAATGGAGCCTGATTTATGTGCTACAATTTGGGAATGATAGTAACACAAATTTCTTTGATAAAATGAGAAAATGCATGTACATCATAGAAAAATGGCTAGGCTTTTTAAAAAATCCTACTGCTTTCTTTTATCTACACTCTCTTTAAAAGTGAAATGGCAGTAATATTATTAAAATATCCCAACCCATAAATTAATCATTCTTTCTAAATCCTATGGAGAGTGGAGTCTGTATATCTTCCTCTAATCCTACACCAACGAGGCAGTGGGTTCATTCTCCACATGTCCACGTTTTGTCCACATTAGTGTCCTGCTGGTGTAACTAATCTGATTTCGGTGACACTGCTGCTCAGGAGCAACTCGATAGCTAAGTTTGCAAGTTCTGTTTCTAATTGTGTCAGCTACACTTATGCTTGCTCCAGTCAAGATCTATGTATGTTATGACCCTGTGGGTCCTGAACCTGGGTCCACAGAGTTCCCCATTGACAGCACCACCCTGCTCCCAAGCAACAGCTAACCAACTGAATGGAGAGACCATGAAACCTGAAGCTACATCGGGCGGGGCTTCCCTGGGTCCTGATCTGAGGAAAACCTGGAACTCTGGTCAGGGCTTTCTTTTTAAACCCAAAGAGAGGCACAGGAAGTAGTCTGCACAACTGGGCTCTGCTTCTATGTTACTTTGGACTCTGTTTCCCTGCCTTGCTCCTGCTTTCCTGGCTGTTCCTGGTTCCTGTCGTGTTTCTGATCCTTGCCCCTGGTCTCCAACTCCAGTTCCAACCCCTGGCTCAAGTCCTGACTCTGACTCCAGCTCTGTCCCTTGGCTTGACTCCTGCTCAAATCACTACACCTGGCCCTAACAATGTCACATTATTTCAGAGCTGGTACAGTACGAGGTGTAATATCACACTCCACAACATTCTGCAGACCCCTCTCTTTCTTTGTATACACCATTTTCTCCAGTTATCTAATGGGGGGTGGAGAGAAATGTTTTGTAACAACTAATTAAATGAAGCATCAGTAACAGATTTTAATTGCCTTGCATACGTGGATAAAAGGAACTCATTGGATTATGGATTCAAAATTTCCGAAGACCTGATTGTGCCTTCACATTAGTTCCAACGTTCTGGATATTGCGTTTGCATCTCTGTTTGCTGAATAGCATATAGGAAAATGGCTTCCTGTTGAATATGTGTCCAAAGAGGCTGTGTATGTGCATGGCTTATTCTTACAGGTCAACAATTTCAAACACGAGTTCCTGAAGTTAGGCACTTAAATCTATATTCATGCACCAAAATATGTGACCCAACATTTTTGAAGATGCTGTAGGTGCTCAGTGACTCTGTAGCCAAGGTGAAAATCTGGGCACTTACTTAGGTGCCTAAATTTGCACATCCTTGTTTGAAAATGTTAGCCTTTGGAGGCAGCCTGTGGATTACATTGTGCTCAGAAAATGTGCTCAACATATAATTCTTTCCTCCCATCCTGCCCATGGCTAATAAATGTTATGGTTTTCTAATCAAAACACACCCCTTTTCTCAACTATCATTTGGATTTACATACAATTATTTGTCTTCAAGTACCTTTTGGAAGATGAATAACAACTGCAGCAACATTCTGATACTGAGGCTGCTTTTAGAAGCTCGCATTACACACATATACAGGTTGTTTCACTTTTGGAGCTATATTGGAGATCAACATCAAGCCAGAAAGGAAGCGTACGTGAGAGATAATAAGACAGGGAAGAATTTAGAACTCAGTGAAGAGCCACTAGTGTGTTTGCCACCCCAAGAGAGGAGAGGGAAAAAAGCCACAATCAGCGGCACTTTGGTGGCAGCTTTACCACCGCCACTTTATTCTTCAGTGGCGATTCGGTGGCAAGTCCTTCCCTCCGAGAGGGACTGAGGGACCCACCACCAAATTGCCGCCAAAGAGCTGGATGTGCTGCCCTTTTCCGTTGGCCACCCCAAGCACCTGCTTGCTGCGCTGGTGCCTGGAGACGGCCCTGATCCGGTGATATCACTAATAATATCATGTATCCTTCTAAAGTTGAAGGCTGTCAGAAATAAGAGGCAGAAATAAGAATCAGAGCAATTTAGCTGAAAAAGTAAATAGAACGAAAAATATACAGACCTGAATTTACATTTATCGTAAGTGACATGGTTAATATTGGGTTTTTCTTTGGTTGTATCTGATGCTTCAGACAACCCTTTACTATGCTCTGATTGGAGAAAAGGGATATATGGACCTGAGAACTTCATGACTGTAAGGAGTGCATAGGCATGAAAGGAGAAAACGTGCTGTCGCTCCATTGTGCAGGTACATAATCGTATGATGTTCTCTGAGAATGTGACTGAAGGTTCTGAAGGATGCCAGCCTGCTACTGCTGAGAGTTTTAATCCAAAAGAAAGCACTGAATATGTAAATTTCAGATGGCTAAACAGCCACCAAAAAAAATCCATAGATGCACTCACAACTTTGCCGACCAGAAATATGTGGCATGTACAAATGACTAATAAAGGCAAAGAAAATAAAACGTACCAGTAGATTATCATGATGTCATTTGTCATTCAGAAAATTAACTATTAAAAGTGCTCTAGAAAGCACTTAAGCTTTATGTATGAGCTTAAGTCCCTTTGACTTCAGTGGGTCTTAAGCATCTGCTTAAACGTAAGCATCCTGACTAGGGATGTTTTACTGACTCTAGGTCCATTGTGGGGATGGGTTGAACTGGAGCTATCGAATACGGCACAGAAGGTGACATTTTTAAAAATAGGAGCCTACATTTAGGATGCTAAATAATGAGCCAAGATGCTAAGGGTTTTGTCCTTTTGAAAATCTGGCCAATTAGTTAGGCAGCTATATCCATACTTAGGCTCCTAACTTTAGAAACATTTAAAAACAAAAACAAAACTTTGGCCCAAGTATTCCATTATGAAGCCTTCAAGGAAAGAGAAAAAGCAAAGCACAGCCCACTGTGAGAAATGTACTAGGTAATACAAGTGTGGCCAGGAATGTCTTCCTCACACAGATAGTTGCCCTATAAAAGGTCACCTATCATATAAGTGGTCCAAACCCAGTCATTTTGTGCTGCTCTTCGTGCTACTCATTTCACTCAGATATTTTCTCCTTGAATAGGCTGGATGAAAAAGAATGTGATGCACTGAAGCATTTAGAAAAAAGTCACCGTGTAAAGAGAGCTATCATCAGTTAAACCAAGGCTCCAGAGATCAAAAGTTCAGCCACTGAAACATGTATGCTGAATACCAATATTCTTATTATACTGGTGAATGCAAAGTCCACTCTGAATGTTACCCACATTAAAGAAAACATGAAGTCAAAGTTACATTAAACATGGAATTGACCCAAATAATTCCACATCACTCTTGAAAGTGCCAAGTGTCCAAGACAGTCTGACTCCTTAATAGGGCGACACGAAAAAAAATGCCCTGCAACTTTCTTTGTAATTGAAGGCAATGGACGATGCAGGCTGGGTCACTCTCGCTGCTAAAACGTTAACACAGACAAACATTGGACGTGAGAAATGAAAACCTCCTACAGCAGTGCTCCCTCTGGCATGTGAGAGGCAATAGATAGATAAATGCTCCACAGGTGGGGGTTATTCTTTCACAAGAGCTATCCATTTATCTGACATGCTCCTTCTCCCCTTGGTTCACCCTCCTCGCTTCAAATATCACCTTGAAAGCTACCTGTTCACTTTAACCTATGATTGATTCTATACATTAACTGGTATTAGAGAATTACCAAGGAGGCAATGTCTGGGTAAAGATTAGGTTCAGAGTTTGGATACGTGGCTGAAACTGCGCTAGGGTTCAGGTATGAATCCGACGCTGTCAAAAATCTTATGAACCATTCTCATGAGATTTTTATCCCACCAGTGCCACAACAGTGCTCCTTTCACAAGATTTCTTCACTGGCCAACTGCTCTCAATAGATTTTTGTGTCAAAATCTGGAGTTAACCCACTTGGATCTTGAATTGTAAGAGTCTAGAAGAATTTGGATCCAGGGATATGAAACTGACAGGAGAAATGTGAAGGAATTTGGAGATGAGGTTCTGGTTTGCGCCCCTGGCACCACCCAAATTAAAAACAAACCAACCCATGGAAAGTGCTTTAACATTCCATTCCTCACTGATTGCAGCTATGCCTCTATACTCCCTGTTTCTATCCCTGTTGCTCTTACCTATCAGCTGCTTTCTGTAAGGAGTTGTCCCTCTCTTCCGCCTTTCTCAGTCATGCATTGTTCTGATCCTTCATGTGAAACTAGCTTTATAGAAAGGTGCTCTAGTCTGGAACCTTCAAATGTGTTAACATGTAGCCTAATCAGTGTATCCCACTGCACAGCCATACAAGTGAAATCTCATCTAAGAAAACAAGGGGACGATGAGTCATGGAACTCTGAAGAATAAGGATGGCCAAAATCCTGTATTCAAGTTGTGCTCCTCTTTGCATGGTTGTGGAAGAAGCTCTATGACATTCCAATGTGACAAAGTGAGGATTTTCCCTTGTTATGTTGTATGTGAGTCTTAGTGTTGAGCCTATGTGAGCTTTACTGTTTTGCATGAATACTGTGTGTGCCTCAATTTCCCTGTGTGCTGCACCAATACCTTGTGGTGGGAATAAGGGTGTGTGACTTTGGCTGAGACCTCCTGGGCAGATGAGGCTGCTCCAGGAGCTTGCACATATTCTATGACTGGTGCCCTTCATAACCTGAGACCCAGGAGGGGATGCAACCAGGTGGCAACCAGATGACTCTTTGCCCAGGAAATGAGACAAAGACAAGGAGGAGGAGCAATGGGGTGTCTGAGGTTGGGTCACTGGGAGCTGGCAATCTGCTTGGGGGCACTGGAAGAGGGAGAGTCCAGGGCACCTGGCCCAGGACTCCCCAAGATGGACTTGGCTGAAAGTCTCTGATTTCTGTGCTAACAAGTTCTGGTTTATGCTGTGTTCCTATCGAATAATAAACCTTCTGTTTTGCTGGCTGGCTGAGAGTCACGTCTGACTGTGGAGCTGGAGTGCAGGGCTCTCCGGGCAGACTCGGTGCGGGAAGTGCCTGGTGTGGAAAGGGATGCTGAATGCTCCGAAGTCAGATCCAGGAAGGTCGAAGCTGTGTAAGCTTCTTGCCCTGGCGACAGTATGCTCAGAGAGAGGAGGCTCCCACAGAGTCTTGACTGGCCTCATATGGAGTAGTTCCACAGCATCGCCCGGGACGCCATGACAACGCCCTCTTACTCTTTTGCACCAGCTCCCTGGATCACAGGTAGCAGCACTGTGGAGAGAGCAGCCTCGGTGGAACTGCTGTGTTCCCTTCCCTCTGCAAGAGTGGGCAGGGAGCAAGCCAGCTAACATACCCTGGGTGCGGCTATGTTCCCCTTGGAGCAAGGGGAACCTGGAGGGTAGCCTGTGACTCTCAAAATCACAATCTTCCTTCCTGTCTGCTTTATGGGAAGCACATTGCTCTAAATCATGGCAATACCAGGACTGAGTCCTCAGTTAAAAATTCTATTGCCTGCAACAGGAGCGTTAATAAGGTATCGACAAAGGACTGTAAGATGCATCTCACTATTGTAAAGGGTGCCACTGAACCAGTGGGTAAGTTAACTGTCTCTGACAAGCCAGATTTCTTGTTGGTTTTTTTTTTTTTAAATGACCATCCGAATTTGTACCAACCTCTTATTTGAAGAAGCATTTTCTGCCTGCATTGTCTCGAGACAGCACAAAAGATTAATGTGTGGAATATTCTCAGCTGTTGACAATTTTAAAGATAATATCAGAAAAGTAATTCAACATGTTCCCAACACACTTAAACACAGTGATGAAATTTTAATCTCTGGCAAAATTCCAGAAGAACATTGTCACCCTTCCAGAGCAATTTGAGCGTCTAGCAGTTTACAATGAGCAGAGCCAAATGGGAACCCAGTAAAGCATAACCTGCATTCGGTGGCCATGTCTTCCACCCAGAAGAGGGTAACTAGGCAGTGTGCTGAGGAAGTCAGGCCTTGTGGTTAAGGAACTAGACTGATTTTAAGGCTGGAGTCTATTTCTGGCTCTGCCACAGACTTGCTGTGTGACCTTGGACAAGTCAGTTCTGTTCCCACATCTGTAAAACAGGGAAATATTGATATTTCCATTGTATGGCTTGGGTATTTAGACAGTAAGAGATTCCCTGAAGAGGTACAATGCGTGTGTACAGTATCTAGCACAATGGGGCCCTAATCTCAGCTGGGGCCTCTAGGCACTGCTGTAAAACAAATAATAATGGACTGAGAAAAAAGAATCAAGCCAACAGCAACCCTACTTAAAGAACTCATCTACACTGCCCCACAGTTCGGACACCAGGGATGTGAATAGCAAGTACGCACCAAAATACTGCGCTGTAACTCCTGGGCGTGGATAGTTTGCAAACTAGGAACCTTTTAATTTGTGCCCCCAGCATCCACAAGGAGGAGTTACAGTGCAGCTCTTGGGTGCGCATTGCTGTTCATGCTTCGTAGTCCAAAATGCAGGACAGTGTTGACATAGCAATGGTATGTTCCTGTCTAGGTATAACCCATGCCTGCTCAGTGTGGTGCTCTGTCCCCCTCTAGGGGTCGCTAGAGATTGGTGAGCCTGCTATCACTGTGGCTAAGGAGAAGGTGTCTTTAAGCTCAGGCAGTAGAGGCTAATGTATTAAGCTCAAGAGGTTCCTGGTTTAATCCCAGCCGACAACAACTGCTGTCTGTTGGCATTACATAGGAAAGGCATGTTGTATATTATCTTCTTCAAACCAGGAGTGCACCATGGGGAGGAAATATAGAATTTCACTGATGAGCTTCACACCAACTTCTATGTAGTGACCCCAGTTGAAGAGCCAGAAATGAATTATATGACAAATCAGATATAACAAAGGTGCATGCTGATCCCAAATATGGATGTACACACTGGAAGCAGATCTAACAAAGTACTTTGCAGCCTAGCAGCCATCTAGGCATGTAAATGATATCACATCTATTTATGAACCTCCATTTACAATCGTAATAGATCACCAGGCATCTCTGACAACTTTATGGACTGCCAGCCCCAAATGTTAAAAATCATGAGTCAGGCCCTCAGAGATCATGCTATTTCTTAAAATTGCCTTCTGGGTTTTGAGCATTTATGCATTTGTGTCACAATTTAAAGCTTTTCTCAGCAAGTCTAAGGGCCAGAAACTGCCTTTTTTTAAACAAAATCTGTGATTTTCTTGTAATCTCTTGACTCCAAGACCTGGAATTTTAAGTAAAACACCAAATACACGAGACTCTCAATAAAATTGTGAGCGCTGGCAATGCTGCGCAGTGCACACTGAAATGTTCCTGTGTGACAGTTGCAATAGCTGTAAGTTATGATTCTAAAATTGTATGGTCCATGGAAAGAAAATAACCCAACAGACTATATTTCAAAGTACCCATTAGTGCAATAACACTATATATGCTATTGGTAGCAGAACAATACTTCATCTTCATAGCTACCCCTGCAGTTATATAAGCTTTAACTTTACCAGAAATGCAAGAAGTAATAAAAGAAGACAAGACTCTAATGCTGTACTAGACCTAATGGGAGCACAGATATGGCAGAAGATTACAGCACTGAATTCCCAGATATGGAAATTGATGTGTCAGAATGGAAATTTTCCTCAAAGTTTGAAATGAGGTTACTGTTCTTGATATTGCTTAATGCTAATAGATACTAGAATCCTGGTATGGTTCTCCTTAAGAAATAGAATATAATAATATTTTTGCATGTGTATTGCAATGGTTTTCATCTGTGGACCTCTGAGCATTTATGCCTGATTTTCAAAAGCTTATCTAAGTGCAAGTGCCATCTTTGCATGCTTCAGATTGATCTCAGCCCATGTATTCCGAGGCAGCTGCTCAGTTGGACCTATTTTCCCTGGGTGTTGAGCTCTCCAAGAGGAAAGATTTGGGGCTTTGTTAGTAGGCTCTTCCCTCTTAAAGTGTTCCAGCTATCATATTGGGAATGCTATACAAACAAGGCCAACCCAATTTGCAACCTATAAATAGTTTGTTTTAATAAATGTTTCAAACATTGGCATTATGCTCTCAAACCCACAATGGATCCGTAAGGATTGGTTAACTAAGGCTTGATATGTAAACAAAAATGAATCCCACTGGAAATATTTTATAGGCATCATAATTACTGCAAGAACCCTAATGGCAAAAAAAAAAAAAAAAAAAAAAAAGGGAGGGGGGTATCTTTTTTTTTTTTTCCTACTTTGAGCTCATTTAATATAAACCAAAAAAGGAGGAAAAAAGCCCCTGTAGCAAGCATTCAAATCTAAAGTAAATATCACAGAGGAACTTTCATCTCAGGCATTTTCCAGCTCCCAAAATGTAAAATATCACTTTTTTTTATAGCATTTCTAAATCTCTAATCACTACATTTTCCTCCACTTGTGTGTTTAATCACTGCTCATCAACACTCTTCTTTATAATCTTGCTAAATATGTCTGTTTGCAATTGACCCTCCTGTTCTGTACTGTTCAGTTTCTCATGCATAACTACCGATGCAGCGTATTAAATACCCTATTCAGGTAATACAGAGAACACTGTGATACATCAGCATAATTAAATAATGTCATCAGACTCTGAAGTATACTCCCTGCTGTGGTGCACTGCATGAGAAACCTCCCATTACAACACCTCGGGGTCTCTCACACAAAACTGACTTAACTACAATGTACTCCATTAGCAGAGCTGAAGTTTATTAGAGAAATCATTATTTTATTATATGGGGTAACCCTGCATAATGCTTCCAACCACTGGATTTTGTTATGCCTTTTTCTGGTAAGGAACTGTCTACTTCAGAAATCTTGTCCCCATGTAAGTACTAATAGACCACGATCAAGTCACCTCTTGACATTCTCTTGGATAAACTAAAGAGATCACACTTCTTCAGTCTCTCACTATAAGGCATGTTTTAGGCAGCTCGTTTCTAAACCCTTTACAATCTTTCAACATCCTTTTTGGAATCTTGACACCAGAAGTAAACACCATGTTCCAGTAGTGATCTCCCTGAACCTTAAATTTAACCCCGCCCTGCTAGAACCATGTTTGCAGTAGTACAGTCTGAGAAAATTGAGCAGCTACCCTATTCTTTCCAGGCTGCTGCCGTCTCTGTCTCCCATCTTAGCCCCTCCCACTCTTATATTCCTGCTTTCTCCTTTTCACTTGTACCATTTACTGTCACTTTCGCTCTGCTCTGTTTTTTCAACTCCCTCCTATTTCTGGCCTCTTCTTTACTATCTATCTTTTTATACTATGCTCAAGACTATGGTATTGGAGCACAAAACTACTTAAACTGTCTACATTCTTGGCTCGATCTGTTTGTGTTTATGTTGGTTGCCTGGTAGCAACTGCTGTAATCAAAGTTGCAAAACTGTTTCTGTTAAAACCCCTTGTTTTCAAACAGTCATAATTTTAAAAATAAAACCACCAACTGGGTTGAAGTTTTCCATATTTCAGCCTGGTCCAAAAGTAATTTTTGTTTAGCTAGTTATTTAATTTGGAAAGTACATGCATCCTTTTTAAAGTTCATCAGGGGTAAATACAGAAAAAAAACACACTTTTGCCCAATATGGCTTCTTAAAATCTTAACACTGCATCCTTAATGTTGCATTAATATGACTGCAAAAAAATAAATAAATAACTTTATTTATTGTACAGCATCCTGTTGGAAGGTGGTGGATTGACAGAATGGTGCTTCAAATATCTGTGAAAATGGCAACATAGACATTTCATGTTTATTGTCTCTCGGGTTTCAGAGTGGTAGCGATACTAGTCTGTATCAGCAAAAACAACGAGGAGTCAGTTGACAAGAAGGCCTAATCTAATGTACATTGGCTAATCTATTCGGGCCTAATCTAATGTACATTGGCCAAACCAGATAGTCTGTACACTAAAGAATAAATGGGCACAAATCTGACATCAGGAATCATAACATTCAAAAACCAGTAGGAGAACACTTCAACCTCTCTGGTCACTCAATAACAGACCAAAAAGTGGCAACTCTTCAACAAAAAAAAACTTCAAAAACAGACTCCAATGTGAAGCTGGAGAACTGGAATTAATTTGCAAACTGGATACCATCAAATTAGGCCTGAATAAAGACTGGGAGCAGTTGGGTCATTACAAAACTAAATTTAATTTCCCCAATACTAATTTCTCCCTACTGTTGCTCACACCTTCTTGTCAACTTTCTGTAATGGGCCACTCTCTTACAGCTTCAAAAGTTATTTTTCCTCCCTTGGTATCCTGCTATTAATTGGTTTATCTCGTTACACTAACCTAATACTTGGTAAAGCAACCCTCATCCTTTCATGTTTTTATACCTGCTCCTGTATTTTTCACTTTGCACATCTGAGAAAGTAGGTTCTGGCCCATGAAAGCTTATGCCCAAATAAATGTGTTAGTGTCTAAGATGCCATAAGGACTCCTCGTTTTTATTGTCTCTCAGTGATTTACACCCTAAGGTGATCAGCTTTGAAGCCAAAAAGATGTTGTTTCCAGCTGCCAGCCCTGCAGACTCTGCCTAGGAGCTGACAGTCCAGCTGAGTTCTTTCCGTTTCACTTATTATCATTGGGGCTGAGAGTTGAGGAAGAGGGGAATGCATGCAACAGTCTAGACATGTTATGAAATTCTGCCTTCAGGGACAGGTCCGGCTTTAGGCCTATTCCACCAATTCAACTGAATCGGGCACTGAGCCTAAGAGGACCCCGCGCCCAGTAAGAATCCCTTCCCTGGCTCGAGGCGCCTTTTTAATTTTTACTCACCCGGCAGCGCTTTGGGTCTTCAGCGACACTTCAGTGGCGGGTCCATCGCTTACTCTGAGTCTCCGGCGACACTTCAGCAGCGGGTCTTTCAGTGCCGCTGAAGACCTGGAGTGAGTGAAGGACCCACCGCTGAAGTGCCGTCAAAGACTCAGAGCACCACCAATAAATACAACCCCCACATAATTTTTTTAAAGTGTTTTGTTGTTTTTTTTTTAGTCAACCCTGCCAGGGCCCCGTCGAAACTGTTTGAATTAGGCCCTGCACTTCCTAAGGCCTGCGCTCCCCTTAGGAACCCTAATCCTAGGGTGGGAAGCCCAACCCATAAGAACCCTAACCTGAGCTCCAAGTGCCCTACCCTTAGGAACCCTAACCATAGCTCCCAGTGCCCTACCCATAGGAAAGCTAACCCTATGGTGGGAAGCCCTACCCATAGGAACCCTAACCCTAGGGCACAGTGCCCTACCCAAAGGAACCCTAACCCTAGCTCCCAGTGCCTTCCACTTAACTAGCCTATCCCTAGGGAGGGAAGACATACACATAGGAACCCTAACCCTGACTCCAAGTGACCTAACAATGGGAACCTTAACTCTAGGGTGGGCTGCCTTATCAATAAGAACCCTAATTCTAGCTCCCAGTGCCCTACCCATAGCTACCCTAACCTAGGGCGGGAGGCCTTATCCATAGGCTCTCTAACCCTAACTCCAAGTGCCTTATTCTTAGGAACCCTAACCCTAGGTCCAAGTGCCCTACTGATAGGAACCCTAATACTAGGGCTGGGCTTCATACCCACAGGAACCCTAACCCTAGCTCGAAGTGCCCTACCCTTAGGAGCCCTAACCCTAGGGCAGGGTGCCCTTCGGATAGGAACCTTAACCCTAGCTCCAAGTGCCCTATGCATAGGAAACCAAAACCTAGGGCGGGGTGCCCAAACTATAGAAACCATAACCCTAGCTCCAGGTGCCAAGCTCTTAGGAATCCTAACCCAGGGAGAGAAGCCCTACCCATTGGAACCTAACGCTAGCTCCAAGTCCACTATGCATAGGAACCCTAACCCTGGCTCCAAGTATCCAACTCTCAGGAACCCTAACCCTAGGTGAAAAGCCCTACCCATAGGAACCCGAACCTTA
Organism: Gopherus flavomarginatus; assembly: GCF_025201925.1. Classification (NCBI taxonomy): domain Eukaryota; kingdom Metazoa; phylum Chordata; order Testudines; family Testudinidae; genus Gopherus; species Gopherus flavomarginatus. The sequence goes on along the minus strand of NC_066626.1, from coordinate 20,712,383 downwards.
GTTCCAAGTGCCCTACGCTTAGGAACCGTAACCCTAGGATGGGAAGCCCTACCTATAGGAACGCTAACCCTAGCTCCAAGTACACTACCCATAGGAACCCTAAACCTGGGGCGGGCCGCCCTACCAATAGGAACCCTAAACCTAGCTCCCAGTGCCCTACCCTTAGCAATCCTAACCCTAGAGCAGGAAGCCCAACCCATAGGATCCCTAACCCTCGCTCCAAGTACCCTACCCTTAGCAATCCTGACCCTAGATCCAAATCCCCTACCCATAGGAACCCTAACCATAGGGCAGGGCACCCTACCCATAGGAACACTAATCCTAGCTGTCAGTGTCCTACCCTTAGCTACCCTAACCCTAGGGCGGGGTGCCCTGCCCATGGAATCTCTAACCCTAACTCCAAGTGCCCTGCCATTAGAAACCCTAAGCCTAGCTCCAAGTGCCCTAACCTTTGGAACCCTAACCCTAGCTCTAAGTGACCTAGGTATAGGAACCCTAACCATAGGGCGGTTTGCCCTATCCATAGGAAGCCTTACACTAGCTCCAACTACCCTACCCTTAGGAACTCTAACCCTAGGGCGGAAAGCCGTACCCATAGGAACCCTAACCCTAGCTTCAAGTGCCCTACCCATAGGAACCCTAACCCTAGAGCGGGGCGCCCTTCCAACAGGAACACTAACCCTAGCTTCCGGTGACTTACACTTATCGACTCTAACCCTAAGGCGGGAGCCCTGCCTATAAGATCCTTAACCATAACTCCAATTGCTCTACCCTTAGAAACACTAACCCTACCTCTAAGTACCGTAATCTTAGGAACCCTAACCCTAGGTGGGAAAGCCCTACTCCTAGGAACCCTAACACTAGGTCAGGAGGCTCTACCTATCCATGGTAACCTTAACCCTAGCTCCCAATGACCTACTTTTAGCTACCCTACACCTAGGGCAGGGTGTCCTACCATGGGATTCCTTACCCTAACTCCAAGTGCCCTCCCCTTAGAAACCCTAACCCTAGCTCCATGTGCCCTACCCTTAGGGATTGTAACCCTAGCTCTAAGTGCCCTACACATAGGAACCCTAGCGTTAGGGCAGGGTGACCTACCCATAGGAACCCTTACACTAGCTACAACTGCCCTCCACATAGGAACCCTAACCCTAACTCCAAGTGCCCTACCCTTAGAAACCCTAATACTAGCTCCTAGTGAACTTACCTTAGGAACCCTGACCCTAGCTCCAAGTGCTTTATTCTTAGGAACCCTATCCCTAGGTCGGGAAGCCCTACACATAGGAACCTTAAACCTAGCACCAAGTTCTCTACCTACAGTAACTCTAACCCTAGGACAGAGCACCCTACCCATAAGAACCCTAACCCTTGCTTCAAGTACCCTACCCTTAGGGACCCTAACCCTAGCTCTCAGTGCCCTACCCATAGTTACCCTAAACCTAGCTCTAAGTGCCCTACGCATAGGAACCTTAATCGTTGACTGGGGTGCCCTACCCATAGGAACCCTTACACTAGCTAGAACTACCCTACGCCTAGCAATCCTAACCCTACCTCCAAGTACCCTATCCTTAGGAACCCTAACCTTAGCTCACAGTACCCTAACCTTACAACCCTAACCCTAGGGCGGGATGCCCTGCCCATAGGGTCCCTAACCTTAGCTCCAAGTGCCTCAGCCTTAGGAACTCTAACCCTAGTTTGGGGCGCCCTATCCACAGGAACACTAAATCTAGCTCCAAGTGCCCTGCCCTTAGGAACCCTAACCCCAGCTCCAATTGCCCTAACCATAGGAACCCAAACCTTAGCTCCAAGTGCCCTAAGCATAGGAACCCTATCCTTAACTCCAACTGCCGTACCCATATGAACTCTAAACCTAGGGTGGCGTGCCCCACCCATAGGAGCCTTAACCCTAGCTCCCAGTGCCCTACCCTTAGATACCTTAACCCTAGGGCTGGGTGCTGTACCCATGAGATCCCTAACGCTATCTCCAAATACCCTACCCTTAGGAATCCTAACCCTAGGGGGGAGCATCCTACCCATAGGAACCCTAACCCTATCTCCAAGTTCCCTACCCATAGGAACCCTGACCCTAGTTTGGGGCCCCCTACCCACAGGAAAACTAAACCTAGCCTCAAGTGCCCTACCGTTAGGAATTCTAACCCTAGCTCCAAATGCCCTACCCATAGGAACCCTAAACCTAGGTCCAAGTTCCCTACCCATAGGAACCCTAACCCTAGCTCTAAGTGCCCTACCCTTAGTTACCCTAACCCTAGCTCTAAGTGCCCTACACATAGGAACTCTAACCATAGGGCGGGGTGCCCTAACCATAGAAATTCTGACCCTAGCTCCAAGTGCCCTACCCTTTGGAACTTTCCTACCCTAGGGCAGGAAGCCCTCCCCATATAAACCCTAACCCTAGCTCTCAGTTCCCTAACCTTAGCAACCCAGTCCTAGGGCAGGATGCCCTGCCCATAGAGTCCCTTACCCTAGCTCCAAATGCCCTAACCCTAGGAACCCTAACCCTAGCTCCAAGTGTCCTATGCATAGGAATCCTAACCCTAGGGCGGGAAGCCCTACCTATAGGAACCCTAACCCTTGCTCCAAGTGCCCTACACATTGGAAGCCTAACCCTAGCTCCAAGTGCCCTATGCATAGGATCCCTAACCGTAGGGCAGGGAGCCGAACCTATAGGATCACTAACTCTAACTCCCAGTGCCCTAACCTTAGCAACTCTAACTCTAGGGCAGGAAGCCCTCTCCTTAGGTCTGTAACCCTAGCTCCAAGTGCTCTACCCATAGGAACCCTAACCCTAGCTCCAAGTGCCCTACCCATAGGAACCCTAACCCTACTGCGGGAATCCCTACTCTTAGGAACCTTAACCCTAGCTCCAAGTGCCCTACCCTTAGGAACCTAACCCTAGCTCCATTTGCCCTACCCTTAGGTCCTAACCCTAGGGCGGGAAGCTCTATCCCCACAGGAACCCGAACCATAGCGCAAAGTACCCTTCCCTTAGGAACTCTAACCCCAGGGTGAGAAGCGCTACCCATAGGAACCCTAACCCTAGCTCCAAGTGCCCTACCCATAGAAACCCTAAACCTAGGGCGAGGCACCCTACCAATTGGAATTGTACCCTTCGAAACCCTAACCTTAGGGAGAGAAGCCCTACCCATAGCAACCCTAATACTATCTCCAAGTGCCCTACCCTTAAGATCCCTAACCCTAACTCTAGGTGCCCTAACTTTAGGAACCCTAACCCTAGCACCCAGTGCCCTACCCATAGGAACCCTAACCCTCGCTCCAAGTGCCCTACCCATGGGAACTCTAACCTTAGCTCCCAGTGCCCTACCCTTCGCAACCCTAACCCTAGGGTGGGGCACTCTACCCATAGGTACCCTAACTCTAGCTCTAACTGCCCTACCTTTAGCAACCCTAGCCCTAGGGTGGGAAGCCCTACCCATTGGAACCCTAACCCTAGCTCCAAGTGCCCTACCCATTGGAACCCTAACCATAGGGCAGGGAGCCCTACCCATAGGAATCCTAACCCTAACTCCAAGTGCCCTACCCATAGGAACCCTAAGCCTAGCTCCAAGTACCCTTCGCATAGGAACAGTAACCCTAGGGCGGGAAGCCCTACCTATAGGAATCCTAACCCTAGGAGGGAAGCCTTACCCATAGGAACCCTAACTCTAGGTCCAAGTGAGTTACCTATAGGAACCCTAACCTTCGCTCCAAGTGCCCTACTCATATGAACCCTAACCATAGGGCGGGGCGACCTACCCATAGGAACCCTAACCGCAGCTCCAAGTGCCCCACCCATAGGAACCCTAACCTTAGCTCCAAGTGAGGAGCTGAGGAGCTCTGTGCCTGCAGACGCTCCAAGTAAACAAAATGTCTTGACCCACCAGCAGCTTACCCTGACGGGCCGGGAGCCAAAGTTTGCCAACCACTGAAATATAGGGTCGGCTTATGAAAGGATCATACAGTTTTTGCTATTTTTACCTAACCATCTTGGGTGATCGGCTTATAAACAAACGGACTAATGAACGAGTATATACAGTAGCTATGCATTCTCCTCTCAGGCCTCAGTTCAGAAAAGAACATGAATATTCACATCCCTGAGTGACATAAGTTTTGCCGACATAGGCGGTAGTGTAGACATAGCCTAAGAGGAGTTTGGAAAATCTTTTCCTGACGTCCACATGTTCAAGCTTCGCAGGTATGGGTGCCATTGTTGCAGCTGGCAGAGAAAACACTGATTGGTGAACATGGAGAGATGCCAAAGTAGCAGCGATGTGATAAACTGACTGTGCAGACATGTGTAGCACAAAGGCTGGTTAGGTGTGACCAGAAAGCGTATGTTAATGAGAAACGAGCCAAATTCTCCTTTCACTTACACCTATGAAACCCCACTGAAGTAAAGAAAGGGTGAGTTTGAGTGACAGCAATATCTGCAAAACTCTTGTAGCTTGTTAATTGCTGTCAGAAAGCTTCCAAAAGATTTCAGGGTGCGTGATGCAATACCCAGCATGAATAAATATCATCAGAGTAAAATCCTGATAGAAACACATGAAAATAAACCAAGGTGGTGGAGAGAGTAAAACTTTATTAAAGTCTGATGCAATGTATTTTTTCACCCGCAGGGAAGATGTGAAGAGTTTAGTTATTGTTAAAAAAGAACCTCCAGCCCTGAGGGCTGCAATAGAAAAGACACACAAAAAAAGAAAACTGTTGTACATTTTTATGTCTGTTGATGCAAGATGCTATTCATTCTGTTACCAAAGAGAAAAGATCTGAAAGCCTGTGCAAATACTAGCAACTCACTTGCAATAATTTGCGATTATTAACAATGCAATCACAAGACAGTGCAATGACTACGCAATTACACACTTATTAGGAAAGTACTGCTATTGGCCACCTTTGAATGAATTAAGAGAAAAGGAGAATGAGATGTGGTGCCACAAGATAAGAACAAAGTCAAATACCTTTTCTCCCAGCCATCACAGAAATGGCAAGACAATCATTCAGCAGCAAGAATTCATGCTTATGTGATCTAGCCCAAATCATGGCCGTAGTAGGGATAATGGAAGTTTAACATTGTCTTTAATGGGATGAGGATTTTGCCTTCTAAGAGTTCATTTGTCATTCAAAGCCCTGGATATCTCTGTTGGAACTGAGCTTTCTTGCATACTTGTTAAATTACGGTACTGTTTCAACTGTGTCCAGAAACAGCATTCAGAATACCAAATATCTCCGTGCTATGATTTTATTTTTCACAGCGATACCAAGAGGGTTCCCACTAAGAGCGGTGGCCCTGTTTGTGTTCTCACTGCTCTCAAAGACTGGTACATCATCAAGAAATTCAATCTGTACTGAAACAGTAATGCATGCCGCTGCTCCTGACACTGGTAATGTTTGAATTGGCAAGAGCAAATTCCATGAGTTCATTATACTAATATCCTCGTTATTGAATCCAAGCAAGATTTTCAATATGCAGTAATGACAGGATCTGAAGTGGGGTGTGGAATATGAGTTTCATGTTGTTATGTGGAGGGTGGGGCAATCACACAACTTCACTGACGCTGTTGGGTGTGACAGCCACCTTCCATTCATGCTGTCTGAGGGGACAATTAAATGATCCAATGTTTAGTGTCCCAGAAACAATGGAAAACCACTGCCCGAGGACTAGAGCTCATGCAAGCCTGAGCAATGGCTGGGCCATGCAGTCCAAGGAGTTTCCAGGAGGTCTGATAATATACATAGGGGTGGAGGACTGATTTGATTGCAGCTGTGTGTGTGTGTGTGTGAGAGAGAGAGAGAGATGCAGCAGAAATACCACAGAATCAGTGAAATCAGTGGGAAAGCTCAGCAGTAGTTAGAGGAGGACTTGTAATGTAACCCTGAGGAGCTTTTTGGGTAGAGTGCTGGTTGGAAAGAGGCTTGACATTGTGAGTACAGAAACTTCCCTCTTTGGTTCCTACCATGTTCAGTGAAACAGAATATTGTGTACATTCTTTGTAAATAAACAGGATTGCATTGAAAAAAAATACCGGATGCTTATCATCCGTTTCTTCTAACAACCCGAAAGACCCCAAAAATTGTCTAATCACTCTGGCTAAAAGGAGTAAAAATATCTACATAAAAAAGGCAGAAGTGCATCGCTCATGAGAAGTCGTAGATTTCACCAATACAAACTGGATGAGAAAAAGTATTTCTGTTGTCCAGGTTCCACACTATATGAATTTGTGGATTATTCCAGAAAAATTTTCAGTCTTCATGTGAATGACTGTTTCTTCAAAGGAAAAGTGTGCATCAGTTACTATAAAAGTCAGACTTATACACAATTGGCTATCAAGGTACAGCGTGCTGCACAGGTGTCAAAACTGGATTCTGATGGCAGTATATGGAAAAGAAGGAAGCTTTTGAAATGGTGTTAGGAAATACTGAGAATGTCATGGAAACCGGAACAATATGTACTGTATACTGTCAGTGGTTTTCAACCTGTGGTTCATGGACCCTTTGGGGTCCACAGACTATGTCTAAGATTTCCAAAGGGGTCTGCACCTCCATTTAAAATTTTGTAGGGGCCCGCAAATGAAAAAAGCTTGAAAATCATTGCGCTATGTCATACACACTCTCAGGGGTGGATTATGGTTTTGTGGGGCCTTGGACCAGAGGAAGTAGGGGGCCCTCCCCACCCCTTCCACCTGCAGTCCCCCCTCCCTAGCTTGCTCCTATCCAGCATTCTTGCCAGGGAGTGAGGTCTGGGCACAGGGGCTTGTCCTACTCCCCAGCAGGAGCGCTGGGTGGGTGGAGTGGGGTAAGCCCCCGCGCCCTGACCCACCTTCCCAACAGGAGCGGTCAGTGGGTGGGTAGAGCAGGTCGGTGCACAGGGGCGCCCATTTTTCTAGGTCCCTCAATTGGCTGGGGCCCCTGGGCACAGGCCCGATTGGCCCAGTGGCTAATTCACCACTGTAAACGATTGTAATAATTTTTGTGCAAGGTATGCCTTATGAGGTATCTTTTGAAAACTTGTAGCTTGCTGAATGGTAATATCATGGTAAAGTGCATATAGCAACATTATATGTAACGTTACGAACATAAACTGAAAGTATGACTGAAGCAGGTTTCCCAGATAAGTCTGGGGAGTGATTAAACCAGTTTCTCAAAGACAAAGGGCAAGCTAACACCCCAGCCAGGTATCAACAAAGCTAATAGGCCAACACCTATCAAGTGGGGAGTCTTTGGCAAGGGAGTGGGGCAGGGACAAACTGATAAGCATTTCAGCAAGAAACGGCATGGTCCTTCCTCCAACAGACTGCATGTCTCCTCTTCTCAGCTGTAAATGCTTTTTAAAGGACTAAAAACCTCTAAAAAGGAGGGGCAAACACCCCAAGACACTCTTCTCTCTGTCTCCCTGCCCATCTCAGCCTCTACACCTGAGAAGACAAAGAAAATACCCTTTGGACTCTGAGGAAGGGGTCCTGACCTGAAGAGTTTGGTCAGGAATGCTGCTGGAAGCATGTGGTGAGAAACTTTGCTTGAATCTAATATAGATTAAGTTAGGCACTGGAGAGCATTTTATCTTTATTTTTCTTGTCACCATTTCTGATTTTTATGCCTCATTATTTGTACTCACTTAAAATCTCTTTGTAGTTAACAGCTTGTTTTATTTAATCCAGTGTGTTTAGGTTACAGTGCCTGGATAGCTCTATTTAAGCTAATAAACTGTAGTGTATATTATTCCCTTGAAGGAATAACTGACTTAATATATTTGTACTGTCCAGGAGAGGGCTGGGCAGTACAAGATATATATTTCTGGGGGCAGAATCCAGGACCGGGAGTGTGTTGGGGTCTCCCTGCAGTATAATCCAGGCTGGTGAGAGCCAGGTGTGACTGGCAGGCAGCAGTTACACACAGATACATCTGAGAGTGACCTGCATGCTGGCAAGCTGTTTGTGAGAGGTCCATGTTGGGAGATACAACAATAGGCGTTGCAAGGAACCCCAGGTTACAGGGCAGGTCTAGATTGTTTGTCACAGGAGGCCTAGAAATTATAGTTGGAATATTTTGGATATGTACAAGAAATGTATGGGAAAGGATAATGCTTGGGAGTGTACCTGGTAAAAGGATGAAGGAAAGGCAGAATGTTTTAGCTGGCCTGTCCCAGATGGCTTTGTTAGTAGGCAGTGCTGCTCCTTAGAATGTTTTAAATCCCAGTTCCATTTTCAGTGTAGGTATGAATTCTGGAATGAGTTGAACTTGTGTGATGTTACAAAACTTCCCTTCCCATGGGCTGCATTTAAACCCCCATTTAACTGTATTTTTTAAAGGTGTATCTGATTGGGTTTGGTTTCTTAAATGGCTAGAGTTGGATTGGGCTGAATTTATCAGAGCAAGGGTTGTAACAGATTCTGTTTTAAATTGCAAAGGACAGTACAACATTTGTCTGAGATTCTAGGAGGAAAAAAAATCAGCAAAAATGAAATAGAAGAAAACTTTTTAAGGGAAGGCAAAAGAGTGCCAAGCTAGACAACCTTTGGGAATGGCTGAGCAACAGGGCAGAGCAAGTGAAATGAACAAATAATCAGGGGGCTCGTGCTCTTTTCCATTGGGAGACGTGGAGGTGAGCAAACCACTGTAAAAACGAAGGGAGTGAAGGCAGTGCAGCATGCTAACTCTTTTCCTTTCAGATGCCCCCTTAAGCCAACCCTTTATAGCCAGGATTCTGTGGGTCAGGGGATGGGAATAGTCGCTCTATGCCATGTTGCTCCTTTTAGACACTGATGGTGTTCCCGCCAGAAAAAGCAGGAGCAACTTTCATTTCTACTGTGCACTTTCCACTCCCTGCAGAGACTGAAGTAGTTTGCATTCAGGAAATGCTGATAGATGAGGAGTGGATCTGTGTCTTCGGTACTAGAACCTCCTCTCTCTTTAGTACCTGCGCTAACATAAGTTTTGGAGCCTACGTTCCTTCTACACTCTGTACAAATCCTTCCCCCTTGGAGGAATGCACCTGGAAGAAACTCTTGTTTTATCATCTCTAGATTTTATCATCAGATGGTATGATAGAGCCACGAGAAAAAGGGACAAAGGAAAATAAACAATTATTTATAAAGAAATAAGACTAGATAAAAACAGCCAATTCAAAAAACGCACTGTCAATTATGCTGTTTGGCAACTCTTTCACTTTAAAAATAAATATTATTCATTAAAAGAAGTACATGGATAGACACTGGCCAAGTTGCAGCAAATAAAAGTGTTGATGGTACCAGGCAATAATACATCAGTAAACTGAACAATTAATGAAACATGTAATGTATAAAATAACAGAGGAAAACAGTGGTAGAAAACTGTAGGGAGGTAAATATCATCTGGAAATGACATGCAGCTAGAAGGCACAATACAGGGGTGAGCTCCCAAAACCCAGCACTTTCCTTTATTTAAAAGGCCAGCGTGTGCTTTTAGGCATTGAGCAAGGGGGTGAGGGGAATGCATAAATCGCATCACCACAGCACTAGTCCCAGGCTGTACAGAACAGAGTGTGGGTGTGACATCACAGCTGCTCACATCAGTGAACAAATATACAGCTCTATTCTGCGCAAGCTGCAAGCATTGGAGGAGCTCTGCTGAGGGAGAACTACATTTGTCCAGTCGCATGGTCATGAAGGCATATTACTGTTGCAAAGCTGTCGTGTGACATAGAGGCATCCCTGTGGAAATTTTGCAGCTGAAACTCTTCTCCTCCATGCATGGACTTTTTAACACTACATTCAATGGATTGTTTTCAATATCGAGCATGGAGATGAGAGACACACTAAGATAGATCTTAATCTGACTCCCTACCTCTTCATTAATCTCCTCACTAAATAGCCTTATAAAATGGGAAAGAGCAGCACTGCCAATCTCTATTCTGCAACAAGGTTTCTGGGCTGAGAATAGGATACTTCCAACATAAACTGCCGACATTTTTGGCCAAACATTCCAACAGGGCAAAGATCAAATTTGTGCTGTTGGCAGTACAGCATATATACTGGTGTATATCTTCAGTTTACTATACATCTTGCTTGGAAATAATCCCTCCTGCTGGCTTCTGTTACATTGAACTACATGAAGGTGAGAGAGCTCCTTGAGGGACAGCTGGTATGAAATCCTTTGGGATGACACATAGTTGCCATTAGTACAAAATGTTGGAATTTTCTATTTGATTCCTTATCGTTTGAATGTTTGTGTTGAATAAGATTATAACACTGACAAAAATAGACAAAAAATGGGGCAAATTTTAATCTATAACCAGAGCTGAATTAAGACATAGGCCTGTGCCCAAGGGCCCAGGTTCTGAGGTCATGTGATTATAATAGAATCTCAGTGTTAATTTAAGAAACAAAAAACAAAACACCTCCCCGCCCCAATGGTTGGGGGAGAAAAACTTCCAAATGTGACTCAGGGACTAGGCTATAGCTGATGCAGTGATATCTGCCTGAGTCTGCAGAAAGCCTGAAATAACAGGTCTGAGAAGTTTGAATTGCCTCATGCACCTCACTGAGGTGTTAACTCGAATACCCATCTTTGGGAGGCCCTGCCAACACTACTCCAGCACGTGTGGCAGGAGAAGAGCAATGTGAGCTCTGCCACTCACCCAAGCAGACAAACCTTGCATGCTGGCCAAAGTACTGAGGGCCACCTGGCTGCCACCCTGAGGGAAAGGAGTGCTGCTCCTGATAGGTGAGGGAAGGGGCAAATGAAGGGAACTCTGTTGCTTTGCTTTTGTCTCACTGAAGTGGGACAGGGACCCCCTTCAACTATCATCCAAGAGTGGGAGGAAGGGCCATGGAGGATCTCTGTGTTATATAGAGCCTAGGGTCCTATATTACCTTAGTTTGACTCAGACTATTCTACCTTGGTATTGCCATTCATACAGTACTGTATATTTCAATCACAGACATTTTTCAGATACTTCAACCGTCTAGATACAAAAAGCCAGATTCTCTACTGTCCTAATTCCATTGACATCAGTGGAATTAGATTAGCAGAGAATTTGGTCCCAACTGTTGTAAGGATTGTATCACAACTATTAACTTGCTTTTTACCAGTACATAGTAAATTATTATTTTAAAGGGACACTGTCCACTTTAAATTTGACCCAAGTTTAAATTTTGTAAAACATTAGCCTTATAAAATGCAGCAACAACAGAATGTTTCCCCAATTATTTTTGAATTCCTCTGAAACACTTTTGCAAAAACAAAAAACACTGCAGAAGAATGTTTATGTGTTAAAAAGCAAACATTGAGGCACTGGGAACCTGCAAGTGAAAATGACTTCATTGACTTTTATTGTCCGAACTAAGAGAAACCAGTCCAGTCTAATGATTTAGGCCTTGTCTACACTGGCAAGTTTCTGCTCAGTAAAGCAGCTTTCTGCAGTGTAACTCCCGAGCTGTACACACTGCCAAGCCACACAGTGCTCAGAAACTACTCAGACAAGAGATGTATAGCTTTCTGTGCTGGGGCTACAGCATGGTGGTGCCAGTGTAGACACCCTGGTCAATTACAATTGGCTTCCAGGAAATGTCTCACAATGCCTGTTTTCACCTCTCTGGTCATCAGTTTGAACTTTACTGCCCTGCCCTCAGGTGACCAACCGTAAGCCCCATCCCTTAAATTCCTTGGGAATTCTGAAAGTTCCCTTCCTGTTTGCTCGGTAATGCGTGCAGTGGTCTCAGCGCATCTTTCCAGGTGACCATGCTTGCTCCACGCACCAGGCGATCCTCCGCTTGGAGCAATGCCGAGCTGCTGGACCTCATCAGTATTTGGAAAAAGGAGGCTGTCCAGTCCCAGCTGCACTCCAGCCATAAGAATTGATACCTATGGACAGATTTCATGATGAATGACAGAAAGGGGCCACGACTGGGACACACTGCAGTGCAGGGTCAAAGTGAAGGAGCTGGTGCGGGAGGCAAACCACTGTTCCAGTGCTGTGCCCATGAGCTGCCGGTTCTACAAAGAGCTGGATGTGATACTCGGTGGCGACCCCACCTCCACAGCGAAGGTCACTGTGGATATTTCGGTGGCTCACATGCCAGTCGAGAGTGGACCGAGCCAGGAGGAGGAAATCTTGGATGAGGATGTGGAGGGGGACACAGGCAGAGGACGACTCAGAAGTCAGAGTTGCATGCAGCCAGGAGCGCTTCTCTACCCCAGAGGAAGCTAGTCAGCCACTGCAGTTGGAGCTTGGTGAAGCACAAACCAGAGAGTAGGCCCCTGGTAAGTTGCTTTGATTTTGGGAATCGTGGAAGTGAGTTGTTGGGGACAGGAGGGGTGCAGAAAGCAGTTTTGTGTCTGTATGATGCGCGTACCACCACATGCCGAGTCTGAGCAGTGGAACAGGGTGTTGATTAACTCCCTCACTTCACAGGAATCTGCCTCAAAGATCTACATGAAACTCTCATGGAGATACTGGACAATCCGCTGCTTTGTTTCTTGCACCATTAAGGGTAACTTTCCCGTGTCACTCTGCCGACACTGCAGGGGAACCATTGCTGAACACAGGCGAGATGCATAAGGGCCAGGGTGGAAGCCACAGTCTTCGAGAAGATCCTCCCTTGATGCTCTGCTCACCCTCAGCAGCGAGGTATCTTCCATAATGATCACAGCCTGTGGAAAATGTGGGGACAGGAATGATTATAAGGCCCCCCCCTCAGCGCTGGCTCTCCCCAGAAGCCACATGCCCATTGTGCAGTGTGGTCCTGGAACCCTGATTTCCCCTGCCCCTGTGGTTACTCACCATTTTGGGGGTCTTGTGGCTCATGTGTGCTTGCCTGGGGTCAGCCAGTTAGCGACAGGTATGTGAATAGTGGCTGTGTTTTAAATCACTGAATCAGTGGTCTCTGTGTTGCAAACAACACTGCTTCTGTAAAATGTTGCATTTTGGCTTCACAGATGACCTTGGGAGCCCAGCTTCCCTCTTTGTTATAGCTGGCTGACGGCTGTGCAGAATTAGAAAGCAGCCACGAAGAACTAAAGAGGACTTTCTGTGTGATGTCATGATGCACTCCCCAGCCGAAAAACAAAAATTGAAGGAGTGGCAGGACAGTGAGAAGAGGGACTGAAAAAAGAATGTGGCACACCAGAACAAAGCCAAAGAGCGTCTCTTAGGCTCCCTGCGCTACTAGCCCTGCAAACCGAGCAGCTCCATGCCTGCTCTCCCTGCAGCTTCTGTTGCAAAACTCTTTCCCATGCGCCCCAAAGGACGAGGATTGATATGATACCTGGACATACACAAACCTTTAACTGTCCCGGGACCCCACCTCCTCCCTTCCCCCATCCCGCTCAGTGCTGATGTGTTTTTTTTGTTTTTCTCTCTCCTCCAGTTGTTGTTTTTTAATAAAAGAATTGTTTTGGGTTGAAAGCAATCTTTATTCCATTAACTGAAAGCAAACAGAGCCCTGCAAAGCAACAGGCAATTTTCTTAATATTCTTCATAGTGCATTGTCTGCGCCAATCACAATCACCTCCTAGCATTACAAGCACTGCACTCCTGAGCATAGCAACAAATATTAGTGGATTTCAGCTTTAAATTGCTGCCTCAAGGCATCCCTGATCCTTCTGGCCCTGTGCCATAGATGCCAACTTTGTTGGTGCTCTGGGGCTGGAGCACCCATGGGGAAAAATTAGTGGGTGCTCCGCACCCACCAGCAGCTCCCTGCTCCAGCTCACCTTCGCGTCTGCTCCGCCTCCTTCCCTGAGTCACTGCTGCATCCTGTTTCTCCCCTCTCCCTCCCAGTGCTTGCACCACAAAACAGCTGTTTTGCGTGGCAAGCGGTGGGAGGGAGTGGGAGGTGGAGGAATGTGGCGCGCTCATGGAAGAGGTGGGGCCGTGGCAGAGATTTGGGGAAGGGTCCAATAGGGGCAGGGAGGGGGTGGAGTCAGAGAAGAGCAGGGGGGGCACGAGCACCCACCAGCGCCAAGGAAAGTTGGCACCTGTGCCCTGCGCTGCGCTCCTCTAATAGCCCTGGTCTCTGGCTGTTCAAATGCAGCTTCCAGGCACTAAGCCTCAGTGGTCCAGCCCTGAGTGAAGCTTTCACCTTCTCTTCACAAATATTATGGAGTATACAGCACACGGCTATAAGCACAGGACTATTGTCATCGGCCAGGTCCAGCCTCCCATATAGGCAGCACCAGCAGGCCTTTAAATGGCCAAAAGCACATTCAACACTTGCTCAGCCTGTTGTTGAACTGCTCCTTGCTGCTGTCAAGGTGCCTCGTGTATGGCTTCATAAGCTAGGGCATTAACGGGTAGGCAGGGTCTCCCAGGATCACAATGGGCATTTTGACTTCCCCTAAGGTGATCTTCTGGTCCAGGACTAAAGTGCCTGCTTGCAGCTTCCTGAACAGGCCAGTGCTCTGAAAGATGTGTGTGTCATGCACCTTTCTGGACCAGCCTGTGTTAACGTCTGTGAAATGCCCAGGGTGATCCACAAGCATCTGGAGAACCATAGAGAAATACCTTCCAATTAATGTATTAGGTGGCTAGCTGGTCTGGTGCCAGAATTGGAATATGTGTACCATCTATAACCTCTCCGTAGTTAGGGAAGCCCATTTGTGCAAAGCCATCCACAATGTCACACACGTTGACCAGAGTCATGGTCTTTCAGAGCAGGATGCGATTAATGGCCCTCCACACTTCCATCAACATGAGTCCAATGGTTTCCTTTCCCACTCTGAACTGGTTAGCGACCGATTGTTAGCAGCCTGGATTAGCCAGCTTCCACAGTGCAATTGCCACACGCTTCTCCAATGACACGGCAGCTCTCATTCTCGTGTCTTTGCACTGCAGGGCTGGGGCAAGTTAATGACACAGTCTCAGGAATGTGGCTTTCCTCATCTGAAAGTTCTGCAGCCACTGCTCATCATCGAAGACGTGCATGATGATGTGATCCCACCGCTCAGTACTTGTTTCCTGAGCCCCAAAGCGGTGTTCTACTGTGGTCAGCACCTCCGTGAATGCCACAAGCAATCTTGTGTCGTAGCTACTACGCCTGGCGAGATTAATGTCAAACAGCTCTTGCGTTTGTAGTTTAAGGAATAACTTTACTGCCACTTGTGACATGTTAGTGAGAGTGAGCAGCATATTGGTCAACAGTGCAGGATCCATTCCTGCAGACCGAAGAGGCAGAACGTGCAGTACACAACCCTTTGAAAGACGACATCATATGCAGATGGAAGCACAGGGATTGCTGGGATATGAAGCAATGCATCGTGGGGCATTGGGACCCAGGATACCCCACAACCCTCTCCAGTTTCCCACAACTTGTAGCAGCATAAGAAGAAGAGATGCTCTGCGGGATAGCTGCCCAGAGTGCACTGCTCCAAATACTGCTGCAAGTGCCGCAAGTGTGAACACACTATTGCGCAGGTAGCTGACAGTGTGAACGCACAACAGCGGTTTCCATTCAGCGCTCTCTGAGCAGCGCTGTAACTGCCGGCGATGTAACTCTGCCAGTGTAGACATACCTTAAATTAAAACTTCATCTAGTTCAGCTTTTTAAAAACCCTAAAAAAACAGCAAAAGGTTAACACTGACTTCCTGTGCCATAATTACCACCCAGTCCTCTTCTACAGATTTGTAAGCACTGGGTGTCAAATGTATATCTGATCCATAGGTGCTGGATGGTTTGGAATCCTTAGGTGCAGCTTGGATGAATAACTTTTTCCAGGTAATCAATTTCCCCAATGAGAGGACTCTGATCATTCTTATAACAACTATCATTCCTGTAAATATTGGGCCTGATTGTTCATGCTCACACATTTACAAAGCTTGCAGCATCAGTACTACTATTTTTTCAGTGGTGGTTTTAAATGATTTGTCTTTGTTTTCAAGTTCTAAAATGCCACTGTCTTGTGGCAGACACTTCCAGATTTAATAAAGAGAGTTTTGCAAAATCCGGTAGTTTCAGTTAACAAGGAATTTGTGCAACTCTTTTGTTTGTTATATGCAGTGTTGTAGTCGTGTTGGTCCCAGGATATTAGAGAGATAAGGTGGGTGAGGTAATATATTTTATTGGACCAACTTCTGTTGGTGAAAAGAGACAAAAGTTGGTCCAATAAAAGTTATTACCTCACCCACTTTGTCTGTCTTTTCTTTGTGTCTGTTGCCTGAGTTCATGCAGCTTTACCACCATCACCTCATCCCCAAGTTTCACTTTGAGTTTCTTTGAATCTCAAAATCAAATAGTTTTGGCCGGGTTTCATTGTGATTTCCACTTGACACTGTAATTTGGTTCAGGATAGATTAAACAAATTTTGAGCAATCTGAGAACATGGACTGCATTTTGAGCTGTAATTTGAGTTGATTAGGGGTTTAATTTTGCATAGCTGTGCTTATAGCTCCCTTGTGTTGTATTGTGTGTGTTTAATGGGTATGATGCATATTTGGTGCTGTGGTATGTACAATGTTTTATGTGCTGTGTTTTCTGGTATCTTTGTTATGGTTTGCTAAGCTATGTGGTGTGTTCTAGTGTGCTGTAAGTAGTATGATGTTTCTGGTGTATGCTGTGTAGTTAGACTGGCAGACTTCATTTTTGCAAAAAAAAATGTCAGTGGAGAATACCTGTTTATTTTTAAGCATTTATTATTTTACATTTTCACAGATATACAACACAATGGTTTTAAAACATTTTAATTCTTTTATAGAGCTAAATTTTCATAGTTATGGAAAATCATGGGGCTTGGATCATTATTTAATGACAGTAGACATTGAGATTCAAAAAGCTACATTTTATAACCATTAAAACTATAATGCCTGGTTATAGCGAGTCATGTTTACATAAGCTGCCTTAAGTCAGCCTAACTCTGTCAGTTTCTACCCTGCAATGGTGCTCCCGCTGATGTAAGTCACCCACTATCTTGACTTAGGCTATGTCTACACTGGCAACTGAACGACAAAACTCTTGATGTGTAGCTGTGCAGGTTTGATGTGTAGCTGTATGTAATCTGTGAGGTGGGGTGAAGCTATGTGGGGTGTAACTGTGCGGAATGTGGGGTCTAGCTGTGTGTGATCTGTGTGGTAGGGTCTAGCTGTGTGTGATCTGTGCAGTGTGGTGCAGCTGGGAGATGTAGCTGTGTGTGATCTGTGCGGGGTGAAAGGTATAGCTGTGGGGTGTGAGGTGTAAATGTGTGTGTGATCTGTGCTGTGGGGTGTAGCTGTGTGGGGTGTGAGGTGTAGCTGTATATGATCTGTGCTGCAGGGGGTAGCTGTGTGTGATCTGTGCTGTGGGGTGTAGCCGTGCAGGGTGTGAGGTGTACTGTGTGTGATCTGTGTGGGGTGTAGCTGTCCGAGGTGTAAGGTGTAGCTGTGTGTGATCTGTGCGTGGGATCTGTGCAAGGTGTGAGGTGTAGCTGTGTATGATCTGTGCTGCGGGGTGTAGGTATGTGAGGTGTAGCTGTGTGTGATCTGTGCTGCGGAGTGTAGCCGTGCAGGGTGTGAGGTGTACTGTGTGTGATCTGTGTGGGGTGTAGCTGTGCGGGGTGTGAGGTGTAGCTGTGTGGGCTCTGTGCAGGGTGTGAGGAATAGCTGTGTGGGATCTGTGCTGCAGGGTGTAGCTGTGTGGGGTGTGAGGTGTAGCTGTAGAGCATGAGGGGTATAGCTGTGTGAGGTGTAGCTGTGCGGAGTGTGAGGCATAGCTGTGTGGGATCTGTGCAGGGTGTGAGGTGTAGCTGTGCAGGGTGAGGGGTATAGCTGTGTGGGGTCTGTGAGGGGTGTGAGGTGTAGCTTTGCGGGGTGTGAGGTGTAGCTGTGCAGGGTGAGGGGTATAGCGGTGTGAGATGTAGCTGTGTGGGATCTGTGCAGGGCGAGGGGTATAGCTGTGTGGGATCTGTGAGGGGTGTGAGGTGTAGCTGTGCAGGGTGAGGGGTATAGCGGTGTGAGGTGTGAGATGTAGCTGTGTGGGATCTGTGCAGGGTGAGGGGTATAGCGGTGTGAGGTGTGAGATGTAGCTGTGTGGGATCTGTGCAGGGCGAGGGGTATAGCTGTGTGGGGTCTGTGAGGGGTGTGAGGTGTAGCTTTGCGGGGTGTGAGGTGTAGCTGTGCAGGGTGAGGGGTGTAGCGGTGTGAGGTGTGAGATGTAGCTGTGTGGGATCTGTGCAGGGCGAGGGGTATAGCTGTGTGGGATCTGTGAGGGGTGTGAGGTGTAGCTTTGCAGGGTGTGAGGTGTAGCTATGCAGGGTGAGGGGTATAGCGGTGTGAGGTGTGAGATGTAGCTGTGTGGGATCTGTGGGGGGTGTGAGGTGTAGCTGTGCAGGGTGAGGGGTATAGCGGTGTGAGGTGTGAGATGTAGCTGTGTGGGATCTGTGCAGGGCGAGGGGTATAGCTGTGTGGGATCTGTGAGGGGTGTGAGATGTAGCTGTGTGGGATCTGTGCAGGGCGAGGGGTATAGCTGTGTGGGATCTGTGAGGGGTGTGAGGTGTAGCTTTGCGGGGTGTGAGGTGTAGCTGTGCAGGGTGAGGGGTATAGCGGTGTGGGATCTGTGAGGGGTGCGGGCTGTAGCTGTGCGAGGTGTACTGTGTGTGACCCGCGCTGGGGACTCGGTTGCCATGGTGCCGCAGGCCCTGCAGCCAGTGGCTCAGGGCGCTGCGGCCCCTTTAAGAGCCGGAGCCTGGCGGCCTGGCCAGGCCCGGCCCGGCGGTGAGCGGAGGAGCCGGCACAAAGTTTTGCTCTCACGGCTCCGGGGAGCAGCGGCCCGGGCGGGAGGCACCGAGCGCGCGGGGCCCCAGGGTCCGGGGGAACCGGTGGCCGCAACTAGGAGCCGCGCGGAGGCGTCCGGGCATGAGGAAGAGCCGCGGCCGTTGCATCCCCGAGCTCGGCCCGGGCTTCCCTTGAGAGCCAAGCGGGAGCCCCGCCGCAGCCGCTTCCCCTGCCCCTTCGGAGAGAGCCGCCTGCCAGGGCCCTTCCCAGCCCCTGCCGAGAGACTCCGCGCCTGGGGCCTCCCTGACTCCCTCCCGCCGGTGCAAGTTGTGCCCTTGCGCTGAGCGCCCTAGTGAAGGCCGGGGGTAGGGTGAGCGGCCCTCTCCTAGCCCTGCCCCCGGGGCAGCCGTGGGGCCCTGGGTCAGGCACCTGCTCCTGACAGCAAGACCCAGCTCCAGTTCGGCTGGAGGTTTGTTGTGACTTCCGGCCCCATCCCACCTCTGCTCCTAGGCCTGCTCATTGTCACCCTTGGTTTATTGACTGGTTGGGGTGATTGGCTGAGATGAAGGTGACTGTCTCTTTTGGGAAGACGGGGATTGTGGTTCCCTGTAAGGATGGGCGGCTCAGTGTCAGAGACTTAACCCAGCAGGCTCTTCAGAGATACCTCAAAACCAAAGAAAAGGTAAGACAAACACACCACATTACCACATCCACTTCCTACCAAGATCACTTAAGAACACTGCACCTTTATACCAGACAGTCTGCTTATAGAGGAGCCTCTGTATACCTGCAATATATGTAGATTATTAGTTAGCCTAAGTATATAGTGGATTTTTTTAAAGGTGTGTATTTTGCAATTGGTGACTTTACAGTTGAAATAGTGGATGGATATGAGTGGGATCCTGAATGAGCTGCAGCAGAGACATTGCAGAACAGAACTACTCAGTTTTGAAACAGAAGTTGGGTTTCAGTAGTTACTGTAATAAATAAGGACTAGAAGTCGGAGCTTGGTGGACTAGTGTTCTGAACGGCACTGCCAAATAGTTGCATGAACAGTTGATAATAGACAAGCTAAAAATGTGTTCCATTAGTCTAAATGTGTAAACTTTTCTTGTATTTTAGATTGTATGTTGTGCCACAGATGCTGTGCTATAAAGATACTTATTTATCTACAGTAAAGTCTACATAGTATGGTAGGACTTCAGCTTGGACATCATGATCCTAGGGGTACTGCATGAATAGAGGTGCCACTCTTCAGATGAATGTTGATCAAGGCTTCTTTTGCCTGGGTCTGGTTGAGATTAAAAATAGTAGGACTGGCCAGTGAATAACTTCAGTATGGTACTGATCAATAGTTTCTGTTCAAAGACTTGATTTTGCAAACACTTGTTCAGATGAATAGTTTATGACTTCATTGAGACTGCACCCATGAGTAAGGGCTTGTAGGATTGGGTCTTCAGAGAGTGAGGGAGATCTGAGTGCAGAAGGGCAATCAGAAACCCGTGAGACTTCATTATTTCTATGTTGCTGACTCATTCTGTGACTTCGGGCAAATCATCTGACTTTTCTGCCTTTGTTTTTCTCATGTGTAAAACTGGGATTATAATATTTACCATCCCTTCATAAGTGTTTTGAATATTAGTGTATGAAAACATCTACTGAAGTGCTAAATTTATTATTGTACAAATCTGTATTAACTATGGTAGTTACAGTGACTTCCATGTTTGCCTACACAAGCACCTGTAGTGATTTGCCTGTGTGAGATACTGTATAAAACAGGACTATCTTATATTCTTTTCTATCCATATTGGTACACCATATGCATATAGATAATCACTACTGAGGATTAAATATTGTCATAATAGTGTTATGGAAATTAGCAAATATCATTTAGGCTTTGGGCCATCAGGATGGCTCAAACTGTCCAAATATAATCCTCAGCATTAATGCAAAGTTCATGCCTAAGAAGCAAAAGGACTTTTGGCCTAGGTAAATTTCTTTTAAAAAAATATTGAATTCAGCTCTCTTCTTGTGGTGGTGAAGTTTTGGACTAAAGTGGTGAGCCATCTGAACAAGTAATGAGGAAAGTTTCAAGGTGACCTGAAAAATTTGGCTTGTGCTCTCTCTGTGGTGTGTGAAGGAGGACCAAAAGAAACAAGCAGGACAAAACTTACACTAGACCTGCAGATCCTGCCTAGTCTAGAATTCTTCCTATGGTGGCTGGAGAATTAATGAAATTATTAACAAGTGTTCAGAATGAAGGCTGAACAATTGAGACTGAAATTTTTAATCAGACCGTCAAACTTTTTTTTTTGTCTTTTTGTTTTGTTAATACCTACCTAGTTAATCAAGTGAGATAGGGTGGGTGAGGTGATATCTTTTATTGGACCAACTTCTGTTGGTGAGAGAGACAAGCTTTCGAGCTTACACAGAACTCTGTATCTCTCTGATATCCTGGGGCCAACATGGTTATAACAGTGTATGTATAGTTAAATAATGTTTCAAGAAAAAAGATTTCTTTTTTTTTTTAAAAAGAATCAGCACCTCTGCCCCCTTAAGTTAAGGTGTGAGAACTGACCCTATATACCTCTGAAACATCCAGTAGATTCTTCAGCCAATATTGGGGGAAACCAGATGTTGCATTCTTGATATTTCTAAGATTAAAACAAAGCAAAATCCGTTCTCACACTTCTCATCCCTTCTCAAACTTTTCAGGCTCTCTTTATATATCATAAGGAAACCAAAAAAGGGCACAAGCCCAGTTTATTTTAAAACTCTGGTCAGCTTCAATGTTGGTAATTTGAAACTACAGTAAATGCACATAATAGGAAAAATCAAAAGAAAAGAACATAAGAGGCTCAAACAGTACTGAGCAGATTTGGATTTAAATGTCTAATTCAGTGGCTGAGATTTTGGTGTGTGCCTTTTCTAGTTCACCGTGAGTTGCACAGGTTAAATTTCTGTGCACTTCTTTGAATAGCTGGCTTCTGGCAAATCTTATTGGCTGTCTTAGACCTTAATGCAAAATATTAGGTAACTTCAGTTTGTTTATTTAGCTAAGTATCATTGGAGGTTGTACTATTAGAAGAATTCCAAAGAATTATTACTGTTGTATTTTGGGTTGTTTAATAATAGAGTTGTATTTTGGGTTGTTTAAGAATTCACTAACCATTCTAGTGGGCCTCTGTTTTTTTGTTCATTGTCTAACATGGATGGATTAGTCCTGTTATCACTTTATTCTCAATTTTCAAAATATAATTAATACACTTACAGATGTTAATATTAGTAAAAACTGAATACAGACTTGGGACCCTGTAGCATTTGTCACTGTCTGAAATCTGCTGTAAAGTATGGGCATATAATACATATGACTTTCTAATAGGCTTGTTAGTAAAGACATTTACTGACTTAAGTTTAAAAAATATATGTATTTAGAATGTCTCTAGATCACTTTATTTGAACTGAAGTTAGAGTACAGAACAATAGTGATAACACTCTAAAACCTGTTTCTGATATGATTATAAGTGTAAATAGCTTAAATGTATAATGTCTGGTTGGAAAACAGGAATAAGAAAAGGGCCGGAAGTATGTAGCGATGGGATAGGGGAGCTGGAAAGTAGACATGAGGGGAATGTGCCACAGTTTCAGAATGAGAGGTTTGGGAAGTGGATAGAACAGATTTAGAGAAGACTTTTACTTTATTTAAAAAAAAGTGGTGCTATAGTTACAATACTCATAATGTGTACGTAAGGTTTTAATCCCATCTTGGGGGTTCTACTGATATAAACAGACACCTTGAACTTTGCATTTGTTTCTTATCTTACCATATTCATTTGATGGAATTCCAGCCTTTGACAAAGCTGAGGGTGTGGGGGTAATGTTCATTTTATGTATGTTAAGTGTTTTTACTATTTTTTTAATAATATTAGTCAAATTCATAATGGTCTCAAGAATTTAGCTCCTTGGTAAACTATGGTTTTATAATATTTGTAATGGGACAAAAATGTATAGTAAATTGATAGGTATTCCACTTCAAAGTGGTTTTGCAAATAAATAACTGAAAGTCTTGGAGACACTTTACTTGCTATAGCCTGCTGCATTTTATTAACAAACTTGGACTGATTACATGGCAAGATTTGACCATAAAGACTCACTAATAACTACTGTTAATAAGTCAGAATTATTTTATTTATCAGCTGAAAAGTTATGCAATAAGACAATTTTTCATTGTTGTACATGAAGCTATTGGGACAGAATTCCCAATTAATAGGTGCAATTTTAAATGGTCAAACCTCTTGTTCTACATCCCGGTTGACTCATCAGAGATTAAAAAGAACTTCATTGGACATTTAATTTCTCCCTAAAACATAAATTCTCCCCATGAAAATATCAGTTTAAAAAAGGCTGTTATACTTAGGAATTATGTTCAGAAAGAAGAGAATTCCAGATATTTTTGAAAAATAACAAATGACGTGTGTGTGAGATTTGTAAGAACTGTTTTCTTGAGAATCAAGATTTATTGCTCTGAGAGGGCAATGTCTACTTTTGTTTCATCTCAGTCAATATTTACCTCTCAGGTAAACAAATCTTCAGTACAGGTCAATACCTGCCTTTGTTGTTGTTTTTGTTTTGTGGTGTGTAACTTCATAAACCTCTCTCTTCTCATGCCTGCCCCATGACATGACAGTCACAGTTTTTGGAACAGTATCTAGTTATACTCAGTAGAACTAATAGGCAGGGCTTTGGAGTGGAGTCTGGAGCTGGAGCGCGGAGCAGTGGAGCTACAGGTTTTTGCCTGGAGCTGAAGCGGAGCTGGAGCACAGCTCCAAAGCTCTGCAAATAGGTCCACATAATCTTTCTGACTGCCTCCATACCATCTCTTATTTAACTACTCTGTTTGTTTAGATATTTCTACTATCTTAGGATATGTCTTCATTGCATAGCTAGCTTGAGTTGCTATGTGCATGCTGGTGCTGTGTTTGCTTGTGTGCAGTGCTAAGACTTCTAAGGGTAAATACCATGGGAAGTAAAAGTGAGTGAAATTCTTTTGGACTTTTTTTTTTCATGCCAAAGCGTGTATCTGCCCCTGAAACATTTTGCAAATTTGTGTCAAATTTGCAGAGGTGTTTTAGTTTAAAAAAAAAAAAGAAAAAAAGAAAAAGCTAAACACTTTTTTAAAATATGTTTTTAATTCTGTTGCAAAGTGAATTTTTGCTTCAGGGTTTTTATGTTTTGGATAAAATTACTCTAACACATAAAATGGTCAAAATCTAAATAAAATGTTTAGTTTGACCCTAGATGATTCTCTCCCTCCACCCCACCCCCCTGAATTGCCAGCAAATGGAAAATCTGTTATTTGCCCAGCTCTAACAGTAACCCAAGTCACTTTTTGAATTCTTTCCCAGAATTTGTCTCTTTTCAGGGCACAGTGGGAATTCTAGGAAGGTACCCAAGAATTCCAAATGCTTGAGTGCTATTAGCCTGTGTCTGGACTGCAGAGTGTTTGTGTTAGCAGCTGTTGCGCTATGCTCACTTGAGTTTTAGCCAGGTCCCGCTTTGGTGCCAGCCTACTTGACTTAAAAACTCAATGGACTTGAATTAGAGGTTTTTGCACGTGGAAAGAAGGAACTGAAGTTAGGGGGCAATGATAGAATTATAATGAGTTAATTTTGCAGTGAAGGTAATCCCTTAATTAAGTCTGGACATTGAAACTTTAACTATATATTGTTTTTGTCTTAACTTTGTCAAGCTTGCAATGGTATTTTATTAATTTAAAAAATGATGATGAGTTTTTGTTCTCATGGATGTTTAGTAGAAAGGAGCAGCAGTGAGCCTGGAGAATGAGATATACAACATCCCTTCTTCTAGATAAAGTAACATTTACTTTACTTTATCTCCTTTGAAACAAAATTTACAGCATTCCTGTAAACTTTCTCACTTTCATAAAAGAACAGGCAAAGTATACAATAGGGGAGAGTCTTACATGTAGATACACCTCTACCCCAATACAACACACATTCGGATATAACTCAGTAAAGCAGCGCTCTGGGCGGGGCGGGGCTGTGCACTCTAGCGGATCAAAGCAAGTTAGATATAACAGGGTTTCACCTATAATGTGGTAAGATTTTTTTTTTTTGGCTCCCGATGACAGTGTTCTATTGGGGTAGAGGTGTATGATCATATTCTGTTTGAATGCATATTAGTCCTACAAGGTAGAAATATTTTTGTTCTGTCATCAAAACAAAGATGGTCTCTGTCCATAATGCCTTTCTGAAATCTTGGATATGTTTTTAACCATTAGATAGTTCACTTGGTGGAACCACTTCAGAGGGTGACTAAACTGCTATGCCAACTGAATGCTTGGCTTCCCCCCTTGGAAAGCCAACTAGACTACTAGAGTGTCAGTTATGGTTTTGTGATGTAGGTGCCCACTGATTAGAAACTATACCGAAAACACTAATTTGTTCCACAGAGGTAGTGATAAACTCCTTGACTACTAAACTGGATATCGGTGACATAGTGGTGAAGACAATGCAATGGTCACACATCTCTGATTGGATAGGGAATAGTGTTTGACTTATTTGTGTATCGGCAGCACTGTGCTGAAAGGTATTTAGTGGGTTACTGTTATAGGCTGACTATCTATGTCACCTTACATTTTTTTGCTGCTAAAATATTTCTCTCTGTTGTAACTTCATAAACCTCTCTGTTTTCATGCCTGCCCCATAGCATGACGATCACAGCTTTTGGAACAGTATCTAGCTGCTGCTAAGCAGTCAGCAGAAGGAGTACTAAATGTTCTTTTGCAGTTTCTTTAAAAACGGAAGCTTTAAAAAAGTTTATTTTGAACCAAAACTCAGTATCTGACTTGCAAAAACAGTCCAAGTTTCCACAGATATTGTGGAAGATGTCAAAATGTAGAAGATGAACAATGTTGTGCCCACTCTTCTGTTTGTTCAAGTGTTGTGTTTTAATTTATGAGCAAAGTAGAAGGCAGGTAATATTAATAGAGGCAGAATATTAATGAATTTGTACTGCTTGTTTCCTCTTCCAGAAGTAGGTTTTAGCTTTTGTGGGCTCTTCTATGACCAGGTAGATTATGTGCCCTAAAATTGTTCATTCGTTTTGTATTTTAATGCCATTTGTATTTATCCACAATGTGCTTTCTACATCAGGAATAATTTACGTATTTCTAAGCTCTGGTTTTAAACACTTACTCAGAATTTTTTTTTTTTTTTTTAAGAACTTCCCATCCCCGTATCTATATTAACATTCTCTTGTCCTCTTATTAACTGCAGTTCATTATCAAGTTTCTAACTTGTCTTTGGGGCTTTGATATATATTTTTGTATGTGAAAATCATAATTAAGCTGTCCAGCATTCCAGTTTGCTCATTATGATAGTGCACTAATAAACTGGAGTCTAATTTGGTATTAGATTTCCCACATTTATTGTGAGTGACTGCTTGACAAGTATAGGATGAGAAGTCCTCTTCCAGATAAGTAAAGGGACGGCGGGGGTGGGGGGAAGGAACCAAATTACTCCACTAAACCTCAGTATTAAACAGGAGTTCATACAAAAGTAACTTGACAATGGTATTGCTATTTCCAGTAATAGTGGGGAATATAAACTTCTATGGCTTCTTTTTTGAGTCTTTTAAACATATATGTACTATTGGCTAATTTGTGCCTCACTTCAACCTTTTGGAAGATGTATCACATTGACATTAGCTTTTTCTGTGACAATGGTTTTATTCTTCCATTTTTTTGTTTGAGTGCTCATAAAGATGACCCCATTTGATAAGCACAATAGCTGGAACTTCTTCAATGCTTTGTATTTAGACTAGCATCATAATTTAAGACAGTAAATCTTTCTTGGCTGTGTAAAAACACTGGCTTTGGTATTCAAACAACACAGTTAACATGTTTTGTGTGGGAATTACTTTAGATGATTTCATGGGAACAAAGATGCTTTTGATCTAGGGCTAACAGTATATTTTTAATACAATTTTAAAATTGCTTCCATATCCTAGTGTAATTTTAATTTAATTATCTCTTTGATAAGAAGCTACTATAACTACTGGTGTTCTTTCCAATTGCTCTGAGACATCATTCCAATGCATAATTTTGGGGGGGAAAGAGGTGGAGGCAGAGACGACATTTAGCCTTTAATATCAAAGGTTTTCTGTCCTTAATTTTTTCATAAAGTCTTAATTTTGATTAGTCTGATAACTCTATCAGATTGCAAAGTTATAGCTAAAACTTAAACATTTTTCTGTGCAACATAGTTTATGGAATAGCAGTAATGGTTACTGATGCACTTCATCACTCCCATTAATGCTGATATACTGTTAAGGCTTTTTTTTCCCATTCCTTTCCTGCCTATCATAAGTGTTTAAAAGTTGGCTAGAAAAACTGCCTTTTGTGCTGAAAATCAAACTTGTCATACAAGATGTTGTCCTGTGGGGTTTTCTTTACTTTAACTTACAAAATGTCATGCCACTTTTCAGGTTTGATCAGTAAAAAGAGAGAACAGGTTATCGACTTCAGTTAATATTGAGTGCCTTGCTTAAAACACATAGGCATCAGGTAATAAAATATAAAAAAAAAATCTATCAAAGAAGTAGAGATGGATGTAATTGGTAAAAATGCAGTATGTGTAGTCAGATTGACCCACCCTGGAAATACTATAAATGTGTATGCTACATACATGATCATTCTAGGGTCTATAAAATAAATCTTTAATCTTGTTTATCAAGTTCAAAGTGTTAAGAGTTGTCTGAAGTGTTTGAGAGCTAGACTAGAATAATCAGATATTGAAAATGGAGTTCTAGAAGGAAGCTATTTAAGGGCTTCATAAAGTAGCACATACTGATAGGTTGCAATTCACCCTTCATTTGGGCAAACAGCAATAGAAACCAATCTAGTCTGAATTGATTTACAGAAGATAGAGAGAGACAATTAGCAGGCAAAATTTCTATTATCCATTCACTTCTTCTAAATCAATATGCACACACTCTCCTTCCCTGATTACTTGCTTTATCATCTTCAAAAAAGCTTTTGGCAAAGGATGGAATTGAAATAAATTGATCTAAACACTTATTTCCCACAAAGGGAAAATGTTTTTGCTTGTATAGAATGTCAGTTCAACATGATTTCTAAAAAGCAGTTGACAATGACAGACAGTATGTATCCTACTGATATTGTATAAAATGCCAAACAACTCTTGAAAAAGTGACTAAAGTTATTTGCCAATAATAGTTGTACTTTCTATGAAATATACTTTCCCCCATATTTGTTCTGTATGGTGCATCAATTGAATTTCACCAGACTGTGCTGAGCCTTGCATCCTGCTGTTGAACCAGCAGACTTCCTCCCACATGGAGCACAACATTCTTCAGGCTTTCCTAATCAGTCGGATGCCATAAGGACTGCAGGTTTCAGTATAAACACCTGTCTTATCTAAAATATCATCCAGTATTAATTAAAATGTCTGTCTTTTACCCTTAGAATAATGGTGCCAAAAGGCTATAGCAATTGATACAATGCAGAAGCTGTTCTCAGCTGTGATTTGTCTTTATAAATAAAAAGGCTCAATAATAATATTTTCCTATTTCAAGGCAGTTTTTTAAAATAAAACAAGCATGGTTAGACTTGATAAACAGAAACAAAGTTTGGAATGCTAACGAACACACAGATCTATAAATTCACTAAAAAAAGGAAATTCCTTTAGGGAGCTAGTCTTTGAAAGTCAGTGTGTACAGTACTTATTACCCAAGTAACATTGAGAATTTGGACATGAATCATTCTTTCCTCTTCTTGGGCATGCACACTTTTCTGGTTGCTCTCTTTGGAACCTATTTGCCAGTGGTGCTGGAACAGTTAGCATGTGGTATCAAGCAGAGTGCCCCAAGGGTCGGTCCAGGGGCCGGTTTTGTTCAATATCTTCATTAATGTCCTGGAGGACTGCACTCTCAGCAAGTTTGCAGATGACACTAAACTGAGAGGAGTGGTAGATACGCTGGAGGGTAGGGATAGTATACAGAGGGACCTAGACAAATTAGAGGATTGGGCCAGAAGAAATCTGATGAGGTTCAACAAGGACAAGTGCCAAGTCCTGCACTTAGGACGGAAGAATCCCATGCACTGCTATAGACTAGGGACCGAATAGCTAGGCAACAGTTCTGCAGAAAAGGACCTAGGGGTTACAGTGGACGAGAAGCTGGATATGAGTCGACAGCATACCCTTGTTGCCAAGAAGGCTAATGGCATTTTGGGCTGTATAAGTAGGGGCATTGCCAGCAGATCGAGGGACGTGATCATTCCCCTCTGTTTGATGATGGTGAGGCCTCATCTGGAGTACTGTGTCCAATTTTGGGCTCCACAGTACAAGAAGGATGTGGAAAAAGTGGAAAGAGTCCAACGGAGGGCAACAAAAATGATGAGGGGGCTGGAGCACATGACATGAGGAGAGGCTGAGGGAACTGAGATTGTTTAGTCTGCAGAAGAGAACAATGAGGGAGGATTTGATAACTGCTTTCAACTACCTGAAAGGGGATTCCAAAAAGAATGGATCTAGACTGTTCTCAGTGGTACCAGATGACTGAACGAGGAGTAATGGTCTCAAGTTGCAGTGGGGGAAGTTTAGGTTGGATATTAGGAAAAACTTTTTCACTAGGAGGGTGGTGAAGCACTGGAATGGGTTACCTAGGGAAGTGGTGGAATCTCCTTCCTTAGAGGTTTTTAAGGCCTGGCTTGACAAAGCCCTGGCTTGGATGATTTAATTGGGGATTGGTCCTGCTTTGAGCAGGGGGTTGGACTAGATGACCTCCTGAGGTCCTTTCTAACCCTGATAGTCTATGATTCTATGAACTGAACTGTAAACCTGTATATGATAGAAACAACCTCAAGCCAGGGGATGCACCAGCACCCCTAGTTCCAGCCACCTAGGCTGGTAGCTAACTTTTCATACAGAATTACTCTTTTAACTGTGAAGAAAAGAGAATTTACGATATTAAAAAACAGTGATTAGATTCAAAGGGCCTTCTGGATCATGCTTCCTACTTTAGGCAAACAAAAAAGGGTAAGACTATATCTTCTTCATAAATTTATATAATTTTTCCTTAGATGTCTAGTGATTGTGCCATAGACACCTCCAATAAGTAAACTGCTGCAAAGTCTGATCTTATCATCAGTATTTGCTATTATCTACGATAAAACTATCATTTCTGCACCATCATCAGTACTAGCATTCAGAAGTGATGTCTGTTCATGCTGCGGCACTACCACACAAGATCTTCACTTAATATTGCACCCTGTGATACTCCTGTGCTTTGAAGTCTAAACCAGTCCTTTGGCTTCCTACGGATAATGGTAGCAGCTGTTGCTGAATAAAGACCTTTATTTTTAATTAATAAAGCAAAATGCTATCAAATTTTTAAGACTCAAATGCAACCTGAGTGCAAATTATATTTACAAGCAACAACAGACTGGAACCTAGGTTTCTTCTTCCTTTACCCCTTTATGAAAGGTTGTCTTTGCAGGTTATGATGATTTTTAATTGGCTGACTGTGGTTGTCTGCAGGTGAGTCAGAACTTCATGGTGGAATTTTTGCTCCAAGTCTGTTGGATTGCAGCCTAAAGGACTTGGGGTCTGTGTGTGTGTGTGTTTGATAGTTATGCCACTGCTCTCGTGGAGGGTAACAAATCCATTTGTTTTTCTATATGAGGAGTTAACTGCTGGAACTCTTCTGAGTGGTGGGTGTACTGACCAATCAGAATGTTTACTATGAAAAAGTTACTTCCAATAAAGAAATTTGTCTTCAGGAAGCAGACCAAAATCTATATTTAATGAAGATGTTTGACATCCTGGCTACAGAATTGCAGGTAGGAAATGCACTATTTATTTTCATTCCCCGTCACCACCCTCAGTGATATGGAGGATGTTCTGAGAGCTATGCCTGCCCACCTAGAGGTTGGACTCATACTTCTCATGGCTCGCTAATTCTGTAGTAAAGCTTTGGATTTTCTGTTATAGTACATGTTAATATTTTGTTTTGGGGAAGGTAAAGATTTAGCTGCTCTTAAACTGGTGGTTAGACACATACTGAAGATATCGTCGCTTGATATTCCAACTTTATTCAAGTTTTGTACCTTCTTTTTGGGTGGGAAAGGTGGTGGCATAGCAGCTCCAATCTCAATGCTTCCTTGTTCTCTATCAGAAAGGTCTAAAAACGAAACCTGATGAATGACATGAAGTGATGGATGCAGGAAAGGTGTCCATGCTGATTTATGTTAAGTCTCTCACCAGCCTCTGATGCCATGGCTTGCTTTGGGGCAGTATTGTCTCATCTAGGTTGGAAGGGGTGTCTCTGAGGTGGTTCTAGTGCTTACTTTTTAAAATTTTGTTAAAAGATGATGCACAGTAGTCGTCCTCTATTAGAATTCTCATGTGTGAGTTACTGCAGTTTGTTCTAATTGTGCATGTCTCCTGTGCAGTGTGAGAGAGAGGGGGGAGATTGTGAGGGAGCTTATGGATTCCAGTGCTACCATAGTGTAAATGATGTTTTATTTCTTTTTGCATCAAATTTGGTTTCATCTTGGTTTTGTGAGGGTGTTGTGCCTCACCTTTACTCACTACTTTAGACTCTATAGAGATTTGGACCTGCATGGATGAGACAAAGGGTCCAGCAAGAGCAGTCGTTCTCAAACTGTGGTGAGGGCCTCCCAAGGGAGGTGCAGAAATGTGTTAAGGGAGGCGCAAACTATGTGGTGGTGTGTGTGTGTGTGTGTGAGAGCGCGCGCGCGCTGGCTGTCAGCCCTGGTGGCTGGGGCTTGTGCAGAAAGGCCGTATACACCCAGGAGGCAGGGATAAAGCGACAGCTGTAACCCCGCCACCCTCGTGCTGAGAGCCAGAGTCCTGCCACCCTGTCTCAGGCTCTCCTCTCACCCCCTTCCCTGATCCCTCACCAAGAGGTAGTGAGGCTCCGGCTGTCAGCCCCAGGGAGTAGGGGGCCAAAGTCTGCTGTGAAAAGTGATATTCTGAATATCACTTTTCACATTGCCACCCCTACTTCTGTGCCAGTGCGGTGTTGCTTTCAGAGCTGGGTGCCCGGCAAGCAGCTGCTGCTCTCTGCTCTTCCTTCAGAGCTGGGTGGAATATATTTACACCTCTCCCTACCCCAGGTACAGAAGGGGGGCTCAATCAAATAAGTTTGAGAACCCCTGAGCTAGAGGAATGGGAAGGAGGATTGTGCCTTCATTGCTAACTGGGGTGTAGTGGTTCCCTTTTTCCAATGCCCAAAGATCTTCACTCAACACCAGCAAGGGTGTTCATTTCTGCAAATCAGGACCCCAAACAAACACCCAGGGTGGGTGTTTTTGGATTCTGCCAGTTGCAGAAGTGGTAGCTGCGAATAGATCTTGATCCAAGGTTTTGTCTGTTTCATCTCTGAAAGGGAAAGAGAAATTATGCCTCAGACCTCATACGGTTTTGGTCAAGAAATCATCTCCATGGTGTTTGGAATTCGCTTGGGGTGTGTATGCCTGGAACTCCTGCTCTGAGGTCAGTTGCAGGATGTTTACTTGAAGACCTGTACCTTTTTAGATATTGCTTACCTGACTGCCTAGCTGTCGTAGCTTGAATCTAGTGAGCTTCAAATCTTTCTGCAAGGTGCGTTTTTTTTTTTTCAATCCAATCAGGATTTTGACACAGGGTTTTCTGTGATTTGATAACTACTATGTCAGACAATAAATAACCCTAATTCCAGCAAGTCAGCAGTACTTTTACAAGTAATATGGTGCTCTAGGGATTCTGTAGATGTGTGCTAGAACTAGGAATACTGATTCTGAGATGGTCTAAGGAAGGGGTGGGCAAACTTTTTGGCCCGAGGGCAACATGTGGGTGTGGAAATTGTATGGTGGGCCATGAATGCTCAAGAAATCGGGTGTTGGGGTGCAGAAGGGAGTGAGGACTCCAGCTGGTGGTATGGGCTCTGGGGTGGGGCCAGAAATGAGGAGTTCAGGGTGTGGGTGGGGGCTCTTGGTTGGGCAGGGGGTTGGAGTGAGGGCTCTGGGGTGCAGAAGGGTGGGACCAAGGGGTTCGGAGGGTGGGTGGGGGATCAGGGCAGGGGGTTGGGGTGTGGGAAGGGGTCAGGGGTGCGGGCCCTGGGCAGCGCTTACCTTAAGCACTCCCCGAAGCAGCGGCATGTCCCTTCTCCAGCTCCTATGCAGAGGCGCAGCCAGGCACCTTTTGTGCACTACCCGGTCCATGGGTGCTGCCCCTGCAGCTCCCATTGGCCCCATTTGCTGGCCAATGGGAGCTGCGGGGCAGTGCTTGGGGTGGGGGCAGCATGCAGAGCCCCCAGGCTGTCCCTATGTGCAGGAGCGGGGACGTGCCGCTGCTTCCGGGAGCCGTGTGGAGCAAGCCCCCAACCTTACTCCACAGCAGGGGCTCTAGAGCCGTATTAAAATGTCTGAAGGTCCGGATGTGGCCCCCGGGCCATAGTTTGTCTGCCTTGGTCTAAGGGAAGATATTTAGGTATTGCCAGGTTAAATCATGAGGATGCCACTCTGGCAGTTGCTATTCTTGGACTTATAGAATCTAACCCCAAGTATGCCAGAGTAAGGAAATCCAGCTGAATTCTACGAGGCTTGGCGGTAGGTAGTGGTTGTCTACAACTTGAGAGAGAGAAGCAGTGGAATGTGGGACAGAGCTTGTGTGTGCTGTGAGAACCACTGCTCCTACTTGGCTGAGACTGCTATCTCAAAAGTGGTGAAAACTGAAGCAGTATAAACACCTTTGAGAGCCAGAGGGAGAAGACCCTTGATAGAAGAGCATTTGCTGCAGATTCAGAACAGAAGATGTGTGTATATTCTCTCTCCCCTACTAGGGAGGGAAGGTATTTGTTAGCGTTAGCTAAGTTATCCACTCCCTCTGTTTTTATCTGTATAATATGGAATAGCCACTCTGTGTCCTGCATTCTAGATGTGTGCCCTAATGCCATTGGGCTATAGAGTCAGTTTCTCTTTCTCTCTCATCCAGTGAATATATAGTTAATTGATACAAAGTGAAACAGTTCCAATAGTGTAGACTTAGAGACTGACTCTGTAGTCCAGTGGTTAGGGCAGTCACCTAGGATGCGGGAGACATGGATTCAAATCTCTGCTTCAAATGATGTACAGCAGGGGTTTGAACATGGGTCTCCTATATCCCAAATGAGGACCCTTACCTCCAGGCTGCTAGCTATGTGGGGCTGAGTCTGTCTTCCTCAGAGTTTCTGGTCAAACTATCCTGGATTTGAGAGTGCTTTCCTGGTGAAAATTTTCATTGAAACTGATACATATCCACGTATCCAGTGGTTTCGACACACTGTTTTCTGACAGTTGTCAAAAAATCCTTGTCAGTTCTAATGTAAATTTCCTAAGAGTTGCAGGCTTCATGAAACTAGAATAGAAAAGTTGCAAGCCAGTCAATATATGTTACAGGCAGCTCACAGTTCTCAGTATGCAGACTGGATTCCCTTCCCAGCCTGGGACTGAACTCCCTAGTTCAAAGTCTTTGCCTTCCAGACGATCTTCCAGGTATTGAGGTGGAGGAGGAGAGAGGCCAAGTAATGAAGTCACTGTCCCTCTTTTATACTTTCTACCAAGTGCTAGAATGATTCTTGCTGTGACATGGGGGCTTAAGCAGCCCTCATGGCACATGTGCCCTCTCCAGGGAGTCTCTGAGATATTGGATTCTTCTTGACGGACCATCAAAGCCTATCTGGCCAGTGATAGTTGCTCCTTTGTCACTATTGAAAGGCCAGCCGTGGGCATCTCCCAATCTCACAACATATTTTAGTAGCTTGTATAGCAGTACTTCATAACTTCCCATACAAAGATAGTACATAGAATTCAAGAGGCTTTTAAGGTTCAACTGATGAAGACTTTTAAAATAACTCACAAGGCATGCATTGTACAAAGCATATCATATGACAGTGGTGAATATGAGGGTTTCAGGATGCTACTTTGAGGTACAGAATGTTCATCTGCATCAGTGGTTTTCAACCTTTTTTCATCTATGGACTCCTAAACAAATTTCAAATGGAGGTGCCAGACCCCTTTAGAAATCTTAAACATAGCCTGCAGACCACTGGGATCTGCGAACCACAGGTTGAAAACCACTACTCTAACCGTTGTGTTAGAGAGAAACCAACCTTTGCATAAATACCTCAGAAATAAAATCAGTCATGTTTTCTACATTTTATTCCCAACTTTTTGATTTTAAAATTGGCTTTTCTTATCAGGACTGTCCACTCTGTCCAACGTTAACTTTGCTAAATAAACAAAAAGGGATGAGAGCAGAATCTGTGCTTGTAAGCTCTAGAAGAATTTGAACTCTGCTGGATATATCCTATTGATAGACAGAGAAAATGATTCTATATTGGGTACAAAAGCTGGCAAAAGGATTTATTTGATTGCAATCAACTTTAAAGTTGTTCTCTTATGTAATTTTTGGGAAAACATCCTTCAACTTCAGGGATCTCTCATTTACTGATTTTTCTCAGTTAAAACAAGCAAGTCCCTTAGAATTCAAAGAAGGTGGAATAATCTGATAGCTGCTTATCCTTTTTGTTGCAGGTTTGACAATGTTTATTAATGACAATGGATTTGAAATGAGCATCTTATGCAGTCTTGGGCCAGCCTCTGTCCCTTTGTCTTAAAGGTTTGAGAACAGATAATGTGAAAGAATACGTTTGTTTCCAGATGGCTGCATGCTTGATGCTTCTTTATGTTTAGCTGTCATTCAGATGTGAATGCTGTGGTGATTATAAGTGTCTTCCATTTTTCTGGGTTGAAATTAAACCTTTTATGCATTGTGTATTAAGAGAGTAACTGTTTGGCGGATCAAGTTGCTTCCTATTGTTCCAGTTTCCCCATTGATGATGATGATGATGTTGTAGAAGAATATTCTGCTAGCTGAGAGGTTGGGGTTCATGAGGAAGCGTAGGAGCTCTCTTCTCAGGTTTGAGAAGTTAATTCTATTGGTGAAGTGAGATTGGGTTGTATTGTGGTTTTTGTTTGTGTTTGTTTTTTTTTGTTTTTTTTTTTAAATTGTCTGTCTTAGTGCCTCACTGCCATCCTGTAAAATTTTGCCATCTTCAGTCATGATGGTATTATCTCATGCTTAACAACAAATTATACTTGTGCCCTGTCTGGGTGAAAATGTGACTGTTTCTAGTTAACAGTGGGTGGGAAAGGGAGAGTATAGAAGGTTTGACATTAGAATGAAGCTTCTTGATTCTTTTACATGTGTGTGAAACTTTAGGTTTATACTGACTTCACTAGTGCTTTTTATGTAGCCTGTTGTAAAACTAGGCATACATTTAGATGAGTTGATGTAATCCCTGGAAGACTTCTGCGTACAACCAGGGGCACTCGTACCTTTAGGTGAGAACCACTACTCTAGCAAGTGTGGTGTTCTTGGTAAAATCAGTGTAAGGAGATTAAAGCAAAGGAATGTGTATAGCCACGTGACACCAGGTGGCAAACTAAGGACTTCTCTACACTTGTTGGCCTCTGTTTCAGTTGTCACTGTAGCTGTACCAGTGCAAACCACTAGCATAGACAAGAAAAGCTGCTTATGGAGTTTGCTTGTCAGGGGGAGCATGACTGGGGCCATAGGGGAAGTGCTCTGCCAAGAAACTGAATTTCGTCTGAGGCAGTAGTCATCTTAAAAGACAAGCTTCTTAAAACTTAATTTGTGCAAAAATGGGTGTTAAGTATTTGATTATGGGTGTTCATGCAGGTGACACTTTTTATACCATGTGGCAAATTGCCGGTACTGTTATGCTGGGTCTTGTGCTTTCTCTTCTTCGGGGAAGGTTCAGGGCACCATTGCTTGCCTCTGAACTGGTATTTTAATTACCCTACTAGTGTCCTTGAGGAGTGGAATGGAGAGGGAGGGACCTGGGTCTGCCCTCTTCTCCAGGTCCCCACCCAGGGGCCCTGAGGTTTGTGGTGAACCATTTGAACTAGCGGCTACTTCCCTCTCCTGCCCTTCAGCTTGTGAAGGGGCTTCTTGCCCTCCTTCTACACAAGCCAAGTGCCCCTTACCTAGGGCTTCTTTTTGATTTCTCAGCCCACCGCAGCACTCCTCCAAACTTTCCTTTTGTCTCTCTTCAAAACTGTTCTCTTCTCC
This sequence comes from Gopherus flavomarginatus, assembly GCF_025201925.1. Lineage (NCBI taxonomy): Eukaryota > Metazoa > Chordata > Testudines > Testudinidae > Gopherus > Gopherus flavomarginatus. The sequence goes on along the minus strand of NC_066626.1, from coordinate 20,675,525 downwards.
AACTCCTTTAAACTGCTGTCTGCTCCAAATCCCACACTGTCTGACTGAAGCAGGGGTTTTTATCACATGACTGACGGCTGGTGCTCTAATTGGCTTCAGGTGCTCTAGTTAATCTATAGCAAACCTTCCTCCCCTTGCAGGGAATAAGGCTCCCTGCTAACACTCTCCTGCTGCCCTCTGGCCATGCTGTATCACAACCACTATAAATGTCATCACAATATTGATTGCCTCTCATCTTGTATTCCGTCTGTAGTAACGAGTTCTTAGTATTTTTATAATATGTATGTTTTGGAAAGGTTAATGTGGTCAAAAACTTGTCTTTAATGACTGTCTCAATTTTAACCTATACAAGTAGATTTGTGAAGCGGCAACCTAGATGGAAATCTTGTTGTTCAAATATAGAAACTCAACTTGAGAATTGGATTATTATTGCTGCATCTTGTACTTTAAAAAAAAAAATTAAAAACCTAGTTCTCCAAAGTAGTGTTCACTTCTTGGTTAATTTGAAATACTTGGTAGCTGATGTTAATATTGTGTTTCCAAAGGTTAGTTATAATTCTGTTTGCTATTATTGTTGAGCAATATTACACTAACTTTACTGTTGAGAGATTCCTTCTGGCTAGGCTTTTCTACGTACATGATTACAGGGTTATCCATGGAAAAGGCCAGTGGATGCGAATATTCAACATACCTCACCCATAATAGCTTCTCATTTTTCATATGAAACTATCAGGGCCAGATCTTGACCTTCAAAACATCATCATAACTTCAGAAAGAGGAGTTTTGAGCATATAGCAACTTTTGTCAGACTGTCATCTTCTTGAAATCCTGACGTCCTGTTTTTTGTTTTTAAAGTACATGAAAATAGCTGCAAGTCTGTATTAAAAGGTCCCTAAAGTTGTCCACAGTTTATCCAGAAGTAGGAATCTTTATATCCTGCCATGCAAACATCCATCACTTAGATCTTCTCTTTATTTCATGAACCAATTCATAAATGTTCTCTGGTTCATTGGTGGCTTCTTCAAAACTTTTAATGTCACTAAGAGCCTGTCAGCTTTCATACAACTTTCTCCTCCATATCCCCATACGCTCCACCCCCTCTTATCCCCGCCTCCAGAGATTTAAATGCAAAAATCCAGCTCTGGGTTGACATGGATTGTTCTTCTCTATGGGACTGTAAAGCATTAAATGTTAACTTATTTTCAGGCTTATTTTTCTGTCAGAGACTACTTTATACAGATGAGCTGTATAAATGGCAATGCATAAGTTAAAGTTAAAATTAATGTTTTCTATTAAAATATCACATGTGAAAAACTGGAGATGTCTTCTACAAATGTGAGTGGGGAAAGGTCCAGCATGGAGATAAAAGGTATTTATCTTCATTGACATTCATGTTACATGTGTCTCACTACGATAGTTTAAGATAGGCTTGAGCATATAAGGGAATACTTCCAACACCTGTTTATGGCTTTTTACTATTAAACTCTTGTTTCTGTTCCACTATGAGCCTGACATAATTGGTAATGTAGAAGCTTTTGTGGAGGGTGCACAGTCCAAAAAAATGAATGATTTGGCAGTGATTCAGAGGATAAATTTGTGTTAATCTGTATATGATTTGGAGGGAGTCAGAGTAAGGAGATGGTTGTCTGGAGTGTGTCAGACACTGGGAATAAGGTGAAGTGTCAGTATCCTAACTGAAATGCTGTGAACTTAATCTGTGTGGAAAAGTCCTGTTGAGTCCATTTTGGTATGTTTACAGATTTATTAATGAAATGGAGTGACAAGTGCAGTAAAATAATAGCCTTTCATATGTAACGTGGATAAAATACAGGGTGGATTTGATTTAAATCATGATTTTAATCACTAGTCAAGAAGACTCAATTTAATCATGGATTTCTACATAAAAGTGCATTCTTGTTGATTGTTATATCCTTAATACATATTCTTCACAACTCAGAGATAGATGTAGGTTTCATTTTTAGAAGATACATACTATACATTTTAAAAGTGATTAATCTGAAAAGTTTTCAAACTATATCAGAAAATAAATGATTGTTTGGTTATTTCATTTACCAAAGGTAATTGAAGCAGATATTTATGAAGTCATTGGGAGGCGAACTATCTCCAGTTCAACAGGTTAAACATTAATATTTGGAAGATTTTCTTTCCATGCTGTATTAGGAGGAGAACATCACCAGACAGATATTTAAATTGTTTTATTTAACGAAAACAACAATGTTCTGGATTTTTTTCTTCAACAGCAAACATATATAACAAAACAAGTATATGAATTTCTGAATTTAGTTAAACATTCAAGTTTTTTAAAATCAGGCTTGTTTTTGTTAAAATTGTTTTAAACTAAAATAATTAAATGAAATATTTAAAACAAAAAACCAAATGCTAAATCGACTGTCAACCAGGTCTCATGTTCTTAGACCTATCCTCCATGATTACATATCAATGGCTATTAGCCAGGATGAGCAGGAATGGTGTCCCTAGCCTGTTTGCCAGAAGCTGGGAATGAGTGATAGGGGATGGGTCAGCTGCTGATTACTTGTTCTGTTCATTTCCTCTGGGGCACCTGGCACTGGCCACTGTCTGAAGACAGGATCCTGGGCTAGATGGACCTTTGGTCTGACCCAGTAGGGCCATTCTGTTATGTCAACATGAGCAACTTAAAACATTGACTTCTGCAGCTAACTCAGTCGTCTTCACCTTCATTTTCCTGTTTGTTCGTAATCTGGGAAAGAAAAACAAGTGAAGCTAATATTCCATATAAGCTTTTTATCCATACATACTGAGTCACTTTTCAAATGAAGGTAAGTATCATTATCCTAAAGAGCTTTATATCATCCCAGTTTTGATTTGCTTTTTAATTGGCCCGGTGGCATCTGAACTGTATCTTAAAGGAGGATGGAATCAGCTACTGCAGTTGCATATTTGAAAGTCCAACTGTGCTGATAAGTGATTGACTGAAGGCAAGCCCAGAGAGGTTGTAAATTAGATAACCTCAAACTGCTTCTGAATACAGGAGTGAGGCGTTGAGTACACAGCTTTTCTTTCTTTCAGAACTGTAAACTTGTAGCCATGTATCCTTTTCTTTTTCAATATCTCAGTTGCTGTAAATCAGGATAGCACTATTTACTTGAGTAGAGCTGTATGGATTCACTCCAGCTGAGATAATACTAGCCCTCCATTCTGATTAGATTAAATTTTTTTTCCAAGGTATTTACAGCTGCTTCACCAGTTGGCCAATTTAGTGTTCACAGTACCATTAGTGAACATTTAAAAAAAAAACAAACTCATTTGGCATACAAATCTTAGAATGCAAAAGCGACAAAATATTTGTAATGTTTTGGAAATGTGCAAAAGGGGTTTTTCTCGGAGTTGTGGCTATGTTCACTTGAAAAATTAAGTTATATAAGACATATATCTTTGGAATATTTGCCTTTGTGTTAATGATACAGTAATATAGTTCAACATAAATACTAGATATGTATAGGGTGACCAGATGAGAGGAAGAAAATACCGGGACACATGCGGGGGTGGCAGGGTGTCACCGGTGGAGCAAAAAAAAAAAAAAAAAAAAAAAGTACCACGAAATATCGGGACAAACGCCTGAATCAGGACCGTTCTGATTTTATCGGGACATCTGTCACCCAAGATATGTGTGTTGGTCATCTGGTCTGTTTTCTCTCTAAAATGAATACCAAAAACTGGTATGCAGCTCAACCTTTTAAACCTTTTAAAAAAAGGTTCTGTTAAAAGTTTTGTGTTCCCATGGTAAAAATTGCATGCCCAAGTCTATCTGAACCTGTGTTTGAATAGCCAATCTCTCTCAAATATTTGATGGTTTCTTTTAAAACCTCCATGTGTTTGGAAAAAGAGCAGAAAGACTGGCTATATGATTACTTGGGGTAGGATACTGTTTGTCAGCTAGTCTCAGGAAAGTGTGTTTCTCCATTGCTTGTCCTCTAGAGCAACTTGGAAGTGGTTCATATTGGATCCACAAATCCATAGTTTGGACACTTGCCTCTTTTTAAAAACCCAGTGCTGGGGAGTTACCTGGCGACTTAATTCTTTTACCCCAACTAAGTGGTCAGTTCCTTGGATAAGCGCAGTGTGCAGCGACCCACGATCTTATTATGTGGGGCTTGCCACAGGAGAACAGTGTCTCTTTTCCAAAGAGCTCCGCATGTATTGAGTGGAGGCGCATAAGGAAGGCTTTATAGTTAGAGGAAAAGAACAGTAGAGGAGAAAGGGGAGGAAAAATTTGTCCTCAGCTGAAATACTGTGTAGTAGTCGGTGGTGGTGGTGGTGGTGGTTGTTTTTGGTGGTTTTGTTTGGGTTTTTTAAAGCAAAGGTATGGATATCATGCAGTGGTGTGGGGAAAGGCAGGAATAATTAATCCCTGTTGTTTTGCCCCGTTGTTCATTGCCATCTGATGCTGCTACTATTTGTCCTGCTTCTGTCTTTTTCTTCTTGTCTCTATCTCCTTTTAAAGATAATGGAGTTACGGCTTTTGGCACTGGGCTGAAAACTTATCCAGGCCTGCCTGACCATGTGTAGATACAGAGTATGTTAAATAGTTAAGAAATCATTAGATATAAGACCTGATTAGAATTAACCATATTGTGCTGTGTTTATTGAAGTGCAAAGATTATCAAAGTGATCGTTTGAGATGGAGAGTTCCAGGTTTGTGTCTAGGCACTTACTAGATATTCTAAATGTATAAGAGAGCTGTTGGGTTATCCTTCCTCTTTGCAGACATTGAGAGAAGGTCAGACCTGTTAATTGGTGGTTGTTGCTTAGTCCCTCCTCTGCTGACCAACTACCAGAATTGCCCTGCTTTCTCACGAGGTACAATTTCCTTGATCTCTTCCAGAGCATGAGAGATAGGACTATCCTCCCCCCTTCCTTTTTAAACGGGCTAAAAATCATTTGAATTGGATTAACATTGTAAATGTATTAAACTTTTTCCTTTTAATATGTGGGTGAGTTATATAAATAGGAGCCTTTTGACACTCTTGTAAAGCACCACAGATAGAGCTCCTTTCACTGGCTGAGCCCATCTTTAATGCTTCTGACAGAAGTAAGAAAATTTAAGCAATGCTGTGCATAGTGTATTACTTATTTCACTCCCCTCCTGCTGTGCATCAGTAGCCCATTCTGCCTTTCTGTCTTGGTACTTATATGCTCTTCATCATCATCATCATCATCATCTGTTTCTCAATCATTGAATGAATTTTTCCTCAAACATCTATTTGATGGGAAATAGTGCTGTCCCCATTTTCACGCATAAGTCAATGCAACTGCAGATACAGCCCTGATCTACACTACAGAATTATTTCAGTATAACTACGTTGCTCAGGGCATGAATAATCCATGCCCCAGAGTGACATCTCGGTGAGAGAGCTTCCCCTGCCAGCCTAGCTACCGCCTCTTGCAGAGGTGGAGTTATTAATCGGATGGGTTTAGAGCATCTTCACCAGAAGGGCTGCAGCAGTGCAGACAGCTGTTGACAGCTGCAGTGACACAGGAGCCAGCAAACAGAGCTGTAAACAGGGGAGTTTCTATGGGGATTTGCAAAGTGAGTTTGTGGAGGAGACTAAGATGTAGGCAGAGGAATAGACAGGCTAGTGAAAGGAGTGGGTGGTGGTCTGCAGGTGTTCTGGTGCCCATTGGGGGTTTGTTTTGCTGTAGGTGGTGGTGGCTTACTTTGGCTTGTGTTTCCTGGACTAACAGGTTTTAGGTGGGAAGGCTATCACCGATACAGAGGTAGCAGTGGAAGACACAATGAGGATGACTGGATGTGGAAGCTATGGCATGTACATGATACTGGAGGGGGGTACCTGAGAAAAGTTTCATCTGAATGAAGTGCTTCCTGATAGAGCTGATGAAAGAAAAGATCCGAGGACTGGAGATGCAGGTGGAAACTCTCTGGTTGAGTTTAGAAGGGGTTCGAGCAGATGATGGAGCAAAGACATGAGGAGGCTGAAGGGATAAGCTCAGACTTGCAGATGGAAGCAGGATCAAAGAATTCTGAGGGGAGACTGCTGGGTGAGGAAAGTGGACAGTGGACGCATGTGACTAAGAGAACCAGGCAGAGGAAAAGATGGGCCAGTGAAGGAGAAATAGAGCTCAGGAACAAGTTTGCAGAGTTAGAAAATGAAGAAGGGGCACAGCAGGTGGTCGCTGAAGGTAAGAGGGCTAGGAAGAAGAGAAGAGCAGCTAGTCCTAAAGGAAGAAGGGAAGAGTCAATGGAGACAACACCACCAAATATGACCACCAGGAGGATATGGGATGGATTGCAGAGGATTGCAAGGGACAATAGAAGTCGAGAAGATGTGCAGCCAGAGGGGACAGGGGATAGACCGGAGAATCGCACCATCACCAGGGAAAAGGCAGGTCTGTGTGACTGGGGACTCCTTACTGAGAAGACTAGACAGGCCTGTAACTAGAGCTGATCCGGAAAACAGAAGTGTGTGCTGTCTACCAGATGCTAAGATACGGGATGTGGACTGGAGGTTGAATAGGATCCTAATGGGAGCGGGAAAGAATCTGCTGATTGTCCTTCATGTGGGAACAAATGATACAGCTAGATTCTTGCTGAAACGTATCAAGGGAGGCTATGCCAGACTGGGGAAGACACTTAAGGAAATCGAGGCTCAGTTGATCTTCAGTGGGATTCTGCCTGTTCCTAAAGAAGGGCAACAAAAGTGTGACAAGATTATGGCAATCAACAGATGGCTTAGGCAGTGGTGCTATAAGGAGGGCTTTGGGATGTATGGCCACTAAGGAACATTCATGGACAGAGGACTGTTCTCTTGGGATGGACTTCACCTGAATAAGGAGGGAAATAGACTTCTAGGATGGAGGCTGGCACAACTGATTAAGAGAACTTTAAACTAGGAATTTGGTGGAGATGGTTTGAGAAGGAAGAGAACAAAGTAAGGAAGGATACAGCCATGGGTAGGAGAATGGACATGAGGAAGGGTAGCATAGATACCAGTCTAATAGGTGATACTGGTGGTAGAAGGTCTGTGCCTAATCAGGTAAAGCATGTCAGTGAAGCCAAACGGCAAAAATTAAGATGTCTGTACACTAATGCGAGGAGCCTAGGTAACAAAATGGAGGAACTAGAGTTACTGGTGCAGGAAGTGAAACTGGATATTATAGGGATAACAGAAACATGGTGGAATAGTAGTCATGACTGGAGTACAGGTATTGAAGGCTATGTGCTGTTTAGGAAAGACAGAAATAAAGGCAAAGGTGGTGGAGTAGCACTGTATGTCGGTGAGGTAGACTGTAAAGAAATAAGTGATGGAATGGGTAAGACAGAATCTGTCTGGGTAAAAATCACATTGGGAAAGAAAGCTACTAGAGCTTCCCCTGAGATAGTGCTTGGGGTGTGCTATAAACTGTCAGGATCTGATCTGGATATGGATAGAGACCTCTAATGTTTTTAATGAAGTAAACACTAATGGGAATTGTGTGATCATGGGAGACTTTAACTTCCCATATATGGACTGGAGAACAAGTACTAGTAATAATAATAGGGCTCAGATTTTTCTGGATGCGATAGCTGGCTGATTCCTTCACCAAGTAGTTGAAGAACCAACAAGAGGGGATGCTATTTTAGATTTGGTTTTGGTGAGTAGTGAGGATCTCATAAAAGAAATGGTTGTAGGGGACAACCTTGGTTTGAGTGAACATGAGCTAGTTCAGTTCAAACTAGATGGAAGGATAAACAAAAATAGATCTGGGACTAGGTTTTTGATTTCAAAAGGACTAACTTTAAAGAATTAAGGAAATTAGATAGGGAACTGGATTGTACTGAAGAACTTGTGGATCTAAAGGCAGAGGAGGCCTGGAATTACTTCAGGTCAAAGTTGCAGAAACTTTCAGAAGCCTGCATCCCAAGAAAGGGGAGGAAATTCATAGGCAGGAGTTGTAGACCAATCTGGATGAGCAAGCATCTCGGAGAGGTGATTAAGAAAAAGCAGAAAGTCGACAAGGAGTGTAAGATGGGAAGGATTAGCAAGGAAAGCTACCTTATTGAGGTCAGAACATGTAGGGATGAAGTGAGAAAGGCCAAAAGCCATGCAGAGTTGGACCTTGCAAAGGGAATTAAAACCAATAGTAAAAGGTTCGATAGCCATATAAATAAGAAGAAAACAAAGAAAGAAGTGGGACCGCTAAACACTGAGGATGGAGTGGAGTTTAAGGATAATCTAGGCATGGCCCAATATCTAAATAAATACTTTGCCTCGGTCTTTGAGTCTAATGAGGAGTTTAGGGATAATGGTAGAATGACAAATGGGAATGAGGATATGGAGGTAGCTATTACCATGTCGGAGGTAGAAGCCAAACTCGAACAGTTTAATGGGACTAGATCGAGGGGCCCAGATAATCGTCATCCAAGAATATTAAAGGAACTGGCACATGAAATTGCAAGCTCATTAGCAAGATTTTTTTTTAATGAATCAGTAAACTCAGGGGTTGTACCGTACGACTGGAGAATTGCTAACATAGTTCCTATCTTTAAGAAAGGGGGGAAAAACGTGATTCGAGTAACTACAGGCCTGTTAGTTTGACATCTGTAGTATGCAAGGTCTTGGAAAAAATTTGAAGGGAAAAGTAGTTAAGGACACTGAGGTTAATGGTAATTGGGACAAAATACAACATGATTTTACAAAAGGTAGATCATGCCAAACCAACCTGATCTCCTTCTTTGAGAAGGTAACAGAATTTTTAGGCAAAGGAAACTCAGTGAGTCTAATTTACGTCAATTTCAGTAAGGCATTTGATACGGTTCCATATGGAGAATTATTAGCTAAGTTGGAAAAAATGGGGATAAATATCAGGAAGGGAGAGGAATTATTTGAGCTTAATACCTATGTGGACACAATATGAAAATGAAAGGTGGATAAGGAACTGGTCAAAGGGGAGACTACAATGGGTCATACTGAAAGGTTAACTGTCAGGCTGGAAGGAAGTTACTAGTGGAGTTCCTCAGGGATCGGTTTTGGGACCAATCTTATTTTAATCTTTTTATTACTGACCTTGGCACAAAGAGTGAGAATGTGCTAATAAAGTTTGCGGATGACACAAAGCAGGGAGGTATTGCTAACGCAGAAGGACCGGGATATCATACAGGAAGATCTGGATGACCTTGTAAACTGGAGTAATAGTAGTAGGATGAAATTTAATAGTGAAAAGTGCAAGGTCATGCATTTAGGGAGTAATAACAAGAATTTTGGTTATAAATTGGGGACACATCAGTTGGAAGTAACGGAGGAGAAGGACCTCAGAGTATTGGTTGATCGCAGGATGACTATGAGCAGCCAATGTGATACGGTCGTTGAAAAAGCTAATGCGGTTTTGGGATGCATCAGGCCAGGTATTTGCAGCAAAGATAAGGAGGTGTTAGTACCATTATACAAGACTCTGGTGAGACCTCATCTGGAATATTGTGTACATTTCTGGTCTCCCATGTTTAAGAAGCATGAATTCAGACTGGAACAGGTTCAGAGACGGGCTACTAGGATGATCTGAGGAATGGAATACCTGTCTTATGAAAGGAGACTCAAAGAGCTTGACTTGTTTAGCCTAACCAAAAGAAGGCCAAGGGGAGATACGATTGCTCTTCATAAATATATCAGAGGGATAAATATCAGGAAGGGAGAGGAATTATTTGAGCTTAATACCAATATGGACACAAGAACAAATGGATATAAACTGGACACTAGGAAGTTTAGACTTGAAATTAGATGAAGGTTTCTAACCATTAGAGGAGTGAAATTCTGGAACAGCCTTCCAAGGGAAGTAGTGGGAGCAAAAGACATATCTGGTTTCAAGAGTAAGCTTGATAAGTTTATGGAGCGGATGGTATGATGAGAGAGCCTAATTTTGGCAATTTAATTAATCTTTGATTATTAGCAGGTAAATATGCCCAATGGTCTGTGGTGGAATGTTAGATGGAGTGGGATCTGAGTTACTGCAGAGAATTCTTTCTTGGGTGCTGGTTAATGAGTCTTGCCCACGTGCTCAAGGTTTAACTGATCACCATATTTGGGGTTGGGAAGGAATTTTTCTCCAGGGCAGATTGGTAGAGGCCCTGGAGGTTTTTTCCCTTCCTCTGCTGCATAGGGCATGAGTCACTTGCTGGAGGACTCTCTGCACCTTGAGGTCTTTAAACCACTATTTGAGGACTTCAGTAACTCAGACATAGGTTAGGAGTTTGTTACAGGAGTGAGTGGGTGAGATTCTGTGGCCTGCATTGTGCAGGGGGTCAGACTAGATGATCATAATGGTCCCTTCTGACCTTTAAAGTCTATGAGCTACATCAATGCAAGTTTCTAGTGTAGACAAGCCCTAAGACTCTGGTCCAGCAAACATTTAGGTGTGTGCTTGACTTTATTCACCTGAGTAGTCCCATTGATTTCAGAGGGAAAACCTGGAAGCATTAGCTAAGAAATATGGCCTTGTGGTTAAGGGCATGTCTTCACTAGCCACGTTAAAGCGCTGTTGTGGCAGTGCTGTCCTTTAACATGGTTGTGTAGTCATGGCATAACCCCCCCCTCACCTCCACGAGGGGAATAGTTCCCAGCGCTGGTGCAGTGTCTACACTGGCACTTTACAGCACTGAAACTTGCAGTGCTCATGGAGTGTTTTTTCACACCCTGAGTGAGAAAGTTGCAGCACTGTAAAGTGCCAGTGTAAACAAACCCTAAGTCACTAAACTGGGGCTCAGGAGATGTGAGTACAGTCAGCCATGATCTTGCTGTGTGACCCTGGACAAACTGTAGGTTATGATTCTACAGATATCTTTTTGCTCTTTCCAGTTTGACCCCTGCAGCTAAAAAGCCAAAAGGGAGGTGCAGAGGTCAGGTGCTTCACCCTAAATCCTAGAAAACTGAGATTAATGAGTAGGTTTTAAAAATATTATCAGAGTCATCTTTGAGGACTTAATTTAGCATCTTCAGTAGGAAGAGTGTTCTATGGTTGGAACTTTCAAGAGGACTGCTATTCTTTTTACTCCTTCATTTTGACTTCGCAGTTTGCTGACAACTGTAGTGTAAAGACTTTAAAAAAAAATACAAAATGATGTGTGACTCACTGGTATTCTTAAGAGATCAATGCAGTCAATCTTGTATGAATTCGTAGAGTGCCCATTGCTAGTTTAAGTGTTCTGTTGAGCTTGAGAATGAGTTCTGCTGCGTTAACTCAATGACTATGTTAAAGTGGCCTTGTAAAAATTCTATTCTCCCAGGCCTCCTTTATTTATTTTTTTGATAAATGAGGGTTTTTTTTCCCTCCATTCCCTCTGTCTTTTTATCATGGTAAAAATTGAGTAGAATGTTTTGGAGTGATTTTTCATGACAATTTTGTAGTCGTGGTAAAACCTGTGATTATATAAAAGTTTGGCTTATATGAAGTACATGGTGTAGAAAAACTGGTTTTCAGACACATTTTGCTTGCTTCAAATGTCTCTGGTTTTCATAATATACTCAAATCTTCTAAAACGGTAGAAAAAACGTGATGCTTGTCCTTCTATTGCATTGTACCATTTTACTTTTGCTTTAAATCATATTTGTTTATGTAGTTTTCTCTACTAGAGATTGTGGGGATTTCTATCTTCTGATTGGTTTCAGAGTAGCAGCCGTGTTAGTCTATATCTGCAAAAAGAACAGGAGTACTCGTGGCACCTTAGAGACTAACAAATTTATTTGAGCATAAGCTTTCGTGGGCTACAGCCCACTTCATCGGATGCATGCAGTGGAAAAATACACTGCATGCATCCGATGAAGTGGGCTGTAGCCCACGAAAGCTTATGCTCAAATAAATTTGTTAGTCTGTAAGGTGCCATGAGTACTCCTGTTCTTTTATCTTCTGATTGTCATCTTACTCAAGAAATGAAGCCATTTAATTTTCTCTAAGAATCAGTATCCATATTTTGGCAGCAAACCAAGTAACGTGTACACACATTATCCTGAGAGGTCTTATTTCCCATGACTTTGTGTATTTCCTAGATTTGATTCCAGACCTCGCTTATGTATCGTAGGCATGAGCAGATCATTTTCCAATGTACTCTTTATGTAGCTACAAACACCCCAGCATAAATGGCAGTTTGACCGGTGTTAACCAGGGTCCCAGGGGCCATGCTGAAATTGTCCAATCGGGGCAAGCTGTGAAAAATGGAGTAGATGATCCTGAAAATTGGAGGTTATTTCTAATAATTAGATTCACCAGTCCAGCAACAAAACAGCTTCTACAACACCTTACTGGTTACCCAGAAGCCAAAAACAGTTTCTCAAAAACAATCCAGCCTTGGGCTCCCACCCAGACAGCAAAGTCCTGTATGATGAGGATTACTGAAAATCTTGTTCATCATATAAAAAGGTCTACCAATCCCAAAGGATTGGACACATTACCCACCAGGTCAATGAATATTTCAGATCTTAGCCAAATATATGCTTGCAGCCAATTCTTGTTAACTAAACTAAGATTTATTAAAAGAGAGAATATTGGTTAAAAGATCGTTATACATGCAGATATGAATAAAGTTCTTCGGTTAGTTTCATAGTAGAGATGGTGAGCTTTAGAACTGCAGAAAGTACTTTCAGAATAGGTTCCATAGGTTATAGTCCAATATTAGGAGAATCCAGTCTGGTGCTGAAGATCTCAGTCTTGCGACTCAAACCTCCCCTGAAAAAGTATAAGCAGATCTGAGAATAGGGCCCAAGAGTTCTTTGTATAGTTCTCTGACAGCCTCTTGACAGTATGCAGTCCTGGGGTGAAACATTGTGGCTCTGAAGTAGAATCACCTGTTTCCTATGTATACCCAGGTAACTAGTTGCATTCATCAGCATAAAGGAATTATCCATTAAGCAATTCATAGATAGTTTACTACAGACTTCAAAGAGAAATACAGACAGTGAAATGATTACACCCAATTTTCATCTAAATGTTAGTATTCCCTTTTGATCTCTGAAACAATAGATATAGTAACAAATAATAACCCTCTGTTTACTTGGTTAACATCTAAGAAGATCTAAGTAAACACAGACTACTACAATCACTATCCTCTTCCAGATCTTTAACAATACAAGTCTACATTTCAAAGGTTTAGTCTGTCTAACATGGCTTTGGTAGCTGTTTATAAGGAATAGCCCTTATTACTATTTACATACTTTTCTGATATATCTTTAAAGGTAGAATTTAGGTCATTGAGCCTGCAAGTTGCTTAACCCTTTCAGGTTCATGTCACAGATGGATTTTTCCCTCTCCCTGTTTTGGAGATCAGTGGGCTTGTACTTTGTTACGGACGGTGTAATGGTTGGTAAAATGCAGTTTTGTTAATTCTAGTCATAATTCACCTCCACTTTTTCTCCAACTATGTGAGTGTAGGGTTTCTTCCAGATGACCTTTAGGCTGTCAATATATGTATTCTTTGAACATTGCCTGCATGCATGTTACTCCTAAAATGTACTACTTTTTTCAGTTGATATTATATGATCAGGTATGATTTTCATTCAAAAAATCTCTTTAATGCCATTAAACTAATCACTGTGAATAGAACAATAGGTGATGGGTGAACTTGAGTGCCTGGTATTGAATGATGTTGGTGATATAATAGACATCACAGAAACTTGGTGGAATAGTGATTAATAGGGATTAATGCTACAATTTAATCACGGGTATTTTTAGTAAAAGTTATGGATGGGTCCTGGGCAAGAATAAAAAAATCATGGCCTATGAATTACCATAAATACCCTTGATTGAAGCTTGGGGTGTGTGTCAGGGAAGCCTGCAGCGCCAGCTGTGTGTCTGTGGGGAGGCACAAAAGAGAGACAGAGCAGCGGCTGGTGCAGCTGGCTGCAGAGCTGCTCAAGCGGTGGTCGGTGTGGCTGTCTCCAGGGCTGCCTGTGCACCTGGGGTCAGCCACACTGTCCACTGCAGAAGTCATGGAGGTTGCAGTAAGTCACGGAATCTGTGACCTCTGTGGAAAAACACGGAGCCATAGTGATAATCAGTGGGACACGGTAATACCATGTACAAACTATGTAGGAATGACAGAGTAGGTTGTGCTGGTGAGAGAGTGGCACTGTATGTGAAAGAAAGCATAGAGTCAAATATAATAACCTTAAATGACTCAGACTGTACTAAAGAATCTCTATTGATAGCAATTCCATGCTTGAATAATATGAATATAGCAGAAGGAATAACTACCAAGCACCTGATCAGGATGGTGACTGTGAAATTCTCTAGGAGCTTAGAATGACTATAAAAATAGAAAACTCAATAATAATGGGGGATTTCAGTTATCCCCCTGTTGACTGGGTACATGTCACCTCAGGACAAGATGCAGAAATAAAGCTTCTAGACACCATAAATGGCGGCTTCTTGGAGCAGCTAGTCCTGGAACCTACAAGAGGAGAGGCAATTCTTGATTTAATCCTAAGTGGAGCACAGTATCTGGTACAAGAGGTGAATATAGCTGAACCACTTAGTAATAGTGACGATAATATAAATAAATTTAACATCCTGGGAGGGGACACCAAAGAAGCCCACCACAGTAGCATTTAACTCCAGAAAGGAGAACTACACAAAGGAACTAGTTAAACAGAAATTAAAAGATACAGCCTCCCTCCCTGCCCCCCCTGCCTCATACACCGCCATCCCCTCAAAAAAAGCCTGCCTGCTGCATGGAAATATAAGAAAAAGAAAAAACATTATGTAGGCTCAGATTAAGTGTATACCCCAAATTAAACACAATTGGAAGCTAAATCCTACTGTGGATAATAGAAAGGAGCATAAACTCTGGCAAGTCAAGTATAAAAGTATCATTAGGCAGACCAAAAAGAATTTGGAAAAAAAAAATTTTTTTTCTGTTAGTTTGAGAGTCTTTGAAAAAGTTTCAAGTACATCAAACAGGAAACCTGTTAAATAATCAATGGGACACTGGACGGTCAAGGTGCTAAAGGAGCAACACTCCAAGAAAGAAAAGGCCACTGCGGAGAAACTAAATGAATTCTTTGCGTTAGTCTTCACTGCAGAGGATGTGAGGGAGATTCCCACACCTGAGCCATTCCTTCAGTGACAAATCTGAGAAACTGTCCCAGATTGAGCTGTCAGTAGAGGAGATTTTGGAACAAATTGATAAAGTGAACAGTAATAAGACACCAAGAACAGATGGTATTTACCGAGAAGTTCTGAAGGAACTCAGATATGAAATTGCTGAACTACTAACTGGGATATGTAACCTATCATTTAAATCTGCTTCTGTACAAGATGACTGGAGGATAGCTAATACGACGTCAATTTTTAAAAAAGGTGCCAGAGGATATCCTGGCAATTACAGGCCAGTAAGCCTAACTTCAGTACCAGGCAAACTGGTTGAAACTATACTAAAGAACAGAATTATCAGACACCTAGATGAACACGATTTGTTGGGGAAGAGTCAACATGGCATTTGTCAAGGTAAATCACGTCTCTCCAATCTACTATAATTCTTTGAGTGTGTCAACAACCATGTGGACATAGTGTATTTAGACTTTCAGAAAACCTTTGGCAAGGTCTCTGACCAAAAGCTCTTAAGGAAAGTAAGCAGTCATAGGATAAGAGGGAAGGTCCTCTCCTGGATCACTAACTGGTTAAAAGACAGAAAGGAAAGGGTAGGAATAAATGGTCAGTTTTCAGAGTGTAGAGAGGTAAATAGTGGTGTCCCCTAGAAGTCTGTACTGGGACTAGTGCTGTTCAACATATTCACAAATGATCTGGAAAAAGGAGTGAGATGGCAAATTTTGAAGATGGTCTACTTTGGATTTAACTATGAAGAGTCGCAAAGGGATCTCACGAAACTGGGTTAGTGGGCAACAAAATGATGGATGAAATTCATTGTTGATAAATGCAAAGTAATTCACATTGGAAAACGTAATCCCAATTATGCATACAAAATGATGGGGTCTAAATTAGCTATTGCCACTCAAGAAAGAGATCTTGGAGTTATCATGGATAGTTCCCTGAAAACATCTGCTCAGTGTGGAGTGACAGTCAAAAAGCCAACAATGTTAAGAACCATTAGGACAGGGGTAGATAGAAAATATCATAATTCCACTATATAAATTCAAGGACAACAAAAAGTAGAGGTATGGAATAGCTTCTGTATGAGGAGAGGGTTAAAAGACTGGGACTGTTCAGCTTGGAAAAGAAACAGCTAAGGGGGGGCATATGATAGACATCTATAAAATCATGAATGGCATGGAGAAGGTGAATAAGGAAATGTTGTTTACTCATTCATATAATGCAAGATCTAGGGGTCATGAAATTAATAAGTGGCAGGTTAAAAAGAAACAAAAGGAAGTATTTCACACAATGCATCGTCAACCTGTGGAACTCCTTGCTGGGGGTGTTGTGAAGACCAAAAGTATAACTGGGTTCAAAAAAGAATTTGATAATTGATGGAGCCAAGATGGTCTGAGATGCAACGCCATGCTCTGGATGTCCTTAGTCCGTTTGCCAAAAGCTTTTAGTGGACAATGGAATGGATCATTCAATGGTTGCCTGTTCTGTTCATTCTCTCTGAAGTATCTGGTATTGGCCACTATCAGAAGACAGAATATTGGACTAGATAGACCATTGGTCTGACCCAGTATGGCAGTTTTTTTTATGTGAGGCCTGTCATGGTGCAGTTTAAATACGAGAGGTGGTTGTTAGTATTTTTATCACAAATCACATACTACACAGCTACAATGTAATCTTGACTCACTTTTAATTCATTTTATTGGTTTACATGGCAAAGTGCAGAGGGCTCTTGGCTTATTTTTAAAATGCACAATATCCCACCTACTTGTGACCGCTTACACTTGTCTCTCCTTCATACCATTGTTGGCTGTCTTGGCTTGGAGAAAAGCCTATAGCCAAGTCCATAACCTGATGGAAATTGCAAAACTCATGTAACTTGTGTACTTAAGCCCTGATATGGTAAAGCTGGTAGGCACATGACTAAGTCCCATTGACTGCAGTAGACTTAAGCATGTGCTTGAGTACTTTGCTGAGCTGGTGCCATAAGTAATGCCCACCTCTTACGATGGGGAAATTGAGGTTGAGAGAAGTTCTGGCTTGCCCAAGGCAGCAAGGAGAGTAAATGCCAGAACTGCAACTAGAACTCTGTTTTGATCTCCAGCCCTGTACTGAGTCATGGTGTATTTTAATGAGATTTTAAAGATTCTTGCCCACGTACGCAGAGATTTAACCACAGAGAAGAAATTCCCACCCCTCAAAACCAAAACACACATACAGGAAAGGACCTTGGGTTGGTACTAAGTCCTCTAAACTAGAGTGAGGAGCATTCATTAGGATTAGGAGGCACACTTCACACAGCCGTCTTCTGCCCACTGAAGTCACAGGGCCTTAATCTTTTCCATTATTTTGTTGAAGGGGCTGTGACTGCATGCTTGAGTGCATTGTCTCATCCTTCTGAATAGATTTTATTTTTTTGGCCCGATTTAAAATTCTAAGCAAGCTTCAGATTTGGGCCCGGACTTGGACCTCTATCTAGTAAAGTTCTGATAAATGTGAAGTTGCATCCGTCCAGCAGTGAGTAGGAGAAGAAGCTTTGTCTTGTTCTTCCTCTCTGTGATCCAGAGCCGCCTCGCTGCTTTGAATGAAGGGGTGGCGGGAAATAATTACTCTTCATGCAGTGTTGTTGTAGCTATTTAGGTCCCAGGATATTAGAGAGAGGAAAAAGTGGGTGAGGTAATGTCTTTTTTTTTTTTTTATTGGACTCATTTCTATTTGTGAGAGAGACAAGCTATTGAGCTTACAAGAGCTCTTCTTCAGGTTTGGGAAACTAAGACCTTGTCTACGCTGCCGCTTTCAGCGCTGAAACTTTCTTTGCTCAGGGATGTGAGAGCTCTTTCCCAGTGGTGAAGCCACGACTACACAGCCACGTTAACATCAACTGTGTAGACATACCCTTAGGGTGTCAGCTAAATACAAGGTGGAACAGATGGTTTGTTGGTTTGAAGTTTCAAGGGATCATTCAAGGTCACGAGGGGGGAGGAGAAAGGAATGGAACTGGGGGAAGAAAAATGGGAGTGGGAGTATTACATTTCCCAGACCCGAAGAAGGGCTCTGGGTAAGCTTGTCTCTCGCCAATTGAAGTTGGTCCAATAAAAGATATTATTTCACCCACCGGTTTCAGAGTGTTAGCCGTATTAGTCAGTACCAGCAAAAACAATGAGGAGTCCTTGTGGAACCTTAGACTTAATACATTTATTTAGGCATAAGCTTTCGTGGGCTAAAATCCACTTCATCAGATGCATGGAGTGGAAAATACCTAAGGAGGTACACATACAGAGCATATGAAAAGATGAGAATTGCCTTACCAAGTGGGGGAATCAGTGCTAAAGAACCAATTCAATTAAGGTAGAAGTGGGCTACTCTCAATGGTTGACAAGAAGGTGTGAGTATCAGCAGGGGGAAATTAGTTTTTGTAGTGACCCATCCACTCCCAGTCTTTATTCAGGCCTAATTTGATGGTGTCCAGTTTGCAAATTAATTCTAGTTCTGCAGATTCTTGTTTGTTTTTTTGAAGTTTTTTGTTGTTGAGGAATTACCACTTTTAAGGCAGTTATTGAGTGTCCAGGGAGATTGAAGTGCTCTCTTACTGGTTTTTAAATGCTATAATTTTTGATATCAGATTTGTGTCAATTTATTCTTTTGAGTAGAGACTGTCTGGTTTGGCCAGTGTATATGGCAGAGGGGCATTGCTGGCACATGATGGCATATATCACGTCGGTAGATGTGCAAGTGAATGAGCCCCTGATGGTGTGGCTGATGTGGTTAGGTTCTATGATGGGTCCCTTGAATGGATATGTGGACAGAGTGGCACTAGGGTTTGTTGCAGGGTTTGGTTCCTGGGTTAGTGTTTCTGTTCTGTGATGTGTAGTTGCTGGTGAGTATTTGCTGCAGGTTGAGGGGCTGTCTGTAAGTGAGGACTGGTCTGCCTCCCAAGGTTTGTGAGAGTGAGCGATTGTTCTGCAGGATAGATTATAGATCCTTGATGATGCGCTGGAGAGGTTTTAGTTGGGGGGCTGTAGGTGATGGCTAGTGATGTTCTGTTGTTTTTGTTTGTTGGGCCTGCCTTGTGGTAGGTGACTTCTGGGTATCCTTCTGGCTTTCAGTCTGTTTCTTCACTTCACCAGGTGGGTTCTGTAGTTTTAAGAAAGCTTGATAGAGATCCTGTAGTTAGTCTCTGTCTGAGGGATTAGAGCAAATGCGGTTGTATCTTAGAGCTTGGCTGTAGACAATGGACCGTGTGATGTGGTCTGGATGAAAGCTGGAGGGATGTAGGTAAATATAACGGTCAGTAGTTTTCTGATATAGGGTGGTGTTTGTGACCATCACTTTTCAGCACTGTATTTTCATCCGCCATCTCTCTTATTACTTCCTCAGGAGGGGTGTTGTGGTGGTGGGGAGGGCGTCTGTGTGTGACAAAGGCCTGATCTACACTAAAATGTTAAGGTCAACTTATCTTGCTCAAGGGTGTGAAATTCACACCCTTGAGCAATGTAGTTAAGCCGATCTAACATCTGGTGTAGATAGCGAGACATAGCTATCATCTCTCGCTGGATGGGAGACTCCCTTCTATTGGTGTAAGTAGTGTCTACACTGAAGCATTACAATAGCACAGCTGCTGTGCCACTGTGGTATTTCAAGTGTAGACATACCCCAACTCCAATACCTGTCTTTGCTAAAAAGCTGTAAGCCAGAGCATAATTCTTGATGGTGGCAGTAGTGCAACTAAGGTTCTGAATGATCAGATTTGTTGCTGCCAGTCTTGTTAATTTCATGCTGCTGCTGCTCTGCAAAGCTGTGGAGAGGAATAAAATGCTGTATTGATTTAAATTCGGTTCCAGTTCGGAAAGTATCTTCAGCAATGAAAGCTAGAAACTTAGGTTTGTAATAGCTCTCTTTAAAAAAAAAAAAAAAAAAAAAAAAAAAAAAAAAATGAGAGCCTAATTTTTGCAGAAATTGAGGCTGAGCAGGGAAAAATTGCTACTGACAAATGATTTTTCAAGCCTTAGTCTGTAACCAGTCAGACTTCATAAACGGATCATGATTTTGTCTGGTCAGCATCCGGATAAGAAACATCCGTCTTTCATGGAATAAACTGCAGCTGCTACGTCTCCTCTGCTGCAGAAAGGGTTTCTGCAATTACAGGTTCTCTTATTAAAATATATTAGAATTATATTATTTTTAAAAAAATATAATCGAAAATTTAATATTGAATGTCATAATCAGATTTAAGATTCCTACAGCAGATTCTGTACTCCCTTGGGTGCAGGCATTACAGTTCATTCTTTGATATGTGATCACTTGACAGTGGACAATTTTCATATAGCTAGGCCAGGATTCGGGTATACTATCCTGTTATTGACCCAGAGCAGGTGACGTTAGTTCAGGCTGAGCAGTTCTAACAATCAGCAGAGTTGCTAAGTGATTATTTATCAGCTGTATAGTATGCAAATCCCCTGCTCTGATTGCCTGCTTATTTCAGAACTCCTTACCCCTAACAAAAATCTTCTGATAGCAATGGAATAGTCTGCTGGCATTTGTACCTTTTTTTGTGTTTTCTAGATCTGCTTTAGGCAGGTTTAGGTAACGTGGTTTTTAAAAAAAAATGTTAAATACAGAACTCCATGCAGACACAGCCAAACTTCCCTGCCTGAATTTCTCATTTCCCCCTATGCAATTACTTTTCTCAATATTGTCTGGCTTTTGAAGAAGGTGATTGCATTCTCTTTTTCTCCAACTAAATTTATTTTTTAATGTGTCTTTATAGACTTCTCCTCTGTAACCTCTTCACTTTTCCCTCCAGTCTCTCACCTTTCTTTGCAGGCTGTGGTTTGTAAGTGTAATGCTTTTAAAATGTTGTGTGGTCTGATAGATAATATAGCCTAAGGATGTCATATGTCAGGAAGTGATATATCACATTTTTGAAAAACATCACCATCGAAAGTTTGAGACATTTGATTTAGGAAAGACATGATTGAAACATTTACAAGAAGAAATCTCTTACAAGCTGCATTAGTTTGTTTGTTTATGTGAACCTATTTAGTGTATGTGTGTTTAAACTGGATAAAAAAAATTAAAATGTATCTATAATGCACCTAGAAAATTGAATGAATAGAATTTAATACAGGAACCTTTAGCTTGTGATTTTCTTTTTCACCTTTTATTTATTCATGACTGAGAGCAAAAATAAATAAACTACATAAACAATTTTTTGTCTCTCTTCAAAAAGTTTCTTTTAAACCTACTAAACATCAGACATCCAAATAACCAGATTCCAAATGCTCCCTAACCCTAAGCCATAAAGCAGTAAGATACGTGTTTTTTACAACTATGACAAGATGACCCTGCTGGACACTTACTAACTAGGTTAATCCCAACACTGTATTCATGTGCTATTAGTGCCCCTGTGATCTAGGCAGGCTATAGGAACATTTTACTTCTAGGCACACTGCCTGGGCAGACTTTGGGCTTGTCTACATCAGAAAGTTGCAGCGCTGGTGAGGGAGTTACAGCGCTGCAACTTAGGAGGTGTACACATCTGCAGGGCACCACCAGCGCTGCAACTCCCTGTTTGCAGCGCTGGCCGTACTCCCGTTTTGTCTCGGGTGTAGAGGATCCAGCGCTGGTGATCCAGCACTGGTAATAAAATATAGACACTTACCAGCGCTTTTCTTGACCTCCGTGGAATAAGCAGGTATCCCAGCATACCTGAGGAAGCCTCTGGTAATCAAGCTGGTCTCCTTCCCCGGTTTGCTCTCGCGTTCCCCGAACCCCGAGCAAGCAGGTCTCCTTTCCTGCGGTTTGCTGGGTGGTTCCGGGAACGCGAGAGCAAACCGGGAAAGGAGACCAGCTTCGCCGCGGTTTGCTCTCGCGTTCCCCGAACCCCGAGCAAGCAGGTCTCCTTCCCTGAGGTTTGCTGGGTGGTTCCGGGAACGCGAGAGCAAACCGGGAAAGGAGACCAGCTTCGCCGCGGTTTGCTCTCGCGTTTCCCGGAACCACCCTGCAAACCGCAGGGAAGGAGACCTGCTTGTTCGGGGAACGCGAGAGCAAACCGCGGCGAAGCTGGTCTCCTTTCCCGGGTTTGCTCTCGCGTTCCCCGAACCACCCAGCAAACCGCAGGGAAGGAGACCTGCTTGTTCGGGGGTTCGGGGAACGAGAGAGCTAACCGGGAAAGGAGACCAGCTTCGCCGCGGTTTGCTCTCGCGTTCCCCGAACCTCCCTTGAAGCCGCCCAACAGCGCTGCAGTGTGGCCACATCTAACACCACTTGCAGCGCTGGTTGATGTAAGTGTGGCCACTCTGCAGCGCTGGCCCTATACAGCTGTACTAATACAGCTTTAACAACCAGCGCTGCAAAATTTTAGATGTAGACATGGCCTTTGTCTGGTACCCCTTTCAGAAGTGGGACCCTGCAGTCCAGCTGCCCAATCCAAGCCGTCTCATGAGGGTATGGCTACATCTGGAATTTCAAAGCGCTGCCCCGGCAGCGCTGCGGGAGCGCTGCCGCGGCAGCGCTTTGAAGTGTGAGTGTAGTCAGAGCAGCAGCGCTGGGAGAGAGCTCTCCCAGCGCTGCATGTAAACCACATCCCTTACGGGTGTAGCGTGCAGCGCTGGGAGCCACGCTCCCAGCGCTGCTGCCCTGATTACACTGACACTTTACAGCGCTGTATCTTGCAGCGCCCAGGGGGGTGTTTTTTCACACCCCAGTTGCAGCGCTGTAAAGTGTGAGTGTAGCCAAGGTTCAGCACACCCTTCCCAGACCTCCATTCTTGTGGTTACTCTGGTGTACAGTTTACCCTTTCAGGGACACATGATGATTGAAGCAAATAATGCATAGATTTTGCAGAAGAACCTGCTAAGTCATCCCAACTTCTGAATTTCCCACTGTGTCCTGTCTTCCGTGTATCTTCCATTGTACTTTACGTTCATAAAGGCAAAGACTGTTTTATTTTTGTGTGCTGTATAGTGCAAAGCATGGCACTAAACAAACAATAATCCCAAACTACCAAAAGAGTAAACAGCACTGTACAGTGTTTAAGAGTACCAGTTTCTCTCACCTATTTGTCAGTAAGGAGAACCTTACTAAATGTTCATGTTAAACTTAATAGTCCTTACTACATAGCTCACTTTGGGTGATGTTATAGGTGGCAGTGTAGCCAAGTATTTGGAGAAAAAAAAAAGTGATAAGCTACTTCTGTCTGAATATATTATGCAAACTTGGAAGAAATGAGGATCAGGGTGGTGTGGCATGATTTTTTTTTCTTTTATTTTGTTCAAAACTGTGTCCAATAGATCTCAAGCATTTCAAGCTTTAGAACTCCTGCAATGAATGAGTAAACTGACTTGGTACACAGTACAAATTTAATTAAAAAGACAAACCATGTACTCTTACGCTATGCCCAGGCTTTTGCTTTTGACCAAAATTAAATAATCTTGTACTAGATTGTTAAATTTTATGCGCAAATCTTTGCTATTGAAGTTCATTGTTGCCATATAGGAATATTTTAATTTTAGCACAAGCCTGAACTTGTTGGCTGAGTGAAGCAAGGTCTACTCAATCAAAGGGTATTTCTGTGCCTCGTTGGCATTTGTGCATTCATGTGACCTGGCTTTAATTTATCATTTGGTAAATATTTGCATAGTAATTCCTAAAATGCTCTCCCTCGCATAAAGGAATAGATGATTAACATCAAACCATTTAAAGGCTGTTTAACATAAACATGACTTGCAGCCCTAAGGCAGAATGAATATTGAACAGTGCGTGTGTATTTGAGAAATGCTGAGGTGAATTAGACCAGGTAATGTCTCAATATTTTTTTCTTTAAATTTAGGATAATACCTTGAGTAAAGGTATAGATAGACTGTATAACATACATATCGTTCCAGGGGTTATACACCCCCATTCATGTAATTAGGATTTCAGGAGCTATTTAGAGGAGGCGGCTACAAATGTTTTTCTTAAATGACCCCATTGTGACACAAGCATACTGTACGCATTCTTCAGCGGTTGGCTACAGTTTCTCTGTAGCTATTAATGTTTTAAGTTTTCAGGATACTAGTTTTCTTGTTCTACTTAAAAAGGAAACTATTTGGACTTGCAAACTTCCAGTCAGGAGGGCTTGGAAGGAATCATTCTAGCAGCAGATGCTCCTTAGAAGATAGTTACCAAAAAGAGCTGTGAGAAGTAAACAAAAAGAAAAAACCCTCCACATTTCCCTCACCCCCCAAAAATCTTTGCTTTTTATGTGTGAATGTTTTTGAAGTGTTGAGATTTTTCTGAGTAGCCTTAGTACTGCTCAACTTTTCCTCCATTTTAACTTAGTGAAAAATATTTATCCTTTTGTCAGTGTTAGGATAGTTTGAAATTTTCCAACTAGCTCTATCAACCTAGATAAACTCATAACAAATTTATTATTATTATAGTTGATTCTGTATCCAAGAAACAAATTTACCTCATTTGACTTGTTTTGATTTCAGCAAAACTCGTTGAAGTGATGCTGGTATGTGTATTTGAATACTGGAAATCATACCATTTAACAATTACAACCCATACACGATTGAAAGTACGCAACTCTGATAAATCTTGAGTTTAGTTTTGGTATTGTATTTTGATGATTTCCAGACTGTATTTAAGCTCCTGAAGGTGTTCCTGGCTTTATTGATTTCCCCCTCCTCCCCCCCCCCCCATGTCCTGGCTTGTTCCTTTAACTTGTGGGTAAACTCTTTTCACAAGCAATCACTCTGTATCTGCTCTCTGTCCTCATCCTCAAAGGAAACTTGCATAATACCTTCAAAAGATGAGCCTCAAAGTTTAAATTCATAGTGTACTGAACAGATACTGTCTGGATTTATGGATTACTACAACAATCAATATCCTTCTCCCCTCTCCAGGACTAATGTGAAAGGTGTTAACAGGCTACTTCATCTTCAATAGTCCATTAAAATATGTTTTAACTTACACTAAACCAGAGGTGGGCAAACTATGGGGCCCGCGGGACCCTCCTGCCCGGCCCCTGAGCTCCTGGCCCAGAAGACTAGCCCCCAGCCCCTCCCCCACTGTCCTCCCTTCCCTGCAGCCTCAGCTCACTGTGCTGCGGGCGCAGTGCTCTGGGCAGCAGGGCTGCAAGCTCCTGGGGCAGCACAGCTGCAGATGCATGGCCTGACCCGGTGCTCTGTGCTGCGTGGTGTGTGTGGCTGGCTCCAGCTGGGCGGCGCACCTACCTGTCCTGGTGCAGCCTCACCACCAGCTACTGGTGCTTCTTCCAGCACAGTAAGGGGGCAGAGAGGTTGGATAGAGGGCAGAGGAATTTGGAGGGTGGGCAGGGGCCAGAGGGTTGAACAGGGGCAGGGCTTCTGGGGGCAGTCAGGGAGAAGGGGTGTTTTGATGGGGCAGGGGTGCCGGGAGGGGGGCAGTCAGGAAGGAGAGGAGGGGTTGGATGAGGCAGCAGGGGGAAGTCGGGGTGGGGGTTCTGGGGGTGGTCAGGGGATAGGGAGAAGGGGTGATTGGATGGGGCAGGTGTCTGGGGGGGGCAGTCAGGACAGGGGGGTGTTGGATGGGGCAGGGAGTCTGGAGGCGGTCAGGGAGAAGAGGTGGCTCAATCTATCGTCTCTTATTATTGATCCACGTGGTCCTGAAGATGTGGAACAGGAGAACCAAAGGTACTTTAGATCCTGTGGGTCTGGTCTAATGTCCCCCACACCAGCGAGCACCGTTGGAGTCGAGTCCATGACTTCAGGAGGTCACAAGAGGCACGTAAAGCTCAAAGACTGCCTTGAGCATTTGATAGTACCCAGCAAGATATCTGGGGAAAAGGGAACCTTGAAGAGAATAGTTATAATAATCTATAATATAATAGCCTGTGCATATAGAGGTATAGATGTTTGTTTATTTAGAGGGTTATATTTAGTTAAGTACCCTTCAGTAAGTTGTTGTGTGTATTTGAATAATTCTAAATTATTATTATTCTTTGTCAATTTAATGAATCCAGGTGGAATCCAGTTCCATTTGTTCCAATTTAAATTAAATCTTTATTTTTGTTTTTGTGAGTGTTTTTTGGACACCAGTTGTATAATCTTGGGTACCATTAAATAACCTTTTATTGTGGTGTAACCTCTGTTTTCCTGCTTCCTCCCCTCCCCCAGCTCTCATCTGCCAGGTGAATTATATTACCACTGGGACAGACCATTATTAAATCTTAGTGAGCGGTTTTGGTATGGGGTAACCCTCAGCTGTAGTTCAAATTATAACACAATAACTATTCTGAGAGGTCTGTTAACCTATTATCTCATCCATCTGGTTTCTCTTATCTTCCCAGACCAACGCAGCTACAACACTGCATATAAAAAATGGTAAAATTTGAAACTTTTGCATCTCCAGATGAAGTTTCAGTTTCACTTTTGAACCACAACTACATTTTCTGTGGATTCCAATTTGGTACATTGAAAAAACAAAGCGATTGTGCTGGACATGCAGCTAGAAATACAAGAGGGGGAACATGGATTAACTAGGCCACAACTGCATTGACTTGTTTGGAACTATCTGTCAATAATACACACAATGAAAAGGTCCTCTTTCATTTACTAACCTGTTCAATCTTGTAGAAGGGCTGCTTAGCAGCCCGTTGTGGTGAGGGTGAAAGGGTTGGGGAAAAGGAGACTGTGTCCTTGCTGTCTCAGACATTAGGAGCCTGAACCTCATCCAGCAGCTTCTTTAGGGGATGCCTTCACCTTATTCTGGTTTAGCAAGGAATGGGAGCCCCGCTGCCTTGTAAAGCTGCTAACAGATGGTGCCAGCAATTAGCCTGTCTGCCTGCCCTTCAACTCCAGCTGAGTTTACAGACAGTTAACTCCCTTTTTGATATCAGCCAACATATATATCCACTCCCTAATCAAAGAAGTGTTCCCCATCTTGGGCACCAAAATATTTATGTGTTTTTGGTGTGTAATCACCAATCCTCCCTGCTTGCATATGAACGTAACCACCTTCCAATTCACATATACTATGGCTTGCTCAACTTGTAAAGGCCTGCCAGGTCCTTCACATATCATCCGCTACAGCATTTCACTCCAGTTTACAGTTACCCCTGGGAACAGATCTCGTATCTACACCTACCCTAAATCTCTTTGCTCTAATGATTAAGGCTGTGTCTATACTGCCTTACAGTTTGGACCATGGGGGTGTGAGTAGCAGTTTGTTCCAAACTGCTGTGCTGTAACCCTTGTGTGTGATAGAAAAGGCCTAAAAATCAACAGGCCCAGGCCTGTATCTTCCTCTCTTTCCCTGGCTTTAGCCCAAAGAGGGGCCTAGGGATTTGAATAACAAGCAAAACCTGGGAATCCAGGACAAGACATGTATCTAGTCTCATTTAACCATGTCAGCTATTTACTAATTAGTCCGCTTGGCACAAAAGTTTATGCAGCTGTTTTCTCATGTATCCTCAAAGATATGTAATACCAAAGGTCAAGGTATGTACCTTATACTCCCTTCAAAATGATAAATGTATCCGCAACAGATGTATCTTGTATCCCCTTCCCCAAAATAATCATGTATTCTGTGTGACCTGTTATCTATAGGTCAGTATAATGACGTTTACTAAAGTTGTTTGTTACTGATTATAAAAGGGACTCATGTCCCCCATGTAAGGTGTGCTCTTCTCTGGCATTAGTCGAGAAGAAACACCCGCTCAGCTGAACGAAAATAAAGGTGTGGTACCCGTCTTCTTGTTCTCCGTGCCTCCTTGGTGTAATTAGGTAAGCTCCAGGGGGAAACGGGCCCTGTTTGGCCAACATGTGGACACTAGGCACGAGTTAAAAGGTTCCTCGGTTGCATTAGTGTAGTCCTGCTGGAAGAGAACTATGTTCATCAGGGGTGCTGGAACAATTTGTATAGTGGGGGTGCTGAGAACCATTGAACCAAACATGGGCATCAGGTTTGTATAATTTTGGTGGTGCCTAGAACGTGTCTAAGCAGAGCTGTCCCATCCTTAGGATGGACCAGGGAACCGCCCTGGGCCCCGTGCTTTGGTGGGTCCTGCTCTTCAGGGGGATGTGAGGTCTAAGGCGGCCTGGAGGATTAGTAGGGCAGTGGGGGGGCGCGGGCTGGTGCTAGCTTCTGGCATCACTGAGGGGAGGGGGCGGAAACGGGAAAGAAGTGAGGCAGAGGCTTGGGGGAAGGGATGGAATGGGGGTGAGGAGGGGATGGAGCAAGAGCGGGCTGGGGTTGGGTTGCATGCTACTGCCAGCACCAAGCTCCCCACTAACCTCCCAGGCCGTCTTGGACCCCACATACCCCTGCAGTGTGGGGCCTCCCAAAGTGTGGTAAGCCCAAACATTTGTGGAGCTGGGCCCACGTTTCTAAATTATTGGTGGAGCACAGGCACCATGGGCCCATATAACTCGCTGCTTATGGAACCAAACTGTAAACCCTGTATAATGGAAACCACTTCAAGGCAGGTGGTGCCGCCGCAGCCCCCCCATACCTCTAGTTCCAGCATCTATGATGTTAATGCAAACAAGGAATCTTTTAGTTTGTGCTTGTAGTGTTCACATGAGGGTTACAGCGCAGCAGTTGAGTACAAGCCTCTTGGTCCAGACTGGAGGGCAGTATGGACGAGCCATTATTCAACCCTTTTACAAAATCCAAAACTGCTTTCACGCAGGTGTACAATAATTGCAGATAGCTGCTTTATGGCTGCTGAAGAAGGGCATCTGCTGGTTCTATAACATGTGTCTTTTCTTCCATGCCAACTCAGAATGGCCTCACCACTGAGACCCAGTTGTGAACCTTCAGGGAACTGATTTTCAGCCTGTAGGCCCAATACGCAAATCTGTCACCGGCTGTTGTGGCCCATTTACTTGCTCCTGAAAATAGGGTAAATAGCAAAAAGTTAACACATTCATCTTAATATGTTGTTTTCATTAAGGATACAGTTGTTGCCTTTAGAAGAAGACGTGGTTACTGATTTTGGGTACAAACCTCATTTTTCTAGCCTTTGAGTCTGTCAATAATTATTTTGTATATTAATCCATCCTAATCCTAAGAAAAAATGGGGTGATGTATGTACCCTGATTTTTATTTTTATATCAAAATTAAGCCAGGATGTGGCAAAATGTTAAATTATTAGTTTATAGGATATAGTTTTGTGTTGGAGTGTGTGGGAAGCAAGGTACTACATCAGCTAACAGACTTTACAAATTGTTACAGTCAACCCTTCCTTATGTATATAAACTGTTTTCCTTTGGTACAGTCTGTAACTTTACAATTTAAACTCTAACTTTCCTACTGCAGTCAGGGAATGGTGCCTGTTAAGTCTGAATGAAAATACTCCTCTTCTAGTTCTAGTGCATCCTTAAAGTGGTCTGTAACTCCAGTGGTACTCTTCTTAAAAGAATTATCCCATGACATCAGAAAGACTAAGACCTTTAAAGTCCAGGGAGACCCAAAGTCGTCTTGACGCTCATAATAGAGAAGATCATATGGAACGTGTCTAATCAAAACGTTTAAATAAAATAAACTTTATAGATCTTATGGCTTATATTTTCCTTTATGGAAAGTTTAGATTCTTCTGATGTTGATGGTACCATCAGAGGAGTGCTGGAACTGCTTTCAGGCCTGTTCCTACTCACTTTGAACCCTGGCTGTGAATTTTTTTGTTAGTTGATTGCACTTGTAGTCCTTCTCTTTCCTTAAAATAAAGGTGGTGTTTTGGCTTTTTTAATCTTAAAGGATGGGGGAGGGGAATTGTTGTTCTCATGGCATTTAACTTCACAGCAACTGGAGGTGAATGGCTTGTGCCTAATTTGCAACTCTAGAGGTGGGAGTGGGGGAGGATGTTACATTTATTGCAGCTATTTAGACTTTGAGTGGAAACAGTTTTTTCCTTCTTGTGCCATGAGAACATTTGGAGTTTGCTGAGAGAGTAAAATATTCTTTGTACTTGAGATGTATGTGGAATGGATGGGTGATTTTGCAAATTTGACTGATTATTTGTGCTTTTGGATGTGAACCAAAAGAATTTTCTACAATTTGGCTGTCAATAACAAATTGATACTGTTGTTTTTGTAAACATCAAGTATGAACAAATCTTCTCTCTCTTCTTATATGATAACTGCTTTACAAGGCTTAAAGGTCATTAGAAACATCAATGTGAAATTTGGTCTCTTAAAACCAAATGTTTAATGCAGCCTTCTTTGGAGGTTACGTTCTTAAAATCATGATGCTTCACCAAGTGCTGGTCTTCTACTATACAGAAATGGCCAGAAATGCTAGAGAAAGGAGGAAAGCAGCACACATTAAAAAATTATTTTTTCTGCTAATGTTTAGTTGCTCATCTTTGTATTTTAGTGTAAATCTTAACAATTCCTTATGCTCGCACATGTGAATACTGAAGCGTCAAGTTACTCTTGAATGTCTTGTTTGTTTGTTTTTGTATATCTTATTTATGAGAATGAAAAGCTAAATTTTATATTGGCAGTATTTTTTGTCTTAGGATGCTTGTGGGGAAAGTTAAACTCTGCTGCTTCAGACTCTTGCAGGAATTTGCTTTTTCTTACTTATGCCCACCCACAGAAGCATTCTGTTACTGGATTCTTCTTGTGATCCCGGGTTACAGAAAAGTTAAGTCTTTATTATCATATGTGGGGTTGGCTTTTAGTTGTTGAGCTTTTTGGTCTTGTATTTTGGACAGCATGTTGCATTCTTTAGGACCACACAACTTTTCTTCCTAAAACATTGGTATCTTGGATTATAGAAGCTATAAAATGTCAAGTAGACACACACAGTGGAAAACAAAAATATTTTCACCAGCTGTTTTTTCTTTAAAAGCATGTGCAGTAGACTTGCGAAATAGCATAAAATTTATAATTTGTTTTAATATAGTTTGATATAAACACACTATCCCACAGAAATTTGTGTAATTTGCAAGTGTACTATTTAAATGAAAGGTCCCAGTTTTACTAACTATGAATACATTTATATGACTATTGAAAGGTAGGGGATAAGCATCTATTGCTAATGATGCAGTTTGAGTCATATTTTATAAGCTTATTATA
Source organism: Gopherus flavomarginatus (assembly GCF_025201925.1). Lineage (NCBI taxonomy): Eukaryota > Metazoa > Chordata > Testudines > Testudinidae > Gopherus > Gopherus flavomarginatus. Next base: position 20,644,389 of record NC_066626.1, on the reverse strand, counting down.
AGGGTCAAGTTATTCTTTTTGCAAGGTTTCTGCATTAAACAAATTTGTTTTGTTCTTGAGATCATATGTTTGATAAGTTTCTTCTTTGATTTTTTTAAATTTTTTAATTTAATCTCAAAATTTGGTAGGCAACTGAAAATGCCCAAAACAGTTAAATTCTTGGCTTTAAAGAGTAATGTTTTGAGGTGTAATAGTGGCCTGAAATTCAGACTAAGGTAATTAATAGACTGAATTTCATCGTTATGAATACCAGTTTTGTCTTTGCATATTATTTAGTAGATTTTTGTCATTCAAGCGTTTTGATATTTAAGATGAACAATTTTGGTGGGTGGTTTCAATGCAACATTAGAGGGTGAAAACGGTGCCAAATTCCCAGAATATACAGGAGTATTTCTAGGGACACATCAGCTGAAAGTAACAGAGGAGGAGAAGGACCTCGGAGTATTGGTTGATCACAGGATGACTATGCTGCCAATGTTATATGGTCATTAAAAAAAGCTAATGCAGTTTTAGGATGCATCAGGCGAGGTATTTCCAGCAAAGATAAGGAGGTGTTAGTACCGTTATACAAGGCACTGGTGACACCTCATCTGGAATACTGTGTGTAGTTCTGGTCTCCCATGTTTAAGGAGGATGAATTCAAAGTGGAACAGGTTCAGAGACGGGCTATTAGGATGATCCCAGGAATGGAAAACCTGTCTTATGAAAGGAGACTCAAAGAGCTTGACTTGTTTAGCCTAACCAAAAGAAGGCCAAGGGGAGATATGATTGCTCTTTATAAATATATCAGAGGGATTAATATTAGGGAGGGAAAGGAATTATTTAAGCTTAGTACCAATGTGGACACAAGAACAAATGGATATAAACTGGACACCAGGAAGTTTAGACTTGAAATTAGACGAAAGTTTCTAATCGTTAGAGGAGTGAAATTCTGGAACAGCCTTCCAAAGGGAGTAGTGGGGGCAAAAGACATATCTGGCTTCAAGACTAAGCTTGATAAGTTTATGGAGGGGATGGGATCGCCTAATTTTGGCAATTAATTTTGGCAATTAATTTTGGTAGTTGATCTTTGATTATCAGCAGGCAAGTCTGCCCAGTGGTCTGTGATGGGATGGGATCTGAGTTACTGCAGAGAATTCTTTCCTGAGTGCTGGCTGTTGAGTCTTGCCCACGTGCTCAGGGTTGTGCCGGAGGTCAGACTAGGTGATCATAATGGTCCCTTCTGACCTTAAAGTCTGAGTCTCTATAAAGATACTTTTATTGAATTATTCGCTTGTAAAGCCACACTGCACCTTACAAACACAGAATCAAGGAAGAACAAGACACACAATATTGAGTATATGGCTGTTGGAAACATGTGGGAGTCACTGGACTGAGAGAGAGGATACCTTGACAGTAGTGCATGCTAATGTCTTATATAATATTCCCCTGCAACTGAAGATGGGAGAGTGACTGCAGTATCCTGGAACTAAGATTGGGCCAAATATATGTGAAAATTGTAATGTATATAATTAAAAACATATAGATTGAGGTGTGAAGTTGCACTCTGTGATTTTATGAAAGTATGCTCATGTGTGAATATAATGTAATTAAAATATGCTTCATGCAAAAGGTCTCTTGTAAGATATAATTACAAAGCTTATAATCTACTGAGTGTGGTTATCCTTTTTGTATAAATGTATCACTCTCTTGTATCTGAAACTAGAAATATGAAATATAACTCTAAGGGCCTATTGTAATTACGCAAAGTGTGGGCCATTAATGGTGGTTTGGAATCTTGATGTCTCCCATCAACCAGGACAATTGACTGTGGGTGGCTCTGTTTGCAGGCAGGCCTTCCTGTGAGTCAGACTGGGAGGAATGAAGGCTTGAGGTCTTACAGTGACATGTGATCATGTCACTTGAACTGGAATCCATCTTTAACCTGGTCCTTTTCCATTGAGAAGGAAGGGTGGGAATCCAGAGGGACAAATTATTCCCGCCTTATGCAAAATGTATATAAGTGGATGGAACAGAACAAAGGGAGTGGCTATCATGAAAAATCCCCTAGCTGGAACGAGGGCTGTACCAGAGGAAGGGATTGTGCCCAGACTAGGAAGGCGTCCCGTCTGTGAAAGACTGTGAAACATCTCTGAGGGTGAGATTTTTATCTGTATTCAGTTTTATTACTGTACTAGGCTTAGACTTGCATATTTTGTTTTATTTTGCTGGTAATTCATTTTGTTCTGTCTGTCACTACGTGGAACCACTTAAATCCTACCTTCTGTATTTAATAAAATCACTTTTTACTTATTAACCCAGAGTATGTATTAATACCTGGGGAGGAGGGGGCAGCAAACAGCTGTGCATATCTATTAGTGTTAGAGGGTGAACAACTTGAGTTTACCGTATATAAGCTTTATACAGGGTAAAACAGATTTACTTGGGGTTTGGACACCATTGGGAGTTGAGCATCTGAGTGTTAAAGACTGGAACACTTCTTAAGTTGCTTTCAGTTAAATCTGCAGCTTTGGGCCACGTGGTTCAGACCCTAGGTCAGTGCTGAAGTGGACTGGCGTATCTGGCTGAACAAGACAGAGTGCTGGAGTCCCAAGCTGGCAGGGAAAGCAGGGGCAGTAGTAGTCTTGGCACATCAGTTGGCAGCACCAATGGGGTTTCTGTGATCCAACCCGTCACATGAGGTTTAAGCACAGGAAAAAGGTTAAATTAATTTTTGCTCATACAGTCAGATATTAATATATGTGAAAATTCTCGTTTGAGAGCTGTACCAAATATTCAATTTCAATTAAAATAGCATGTGGTAGTAAAGATGCTGTTAATTAGCTATTGAAACTATATGATGGAAAGTAAATTTGCCCTTTAAGTGCTCTTATGGAAATCCTTTTTCCTGGTTTGTAAACTTCCTTTTATCAGTATAAAATTAGTTCAATTTACAACTTGTAGGTAAAGGGAAGATAGATAAGGTTGCTATGGAAAAATGACTTGTTTAAACATTATCTATGGCAGGGTGGAATTGGCTCGCTTCCCAGTAGATGTTTTGGTTTTATCAGAGAGTTTCTGTGGAGGATTATGTGCTAAAGCTCCGAATTGAGGGTGGGTGGATTGCGACCTGTTTTCACTTATGACTGTTTGAAACTTATGGGCTTAATTGTACCTCTTCTCCCATTTTTGGCATTGGGTCGTGTTGTACTCTGTTTATTTTTTGGCATGCAAATTTTGAGACTAAAATGGTTCCCTGTGTGCTAATTATATTGCAGGGATAATTTTGGTGCGACATCCCGTGGGCAGGAGGGTTTTGGCAACTGAGGAACTGATGTGCTTGCTGTGTGAGGGAACATGGACTCACTTGGAAACTTTGCGGTGCAGACAAGGTGGTAGCATGTGATGGACTGATGCCCCACCCCCATTCTGATTTGATTTATTTTATTCATTTATTTATTTTTGAGGCACTTAGCACTTCTTGACTTTGGTACAGATGATAAAAACAGGCTTAATCAAAATTGGTCCATAACGTATGTATATAGTCAGCCAACATGTCATGAATGTCTCTTGCTCATCTGCTGTAGGATTTCCTCAAGTGGTCAGAATCTGCAGGTTTTCATGAAAACTGTGACAAAATATCACTTTATATAAATATGATGAGGGACAATCTTAATTTTCAGGGGGTTATTTTGTTGTCTGTATCATAAGAGCACCCCAGCCAAGACTGAGATTTCATTGTGCTAGATATTAAACAAACCTATGCAAATATTCCCTGCTTCAAAGAACTTAAAATCTAAATAGACATGACAGAGACAAGAGGGTGGGAGAAATGGTTACATTGCAGAAGAATCAAGATGGTAGCTGACAAACCTTTGGTTAGTTCAGTGTGGTTCTTTTTTTCCCTAGTAGCTTTTGTCAGTTTTGTGATTTATTTTGTGTGTGTGTGTGTTGGGGGGGACTTTTAAAGAGTCTAGGAAATGGGATGGAGAGAGAAGACTGGAGGGGAAGAATTAATAGGAACAAAAGAGAAGGGGAAAATAAGAGAAGCAGAGTGGGTGGGGAGAATGGTGATGAGTGTGGAAGGCAAGGAGAGTCAGGCTGGGCACATAGGTCCTGTGTGGGAGAGAGTGGGAGGAAGATGGAGCAATCAGCTGATGACCTGAATCTAGTTGGGAAGTCAGGCCATGTCTACATTACAGGAACTAAACCAGGATAGTTACAGCACTGTAGCTATGCTTGCATAACCCTGTAGTGTACATACAGTCTACATTGACAGAAGAGTGTTTTACTTCAGTGTAGGGATACTACCTCCCTGAGCTATGGTACCCAAGTTGACAGAAGCATTCTTCCGTCCACCTATCTGCATCTACACTGAGAGTTAGGTTGATATTGCTATGGCGCTTGGGTGTGCTTGCCTTTTCCCCCCACAATGTTTCAACATTTTTAATGCAGATCAGGCCTCAGTCTGATATTACCAACATCCAAGAGGTTATAGAGGTACAAGGGAAGCCCTAGCTGGACTGCTTCTCTCTCACCCTGTGATTTTGCTGTTTGGCACCTTATTGTCAGAGGGTAGCTCTCAGTGCTGGCTCCACCCTTCAATGGGGTGCTTATGCTTTTAACTTCCCCATGGATTTAAAATTGCACAATCTTCTAAGATGTGGATTTAATTATTAACTACTTTATTCAAATTCAGTGGGGGTAACTTACGGATAGAATGGTATAATTTTTTCTGAAATTGTTTTTAATTTGTAAGGCACAATATGCTTTCTTTATTGAGTTCTTTTATTTAACTAAGCAGGTTATCCTTTTTTTTAGCCTGCTACAGAGAGGAGATCCAAGTCAGCACTATGTTTGCCAATATTATTGATGATTAACTCTGGTTCAGTGCTTAACCTCAGGAATGACACTTGGAATTCTCTAGTAAGCAATTCATTTAGAAAACCAAACCTTCTTCCACTGAAGTTGATGATTGTGCCATTGGCTTCAGGGGAAGCATTGTGTAGTGTTCTGTTAAAGTTGAGGAGGGGAAGATGCTGTCTTCTGAGGACTGAAACCTGGTTCCTGTTGTGCCATGTCAAATTACATGAGTAAGCTTACCCGTTCACAAACATTGTCTTCTGCATTTTGCCTCAGTGAATCCCATTCTCAGTTGTCTCTGTTGGGGAGCAACTTTCATAAGCAGGAAATTCTTGGTGGATGGTGTAGGTGAGATAGGGTACGGTATGAGTGTGTGTTTTGCAAAACAATATACATTTTCCCCAAGTTGTCAGACAGTAAATTTTCTTTAAATTACAATCGTTTACAATGATATAGCATGGTTTATTTACATTTCTTTCTTGTAATAGGTATATCTCCAATTATAAATATAAAAAAATAAATACACATCTCCTAGAACTGGAAGGGACCTTGAAAGGTCCTCGAGTCCAGCCCCTTGCCTTCACTGGCAGGACCAAGTACTGATTTTTGCCTCAGATCCCCAAGTGGCCCCCTCAAGGATTGAACTTACAACCCTGGGTTTAGCAGGCCAATGCTCAAACCACTGAGCGATCCCTCCCCATTGAGCTATCCCACAGGTGTAAAATCCATCTAAGCTCATTTACATTTGGTAAAGAATTAAAATGTACAGTAAATCAATGCAGATATACATCTTAAGATCATATTGGTAGTAACCTGACACAAAAATTCACCACTCTTTGTATCAGTAGACGTTTCTTTGAACTCTTCAACCAGAAATAGTCTTCAAAATATTTCATTTTAGACAAACATCTTTACCAAAGGGGAGAGAAGTAAAAATGGAATACAAAAATCTTGTTGGCTTTCTTGAGCTAAAAGCTGAAGTTTGGTTTGATAAAATACCTTGTTTTTGTTGGTGTTCTGCAGGACCCTGCTTACTGGGTGAACATTCACCACCTCGAGTATACAGATGGGGGGATCCTGGACCCAGATGATGTGCTGGCAGACGTTGTGGAGGACAAAGATAAGGTAGATAAAAATAGAGAGGTGGTGGTGGTGGCTGCAGAGTTTGAATTACAATATTGTACTTGCCTTTCCTGTGTACCTTCAATAACCTTATGCACTTGCTTGGCACTTAAGAATGTGGTGCAGTATTCAGTATCCTTAAATCAAACACATTTGCCTAGACATGTTGCAACTATGTTTTTCATTCAGCACTACTGCAAAAGCAAAGTGTATGACCAGAACAGCTGATATATTCACGTAAGATAAGTATTTGATTTAAAACTTAATCCTTTAATTCAAGATATTTTATGGTTCTCTTGTAGTTTTATGCAACTGGGGTTTTGATGAGGAGAGGATGTGGAATTGGATATTAATTTTATCCTAGTAATATTTCTAACTTTTTTTTTTAAAGTATCTCTAGAGGAAAGTTGGAGAACCACTCATAAGTCATGGATTAATGTAAAGAACTGCAGCAATTCTATTTTGTAATTCACATAGAATCAATGAGCTTAGGAACGGAACTGAAAGTCTGGGCAGGTCACACCCACTCCAGTACACTCTAGTGTGTGTTTTATATATATTCCCAAAGGCCATGGGTGTCCAGCTTGGGAATTCCTGACCCAGGGTATCCTATATGTACATAGAAATAGCTCACCTAGTATTGCTTCTTAATTACCTTGACAGAATAGTGTAGTTTAAGTGAATTAATCAATAAATTACTTGCAGTATGTAGTCTGAAGAGTATAGTTCAGATCTGATTAACATTTCATTATTGTATTTGAATTAAAATCTAAGCCATAAGAATATTCATGCCAAGAAAAAAATATTAAAGCAGATGTCCAAAAAACTGGTTGCTGTTTATATATTTTTGAAAATGTGAAATTTGTTTTCCTATCCTACAGAAAAAGCCTTTTCAATGTAGGACTCTTCATCTCGTAGAGTAATCCTTTTTTTCCTGACATCATTACAGGTTGCTAAACTAATTTATATTTTGGAGATGTGTGCGAGAGAAAAAAAATGAGATTAGTGCTTATTGAAAGAAAAGTGCTTGACTGTTAGAGTTGACTTGTTGCTTGGAATAATTCCGACTTCAAAACAGTAGGTTGCTGTGTAACACTACAAAACATACTTTTAATGTAGGATGACTAAAGCTACATAATTTTAAAGCTCAGTATATACAGAGTGGCAGCAGCAAGGTCTTTGAAGGATTTCATGTCACATTAGCTGTATTTCACTAAATTAACAAATGCAAGAAAAAACAGTTCCACTGTGTGTAATTACAGTTTCTAATACCTTTTATAATCTAGCAGTGGTCTCTCTCTTGAATTGTACATTGTTGTGAGGTCTCATGAGGTTCCACTGAGATCATGATGGGCCATCTTACTATGAAACCTTTGTTCAAGAAAGAGTTTCATTTAGATATAATGGTAGGGGTTTGGATAACTCAGGAAATGGTTATGGAATTTAGACCCTTCACCTCTGTCACTTTGTTCTTTCTAAAAAGAACGAGGAGTACTCATAGCACCTGAGAGACTAACAAATTTATTTGGGCATAAGCTTTCATGGGCTAAAACCCACTGCAGTTTTTGCCCATGAAAGCTTATGCCCAAAAAAATTTGTTAGTCTCTAAGGTGCCACGAGTACTCCCTCGTTCTTTTTGCTGATACAGACTAACATGGCTACTGCTCTGAAACCTGTCATCTTCGTTCTTTCTGTATCTGTGGTAGAAATAAGATTCAGAACAGAAAATGTTCCAGGACTTTTTAAAACCAGTTCAAAGAGTGACGGGAGAATTATTGTACCTTCTGCTCAAATAATTGTTTCCAAGCATTTGTGTATCATACTTGTCCTGGTTTTATGCACACACACATACAAAGAACAATGCAGCATCTAAATCCTTCAGTTTTCTTTCTGAATAATCATTGGTAACTTATTTTGAAATCTGATATTGCTCAGAAGCAACCAGCCATGCTATTGAGCCCTGCTTCACAAAATTCATGCTAATGAGCCCTGCTTCACAAAATTCCCAGGAACATTTTTGTATCAAACCAGGAACAACAACTGGATGATGGTGGCATACATAAATTGCCAAGGAAAAAACACAGCAATAATCTGAAGCACAAGGCCACTGGAATCCTTTATACTTGGAGAAACAGAACCTCTCTCTTCCACAGCTTACATGGATGCCAGACAAAACAAGAGTCAAGGTGAAATGGCTTAATTTTCAAATGCTACCAGCAGGGAAGTGGTGAGCTAAAATAGGACATGTTTGATCTTTTGTCTCTTTGTGGCTTTCTCACTCATCTAGACTAATTTGTAACTTAAAACAGCAGGCTGGTATTTTGCTCTCAATTAATGGAATACATGAACATAGAAGATGGACATCTTCACTTTTTCTGTATATGTACTGGTGTATACATTCTCTGAAATAACTTTGAAAAATAAGACTCGATAAAGTATATGTAATTCTAATTACAATGTATTGGCTTCACAGACTAATATTAACTAGGTTCTTAAAGATGGAAACTGCAAAACCAGGAAGCATCCGGTTTTTCAAAAGCTATTTTTTTATCAGTACCCCCTTATTCACCTTAAACGTCATAACATTTGAGTGTTACATGGATGCTTCTGTTAACTAATTAACATCGTATTTCAAAATCCCAGAAATTTCCTGCAGTTGGAGCACAGAAGGATTTGTGGGGTGAGGGTCTTAGTCACCTAGTACGTAGACTGAGGTCTGTCCAAATGTCTGTCACAGATTGTTTTTTTTGTGAGGCCTAAGGGATTAAACTTCAGTTCTTTGTTGAGTAATGGTTCCTTTGTTTCCCACCGTGGGTTTATGCATATGCCCAGTGCAAGAGAATTTGAATGTAGCGTTTGTTGGTGCATGCCTTTGCCCTGGCTCTCCTTGTACTTCTGGCTGAGGGGATAAAGGGTAGGGTGAACTAAACGTTTCTCCAGTTACTTCTCATCACCGCATGGTCCAGGTTGGAGTAGCCAATGTCAGTAGCTTTGTCTTTATCCTACAAAATAAGGTTTAGATTTTGCTTTGTAAATAGTTTTAACAGCTTATATAGTTGAGTGTTTGGATTGTCTCTTTGGGAAACACCCTCCACTCCATCTCCCTGTATCACATTCAGGTACCCGACTACGCTCAGGACTCCAAGCTTCAAACCTTGTGCTTCTTGCCCATGATCCTTCTTGGTCAGCGATGACCACCAGTGCTGCCTATATTGGCTTGGGGAAGCCCACATGGCGATGAGATGCAGTATCTGTTGATCATTCTCCAGCTGTACCTGAGAGGAGTGAGAACTTTTATCTCTGGAAACACCTCATGGAAAAGGTCATGAAGCCTCAATCAGGCTGGGGAACTCTCCCTCTACATCTGCCTGATTTCAGCAACGAGAACGACTTCGCAACAGGAGGCAAACTCTGGTGTGGAAGTGTCTACTCTTACAGGTCCACCAGTAGAATTTTTGTTTTCTCAACCTGCTCCCAACTCTACTGCTGGTCCAGGCCACTTCTGAAAGGGCTAGACCGCAACATACCCAGTCTACTCCTATGGATAAAGAGGGCAAATGTCTGGACCTGTTGGGGAGAAAGTTTTGTCATTTAGCCTCCAGTTAAGGGTGGCCAATTACGACTTCGTGAACTATGCCAAGTTTGCAAAGATTATAGCCCAGTGGTTTGAGCATTCACCTGCTAAACCCAGGGTTGTGATTTCAATCCTTGAGGGGGCCATTTAGGGATCTGGGACAAAAATCTGTCTGGGGATTGGTCCTGCTTTGAGCAAGGAGTTAGACTAGATGACCTCCTGAGGTTCCTTCCAACCCTGATATTCTGTGATTCTATGATTACTGACAGGCATCTGCAACAGGACAGAGCTCCTTTCTAAGCTTTGATAGATGAAAGCAAAGTAAAAACCAAGACCATGCTTCAATCCGCAGTTGACAACTCTGATACCTCCTCTAGAGCTATGGCTACAGCTGCTGCTATGTGCAGGGAGTCATGGCTCCATGCTTAAGGGTTCCCTAGGGAGGCCCAGAATACCATTGAGGCCCTTCCCTTTGGTGAATTGTAGCTCTTCAACCAAAAGATAGACTCCCTCCATATCCCAAAGGGGACCAATTGACACTACTTCCAAATTTTCCAGCTCTGGGTGTATAGTGCGCATGCATGCAACCCACAGTGGAATACAAATAGGGACTACACCTCTTGAAGAATGTTCAGTTGCAGATCAGTAATTTCTCTTGTCTAAAAGTTCAGTTTTTCTACCCTCTGGTTTATTGTTCAAGACTTTTTTTCTTCCTAAATCTTTTTTTCATAGCTATTGAATAGTTGAGACTTCCAGTGGGACTCCTGCACTTCATCCTGGTTTTGCAGATCTTCAAAATACCTCTGTGTAATCTGCAAGAGGGTGCTTTGCCATGTTTGTTTGTTCCCTTCCTTATAGAAATGATGTCATAAGTGGAGAGTGTTGTGAGTTCTGTCTGTTTAAGGAAGCCTATATTGAGTTTTTCCTTGGAAAGTTTGGTCCAGGTTCTAACTGGTACACAGCCAACATACAGTTTCACACTTTTTGGATTTGGAATCAGCTTGTAATGTCTTTCTATGCTTGTGTGTAGAGAATTGGCTATCTTATTGATTGTTCATTGGGATCTTAAATGCTTAAAGGCTCAGTCTCTCTGAATGGACCAGTTCTCATATATCAAGCATGTAGAACATCTATTAAGGCATACGTATACATCAAAGTGCATTTCAGGAGGTACTCCTCAAAGCCTGTGAAATCTAGAGCTTCGTACAAGGAGACTTGCCATTTGACTACTGGAAGTTTGCAACTACTTCACCAAATGTTACAATGCTGACATTATGTCCTTGAGTGATGCGGCATTTGGTCATTCCATCTTCCCTCAATCTCAATTAAGGCAGGAAGGAAATTAGCATTAATTTTAATTTCCATTTTTATATCTCCTATGGGGATTTGTGGCTTACGATGTGAAGTTGTTTCCCTTTCTAGGAATTGTTTGGAAGCTATTTCCTATCAGTAATATCCAGACAAATGTGCAAGAGGGAGAAAACTAGTTCCCTGGACTGTACTTTCTGTTTCTCAAAATGAAGGGCATTCATTGCTCTGGGAAGACTCTCTGTAAAATAAATGTTAGTTTATTAAGTTTTCTAGAAGTTGATGTAATTTCAACTTTGGAAGTAGCGTTTTGGGATCAGAGTGCAGTGCTTCAGAGGTTCAGCAAGCGAACATCTGAACAGGGGCAGGAAAATGGTGAAGGAATATGGAGCAACCTAAGTGGCATTGATTTTTGGTTACATGAGCAAGTCTCCTCCTTGAGTAGTATCTAGGGCAGGGAATGTCCTCAATGATAGAAAATAGTTTTCTCAGATAAATATTTCCTATGTAAGGAAACACATTCTGTGTATGCTTCTCTCTCTCTCTCTCTCTCTCTCTCTCTCTCTCTCTCTCTCTCTCTCTCTCTCAATGTGAAGACAATTCAAAGTTCAGATATAGTGACCACCACAGAGATTTCCTAATGTAAGATGCAATAACTGTACTAAAGAATGGATAATAATCAGCAGAGGGCAAACTGGTGTGAATTTATGTACAGTGTTCCTGTGTATGTCAGAAGACAATAATGGTGAAATGTGTACCAAATACAAAGTGGCTTCTGTGCTCAAAGAAAATATGGAGGGCTTGAATGTTACTTGAAGTCTTGCAAACAAACCAGGAAGAGACCAAAGGGAATAATTATCACGAGAGACAAAGCAGATTGAGACCTTCAAAAGGGAGAATACTTATGTGGGGAAAAAATGAAGGCATGTTACATGTTGGAAGAGCAGAGGAAAATTGTATGTGTGCAGCCAATTAATCTTCATATCTATAGTAGGAGTGCTGACTTTGGCAAATTTGTGGCTTGGCTGAGAGTCCAAGTGAGTTCAGTAGCCCAACCAGTGATCAAAATGCACTAAAAGGTAGCCATCAGAAAGAAAGGGAAGGCAACAGTCCTAATTGGTAACTGGGAGGAATGGTAAAAGTAACATCCTTTTGCGATAAACTGAACATAGCCCTTATCTTAGCACCAACTCACAGGTAGAGCTGCTGCCTTTGGACCCCAGGTTCCCAACCAAAATTCTGATTTGCAGTAATAGATACGATACAGAACTTTTGGTTAGTCTAATTCAGTTTTAGTGTCTGGCAACTGCCAGTGTCAGAACTGACTATATAATGTGTTTCTAAGAGGATCAATCAAATTTTTTTAATTGGATAAGAAATATAGTTCTAAAATGTTCTTGAAGTCTGTCTTGCACTATGTGTATTCATTGTTTTTTTATTTGTTTACCTCGCTTCCTAAGTTTCATAGGTCTTTAGGGTCAGAAGGGATCTAGTCTGACTTCCTGTATAATAGAGGGCATAAAATGTCACCCATTTACTCCTTTAGGGCGCTTGATAATTAAGTGCTTGTATAGGAGAGAGAATGTATTTTAGTTTTAAAATGAAGTCCTAAATGTAGGTATACCTCTAAATTCAGACAAATAACTTCTGTCTTCAAGCAAAATCATGCATTTTGTAATAATTTTATAAAAAGGAAAGTTTTTTTTTCTATATTGCATGGAATAATGCCAGGGTTTTCCATGCTGATGAGCAGTGATTTCAATATAGTTATTAAATGGAAAGTGAATTGCAGAGTTAAAACTCTAGAAAGGGTTTCTCTATCCCAGTGCACCAACAATGAATGTCTATACTAAAGCACACTCTGCGTACCTCTAGTAGGATCCATATAGATGTGCTTACAGACAAGGAGACTGTGTTCTTAGCATGGATTCATTTGCTTTCTGACACATTTCTTTACTGCAGAATATTTGTAGGCTGTTAAACACATTTAATTAGAATCTAGGGAGATTTAGCACTGGAATCCAAAGATGAATGTTTACACGTATTAAGCATGTAGACAGATTTTTGTGAGCAAGTTTTATTGTGGAATGTTAAATAATCAAAGCAAAGGAAACTCTTTTTTCATAGTATCCCCTGAAAAAAGGAAAATCTGTTTGTAACCAATTTAAAAGATGCCTAAAAGTCCTGATACAGGAGCTCTTCAACTTACACCATTCAGTTGTTTAACAAGTCTTATTTCACATTTTTCTAACTTTAATATAAGGGAGAATTATTTTAAAAAGTGTAGAATAAAAACTTTAAAAATAACAAGCATTAAAATTAGCCCTTTTTTAAAATGTGGAAAAAAAAATTTCAGACACTTCTAATGTGAAAGTATTATTACTGAACTTCAAAATCCAGACAAAAAGAATGAGTACTTGTGGTATCTTAGACTAACAAATTTATTTAAGCATAAATTTTCATGGGCTAAAACCCATTTCATCGGATGCATGCAGTGGAAAATACAGTAGGAAGACGTATATACACAGAGGACATGAAAAATGAGTGTTGCCATACTAACTATAACAAGAGTAATCAGTTAAGGTGGGCTATTATCAGCAGGAGGAAAAAAAACTTTTGTAGTGATAATCGGGATGGCCCATTTCCAACAGTTGGCAAGAAGGTGTGAGTAACAGTAGGGGAAAAATTTGCATGGGGAAATAGGTTTCACTTTGTGTAATGACCCATCCGCTCCCCGTCATTATTCAAGCCTAATTTAATGGTGTCCAGATGCAAATTAATTAAGATTCTGCAGTTTCTTGTTGGAGTCTATTTTTGAAGTTTTTTTGTTCGAGTATTGTGGTTTTTTTTGTTTTGTTTTGTTTTTTGTTTTTCTCCTGCTGATAATAGCCTCACTTTCCGGTGAGGAAGATGCTGAGACAGAGACCTTAAGAAAGGCACAGTCAATAAGGAGGACAGGAAGACCCCAGTATTTCCCTATGTTGATCTTTTAAGTCTGCACTTGTAGAGCCCTTATGGGGGGAGGGGAAGACCTGCTTCTTACAGGACTGAGGGGTTGAGCAGTGAGAATTACACGGTGCAATTGCATTCCCTCCAGAAGGTATTCTACAAGAAGAATAGGCCCCGTACTTTCTTTCTGGTCTTGTGCATGAGTTCTGGTCAGGATGGGACCTTCCCATAAGGAAAAGGGTATTGTGGTCTCGTTTTGGTTCCTTGACTCCTATCTTCCCTCCTGTGTCCTCCAAGAGGGAAGTCTCTTCTCCCTCACCCCTAGTGAGACAGCATGCCAGAACCAGCTAATACCACAAAACTGATCATCCTAGCCCTGCCCCTTCCCCAAGGTCCTGCTCCCAGTTCATTACATTTCCCCCTCTCTCGGTGACTCACTCTCCCCCACTCTCTCACTTTTTTACTGGGCTGGTCGGAATTGGAGTGCGGGAGGGAGTGAGGGCTCTAAATGGGGGGGTGGGCTCCAGGGTGGGGCCAAAATGAGGGGTTCAGGGTATGGGTTGGGGTAGAGGGTTGGGATGTGGGAGGCGGTGAGGGCTCTGGGGTGGGGCCAGGGATGAGGGGTTTGGGGTTCAGGTGGGGGTTCTAGGCTGGTGGATGGGGGGCAGAGGCATTCAGGGTGTGGGAGGGAGCTATGGGCTGGGGCAGAGGGGTGAGAGCTCCATCTGAGTGTGCAGACTCTGGGGTGGGGCCGGGGCTGATTGGTTTGGGGTGCATGAGGGGGATCTAGGTTGTGGAGGGTGGGCTCAAGGCTGGGGCAGGGGATTGGGGCTTGGGGTTGGGGCATAGACTTATCTCTGGCGGCTTCCGTTCAGTGGCGCAGTCGAGGGGGGCAAGGCAGGCTTCCTGTGTGTCCTGGCACTGAACATTGTGCTGCACCCCAAAAGCAGCCAGCAGGTCCGGCTCCTAGGCAGAGGCATGGGAGGTGGCTCTGTGCACTGCTCTTGCCAGCAGGCACCTCCTCTGCAGCTCCCATTGGCCGTGGTTCCTAGCCAGTGGGAGTGTGGAGCTGGTGCTCTGGGCGGAGGCAGCGTGCTGAGCTCCATGGCCCCATCACCTAGGAGCTGGACCTGCTGGCCGCTTCCTGGGTGCAGCGCAGCAGCAGGACAGGTAGGGACTAGCCTGCCTTAGTTCCACAGTACTGCCAACCGGACATTTAATGGCCTGATTGGTAGTGCTGACCGGAGCTGCCATGGTCCCTTTTCGACCGTGTGTTCTTGTTGAAAATGGGACACCCCGGTCATCCTAGCCAGAGCACTGGCAATTGAAGGCCTTGAATACCTTTTGGAGGCAGTGTCCAAAGTTCATGGTTTGTCAGAGAAAGATGCCCACAATAGAGAGTCATGATGCAGGGGTCTTTTATGACTCGGGAGTTGCACTGGACCTAATCATTTCTGGTTATAAATATGAGGAGGTACTGGAACAAATTGCCACATTTAAAGAACAGGAGGACCACCAGAGCTTTATGGTATTCATTTAAGTGTTCTGAAGAATTTAAGAATGCAGTGGCTGGGGGACAGATTTTAAATCAGGCATGTAAATACCTTTTAAAATCTGATCCTTAGCTCCTAGCAAAATAATGCAATCTCATTAAAATCGTTACCCTATAAAAGGACTGGAGTGTATCAGAGATTCTTTTAGAAAAGACATTATGGTTATTCTTGGAATTACCAACCAGTAAATTTTGCTTCAGTACCAGGTAGCCTAGTTGAAGTGATGATTTTAAAAAAATAAATGCCCCTAGATCATTGCATGATAGCAATAAATGAGCACAGCTTCTGAAAAAGAAAACATAATCACCGACCTATTAAGTCTTGTAGTGTGTGAACAAAATAGCAAACAAGAGAATCAGCAGATATAACTCATTTGGACTTTCAAAAATCCTTTCTCAGAGTCCTCCCAATAGATTATTAAGGAAACAAAGTACTCTTGGAGGTGAACGGCAAAGTACTGTCATAAATCAGAAATTGGTTTAGAGACAGAAAACAAAAAGAAATTTGTTTAGAGATGAGATTAAATGGCTAATTTTCAGGATTGCAAACTGTTGACCATAGAACTTTTAATGTGTATAATGATGGTGGTTAATATATTAAGAATGCTTTGAGTAATGAAATGACACAAAATTTCTTGCGTTGTGTTAAGATTGTAGAAAGCCATAAGGATGTTAAGGTATGTAAGAAAGCTAGCTGAATGAATGAGCAGCACAGTGGAAGATGAAAATTAATTTTTGACAATTGAGGTTATTCACATTGGAAGGGATAACCTTTAACTACTTGGATACATTGCAAGCCCCTAAATTAACCAGATGCACTTTATAAAAAACAGTGTCACTATGGATGGCTCAATGAAACATCTTCTCAATGAGAATTTTTCTGTTCTCAATGTCTGTAGCGATGAATTTGATGTCAAGACTGGAGTCAATTGTTTAAAAGCTATTGGACTCTCAAGCTAGTTTATATACTATCCCTATGGGGATTTGTGTGACTGTTTTTAATAGGCTTTTTTGTTTTTGAATTGTACATAACTTTAATAGACCATAACAAAGGTTTTTATTTTGTCTTTGAAAGAGATATCAGAATATTTCCAAGGGTAGAGAACTTGTAGAAAAATATGGGGAAAATGCATTTTTTTCATAGGGCTGTATATATTTTGACTCTGTAGACATTTGCGTGTACTGTCCATATTTCCATCACGTTTTATTAAAAAAATGTAAATCTGTGTAAATACAATCCTGCTTCCATTTAAGTATCATATCTCCATTGCAAAACTCATATTAACTTAAATGGAAATAGGAATGAGTACTTAATGTCCATTATATGCCATAATCCTATTAGGAATTTTGAAGTTATGTTATTTGTTAACATTGGCTCGTGTTCCTTTTTCTTATTCCCACAATCTTCATGATGTTCTGTTTTGTAAATTTAGATTCTCCTAAATGCTTGCAGATTTTAAAAATGGCCCCGCGCGCACACTTGAATCTAGGAACAAACGTTTAATTCTCCCTATGAACTGTCTCCGATTTTATAGGGTTTTTCTATGAGGGTTGTTTTTTGTTGAATACTTGAACATTTAATTATTCACTGTATTTAGAAATCTAAAGTTCCGAGGATGGAACAAAGGGCTGCATCAGCAAAATGAGCATTCGTCTGATGACTCCACAAGGTGGTCATTTCCATGAGCAACTGGTACTCAAGATGCAGTGACCACTTTTTAAAATACAAATGACTGTCATGCACAAATTTTTTTTTTTTTGCAGTTTTCACCTTTGAAATGTTTTTAACTTCCTGTTAAACCTGTTGCATGTTTAATCTTATGAACATTTCCCTCTCCCCCACCCCTGCCTGAATGTTATTTACAGTGTTTCTGTTGCATACATAGCTTGGTTTTCTTTGGTAGAGTGAGTACTTTTAAAATGAGAAAGTACATTGGGGTTTCCTGATAAGAAAATATAAATATAATCTCCATTTATACACTTACAAGTGGGGATTTTAAACTGAAAATATGCCTTCACTGAAAATTTGTGTACATGAAATTGGCATCTCCATATTCTGTAGATCTGGTTTCTGCGTTTGTTTAAAACCATGTCGTCATGCCTCAAAGACAGAAGTTTTTCAGTCCTCTCTGTCACCTCCCATTTTTATTGCAGTCTCATACAATTGAGAGGGTGAGCAAAATCACTATCTGTCTTCCCATTCTGTATGTGTGAAACTGATTGTTCCTTCCTAAATGGAGCACTTTGCATTTGTCTTTATTAAACTTCGTCCTGTTTACCTCAGACCATTTCTCCCATTTGTCCAGATCATTTTGAATTATGACCCTATCCTCCAAAGCAGTTACAATCCCTCCCAGTTTGGTATCATCTGCAAAGTTAGGTGTACTTTCTATGCCAATATCTAAGTCTTTGGTGAAGATATTGAACAGAGTTACCATTTAAAGAATCTCATAAGAGCAGTAGCCATTAAGATGGTGACTGAGTAGATCAGATGAATGCAATAAACAGGGCTTGGTACAAAGGATGTCAAAATGAATATTTTAATTGCTTATATATTAATAATTAAATATACAAAATAGCAAAACAATGAATTGCTTCCTGTTCTTCAACAACAAAAAATATTATGGATTGTCTGTTTTGTGGTGTTTAGAAATATACTCTGCCATCTGGATAATGCCCAAATTCTACTGGAATCGTCAGCTGATCAATGAAACTGACTTTATGGCCCATATGTGCCGCTGTTGTCGGGCTGAGTATGTCTCTTAAGTTGTTTGAGGGTTTTTTTGGATGGCGGGGGGGAGGCTTTTAAAAGAATACTTCTGAGGGTTCACTTAGAAGTGAATTGAGTTTTGATGAGGAACTTAAGGGAGAAAAGTGTGCTAGGTGTGCAAATGGGTTTGGGGAGGGTGTTCCAGATCTAGATGCTATCATGGAAAATGGCACAGAGGTAGGAGTGAAAGAAGGAATCAAATAAGGTGTCAGGGTTGGTGTCACTTGTAAAACTGTAGGGGAAAGGAGTGCAGTTAGAAGGCAAGGTTAGGTGCAGACTCAGAATAAAACTGTCAGCTCCATTCTGGACAAATACAAAACCTCTATTAGGTTGGTGTAAGGTTCTTGTATTCTTAAAGCAGCCTTCACTCTTAGGGCTTGTTTACACCATGGTGTTTCTCCTAATCCGGTTCCTGTCCACACAGATCTCTAACTCACATAAGTGGTGCTCAAAATTCAAGCTAGTAGGCACGTCAGGGGGTATGGGTTGAAGTTTGAGTTTTGAATTAGTAACGCTATTAAAGATGCAACTGCTTTGGGCTGCTAACCCATTCATTCACTTGTGTAGTTGGAACACACGTTTGTTTTACAGTATTACCTCTCAAACTTGAGCTAGGCTATGTGAGAGAAAGTAAGTTGAATGTTGATAACTTGAGGTAACACTGAAGTGAAGATAAGCCCTTAGATCTCTGTGACATAAAAACCTCAATAACCTTATGTGCTATCTGAGGTGTTGCATTCTTATAACCTTTTAGTGTACTATGGACTTATACCTGGAGAAAACGTAACTGCTGCTGTGCAGCTTATTCTCATGAGATTGCTCAGATCTCTCATAACCCAAATGAAAAAGGGTCTTTTAAAGAGGTTCCAGAGCACTGTTTAGCCCAACACAGCAATGAGAAAAGCCCACCATAAAAGACTGAGTGCATCTGATCTGATCTGAGCCCCTGTGTCTGTGTCAAATGTGCAGTTTGACAGGCAGACAAGGTCAGCAGCAGTTTTCTCTTATTGCTCCCTTTGAGGGGTAAAACTGTTAACCACATAGCTTCACAAGCTCCCTGACATGGAATATAAACAAAGATGTGGTTCCCTCTGAGAAACTCAGGTTGATGGACCATAATCTGGGTATGGTAATCGGACTGGGATTCTCTTCAGTCCCATCTGCAACTACTGATGCAGAGAAGGCTGAAGTTCTGACTACTTAGAGAACTACGAGGAGCAGGCCAATGGTAAATGAAACTCTGTCTGGTTCTTTATTAAAAAAAGGTCTTTGCTATCCAGTGTACATTGTCTTTGAGTAGCCCCACAGCCCAGCATGGCTCAGGCTGTGTATTCTGCTTAGCTTATTAGACTCTTTACTCATCATAGGAATATTTCTCTTCAAATAGCCTTGAGGTATGCATTTTATTTTAGCAGATGCCCTGATCTTTCCATTATTCACAGTTAGGAGTGGTCATTGGGAATGATTGGGAAGATGATGTGCTGGTATTATACAGTGGTTCTCTACAACTCTATTTGCATTTGTGTCTTCTGAGTTGAGTTCCTCTGCCATAGATAAAGGTGACAAGCACAATTGTCCATGCATTGTAGTGCCATATTTATTAATATAGACTGTCTAGTATTACCCAGTTTTTCCCCATTGTTCTTCCTTGTATTCAGTTGTGCATTCTCCTCGCCCCCATAAAATATTTCTTATGTGAGAGGGAATGTAGCTAAAGGCTTTCTGAGGCCGTGGTTGGCAAAGAAATAGATAACCTGCATGTTAGTGTTGGACAAATTGAAGTGTGGCAAAGATCTACTTTGATACTATCAGTATAGTATTAAAGACAAATAGAGAAGAGTAATCTGAACAATAAAAATGATGTGGGAAAGGTATGGTGAAACTGAGGAAACTTTTTTTTTTTTCTTAACATGAATTGAAATATTAACTTCGCTATTTTAGAACAATCTTACTCATTGATTCACTTGGGGAGACACAGACGTTTAGACTGTTCAGGCTTTTCTCTCTTTCTCAAACTGAAAGTTCCATTTAAAGAAGGTAAGTGTTTAATGACATTCACTGAACATAATGATGTTACAGTTTCTACAGAAATTTTTGCCTGAAATGAACCTCATGCTCATATATAATACATACAAGTAGAGAAAAACCTTTCCGCTTGGCTAAATGTGATTTAAAGTCTAGTTTTGTGTAGGTGGTGGGGTGTGGGTGGGGGCTGGGTTCCTTGTAAGCCCTTCTAGTAACTAAGTCAGGTAGAATTTTTTTTTTTAGTTATATTGTGCTAATCATATGCATTTTGAAAGTTCTGTTAAAATATTAAAGCTAGATACGTAGGGATTTTTTTTGTGATTCTATGAATTTTTTTCAACAATAGACGTGTAAATTGTAGACTTTTTGTTTATCCTGTTTTTTGAGATTTTTTTCAAGTTACCTAAATCTTTCCTTTGGAAGGTACAACATTTTTTTTTTCCTTTCGCTCGCTAAAAGGCACTGATGGTGTAAAGGACAGCATGACACATGTCATGCTGTCGGGAGTGGCTCAAGAGCATGGGTACCACCCTTAGGACAAACTGTTACAAAGCAGGGTACAAACACCAAACTGGTTGTGAATTCTATATTTAGATATATGAAGTGTAAGCTCCTCAGGCACTATAACAGCCTAACCATGGAGTTGAAGTCCTCTTGGGTACTCTATCTTGCCACCTCGGAAAGCTTCTCATTGTGATAGGTGGTTCCTTACACCAAAAATCACAATGATACCCAAAGAACCAGTCACTCACACCAGGTCATTTGCACTTCAGATCTTACACCAAAGACAGTGCTTGTAGCCAGTGCTGCAGTAAACTAACTAAAGATTTATTAGCTGAGAAAAAGAAATCTTATTGTACAAGATTAAAGCAGGTAAACATACTCATAGAAATGAGTTACTTAGGTTCCAAAAGGTGGTAGAAGCTGCTGTAATATGCAAGCTCTATATGTCCTCTAGAGCTAAGCAACTGGAGGGGTCTGTTTACGTTTGGAAATCATGCTCTCTCAAAGTCCAAGCAGTATAGAGGTCCTCCAGTTTCTTCCTGTTGGGAATTTTTATTCCACTCTTCCCAGAGTTCAGGCTGATGGGATGAGTTCACACACAGGTCTCCTCTTCATGGGCCGGGGGCATAAATGCAGTCTTTTTTCTTTGATGTTTCACAAAGGCGCACTGAAACCAAATGAGCCATCTTAGTGGGCAAAACCTACCACTTTCTGTAGGAAGCCAGCATTTTACATTAGTTAATTGTTCTGTCCTGTTGGTGAGTTACAGAGGTTTACAATGCAGACATTCAATATAACTTCGTAACATGGAGTTATAGATGTTAAAAGTAAGATTAATGCATGCAGTATTCTACAAGCATTTGATAAAGTCTAAACACATTCTTATAAATGTAACCTCTATTTTAACACTGCTAATGGTTGAGCCAGACTGGTTTCCAACTGTGTATTGGTCAGTGTTCATTTGACACATAGGAGCCTTGGCCTGAGCTGGCGTCAGGTCTGCCAGCATCACAACACAGATAAAATCATTTTTTATTATTAATTTTTTAAAAACATTATAGTAACTGATAAAATAGGTCTAAATCCTTTACTGTGAAATGTATGTATAATAATACAGGCCAGTGTATTGTAAAAGAAACTCTTGACTTAAATGAAACTTACAGCAAACAAGACCTTTTTCTTTTCTTTATATTAAAAAAAAAAAGTTCTTTTTCCTTATAAGGTATAGAATGCTGTTCTAGACTGAATTTTTGACACACAATCTTTCATTATGACTTCCAATTAATTAATACCATAGCAAAATCATTCTTTTAACATATCTGTTTTCCCTGGCAATTAAATCTGTTGCTGCAAGCATGCATAGAAAACTGACGTGCGTCAAACTTTTTTCAGTTTACTTTGGGCTTCTGCCAGTATCTTAGTTGTAGTCTTGAAAGTTTGAATGCTTTGTTTCAGAAAACTGTTCTTCCAAGGGCAGTCAGTTCTTATATTTTAAGTTTCTTGGTGCTAAAGAGATGATACAGGGATTATCAGTTCTAAAGTTAGGGATTTTCAGGATGGAAAAGGGGGAATGTAGTAGATATGTAAAAAGAACCCATAAAAATCTTTCAAACCAGTTTTAAGTGTCATCTTGAGGCAACAGTTTATATCCCTGTCAAAAGATGCCTAGATATCAGCCAAAATGACACCTTGCTACTAAGTTTTTTGGAGTTTGCACTCATATTTTGTGTTGCTTCAGTAATGATCCCATTTGAATGTATGTAGGGGGAAAGTACATCTTAACATTTGTGTGGCAGAGAATGGTAGCTAAAAAGGTCATTTTTTTTTTAGCTTTGTTTTTTTTATATAGACTTTTTTGATTTTTAAAGAAGTGTTTGATTATTCTTAGCTTTTAGAAGCTACAGTCGTATTACTATCATTCAGTATTCCCATTTTAGCTTTGCTACATTCAGGATACGTGTCTGTGGTTCTCCATTCTCTAGCTCTATACTGTATATCTGAGGATATATTTAAGTTAACAGCAATAATATGTAAGATGACATAACATTGTTTGCCCCATGAGTTTAAATACTTCCTCATGTTTTGCCCTTTACTTAAATTTCTTGGGATGAAAATCTTTACCCATATTAGGAAAATGTTGGTAAATTGTATTTACATGTTCTTAACTAATTCTCAGCAAACTGTAAAAATAAAAATGTTTTTGAGAATCATTTGCTTATTAAAGTAGCAGTTATAGTCAAAACATTCTTCAGTAGGAATAAATATTATACAGTATGTAGTTACTAACTATGTAGCTGCGATTGGGGGATATCTTTCACTTAGAAGGAAGAAAATAATAAAATTTAAAAATTACCCCTCTCTACTCTTGTTTTAAAGCAGAAATACATTTGCAGGAGCTGTTCTAATAGCTCTTCCAAATATTTCATCAGTGGCTTTAAATTTGACCTGAAAAAAGATTCTGACTTGTTGGAAAATAATAGAGCTGTGTGAATTTCCACACTCTTTCCTTGTAGGGATTCTGACGACCTTTTTATTTTCTCATCTCGATTTGTGTTGGATTGCACGTTCTGAGTTTGTCTCCAAGTGTTTGGATTTGCTTTAAAAACACAAAGCAAAACTCTCTGCTAAAACTAGTTATTTTTCACTGGATTTTTTTTATTGAAACCATGTAAAAAGCGCGTGAATTTTGTTGTGAAAAAATGTTTGTCCTGGTTTGTTAACTTTTTGATGAACTAAGACAGAAGGTTGTCGGTTTTTTAAATTAAGTAACACCATGCCTTGAAAAACTCCTCTAGGTCCTGTTTTATATTTATCCCCCTCACCAAACCACACCATTTTTAAGGGAGGAGGAGGGAAGAGGTGATGCTTGAGGTCAATTCTGCACATTTAGAGAACAGAATGTCTAGTTTAACCTCTCTGAAAGGGTTGTGACATCATTTTAACTGTATTTCAAATGTAGTTCACCTGAGATGGGATCTGACTGATGGGTGCTCGAGGGGAAAAATTCAGTAACATTGAGTACTTCTGGACTAAATGTTGCTTAGTGGCTCATTGTTTCTTGCAGAATATAGATTACGAATCTCTGCATTTTTATGAAATTTGTTTTAATTTCTTGCTGCAGAGGTGCCATGCATTATTCAAGGTTATAAAATGATTTGGATTTCAGGAGCAGTTGGATTTGCTGATGAGGATTTCAAGCTGTGTAATTATGAAACTGTATCCACATAGGCTGGAAGTTCAGAACTCATTAGCCCAGCCATTAAAATAAGTGTAGTATTACATTCCAGGCTATGCAATTATAGTATCGTATACTTACAGCTTGGATACTGGAGGCACTCTTGTGTTTGACTTCATGTTTCATAACGTGCTTCACAGTGTTCATGGCCACATAACTGTATAACTGGTCATATATTACTGCTTAGCACATTAAAGAAAAATCACTTTTATAAATTTAAAGCCATGTTGCAATTCCTGTTTGAGTAAATTAACCTCTTCTTCATCCATTGAAGCTTTAACTTCTTCAGGTTTAATGCTATAAGTTCAGGTGACATGGTATTTTGTTAAAATAGATATTCTTGGGACATGCTGCAAAGATTAATTGGTTATTTCAACTAAACTGCCGGAAGCAAATGTGATAGAAAGGACACTTACGAACTCCAACATTTTGATTTTTTTCTAAAGTTAATGTAATATTTTTGTATCATAAAAGTCTTTTATCCCAAATTTTCTATGAACTGGGGGTTTCTTTTTTAAGGATCAGTTCAGACTGAGAAGGATCAAACATATATCTTGAATAAATAACAGCAAATATTTCAAAGCTCATAATTAGCAATTTGTACAATTAAAAGCTTTGATTAGTAAGTATGTCTGGTAAAAATGACTACCATGGATCTTTGACCATCACTAACCATCTAATATCAGCCTGCTTTACTAGTCAACATAATTGGAGTTTCATTGCCTGTTCTGAATGGGATTTTACATCTAGTATCCTTTCCATTTAAAATTAGACACAAACCTTAATGGACTCTGAGAAGGTAAAAATATTTTCCTCAAACAATGCTTTGCTAAGATGATTTTTAAAACAAATAAACAAAAAGAGTACTGATAAATGACACATAGGGTTGTGGGTCTGAGTCACTTCATTCTTGGAAAGATTCTAAATATCAAAATATTATAAAATCTTCAGCCTAAAGACAGAAACACCAAGAACTGGAGAGAACTTGAGCAAGTCTTCATGTATTAGTGTTTGTTAGTGTTTCCCAGTTTTAATGTTTTTTCAACTATTTATGTATTAAAGGGGTGGGGGGGAGAGGAGAAAAATGCATCGTGAATACAACAGTGTTGAGCCCCAGTAGTGGGATCAATTGAAAAGTAATGTACCAGAGAAACAGAACCTAAAATTTTGCTTGTGGGATATGCAACACTTCATTTGTAAACATTGTGCTTAAAGTCAAACAACATACACATTTGGTAGTATGTACCTTCCAAACATTTAAGTGGGTGTGGTTTGTGAAAATCTATACACCTCTACCTCGATATAATGCAACATGATATAACATGAATTTGGGTATAAAGCAATAAAGCAGCGCTCCGGGGTGTGGGGGGGGTGAAGTGGAGCTGCCCACTCCAGTGGATCAAAGCAAGTTCGATTATAATATTGTTTCACCTACAATGGTAAGATTTTTTTTTTTATTTTTATTTTTTTTTTTTTTTTTTGCTCTCAAGGACAGCTTTATATCGAGGTAGAGGTGTACATTGATTCTGAGGGAACAGGCTTTTGGGAAAGATTAGATTTCAAATTCTGACTTTTTTAAATGAATTCAATAGTAAAATATATTTTTGCAAAGATGTAATAAATTCTTTCTTATATGCATTTGAGTATTTATAATGTGTACAACTACAGTATATTTCTTTTGGTGAGTGGATTTCAGTGGAGATGTGATCTCAGTGGGAATACTGGTGTGTTAAGTTATGTCTGTGCTTAAGTGTTTGCAATGGTACTTAATATAACGATTAATATACTTTGGCATAGCAACTGCTGCAGTACTCTTAATTAGATGTAAGGAGGTATGCTACGTTTTAAGCAATTAAAACATAATTCTGTGATTTTGCTTAGCTGTTTTACAGCCTACACTATTTTGTATTAGTTTTGACATTCATATGGCTAAAAACGTACAGAACATTTGCTCTATTAATTTCCACGGGCCTTTCTGTAGTAAGTAAATATGGTGCTAATGAATCTTACGTGGCATTTGACATGGGAATACAAATCACTATTACACTGCAGCAGGTGTGAAGAGTTAAGGACGTGCTTTGTGACTTTCCTCTTTTAATGGAACTATTATGACAAGCAGATGCTTCATGAGAGAAAGCAAAGAACATCAATGCTTGAGTTCAGGCTGAGATTACTTAGACTTGAATAATGGACTGAGGCTGTGTCAAGTTTTGAAGTAGATTAAGGCACCATCACTTCTCTCTCATAAAATTTACAGTCTTTTTCATAGTAACTCCCACGTCTTATATGATACTGATTCTTACAGATTGCTCCCTTCAACTTAAATTGGTGAGTACAAATGAGAGGGCAGTAGTTCTACTCTTAAATAGTTGAAGATTGTCATACACAGGCCCAGTAAAAAGGATTTAGAGCAGAGTGAACAGTTCTCACCATGTGCATTCCTCCTAACCTGGTGGAATTCCATTAGGAAAGCTCCATAGCCCTCTTGGGGATGGGCTAGCGATAGAAAATGGTGGAGACATGGGAAGAGACCTGATGACAGTGTGGTTCCTGCCAAGGCAGAAGGCTTGACCACTGTGCAAAGGGGACAGCTAAGGACACTATTGCCTCTTGAGCTGTGGAAAGGCAGAGGGATGCTAGTCATGCTTCATCATCCATTGTGAGTTCAGAAGCCCTTTCTCCTGCAGGAGAAATGTAATTTCTCCTCATCCTCTAACTCCGGTCTCCTGCAATAGGTATTTTCTTGTTCCTTCTTGTAACGAACTCTTTCAATGTTAGTATTCACTAATGGTTAAGAGACCAATGTAGGTAAAGCCTGGCATATTCATCAAAGTGTCTGTCTTATTTCACATAATAGTTTGAGTTGCAAATGGAGATATAAAATTAGAAATTAAATATTAAACTTAATGATTGAAGCAAAATAGTTTATTAACTAGAATATTACTAGTATTTTATGCTGTCTGCATATTCAGAATGTACAGAGGAATGGAGGTGGTTGTCTGTAGCTATGGCTCTTCCCTCCCATCATGGCTTTCTCTGATTAAAGTTGTTAAATGATTGATTAACTTGCACTACAGAGAAAAAAAATTGTGTATGCTGCAGTGTACTATGAAATTGGACATCTATAGCCTGTTGAGATCATAGTCTTGCATTGGTTTGCACTCTTCAAATCTAAAATTGAATTGTTATGAGCCTGGTTTGTTTTCAAAATATGCAAGACAACATAAATCACATTGCTTTTAATGGCTGAATGTGCTGAAAATTAGATTCTTAACAATTAATAATGGCATATTGCAGAAGATAAATAGCATTTATATACAGTGTAGCCTTAATGAAAATAAGAATGAAGGGCCTGGCTTACACAAAAATAAGGTAATTCATATTTAACCTATACTTTTAAATTGTTTTTGTGTAGTAACATCTTTCTGCTAGACACTGAGTTATAGAATCCAGGCACAGTGAATGGGTCAGAAATGGGTAGAAAACCTCAGCGTTTTTTCCCTTGTTTTTCTGTCGTAAGAGATAGGGCCTTAATGTTAATGTGAATCTTTTTGCTTTGGTTGAAGTGGTTAACCTTGTGCGAATTGTGCTGCATATTAAAACAATTTTTTTTTCTTGAACTGGAACAAATTTTAGGTGGCTGAACTGGTTTTCCTTTCAATCCTCCTTCATTTCTAGAAAGTCGTGCTGAAGTCTTGATTTTAACTGTTTTTCACTTCACATGTTTTCTGAAGCAGATGCTGTTTTTCTTACCGCTGCTACTGTTGAGGAACAAAAAGTACTGGTATTGCCACTGTTGACAGCACTTGATCAATTAAGTAACTAAGCTTGTACACTATAAACTTCCTTGTTGTGCATGACTTCTTTGCAATATAAACACTTTATTTTGCATTTTAATTTTTAATGTTCTGCTAAAAAGGCATTAAGAAAAAAATTAACTTGAGATAATTTGAAAATTCAGGTCTTTCTCCATTTTTTGAGTCCCTTCTCCCCACACCCCGCCAACTTGGTGTGCAACTGCAACAGTAGCTCCACAATACGTCTATAGTTTCCTATTAACAAACAAATGAACATAATTGCTGTTTTTGAGGACCAGTGTTGAATGCTTCTTTTCTCTTGTCCAAGTTCAACTAATTAGCTATAAAAAGTGAAATAAAAATCTCTATTACATTTAAAACGTTATATCTCTCTTCATACAAGTAATCTGATATCCAGGAGTAAAACACTTGAGCTGCAAAACAAAATCAAAAAGGTTAAAACATTCATAACTCCATGGCATGATAATAGCATAACACATGCACTACAATTCAAGAAACCTTGATTAGGCCTGTTTCTATCTTTTCTGTTTTGTTTCTCTGATGTAGCTCTGTACTAGGGGTGTAATCTCAATGTAATATAGCTAGCACTCTCGGATTCTTTTTTTTTTTTAAGAAGAAAAAAAAATCCCCTTCAGACAGTTGAATTGGAATCTGGTTTATGGGAAGCTATTAGTCCCCTCTCAGATGAAATTCAAATAATCAAGATGCTGTCCAAAAAGGTAGCGGTTGCAGCCAAGGCAAAATAATAGACCATGGAAACAAGATGATGAGTGGGACAGCTGTGATAGGAACATAGGAATTGCTGCATCAGATCACTGGTTGATTTAGTCTGTTATCTAGTCTGTCTACAGCCAGTCCCAGATGCTTCCGAGCAGTGGTTCTCAAGCTTCTGTAGTGGTGACCCCTTTCACATAGCAAGCCTCTGAGTGCGGCCCCCCCCCTTATAAATTAAAAACACTTTAAAATATATTTAACACCGTTATAAATGCTGGGGGCAAAGCAGGGTTTGGGGTGGAGGCTGACAGCTCACGACCCCCCATGTAATAACCTCGTGACCCGCTGAGGGGTCCCGACCCCCAGTTTGAGAACCATGGCTTCAGAGGAAGGTGGAGTTTTTTTTGTTTTTGTTTTTTAATCCCATCATTTATTTTTTATTTTTTTAACCGATCTAATGTGTAACTATAGGTATTCTCATTTACTCAGGCCTGGTCTACACTACGCGTTTATACCAATTTTAGCAGCATTAAACCGATTTAACGCTGCACCCATCCACACAACGAGGCCCTTTATATCGATATAAAGGGATCTTTAAACTGGTTTCTGTACTCCTCCCCGATGAGAGGAGTAGCGCTGAAATCGATATTACCATATCGGATTAGGGTTAGTGTGGCCGCAAATCGATGGTATTGGCCTCCAGGCGGTATCCCACAGTGCACCACTGTGACTGCTCTGGACAGCAATCTGAACTCAGATGCAGTGGCCAGGTAGACAGGAAAAGCCCCTCGAACTTCTGAATTGCATTTCCTGTTTGGCCAGTGTGGAGCTCTGATCAGCACGAGTGGCGATGCAGTCCCGAATCCAAAAAGAGCTCCAGCATGAACCGTACGGGAGATACTCGATCTGATCGCTGTATGGGGAGACGAATCTGTTCTATCAGAGCTCCGTTACAGAAAACGAAATGCCAAAGTATTTGAAAAAAATCTCCAGGCTACACAGTGTTGCTTGACAAGCATAACGGAAAGCCAAAGAATCAAATGGACGCTCCTGGAGGAAGGGAGGGGGGACTGAGGACTCCAGCTATCCCACAGTCCCCGCAGTCTCCGAAAAGCATTTGCATTCTTGGCTGGGCTCCCAATGCCTGTGGGGTCAAACATGTTGTCCGGGGTGGTTCAGGGTATATCTTGTCAATTTACTCTCCCTACCCCCCACCCCCTGTGAAAGAAAAGGGGAAAAAAAATGGTTTGACTATTTTTCAATGTCACCATATGTCTACTGCATGCTGCTGGTAGACATGGTGCTGGGGCAATGAACAGCAACATCCTCTCCCCTCCCTTCCCTGGTGGCAGACGGTACAGTGCAGTAGGACTGGTAACCATCCTCGTCATCATCCCGTGAGTGCTCCTGTCTGGCCTCAGGTGAGGTCAGCTGGGGGCGCCTGGGTAAAAATAGGAATGATTCCTGGTTATTCCCAGCAGATGATACAGAACAGCTGGTAACCGTCCTCATCGTAGCAACTGCGGGCTGATGAAGTTCAGCCCCCCTGCTTTCATGTCTAAAGAAAAGATGCTGTACGGCCTGGACTATCATAGCAGCGGGCTGCTGCGCTCCTCTCCCCTCCACCGTTTAATGTCCTGCCTGGACTATCGTAGCAGCTGGAGGCTGCCTCCCCCTCATTTTATCTCACTAAAAAGTCAGTGTTCCTTATTCCTGCATTCTTTATTACTTCATCACACAAATGGGGGGACCCTGCAATGGTAGCCCAGAAGGGTTGGGGGAGGAGGGAAGCAATGGGTGGAGTTGTTGCATGGACACCTCCTAGAATGGCATGCAGCTCATCATTTCTGTGGGATCTGACACGGAGCGGCTGTGCTCTCTGGTTCTGTGATACACTGGTTCTCTAGTACACTTGCCCCATATTCTAGGCAGGACTGACTCTATTTTTAGATACAACATAAAGGAGGAAATGACCCAGGGGGTCATTCCCATTTTTGTCTTTGCGCCCCTGGCCGACCTCAGCGAAGGTCAGCCAGGAGCACCCATGACAGCAGCAGACGGTACAGAGAGATGGTTATCAGTTGTTGCTACCTTGCAAAGGCAAATGAATGCTGCTGTGTAGCGCTGCAGTACCACCTCTGTCAGCGGCATCCAGTACACATACAGTGACAGTGACAAAAGGCAAAACGGGCTTCATGGTTGCCATGCTATGGCGTCTACCAGGGCAATCCAGGGAAAAAGGGCGTGAGATGATTGTCTGCCGTTGCTTTCACGGAGGAAGGAATGAGTGATGACATTTACCTAGAATCACCCGTGACACTGTTTTTTGCACCATCATGCATTGGGATCTCAACCCAGAATTCCAATGGGCAGGGGAGACTGCGGGAACTATGGGATAGCTACGGGATAGCTATCCACAGTGCAACGCTTCAGAAATTGACGCTAGCCTCGGTACATGGACGCACACCACTGAATTATTGTGCTTTGTGTGGCCGCGTGCATTCAACTTTATACATTCTGTTTTACAAAACCAGTTTATGTAAAATCGGAATAATCCTGTAGTGTAGACGTACCCTCACTGTAAGGTGGCTTCTTACTACCACACCCCTGTGTCTTTCTCTGTGGAATCTTATGTCAACACTTATGTCTGCGTCTCTGTACGAAGTTTTACTTTCCCTGAGTGTTGATGTATGTCAGAAAGGTTGATTCCAGGCCAGAACTCTCACCTTGACCAGTCTGGAAGCAACCCTGGCAGGAGCCAAAGCATAAGCATGCTCTAGCCTCCTTGCCCATGCTCCCATTGGACCAGGGCTGAACTACACCTGGGGCACTGCAGACCCCCCCTCCACTCGTATGGAGCCTCCCTCACTTGGCCAAGGACTGTTTCAAAGTAGTTCTCGATGGCTTGTGATCCTCCCAGGAATGTTTTAGAGCCCTTCTTCAGTAGGCAGTCAGAATGGGTGACACTGTGGCATTGAATGCTATTATCTAAAGTGTGAGTGTGGGAGGGTTGATTCATAGGAAGGGAGGTAGAAGGTTTTCCTTGATTGGGATGGGGCCTATGTCTGGCAAATAGGGCTTAGGGGAGCATGATTGCAGTTATTTTCTGCATCTCAGCTGAAAAGAGAGAATTTTATATTTATCTCAAACTTAAAAAGAGGAGTGGAGGGAGGAGGGAGACCAGAACCTGGAGATTACATGTTGAGACTACAGGGCCTGAGGCCACATGGGAAGAGAGGAAGGGGAAATGCTGAAGGGTCTGAAGAGGCCATGGGCTAGGTGAGGGGAAAATCCTTGGCCTCAATGGACGATGTTGTGGGTCTGTACTAGGGACAGAAACAACCTGCCATAATAGCTGTGTGAGTGGATTTGATGCTCAGGCCACTTTTCCCCGGTATGAGAAGCCTTTCAATTAATTGTTTGGTTTGGGAGGTGGTGGTATTGGAATGTACATCGGAAGTAGAATTCTAAGTGGAACTGCTATCTGAGTAAAGTCTACAGGGATTGTGGATAAAGGTCAGCTGGCAGATTGCAGACAAGTACTGTGTAGTACGCTGTTGCTGGAGCAGTGAAAAGACCGCTATTTCTGAGTTGCCATCCTGTTGCTGCCATCTGATTTGAGCAGTGCTAGGCTTGGAGACTATATCCAGGTTGTTCAGTCTGAGCCTTGGTCTAAACCAGGGATAGGCAACCTATGGCATGTGTGCTGAAGGCAGCACGCAAGCTGATTTTCAGTGGCACTCACGCTGCCCAGGTCCTGGGCACCGGTCCAGGGGGCACTGCATTTTAATTTAATTTTAAATGAAGCTTCTTAAACATTTTAGAAACCTTACTTACTTTACATACAGCAATAATTCAGTTATATATTATAGACTTATAGAAACAGACCTTCTAAAAACGTTAAAATGTATTACCGGCATGCGAAACCTTAAATTAGAGTGAATAAATGAAGACTTGACACACCACTTCTGAAAGGTTGCAGACCCCTAGTCTAAACTACAAACTTATGTCGGTATAAATACGTCACTCGAGTGTGGAAAATTCTCATTGTTGAGCGACCCAGTTGTATCAACCCAGCTTCCTATATAGACAGCACTATGTCGACGAGAGTGCTTCTTCTGTCAACATAGCTATATGGTTCTCCTGTCAGCGTAAGTAACATCTTCAATAAGGATGGAAGACACCTGGGTGCCTTCCTCACTACCCATACCTTTTGATTTGCTGTCCCAAGGGAAAAGTTTGGGCAAAAAGTTTGAAAAATCTCTCATAAAGAGTGTAGGTAGAAGATGGCGACACTCTAGGATGGTCAGAGAGAGGAAAAGAGACTTTAGTGGAACATGCTCCATGTGTTGGACAAGAAGCATGTTTTTTAAACATGTTACTGCTAAATTTGTTTCATCAAATGTATTAGCAGTTTTGCAGTGGGCTAGGCTGCCCTTTCTGGTTCTCGTGTGTGTGTGTGTGGGGGGGGGGGGACGACGAGGGAGACTAAAGGGAGGAAGATGCAATATGGTGTGCCAAATCAACTTCCGTTGTGGCAGTTGGGCAGCTAATGCATAACATCACTCTGTGTGTGTGTGTGTGTGTGTGTGTGTGTGTGTGTACTTCTTTGTAACAAATGTACCATATTGAACATGAACAATTGAAGTATCTACTTGGGGAACAGAAATTTGATAGAGGTCTATTCAATCTATCAGACTGAGACAACAAGATACAGTATCTAAAAGTCGAAGCTAGACAAATTTGGAATAGAAACAAAGTACAAATTTTTAACTATGAAGGTAATTAATCATTGGAACAATCTACCAAGGACTGTGGTGGATTCTCCATTACTGGAAAGTTTTAAATCAAGAGTGGATATTTTTCTGAAAGACATGCTAGTTCACAGAGAGAAGGTGTGGGAGGTAATCTCTTTTATTGGACCACCTTTTGCAGATGAGAGAGACACGTTTTTGAGCGTGTGTGTCTCACCCACAGAAATTTGTCCAATAAAAGATTACTTCACCCATCTTGTCTCTCTAATAACCTGGGGATGACACGGCTACAACTACCCTGCACACAGCATGTGCTAGTTCAAGCACAGCTTGTTGGACTTGAAGCAGCAATTAATACAGGATGGTCCTATGGCTGTGTTAAGGCCGGAAGGGACCAATGTAATCCTAAAATCAATGAGTCTATGAACAGCTAACTATCATTCACAAGACTTTAACTTTTGAGCAGTGCTAAGTAGTTCAAGTATACAGTAAAGTCATTGCTGTTGATAACACTTCTCTGCATTAATTTTCACTGAATTTTTAAGTTCTAATTTTACACGTTCCTGTTATTCTAAGTTTTATTGTCAAATCTTTTAGCATTTTATTATGAGTTGTCATTTATGGGTTTTTTTTTTAGAATATAGTTTTTCTTCACACGATTGGAATTTACATTTGTTTCATATCCATGCTTAAGTCTGTATTGTGAAGATGTACATAGGAAATCGGGTTCCCTTAAACTATAAAGGTAGACACCATGTTGGTAAAACAAAGAACAGAAAAATGATAAAGGGTAGTTTCATTTATGATTGTAGGGCCTGAAATCCCCAGCTAGGTTTTGAAGCTTCATTTTGCTGGTGCTGTTCCTGCCCCAAAGAGTTTACAGTCAACTTAAGACAAAGTAACAAAGTTTATTTTAGTCAGAGGCAGGAGATATGATTTGTAAATGTACAGATGGAGTCAGTTAGTTGAAAAGGAAGGTGCCATTTTCTCCAGTCTCTTCTTCTCCAATAGAATACTGGAGGAAAGCCAGCTAACTTTCATACGTTAGCTTTGCAAATACAGATTTTTTTTTTCATATTGTTGCTTACTTGACATCATACTGCTTTGTTAGAAAATAGTTTTTTTTGCTTGTGTTGATGAAATAAAAGAATCATTATTATAAAATGAGATGACCTGCACAAAAAGGGACATGAAAAAGGATATTACCTGCTGAACTAAAGCTCTTCTCTACATAAAACTATTTCAATAGATTACAGTAGTTATTTTTCTTTTAAAACACTACTTAAACTATTCTTTTCTAGTACATTATTTATACGTTATATCACTAAATTATAACTTGCAAGTGGATAATAAAGCTCTTTCTAGTAAACCATTGGTACAATCCACTTGATACTCACTTTCTTGGAAGACATTTCATTACAGAAGGTGAAGACTTGATTATCTTTTGCAGAAGAAATTGTCCTAATTTGCTACTGATTTGAGGTCCCAGGATTAAGAAACTGCTGGGGTTAGTTTGACTTAAGTTATTGGCAGACCTTTAAAATTATGAATGTTTGGCGTCCTGGGACTACACAGAGATTAGTGACTGTCAAGGAATCAAAAAACAGTATTTCACAGTCCCTCAGATTTTCTGATCTCTGTGCTTTACATGTTAAAATCTATGGAGTCTTTCATTTGACGCAAATGTATTTTGTATTAAAAACTTTTCAAAATGGTTGGTTTTTTTAGATTGGTACATATGTTTCTTTTTGTTTTTTGCATTTAAGTTCAGCCTTTAAAGATGTTTCCAGAATTTCCATTTATATCTAATGTTGTTCCATGGCAACCACTGTAAGTATGGAAAGGCTTGTATGGCCAGAAAGTCCCTGTAGCCTAATACAGCATTATGATAATTGGATTAACAAACAATGAGGCAGCAGGGACCAGGTGTCTTAAGATATATTGCTGTGCCTTTTATGAAATTTAAGTTAAACTGCTGGAGTAGGTAGAAAATAAGTATGTGAGTATTTTTGATCTCCATGTATAGGGCACTGAGTTACAAGATATCAGATCTATATGAAATTAAAATTGCCTTTTGATTTTACTCGTAACCCTTGTGTAAATATATGTAGTTTGTTCTTTCAAAACCGACTACAATCATTGTGATAGTAGTGAATAGATCTAAGCAATCCTTTTTATTTATATATACAGTGTATAGCCTTTTTGCCTCCCATTGCCCCAGGAATGTACTGTAGCTTTAATAGAATTTTTCTCAGCTGTGTAGCATTCTGTATTTGCCAATGGTACAAGCAAGTTGAGCTATCTTGTGACAAAGTTTTTTGTTTTATTTTTCTTTAAACCACTATTTATTAGTTGAAGAATTTATGCTATTGAAGACTTGACGAAAGTTATGAGGGGTGGGGAGGGGACAACAGGGGGAGCTTTCCAGTACAAAAATATCAAATTGTTTGGTCCTGGTCCTGATCTCTGTGGTATGATTTACTCAAACTAATTTTACCACCAATTGCGGCATATTGTGAGCAATGCTAGTGACAAACTGCCATACATCATGCGAATTATCCTGTCGGTATAGCACACTTATGCCACTGTTTTATATCAGTAAGCAGAAGAAAACATAAAACATTTACTTTGGATTTTCATGATAAGTATTTATCTTTGTTACTTTTAAAAAATCTTTTGCTTGAGAGCAATTGGAATCTTTCTTCATATAGTATATTAGATTAGCCAGCACCTTTACATATCAAACCCGAGTTGTTTTAAAAATCTTAAAACTTAAGTTTTTCTTGTAATATAAGATGATTGAAACTATAGTAAAGAACAAAATTGTCAGACACATAGATGAACATAATTTATTGGGGAAGAGTCAACATGGTTTTTGTAAAGGGAAATCATGCCTCACCAATCTACTAGAATTCTTTGTGTGAGTCAACCAGCATGTGAACAAGGGGGATCCAGTGGATATAGCGTACTTAGATTTTCAGAAAGCCTTTGATGAGGTCCCTCATGGGTCTTCTCATGGACTGGTAACTGTTTAAAAGATAGGAAACAAAGGATGACATAAATGGTCAGTTTTCAGAATGGAGAGTGGTTGGTTAATAGTGGTGTCCCAATACAGACTCCTGGGGGACCAGTCCTATTCAACATATTCATAAGTGAGCTGGAAAAATGGGTAAACGGTGAGGTGGCAAAATTTGCAGATGATACAAAACTACTCAAGATAGTTAAGTCCCAAGCAGACTGCGAAGAGCTACAAAAGGACTCTCAAAACTGTGTGACTGGTCAACAAAATGGCAGATGAAATTCATTGTTGATAAATGACAGGCAACGCACATTGGAAAACATAATCCCAGCTATACATTGTAAAATGATGGGGTCTGAATGAGCTGTTACCACTCAAGAAAGAGATCTTGCCATCATTGTGGATAGTTCTCTGAAAACATCCATTCAATGTGTAGCAGCTGTCAAAAAAAAAAAGTGAACAGAATGTTGGGAATCCTTAAGGGATAGATAATAAGACAGAAAATATCATATTGCCTCTATATAAATCCATGGTATGCCCACATCTAAAATACTATGTGCAGATGTGGTCATACCATCTCAAAAAAGATGCATTAGAATTGGAAAAGGTTCAGAAAAGGGCAACAAAAATTATTAGGGGTATGGAACGGCTTCCGTAGGAGATGCAATTAATAAGACTGGGGCTTTTCATCTTAGAAAAGAGACTAAGGGCGGATATGATAAAGGTCTATAAAATCATAACATGTGGAGAAAGTAAATAAGGAAGTGTTATTTACTTCTCATAAACACAAGAACTGGGGGGGCACCAAATGAAGTTAATAGACAAGCAGGATTAAAACAAACAAAAGGAAGTATTTTTTCACACAATGTACAGTCAACCTATGGAAGTCTTTGACAGAGGATGTTGTGAAGGCCAGGACTATAACAGGGTTCAAAAAAGAACTAGATAAATTCATGGAGGATAGATCCATCAATGGCTATTAGACAGGATGGGCAGGGATGGTGTCCCAAACCTCTGTTTGCCAGAAGTTGAGAATGGGTGAGGGCATGGATCACTTGATGATTATCTGTTCTATTCATTCCCTCTGGGACACTTGGCATTGACCACTGTCAGAAGACGGGATACTGGGTTACATGGACCTTTGGTCTGACCCTGTGTTGCTGTTCTTATGTTCTTAAACTAATACTTTCATAATGAGAGCTTTACTCCAGTAATAACTTCTAGTTGCCATAGTAATATTCACAGTGGTTTCTTAGGGTTGAAGATAACACCATCAATCTCTCGATTTCCCTAGTAGAAAGGTGAACATTATAAAGGGATTATTTATCACTTCAGACAGTGGCTTAAAATGGGTGCCCCTTCTCTCTTTTTTTTTTATTTTGTGTTCTTAAAGGGTACCGCTTGGAATATTTTTAGCCTGTGTGTTAGCTTTGTACCATGTTCCTTAACAATAGCAGAAACAGTCTCACTTTGTTTCATAATAAGTCAGCACTGAAGCATGCAATTTATATAACTTGTGGATAACGTCAAATACTTGACCAGTTTTTATAATGTAAGAAGGTGTCACTATTACACGTTGGCCAAAGAATTTTTAAGCAAACAGTCCTGTTACAAATGGGAACTTTTAGTCTCTATTCAGCAAGGAGTTTAAGTAGATTGATTGATTGATTTTAAATGGGATTACTCATATGCCTGAAATTAGGCACATACTTAACTCTGATGTAGCAAGATATTTAGTGCCAAAAGTCTACATGAGTTGTTTCAATGATATCTGGCAGCCTTTAGTCTGTTACCAGTTAGGATATTGGGCCAGGTTCTTGGCTGGTGTAGTTCGGCCTTGCTCCGTGGACGTTAGCAGAACTGTGCCAGTGTATTCCAGATGAGGATCTCGTTCACTATATTGCTGATAATATACTGGCCAATCATTTACAGAAGGAAAGATGTTGGTCTTCAGTTATCCACGTGCCATTTCCCCTGGAATCTGAGTAGCTTGTGTTTAAGGACAGAATTTGATCC
The DNA here is from genome assembly GCF_025201925.1 of Gopherus flavomarginatus. NCBI lineage: Eukaryota > Metazoa > Chordata > Testudines > Testudinidae > Gopherus > Gopherus flavomarginatus. Next base: position 20,606,187 of record NC_066626.1, on the reverse strand, counting down.
TTAGAGTTTTGGTTCAGTAGCACCATGGATTTTCTTTCGATTTTTCCAGATCACTTCTATCTTCTATCTAGTGAAACCTTTACTTAGGATGCACTGAAATAAGACAGAAGGAGAACCCCTCCTGTTGGTGTAGGTAGTGTCTATATTGAAGCATTATAACAGCATATCAGGATCACTGCAGCTGTTCTGTTGTGACATTATGTAGTTCAACGTAGCACCCTGGAACCTCCATATCCACCCTGGTTATATTATTATGATATGTTTCGTGCAAAGTATATCTTGTGAGGCATTTTAAAAGTCTTGTTCTGTCGAACATTAATAATCTATTGGATTGTATGTACTATCGTATTTGAAGTTATGAAGTATTGCTATATGTGTTACTGAAATATTTTGTTAACACCCACAACCAGCGTTTCAGTTCCAACAATAAGGTAGCCTTCAATAACCCGATGATGATGGCTCATCAACACATAGTCCACTATCCTCAGAACTTCTCGGAGGAGGCGTGTGTGCCATGGGAATGGACTAACCTACATCACAGTAAATATCTTTTCAGCAAGCTGAAAGAAAATATTAGAGAGAGAGATATCATCAGTTGGGCTTTATCATCTCCCAGCTCAACACCTGGAAGAATGTTTGGAGGATGTCTTTGAACTAGAGAATGGTGGTCCCAGGCTGGAAGGTAGTCTCAGTCTGTGTATTGAGGAACTGCAGCCTGCTTTGTTACCAGATTTGCCTTTTACTTTGGGGTATGCTCATTTATTCGGGTTACTCTTCTGGGGGAGGGTGTGTGTGTTCTGTAATTCTGTCAATATACTGCTTGAGTCACGTGTGTTTTCATATGGAGCTTTACTCCTCCCTTATGCAAGTCCCCTCCCAGTGGAGCTATCCTGCAGCACATGCGCGCACACACATGCAAGTCTGAGCGGACTGGGTCAATTATCACTTTCAAACTGACCCCTTATGTCTCTGGATGCAATGGGCTGGATTGAGCAGCACTTTCACGCTGCCCCCTCTTATGCGTTCCAGATTCAACATGTCCCTATCCCCACTCTCACATCACAATTGTACTTGTAGTAACCTACTTGATGAGAAAACCGCGCAGTATTTTGGGCACTGCAGGAATCTTTAGCTTAAGTAAAAGAATAATTGCTGTAAAGTAAATGGGGAAGCAAACAACACAAAAGAGTAAAGTTCAGTGAGAGAGAGAGAGAGGAGCAACCAGCTTAACCATACAAGTTATTTATTGAATAATAGTGATAACTACACAAGGAGGGCTAAACCAACATAGCATACATTATTAAAAGTTAATACCTAAAGTAGAAAAGAAAACAGGGAGAGAAAGAAAGGGAATCTCACTGCTCCCTAAATCTTGAACTCGTTGGGGTTCCCAGATGATCGTGGTAGCTCAGAGTCCTGAGGGCAGGAGACAGGCAAAGCCTCCAGCACGATCAGTCAGGAGATGGAATCCCAGTGGACCCAGTGAAACTTGAGTCTGTGCATCAGAACACTGACTGAAGGGTGAGTAGGGATTTTTGTAGAGAAAATATAGTGGTTCAAGGGAGAAAACTAGATTTGTTTATATGTAAACTGATGACTCAAGGGTTTTCTTTAGGCTAGACTAGGAGTGGGCAAAGTTTTTGGCCCAAGAGCCACATCGGAGTTCCGAAACAGTATGGAGGGCTGGGTAGGGAAGGCTGTGCCTCCCGAAATAGCCTGTCCCCTCCCACGTCCAACCCCCTGACTGCCCCCCTCAGAACCTCCGACCCATCCAACCTCCCCTGCTCCTTGTCCCCTGACAGTCCCTCACCCCGGGACCCCTTGCCCCTGACTGCCCCCCCGGGACCCCACCCACTATCCAACCCCCTTGCTCCCAGTCCCCTGACTGCTCTGACCCCATCCACACCACTGCCCCTTGACAGACCCCCCAGGACCCCAACCTCTATCCAATCCCCCCCTTTCCCGTAACCACCCCCCTGAAATGCCACCCCTCCAGCCCCTTTTGGAATGTGGCCCTGTGAACATGGGCAGAGGACTCAGGAGGAGCAGGGGCAGCTGTGCAGCCGGAGAGAAGTGGTGGTTTCCCCTTTAAATGCAGCTTCTCTCCAGATAGCCGTGCAGCTGCCCAATGCTCCACCTGACTCCTCCGGCTATGTTTGCCGCGCTCCTGCCGCCCGCACCTCCCACCTGCTCCCCTGAGGCTGTGGGTGAGCCTCCCTCCCTGCTCTCCTCTGCCCCTCTCCTCCATGGGGGGTGCACCAGTACTGTGCTGCCCGGCAGCACAGTGAGCTGAAGCTGAAGGGGAAGGGGAGCAGCAGGAGAGGGGCCGGGAGCTAGTCTCCCCGGCTGGGAGCTGAGGGGCTGGACAGAATGGTCGCGCGAGCCGGATGTAGCCCACAGGCTGTACTTTGCCCACCTCTCGGCTAAACAGTAGGAGCTGATCACTCTTGGCTATGGTTGGTGTTTTCTTCCAGGGAGCTCTCAATGCAACAAGGCTGCTTCAGTATTTTGGATATCAATCAAGGATTCGTTACTAGAATTGGTCTGATAACTGCTGAGCTATGTGTGGGCAGGCATATGTTCATTAACATCTCGAGCAGAGATTCCCATGATGCAGTGCTTCCCTGCTTTTTCTGGTCCCAGAGTTCAGTGTGGTTCTCTGTTCTCTATTCTGTATGCAAATTGAGATGTCTCCCTGTCCCATCTTTCATGCAGATGAGGCTAGGGGAGTTGTCTCTGTTCTTCATTCTGAATGCTAATGGAAATGTCTTAATCTTGTCACCCTTGTCAGGAGGGATCTAGGTGTGTCTCCCATCTGCCCTTCATTGCTCTCTGCAAGTCTTTTCTATGATGGGTTTTGGTTTAAGCGGAGCTGGTGGTGGGTATCTTTCATGAGTCAGACAGGCTGGATACTGCGCCCTGGTTCCCCAAGAACACAGCTGACTGGTATCAGCTTGTACCATCTGCCAGGGTGAGGCACTCACTGCTACATTCAAATCCTGCTTAGTGTATAGAATTTAGACTGGAAATTTATTTTTATTTCTTAAGTAACCAACTTTGATCTCTATGCTTGCTACTTATAATCACTTAAAATCTGTCTTTCTGCGGTTAATAAACCAGTGTGTTTTGGTTGAAGTGCTTGGGAAATCTCAGCTCAGGTTAACAAGAGCTGTTGCCTGTCCACTACACTTTTGTCAGAGTGGCGAGCTAACTAATGAACTTACACTGGCCAGGCTTCTGACCAGTGCAAGACAGTACAGTTCTGGGGTGCAAGACTGCGGAGCTGGGGGGATTTGGCTGGAGCCTCCCTATTGATGGTTCAGGAGTGGCTGGGAGATCATTTATGTCACAAATGGGCATGTTTCTGCCTGTGGATGCCTGTGTGTAAGTGCAGTGCAGGCTTGTAGCCTGACATCAGTGTGGGGGATACCCCAGGCTTGTGGATTTTGGAGGCCTCTGTGGTCCCACAGTCTAGGCATCACAGCTGCTGTGGCGTTTTAAGTGTAGACAGTTCCTCTATTTCAAGATTAGTGGCCTCTCCTATAGTACAGCTGACGAGGAGTAAAATATTTGAAATTAAGCTTTTAATGTCTGTTTTTAGTAGATGTGTTTTATTACTGGAAAGGTGACCTGCAGAGGAGGAGTTGGAGTTGGGATTTGAGCTTGTGCATATTTTATGATGTATCTTGGGAAAAAACAAGATTGAGCGTATTCTTCCCCCCTCCCACACTACTTTTTTGTTTTTCCTTTTTACAAAATTCTGCTCTTGAGGGAGCTTGTCTGAGACAGCATGGCTTTGTTGGTTTCTTATGCCCTGCTCATTACTTTACTTAACCATTCCCCTTTCCTCCTATCCCTTAACATCTATGGATGTCTGTATTTGAACTATGACAGGGAGAGGAGATTACATTGACCAGAGGTTAGAAACACGAATATCTACTCAGCAATATATTGATAGAATCTGCCTAAACTTCTAAAGGAGGGGCCCTCACTTTAACCTATTATGTTCTGATTCAAAGGTCTTCTTGGAAGTGGACATGGTATGTCTATCTCAGGTTCGTTTTAGTTGCTAAGAAGTTAGGTCACCTACTAATTTTCCTGTTGGGACCTAAGCAAGAGTATAATTGAATCAGGCAAAAATAAGATAATGTAGCTAAATGAGGTCAGAATTCTCCTTTAGAGATTAGGGCAGATTCTCTCAGGGTACTGCAGAGTAGAAATTTATACCATGATCAATAACTTTTGTGTAATGTTAGATTGGATGTCGCAGCATCCTTGGCTGCAGTGTTTGGATGGCAGGTATCCCAGGCTGCCATTTTGGGGTGACATCACCTGTAATTCTTTCTTTGTGCTGCTTTAGGAGTCCCACTGTCAGAGCTTGCAAGAAAAATGGTAGAGAAGAGTAGTTATTACTTGTAAATGAGGTTTCTGTGAGTCATTCTGCACCACACCAGGTATCCCTCTACCTACATAACTAAGGGTTTTATACTGCAGACCTTCACCATACTATATGAGCACCTATTGTTCGCTAATCCCACTCCCGGATTCCACCAACCTCCTTTCTAGTCAGGTTTGTTAAGGTCTGGTATGAGATTTTCTGATAGGTGAAGCAGCAATAAAAACCCTAAGTAGAATCTGGTAGCCAACAAACCAACCCTTCTCTACAGGGGCAATGATACTGGGGGGAAAAACAGTTCATATCTTCACTGCTGGAAAGAAGAAAAAGTTTTTTATACTCTTGTCTGGTATAGCATAAAAGGGATTCACTGAAAACTAATGAACCAGTCCACTGCAGAGTTTAGGAAATTGAGCAGTTGGCCATGTACAGAAAATTTGCACCTGAAGTCAGACCATCTAGAACCCTGGCATTCTTACTTGAAAACAACTCATGGGAGTACAAATGATTCCACAATATTACAGGGTAAAACCTATTAAAAATATGAGAGATAGCTGGAGGTAGAGACTACAGGATCTGTCTGGAAAGAGAACCAATCATATTCTGAAAATCATCTTGCCTGCTTGATCATAACTAATATCTGAGCACCTAAGAACCAAGAGGTTCCCAGACTGTGCAAAGTTCATCAGTGTTTGTAACTGGTATTCCCCCATCTGTTCCCTTATTTGTGCAATATTATAGCTCTAGATGTCTGCTGTGATAAAGATATCTTGAAAACTTCAAACAAAAATCCTTCCATTTTCTCACTTTTTTTCTAACGTGAAATTCACTGTTTGTTTTGTTTTTTAAACTGCTCCAACTGTCCATTTAAACACTTTCCTCTATTCCCAGTTTACAAGCCATTTGATTAGTAACAGTGACCGCTCTGTGGAGGATGGCTGAGAATATAAACAAACCTCTAGTTATAAAAGGTAACAATAATGAAAATATCACAAAAATAGTATAAGAAATATTTTTTAATTCCTAAGATTTGACTGTATTGCAAACAGTAGGTGTTACTGTGAATTATAATACTTGGAATTTTCCCCAGTGTGCTCCTTGCTCCAATTAAAAAAAAAAATTCTGAACATTGACTTTATTGTATTATGAGAATATGATCATGCTTTAACATAGCAGTCACTTCGTAAACCTCTTGTACAGTACAGTTTCAGATAGTCTAAAATAACTATCCATTCTCTGGAATGTACAGATTGTTTACTGTACTCTACTACAGAGAAAATGAAAATATTTATTTAAGATAATGAACTATTGATTTCCAATCTGTTTTGAATGTTCAGGAATAGAAGGGTAAAATACAGTTATTTCACTATGGAAAACTAACAAATGCCTCTAATAGTCCTGTGCCATCTTTATTTGGGACATAGGCATCCCTCCTTGTAGTGGTCCACTAGTTTTCAGAATGGCATGGTTTTTGTGTCACCCTCTTCCTTGTAACCTAACAATCATTTATCATTCTTTCAAAGTCTTTTCTTTTGTGCATTAACTTAAATAAGATATTCTTGGTATGTTCCCCTTCTCCCACCCCTCCCCTCGCTCCAACACTAACCATCTTTCCAAGAGGAAGATCTTTCCACACAATTGTAATACTTAGCCGTTTTTATAGCTTTTTAAACCGTAAGACCACTAATAACGTTATCTAATCCTCAATGTACAGATTATGATTTGGATACAGTCAGATTTTTTGGACTTCAATGTAGAATATTCCAAAGTATCTTTTCACCTTATTAAGGATGTTAACATTAGTAGGTTCTTTTTATTTATATATTTGTATATATAATTTTTTTGGCAAAGTAGTCATCTGTAATTGACAAAGATATTGCTGCTTTTGAATGTGTAGACACAGATGGAGTACCCTAAAGATTCCCTCAGGGTGAGTGAATACAGCACTTGAAACTAAGTTACAAGATGTTGGTGTGCATTTTTAACAACTAAATTAATAAATTCAAAATGTTTTGGTTGCCTGATATGTTGTCTTTGAAATTACATTAGTCACCCAAATAGATAGATAGTTTATTACTGTTTAGACAAAGTGTAATTGTGTAGATTTGTATTATGCAAAAAAAAAAAAAATTCATATAAGGTATTGGTGTTTGTGGCTGCATCTGTACTAGTTACTGTGTCTGATGATAGAGTTTTGAAAACTAAAAAGGAGAAAGTGAGTGTAAAAAACCCTGTATCAGTGTACAACTGTAATGACTGAATTCTGTTTTAGTAATTGAGAAGACTATTTAAAACTGTATTAGCTAATCGGTGTCACTTCAATCCCAAACTCGTTATCTGTTCCTTTTGGAACATTAAAAAATAGTGCCTATAAAAATCTATCTTTTTTTTTTTTTTAATAGAATTCATTGTTCCCTTTTTGGTTAGTTTCCGTGTTTACAGCCAGACATACAGACTAAATTTAAGTGCCTAGCACGTTGTTGGTTATACGCAAATATTTAAAACATTACACTTTTCTTTAGGAGTTCTGGTAAAAGTCTAGTCACGTTGAGGCTTATGGGAATGTCTCAAGTTAGTTTAGTATGAGTACTCATTAGTATTAATTAATTTCAATAAATGTTAAATGTGTTAATTTTAAGTCTAACACTTGTCTGGGTTTATAATATTTACTTTAAGTATTCCATCAATCTAATAAATTTTAAAAGTTATCACTTAGCCTAACTTTTTCCATCCTCAGTTTTATTACAGTACATTGTAAGTAAACTGTGGACATGTGTAATGTATTATGTCACAGCCCAGTCTCTTCACCCTAGTCCAGGAGCACCACTTCTATGGACTTACTGAAAACAAAATACCTTTCACATCTGTCGATAAGTGTGTCCATAATGACTGGCCAACAGTTAATATGAAGTTTGAGGTACATTTAATTCTTCTCCTTTACACACTCAAATTGCCAAGTTATAATTAGGGAAGGAGAATGGGCCCATTCATGTACTGAGACTATAACTATTTTTGTTTTTAAGTTAACATGCTGTGAGAAGTATTTAGTGTGCAAATATATACAGGGAATTATAATCCATTTGTAAAACCTGGGAAATGTCAAGAAACAAAGACTGGAACACTTTTTTTTCAAACGGTTACACTAGTGATTATGCTGCATTTAAAAATAGATATCAATTTGAATATCTCGTTATTTTAAATTTTAAGAATTACAGCATAATTTAAACATGGCAGTTTTTGCTTTTTCGGTGTTGCACTGCTAATTAACTAACAGCTGTTTTACATAATAGACGTGGAAAGTATGTTTTAGGTGACTGAGGTGTATTGTGTGTGTGTGTGAGAGGGAAAATAAGTGAAAGACTAAATAAAGTTTTGTAAAACTAAAGTCTTCAAATGTTGTTTTCCCCCATCCTACAAAGAAACTGTCCTTTTATGGAGGGCTGTATGTCTTAATCTGCCTCAAAGGTGTGAAAAAATGTCAGTGATGGCTCATGTAACTAGTTATTTGGTTGGTCTTAGTGAGGAACGATGTACAGCTTTATTTATTTATTTTTAGGGTGAGAGGAGAGAGAGGGACTGAATTACATACATGGCTTTGCCATTCTTGGATGGCCATTGTATTTTGTACTTCTGTATTAACGTTCATCAAATCACAAAATGCTTTACGAAGTTGTAATTGACTTCCAGCCTTTCTGTAAGGTAGCAAGTTTTATCACTCCTGATTTGATTGGGGGCTGGGGGGGGGGGTGGAAGTGAGTCTCAACGAGGTTGACTTGTCCAACACCATGCAACATGTAAACATCAGATCTAGGATTAGCATCCAGGTCACTTAGTCTTATATGTAACTAACTGTGAAGAAATACACTGTTTTCATGCACATCACTTAATATCCCTGTGCCTCTTTCTCTATCTTCAGCATGTGTATATATATGTGTGTGTGTGTGTGTGTGTGTGTGTATACACGCACACAATGAGCTTTTCTTTAGAAATTTGAAAATGTGTACGTAAATGTTGTTTGTTTGAAATATTCTGTATATGTTGAAAGACCGGAGAACAGCACCGCATCCAGGAGAGCAAACATCTCACGTGCGTATCCTGGTTCTGTTGTCTTCAAAAGACTTGAGATCTAGGACTCAGGGGCTAGAGATGTTAGGGGCAAATTTTACTTCAGTTTTTGCCTGTCATCACTGTGCACCCTACTTAGAATTTGATGCATGACTGACAAGCATCACAGCAAGTTGACATGTATAGTGGCTTCATGTTAAACTCAGAACTTGAGAAAAATGCATAACGTTATCTCAGTGTTTGCTGTATATTAATGAAGCAAAATTCCACCATGATTTCAACAGCTTCCACCCCACCATCAACCTCAGCCTGGATCAATCTACATGGGAGGTCCACTTTCTTGACACCACGGTGCAAATAAGTGATGGTCACATTAACACCACCCTATATCGAAAACCCACCGACCGCTATGCCTACCTTCATGCCTCCAGCTTCCATCCCGGGCACATCACACGATCCATTGTCTACAGCCAAGCACTGAGGTACAACCGCATCTGCTCTGACCCCTCAGACAGAGACCAACACCTACAAAATCTCCACCAAGCATTCTCAAAACTACAATACCCACACGAGGAAATAAGGAAACAGATCAACAGAGCCAGACGTGTACCCAGAAGCCTCCTACTGCAAGACAAACCCAAGAGAGAAACCAACAGGACTCCACTGGCCATCACATACAGCCCCCAGCTAAAACCCCTCCAACGCATCATCAAGGATCTACAACCCATCCTGGACAATGATCCCACACTTTCACAGGCCTTGGGTGGCAGGCCAATCCTTGCCCACAGACAACCTGCCAACCTGAAACATATTCTCACCAGTAACTGCACACCACACCATAATAACTCTAGCTCAGGAACCAATCCATGCAACAAACTTCGATGCCAACTCTGCCCACATATCTACACCAGCGACACCATCACAGGACCTAACCAGATCAGCCACACCATCACTGGTTCATTCACCTGCACATCCACCAATGTAATATACGCCATCATATGCCAGCAATGCCCCTCTGCTATGTACATCGGCCAAACTGGACAGTCTCTACGGAAAAGGATAAATGGACACAAATCAGACATTAGGAATGGCAATATACAAAAACCTGTAGGAGAGCACTTCAACCTCCCTGGCCACACTATAGAAGACCTTAAGGTGGCCATCCTGCAGCAAAAAAACTTCAGGACCAGACTTCAAAGAGAAACTGCTGAGCTTCAGTTCATCTGCAAATTTGACACCATCAGCTCAGGATTGAACAAAGACTGTGAATGGCTTGCCAATTACAGAACCAGTTTCTCCTCTCTTGGTTTTCACACCTCAACTGCTAGAACAGGGCCTCATCCTCCCTGGTTGAACTGACCTCGTTATCTCTAGCTTGCTTGCTAGCACACATATTATCATAACCTTAGTCCCAGATTTGGACCTTAGCGTCCAAAATATGGGGGTTAGCATGAAAAACCTCCAAGCTTAGTTACCAGCTTGGACCTGGTACCTGCTGCCACCACCCAAAAAATTAGAGTGTTTTGGGGCACTCTGGTCCCCCTGAAAAACCTTCCCTGGGACCCCAAGACCCAAATCCCTTGAGTCTCACAACAAAGGGAAATAATCCTTTTTTCCCTTCCCCCCTCCAGGTGCTCCTGAAGAGATACACAGACACAAGCTCTGTGAAACTACACAGAGTGACTCCCCCTCTCTGTTTCCAATCCTGGAAACAAAAAGTACTTTCCTATTCCCCCAGAGGGAATGCAAAATCAGGCTAGCAATCCAACACACAGATCTCCCCGATTTCTTCCTCCCACCAATTCCCTGGTGAGTACAGACTCAATTTCCCTGAAGTAAAGAAAAACTGCAACCGGTCTTAAAAGAAAGCTTTATATAAAAAGAAAGAAAAATACATACAAATGGGCTCTCTGTATTAAGATGATACAACACAGGGTCAATTACTTAAAAGAATATTGAATAAACAGCCTTATTCAAAAAGAATACAAATCAAAGCACTCCAGTACTTATATTCATGCAAATACCAAAGAAAAGAAACCATATAACTTACTAGCTGATCTCTTTGTCCTTACACTTAGAAACAGAAGACTAGAAAGTAGAAACTGCTTCTCCAAAGCTCAGAGAAAGCAGGCAGGCAGACAAAAGACTCAGACACTAACTTCTCTCCACCCAAAGTTGAAAAAATCCGGTTTCCTGATTGGTCCTCTGGTCAGGTGCTTCAGGTGAAAGAGACATTAACCCTTAGCTATCTGTTTATGACACATATATATACCTGCCCCTGGATATTTCCATTACATGCATCTGAGGAAGTGGGTATTCACCCACGAAAGCTCATGCTCCAAAACGTCTGTTAGTCTATAAGGTGCCACAGGATTCTTTGCTGCTTTCATGCATCTGGTTGCTTGTGAAAAGTGGCTAATTGTGCAGATAAGTGCCCGTAACTGTGTGCACAAATTTGGCTCTTCTGGAAAATTTGGACTTCTAAAACAGTAAACTAATAGCCTGGAAGGTTGTACCTTTTTAAAGAGTTAATTTTTTTCAGGATTATGGGGTTTTCTGCATTAACTCTTTTCTTGAAGAAATTGAGCTTTGTACCTGATGACAGTATATGACGAGGGCTTCTAGGTGCTACGGTAATACAAATAATCAGTAATAAATATGTATCTTACTTTGGTTGCTGAAGTTGCTGTAAGTGTCCCTTATGTACTTCATATCAGATACTTTGTAAATGTAAATTAACTATAGATAGAGTTGGATGCTATCAATAGATTATGGAGAGAAAAGCAGACTAAAATAAAGTCTGAACGTTTTAGCAATGTGATACTTCTTGGCCTGTTTTATGCCCGCTTGGGTTTATTTGCTGGAGTGGGAGGAGGGACCAGGCCTATAAAACTCCCCCCCCCTCACCTTTTTATCACTTATCCCCACCCTTCACACCTGCCCTCATGCTCCTTCTGTCACCGTCTTCCACTCCATTTCCATTCAGTTCTTTAGGCATAGAACATCCCTCCTCAAGCTTCTATCCACTCCAAGCAAGCTGTGAACTACTGATAACTTGGAGTTTTTTCTTTTGTTGGTGGTTTTTAATGTTCTTTCCCTGTATCTTGTATCTTCTCTATTCCATTTTGAAATTTTTGTTCAGTGGAGAAACTTTATTTTGTGTCTTTTATACAGTGCCCAGCAAAGTCTTTGGCTAAAAATAAGTAAGAGACCCTTCAGGACTAACTGCGTTTGTGAAATAAAACTACATGAACTAACAACGTTGAGAGTCCTGTGGTTTTTGTAGTTGCCTTTATAAACTGATGAAAGTTGTATTAGAAGTGAACTGTTGAATTGATTTCCAGTTAATGGCTCTACGCTGGACTGCTGCTGACTCTGATTTTACTTTTTTAAACACAGTTTTCCAGAACTAGTTAAAAATAATTCTCGTACACGTGCGAAATATTGAAGTAATTAAACACATTTGGGTTTTAGGCATTAATTTTCTAAAATTAACACTCTTTTTCACACTAATCTATCTTGTCTCTAATTGGGTTGAAATGTGTGAAAGGGGAAACTTGGATATGGAACTATTTTTCAAAGAGTAGCTTGACTACAGTATACATACAGGTGTTATTAGATATGGTTTGAAAAGCTTCTCTGTTAACAGGAGCAGTAGCTTTTGTATTAATATCTGTTGTATAAGTTTGAGTAAAAACCTGTTATTTCCAGAGTGCTGTAGCTTTCATTCATGTGAAAAACTTAAACATGTCTCATTTGAGGGTAAAATACTGCATCATTTCAGGAATGAAGAGAAAAATTCAGGTTCTGAAATCAGCATGTCAATCACAGTAGATTTTCCTGCCCATATCTTCAGAAAGTTGCATCACATTATTAGATGCATTTATATTGGATTTGGTTAGTTTTTGCCATTTTTCGATTACATAGTAAAAAACAGTCTATCGCAGTATTCCCAGCCTTTTCAGTCCTTTTAACTTGTCTCTAACAAATATAACCAATGAATGCCCCAGTTGCATGATAAACCATACTGTAACATGTCTAATATTAGTAACAGATACACTGATTATTTTGTATCACAATATTGTTGTAGTTGAGTTATTGCAATGTAATAAAATCTTTAGACCAGCGGTTCTCAACTGGCGGGGGGCGGGGGCACCGAGCAGGTTTCAGGGAGTCTGTCAAGCATGCCGGCCCTGGCTTTTATATACGGAAAAACAGCTGTTATGGAATTTTTATAACATGTTGGTGGGGGGTTCATAAAGAAAAAGGTTGAGAACTCCCACTTTAGACTATATCATCAGTTCTTCTGATTACCATGTCTTTTAAGTGGTGCACATGTTTTGTTTATTGCAGAAACCCTAAGCATTTTCCCTATGTAAGTCAATAGCCACAACTTTTTCGCCTTCCTCTGCAGCATGGGGCATGGATCACTTGCTGGAGGTTTCTCTGCAGCTTGAGGTCTTCAAACTACAATTTGAGACTTCAGTAACTCAGACATAGTTTAGGGGTTTGTTACAGAAGTGGATGGGTGAGATTCTGTGGCTTGCACTGTGCAGGAGGTCAGACTAGATGATCATAATGGTCCCTTCTGACCTTAAAGTTTATGAGTCTAACTTTTCTCTAGCAGTAAGAGACTTTACATTTTTAAATTTTCGGTTCCACAGAGTAGGAAGATTCATTGTGTTTCCACAGTTTGCACACTTTGCCTGGTTAACTTTGGTAATATGGGCCTAATCAGAGGTGGCTTTTCTAGTCTCAAGTCTCAGAGAATTCCTGACGCTTGTTGGCATTTTGGCCTAAAATGTGATTATGCTGAATTGCTGGCAAGCTGCTTGAAATTTACTTCCCCATCCTCTGCAGAAGAGTCAAAGGTATTTCATAAAAACCTTAAAGAGAATAAACCAGATAATTCCCACTGTGCAAATGCTAACTGATAACATTTGATCTGCACATAACTAATTTCATCCTTCCAGCCAATTCATCTAATCTTTAGAAGTTACCCATTTAAAAGAAAAGGTCTCTCAATTACTGCTCCTAATAGAAATTTGATTTTAGCTGTAGATCTGTAATAGAGGTCAACACCACATCTTCAGATACTTTGGATCAAACAGCTGGGTAGCTCTTTAAAGGAATTATAAAGGAGTTAGTCTTGTGTGGTGCTGTCTACCAGCTATGCCTCACTATTGCTTTTATTGAATTAATTGCTGTACTCATCTCTCTTCCACACAAGTCTCCCTGTGAGGCAAGAAGTTCTCTGGCTTACTAGACATGGTATCCACAGACATGCTTTCTGAGACACTCATAAGTCAAAAAAGAAGTGAAACTTTAGCTTATTTAAGCATATATTGGATTAAATTATAAACAAATTAGCTTTCAACCTCAAAAGCAATTTTTGCCCAAGGATGGATAAAAGTGCTATGAGATCCTATTTTATTTTCCTTTTTTATTTTTGCTGTTTAATTTGATTCATGTGTCAATAGTACAGTATAAAGAACCATAAGTTATAAATCACCAGTTTGTACTGTAATGATTTGTAAGCAATTTGTAAGTATTCTGTATTTACTTTTTGTGAGCTTAAGAAAATCCACAACAAATATCAAGTGATACAGGAGAGTACTGTTTTAAATAGAAAAGCGGAAAGAATTTGGAAAAATCTTGTCATTGTTTTCTCATTAAACCTTTTTCTGGCCTCAAGTCCATGTTTTAGCACTTTGTGCAAAATTACTTTGATGTTTTAGCTGTCTCTGAAGTGCCTCTTTCATATATCTTTAGGAAAGTCCTTCTTTTCATTCTCTTCCTAAAGTAGTTGGCTTATGAATTGCTCTTTGTATGTGTGCCCCACCAAAATGTTACATGAAACTTCATTCATAACTTGTGATACATGGATCTGTCACAGTTCAGCGTAACTGCCTTGTATTCCCTCTCTATAGTCCAGCAAGGGCACTCACTCTAGGCTTCTGGCTCCCCAGCTGTTGCCTATCTTTGGTGGAGACATATGTTTTGCTCCCTTCCCAGACTGCACAGTACCCTAACTATACTTTGCTATCCGCAGCAAAAAACCGGCTGCCAATGCAGGCTTCTTTGGCTTCTCTTCAGAGATAGTACACTGTGTAATTGCCACAAGTGTAAGTTACCACGCAGATCGTTCTAAGCCAGACCATTTTATTCTCAAGGAAAAAGCATTACAGAAAAAAATATTAAAAACAATAAAAGAACCTAAACACATGCTAATAAGTTTACTAGAGATTTCTGACTCCAACATGGGCTCTGGCAGGTGAGGAGCAATCCTTCAAAACTCATCCCAGGGTTTCCTGTAGTTTCAAGTTCATAACACCCTTTACTCAGAAGAACGACACTGGTGACAGAGGACTTGTCTACACTACCAAGTTTTGTCTCCAAAACTACCATTTATCAACCCAAATAATGAGTGAGTACACACTCACTTTTGTGACTTTTGTTGGGGAAAATGCCTGGTTTGGGCGACAAAATACATCCATCCTCCGGAAAGATTTTTGTCTTTTTCGTCTGTTTTTGTCGAGTAAGTGGCAAGTGTAGAAACCACACTTCATTTCGTCACTTTAATTGGCCTCCAGGAGGTGTCCCACAATACCCATCCTGACCACTCTGGTCAGCAGTTTGAACTCCACTGTCCTGCAGCCAGCTAAACAACCATCCACTCCTCCCCCTTAGAAGTCCTAGGAATTTTTGAAATTCCGTTTCCTGTTTGCTCTGCATGGAAAGGCCTCATCGTATCTTTCCAGGTGACCATGGCAGGTTATTGCAGCAAACGCTCTCCCGCTTGGACCACTGCAGAGCTGTTGGATCTGCTCAGTATAGGGGGAGAGGAAGACTGCGCAGTCCCAGCTGCGCTTGAGCTGTAGGAATTGGGATACCTATGAGCAGATTTCTCGAGGCTTGTGCGAAAAGGGCTGTGATTGGGACACACTGCAGTGCAGAGCGAAGATTAAGGAGCTGAGGCAGGCGTACCGTAAAATGAGGGAGGCAAACCGTCTCTCAGGTGCTTGACCTAAGACCTGCCAGTTCTATAAGGAGCTGGATGCTGTCCTCAGTGGTGACCCCACCTCTGTCGCCAAGAGCCCCGTGGATACTTTTGTAGGGCATGGAGGAAGCGGAAAGAGGATCTAACCCGGAGGATGAAGTTATTGATGAAGAGGTGGAGTTAAAGGAGAGGTGCAGCTCCTCGTAGGGTTGCCCGGTGGGACAGGCAGCCAGGAACTGCTCTTCACTCCAGAGGTGTCTAGCCAGCCTCACTAGTTGCTCTCCAGCAAGCAAGAAGCACGAAAGGAGACTCCTGGTAAGTTGCTGTGGCGTGTCTTATGTGGAGGTGAGTTCAGGGTACAGAAATGAACAAAGCTGGCTGTGTTTCTGTGAGCTGGACATTTCCTTGCATAGTTAATCAATACGGCAGAACAGGATGTTGATGCATGCCGAGATCTCACGGGAATCCTCCAGAGAGATCTCCAGGAAAGTTTCCTGGAGGTACTCGGTAATCCTCTGCCGAAGGTTCCTTGGCAGAGCAGCTTTGTTCCTTCACCCATTGTAGGAAACTTGCCTGCACCATTCAGCAATCACTTGTGCAGGGAGCAAAATGGTACATAAGCGAGCAGCATAGGGAGCAGGGCAAAAGCCACGAGGATGGAGTAGATGTTCCCTCATTTTCCTACTTACCCTTAGCTTCACGAATTTGTGCTTATCCTTAGCAGTGAGATGTCTGCTAGAATTATCCCCACCTGTGGAAAACACTGTGGGAGAATTTTAGAATTTGTTCCCTAGAATGCTGCTCCACTACACTTGCAAAGAGAGTGTGCTCTTTTCCCTCCTCCCTTTCCCCTGTCAACACTCATCATGCTTTGGGTATTCGCAGAGATGTGTGCCTGGCTAGGGTTAGTGAGAAGGTGATGGCAATATTACAAAAGGTGTATTTAACTGAAATGTTTCAATGCTGTGGATGAAACTTAACAATCCCACTTCTGTGCATTGTCCCCTGTGCTTCACCAGATGTGGCCTTCTGGAACACCCCACATACCCTGGCAGAGTGTGTGCACCAGATAAAGAAGTGCCCAAGATGCAGCAAAGAACACATGTTCCGGGAGGTACTGCATGCTCCAATGCAGAAAACAGGGAAGGAAAGGAGTGCTGGGAAGCCAAATGACTAGACAGAAAAGAGAATCCCACGTTTAAAGATGCTACTGAATGGATGATTAAAGTAATGGAGGAGCAAGCACAGATGCTGAAGTCCTCAATAATGCTGCAGACTGAAGAGATCAGTGCTCAACGTCCACTGCAGCACATTCAGAACTCTTTTCTAGCGCCCCTCCCCAACGCCTCCTGCACATTCCTTTCATCCTTTCACTTTCCGGGACTTCTCAGTTTCCCCTTCACTCCACTCCCTTGGACAGCTTTCAGAATGATAGCTGGACCTACACACAGCTGTGAAAGTCTGCCCTTCCCTGGGTTCCTCCTTTCCCGCCAAGCCTCTGTGTGTTTGTGTGTGCTGTTTTTTGTGCAATAAAAGCAAACTTTTTTTTATAATGGTAAATCTTTTTTTTCTCTCTACAGGATGAGTTTGCAGGCACTGTCAATACATGCACAGGCATTTTAATCAGTTTTACAGGAATTTAAGGCCCCAAATGTCACCACTGCCTCCCAGGAAAATTACATGGAATGTAACATTAAAGCGACTCAGATAGAAATGTATGTTACTGTTGGTCATTGTCAAAGTGCTGCCTCAAAGCCTCTCTGATTCGTATAGCTCCCCTGTGGGCTCTCTGACCGCTTCACAGAGATTATGCAATGTACAACATGTGGCTATGACATAGGAATATTCTCCCCAGTGAGGTCCAGCCTGCCATAAAGCCATCGCCAGCGTGCCTTTAATCTGCTGAAGGCACATTCAGCTGTCATCCAGCACCTACTGAGCCTGATGTTGTTGAACCACTCCTTACTGCTGTCCAGGTGTCTGGTGTAAGGTTTCATAAGCCACGGCTGTAAAAGATATGCAGGATCCCTCAGGATCACTATGGGCATTTCAACAACCCCCACTGTAATCTTCTGGTTAGGAAAGAAAGGGCCTGTTTGCAGCTTTTTGTACAGGCCGGTATTCTTGAAGATGTGTGCATCATTCACTGTCATCAACACGGGTTGGTCTGGGAAGATGCAGCTCCCACGGTGATCCACAAGTGCCTGCAACGCTATGGAGAAGTACCTCTTCCTGTTTATGTAGTCCATCACAAGATGCTCTGGTGCCAAAACTGGAATATGTGTGCCACCTCTTGCCCCCTCTACAGTTATGGAAAACCACTTCTGCAAAGTCGTCCACTATTTCATGCACATTTCTCAGAGTCACTGTCCTTCGTAGCAGATGTGATTTATTGCCCTGCACACCTGCATTAACGCTGCTTCAACTATTGACTTCCCCACTCCAGATTGATTCGTGACTGACCGGTAGCAGTCTGAAGTTGCCAACTTGTATACAGCAGTTTCTACCTGCTTCTCTACCGAGAGGGTAGCTCTCATTCTGGTGTTCTTGCGCTGCAGGTCTGGGGCGAACTCGGTGCACAATTCCAGGAAAGTGGCTTTCTGGAAGTTCTGTAGCCACTGCTCCGTCATCCCACACCTGTGCAATATGATCCCACCATTCAGTGCTTGTTTCACGAGCCCAAAAGCAGCAGTCTATCCTATGCACCTGCTCTGTGAATGCCAAAAGCAATCTAAAGTTGCTCCTATCTATATCATGCAGAATGTTGGGCACCTGCGAGTCTTCCTCAGTTAGGGACTTCACAATTAACTGCATTGCCATCTGCGATGGCTTCATGACAGTTAACGAACATAGGAGAGACGTGTGGTATCCATCCCTTCTCAAGAAAATGCCGGGGTGTACAGCGAAGAAGGGCTGTTGGAAAAAGTGCCATGAAAGAAAGCTGGAAGCCCATAGAGTGCTGGGACAGAAACCAACGCATCACGGGACATTTAGCACTTTCCCAAGATGCGCCGGCATCTGCTCCGTTGTCCCACAATACCTAGCGACCGAAGGACTGGGATAGGTATCCATAGTACATTGCTCACAATGTCGATGATGGTGCCCCCACTGTGGACATGATCTCTGACAGAAGGGGCAAGTGTGAATACAAAATTGTGATTTTTATTATGCCGACTTTTGGGTGTCCCCATCGCTCTGACACAAATTGGTAGTGTAGACATGGTCTGAGAGTCACTTGTCCTGTTTGGGCTGTTGAAGAGACCCTGAATAGGTAATTATCCAAACAATGGTTTTCTGATCAAGGGGCAGCTTTAAAAAGATGGATTTGGAGAGGAGTTATTTGCATTCCCTCACCAAGTATTTCCTAGGAAATCTGCTTCACACGTATTGTCCTAAAAGGTCTGCTGAAGTCCCTAATTCATTGCATTAATATTGTCTTTCACCTAAAAAAAAAATTGATACAATCCCACAAGAGTATATAACTATTTGTATTTTTAACAGTCTACTCCTACAATACTTAATTTAGTAAGATTTCACTTAATTCCATAAGGTTTGTTCAGATTATTGCAGGATATTGTCATCTGTCACGTCTACTTCTAAAGGGAAAAACTGAGTATGAACTTGTTCCATACCAATCCTCTTGCAGTGTTGTTAACTAGAAAGAATTTCCATAACCAAGGTTTATAAATATTTTATTTCAATAGGTTAATTTTGTTTAGTTATATAACAATATTCATAATATTATATATGCCTTCCATCTTCTATTGGGATTGCTTCATTGTTGGTTTAAAAATCCACTGAGCTTACTCTGAAGCCTGGAAGTGTTTTCCATATTTGCACCAATTTTAGGAATCCTTAAACCAGGAAAAAGGCTTGCCTTGTTGCTAAATATCAAACTCTCTTTGACGTATTTAGACTGACTTCATGGGCAGTCTGTGTAGTGGGCTCATTAGTGTGTATATATCTACTTTATTCCCCAGTTGTATGGAAAGTGAACATAGTTTCTTGCTTCAAATGTATTTTTTTGGCCAGTGATATTTCAGCTTTCACTTGGAAATATTTGTGCCAGTGTTGTATATTTAGTAGGGTTTTGGAGTACAATATCTGTACATAGGAAAAATAGGGGAGGGGGAGATGTTATCTTGCCTCCTCTTGGTTCCCTGTCACAAGTGAATCTTTTCTATCAGTGAGAAGTCAGGAGGCCATGCTGCAAGCAGTCTTTTCTCTTCTCCCCCCTGCCCCTGAGCTGTTGGGCTGCAAAACACTGGTAATTTCAAAATTACAGCAATGACAACTGATCTTTTCCTTTTTGCCTCCCATTGCTGTTGACAATAAAAGGAACAGCCCTGAAGAAATAAAGTGTGGTATTTACTTGTCCAAGAGGGAGTGGGAGGTGGAAGGAACACTGTTGGCAGTCATCCTCAGGCAGTAAAATAATAATGGAAGACATCGCTCAGTGTCTATAAAAACCTGGTCAAGGATGAATACATCTCTGTGCCTGCACAATAGGTATTTAAGTTAGACTATGTTTCACCAGGCCACTGAAAATCTTTTGCGGTATCTGTTGTGCAAGACTTATGAAACTAGGTGTAATTTAAACAATTTAGAGATGACTGAATGGTGCTACTGTAGTTATAACTTTTATGTGGGCAACAAATGATGAATTAGAAAGGTGTGATTATTTGCATAACTGTGAACTTGTATATAAAATACAAAAAATAGAAAGGTAATAATTTATAGAATACTGCATTGTAGATATATATCCAGAGCTTTGTAGAACACTTAAGGATTAAAGTCTCTGTTGAGAAGAATTTTTAGTATAGCCTGTACAAATATAAAAGACCAACATTTCAGATATCAGATTGGAGAAACAAAGATGGTGAGAATAAACATTACTGGAATCTTAGAATTTTTTCCATATTACTTTAGGTAGTAATTGTAGACTTTTTCTTCTTCTGGACTAGCAAAATAGAAATACTGTATTGATTGGCATTTGAATACTTAATATTTGCTTTATATATTTCTGTAGACAATAATAAAGGAATAGACAGGTTTATCTACAAAATGAGCAACTTAACATTAGAAATAGAATAGTATCTACATCTGTGTATGTGTGTAATGTGTTCTTAATGTAAACACACAATAAAATGTCATCTCAGTGTCTAGGTTTCAGAGCCTCTGTATTTCACATTTCATAATTTATACTTCATTGTCATTGCCTTATTTTGCTTTGCAGACTAACAAGGACTGATGATACTGATACATTTCTGTGGCCAAATTCCGGCCTTCGAGATGCTGCTAGGTATATGTTAATGATACAAACCCAACATTATTATGGGCAAGGTAGGTGAGGTAACAGCTTTCCGTGAGAGAGACAAGTTTTTGAACCACACAGAGCTCTTCTTCAGTTCTGGGAAAGGAACTCCCAACCACATCACAGTAAAATGCAAGGTAGAACAGATTGTTTAGCATAAATTGTTAGTACATACTGTAAGAGACAGAGTGGCCCATTAACACCTCTGGTATCAGAAGAGAAAAAGAGGGGGTTAGTGGATTACTACTTCAATCCATGATTTTTGGTATCTAGCAGAGTAATGAATTTAAGATTCCATGCTCACCTTTTGAAAGTGTTGTGCAAGTTTCTTTGAGGATGAGGACAGATAAGTCAGATACAGAGTGATCGCTTTGCGAAATGGGCATGCATTTGGTTCCATGTGCAGATTATTTTTACCACAGGCAAGAAGAAATCTGGGTGAGAGACTCGTTTTGGGTTTGAACTAAAGCTGCCCTTGGGCTGTACCCAGAATGCACTCTGCAGTTCTAGCCGCAGAAGACCAAAGAGGCAGACGGTGGGGAAACCCAGAAAGGGGTTGCAACAGCTTTGTCCCACTTGGCTGCCTCTCTTTATGTGTGCATGGAAGAGCAGCTTGTACATAAAGAAAATTGGTGGCTAAATTTTAAAACACAAATTCTCTGAAACCTAGTTTAAATTCAACTCTGTTTTTCTGTTGGGAAGTTTTAATATCCATAAAATATTAATGTAACTTCCAGTAAGATGCCCCAGAATTTTGGAAAATTGTAGGTAAATTTGTGTTGGTGAAGCATAGTATTGTTAAAAAAAAAAAAAAAAAATCTTTATAGTGCTCCTGCTGAGGTGTGTGGTTGCTTTTGTGTCTTCTTTTTTTTCTTTATTACACGAATCTGTATGATGGTTTTGTCTCATATTAACACGCGTATTCTGCTATTGAAAAGCATCAGTAATGATTTTTCCACTTTTTGCACCAGGCTATTTTTAAAAACAGTTCCTTTAAAAAAAAATAAAAAATCTGCTGTACAATTTTGGCAAACAGCATGAGCCCTGCATTTGATAACAAAGAAGTAGCAGATTGTAATGTTTTTGTTGGGGGAAGAAAAAAGTGCAATCAAAAAAAGAATTGAAATGATATAAATTAGCTTTATTGTTCAGCAAATTGCAAGAGTTAGGTAGGAATTGTAGATAAGAATAGCCCGTATCCCTCTTAAGGATCACCAGAGACGTATGTGCATGCATGAGAAAACCAAGCCTTTGTTAGTGTCCTTTCTGAAATGGCTATTAAAATAATTACAGTAATTTATAGATTTTTTTTTTCCAATTTAAAATGAGTTCCATTTTTCTCATCCTTTGTCTTGATTTCCTGTTTTTGTGGTAGCAGTTGGGTAGCCTTTGAATTATCTGTACCCATTGCGAATTAGGTGTGGTATGTAAAGAACTATAATGTTTTGTGGAGATTGGAGAGGTAGTTTTGTCAGCTTTGCTATCAGGAAGACTTGGTAATCAGAATTTAAATGTACAGTACTGTGGCTTAATGTTCAATTATAGTTTGTCATGGGACCATTTAAAATTGCTGTTTTGATTTTAAGACATATTTTAAGATGCCTTTACAAAAAATAGCAAACCTGTTTACAGTTAAAAAACAGATTTTGCTATTATCCTTCGTTGCTTTTTATCATCTTAATGTTGTATGGGTATCAGACTAGCATTACTTAATGTGCAAGGCTTTTCTCTCTCTCTCTCTCTCTCTCTCTCTCTCTCTCTCTCTCTCTCTCTCTCTCTCTCTCTCTCTCTCTCATATAAAATGCTCGTAAGGCAGGTTCTGTTAATATAATTTTTTTAACTGGCGTGCTAATCTGAGAACATTCTGATTTTTTTTTTTTTATTACACAAACTCAAGCCTTTTAGATTGACTCTTGAAGCTATATTTGTTAAATGGACAGCTTACCAAGCATTTGAACTAGGAAGAAATACTTTTTCCAAACATAATATATAAACATCTTAAAAGAGATGATACATATAGCGAGTGATGTAGGGGCGTGTGGTGGTTGATCAGCCATTTGCATTACTGATTAGTATGTTTAATGTATTGGACATAGTGTTGTTTTCTCCTAACCTTAGAGCATATATGTTGCCTTTTTAAAATTTCATGAAATATTATCGGTATTTTACGTTTGCAACAGAGACTATAGCATCACTGATTTACAGTAAGCTTTTAGTTTTAAACTGAAGAGGTTAAGGTAAAATAACTTCTATTGTTGTCTTTGGATCATTGCAAACACAGTGTGGAAGGGTAGCTTGCCCTTAAAGCAGGAGTGGACAAACTTTTTGGCCTGAGGGCCGTATCTGGGTATGGAAATTGTATGGTGGGCCACGAATACTCATGAAATTGGAGGTTGGGGTGGGAGGGTGAGGGCTCCAGCTGGGGGTGCGGGCTCTGGGGTGCAGGAGAGTGGAAGCGAGAGGTTTGGAGGGCGGAAGGGGGATCAAGGCTGGGGCAAGGAGGTTGGGGCCAGGGGTGCAGGCTCCGGGCAGTGCTTACCTTAAGCAGCTCCCAGAAGCAGCGCGGGGACACAGCATGCTCGGGGGAGGAGGAGAAACGGGACAGGAAGAGGTGGAGTGGGGGTGTGACCTTGAGGGAAGAGGTGGAGTGGGGGCAGGGCCTGGGGCAGAGCCAGAAATTGAGCAGCCCCCAGCACAATGGAAAGTCAGCACTTGTGACTGAAAAGCTCTTCTGGCAGGGAGGCCTTGAAAATACCTTGCTTCCTAAGGGAATGAGGAAGAGAAAACTTATTGAGTGGAATTAGGAATGGACTTTGTTTTGGGATTTGGAGTTTTATTTGCAGTTTATTTTATATTAATAAACCTAGTCACAAAGGTGGGTTATGTTTGACCAAGAAAATGCTTGAAGCAATGGTTTTATTTGAACAGTCCAAGAGGGGAAACTGAGGCAGGCTGTCTGTCTCATGACCCCAGGCTACAAGGAGGTGCACAGGAGACATTAGCCCTGTTACAGTGAGCATAGCTGGCAGGATCCTGCAGACCTCCTCCCATCAAAGAGGAAAATTGAAAGTGTGGGACTTGTCAGATGCACAGAATGGAGGAAGCTGGTCACTTGTTGGCTGGCCAGCAGCAATAGACATCGGGAGTTCTTCTGTGGAATGGAAGGTGCAGTTGGCCATGCAGCAGAAAGTACAGGCAGCAGGGTTAAGGGGCCCTGAAAAGGGGAGAGATTTGGTAATAGGGCACCACACAGGGACCTCTGACTATGAGGGAATGCTCAGGAGTTGGCCACCGCAGTTACACACAGTAACCGTGTTCACTGTTTTTTCACTTAGTCCTGTCGCAGAAGCATAATTCATAGGCAAAGCCAACTTGCTTTTTGATCCCAAAAGGTTAAGAAATGAATTATGTTTAACTATTTTGGTTTCAAAGTTAGTGCAGTGTTAACGTTAACATTCGTTTCCAGTGGCTTCAATTTCTTGATTGACTCCCAAGTTTTTTTAGGAAGCAAATGGAGATTTTAAAAGCATGGCTTTAATTTGGTGTTTAAAATATTCTTACATCTATTCTAATTGAGGTAGCCTGCTTCAGTGTTTTGTTTAATTTCATTTCAGTTTTTAAAAAGTGCCTTTTTGAAGCTTCCTGCTGTATGTTCTGAAAAAAATGGACTCATTCAGTGTTAATACTTTTGTCAACTAGATTACCAAGCTTTACTCTCACTATCCTGCTTTGTGGCAATGTAGCGAGCATTGTGATGCTGTATTCAATATATTTAATTTGAAATTAGGCTGGGGTTACATGAAATGTTTTCTTAACTCCTGCTTGAGCCTGGATTTTTGTTCCCTCTCTCCAAACACTAAATATAATTTGGAGGAAGCTTTGCTGGGTAAAAATCCTTAAACTGGATAGGGGTTGTATTTAAAATATATTCTAGATCAGGAGGTCTCAACCTTTTTCTTTCCAAGGCCTCCCCAACATGCTACAAAAACTCCCTGGTCCACCTGTGCCATAATAACTGGTTTGGTTTTTTTTGCATGTAAAAGCCAGGGTTGATGTTAGGGGATAGCAAGCAGGGCAATTGCCTGGTGCCTCTGTACAGGGCCAACGAAAGTATGTTGCTAAGGGCCCTGGGCTTCAGCTCCATGTGGTGGAGCTTCAGCTTTTTGCCCTGGGCTCCAGCAAGTCTAACACTGGCCTTGCTTGATGGACCCCCTGAAACCTGCTTGCGGGCCCCCAGGGAGCCCCGGACTCCTGGTTGAAAACCACTGTTCTAGATTATTTGGATGAGTCAAGTGGTTGGTAATGCAATACAGTATAGGAAGTCTTTCATCTCCAAGTCATCAATTCAAATCCAAACCTGGTCTGTAGTGACCAAAAGTATTGTAATTACCATTTGTTGTCTGTTGGTGCCATTGTGTGAAATAGGTTCCTTGTGGACAGGTTTCCATATAACAAATATTTGGCTTTTTTTTTTTTCTGGTAAAGTTATTTTTTTTTGGTTTGATAGATTTGTAGAGAAGGCAAAGGTTGAACTGACACGCATCCAGGCCAGTCTACTGTCCCATTTCAGGGTGAGGCACATTAGTGAGCAGCTGGGAAGCTTTCATTCCCTTACCCTGTGACCGGGGTTTGGGGGCGGGATGCTGAGGTTGCTCAGTTAAGAAAAACTGTGAAGAATGAGGCAGACAATCCCCCAAACTGGTGGTTATTCTAATACTTAGATCTACCAAACTAGCAACAGAACAGCTTCTGCAGTACCTTACTGGTTACACAGAAGCCAGAACACAGCTCCCTTTAAGCAAATCAGGCTTGGGCTTTCACTCAGACACCCAAGTCAGATGTGATGGGGATTATTGAAAATCTTGTTCATCATATTAAAAGTTCTACCAATCCTAAAGGATCGGACACATTACCTCCCAGGTCAGTCAGTACCTCAGATCTGCTGAAGTTTCATCAGGAGTCACAAGACTATGGTCTCCAGTTACACCTTGGACTGCCCTGTTACAGAATATTTGGACATTAAACTATAATCTATGGACTAATTCTAAAAGAACTCTATGCAATTCTAAAGCTCACCATCTCTACTTTGAAACTGACTTGAGGACTGTATTCATGTCTGTATGTATAATCATCTTTTAACCAGTACACTCGTCTTTTTTTAAAATAAATTTTAGTTTAGTTAATACGAATGGGCTGTAAGAGTAAGGAAGATCTGAAGCATTCATTGACCCGAAAGGTAATGTGTCCGATCCTTTTGGGATTGGTAGAACTTTTAATATGATAAACAAGATTTTCAATAATCCCCATCATATTTGACTTGGGGGTCTGGGTGGAAGCTGAAGGCTGGATTGCTTTGCTACACCTGTCTTATGGATAAATGGAGTAGGGTGACGGTGTGCTTCACTTTTTCATGCTGAAAATCAGGTCACCTTTAAAAGTGCTGAAATCAACATTAATTTAAATATGATGAAAATGATACATTAGCCAAACATTTTTTTCACGGAAAGTCGTTGTCTTTTCCCCTTCCGCTTGCCTCTCCCCTCCCCCATACTTGTTATGGACTTTGAAGAGTTTCTTGCAGAGGCTGTATGCAGTACATTTTGGAGAACTTTTAGATCCCCCTGAGAAAGAGACGTTTCTTCTGTCCCTTTTGAGCCTCCACCTGGAAGTACATTTATAGCCTCAGACAAGAGCTCTCTTTTCTGGTAAGAACCTCTGGTTTAACCAAGAGCCATTGATTGTGGAGTTAGGGTAGGAAGGTTAAGAGTAATTTAAGGCATTTGGGGAGACCCTGGGAAGGTGCAGATTGTGTGCCTACATAATACATGTTTGGGAAGATTGAGGCAGTCAGATATTTCTGAAATGTGTTTTACAACTCTTAAGAATTCCAACCCATCTTTTTTCTTTTTGCCAGACCTTCATTGCTTACTTTTCACTTCGCATGTTTTTTTTCCCTCTTTGGCAAATATCTGGCACAGCTGATGTAGGAATGTACTAATATTAATCATTTTCAAGTGTTGTGCTTCCTTTTGTGACGTGTTATGCATGTGTGCAAAATGGAGTATATTTTGTTGAAAATATTGAATGTAGACTATAAAAATAAGTCATTGAATTAAATGGCATGTGGTATAAAGAGCAACATTCTTAGTCTCAGTAAAGAAAATAATCAATTAGTGCTAAAAAATAATATATCCTATGTGGATAAAACAGTAGCGTTTATAGATTCTAGGGTCAGAAGGGACCAATGTGATCATCTAGTCCGACCCCCTGCCCAAAACAGGCCACAGAACCCCACCCATCCAGTTCTATAACAAACCCCTAACCTATGCCTGAGTTATTGAAATCTTCAAATTTGTGTTTTGAAGTCCTCAAGCTGCAGAGAATCCACCAGCAAGTGACCCATGCCCCACGCTGCAGGGGAAGGCGAAAAATCTCCAGGGCCTCTGCTAATCTGCCCTGGAGGAAAATTCCTTCCCGACCCCAAATATGGTGATCAGCTAAACCCTGAGCATGTGGGCAAGACTCACCAGCCAGCACTCAGAAAAGAATTCTCTGCAGTAACTCAGATCCCATCCCAGCCAACATCCCATCACCAACCACTGGGCAAACTTATCTGGCGATAATCAAAGATCAATTGCCAAAATTAGGCTCTCCTATCATACTATCCCTTCCATAAACTTATCAAGCTTAATCTTAAAGCCAGATATGTCTTTTGCCCCCACTATTCCCCTTGGAAGGCTGTTCCAGAACTTCACTCCTCTAATGGTTAGAAACCTTCGTCTAATTTCAAGTCTAAACTTCCTAGTGTCCAGTTTATACCCATTTGTTCTTGTATCTACATTGGTACTAAGCTTAAATAATTCCTCTCCCTCCCTAATATTAATCCCTCTGATATATTTATAAAGAGCAAGCATATCCCCCCTCAGCTTTCTTTTGGCTAGACTAAACAAGCCAAGCTCTTTGAGTCTCCTTTCATATGACAGGTTTTCCATTCCTCGGATCATCCTAGTAGCCTGTCTCTGAACCTGTTCCAGTTTGAATTCATCCTTCTTAAACATGGGAGACCAGAACTGCACACAGTATTCCAGGTGGGGTCTCACCAGCGCCTTATATAACTGTACTAACACCTCCTTATCTTTGCTGGAAATCCTCGCCTGATGCATCCTAAAACCGCATTAGCTTTTTTAACGGCCATATCACATTGGCGGCTCATAGTCATCCTGTGATCTACCAATACCCCAAGGTCCTTCTCCTCCTCAGTTGCTTCCAACTGATGTGTCCCCAATCTATATCTAAAGTTCTTATTATTAATCCCTAAGTGCATGACCTTGCACTTTTCACTATTAAATTTCATCCTATTACTGTTACTCCAGTTTACAAGGTCGTCCAGATCTTCCTGTATGATATCCCGGTCCTTCTCCGTGTTAGCAATACCCCCCAGCTTTGTGTCATCTGCGAACTTTATTAGCACATTCCTGCTTTTTGTGCCAAGGTCAGTAATAAAAAGGTTAAATAAGATTGGACCCAGAACCGATCCTTGAGGAACTCCATTAGTAACCTCCTTCGAGCCTGACAGTTCACCCTTCAGTACGACCCGTTGTAGTCTTCCCCTTTAACCAGTTCCTTATCCACCTTTCAATTCTCATATTGATCCCCATCTTTTCCAATTTGACTAATAATTCCGCATGTGGAACCATGTCAAATGACTTACTGAAATCGAGGTAAATTTGGTCTACCGCATTTCCTTTGTCTAAATAGTCTGTCACCTTCTCAAAGAAGGAGATCAGGTTGGTTTGGCACGACCTACCTTTAGTAAAACCATGTTGTACTTTGTCCCAATTACCATTGACCTCAATGTCCTTAACTACTTTCTCCTTCAAAATTTTTTCCAAGACCTTACATACTACAGATGTCAAACGAACAGGCCTATAGTTACTCGGATCACTCTTTCTCCCTTTCTTAAAGTTAGGAACTACGTTAGCAATTCTCCAGTCGTACGGTACAACCCCTGAGTTTACTGATTCATTAAAAATTCTCGCTAACGGGCTTGCAATTTCATGTGCCAGTTGCTTTAATATTCTTGGATGAAGATTGTCCGGGCCCTCCGATTTTTGTCCTATTAAGCTGTTCAAGTATGGCTTCTACCTCAGATGTGGTAATATCCACCTTCATATCCTCATTCCCATTTGTCATCCTTCCATTACCCCTAAGCTCCCCATTAGCCTTATTAAAGACTGAGGCAAAGTACTTATTTAGATATTGGGCCATGCGTAGGTTATCCTTAATCTCCTTTCCATCCTCAGTGTGTAGCGGTCCTACTTCTTCTTTCTTTGTTGTCTTCTTATTTATATGGCTATAGAACCTTTTACTATTGGTTTTAATTCCCTTTGCAAGGTTCAACTCTACTTGGCTTTTAACCTTTCTCACTTATCCCTACATGTTCTGACCTCACTAAGATAGCTTTCCTTGCTAATCCCACCCTTCTTCCACTCCTTGTAGGCTTTCTGCTTTTTCTTAATCACCTCTCTCTGAGATGCTTGCTCATCCAGCTTGGTCTACAACTCCTGCCTATGTTTTTTTCCCCTTTCTTTGGATGCAGGCTTCCTATAGTTTCTGCAGCTGCGACTTAAAGTAATTCCAGGCCTCTTCTGCATTTAGATCCACAGGTTCTTCAGTCCAA
The DNA here is from genome assembly GCF_025201925.1 of Gopherus flavomarginatus. Lineage (NCBI taxonomy): Eukaryota > Metazoa > Chordata > Testudines > Testudinidae > Gopherus > Gopherus flavomarginatus. Next base: position 20,576,732 of record NC_066626.1, on the reverse strand, counting down.
TCCACTTCCCTAACTAATTTCCTTGATTCTTTAAAGTTAGCCCTTTTGAAATAAAAAATCCTAGTCCCAGATCTATTTTGTTTATCCTTCCATCTAGTTTGTACTGAATTAGCTCATGATCACTCGAACCAAGGTTGTCCCCTACAACCATTTCTTCTGTGAGGTCCTCACTGCTCACCAAAACCAAATCTAAAATGGCATCCCCTCTTGTCGGTTCTTCAACTGCTTGGTGAAGGAATCCATCAGCTATCACATCCAGAAAAATCTGAGCCCTACTATTCTTGCTAGCACTTGTACTCCAGTCTATATCTGGGAAGTTAAAGTCTCCCATGATCACACATTTCCCATTAGTGTTTACTTCCTTAAAAACATTAAAGAGGTCTCTATCCATAGCCAAATCAGATCCCGGTGGTCTGTAGCACACCCCAAGCACTATCTCAGGGGAGGCTCTAGAAACTTTCTTTCCCAGTGTGATTTTTGCCCAGACAGACTCTGTCTTGTCCATTCCATCACTTCTTATTTATTTACAGTTAACCTCCTCATTGATGTACAACGCTACTCCACCACCTTTGCCTTTATTTCTATCTTTCCTAAACAGCACATAGCTTTCAATACCTGTACTCCAATCATGACTACTATTCCACCACGTTTCTGTTATCCCTATAATATCTGGTTTCACTTCCTGCACCATAGCTCTAGTTCCTCCATTTTGTTCCCTAGGCTCCTCGCATTAGTGTACAGACATCTTAATTTTTGCCGTTTGGCTTCACTCACATTCTGTACCCTGTTAGGCACAGACATTCTACCACCATCATCACCTGTTAGTCTGTTATCTACACTACCCTTCCTTCTTATGCCAATTCTTCTGTCCACGGCTGTATTCCTTCTTACTTTGTTTACTTCCCTCTCAAGGTTAAAGTCCGGCGTGGAGATCTCCCAACCATCTCCCCCAAATTTCTAGTTTAAAGCTCTCTTAATCAGGTCGACGAGCCTCCATCCTAGAAGTCTATTTCCCTCCTTGCTCAGGTGAAGTCCATCCCGAGAGAACAGTCTTCTGTCCGTAAATGCTTCCCAATGGCCGTACATCCCAAAGCCCTCCTTGTAGCACCACTGCCTGAGCCATCTGTTGATCGCCATAATCTTGTCACACCTTTGTCGCCCTTCTCTAGGAACCGGCAGAATCCCACTGAAGATCACCTGAGCCTCGATTTCCTTAAGCGTCTTCCCCAGTCTGGCATAGTCTCCTTTGATACATTCCAGAGAGTATCTAGCCGTATCATTCGTTCCCTCATGAAGGACAATCAACAGATTCTTCCCCGCTCCCGCTAGTATCCTTTTCAGCCTCAGGTCCACATCCTGTATCTTAGCACCTGGCATACAGCATACCCTTCTGTTCTCCCGATCAGCTCTAGTCACAGGCCTGTCTATTCTTCTCAGTAAGGAGTCTCCAATCACGTAGACCTGCCTTTTCCTGGTGACAGTGCGCTTCTCCGGTCTATCTCTCGCACCCACCGGCTGCAAGTCCTCTCGATTCCTGTTCCCCCTCGCAATCCTCCTGGGGCTCATATTTGGTGTTGCCTCCATTGACTCCTCTCCTCCTCTTGCAGGACTATCAGCTCTTCTCTTTTTCCTTGCCCTCTCTCCTTCAGCAACCACCTGCTGTGCCCCTTCTTCATTTTCCAACTCTGCAAACCTGTTCCTGAGTTCTATTTCTCCTTCACTGGCCCGTCTTTTCCTCTGCCTGGTTCTCTTAGTCACATGCTTCCAGCGTCCATTTTCCTCACCCAGCAGTCTCTCCTCTGAATTCTTTGGTTCTGCTTCCATCTGCACGTCTGAGCTTATCCCTTCAGCCCCCTCGTGTCTGTGCTCCATCGTCTGCTCAAATCCCCTTCTGAACTCAACCAGAGTTTGCACCTGCATCTCCAGTCCTCGGATCTTCTCTTCCATCAGCTCTATCAGGCGGCACTTCATGCAGACAAAGCTCTTTTCAGGTACCCCCTCCAGGATCATGTACATGCCGCAGCTTCCTCATCCAGTCATCCTCATTGTGTCTTTCACTGCTGCCTCTGTATCAGTCATGGCCTTCCCACCTGACGCCTGGTAGTCAACACAACACAAGCCCCCAGCAGGCACCAGACCACCACCCTATCCCTTGACTTGCTTGTCGGTTCCTCTGTCTTAGTCTCCCCTGCAACCTCCCCCTGCAACCTCCCTCTGAAAGTCCCCTGTTTACAGCTCTGTTTGCTGGCTGCTGCAACTGTCTCTGCTGCTACCTGACTGGCTGGCTCCTTATATAGGACCCCTAATCAGGTAAGCCCCGCCCCCTAATCAGGGCTCCGCTGCTCTCCCAGCACACTGGCCCTAGCAGCCTACACACACACACACACACACACACACACACACACACACACACACACACACACACACACACACACACACACACACTACACAATACAATCTACAAACTACACAAACCTGCTCCTCCAACAGAACTCCCTCTGAAACTCCCCTGTTTACAGCTCTGTTTGCTGGCTCCTGTGCTGCTTCTGCTGTCCGTACTCCCAAAATCTTTTGATTCATGTCCACATCTGGAGTATATGTGATCTTAAATTTTATATTTTCCATTAGTCAGGTGGTTTTGGTCAGAAAGTGTCATGTGTTCAGCACATTTTGCTATTTTCTGTTTGGAAGTGCCGTGAAGAGATGGCATGGCATGGAGACGAAAACATCCTTTTATGCTATGTTTTGAGGGTGGAGGAGTGTTGGAAAGGGAAAGAGGGCAGGGCTGAGGTGTCTTTCCAGAACAGGATTATGGTAATTGGTTGGACAGTGTTGTGGGGGAAAAGAATGCACTGGGTCTGCCTGCTGCGTACTCTAGTTGGCTTGTGCATAAGCTGAGACTTTAAATTCCCTGTGTTGCCAGAACCCAAAGATACATTTATATTCATATTGACTATTTGAGGACCTGTATTTAAAAATTTAGATCTATTTGTGTTCTCTGCCACTCCAACAAGTGTTCTGTGCATTGTGGGATTCAGTGCTTTACTTCCTGCTAAGAATTTGAGGTCTTAGCCTAATTAATCGTTAAATGTTGTCAGTCTATCATGATGTGGTTAATTTATGAGCGAGACTGCATGCATTTTAGATAGTCATGACCCTTTCATGAGTAACTATAGAAACCTAAGCAACCATAGTTATTAGCTAAAATTATGGAATTTAAAAGCATTTCAGCCTGTGATTGTCAGTGGCTAAAAATTTGCGAGTCTGAAATAATAATAAAGAAAAGCTTTTTAAAAACTCCATAATTTTGGCTCATTTATTTTTTGAACAGTGAAGTTACCAAGGGATGTTTCTGTTGTAGTTTATAGATTTAGCTTTATAAGGTCTCCCTGTTGTGTCTTTCTGAGACGTTACAAAATACTTGTGTGAATTGTTGGGGAGTACCAAACGGCACAGGCTGCAGGCTCAGCAGCAGATTCCCAGTTCCTGGAATTACCCAAATAGTAACTGAAAGCCTTTTATAAGTTCCTGAAACTTATAGGGTAGGAGGAAAGGTACCTTTAAAAAAATATATTACATAGTAAATATGGTGGCTGGAACCTTGTAAAAAGCTGCAAGCAACTGTCTTCTCCTAGTGAATATAAAGGTGTCTATCCAGAATAAATCGGGAGCTGTGGGAGAAGCTGGCCTGGCCTCTTGAAACTGCATCTGTCTGAAGAGGAGAACTGGGGCCTGGGGGGGCCTAATTGTCAGTTTTCTCCCTATGAAGCACTGTCAGGAGATTGTCTGGAGAAGAGTTTCTTTACTAGCAGGCCTGCCTGCCAACAAAAGCTCTAAGGAAGATCCTAGTCTACGACAGGTGAGGTGTAAGAAGAATGGGAGCTATAGAGTACCTCTCGTTTACATAGCAGCGTTTCATAGTCAGAGCATATAAATGTTTCAGAAAATAAGTGCTTACATTATTGATGTTCCCTCGGCAGTGATTGGTGGCATTGGGTTTAAGGAACTTATTTTTGCAATAATAGATTCTCTCTAGTTCTTTATAGGCCAGAAACTGTATATTTGATGTGCAACTTAAACCTTGTTTTTCTTTCCTTTTCAAAGTCCACTTACGTTCAGGTGAAACGTGAAGTGAGAAGTGGAGCATTCTTCTATGTTTTAGGTACAATAGTATAATACTAGATTATTGATGAGTGTTAATTCTAGTCCTATGGCTTTTATTTTCAATGGATTGTAATGAAACCATAATAATATACTTACTGTATGGGGTACGATTAAGAAAAGAGAACCGATGTAATTTTTATTTTAAGCTATTGTAATGTTTATAAGGTAATGATTGTAAATAACAATGTGGTGTTGTCTGTAAATTACAATTATTCTTTTCCAGTGTTCTTGATGTGTAAACTTTTTGTTCAGATTATAAACAAAAACTTTATTTTTTTAACAGCCAATGCTGGGCTCTGATATTAAGCCATGTTCTTTCTGCTTCTTACATCATCACTAGTAATAAAGATTCTGGAATCAGAATTCCACTGACAATTTGATTGAAGGAGAATGAAAATCTGCTCCCTTTTTAAAAAAAAAAAAAATTGTAGTTCTGCATGAAGTTATTTCTTGTATGTAAATGTACATTTTAAAAAAAAGTAATTTGCTTAGATAAGAGGAATAGTGAAATTAAATTCAGTCACCATGTTAAAAACGTTGATCATATTTGTTTTGTTAAACAAAAGCATGATTTTAGAAGTCAAAATTATAGTGATTGTGGACATCAGAAACTGATTTTTTAGGAATATCTATACACTATGCAATGTGTATTTTTGGGAGGCCTTTTGTTCTTATATACGATTGTTTTTATTACATTATAAAGTAATTTGCTTTGTAATTCTTTCTTTTAATTCTTCAGTAATAAGTGATATTCTTTAAGATAACTAGACGTATGGTAACTTTTTAACGTTCACTTAAATCACAAATATTACAAAGACGCAGTGTTCGTGTTTAAATTGTAATATGTACAATGTAATGTGATACTGGAATAGTGATCAACCTAATTATCTGACAATTTTATTAATGTAGCATGCTGTAGTTGTAACTTTCTTTGTGCCTTTTTCTGAATTTTATTTACATTGTTACAAACTTAATATAACACCATCGAGGTCAACGAAATCCCCCTTTTTAAAGTGAGTGTAGTAGTTAATTTACACATTGCTTATGAACTTGAGAACATTTTATCTGATCTCTAAGTTACTTGTGAGTTTTTAATTTCTAATTAATGGATGAACTGGTGGATAATTATAAGCTTTTTTTTTCCTCTTCATGATAACTATCATAACTGTAATGCAGGTTATGGAGTAGCTTTAGCCAAAAAATGGTTTCCTTGTATGGGGAAAGAGAGAAATTTCAGGATTTGGACATGGCCTTTAAATATATAATTAAACTGTGGAACTCATTGCCATGAGATGTTGGTAAGGCCAAAAATTGAACAAGATTGGGAAAAAATGGGGATTGCATATTGATATGGAAAACAAGTTACAATAATTAATGATAACCAACTTTTGGAAGAAATATTAAACATCATACTTCATGGTTTAAATGAATTTCTAATTTTGAGGGGGATTAGGAGAAGCCTTAATGGGGGGAGGGGCGAACATTGTGTTTCTGTTTCATGTGGTACTGACCACTGTTGGAGACAAGATACTGGATGGTAATTCCTGAGTGTCGCTATAGCAGTTAAAAGCTTTAAACTGGGGTCATTCTAACCCAGATTTGGGTACAGTGGTGTGGGTTAGGAAATGGGAACATATTGTAACTGCTTTCTTCAGAGAACAAGAATTACACATTATTTTCAATATTGGCTGTTACTTTAAGTAGTTTTAATCTTGTGACTATGGACATTTTATGAGATCAGGCTTATTTCCTTTATTTTTTTTAAAAAGGTAAATTTTATTAAAAACAAAAAGGAAAAAAGATACAACTGGAATTTAGACTTTTGCTAGATTTTAAAAGAGCAATTCCAGAAATTAAACACCCAAAATAGCTTTCTTGGGGGTTCAGCTTAAAGGTTACAAGAAAACAAAAGTATCTGAGGTTAGCACAGAGGAGATCCAAAAGCCAAAATAAAGAAATAAACCCAATTGCATTTATCTAAACATTTCTAATTTACTTACATATTTGGGGGGTTTCAAATAAGTAATTCTAGGTATAATCCGATGATTTCTGAGACCTGTCTTAAAGCTTTACACAACAGTCTTGCTGCATGTCGCCTCTCTCCGAAGAACAACCACTGACAACAAAGGGGAGTCTTGTTTTCCAATTTTAAAAACTTATAGCCTTTCCATTGGCTCTTTTGGTCAGGTGCCCACTCCTTTTCTTTACCTGTGGGCTTGTTAACCCTTTACAGGTAAAGCAAGCAGAGAACAGACACAAGGGATTTTACAGCTAACTGGCTGGATGGGTGTCCCTAAAAGGGAGCTACTCTCACTTCATTTATCACAAACATGCTTATTACACACTATTTATTACGTTGTTATTTATCATTGTTGTTAATTTTACTACATTATGAAAATGGCAACACACTTCCAAGATTTCACTTTTGTAGCTCATATCACTTCAATTAAGCCTCCTACATGTTTCATCAAGGAGTACAAGACGGGAAACAGCATGAAGGTATTTAAGAAGCCAACTGAAATAAAGAGTTCCTCCCACAAGCATTCGGCTCTTGAGTAGTCCAGGCAAACAGTGCAGGACTACAACAAAGCTTAAACTTCTTCTTCATAATAATTTTAAAAACAACACTAGCAGCCTATTTAATTTTAGAAACAGCAAAAAATATCTCCGTCCCTTTGCATTTCGCATAAGGAGTGTTGAAGTTTGAATCTCCTCAGTGTAATGGATGCACTTGCATTGATCTGCATTGCTCTTGGAAGTCCGGAATCAGGTCTGGTTCAGCATTGAGTTTGCTTCTGTATTTGGTTTTGGCTTTTGCTGGGGACTTCTGTATTTTGATTTTCAGATATGCATACGAGGAAAATGCTTTCTTGCATAAGTATGTTGTTGAAAATGTTAATAAAGCTACAGTAGCTTTTTCTGCCAGCAGGAGGTACTCATTTCTTAAACTCAGCCAAAAGTTGATCAATAACTAGGTTGACTAGATAGCAGGTGTCAAAAATCAGACCAGGAGGTAGGGGGTAATAGGTGCCTATGTGAGGAAAAAGCATCAAAAAATCATGACTCTCCCTATAAAATTGGGACATCCGTTCACCCTATCAGTGACAGACTTCTGAAACTCCTTTTCAGTTTGTAATCACAGATCTCAATCAATTTCTCTTTTTCCTCAGTGCTCAATATGTGCATTGAGAAAATGGTATCATCAAAGGGGTTGCGAAGCCAGTCATTATCACCTGACATAGCTGGAAACAATTGTCTGAATGTTGTGCAGAGTCCTTTTGGGTGTGCAGTTATATTGGTTTTAGTGCACTGATCTAACCAAAGTTTATGTTCTGCCAGGAAGCCATGGTCATGGGGCTCGGGCTGCCGGCTCCCGCACCCAGAGTCCCTAGAGACTGCTGTGTCCGCCATTACATAATTTTTTCTGAGAACCCCTTGATAAATTTTGCAAATCCCTAAGGGTTCATGAACCCCATTTTGGTAACCACTGCTGTACAGTGACAAAATTCAGCACAATCCAGTTTCCCTATCTATATATTGTGGATAATTACTCCTGAGGGAATTATGCGCCCAAAATTAAAAATTATGCACACAATATTTTACAATTCTGCCAAATTCTGCAAATTTTATTTGTCAATAAATGTGGCTCGAGTATGGCGGGGGGAGAACAGCCCACTGGCTGCATTGAAGTGAAAGATCACCCTGAAGCCTGCACCTCCCCCAGTACAGGGACTCGGCAGTGAGGATGCACCTGACCCTGACACAGTGCAAGTGCTGGGCCTGCCCCAGAAACACCCCAGAGCCTGCCCCTTTGTGCCAGATACACCAGGTGTGGGTAGGCTGGCTCAGCCAAGCAGGATCCAAGTGTGGAGGAACTTAGTGTGGGGGGATTCACATGTGGGGTGAGAGGTTTCTGTGTGGGGCAATCTGGGTGTAGGCATCTCAGTGGGAGATCTGGATGCACAAGGGCTCATTGGGGGGTTCTGGGTGCAGGGGCAGTGAGACTCTGCAGGGGATCCAGATGATGGTGGCTGGGCTGAGCGAGGGGGTCTGGGTGTGGGGAGATTGGGGGGTCCGAGTGCTGTAGGAGTGGGGCTTGATGGGGTCGGGGTTCCAGGTGCAGCTGGTTGGGGATCAGTGGGGTGGGGGTCTGGGTGTGGGGGACTTGTCGGAGGTGTCCAGGTGTAGGGGGTAAGGCTTGTCAGGGTGAGAGTTCAATGCCCCCAACAGTGATCATGCGGGCATGCGTGTCCAGTCCTCGTCTCTGAGGTTATTCTAGGCATGCTGGAAAAGGCACGCTGCCTAGGCAGCAGATTTTTTTTTTTTTTATGCATTTTCCTGCGTGGGGAGCACAGAAAAATGTGGGCCGTATGAGTTCTGTTCCCCTGCATCAGCACAGAATCATCCCAGGAGTAGATAATGATAGTTGATCTCCTTTGTAAAGCACTTTGAGATCTACTGATGAAAAATACTGTGTAAGAACTAGGTGGTGGTGTTTATTGATGCATCTCAGCAAATGACTTTTTGCACCAATATATGGGAATCTTATTTAACAGAAGCCATTATTCTGAAGGGAAATCCTGTTACGGGGCAGACCTGTGGAGTTGAGAGAGAACATTATCTGCAGTGGAATAGGACCAAATTGGCTGTCTATTGTGTCAGAGGGGTAGTTGCAAGATGCCCAGCATGAATAATTGGCATGGAAGGAACAAGCTAGCAGACAGGAGTGCAACATTTCATAGACAGTCAGCATCTATCACTGCGGTGGAGAATATGGAGATTAAAAGATGCAGTTTAAAGGATCAAATTCATAGAACCAGCATGTGTTTGAGATGCATCCAGTTCCAATAAAATTACTTACAACTTATTCTACTTAATTACCACTCCGAGCCCCATAATCTTTTGACTCAGTCAGTTAGGGCCAGATTGTGACTCCTTTAGTCACACTGGAGACCTGTTACACATGTAGGTCTATTGAAGTCAGTAGTGCTACATGTGTGAATAAGGGTTCTCAGTCTGGCCCTGAGAGAAGCATTGATTAAGTAGATCGTGAGTAGGAGTCCACTATACTGCATTACATGTTCATCAGAGAAAAACAGTTGTCCATACTACTGTGCAGGGGAGAGCTGGTTTTCTGCTGGTTTTTTTTGTTTTTGTTTCTATTTCTCCTGTCGATGTAGTTTATTATCATAACATGGGTTGTTCAATGCACAGGGAATGGATCACTTGGTGATTACCTTCTCTGTTCCTTCCCTTCGGGGCACCTGGCATTGGCCGCTGTCAGAAGACAGAATACTGGTCTGGATGGACCTTTGAGCTGACCCAATATGGCCATTTTATGTTAACAGGAGCTTTTCTGGCAGAATGGCATTGGCTTGCAGAGGAGGAGCTGCCCTCTAACATAAAAAATTAAATCTCTCTAGGTGAAAAAGTCTCTCTGAATAACATACAATACTTCTCTAAAGTAGGAACAGTTCACAACCAACTCCTAGTTTAGTAATTAGTGTTTTGTCCTCTGTCACTAGTGCTGAGAGAACCTTACTTCATTCTTGTGTGTCCAATCAAAAATAGTGTGTGTATGTATGCATGTAATATAATTGTTTTAAAAAATATATGCCTGTGTGTGTGCATACTCTGTATTTGCAGGTGTTATCCAGGTGGGTGATAAATGTATTTCTGATGCCCCTTCGAATGCTTCACTTGTCTTCCCCAGAATAATCTATCGACCTTCTGCCCTGGAACTTATTGCAGCATTCCACGCAACTGAGAATTGTCAAATTGCCACCAGTTTTTTATAAGCAGCGTTTCAGAGAAGCATGTTTGTCTTTTCCCCTCATAAATATACCTGCCTGCGGTCCAAGTCAATTACAAGTCAAGGTCTGATTTTTTTGTGACCCTTATGTTGCATTTTATGGCTTTGGAATGGAGTAGATCTTCCCTTTTTTTAAAATGAAAACAAGCCCCTGCTTTTAGCACCACTCGTCTTTTGTTTTTTAGGTTTGAAAATGAAACAAGATTTTTGTGTACGTAAAAGCCATATTAGGTCATTCTTAAGAGGATTTTATGGCTATCCCTTTGCAGTTAGCTTTATAGATTGAGGTATACGAATTATAAAATTTCTTTGCAACGTATGCCATATTAAAAATATATATTAGCATGATGTTCACTTAAGGCTTTGCTACTTGTGAAAAACGAGACTATGCCGAGTTCATGCAGATAAAATCTTTATATACAACATGCATTTAGCATGCGTGCTTACACAGACTCATACAAAAAAAATTAAGATTCTCTGAGCGTATGTATTTGTGTGATTTAGCTTGGAAGTATTTGATTTTTATCAGTAAATCTAGATGAACAATTTCACTGTACATACGCAAACCGACAACTTCCCCCCCAAAATTTCCATTTATGCTCAAAATGTTCAGATATGTCAAAAAAAAAAAAAACCCCAAAAAAAGACCAACCCCCCCGCCCCCCCCCAAAAAAAACCCCAAACCTTTTTGAGAACTTATTAGAGTTTGGTTTAAGGATATTTACTTTATGTATTTCGATGGGATGTAGACAATTGTGTGATTATTAAGATTGAACTTTTTTAATCTCAGTGTCAAATCATTACATATTTCTGTGACCCTTCATAATTTCCTGCAACTGTGAATATTTTAAATTGAGGGCGGAAAAATCAATATTATCCATCAAAATTAGAAAAAAATAATTTTACCAAGTTTATATATTGCGTAGACTCAATTTTCTTTTATAGAAACGTATTGTCTAAGATGTGGGCAATTTAACACTTATTAAAATTGCACGGTTTTCTAAAGCTGAGACTTCGTCTGAGCACCCATAATAAAATAAATGAACTTGGCAGAATTCAATTTTTATTTTATTTTTTATTTTGATGGATAATATGGATGTTTGTTTTTAAGCATTTTTTTCATTTTTTATCTATTTAAATTTCCACAGTTATGAGAAATGGGATTGTGGTGGTGGGGAAATCAGACAATTATTTAATGACAGTAGACATTTACATGCAAAAAGTTAAAGCTTTATAGTGTTAAAACACAAGTTGTCAACATCACACGTCAAAATACACAAAGTAAATATCCTTAAATCAAACTCTAAGTGCTCAAGCAGCATTTTTTTTTTTTAATTTTGCATTTGTGTAAATTTCGATTATTCTCAGTGGAATTATTTTTTTCACCAGTTTGTGCATATACCAATAAAAAATCTAATCCTGTCAAGTCTAAAAGATAAACCAGCCATCAATCAAATAATAATACGTAGAAATAGTAAAGATCTAAAACTGATAATTTCTTAGTGTCCTCATGCTGTATTTTGCAGACTCTTTCGTATGTTTGGACAGTGTTCTAGGAGAGTTTTTGTTTGTTTTTGGTTTTGGTTTTTTTTTTTTGGGTGGGGGGAAGAGGGGTCTTATTGGAAACATTCCTGATGATTTCTTCCAGTTCAGGTAGAGTTGTAGGAGATGGATCCTATTTCTCAATTATACTCACAACTACTTTTGTTAGTGTTTTTTTTTTTAACAAATGATTCCTTTTGGTAATTTGGCAGAAAATGTTCAGTTCCTTTTGATTTTCTGGCTTGTATTTTGCAGAGTCTAATAGTTGTTTGTTATTGTTACTATTCCCTTCAGCATTTCTGGGGCTGAGGGTTGCACTGGAGTTCACAATGGTATTTGTTTTCCTTTCTGTATATTAAATTTGGTCATTGCTCTAACCCTAGTGTCTAATTTTCTGTAGCGCTCTTTACATATATTTTATAAATGGAGCAAGTTGGACTGTCCGATCACCTGTTTTTCAGAGACACTGTATAGTAAAGCTTGCTTCGTTTCACATTCACAAGTTAGTTTTTCTTTGAAGTTATTCCATACAATATGTTTTTATTGTATGACCAGATAACAGTGATATTTGAGCCTAGAAAGTCATCTGGTTTACTGATATGAAGTGGTAATGTCCTTGCTTTTGCTAACAGAATTGAAACAAAGGTATATTTAATGTAGAACATGAAAACATTTAATTGCAAATTGATTTTTCCCTCAGTCAAAATCGAAACAAAAGGAGTAAAAATATAAGGCAGATTCCACTGATTAAAGTTAAAGTATCTTGGAAAGCCAAATTTAAGTGCAAATAACAAAATAATAATAATAATAATAATTTTGAAGGTTTCTGTAGCTTTTGTGTGGATGCAATACAGAAATGGGAGGTAGTTGTGTAGCTGAGGTGGGCTCATGTTTCTGGTTACGGCTAATATTTGAAATTTTATCATTGATTAGGTCTTGGCAGTGGTGGCAGAATTTCTCTCTAAAAAGTAAAGGAGGGTGATATTTTTATAATTTTCTCTTTTTTATTTTTAAGTAAAAAGGTAGACACCCCCACCATTTTCTAAGTTCAATATAAATCAGTCTCTTGAGATTTGTTTTTATGTACTATTTAAAGGGAAGCTTGAGAGTAATTACTGTATTATGTGATATTCTTGAAAATAATTTCACCAGTGCATACGTTAATCCTGTTTAAAATACAGTGCTGAGGGGAAAAAAATGAGAATATTACTAAAGAATAATTAGCAGAATGACATTGAGTTAATAGGTGCGACATCCAATTATTTTCTGCCCTGGAGATAAATATCAAGTGAAGGTTGAATATTACAACCTTAGTTTGGCACCCCTGCTTGTTCAAAGTCAGATTGAAAGGGTAGTAGCCATATTGTGTAAGGAAAGAGATTCACTATCTCTTACCATTACTGCTATTTTGTGATTTAGACTGCTGCTGCAATGAGGAGTTTTTGCTCTTACTTGATTTGAAGCTGGCATTATGGCAAGTTAATTTAAGCGTGTTTCTATGCTATGCAAGAAAACTATTCCAGGGATAATACTTCTATCTAATCTTTCTTATCTGGATAAGAGTTTAGTACATTTGCACAGCAGATGTGCTTTTGACAGAATTGGTGAATCCCCATGCATCATCTGTGGCAACTGAGGTTGTATCCCTGCATTACTGATATACACAGTCCATAATTCCTACCATTATTATTAGGAGTGCTGGCTTTTGGCAATTGCTAAATACAGTTGCACTGCATTGTGTAGTGGAGGATTGGACTGAGCCAGTGCTCCTGCAGTACTTTGGCTTCCTGATCCATATGGGGGCGGGAGGAGAAGACTATAGTTTGAACCAGGTTAGGCAGAACTGAGTTATAGGCCTCTCCTTCATCACAACCAAATCGTACAACCATTGCTTATAAACTACCATAGATAGCTGTGTGAAATTTATTTCAAGTTTCTCTGAAACATTAAATAGACTTTAACTTCAGAAGTAAGATGTATTGAATTTTATAAATTTTGCATTTGTTATTGGTGCGTTTGTATATTTTCATCAGTTTGCTGACACTGTGACTAGATTCAAGAGTTAGTGTACGTGTTCCCTAATATAGGGACCTCAGTGGACCTCAGGTCTGACTTCGGATACACTGCTAATGCAGTCTTCCACCTCATCATCATAGACCAGTGGTTCTCAAACTTTTGTATTGACGACCCCTTTCAGACATCAAGCCTCTGAGTGTGACCCCCTTATAAATTTAAAACCATTTAAAAAAATATTTAGCACAACTATGAATGCTGGAGGCAAAGCAGGGTTTGGCGGCAGAGGCTAACAGCTCGCAACCCCCCACGTAATAACCTTGTGAACAATTGAGGGGGTCACGGCCCCCAGTTTGAGAACCCCTGGACTGTCAGATGTCAGACTGCTATGTTTTATGGAAGTTTTGTAATGCAGACAAGTGTCTACTGAGGACTAGATTTGAGAACTTCAAACTCATTTCACTTGATTTGAGTGTAACACAGGCATTCAGATGTGAAGAATAAGTTTCTGAGCTTAACATATAACTTCTAACACCATACAATTTAAAATCTTATATAAATGGAAGATCCACTGAGACATTAGTAAGGAGACTGACATCCATCACTCAAATGAAAAAAAAGTTGCAGGAATAATGAAAAAAATAACCATGTATTTCAAGTGCTACCTGGAAAATATGTAAATACTCTTGTAAAAATTAACAGAACTAATTTCATTTTTATTTTGCTTGGATGAAACTTCAATTCCCATACCTTTCAGTTGTCATGTTGTATTTGTGTGGATCATTAACTTTTCTAGTAACTGGCAATAAGTGTTTGTTTATTTCCTAGGAATAAACACAAGCAAAAAAAAATCTGTGGTACTTTGTATAGAAATTTGAATAAAGCAATGATCCATACTCACTGTTGTTGAAATATTATTGTGTGTAGAACTAATGTAAGCAATCCAACATTAGCTGTATCTTGCTGCATTTTTTTCAGATTTGTCACATTGATGGAATAGGCAGAAAACCCCAGAGTGTTCTAGGGGAACTTACTAAATGTATCCTCTGTTGCACAGGAAACATTGATGGTAGTGAAGACCTGTTCGTTTGTGGTAATGAAATTCCAATTCCAGTGCTTTCGAAATCAGTTCCAAAATGTATATAGAGTTCCATATAGAATATAAAAGCTGGAGAGAATTGACTATTGAGTGTAATTTTTGGGAGACAAACCATTCCCTACGTTATAGGGTTGCCAGGTGTTCAGTTTCGACTGGAACACCTGGTCGAAAAGGTACCCTGGCTACTCTGGTCAGCACTGCTGCCCGGGCTATTAAAAGTCTGGTTGGTGGGGCTGGCAGGCCTCCTACATGGCTCCACGTAGCTCTCCGAAAGCAGCCAGATGTCTCTTGGCTCCTAGGCCGTGTGCTGCCCCCACCCTGAGTGCTGGCTCTGCAACTCCTATTGGCTAGGAACCGCAGCCAATGGACGCTGCAGGGGCAGAGCCTGTGGGCAGAGGTAGCGTGCACAGCACAGAGCCACCTGGCTGTGCCTCCATCTAGGAACATGTTGCTGCTTCTGGGGAGCCCCTCGAGGTAAGCACCACTCGGAGTCCACCCCACTTATCACCTGCCCCAACCCTGCACCCCCTCCCGTACCCAAACTCACTCCCAGAACCTGCACCCCCTCCTGAGCCTCCTCCCACATCCAAACACTCTCCCGGAGCCCCCTCCTGTACCCTGGACCTCTCAGTTCTGGCCCCACCTGAGAGCCCATACCCCAGTCCAGAACCTGTACTCCCTCCCACACCCCAACTCCTTGCCTCAGTCCGGAAAACCCTCCCACACTCCCTACCTCTTGACTCCACCCCACAAGCCCAGAGCCTCCTCCTGCAGCCAATGCCCTCATCCTTGACCCCACCCCAGAGCCTGCATCTCGTGCAATAGCCCAGCCTGGAGCACTCCCCCCATATCCAAAATCCCTCATTTTTGCCCCTCTCTGGAGCCCACCCTGCCAGCCAGAGCCCTCACCCCCTCCCAAGCCCCAACTCTACCCCAGTGAGACTGCATGAGTGAGGGTGGGGGAGAGTGAGTGACAGAGGTAGGGGGGTTGGAATGGGCAGGGCAGAGCCTCAAGGAAGGGCCAGGGTAGGGAGCAGGGCAAAGGTGTTTGGTTTTGTGCAATTAGAAAGTTGGCAACCTTACCTATGTAAAGTGAAGCTTTACAACTAGTGTTTCTCTTGTGAAGTCCATATGTATCCCTGAGCTCTTCATCATAGCAATTACATACTGTAATGGTAGACACCTTAATTATACAATCATACCTTTCAGAACTGAAGAATGAAACTCAAAGTTTCATCAGAATAGAGGGGGAATAAATATAAAACCCCAAAACAAATGGAATCTATTTTGAACAAATATGAGTTTTATTCAGTAAGTAGTGAACTATGAACTTGTTTTCTTGGGATTTTTGGCAATCGTTAATATGCCATTGATTTGAAAATATAAAGCTTCCCCCCTTAAGAAAACATCTTTGAGATTATTTCTGTAAGATTCAGAAGTAAGACTTGGTGCTTCAATTCAAATTATAAAATTAGTTTGGCCACTGAGAGCCAAATTCTGCTCTCAGTTATAACAGTGAATCTGGAGTATTTACGTTTGCTGCCAACATGCAGGATACTGATATGGCTGTTTCATTGATCATTTTAGCTTCAGCAGCTGAGAAACTCTTGGCTGTTTCAGCTACAAGGACAATTGATCAGATTGTTGCAGGTGGTCATCTTCAGTGTAAACTCCCTCACTATGTGAATGTACTGACCCTGGAGGGAGTTGTTATGAATATTGTTCTGCTTTGAGATCTCAAATACACTGACATTTCCTGGTTTGGTGAAACACTGCAGCTGGTTGCTGATCTGTTTGGACAAGAAACAGCACATATTGGTCCAATTATGAATCCGGATAAAACTAAGTCCCTGGTCATTACCATCGAACAGCCTCCTGCTCCAGATTGCAACCAGCTCAGTGTTAACCTCTCTGGTTGGGACATAAAGCTGGTGACAACTGTCAGATACTTGGACAGCATCATAGCATTGGAGGCATCTCGAAAGATTTGAATGCTTGTATAGCAGAGCTGCTGTCATATTTCGGGCCTTTTAGTGGTCTCTTTGGCGATGTCATGATTTTAAGCTTGCTACGAAGTAGTGGATCTGTAGAACCAGGGTTTTACCAACTTTACTGTATAGTAAGGAAACAAGGGCACTAAGGAAGTCTGAAGAGCAGCAGATTGATAGCTTCAGTTATCAGGGAGGGATAGCTCAGTGATTTGCATATTGGCCTGCTAAACCCAGGGTTGTGAGTTCAATCCTTGAGGAGGCCATTTGGGGATTGGCCCTGCTTTGAGCAGGGGGTTGGATGCGATAATCTCCAGAGGTCCCTTCCAACCCCAGTAATCTATGATTCTATGTTCATTGTCTTTGTCAGCTCTCCATATTAGGGACAAGATCAGAAATAAGGATATTCATAGTCAAAACCAACAGCTGCCTCAGTCAGCGCTGGTTTGGTTTCAGCGGCTTTCTTGGTATAGAGATATGATTAGGACTGAAGATAAATGAATTATGAAGCATGTTTATCAAGGAATGCTGCTACATGGCTGGTGATCATATGGTTCCCAAAAGCTTTGATGGTTCAATAAAATGGCCAGTGATGACATATAAACTGAATAAAGTGGACTGGATATACAAGAACCTAACTAGAGATCAGTCCAGGTTGCATTCTGTCTACAAGGATGTTATGTCCCTTTGGTATTTGCGGTGATGTAGATGAAGAAGAATAAACTGGAGTATTCTGGATTAACTCTAGTGTATGTGAACAGGATTTGGTCCTCACTGTTAATGCAATGTTCTAATTGCCTGGCTTGATCTTTATGGTTGTGTTGCAACTGTTCAGTGAATCTCACTTAATATACCACTGAGACTTCATCCCTTACAACACTTGTAAGTCTTGTATCCGTTATCTAAAAGTAGGGTTAAGGAAAAAAGAAATGGTGACGTTCTTCCCTACTGCACTTGAGTGGTTTTAAAAGAAAATAATACAGTTGTTAACTGCAAAGTAACCAAAACCTGTAATGCCAATGTCTTGATTAGCAGAGATCTGGGCTGTTTTGTTCCACAGCAAGTACAGACTAAACTTCTTTGCATCAGGGGCAGGTGGTGGTCAAGTGCTGCTTCACCACTCTGGGTACCCCAGGAAGTCTATCAGCCTATTAAGAGGAATGTAAACCTGCAACATTTTAAAGATATTAAATTATTGTTAACGTAATGATTTCATCATTCAGGCTTGTCTGTGTGGTTCAACAATGCACACTACAGAGGTGTGATTTCTAAAAGTGGGCGATGTACTGATGCACAACTGGCCTGTGGGGCCCCTGCTGGCAGGCACTAAAAGTTCCTAGTGCATGTTAATGTAATCCCGTAAACTATACTGGGGAACTTTTAGTACCTGCCAGCAGGGTCCCCATGGGCTAGTAGTGAGAAACACATTGGTGCGCTTTAAAAATCACACCCCTCCAGTGTGCACTGCTGTGCTGTGTCAACAAGCCCTTGGACTGTTCATAATTAGGGCTTTTCTGAAGTTCTTACTTGAATTTTCTCAGACAAAATTCTGATCGCTGGGGAGTTCCTAAATGAGGTACAGGGTACTGGATGAGCCCATAAATAAGGAAGGATTTCAGGATGAGTTGTGTTCCTTTCATCTGAGCCTCTGCTTCTGACATGGAGAGAGAATATGTGATTTGTTTTGTTTCTGGGCTATTTTTAAAAAATGGTCTCACCTTTCATAATTATGGTAGCTCTCTACCCATAATGAGTGAGAGAGAGGGAGAATATGAGTGTGTGGGTGAGGGAATATCTTTTTTATTGAATTAACTTCTCTTGTTGGAAGGGATGAGTTTTTGAGCTTCAGAGCTTTTTGAGTACGGGGCTTAAAAAAAAAAGAAAAAAGGAGCTGGCCAAAAATACAATCCAAACGGTATACGTGAAATATATTTTAAGTTTCTCTGAAGCATTAAATAGACCTTAACTCTTGGAAGTAACGTGTATTGAATTTTATACATTTTGCAAGTAAAATAGCAATAACCAGCATTCATTATAAAGACTATAAATATAATACATTAATTACTACTTAAGTGACAGTTTTGCTTGAGATGAGACACATTCAGGGTTATGATCATTATATCATCTAAGAAAATCCACTTTCTCAATGTAAACTTTCAGAGTGAAATTCATTCTTGTATAGATGGCTGGCACAATACCGTTGCATTTATGTCCCACTAACACACCCAGAATAGGGTTTATTTGGATTAAAAGTGAAAGTTTGTAAAGGTAAGAAGGGGCAGTTGGTGCCCAGCTCCTATTTAAAAAAAAAAAATCAGTGGGTGTTGGTGTCTAACAAAATCTCCCCATAAGTGATGGAACTTGTGCTGGACCTCTCTATATGACTTGCCAACACCTCCAGTTTGAAGAGGAATAAGAAAACTGGAAATGCTCATAAGGTTTCATGAAATTGCATGTTCAAAACTGTTGATTAGTTGTGCTACTTGCACAATATCAAGACAAGAGTCAGTGTTTTTAAAAAAAAATTCTAAAATCCCTATATGGTGTCAAGTATCAGTAGCCGTGTTAGTCTGTATCTGCAAAAACAATGAGTCCTCCGGCACCTTAAAGACTAACAGATTTATTTGGGCATAAGCTTTTGTGGGTAAAAAAAACCGCTTCTTGAGATGCATGGAGTGAAAATTACAGATGCAGGCATTATATACTGACACATGAAGAGAAGGGAGTTACCTTACAAATGGAGAACCAGTGTTGACAGTATTTTCCTTGTTGGGCCTGTCCTGTCATAGGTGACTTCTGGGTACCTGTCTCGCTCTGTCAGTCTGTTTCCTTACTTCCCTAGGTGGGTATTTGAGTTTTAAGAATGCTTGATAAACATCTTGTAAATGGACACACATCAGACATCAGGAATGGTAACATACAAAAGCGAATAGAAGAACACTTAAATCTTCCTGGACATTCTATTATAGATTTAAAAGTAGCCATACTGGAACAAAAAAACTTCAGAAACAGACTTCGAAGAGAAACTGCAGAACTAAAATTCATTTGCAAAATTTAACACCATTAATTTAGGCTTGAATAGGGACTGGGAGTGGCTAGCTCACTACAAAAGCAGCTTTACCTCTCCTGGAATTGACACCTCCTCATCCACCCTGATCAAACTGACCCTGTCAACACTGGTTCTCCACTTGTGAGGTAACTCCCTTCTCTTCAGGTGTCCGTATATAATACCCACATCTGTAATTTTCACTCCATGCATCTCCAAGAAGTGGTTTTCTACCCACGAAAGCTTATGCCCAAATAAATCTGTTAGTCTTTAAGGTGCCACTGGACTCCTTAAAATCCCTAAAAACATTGTAACGACTGAAGAGCTAAGTCCATAATCATTCGTGCAATGAATCATCCGATCTTGTATTATTAGGGCATCAAAAACAGAGCTTTGATAAGAACTTGTCAGTTTAATTACAAAATGTTTAACTGTTCAGTTAATAGGACTATTTTAGAATTTTGTTCTGAATATTGTTTTTAAAGTATTTTTGTACAGAGATACGAAAGGAGAGATTGAAAACTAGCATCTTGAGTCTAGTTTTGGCAATTTTCTTTTTAGTCAATCAGCTTTACTAGGAGTGGATGAAGACTCAGGTTGTTGCATCTCCCTTTCTATTAAAGTTGCCAATTACTCTGTATAATGTGTTCATATATAATTTTAAATATTTACAAGGAGATGGGTGGGTGTCATCAAGATCTAGAGAACCTTTGCTAAACAAAAGGGACTTCTTTCTTAGTTTTGAGTTGATTCTGAGATCTGGGACTGTTAACATTTTTTTAAACCACAAAACAACTTGTCACTTTGTAAAACTAACTCTAAATAACAAGCATTCAGCATAAAAGAAAATAGTATGTTTCTTATAAGATTTGTTGGAATCTCCTAATTTGAATCATAGTTAATGATTTCTCAGGTTCTTCCTTGGCAGCCATTTCCATGTGCTGTAACCTTTCGCTTATAGGGAGAAAAACATGTCTTCCTAAAGGGGAGGAACTTCCTTTTTTTATGGAAAGTTTTATAAAATTTAATTGCTAAATATTCCATGGTGGTCCTCCTCACTATATTTTGAAAACTTGGGATTTCCAGTAAAGTCTCTTCAGAATTTCCTTTTTAATCGAATGCTTACATTGTCAGTGTGTCTCAACCATTTTTAAGAAGGTTCCAAAAAAATTGTTTGTGGGGACATCACAGGGTTCTGATGCTAGCAAATTCTAAGGTAACTAATTACCCCATCTGCTCTTTCACCTTGCCATTTTGCTCCCCCTCTAGCAGTGCAGGAAAAATCTGTTAAAGCCAATGTTTCTTTTTGAGAAGAAGGAAATAAAATACACTCTACTGAAAAAGAGCTGAAAACACAATTTAGAGGAGTTGAGCAACACATTTGTTCAGCTGTTTATTGATGTTTTAAAAGTGTGTGTTAATTCTTGCTTTGCTTGTATTTACTAAATTCACATCTGAAGTTTTTAATGGGGCACTTCAAGCAGCGAGAGATTAAGACAAATATGTATATATTTTTAATTCTTGAAGCAGTATAACTTCACATCAGTATGTTAATATACACCATACATAACATATAGTTATATATGTCATTGAAAACATTCTCATTTGCCTTTTTTAATTAACTTGGAGCAATAATAAAATGCACATAAATATTTGATAAGTGCATTACATCTGAGATATTGAAATGATAACCGGCTTACAACTTAACTGGAAAATCCAAAATAGAGGATTGCAAGAAGAATACTTGAAGCTCCTGTTCATCACAGATTTGTTTGTTAAATCATGTTTTCACTCATCTTTAGAGGGGAACTTTAAAGAGCTGTGTGTAGTTTGTCAGTTTGTGCTTAAGTCTACATTACCTTGGCTTCTCACTGCACTGGATTCGTTATTATAACATGCACAGCTATTAAGATTGATCTGAGAGATATCTTGTCTTTTGTGGATAAAGGGACCCTGCTGTTCTCTGGGGAATTAGTATATCAAGTCACTTTTTAAAAATCTTTTGTTTGTAGCTCTCTTTTTTGAAAATATATTTTTTTGTGTGTTATCAGTCACCAGGCTCACCTTGCTCATGTTGAAAATGCTATAGGTTCTCTAATGCAGGCGTGCTTGATAATAGGCTCAGTCTGTAGTGGGGTTTACAGACACCATTTACAGTGTGTTAGTTTACAGTTACGGTTTGTTCTTGAGCAGCTTTATCTTTTTTACTGAGGTCATTATTAAAAAAGCAAGTTGCCACACATCTGAAATAAGTTTTATTTCCAGTACTTAGTTTCCAACACTTAGTTTTTCAGATACAAAGTTGTGGTAACTATTCATTACAGCAGTAGTTCTCAAACTTTTGTACTGGTGACCCCTTTCACATAGCAAGCCTCTGAGTCCAAACCCCCCCCCCCCCACATTAAAAACACGTTGTTTTTTAATACCATTATAAATGCTGGATGCAAAGGAGGATTTGGGGAGGAGGCTGACAGCTCGCGACCCCCTATGTAATAAACTCACAACTCCCTGAGGGGTCCTGACCCCCAGTTTGAGAACCCCTGCATTACAACCTTCATTAGCATAAACAATCCTTATGGAAAAGTCCTATAGAACTTTTCAAATTGCTTTTCAGTAAGGTATCTTTACCATTTATTTAATGTAATAATTTACATTTCCTATTAAATTGTATTTAAGCTCTCTGGGCAGAGACCACCTTCTATGCAGTGCCTACCATGACCCTAATCCTTGTATGAGGCTTCTAGGCTGTCACATAATACAAACAATAATATTAGTTTGTAGAGTCATTTTCACGGATTTTCTGACTTTATCCCTGTTAAATTCTATAATATTTCTACATATGGGTGCAATTACAGCTCCAGCTAGTCAATGCAAATTTGCGTTCACCTTGAGACTGGAGGATTTGGTATCTTCACTGAGTGATGCTGTGTAGCTGCAAATGTAACCGATTGTATGTGAAAGGACACTGTAAGATAGTGCTTTTTTGACAGCTGGGAGCATCACTAAGATTTGTACCAACTTGAGAAGAGTCCTAAAACTTCTCATCAACTTGCATCTTCCATAGCACAGTGCATAACACTGCCACTTAAGGACAGTCTAACCACTTGTGGCTTTGGGAAAAGTGGAGGAGAGTGCAAGGAGCCCTGTGACATGGTGATGCTTGCACACCCAGAACTGTGAGCCATTGTGTTACTACTTGTTACTTAGCAAGAATGAGAGCTTTGCTGCTGCCAAGTTGTCAGTTCCCTGAGGTACCAGTCTACCTGCCTTGCCAGCAAAATTGTTCAAGGCTCTGCCAGTCAAAATCTTGCCTTGCAGGTAACAGCCTGTACCTGAGTTACCCAGAGGTGTCTACGTGCAATGTCCAGGCCCTATCGTCGAACACTTAGAAATTAAGTTCGCTGACTCCAAAGAGACAGAGCACATGTCAGCCTGTTAGGTTAGCTGAAAATTCACCTTTCTTTTTAATACACAGCATTGAGATGGCTTTGTAATAAAACAACAATCAGTTTAACAACAAAGGCTAAAGATCTGTGATGCTAAGCAGGAATGAAAGAGGTGGTATGATTACAAGCAAACTTTATTTCAGCAATTTACAATCTTTATCTAAGTAGGTCTCTCACTTACATCAAGTTACCAGAAGCACTGGGCTTTCAGACCTAGAGGTTCCAGCTTTCATAGGCACAAGGAGTGCTGTACCCTATTTCTCCTCAGTGATAGATAACTCTGTATTTTTTCTCCCTTTACATTACCCAGAATTCATTTTCTCTGCCTCAACAGCCAGGAAGGTCTGTCCCTCAGTGTGCTCATAAAGCTGCCATTCGTTAGCTTGATTGTTTTGTTTGTTATATGTAAATATACTTTCATTGTCTGCACCCTCGTTGTCACAAGTCTACACTCTTTGTACTCCTCATGCAGGGGCCACCTGGAGGAAAGAATTCATGGGACTGGACCTACTGTTGGCAGTAATGATCCTAATGGGGTATCACTGCCCATTCGGCCTTTGACTAGTGAACAGATTTGCCCATTTATCCATGATTCCCCTCTGCACCTGGAAACTCAAGGAGACAAGCCTCCCGGAAATAGTGACTTACAGGCATAAGAGTTCTCAACCACTTGACCCTGGATTATTTTCCTCACTGATATTAAAAATAGAATGTAATCAGTTCAGAGTTGATTGACAGCTCTTGTGATTTATGCAGTTGATGGCTACTTAACAATATTAGATTTATATATAGCTATGTGCTGAGAATATGCTAGAGAACTAAATTGTTCATTATTTTAATGGTAATATATCACATCACAGCTATATGCATCACCTGTACAGCCATAACATTTGCTGTGCTAGCCATTGTTGGAAATAGGACATAAACGAAGAAATCACAAATTTAGGTGTCAATGGGTTGATGATGCTTTTTTTAAATTTTAAATTTAAATCACTATTTTAATAGGCTTTTATTTCCAAATTCATAATGTTTGAGGTAACTGGATTTGCCCCATTTCCACCTACTGTTGCTTTATTTGTTTTCTGAAGAGCAAATCATCAAAGGTCCTTACTTGTTGATGTCACATGGATATTTATGATTTAGCAAGAGTATGAGCTCTTTTATTTAGCCAAGATTTGCCAAACAATAGCTGGAATATGCATCTAACAACCTGTCCACCTGCTTCCAAATAGATTATCATTTTTAGCTTACTAGCTATTAAGCATTGTATTTTTTCTTTCCTAAGACTGACAAGTAATTAAAAGACTGTTAACAAGAAATATTTGATTAATAAGGATATCATTTTATATTTATCAGTGTTTTGTCTCCTGATCTTTAATGTCATGTGTGTCTCATAGCATCCATAGTAAACTAACACTTTCCACTAACAACTTCCCCAAAGTTGAAGACCAGATGGTGAGTTATCTATTGCCAACAGCATGGCTCAACAGTCAAAGCTCATTCTTTTCTAATGTCAGAGGACAGTATCTGTGTACACAGTTGCTAGATTTTGTGTATCTGACAAATTTATTCAATAAATGCAGAATTAGTGTGTTTTTAAAAGGCTTCTCTCAAAAAAACCTACAACTAATTTTTTTCTTCAGGAATTCCAGATAGCATATTTTATATTTGATTTTAACTTAGTGCAGCATTAAAATGATCCTGGATATTAATTGTTGAGTACAGTTTCTCTACTGTACATATTTTGTATGTTGTCATCTCAGATGAAGTTCCATGTGATGACTGACTCAAAAATTGGTTTTATAAGATTAACTGAAAAATGAACCTGACAAGGAAAAAAATTGTAAAAGTAACAGTCAATTTGGTATTGAAGGAAGCCATGCAGTCCAACTAGATCTATTTCAAACCTGTCTGGTTTGTAGTGTTCATGGGGCGTGTGTGTGTGTAACTTAATGTTGATGAAAACGTCTTTGCATAATATTAAGTAAATATTGTCTGGTACTGTTAACAAATGGCTTTTCTGTGTTTATTTTTAATAAGAAATAATTTTGACGTTTCACCACTGATAGTATTTCTTTTTTTCCTTTTCGATCTGAGTTAGCACTTGCATTGAATTAACTGCCTCAGTGTAAAAGCATGAGTCTAAGACTCAATCAGTGATGAAATTGATTTAGAAAGTAGTACAGTAGTGCTGCAGATAACTAAGGCAATTGGATTGGAGTGCTTGGAGGGTAAGTCCTTTAGTGTTATGTGAAGGGAGTAAATAAAATGTAATCACAGACAAACTGGTTTAATTCCTGCTTTAGATCTGTGCTGTGCTCATCAGACTAATAGAGTACTGGGTTTTCTTGCAATATAAAAAAGAACAGACAATTGTATTTGGTATCATTTGGTTAAAACTCATTTCACATCTGTTAAGTTGGGGGGGGGCCAGAAAACCAGACTGACAATGTAATGATTGTCTATTAAACAAGAATTACAAAGGGCAGAAAGCCATTTCTCTCAATCAATACGAGTTTTCTGATGGTAGGAGCCTTTCAGGATGTGTCTTGAGTATGCAACCTGCTCCCCTCAGTCTTGACTGCAGCAATATTGTTCTTTTTAATTCAGAATGCTGCAGCTAGAGATGACATACTTGATTAAGAAAAATGGATAGATAGAGCAAAGCTGAATTGTGAAGGTCTTTAAAGGTAAGAGCAAGAAACCTGTACTGATTATAACTGTTAGCAACTCCAGACACTTCATTCTTAAGGCCTGAACCAGGAGAGCACTTGCATAACTAAGCATGTGAATAGCCACACTGACTTCACTGACAAAATTCTGATTGCTCTTTAATTTATAAACTTGTTCCAACATTTCCACCTTTGATACCTCAGTCTCTGACAATGCTTCCCCCTTCATTACTTGGAAACAGTAGTATTAGAGAAGAAAATAAATATTTTTAGTATTGGTAACTCTGAAAGTTGGTGTCACTACTGTTTTCCAGAAAATGAAGCAGATTACGTATTGCTATACCCCTCATGCTAGTACAATATTTAGAAGTAGCATCGTGGTTCAACTGCACATGTGCCTGAACACTCAGCCATAGTATCAGCACTGAGTTTTGGTAATGCAGAGCCAGAGTGCTGTAGATACCAAGATTACAGCTCAGATCTTGCATCAAGGCACCCCATATGTTCAACTAACTCTAATCACAGGAGGCCAACTGTGTACAACAGGGGAAGTGTGTGTGTGTGTGTGTGTGTGTGTGTGTGTGTACACTCGCTATTACCAATATTCACATGTATGGAATTCTTGCAGGGCATTTAAGGTCCGCTGTTCAGAGATACTGAGCCCTCACACCGTTAGCTGAGATCTATGAGATCGACAAGTGTTTTGCACCTCAGTAAACCAGGCCCTTAAGTGTTGGAGAGACAAAGCCCTTAAATGTGGACAGACAAAGAGGCTGGGATACTAGTGTAACCCACACACCTCCCGTGTGTGGTGCTCTGTCCCCTTCTAGTGGCATTGAGACCAGTTAAAGATTAATGAGTGTGCTGCAGCTTCAGCTAAGAGCCACATGGCTTTTAGTTCATGCAGTAGAGGCTCATGCATTAAGCTTCATAGGTCTCCGGTTCGATCCCACCTGCTGATGACTGGGTTCTGTCGGTGTTACACTAGTGCCACTGTTAGTGTCTGTAGAGGGGGTTCTCAAACTTCATTGCACTGTGACTTCCTTCTGACAGCAAAAATTACTACATGACCCCAGGAGTGGGGACAGAAGCTTGAGCCCACCCGAGCCTTTCCACCTCAGGAGGGGGAAGAGGTACTAAGTCAAAGCCCAAGAGCTTTAGCCCCAAGTAGGAGGCCTGTAACTTGAGCCCTGCTGCCCAGGCCTGAAGCCAAAGCCTGAGTGCCGCTACCAGGGGCTGAAGCCCTTGACCTTCGGTCTCAGGCAGTGGGGCTTCGGCACCGGACTACGGGTCTCGGGTTTCAGCTTCGGCCTGAGGCCCAAGCAAGTCTAACACTAGTCCTGGCGACCGCATTAAAATGGGGTTGCAACCTAAGTTCCCTCTAAGATGTGTGGCCATGCAGCTGTGCAGCTCTCATTAAGTCCCGCACAGGGGCTCAGGGCTGCTGTGGGGAGCGATACCTCTCCCCTAGCACAGACCTGCCACAGCGACTGGGAGAGGCGCCCCTCCTCACCGGCCCCAGTATGGACCTGCTGTGGTGGCCGGCAGAGGCGCCCCTCCCCAGCAGCCCCAGCGCTGACCTGCTGCAGTGGCCAGGAGAGACACCCTCTCCCCACCGGCCCCAGAGCCCGCAGCCCCAGCCCTGAGCCCTCTCTTGCACCCCAATCTCCTCATCTCCGACCCCACCCCAGAGCCTTCACCCCTAACCAGAGCCCTCACCCGCTGCACCCAACCTTTTGCCTCAGCCTTGAGCCCCCTCCCACATCCTGAGCCCCTCAGCCCCACCACATGTCTCATAACAAAATTCTTTCTGCACATGGATGTAAAAAATTAGAGGGAACACTGGTTGTGACGCACTTTGGAGTCCTGACCCATAGATTGAGAACCGCTGCTTTGGAGAATCATCCCTGACTGCTGTATTGTAGTCACGAAGAGATGTTATCTGCTCTCACGTCTCAGGCTCATGCTCAGTAGCACTCGGATATTAATGGTTACGTTCAGGTAGTTACCATGATGTTACAGTGAAACCTCGCTATAACGTGACCTTTGGGGTCCAAAAAATCCCATCGCGCTAAAGGCGGGGTCGTGGTATAGTGGGTTTCAAATCAGTCAGGTGGTCCCCAAAGTGGTGCATTGAGGTGCACCACCTAGTGCCCCTGGTGCCCAGCAGGGGAGAGGAGCGTGGCTCCCCATCTACCAGGGACAGAGAGCAGGGTGCCCGCAGCCCCGGAGTTCTCTGTCCCTGGAAGGCAGGGAGCCCAGGCACCTCTTGAAGCAGGAGGGAAGCTGCTGCCCCGCACCTGCTGGGGACAGCTTCCCTCCCGCTTCAAGAGGAGCTGCGGGTCCCCGCCTGCCGTGGACAGAGAACTCTGGGGCTGTGGGCGCCGGTGCTCTCTGTCCCCAGCAGGTGCTGAGCCGTGGCTTCCCTCGTGCTTCAAGAGGAGCCGCAGCTCCCTGCCTGCCGGGGACAGACAGCACGGGCGCCTGCAGCCCCGGAGTTCTCTGTCCCAGGCAGGTGTGGGACCGCGGCTTCCCTCTGGCAGGTGCGGGGCTGCAGCTTCTCTCCCCTGCTATGGTGTTGGGGACCATCGGTACAGTATCATACTGTAGTATACTGTACCTTAAAGGAGAGCCAACCTGTGATCGCGTTATATGCGATTTCGCGTTATGGTGGGGTTTGACTGCATTTTGATTAAAAGGACCAAACTTAGTGTGACCCTATAAATGTGACTCTGTAAATAATGAGTTGGGATGTTGTAGAAAGAAACTTCTTTTCACTTAAATGTGTTTGGTTTCAGTGGAGAACTGTTAATAATACAATTAGGTAATCTTAGAAATTAATTTCCTAACATTGTCAAAAGTTATAGGAATAATGTATGAAGCATAGTGGTGTATGTGGAATTCAAATAAGCGAGATAATAACACTTAAGTTGCTGTTTTTCTAGTGGTCATGTTAACTTCATAGAGAATTTACTATCAGAATAATTTATTGTTGAAGACTGAAAATAACTTAAATATTATGTTTTCGTCATTTCTAAGGGATTCTTTGGGATCATGAAAATAATTCAGAAATGTAAATATCACATTTATTTTTCTTATGTTCTTTTTAATCAAGCCAATCTCTGGTGTCATAAAGTAGGTGGTAGAAAACACTCAGGCAACTACTAAATTTTAAATATGTTAGCAGTGTCAGAAGAGAAAGAAGATGACTGAAGGATCGTATTGGGTCTTTGTGCTATGGAATTAAAAGTAGACCAGGTTGTTTTACTTTCCTTTTTTGAAAACAAGTAATCTTCTCTAAAATGTACAGAATGAAATAATAGATGTGAGTAGTTTACTCACATTTTGTGTGGAGAGTTTTAAATCATACTATGGGTTAACAATAGAGGAAAATTTAAAAAAAGAAAAAAAAAACCCAGTGAACAAAAAACACCCAAAGAAGTTTTGGAAAATAAATACTTGTGATGAGCAGGTAAGTGGAATATATTAAATTGTCTTCTGTTCATCACGATCAAATTCATCGTCATCCCAGGCAGGGAGTGGCTACCACTCCCAGGGCCATGGCGCTGAGGGTGCTAGCCAAGGACAATATGAAGGTCAGGACCCTGATCAGGGACCACCACAGTGGTCCTTCTGGACGCCGTGGGCATACCACCAAGCGCAAGGTGCCTTCTAAGGCTCCTCTCGATCAGCTCATTCGGAGCATCGGACGCCTGAGGCCACTGTAAGCTGCCCTCCCCTGCTAGACTTGGATGCGACTGTTATTCCCCCAGACTAAGCCCATGCCACCACTGTAGTGCACCTATGACACCAGGACCTTCCACAACCAGAACTTCCCCAGGATCCACTGTTCCCGGGGGTATCCTCTTCCTCCTCGCCTGACGAGGCAGTGGCAGGCACGTCCTCTTCTGGGTCAACGCCTATCGATCTTCGGGCTCACCGGGATCTCCTGCGCAAGGTGGCACAAATCATGCACCTGCAAGTGGAGGAGGTGGTGGAAGTGGAAGATCTGATGGTGGACACTTTATTGGCTGCTGCCCCCACATGTCACCCTGCTTTTTATTAGGACCATCCAGGCTAATGCAGATACGATCTGGCAGTCCCCAGCATCTATTCTTCCGACGGCGAGAGGGGTGGAGAGGAAATATATGGTGCCCTCCAAGGGCTATGAATATCTCTGTTCACTCTCACCCTTGCTCCCTTGTGGTGCAGTCAGTGAATGAGAGGGAGCAACGTGGCCAGCAAGCGCCCGCCCCTAAGTCCAAGGACGCTAGGTGCCTGGATTTATTCGGGCACAAGATTTATTCCGCTGGTGGTCTACAGCTCAGGGTAGCTAACCAGCAGGCTCTCCTGAGCTGTTATAACTAAACCCCTGGACCTTGATGGGGAAGTTCAAAGAGTTGGTCCCCCAGGAGTCCAGGCAGGAGTTTGCGACCTTGCTCGAGGAAGGCAAGAAAGTGGCGAGGACATCCCTGCAGGCGTCTTTATATGCGGCGGACTCAGCGCCTAGAACTCTAGCCTCGGGCGTGGCCATGCGCCGCATCTCATGGCTACAAGTGTCTGGCCTTCCTCTGGAGTTGCAGCAGACCATCCAAGACCTGCCCTTTGATGGCTAAGGGCTGTTCTCTTACAAAACTGACCCCAGTCTTCAGAGCTTGAAGGGCAACTGGGCCATCATGCGCTCACTGGGCATGCATACCCCGGTGACTCAGCGCAGACCCTTCTGGCCCCAGCCCCAGCGCACCTACCCTAACCCTTGACCACGGCAAGACTTCACCAGAAGGCACGGCCGTGGTAATCGGAGGAAACAATCTGGTCCTCCTCCAGGCCAGAATCAGGGCCCCCAAAGCCATTGGTGGGGTCCAAACAAAACTTTTGAAGGTGTGCTCGAGGACAAAGCACCAATCTCCTTACTGGATCCTTTTCTGCCTTTCTGCAACCGTCTTTTCTATTTTCCTCCCTGCGTGGTCGCACATAACCTCAGATCGTTGAGTCCTATGCATGGTGGAAACTGGATACCATCTTCAGTTTGTTCTCCCTCCCCCTCCATCCCTCTTCAGGGACCCCTCTCACGAGCAACTTCTCTTACAGGAGGTAGAGGCGCTCCTGTCCATCGGAGCGATAGAAGAGGTACCAAAGGACTTGAGGGGCAGGAGGTTTTACTCTCGTTACTTCCTAATCCCCAAGGCAAAGGGGGGTTTATGGCCCATCCTGGATCTGTGCGGGCTCAACAAATTCATGGGAAAATTGAAGTTCCGCATGGTATGCCTGGGAACCATTATCCCTTCCCTGGATCCTGGAGACTGGTACGCCGTCCTCAATATGAAGGATGCGTACTTCCACTTAGCGATTTACCTGCCGCACAGACGATTCCTTTACTTTGTGGTCAGCCAGCAGCACTTCCAATTTACTGTCCTTCCCTTTCTTGGCGCTGTGGACAGGCCAGTCTTCACAAAATGTATAACTGTTGTAGCGGCCTCACTCCGCCGACATCGGATACAAGTCTTTCTATACCTCAATGACTGGCTCATTTGAGGTTCCTGCAAAACGCAGGTGTGGTCTCCTGTTTATTTCGTCATGGGCTTGTTCAAGCAACTTGGCCTCCTGCTCAACACCAAAAAGCCCACTCTGGAACCTAAACAGAGAATAGACTTCATTGGGGCGATCCTAGACTTGAATCTTGCCAGAGCATTCTTACCACAGGCCCGCTTTCAGGCCGTGATGACCATTATTCAGGGCCTCTGAAGCTTCTCGACCTCAACAGCACGCATGTGCCTCGCTCTTCTGGGCCACATGGCCTTGTGCACTTTCATGAACAGACATGCCAGACTACGTCTTGGTCCACTTAAGATCTGGTTCTCATCAGTGTACCGTCCAGGCTGAGACAACTTGGACACAATTCTTACTGTGCCAATGGAGGTCTTAGCCTCTCTGGGTTGGTGGCTGAACCCCACCTTGGTTTGCGGGGGGATGCCATTCCATGCCCCACAGCCCTCTCTAGTCCTGACCACAGACGCATCATCTCTGGGCTGGGGCGCTCACCTTGTGGAACTTCACACACAAGGTCTTTAGTCTGCACAGGACATAACCCTACACATCAACATAAGGGAACTTAGAGCGGTACACCTCACGTGTCAGGTATTCCGCGAACACCTTCAGGGCCGTTGTGTCACAGTCTTCACAGACAACACAACGGCCATGGTGGAGCAATCAGGGTGGAGCACAGTCCTCCCTCCTTTGTCAGGAAGCCATACATCCCTGGGAATTTTGCATAGCCCACTCAAGTGACCTAGTGGCGTTGTTTCAGCCAGGAGTCCAGAATACCTTGGTAGATCACCTCAGCAGGTCCTTTCTAGCTCATAAGTGGTCCATTCGCCCAGATGCTATCCATTCTGTTTTCCGGAAGTGGAGGTTTCCCTACATAGACCTCTTGGCCGCTTGTGAGAATTGGAAGTGCCAGATGTTCAGCTCTCTCCAGGGACGCCGCCCAGGCTCCCTGTTGGACGCATTCCTGATAACCTGGAAAGACCACCTGCTCTATGCCTTTCCTCCATTCCCACTGGTCCACAAGGTCCTTCTCAAGCTATGCAGGGAAAAGGCCCGCTTAATCCTGATCGCTCTAGTGTGGCCCAGACAGCATTGGTACACCATACTCATCGACCTGTCAGTGACCAAACCAATTCCTCTACCATTGTGGCCAGACCTGATAACTTGGGAACACGGCAGACTACGCCATCCAGACCTACAGTCCCTCCATCTCACAGCATGGATGCTGCATGGTTAACTCAGTCTGCGCTGCATTGCTCCAGTTTAGTGCAGCAAGTACTCTTAGGTAGCAGGAAGCCCTCCACTAGATCCACATACCTGGCCAAATGGAAAGTGCCAGTACCTACCATTCTAGTGTATCTCTGGTGCCTGAAGCAGCACGACCTAGCTGTCTCATCCATCAAGGTACACCTAGCAGCGATTTCAGCCTTCCACCCTGGCAAGAACTGGTGCTCAGTCTTCTCTAATCCTATAGTCAGTAGGTTCCTCAAGGGGTTGGAATGTTTGTACCCACAAATTTGTGATCCGGCCCCTACGTGGGACCTCAGTCTGGTCCTATCCAGGCTCGTGGGTGCCCCCTTTGAGCCAGTGGCCACTTGCTTGCTTCTGTTCCTTTCCTGGAAAACAGCTTTCCTTATCGCTATTAGATCGATGAGGCGCGTGTTGGAACTTCGGGCCCTCACAGTGGACCCTCCCTGTACGGTGTTCCATAAGGATAAGATACAACTGCGACCACACCCTGTCTTCCTCCCTAAGTTGGTGCCTCCTTCCATATCAACCAACACGTCTTCCTCCCAGTCTTCTTTCTGAAGCTGCACGCTTTGCATCAAGAGCAACAGCTGCATTCTCTAGATGTTTGTAGGGCTCTCGCCTCTTACATCGAGTGAACAAAGCCTTTTAGAAAGCTGAGCTGAGCTGTTTATAGCAGTGGCAGACCGGATGAGGGGCCTACCAGTCTCCTCACAGCGAATTTCATCTTGGGTCACGTCATGCATCCATGCGTGCTATGACTTGGCTCACGCCTCAACTAGCCACCTCATTGTCCATTCCATTTGGGCTCAAGCTTCATCTGCAGTCTTTCTGGCCTATGTGCCCATACAGGAGATCTGTCAAGCAGTGACTTGGTCATCCGTACACACCTTCACCTCCCACTATGCCATGGTGCCGCAGTCCAGAGATGATGCGGCCTTTGGTTCAGCAGTCCTTCACTCCGACATCTCACTCTGACCCCACCGCCTAGGTAAGGCTTGAGAGTCACTTAATTGGAATTGATATGAGCAAGCACTCCAAGAAGAAAAGACGGTTACTCACCTTTGTAACTTGTTCTTCAAGATGTGTTGCTCATATCCATTCCAAACCTGCCCTCCTTCCACTCTGTTGGAGTAGCCGGCAAGAAGGAACTGAGGGGGCGCTGGGTTGGCAGGGGTATATGTCCGGCGCCATAACAGCGCCACTCCAGGGGGTGCCTCAGCTGACCCACCAAGTGTTGCCAGGA
Organism: Gopherus flavomarginatus; assembly: GCF_025201925.1. Lineage (NCBI taxonomy): Eukaryota > Metazoa > Chordata > Testudines > Testudinidae > Gopherus > Gopherus flavomarginatus. The sequence continues at coordinate 20,542,909 of NC_066626.1, read as the reverse complement.
TAAAAATCTTCCGATGAACATGCACGCGGCACGCGCACACATAATTGGAATGGATATGAGCAACACATCTCGAAGAACAACAGTTACAAAGGTGAGTAACTGTCTTTTTTTTTGGTGCCTCTGGCCAGGAGGGATTTTATAGAATTGTATACAGGAGGATTGTTACCCTTCTCTTTATAGTTATGACATAACTTTTTTTTTCTCTTATGGCATCTTTCAGCTGATATCATTGCAGCTTTAGTTTTGTATCTACAGTTGCTCTGTTCTTAAATTTCACTAAAATTGGGTCATTAAATTTAATTTGAATTCTTGGATCCAAGCAGTTCACTTGCTATACCATGGAAAGTACTACTAACCATTTTTAATATAAAATTGCTGGTTCCATAGGAAATTTCTGTAGTACTTGCTTCACGTTCATTTTTTTTTTTGAACACGTGTGTGTGTGTGTGTGTGTGTGTGTGTAAATATGAGAGAATTAGCTTGTCTTTCCCCCTTCACTCTGACGCCTTAATACAAGGATGGTACAAGCATATGTACAAGTACAGTTAAACAAAAAAATACTTTTCAAGCTTAAGAGATTCAATGGCAGCTGACTTGACCTAAGCGGAGAATTTCTGTGGATTATTGTATTTCCCCAGAGGCTAAGTAAATTTGCCTTTAGCTTCTACCTTAATGTACCAGACTAGACAAGTAGTAAATCTGCAGAAATGCAGTGCCCTAGAGTGTCTTATGTCTTAATTGTATGAGTTCTAATTATTTTCCTCTAAATGCTGACTTATTTGAAGTTCTGCATATAACTTAGTTGGAATGTGAACATCCTGTATGAGTCCAGGTGAATCAAACAAGGCTCACAAAAGATGATTCTAGAAAATGGATTTAAAGGTATTTTAGAAAGTATTAGTGATGAAAGGAACCCTCATTGATTGTATTAAGGATATTATTTAGAGAATCTAAGACTTTCAAATTATCTAAATCTGTACCACTTGTTTCTTTGATGGCACAAACTTTCCCTAGTTAAGCAGAGTCTGACCAAACTTCTATTTAGATTGGAAAATTGCAAGGAACTGCTAGATCTAGATTCATGCGTCAGGAAGCAGTTATTTGATTCAGTAAGTATGCAATGTAGCTATATCTCTGATAGTCCCAGGAGAGACGAGGTAGCTGAGATAATATCGAGAGAGAGAGAGATGCTTTTGAGCCACACAGAGCTCTTCTTCAGGTCTGTGAAGGGGCCGAGAGTTACAGCAAAATGCAAGGTGGAACAAATTGTTTAGCATAAGTAGTTAGCATGTATTGTAAGGGACCATTCAAGGTAGACTTCTCCAGTCATAGGACAAAAAGAGGGAGGCTAGGGTTATAGTGTGTGGCCCTTTTCCTTTGAAAACAATGCTTGAGTATGGTGTTTGGAGACATTACACTGCCGGAGTTGACATCCTTTAGATAAAACCTATAATCATTTTTATTGATTGTGATTTGAAGAGTCAAAGGCCTATTTTTTGTAACAGGGTTGCTACTTTGATGTCCAACTTGGGTAGCTTTTCCTTGCAGTGTCAGATGGGTGTGTTATCTTCATTTCTTCTTCTGCAGTGTTGCTGTGTGCTGTTAAAGCAACACCTCTACCTCAATATAACACTGTCCTTGGAAGCCAAAAAAGCTTACCGTGTTACAAGTGAAACCACATTATATCAAACTTGCTTTGATCCACTGGAGTGCTCCCCCCCCGCCGCCCCAGAGTGTTGCTTTACCACGTTATATCCGATTTCATGTTATATCGGGTCGCGTTCCGTCGGGGTAGAGGTGTACTTTGTGTTCTATTCTAGTGGTAAGTGTGTTTATGGTGGCAGGTGAAGTGAACCTGATTATGCCACTAAAAGGTTGCCAGGAAATTACATAGGGTCCAGGGCTCACTTTTAAATGACAGGTCAGATGGTGAGATTTATTTTCTCAAATCCAAGAGGTAGAAGAGGAATTGGAGCCTTTCCAAGGATCCCATAAGGAAAACCCTTGGAACAGCCAACTTGAGGAGAAAACCTCCTGTCATAACCTCAGATTTGGACCTTAGCGTCCAAAATATGGGGGTTAGCATGAAAACCTCCAAGCTTAGTTACCAGCTTGGACCTGGTACCTGCTGCCACCACCCAAAAAATTAGAGTGTTTTGGGGCACTCTGGTCCCCCTGAAAAACCTTCCCTGGGGACCCCAAGACCCAAATCCCTTGAGTCTCACAACCAAGGGAAATAATCCTTTTTCCCTTCCCCCCTCCAGGTGCTCCTGGAGAGATACACAGACACAAGCTCTGTGAATCCAAACAGAGTGACTCCCCCTCTCCGTTCCCAGTCCTGGAAACCAAAAGCACTTTCCTATTCCCCAGAGGGAATGCAAAATCAGGCTAGCAAATCCAACACACAGATCTCCCCTTGATTTCTTCCTCCCACCAATTCCCTGGTGAGTACAGACTCAATTTCCCTGAAATTTCCCAGTAAAGAAAACTTCAACAGGTCTTAAAAGAAAGCTTTATATAAAAAAGAAAGGAAAAATACATACAAATGGTCTCTCTGTATTAAGGTGACAAAAATACAGGGTCGATTGCTTAAAAGAATATTGAATAAACAGCCTTATTCAAAAAGAATACAAATTAAAGCACTCCAGCACTTATATTCATGCAAATACCAAAGAAAAGAAACCATATAACTTACTATCTGATCTCTTTGTCCTTACACTTAGAAACAGAAGACTAGAAAGTAGAAACTACTTCTCCAAAGCTCAGAGAAAGCAGGCAGACAGACAAAAGACTCAGACACAAACTTCCCTCCACCCAGAGTTGAAAAAATCCGGTTTTCTGATTGGTCCTCTGGTCAGGTGCTTCAGGTGAAAGAGTCATTAACCCTTAGCTATCTGTTTATGACACCTCCACCTAGGACTGGTGGTGGTGGTACTGATTGTTGTTTAAGTTTAACAATAAATTAAAATCCCAGAAAGGTGCTAAGTACGTGCACACTGAAAATGTGCTGAACTCTTTGTGGAGCAGGGTATGAATTCCACTTAATTACAGTGCTTTACCTACAGAACCCCAGAAAGGATGGCAGGATACTTAATTAACTGTTTCTGAAACAGTTTGAAATCCTCCAATAAAAGGTGCCATTTATAATATACTTTATATTATTTTATTGCTATGTTTTTTAAGAAATAGGCCACTGTTTCTGGTGATCTTGTGGTATTTTGATTACTCCATCTACCCTTAAGTAACTCAATGAACATAAAGGCAATTAAAAATAATAATAGCAGAAATTTTGGGCCTTCATGTTCTATGGCTTGAGGGTGCAGTTCCAGGGGGGGGAAAAAGAACTGTATGGTAGAGAGAATAATAATTATTATTATTTATTAAGCTTTGTTGTTGCTATGCAAGTTAATTGTTTCTTCAATGCTCATCTAGGAATTCTCACTTGGAAAGTACCCATTGTTTTACGTTCTTTGAAACCGTGTCCTGAGATTGTGTAATGCAGCGTTGCAGCAAGGCAGCGTGCGCATTCATGGGAGAGCTCTCAGTGGAATTCTTCTAAGATAGTCAGTCATTTCAAGTCCCCAATTTTTGGTTCCCTAACCATTTATATCACAGAACTAGCTTTCCCTAGCTCTGTGGAATGCTTTTTTGATTATAATATAGTATCAGTTTATATTCTTGTCTGTTCACTTTCTCAGTGCCTCTAACTCTGTCTGAGGCTAGTGATTGTAAGTTTTCAGAAATCAAAATATCTCTGAACCACAGGCACCTACTTTCCAAAGTGCTGGGGTTGCTCAACCCTAGCTCTGCTCCAGGCCCCACTCCACCCCCACCTTGCCTCTTCCCATCCAGTTCCGTCCACTCCCTCCTTTCGTGCCGCATCCTTGCTCCTCCCCCCCCCCCGAAAAGCCTCCTGCCTGCACCCCGCGAAACAGCTGATTTTCAGAGGCTCTGATCTGTGGGGCCTGTTGGCGGGTGGGAGGTGCTGGGGAGGTGGGCGGAGCTGATGGGGAGCAGCTGGTGGATGCTCAGGACCCACCATTTTTTCCCCTTGGGTGCTCCAGCCCTGGCACACCCACCAAGTCGGCACCTATGCTCTGCACTCTTACTTAAACCAACTAATGGAAAGGATGGATGGATGGATAGATTCCAAAATCATCTCCCAGCAGCAGAAGAGACAATAACAGGGTCTGCATCAGCCTACCTGCAGCTCCTGGAAAATAGTCAACTACTTAGATGACTAAACTTACGATACTGAAAATGAAAAGTGTTAACTCAATATACTGCTCCTGGGTCTCCCTGAATGATTGGATCAGGGGTTTCCACTAAGCTTTGTCTGAATGGGTCCCAGAACGCTTCGATTCACAGGCAGCAGTGGTGTAAGATTTTTTTTTAATTAACTTTTTTTTTTCAAGTGCCAAGTATAGCTATGAGCTGTAGCCTCAAACTGTAATTATTCTCCTATATTAATTTAGAGAAGACTCATCCATGGAAAAGAGATCTTGCTCAAAAAGGAGAGAACCATTTTTATGGAGCTGGGGAATTGTGTTCAATCCAACAGGAAAACTACAGATTGGTTCCGTGACGGATTATTTTATATCCGATGACGCCAAGGAGTCTTTAAAAGAACATAAACCATTCTCATTAATACCTTGATGAAACTCTGAAATATGCAAAGACTCAAGAGCAGAAACTTAACAAGAGTCTTAAGGCACCTTTTTGTTTTAATGCTGGTGTGATATTGAATTGGCAGTACTAATTGTTATATGAAAGATGTAAATAATTTATTTTTCATTAGTTATAGGTTTGCAGTTAGCTTCAGTGATTATAGGGGACATTTCCTGTAATAATTATTTTATAGTCTATATTTTTGATGGTTCGGAATGAGCATGGTCTTTGCATTCCATATACTATATTCAATGTATAATTAATGATATTGGTTCTGTGTTAATTTTAATAACTTGGGCCCTACCAGATTCAGAACCATGAAAAATGTGTCATGGATTGTGAAATCTGCTCTCTCCCGGGAAATCTGGTCTCCCCCATGAAATCTGGCTATTGTGGGGCGGGGAACGTGGTTTTGCTGCCCTTACTTCTGTGCTGCTTTCAGAGCTGGGTGGCTGGATAGCAGTGGCTGCTGGCAAGGCACTCAACCCCCCTATAATAGCCTTGTGACCCCTCCACCCCTGTGACCCTCTTTTGGGTTGGGGCCTCCATGGTTACAGCATTGTGAAATTTAAGATTTAACTAACTGAAACCGTGAAATTCAAGATATTTTTAAAAATGCTATGACCATGAAATTTACTAAAATAAACTGTGAATTTTGTTGGGCTATCATGACTAGACCTTTGTTCTGTATTAAATCATGGCCATTTGCAAAGAGAAAAGGTGATCAAAATTTTTCCAATAGAATGTTTGTTTTTCTTTGGAAAATACCAATTCCTCAAAATCTAACTAGTCTACAAGAGTAAACTTTTATTAGATTTCTTCTTGGAAAAAACCTCAACAGTGCATTTTGGCAGGCACTTTATTGGAACAGAACACTCCCATTTTTAAATTTCAAAATGACTTTTTGTTTACAAACTGATATTTCATTGTGTATTCATGAAATAAAATACTATAAAAACACAATATAACAAAAATATAAAACTACTGTACACAAAGTCTAAATTGAAACAAAACTAGATCCAACATCACTTGTTTAGAAGTATTTTTTTTATGGGAAACAGAAATTTCAACATTTTCCTGAGATTCAGAATGAATTTTTTTTAACATGTCCGTATTTCCCATAGAACGGAAATGCCAATGTTCAGGCACCTTGAGTAATGAGTCTTTTTTGTTTGTTTTGCCCTCAGCAGGGTAATGTATGTAGTTTTAGTGTGTTTAAGAATATTTTTAAAATTTTGAAGGTTTTTTTGGTAGAGTTATTCGGTTTTCATCAGACTGAGACCCAATAGTTTCCCTGTGAGAGGGTGATTCTGGAAGGCAAAATTACATTTAGAACCGCCTGTTTAGACCAAAATTGCTTGGACAGACATTAAGAAATGCAGACTTCCACCTCACTGGTACTTCATTCTTTAGAGTTCTGTACATAGACAATTAAGGAAGTAATCACCCAATAAAATGTCAGGAAGTCCTCTTCTTTCATAAGAAATAAATCTGAATATTGCCTAATTCAGGAAGCACCTCTAAATTACTGAATATAACAAATTAGGTGGGACAAGTAGTAGCTGCATTCTGTGCTGCCTAGGAAGGAAAGTAGCTATATTAATGCAAAAGAACTTAAGTTTTGTAATGACTTTAGTCATTGCAGAGGAGAGAGGATGTTCTCTTGTTTTCTAGTATACCAGCAATAATGTCTGATGAGGATATAGATGTTATGTATTTGGTTGTCATGGTAATAGAATCTTGTGTTACTGTGGCAACTGAGTTAGATTATTATGGGATAGCCCGGCCAGTTTTGGCTGGCTGTGGGTTAGTTCTGCGAGTAGCAATAAAATGGCTGTTTCAAGGTTTACAGCTCTCTGTGTCTCCAGTGATTTCTTCCTAAAACTGTTGCCCCCAAGGATATAACAGCGTGGCGACGAGGATGGGATCTCTGTGCTACCCCAGCAACAGAAGGAAGTAGAAGTGAATGTACAAAACAAACAAACAAACCTTTTTTGCTGCTGGAAGGGGGTGAGAACTGGCTTGTTTGCACTGACTTTGCAAACTGAAACTAAAATCATGCCTATATTTACAGGGCCCCTGGAACCTTTTGAGGAGACTATAGTGCAACGGCCTGTATATACTGTGCATTTTGATCTTTTTGTTACTGCAAATGACATTACAGAAGAGAAGAAGAAGGTGCCAATAATCTTAAGTGTTGTAGGGGCTAAGACCTACTCCCTGCTACGCAGCTTACTACACACTGTTAAGCCTGAGACTAAATCTTACAGTGACATTGTGGAAATCCTAGGGTCCCATTTTTCTCCAAAACCACTGGTAATTGCTGAACGATATAGGTTCCACAAAAGAGACCAGAAGGAAGACGAAACAGTTGTACAATTTGTAGCAATTTTGAGAGAGCTTGCAGAACACTGTGAATTTAAGGAGATGTTAAATGATGCCCTATATGACAGGTTAGTGTGTGGCCTGCCCAGTGAAGCTATACGGAAGTGCCTATTGACAGAGGCTCAGCTTACCTTACAGAAGGCCATTGTTATTGCGGTCTCCATGGAACTGGCTACAAAGGAGGCACAATCCATCGGTGCATCCCCTAGGGTGCATGAGGTGTCATAAGAACCTATCCACAAAACTGTGGGGAGTCAGGAATTTTACCACTGTGATAAGCCAGGTCACCATGCATCAGAGTGCTGGTGTAAGGACCTAGTGTTTCAACACTATGGCAAAAAGGGACACACTGCGTGTGCCTGTAAACAAAAGAAAAAGAGGCCTGTGGTCTGACTGACCAAAAAAGGAAATCTGCATACCCTAGAGCAGATCCAGGATGACCAAGGAAATATCTCCTCCCAAGAAGAGCCACTCCACGTTTTGTCTTTGGCAGTGGGCTCACATGAATACTGGGTAACCCTGTTGTTGGATGGCAAACCTATATGCATGGAACTGGACACCGGTGCAGCCGTTTCGCTGGTCTCAGAGACTGCGTATAAAGAAAAGCTACAGCCTCTTCCGCTTAAAGCAACAAAAACAGTGCTGAAGACATATATACGGGAAAAGCTATGCCCATGTTGGGCACTACTGATGTTAAAGTGGAGCTCAATGGACAGGCTGCTAAATTGCCACTGTTTGTGGTGAGAGGTAATTACCCACCCTTAATGGGTAGGTCTTGGCTTAGGAAGATCCAGCTGAATTGGGCACAAGTGCGCCGAGTGACTAAAGAAGAAACCAATCTGACCTCTATACTAAGGAAACATGCTACTGTTTTTGGAGAGGATCTGGGAAGTATGAAAGGAATCACTGTGACATTGAACATTAAACCTGACAGTCAACCAAAATATCTGAAAGCCAGAACTGTGCCATATGCCATCAGGCCAAAGGTTGAAGCGGACCTGGAGCGCCTGGTCACCAATGGAGTCCTAATACCAGTTACCCATAGCTCATGGGGCACTCCTATCATTCCAATAGTGAAGAAAGATGGCTCCCTCTGGATTTGCGGTGATTTTAAAGTCACTGTCAACCCAGTGTTGTGTGCAGAGCAATACCCACTCCCCCACATCGATGATCTCTTTGCAGGCCTGGCTGGGGGACAAAAGTTCAGTAAGATTGATCTGAGTCAAGCGTATTTACAGATGCATGTTGATGAAAGGTCCCAAGAGCTGTTGAGTATTGTGACTCATATTGTGACCAGATCTTGTGTGGCTTGCCAGGAGTCCAGTGCTATCTGGATGACATCCTGGTCACTGGAAGGAATGAGGAGGATCACCTAAAGAATTTAGAGGCTACCCTACAAAGACTGGAGGAGTATGGACTATGAGTCTGCAAAGACAAGTGTGAATTCTTCCAGCCCTCTGTTGAATATTTGAGGCACATAATTGATGCTACAGGTCTTCGTAAGGCCCCTGCCAAAGTTAAGGCTATTGTGGAGGCTCCCCCTCCTCAAAATGTTTGCCAGTTTCGCGCGTTTCTAGGACTATTGAACTATTATGGAAAGTTCATCTCACAGTTAGCCACACTGCTAAAACCACTTCACGAACTCCTTGGGCAGAACAAGGCCTAGAAGTGGACTGAAGCCTGTGATGTTGCATTAAACAAAGCTAAGAATGCATTGCTAAATTCTGAAGTTCTGATGCACTTTGATCCATCCTTAACTCTACAGTTCGCCTGCGATGCCTCCCTTTATGGAGTGGGAGCAGTCGTGTCACACATTATGCCTTTGGGAGAAGAGAGACCTATTGCTTTTGCTTCATGCACCTTAAGCAATGCAGAAACTAACTGTGCACAAATTGAACATGAGGCATTGGGAATTGTTTTCAGAATTCGGAAGTTTCATCAGTACCTGTTCCGATGGAAGTTTACTCTTCTCACAGACCATCGACCTCTGACTTCAATTTTTGGACCCCACACACGCATTCCTCCATTAGCCACTAGTCGTTTGCAGCGATGGGCGTTGTTGCTTTCCACGCATGCACATGAAATCAAATATTGGAAATCCACTCTGCACGGCAGTGCGGATGGTCTCTCAAGGCTGCCTTTGCCAGTCAACTGTCGAGATATTGCCCAGAAGGAAATCCTTTTACTTCGAACAGGTGGAGAATACACTCCATCACCGCTACTCAGGTAAAGAGTTGACCCAGTATTGTCCCAGGTTATGGACCTGGACCTGGACCTGGTGATGCATGGAACATCTTGACGAACCTCTCTGGTTTCCTTGTTACCTACATGTCCAGGAGGACGGACTTATCAATCCAATCTGGTTGTTTGTTGTGGGGGAGATGTGTCATTATCCCACCACCACTTTGATCACAGATGTTAGAACAGCTCCATTCCGGTCACTGTGGAATAGTGCGCTTGAAGGAAATTGCACGAAGCTATTTTTGGTGGCCTGGATTGGACAGTGCTATTGAAGAGAAGGCAAGAGCTTGTATGTCATGTCAGGGTGTGAGGAAGGCACCCCAGTGGGCACCCCTGTATCCATGGGACTGGCCTGAAAACCCATGGCAAGGTATTCACGTTGACTTTGCTGGCCGCCTTGAAGGAAGCATGTTCTTGGTGGTGGTAGATGCCCATTCTAAATGGCCAGAAGTCTCTCTAAGGCAGTCCACTACTGCAGAGAGTACTATCCAAAAACTACAAGGACTCTTCAGTCGTTTCAGTCTGCCAGAACAACTTGTGAGCGACAACGGACCGCAGTTCGTCTCTCTCAGGAGTTTCAAAAGTTTATGAAGGCAAATGAGATACACCACATCCCTTCAGAACCGTATCATCCATCCACCAATGGATTAGCTGGAAGATTTGTGCAGGCAATGAAACAAGCCTTAAAATCAGCAAGGGGACAATTATCTATTCAAAAGTGTCTGGATGCCTTCTTACTATCCTACAGAAATACACCTCATGTTATGACCAAGGCATCCCTGGCCTTTCTAATGATGGGACGACAGCTGCACACTTGCTTTGATCTGCTGAAACCTTCTGAACCCTGACATGTGCAATGTCAGCAGCAATATCAAGTCATGAGGCGTGCACCCAGAGCAAAAGACTGAACCTTTAGGCCGGGACAGCTGGTTTTGGCTCAGAATTATACTTTTGGAGCTAAATGGGTCCCTGCCACTGTCATTGCTCAAACGGGACCTGTTTTGTATACAGTCCGAACTGAAGAGGCTCTCATCTGGTGGCAACATGTGGATCGACTGCTGCCAGGTCATACCAGTCCTCAGGACACATCTTTGGTTGAGTTGCCTGACTTCATCACCTCTGGTGAGACACCGACTCAAGAGTCTCCTGTTCCTGACTTTTCCCCTCCATTACAGCCAGCGGCAGAGAGACCTCTCTGCCTGGCAAGAACTGATACCCTATCCTCACCCATTCACTCTATGAACCCGGAGCCCATTGTCAGGCCCGCGCCCAAGACACTTTCGGGTGCAACAACACCAGAAGTCCGCCGTCATCCACCTAGAGACAGAAGGCCTCCTCATTGGCTGGATCTTTAGCTAGGGTGAACCCACGGTTACAGGGCAAAATAATCCCCGGGTTTTAGCCGGGAATGGAGGCAGTCTACCCTCCTTCTCTAGTTTAGTGTTTTTGTTTTATTTAGGGGACATTCTTATTAAGGGAGGAGGAATATGTTGTATATTAGGTTGTCATGGTAATAGAATCTTGTGTTGCTATGGCAATTGAGTTAGATTATTAGGGGATAGTCCAGCCAGTTTTGGCTGGCTGTTGGTTAGTTCTGTGAGTGGCAATAAAATGGCTGTTTCAAGGTTTACAGCTCTCTGTGTCTCCAGTGATTTCTTCCTAAAACTGTTGCCCCCAAGGATATAACAATAGATCTCCTGATAAATCTCTCAATTTTCTATTGGTTTTATGTACCATTTATTCCTGTCTAACAAATGAGTTCTTATTGGGAAAGACTTTAGTGCTGTAAAAACACAAATTCTATACTAGCCCTCTCCCCTCCAATTTCTAGATAAACAGAAAATCAAACCCTCAGTTCTATCTTTGTGGAACAACTTGTATTCAATATCTGAAGGCGACTGAACCCAAGTGGTAAAGACTTAATTTTTTTTTTATGCTGAAGTACATGATTCCTCTACTAGAATACAATTTTTCAGTAAAAGTGAAAAAGCTTTAAAATATTTAGTTTCTAAGATGTGTGGTACCTGTTTGAGATCATGCACCGGTATATGAAGTGGTAGATTCACAAATATTTTAAAATAAATAATCTCACTTGGGGGTTTATATTGCTGCCCATTATCACTGTATCTAAGCACCTGCCATATAAAATCAATAGCAATAGTGAAGTCCTTCTGGGATTTCATGGAGTCTCTCTGGCACTTCTCCATTTTCAGGATAGAGTTTATACATTTTATCAAATTTATTTGATTTTCATTGATTTTTTTTTTTAACTTGGTGTGTTTTTTGGTAGAATGGGGTGTCAGTATTGTCATAAAATCATAGAATATCAGGGTTGGAAGGGACCTCCGGAGGTCATCTAGTCCAACCCCCTGCTCAAAGCAGGACCAATCCCCAGACAGATTTTTGCCCCCGATCCCTAAATGGCTCCCTCAAGGATTGAACTCACCACCCTGGGTTTAGCAGGCCAATGCTTAAACCACAGAGCTATCTTTCCCCAATGTGAGTGTCGTTATGTTGAAAAAGCTTGTTCAGAGAGGAAGGTTTTAAACCTGATTTTCTCGTGCTAGTCTAGACCATGGAAGAGATGAGCGACTGCTTCCTGTACCAGCGGGAGCCTGCGCATCATTTTCACATTAAGGACTTGTCTCCATTATCAGGGAGATCCACACTGCCGCAATCAATGCAGCAGGGATCATTTTAGCGGGTCTAGTGCCAAGTATAGCGATGAGTCGACCAGAGAGCATCCTCTGTTGTTGCAGTGCAGTGAAGACACCGGGGTAAGTCTACCAAAGCTATGTCGACTCCAGCTACGTTATTCACGTAGTTGGAGTAACGTGACTTAGGTAGACTTTCCCCAGTAGTGAAGACAAGCCCTAAGATTCAGATACAGTGAATTACAGCAATCCAACCTGGGGATTACCGTGGCCAAGTTCTCATCTGGGAGGAAGGGGCAAAGTTTCCTAGTGAGCTAGAGATGAAAGGCAGAATTTTTAGAAATGAATACTACCTTTTATCCAAGCTTTGCAAGGAGTCAGCAGCTTCTCAATACTTTGAATGGAGGCTATATACCTTTATTGGGAGATAGAGACACTGTCCCTGCATCTGTCCAAAATATTTGCATTTACCAATGAGCATCATTTTGTTCCTGCCCAGGTTGATTTTGAGCCAGCTGCTCTTCATCCAGTACCTGATTTCTTGTGGATTTTTTGACATCTTTGTTTGCAGTGGTTTTGTGGCCATGTTGTCCCAGAGTTATTAGAGAGACAAAGTGGGTGAGTGTAATCTGTTTTATTGGACCAACTTCTTTTCATGAAAAAGACTAGCTTTCAAGCTAGACAGAGCTCTTCTTCTGGTCTGGGAGAGGTGCTCAGAAGGTCACAGTTAAATAGAAAGTGGAACAGATTGTTTAGCATAAGTAGTTAAGTAACATAAGTAGTTAAGGGACAAAACACACCGTGAAACCAATGATATACCTGAGATACATCAATGATACTTTTATCCTGTGAAGAGAGGGTTGAACTCCCTCATAGATTTCAGCTACAACTTCAACAACCACCACCTGTCCATTAAACTCTCTCTGGAACATTCCTGCACTTCATGGACACCATAATCAGTTTCACCAATAGAACCCTAGGGACAACTATATACAGGAAACCCATGGATCACCACAACCACCTCCATTGATCCAGTAACCATCCCAAACACACCAGAAAATCTATTATCTACAGCCAGGCACTCAGATACCACAGAATATGCTCTGAGTAAAAAGTACAGGACACACTCAAAACCACCTTCACCAAACAAGGACACTCCACCAGATAAGTAGATCACATCATGGAATGAGCCACCCAAATATTGTGAGAGAACTTGCTTCAATTTAGAAATAAAACCCTCTGCTACTACACACCCCTAGTTATCTACCACTCCACACTGGAACCCATATGGGGTATCATTAAACAACTACAACCTATACTTGATGGGGATCCCGTTCTGAAATAAATCTTTCCTGAACCCCCTCTTCTAGCCTTCAGTCAAAAATTGGAACTACTGTATACTGGGCTATCTACTAAATTACAGTTATTCTGTAGGTTTTGTGAAGAGATTTAAGGACATGCATTATAGGAATAACCATTATTACATACATGATGCAAACCATAAGACCCCCTTTTAGCAGAGCAGTTGATCTTGGACAGGAAATTGTAACTTAACATTGCTGCTTCCTGAGAAAAACTCAAGCCAAATAAATTCAGTTATAATTTTAAAACTGTCACAAACCACTCTCTTGCATGGCCTATAAGAGATTGGAAATACTGTATTGTTTAAAATTGTGGTAATAACCCAAATGTCTAACTCTCAGTTATAATGGAAGAAAATTAAAAATGATTTAATAAAAATTAAGCACTACAAATTTTTTCATTCATTCTTGGAAACTCTTACTGCACCACCAAGATGGGTGTGGGTTGTCGGTATATTTGGGTGGGATGTGTGGGGAAGGAGAGTTGAACCTAAAAATCCGACAGGTTACCAAATAACAAAATAATACTAATTACTGAAGAACAGAAAGTACAATTTTGAAACAGATGTAGAGGAAGTTCACAGTTCTGCACAGGGCCTTCCAAAAAGTTAATGTGCAGGGCCATAGATCTTTAGCTGCAAGGTTTTATAAATCCTTACAGAAATTCTAATACCTCAAATACTTTAAAGATTTTATCACTCCTTTTAAACCAGGAAAATTGCCCCAAATCCTTTTTAGAGTTCCAGTGTAACTGTACTTCTGAAAAAAAGGCTGAAAATTCCTTTAAAAAAAGACACATCAGATTAATCCATATAATTGATTTAGACAATAAAATTTAGTAGAAGTCTTAATAAATGTGCTGTCACTTGCCCTACCGTTATAATTCACACAGACCCATCTTGTTTTATTCCATGGGAAGCCACAAATCCTAATATTCAACAAGCACTGAACCGTTCATCACATTAAATGAGTAGATTAAAACTGTCTTTTGCCATCATTAGATGCAGAGAAAACATTCAATAGGGTTTTTTTTTAGGACTATCGTTTTGTAGTAGTGAAGAAATTTAACTTTAAAAATCAATTTATGTCCATCATACTGTTCTAGAATTTTCCACATCTTTAATTTGAGCCAGTTCCAGACAGACTTTCTCCTTGGAGAGCAGCACCAGGCAAGGGCATCCTTTATCACCATTCTCTTTTGCTCCATTAGTTGAAACACTTGCCATAGCTATCAAAGTGCCCGCTACAATGTCTCCACAATCCAGTGCTGGCTGAAATTACACCTTAATCAAAGATTTGTAGCTATTTGTCTTATTTTCAAGTGGTGCAGGCATTTCTCAAGTTATTCCTAACATCACCGGTAACTCTAATGGAAGATATAATTTTCCATGGTGACCTTCTACAGTAAGTTTTAGAAGTTCAAAATGCGACCTCTAACAATTCAATGAAATCTACTTAACCTTAATAAAAATAGCCCTGTGGACTAATGTGTGAAGCAAATTTGATTCTAGATCAAGTCACTTTGGATTTATGCTTTTATAATTTTTTTTTAAAAAACAAACTTTTTTTGCAAGGTCAAGTTGCTTGTTCTTCTTCGAGTGCTTGCTCATATCCATTCCACTTAGGTGTGTGCGTGCCGCATGCACGTTCGTCGAAGATTTTTACCCTAGCAACACTCGGTGGGTACATCAGAATCGCGGTCCTGAGCATAAGAGCTGTCCGTGTGGGAGGACACTGGTGCGTGTCTGGATGGCCATGGAGGTGCTGAAAAGCCCTGGGCAGAGTCTCTGTCTCTAGCAGACCTTGCTCTACTCGGCACCGGGGATTGGTACCGGGAACGAGATCAGGACCTGCGACCGGATTGGTGCTGGGAGGTTGACCAAGATCTCGAGGCTCGACGTCAAGAGCGGTGCCGGGAGCTGGAACGGTGCTGAGAGTAGCGGGCTGGCGAAGGGATATCGACTGTTGCTGCAAGTGCGACTGGTACAGAGGAGGAGAATGGTACCGGGATTGCGAGCGGCGTCGGGAGCAGGAGCGCCGATGGGAACTGGAATGTCTGCGGTACCATGATCGTGAACGGTGCCGCTCTGCTGTGCCGACAGAGGATCGTCTTATCAAGGCAGGCTTGCGGATAAACTGTATTACCTGCACCGGCGGTGCCAGGGGTTGAGGCAGCGTCGACTCTGTCATGGCAATCAGATCCCTTGCCGTTGAGAATGTCTGTCTCCAGTGTGGATTGAATAGTAAGCTCAATCACGGCTCGTGCCTTGGAGCTGACAGGCACTGGACTCGATGGCCCTCGTGGGACCAGAATCGACAGTGCCGACGTCGTCGGTGCCAGGCGATCCGACTTAGATGAGCTCTCTGGCTGCGGTGCAGGTGGCATGGAAGCAGCAGGAGTCTTAGGCTTTCCCGACTTCGATACCGGCGGCGGCCGGTGCCGAGAGGGCTTGGCAGTACTGGTGCGGTCCGGTGCCGAGGAGGTGCTTCTGCCCGCTGATTGACCAGCGCTCGGTGCCGAAGGCGGAGGGGTAAGAGCTGCCTCCATGAGGAGCTGCTTTAGCTGAAAGTCCTGCTCCTTTTTTGTTCATGGCTTAAAAGTCTTGCAAATTCGACACTGACCTGTCAGGTGAGATTCCTCGATGCACTTAAGGCAGGAGTTGTGTGGATCTCCTGTCGGCATCGGCTTATGACAGGCCAAGCACGGTTTGAAACCCGAGTGCGGGGAAGGAGCTAATCCCCGAACCCCTCTTAACTATACACTAACTATGAACAATAAAAATTAACTATATTGATCTAACTTTGAACTATATACACAACAAAATTACTAGAGAACTACGAGTAGCTAGGGAGATGGAGGTCAGTAAAACCACACTTCACTGTTCCAACGACCAACATGGGCGGTAAGAAGGAACTGAGCGGTGATTGGGTTGTCAGGGGTATATATCCGGCTCCATGGCGACACCACTCCAGGGGGCGCCCAGCCGACCCACCGAGTGTTGCTAGGGTAAAAATCTTCCGACGAACGTGCACGCGGCGCACGCACACCTAACTGGAATGGATGTGAGCAACACATCTCGAAGAACAACAGTTACAAAGGTGCGTAACAGTCTGTTGTTTTTTTTTTTTAATTTAACCTCAAACTTTAAAGAGCTTTGACCCTATAAAATAAATTTTGGGAAATAAGGAAAGAGAAAGTTCAGTGATTATGGGTACAAAGGGAAGGCTGTGTTTTAAAAACAAACAAACAAACAATAAAATCCCACAAAACCTCCTTTTGCCCCCTTTCTGACATTTGGGAAACTGAGTCATAACCTTATGGAACCAAAACTATGGATCCATTGTGATAGACTATAGCTTGTTTTAAAGGCTTCAATTCTGCTTCTAAATACAGTATCTGAAACTTAGATATAGAACTGCATCATTTCTCACAAATGAGCCTGATAATCAGTTGAAACTTTATTTTTGTGACAGGGAGAGCAAATTTTACAATTTTCCAGATTTTACTTTTGCTGTATTATTCTGGGACTTCTGATGAGCATCTCAGAAAACAGTCCCTGAAAGGAGGTTAGCCACTGATGTAGACATTAGATAAACTCATTGTAGTAACAGACCTAGAAAGAAATACCCTGAAGTATAATCCACAGCAAAACCTAAACTCTCTTGCTTTAAGGAATGTCCTAGTAGCCTTAGGGAGGATATTAATGGAACTTCTAAGGTTTAACCTTGTTTTAAGACTATTATGCAGTCCTTGCTTTAAAGTGAGGAATTTTAAATAGATTAACATGACGAACAACATGGTACAGCATAAGGCTAGCATGACACTGTTGTTACTGTCCAGCTGACTTCTTAATTATAAGCATACATGCTCTTTTAAAATCATGCAGATCAGTTCCTGAAGTTTTATTCTTTCTGGTTTAAGGAAAATATTTGACCTTCATTTAAAGGAATATTTTTCTTAATCTAAAAGAAGGATAAAACCATAAATTTGTGTGTTTATGATAAATTCTTTGGCATTTTCACTTTAATGATTTTAAGTATGAAAGAGATCAAAATATATGTAACTTACTGCAAAAGCATAATATATTTGATTCTAATAGTAAATTAATAATTTACACAGAATATTTCAAAGCACTGTTTAAAATTTACCCGGAAGTGCATCAACATTTCTTTGATACCTATGAATTGGGCAGCTAATTTCTTGGAGATACTGTGTTAAAACCGTTAGACATACAAATAGGATAGTTCACAAGCACTCTGACTCTTGCTGGGATTTTCGAAGGAGTCCAGGGGAGTTGGGTGCCGAACTCTCCAAGACTTCTTTGAAAATCTCAATCCAAATCCAGAAATGCATATTTTATTTGTATTGGTGAAATAAAGGATAAGGAAAAATACTAGTACCAGTAAATCATACTATTGTGGTTTAAATCTTCCCACACATCATTGTTCATGGTTTTGTTAGCCGCCCACTATGAGGGAGAACAACATGTAGTCATGACGAGTTACTTAAAAAATTGCTTCTAACCCTTGTTCTTCTAAACCCTTAATCTTTTTCAGTAAGGAGTGTATTTGCACATACTTTACATCACATCCTTTTTGCTTATTGAAAGTATATGGTGACTTGAAAATTTCATTAAGTACTAATTTATGGGTAATTGTGATGTCTACACATCTGTATGAGTATTCAAATTCAAAACTGTTTTGTATCAACTGAATGCTTTGCTGGGTGGGCCTAATTTAACTAAAGGAACTTGCAGAAGGTCCTTTTTTATGCCTATCATTTGATCTATTCTGTACTTATAGTATATAAAGCAAGACAAGATAGAGGGTGTGTTGAAACAAAACAGGAAGAATTAGAGCACAATTTCGCTACTTAAACACGAGGAGCATTGAGGTCAAGCAAGAAGAGCGGGAAGTGAGGTGACACTAAATGATGGAGGATCTAGAGAACATAATAGAAATTTGGTTGGGAAGATTCTCATAACAAGTACATCACTATAGAGTAAGTAATATGAGCTATAAAGAAGAGATTAAATGAAGAAGAGGGAAAAGGGAGGATGTCAACATTATGTACAATGCTATTGAGCTACAATCTGCCAATGATTAAATTCTTTCAGGAAAAATTTAAAGAATGAAAATAAAGAAGTGACTGAGCATCTGCTACAGACTGCGAGAACAGAAGGAAAAAAGGGAAGACTTCTCAGACCTACAGTCAATGTACTCTAAGGTACAGAGCTCCATTTTATTGAGGATTTCAACAATTGGACATGTGGTAGACAACAAACAGTCTAACAGTTTTCATCAAAGACGTTTCTAAGTTACAAAGAAGGGAAGTTTGATTTGGAAAAACAAAGATTCCAACTAGGGTAGAAGTCATCCAGTATCACCTATTTAGTGATAGGGAATTTAGGAATCAGTGACTATGAGTTTCTTGAATTCAGCATATTAAGGAATGAGTTCATAGTACACTGCAGCCTGGTCTATATTACGGGGTTAGATCAAATTTAGCCGCTTTAGGTCAATTTAAAAATGAATGTGTCCACACAATCAACCCCACTCCGTTGACCTAAAGGTCTCTTAAAATCGACTTCTGTACTCGTCCCCGGCAAGGGGAGTAGCACTAAAATCGACCTGGCTGGATCGAATTTGGGGTAGTGCTGCCGCAAATTGACGGTATTGGCCTCCGGGAGCTATCTGAGAGCGCTCCATTGTGACCGCTTTGGACAGCACTTTGAACTCTGATGCACTAGCCAGTGCACACAGGAAAATCCCTGGGAACTTGTGAATTTTATTTCCTGTTTGGTCAGCATGGCAAAGTCAGCAGCACAGGTGTCTATGCAGTCCCCCCAAAATCATAGCCCCCTATCATCTGCATCCCTGAAGTTACCGCAGATTAGAAGGCGAAAAAAATGCACTCGCGATGACGTGGTTTCCGAGCTCATGCAGTCCTCCCACACTGATAGGGCATAGCTTAATGCTTGGAGGCATTCAGTAGCAGGGGCCAGGAAAGAATTAAGTGAGCGGCAAGAGCGGAAACAGGATGCGATGCTTATGGAGCAAACGGACATAATGAAGCGTCTGTTGGAGCTGCAGGAAAGCCAAGAAGAGCAGAGATTCCCACTGTATCCACTGTATAACCACCTACCCTCCTCCCCATGTTCCATAGCCTCCTCACCCAGTTGCCCAAGAACATAGAGGGGGAGGCTCCGGGCATGCAGCCAATCCACTCCACAGGATCTCCCAAGCAACGTAAGGCTGTCATTTAAACAGTTTGATTTTTAGTGTGGCTACATTAAGCAATGTGGCCTTGTCTTTTCCCCCTCCCCCATCCCATCCGGGCTACCTTGTCCGTCATCTCATTATTATTATTTTTTTTAAATAATAAAGAAAGAATGCATGGTTTCAAAACAATAGCTACTTTATTTTGAAGCGGGGAGGGTGGTTGGCTTACAGGGAATTAAAATCAACAAAGGGGGTGGGTTTGCATCAAAGAGAGAGACTCAACTGTCACACCGAAGCCTGGCCAGTCATGAAATTGGTTTTCAAAGCCTCCCTGATGCGCAGCGGACCTTACTGTGCTCTTCTAATCACCTTTGTGTCTGTCTGCTCAAAATCGGATGCCAGGTGATATGCCTCAACCTCCCACTCTGCCATAAAGATCTCCTCCTTAAACTCTCACAGATTTTATGGCGCACACAGCAAGCAGCAATAACAATGGGATGTGGGTTGTGCTGAGGTCTGACCAACAGTGCCAGCGAGCTTTTAAACGTCCAAAGACACATTCTGTCACCATTCTGCACTTGCTCAACCTATAGTTGAACTGCTCCTTACTACTGTCCAGGCTTCGTGAACGGATCCCCTGAGCTTGTTGCTGGGGAGCAGGAGAGCAGAGTTGCAGGGGAAGTGATGGAGCTGTACACCATGTCCTGGAGGTTGCTAGGAGCCGGGCAGGGAAGACGTTCCCAGAGCCCCCAGCCAAGCTACATGTCCGATGAGGATGGTTACCAGTCCCTACTGCACCGTCTGGTGCCAGCAGCACCCAGGAGGACCAGTACGGATCCCCAAGCTCATCGCAGGGGAGCAGGAGAGCAGAGTTGCAGCAGAAGCAGTAGATGACGACAGTTAGCAGTCCTACTGCACCGTCTGCTGCAAAGGCAAGGAGCTGCTGCTGTGTAGCAATGCCAGCCACTGCAGGTGCTTCTGTGTCGAATGCTTGGAGGTCCGGGTAGGGTAATGTACCTCAGCTAAGGCAAAAGAGCAAGAGCCTTGGAACTGTTACATGTGTCAACCACAGAAGTGCAATGGAGTGTTGCAGCGCTGACTGGACTGGAATGTACGGCTGCAAGACTTCTTCACCAGAGACAAAGGACAGGAATACGATGCACCTAAAATCTAAAAAAGCCTGCACGTTTCCCATAGTCACTACCCTTGATTACAGAACGTCAATGATTTCATTGGCTACTTGGATCACAGCAGCCCCCACAGTAGACTTGCCCACAGCAGCAGCGGTGACGGTGAGCTGTGCTTAATGTGGACATGCATAATTTACTGTATAAAATAGATTTCTAAAAATCGACTTCTATAAAAATCAACCTTATTTCGTAGTGTAGACATACCCTGCTATTGTAGTTCAAGGAAACAAATTTTGAGGAAATAAGAAAGCTATTGAGTAAGGTGGAATAATAGGAAGAAAGTATTCAAATAATCAGTGCTGAAAAAGACTGGAAAATCCCAAAAGACCTTTGATCTTGGGCCCTGCAGACTACACTTCTTTGTTGGGGGAGATATGGTGGGGAGAAGAAGTGGCCAGTCTGGCTCCAATGGATTGCTCTTTAATATGTGTCAGTGGTTGTTGGGAGGTGTGTGTGTGGTAGTGTACTAAAAATTGAAAAGGGTTAAACAACAAAACAGGAATATCAAGTCAGTTCAGGCTTGCAAGTTAAAAGGGAGGGCAATAAACAGACTGAGTTTTACTAGCTAAAGTTAAGGGCAATTAAAATATTAACTTGTGGATAATTTTGAAAAACTCGCAGCTAACTGAAGAATTAGTGAAACTTTAGAAGAAAAGCAGATGCACAGATTCCTAATGTGTGAGAGAGAAATCCTGTCAATTCCCATCTTTTATCTTCTACTACAAGTGGAAAAAATGGAACATTTATTAAGAGGAAAAAATAGGCACCAGAAATGTGTGAAGAATATGTTTGGCTAGACAAACTTACCTTTTGTTGGTGGATCTTTGTAATTAGATCATAATATAGTTGGAGGGTGGCAGTCTGAAAGTGTCCAAATAGGAATTAAAGGATGTAAGCCAAAGATAAGATTCTCTTTTATCCAATAAAGGCATAGAGAAGATCAATGCGACAGGTATGGTATCTACTACCTGGCCTGAGTGATCCATAGTAATAAAAGCATATTTCCATGTAGACAACCCATACCATTCCTGATAGGGATTGGTAAATTCCACTTGGAATAAGTCACTCTCTTGACTTTCTAGATCCCCTGCAACTGACTGTAGGAATTTCCACTGGAGTGAGTATGGAGATTTTTATGTATTTACTTAATTTTTTGTCATGCTGAAGAAAACTTTATATAAACTGCAGTGATTTTGGTTTTCTTTTGGCATTTCTATTGTTAGATACATGAATTTGTGTTTGTAAAGATATACCACAGAGCCTCCCAGATTCTCACTTTGCTAATCTCTAATAATCACAGTAATGATCACAGAGCATCATTTCTACCCTCTAACTGGTGCAGTCAGAACTTGTTACTAAAACTTTCACTTATGCAAAATATACAGCGCATGCTATGATTTAAAAATACTGTAGACTACAAGTGTCAAAATAAAGTAATGTTGTAAATTTTGTACTACAGTACAAAAACCCTGCGGTTTTTAATAGTTTGTTTGCTTATTGGGCAGTTTGCAAAAGTCTGTAACCCACAAAGCGTCTCCTAGTTGTACATACAAATCGGTGAAATACTACTCTATTGTTCATAGTGAGCTCATCCTGTCTCACTATTTTATCTGAAATTATATCAGGAATCTGAATCTATAACAGTTCAATCATTTCCGTTGCAAGAATATATAATGTAAAAATACAGGATTTTGACTAACCGAAGAATCTCTCATACAAAACTCTCTATCAGTCCAGCTTAAACCTCTAATTAAATGAGTATCATGAACAAGAGAAATTGAGGAAAATACTGATAAGAACATTTTTTAAATGTTCTCTTTAACTGCTTAAGTTTTGTTTCCCTTTTTATTGACACGTCCACTTTTCATATACAACATAGAGGTAGCGGATGAGTCTGGGGGCAGAATGGTTAAGCCAGTAAGATAGATGTTTCATTTTAAAAGTTAACAACTAATGACAGAATCTATGTCTTAGCTGATGATGTTTAACCCTTACGATAAACTTGCATGCTAAATGTGTCCTTGAAATAACATGTTCAACTGGAAACTAACTCATGTGTTTAGGAGAACTTGGAGTCTTCTCATAATGTTTTGCAGGCTGCGTATTTCTCTGAGGCCTCTATTGACCTATTGAACAGTTCTCATCCTGTAGCTCTGTGCATCTAATGTGCCTGCTAGGTCAATGAACATTAACTTTGGAAAGGGTTTGATCCTTTGTCTTCTTGAATTAGAGAGTAGATACAATGCATGTGAAACTAAGTGTGGTATTGCAGACCATTTATAGGTTAAAAGCAGGAGAATCCTAATTCCCTTCCCTTTGTTTTGGCAAATGAAGGATGAATTTTTATATATCAAGACTGCTACCTAAATGGAAAAAGATCAGAGTGGAGAATAGTCATATACATAAAAGAAATGGTTAGAACCAATTGTTTCCTTTAAAAAAAAAAAAAAAAAAAAGTAAATTCACACCTACGTCAGTTAAACAGTCAGTATTTATATTACATTATTGTGTGCAAATGATACTGAAATTTCCTGCTTCTGTATTTAGTTATTATTGCATCGAGTTCCGTTGTACAGAGCTAGATGGAGCTATAAGATCTTTTGTGAATAGATACAAGGCGAGGGACTTTTTGTTAAGTTCATTTGTAACACCTACCAAAATTCCCATTTTAAGAGGTTTCATACCACCTTTCTCCTAAAAAGGGTGTCAGAAAGTGATTCTTGAGAGTTGCGGGTGCATAGTGCAAGTAGAAATGATTCTGAATTTTATTATGGATCATTTGTCTGTGAGAAGCTTCTGAAAAGTAAAAATATGTGCTAGTCCATAAACGTTCTGTAACTGAAGAGACATTGTCTAACTCACATTTTTTTTAATCTGAAAAATGTGCTCCATTGATGAATGCAGACATTATTGAAACTGACAGGAGAGTGAATGTGATGGTAGCATGTATAGGACCTGTCTGAAAAGTATGAGAGTGGAGGAGGCTGGAAGTGCAGACAACTTGGAGAAGCTGATAAACAGCTTTTTCTTTTCTAAAAGCATTTGGTTGGTATAGATAATTAACTACTCCATTCTTCATAAGTGTAGGGGCATGATGAGTAGTAGCAGAATGTCATTTGTCAGAACTGTTACAGTAAACAAGTGCTTTCAGGCTCATCCTCTTCCCTACGTTGAGAGAGCCATAATTTTGCCTTGTGCCTTGGAAAGCACCTGAGGCATGTGAACATTTAGCATGATGCACTGACTTTGTCTTATTACTTAAATAGGATTCCTGTATATTTGTTAAGATGGTAGTTTATTAAAGGTCACCTTCTTCCTCTGATAAATTAATTGTAACAAATTACTGTGTTGGATGCTATAACTGGATTAGTTATGTCTGTACACTGTTTATGTATTTGGATAGTCATGCTAGTGAGTTACTGCAATTTGTTAATTTTTCAAGCACTAGCGGAATAAATTATCTCTCTTACTGTGTGCTTGAGTTCTCTAAATGTTGGTACATTTTTTGTTATCTTGAATCTTCCTTTTTATCTGTCTGTCAATTTGCCTTCAGCCTGGTGAATACCACCAGGCTATAGATCAGGGGTGGGCAAACAAAGGCTTGCAGGCTGCATCTGGCCTGCCAGCTGTTCTAATCTGCTCTCGAGCTCCTGCTGGGGAGCAGGGTCTGGGGCTTGCCACGCTCCAGCTGGGGAGCAGGGTTGAGGGCTGCTCCATGTGACTCCCAGAAGCAGCGGCATATCCTCCCTCTGGCTCCTATGCCATGGGGCAGCCAGGGGGCTTAGCTGCCCCTACCCCAAGCGCCATCCCCGCAGCTCCCATTGGTTGGGAACCATGGCTGATGGGAGCTGCAGGGCTGGTGCCTGTGGATGGGACAATGCGCAGTGGAGTCTCCTGGCCATGTAGGAGCAGATAGGGGAACGTGGGATAGCTCAGTGGTTTGAGCATTGGCCTGCTAAACGCAGGATTGTGAGCTCAATCCTTGAGGGGGACATTCAGGGATTTAGTTGGGGGTTGGCCCTGCTTTGAGCAGGGGGTTGGACTAGATGACTTCCTGAGGTCCCTTCCAATCCTGATATTCTCTGATTCTTCTGGGAGCTGTTTGAGGTAAGCACTGCCCGGAGCTTGCACCTCAACCTTCTCCTGCACCCATGCCCCAACCCTGATCTCAAACCCCTCAGTCCCAACTCGGAGCACCCTCCTGCACCCCAAACCCCTCAGCCCCACCCCAGAGCCCGCACCCCCAGCCAGAGCCCTCACCCCCACCCCCATCCTGAATTCCTCATTTCTGGCCCCATCCTGGAGCCCACACCCCGAGCCAGAGCCTTCACCCCCTCCTGCCCCAACCTCAATTTTTTGTGAGCATTCCTGGCCCGCCATACAATTTCTATACCCAGATGTGGCCCTTGGGCCAAAAAGTTTGCCCACCCCACTATAGATTCTTTGCAAGGTAACAGGGAAAAGGCCATAGAATTCTTACAGAAATATTATTGTGATGGTTTGGATGTTATAATGTACTTAATTCTGACTTAGCTATGCTGACAGTCACGGTGATAGAAGTCCTCTATGTACAGAACATACAGTGACTGCGTGAAGTTCTCTAGTTAAAAGATACGCTGTTGTGCCTCAACCCTGGAAGGGTCACTTCCGAGAGTATGTGTAGTCCGGTCTCCAGTCCTCTGCTGGATTGCCAACAAGTGTTTCAATACTGGTGTTTGTTTTCTGATGTGCACGCATGTCCACTGGGTCTTCAACTGGGGCTCCTCTTTATGTAGGAACATAATTGCCACTATGGATCAGATCCTTTTTGTTTTTGTATTTTTAATTTGCATATAGGGTTTTTGGTGGCACTTACAATCTTAGCATGTGATTACTGTATGTGTTTCAGTGAATTTGTTCCCATAAGTCTTCCCATGAGCTAGGGAAGTATTATTCATATTTTATAGATGGGATACTTGGATATGTACCGACTTTGTGTGTAACATTAAGCAACAGACCTTGGAACAAAACATAACTTTCCTGAATTCCAGCCCGGTGCCTTAACCATAAGAGCATTCTCTTTTTTCAGCAATGGATTAGTGGTCCAACTGGTCTGATAGCCTGTCTCTGACTATGGCTACAGTGAAACGTATAAAATCCACATAGTAACAAATATGAAATAGCTTGCCCATGGTTGAAATTTCTTTCTAATCCCTTGCAGTTAGTAACTGGCTTCTGCCTTGAAGTATATAGGTTTATATCTTTATCCATTTTCATCCTTTCTAATGTTGCTGTGGATGTTCTCGTTATCCATATAGACAGCTAATCCTTTTTAAAAATTCTATTAAGCTCTTGGTTTTGGTATTTTATGCTAGTGAATAGTGTCATTATGTATTGTGTTTTTTAAAAATGTTTTCTTTGATCATTTTTGTTTTAACAGTTTAATTTCATTGAATGAATGTCCTTTTTTGCTTTCTCATCCTAAATGACCCTTTCTGTGCTACCCATAACTTTTCATAACAAGCCATCAGTTGACCATTAGATGGTGACAGGTTTTGGTCACTCTGATCTTGGGCTATATTTGAACTGACAACCTGGTAATGGGATTTGAAAACTTTTTCTAATCTCCTGATCCATTTGATTCCCTTGTTTGTGTAACTCTTATCCAAATATTACTGTATTACATAGTAACATTCGAGCACTGATTGTTCCTATACTGTCGCTGCACTTTGTTTTAATTGCTGTAGATTACTGCAGTATTTTAAGTGGTGGTGCAGCCTTCTTGGTTTTTGGATATGAGACAGACAAGGTGGGTGAGGTAATATCTTCTATTGGACCAATATCTATTGGTGAAAGAGACAAGCTTTCGAGGTGTACAATGCTCTTCTTCAGATCTATGAAGCTTTTGAGCCACATAGATGTGAAGAAGAGCATTATGTAGCTTGAAAGCTTGTCTCTTTCACCAACAGAAATTGGTCCAATAAAAGAGATTACCTTATCCATTTGTTTCTCACAGTATTGTAAAGCAGTAATCCTTTAACGTATTCATAAACTTAAGTCTCTTCTTGCTTGTTAGCTCATAAATACTTGTTACTGGACCACCACCCAACTACAATTTAATAAAGATACTAAATTTTGCAACAAACACATGTAAAACCTTTTTTAGGTCTTTGATAGTGTGTTAATATATGATAACAAAGGCTGTTTAGCTGTAAAATATTTTAATGTGACACAGTGTTGGTTTTTTTTGGAATATCCTATTTTTGTGATAACTAAATATACAGACATAGCTAAAATTGTCTGAAGCTTCTCCATTTAAGTATTTGTCACATTTCTGTTGCTAGACAAAATTACTGTAATGCCTACCTTGAACTGATTCCACTTTCTCTTATTTATAGACTATTTATCAAAATACGTTTATCAAAATACGTTTATGATGGTTCTCACAGGAACAAAAGATTGAACAAACATTTTAGCAGGAGTACTGTGTCCTGTTCGGGGTGCCACATTTCAGGAAAGATATGGACAAATTGGAGAAGTCCAGAGAGGAATAACAATGATTAAAGGGCTAGAAAACATGGAGGAAGATTCTTTATTTTTTTTTAAATTAGGTTTGTTTGGTCTGGACAAGAGAAGACTGAGGGGAGGGGACATAAAAACAGTTTTCTATGACACAAAAGGTTGTTACAAGAAGAAGGGAGAAAAATTGTTCTCTTTAACCTGTGAGGATAGGACAAGAAGCAATGGGCTTAAGTTGCAGCAAGAGCAGTTTAGGTGGAACATTAGGAAAAACTTCCTAACTGTGAGAGTGATTAAGCACTAGAATAAATTGCCTAGGGAGGTTGTGGAATCTCCATCGTTGGAGATTTTAAAGAGCAGGTTGGACAAACACCTGTCAGGGATGGTCTAGATGCAAGGGACTGGACTAGATGACCTCTTGAGGTCCATTACAGTCCTATGATTCTATGATTTATCAGGGAAATTCTGGTTTTGTTAGCCCATTTTATTTATAACTGAAGGCATGTTAATATCTAGCTCCTGTATAGTTTAGCTCGCAGTTTTAAATGTTTTTTGGTTTTGAAGTACTCAGAAAAATGGCTGTACTTTACAAAAGTAAATATTTTTCCAAAACTTTCAAACCTGGTTCCCTAGAATTGGGCACCTGAATCTATATTTAAGCACCTAAATAAGTAGCCTGACTTTTCAAAGATAAGCTCATCTTCAGGCATCTCCATCCTGTGTGCTAAACCAGGTCTCTCACATAGGTGTCTAAATGCATACTTAAATAGCTATCTTTAGCCACTCAGGTTTGAAAATGTTGACAATAGTCCTTAAATAGGAGAGCTGATTGATAGTTTGCCTCGCATTTTCTTTCTTTCTTGGGTGGAGTCATTTAACACGATGTAATGGTGTTCTGTTTGTAGGACGAGGGGGGAAAACCTTCACAAACTGAACTAATTACAATCTTTTGCTTTTTTTTAAAAAAAAGGTGACAATTATAGCAATACCAATAATACACACACAGTACATCTGCAGTACTTGTTTCGGTTTACAAAAATAACTTTTTGAAAAAGACGATTCTGCATTCTAAACTAACCTGGAGGTTGTAATTGTTGGGTGCTGTAGTTGCCCCCTGTTATTTGTGCCTCATCTACATCAGCCTACAAGAGTGCTGCTATAAATGTTCTACTCCTGTAATATTCATTGCTGCAGAACATTTCATTTTCAGCTAGTTGCCAGGAAAAGAGGTAGGCAAATGGTATATGGTAGCCTAATAAAATGATGGCCTTTCAATTTCAAAAACTGCAAAAATTAGCACATTTCTATATGGCTTGATCATTATGTTATTAAAAGTAAGTAAGATATAGTATAGATATTTTCAGTTTTAGAGTTTTTCATTAGAGTTGACAGCAATGAAACTACTGGCATCTCTTCAAGCATCTTGTCAGAATACGCCTTCTGCTTGAGTGGGGAAGTGGGTTGTCCTCCAAGAGGTCTTGTCAGAGAATGCAGATGGGCGGAGGGAAGGGTGGAGGGAGAAGATGGGAGGGAAGGGTATTCTGGGTCTGTGAATGGGAAGGAGAGAATCTGTGTGGGGAACACGAATGCCAGTGCTGTGTCAGTGGCAGATTTATTTAAGGTTTAGGTAGACTTCACATGTTTAAACCTTT
This sequence comes from Gopherus flavomarginatus, assembly GCF_025201925.1. NCBI lineage: Eukaryota > Metazoa > Chordata > Testudines > Testudinidae > Gopherus > Gopherus flavomarginatus. Next base: position 20,514,038 of record NC_066626.1, on the reverse strand, counting down.
GTATGACTAAGAAGTTCCGAGCAATCTGAGGTTTGACCATTACAGTTTTTAAAAGACTAAAGAATGGAAATTTGTATCTGGTGAGTCCTTCAGTTGAGTGCTATGCATGTTGTGATTTTGGAATTCAGACTGCTGATCATCTTGTTGGAACCCTTGTTGCTAGTACCAGATTAATTTTGGATGGGAGTTTGCCAAAAATATCCAGGGGCCAGGCGCTATAGTCTTAACTGGACATGTACTGATGTCTTTCAGGAATGTTAGTTTGGAGAAGAGAGACATCATGCCTGTGTGTTTGAAATAATTGGTGAGATTGTGGAATGTTTTCTTAGCCTTAAAAGGAAAAAATATTGTGATCATATGACTATTGGATGATTTCCATTTGTTATGTGCAATAGAAATTCCCAGCTGGAGATAAATTGTATTCCCTGGGAAGAGAGAGGGTGTGGACCATTACCTCTCTTTACCAAACCACTAGCTGCTAACTGGCTTTTTCTGCTCTGAATCACTCATTTCTAGACAAGAGTTTGCCTGGTTTTAATATCATTTCTTGCTATTTAATATGGGGTATGGGAGACTGAAAGCATGTAAATGAAGGCTGGTGGTGACATCCTGAGGGAAAGAGCCTAGAGGAGGAGCTAAAGATTTAATGTAACTGTAGGCCTTCAAAGTCATCAGCTCCTCTCTATCTCCATTTCCTTTGGCTAGTTGCCTGAATGTTCCACACAGCATTTTGAAAATACTGGGGAGTGTGTAAAAAGCCTTGTTATCTCACAGAAACTTACAGCTGATGTGTAGCTGCACACAAATTACTTTCCCGTGGATAGGATAACTAGGTCGTTGTCATCTTTTTTTTATTTGCATAACCCTATAGGGAACCAGGGGCTAACTAATGTAATAATTACTTAGGAAAAGCGCCAGCATCCTGCAATTATTTAGAGAAAATATGCTGCCGTGTTTCTGTTTATTGATGTACTTCTCCTGACTTCTTGAATCAATGTTTTATAATTTTTCAGAAGGAAAATACCTAGTGATAGAGACTTGGGAGTGAAGTGGGAAGTTCCCTTATGTAGCAAGGATGGGAAATGATTCTTTGAGCCAAATCTGAGATGTCTTTGCACAAAATAAATTTTACTCCATTATATCATTTAAGACACTTGATACATACATTTGTGTGCTGAACTGAGACCAAACAGGTTCTATCAGGTCTGTGAATGAAGACAGAATAGGATTGGATGGAAATTCTGGTTAGAATTTTGATGGGTTATACCTCCACTCTGGTGTGCCACCTGATGTACTGGGGTATCACTGAGCCCACCTGTTCCACTAGCCTGTGCTCCCTTACACTGTCCCGCTGAGCCAGGCCCTTCAAGCATCCTGCAGCACGCACACAGGTAGGGACACACCCAGCTGTAGAAAGACACAGACACTGAAATCAGCTCTGCATGGGAAGACTCAGCTAGAGAATTGCCCAGGACTCAAGTGCACACCCCCTGATTCTGGGAAGTCCCGAGCTGGCGTAGAGCCAGCACTTCCAGCTTCTCTTGCAGCCACAATGCTGGAGGTGGCGTGTGACTGGAATACTACTGTTCCAACTATTTTTAGTTGGTATACTGGCCCTTCAGGCCCATAGCTAGAGGGCACGGCTAGTGTCAATGTAGAAATGACCTCAGGAGCCACAGTCAGCCCCTTCACATGCAAAAACCTTCCCTGTGCCTGTACTCAGCAGGGAATGTAGGTGGGTCAGTCTGTCGGTGGTTGGTCTGTCTGTCTAATTTATAGGAGAGAGATGTACTGAGAGTATATACAACTACAGATAACCCATGATGATGTTGCTTGTTAGGTCATGTAGTGTGTGTCTATACCTAGTAAGTGTTCATTATTTGTTTAGTACTTTTTTGACTTGTTAAACAAAGAGGAGTCTATAATGAGTATGCTGACAACTTCAGCACTGTGTAGTAGTAGTAATTAATATTTAGTGTGGTATATGATAATTTTCAGCTTTAGTGCACTTCACAAACTTTAATTAATAGTCATAACACCCCTGCGCAGTAGGTAAATGCTTCTTTTTCTGCCATTTTATACAACAGGCTGGCAGCCCTGAGATTGACAGATTTGCTGGGCTTGACTTATTGAGCTGCTTTTGGAGGGATTTTTTTTTTTAAAGAGGATAATTTGTTGTTGATGCTGGGTAAAATCAAGGTGATTGTTGTATTACCATAGCATCAGATTCTGTAGTCTTGACTTTCTGCGTTAGAGCCCACAGATTACTAAAAGAAAGCAAAATACAGTTTTAAAGACCATGATTGTTTTGTTTGCATTTAGATGTCTTGTGGATGCTGAGTAACACCCTTCTGAGCTTTTCTTTGTTTATTTGAAAAATATTGACTGAACACTGCTGAAACTGATATCTTTATTGTGATTTTCAGTGGCATTTGTACCCTGGTGTGTTGGTATCCCAAAAGTATTCCTCATCTCTTTTAAGAACATAAGAACGGCTATACCAGGTCAGACTATGGTCCATCTAGCCCAGTATTCTGCCTTCCGACAGTGGCTAATACCAGGTGCCCCAGAGGGAATGAACAGAATAGGCAATCAAGTGATGCATCCCGTTGTCATCCACTGCCAGCTTCTGGCGAATGGAGGGTAGGGACAGTCAGAGCATGGTGTTGCATCCCTGCCCATCTTGGCAAATAACCTTCTGGAGGGTAGATCCATCAATGGCTATCTGCTTCTTTTTTGAAACTTGTTATGGTTTTGGCCTTCACAAAATCCCCTGTCAAGGAGTTCCACGTGTTGACTGTGCATTGTGTGAGTACGCAAGTACGTCTTTTGTTTTGTTTAAACCTGTTGCCTGTTAATTTCATTGAGTGACCCCTACTTCTTGTGTTCTGTGAAGGAGTCAGTAACATTTCCTTATTCATTTTCTCCACATCAGTCAAGATTTTATAGACTTCTATCATATTCCCCTCTTAGTCGTCTCTTTTCCAAGCTGAAAAGTCCCAGACTTTTTAATCTCTAGCGGTATGGAACTGCTTCCATATGAAGAATCATTTTTGTTGCCCTTCTCTGTACCTTTTCCAGTTCTAATATTTTGAGGTGGGATGACCAGATCTGCACGCAGTATTTAAAATGTTGGTGTACTGTGGATTTATATAGAGGCATTATGGTATTTTCTGTCTTCTTATCTATCCCTGTCCTAATGATTCCTAACATTGTTAGCTTTCTTGACTGCTGCTGCGCATTGAGTGGATGTTTTCAGAGAACTATCCACAATGATGCCAAAATCTTTCTCTTGAGCTAGTTTAGATCCCATCATTTTGTTTGGATAGTTGGGATTATGTTTTCCAATGTGCATGAATTTCAGTGTTGATAATTGCAAAGTAATCTGTTGTTTTGTTGCCCACTCAGCCAGTTTTGTGAGGTCCCTTTGAAACTCTTTGCAGTCTGCTTTAGATTTAACTATCTTGAGTAATTTTGTATCATCTGCAAATTTTTCCACCTCACTGTTTATCCCTTTTTCCAGATCATTCGTGAATATGTTGAACAGCACTGGTCCTAGTTCAGATCCCTGGGGGACACCACTATTTACCTCTCTGTATTCTGAAAACTGACCATTTATTCCTACCCTTTGTTTCCTATCTTTTAACCGCTTACTTCTCCATGAGAGGACCTTCTCTCTTATCCCATGACTGCTTATTTTGTTTAAGAGCCTTTGGTGAGGGACCTCTTCAGAGGCTTTCTGAAAATCTAAATACACTCTATCCATTGGATCACCCGTGTCCACATGTATGTTGACACCCCCCACCCTTCCCAGAGTATTCTAATAGATTGTTGAGGTATCATTTCCATTTACAAAAGTCATATTGACTGTTCCCCAACAAATCGTATTCATCTGTGTGTTTGGTTGAAACTATAGTAAAGAACAGGATTATCAATTTGCCTGGTACTGAAGCTAGGCTTGTAATTGCTGGGATCGCTTCTGGTGCCTTTTTAAAAAATGGGGGTCACATTAGCTGTCCTCTAGTCATTTGGTACAGAAGCTAATTTAAATGATAAGTTACAGACTTCAAGTTAGTAGTTCTGCAATTTCATATTTGAGTTCCTTCAGAACACTTGGGTGAATACCATTTGGTTCTGGTGACTTATTACTGTTCAATGTATCAATTTGTTCCAAAACCTTCTCTAATGATGCCTCAATCTAGGGCAATTCCTCAGATTTGTCACCTAAAAAGAATCATTCAGGTGTGGGAATCTGCAGTGAAGACTGATGCAAATAATTCATTTAGTTTCTTCGCAATGGCAGAGTGCTGCTTTAGCATCTCGAACATACAGTGGTCACTGATTGTTTAGCAGGCTTTCTGCTTCTGATGTACTCAAATTTTTGTTTGCTGTTTTCATACTGTTTTATTGGTTTTTGTGATCCTCTTGCGTATATTTATAAGAGTATTGCTCATCATTGAGTCCTGGAAGTCTTGAGGGATACAGTAGAGTGTCCTTTTCTGGCCACTGTAATTGTTGTAACTTAAGAACTAAGAATTGCTGGAAGTTTGGTGCAAGAGTTCTGAGAGCGAGAAACAGGCTGCTAGAATTCTGCTAATAAAACAATGTTGAACATATACTTGTGGTGGTAAAAATCCACCCCACACAAGTGACACTTCAGAGTCTTGAACTATATAAATCATGGCATGAAGTCCTTTGTACATATGTGTCTGGCTATTGTCTGCAGTCTTCTGTTGCTCATCTCTGTATAAATCTCAAGCATAACAGCTCCGACGGAAGGCTTCCCTGCTACTGTATTGCTTCACTCTAGAATCCAATTCTAATTAGAGCTGCTGACACCTCATGAAAGCATTTGAAAAACATTTTGCTTACAGGAACAATTCGACTGACATTTTCTTTCCTATCTTTTTATTACAAGTAGCATTTGCATGAAAACAGGGTCTCTGTTTATTGAAAGTTCACAATCCTCGGTTTGACAACATAATCAGATCAGTGTTCAACTTTCATAATGGAACTAAACTCCCTGGATTTTTCTCACTAACCTGAAGAAACTCAGGCCTAATTTAATGAGTTAGAAGCAAGTATGGCTCAAGTCATAGTTCTGAGTGGAAACCAGGCAAGATTAAAAATGAAGCTTGAAGGGTTCACAGGAGAACCCCCTGCTATAATTTCATCTCTGATCAGTGTGATCCATCTCCACAGCAACTAATTGTGATGTCTTTGTAGGCTAGAATTTTAGGTGAGGAATAAGCCGCAGAAGCAGATGAACTCCTGAGCAGCAAATATCCTGTTATGCAGATATGACTCATATAGTTGTTTGGGTTTTTTTTGCTTTTAAAAAAGCCGGTGGGGCTGGATGTGAAGAGTCAGGGAAGGATTCACACAAAATGTGATCCATGTAAACAATATTGTCTCTAAATAGAATTTTCATGTAAAAAGTAGGTCTTTAACAGTGAACAAAACAGCTGCCCTGACAGTGCTTAAATCTGTTGCCTCTGCTTCCTCTTAATACAGAAATCCCTAGTTGTTTATGCAGAACACAGATACGTAGATGTGCAGGGTTCTGTATTTTACGGTGATTTTTTTTTTAGGAATTGTCCAATCCACCCATGACACAGATATTTGATAGTGTGCAAATGTTTCTTCATTTGCTTTTTACTAAAATAATTTGTGTGTTAATTCACACATCCATATTTTCCTCCTCCTTCCCCTTTTCTAAACTGTATCTGGTGTTAATATTTTCTGAGGTTTGGAGTGTTCAGGGCAGATTTTTGCACTCCTCTGGTTCAAATGAATACCAGCTGGGTTCTACTGCTTCAACAGTTTGGAGGATTTTTTATTTTTATGTTGTTTGTTTGGAGTACCATCTGTTTTTTCTTCCAGGTAACTTTTTAAAAGAAACATCGATTAGTTACTGTAGTTTTGTAATCTTTTCCCATGATTATTTTTAAGGTGTACAGTAGCACAAAATAGAAAAGGTGTGTTTTTGTTGTTTTTTTTTATGGCACTTTGTTTAGAGAGCTTTCTGGAAAGTAGATTTTGGGTGGGGATAAGTTAAATTCTGAAGGAGACAGTAATAATATCGGAATGGCAGTAATATATTATTTTAGAAGCATATGTTCTTCCATTGTTTCAGTAGTGAACACTATAGTTAAAAGATTGCAAAACAATTTCAATACTTATAACTTCCTATGTCTATTTTTGAAATTGTAGAGTGGGGTCATATTTTTTGGTGTGTTCTAGAATATTCTGTCAGCGTGCTTCCATTTTTTTTCCTACATTTTTTTCATTTCAAGAAACTGCTATCAGAATGTAAACATATCTGTTGCCTTGTTACATAGCCTTGCAGTAAATTGTCTGCAGTCAAGCTATGGTCTTGATCCTATAGACTCTTACACGAGTAATGGTTTGCAGAATTGGACCCATATGACAATAGCAAAAATGTAAACTCTAACCCTTTATCATCTCTTTTATCTTAATGAACTGTAATTTTCTTCTAAATGTAATTGACACTACATAAATGGTAATTTTAATAAATATTAACATTTTCTAACTTTTTTCTTTCTTTTAAAAATAAACTGGGAGAACAATTGGCAAAGAGCAGCTCTTTTGGCCATTAAAAGGTTTCATGTAATATTTTGTGAAGTACTTTGCAATGCTGAGGTGAAATGTGCTGTATAAGAGTAAAATGTTAGTATGAATTCATCCTATAATTAACGTAAAATCTTTTCACAAATGTATCACTTGATTTTTTCATAAAAGGAATAAAAATCTAAATGAATGGTCTAAAAGTTTTAAAACAATTTTTATCTGTTAACTTTTATATTTTCCAGTGTTGTAATAGTCCAGTTTGGAACTACTGAAAATAAATTTCCCTAACAGTTTTGTTACCATATATTAAGACAAGATAATTTTTTGCTTATTTTCTATTATCTTTTTAAATAATGGCACTGTAAATGCATGGGAATTATTTTAAAAGCTTTTATTTTATATATATATACACTAAAATGTTTTGTTATGTTCATTATATACTAGCAGAAATGAGTTTGAGAACTCCTGAAATGGTTTAGTTGCTGCTACAGATCAGAGGAAAGTCAAAGATAGTGACTACTTAATGTTAAATTTCTTAATAATGAAGCGGTACAATAGATAATTATTAGTGTGTGTGTGGGGGGAACCCTATTCTATAAAAATTTGTATACTGAATGTTTACATAAAACTTTGCGATTATAAATGTTGTTTATCCTTTTCATGCATAGTTTAAAAAATAATGGGTCAGTGCCTGAAGTATTATCCAGGGTCATGCCATTCCCCTGTAATTATGTTGGGATATTCTAAAGTACTATATTCGAACTGCCTCTGGCAAGTGAAGCAGAATGAATAACCATATTTTCTTTTCATGTCTGTCTTATCACACCAAATTGGATTATATTCCTACTTGGTGGCTGCTGACAAAATTGCTGCAGCACCACTTGTAACATCCATGACTCACTGGCAGCTCTGTTAATTCCTATGACACAGCTGCACAGTGGCCTTTTTTTGGAAGCAGTATGCTATTAAATACCCATATATCCGATTCATCTTCCTGTATCTCCATTTGTTTGATTAGTATTACGATGGCTTGACAAGGCAATAGATCAGTAGTAATCGATCTGATTAGTATGGAGATGATATAAACACAGATTGTATTGATGTTTAATAGCACAGGCACCCAGGTGCTGTAAATATTATAGATGTTTTATATTCTGCATGAAAGGTCTCTATAATGAAGAAGCTACCGCAGCAGATTTTTGAGCCAGACCTTTTTCTGCCAAATTCCACAGCAGGTCTTGGATAGTATATGACTCAGCTATGTTGGATATGGTGGTCAGATGAGCTTGCACTAAATGTTTTTAGTTGGTTTTCAAAATATGCACACACATTCACAAAGCAGATATTAATCTTTACTACTTAAATTTATTTACATTATTAACAGTTCATCGCAACCCCATATTCATTATTGCACTGCAGATTTACATGAAAACAAATGCCCTTTTTAATTATTTGTTATCTTCATATTATATTTCCATTTCCTATTTCCACTTCTAAATCTTGATCTGTAGAACAAGATTTTTCACATGGGGTAAAGATTCTCTCCCCCCTCTCTTGTTCTGTTCCTCTCCCTGCCCCCACCCCAGGGGAAAAAAAAAGACTGGTAAGAAAATGATATTCAAGATAATACGTAGATACATAGAGTGAGGTCCATTAATAGTACAAAATATATATATATGGTAGCCTATTTTATAATGATCTCAATGAATAAATAGAAATTAACAAGAGGTGTGGAAACAAACTACAGTACATCTCTACCTCGATATAACTCTGTCCTTGGGAGCTAAAAAATCTTATCGCGTCGTAGGTGAAACTGCATTGTATCGAACTTGTGCCGAAATGCGCAGTTCCCCCCTCTCCCCCAGAGCACTGCTTTACCACATTTATATCAGAATTCGTGTTCTATTGGGTCGCCTTATATCGGGGTAGAGGTGTATATGGTAAAATTATGGAATGAAGCAGATGTAATTATTTACTTTGAAGAGTAGGAGGATTAATTCAATATTCTATTTAGTTATAAGTACTTCACTGGAATAATTATTTTAAAAGAGAAAATGGAGATATAATTTAAGTAATATAGAGTAGTCTGAATGCATTACAGAAACAGGATCCTTAACTATCGTGTACTTGCATCTGCTAATAGCACTTTATAATTTTTATGGTTCAAAAATGAGCGAGGGTGGGGAAATCAGTGGTACTTTTCTAAGCTCCTCTCTCACACTAGTCTCTACCCGTCAGAGACACAATCTGAGATGCCTCTCTCAGGGCACATGTAAAGATTCTGTTCATATATTTCCTGCCAAACTCCTCAAAGTTGGCACCCTTTAGGAGGATTCATATGCTTAGCTGGGCTGCTCAGGCTTCATTCTGCCTTGGTGGGGAATCACTCAGATGTTATCCTTGGACTTGCCTCAGTGGAGGAGCCCTGCTGGTCTCTGTCGGGATGCTTGATCTTGGCTCTGCGTTGGTGGGCTCAGATGCCTTTGTGTGCTGTGCCCATCCCTTCTGGCTTGTTTCCTTCATGAGTCAGAGTGAGACTTGCATTCTTTTAAATGAAAGATGAAATTCTGGAGATCAGAGTGGCATCCTTTAAAAAAAAAAAAAAAAATTTCCATAGAGCTGCCACAAGCTGGCTCAATTTGAGCCCTGAGTATGCTGCAACTGACAGACTCCAAAAAGCCATCTTCCTCTAGTAGTTCAGCCACCGCCTCATGACAGAAAGACACACAAATATTATATCTAGGCTGCCATTTGTATTCTCTGCGCTTGAAATATTTTCTCATTTCTTCCTATCAAGCTGGTCCTGGAGAGGTGATTTTTCCCCTTAGTTCTGACAGTGCCTTGGCATGGTTCCTGAAAACCCCAAACAGGAAAATCCAGATGAAAATATTACTCTTAAAATGTTACTGCAGTTCAGATCTTCCTACTAGGAGGGGAGAAAGGAGCAGGCCCCAAGCTGCAGACTCCAGATACAGGGTTGGTTTGTAAAATGGGAAGTTTTTGTGTGGGAGATGGAAGTGGAAATGAAAACACCTCAGGTCCGACTTTTATTAAGGTCTTCGTCTACGTAAAATTGTTCGAAGTTCAAAATTTTTTCCTGCTAATGATCAGTATTGTTCCTTTTACATTCAGGGGACATAGCCAGTGCGGCCTAGTACTTACTTCAACATCTGTAAAATCTCTTATTTTTAATAAACAAAGAATGTGCAAACACTGGAAGAAAAAACACGTACATTTCAAACGTATTGCTTTCAGATCCTATGTTACCTTGTTTAGCTTGACTATTTTAAATGGAAAGCCTTTTTCTTACCTGTCTATTTTTATAGCTATTTCTTATTTATATAACTGAACCATTCTCTTTCTAACTTTGCTTTAAAAAAAAAAAAAGTGAAATGTTTTGGATCAGGTGATACCTAATTTGAACCAGCTGTCTGGTTACAAATTCAGTTGAGGGGGGAAAAGAAGGTTGATTTACCCAACTGCCTTAATATCATTGAATATATGTCCTAATCTGTATTCAGCTACAAAATTGTTTGGAAACAGCTGCAGAGCAGTGTATGTTCTCTATTTGTATAATTACAAACAAAAACACTGACTGAGATTTGTAGACATTGATAGGAACAGACAATTTTTTGAGTAGAGCTTTGGTGAATTCCTTAGCTAAAAGAGTTTAAGGATAGATGGAATACAAATACTCATGTGGGAAAGAAGGGTGTAAATCCATGTATATTAATGTAAAGTATTGGTCTATAAAGTGTAGGAGAGACTTGTTTAGGAAAACAACTCTTTTAAATAGCTGTTTTCTAGTGGCTTTTCTCCTAGATGAAAGGAATAGTATAATCCAAAATATTTTGGGGTCTGAGTGGTCATATTTTTTTAATTTATTGGATACAGTTCCTAATACTGGATTCAGCTTCCAATATTGTACCGTTGCCATTTAAGGAAGATAAACATATCACTGTATTTGAGGGGAAAAGAGTACCCTTCAGGTTCTTATAGCCATCCTTGGCATGACATTTTTGGGTCCCTTCTTCAACTTCTATAAAACTGCACAGTAAAGCTTTAAAATACTAATTTTGGTGGAGGGGTAGCAATGCTATAGTTAAGGACATGGCGCTGTTCATTTGGCAGTGTTCATTTTAATGGAACAGTTTAAGCCTTCATTTTAAAATTTTTTTGTAAAAGAGGTGATAAATTAAACATAGACATTAGAATCTACACTATATTTGAATTTTCTGTTTTGCTTTCGTGTGGTTCAGGTTCATACACAAAGAATAACTAGACTTCAAAAATTCTCACTTTACACATTTTTTAGTGGGGTACCTCACCATTTTTGTATCCTTCCTGCAAAATATCTGTGGGACTTACTTTCACATTATACTCTTTCTGTTTATGTAGAATATTGAGAGAGAGAGAGAGAGAACACGAGTGCTGGCTAGAACAAGAACAATTAGAAGTAATGTTTGTTTATTTTTTTCAATTTTAAAAATTACTGTTGTTAAATATCTTGATATCACCTTATTAGAGTGGTGATAATAATTTCAGCAGTTACTACAACTAAGTGTTTTCGGCATAGATTTTAAGTCAATACTAGACGATACTATGGCAGTCATTTACTAAACATTTACATATTGGAGATGGTTTCTCTCCACTACCTGATTTCAAGGATTTCAGGTATTAGTGTCCCATAATAGGGGTAGGGGTGCATCAAGGAACCCCTCTGCTCCCTTATTCTGAAAAACAAGGTATGTTGGAAACTCACTGTGACTCAGGTGCTTACTTGACTGTTGGTCTCATGCACAGGAGTCCCTCATCCATGTGCATCTGTGGCCTACTGACCCTCAAATTCTGATTTTTGCTCCTTTCTCCATGATCTTTGCTGCTCTGGCAGATTGACCAGCCTTATTTAGGCTCAAGCTGAAATGTTGTCTTCAGTGTGTGCGTGCATGTGTTTTAAATCTCAAGGATAAATGCCGCTTAATCTGCAAACAGTTGTGTGGGAAAATGTTTTAATACACCCGTTTTGGTCCCTTCTCACACACTTAGAATGCTAGTCATGTTCTGGCAGGTTTGAAAGCTTGAGAGAGACATTTCACACTGGTACAGATAGTGGACCCAGAAGGAGAGGAAGTAGAATACGCAGAGCTGCTGCTGGAGTGCCTGTCTGTACGCTCTGTGGCTGCAGTCACTCTTGTCCAATTTCCAGATCTGCATGAGAGGCAGCAGCATGTTCTGGGAAGTGAGTGAGGATGCAGATTCCTTCGCAGAGGTTCTCATTGCTGCTGAGTATGGTGGGTTGCTCCTGGTGTACATACTTTGAATAACTTTTTAGTAGTTATTTTAAACAAGGATAAAATGTTATAGATACAAAGACCTTCCTGATGCACATTGCAGCCTTTCATGTCCTTCAGAAGGATCAACATATTCAGGAGCAACTTCAGAAATACAGTTTATCCCTCTGATTCCCAGGCAGGTGCAACTTCCTTGCCACTTTCACCTCCGGGTGTCTGGCTGGAAAGCCAATGAAGCACACCAGCTGCGTGTATGTATTATATTAACCTGTCCAACCACTAAGATTGCATCAGGGCACACCCCATACATTCAAATCTTATAAGATATTGAAGGGAAAATCTCTGGCATTCATTACCACCATTATGTTGTCCATGAAGCTATCACTAGTGCAATCCATAAGCCATTCATTTTCATCTCAAATAGATACCAAAAAGCAATGTGTATCCCCCCAAACCTTAACGGAGACTTCACCAATATTAAGGCAGAATAACTTTTCAATGTATGGATTGTGTGACAGTCAGATGTGTTGATCTGGTGATACAGTAGCAGATGAGGTGGCTGTTCATGTTTTGTGCAAAGATGTCCTGAATCAACCTTAACTGTCTCTAAACAAAGGTTGGTGTGTTTGAGAGAGAATGAATGAATTCTCAGCAGGAATCCTTCCTGAGAAATTGTTTAGAATTAATGTAATTCCATGAAAAGACCATATGGGAGGACAATAGTAATAGCTTCTTGAAGAACTTTCTCCCACAATGAAAGGTTTGGAGAAGGCATTTTGGGAAAGAAAATGTCTTTCTTTCAGGATTTACTTATTTTGAAAAATTATATCTTGTTGGACCATGATTTTCTATAATTGATTAGATGGTCTTTTGGTTAAGGCACTGGACTGGGAATGAGGAGATCTGGGTTCGATTGCCGACTGCCACAGGCTTCCTGAGAACCTTGAGCAGTCTCTTAATCTCTGTGCTTCATTTTCCTATCTGTAAAATGGGGATGGAAATTCATCCTTTCTACTGTCCTTTTCTATTTGGATTATGAACTCATCTCTCACTGTACAGTATATATCACAATGGGGCCCCGATCTTGGCTGGAACCAGGATTTAATCGCAGATAGCTGGTACAGTTCTGAACATGAATTGCCAGATCTAAATTGGCTGCACAATCGTGGTTGCATCATGTCATATCACTCAGTGTTTCACACCCATTTTCAGATGTCTCTGGTCACCCATCTTCAGTAACATTGCCTTCCCAAAATGGGTGAATACTTTGTAGTTTTAGAAGTATAGGGAAAAAATACTAGGAACTTTTATCATATGCTAAATTATGATATTGTTAATGAGTAAATTTATCAAAAATGATTTTGTATAGAAATAGATATTTATAGAAAACAGGTACTTTAGTGGATCATGTCACAGTTCAGTATTTATTATGTTTTACTCAAAATATAGAAAATTAAAAGTTGGCATTGGAACTTCTTGTTTAAAATGTGGCTGTAGAGAAATGATTGGGAATGTCATTGTTATTAATATTATGCCATTGAAAAGTACCTATCTTCAGTTTTTTCATAAATCAGTCCCATTATGGTAGCATTTTCCCAAAGAATTCATTTCAAAATGCAGTTGCAGTAAAGAAAGCAAATATACTGGGGGGATATGTTGGAAGGCTGAAGTGTGAATAAAAGGTAATTCTATGAATCAAAAATAACTGCCTGCCATTCAGCTCATGACTTCAGGTCAGTAACTCGCAAAGCTACTTCATTTTCAGCATGCTGCTTCTTTCTATTTAACAATATTCTCCATGTTTATTCTTGCTTTTAAAACTTTTTCTAAATTTAACTGCATCTTTTCAAAGTGAAAATACCCATTAACTACACTGTTTTCACAAATCCTTTCAGTTGCCTAATCTGCAAACATGAAAAATCCCTCTTCTGCCCTGAGATATATGTACACAATCCTCCTTGTCTTTACTGAGTTCCATAAATTCATATGAGAGCAAAAGTCTCAATATCTTTATCTAATTCTCATGCATAATAATTGAATGTGGAGATCTATCATTCATTCTTTTTATTAGTAATCATTTTCTAGGTTGGAAAGGTTCCATATATGCTTAAACATTTGTTTCCTTATCTCAGTAATGTTTGATATCTGCTTATTTCAAGATTCTGGCCCCCATGTGGAATTCAGTCAACCATTTTGTTGCAAATCTATATCTAGAATTTTTCTTATTTACTCTGGCAGTAGTGTCCTTAAATAATTCCAACATTAGTGAGGCATGATCTTCTCATAAAATTGTCAGTGATCTTAAATTAAGTGTAAATGTGCCCATGACTGGTATAATGAAATAGTTCTTAAGATAGTCTACTACAACTGAAGTCCATAGAACAGGCCCATTTTAAGCTGGATCCTGCAGTGGGGCTGGTATTCTGTCCCCAGAACAGTAAAGTAGTTAAGCAAGTGCTTAACTTTAAGAATATGCGTAGACCTATTGATTTCAGTGGGATTGTTCATGTGTTTAAAATTGAGCATGCATGTAAGTGCTATGCTGGAATAGGGGCAGAGTGCTCAGCACCATGGAGGATGGAGCCCCCTATTTCTTGGTTTATTAAATCGCCCAGTGTCTGATGTATTCAATCTCAAAAGTGGAAACCTGGATGATTTTCCCATAGACACCCCTCCTCACCCCCACCCCCACCCCCCGTAACTGTAATTACCAGCTTTCTGCATCTCTCTCTCTTGTCTCTTACTGAAGATTATACCTATGGTAAAGACTTCCTGATTAAAAATTTAAAATGCTGTCTGTATGCTATGCTCACTTGGGAGAATGTCTACAACACATTGCATGGTACTGAAGCAACAGTGGAACTCCGCTTTACCCTAGTTAGGCTATTAAGCAGAAGTTACTAAAAAACACATTACATTCCAAAGTAGATGGATTGTTTTACATTTTTATGGGTTGCCTTAAATAGAGTTGGTTATGATTCAAGCTTGTTTGGTGTGTGGTGGAATGTTGTTTAATGAATTCTCTCCTAACAGCTCTAGTGTTTGGCCATATGCTGATTCATGAAGAGCTGTACAAACATAAGATCTTAACCAGGGAAAGTGTGAGGGTGGATTGTTTTCCATAGTTTCCTTCTCAGACTTGTTGTAGTTTATATTTTGGAATATAAGGTTGTGATGGATTTTATTAATTTTCTTTATTGTAGTTTTACTTTGTAATCAGAAGTGATTAATGTTCTACTGTGATCTTCCAAGATGCCTCCTGTGAAGTGCAGGTCACAATTAACTCCCATTGCTGTTACTGGGAATTAAGATCAATCAACACTTCCTTGGATCACACCCGGAAATTGGGCTGCAGTTACTGCTCTTTTTGAAAAATCTAGGACAGATGCGTATCTAGTATAATAGTACACAAGAGATCATTACTCAAATAAAATTTGTTATATTTTTAAATTGTTGATTTTTAAAAATGCTTCAGTGTAAGAAGACATAAAATAAAATGAAAATAATATATATATTATCATCAGTGTAACATTTGAAACACTATCGTCTTTGGGAGCCTGCTTTTTTGCTTAGGAAGCTCAAGTGGCACCCTCAGCTCAAACCTACAAGAGCTTGAACAGTTTTGCTATTGGTGGCCACATTCTTTCCGCTCCTGATTCCATGGCAACTGACCTCAGATTGGCAGAACCAGAATGACTAACTTAAAATAATCACCTGAAATCTCACATTTGTTTCTGTGAAAACAGCAGTCAGTATCTAGAACTGTTAAAACTCTTCCACATTTCCTCTAGGGTTCCCCAATGAATTCTGAGAGACTATATTTCAGACATCCACCTACAATCGTTAAGATCCAGTAGATTGCTAAAGAATGCAGATTTGAACTTTACAAAAAGAGAGAACTGGCTTGAGGGATGGTTAATTAGCTGGCTAAGAAGTTATACTGGGTGAGGAGCTGGGGCTAGAGCTGGAACTGGCCTGCGGGGGGAGAGGGAATAAGGACAGAGCTGGGTTGAGGATGGAGCAGGGGGCGGAGTGGAGCTTTGTCTGGTAGTGCTGGTCCTGGGCTTGGGGTGGAGTGGAGCTGCGGTTGGGGCCGTCGCTGGGTTGGAGGCAGAGCAGGGCTGGGTGGTGCTCCCTTCCTCTCCCTTGTGAGGGCTGGCCCAGTTCTCGCCACGCCTTTCCAGATGTTCCTCTGTGCCCCCGCTAGGGATGTGGGGACTGCTGCATTAAAAGGTGTTAGAAGTTTTTGTATTTTTCAAACCTGGAGAAGAGACCTGCAGTTGCAGACGACAGAGAGAACAAAACCACCGTTCTCTGCTCCTTTCATGGCTACAGGGAAGTCTTTGTAGAACTGGGTACAACCAATTGCAGGTAATAGCCACATCTGCGTACCTGGGACCTTGTGCTGCAAAAATTCCCCAGAGGAATTCACATAATCCGTCCCAGCTCATTCATTCATATATCTCTGGTTACTACTGGCCAAGGTAACTATTGAGTTGTCCTCTTCTTTGTTGAGTAATAGTATTGTGGGAAGAATGTGGAGGGGTTCTGTGCATTATGGAAAGAAGCATTTTTAGTGTTTCATGCTACCTTATGTGATATCTGTATAAAGTTCTTTTTAAAAAATATGTACCGTTCAGTGCTGTGGCCATTTTTAAAAGTTACATTTTATCAACTGAATATTTTGTGGAAAATATTAATAAATATATTTTTGATTTATGCTGATGGAAATTGTTGGTAAATGAATATGTGAGATTAGAGCGATATGTTTTATGGGAACGCGTACACACTTTGTCCACTTTTTTCCTCTCTTCCTGTGTGCTCAGTTCTGCCAAGCAGCTGTTGAAACAATGATTAGTTCTGCTTTCTATAAAAGTTTGGGATTGTTTACTTTTTGGTTTGTTTGTTATTTTATGGAAAATATGGTAATATTCTTTGTTTAATGCTGATTTTGGAGTACTAAAAACGTATAGCTTTTTAATAATGGGGATGATTTATCTATATTTAACTAATATTGCTCCCTTCACCCCTCTGTTGAAGAATGTTATTTTCAATCCTTTTAATTGCTTCTCAGGAGACAGAAATTTTCTTCTTGACTCATGAAGAAACCAAGGGAAGGTGCTCTCCCATGATATAATGAGACTGGAAGCATAAACGTAGCCAATTAACACACACAAAATATGTTTAAGTAACGTTGAGGTTTTGACACAGTATGACAGATGCAAGGAAATTTAAAAGGTATGGCTGACGGTTCTTAGTTCAACACATTTTGCCTAGATCCCAAGCATATATGGTACACAGCAACATCACTCATTGCTTGAAGTTCCATGCCGTACCTCATGAACGGTGGGCATAACGAGACAGGTAGCTTTAACCTGGAATTTCCTTGCTTTTGTCTGTTTACAAATTTTACTCAGGAATATTTAATGAAGATATGATGTAAAGTTTTCAGTGAAAAAAACTCATAAAACTATGAGAGTTTTTGTACTAAACCAAATTCACTTAATACCATTTATTGTCTAAGAAAATTAGAATTTAAGAAAATGTTTACAAACTAGATAAAGCTGAAGGAAGCTACGTGTACTGAATTCTGTTACAATGAAGCTTCAGTTAAAGAGAAACTGTTAAATTGACTTTAATAATTTCCAGAAATTCCAGTTTCCTTGTAAATAGTTGACACTGCACCCCATTTTCATCATAGTAAAATTATTATGATATGCTTATGACATAATTAGATGCATTTTGTACAAGATAGGTCATGTATAGTGTCATTGGAAAAGTTATGATTTGCTGATTCTACAACAACGAAGAAGCCAGACAGTGCTAATGGCTCATTGTCAGAGACTATAGGCTGTGGAATAGCTTAGCCTTCCTGAGAATGCTCCAGACAGCCTGTAAGTAATGGGTGCTATGACTCTGCAAGGGCATGTGACCAGACCACATGTCTCTGGACTCCATTTTGGGTATCTGTATTTTTCCACAAACTGGAACTGTATTTGGAACAAAAGATTCCTGTCATATGCTAAAGATATATAAGGCAGGGAATTACATCATCTATTTTTCACTCCCCCACAACTGAGCACTTGAGAGAAGCTCTGAAAGAGAAGGACTTGGAGCAGGGGTGGGGATCCCAAGCTGCAAAGCAAGTGCAGCTTGTGCCTTGAGAAACTGCATGTCTGCTTATGTCATCAGCCAGGGTGAGAAATTGCTAATTCATATCCAGTCGTTCTAGTATTTAGGCTTAGTTTGCAATTTTGTTGATTTACTAGATAATCTGCTTGGATCTATTTACTATCACTTAAAATCAATCTTTTTGTAGTTTTATAAACTTTTTGTTTTAATCTAAACCAGTGTGCCTTTGACTGAAGTGTCTGGGGAAAATCTCAACTTAGTTTAACACAAGTGTATTGTGCAAATGCCTTTCCATATTGGGGGAGAGGCAAACTAGGTAATAAAATTCATACTGGTTAGGGTTTCGATCAGTGCAGAATGGTGCACTTCTGGGGTCCTAGGCTTTGGGGTTATTTTGGCTATAGCCTCTCTATGGGTTCATGCAGTGGCTGGTCAGCCTGCATGTAACTGCAGCTGGGTGTGTCGCTGCCTGTGTGAATGCTGGATGAAGTGTAGAATTGGGAGTGGTCTATAGTTTGTCACAGCAGCACAGTGTGAGAGGGAGCTCAGGCTGATGAGTCAGAGGTCTCAGTGGTACCCCAGATCCAGGTGACACCTGTGGGGAACCTGTCACAATAGTATGTACTGGATTTGCCCCACCCCCAATTGTAAAGGCTTTCTGTTCCCCTGTAGATGTTAAGGAACAAATTGACTAACTGTTTATACTGGGGAGACACTATAACGGGTAGGCAACCTATGGCTCTGGTGCCGAAGGTGGCATGGGAGCTGATTTTCAGTGGCACTCACACTGCCTGGGTCCTGGCCACTGGTCTGGGGGGCTCTGCATTTTAATTGAATTTTAAATGAAGCTTCTTAAACATTTTAAAAGCCTTATTTACTTTACAAACAACAGTAGTTTAGTTATATATTATAGACTTATAGAAAGACCTTCTAAAAATGTTAACATGTATTACCGGCACGCGAAACCTTAAATGAGAGTGAATAAATGAAGATTCGGCACAGCACTTCTGAAAGGTTGCCGATCCCTGCACTAAAAACTAGCCCAGCAATGGTGGATGCACAAAGGTGGTGAGACAAGGAGTTCATTTTAAAACAGCCTTCTGTGTCCTCAGTGACCGACTTTCTGCACAGCCTATCTGTCCCTCTCTTCTTGTTGGGATGGGGCAGCTTCGCCTTCAGTCCATTCAAGCCCATCTTTCATCCACAAATGACAGCTCTGTCTTGGATCCCAGGGACATTCTGTAAATTATTGGACCTAGTCATTCTCTGCTCTCGCTGTGCTGAGGAAAAACAGCCTCTTTGCCCCAAAGGTAGTATGGATGTGCTGTCTACTTTGATCTCAGCTGTCATGTACTGTGTTTCTGGGAAGGGAGGATGGATTGATTACCATGCTTGAGGGAGTGTCCTCTACACATAATTCAGTTTTGTCTGTGTGGAGCAGAGGCAGACTGCCTTCTCTGAGAGCTATGCCATGGAAGAGCCACTTCTTCAGAGTCATCAAGTTTCCGCTTGCTATTCTTATTCGAAGCAGCAGGTTCCACTGTACTAATTCTCATGGAATTCAGCGATCACATGCCAGATAGGTTTCAAAGGGTGATTCTACTCTGAAAAGTGTCTTTGTAAAAATTACATTGTTTGGCTCCATAGTCATTGTATCCCACTGATTCCACATGTAATTCACTCAGGTTTAAAATAAATAGGTGCTTACTATCCTGTAAACTTGCCTTAGGGCTTGGCTACATTTGCAACTGTGGAACGCTTTGGGTTAAACCAGCCTTCGGAGAGCGCACTAGGGAAAGTGCTGCAATCTGTCCACACTGACAGCTGCAAGCGCACTGGCGTGGCCACATTTGCAGCATTTGCAGTGGCATTGGGAGCCGTGGATTATGGGCAGCTATTGCAGCGTTCAAGTGGCTGCAACATGCTTTTCAGATGAGGGGGGTGGGGTGGAGTGTGTTGTGTGTATGCGAGGGGAGAGAGAGCGGGTTTTTGGAGTGCTGAGAGTGTGTCAGCATTCTGTCTTGTTAGTTCAGATCCTCCTAGCCCCCATGACTCCCTCCCTCCCTCAGTAAACGTTTTCTTTGCCCCTTTGCAGATAAGCAGCCACTGTCTGAAACGGAGCTCTGAAAAGGCACTTCCGCATTCCTCAGCCCATTTCACAACAAAGAGAAGAGAGGCCACTTGACTTAAGGGGATTATGGGACTTTTCCGGAGGTCAATCAGAGCACTGTAATGTAACTCCTCGTTCACACTGGCCCTGGGGCATCTCAGCCAATACTCAACAGCTGTTATCCCTCTCGTGGAGGTGGAATACCAGGAGCGCTCTAGCCTGGGAGTCAGAGTGCTCTACGTGCCTTGCCAGAGTGGATGGGGAGTTAAGGTAGAGCGCTCTGGGAGGCTTTATTGTGGTATAAAGTGCCAGTGTAGCCAAGCCCTTAGGCTCTGACACTGAAGCTGGATTCTTTTAATCTCACATTATCACCTGTAATGCAAGTATCAGAGGGGTAGCTGTGTTAGTCTGTATCTGTAAAAAGCAACAGAGTCCTGTGGCACCTTATAGACTAACAGATGTATTGGAGCATAAGCTTTCGTGGGTGAATAACCACTTTGTCAGATGCAGGTTCTGCAGGCAAAATTGGACCTCCATTAACACCTGTTCAATTTCATTGGGCCTTGGGTCATTGAAGGAAGGATCAGAAGACAATAGGGTTGTTAAAGGTGTAGATGAGGACCTATTTTGGCTTGGCTTCCTGAGGCTGTACTGGTGGTGTATGAGGTTGGAAAAAACCCAGGGTGAATTTGCAGGTCGGTTGGTCTGTCTGTCTATCTGTCTCTCTGTCGCAGAGTTTACAAATGTGTGTGCATGTCAGTATAATTTCTTGCAAACTTCATAATTTCAATATTAAATCAGTGAGATACCATCTACTGTATAGCAGTGTTTTTCAACCCTCAGCCCGCAGGGCCACTTGCGGCCCAATCAGCACATAGCTGCAGCCCATGTGACATCCTCAGAGCTGTACAGATAATGTATATGAGGGGTGAAAACATTATCTAAATTGTATCGATGCAGCCCACTCAGAAAGCTGCCTGTGCGGCTCACTGTGGTAAATAGGATGAGAACCACTTATGTATATAGAGCCCTATAGTAGTTTTCTTTTAGACTGTCACGTTTTTAAGGTATTCCTACATTAAATGCTGTATTTGAAAGCACTTGTCACCTTCTGTTTATCTTCAGCTATAGTAGAAGAGGAGAGAGAAAAAAAAGTTGTATTTATCACAGGAATCCCTGAGTCCTGGTCTTGATCCTGCTATTCTCAGCCATTGGTGAAGACAGGCTGATCTGGTCTTAGTGGGTGTGTGTTTTGGGTGAGTTAACGATAAGGGCTTCCACACATCCTCACATCTATTGCTGCCAAAGTTCCCTGCAGCTGTAGGGAATTAAGTGACCTTGCCACTGTTTCCTGAATGAAGGGTAGTGAGGAAACCTTTCATTAGGCAGGCCCATATTGAGGAATTCCAGAGCCTTAGGAGCACTTATGAGGCTACCTGTGGCTCATCTCTTGATTCCATATCTATGCTATAGCCCTGACCCTACTTGGGAGTGTTGGTCGCAGAGTAGCAAGAGCATTGGCATGTGCCCCCCCGCTTCCTTTCTGGAGTAGCAAAAGGGTTCTGTATTCCCTTCTAGACAGAGATGAGTGGCTGCAGAAAGGGCCCCTGGTATTTACTTTAGCAGGTGGGGTGGTGTAGCTGTTTGGATGAATGGGCCAGGCTTGCTGCCATGCACTGAGTTTTCTCCTGGGGTGGTGGTGGGGAAAATGAAAACACATGCACACACTATTTTTCTTTTATGCTCTTTGCTTACTCAGATATCCCAACATCTCCCACACTTAAAGTTCTCAAGCTTTTGTTCACAACCATGATGCCTAGAACCAAATTTCTCTTATAAATGAGAGTTGAGATTCTGGTATAATCACATGATACCAGGAGCTGTGGCCCGAACCACAGACCTGCAGTGCCTATGCCTTAATCTAGCCTTGCTGACCCTTTTCTTGTTACGGTGACACTTCACCTATAATGAAGTGTTTTTGATTTTTAAATGCTTTGTGAAATGCAGAATATTGAATCACTGTAGCAACTATTTTAGTGTAGAAATCAATGTTGAAAATGATCAGGCTCTTACACAAACAGAGCTTCAACACTTCTTTTGCAGCAGATCTGTATACCAGTGCCTCTCTTGAAAATTTAAAAGAGAATAAAAAGTTAATCTTTTTTTTTTTTAAACAAGAAACCTACTGGAATTAAATAGAAGATTAAAGGAATAGAAAGAAGAAAGGAGTAAAGAATGGTTAATTCAAGTCTTATCTTATCCGTTAAGTGCTTGCTCCAGCATTACCATATTGCTTATGATCTACTCCTCAGCTCAGCCCTGTGCTGTAACGTTACAGGACTTTCTCTCGCACAGTAGTGGAGATGAAAAGGTATTATGAAAATGTTTTAAAATATAGAATTTTTAAATGAGTATCACGTCTTCAAATAAGCCAGTACCAACTGGTCATATTTTTGTATTTAGACCAATTGTGACATGCTAATTGAGCTATCTGTATAATAATAAATCTTTTCTAAAGTGTAACTGCAACCATCATAAATATATATTTTGTTCACAATATGTAAAACCTATGAGTTGCAATAGCAGTCATCAGTTCAGTGTTCTGTTTTCTTTAATACAATAATAATACATGTAGTTAAAAAAAGACAACCAAAATTGTGCTGTTAAAAGATATTGTACAGCATATTTGATCCTAGAGGTAATTTTGATGGTGCAGTTGTGAGGAATAATCTAATCTTAACTTTAACATTGCAGGTAGTATCAAAACAAACTCTCTCTTATACCACAGGATATGCTCCTAATGTGTTTTTAAATGACTGTTTAGCCACATGAGGTAGGGTATCATTAACAGCACCTGTATAACTAAATCTCTGTACCAATACAATAAGAATTTGCCTCTAACTCTTACTGGCCACGTTTTCAGTGAGTTGTATTTTGTGCTTTTGGTATGTTTCCATATGAACAGATATCAGTTGGTGCATGTAAATGATTGTGTGCAGAAATATCCCATTCACACAAATGATCAGATGAAATTTTGGCACTAAATATGAAGATTTTTGGTAGATGTCATATTAAAGATTCTGATATATTCTGTGATTTTGTTATCACTGATGCATATTAAAATAATCAGACAAATGAAGTGCCTTTCATAATTGCCCATTTCAAAGCATTGTAAAAATCCAATATGAAACAATTAAAAAATCATTTGAAGTTTATGGTTGTTAATTTGACTGATTAAAGGGGTTGAGAGGTCAGTTCATAAATGTTCTTTAATAGACTGAGTTGTTGCTTCCTAAGGATTTCACTTCTTCCCTTCATTGGTCATTCACTGTTGATATTAAAATGTCATATGAAGATGTTCCCTTTTCTTGTTATCCAAAAAAGTGAAACAAAATATTGATACATTCAGTGAGATGGAGTTCAAAAAACTAAAACCAGTCCAGACTTGATTGCCAATCTGGAGTACAGCCCAGGCAATATCTACCACTAAAACTTTATTCTCTGTACTTTTGTACAGACCTGTTTACACTCCCACAAAAGAGGTGAAGAAGACGTTTAATACAGACTGTATAGCATATGCTGTCAGAGAAGAAATCTCTATAGAAATATTTAAGGATTTTTGCTTATTAATGTATTTATTTAGAAGAAGCAAAATACACAGTTATTCATGAAAAGTAAGTCACCTGTGCAGTATGTTTTGGCAAGCTGTAACATATCGTCGTCATCCAATTGGTCACTAGGCTATGCTGCCACTGGGAAGCAAGGGAAAAGGGGGTCATGCAGTGTTCCTAATGTTTCCCCCAAAGAAGCTCCCTTGTGCTTAGCTAGCTGCTGGTGCTATACTTGGGCTAGGATTTGGACCTTGGGCAGTTCCCTTCCCTTGGTTTCTAGCTAGCTGTCTGCAAGATCTATTCTTTCATATTAGGAAAGTTGTCTTCATAACCGTAAGAGCTAGAAGCTTAACCTGGGGAGATGGAAAAGTTAGGTTCTGCAGAAACTCCTGGGTAAAACCCCTGCTAGCCTTTCTCCATGGGCAAGTGGATTTGTCAAGCCCTATTTTTATGCAATTGTCAATATGTTTGTTTGCCTGGTTAGATAATGAATAATTAAACTGTGTGACAGGATAAAAATGGCTGGAATAAAAGAGAGTTCATGGTTTATGGCCTCAATCCTGCATTGTGACATATGCAGTCGCCTTACCATGCCCACATGGAAACCTAGTAAAGTCTATCTCCCAAATCATGATGAATTCAGTGGGTATCTATATGGATACTGCAGCGCACCTGCATGCTATCAGTTGCAGAATTGTAGCCTAAATAGCAGCTATAAATGTTACAATCCAAAGTACTTTTGTTTCTGGAGTTGGACAAAACTTTAATTTAGGAGCAGTGAATTGGTAAGACTGGACCAAGTTAGCCAGTTGTTTAACTAACTTGGCCAACATCTATTATTTTTGCACATCTATAAGTGTGCATATAGATATAGCCATATAAAGATATTGTATTTTAACTTAGTATGTTTGTATATGTGAAATGTTTAGTTCATGCATAAATTACTTTTTTTAGTTAATCTGTATCAAGAAGATTCATTTTACATTCATTTTTTATTTTTAAATGTATGTAGGGTGCTTCAAATTGACAGTGACACTCCTGTAGCCCTGTTCTGCTAGATATTTTAAGGTGTAAAGAGATAACAGCCAATTAGTTTTTCCACTGTGGTTATCTTTTTTTCTTTTTCCTTTAAACGTGTAGGTGTTTCTCGAGATTTTTATAAGACTAAAGCTGATCTTTTTAGGATTGGAGGATAATGACGATTTTAATATTTAATTTAATAGAATATTAAAGTTCAGTATCATATATAATATTTTAATGTTAGATAATGTTGGTGACTTGAAACAATGTAGCCCTGCAACAGAAGTACAGAATGGTATATGTCAAGTGAAATACTAACAAATGTTTCACTGTCTTTTCTCTCCTTTTAGGAGAGGCAGAAGGTAGTGTAATTATCAAGAAGGTGATACGCAATAATACTTTTTTGGGCCACTTTTTAACAACAATGTTTTCTACTTTGCCTTTTTTCATGGTTGTCTGTTTGTGAACAGTGGCTGCACATGCATAGATGCGTCAACTCTGATATTAGCTCACAGTGATGACAGACTCACCTTTGCTAGCTGTCTAAATCTGGAGAAGAATGGTTTTATAGTTAATGCACTGGCTGAGATGCAGGACCTCTGGGTTTAGTGACTGGCTTTGCTAAAGACTTCCTGTGTGGCTTTGAGCACATCACTTAATCTGCCTGTACTTCAGTTCCTTTTCTATATGATGGGGATAATAATAATCCTTTTCTCCATCCTTTGTCTGTCTTGTCAGACTTAAACTGGATGGGCAGGGATGATGTCCCTAGCCTCTGTTTGCCAGAAGCTGGGATGGATCACTTGATGATTACCTGTTCTGTTCATTCTCCCTGCATTGGCCACTGTCAGAAGACAGGATGGAGTTGTGGTCTGACCCAGTATGGCCGTTCTTATGTTTTTACAGAAGGTCTTTGGGTCAGCATTGGTCTCTTAGTACATGTTTGTGTTTATAAAGCACCTCGCACAGTTGGACCCGAATCTTGGTTGGCGCTTCTAGGGCTTACTCTAATACAAATATCTAATAATAATAATGACATGATATTCTGCCAGTTTTTAAGTGTGGGAACCATTCTTCCAGTGTGTCTGCACCATATGTGAAAGAAGTGAACTCCAAATGTTTATGGCCCTCAAGATATCTAGGAAGGGAGGACCAGGGTGGATCTGATGTAGTTGAACCAGTACATGAAATACCAAAGCCTGAAAACAAAGTCTGATGTTGACAGCCATTCACAAAGGAACTTCTTTGCTTCCATTGTGTGTCTTTGCATCCTGATTGTGTAGTCCCATCAGTTCCTTAGGTTTGTGTCAGGTTATATTTTATCTTTCAGCAAGTACAGGTTCCTCTTCCTTGGTTTGGCCTCATCCCTTGCCCCCCAGTCAGTTACCAGACTTGTTAGTCATTGCAGCATCCCTCTAAAAGGACAGAGTCTTTGTGATCCCATGCTCAAACAACACTTTCATCTGGGCAAAATCACATAGAGAAGCAAACGATGCAGTTGCCACAAATCCTGATGTTCCAGACCATGGTCTCCTAGTGGCCAAGAATAGAGTTCTTTGGAACCATCAAGGACGGACATATCTCTGGTCAGAAGGATGCAGGAAAACTTGCCCCTCCCAGAAGGGGATTTCCATGTTCCAGTCCATTATCAGGCACACTAGGACAGCCACTTCATCACCATGTCCTTGATCCAGATCCAGCTCTTGTGTCAGGATTTAATCCTATGGACGCAGTTGCATTCTTGTCCTCTCTAATAGCTCCCTTAGGTATCCCTTCAGTAGACATTTTAATAGCATCTATATTTTCTTTATTTGGCTTTTGAGTTCTTCATCTCACAACCTTGATGTTACTTTAATACTAACAGAGTATGTCTTTAGTGATCACAATAACAGTTATAATGCATCCTTGCATTAGCCACTCCAATTAAAGGCTCAGTCCAGTGTGGTTTAAAGCAAGACATTATTTGATTTGATTAAATGCAAAAATCTTTTCTTCTCTTATAAGCTTGCTTGCTTTTTTTCCAGTGTGTGTTGTATAGGCTTTTTATTTACACAGCCAGATTGACAAGATTATAAATGAGAGCTGTGTGTGGAAGCCTCTAATTTTTCATAAGTAAATGAATTAATTTATCATAGCTGCTGTGTTTTATTGCTGTCTCCATACCAGGCTAGCCAGCTCCTTTATTCCCTCTTTTACCTTCTAAATACTGAATCCATGTCATTGTGTTTGACAGCTTTCTGATTCCCCTGTCAGATGCAATTTGGCGCTAATCACATTTCCTTTGCTTAGTGTCAATGCTACAGGCCATGCATAATATTCCTGTATGTCCACTTACTTACTTGCCACAAAGCTGAATTGTCTTGGGCATTAATCTGATAGAGCTGCTACACTGAAATGCAGAAATGATGCTTGAGTAGTAAGATAATGTGGTGTGGCAGATGTGCAATAGATAAGTGAGGCTAAACAGGTGATCTTCACCAAGCTATGCTGCTTTTTATTTATCAGGTTTGAGTACCTTTTTGAAAAACGGAGACTCTAATCAGTACTGGTTCAATAGTCACATAATTTATAACAGAATTTCTTCTGTATGGTCAATGTTTGAAATAATTAATTTTTATTTACCCTCCTGCCTTTAAGCAGGTTTATAGAATTTTTAAAATGTAGGGCAAAATGTTATAGATTGCTAAGTAGTCACTTCTAGCTATTTGGTGTTTTGGGGGGGTTGAAAATGAATTTTGACTTTAAAATTCAGTATCCTGCATTTAAAATTATTTCTTTCAAGTTTTAAGCTTAGTTCTTGCATTGTTTGACAGCTTTCTCTTCACAGCTGTTGTTTTTAAGTGACTGCTGTATTTTAAATATTTAAGTTTTATAAATATTGGTAGCATGCAATAGCTGGTGACAGAGGTAGGTACTGTGGGTGCTTTTAGTCTGTTGAACTCCTGTCAAAGTTAGTTTGCAGCACTTAGCCAAAGCTATGTTTTATATATTTTCTCCAGTATACTATTAACATTTTTGCTTTATGGGTAATTTTTTAATGTCTTTAACACTTCAAAAGAAAATGGACTTTCCTATGTGATATGAAGCAGTAGAATCCTTTGAAACTTGGTTCCCTGTGGGGTATATAAAAATTTAGGTAACTACTAATGAAAATGTAAAATTCTTCTTCGAGTGCTTGCTCATATCCATTCCGGTTAGGTATGTGCGCGCCGCATGCACGTTTGTCGGAAGATTTTTAACCTAGCAACCCCCGGTGGGTCGGCTGGGTCGCCCCCTGGAGTGGCGCCCCCATGGCGCCGGATATATACCCCTGCCGACCCAACTGCTCCTCAGTTCCTTCTTACCACCCGTGTTGGTCGTTGGAACAGTGGAGCGCGGCTTAGCTGTCCTCCACTTCCCTAGCTACTCCTTGTTTCTTCACTATCTGTTGTATATAGTTGGTTTTATATATAGTTACAGTTAGTTTTATAGTTCTTAAATAGTTCATGTATATAGTTCAGCGGGGTTTGGGCATTAGCCCCTTCCCCGCACCCGGTGCCGGGGCCCATGCCTGGTTCACTGGGGTTCAAACTGTGCTCGGCCTGTCATAAGCCGATGCCCACAAGCGATCCCCATGACTCTTGTCTAAAGTGCCTCGGGGTGTCGCACATTTCAGATAAGTGCTGTATTTGCAAAGCATTTAAACCGAGGACAAAGAAACAGAGAGACTTTCGCCTAAAGAATCTCCTCATGGAGGCAGCTTTGAACCCTCCGTCCTCGGCACCGAGCGCTGAGCACTCTGCTAGCAGCGGTCCTCTGGCACCGGACCGTGCCGGCACCGCCAAGACACCGTGGCACTGGCCATCTCCGGCACAGGGACCTGCTCGGCAGCAATCTCTCTCTCCGAAGCAGAAGAGGTCGAAGTCCTCCACTACTTCGGTGCCCTCGGCGCCACAGACGCAGCCTCGTTCGGACTGCCCGGCACCTACACCTGCCGTGGCACCGACTGCTGCGGTACCGTCGACTCTGGTCCCGTGGGGGCCGTCGAGTCCGGTCCCTGAGAGCTCCCCGCCGAGGCCTGTGGTTGAGCTTACGGTCTCCTCTACACCGGAGACATTCTCCACAGCCAGGGACCTTATAGTCATGACGGAGTCTGTCCTGCCTCAACCCCCGGCACCGCCGGTGCGGGTATTACACTCCAGAGGCAAGCCAGCCGTAATGAGACCTCCTTCAGTCGGCTTGGCAGACCAGCACTGATCACAATCCAGGTCCTGGCGCCGCTCCCAGTCTCATCGACTATCACGGTCCCGATGCCGCTCGCAGTCCTGGCACCGCTCACATATTCGGTACTGGTCGTACTCGCGGCATAGATTGTCGTCTCGGCCTCCGGCCTGGTACTCTCGGTACCACTCCAGCTCCCGGCATCGCTCCCAGCACTGCAACTCTCGTAGCCGTTCCCGTCGCAGACCTTGGAGATCCAGGTCGACCTTCCGGCACCACGCCAGTTGCAGGTCCCGGTCTCTCTCTCGGCACCGGTATGACTCCAGGTACCAATCCCCGGTGCTGAGGAGATCACCAGCGGCAAGAGAGAGGGACTCTTACCATGGTCTTTCAGCTCCTCCCTGGCCGTCCCAGCACCCGCCCGTTTCTTTGCATACAGACAGTGCGTATGCCCAAGACGGAGACGCCGATGTGCTCGCCACGATATTCCACGAGCCCCAGGCTCAGGATCACGGGCCTCAACAGTGGGCATTCTGGACACCTTGGGCATATCATCAGGCTCAAGGTGCGCATCCAGGCCCATCGCGCTCTGCCACATCAGAACACCGGGTGCCGGAAGCCACTATAAGCCGCCCTCCTCCTTCTGCTTCGGAGGAAGTGCCGGTCTAGCCACAGGACTCCCAGATCCCAAGGGAGACAGAGGCTGTCCACCAAGAAGAGCCCTTGACTGACACTCTTGTCCCAGGTCTCTCCTCATCCTCCTCCCCTGATGAGGCAGTAGCTGGAACGTTGTCTGTAGGCCCTCCACCAATCGACCTGAGGGCCCACCAGGACCTCCTCAGGCGTGTGGCACAGAATATGAATTTGCAAGTCGAGGAGGTCCTGGAGGTAGAGGACCCAATGGAGGACATTTTATCATCCGATGCCCCCACGACAGTGGCCCTCCCCTTTATACGGACGATCCAAGCCAATGCCAACGCGATCTGGCAGTCTCCGGCCTCTGTCCCACCTGCTGCCAGGGGAGTGGAACGTAAATATATGGTGCCCTCCAAGGGCTACGAATATTTATACGTCCATCCCCCTCCTTGCTCCCTCGTTGTCCAGTTGGTCAACGAGAGAGAATGCCATGGCCAGCAGGCCCCAGCCCCAAAATCAAAAGACGCGAGGCGCATGGACTTCCTGGGGCGCAAAGTCTATTCTGCAGGGGTGCTCCAACTCCGCTTGGCTAATCAACAAGCCCTCCTTAACCGCTATAATTATAATACCTTGGCAG
Organism: Gopherus flavomarginatus; assembly: GCF_025201925.1. Lineage (NCBI taxonomy): Eukaryota > Metazoa > Chordata > Testudines > Testudinidae > Gopherus > Gopherus flavomarginatus. The sequence goes on along the minus strand of NC_066626.1, from coordinate 20,483,810 downwards.
CGGCGGACAAATTCAAGGAGTTGCTCCCTCAGGACTTCCGACAGGAATTTGCGGCCATCCTGGACTAGGGAAAAAATGGTGGCTAGAACTTCCCTCCAGGCTTCCCTGGACACCGCGGACTCAGCGGCCAGGACCCTAGCCTCCAGGGTTACTATGAGGCATATCTCATGGCTGCAAGTCTCAGGCCTTCCCCCGGAGCTCCAACATACGATCCAGGACCTCCCCTTTGAAGGGCAAGGCCTATTCTTTGATAAGACAGACCCTAGGCTGCAAAGCCTAAAAGATAAAAGGGTCATTATGCGCTCACTAGGCATGCACACGCCAGTGACTCAGCGCAGGCCCTTCCGCCCCCAGCCACACCGCTCTTACCCTCAGCCCAGACAGAGACAGGACTTTGCTAGAAGGTGGGATAGAACCGGTCGCCGGAGGCAGTCAGGCAACCAAGGGGGCCAGAACCAAGGTCCCTCCAAACCTTCCACAGGGCCAAAACCCTCCTTTTGAAGGTGCGCCCAAGGGCGTCATACCAGTATCGTCAAAGGATCCATTCCCAACCGCCTTTCCCTCTTCCTCCCTGCTTGGTCCCGGCTAACGGCAGATCGCTGGGTCTTATGCATGCTGGAATTTGGGTACCAGCTCCAATTTATTTCATGCCCCCCCTTCCACCCTCCTTCCTTGTCCCTCTTCAGGGATCCCTCTCACGAGCAGCTCCTCCTCCAGGAGGTGCAGACGCTAATTGCCAAAGGAGCCATAGAGGAGGTACTGGAACATGAATGAGACACGGGATTTTACTCCCGCTACTTCCTAATCCCCAAGGCAAACTGGGGTCTCAGACCTATCCTGGATCTGCGGGAACTCTACAGATACATGATAAAGTTGAAGTTCCGTATGGTATCCCTGGGGACCATCATCCCGTCCCTGGATCTTGGAGACTGGTATGCCGCCCTCGACATGAAAGATGCATATTTTCACATAGCCATCTACCCACCTCACAGGAGATTCCTCTGGTTCATTCCTCCGCCAACATTTTCGGTTCACGGTCCTACTGTTTGGCCTCTCTACAGGCCCAAGAGTATTTACGAAATGCATGGCTGTAGTCGCCGCCCACCTCCGCCGTCATCGGATATACGTTTTTCCGTATCTAGACGACTGGCTCATCCGAGGGACCTCCAAGGCACAAGTGATCCATCATGTCGGCATTGTCAAGGACCTTTTCCTACATCTAGGCCTAATGATCAATGCAGAAAAATCCACTCTGATTCCCACTCAGAGGATAGACTTCATTGGTGCCACCCTGGACTCCAACTTCGCCAGAGCCTGCTTACCGCTGCCCCAGTTCCGGGCAATGGTGGCCATCATCCAGAGTCTGCAAGCTGGTCCATTGACTTCGGTTCACACTTGTCTTGGTCTCCAGGGTCTCATGGCTGCCTGCATGTTTGTGATGAAATACACCAGACTGTGCCTCCGTCCCCTCCAATCGTGGCTCAACTCAGTGTACCAACCAGGCAGGGATGCCAGAGACATGATCGTCACCATTCCCCCGAGCATCCTAGGCTCCTTCGAATGGTGGCTGACCCCCCTCCCTGGTGTGTGCAGGGCTGCCGTTCCATCCGCCCCAGCTCTCTGCGTCCCCGACGACGGACGCATCATCTCTCGGCTGGGGTGCTCACCTCGGGCATCTACGCACTCAAGGCCTTTGGTCATCTCAGGAACTGGCCTTGCACATCAATGTCCGGGAGCTGAGAGCAGTCCGCCTTGCTTGCCAGGCGTTCCAACAGCACTTGCAAGGCCGTTGTGTGTCAATATTCACCGACAAAACAGCAGCCATGTACTATATAAACAAACAGGGCGGCACAAGGTCCTCGACCCTTTGTCAGGAAGCGTTACGACTCTGGGACTATTGTATAGCCCACTCTATAGACCTCATAGCATCCTTTCTCCCGGGGGTTCGGAACACGCTGGCGGATCGCCTCAGCAGATCCTTCCTTTCTCACGAGTGGTCGCTTCACCTGATTGTTATCCTTTCGGTCTTCTGGAAGTGGGGATCTCCCCGTGTAGACCTCTTCGCGTCCCGCAAGAACAGGAAATGCCAAATGTTCTGTTCCTTTCAAGGCCTCTCACAGGGTTCGATAGCAGACGCTTTCCTGATACCATGGACGACTCACTTGCTATACACCTGTCCATAAGGTCCTGCTGAAAGTACGCTGGGACAGAGCCTGCTTGATCATGATCGCTCCAGCGTGGCCCAGGCAGCACTGGTACACCATGTTGCTAGACCTGTCAATAGCCGACCCTATCACACTACCTCTTCACCTGGACCTGATAACTCAGGACCACGGCAAACTACATCACCCAGACCTACAGTCCCTCCATCTCACGGCATGGCTCCTGAGTGGTTGACCCAGTTTGAGTTGCGCTGCTCTGCCTCAGTGCAACAAGTACTCTTGGGTAGCAGAAAACCTTCCACTAGAGCAACATATCTGTCCAAGTGGAAGCATTTCACATGCTGGTGTGGAGAGCACAACGTTCTTCCCGCTGAGGTCTCCATCCCCACCATCTTGGACTACCTCTGGTCCCTTAAACAACAGGGCCTAGCGGTATCCTCTTTGAGGGTGCACTTGGCGGCCATCTCTACCTTCCACCCAGGGGAGAATGGCCGCTCGGGTGTTTTCACATCCTATGGTATCTAGATTCCTCAAGGGCTTGGAGCGCCTATACCCCCAGGTACGCCGCCCCAACCTGGGACCTCAATCTGGTTCTTACCAGACTCATGTCGGCCCCATTTGAGCCATTAGCAACTTGCTGCCTTCTCTGCCTGTCCTGGAAAACCACTTTCCTCGTGGCCATCACATTGGCAAGATGAATTTCCGAGCTCAGGGCTCTCACGGCAGACCCTCCATATACTGTGTTCCACAAGGACAAGGTACAGTTGTGACCACACCTGGCCTTTCTCCCCAAAGTGGTATCAGCCTTCCATGTTAACCAGGAGATCTTGCTTCCTGTCTTCTTCCCGAAGCCACATTCATCGCACAGGGAGCAACATCTGCACTTCCTAGATGTCTGTAGAGCACTCGCTTTTTATATTGAGTGGACAAAGCCTGTCCGCAGAACCCCGTAACTCTTCATCGCGGTGGCAGAGCGTATGAAGGGCCTACCCATTTCCTCAGAGGATTTCATCCTGGGTGACATCGTGCTTCCACACCTGTTACGACTTGGCTCATGTTCCGTCGAGCCACCTCACTGCTCACTCTACCAGGGCTCAAGCCTCATCTGCTGCTTTCCTGGCTCACGTGCCCATCCACGAGATATGTCATGCAGCTACCTGGTCCTCGGTCCATAACTTCGCCTCACACTATGCCCTGGTTCAGCAATCTAGGGATGACGCAGCCTTTGGCTCCGCAGTATTACACTCTGCGACATCTCACTCCAACCCCACCACCTAGGTAAGGCTTGGGAATCACCTAACTGGAATGGATATGAGCAATCACTCGAAGAAGAAAAGATGGTTACTCACCTCTGTAACTGTTGTTCTTCGAGATGTGTTGCTCATATCCATTCCAAACCCGCCCTCCTTCCCCACTGTCGGAGTAACCGGTAAGAAGGAACTGAGGAGCGGTTGGGTCGGCAGGGGTATATATCCGGCACCACTCCAGGGGGCGACCCAGCCGACCCACCGGGGGTTGCTAGGGTAAAAATCTTCCGACAGGTGTGCGCACGCCGCGTGCACGTTCAACTGGAGTGGATATGAGCAACACATCTTGAAGAACAACAGTTACAAAGGTGAGTAACCGTCTTTTATTTTAATTACGCAGTTTTTTTTAGCTTCAGCATAATTTACATCTGCCCTGAAATACTGATGCCTAATATGATATTTCCTTTTGACAGCTGTAATCCCAAATGATGGGACAACTCAGTAAGGTTATAGCTGCTTTGTGTGGTTACTGAAGATTTTCTCTCTCCTTTCTAAAAATGTATCCTTAATGGTAAAATTGGAGAATGCGGATTTTTTTTGTGTGATTGTGGCTCTGTCACCTAAATTGACTTTTTAAAGATGCATATATTTTTTAGAATGTTTTTCACTTGTCAGCTGTGCAGTTAGTTGCTTATTTAAGTTTTCCTCTAACATTTGGTCTTGTTCCTTTTTTCATCTTATGACGAGCCTCAGTGAAAGGATTTATTTCTTTGAGGATCTATATTGCTGCCAAAGTGAGTACTTCAGCAGTATAGTTCATCACATTTAAATCTCCTGTGTATGTCGACTCCTTGCTCGGAAATTCCAGGCTGAAATAGTGCCCGATTGGAGAACAACCCAGTCATCCATGAAGAGTAAAACTTGAATAATATGAAGTAAATCTCAAGTTCCAAGTATTTTAATCAAGTAGTAAGGGGATTACACAGCTAGAAGTTCCATGGCAGTTCAGTCCCATGCGAAAACTCCCTGAAAGTCTCATAACAACTCATGAGCAATATTCATGAAAACTGGCGGTTCACATTGAAATATTCAGTTAATCCCATTTGCTTTTTCTTCAGTCTGTGCAAAAATTGCCTTTCAGAACTTGGAAGAAAAATGCTTGGATCCTAGACCAGTAAAGTTACAATTAAAGAAAGTGGATTAAAATCTCTAATCACTATCTGTAGCAGTAGTGTGTATATACACTTTGCTGACCTCTAGCCACTGAGGGTGTGTGACCATTGCAGTTTGTTGCTAACATGTTTAATATGAGCTGTACGTTTTTAATCTACTACAAGTCTAAGACCTGCATATCTATTCCCAGCAGAACACAAGTTTTAGGAAGCTCACTTTTGTGTGTCAGATTGGCAGGTGAGCAAGCCTTTTCTATAGTGGGCACTTGGGTCTGGATATCACTCCTGTGTGATTTCTGCCTACTTGTAAGAGAGACCCTTTTTAAAACTATGTATTTCTTAGTATAACCCTCTATTTGTTTGTTTGTTTTTGGCATGAGAGTGTGTTCCACACTGAAATCTGAAAGAGAGTGTAGGTATGTAGGTGAATAAGATAGACAAGCTGAAATATGGAAAGAATAGTTGCTGCCCATAATGTTAAGTGTATTGGTGAAGTGTGGGTCAGTTGAAAAGAGTTTTTTCCTTAATGGTTGGGTTGGGTTGGGTTGAAATTCTTGATAAGATACTGTTTTATGGTTCATGATAGTATTGCAGGCAACAATGCTGAGATTATTTCTCTTCGTTAAAAATTTGCTTGGTCCAGCTTCAGGAAGATAAAATGTTCACATTTATGTGCAGTATTGTCATTGTGTTCTTAAGTGTTGTAAAGGGCAAATACGAAAGTCCTGCTTTTTTGCTAATAAAAATTAGTTGCAAAATGTCATGGATCATTAGATTAGCTGAAGCCCCAATTCCAGTGGGAGGAAGGTCAAAGCACTCCAGGCAGTAAAAGCTTTTTAAGAGTCCTCCATCTCAAATCTTACATTTCTGGTGTGAAGACATGCTTTCTTTGAGATTTCAGTAAGTAGTGTATTTGCAATAATTTTCTAACAATAAATGTTCTCATCATTAGAATTAATAAAAAACATAGCATTCTGTGCACATATCTGCCTTGGGTAAAATTATCCCTAGCCGTAGATAAATAAAACCTACAAAGAAACTAGTGCAGATGAGTGAAGTACTGGATTGCATAGTTACAGAGCTGCAATTAATGTACAGTGGATTTTAATTGATGGGACCCAACGTTATCGGCGGGGTTTTAAATTAAGGAACTAGAATGTAGGCATTTTGAAATATTGGTAAATGGAAACAGAGGCGATTTAACTAATGAAGTGTGGGTTTATTAAACATTTCATCCATTAAGGGAAAAATCGGAGGAATTTCTATAGATGGTCTTCTCTTTGCAGGCTTAAAAAAGTAAAGTATATAGACAACCTTGCAAGTAGACTGTTATTTTTGTTATAGTTTGTATAAAAATGTACACTATTTGCTCTAGTAGAAATCTACATTCAGTGGAAAATCAGGAATATTTTTGTTATTCCTGTTTAATATTTAGTTATATTTATTTTCAATTTATATGTACTTATCTTTTTTAGACTATTATCAGTAGTGTAGCTATTTAGTTACAAACACATGGATGAGTCCCTCATACGTCACTAGTAGAAAGACTTAAGCTCAATAGTGAATTGCATTTTTAGAACCAAAAATACTTTTTGTAGACTTTAATAAAGTGAGCTCAGATTTATAGGACAATACATAGAGCTACAAAATTTGAGTGCTAACACTCTGTCCCCTTCATTTTTTAAGGTAACCATAATCCTGATATCTAATAGGTGTTCTGTATTTGATATATTTGGAGTAAATGTTATAATCCCAAAAGTGTCAGATTGACATCTCTGGAGACCAGTCTTCTGTTTGGGAATCCTTTTTAAAGAGATATGCTTCAGTATCCATGCCCATTCAGTTCTTGTTCTTTCTGATGAGACTTCCAGTAGTAGTGGTACATTTTGTAATGTGGATACTTGTCCATGAGAAATTGGACTGAGACTCCCAAATTTTTCATTTAGGTCATCACCAGTCAAGAAACTTCACGTCTTTACTAATGTGGACCAGGTTTGGACAAGTGACTTAGATAAGGCTCCGTAGGTACTAACAAATTCATGAACCGGTTATACCCCCGGCCCCACTCATGGTCCTGCTGCTCAGGGATAATGTACATTTGTGTTATTTAATGTCACAAAATTATTAGCAGAAGGTTGACCAGTAGGGTACTGTGCTACGAACTGTTGTTCAGATTCATATGTGTACACTGCAGGAAATGCTGATTTATATTCAATGTTGTTTAATAATATCTGGGGGAATCCAGTTTTGAGGAATGTTGTAAACTAAGCAAGATGATCTCTAGAGATCAAAGATGAAGTGATGTTTCTCTTGAACCCTGGAGAGAGAGTAAGAGACTGGCATACATATATAAACTGCGAAGGTAGGTGAATTCAATGTATCCAATGCTGATTAGGAATGTGTCATGAATACTGAAAGGGGTTCAGATACCAGAGAAAAGCCGCCCACCTACTAAAAGTTCAACCTTCATCTAAAAGTAAAGTGTTGTTCTCCCCCAAAATTTCCTATTTGTCCATTCTAAAGTGCAGAATTTTAGACAGCATCTTCCGTGTTGCGTGTACTGGTGAAATTGTTGGATGGTAACTGGTTGATTTAGCCTCTTTGTACACAAGATACGTCTTCAGAATATAATGTTTAGTCTTTTAAAGGCAATCTAGAAAGTACATTTTGTGCTGAAGGATATTTGGTATAACAACCCAATGTTTTGGAAGAATATCATCAGATTTAAAAAGTTGTTAAGAAAACCTTCTAGAGGTATGGTCATGAAAGCCTCTTTGGAAGGCAAATACAAACAGGGATGTTGAAGAAACTCTTGTACAGCCGAGTTATTGCCTTCATTAGCAAATTCTTGTATATCACAAGACAATGAGTTCATCCTGTTTAGAAAAGTGATCTGTTTCTCCACCATTCCTGTAGCCTTTATTTCTGTGCCCTCCTCAGTAAGCAACAGCAGTGTCTGCCTCTGCTAATATCCAGATTTTCAATGGTAGCATTGTGAAAATGGCATGATTCTTACAAGTTTCACTGCTGCCCACCCGGGTCTGATAACAGCAGACGAAACTAACTCCACTTCAAAATGCTGCTGATTGGTAGGGCTGTGAGCAGCAGCTGAGTTACTTGGTGTGTCGGTCTGCAGTTTAAGAAAAACTGTTTTGGTTTTACATATGATTCCCTTTTGGAGAGTTCTTTGTGACCATAAAGAGTAGAATGGATTGTTTTGTTTTTTTTAATTTTGTAGAGATTGATGAGGAATGTCCCCCATGCTTTTGGTGTAAGTGTCCCATTCACCAATGTTGAGTGGATTTTTGAAGCCATCTGCTTCTGTAAATCAGAAATGATCTTATTCTGGAGATTTTACCAAACACCACTATGTATGTCTACTGACTTACTGATGGGAATGTGTTTGTTATATATCAGATCTCTCTCCATCATGTGCACCCACTGAATCAGGAGACTACATCTGCTACTGTACCCATTTCTTCCATCAACTTGAACATTCATAGATCTCAGTGTACTAGAAGAATGTAATTTATAAGACTTTAAAAACAGCAGAGTAACACTGTGATCTTAGTCAGGGACAGGACAGCATAAATGCCTGTTTGTCAAAGATTTCCTGTTGTTTATCCTGCTCCATTTATTTGTATGTATGTATGTATTTTAGGTTATGTTGAAGCCACAGGACCAATTTTACCCCAGTTATAAGTGGATACAGCTCTTGTAGTTAATGGGTCTTCACTGTCTTATGTCAGTGTGACCAGAGTCCCAGGAGAGCCCGCTGAGGTCACTCAATTAGAGTGAACTGTGGCAGACAATCCCCAAAGCTGGTGGATATTCCAGTACTTAGATTTACTGAGCCAGCATGAAACAGCTTCTATAATACCTCACTGATTACACCGAAGCCAACAACTCGGTTCTCTTAAAGCAGTCCAGCCTCAGGCCTCAACCCAGACACGCAAGTCAAATGTGATGAGGATTACTGAAAATCTTACTCATCATATAAAAAAAATTCTACCAATCTCGAAGGATCAGACACACTACCTTCCAGGATAATGAATATTCCAGATCTTACCCAAATGCATGCTTACAGCCAATTGTTATTAACTGAACTAAAATTTATTAAAAAAGAAACGATAGAGAGCATTGGTTAAAAGATCAGTATACATACAGGCATGAGTACAATTCTTGAGATTCAAATTCATAGCAGAGATGGTGAGCTTTGTAGTTGCAACGAGTTCTTTCAGAAATAGTTCATAAATTATAGTCCAATATTTATATTCAGGACGGTCCAGTCAGGACTGGGATCTCAGTCGTTATGGTTTAGGCTTCCTCTGCATGAAACCTCAAGCAGATCTGAGATGAAATAAAAGGATTGGTACCAAAGGTTTTTTATACAGTTTCAGGCCCTCTTGTGACAGCTTGGAGTCCTTCGGCAAATAATAGGCACTCATGGGGACTTTGACATGGACCCATTTTCTAAGCATCATTGGTAATTAACCAGACAGATTAACATAAGAGAATAGCCTGTTTTTCCACCATGTGCGGATACATTTCAAAGAGAGATGAATACAAGGATATCTTATGTTTACAGTTAATTTAAATGTAAGATGTCCCTTTGATCTCTGAATTAACAGAATACAGCATAGACAGGGACTGTTTGATTACATTGTTGACCTCTACCAATATATATCTAAATACACAAAAACACAAACATTATCTACCCCTGTGTCTTTGAGGGTTGAATATGAGTCATTTATCCTGCAGGATGGGATGCTTAACCCTTTCTGGCTATGTGTCACAGTCAGGTTCTTAGGCCTGGTCTACACTACAAAGTTAGATCAACGTAAGCAGTCTTGCATCAACTAAGTTGTGCACGTCTTTACACTTAAGTTTGTCTCCCACTGATGTAAGCACTCCACTATGCCGTCGTAGTCATACCACATCCATAAGCAGCAATGAACCATGGTTTATGTGTTGAGGTTGATGCAATGCTAATGTAGACACTGTTACCTATGTCAGCCCTAATAGTCTTACAGCAGCTGTCCCATGATGCCTGGCACTGATTGCTCTGATCACAATTTTGAACTCCATTACCCAGGGATTATGGCAACTGTAAGGCCCCCCTACCCTTTAAAGCCCCGAGAATGTTTGAAATGCCTTTTTTCTAATTTTCCAGTTTGGCAGGCACACCTACGAGGTCTCCACTGTTGTGCGCAACCGGCCAGCTGACCATTCTGCCTACATACTCATGACGTGCTCCAGCTTGTTGTAGACAGGAGATATGGGATCTCCTGGGCCTGTAGGGAGAAGAGGCTGTGCAAGCACAGCTATGGACCAGCTGTAGAAACATGGACATCTCCAAGCAGATTGCATGGAGGATGCAGGAGATCAGCAGCAGTGTCGCGTGAAAGCAAAGGAACTGCATCAGGCATGCCAGAGAGTCCAGTAGTCTATCCAGTGCTGAGCCACAGATCTCTGCTTTTACAAAGAGATGTACTTGGCGGGGACACTACCACCACCCTATTTGAGACTCCACTGCAGTCCAGTCTGTCTGAGCAGGCAAGCATAGGCAAGCCTGATGCAGGGACAGGAACCTTGAGTTCGTGTGTACATTTATTTCTCATTCCAGTGGAGGCACCCCCAATGTAACAGGATACAGATATCGATTTTTAATTTAATTTATTCATAGTAGAAGAGATAGTAGTACAACAAAGAGAGGCAGAGTTATCTGTTTTTCATTCCTGTGTTCAGATAGGTGGGGAAGGCACGCAGAGCAATTTGTTCATCTACGCAGTGATATATCTTGAATCCTCCTGAGAGATCTCAGTGAAACTTCCATGGAGGTACTCTGCAATCCTCTCCTGAAGGTTTCTAGGGATGGCAGCCTTATTTCTTCCTCCAAGGAGGACGCTTTCCTACACCAGTTGGCGATAACGGGCAGGCACCATTGCAGTAACAAGAGTGTACGGGCCTGGGACGGCTTAGGGATGCATGTAGCAGTTGTGCTCTCTCTGCCTTTGTTACCCTCAGGAGTGAGAGATCATCGCCTCAAATCACCACCACCTGTCAAAAATTGTGCCATTATTCACTGCCGTTGCCCTGTACTCATAGTTTCATGCAACTGAGCAATTCCCTCCTCGTCCTGGTGGTCTATATTCACCACGTCTGGAGCTGTGAGTGGCGCTGTGCAGAAGTACTCTGAAGCAACTGTTTCAACATATCTGTAAAACTTCAGGGGAGCAAGAGAAGAGAGTACTGAATCTTAACTTTCGCTTTCTGTTGTGACTGTACTAATCAGGAGTGGCTCTAGGCATTTTGCCACCCCAAGCATGGCAGGCAGGCTGCCTTCCTCCAAAGCTGCGGGACCAGTGGACCCTCCGCAGGCAAGCCACTGAGGGCAGCCTGCCTGCCGTCCTCGCAGAGCCAGCAGAGCGTCCCCTGGCGGCTTGCCGCCCCAAACACGTGCTTGGTGTGCTGGGGCCTGGAGCCGCCCCTGGTACTGACAGTGGTACCTCTGTGCGTTATCTGTAGTTGCTGCTGTTGTGGCCTTGAGGGATTTCTCCTCCTTCCCCCTCCTCCCCGCCACCCCCCCCCCCAGCCTATGGAACACCTGAGCCAGTTAAGGATCAGAATGGGATGACTCGGGGTGACGTGTTCAGTGAGATCCTGCGAGCCTGTGCTGCATCAGACCGTGAACAGAGGTCCCGGAGGATGAACATTACAGATTTTATGGAGAAGGAAAGAGCAGACAGGAGAGAGGCCAAGGAGTCAGAGATGATGTACCAGGATGTAATGGGGCTTCTACGGCAGCAGAAACAGATGCTGCAGACTTGTGTACCAAAAATCCCAGACTCGCCTCCCTATGCAGTGCGTGCAGAATTCCAGTATAGCACGTCCCTATGCCCCTCCCCTGCCCTCAAGTGGCATCAGGGACTATCCCTACCACCCCATCCTGGGGACATAAAAACAACCACAGCTTCACATGCGCATATACATCTGACCTGTGACAACTATGACTGCTAAATGTGTAGCTAAAATGTACATGAATGTTCCTTCCCTTTCTCTAAGCTCTGTTTCATATGTTTTATTAAGGTTTTAATTTATTTGCTTTTAACTTGCACAGAACTTTTGGAGTCTTTTTGTTACTCGGTAATACTTTATTGTTTGGAAAACAATTCCTCTTTAATAGTTCCCAACATATGCTTCTGAATGGCTGGTGTTATTGAAAGCACCCTCTTAATTGTGACACTTTAACACAACTCATAGGATCAGTGACAAACACGGTGTAATAATCATAAGTGTACGAGAAGCACCTCAAAAGGAATAGGTGCATGGTCACTTTTATTCGTAGATGTTCACCAAGCACCGCCCAACTCCAAACTGCCCCCCCACCTCCGAAGTGCAGGAGCAGGTAGAGCACAGTACACCATGTATTACTGAGGCTCACTGTTAAGTCTTCCCTAGCTCTATAACGCCTCATTGAGCTCTTCTGATAGCCCTTATATCTGGCTGTTCAAACTCAGCAGACACCATTTTCCCTCTTTGTCTCTCAGATACTATGCAGGACACATCAGAGAGTTATAATTGCTGGGATATTTTTCTCCCTGAGATCCAGTCTTGTGAGTAAACAATGCCAGCACCCCTTCAGTCTACCAAAAACGCATTCAATTGTCATTCTGCACCTACTGAGATGGTAGTTGAATCTTATCTTGGTGTTGTCGAGGTGGCCAGTGTACAGCTTAATGAGCCAGAGGAGTAAGGGAGATGCTGCGTCCCCTTGGATCGCTATTGGCTTTTCAACATTGCCAATGGTCATCTACTGGTTGGGGGGGAGAGAGACCCTGCTTGCAGCTTTCTGAGAAGTCCTGTGTTCTTGGAGACGCATGCATCATGCACTTTCCCTGACCAGTCAGTGTTGATGATGGTGATCCACCAGACTTTGTATAACTATAGAGATACAGCTCTTTCTGTTGATGAACTCTGGCAAGGGTCTGGTGCCAAATAGGGATATGCTTGCTGTCTCTTGCTCCACCGCAGTTCAGGAACCCCAATGCTGCAAATCCATAATTATGTCCTTCCCATTGCTGAGTCGCAGTCCTGTGCTTCAGGAGATCATTAAAGGCCCTGCACACTTGCATGACAATGGCTCTCACTGTGGAATTTCGAACTCCAGAATGATTTCCTACTGACCGGTAGCAATCTGGTGTTGCAAGTTTCCACAATACGGTCACCACTTGCTTCTTCAGTGTCAGAGCAGTCCTCATTTTGGTGGACTTGGCACACTGATTCAGGAATGTGACCTTGCACATCTGAAAGTTCTGCAGCTCCTGCTCATCATCACAAACCTGCATTATGATGCAATCTTAACAGTCAGTGCTCGTTTCTCAGTCCCAGGAGTGGCACTTCATCAGTTGCAGCTGCTTCATAAGCCAACAGCAGCAACTTTGAATTGTTTTTCACTGTGTCTCATGGCAATCTGTCCTTTACAAAATTGTGATTTTCCGCACAGCTCTTCTTGTGGCTCTGCAGATACTGGAGTATCATGTACAACAGTGCAGAACTGTGCAGGGTCCATGTGTCTGTCACAGATTGGTAGATAGTGACAAGTCCTGTGCAGGTTCATGGTATTTTCAAAATAGGTGCACAGATTTTAGAGATGGCATTGTGGAGTGGAGAAAATTGCATGATGGGAGCTTGACCCCTTGTTCCCAGTCACTTCTGCGCGATTTGTTTCTGCCCCATGATGCCTTGTCAAAACTTTCGAAAAGACACTGTGCATTTATGGTTATGAGTTGCACACTAGGATACCTACCAGGGTGCATCACACTGTGCATGGAAACAAGCACTCCTGGTGAATATGTGCATTATTGATACGAGACACCAAGTATGCATTTGCACAAACCTAACTGCGGTGGCTTCATGCTGATGTCACTTGTGTCGGCAAAAGTTTGTGGTGTAGACATGCCCTTAATACACTATTTTGTTAACCATAGAATGTATTTGATAATTTGAAACCTTTCTTTTATCCTTTAAAAACATCATTAGTTCTGTGGCTGAATCTCTACTACTGTAATATTTTGATCCACTAGAGGTGCTGTATTGCAGGCAGAACTATAGTAGGTGAACTTATTCTAGGTATTTCCAGTGACTTCCTATTCTTGGACTAGGAGATAATTTAGTACAATGCACTGTGAAGTAGCAGATCAGTTTTTATTGGTGTCATCTTGTACTATGATTAAGGCTACGATTTAGTCACGAGTATTTTTAGTAAAAGTCATGGAGAGGTCCCGGGCAATAAACAGAAAGTCATGGCCAGTGACCTGTTCATGACTTCTACTAAAAATACCCCTAACTAAATCTTATGCGCTGGGAAAGGCAGATGCTGTTGCTCTGGGCAGTGGGGGGCGGCCCAAGGCCCTGCCGCTGCTCCTGGGAGGGGCAGCCCGGGGCAGCGCCCAGGATCAGCTGCCTGGGGCCGCCTGAGCAGTGGCCCATGCAGCTAGCCCCAGGGCCGCCAGAGCAGTGGCTGGCCCCAGGGCCATCCCTGGCTGCTCAGGCAGCCCTGGGGTCAGCTGCTGCAGCTGTGGAAGTCACAGAGGTCCCAGAAAGTCACAGAATCTGAGACTTTCATGACCTCCATGAAAGACTTGCAAGCTTAACTATAATGAATACATCTGCAACCACTGAAATCTCCTGTCTTGTCTATTATTATTTATTTATTTTGGGGAATATGATATCTGTTGTCTTAAATGAAATAAAGATTTTGTAACATGTTGAAGTAATTAGGGATCTGATTGTGCAACCATTACTCGCCTTGAATGACACTTACATGAGAAGACCCATTGACATAAATGTTTTACAGTAGAGCTGTTTACATACATAAATGATCCCCAACATGAAGAATCTAGACAAGAAAGTGGGAGCACTACTCTTAAGTTATAGTGACAATTTTAAAATATTATCAAATACATATAATTTCAGCAACCAGAAAATTTCTTCTTTGGCAAAAAGTGTTTCAGTTTATCACCCGCAAGGAACATGGTGGAGTTTGTTTAACTTTGGAACCATAGAATATTGGAGTTTAGTTCATAATTCATTTTTGTGCATGGGAATACTAAAAGTTCTGTCTGTTTTATGAATAAGTTCTTAAAACAAATGGCCAGCAATTATCCCTTGAAGAAAACTCCGTTTTAAATTTATTGTATGTGCACTGACCATATATGTGCACTGACCAGTCAAATGCGATTGTTCCCAAGCTGAATCCTTGTTATGCAGAGAACTTGGGCTAATTTGATCAAAAGTAAACTATTTCCTAAACATGCGAAAGTGTTACAATGATATGAAGTCTTACTGGTCAGTCAGACCGATATTTTATCAAATAACATTAATCTGAATTTGGATTACAGTTTTTTCACCAGATATACTTTTGAACATTTTTTTTGCCTAAATATTAGAGATTTTAGCTTGATTTTACTTAGCAGGTGTTCCGTATGTTCAATCACTGGTAAAAGTGTGCATCCAACAGGATTGTTTCCCTTTGTTTTGTTGCCTTCCTAGTGTTAACTGAGGAAAATGTTCTGTAACTTTTTTATGTAGATTTACAGTAAGGATAGTTTTAACCTTTGTTCATACTGGAGATGTACAGTATTACAATGCTCCAGTTTTTATAACTAAGTGAAACAAAAAATGAGTATGAGTCTGAAGCATTCAGCAAAACACTTGAAGTAAAGGTACTCTGAAACACAGCCTGACATTTAGGGCAATTCAAGAACCTAGGGAAGAAGGGCAATTACAGCACAATTTAAGAAAGAAATTCTATAGTGTTATGTTTTGAATCCCGCATTTCATTTGGGATAAAAGTATTCCTAATACCGCAGTCTTCTGAATATTCATTATTCATCGTACGTATTCTGTTTGGAAAGGAGATGTGCACGCTCTGAATATGAAATGCAAGTGCTATAATACTTGCAGTAAACAGAGGAAGTGGTGCATTCTAACAAATCTAACACGCACACCTCTCTAACTTTACACATAGTACTCCATCAGCAGTAGTAGTCTGAATTCCCTGTGAATTACAGCAGCTTAAAATGTTGTATTCAATACCCTTATGAGTTTTGGGTGTGATGTCAACGTTCCAGTTGTTTACTAAGAAATTGTTAAATTTAACTATGAAATTATACTGTAGGAAGCTAATGCTAGGGAAGAAAACTGACTGAAATTTGCAGCATGTAGACCATTCTTTTAGGGACTATAATAAGCAAAGCAGTAGTAGGATGTCTGCTACGAACTGATTGCTGAAGTGAGTAATTGTCACTGAAGGGTTTTTTTTAATTATTGCTCGAGCTGTGACTTTATCTCTGGAAATGTTACTTTTAGTTTCATTGTTTTCACAGTAACGCTGCATTAAGATGTTGAGTCAGAATAGTTTTTCAAGTCTCTCCTTTTGATAGTTTGTTTGAGAACTAATATTTCTAAAAATGTAGTATTTAGGATCACAATTCTTCTAAATAAAGTTACTAAAAGTTGCATGATTTTGCATTTTATTGATCTTCTCCTAAGAGGAGCATAGCTTGATAGAAATGTTCTTTCTCACCCATTCTAGACATATTGATATCTCTTATTTAATCTTTGCCTTTAGAAAGAAAATAGGTTCTATTTATATATAACACAAGTCATCTGTGTGGGTCAGTAATTGGATATGCAGTCAGTTATTAATTTATGTGGTAATATGAACCTTATGAATAGGCCAATTATTGAAACCAGTTCTGAAGATTTCTGTGCAATTCCTCTTCACTTTTTTCCTATTGTGAATTTCATCTTTTGTGAAGCATGTATTCAAGGAATTATTAGAGGGTTTCTTTAGGGTCATACCTGCCTGAGACAAGGTCACTTTTAGTGCGCTCATAAGGGATAAGACTTTAGGGTTATTCCTGGTGTGAGACTAGGTCACTCACAGTGCACATAAGACAATAGAAAGTGTTTTCTTGTTTCAAAAGTGTGTATAGTTTTTATACCAGGAGCCGCCCCAGAATATCTTTTAGTGTTGGAGGGCCCTCAAAGATTTGTAACATCATCTTACTATTGGGTACAACCTTGTCCACGTCATAATGACTCTCAGTTTTGTATAAACTGTCGGAGGCTGGGCAAATGGTACAGACGTGCTAAACCAAACATTGGTAAGACTAATAGCCATGGCAGCTGTAAATAACGAATGTTTTTCTGCACGGACAGGACTAATGCTAGAGCTCCGTGATGTGTTGGCAGCATCCCAAGGTTTATCAAGGCTGCATGTATTAATGAAAGTTGTCATGCATGTTGTGTGGTACAGATGGTTTTTCATTTTCTCCTAGGCTTAAGTTGAAGTATTGTATTCTTTGCATTTCTTTTCCTTTTCTTTCTATCCCTCAAGCCTCCTTATCTCCATTTCCAACCCTCCACCCCCAAATCCTGGCATCAGCTGACAAAAAAACACCACCACCAAAATCTTATTTCATCAACACTGAAAATAAAATTAACATCTGTATTACATACCAAGGACAAAAAATGTGGCCTAAGGACAGACCATATTGTCACACCTGGTGTATACTTGAAGATTCATATGGGGGGAGCGTGGGGGGGAATAGACTGCTAGAAGTTCCTCCAGGCCACATCAGTCCCTTTTATTTTAATAGCATCTAGCTTCTATTTAAAGAGATGCTTGCTCTGGTGTTATGAAAATAACCTACCAAAATTTATTAATTTTACAAAAATGGGGTTGAAATCTGTAAAGAAAATAATAAAATTATAAAAGTTTAATTAATTAGTTTGCAGAGAAGGATGGCAATTTTTTGCTGTTTGATATCATAAATATTTTATTAACTAAGAAGGCGAAGTAAATAACTGTGCATGGGCTTGGAGGAGACAAGTAACTGAAGTTTATCCTAACTGAAAAATTATATAGTGCCCTTTTATTATAGCTTTTGCTTAATGTATACAAATGAAAAATTCTCATGTGTCTAAGTTGGAACAAGGGAACATGTGAATCCTCATTTCCAAGGCTCTGCGTTCTTTAATTTTGTGTCCATAATGGAGAGAGGGTCATATGTAGGATGAAAAAGAGAACAAACAGGTATTTCAGTTACAGAAAAAAAAAACCCAATAAATTTGGGGTTGGTGTGCAGATTTACTATAAGTGAGAGCAACCAGCTGCTTATACTTAGCTAGCTGTGGTTTGAAAAATCAGAACACATACTGTAAAAGGCACTTACAGTTCAGATTCTCTCTCTCGCTTTCTCTCTCAAATGTATTAAATGAAATTATGCTCTCTCGAAATACCATTCAGTCTACTTCCTTTAGAATGTTCACCTTTCTGTTTCTACTACTTTTGAAATTATTTGGTGCATTCCTTTGGAGGATCTCCTGACACTGGACTTGCATTTAATTTAGCATCTGAACAATCCTGTGAGGTCGATATTGACCTCATTTTAAGAAGTTAATATTTACCAACAGTTAACTCACACCACAGTATTTGAGGATAACTCTGTACTTTTCTATGTATTCAGGGATACCAATTTTGGTTGGATGTATTCCTGGAGGTTTCATCACGTGACGTAGTTTTTCATTAAAAAGATTAATCTTTAAATCTTGAAGACTCCAGAACAATTCTGGAGAGATGGCAATCCTCATAAAGATATAGTGATGTATCTCAGACATAGTGCAATAAAATTTGCATATTTTATGGCAACCATTTGACAATCATACATATTATAGCTAATATAGTCCTTACAATCTGATTTTTATGGTGTATCTGTGTGACTTTAAAAGGTGTTCTCCAAAACCAGCTAGTCTTCTATAAAGTCCTTATAGGTGACGGTAGTCAGTTTGAAGGTAAATCAGAAAGCAAATGATCCATCTTGAATTTAATAGTGTTTCCTCTGTTTGTTTTTACTGGGACAGATGAAAAATGAAAACAAAGGGCATTTCTTATCGAGCAAAACTCAGCAGTATCACATGGAAACATAATGAGTGTGACAGCCTACAAGTAACATTGAATGTGAATTTCCTTACACAAGAAAGGAGAAAGGTTCTTTGGGATATTTACTTCAATCAACACTAATAGTCTTGTTTTATGTATTTTATGCAGTTGCCATCATAATTATAAATCCTTGACATTTTCGCACAAGCATTTATGTGCATCAGGAAAGCAGCCTACAGTCAGCCTTAAAGGAATGGCTGTATTATTACTATAGATCTGCATAACTGTATTAAAATATTTGCTAAGCGGCTTAAGAAAATTATAACTTAGTCACTCGTGAAGAGTTCATCAGCTAAATTTTGCCCCAGATCTCAGTGTTAACTACTCAATCTACTGTAACCCATGCTAACCAAAGCCAAAATTGGACTGAAATGAATAAATGCAGTCTCATCAATCAGTTAGATATGCACACTTGGCTCATAAATATGCTGGGTCAGAAGATGAAAACTTTGGCCAAATTTGAAGGGAAATTGCTCAGATGATTTGAGAGATGAGAATTAGAAACATTTAGTATTTTGCCTGTTTTGCAAATTAACACTTTATCACATTGTGACAAACTTTAAACTTGGTTTGCTGAGAAGATTTGAAGATTCTGCAACACATGGCCTTTGACGTTTTCAAAAAATGGTGGTATGTATTTAGTTAATGGGGTTAATTATATATGTCAGAGTGTACTGTCAATACATGAAGCCTACCAATGATCCACAGATCCTGTATGTGACTAAGATGTCAACAAACATGAGGCCAAGGGTGATCCAATGGATATAGTGTAATTGGACTTTCAGAAAGTTATTGACAAGGTTCTTCACCAAATGCTCTTAAGCGAAGTAGGCAGTCATGGGATAAGAGAGAAGGTCCTCTCGTGGATCCGTGACTGACTGAAATATAGGAAACAAAGTATAGCCATAAATAGTCAGTTTTCACAGTGTAGAGGGGTAAATAGGGGAAATCTCACAAGGATTTGTACTGGGACCGGTGCAGTTCAACATATTCATAAATGATCTGGAAAGAGGGGGTAAACAGTGAGGTGGCAAAGTTTGCTGATGATACAAAATTAGTCAAGATATTTAAATCCAAAGCAGACAGCAAAGAGTTGTGAAGGAATTTCACAAAACTTGGTGCCCGGGCAACAAAATGACAGATGAAATTGAGTGTTGGTAAATGCAAAGTAATGCACAGTGGAAAAAATAATCCACACTGTATATACAAAATATTGGGGTCTAAATTAGCTGTTACCATTCATGAAAGAGATCTTGAAGTCATTGTGGATAGTTCTCTGAAAACATCTGCTCAGTGTGTAGCAGCAGTCAAAAAAGCTAGCAGAATGTAAGGAACTGTTAGGAAAGTGATAGATAAGACCGAAAAAATCGTAATGCCGCTGTCCATTGTGTGCCCACATCTTGAGTACTGTGTTGCAGTTCTGGTTGCCCCATCTCAAAAAAGATATATTAGAACTGGAAAAAGTATAGAGAAAGCGAACAAAAATAATTAGAGGTATGGAACAGCCTTCACATGAGGAGAGATTAAAAAAAACTGGAACTGTCCAGATTGGACAAGAGACAACAAAAAAAAAAATGGGAGAAATCTTGAAAATCATGAATGGTATGGAAAAAATGAATTAGGAGGTGTTATTTACCCTTCCAAATAACAGATGAACCAGGAGTCACTAAATGAAATTAATAGGTTTTAAACAAACATAAAGAATTCCTTCACACAGTGCACAGTCAACCTGTGGAACTTGTTGCCAGAGGATATAATGAAGGCCAAAAGTATAACTGAGTTAAAAATAGAATTAGATAAGTTAATGGAGGATAGGTCCATCAATGGCTATTTGTCAAGATGGTAAGGGACACAATCCTGTGTTCCTGAACTTCTGAGTGCCAGAAGCTGGGACTGTACGACAAGTGATGGATCACTCAATAAATTTCCTTTTTCTCTTCATCTCCTCTGAAGTATCTGGTACTGGCCATTTTTGAAAAGCAGTGATGCTGGGTTAGATAGACCATTGGTCTGACCCAGTGTCGCCAATTTTGTGTTATGCTCAGTCTTGGCCAAGTTGCCAGTCCATCAGATCCTTTGCAAACAAATGCGTATCAGACTTCAGCAGAACTGCTAAGCCTCAAAGGGTGTAGCAGGCACTGGAAACCATAAATACACTACATGGAGCATTCTAATCACTACAGAACTCTTGAGGTCTTCAGAGTCTGATACAGAGATTCTGAATGGAATTCAGAATTTAAGAAATTTTCAGGTGCCCCTTGGAAGGTACTTTGGTGCAACTATAACAAGAAGGCAAAGAAATGATGAGTAACATGGCTTTCACCTAAAGGAGGGTGTAAATCTGTTTACATACTTGGATGTAACTGAATGCTTCCATATGGCATGCATTTTTGTATTTTTCCTAGGCAGCTTTCACAAAAAGCTAAAGAGATTCCAGATCAAAACATCATTAAACAAGAGTTAACATTGCAAATACATGTCAATATCTTAAGGGAAAATATCTTAGCTGTAAAGAAAGACATTAAAAAGCCAGGAAAGTTTAAATTTAAAAATTACATAAAAATAGTGCATGGTCACTGAAGCCATGATATATTCTAGATCTGCAAACTTTCTTGCAGTGGACAGGTTCCTTACTGGTGCCGTTACATGATAGCTTGATTATCAGGCTGTGTCGAAGGTCTCAGCAGAGCCATTTATGACTTTCACCTTTTCTTGACACTGGGCACACCTGAGCCACAATGTCTCAGATGCCTTATGTCATAAAATGGGGAAGAAGATGTCCTTCAGGGAGTTTCCTTTTCATCTTCCTGCCATCTGCACTAGTAGTTCTAGAAGGTGGAAAGGGTTCTTCGACTTGATCTCCATCCATTTCCAGATTTGTGACCTTGGTAGGAGATTTGGCACCATGTATAAGTACTGGAGCTAAGAGCTTTTTATCTAACCAGCAAGGCTTTCTCCTCTTCATTAAAATCCAAATCTATGTAAACTGTGAAGGAATGCACTACACAGACCGCCAAAGGGGTTTGTTTTAGCTAGCTGAGTCGAGAAATTTCTTAATAAATTCAGTATCCTCATTGATCAGGTTAAGATTTTGCTATGGTTATTTTTAGTAAAAGTCATGGACAGGTCGCGGACAGTAAACAAAAATTCACGGAAACCCATGAACTCTCTGTGAATTTTACTAAAAATAATGGGAGGGAGGGCGGGTTTGACATGGGGGGCTCACTGAAGCCCAAGTCCTGCCGCGGGGCAGGAGTGGTATGTGTTTGAGAAAAAAGATCCTGAGCCTGGTTGGGAGTGGGGGGATGGCATCTAGCACCCGTCACAACCCCAGTGGCTCAGAGCTCTGGCGCCCCTGTCGCAGCTCCAGGGGCTCAGAGCTCAGGCCTCCACTATCCACAGTGGCTGACTGCTCCAGGGTCTTTGTGTTGCCTCGGACCTCCAGCATCCCTGCCATCCACGGTGGCTTATGGCTCCATGGCCTCCACCACCTGCGCTGCCTTGGAGCTCTGAGGCCTGTTACTGTTCATGATGGCTGATAGGTCCATGTCCCCCTGCTGCACCAGGGCTGAAGCAGAAAATGTCACGTAGGTCACAGAATCCATTACTTCCGTGACCTCCATGACACAATCTTATCCTTATTTATAACAAAGTTCTCTGACTATGAAAAGTATGACACCCCCCTTCCTTAAATATAAATGAAGCTAAGGGACAAACGGATATAGTAGTGGTCTGAAAGAGATGGAGATACCAGGTATCTTACATAGTTAGGAAGAAGATGCAGGCAGGATCACTTGTTCAGTAAGAATGCAACTGATATGGCAATAATGCTCTAAAAAGTCAAGAATGGCTTTATAGAAATATAGTATGGAGAACAATCTGACCAGTGTTTAAATGGAAGACTATTAGTTTTATAAACAAAGAAATTACAATACCTGAGTTTATGCTAGAAGGGGACACCCTTAGGATGAGACAAACGAACCTATTCTTCAGTATTTGCAGTACATCCCAAGAATAATGATGCCAAATTTAGTCCACATTTCTGTAGTTCTCACAGCAAAGTACTGCCCCAAGCAGCTTTAGGTATATACTGAGCAACTCTGTCATAGATAAAGTTATTTCAAAGTGAGGAAAGACTGTCTATCTGCACCAGTGGTTGTAATAGAAAAATAACTAAATGTCTTTTGGAAGAAAAAAGGTGGTTTTGTCTCTTGGGTGGGTTTGTTTTTTATTTTTAAACTATCCGAAGTATAATAATCTAGAACAGTTGAGGATCTTATCAGATCCACTCACTCAGATACTGCATAGATGAAGAATCTGTTTCAATTCACAGAGTATGTTTGACTGATCAAAGACGCCACCTTTTTAATAGGATCTTTTAGACCTCAGAATAACACTCAGAAACAAGAATCCCAAAAATCTGGAATCAAGATGCCAAATATAGTCTGCTGGGTCTCCTGCCCCTAAATGAGCCTCCCCTCATCATTTCAAAGGCAGGAGACCCAGCCGTTTGGAAACCAAAAATTTATGGAAGTTAATTATTTTACCCATGATATTGAATGACAGAATCACCAATCTTTAATGATGTCTAAGGATAAGATTGTGTCACAGAGGTCACAGAATCTGTGACTTTCAGAGATCTCCGTGACATTTTCTGCTTCAGCGCAGGGGCAGAGTTGTCAGTTGGTAGAGGGCCCCAGAGCTCCAAGCCGCTGCGTGCGGCGGGGATGGGGAGTATGACCCCAGAGCTCGAAGCCGCATTGGGGGGGGGCCCCAGAGCCCTCAGCTGCCAAGGGTATGTCTGGGGGGCCTGGAGCTCTCACCTGCTGTGGGCAGTGGTGGGCCCTGGAGCTCCAAGGCACTACAGGCAGTGGGGGCCACAGAGCACTCAGCCACTGCGGGTGGTGGGGACCTTCAAGGGGGCCCTGGAGCTGTCAGTTGCTGTGGGCAGGGGCCCTGAGTTCTGAGCCACTGGGGTTGTGGCGGGGTCCTTGGAGCACTGAGCCACAGGATGCGCAGCCTCCTGCTGCGGGGCTTGGGCTTCAGACCCTTCCCCACCCCCCTGTTATATCCTTGGAATACTCCAGGATGTAAGGGGGAGGGAGCGGTAAGTGGCCCCAATGGACACTGCTTTTCAGAATGTTCTGGAAGCTCACCGTGTAGGCGCCCTGATCCCACAAGTAGTAATATGCAGAGCATCATCTTGAAGAAGTCTGGTTACAGTTAAGTAACCTTCATTTATTTTTGTGAAGTAGGAAAGTGACAAAGTTGTATGAGACTGTACTAAACTTTACTTCCATCATTTCTACGTAGGTCACGGAGTTCAATGGCAAGCCCATTGAACCATTTCTTTACTATGTACCCACAATTTTTTGTTGAAACATGAATGGTTCTTCATTGAAAGTTCTTTGGTGAACTAGGAAATATATTTATTATGAGGCTTAAGATGTTGAGAAATACTTTTCGTGAAGGAGCACTGTCAAGCAGGAATTGGAAATTTATAGTTTGTTTAAAAATGAAGGTGGTGGTTTTTTTTTGAACTTTTGTTTCCTGCAGTGTTTGCAGTCACAAGCGTGTATCATCAGAACTGAAACAAAGTTGATTGTAAACAAAGCAGGACCCTGTCTAGTCTGCATTCACTGTCCAAACTGAGTGAAGGGCATTTAAAAAACCCAAACCAAACTATGACTGGTGAAAACTAATTGGGGAAGGAGGTTATCATCAAAGGCACAAAGGGTAGTTAGTCACTCATCTCCAGCTGAAAGTTAATGGAAGCTGGGCACCTAACTCATATTTGTGACTTTGAAAAGTGTCCCCCTGCTTCTTAAAATAATCCTTCCTTTTTAATCTTCTAATGTGTTATTAACATAGGTAAAAACATTTACTTTTTAAAGGATTTTTAACCTGTCAGTACTTGAAAGATGATAAATTTAATTGCACGCAAGTTTTGTTATTTTCCTTTGAGGTTTACACCAGAGTGGCACGATGTAGATTAATGTTTTGGGTTGGAGAGGAAATAGAAGGATCTCTTTAGTTCCACTTATGTTGGCTGAAATTAGTGAAGTCATATGTTTATGCTTGTTCTTGTACTCAAGAAGACTTTAAAAAAAAAAAGATTAACAACACTAATCTAGTTGTCAAAAGCATTTTTTTAAAAAGAGAAATCATTATGAAGCCTTTGTTTAAAATGGTATACAAAAATCCAGTTGCTGTTGAGGTACACGTAGACAAATGCTTTCAAATAAGTCTGCAGCATTCTACCATTCATTCAAAGGTGATAATTTGTTTTTCTCTCCTTGTGAAATTGTGAAACTTCACAGTATTATTTAATTTAATTGTGCTTGGTTAAAACTTGTAACTAATCAGATTTTTCTTTGGAACATATTATGTAGTTTGCTTTTTTTTATATTGTTGCGTGCTAATAAATGTATGTTCTGTAGGTGTAGCTGTATATGTATGTATATGCATGCACACTCTGGAAGTGAGGAGAGCATGCAGTTGCTGAAGGTTATTAGGGTAGAATGTAACCAGTTTTGAAAAGATTGTTAGCCCTTGGAAAACATGCCATTTCTTATGGGGAGCAGAGAGGAGGGAACATTTTATCTTTGGATGACTCTTAAATGAAACATTCCATCAATTTTCTGCATCTTAGTGGGCCACTGATTCCCTCAGGTGCAATACTTTACTGCTTTGTATTCAGTCCTTCTCATTCAATAGCATTATTTTCCTCCTATTGTCATTTACCCTTCTTCTTATATATGAGATTATATCTGTATTTGCTGAATGCATGTTTGTAGCTCTGTGTTTGGGTATATATTCTCTAAACTTGTACACATTTTGTATTTTTCTGTAAATCATGTAATTGGAATAATTTTAAAATGTTGATAGTTTTAGTACCTCTTGATATGCCTTTAACATAGGACACCCTTACAAAATCAAAATTTGACTTTACTAAATTGCTTCACAATAAGCTTTCCACACTTACTGGCAACTGTAGTGGTAATAAAATATATCTGTTCCATGTTGCTACCTTATGGTGGGTTTTTACTTAAAATTCTTTGTGTACAAAATAACAAGTAAGTGCAATAGGTCTGATAATTTATTATTTGTTTTGGTGACTGATAGATTATTAAAAAGTGCTAGATTGAAGTGGAGGTTACAATGATGTGTGGAGTTGAAGTCCTAATTATACAAAAATGCCTTTTAAAGGTACTCTTGTGATGACAAATACTTGTATATTCTTTCCTCAAGTCACTTTTTAAAAAAAATGAAGTGTTTTAAATGAATATACCAAGTGGACAATTTTAATCAATAGAATAATGGGATCACATTTTGCAGATTGTTTGTATACATTGTTAGAATAATCTTTTGATACACTGATTTATTTAAAAGAATTAGTATGCTAATCCACATAGCTTAACTTGACAGAGTGACCAGTTCAAAACATGAGGATATTTGGTAATATATATTAATGTAGGATTTTTAAAATCTTGCTTGGAGACAATCATTTCTTTCCTGATGTGAGAGGATAGTAGTATTCTCCAATTAAAGAATTTTCAATACTGGAAATGAGCAGTCAGTTACTAAAATTATTTTTGAATAGCTAATTTGCATATCCTTAATTGTAGTCATTCCTTTTTGAGAGGCTGAAGTTGATATTTATTATGTTTTGATTGATTAGTAATGCATTTGTAATGTTAATATGGTTACAAGCTAGGTGCTGTTGTAAATGGAGTCCTGAGTAGCTCTTCTGAATAAATGTTTTTAATAAATGAATTAGTTTTTGTTTCATTGATGAAGGAAGATCTTAATTTTTTTAGCTACTAGTATACTCTGCATGAAATATCACCTCTTTTACACGGTGTAAAAGATGGGAGTTTAAGTCCAGTTCAAATAACTTAATTGGTGGTGACTGTTACAGAAATGCTTATAAATAATTACTGTAATATAACAAGAACCTGACAAAAAGATGCACAGCTAAGAAGACTTTTACACTCTTCATTGTTGCCGGATTCTCAAATAATGACAGCAGTAGAAAATACTTTTACTAATTTAGGCTGGCTAGAGGACTGCATCCCACTTTGGCATATAGATTTGGTCAAAATGATCTGCTCATGTGTAATCTCCACATTTGATTAGTGAGTTAAGACCTGGGTTCTCTTTACAGCTTTGCCATTGACTAACTGTGTGACTGTGTATCTGGGAAGAGGCAGTTTCAAAGACAGCCAGGGCCTGACTCATAGATAACTTCAACAATCAAGATTAGTATCTTAAAATGATTTGATAATTGTTGGGTAGCCAGTGAGGAGAATGGAGCATGGGAGTGATGTGTGTTTGTCACCCTGTGTTGGTCAGCAGGTGGCGTATTGCATGTTATACCTCGTAGAATTTCTTCTACCTGTGGTTTTATTTCTCAGTTCATTGCAATAATATACTATTATGATTACTGCTAACGTTTCATTTAATCTGTCTCTCATTTTTCGGATGTGTAAAATGGGGCTAATAATGCTTTACTCACCTCCTGTAAAATGCTTCAAATCTATAGATGAAAAGTGCTATGCCATTACATAGTAGTAGTATAAAATACTATTGTAATATGTGTGCTGTTGTATTGAGATATATTATACTATTGTCTTGCACCGGGTAATGAAACCACAGAGAAACTCCACCTGGTGCAACACAGAACAGTGTGCCTGTTAATCATCACCTCACACTCACGCTCCATTCGCTTCACTATTTACTCATCACATACCAAAATGAGTTTCAAATCCTAGTGTTGATCTTCAAAGCTTTCAGTGAGTTGGACCTGTGCTATCTGGCTCTCCTTATCCCTCAGTAACAGCTACAATCCTTGAGAATGAAGGAAAGTTATTATGGGAGAGGTGAGACTCGTAAGAGCTGAAGACTAAGGCTTCTGTGAAGCTAATCCACAACCATGAACTTCCTTGAACTATAAATGATACAGTCATTACAACATTCATGAAAAAATGTGTGACACCTTTTTATCATAGCTTTCCCGTGACATTATTGTTAATAGTTATTTAACAAACAAGAAAAGCAGCCATACTCTTGTCTTGGTCTTGATGTGTATGTGTCGCTCTAGTTTCCCCATTTGGATTTATGTATTTGGTAAGGTGTACAGATACTATGATGGTGAGTTTCATTGTACTTTACCATGGCTTGCATTGCAAAAAAAAAAAAAGTTCTGTTACTAGAATTAATCTTTTCCAATAAGTTTAGGTTAAATACAAAAATCATGTGTAGTAAGAATATAAGCGTGGTCATGGAAAGAAAGCAGTCTTTGTCTAAAAAGGAAAGCAAGTTTTCTTTGTAATTAATCAGGGTGTTTTGTGTGTTGCTGGAATATGTATTGGTAAACATGAACTGACACATTTCTAGCAACCAAATTATAGATGAGTGGGAGACCTAAAAATGTCAGTTTCTTCTTTAGAAGCACTTCAGGTTTTTTTCTCTTCTTATTCCCTCCTTTATTTTGTGTCTCATTCCTTTATCTTGTATACTTCTTTACTCCCTTAGGCAAATTAGTGTGTTTAAATCTTTGTCTCTGCTTCAATATTTTACTTATCTCGGTATATCTTTTTGATACAAATCTTCAAGGTATATCTATATACGTGTGTATACTCTCTCACTCTCACACTCACACATAGGTTAATATATATATAATATATTAGAGAGAGAGTGTGTGTGTGTATATATATGTATATAAATGAAAAAATAACCTGAACCTTAATGCTTGGTTTTTTTGGAATCATCTAGAAAGTGCTCTTTTCAAATTTAGTGTAGACTAAATCAATCTCTTAATAAATCCTAAGTATTAAAACAAAATACGTACACCCTAAACTGCAGAAACCATTTCAGATGAAATTCAGTGGACAACATATGTCCATTTAAAGCACAGAATGAGACGATTTCCTCAATGAAATACACTGATTATGAAGCTGTTAATATTGTTGCAGTCACATCCTCGGCCCTTGGTGCCAGTGGATACTCTGAGAATGGATCAAAAGGGGGAGGAGGGAGATAGCTCAGTGGTTTGAGCATTGGCCAGCTAAACCCAGGGTTGTGAGTTCAATCCTTGAGGGGGCCACTTACGGAACTGGGATAAAAATCTATCTGGGGATTGGTCCTGCTTTGAGCACGGGGTTGGACTAGATGACCTCCTTAGATCCCATCCAACCCTGATAGTCTATGATTCTATGACACATGTGCCTTACATTTAATCTCCAAAAGCTCTCTGATGTAAATGACACTGGGATTTTAAAACTGGAAAAACAAGAGGTTATTCAATTATATTTTTATTCTTGAACATGTTGTCTTATAAATAACTTAGGATATTGTAAGAACACAGTATTCACCTATTGTCCCTTTTTTATTTACCAGAAGATAAACTGAAAACAACGACAAGTCTTGTATACGTCACTTCTATGTACCTGCATTGTACTGTGGGACTTTTTATTTATTTATTTTTTTTGTTAAAGTGTTTAAACTTGGCCAACTGGATTTCCCCCCCTCCCTCAATTTTAATTTCTGAAAGTTAGCCTAGACGAGCATGGAAGCAGTGCTTCAGTTAAGAGTTATTTTTTATGGCTGAAATATGGATTTCTCTATTTAGAAGTTTGTAATAAAAATCCACAGAGAAATTTTCCAGTAAACTAAGGTGCTGATTCAGAAAAGCATCTCTTTTCAGGTCTCCACTTAAGAACATGCTTAAGTCCCATTGAAGTCAGTGGATTTAAGCACATGTTTAAGTATTTTCCTGAATATGTACCTCTATCTGTCATTTTTAAATCTGTCTGATACTTTTATCCTACCGTCAAGGCAATATTTGTACTGAAAATCAGCGTCAGCTATATTTTAAGTATAAACTGTAATATCTTTTGTTTTACAGCTGATTGCCGTGTATGATGAACAAGAATTGCACAATAAGCTTGACAGCACCAGTGTCAGTTTGACAGACAGACCCAGCCCAGATCCTTTTGAGATGGAGGTGGCTGCCCAGCTGGCTACCTTTCAGCCAGTTGGTGGTGAGATTGAGGTGACTCCTTCTGCACTGAAATTGGGTACGTGCGCATTGTCTTCCAATTTTTAAAATGACTACTGATCATCATCTAGAGGGTTATGTGCCATAGCCTCTCTAAATTGCTGGTCTTTTGCCTCTTTATTTTCATCCTTCCTGTTGGTGTGTGTGTGTTAGTGCTGTGGTGAGACCACACAGAATTTTTCAGAAACAGATTGAAGATGATTCCCATTCTGGTGTGCCCTCAAAGGAGCAGCACTGCCTGACAGGTATCCAGAAAATTAATGACGCTAAGGGATGTTTTCCTGTTTTCTGCTAGAGACCACTATTAAAATTTTGAATAGAGAGATCTCCTTAATAAACCAAGTATGCAGCTTAGAACAGAAAACGTAAGAAGTAAGGCTACCACCCTGCCTTAATTTACTCTAATGTGACTATATATTATAGAGGTCTCTGAACAGTGTGTGATAAAATTCCTGAGCACATGTGAGTGGGTTAAGGCTAGAATTTCAGTCTTGGGTCTGAAATGTTTGTGCCTTGTTGGTGTAAAGTTAGATCACTTATGACTTTTGAAATGGAATGTTTTGCATTCTATTTGCTTTGTTTTAATTTCGTTTTTTTTAAAAAAAGGAAAAGACTGATTAAAAAGAGCATTCCACGAACACTTTGTTGAAAAGGAAGTTAATGCTGTGAAGAGAATCTTTAACTGTTCTAGTCTGTGCCTGTCAGGGAAAGCATTCAGTTTAACTGAAGTCAATGAAACCTTCCAGACTAAGGTTTACATTATAATAGGTCATTCAGAGTGTTTGTAATTTCAGCCTTCTGCAGGATTTCTTCAGGCCTGTAGTCTTGGGAAATGATGTGTTCTTGATGTAACGTCCATATATTTCAGAATGTTGTGAACCGTATTCTTGATATGTATGGAAAGGCTTCATCTGTCTGAAGGACCTCTAATTGAATGAATTCACATTCTATATTATACACACAAGATCTAGCATGAAATTCAAAAGATATCTTAACGTGTTTTGAAAAATGAGTACTGTTCAGATAATCCTCTTGAAGCATATTTTAATGGACCAGTACACATGCCCTGTCTTAGCTCAATACTGTATTCACATCTTGGGAGAGGGAAGGAATTATATTTCATATTTTAGCCTCTATGCAAAAGTATGTAAAGCAACTAAATTGAATTTTTGTTAAGAATGGCAATGCCAATAGACCTTTAATTTTAGCAGTGCTGTAGGTCACCACTATGTCATTTACCAGACAGTTTCATTTTCATAACGGAAATGATGCTAGGATGTTCTGGAGTATTAGGAGAATGAAGATAGTGTAAAAAGATCAACCAATTATGGTCCCAGTTAATTTCCAATCTATGCACGTTTCTCTGGAAATAAAAGTGAATGCCTTCTCTAAAAAGGGACTACGTAAAAATGAGGATGTTGGGATTCCATATTTGTCTCAATTATTACATTTCAAATTGGTTTCATTTAAATGAAGGGTTTTCTAACTGTCTGCCCCACAACCTCAATATGAGTTCTGAAAGTCCGCCGGTTTTCTTTCTGGCTATTGCATCTCATTGATGACAAAAATTCTGCAAAGCTAATTTTGCCCTTACTGTCATCTATACAAGTCTATTGTCTTCTGTCCTCAGTTATACCAGATCCAAATGCAAACTGAAGTAAAAATGCAAATAAAACATAGTTGTCAATAGTATTGATGTATGAGCTAGATTAGAATACGGTGAATCCTCTTGATTCTGCATTGGCTACCAGCAGCAAAAAGTAGTAAAGTGTTTTCACTGAAGAAAGATATGACTGTGATTATACATAGTGAGCAAAAATCCCTGGTGTAAGAAGATAACCACTTTTCAGGATAGGTGTATACTTTAAGCATGTGCCAGAGTTCTCAGACTTTTAAAGAGTCTCTAAATGTACAGAAGATCTCTGAATTTACTTAAATAGGGATTTTATCTGTGGTTCAAATAACAAAATATATAGTTAT
The DNA here is from genome assembly GCF_025201925.1 of Gopherus flavomarginatus. Lineage (NCBI taxonomy): Eukaryota > Metazoa > Chordata > Testudines > Testudinidae > Gopherus > Gopherus flavomarginatus. The sequence goes on along the minus strand of NC_066626.1, from coordinate 20,452,176 downwards.
AGTCTGCTTTTAATATTCATTGAAGAATCTGTACTTTAGAAGTCTGGGTCCACCATATTGTTCATATGATGGACAAGTTTTTAGTGATATCCCCAGAAGAATACCTAGAATTTGGGGCTGAATAAACAGAAGATTACTAAATTATTTCTGTTACAAACATGAGGGAATCCATATAAAATTTAAGAAACTATATCGTAACTGTTGGCTAATCAATCGTTATTTATACTAGATATGTTACTAGATATATCTCTTCTGTTGTTTTTTCCTCTTTAGTTAGTCTTAGAATTACTTATTTCATATCCTTTGTGATCAGTGCTTTCCAGATAGTAGCCAGTCCAACTAAGACTGCGATTTTAGTTTTCCCTTTACCAAGTTAGTTATTCTTGGTTTTCTGTTAGCAAATTACTTTGAAAATGATCCAGTTCTTTTTTCAAAAACAACCCTATATTTGACTTTAAAGCTAAAAGTACCTCAGATGCTATATTGTTTCCATATGTGTGTTAACAAAACATTTTCAAAAAAGTATATGGGCCTTGGTTTTTATCTATTTGTTTTCATAATATTTAGCACTTATCTCTTTTCAAAAGTTTACAGATAATTATATAATTTGATTATTGTCAAATTTAATAGTTTTCTGTTAATTTAAATCAAAATTATTGCATAGAGAAACACATGGAAGTATTTGCATACACTGTTATAAAAAGCTAAAACCCTCTTCTGGTGTTGCCTTTAAGAAAATGAAGGGGAATGTGATGCCTTTAATTAGGCCACAGTGTCTGAGTATCTGCCATGACCATAATATGAGGTTAAATATTGGCATCTGATCCTAGACAAACATATGTGCACCACACGCACAGCAGAACTGAAGCAGGTTATCTGGTATTGCTGCTGACAGTGTCTGAATTCAGACAACGCAAGTAAGTATGTAATGGTTTCTTATTGCTAGAAGGGCTTTGCTAAAGTCTTTGGAATTCAGGAATGAAATTTACTGCAGGAACTGAAGTTGTTTGCTTCAGTTAGATCCAGAAGTCACAATTTGGTCATGGGCTTTAATCTTACCGGTTTCTTGATAGGCCTGATTACCAAACAATTAGCACTGAGGACAAGGCCTTTTTCTTAGTCTAATGTCTTATCCATGCAATAGAGGAATGATCTGGTAATTAGCTATGGTAACTTTCTACTTTTCATTCAGGTAGAGATACATATATATTTTTATCTATATGAAGATCTGACATACTTTCACATGACCAATTGCCCTGTTTCCTCAAGAAGAGTAGCAATGTTATTTCCGTTCTGTTGGGCAGGGAGAGGACAGTAACGGGAAAATTGGGGTGGGACTGAGTTCATTCTCCTTGTTTCTTGCCTTTCTTTGTTTTGTGAAATGAAAAGCACTTCAGTATACTGCATACACTACAGGGCACTTGCCCCTTCAATTCAATTCATAACTCAAATATACTTCAGACTATAAGGCCTGCCACGAATTTCTGGATACACTGAGTTGCCCTAAAACAAAACCTGCCTTTTTAAATTCATATTGAAAATATTAATTCAAAGGTCATGTCAAAAGTTAAGTAAATTTAAATCAGATTTTCAGAAATAAGTTTCATACCCATTTTTCAGTTGTTATTCAGGAGGTGGGAGTGGGAGAGTGAAGAATTTTATCTCCTCCTTAAAGTCTGAGTCCTCCTCCCTCCCCCACAAACTCACTTCCTGACCCCTCTTCGGGGACCACTGTCATGAGGAAATCCTTTGTCAGGAGGTGGACTCTTTCCTCTGGTGAGGGCTATAGAGCAGAGGTCCCCAAACTGTTGGGTGTGGAGCAACATTTTGGGGGGGGGCCAGTTGCCTGGTCCAGCCCCCATGGGGGAGTGGGGAAGGTGCACCACCCAGTTCCACTCCTGACCCTGGCTCCAGCTGTCCACCCTGCCCCTTCCCCCAGCTGTGGCCCCAGCCTTGGCGTCCCTTATGCCTGTCCACGTCTCCCTGCTCCAGCTGATCGGGGGCTGCGGACAGGAACAAGGGATGGGGTGCGACCTAAAACATTTGGGGACCACTGCTCTAGAGCAAGTGCAACCTCAGCATCAAGGAAAAAGGGTTTTTTTCTCCCCATATTTCATAGTTTCAAAGAGAAGAGGAGAATGGAGACCCATTCTTCATCTACGCCAGCTGAATCTTTATTCACAAATCTAAATTTCACTAGATAACATGGGCATCAATACTTTCCTCCCTAGAGAAGGACAGATGGTTCACGACTCTTGATACGAAAGTTAATTACTTTCATGTGCATGTTTATCCATCCCATGGAATGTTCATCAGATTGATAGTGGGACAAGACCACCACTAGTGTACTTCTAGAGTACTTCTTGTTCAAGCTGGCAACAGCACCCACGGTCTCCAGGAAGGTTCTCTCCGTGATGGTGGCCCAGATGAGACAAAAGGGCTTGACTGTCCTCCCATAACTTGGATGATTGTCTCCTAATGGGCAGATCTAACCAAGAAGTTCAGTCAGCAACGCTATCCTTGCTCCATCTTCCATCGTCATTGGGAATCTGTGTAAACCGAAAAAAGGTCTCCGTTGACTCCCTCAGATATTGTAGACTTAATAAGAGTAGCCCTAGACTCAACCTCAGCAAAGGTCTGCCTCCCCATGAACAGATTCCAGGCCACGAGCAGCCTGATTAAACAAGTCGTCCTCTGACCTCCAATCACAGTCAAGGTCTGCTTCTCGCCTTTCAGGTCACATGTCCTCATGTACCTGCATAACACTGTTCAGCAGGCGTCATCTCCATTGCTTACAGGCCTGGCTCTAGTCTGTTTACTCTGCAGATAGAGACAACATGAATACCAAGCTAACAGCTCCGGCCAAAGTCATGGCTTTTCTAATTTGGTGGATGAACCCAGAACAAGTTCATGCAGAAGTCCTTCTTTCCACCCACACCTGATACAACCATAATCACAGGTGCATCCCCTGTAGTCTAGGGAGCACACATAGGCAGTCATGGACTCATATCAATCTCCTAGATTTAAGGACAATCTGGATAGTCTGCAATGCATTCCTCCCACTTAGTCCTGTTGCATCTAGATAATGTCAGACAACATGGCAACCATCTTTTATATAAACAAACACGGTGGGGCAAAATTTCTTCCTCTCTCTATATATATATATAGGCAGTCAATTTATGAAACTGATGCATCAGAAACGACATCACACTTTTGGAAGCATAGCTACCAGGTATTCAGAGCTCTCTAGCAGACAGTCCCAGCAGTCGCTTCCTCACAGGCCAGTGGGAGATACATAGTTCCACCCTAAACAAAATCTGCCCCCCTCTACCTTCCCCCTCCACCCCCCCCCCAGTGGCAAACCACCATCCTGGAACCTTTTCAACTCCCAGATGAACAAGAAGTTCAGTTTATACTGCCACAGAGCAGCACTGGGCTGGGACTCCAGGGGCAATGCCCTTCTGTTATCCTGGACAGAGCACTTGAGAGATGCCTTTTCTCCAAAGACAGTGCTACCACAGATCCTGCAAAATATTCATCACAACAAAGCTTAGGCCATTCTCATTGCACCAGCTGGCCCAGACAGTTTTGGTTTCCTGAAGTTTTACGAATGTCAACCTGTCCTCCCATCAAAATTCGTCTCTTCCATTGCCATCTCACAGTTTAGTATTTGGAGGGGCATGAGACCTAGAGCGTTCATATTCAGACACCGTTCAATCAAAGCAGAAAATACTGTCTGGTTAAATTGAGGCATTTATCTATCTCGACACAGCAGAACCAATTATCCCCAGAAACAGTGGGTACTTCTGCTATTTTAGACTACTTCCTCATCCTCAAGATATCAGGGCTTTCCATTTGCTTCCTGTATGTCCATCGAGCAGCAATCAGAGCCTTCCATCCTCTGATTGAATGCTATTTTATTTTTAAATATCCCACAACAGTCACATTCCTGAAAGGTCTTATTTGGGTCTTTCCACTGTGATAAAATGAACACTGCAATTGGACCTCATTCTTGTACCCTAACTATTTACAAACCCACCCTTTGAACCACTAGCCAATTTCCCAACTGTCCATGAAGGTTGCCTTCCTAGTTGCCATCATGTCAGCCAGAAAGGTGAGCAAACTGGGAGCATTCATGGCTGCCTTCAATATACTATATTTCATAAGAAGAAGGTTATGCTATTCCATTCATTGAATGGAGAATGTCTTGAAGAAAATAATACTGGTAAAACCCTGGACAAATTCAACAGGTTTAACAAATTTATTCTACAAAAATTAACACCATTTTCATTTTGAAAAGGCACTTCATTTCCTGTAGAAACTACCTTCCTCTTCAAAACTAAGAAAAAAATATGGATGCAGAACCGCAAAATGTCTGTGAAACTCCCCCCCCCCCTTTCACCAGAGATAAATATTTTCTCACAGATCTTTACTAAAGACTGCTAAAAGTTTTGTAAAGCACTCTCAAAATGCTTGTCTAAAGGAGTCCTTTTAAAATTAATTTAACTACCATATAGCAGCTCTATGTACCAGTGTGCAGGAGAAGCACAATTTGAAAAATGTCATACAAAGGCAACAAAGATTAAAAAAAAAGATTGTTTGAAACCTGTGACATTATTATTTTATACTTCAGCCAATTTTTTTTGCCAGTCAGTCACAGGGGCGGAAATGTGTTTGTTGTATCTGAAGCTAAATATGTTTACAATAAATGAATGCACTTGTGCCCAGTAGGTCTCCAGCTTTTAGACTAAATGACACATTTTGCAATAGTGTGGGTGTCAGTTACAGGGCGAGCTGTGCTTTCAACCCCTTTTAGTCCCTCTTGAGTGCATCCATCAGGTAATAGGCTTAGCTTCTTTCACCTCTCTCAAAGAGTAGAACCCCATGAGCCAACTGCTGTTGGACTAGATCTGTGGGTGGCGAATCTCCTGTTTCTCAACCATGTTAACACAAGAGGCCTAACTGTGTGTGGCAACTGTAAGCCCCTTCACTCCAGGGACCAGCAAGCTGATTAAAGTGACTCAGAAGCAACTTCTTCAAAACAAAACTTTCTTTATTTTTCCACTCACCGGTATATAGCATTCAGAGGGAAGGGTTAAAATAATAAAAAAACATATTTCCGTTACGTGATCCCTGATCTTTCCTTGCAAATTTTAGTAAGTTCCATTCAGCCCAGTTACCTCCATCTCTGGATTTAGAGACGCAGAATGCTGTTGTAGAATGCTATTTCTCCCTATCAGAGACTAACCTCCAGTTGATGGCTGATGATCCTCCTTCCTGCCTAGGCTAGGATCTTTTGTAGTAGGATTCCGCCATGCGAGGGTCATCCTGCCCCATTACCCGGCCCGCTTACTTATACCCATGACTGCGTGTAACCCACTGTATGAGCGATGTACCCTCACTGCTTCCTTACTGCTTCTTGATCCCACCCACCGTACACCCCGCACTGGGGACCTTACAGACTGTATATGTTATGTGCTAACCAATTTCCAAATACCAGCATCCCCCTATACTCTGTATGTTACCCCCAATGACCAATAACTGACGCTTCAAACTCTTTGTATCATCTTTATTTAAATATTCCCCTTGGATCCTAAGTTCAGCATGGGAAGAATAAACCTTGCCAAATTAGTTGGAGCCAAGTTGTAGCTACCCGGTTGTTTCTCCAAGGCCCCTAAAATAGTATCTCATCTTTGCCATTGCTGTTGGTTTCCCTCTCACAGCCTCCTTTGATTTAACTCTGTGCAGTCATTCAAGATAATGTCAACAGGTAAACTGAGGTACACATGTTTACAAAACATAATACAGATATTACCCTCATTTTCCACAACAGGTATTAATTTTGGTGTCCTGGCCAAATTTCTGTTTGGCTGATTGAAAATAACTGTAGTTAGGCATAATGTAGTGTGTGTGTATGTTTATATGTGTATATAATATCGCACCAAAACAGTGTGTGGAACGCTTTGCAGGGAGATGCATGTTATCTGCCTGGTTTATAATACAAGTATCCAACATACTAACAAACATTCATAATTGATAAACATAGGGGGAATCAGAAACAACCTATACGAAGCATTGTAAATGAGCAGTGGAATTAGTTATGAGTTTTATTAGCTCTCTGAATTTTTACATTATTTTTTTTCTATTTATTGAGTTAGTGTTTGATTTTTTCAGCTGTATATTTAGTGATGCTTCTTTTTTGGCTAGTGGTGGTTTACCAACAGGCTTTATAGAAAAGGCACTAAATTCCTTTTGTAGATTTAATTGACTGGTACTCTTCAATCCTTGTTGTAAGCTATTGTTGTAGTGGTATTAGACACAGTGTTGTCATGTTTCCCCTTAGAGGTACGTTCTGTTAGCAAACTATATACATGCTTTTCATCCATTACTTAAATGCTTTTCTATAGCTCAAGATGAAAAAGGTTACATAAATGTAATAGGTACTAAAAATAAGAATCATCTACATAGCTCATCTCAATTGATTGGACTCTTACAGTTGGTATGGGTACTTCCGTCTGTGTGTTCCACTTTATGCATCCGAAGAAGTGAGCTGTAGCCCACGAAAGCTTACGCTGAAATAAACTTGTTAGTCTCTAAGATTCTACAAGTACTCCAGTACTATCTGAGTATTTTTACGCTAATAGATTGAGATTTTAAAGTAGATAAGCACTTAATCTCAGGACTGTTTAAAGGAATGAACTACTTACACAGAAGGGGTAAGACGTGCTTTGTTAGTAAAGAGAGGTCTAATGTGTTTTGTATCAATTGATTGCAGGACTACAAAAGTATTGTCAACTCTTTTTCTTTGAGCTGCTTACCAGTATTGGACCCATATTGAGTCACTCTCTACAGATCTCTTTTATGTGAAAGGCCACCCACATACAATACTGTGTTCATAATAGCACAGAGTGCCTATGAATTTTTTAAATCTCTATTGCATGTTGCTGCTAATCTAATATCTAGTGAAAATATGCTTGCTAAAAAGTCATCTATAAGTATAAGGAATACTTTCAGTGTGATCATCAGCTTCATCCACACTGATAACTGTGTTACTAGAAACCACTCAACACCTAACATTTCACTATATTTGCAATTGTGCTCTGCTCTAAATATCATTACTTGTTATTTAGAGTATAGTAAGGTTTAGCATTGACATTTCTGCCTTTGGCGATTTAAGGAAACATTTTTTATTCTTTCTTTAAGAAAATATTACTTCAATCTCTTTCTCCGCCTCTGGAAGCTGCTGTCTTAATAGTGGTATCATTCCTGTGCACTGTTTGGTAAGAGGTTTTATGTGGATGACAGCATGCTTGATAGCTCTTCTCCTCTGTGGCATTGTTTAATTTGGTTTTAAATAATTGTGGTGATCAATTAAAGCCTACTAGTGCTTTTAAAAACAAATTATGCCTGTTTTTGGAGATCTGAAGGTTTGAAGATGACTGAAAAGAGAAGTCAGTGTGTAGTCATGATGTACTTTGTGACTTAAGGTTGAACTTGAATCATGGAGTTAAGATTTGTACTAGTTCCTCTTGACAGTGCTTTTGTAAAGAGACATAGGAACAAGAATCATAGAATATCAGGATTGGAAGGGACCTCAGGAGGTTATCTACTCCAACCCCCTGCTCAAAGCAGGACCATTCCCCAACTAAATCATCCAAGCCAGGATTTTGTCAAGCCTGATCTTAAAAACTTCTAAGGAAAGAGATTCCACCACCTTCCTAGGTAACCCGTTCCAGTGCTTCACCACCCTCCTAGTGAAAATTTTTTTCCTAATATCCAACCTAAACCTCCCCTACTGCAACGTGAGACCATTACTCCTTGTTCTGTCATCTGCTGCCACTGACAACAGTCTAGATCAATCCTCTTTGGAACCTCCTTTCAGGTAGTTGAAAGCAGCTATCAAATCCCACCTTATTCTTCTCTTCTGTAGACTAAACAATACAATAATATGTGTGTCTTCCAGCCAATTAAGTAAGGAGTAGATGACTTTCTGGCTTGACTTCTATCTCCTATCCGAAAGTGATTCCATACCTGAAATGTCCAGGCTTTCAGAGCTTGTAGGGTGTTTTTTAAAGACAGGATTATTTTTCTGTGGAACTATAATGCATTTTCTAGATACTAGACTCCTTTTAAACATATGTTTTCTGTGCGGATTTTTACCTCACACAAATTTTCTTGATTCCTTCTTTTAGTGAGTATTATTGCATCTCTTGCTATGAAAACTGACATCTGTTTGTTTTTAAAAAATATGAAGAAAAACTATATTTTAGATTAAGAAGTGTTGAAGTATTAGTTATATTGATTAAAATTATTTTTTTCAGCAGTTATAGTCAAATTAAGACTGTCTTAGCAAAATTAAAACCCCTAAAGAAGGCCAAAAAAATAATAAGCCTGGCCTCATGGTAGCAACCACCTTTTTTTGTTTTTTAAATCTAGGAGTCCAGTTATATAAATTTTCATGTATATATTTAATTTGTATTAACCTGTATCTGTTTGCTATAGACATCAACATACCCATTGTACAGTTTGACCAAAATAAAATACAGTTAAGGGATTCAGACAGTTTACCCACTGCCATATAATCCTTACTCACTTTCTATTACCCACCGTAACTTTAGCACTTTCAGGCCCTCACATTGTGTTTAATTTTTGTTAGCCATTGGCTTTGGGAGAAGCATCCCTTCATATCTTGTTGGTTTTCAGGACAGAAATTTAGCATCTTAGCCAGAACTGAAGAAAGAATCATTAATTTATTCTATTTTAAAGTACCTGGATTTCTTTTTCCTTGATTCAGTCCATGGTTTTCCCCTAGATGCACTGTGAGCTGCCCTTTATTTTGTTTTCTTCGTAGCTCTGTTACCCTAGTACCGAGAACTGTTTTCAGTAGACATTAAGCAAATGAAAAATGCAACTGCAAGCAAATATGTCTCGTTTTCATGCCAAGGAGCTCTCTGCATATGCTTAATGAGATCTGTGACCAGATGAAACCACACAAAATATTTGGATGGGAAGAATAAGTGCTCTTATTACCCTCTGAGACTTGTTTGAAAGGCAGTAATGAATCCCTTCCCACACACTCTTTCACAAAGCCCATTGGTATTGCCAGGAGGAGTTCTGAAGCTATTGGGTCTGTTACCATTGCTGTACAACATCTATGCCTAAAACCAGTCCATAGGGTCCAAGTGTGCCTATGAGATTCTGAAGTGATTAGAGCTGCTCCACTACCAATTTAACCTTCCCTGAGAAATGGGAGATTAGACAAAGTGTAGCAACAGGTGAGGATAAAAACGAGATTGGTTCAGGCTGGTGTTTGACCTGATTAAGGGTAAGTGGTACCCTGCCTTCACAAAGGGAAGTGGTAATTCTTGTAATTCTCAAGAACCTCCTTACCCATGAGGAGGCAAGGGTCTAGTTCAAGCTATGTAGAGCAAAACAGGATAAAACCCATCTAGAGACAACAATTTGTTTGATCTGATACTCATGGTTTCGTCCAAATAATCTTGGATACAATCTGTGTTTTCAGAAAAATCGATGGAAAATCCCTTTATAGTAAGAAGCTTGATATTCTAATAAAGTTAAGGCAACTTGTTGGTGACATAAATGCAGACAAAACATTTATTTCACTTCTCTCCCCATCACACAGAAATGTGTAAATGTTCTATACCCAATTGATAGCACTTGGAGTGAGGTTTTTCACAACTAGCACTCTAGCCTCTTTCCTTGCTACTTCATTGCCCACAGGTGTTCTACAAGTGCTTGTCTACACACAAAATTTATTGGAGGATAACTTGAATTATGTAATGTTTAAGTGCCTTATGTCCACAACCACATTTTTTTTTGTTACAAATCATCTGGCTTTTCAATATGGGTTATTAAAGTGGGATTATGAGATGCAGGATGAGTTTATCTGCCGCAGAGTAGAGGTGGATGCACCCTTACCCCGAAACAACTATTGCACATCTGCCAAGACCTCCCATGGTTATCCCACACAGTGTTTCTGGCTACCTGGATTGGCCTGTCTGTTCACCTGTGTGGGCTGTACTGTTCCAGGATCATCCTGACCAGATGTCATCTCTCTGTTTTAAATGCTTGTGTGTAGCCAGGTGGTGTCCTTTGCAATTCCAGCCGGAGAGTTTAGATACCTGAGTTATAATCCTATTTATTGATCAGTCATGCCTCATGCTTCATCATGGTCTGATGTGGAGGTCCTGGACTTCATTGCCCTTTGGCAAGAGGAGCATGTACAGGCCCATTGAAATTCTAGCCACTGGAATGCACAACTATAAAGCAGCTGTCTGAGTAAATGAAGGAAAGGGGGTACAACTGAGACCCAAACCAGTGGCTTATTGTGACAGCCTGTATCCCTATCTTCACCTCCTTTTTTTTTTTTTTTTTTTTTTTTTTTTTTAACAAAACAATAGTGGATTTTGGAACAAAGCATGCCTTGTGAGGTGGTATTTGAAAACTCATAATTTGCTGATCATTATTGTCCTGGTACAATATGTGTGGCAACACTGTATGTAAAGTTATAAGATTATACTGTATGACATTAGTGAGATATTACAGGTCTGCAAAAATAGGAAAAAACCAGTTCCTCAGAAACAAAAGGCAAACCGACACCTCAGCCAGGTATCAACAAGATCAAATAGATGATCACCTGGTCAAGTGACCATTCTTTGGCGGGAAAAGGGGTGTGAATGAGAAATATACATCTTGGCACAGAAACCGCTTAGAGGTTCCTGTCTCCACTGACCGTCTGTCTCCTGAACCCCAGGTGGAGATGATTTTTCAAAGAAATAGAACTATAAGAATGGGGAACAGACACCCCAAAATATCTCTCCCGTCCTCTCTACCCTTGGCATCGGCAACACTTGAAGGACAAAGGAAGCATCACGGGACTGGGGAGGGATCCTCGCTGAAATATTCAGCTAGTAACACTGCTAGAATAGGAGGAGAGAGAGACCTTTTTGCTTTGAATTCATTTAGCTTGTTAAATTAGATATTAATTTTGTTTTACCTTTTATTTTCTTGTAACCAGTTCTGACTTTTATGCATCATTTTCTGTAGTCACTTAAAATCTATCTTTCTGTAGATAATGAACTTGTTTTATCAAAACCAGTGTGCTTGGATTGAAGTGTTTGGGAAACTTCATTTGTGATAACAAGATCTGTGCATATCATTTTCTATTAATGAAATGACAGACTTTATATGAGCTTGTATTATCCAGAAGGGTGCTGAGAAGTCCAAGATGCACATTTCTGGGGGAAAGTCTGGGGCTGGGAGTTTGCTGGTGTTGCCCTGCAGTGTAATTAATGAGTAGCTGGTTATAACACTCATACAGTATAGCTGAGAGTAATTTACATGCTGAAGGCTGTGTGTGGGCAGACCAGGAGTGGTTGCTGTCACAGTGAAGCGGTGTAAAAAGTCAGCCCCAGCTGGAGAATTGAGGGGACACAGCTGTTTAACAGTCCAGATTGTACCCTGGGTAATGTCACACTCAGTAAGGGAAAGAAGCTCTGTCTGGGTTATGAGAATGTGAAGGATAATGATGGGGAGAGCTGTAAGGATTTCACTCCGCTTTGTGCTAGAGCAGAATTTCTGTTTTACAGTGCACTTTGTGCTCATCTAAGAGTGTTCAGAAAAGAGAATTTAAGCCAAAGGAAGTGTTCTGATTTGACATGAAGATTGCACAGCAGTGCAACTCTGTTGGCAGTACTCATATGGCTTGTGGTTCCCTTCCACTTCTGCACCAGCTATGGGGGCACCATCCTGGCAAACAGCAGCACTCTACATTTTCCCAGTTTGTCCATTGCCTTTTTAATAGAAACCTTTTCTGTCTTTCTGGGGACATGCTTCAGGATAATATCTCCCAAAGGAAGGAGAGCCTGTAGAAATGCACATACAGTTACTGACCTGCGTCTGCTGTTAGTTCCGGAACCTATCTTGTTGGCTATCTGCAGAAGTGCATAGGCAATTACTAATCTGCCTCTACTGCACTGTCTTTACATAGCACCACCCCTGATGCCCACAGTCCACCTTGTATTCATTACTCCTTCTCCCAATTTGGCAGAACAACCATTCCACAGCCACTCCCCCTCATACCACAGGCCCAAGGGGCATGCATAAGTAGGGAAGGTTGTTGAAAACTGTCAAGGTTCCTTCCCCACTCTGAACTTTAGGGTACAGATGTGGGGACCTGCATGGACACTTTTAAGCTTAATTACTAGCTTAGATCTGGTATCACTGCTACCATGCAGAATTTTCAGTGTCTGGATCACTCCCTGTCCCCCCAAAGCTTTCCCCTCCCTGGGTAGCCTTGAAGGACTTCACCAGTTCCCTGGTGAACACAGATCCAAACCTCTTGGATCTTAAATCAAGGAGAAATTAACCATCCCCCCTTCTTTCCACCCACCAATCCCCAGTGAGTCCAGATCCAATCCCCTTCGATCTAAAAACAAGGAAAAATCCATCAGGTATGAAGAAAAAAAGGCTTTTACTTAAAGAAAAGAAAGGTAAAAATCATCTCTGTAAAATCAGGATGGAAAATACTTTACAGGGTAATCAGATTCATATAGCCCAGAGGAACCCCCTCTAGCCTTAGGTTCAAAGTTACAGCAAACAGAGGTAAAATCCTCTCAGCAAAAAGGAACATTTACAAGCTGAGAAAACAAAAATAAGACTTTCACGCCTTGCCTGGCTGTTACTTACAAGTTTGAAACATGAGAGACTGGTTCAGAAAGATTTGGAGAGCCTGGATTGACGTCTGGTCCCTCTTAGTCCCAAGAGTGAACAACCCCCAAAAGAAAGAGCACAAACAAAAGACTTCCCCCCACCAAGATTTGAAAGTATCTTGTCCCCTTATTGGTCCTCTGGTCAGGTGTCAGCCAGGTTTACTGAGCTTCTTAACCCTTTACAGGTAAAAGAGGCATTAACCCTTAACTATCTGTTTATGACAGGCTCACCCAAAGGACGGAGTGCTAACATTAAGTGAACTCCTGTCTGTGTAGGAAGAAGAGAAGCACCAGGGTTGAGATGTTCAAAGAACTCTTGTGCGCATCCCAGGGGAGGGATAAAAAGACAGAGGCGTGGAGGCAGGGGTTCCTGGATCAAGACAAAGAGGAAAAAATAAAGGACCAGAAAATGGCTAGATCCTCACAGGCACATCTGCTGAGGATGATACTGAGGCAGACACTCCTCTGGGTTGTTTTCTGATCAAGGACTGCACCACAGCTGAGGCATCCCACGTAGCTCTCTACCTCTGAAATCTCCACATTCTAGGACACACCATTCACTGCAATAGTGCCCAGAAAAAGGGCCTTTTGGAGGCATTCTGAACCACAGAACAACAAAGGAAAACAGGAGACAATGGGAGTTCTCACCTACAAGAGGCTCTTCTATGCCATCCCACATCCCAGGATGCAGAGAGCAGTTTTGAGTGCCCTGTGTGCATACATTGGTGACCTCAGAAGTGTAAAATTGTTTTCATGCTACTCTTGACAATTTCTTAAGATTGTTTTCTTTTCAATTTGCACATTATGTATGTGTAATAATATTTTTGTAGTGCTCTCAATGTTTAAAATGGTGTATTTATTAAAATTCATTGAAAATGTCTTTGCAGTTATGGTTCTGCATCTAGAACAATTCATTAGTGTCTAACTGCCCTAATTCACTAAACAATTCATGAAAATGTTCACCTTCGCATTCAATATAATAAAATCCATAAGTATACTCTGTGAAAATTTGTGCATGTATGAGAATCCTCACCTGTTGCATAACCAAAGCTTTGCAGCACTGCATGTACAGTACACGTTGATATGTGTGCAGTAATCCTGATTTATTCTTTACATGCAAGCATGTACATTGTTCACAAGTGAGCCGCTAGCTCCAAATGTAGAGCACAGTGCATCCCTGACTGTGCCCCTGAGTTAGTTGCAGCATGCTGTAGAGGCATCTTCTTTGCCTGATGAAAACATTTAGCAAGCTTGCCACCCTTTTCCTCTCATCCATGTTCACGGCCACCCTTTTTTCACAAAGGTTGTGTAAAACATGACAGGCAGCTATCATAAAAGGCAGATATTTCTCATCAGCCTCCAGCCTGGACATTCTATCTTTTGAATGAATGTTCCAAATGCTCATTCCACTGTTATTCTGCAGATACTCAGGAGTTTAGTTCTTCCTTCATCCAACTGTCCAGTAAAAGACTTTTTTAAGACAGGAAAGAAGAGGGTAAGATGAGTCTCCCAGAATGACTAGAGGAATGGCAATGCCGTGAATGTCTATAGAGACCATGGGAGAAGTCCGACTTGTAGTGACAGCAAACAGTCCAGAGTTTCTAAAGGTCCTGGTATCCTATACCTTTACAGACCACCCTGCATGAATAGTGGTGAATCTTCTGCAGTGGTCAACCAGGTCTTGCTGCATCATGGAGAAATAGCCTTTTCTGTTTCTGAACTCTGAGGCATGGTGTGGGAGGCAAAGAAAAACCGTGTATCCCCCCTCAATGACCCCAACAATGCCAAACCATTAATAAACTCCTGTGCATTGTCCAGCCTTATGACCTTTATGGGATAGCACCTTCTGGACAAGAGTGCACTCTTCCGGGACAACAGCCTTGATGGTTGATCTGCTAACACCAAACTGGTTAGCTACTGACTGGTAGCATTCAGCTGTGGCAAACTTCCAGACGATGGACACTTGCTTCTCCATGCTGAGGAAAGCTCTCACATAGGCGTTCTGCTGCTGCATCTCCTGGACACAAGCGCTGCACAGATTTCTGGAAAAGTATCTTTTGATTCCTTGCAGAACTGCCATCACTGCTGGTCATCTCAGGTCTGCATCGTTATCCCATCCAACAAGCCCCAGAACAGCAGTCCATCAGGTGAAACTGCTCCATGAAAAAATGTAGAAGTATCTGCTCAACTTCAGCCTCCCCCTCAGGTACCCTCATTGCCCTGGTTCTGATTTCATTGCACAACTTTAGATATGCTTGCAACGGCCTGTTGATCATCATCACCATGAGGTTTGCAGATCTTTCCAGTGTTTCCTCCATGCTGCCTGAATGGCGCTGGCTCACAAACTCCAGATGGATGATGGGAGGAAAGGAGAGTAATCAGGGGAATTATTTAGTTTTGAGCTGAAGCCACTGAATTCCATTGCCTTCTGGGAGGAATACCACAATACGCAGTGAGAAAAGTCCCAACATTTATGAAGCACAACAACAGTGCAATGCACTGTGGGATGTCTGACCAGAATGCTAAGTGCTGATTTTGAACCATCGCTGTGCTGTGTGGCTGCAATGATGTGAGGCAAATGTACTTCACTTGCGAAATGATGTGGTGTGCATGCGTGGCTTGTGCAACAGGTGTTGCAGATCACATGGCATAACATGGATACACCAAAAAGTAACTTTCAAGTTTAGACAACTGCCTACAATCAGTAGTGATTCAGTGAAGAAGAATTGTCCCTCAGAGGCACCTGGAACTCAATTCAATCTATACACTTCCTCGGTGGAGCATTAAAAATAGCTGCTCCATGACAGTAGGCCTTGATATCAGTCTGCATCTGGCAGATGTAGTGATTTAACCAGGATCTATTCAAACTCCAAATTTTGGTCCTGAAGATAAGATCTCTTTTAAGTATGGTACATTAGGGAGGAAAAAAAGTCTACAAGCAGCGCAGTTACTGGTAATCCTTCTGTAAATGTGTAATGCCGTAAGATAAGGAGGCATTAACTTTTTCATGCTGATATTTCAGTTTTGAAATTTAAGGGTCTGGATTAACAATACTACTGAAAATTTAACATCCAAGATTCTCGTACTAGTAGGTAAATGTGTGAACCCAAGATATGATATATTTTAAAATGTTCAATCCCTTAATAGTTCTATGATGTACCACTCTAAACAGTGAGAACCCCAAAGACGTTTGGCTGTGAAGGTATAAAGCATAGACACAATTACTGTGTTTTATAAAACTTATTTTCATTCATTACGTAAGTGTTTTATAATGTATGCGACAGCAAAAGATCAGGGCGTTGAATCTTCTTCTGGCACCATTCAAAACAAATATATAAATAAAAGGCAGTATTTTTGATAAAGCCTCTTTAAGATTTTACTTGCACTTGCTTTTTCCTAATATGAGAGAAACCATTTCACCTTATGGGGTAGGGTTGCTTTATGAATTAATTAAAATGGGAGCATACAAAAGGGTTCATACTTTAGAAATGGATTTACTTCCATTTGGAGGATTGGATTGAGTCAATTGCCTGATTGTTTGCCTAGTCCCAGTCTGTTAATCTAATCCTTGAACCCATGGGAATTTAAATATCACGGTGATAGGCACTCTAAAAATACCTAAGACAGATAGTCAAACATTTTAAATTATATAGATAGCTGCTATTATGAGTAATTAAAATTGGCTTTAACCTAAAAAGTAGAGGCGTTTTACATAAGAGAAAGTGGCATAGCTTTGTAATGAGGCTAGCATGGACTGCCTACTGAGAGTTACATTTTAAGTACGTGTTAGGACAAATGCGCATTGCCTCAGGTGATATTAAATAAGGAGACTGAAGGCTGAGTGAATTTAACTATCGTAGTTAATATGCACTGTCTTAAAATGCACTGACTGGCTGGAGTATCTCTTTGATTGTAACATGAAATTTCTGTAGAAAACTAAGGAAAACAGACCTAATTACTGGATACTAAGGGGTATAATATGTTACTGACAACCAAACTTGAGTTCTAATTGTATCTCGGGTTCTTACGATATTAAGTAAATTGTAGTAATGCGCTTTCCTGGATTAAAAAAAATTCGTATTTTTTGTAATACTTGCTTTGTTTTCAGTCCCTGGGTTAATTCATTATAGAACCAGTTTAAAAGCCAGTGTGAGTCCTGATTTGTATGGTTGTTACTGTCTGTTTAGTATGCCAGATATTTTTCAGTCAATAATTATCCAACTACACTGAGACTGCAATTTCAGACTTATATGGTGTTTTGTATTTTTGTGTATGTTCAACGCTGGATACAAGCTTTGAAATTTGAGCAAAGGCAGTTGTTCTAAAATTTCTAGGGATTTATGTGTGAGAGAATTTTTATCATCTGCTGTAGAATATGTAATGCAGAGCCAGTCAAAAGAGTAATTGTCATTGGAATGACTTCTCCAGTTGACAATTGGATACACACTTGATGGGCAGCTTTTTCCCATCAGTGAGCCTTTTACTGTGCAGGAACAACATTTGAAATTATGACTTTAATTTTGTAGATGGTTTATTACAAATCTCCTTCCATCCAGTTTATGGTACTCAATCCAAGCATGTATGCTCACTTCTATAGTCATTCTTCCTTTTTATTTGAACAAACCCAAGACAGAGGTGTCGACTCCATGGGTGTGCTCTGGGGTCAAGCCCCCATGGAAAAAAAGATAGAGGGTGGTCAGCACTCACCAGCCACAGCTGTTTGGCAGGGCTACCAATCAGCTGTTTGGCAGCTGGCTGGAGTTGCTTAGGAGAGGATGGAGAGCTGTGGGGGTGGGACTTCGAGGTAGGGGACAGAGCGGGACTGAAAGAGGCAGAACGGGGGGAGGGGGTGAGGATGGGACCTGGAGGAAAGGGCGGAGTGGGGGTGGAGAACCCACTGGGAAAAATAAGTCAGCACCTGTGAACCAAGACACAACGTATTAGAGAGTTAACACTTGCTAACACGATTTAACCATAGTATTAGTATTTTGTACATTAACATTACTTCTCTGGGCTGTTTCATCCCAAACTAGTGGTGTAGCCACTTGGTTTTATTCCCAATAACCAATGACAATAAAACTCACTTTCAGATTCACCATATGTGATTTGATACCTATCCAGCACTGTGTTAATGTGGTGGAGGTGGACAAATGCCGTAGTGGACCAGTACAGGAAGTGGCCAATGATCTCTTCCGGGGACAAGGGCTGAAGCTGGTCTCACAACACCTACATGCAACATCAAGCCTAGAGGAAATTAAAAGGGAGGAATCAGGTTTTAGAGCTGATGCAGAGAGAAGCTAGACATCGGCTGAGCAATCAAGGGCAAAGAACTCTGAGAGTATATCTACACTGGCAGAGTTACATCGCCAGTAGTTACAGCACCGCTCAGAGAGTGCTGAAGGGAAACCACTGTTGTGTGTTCACTCTGTCAGCTGCGTGCGCAATAGCGTGTTCACACTTATGACACTCGCTTCAGTATTTGGAGCGGTGCACTCTGGGTAGCTATCCAACAGAGCATCTCTTGCTTTCCTTCCTCTGCTGCTAAGAGTTGTGGGAAGGCGGCGGGGGTCATGGGGCATCCTGGTTCCTGTCCAACAGATGCATTGCTTCGCATCTCGGCTATCCCTGTGCTTCTGTCCGTATTTGGCACCATCTTCTGACAGTTTGTGTACTGTGTGCTCTGCCTCTTTGGTCTGCAGGAATGGATCCTGTACTGTCGATCAATGTGCTGCTTGCTCTCAATAACACGTCATGAGTGGCAGTGGAGTTATTCCTTAAACTACAAAGGCAAGAGGAATTTGACATTGATCTTGCCATGCGTAGTAGCTACGACACGAGATTGCTTTTGGGCTTGGGAAACAAGCACTGACTGGTGGGATTACACCGTCATGCACGTCTAGGATGACAAGTAGTGGCTGCAGAACTTTCGGATTAGGAGAGCCGCATTCATGGGACTGTGTGATGAGCTCATCCCAGCCCTGGGGCACAAGGACACAAGAATGAGAGCTGACCTTTCGCTGGAGAAGCACGTAGCGATTGCACTGTGGAAGCTCGCTACTCTAGACTGCTACAGATCAGTCGCTAACCAGTTCGGAGTGGGAAAGTCGACCATTGGACTTGTGTTGATAGAAGTCTGCAGGGCCATTAATCGGATCCTGCTCTGAAAGACTGTGACTCTGGGCAATGTGCGTGATGTGGCTGGCTTTGCACAAATGGGCTTCCCTAACTGCGGAGGGGTGATAAACGGCACGCACAGTCCAATTCTGGCACTAGACCACCTAGCCACGAATACATTAATTGGAAGGTATTTCTCTGGTTCTCCAGGCGCTTGTGGATCACAATGGGCGTTTCACGGACATTAACATAGGCTGATCCAGAAAGGTGCATGACTCACACATCTTTTGGAACACTGGCCTGTTCAGGAAGCTGCAAGCAGGGACTTTCTTCTTGGACCAGAAGATGACCTTAGGGGAAGTTGAAATGCCCATTGTAATCCTGGGAGACCCTGCCTACCCCTTAATGCCGTGGCTTATGAAGCCATACACTGGGCACCTTGACAACAGCAAATAGGTTCAACAGCAGGCTGAGCAAGTGCAGAATGACTGTTGAGTGCTTTTGGCCAAATAAAGACCTGCTTGCGCTCCGTGGTTTCGTTCTGGTGCACCGCGTTCTCCTTTTGGTCCCTCTTCTCACTGTCCCACCACTCCTTCAATTCTTGTTTTTCAGCTGGAGAGTGCATCATGACCTCATGCAGAAGGTCCTCTTTAGTTCTTCGTGGCCGCTTTGATTCTGCGCAGCTGTTCAGCTGGCGATAACAAAGAGGGAGGCTGGGCTCCCAAGGTCATATCTGTGAAGCCAAAATGCAACATTTTACGGAAGCAGTATTGTTTGCAACACAGAGACCACTGATTCAGTGGTTTAAAACACAGCCACTATTCACATACCTGTCGCTACTGACTGACCCCAGGCAAGCACACAAGTAACCACAGGGGAAATCAGTGTCCCAAGACCATACTGTACACTGGGCACGTGGTTCTTGGGGAGAGCCAGCACTGTAGTGGGGGGGGGGCGGCTTTTATAATCATTGCTCTCCCCACATTTTCCACAAGTTGTGTTCATTATGGAAGATATCTCGCTGCTGAGGGTGAACAGGAAATCAAGGGAGGTTCTTCTCCAAGACTGAACCTCCTCCCTGGCCCTTATGTGGCTTGCCTATGTGCAGCAATGGTCCCCACCCCTGTCCCTCCCCCCAGTGATGGCAGAGTGGCGCAGGAAAGTTTCCTTAATAGGGAAAGATGAAAAGCAGCTCTGCCAAAGAACCTGCAACAGCAGATTGCTTAGTATCTCTGAGAGTTACATGGAGATCTATGGGGCAGATTCCCGTGAAGTGAGGGAGTCAATCAACACCGTGTTCCACTGCTCAGGCTAGGCATGTGCTGGTACGCGCATCATACAGACACAAGACTACTTTCTGCAACCCTCCTGCCCCCAACAACTCGCTTCCGCGATTCCCCAAATCAAAGCTACTTACCAGGGGCCTCCTCTCCTTTTTATGCTTCAGAAAGCTTCGACGGCTGTAACTGGCTAGCCTCCTCTGGGGTAGAGAAGAGATCCTGACTTCACGCATCTCTGAGCTCCGAGTCGTCCTTGGCCTCTGGTTCCCCCTCCACATCCTCGTCCAAGATTTCCTACTCTTGGCTCGGTCCACTCTCGACTGGCATGTGAGCCACGAAAGTATCCACAGTGACCTTCGCAGTGGAGGTGGGGTCACTGTGGAGTTGGGGTCTCTTTGTAGAACCGGCAGCTCGTGGGCACAGCACTGGAGCAGTGGTTTGCCTCCAGCACCCTGTGGTAGGCGTTCCATAGCTCCTTCACTTTGACCCTGCACTGCAGTGTGACCTGGTCATGGCCCCTTTCTGTCAAGCATCATGAACTCTATCTGCAGGTATCATAATTCCTACGGCTGGAGCGCAGCTGGGACTGGACAACCTCCTCTCCCCAAGTGCTGATGAGGTCTAGCAGCTTGGCATTGCTCCAAGCAGGGGATTGTCTGGTGCATAGAGCAACCATGGTCACCTGGAAAGATGTGCTGAGACCACTGCATGCATCACCGAGCAAACAGGAAGGGGACTTTCAGAATTGCCAAGGAATTTAAGGGGTGGGGCTCATGGTTGGTCACCTGAGGGCAGGGCACTAGAGTTCAAACCGATGACTAGAGATGCAAAAACAGGCATTGTGGGACACCTCCCAGAGGCCAATCGTAGCGCTATAATTGATCAGGGTGTCTTCACTGGCACTGCAGTGCTGTAGCCCAGACGCAGAAAGTATGCACCTCTCATCAGGGTGTGTTTTTTACCAGTGCTGCAGCTGCACCGTTTCTGCACACTACATGGCTTGGCAGTGTGTACAGCTCGAGAGTTACACTGCAGAAAGCTGCTTTAGTGTGCAGAAACTTGCCAGTGTAGACAAGGCCTCAGAACAGGCAACTTTGAGCTTAAGTGTTATTGCTCACTTAGTTTCCCTAAAGTCAAACACTGGGAAAAGTGGTGAGTTTGATCCTACACAGGGCATGTGAACTGTGCCTTAGAACAGAGGGGAAAGTAACCTGTTTAGTGTATGCATTCGTATCTCATAAGTACATTTGATAAACTTTTTCTAAAATAAAAATAAAGTAGTGCTTAAATGTATTCTGTATGGAGATATTTCCTCTGACATTGTATTTATCCAAATGTTTCAGTTATTAATTGGGCTCAAATAGCAGCACTGCTCTCCTCTATTTTCCCTAATGTAATTAATTTAAAATCTATGTGTAAAAAAGGCAGTGGTTTATACCATATGCTTGTTTCAACTATTATTTCAGTTAAAAAAACCTTTCTTTCCAAAACATAAGGATTAGTGGAAAGTGTATTGTTAACAGTGACTCTCTGTAGATACGAATCCTTTGGCAAGGTGATGCTAGCTAAATGGAAAATGATTGATCCACATTGCTTGAAACTAGATAATACATAGTTTACTTTAAGGGAAAGATAGCAGGGCGTTTTCTTATCAGCGTTGTCGAAGTTTAAATATATAACAATAATGTTGACACAGCCATATGCACATTAGAGCCTTTAACATGCAATAGGATACTGAATTTTTGGTTCTACATTAAAATTATAGAGTAGGGGAAAAGTCCCTGCATTAACTGAGGTTATAAAATATGGTCACAAGGGGGCATTTACAATTTTAGAGGTGCATTTGAATTTGTCATCTGGAATGTATGAATTTCACAGAAGATGAGAGAATACTTTCGGTACTTGAATATAAATTTGGGGGTTTTACGATACCACCAAATACTTTACCTGCAACAACAGTGTTTCTAGATAATCTGATTACTTGCCCTACCCAGAAAAGGATGTTGTGTGTTTTGGCATTCAAAGAAAGAAATGCATTGTCTGTCTGATCTTATATGGATTATTATAATAAATTCAAAGCCAATGCCACAACATTAGTAGAATAATATAGAAATATAAGGTAATAAAAGGAGAGCAAAGTGGGTGAACCCTCTGCCCCCTTAAATAAACCAACAAAAACACTTTATTCCCTAACTGAGGTAAGGAAAAAGATGGTCGAACTGCCTATCTTTCTTTCTTTCTTTCCTTTAAAAAGTGTCCAGTTATCTAAAATAAATCTGCACTGGATGGAAAAAAATGATGGTGCTCAGTATGTATTATCAGTGTTCGGAGGGGAGACAGTAGTGAATACACTCAAGATAAGTATGTATAATGGGCACACACCAGGCTTGTACTGTATGTATTATTAAGGTACCATTATCTATATACACAGTTTCCTAATTATTCCTTAGTACGAACACTGGTTAGAGAGTATATTTGTATCACTATCAGAAGGTCCATATTTTTTCACAAGCATTGACAGCTGGTTTGCACTGGAGTTACATGAGGACTGTACAGCTAGATTTGGAAGGATTCAGTTTTTATTGGTAACTGTCGGTAAACATCGATTTCATCACACACACACAAACCTATGAAAAAATATTCCCATCAGTAATAATCAAAATTTGCAGATCGACAAAGTAAGAAAAATGCTGCTTGAGAATTTATTTCTTTACTTTGTATATGTTAACAATTTGTTTTAACAGTTATAAAGCTTTAACTTTTTGAATCGCAACATTTACTGTCATTAAATAATTGTCTAACCTTCCCCCCATAGGTTTGTGGAACTGTAAACATTTAAATAAATGAAAATCTAAAAATAGCTTTAAAATAAACATGGATATTATCCATCAAAATTATTTAAAAAAAAATTGAATTCTTCCAAATCTATGTACACCCTTAGTACAATTCTTTAATTCTTTCTCGAAAAGATTTTTTGTTAAGTGTATCGTGTAAAAGTGACAATAGACCCTTAATTTCCACACTATTTGTCTCTTTCACAGGGTAGTAGCCAGTGGCTTAGTAGGAATGTATTTTTATGAAATACCTGAAACAATAAATGACATACCAAATAGTATCTGGTTTTCCCATGGCTGGCCATTTAATTGCAGAAAACAAATGGCCTTGGCTTTATTTACTGCAATAAGATAAGATTAAATAAATGCCACTCATTGGGTTCTAATTACTTTTTGTGGCTTTGTTCGCATGCTACTTAGCTGGGAAATAGTTTTTCAGATACAGCTGATCCTGGCATATGAGGTCCCCAAACTGTGGGACGTGCTTCCCTACGGAGGTGCAGAGGAATGTCCAGGAGGGGCGTGGTGGGGTCTGGGCCAGCCCCCATGGGGGGGGGGGTTGGGAGCACCACTCAGCCCCTCCTGGCCCCCAGCTCTGCTCTGGCCCGGCCCTGCCCCCCAGCCACGTCCCTATCCCTGGGCCCATCCCCACGCAGCTCATTCCTGCCCCCAGCTCACTCGTGGCCCAGGGCCAGAAGCAGACCACACCTTGCCACAGGCCCAGCTTCTAGACCCTGCCCCACCCCCCAGCTGTGGCCTCTTCTCCCCCCCACAGCCCCTGCCCCATCCCTCAGCTGTGTGGGGGCACGCACAGGATAAGGAGAGGCGCAACACTCAGAAGTTTGGAGATCGCTGGCATATGATGGAAGTACAGTGTGGCACTGAACTGTTGAGACTATAATGATCTCACACAATATATATATATATATATATATCTCTATATCTATATCTATATATATCTATATATCTATATCTATATATATCTATATATCTATATCTCAGATTCTTTACCACTTACGTGTACTGTAGCGTTGCTTGATCTTTAACTTCTTATTCTGTGAAATGAAGAAGAAAATGGAATGCAGCCATTGCAACCATCAGTTTTTGACTGTTTTTTCTTAGGTTCATAATCAAGGCTAAAAATGTACACTTTTATGAGAGCTATTCTTATTACTGGACCAAATGACCCAGGCCATAGAAGCAGCAACAGTATAAATGATGTATCGTCCTCTAGTGTAAGCATGGTTTGTGAACCATGAGAAAATGTAGTTTGAGAGAGTGGGAACCACAGGATTGCCTGGGTTTATTTCTCTGTTACAATTTTCCTTTCTTCTTCGAGTGCTTGCTCATATCGATTCCGATTAGGTGTGCGCGCGCCGCGTGCATGCTCATTGAAAGATTTTTACCCTAGCAACACTTGGTGGGTTGGCCGGGCGCCCCCTGGAGTGGCGCCGCTATGGCGCTGGATATATACCCCTGCCGACCCAACGGCCCTTTAGTTCCTTCTTATCGCCCGTGACAGTCATTGGAACTGTGGAGCGCGGCTTTGCTGATCTCCACATCCCTAGCTACTCATAGTTTTTTACTGTTACTGTGTCTGTAGTTTGTTCTTATAGTTATAGTTAGTTCTTATCTTTATAGTTAGTGTATATAGTTCAGGGGGGGATCAGGGATTAGCCCCTTTCCTCCACCCCGGTGTGGGCCCATGCCCAAGGCACTGGGATTCAAACTGTGCTCGGCGTGCCAAAAGCCGATGCCAGTAGGGGATCCCCACGACTCCTGCCTCAAGTGCCTAGGGGAATCCCACCTTCCTGATAAGTGCCGCATCTGCAAGTCCTTTAAACCAAGGACGAAGAAGGAGTGGAACTTTCGATTGAAGCAGCTCCTCATGGAGTCGGCATTTAGTCCTGCAGCGTCGGCAACGAGTGCCCGACAGACTGCTTCGGTAAGGAGCACCCCTCCACCACCGGACCGCTCCAGTACCGAGAAGGAGGCCTGGCACCGACCCTTACCGGCACCGACATCTGCTCGGCACCGCTTCCAGGCTCCAAGACCTGGGAAGCAACATAGTGCCTCAACTTTGGCTGCACGGAAGGAGCGCTCTTCCAAGACGGTTCGTCCGGCACCGTCATCTGCCGCGGCACTGTCGACTGCGACTCCACAGATTGTGGCTCTGCCAAGCTCGGCACCGTCAATTCCGGTCCCACAAAGGCCATTGAATCCGGTTCCCGACAGGTCCCCGGCTCATGCTGTGGTAGAGCTTGCCCTCCCTTCTTTGCCGGAGACCTTCTCCACGGCAAGGGAGCTCATTGCAATGACGGAGTCAACATGGCCTCAGCCCCTGGCACCGCTGGTGCGGGTCATATAATCCATCGGCAAGCTGGCCATAAGGCCTCCTTCCGTTGGTCCACCAGAGAGACATCGTTTAAGATCCCGGTCTCGCAGACACTCTCGATTGTGCCGTTCCCGCTCTTGGCACTGCTCGCAGTCCTGGCACCGCTCTCCATCGTGGCACTGGTCGCACTCGTGGCACCGTTCGACATCTTGTTCACCAGACAGATACTCCTGGTACCGATCCGGCTCATGGCACCGATCTCGGCACTGTGTATTCCGCAGTCGCTCCAGATGAAGGGACTCGAGATCTCGGTCGACCTCCGGCACCGACACGGTAGAAGGTCCCGGTCTCGCTTGTGGTGCCATTATAGCTCCCGGTACCGCTCCCTAGTACTGCCCTGGGTCTGAGCGTTGAGATCGGTGGCGGCCTCCCAGGACCTATCGGCACCGCCATGACCTTCCAGACACACATCGGTGTCATCGCAGGTTGGTAGCGCATCCTATCATCGGGAGTGTGACTCTGGCCCCAGCCATATATTCTCGGAGAGACAGAGCCACGATCAAGGGCCTCATCACTGGTCCTTCTGGACACCGTGGGCATACCACCAAAGCCAAGGATGCACCATCAGTGGCTCAACGGTCGGCCCCATCAGAACACCGGGTACCAGAGGCGACAGTAAGCCACCTCCCACCTACAGGCACGGATGAGGGGCCAATACCGTCTGCAGTCGTCGAGGTTCCACCGGATGCAGATGATGCCCTTCAAGTCCAGGAGCCACCACAGGACCCTTTGGTCCCGGGCCTCTCCTCTTCCTCGCCTGATGAGGCGGTGGCGGGGACATTCTCCTCAGGCCCTCCACCAATTGACCTCTGGGCCCGTCAGGACCTTTTGCGGCGAGTGTCTCAGAATATAAACTTGCAGGTGGAGGAGGTCCCTGAAATAGAGGACCCGGTTGTGGACATCCTATTGGCTGATGCACCTACTAAAGTCGCTCTTCCGTTCATCCGCACTATACAGGCTAATGCGGACACCATTTGGCAATCCCCAGCTTCAATTCCACTTACAGCAAGGGAAGTAGAGAGGAAATATATGGTCCCCTCAAAGGGGTACGAATATCTCTACACTTACCCGCTTCCTTGCTCTCTAGTTGTCCAGTCGGTGAACGAACGGAAGCGTCGTGGCCAGCCAGCCCTGGCTCCTAAGTCAAAGGAGGCTAGGCGTATGGACCTACTAGGCCATAAAGTATACTCGGCCGGAGGCCTCCAGCTTAGGGGTGGTGAACCAACAAGCCCTCTTAAGTAGGTATAACTTTAACACTTGGGTGTCCTTGGGGAAGTTCACGGAACTTCTTCCCCAGGAGTCCTGTCAAGAATTCACGGCCCTACTTGAGAAAGGTAAAAAGGTAGCGAGAACCTCCCTCCAAGCCTCTCTGGATGCAGCGGACTCTGCAGCCAGAACCCTGGCGTCAGGAGTGGCGATGAGGCGTATCTCCTGGCTCCAGGTATCAGGCCTTCCCCCTGAATTGCAACAAACTATTCAGGATTTACCCTTTTGAAGACCAGGGCCTTTTCTCAGACAAGACTGACCCCAGGTTGCAAAGCCTGAAGGACAATCACGTTATAATGTGCTCGCTGGGTATGCACACACCAGTGACCCAACTCAGGACCTTCCGGTCCAAACTGCACCGTCCTTACGCCCAGATTAGGCCGCATCAGGACATCACTAGAAGGCGTGGCAGGGGGAATCGTCGGAGACAGTCTGGCCCTCAAGGAGCTCAAAATCAGGTGCCCCCTAAACCACCAGCGGGGCCCAAGCAGAACTTTTGATGCGATGCCCGAGGACGGCCCACCAGTTACCCCACCGGATCCTTCTCCTCCCTTTTTCAGCCGCCTCTCCTGATTCTTCCCTGCCTGGTCCCAGCTAACTTCAGATCGTTGGGTCTTGCGCACGGTAGAAGAGGGATACCACCTCCAGTTGGCTTCAACCCCACCTTCCCACCTTCCCTACCCGTCCCTCTTCAGGGACACCTCTCACGAGCAATTCCTCTTACAAGAGGTCCAGTCGCTCCTAGCCATGGGAGCCATAGAGGAGGTGCCAAAGGACATGAGAGGCAAGGGGTTTTATTCCCACTACTTCTTAATCTCCAAGACAAAGGGAGGTCTACGAACGATCCTAGACTTGCGAGAACTCAACAAATTCATGATAAAGCTGAAGTTCCGCATGGTATCCCTGGATCCAGGACACTGGTATGCCGCCCTCGATATGAAGGACGCGTATTTCCACATCGCACTTTACCCACCACACAGACGGTACCTCCGTTTTGTGGTCAACCACCAACACTTCCAGTTTACTGTACTTCTGTTTGGCCTTTCTGCAGCCCCGCGTGTCTTCACAAAGTGCATGGCTCTAGTCGCCGCCTCCCTCCGCCGTCGTCGAGTACACGTCTACCCCTATCTCAACGATTGGCTCATTCAAGGGACTTCCCAATGGCAAGTACTACAGCACCTGCACATCATCAGAGACCTCTTCAGGAGCCTAGGTCTCATGATCAACACGAAAAAGTCTACTCTCATGCCCTCGCAGAGAATAGACTTCACTGGAGCGGTTCTGAACTCCAATCTGGCCAGAGCCTGCCTCCCACAGTCGCGTTTTCAGACAATGGCTTCAATAATGCGAAGGCTTCAAAACTTCCCGACAACGTCGGTGCGCACCTGCCTCAGCCTAGTAGGTTATGTGGCCTCCTGCACCTTTGTGAACAAGCATGCCAGGCTATGCCTCTGTCCCATTCAAGCCTGGCTTGCTTCAATGTACCAACCACGCAGAGACAGCCTGGACTCGGTGCTCACTATCCCCAGGAAGGTTCTGGGCTCCCTAACCTCGTGGCTATACCCCACTCTAGTCTGTGCAGGGATGCCATTCCACCCACCTCAACCCTCAGCCCTAACCATGGACATGTCATCTCTGGGTTGGGGTGCCCACCTCAGGGGACTCTGCACTCAAGGCCTCTGGTCGCTTCAAGAATTGGCTTTACACATCAGTGTGCGGGACTGAGAGCAGTCCGCCTAGCATGCCAGGTGTTTCAAGACCATCTCCAAGGCCGTTGTGTATCAGTGTTCACGAACAACACAACAGCCATGTTTTACATAAACCAGCAGGGCGGAGCATGCTCCTCCCTCCTTTGCCAAGAAGCCGTCTACCTTTGGACCTTTTGCATAGCCCACTAGATTGAATTGGTAGCGTCTTTTCTCCCAGGAGTCCAGAGCACCGTGGCAGATCACCTCAGCAGATCCTTCCTGTCTCACGAGTGATCGATTCGCCCGGATGTCATCCATTCTGTTTTCTGGAAGTGGGGGTTTCCCCACATAGACCTATTTGCCTCCCGAGAGAACAGGAAATGCCAGGTGTTCTGCTCCTTCCAGGGACGCTTCCCGGGCTCCGTCTCAGACACATTCCTGATCCCATGGAAGAGGCATCTACTTTATGCCTTCCGACCATTTCCACTCGTCCACAGAGTCCTACTCAAGCTCCGCAGGGACAGCGCCCACCTGATCCTGATTGCTCCAGCATGGCCAAGGCAGCACTGGTACACCACGTTGTTCGACCTGTGTGGCAGACCCAATTTCCCTGCTACTCTGGCTGGACCTTGTCAAGGTTCCTCTCCCACTCTGAACTTTAGGGTACAGATGTGGGGACCTGCATGGGCACTTCTAAGCTTAATTACTAGCTTAGATCTAGTAACACTGCCACCATCCAGAAATTTCAGTGTCTGGATCACTTCCTGTCCCCCCAAAGCCTTCCCCTCCCTGGGCAGCCTTGAGAGGCTTTTTCACCAAGTTCCTGGTGAACACCAATCCAACCTCTTGGATCTTAAAACTAGGAGAATTTAACCATCCCTCCCCTCCTTTCCCCCACCAATTCCTGGTGAGTCCGGATCCAATCCCCTTGGATCTTAAAACAAGGGAAAATCAATCAGGTTCTTAAAAAGAAAGCTTTTAATTAAAGAAAGAAAGGTAAAAATCATCTCTGTAAAATCAGGATGGAAAACACTTTACAGGGTAATCAGATTAATATAGCCCAGAGGAACCCCCTCTAGCCTTAGGTTCAAAGTTACAGCAAACAGAGGTAAAATCCTCTCAGCAAAAAGGAACATTTACAAGTTGAGAAAACAAAAATAAGACTAACATGCCTTACCTGGCTGTTGCTTACAAGTTTGAAACATGAGAGACTGGTTCAGAAAGATTTAGAGAGCCTGGATTGATGTCTGGTTCCTCTTAGTCCCAAGAGCGAACAACCCCCAAAACAAAGAGCACAAACAAAAGACTTCCCCCCACCAAGATTTAAAAGTATCTTGTCCTCTTATTGGTTCTCTGGTCAGGTGTCAGCCAGGTTTACTGAGCTTCTTAACCCTTTACAGGTAAAAGAGACATTAACCCTTAACTATCTGTTTGACAGACCTTGTAACACAGGACTTTGGCAGGCTTCACCATCCGGACCTGCAGTCCCTTCATCTCACAGCTTGGTTGCTGCGTGGTTAAGCCAGTCTGAATTGCGTTGCTCTGCCTTGGTCCAACAGGTGCTCTTGGGCAGTAGGAAGCCTTCCACTAGGATGACATATCTCGCCAAGTGGAAGCGTTTCTCCTGTTGGTGCGCTCAGCATAACTTAGTCCCCAGACAGATGTCCGTTCCCACTGGCCTGGACTACCTCTAGTCCCTAAAAGAGCAGGGCCTAGCGATCTCTTCCATAAAGGTGCATCTGGCAGCCATTTCCGCCTTCCATCCAGGGGAAAATGACTGATCAATCTTCTCTCACCCTATAGTCTCAAGGTTCCTCAAAGGATTGGAATGTTTGTATCCTCAAGTTAGACGCCCGACCCCTACCTGGGATCTAAACCTGGTGCTAGCCAAGCTTATGGGTCCTCCTTTCAAACTACTGGCTACTTGCTCGCTGCTGTACCTTTCCTGGAAGACAGCCTTCCTCGTCGCTATTACCTCGGCGAGACCAGTATCAGAGCTTCGGGCTTTGACAGCGGACCCCTGTACACTGTATTCCATAAGGACAAGGTACAGCTGCGACCGCACCTCTCTTTCTTCCCTAATATGGTGTCTGCCTTTCATGTCAATCAAGACATCTTCCTCCTAGTCTTCTTCCCGAAGCCGCACCCATCGCGTCGGGAACAACAGCTACACACCCTGGATGTCTGCAGGGCTCTCGCCTTTTATATTGAGAGAACCAAACCCTTCCGAAGGTCACCTCAGCTCTTTGTAGCTGTCGCGGACCAGATGAGAGGCTTACCAGTCTCTTCCCAACGGATTTCATCTTGGGTAACATCCTGCATCCGCACATGCTATGAATTAGCTCACGTTCTGGCTAGCCACCTCACCACCCACTCTACTCGGGCGCAAGCTTCATCTGCTGCCTTCTTGGCCCACGTCCCCATCCAGGAAATATATCGGGCAGCTACCTGGTCATCGATTTACACCTTTGCTGCACATTATGCATTGGTTCAACAGTCTAGAGATGATGCAGCATTTGGCTCAGCAATTTTGCATTCTGCAACATCTCGCTCCGACCCCACCGCCTAGGTAAGGCTTGGGAATCACCTAATTGGAATCGATACGAGCAAGCACTTGAAGAAGAAAAGACGGTTACTCACCTTTGTAACTGTTGTTCTTCGAGATGTGTTGCTCATATCCATTCCAAACCCGCCCTCCTTCCCCACTGTCGGAGTAGCCGGCAAGAAGGAACTGAAGGGCCGTTGTGTCGGCAGGGGTATATATCCAGGGTTATATATCCATAGCGGCGCCACTCCAGGGGGCGCCCAGCCGACCCACCGAGTGTTGCTAGGGTAAAAATCTTCTGACGAGCGTGCACGTGGCGCGCGCACACCTAATTGGAATGGATATGAGCAACACATCTCGAAGAACAACAGTTACAATGGTGAGTAACCATCTTTTCTCATTTTGTTGGATTCAGTTTGAGGTTGTTGTTTACCAACCTTTATAACGTTGGGACTGGTTGATGAGAGTTCAGTGGGAAATTTGCCCATGTAAGTAGAAATATAAGCTAAATGTTAGTTGTTGCAATTTGGTGATATATTCAGTGTATGAAAGGAAGAAAACAAAGTCATAACTGCAGTAGTAATGGAGTATAGATAGAGCTGGAAGGGAATGTTCTGCCAAAAAACTCTTGAGTTGGAATATGCTGATTCATCAAACTGAAAGTGTTTGCAGAAAAGGGTTAGCTTTAACAAATCTCCCAATTTGAAACTAAAAAAAATGTTGAAATGTCCCGTTGTGGTGTTTTTGAAGCAAAGTGTTGTTTTTTAGTTCAAAATTACTTCTTATTTTGGAATTTTCATGCCAAGAAAGGTAAACATTTTTAAAAGGTCACAGTATAAATGAAATGTTTCAGAACTATCAAAACAAAATGTTTTAATTCACACAATCCAAAAAAATTTATGGATGATCAGTTTGTGAAAAATTTTGAATTTTTTTTGACTTTTTGTCCCGATTCAGAACTGGAAAATTTTTAGAAATCTCGAAAATTTTTGCAGGATGGGAAAATAATTTCCCTCCCACCTATTAAGCAGTGGGCCTATTATACTGTTATGACATGAGTTATGCACCAGATGGCACTGTTACAAAATATTTTTTCTTAAGATGGGAGCACATACTTGAGCAACACTCAACCTTTTGAAGGAATCCTTGTACTGGATTGTTAGTTTTTTGATGAGGTTTCTTTTTGGCGGTAGCTGTTGTAAGTAGCAGGACAGTTTGCCTTCTGCCTTAATATCACCAAGAGTATGTCTATACTACCTGCCGGATCAGCGGGCAGCGATCGATCCAGAGGGGATCAATTTAGCGCATCTAGTCTAGACACAATAAATCTACCCTGGAGCGCTCTCCCGTCAACTCCTGTACTCCACCTCCGCGAGAGGCGCAGGCAGAGTCGACGGGGGAGTGGCAGCAATTGACTCACCACAGTAAAGACATCACGGTGAGTAGATCTAAGTTCATCAACTTCAGCTACATTTTTCACATAGCTGAAGTTGCATAACTTTGATCGATTCCCACTCTCCCCCAGTGTAGACCAGGCCTAATTCTTGGGGGCAAAGCTGTTCCTGGAGTACCTAGCACTGGTGTCTGAGCTGAGATTTCTGAAGTATTTTAATGGGAAGAAGTCTCAAAAACAGAGGCTGTGGGTTGAGTAGAGTAGAGTAGAGGAGACCACCTTGCAGCAGCCAAAAAATTAAGAGAAATGTAGAATAACAAACATACACTGATTCATCCTATTAGCCAAGAAGCTGTTGTATGAAAGAGACAGAATGCGCCTTCTCCCACCAGTCTTGGGAGATTAAAGACTTCATATATGTTAGTTACTAGCCAGAGACTGATGTGGAAGATGGGAAGCCCCTGAGCAGGGGTCCAGGTACCGCAACTTGGTAGGGACACTAGCACCTTCTACTTTCACAGCACTTAGGTTTAAAGGGGGTGGTGTTGGCTCCTTTATGTGGGCATTGGTTTTGGACAGTAGGCCAGCCCATCTCTTGTGCATGTCTTTTGGTTGATAGGTTATCTAGCTATTAATTTTCAGATAAACTTTCCAAGGCTTGTGTGTGATTAGATAAGTGGGAGGGGATGGGATGACAAGGAAAAGATGAAGCAGTCACAGAAGCCAGTACAAAAAAGGGAAACATTTTTAAATTGCAGGGGGTGTGGTTTTGGAAGGGGGCGTGACCTAGGGGGTTGGGGTTAGTGTTTTTCTCCCCCACTAACAGGTGTTGGGTAAATTCTTCCCTCTCTGCAAATCTTGATTTGTGACCCTGAGAGGAGGGAGTCAGGAGGTTGGGATAGCGGCCTTTAAAGAAAAGTTGTGTTTTTAGCTTTCCTTTAAAAATGTGTATTGGGTGGAGTTGGAATAAGAATCACTGAGTTTTGAAAGGTGCTAACAAAAATACAAATCTGACACTAGCCTTAGTAGTTTAGAGAGAGATCTTTCTTCTATGGTGTTTGCATTACATGAAAAGGGAATGGGCGATTAGAAGACACCAGCTGATTCAAATTGTAATGTCTCGAGTTGTTTTGAAATCATTATGGAAGAGGAGAGAAAAAGGAAATTGTAGACAGCTCTTTCAAAACTGTGTGTTCCTACAAGGAAAAATTTTCTTTTAAAGAATAGGTAGGTTATCTGAGCAATCAAGGAGTGGCTTGTTTTTCAAGTCTGAGGGCTTTGAAGCTCTTGGCTTTGCTATCAAATAAATGTTTCACACACAATTTTATCAAGAATGTTAGTTAATCTACATTTAGGTTTCAGCTGGCATTTCCATTATGAATCCCAATTTTCAGGTTTAATATTTGACTGCCATCTGACAAACTATCAATAATCAAATGATCAGCCACTATATTTTTATAATTCAGATAATTATCTAGTTAACTACTGTTGTGGTTCTTGGTTTAATATATTTTATTATTTTATTGATTGAGAGTTAATGCCCCAGAATGAGTGACTAGATGAATGATCCTATGTCCTGCAGGATTCCAAAACATTGACTGGCAGGGCTCGCTCACAATAGTTTCACTTTGAATAGCCCAACATCAAAGTTATTGCTGCACAGCTGAATAATACTTGTAGAGAGAGTAAGAGATAAATTGAGACATAGGCAAAGAAGGAAGATAATTTCAGCTGAGATTTGAAATAAATTGAATCAGTGGAGCAAAATGACCTAGTAAGGTTAGTCCCGACATCCAAAGCTTTTGAAGAGAGTGTGGTATGCTCACGGTGGTGAGGCTGAATGAAGGGACAAAAGTTAATTCTGGGTCACCAAGAAAGGGTATGAGAGAAGCTGAAGTATATCTATGGAGGGCTTTTAAAAAAAGATGGCCAGTTTGACTTGGCAATGAGGTTGCTTGAAGATGGGATTGATGTGGATGTACATACTTCTCTGCGCATGGGAGGAGGCAGGCAACTGCATTTGGCACATGCTACAGGTTAGCTGTCATTTGGAGAGTCCACAGAAAAGGTTCTGTAGTAGTTGAAGTGAGAGGAAATTAAGACATCAGAGATGTGGGAGATTGAGAGACTATCAGAGTCCAGGATGATGCCAGGGTTACGGACCGTGCAGTTAAATGCAAGGTAAAATCAAGGGAGATAAGAGTTTTATGTAAGATTGAGGATGTTTCTTTTGCCCAACATGAGCTCTTTTATTTTGAGATATCTAGCTAAAGGAAGCTGAGATGAAGATGTAGTTTGTAGCTTGAAGGCAGGCAGAGAAAGTGGATGGATTAGAGTTGGAGGTAAAAATTTGTACACGTAATATCGTTAGTATTAAAATATTAGTTAAGGGGAAAAGTAAAGACAGGATGACCAAAAAGACAAATGTGCCTATGGATAAAATAGAGCAGAGTTCTGAAATTTATGGAGTGCAATAGAGGAGGGGTCTTGAAACATACATAGAGTTGTCACCAAAGGTAGGTAGGAATGAAATCTTCACAGGAAAGAAACAAACATGGAGTCTGTCCAAAAGGACTGCATTGGCCAATTGCAGTAACTATACTTAACGTCAAGTTTAGATTAGGAAGGAAAAGTAACTTTCATAAGCAGAAAGGTATATGACTAATTTTGTGGAATTGAGCAGATTCTGTGCTATTGATAGATCTGAAATAGGTCCAGAATGTTAGTGTCAAAGGTGTCTGGAGAGAGGAGGAAAGCCTCCTGTCTCTAGCACTTTGCTAAGGAAGGGAAGATTTGAGATATGACAGGTTAAAGAGAAGTGGTAAAGTTACAGGAGAAATGTGAACAGGATGTTTGGAATAAATACCAAACTGGATGGAATTTAATGTCACAAAAATATGTGTACTGATATCATCTTGATCTTCTGGGGTAACCCCAGATAGAGTGCACTGACAGTCATAAAGGCATGAATAACTTTGGTGAGATCTAAACCAGAGAAGTGGCTGCAATAAGTCAGCCAAGTGCATGCATGCATGCATGCACATAGATAGGTAGGTAGGTAGATAGATATAGATATATAAACTGCATTTGGCCACAGATGCTACCTGAGAATCCAGGCACAAGTTGGGGATCAAGAAGAACTGCCAAGGTTGTGAAACTTGTTGATGGAAGGTCTAGGCGTGCTCAATAATGTGGAACAGATACTGCTACTGCTACAATAGATGTAGATGCTTGCTTCTGCATAACACCACCACCTCTGTTTTGTCTGGACTGTGTCTGTTAGCTTCAGGCTCTTCCTGAGTCAGGCATTGGGAAAGCAGAGAGATGTACCATTTAAGTCTTGTGGAAAAGAGAATTAGAAAGGTATATTATTTCTCTGCTTGTGGCATTGCAGCCCAAATGGTCTCACGTGCATGTTGAACAGGGGACTATAATCTTTCAGAGCATTGCATAAAAGGCTCGAGACAGATGAGTAATTACCCATACTGCCTTGGGATACCTTTGATGAAAGGAGAGAACTACTGAAATGTGATCCTGAGATCCAGTTCTACCAAGCTAGTGTCTGTAGTAAAGCAATAAAATAAAAGCTGTCCTGAGACATGAAAGGCTATTGGTACATCTGAAAATGTCAGCCTGGACACCTAACCTCTATTTATCACTGGAAACTAACAAAACTAGCGTAGTCTTTGTACCCTACGGGATCATTCCTTAAAGTGGGCATATGGTTTCCATATTGGAATGTGATTCTACATATGGCCATAAAGCCCTGCCGTGGTTATTTTATTGGTTTTGAAAGAATGTCACTTCCCCGTGCTTGTCATCATTTTTTTATTTTAGCGTATGTTTGATCAATTTAGCGTTGCCATCGTGGAGGATTGTGCAGTTGGGTCTATGGCTTTTGTGATGTCTGTATGTCAGTGGATAATAAGTGACAGAATGCTATCAGTTCTGAGAATTTACAGGCACCTATAAAAATAATCTTGTGTGAAAAAGTAAGCTGTAAGTCTTTTAAATTAAATTGCACAGTAATTGCACAGAGCTTTTCCCTGAAGCTTATTGACTCAACCCTTTATTTTGTCTTTTAGGCACACCGCTGCTAGTGAGGAGGAGCAGTGACCCAGCGCTGGGCCCACCTGCTGGCTTCCTCCCAGGTGCTTCACACCCCACTGACAATAGTCTGAAATCCGTTGTGGCTGTAAGTATCACGTCATTTATGTTTTTAGGAAGGGTGAAGTTGTTTTTACTTGCATATATATAGCTTTGTTTTGTGAATTAAATTAATTTGTCCTTGAAACAGAGGTATCAAGCTCATGCTATGGAGAGGGCTGAATTCTGTTTACGTTCTGTTAGAGTATAAGTATAATCCTTAATTCACAGTGAGTCTCTTCTCTTATTAAGAGGAGATTTAAGTAAAGAGTCAGACTAGACTATGACTTTTGTGCAGTAGCTGAACTTTTAGTAAGTCTCCTCATTCATTATTTGTTCAGTACCATATAGTCCAATTCAGCATCTCTCAGTGGCAAAATTCTCTTTTTAGAACCACCACAGTTTGTATCCTTTGTTTATTTTTTCTTCATCTTCCTTTCTTTCTGTGCTTTCTTTCCTCTTTTCTTCACTCTGCATTTCTTTTCTCCTGCAGCATCCAGTCGACATTTTCCGAGGCCTTCACTTCCACCCACTTCCTGATTTTACAGACTGTTTAATTGCTGATCACTTTAATGTTGATATAGTTGTTCTCATTATGCATTAGTACTAACATACAAATAAGATTAATGGGATGGCCAGGGAGTTTATACCTCATTGGACCATTGTTTCAGGCTGTGTGCAGATCCATGAAAGCAATACAGTTCAGTTACAGTTGGGTGACATTTGGAAGGTTTTATTTGCAAATATAAGGTAACCTTTTTTTTTTCTTTTTCTTTTTCTTTTTTTTTAAACATAAGACTAGATTCTGCAGAATTTGGCTATGTCAGATGGGTCACATAAATATATCATGCAGGAGAAAGAGTCTGTGGGCCTGGTTTTTGCTCACAAAGCTCAATGGGCCTGATTCTGCACTTCTTTACCTTCGTTATATGCTGGTGTAACCAATGAGTCACGGCATTAGATAACTGAAATAACAGAGTAGAGAATCAGACTACATGTGTAGCAATGCTATGTATGCTAGTCTTAATTTTGCAAATGCTGCAGACTAATACTGTGTATTATCTCTTTTACTGGATATTAGTTTTCTGTCCATTGATCCTGTTCATATGACTAACTCTTTTTACATCCTATTTTCTGATATGCATCTTTGTTTATAGAGTTGTTGTGTTGGTTATTTGCAAAGTATTATGGTTAGAGTGTGCCAGAGATCCTCATGTATATAATATCCTAGTTCAACACTCTACAAGGTCAATATACTAATTCAGTTGTCAGTTCTTTTTAAGCTGAGAGTTAGATCTTCCTTGTCAGATGCCCATTGCCAACAACAGTGAATTTTAAAAGGGTCAACTTAGTTGACACATGAGAATTCTCAGTGCTTTAAAACACCATGTTTTGTTTGAGTCCTTGAGTAGCCGGCAAAATAGGCACAGTGGTACATAGTATCATTTGCACCATAGATGGTTGTCAGGGGCAAGCTGGTAGTTTTGGCAGCTGAGTAGGGGCAGTCATCGCTTTTGGCACATGAGGAGCCATGAGAGACCGTTTTAGATTGTGAGATACACACATTTTTGAATATTTCTGTTAAAATCACCATCAATTAAATAGTTGACAATATTAGGATTCAAATAATCATTTTTTGGGTTGAAGATTTAACACCCAATTGAGGTGAATGAGGCAGCTCACACCTCTCAGCTATTCTGTAGGCTCATAAAGGGTTCAACTATACCAGACCTACCTACATTGCTCAGGGCCGAGAAAAATCTCTGGTATGTAGTTAGGTTGATCTAACTCCCACTGTAGATGTAGCTAGGTCAATGGAAGTATTCTTCTGTTGACTTAGCTACTGCTTCTTGGTGAATTTACTGCAGTGACAGAAAACCCCCTTTTGTTGCTGTATCATAGATTATTAGTGTTGGAAGGGACCTCAGGAGATCATCTAGTCCAACCCCCTGCTCAAAGCAGGGCCAATCCCCAAATGGCCCCCTCAGGGATTGAACTCACAACCCTGGGTTTAGCAGGCCAAGTGTCTAGGCTACAATGGTATAGCAGGAGCTGTGCTGCTGACGCGCTTGTAGTGTAGCCATACCTGTGTCCGTTCATATTTTCAGGGTTTCCTTTGCAACCATGAGGGCTAGAAAGATTAAAAAAAAAAATGTAAAGGTGAGATTCTGAGGTAAAGCTTTGCAGCAAATGTGAATTTCGTGGCTGTCAAGGTTCCTTCCCCACTCTGAACTTTAGGGTACAGATGTGGGGACTTGCATGAACACTTCTAAGCTTAATTACTAGCTTAGATCTGATACCACTGCCACCATCCAGAATTTCAGTGTCTGGATCACTCCCTGTCCTCCCAAAACCTTCCCCTCCCTGGGTAGCCTTGAGAGACCCCTTCACCAATTCCCTAGTGAGTCCAGATCCAATCCCTTGGATCTTAAAACAAGGAAAAATCAATCAGGTATTAAGAAAAAGGCTTTTAATTAAAGAAAAGAAAGGTAAAAGAAAACCCTCTGGGAGAGATTAGCATACCAGCTACTGTCACAGACAACAGATTTAAAACACAGAAGATGTTCCCCTGGTCACAAATTTAGTTACACAAAAAAAATACCCAAATACCCAATTTTGATAATTCCGTAATGGT
This sequence comes from Gopherus flavomarginatus, assembly GCF_025201925.1. Classification (NCBI taxonomy): domain Eukaryota; kingdom Metazoa; phylum Chordata; order Testudines; family Testudinidae; genus Gopherus; species Gopherus flavomarginatus. Next base: position 20,413,149 of record NC_066626.1, on the reverse strand, counting down.
ACCACAACAAGTTACACAGAAAATAAACATAAACCTATTTATCCCTTTCTAAAACTTACTACTATGATAAGAGGCTGGTTCCTTGATCTTTTTCACTTCGGCTAAAACTCTAAAAATAAACAAACAAACAAACAGGAAAAACTTCCCTCCTTCCTTTTGAAACATCTTGTTTCCCCATTGGTTCCTCTGGTCAGGTGTTAGCTAGGCTAGGTGAACTTTTTAACCCTTTACAGGTAAAAGAGGCATTAACCCGTAACCATCTGTTTATGACAGTGGCATTAAAGAATACATGGGACTCCTATTTCCCCACTTTCTATAGATGGGAGACACAGAAAGGCTTGAATCAGATCACACAAGATGCCTCTGTGCCTCAGAGGACAATCGCTCCTATTGTGGGTGCAACAAGAAAAACCAAACACTTAATAGTGGGGAAGGGCATCAGATTTTTAAATATCATCTAATTATTGCCTTAAAATCTCTTCTGGTGTCAAGAAGACAGAGGATAAAGGTAATGTTTTGTGATATACAAAATGTCTGGTATAGTACTTAATGCTGCTACAACAAAAAGAGGCTGCACTAACAAACCCCATTCCTAGAACTTGCATAGTTAATAGTGCTGATGCAGAGAAAGAAGATTTGTCAAAAAAGTTATTGAATTAAAAATAGTTATTAGCTGAAGATTGTTTTAGAACACAGGGATAAAAAAAATCAATCAATCTCTGACAAACTGAGAAATGCAGTATCAAAAACTTACTTTGAACATCTGTAAGATCCTCCAAATGTATGTTAAAAATTGTTTTAACAAAATTTACATTGGATATCCAACAGCAGAAGACAGAACAAATTATCCCCCCCCCATATAACATTAATTTAATTTAAATTACCTTCATGAATGCAGAGCTAAAGGTAAATTACATCTGGCTATCCCTAACAGATTATGCCAATTTAGAACAGTGTATGTAATACAAAGAAGTATACATGTTTATGGCGCAGCTGACTTTCCTTAAAGCTTTACATTTATTATTGTGGTTAACTTTTATAATTAGCTTGGTTTATGCTGACATTTGGACTAAGAGTAGAGACAAATAAAAGTTAGTGTAGAATATATAGTTCAAAAAGTTGTATTTATTTGCTATACGGATATGTATTTACTAGCACAACATTCTGTCTGTATTGTTACATTGGCTTACAAATATATTTCCAGATCTTAAGTATCAGAGGGGGTAGCGTGTTAGTCTGAATCTGTAAAAGCAGCAGAGAGTCCTGTGGCACCTTATAGACTAACAGACGTTTTGGAGCATGAGCTTTCGTGGGTGAATACCCACTTCGTCGGATGCATGTAGTGGAAATTTCCAGGGGCAGATATATATTGCTTGCATATATATATATATACACCTGCCCCTGGAAATTTCCACTACATGCATCCGACGAAGTGGGTATTCACCCACGAAAGCTCATGCTCCAAAACGTCTGTTAGTCTATAAGGTGCCACAGGACTCTTTGCTGCATTTCCAGATCTTGAGAGGTGTATTATCATCTGAGTCCCAATGGAAGTGAACACTGATTTGGCTTACAAAGAATAGGTTACAAACAGATATGAGAGGATATTATAGAAAATAAAATAACTAGAGTTGTCGATTATCACACGATTAACTCAAAAAATTAATTGTGGTTAAAAAAAATTATCATGATTAATTGCAGTTTTAATCACACAGTTAAACAATAGAATACTAATTGGAATTTATTAAATGTTTTGGAAGTTTTTTCTACTTTTTCAAATATATTGATATAAATGACAATACAGAATACAAAGTGTACAGTGCTCACTTTATATTATTTTTCATTACAAATATTTGCATTGAAAAAAGGTTAAAAAAATAGTATTTTTCAGTCCACCTCGTAGAAGTACTGTAGTGCAAACTATTGTGAAAGTGCAATTTACAAATGTAGGGGTTTTTTTGTTACATACTGCACTCAGAAACAAAACAATGTAAAACTTTAGTGCCTACAAGTCCACTCAGTCCTACTTCTTGTTCAGCCAGTCACTAAGACAAACAAGTTTGTTTACATTTACCGGAGGTAATGCTGCCTGCTTCTTATTTACAATATCATCAGAAAATGAGAACAGGCATTTGCATGGCACTTGGGTAGCAAGTATCACGAGGTATTTATGTGCCAGATATGCTAAACATTCATATGCCCCTTCATACTTCAGCCACCATTCCAGAGGACTTGTATTAGGTGAATTGAAAAATACTATTTCTTTTGTTTTTTATAGTGCAAATATTTCTAATAAAAATAAATATAAAGTGAGCACTGTACACTTTTTATTGTGTTTTGTAACTGAAAACAATATATTTGAAAATGTAGAAAACATCTAAAAATATTTAAAGGTATTCTACAGTATTATTTTTTAACATCTCAGTTAATCACAATTAATCTTTTTAATCGCTTGATAGCCCTAAATATAACAAACTTGCAGTCATTTCATAAAAGGAAGTTTGCGATCGAATGCTTTAATGTGGGTATGGATTACATTTGGTGCAGCCAGTAGGCTTCACAGCAGCGATGGGCAACCTGCGGCCTGTCAGGGTAATCGGCTGGCGGGCCGCCAGACAGTTTGTTTACATTTGCACGGTTTCCCACAGCTCCCAGTGGCCACGGTTCCCCATTCCAGCTAATCTGAAATCATTCTAAATATTGATGGATGAAATGTTCCAACAAAAATCTGAATCCAAAATCATAACCCCATTGTATCTGGCACAAGATATCATAGTTTGATTAAATTCACAAACAAGGTTCACTTGGAGAAATCTGGGCCCCAATGAAATTAATAGGAATTTATCCATTTACATCAGTGAGGCCAGGATTCCACTGCAGTGAACTCTCTGGCCTGATTTGGGGAAACATTATGACTTCCTTTATGATGTCTTGGTCCCTGAGAAGATGTTTAGCTGACCTCTGAGTTAATCAGTAGGCTGTTTAAATTGCATTTAATCCATATTTTAAAGATTAAGGAGTCAGATCAATTTAAGAGCTGCTCCCATGGCTCAACCCAGTCTCAATTTTTTGCTGAACATGTCAAAACTGGTTTCATTTTCTGTATTGTGGACATGTAATTTGCAATTTTGGATAAGGTTCATATTTAATCAGAACCTTTTCATGTTTCAAGTCCTTGTTAAAAAGGGTCAGAACCTCCTCCACTTCTTCCAGCGTTAATTGTGATTTTAAAGTATCAGCCTTTGTGATTAAGTGTCTGAAGATTAGCATAAAGTGTGTATGTGTATGTACCAGCCCAACTCAATTGTTTGTTCCTTTTACATATGCTTCTATATTAGTGTGTAAACATAGATGTAAATTAATGCTGCAATTCAAAGCTTACATTTGAGGTAAAGATTTATCAATAGTTTTTTCCAAAATAAAAAAAAGACATGAATATTGTAAGAAAAAATGGGCAAATACTATGTTGTTTAATCTCATTATTTAGAAGCACTGCAGGGCAGAAAAGGTCTTTTTTACACAGTGATTTTAATAATAGCTGTAGACTTTGTAAATCCAGCAGTTCAAGCTGGATTCTGGTAAAACTAGAGCTAGGAGACTGCATTGCAATGAGGCTTTTTCATACTTTGTTTTTAAAAGATGAAACCTCTGTCCAATATGTTTAGCAGGGCCAAACATTCACTCACGCTGGTCAGTTCAGGCAGTTTTAATTTCTGTTGTCTTTGTACGTGATAGAATTTAAAGCTGAAATTCTTCCACAACTCCAGGAGCTGGGGCCTTAGGAAAGACACTAAATATCATGAGACTTGTGATAGAATTGCAAGACTTGGCAACACTGGCACAGTCATACACTTGATTTATTTCATGAAAGAAGGGAGAGGGAGGATCATATTTTGAGGATTTGTGCAATCAACTATGAGTGACACTTCACTTTGCGATTACGAATGAAGTGGAATAAAGACATACTGCCATCCACTTCCGTGTTCTTCCCTGGGTCAAGGAACAGCCTAGAAGGGCCCAATGGAGTATCTGAGGTTCCCTTTGCCTTGCACCCCCAATAGGGAAACCAAGGTTAAAAAGGACAGTGGGGCATATGAGCCTCACTGGGGGGAAGCCAAGCACAGGCAACCCAACAGAGCCCGGGCGTCCATGGACCCCACTGAGCACCAAACCCAAGGAGTTCAGAGACCTGGTGTAATTGTAATTTCAACCTCTGCAAATTCTACTGTAAGTGGCATCTCCTGTAGGCTGAGCCTATTGCATGGACAGAGTTTGAAGCATATCACTAAGTCCCACCCCCCCGCCACCCAATCTGCCTTCTGATCAGATATGACTGTATTAGAGATATAGATGGAAAGTAAGCAAAAGTGGGGGATATCTTTTATGTAAACTGTGTTTTGAATGCCACTTTTCTGCCAGGGAATCTAATGAGGTGCTTATACTGATGTATGAAAGAAATACAGCGAGGAACATTTCTTATTTCTTAGATCCCACCTTCTCTGGTACAACAAACAAAAAACTAAGTGGAACAATTGAATTGGAATAATCTGACACACAAAGCCTGGATCTGTGTGATCCAGGTCTGTGAACTGGTGTTTCCAAGGCCATGCTTGAGCATCCAGACTGCGTTGGAAACCTGAGCCTCACAACCATTTTGACACATCCATACTACACCACACAGACCCAGGTCAGAGCTTCAGCGTCCATGAGTGTATATTATTGTATCCCAGGATTTTTAGTACCCTTGCCAGATGAAGCTGCTCTAGGGCTTGTTTCATAGTGGATTCTGAGAGTACTTGTCTGTCCATCCTATGGGAGTCGACCAGAAATGTTATAGGTGGTGCAAATGCATCCAGCTGAGCTATTTTTTGTCTGCACGCTTCCAGCACCTGGAGCCAATGTGGATCCAGACTCAGTGAGAGAACATCTACACCTCATGCATCAGTCGTATTTTGGGAAGCAGGTAGAGCATCTGTGAGACATTGATGGACACTTTGGAGGCAATTTTTGAAGTGGCAGAGGGACCTCTCAGGGGCATACTGACATGCCGGCTGTGACCCAGCTGATGCGGCTGATGCTTGTTGTCTTAGCGGCAGATTCCCCCCTGTGTAGAGCAGCACTTCTGGAGCACAGACTGGTGGGATCACATTGCCATGAGGACCTAGGATGATCAGCAGCATGTCCAGAACTTTTGCAAGAAGAAACATGTTTCTGCTGTTTGTGATCAGTTTGACCCCCAGCGTCAGGACACAGGTATGATGGAGGCCATGATGGTCCAGAAGAGCACCGCTATAGCCATCTGGAAGCTGGCTACCCCAGCCTGCTATAGGCCTGTGGCTAACTAGTTTGGAGTTAGCAAATCAGCTGTGGGGTTGTTGTGGCAGAGGTCTGTGAGTTGATCAGAACAGTGATGCACCCAAATAAGTAGACATTACAAATGTTCCTGAAATAATTGCTTGCTTTGAGAGAATGGGCTTTCCAAACTGCACAGGGGCCATTGATGGGACTCTTGTGCCTGTAGTTTGCAAGCTACAAGGAGCACATGAGTACATAAATCAGAGAGGGTACTACTACTGCCTCTGTTTCCTGGGCTTTTCTGGTACGTTTTCCACATGTGGGCTTTGGTTGGACAGACATGGATGAATGCATAGGGTACATTTGTCTGTTCCATGTGTTAGTGTTCATTACCTGATACATGATCCCGCCATCCCCTGTATTGTTCAAGGAGACACAGTCTGCAGGGTATGATAGTATGGAGGAGACTCGGTGTGGGGCAAGTTCAGGAGCTGAAGGCGGCAGTGGAGCTTGCAATGTGGTAACCAAGAGTGCAAGTAATCTGTCGAGCAGCTCCTTCTGCTGCTCTCCGTCTTCCTCCCTTCAACCTGCAGTTATGCTCCATGAGTCTGTCCACCAGTTTCTTCTTGTGTTTTGTAGCCTCTGTGTCACTTCCACCATTCGTGCATCCTTATCCTTGTGGAACCCTATCTGCCAATTTGTTTTATCTAGCAGCTTTTCCCATCAATTCATCTTGGACTCTTACTCTTCCCCAGGCTCCTGGTGCCATGTATTTGCACTGTGGAGTTGGAAGGACCTTGAAAGGAGAAAAAAGAGCACGTTGTCTGACCATGATGAAAAAATCACATTTCCCACTCTGTCAGTGGGCTGTATTATATTCACACACATAACACCATTCTCTTCAGACATCCCTGGAGCAGCACTGAAAACCATCACGTATCATGGCAAGGCGCACACAACAAAATTCAGTTGAAATTATTTCTATATCCCCCACTTATGAGTGGTCAAGTCATTAGCTGTGTGTTTTCAGTCATGTCAGGTGGCAGCATGGGAACTTCTGTTCCAGGCCAGCAGAGGACAGCTATCAGTGCATGCTAACAAGATACTTGGGCCGATGTATAAGGTGTGCTGTATTACACGAGAGGGTATGTGGAGTCACAACCCATACTTAAAACAATCAGTGAGTAGCTAGTAAAAGTTTAATGATAACTGCTTTAACTTTTTTCCTCCTTTTGTGTGGTCCATTTTGAATCCCATGTGGCATGCGGGAAAAGTAGGGGGACGGTGCTAGGGGAATGGCATGGATTTTGCCCTGAATATCAAAACCACAGCTTATATTAATAATTTAATAGGCCCATATTCCAGAAATACCTCCCATCCCATCCATCTATCAATAAAAACAAACATGGCAGCAGAAACTTACCAGGCTCTGTCTCTGGCTCCAGCATCTTTTGTTTTGATGCCAGTTCTGCAGCGCGCTGCTGCCAAGGCCCGTCTGCAAATAACACTTCTGAGTACAGATGCAGGAGGTGCTGTAGCTGCTCCAGCAGCAGAGCCTCTTCTGTTTCCACCCTCAGGTCTAGGGTTACTTCTTGCCCTTTATCTGGCGGCTGGCTCTCTTCCAGGGGTGCCTGTGACTGTGGAGGCATTATAAGGGTGCCATCCCAATGAGCAGATTGTCATGCACCACTGGGTTCAGTGCTTGCTACAGTTCCCAGTATGTGGTCTCATTCCTCAGAAAACAGGCAGGAAGACAGGGTATTCCCGGGGGTGCCATTAGCATCCTTGACTTTGTGGTACCCTGTCTTCAGCCACTTGATTTGCTTGCTTCATTGTTTTGCTGTGTGATTGATCGCAAGTGCCTCCAGCTGCTTGCATATGGTTTTGTAGTCCTGATCACTTCTTGCATTCTTACTGAAGTTGAATGTTTTGCTTGCCTCATCTCAGGAGTTAACCAGAATCTGTTTGTTTCTCTCTGGCCTGCTACCAGTGTGTTTGATGCAGGATTTTTTTTACTGCTGGCCATAGTTAATACATCAGCTGACATATAATAAATGAGCGCTGACTGTGTTTCCAGTTGAGCAGTATGCATAGAAATGAAGGGTTAAATGCTGTGATGCTGCATATAAATCAGGAGATTGCTTTGCATTCCTGACATAGAAGGTTTTGGGATTGAAGGACTGTGGGATAGCATTGGTAGATTCTTCATATCTGAGTCTGGCGACCTGGACTTGAGCTCTGTCTGTAGTGAAAAATCCTTGGGCTTTGACCTGTGTCATAGCAGGGTTCAGACTGTGACCCACCCCTCAGCAAGGTCTGAGCCCAGAGGGGTTCCTGACACCAGTTAGACTAATTTCTGTGTGGATGTAGTGAGGTCTTGGGCTTAAAGCTGAGTCAAACCCCAGATTTAGAGTGAGGTGTAGACATAACATGAGAATACTTTATATAGGTTCTAAGCCACATACTTACTATGTAGTGCTGTTTTTTATAGTCATTAGGTGCTTCTATCCTTGACTCTTATGCACTTCAAACTTTATTTATCTTTGTAGTAGTAATGTGAAAGAAAGAGATTATACCAATCTGATGTTCTGAGGTTCATCTAGTAATAGCCAGTCTGATTAAACTTACTTTTACATAGGACTAAAAGAGGCTGTTACTGTATTGTAGGTATTCTCAAACTAAGCTTAGAAAAAACAATTGGCCCTTCCCATAATTTACTTTGTGTTGTCTAAGAATTGAAAATGCTGTGCTTTGCAAGAATACGAGTAATAAAGTAGAAGGCTTTGATCTGTATACAGTAGAACCTCAGAGTTACGAACACCTTGGGAATGAAGGTTGTTCATAAGTCTGAAATGTTCGTAACTCTGAACAAAATGTTATGGTTCTTTCAGAATTTTACAACAGTACATTGACTTAATATGGCTTTGAAACTTTATTATGCAGAAGAAAAATGCTGCTTTTTAACTATCTTAATGTAAATGAAACAAGCACAGAAACAGTTTCCTACCTTATCAAATTGTTTTGTAAACTTCCCTTTTTTTTTTTAGTAGTAGTACTGCACTGTTTGCTTTTTTTTTTTTTTTTCTTTCTCTGCTACCTGATTGCATACTTCTGGTTCCAAATGAGGGGTGTGGTTGACTGGTCAGTTGGTAATTCTGGTGCTCCTAACTCTGAGGTTCTACTGTAGTTATGAAGAGAGTATTAGTATCATAAATACTCATTTCATTTCATAAAGCACCCTTTTGCGTTATCACACAGTTCTGTTCAAAAATAGTACCAATCGCAGCAGCTAAAATAACACTGCACAAACATTTTAGGAAATCATAACACCCACAGATTGTGTGATACCTCCTGATCTTCCCAATTTGCACAGGCTCTTGAATGAAGAGAAGAGGCCTCATGGGTGCTGGGCTCACAGGAAGGGAGCAGGGCCTCTCTTAAGTGCAGGCGGAGGCCCCTGGCAGGCGGCAGACTAGGGGGTTCAGAGTGAGGCACTCACGAGTCCACCAGTACTTTGAGGTCCGTATCAGTATGGTGCAGCAGGAAGTCAATGACAATGCTGGGTAACCTCCTCCAGGGTCGGGGAAAGCCAGGTCGAGGTGAGATCATCCCCAGCTGGGACCAGCTACTTTACTTAGACTCCGGTTGTACATTATGCAATGGGGGAAACAGCACATCACTCAGGGCAGAAACCATGTGGGGCCCAGGTCCTTGACCCAGGAGGAGCTCTGGTTGCCTCTGCCCCAAGCCCATGCTGAGCGGAGCTCTGGCTATTCTCCAGCATCTATACGTCCCTGGCCAAAATACAGGGCTACTGGCACTTCCCTAGTGCACTCCCATGCCTCATAATTTGAGAACCCCTGCTGTATTGTAGATCTCTTTGTAACAGGTACCCAAGGAGCATGGTAGAACACTTTCTTAGGCAGGCCAGCAAGGCTGGTGTGAGTGTAGAAGAGAGGCAACATTCTGGTACATTGAAGTATTGCAGCACCCAGTCTTCTCCACAGAGAATGGCAAGGTTATTAGACATGAAAAAATTTCAGTATCAAGTTCTCCTGTTAATAATCCAGTTTAACTGCTACTCTTGAAACATTTGCCATTGCAGTGTACAGAAAATTTTGGGGAGATTTAAAAGATTTTTCTCTCACTCAGAAGGTGGAGAATTTCTTCTCGCAACTGCTCGTGTGTTTTAAAATAGAATTCTGATTTAGATGAATCCCATTTTTAAAGTAGCAACTGTGCGTGCATGTGTGTGTGTTTATGCTGTGGAAACATATATAGAATACTTATAATCAGTGTGAGAGCTTGTCAGTGTACTGTTTTTGATGTCTGATTAGATGATCATAGGGACATCTGGAGTGAGTTAGTTTTGAAGTTGTTGGCGTGAGGCACTGCAGAAGCCAAAGCTGGCTGGCAGTTTTAAACCATAAAAAATGCTACTTTTTAAAGAATCTTTTATAAAGCATATCATGCAACTAGCTGAGGACTGTCAAGTTAACAAAAACTGCTCTTTTGTCCTTATTTTTCTCTTATTTCTCAATCCTGTACTAGTTTTCCTTCTATCTTTATTGTACAGTGTGCTATGGTATATGTGCCAAAAGGAAACTGTATGTACTTCAGAAGAAAGGCTAGAAGATTTAAAAAATTATGTTCAAGCATTCAGCAAGATTTCAGTACAATAAATTGATTAACTGAAAAAGGAGGTGAAAGTGTCCTGTGCTAGGGATGAGGGGTAGGCGGAGCGATGCTTTTAGTTCTTTGTGATTGCTTACACTATTTGAACATCAGATTTTACTGTTTTTTCTATGCTTTTGAGTACCAACTAAGGATTAGTGGAAATAAAAAGGCAAAAATAAATACATGTAAATATTTGAAATAGATAGCTATACCTTTTTATGGTATTTAATAAGAGCTAGAAATTAACAGTTGCTATTTTAGTAAAATTATTAGAGTAACATGTATGTTTACTCACACTTTCAATGTGTACATCCAATAGAAGCAACGGACATTACAGTCATGAATATGTTACTTTCCATAGTTTGAGAGTTCCCAATGAGAGAATTGTAGTTGGTTTTTATGCATATGTGTGAACAAAAATATGTAATAAATAAAAGGCTTCAAAGATGGATGTTTGCTTGGTGCTGCAGCTGTACTTATTGTTAGTTTTGTTTTTCTGTTGTAAAATACTCAGTCGGCCTTCACTCACACTTCAAAGAATCCTAGGGCCTGATTTTTCACCGCCTTCTACCTTGTGCAGTTGTTTAATTGTACAAATAGAAGGCAGTGGAGAATCAGGCTCTGTGCAAAAAAGAAGAGAGCTTGTTTTGGAGAGAGAGGAATAAAAACACAGGTGAGGGAGGTGACACATGGCTGACCAAAAGCGTGACTGGCTTTCAATGTTGTTTACACATTCCATCTCTCCCCACATCAAAGAGGTCCTACCAAATATTATTCTGTCTGGGAAAAGTTTTTATAGGCAGCTTAGTTAATCATGAGTTTCATAAACTGCAGCATCACTGGCTTATTGCACAGATGTTGGAGTAAAACTTTAGTAAGTTACTTCACTGACAAGCTTGACAGTGAAATTTAAAAACTAAATGGAGAACAACAGTCATCATGTCTGATGCAGTTCTCTCACCTACAAGCTCTAGAAACATTTTGTTAAAATAAAGTGGAACCTTATATGAGTCTGACCTAATAAAATTTGTTTGTCCATCTGCTAGTCCACTCTGAGTAGTGGCAGAGATCTTACTGAGTGATGCATTGGTAACCTCCTAAGAAATATATGAAATTTAAGAAAAACTGCTCAAACATTTTAACATAACATATCTTAGCATATTGAAATATGATGCTTCTCTCTCAGATTCTAGGTCATTTCCGTATGCCATTGCAAATGGGTTCAGTGGCTTTTTTCAGTCTCTAATTGACAAAGTGTACAGATACTCAGTGTTTAACTTGGCTCAATTAGCTGTGTGTGTTTGGGAGAGTGAGCATGGATCCTTAATTACCTGTCCCTAGAGATTTTTCAAGTCTGAGCTTCAGTCATCATGGGTACCCAATGTCTCTCCTGACCTGTAGTCACATGTCTTGAAATTATCATGTTGGCCTGCCACTGTTCAGCACATAAATGAACACTGGAAAAATCCTGATTCTTGGCAGTCATAACTTACTGTAAATTCATAGAGCAATTTAGTAAAAACTGAAATTAGAATATTCCTCCAAAGATTCCAGTTTTTACATACCATTTGTACTTTTGATGTCACTTGGATTTGTATTTATACTAGTGACTTACCAAAGCTGGAAATAATAATCTTAGACATCGTTAAATTTGGAAGGCAGGTGGTGAGGGAGAATCAACAATCAGGATTTTGAGCCAAATGGATGGCTTTGCTTGCATGTCAGATCCAAACAAGGAGGGGCCTATTTTTCAATTCCAGTGTCACTGCAGTTGAAATGTCACAGGAGAATACAAATTTTGGCTCAAAGTAGGAGAATCTTGCAGAAATCTGATGATTATATCAGCTGTTATTGCAACTTTGGTTGAAAAATCAACTAGGAATAGCTATGAGGTGATGGTGGTACCAAGTCAGCCGGCTCAGCCCATAAATCTCAACTTAATCTAGATCTGAATCCAGACACCTTGAGCCCCATCTCTCATTTTTATTAGTAAAGTATACAGATATGTATGATCTTTTTCCTACTTGAATAGATCATACAATTATTTGTGAGTAATATTTTAAATGCATAAATTGCAAAACATAAGGGAATTTGTTGGAGTATTGTGAGACCTAAAATAGTTCCATATTACTCTCCCAGCTAGTCAATAATTGTTTGCATCCAAACTATTGTCTATTAAGCAATTGGCTGAGACAGAGTAACATGACCCTGTAACCTTCAATAAAAGAGCCTCTGCACAAGGTAGGTCTGCTGCAGCTCATCGAAGGCTAAATAACCCCATATTTCAGGCAATCACACTTATTCTACATTTAATACTCTTAGAAGTAAATTGAGCTCTTTTCCTTCCTCTCCTGCTGCTTTTTAGTATTATTAACCACGGTCTATGAAATAGTCTGTGGAAAAATTAAATAAAAATGGCATGAAAAAAGCATACATGTTAGCTTTTCTGAACGAAAGGAAGGTCCTCCATTTCTGCTGGCCTAGTGTAAGGCTGGGAACTTTGACGACTGCTCTTCCAATTTGGAGTTGAGTGGTGGGTGGGGCAGGGGGGAAGACTGTGCAAGATGTGGTGTTCTTCAGACAGCAGAATAGACATCAAACGGAAAATGCTGGCTTGGTGTGAGTGTGTTTCTGTGAGCAGCAATGCTGAGCAAGGGCCAGCTGTTCTCCATCCTCCTCATCTTTTGACATTTTCCACAGGAGCCAAAATTATCTGCTTCTGACCCAGGAGAGGCGTATTCCAAGGGGGATTTTATGAAACACTTTTTAGAAAAGTTGCAAGGACATTGGGGGAAGAGGAAGGTCAAAAAAGAAGACAAAGATTAAATAGTTTCTAAACCATGAAGGAGAAATATTTCCATTTACCAGTAAAAGAAATGATATTATTCCCTTCTACTTGGTCTGAAAGTTGAACCAAAACTTGAATGTGTCAACAACAAAGATGCCAAAAAGCCAGTATTCTTAGTAACAAATTTAATTATAGTGGTCTGTCAAAAATTCATATTCCCCTTTGTGACGGGTTGGATCACAGAGACCCCCTTGGGACTGCCACCTGATGTGCTGAGACTACCTCTGAGCCTGTTTTCCCTGCCAGTTTGGGACTTCAGTACCCTGTCTTGTTGAGCCAGACACGCTAGCCTGCTGCAAGCACAGACCCAGGTCTGAACCATGTCCGCCCAAAGCTGCAGACTTAACTGAAAATGGCTTAGAAAGTGCTCCAGTCTCTAGCACCCAAGTACTCAGTTCCCAATGGGATCTAAACCCCAAATAAATCTGTTTTACTCTGTATACACAGCTCATACAGGATAAATTCATAAATTGTCGGCTCTCTGTATCACTGATAGAGAGATATGCACAGCTGTTTGCTCCCCCAGGTGTTAGTCACTAACTCTGGGTTCAATAATAAGCAAAAGTGATTTTATTAAATATAAAAAGTAGCATTTAAGTGGTTCTAAGTAATAACAGAACAAAGTAAGTTACCAAGCAAAATAAAACAAAAACACGCAAGTCTAAGCCTAATATATTAAGAAACTGATTACAGATGAAATCTCGCCCCCAGAGATTTTCCAATAAGCTTCTTTCACAGACTGGATTCCTTCCTAGTCTGGGTCCAGTAATCTCACACATCCCTGTAGTTACTGTCCTTTGTTCCATTTTCTTTCTGTCATCAATTTGGGGTGGAGAGGCCATCTTGTAAACCACCTGAAGACGAACTGGAGAGGTTTCCAGGGCTTTTTATATTTTCTCTCTTGTGGATGGAGACCCCTTTTTTCTTCTGTGCAAAGTCACAGCAACAAGATGGAGTTTGTAGCCACCTGGGTAAGTCACATGTGTATGAATGATTCAGCTTTTTGCAGGCCAACCCCATTGTTTACAAGTTAGTTTGAACATTCCCAGGAAAGCTCAGATATGGAATGGCGTCTCCCAAAGTCCATTGTCAGTTAAGTGTTTCTTGATTGGGCACTTACTGAGAATAGTCCTTTCCCAATAAGCTGACCAAATGCTTCACTGAGGCTACTTAGAATCAAACACATTGAGATAGAAGTACATAGCCAATATTCATAACTTCAAGTACAAAAATGATACATACACATAGACAGCATAATCATATCCAGCACACTACAACCTTTCCATAGACACCCCACTTGATGTCCTCTGTACAAGACCTGGTGCAGCCATAGGACCCTGGTTGCAACAATGATCTATACAGTCACAGTTCATGTCAATAATGTCACACTCTTCGCCAAAGAATTTTCTGCTCTTCTCATAGATGAGGTGTTTTTGTTTTTGTCTTTTGTTTTAAATTCCTGTGTTCACCACACCAGAACATAAAATCTTCACTCAAAGGCATCAACAGTTTCCACGTGCTTTCAGAGGGGCATCCTTTTTTGGCTTAATGATCTTAGCAAAAATACGGAAGCACAAACACAAGTATCAAGTCTAAGATAATAATTTGAGGGATTACCATATTATTTCACAAGTAGCAGAACCACAGCTGGGATCTGAAGGTGACTTCAGTGGTCAAAAATCTTTGCCAAATGCCCAACTATTATCTTAACAACTTTCCCCAAGTCTTGTAGTTGAAGCAAGAAACTTAATGATATAGAGGTTTTTATAGAATTTATTTTGCTTTCTCAGTGTCTAGTTCATTTTTATGCAATTGCCATTTAAAAAAAAACAAGCAATAATTTGAGAGACAAATTAACTGCAGTATTCCACTAGATAAACCAAAAAGGCATTTGTTATTGACAAGTAAAGTAAAATACATTTCTAATACTAATAAACCTTTGCAAACAAAAGAAATTGTGCTGTTGCTTAATGCTCCCTTTGGTTTTTACTGAGGTGCCGTCTACATAGATTACTGCCATTTTTGAGCTTTTACTCTGACTAGAATATGTATTTAGAAATATGATGGTAAATATACAAAATATTATCATTATAGGTCTCTGGCCTGCTAACACTTATTACTCTATATAGTGCTTACTGCCACAAGTGGTCTCATTTACCTATGTTTTATGAGTTTCCCAAATATAAGTTTCATACACAGGGTTTTATCTGTAAATGGTTTGTTTTATAAATACCTTGTTGGTGGCATCATTATACTCCTGACCATGGAAACCCTTTTTGGTTATTTCTTTAATTTATTAATTATTCATACTGAGTTTGAATCTGATCTTTCTTGCTATGAGCTCAGCCAGAAGGCTCCATATTTGGGGCTAGTTTGCAACTTTGAGGAATTGTAGGGATAATACCGAAAGACACATGCTTAGTAAGTGAAAATTAAACCTCAGAAACTATATTTGTTGTTTTAATATGTACCGTTTACTACTGATTTATTTTGCATTTTCAATAAGATGAAATATTTTTGGTTTTTGACTGGTGTATATTAACTGTCTCAAACATTGTTTGCAAGAGGAATATTTTTAAGTGGTACAATATAGATTAACCAGGAAGACAAGTCCTAGCACTTATTGGCTTCTGGAAACAAATCAGAGTTTTATAAAAGTTAAGAGGACACTAGGAGCTCTATTTATTGGTGAAGACATGCTACATCGTTGGAAAATAATTCTAAGCAATGCTGTCCGGTGACTTGTATCTATCAAGTGTGCATTCACCTAATACGTTGTATTACCAAGATATATTGTAAATTCAGTTCTTTTCTTGTCTCAGATAGTTTGTTGTTTGACAAGAGTGGACTAAATGTATGTATTTAGTTAGATTTAAAAATATTAGAGGACGGTAGCCAACACTATATGCACCCCAGTGCCTTTATTAGTTATAAAATATAATTGTATTCTAGCAGCATTCCAGCAGAAACTCAGCCAGCCAGACACTGACCAAAACTCTTTTCTACCCCTTCCTCATCTAGGAAGCAGTCCCCTCAGCCCTCTCCAAACACTGTTTCAAACAGGGGCTATTTGCAGTGTGTCTGAAGATCACCAAACATGGTCTATTTTGGGACAAGGGTGGGGGGACAAGTTCCAGACTCCTGGAGCCCTCACAGAGGTCAGTTGAACAGCTGCCCTCTCTTATAGTGAGGAGGATCCAGTTCAGGTGTCCCTGCTGACCCGCAGGTGTGTCATGGTGCGAGAAGCAATCTCTCAGGCAGACCTGTCCCAGGCCATATAGGACTCTTTATGTTAGTCAACACTTTGAACTTCACCCAGACACCATCAAAGACCATTTAAAAACTGTAAAGGCTTTTTGTGATGTGGAATCACTTTGGCCCTGATGCAACAAGGTATTTTTGCCTAACTTTGAACGTGTTAGTGGTCTAACTGGCACATGCTTAAGTACCTTGCTGAACTGAGATCTTAATCATTTGTGTGTGTGTGGGGGGGGGGGGTCAGTTAATTCAAGTAAACAAGAGGGACTAAAACTTGGGTCTAAACTTTTTTGAGCTCTCCCTGTTGGTAATTCTAACCAGAATGAGTGTGAGAAAAGCTTGCTGTATTCTACACATAACTGGCATAGGGGAACACAAGACTCCTGCAAAATAAGACAAACAGAACTGAAAATGTTTAGCTTCTATTCTAATATGTTTTTCCCACTGCAAATGGCACTCCTGGGTTCATTATAGTATGTGCTCTCGTAAATAATCTTTTCTGACTCAAGGCTGTTGTGCCTTGCAATTTAAAGCAGATAGAAGCTGGCACATTTTTTCTGTTTTAATTTTACAAACATGTCAGATACTGAAACCGTTCCTTATACTGGAAGTGCTTTGAAGTGGGGAGATAAACAAAGAGCTAAAATAAAATTAAAAGGAACACAAACAACTTTTCATCTTAGTGCTTTTTGAATTAATTTGAATGGATGTAGTAGCCTTGTGCCACTGTAGTAAGTCTGCAGACATTATCCGATCAATCTAAATTGAGTTAGTGTATATGCAGTAAGCAGAAACAGGTGGAAATTAGTTTATCTGTGCCAGACTCTTTCTATTTACTTTGAACAGCGCAACATAAACTAGTTTTTAGACCTGATTAGTTTTGTTTATTTTCAGAGATGGTTGGAGGCAGAGCATGTGCTAGATCTATACTAGCTCTTAGGGCAGGAAACCATTATAAAGTCATAGCTGCAAGTGCGACAGCTGTAGATAAGAGAAAAAGGTCTTTCTATAGCTAAGTTTGAAATGAAGCTATGACTTTAGTGGTCTTAAGTCTCATTTTTATAAACAACTGGATTTCTCTGCTCATTCCTTCATGGTTTACTAACAAGGGGAAGAGAACATTCTTCACCCACCCACCCCCGATCCGGAAACACTAAGCAATTGCAGCCTGGAAAAGGTTAAAATCACCTCCGCCAGTTCTGCAGGTTTGCTTTTCTTCTCCATCCTCCACAGGAAAGAACATGTTGTGCATAAGCAAATGGTGTTTTAGCATCAACTCTTATGTATATTTGTATACATAGCACTAATTGTTCAGTTTAATGGGAATTAGGGATCCAAATCCCTTAGACACCTTAGAAAATCTTAGCCATCTATGTATAACCTCTCTCCAGTAATAAGAAATATTCACCAGACAGAGGAACACAGACCTCCCAGAAACAGGGGAGTCGGTCACCTCCGTGCTACCAGGAACTAATTTCAATTCCTGGGTCTGATAGTGTCACTACCCTGACTCTGAAAGTAGTCCACCTCCAAAGCCCTTACCTGCAGAGTCCCAGAAGGCTCCTCCTTTATATTATTCAACATCTGTATGAAACCAATGGGAGGGCTGGTGAGGCCTTAGGAGGTGGAGGAACAGCTATCCATAATGCACCTCTAGGTTCAGTCTGACGGGAGGGACTTGTGCCACTTCAGGTTATTGGGTTGAAGTTTCAGGTGACACAGATGTCAACATCTTTATGTCCAGTGTAAGCATTATTGTCTCCCAACGTTTTCACTGCCCAGACAAAATCAGGCAAGATTCAAGTGTTACAGGTAGGTAGAGGGAAGAACTTCAAGAATTTGCTGCCTCTCTGTTATCCCTCACTTTCAACAGCATCTGTGTTCAGGCTTTTAAATGGGTTTGCTGTATTAGGGTCTTATTGGACTGCTTGTTGCTGTTGATGTGTGAATAGCCATGATGACACAAACATCCACTTAAGTCTGATTGGCTAGAAGGTTGTGCCCGTTGATATGGGGCTCAGACATAACCATGGTAATCCATGCATACGTGACCTCAAGGCTTGTTTATTGCAATTTATACCTAGGAGTGAAACCACCTACCCTCAAAAACAGGGTTTCTCAAATAGGGGTCTCCACTTGTGTAGGGAAAGCCCCTGGCGGGCCAGGCCGGTGTGTTTACCTGCCCTGTCCGTAGGTCTGGCCAATCGCGGATCGCTACTCCAGGCCAATGGGAGCTGCTGGAAGCGGTGCGGCCAAGGGACTTCAGCAGCCCCCATTGGCCCGGAGCAGCGATCCATAGCCAGTGGGAGCCGTGATCGGCCAGACCTGCGGACGGGGCAGGTAAATGCACCAGCCTGGCCCGCCAGGGGCTTTCCCTACACAAGCAGTGACCCCTGTTTGAGAAACCCTGCTCAAAAAGCTCCAGCTGATACAAAATGCAGCTGTCTATCTGCTTAGCCACACAGGTCAGCATGATCACATTGCCTTAGTTCTCTGTTCCCTGTATTAGCTATTCCCCATTGAATATAGAGTTCCATACAAGGTTTCTGTGCTGAATTTCAAAGCAGTCAATGGAATTATACCCAACTACTTGAGATTAGTGCCTTTCCCTCTGTGACTGTGCCTTCCACTGGACGTTACATTGCCCTAGAAATATGAAACTCTTGCATTTGACCATGATTGAGAGAGAGAACCTTGACAGAATCCTAGACTAGGGACCAGGGCTGTGGAGTGAGTGACTACTATCTCTTGCCCCATTCAGAAGTGAAAATGCAAAACTAAATCCTTTGACTTGGCTTTTGTTCAATAAGATGTTGTAGCCCAGTCCTTTCCTCGGCCCCCCTTGCTGAAGCTCTTTGCTGTCCCAGTAAAGCACAATGAGCCTCTTCTTGGTGCAGCCCCCGTGGCTTTTATTCACACAAAGTTCCTACCAGCAGTGATACTATTTACAGCGCTTTACAGGTCTTGCTGTCTCCTCTTTTACAGAGAGTCTACCCCAGCCTGGAGACCACCCTTTCTCTGGCCATTCCGCCCTGTTCTCTGGCTGTCAGCCAGCCTTTATGGCCCTTCAACCTGCAGGCCCACAGGTGCAGCCAGTTCCAGAGGCCAGGCACCAGACTTCTCCCCAGCCCCAATCTATTTCCGCTGATTGGGGCTGGCTGAGCTGGGGCTAATTAGGTGCCCTTGCAGCAGCACCCTGCTACAGGTGTGTGTACGTATGTGTACACACACACACTTTAAGCTATTTCTCCTACACTCTGGGAAGAAAGTATGAGCTATATTTTTACTTACAGGTTTTAAATACATGGAAGGCATTCACATACTACAGTCACTTTTGTAGGCTATTAAGTATGCTTATAGTGAACACTATAGTTTCTATTTATCTGCAAAGCTGCAAGCCAAGTACAATAACCTGAAATCAATTGTTCATACTATTAAAAAGATCTGTGGGAAATGCCTTAAAATTCCATGAGGCAAAGTGGGGAAGCTTTAATGTGTGACCTCAGTACACAAAACATTCTACTAGCTAATTTATTTTTACCAGGTGTTTATTTCAATTAGTTTAGCATAGATCTTCTTGTTTTCCAATAGGTGCATAGACATGTTCTTCTTCTTTCAGCAGTTCTGCCTGTGAAGTATTTCTAATTATAATCAGACTTGGATAATTCATGTTTGGTTTATCTGTAAGTAATAATATTTGAAATAATCAAGTGGTAAACAAAACTGCACTATTTGCTGTGTATAAGCTTATTAAACTGAAGTTTTAAAACCTAAATAATACATAAACACACACTCTCGTTAACTTACATTTAAGGTTGCCCAAACGAATTTTCTATGAACATAGTCATTACAAATCAAGGAAATCACCAATTAAGGCAACTTTAATATTTAAGATGAACTTCAATCCACATTCTAAGCATCATAAG
Source organism: Gopherus flavomarginatus (assembly GCF_025201925.1). NCBI lineage: Eukaryota > Metazoa > Chordata > Testudines > Testudinidae > Gopherus > Gopherus flavomarginatus. The sequence continues at coordinate 20,393,145 of NC_066626.1, read as the reverse complement.
TATTCAGCCTGACTCCTTGTCACTTCCAACACCCATCTATCATATTCCTCCAACTCAATCACAGGAAAAACTCTAACTCTGACTCTGGAACTTTTTAAGGTGGTACTAGATTACGGCTTCTGAATCAAAAAGTTTAGCAGTAAGATTTTGAGGAACTGGAAGGGTGTGCATTACAGTTGGGTTGTATGTTGAACGTGAGGGGAGGGTGTTTTGTTTTTTATTTTTTAATGGATTTTAATTTCTGTAAGAAGATGTGCTCGTTATATCATGTCATTATTCATTACTGCCTCTGTGCAAAACAGATCTTTCAATCAACCCTACCTTTCCCTGGCACACTTGCACTAAGTGACCATACTTAGGTTCTAGGAGCTACTTTGAACTTTAAGCTGCCATGCTTTCTTTTCTCTTCTGCTATTGCCAGGACTGAACTGATTTTAAAAATGTGAACAAGCAGACAGACAAACAGTATAAAAAAACCAACCTCAGACCAAGGTAGTTTGCAAACTAGTGGATATTAATGGCATAACTCATTTACCATTTATTTCAGAAACACTTTGATTTTCGTCTACCGCAGGGAAAGGAAATTGTCACTGGACTAGGGTTGCCAACTTTCTAATTCCACTATACTGAACACCCTTGCCCTACCCCCTGCTTTGCCCCTTCTCTGAGGCCTTGCCCCTGCTCACCCCAGCCCCCGTCCCTCTGTCACTTGTTCTCCCTCACCCTCACTCATTTTTACTGGGCTGGGGAAGGCGGTTGGGGTGCAGGAGGGGGTGAGGGCTCCAACTGGAGTGCGGGCTCTGGGATGGGGTCAGAAATGAGGGGTTCAGGGTGTGGGAGGGGGGTTCCAACGTGGGGCAGGGGGTGTTTGGGGTGCAGGCTCCGGCCGGGCAGTGCTTATCTTAGGCGCCTCCTGGTCGGCGGTGCAGTGGGACTAAGGCAGGCTCCCTGTCTGTCCTGGCTCCGCACTGCTCCTGGAAGCGTCTGCCATTTCTAGCCCCTAGGCAGAGGGGCCAGGTAACTCTGCGCGAATGCACTCTGCCCGTGCCCGTACCCGCAGCTTCCATTGGCCGTAGTTCCTGTGCAATGAGAGCTGCGCAGGTGGTGCTCAGGGTGGGAGCAGCACGCAGAGCTTCCCTGGTCACCTCTGTGCCTAGGGGCCGGACATGCTGGCTGCTTCCAAGAGCCGTGCAGAGCCAGGACAGGCAGGGAGCCTGCCTTAGTCCCCCGCTGTGCCGCCAACCAGGAACACCACTCACTACTGTGGAACGCCACTTTTGGGCTCAAGAAACAAGCACTGAGTGGTGGGATCACATCATCATGCAAGTCTGGGATCACAAGTAGTGGGTGCAGAACTTTCAGATGAGGAAAACCACTTTCATGGGACTATGTGCTGAGCTTGCCCCCACTCTGCAGTGCAAGGACACGAGATTGAGAGCTGCCCTGCCGGTAGAGAAGCGCGTGGCTATTGCAGTCTGGAAGCTGGCAACTCCAGATAGCTACCGATTGGTTGCTAACCAGTTTGGAGTGGGAAAGTCGACCGTTGGAATCATCTTGATGCAAGTTTGCAGGGCCATTAATCGTATCCTGCTTAGAAGAACCGTGACTCTGGGCAATGTGCGTGACGTGGATGGCTTTGCACAAATGGGTTTCCCTAACTGTGGAGAGGCAGTAGATGGGGTGCATATTCCAATTCTGGCACCAGACCACCTAGCCTCCGAGTACATAAATTGGAAGAGGCATTTCTCAATGGTGGTTCTCCAGGCGCTTGTGGATCACTGTGGGCATTTCATGGACATGAACGCAAGCTAGTCTGGAAAGGTGCATGACGCATGCATCTTCAGAACACTGGCCTGTTCAGGAAGCTGCAAGCCAGGACTTTCTTCCCGGGCCAGAAGATCACCATAACGGAAGTCAAAAAGCCCATTGTGATCCTTGGATGCTATGGACGCTTAACCTTTAATGCTATGGCTCTTGAAACCCTACACAGGGAGTCTTGACAGCAGCAAGGAGCGGTTCAACAACAGGCTGAGTTGGTGCAGAATGACTATTGAGTGTGCTTTTGGCTATTGAAAGGCCTGCTGGCGTTGTCTGTATAGGAAGCTGGACCTGGCCGATGATATCATCCCCACAGTTATAGCTGGGTGCTGTACCCTCCATCACATTTGTGAAGGAAACGGTAAAAGCTTCACTCAGGCATGGACCATGGAGTTTCAACACCTGGAGGCTGAATTTGAACAGCCAGAGACCAGGGCTATTAGAGGGGACCAGTGCGAAGCTGTAAAGATTAGGGATGCCTTGAGGCAGCAATTTGATGCTGAAAGCGCCAGTAATGTTTGGTGCCCTGCATGGGAGTGAAGTGCAGTGGTTCCAGTGCTAGTAGGCATCTGTTTTTGCTATGTATGATGCACTGACTTGCAGTGCCTGTTGTGTTTCTGGGCGACGGTATCTTTTACTTAATGCAATAATGAATGTTTTCAAAGCCAAAAAATTCATTTATTGAAAAGAGACACAACTGCTGGGGAAACAGAAAGGGCATGACACATTTGTGCTATGTGGGAGGAGGGAAGGGGGCAAGGTGGGGAACAGGACAGTCACAGATTTGCGTATGTCCTGTTAACATATTCAGCCTTCCTGTCTGGAGTGCCATGCAATGAGTGCTGCACTTCTGGCTGGCTAAAATGCATGGTGACGGGGGTTGAGTGCAGTGGGTAAAGGTTGTAGTTTGCAGGGCTGGGTGGTGAAGATACAGGTATTGGAGGCTGCTGGTGGCGATGATAAACTGGATATTGGGGGAAGTGGGTTGATGGTGACATAGAGGCACAAGGGAAAGAGTTTTGGGGCAAGGTCTGCGGGGCAGGGGCAGATGTGCTCCATCTGCAGTGCTGTGAGCATCTGTATCGAGTCCACTTGGCGCTCCATAATGCTTAAGCGCCACTCCATGTTTTCATGCCAGTGACTTGCATTCTGCTGGTGGAGTCTCCTTTCAGTCTCCCACCACTCCTGTACTTTTTGATTTTCAGTAAGGGATGCAGCAGGTCCTCTCTGGTTCTTCGCGGAGGCTTCCTGATTCTTTGTAGTCTTTTGGCCGTTGACAGCAAGGACGGCTGGGATCTCAAGGTTGCACCTGTAAAGCCAAAATGCAACACTTAACAGAGGCAACATTGTTCACACCAGACACCGCAATGATTCAACTGTACTTAAAGACAAGTACAGTGTTCACAGTAGCAGAAAGTGCCTGTCCCAAAAGAAGCGCACATAACCCACAGGAGCCCCAAAATGGTAAGCAAGCACAGGGGCAAAGGGGACTGATTGTTTCAGGACTGTACTGTCCTCTGGGGTTCCATGCCTTGGGGAGAGCCAACAGCTGCAGGGGGGCCCTATACTGAACACTGTCTGCACATTTTCCACAGGGTGAGTTCGTCATGGAAGATATCTCGCTGCTGAGGGTGACCTGGGAAGCAAGGGAGGGTCTTCTACTACAATGTGGGGCTTCTGCCTGGCCCTTATGCTACTTGCCTGTGTGGAGCAATGGTCCCCCCGCCCACCCCTCATGGCACAGTGGGGCAGACGTGTTAGCCTCAATGGGACAAGGAGCACAGGAGCTCTGCCAAGGAACCTGCTCAAGTGGATTGCCCTTCTTCTGCATGAGACCTCTGAAGAGATCACTGAGGCAGATTACCACAATATGAGAAAGTACATGAATGCCCAATTCCGCATCGAGGCATGCACACAGCCTTCTTTCTGCAACCCTCCTCGCTCCAGGAGCCTGCACCGAACAACTACATTCCCAAAATAAAAGCCACTTAACCAGACACCTCCTCTGGTGTTTGTTCTTCCCCAAGCACTGTCCACTGCGACTGGCTACCTTCCTCCTGGCTGCATGCATCTAGGGATGCCGGGCCGTCCTCTGGCTCTGGTTCCCCCTCCTCCTCAACACCCTCGCTCGCTTTCCTCCTCCTGCCTTGTTGAACTCTAGGCTGCTACGGCCTCTGAAGTGTCCAGGATGCTCTTTGGAGTGGAGGTGGGGTCATCCCCAAGTATCACATCCAGCCGTTTGTAGAAACGACAAGTCATGGGGGCAGCACTGGAGCGGCGGTTTGCCTCTTGTGCTTTGTGGTAGGCATTCCACAGCTCCTTCACTTTAACCCTGAACTGCACTGCGTCCCAATCATGGCCCCTTTCTATCATGGCCCTTGATATCTGCCCAAAGGTATCGTAATTCCTGTGGCTGGAGTGCAGCTGGGACTGGACAGCTTCCCCGCCACAAACACTGAGGAGGTCCAGCACCTTGCCATTGCTCCATACTGGGGATTGCCTGGCGTGTGGAGGCATGGTCACCTGGAAAGATGTGCTGAGAGCACTCTACGCCTTGCTGAGCAAACAGGAAGGGGATTTCAGAATTCCCAGAGAATTTAAAGGGCGGGTCTGATGGTTGGTCACCTGAGGGCAGGGCAGTAGAGTTCAAAGCGATGTCCAGAGTGGCTAGAACAGGCATTGTGGGACACTTCTGGAGGCTGATCAGAGCGCATTAATAGACCAGGGCGTCTACACTGGCACTGCGGCGCTCCAGCTGCAGCAAGCTTTATGCTTCTTGTGGAGGTGGATTACAAGGGGTGGTCCAGCCTTGGAGTCCGGGTGCTGTTCGTGCCTTGCCAGTGTGGACACCTCAGGAGTTAGGGCACCCGGGGCTAATTTAATGTGCTCTGACTTGCAAGTGTAGCCAAGGCCTGAGAAGCTGACCAAAATATAGCTACCCGCATCTACTTAAAAAAAAAAAATGTTCAAGCACTTCATGGAGACCTGAACAGAAAATTGCAAACATGTTAACACGAGCAGCAGTCTTATATGCTACTCAGATATAAGGTTTTTTTATTATTATACATTCCGTGTATTAGTTAAGGTGATCCTAACATGGAATTTGACTGACTGTCATGAAGTGATTTGTTTTGATTGAGATTTAAGTGTGGAAAGACCAAGCTGATAGAATGACAATTTAGTCAACACCTACTAACAACAGATCAGGAATTTTGTTTGATTTTGTTATATGGAGCCAGAATGTTGGTAACGGAGGCTACACTATGAAGTTTATTGCATCTCTGAGATATGACTATCCTTTATTTGCAGGAAGCAAAGAAAAGAGAGTTATTCTGTCACAGTGGATGTGTTTCCATTGAAATTGAAACCAGTTTGAAGATCTCCTACAGAGGCGCGGGCAGATGATGGAACTAGTTAATGGCACTAGTGGAGATAGATTAGATGTCGCCTTTCACTTTGTTTCACAGCCGTCTGTACTAAACATGCTTCTGGGGATATCTTGTTTACAGGAAACCACCGTATAAGTGATAACATTTACTTAAAAAACAGATACTGCTGCTGGAAGCCATTTTATTGCTAACTACCCTTACAGCTCACTTATTTCCCTGTCTGAACAAGAGGAGACCAGTGGGCCATAGAACTTCGCTTGTTTGTGTAGGGAGGTACACAAGAAACAGGAGATCTAATAACCTGTTCTATTGTCTCTCTTACTGAGTAGTACTCATTTGCTCATGTCACTTGTCATGCTTACCTAAGCAGCAACAATCTACTCCCTGACCCTTGCTCTTGCAATTAAGGATGCAGCTCTATTAGTTTATAGCTATAGTGCAATTAAACCCTTCTGTAATCCCAAAGAAGAGATTTCAGTCAATAAACATACCTGTATGATATGAAAATGAAGTTAGTGATGGGTATCGTGTTGTTATTTTCCTTGAATTAATTAGAAATCAGGTGCATTAGTAGCAGGTCTTGCAGTACTTATGATTGGTCCCTTTGTATTTATAATCTTTACCAGTAGGAGATATTATGCAAGACTCTGCTTGTTATAGTATTTCAACCCTAATTAATCTATATAGCTTTATTACTGCTGTGCTGGTTTGTATCCAGTGAATTTCCATCTGATGATCTGTCTTTGCTTAAAAAATTTCAATGCACTTTAGCTTCTCTCAATCATTTTTTAATAAAATCATTATTTTGCCTTTTCCATTGCAATTTATACCACCATGCTGTCAAATTATTTACTCACCCAGGCTGTTACTTCAAAAAGCAGTTAATAATTAACATAAAACCAAAAGCATTTTACAAAAGGTTATTTTCTAGTGTATTTCTAAACCCTGAGAGAGGTTGAAAATACTCTCATGGATTCAAAAGGATTTGTTAGAAACTTTCTCTCAGGTGATCGCTCTTTGTGTTTTAAATTACCTTGTGGATTTAAGATAAGCCAGCAGTATTAATGTCTTAGTCATGTGAGTCAACTCCTATGGTTTTATTATAAATATCCACTTGTAAATATAGTGTTACACTGCAGCTGCAATTTCAGATCCTAAAATTAGGTTTAGAATATTGCACGTTTGTATACAGAACTGTACAAAATTAAAATGCTAAAATTTAATTGTACAGCTTCAAAATGATACAGAGTTGCCTTAGTTCCCATTGCGGCTTGGGATCAAGATCAAGAGCTCTATCTAAGGCAGTATATTTTCAACTCTTAATTCTTCAAAGGGATTCAGGCTTTCATTTAACCCTTATCTGCCTGTATTGTGTTGGCTGTCTTAAACTCCCCTCCTCCCTCCACTCTAACCAAGGAGAATGTTTGATAGGACCTGCAGGGGGGAGAGACCTATAGGAGTCTTGACAGGAGGGGCAGGCCTGTCTAGTCTATGGCTTCCCCCTCTCCCTGAGTAGCTATGGATGGATATCTTGCCTAGGCGGTGGTAAAAGGGGGAGGTGAGTATTCTCTACCTCTCCCCACTGCCATTGTTTAGGTTGGGGGTAGCTGATTGTCTCCCATACCTTTCCCCTTCCTGTATATGAAGCGTTCAGCATGCATTGTGCTGCGGCTGCTTGTTGCTGCCCCACCCTCGCACTCTTACGATGGAGGAGTAGCTTGAACTGGTGCTGCAGATCTGACTGCCAGCTTTTGGGATCAGGAAGGAAGTTTTCTCTCAGTGCAGGATTGGCAAGATGTCTGTCTAGTGAGCTTTTTTGTCTTCCTCGCCACATTCTGGAGGCCCAGCTTTAGGCTAATAAAGAATAAGGACAGGATTTAAAAGTTGTAAATGAGTTAATAATTAATACACGGCTTACAACTGGGGTCCTATGTGGGTGAGAGGCTCAAACCTCCCAGAGGTAAATGTGAGACTGAGGAGATCAACTGGTGGACCCTATTAGACTGGAGGAAGAGCATAAGTCTTTGCAGACTGATGTACCCTCATTCCACTGTGCAAAATGGGCTGAATGCTAGGGGTTAGGTTGAAGAGGACTAACCTTGAATTTGTGTTTTGACATGGAGGCTATTTAACACGGCTCTGGACTTAAATAACTGTTGTATTTGTTTATTTAGCACCAGTAAGGCTAAAAGTGAATTGTGTCCTTCCACTTCAAAATTTATCTCTGTTTATGTCCTGTTTTCCTGCAAGTTTTGCTCAGTACCCAGTTATCTGTGTGCACAATAGGCCAGGAAGATCACATTTGGTGAATTTATTTTTTGAGGAATTCACCCGTCTTTGAGGATAGATTCTGCAAATACAAACGTGTTCAGTATATTGGCGTTTAACAGGAAGTACTTTATTTTAATAACCTATGTACATCCACAAAGTTAAGAGGTATTGGCTGGTTTACATTTCCCATATCCTGGTGCAGAATAAAGAAAAACATCGGACCCTGGAGATTTGTGCGCTGTACTGGGAAATGTTATGAAGCTTTTTATTGTCCTTATGTCCAGATAGAAGTTTGGGGGGCTTTTTAGCTCTAGTTTTTTTAAATTGCTTATGAGACTGAAGCCTCATCTAAACTGTAAATATCTGAGGGGGTCATGCCTAGTGTGTTACAAATAAGCTACTTGCATTGGAGTGAGCTGATAAGTCTTTCATTAACTCAGTGCCTGAATCTATTGAGGAGCAAATAAGTTTGCAGTCTACTCGCCCCCCCCACACACAAAAAAAGTGAATACTTCACTCTCACCAGGAATAAAAATTCCTTTTATCTGGTGATGTCACATTGGTGCACAATGTTCAAGGGGTGGGGTTCAAGATGGGACAGTTCTAAAGTAACCAGAAAGCCTGTTTGCAGGCTTGTTCTGGAACTTTCTTGAGAGAGTGTTGGGTAAGTGAGTCTCCATCAAGTTGCTCCCTTTTGTCTCAGTGTCCTGATCTTGAGTCACATAAAGACCTAGATAGTCATGGAGAATGATACTGTACGTTTCAGGGAGTGAATATGTACTTTTACCAAATAACTATTTTTCAGCAAGGCATTCCTGTATAAATCCTGTTTTTAATTTCATGCTTCCTCAGTTGGTGTTTGACCTTGTAAATAGTGTCAAGTAAATACTATATCCAGAATAGCCCTTGACTGCACTGTATTTCCAGCGAGTTCATTCTTGTCCTACATCTTGACAGCATGTCCATTGCTGGCAGATCTGTAAGTCCTTGTTAGCCACCAAAAAGGGAAGAGGGCTTAAATTAAAGCCCTAATATCTAAATGAGTGTGGGGAGTGTGGGTGTGTGTACACGCACCCTTTTTAAATGCAAGACATGAGAGTTTGCACCCCTGTGCACTGAAGGGATGTGAGCCTCGCTCATCTGGGAAAGACATTTGTAGTTGCTCTCTTGTCTTGTTACATTTTATAGGGGGCTAGATTGCTGCATAATAAGAAAAATGTAGACCCTAATATTCTGCTACTTGCAAGGGCTTGGGTAGCATTGGTTTCTTTAAGTCATTCATAGTAGGTTTGGCTTTTGTGGGGGGGCGGGTGTCCCTTCAGAGGTTAACTGGAGGCTAGAATACCCTCTCTCAAAATATCCTGAATGGGATGTATTTCCACTTGTATCTTTTGGAGTGAAACTAGTGAGTATTTTTCCTGGTTTGCCCTGCATCTTAGAATACTTATCTCAGTTTTAAAGCATTTCTGAGACCAACAGAGCAGTGGATGCTATTGATCGCTAGCCCCGCTCTAACAGTTTGTAACTTTATAGTTGCTTCCTTTGAGAAGCCGTTTCCTCTAGAGGAAAAGGAATATCAACACTCCACACATCCCAGCTCTTATTTGTCATATTTTCCATTTATACAGATGCGGCAATCTACTGTGTCTCATTTCAGCCCTAAATTCTGTATGTTGTGCCAGTACTGGTGCACAGGGTTCTTCCTGCCATGGGGATTGTCAATAGTGAGATGAGATATGAGAGTGATCTGTAGGTTTAATGATGGCTAAATCAAAGTATAGTGTTAGATGGCATCCTTTTTGTAAGGGTGAAAGGATTGTATAAGAAAGTGAAGGCTGTTGTAAAATATAGTAGATGTGGGATAGTGGTTATGGAGTGTAGGTAGCTCATGTGCAGAGCTTCCCTAACCACAAGTTTTGCCTTAGCAAAAAGGCAGTGTTAGACTCTGTTCAGTAGTGATCATGTGCTGTACTCCCTGAAGGTTTTGAGTTGTCTGCAAAGGCTGAGGGCAAGTACTGCCAGCGGCTCCTTGGCAATGATTACATCAACTACAGAATGCGCTGGTTGCATGTTACGTCTTTCACTGCCTCTTCATCTCCTCGACTCCTCTCTCTCTGTCTGTCCAGGCAGCCTGATTCCCTCTCCCCATGGACAGTCAGGTGTCAGCATAGGGTGAGCAGATTGATGAGCTTGGAGAAGGGATGTAGGGACTAGCATGGAGACAATGGGGACATGGTTTCAAGGGGGAGACAGATATGGCATGAGGTAGGCATCAGAGGAACGATGGTCCAGTGGTTGGGACCCTGGACTTAGGGAACTTGGATTCAATTCCCTGCTCCATGACAGACTTCCTGTGTGGGACTGGGCAATTCACTTAGGCCCGGATCCACAAAACTCTCCCTTTAGTAATGGTTTCAATACTACTTCCCTAAAGTGAGAGTGAGTGCCAGGCACTAGCTCAGAGAAATGTTGAGTGACTGACATTAGTTGAGGGACAATCAGACTGATAGTTTGAGCCTCAGGTGTTATGAAAAGAAGCTATGCAAATCGGTTGATTTTGTAAAATGTTGTATCTTGAGAACCCGTTGCTCCAGTGACTCACAATTTGCCCCACTAATGCTGTGAAGTACCCCCAGGAGGCACAGGAACTGTCAAGACAATCCAAGTAAGCATGCACATTTTAGAGAGTTAGAAAACCTGACCTTTAAACAGAAAGCAGTTCTCAGCCTTAACCCGAGAGGCTGGGCCTGCAGCCAGGGGTCAGTGGTGTACAGGGACACCTTGGCTGTGCGTTGTTCCCTAGGCCACAGTTCCCACGTTGGTGTCAGGGACGAACAGTTGGTATAGGAGCTATGGCATCAAAGGATTCCTATACACTGAGTTTATCCTTCCACGGCCAGGTATAAGACCATAATCTGCTAGTGATATAATGTAAAATAGCCTCTCTCTACTGGAAGATCAGGGCCGTGCTGTCTGCTTCTTATTATTTCCAAGTTTTATCTGCTGAGTTTATTGACAATTGGCCAAGTCACTTCCTTACCAACTGAACCTAAATCAATATAAGGGACCTTTAAAACAAAATAAAGGCATCCCCACACCAGGAGATGGCATTGATTTAACTAACTTAGTTTCTAAACCAATTTAGCTAAATCAGCACAATTTTCTCATGTAGACAGGTCCTAACTTTTGCCCTCCCTCGCTATAGGATATTGGTGTTGAAGACATGATATGCTTGAAAGACAAGATATTCTTCTTCTCAGCAATGCAGAGCGAACAGAACAGTGGAAAAGCAAGCCACACTATTTTTGTGTGTCACAATCTCTGATTTTAGAATTAAAATCGTTGGTGGTGAAGTGCAAACAAAAAAAAATACATACCTTGAAATTTTAATAATGGGCAAAACTGGAAGCTGGTTTGGATTTTGGCATTTGGAAACCAGCCTCACTACAGTTTACAGTGAGAGGATGGTTTCAGACAAATGCTTTTTGCACCATCATTGTTGCTTTTCAGATACCAGCATAAGCTTGTGTGTGTCATTTATATATTTAAAAAAAAAATTGTTTGACTATGAAACTCAGCTAAATTTGATAATGGGTTAACTGAAGGGAATAAAGATAGGTTAGTGTTATATCATTTGTACAATCAGTTTTCAGAATAGAAGTGTACTTCCAGGCATTTCAGATAGCACTGAATACACATTGGTTGCTGTTAAAAAAAGGGTTTAGGTTTTAATTTGTTACTACTAACTAAATTTGTAAAGATTTTTCCATGTAACTGTATGTAATTTTGAAAATATTCCTTCTTCAGTCTCATATGGTGGTACTAAAATTTGGATTCCATTTTTCAGTGATTGGAGATCTGCAATAGCATGCAGGACTGCACAGGATACAATTTAGAACGTTAACTAGATGAAATAAAATGTTGATGAAGAAATAATCCTGATTTGATTTGTACAGTGCTTTTAGTGATTATTTTTAAAAGAGATGTGACCTATTACTCTTTGCACAACTGACAAAGAAACCAAACTCTAGACTTGTAGTTTTCAGATCTTGTCTATACATAACAGCGATGCAGCTGCACGGGTGCTGTGTCTGGTAAAGACACTCTATGCTGACAGGAGAGAGCTCTCCTGTTAGCATAATAAAACCATCTCTGTGAGCGGCGGTAGCTTCTCTTGCCAACATAGTGCTAACCACACCAGTGCTTATGTTGGTGTAACTCATATCCCTGAGTGACGTAAGTTATGCTGACATAAGCTATAGTATAGGCATAGCCCAGGAATCAACTCTGCCCCACCCTCCAAATACTATCAATCCAAAGAGAAGTGCCATTCCCAGATAGTGCTATTTAGTGATGTTTTCTGCTGCTTGTGGCAGAAATACAAAGAGAAAAGTATATCTGAAGTGCAGGAAAGAAAATAAATGTGTTGTTTTTTGGTAAATCATGTTGTATGCATACATATTTGTTAACGTAAACCATTGAGTATCAAATATGCCAGTTGTAAATATACTAGACAGATAAAATATAGATTTCCAGTGTGAATATTCTGAGCAGCCTTTCACTAGTTTTCATTGCTAGTGTCTTACAAGCAAACTAGGTTGTCCTAGTGCCAAGGTGCAAATAAAAGTGGAGGATAAAAACTGCCAAGTTTAGTTCTGTTGTTTAATGGACAGATGTTACAGACTGGAAGTAGACTATCCACCCTCTCTAATTGATATGTCTCTAGAGGTATTATACATATGTTTTTTCTCAAATAATATGCTTCATTCTATACCTTTAAATTTAAAGACACTGCTTTATATTACAGTAGGGAGCAAAGGAAAATGAGCACAAAGTATCCAAAACTAATACAAGTGCAGAGTGGGCAGCATGACAGAATAATTTCCTGTTTCTTCTTCCCCTTGCGGGAAAGTCCTTCATGTAAACTGGGTTTCAGGCTCTGGATTTTGAGGGGCTAGAGGTGGCATGTCAGGCTGGAAGGCGATGACATTAAGTTTTGTTCATTTGCTCTGAGACCAATTGGTAGATTTCCTGGCAGAAATATATGTGAGATTTAATGCTAATTTTTGCATTTATTTATTGCCCCAAGGGAATTCCCATCCAGCTGGGAAAGAGGTAAGTGTTTATGGAGCCAACTTAGTTTCTCAGTGAGCTTTGTTCCCATGTGAATGCTCCAAAACAACTCTGGTGGGAACTCAAATGTCCAAAGGTTATGCACCATACTTGAATACAAACCTCTCGTGTCCAAGAGCAGGAAGCAGTGGGATCAGTAAATTTAAATGCATAATACCTGGTTCTTCACTGTCTTGCACTGATGTTTAATGTTAGTATATATTTTCCATAAATAAATTAAGTCATGGATTTGCAGGACTGTTAATCTAGCACGTTTCTACTAAATCCACTTCAAATTAATTAAAAGACCAAAAGGTAAATAAGGTATTAAAATTAAAAAGTACATTTGCACAGCTGGAACCATCCACAGTGCCTGCCCATGGCTCTTAGCAGTGCTTTCAGTGCTTTATTTACACAAGCTCGAAAATCTGCAAAGTAAAATCTATGTTGCTCAAAGACAGAGCAGTTTTCTGTTTTAGGTCTTATTTTTATTCTTTCTTGAAGCACTTAGGGTAAGTGATTGATTATAGATTTATACATTTTGAATAATTACTTAATTTTTCTGCTGCTTTCTCTGTTAGCTTGCATTGCATTTAAAAAACCAAAACAAACAATTCTTTCTGCAGTTAGTTGATCCACTATGTGATATAGTGCAGGCTTCTAATTGTGGATAGTCTTATTTAAAAAAATTCTGTAGCTCTAATTAAAGAGTATATTACATGTATATAACTTCTTTCATCATGATGGCTCTCAGAGGACTTTAAAAACGCAAGCATCTATGTAGGTGTATACATACATTAGACTGTGAAGTTGATATCTATGTGATGGGTGATAAATGTAGTCATCGCACACCTCTGCTTATTAGATTCTTATAATCACATGACTGGCCCAGTCTATCTTTCTGGGATTTATTTTAATAGTCCAAATCCCTGAGCAACTTCAAACAGCCGCTATGTTTTTTTCTTTCCAGAAATGTTTCCTTTTCTTCATCCCAAATGCTGAATTTCCTTTGCAAAAGTTTATTGCTGCCTGAAGTCTAAGACAGGCAAAAAATTCAGTCTTAGGGCTTGTCTGAATTTAAAAATGCTACTGCAGGAAACTTCAACTGTGCTGCTGTAGTATTTCAGTGTAGATACTGCCTGTGCCACTCAGGGCTGTGGCTTTTTCACATTGCTGAGTGGCGTAGTTATGATAGGGTTGCCAACTTTATAATCACACAAAACCAAACACCCCTGCCCCGCTCCTTCCCTGAGGCTTTGCCACCGCAAGCTTCATCCCCACCCTCCCTCCGTTGCTCGCCCTCCTCCATCCTCACTCACTTTCACCATGCTGTGGCAGAGGGTTGGGGTATGGGAGGGGGTGAGGGCTCTGGCTGGGGGTGCAGGCTGGGGATCAGGGCTTTGGGGTGCGGGAGAGGGCTCCAGGCTGGGGCAGGAGGTTGGGGTATGGGCTCTGGGCTGGGGGTGTGGGCTGCAGGTGGGGCCAGAAATGAGGGATTCAGGATATGGGAGAGGGCTTTGGCCTGGGGCAGGGGGTTGGGGGGGTGAGGGCACTGGGGTGGGGGCCAGGGATGAGGAGTTTGGGGTGTAGGAGGGGGCAGGGGGTTGGAGTGTGGGGGAGTGGGCTCTGGGAGGACATTTGGGTGCAGGAGGCAGTCCAGGCTGGGGCAGGGGGTTGGGATGTTAGGAGGAGGTGTGGGGTCCCGGTGGTGCTTACCATGGCTCCCGGAAGCAGCTGCCAGGTCCCTAGATGCATGGGCGACTAGGGAGGCACCATGTGCTGCCCCTGCGCCTGCAGGCGCCACCCCTGCAGCTCCCATTGGTCATGGTTTCTGGCCGATGGGAATTGTGGAGCAGGCCCTTGGGGCCGGGGCATTGCATAGAGCCTCCCTGGCCACTCATGCATCTAGGGGCTGCAGGGACCTGGCATCCGCTTCCAGGATCCGTGCGCAGCTAGGGCAGACAGGGAGCCTGCCTTAGCCCTGGGCCCCCGCTGTGCTGCTAACTGGATTTTTAATGGTCCGGTTGGCAGTGCCAGCTGGAGCCGCCAGGGCTCCTTTTTTACCAGGTGTTCTGGTCAAAAACTGGACACCTGGCAACTCTAAGCTATGCTGACCTAATTTTCTAGTGTAGACCTGGCCTTAGACCAGTAATGGCTTTAAATCCCAATATTTTGTATCCTTTGCAAGGCTTACGAAAGACAGCTTTTATATCACGCTGGAGAAGAGATTGCTCATGTGTAGCCCTGGAAGCTCTCAAGTCTCAAGCCCTGGACTTAAGTCATGACATGTTTTATGTGCAGAGGAGTGATGTGATGTCACTTCTGAAGAAGTTTGCCAATATTAGTATTAATTTTTCTCTTCCTTTGAGCCCTGCGCTTAGTTACACTAGGATTTGCTCTATCTGTTCTTCCTAGCCTCCCTCACAAAGCAACTGACCACAAAAGGTGTGAACTCTAATACTGTTACAGCTAATAGAGAATTTCCTTTACCTTAAGTGTTGAGGCCTTTGATTTTGGTGCTGAGGCCTTGTGTTTCATTGCCCTGGCAGCTTTCATACAGTTTGTTGGCAGACTAATACTGTGTGTACTAGTTACAATTTCCCAGGCCTGAAATGATCCCAGCTCTACTTCAATCTGTTTAAATGCATAATTTACTCTTCACTTAACGCATAATCCCTTTCCTATGAAGGAGCTCAAATACTACTATTTCTACACCATCTCAGGTTTTGTATAGCTCTGTACAAAGATCTTTAAGATACTCATTGTTATACAACATTGAAATGTACACACAACAGTGTTTTCCTGGCCTTCAGTACTTTAGGGCGAGACACAAGACAGCGTCTATCCAGCTTTTCATGTTATGATTATTTCTGCATGTTTCATGATGCAATGCCTGAATTTTCAAATATTGACATTGGCCCTTGTGCAGTATATCTGTGTAGAGTTTTTACTGTAGCAGAAACTTTCCAAGGACAGCATGGTTTAGTTTTAAAAGATATTTAACATACTGTGTCTATATATAATTTTATTAATTTAGAATTTAAAATTACTGACTATAGTGATTAATACTCATAATAGAGAACTCACAAAGAACGTGTGCAAACCCAAACTAATAACTGGTAACTAAACCCAGATTAAGATATTTAAAATAAATAAGGGCAGGATTCTGCCCCCTCCCTTTTTTTTTTTTTGCAGCCAGTAAGTTTTTTCATTTGAATTTTTGTTTCCTCTCCCTCTGTCTGCTTTTGTCAAGTTTTCTAGTGTTATTTTGATTATGGTACCATAACAGGTGTTCCTAACCATTAGCTCTTTCCTTCCTTGTCCCAGTTCTCATCCTGGCACCAATTTAGCAAGGTACTAAAGCATGTGCTTACATGAGTAGTCCCACTGATTTCCTAAGTACATGCTTAGGAACTATCTTATTGAATTGGAGTCTCCTGTGGCACATGCAGACATCCAGGAAATCCCTGTGTGGTCATGGTGGGGAAATGCTGCTGCCACCATTTCTTAACTTATTACATGTTGGAAGTCAAAATATATGTGGCCTAAACGTAGTTACTAAACATCAGATCAATTGAATATTGGCCTCATACTACTTTCCCAAACCATATCAAGGAGTCCAGTGGAATACATTTCAATTGACAAAACTCAAAGAAGCTTTAAGATTCATGTTTTCATATTTGTTGCCTATGCCGGCCCTAAAATCATCTTCATCAAGTGATTAATTGTATTTGTAGACACTGCACAATTCCATCAATTATCCATTTCAAATGAATTTTATTCTGAATGGTTAAGAGGATGATGTAGTTTAATCAGTATGTGAAATGGAAGTATTGCAGGCTGTTTAAAAATACATATCACATTTTATGGTGGCAGAGTGATCTACATTACGCACACTTCTGGAAAGATTGGAAAAGTCTGGGAGAAAATATTGCAATCTTTTCCTTCAGTTTAGCAGTATTTTATTGACTGGCATGTACATTAGTTTGGCTTATTTAAAGAGAGTCTGGTTGATGTTTTGATGGTAGTTATGCTATGGGACTCCTAGACAAATGGATATTAAACAAAAATGTGTATTTACAGTTATAAAAATATTGGTTAAAATATGGCAGTTAGATGTCCATCAGTCAGCACCTTCATCTTTGAGATGGACTTTGCAATTAAGAGCATGCTCAGAAATACATTTTTCTCTGACTGGCTCTTTTTCAAGGGACTAGTTTCATGTTTGAATTTAGTGGAGGAAATAAATAGCAAAGTGTTAAAATGAAACCAGAATTCTCTTGAAGCCTCTTTTAGCTCTACATATGCAGTACTAAACATTCTGCTTGCAAACATCTATTTCAGACAGCTTTTTTTCTCCTTTTATTTGTTACTGTGTGGGTAGAGACAGACAGGGTGGTGATAGCCTAATGTTGAAAGATTTGCTGAACAGATGAAATGCTGATCTTGACATCAATAGTTTTTGTTTCTGATACCTAAATGAGTTTAATCTTCTGTGTAGTCCACCAAAAGTATTTAATACACAGCAGGCTTGTGTTTTTTCTTCGTTGTTTGAAAAAACCTTTTTTTATTGATCCATCCTTTCCTCTATCTACAAAGATGGCAAAGAACAGATTGCTGATAACTGACTGCTTATTTTGTAAGATACATCACCAGTCAATATATTGTCTAGCTTGAAAATATCCTTGCTCTGGAGAAGAAGAAATAGCTAATGGTTACTTCAAATTTAAAGTAAATGTCTGTTTAATGTTCATAGATATTAGCTTTCCCTGTGGTGCTTTCTTAATAACAAGTTAAACTTTACTTGGAGTTAGGCAACTGGTAATATTTAACTGCAAGCTACTTCATAAAGACATTTATGTTGTTAAACTATTTGCCTAAAGGCTACTAGATTAGGGCTGGACCTATAAACCCAAAATACCACTGGAAGTTTTGTAGTTATAGTGCTGCAGTAGTTAGAAATGAGCCTGAGATCAGTTATTTCGATTGGAATCCAGAGTTTGAATACCTCCTCCCAACTATCTTTCCTACCCTAAAACTGAGAATTGTTGGCATCCAAGGTTTAGGTTAGGCCCATTGTAAATGTGCAGCCCGACAATGCAGATAAGGTTTGTATTCTGAACCCTTTCCAGTATTTCTAGGGTTTTTGAATTTGATACCTGTAGTAATACTATAATAATAAAAGACTCTGATTATTATAATTCAACAAACAGTGCTTCATTTATTTTTTTTTACACACACACACACACACACACACACACACACACACACACACACACACACACACACACACACACACACACAATGTTTGTGTTTATATATCAGTAGCCTTTGCTTTGTTCTAACAGAACAAGGTGAAAATAATGTGACTTTTTCTGAGGAAATGCAGTAAGATGTGGAATCATTCTATCAAAATCTTAAGGGCTGTACAACAGGTGTTTTTGAACATTTTGAACAGTTCTCAGTTAGTGGCACGTGTGTCTTTGTGATTCAACTGATTTACATTAAGGTTAAGGTAAAATATGTTAAAATTAAACAGAGTAAATTTGCATTCACCCCTTGATAGTCGACTGGGCTTGCGCTCTTTTGTCTCTTATGTGGAGTCTGTAAATTGTTGGGTCTAGTCCTAACTAAATGTAAACACCTTTACTTTCTAGCTGCTGCTAATTGGTTTGGGAATATTTATGAAAGGGTTTATTTTTAGAGCTAAAAATAGTGCTGCGGTGTTTAAACTCATTCTGGCTGTCAGAAATGCTCCCGTGATCCTGAAAGTGTTGCTAAAAATGTTCACTTTTTAAATGTGGTAATTAAACTCATCTGTGAGAGCAACAGATGATACATTTCCTGCATTTGTAAACTAAGTATCCCTTTAAGCCCACAAGTTTCCTTGCATGGTTCTGTTTGTTAGGTTGGTAAGATCTGAACTCCGGCTGAACTTTCTTGAAAGGAGGGCTGCTATTAGCCAAATAAGGAAATAAAGAGCTGTAACCTGCTGCTGCTGCTTTGTGACCTTTTACTTTTAGGATTAGGATTTTCTGGTACTGCGTTTCCTTTGTTAATAAAAGCCTGTGTCCTCAAGGGATGCAGCACTGTAAGCTTGAACTTCAAATAACTATTTTCACTTTTAACTCTTTCAATTAAAATAAAGTTCCAAATCAAGATATTTCACTTTGGGCTTCATCTATATGTACATAAACTCCCCTAGTTGATGCATTCTTCAAATTGATAAAAGATAGTGTTAAGTGCACATCTTATGCACTGGGTGCAAAGTGTTCCTCCTGCAGGGCTGCCGCTTGGGGTTTTCTGCAGACATTTACACAGCAGTACTCTCTCAACTCAGCATCTGATTCTGAGACTTGCTTTGGGAACCATCATCATCATGGCAAATCCCAAAGGAACGTGCTCTCCTAGCAGACTGAGCACCTCCCAGATGGGTTCTTAAAGTAGTCTGGCTGGATACTCAGTTTGTCCATCCTTGGAAATCTTATTGCACCACTGAAGCTTTTGGCAACCACCTGATCGCCAGCTGTGTAGCGGCATTCTTTGGTAAAGATGCTTCAGAATTTGTTGGACTTCCATCCTAATAACATGTCCTTGCCAAGAAAGCTGCCTAAGCCGAACCAGTGCTGATAGAGGCAATTGCGGTGTGTGGCTTAGAATATCTTCACTTCTGATCTTGTCCTGACGCTTAATGTGGAGCAGCTGGCAAACATGATAAGAATTGAAAATGTCAGTCCAATGCTCTTAGACTTCATCTGTGCCATGTTTTGCTGCTATGCAATAAAGTTGGTATAACCAAGGGTTCTATTGATCTGCAGCTTTGAAGCAAGCTTTGATGTTGTGGCATCTCCACAGAGGCTGCCAAAGGGCCCAAAATATGGCAGCTGCTGCTGCTATACATGTGTCTGCATCCTCCAGTATTGTCTGTGATGCTGTCCAAGTCTTCAACAGATGCCACTTTCCCAATGTCCTGCCCGGACAGGTTAATACTGAGCTGGTTATAATCTGGAGCTGGAGGTTACATGATAATGATGGTCAGGGTCTTTGTTTTATCCTGCTTAATAACCAGGCCAATGTGTGCTGCTTCTTGCCCGACAAGATTGACCTGTCAGTGCAGCGATTCACTAAACTGAGCCAACAAGAAATGTCATTGGCTTATTCAAGATCTCAAAACAGAATAGTGCTCAGCTCAGCAGCATCAACAGCTGCCTCCTCAAGCTTATCCGTCACCCAGTCGATGCTAATATTGAAAGCAATGGTGGCAGAACTCCTGTGGAGGTGGGAAACCACGCTGTGTATCTGCCATTGACTGGGCCACAAGAAGGAAGTTATCGTTACTTGTCAGAACTGTAGCTCTTCAAGAGTTTTGTATCAGCATTTTCACACTGCCTGCCTTTCTTCCCCATTGCCTATAACTACTGATCTCACAGCGTTCTTGATTTACCAGAAGGAATTGAGGTAGTTGGGGACCCTTTTATAACCTGAGCTCTGAATATTTCTGAAGCTGAGCATTGCTTGGTTGGGGATGCATTCCCCTCTAGTGTGACTATGCAGACACAATGCTGTTGAAGAATCACAATAAAAGGTAAGTAGCCATTTTATCATGCTTGCTCTGTAATGGAACATTTTTACACCTGTTTGCCTGGTTATCTCTAACATCGTTTCAGTGTTGGGTTTAATGTACAGAAAATCTAAACACAGTATTTTTTGTGGAGAAGGAATGATAGTACATCTTCTTGGGGTGGAAGGTTTCTAATCTGTATCAATCAATGGGTTGCACACTCTCTCAGGCGCATGCAGGCGTGTGCAATTTGAGAGCTGTAGCAAAAGGAATACCAGAAAATTTTAAGTGCTTGGGTTATGTGTGTATGTACAGGACTGGCCAAGAGGATAGGTTTCAAAGTTGACTTTATTACAGAAGGCTTGTTTTCTCCCTTCTGATTCTAATGTGAAAGACATGTTTTTGACAGCACTTTCTTTAAATTTCTTAAATAAGGTGAAAGTAAAAATATTCTTTATTTTTAGATATGTGCAATTTCATGACTTTCCTTTCACCACATGATTTAGCATGTTATGCTCTTTATTTGCAAACTACAAACTGTAGTGCTTTTGTATTATGCTGTCAGTTGACTTTAATAACTGTGTCACCACATAATTTACTCACGTCTGCTGCTGTTGAAAAATCTAAAATCAGCCCTAGAAGCACTGCTGTGGGATTATTTGTTATTTTTTTAAATGGTTCTTGTGTTGCCATAAGCTTACGCGCTAGCATTCTCACATTTGGGCCAGAAGGTGATGGGCTTAAACCTAGTACAGTTCTACAGGTTAGCTGTGGTATTACATGGAATTCCCTTCTGTCCATTTCTGGCGATGATTGCACTGAAACGAGATTCCATTCCACTTCTTAGATTGTAAACTCAGTGTTCTGGTCCACCTTTCCTCTCTCAATAAGAGGTTTTAATATGTAAGGCTGTGTGCATACTATTTGTCAGCTCCTAATAATTATTGTGATTGAGTGCCTTATGTCTTTGAGTCGAGAGTACAGCTTGAACAGAAGTACTGGGTTTGATGCAGAAATTATGGGTGAGTTTCTAAGGTCTTTTTTTATGCTGGAGATCAGGTGATCAAAAAGGTCCTCTATGTCTTAAAATCTAGGAATACTTTTGTGAGTAAAAGGTGCACTATGAGATCAAATTCTGATATTTCTATTCCTGTTACTATTGCCAATGCTATACAAAGGCAAGAGCCTCTTCGGCACCAGTATTACCATGTTATAGGGTTTGCTTTGCTAGTGAGTTGCTAGATCTAGTACATTCCTGTTAATGAAGTTGGTCTGCTTGTGGACCTTATTGTCATCAAGGCTGGATTTGCTAGGAAGTGGAAGTCATCACTTGGAGACCGTGTGTCAGATTTGCATCACTTATCATTTGTTTGAGATTGCATTGTTAATTTATGAGATAATACTGAGTAGGGAATTCTTACAGTTTATCAGAGAATTGTCCCTTGAAGAGTGGTTCCACTATGCAAATGACTGCAAAATACCTGCCTCCTCTGTGTACTCGGTCTTATTTACTTACTTTTAATGACAAAAAAAAAGATTAGGTAACAATTCTGTTGATATGTTAGATTTCATTTACAAAATAGTTTGGGAACAAGATAAAACCCAGCTTGACCTACCGATTCCAAGCTTAGTTTGCAAAAAAAAAATCTATCCTTTTCCCCCTTGTTACTTATAAACTGAACAACTTATCATAGAAATCGAGACACCATATATACTGACCCCAACAATGCCAGTTTTACAAAGTCCTATTTTTCTGAGAAATGGAAAGTTATAATATAGTTTCTTCTTAGGCCATAAGATCTTCTTATTGAGAAATAGAATAACCAATCCTGCTGGTATTTTTAGATTTGGTATACAACCTTGCCGCTCTGGTTATCTGAAGACAACTTGGTAACAGTAAGAATATACACTGGAAGAATGTGTGCCATTGCCAAATAAATAAAAAAAACTAAAGTTAATTTTTATTTAATCTGGATAAGATCAAACAATGAATTGAATTCTCTTTGTGTGTTGACATCTGAAGATTTATATCTTCCAGCTATATTCCTGTTACAAAGCTGGCAGAAGTGACCTCTCCAGAGAAGGTCTTTGTTATGGATTTTGCTCTGATTACATTATTGCCATGAGGGTCACAGTGAAGTACAGTACATTAAAGCTAATACATCACAAGCTGACAGTGGTCTTATCTCTTTGGTACCTCTTCCCTTTCCCAATAAAGAAAAAAGCAAACTCAAAGAATGTGAGGTTCTGGAACAGAAAGTTAAATAATAGTTTCCAAAGTGCTTTGGCATTAATGTCAGGTCCCTGTGTGCAGCATATTTTGTGTCTGGTCAAATGGCTGCGTAACATCCTTTTCTGTGAGATTGTTGCAAAAAAACCCTGCTTTTACCCCATAAATATTCTCCCTGCTATAGCACTATTGCCAGAGCAGATACTGAAGAAGAGGCAAAGCTACTGTGTTTCTTCAAAGCCAGCCAGTTCCTCGTGGGCTGAGAAGGTGGCTCTGGATCAGAAAAAGTGAGCGTTTCAGGCCAGCTCTGCATAAGAGAGGGTACCTCTACTATACCTCCATGAAGCTCAGAAGCTCCAGAAAAATTCAGCTTCAAATACTTTCTTCCTTGCAGCATTTCGGTGATTCTTCACAACCATTTCCCTCCAGCCATTCGCCCTCATCCTCTGGCAAATGGCATTGGAGAAGCCAGAAGGCCTTTTCCGTTTCCAAGCAGCTTTTTGGGTATGCAAGCTCTAGTCTGCAGCATCTGCATGTGTGGCCACATGAGTATGTTATGCTTCTCTCTGACTCATGAGGGTAGAGGAGATCTAGACTTGTGGGGCAAGATGGCCCAGTGAGCCGGGCTCCAACAGGATGAGTTTTCCTCCTCTCTGATCCCCTTCTACTCTGAGCTGGCAGACACTGAGCATATCAGAGTCATCAATGGACCATGTAAATTTGGGGAGGGAATGAGCCACTCAGGGAAGGGGAAGAAAATGAGGAATTAGGGCACAACCACAGGATGAAAGGGGAGGTGCCTTACCAAATCCCTCAACAAGCCAAGTAAGTTTGGGCAGGGGAGATTGCTGCTATATAATGTAGATCTGATATACCATATAATACATGTGGCCTTGATTACTGTACAATATGTTAGCATTTGAGTTCTGAAAGCAAATAATCATCATGGACTTCCCAGAATATTAAACCAGAAAGTCATTGTAAGCACAAAGGACTCTGTTCCGTAAGGAAAACACCTCAGATACAAAGTGCTCAGAGAAACAGCAGAGTGCCTCACATTCTATATATAGAACAGAACCTCTCATTTCAACTGTCAGTGGGAATGCTGAGATACTTCTTGGTCTTGTTTTCCATTTCAAGCGGAGACTCAAAATTCATACAACTGTTGTTTCAAAGCCATAAAAATATATTTTGTTTCAAAATGTGAATCTCTCAATAGGGCGCATCTTTTGAAGATGGAGAAATGGATCTCACTGGGCACACTGAACAGCTGATATCTCAGAAGGCCAAGTTCACTTTCAGGTATGAGCACCTTCTGTTTATTGATTCATGAATACGTTTGCCAGCATGCAGGACAAGAAGATTATTACATTTTTATTTTAAGTACACGTGCTCATCATCATAGTGTCTCCCTCCTTTTTCCCTCTTCTGTCCTGAAAATTCACTTCACTCGCATACTTAAGCACTTTTATGTATGGAAGTATCATTTACCTTGGATGATGAATGTTTATGACTTTGACTTGTATTGTATGTTCTGACTGATTGTGGGATATGGGGGAAGGAAGAAATATGCTGCTCTTTTATATGTTTGTATTTTGCTTTTTAAAAATTTCACAAGCAGCTTAAAGACTAAGATAGCTGGAGTGCATGTATCTAAACAAATAAGCACTCCTCTGATCCACAATGTCCCACAAAAGTAGGTCATTTTCTTGGTTAAAATGCCATCTATCTTTTTATTATTAAGGTTATTCCTTCAGCTGCTTTTTAAATTTTTATTATATTTATAAATACACTTTTATAACCTGTAAAATGCTATATCCAGAGCATCCATTATACAGGACAGGCAAATTTGCATAGGCACCTTTTGTGAGACTTGTTCCTCCGGGACAATCAGATGAGTAACTCCTCTTTCTCCCTTAGTTATGCTAGGCAGGAGATAACTGGTGCAGAAGTCTACCGCTGTTGTTCTGATCTAAATTGTCGGTTAGTTTTTCTGACTACTTGGGAAACACTGCTGAAAGAGTAACTCTAGGCCAAGTTTTGAGTGAAATAAAGATGATTTACAATTTGGATTGGAAACCATGGAAGATTTGGTATAAACTAGGTGTTGTTTCACTTTGAGTTTTTGGGTTTCTTCCAATCTGAAATTCTAAGCAAAACTCAGAATGTGAACCAAAACAAAAAATGACCTTTGGGTAAACTGAAATCATCAAGTTTCAAAATGGGTCAAATCCTCCACTGATATAATTGGTGCCATGCTGAATTTCATTAAGGACTTAGTCTAGTGAGTTCAGAGCAAAATGATTCCATGCTAGTGTTCACCTGTCCTTATGCCAAGTTAAATCTTAATCTTGGGAGTTACTCATATGAATCACAGTACTATGAAGTCACTTTTATAATGTGAAACAATCTGGTGTCCGTTAAAATGCTTTGTTGTAGAAAACTAGTTATGACAGTACATTGCCTAACTGTGAAGTAAAAGGTGTAATTTGGAAAACTAAACATGACGGCTAAGATATCATAATCAAGCTAACAACTCAATTTTGGTGAAGGCAAATAATCCTCGACTATAATTTTGCATTTTCTAGTCAGTTGTCAAAACTGTATGAACTAAAAGCCCTGAGCAGTATGTGTAAAACTCCATCCCCACATACAACTTTGCTTTCATTTTGTTGTTCTGTCTGTTGCTCACTCCACTCCGTGCAATCTCACTCATCTTTGCCTTCCTTCAGTCTGCTCCTATGCTTGGAATCACCTACTATTTCTGTGTACTAAGCACCTTCCATTTTCTGCTTTCAAATACCTCCTTAAAATCCACTTCTTTCATCTAAGCTTATTACACTGATTCGCTCTGAAATTGGCTCCAACTTCTTGAGGCTAAATTGTTGTCCCATGTTTCACACTTTAGCAGAGTTGGATAATAAGCTATTAGAAGCAGTAAACTTGTTTTTTTTTTCTCTCCATGTTTGTTTTGTACATCTTCTGTACCATCTTACAGTGCTCTAAATCTAAATAAAGATTTCCCCATCCTTATCCTTCCTACAGCTTAGATGTATACTCATGTAGATGCCACAGGATGCCACAAGGATATTTAACCACTGTTTCACACTCTTTTTAGGACCCCTCTGGACATATGGCAGTCTGTTCATGTAATACTTTTTCTTCCTTATTGAGTAGTCTTTGTTTTGAAATCTGTTTTCTAATCACAGTACTGCTAACTTCTGTGATTCTTATCATGTCTAGCAATTTCGGGATGTTTTTTAACCTCTCTCATGAAAATGTGATGAAAGCCTTCCAGTTCACAAATTTTCCCTTATTCAGAATGGCCACCATCTCCTATTACTGTCAGTAGGGCTGAACTTGTAAGATAGCCACCAATTTCTCATGATTTTTGATCTCTTGAAATTTGCCTTACTGTAATCAGCACTGTCATGAGGATTTCTTATCTAATTTATCTGTCATACTTATATGGTCCCCCATCACTCTAATACCTGAGCTCGTCACAATGTTTAATGTGTTATTTTTACAACTCCCATGTGAAGTAAGGAAGCACTATTATCCCCATTTTATAGATGGGGAACTGAGATGGAGATGGTAAGGGCCTGCCGAGATCACACAGGAAGTCTGTTGTCTCTCACAAGACCCAGGCTACAGTTCTTAACTACCAGATCATCTCCCTTTTTGGGCACATCACCAATTCCTTTTGCCCTATCAATAAAGATGCTTCTTTGTTTGTTTCTTTCTCCTTCTTTCACTGTCTTTGTCATTTCACTTTGTGTCTGGCTTTCTCCTCTTTTAAGGAACAGTGGGGAAGGCCCTCATCTTCAACCCATCTGTCTGATTTGTTTTGTTTGTTTAGCCTCCCTCTTTGGGGCCCTGGTCATCATCTGGATGGTATGGCAATTTCCAGTTTCTTTTTAAATCCTTTCTGACATCGGTCTATTTGTAGAATGGTAACGTTGTTGTGAAGAGGTATCAAAGTTTTTTTTCTTCCAGCTTGCTATGCACCTGCCAGGTCTCCAAGCTATATGCTTGCTGATTAGCGTTCATCAGACATGTATTGAACCTAGTCAGCTTGGTTCCCAATGTTTTTTTATAAAATTTAGTGAAAGGCTGCTACAGCCTGTTTCACCGGATGTAATTATTATGCATCGCCAAATCTGTGCATTCATTTGTTTCTGTAATGTCTCTTGATCCCATTAATTTGTAATTGGGATTAATCAAGCCCTGCTCACGATATACTCATGATTATTGTTGTCCTTATCTTATGCTTGTACCCAGTGTGTTTTTGATAATGTCATTTCTTCCCTGATTCATATTGTTCTTGTTATTTGACAACATGTTGTTTATCAAGATAACCAAGACCTTGCCTCTACTCAGGATTCTTCATAATTGTGTGTATCTCCAGCTATCAATCACTTGTCTTTTTGTATTATTGAGGTGCCTCCCAAGTAAATTAGACTTGCAAGGTGAGGTCTGTAGTTCATGGAGTCTTCTGCACTTCTCTCTCCCCCTAATACAGAAGGCTATATTGTTTGTTTGCATTTAATCTCTGTATCCTGCACCTCATTCTGGTTGTGGTGTGAAAACTTTCACACATAGCAGGGTTTTATAGCATGCCCATAAACTGATCAAACTCTGAACTAGTCTGACTTTGTCTGGAAGCTCATTTCACAGCCATTGAATGAGAATAGTTGATCTCCAGATCTTATATGATTCATCCTGAGTTTTGTAAACTCTCTGGCAGTTCATGGATGGAGATATGCCATAGGAGATGTAATTCAGTCTTGATCCATTGAGGACTTTGAACATTGAAATCAAAGCTTGAACAAGCCGGGGAAGCACATTAGGAGCCAATGGAGGGGCCAGAACAAAGCGATAATATGCTTTGTAGCAAACTCTGTCTGTGTTGCTTCTACCCGCAGTCACAGATGCAGTGGGCTACCATATCCAGTCTGGGACTGATGAATTCAAGGATAATGGTGGCCAAATTTGAAAGTGGGGAGTAGGAAATGGATCCTAATGAATCCTAATCAGATAAAAAGCTGCACTAAATTAATCTTCTGGCAGAAAGTACCTTGTTCATGCATATCACAATTTTAAACTTGTTTTAAATGCAAGAGATTTGATGTATTTAAAAACAATACTTTTCCTCTCCCCGAAACATTAAAGTGAGGAGTCTGAAACTCTTCTCCCCATAGTTTGGAAATATTTACTGGGGTAATGTCTTGCATTTTAGATTTTCATCCTGAGAAAACAAAGGTGCCCTGCGATTTCTGTGGAATTCACCCAGCAGTGAGTTATAATCTATTAAAAACTAGGAGCAAAATTTCAGTTCTTAAATTTCAAGGAGTTTGCTTTGTTGTGATGCATGCTTTCCCTTAGTAAAGAAGGGGAAGACTGCCTTAAAAAAATTGACAGTCTTTGCTCTCTAAACAACTGACTTCTAAAGGAAATAGTGAGATGAGTACTGAAGAGAAACTATCCACCTTACTAATACCTCAATTTGACTGTCTGAAAATATTAAAAATATTAGCAATATTTGTAATAATAACAGTTCTTGCCAGAAATTAGCAGAATAGTTTTGTCTTTTATTAAGTTTCAAATTAGATTCTTTTTGCTATGCTATTTCTGGAACAATTATTTTCCTGTGTATGCAAGTATTTCTTTTTAAATTTTGCTGTCTTCTCTTTTTTTTCTCTTTAATTGTCTAAATGTATCTCATGTTTTTCTTGAGTCTTTTCTAAATGTTCAAGACTCTCTCTAAATTGTTACTGTCAGATGAGAATGATGTATCTTGAAATAACATGTTCAAAACAAACGCCACAAACAGTTCCCAAAACCACCAGAACCCAAACCTTGTTGAATACTGTTCACCATATTCACAAACTGTTTTGGGTTTTTTTTTTCAGCTGTGGCAAAATTGTTTCAGTGATTTTGAGTCATGCAAATATAAAAATAAATAAATTGAAAATCTATATGCATATGTTATGATTGAAATTTTATGACTTTGTAATTGAAGTTAAAAGCTTTGGACAACTTGTTTTATACTCTTCATTGAGGTAGGAAAAACTATTCCATTTGAAGAAAAACAGTTCATTTACTGAAAGCTCTGAACATTTATGTGGCATCTCATGAAAATAGAGAGAGAATGTGCTAAGCATAGGATGAGGCCTTATCTCCCTAGACTGTCCAAGCACTTTCCCTGTAAAGGTGCTTTGATACCCTGTGGACCTTACTTATTATCCTGTAGGGTTCTGAGACTCTCTTGAGAACTGAAGGTATTCAGCACCTTGCAGGCAGAGAACGTGTGTTCTATCACTGACCCTTCCTAGGTTTTCTTTTGTTTGAGTGGGAGGGGGAGTTTGGTTTTTTTTTTAACATGCAGTATGAAGGCTGGAGTTTGTTACAATCCACTGTTGGTCCATTTTTTGCAGTTTTTGAAGGTGTCATTTTTATTTTGGATCTCCTACCAGGATGAAGAGATTCAGGGGAAGAAGGGGGTGTTTTTGTTTATATAGCAGGTGGGGAAAATAATGGTCAAAGGGGAAGGACCAAATTGCATTGTTAAATAATAAATGCTCCAATAAACATGTATAAAATAAAAGAAGCACTTACTGAAATCAAATCCATATTTTGCTACTTAGAATGCAGATCACAATTTTACGAATTGTTATACAAGAACAATAATACATTTGTGCAGAAGAAATATGGTATTTTTCCTCACTACCATTCCCCTTTCCTGACCGGATCTACTTGAGTGGAGGGGTTTGTTTACAGCTAGCAGAAGGATCTCTGGACTCTACAGTAGTTCAGTAGGAGTTTATCGCCAGCCCTGAAATTCCACCCCTTGGCACACCATGTGGAAACAGAAGTGTTGTTTTTGCAGACCTCATTTTAAAAAGTTTTTCCATAGTAAAAATAACCGTGTTAACGAAAAATAAACCTAATCTATTTGAAAGTAGATATTTAGTTTATTAACATTGGATTACTTGGAATTCAGAGAATATTTCATGCATGGATAATTCATTAAGTGTTTAATTACACTTGTTCACTCTTGCCTTCTATTTCTTTTTAGTAGAGGCGAGGATCACAGTTCCTTGACCCACTTGATTTAAACGCAGCCAATATATAAATAAAGTATGTCTGTTGCACCTTCCTTCTCCGCCTCTCTTCACTTTGCTTATGCTCTTCTTTGTCTTGCTGTATCACAACAGCCTGGAAAGCAGAGGTGGAGCATATTTTTAAAACCTGGTGCCTGCAGGCTGTATGATTTGTTTGTGCATTTTTAGGCAGTTGATCTAATGTGAATTAAGCAAAAAACCAGATTTTTGGTGGAGAGATTCTTGATTTTGGTGCTCAGTATTTTGAGTCTCTCCTAGATAGATACATTTAAGGTACATAAATGAGGTGGGGAAGGTGAGGCTTCTTTTTAAAACTGATTTTGGAGGTTTCTTCAATTCTTTCACATTTAATATATTTATTTTTCCTTTTTTTTATGGCAATTGATTTGTAGGATAGAGAGAATCTGTGGTCTTCCTCTCTCTGACTGCAACTCCCACACCATCCTCTGAATGTTCAGCTGCCTTCTTCATACATGACAATATATTCTTCACTACTTTTTACTGTTGTTAAGCTCTTTCCCTTTACCTTCCACAGCACTCATCCCACCTAGGATCGCCATCCACAATCTCTCCTTTCAGGTCCTACGTCATTTTGGTTTGATTCTGACCACCTCTGATTTAAAAAAAAAAAAATCAATTTGTCTTCTGACTGAGTCTGTTGGAACCACTGCTAGAAGCAGATGCTGACATCCTGGGGGCAGTTTACTCTCTCACCCAGAGAGAGTCAGCTGGCAGCTTTTAAAAATTCCAGATTTGGTGTAGAAATTGAATTAGCATATGCAAATAAATTAGTATAATATCTTAATAAAATATTGGGTCAGAACCATGTACATTCCCTATATGGATAAAAATATTTATGCTTCCTCCGAAATTCCCATTAGTAATTGGGCACAGAACATTTTTTTGCCCCTGAAAAAGCACAACCCTGTGCTTGCCAAACAAACAGCACAGCCTGTGTTTGGGGGTGCTTTACCTTGTGGATGTTTTCCCTTATGGAATGCTCACAGCAGTTGATATGGCTGGATATGCTTTTGTAATACAAACAAGGGATGAAAAGCACAGTTCAGTAAGTACATTTAACCTCCCTGTATTTGGGAGTAAACGTTTCCTTTGCTTCTCATTTATCTGTGGTCACTGTAGCCTCCACAGGGTGTGCTCAGGATTGCAACTCTACATTCCTACTTGTTCTGGAGAATTCAATTCCAGAGGCAGCAATTTCATAATCTGCATTTTTTTCCTTCTACAGTTTTTCATGGAATTTATAGTTATCAGCCCAAGAAATGCTGCCTCACCAAGTTCGGCCTGTGCTAAGAATTATTTGGCACACAGCCTGGACAAGGCTGTAACCGTACCGGAGCCAAAGGAATAAGTAAATAGCATGTTGGGTATTTGACTTTTACCTCATTTATTCAGTTTGTTGCTGCTTGTTGTGTTATACACAATCTCACATACAGTTGAATGAGATGATTTTTCTCTTGTCCTCAGTCTTTCAGCTGAGACTGGGGATACTTCCCCATCATGTCCTGAGGCAAACAACCCAATATGGGTCCAATCCATCATACTCCCCAGCAGAAAGGAAATTCTGTCAAGGCATGTGTCCTCATGTTACTTTATGAAAGTCAAAAAGAACAGGCTTCATTAGTTGTCTCTGAACAAATCCCATACAGCAGTCCAGATCAGTTGTCTGTATTTTTCTGAAAAGTTTGTGTAGAATGCCTTAGCTTAAGAACTCATCAGGTTAATTTTCCCATTTTAAATTTCACAAAACATTAATTCCTGATATAGTATTTTTGGGTGGGTTAATGTGGGGGGTGGGATTCGTGTATCTGGCTACAAAGGCACTGTAGGTACACAGCAACTCTGAAGATCAGGCTATGCACTTAAGTACCTAAGATTAGGCCTTAACTTGGGAAATTTTGCCCGTGGTGTTTCAGAGGAACTATGGGGCATGCATGCTGCTACATTTTTTTAAACAATACTCATCAGCATTTTTAGCAGTGTGCTTGGAAGCCCATCTTGACCAATGTGATGGACTGTAAAGGATCTGGCAGAGATCGATAAACATTGAGCAATGAAGAATTTAAATAGTAAATGATAATAGCACCTTTGGTCCATGGTATGCCAGACTCTGATCTCAGCTACCACAGTATGGTAGCATCAGGCAGATATTCTCTTTTTAGTATAGACCACTGTAGTAGATTTAGCACAGTAGGCTCAGACACACAAGCACATATTTAGGATAATTTAAATATGACAGTGAGAGGCGAACCTTGAAAAGCTGGCAAGTTTGATTCAAATGAACATCTAAAAAAGTGCATGTTAAATTCTCATAAAATGCAAAATAATCTGTACTTTTTTGTGTAGAAATGATGTTGAAAGTCTGATAAGGATGATAATAGGCCTAACTGGTGCTATGGAATCTAGAAAGGCAGCACACAGATGCACATTCCATGCATCATTCCATACACCAAAGTTCCCATTTGTTGCTGTTCTGACTTAACTGGGCCAGACCTGCTCTTTCAATTACAAATATTTTAAAATGCTCAAGATATGTAGGATGGGTTTAAAACATGGTCAAGGCAAAGCAATCAAACATCACAAACCTTTTGTGAGGGTGTGTTCCCCCTGGCTCCACTGAGATGGTAGTGCTTGCTTACCCGTTTTCCGAGCCTTCACCTTTCCGTGTACACTGGGTGGCGCAGAGTCTATAAAGACCCTGTCCTGTGGATCCACTCCTGGGTTCTTGTTTTGTGGGAAAACTTTTTTTCTCTCTGAATTTTTCAACTTCAGCTGTCAAGAATTTATAAGGCCTGTGAACATATTGTCAGCAGAGCTTGTAATTGCTGTGAGTCCCACAGTCTACTATCTGTAGCTGTGCCTGTGGAATTCATTAATTTCTGAGGCCTGAAATTTGGGGCTCATTCATGTGATCATAAGCTCCAAAAGCTATTTCAGCAAAATTTCTAACTACTGCTCTCTACCTTCCCTCCGGTTATTCACCAAGTGATATGACATCATCTGAAGGGGCAGAGATACACTTATTGCATCTTTTTTTTTTTCCCTCCTCAGTATCAGCTTATGTACTGCTTGTTGACAAAATTGTGATCTCTTTTCAATCAAGGGCCTGAATCTGAAGGCTGTAAGCACCCGTCTTTAAAGTACTCAAAGATCCCTTCTATCCACCATGGGCTGACTGGACATGTGGAAGAGTACACTGTTGTAATTCATATACTCGAAGGCAGTGATTTTCAAACTTTTTTTTCTGGGGACCCTGTTGAAGAAAATTGTTGATGCCCGTGACCCATCTGGAGATGGGGGGGTTTGGGGTATGGAAGGGGCTCAGGGATGGTGCAGAAGGTTGGAGGGTGAGGGCTGCGGGGTGGGACTGGGAATGAGGGGTTGGGTGTGGGAGGGGGCTCTGGCCTGGGGGTTAGGAGGCAGGAGGGGCTCTAGGTTGGTGGTGTAGGCTCTGGGGTGGGGTCAGGGATGAGGGGTTCTGGGTTTGAGGCAGGGGCTCAGGGCTGGGACGGTGATTTGGGGCGTGGAGTTGGGGTGCAGACTTATCTCCGTCGGCTCCTGGTCAGCGGCACAGCCGTGCTGCAGAGGCAGGCTTCCCACCTGTCCTCGCACCATGGACCACGCTGCGCCCCAGAAGCAGCCAGCGCCAGCAACAGCAACCTAGGCAGAGGTGTGCAAGCAGTTTCATGCAACCTTTTCCCCCAGGCACTGCTCCCGCCCCCAACTCCCATTGGCTGGTGCTCGGGGCAGAGGCAGTGCGTGGAGCCCTGTGGCCCCCCTGTCTAGAAGCCTAGCAGCTGGACCCACTGCTGGCCACTTCTGGGGCACAGCACGGTGTCAGAACAGGTAGGCACTAGCCTACCTTAGCTGGGCAGCACCGCTGACGGGATTTTTAATATCGTGGTCGGCGGTGCTGACCAGAGCAAGGCAACCCAGTGCCTTACATGCTGCGACCCAGTACTGCGACCCATACCACAACCCACGGTTTGAAAAACACTGCTCTAAGTGACAGCTAGCTACTCCAGACTGTGGGTACAGGGTGCACATGTATATAGGGAAGATGTTGGAAGTTTAATTGCAAATTTCTTGAGTGTCTGCTCTTCAGGATTTTTAAACCTATAAAGAACTATTTTCTGTTCTTGCACTGTGGCATTTTCATAGGTCTAACAAAAAGCAGAATTTGGTCATAACAGTCTATTAATGTTGTTCTAAAGAGCAATATCTTCTCATCTTTAACTTTCTTTTAACCAAACTATTTATCTGGGAGTAAAAATTCAATTAGATAAGGACCAGTGATCACTTTTTGGTTTAAAAAAAGGTTTAAAGTATTTTTTCCTAGTGCATGTATGAAATGTGCTCTTCCTGTTTTAGGTCTCAATATTGCAAATACTCAGCACATGCGTAACTGTTAAGCACATGCTTAAGTGTTTGTGGAATGATGACATTAATATACAAGTTGTCCATCTCCTGTTTTAAAAACCTTGCATTTCTGTTCATTTGTTTTTATGTTCGACTTAAAAATAAACATGTATGTTTTCATTGGCTTTGAGCCTAAGTTTTTAATGGTGAATATATTAATTTAAGGTGACAGACCCTATCTTCATGATTACCCTCACAATATTCCTCTATAATGCACAGAAAGAACAGGAGGACAACCCTTAGCCCGTAGAACTTAAACAAAATAGGAGTTACTTGGAGAAAGCTGTAATTCTTGCTAATTTTTCCTCTACAAATCAAACACCAAATTCACTTCTTGTGGTTGCCTCTTTTGGGTCTTTAGGAGTCAGCAGCTTAATTTCTTGGTATTCTTTGGTTCTGAACAGGTCTAGAATATCAGAAAAGTAGTCTTCTTGTATTTTCATGATTCCACTTCTATCTGAAAGCAGGAATTGGAGGAAAGTCTGAATGGAACTGAAAAAAATTAACCAAACTTTTCCACACACATGCGATGTTTACTGCAGTTTTTGACAGTAGTTCTGATCAGACCTTATATTTTCTGAATAATTTCATCAGTTAAATTCGGTCTATTAATTACCTAGAAATTCTCCATGAATTTATACTAATACTTTGACAATCCATCCCTCCCTGTCTAAATCTTGAAGGTGAGGTAAAGAAAAAGAAGAAAAATATGTAGCAAAATAAAGCAGACATTTTGAAAGTCTATTGCTTGTGACTGCTGTAGGAATAAAATTCCATATAAGATAAAGTATTTCATAGAAGACATTTATTTTGGGATTGATTTTTTTAAGTCCTCTCCATTCCATTTTTAGAGAGTATGCATTTTTTAAAACAGAATATATTTTAGCAGTAGCTGTGTTGAAAAACAAAGTTGCAAAAGATCATGTGACAAGGCTACATTAATTAGCTTCTCATTTCTACATTATCTTTAGCAAACCAGCCTAATTTCTAAATCAAGTTGCTTCCAAGTCATCATTATGCAATTGAATAAAGAATCTTAACCAGGAAATTTACTTCATTAAGGGAAAAGAAATGCCTAAATCTGTCAACGCTCACTTGCAATCAGTGTCCCCTTCCTGGTCAAAGAAGGTGGAGAACTCATTCTTGGCAATATGTGGAGTGGCCCCCTTGGTTTAGTGTCACACTTTCTCTATACAGTGAATTAACATAATGGTCCCTTCTGACCTTAAAGTCTATGAGTCTAACATCCATTCATTAATGTAACTTCTTGTAGTCTGATTAAATTTGGATCTGCTTAAGGTTGAAAAAATATCCAGCAGACTTTTGATAGATGGTGAGCCTTCCCTTCTGCTCTTTTCAACACAGTTTTTGGAGGTTCCTACACTCTAGATGACATAAGGAAATGGAAATCAGACTGGCAAAGAGAGTGGGAAATTTTTTCTACCTGATTATTTTTCTTGAGATTTTATGTCAGTCCAAATGCTTTCTTTTTTCATATTAGCAACTGCTGATGTATCGTTTACATTTTAATGCCTATGGAGAAACCATGTGTTTCAAGATATTGTGTAAGCGAGTTTCATGTGACTCTCATTGAGCCAGCAAGCAGCAAAAAAATATTAGCATCATTTCCAGCAGCTAACAGGGAGGTACTATATCCCACATCTGAACCATCATAGAGGATCTCAAAAATTTTCAGGAAGGAAATATTTTCCATATAAGTGGGCCAAATTGTGTCTTCAGAGGTGCTCATTCTATGTCAGTAGGGTTGCATGCCTGTAATTGAGGACAGAGTATGTGGATCACTTTGTTGTAATTACATTTTGACTGTTTTTTGTATTGGTTTGATATCCTTAAAATATGGTATGCATCTTAGGGCTTGTCTGCATAGGGAAATTGACCAAAATAGCTATTTCAGTCAAGCTATTCTGCAGTAGTTCCCTGTGTGGATATCCTGTTCTGGAATATGTCACCTTATTCTGGAACAACAGTTATCCTGCAATAAAACAACTTTTATTCCAGAATAGAGTGCTCACACGGGGAGCTAAAGCTCATTCTGCAATAGTTATACAGTCAACTTCCCCATGTAGACAACTAATGTAATGTCTTCCTTTCTCATTCAAAGCCATATACATTCTCATCCACAAAGTCAAGAGATGTCAGCTGTTTCCAGTTGCAATATCTCTTATGTACATTATTGAGTTCTGCACTTAAATTCCTTTGACTGCCTTTCTTGTCTGTCGTAATGTGTTTTTTTTTATAGATATTTCTCATGTGTTCCTTGGTACAGCTTCATGTGTGTTTTTGCTCCCTCTTTCTTAGTGATATGACAAGAACAGTAGAGATTTCTGGGGAAGGTGGCCCTCTGGGGATACATGTAGTACCCTTCTTTTCATCTCTGAGTGGAAGGTAAGATGTTTTCCATTTTTTAGAGAAGCATGTTAATGAAAAATGCGTCAGTTGTGTTTATTTCTCTTAAAATATCTCTACTGTGAAAACATCAGGGGGAGCTAGAACTGTTTTTTAACAGCGAATAACCAAGCCCAATATACTGTATTCCTTCACTGACATACATCTATTTGGTTCTGTGTGTATATTCAGAGAACAAAACTCATTTCTGTTATATGTTCATAATGTTTGTACTTTCAAGGATCTCTGCATTTTTTTTTTCCTGAATGAACACATGGTAACATGGTCTCTAGTTAAGATTATTGTATTTCTTGAAAGATGTTTTTCTGTCCAGTTGGATTTTTCTCCCCGACCCCTTGTTGCTAAATAGCAGAGCAGACAGAGAAAAGTCAAAATGACTGGCTTGTCAGTTCTTCCCTTTTTTTTTCAAGTCACCTTTCAAATTAGGTTCTTTAGCATTTACAAAATATACTATGGACTTTACTTTTGCATGGTAAGATTATTTTAATTGTAAATTATTAAGCATAGTTTATTGAGATCCACTACTATAGTGGAAAGGTCATATTGATGTACTGTAGTTGAGTATATGTCAGCATTTTCATCATAACTCCCTATTTTCCAAGTTATGTAACTTGGATGTAAAAATTTTCTCTAGACTAAAATTTGACATATGAGGTTTCTGCCAAAGAGCTAATTTGTAGTGCTGTCAGTCTGAGAACACTGTTGACAGGGATGGAAAATTGCTAGTGTCATAAATGGCATCACTTTATAGTAAAATGGCTGCTTCTAGTATTAGGCCAATTATAATTACAAACTTTTAAAAAAAGGTCACAGTCTAATCAGGAAGTTAAATGTTTCTTAACTTATCGATTTTTCAGAATGTTAATTAAAGTCAGGAGAAAAAAAAGTGGTATTTGTTTCTTTTCAGGTAGTATATTGTTTGTGAATATTTTCTCAGCCGGATCTGAGACTTTAGATGGATTCAAATTCAACTGGAGTATTTTAGTTGCCAAATCAAAAAGCAGGTTGACCATCTGCTGCTTGAAAAGATGTCATCACCTTATTTCAGGAGGAAGGATTGGAAGTCAGGAGTTCTGAGTTCTATCATTGGCTCTGTCACAGACTTCCTGTTTAACCTTGGGCAAGTCGCTCTGTTTCCTCATCTCTAAAATATAGGCAATACTTCCTTATGTTATAGGGGCATAGTGAGGCTTAATTTGCTAATTCTTCTTTGAGATCCTCAGGTGGAAGACACCATAAAATTGCAAAATATTATCAGTAATTTAATATTACTGCAATACTTGTGATGCTGAATTTTAACTGCTTAGGGTATCTTTAAAATAATTCACTGAACAGCCAGCAGAGCTCCTTGGCCTACTTTCTGTGCATGTTAATATTCTTGTTTTCAAATGCTGTGGAGCATGGCTTACAGCAAGCTATTTTTTGACAGACAGGCTGAATGTTTACCCAGTTGTCTTGAGAAATTCTGATGACACTTGGCAGAATTGTACTGGTGTCTTCTGTAAAATACCAGAATGGTTTAACCACTTGTTCCTGTTATTTAATCAAACATGGACTAGTGCATACATTTCATAATTCATCAAAACACAAGAAGGATGTTGATGACAGGGCAGGTTTTATCAAGCATGTTGGCCATCCGCCTTGACTGGTGTTTTTGTTATAACAGTTTGTAGATAAACTGGTATTTTCTAATAAGAATAGTATTGATATTACACTAATACAAGTATTCATCTTCAGTGAATAACGTTTAGGAATAATGTTTCATTGTAATCCTATTCTGTTTGTTTTTTTTCAGAATTAGTTTAAGCAAAATGCTTGGCACTTAGGCTTTAATATACAAATGAGCAACAATAACTAGTTGAAATAGTTTTTCATTTTCTTTGCACTTTAG
The DNA here is from genome assembly GCF_025201925.1 of Gopherus flavomarginatus. Classification (NCBI taxonomy): domain Eukaryota; kingdom Metazoa; phylum Chordata; order Testudines; family Testudinidae; genus Gopherus; species Gopherus flavomarginatus. Next base: position 20,354,885 of record NC_066626.1, on the reverse strand, counting down.
ACTTACCATAAAAGAAAAGAAATTAAATTTAAAAATCACATTAACGTGATGTTAAAGTTGAGACTTCATACAATAAAAGTAATGAGGTTAGGCTGTCACAGTATATTTAACTCAACCCGTGTGTCCAGATAATGCAGCACATATGGAGAATATCAGGCCAGTCAGTGATCTTATAGTTCTATGTGGCTGTTGACTCTGGGCACAGTGGGATTAGTTAAGATCACAGCAACAGACTTAATTTTCAATTTCTTTAATTTCCTTATTTTTACTGGATTGAATCTTAAGGTAATTATTTGAAATTAAATTGTAATATTTAACTCCTTAGTTGCAGCTAATTGGCTGTTTCTACTGGTATTCATGGAAATTGTCAAATTTTGCCTGCCCTCAAATAAAAAGCTTTCTTTCATACGCTACAATGTTATTAGGGGATCTTCTACATGACAAATTTATTACAATGCAAAATTCCAATCTAGTAATGCTTCTTAGTGGAAAACGCACACTTAAAAAAAAAATTTGTAGATAAACAAAACTCATATCTTTTTGCCTTAGTAGATTTAAATACAGATCAGATGAATAGTACTGGTGTAAAGGAACTGTGAAGTTGAAAATTATATATTGATACTTTACTGAGTGAAACCAATAAAAAGGGCCTCTAAGGCTATGTCTATATTATAATGTAAGCCTAGGGTTAGTGGAACCCAAATCAGTAGATCCTGGGTTAGAAAACCCAGTTCTTGAGCATCTACATTGATTGATTGTCAACCATAGACTGGAAATTTTCTAACCCAGGCCTAACTCGGGGCTCCGATGTCCATGATGCAGTACACAGACTCAAATCCAACCAACCATATCCCAGATTTCCTAGCACCCCCCCGGAATGTGGCCGCTCTAACCCTTGGTTTGTGGTGCAGCGTGGAAAAAGTTGAATCTCCACCAAACTTGATTGTCCAAAGGAAGAGAGAGTTGTTCCATGGGATTGTGGGATCTCCCAGTGCTCAAATCTACTAAGACTGCATATATACTGCAGAGCAATAGGGATTGGACCCAGGGTCTGACTTGACTCAGGTTTGGACCCACCACCCCTGTGGGATCCTATGACTCTGGGTCCAGGCCCTGGATTAGCACGATTCTGTGTGTAGATGAAGGACGAATATAGGCTTAAGCCTGAGTTTGAACCCTGATTTTACATTGCAGTGTAGACGTATCCTAAATGTCATCTATGTTATGGTATGTGAAGGTTAATGCATAAAAATAGGATTATAACGGGTCTGTGTACACACAAAGTCTTCAATTACATGGAATGTTAGACTAGTCTCGGTGACACCCCAGGTTTTTAATCTAGTCTCAAGCAAGTACAGTTTTCTACCTGAAATCATTCCCATTTGCTGATTTAGTGCTTAGCATAGGGCTTAGCATGCTGTGGGAAGGACATCAGCCTCTCTAAGGCAGAAGTCTGACTCTTCTTTACGTAATTTACTTTGCACTTCTGCAACACTTTCTGTTTGAGCTTCTGAAAACACTTTACAAATATTAATGTAGTAAACCTCACAATACGCCTGTGAGGTAGGAAATTAATATTGATCTCATTTCTCATGGAAATGAGGAAACTGTGCATCAGTGGGGATTTAACTGACTTGAGAAACAATGTATAGGAAGTCCATAGGAATACAACCCAGATCTCCTGGCGAGGACTTTTCAAAATTTTAATAACAAATGCACACTGCCCCTCCACCTGGATCACTGTGGTTTGCAGAGGTTCAAGAAATCCTAGGCCTCAATATGGGCAAGATTAGCCTAATTTCTCGGTTTCTTTGGACTTGACTAGAAAGAGATTGTTCTTTGTGCACGTCATCCCTTCGTCAGCAGAAATGGGCTTCCAATTCCTTGTAGCAATGCCTCTGTATTTTGATCTAGTACAATTAGAATCACTGCTTTGCACTTATCTTTAACCTTTTCCTTGTAATTGATTCCATCTTATTTGTTAACATGTATCTGTCCTGCATAAATTCTATCCTACTGTTTTGTCTGGAAAGATGGGGCTGGTTTCCCCCTCCCTTTCTCCAACCCCAGATTAATGTGGTTAGCACTTTTTGAAGTGTTAAGAACAGTTACCAACAGTGTCAGCAGACTAAAATTATACTGGCTGGTTTCGTATTCTTTTTGGAGTCCTTGTTCGTTAATGGAAAATAAATTTTGGAAATCTCTCCTTTAGACTAATGACTTAATATGGTGTGATTGGTAGACTGTAAGAAGAACTTTGTTCCTTCCTCAGTAAAGACCAATATCTATTTGTAATTATTATAAATGTCTTGTATACAAATCTAATATAGAATAAGCATCAGCTTTATTATTGCTTTTCAGGATTCTAGGACTCTTTATCCGTGGCATTGAGGAGAACAGCAGGTCCAGGCGTGATGGTCTTTTCCATGAAAATGAATGTATTGTGAAAATTAACAATGTGGACCTCGTAGATAAAACCTTTGCACAGTGAGTGCTGCTTAATTACTTAATTGATTCTGTTAACCACTAGAATTTTCTATAATGCTGTACTTATTGAGGTGATTAACGTAGCATGGTGCAAGTAAAATACCATAAAATATGTATATAACTAAAGCATCATAATTCTCTTTCATGAAACTTCCAAATGCAGTAATATATAGTTCCCATCATAGACTCAAATCATAGAAATTATAATATTGGAAAAACCTTCACCTGTCAGTGAAGTAGAACTTCCTACAATGTATTCTAAATTGTTTTGTCCATTCCAGTTTTAAAGAATTCAAACAATGGAACACTACTTCCGATGAGATACTATTCAGTGTTTGGAAATTTTTCCTTAGATCAATGCTTTTGTATTTCATTACTCCTTATTGCATGCCTTTGGAACATCCTAAATAAATCCTCTTCCTCCTTTGTGTTTACACTTCTGAAAGTTATTGGAGTTACATTATCACCTATTAGTAATTGTTTAGCCAAACAATACTGTGTAGATTTAGTTTGCATAACTTATTTTTAAAAGTCAGTCCCTTCACCCCCACTTACTTTTTTTACCTGTCTTTTACTTCCTTCCAAGTTTTTGATAAATTTCTAATATTAATGTATCCAAAACTGAACATATGGTATTTTTGGTGGTGCCCACAACTTCTGAGAGTGTGGTGTTTCTGTAAATAGTTAAGAAAGAGAGAACCTCTTGTGCTACAACTCTTTTCAGGTGTCTAAAAATGGTTAAAGTAATGATTTCTAACACAAAATGTACAGCAGTTGAACTAAGTTGCAAGGCTTACTTTAGGTTAAAAGCATAGGGTAGTAAGTTTTGTAGTTTTGAGTTAAAATCTTTTGACTTTATTGTCCATCCCTACCTGGTTTATGTAACAGAATACTTTGGATAATGTGTGCATTCAAGAAGACTTTTTTGCTGGAATGAATAGCCTCTTAAATTTCATAGTCACAAATATTTGCTTAAAATAAATAATAATTTATTTTTATTTTTAATCCCTATATTAAAAGACACGAGTGATATTCATCAGACAGCAAAATCTGTTGAGGGCTCTGGGGAGTTGATGCTTAACAGTTTAAACCATAAGCCAAATGCTCAGTGTTTATGCTCAATGCAAATTTTCAGTGTTACATATGAATATGTGCAGATCTACAGTAGTTTGATTAAAAACAGTGCTGATCTTATGCTTTAGTAGTTAAGGTTTTTGTGGGGTCCCCCCCCCTTTTCCCTGGTTTGTACATGTTCAAAATATCTAATATCTATTCCATGGTACATTTTCGTTTTGATGATTGGTTAGGTTCTGACACTTGTCAATCTTTCCCCCCTGCAGTGGAAAATAGTTTCCACATCATAACAGAGTTCCATGGCCCCATGCATCCCCTGCTCTCACCTGCCAAATGTTCACAGATGATGCTAGGAAAACCTGGTCACTTCAGCTTCAAATCAGCAAAGTGTATGCTTAAGAAAAATCCTTATTCAGCGTGTTTAAGCACATGCTTAGCTAGAAGTATCTACTCAGGTGCTAGTGTAGTTAATGGGACTTGGGCATTTGCTTAATTTTAAGGACCACCTTAAGTGCTTTGCTGAATTCTATGGACTGCTGAATCAAGGCATTTGTCCCATAAAACTGAAATGCTGAAAAAAGTTTTAATGCTACATTTGAATGCCTTCTGCATTTCTAGTCCCTGCCAGAAAAGGGAAATTTTGAGAAAAGGGAAATTTAGGCAAGAAAAACAGTAGATCGAAATGTGATGTGTAAGGTTAAACATAACAAAACTCCATCAACCTATATTGTTTGTATTTTCGTATAGCTATTTTTAGTCTACTACATAGGTAGATATTTTTGGTGACGTATTATACAGGTAAGAATGCAAGTATGCAAACGTGTTGCAGTACGACTGTAGATGTGGTCCAGCATTGTTGTACACAGGTACACATATTGGTATTTGGTGCAGTGTTGTTATATGCTAGTAATAAGTCAATAAGTAATTGATGTAAAGCTTTTATATATAAATAATGTTGGTATTTGTTGCAGGCTAGTTTTGCAAAAGCAGTCCCTTTTACTTATTTAGTTATCAATTATACCACTAAATAATTTGATCCCTGAATTGTCAAATGAATTTTAAGTTATGGGGTTGTAATGTAAAGGCCAATGGTCTTATCTAGCAGCTAGTGTTCTGTTAAGAAAATAAAATACATCTTTCTCAAGTGATTTTTTGCGTTGATCAAATTATTTTTTGAATTTTTGAATAACTGTGTAGATGTTTGCAGTCCCCTTCCTGCCTCCTCTGGAACACACTATAGATTTTTAATGCCTCTGGGCCTGTAGCGATGTGGAGAATTTCACCCTCTGATTTCTCTGCAATACTGCTTGCTTTCTGGAATACTTGGAAGCACTACAGTAACTGTCAGTTCTCGGTCAGTTTCCCTTTTAAACTGAGAGATTGAGACTTGCTCAGTTTTTGCCAAAGATTTAATTTTCTTCTGACACCATGTAACCTACAAGAGTAAGATAATAGTCTTTACTTCCTGGCCCCATCACCTGAAGTGAATCGGGGGTACAAAAGCTTGATGCCTCTGTCAAATGACAGGGGTTTATAGTACTTGTTGCATTGGCTACTGATACAGAAAGAGTAATCAGTTTGACTGTATTAGTGGTAAGGTCGTGGTTTCTCCTGCTGATTGCAAAGCACAGACTGTAGTGATTACATGTTCTTTTTCAGTTTGTCTATTTTAGATGGAAGTTTTTGAATACTGCTCTGAAAGGTTGCTTTTCCTCACTAGAAGGCAATTTGTTGTAGTTTCATGTTCATAATGGTTTTGTATATCTCTACTGTGAGTCTCCTTTTTCATTTAGTGTTATTAAATTCATGTTCTGCTGGATTCTGAAGATCTTAGCACCTCTTTTGGTTGAGTCTTTGGCTTTTATTTCTTTAAGTATGCATTTGGGGGCTCAAAGAATTTGACTTTCACTGCTCATTACATTTTTCTTTAAAACAAACAAACGAACAAAAACGGGGTGGGGAGGGGGGCTGGCAGTTATTTTTCCCTCAGGTCCTGCTTCTAGGTTTCCTACAGATTTATTGGTGTTCTCACCATTATTTTTAGTTTGTGAGAGATCTCCTATTTCTCTCTCTCTGATACGTTTAAAATATGCATCTCCTAAAAATCAGCTTTTAAGCCACCATATAGTGCATTGTCAAGTGGCCGCTTGCAATGATATGAGAATGGGGAGTGGTCTGAGATAAATTAAGTGAAGATTTTACATTCTTAAATATCTATTAGCTAGTGGTTTAGGGATGAGAGAGAATTTTTTTTTTAAATAAACGATGTATGGTACAGAAGCAGGCATAACCTTCAACTCTGATGTCTGATGGACTGAGAGGCATAGTTCTTTCACTACTGTAGTTTAAAGCATTTTTGAGCTTTATCTTGTGTGTGTATAATAGAGTTGGGGCACTTTTAAACTCTTCTGCCCAGATTAATCTAGAGAGAATTTTGTCTAGAGATCCCTTTCAACGTGTCTTTGAAAAATTGTGAAGGGATGTTTTAGTGAATATGTAAAATATACCGTGGTTGTGCTTAAAAACTTTCCAAATCTGCCTTAAATAACTTGACTTTAGTATTTCTTTTATTTACTTATTATAATAGGCTATGTTGTAAATACTGAGATAAGATTGTCTAAGGAAATTGGCGAGTTTTTAATTGTGGCCATGCTGTTTAAAATGGGCAACTGTCTATCATCAGTTTCTCCTCATACTAAGATTGTTATTGAATTGCAAGCATTGGCTTGGAGTAGTTGTTAATGAGATAGTCTTCTCTTCTTTTCCTGCTTTTACATGTAGCAAGAATAGAACATTTCTTCTACTCAGGGCCAATTTGTGGGTTTTTTTTTTTTTTGGGGGGTTTTTTTGCGTGTCCATGCCCTGAGCTGTGCTGCTGCTCCAGGGTTCTGCTCTTCCATATTTGTTTTGGAAGCAGCTATGCACTTTCCTCTTCCAGGTCTCTGGAGAACCCTGCTGGAGAAATGCTACGCCCCACCATCTTTTCCACTACAGTTCCTCTCCAGTTATGAGATAACTGTTTTAGTCAGCGTTCTCCTTTAGAGTCTTGCTTCCTATTCCTCCTCACCCAAGAACGGTCTTTCTTGTGTTGACTCCAACTTAGGAGTTTGCAAGTGGGCAGCATTCATAGCAGCCCAGAGATCTTGCCAGCTTCACAAATCCCAATTCCTATTCAAAGCACAGGAGAATACTGTGATGTTGCAAATCTTACTGCATGTTTACTGTTGACTTTTGAAAGAGGATTGCTTTACTTTGAAATGTATAGTTATTTTTGTTTTCTGTTGGTAGAATAAATTCATAGCTGTAAACAATTTCCAAGTTTTCAGCAAGACATGTAGAAATATTGTACAGTGTGACCCTAAGCACCCTGTATTCAGACTGTAAACACTATTGTAGTAATCTTTGAACAAAATATGACTTTGAGTTACCATTTGAAAACTAATAACTCTCTGATTATTAATATTCTTGTGTGATGTATGCACATGGTGTGTATTAAGACTTTTGAATATACACTGGAATTAAAGTGTGTTTAAACTGGGCAACACAAGTATGTAGGTACAGAATTAGGCCAAGGCAGAAAACAAAATTAAACTAGCTAGAGACATAAAAGGTAAAAAGAAAACATTCTACGAATACATTAGCAGCAAGAGGGAAGACCAAGAACAGGGTTTGCCCGTTACTCAGTGAAGTGGGAGGCTGGAGGCAGAAATAATAACAGAAAATGTGGAAATGGCAGAAGTGCTAAATGATTTTTTTGTCAGTTTTCATCAAAAATTTAGTAGCAATTGGACATCTAACTTAATGAATGCCAATGAAAATGAGGTAGTATCATAGACTAAAATAAAGAAAGAACAAGTTAAAATTACTTAGACAATTTTAGGTATTTTCAAGTCACCAGGCCTAATGAAATATATCCTAGAATATTCAGGGAGGTGACTGAGGAGATATCTGAACCATTAGTGATTATCTTCTAAAAGTCATGGAAGATGGGTGAGATTCCAGAGGACTGGAAAAGGGCAAATATAGTGCCAATCTATAAAAAGGGGAATAAGGACAACCCGGGAAATTACAGACCAGTCAGTTTAAGCTCAGTACCTGGAAAGATAATGGAACAAATAATTAAGCAATCAGTTTGCAGAAATGTAGAAGATAATAGGGTGATAAGTAACAGCATGGATTTGTCAAGAACAAATCGTGTCAAACCAACCTAATAGCTTTCTTTAACAGAGTAACAAGCCTCGAGGATGTGGGGAAGCAGTAGATGTGGTATATCTTGACTTTTGTAAGGCTTTTGATACTCTCTCACATGACCATCTGATAAACTAGGGAAATACAACCTAGATGGAGCTACTATAATGTGGATGCATAACTGATTGGAAAACCGTTCTCAGAGGGTAGTTATCAGTGGTTCATAATCGAGCTGGACGGGCATATCAAGTGGGGTTCCGCAGGGATCAGTTCTGGTTCTTGTTCTATTCAATATCTTCATCAGTGATTTAGATAATGGCACAGAGGACAATACCAAGCTGGGAGGAGTGGCAAGTGCTTTGGAGGATAAGATTAAAATTCAAAATGGACTGGACAAATGGTTTGAAGTAAATAGGATGAAATTCAATAAGGACAAATGCAATATATTCCACTTAGGAAGGAACAGTCAGTTGCACACACAAAATGAGAAATGACTGCCTAGAAAGGAGTACTGCAGAAAGGGATCTGAGTGTCATAGTGGTTCATAAGCTAAACATGAGTTAACAGTGTAACACTGTTGCAAAAAAAGCAAACATCATTCTGGGATGTATTAGCAGGAGTGTTGTAAGCAAGACACAAGAAGTAATTATTCCACTCTACTTCACACTGATTAGGCCTCAATTGGAGTACTGTGTCCTATTCTGGGTGCCACATTTCAGGAAAGATGTGGAGAAATAGGAGAAAGTCCAGAGAAGAGCAACAAAAATGATTAAAGGTCTAGAAAACATGACTTATGAGGGAAGATTGAAAAGATTGGGTTTGTTAAGTCTGGAGAAGAGAAGACTGAGGGGACATAACCGTTTCCAGGTACATAAAAAAGTTGTTACAAGGAGGAAGGAGAAAAATTATTCTCTTTAATTTCTCAGGATAGGACAAGAAGCAACAGGCGTAAATTGCAGCAAGGGCGATTGAGTTTAGACATTAGGAAAAACTTCCTGTCAGTGTGGTTAAGCACTGGAATAAATTGCCTAGGGAAGTTGTGAAATCTGCATCATTGGAGATTTATAAGAGCAGGTTAGACAAACACCTATCAGGGATGGTCTAGATAATGCTTAGCCCTCCCTTGAGTGCAGGGGGCTGAACTAGATGACCCCTTGAGGCTTCTTCCAGGCCTCCGATTCTATGAACTATTTCAGGGGGACTGGGTAAACAGGTCTGCTTTCGACAAAGATATGTATATTTGATTATCTGATCAGCCTGGTTTTCAGACAATGAAGATCCATTTTTACATATTAGAGTTTTTAAGCTAACAAATAGGGGGAAAAGAGTATGGAGCTTTCCCCACCACCAGACTCCATGTCACCTTACTCACAGCTTGAATAAACTTTACGTTGTAGGGAGGGGGTAACCCTTAGAAGGACCCATTTTAAAGTTTTACTGGTCTGTAATGACTGGGGCAGCTGAACATGAAGTGACAAGCAACTGAATCAACTGATTTATGCAATACTATTGTATTATAAAAGTGTACAGAGTGAGGTCTTTTCTGAAGTGACACACTGGTGGTTAATATTATTGTGAAATGTGTGGATTAACACTATATGATGAAATATGGATATTTAATGATACTATGCTTTAAAGTCTGTGGCCAAATGGAGAAACAGGTTCCCTCTCAGACAGGAGAGAAAGCAGCTATTTACCTGTCTCCTATGTATATTAAGTATGGTGGAATGAAAACAGTGGAAACTCCATTAATGTACAGGGGAATGGGAAATCCAAAGGAAGGGAAAAACAGCATGAGTTTGTCATTCCCCTTGAAACAAAAGCATTGAACTTTAGAAGATGTAAGCAAAAATAGAAGCCGTCTTTGTCATCTCTCACTAGACAGACATCAGAGGCCAGAGCTCTTGCAAGATGAGAAATATGGATTCTTCAACCATTGAGGGGTTGAAGTCTCTGGAAACTGAATATAGCTGACACTTAAGAAGACAAGGGAAGTCAACGCTTTGTCTTCTGTGGGAGGTCCTGACTGAGGAAATGTCAACCAGGGGTGGAAAGGAGGAAGACTGATGAGGGAAGCCATTTAGAACAAAACCTATAACCTTCTAGATTAAGTTTTAGCTTTTTATGTTGATGTTTTCACTTTTGTTTGTATGTAGCCCTGTCTAGCTTTATTCCTTTAAATTGATATCACTTAACCTATGTCCAGTTGTTAATAAGCTTGGTTCGTTTTCACTATAAACTAGCTCAGTTCTGTGTTTGTAGGGAAGGGTATATTTACCCCAGTTAAGTTAATAAGCTGTGATGTGCTTTTGTGTCTTTAGAGGAACAACTAACCTTATTGTTTCTCTGAACTGTCCTGGAGACAGGACATTGCAGAATACATGGTTTGGGGAAAATTGGGAATGGAATTGTGTTGGGGTCACCCTGCAAGTAGTAACTGAGGCTGGTGGAAGTCGGTGTGAGGCTGCAGACAGGCAGCTAAGGTTAGAGCTGCTGAACCAGGGTGTGACTTGCATGCTGGTAGGCTGACTGTGAGTGGCCCAGCCTGGAAGCTGCAGCAGCAAAGCATTGTAAGGCACTCAAGCTGGTAGGCAGGCTGTGACTCAACTCCTTACTGGTCTGCATTGCACCAAACCTTGTGACACGCAGATTTTCTGGTTTTGATGTATCTGTTTTCATGCCTTTCTTTAAAGGGCTCAGGATATCTTCCGTCAGGCAATGAAATCTCCAAATGTCTTCTTGGAAGTGGTTCCTCCATATAATCGTGAACAATATGAAAAGTCTGTCATTGCTCCCCTTTGTTTGCTCACAAATGATGAAGGAGTTCCAAAAACAAAGGTTCCACCTCCTGTTCTTACGAAACCAACTGTGAAAACACTAGACCTCTCTGGAATGAACAGCCTGGAGACAGATCTGCAGGCAACACTACAACACACTAAGAGCCCCAATCTCCCAAGGTTGGGTAAGAAACCATCTTCGCCATCACTGTCTCCTCTGATGGGCTTCGGCAACAAGAAAAATGCAAAGAGAATAAAGATAGACCTTAAGAAAGGTAAAGGGTAAACAATGAGCAGTGACGTAATGTAACAATTACATGTTCTCTGTATTGGTACCTTAACTTTTAACTGAACTAGTGGCACCGGACCAGCTGAGTGTTTAAACAGTTTAGTTATTAATACTTTAATAAAAGATAACACAGTGTTCCGAATACGTCACTGGGGACTCTTGCCACGTTTTTCCTGCCCTGTTTTGTTTTTACATGCTGGTGTGACGTTGTTGGGGGAGGAAGTTCATATAAGATGATGCCGTTGCATTCTGCACTTAGGAAAAATGAGCAGAACAGGAAAAACAAATACAAAATTTCCATGGCTTTGTAGTTAGAAGATCCAGAGGCCACATAATTTGAAGTGAAGCAGCTGTATAGAGTGTGCGAGGGGGATAGTTTAAAAGAACGATAAAATAGAGCAAGTACATGGGAGCAGCAATTAAATTTGAGAACGTGCAGTGCAGCCCCACAGATTAATTGGAGTGGAGCTTTCAGGCACTTCTCTGTAATTCATGGATTTTGAAGCCAGAAAGGACCGTTATGATCATTTGGTCTGACCCGATAAGTGGTTCATGATAGGTAACATAGGCCAGAGGAGTTCCTGTTATGAATACCTGCATCAAGTCCAGTAGTTAGAGCACATATTTTATAAAGACATCCAGTCTTGATTTTAAAATGTCCAGTGATCGAGAATCTCCCACAACCCTTGATAAATTGTTTCAATGTTTAATTGCTCTCACTGTTACAATCAGCACATTATTTCTAGTCTGAATTTGTCTAGCTCCATCTCCTAGCCATTGGCTCTTGTTATCCCTTCGTTTGTGTAACTGAATAATTCTTTATTCTCCCAGTGTAGATACTTATAGCTGTGATCAGGTCATCCCTTAACTTTCTCTTTGATAAGCTTGAGTATGTCACTGTAAGCAGGGCCGGCTCCAGGCACCAGCTTAGCAAGCAGGTGCTTGAGACCGCCACTCCGGAGCGGGGCGGCATGTTCAGGTATTCAGCGGAGGGTCCCTCACTCCCGCTCGGAGTGAAAGTCCTCCCGCTGAATTGCCGCAGATCGTGATCGCTGCTTTTTTTTGGCTGCTTGGGGTGGCAAAAGCCTTGGAGTCGGCCCTGACTGTAAGGCATGTTTTCTAGTCTCTTAATCAGTCTTTTGACTTTTGTCTGAATTTCCTCCAATTTAACATCCTTTTTTGAAATGTGGATACCACAACTGGACAGAGTGTTCCAGTAGTGGTTGCACTAATGCCCAATACAGAGATAATATTAGCTCCCTATTCCTACTTGATATTCCTCAGTTTATAAATCATGACCCCCTAAGTCCTTTCCAGAATCATTGCTTCGCAGGATCGAGTCCCCATCCTGTAAGTAAGGCCTCTGTTCTTTGTTCCTAGATGGTATGACCTTATATTGGGCTGTATTGAAATTTGCCTTCACTTCCTTTGCTAAGCAGTCCAGATCTATCACCTTCATTATTTACCAGTCCCACACTCTGTGTCATCTGCAAACTTTATCAGTAGTGATTTTATGTTTTCTTTCAGAGCATTGACAAAAATATTAAATAGCTTAGAGACCAGAACCAATCCCTGCAGGACCTTACTGGAAACACACCCTTTTGATGTTGATTCCCTATTTACAATTATATTTCGCTATCAGTATGCTAGTTTTTAATCCATTTAATATGTGCCATGTTATTTTTTTAGTATTCTGTTTTTTTAATCAAAATGTAACGTGATACCAAGCCAAATGCCTTACAGAAGTTTAAGTGTATTTATCAAGCAAACCTATTATCTCATCAAAAAATGATAATAACTTGGTTTGACAAGTTTTATTTTCCATAAACTCATGTTAGTTGGTATTATAAAAACATTAATTCTTTATTATTCAAGTCCCGCATCAGCCATTCTGTTATTTTACTTGGGATTACTGTCAGGCTGGCAGGCCTATAGTTACTCAGGTCATCCTATTTACTCTTTTTAAATATTGGTAAAATGTTAGCTTTTTCTGGTCCACTAGAACATCTCCAGTGTTCCAAGTCTTACTAAACATAAGCAGTTAATGCTCAAGAGAGTTCTTTGGTCAGCTCTTTTAAAACTGCTGATTTAAAGGTGTGTAACTTTGGCTGCTGTTTAACATTCTGTGTAATTATTGTTGGAATGGAAAGTGTTCCATCATCGTATGATAGGAATACATCATCTGGCTTTTTCCTAAGTGCAAAACAGAAATATTTATTTAACACTTCTGTCTTTTCGTTATTATTACTGACAGTTCTACCATTTCCATCCAATAATGGACCAATGTCATTGTTAAGATTTCTTTTATTTGTGATGTTTTCAAAAAAACACAAAACCCTCTTTCTTACTGTGTGGTCTCTCTGCTGGCCATATATTTCTGCTTGTGTCCTTTTGCGTCCCTTATCAATTTTCAACAATTCCTAGCAAATAACTTCTATTTATTGTTATCAGTGCCCCGTTTTTTACATTTATTATTAATGGGGTTGTTTTTGTTCTGTTTATATTGCTGCTTTTTTGCTTCCCTTTTGAACCAGGCTGAGGTTTATTTTTTATTTTTAAACTGTCATAGCCTGCTTTCTCGATTTGTGGCTTTTGGGGCATCGAGTAAAATGTTCTGAAACAGTTCCCAATTATCATTCATATTTTTATTTAAATTTTTCTCCCAGCTGATTTGGTTCATAATTGTTTTCTGCTTTGCAACATTAACTCTATTAAATTCTGTTTACACATAACAAATGTAAGATAGTCATGATCACTTGAATTAAGCTACCACTAATTTTTAGTTCTGTGATATATTCTTCTTTAGCTTTCAATCTGAGGTTCAATATAGAATTCCCGTTATAGCTGCCACACTTTTTGTGTTAGGAAATAGTCAGATATGACTTTTAGAAATTGCAAGGGTGTTCTAATACTGGCAGCATGAGAACTCTAGTATATATCACCCAAATTTGAAATCGCTCATGTTGAGTTTTCACTATATATTACAGATGGGTGCTTAAGGAGACAGTCGTTGTCTTCTCTCTTGATTTGGTGGTCTGGAGCAGACACGCATTAGTACCAGTCTTGTGCTTTAACTGTTAAAACATTGATCCATAAGCATTCAAGATTATTTGCTTCCAAAGTTGGTCAGTGGCTTGGAAATAGGCAATGCCATCATGACACAGAGTGCTGCTACTCATTCCTTTTTGCACACTTGATCCTTCCTTAAATAGGTTATAACCAGAGATGTTGACATTCCAGTCATACAAATTTTTCCACCATGTTTCAATAATATCAACAAGGTTGAATTTATCCTCATAAATGAGCAATTTTAATTGCTCGTTTATTACTCCCACTCCTAGCGTTGGTGTACAGGCAATTAAAATTTTTCTTCTCTTGGTGCCTTGATTAATTTGGTTCGTGGCATCTTGATTTTGCGCTAAATAAATGCTCATTTGTTCGTCCTTCCCTCGCTTCACTCACTCCTTTTGTTGTTAAACATCCTGCTGTTCCCTAGAAGCTTGGTTCGCCTTCTGCTAAAGTGGAGGCTATCCAATCTATACAACCACTCTCTCCATAAGAGATAGGTCAATGTTCCTCACGATTAAAACCTGCTACCTTACACTGCTTAGTCAACAGTTCTCTACCAGAATCTCCTTCTTTCTGTCTTCCTTCACTCTTAGGACAGAAAGGATCTCAAGAAACATCACTTGGACATGGCTCCTTCAGCACTCTTGCAAGTTCTCTGAAGTTGTAACTTGTGAGATATCATGTGAAGCAGTGTCTTTAATGCCAATATGCAGGGCTGGCTTTGATAACCTCAATCTCCCAGACCCTTGCCGATCCGATGAAAACCTAAGTGTGCATAGATTTCTGCTTAAAATAATATCGAGTCATTCCACATTACCAAGACTTAAGTACAGTTTTCCATACCCTTTGAATGGTATAAAGTTATTGTGCTCTTCATCACTGTCACCATATTTCTGCCTTTAATTGAATTTTGAGCATATTTTGGGTAACAATCATGTCATTGATTATAGGCACACAATATAGTGTCAGTCAATCCCCCTTCCTGTATTTGTGCTGCTTTGCCTAGTTTTTTTACCATAATTTTCTTTGCTTTACACCACTATGCGCAAACTATTTTATGAGATGATTTGACTCTAAAGGATTAATATCTAAAGCAGTCCCAAAACTACCTGGGAAAGAGGCATTATATTTAGAGTGAGCCCTCCATGCATATTAACAGCAGGATCTGAACCTCTCTCTTCTGACAGTGGCGAAATACTTACTCTTCTGGTCCTCCATGAAATCATGCTCAATGGCTGAAGCAGCTTTCGTTGAAATCTAATCTAAATGCTTGCTCTTGATACTTTGTTTTTAAATTTTACTGTCCCGTTATTTTAATGAATATCATTTTCTTGTTGAAATTTACAATGAGCCTTCTCTATCTGCACGCTAGGTCCTGAAGGACTTGGTTTCACTGTGGTTACCAGAGACTCTTCAATCCATGGCCCTGGTCCTATTTTTGTGAAGAATATTTTGCCAAAAGGGGCAGCAGTCAAAGATGGTCGTTTGCAGTCAGGAGACCGAATACTGGAGGTTAGCAGAACTGGGAATATCAAACATCCGTTCCTTTCTCACCACTAAAGATTGTTTATTGACTTTTAAAATATATGTTTTATATATATTCGTATTTTCTATAATTACTAGTGACCAGCATAGCATGGCATGTTCCTAATTTAAACTCCATATTTCCCCATATTGTATGTTGTTGGGTTTTTTTAAAAGTACCATGCTTTCATACTGCTTGTTGACTTAAATATACAGTTCAGAATCAGGTGCCTATGAAAATAGTCTTGCAAGGCATTCAAATAAGGGAGAGCTGATAAAATGGCTGCCTGATTTTGAAAATAGATACATCAATTGAAATAATATTCAAGAATCTGTGTATTCATTGTGAATGTTTTTCTAATGCATATTTTAAATCAGTTGCATTGTATTTTCTCGGTTTTAAATGTTCATACTTGTATGACTTATGAACTCATTATCTGTGGGGTTATTTTTACTTGCTAACCTCAAAGAGCACTAATGTAAACAATATTACTTACTTCTTGTTTAGTGGTTTTCATTTTCAAAGAGCTTTTCAAACTGATTAATCTTTACAAAACCCCTGCCAGGTAGGTATTATAAATCCCCATTAACAGATGGTGAAAACTAGCAAAGAGGATAAGTGATTTGTGCAGGCCTGAGAGGAAACTTGCTGTGGCAACCAAATTAAGAGCTTGGGTGCATGGCTCTGCAGCGCAGATTACGGGGGTGTGAATTTCATCACGCACTGAAGTGTTGCTCTGTAACTGCCCTATATAAACCTTGCTAGCATGAACTCACAGGTGTCTAATTTGCAATAATGTAGTCCCAGAAGACTACCTCAATGCAAGCTAGGTACTTTGTATTTCCCGCTAGTAGGGTCTACACAGGGCAGTCACAGCTCAACACTTCAGTGTGTGCTGCAACTCACGGTCCTGTGGTCTGTGCTACGGATCATGCAGACAACCCTTAAAACTCAACATTTCTTGGTTCTCAGACCACTGAACTACACCTCTCCCAGTTTAGAAAATCAAAGACAGCACTTGTTAGTCAGAGTTATTGTTTGTTTGTTTGTTTCCTAATTACGTCCTTTAGGTGAATGGCAGAGATGTCACTGGCAGGACCCAAGAAGAACTAGTGGCTATGTTGAGAAGCACTAAGCAAGGGGAGACTGTCTCTCTGATCGTGGCTCGGCAGGAGGAAGCCTTTCTGCCTCGAGAGCTGGTAATGTTCTTTCTGCTATGCCAAATCAGACTAGTTCTCTTTGTTTAAAAATTGACCTAAGAAATACAAGTAAACTGCCGCTGGATGAGAAGCCAGTGAAGGGCTATTATTTAAGGCTGGTCTTGGAGAAGTATTTATATTTAATTTTACCCATTATTTAATGCAGTTCTTTGGAATTTGATTTTCATCCCAGAAGTGACATCATAGGCATAATTCACAAGGGAATACTGTAAATGAATTATGCAAGGATGAGATTGAGCATGCCTGAAAATAAAGTACTCTTTTTTTTATGCTTAGGGTTTTGTTTTAAGTTTGAGTGTATATAGACTCATAGACTCATAGACTCTAGGACTGGAAGGGACCTCGAGAGGTCATCGAGTCCAGTCCCCTGCCCTCATGGCAGGACCAAATACTGTCTAGACCATCCCTGATAGACATTTATCTAACCTACTCTTAAATATCTCCAGAGATGGAGATTCCACAACTTCCCTAGGCAATCTATTCCAGTGTTTAACTACCCTGACAGTTAGGAACTTTTTCCTAATGTCCAACCTAAATCTCCCTTGCTGCAGTTTAAGCCCATTGCTTCTTGTTCTATCATTGGAGGCTAAGGTGAACAAGTTTTCTCCCTCCTCCTGATGACACCCTTTTAGATACCTGAAAACTGCTATCATGTCCCCTCTCAGTCTTCTCTTTTCCAAACTAAACAAACCCAATTCCTTCAGCCTTCCTTGATAGGTCATGTTCTCAAGACCTTTAATCATTCTTGTTGCTCTTCTCTGGACCCTCTCCAATTTCTCCACATCTTTCTTGAAATGCGGTGCCCAGAACTGGACACAATACTCCAGTTGAGGCCTAACCAGCGCAGAGTAAAGCGGAAGAATGACTTCTCGTGTCTTGTTTACAACACACCTGTTAATGCATCCCAGAATCACGTTTGCTTTTTTTGCAACAGTATCACACTGTTGACTCATATTAAGCTTGTGGTCCACTACGACCCCTAGATCTCTTTCTGCCATACTCCTTCCTAGACAGTCTCTTCCCATTCTGTATGTGTGAAACTGATTGTTCCTTCCTAAGTGGAGCACTTTGCATTTATCTTTATTGAACTTCATCCTGTTTACCTCAGACCATTTCTCCAACTTGTCCAGATCATTTTGAATTTTGACCCTGTCCTCCAAAGCAGTTGCAATCCCTCCCAGTTTGGTATCGTCCACAAACTTAATAAGCGTACTTTCTATGCCAACATCTAAATCGTTGATGAAGATATTGAACAGAACCGGTCCCAAAACAGAACCCTGCGGAACCCCACTTGTTATACCTTTCCAGCAGGATTGGGAGCCATTAACAACTACTCTCTGAGTACGGTTATCCAGCCAGTTATGCACCCACCTTATAGTAGCCCCATCTAAATTGTACTTTCCTAGCTTATCTATAAGAATATCATGCGAGACTGTATCAAATGCCTTACTGAAGTCTAGATATATCACATCCACCGCTTCTCCCTTATCCACAAGGCTCGTTATCCTATCAAAGAATGTTATCAGATTAGTTTGACACGATTTGTTCTTTACAAATCCATGCTGGCTATTCCCTATCACCTTACCACCTTCCAAGTGTTTGCAGATGATTTCTTTGATTACCTGCTCCATTATCTTCCCTGGCACAGAAGTTAAACTAACTGGTCTGTAGTTTCCTGGGTTGTTTTTATTTCCCTTTTTATAGATGGGCACTATATTTGCCCCCTTCCAGTCTTCTGGAATCTCCCCCGTCTCCCATGATTTCCCAAAGATAATAGCTAGAGGCTCAGATACCTCTTCTATTAACTCCTTGAGTATTCTAGGATGCATTTCATCAGGCCCTGGTGACTTGCAGGCATCTAACTTTTCTAAGTGATATTTAACTTGCTCTTTCCTTATTTTCTCTTCTAAATCTACCCTCTTCCCGTAAGCATTCACTATACTAGACATTCCTTCAGACTTCTCAGTGAAGACCGAAACAAAGAAGTCATTAAGCATCTCTGCCATTTCCAAATCTCCCGTTACTGTTACCCCCTCCTCATTGAGCAGTGGGCCTACCCTGTCCTTCGTCTTCCTCTTGCTTCTAATGTATTGATAAAAAGTCTTCTTGTTTCCCTTTATTCCCATAGCTAGTTTGAGTTCATTTTGTGCCTTTGCTTTTCTAATCTTGCCTCTGCATTCCTGTGTTATTTGCCTATATTCATCCTTCGTGATCTGACCTAGTTTCCATTTTTTATATGACGCCTTTTTATTTTGTAGGTCACGCAAGATCTCAAGGGTAAGCCAAGGTGGTCTTTTGCCACATTTTCTATCTTTCCTAACCATCGGAATAACTTGCTTTTGGGCCCTTAATAGCATCCCTTTGAAAAACTGCCAACTTTCCTCAGTTGTTTTTCCGCTCAGTCTTAATTCCCATGGGACCTTGCCTATCAGCTCTCTGAGCTTACCAAAATCCGCCTTCCTGAAATCCATTGTCTCTATTCTGCTGTACTCCCTTCTACCCTTCCTTAGAATTGCAAATTCTATGATTTCATGATCACTTTCACCCAAGCTTCCTTCTACTTTCAAATTCTCAACAAGTTCCTCCCTATTTGTTAAAATCAAGTCTAGAACAGCTTCCCCCCAGTAGCTTTTTCAACTTTCTGAAACAAAAAGTTGTCTGCAATGCAGTCCAGGAACTTATTGGATAGTCTGTGCCCCGCGGTGTTATTGTCCCAACATATATCTGGATAGTTGAAGTCCCCCATCACCACCAAATCTTGGGCTTTGGATGATTTTGTTAGTTGTTTGAAAAAAGCCTCATCCACCTCTTCTGCCTGATTAGGTGGCCTGTAGTAGACTCCCAGCACGACATCACCTGTGTTTTTTACCCCGTTTAGCCTAACCCAGAGACTCTCCACCCTTCCGTCTCCTATGTCCATCTCCACCTCAGTCCAAGTGTGTACATTTTTAATATATAAGGCAACACCTCCTCCCTTTTTCCCCTGTCTATCCTTCCTGAGCAAACTATACCCATCCACACCAACATTCCAGTCGTGTGTATTATCCCACCAAGTTTCAGTAATGCCAATAATGTCATAGTTGTATTTATTTATTAGCACTTCCAGTTCTTCCTGCTTATTACCCATACTTCTTGCATTTGTATAAAGGCATCTAAGATACTGGTTTGATTTTGCCTCCCAGCTTTGCCCTGACCCTCCTTCCTCTCTGCCATTATAGCCCGTGCTCCCTCCTGTTTCCATCCCATCTCCCAGGTCTTGTTCCCCACTTACCTGTGGGCTTTGCTCACCTGTCCCCGTCGAACCTAGTTTAAAGCCCTCCTTACCAGGTTAGCCAGTCTGTGCGCAAATAAGGCCTTTCCCCTCTTCGAAAGGTGAACGCCATCTGTTCCTAGCAGTCCTTCCTCAAGTAGCATCCCGTGGTCGAGGAAGCCAAAGCCCTCCTGGCGACACCATCTTCGCAGCCAGGCATTCACCTCCACGATGCATCTGTCTCTGCCCGGACCCCTACCTTCAACAGGAAGAATCGAAGAGAATACCACCTGCGCTCCAAACTCCTTAACCCGTACTCCCAGAGCCCTGTAGTCACTCTTGATCTGCTCAGCGTCACACCTCGCAGTATCATTTGTGCCCACATGGATGAGTAGCATGGGATAGTAGTCAGAAGGCCGGATAATCCTCGACAAAGCCTCTGTAACATCTCGGATACGGGCCCCTGGCAGGCAGCATACCTCCCGGGATGAACGGTCAGGGCGACAGATGGGTGTCTCCGTCCCCCTCAGCAGAGAGTCTCCAACCACCACTACCCTACGTTTCTTATCAGTGGTGGCAGCAGACCTCCCAGCCTTAGGGGTACGAGGCTTCACCCCCTTAACTGTTGGGGGTGATTTCTTCTCTCCTGTATATTTTACCACAACAGGAGGGTTTGCAGCAGCAGTGGAGCACTGCCCACTGCTAGAAGTAATCAGCTGGCTGGGTACACCCTGAGCCTCCTCCTCCACTGGTGTGTCAGGTACACCCTGAGGCATCTCCTCTTCCACTGGAGTGTCAGTAGTCCTGTCAACTGGGACAGCACCATCAGCTATCTCCACATGGATACTGTCCAGGAATTGCTCATGGACATGGATGTTCCTCAGCCTGGCCACCTCCTCCTGTAGCTCTCCCACCTGTTGCCTGAGAGATTCCACCAGTAGGCACCTTTCACATTGGATGCCACCCCCAGCCTGGATATCAGTAAGTGGAAATTGCAAATTACAGTTTTTGCAAGCCCACACCAGAATCTGGGTAAAAGCATCCATGCTTTGGTGCTCTGTCTGGCTACAGGCGCAGGTGGAGGAGACAGAAGCAGTGCTGGCACAGGTGTTGCGGGTCCTCCTCACCATTGTATGCCTCCCTCTGTCAAACTCTCAAATTCCCGTCTACAGCTCTCTGTCCACTCCTCTTTGCCCACAGATGCTGTATGTGCTCCTCCTTCACCTGGAGAACTCCCTTGCAAAACTCCCTGTTAGCAGCTCCTGTTCGCTAAGCTCCCTGGTCGCTTGTGCGCAGCTTTATAAAGCCCTGGCCTGAGTGAATGCCCCGCCCACTGGTTAAGGCTCAGCCAATTACCAGAGGCTTCTAGCTTTCAAACCTTCCTAGTAGCTCCACCTCCAACTGCCAGCTACAGCACACGGTCCTTCAAACAAACCACACAGACTGACAAACACAAGCTCAGCACACAGCAAGTAACCCCCAAACACACACACAAACCCAAACACTGCAGACAGTCACTTACCCCACAGATGCTGTATGTGCTCCTCCTTCACCTGGAGAACTCCCTTGCAAAACTCCCTGTTAGCAGCTCCTGTTCGCTATATGGTGAATTTCATTGCTTGTGAAAGTAATGGACTAACGACACTGGTTGCTGACAGGCTCTGAAGCTTGCCTACACAATACTGACAGTGCCGTTGTTCAGTACTGGCATCTCCTAAATTGGGAATACCAATTGTGGCAAATTGTGTGGCGGTTATATGTGCTGAAGGGAAAATTCTATATTAGGTCTCAGGGCTGATAGGGGAGAACCTTGCCTTCTTGGCAAATGTTCTGTGTGAGCTGTTCTTAAGCTGTTTAACAGATTTCACATTAATTTACTAAGCCAGTGTACTACTGTCAAATAGAGCAGTGCTTTGGGAAACCTTGAATGTGAAACCATATTCCTTTCCACCTTAAATATTCAGAGGAGGAGTCCATTAATGTAGAGATACATACTTGTTTCCTCTCAAAGAAGGCCATCTCTTTTCCCTTATCTCAACTGATGCATATACTTGTCTTTCCAGTGAGAGCGCTGCAGGATAAAGGAAGGACAGCACTTCCTGCCTTTGTCTCATTCTGTTTTCTCTGAAGAAAACAAATGGCCTTTCTTGTTTTCTTACTTGAAGAACTTGCCTTCTCCTTTTGTCAGGACTTCACTTTTCCCCCTGTTAGCACCATCTCCTTTTGCAATCCACTTTGGTATGTTTTCTCATACTTTTCCTCTTGTTTCCTTGTTATCACTTAATCCTTGTTGAGCAAAGTGTATGTGTTGCCTGCGCCACTATCGGAAGCCCTGGAGTAGGTTAGTTGCTGTGATGTGACCCTCTGTCTTTCTGCAGCTACTAGCCACTGCTTCCTGTACATGTACTCCTGATCCAGAGCCAAAATGAAGTGTGCTGAGCTAATCTATTTTTGTTTTAATTTTCCTTTTTGCTTGAGCAATTATGTAAGGGGAAAAATTAGTGATGGAATGCTATCAAATCCATCCCAGGTTTATTAAAGAGATAACATTGCTAATTAGTGGTTCCCAGAGCTGCCAACCATGCTGACCTTGGTGAAGCCCTATTTAGAAAGATCCTGAGCTCTAAATTCACTGTATGTATGGGCTATGGGCATGAAGGCGAGAATTTCTAAATAAATGTACAAACCTGTCCATCATATTTAGGATCAGAACTCAAATATAATTCTCCTTCTTCCTCTCCCCAGTTTTTTAAACAATAAAGATAAAGGGAAAAAAACCAAACAGTTGTGTTATGTAAGTTAGAAAATACCATTGCTTGAGAAGTGTATGGGTTTTTTAGTGTGCCATTCTTTTTATTTTTTTTAACCATTTCCGTGTCTATATCTTTCCCACCTAGTGTTATGTGTTCTGCTTTGCTGCTGTATGTCAGATTTTCCTGGAAATCACAGCAATCTCTGGTGGGTAAAAGAGGCTGTAGAGATTTCTAATGTATTTATAATTTCTATCTGCCAAGCTTGCTAGTCAATTCTAGACCCTAAAGCAAGGATTAGCTATATTTCACAAGTTACTCCTTACTGGCAAGATTGAGACCCAAAAGGTAGCCACATTTATCCTTCACTTAAATTACTTTCTCTATGAGAATGATGCACAGATGGCCCTCAGAGCAATAGTGATGACATGTGAATTCTAATACAGTACTATAGTCCTTGTAAACCCTTTGACTTACCATATAACGTATTTTAATACCTGAAATTTGTATTGGATGCTTTTAAGGAACATGTCCTTCTAATTTAGAAACGTTTCAGTAATATTTGCTTGGTAACTTGCTATAGAAATATGGCTTACAATAATGCTTGGCTACCAGATGTTCAGATTAATGCAATGTTTGATCGAAGTCATATGGCATCTGAAAATAGTCTCAGCGGAGATTTAAAAGGAATCAAAACTACTTGATGTGCCTCTTTTGTTTGTTTTTAATTTTGAGATTGAATTAGAGTAATTCTCTGCCACTAACAATACATTTTTGGTGGCAGAGGATTAGAAGAGAAGAAAGAATTAGAGGATTAGAAGAGGAGGTGAAGAAAACAGAAACAAAATAACTTAGAATGTTTGTTTTTAGGAGGAGAGTAGATGGTTAATCCAATATTTGCTAAGGATGATTTTAGCTACAGGCTGAGACCCTGTGTACTGCATGTAGAATATGACCCAAAAGTTTGTGATGTTAGTGGTTTTAACAATAGGGTAAAAGCTGCTACGGCATACCGGTTCTACATTTGAGCAGTGCTCTGAATATATGAGTTCACTTCAAGTTGTTGTTGGTGATCTCAAAATATCTGAATTGTTTGGCAACCTTGCTGTTGAAAGGTCCAATTCAAACACTCTGTGTCCTCATGGCAGACTGTGTCTTTCACAGTCTCCAAGGCATGGTGCAAAACACCTTTATTTTGTTTATCATTCCATTGTTATTTGAACATATTGGCTGCTTCAAGCACTAGTCTTGATAGAAATGAGTAAAATAACCCAGGGTGACTTTCTGGTACCTGCCCCCTAACAGTAGTAGAGTTTGTTATAAGGTAAGGTAATAGGGATGGTAAAACAAAGCCTCTCTTTAGGAAGGTTTGCCCTCAGTAACATTTCAACTGTATTAGATTGCATAGGAGCACTGTTTGAGGGTATTGCCATTCTGATCTTATGCTGATAATTTGCTATCAAATATAAAAATTAGATATTGAGAGCAGTAAACCTTTATCCTTAGTGTCTCTTGCTGCTGGTGTAGGTGAGGGGATGTTGTAAAAAGAGGATATTATTGGATTGCAGAGGATTGGGATTTAGTTATACTAACCCTGTCAAAGTTAACATGGAGAGCTGTATGATTACATTGATCGTCCATTATAAACATTAAATAAAACCTAAAGCATGCTCCTTGAGTTATTGTCATTACTCAGAAAGAGAATAAGGGGCTCTTATGAGATTTTCTTATTGAAGCAGATGAGGAAAGTAGAATTTGGGCCAACCACAGACTGTCCAGTTAGCCAAAAGGCACTAGGAATTCCTGCCACTTGTTAAACTGCCTAGGGAGGTTGCAGAATCTCCATCTCTGGAGATATTTAAGAGTAGGTTAGATAAATGGCTATCAGGGATGGTCTTGGCAGTATTTAGTCCTGCCATGAGGGCAGGGGACTGGACTCGATGACCTCTCAAGGTCCCTTCCAGCCCTACAATCTATGAATCTATGTAATAGCTGAGTAAGGAGCTGGTTACAAACTCAGGATGATCTTGAATTGCTTAATTATCCTCGACTACAGACTAGCCTGTGATTAGTGCATACTATAGATGCATTTTGGATTTAAGCTATGCAGTACTGTGTAAATTTTCTAAAATGTTTAAAGATTAGAGAAAAAATGACTCACTGATCAGGGATGGATTATCCAGCTATTATCAAAATAAATAAAACATACATCAAACTGAGGCTACCTTCCTATTTCTGAAAATATACACAGAGTTTTGATCATGTATTTATCTCTCTCTCTCTTCTCTCATTTTCCCCAGGAAAAAATGTGTGATCTTAAGGTGGCACTCTTTTTAAAATGATTTAAAGATCATTTTTATTTTTCTCCAAGTTGGTAAAATACAAAGCCACTTAAATTAGAATCAGCTAAAGCTTAACCCTTCTATGGTATGGCGCTGTTCATTCTCGGGGCAGTGGCTTTTAAAAATGTTCTTGTTATTTTTAATGAGTGTTCAAGCTACAGGATGTGTATGCACAGAGGCAGAGAAGTGCCCTTCCACCAAACTTGTCACAAATCATAAAGCATTGAAAAGGTTAATATGTATTTTTATGTATTTTAAGCCTTGGCGTGCACATTACTGTAAGCTTTGTATCTCTGTTGTTTTAAAGATGGTTTTGAATAACCAAGTCTAGTTGTGATCATTATTTGTCTTGTTGCCACACACATTTTTCCCCTGAGGGAGAAACTAAACAAAGCAAAGCAACAAAAAAAAACAAAAAACCCTTGTCACTAGTGTTTTTATAACAAATACTATAGGAGAAGAACCTGTGTAATGTGAACTGTTGATCTTTAAATCTAGAATTCTCTCTTTTTACGTATTTATTATACAGTATGGAAGGAAGCACGGTTAGTGGCAAGTTCAGTTATGCTTTTTCTTCCACTCACTCTTTTGCGATTAACTTTTATGTTTTAGCTTTTTTTCTAATTAATTCTTTGCACTACCTGGAATTCTTCACCTAATGGAAGATTTCTTGCTTGTCTGAAATGTTGTCCTTTTTATTTTAAGTATTCTAAGCTTGATTTCTTTATTGTTTCTTACCTGTTAATCTGCAGGAAAGACTGCACCAAATTTCAGTGCAGTCTTAACCATTGTTGTACCTTCAATTGTTTGTACTCACAATTTCAATAATTTATATGTTTAAAATCCCTGATTAGTAGATTAAATTAGGAATTCCTCTCATATATAAGCAGCAAAGAGTCCTATGGCACCTATACAAGTATCCTAAATTATGGTTAAAATAAATTCAGTCACCTCAGCACTTAACTGTTCTTTCTCAAAAATGAAGTCTAGCTTTTGAAAATCTGGCCCATGAGACACATCAAATTTTAATGCTTTTAAAGAATATATAATACAATTTCTATATGAATATTTTCGTACCTTATATAAATACAGGGGAGAAAATCTTAAATGTATATAGAATCTTTCATTCCAAGGTGCTTTATAGACTATATACATATCAAAATCACATCTCCCTCAAGAATTTCTTGTGCAGAGTCTTGTTTTTGGAGTTGTGGGCACCACTAATCTGGAACAATCTAAAAAGTATTGACAGAGAGGACCATGCACGTGCATCTTTGTACATTAGAACGTTTTGCAAAGGGTTTAGTAGTCAACGTTTAAACTCTGCAGTTTATATGAACTAAGTGTATAGTTACCTCAGTATTTGCAGTATTAGCTATACTTACTATAGGTAACAGCTAGAGTAATAGAAATAGTGTACTGAGGCAGTGTTATTTAGTTATCTTGTTCATTATCTAAAATGACTATCACGTTTTTATGCAGGGGATCATAGCATGAAGTGTGGCGAGCTGGTCTTGGTATCATCTACCTGTTTATTTCTGCTGCCTCTGGTTTTTTTTTTTTTTCCTCCTTAGCTTAGAATAATTTGTTTGAGTTGTTTAGTTTTTTTGTTAAGACTATTTTTGTTGAGTGAGTGTTATTTTTGCACCATTTTGCGGTACTAGAGTGAGGTTTTGCCAGTGCTGTTGTGTATCAGTCTAGCTCCCATTAAAACAAAGAATTTTAGTTTGTTCCCAGCCTTTCTCCAGGAGGGTCAGCAATATCTGTGTTGAGAGCTGCAGAGGGGCTGACTTCATTTGGAACTGGCATTGCTTTGGACCCAAATCCTTTGAAGGTGTTTAAGGATGGCTGTCTTGGATTTTGATTCAGGATAGTCTGTCTGTTTCCAAACACTTATGAAAAATCCCTTGAAGATCTCCAGATAATATCAGCATATTTGGCATCATATATACCAGAAAGCTCTGAAGTCTTAGTTGTCATCACACTTGAATCCATGAAATTAGAAACCAGAAAGACGTATGAATAGGAGTGGAGACACTATAACATATGGCTCTCAACAGAAAATTTAGGCTTTTTATGCCTCAACTCCCAGCTATCTGGGCTACAATATTTATTTGCTGTAAAATCAAGATTTGTTTTGGTCATTACTTAAATCCATTTGGCAGCTATAGTGGGTTACTATCTGAAAGCATCATCAGATCTGATTTATCTACCCATCAGAAATGATGATCATGGTCCCTTCTGGCCCTAAGATCTATGAATGTATCTATGAAAAAGTTCTTCCAGGACAGTGATTTTCAAACTTTTTTTCTGGGGACCCTGTTGGCGTGTGGGAGGGGCTGAGGGCTGGGGCAGAGGGTTGGGGTGCGGGGATGAGGGCTGTGGGGTGGTGCTGGAAATGAGGGGTTCAGGGTATGGGAGGTGGCTCTGGGCTGTGGCAGGGGGTCAGGGCTCTGGGCTGGGGGTTCAAGCTCGGGGTGGGGCCAGGCATTAGGGGCTTGGGATACAGGGTGGGGGCTCTGGGTTTTGGAGGAGGCTCAGGGCTGGGGCAGGGGGTTGGGGCACGAGCTTACCTCGGGTGGCTCCCGGTCAGCGGCACAGCAAGGGTGCTAAGGCAGGTTTCCTGCCTGTCCTGGCACTGCGGACTGCGCTGTGTCACGGAAGGGGCCAGCAACAGGTCTGGCTCCTAGGCGGAAGTGCGCAAGTGGCTCCGTGTGGCTCTTGCCCGCAGGCACACCCCACCCCACCCCACCCCCAGCTCCCATTGGTCTTACATTTCACGACCCAGTACTGGGTCGCAACCTGCAGTTGAAAACCACTGTTCTAGGATATGACTTCTTATTGTGAACCTCTCTGGGATTTGAAGTGTGTAGACAAAACTAGCCAAAGGATGTTCTCTTTACCATCCCTACTTTAAAACTGTAGCTATTAAGTCAGTTAGAAAAATTAATAAGATTTGTATGTGGCTGACCATCTACTAACAGTGTTCCATAGAGCCTGGGTAATATCTCAGTGCTGTGCTAAACTCTTCTTGAAGGTAGTGTGCAAATTTAGGTCCTGATTCAGCAAGGTCCTCAACCATATGCCTGCCTTAAAGTATGTTCGATGTTAGTGGGGTTACTTGCATGAGTAAATGCCTGGCTGAAATGGGGCTTTAGTCTTAACTAGTTAATGAACCTCTCAGTCTACTTCTCAGAGTCTCATAACTTACAGAAGGAAGCGAGGCTGGATAGTTAGGTGTTAAGAGTGCAGCAAAGCACTGAGCTATTATTATGACAAAACTCTTTCACAAAGGGAGACCATTTTCTCTCATAAAAATTGCCATGAGAGTTTGAGTATACAAAAGAAGTTGGAGTTTTTTTGAAGTCTCTGATGGAGTCTCACGTGGTAAAATGTGAAATGCAATTTATCATCCTTGGAAGATTAAAGTGCTGAGTCTGATTCTGTCAGTATTCAAAGCTGTGGTTCCAAGGCATCTAGGTATTTCAAACTAAACCCTTTCTATCCAATGTGACATGGACTTGCAGTGCAGTACATTAATGTGCAAAATATCCAAGCACAAAATAACACTCACCTCTGTCCTTTTAACAGGAGGTACCATTAATGACTATTTTTATCACAGTATGGTAGGTAGATAAATGCAAATATAATGCTTCCGTAAAAGTGTGGTAAGGGTTATATGCAACAGTGACTTCAGTTATTTACCTCATTGTGACATTACATCAAACCATTACCTTGGAGCATTGTTTTCAGAAGCATTATAGTATATCTATATGTGTGTTTAAACTGTGTCGAAGTTCTTACTGGAAAGAAGGTAAAGAATGGTGTAAACAATTCAGCATGTTATTTCAAACCTTTCTGTCAAATAATAGTCAATGTTCAGAGATTGCTCTTTAACCTGGAGGGTTTCTTGCAGAAAATAGTAGAGAAAGCATGTAAATGTCTTATTTCCTTCATAAGCCTTTGAAAATAATCCTCATGGGTACATTGCCTCTCACTCTGAGCTCTGAATGGCACTCAAGGGACTTGGCATCTCTTATCAGAACTGAGCAGCCAGGCAAGGGGCAGCCAGCACATTGAGAGGCCATGATAGTGTGCTGGTCAAGGGCATCAGTCAGGTAGTGAAAGGCCTCTTGTTGTGTTAAACAAATGCTATTTCCTTCCTGGCTTCAGTGAGAACTGGGTTTTTTGTAAGCTTCTCTTTTGGCAAAAGAACAATGGGGATAAATAAGGCAGCCCTTCCAGTCGGGGAGATGTGCATTAGATTATCATAAATCCACAGATGATAAGTGCAGTGGTCAATGAGAACAGACGTTCTTAGATTAAATGAGAGGTTTAATTGAAAGTGTTGTCTCAGGAGATAGAGGATTGAGCATGATATTTAGTAGATACCATGGACCGTATTGAAAAGAAATAACACAATGAAAAGTGCTTATTTTTAAAACCTTCCAGTTCTGTTTCTGTTGTAGGTAGAAGACAGTTTCTACTGTAGACAGTAGGGAAGATTGAAGATGAATTTTGACTGTGGCCTGTAGGTGTGGAAAGATATTAGAAGTATATAAGTAGATATTATGCTGTTTGAAGGATTACATATAGCTTTTTAATTAACAAGTCAGAGATTTGTATCACAGATGCGCTTATTAAAGCTTAGTAAAAACCAGTGGTGACACTTAGTTAGCTAGCAGTGTACTCAAGTAAGTCTCCTGAAACTCTCAATTCAAGATGTTCCATCTGTTGCATTGACCATTGGTTTGCTATAGTTGTAAGTTTTTCTGCTAATATGTCTAACAGGTTTACACAGTCCCCTCACCTTTTTTTGAAATGCAGTCCTTTATGAACTTTGGCCATTTTCTGACTAATTTGACTAATGAGTAAGAGTTTGCAGGAGAGAGGGCTTTGGGGTGTCTTTGTTTTGTTATGTTATCAAACTACAGTCATCAATCCCAGGTTTGGGAGCAAAACTTCTCAAACAAGAGCCTTGGTTTTACTGATATAACAGTGAAGTTATTTGCATTTTGAGACGATTGATTCTATTGTTCAGTCCTATCAAACAAATTATAAAATTGCTGCAGATTGCCTATATCCAATATATATTGAATTTTCAGAGGTCTGCCATAAGATTTAAGAGAGATTTGATTACAGCAAGTGTTTAATTTTTGGAAAATTACTGTTTTCACTTATTTCAAATCGTGTAGTTGCCAAGTAATACCAGCTGTCATAACAATCTATGTATGAATATCAGTGCATGCCTACCCCCACTGGAAAACTTTTCAGAAAGATGCAGCAGTTAGATCTTACTGGAGATCCCAGAGACACTTTCCAGTTCTTTGCCTACACAACTCAAAAATTAAAAATTGATGAGTTTATAGATGGAGAGACGGTGATACATGCATTAAAGATGTCTGTCATTTTCCATAATACACCCCTGTTTTCAGTTGCTTATGTCCTCACACCTCCAGTTTTTCTTATTGGGAAGTCTATAACCAGATGAGCTCAGACAAGTGAGACCTGGAAATAGTGGACAAAGGTTGTTTATCCAATTCCAACCCCTCCCTACTCTTTTCCTTTCCTCTTCTGGAACTCTCTCACAAGATATTGCTCAGAAACAAAGTGGACTCCCTTCCGCAACTCAGAGCCATGGAAGAAATGTCCATGAAAGTCGAGGGCAGGGGAGTTATTCTCTTAATTTCCTAGCCCTACATAAGAAAAGAGGTTGAAATCACATTTTGGATCTCTGACAACTCAACAAATTCATCCATTGTTTCAAATTAATGGATGATAAATTCAAATTCCTACCTGAGATCCTGAAGACTGTTCACAGCTCCTCACTTGCAAGATGCCTAGTTCCATATCGTAATTCATATTACTCACAGGAAATACTTCTAGTTTCTTGTGGGAAAGTCTCATTACTGATTCACTATGGTTCCCTTGTAATCTCCACAGCCCTAAGAGGCCTCACCAAGTGCTTGCAGTCATGGCTGCACATCCAAGAAGGCAATGGAGTCAAGTACCATAGCTGATGACTGGCTCACAGAGGGTCAATCATCACATGAGAAGCTCAGCCAGACAGTCCTGGATCTTTTTGCTGCTCTCGGCCTCAAAGTCAAGATAGCAGAGTCCACTCTCTCACTCCTATTCAGTTTATGGACCTACTAGTTTTTTCCCCAAAATCTCTCTCCACTCGGCAGTGGGGAGGCCAAACTTCACACCTTAGATGTTATCAGATCTGTCACTTGCTATCTGGACTGAGTGAAACTATTCAGGAATTCTACCAGACTGTTTCTAGTGTTCACCAACAGACTGAAGGGTCAACCAATGTTCACCCAAAGAGTGTTGAAATGGACTGTATCAGAACATGTTATACAGTAGTGCGCTTTATACAGCATCTACCTGGAGTTCAACTCACACCTTTACTCAGCATTACTCCTTGGTAAAGGGCTCCATATCCAATGTCTGCTTTGCAAAGCTGCCCTACAGTCATTGTTTCAGTAGGTTCTAAGTTCCACCTCCAGGACAAGAGTTACTGCTTCAGTCACCAAAAGTGGAATACATGGGGACAATCACTCAAAGAAAGGACGGATAATTTACCCTACAGTAACTTTGGTCTTCAAGATGTTTATGTATATTCCATAATCTCCATTCCTTCTCTGTTACTATGGAGTCATTGGCAATCTGGATTCTGTTTTAGTTAAGGAACTGGAGAGCGATTGTGGTTGCACTGTCCTTTGTACTCTCAGCTACAGGGTGCTGGAGGCCCTGCAAGGTGCAGGTGTAGCCCCACCAATACTACTATTCAAAAGATTCCAGTTTCATGTGCACGTGTGCACCAGAAGAGGAATATCTATGGCCAGTAGATCTTGAAGAACCACAATTACTGTAGGCTAAGTAACCATTCTTTACTCAAGCATAACCCTGAAGTTTATTTCCTTTAGGTTCATGAATATATCTAGGCAGAATTAAAATTCAGCACCTTTGGATTTCCCATCCTTGTATTTCCCATCTTTGTAATTTTAATATATAATATATATATATATATATATAATATATAAAAAAGGGTTTCTAGGGATCATCTTGTGATGGATGCATGATCTCGGGAGCATGAAAACTTCAAAAAACTATTCTATTGAGATGTGCCAAATGCCATAGGCCTTGGGAGTAGTAATACATTTCTGTATCTAGAAATATTATAGATATCCTTGTGAACTAAGGATCGTATGCTAACTCTATGGAGGAGGGTTACTGAGTTTCCCCCAAGTAGTAGAATCATTGGGGGACAGTTACTGCAGACCCTAGGACTGCTAAACAACTCCAGAAAAGTACCACCTCCTGAGGTGACTTACATTTACTGGTTCCTACTTTGTTCAAGAGGCCCACAGACAAAGAGCTTGTGGTGTAAAGGGCCAGACTGAACTGGCTGAGAAGAGCCCTCATTTTGATCCAAAAACAACATAAGTTTTTAACAAAGAAGAAAAAACCCTGCTGGAAGGGTTTGAGGGACTGGAAACCTACTAGTGTCTCCATGTGGAAGATGAGTGATGCTTGCTAAGCTTAGCATGCATATAGACTGTTGTTTCTTTGTAATCCGTTTGTCCTAAAATAAATAGACTGTACTTTGTGAAAGCTGGCTGGCCACTGGTAACCCTGGCATTGTTCCTGAGAGAGCAATCTGCAGATGCTGGACTGACATCAAACCTGCTGGGATAGTCACAATGAATTGCAGGGGATGGCACCTAAATCCCAGGTCTGGAGGGAGAGACGCAGGTCCTTTCCCATAGAGAGGTGAGGCCTAATACCTAAAGGGCACCCTTGAGGATACTGTGGAGGGAGCAGAGGTGCTGTTAAACACAGAACTGTGACCCACCGTACTACTGAATTGCTTACCTGGCTCTGTAGTGGAATGCAACTTCAACAGTACACTACACTTTAAGAGATGTGGATGTATATTATATATACTGTGGAGAAAAATTCACCTTAATTACTGCCTGGAATAATTCTAAAATATTGTTTGTGTAGAAAGAGAAACTCAAGTTTGTATCATTTTGGACAGTCACTGTGTTCTTTCTGGAACAGAAACTTATTAGTGTTGCAGCTCACTGCATTCACACCATCCTCAAGTAGACTAGGATTATAGGATGATACCAGTTTTGAAGTAAAGAACTGAGAGCAAAGGTATTTCTAATAGAATTGAAGACTTAGTGCATCAGAGTGGAGTTGCCTTACCAGACCATAAGTCTTTCAGTCAAAGATTGCTGCTCTTCTGTAAAATATTGATGTATTGAGACAGTGTTCTAGCAATATAAGGGAAAATTAGGATTTGGGGAAGTTGCTACTAACACATGAATATTCATGAGACTGGTTACTCAAAAAAGGCAGTTAGTTAACTGGACAGATTCCCTTATTTTTAGGAAGTTTGCAGCTGTTTACAGTCATCAGTGAAGGGACATCTATTATGAAGAGCAGAAGGAGTTATGAGGGTGAGAATTTAAAGTTACTGGTGTATTGAAGGAAACCAAACTTTTAGGAAATATATTTGTATTTCTTTCTCTGCCAACAGAAATTTTCAGTAGGTTTTTCATTGCTGGA
Source organism: Gopherus flavomarginatus (assembly GCF_025201925.1). NCBI lineage: Eukaryota > Metazoa > Chordata > Testudines > Testudinidae > Gopherus > Gopherus flavomarginatus. Next base: position 20,321,331 of record NC_066626.1, on the reverse strand, counting down.
GTTATCTGTGATGAAGTAATTGCTACTTGCTATGCTGAGCATCCAAGCATTTGCGGTTAGATTCCACGGAATAGGTAAGGAATGGTATGTCTTAAGTGCAGAGATAAGGACAGGGCTACTGTAGTTTCACACTGAGCCTTCCTCTCACCTGTTCTCTAAAGAATTGTGATCAGTGGGATTTCATCCAGTTTCATTTCATGGCTAGCTAGTGTGTGACATTACAGTTAAAACAAACCAAGCTTAGTTTGATTGCAAGTCACGTTTAGCTGGATCTTACGGTAAACTTCACTTCATTTTTTGACTCCTTTTCCCATTTACACTGGATCAGAGGTGCCCACAATTCTTCGCCACTCCTTCCAGTCCATGGCATGGGTTCGTATGTCTTGGAGTTCCATTCCTTTTCTCTTCAAACTTCTCTTAACAAAGTCTTTCCACCGTTGCCTTGGTCTTCCATATCCTTTTTTGCTGTCCCCTTCCTCCCACCCTTTCTTCACTGATCATTATCACATGTGCCGCCCACCTAAGACCTGTGCTTCCTAGGCTTTCTATCACTAAGGGTATGTCTGCACTGCAGCTAGAGCCCTCTGGCTGGCCTGTGTCAGCTGACTCAGACTTGTGGGGCTTGGGCTAAGGAGCTGTTTGATTGTGGTGTAGATGTTTGGACTTGGGCTCCGGACCCCCCCAGCCCCGCCCTCGTAGGGTCCGAGAGCTCGCTCTCCAGCCCAAGCACAAACATCTACACTGTAATTAAACAGCTCCGTAGCCCAAGTCAGCTGTCATGGGCCAGCTGTGGGTTTTTAATTGCAGTGTAGATATACCCGAAGAGTTCCAAGTTCATCTTCCCCCTGATTTCTTCCATGTGCCCTCTAAGCTTTGCTTGTCTTCCATTCTACTCAGTATATTGTTTTTTACTACCTATATATATTTTTTTTCCCTTTCCATCAGATCCACCCTTTCCAAACCGTAGGGCAGGCAGGGACAAACACATGCCTTGTAAACTTTTCCTTTCAGTTTGTTACTTAATTGCTGGTCCCACAGCGCTCCTGCCACCTTTTTCACGGCTGCCCATGCATACTGGGTGGTTCTTTTCAATTCTCCAGAATTCTCTCCGATGGTAGTAAGTGTATTTCCCAATACCAAATTCTTTCTTCTGGTTCAGCTTCTTTCCTGAAACTCCTATCAACAGCTCTTTCTCCATCTTTGTTACTTGCATAACTTCAGTTTGCTTTGCGTTTACTTTCAAACACAGATGTCCACTCTGATACCATGTTTACCACTTCCTTTTTGCTATCAGTCAAAAGGGCCAGATCGTCAGCAGTCATTAGCTGGATCTTAGCTAAGCTGACTGTAAATATGCACCCAAGAAGGGGCAGTTTTTAAACCAATTTAGCTCTACTGGATAAGGAGCAGTTGTGAAAGGTATTGGGGGGGGGGGATGGTCTGGAGAGTTCCTCGAGTAATAGGTACAAGCAACCTTGGGTTTAGCAGGCCAATGCTCAAACCACTGAGCTATCCCCCCCAGCAGCTGTTGTTTAAATTAAAGTTAAATTTATTGAGGTTTTCTTTAATAAAATTACACGATACTTAGAGCGCTGTAGTGAAAGCGTTGTGAAACTATAAGGATTCCAAACTGGGTATTGAAGAAGAGCTGAAAGAAACCTAATACTGAAAAAAAAAATAGTATTTATGTCTCACTGAACACATTTTAAAATCTCATTTGATACAAATAGCATATCTAGGCACGCAGATGGTAACCCAATGGATTAGTGAAAAGCACTAATGCACAGAATACGTTTATTAAATAAATGTAAAAATGTTGTGCAAAACTTGAAGAGTTTGGTTATCTTTTCACTTGTTTTTAGCAGTCTACTTATATAGAAATCTAGTTTAAAACTGAACTCACTTATATTTAGAAACAATGTTATAAAGCACATGTTAATTGCCTAGTTATTGTAATGTTGTCCACTGGAATTAACAACATTTTGCAGCTTCTGTTATAAAATATTCTGTCCTTTGTAGGGACATGGCAAAAAGAAGAAAAGAAAAAAAAAAACAACTTGACAGAGCTGTTCAGGAGTGAACAATCTGTTTTATCCATGCTGTCTCTCCTGTCATCATTTAAGGACATGAGCAATTTTCCAACTTCTTCACTATAAAGATCTGTCTTACAGCTAGACTTTCTTGCACTGTGCTGAGGGGGCACAAAGGTTTCAGTTGTACTGGCTTGGTATGATGATAGGGAGTTGTTTTATGTTTTGGGTTGTTTCAGCAGCTGTTTATTTTGTGATCCAAAAGGATACTGACAGAAAATCCCAGAGAATATATAAGTGAATGATGTCAGCAAGTGCACCCAATATTCATGTTTTGAAATGATATGATTATATGAGGTATCATGGATATTACCTGTCCATTTCCTATGCTGTTAGTTGAAAATAAAGCTCATATTTGGTGCAGCAAGCAAGTAGCAGGCAGAAATGTAGGCGATCCAGTTTATATAAGGCGTTTGGGGTGCTATCATTGCATTAGGAGATACTTGAGATGTTTGGTGTAGTTGTGGTATATATTTCAGTGAGAAGCCAGAATTTTTTTGTTGTTGGTATTTTACTTTGGGTCCAAAATGTAGTGCTGTGCCATGCCTGCCTCCCTCCCTCTCACCCCCCTCCCGCATTTCAAATGCTGTGAATAAAAGATCTGGTAATCTCTCTCTCTCTCAGTATTTATTTAGAGCCTCATCTCCATAATATCTGAGTGTTTATGCTAAAACTCATCTTCTCTCACACTGATCCTGGGATTGTCAGATTTGGGCTTCAGTTCGCTCCGCATCTAAGATTTCCTATGGCTAGATAAGATACATCTTAGATGAAGGATTCCCTCTTTTGAGCCATGTTGTGGGATACATACCTTAGCAGTAGATTCCTAGCAGCCCCATTGTGGTAATATATTTCATAACTGCAAATCGTTAATCAGTAAGATCCAGTCTAATTAACTTCAGCTAGAGGGAAAGCTGAAGCTCTGCTTCTGGGCCATGTGATTAAGTAACTTGACCGAACTCATTTGATGAGTCATTGTCACAGGTGACAATACAAATCCAGACATCCAACCATATTCTCTAACCACTCTAGCCCAGTTTTTCTTATTTATTTTAATTCATTGGCTTTGGGAACTTTTACAGGACTGTTGCCTCCATATATTATAATTTGGTTAATTACTTACGTAAGAAAAAATGCCACAGAAGGTTGTGTACTTCAAGTGAACAAAGGCAAGAGCACAGAAGTGGAGCAAGAGTACTGGAGATAAGCTAATGACATCAAGACAGTAATTATCAGTGTCAACACCGTGCCATTTTTGTATTTTCCAATTAAATGAATTGACTTTCATGCAATTAATTTTTAATAAATATTTGTATATGGTACATATTAGAATCAAGGTTTGTAGTTCTAGCTCACTGAATAGTATGACCCCTCCCTCAGACAGTAGTTACTCTCCATCGGCAATAGTGGCGTCTTAGATACATATAAGTGAATCATGTATTTAATTGATACTATTTCAGTGATTGACATTCACTTACATTTAGTTTTTACCCTTCTTTTTTTTTAACACTTCTTGCTGCCTATGTAGGGTGTTAAATGTATTGTATAGTGGCCTCAGTCCACTGCCAGTTGGACCGAATAATCAACTTTAAGGTCATAAAGGAAGCATTATGATTATCCAGAAACCAGCACCACAACTGGTGCACATTGATACGGTGTGGACAATCTCAGCAGAGATGTCAAGGGTGTAGGGTATGAACTTCCTTGTACCCATCGAGGTGGTACAGGAGAACCTCTGAGTTACAAACAGGTAGGGAATGGTTCGTAACTCTGAACAAAACATTATGGTTGTCATTCAAAGGTTTACAACTGAACATTGACTTAATACAACTTTGAAACTTTACTGTGCAGAAGCACAGAAATGGTTTCCTTACCTTGCCAAATATTTTTTTTAAACTTTCCCTTTATTTTTTTAGTAGTGTATGTTTAACACAGTACTGTGCTGTATTTGCTCTTTTTGGTCTCTGCTGCTGCCCGATTGTGTACTTCCATTTCCAAATGGTTGATTGGTCAGTTCCTAATTCTGGTGTTTGTAACTCTGAGGTTCTACTATACCTCCAAGTTAGGTTTGAGGAACATTGGCAGGACAATGTTGAGAAGTTTCCACTCCCATGTCCTGTGTGGATTAACATAGGACTTCAGTCCAGCACCTTTGAGAAATGCTAACTTCATGTTCTGGTTTTTAAAATAGTATTTTTCTGCATATACCATTTTTCTATTAATTTTGTTTCTTACACTGCTGCTCCAAACTTCAAAAGATATCCAAAGCAGGCACCAATTTATCCACTAAGGGTGCAATAATTTTTCAAGGATTTAACTTAGAGTGGTATGAAATTTAACCACACAACTCTTATTAAAATCAGTGAGCACTACATGTAAAGGCAGAGGGAATTATATGAGTACATTTTTAATGTAGCTGTTTGTATATGTTTGAAATGCAGAATCCTTCGCCTTAAATGTCCTACAGCATCAAACTTGTAGTACCTTGTACTGAAGTATTTCCATATTCCATATAATCATATATTTATAAATATTTTAATCATATATATATATATATATATATATATATATATATTAGGTCACAGAATCATGTGACCAAAACATAGGCAATAGCCCAAAAGCTATTGACTAGATAAAGGAACTATGGTGCAAAACTATTTTTAATTACATGAACCTGTCCAAAGAATTAGATCTGGGAAACCTAGAATGCACTATGTGTAATATTCTCTTTTTTTCCTTCACTGTTTTCATCTATCAATTTCTCCAACAGAAAGGAGAGCCCAACTGCAGTATTCTTTCACTGGAGACCACAGAACAGCTGACCTTTGAGATACCCCTGAATGATTCAGGTTCTGCTGGACTTGGTGTCAGCTTGAAAGGCAACAAATCTCGGGAGACTGGGGCTGACCTTGGGATTTTCATCAAATCTATTATCCATGGAGGTGCAGCTTTTAAGGTATGGAAGAATTGAATTAGCTCTTGTCTGGTAGCATTCAGATGTTCACATGCTCTTCTAGGAGTTCTTGTCTTCTCACTTCCAGAAAATTACTAAATAGTGCTAATTCCAACACATCACATAATATCCTATTAACATATATAAATATATATATCCTATTAACATATATAAATATATATATTTAGCTCACACACCAATATTTACTTCATAGTTAAGATTGCTCAGGTGTTTCTTTATTCTATAAATAGATCTTACGAAGATGCATACTTGTATTGAAAAAATTGTATATTTTTCTCCTTTTTTTTAAAGTGATGTCAGAGTTAAGGCTGTGCATTTGAGTGAATTTTTGCGTAATTGACTGTGAGTATTGTCGTTAGTGTTTTTTGGAGTGAAATGGGCTTTGAGTAGAATTTCCAAAAGTGCCTAAGTGAAGGGGACTTAGGCATTTTTGAAAAGTCTACCCTTTGTCTTAGAGTTGAGGAGTCTGTGATTGTATTTGGTGGGGGTAAGAGATGTGAATTGAGGTTGGTTTGGATGTTAATGTTGCCTAAACTGGTGATTTCCTTGACTTTTAATTTGTGGTGATAGGAAATACACTTGAGCAACTTTAACTGTACATTACTGGCTTTTTTGGTGTGAGAATTTCCTTGGTGTGTGGTGTGGTGGTGGTTTTGTTTTAACAACAAAAGTTTCAAGTAGTCCTGGTGTGTAAGTATTGAAAGGGGAAAACTAGGCTCTGGTAGATGTCATGAGGCACACCATAGCAACGGTGATTACTGCTGTGGGACTCTTCTGCTTGTAGATTTTTATATATGGGGTATGTGTATTGAGGGGGGATTCACAGCTTTATGGAATGTGAAGGAAGGAAGATAGTTCAGGCAAGCTCTTTTTCCAAGTTGAAAGTGCTAAACTTTGCATGCTTAAAATGTCTAATGTGGAGAAAGGTGTTTCTCCGTCCCTGTGCCCCCTATGCTGCCTTCTCATTCTATGTCTGTCCCTGACCCCTATAGGTGTCTTCTGTACCCTCTGAAGCTGCAGCTTCCTTGTTATCTGTCATTCTCTAAATCACCCATTCCCCTTCCTTTTTTATTATAATAATTAATAATAATAGGAGATATACCAATCTCCTAGAACTGGAAGGGACCTTAAAAGGTCATTGAGTCCAGTCCCCTGCCTTCACTAGCAGGACCAATTTTTGCCCCAGATCCCTAAGCAGCCCCCTCAAGGATTGAACTCACAACCCTGGGTTTAGCAGGCCAATGGTCAAACCACTGAGCTATCCCTTCCCACTATAGACTTGCTAGAGTTTGTGACAGAAAGCCCTGAACTTGCATACCTAGCAAGGTCTGTCAGAAAGAATGCCGATCTGGTAAAGTGCTCTGGAAGGTGTTTTGACTCCACAGTGCAGTGTGGTGTAAGAACCTGGATAGGATTGTCAGATGGGGAGATGGCCTTCCTCATGACCTGGGAAGCAGCTGAAGCTGGCTGTGAACATTCATTGCTCTGCCAGCCTCTGTGGCACAAGAAAACAAACCAAAACAAAAGTTATAGCAGAAAAGCCAAATCACGTTTTATATTTTTATTTTTCCTCACAAATAACTCCAGGTTGGGCATTAATGCAAGTTGAAACCCTTGTGAAGTTATACATTTGTGACTTGAGATTGTGATGTTTTGTGACCTTGGGGAGAAAAAATGGTGGAAACCTGAAAAGAGCTATTTTAAATCTTCTTGAATTGTACCACAATGGCACTTAAAAGTGTGAAATGCCATAGAAGATTGCAATTCTTGCAAAAGCCCATTTTTAAGAATGATTTCTGTGAATGTTCTTGTTTTAATTAAGAGATTCATACCTGCTTTAAGTGGAGAACTCAAAACAGCCTTAACTACTGAGCCATTAGGGCAGTGGCGCCCGAACTGTGGTGCATGCCCTGCTTGAGCAGTGCGTAGGAACTTTTTTGGGGGAGCGGGGGAGTTGTGAGGTCTGAGCCAGCCCCTATAGGAGGTGGGAACGGGTGCCACCCAGCCCAGCTCTGCCCCCAGCCACAGCTTCACTCTGCCCCCGCTGTACTGCCAAGCCATCTCCACCTCTAGCCCCAACTCCTCCTCAACCATCCCCAGTTCAGCCCCCACCTCCACCTTCAGTCCAAACTCCTCTGCTGAGCCAACTGTACAGTAATGGAGGGGATTCCATTACTGGTAAGGCGGGGGCATGACAGGAAAAGTTTGTACACCGCTGCATTAGGGCATTTCTGTAATAACATGTTGCATGTAGCATTCTCTCTGGGCTGCTTTTAGTCTTTCCAGAGTTCCAAGGGTGACTCTGCTGGACCCATAAAGCAGTGTAAAGACAATGAAATTACAAACTTATTTAGTGTTTACAAGAATAAAAATTCAGCAAGCCTGTGAGATGGAGAGTAATGTATTCAATCTGAACTGTCAGTGGAAACCTAGTTTGTCATATTCTTCTTCCTTGCCAATCAAAATATTGTTAGTATTATGGACAAAGCGTGCCTTAGTTGAGCTTAACAACAGTTACATAGAACTGATGTCTGAGCTGAACACAAACTGATAAATCACAACATTATGACTTGTTCATCTCTCTCATGGAAGTAAGGACTCTTGTTCACTTTTTTAATTAAAAAGCACTTGAATAACTTGCTAATGTTTGGGAAATTTATTGGCAGCAAATTCACCAAATAAAATTTGAATAGAAATAGCTTTAGTGAAATTAAAAATAAGAGTCTTAATCATCTTGTCATGTAGTACGTTTAGCTGTTTTGGATCTATAATGTAATATTTTCTTTTGTGTTATCTCAGCAGATACTAACAATTCTCTTTTCTGTGGAAACACCTTTAATTCAGTTTGTGTAAATTCCTCCCCTGACACTAGCCTGCTGAGTAAGACAATTCACAACATTAAAAATGACACAACCACATATTTACGGCTGGTATTAAATGCCAGATGGCATCAGTCACAGCTTTAGCCTTTATATGACTGTTTAATACTTAGTTGCCTTTAAAGGGAGGGGGTTGTTTTTGTGACAGCAAGAAAATTGGTTAACCAAGAAACAAAGTTTGTTTCACTGTTGTTGTTTTTCTTTGCTGGGGTTTCAAGCATCAGGATTTTACCCGCATGACCTACTCCCCTTTTACAAACAATGGTATGAGCATTTTTCCCTGTTCTCCAGTTCTAGAATTGTGTGAGGGTTTTAAACTGTTTATTGTAGTATTGTGAATCCATGTATAGTTGGAAACATGTATAACAGATTTAAACTAAAATATTAACAATTAACACGTCTGCCAAATTCCTCCCACCATCTCCCCAACTCTTTCCATTACTGTTGTTTATCACAGTACATTTCCCATTGTAAAGGCTGAAATTATAAAGAACATAAGGGAAAGAAGAATACATATCATTTCCTTCATTCTAGGGTCACTGTTTGTTTCTTTTCCCACCTGTATAGTTGCTAGTGCAATACTTTGGGATAGATAGTGTATCAGAAATGGATCTATGGAGGTGATGCTAAATTGTATGTTAAAGATTTGAATAGATTTTAATCTATGATAGTGCAGCCTGATTACAGTGCTATTATCCTCATTTTATAGATGGGTCACTGAGAGACACAGTAACTTGGCCAAGGTCACAAAGGGTAGGGAATTGAATCCCGGTCTCTCAAGTCCCACGCTAATCACTGGACCATCCTTCCTCTCACTGTACTAATATATGCATGCACTATTAACTGCTGGGCAAAATCTGCTTACATTGCTCTAGGAATGAACCACCCAAATGACCTGTTAACAAAAGTTCCATTTCATAAGTTGTTACATTACGGCCAATACAACCCTTAAAACCAGACTGGATACAAAACGTCCTTTCTCAAGGAGGAATAACATGAAGCAGTGGAAGGGGGCAGTCCAAAAAGAGGTTGCTCATTGTCCACACCTGCTTGGAACGGAATGATAAATGAGTTTGACAAAGCAAACGTGGTAAGATAATGTAAAGGGTATCAAAACAACCTTCTACTGACACAGATAGCAAGTCCCTCCCAAGTCTGGATGTTCTTCATAGTAACTCAGTATGATACAGCCAAGTCACCACACCAACCCTGAATTGTATTATGTAAATAAAGCTACTCTTTCTGGGTTTCCAATTCTCTATATTCCTGTGGTTGGCTATCTTGTACGGCACAGTCGACACCCAACTGTGAACAACTATAAAATTCCTTGCATCAATTTAAGAGAGAGAGAGAGAGAGAGAGAGAGTGTAGGTATGTGTAAATCAGGGCTCCTAACATTTATGTTAAAAGCCTTGTGTATTGGGAATTTTAAATTCAAAGCTTTTATTTGCACTTATTCTGAGCATTTGCCCCTGCAGTTTATTGTACTAGATTCTAGAACGGGTTGGCAACTTTTAATGGCACGCTGCTGCCTGCCGGGAGCCTGGCTCGGCCCGGCCAACTCTTCTCCGCCTCCCCCACCCACTCCTGCCAGGACAGCGGGCAGAAGCTTGGTCCAGCCGGCTCCCCTGCCTCTTCCCGCAGTGTGCTGGGTTCCTGCCCCTCCTCCTCCTCTCCGTCCCTCCCTCCCTCCCTGCCGGCCAATCAGCTGGTGGCCCTTGCGAGGGAGGGGGTGGGAGAGGAGTGGAGTCAGTGTGCAGAGGCAGAGAAGAAGCGGGGGCAGGGCCTTGGGGAAGGGGAAGTGGAATAGGGGCATATCCCCTCCAGCCCCCTGCCATGAGCACCCCACATCCCCAACCCTCTGCCTGACCCCCACACACATACCCAGTCCTGCGCCGTGCACACCCCCCTGCCCTGATCCCCCCCACACACACACCCAGCCCTCTGCCTGACCCCCCACACACCCAGCCCTGCGCCCTGCACACCCCTCTGCCCTGACCCCCCACACACACCCAGCCCTCTGGCTGACCCCCCCCCACACACCCAGCTCTGCGCCCTGCACACACCCCTGCCCTGACCCCCCCCACACACCCAGCCCTCTGCCTGACCTCCCCCACACACCCAGCCCTGCGCCCTGCACACCCCCCTGCCATGACCCCCACAGACACACACCCAGCCCTCTGCCTGACCCCCCACACACACTCAGCTCTGCGCCCTGCACACCCCCCTGCCATGACCCCCACAGACACACACCCAGCCCTCTGCCTGACCCCCCCACACACACCCAGCCCTGCGCCCTGCACACCCCCCTGCCATGACCCACACACACACACACACAGCCCTCTGCCTGACCCCCCCCACACACACCCAGCCCTGCGCCCTGCACACCCCCCTGCCCTGACCCCCCACACACACACCCAGCCCTCTGCCTGACCCCCCCACACCCAGCCCTGCGCCCTGCACACCCCCCTGCCCTGACCCCCCCACACCCAGCCCTGCGCCCTGCACACCCCCCTGCCCTGACCCCCCCACACACCCAGCCCTCTGCCTGACCCCCCCACACACACCCAGCCCTGCGCCCTGCACACCCCCCTGCCCTGACCCCCCACACACACCCAGCCCTCTGCCTGACCCCCCCACACCCAGTGCTGCGCCCTGCACACCCCCCTGCCCTGACCCCACACACACACACACACACACAGCCCTCTGCCTGACCCCCCCCACACACCCAGCCCTGCGCCCTGCACACCCCTCTGCCTGACCCCCCCCACACCCAGCCCTGCGCCCTGCACACCCCTCTGCCCTGACCCCCCTCACACACACCCAGCCCTCTGCCTGACCCCCCACACACCGAGCCATGCGCCCTGCACACCCCCCTGCCCTGACTCCCCCACACACACACACCCAGCCCTCTGCCCTGACCCCCCACACACACACACACCCAGCCCTCTGCCCTGAGCCCTGCACACACCCCAGGCACCTGCCCTGAGCCCTGTACCTCCCTCACACACACCCAGCCCTCTGCTTGACTCCTTCATCCCCCCATGATCCCAGCCCTGACTCTGGCCCCCCCACACATACCCAGCCCCCCCCACTCCATGCCCTGACACCTGCACCCCCTTACATGCTCCCAGCCCTCTGCCCTGACTCTTGCACCCCCCCACACCCCATGCACCCCCCACATCCTGACTCTTGCACCCCCCACATCCCCACCCCCACACTGAGCAACAAACGGGAGCTCCTGCGCACCCCCCCACACACACACATTCCCACCTGCACCCCTTGCACCAAATGGGAGCTGCCCAGGTAAGCACTTCACATCCAAACCTCCTGCCCCAACCTGGAACCCCCTCCCTCATTCTAGCTCCTGATGAGACCCTACACCCCAACTCCCAGCCTACTCTTTCACCTCAGCCCTGTGCTCCGTGCACTCCCACCCTCAGCTCAGTGCAGAGAGAGGAAGAGAATGGGCCAGAATCAGGGAGAAGGTAGGTACCCACTGTATGTGGGCAGGGTCAGGACCCCAGACTGGCAGCAGGCTGAGCGGATCCAGCAGCCGGGATCCTGGCTGGCAGGAGCCGGCGGATGGAACCCCTGAGCGGCAGCGAGCTGAGTCGCTCAGCCCACTGCCGGTCTGGGATCCCGGCCGCCAGCCCCACATAACCCGCTGTCGGTCTGGGGTTCTGGCTGCCGGACCCTTGCCAGCTGGCCTAGGTGAACAGAACCCCAGACCAGCAGCAGGTTAAGCAGACCAGCGGTGTAAGATAACATTTTAATTTAATTTTAAATGAAGCTTCTTAAACATTTTGAAAACCTTGTTTATTTTACAATACAACAATAGTTTAGTTATATAAGATATAGACTTACAGAGCGAGACCTTCTAAAAAACATTAAAATATATTACTGGCACGTGAAACCTTACATTAAAGTGAATAAATGAAGACTCGGCACAGCACTTCTGAAAGGTTGCTGACCCCTCTTCTAGAACCAAAAACACTTGGATTTAAGCACATGTATTGCTTGTCAGTGAACCAAGGTTCTTTTGTGAAATTGTGACTACTGCAAAATCAAGAAGTTCGTAACCCTTTAGGCATGAGGATGATCTCACAGTATCTCACTTTTGTGGCTGGAATGTAAAAACCAATCTGGGCTTTGTTATATTGTTAGATATTACAGTTTTGAAAAACCACGTCTTCCCACACAATCACAATTTGTCTTCAGAAGAGCATGAATACAGGATTTGCAGATCAGCTTGAAGTCATCAGATTATTACTTACCCTTTTACAGATCACACATACCAGCAAGAGACCAACAAATTTGTCTCAGCATTGCAATAGATGTTGTGCTACAAATTGGATATTTATTCATGGAAAGTGCCTTTTTATGCTGTCCAAATGGCTTTAATGTGTCAGAGTTTGAGACTTCTTTCACTGACGTCTGTTTTCCAGAATGCGAAGAATGTATTAGGTTATGTACAAAATGCAAACAATTTGGTTGGTTAGTATTATCTCTTATCAGTCTGGACAGAAGGTCTGAAGACAGGCCAACATTTTTCAATGACTTCTGAAATTTTAGCACAGTGATTTAACTCACTTGTTTTAGCAGGCAGTGAAGAAACCCAGTAAAGAAATTGTGGAAAATGTAGGGGGAAATTGAAATCTTTAGGCTAATTTTTATATAGAAAAGTGAAGTGCATCTTATAGATTTTAGAGAATCCCAACTCATGCAGTTTACCCCAGAAACCACCAGAATACCTCGCGATCATTGGATAACTTAACTCATCCAGCAGTTAGTCTTAAAAAAAATAGTGACATGGAAAAACGTAATAATCCTAAAAAGAATCCTAATGCATTTAAAGAACCGTACAAGATTAAACCACTGTTATACTTGATGATTGCTCTTTAATGATCCACATCAACATCCTTTTGTGATTTTTGCAAAGAACGTACTCTTTGGCTTCAATAGCTATAAGAGAGGTATTACCAATATACATGACATTTGTACTTATATAGAACAGGACGCTAAAATGCTTTCATCTGAGGACAAGATGCTAAAGTGCCTATTGGGATGAATGTGTTTAGATGCATCCTCTCACTCTTTAATTGTATTGTTTTCAATTTCACGTCTTGTAGCATGTTGGCAGGGTACTTGGGATGGAATCCTGCTCCTCCTACACACATCATCCTCTGTAGCTTTTCAGGGCAGAGATTCTTTCTTCCTGTATGTTTGTACCACATCTAGCAGAAGCCCAGCTGCTGGAGCTCCAGCGGGGATTTAAAGGGCCCGGGACTCCGTGCAGTGGCAGGAGCACCAGGCCCTTTAAATCTTTTCCCGAGCCTGGCTGCTGGAGCTCCGGTGACCCTTTAAGGGGCCCAGGGCTCCCTGCAGTGGCAGGAGCAGTGAGCCCTTTAAATCCCTGCCCAAGCCCAGCTGCCAGAGCTCCGGCGGCGCTTTAAAGGACCCGCGGCTCCCTGCAGCAGCTGGAGCCCTGGCCCTTTAAATCACAGCCACAGGAGCCGGTCCAGTCCAGCATGGCGTACTGGCTCTTGCCAGTACGCCGTACTGGACCATACCAGCTTACTTTCACCTCTGATTAGTAGTTAATTGTATGGGGTGGGTCAGGGAACAGAATGGCTGCACTGAATGCCAGGAAGCAGTTCACTCAGAGGGAAGAAGGTCAAAGGTGGTCCCAGGGAGTGGCCAGAGTGTGATTTTTAAGGGGCAAACTCCACGTAGAAGAATACAGTGTCATGGCCACTATTACAATCAAAATGCTAAGTGTCCTGTGGCCTGCCTACAAATAGAGATGGCCATAAATTTACCTTTTGCTTTGATTCCCCGCATAAATCACATTTACTCAGACTATGCCAGGGAACATTAATTTCATTCTTAATGACTGTGGCCCACTTGCATGTTCAAAGATGGAATGAAAAAATACCTAATTTGTTCAGACTCTAAAAGTTGTTTTCCTAATCCAAAGGCAGAAAGAAACCTTTTAGAGATAAAAGGAAAAGTACAAATACTGTACAACAGTACAAACATAGCTTGTCTTGAGCCAAATGTATTATCTTGCAGTACAGTGTACTAACACTAGACCATAATACCAGTAATGTGCGAATCTGAGTTTGAGGGTTGTTCATACATTTTCCCCACTCCTCAAAATCACAGAAAGTCTCTATGCTAAATAACTTTCTCCTGGTCCCCTGCAAAAACAGTATTCAGCTGCCTCCAACTGTTTATTGTCTTTGGTGGGATGGTTTAGTAGTTCTAAATGTACTGCTTTGTAAAACATGTAAGACTACTTTGCTTTTATTCAGTCCATCAAATATGTCATGAGCTTTGCATTTAAACCTACCACATTTAAAGAGGTCAAAAGAGCTTTTAAGAACTGAGTTTATAAAAGACAGCCAACATCTGCAGAAATACTAAATCTCACATGAAAGAATTGCAAAGCAAAAACAAGAAAGTATGGGAGTGTCTAAGACTGTACTGATTAATTAAAAATAATTTATTGATATATTCCTGTATATAGGCTAAAATTTGAAAATGTCTAGTGTGTACTTGTACATATTTGTGCAAGCAGCTTTGACAGATTTTTAAGCAAGAGGGCTTATTCACAGGTATATACACAGAACAGGAAAGAGACTATGGGATTGTATGAGAAGAATATGAACCTGTTTAAAAAAAAAAAAAAGGTTAAAATCCTTAGAGGCTTACAAAAAGGCGGCTTTTTTCCTTCATGCTCCCATTGAAATCAAGGGAATCATTATTTTCAGTGAATTTTATTAGGGCACAAAGGAATTATAACTGACGTGCGAGTAATAAAAGGCCCTATACCAAAGTGTTAACTCTTTTCTCTCCCTTCACTTTCACATATCCTAAGGCACCATTTTTTGTATGTGGTGGAAAGATGGGGCTAGCATATTCCTTTGGCTATTTGTAAATTTATGTTGGCATCAGACACAGACAATGGAGTGTTTTCCACTATATTCCTCCCAAATCGTACTACTGCTTCCTGTGCTCTTTTCCTGGCCCCTCTCTACGAAGGTCATAATCCTCCTTATTTTCTTCGGTCCTTTCACCCTCCCTCATTGTTTCACTCATCTTCCAGTCCTCTCCTTCCTCCTATTCCCTCCCTGTTTATTTTCCTTTTCTGGCCTCCATTGTTCCTTTTAGTACTGTGACACTGCTTTCTCATCATGCTCTGCTCTGGTAACAGTGATTGATTCCCAGTTCCAGCAAAAATAATACTTAAGAAAACTGGATTTAAGATGGCAACTGTCACTCACACAAAAATCATTTAGTTAGACCTGGCAGCAATGCTACAAGAGTTAACTGAACATCAGTGTGATAGAAAAATAAACATGGAAAAGTATACACATTTTGGATTGCACAGCAATGAGATGTAGAAACAGTTCTGATTAGGGCATTATGAAGAACACACGAGCTCATAGTTGAACCAGTTGAACCAGCTAATGTGTTTTTGATCATACTTCCTTTCCTGCTGTTCTTTCAGCCCTTCTTCCCATTCGTGATAGATTTCTTCAGTCTCAGCCCCTTTCTCTTCCTTCTTTCAGAGTTCTGACACCAATTTGATAGTTGTGAACTGACTGAACTCTATGGGTATGTCTTCACTACCAGCAGCGCTTTAACGTGGCTGTGTAGTCATGGCGCCAGTGCTGGAAGAGAGCTCTCCCAACACTGTAAAAAACCCACCCCATGAGGGGAGTAGCACTGGCGCACTGTCTACACTGCCACTTTACAGCGCTGAAACTTGCATCACTCGGGGTGTGTTTTTTCACACTCTGAGCAAGAAAATTGCAGCGCTGTAAAGTGGCAGTGTAGACAAGACCTAAGAGAAACCTTCAATTCTTGATCAGCAGAATTTCTCTGTATTTTTATTTCTCTGTATCTCTGCATGCATAAACAAAAAAAAATCATTCACAGATATTAATAAAAGCAACAATATGCCCACTAAAGGCAGAAAATAAAGTGTCCATACGTTTATTATGCCTACAGCTGTCAGCAAACTCTGGCAATGAAAGTGAATGGATTTCTTCAACAACACAAACCGCTCTAGGTGGCACAACTTCAATTTTGTTATTGGCAGCAGGGTTAGCTGTTAAAATACATGAAGAGTTTTTCATTAAAATGTGGATGCTTTCTTCTTAGTGACCATTCTGTATGAGAACACTTCCTTATATGGTGGCATATTAACTATGACATGATGAGCAGCATAGGACAGAGTAATTTGTGGAGCTGTATCATTTCTTAGCTGATTCTAACAGATGCACAGAATTTAAAAATATACTCCAATGTTCATTCTTGGTTGTACAACAGATACTAACAGATGTGGTATAAGTTCTCTATCCCAGAGTCCATATTCCCATTTTCTTCTCTTAAGAACTGGTACAAAGTGCCTATGTTTTTATAATTGTCTAGTGAACTGTACTACTCAAATACTGGGAATTGGCCAGCTAGCGCTACGTAGACTTTTTACGTAGACTTGGTGATATTTACAACTGGATTGTACATAGCTTCTAAGAAAGAAACATGACTGCATCTTGCTCTCCTATACATGTTGCCCCTACATGGTATTACTTGAATATTTTTGGTTGCCTTCTAGGATGGTCGCCTGCGAATAAATGACCAGCTGATTGCAGTGAATGGAGAGTCTCTTCTGGGGAAATCCAACCATGAAGCCATGGAGACACTGAGGCGTTCCATGTCTATGGAAGGGAACATTCGCGGGATGATTCAGTTGGTGGTTCTCAGGAGACTGGATAGACAAATGCAGGTGATGCAAAAAACTTGTTCATGAGTTAGACCTCCTTGTGGTAAGCAAAGAATTGTATTCACAGTTCTATTAATAATAATTATTGGAGCAATTCTCCATCCACCATTTTGAAAATATCTTCCTATTTCTATGTGTGTCTTAAAGATACTGAGTGAAAAATCCTGGCCTCATTGAAGTCAATGGCAGAACTCCTAATTGATTTCATTGGGGTTACAGTTTCACTCACCTTATGGCTTTAACTAACATTTAAAAACTCATTTAAATTATAGTTCTGACTCCATAAACCTGGCACATCGCTGCACTGATTCAAAAGAGTGCATTAGTACTTGCATTAAGGAAAGCCACTTTAAAATAAATAAATAAATAAATAAAGGTACTACAGTTTTGAGTTCTTGAATTTTTTGAACTCAGCTCTAGGAAATGAGGTAAGCGATCTGTCTGTGTGACTTTACTATTCTTGTAAAGAAATAACTGTCTGCCTCTGGCTTCTGGAGGTGCTTATCCACCCATCACACTAATTTTAACGTTCACTTTTAAATAATTTTTTACTGGATTTTCAATATATATACTGTTCACGAGAAACAGATACAACTGTGATTAAGATCAAAAAAGAAAAAAGGGCCTTTAGAAATCACATTATAGTACTCTGGGTGAATGTTTGAGAATAATATTTTGTGTATGTATTTATATATAGAAGATAAGAGAGAATGGTTGTTCTGGGGAAGGGAAGCTGTTTTCCCTTAAGATGTGAAGATATGGTAGATTCCACTTCACTAGTTATATTTAAACTTGCTTTACCTCCCACCTGGATTGGCATAAAAAAAAATTGCTAATTTTTATACTGTAATTACACTCGGAAGTTGCTTTTCACAAAGGCTGTCTCACGTGGATACACTGTAACACAGCAGAGGGGACACAAGGAAAGCAAGTGGGTAGTTTACCTGGGGCATTTTTTGAGATTACTGGGTAATACTTTCAAATCTTTTCCTGCAGGAGACAGAGACCCTTTATAGTCTTATTACCACAATTAGACAATCAATGGTGATACCACTCTAGACAGGTTGAAAGCATATTCTAGGGTTATTATTCTTAAATTTAAGAAAGCAAATTGATTCATCTGCAGTTATCTTTCATGGTCTGTACCTTATGTAAAACTAGTATTATACATTTATATGTATTGTTCTGATGAAGTATGAATGATAATCCATCTACTGAGAAAACTAGAAAGAAAGCTTATCATTGCTACCTTCTATTTTTAAAAAGTCCACTTTGGCAAAAATACTACAACTGAATTATTGATGTAATAAAAATACAAGAAGCTGCTTTTCATAGTCAACGTATATAGTTTTATACATTACCCAGATATATGAAACACATAAACAATTCTGACACATGCCCTGTGAAGAATACATAATGAGCTCTTGATTGAATCAAATTCATTTTAAACAGAAATTAATTTTTATAGAACGTGCTCGAGGTTCAATTGTAATTCCATTTGAGGCTGGAGACTATAGCAAAATGGGCTATGACCCATTCTTTCCCTTCCCCAAAACCGTTTCCTGCCTCCTACATTCCAGCTTGGTATAAGTAGAACGTGTTTTAAAATTCATTATTTGTTTTATTGGTCAAGACACTAATGGAGGCCTTCCATGACAGCTCTGTTTTACAAGCTGAATACTCTAATTAAGCTGGTTACTGATCAGTTGTTGAGATATCGATTGTGTCATTTATCAAAGAGCAGGAAAAGCAGATTTTTGTTGTTGTTGTTGTTAATTTAAGGCTGCCTCTCCCAGTGGGTCCCCATCTTTAATTTAGTAGTAGTGGTTCGTATCAGTGCAGGGCTTGATTTAGCCAGCATTATACTTGCAAAAGGTAATAGATGTGGATCACTTCGTGTAAGGAATAAGTGGTAAATCTTCCCAATGTAACTTAAAGAATTCTTGTACACTGGAGGCATGTACAATTGTTAACAATGGCTGTTCCCCATAATAAAGAGACTCTGAATATACTATTTAACTGTCTGTGAATAGAGCATTCGAATGAGGAGGAGGGGAAAACAGTCAACACATTATTTGGCCAGTGGCTACTGAAAGAGAAGAAGCAGCTTAGGAAACTAGGTCTGTAGCTGTCTCTGTGTTGTCACCAGTAGGCTCTCAAAATTGATGAAGTGGTCTTAGTAAAGATGGCCTTATGGCCAGCCTGTCTTTTTCTGGAAAATCACTAGTCTTATAAGGCAAAAGAAGAACCATATAATGATCAATGGCAAACAGCGACACTCACTGACAGATCTGAAAGTGAGAAAGGGTGCAGATGTTGGCAGCGGCCACCACCTTGTGACAGCCTCCATCAAGCTAAAACTGAGAAGTGTGGGTCCACCAAACAAGGGACAGAGACATGATATTGACATGCTAAAGTCCCTTGAAATACATAAAGCCTTCATTCTGCAGTTCAAGAACAGGTTTCAAGCACTTGCAGACCTTGATGAAGAGAAGGGCAATGCAGATGAGGAGATCAACAAGAAGTTGGACAAAGTAACAGCAATTTATAAGCAGAGCAGTGAAGCCTGTCTAGGCTGCAAGCAGAAGAGAAGGAAGGAGTGGGTTACACCCAGCACATGGAATGCCATAGTAACCAGACGAGCCCTGAAGAGAAAAGTTTTGGACATAAAATCCAGGAAACTAAAGGACAAATATCACGAGCAATATAGCGAGACACACTGGGAGGTCAAACGCCTTGTGAGAGCGGACAACAGCATTACATTGATAATCTGGCACCACAAGTAGAGGATGCAGCTGCTCGTGGTGAACAGGGAACCGTCTACAAAATGACGGGGCTTATCAGTGGTAAATGGCAGACACCAACAAACACTCTCATCAGGAACAAACAAGGACACTTGCTAACAACTGAAAAAGAACAAGAAATGCACTGGACAGAGCATTTCAAAGAATTGCTGAACAGGGAGCCACCAAAAGAGGAAGCAAACATCTAGGAGGCAGAAGAAGATCTTGATATCAACAAAGACACCCCAGCTAAGGAAGGGATCATTTAAGCTATTAAATCCTTAACAAATAGTGAAGCTCTGTCACAGATAACTTGGATGCAGAATTGTTGAAGGTAAATCCTAAATTAGCCACATCTATCCCGACCCCTCTCTTTATATCAGTCTGAGAAAGGGAAAAAGTGCCAGATGACTGGACCAATGGGGTTATAGTGAAGATACCAACTAAATGAACTCTTAGTGATTTGTAATAACTGGCGTGGTATCACACTTTTATCTGTGCCAAGCAAAGTATTGTGTAATATCATAATCCAGCGTATATCAGAGGCAGTTGATAGTGTTCTCAGAAAAGAGCAGGCTGTTTTTCGGAAAGGGCGTGGATGCACAGACCAGATCTTCACTCTACAAAACATAATAGAACAGTGCTTAGAATGGCAATGGCAACTCTACATAAATTTCATAGACTTTGAGAAGGCTTTTGATAGCATTCACGGGACCAGCTTATGGCGCATTCTGTGGGCATATGGAATTCCTTTCCATATAATCAACGTCATCAAAAGGTTCTATTTCAACTTTACATGCAGTGTTGATCACAGTGAGCTCAGTTTTGAAGTCAAAAGAGAAGTACGTTGGGGTGTGTCATGTCTGCAATCCTCTTCAGCATTGCCATTGACTGGGTAACGTGGCATACAACAGAAGACATGTCAAGAGGCATTAAATGGACACTCTTCTCATCCCTTGAAGACCTGGACTTCGCAGATGATGTCGCTTTCCTATCACATACCCAACACCATATACAAGAGAAAACAACCCAACTCAATGCATTCAGCCAGCAAATTGGACGGAAAATCAACTGCAATAAGACAAATATCATGACCTTTAATGTTGCCTCACCATCACCAGTATGGATAGATGACTATGTTCTCACAAATGTAGAAACATTGACATACTTGGGCAGCACCATCAGGACATCTGGAACAAAATCAGTAAAGCCAGGAACACCTTCAGGAGCTTTAATACAGTCTGGAAATCATCAAAATACAACACTAAAACCAAACTCGAGATTTATCAGAGCTGCGTACTTTCAACACTATTTTATAGTGCAGAATGCTGGGGAATAAGAAAGTATGACATGTCCAAACTGTCTTCATTCCATATAACCTGCCTCAGAAAAATCCTCCGTTATCTTTTAGCCCAGAACAATCTCAAACCAAGATCTATTGACACAGTGCAGCCAAGAGGATCTGAGCACCATCATTGCCAGGAGGTGTTGGAGATGGATCGGTCATGTGCTTCCAATGGAAACTGGTTCCATCACCAGAATAGCAATAAGATGGACACCTGAAGGCAAGCGAAAACGAGGCCTCCCGAAAGCAACATGGCAATGAGCTGTGGAAGCCGAGCTGAAAAACCTGGGACACAGCTGGGTAACCATTGAAAGACTTGCCAGAAACAGACTGGAGTGGAGGAGCATCGTCACTGCACTGAACTCCAGAGGCATAATAGGAACATCGTGATGATGATGATGATGATAAGTATCAAAGGCAATTTAACCCAGTCTCTCTTGCTTTGAGCATAACTTTGCAGGCATGCTCACTTGCATTCATTTTTCAGTACCATCATTTATGTGCATAGAAGATAAAAGTTTTACACACAAAACACATAATCTGTATGCACAAGTGATAGTACCCAAAAAGGGATGCATAAGTGTTGGTGTCTGTGTTACACGCTCAGGACCAGATGTGCTGTTTAAAACTGGAACATTTTATTAAAACTGTAATCAGAATCAGGCAAACACAGGGCTTGTAAAAGCCCACTGCAATGGTGTCTTCCAGGAGTGCTAGACTCTTCTGTCACCACATCCTGCTTCCTTTGACCTCTTCAGCATAGTTCCTTGCCTTAAAGCAGGGGTCTCAAACTCCTGGCCCACAGGCCATCTGCGGCCCGAGGACCTCTCCACTGAGGCCCGCAGGGTCCAGCAGTTTGGGGGCCGGGTCTCTCCCTTGGCCTCGCCTGCCGCCCCCGGGCACGCTGCCCCCTGCGCATCCCCTGGGTGATTTAAAATGGCCCCGGGCCTCGCCCACCAATGACAGCACAGCGGAGTTGAGCGGCTTCCTGCTTGCTCACTCCACGTGGTTGCTGGTCCCTCCCTGCGGCTCTGGGGCAGGGCTGTGCCTCAGCGCACTGCCCCCACCCCAACCACTCCTGCAGCCAATGGGAAGCTGCGGGGGCAGTCCCTGGGGGCAGCAGCGCCCGGAGGTTCCTTGGCCCACCCCGCCTTGGAGCCCCAGGAAGGTGCTGCACCCCCTGACCCTCTCCCAGAGCCTTCACCCATACCCCCTCCAAACATACTCACTCCTGCCTCCAAACTCCCTCCCAGAGCCTGCACCCCTCCCGCATCCTCCCTCCCAGAGCCTGCAACCCCACACCCTCCACCTGCACCTCCACTCCCTGCCTCAGCCCAGAGCCTGCACCCAGCACCCAAACTCCATCCCAGAGCCTGCACGCCAGGCCCCCTCCCCCACCCAAATTCCCTCCCAGAGCCCAACCTCTCACCCCTTCTGCACTCAAACTCCCTCCTAGAGCCTTAGGCAGGTGAGGCGGAGTTTTTGGGGGTGGGTTCTGGTCAGTATGAGTGACATTATTGGCCCACTGGGAGGATTTGAGGACTGGTGCTGGCCCTAAGGTAACTTGAGTTTGAGACCCCTGCCTTAAAGGGACAGGATGTAGGTAAATATAGCCTTGGCATTCCATCCACTTCTTACAAAAACTTAACGACATTAAAAAATTCAGACATACATGTTCTAAAATGTATAAGTGCTACACCTGCAATATGAAATCCTGTGGCCCAGATGAAGGTAACTTTGTAAAATAGAGGCCAAGTGGAGGCTCCTTTCTGGTTACATATTGGCTTTTCAAAGAAACTACAATGTTGAGAATATCATTCTACCTGGTAATAATTAGCCAAAGCATTTTACTGTGTATATTAATAATTTGCCCTGTACAACAACTACAGAAGTGCCTTTTTGGGTTTGTCCCAGTTTGATAAATTGTGCATTTTTAACAGCAACTGTCAGGAGACTAAGTTAGGAGCTGCAATATGGATTGGGGGGGGGGGGGGGAAGGAGGAATATCTCAAAAGAAAAACAAACTAGAGGTGTGGCAAAAGTTTGTTCAGCTGCCAACCAGAAGACCTGGGTTTAGGGCTTACAAGGCTGCTTTAGTGTGTGATCATCGGAGCATACACACTCAGTCTCTGAGTGAAGGGAACCAGCTGGCTGGCAAAGAAGTATCACTGGCATTGCCTGTGCCTTTATGTTGACAATGCCACAAGCTACCCTCGCAGATGGAGTAATAACATGAAGTCAGTTGTGGGTCAAAAATAAAGTCCTTTTCTCTGTTTATCGTCCTGGATGATCATTTAGAATGTAAGGGTAATCTCTTGTTTCGTGGTCAGCAATGGTCTGAAGACATCTTTAATATTTCTCATTGCAGAGTTAATAATATACAATAAATACCTGACAAATTATGCACAAACCCCAGTGTGATTTAGTGATTACTGTTCCTTAGCTTTATTGGACAGTATTTTTTACATTAAAATATGTGATTTTGTTTCTTCTTAGGAACGCTCAGATCATGGGTTTTTTCCAAAAGCAGCACTTGAGGGCAGTCAGACCTTTACCACTATCTCCAGGCGCAATGATGCTGTCCTGCAGCAATTTGTAACTTACAGTCCTCAGGAAAGACTAAAAGGTATGTACTGTACAGCCTTCTTCGTGCCAAAAAAAAAAAGTGCTCTTTTTGTTTTCAGAAATCCACATCAACTAGAAAAACAGTTAATTAGAGTAAGTGCAGGCTCTGTTACTTTGAAGCTTGAAGATTCAAGGAGGGTGGGAGAGCTGACTCAGAAGTTGTGAATTAAATTCCTGGCACACGTTCCAGTTTAAGTAACAGTTTCTAGCTCACTGCCCAATACGTAAGTTTGGATAAAAAAGAAATGATGATTGCAAAATATATATTGTCAAAATGTTTATTTTCTATACATCTTTGATGGGTACAGTGATTATTTTAAAAAGCAAATTGTCTAGTTTGTGTCCCATTTTATAATCCAGTAGAAATTTATACTATACTATAATATTCATAAGATTTGATATTTTAGTTTATTAAGACTTAAAATATTTTTAAGATTCGAAACAGACCCTTAATGTACAATAGAATTAGGACATCATAATTACATTCCCCATTCCAGACTTTGAAACTAGTAACTATAATTTTCTTAGTCTGTAAATAGCTGAGTACAACACCCAGCTTTAGCACTGACACTTTATGTTCCTATCTCCTCCCCTTACCATCAGAAAAACCCCACTGGCGGCTATTTATAGCCTTGACTCCACAAGGTATTTAAGCATATGCCTAATTTTTAAGCATTTGAGAAGTCTCTTTAGGTGTTCTCACCCGTTCAGTGGAACTCCTCGTGTTCCTAATCAGGCACTTTTTAAAGTACCTAGATACGGATCAGAATAAGTCCTGTTTGTAAGAGCTATACTTTCTGAGGGATCCCAGCAGCAGAGGTTGCTAGTGTGTGTCTTTGTTTTGCTCGTTCTTTGTGTTACATTTTGGAGGGGCTAAAGGAAGGAGACAACCCATCACAATGTGAGAGGTGAATGGATGTTAGATGTTGAGAAGACACCACAGACATAGGGCAAAGAGAGGAGACCCTTTATGAGGGAGGAAAAAGAGAGAGAGAGAAACCAAGGCCTGGGAATATATGGGTGGTGTCAGTCAAAAGACTAAGGAGAGAGAATTTTAAATATTACTGAGAAACTAAATGAAGTATCTTTGTGACTTACGTTTAAAAAAGATTTATTTAGTGAAATCAAATAGAATGCCAACTTGGGGGGTGGGGAATGGGACACGCATTTGCCTAGAGCAGCAAAATACCTAGTAGAGGGTTCTCTATATCAGAGCTGAAATCCTTCAGGGAGATGTGAGCAGAGAATATGGGCTTAAAATAATACAATGCACATACATGTAACATGTATTTTACTGTAGAAATATTTGTTTAATTTTGAACATTTAACCTACTTTAACCCACATTCCTATCAGTGTTACCCACCCCCACCCCCATATCATTTGTTACAAACAGTTTTTTCATTTCTTTTATAATAGGTTCCAATCCTACCATGATATCTGCACACGTGAAACCATGCAATCCCACAGGGCCACAGTGAATCCAAATGTGCTTGTGTGTCTTCCCACACTAAGCAAGTTGCAGGATTACAGTCTTATATCAGATACTGGGATTGTCTCTTCCTGCATGTTTTCATGGTGCCTTGCCCATTGTGGTTCCAGTCCTGATCTGAAGCTTTGGGTGCTACCATAACGTAAATAGTAATAAAAGACAGCAGAGATGTCAACACAATACCCAATGTGCCCAATGCAAAAAATTAGTGGCAGAAGTTGAATTATGTTTAATAAATATCATACTTTCAGTTAATGTTGTCAAATAAGTTACTTCTAATACCAGTCACTGCTCTACACATAAGACTGTTCTAGAAGCTCAATAAAAATAAACTGAAGCTTGGCTTATTAATACTAGGGTTTTTTTTTAAAAGAATCTTTTTTATTATTCACGAGCAAGATCAAATGTAATGTCTGGGGAAAAGCTGTTATAGCCAAAACATTACATTTTGTCTTGCCTGTGGATATTTCAATAAAGGAGTGTTTTTAATCCAATATTGAAATGCCAGTGTTCAGTCTATTTTTGCATGAATAATGCTAGCCACCCACAGGTCCCTATTTTTTTTTCTTGCCAAGCTGTTGTGCAGAAATAGCAGTTTTAGAACAACCTCTTTGAGAAGCAGTACTTCAGTGCCAGCAACTTCACATTTCTGGTGCTGAAAGATTACTGGAATCTGCCTCATCAGAAGCTCTTTTACATCCAAAAAATGATCAGGGTTGCAAAGGAATTGCTGTCATCTCTCTGGTTAAGAAATATTGTAAAGATAAAGTATCTACCCTACGATAGCTTGGCATGCTGAATCTTCATGGATATACAAGTATCTACATTTAAAGGTGTGGCGTGTGTGCATGAAAAGATTCATTGATAATGAAAATGACTATTACTATTTTTTTAAAAAAAATTATGCTGTAAAAACAATGCCAGAAACGTTCCCTGCTCCAAATGGCATAAAACCTAAGGCCCAACTGTCACAGTTAGTGGGCTACTTGCACTGTTGACCAACTTGGTCTCTTAGAGCGCACTTCCCTCATGTGTCTAGCCTCAAGCCATGTCTTCTCTCCTGGATTGGAATCATGCAATTCTCCTATTCTCAGATCAAGCCTTGGGCCACTACCTCCTATAATTTAACCATGCTTAACTTAGCAGATCTGATTTATCTTCAGTACCTGCAGTTTTGTCCCCTCCAGATGCTATGACAGTGGTAACCAGTGACCAGACTGCTATCTTAAAAGCAAAGTACACCTCTACCTCAATATAACCTGACTTGATATAACACGAATTCGGATATATCACCTCATTGATCAGTTCACGTGTATCATAATTTTATGAATACTGTATCAGTATTAATAGATTATTACATGGCAGCTCTGCATCCACCACACCAACCCTCAGATGTACTGAGTACACATCATTCCCACTGAATTTCAGGAGTAAAATCAGTGGGAATTTAAGGACACTCACTATATTGCAAAATGCACTTGGTAACTCACAGGATCAGGGCCTTTAGGGAGGGAACTGACATAATAGATTAGCTTGTGGTATAGGTCACTTTGGGACAATAGGAGTAATGGTGTCTAGAAAGGAAAAAAGGCAGGTTAGAAGGATGAGGGAGTAAGAACACGCAGTGGAAGAAGTCAGTATAGTCACTAGTTTTTCTCCAAAGATGCTCAGTAATGTGAGACCAGAATGGAGGTAGCACATAATGGGAGGTCAAGGGTGGGGCTTCTGGGAGCATTCAGAATGGCATGAGAGAGAATGAGGAGTTACGGGGAGAGGGAGAGAGTTGAAAGTGGCAATCATAATGCTGATGGCAGTTAGTGATGACGAGAAAAGGTGAAGGCTAGGAGGAAGAAAAGTCAGAGATGTTCATAGATTGGTGATCACAAAGGGAGTAAATGATAGGAAAGTATAGAGTAGAAGGAAGGAATGATGGTGAAGAGGAACTTGTCATGTTTGTGGTCATAGATGGGCATTACAGGAGGAATTTAGACAATGATCCAGGGCTTCCTGCTTAGCCATCCTGTCATGGGATAGTAGCAACTTTTCTTTTTTCCTATTAAGAACAGAGAAGGAGGAGATATCTGCAGGGAAGGCACCTTACTACCTATCTGGAAGTTAATAAATGTTGCAAACCAAAAAAATTAAAACAGTTGAACTTTCTTTTATTTAAAAAACAGGAGTACTTGTGGCACCTTAGAGACTAACAAATTTATTTCAGCATGAGCTTTCGTGAGCTACAGCTCACTTCTTCGGATGCATAGAATGGAACACGCAGACAGAAGATATTTTATACATACAGAGAACATGAAAAGGTGGAAGTATGCATACCAACAGGAAGAATCTAATCAATTGAGATGAGCTATCATCAGCAGGAGAAAAAAACCTTTTGAAGTGATAATTAAGTTGACCCATAGAAGGTGTGAGGAGAACTTAGCATAGGGAAATAGATTCAATTAGTGTAATGACCCAACCATTCCCAGTCTTTGTTTAAGCCTGAGTTAATTGTATCTAATTTGCATATTCGAGTTCAGCAGTCTCTATTTGGAGTCTGTTTTTGAAGTTTTTTTTGTTGCAAAATTGCCACCCTCAAGTCTGTCACTGAGTGGTTAGAGAGATTGAAGTGTTCTCCCACTGGTTTTTGAATGTTATGATTCCCGATGTCAGATTTGTGTCCATTTATTCTTTTGCGTAGAGACTGTCCAGTTTGGCCAATGTACATGGCAGAGGGGCATTGCTGGCACATGATGGCATATATCACGTTGGTAGATGTGCAGGTGAACGAACCCCTGATGGCGTGGCTGATGTGGTTAGGTCCTATGATGGTGTCACTTGAATAGATATGTGGACAGAGTTGGCATCAGGCTTTGTTGCAAGGATAGGTTCCTGTGTTAGTGTTTGTTGTATGGTGTGCGGTTGCTGGTGAGTATTTGCTTCAGGTTGGGAGGCTGTCTATAAGCGAGGACTGGCCTGTCTCCCAAGATCTGTGAGAGTGAGGAATCATCTTTAAGGATAGGTTGTAGATCTTTGATGATGCGCTGGAGAGGTTTTAGTTGGGGGCTGTAGGTGATGGCTAGTGGCTTTCTGTTATTTTCTTTGTTGGGCCTGTCCTGTAGTAGGTGGCTTCTGGGTACTCTTCTGGCTCTGTCAATCTGTTTTTTCACTTCAGCAGGTGGGTATTGTAGTTTTAAGAATGCTTGATAGAGATCTTGTAGGTGTTTATCTGTCCACATATCTATTCAAGTGACTCCTGTTCTTTTTGCGGATACAGACTAACGCGGCTGTGTCAATAACCTAGTCCCAGATTTGGACCTTAGCGTCCAAAATATGGGGGTTAGCATGAAAACCTCCAAGCTTAGTTACCAACTTGGATCTGGTACTGCTGCCACCACGCAAAAAATTAGAGTGTTTTGGGGCACTCTGGTCCCCACAGAAACCTTCCCTGGGGACCCCAAGACCCAAATCCCTTGAGTCTCACAACAAAGGGAAATAAACTTTTTCCCTTCCCCCCTCCAGGTGTTCCTGGAGAGATACACAGACACAAGCTCCGTGAATCTAAACAGAGGGAGTCCACCCTCTCTAATTCCAGTCCTGGAAACAAAAGCACTTCCCTCTTCACCCAGAGGGAATGCAAAGTCAGGCTAGTAAATCTAACACACACAGATCTCCCCCTGACTTCTTCCTCCCACCAATTCCCTGGTGAGCTGCAGACTCAATTCCCTGGAGTTCCTCACTAAAGAAAAACTCCAACAGGTCTTAAAAGAAAGCTTTATATAAAAAAGAAAGAAAAATACATACAAATGGTCTCTCTGTATTAAGGTGACAAATACAGGGTCAATTGCTTAAAAGAAATATGAATAAACAGCCTTATTCAAAAAGAATACAATTCAAAGCACTCCAGCAACTATATCCATGTAAATACAAAGAAAACAATAGAAACCTTACTGTCTTACTATATTTGTACTCACAACTTGTAAACAGAAGATTAGAAAGCAGGAAACAGAAATCACTTCTCATCCGAGAGAGCATACAGGCAGAAGACAAAGAACTCAGACACAAACTTCCCTCCACCCACAGTTGAAAAAATCCTGTTTCCTGATTGGTCCTCTGGTCAGGTGCTTCAGGTTACTTTTTTTTTTTTCAGGTGAAGGAGACATTAACCCTTAGCTATCTGTTTATGACAGGCTGCTACTCTGAAACCTTTCTTTTATTTAATTAGTTTAGGCATTTATCTAATTTGTGGATCACTTCAGGCCTTCCAGTCTAGTTATGGATCAGTGAACTGGTGTAATATAATTGCTGCTACTACTTTGTTTAACCCTTTTTAGTTTCAGAGCTGACTATGTCCGATCATGGTAGCGCTGAGAATGAAGTTCCACCTCCCCTGCCGCCACACCCAAGTGAGGAGCTACTTTCTGAAGATTATAATCATAGGTTTGGATTTACTTTTTATTGCCGTTATTTTTATTATTTATGGCTAGAATGTCTCAGTTCTCACTGATGATTGTGATGTTATTTCTCATTGATTAAAAGCACTGTTATTGTGTGTATAAGTAGATGTGGAATCTGCACCATAATAGTTGCGATCAGGTTGACATTTCTGCAATATAAATGATGCTTGGTTATTTTGGAATTTAATATCTTGTCTATTTCAGTAGTTTTCAAATTATGGTACATCTATCACTCTTCATTGGTGCACGGATTTTTAAACATTAATTATTTTCATAATCATGCACTATTTTTCAAAGAAAACGGTATATTATACCCCTTCAGGGTAATCCGTTGGCGGGTCGCGAGTTCGTTTACATTGACCGTCCGTAGGCATGGCCTCCTGTAGCTTCCAGTAGCAGCAGTTCACCCGTTGGCCAGGAACGGCGAACTGCAGCCACTGGGAGCTGCGGACGGTCGTGCCTGCGGACAGTCAATGTAAACAAACTGTCTTGCAGCCTGCCAGCAGATTTACCCTGATGGGCCACAGGTTGCCCACCAGTGCCTTAAACACTTCATATCCAGGTAGATTCTTATAATTTTTTTCATTCTGCTTTACTTAATGTACATGAATTTCATTGGTGTCTATTTTGTCCTTTTAATATGATGTTCTCTTGTCTCTAAGGTGTATAACACACTCACATATACAAACTAACATAAACAAGCAAACAAAATCCTTTGTAAACTAATCAAATGATGAGCCAGATTCTCAGTTGCTTTACTCTCAGTGAGGATTTGGCTATATATCTCCTGCAGACTGGGAAGGAAGGGAGGAAGAGAGAGATTGTTACTCTTATTTCTCTTTTTAAATATTTGGGATATGATCATCTGACATTGAAACTGAGAGTAGAGCTGGTCAGAAAAACTTGGAACCATTTTCTGTCAGAAAATGCAATTGCAACTAAATTGAAATGCTTTGCAAAATTGTGTCTGTCTTGCTGAAATTCCCTTTCAGGGAAAAATGAGCGGGGGAGAGGAATCAAATTCTTGAAATGTCCTTTTTCAACAGTGTTTGAATGAAATTTTCCAGTCTTTCGTTTTGAAATTACTTTTGTTTGAAATTATCTTAAATTTTTTAATTTATATGTTTTAATATAAAATCAAAATGAAAACAAAAAGTTTTTTCATTGAGCCAAAATTGCTTTTGTGGGGGGCAGGTGAGGAGAATTTTCCTTCATAGAGAATTTTGAAATTTTCAGGTTTCATTCCAATTCTAAACTGAACCAAATTTCAAATTTCAGTCCTTTGTGAAACAGAATTTTGCTCCTCCATGCAGGTTTATTTATGGTGAGCTTCTGTGAAATGATGATGGGTGGTGGTGGTCTTTTTAAATGCCATCATTCACATAGATTGTTGACATGTCAGCGAGAGTGAACCAGGTGCAGGGACTGCATTTTGTGCAACCTATTTGGTAAACAATTCAGACAGGAGGTAGTTAAATAGAGCTCAGCAGAAGAGAAAACAAGACTGTTGGCACTAGATATTTCCCCTTCTGTTCTGTTAAATAAAATCATATTTAAATATTAAACGTGTAAAAACAGCAGTTATCTTCACGAAGAATCTTTATTCAAATATATATAATTAAATACATGTGAGTAGAGGTGCTAAATCTCACAAAAGAAACGTGACAATCAGAGATTGATTTAAGATGCATGATTGCAAACAACTGGAGGAGAAAATACATTTATATTGTGAAAGTTTTAATTATTTCACTTGGTTTTCTATTAGTGTCTCAATGTTTTGCATGGCTTTTTCCACAGCTCTGTAGTGGATTCAGCAGCATATTTAACAGATCAGAACATCAACTTCAGATCTTTGACACCAGCCAAGCAGCCTGAATCAATTAATCTGAGAACCTCCAAAAGCATGGATCTTGGTAAGCTGGAGGGGGGTGGGGTCATCAGGTCATCATTTTAGCCATAGCACATCTGCAGTATCTCCTTATTTTCTGCATTTGTTACTTAAACACACAGATCAGTGAGCATGTTCTTCAGCAGAGCTGATGTGGTGGGGACAATAGTCTGCCTCCTATAACATCTAATCACAATTACTATAGTTATTGAATTAAGCATATTTTTCCCCAAATATCATTTTGTTGTCATGCATTGTATTGAAATCTCAGCTGAGAGAAAGAGAGCTTTTGTGAAAATAAGGTAGAAGAATTGCCAGAGTTATGTCTTTAAACAGTCCATGCATGTCTAAGTTTATAACAAAACAATAAACATATTATTTTCTGATAGAATTTAGGCAATTGCAAAACTGCATTAGACAACAGCTGATTTTCTTAGGACGAGATCATTGACAATAACAAAGTTGAACAATCAAAACATCGCAGTAGGTTTTCATAGGTGTAAGGTTATGGTCCACTACCTATCAGAGCTGTGCAGAAAATTTTGCAGCGTGGATGAAACTGAGAGAAAGTTGTTTTCACAGTATTAGCAAACTGTTTGTGCAAGGGTTGATTTTTTTTGATTTTTTTTATTTGGTTTTTACCCAAATACTTTTCTGTGGGGAAAACTGAGTTGTATTTTAACAGTAGCAAGAAGAAAAGTCTCCAAGCCTTTTAAAACTCAGAGAATCAGGAACCAAGTAAAACCTTTTATATTTCTTCCGTATGGCACATCTCACTCTTTTTCTGGGTGTTTCATATTTATGCCTTGATCCAATAGGTTTGAGTAGTTCCACTGGTGTGGCGCTAAGCGTGCACGCAGGTGTTCTGCTAGATGAGGGCCTTAAATAGATCATGAATGGTTTATTTAGACACACACAGAGCCAACAGATTAAAGCTTCTTAAATAGTGGTCGCACTGTATTTCCACTGTATTTCCTTCTGACATGGTGCAGATTTATCTTAGTATTTTGTGTTCTGATTTTTTAATACAGAAAATATGTGCATTTTCATAGTAGACAGGAAGTGAGCAACACGGGCAGGACCTTGGAGGGGCGGGGCAAGACATGAAGGAGGAGTGTGGCCTGGGGTAAGAGGTAGATCAAGGGTGGGGCCTTTGAGGGGAGAGATGGGGCACAGGGCGGAGCCTGAGGGGTCTGGTTACCAGTATTTAGAAAACCCTAATAGACCTGTGGAGTGAGATTAGACATACTGAAGTCTCTGAGGAACCTTTACAAACATGCCTTTTAAGCAGCTTTTTCCCATTTAAACCAGGGAAATCTAATTTGAGTCACTACATGGATACAATTGCCACAGTATCACACAGTAGAGAGAACCAGTCTCTTCAGTTGCAGGGTCCAAAACCAAGTAAGGCTTTCCATGTCAACATTTTAAACTCCAGAACAGAACATGGAGCACTAGTGAAACAATTTCTGAGTAGTCCCTAGGGGTAGTCAAAAGTACGATATGTTACAATAGCCTAATCTCAAGCTGCCAAAAAAAAAAAAAAAAAAAGCTGGTCCGCAGCTCTTCGATGGCAGCTCATTTGCACCGCTCCATTCTTCAGCGGAAGTTCAGCGGCGGGTCCTTCTCTTCCTCTTCACCAGCACTTCAGCAAGAGCTCAAAGAGGAAGAGAGGGACTGAGGGACCTGCCGCTGAAGACCTGGACGGGTCTCCCCAATAGCGGACAGAGTGATGCTATCATAACCTTAGTCCCAGATTTGGACCTTAGCGTCCAAAATATGGGGGTTAGCATGAAAACCTCCAAGCTTAGTTACCAGCTTGGACCTGGTACCTGCTGCCACCACCCAAAAAATTAGAGTGTTTTGGGGCACTCTGGTCCCCCTGAAAAACCGTCCCTGGGGACCCCAAGACCCAAATCCCTTGAGTCTCACAACAAAGGGAAATAATCCTTTTTCCCTTCCCCCCTCTCTGTTCCCAGTCCTGGAAACAAAAGTACTTTCCTATTCCCCCAGAGGGAATGCAAAATCAGGCTAGCAATCCAACACACAGATCTCCCCGATTTCTTCCTCCCACCAATTCCCTGGTGAGTACAGACTCAATTTCCCTGAAGTAAAGAAAACTTCAACAGGTCTTAAAAGAAAGCTTTATATAAAAAGAAAGAAAAATACATACAAATGGTCTCTCTGTATATAGATGATACAACACAGGGTCAATTGCTTAAAAGAATATTGAATAAACAGCCTTATTCAAAAAGAATACAAATCAAAGCACTCCAGCACTTATATTCATGCAAATACCAAAGAAAAGAAACCATAGAACTTACTATCTGATCTCTTTGTCCTTACACTTAGAAACAGAAGACTAGAAAGTAGAAACTACTTCTCCAAAGCTCAGAGAAAGCAGGCAGGCAGACAAAAGACTCAGACACAAACTTCCCTCCACCCAGAGTTGAAAAAAATTCGGTTTCCTGATTGGTCCTCTGGTCAGGTGCTTCAGGTGAAAGAGACATTAACCCTTAGCTATCTGTTTATGACAGATGCCCCTTTGTGTTGGCCACCCTAAGCACCTGCTTCCTTAGCTAGTGCCTGGAGCCAGCCCTGCTTCTGCCTGGCATCCAGAAGCAACACCAAACTGTGACTTGTCGGGCACGCTGCCTAAATCCAGGATTCCAATACTATCCTCAGAACTTCTTCTAGCTGCTTCTCCCATCGCACCAACATTGTATTGCATTCTTCCGGCACTAAACTGGAACCAGCTCTCTTTTTTCCTTGCTTCCATTTCTTAAGAGACTGGATCATTTGCTTCATTGCACAAGCTAGGCCAAGCATGGAGAACAGTGAGTTGGATGTTGGCATTATTCAAACACACCACAGCCCATGTCCCTTCACTATCCCTCTCAACTAACTTGCATATGTGTTAAACGGGAGGGTGACAAAATCTATTTCTGAGGTATCCTTCATGACAGAGTCCTTACAGCACAAGACCAGTTGTCCAAAACTATCTACTGGGGTATCTCACAAAGATAATAGCAGTTCTACTTGCCCTGTTAGGTACCACAGATAAGCCCATAATATCTGTTGATCAGAGGCATCAAAAATTGCTGACAAACAAAAGAACTGTCATAAATACTTGACCTTCATCCATTGTTAGCAGGTCATCAGCCAGGCCTTTTTCTGTCTTGTTCCCGGGCCTGAAACCTGTGTGACTTGAAGTCAAGGAGACCTGACTGAAAAAGGATCATAGTTTCCCTCAGAAAAGGCAGATTAGATCCAGATGGATAGCTGTCAAGACTGTCAGAGTCAATAATTGGTTTTCTGAATTAGCTGTCTTACAAGAACTTGGTTAAAAATAAGTCACACCCTACCCTTCTTCCATGTTTCCTCATCCCATAGGGAATAGTCTTAGCCAGTACTGAGCCCAGTACTTCCCTACTTGCCTTCCTTGGCCACCAGGATGGGTGAGAGTCCAAATTACAGGTTGTAATCTGGCGCACCTCCCAGAATCAAGATGAGCAACCCTGGCTGAAACTGCAGAGGAAACAGTATTTGTAATCTCAAAAAACCCCTGCCTCATCTCCATAAAGGCAGACAGCTCAGTTGTGATCTGACTAATTTTATTTCCAAAGTATAATGAAAATTCTTCAGTGAAAAATATTCAACTCTGATAGTGAATACTGTGCAGTTTAACTAGGCTAATCACCATTCAAAAAGATCTGTTATCTGAGAGTTTGCTGACGCCAAGGGAGTAGAGACAAAGACAATCTTCTTTGCCTCCTGTACAGCAGTGACAGAGACTTCAAAAATGCTTTGTCAGTATCAGTCTACCATTGGTATTCTAGCCATCTTCTAACTCATTTCATTTGTTGCAGATAATTAAAAAACCATAGTGACCTATGGCTATGGATCCAGCAAATGGTCATTCAGAAGCCACAATATCAAAAGTCAAGGACATATGGTTATTATAAAATTCTAGTAGTGGTTAGTGTGATCTGTCGGCAAAATAGTATTCTTCAAAGCCATCTGGAATATGATATGCTTCGTTAGTCTAGAAGGACAGACCCTCAGGTCCGTCACCATGATAGAAGAGGAGTCTTACCGTTTATTAAACCATGACCCAAAAAGGGCAGCCTTTTACACAAGTTGGAGTTGAAGTGGGTACTTAGTTTTTATGTCCCAAGAAAATCAGACTTTGGTAAATCTCACATTCTCGCTTGCATAGGGGGTATAGTCCAAAGTGAAGTTTATTTCTGTCCTAAGGCTCTGTAAACTGACACCTTCTGTGAAGAGACTCATGTTACAGCAACAAAAGCTCTCAAGACTTCACTTTGCCAATGTTAAGCTAGTATAGCTACTAGGAGTTTTGTGCAGTTCTCTGCGTCATTACTATTTAGCTGCAGAAGCTAGGTCAAATGCTTGCTTGTGGAATATGATTATGTTTATTCCTCTGTCCCTACTTTGAGAGTTTACACCTCGCTAGTCATCGAGGCTGGAGATCTTCGATGCAAATATTCTGATGCTTTCAAAAGTTTACTAGTATATGCTTTTAAATGATGCTGTGTCATAGCCTTAGTATGTACCAGTGTTCTCTTTGTGCAGTTTACTTACAGCAAAACCCAGGTACAAGTTAATTGAAATACCAAAGAAACTGGGACACTGACAGCAGTCATTGACAGGAAGTTAGACACTTACTAAAATGTGAAAATCAGCAGTAATAGTTCGGATTTCTGTGCAGTCGTTCTATTAAAGTATGTTGTGTACCCACCATTAGCTTTTATTGCACACACAGAAGTATGTCTGCAAGATACGCTATATGTAGAAAACTGCATCTCAGTTGCACAAGGGAGACGTCTTCCAGGAATCAACAATAGTCTACTTCAGCTGTTTTTTGTTGTTTGTTCACTTGCCCAGTGCAGCTACATAGTCATCACTGCAGTTACCCAGGTGTCACTGATTAGACCTGTAATTGGAAATTAGTAAACACGTCTATTGGTGACACAAGAAAGAGCAGAGCCCAATTCACTACCTCTTATCTGGTTTGCACTGTGGAGCTAACAAGTTTATGAAATAGTAAACAACGGTTTTGTCTCTAAAATGAGCTGATACCTACACAAGGAGCAATTCTGTTGAGTAAGAATATGCTGTTGTTATATACTCACTTTTCCGACTAGAATCATGCTTAAAACTACCGTTATTTTCCCTTCTCTTCTACTTTTTTTTTTGTAGTAAAACCTTTGTGGAAGACCAGTCTTTTTTCCAATTGTGGCAATACGAATTAAGTTAAATCATTACTAATACCTTTAATGACTGACTCTTAATAGCAGGAAATAAGAGGGAGTGATCAAATAATATAGGGGACTTAATATGCAGCATCACTTTGTCATTTTCAGTCTCCTCTGTACAGTTGAGGGAGCTGCACATATGAAGGTAAAGCTAGAGATTACTTAGCAGTAGCTACTCATCTTTTACTGTCTTGCTGTCTCCTAATTTCTGTCTCCATCGCGGTTTGTACACAGGGGCAGAAACTAAGGGGGTTGGACCCTGGTACCTGTTTTTGCAGATGCAGTCTCTGTAATGCACATGCGATGAATCATGTGGTCTGATTCAAGGTTAATAATAACTCTGAGGTACATGTGGTATAGCATTTGACTTCAAAAATGAGGATCTGTGGAGCCTATATATTTGGAGAAACCCTCAGTTACTTGTAGGGTACCTAGTTTCCACTGGAATACACTAGCAGTAATTAAAGTGTTTATTGTTGGAAATACTAATTAAATTTTACATCCTTGGAAGTCTTGAGAAAAATCTACATAGCAAGTGTGCTGATACTGTTTTTCAGGGAGGGGAGTGAAAGTGTGTCTGGCTCAGGGCCCTAGCCTCCATTATTGTAGGGTAAAAGTCAAGGGATCTCTCAAACCTTTTATTGCTACCGCTATAGCGGCAGGATGCAGAGGGGTTCTAAGCCACCAGCAGATCCCAATGACATTCTGCCTGATTCTGTGGTGACTGAGCAAGAACACCTTCAGGAGCATAGGGGGAGCTTACATGAGAGCAACGCTACCATTTGAAAGGTGTGGTATATGTTTCCTTCCTTCCCCTGCTCTGGTTTGAGTCCAACAGTTAGTGCAGGAGGAGGGTGACAGCATGACCTTTCCCCTTTTATGGAGTCTGTTGCTCCTTGTGGAACCGCTCCTTGTGCTGCAGGGGCACACACATTTGGTATGAGTGATGCCCCTTGCTCTGTTGTGCAAGGAGGAGGAGGAGGGCTCCTTATGCCTTGCTTCCAGACACCGCTGCAAGGCCAGCCAAAATCCGATCCTGATGCTTGCACAATTAGATTTAGATTACACTGGTCTGCAATTTTTGAGAAGTCATCTGCTTCAGAGATAAAATATGCTATTTATTATGTATTTTGATGTGCTGAATTCAAATATGACAATTAAAACAACTGATTGGCTACCGTTTCTAAGATATTTAAGTTTTTACATTTTATGTCTATGTATATTGAGTAGATAGTAGAGTTTTAATCATAAATTGTAAACCTAGGTCCTTTCATGTGTTTATGGTTGCTTTACATGATAATATTTCACCTGTCCTGTTTATGTAACATTTTAAAAATCAGCAGAAGGGTTATATAAATAAAATTTATTATGAAACAAAAGGCAAAAAACTATTATGTACATAGTTGAGTCCTATTCAGTGTCTACTCGGCGCTTCTTGGCTTGTCTCTTGTTTTCATGAAATGGAGCATCTCTTGTCACTGTCCAGCAATAGTCTGCAAGCATTGATGAGCTCCATTTGCCCTGATAGCCTGCCAGGAGATTCCACTGCTGTAGTCTGGAGCCCAACAGCTCTGCCTTACTCTTGGGTAGTTCCAAATCCCTGACAAGGTCATTCAGTTCACCTTGTGTTATGAGGTATGGTTCAGAGGAGGAGGATGGGAGAAAATGTGGGTCCTGTGACATTGATGGTTCAGGACCAGAAGTTTCATCCTCTTCCTCATCTGACTCAAGTGAGAAGGATTCTGGTGCATCAGGAACCGGCAGTCCTTCTCCGTGGGGTACTGGGCGTATAGCTGGTGGAATGTTTGGATAATGCACAGTCCACTTTTTCTTCTTTGACACACCTTTCCCAACTGGAGTCACCATGCAGAAGTAACAATTGCTGATATGATCTGTTGGCTCTCTCCAAATCACTGGCACTGCAAAAGGCATAGATTTCCTTTTCCTCTTCAACCACTGGGCAAGATTTGTTGCACAAGTGTTGTAGCATATGTGTGGGGCCCACCTCTTGTCCTGATCTCCAATTTTGCAGCCAAAATAAAGATGATAGGCTTCTTAACCATAGTGGTTACACTGCGCTTTTGTGATGCAAAAGTCATTTCACCACAAACATAGCAGAAGTTATCTGCACTGTTCACACAATTGCGAGGCATCTCTGCTCACTTTGGCTAAACAGAAATGTGTCCCTTTGCAAAATCAAACACTGACAAATAAGAGAGCATGAGACTGTATGATTTCTAGAGCTGATATAGGGCAATTTGTTCAGCAGAGTGATGTAAGCTTTGTTATGATTGTATCATCCATGACTTCTAGGAATAACATGATGCAATTCATATCATGTATGATGCAATACCAGCTTCAGATTGCATCATTCATTGTTTTGCCTAAAAAGCAAGTTCTGTCCAAACCCAGTCATAGATTTATTCATAGATCCAGTCAAAGATGTATTTTAGTCATTTCTGGTTTAAATTGAGATCCCTTCCCTTTATAACTCACTTATCCTCCACCATTCCCAAGTCAAGGGTCGTATATACTGACCCAATAGCATATCTTGAAAACTAGAGCCAATCAACAATTTTAAGCATCATTTTCGTTCTCAGTGACCCAGAATTAGTAAAGTTGGACTACATTTATTTCAGAAGCATTTTGGCTGTAGAGCAGTGTTATTGGCCAAATTTAGACCTGTGGATTATGTACCTTTATAAACCCCAGCACAACAAATTCAGAAGTGTAGAAATGAAAATATGCTGTATCTTCCTTTTCACAAATAAGTCAGACACTTATCTCAAAAGATAATGGCAGATGAGAAAGGAGAGGCAGCAATCAATTAATTGAAAGAATGATTTTTCCCTCTCCTTTAACCACCTTCTATACATGCACATTTCCCCACATAGTTGTATAGAAAATAACTACCATAATAACTCACCAACATCCATTTACACTAGCTTTTTTCCCCTCAACTGTATTTTTTCCCAAAAGTAATAATATATGGCAACATGGATTTTTTTGTTGCTGTTGTTGACCTGGAGGGTGAAAATGAGTGTGTGTGCTTTAAAAGAAAAAGGAGTGTTTTATTGTTTGCTTATAAACCCCTTTGATTTCCATACATTGTTATGCACAGGAATAACTTAGGCTTTACATAAATGTACTGTAAAAACTACATCCATGAGAATTGTATGCAAAACATGAAAATGCCGTTTGTGTTGGTAAGTCACTGCAGAATATAAATCAGACGTGTTTGAGTTGTGAGCAAGTTTAAAACCTAGTCAAGTTCCTTAGAGCATGAATTAAGAGATTGAAGGCATGCTGGAGGATCACCACTTTCCAGTATACTTTCTGAATAAGAATTTGGGAACAACTTTAATTTGCCAAATCATCCATTGGAGGGCAGGACTTTTTTAAAATAAAAGTCAGACTCTCCTTTCAGCTAATATGGGGCTAAGTAAAATTATAATACATAAGCCCTTGTTTGGGGGACAAAGTATTAACCAGCATCTCAAAATGCATCCAGCTCACATCAAAAGTAACTTTTTAATGCTGTAAAATTTTCTGAGGGCAGATTACAAGGTGAAATATTAGAAATGGATGCTATTGTGTTCTCAAAAATTAGGAAAACATTTTAATGCCTTAGTGTATTTCTAATTAGAGAATGAACCTCAATCTGTTGTAAAATTTGGAGTTACTTGATTTAGACAATTAAAATATTAGAACAAATTGATTATATGCATTTATTGATGTTGTGAACATGAAGGGACTGGTGGTAATAAAGTTTAAATTTTAGATCAGTTTTAAGATAATTGCATTATAAACCTTATTCCCCACCCAGTGGCTCTAACTTATAAATGAGAGATTTGATTATGAACTTTTGGATTAACTCTGGGAGCCTAGGAGAAGTGATAATGACATAGTGTAGGTTTATAGTCAAGCTAAATCAGTATTAATGTTGTACTGTGTTTCATTAGAAAGATTCATCTGCTTCGGTAGAGGTTAGAGAGAATTAGAAAAGGCAACTGTAGCCTTCATAATGTTGATGGGTTGATATTGCAAATGGTATGTCAAACTATAGCAGCCTGTGCCAAAGGTTTGAGCTCTCTAAGGGCTGCAATATCTGAATTAGCAGGGTGACAACCACTAAAAGAAATATCATTAGGTCTGGAGACTGTAGGAGCACACTGGGAGCAATAACAGTGACCACAATAACATTCACAAGTTATCAATCTTCCCTTTATTAAAAACCATAATACACCGATAATCAATGTTTTAGATACATAAATGAAGGTAGAGGATTACCATAAAATGTCCAGCATCAATGTTTTCAGACTTGCATCCCCAATGGTACCACTGAGATGGGTGGATCTCTCATCGAGTGGTCATCTGTGGAAGGTCTCCTGATGGATTTTTCCTCCCTGTTGATCCTGAAGGAACCCTTTTATTCTGTTACTCACACCAGTAATCCTTATGCAGATACATGATAGTTCCAACCCTTTCCCTTATCAGGACTTCCACACCTCATAAATTCTACACCCCACTTTCCATTGCCTATATTTTGAGTTCCCCATATCATCATTAACATTTACATAATAAGTTCCCATGGTAACTTGCAGTCATTGCAGAATTTCTCATGATGTTACCATCGGGCAACTTCCAGTAATAACGGGCCTGGGGTTGCATATTTTCCTGAACATCACCCATTAACACATCTTTCATGATAATCTTGCAATTCTACTGGTACCACGTTCCCCTTGGGTCCACTAGTCATGTCAACTTCTTTCAGGCGAAGGCCTGATGTGGCTAAGCTGAAATTTGACAGGTCTCACTTTACAGTCTTACCTTACTTGTATACCTAACACACTCTTACCAATAATATATGCATATCAATCTTATACCCCTATAATATTTTCCTACATGTTCCTACGCGATTACCTACCTATAGCATAAATCTATTCCTCACACATTGATTACATATGAATTAACCCCAACAATATTAAACAATTAAATGATTGTATAAGGTATTTAGCTACACAGCAAAGGTGTGAAATAAAGGGGATGGTCTCAGTTGAAGAATGAAGGTGATGTGCCACTAAAAGAAAAAGAAGAATTTGGCGACTGTAATGGTACAATGATGCTGTATGCTGCCAAATAAAAAGCTTTAATTTAAAAATAGAAATGTGGTCCCTGTGTACTGTACGGCAAAGAGTGTATATAGTCAGTTCTTTAGTCGTAATGGTTGGTGCAAATAGAGGCTTGTGCCAAAGTGTGGGATGTATTGAATCTACAACGTCAGGCAAGCTCTTGGAACATAACTGAATTAAGTTGTCAAGTTAATTACAATCTTTCTTGAAAGAACAGTTTAGAGCAAAGTAGTAAAGATGAGAAAAAGAATCTGAGAAGCCTTTCAGAGCCTTGATGCTTCAGGCTCTAAGTAGCTCACATTGGACACCCAAATATTAAGGCACTTTGGAAAATGTTGCCCTTTGTTACTACATAACAGCCATACTTTATCCTCCATCTTTGTGCAAACGTCCCATTAGTCTTCATGCTAAGGGGTGCTGAGTGTCTGTAACTCCCATTACAGTGAGTCAGCATCTCTCAGGATCGGGCCCATTGTTATCAGTAGGGGAGAATGGTTATGGACTGCGGATAATTTATGTCTCTCACTTTGTAGACCTGGCCCATGATCACAATTCAAAATGTACTATGGCCCTTGCCTGCTTTAGAGCATCACTGGAAACAGAAAATTCTTGAGGAAAAGAGGTGTGAAATACGACTGATTAGGGAACTGATCTGAGTTTTCAGCTTGTATCCTATCGTGTAACAGTAAACCATCCTCCCCAGTACAGAAGGGGTAAAAGTCCCCAGCACTTCTAAAATGTAATAGGGAGATTCCAGAAAATGAATGTTTTGCTAGCTATTTCATTTAAAGGTGTAGTTGAGAGCCAAAATTTGACACAATCCCTGTGAGTAATTTACTCCCATGACTAGATTGGGAGCCACTGCGCCAAAAAAAAAAAGCTGCAAGAGAGTCATGTCATTGGCACGATCATTGACTAAAATTAATTGATAGTGCTATGTCTTTATTATGCTGAAAGGGCTGTGTAAGGATAACATCCATCTGGAAAGCCAGTCACCGATTTGTTGCCTTGTATTACTGTAATATGTTTAGATCAGAAAAAGTAATTTATTTAGATTCTAAAAAACTTGTAAGCTGCGTTTGTGTATGTAGCTAGGGAGTAAGGTCCTTGCTAATGAATTGGCTTATTATAAAAAGTTTTATGTTAGGCTTTCTCAGACACAGAATGTTGTTTGAGGAATTAGTTTTCCAGGAAATTCCTTGATGTTTTATTGGTTTAGGTTTGCTTTTTTTATTTTTATAATCAGAAATGCAGAACTG
This sequence comes from Gopherus flavomarginatus, assembly GCF_025201925.1. Classification (NCBI taxonomy): domain Eukaryota; kingdom Metazoa; phylum Chordata; order Testudines; family Testudinidae; genus Gopherus; species Gopherus flavomarginatus. The sequence continues at coordinate 20,278,345 of NC_066626.1, read as the reverse complement.
CTCTTCAGAAGCATGTCATTTTGTTCACCAGAAGTATGGTACTGTAGCCTTCACACATTTTTAAAGGGTTTTTTTAAATAGGTATCAGTCAGTGTGCAAAAACCGTGATGTAAATTAAAGAGGCACTGTAAGTTAAAATAGTAATACCCTGCTTTTGGTAAAGAAGAACAACTTGATTTTTTTTTGTACAGAACAGCTTTATATTAGCTTGAGAAAAGAAAGCTATGGTGCTGAAACTGATCTGCGAAAAAGGAGGAACATTGATTATCACTATTGGCAGATGCATTGATTTTGATTTTCTAAATAACTGTTTGAAATTAATTTACTGACCATTAAGGAAAGTGTTATTGTATCCAGAGAAGCAAAACTCTTATGACTCTATTTAGAATATGCGCTGCACGCTACTCCACTGAAAAGAAAAACATTGATGTAAAACACATAACTTGGTTGTCTTGCGCGTGGCATGGAGAGGCCAATCAAAGACTGAGTAGAAGGGAGTAGACAAGCATTTTTACCATCATAGCTACTTCTACTGATCTTCAACATTACATCATGTTCTAGAGTGCTACTTTATTTCAGGCATTTCAGCATGAAATATTGGAAATCTTAACATCATTGCATATTCATGTTATCTAGTTTTTCCACCTCTTGACATAGTGTTGTCATTGTAAAAAGAGTAATGCTAGCTGTGAGTGTTTAACTGGAAAGATTTCTGCTTATTAGCAATATGCCATCTTCTGTCAGCAGAGGATGATCTTGTGGGTCTTGCAAAGTCCCCAGATCTGTACGTTTGTATTAAGTGGTTGTAGTCCTTACTAGTCACTTACATTTCAATGAGCATTGCAGGTGCTGGTTGCAAACAAGTGGCTGGTTTCACCAGTTATAATTAGGACTAGGATTTTGTCACAGAGGTCACAGAATCTGTGACTTCCAGAGACCTCTGTGACTTCAGCCCATGGTGCCTGGGAGCTGCAGGGTCCCCCCACTGCAGGTGGTAGCTGGGAACTGGGGGGGCCCCAGGCTCCCAGCCACTGCAGGAGTTAGGGGTGCCCTGGAGCTCTGAGCCGCCGCAGGCAGCTGGGGTGCCCCGCAGCTCCCAGCTGCTGCAGGCGGTGGGCATTCCCCGGGAGCTTCCACCCCCAAGGGCAGAAGGGCCCCCAGGAGCTCCCAGCCGCCACAGGCGGCGGGAGTGCCTCAAAGCTCAGAGCCACCACGGGCGGCCGGGGTGCCCCAGAGCTTGGAGCCACAGGTGGTGAGGAGACCCTGCAGCTCTGAGCTGGGGCCCCTAGAGTGGTATGGGGACCCCGTAGCTTCCAGTTTGTCATGCATATTTTTAGTGAAAATTGCAGATAGGTCACGGGCTTTCTTGAATTTTTCTTTATTGCCTGTGATCTGTCTGTGACTTTTACTAAAAATATGCGTGACAAAATCTTAGCCTTGGTTATAATGTATTTGTTGAGATGTGCAGATAACTGACAAATGAATAATGCATATTAAGAAAATAATCATTACATTATATAGATGTAGCCTACAATGATGCAAATGTATGTCTCATTTTTTTAATTCAGCAACAGAAAGTATCATCTTTGTGCCAAAAAAATAAAAATTCTGCACCTAAAAAATAAAAATTCTGCACATATTTTAAAATTCTGCAAATTTTAATTGTCAAAATAACACTACATAATTACACTAGTTTCAATTATTTTGGTAATTTATTTCAAAATACCTGTCAGCAAGTATGTCTGTAACAACACAGACACACACAAACACTTCCCAAGGAGCAGAGAGTTAAAGAAACCCCTATGACATCCCAGTGCCTGTTTCTCTGTCCCCTTCCCCTCCCTCCAGAGCCCAGTTGGGGTGGGTAGACACCCACAATCCCTCCCTCCCAAGATCCCAGACATGGTCTTCCCTCTCACCCCAGCCAATACACCCAACCCTCCCTCCCCCACCCCAGAGCCCAGACACAGGGCCTCCCTTGCCCAGATACCCACATCCCTTCCCTCCCAGAGCCCAGACACCCACTCCCTTTGTCCCCCAGAGCGCAGCTGTGGTCCCCCCCAAGCCCAGACACCTGCCCCCCTTCCCCACCCAGAACCCAGGGATCTAGAGGGAGAAACAGCTGGATGCTGGGTCCAGGGCTTGTGTGCAATTTGCAGTGCAACACCGTCTCTTTCCCTCAGGGCGTGCTGGGAACTGCAGCTGCCATGTACCTTCTCCCTTCCTCTGGCAGCGTCTTCTAGTTGCGAGCTGGGCTCTGCTGGGTCCAGAGGCCCCTAGTGGCTGCCAGGAAAACTGCAGCCCATTTCTGTGGGGGAAAGAAAGTTCTGCATGCACAATATTAATTTCTGCAAAATTCTGTGTTGTGCAGTAGTGCAGAATTCCCCCAGAAGTAAGTCATCTTTATACTGCTCATTTCCATTTGTTTGTTTGCTCCCCATTCCTTACTTCCTGGTCCCAGAAATAAACAGATTTTTTTTGTAGTGTATCACATCTAACTTTCTTACATTAAAAACAGATGTATGTATAACATTCTCATTAGGGAAAGTTATAGTTGAATTTTTGTACTGCGAAGTTTTTCTGTATGCACTGCTATCTTGAGATGCTCAGAACATTCTCAGGCATTTTTCTCTTGGGCTGAAACTTTCCATGGTTAGCCTTTGTTATGATTTCAGAGGTAATTTCTTCTCTAAATGTTTCTTCAAAAATAGTCCAGCCATTATTGAATTAGTAGTGATTTGGAAAGAGGGTTTTCCCTCCCCCAACTAAAAAAAAAATAAGATGCCTTTCTGCAGAGATACTCCAACAATGGCTGAAATTTAAAAATAAAACTTTGTGTGGCTAGGTCTTGCTGAGGAAAAAAGAACACAAGTGAAAAATGAACGTTGTCATTATTGTACAGGACTCAGCTTATTGATTTTTTTTATCTTACTTAGATGTGAGGCATTATGATGGAATACACCCCTTTATTCACACCCTGCACACTATTGTAATAACCTTTGTACAATATATGCCCTGTGAGATATCATTCGGAAAGTCATAACTTGCTGATCAGTAATATCATGGTAAAGTACCTGTTTATAAGATTATATGTAAAGTTAGGAACATAAGCTGAAATCATAACTGAAGTGTGTTTCCCAGTTAAGTCTGGGGAATGTTTAAACCAGTTTCTCAAAGACAAAGGGCAAGCTGACGTATTTTTTGTAAGATTTTTCAGTTTATAATCATTTCACTCTTCCCTTTTCTCTCCAGTATTAAAATCTAATTTTTATATGTGAAGCCAGTATGTAAGGCATGCTTGAGTTAAATGGATTTATCCCTTTTAATAATATAAACCTCTCTCAGGCAAATCCAATCATCAGAGTTTTAAAAAAAATCTATGAATCTTGGTATCTTGTTTTTTTTATAGTTGCCATGTACTGTAATACAACCTGCTTCAGGTAATTACCATATATTATAGCGGTTGCCATTAGTGACTGCTATAATTAAGGTTGCAAATCAGTTTCCATTATAATCCCTTGTTTTCACACAATCATAACTTGTCAAAACATTAACCTTTTGAGAGTGAAGTTTTCCATGCTTACTTTCAGCTTGAAGGTAGATATTTTGGGGGCACAGTTTGAAATATCACACAGGAAACTCATTTCCAGTTCTGAGGGCTGTTTGACTGGGTAGTGAAATGTATGTCTGTCTGTCATCTCCTCCAGAGACTATATGCCCTAAAGAATGATAATAGGCCCTAGTGCCCACACCTCTTTTTGTGTTCCCTTCCCACTTCGGCCTGACCTCAACAATACTTTGCAATTATACAGAAATTTACAAAGATTACTAGGGCCTGGTTATCCTACCACTTATTTCAGCAAAACGTATGTTGCTCACTCAGGGATGTGAAAAAACACACCTCTGAGCAGCCTAAGTTACACCAACAAAAGCTATGGTGTGTACAGCACTTTGTCGGTGGGAGAGCTTCTCCCAGTGACATGGCTACTGCTGTTTGTTGGGGGCGGTTAAATTATGTCGACGGGAGAGCTCTCCCCCATCCACATAAAGGGATTACATCATGAGCGATCTTACAGCTGTGCTGCTGTAAGCTCTCTAGTGGAAACGTAGTCCCAGTCATTTTTCACAAGTCTCCCCTCATAAAGTAGTCCACATTAAGTTTTGTTTTATTGCTGTGGAATGTGGGCGGTGTGTATTGAGAGTGTGGGGGACATAGTGGTCTAGTGACTTCATCATGGGACTGTGCATCAGGTAACCTGGATTCTAATGCTGAATCAGACGTTGACTTTGAGGCAGACTTTGAGCAAGACACTTTACCAGTCTGTTCCTTTGTTTCCCATTTGTAAAACTGGGATGGTATTTACCTATGTTTTAGATCTCCATTGAGACTTAAACATCAAGCCAGGTCTGATGGCTACATACAATACTGGAAATTATTGTACAGTAGTTGCTGTTCAATTTTGTCATTTACCTACATTTAGCACACAGTGGTATCTAAGATTCTACAGCTTTTCCACATAGCGAGAATAGGAAGTTTCGCTTTTATTACAAGTCTTTCTGTGGTCTTTCCTGCAACTGTGGGTAAACATTGACTTTTTAATGGTGGTCACTACAGGGAAGATTGTATAATAAATTCCAGTTTGTATTATATTTTGTATGGCTTGACAATTTGTTATGCTGTAAAGGGAGACCAGACGTAAGTTCAAAGAGGTGGCTAGGCAGGAAGAGTTAAGGATAAGCTATCAGCCTTAATGCTCATTTCTCTGCTAGATTCATGAGCCTTAACATTACATTAGCACTTGTTCTTTTGCATAAAATTCTTTTTAAAAAAGGGTGATTGGTTTTTCCACACAAGCTTCTGGGGGAATGTTTTAATTAGTTTCATGAGATGTATGATAATAAACTGAAGTATACTTAGTATGCAAAATTACAGTTTTTGTTAAGTTTAGAAATAGTTCTCCATGGTTTATTCTGTGTGCAGACTGATAAGGCTATTTAGATGATGATAAGGCTATTTAGATCCATGCATTGCAAGATGATGTAGACTGTAAAGGTATGAGTTATAAACCATTTTTTTCATAACATAACAAAGCACAGTTCCTACAAAGGGATCTACTTCCAGGAGAACTGATGCCTGCTCAGAATCCATTGAGTTCAGTGGGATTTCATGCAGATGTGAGGGTCCCCACTTGTGGATTCTTTTCCAGGATTGTGGCCTCTGACCTGAAAATGTTAAAATTTTCCAAAGTCCTATGATTTTTTGGGCAAAATATGATATTTACAAAATCAGTTGCCCTGTCCACAACTGAATTTCAAATGTAGAAATGCTTCCATTGAATTTAACACACTTTGGATCAGGTGCTAGATCTCTGAGGTATCCCAGCTGGATGAGAGGGAAAAAAAGCTGTTATGCAAATCATTACAAACTAAAAAATTAATATATCATGTGTCTGAAATGATTTGACATTATTTCAAAGACTACTAGTTTTAAAGGAATTTCTTATCTCTGTCTCTCTCTGTCTCCTCCAGTGGCAGATGAAAGCCAGGTTAGTTCATTGGCTGGACAGAAACAAGGTAAGAACTTTTTTACCTAACTTCACCTACCCTTCCCTCAAAAAAGAACCAGTCTGTGAGCAACAGCTGGATCCCGCTTATAGCAACTGTGGTGGCTGAAAGGTTTGCAAATTAATGCATAACTTCACTTCCACAGTGATAAATTAAGGCTGGCTTACTGCTTGGCAGTGTATGTAGTTCCATACGTAGGCTGGGCTCATTTGCAGGAAGAGCAATAATGGTTTCTTTAAAAATATATCTATTGAACACTGTACAGGACAAAACCTTTAACTGTTTTATGTGCCAATGTAGGCACTTAAACAGTGTAAATTGTGAACAATATAAATGTCTTTCTCTTTGTCCTCCTGGAAGAATTTCAGTTTTCCACTCTCACAATCTGAAATATTGAAGAAAGACAGTCCTACCGAAGCTTTCACTATTGTTTTTTCATTCCCATTTATTCATCTGCAGAAGTTGTTCTTTCAGTGTGACTATACTAACAAAAGGATCCACTTTTTCTTAAACTGCTTAAGATCTGTCTTTGTTAGCAAGGAAGGTTTTTATCCAACAGTATTACTATAAAGTCTTGTATTAAAAATTCTGTGAAACAAGTTGCAGTACTGTACAAGATGCAGTTGCTTTATTATACTAACAAGCTTTGTGGATGGGGGGAAGTGGTAGATGTGGTGTATCTTGACTTTAGTAAGGCTTTTGATATTGTCACTCATGACCTTCTCATAAACAAACTAGGGAAATGCAACGTAGGTGGAGCTACTATAAGGTGGGTTCATAACTGGTTGGAAAATCATTCCCAGAGTAGTTATCAGTGGTTCACAGTCAAGCTGGAAGGGCATATCAAGTAGGACCCTGCAGGGATCAGTTTTGGGTCCAGTTCTCTTCAGTATCTTCATCAGTGAGTTAGATAATTGCATAGAGAGTACACTTATAAAGTTTGCGGATGATGCCAAACTAGGAGGGTTGAAAGTGGTTTGGGGATAGGATTAAAATTCTAAATGATCTGGACAAACTGGAGAAATGATCTGAAGTAAATAGATGAAATTCAATAAGGACAAATGCAGTGTACTCTACTTAAGAAGGAACAGTCAATTGCACACACAAAATGGGAAATGACTGCTTAGGAAGGAACACTGCGGAAAGGGGTCATAGTGAATCACAAGCTAAATATGAGTCAACAGTGTAACACTGTGGCAAAAAAAGCGAACATCATTCTGGGATATATTAACAGGAACGTTGTAAGCAAGACACGAGAAGTAATTCTTCTGCTCTACTCCGCGTTGATTAGGCCTTGACTGGAGTATTGTGTCCAGTTCTGGGTGCAACATTCAGAAAAGATGTGAACAAATAGGAGAAAGTCCAGAAATGAGCAACAAAAATTATTAGAGGCCTAGAAAACATGACTTATGAGGAAAGGTTGAAAAAATTGGGTTTGTTTAGTCTGGAGAAGACTGAGAGGGAACTTAACAGTTTTCAAGTACATAAAATGCTGTTACAAGGAAAAATTGTTCTCCTTAACCTCTGAGGATAGGACAAGAAGCAATGGGCTTAAATTGTACAAAGGGTGGTTGAGTTTGGACATTAGGAAAAACTTCCTAACTGTCAGAGTGATTAACACTGAAATAAATTGCCTGTGGAAGTTGTGGAATCTCCAACATTGGAGATTTTTAAGAGCAGGTTAGACAAACACCTGCCAGGGATAGTCTAGATAATACTTAGTCCTTCCATGAGTGCAGGAAACTGGACTAGAAGACCTCTCCTTCCAGTCCTACGATTCTATGATTAATTTTCAAGTATGCATCCCAAAGGATTGTGATTTTTAGGATAGCCATTAAACAATGATGCAAAAACTCATGTGACTTCGGAGACATGGAAACAGGGTTTCTAGAAATTTCAGGTTATCCACTGATGAACTTTTACCTATAATAGATAACCACGAAATTCAGTGCTGTTCCTTACTACATGTTTTGATGCTGTATTTTTACATCAGTTTGTAAGATCTGAAACAAGTTCACCTTTCTATATAATTCGACAAAGTTTAATTTTTCATAAATCTGTTGTTTTCCTAGTTCAAGTATATATCTAATCATTTTTGACCATTAGAGCAGTGGTTCTTGTATTTAAAAAAAAAAAAACAGAATTTCTTTAGTGTCAATAAAATTCTTTCAATGTCTAACCCTGAAAAAAGTAGCAAATGAAAATTCAAGGCTCTAGGGAGAAATGTTTTTATGACATGTCTATCACAGATCAACATTTGCTCTACTTATTAGGTACAGTAACAGTCATGAGCCTCGTTTGTCACTTACTGTCTCTCTCTGATCTGGCACAAGAAATGCCTGTGCCTGTGTTCCATATCTTCTCTCATGTGTGGACAGCTCCAGCTTTGCTTTCTGATAGAAGAACTAAACTAAGAAAACAACTGTTTTTCTCATGACACACCTTTCTCTGCATGAAACATCCACTGATTTCCTGACTCAGTTCTCAAAGAGTTACTGTGCAGATTTCCTTACAACCACTTTTGTTTCAAAAACCTGGATTCAAAGACCAGTCAATAACAAGATTTCTACATATTTATGGTGTTCCTGGCCTATACAGCCTTACGTCTGCTGTAGCTTTTTATTATACAGCTGTCTGATTTAGGCATTCCATACTTGAAGACCATTTCCTTAACTTAGGGTAAGTGCCCTTTAAATTCTTCCTCTGGCTTCCTCCTCTCATCTGTGTACCTCAAATATTCTTTCTGAAACTGGAGGATCAGCTCATATGTCCTGTTCCTACAGCTGAGGAGGAAGAACTTTTTGTTTCATCTGCTTCTCCTTTGGGTATGAAAAAGCTTCATACTCATCAGATAGAAAGGTCTTTGGGTGTGTCCCTTTTCTCCAGTCAGGAGAAGGTTCACAGATATTGCAACATCATTCAATTTGCCAAGGATAAACAGAGGGTTTTCCTATCAACGAACACTGGAAAAGAACCTGTTGAGATCATAAATTGTTGGCAGTCAGTTGCTAAAAGGGACTGAAACCTAGAATATCAGATTCCTAAGCAGCACTTCCAATTTTCTTTACACACCTTTCTCCAGATTCTCTATAGATGACCTAATGAAAGATGCAGCGGTCCCAAGTCTTCTATTGTTTGGGGGTATTTTTAGACATTTTGGCCAATTTTAGGGAGACAAGAGCAACTGCTATCCTTTGGATTTGTCTGACCTCAACATGGAAAGCAACTCTGTCAGCAGAGGATTGAAAAGCACTTTTTCCTGTGGATACCAGCATCTAGGATTGCCTAAACCAACCAAACAAAAAGCAACAGACTCCTCCTTTCAGCTTCTTAAGCACCTTCCTGCATTGGCCCCTGCAAATAGTCATATTTAAAATTTGCTCAAGAGCATGGAGTTATTCTCCTACTGTTCCTGTTTGCCTGACATATTCTGTCACTTTAGACTATTGGATTTTAAAGGTTGAAAGACCAGGGCTATCCTTTCCTGTTTCATCTTCCATCACATACCCTTCCTAGGTTTCCCATTTCTGCTGCAGGGAGCAAAACAGCCTATTATTTTTCTCATTGCAAAAAGGAGAGATTCCACCTCATCCTAGACTTCAGGAAATTAAACATATTTCTCTAGTGAATTAATTATCACATACTGACAATCAATGCAATTATCCCTTCTCTCCTTCAGCATGACTAGTTCTATGAGATGTGTGGTTCAATAACCCTCGAAGGAAAAATCCTTCTAGTATGTAGTGGATGGAAAACGCTTCCATCCTTTAGTCTAGTTACAGTGTGGAGGGTATTTACTACTTACTGGGCAGAAGCGATAGCACATTTTGGTCTCTTAGGTCTACCTCTGCCTAAGCAAATGTTTTTTCAGAGCTGTGCCCCAAGGCAAGGCTTTAGAAGCATGTGTAGCTATAGCCTCCTATTTCTGTTTCCTGGTATATAATAGTCTTTTTTAACTTTCTAATGAAAATATGTGATTTTAGAAACATCCCTGGATTTCCCCAGGACTGAAGCATTCCTATTGGAAGATGTGTCCCTGCAGGTGCCTCTATTTCACTTGCATGCGCCACAAACAACAAGAGTGTGACTATATGTTCTGGTTATTGAGGCATTATGCACCTTCATTGTGCGTGTAGCCTGTCTGAGAATGAGGCTACTGCAAAACCTATTTAAGTTCTTAGAACTGCAGATGTTTTCTGCAGAAAATTCTGCTCATTGCAGTGGAAAGAGTTGAATCCCTGAATTAGTGTGTTGACATGTCCTATTTAGTCTGCCCTGGAAAGAACCTGGAACCTCAAAATTCCTTAAGGAAGGCAGGAGTGTTTTCTTATCTCCACTTCCCCTTGCATTTAACATAGTAAACTTTAAAAATGTGAAATGACCCACAAATATCCAAGAGGTCAAAATCCAGAGAATATTAGTTCAGTTTTGTATGAGCTCTTCCTTAAACTTGTCTTTCATTTTCCTTCACTAGAAGAACAATAATAGGAGGAGGAGGAAGATATTATTTACAAGATCCTGTGATGTAGAAAAAATACTGACGTTTCTTCGTTTTATAAAAAGACCCAAATCATGTACTGGAAGCTTATAGCTATTCGTGTTTTATTTTCCTTTTTTCCCTCACTTTCCTTTTTGTATTTTGATTTACTGCTTGAAATTCTTTTAATATGTATTGTCTGTCTGCTGAGGTCCATGCTGACACAGCTCTTTAAGATGATGCAGTACTGGAGAAAAGCTGACGAGTTCTTCTTTATGAGCTTTGACATATTAATTAGTAAAATGGGCTAAAAAAGCTTTCCTATTTCTGTTTTAATGTCTCATTTTCCAAAACACCCTTCTGTAGAGATGTAAAACAGAAAGGCACCATAAAAGCACCAGTGAGTGAAAAGGTAAAGCTACTTGTTAGCAAGTTTATGATCTGTGGTTTACTTTTGATAGTCCAGATCACAAGATCAGGTGAATGGGGAAGCTGCAGTGTCCCCTTCTCATAAAGGGTCTCACTGTTTTACAAAGCAAGTGCTCTCTGTGACACAGATATCAATGTGGCTGGAAATTTCAAAGGGGTCTAAAGGCACTGGGCACTCAGCACCCAGGAAATTTCAATGGGAGATAGATACCAAAATGCCAGCCAAAGAAAATAGTTTAATAGTTTGAATCACTGCTGACCTACTTGACACTTGCAGTTGGAAGCCCTGCTCTAAAAAGGACCTCCCCGCCATCTGACTATATAAAGTCCTGCCGTTTCCTTTGAATTGTGGGGGCTTGCTTTATTTATTTGTTTGGTCATTTTGGATAATGTTCCCAGATGGACTCTGATTCTTGTTAGTGTGATTGGCTCTCTTGTGGTTTGAATCTTTAGACTGTGGGGTGATGTTGGATTATTGTGCACATTTTGGCAGATAATCTTGATGTCTTTTTTTTCTTTATTCATGATGGATTTGCCTCTTTGATCCATTTTTTAAGTTCTGTTAAACCTTAGTTTGGCTTCTCTAGGTATATTGGCACAAAGAAGAAGTTGTCACCTGAAAATTCACACCATCACATGCAACTGGGAAACCTGAAATAATGGTAGCAGGGCTTGAGGAGGCCTCTCTTTCAGAAGTTTGCTTTATGGTTTTCTACCTCCCAGTTATGTAGATTGTGTCTCCTGTGGGATTAGAATCAATAGGTAGGCTGAGAAATAATCTGCTCAATCTGCAGCAAGGGCGATTTAGTTTAGATATTAGGAAAACTTTCTAACTAGAAGGATAGTTAACATCTGGAGGACAGAAATAATTTCTTCTTGACAGGGATTGTGATTCCTTTCCCCCAGAGCTCAAGCTGTGCTGGGATGAATCTTTGTGCAAGTCTCCTCTTCGTGGGTGTGGGGGAAGCAATCAACAAAGTCTTTTGTTCACTGATGTTCCATATTGACTTATCTGATGTCTATGGGCCTTGTTTTGTGGGTCAGGAGATGACACTTGGTAATGCTTCTCTCCTGACTGTGAGGGTTTACAGTAGTAGAGCAAACACTTTTATAGCCACAAAGCAAACACTTAAATACTACCCTGTAGCATAAAAACAATGAGGAGTCCAGCGGCACCTTAAAGACTAACAGATTTATTTGGGCATATGCTTTCATGGGTAAAAAACTCACTTCAGATGCATGGAGTGAAAATTACAGAAAAGAAGTATAAATACATATTGGCACATGAAGAGAAGGGAGTTACATTACAAAGTGGAGAACCAATGTTGAAGGCCACTTTAGTCAGAGTGGATGTAGTCCACTCACAATAATCGATGAGGAGGTGTCAATACCAAGAGAGTGAAAATTGCTTTTGTAGTGAGCCAGCCACTCCCGGTACCTATTCAAGCCCAAACTGATGGTGTTAAGTTTGGAAATGAATTGTAGCTCAGCAGTTTCTCTTCGAAGTCTGTTTTTGAAGTTTTTTTTGTTGAAGAATGGCTACTTTTAAATCTGTTATTGAATGTCCGGGGAGACTGAAGTGTTCTCCTACTGGCTTTTTGTATGTTACGATTCCTGATGTCTGATTTGTGTCCATTTATCTGTTTACGTAGAAACTGTCCGATTTGGCCAATGTACATGGCAGAGGGCATTGCTGGCACATGATGGCATATATCACATTAGTAGATGTTTAAGTGAATGAGTCTGTGATGGTGTGGCTGGTGTGATTGGGTCCTATGATGGTGTCACTAGAGTAGATATGGGGACAGAGAAGGCAACAGGGTTTGTTACAGGGATTGGTTCCTAAGTTAGTGTTTCTGTGGTGTGTAGTTGCTGGTGAGTATTTGCTTCAGGTTGGGGGGCTGTCTGTAAGCAAAGACTGGCCTGCCACCCAAGGCTTGTGAGAGTGGGGAATCGTGTTCCAGGATAGGTTGTAGATTCTTGATGATGTGCTGGAGAGGTAGGTTTTAGATGGGGACTGTATGTGATAGCCAGTGGTGTTCTGTTGTTTTCCTTGTGGGCCCTGTCCTGTCGTAGGTGATTTCTGGGTGCCATGTCACTCTGTCAATCTGTTTCCTCACTTCTCCAGGTGGGTATTAGAGTTTTAAGAATGCTTGATAGAGATCTTGTAGGTGTTTGTCTCTGTCTGAGGGATTGGAGCAAATGCGGTTGTATCTTAAGGCTTGGCTATAGACAGTGGATCATGTGATGTCTCCTGGATGGAAGCTGAAGGCATATAGGTAAGTATAGTGGTCAGTAGGTTTCCAGTATAGGGTCATGTTTATGTGACCATCACTTATGTGCACTGTAGTGCCCAGGAAGTGGATCTCTTGTGTGGACTGGTCCAGGCTGAGGTTGATGGTAGGATGGAAACTGATGAAATCCAGGTGAAATTCTTCAATGGCCTCCTTCCCATAGGGTCCATATGATGAAGATGTCATCAATGTAGCGTAAGTAGAGGAGGGGCACTAGGGGATGAGAGCTGAGGAAACATTGTTCTAAGTCAGCCATAAAAATGTTGGCATACTGTGGGGCCATGTGGGTACCCCAGGAGTGCCGCTGACTTGAAGGTATAGGTTGTCCCCAAATCTGAAATGGTTGTGGGTGAGGACAAAGTCACAAAGCTCAGCCATCAGATGTGCCATGGCTACATCAGGAATACTGTTCCTGACAGCTTGTAGTCCATCCTCGTGTGGAATATTGGTATAAAGAGCTTCTACATCCATGGTGGTCAGGATGGTGTTTTCAGGAAGATCACCAATGCATTGTAGTTTCCTCAGGAAGTCAGTGCTGTCTCAAAGACTGCTAGGAGGTAACTCCCTTTTCTTCATGTGCCAATATATATTTATGCCTGTATCTGTAATTTTCACTCCAGGAATCTGAAGAAGTGAGCTTTTTACCCACGAAATCTTATGCCCAAATAAATTTGCTAGTCTTTAAGGTGCCACTGGGCTCCTTGTTGTTTTTGTGGATACAGACTAACAGGGCTACCCCTCTGATATCTGGTACCCTGTAGCATGGCACACAGATATTATAAGTGAGATTAATGCATGAAGCAACTCACAAGCATTTTTCATAAAATCTAAACACTCAACTCATTTTTATAAATCTAATACCTGTGTTAACAATGCGAACACATAGGTGAGCCGGACTGGTTTCCAGCTCTGCATTTGTCAGTGTTCAGTGAGGCCTACGGGCCTTGGCACGAGCTGGGACTTGTTCTACCTGCATCACAGTATAACTACACTGTTACCAAAAAAAATCACACCCCTAACCCACCTAGTTATACTAGTACAAAAGCTGTGCGTACACCATGCCTAAGGGACAGGAACAGAACAATACTGAACTGTAAGAATCTTTATGGTATCTTAATACAGGATAATGTTACATTTAATCATAGATTGGAGGCTCGAGAGAATAAATCCTAGGCCTCTAACTTTCACTAGGTCTTAAGGAAGGATATGAATGAGATGATCCTTTACTTGCCCTAGTACTAAAGGTACTGACTATGAATTTTGAAACTTTTCTTATAGAAAAACATGTCTTCCTACTCAAACTTTTCTGACGCAATAAGTTGTTAATGAGTAAGCAGGGAAGCTAGGAAACAAAATGAGTGAACTTATCAAGTTCTAATGTTTCTTGATTTAGCAAGGGGAACTCAGACTGGGTATTCCAGATGTTGATTATTATAATGCTGTACAAAAATTGGGACTGATACAGCAATCTTTTCCCCCTACTGAATTGTGTGTGCTTTTACATGATGACTTAAATTTTTCACTGACTCAGAAGGTGACAGGCTAGACACTTATTAGTTCTTGTGCTTCTAAGGCAGTGGTCGGCAACCTTTCAGAAGAGGTGTGCCGATTCTTCATTTATTCACTCTGATTTAAGGTGTCGCGTGCCAGGAATACATTTTAACGTTTTTAGAAGGTCTTTTTCTATAAGTCTATAATATATAACTAAACTGTTGTATATAAAGTAAATAAGGTTTTCAAAATGTTTAAGAAGCTTCATTTAAAATTAAATTAAAATGCAGAGCCCCCAGACCGGTGGGCACGACTTGGGCAGTGTGAGTGCTACTGAAAATCAGCTTGTGTGCCGCCTTCGGCACACATGCCATAGGTTGCCTACCCCTGCTCTAACGGTTGTTAGACAAGAACTTTGAGTTAAGAAAATCTGCTGTATCATTTAATTTGAATAAATAGCAACAACTTCTTTAGAATATTTTCTGAATGCATGGCTGGGGGGCCTCACCGATAATCCTCACTGCCAGAGACTAGAGACAGGCTACCAGGAGATCTATTGACCTGCCCTCTTCACAGCTTTCCTGGGTTGCTTGGCTGGGTTATCTTCCACCATGGAAGAGAACAGGCAGTCACTTCAGCCCTGAGAAGGACATTTTTTTTCACCTAAAAACACCTTCCCACCTATAACTTTTCTTGCCAACAGTGCCAGACAGCAATCAGTTTGGCCCCTTTTACGTTTTGGCATTGAGATGGAGAAAAAACGAAATGCTGGCCCATTGAGTCAATAGCACAACTTCCACTGATTTAAAATGCGCCAGTATTTCACCCTCTGTAAGCAATCTCCCCAGTGGCAGGGAAGGAGGGTGACATAATGATGGACAAGCCTCGGCAAGAGAGAAATGTTTCCTCATTGTCTGGTTTGCTAGAGCAAGGTTCCTGAGGAGGTTTTTACGTGTCAAGAGTCCCCCTAAGAGTCGTCTTCTCCTGACCCTATGAATCTGCTGGTATAGGGAACACTGCAGGACAATAAGGATAGTCCAACCTCAGCAGAATAAGCCATGATTTTGGGCTGTGTCTGAACTGTGCTCAGCATAACTAGAGAATGGAGGCAAAGGGAGCTTTACAATACCTTTATTTACCTTCAGAGGGGAGCCGTGTTTGTCTGGATCTGTAAAAGCAGCAGAGTCCTGTGGCACCTTATAGACTAACAGACGTATTGGAGCATGAGCTTTCGTGGGTGAATACCCACTTTGTCGGATGCATGCACGTATTCACCCACGAAAGCTCATGCTCCAATACATCTCCAATACATCTGTTAGTCTATAAGGTGCCACAGGACTCTTCGCTGCTTTTATTTACCTTTCTTTCCTCTACAGATGAGTCTCAGATGTAGATTAGAGAAGCTTCAGATCTGCTCCAATTCACATAAATCTGCAAAGGGGTTGTTCTGTCATCCAGAGATACTGGGGCAATGTCCCCCTTCTCCATATACATCCCTGTTCAGGAGGCTGGTAAGAGGCGTTGGAGCCACTACAGCAGTGTTACATTACTCAGGGAATCCTCCACCAGCCTGTTAATCCAACTTTATAGCTTCCATGTGTTCCTGGAGCAGAAAAAGCAGCTGTAGACCTTTCTGTCTCCTGCCTCATGCTTCCTCTTCCTGTTTGGCCCCTCTATTCCCGTGTTTTTCTTTATTTAAACCCCTTCTGCTCACCTGGTCTCTCTTGTTCCACTCCTGATAAGTTTCCACTGCTCCTATATTCCCTGTTCGAAGAATCAGCTAAAATGGTTTTCTAAGGAAACAGCTCACCCACTTTTCCAGATGTTTGTACCTGAATAGGGTCTTTACGCCCTAAGCACCTTCTATTGTATCTGTCTGATGTGTACTTTCTACAGGGCTTGTCAGCAATGGTGGATCCACGCATGTCTAGGCACTCATAATACATCTGTGTTTCATAATACAATTTCACAATATCAATCACAATTCATAAATTGTACAGACATAGCCCCAGTTCATCACAGGGTTTTTCTTTTATCTTCCCATTACATAAACTTTGCTAACCAGAGTTTTATATTGCTGGAATTTCTTCCTGTTGCTAGGGATTACTGGATGTTGTTCTGTACTTAATTCAATGAAGCCAATCCCATTGGGGTGTGGCAAAATACCACAAGCGTATTAAAAACAGGAAAATGTTTTATTAGTGTAACATTCAATAAAACCATTCAGATTTTTAAGAGCTGTAATTAATATTTCTGTTTTGCATATGGTCTTTTAATGTCTAAAATGAACACTCCCATCCCCCTCTTTTGAGACTGAATGTGTTGGCTGTCAGATTACAGTGGACTAAAAGGAGGCACACACGCAGAGGTCTCAATCTGTTGCAGACTGAAATACTCATCCTGGGAATGGTGCAATGTCAGCATGAGTGATTGGAGGGTGTTCACCACTTGCATGTTCCAGCTGAAAATCACAGCCCTTTTTCTTATGCCTGTCTGCACTTGTTCCTAACCTGCCATGTTTCATGTCCCCACTACAGAGTTCTGCTTTGAGTCAGAGCTTTCTGCTGCAGGTCCTCTTCTATCATTTTCAGGCTTGAGAGCAGGAAAACTGTTAAACACCGTGTCTCTGATTCTCCCTTATTTGGCTTGCACCTTGTTGTTGCAATTTATACTTTTGCTGTGTGGATGCAAAATGCTGCCTTTCAGATTTGGTAGCATTTATACCCACTTCGCACTGACGTAAATGAGAACTCAGTCTAACCTGCCACCCAGTCTGCTGGCGATGTGAAGAGGTCAGACATTTCTCAAAGAGAGCTGTTAATTGAAACTGTCTTGAGGGTGTAATATTCCACCTCCCTCTGTGAAGTCAAAGGGACAGGGAGCTGTCTGATCTACCTTCAAAGCTTCCTGCATGCTATGAAGGCTGTGGAGAGGTCTGCACTACTGTGCCACATACATACACACCCCACTAGAGCCTACTGGCTGATGTGGGGGGGGTGGGGGAAGGGAGAGAACACCTCAGTTTTGGGAACTTCCTTGCCCATGAATATCTCCAGGCCCACCACTTGCTGCTACCCCTAGCTTTATCAAGCAGCTGCTTAATTCTTGTCAGTTTTACCTCTGCCCACCAGGTTCTGACTAGAAACAATTATTTTTAAATGAAACTTTTAACTTCTGCATAAATTAATAGTTTATGGCCCCTGTAGCCTGCCAGAGAAAGTGTCCCACCTGCTGTGAATTAGGTTTGTGCTCAGTTTGTATATATAGGTCATAAACTGGTATGTTTTCATGTGCATAGTTGACATGCTTCTGACGAAGTGGGTATTCACCCACGAAAGCTCATGCTCCGAAACGTTTGTTAGTCTATAAGATGCCACAGGATTCTTTGCTGCTTTTACAGATCCAGACTAACACGGCTACCCCTCTGATACTTGACTCCGTGCATAGTATGTGCAGCTAAGGCATTGGATGGAACTACATCAAATCAAAATAACTATAGATTAGATTGCTGACATTGCACGCACATTTATAGGAATATATGTATACACACACATACAACCAAATTCTAAAATGATTTATGCCCGGTGTAATCACACTGGAAAGGGGATGTAAGTCAGCATAGAGTACGTAAGTACTTAAAACAGCTCTTTTTGATACTCTAAACCACTCAATCTCTGCTCGTAGCAGCGATGCTGTGAGTGAATGTGTGACATTTCACTCCATATTCTTTATGAAAAGATGTTTATGATATGAATGACATAACTGAGATACACTTTATGCAAGATGGTTCATGTGAGATATCATTGGGAAGGTTGTGATTTACTGAATGTGATTATCCCGTGTGTCTGCCTGTAACATTTCTGTATCTGAAGTTAGGAATATTAACTACGTATCTGTATTTCAAATGTGTTACTTCGGGTGTCACCCGCAACCAGCCCTTGAGGTACAACAATGAAAAAGCCAGACAAGGCTAATGGGCCATTAGCAGAGACAATGGACTCTGAAAGGACTTAGTCTTCATGTGGACACTGGAGACAGCCTATGAGCAATGGCTGCCACAGCCTTGCAGAGATATGAGTCCGAGTCACCTGCTACTGGATACCCCTCCTCCTCTTTTGGAATACCTGTGGTTTTCCACTAGAAGACAAAGTGTTCCCACCTTACACAAGAGCTATATAAGGCAGGGAAGTGACATGGTTCTCCTCTGTCTCCCCACCCAAAAAGACACCGAAAAAACACCTGGAAGTAAAAAACTGGGGGAAGAAGGGTTGAGCTCAAGCTGGAAGGGTGTCTAGCTTGTGAATAATAATGCCTGAGGTCTCAAGAGGGAGACCAGTGTAGCTGCCTCTCAAGACTTTCTGTAATCTGCCTGCAACAATATCTAGGGTGAGAAATACTATTTGTAACCAATTTCTTTAGTGAAACTAGCTTAGTTTGCATGTTTGGTTTCATTTGCTTAGTAATCTTCTTTGTTCTGTTTGCTAGCCCTTTTACCACTTAAAATCTGCCTTTTATAGTTCATTAAATTTGTTCTGTTTATTAGTAAACCCAGTTTCTGTAATTTCTAATTGCCGGGGGGGAGGAGAGGTTGCACATACCTTCCTCCACATTGAGGAAGGAGGGGGATTTCATAATATATCTGTGGGTCTGCACTCCAAGGAAGTGGACACTTGTGTGCTGGGGCAAGTCCCCTAAGCTGAGCTTTCCCAGAACTGATCTCAGTGTCTGTTTCGTTCTGCAGTTGGGTGTGGTCCTGCCTGTGTGTGTGTTGGAAGAGGCTTAATAGCCTGGCTCGACAAGACAGGTAAAAAGGGGGCCCAAACTGGCATAACAGGTGGGCTCAGCGGTATCTTTGCACGTCGGGTGGCATCCTAGGGGGGCAGCCTGTTACAATAAGATTGAGGAATAGTACCTCAAGTTTTTCTAAATGAGCAGTGATGGTAAAATCTTAGATATAACTGAGTCTGCAATAGATGTAGCCAGAAGAAAAGGCCTGATATTTAGAAGTCCTGAGGTCTTCCAGCTCCCATTCACTTCTGTTGGAACTGTGGATGCTCGGGACTCTTTCACGTTAAGCGTCACCTTGGGAGCAGTCAGTCAGGTGAATTTAACATTTAGAATCTTGGGAATTTTGACATTATTAATCTCGAAAACAAGAATTGCTTGCCTGCTCGTTACTTCTGAGCGTAAAGCAAAATGCTCAAAGGACCTGTATTTGGCTGATAAAACTTCAGTTTCTGCTATGGAAATTCTCTGATCTAAAGAAAACTGTTGAATCCTGCAAATGGGTCAGGCAGTTTCCATGCATATAGGGCCTTCTAAGCAAAGGACTCTTCAAAAAGTAACGTTGATCCGATGTGGTGACTGATTACAGCCGACAGACTGAGTCCATTGCAGAAAGCACTAGGAGTGGCTTGAGAGCCTGTGTCACCCATTAGTGAGAAGAAACTGCTCATGTGATTCTAAAACCATTGGGCTACATATTTACACATGTACAAGTTCAGATCTGGCTGTGTGCCCTTATCACAAGTCTTTCTTATCTGCCTCTCACTGCTATGTTTAGTTCCCCGGCTAGTGTGTACATTTCTCAAGCCCTGTTCATGACAACAGTCTGCAGATGTTTGGGAAAACCCTTGAGTGTATTAGGAACTGAAAAGCATTAGCAGTTACTATGGTTCTTTTAGTTGTTCATTGTGACTGAAGAAACCTGCAGCCACTTTTGAGTGCCTCATTTCTTAATTCTTTCCCTCCAGGAGTTAGGTTTTTATGGGCATAACAGCCAGTGCTGGCAATGGGCACACTGAAATCACTGGTGCCAAGGAGTTGATGAATTTGGAAAACTTCCCAGATGATGCATCTGCCCCTCTAACTTACAATTCAGCAGATGAGGCAGTGAAGGAGGATTAGTGAACAACTGTATGCCTGCTTTTTCTAGCTATGCAACAAACTTGGAGGGAAGCAGGAATAGGTTATTGGTGACTCACTGGAAAATACAAAATGAAATAACTCATAGATTTACCTGGGTTTTTTCTGCTCTAACTCCACTGCTTACCATGTGCATCTTGCTCTACTTTTTGGGTTTGGGTCTGTGGGGGAAGGGGGATCTATAATCCTCAGCAGAGTTGAGAATTTTTTATTATCATCATTTAAATCCTCTCATCTTTCTTTGCTAAGATGTAGGTTTTTAAGGGTAGCAGCAGGTAATTGATATTCCAACTCCAGCTCATTTCTCAAACATTGTCTTATGTAGTATTTACTTTTCATAACATTTTTAAATAAGGTTTTATTATAAGAAATAGGTTGCCAGCACTATTAATATACATCTTTGCATAGTAAAAACTGTGCACAGTAATATTATGCAGAGGAAAAAAACTTTGAAGAAAGAATTGTGTAGTTGCTCATGGAACAACATCAATCGTTTTTAGCAGTTCGTGCAATAATAATAATAATACCTAGCACTTTTCATACAAATTGCTTCCAAAAGGTGCTAAAATACTTTTTACTGTACATAGACAGCATGCTTAGGACAGTCAGTCTTATTTTTATTCCTGTTTCTGCGTTGCATTTGTTTGATCTTTACTGTTAATTATGATGGGTGGCACTGACCGGATTAAGCAGTAATCCCTTAAATTTAGTTATCGCTAGCAGTTCAGTTGTTAGTTAACCAGCAGAATTGAAGATGAGCCAATGGCAGCTACTGCAGTTAATAATCAATTCTGGTTTCACTGTAATAGTGAACAGTCTGTGTGTGCATGTGTCACGGAGTTTGGGGGGAGACAAAGCCCTGCACCCCCGGCTTCCTGCAATTCACCGTGACTCTCTGCCAGGCAATAGAACAGAAGGTTTATTAGATGACAGGAACACAGTCCACACCAGAGCTTGTAGGCATAAACAGGACCCCTTTAGTCAGGTTCTTCAGGGTAGTAGGGAACTTACCCCTCAACCTCGGGGTTCTCTACGATGCCCCAGCCAGCCCAAGCCTGAAACTCTCCAGCCCCTCCTTTCTGGCCTTTTCCTCTTTCCCAGGCCAGGAGGTCACCTGACCTCTTTGTTCTCCAACACCTTTGGCTATCCCCTTGCCTAGGGGGAAGGGCCCTGGCCATTAGTTGCCAGGAGACAGAGTGCCGGCCATTTATGCACACTTGCCCTTTGCTCTGCAACAATCTCACCCCCTAGAGACTTAGGAAACGCATAGGGGAAACTGAGGTACCCACACAGTATTCAGAGGAAACATTAAGAACAGTCCCACTTCGTCACAGCATGCAATAAGCCGTTAAGGAGAAAGCAAGTTGTAGATTGTTTTGATGATGTTTGATTCTGTTAGAGACCAAGAAATGGGCTTGAAACAAGTTAGAAAACACCAGCCAGGGCAGGTGAAATCACACTCTGAAGGCACGGCTCCAATTCTCTTTTTAGGGTTTTTCATTATTAACAAAAGGTTCAGAACAAACCCGTGCACCTCAAAGCAGCCTCACAGCCCTGCAGAGTCTTGCCTTTGCTCACATCTCCAGGGCTTCCCAGTCCTTCCCAATAGCCAGCCCCCGCTCCCTGCAAGCATCTCCTTTTTATGCCCTTTGCCTTACAGATATGGAATCAACCTCTCTCTCTCTTCTTTCCCTGACCGGATATCCCCCCACCTGCTCTTCTGCCTCAGAGCAGGAAGCCTTCCTGTAGGGCACCTTACTAGCAAGTGACCTGCAATGACAACTCTCAGTTTTAAAAGCTGTAAAAGGTGTATTGAGATGTAACAGGGCCAGTGCCCTGTTGCAGTGAGTATGTGTGCATATGTCTATATATATACAGATAAAAACATCATATGGTAATACATGCATAATTGTAAAATAGATCATTGGAGCCAGATTCTTTGGTTGGGTCTAAATGTAACCCACGTCTGAGGATAAGGGGTGAAAAGGCAGCTTTAAGCCACCTTTGCCTTGAATTTATCCTGTAGCCATTCTAGTACTAGTCAACTCCCTGATGCTACTTCAATGGTGCTCCTGTATAGGCTGCCCACAGCCCCAAGGGGTCATCAGCTGGGACCAGGGATTATTGACTATGGTCTGATGCTTGCACAGAATTCTCGTTGAGACTGTTAATACTGTATTGACTTCCTGTGGATGATCTCGTGTGTTCTTATTCATATTAAAGGCATAAAGTGTGTTACTTTAGGTTTGAAAACTTGACAGAGAATATGAGGGAGATACTTTGTGTTCATTTTTGAAGGGCTCATTAGGGACAAAGCACCTTGAGAGGTGAAGTTATTACAGAGACATAGAGCCTAATCCTGCAAAGCACTGAATTTCCTCGTGACCCATTGACTTCACGGAGGTTGATGTTGCTCAGTGCTTCAAAATTCATTCTGTTAGGATCTGCTTCATGATTTTTCCAGGTAGGGCTGACTGACCTGTAGTTCTCTGCATCCTTTTTTAAAGATGGGCACTACATTAGCCTTTTTCCAGTCATCCGGGACTTTCCCCGATCACCATGAGTCTGCTAAGATAATGGCCAATGGTTCTGCAATCACATCCGCCAACTCCTTTAGCACCCTTGGATGCAGTGCATCCAGCCCCATGAACTTGTGCTCGTCCAGCTTTTCTAAGTAGTACTGAACCAGTCCTAGAGAAGTAATATACAGAACAATAGAGAGAGAATCCATGAATATGATCATGAAATGGTAGCACTCATGATTCTAAGGAATGTAGGTAGAAGGGAGAAAAGCACAATAAAGACAATGGATTTCAAGAAGGCAGACTTTAGCAAACTGAAGGAGTTGGTAGGTAAAATCCCCTGGGAAGCAAGTCTAAGGGGAAAAATAATTGAAGACAGTTGGCATTTTTTAAAGAGACATTATTAAGGGCACAAGAGCCAACTGTCCCACTGCGTAGGAAAGATAGGAAGTATGGCCAGAGACCACTCTGGCTTAACCAGGAGATCTTCAGTGATCTAAAACTCAAAAGAGAGACCTGCAGAAAGTGGAAACTCTGTCAAATTACAAAGGATGAATATAAACAAATAACACAGGTATGTAGGGACAAAATTAGAAAAGCCAAGGCACAAAACAAGATCAAACTAGCTAGGGACATAAAAGGAAACAAGAAAACATTCTACAACTATATTAGAAGCAAGAGGAAAACCAAGGACAGAGTAGGTCCATTACTCAATCAGGGGGGAAGACAATAACAGAAAATGTGGAAATGTCAGAGGTGATTAATGACTTCTTTGTTTCAGTTTTCACCAAGAAGGTTGGTGGCGATTGAATGTCTAATATAGTGAATGCCAATGAAAATGAGGTAGGATCAGAGTCTAAAATAGGGAAAGAACAAGTCAAAAATTACTTAGAGAAGTTAGAAGTCTTCAAATCACCAAGGCCTGATGAAATGCATCCTAGAATACTCAAGAAGCTGACTGAGGAGATATCTGAACCATTAGTGACTATCTTCTAAAAGTCATGGAAGATGGGTGAGATTCCAGGGGACTGGAAAAGGGCAAATATAGTGCCAATCTATAAAAAGGGGAATAATGACAACTCAGGAAATTACAGACCAGTCACTTTAAGTTCAGTACCGGGAAAGATAATGGAGCAAATAATTAAGCAATCAGTTTGCAGAAACATAAAAGATAATAAGGTGATAAGTAACAACATGGATTTGTCAAGAATAAATCACGTCAAACCAACCTGATAGCTTACTTTGATAGGGTAACAAGCCTTGTAGATAGAGGTGAAGCATTCAATAAGGTATATCTTGATTTTAGTAAGGCTTTTGAGTCTGTCTTGCATGAGCTTCTCATAAACAAACTAGGGAAATACAGCCTAGATGGAGCTGCTATAAGGTGACTGCATAGCTGTTTGGAAGATGATTTCCAGAGAGTAGTTATCAGTGGTTCACAGTTATGCTGGAAGGGCATAACAAGTGGGGTCCTGCAAGGATCGGTTCTGGGTCCAGCTCTGTTAAATATCTTCATCAATGATTTAATGGCATAGAGAGTACATTTATAAAGTTTGCGGATGATACCAAGCTGAGAGGGGTTGCAAATGCTTTAGAGGATACGATTAAAATTCAAAATGATCTGGACAAACTGGAGAAATGGTCTGAAGTAAATAAGATGAAATTCAATAAGGATAAATGCAAAATACTCCACTTAGGAAGGAAAAATCAGTTTCACACATACAAAATGGGAAATGACTGCATAGGAAGGAGTACTGCAAAAAGGGGTTTGGGGATCATAGTGGATCTCAAGCTAAATATGAGTCAACAGTGTAACCCTGTTGCAAAAAAATCAAACGTCATTCTGGGATGTATTAGCAGGAGTATTGTAAGCAAGACATGAGGAGTAATTCTTTTGCTCTACTCCGCTCTGATTAGGCCTCAACTAGAGTATTGTGTCCAGTTCTAGACACCACATTTCAGGAAAGATGTGGACAAATTGGAGAAAGTCTAGAGAAGAGCAACAAAAATGATTAAAGTTCTAGAAAACATGACCTATGAGAGAAAATTGAAAAAATTGGGTTTGCTTAGTCTGGAGAAGAGAAGACTGAGGGGACATAACAGTTTTCAGGTACATAAAAGGTGGTTACAAGGAGGAGGGAGAAAAATTGTTCTTCTTTCTTAACCTCTGAGGATACGACAAGAAGCAATGGGCTTAAATTTGAGCAAGGGCGGTCTATGTTGGACATTAGGAAAAACTTCCTGTCAGAGTGATTAAGCACTGGAATAAATTGCCTAGGGAGGTTTTGGAATCTCCATCACCGGGGATTTTTAAGAGCAGGTTGAACCAACACCTGTCAGGGATGGTCTAGATAATACTTAGTCCTGCCTTGAGTGTAGGGGACTGGACTAGATGACCTGTTGAGGTCCCTTCCAGTTCTGTGATTCTATGAGTATAATGTGACCCTCAGAAGCCTGAACAGACATGACTGAAATAAGTGGTGGAAACTGGTGGAGGCTGAATGTACCGCATGTTGCAGGAGGATAAAGAAGAAAGTTAGTATTTTTTGCATGTCTGCAGTTAGCATGATTTCTTATGTTCACAAAAGGTTTATTTTTTAGTTTTAGATAAAAGAGAAATTAAATAAAATACTGCTATTCAGATGCCTCTTTTTTCATTGCTTTATAATCTGCTCAAATGTTTAAATTCTAAAAATAAAACAATGAAATTGTTTGACTGAAGCCCTCTAGAATTGATACATTATTTTAAAACAAAACACTTCCTGTTCATTTTACAGATACAGAAAATAGAAAAAATTACATGTAGAGCTAAGTGTTCTCAGCTATTATATAAAATAACTTGCTGCTTATTTTTGAAACCTACAACACAATAAAAATAAATGCAAATAGTAGTCAGAATATCATCCTAATCCTATTCCTCCAAATTATACTAAATATTGAATACACCAATAATAGATCATGTATAAGGCTATTTATTAGAGTATTTCTTGTCTTTCTATCTATCCTTTAAACAATAAAGACAGACCACTAAAGTTATGAAATATCAGTTAATCCCTGTTCTCAAACCTATCATAACTTAAAAAAAAGTATTAGTACAGGGTGTCTAATATACAGATTAGTGTATTCTTTTTAATTACTTATTAAAATTTCATGAGCCCTTTTAGCAAATGAGTGAGAAAATGCAAATAAATTATGCACTTTATTTTTCATATGGTAGATACAGTATTACAGGGTTGGTAAACAAATTAGAATGTAGAAAGTGCAGTTCAGTCTATAAACAATATCTAATTTAAAAAAATAGTTACCGCTACTGAAATGAACGGTAGCTAACAATGAGGATAAATGCATCAGCTTTTGAACAGTGTTGAGCAACAGAAGATAATTATAGAATACCTCATGCCATTGAAATAAATTTGTGAGATCATTACAAAATCAGGGGCCATGGTTTTCAGAAGTGACTAGTGATTTTTGATGTACAACTTGACACATTAAAGTGCATGTTTTTGAGAGGGCAGTATCACAGTTAACTGCACCTATGTGTTCTCCTCAAGGGTTCCCTTTTGGTCTCAGACCTCCAGCTTTCCACCTTTCTATGATGGGGATCCATGTTCCACTCCCTTCAGACTGGAGATTTACATTTGCCGTCTCCCTGCAATTCACTGTGACTATCCCAGCAGGTCTGACCTTAGTCCAGTACCTGTGGTTCTGCTTTTTCTCAGGTATGATGACAGGGTTACCAGTGACCCTTTCACAAAGTGCCATACATTGATTTTAGGATAAAAATGCTATAAAGAAACAACAGTCTACACGCATGCTAAGCTTACCTAGGCAACGATCTTCCACATGGGGACCCTAGTAGGTTTCCCATCCATCAAAAAATTTCAGCTGGGTTTTACTTTCTTGGTTACAATCTCATGTCAGTTTCTCCAACCAAGGTTGGAGAAATTTCAACAGAACCATATTCCATGGTATATTTGGTTCCATCGAAATTGGGTTGATTTTCACTGAATTTTGTTTTGGAAGAAAACTGGAGAAAAAAGTTCTGACAATGTCGAAGAATCCTGTTCTGATATTTTTGGAGTAAAACATTTTGTTTTTTATTTTGAAATGTCTTTTTGTTTAGAATTTGTTAAACTTTTAATGTGTAATGTATTACAAAATAGTCAAAATCTAAATGGAACCTTTTGATCAACCTGAACAAAACAATATGGGGATTTTCAGTCATAAGAGTATTTTTCAGTTTTATTCTAGTTTAGAATGAAGCAATTTCAAAATTTCAAAATCCTCTCTGAAACAGAACTTCCATCCTCTACACAGGTCTATTGAGCACTCTGAAAATCCCATCCATTTAAGAGTTTAAAGTTGGGAACCCAACAAATTAAAGCACCCAAAATCACGAGCCACTTTTGAAAATCCTGACTTGGGCATTTATCTACTAAAGAAGCTAAACACACCAGAGGAAAACACTGCTTTGTTTTATGCCTCTATTTTTCCAAAGGTACCTGTGGAACAGAGGAAATTTAGGTAAGCCCAATGCATTTACCCAAAGACAGCCAATTTAGATACACATTAAAAGCTCAGTGCCAAAACAAAATAAAAAAACAACTCTTAAGTTACTTTTATTCTTCAGAGTCATGAAACAACTTTCCTAGTAGCATGTATGCAGACCCCCAAAAGATTAATACCTTCTTCTGACTGGAATTTCAACATAAAGCCAGATTCTGGCATCTTTTCTCATGTTTAGTACCTTGTTTTCACTAGGGGAACGAGGAACGCCTAGTATCTAACATGAGTGGTAAAATTGCCAGATATGGAGCAAACTCTGCTCCCTATGTTCATGTTGAGTAGTTGCGTACCGTGAAAATAGTCTGATTCATTTCAATATAATTCTTCAAATGTTACAATTGTAGTAAATGTGTATATAGTAAGTATTTGTTGTCATATATGATTTTATCTGATTTGAAATAAAAACTGTACCTTCTTTCTCTTGTATTCTTTTGTTAGAGCAAATTTTCTGCAACTCAGGGTAAAAGATGAGAACTTGAACATCCATAAAGCTATTTATAGTAAAAAGTAGAAGCAAGATTTCTCTTTCCATTCTAATGATGAGTTACAGTATATGAAGTGACTCCACTTACACTCTAATTTACATTAGTAGGAAAGACACTCCCATTTTGTGGCTTGTTTAGAAAATGGAAGCCATGAGTGGATTCTTGAGTAAATAGAATCAATAAACAATGAAATTAAGAACAGTACTAGAATCACTAATGTTGAGATGTGCTTTAACAATTTTGAATGTGTCCTCCAGGTGTGTGTTCTCTTTGATAGGAAATTATTTTTAATTTCAAATAGAATTTCTCAGTATCTTTATATAAATCAATAGCCTAAAGATTTCAGGATAACCAGTTTAATTTCCAAATCAGATTAAGAAAATCTAGTGATTGAAATGCAGCAGTCATACATTATATGGCAACATCAATGTTGGTTATAAATCAAATTAGCTGTTTTCAGTTAAACTGCCAAAATACTATCCTTCCAATTTCTTCAGTGTGCTCCACTGAATTTGAACATCATTTAAACCTACAGCAGGCAAGAATGCTGACATTGAAGAGTTATATAGTTAACTATATGAATGTATTAATACTGTGCCAAAATGTGAGCTACTGATGACTAGGTGGTCAGTGCTAAAGTAGATTACAGGCTTTTGATTAGAATGTACAGTATTAGGAAAAATTACCTATTTTTTATAAAAATGGAAGGGCAGGGCTATTAATGTTGACTCAGAATAACTGATTCTCAAAAACAGTTTACATACCAACAGCAGAAAATTCTGTGCTTGACTTCAGGAGCCAAGTTGATTGTATTATTTTGCAGAAGAGATGAACCACTTGTGTCTTCATCTGAAAGATACTATGAGGAGTTGACACTGACTCAATTACAGGCTGACACTCACAACATTCATCTGAAATACTATACTTAACTCAACAGCAATTCAGGTTCAATCTCAACAGAAATCTGAGAGAATTAATTTTACATCAAAACAGTTGCTTATTTTCACCTGAAAGTGGAAAACATCTGAGTGGGCTGGAGAGAGAGAGAGACACAGGGGCATGTTGAGGTGACATGCTCATAAAGAGGAGGAATGTACCGTATACTACACTTTTGCAGCTCATACAATGCTGAACAATCATCTGCAAGGAAAGCAGAACACTGCAAAGACAAGGAGTCTGCAGCCTAGCCACACAAAAGGAATACTGTGCTTTGAAATTAGCCAGGGCTGCAGAAGGGCAACGAAACACTCATAGGCTGTAAACGCTTTGGGGAAGTACCGTCTTTTTTGTTCTGTGTTTTCACAGCACCTAGCCCAAGGCGTTACTGCGATACAAATAATATAATTGAATAAAAAGTGTGAAGTGATGTTAGAAACAGCAGCCCCCTTTGTTGGTCGATTTGAGTCAGTAATTTCACAGAAGTCGTTAAAGCCAGAAAATATTCCACCAAGCCAGGAAGCAGTGGCAATGAAATTGAGAAAAAAGTAATGAATAATTGGTTATTTTTACTAATATCCTTGTCTGCTGGTTTACCCCCTTACTGAGAAATCAGTCTGCTCTATAGAATCTCTAGCACTGGGAAATGGTGTTATTCACTGAAATCTCTATTTCAAGTGGGAATTGTCCAGGCAATACTGGATTTACTGTGCCAGCACTTTTAGGGGAAAATATCAGGCCCTACAATTGGAGCAAAAATGTTCAGTGTTACTACTGAGTGGAATGTCCACTGTTCCATCATATTTGGGTTCCGTCTCTGTACTTTAGAGATGCAGGAAACTAGAGTTCTCAAAGGAGTGAATTAAGGCTTCCCTCCTACCAACTTCCAATCAGAAGTCTTTCTCTGCTAAGCTGCAACTGACAGTAGTAGCTCCAATTTGGTCCTCTTACCAAGCTGCAGGAAGACATTGACTGACTTTCTGCTGCTTTATTGTCTGAACTATTGCTTCATATTTTTTTTTCTTTTTTATTCTCCCCTACAACACAGAGTTTGGCGAACTCGGGCAGGCAGCATGTTAAAGATGGTAGATTTCCAAGAGACTTTCTGGTTTTCCCAGCATGGGGATTACATCCAGACTAAGTTCCAAGTGTCTCCTCTTGCTCACAGGTACCTGAGGCTGAGCAGGAACTCCTCAATTTGAAAAAAGTGAGTCTAGAAGTGGCCTGGAGTCTGAGTGCTTCCCTGTCAAGGTCCATGTGCATAAAGATGTCATCTCTACCCCAGTCTATAACTATATTAAATAAGCCTAGAGAACTAATGGGATGGTAGCTTCAAAGGGGCTTAGCACTCACTCAACCAAATCCGCTGGGGCTTGTTGGACAGAAAAGTCCTGTTCATCGGAAGAAATCTGTGAAGCAGCAACCTGGTCCGTTTTATGCACATTCATATACAATTATTTACTGGATCTCCAGACTTCTGCCAATACATCCTTTGGCTTCTTTATGCTTTGGTATCTCTGTAATCTTCTTGTGCCAGTATTTTTCCCTTGCCTCAGTTTTCTTTCACTCTGGACACATCCCATGTGTGATGGATCAGTGGCTAGGTAAGTAGGAAGAGAGACTACTTTTGTCTTGCCTGTTAAGTTCTTTTATTTTATTTTAGAGAGATATGCCCTACCTCTTATCCCATGTCCACCATGCATGCAGACACCCTTTCTTGACAGGGATATGATTCAGCGTGCTATAGGTCACATATAAAATTAATCTTTGTTCCAGATATTTGAGTTTAGCTTCCTGGTCTGAGGTAAACTCCTTAATGTGCATACGTATCTGTTGGGAGTTACCGGACTGCTTGTTGAAATGGATCTTTAATGGCCCACAGCGGGGCAGATTATTACTGGTACCAATGAAAATTCTGATTCAGTTTGCTCAGTGCACATCAGTTTATTTGAGAGAGAATCACACGAGCAGTAAAAGGCTATATAATGCATCTCTCTAGTAAGATTCCGTTCCCCAAGCATAAACCCTCAGTAACTATATTGGCCTTACGCAGTAGCCTCATTGACAAACAAAGCAGGTACAGCTACCAGTCCTAGATGGAGACTTCTTTTCTTCTCTTCTTTTTCCCTCTCAAGTACTTGGTCTGTCAAATGTCCCCCAAAGCTGGGTCTTGGTTACCCTGAGGCTCTCTGTCTTACAGCATCACAGACCTCTTCAGATGTTAATTGGGGAACTACTAACTAACTTCCTCTGCTTAGCATTTCTACCTCTTGTTCTCAGAGGAGTCACGTGCCAGAAATGTGCCTTGTGGGCGTTTCATTACAGGTTTTTCTAATTAATATTTTAAAAGAGACTGCAAAACAAACAGAGACCAAAGATCAGTTGGCATTTACCCTCTCAACAATCATTCACTGGAGCTCCTAGTGCAGTGTCATCCAAAAAGGGTTATTTTGACCTGGGTCAACCTGTACCAAGCCCACTGATGGGATGGTTTTCCATTTTCTTTACTTTGTGAGCTGGTCAGTTGGCTGACATGTTTCAAAATCTCATGTCGAAACATGCACAGATAGAGATTCAATTAACCATTTAAGTGCAATTTCAGCACCCTCAAAAAATTTCCACACCACCTGTCTGATGCTAAGACAATCCTGCTCCCAAAACCCTTTAGCAAATTCAGACGTACCAAGCCATAGGAAATTCATGTTCACCACATTCATTCATATTAGTCACAGTAATTTATAATAATAATTTATTAAGCATAAGGAGAAAAAGCTATTGAGTAATACTAGTTAGCCATGCCATGGTAATCATAAAGTTTTGGAAATTGAAGTAATTGATCATGAGTCAGTCCCCAATCCTAATACAGGTTGCTATTCATTACCTTCCCAAAGAATTAGAATAGAATGACTTGTACAGATTAGCAAAAAAAATCCTCTTATTTTTTAGTACAAATAATGTATTTTATTGGTCTACAGCAGGGGTCGGCCACCTTTCAGAAGTGGTGTGCCGAGTCTTTGTTTATTCACTCTAGTTTTAAGGTTTCTTGCGCCAGTAATACATTTTAACATTTTTAGAAGGTCTCTTTCTATAAGTCTATAATATGTAACTGAACTATTGTTGAATGTAAAGTAAATAAGGTTTTTAAAATGTTTAAGAAGCTTCATTTAAAATTAAATTATAATGCAGAACCCCCCAGACCAGTGGCCAGGACCCATGCAATGTAAGTGCCACTGAAAATCAGCACGCGTGCCATAGGTTGCCTACCCCTGATCTATAGAGAGAGATTGCAGGTAAACAAAGAAAAATAGGATGCGTGCTAAATAATGGAATACAGGTTCAGGTATTCAGTCTTCAAATACTTACAGAAGAAACAAAAGCATAAAATAAAAGAGTTGATATAATTGTATGGGTTACAAAAAAAGTTTGATTAAGCTGATCATGGAACACTCTAGAGAAACTATTTTCCTCCACATTTGGTCAACTCAAAGTGTAATTTAAATTGTAGCAGAAGTCACAGTAACAAAAGGTACAATAGATGTTCTGACATTGGAAAAGAAGTGTAGCAGAGCTGTTTAATATCTTTGCAATTGTTCAAAATGCTAATGTACATTGTTCTTAATGGTTATGAGGGAGGTGTTAACTTTAGTCGAAGCAGAAGCTATAATTTCTGGTATGTTAGCGATATTGTCATTATTTAGTCTTAAGACTCTATTAAAGAGCTAGTAACACAAGTAATGATATCTAATGTCTATTTCCGACTCTTCTAACATTTAGAAATAAAACCGATGCATCCAAGAGGCAGCATATTATCACAAGAAGTGAAAGTTTGTACTTTTAGGTTGTAAATAAGTGTTTGACGGTGGAGATAATTCAGATAAACAAAGCAGAAAATATTTTAGCAAAGGCCTGTTAAAAGTTTGGAAAGGGAAGGCTCTATCAGGGTAAAGGAACATGTTGAGAAGCTTGAAGATCAGAGCAGTGCAAGGTCCCTCATTTTCTGGATGTCCAACTTAATACCCGGTGACCTGATTTACAGAAATGCTGAGCATTGAGGTCTGCAACTGAACTCAATGGGAGCCATGTTTTGAACCTATAAAGTGCTGTATAATTGTAAGTACTCTGAAAAAAACAGGTCCTAGATGCCAAATTGGGCACCCAAAATTAGTGGAAGTTTTTGATCTTAATCTATCTCTCTGTGCCTCAGCTCCTCACCTGTAAAACAGTGATATCAGGGTGTTATGAAGATAAATAAATTATTTGTAAGCCACTGGGATATTATAGTGGTGAGCACCATAGAAAAGCTCAGGAGGAAATTAATTATTCTGTCTTGAAAGCATGGTTTGAATGGTGTGCACTAAATGAGGTGTGCAGTCACAAATTGAACAATAAGAGAAAACAAAATATTGACCACCTTCTCACACATTGTGTCGAGGGGGAAATAGGGAGGAGTGAGAGGGCAGCGGCTAATCAGACCTGGAAGCCAACTGATAGTGCTCATGAGACAGCACAACATTCTCTAAGTAATCAGAATGTAACACACAAAGAGAGATTACGGAAGGGGGAGCATTTATTTCTGAGAATGCTTGAGGATCTAAAAAAAGACATTGTAAACTAAAATATCACACTTGTGTCTCAAAATTTTGTATCTACTAACACTGAAAATTACCAGAGCAGAAAGAGAGAGAAGAAAAATATTTTTCCTCCCTTGATTCCTGCCATCAGTATTAGAACAATAACTTTGTTCTCATAAAAAGTGTTGTGGTTAGAGATCATGTTCATAACGCTTCCTCAGGCTCAGCAAGAGGGTGCTCATTGGCAATGGCAACAGTAGGGTGAACAGATGTCCTGATTTTATAGGGACAGTCCTGATTTTTGGGTCTTTTTCTTATGTAGGCTCCTATTACCCCCCACTCCCATCCCGATCTTTCAAACTTGTTGTCTGGTCACCCTAGGCAGCAGTGAAACTGAAGAGTCTACAAATAGGCATTTGCACTGAGAATGCGTGACCCAATATATGTCTGAAGATGTTATCAGGCCCAAAAAAGCCATCTGGACATCAGCAGACAAGTCGGGAACCCTATATAAATATATATATATATATGTGTGTGTGTGTGTAATGTGTATTTGCACACACACATAAATAAATTAATGGAGATATCTTATCTCCTAGAACTGGAAGGATCATCTAGTCCAGCCCCCTGCCTTCACTAGCAGGACCAAGTACTGATTTTGCCCCAGATCCCTAAGTGCCCCGCTCAAGGATTGAACTCACAACCCTGGGTTTAGCAGGCCAATGCTCAAACCACTGAGCACGTGCGCTCTCTTGCTCGCTCTCTCACACTCACACACACACACACACACAACTATTTAAAAGGTGCTCTTATCAAAAATATATGTCACCAATTTAAAAAAAAATTCAAAGTGGCAGTGTTGTTTTTATATATATTGGAAATATCTTTATAGCTAAAAGAAAATGAAAACTAGAAGAAGAAAAGAAATATGCAGGGAAGAACATGCAGTAAATAGACTCAAAGAAATGAGTAGTTTGGCAAAGTCAGGTAGCTAGACATCACAAGAGAGTGGAGGAAGCAGTAATCAAGCCTACTCTCACGGAGTGTAGTTTGCAGGAGTGCCCTCACAGGTGATGCTTGCACATAGGCCATGGCTACACTGGCGCTTTACAGTTCTGCAACTTTCGTGCTCAGGAGTGTGAAAAAAACACCCCCCTGAGCGCTGCAAGATACAGCGCTGTAAAGCCTCAGTGTAAACAGTGCCACAGTGCTGGGAGCACGGCTCCCAGCGCTGCAAGCTACACCTGTAGAGGATGTGGCGTATGTGCAGCGCTGGGAGAGCTCTCTCCCAGCGCTGGCGCTGCAACCACACTCAAAACTTCAAAGCGCTGCCGTGCAAGTGTAGCCATACCCATAGTTATGTACTTTGAGGTGTAGGATAATATTTCATGAGCTACTGATAATCTGAGAAGGGGTAATTTTATACAGTTTTTAAAAATCTTTATGATCTTATTTCTTTCCTCATGGTGTGAATTTCTTGAATAAATGAAAACAGAATTTACAGAACAGTAAAAATATTTTTCTGGTATTGGAAAAAGAAAAGCCTTGGATTCATGGTTATGGGGATTACCATAGCTTGACTGAAAATATTTTTTCTGGGGAACTAATATAGATGGCTTAGTGGATTGTGAAAGAATGACAAGCTTTTCACATATACAGTAGAACCTCAGAGTTACGAACACCAGAGTTACAAACTGACAGTCAACCACACACTTGATTTGGAACTGGAAGTATGCAATCATGCAGCAGCTGGGGAGGGGACAGAAAATACAATACAGTACTGTTAAACATAAGCTACTAAAAATATAAAAGGAAAAGTTAAAAAAAAAAAAGATTTGGCAAAGTAAGGAAACTGTTTCCGTGCTTGTTTCATTTAAATTCAGATGGTTAATAGCAACATTTTTATTCTGCATTGTAAAGTTTCAACACTGTATTAAGTCAGTGTTCATTTGTAAACTTTTGAAAGAACAACCGTAACATTCGTTCAGAGTTACGAATATTTCAGAGTTATGAACAACCTCCATTCTTGAGGTGTTCGTATCTCTCAGGTTCTACCATAAGTCATTAGTATGAATTCAACACAGGTTATAGTTAACATCTGATCTTTGTGCTGTAATTTATATTAAATGGGTTATACTCTGACTGACTCCTTTTGGGCAGGTGTCTCCCGACAAAAAGTAACACCAAAATTTGGAGCCTGTATTCCAAAGGTAAGCAGATACCAAGGGTCATGTCCTTAGCTAGTGTAAATTGATGTCCATTGCAGCATGTGGATATTTGATTATTTACACCAACTGAGGATCTGGCCCTTGGTCTCCAGCCCTAAATATGGTCCCTGATGGTCTGGGTGAAGGTCTGTTCGGATAGTATTTGTAGAATGGCCATCGACCACCCTTAGGTATCTGAACTAAGCAAAGGTTCCAGTGTTCTCTGCTATTAATCTTTCATATATATCAGCTCACTTTAGTTGGAGCAATAAACATTTCTGTGAACTGAAAATATTTTTTTTTTTTAAGACCAGAAGGGAACATTACGATCATTTAGATCAGGAGTGGCCAACCTGTGGCTCCGGAGCCACATGCAGCTCTTCAGAAGTTAATATGTGGGTCCTTATATAGGCACTGACTCCGGGGCTGGAGCTATAGCTGCCAACTTTCCAATGTGCTGGGGGGTGCTCACTGCTCAACCCTTGGCTCTGCCATAGGCCCTGCCCCACTCCACCCATTCCTACCCCTGAGCCTGCCGTTCCCTCACTCCTTCCCCTCCCTCCCACCTCCTTCTCCTGAGCCTCCTGAGTAACATGAAACAGCTAATCAGGAGGGGAGGGAGGGGGAGGCACAGATTGGCCGGGCTGCCAGTGGGCAGGAGATGCTGGGAGCAGGGCCGGGGGGGAGCTGATGGAGGGCTGCTGACGTACTACTGTGGCTCTTTGGCAATGTACATTGGTAAATTCTGGCTCCTTCTTAAGCTCAAGTTGGCCACCCCTGATTTAGTTTTGCCTTCTGCATTGCACTGACCTTAAAATTGCATCCAGTGATTCCTCCATCAATCCATCCCAACAACTTGTGGCTGAACTAGAGCATACCTTTCAGAAAGACATCTTACCTTAATATAAAGATTTCCACTGAAGGAGAATTTATCACATCCCTCGATTAGTTGTAACTGTGACCTGTCCTCAATGCTATTTATCATCCCACCAATATTAGCGACACCTGCAAACTTTGGCCCTGAGTCAGGAAAATACTTTAAGTGCATGGTTAAGTCCATTCCTTTCCGGTATTTAAGCACATGTTTTACCAAATGGGGATGCTTTCCTAAATTTGTGGCCTTATCAGTAATTATTTTATATTTTCTTCCAGATCGTGGATAAAATTATTAAATAGTGTTGGGCCAAAAACTCGGTCCTATGTGGCCTGACTAGAAATACACTTATTTGTGGATCATTCTCTATAAACAATTATATTTAGAGATCACCCTTTGTCTTCCTCTGACCCAGTATCGCCTGTAGTCTGGTCCAATATTATTACTGCTAGGAAGAATCTTTGCGCCCATTCTCCACCTGCTCGGCAGATGGATGGAAACTTAGCATTCTCATACACACACACACAACCAAATGTTCTAAACTTTGCACAGATGACGTGAAGTGGAAGACCAGGGCGAGTGATTATATGTATTACATTTAGGCATTCATTTGCCTGAAGTAGTAATCTTGCCTGCTGTATTTAAACTATGTGCATAGATGTGGACCATGCAAAAAAGGGAGGAGATGGAGGAGGAGATTCACTCTTTTGGAGCAACAATCCTACTCACATATTTATAATTTGCAATTAAAACAAGTCTTAGCAGGACAGAACTGTGTATGTATTTGTCAACTGTTTAAACACACAAGTAATTAGTAGTATGGTAAGGCTTATTTAAGGCCCCTATTTAAAAGGCAGATGTCAAAATCCTCCCACTAATATTGGGAAAAGGCTGTAATGGTAATGGAGACGGAGACTAACAAGAAGAGATTTAGAAAGGCTTAGTCTTTCAAGATGACATTTAGGGTTAGAGCATATTTTGTAAATGTCTCAGAGTGGAGTGGGTTTTACAAAAATACAGATTTGAGGAAACTAGCTTTATTTGGTGTCTCATTCACTCTTGCCAATTTTCTTTTTAAAAATAACTTTTTTTTTTATTGAAGGAACACATCATGACACATAAATCCCTCGGGGGAGCTACAAAACTCTTTTAAGAAGGATAGTACCATGTACCCAAACAGATGTAAAACACAAAGTAATACACCATAGAATTAAGCCTCAACCTTAATCAACATAGGTAGTTAAGGAGGTATTTTTGTTTTATTTTTAGCTGAGGCTGGGTTTGTAAGCCAGTTGCGGATGCCAGCTAATCCCAACAATGCTGCCAAATGTCATATTAGTCCGTGTCTTTGCATATTATATAATACTTTGTAAGACTTTCTGTTGTAGCTGCTTAGAAGAACATTTTTTTTGCCACTTTCTGCCTGAATTGGACATGTTTTTATAACGATTCACTTTTATGGAAAAAGCCATAAAATGTTTTTCATATTTTAAGGACGCATTAGATCAGTCTGCTCAGTACTAAAGTTTTTCTTAATTTACTTATTTTCCCCCATATCCCTTTTGCCTTCCAGAGTTTACCACTTGCATCTTATCAAAGTTGTTGGTTGAGGAGCATTTGCAAGTATCCCTTTATAGCTGCGGGTGGGTGGATGGACAGATAATTGCTGGTTAATTACTCATCTAAGTATTGCTAACAGTGAAACTGAAATATGTCTGCATATTCTCTTGCCTGTGGGAAATGTTCTGTAGGTGCAAGATTATTGCCAAAATTACACAGATCCAAATAAAGTTAGAGGAAATAAACCGAACATGAAAATTAAACTTCCCTTCTCCCCAAATCCTAGAAAGGAATCTAGTTCTCAGGCTATTTACATGCGAAGTTTGGAAGATTTTCTGAGTTATTGGTGAATGAGAAAAGAGTATTATACTTATGGAAAAATGTTCTTTTTCCACTCCTCAGTAACTCAAACATAGTTGAAGGGAGTTTTATGTATTTTTTCCCCCATTTTCCAAAAAAAGAGAGAAAAAATCCCACCAAAACCAAAAAAACCAACAAGACTTCATTTCTGAGCTGGGCCCATACTGGAAAGTTTCAGGATAATTTCAAGAAAATGTCAAGCGTGTTTAAAAAAAAAAATAGAAATTATGAAGTCCTAATGTAACTTCAGCTGTTGCTCCAGCTATTAAGAAAGCAATAATAAAAATGCTTTTATCAAACTTTTTAAAAATTCTGATAATCTTTTTAGAACACAGAAGGGGATAAAAAGGACATGTTGATGAGGGCAGTTTTGTAGAAAACCTACATAATCCTTTCCCAGGTCTTTTGGACTTTTTGAGAGAGAGATGTACCAGAGAACCTCTTTTCTTGATTAATAATAGGTCTGATGGAATTATGTATTTGCCAGTTTGAGAGCTGTATTTTTGCTTTAGTTTAGATACATTGGCTTTTTTTAACCCTTTTTCAAGAAAAAAATTATTTAAGTTTATAAACTGTAATTTCAAATGCATCAATGTTTTTGTGAAGTAACCTGTGTATATGGTCCTCAAATGTATCTGCATCTTTTATGTAGGTAATTTAAAAGCACCTTCTGGCAAAAAGTGTGATAATTTCCCAGGCTCAAACTTAACCAGCACGTTTCCTCATAAACACACGTAGATAAATACAAAAAAATGGGTTTGCATTATTACTCTTGAAAATCTAGTCACAAATTGAGCCAAATTTAGGTTTAGGATTAAGAGACCTGAAAGCAGTTCTGTTCTTTGATTCTGTTTTGTTTTCAAGTGCAATGAAGACTAATCTGTCGAGGTTAATGTATTACTGGACATACTAATTATTGCTATAGGTGATTTTGTTTGCACTCAGGGATTACAGTTAAGGGGGTGGCTGGCTGAAATATACTAGGTTCAACTGTGAGGAAGCGCTTGAGACTGAAAATCTCAATGTCCACTGCAGCTTTTGTGCATAAGTGTTGCAGGGTCTTCACAGACAAAGATGCCTTTGTGTTTGTAGTCTGCTAATCTAAAAGTGGTTTTCTGATAAGGTTAATGCCCACATAATTCCTTAGGGCCTTCACATAGGGTTTAATTGCCACTTGGCCAACAAATGTTTGTTTCTTTTCCTGTGTGGAATTCCAGGGGACCCAGCAATGCAAACTATTGACTGATGGAGGGCAAACAAAGAAAATACAGTATTTTATGTTCTTTTAATTCAGGTCCAAGTGGATTTGGATTAAGTGTTTATTCAGTTTGCTGGCTGCTTCAGATGCTGTGGCATATTGATTCCTTTTATTACTAGCAGCCATTTAACCTGACCTCTCCCAGATCCAGTATTTTAAAAGCCACAAATTTTAACTTTACTTATGAGCAAAGGCTGAAATGCTGTGAAAGCCTTTTTATTAGCCGAGCTTTCCCTTGCTCCATGTTCATGTGTCACCCATGGCAACAATATTTAGAGCTTCTTAAATGAGAGTGGCTGTTGGGCAGTTATGGGGGGAGGGGGCACAGGGACGGCAATAAAATGGACTCATAAACATCTCCAGTGTGCAGGATTCACTGAGCAGAGAGCAGGCAGGTGTACAGAAGAAATATAAGCAAAGGATTTTCCCCCATTTATGTTGTTAGGGATTTAGTTTTCTGCTAGTCTTATAATTTCTGCAGAAGGAAAAAAAAAAGGATTATTTTATGCAATGATTTTTTTTAATTGCAGGTTAAATCAGTAACATCGGAATGTTTTTCTTCGCTCTCCTAACGCTGGCTTTTCTTTTATAATAATGATAATCTTCTCATGTTGCTATAATACTCTTGATTAATCCCCAAAATTATTCTTGAAAAATTTTTCACTGCAGAGTCCCATATGGGTGTGTGTGTTTTTAAAAATGTGTCCAGACTGAAACTTGCTGTAAAAAATTGGCTTGGCACTTCTTAATTTAATCAATTGTAAATAAGATGACTGATTTAAAAGGATTTTTTTTTTCATTCACATGCAGATAACTCAGAAACAGCTTCAGTTAGAAAACACTGAAAAACTAGAAGTTAATAATAAGATTTTTTATTTTCAGTTTTTAATTTCAATATGGATATTTATATAAGGTATGTTTTTTAAAAATCTGATTGCAAGATCAGAGCCTAAGATGATTAAGTGGTTACTCTGGCCCTGATTCAACAAACAGTTTAAATACATACTTAAATCCCACTGAAGTCAGTGGAATTTAAGAATAGGCTTAACTTAAAGCATATGCTTAATTACCTGGCTAAATATAGATGGATTTAAATATGTGTCTAAAGTTAAGCATTTGCTGGAGTGCTTTACCAAATCAAAGCTATAAGTATAATTTCCATTGACTTGAAGTCAATGGGGTTTTTACCTTTGATTCCAATGAAATAGCATCAGGCTCCATATTTCCAGTCCCTGGGGCAGCAGAGCTTTGTGTCACTCACCAGATCTCTATCCTGTGGACCTACTGTGCTCTACCATGATTAACATTTTGAAAAGATGTTCCACTTCCTTTCTTTCTTTGGCTTTAATCGACATCTAATACAGAAAATTAGGGCAAGCTTTTTACATTGAAGTCATTGCAAAAGGGGCAGTATTTCCCAATGTATAGATAGGCTAAATTTAAAGGAACAAGGAAATGTCACCCTGGGAAAATATGCCTGTCTTAAAACAAATCCATATACCTTGTATCTATCTGTTTGTTTGTTCATTTATTTTTAAAGAAAAACTGCCTATTTTGCTGATTATCAGAGCTTTTATTGTTTAAACAAGCATTTTCTTCCTCAGCCTGTCAGCCTTTATTATGTTGCACATGGGTAGTTCCCTGTGCCCACATGGAGCCATGTTGAAGCACATGCAGGGGTCCTTCTGTGCATAATACGTTACAGAATCAGGGTCTGAATTTGTTTCTGAGGCAAGTCATTATTGTGGATTTGAGATATCTGTCATTTCCTTAGCAACAGACTGATGTAATAAAAACAAGGTTATTACTTCACTGCAGTATCAAGCAAGAACAGAAACTGAGTGAGAAGGCTCAAATGAAAATATTTGCAACTAAAGAAAGGGAAACTGAAACTAGCAAAGTAAATGGCATCTTGTGTAAATGTCCACTTTTTTCATATTTCTCAGAAAAAGAAGTCTCTCTCAAAGAAATGTGTTGTCTAATTGATTTGCCTTATTTTGCCCCGTATCATCCTTCCTCCTGCAGTCTATGAAGAATCATCCTACTATGCTCAGACCTAAAATTTAACATTCTAGATAGCCCCATGTTCTCACACACATAAGTGAAGTTGCGTGGACATTAGCATTGGGCCCCTCATTTATTGTGCAGCTTTGGATTGGGATCAAAAAGGTTGTTTTAAAATGTCTGTGCCTTTGTAATCTAGATCAATTTATTGAAAGTATCATGTTCCCTGGTCATCTGTAACATGGAAAAATCTGTGATTTTTATCAGAGAGAGGGGAGAATCGAAATAAACAGGGCACTGGAATTCTTACTACTTTTCAGTTTTGGACTGATCAATTTACAGATTTCCTGAACTCACTTGGAATCATATTTTCTGAAACCTGGAGATTTTCCAGTCTGTTTGGCCTTTCCCATATGCATTCTCCGCTAGTAGGTTGTAACAGCTAAATCCTAGAATGCATTTAATAGACATAAATCATCCTTAGGAGAAATCTCCTGTTTTGAAGATGATAAATTAGCTTAATTTATTCCTAGAGTCACACTAACTGCAGGCCCTTCATTTTGCACCAAATGGGGAAAAAACTACAAGCTGTCTTCGGGTAGAGACTCAAATTCCTATGAAAACATTGTACCGCATGTACTGCTGTGGTATAAAGTAAAAGTTTGTGTCAAAGGTTAAACTGTGCCATCAAATAAAGAAAGCTAATTATTCTAATCAAGGGCATCAAATTTTGTGAAGAGACTAACTTAGTTTGTATTTTGTCTGAAATGTTCATCACAAAGCTAAACATCCCTTTGCTTGAAATTAACTTTCTTCTTAATTCGTACTCTTATTTCTGTGACTCTCTGAAGCTCATTACCATTTTGCAGAGATGTATAGAAAAACTCATGTTTAGTGACAGGCAGTTTTTCTTCTTGAAATAGTAACACATTGCCTCACAACTGCAATATCTGTTAGTGGTAGACTATCGAGAATGGCTGCACCAGTGTTCGTTCCCAGCACAGCGTAGTCCTGCATTTCTGACTAATATCTAGTGACTGTATTAGTCCATGCATTTCCTCCTCAGCTAACAAACAGCATCCTTTCCTGGCCTTCAAGATGTAAACCGCCATTATTCGTAGTTGAAATTGTAGATCATACAAGTATGAACTAATTTGCAGTCATCATGTAGAATAAAGTAGATTGAAATGTCAGTAAATCTTAAGTCTGTAGCAAACTTTTTCAATCAGAGAACTTGTTAAATTCCCCGATGTGTTGATTTTTCTTTCTTAGATGTATCTGTCAGGTGTAACATTATTCAGCACTTGGTATTTCTGCTTCTAATTTAGGATACTTGGCTTGAAGTAGAAACCAACTAGAAGATGCATGTTATCTCTTATTTGTGAATGCAGGAAATTAAGTACATTCTCCTTGCTTTTATCAAGTCTTTCATAATGTCTTCCATGCTAAATGAACCAGCGCTGAAAGGGCCATAGCATCATTAAGATCTCTATACACAAATAGCCTCTGATAGCTACTTATTTGAAAAGCACAAACTAAACAGTGCAATGACTTTGATTTGGAAAGGAGGGGTTTCATTCTGAGCATCTGAGTGTTGATGTTTTAGGAAGAGTGAGAGAGAGAGAGAGAGAGAGAGAGAAGTCCTTTTCAACTGTACACGTTGTGACGCCTACCAGAAATATATGTAATCATGTTAAATTAAGATTGTTTGCAAAAAAGTGAACATCAATTAACTGAGGGACTGTATAATCTTATGAGACTATCGTGGGCAGGGACCATGACACACTCTCTGTTTTCTGAGGTGCCTTGCGCCACAGGTTGTTAATGACAACTACTTTCTCTTGTGACCTAGTGCTTATTAAAAGGGAAACTTACACTTTTTCTTTTATACATCAGTTTATTTAGAGGAGGATTTTCAAAGGCATAAAGGAGAATTAGGCAATCTACTTTCACTGGCTGCCTGCTTCCCCTTTTGCCTTTGGAAATCCTCCCCCTGACCTTAAGTTGACCAAGTATGTTGTTCTTGTCTACTTTACTGTAGTTTGAATACTTCTGTGTGTGGTTTTTGAGAAGCCGGAAGGCACTATTCCATGAGCTTGATCCCAGTACCTTAAGATTCTGTACAATTGTGACCCTGCCTTACTCTCCTTGACCAAGAGCTACACTGTTTCTGTAATTCTGTTTTCCTTATCAACTCTGCTGTGTCAAGTTAAAAAGAGCAATACATTGTCTGCTTATTTACTAGTGTAAATTAATCAGTTGACCAAACACATTTTTAGTTTAACATCAGCACACATGGGTATCAGCACAGTCATACAAAATTCAGCCTATTCCATCAGTTCCTTTACATGTAAGCAAAAGATCAAGGTCATATGGCCAAGTCAAGTCATGGCAAGTCAAGGTTGGGTCAGGTTATTCTTTGCCAAATGACTCTGTAGTTGAGTAGTCTGGCTCTTGGGAGTGGTTTTGTTAACAATCTTCACATTGTCCCAGTTCCCAGAGATGTAAATGGTAGGATATCCACTCTCCTTTAGTAAAAATTCTTTTTTGCCTGTTCAGCTATTTAAAAAAAAAAAAACAAAAAACCACTCTCGGCATGCACCATGCAGCAGAAAGTAGTAATACATATTCAGGGTTTCAGGAGATCTGATTCCTGACCATTCATAATCTAATACAACATTGTATTTAATAATTATTCCATTCCTTTTTCCCTTCCATTTTTCCTCAAAAATGGTCATAACCACATTATAGCTCTAAATACTCTCTTTGAAGCATGTTATTATCATTTTTGTTATTATGATGAATCATCACGTACAATATAGTATTAATGATAAACATGAGTTCAGGCTGTTTTAGGGGCTTTTTTATTAACATAGCCAATACAGGTTGATACCTCTTCCTGTTCCCCTCTTTCTTCAACCTCATTTCCTGCACCTTTCTGGATGACCATTTCTCTCCTTAATGGTTTTGTTATTTACCTATTTACCAGTCTTCTCGGTGGCTGAACAAGGGGCAGCATGCCTCAACCTGATCTGTTCCCATCCGGCTTAAGAGATGAAGGTGTAGGTTTGTTTGTATGTTGGAGAGAGAGAGATGGGATGTGAATGGAAATGTATGACCCATACAAAGACGGAAAGATAGAAACAGGAAGAAAACTTGTTCTCTATTTGTATATCAAAGAAGAACATAGTTATCGTATTGGTGTCAAAGAATGAATCAGGCAATCAGTAGAGCTACATATGACACAATTTTCCTGTTAAAGATAATCACTTACAGAATGCTTCTTTGACAGGGTCAGAAAGAGGGAAATTGCCCACCTAACATGTGGTCCAAAATAAATTTTGGTCTCCAAGGAAAGAAATCATTGAGATCAGAAAGACATGATCTCCAATGCTTTGGAAGTTAGACTAGGAGATAATTATTTGAGCCAT
The DNA here is from genome assembly GCF_025201925.1 of Gopherus flavomarginatus. Taxonomy (NCBI): domain Eukaryota; kingdom Metazoa; phylum Chordata; order Testudines; family Testudinidae; genus Gopherus; species Gopherus flavomarginatus. The sequence goes on along the minus strand of NC_066626.1, from coordinate 20,233,390 downwards.
CATGGAAAGAAAGAAAGATCTGCATAGCATAAGCTAAATTTAGATCTTGGAATATTGCACTTAAACACTGTCAGAATTATTCATTTCGAGTTGGTCCTGTTTCTGTTTATGAAGTATTCCTGATTTTATTAATATATTTTTTTGTTCCTAAGTATTCACTGAATCATCTAGACTACTAGTTTTCAACCTAGGACTTTACACAGATGATTCACCTACAACGTTCATTATTTGCTGGTTTTGTTTGTGATGTTTAATTGGTCACCTAAGTCCCAGAGTATTGTTTCTGGAAAAATATGAATGAAAAACTCTCTTGTTTGAACACAAATATCCTGGTTTACATGTGAGTTTAGGTGTTTATAAGAACAACCACCAGTACCCAAAGAACCATATGAAAAAAAAAACCTGCTTATGAATACTGTATAAATAGTACGGACATTGTCAAACCAAACAGCCATTCATAACTCCAAGGATTTTTCACATATGCTGCTTATGCCATATTCAAGCAGCTCTACTAGCAGGCCATTTTTGAACTTTGTGTATGAGGAGCAAAACAAATTTATCAGGGCATATAAGAGAACTGATTCATCAGTAAGAGAAATCTAATAATAGACTATAACAATTTGAGTAAAGATGATCTACAAAGGATAATAGAGAAGGGTTCACCAACTTTTTGGACACTGCGGTTAAGTTCAGATCAGTCTATCACAAAAGGGTTGTGACACCAACAGAAAGGGTCCCGAGAAAGGCCAAAATTGTCAGAGGAAAGAAAATATACATAGGAGAGGAGATTTTAAAAATTAGGTTATATGTATTTTAGCAGTAAAGGTATATAAAAATAATGAACAGCTTACAGAAAGTAAATCGGGTGCTCCTATTTACCCTTTATCATCAAACTAGAACAAGGGGACATCCAATAAAATGAAAACACAACAGGTTTAAAACTGATGATAGGAAATATTTTGTACACAGTGAATTAACCTGTGAAAGTCATTGCTTCACTATTTGTGCCCAAAATCTTGTTAGGAATCAGTAAAGGAATAGATATTTAATTTACATGAACAGTAAGAATATCTACAGTTATTGCATAGGATGGATTTTGTACAAGGGATATAAATTCTCATGCTTCACCATATAAGCCAATCTTAAATTGCTGATGGGGACGGAGTGAGGGAAAAACTTCCAAAAAGAGCAGTCTATTCCATAATTGTTCATTGTGCGGTTTTGTGCATCTTAAAGCATCTGGTAATGGCCACTGTCTGTGAAAGGATAATAAAGTAGAGGACTCATTCGTCTGCCTACTTGTGGCTGTTCCTACATCTCTTAATAAGTAGATTGACTAGCATGATTGTCACAGCCTCATGAAGAAAGATGAAGGAAATAGAAACTGAAATGGAAAAAGTGTTAACTGTAAAACTGTCTGAGAGTTAGACCTAACTCTCCTCTTAAAGTAAACACCTTCACTAAATATTCCCATTTTAATAAGGGAATAATTTAATAATTGATAGCACCGTCATCAATAATGAAAAATTTAATCAATGTTTATCTGGATTCAGATATTCTTTCATTGGCAGATTTTAGTGCTAGAGCAGGAAGTTCCAGTGTTGCGAATGAAATCTCAGACTAAATGATTATAGCCTGAGGAAAAGGGGAACTAAATGCTCAACTATTAATCTGTTAAAGGAGGGCCTTGATAAGCTTTTGAATAAATGAAGATACCTTTTAAAATGACAGAATATGGGGAGCTCACAGATGAAATTTCACTTTCATTTCTAGTGAGTGGGAAGTGTAGTTAATCTTTAGTATTTCTGCACATCTTTTGAAGGTAACACAATGTTTTATAATATTAGGCCATAAAATGATCACAAGCTATTGAACTTTTGCTTTAATTTTAGGGACATTAGCAGGGATTTAAATTATTTAATGAATTTACTAGATAAGTAAATAGTGCTCTGTTGTTTTTCCTCTTTCGAACAGCAAACCTAAAACATTACATGAAAGTGGCTAAGTGTTCTTCTTAGGGGAAAAAAACAGGGGAAGTTCCTAGTTATTGCTAAAATTAATTCCTCAGAGGGACTTTCACGGTAGGACAAGCTGGCAAAATAAAGAATGCTTATACAAAAAGTTAAATACTTAGCCATTAACTGTGTTTCCCATGCAGTTGTTGAAGATTTAAGAGTCTTCTCTCACAACCAAGATTTTACTGGATAATATGGAATCATATAACGAAAGACTGCATCTTAATATGTACACACAAACTGTCTGAGGGGTGTGGTGGGACGGGGAAGAGGTGTGGGGTAGAGTGAGGGGCGGGAGCTCAGTAAGATGGCGTATAGAAACATGAGCAGATGAGGGGGAAGAGTTAAAAGCTTGGGGCCGGGACAAATTAAGGTCACACAAGTAACTTTAATTCTGGCATTTCCTAACTCGTGCGTGCTTGACTTTGCAACAAAAACAATGCTCTCTCTCTATGTAAGCGACTGCATTTAAAAAATAAAAACACTGAAAATTTAAAAAATAACCATAATTTCTTTGTGGAATTATATTGACCCCCACATGAGTCATCTGTAGCGCTGCAATCTTTATATCCATAAAACAGTCTGTCACTTGAGCTAATGGAGCAACTGGTAGCAGTAGAAGGTGGTTACCTTCTATGGGGATGGGGATGGGGATGGAGACGTACACTTTGCCAGTTGGCTTCACAGCTATTTGCTACACAGTAAGGGTGTGTAGAGACTCCGGAATAGTGGGTTCAAGTCCAAATTCTTTAAGAGATTGCTCTCAAGGAGTTACAGAGTCCTCTTCCTGTGTCCTCTTCTGTTTCCAACCCACCTCTTCCTACCTCTTCCCCTCCTCTGCTGTACACCCCTCTTGCCCTATTCTTGTTCCTGTCCTCCCAGGTTCCTACCCTATCTTCCTCCTGCTTCTGCCTCTATCCTTTCTCTTGTTCCTAGCCCCCGTCTGCTCCTGCTTTTAACACACCTTCCTACTGAGTTCCTGCCTGTCATCCCACCCTCTACTTTTTCCCCCTCCCAGACCCCCTTGCCTACCCCTCTGCATTTGAGCCAGACTGTTTCCTCATCATCATCATTAGTGCCTAGGCACTGGGCTGTAAGGTAAGTCCTCCAGGGAGTGTACAGATGTCACACTTGTACACTTTTCATGCAGTCTTTGATGCCTTGGCACACTTCCTGCTGGTGCAGAAACTAGGCAGCCTGACTTGGAGCAGTTGCAGGCTGCAGCGACACAGAGCAGTAGGGAGTTTGTTACTTCATGGCTGTCCATAGTCCCTGCTCATAATAGAGTGTATCTTGATGCCACGCTGCTCAGCAGTGGGATACACTGTGGTGCCAGGAATGGGGCACAGCATGCTGGAAGACCTAGTGAGAGGTAAAATTGAACTGGCTATTACAGAGCCTGTGTAACTGCAAGTGACTCCTCCACCAGCCATGAGAATCAGAATCCACTCCTAGAAACAATTCAAACAACAGTATGAGCTGTATGTGAAAGCCTCTTGGGCAAATAAACTGGAGGATGAGCAAAAGATTGATCTACTGTTAACAGTGGCAGGCACAGAAGCCTTAGATGTATACGTGTTCCATACAGATGGTGGTGGGGAAGGAGAGAAGAGCTTTGCAGAAATAATGAAAATGTTTAAGGGTCATTTTGTTCATAGAAAAAATGTACTGATGAAAGAGATGTCCAGGATGAGACCACAGAATGAAGGGGAAACAATAGAGGAGTTTGTCAGACTTAAAACTAAAAAGTCAGTCCTGTGAATATGGAATATTAAAAGACTCTCTTTAAAGACCACATTGTTCTGTGGTGTAACAATAAGAAAGTCTATGAACAGTTTCTAAGGGAGATGGATCTGACACTAGAAGGGGCAATATGTGTATGCCAAGCATCTTCAACAACAACAAAGCCTAGAGAAAGACACACACCGCATAACTGTGAGTATCAGAACTTAACCAGCAAGGGAAAGTTCACGAAAAATAAATTAGCCAAAGATGGAAACTAGGAAGCAATGCCAGCGATGAGGCAACCAGCATATGTATAGGAAATGCCCAGGATTCAGGCAAATATGTAGAAACTGTGATAAACCCAACCATTGGGCTATAATGTGCAGAGAAAATGCGTGTATTGGGTGCAGAAAGGAATTCCTTAAGTGAAGAGAAAAAGCTGTTCTTAAGCACAATACTGGAGGAGGCTGAAAACTCAAAAGATTGGCTAATTAAAATGTGCACAAATGGTGTGAGATACAGGATAAACACTGGGGCACAAGTAAATGTGATAACAGAAAATGAAATTGAGATGTAAGGAGCACAGGAAAGTGGGAGTTTAAAGAGTGTCTATGAAAGACTACAATGGAGGAACAATTCCAGTGTTGGGAGAGTACAGACTGATGCTTCAATACAAAGGGTAAACAAAACAAGAGTTTCTGATAATACATGGAGACAAGAAACCAGACTCGTGCCTACACATGAGAGACGCTTGGTCTTGTTAAGAGGGTGTATACTATAGAGAGTCATAAAGATAACATAGAACTGGGTATTCAAGTATTGCTGTATGTAAAGTTGTATTCACATGAAATGGATATCTCCCAGTAAAATACAAGATACGGTTAAGAGAAGATGCAGACCGTATGGTGCATGCTACATGAAAAGCTCGACCTTTAAAAGAGGCTAGAAGAGGAGTTTCAAAACATGACATCAAAGACTATCATTTGGAGAAGAGAAGAGTCAACAGGTTGGATTCGCTCTTTAATAATTGTAGAGAAAAAAGGGCTATGTTCATACCCTAAGGAGCTGAACAAAAACATAAAAAGAGAATACTCCCAGTTGTCCACAAAGACATGAACTGTTGTCTGAAACAGCAGGAGCCAAGTTCTTCAGCAAATTAGATGTATCGAGGGGATTTTGGCAGATCATCTTTTGAACACAGAAAACTCCAAGATCTGCACTTTCAAAACAGACCTTGGCAGATACTGCTTCCCAAGACTGCTTTTTGGCGTATGTTTGGCTCAAGAAATATTTCACCTTACAATGAGCCATTTGCTAGAGGGTCTGGCAGGAATAAAAGGGTGCATCAATGATGTAATAATTTGGGCCAGCTCTCTGATTGAGCGTCAGGAATGAGGAGAGTACAGTAAATTGTAAGAGCTAATAACCAATTGAATAAGACCAAATGTCAATTTCAAACAACAGAAATTACATACTTGGGAGAGGGTAGCTTTTCCGATCAATTAAAGATTCAAGTAAACCTGAACATGATTTTCATGACTTCCCCTATAGTTGGGGCATCAAAGCAGAAACTCTCACAAACCACTGAATGCACTACACAAAAAGGGGCTTGGTGAATGAAGCACCACCAATGAAACAGTGACTGCTTTTGAAAAAGAAATAGTATGATGTAATCCTGGAGTGCCAGTTGATGCCACCACAGGTGCCAGCTTCTTCCTTTCGCTGGGGGTGCCCAACCCCCACCCAGGCCCAGCCTGCACTCCACCCCTTCCCCCAAAACACCGCCCCTGCTCTGCCTCACCCACCCCTTCCCCCAAGATGCAGCCCCGCCTCTTCCTTTTCTGCCCACTTCTGCCCCCTCCACCAAGCATGCCCTATCCCCACTCCTCCCCCTCTTTGCGATTGCCTCCTGCATGCCATGGAACAGCTGATCGTGGTGGGCGAGAGGCACTGGGCAGGGAGGGGGAGGAGTTGATCAGCGGGGCCACCGGTGGGCAGGAGGCGCTGAGGAGGGAGCAGGGAGGAGCTGGCTACCAGTGGATGCTAAGCACCAGCTATTTTTTTTTCCCGTGGGTGTTCTGGCCCTGGAGTTGGCACTTATGGATGCCACATAGTAAAGGCAGACACTCTCCCAAGAGCACAAGTGCCATCTGACAATAGATAGCCTGGAACGGACAGTGAACATGACAAGTGGCAGGTATATGGGATGAATTGTATATAGAAACAGCAAAAGGTGAAATGCTGCAAGGAGTGATACAAGCAATAAGCAAAGGAGTCAAAAATCAACCCTTCCCAGCTGCATACCCCTGCTGTAAAAAGGAGGTTTCAGTGATCTCAGGAATGCTCTTGAAGGGAACACACATTGTGGTTCTCCAAGTGTTGAGAAGGAAAATATTGGAATGAATGCAAGAAGGGTACCTGGGAATGACTAAATCAAAAAGGAGAGCTAGAGAAGTTGTTTTCTGGCCACAGATGAATAGTAACATCAACGTGATGGCAAGCAGCTGTGGAACATGTCAGAAGTACAGAACTCCTCTACAACTGATGTATAAATACTCAATTACCAGATAAAAACAAAGGATGACCAAGGCTATGGCTATGCTGCACCATAATTCGACATAAGTTACGTCACTCGGGGCATGAATTAGCGACTTCCCTGAGCAATATAACTTATGCCAACTTGAGCACCGGTGTTGACAGATGATGTCAATGGGAGAGGTCTCTCCCATTGGCTTAGAGCGGCTCCACTAGCAGCTTTTTAGTGTTGCCATAGCCGAAGAAGTCTGTTGATAGTGAGGAAAGGACTGGGAAAGTAGAATCAGACACAATTTTACAATAAAAAAGCAAGACCTCCCACAGTTAAGAAAACAAAGAGTGAGAATTGGGCAAGAGGGGCACTGGCCAGTCAAAGTTAAAGTGATGGAAGAGTCACCTCACTCATACTCAGTGATCACAGATGAAGGCAGAATCTTACTAAGGAATCTTAAGTGTCTGCTCAAAGATACCTGACAACTTGGCATGGTTATGTGTCTGCTCTCACTTCACTTAAGATTAAAGCAATTCATAAACTGACCCTGTTATTGACCATGAGACTGACCAGTCTGTTACAAATGAGGATTTGACAAAAGAGGGTTTGCAATGCAGCAGATTGGGAAGACTGCTGAAATGCTCTAAGAGATTGAATGAGACATGTTAGGGTTGTGTTTAAGTGACCTGAACAGTTGAGTCAGAGTTACTGTAATTGTAATGATTTGATAGTGTTTTAGTTCCGTCAGGAAATTTTAAAAAGGAATCTAAAAAAAGAAGTTGTGTTTTGAAGTAAATCCTTGAGAAAGTGTACAGATGCTACATTTCCCGTACACTCCAGATACAGGCTTTGTTTTTTTAGACACACTGCATGGCTGGGGGCAGAAACAAAGAACACCCGCACAAGGCAGTCGCAGGCTGCAACTACATAGACTAGTAGGAAGTTTCTTGCCTCTTTGTATACATAGGTCAATTCATAATAAAAAGTTTACCTTGAACCAGGGTTGCTCATCAGTGAAATTCAACAGGCAGGATAGTCTTCCAGCCTGAATTGCTGGCTTATTTCTATTTATGATACCTAGGTTTTTATATATTACTTCTTTCTTGTGGAGGTGGGAACTCTGTGCATGACCTTCTCCAAACCTGCTGTTAACGATGCTCTATTAATTATTTGCCAGTGATGCAGGCAGCTGCTGCTCCCCATGGAAGTCAAAGGCATCACCTCTGTAATAACCTTGCCTACATTTGTCCAGACAGATGTCCTAACCCTAGGTCTGCTTCATGGCCCAGTCCAGTTCCAGGGTTGTATTTAGTTTAGCTGATGCAGCGTACCATGCTTTAAGTTACTGAGAGCTGTGTAGTGGCTTCCTGTCCAAACCTAGCAATCAGAGCTGTTTTCTGACTGAAAAGCTCTTTCTGTGCTGATCAGAGAGGTTTTCACTTTGTCCTTTCTTTTGCAGTGATTATGCTTCTCTTGTCTCTTGTTCCTCACTCTCCGCCTGAGACAGACACCACAGTGCCTTTTACTGATGCACACGTTTTGTGTGATTTTAAGCACCTTTCTGTTGTATGCAAGTCAATGCTCTAAATCCATTTTAGCACTCACTAATTTGGCAATAATGGTAGTCTCCAGAATGGCAATTAATGAACAAAAGAAGATTGCACTTCGTGACCTAGCAACCAGGTTTCCCTTAAACTGGGTTTCTGTCTTTTCATTTTTTTTTTAACCTCATGTCAAAGTTCCAGGGAATGGCAGTGTAAATTGCTTTGTGTAGACTCTTATGATGATTCGACATTTGGTGCCAATGCTTAGCTTTTCCCATTCCTTTTTAAGATTTCACTAATTGCATTTTATTTATTTCTCAGCTCTTATTTTTCACACAAAAAAATGGATGTTTAAAATGACTGAGACTTATTCCAGAATTGCTGAAATAACAGCATAGTATCAATATTTCTGGTTTTCTTGTGATCCTAGAATCTCTTCAGTAGGGACAGTCAGTGAAATTGTTTGTGATAGTCTCTTGTTCTGATGTCATCCAGCTACTTGTGGTGGTAACATCTATCGACACTGTTTTATATATTGTGCCTTTTAGTATGGCTTACTCTGAAGCCTTGGAGTGCATGAGCTGTTTCTATTTTCTACCTTTATTGGTTCCATTTCCTGGCTTATCATATACAAATTAAGTAAAAACCAAAATACTGTTTCAATTTGAGTCATATCTTTGCATTTCTTACATTTTCCTCTGGATTAGTGTATCTCAGAACTCTCACTTTTTCTTTTTAGCTTTCCCGCCTCTTGAAATCCATTTTTGTAAGTGAAAAATCTTGATGAATTGCAGTGTGGCGCAGCAATTATATTAGCGGTAGCCTCCCCAAAAAATTTGGTCAGCCATGAGATGGATGTGTTCATAGACAGAAGACATCTACTAGGAATCTACTTGCTTCTCCTGACAAGGAAAGCGGCAGCATCACTGGGCAAACAAGTTTATATTTTGTTTGTTTTGCTCGAAATCTTTACGCTTTGTTGCTGAAAAACATGCTGAGTGTATTGATAGCATAGCACAGTGATCAGCTTATGTGACTTGAAGTGAAGGCTTCGGATGAAGACCTTGTAGGAGATCTGGAGATATATTCTCACACAAAATTTGTTTGCAAATATCTACTGCCCATGCAATCGAAGCCATTCCAAAAGCCAAAAATTTGTTTTTCATAAGTATTTTTGTGAGTTCTAAGGATACATCATCTCTAACAGGGACCTTTCAGCAATGTCCTGAGTTGGGGTGATTGCTGTCAGCAGGGCCTGCTCCAGGCACCAGCGCAGGAAGCAGGTGGTTGGGGCGGTGAATGGAATGGGTGGCACATCCGGGTCTTTGGCAGCAATTTGGTGGCAGGTCCCTCTTGGAGGGAAGGACTGGCCGCCGAATTTGCCACCGAAGAATGAAGTGGGGCGGTAGAGCTGCAGCCAAAGTGCCGCCAATTGCAGCTTTTTTTTTTTTCCTTCCGCTTGGGGAGGCAGAAGAGCTTGAGAAAGTACAGGAATCATTGCAACCTTCATCTTAAATTTGGTTGGGGGGAGCTCCTGAACACCACTGGTAAAATGTCTCTTTGTTTAACTTGATGTTGTTAAAATTAATTACATTGATTGCATTGTATTTTAAAGCCACTGAGTAATGGATGTGTACAATTAAACATGTATATTATTGATCAGAACCTGTCATCAGCATGAATGAACGTCCTCTAGAATGGTAGTTCAAGCATGAAGGGACTTATGAATCTTTAGCGCATATGACATGTAAATATCTTTTGACACCGGCTGCGACAGTCCCATGTGAACTCATATTCTCACTTTCAGGTGACATTGTAACAAGAAGCAGGCAGCATTATCTCCTGAAAATGTAAAGAAACTTTTGTCTGAGCAATTGACTGAACAAGAAGTAGCACTGAGTGGACTTGTAGGCTCTAAAGTTTTACAGCGTTTTATTTTTGAATTAAGGCTTTTTTGTTCATAATTCTACTTTAATAAGTTCAACTTTCATGATAAAGAAATTGCACTATAGTACTTGTAATGGGGGAACTGAAAAATACTATTTCTTTTGTTTTTGAAAATAAATATAAAATGAGCACTGTACATTTTGTATTCTGTGTTGTAATTAAAATCAATATATTTAAAAATGTAGAAAACATCCAAAAATAATTAAATAAATGGTATTCTATTATTGTTTAATAACCCAATTCATTATTTTTTAATCACACAATTGTTATTAATTTTTTTTAATTGCTCGACTGCTCTAATTATATTACTTTTATTTCTATGTACTTTAAATGTAAACATTAACTTTTCCTTCCCCAGAATCTCCTGGCAAAGATTTTGGTCCCACTCTGGGCTTAAAAAAGTCCAGCTCCCTGGAGAGCTTGCAGACAGCTGTGGCTGAAGTCAGGAAGAATGAGCTTCCTTTCCACAGACCCAGGCCTCACATGGTCCGTGGTCGGGGCTGTAACGAGAGCTTCAGAGCTGCCATTGACAAATCTTATGATGGACCTGAAGATGCAGAAGAGGGTAAGCTGTTTCATGTACTTGTTTGAGAAACTTCCACAACTTAATACAAGGCTCCATTCAGCAAAGCATTCAAAGGAGATGCTTAAATCCAGTTAAAGGTATTCTGCGTAAGTATTCTGCTGAATTAGGGCCAAATTACTGTGCATGCTGTCCTAGGGCCTGAACCAACTTCACTAAACTCTCAGATTGACTTCAGTGGTGGGGGTGGATCACGCCCCGAATATTCAAAGGTTTGTGTAACTATTTAGTTTTCAATTTGTTTTAAGTAGCATTTGTCTTGATCAATTCTGCTGCTGTTTTGTACATTTTACAGCACTGAGTCTCATCCTTTTCCTTTGCAGCTCCCTTTTCCATACTGAGACCACACTGGAACCCTCTCCCGTCTAGCAGGAGCTCTGGTTAGCAATACAGGAAGGACAGAGTAGCCACAATACCTTGACCCCACTTGTTCATGACACCTATTGGGGTCACAGTCCCCAGACTGGGAACCCCCTGTTTACAGCATGAACTGCATCATTATGTTCAGTTCTGAAGTTCCTAAAGTGAAACTACACTAGCTCTCCTCTAAACAGTCAGAGAAATTGTCTTGCTGTTCCTTTTAGAGACATCAGAAATAGCCTGAGAGCAAGGAGTGACTACATTAGTTTTGTATAGTAGTTAGGATTTGCAAGTTCTTAGAACCTCTTGTTGAAATAAGCTCTCGCTGTTTGTGTCTCAGCTTGTGGACTTTTTTGACTTGATGGAGGTTAACAAGCCAGATTTCAAAAAGAAGAATTTCATACCAGGAATAATAACTAGAAAATAAGTAACTATAATAATTCTATGTTTAATTGATAAGAGAGCCCTGCTTGAATTAACTAGATATATGTTTAGTCTGCTTTTTAAATGATATGATTAAATGAACGTGCATTGTGAACTATTGCAGCACTTTATTCTACACTGATTCTGTATTGCATGTTCGTATTTTCCTGATCATAAATGGCCCATACCTATTTTTACTGATTCTCTTTCTGTCTCTACAGATGGTCTATCTGATAAGAGCTCTCTCTCTGCTCAGGAAACTCAGAACTTTGAATCAATCCCGCAAGGGAATCCTGAACTAGAAGATGTAGAAACCAAGGCAAAGAAAGACAAAAAAAATAAAGAGAAGGAGAAGAAAAAAGGAAAGAGCAAAGCTAAGGTCAAAGAGAAGAAAAGGAGGGAAGAAAATGAAGATCCAGAGAAGAAAACGAAAAAGAAGGGTTTTGGTGCCATGTTGAGGTATGAAGTAAACACTAATGGGAATTGTGTGATCATGGGAGACTTTAACTTCCCAGATATAGACTGGAGAACAAGTACTAGTAATAATAATAGGGCTCAGATTTTTCTGGATGTGATAGCTGATGGGTTTCTTCACCAAGTAGTTGAAGAATCAACAAGGAGGGATGCCATTTTAGGTTTGGTTTGGGTGAGTAGTGAGGACCTCATAGAAAAAATGGTTGTAGAGGACAACCTTGGTTCGAGTGATCATGAGCTAATTCAGTTCAAACTAGATGGAAGGATAGACAAAAATAGATCTGGGACTAGGGTTTTTTATTTCAAAAGGACTAACTTTAAAGAATTAAGGAAATTAGATAGGGAACTGGATTGGACTGAAGAACTTGTGGTCTGAAGGCAGAGGAGGCCTGGAATTACTTTAGGTCAAAGCTGCAGAAACTTTCAGAAGCCTGCATCCCAAGAAAGGGGGGAAAAATCATAGGCAGGAGTTGTAGACCAAGCTGGATGAGCAAGCATCTCAGAGAGGTGATTAAGAAAAAGCAGAAAGCCTACAAGGAGTGGATGATGGGCGGGATTAGCAAGGAAAGCTACCTTATTGAGGTCAGAACATGTAGGAATGAAGTGAGAGAGGCTAAAAGTCGTGTAGAGTTGAACCTTGCAAAGGGAATTAAAACCAATAGTAAAAGGTTCTATAACCATATAAATAAGAAGAAAAGAAAGAAAGAAGAAGTGGGACCGCTAAACATTGAGGATGGAATGGAGGTTAAGGATAATCTAGGCATGGCCCAATATCTAAATAAATACTTTGCCTCAGTCTTTAATAAGGCTAATGAGGAGCTTAGGGATAATGGTAGGATGACAAATGTGAATGAGGATATAGAGGTAGATATTACCACATCCGAGGTAGAAGCCAAACTCGAACAGCTTAATGGGACAAAATCAGAGGGCCCAGATAATCTTCATCCAAGAATATTAAAGGAACTGGCACATGAAATTGCAAGCTCATTAGCAAGAATTTTTAATGAATCAGTAAACTCAGGGGTTGTACTGTACGACTGGAGAATTGCTAACATAGTTCCTATTTTTAAGAAAGGGAAAAAAGTAATCCGAGTAACTATAGGCCTGTTAGTTTGACATCTATAGTATGTAAGGTCTTGGAAAAAATTTTGAAGGAGAAAGTAGTTAATGACATTGAGGTCAATGGTAATTGGGACAAAATACAACATGGTTTTACAAAAGGTAGATCGTGCCAAACCAACCTGATCTCCTTCTTTGAGAAGATAACAGATTTTCTAGACAAAGGAAACGCAGTGGATCTAATTTACCTCAATTTCAGTAAGGCATTTGACACGGTTCCACATGGGGAATTATTAGTTAAATTGGAAAAGATGGGGATCAATATGAAAATTGAAAGGTGGATAAGGAACTGGTTAAAGGGGAGACTACAACGGGTCGTACTGAAAGGTGAACTGTCAGTCTGGAAGGAGGTTACTAGTGGAGTTCCTTAGGGATCAGTTTTGAGGCCCATCTTTAACCTTTTTATTACTGACCTTGGCACAAAAAGTAGGAATGTGCTGATAAAATTTGCGGATGACACAAAGCTGGGAGGTATTGCTAACACGGAGAAGGACCGGGATATCATACAGGAAGATCTGGATGACCTTGTAAACTGCAGTAATAGTAATAGGATGAAATTTAATAGTGAAAAGTGCAAGGTCATGCATTTAGGGATTAATAACAAGATTTTAGTTATAAATTGGGGACACATCAGTTGGAAGTAACAGAGGAGGAGAAGGATCTCGGAGTATTGGTTGATCACAGGATGACTATGAGCCGCCAATGTGATACGGCCGTTAAAAAAGCTAATGCAGTTTTAGGATGCATCAGGCGAGGTATTTCCAGCAAAGATAAGGAGATGTTAGTACCGTTATACAAGGCACTGGTGAGACCTCAAGTGGAATACTGTGTGCAATTCTGGTCTCCCATGTTTAAGAAGGATGAATTTGGACTGGAACAGGTTCAGAGACGGGCTACTAGGATGATCTGAGGAATGGAAAACCTGTCTTATGAAAGGAGACTCAAAGAGCTTGGCTTGTTTAGCCTAACCAAAAGAAGGTTGAGGGGGGATATGATGGCTCTTTATAAATATATCAGAGGGATTAATATTAGGGAGAGAGAGGAATTATTTAAGCTTAATACCAATGTGGACACAAGAACAAATGGGTATAAACTGGACACTAAGAAGTTTAGACTTGAAATTAGACGAAGGTTTCTAACCATTAGAGGAGTGAAGTTCTGGAACAGCCTTCCAAGGGGAGTAGTGGGAGCAAAAGACATATCTGGCTTCAAGACTAAGCTTGATAAGTTTATGGAGGGGATGGTATGATGGGATAGCTTAATTTTGGCAATTGATCTTTGATCAATTGCCAAATTATCAGCAGGTAAGTATGCCCAGTGGTCTGTGATGGGATGTTAGATGGGATGGGATCTGAGTTACTGCAGAGAATTCTTTCCTGGGTGCTGGCTGTTGAGTCTTGCCCACATGCTCAGGGTTTAACTGATCGCCATATTTGGGGGTCGGGAAGGAATTTTCCTCCGGGGCAGATTGGCAGAGGCCCTGGAGGTTTTTCGCCTGCAGCATGGGGCATGGGTCACTTGCTGGAAGATTCTCTGCAGCTTGAGGTCTTCAGACCACAATTTGAGGACTTCAATAACTCAGACATAGGTTAGGGGTTTGTTATAGAAGTGGATGGGTGAGATTGTATGGCCTGCGTTGTGCAGGAGGTCAGACTAGATGATCATAATGGTCCCTTCTGACCTTAAAGTCTATGAGTCTATAAGTCTATGGTTCTTGTGCTTAAAACATATACGCGCGCACATACACACACACACATTTTCCTGAAGAAGCTCATGAAAATATTCTGTGAAATCACTGATGATCTCATCAAGCAGACAAAAATGTTTGTCGGTTAAAAAGAAAGCACTATCAATTTTTATACCAAACCATTAGCTAAGGCAAAAGACCTTTAGCTGGCAAAACTTTCTGTGCCCCTGGAATTCATGTGCATTTGGCAGGAAAACTGTATGAGGCTTGAGCATAAAGAAAATATAAGGGAAAAATGCATTTGGGGGGAATGTTTGCTATTTCTAGGTATTACATTAAACTTTTGGACACTACTGGTGTATTCTGGCCTCCTCCAGGCACCAGTGCACCAAGCATGTGCCTGGAGCGGCAAGCCACAGGGGGCAGCCTGCAGGTCACCGTGAGGGCGTCAGTCCGGCTACCTTCAGCAGCATGCCTGCAGGAAGTCCACCAGTCCCGTGGTTTTGGCGTCATTTCGGTGGCGGGTACACCAAAGGCACGGGACCGGCGGACCTCCCACAGGCATGCCGCCAAAAGCCGCCTGACTGCTGTGCTTGGGGCAGCAAAATAAATAGAACCACCCCTGTGTAGGCCAACCTAGTGTGGAACAAAACCTTGGTGCGTAGTTTAAATGGAAGAGGTGTTTTGCTGTAACCTCAGAAATTCTACTACAAAGATGCCCCACAGATCATGCTTTTCAAAATATAGAGATTGTAACATACAAACTTGAGCTTTTGTTTCCTCTTGATGTCCTTGATACACAGCATAAGGCGTTGGTTTCCAAAGTGTTATGTGCAAGGACTTAGCTGTTTTTCTTCCACATAATCATAGAATCATAGACTATTAGGGTTGGAAGGGACCTCAAGAGGTCATCTAGTCCAACCCCCTGCTCCAAGCAGGACCAATCCCCAGATTTTTACCCCCGTTCCCTTAATGGCCCCCTCAGGGATTGAACTCACAACCCTGGGTTTAGTAGGCCAATGCTCAAACCCCTGAGCTATCCCTCCCCCCTTAAATAAAGCTTAAATAATTCCTCTCTCTCCCTAATGTCAATACAATCCTAAGTACTTCTGTTCTTTTTGCGGATACAGACTAACATGGCTGCTACTCTGAAACCTATTAAATTTGTGCACACCATTTAGAAATTTTCCACGAGTTTATGGACTGCCAGGGTATGATTGTCCAAACTATGCGTGCACAAGTGTATACTTAGTTTGCACGTACAGTTACCACAATGATTAATGAGAATAAGATAGCTGTCCATAAATGCACAGATATGCATACTATTTGAATAATTATACATGCTAACTAAGTGTGGAATTTGCACACACATTTGTGTTCATGAGTTTAAAGAAATCTGACTTAAAATGAAGCTGTCGTGTTTTTTTTATTTAATTAGAATAGTGAGTTCTTCAACAGCTCTTCTCTTTCTGTATCTTTAGTCTCATACCTATTAACCCTGTGCTCCCATTAACCCTGTAGAGCTAATAAAACTGTGAGAATGGAAACTGGATTGCATGCTAATTTGGCAAAAATGTAATTATTCTGGCTCATGCATCACCAACAGATCTGTGGACTAACATCCACATTCTAAATCTTTATTACTGGTGAAGATTTATGCTTGATTTCAGATCCAAGATCGAGTTTGTTCGGTTGGCAGTGTTATTGATAAACAAGAAACATGGAACTAAAGGACTCCATTATTTCTGATTCACTTTTTAGAGTATAACTTCACTTCAAGCAGAAGTAATACTGTTTTTCTAGAGAGATAACAACATGAAATCTGCATGTTTCATATTTTGACTACATGCATATATTATTCATCTGAACTTTTCCCACAGTTAGATTTAATTTTGATAGAGAGTCTTATCAACTGATATTTTTCATTATTACTGTTTATTATATATCCATCAAGCATGACAAAGGGACAGGACAAAGATGGAATTCCTGCCTCAAATTGTTTACAGTCTAAATTAAGACACATGGAAAATGGAGGTGACAAGATTAGATGGAACAGAAGGGAAGTTTGTGGGCCAGGACAATATAATTATGTATTCACTTGGGAAGTTTGTAGATGCTTCTAAAGAGTAACTAAGGGTTTTCTTTGTGTTTTTCATTTGTTTTGTGTTTTTTAAAACATGATTATAATTTATGTCTGTTTTAACGTTAGGGGGCTATCACTTAAAAGCTTTCTTGAAGAGTGGATTTTGAGAAGGGACTTGGAGGAGGAGCAGGTGGAGGCATGATGGGTGGGGTCAGGAAAGATGTCCCAGCCATAGAGGGGAGCATGAAACAAGGAATGGAGATGAGCAATTTGGGTTGAGTAAAGAGGGCATTTGAGGAAATAAGAGTAGGATTTAGCAAAGCACTTAAGTGACTCAGAACATGTCTTATTGACTCTCAGATCAAACCTAAATGGGGGAGGGCAAATGCAGACAGGTATTGTGGGGGTGGGGGGAGGCAATTGTGGATGGCCTTAAAAGCATGAACAAGGAGCTTTGGGGCACAAGTGAAGGAATTTTAGAAGGAGACTGGGTATTGTAATAGCATTAGGTATCAGAGGTGATATTCACAGCAAAGTTTTGGACTGATTAGAGTGAGGAGAGTGTCAGGAGGGTCAGAAAGAAGGATATTGAAGTAATAAAGGTTCAGGATGATCAAGTATTTTAGCAACAGGAATGTAAAGAAAGAGGCAGATTTTTAAGATGCGACAGAGGTGAAACTGGCATGATTTAGTGGTAGACCATCTGTGGGGTAGAGAGAGAAGATGAAGATGACACAAAGATGGTGAGTCTCTGCTATATGGAGAATGGCTGATAATAGTTGATATTTATAGCAAAAGAAGTGGTGGGAAGTTTTTTTTTAATAAAGAAAGTAGAGTTCAGTTTTTGACATGTTGAATTCCAGCTAGCAGCAGGACATGTCATAGGAGTTATCAGAAATACGAGTGCAAACAAGGAAGAGAAAGTTTGGACGGAGAAAGAAACCTGAGAGTCTGCGTTGTAGAGATGGTAGTTCTAGTTACAAGGCTGCCCAGAAAAAGTGTAGAGTGAGAGGAGGATGAGGGCAAAGGACATAACCCTGTAATAGACTGACAGAGGAAGGGAGGAAGTGCCAACAGAGGAGACACTGAAAGAGCAGCTGGAAGAGGTAGTAGGAGAACAGGCAAAGCAGAGTTGTTGAAACCAAGCAAAGAAGAGGTTTTAAGAAGGGTGATTCTGCCATGTTGAAGGTCCCAGATCTAGGAAGATAACAATGGTGAAGCAGCCTTGAGATTTGGTCAGGAAGAGATCATTGTTAACCAAGACACAGGTCGTTTCAGTGGAATGGGAGGAAGCTAGACTGTAAAGAGAGAGAGAATGAAGAGCTGTTCAAGGCACAAATTAATCCATTACCTACTGGAAAAGTTACACTAGACTAGGGGTGGGCAAACTTTTTGACCCAGGGACCACATTGGGGTTGCAAAATGGTATGGAGGGCTGGTAGGGAAGGCTGTGCCTCTCCAAACAGCCTAGCCCCCACCCCCTATCTGCCCCCTCCCACTTTGTGCCCCTTGACTGCCCCCCTCAGAGCCCCCAACCCATCCAACTGCTCCCTCCCAGGACCCTCCCCATCCAACCCCTCGTGTTCCTTGTCCCCTGACCACCCCCTACCCAACCCCCCACGCTCCCTGTTCCCTGACTGCCCCAACCCCTATCCGCACCCTCCATCCTCTGACAGCCCCCCGACCCCCCGGGACTCCCACACTTATCCAACCCCTCCACCCTGTTCTCCATCCCCTGACTGCCCCCCTAGAACCTCCACCCCATCCAACTGCTCCCTGTCCCCTGACTGCCCCCCCAGGACTCCTCACTCCTAACGGCTCCCCTGGGATCCCACCGCTTATCCAACCCCACCGCTCCCTGCCCCCTTACCATGCCACTCGGAGCGGCAGGACTGGCTTATTGGAAAGCCTGGGAGATGGGCAGGAGCAAGCTGTGCAGCCCGGCAGGAGCAGCGGGCCAGAGTGCTCCCCATGTGGCTGCAGGGATGGGGGGATAACAGGGGAGGGGCCAGGGACTAGCCTCCCCAGCTGGGAGCTCAGGGGCCGGGTAGGACTGTCCCGCCAGCCGGATGTGGCCCACGGGCCGTAGTTTGCCCACCTCTGCACTAGACTGTGGTGGATATTTTTATGCACTACATGCATACTTACTATGCTGTATATAGCGATTGCGTATTTTTCATATCTGTAATATGTCCATGTGAGCTTGCTTGTTTCACTTGTCAACACCAATGCAGTTTAATGTATTAAAACCACCCCTAACCTTTATCTTTAGTACGAAAAAAGTAACTACTGCTATAGCCTTTCTCAGTTGAGATTTTTGAACATATTGGAATCACTGCTGAACACTTTTCGCTCCCCCCTCTCCCTTTTTAACAACAGAAAATATCAAAGCTGTTACCAGTTGCTAACAGATTTCACTTAGTTCCTCATCTGTTGCTCAGCTGCTATTTACTTGTGGATTGTGGATTTTTTTTAATTAAAAAAAATAATTGCTTTCCTATTAAATTTCTCATGGATTGAAGTTTTATTTAGGTGGATATGATTCAGGGAGACCATCAAGCAAGTATGCTTGTATTCTTTTAATCACTGTTTAAAAACTCAGTGTTATGTTGTACACAGTTAAACAGGAACTGTCAACTTCCACGTTTTCTGTGATTACCCCTTTTGGCCAGATGTGAGATTTTTAAACATAGCTGAAGCTGGTTCTCAATTTGTCAGTTTTAAAAATCCATAATAGTGTTCGACAATGTTTAGTTGCAGGACACTTCATTGTACGATGTTTGTGGGTAGTGATGTATTTTTGACCTCCCTCAATATTGGCCCATATATGTACTATCCAAAGAATAACAGACATCTACTTAAGTAAAATGTTTGCATTTAGCATTAGCTCACATAGCTTCATTTTGTATTTTACCACACTCTGTTACATTGGCTCATAACGACTTAGAAAGTGACCCAACACAAGACAACATAATGAAAGTTATTGGATGTTATATATCAGGTGGTAATTACTATATATTAAATATTGTCATTCATGGAGCTGTGATTGAATTTATGCCATAACATCCGGAAAAGCCAGTGTCTAGCACCAAGCAGTTACTCTTTTTGAATATCCCAAAATATTCTCATTCAGTTACACTCTAAACTTTTATGTATTCCTTAGAGACCCATAATAGCAGCGAGACTAGACAGTATCCCATTAAGTTCTTGGTTCAGCCCTCTCTTCCTGCACTAATCATTGTTTCAGGCCATGGCAAGGTTTGGAGAGGCGTGCTCTTCTTCAAGTCAACTCTCTTCATCTTGAAGGATTCTTCATTTGCATGAGAAACTGTGTGCTGTAATGACATACTTTATGCTTTAAATAAGGTGATTGTCTCATTCATTGTTTCAGAATTGCATCTAAGCCCTTTCTAAATTACTTTTTGGCTATTTTGAAGGGTTAATTAACCACTTGGTGCAGAGCATTGGAATTTCCTGATGTTGAACACTAATGTAAAATGCATTAGCACTTAGCATTGGGAGCTCTGGACAGATCTAACCAAGATTCTGAGGAAAATAGCTTTTTCCAGAGTTTGCTAGGTGAGGGGCTCTAGATTCTTAATTTATGCTCTATAGTTATTTAATTGTCCTGCCTGTCATTATAGGCTTTCCCTACAAAGCTGGGCTTTAACTCAGTTTTCAAATTAAGTTAAAGACTGAACCTTTAACTCACCAAGGGAATGTGACATCTGTCCTACTCTGTCCCTCATCCCACCACAGCTGCTATGCGCCTAGTGTATAATAAATGTAACATGTCTGTGGCCCTTGTTTTTACCTTTTCCAGATAGCGTTGTAAAATTTCTGGGTAGCCATTCAGTTTTATGGGTAAGAAGGTAAGTTAGCTAATGGACTGCAGCCATGCCAGTGAAATTTTAATAGGTAGTTCCCTGTAGGCTGAGACCAACAGGCTGCAGTCGTGATGTTTTGCTGTAGTACCAGACCAATTGTGTACTTGATGATGATTCAGAGGCAAAAGGACAGCCAAACTGGCGCGCACAGGGAAGAAGCTCCTCATTCTTTTTTCAGTCTGGGTTCAGAAACCCACTGAAAAGAAGAACTCTCTTGTCTTAATGTAACATAGCTCCATTTGTACAATTAGCTTTACTGGATTGGCATCAGTAAAAAAAAAAAAAAAACAACAACAACAAAAAAACACACTAGATTTGCATGTCAATGGCCACTGCCGTTCACATAAGTGGTTCTGTGTACATGCCCGTCTCTGAGTGCTGGGAACAAGAAATAGAGAAGAGAATATTTTCACTTTTGTCCTCTTTGGAAATGCTACTTTTCCTCACATAACAGTTCATCTTAAATTATTTACTTTCCTTTTCACAATATGAGCCATGAATATTTTATTTTTTGTACTCTTAATTTGCCAATTTTCCTTTGAGCTAAGTGCCCTAGTGATTTTAATTTTTCATTTTAGTTGGAAGAGAGAAATGACCCTTGTTCCCTCTGTTCCTCCCCTGGTTATTACCATTACAGGCCCTGTACTCAGAATGATACTTTTTATGACTGGCGGTGTTGATCCTGTAATGGTATTGCAGAGTAGATAGCATAATATTCAGATACTGACTTCCATTAAGTGTAGCGGTGTGACACCTTATATTATCTTTTTTTTCTAGCCTGTGTTGCTCTGCAAAGTTAAGCGTTTGTGAGAAAAGTTAGCAATATAATGTAGACAGATAGGGCAAATAATAGCTATCTGCTGCCTGGAGAGAGATTTAATATTTATTTCCATCACTCTCTCTATACATAAGTAGACATTGGTAAACAAAAAAGAGACAACTAGATTAAATTATGATCAGATTAATTTAAGGTGATTTTAGAGTCATTTGTATATCAACTAACAGAGAAATCTGTGAGACAGATTGTGTCCTTTTGCATTTGGTGGAGAGAACCAGTTGACGTGGCCAGTGTTCTGGAAAGCTGTGAAGCTATTATGAGACCTTAATTTCCTTTCATCTGTTAAGCACATCTACTGTGCAAATATCTCAGTAAAATAAAACTGTTTTTATTTTAGTGTGTATAGAAGAGGGGAGGAGGTTGCAGCTAATGAATTTAAAAATGTATTGGTGGTTTGTCAAATCATTTTTTTAAAAAAAACCTCAATGATATATGACATGTTCTTCCTTCTTCTCCATAGTATTGAGGACTACCTCGTTATGTTTATAGTTTGTCCAAAGCAGAGACGAGGATTTTTCTGTACTAAAAATGATCATGCAGACTGCCTACTAAAGACTTATTTGTTTAATTAAGGGTCTGTTCTCCTCTTAATATGCATGCATAAATCTCATTAATGTTAATGAGACTTATACAAGTGCACTGAAGAAAAATAGACCTCTTATTCTCATTATTTCACTTGGATAATGAGATATTTGCTTAACAGGTCAGAGCACAAAGTCCAGCTTGATTACTTTTAAAGACTAGAAATCACAAAGTTGTATTTTGAGAAGCAGAGGATACTTCTATAAAATAGCTGCATCTCTACTTCAAATTAAAATACCATTATTTAAGCTGTAATTAAATGAATACAATTGAGAGCTGTATCTTTAAAGGATAATTTGCATACTCATTTCCTTGAGATATCTACTTAAATATACACACACATGCTTAATTTTCATGTCTGTGTATGTAGTACTTGTTAAAACAAATGGAATCTCCAGTGTTGCTTTAAATGTGGGCTCTGATTTAACAAGCAGGACTTTCCTTGGGATGACAGGCTTCTCACAGGCTTCTCTGGGCTTCTGTGTTCGAGTTAGTAGATGACTGAATCTACAGGGCCCTAGCTTGCCGTGCACTAACTCACTGTGTTGCTCCTGCTATTGCATTCACTATGGACCTTAGTGTGAAATAGCACGGTGCACGCAATGTGTTAATGCAGTGGTGCCCAAACTTTTCCTGTCACGCCTGCCCCCTTAACAGTAATGGAATCTGGCAGCATCCCCCCTCCATTACTGCACAGTTGGCTCAGTGGAGAAGCTTCGGCTGAAGGTGGAGTTGGTGACTGAACTGGGGATGGGGAGGAGGTGGGGCTAGAGACGGAGCTGGCTTGGGGCTGGAGAGGGAATGAGGGCAGAGCTAGGCTGGGGGCAGAACAGGGGGCAGATTGGAGCTGTGGATGGGGCTGGAGTTGGATGGGTGGCAGAGCAGGGGCCGGAGTGGAGTTGTGGCTGAGGACAAAGCCGGGCTGGGGGCAGAGCAGGACTGGGTGGCACTCCCTCCCCACTCCCCGTGGAGGTTGGCTCAGGTCCCACCGCATGCCCCCGTGCAAAAATTCCTCCATGCTTCCCTAACTGGGCATGCCCCACAGTTTGGGGACCATTGTGTTAATGCACGGCAGGCTAGCATGCTGCACATTCACGCTCTGGTTTGCAGCATATAAACCCACCTTATAGACCAGACCTCGGACTTCAGTTTACTTGTTTCCCAGAGTAGTCCTCTGCGGAAGTGGCCAAACACAAACTGCAAGATGAGTCCTTGAAAGTGTTTCCTCATTAGGTACACTTTAGTGTTGTATTTATTCTTCAGTCAATATACTTTTCCATTACTCATTTTAACAACCTTTATCAACAAGAAATAAATATAGTACAAGTACCAGACATTAATTGTACCTTTAAAGAACTAATTAAAGTATTTTTTCTTTGGCTCGTGTACTTGCTACATAAATAAAGAAAAACTTAACAAATGTATAGAAATAGGGACAAATAATGGGAATGCAAACAGATTCTGTAACTACAAAGTTTTGGCAGGTGCCAGTTTAACAGGTATTGCCATTAACAGCCATTTGTAGAGAAAGTGAAATGTTTTTATCTCACTGAATTACGATTTATGCCAGACAAAGCAGTCAAACTGCAGTAATGTTTATTTTATAATACAGAGACATTGATTAAATGCACATGGCATTTCAAATCCAATTGACATTTTAAATCACAATGATTACAGACATGCAGCCATTTATTTAACTATTGCTTTAAAAATATGTCTAACTGTTAATAGATGAAAGTCAGGCCTTGCCAGTATTTGTTAGCAGGCTGACCTTTTGTTTTGCTGACATGTAAAAGGGAGCAAAGCTGACTTTTGGGTAATCATAATTTTAGAGCATGTGGACTCATAGACTCTAGGGTCAGAAGGGACCAATGTGATCATCTAGTCTGACTCCCTGCACAAAGCAGGCCACAGAACCCTACCCATCCACTTCTATAACAAACCCCTAAACTATGTCCGAGTTATTGAAGTCTTCAAATTGTGGTTTGAAGACCTCAAGCTGCAGAGAATCCACCAGCAAGTGACCCATGCCCCACGCTGCAGAGGAAGGCGAAAAACCTCCAGGGCCTCTGCCAATCTGCCCCGGAGGAAAATTCCTTCCCGACACCAAATATGGCGATCAGCTAAACCCTGAGCACGTGGGCAAGACTCACCAGCCAGCACTCAGGAAAGAATTTTCTGCAGTAACTCAGATCCCATCCCATCCAGCATCCCATCACCCACCACTGGGCATACTTATCTGGCGATAATCAAAGATCAGTTGCCAAAATTAAGCTATCCCATCGTATCATCCCTTCCATAAACTTATCAAGCTTAGTCTTAAAGCCAGATATGTCTTTTGCCCCCACTACTCCCCTTGGAAGGCTGTTCCAGAACTTCACGCCTCTAATGGAGTTACAGTCGCTTAAGAATACCAGACCCGTGTAAGCCACTCTTCCCCACACTCCTGCTCCTTTTTCTCAGTGCAGGATTTTAGAGGAGGATAGTCCAGAGAGGAAGAATAGTCCAGTAGATACAGTATTATCATGGGACTGGAGAACCCTAGATTCAAGTGGGACCAGATTTTTAAAGGTGTTTAGGAACCTAACTCCCATTGATTTTGATGCCTCAGTTCTCCACATGAACAATGGGGTAATATCACTTCCCTACCTCACAAGGTAGCTGTGAGGATAAATACATTAAAGATTTTGAGATGCTCAGATACTACATTAATAGATGTCATATAAGTACTTAAGATCGATTTCTTTCTTAAAAATATAAGATGATGTGGCATGACTTCCCCCAGCCTTTTTCCTCCAACTCCCTAGTATACTCTCTTCCTCTTCTCCTATCACTGAGACTTTCTGCCTGCTTTCTTCCAGCCTTTCATCTCCTTACCTCCATTGTGTCTACTCTCACCTCCCCTCTCAATTCTCTCCTCAACTTCACATTCTCAGTAGGTTCTTTTCTCCCCAAGTACTAGCATGCGTTCAACTCCCCTATCTTAAAAAATGACCCACCCTCAAGCCATTACCCTATCTTTCTTCTCCTCTTTGTCTCCACCTCCTTGAACATGCTGTCTACAGCAGGGGTCAGCAACCTTTCAGAAGTGCTATGCCGAGTCTTCATTTATTCACTCTAATTTAAGGTTTCGCGTGCCGGTAATACATATAAACATTTTTAGAAGGTCTCTCTCTATAAGTCTATAAACTATTGTTGTATGTAAAGTAAACAAGTTTTTAAAAATGTTTAAGCTTCATTTAAAATTAAATTAAAATGCAGATCTTATCAGTTTAGTGCAGTGGTTCTTAACCTAGGGTGCACGCACCCACTGAGGCAGGGCCAGTGCAAGGATATTTTGCGCCCTAGGTGAAACTTCCACCTTGCGCTCCCCCCCACCCCTTGCACATTGGTTCATTGAGGGGCAAATCCCAATGAACCTTTATAGACCCCAGGAGCCAGCCATGCCCGGGGCTGCTCCCCAGACCAGGTTCCCCCCTCCCCATCCCCTGAACTCCCCTGGAGGGTTCACAGACCCCCGCGAGCCCTCCCCACCCAGGTAGCCCCTGCCCCAAGTCCACTCACTCGCTTTGCCAGGCTTGGGCCGCTGCAGCAGCTCGACAGGGAGGAGCCGTTCTGGAGAGCCAGAGTGTCCCGCTTGCGGCAGCAGCAAGCCCCAGCCATGGAGGAGGCGGCATGGTGCAGGGGGGCAGCAGTCCTGCAAAGGCAGCAGTGCCACTAGCGGGGAGCAGCTGCATCCCCCCGCCCCTCCTGCCCAGGCTGTGGCCCGGAACCCCCTGGGCTCCTGCAGGCTGCAGTGGAAGTATGCGGGCACCAGCCCCCATGCACCCCCCATCTCCTCCCTCACCTAGGTCTACCATATTTCAAGAATAAAAAAAGAGGGGAGAGCGCTGCCCACTCCCTCCCAGTTCCCACCCCGATTGCCCCGGTCAGAACCTCCAACTCTCCTCTGCTCCTTGTCCCCTGACTGCCCCATCCTGGGATCCATGCCCTTAAGTGCCCCCCCCCCGAACCCCATCCCTTCCTAAGCCTCCCTGCTCCTTGTCCCTTGGCTGCCCTCTCCTGAGACCCCCCCCCAGGACCCTACCCTCTACCTGTCCCCTGACTGCCCCAACCCGTATCCACAGCCCTGCCCCCAGACAGACCCTCAGGGACTCCCAGGCCCTATCCACCCACTCCCCACCCCCTGACAGGACCCCCAGAACTCCCAACCCATCCAATCATCCCCCTGCTTCCTGACTGCCCCCCGGGACTCTCCTTACAATGCCCATGCTGGTCAGATGGTGCCTCCACATGGAGGAAAACTCTACATGGAGTCCTGAGGCAGTGGGGGGGGGAGCTGTGGGAGGGGCAGCAGCGGTGGCGGTTCACACTTCCGGGAGCTGCAGAACCCGAGCATGGTGAGGTGGGAGCCGGGGGGCGCACCTGCCCAGGCTGCGGCCCGGCTCCCCTCCGCCCCCTGGGGGGGGCCTCCTGCAGTGGATGCATGCGGGTAGCTGTCCCTGTGTGCCCCTCGGCTCCCCCTTCACCGCGCTCAGGCTCTGCGGCTCCCAGAAGTGTGAGCCGCCGCCCCTCCTGCAAGAGGCTCAGGGCACCACTCCCTGGCAACACACACACGCCCGGGAGCCACAGAACCCGAGCGTGGTGAGGGGGAAGCCAGGGGGTGCGCCTGAGTGGAGCCGGCGGCGGGGACCCCAGCTGGCAGCTGCGTGCCAGGGCAAAATCGGCTCGTGTGCCAAAGGTGGCATGCGTGCCATAGGTTACCGACCCCTAGTCTACAACCATCATCTGAATCTCCTTTCTTGCAGTTTCTTGACCCTACCTAATCAGACTTCAACCCTCAACACTCCACTGAAACTGTTCTTGCCAGAGTCTCTAATGACTTCTTCTTAGCCAGTCTCTGGGCCTGTGTTCTGTTATCCTCCTTGACATGTCAGAAGCGTTTAGCACTTTTAACTTTTAGAAAGTTGAGTTCTGACCTTCATTAGCTTCTGCTCTCTGTTCTCTCAGGTTCTCCTATTCCTCTGATTGCTCCAGCTAAGTCTTGTTTCTAATTTGTCCTCTTCACTTTTTCCCCTTTCTCTGGGTATCTCACAAGGCTCCATTTGTGGTCCCCTCCTCTTCCTCTACTCCCTATCTATACATGCTTTCATCTGCAAAATCATGTGTTTGATTACTGTTATGCCAATGGTACCCACAAGTCTCCCTCTCTGCTGATGAGTGTTCCCTCTATGGCCAGTCCAGCATTGTGACATGGCTTTTTGACTTCTTTTCATGGATATTCAATTGATCTAGAACTCAACATGGCCAAAATTTAGCGGTTCATCTGTCTCAACAACAAGCCCTCCCAGCTCCTTCTCTCTTTGTTTGTCATTACTAACAGCGGCACCATCCTCTCACTCATTCAGGCCCATAACATGAGCATTATCTTTGACTCAACCTTTCTTATAAACAGACACATTCAGGCAGTGACTTAAATCTTGCCAGTTCTTCCTACACAACATTTCTAAGATCTGGCCTTTCCTCTGTGACTACACTGCTAAAACTCTTGTCCAAGATCTTATCATTTCGCATCTTGACTATTGGCAACCTCTTCCTTTCTGGCCTTGACTACTGCCACTTAGCACCACTTATGACCATTTGGATATCTGTTTTTAAAATCATTTTCTTGGCTCATCATTCTGACTACAAAGGATCCCTCTGCTGCTCCTTTCCCCTCATAAATTTCCTCCACCTCAAACGCACATTTCCTGTATTTACCTTTTAAGGCCCTCCTCCATTTAGGCCCACCCCACCATTCTACTGTACTAACTTTCCACTCCACTAGCATTCCCAGCCTTTACCACTCAACAGTCATCTTGACCTTTAAACAGCTTTGCACTTTCTAACCCAGCATGCATGGGAAAACGGCCTGATACCACATCACTACCTTTATCCTCAGTCACACCCTTCCTTCAGCTTCACCTCTGCCATGATTATTCCAAAGCCCATCTGCCTGCTGACCATAGCTAGGCAGATTGGAAGCTGTTCTTCCTTCACTCCAACTTCCCCATTCCTTCTTCCTGTCTCTACTCCTCGTTAATATCAACATGTTTAATTGGTATATGTAACTAACAAAACTGTGTGGTTCATCACTGTTTGTTTGTTTATTATATCCCCACCCTCTCCTATTCACCTCTTTTGTATTTTTTTAGATTGCAAAGTGGGCAGGGATTGTCTCTATGTATGATTATAGAGCACCCAGCCTAATGGGAGCGCAATACTGATTGCAATACTGGGAACTCTCCAAAGATAAACATTTGCTAATCTACTACAACATACAAGTAATAGGAGTGTCCTCCACCTCAATAGCACATTCAATGTAATCACTCCAAAGCACTTTACAAATGTTCATTTAGCCATGATAATGTAAGGAACGTAAGTAGGCATTTATAATGAGGAAACTGAGGCACAGAGAAATGAAGGCAAGGTCACAGAGGACGTCTGGCAGCCATCGCTGTGTGGAATTCTAGGTAAATGATGACTATGCTTTATAATTTGTGGTGAGATATATATTGCTGCCTCTTGCCAGTAGTCTAGGAACTTTAAAAAATTTGTTTCGAGTCTTGAAAGTTGACTCACAAATTGAATAGTTGTCTGTCTATATGTCTAGTATCTGTCAGACAAAGTTCTGAGACTGTACTATAGCTCTTCACTGTTTAACTACAGTGTTCGGTTTGAAGTAATATACTGTAGTCTTGTGCCCTTTATTGTTCTGTATTTGAAGGTAGTGGATACCTAACCTTGCACTAACCCCGGATTATCAGATTTATAGGTAATAAAGTGAAAATAGAGTTGTAAAAATTATTTTCCAGTGACAGATGGATGGTAGAGTTGTATAGAGACTTTTTTTTTTTCTGGTAAGAAAATAACAAGGTGAAAGGCAAGCTGTACTTCTTTGTATTCTTTCAGCTCCACAACCATGTTTTGTTGTTTTTTGTTTTATTTTTCCTTGTCTGGAAACCTGGATGCTTTTGCTGTTGGAGTTGTTTCATATAACTGACATACTAATGTTCTGCATTGAATTAAAAACTAGGTTGATGAGTAAGCTGTTCAAAGAAATCCACTTTCCTTTATTCTCTTGTTGTGGAAGGGTGTGCCTGTTAAAGTGCCACTTAGCCTCCCTGACAACCAACAAAAGGTGACTGTGAGAGTTCACTGTGTTAAAATATATTTAATCTTGTTAAAGATACATGTTAACGTGATTGTTATTTTATAGTGTCAGTCACATTAAAAAAAATCAATCTAAATGTGAGAACTTTGTGACAAAAGGTGGAGATTTTGCAGTACGGTACTTCCCATTGCATTTGTGTGAAGCAGTAATTCATGCTCCATAAAAGGAGATCATTTTTACTAGAACCAGGAAATGTGTTATTTCCTTGAGGCTGGAAGTAACCTGCTTGACCTAAATTACTCTAAAATAAATTAGTAATTATTTCTTTCCCGTAAAAAAGTTAAGAGCAATAGATTAATTCACTAGCCTTTCTCCTCTGGACACAATTTTTTCTTAGTGTCTACCAGTTTAGTCTTTTTCTGCTTCCTAGTGGATATTTGTCTCTTCATAAAGCCACTCTTCACCTGGAACACTTTAGCCTGCTTAAGAAAGGGTCAGGACTGCAATGATAGGTCCAGACTGAAATGCTTTGAAAAATTATGTGGAGAAATATTCAAGCATGGTACTCTGTGTCTGTCTATAGCCACTAGTGTTAACCACTTTCATCATGTATAGTAAATATTTGCTGAATTCATTTAAATTTAAAATAGCAGTTTAAAATCCTTCAAACAGTAGATGAAACTGTATCTGTGGCATCCTTAATATGAACACCGATGGTGTTTTATTAAATCTCCCCATTATGATGATTGTAATTCTTGCAGACTGGTTCTGTGTGAAACTGCCTAATTTTGTTGATTTGCATGTGATGTATGTTGTACCCAGTGAGTAGTGAAAACCAGTCTGGCATGCTGCTTCCTAGTTCTGAATGGATAACTAGCTTTAGTCCTTACTAAAGTTCCATACGTCAGAGTTCTAGAAAGACCTTTCTGGATTTTTGGCGGGGAGGGAGAAGAAACCATGCTGTGATGTAATATGTGATCTGTCATCCCAGTTAGAAGCTCATCACATTTTAGACAGTCTGAAGTACACTAAAAATATTTCAATGGATGTGTGTGTGATTGTATAGTCCTTAACATTTATTTTAGTTGAAATACCGGCTTCCTCTTATCTTGTGAAAGTATTCAAACTGGAGTGAATGAGTTTTAATCATTTCTGGGTTTAGCGCAGAGTTTTTAAACGATTGTAAGTGGATGAGCCTTTCATAGTGGGGAAAAAATCACTACAGACTAGGGCCTACTGTGGAAAACTTATGTCATACTATAAACTGCTGCCCATGCTCTTGCTCCATTTTCAGTTGGGTACACAGACAAGTTAATCTTTCACTGGAGGAAGTTAGTTTTGTTTTTGTTTTTTTTTTTTAACTACTAAAAGTAAAAAATAAAATCTCAGTGGGCTGAGGTTTGGATAGTTAAATAGTTCAGGACTTCTGCAGTTTACTAACTTACAGATATCTCAGTCTAACACTGAACAAAGGAACGTGCAATAAATACAACTTTACTATCAATACATATCTTTTTTTGGTCTAGATTTTTATTAAAACACTGTATGTACACACATAGTAAAAGTCTACAGCAAAGCTAAAATTGGAGCATTTAACCATCTCTTCTGAGATGTGTGTACGTATATAATGTATAATATATAGTGAAGGTCCATAACATTACTGTTTTAAATTCCTAGCTATAATCACTCACAGACCTTGTGGATCAATATGAGTCACCTGAAATTTAATTAATTTAGTTTTCAGAAGAACACTACACATCTTTTTCTGAAAAATTAGGTATTATTCTGTCTCTTAACTCTTATATAATGCTTTGTATCAATCGATCTCAAAATGCCTCACACCCATTCATGTGTCTATCCTCACCACACCCTTGTGAGAAAGGCAAATGTTGTTAGCTCTATTTTACAGATATGTAAGTGAGGCACAGAGAAGCTAAGTGACTTGCCCAAGATCCCACACAAAGTCTTCAGCAGAGTAGGGAATTGAACTAGGATCTCCCACGTCCTAGGTAGTGCCCTAACCATTGGCCATCCTTCATATCAGCGTTTGTAAGCAGGGATAACACACTTGAGTCATGAGGTGTCAGTGTTTTTTGTTTTTGTTTTTTGGTGTGGGAAGGATGCCTATTACAGAGAGGGAAAATTATAGAATAAGGAAACCAAGAATAATCTTGTGGAGAAAACTCATTATGAAGTGTTTCATTGGTCTGCCCACAGAGACTGATGGACATCTCTAAGGGAAGACAGTGTATAGCTAATGGATCTTCGTATTAGTGGCCTTGGGGGAGATTGTAGCGGTTAATACAGTGACTCTTAATCGTCCTTCTCAGATATTTATTTATTGTAAATTGTCATCTCATCAGTCACCTTGGTGACCACATGACCTGTCAGAATTTATTGGGAAAAGATTAGATCACTCGTCATGGTCCTCTCACTGTAAGGCTCTTTGTGGCAGCCATGTGTTGTTTTTTGTTTTGTTTTTTGTTTTGTTTTTGACATTGACAGAGCACTTATCACAGTCATAGCCAAGGAATTAAAATACAGTGCAGCTGTTCCAGGTGGTGGGCAGCTTGGTGAATTTGGGCTGTCATTATTTGGAAACAGTCAAAAAAAATTCATTGTGAAGAGTTTTCTATCTTCTTTTTGCGGAACAGATTTAGACTGGATCATTCACTTCTATAAAGGTGGGTCCATGCCTAGAAGGGGCAAACATTACATCATCTTTGGTTTAGCTGAAACCAGTTTCATTCATAAGTTTCCATAAAACAAAATGGGAAAGTAACTTAAACAGTTCAAAGCTTTAAGCTTAATCAAGCAGGGGAGGCAGAATATAGACACAAAACAAGCCTTGCAAAGGTGTAGCAGAGATCTGTGCCTTAAATCAGAGAGAATTCTAAACCTTAATCTTTAAATCTAGAAGTGACTAGTGCCTTAAATGAGTAGTTTGCAAGAAAAAGGGAACAATGAAAATGAAATGGACTATGTAATGCTATACCAATTTATAAACCCGAAGGAGAATATTCGTGAAGACTAGCAAGATCATGCTTGTGATAAAGCAGAGAAACACTTGAGCGTAGTCACAGAATCTATCAGCCAGTCTCCAATTTGGGAAATATTTAGCAAATGTAATCTGAAGTTTCCAATTATTTACTTGAAATTTGAGTTTAAAAAGTCAGAGTATAAAAAATCCTCCCAAATGTCACAGTCTACAAACCAGTTAAACAGCAGGAAGTGTTTTTCTCAAAGCAAAAAGACCAAAAGTAGAAAACGAAAACTTATTGTATAGCTACAGTTACCTCATATTCTTGCTCAAATAAGCAGCTCATGCACTCAGTTGTAAAGATCAGCCAAAGAGAGAAACTTTCTAAGGTAGAGCTTGGCTACACTGACGCTTTACAGCGCTGCAACTTTCTCACTCGGGGGCGTGAAAAAACACCCCCCTGAGCGCAGCAAGTTACAGCGCTCCCAGCACTGTAAGCTAATCCCCACGAGGAGGTGAAATACATGCAGTGCTGGGAGAGCTCTCTCCCAGTGCTGGCGCCGTGACCACACTCGCACTTCAAAGCGCAGCCACGGGAGCGCTCCTGCGGCAGCGCTTTGGAGTTTCGAGTGTAGCCAAGCCCGTAGAAGCCTTCAGAAAAAGATCTTCAGGAGGAAACAGACACCTAACACCTAGAAAGAAATGTCAGTTGACACATCATCTACAGACAGATAATTGAAGTAATGCGATTTAATTAACCGCACCAAGTGACTATTGCTGTTAAGAATAAAGCAATGGACCCAGAAAAGTATCCCACTGAATATCCACAGAAATTTAAAAACACAGGATAAGAAAAATAATAATTTTACTATAGACTACACAGAAAAAGACATTACGTGAGGAAGGACTCAAACCATAAGAGTGCAAAACCACTGGATACCAAATTTAGATGATACTGTATAAAACTCTTATGATCAATTGTATTGAGTGATGCAGACAAGTTACATAGAATCAACACAGATGACAATCCACATAACTGAACAATAGTAAGATCATTATAGACCTTTAATAAGGCAGTGTCAGTCAAGTATCTATTCAGTCGTAAAATCCAGTTTTTAAATAATCATGCTGGTCTTTTGAAGAAACAGCAAAATTTGATTCAGGTCAACAATACACTTTTGCAATTTTGAGATATAGAACAAAGAAGTTGGGCAAAAATTACTGACAACATGCACTTTTATATTAGACTTCTTTAGAACCAAGGCTATCAATACACAGATGCTGATGGAAAAATCCAAGAAACAAGGAACAAATTAATATCACCAGTGATGGGACTGACAATAAAATAAATTAATTGCTTCAGGGGAAAAATAGAAAGAATTAGGGATAAGCTGAACAAGTACTCATACTCAGCTTGACTACAGAACTCAAAACAGCAGTGTCAACTGAAGCTGAGTGAAATGGTCAGAATGAAGTAAAAGCTGCTAAAGGAAGCCATCAGGAAGCTGGATGCGAAATAATACCCCTAATCTAGCAGAGGACATCCTGAAGCATTCTGATTTTCTTAGAGAGGAAATTGGCAAACTTGTCAAGCTAATAAGTATTGGTGTGAAACCATGAAACCAAGAAGTCATTGCCTTAAGCAATGTCAAAATCATCCAGGGCCAGATTCAAAGCTCACTGAAGTCAATGGGCATTGGATCAGGCCCCCAAAATTGCCATGGATTATGCCTTTGTGATTCAACTGAACCAATATAAAACTGTTGTTTAGGACTAATGCATTTTCTTTTGGATTAAAAGGTTACAGTGGAATTTACTTGTAGTTCTACCAAGACTTCAGAGTGAAGCTTTTCTCAAACTTCCTAGAAGGAGCTTAGCTTGAGATAGAGGACTCTCTAAGTGTACTTCTTCCCTGAATAGTGACTCTAAAAGTGGCACAGCCAAGTTCTGTGTTTCTCTCATTAACTCCATATGTAAATTTTAACTGCTAGCCCTGCAAACTGTCCCTGGGACGTGGAAATCAAGACATTTCTTCCTGCTCAGTCATCATCCCCAAACACAAAGTTTTTGAGGCCAGGTGGTTATTCCCTTTGTTAAATCTGTGCAATCCCATTCTCTTGAGTGGCATTTCACAGGTAAAAGCAGCGAAGAGTCCTGTGGCAGCTTATAGACTAACAGAAGTTTTGGAGCATGAGCTTTCGTGGGTGAATACCCACTTCCTCGGACTCTTTGCTGGTTTTACAGATCCAGACTAACACGGCTACCCCTCTGATATTCCACAGGTATAATTCAAAGCAGAATTTAGCCTGTTAATTGGAATAGAGTTTACAATTCTGTTGATAATTCAAAATGGGAGTAAAATCCTGTTCTCCTTCTTTTAGCTGTGTTGGGTCTACTAGGTTAACAGAATAAAAAGTAGTAAAAACTTGTTTTATTTCCAAAGTAAAGTAATATAACTGATTTTGGGGGAAGCAGTCTGTTATGTAAGAAAGTAACATTTCTCTTTTGTAGAGCTGGGCAAGAAACAGTTTTCCCTCCTCGCAAGAGTTTGAGATTTCAAAAATTTTCCCATCTTGAAATGGGACAAAAAATCAATCTCAAAAATGTTCACAAACCAGTACTGGGGAGGTGGGAGTAGGGGCGGAATTCAGCTTGGGTAAATTGAAATATTTTATTTTTGATAATTCAGAATGTTTTTTGTTTCCATTTTGACCTTTTAAAAAATTTTACCCTTTTTTAGGATATGTTAACTAAAATTTCAAACCAAAAAGGCGTTTTGAATTGAAAATGAAACTTTCTGTTTTGAAAATGGCCAAACAGGGCATTCCAATAATTGCGAGGGGGATAAAAAAAATTCAAATTGGGAGCATCTTAGAAACTAAACTTTTCCCTCAAACAGTTTCTATTTTGACAACTTGACATTTCTCATGAAAAACATTTCATCAGAAAATTCCCACCCCGCTCTTCTCTTGTGTTACTTTTCAGAGCAGAATTTACTAGCTAGGAAACCAGAGGATTATTAATGTGTTAGGAAAATAGCTGTTTTTAATGTTGAACCAAGAGTTAAAATCATAAAATGTCTGCAAGCTGTGGGGGAACGGGGAAAGTATACAGGGGAAAAGCGAAGAATGGTGCATAACAGCTGCTCTCAGAATATGGAGAGAGACTACTAAGCTTGAAACTCAGATGCATCTATTTTTCTTCTTTGCTTCCTCTCACTTTACTCTCTTCCTGAGTCAATCTTTTAATAATCTTGATCTTTTTTTTTTCTTCATCTCATAAAGGAAAAAAATGATGATGATTTGGGGGCTTCCCAGTAACGCGTCTCATCTTTCTGTCACTTGAAGAAGGTCCAATGAGCAAACCCCCTGCATAGGGCAAGCTCTGCTGTGGTGGGGGGAGACACAGAGCTCTGCCATTCGCCTTCTCTAGGCCACCAAATGCCATTGGGCTTGGTTCCTGCACACATGTGTAAGGAGATTAAAGCTCCTTGCACCTGCTTTCCTTCTGCTGCCTCCTTCCCATTCAGGTATGGACACAAGTCCCAAGATTGGACTTGCACAACTGATCCCTCACTGTATGAAGGAAAAACAAGGTTAGAGTTTTTTGCATTAGCCAATGTAAAGTGCCTATGTTAGCCTTCGAAAAATATCTAAACATTTAGCTAGAGAAAAGGTGTAAGTCGACTCCACTGCCTTTGCCACTTTACATAAGGGACTAAAAGATAATACATTGGGGGGGCGTGTAGAGGGGCAGGGATGGCAAAGTCGTCTTAACATAACCATGGCTAGTCAATACAAAAGTGTACAAGAAAACACCAATATAATACATATGAATAAGTGAAATAAATGTAATTGAAGACAAAATTCTAGGTAAACTAAGGACATAATAGTCATTAAAACTGTGATTTGCCCTTCATTATTTAACACTAATTTTTTTTCTTAATTTTAACTTTCTGGCATGCTTTTCTCTTAGTCCAGGAAAGCATTTTCTTTGTACTGTAGCTCCCAGAATCCCCGATATGGGATTTTCCTGTGTGTTAATCACTCATGGGTTTGTGGCTAGATATCCTCCTCAGCTTGTTTCTAAAATAGAAGTGGGCGTTATGCTTGTTATTGTTCAGTTAGACACACAGTGAAACAGACTTTGAAAAATCATTTACAGAAGAATTGTTATGACTATTGATGTTTTTTGACAGGCTAATTTCTTCCTGCTGGCCTTCTTGTCATCCCTGTCACTGAACAGCAAAAATATGTGTGGGGCAGGAAAAAGCATATGAATCCAACTTTTAAGTATTGTTTAACTGGCCTTAGGTAGACGCTTAGATGGAGCTAAGGTTGCAGATGGTCCATATTAACAAGTCTGTTTATATTAGATGATGATGTGCTCTAAGCCTGGTGATTGAGTATTCTTTTGTGGAAATGTGCATTTACATACAACACATAAGGAACAGACTCAGTCCCATTCATTCGTAAAAGAATATGGTGTTGGTTTTTCTTAACATAACCCAGTCCTTTTGCTGAGGGGAACGTTTGTCATTCATTTAACAGAAGATCGCTTTTCGGGGAAATGATACTTGAAATCACAGGTTCTGAAGCAGAAACTATCTTTGTCCTTTAGGATCCTGATATAAATGCCTAATGCTTTCAGAAAGAAAAGAGCAAGAAAGTCTGGAGAGTCATGTAAAAATTGGATGTTTGTCGCTTTTGGAGTAGACAATATAACATGGGATTGTGATTCAAACTAACTTTAAACATAATTTAATCTGAGAATTTAGCCACAAACTAACCCATGTAATGTAGCAAGATATCAATAATACTGTGATTTTTATTGCTCACATTATGTCAACAAATGATCATTTACCTCCAAAAACCTTCATTTTTACTGGGGTAATCTTTTAATAGTGAGTAGCTGAATTGTCTAAGTAATTCATTACCCCCTGAGCTGTAGTATGAATGGGATATGTTATGTGTTGTCATTATTCTCCATGGCGGCATGGAGAATAGACTGGGGATTTAAAATTGCCTCCACTGCATGAGCTAGATACATTCTGATGACTTGCTGTGAAATTGCATTTAGTTTTGGGGTCTCTGATGCTTCACAATATAGTACAGTCAGTTGTACTGATGAACAAAGGTATGCGATTTATATAGGTAGGCGAGGTAAAATGAAAGAGGACTAGGGGAAAATAAAATTAAAATGTTAATTGATGTTGTTATTTTTAAAAGTGACTTGCTGAATACATGGAAAGAGTAAAAAATTGCTATCAAGAGGAACATAAGTGTAATAGCAGAAATATTATATAACTATGGATATCTATATACATGTAAAGATATAAAATGTGAGACATAGTATAATCTTAACATTGACATTGTACTCTTATGACTGCACTGGCTCACTACCCATTGCATCAAGGATCCTAAAGTGTTTATTATGCCATTTACCAAATGATTGTTATTTCCAGAACAACTGGTCTCTACTGAATGTACTTGTACTTATATTCTGTCCATCTTTAATAATGAAGCCTGCACTTTACAGCAGAGAAATGATCAGCAGGAAATAAGAGAGAATTGGTAATCTCTTTAGCTCTGCTATTTTACGTTGTTTCATTTGCTTCTCCAAGTGTTCATTTAGAGAACTTGGGTGTTATGGATTGGGCAGATGGATCTCTTAGTGGATATTTGAAAGCAGGCTAGAAAACAAATAATTCTCAATCGTATACAACATTTTTCTCCATCAGATCTAAGTTTTACCCTGTCCATCTTGTTCTTGTTCTTGTTATTATAATAATAATAATAATAAACTACAACTGTATAGCACTTTATAAGCATTACTTAATCACTACAAGATCCCAGCCAGTAAATAATCGTTGTTATCACCATTTGATAAATAAATTAGGCAGGGCCAGTAGAGGTCAAGTGAGTAGTCAAAAGTTCAGGCAGTGACTTAAGAGCAATTTAAGAACTCATAAATTCCTGGCTATATACTGAGTCATAGATTATATTAACTGACCGGTCATGGTCCTGTTATAGTATGCAAATTTCAGAAATTAGATGGAGAATGTTAATTTTATTGTCATATCTCTTAAAAGTAGCACTGATGTTTAAAAAAATAGGTTTTAAAAAATAAATCTGTGTATCTTGGTTTCTAAACATACCTTAGCCTAACACTGAAAGAACTTTAAAAATCCTGTCCACTGTTTACCTTCTATGATGTGTGTTTCATTTTTTCCATTTCACTCATTTGGGACATTGAGAATTGATGCGTCAATTTCACTTCCGATTCCTTATGCTTTACCACGATGCCACAATATCTAAGCTTCTGCAAGGCTGTTTGGATCTAATTACAAAAATAGTTTTTATTTTATTTTAACATTCAGAAAAATGTTTCTCATAAGTTTTGAAAAATTGCTCTAAATAAAACCTTCACCTTGTGATACTGTCCCTTAAATTATGTATACAAAACAGCTGCAAAATACCATCAAATGATGGGGAGTGCATTACAGTGTGATAAATGAATATTTTGATTTTAATTTAGGATCTTTTGTTTTTAACATTTTTTTTCGGAGAAATGTGATTAAATTACCCAATGAGAATTTTGGATAAATGTAGTGCACCAAATTGCTATGCGTGACATTTTGCAAATAATTCAAAATTAAATGCTGCTTATGATATGGGTTAGTCAGGAAAAAAAGTGGTTTTTTTTTCTTTTTAAAAGAAAAGGTAAAAGGACTGCTTTTCTTCAGAAAGAGTTAAACATGGTGCCTTTTGAGTCCTTTACAACCTACTGAGTAATTACACAAAACTAGTATTCTGGAGGTACCGGCAGTCAGCTCTCAAAGTTGGTTGTTTCTGTGTAGGTAGAATACAGCTGGATCCTCTTCAGGTTCTAAATGTTTTTTCTCTTCTCAATGCTGTGTACTCATTGCTGCAGTAATAGAGAGCAGTGGTCTGGTTTGGTTTATTAAAAACTTGGGTTTAAGTTAAAAGTACATCAGAGACAGACATGTGTTGAACATTATTCTGTGTCTGGACTTTAAGAGCACTCGGGTATGTTTAGGATTTTGTATGATGAGGAGCTGAATTAGCTTTTAAGGTACTTGAATCCACCCTAATTTTGTCAATCTTTTTCTTTACAAGAGATGCTCTCCAGCCCCTAAGTCCATGCATCTGCATTTGATAAGGCTGACAAATGTCTTTGATTAGACTTTTTGGAGTAGCCATTCAGAAGCAATCTTCTCCTGTATTCTGTTGTATCTCATAAAGAAAGATTTTTAACATTATTAAAGCACTTGATATATTTAAGCAACATAGTTCTGTGCTATAAACTTGTTTGGATTTAAAAAACAAAACAAATGTTGCCATGCTTTGTTCTGATTTGGTTTTCTTTAGTTCCTTCTGTGTTGTTTCATCCATTCTGCCCTCTTAGAAGTTTTGTAATGATACTTAAAGCACCTAGTAACTTCAAGGCAAGAAGCAAGAGATCAACTTTTTCCCAGACAAGATTCCACACTTGTACTGTGAATTTAGAATTGCTGCAAAGGTTAGCTAGAGCTCTAACAGCACTTTTTTTCTCCTGAAAAGAGAACTTAACACATCTATCATGTCTGGAAAATTTCTGCCTTCATAGAGGAAAATGTGTCACTACTGTGCATGTACTCTGACCTGACTATCCTAGAGATTTGTATTCCTTTTATCTCCTAGACTCATATATAATGAAGGAAGTCCTCATAGGCATGATCAGCCACAGTGAGTGAGTGAAACATAATGGTTTCAATCAAGGCTTCTGCTACCCCAAGTTAGTTGTTACTCCTTTAGTCAAAGGTGCTGGCATTCACCTTGGAAACTGAAGATAACGATTCTATTCTCAGATGTGTTCCTCAGATATTTTACTAGTGTGTACTAAGGAGCCATTGGTCACATCCTTACATTTAAACTTGCAAGATATTTTTCATTCTAAATCCTGTGTTTTCCCGTTTCTTAAAATAACCTACTTGTGATCTAAATTTATTCTTCATTTAGGGAATTTCATGAAGGCTTCCACTTTGCATACATAGCTAGATAGGAAAGATTTCCAAATGCTTTGTGTCAATCTGCCTACGTTCCAGATGTGTATGTGGTTGTTCAGGAGGCACAATCATAGTTAACTGAGAAAAAACAGATTCTATGCAGCAGATATCTTTCTACAACACTGAAATAGCTGAAGAAAGATTTACAGTGAAAAGTCTTAAAGCTCCTATATGCAGTACTCTTTATCATTACCAAGTTATCCTAAGATCCCGAGAGAGAGAGAGTGAGTGTGTGTGCGCGCATTGTAAAAAGATGGTATTTGTAATTTAAACCCAGTGGTCTGTGTAGTGGAGCTGGGTGGAAAAAAATAATTCCATTTCCAGAGGATTTTGATATTTCAGAATTTGGTTTTGTTCTGATTAGGAACAAACTCGCACAATTCTGAAATTGTCAGCAAAAGGAAATAGAACCATAGCTGTAGCGCTGTCCACATGGTGAGCTGCCCCTGAAAGCCCTAGGATCCCCGGCCGTGTGGACTGCTGCAGACCAAGGCAGGCTGCTGAGGTGGTGAGCTGGCCTGAAACCAGACAGTGTTTCATCTGTGTTCTATTGGAACACTGGCAAAATCAGGCTATCTCCAGGAAAGGTTTTCATGCTGTCAAATCAGCAAATTCAGACGAAACTGTGTTTCATCAAAATTTTTCCGACCAGCTCTACTTTGTAGTGGCTGCAAATCATAGATTCCCTTATAATGATAGCAGAATGCAACAGCTAGCACAAACCAAAGATTAAATATTTAAACGTTGTGTGTTTACAGAAAATCACAGCAAAACTTTTCTTTGCATTGCACAGTTATGGATTATCTTTTGTGGCTGGAAATTATTTGCAGACCTTTGTGGTTTCTTGTGTCCTGGATTACAGGGAGTTCTGTAAATAGGTTTCATGTGGTTAATGCATGACTCTAGAAGTCTCTCTTAAAGGTAATTATTTTCACAGTTTTAGTTTGATCCTTTCTACCCAGAGAATGATTTATCTGAGCATTTGTTAGTGGCCTAAAAGTTTAACTTATATAAAATTAAAATAGATTCTTCTCAATACTTCCCCCCCTGGCTTTGGTGCAGTAAACTGCAGTAAACTGTGTATGTATGTGTGTTTATTTATATTGACTAAAGGTAATAGCATTGGTATAACATACTTCTGGTAAGGCGTTTGACTTGATAAATTAGAAGGACACAAAATCAACATGGCACACATTAAATGGATTAAGGAGTACTTGTGGTACCTTAGAGACTAACAGATTTATTTAAGCATAAGCTTTCGTGGGCTAAAACCCACTTCATCGAATGCATGCAGTGGAAAATACAGTAGGAAGATGTATATACACAGAGAACATGAAAAAATAAGTGTTGCCATACCAACTATAACAAGAGTAATAAATTAAGGTGGGCTATTATTAGCAGGAGAAAAGAACTTTTGTAGTAATAATCAGGATGGCCCATTTCCAACAGTTTACAAGAAGGTTGGGAAATAGTTTTTACTTTGTGTAATGACCCATCCACTCCCAGTCTTTATTCAAGCTTAATTTAACGGTGTCCTGTTTGCAAATTAATTCCAGTTCTGCAGTTTCTCGTTGGAGTCTATTTTTGAAGTATTTTTGTTGGAGCATTGCGACTTTTAGGTATGTAATTGAATGACCAGAGAGGTTGAAGTGTTCCCTGACTGGTTTTTGAATGTTATAATTCTTGATGTCTGATTTGTGTCCATTTATTCTTTTGCATAGAATTAACTCAAAACATAATTGTAACTGGGGAGTCGTCATTGATGGGGTGTGTTTTTTAGTGGAGTTCTGAAGGGATCGGTTCTTGGCCCTATGCTATTTTAGCATTTTAGCAATGATCTGGAAGAAAACATAAAATTATTATTAATAAACTTTGCAGATGATACAAAAATGGGAGAGTGGGACATAATGATTATAGGGCACTGATACAGAGTAAGCTGAATTGTTTGATAAGCTGAATTCTGGCAAAAAACAATTGTTTTAACATGGTCAAATATAAAGCCATACTTCTAGGAATAAAGAAGATAGACCATACTCTAAGGTTGTGAGACTATCCTGGGAAGCAGTGAATCTGAAAAGGATAGTGTGATGTTATAGCCAAATGGGCTAATGCTAGCCTGGGGTGTAAAAACAGGGGAGTATTCAGTAGGAGTAGGGAAGTTATATTACCTCTGTATTTCGCACTGGTGCAACCATTACTGGAATGGTTTGGTGTTCACAATTCAAGTAGGATATTGATACACTGAAGAGATTTCAGAGAAGGGCTACAAGAATGATTCAAGGAATGGAAAACCTGCTTTATAGTAACACATTCAAGGAGCTCAGTCTGTTTAGTTCCACAAAGAGAAGGTTAAGGAGAGACTTGATCAGTCTTAAGTACCTACTTGGGAAACATAACTTTGATAATAAAGGGCTCTTCAATCTAGTAGGCAAAGGTACACCACGATCCAATGTCTGGAAGTTGAAGCTAGACAAATTCAGACTGGAAATAAGGCACAAACTTATAACAGCAGCAAAGAGTCCTGTGGCACCTTATAGACTAACAGATGTATTGGAGCATGAGGTTTCGTGGGTGACATGCATCCAACGAAGTGGGTATTCATTCACCCACGAAAGCTCATGCTCCAATACGTCTGTTAGTCTATGAGGTGCCACAGAACTCGTTGCTGCTTTTACAGATCCAGACTAACACAGCTACCCCTCTGATACTTGAAACTTATAACAGTGAGGATAATTCACTGTTGGAACAATT
Organism: Gopherus flavomarginatus; assembly: GCF_025201925.1. Classification (NCBI taxonomy): domain Eukaryota; kingdom Metazoa; phylum Chordata; order Testudines; family Testudinidae; genus Gopherus; species Gopherus flavomarginatus. The sequence continues at coordinate 20,190,644 of NC_066626.1, read as the reverse complement.
CTTGTGGTGGATTCTCTGTCAATTAAAAAATCTAAATTAAAATTAGATATTTTTCTGAAAAATATGCTCTAGTTCAAATGGGAAGTAATTCAGGAAAATCTGATGATCTCTGTTATACAGGAATTCGAATTAGATGATCGCAGTGGTCCCTTCTGGTTTATAATCTATGAATAATCAATTATTATTAACAGACCCATTTTAACTCTAGCTATATATGATACAGGATGTTATTCTTAAGTAAGAAAATGAGTAGTGCCCCCTTACTGCTTTTTAAAAAGGATGCACTGAAGCCTGTAGCACTGATTTGGCCAAAGACCCTTTTTGCATTTGTATTTTTGAAACTTGAATCTCTTCCATGAAGTTAAAAACTCCTTTCACATCTGCATGTGCCACTGAACTTGCAAAAATCCTCCTTTCTTGTCTGAAGACTGTTAATTTATTTGCTCCTTCTGTGATTAAAAAAGGACTTGAAGTTAAACAGTGTCACTTAGGTTAAAAAAATATTCAATGTAGAGAAGTTATTGCATTAGAAGGGAAAAGATGTTTGGATGAGAGGGCAAAATTGGTGGTAATAATAACTTAAATTTATATACTTAAGAAAAAAAGTTTAAATCCTCAACTTTAACTTTTAATATGAAAATATCAGCAAATGAATAATGGAAGTGCTAGTATGTGTTGGATACCGATAAGACTCAGTACCCCATCAGTTATCTAGAGATGGACTGCAAACCCTTCTAACCCTTGATACTCCAAACACAGTTTTGTCCCCTTATGCACAGGTATTACAATACTTTGCTGAAATGAGCTTTTGATATGACTCAAGCTCATTCTCCCTAGTTCAAAGAGAGTGGGCATGTAGTGAGATCTTGGAATAAATTGAAGATAACTTTTTGTTTTAGAAAGTGGAGCAAGTAACCAGGGAGACAGCCATTTTAGACTTGATTCTGACTAACAAAAAGGAAATGGTTGTGAATATGAAGGTTGAAGGCAATTGGGGTGAAAGTGATCCTGAAATGATAACGTTTATGATTTTAAGGACAGGAAGTAGTGAAAACAGCAGACTAAGGATAGTGGATTTTAAAAAAAACCCTCAGACTTTAACAAATGCAGAAAACTGGTAGGTAAGGTCTCATGAGAAGAAAGGATCAAGGAGTTCAGGAAAGCTAGCAGTTTCTCAAGGAGACAATATTTAAGGCACAACTGCCAACTATCCCAATGCAAAGGAAATATAGGAAAAATCGTAAGAGACCAATATGGCTCTATCAGGATTTCTTTAATGCCCTGAAACCCAAAAAGGAATCCTACAAAAAGTGGAAACAGGTGAATTTCTAAGGAGGTGTACAAAAGAATAACATAAGTATGTAGGGACAAAATCAGAAAAGCTAAGGCACAAAATGAATTACACCTAGCAAGGGACATAAAAGGCAATTAGATGTTCATTAAATACATTAGGAACAAGAGAAAGACAAAGTAAAGTATAGGACCTGTATCTAGTGGGGATGGAGAGCTAATAACTGATGACATCAAGAAGGCTGAGGTGTTAAATGCCTGTTTTGCTTCAGGTCTTCACTCAAAAGTTTAATGGTGACCAGATATTCAAAACAATTAATATTAATAACAAGGGGGAAGGAATGCAAGCCAAAATAGGGAAAGAATAGGTTAAAGAATATTTAGATAAATTAGTTGAATTCAAGGCTTGATGAAATTCATCCTAGAATACTCAAGAAACTACCTGAAGCAATCTCAGAATCATTAGCAGTTATCAAGAAATAATGAAGAATAAGTGAAATCCCCGAGGACTGGAGATGCGCAAACATAGTACCAATTTTTAAAAAGGGGAGCAGAGAGGACCCAGAGAATTGTAGACCTGTCAGTCTAACTTGGATTCTTGTAAAGATACTGGAAAAAATTGTTGAACAATCAATTTGCAAGCACAGAGAGGGCAGTAGGATTATAAGGTACTGCTGGCATGGATTTGTCAAGAACAAATCATGCCAAACCAACCTAATTCTTCTTCGAGTGATTGCTCATAGCCATTCCAATTAGGTGTGCGTGCGCCGCGTGCACGTTGGTTGGAAGATTTTTACCCTAGCAACACTCGGTAGGTCGGCTGGGCACCCCCTGGAGTGGCGCCGCCATGGCGCTGGATATATACCCCTGCTAACCCAACCGCCCCTCAGTTCCTTCTTACCGCCCATGTCTGTCATTGGAACAGTGGAGCGTGGCTTAGCTGATCTCCTCCTCCCTAGCTTCTCGTAGTTCTTTCATTGTCTCAAACAGCTCCTGATGGAGGCAGCCCTTACTCCTCCGCCCTCGGCACCGAGTGCCGGACAGTCCGCACCGGGGAGAAGTGCAGCTTCAGCACTGGAGCGCACTGGCATTGCGAAGGCCTCTCGGCATCGTCACCGGCCCAGAAGCCTACCCGGCACCGCGCTCTCTCCCCATGGGTCAAGAGGCACAAGACTCCGACTCCCGTGCCTACGTTGCAGTCAGAGCACCCACCTAAGTCGGACTGCCCGGCACCGACAACTGCCGCGGCACCGACAACTTCAGCGCCGTTGATTCCGGCCTCGCAAGAGCCGTCGAGTCCGGTGCCTGACAGCTCCCCGGCACGCACCGTGGTTGAGCTTATTGTTCCCTCCACGCCGGAGACATTCTCTGTGGCAAGGGAGCTGATTGCCCTGACAGAGCCTGCACTGCCTCAACCCCTGGCACCGCCAGTGCGGGTTTTCCAATCAGTAGGCAAGCCTGCCCTGCTGAGACCATCCTCGGTCGGCACCGCTGAAAGGTACCCGTCACGATCGAGGTCCCGCCGGCATTCTCGGTCCCATCACCGATCCCGGTCCCGACGTCGCTTGCAGTCCTGGTACCGCTCTCCATCTCGGTACCGGTTGTACTCGCGACACCGTTCGAGATCCCGCTCGCCGACCCGATACTCTCGGCACCGATCCAGCTCCCGGCACCGTTCATGGCACCGCACCTCTCGCAGCCACTCTCGACGTAGAGCTTCGAGGTCCTGGTCGACCTCCCGGCACTGCACCGGTCACAGGTCCCGGTCTCATTCCCGGTACCGGTACCGCACCCGGTACCATTCTCCGGTGCCATGTGGAGACGGATCAACCAGACGCAGAGACCCTTCGCAAGTGATTTCAGCTCCTCCACGGCCGTCTCGCCATATATCAGTATCATCACACGCGGACAGTGCCTCCTACGCACACGACCGTGATTCGGATACACACAGCCAAATCTTCCAAGAGACCCACGGCCCAGACCAGGGACCTCATCAGTGGTCCTTCTGGACACCTTGGGCATATCGCCAAGCCCAAGGTGGACCCGCAGTGACATCACGCTCCGTTCCATCGGAACACCAGGTGCCAGAGGCCACTGTCAGCCGCCCCCCTCCTGCGGGTACGGAGGAAGCTTCCATCCATGCATCGGACCCTCAGGTCCCACTGGTCCCTAACGTCCCCCGTGATCAGGAGACCATACAGGACCCACTTGTCCCAGGCCTTTCATTTTCCTCTTCCCCGGATGAAGCGGTAGCGGGGACATCCTCATCGGGCCCGCCTCCAGTTGACCTCAGGGCACACCAGAACCTCCTGAGGCACGTGGTCCTGAATATAAACCTGCAGGTGGAGGAGGTTCCAGAGGTTGAGGACCCCGTGGTAGATATATTGTCGGCAGATGCACCAGCTCAAGTGGCCTTACCATTCATTCGATCGATTCAAGCTAAGGCAGATACCATCTGGCAATCACCGGTATCTATTCCGCCCACGGCCAGAGGAGTGGAACGGAAGTACATGGTGCCCTCTAAGGGGTACGAGTACTTGTACGTGCACCCTGCTCACTGGTCGTACAGTCCGTAAATGAACAGGAGCGCCATGGCCAGCAAGCCCCTGCCCCAAAATCTAAGGAGGCTAGGCGCATGGATTTGTTGGGCCTTAAAATCTACTCCGCGGGGGGCCTCCAAATCAGGGTGGCGAACCAGCAAGCCCTACTTAGCAGGTATAATTACAACACCTGGGAGGCGGTAGGGAAATTCACAGAGCTGGTCTCGCAAGACTCCCATCAAGAATTTATGGCACTATTGGAGGAAGGAAAGAAGGTGGCGAGAACTTCTCTCCAGGCCTCACTGGACGCTGCCAATTCGGCAGCCAGAACTGTGGCCTCTGGAATCATCATGAGGCGTATATCATGGCTTCAGGTGTCAGGCCTGCCACCTGAACTTCAGCACACTATCCAAGACTTGCCATTCGATGGCCAGGGTCTATTCTCCGAGAAGACGGACCCTAGGCTACAGAGTCTGAAAGATAATTGGGTGATTATGCGTTCACTCAGGATGCATACACCACAGACTCAACTAAGATCCTTCCGCACCCAACCTCAACACCCTTCCCCCCGCCTAGACCAAGACAGGACTTTGGCAGGAGGCGAGGTCGAGGCAACTGCAGAAGACAGTCTGGACCTCAATGGGGTCAGAATAACGGTCCCTCCAAGCCAACGACGGGATCCAAACCGAACTTTTGAAGGTGCGCCCAAGGGCGATATACCAGTTGTCTCCCAGGATCCTTTTCAGTTTTACAACCGCCTTTTCCCTTTCCTCTCTGCGTGGACCCAATTAACCTCGGATCGTTGAGTCCTACGCACGGTAGAATTCGGATACCACCTCCAGTTTATTTCACTCCCTCCCTTCCAACCCCCCTCCTCGTCCCTCCTTCAGGGACCCCTTTCACGAGCAATTCCTCTTGCAAGAGGTACGGACGTTCCTTGCCATGGGAGCCATAGAGGAGGTACCGAAGGACTTTAGGGGCAAGGGGTTCTATTCCCGGTATTTCCTAATCCCCAAGGCGAAAGGAGGCCTCAGGCCTATCCTAGACCTGCGAGGACTGAACAAGTTCATGAAAAAGTTAAAGTTCCGCATGGTATCCCTGGGAGCCATCATCCCATCCTTGGATCCCAGAGACTGGTATGCCACCCTCGACATGAAGGACGCATATTTCCACATTGCCATTTACCCTCCACACAGACAGTACCTCTGGTTTGTGGTCAACTATCAGCCTTTTCAGTTTACGGTCTTCCCTTTTGGCCTCTCTACAGCCCCTCGGGTATTCACGAAGTGCATGGCTGTAGTCGCTGCCTCCCTCCATCATCGTCGAATACGTGTCTTCCCGTACCTCGACGATTGGCTCATTCGGGGGACCTCCGAGGCCCAAGTCACCAGTCATGTGGGCGTCGTCAAGGACCTCTTCATGTGACTAGGCCTGATGATCAACCTAGAGAAATCTACTCTAGTACCCACACAAAGAATAGGGTTCATTGGGGCCATCCTGGACTCCAATCTCGCATGGGCCAGTTTACCATGACCTCGATTTCAGGCAATAGTATCAATTATACAAAGCCTAAAAAACTTCCCAACAACTTTGGCTTGCACCTGTCTCGGCCTCCTCAGTCACATGGCTGCCTGCACATTTGTGACCAAGCACGCCAGACTACGTCTGCGTCCCCTTCAAACTTGGCTCGCCTCGGTTTACCGCCCAGGCAGGGACGCCATAGACATGGTAGTCACCATTCCCCCTAGCATCCTAGGCTCCCTCGACTGGTGGCTGACGCCCTCCCTGGTGTGTGCAGGACTGCCGTTCCATCCGCCACAGCCCTCCATGTCCCTGACGACAGCTGCGTCATCCCTCGGCTGGGGTGCTCACCTCGGACATCTTTGCACTCAAGGCCTTTGGTCATCTCAGGAGCTGGCGTTACATGTGAATGTCCGAGAAATAAGAGCAGTCCTCCTGGCATGCCAGGCGTTCCAGCAACATCTACAAGGCCATTGTGTCTCAGTGTTTACAGACAACACAACGGCCATGTACTACATAAACAAGCAGGGAGGGACACGATCCTCCCCACTTTGTCGGGAGGCGATCCAACTATGGGACTTTTGCATAGCCCACTCAATAGACCTGGTAGCATCCTTTTTCCCAGGATTTCGGAACACTCTGGCAGATCAACTCAGCAGATCCTTCCTGTCTCACGAATGGTCGATTCGTCCGGACATTATACATTCTGTCTTCCAGAAGTGGGGATTTCCCCACATAGACCTCTTTGCTTCCCGCGAGAACAGGAAATGCCAGAGGTTCAGCTCCTTCCAAGGTCTCTCCCCGGGTTCGATCTCGGACGCCTTCCTGATTCCATGGAAGAGCCAACTACTTTACGCCTTTCCACCATTCCCATTGGTTCACAAGGTCCTACTAAAGCTCCGCAGGGACAGAGCTCGCCTGATCATGATCGCCCCTGCGTGGCCCAGGCAACACTGGTACACCATGTTGCTCAACCTGTCGATAGCCAACCCAGTCACCCTACCTCTTCATCCAGACCTCATAACTCAGAACCATGGCAGACTTCACCACCCAGACCTGCAGTCCCTTCACCTCATGGCATGACTGCTGCGTGGTTAACCCAGTCAGCGTTACGTTGCTCTGTCCCAGTGCAACAAGTACTCCTGGGTAGCAGAAAACCTTCCACTCGGTCTACGTATCTGGCCAAGTGGAAGCATTTCTCCTGCTGGTGCAAAACGCAAAATGTTTCTCCCACCGAGGTCTCGATCCCCACCATCCTGGACTACCTCTGATCTCTCAAACAGCAGGGCCTAGCGGTGTCATCATTGAGGGTGGACTTGTCGGCCATTTCTACCTTCCACCCAGGAGAAAGTGGCCACTCCGTGTTTTCACACCCTATGATTTCCAGGTTCCTCAAGGGCTTGGAGCGCCTATATCCCCAAGTATGCCGCCCTGCCCCTACCTGGGACGTCAACCTAGTCTTAACCAGACTTATGTCTCCACCATTTGAGCTGTTGGCAACTTGCTCACTGCTATACCTGTCCTGGAAGACAGTTTTCCTCATAGCCATTACATCGGCCAGAAGAGTCTCCGAGCTTCATGCGCTCACGGTGGACCCACCGTATACTGTGTTTCACAAGGACAAGATACAGTTGCGACCACACCCAGTGTTCCTCCCTAAAGTGGTATCGGCCTTGCATACCAATCAGGACATCTTCCTTCCAGTCTTCTTCCGGAAGCCGCACTCATCACAATGGGAACAACAATTGCACTCCCTAGATGTCCGTAGGGCGCTCGCATTTTATATCGAACGAACAAAGCCCTTTCGTAAATCATCCCAACTCATCGTTGCAGTGGCAGACCGAATGAAGGGCCTACCTGTCTCCTCCCAGAGGATCTCCTCTTGGGTGACGGCATGCATACGCAATTGCTATGACTTGGCTCATGTTCCCTTGGGCCATCTCACCGCACATTCTACCAGGGCTCAGGCCTCATCTGCTGCCTTCCTGGCTCATGTACCAATCCAGGAAATATGTCACACAGCTACCTGGTCCTCGATCCACACTTTTGCTTTGCATTATGCTCTGGTTCAGCAGTCTAGAGATGATGCAGCCTTTGGCTCAGCAGTGTTGCATTCTGCCACAGCTCACTCCGACCCCACTGCCTAGGTAAGGCTTGGGAATTACCTAATTGGAATGGATATGAGCAATCACTCGAAGAAGAAAAGATGGTTACTCACCTTTGTAACTGTTGTTCTTCGAGATGTGTTGCTCATATCCATTCCAAACCCGCCCTCCTTCCCCACTGTTGGAGTAGCCGGCAAGAAGGAACTGAGGGGCGGTTGGGTCGGCAGGGGTATGGTGGCACCACTCCAGGGGTCGCCCAGCCAACCCACCGAGTGTTGCTAGGGTAAAAATCTTCCGAAGAACGTGCATGCGGCGCGCGCACACCTAATTGGCATGGATATGAGCAACACATCTCGTAGAACAACAGTTACAAAGGTGAGTAACCGTCTTTTTCCTTCTTTGATGAAGTTACTGGCCCAGTGGATGGGGGAAGCAGTAGACGTGATATATCTTGATTTTAGTAAGGCTTTTGACACAATCCCACATTACATTCTTGTAAGCAAACTAGGGAAATGTGGTCTAGATAAAATTACTATACAATGGATGCACAATTATTTGTGGTTTGCTATCAAACTGGGAGCACGCATTTAGTGGAGTCATGCAGGGATCTTTCCTGTTTCCAGTACTAGTCAATATTTCCATTAATGATTCCAAACTGGGAGAGGTTTCAAGTGCAGAATGACCTTGACAAATTAGAGAATTGGTCTGAAATCAACAAAATGAAATTTGGTAAAGATAAATATAAAGTACTACAATTAGGAAGGAAAAATCAAATGAACAGCTGCAAAATGGGGAATAACTGGCTAAGTAGTAGTACTGCTGAAAAGGATCTGGGAGTTGTAGTGAATCACAAATTGAATAGCAGTAAACAATGTGATGTAGTTGTGAAAAAGGCTAATATAATCCTGGGGTGGATTAACAGGAGTGTTGTATGTGAGACATGGGAGGTAATTGTCCCGCTCTTCTTGGCACTGGTGAGGCTGCAGCTGAAATATTGAGTCCAATTCTGGGCACCACGCTTTAGGAAATATGTGGATAAATTGGAGAGAGTCCAGAAGAGAGCAACAACTATGATAAAAGGTTTAGAAAACCTGACCTATGAGAGAAGGTTAAAAGAAAACAGATATGTTTTAATCTTGGCCAAAGAAGACTGAGTGGAAACCTGATAAGAGCCTTCAAATATGTTAAGGGCTGTTTTAAAGAAGATAGTGATCAGTTGTTCTCCATGTCCAGTAAAGGTAGGACAAGATGTAATGGGCTAAATCTGCAGGAAAGGAAATTCAGGTTTTATATTAGGAAAAACTTTCTAACTATAAGGGTAGTAAGTTTTGGAATAGGCTTCCAAGGATGGTTGTGGAATCTCCATCCTTGCAGGGTTTTAAGAACAGGTTGGAAAAATACATATTGGTAAGGGTCTAGGTTTACTTTGTCCTTGCTCAGTGCAGGTCGCTTCCAGCCCTACATTTCTATGATTTTGTGATTGGTATCTCTGATCATATTAAGATGGTGAACTGGGTGATAAATTTATAGATTGAGAATATACGTTCAATGAATTGTAGGCTTAATTGGTAATACTTAAACATCTAACTGCTGAGAAGCAGCCCAAACAGTTAATTAGTGTTACCAATTGTGTCTCTAAAATTAGAAGCCATTGCTGAAAATTAGGACCATTGGAACAATACATATGTAACCTAGACTAATCAGCTTCATAATGAAGTGTTATGATTTTTTGTATTTATCTGTTCTAGAAATATGTTTGTACTTAAAGAGGATAGGGGAGATCCCAACAGACACATGCTCATTTTAAGCCCCAAATCTCCCTTTTTGCAGCTGTACAAGACCGTCATGTCCCTACAATCCTAATCCAAGTGTCATATACTGTGTATTGTAATGTATGACCACAGGAAGGAAGAGTTGAGTTTTGGGAGGATTTTGGTGATGGTGGGGAGTGGCATTGTGGATTTAGAGGGCCCATGGGCAACTTAGAAGTCAATGGGCAACTTTCCACTCATTTCAGTGAGAACTGGATCAAGCCTGTAATGAGGCTAGAGAGAGGGAAGTTAGTCTCCTGTTTGGGATTCCTATTTAAATATGCATATATTTAAATAAGGGAGAATTGCAAAATGTGGCTATGTACATATGAGTATAATTATATGCATATTCAAATATGTTCATGGCCAAGAAGACAAATATTTGCGTACATACTCAAGTGGTGTGCCACTTCCATCTCAGCCTGGGGGAAATGGTCCCAAGTGGTTATCTTATCTCCACCACTGCTAATGGAATCTTACCTGAAGTGGGTTGGGAAAGGTGTTTTGTGCCTTTTCAGAGCCGGTGGGTGAGTTGCATCCATGGAGAATGCCATTGTTCATCTCCAAGTACCTGCCTCTTCTGTTGCCTGTTGCTTTCTGCATTTGCTACTGTCATTGGAGGCTGTAATTTCTGTTGGTGCTAACTAACTCAGAACCTGTCAGTTAAGAATTCAAAAGTAAATAGTGCTTTAATGTATAAATCCAGCCACTTCCACTGTGTACTTGAATGTGTGGAGGGCTAAGTATGTTAAATGTAAAGGTGATGATTTAAAAGGTAGCCATTATGTTTGTTTCTTTGTGAGATATAGGCTACAACTTTCTATACATTTTCCCAAAACCACATTTTTACACTTAATAAAAAAAAAATTGGAAAGGAGATTTTTTTTTCAAGTGATTATATTCACAACAGGTACTGTAGGCTCATCACTGGCCTCAGAATGCCTACATTGGCTCCTTAGCTGACTCCCCTACTGCTAATACCGGCAGTAATAGTTCACAGAGCCTACACACATGCTTGCTTGCTCTCTGATAAGCTCACATAGAGGGTGGATTGATTTAAATCAACAATTTGAATTGTGTTTTCCATTTGTACTATGCTACTTGCTAATTTGATGCTTCTTTTTGCTAACCAGGAGGACACGCTATATCTATACACATTTATTTAAGTGATTATGTAGCTTTATTTATATTTATTCAGATTCTTAATTTTTCCATTTTTTACTGTATTAGAAAATGGTGATGCATTTCTTATTTACTGGATGATTAATTTTTTACTTGTGATTTGTGTCAAGCTCTATTTGGATGGAAATTCAAAATCAATTAAAAATGCACTGAAAGAGCATTTTTTTATTAACTAATAGTACTTTACATGTGCTGGATACATTAGAAAAACATTTATCAAAACGTTTTGCATTTAAAACTAACTACTTTATTACACTAAGGAAGTATTATCTGTAGTTAGTGAATTGAACTGATTTATTTGGTCAGTAAAACCTTCAGAATTTTAGAACTAGTAGATCTCACCCTCTCAACCGTCTTTGTATTTATGGATTGAAAGAGAAAAACAAGCTTCCCTGCTTTTCCAACTCCCAATTGTTTACTTTGAATGAACTATTCATTGAACTGAACTAAATTGTACAAACTGAAATGAAGAAAATATTTTCTCTGCATCTGCAGAAGAGGCTACTGCTGTCAAAAGCCAGTTTGGCACTTCAGCAAATTCTACTTACAGGTGCTTAGCCAGTTCAGTCATCTGACTTTCTTTAAAACTTGGTAACAAATGTGTACTGCTTAATAGTATTTTTGTTTTTAATTTAAATTATTTGAATATATTATAAAAAGTTTAGTACTTAGCCCTGCTTGTCAATTGCAAATTTAATTTTAAATCGTTTTTTTAATATATTTAAATTAAATTTTAAAAAAAAAACCTCCTGCCCACATGTATCCACCTTAATACCAGCCCTGGTACTTTCAGTATTCCTCTTGCTCCTCCATTAGCTCTGTATTAGCAGGAACTCTGCAATAGTAGATTTAAATATTTTCATTCAACTGTTTACCTAGATCCATAGGTGCTGGAACTAGGGATGCTGCAGCACCCCTGGCTTGAAGTGGTTTCCATTATATACAGGGTTTACAGTTTGGTTCAGTGGCTCTCAGCACCCACTGTATAAAAATTGTTCTATCACACCTGCCTAAATCATTTGGGAGGTCAGTTTCTGCTTAAGACAAACTTAACCCACTTGTTACTTAACCAGCTATTGTTGTTGTCCCACTGCCAGGATATGAAATGTGAGATGTTGAGGATTGTGGTGAGGGGGAATATGAGCCCTGGGATCCTCCTGTGAATTGTTCTGGGGAAGCTCTGGGAAACCAAGGCAACAAAGATGACTCAGTCGTAAGGGAAGTGCTTGGACAAGGACTCCCAATAATGACAGGAAGAGCACTGTGATAGTTGCATCAGTAGGGAAGCATGTAAAGGTGTTCTGGATATGTTTGCCCAGCTCCATTGTCCAAGCATAGTATCCTGGCGGACTGTCAGGCTCATGTGCAAGGAAAGTCATTCTAGCATTTAGCAATGGTCTGATTCCACCTACCATGGTAACATGGAAACCAAAGAGAGAGACAATAAAAGTCAACAGGTGGTGCTCTGGCATCTACATAAATCTGCAGGTAACTCTCTTGCTATCTGCAGGAATCAGCTAAACTACGGACTGGGTCCTGTGTGCATTATTTTATAGAAAAGTCGCCAGGATTTATGACAGTACAGGTAGCTGGCAGTGTAAAAGCAGTAGTTGGAGATTTAAATATTTTCATGGTTTCAACCTTGGCACGCACAATTTGCTCTCAGTATGAAACAGAAGCTCTACTATACTATTAAAGTCAGAACAAAATAGCCTAGTTTTATTCTGATTTTGTTTTCCACTGTTCCTATAGATATTTATTCTTGTTGGTACAGCTAAAAAAAGATTCAGCTTCTTCTTCAATATGTTATGCAGCACAGCTGATAGCTTGTTAAATAATTGTATATAGTCTTGTGAAATCCTATGTAAAATGTTGTAAATAAATGAAAGGCTTGCTGTGAAGTTCACCTACTCAAATTACTCCAAGTATGTGTTCATGTTTGCTAGGTTTAGGACAGGATATTGCAAAGATTTTGCAAGTGCCTTGAGGATCCAGGTTCCATCTTTTTTGTCTTTGGCTTTACTAATGAATTTCACTTCAGTTCAGATGAATTGATTAACATACGCTACCAAATCAAAAGCGTCATTGCCGTATGAGGCAAAGTGCAGGCTTTTGTAGGATGCTGCAAGATCTATGAAATTTTGTCACCCTTTGCCAGGGAGAAGAAAATTCTCTCATCAGTTTGTAAAGCTTAAAGAGGGTGAATTTCAAGGGCAAAAAGAGGAAATGGACCCCCAACTTCCACCAATTCAGGGAGTCCAAACTCCCTTTTGTACCTTTTGAATATCACACTATTAAAGCCAAATGTAGCATCAGGCACAGAGAGTGGACCATGTTCCACGCCTATGTGCAAAAAGTTTTTAAAAGTTTCATTTTTTCTATTTGTTTCACTTTAAGTCTTAAAGCTTTTAAAGGTGAGAAAAGTAAAAACAGTGTCTTCCTCAGAGGGATTGAAAATGAGCCTCACAAAATGGTGTGAAGAGCGATCACACTGTTTCCCAGGATGGGAATTTTATGACATCTATAGGTCCAATACTTTCAAAGTGGTGGCATTGTAGTAAAAGTTCAGCCTGCACCTCTCTGTCAGTCTTCGATGACTGGCTTTGCAGCTAAGGAGGAGGGTGCTTGCTCTTATTTATTTAGTAATGCTTAAAAGCATTTACTATGATATGCACTTGCTTTTATAAAACAGACATTCTTATATTGTGCTCTGAAGATTACCTAACTCTTGACCTAGCAAAAGAGCAGCAGATTCCAGAGATGTGGGTCCTCAAGCAAGAAAGTCAGTCTCAGAAAGTAGAGCAGCCCAGCTGATTTTAATTGGTGTGGTAGGATCTAAGGTGAAAAGCAGTTTCTTCGGCAGCCATGGCCCCGATCTGTCTAGGACTGTTACCACCAGTTGAATGGCACCCAAAAGTGAACAGTGAGTTGTTGCAGAGCCTGGAGCAGATTTGCTATGTGCTCACAGCAGATCCTACCCAAACCCTGACAATTTATGCTTGCTGACTTCTTAGGGTACGTCTGCATTGAGGTAAAAAATCTGTGGCACAGAGTATCAAAGCCTGGGTCAGCTGGCTCAGGCTGCAGGACTGTAAAATTGCAATGTTGACATTTAGGCTTGGACTGGAGTGTCTATACTGGAATTTTATAGCCCTGCAAGCCCGAGTCAGCTGACTCAGGTCAGGTGCAGCCATACCATGGGTATTTTATTGTAGTGTAGACATATCCTTGCCCTCTTCAAGGATCCTAAAGCAGACTAGCCTGGGGATGACAAAGGTGTGAATGAGTTATGCTGCCTATATTAGGCTTTGTCTGCACTGCACTTTCGTCAGTAAAACTTCTGTAGTTCAGTGATGTGAAAAAAACACACCCCTCCTCCCCGCTGAACAACAAAAGTTTTACCAACAAAAAGCACCACTGTGAACAACACTTAGTTGACAGGACAGTTCTCCAGCCAACAAAGCTACCGCCTCTCGTTGGGGGTGGATTAATTTTGTTGGCGGGAGAGCTCTCTCGCGCCAACAAAGAGCAGCTACACTGAACGCCTTTTAGCAGCACGGCTGTAGCAGCACAGCTGGGTCACAAAAAGGTGTGTAGTGTAAACATAGCCTTAGAGAGGAGAGATCTCAGTCTCTTGGCTAGTCACCTATGTACAGTGGCACTGTGGGCCCCCTCTGTGCCTTGGTGATCAGAGAATGGTAATGGATACATTAGTGCTATAAGGCTGTGAACCATCTTGACAAAATGCAGACAACACCCCACTGCAGATAAGCAAACACTGCCTTTCCCCATTTGTCTCAACACTTTCCCTGGCAGACAGTCTTCACTTCTGACTTGTCGAGATTAAATTGCAACCAGTTTCTTTCAACCAGATCCCTATCTTGGTCAGATACTGGGAAAGTAATCCGGCTGTGTGGTAAATCTAAGTTTGATGACAGGAGAGACAGAATGAGTATTGTTGATATGATCACTTGATAACTGCAGGACAAACAAGCATAATATTTAAATTATTTCGGTGCAGCTGTTCTGTAAAATGGTAAATTCTAGCTGTACTAGGAAAAAAGATGCACTAGAGTGAGAGACCTTTTTGTGTCATTTGTCTCTGCCTCAGGGAAATGACATTCCTCTGAACATCCCATGGCTGGTGCCAAGTAGATAGGAAGAGGGTTCAATGCCTGCTCGCTAACACAGACACACTTGTGCATGCTCTCACACAGAAAACAATGCAACTACTAGAACTAGAGGATGGGAAGGGAATTCCCAGCAAGTTTATTATTCAGATTTCATCACTCCTTTCTTTCTATTTAATTGTATTGATGAAAAATAAATTAGTATAGACTACCTAGAAAATAAAACAAAATTTAAAGTTAATGGTCAGAATATAAATAAATCTGACTTCACTCTGAGAGTCACTGTTCTGGGGGTCAGGGGTTGGTGATTCTTGTGTCAGCTTCCCTGAGAATAGTTCAATTTGAGTATTTTCTCTTTCTGTGTTTTGTTTAAATTGAAGTGACGTAAATAAGAGACTTGTTCCTCCCTGGTTTACTATTTTCTTTGTCTTTTATTGTTTAAGCCTAGAAATTACATCTGAGTTCTTTTGTGTTCAGGTGACAAAAAGCATATTTTGCATTTCAGTGCAGTTAAGTCCTTAGGTTACTTCCTTTCTTAAACTGCCCAGGCATTTAAACTCTCAAACTTTCCATTCTGCCTCCTTGGTATTTCTGAGGCAGAGAAGAGCATTCAACTATCTCCACTAAAGAGGCTTCTGAGTGTCAATCTATTTCTAAATAATACTGATCGTATTACACAAAGGATGATTTTTCATTGTCATATATTTCATATGAAGCTACAATGCTTAAAGTGAGGTTCTATCTGCCAGAAGTCAAGCAGAGCTGGATTTTTCAAAGGAAATTAAACCAATAGTGCAAAGTCCTTTAGCCATATTTTAAAAAAAAAACAAAGTTGGGAAAGAGTAAGTGGGACCACTTAAGCACTGAGGATGGGGTGGAGTTTAAAGATAATCTAGGCATGGCCCAACAGCTAAACGAGTATTTTGCCTTAATTTTTAATGAGAGTAATGAGGCGCCTGGAGACTGTGACAGGGTGGGTATGGGGAACGAAGATATGGAAGCAGAAATTACCACATCCAAGGTGGAAGCCAAACTCAGACAGCTTAATAGAACCAAATCAGGGGCACAGATACATTCCACCCAAGAATGTTAAAGGAACTGGTACATGAAATTGCAAGCCCAATAGCAAGGATTTTTTATGAATCATAAACTCAGGGATGGTACCCTCTGACTAGAGAAATGCAAAATCAGTACCTATATTTAAGAAAGGGGAAAGAAGTGATCCGGGAAAGTACAGGCTCGTTAGTTTGACCTCAGTTGTATGCAAGGTCTTAAAGCATTGGTTTAGTCTTGAAATTAGATTAACGTTTCTAATGACCAAAAGAGTGGAGTTGTGGAACAGCCTCCCCAGGAGAACACTGGGAGCAAAAACCTAACTTGTTTCAAGATTGGGCTTGATAAGTTTATGAAGGGGATGGTGTGATGAGGTTGCCTACAGTGGGACATGGTCCATCTACAACTGCTATTAGCAAATATCTCCAATGACCAGAAATGGGACACTAGATGAGGAGGGCTCTGAGTTACTACAGAGAATTCTTTCTCAAGTGTCTGACTGGTGTGTATCACTCACATGCTCAGGGTGTAACTGATCTCCATATTTGGGGTCAGGAAGGAATTTCTGCCCAGGTCAAATTGGCAGAGATCCTGGGGGGGGGGGTTGCCTTCCTCTGCAGCATGGGCCATGGGCCACTTGCTGCTTTGAACTAAAATAAGTGGTGGATTCTCTGTAACTCGACGTCTTTAAATCAAGATTTGAGGACTTCAGTAACTCAGCCAGAGGTTTTGAGTCTGTTAGTAGGTGGGCAAGGTTCTGTGGCCTGCAATGTGCCAAAGGCCAGACTACATCCAGAAGGGACCATCATAATTGTCTAAAGTCTATGAGTCTATCTTTCCATAAAATTCACACAGGCTTCAACTGACCTGGTAAATAAAGTGTTAGTTGTCGGCTTCAGTTAAAGCTTTCTAGGAATTGGCTGAAGATTGGAAATAACCCTTATAATGATGGAGAAGTTACTCAATTTTAATATTGCCTTTATTATAGAGAAATAAGTTAGGTATCTGTTATAGTAAGAATACCAAGCAGCACAAAAGAGGATTTGTTGAATTCAGCTGTTGTAACTAAACTCAGCAGATTTTATTTTCCAGATACACAACTTTCCAGAAACTGTAGTTCAGGACCTTGGATTTGACCATGATTTTTTGCTTCACACTCCTGTGTCTGTTACTCTTCTCCTCCAAAGACTATTGGGCTATGTGTTTCTAAGGATAATCTACCATCCAGAAGCAGCTGGGAAAGAGACACAGTGGTACACTTCAGCAGCTACTGTTGAAAGAGTAGAGCAGAAAGTGACAGGCGATTGTGTGACTGGAGAGAAAGGAATTGCAGTGACTTCATTCCCAGCCACTGGACCCAAGCAAGGGAAGGTGGAGGGGGGGGCGGCGAGAAGATTGAGACCAGAGCGCTTTAGTTATATAATGCCATTATATAAATCAATAGTACATCCTCACCTAGAATTCATGTCTGGCCAGACTATCTCAAAGGATATAGCAAAAATATAGGGGACCAATAGGATGAAAGAAATTATTGGTAATGGGAAAACTTCCAGATGATGAAAGTTTGAAAAGGCTGAACTGTTAAGTTTAGAGTAGTGAAAGAGGAGGGGACATTATAGAGAGAGATCAAATAATGAATGAATGATATAGAAAAGGTAAATCAAGAACTGCTTTTACCCTTTTCATAATACAAGATCAAGGAGACATCCAGTGAGATTGAAAGCAAGTGTTTAAGTCTTTTCAGGATCAGAGCTCTAGTTTGTTCTCCAGCGCAGATAAATTATATCCCACTGAAACTGTCAACTGTGAATGGATGCATTACAGCTGGTCAAATAGTGTAAAAGCCTGTTCACAAACATTTGCATGGTTGAACCTTTGTTCATACAGTTGTTCTCATGCAGCAAATTTTGGGCCTATAGCCAAAATATGTTCAATTAAGAAATGAAGTGTTTAGGGAAATAGTTTCTAAATATTAGGTCACCCAATCAGGGAGCAGAAACAATACTATGCAACCAATCACAGACAACAAATATCCAAAATGTTCAGTATGATGAATAACCCTAATGTGCAATTCATGGATAACCCATTAGCTAAAATTTGTTCACACAAATGATTTGATGAACAAACACTGATAACTACAAATTCAGGAGAACCATGATTGATCTGTGGAC
The DNA here is from genome assembly GCF_025201925.1 of Gopherus flavomarginatus. Classification (NCBI taxonomy): domain Eukaryota; kingdom Metazoa; phylum Chordata; order Testudines; family Testudinidae; genus Gopherus; species Gopherus flavomarginatus. Next base: position 20,172,841 of record NC_066626.1, on the reverse strand, counting down.
AGTTTGGGACAAAAAAATTGCTAAATTAATTGACTACATTATTTCCAAATAGTCTGGTATTTATCCATACATTTTCTTTGTCATTCTTACAGTAACAGTAAAATGGAATGAGTGAATAAAATCTCAGATAATGCAAGGGGGGAAATTGTGAACAGAAGTCAAAGGGAAACCCTGGTAGCAAGCATGATGTCACTATACGTAAATAAGAAAGTAGCAGAGAGTAATTAAAGTTTTTAGTATATTTCATGGAAAATAATGGCAGGCTGTCACCATAAACTTGCCAACAAATGCAATAAAATGAGTTTAAACCGTTCTGTTTCAAGTAACCAAAGCATAATGGACAAGAAAATTTAGGGAGAGAAAAGATTCTGGGAGCTGGCATGGAGCTGGCATAGCCTAGCCAAAATTAGAATGCTCATATTGTTTTAAGCTACCTTGTTAGTATGTAGTTGGCAATACACAAGTATTTAAAGTTTTTGAGATCTGTTCTACAAATTCTCCATGCTCTTGTCTATCAAAATCAATTTATCTGACTCTTAGCTCAAAAAGCAGGGCTTCTTTGATATTAAAGAAATAGAAATGGTCATCAAGTTTTTATTGTAACCATATGTATATGGTAAGCAATACCTGAAATATAATATAATGAAAAGATTGTATCTAATGTATAGCAGTACTGGGTAGTTCATATAATAGTGGTCATAAAGTTTTCAACTGTGATTGCAGCTTCTCATTGTTCTGAGATTTATTTTTGTACGTAAAGCAGGCACTGAGAAAAGCGTGTCGGATGTGCGCCTACTTTCTTCAGAGTTTGATGAGAGAATGTCTTGGGCTCTATCACTTAGGTACCAGAGACATCTTGTGATTATGGTATAGTCCTCAACTTTTACCTTTATTGATTGGTCACTCTGCTGTCATGAAATTAGCAGCAAAGTGACCAAAAGGTTATAAGTCGTACTGACTTGTTTTTATACACACAGTTTTTGATTATCCACAAGAGGAAATCACTAGTATCCAAAGCTACCATATACTGAGTCCCTCCGATACTGAGTCCCTCCATTGAAGGTACTTTGTCTTTCTCTCCAAAACTTACACAACTGTAACTAACTAACTTTGATTTCTAATAACTACTTTCAAAGTCCAGATAAATTCAGTAGCGAAGGGTTAGGGCAAAGGGAAGTTGAAATTTATCTACTGTGCTTTTCCCTTAATGTCATCCTCTCAACAGGGAGCTCTCACCATTCTTGACATTTGACAATTGGCTTTGTGTCAACCATGGCAAGAGCTCCCTCTTGAGATTGACAGCAGAGGTTCTTGTTTAATTAACTAGCAGAGATGCTGCCTGAGAATGGCAGAGTTTACCTCCCTCAGTCCCCAAAATGAGGTGCAGTTAATCTCCTGCAATATACAGTACTTGGGAGCATGTTCTCCTCAATATGTTTGTATAACTCTTAGTAATACTAATGAGATTTACGTGCTTGTATCAAAGGGCAAATAGCTACCTCTGCTCCACAGTTCTGTCCTAAATTAAGTTCTTCTAGTGAACAGTGTAATTGCAGCCTTCAGCTAGCTGTTTTTTATGTATTATGTTTTTCAACCATTCCATTATTTCATCTCCTATTTAGTAACATTGTAGCAAAACATTTAGACAGTTACAAAGTCAGCTACAGAAATGAGCTGAAGCCATATTTGCCAAGTTGTCCCATGTAAACTCTTTAAAACAGGAAGCTGTGTGTAAGGCCTTCTGGAGAAAATATCTCAAAGGGAGTTTGAGAGGACTGGACACTAATGCTCCTGGACTCTGGGTTGAAAAATCGTAGTGCATTTGTGTCATGTGGGCAGATGTTTCTCCCACAGCCCCTCTAGCATAGTAGAAAATCACTCCGACCCATGCATCACTTGAAATCTCTACACCACCAAGATATTTAAAGGAATTATATTTATAGTTATAATTGATAGCCACTGTTTTGACAGGCAGACAGATTTCTCCTCCCAGTGGCTTCTTGTTATTGGCCTCCAGTGGACCTTAACATTAACAGAATTCTACTGAAAAGAGTCTGCAAACTAACAATAAATCTCTAGGGAATGATGTTAACCACATTCTGCTATGTCTAATTAGAAATGTACCATAGCTCCATGGTTATGACCACAGAGGAAAGGTATTTTTTATCATGCAGCCTGATTTTGACAGTTAAAAATGCGAAAACATCTATTATTTATTATACTGAAACACATCTTTCAAATGATAACACAACAAATCTTTTTTGTTTGTTTTTTGCTTTGTTCTGCATGACACCTAAAAATGTCACATATACAAGAGACTATGGGGTTGGAATTAGTAATGGCTAAGAGGAGGGATAGCTCAGTGTTTTGAGTATTGGCCTGCTAAACTCAGGGTTGTGAGTTCAGTCCTTGAGGAGGCCATTTAGGGATCTGGGACAAAAATCTGTCTGGGGATCAGAAAAATCATGAATCTGGAACCTTAAAATATAATGAGATTAGCTTTAAAACTGAGATTTTTAAAAATAAATGTTGGGGTCTTTTAATTTGTCTTCTGGTTTCTGAGCCTTTATGATACACCCACTTCACATTTTCAGGCTGTTCTCCACAACCATGAAGGCTAGAAACTAACTTTCCTTTCAAATCAGAATGGCGATTCTTGTGCAGTCTCTTGATTCTAGCAGCTGGAGCTTTAAGAAATACCATGAGACTTGTCAACACTGGGAGAGGAAGTGTCTCCCTTAGCTGCAAATCCCCTTCTGTTTACATCTCGCTGATTCCCACCAAAATTATCCATAGTGTACCTGCATGACCTGTGTCCCAGCTTTTTACTTAGAAATTCTGGTCGCTCATATGTAGTAGAAGCAGCATTACTAATAGTAGAAAGGAAGTGAAGTGGAATGAAGGGAGAGAGAGAGGAAAAAAAAACAAGGGAGATGTAGATTTTTAAAAATTGTTTTATAAAGTTTGGATCCCTAATGGCTGTCTTATTGCAGCATTCATGAGACAACGGATTATTTTCCTTTCCATATCCTCCAAACTTCTGTGACCTGTTAGGAGGTGGAAGGGGGGTGAAGTAGAGCGCACCAAGGAACAGTGTCCCCGTGTAGCCTATGTCAAGTAGAAATTAGGCTTTGTCCTAAGTTAACCTAAGCGTAGAGAAGTATGGAACATTGAGTTCCAGTGTGAGTAGAAGTTAGAGACAGTAAGATGGGGAAAATGGAAGGTAGCATGGTTATGTTGCTGCTGAGTTTCTGTTACAACTGGTTTGAGCAAGGTTTTTAATGAGTTCTTTGGAGAATTGTGAAATGTATTGAAATGGTGTCTATGCTGATAGTATTGGAAGGGCATTGGTGCAGGTTTTGATTTAAAGAATGTGTAATTTAAAGAGACAGTAAGGAGGTAGCAGAAATGTGAATATGGTAAAGGGGACTTTTAATGCTAATTAGTGTTATAATGGATTATAAAAGGGGTAAAGTATCAGAGGGGTAGCTGTGTTAGTCTGGATCTGTAAAAGCAGCAAGGAGTCCTGTGGCACCTTATAGACTAACAGACGTATTGGAGCATGAGCTTTCGTGGGTGAATACTCATCTGCCACAAGACTCTTTGCTGCTTATAAAAGGGGTAGTTTTTGTTAATTTGGGGAGAACGCCAGTTAACCTCAAAGTGGTACTGTTAAGTTCCAAGACTATGAGGTTGTGCTTCACTCTGTTGTCAGTGGACTGATCACCCACTGATAAGCTATTTCATCTTTGAGTGTAAGTGTAATTGGGCTATTGTGTAAGTGGTGATTGCATGCCTGTTTGCTTAACTAATCATTTTTCTTTTAAGTAAAGTTTGGTGTTATCATTCAGAGTGTCACCTAGGGGTCGTCTACTACATACATTTTCTGTAACTAACCCAGAGGCTAAAACTTGAAAAATGTTGGGTTTTAGTGCACCCTTATCTTTTACAACTTAATATTAACTGGGAACATTTCAGCATAAAGATTACAAAGGGTTACACCAATTCAGCAGAATCCCCAGCTGCACCCAGAGGAAGCAGCAGATTTAGCAAGGAGTGACAGAGACACACCTCAATTTGAAGCACCAGTTGGTTGCTCAGTGAGTCTCTCTCTTCACCCTCTAGGCTCAGCCTTGCCTCTCTCAAAAGCTATCACTAAGAAGGACAGGCTTCAATCAGAGCCTGCATTTGTTTTCTCCTCCCTGCATGAAACAGGGCCCCAGACTCCTCAGAAGGGAGAAAGGTAGGAGGCCATCCTGGCTACCAGTTCTTCTTGTCAGGATTGGGAATCCATTGTGCTGGGGTGCTGTACAAAGAGAATGGAAGGCCTGGGCCCCGCTCCTAAGATCTGTTTTAAATTGGACTCAATCCAAAACATTTTTAAGCTTAGGGTTTAGTTTGTGAATTGGGCTATTACGACTTTGCCGGTTGCCTCTATGACACCGTGTGTTGGTGTATTTAGCTGTTAACCGAAAGATTGGTGGTTCAGCCTTACCCAAGGACAGTTTTCGGAGTGAGACCTGGTAACAGTCTTCATATATGTGAAGGGCGCTTATAAAGAGGACGGTGATCATTTATTTTGCTTGTCCACTGAAGGTAGGATGAGAAGTAATGGACTTAATCTGAAGCAGGGGAGATTTCTGTTAGATTTTAGGGAAAACTTTCCCACTAGAAGGATAGTTAAGTTCTGCAGTAGTCTTCCAGGAGAGGTGGTGGAATCCTCATTACTAGTTTTTAAGAAGAGGTTGGACAAACACCTGTCAGGAATGTTTAGGTTTACTTGCTCCTGCCCCAGAGCAGGGAGCTGGACTTATGACCTCTCGAGGTCCCTTCCAGCCCCACCTTTCTATAATGCTGCTATTCTGTTTTGATCAGAACTAACTTAACCATCTGTACTTTGAAAGAGTCTAGTTAAAACTCTGATTTCTGAGGATGACGCATCATTGTTAAAAAGGACAGCTTAGTGCAGCACCGTGGGCAGAGAGTGAACTCTGGGCTCAGGGAGGCTAGCCCCCAGCCCGCCCCTTCTGCCCAAGGCCCCATCTTTCCCACCCTCCACCCTCACTCACTTTCACTGGGCAGGAACTTGAGGTGTAAGAAAGGGTGAGGGCTCTAACGGGGGGTGTGGGCTCCAGGATGGGGTCAGAAATGTGGGGTTCAGGGTATGGGGGCTCCCAGCTGGCGCAGGGAATTGGGGTGCAGGAGGGGATGAGGGTTCCAGCTGGGGGTTTGGGCTCTGGGGCGGGGCCTGGGGATGAGGGATTTGGGGTATGGGAGGGGCTGCCATGCTGGAGCCAAGGGATTTGGAATGTGGGAGGGGGCTGCGAGTTAAGGCAGGGAGTTGGGGTGCAGAAAGGGGTGAGGGCTCTGGGATGGGGCTGGGGATGAGGGATTTGGGGTATGGGAGGGGCTGCCATGCTGGAGCCAAGGGATTTGGAATGTGGGAGGGGGCTGCGAGTTAAGGCAGGGAGTTGGGGTGCAGGAAGGGTGAGGGCTCTGGGGTGGGGTTCCCGGCCAATGGGATTGCGGAGCCAGTGCTCAGGGTGGGGGCAGCACATGGAGCCCGTGTCCTTAGGAGCTGGACCTGCTAGGTGCCAGGACAGGTAGGGACTAGCCTGCCTTATCCCTGCAGCATCGCTGACTGGACTTTTAACAGCCAGGTTGGCAGTGCTGACCGGAGCCACCAGGTCCTTTTCAAATGGGTGTTCCAGTCAAAAACCAGACAGCTGGTCACCCTAGCAAGGACCAATTCAAGCCACCTATCGTCCCTGGCCACAGGCTGTCCCCAGCTCCAGCCACAGGGGAAGAGTGGCAGAATACCAGCGAGAAGCAGGAGAGGCGCAGGGGGTGGAGCATGGGCAGGACCACACAGAACTGTTCGGGGAGGCACAGCCTCCACTGGCCTTTGATACCTGCCGCCCATGTGCAGCATCACTTACTGGACCATCCCACTGACTAAGAATAAATGAATTCAAGTTCTATTACTTTACTACAAAATTAAATATAAATATTTTAGTAGAAATAAATATAGTTGTTATGGGGGATAGATGTTAGTGCACATAAAAATAGGAGAACGACACCATTGAATGAGGCCAAGTACATATGAGCAGATGCTTTGCAAGCCTTATTCTCCTTACTATGCTAGCGTGTTTCAGTCTTGACCCACAAGAAGTTTGAGATTCCAGCTCAGAGTGTCCTGAGCAGAGGTCACCAGTGGCTTTTAAATGTGTCAGATTATGTTAACGTTGATGTATAAATACTTGTTTAGTGAGATCTAGACTTAAGACCTCCAACCTCATTCCTGTTTCCGACTTAATCCAGATTTACCCTAGGTGTCCAAAAAGGGGTGTGGGGGAAATAAACACAACAGCGTATTAACTCACTTTGTCACTCAGCCACGGACCCAATATTAGGCATCAGCAAGGTAAGCAGCTCCTAGAGTACCAGGATATTAGGGAGGGCTTTCTGTGAAATCTGCCTAGCTTTGTAGTGGCCTGGCACCAAAATTTTTCAGGGAGCTCTTGCTTTTGGCCTTGTGATGGGAATAAGTAGGGGGCTTTAGTGATGCCTGATATACAACCTAGTTGTCAGCTGTATCTATTCTGACTCTGCCTACCCCCACGCACATGCCTCCAGCCTTGTTAAAATGTACTAGGTATCACGGCTGATATGTTTTTCTGACCACAGATTTCAGATTCATTATGTGATGCATTTTAGTAGTTGACACTTAAATTTTATACCAAAACAGTTTAAAAACAATAAGGAACATTTTCAAAGTACCTAAGTGACCAAGGAGCCTAAATCCCTTTTCAAAAATGACTTTTAGGCATTTAAGAGCCCAAGATTTATTGAAAGTCAGTGGAAAGTCAGTCATTTTTGACTATGGGATGTAGGTGCCTTTGAAAATGTTGTTATTGGGCTACCAAAGAGATTACATTTGCAAACTCCATATAGGCTAATATCTAGAACAGTATTCGCTTTCACTTTAGATGTAATTACTTGCCTGTGGTATTGAACAAAGGGGAAGAAAATCAGCCACTGGCATGGGAAAGGAAGAAAATATAAGATTATATGAGAGAATGGTAGTTACACAGTCTAGTGGACAAGCAAATAGAACTTGGTGGATTGGACAGACTATAAATCAATTTCTGATTCCTCTGGTCAAGTTGTAAATCATAACTGTGCCACAGTACTGTGGGGTTGATATGCTTGATGTGGGAGTCTACACTGCTTGGAATGGGTGCCCCTTGCAAGAAAGAAAGAAACAGTTAATTAGGAGACCTGAGCACTAGCTTGTGTGAACATGGAAATAGAAGCAAGGCCACCATTTGTTGTCACAGATTTCCGGCAGTTAGTTAATATCACAGGAAAACACCACTCAGTAAAGGCACAATTCCCGCTCCCCTCTCCCATTCCGTACAATGTGAATACATTATCACTTGCTCCAAAAATAAATATCTTAAACCGTTGTTATCCTTAATAACCACCCTCTATCCCTAATAACCACCCTTTATCCCTAGTGTTTACATAGCTAGAGAAGCTAATGAGAGTTATTCCATGCAACTGATTCAGTAGATTGGCACAGTGCTTTTGCAGATGGCCTCTTCTGACACAGAAGACCTGAGTATGAGAGTGGAGTGCTTTCAGGTGTCTCTTCCTTTCTGGCTCTGGTGAAACTACTGTATTACAGAGGTGTTGCTCGGCTTTTGGCGATAAGGGATAGAGCTGCCCTACTAGATAAGCATTTCCTACCAGCCAGTTCACACAGTGTAGTACAGTGCTCACTGCTATTGAAGCTGAGGACAAATTCAACATTTAAAAGGAGGGATTTGAGGCATATAGAGGTAGGGATAATAACAATGATTCTAGAGAGAAAACTGTAGGGGACCTGTCTAGACCACCTTTAGTCTGCGACATCTGTGGAAAAGAGCCAACTCGCAGAAAACTAGATGGGGTGTATTTGTTTATCTGATACTGGAGCTTGTATTCTGTCCAAAACACGAAAGCCAGGAGACATTTAATCCTATATGACCATTTTTTATTGCTTTTCATGTGAGTGCTACAGTATTAAGCTTCACTTTGTAATGTAGCTCTTGCATTTGATATGTAGCTTCTGAATTTGGTCCTCTACATTTAATATAGATATTTATTTGTCAAGTACTACAGCAAAGAGACTTCTCAGAAGATTTGATACTAGGAGTTTCTTGACTGACCCTTAAAAGTAGTAACAATTTTGGGAGCCAAGCATTTATATAAATGCTATTTAAATATCCTCTCTAGACTCTGTTTGCTTCATTCTGTTAATGCCTCTGAATTTACGTAATCAGCAGTAGGTAAAAATAAACACTTCAAGATTTGCGTGTTCCATTGGAAAAGTTCTCTGCTGTGGCAGCTTTTTAGGCAAGAGTCTTTTTCTTTCTAGAAGAACTTCAGTAGGAAAAATATTGCACTGTTGGTTTATTTTGTCAGGGAATTCAGATGGCGGATAGTATGGGATGTAGAAAGTTACATGGAATATGGAGGGTTAATGCTCTATGTTCTTAATTTTAAATTCCAGTAAATATGGTTTCAGCTTTGATCCTATCAGGACTAATTCCTTTGTCACTCTACTAATTAATTCAGCATGCTGGAGAAAAGATGCTAATTTGAGCATCAAAGAAGTAGAGGGTGGGGTTTCTTTTTATTTTATTTTTTGTTTTTAATCAGAGTTGTTAAAAAGATAAGTTTTACTCCCATTAGACTGAATCTGAAAGCTCGGTCATTTTAGTCTTGTTCCCAACAGTTGAATATAATAAAAAATACGTCCTTGTTTCTCTCAAAATTGGCATAAAAAACCGGCAGCAACCAATATTAGTGTTAATAATGTAGGCTTCTTTAATGAGACTGCTTCATCCTTAATAAAGAAAGAAATCTTCTGAATATCAACTTTTTCTGCTTAACCTTTTCTTTTCCTGTTGCCTGTAATCAGCTAAACCCCATTGTTTTATTGCTGCAATTGAACTCTCTCCAAAATGGGCTTGAAGATGGTTAGCATGAGCATACTTTGATTTACCAAAATGTGGCTGAAATAGAGCTTAATTTAAAAAATTCACATCAGATTGATAGTTACAGAAAATCGAATACGTTGACCTGGACTGCACATAACTAAATTCATTAGCCTGTGGCCAGATCAGTTTTCTCTTTCCTCAGATTGTCTCAGCAGCCCTATGAATGCAAAGTTCGATTGTGTTTACAGCTTAGAACTACTTCCATCTGCAAATAATTCTGTGCTCAGTGCAGCTTTTGAAGTGATCCATAGTAGGTTGAGTGGATTTGAGAATCCCAAGATGTCTATGTAACCCGGTCCCTGCTTGCAAAAGAAACCAAATCTGCTTACGGATCCTATTGCTCCCTCATAGCAACCTTTTCTCAGTTTGTGGAAAGGGCGGTGCCAGGTGTGAAAGAAAAGGAAGGTGGGTACCTGCCTTTGCTGAACAGAGGCAATTATTCTCTATAGTGCTTTATTTTAAACTATGACTGACTTGCGCTTTATAGTTGTGTTGTGCGCACTTGTTCTCCAATCGTGGACTACTTCCACTGAGACCTGCTGTATAGTCTCTGTAGTACGGTAGCTTTAGTAAAATCTTTTCCCCCAGTAATACTATAAGGCTTACTTAGCTTCTGTCCAATAAGTAAACATTTAATAACAACCCTTTTAGGTAGTTAGAAAAACACTAGAAGTATAAAACAAATATTTAATTAACATTGCCGTTAAAATAAATATAAACATAAAATGAGTCTGGAGCAGTAATCACAAGCAGTTAATCTGACTCACTAAAGATCTTCACAGCAATGTCTAATACGCTGTAAAAGTGTATGTATGAAAGTAATTAATCAAAGCACAGCATTGCTTCTAGAGAGTATTTCTTCTGCTGTAAAGCTGAGTGATAAAATAACTTAAAACACACAGCAGTAGCAGCAGTTAATAAGCTTTTTATAGTCCCTGTGTGAACCTGAAAATCATACCTTATTAGTATCTTTATCTTTCTTGCTCACCCATCTTACTTGCATTCAGATTTAATTTTGAGGGTTATTTTTATATTTCTAGTCTTTCATAGTGGAGCTGCTTTAATAATCTCAGCATGCGTTTTTTGTTCTTCATTTGCTGTGAAATGGGTGTTTCTGTTATATACACTTTACAAATCACTCGAGGGTTTTTTCCAAATCATTTCTGGAGATGCTATGGCATTGTTGGGATATGCGCGTGTTTGTTTTTTTCATGTCTTGGACCAATTGAATTATTTTTCTTTCACCACAGATGTTTGCAATTCCATTCTTTATTAGCTGCAGTGACACCTACCGATAGGGGGAACCTAATTAACTAAAGAATTCCCAATTGCTGGATTTAGCTAGCAAGCTGCTTGGGACTGTACCCAGCAGATGTTTCTCCTGCTTAGAGGTATGGGGACTTTATAGACCTCCCTGCTTTTTAATCCTTGAAGCAAATATCAACACATTTGAGCTCTGGAAATTCACTCTTCAACACAGAAATGAAATGTTGCCATGATCACAGTTTCAGGTCTTGCATTTAAGACATTTTTCCCAGGAACAACAGGGAAGGACCATAGAACAGGAGGTTTGCTTTTGTCCTTGAAATCTTGAAATTTAAAAAGGGATGAAGACATTGATAGAATGAACAGTCTGGTAGCATTTTTTTCACAATCTTTTAACATTCACTGTAGAAATACAAACATTCCCTCTTTATATACCAGAACCAATAATATAGTCATAAATATTCCAGTAAGAAATCACACATTTGGTAATCAAAGAGTTGATTCACTCAGTGTTTCTAATAGAAAATACCTTAATTATTCTCAGGACCTTGGTGATTTCTTTCAATGGGTAAAGCTAATGCTAGCAAAAGGAAATCCATCTGAGTAGTAGAACACATTTTCAAGAATAGTACATGGGCTTTCACATGAGGATGACTCACTCATTTTCATCTTTCTGAGGGCAGATCACATAAAGAAAATCCCTCTCTACTTCTGCATGCAGGAGTAGCGTGCTCAGAGCATTTGGAATATTACCCTTGTATAGTGAAAAGCATACTAATGTTTCTACGTCTACAACTTCCTTCACAGGCATTACACCAGGTAATCACTATATTGCGTAGGACACATAAATGCATAACTTTGCTACATGGTTTTTTCCCCCTTCTATTATTATTTTAAGTGGTTTCATTCCGCACAAAACAATCTAAGCAGATGCACACAATCTATTCATTTTTCAGGTCTTCTAATTATATTCCTCCCTCTGCTATGTAAGTTTTTGAATAAGTAACAATTCTGTCAGATAGTACCTTAAGAGAATTTTGCTACGTACAGTGTTGTTGAAAGAGCTTTTAAAGATTGGTGTGCAATAAATTTATTCACTAATGGTTTTAGTCTTGTATCAATCATTTTAATATAAAAGGCAGGTTTTACTGTAATCCGGTTATTTGTTGTCTATAGATTTTGTAAGCCTCAAGGCCAAAAGCCATTCACTTTTCACAAAATTTTCATCTTAACTTGATTAATACCATAATGCAGTTGTTACAACAGCCTTGTTCCCATACATTAAACTCAGCGGGAGTTTAGAATCAGGCCCAGTGTGAGGTTAGCAAGGAAATAATTTTGTCCGCTAAACGTTAGAGAAATATTAAGCCTGGAATGCACAAAATATGCAAAATTACAATAAGTAGAAGTTAATTTCATCAGCATATGTCTGTGGTAATTTAGAACACATCAGAGAACACAGACCTTTGCAAATACCATAACTTTCAGGGAATGATGTATACATGGAGTTTGAGACGATTCTGGATATTTTGTGGTTTTATGCAGTACATATGGTTTTTCAAATTGATGTTGAATTTTTGCAATTTATACACTCTCTCTCCCCCCCTCCCCCTGCCCCTCAATGTCCATGCTGGACTTTTGCTGTTCTGCAAAACATCATCATAATAATTAACAATAATAATAATAAGGAATAAATTTTTAAGAGTTTAGTAATGAACAGAGGAGGCCAAAATCAGAACATTTCCCCAGCCTTAGGCAGCATATTGCGTATTTAGTATGGAAGGTAAATATTGTAAGCCCACACAGCTCTAGGGTGAAGTCAAAAATAGCAGAAAAACTTGTTTTCATCAAGACTAACGCACCACTGCTAGTTTATAATTATGTTTGACCTTACCAATTCATGGCAACAGCCGCTATACTAGCAGACAGCAGTGTTTGTGCAAAGCGATGTCAAACTGGCAGTTATTACAAACAAAATTGTCATTTTATTAAAAAAAAATTCCTTTCGTAAGCAACAAATAATACCCAGACTTGAAAGTCAGAGGGGTTCAATCTTTTTTTTTAACATTTTTGTATGCTACATATCTAACTTTACCTCCCTACAGCAACACAAAATGTCCAAGAATAATGTTTTCAACGTCTATAAATACTCAAGACAAATACTAGACTCCACAAAGCCGTAACTGATACTGTGGGGGAACTGTAGGCAGGAAGAATATAAACAAACTGCCAGAGTCAGATCAGGGCCAGGACTCAAGAGCTAATGCATTCTCTCTTGAGGATACTGCCATGAGAGATCTTCAGCAAATATGCAAGTGCTGGAAAACAGATTCTTTTCCCATCCACCTTGCAGGTGTTGGACTAAGGTGTGTGGGTGGTTTTGTTTGGTTTGACCTTCCATTCCTATATGAAATAACATCTGCATGGTCCCATCTAGCTCTTCTTTTATGTCTGTGTCTTTTCACCAGTCTCTGTATCCATCTCTCCTGCTCAGTACTTTCTCTTTCACACACATGCATGCTCTCTCAATCACTCTCTCACATATAGATATACACAACCACATGCCTGTCCTTTCCCATCTCTTCCTAGCTGCAGTGTTCCCCCTCTTCACATGTATGTGGCTCCACAGTCTCTGGAGACCACAGGAACCTAGAAGCTGATAATGGAGCCAGAGTGTAGACTTTCCACTTGAAAAAAGCGCAGGTATGAAATTTAATTATTCTGATAGCACCGTAGTGAGATGGGACTATAGAAAGAGAACCAAGTATGGCTCGTGGGTCAGGTGTATGTTTGGAACAGGGATCTCTAACAAAGTGGCATGTATTTTCTGGAGCAGCAGGCCATTAGTGATTTAAATAGGACTTGGGGCTGTGGCTGCTACTGCAGAGATGTGGGGAAGAATAAGATGAAGTATGTACAGACACATCCACCATACCCCCGATATGCCCAGTCTCCTTCCTCATTCCATTGCAAAGAGCCACCCTGGAGCTCTTCTGTACATTTACGAGGGAGGGTCAAGTCCTCTTGCCTGCACCTCTGCTGCTTCCCTCTGCTCCTTCACCGTTACCATATCTCTTTGTCTCACTCACCCACAAACATGCAGTGGCGCTGGAAGATTTTTAGTAGTGGAGGTGCTGAAAGCCTGACCCCTGTCCATGCCCCTTCTCCCCCCAGCTGAGGCTGGGAGCAGAGCTGTGTTTCTGTGAGGGGGGACCCATAGAGGGGTAAGGGGCTGGAAGCCATGATCAGAGCTGGAAGTGGGCGTGAGGCCAGGAGTGGAGCCCTAAGCAGGAACCGGCAGCCAGGCCATGTGATGCCTGGAGCATAGCCCCGGGGGTGGGGCCCTGGGAGCTGGGAGCCAGGTGCGGAAGCTGGGAATGGGGGGTGGGGCTGGGTGCAGAAATCTGAGGAGCAGAGTCCGAAGTGCAGAGCCAGCAGCTGGGGAGTGGGGCACAAGGCTGGCCCCCGGGACCTGAACCCAGTGAGTGGAGTCCCCAGCAGCCCCACATAAAACCTGGGGATGCTGCGGCACCCCCCACACCCCTACTTCCTGCGTCTATGTAAGTATGGCTGTTGTCATAATGGAAATGCCTTATTTGCAAGATTTGCCCTTTGGTGTCTAATGACGTCATTTTTCTGTAGGCTCAGGCTCATTTGATTAAATTCACTACCAATCTGGATCATGACTTTGGGAGTCAGAGGCTACGTTTACACTTGGAGCTAGGGGTGTGATTCCCAGCTCGCACAGACATACTCACATTAACTCTCATCAAGTGAGTGCGGCAAAAATAGTAAGGTAGCTGCAGCATCGCAGCCTAATCACTCCAAGTACAAATTCCCTGGACTTTGTGGGCAGCTAGTCTGTACCGCCACTGCCTGTGACACCATGGCTACGCCACTATTTTTATGAGAGCATGTCTGCTTGAGCTGGGCCTCACACCTCTAGCTCCACGTGTAGACATAGTCTGACTGAACAGTCATAGGAGTTCTGCCTTGGTCAAAGGAGGTCTGTGATGTACAATGTAAGTCTATACAATGTAGGTCAGCTATCGTACTGAAGGCAGTTTGGACTGAAATGAAAAATAAAAAAGGATAAAGGAAAGATCACCGAGGAAATGTTACTGACTTCCATAGAAGTATTCAAAAAGTTGTGAGGCATAGTAATGAAGTTAAAATACAGCATGCTTCATGAAGAAATAATGTTTGTAAATCGTTAGCCTTAATTTGCATATAAAGGCACTTGAAAGGTTGCAGTATGATAAAAATGACTGATCATTTGTGACATATGAAATTCAGGAATTCAAATTTGGGAGGTTGGGAGGGTTAGCCCATAATGCTGAGTGTATCCAACCTCAAGAGCTAACTCAATAAGAAATGAAATGTAGCTCTGCCACTTAATAACCTCTTGCAAGCTCTGTGAAGAAAGGAATATAGTTTTGCATGTCTTCGTACAGTGCCTAATACAATGGAACCCCAGGAGTGACTGGGATCTCTGCAGCATTCTCATTATATCAATAATACTTTATTAGATAAAAAGTAAAGCATTTAAGAGAGGACTTTTGTGAAGTAGCTATCTCTCTCATCTTGCAATAGGGCAAGATTTATTTTTGATCTGTATTGCACCTTCCTGTGACTTTAAACAAAAATCAACCCTGTACCTTTACGTTAAAGCCATATGCAAACGAGTGACAATTTTTACCAATAGAAGTAGAACATGTGGTCAACTCTGTACGTTGGCACATATGATTGCTCTGAAGATCACTTTCAGAGAGCCTATTCTCTGGTAAGAACCTTCAGCTACTTTGAAATGTATGCTAATAATAGCTTAGCATAGCAGCTGCTTTTGTTTCAGGTCTTGCGGGGTGGTAATTTCTCTAACGCACTCAAAGTCCAAATACGTTCATGATCAAGTACTGTGTAAATGGTGTATAGTCAGAATTATTGGTAATTTATTTTATTATTGCGATAGGTCCCTTACTCTAGGCAATAGCTCACTACATTATCATTGCGTAAATCTGCAGCTTTGTTGTATACTCAGTAAATATTGCATTTTTCCTCTACTAATTCTCTCCTCTTCCCCTGACCCTTTCCTAATGTCTTAATCAGATTTGGAAAGAAGAAAGAAGAGAAAGGTGGGAAAGCTGACCAGAAGGAAAATCCAAAACATGGCACACTGAGAGAAGAAGAACTAGAAAAGATGAAAGATGAGCGTGAAAGGTGAGTAAATCATGTAAACATCTATGTTGATTAGAAGAACAGAAGGCAAGGACCTCCTATATAGGAGGGAAAGCCAGGGCAGTTGTTCCAGGCCTGGGCCAGTGATATGCCATCCCAGCTCTCTGCCAGTCGGTCTCTGCAGTGCAACATTGTTAGGCCAGTCTTCTGGCTTTGCCTTCCTGAGGCTGCTGCCATGCTGGGTTACTGCATAACAACATCTATTCTGCTTCCTCTACTTCTCTGATGGTGCTTAATGCATTCTCTGCCCAGTCTGATGCAGCAGCTCCTCTTCAGGGCCCACACTACCCAATGCCAGTAAGGGGACCTTCTCCTGAGGCCTGGTCTCATTTCTCCTCACCTCCCTCCCAATGTTACGAGCTGCTACTTCTGGAGCTCTGTGCACTGGGCTCCCTGTCTCTTCCATAAGGCAATAGGTACAGCTTCTTATGGGCCTCCAGGTTCCCTTTCTTCCTACAACCCCTGTACTGGTTTCCAGCACTCCAGGTCTTTTCTGACTATGGTGCCAATCAATAGGTTTTCTACTTTAAGTGCAGCTTTGGTATATTCATCTTTATGTTGTTTCCTCCTTTTTCATGTTGTGTTCATTCAAGGTTATAGAAGAAATTAACCTCTAGATTCATGTTGTAATAATATAAAGTACACAAATGCTGAATATGCCTAAGGACAATGGGAATAAAGTAGTCCCAAAGATTAGGAGAGGTCCTGAGAGACTGAAGAACCATTGTAAACCAAGGGGGGTTTATTTTTCTTCTGTTGCTTTTTTTCCTCTCTTATAAAATATACCTGTCTCATCCATAATCTCAACAACCTCAGTGCCTTTCCAGCCCAATAGAACTAATAGCTTTTAATTCTCCTGACTCCCACCCTCCTGAGTTCCCACTCTTGAAAAAGCCTGGAAAAATAGGTAATCCTTGCAGTGCTGCCCTGAAGGTGAGCAAACGCTTCTCTCCTATTCCCCAATAAAGACTAGCCTTCTGGGTGCAACCACCTTTCCACAAGCAGGGTCTTTGTTCCCTTCCAGTAGACGGTGCACGTAGGAGGTTAATGAGTCTGCTACAGTTGCCATCAAAGGGACGCAGTCTCTTAGCTCAAGCAATAGTGGCACGTGCTTTTCATATGAGAGGTCCCACGCTGTGGTAATGTGTGTTAGCTGGGGAGAGAGGCACACTGCAGGGCCCTCTTCCCCTCATTAGAGTATTCGGCTCGTTGGGAGATGGGGAGAAAATGGGCTTCGCTGCTTTCTCAATGTACCCGGGCAGCTGCATTCTCTCTCTTTGCAGGGATGTCACACACACACAAGAGCTAAGGGGACAGCCCTATCTTTGTGTTGCTGCTCACAAGTCTTTTGAGACATCTAGCCTCCCTTCATGCACTGTTACCCAGTTGAGAGACTATTGCACGATGTATTTTAGTCATGTGACTGGGTGACTAATGGGATTTGATGGAGGAAAGTACCCCAAAGGTTATTAATAATATTTATTCCACTTCTTTCAGGAGATGGTGGGCTATCCAGTTACTGTAGTACTGATAATTGGATATACCTACTCGGTGTTTTAATAGGTAGTTTATCTAAATTAAATAATTTCGGGGTAGGATTTATACCATTTGCTTTAAAATTTCTGTAGCATGTCCCTGGTTTTGCCAGGCAGTGGAGTGCTACCTTTATTTTAAACTGCTGATTCCCAGTTTGGATGCTGGCAATTTGAGAAGTATGTGTCCTTCATTTTAAAGAAGCCAGTGTCTTTTATTAGGATACTGGCAAGCTAAGAAGTATGTATCCCATCTGTTAAAGGGCCAGTGTCATTTACTAAAATGTTGGCAGACTGAAAGGAATGAGCCCTTCTGTCTAAAGGGCTAATGTTCCAATTGGACATGAGATAATTGTTCTTAACATTTCTTTAGTGTTAACTGCTTTTTAAAAGTCCACAATCACTGACTGATAGTAAATTAGTAAGGGTGTATTAGAAACAGGCAATCTAATGTCGTCTTCATTCTGTTTTCTCTTCTCTAATAATGATTTAACTTTCTGCCCTGGAAGTGTTTGAACTGAAATGGAGAACAGCAGGTGTGTTGAGAAGTTGATGAACTTAGCTGATATTTTTAACTCACTTATTTGATTCTTCTTCCACAATGCAAATGAATGGAAATATCAGCCTCTCTCCTTCAGATAATTCTGCTTACATAAAAAAAATACTCGTATTATCCCCAAAGTGGTATAACATATACTGTATATACAAGCAGGTCATGACGCTGCCTAACTAAAACAAGAACATAGTTATGTATTTTTTGTAGTTTAAGACTATCTACTAGTTGACTCTTGAACCCTATCTTGTACTACTGGTCACAGGGTGGCAAAGATTTTAGCAATGATAATGGAGAAGTGCATACTGTAGCTGGTTTTCTCACACATGTTTCTGTGCAAGAATGATATGAGGGGTTGATTAAGTTCAGCCTCAAGGTAAGTAACCCAGTTTAAATGAAATGGAGTACTTTATATTGTTGTTGACTATTCACCTAATGACGATGCTTATGAAGACAGTATGGATGAGTTTTATAACTGTGTCCCAAGATTCAGTAATCCTGTAATGCATAATGTAATTCAAGCCTAAGATTTTAATGCACATATTGGCAAAGAAAACCATGCGGAGAGCCTACACCATAGATCTCGCTGCTACTATGACTTCACTAACTGCAATTCTGCATACATTGTCTCATCTTTAACAAACCAAGCTTCACTAAAGATTTGCTAGATTGTAGGCATCATATTTTCAACTGCACTGTTGTTTGGAGTGAAATGTATTTATGACAAAACTAACAAGTACTTGACTGTAGAGTGATAGACTACAGAACTGTAAACAAGATAATCTCCTAACTAACCTTGAGCAAAGTATTAATTACTTTAATAATTTTGACTTTCATAAGTGATATTAATTACCTATCTAATTTTACCTTTCCATGAATAGTTACGTGAGTAATTTTTATTGTAACGTCTCAATTCCATCCCTAGAATAAAAAACTTAGTTTGGCTGCTTGAGGTTGTATGTCAATTAAATGCTGACTGCCTGGGTTTTTCAAAGATCTATCACACTAACCAATACTCCTTCACCACACGTGTGCGTACATCGATCTGACACATTTTTTTCAGACCCTGAGCTATCTATATCAGGTGTTAGTGGCAGAGGTTCGAGTCGTTGATTTTTGGGGTGGGTGGGATAGGATTAACGATCAAGGGCATTTCAGCATCCTAGCAGCTGTGTGGACCTTGCATGATGTTGGGAGGTTGGTTTTGCATGCACTGCACGTTTGGCATGCCTCCAAAGGCACAAGATCTCTGTGGGGTGTGTTTTCCAGTAGGAAGTGCATTCACAACTTAGAAGAGTAGGATTTCTTTGGAGTTTTGCAAAGTGCAAAAATCCCCCCCACCCAATAACATCATATTTCATAAAGTCCAGTGGGCATCAGGCTGCATATGTGACCCTTACAAGGTGAAATGTTGTTGCTATACCCATGTAAACCTTATTTCCATTCCACATCTTTCTTTTTTAATCCTTTCTTTTCTGTGTTTCCTTTTCTTGCTTGTCTGTGCCAGTTTTGTACCACCAACACACCCTATGCTAAAATGTGAAGGTAAAACATCATCATTATTATTTATAGTGCTGGCTGGAAAGCAAGAATTCCATTCCACAAAATAAATTTGAGATTTTGAAATTTGAAATGATAACATGAGAAAGAACTAATTAAATGTTCGCTGGGATAGAGAGAGACTGACTTTGTAGCCTACTCATTGGGGAACCAGGTTCAAGTCCCTGCTCCAATTCAGGCTGAGCAGGGACTTAAAACCTGGATCTTCAATAGCCCAGGCTATGGCTATTGGCTATTTTGGGGTGGAAGTCTCTGTGGTTTTGGCTAAAAATTGCTTCCTGGGCCTGAAAAACCTTCCCAACGAAGATGATAAATTTCTGCAAAAAGTTTGTTTCGATAAATTGGCATGTTCCATTGAAAAACTCTCAACCAGCTCTAATTATTTATTGTTTATATTAGAAGTAGTTCCTAGAGGTCCCAAACAACATCAGGTCTTTGTTGTGTTAGATGCTGTAAAAACACATACTACATCTCAGACCTTGCCCCAGGAGCCTACAGGTTTAAAAGACAAAGGTTGGGAGAAAGAAAATAGCATTATTATTCTCATTTTATGGATGCCAATTCAGTGATTTGTCCAGGTTCACAAAAGGAAGTTTCTATCAGAGCTGGGAACTGGGCCCACATTTCCTGATTCATCATCTACCGCCTCAACCAAAAACCTACTCTTTCTTTCTGAAACCTGTATTACTTTCTGTGATTGATGTTACTACGGGCTTGAAGTGGTTAATGGGAATTTAGGATGTTAGTCTTACTTCCTCAGTAATAGCCTTATCTGTGTCTAATTGTATATGAAGTCAGCACCTCCTCTGAATTTCACAGTTTATTCCTTTTTTCCACTCTCCTTCAGTCTTTCATTGCTCATAGCAGCACATATGACTAAATCCTCACAGAAGAATGTTAGAACTTCATGGCAATATTGTATTAGGAGGTTTTCCTTACCCGGCTCTTTGATTCTCTGAGCTGATAGTTTGTCCTTTCTAATGCAAGTCAATGATTCATTGGACTGAGGCCCTATTTTAAATAAACTCATCATTTTGTTCGCACTTTGGAGGCTTTGGCCCAGGGCCGGCTCCAGCTTTTCTGCCGCCCCAAGCAACAAAAAAAAAAAAAAAAAAAAAGGTGGCGGCACTTCGGCGGCAGCTCAATCGCACCGCTTCTTCTGCGGCAGTTCGGGGGCGGGTCCTCCCTCTCTTCCTGTTCAGCGGCAATTTGGCAGCACCTCAAAGAGGAAGAGAGGGAATGAGGGACCCGCCGCCGAATTCCCACCAAAGACCCGGATGTGCTGCCCGATACCAGATGGAGTGCTGCCTCAAGCACCTGCTTCCTACGCTGGTGGCTGGAGCCAGTCCTGCTTTGGCCATAATTAAACATCACCTCCAAAGGGCTAGAATCTGCCCATAAAAGGAATAAAAACAAATACTATGTCTAAGGCTGATTTTTAAAAAATAAAAAGGTTGATCAAGCTGAGTCAAATTTATATTTTTTAGTGTGTTCACAGTCAGTTACTACCAAATTGTCGTTCTTTACGCTTTAAAAACAAGCTGTTATTTTAGTAAATTATTAAGTACCAGAACAAGTGGTCATCTTATTTGTTTAATTTTTTCAACCCAGGCTTTTTCCCTTCCCTTCCTGTCTAGCTCATGTAGGGATGCCTTTTAATTTTGTAACATTTGAAAACTATTGTAAAACAAATGAGAAAAATATATTAGGTACTTGAGTTTTACATGTAGTAATTTATTCTCTTTTCAAATGCAAATAAAGTGAGTATCAGTTGAAAGAGAACTATTTTTTCCTGTTTGTTTAGGATGATTTTACTGGAGCATCCCTGCTGAGACCAAAGTTTCCTTTTCAGCAGTCGAACATCTTACAGACGTTAGAATAAAATTTCCGTAAATGAAGCTCCTCATTGACACCGGAGTGATTTTAATAAATAACATATGACTTAGTGAATATAAAGACACACTGCGTGCAGACTAATGCCCTGCACTGGTTCTTTATGGGAGGTAGCTAGTTTATTTTGTTAGTTAAACCTTAGTTTTGTGTTTCTCATTGAAATTAATTGAGGAGATTTTAAAAAGTAGCATTTAAGTTTTTGTGCAGAATGGAAGGAAAACCAAGGGAATGGCCCTTATTTTCAAAAAGTGGCCTGAACTGAAGGTAGGTAAGAGCAAATCTCAAATTTGGGGAAAGTTAATTGGATTCAGTTTTTACACTGAAGATTCTAAATTTTCCTTCCAAAAGCTGTGAGACCTTCTCCCTTGTCTTATTGGCTGCCGCATTTGTTGCCCATTCTCATAGTTTAAATCAATACATGTGTTTTTGATATTTGGCAAACTGATATTTAATTTTGCAGCTGCGTGATACCTGTAGAAACTAAATGCGTCTTACAGAAATAAAAACATTCAGAGAGAAAACATTTTGTGAGAATGCTAGTGAATGAAAATCTATTCCTGTTCTATCAGCATTTATTTCATTTTATTTAATTACAGAGGATTTGTATGTTACTGGAAACGAAAATGAAAACCAGAATAGCCACATGAGCTGCAATCTGATAAAACAGCCAGCTATTGTTTGGAATGAGAAGTGAATGTTTGTGGTATTCAAAAGCAAAATTTTAAAAGAGTTTTAACTGTACAGTACATTTTAAAACCTACACACAGATAGCTAACAAACCCATGTGGCTTTTGTGCTATAGTCTGCTAAGTCTTGGAGTATTATTATTATTTTAATAAAAATAAAAACCTGGAGATGATCGTATTGATTCTCTGATAAAATCTTGGTAATTGATTTCTATCCTACCTCAGTTCTGGGAAGACCATACCTGTTTGGGACTCCCGTGTGTTTTGGTATCACTATTTATTCAGGGTTAATCCAACCTGGCATTACTGTTCATTGAATATTCCTGACTTTGCAGCACAGCTAGGTCCTGTGGTTTAGACAAAATAAAGTGTTGGATGGGATCCCAGTTTTAATAGTCCCAATTTATTATAACCATTGAACCCTGATCAGATCACAGACTGGATTAGATCCCAGTTTTTTAAATGTCCCAATTTATTGCTGACTTGGAACCCTGATAAGAATACATATTTGATTAAGGCTTCGGTTTTCAAAAAATTCCAGTTAATTACTTCTAGATTCTTATTAGATCATAGCAGGGTAGCACGGTATGTAGGAGTTCTGAAAAAATTACTGGATGATGTTACACAGGTCAAGGTCAGCGCTTCATTTTGTGCTGACAGTATGAAGTTATTAGATTTCTGTTTATTACAGTGGCAGCACTTGCACTGGACAGGAGGACAGACGAATCCTATCCCATTGATTCTCAGTGATTCTCATTTTAGATCTGCTGCTGCTATACATACCAGAAAGTGTAATAAAAGCCTACCATTGAGCAGTGAGGGTCTGATATGTGGCTGGGACTGACTGATGTCAGCAATCCTCTTCCACCTTTCATAGGGCATGACATTGCATTTAAACCAAGTGGTGGGTTTTAAGCTTCCAGTTCCAATTTATGTTGTTACTAAAACAGAATTTGCTCTGACAGACTCAGCAAGCTACACACTGCTAGTGCACAAAGACGGACACCTCCAGTACAGTGCTGGCCTGGTGCTTGAACCCAGAATGTTCTGGCTCAGAGCTGAGTACTGCACTGGGTGTGGGAGCCAGACTGACACACAGTGTAGATTATTTGACAGGTGACGCTTTTATCCAATCACCAGGTTTCTTTCCCAGATGCCGCAGTCCAGCTGGCACTTTCCAGTATGTCATAGCCTGGCTCTCTAAAGAACCCCTGAGTTTCATTCCCATAGCATCACTGGCTTGCCCTTCATTGAGACAATAATTTCGCTATGATCTGGATGCTTTTTTTCAAAGACTGTGCTGTCTAAAGAGTCAAAACATTTTGTCGGTAATGGCCTGGCTTTCTCTGGAGTAGTATGCCAAGCTGTGCCACTTTTTTTTTTTTGAAGATACATCTTTAAAATGATACTGTTAAAGAGAATTATAACTGATTGCATTATTGACTGCTTACAAGCCAAAGGCATACTTCATAGGAAACATGGGATTAAAATGGAACTTGGAAAAGTAATAATCAAGTTGTTCTATTGCTGCTGGAGAGTTTAGTTGCAGAGACAGAGATTGAGATCTTCCGCTAAGGGTAATTCTCTTTGGTACTGCTCAAGCAATGCAGAGCATTTCAAGCTGTCTTGATGTAGGGGAGCTTCCCGATACTATAAAGCTGGATCTATGCTTTGTGCTGCACATGGGACATTCAAAGATGGAGTGTGCATGCCATTGTTCTAGTGATCCTGGACTCACAGAATGGTTCCTAGGAGACTGTTTCATCTGACATAAGCTGGAGAAGTCTGGTGGCTGCTCTAACTTACCAATGGAGCTAGTTCAGCTTTTTGCGAATGCCAGGATCAGAGGAGGCAGAAAAATGGCTCAGAAAGCCCACCGCTGCTTTCCCCCACAGTATATAGAAATCTGTATGACCCTCAGCATTTTGCATCAGCATGTACGGGGGGCAGTACCATAACTGCAGACTTTCTCTTCTCTCTCCCACTCTCTGCCAGAGAATCTAAGGCACATGTTTGTAGGCATGGGCAGTTAGCTAAGGAGTTTTTCATAGAATCGTAGGACTGGAAGGGACCTCAAGTGGTTATCTAATCCAGTCCCCTGCATTCACAGCAGGACTATAGTCTAGACCATTCCTGACAGGTGTTTGTCTAATCTGCTCTTAAAAATCTCCAGTGATGCAATTTCCACAACCTCCCTAGGCAATTTATTCCAGTGCTTAACCTGACAGGAAGTTTTTCCTATTGTCCAACCTAAACTGCCGTTGCTGCAATTTAAGCTCATTGCTTCTTGTCCTATCCTCAGAGGTTAAGAAGAACAATTTTTCTCCCTCATCTTTGTACTAGCCTTTTATGTACTTGAAAACTGTTATCATGTCCCCTCTCGGTCTTCTCTTCTCCAGACTAAACAAACCCAGTTTTTTTAATCTTCTCTCATAGGTCATGTTTTCTAGACCTTTAATCATTTTTGTTGCTCTTCTCTGGACTTGCTCCAATTTGTCTACATCTTTTCTAAAATACGGCACCCAGAACTAGACACAATACTCCAGCTGAAGCACAGAGTAGAGTGGAAGAATTACTTCTTGTGTCTTGCTTACAATACTGCTAATACATCCCAGAATTAGGTTTGCTTTTTTTGCAACAGTGTTACACTGTTGAGGCTTGTGATCCACTACGATCTCCGGATGCCTTTCTGAACTTCTCCTTCCTACGCAATCATTTCCCATTTTGTATGTGTACAGCTGATTATTCCTTCCTAAGTGGAGTACTTGGCATTTGTCCGTATTGAATTTAATCTATTTACTTCAGACCATTTCTCCAGTTTGTCCAGGTCATTCTGAATGTTAATCCTGTTCTCCAAAGCACTTGCAACTCCTCCTAGCGTGGTGTCATCCACAAACATTATAAGTGTACTCTCTAGGCCATTATCTAAATCATTGATGAAGATACTGAACAGAACCAAACCCAGAAATGATCCCTGCGAGACTCTACTTGATATGCTTTTCCAGCTTGACTGTGAACCACTGATAACTACTTTCTGGGAACAGTTTTTCAGCCAGTTTTGCATCCATCTTATAGTAGCTCTATCTAGGTTGTATTTCCCTGGTTTGTTTGTGAGAAGGTCATGTGAGACCGTATCAAAAGCTTTACTAAAGTCAAGCTGTACCACTTCTTCCCATCCACAAGGCATGTTACTCTGTCAAAGAAAGCTATTAGGATGGTTTAACATGATTTGTTCTTGACAAATCCATGCCGACTGTTACTTATCACCTTATTATCTTCTAGATGTTTGCAATTTTTGTGTGTGTGTGCAGTGTACACATTTAATTCTCCACAACAGATTTAGTACTGGAAAACTAAAAAGTCCCATCTCTTCATGTTCAGCTTAGTTTTCAATCAGGGGCTATTAAGTAAAAAGTAAACCTTTCATTCCCAAACTCAGGTGAATTTGTCTCTATTTCTTGTAGGTAGGCTCTGTATATGTGTCTATAAACATAAATTGAATATAATATATAATGAAAAAATGTTTAGAGGAAAATCATATCACAGGGATATCATTTTGACTCTTCCACTCTTAGAATTTCTTTCAGATGGAGAAAAATAACATCATTTATGCACTCCAATACTTTGTGCTCTGAGCTCATAACATCTCACTAGCCTGAGCAAAGTTGTGACAGGTTAGTGTTTGGACAGGAGACTATCCAAGGATACCTAGCGCTACAGGAAATGGTGCTGGTGATTGAGTAAATGTCAGTCTTCTCTCTGAGTTGGTCATGAACCAATGTTGCAGCATGAAGTTTCAGATGCTGTCTTTTTAATGCAGTGTAAAATCAAAATCTTCACGTTCTGAGACCAGTACAGGTCACATGGTATTTTTCTTAAGAACAGTTGTATTAATCTCATGGGTTTTTTTTGCCAGATTCCAACTCCGATACTCACTAGAGCTGAGAAAATAATGTGCAAGTATATTACAATTTCTTCACATTGAGTCATCATTCAGTTTATCTGGTTATTTGTTTATTAAATGTTTACTTTATGGAAAGATCATAGATATTCAAAACTTGAGCTGTGTTGTATAGCTGTGATTATTTGTTTCTTTTCCTTGATTGGTTAAGTTACAAGGACTTTGGGGAGAATATTTATATCGGCAAATACATGCTTTTTGCAATTCTCTTTCTATGGCTATTTGCTCCAGTAAAAGTTGACCACTTTTAAATTGACTAAAACACACACACAAGGGATAAAACCATGATCAAAACAAATTCACTGAAAAAAATTGAAATTACATTAATGGAAAACCTTGTATAGCCTTCATCCTACTGTTCAAGAAGTAGCAAATGTTCTAGTAAGTATGTTTTGCCTACCTAAATTTCTCCTGTAATTTCAATTGGACAGTGTTGCTGTACACTGTAAAACAGCCATGTTTCACCCCAGAGGTGGTTGCGCTTCAGTGGTGGACAAAATAATCTCTCTAGTATGTATCTCCTAGATACCTTACAGGGATGTTGATGCTTACTAAATTAATGTTTAATCCTACATAGCACAAGTTTGGTTTTGGGAGGGAGTGTGAGCTCAGGGTAAAGAGTGATGAGCAGGAGAGGAGGTGCAGGGAATATGAATCTGCATTAAGGAGAGCACTGCAAGCATTGCCATGCATCTTGTTACAGTTTCCTACAGTTATGCAAACTGGGAGTAATATACTCGACCAACTAAGGCCTGGTCTACACTAGGGGGCGGGGTTGATGTAAGATACGCAACTTCAGCTACGGGAATAGCGTAGTTGAAGTTGAAGTATCTTATTTCGACTTACCTCCTGTCCTCACGGTGCGGGATTTGTCTAGATGAGATGCGATATATCGATCCCCGATAAACCGATCGCTACCCACCGATCCGGTGGGTAGTGTAGACATACCCTTAGAATAGTAGAGTTTTACACTTGTGTATATTACTACACACAGTGCAAGGCAATTGAAAAGAAGCCCTGGTAGTCAAGCTGGGTTCTTCCTTTTTATGCATGATATATCTAGTAATAACAATACTGCAAGCACACTTACACTGGTCCAGCCTGGTTGCCTTCAGATGATTCCTTCAGTTACCCACTGTTTTGGGGGTTGAAGACTAAAGCACCGAATTATGAGAAATACTTAACTTCCCACTTTAAAATATTGGGCCTGACCAGAGAATAAAAGATTGACAAAACACAAATGAGACTTTTAAAGGTAACACATTCAAGTTATGAATTAGATTTGTTAATACTTTGTATGAAAAGGTCCTGCATGTTAATAATGATAAAATAAAAAGTTTAAAGCATTTGGCCAGACGCTGCCCTCAGATATTCACATGAAATACTCAATTCACTTTAATGAGCGTTGCATATGAAGGTCTAAAGGCAGAATTTATTTGGTCCACTTTTATGTAGATGAATGAAAATATGATGTTTTAACCACTGAAATATGTTGTGCTACCAGATGGAAAAAAGTATTGAAACCTTAAACCCAACGGAAATCCAAATGACCTCCTGGGGCAATAGGGTACTTTCTCCTAGATGACGCTTTTCTCAATCTATGTATGAATTAGGGAAATGAGAGACAAAAGCAGAAATGTTATGTAAAATCACAGTTGAGATATTAAGACTCTAAATCAGATGCAAATTGAGTAATCATTGCAGTTTGGAGATCTCAGGCAGCATCATGTGTGTGGAAAAATGCAGTGGCTTTTATTCTGCTGCACACAAGGAAAGACAGAATGAATGGAAGACTGTGTATTACACCAATTAACCTGATTAAAAGACTCACAGGATTGGGCCTTTTTGAGAAAATCCAGTTGCATCTCAAGGCGCTTTCATGGCCACTCCCTTTTCACTATATTAATTGCAAATTGAATACTAATTATCTAAATGACCTATGCCTCCTGCCTATCTATTCCTATTGTACACTTCACCTTTGCTAGTTATTGTTCCTTCTCCTATTTTGCCTTTGGGAATTTCCTTCACTGATGCTCAGTCAAATCGCTGCTTAAAACACACATTTTCTGCAAAGGCAGCAAAGAATCCTGTCGCACCTTATAGACTAACAGACGTTTTGGAGCATGAGCTTTTGTGGGTGAATACCCACTTTGTCAGAAGCATCTGACGATATTCACCCACAAAAGCTCATGCTCCAAAATGTCCATTAGTCTATAACGTGCCACAGGATTCTTTGCTGCTTTTACAGATCCAGACTAACACGGCTACCCCTCTGATTTTCTGCAAAGCCTATCAATTTTAATCCTTTGTATCAAAATATGTTGCTGTACTCTATTAAAAATGAAACAACCCCTCCTCACCACCATTGTTTGGTCACCAGGTGTATTTTCTGTTTGACTGTATTATCTACTTAGATTGGCATCTTGGAGTATGGATCATGGCATCCCATGTGCTCTACACACAATCTATACTTGACGTATAATAAAACAGATTGTTGTACTAGTTGTTGTACATTTTCAGCAGAAGGTTTGTTCATGCTGGATAGAAGAAAATAGTACATTGTCTGCCTTGTGATTCCTCAGCAATTCCAGTGCTGTCAGTAGGAGCCTTTGAGCTGTGTCTACATAGCCACAACTGTAACTGCAGCCTTTCTGCATTAGCTAGCAATTTTTCATTACAGATGGTAACTGGCAACATGTGGTTTGCGTGCTGCACATTGTGCTAACCAGTTGTTCATCTTACTTGAGATACACAACAGAGAAGAACTTGAAGGCTAGAATGTTCTGTTCCTTCCCACAAAAGATGTGGTTATTGAATAGAAGTTCCTTAGAGAGTTCATCCTGGTGGTACACAGAAAAGGTGCCAGCTATGGAATTTATGTTAATAGATCATATTTAGAGCCCTACCAGATTCACAGCCAAGAAAAACGTGTCATGGACTGTGAAATCTGGTCTCCCCCTGAGAAATCTGGTCTTTTGTGTACTTTTACCCTCTGCTATACAGATTACATGGGTGAGACCAGCATTTCTCAAATTGGGGGTCCTGACCCAAAAGGGAGTTGCTGGAGGGGTTGCAAGAGTATTTTAGGGGTGTCACAATATTGCCACCCTTACTTCTGTGCTGCCTTCAGAGCTGGGTGGCTGGAGAGCGGCAGCTGTTCGCTGGGCCCCAGCTCTGAAGGCAGCGCCCCAGTAGCAGCAGCGCAGAAGTAAGGGTGGCAACACCATACCATGCCACCCTTACTTCTGCACTGCTTCCTTCAGAGCTGGGTGCTCAGAGAGTGGTGGCTGCTGACTGAGGGCCCAGCTCTGCAGGTAGCAGCCTAGAAGTAAGGGTGGCAATACCATACCATGCCATCCTTACTTCTGCGCTGCTACTGGCAGCGACTCTGCCTTCACGACTTGGCTCCTGGCCAGCAGCTGCTGCTCTCCAGCTGCCCAGCTCTGAAGGCAGCAGTGCAGAAGTAAAGGTGGCATGGTATGATATTGCCACCCTTACTTCTGCGCTGCTGGTCGGGCGCTGCCTTCAGAGCTGTGTGCCTGGCCAACAGCTGCCGCTCTCCGGCTGCCTAGCTCTGAAGGCAGCGCAGAAGTAAGGGTAGCAGTGCTGCAACCCCCTGCTACAATAGCCTTGGGGACCTCCCCCCCAAACTCCTTTTTAGGTCAGGATCCTTACCATTACAACATCATGATATTTCAGCTTTAAATAGCTGAAATCACAAGTTTTATGATTTTTAAAATCCTATGACCATGAAATTGACCAAAATGGACCATGAATTTGGTAGGGCCCTAGTCATATTGGAAAGAGGTCTGAGGAATAAATGAACTTGTATACCATAAATTATTGTTCTTGTGCTGAGCAGCCCCGCGGTACTTTAGATATGGGGTAAAAGTTTCAAAAGCACATAAGTTCTTCTTCGAGTGATTGCTCACATCCATTCCAGTTAGGTGTGTGCGCCGCGCGTGCACGTTCATCGGAAACTTTTTACCCTAGCAACTCCAGTGGGCCGGCAGGTCGCCCCCTAGAGTGGCGCCGCCATGGCGCCCGATATATACCCCTGCCGGCCCACCCGCTCCTCAGTTCCTTCTTACCGCCATGTCGGTCGTTGGAACTGTGGAGCGCGGCATTGCTGTCCTCCACGTCCCTAGCTCTCCTTGTTACTACCGTTGTTACTACCGTTGTTAGTTAGTGTTAAGTATAGTTAGTTAATTAGTTTGTAGTGTAAATAATATTGTACATAGTTGTTAGCCGGTCTGGGCTGTAGCCCTTCCCGGCACCCGGCACCGGGCTCATGCTTGGTTCGCCGGGCTTTAAGCAATGTGCGGCCTGTAAGAAGCCTATGCCGACCAGCGACCCTCACGACGCGTGTCTAAAGTGCCTGGGGGAATCGCACAGGTCGGACAAGTGCCGCATTTGCAAGGCTTTTAAGCCCAGAACAAAGAAGGAGAGAGACCAGAGACTTAGGACTCTCCTAATGGAAGCGGCGCTTGACCCCAGCAGCTTCGCAGGCCGTGATCTCTACACCGGCACCGGATCGCACTGGCACCGGAAAGACTCCCCGGCACCGACCTTCCCCGGCACCGGGTGCAGAAACAAGACCATCGAAGTCTGCAACTCCAGCCAGGCAGACTCGAATGGAGCGCCCAGCATCGACATCTGCCGCGGCGCTACCGGCACCGTCGACTCCGGGCCCGGTGGGTCCGTCGAGTCCGGTACCGCCGAGCTCCCCCATAAGATCTGGGGTTGAGCTATTGGTCCCATCCACTCCAGAGACCTTCGCCTCGGCACGGGACCTCATTGCCCTGACTGAGTCAACTCAGCCGCCACCCCCGGTACCTCCGGTGCGGGTAGCGTCCAGGGGCAAGCCCATGATGACGGTGCCGTCTCGGGACTCACGCTCGCGATCGAGGTCCCGACACCACGGTCGCTCGAGATCCCGCCGCCGCTCGCAGTCCCGGCACCGCTCCCCTCGGCAGTACCGATCGTACTCGCGGCACCGATCGGCCTCCAGACGGTCACGGTCTGGTTCCAGCCGCCGATACCGACACCGGGACTCTAGGAGCCAGTCTCGCCGTCGTTCAGCACACCGGTCGACCTCCCAGCACCGAGCTGGTGGCAGGTCCCGGTCCCGGTCGACCTCCCGGCACCGCGTCGGTGGCAGGTCCCGGTCCCGATCCCGGCACCGAAGCAGCGGCCGGTACCGGTCCAGATCCCGGCACCGAGACAGAACCCGGTCCCGATCCCGGCGCCGGTATGACTCCCGGTACCGATCCCCGGCACCGAGAACATCTTCGGTGCCGGACCGCGGAGACTCTTAGCAGCCGCGGTCGGCCCCGCCATGGCCTTCCAGACAGCCGTCGGTGTCATCACAGGCGGACAGCGTATATGCGCTGGGCACCGACAGACAAGCGACTCTCTTCCAGGACCCTCTGCAACAGGACCAGGGTCCGCAGCAGTGGGGGTTTTGGACACCCTGGGCGTACCATCAAGCCCAGGGCCCCCAACAGCTTCCTCCTAGGCCTGCAACGGCAGAGCACAGGGTGCCGGAGGCGTCGTTGTCCCGCCCCCCTCCCTCCCCGGAGGGGGAGGAAGGATCGAAGCAGCAAGACCCTGGTCTTGCTCCTGAGCCAGAGGCGAGGGCTGAGGCAGACCCCCCGCTGGACACTTTCTTGCCAGGGGTCTCCTCATCCTCCTCTCCTGATGAAGCGGTGGCTGGCACTTCCTCCGATAGCCCTCCTCCGCTAGATCTCAGGGCACATCAGGACCTCCTCAGGCGAGTAGCACAGAATCTGAGCCTGCAAGCCGAGGAGGTCTCCGAGATCGAGGACCCCGTCGTCAGCATCCTCTCCTCCGATGCTCCCACCAGGGTCACCCTCCCCTTCATTAGGACGATCCAGGCCAACGCCAATACAATCTGGCAGTCACCGGCCTCCATCCCCCCTACGGCGAGGGGCGTCGAAAGGAAGTACATGGCCCCCTCCAAGGGCTATGAGTACCTCCACGTTCACCCGACACCATGTTCCCTGGTGGTGCAGTCGGTGAACGAGAGGAAGCGTCACGGACAGGAAGCCCCAGCCCCCAAATCCAAGGAGGCCAGGCGTATGGACCTCCTCGGCCGCAAGGTCTATTCGGCTGGGGCCCTTCAGCTCAGGGTTTCCAATCAGCAAGCCCTTCTTAGCCGCTACGCTTTTAACTCGCGGGTGGCAGCGGACAAGTTTAAAGAGCTGCTGCCACAAGAGGCTCGTCAAGAATTCGCGGCGATTCTTGACGAGGGCAAGAAGGTTGCACGAACCTCGTTACAGGCCTCTTTGGACGCTGCAGACTCGGCTGCCCGTACCCTCGCCTCGGGGGTAACGATGCGCCGCATCTCCTGGCTTCAGGTTTCTGGCCTTCCACCGGAGCTCCAATACACCATCCAGGACCTCCCGTTCGAAGGCCAGGGCCTGTTCTCAGAAAAGACAGACCCCAGACTGAAAAGTCTTAAGGACAATCGGGTCATTATGCGCTCCCTCGGGATGCACACGCCTGGGACGCAGCGCAGACCCTTCCGGCCGCAACAACAGCAGCAGCGTCGGCCATACCCCCAGTTCCGCCAGCGGCAGGACCTTAATAGGCGCCGCGGCAGGAATGGAAGGCGCAGACAGTCGGGGAACCAAGGGGGGCAGAATCAAAGCTCCTCCAAGCCCCCGCCTGGGCCCAAACCTTCGTTTTGAAGGTGCGCCCGAGGGCGCAGTACCAGTTTCCCCCACGGATCCTTCCCCCCCCCGTTTTCCAACCGCCTTTCGTTTTTCCTCCAGGCGTGGACCCAAATAACATCCGATCGCTGGGTCTTACGCATGGTGCAGACGGGATACCGCCTGCAGTTTGTATCATTTCCTCCCTCCCGCCCCCCTTCCTCGTCCCTCTTCAGGGACCCCTCTCACGAGCAATTCCTTCGGCAGGAGGTACAGACGCTCCTCAACAAAGGAGCTATAGAGGCGGTTCCGGAAAACGAGAAAGGCAAGGGGTTTTATTCCCGCTACTTTCTGATCCCCAAGGCCAAGGAAGGCCTCAGGCCTATCCTCGACCTGCGAGAGCTCAACAAGTACCTAGCGAAGTTGAAGTTCCGCATGGTATCCCTGGGGACCATTATTCCATCCCTGGATCCGGGAGACTGGTATGCCGCCCTCGACATGCAGGACGCTTATTTTCATATTGCCATATGGCCACACCACAGACGATTCCTTCGATTCGTGGTAGGCCGCCTTCACTACCAATTTGCAGTCCTCCCATTTGGCCTTTCTACGGCTCCGAGGGTATTCACAAAATGCATGGCCGTCGTTGTGGCACATCTTCGACGCAGTCGTATCCACGTGTTCCCTTACCTAGACGATTGGTTAATTCGGGGCACGTCGGAGCTACAGGTTTGCAGCCACGTCCGCAGGATCACCGGCCTGTTTGCTACCTTGGGCCTCATGATCAACGTGGACAAGTCCACCCTGCTCCTGGACTCCACCGTGGCCAGGGCCCTTCTGCCGTTGCCAAGGTTCCAGGCATTGTCGGCGATCATTCAGCGCTTGCGGGCAGCCCCCTTGACATCGATACGGACATGTCTAACCCTGTTAGGCCATATGGCAGCATGCACATTTGTGACTGGTTACGCTCGGCTCCGCATGAGGCCCCTCCAGTCGTGGCTCATCGCACATTACCGGCCGGCAAGGCAACCACTAGACATGCTGATCACAATCCCCCAGGGGGTGCTGGATTCTCTCAGCTGGTGGCTAGACCAGTCCGTAGTGTGTGCGGGGCTCCCATTCCACCCGCCCCAGCCCTCGGTGTCCCTAACGATGGATGCCTCAGATCTCGGCTGGGGGGCCCACCTGGGAACCCTGAGAACACAGGGCCTGTGGTCCCCGCAGGAGGTGAAGCTGCACATCAACATGCGGGAGTTGAGAGCGGTCCGCCTTGCTTGTCAAACGTTCTATCACCAGCTTCAGGGTCGTTGTGTCGCGGTATTTACCGACAACACGACGACCATGTACTATATCAACAAGCAGGGCGGCACCAGATCCTCTCCCCTATGTCACGAGGCGATGCGACTCTGGGACTTTTGTATAGCCCACTCCATTCACCTCACGGCTTCCTTCCTCCCCGGAGTACGGAACACGCTGGCGGACCGCCTGAGCAGATCCTTCCTCTCACACGAGTGGTCCCTTCGCCCGGACGTCGCCCTCTCGATCTTCCAGAGGTGGGGTTGTCCCCGTGTGGACCTCTTCGCGTCCGGGGGGAACAGGAAATGCCAGGCGTTCTGCTCTTTTCAGGGTCGGGAACCCGGGTCTATAGCGGATGCCTTCCTTATTCCGTGGATGACCCACTTGTTCTACGCGTTCCCCCCATTCCCGCTGGTCCACAGGGTCCTTCTGAAGGTGCGCAGGGACAGGGCCCGCGTGATCATGGTAGCCCCGGCGTGGCCCAGACAGCATTGGTACCCCATGTTGCTGGACCTGGCCATAGCCGACCCAGTTCCCCTGCCCCTTCACCCGGACCTGATCACCCAGGAACACGGAACTCTCTGTCACTCGGACCTCCAGTCGCTGCACCTAGCAGCGTGGCTCCTGCGTGGCTGACCAGTTCTGAGTTGCGCTGCTCCACCCCAGTACGGGAGGTACTCTTGGGCAGCAGGAAGCCTTCCACTAGAGCAACATACTCGGCCAAGTGGAAGCGTTTCTCCTATTGGTGCGTGGAGAAAGGTCTCCGCCCGATGGAAGTTTCGGTGGCCAATATTTTGGACTATATTTGGTCCCTCAAACAACAGGGCCTGGCGATATCGTCCCTGCGGGTCCACCTGGCGGCTATCTCCACCTTTCACCCGGGTGGGGATGGCCGCTCCGTTTTTTCTCACCCGACGGTGACTAGATTCCTGAAGGGGCTGGAACGTCTATACCCTAACGTCCGACTCCCTGCCCCGACCTGGGATCTTAACCTGGTGTTGTCTCGGCTCATGGGGCCCCCCCTTCGAGCCGTTAGCTACTTGCTCCCTACTCTATCTTTCTTGGAAGACTGCCTTTCTAGTAGCTATCACCTCAGCTAGACGGGTGTCGGAACTCCGGGCTCTCACGGTAGACCCCCCGTATACAGTCTTCCATAAAGATAAGGTGCAGCTGAGGCCACACCCTGCCTTTCTCCCCAAGGTGGTCTCAGCCTTCCACGTCAACCGAGAGATATTCCTCCCGGTTTTTTTCCCGAAACCTCACTCTTCAGGCAGGGAGCAACAGCTCCACTCGCTTGATGTCCGTAGGGCTCTCGCGTTCTATGTGGAGAGGACCAAACCGTTCCGCAAATCCCCTCAGCTTTTTGTGGCAGTAGCGGACCGCATGAAGGGGCTTCCCATTTCCTCGCAGAGGTTATCCTCATGGGTAACGTCCTGTATCAGGACCTGCTATGAGCTGGCCCACGTTCCTACGGGCCGTGCGACTGCGCATTCTACCAGGGCGCAGGCGTCGTCGCTGGCTTTCCTCGCCCGTGTGCCCATCCAGGAAATCTGTCGGGCAGCGACCTGGTCATTGGTCCACACCTTTGCTTCCCACTACGCCCTGGTCCAGCAGTCAAGAGAGGACGCGGCCTTCGGATCTGCAGTGCTCCATGCCGCGACTTCTCACTCCGACCCCACCGCCTAGGTATGGCTTGGGATTCACCTAACTGGAATGGATGTGAGCAATCACTCGAAGAAGAAAAGACGGTTACTCACCTTTGTAACTGTTGTTCTTCGAGATGTGTTGCTCACATCCATTCCACACCCGCCCTCCTTCCCCACTGTCGGAGTAGCCGGCAAGAAGGAACTGAGGAGCGGGTGGGCCGGCAGGGGTATATATCGGGTGCCATGGCGGCGCCACTCTAGGGGGCGACCTGCCAGCCCACTGGAGTTGCTAGGGTAAAAAGTTTCCGACGAACGTGCACGCGCGGCGCGCACACCTAACTGGAATGGATGTGAGCAACACATCTCGAAGAACAACAGTTACAAAGGTGAGTAACCGTCTTTTCTTTTTTCAGAACTGACCTAGATATTTAGAAGCCTAAGGCCCATTGACTTTCAATGAGATTTAAACTCCTTCAATGTCTTAAGCCACTGTTGAAAATAGCACTTAAGTTATTTTGAAAATTTTACCCATATTCTTATCAGGGTTATATAAAAAGTTAGAAAAGTTAGATGCCTGCAAGTCACCAGGGCCTGATGAAATGCATCCTAGAATACTCAAGGAGTTAATAGAGGAGGTATCTGAGCCTCTAGCTATTATCTTTGGAAAGTCATGGGAGACGGGAGAGATTCCAGAGGACTGGAAAAGGGCAAATATAGTGCCCATCTATAAAAAGGGAAATAAAAACAACCCAGGAAACTACAGACCAGTTAGTTTAACTTCTGTGCCAGGGAAGATAATGGAGCAAGTAATTAAAGAAATCATCTGCAAACACTTGGAAGGTGGTAAGTTGATAGGGAATAGCCAGCATGGATTTGTAAAGAACAAATCGTGTCAAACCAATCTAATAACTTTCTTTGATAGGATAACTAGTCTTGTGGATAAGGGAGAAGCGGTGGATGTGGTATACCTAGACGTTAGTTAGGCATTTGATACGGTCTCGCATGATATCCTTATCGATAAACTAGGCAAATACAATTTAGATGGGGCTACTATAAGGTGGGTGCATAACTGGCTGGATAACCGTACTCAGAGAGTAGTTATTAATGCCTCCCAATCCTGTTGGAAAGATATAACAAGTGGGGTTCCGCAGGGGTCTGTTTTGGGACCGGCTCTGTTCAATATCTTCCATCAACGACTTAGATATTGGCATAGAATATATGCCTATTAAGTTTACAGACTATACCAAACTGGGAGGTATTGCAACTACTTTGGAGGACAGGGTCAAAATTCAAAATGATCTGGACAAATTGGAGAAATGGTCTGAGGTAAACCGGATGAAGTTCAATAAAGACAAATGCAAAGTGCTCCACTTAGGAAGGAACGATCAGTTTCACACATACAGAATGGGAAGAGACTATCTAGGAAGGAGTATGGCAGAAAGAGATCTAGGGGTCATAGTGGACCACAAGCTAAGTATGAGTCAACAGTGTGATACTGTTGCAAAAAAAGCAAACGTGATTCTGGGATGCATTAGCAGGTGTGTTGTAAACAAGACATGACAACAAGACAATTCTTCTGCTCTACTCTGCATTAGTTAGGCCTCAACTGGAGTATTGTGTCCAGTTCTGGGCACCGCATTTCAAGAAAGATGTGGATAAATTGGAGAGGGTCCAGAGAAGAGCAACAAGAATGATTAAAGGTCTTGAGAACATGACCTATGAAGAAAGGCTGAAAGAATTGGGTTTATTTAGTTTGGAAAAGAGAAGACTGAGAGGGGACATGATAGCAGTTTTCAGGTATCTAAAAGGGTGTCATCAGGGGGAGGGAGAAAACTTGTTCACCTTAGCCTCTAATGATAGAACAAGAAGCAATGGGCTTAAACTGCAGCAAGGGAGATTTAGGTTGGACATTAGGAAAAAGTTCCTAACTGTCAGGGTAGTTAAACACTGGAATAAATTGCCTAGGGAGGTTGTGGAATCTCCATCTCTGGAGATATTTAAGAGTAGGTTAGATAAATCAGGGATGGTCTAGACAGTATTTTGTCCTGCCATGAGGGCAGGAGACTGGACTCGATGACCTCTCGAGATCCCTTCCAGTCCTAGAGTCTATGAATCTATGAAAAAACAGCTATCTTTCCCTTGATCTGCAATGTGAGCGTTTGGCCTTTGCAGCCCAAAATTATTGGCTTATTTGTGGCTAGGGAAAGTTATGCATGATAGATTCTGGGCCTTGGAAGCTACGGAAAATCTTTAGGCAGGAACTATGTGTTTGGCTTTGGATAACAATTAAAAGAGATCACAGGAGGTTAAGAGGGCAGGACATGCTACAGGATTTCTAAGATGCCTATGCTCTAGCTACCTAGGTGAGAGGGCTGTGTTTTCACAGATGCACAGCTAACGGAAGTGGATGCATTTGTCATGCAGTGATTTAACTGGATGCTTGGTTTCAGGTGGCAGAATAGAGTGAGCAGAATTGATATGGGATACAGAAGGGAAATGTCACTGGCTTCCTTCCATCCTATGTGATTTATTTCTCATTCCCTCATCAGGAAGTTTATATAAACTTAGTATTAGGCTAAACTGTTCAGATTGTGACCTGTGCCTCTCCTCTTTAGTTTCACTGCTGGTGTCAGGGTGGTGAGTGACATGTAATCTCTTGCTTCCAGTTGTTTAACCAGACCCATCCTGTGATACATGTTAGTTTCTTCTGTAATTGAAGTACTCTTGTAGTTTCAAGGCCGTTTGCGGTGACAATTCTGTTGATTTGGCAGATTTTTGTGATGAGGGTATGAGATGGAACTAGTCTAAATTATAAGAAAACACAACAAAAGAGAAGTGAGAGTAGGGGAACAGGGTAAAACACTGTACAAATGTGCAACAGATAGCAGGTTTGGGAGGCAAGAGAGAATGTTATATGGGAGAGGAAGATAATAGGGTGAAGCGGGATAAAGGATTATTAGGCACTTATTGGTATGTTTTGTAGAAAACAAATGTTCTTAAGGACTGGGTCAGAACATGGTGATGTTATGCAATCAGGATATTTAAAACTTTAGAAAATGGAAAAACTTTAGAAAATAGAAACTACAATGTAAGACTAACAAAGGAAGGTTTAGTAAAATAGGTAGATACAAAACTGAAATTATACAGCCTGGGTAGTTCAATTCTCACATCAGGTAGAGCTTGGATTGAAATGAAAAACAGAAAGAGTAAAAGAGAGATCATTGCGCAGATGTTATAGATTTCCATGAAAGAGTGAGAAAGAAACAAGAAATATTAATATAATTACAATAGCCTTATTGAAAAGATGAGACATTGATCATCAAGAAATTCACATAAACTGGCATTGACTGGTCAGCATAATATAGAAAGGAAGTAATTGTTCTTGAGCAGGTACAGATCATAGCAGTGAAAGTGACTGTAGGCTGCATTCATAAGGAAAATTTGAAGAGGCTAGGCTTATTCACAGTAACAAAAGAAAATTGTGCTAACCTGATTCCAGCTTTTGTTGTGCAGAAGGTACCAGTATTGATGGCAGAACAAATTACTTTCACTGTCAAACATGAAAGCAAGTTACACATGATGCCACTGGTTGTGCTACTCTGTTACCTTCAAGTCTGCAATCTCTAAGGAGTATAGTATGTATCGGTTCAGAGTCCATTTCAGTTCACCATTGCAATTCCGATGAGTTGCCCCAAGTCTTCTCCTCTAGAGAATGTTATGTGCTGCTGCTTTTGCCCTCCCTCGTGAGACCATACAAGGAGATACAACATCCCATTATTAAGGCTAGTAGAAAACCTGTATGTTATCCCACCCGTAGAAATTCCCTGATGTGCAGCATAAAGGTATTGGGCTAGATCCTCAGCTGATGTCAATAAGCGCACCCTAAGTCAATCGAGTTATGCCATTTTAGACCAGTTGAGGATCTGGTCTATTGTCTTCAGTTTCCTAGATATATTTGCAAATGCTCAGCATCTCTCAGGATTTGGCACAGTAGCAGAAATAATCTTATATTGCTATAAAAGCATTTAATGGGCAAAAGACACAACTTTCAGAAACGGATTTTAGAACTGATAAATGTATTGGGTCCAATAAGCTATAAGCTATTTTGGGGGTGGGGAGGTTAAACAGTGCTTTCATCTTTCCATTTCTAAACATAACACCATGTGGAGCATGTAAAATATTAATCTTTCTGCAAGATGATTTCTTATGAAGGCACTTTATGGATAAAAGACAGAAACCAGTGATACAGACCCACTCCCTGCTATATTGATGTCTGTAGCTGTATTGCAAATGGAAATCCATCCCTGTCATCATAGTACTGTAAGCACTCCCTGACAATAGGATCCATACTGCACTCACCTTGGAAAGATTGTTGTGTTGCAAGAATTGATTAGAATAGAACTTTTTCCAAATGACTTAACATAAAATGTGGTGAGTTTGTTCTGGCAGCACTGACACAGGCAGGCTGGGTCCCTCCTGCTGTGTAGTCTTTCTTTTATCGTTATACAGGAACCCGTACTTGCATATTTTCATCTACTCACTAATTATTTGTGCTAGGGCTGTTTTTGAGGTTTGATGCTACAGTATAGAAAGGAAAACCAATCACTGCTTATTAGTGTTTGTTTTCATCTATAGTAATTTCAGCATAGACTCCAGTTGTATATCCATGCTTGCCTTTTTCTCCACCCCAGGGTAACCATATGTCCCTGAAT
The DNA here is from genome assembly GCF_025201925.1 of Gopherus flavomarginatus. Classification (NCBI taxonomy): domain Eukaryota; kingdom Metazoa; phylum Chordata; order Testudines; family Testudinidae; genus Gopherus; species Gopherus flavomarginatus. The sequence goes on along the minus strand of NC_066626.1, from coordinate 20,132,780 downwards.
AAAGGAATGTCTCTTGTCCTCAATATCTATCCCAGTGTCCCTGTCTGTTTTACAAAAAACAGACTTCTGCCCCACTTTATGTAAACCCCATCAAACTCTGGCCATCTGAAGGAGCCATAAGCTAGCTGAGCCAATGAAATTGACAGCAGGCTAGCTGAGAGCACGTGTGCCTCATTGACCAGGTCTGTTATATGTCAACACCGTGAGATACCCTCCATGAGACCCCCCCAGTGAAATCTCCCATTCACATAGTAACAGATCCATGTGGAATCAAAGACTCACTCTGAATCCTGGCACTGCTATGAGTGGTGAGCCTACAGGCTGGTCAGCCTCCACCCTCAACACAAGGCTACTGACCTGGCTGGGCCAGCATGTGAATGAGAGACAAAGAATATGTGTGTGGTGTAATGAGAGAATGAGAGGGGTAGAAAAGCAGAGAAGACTGAAGGGTACAGAGAGAGCAGGATTGGGTAGAGGAGAGAAATAGGAAAAAGCCAAAAGAAAACACAAAACATAGAAGGTTTGAGAACAGAAAGCCCAGGTACTTTGAGGAACTTACTAGGACCAAAGAAATAAAAAGGAAACAGAAGAAATACAGTAAGAGAAATTAAATAAATTAAATGTAGCCTTATCTGCAGAAAATTCAGTAACTGGATGGGGGCTAGAGGACTTGGAGAAAACAGTAGAGAGGACACAGAAAACTACTGTTCTTTCACCCACCTTTTACTGACTGTACAGGTTAGGTTTTATTCGGAAAGAGGGAGGGTGACCTCGGAGGAGGAACAGAGGAGTGTTCCATGGCTGAGGAAGTGGGAGAGGAAAAATTGAACACACTTTCCTCTTTTCCACGCCTCCCTCCCGCCAGCTGCCAAAACCTTGGTGTGCGCACCTCATTGACACCCATCAAAGCTGTCTGCTGCATCGTCCCTCCCCACCACAAGATGCATCTTGGTTTTTCATCCTGAAATATGTTTTCTAGTGAAGCAAAATAAAAATCAGCAGATATACGTTCCAGTTGGTTGCACATATCTGGAAAGAATGGATCAACTGAATTTACAGCAATGCATTAATATCTCAGTGGGGTTTAGTCGTCTTATTTCCAGGGCCCTTCCAGATTTTCTCCAAAACCTCTTCTTTTCTCATCTCCAGGCCTTTGACTATTTGTCCTGCACACACTGTTTGTGTTTTTTGGCCACAGTCATCACCAATGTTTAACCACATGAAGTATTTTCCTACCTCTTCTTCTGTCTGTAGACTCACTGTATTTATCAAGTATGGGGAAATGCTGCTATACTTCAGATACAGTGACCGTGGTAAATGTAGACTTTTACAGGTGTGATACATGCTCCTGCCTTGCATCTTTTCCTGCATCACACACTTCCATAAGTACAGTTCCATTTACTCCAGGGTATTCTCCATACTACAGTCAGCACACTTCTTCTCTTTGTGTTTAATTATGCCGTCTTAAAGTAGAACTGAACATTTAACAGAAGTTGCACATTCATGGCACTTTTATTGTATTTTTGATTCAGGAGTAAATACTGAATCGTTGAAGTTTGGGTTCAAAATTTACCTGAATATGTTTTCCCATTCCTATTCCCCACAAATTACACAGTGGCACTGATTAGCAGAAGCGTTTTGTAATACCACTTAAGGCTTTATCACAATGGAGCACTGCCAGTAATAGTCTTTAATTCACTTATATGTACCAATCCATCTCTGTCAGGTTTCTATTAATTTCTTCCCTGTTTTACTCTGTCCCTAGCCCCTATATAATGAGACGTAAGGTCTTCCATTTATGGGAAAATATATATATATATTTTAAATCTCAAGCAAATTGCTTTTGCTCCTGCTTTGCAAACAACTGTGCCATCTTCACATTTATTTCAAGTTTAATCCACTTTTCGCAGGTTAATTTATTTAGAAGAATATGTGTCAGTCAAGAGGCCAAAGAGGCAATAATATTTTTATTGGCTAATTTAGATGAAAAGTTTGAAGATTAGGTTAGATAGATATTTAAACCTGTGTTGTGGTTTTAACACAAACCTTTAGTAGAGATGTATTTCTAAAATATTAGATCTGTGTATGATTGAAACTGTGTTTGTGCACGTATACACAAACAGCACTTATCAGGAATACTTGTGAAAAATTGCACCCTGTTCTGCAATAATCTGTTGTCAAAGTGCAGAATGATAACACGTCTTGTTTACAAAGATGCATGCCAAAGGAATAGAACCTAGATATTTCTGCTTGCATTGGAGTTCTACTGTCTTGAAATATACGTATAGTTTGCATTTAGAACAGCTGAGAGATGTTTTTAAAATTTTGCTTGATGCATTACTGGTTTCCTGTCATTGCTGGAGTAAATCCAAATGTGGGTGTTTGTTTCTTTGTTTCTTTCTAATATTAGGATTGGTGCAAAACATCAGGAGTTACGGCAAAAGCAGGCAAGAGGGCTTGCTGATTACTCCATGAGCCCTGTAAGTCCACCACCTGATGATGATGATGATGATGAGATGGACCCAAATTATGCCAGAGTGAATCACTTCAGAGAGGCTTATCCAGCAGCAAATGTCTACAGGCCATCGTCTCCCCCTGTAGCAGAAACCTTTGGATACCCACGGGATATCCCTTCAGTATCAGGAGAGAGGGAGCATTTGGAAGGACTGTATGCAAAGATAAACAAGCAGCACCATCCACAGCATTCTGCTGACAGGTAATACTACCCAATGGCTGCAGATCACCTGATTTTTCAATTTCACGTGCACTTGCATTTACTGAATAGAAAAAAATGGTTTTACTCTTGATTTACCTCTTTTTAACCAAGAACAGACTTTGCCCCAACAGTAGCCCGAAGGGTCTACATAAAGCAGCAGTCAAATAAAAACATTATAGAAAGGTCCATATTTCACAAACAGAATGAATGAACTGCCTGCTCCAATCCAATTCCTATGCTGCTGAGAAAGTGTTTTTTTCTCTTTTAGACAGGAAAAGTTCTTATTCTTCAGCAAAACTCTGTTTTTAGATCGCTTTTGGTCCTGATGATCAGCCAGTGCCCATTATAACAGGGTTTTGTGTGATGGTGTGATATTTTGCATATGTTTACAGTTTACATTTCCCCAGCTGTGCGATATTATGCACTTTCAATTAGGTTGGGGAGAGAACTGGGAATCATGGCATTTTATGCAGACTGTAAAGTGTAGCTTCACAAGACTGATTACCTTTCACAGCCTTTCCAATAACCAAGTGAGAAAGAAGGAGCAATTTTTAATCCTTACTGTCAAGCTTCCGGGTTGATAGCATTAAAGAAAGATGGTGAAGTTTTTCTTTGAATTAAAAAGAAAACCCTGTGACTCAGTGATACAGCCACCACTGTGAGGTTTCTAAAGCTGGTTACTTCTGGAGTTAGGGAGTATAAGAAATATATGATTTCATTAGTGTTATGGTGTTAATAAATGTACATGGGATTTTTCTTGCCAGTACGTGGCTGTGCAAAGAAGATGAGTGAATGGACATTAGAAGAATTGGGAATATGGGATGCGGGAGCAGTTTAAATATTAGTGAATGAATCTTGTATGGTGGCTTGTAATATGGTTCCTTGCTGCCACATTCTATGCTGGATGTGTTTGAGAGACTGTGAGAGCATAGACATGGAGAGTTTTGAGTTTGTAGAGATACAATACTTTGGATATGTCTTAGCCAGGGCCGGCCCACAATATTTTGGCACCTGAGGCGGGGAGTTCAAATGATACCTCCATTTGGCCCCCATACCCCCTCGCTTGGGCCAAAACTTCAAAAGGTCTCAATTCTGCCTTCTTTCTGTTCTACTCCTCTCATGGTACTGCTCTGCTACCTACCCCAATAAAGGAGAACTAACAACTTAAAATGCCTTGTTCAAAAATTTTAATTAAGTTAACTTGCAAATGGCTGAACAGCAAATGTAACTTTTCTTGTCTGCATAGTAAATACTGGCATTTTTATCTGTTTGAATAACCAAAGTGATGTCTTCTTGGTTGCGAAGATTTGAACTGCTTCCTGAGGGTCCACAGTCTGGGCCAGCTCATGCTCTATTGAGATGGTTGCAAGGCTGACCAGTCTCTCCTATGTCATTGTGGAGCGTAGATGTGTTTCTATTAACTTCAGCTTGGAGAAGCTGCTTTCTCCACTGGCAACTGTTACAGGGAGTGTTAGAAGTATGCGCAGAGCAATAAAAACATTTGGAAAGAGGGTGGTCATCTTATTTGTGCACATATATTCCAGAACAGCCTTTGGAGTTGATCTTGCTGAAATGTATCTTGAAATGGCTTTCAGTTCATCACCTAAATCACTTGCACCAATATTGCGCATGTCGTCATGTGTCAACACTGTCTCCAGTGCCCTGCATTGCTGGTGTAGATCTTCAGGTATAGTGAGGAGTTTTGGAATATCATACAACATCCCAAATATACTGTTGTTCATTGAGCTGTATTAAATGTTCTTCAGCTGACTGTATTGCACAATCTAGCACCTGCTTAAAGAATTCAACTTTGAATTGTTGTTTGGGGTCTCTTATGGGATTATCCTGTACCTCATAATCAAAATGTCATCCTCTTCTTCGGTTACTCTTGTATTCTTGAATGGGTGGGAAAATAGCTTCAGTGTGAAGTTCCTCTGCCAACTTCTGTGCACTCTTCAGAACGTTTTGAAATCCCTCATCTGACCATAAGACTGTAGGTATGCCATTGCTTTATCCAGTTGTTCCATCGCTCCAGATAATATCAAGTTCAACACCTTGAAATCTCTTGCTTACAACATTTATTTCAAACAGTATGTCATGCCACAACACTAAGCCACATAGAAATTTGAAGTTATGTATGTTTCTGGTGATTCCATTTCCCTCTGCCACTGTTCTCCCACAAACAGTTCCTGTCATAGCATTATCCTCCATAATGGCAACTATGGCATCATATATCTTCCCAATTTGGTGTTTTATAGGCTTTATTGCCTTCACTCGACTTTCCCGTTGTGTGACACTCAGTGGTTTCAGTATCAGAGAGGAAACTCCCAGATGTTGCTTCAAAATTTGCCATCGATGAGTTGATGCAGAGAAAAATACATAGATGCTTTGAATTACATTAAAAAATTCAGCAACCTCATTAGAAGCTGATGCTGCATCAATGACCACCAAGTTTAAGGAATGAGAACTGCATGGGACAAAAAAAGCTTGAGGGTTTAACTCTCGGATCCGTGTCTGCACTCCTCTGTTCTTTCCTCTCATGTTGGCACCATTATCGTAGCCCTGACCTCTCATGTCAGCTATCGCAATTCCCATATCTTCCAGCTTTTTAAGAGGCACATTTGTCATACCAGCTCCTGTAGTATCATCAACATCAATAAATTCTAGAAAATGCTCTCTGACAGTCACCATTGCAGGGACATTTTCCCTAGGTTCTGTTGTTGTTGTTACAAAACGCACCATTGAAGTCATTTGTTCCGTATGGCTGATGTCAGGGATGCAGTCCAGAATAAGAGAGTAATATCTTACTGACTTCAGATCTGCCACAATCTTCTGTTTGACTTCTGTTGCCAGTAACTGTATGATCTCATTTTGAATTATTTTTACAAGTTAGTGGTGTGTGTACATTTCTTGGGTGGTGACTCTTCTCAGATGCTCCTGGAGTACAGCATCAAACTCAGTCATCAGCTCCACAATTTTAGGGAAGTTTCCATTGTTTGGCACATACAGCTGATCTGAACTGCCATGCAGTGCTAGGTTTTGGGTATCAAGCATTCTCACAATGGCAGTGAGCCTTTTCAAAACATTTTGCCAGTAAAGAGTCACTGATACAATCTTCTCTTGATGCTGATCATCTGTGGTGGCCTTTAACCTTAGTCTCATCTCAAGCTCTTTCCACCTATGGAATGCTCTCTGGTGATTTGCTGCCTTCGCATGGCATGCCAAATTTCTAGCCAGATTTTTCCAGTCCTTTGTTCCTGTAGAACCCAAAGTGGCTGGAACATTAGGCTGGAAGAGTTTGCAACAAAAACAGTATGCAGCATTCTGGGGTTTTGAGTACATAAGCCATGGCTTTTCCACTTTGTCACCATTGGGGATTTCACACCAGTAATATGTTGGATGGAAACTTCTATTTTCCTTGTCTTTGGGGAACATGAAGTTTTTCACTTGCTGTGGCCCATGCAGTACAAGGAAGTCCCACAGGCAACTGCTCAAGTGGATCCACAGTCCTGGATAATCTAGACTGAAGGAACTAAACTCAGCAGCAGCTGTTTCTTGCGCCTCCTCCACACTCTTCTCTGACCTACATTTTTCTTCAGGAATATGCATGGTTTCATCCATTTGAGATGGAGATATGGACGCTGCAGTAGCTGCTAGGTCACCTGCACTCTGACTAACTGGAAGATCAGGCACCTCCTCACCACTCACATCCTCACTATGGTGACCAAACAGCAAAATCAGGACTGGGGATAGGGAGTAATAGGAGCCTATATAAGAAAAAGAGACAAAAATCGGGACTGTCCCTATAAAATCAGTACATCTGGTCACCCTAATCCTCACTGGGGCCGGCAGGCTCACCATGAACATTAGTGTCTGTGTATCTCAGGAGAGCTCCTTCCTGCTTAGATAGAAAATCTTCCTTTGCTTTCTCTCTTTTTCTGAATGCTGCCCCAGAGGGGCGTTTTCTTCTTTCACTCATGATTGCTGTTCTGTGCCAGCTGTAGGCTCTCAACACTCAATTGAAGGGGAAAAATAAGCAGGCCGGTAGCAGGGCCTGAGTAAGGGAAGACATCAGCGTCTTAAGGGCCGAACTGGCTCCTACTGCTTCAGTTGACTGCCTGTTCTCCTCAAGCGGATTCAGGGAAGCAGCAGGAAACAGGAGGCTCCCTGAGAAGCTAGTGTTAATCAGTCCAGGCTCCTGAGGGTGCTAGAGAGGTACGTAAGAAGCTCCTCGTCCTCTCTCCCTGCAGCTCCTGCTGCTTTATTCCCTCTCACCTTTTCTCCTGCCTGCCTGTTATGTCTCTTGTGCCCTCCTTCCTCCAGCACAGCACTCCACCATCTCTGTGCATCTAGAGCAGAGAGAATACATACACACCAGCAGCAGACACAATTTTCTGCACTTTGGGTCCTAGTGCCCCCCCCCACACACACACACACAGTCTTGCACCTGAAGCAGCTGCCTCAGTTCACCTCATGGTAAGGTCAGCCCTGGTCTTAGGATCATTGAGATACAGATCCTCGGAAGTTTGTGACATGAACAGAAATGTAAATGCTTAGCAGGGAATATGCCAAATTCTCTTTCTCATTCATCTGAATACAGTATAGGAGAAAGCTCTCGATCAGATAGTCAAGAAGGGGATAGCTGCCATACAAAGGAGAGGCAGCTAATTGTCATCTCCCCTTCCATACCATCAACCCCCCCCCACCCCATGCATAGGAGCCAGTTATGTCAACTCTATGCTAAATTTAGAGGATTCGAAATCCAGATCCAAATCTGAAATTTCTCACATTCAGACATACTTAGATTAGACCCATTATTAGGTGTGTTGCTAGCTGCGCCAGACCTAATTAGGGGTGTAGAGTTCTGTTACAGAATTCCATTTTAACAAGACCATTTTGTACAATTTCCATTGAAACTGAAGCTGTGGTATGTATCGCTTTCTTGTGAAAGTGAAAGGAATGTACAAGTCTCTCCCATGAACATGTAGGTTTTGGCTGGATAGAGTGTGTCTTACCACTAAATGTAGACTTTGTTTGCTATTGTGATAAGATTGAGCTGCAAACTCTGATCCAAGTCCAGGTCTGGTTGCAGTGTTTGGAGCTGGGATTTTAGCATGAACTCATCTCTAATTCCGAGCCACACAAGCAACACTTACTGGAAAACTAAAACCAAAACTTGAACAGGAAAACCCCAACTTAAAAAAAAAAAATTTGATGATGAGGTGAGGCAGAGGCAGCCCTGGGTGAGCCTGGTCTCCCTGGGCTGGTCCATTACCAACCTGCTAGCAAGAAAATCTTAGTTGAATCTGGGGCTTGTAGAGCCTGTTTGGCCATATTGGAGAAACTGGAATTCCTGTTAGGCTGCCTTTGCCAGTATTGAATCTATCTTTCCTCTCTCTCAAAGACAAAAGTTTTTTTGTATTCACCATTAGAGTTGTGCCAAACCTGAATAAACGGAGATGAATTTATAGAATGGTTTGTGACATCTAAACCAACAGTTCTTCTTCGAGTGATTGCTCATATCCATTCCAGTTAGGTGTGCGTGCATGCTCATCGGAAGATATTTACCCTGGCAACTCCGATGGGTCGGCAGGTCGCCCCCTGGAGTGGCGCCGCCATGGCGCTGGATATATACCCCTGCCGACCCATCCGCTCCTCAGTTCCTTCTTACCGCCCGTGTCGGTCGTTGGAACAGTGGAGTGTGGCTTAGCTGTCCTCCACTTCCCTAGCTTCTCCATTCGTCTGATCTCTTGTTGTGAATAGTTGACTTAGTTCATAGTATAATTAGTTTTTTATAGTTATAGTTGTTAGTTAGTTGTTGTACATAGTTTAGCGGAGTTTGGGCTCTAGCCCTTCCCCGCACCCGGTGCCCGGGCCCATCCCCGGTTCAACAGGGTTTAAACCGTGCTTGGCCTGTAAAAAGCCAATGCCCACAAGCGATCCCCACGACTCTTGCTTAAAGTGCCTCGGGGAATCGCATATCTCCGACAGGTGCCGCATTTGCAAGGCCTTTAAGCCGCGAACTAAAAAGGAGCGGGACTTTCGGTTAAAGACTCTCCTTATGGAGGCAGCCCTTAACCCTCCATCCTTGGCACCGAGCTCTGACAGCGCTTCTCCAGCACCGGACCACGCCGGCCCTGCCAAGACACCTCGGCACCGGCCTTCTCCGGTGCAGGGACCTGACCGAAGGCCTTCAACTTCCTCCACACCTTCGGTGCAGACTCACCTGGATCGCCCGGCACCTACCCCTGCCACGGCACCGACGATTGTGGTACCGTCAACTCCGGTCCTGAGAGAGCCGTCGAGTCCGGTCCAGGAGAGCTCCCCGGTGAGACCCTTGGTCAAGCTGACGGTCCCCTCCACGTCGGAGACATTCTCCTCGGCCAGGGACCTTATTGCGATGACTGAATCGGCCCTGCCTCAACCCCCGGCACCACCGGTGCAGGTTCTCCATTCCAGAGGCAAGCATGCCGCTATGAGGCCTCCTTCGCTGGAGTCGACGAGCCGGCACCGATCCCGATCCAGGTCTCGGCACCACTCCAGGTCTCGCGGTCAGTCCCGATCTCGACACCGCTCACCCAGGCGGCACCGGTCGTACTCGCGGCGCAGATCCACGTCTCGTCCCGGTCGGTACTCTCGATACCGTTCCCGGCACCGAGACTCTTGCAGCCGACCCCATCGTAGACAATCGAAATCCAGGTCGACCTCCCGGCACCGCGCTGGTTGCAGGTCTCGGTCTCGGTACCGGTACGATTCCTGGTACTGATCCCCGGTACCGAGGAGGTCTCCAACGACGGGAGCGAGGAACTCATACCAGCCTCGCTCGGCTCCTCCATGGCCGTCCCGATAGCCATCCCTGTCCTCTCAGGCAGACAGTGTATACGCCCTGGACACCGACGTGCCTGCTGCCTTGTTCACCGAGCCCCAGCCTCAGGATCATGGTCCGCAGCAGTGGGGATTCTGGATGCCCTGGGCGTACCATCAAGCCCAAGACCCCCCCCAGGTCCACCGCGTTCGACGGCCTTGGAACACAGGGCACCGGAGGCCACGATTACCCACCCTCCCCCTCCTGCTATGGAGGAAAGGGTGACCCAGCCACAGGACTCCGAGCTCCCCAGGGAGACGGACACGATGCTTCAGGCGGAACCCTCTTCAGACCCACTCGTTCCAGGTCTCTCATCTTCGTCCTCCCCTGACGAGGCGGTAGCTGGAACCTCGTCGGCCAGCCCTCCTCCAGTTGACCTCAGGGCCCACCAGGATCTCCTCAGGCGTGTTGCACAGAACATGAACTTATAAGCCGAGGAGGTCCCAGAGGTCCAAGATCCAGTGGTGGACATATTGTCATGCGATGCCCCCACTAGAGTGGCTCTCCCATTTATCAAAACCATACAGGCCAATGCCACTACAATATGGCAGTCTCCGGCCTCTGTTCCGCCCGCTGCACGAGGAGTAGAGCGCAGGTACATGGTGCCCTCAAAGGGCTATGAATATCTGTATGTACATCCTCCTCCTTACTCCCTCGTCGTCCAGTCGGTTAACGAGAGGGAGCGCCATGGCCAGCAGGCCCCAGCCCCTAAATCAAAGGACGCAAGGCACATGGACTTGCTTGGGCGTAAAGTTTACTCTGCGGGAGCTCTCCAGCTCCGGGTGTCCAACCAGCAAGCCCTCCTTAGCCGCTATAGCTACAACACCTGGACGGCGATGGACAAATTTAAGGAGCTGCCTCCGCAGGACGCACGGCAGGAGTTCTTGGCGATCCTCGACGAGGGGAAAAAGGTTGCGAGAACTTCCCTCCAGGCTCCCCTGGACACCGCAGACTCAGCCGCCAGGACTCTGGCCTCTGGCGTGACTATGCACCGTATCTTGTGGCTGCAGGTCTCCGGCCTCCCCCTGGCGCTCCAGCACACGATTCAGGACCTTCCATTCGAGGGTCAAGGGCTGTTCTCGGACAAAACTGACCCTAGGCTGCAGAACCTAAAAGACAACAGGGTCATTATGCGTTCGTTAGGGATGCACACGCCTGTAACGCAGCGCAGGCCCTTCCGACCACAACAGCACTGCCCTTACCCTCAACCCCGGCCGAGACAAGACTTTGCCAGACGGCGAGGCAGAAACGGCCGCTGGAGACAGTCAGGCAACCAAGGGAGCCAGAACCAAAGCTCCTCCAAGCCTCCCTCCGGGCCAAAACCTTCCTTTTGAAGGTGCGCCCAAGGGTGTTGTACCAGTTTCTTTAAAGGATCCGTCCCCGCCCTTTTCCAACCGGCTTTCCTTCTTCCTCCCTGCGTGGTCCCAGCTAACATCAGATCGTTGGGTCCTACGCACGTTGGAACTTGGATGCCATCTGCAATTTATTTCAGCACCCCCCTTCCACCCTCCTCCCTCATCCCTCTGCAGGGACCCCTCTCATGAGCAGCTCCTCCTACAGGCGGTGCAAGCGCTCCTCGCCAAAGGAGCCATAGAGGAGGTACCGGAGCACAAACGGGGCAAGGGGTTTTATTCCCATTACTTCCTGATCCCCAAGGCGAAGGGAGGTCTCAGACCAATCCTCGATCTGCAGGAACTCAACAGATACATGGTAAAGTTGAAGTTCCGTATGGTATCCCTCGGTACCATTATCCCATCCCTGGATCCTGGAGACTGGTGTGCCGCCCTCGACATGCAAGATGCCTGCTTTCACATAGCCATCTTCCCACCTCACAGGAGGTTCCTCCGGTTCGTGGTCAACCGGCAGCATTTTCAGTTCGCGATCCTCCCGTTCGGCCTCTCTACAGCCCCAAGGGTATTCACCAAATGTATGGCTGTAGTCGCCGCCCACCTTCGCCGCAGTCGGATACACGTCTTTCCGTATCTAGACGACTGGTTTATCCACGGGACCTCCAAGACGCGAGTCCTCAATCACGTCCGCATTGTCAAGAACCTTTTCCTACATCTAGATCTAATGATCAATGTGGAAAAATCGACTCTAATCCCCACTCAGAGGATAGAGTTTATTGGTGCCACCTTGGACTCGACTCTTGCCAAAGCCTGCCTACCACTGCCACGGTTCCAGGCTCTGACGGCCATCATCCAGAGGCTGCAAGCGGCGCCGCTAACTTCGGTACGCACTTGCCTTGCTCTCTTGGGCCACATGGCGGCCTGCACGTTCGTAACAAACTACGCAAGACTGCGCCTACGGCGCCTCCAATCCTGGCTCAACTCGCGATACCGTCTAGCCAGGGATCCTATGGACATGGTCGTCACCATTCCCTCGACCGTGCTAGACTCCTTCCAGTGGTGGCTGGATCCGTCCATGGTGTGTGCGGGGCTCCCGTTCCACTCGCCCCAGCCCTCGGCGTCCCTGACAACGGACTCTTCATCCCTCGGTTGTGGGGCTCACCTCGGGCACCTACGCACCCAAGGCCATTGGTCACCTCACGAGCTGGACCTCCACATCAACGTCCGGGAGCTGAGAGCGGTCTGCCTCGCTTGTCAGACATTCCGACAACACTTGCAGGGCCGTTGTGTATCGGTATTCACCGACGACACAACAGCCATGCTCTATATAAACAAACAGGGCAGCACGAGATCTTCCCCCCGTGCCAGGAAACCTTACAACTATGGGACTTCTGCATAGCCCATTCTATACACCTCGTCGTGTCCTTTCTCCCAGGAGTTCGGAACACGCTGGCGGATCGCCTCAGCAGATCCTTCCTTTCCCACGAATGGTCGCTTCGCCCGGACGTTGCTCTTTCACTCTTCCAGAAGTGGGGGTTTCCCCGGATAGACCTCTTTGCATCCCACGGGAACAGGAAATGCCAGACATTCTGCTCCTTTCAAGGCCTCTCACCGGGTTCAATGGTGGACGCCTTCCTTGTGCCATGGACGACGCACCTGCTCTACGTCTTTCCACCGTTTCCACTCATCCACAGGGTCCTACTGAAAGCACGCAGGGACAAAGCCTGCTTGATCGTGATAGCTCCAGCGTGGCCTCAACAGCACTGGTACACCATGCTGCTAGACCTGTCCATAGCCGACCCTGTTCCCCTGCCTCTTCACCTGGACCTGATCACCCAGGACCAAGGCAAGCTCCGTCACCCAGACCTTCAGTCGCTCCACCTCAAGGCGTGGCTCCTGCGTGGCTGACTCACTCTGAGCTGCGTTGCTCCACCCCGTTGCAGTAGGTACGCCTGGGTAGCAGGAAGCCTTCCACTAGAGCTACATATTTGGCCAAGTGGAAGCGCTTCATGTGCTGGTGCATGAAGCAGAACTTCCTTCCCGCCGAGCTATCCATATCTAACATCTTGGATTACCTCTGGTCCCTCAAACAGGGCTTGGCAGTATCATCTCTGAGGGTCCACTTGGCGGCCATCTCTACATTCCACCCAGGAGAGGATGGCCACTCGGTGTTTTCCCATCCGATGGTGTCTAGGTTCCTTAGGGGCCTAGAGCGCCTCTACCCTCAGGTACGCCGCCCTGCCCCAACATGGGACCTTAACGTGGTTCTTGCCAGACTCATGTCCCCTCCATTTGAACCGTTAGCAACTTGCTCCCTTCTCTGCCTCTCCTAGAAAACCGCTTTCCTGGTGGCCATCAGATCCGCGAGATGGGTTTCAGAACTTCGGGCCCTCACGGTGGACCCCCCATATACGGTGTTCCACAGAGACAACGTGCAGTTGCGACCGCATCCAGCCTTTCTCCCCAAAGTGGTATCGGCCTTCCACATTAACCAGGAGATCTTCCTCCCTGTCTTCTTCCCAAAACCGCATTCGTCTTGCAGGGAGCAGCAGCTACACTCCCTAGACGTTCATAGAGCGCTTGCTTTTTATATAAAATGAACTAAGCCATTCCGCAGAACCCCCCAACCCTTTGTCCCGGTGGCTGAGCGGATCAAAGGGCTTCCTGTCTCCTCGCAGCGGATTTCCTCCTGGGTAACGTCATGCATCCGCGCCTGTTATGATTTGGCTCACGTCCCATCGGGCCACGTGACTGTGCACTCCACCAGAGCGCAAGCATCATCAGCTGCTTTCCTCGCACACGTGCCCATTCATGAAATCTGCCATGCAGCGACCTGGTCCTCGGTCCACACTTTCGCCTCCCACTATGCCCTGGTTCAGCAGTCTAGGGATGACGCAGCCTTCGGCTCCGCTGTATTGCACTCTGCAACATCTCACTCCGACCCCACCGCCTAGGTAAGGCTTGGGAATCACCTAACTGGAATGGATATGAGCAAGCACTCGAAGAAGAAAAGACGTTTACTCACCTTTGTAACTGTTCTTCGAGATGTGTTGCTCATATCCATTCCACACCCGCCCTTCTTCCCCACTGTCGGAGTAGCCGGCAAGAAGGAACTGAGGAGCGGACGGGTCGGCAGGGGTATATATCCAGCGCCATGGCGGCGCCACTCTAGGGGGCAACCTGCCGACCCACCGGAGTTGCTAGGGTAAAAATCTTCCAACGAGCGTGCACGCGCGGCACGCACACCTAACTGGAATGGATATGAGCAACACATCTCGAAGAACAACAGTTACAAAGGTGAGTAACCGTCTTTTATTGAAAATACTGACAACTGGAGGCAAGGAAATCCTGCCAGTGTGGGCTACTGAGAGGAGATGGAGCTGTGGAAAGAAAAACTACATTAATTACCAAACAAATCTATCTTAGGTCAGGTGTGAAAATGACCTCATCTGCATCAGAACAATGGGGAGGTGGATAATGGATGCTTATTAGCCAAACAAAAGTTATTTTGCTTTTATCAGTGTTCATGGAATAGTTCATGTTTTGCTAGATTTCCCTCTGTGTGTGTCTCGTAATTTTTTGCCGTTAATTTTTCTTCAGAATACTGTTTTTTTTCCCTCCCTCTGAATCACAGCTGGTGATATAGTGTTTGGGGACTTGAGTAGTGACTAAAGTTTAAAAAAAAAATCTTTCTTTTTTGGTTTCAGCAGAGCGTAGATGATCTCATTTTAGTCTGGGAATTCCAGTTATGTGTCATTGCCAGAGAGAATTAAAACTCATCTGTTGAATCAAGAAATCAAAATTTTTTTAAAGAATGTATTATCATTTTTATGACTTTTATAAAATTATAAGGCCACTTATAATGAGAGAATCTCTATGGCCAGATAAGTGCTACTTATAGCTGATATACAATTAACTGCCTTTCCCTTCCCCCCCAAAAAACACATCATGATCTGATTTTATTTTTTTACTATAGTGTCGCACTCATGGGTTGTCCCATACCAACCTGGGAACCCTCTACAGTGCAAAATGCAGGCTGCAGTGCTCTACGCATGTACTGAGATTATTACTCAGGTGATTAGGAAGAACTTGATTAACCCCTGCTATGTAAATGCATACATCCGAGGCAGGTTCCTTTTGTACTTCCAACATGCATACTTACATCCCTTCTACCTAAAACTCCATCTGCAATTTCAGTTTTGCATAGTTTTCTTTTCTTCTTGTTTTAAACTGCTATGTAGCATTCTTGTGCACTGTTAAACAGTTGGTGCATTTCTTCTCAGTGATGGCTGCATTGCAGTGAAGGTGAAGTAATCCTGTGTATATTTTGCCAAGATCTTTGAGATGAGAGGTGCTATAGAAATTTAAGTGATTCTTCTTCATGAATGTAACCAAAGCATTAGTATGATCAGTGCACTCTGGGAATCCTAAGAACTGACATAAGTTAAAAATAGAAACACATTAACTTGAAAAAAATCACACTTATTTCTTTGTCAATCAGCATTTTTTTGTTTATTTCTAATCACCCTTAATTTTAAGTAATGCAGCCTCTTGTATGTATCCAGGGCTATGCCTTTTAATAGTGCAAACTTTCTGTGAGAAGGTAGAGAAGGAAGGACTTCAGTATCAAAAAGCCATATAGTTGCCTCTTCAGAGGACACAGTCCATTCACAACCATGTAGTATAAAATTTTCAGAAGTGTCGAAGGGCTTGTCTCTATAGGAGAAATCACCAGTGACCAGGAGGCGAACCCTTAAGTTATCCTTTACCTGATGAGAAAATGTCTTAGCCATTAGAAAGTTCACTCTTCTTTATAGTCCAATAAACCTTTGCAATGTATTCTTCTGAAATGTATCCCCACATAAAGCTCCATAGGTGTGGGTGCCATTCTGTCTGGTTGTAATGGGGTGCTCAACTCACCACTAGGCTGGCACCTCCTCCTAGTCACTCTAGGAAATACCTCATGAGGTGGAGGCTCCTTTCTGCAGTGGCATGCTGCCTCCCTCTCTCTGGGTCTGCAGCTCCTCTCTCACTCTATGAGCTGCTGCTGCCTCTTCATGACTCAGCCCTCCAGCCAGGTCCCTGTACATGTTTTCCCCTTCTGGGATATCAAAATCTTCCTTCAGCAGGCCTAGGACGTTGTCCCATTCAGTGCCTCGGTGCAACTCCCTCACTGGCTGGCAGGGGAATCTGGGCCCACCCTGTGCTCTGGGTTCCAGCTCAAGCTGCCTCTAGACAGCAGTCAGGATCTGTTTCCTGTTAGGCCTTTCCCTGAGCCCGTTTCCTTACCGTCTGGCACTCCACCATCTCTGGGTTTGCTGGCTTCACCACTCCCTCCTCCCAGGGAGCAGCTGTAGGCTGCATGTCTCTGCAGCCTCCAAAGGCTAGGACTATAACAGAGTTTAAAAGAGAACTAGATAAATTCATGGAGGTTAAGTCCATTAATGGCTATTAGCCAGGACAGGTAAGGAACAGTGTCCCTAGCCTCTGTTTGTCAGAGGATGGAGGTGGATGGCAGGAGAGAGATCACTTGATCATTGCCTGTTAGGTTCACTCCCTGTGGGGCACCTGGCATTGGCCACTGCTGATAGACAGGATACTGGGCTAGATGGACCTTTGGTCTGACCCAGTACGGCATTCTAATGTTCTTACGAAACACTCCTCCCAGGCAGTGACTGCAGCATACTTCCCTACTGCCCCCTTCAGCAACCCATTTCCTGGCTTTATAAATCCCGCACAGCTCATTTCTTCTCAGCTGGGCTCCCTCTGTCAGTCAAGGGATTACTCAAGCCACCTGATTCCTGTCAGCTGTGGCCTGTCTGGTTAATTGGCCACCTTCTTAGCCTACATTAACCCTTTCCAGGCAAGTGTGGGGTGTAGACCCCCATCACACTGGTACAGACTCCAGGCTGTCTTTTCTGCTGTTGGTAATGTTTATAATACAATTTATCTCTTCCTGCAACTTCTGAGATAAATGACTAGCCCATTAACCAGATATGTCCAAATTCAGAGGAGTTATCCTCTTTCCTTTGTCTGGAGAAAGCATGTTTATCAACACCCCCCTAATATACCTGGGAGAGTTTAAACAATTTTAGTCACAGACTGTAAAGCATAATAGCAGTGAGTATCCATAAATCCACACACAACATTGTCACACACATTTCACAATGCAGTATTTTGTGGTACATATGTTACTGAAAGGAATAGTGAGTCACCTCTCTTTACAGTCCTTACTCATCTAGGCTGTCTCATAATATTGCTAACTTCTGCCATAGCACAACCTGGGTGTCACCGTGCCTCAGTGGGTCACAGCTGAGGATGCCAGATTTAGGACAAACTGCTGAGAAATAGAGCAGACTCACCTTAAATTGGTGGTTATTCTTCCATAAGATATACCAAACCAGTAACAAAAGTAAACTTCTGTCTCACCACACTGGCTAACAAGAAGTCAGAAATGCAGTACCCTTAGGTATCCCAGCCCTTGTTTCACTGCCCAGATACTAGACTTAATGATGAGTGGTTATTTAAAACTAATTTCATCAACCAAAGGGTTCTTATGATCCCAAAGGACCATCTACGTACCCAGGTCAATATATAATTTAGATCTTACTCAATAATCATGCTGTTGTCAATCCTTTAGTATCTAATATCCAAAGGTTTGTTTATAAGAAAAAAGAAAGAAGAGAGAGTTAAAATGGTCAAAAGAATCAAATACATACAATCATTGCAAAGTTCTTGGATCAGGTTTGTAGCAGTGATGGAATAAACTGCTGGCTTATAGTGTCTCTGGTAACATCCAAAAGATTAGAAGGTCCTCAGTCCATTGGTCATAATACTGCTGTTAGTCCATAATCCAGAGATCAGAGCTGGAAAGAGGCAAAATGGAGATGCTTCCAGGGCCTTCTATAATTTCTCCCATGTGGAGGGAAAACTCTCAGTCTTAGTTTGTGGAAAAGTACATGCACAAGATGATGTTCATGGTCACATGGGCAAGTCACATGTCCTTGCATGCTTCGATGACTCAGGAGCAGCCATTACCCATATTCAGGCTGAAGTATTCCCATATTCAGGAAGGCCCATCCGGTGGGGATAAGCTTTTCCATGGCCCATTGTGTTTGTTGATGGGCCATCAACTTGAATGGTCTATTCACAATGTGCTGGCTAGACTAGATGTAAACTAACCACCTTGTGGGTGTTACCACAGGAGCAAACACATTTGAAACACGGGTATATAGTCAATATTCATAACTTTCAATACAAAAATGATTTACACATACAATAGTAATCAAATCATAACTTTTCCATTGACACCTTATGACATACTTTGTGCAAGATTTGTTCCAATTGTATAACAATGGTAGCAACAATGATATACATGGTCATACTTTAATCAGGTAACATACCATAGTCAAAAAATGATATATTGCACATTCCTATCCCTTAGATGACATGCATGGTGCATGCTGCAACCCCATTTCACACTTTAAAAAAGCAATTTCCTCTTTTTCCTTTAAAACATAGTGATTTAAAAGATTTATGAAACACTTGGTATATCTCAGGTACGGTGCTAAAGAAGAACAAATCGCTCAATGTGTTTGCTCAGCTCAGTAGTATGCATTTTAAAGTATGCCAAATTCATTGCCAAATATAGTTCTTAATTTATTTATGCTCCTTATCTTTGGAAATTTCAAAGTGCTAGTCTGAGGAAAATGAGTACAGTTTTTCTTTATATAACATGAATAACTTTGAAACTGCATCTGCCGCAGATTAAAATTCACTATTTTATTTATCTAGCAGTAAAGTCTAAAGCCGTAGTCAGAACCAGAGTTCCTCTGTGGTAGGTACTAAGATGGTCACTGCCTGGAAGAGCTTACAATAATCCATACATTCTTACTGTAAGCCATCCACTGGTGAGCAGACCTAATATCTCCTGGGACTGGTCACAAATCCAGCCAAGGACATCCTGAGTGCTAGGTTTGCATCTGGATCATCTTACTTATTGACAGATGTGTACAATCTTACCTGCTGTAATCCAGCAACTCCCTAGGAACTGCCCTGAAGCAGATGCTGATGAGCCTCAGTTAGTGCAGGTGTGATAAGCATTCATGTATATCGGATTTTTTTTCCCTCCAGATCTACCTTTTCTTATGTGATGATACTGCCTGGTATCATTCTGTGATAACTCTGCCTATTTACTGTTAACCCCACATCCTTATTTTTGCAGTCCTTGGACACGTATGCAAAAGGCATGTGTGTGTCTGAGCATCTGCCCGCACTTGTGCTGGAGGATGGTGTTGCCATCTTCTTAAATGTATAAATAAAAGCAAAAGTTGAGATCTTCCATAGAGTTTGAATGGTATTATATGGCCCTGCATGTCTCTCTTCCATTGCTGATTTTTTCTGATGAGGGCAAAAGGTCCCAATTTCTGTCTTGTGCAGGAGGTTGTTTGAGAAAAAGCTGTTTTTTGTACCTTTAACAAGCAGCAGAATAATCTGAGTATTAACTTTTCTCTGCACATTGTCTTTTTTAAAAACAGCCATTTAATTTTAAATGCTAATATGTATGTGGTTAATTAAGAAGCCAAAATTGACTATAGGGTTGGTGAGCTCTAAGAAAGAGAGAGCGAGATCATTACGCTACTGCTCATAGATAGCTATTTGTGTACCAGATGATAATGTGCAAAATTAAGATTTCGTAAGTGGCATTTTAAATGAATGGTTAATGGCTGAAGATTAATTAAACAGTCAGAGCTGTTCAAAAGAGAAGCTGTTAAAATCTTGTTTATAGGCCAGTCACTTGCATATTGAAAGTGCAAACCTCTAATAGCTTGTGGTATTTCCATTTAGCAGGCTAGCAATTTAACTAAGCAGTTCTTCTTTAACAGGAAAATCTTCCTTAGTAGATGTGCTGTAAGGAAATACGTTTTTTTCTACATTTTTTTCATACTTAATAGCTGCACAATGGGAACATGAACAGAGAAATACATAACCTCTGGGATGTTGGTAATCCTAAATAAAAATACCAAATCTAATTCTAATTAAAAAATGGAGAAAATGTTTAAAACTCTCATGTACTTTTATTTTCCTGCTAGTTTCCACTGGTCTGTTGCTCTCAGCTAGAGCTGGGCGGAAAATGATTTTCCTGTCCCACAAGACAGTTTGAAATTTCAGAAATGTTCCTGTTCCACATCAGGACAAAACCGAGACCTTTTGAAGCTTTTTGTGAAAAGTAAGAGAAAATGAGGTCCACCCCGTACCAGCTCGGTAGTTCAGGCACTCACTCGGGATGTTCAAGACCAAGGCTCAGCTCCAGACTGATGTGGAGCAAGAACTTTAATGGGGTCTCTACAGCCCTGGGGAGTGTCCTAGCCACAGGCTATTGGCTAGTCTAGTATGGGTCTCTTTCAGTCTCTCTCCTGCTGGAGCTGTTCCACTTTGTATAAAAAATTGGGCCAGAGAAAGAGAGAGGGGCTGATTCTATAACCCAGCGGTCTGGGTACTCGCCTGGGATGTTGGAGACTCAGATTTAAGTCCCTGTTCCAGTGTATATTTAATTATTTATTTTTAAAAAATTGAACCGCTCCAACAGGAATGTTATCTACCCAGAATAGCCAGTAGTCTGGTGGGTAGGGCGCTCTCCTGGGATGTGAGAGATCAAGATTCAAATCCTTGGTCTGAATCAGGCAGAGTCAGGAGCTGAACCTGGCTCCTTCACATTATTTGAGTTCCTGAACCACTGGACTGTTGGCTGTTCTGGGGAGAGGAGGTGTCTCTCTCTCACTCTCGTTTTGTCCAGAAATTGCATCCTTAACCTTTCCTGATGAAAGTTTAGTCAAAACTGAGACACTCCTGCAAAAATTTTGATTTCGGTGAACTGAAAATTCACAGTCATCTCTATTCTCAGTTAATACTGGGAGGAATTCTCTCACCCCTTTCCTCCTCTTGGAGTCAATGGGAATTGTTGCCTCATTGGCCCAACGAACTAGCCAATTTGCAAGACTTACAGGATTGTTTCCATTAGGGAGAGAAATTGATGATACAAGTTACATATATTCTTTGGTACAATCCTGTTTGTTTACAAAGAAGTCCTGTTTCCCTGAAGACAGTAGATACAAACAGCAGATAGTGCCTTACTCAAAATTCCCACGTCTGTCTCTCCAGTCACTTATGTGCCTAAGCAGCCCTGGCTCTCTGCTCCCTCTAAAGGCCATGGCCACAATTGTTAGTCTCACTGTCTGATGCCTTTTTTTTTTTTTTTTTTTTTTTTTGGTTGTGCGGAGGAGAGGGGGAACTAGACACAACATTATTTTGCTGGCCCACCCCAAAATTCTAGCTGTGTTTAAGACAGCACAGATATCAAGGCCAATAAATATGGAGAAGTGGTTCCTAGACTTGGCAAGGAAGAGTGACGTCAGTGGACATGGATGAGTGGTTTTGAATGAGAGGAAGTTGAGGTACAATGAAAAGAGAACACAATAATTAAATTACATCTTTAAAGAAAAAGTTTTACCTGCATGCAGTTCTGGATGGGACGTTGACTGCCAGGTATATCTTCACTTTCAGAGTTGACTCAGGCTCTTACTTGGGTCTCACTCCCAACTCTTCTCCTGTCCCCACATAGAAATCTCTGACCCATGTTTAGTGGTGCTTTCAATCTGAGCTAGCTAGCTAGCTTGACGGGGGATATAGGCTTAAGCTTGAGTGAGGACACCCACTTCGTAGTGAGGACACATGCTAAATAACTCAAGTGCTGATAGTCCTCCATTGTTTTCGCACAATTCCCCACTATGCGCCCAGAATAACAGACAAGTTCTCCCACGATTCATTAGCAAAGAATTATAGAGCAGCTCACCTTACTGCAGCACAAAGAAACAAGGAATCTACCCTCAAGTGAGCGAAGCACCAGTATGGAACACAGGCCTGATCTACACTACGCGTTTAAACCGAATTTAGCAGCGTTAAACCGATTTAACCCTGCATCCGTCCACACAACGAGGCCCTTTGTATCGATATAAAGGGCTCTTTAAACCGGTTTCTGTACTCCTCCCCGACAAGAGGAATAGCGCTGAAATCGGTATTGCCATGTCGGATTAGGGTTAGTGTGGCCGCAAATCGACGGTATTGGCCTCCGGGCGGTATCCCACAGTGCACCACTATGACCGCTCTGGAAAGCAATCTGAACTCGGATGCACTGGCCGCGTAGACAGGGGAAGCCCCATGAACTTTTGAATTTCATTTCCTGTTTGGCCAGCGTGGAGCTCTGATCAGCACGGGTGGCCATGCAGTCCCAAATCCAAAAAGAGCTCCAGCATGGACTGTACGGGAGATACTGGATCTGATCGCTGTATGGGGAGACAAATCTGTTCTATCAGAGCTCCGTTACAGAAGACGAAATGTCAAAGCATTTGAAAAAAATCTCCAGGCTATGATACAGAGTCCACAGCACGATGCTGTGTGACAGGCGTAACGGAAAGCCAGAGAATCAAATGGACGCTCATGGAAGGAGGGAGGGGGTACTGAGGACTCCAGCTATCCCCCAGTCCCCGAAAAGTATTTGCATTCTTGGCTGAGCTCCCAGTGCCTGTAGGGTCAAACACATTGTCCAGGGTGGTTCAGGGTATATCTCATCAATTTACGCCCCCCTCCTCCCATGAAAGAAAAGGGGGAAAAAATCGTTTCTTAACCTTTTTCAGTGTCACCGTATGTCTACTGCATGTTGCTGGTAGACGCGGTGCTACGGCACTGAACAGCAGCATCCTCTCCCCTCTCTTCCCTGGTGGCAGACGGTACAGTGCAGAAGGACTGGTAGCCATCCTCATCATCATCCCGTAAGTGCTCCTGTCTGGCCTCAGGTGAGGTCGGCTGGGGGCACCTGGGTAAAAATAGGAATGATTCCCGGTCATTCCTGGCAGATGGTACAGAACGGCTGGTAACCATCTTCATCATAGCAACGGGGGACTGAGCTCCATCAGCCCCCCCCCTTTCATGTCTAAAGAAAAGATTCTGTACTGCCTGGACTATCATAGCAGCGGGATGCTGGTCTCCTCTCCCCTGCAACCGTTTAATGTCCTGCCTGGGCTATCATAGCAGCTGGAGGCTGCCTCCTCCTCATTTTATCTCGCTAAAAAGTCAGTGTTTCTTATTCCTGCATTCTTTATTACTTCATCACACAAATGGGGGAGACACTGCAACGGTAGCCCAGGAGGGTTGAGGGAGGAGGGAAGCAACGGGTGGAGTTGTTGCAGGGGCACCCCCTAGAATGGCATGCAGCTCATCATTTCTGCGGGATCTGACACGGAGTGGCTGTGCTCTCTGGTACACTGGTTCTCTAGTACACTTGCCCCATATTCTAGGCAGGACTGACTCTATTTTTAGATACAACATAGAGGAGGGAATGACCCGGGGAGTCATTCCCATTTTTGTCTTTGCGCCCCCGGCCGACCTTAGCGAAGGCCTACCAGGAGCACCCATGACAGCAGCAAACTGTACGGAACGACTGATAACCGTCATCTCATCGCCAATTTACAATGGCATGGCAGATGGTACAGAACGACTGATAACCATCTCTGCTATCTTGCAAAGGCAAATGAATGCTGCTGTGTAGCGCTGCAGTACCGCCTCTGTCACATACTGTGACAGTGACAAAAGGCAAAACGGGCTCCATGGTTGCCGTGCTATGGCATCTGCCAGGGCAATCCAGGGAAAAAGAGCGTGAAACGATTGTCTGCCGTTGCTTTCATGGAAGAAGGAATGAGTGACGACATTTACCCAGAATCACCCGCGACACTGTTTTTGCACCATCATGCATTGGGATCTCAACCCAGAATTCCAGTGGGCGGGGGAGACTGCGGGAACTATGGGATAGCTATGGGATAGCTACCCACAGTGCAACGCTCCAGAAATCAACGCTAGCCTCGGTACATGGACGCACACCACCAAATTAATGCACTTAGTGTGGCCGTGTGCACTTGACTTTATACAATCTGTTTTACAAAACTGGTTTATGTAAAATCGGAATAATCTCGTAGTGTAGACATACCTACAGTGACGGCTTTGCAGTGTGGCTGCTAACCTGGGTGCACAGACCTGGATGCCAATCACTTGAGTTAACTCTGAAGTGGAGACATACCTCTAGGTGTCTATAAGTAGGTAGAGTTCTTGCTCTATACTGAGCAGAACAGACAAATACTGGATTTACCGTAGTGCACACTTATCTCCTTCTTGGGGCTTGCATTTATTGTTAACTTAAATAATAACAAAACATAAACTTCAGCATAAACTTTTCCCCAGCTTGGCTGTTCCCTAGGATTTTCCCTGCAGGACCAATCAGTCCCAGTCCGTAGTTTCCTCTGTCTCAGAGAATCAGTCAAATCCTTTTTTATCCTGGGCTAGAACTAATAGGATCCACCTGATCAGAACTCGGAGTGAGTCAACAAAAATAACACTGCATCTTTATGCAGGGTCAAGTGTGTGACATTAGGAGAGATCAATAGAAAAGCCTTATTATTCCTAAGCAGAGTCCAGGACCCTGATAATGTCAAGATGTAATTGATGGAAAGACAAGCAAAGACTGAGTAACACTGCAGTAGTATTGATGGCAAATATAGACATCAGGAAAAAACTGGATCCTGTAGTCACTAGAAAAAACAAGAATCTATCTTGTTTTAAAAATGTAATCATTACTATATGTTACTAACAATAATATTTGGATGACTGGAGAGATATGGAAGAACTGGCTAGAGGCAGGATTCACTATAAAAAGAGAAAAATTGTGATATTGCCTGGCAGTTGTGCAGTGCATGCAGTTGATAGACTTAGAAACGTTATTTTTCAACCAGTGATCATGATGTCATTGATACAGCCAGTAGTCCAAAGAGTCACAGCAAACTTTGAGAGGCAGTGTGGTATCATTCTCTTATTTCTTCATCAGTCAGGCATACTGTTCACGTTAGAAATGATAAATGAGCAGCTACTCTGGTAAAGACTCTGAACTCTTTGACTGCTTACATCTACAAAGGGAAGCCCGGCACAATTTGGCAACCAAAGTAAGTGCTGCTGAGGGGCTTGACTCACTAACAGATTCGCTGCCAGGTGTGACATTCTGCAGCAGATTTGTTGTTGACGTTGGTAGTCCAATAGAATTTTGGCCATTGTACAGAGACTGACACTGGGACTGCTACAGGAAGAAAAATAACTTCTTTGTAACCATAGTCTGGATTGTATCCCAGAGAAAGCAAGGCCTCTTGTGAGGACACAAGGACATGGGAAAGTCATATTGCTTCAGCTAACCCAGCGGCAAGTATCTTTATATCACTACACATCATAGATGTCTGGAGTCCATTTTTAGAGACCAACAAAGAGCACTCACGTGAAACATTTTGTGCTGTCCAGTTACGTACAAAACAGGTGGCTGCCTCTGTTTGCAAAAAAGCAAAGTGAACCAACTTTAGAAACTTCTGGAATGGTTTGAATGCAACTGTGAAAAAAACAAGCTCATCCAGTCTTTGGCTCATTTCCTTCCGGCCTCCCATCTCTCCCCTGATCATCTCTTCTTTTTCCTCAGGCCGGCAAGGCTCTTCTCCACAGAATAGCAGTCAGATGTTGTGTTTGCACTGGAAGAATCCATACTCTTCCCTCCCAATTCAGGGTGGAGGGTGCACGACTTTTCTTGATTTGTAGGGAAGGTGTGGGGTGGGAGCAAGAGAATCATGAGGAAAGGAGGGCTAATGGAGCAAGGAAGGGCCGAACAAGTGTGTTAACTTTTTAAACACTCATTTGGCAGCCCATGTTTATGGTCGATTTTCTTTGTTCATTTAAAATTTCAATTTTAAATTAAAATGTTCAGTGTAATAATAACTTGAGGGTGTTTCCTATCAATGTGGTATTAGCTAAAGTAGATTCTTCAGCCTCAGAGTTTATCTACCATAAACACGTCTGCCTTGGGCCTTAGAGTTGTATTCAGCCTATTATTACCTCATAAATGGGAATCAGCCTCAGATAATCATTATGGAATCTGCATAAAATCCATGAAAAACAAATAATGAGTCTGAGGACAGTCTATAGAAGTTTATAGTCTAGGACACACGTATAGTGTGAGTGTGTAAATAAACTTTAGGAGTTTAAAGAAAATCTTCAAAACAGAATAACCTGGTGAGTCTTGTGCAGCGTTATTGCCCAGCTAGAAAATGTACAGCTTTGACGGAGGGGTGAAAGCGCATTGTATTTTTGAGGGCTATTTTCTGTGTCTGAGTTGCTGTAATGCTCAATAATTGTCTGAAAAGGATGCTTTAATTGAGCACTTGTATGCAGTAAGTGTGCTCCTAACCAGGGAACCTGAAGTGCTTCTGCTCTGTTCTCAGGTAATGATAGACGAAGCTTGTTGCAATGCAAGTCCTTGCTTTACAAATCAGCAGCTACTTCCATAATAATGTGACAGGGGTATGGGTTAGTGTAGGAAGGCTTGGGGAACAGCATTAAATCAGCAAAGTGCCTGTTCCTAATTGTTATTGATTGTTAAGGACACAAATTACAGGCAGATGGTCTGCAGTCCCTCACCTGAAGAAAGTTGTTGTCTTCTTTCTTTGAAATTTTCAGTTATTGCTGTCCCTGGTTTGAAAAAATACAAAAGACAGTTGCTTTATGTTTTATACAGTGTTTATGCAGCTGCTTCAGAAAAGGGAGAATAAAGGGAGTGGGTTGATCTTTTTCTTCTTTTCTCTGTAAATGCCACTGTCTACAGCAGTGTTGATGCTTTGACTTCCTTGTGCATAGCTTGAAAAGTCTTGTGCACCTTTCCAACACATTCTGACTCCACAGCTTAACAGGCAGAAATCTAAGTTTCATTCTGGAGCACCACTGCCAACTTGCCAGTTCTTTACCAATGATGTACAGCATCTCAATCTATCTCCACCAAACCCAGTTCATCCAGACTAAATATTCCCATTTATACCACGTGTGTCCATGTGACAAGCAATATTTATTTTATATCTTTGATCATTTAACCTGCACTGTGCCCACTGATTCATCTCTGTTAGGGTTGATTCTAATATGGCAAACCTCTGTACAGCTTCTAACCGCTGTTTTTTTTTTTTTAAATAACTTCACACAAACCTGTATTTTCCTTTCTCTCTAGCTGTGAAAATCTATCTCTTCCCATGGATGCAGGACTAACAGTATTCAGTTCTTGGCTAGTGAAAGGATTGAGGTGTCATATCTTCTGAATGCTTTATCCCACTGGAGAGTGTTTGCAGTGACAAAGCGTTTTAATCTAGTCCTGTTTTTTTTCCATAATGTATTATAGCACATGGCAACATCACTATAGTTAAAGATGTGTCAAGTTCTGTTTAAAGGTTGACCTTTCTAAATCCCACAGGAGAGTGCAGCGTAGGATTTCTGACTCAAATTTGGGGTCATTTGAGCTATAGGTCGCAGAGATATATGACCAGGAAAAAACGGCCATTTTTCAGAATGTTTGTAGTTGTGTTTTTTGTTTTAGTTTTTCCTCTGAGTTAGGGATCAAACTATTGATGTTATGCAGGTAAAAATGGTTTCAGTCTGTTGAGTTTTCCCCAACATAGTGCATGGCACTTCCTAAATCTTTGCGGCACTCAGATTGAGAATGGCATTTAAGAACATGTTCACTACTACGCTTACATAGATGTGGAATCTGGAAGGATTACGGTGTGCATTCACCAATAAAGAGAAAACAGAGAGAGGGTTTCTAGCCAGCCACTTTATGCTTGCCTGGGTAGTTCAAGGGAATGTGCTGATTCCAGTGCGTCAGTGAACACCCCATCTGAACCTCTGCACACCTGTGTACTAAAGATTTATTAAGTCATGTTGCTTGCTACAAATTGTCTCAGTTATAATATGGAAGCTCATAATAGAACTCAGACTAAATATATATCCCAAAACAAAAAGTCGTAGGAGGACCAAAAGAATACCACCGTGGCTAAACAGAACAGTAACGGAGGTCATTAGAAGCAAAAAGGCATCCTTTAAAATTTGGAAACCAGATACTATTGAGGAAAATAGGAAGGAGCGCAAACCTGGCAAGTAAATTGAAAAGAGTTAGGGCTTGTCTACATTAGCAATTAACAATGCTGCAACTTTCTGGCTCAGAGGCATGAAAAAACACACCCCTGAGTGCTGCAAGTTTCAGTGCTGTAAAGTGCCAGTGTAGACAGTGCACGAGCGCCAGGGCCGGCTCCAGGAGTTTTGCGTCCCCAAGCGGCGGGGTGGGGGGAAGCCGTGATCACGATCGGTGGCACTTCGGTGGCAGCTCCACTGCGCCACTTTCTTCTTTGGCGGCACTTTGGTGGCAGGTCCTTTCCTCCGAGAGGGACCCGCCACTGACAAACCTGGATGTGCCGGCCCTTCCCCTTGGCCGCCCCAAGCGCCTGCTTGCTGCTCTGGTGCCTGGAGCCGGCCCTGACCAGTGCTCATGAGGTGTTTTGTTTTTTAGAGCGCTGCGACCACACAAGGCACGTTAAAGCACTGCCAGTGTAGACTAGCCCTTAACGAAGCAACTTACCAAAGACTCAGAAACTAATAATAACTTTTTTTTTAAGTACATCAGAAGCAGGAATCTAGTTGGGCCACTAGATGACAAAAACGTTAAAGGAGCACTCAAGGCAAACAAGGTAATTGTAGAGAAGCTAAATGACTTGTTTTGCATTAGTCTTCACTGCAAAGGATGCGGGGGAGATATCCCTATCAGAGCTATTCTTTTTGGGTGACAATTCTGAGGTACTGTCCCAAATTAATGTGTCAGTAGAAGAAGTTTTCGAACAATCGATAAATTAAACAGTAATCAGCCACCAGAAGCAGATGGTATTCACCCAAGAGTTCAGATGATACTCAAATATGAAGTTGCAAAGCTGCTACCTATAGTATGTAACTTATCATTGAAATCAGCCTCTGGGTGACTAGGTAGCAAAATAGCAGATGAAATGCAACACTGATAAGTGGAAAGTAATGCACGCTGGAAAAAATAATCCCGACTATCCAGATACAATGATATGTTCTAAATAAGCTGTTACCACCCAAGAAAGGGATCTTGGAATCACCCTGGCTAAGTTCTCTGAAAAATTCTGCTCAGAGCACAGCAGCAGTCAAAAAGGCTAACAGAATATTAGCAACTATTAGGAAAGGGATAGAAAATAAAACAGAAAATATCATAATGACACTATACAAATCCATGATGTGCCCACTTAGATGAACACGATTTGTTGAGAAACAGTTAACATGGCTTTTGTAAAGGGAAACCATGCCTCACCAATTTATTAGAATTCTTTGAGGAGGTCAACTAAAGTGGATAAGGGTGATCCAGAGGATGTAGTGTTCTTAGACTTTCAGAGAGCTCTTAACAAGATCCCTCATGGAAGACTCTTAAGCAAAATAAGAGGGAAGGTCCGCTCATGAATCAATAACTGTTTAAAAGATAGGAAACAAAGGGTAGGAATAAATGGCCAGTTTTCAGAATGGAAGGAAGTAAATAGTGGTGTCCCCTAGGGGTCTGTCCTGGGACCAGTGCCATTCGTATGTTCAGAAATGATCTGGAAAAAGGGATCAGCAGTGAAGTGACAAAATTTGCAGACAATACAAAATTAGTCAAGATAGTTAAGTCCAAAGCAGACTGCAAAAAGTTGCAAAGGGGTCTCGCAAAACTGGGTGAGTGGGCAACAGAATGGCAGATGAAATTCAGTCTTGATAAATGCAAAGTAAAGTGCATTGGAAAACAAAATCCCAGATATACATACAAAATGATGTAAATAGTGCCAAGGAAAAATGTTTCTATTAAAAAAAAATTCAGAATACATTTTCTGTAAAGTGAGACATAACAAAATACATGACATAAGGTTTGTTGGCGCTTGTTTGGGATGACCTAACTCACTTGTTGTTTCACTACTTGTTTGATTCTAATACTTAGAGTTTATGTAGCACTTTACATCTTAAAAGCAATGTACAAAACATCAATTTCCCCACCAACTCTGCCGGGTAAGTGAGAAGACAATAGTGAGCCTGATTCAGCAATATGCACTGGTGTAAAACTGGAGTAATGCAGTAGTGAATCTGGACTGGTATAATTTGCTTTAATAGAGTAGTTCTTTAAAATGCTCAGAAAATCAACCTGTTGATTTAAATGTAATATATATGAATACATGTATACTGGGAAGAAATGTGATAATCCAGTGTCAGAATGCAGGTAGGCGTCTTTAGAAATTTAGTTAATAAATATTATAGACAGTAAACATGTATTCACAGCAGCATAAGGTATGGTAAAAAGAATTACCACGCTACATAACTGCATACAGTAACGTGTGAAATCATTATTGATTTCGTTCTCTGTTGTCTTATTTCAGCTAAGATAGCATGCTGGTGCTTAAAGATGTGTATCTTTGAAAATCAGCAGGTCTGATTTTCCAGAATACACAGAAATTTATATCCAATATCAGAGGCAAAAATGATCCATTAAACCTGACATTTGAAAAAATTGCAAATTATGTCCATGTTACCTTTATCTAGTCCAGATGTTGTAGGTTTCCTTTGTGCAGCCTGAAATGCAAATAGTTGTTGCCTACGGACTCTCATTGTTCGTTATGAAGGCTGAATCCTAAAATCAAATCCTGACCTCATTGAAGTAAATGACAAAACTCCTGTTGATTACGATGGAAGGATCAGCATTTCACCTCTAGTCCCTGGGATCTCCTTGTAAAGAATGATGAAATGATGTTTTATTTTCCATTTTATACTCATTAGTTTCACAGCCAAATTACTGTAACCTGAGCCTTTTTTTTTTTTTTTTTTTTTTTTTTTTTTTGCCATATTCCTGAAGGGCTGTTTTTTGTTAACTGTATTTTTTACCTTTTGACCTGTTCTTTTAAAGTCATGCTATTGGGAAAAATGAGTTTTACATTGTTTTCAAAGTTTAGAACTAGTAATACAGAGAAAATTATAACAAATTGTCTGCAACATTCATTGGACTAGACTATAGCATTTAAAGTAACCTGCTCTATCGTCCATTTACCTCCTATGTGATATGAAAAGTCTATTTTGATCTGAACTGTCACAGATAATTTCTACACATAAAACACATCCAGGGACAGCTTTCAAATGGAGTTGTCACTTCTTGTTTAGCAGGCAGGGGACTCTCTATTGTTGTCAAACCCTCTTTGCAAAAGCATCACTAGCACACTGATATGCACAGTTGTGTGTAAGAGGGGAAATGGTTGCACAGCCCTGTGAAACAAGAACCTGTGTGTATTGGATTCTCCATTACTGTTGTAGATGCTAGTATCCTCCGGTGTCGCACTCATTGACTCCTTAGGGACAAATGTTTTTAAAGTGTTTTACAAAAGCGATGGAGAGTAAGAAAATCTAGTTAAGTGTAAATAGATTAATAGGTCTTTATTCAGTAAAATATTTTTCCTTGGCAGTGATTTACAGTATGACCAGTATGTTGTGCATTGGAGGATGTCAGCGTGAGGAATGCACTAATCAAAAATAAGAGAGGTTAAAAAAAAACAAAAAAACAAACCTTGGGCAGAGTATGTTTGATTTCGTATGCATCCATCTTTGTGAATTGTTTCCCTTTCATGAGACATAATAATAATGAATAGTACTTTGTACTTCTGTAGAGAGATTTTGCCATTTTAGGATCTGAACACGATTAACAAATGTTATAGTAGTCACTCAACTCCCTTTTGAGGTAGGTAAATATAATTTTTCTGTCTCCTGACTTCTGTTCCAATCCATCATTTATGGACTTTGCCTCCTCTAAACTGATCTCGGAGACAATCCATAGTCTAGGTGAAAATGCTCAGTTTCATAGGAGTAAGAGTGTAGTCTGTGCACAGCATTAATCTGGATTTGAGGGATTGTGGTGGTGTATCGTGGGCTTTAGACAACAGCCAAGTGAAGGAAGCACATATGACTGGTTCACTGTATCTTACACTGGCTATTCGTACATTTCTGGATCTTTTTCAGTGTGTCAGTCCTGATCTTTAAATCCTTTGATGAACTAGGTCCCTGCTGGCTCAGAGACCACCTGTGTGCGTGTCTCTGTCCCTCTGTGTGCACCTTCATAGCAGCTATGATTAAACAAGATGACAATCTCCAAGCAAGCTATCCAAGAGCATTCTAGACAAAAGGCCCTTCTTGGCTATGGAAGTACCCACAACTGGAGATCAGGATGAGTCTGCATATTAAGCATGCTATGAAATTCATCTCTTTATGTAAGCTTTCCTGCAATAGCTGACTGAGATAACTTTTTGCTGATCTTTTGGAAAATGACTGACAGCATAAGAAACAAGGGAAGAGTTGAACTGGGTTTGTTCTATTCCAGACACACAGTTTATTGTGAATCTCAGGGCTTGTCTTCACTGCAGAGTTAGCTTGAAGTGTATCTCAAGTGTTGCCACTAACCCGACACCCATACTCTAGCCCAAGTGGTGCTTTCAACTCGAGCTAGTGACCCGTCTGCTGATGCTCCAGCTAGCAATGCAGTCAGAGCTCAGCTACTGTCATTGTCATTGACTTCCACAGGACCAGTATGTCACCCATAATCTTGTTACAGATTTTTAAGAATTCCTAAGAAAGTTCATTGAGCGCATATCTGAATTATAAAATCTACTATCCAAGCATATATTCCTGCCAAGAAGCAATGAAGAGATGCAGATAAGAACTCTAGGAAGCTCATTTCAAAACTGCTGTTCTGATGCAGACCACCGTCCTCTGGAACATCACAGCTATGAAATACCTGAATAAGCTTATACATTCTTTGGGATAATGAAAAGTTGAAATACCATTCTGCAAGGATTCTATTTTTATACCACTTGCCAAGCACTGGAATATGATCTGTTTTCTTAAAGGAAATTTGCCCACGGGTCCAGATTGCACCCACATGAGTATATATTGTTGGAATGCTCAGTTGAACTGCAGTAATATAGCACCATTTATTTTATTTTTCTCTGAAGGACAAAGAATTGACTGATTCTGCCATAGGATTTAAGGGTGGAGGATTTAGTTAGTGTGATGAGTGAGCCATAGGCACTTTATCATTGTCTCCATGACTACCATGGGCAGTACTGAACTAGTTTGTAATGTTCTGTTCATAGTGATAAACTTGTAATTGGCACAATTCTCATAGGGCCTGATGTCAATGGAACCTTTGCCATTGTCTTTAGTGGGCACAGGATCAGGTCAATATTTTACAGATGATCACAATATTGCAATGAAAATGTGGACATATAGTCCTATGTTTTCTTTATGGGTGTGAACTCTGTGGATGTCTCCTTCATGTCAGTTGCTTTGGTTTGTTTCCTATATTAATAAAAAAGATACAGCAGAAATCTGGAATAGAAAACAAAACTGACAGTGCAAAGCAGCCTGAGGGATTAGTGAAAGCACATTGTGCAGCCAAACAGGAAACCCAGGACCAAGCTCAGTTTCTGAATTCCAGACTGCGTGCCTGAAGATTCAGGGTATATTCAAGAAGTGTATATTCAATATGTCA
Source organism: Gopherus flavomarginatus (assembly GCF_025201925.1). Classification (NCBI taxonomy): domain Eukaryota; kingdom Metazoa; phylum Chordata; order Testudines; family Testudinidae; genus Gopherus; species Gopherus flavomarginatus. Next base: position 20,099,334 of record NC_066626.1, on the reverse strand, counting down.
CGGGCTCTCCATTGGAGAGGGGTAAGATGCTGAGGGTGTATCTTTGTTCTTGCTTTTGCCTGTAAATGGAGCTAATTCATGGAACAGCCTTAATGACTATTCCATAGGGAGCAGTGTGGAAAGAAGAGGAAGGGTAATTTTGCATATTAATAAGATCAGAAATCCATTTGATTATTGACAAATGAGTTTTAAGCGAAATGAGAAATTTTAAGGTGATTGTGCTTTAGACAGTAATAATCTACCTCCTTTGGGGTTTAGAACCACTGGTCATTACAAAATGCATCAGATGGAAACTTGATATCAATTTTTTTTCAGTCTGGATGTACAGTTTTTTTAATGACCCAGCTTTATTTCTTCCCTACAATTAGTGCTTGTGAGGGATGCTGGATAGACAGCACTAAATAATCACATTCTCTGTCCACTGAACAGATACAGTGCGGTCAGCAGTGCAAATTCCCTCAATCCAATCTGCCAAAGTGCATCATACCAGCCCTGCAGGAACATCCTTGATGGGTGATGCTCTGGGGTTGGAAGCTCTGATCCATTTGTATGCTTATTTGGTCCTTGATTTTTCTGCTGAGATTGCCAGTTGTGATATGGACATCTGTCCATCATTACTACCTACAGTGGGAAACTGAAATGCCCGAGACTTTACTCTTGGCTGACCCTTAGACACTTCCCTTCCACCAAAGTTGCTTTTTCCAGTTTGCCAAGAAAATATATCAAGTCATTTTTAAAAAAAATCAGGCAAATAATATACAGTAGACTTTTAAAAGAATCCAGACATCAGAGGGTCTCAGGCTCGAGGACTGTTTTCGTTGCAGCCTGCCTAGGCAAGACACATCTCTCTTTGTTTTCTAATATATTCAGCATTACTGTCACACATACTGCTACCTTGTGTCCTCCCACTGCCCCATCTGCCTGTTGTATGTGTTTACTCCCACATCTGCTGTTGGATGCTTCGTATGTCATACTTAGATTGTAAACTCTTTGGGGCAGGGACTGCCTTTTTTATTCTGTGTTTGTATAGCACATGCCACAGTGGGGCTTTGTCCATGACTGGGGCTCTTAGGCGCAACTGCAGTACAAATAATAATAGTCTCTTTTATGTTTTGTACTACTGAAAATCCTAAGATTTTGTAGGCAGTTTCACAGGCCAGAGAAATTGCCAAAAGCCTGTGGTTAGGCAAGTATGCTATCCATTAGAAACTGGAGTAAGACCCACAATGCATTTCACATAAATGACACTGAAAAATCATCTGATGGTAATGAATTTTGGTCACAGTTGATCAAAGCCAGATTCAAACTTGTGACCAAGAGGGGAAAGGTTATGTATATCTTATTACCCTTGAACTATACATTTCCCAACATAAACAAGGGCTAGTTTTAGTTGATCAAAACGAATAGAGCCAGAGGAGAAAAGAGAAGATAGGGCTGGAGAGAATGATTGTGGAGGAAGAGAATGGAAGGGGGGCAGTGTAGTTTGAGAGAAATTGTAGAAAAACAGGTGCAGAGATAGAAAACAGGAGAGAAATTAAGAAGAAAGAGGAATGAAATGATTGAGAAAGTGTGTATGGTGCACTTCTTGTCATTGACAGACAGGGAGTTTAGCCTAAAGAAAAGTTAATTCAGGTATTGAAAATTGCATGAGCAGTCTGGAAGACTTGAATTATATGATTAAAGTGAAATCTTGGAACAGAAACAAATGTAAAATACTATGAGGGAAAGAGAGAGAAAGTGAGTGTATATCTCTTGCACTTCCAAAATTATTATTCCTCCCCGTCAGAGCCGTTTAATAACTTTGTAGCTTCCTAAGACACTGTTAAACATTGTTTTTTAAACGTTCATGGGTATTAATGTTAAATTGGATCACTCTATTGGCATCTGAAAATATTTTTTAAATTATAATTATATTTCAGCCTCTGGATTTTCACAGCAACTTCTGTGCTTATCGAACAGTGCCAATATCCATCACTGCAGTAGGAAATGTACCATTCAGCAGACATGCCAAGAGAATCTTCTGGTTAAGACCTCTTAAAGATGTCTTCCAGTAACAAGAAATCCCATTCAAATGGAAGAGGCTGCAGCATTATTCCTTTCTACATGTTAGGGTATCACTATTGCATTTCAATATACTATGTTTCATATTATTATTATTTATTGTTTGTATCACTGTAATCCCTAGGAGCCCTAGTCATAGACCTGAACCCCATTGTGCAGGGTGCTGTGCAAACAGAATGAAAAAACAGTCCCTTCCCCGATACCAAGTTACTTTCACTAGAAGCTTAGTACTGAAACAAATATAAATGTAAATACAAAACTTCATACTGAGGGCTATATGCAATGATAAAAGAAAGGCCATTCCCAACAATAAGCGTGGCATGGCATCCTTAACCCACCCAAAGTGTGTCTAAATCTTTAAGGGCTACATTCTGCCTTGGTGTGTGCTCCGTGCAACTCCACTGCAATCAATTGCTTCACAGTAAAATGGAGGCACAATATGGCCCTTAACACTTTATTAAGCTCTATAAGTAGGGCCCTACCAAATTCACAGCCATGAAAAACGTGTCACAAACTGTGAAATCTGGTCTCCCGCCCCCCCGAAATTTGGTCTTTTGTGTGCTTTTGTCCTATACTATACCAATTTCACAGGGGAGACCAGCGTTTCTCAAACTGGGGGTCCTGATCCAAAAGGGAGTTGCTTGGGGGGTTGCAAGGTTATTTTAGGGGGGTCGTGGAATTGCCACCTTTACTTCTGCACTGCTGCCTTCAGAGCTGGGTGGCCAGAGAATGGTGGCTGCTGACTGAGGGTTCATCTCTGCAGGCAGAGCGCAGAAGAAAGGGTGGTAATACCATACCATGCCATCCTTACTTCTGCGCTGCTGCTGATGGCGGTTCTGCCTTCAGAGCTGGGCTCCCGGCCAGCAGCCACCACTCTTCAGCTGCTCAGTTCTGAAGGCAGCACCGCCACCAGCAGGAGCACAGAAGTAAAGGTAGCAGTACCGTAAACCCTCCTACAATAACCACCTCCACACACACTACTCCTTTTTTGGGTCAGGACCCCCTACAGTTATAACACTGTGAAATTTGATTTAAGTAGCTGAAATGAAATTTACGGTTCTAAAAAAACCTGACTGTGAAATTGACTAAAATGGACCATGAACTTGGTAGAGCGCTATCTATAAAGGGAGTTCACAATGCTGGAGGATGATATGGCTCTGTATATGCCACATTGCCTGCTAACACTAGAGAAGTGATTGCCCATTGCCATTGGTGGCATATCCCATTACTGACCATAAATGAGCAATATCAGCTGCTTGTTTTAAGTGCTTATTTCAGAAATTACCTTGGAGTGCGTATCCCCAGTAACCCTAACATTATCCAAATTTAGTTTTCAGTATTTAATTTTATGTGTGTTAGCTCAGCAGCAAGAGAAGAAGAGATTGCTTTGTTTTCTGATTCTTTGCCTGGAATAAATATAACTTCAACACTGCGTAACTCTTCTTTAACATTCACTATTCAGCTTCAGCTATGTTCCCAAAGGCTAAGGTTTCCATCATGGTATAATAAACAATGAGACTGCTAGGCTTTGTGTCACCACCAATACTTACATTTCAGATTGCTCTGAGCAGCAAAGATCATGGTAATGTGTGATGATAATCCTGCATAAGAATTAATCTAGACTCTTTTTTTTCCTATTCCACTTGGATTCTTATATCATCCCCATCATCGTGGTATCTGATTGACGAAGCAACTCTGGGGTGTAGATAGCTACAACCCCTCCAAATATAAATTCATAAGACAAATCACAGTGACCCATCACTTGTCAAACTGTGCCAGATAAATTTTTTATCATGTTAATGTGATATTTCCTTTAGCAGAATTATCAGTTTGAATGGAGGGATTTTAGGAAGAATAATATTCTTATCAGTTAATGAAAAAAGGAATGTTACACTCAAGTATGGATATTCTTATGACAATACAACATCAATCTGTCATCATCATCATCAAACCTTTTTGCATTTTTAAAAGCTGTTTCTGTTAAAACGGCGTGTGTATATGCATGCACACACATAAATAGATATACACACAATTATATATATAAACATTTTGAAAGCCAACACCTTACTTGCTAGTTTCAGGTTCAGTTGATAGACAGCTAACTCAGCCTCTTTTTATAGTCCATTTCTAAAATGAAACCATAAATTTTAAAGCTGGGCTTCATCATTGCAGAGAAAAAAGCTTTTCCAGCCTATTGATGAAATATAACATTTGATAGGATTTATGAGGCCCAGATTCAGGAAGATCATTTGCAGAGCACTTAAAACTGATTTTCCTGCCCTTTGCCTTCCCTCCTCTCAAACGCACATACCAAAAAGAAGCCATTAGTAATGAAAAATTATGAGGAAGATTTTGCTTGATTCCACACACATGTCAGTTTAAGGCGGGGGGGGAGGCTTGTCACAAGGATTTACAGTAAGGGGTCTGTCTAAAACCAGGCTGGCTCTTTGTGAGAGGAATACTAACTTTGCTGCAAAAACAAGCACCTGGTATGTTTATTTGTTATAATAAATTCATATATACAGCATAGTGCAGGGTTATGAATTTATATTGTGCTCCCACCAACAGACATTTGCAGAGTCGCTTCCTGAAGTTAAAAATAAAATAAAATGATACCCTGCTTCTCTGTACCTTGATAATGTTTCATTCTGGCTAGTTTCACTGGAATGATAATTTCACAGAGGAAAATACATTCTCTGTAACTTGTGATCACAGTATCTGTCAAATGGTAGGAAATGAAGAAAACTGCCAGACAGTGTCAGATTTATTAGCAGCTCTAAGAAGTCCAAAATTAATGCATTTTCTTGTCTTTGATGGGGAAGATATTCATGTGCTGTACTTATCCTAATGGACAAGTGAAGGAAGTAGCACTCGTCAATTAGCTATCTCATTAAGCTGACTGCAGCTTCATATGGAATACATGCAGGAGTGGTACCTACTCACCTAGCCAGCCCTCCAATTTGTTGTTGTTATGTAATATTTATATTGTGGTTGTGCTGAAAGGTCAGATGGGACTCCACGGTGCTAGATGTTGTACAAAAACATATGATGACTCTGTTCCTGGTACAAGAAGCATACAATTTCCAAAGACAGTTCACATATGAAGAGTGGAAGAAGTATCATACAGTCAAATATATTCCACTCTTTTTATAAGCAGAATTGGTAGTGACACTTCCCATTATAAGATCCTATTCTCACTTGCTTATAACTTTGCTGAACTTTAACCATTCAGATTCAGATTTCCCGTGTTGGGTGTCTGCCTCAGGCTGAATTTTTTTGGAAAGCTAAAATAATTTATCTGTTTTCACTGATTCCAAGGCCAGAAGGAATCATTGTGATCATAATATAGTCTGACCTCCTCTATAACACAGGCCGTAGAAGTTCTCCAAAATAATTCCTAGCATGTATCTTTTTAGAAAAGCATCCAGTCTTGATTTAAAAATTGTAAAAAGTGATGAAGAATCCACCACGATCCCTGTAAATTGTTCCCATGGTTAATTACCCTTACTGCCAAAAATTTCCACCTTATTTTCGGTTTAAATTTGTCCAGCTTCAATTTCCAGCTATTGGATTGTTATATCTGTCTCTGCCAGATTGAAGAGTCCATTGTTAAATATTTGTTTCCCATGTCGATACTTATACACTGTAATCAAGTCACCCCTTAACCTTCTCTTTGTTCAGCTAAAGAGATTGAGCTCTTTCAGTCTGTCACTATTTTCACAATGAGATTAGGGGAAAATATATTTTTACTCATATTTAAAAAAATCTTGTTTCATTGAGTAAACTGTAGTGCCTCTATACTTTGGAATAGGGGCTTGGAATTTGGAAGGGGAGTCAGTCTACTCTCAGTGGTGTGCCTTTTGCCCAGGAAAATCCACCCCAGTTTGGCCAAGTTATAAGCCTTAGAAAATTTGCAGTTCTCGCATACTCAATAGAGAGACAAGGACAGAGGGGGAGAATTTCTCTTTTATTGGACCAACTTTTGTTGGTGAAAGAGAGAAACTTTACACAGTGTATTTCTTCAGATCTTGAAGAACGTTTTCTAACTTTTAAGTGTTTGACTTGACAGTATTAATATTTTGATGAAGTTGTTGTTAATGAAGTATGCATTATAGCCATTAGCGTTTTAAAATTGTTGAGAAAGATAAAGAATGTGTCTGCTGTCCCCATCTGCCCCACAGTCTATCCATTATTAATCAACTGACTGTCTTATGAGTATCTCGGGAGAGATGGGTCTCCAAGGTGGATTTGATGGCAGAAAGGTAGTCACTTCACACACTAGAGAAGGCTTTATGTGTAAGGCCAGCCTAGGGGAAGGGGAAGAATTGGTGGGAGAAGCTAATAAATGAATGGATGAGGCTGGCATCCTAGCCTGCAAGGCATCCAGGAGGTGTCAGAAAGACAAGCTAAGGTGCAAGAAGGAGGGGAGAAAAATATATGGAAAGATAGATGTCTAAGTCATATCCCTAAGCATGGTCACTGAAGCAGTGTGATCAGATGTAAGTGGAGAAGAGGAGAGGGTTAAGGACGGAGCTCAGTAGAAGGGGGAGGAAGACCCATTGAAACATACAGGGAAATGCTGGCCGTCACTTCCCGCAGCGCCCATTGGCTGGGAACGGCAAACCACGGCCACTGGGAGCTGCAGGCGGCTGTGCCTGCAGATGGTCAGTGTAAACAAAATGTCTCGCAGCCAGCCAGCAGATGGGACACATGTGGCCTGAGGGCTGCTGGTTGCCCACCACAGCTTTGGAGTAAGTTCCAACTCGAAGCCAGAATGTTTTGCTTGTTCCTTTCTCTACAGTGCGTCATACTAATGCAGACACCTTTAATTTTGGGGAAATTTGGAATGGGGTCTGAATCCAGAGCCAAACTCTGTGGTGGGGTCCAGTTGTACTTTATACATTTTTGACTCCCTGGTTTAATTTAACATTGTCATAATAATTATATATAAGAATGAAGCTAGAACATCTGCCAGGGCAGATGTGCCATCGGGCAGGTAGAGGAACACATAAAAGGGGCCAACCAAAATAATCCCTCCATCAAACAGTACTTAGAGAGGGAAAAATTTTGGGACTTGAACATAAAGGACATGGAAGGAGTAGCCCAGACAGGAATGCCCAGGAATGGCAGAGCCACCTTCGTGCTCTATACATAAATGAAGGGAAAAGGTGGAAGCAAAATTTGCAAACCTTCAGTGCACGTCAAACATTAAGGCCTCCAGGTTTGAAATATTTAGCCAAAATGCGGTTCCAATCATGCCCTTCTTAAATTACAGAATTTACCATAAAGTGCATTTTATTCCCTGAGATATGTCAGTCTTTATTGATGTGAACTAAGATGCTTCTAGAAAACATGCATGTGCAACTTTGCACACTAGCTTTTGTGCACACAAGAGACAGTGGTTAGATCTTACATGTATAAAATCTGTTTGTGCCTCAGTTGCAGACATAGCCCTTTGTCTATCATGTGCACACCTGTGAGAATGCATTCATGTGAGCCAGAGCTTGAAAATGTGACCATATCATTTTGATAGCTAAAATCAATTTGTCTTGCTGCACCACCCATGACAGAGATAATGTATTTTAATAGAGATTTTAGTCCCTTGACCTGCAGCTTCCCCAAGGAAATAACTCTTTTAAGCCCACCTTATTTATTAAGTGTAATTTTGAACTTCCATGTTGCATCTATATTAAAAACCCTCTTGTATCATTTCAGTGATATGTTTAAGATGAGTGAATTTTGGCTCATTATATTAGACCTGGGATGTTCCAAAGATTTCCTGTAAATGCATCTCTAATAAGAAGCCCCATGTTTCTTAAAGGCTATTCTAGCATGCTTGGATACTACGTAGGATGGTTTTATCTTGCCACACATTGCACTGACAGCTAATGAAATACATTAAAAGCTATTTCATTTGCTATTTACATTATTCCTCTTTGTAATGTAGTTAGACTACACCTCTACCCTGATATAATGCAGTAAAGCAGTGCTCTGGGGGCTCGGGGCTGCGCACTCCTGTGGATGAAAGCAAGTTCGATATAATGCAGGAAATTTTTTTGGCTCCCGAGGACAACATTATATCGGGGTAGAGGTATATTATATTCTTCCTGGTAAGGTTTACACTTTTCACCTTACACATGCTGGTGGCTTAAGAATATCTATTGTCTTTCTATAGAAAATGTGACTTCCTCTTCTCACGTGTTTGGTTGTACATAAAGGTAGAATCTAAACAAAATTAGATGTGTGTGAAGAGGCACATCAAATTGGAAAGAGTAACAAGTAATATCAGCTCTTCTGTATTTCAGATTGTCAGGGTTCTGAATTGAAAACAAGGCCATGAAGTTTCCAAATAACAACTTTATTTACACAGCAAGGTATATGCGAGTACATCCTAACCTAATTAGATTTCTGATGTTCTTAGGAGTGGGCCGTAGATCCACTACTGTCTCAATAGTCCAGATTTGTTCTTTCATTATATTTGGCTTGTTAAACAGTGAAGCGTAGGAGAGCATTACTCCAGATGTCTTTATTTGTTGGCTCCCTTTACCATTTTCGTTGCTGTCAGCAGCAAAATTCAATTACAGCGCAACAGTGCAAATTCCTTTTAAATTTTTGGATGCCCTAACCAGTGCAATGTTGGAATATGTGTAAATGTCTGCACAGTGTGACGATTGGAGTGGCTGATGTAAGAGAAGTTATAAAATGGCTCCAGCTGGGGAACATTCTTGAGGGAAGCATAAAATTCTTTCCAAATTGTCAGCATGCCGCTCAGTAAAAACATGAGAAATAGATAATTCTTAGCCTGCTTTGCTTTCTTTAATGCACATACAGATCTCGCCAAAGGAGGCAACTTTAGTTTTCAACAGTTTTATATAAAATAGTCCTTAGGTTTTACTTCCATTTTTCAGTGTTTGTGAATATATTTTTTCCATCTGGTCATGTGTGTGGTTTTAGTGTAGGTATATTTGTATAGATATTTAACACCATGTGTGTTTTAATAAGTACTGTGTATTTGTCCATTAATAATATTTATATGGAACTGAGGGCTTTGGTTCTTGTGATTTTTAATAAACATTGTTGGTGTTACTAGTTTGTACTAAGCATTCAGTATGCTCCATCAAAATGGCAGCTCTAATTAGGTTCCTTGAATTAGCTAATGGATTTTGAGAAAGATAGCTTACAAAGCTCTTACAGCTGTCCAAGATATTCCTGCCATGGCAGAAAGACAAAAGGCCCCTGGAAGCTACAGACTTTAAAGCTCTAGAAATGCAGCTGACAGTTAAAGAGATAAATTGCATTTGTATTTTTTTCCCGTAAAAGTCCTGATACTAGATTAATGTTATCCCAGTAGTGATCATCCATTAAAAAAACCACTTTATAATGAGGATGCATTTTGACCATATGATCTATTCTCCCATCCCCCGCCCCGACATTTTGGGCAGGGTAAATAATTTTTTTTAAAGAAGAGAGGAGTACGTTATTTCTTCAGGGTTACAAACTCAATGAATTGTAATTTTAAGTTTAGGGAACTTCACTGGTAACATTTTAAATGTACGGTATTTTCTACTTAGGCCAGGTATTGTAGAAAGAATCCACACAGTGAATTAGTTCCTGATGCTCTACAGGTAGCATGGGTTTGCATGTGTGTAACAGAGCAGAATGTAGTCCTTTGTGAAGAACTTGGCGAGGTGCTTTCTTTGACATAATAGATAAAGTCAGCTCTGGGTTTGCTGTTTTCAGCAAAGTATATTTTAGGATGTGGATTGCATTGCTCACTATGATTGGGTTCTCAGATTCTCCATCTCATTCTTCACATGGGAGCTCAGAAATTAATGCTGCAGTGTACTGTCACCCAGTATCCATCCTGCTTTTGTTTTTTGTAGTAAGTGGCCTGCTAGGGGGCCCCTTCCTAGAAGTCTTCAAGGTGTTTTATTTAATTTTTCTGCCTTTTTAAAAAAAGGTTAATAAACTCAAGTGCCGAAAAGCAGTAGTGTGCAAATAAAAAAAGCCTAGTTGCCAATTACATACAGGTGTGATCGCCATTAAGAAATGTAACTGTATTTCCTTGCAATGATTTAACATGCAGCATTTGCTTTGTTGAATTGTTAAAGCTGCTGTAAATGGAGTGAGAGGGTTTAAAACATGCACTCTGTGTTGGTGTGACCTATACATTGCATATATGCCAGCTGTTTTTCTTCAGTAAAATAAAAGAACAAAACCCTGTTGTAATACAAAGTGCCAAAAAAAAAAGGCAATTTAAGTACTTTGCCTTATAAATCCAAAAGAAATTACCTCAGCGAGAAGGCCCTCAATTATGCCTAGCACGTGACTTTATCACGATGGAGAAAACGCATAATTGGTATCATCTTTACTGAAGAAACCAGAAAATGTTGCATTGTCTAGAGGCTACTGACAATACCAGGGAAGTCTGTTTTTCATTATTTTTACTGTGTATTGTTTATGGAGAGTTCAGTTGTAGTCAGCACCCGAGTCCCTAATCTGTCTGCTCTTCCTAACCCTTCTGAGACACATTCACATCTCAGATCAACAAGACAGAAGTAAACTGTTCACGTGCCAGAAACTCAGGCATTACCGTTAACTAGACTGAACCGTAAGCCACCTTTTTTTTTAATTAATTAAAATCTGGTGATTGCTTTCCTCTAACAGGCATAATAAACTGAGCACAACAAAACAATCACTTTCCATCACAAAGAATACATGCCTGTTATGCACAAGAAATGTTAAAAAATTGTCTTTCCCTCCCATTTGATCACAAATAACCTGTTTTAATTGGAATTACATACATCTCTCTCTTTTATACCTGCTCATGATGAGGTTAACCCTTTGGTATGCCAGCTTTGTTTTTCTAAGGCAAAAGGAGGCTGACTTCCCATTTTCATGTGACACGGTGATAGCCAGCTACAGGCTGTAAAAGGAACAGGAATGGAGACAGAATGTACCCCTGAGTGAAGAGATGGTCCTCGCCTGAGTGGCTGGGCCATCTGCCATCACAAATAGGAAAAGGTGCTGCATGTCACCAGAAAGGAGGGGACAATAAATAGATGCTTCATGTCCAGTCACAGAGAGATGCTTTATAAACAGTCTCAGTCTTCAGATAATTCTGAGAGGTTCCTGTGAACATAGTCAGCTGGTTTGAGCAGGAAAAGGTTAATTATACAGCTAATTGCCCTGGCAAGAATAGGAAAGAAAGAAAACTTTAAAAAAAAATTAATCCACAGGAGCCTAAGAATATTATCTGCCTTCTATCCACTAAGCTCCTAATGTCAAAGGGTCAGCAATGATGTTATAAGGTCAGTAGGGCTCAATTTACATCCAGACAAATGATGGTCATGTGCTGCTTTAGGAGTCTTTGACCTTTTGGACATAAGTGGTTGTAGTGCTTTTATGTTGCTCTGCAGAGTTGAAAGGTGACAATGTATGTGCAGCTGAGTAACTTTTATGACTTTTTCTTTAGGTATTGTAGAGCAAATTATGACTCAAGGATGCTCATCAGAAATTTTAGTATGTAGACTTAAACTTATAAAGGAAGTTCTCTCTAATTTGGTTTTTCTCTAATTATCTGTATAGGCATGCAGCTTGAGATGTATTTGTACACGTTTCTAGATATAGAGCAGTATATACTTCTCTGTATCTATCTGCTACTTGTCTATCAACCTGTCTATACACACACACACACACACACACACCTTAACATATCCCCATTCAAATGATTAGGCGGAACCACAGACTCTGTTCACAGGATCTGACAAGCATTTCACAGTTGTCAAATGAAGCATCCTGCTGTGGCCCCTTTTCTACTGCTGAAGTCTGTAATTACATACACACAAGGTACCTTCCTGCTTTGAGCAGGAAGGTAAGTGCTGCAGAGTCCATCAAGCTCAAGGAATTTCCATAGCTCAAAACGTTTAAGATTTATATTTCCCAGATTTGGTTGTCAGTGCCTGATGTATATTCCTATAACTTGAGTTGTCTCTATGGACCTTTAAGATACTACTTTTATTATCTTGCAGGTTCTGGAATTGTCAATGAGAATTTTTCTGACAAACCTTTTATTGGAATATCATTCATTTACTCAAGTGCAGATGTCAATAACAAAAGCTCGTTTCTTCCTAAACTCTCTTGGTGACTGACAAAGATGGACGTTGAAATATTGTAGAATTATGTTCTGACTATGGATTTTCTTTTTGTCATTTTTTCAACCATTTTTTCTCTTCCCCCATATTATTGAGGTTGCTAAAACACTTTGATTAACAATGTAACATTTCAGTGTGGGAAGATAAATGCTGGCACCATATTGTATCTTTTGAAATGCTTTGGTCTTGACTTCTTAAATGAGAGGTACCATAGATGAACAGTACTAATCTGCAGTGTGGTGTATTGTGTTTCTTTATATTCTATATGTATGCTCAAGGCAATAAATTATTTTCAGTAGCTATGATATAATTAGTTTTGTGTTATAATAGGTAATGAATGGAAGATTCAGCCCATTCTTTTGAATCGACATGAGATTCGTTTTGTATTTTATTCATTTGTGAATGAAAGCTTCAGCAAGTATTAATTTTTCATAATTGTTGGGAAAAAAATTAAAAATGTAACCACAAGTTACTTATAGGATGCCAGTCAACTGGGGAAAATTAGATCCTGAGGTAAGTGGCCGAAAAGTAAAGCTTTGTTATATTAATGCATTTAGGAAACCGACTGGAAACCAGATGTTCATTGCCTTTTAGAAAGATATGTGTAATGTCTTTAAATGATTCAGCTGAGTCCTTATGTGCTACATTTGTTTGTAATTTTGCAGTGTGCAGAGACTCAAATCTAGTCGAGCGCCCCCTCTTGGCCACTCAGACTGCTGTGAGGGGGTCCAGCCACTAAATCCCCAGGTGCCTTAGGCCTCTGGAATCTGAACAGAGTCCACGCACTGTCCCTATCTTGGAGGCTCTAGGCACACTCTTGGGGTGCAGATCCTCTGTCTAGCACCCTCCCCTAAGAGCTGTGGCCAGGATTTACTGATTCTCCTCAACTCTCCAGCTGGGTGACTGTCACAGTGCTCTTCCAGGGTAACAAAAGTCCAAATAACCCAAGTACTAGGAGAAGAAAGTAAAATGCACAACTATAACATGGAGAATAACCGGCTAGGTGGTAGTACTGCTGAAAAGGATCTGGGGGTTATAATAGATCAGGAATTGCATGAGAGGCAGCAATGTGATGCAGTTGTGAAAAAGGTTAATATCATCCTGGGATGTGTGTGTAAGACATCGGCGGTAATTGTCCTGCTCTGCTCAACCATGGAAAGGCATTATCTGGAGTACTGTGGTCAGTTTTGGGCACCACACTTCAGAAAAGATGTGGGCAAATTGGAGAGAGTCCAGAGGAAACCAACAAAAATGTTAAAAGGTTAGGAAGCCTGACCTACAAGGAAAGGTTTTATACTGGACATGTTTAGTCTTAAGCAAAGATGACTGCGGGGGAAGCTAATAAGAGTCTTCAAAATGTTAAGGATGGTTATAAAGTGGACGGAGATCAATTGTTCTCCATTTCCACTGAAGGTAGGACAAGAAGTAATGGGCTTAATCTGTGGCAAGGGAGATCTAGGTTAGATATTAGGAAAAACTTTCAAGCAGTTAAGTCTGGAATAAGCTTCCAAGGGAGGTTGTGGAAGCCCCATCATTGGAGGTATTTAAGAAGAGGTTGTCAGGGATGGCCTGGGCTTAGTTGGTTCTGCCTCAGTGCAGGGGACTCCTTCTAGGCCTATATTTCAATGATTCTGTGATTCATGCCAACCTCAGCCACTTCTGAGTCAATTGCATTAAATTCATGAAAATCATTCTGAAATCTGCTACAAAGTCTTCTGGCTTTGTATAGAGTGGGTGGTTCACTTTAAATCTTTTCTTGACGGGTGACAACTCTGTAGCCATCTTAATTTTTTTGTGTGAATGTGTGTGATCAGGTGTACTGTGTGACTCTGTGTGAAGAGCTTATTGTGTGAGAAGCTAAGTCAATTAAATTAGCTAGGCACTAAATTGTGTAAGTGGGAAAGTCTGTGGTCATTTTTAGCTCTTTCTGGATGTGAGCACCACATTGTAGGTTGGGCTCCTGCAATGGTTCTGTCTTCTGCACTCATAAGCCTAAATGAGTATTTCTAATGGGTTTATTTAATATAAATTGACTTTGATTGGGATATTGTTTTTATATTTCTTCTGTAAGGTCAGGCTTCTTTTCAGCATAAGCAGACATGCATTCTAAGCATTTGAATTAGTATTCTTCTACTGTTCTCCTACTTGAGAACTGCTATCTGATCAAACCCATATTTTTTAATTATGTATTTATAGGCAGATGGGAGAATAGTTTACAGGCAACATATGATCTTCCCTGCAAATGTTGGAAAATTGTGGATTTTTTTAATATTGCCTTATCGGTTTCTTTTTTTTATTACTGATGACTTCATTCTGTCTGAATTCAATGCTTCAGTTTCTTTGGGGTAAACTAATAGATTATGTATGCGATATTTGCACAGCACTGATTGAATTCATCTGGTGAGTTTGAATGTGGTTCATATATTCACATAATTGTCAGGAGCCAAGTTGAAATTCAGAACTGTTGCATGAGCATTGGAGAAGGCATCATATTCATCGCACATTACTCCAGAGTGAGTGAGCCTGCTTTATATTACACTAGCACAGCTCTAAGTTCTCTCCCAATATAAAGAGGGGGACTTGGGCCTTAAAAAGCAAGAATCTCTTTAAATGTGTTGCTAGAGAGAAAAATCAGGATTTTTTCACCCTCAAAAGCTATGCTTACTGTTTATATGTTATGGATAAAATAGGGCACATTGCTGAAGTCTGCCTTTATTAAAGAGTAACTCTTCTTTCAAAAGCATCTTTAGCTTATATTTGCCTGTTGAATCTTATTGTTGCAACCTGCAGGTGAATTTGGGTTGACTCTGTAATTTGCTGAAGAAAAGGTGCCAAATACAGTCTTTAACATGTATCGAGGGTGAAGATTCCTTACACTGTGTCCTGGCACACCTATGCATGGTCCATGTGCTTATGTGATTAGCATCTTTATTGTTTTGCATACACACAAAATGGAAGAGTTAAGGTTGCAGGATAAGAGAACATATGATTATGTGCCTCAATATTAAGGTTTTGTTCGTATGAGTTTGGGGTGACCACATTACTGCAAAGCCATTAGGCACACGTCTCAAATAAGTGCCAATAAAACCTTTATTCTCCCATGTCATCTTCATTTGCCATATATGTTACGTTACAGAAAAACTATTTTAGAAGAGTTCCATAGACTTGGACTAGCGGGGCTTGCACTAGTGCTTCAAAAAAAGCTATGTAGACAGTGCTTCTAATGTTCCAACCCTGGGAAATAGGGGGGGAAAAAAGTCAAGCTATAAAAGAGTGACATTATTATATATGGGGAAGGAGTATCTGATCATTTTAAATGTTTGTCAAATGTATTCAGCCCTAATCCTACAAAGACTTATGCCTGTGCTGAACTCATGCGCTGTCAGTCGCTCCATTGACTTGATTGCGACTATTCTCAGTGCATAAAGTTCAGCATATGTGTAAAGTCTTTGCAGTGTTAGGGTCGAATACATTTTACAAACATTTAAAAGTACCAGATGCTACTCTTCCATGTGTATTAATGTCCCCATTTTATAGTTTGACTCTCCCCCCAATCCCATTTCTCAAGGCTGGAACCTTAGTTCTTTCTGTAACTGAGAATGGGATTCCTGCCTTTTTTATGGTATAGAACTTTTTGTTCCTAGCCCTGATAGCTCATGAAATATCAGACCAGAAAGCTTATACTGCTCCGGGTCTGAATGCTACTTACCTCAGTCAAATGCAATTTCAGGGAAAATTCCATATTTAGAGTGACAAAGTAAATAGTTCTGTGGCAGATGATTATTATTATTTATTTAAATATGGTAGCCATTTGTCATTGTTCATAGGAATGACTGTGCAGTGTGCAGGTGAGAAGGTCAGAGTTTATCACATTGGTATCAGCATTATGTGGATGGTCAGGAGTGTATGTATGTAATTTATTATTTTATTTTCCAGTGGCTGTCCAGCTGGTGGGAATGCAGACCGTATCCAGAAGCTACGGAAGGAATACCATCAGGCCAGGCGAGACGGTTTACCTTTCTACGAGGATGATGAGATGAGAACATGGTCATCTGATTATGATCAGCAATGGGTAGGTTGCTATCCAGCAAATCTTTTCGAAGTATGGAAAGCTTGCAGATGACATTGGCTGGTTTGTTTTTGTTTTCCAGATACTGTGTCTCTGTATCAGTTTAGCATGACTATTTGGGTTTAACTTCAGCCCATCAAACAAATCATTTATATAATTTAAACTCTACTAAAGTAAGTCATTTCCAGTGTTGTCATGTCCACCCACTGTTAGACGTAAGCATTGGCCCAGATTTGCACCATCCCCGGGGCAACTCGCTGCAGGTGGTCCCAGCCAGCATGATTCCTTCCAAAACAGTGAGGCACACAAGGTGGCACTAGGTATCTTAGCAGGATGCAGTACGATCCCTCGGCTCATCAAGCTATTTCCCTTTGAGATGAAGTGGGGATTAGGAGAACACTGACTCAAATTGTGCTTGGTTGCTGCATGGGAATGAGGAGACCCAAGTGTGGGAGTAAGGTTGCTTACACCTTCCCTTTCCACACCTGTGCTAGGGCTATTAAGAGTCCGGGCCAAACGCTTCCCTTGCCTCCCCTTGTTTCACGTTTTAAGTAAAAAAATTAATACCTTGCCCTTTTATAGAGCCTTCACTCAGAGGCTCTCTAAGTGCTTTACCAACAGGATTGAATTAAGTCTAATAACACAACTGTCTAGTAGGAAAATTCCGTTTTCCCCATATTACAGCTAGGGAACAAAGTGCTGTGACTGTCCCAAGGGCATACCGTGTCAGTGTGGGATAGAGCCAGCAACAGAATCCAGTTCTCCTCACTCCTCCGATGCCTTAAATATATAGAATATCTTCATTTCATAAGAGACCATTATGGGGTCCTGCAGCAATCTGAGTTCTGCCTGGACAAGAATTTCAGGGTTGCGCTCAGTCTCTAAAAATAAATAAGGCCAATCAATGTTCAGACATGCAACTCTCTGTGATGCTGCATGACGTGGTGCAATTTAAACTAAATTCAAACTTTATTTTAAAAAACAAACATGTAATAATTTAAAACATGTTAGAACCGAATTATAATTGAATTTTTATAAGTACTAACATCATCAATGCCTCCAGTATTCCCCAAACTTGCCAGACTATCAGTTTGAATGAAAAATTGAAATCTTCAGTTACTGTGCTTTGTGTTCCTAAAAAACAAAATGTGGCTTTATCACAATCACAAGTGTATATTATGTATGTTTGTTTGAAATTATACAGAGCCATCATTTTTCTGAGGTAATTTCAGAAATATCATTCCCAGCAAGATCCCTTAGAGCAGTTAACTTTGTTCCGTAGGCTTGAAGGTTGTGAACCAAATTTGGGAATCTGTTAAATTTCCATTCTTGGTTTAAAAAAATCTTTTTACAACCCAAATTTATAATCTAAATAAAATATATCTATCTATCCAAGACAGAGGCTAAAGAAATAATCAGTGTCTTGGCAGTTACTCGAGACCTGGCCAATGATGCACCTAAAGCAGACTGAGGATTTCCACTTCTTATCTGAAACTGATAAGGCTTTATTACCCCTCCAAAGAGGTTCAGATTTATGGTTCAATATAATTTCCAAAGATTCACAAAGGTCCCTTATAGGTAATCCCTTTTAAGCCTTTTCTATTAAATATAATGTCCAAAGATTACCGATTTCCAAAGCTTCCTTTTTCCTGTGAGGCAAGATGTCCTTAATCAAAGAACTCGAGAGAGCTTTAAAGCTCTCAGTCTTAGATTGATTAATATTAGAGGCATCAAGATAGTTTCTGTTCCTCTTTCTAAGGCAGGAATTTTTAACTGTTTTTGTTGAGAGGAAGACCTACTATATAGTATCTGCTCTAAACGCTAACTTAACCTTGATGGCTGAAGTTTGTTGCAACACCTAAATAGTTCCACCAGTCAAAGTCACTTGTACAGTTTCAAAGGCCTTGAGTGCCTGACCTTCTCTAAAAAGTACCAAAAACTGGGAAGATACAAGAGCGAAATCTCCTGCCTGCCACAATCTCTCCAGCCCCAGTTTGGTATTGCACCATATTCTGGACCAGGAAAAATAGTGGCCACTGCTCCATTTCTCCTCACACTTGTTGGTAGTTCAAGAGCAGCCCTCTGATTTGGACCCTTACACTGCTGGTTTTAACACTGACCCCAGGCAGCATTATGGTAACACAGATTGAGCAACAGCCGATTTCCTCAACCTCTGTTTGCCAGTAAAAACACAATCTGATGACTAATTCCATCACTGTAAATAAAGAAAAACTTACTTTAGTCTCCACTTTGTCAGGTCTCTCCCCTAAAGAGGCAGCAGGCAGCTGAGCAGGAGGAAATCCTGCTGTTATGGGCTTTATGGGCTTTTCTTCTCACAGCTGGAGAAGAGAAGCAGCCTCCTGATGTATTTTTAATACTAGATAAGTTTAATACTGTGCTTTTGTCAATCAGCACGATACCTAAGCCAGCTCTCCTTTAAGATGTCTTGATAATATACAGCAGCTGCTGTAATTACTGTACACCATCTAATGAAACATTCAGATAAATTAGAAAATAACATAAGATAATTTAAGAAGACACTATCCACAGTGAAGCAAAAGGTTCAGAGATGGACGTTAGGGCTTGACCTCCAAAAAAAAATAAGCCTGAGAGCTCACACCGCACATTTCTGTCTTATAAAGCTGACATTGACAAGTGGCCTTTAGCTGACACTATAATGGGACAGAATTTCTGGTGGAAAGGGTATTTCTAACAATCTACTTTTTAAAAAATGGGACAAATCAAGTTAAAGTGCAGTGCCAGCTGAAAAGCCAGCATTGTAAGGGAACATAATCTCATGACAGGCAATTGGGATCCATAAATGTTTTAAAAATAAGGTCAAAAATTCATTTGAAATAAGCTTGCTAGTCACTCTTCATTCCTCCCCCCACGTCCCTGTTTTTTTTTCAGTTCTCCTCTGTTCTTCTTGTTTGTTGTTGTATATATTTTTGCTCCCTTGCTCTTTTTTCTGCTTTCCCTCCCTCTCAGCCTGGGTTTTCTTCTTCTAAGGAACAGGTGAATAATTCAGTTTAGTATGTCTAAGTAAAGAGATACGTTTATATGGCACGGTTTGTGCTATCTAGCATAAAACTTCAAAATTATTTCCAGTTACTCTGTTTTTTTGGGTAGTTGTTTGTTTTCATGCTCATTAGACTCTCTCTCCCTCTCTCCAGCTTCATTACTCTGGGGGAAAATGATAAGCCAGATTCACAAGGGTTAGATGGCTTAAAGTGAAACATCTTTATTTCTCTAGGGCCAGTTAAGTAAAGAGAAATATTGACTATAAAGTATAAATACTTTCCAGAAAAAAAATGGCTGTTCTATTTTCATTTTAAAAACTGAAATCCACTAGTAACCGTGTGGGTGTATTACTGGAGTGTACTGGTTCCCATGTCAGTAAGCGTGTGTGTCTTAATAGCCCACCAGTTAAATAATGCACGTTTTCACAAAAATATTGCTTTAAGAGCCTGATCAAAGCCCATTAGAGAGTCTCATTGACTTAAAGTGAGCTGTTGATCAAATTCTAAGAGAACTTTGTTAGAGATGGGCCATAGGAATTTAGGACAGTCACTTTAGGAATTGGAGGGAATTACAGCAGGCGCATTTTATGGGTGCTGTCCTTCCCATTGCTTCACTGAAACAAGAAAACAAAACAAAAAAATAAGGGGAGGAAACGAATGGTCGATCAAGGCAATAAAGTATGTGTGTGGGACGGAGGGAGGGAGAGAGAGAGAGAAAGTTTAAAAAATACAGAATAAAAAACCTATCTGTGGATTTACTTGGATTGTTTCACAGATTTCATACCAATCCTGTTACTTAAAACCTCAGTCCTGCCTTCACTGTGACATTACATTCTTCTCACAGCCTTATTTTGTTCATGTTCTTCCAGGGACTGTGTATAATTCATTACAAATTGAGTGTGGTTCTTCACCTGTAGGTAACTGCAGCAGCCTAACAATATCTTATAGGATACCTTGTATACAGGAGATCTTACAACTTTTTATTCCTCATTTGCAAATTAGGATTTTTTTCCTTTCATTTTTTGTCAGCTGATAAATCTTTCTTCAGCTGTCTGATCTCCACTCAGATCTGTGCACTAGGCCTTAATATATTATCTGTCAACAGGTTTTGATTGAAGCAAATTTGTAGTGTAGTGAATTTTGTCAGTTCCCAATTAAGGTTACAAAAAGAAGAATCATACCCTTTTGTGTTAAAGGCCAAGCAGTTTATTGTGTATCTGGCAAAGGTCCATACCTAAAAATCAAACAGAGAAAAGGAAGTTTGAGAACTGCATTATTTTTCCATAATGTGTCAAAAGGTTCTATACTTACTTTAGAATGAAAAAGGAGCTCTTTGTGTTTTAATGAGCAATTAATTCCAGCTTCAGGATGTTGAGTTTAAAGCAGGTTAGGTTCCAAAAAACCACAAACGTTTGTGTTGGATCATGGTTAAAAACCAAAATTCCAACTTCTAGAATAATAACATTCCTGTCTTCTAGTGCAATGGGAGAAATGACAATTTTATGTACAAAGGGAAACCGTAGGAGAATTCCTGTGAATTCCAGATTTTCTGAAAAGCTGCTGACGACTACTCAGTTGAATACATTTAATTCTTTTTAGGGGAAAAGTAAACTTGTTTAGAGTAGAGCAACTTTGAAAACTAGCATTCAGAAATATTTGTGCTGTTAAAAAAGCATCATAGGACTAATGAAGATTAAAACCTCCTATTAAAATATGTTTTTACCCATCAAGAACTCTCCTTTGGCCTATGCGTCTATTCTGTCTGACCTGCAAAGAGTTTGGATTGGGATAATTCTGAAACAATATCAACTGCTCTGACTAAGCAATGAAATTCTGATTTTTTGGGGATGTGGGAGGATTGTCGTGGTGAAATCTTAGCCAAACCTCATGTGAAAAATAAACTATTCCAGAAAGGAGACACAAAGAGACCCAAATCTGCCCGTTTTAGTGGTAAGCTTGAGTGACTCCATAAACTTCTTTGGAGTCACTCTTTCTTATGCCAAGGTTGAATTAGGCACAAAATATCTAAACTAGAGCAGAATCTGAAATGCTGATGTCTCTTGGCTAACATTGTCAAAGTACTCTCTTCTCTTTACCAAGGGAAGGAATACTATTACATACCATCTTAATAAACTCCACTGGGTAGCATGCATGCCTTAAAAGTTAGGCTGAATTCCAATAATATGTAGTGTCGCTTATTCTGAAAATCAAGATGTTGCTTTTCACAATATTTAAATGTAGAAGTTGGTGTCTGAGAGGAGCAAATATTAAAGCTTCGCTGTTACATCTCCAGGTAAATGATTTAAATAAACAGAAGCAAATAATATCCTGTTTCTTTCCTTTGCTTACTGCTGTAAAAGACTACTACTTTGATACATCAACAATGCTTCTCGTATATATGGATGAAGTCATCTTTAAACAGCTCCAAGCACACTCAGGAGAACTTTATATATTAAACATGCTGCAGTGGTCACATCTCATGCAGTTAGTGAATGATCGTCTCGTCTCTCTCAAACTGAGAATTGGAATACAATATCACAAAAAACATGACAGCTGCTGCCACATGTGTTGATGTATTATAAAGAACCCCAGAGGTTTTATTTTATGATTTTTAAGTGCAAACTAACCCACTTAGCTGGAACGTTTAAGGGACATCAGAAACAAACATCTGAGGCCATGTCTACATCTAAAGTTTTGCAGCGCTGGTTGTTACAGCTGTATTAGTACAGCTGTATAGGGCCAGCGCTGCAGAGTGGCCACACTTACAGCAACCAGCGCTGCAAGTGGTGTTAGATGTGGCCACACTGCAGCGCTGTTGGGCGGCTTCAAGGGGGGTTCCGGGAACACGAGAGCAAACCGGGAAAGGAGACCCGCTTCGCCGCGGTTTGCTCTCGCGTTCCCGGAGCCACCCAGCAAACCGCAGGGAAGGAGACCTGCTTGCTCTGGGAACGCGAGAGCAAACCGGGGAAGGAGATCCGCTTCGCCGCGGTTTGCTCTCTCGTTCCCGGAGCCACCCAGCAAACCGCAGGGAAGGAGACCTGCTTGCTCGGGGCTCTGGGAACGAGAGAGCAAACCGGGAAAGGAGACCCGCTTCGCCGCGGTTTGCTCTCTCGTTCCCGGAGCCACCCAGCAAACCGCAGGGAAGGAGACCTGCTTGCTCGGGGCTCTGGGAACGAGAGAGCAAACCGGGGAAGGAGACCCGCTTCGCCGCGGTTTGCTCTCTCGTTCCCGGAGCCACCCAGCAAACCGCAGGGAAGGAGACCTGCTTGCTCTGGGCTCCGGGAACGAGAGAGCAAACCGGGAAAGGAGACCCGCTTCGCCGCGGTTTGCTCTCGCGTTCCCGGAGCCACCCAGCAAACCGCAGGGAAGGAGACCTGCTTGCTCTGGGCTCCGGGAACGAGAGAGCAAACCGGGAAAGGAGACCCGCTTCGCCGCGGTTTGCTCTCGCGTTCCCGGAGCCACCCAGCAAACCGCAGGGAAGGAGACCTGCTTGCTCTGGGCTCCGGGAACGAGAGAGCAAACCGGGAAAGGAGACCAGCTTGATTACCAGAGGCTTCCTCCTTCCACGGAGGTCAAGAAAAGCGCTGGTAAGTGTCTACATTGGATTACCAGCGCTGGATCACCAGCGCTGGATCCTCTACACCCGAGACAAAACGGGAGTACGGCCAGCGCTGCAAACAGGGAGTTGCAGCGCTGGTGGTGCCCTGCAGATGTGTACACCTTCAAAGTTGCAGCGCTGTAACTCCCTCACCAGCGCTGCAACTTTCTGATGTAGACAAGCCCTAATTGGTGATTTAGATGATCAGTGGAGTCACTGAATAAGTGATTATGCCATGGGAGGTGTGAGCAATTACTGCCGCTTGTGTGCTCAAACAGGCGTTTGCATCTAATGTGGTGCACAGTTTTCTGCATACAAAAATGGCCCTTTAAAAGCTTGGACCTACATGTATTTATTTGTGGGTTTCTATTTGCTAGTGGGGCAATGTGGTTTATCTGAGTGGTAAGGTAGCCGGCTCTTTGAGAATTATTTCCTTTTTTGGCAAACCATCTCTAGTCCAGCTTTTCCAATTTTCTAGCCACCTGCTGGCTTTTCTAAGAATCACTCCATACACGAGCATGTGTGCACACACTCATAAATATGCCAGATCTCAGGCTGGCCTCATATTAGGAGCGTGAATCATGGGGAAAGTGAAAGAGGATTGGAGTTTTAACACTGAGCCTTCATGAGAAGTTGTCAGAGCTAGTATTTCTCTTTGAACCTTCCCTTTCCCCTGCAGAAATGTATTTCTGCATGACAGCTCAATTCCTGACCTCCAGCAAGTCAATGCCCCACATACCATAGGAACAAATACAGCTGCTCACAACTCTGACTACAGAAAAGTAGTCTGACTACAGACTACAAAAAGTAAAAACTGACCTCCCTCTTCCTCAGGCCACTAGTAAGGGATTTTTTCTGACTTCTGGAATGGGGCCTTGGTCAGCAGAGCACTTCACTTTAAGCACACGAAATCAGTGGGACTACTCAGGTGCTTGAGTACTTTGTTGGGTTGGGGTCTGATAGACCAAAATCAGATCCCCATATGGAAGGAGTTGCAAAAGGTTTTATTTTTAATATTATATATCTAGTGTATTTTAAAATAAATTGACATTTTTGGCTCCTAACTTTTGCAATGTTATATACAAATCTCTCTATATTGTATGTCTTCATTTTTATTTGATACCAATCTGTCAAGTTCCCTAAAATAGCTTACAGAAGATCTCGAAAATTACTTAGCTACTGTAGAATGAGAAGGAAAATGTTGGTCCATATCCCTGCAGTCCTTACTTAGGAAACCTTCCTGAAATCAATAGGCATTTTGAGTAAGGACTTTCAAAACTTTCTCCATTTAAGGTAATTGAAGGCAGCTTTCAGAATAACCTCAGTGCAGCAGCCCACAGTGGTTTATACAGAACTCATGGAATAAAGTAGAGGCCAAAATGAGTTGGGTCATGCAGAGTAACAATTTCATTGAGAGTGTACCAAAGTACAGACCTCTCATTTGTAAAAATAACATAGCTATAGTTAAATATGTGACTATTGAAGACATTTTAAAATATATTTTCAAAAACATTAATTTTTTGGACTGACCTTTTTATGATATATCTGTATAGTTGTGAGGTTGTGGGTTTTTTGTTGTTGTTTTGTTTTTTGTGGTGTGGTTTGGTTTTTTTAATGTTACAGCATAAGCCAGTGATTCTCAAACTTTTGTACTGGTGATCCATTTCACATAGCAAGCCTCTGAGTGCGCCCCCCCTTTACAATTAAAAAAAACCCTAGCATAATCTGTAAGATATATTTCCTTCAAGTTTCCCTTAAAGTATTTCCTAAAAGTTTCTCTGAAGGAAATGCTCACTGCAAAATGCATTAGCAGATCTGCTTATTAAATTACATCATAGCCACAAGTCCAGTAGCACTGAGCTTTGAAAGTAGCATGGGTATGTTGTTGTCAGGCAGTTGAGAACACTGGAGAGTTCAAGATTTCTTCACAGTAAAGATGTGAAAAGTAATTAGAATGTATCGCTGGATGTTGTTCATAAGCAATTATCTATGAATATATAGAGGCTTGATTTTTCTCAGCAAACAAGCGACACTGTTATAATTATTTAGAATGAAAAATAAAGTCAGTGACTCAGACACCGAGAGATTGGGTGGATAACTTTATTAGTTCCTAGTGTAAGGTCTGAAGTGCAGATGCTAATCTAATAACAAGACAGCATTAAAATACAGTACAAAAAATGGGAGAAGAAAACTCCATTTACCAGGTCAGGCTGATATATTACATGACTTTGGCTCTTTTGTCCAAGACCTATTCTCTTTTTCAATTTTCTGTCCACATTTTTGTGACCAACTCTAATTGTCAGTGGGAGCTTGGAGAAAGGAGCACTGACCCCTTAATGCTAAAAATGTGATGTAATGAAAAGAGAGACAAGGTGGGTTAGGTAATATCTTTTATTGGACCAACTTCTGTTGATAAAAGGGACAAACTTTTGAGCTCCATAGAGCTCTTCTTCGGGTCCCCACAGAGCTCTGTGAATCTCAAAAGTTTGTCTCTTTCACCAGTCCAATAAAAGACATTACCTGACCCACTTTGTCTCTCATAGCCTGAGTCCAACATGACAACCACAACACTGCAAACATCTAATTAAAAAGCATTCCATCTAGTGAATGTGCTGTGTTAAGGAGCTCTGCAAAAATTCTTAGTTAATGCTTTTTGTGTTTGCATTTCTAATTTTAAAATCTTTTTTTAGTGTGCATGTATACTTTAGTAAATCGGCTTTTTTTAAAGTCTCTGTGCTTAGAAATTTACCAGTATAAAAAAGGACTCTCTCTGAGTCATGGTAAGACACTTGTTCAAAGTAAACTGATCTGAGGGATGAACCTTGATATTAAGCTGGTTTTTGTCTTTTTATGGTACTTGCAGATCAGCCATTTATTTGTTTGGCACAGTTTGTTTTGTTACCTTTTTCTATTGTAGTGGTGTAAATAATGGTCTAGCTAACGTGTATGTCTCATAACCACTGCATGGACTCATTGCTGCTGAGTTGCATGTTGTATGTCCCATACTGGCAATAGCTAGTGAAATTCTTCTTTAAATCAAGTGGTAGAGGTCTGAATGCTTTTTGGAGCAGAAGGATATGGGTTCTGTCCCTACCACCTCCACTAAGGCCCAGGTGGTCATGGTGCATAATCTGTTAACCCTGAAGTGCTAGGTCACCACAAGTGTGTTACCAGTAGTATACACCTCTACCCCAATATAACGCTGTCCTCAGGAGCCAAAAAATCTTACCATGTTACAGGTGAAACTGCGTTATATTGAACTTGCTTTGATTGATATATGCCTATCACATAGAGCTGGAAGGGACCGTGAAAGGTAATCAAGTGCAGTCCCCAGTACTGATTTTGCCCCAGATCCTTAAGTGGCCCCCTCAAGGATTTAACTCACAACCCTGAGTTTAGCTGGCCAGTGCTCAAACCACTCAGCTATCCCTTCCCCCTGCCAGAGTGTGTAGCCCTGTCCTCCCCAGAGCACTGCTTTACCGCGTTATATCCGAATTTATGTTATATTGGGGTAGAGGTGTATTAAATTCTGTATTAATACCACCAGTATCTGCTAGTCGTGTGTGACTGTGTAAAAGAAAGGCTATTCCAGGATTTCTGCTGACATTCTGTTTGTCCAGTTTTGATCGTGAGTACATTGTTCTACTCTTAAACGTTTATATTTGCTGTGCCAAAAGTAATGATTGTCATAATTATTATACATCGCATTATTGTGACCAATATAATCATATATTCTGCAGACTATTAGATGTGCCCCCCTTGTAGGTTATTGAAAGTACTGTATATGTAATTAATGTGAGAGTAGTTACTTTGGGACATGGAGGCCATTGGGATCTGAGAACGGAGTGGGTAAGTTTTACACATTAAGGTATTCCCAGGAACAAATCATAGCAGCAGCGGATAAAGATCAGGATGAAATCTTGACCCTGGTGAAGTTAATGGCAGAAGTCCCATTTCACCATAGGTCATTCAAAACAAGGTAAGCAGAGCCTGACCCCTGCAGACATCCCACACTCTTGCTTCTATTTAATGTACCTCTACTTGAATTACATTTAAGGCACAGTAATTTCACAACATATTTTCCAAAAAAAGTAGTACACATGTATCATTCAAAGTACATGACGGTGCCCTACATATCTGTCCTGCCATCAGCAGAACAGAAGTTTTGACAATCTAAATTCTGCCTTTCCTGAGGAATGATTACACAGGGAATTAATAAAGTACTGTTTGGTGGCTACCAACTAGCAGATCCATATTAACATTTCTATTTGCATTAGAAGCTAATTTTCAAAGTATTTTCCGTTAATTTGCCAGGGAGATACCTGTCAAGTTAGCAATTAAACTGTAATTGGTCACCCAGGTGCTTACAGGGATTAATAGATCTCTCCCTTCAACATATGTTCCCGAGTTTGAAATAATAGCTATACTGTATGGTAGCATGACCCCACTTGAGTCTAACAAAAAAAAATCAAATTCCATCATATTTTAATGCAAATTTTACCTTTGTAAGTGATGGCCTGGAAAGAAAGAGTTTCCATGGTAACCTTGGGGAACACATAACCTGTTTATCATAACTTCTCTATGAAGCAAATTGAGGGGTGGGTAATATGCTTTGATGTCAGCTATATTTTCCATCAGGCATCATTCTAGTGCTGAGTGTATAGATAATTTAACTAAGCGCAACTGTATTTTCTTAAGTAAACTTAGAAAAAAATCTTACAAAATGGCATTGGAAGTAACTGTGGTATGCAGCATTCAAAACCACTAACTGACCTTTTTACTTCTGTCTCCAGTTTGACAATCAGGTCAACAACCTGAAAGACCCAAATCAAAAATTAATACTTATAACAGGTCTCTTCCACTGCTTTCTCTCTTTTTTCTTCTCTCTCCATGCTTTGTGCTCCATATTAAGGTATCCCTGATACTGTTCAAAGGCACTTAAAGTTGTTGTTTTCTTGTTATTCCATTTTAACACTAAAAATACTGCTGTATCTCTGAACTTCTATATTGTGGCACTATCACAGAAAAAGAATATATTGATTATATTTCACATTCAGTCCTGACCATAGTAGTTGAGATGGTAGCTTCTGGAGCTGCCATTAGCCAGGAGTGAGTTTGATGTCTGCAGCCTGCTGGAGGGTTGTATTTTCCTGCAGATGTATTGTAACTCTTGGGTAAAAGAAAGTATAAATATAACATTTTTTAAGGTCATTAGGAGTAAGGAACAGATGTTGAGATTTTTTCAGAGTACTGCTTTGAAGTGCCATTTAGGAGTCAACTAACTGACAAGACTGACCCTCTCGGCAGTGAATTTGGGACTGGAACACAGGGAAGGCATTGCCCACAATACCCCATCTGGTATCCATCTGGTACCAGCAAACAACAGACAGTACCAGATCACAGAGAAACTATACCAACTGCTCAACTGGTATCAGCAAGCAAGGAAGGTCGCCACCCAACAGCAGTTGCAAGCATGAGAAACAATGTCTGTAGCATTTGCAGACTGGTACCACAGGATCCAAAAGAACCTGATGCCAGAGCATATGGAAGGCAACTGCTCTTGAAACCTGCTCATGCTGACGCAGTTTGCTCAGTATTAATCCAGGGATTTTTTTTTTTTTAGACAGATTGAATTGGCAGTGTGGAGAGCTTTTGTCATAATGCCATTGCAAGAGAGAGACTCTCTTTAGTCATATCTGTGTTTAACAGGATTAAGGTGGATTTAATACCCCGTGATACAGACTAACCATTGAAATTCTAAGAAGGTTGTTCCAGTGTGCTGTTAAATCACAACAGATGGAATTGGGGTTAAATTTTAACAACTTGATGATAACTTTGCTGTTTTCTTTAACATGAGCTGTTTGGGGGGCCGGGATTGTGGAGGGGGTTTGTTTTCCACTTTGATCTACTAGCTTGCTTGCTTTTTTTCCTTTGTTCTGGTTTCCCCACCCCATCTCCTTTTCTTCCCTGAGGTGGTGCACTGGTTGGTACAGTAGCTAAGTGTTTAGAATGTAATAATACAAGTGAGAGATTTACTGCCTCTAGGCTACCCCTTCTACTCTTGAGGACCTCCAGCAAGGCAAGATTTTATAGACAATGAAAGCCTTTCTCTCCCCTGTGAGTCTGCCTAACTGTAGGAAGCTTTTGACTGTCTATTTCCACCACTTGCTCTGCAATTTTATTCATGCCCTGCTATTTCCCTCCCTCTCCAACGTGCACACACCACCCCCGCATCCAGCATCAACACCAGATGCAGGCAGATATGGCAGTATATCAGAGTCAGATTCTGATCATTAAAAGCTACAAAAGCTGGACTGGAGTCTTTAGTCTGCCATCACCATAATGAATATAAATCTTGAGATGCTCTCCTGTTTGCTCCCCAGGTTCTGACATTACAATCTCATTTTCCCTAGTAAAGTTAAATGATTGTGCATGCGCAGCAGAGAGTAGCCATTGCATATTGGCATTGGGTGCTGAGAACTCTGCTGACTTAGCTGAAGAAAGATGCTGAAAGCCCCTGACTTTGAGAGGAAAAAAATTCAATTCAATTTACTCCATACAGTGTCTCTCATACAAAGTATTTCAAAATGCTTTATATTAAGAGATAACATAATGAGAAAATGCCTTATAGAACTGGGTACACAGATAGCAAGTCAAAATGATGCAAGATGATGAACTGGAGTAAAAGAAAAGAAGACTGTAATTTAAAAGCGGTAATCATGTGGATAAATAGTCTTGTAAACTAATTACAGTGAAGGGAAAAGCAAAGAATGCAAGATGGGGAGGAGCAAAAAGAGGATTAGTCTCAATCATAGGCTAACACAGGGGTAGGCAACCTATGGCACGCGTGCCAAAGGCGGCATGCAAGCTGATTTTCAGTGGCACTCTCACTGCCCAGGTCCTGGCCACCGGTCCGGGGGGCTCTGCATTTTAATTTAATTTTAAATGAAACTTCTTAAGCATTTTAAAAACTTTATTTACTTTACATACAACAATAGTTTAGTTATATATTATAGACTTATAGAGAGAGACCTTCTAAAAACGTTAAAATGTATTACTGGCACGCGAAACCTTAAATTAGAGTGAATAAATGAAGACTCGGCACAGCACTTCTGAAAGGCTGCCGACCCCTGGGCCAACACAAAGAGTTGGATTTAAGGTAGATTTTTGACAAGATGGGAAGAACTGGCTCACAGCATTTTGTAAAATACTTAAAAGGGAGATGGCCTGTGCTGCTCCCCGCCCCCCAACCCCGCCCCGCAAAAAAGTTAATCAACAGTTAAATGGCTCCTCCTCTTAGAGGTTTGGGATGAGACTATGTGAATTGATATGGTTTCATGTTAAAGTTATGGAAATGCACCTACTATCTGAGGAAGAAACAATGCAGACATGATATAAACCTCTCTACTGAGGTGGAGGTTGGGGGTGGTGTTAATGTTCTTCTATTATTAGTTGAACGGTCTCTGCTTCTCTGTTTTAACCATGAGTAGTAAGTATTGTGAGTGAGGATCACCAATCTGGTTTTCATTAAAGACAATTAAGAGGTAGAATTAACAAAAACACATTATAGGATTAATGGAAAGAAAAGCCACCCAGGGAGAAAATCACAGGCCAGGAAATGATCTAATTTAGCATGGGCAAAGGAAACTGATAGCCCTCAAGGATCTGGGACCAGGGGATCATTGAGCAGAGGTTCAGAAAACAGAATATCCACTCAGAGAGAGACTATGCTCAAAACCTTTTTTAGTTTTGCCTTAGATAACTTCATCTCCCCCTTTGCTGAATTCTCTATACTTAGTTATAGGGGATACGGGAAATGATGAGATCATGTTTTCTATTTAGCTGTGGCAATTGCCATGTTTTTAAACACAACCACTATATGGGAACAACCTGTTTCCCTTTTAAAGTTCCCATCTGCGTTTGTAGTCCCTCAGTCTATTGTCTTTATAAAGAATTTTTCTCTGTATCTAAATCTAAGTCACAAGTTCACCTCCATGAGTAAGAGTTAGGGCCTTACTGAGGAGAAAAAATAAATACTAAGTTAATCAGCCCTACTAGTTTCAAGTTTGATGCACAGTTGTCATTGAAGTTTCCTTGTGGTTTTGGGATAAGGAAGAGGGATATTGACAAACAAAATCATGGTATATCAGCAACACCACTATCTAAGCCCTATTGTTTATATCTCTTTTGTTTGTTTGTTTTCCAAAAGAAGAGGGCTCATGAGATTAAGAAACACTTAATTGTCTTGCAAGCTGATTGTCAAATTAGTGTTCTGACTGCTTTGGCTGATCTTTTAAGCAAAACTGTTCAAAACCACTAACCAGGGAAACCAAGATCATCAGTAACTCTGATGTGCTTGTCTCTGTGCATTTTTTATGGGAAAGAGGAAGGATGGTGTAATTATTATCTTTTTTCTTTATACAAGAATGTTTTCTTCACCCAAGGGAAATGCATTCTAGCAGCATGAACATAACTATTAATCAACGCTTATAGCGATAATCAGTGAATGAAAAATGATGACCAGAAACTGAAAATGTGCTAGCATAGCTGCCTTGAAGATCTTCCTTTGAGATCATGCCCTTGCATTTTAACATGGATAATTCTTTAAAGTGAATAATTCTTACAAAATTAATGTTGATGTATTCTGAAATGCAGTGATTTAGAAAACTCGTCCTTTTTTTTCACCCTGTGTGAAAAATATATACACACTAAGAGTGGGTGATAGATTAACATCGTGAGAGGTAATGTTTTAAAGACATTCCAATATATTACTTGCTGTCCTAAAAATGTTTGAGACAGATCATCAACAAGGGTAAGCAGCATAGCATCTGTGAATTAATTTGGACATAGGGACACAGGGTTCTCCACTCTTAGAATGGTGGTTAAGTGTGTGCGAAAACACGTATGGTTCCTGCTTTAATTATATATTTTCCCTGAAAAAGGAAGTGAGCCTGAGGAGAGATGCAGGTGTATCTCAGTATTCCAAGAAGAATTTGATGCTATTAAAATGATGATAAACATTGTCAAAAAATAGTAGGAGGGGCAAAGGAGGTATTACTCTCAGAGTCTTTGATCCTGCAGAGTGCTAATTACTCTGGCCCAGATTCAGCATGTAAACACACATCTAACTTGTTAAGCATGTGAGTAGTCCTACTAAAATCAGTGGGACTATCAATGTGCTTAAAGTTAAGCACAGGCTTAAGTACTTTGCTGGACCGTGCCCAGAATGCTCGGCACCTTAAAAGCCTGAGCTCACAGAGCATTAATTTAAAAATAAGTGAGGATTTGACCCTGCACCTGGGACTCTGTGCAGACAGACACAGGGGTCAACCCACACAGGGCCATTTGTTGGATCAGGTCCCTAAAATATTTGCTCATCATTCTGAGCTGTCAAGGAGATGCTAAGGGTAAGAATTAGTTGCCTCCCTGCCCAACATAAGATATTCAGGGCATCATATAATAATTTAAGACATAAATATAAAATTACCCCAAATTTAATCTAAAATAGAAACAAATGCAAGAAATTCTTCAGAAGGCATAGTGCAGTTCCATGAGCACATGGAAAACATTGATTCCTTCTTCATTCTCCAAAACTAACCTGTATTTAGGTTTAGCGCATACTAGGGAAGTCAAAGTGATCTCGGTCAAATAGAGGCGATTCTGAGGTTTTCCACTGAAGGTCATTTGGGTTTGCCATCACAGCCACTTGAAAACGAAAAGAGTATACAATGGAGAAGTATTGAAGGTGCTATTCTATGTCCAAACAATGACAGAGCAGTGTTGATGTGATCATATAACACTCGTCCCTTCTTTGAAGAATGCTTCTGTCATTAAAATCGATGCAACTTAATTAAAGCAAATTATAGATAGATACATCTATAAATAAGATATTAAAGTGTGCCGCTGAATATGATAATTGCCGCATATTTAGCAATCAGCATGTGTGTTCTGCTTTTGCCAGGAGGGATTTCTTTCAGTGAAATCAATGGAGCTTTATTAAAAACCATCCAAATTAGAGGGAGAAATGATGAGTGTTATAATAATGCAAAATCACTGTTTCAACTTTCATTGCAAAACCAGGAAACCAAAATACATCCCTTTTTCTGTTTGTAAGGAAAACATCCGAAATATTCTTTTGAACTAGGGACACAGTTAGAATTTTTAAATTTAAGTGTTTGCCTTTTGATTGAAAAATTAAACAGATGGATGATGGTCTTGAAAGACGTAGTAATAAGGGTATCGTAGAATCCAGGGGTGGAAAAGACCTGTTTGACCACCCAGGCCAACTCACTGAGTTCAGCAAATCCATCTCTCTGTATAACATCCTTTCTTCCACTTTGACTAGAAAAGAAATATGTATCAAGTCAAATGGCTGTTTTTTTAAAATGTCCAGTTGCTAGAGCTATGTGACTGGTTAAAATGCTGAAGGTAAAAATGTTGAGTTTTAAATTTTGACCTTTGCACAAAACATTAAGAGGAAGATGGGGACAAATTCATTTTTACCTCCTTCAGTTTTTCTCAATTTTCACCTAATAGAAAACAAAAACCAAGTGTGTCTCAGCAGAGGGGAGATCTGCAGGTCAAAGAGCAAATTCCTCTTACCATGGCTCTTTTTTGCATGCTGAATGGCAACCTATGTGATTAGAAGTGCTCACAGACAAAAGCAGAGCTTTGAGAAGGGAGGTCAGACAAACATCTGGAGCAAGCCCTGTAACAGATAATCACAAGGAATGTACTAAGCAGCAAAGCATATAGCATGCTATGCTTATTTTCAGCCTCCTGCCCAAAGATCTTAGAGTGCTGGGTGGATATTGGGTGGGCTTTTCAAAAAACGTCAACTGACTTAGGAGCACAAATCTCATTGGAAGTCTAAGGAGTCATGCACTGGTTTCCACCCATTGAATCTCACATCATCCTTGTGAGCTAGGTGAGTATAATTATTATTATGTCCTGTGTGTCCTACACGCGCCTGTCCTATCCCATCCCAGGTAGTGGCTTTATATTACTGCCCTCTCTGGTGTAAGTTCAGTGGAAGCTGGAGTTTTCAGTCAGCATAAGATTTATTTTACACTGGATTATAACTCCATTCTAACAAACCACAAACTGAAAGGATATAGCAGGGAACTCCGGTAGCTCACCAGGGAATTCATGACCTATCAGATAGGCAAGATAGAACCCAAGAGAGACGCAGAATGCCATCCAGAGTGAGGTCTCCCAAAAAAGGGAGTACAGGAGTTATGGGAAGAGAATTATTATTATTTATATTGTGGTAGCACCTTGGGATCCCAATCATAGCCCAGGACCACTTCATGTAATCAGTGTACAAACACACAGTCTCTGCACTGAGACGTTTAATGGACTCCTTGTGTCAATATAGAGATTTTTAGAGGTTTGTTTGTGTACAAACAATAGCCAGCCAGCACCAGGAATGCTCACTGGCCCCTGTATTGAATGGCATAGCCCAAATAGTTCCTGGCTAAGTAGATTTCCTAACCCTAAACTTATGTTGGATTCAGAGAACAGACCGTAAGACAAGTCAAGTATGGACAAGGAGGAATGAAATGAAACGTTTCCTGAGCAAAAGAAGTGAGACTACCATTTGCAAACGATTCTCAGCATGAAAGAGAGTACTTATCTGCTTGTGGCTATACTCTTTTTTGGTACCACCAATTATCTATAGGTAAATCCAAGAAAGTATTTCCAGATACCCAATTAACAGTCAGTTCATGACAACACTCACTGGCACATGACAACTCATGCCTTGTCATTCCAGCACAGGCCCTCTGCAGCTCTAAGATATTTGTTCACTGGGTTTAATCTATATGTGCATATTCACATAATTTTTGGTTTGGGGGCAGTTTTCTTTGGAAGAATTGTCAGGTTTGGGAAATTATTTGCAAGCAGCCTATCATTTTTTCTTCTTACAAGTCTTCAGCTAAAGTACCATACAGCTATCATAGTTGGCAGGGCCATAGCTTACTGTGACATTATCTGATTAAAAAATATGACCATATAGATCATTTTGCAACTACTGTTATATATTTGCAGCAAATATTGTACAAAGATTGTTGAGCAAGATGCTAACTCCCATGAAGTAATTAACCAGATATTCCATGTAAGATATCTGCAAAGATGTCCTAATTTGCCAGATATGATAATTGTGTTTATATGCTTGTATCACCTTTGTATTATGAGTTATAGATATGTATGTATGTCTGTGTTTCAAACCTGTGCTATGCTTCTGGGTGACACCCCCACACAGTTTGGCATCAGCACTACCTAGCCTGCTTGATGGCCCTTTAAGGACCATCAGCTGTACAATTAACGCATTGAGAAAAGGCAGATACACCTTATGATTCAGCAAGGCATGCAGGGAAATGCCTGTGGAGAGAACTCTAAGGCTTCCAAACCATATGCTGCACAGCTTGTGTTGGAAACAAAGGGAGCACAGGCCGCATGGCAAGAGACTATAAAAGGCAGTTACATCTTCTCCATTTTGTCTTCAATCCTGCTTCTTACCTCTGGAGGAACTTTGCTACAACCTGAAGCTCTGAACGATGGACTGAATGACCTATCCAAGCTGTGGATGTACTCCAGAGACTTGACCTAAGCCAGCAGTTTATTCCATCACTGCTATAAGCCTTAGCCAAGAACTTTACCAGTACTGTATGTAATTGATTCCTTTAACCAATTTTAACTCTCACCTTTCCTTCTTTTTACAAATAAACTTTTAGATTTTAGTTAATAAGAATTGGCTGTAGCATGTATTTGGGTAAGATCTGAAACATTCGTTACTGTGGAAGGTAATGTGTCGGATCCTTTGGGATTGGTAGAACCTGTTCTTTTTTATGATGAAATAAGATTTACAGAAATTTTCATATATTCAACGTGGATGGAGGCCTGAGGCTGGATCACTTTAAGGGAACTGTGTTGTTTGGACTTCTGAGTAACCAGTAAGGTAATAAAGAAGCTGTTTTATGCTTGCTTGGTGAATCTAAGTATTGGACTATCCACCAGCTTTTTGGGGTTTGGCTGTCCCATTCTTTGCAGTTCACCCTGAGTGACCACAGCTGGCTCCCCACGAGGACCCCAGGCACAGTGGCATAGTCGGCGGGATGCACATTACCACAGGTAAATTGGGGTTTTGGCTCAGAACCACATGCTTGTCAACATTTAATTTTGATATTGGAGAGTTTAAGGGTTAAAAATCAGTTACAGTGACTGACCGATGGTCAAGAGCCTGAAAGAAAAAGTCTGGAAGAATTGTGCTTAAGCAAAAAGCCCCAGAGCAGGAACTGAAAAAATCTGTTAATTGCCAGTGATAAGGAAGCAGACCCAGAGAAAGTGCTTGCAGTGAGAAACCGGTACCTAGAACTTGAACAAAAGCAAAAAAAATAGCTGATATGGTAGGAGAAGCTGCTGAGAGAGAGTGCCTGTGTTTTGAACGTGAACAAAAAATGGCATATATTTGATTGAAGAACTAGAAGCTAAGGCAAAAGTGGACAGACTTAAGCTCCAGTTCAAGAGAAGAAAGGAACAACAGGAACTGTATCATACTGAAAAAACAGTTCTTCTTTGAGTGATTGCTCATATCCATTCCAGTCAGGTGTGCGCGCGCCGCGTGCACGTGCGTCAGAAGACTTTTTTACCCTAGCAACACTCGGCGGGTCAGCTGGGCGCCCCTTGGAGTGGCGCTGCTATGGCACCGGATATATACCCCAGCCGACCCGGCCACCCTTCAGTTTCTTCTTACCGCCCATGTTGGTCGTTGGAACAGTGGAGCGCGGCTTAGCTGACCTCCACCTTCCCTAGCTACTCATAGTTTCTCATTATCGTATACATAGTTATTATTCTTGTAGATATATATATATTAGATAGATTTAGTTGTAAGTTCTTACATTAATAGTATAGTTAGTTTAGTACTACTTAGCGGGGTTCGGGGAGTAGCCCCTTCCCCACACCCAGTGCCGGAGCTCATGCCCGGCTCACTGGGTTTCAAACCGTGCTCAGCCTGTCACAGGCCAATGCCAACAGGAGACCCACACGACTCCTGTTTGAAGTGCCTCGGGGAATCGCACTTAACAGCTAAGTGCCCTATTTGCAAGGCTTTCAAGCCGCGAACTAAAAAGGAGCGGGACATCAGACTGAAACAGCTCCTCATAGAGGTGGCCTTGACACCGCCACCTTCGGCACCGAGCGCCGGTCAGTCGGTGAGCAGAGGCACCCCTACGGCACCGAATCGCACCAGTACGCCTAAAGACTCTCGGCACCAGCCGCCATTGGCACCAAAGTCGACTCCCCGTCGTTCCCTCTCCCCGAGGTCGAAGAAGGCCAAGACTCCTGCTGCTTTGGCACCGCCCACGCCACAGCCAGAGAGTGCGCCCAGATTGGACCGTCTGGCGCCGATACCCGCCGCGGCACTGACTAAATTGGCACCGTTGATTCCGGTCCCACAAGGGCCGTCGAGTCCGGTGCCTGATAGCTCCCCGGCGCGTGCCGCGGTAGAGCTCACCACACCATCCACGCCAGAGGCATTTTCGGCGGCAAGAGACTTAATCACCTTAATGGACTTGGCACTGCCTCTACCCCCGGCACCGCCGGTGCGGGTAATCCAATCTCGGGGCAAGGCGACCCTGACTAGACCACCATCTGTCGGCACAGCGGACCAGCACCGCTCAAGATCGCGGTCCCGCAGACGCTCCAGATCGAGATGACGCTCCCGCTCTCGATGCCGCTTGCAGTCCCGGCACCGTTCCCCTACACGGCACCGGTCAGACTCGCGGCACCGGTCGGACTCCCGCTCTCCACCTCACTATCCGCGGCACCGCTCCAGTTCTCAGCGCCGATCCAGGCACCGTACCTCTCGGAGCCATTCACACCGCAGGGACTCAAGATCTCGGTCGACCTCCCGGCACCAGTCTGGTTGCAGGTCCCGATCTCGATCCCAGTACCACTACGAATACCGGCACCAGTCCCCGTTAAAGAAGGGAGCGAGATCCATCGGAACCTCAGCCCAAGGTTTCTCTGCTCCTCCATGGCTATCCAGGCAGACGTCAGTGTCCTCTCACACAGAAAGTTATTACGACCAGGAGCGAGATACGGAGGTGCCTACCGGGGTCTTCCAGGAGGTCCGGTCTCAGGACCCAGGACCTCACCAGTGGTGTCCTTTTGGACACCCTGGGCGTACTATCAGGCCCCAGGTGCTTCATTGCTCCAGACCCGCTCCGCTTCCTCAGAGCATCGAGCTCCAGAGGCCACCATTAGCCGTCCCCCTCCAGCTGGGACAGAGGAGCAGATAACCCATCCACCAGGTTCCCCGGTACCGCTGGAGCAGGAACCGACCCATGAGCAAGAGGCCATTCAGGACCCCCTCATCCCCGGCATATCATCCTCTTCCTCCCCAGACGAGGCAGTGGCAGGGACCTCATCTTCAGGACCCCGCCGATAGACCTCAGAGCCCATCAGGACCTCCTTAGGAGGGTAGCGCTCAACATCAGTCTTCCCGTAGAGGAAGTCCCGGAGGTCGAGGACCCAGTTGTCAGCATCCTGTCGGCAGATACCGCCACTAGGGTGGCTTTGCCTTTCATCAAGACCATCCAGGCCACTGCTGACACCTTATGGCAGTCCCCAGCCTCCATTCCCCCTACGGCAAAGGGAGTTGAGAGGAAATACATGGTACCCTCTCGGTGATACGAATACCTATACGTCCATCCTCCTCCCTCCTCATTAGTTGTCTAATTGGTCAACGAGAGGGAATGCCATGGCCAACAGGCGCCAGCCCCCAAATCAAAGGAGACTAGGCGGGTGGACCTACTGGGCCGCAAGGTATATTCGGCAGGTGCCCTTCAGCTCCGGGTGGCCAACCAGCAGGTTCTTCTGAGCCGTTATAGCTACAACACTTGGGCGGAGGTGGGTAGATTCACAGAACTTCTATCCCCGGACTCTCACCAGGAATTTGCCGCATTCTTTGAAGAAGGGAAGAAGGTGGCTAGAACCTCCCTCCAGGCTTCTCTCGATGCGGCAGACTCGGCAGCCAGAACTCTGGCCTCAGGTATCACCATGAGGCGTATCTCATGGCTACAGGTCTCCAACCTGCCATCCGAGCTCCAATACACCATCCAGGACTTACCCTTTGATGGCAAGGGTCTGTCCTCTGAAAAGACCGACCCCAGGTTGCAGAGTTTAAAGGACAACAGGGTCATCATGCGTTCGTTGAGCATGCATACGCCTGTGACCCAACGCAGACCCTTCCGGCCCCAACCCCACCGGCCGTACTTTGTGCCCCGGCACAGACAAGACTTCAACAGAAGGCGCTGGTGGGGTGGCCGTAGACGCCAGTCCGGACCCCAAGGGGGCCAAAACCATGGCCCCCCAAAAGCACCTCTGGGGCTTAAGTCTACCTTTTGAAGGTACGCACGAGGACGGCATACCAGTTTCAGGACAGGATCCTTCTCCTCCCTTCTCCAGCCACCTCTCCTACTTCCTCCCGGCGTGATCCCAGTTGACCTCAGACATCTGGGTCCTATGGACGGTGAAACAAGGATATCACCTTCAATTTGTTTCAACCCCGCCTTCCCACCCTCTAACACAGTCCGTCTTCAGGGACCCCTCTCACGAGCAAGTCCTCTTACAAGAGGTGCAGTCTCTCCTCGCCGCAGGAGCAGTAGAGGAGGTACCACCAGACGAGAAGGGAAAAGGGTTTTACTCCCGCTACTTTCTGATCCCCAAGTCCAAGGGAGGCCTCAGGCCCATCCTAGACCTGCGAGACCTCAACAGCTTTGTGGTCAAGTTGAAGTTCCGCATGGTCTCCCTGGGGACTATTATCCCGTCCTTGGATCCTGGAGACTGGTATGCCACCCTCGATATGAAGGACACATACTTCCATATCGCCATCTTCTCTCCACACAGGAGGTTTCTTCGCTTTGTAGCCAATCACCGGCACTTCCAATTCACGGTCCTCCCTTTCGGCCTCTCTACGGCCCC
Organism: Gopherus flavomarginatus; assembly: GCF_025201925.1. Taxonomy (NCBI): domain Eukaryota; kingdom Metazoa; phylum Chordata; order Testudines; family Testudinidae; genus Gopherus; species Gopherus flavomarginatus. The sequence goes on along the minus strand of NC_066626.1, from coordinate 20,059,449 downwards.
AAGGGTGTTTACGAAGTGTATGGCCGTCATCGCCGCCCACCTCCGCCGGCAGCAGATACATGTATTCCCGTATCTGGACGACTGGCTCATCAAGGGAAACTCCCGGACTCAGGTCAGACAGCACGTGGACATAATCACAGACCTATTCTCCCGGTTGGGGCTGCTCCTCAATGCGGAAAAGTCCACACTGGTTCCCACACAAAGGCTGGACTTCATAGAGGCAACCCTGGACTCCACTCGAGCCAGGGCCTACCTACCTCAGCCACGTTTCCAGATGATCACGGTGATCATTCGAGGTCTGCAGAACTCCCCAACCACCTCGGCTCGCACGTGTCTCGGCCTACTAGGCCACATGGCCGCCTGCACTTATGTGACCAAATATGCCAGGCTCCGCCTCCGGCCCCTTCAAACATGGCTCAACTCAGTCTACCGCCCGGGCAGGGACCCAATAGACATTCTGGTGACAGTTCCCCCGAGCACCTTACGCTCCCTCGACTGGTGGCTTACTCCCTCCCTGGTGTGTGCAGGGCTACCGTTCCATCCACCACAGCCCTCGCTGTCCCTAACAACAGATGCGTCATCTCTCGGTTGGGGGGCTCACCTCAGTCACCTTCATACCCAGGGCCTTTGGGCATCACAGGAGCTGACGCTCCACATAAATGTCCGGGAGCTGAGAGCAGTCCGCCTCGCGTGCCAGGCGTTCCAGCAACATCTTCACGGCCGTTGTGTCTCAGTGTTTACAGACAACACAACGGCCATGTATTATATCAACAAACAGGGAGGGACTCGCTCTTCTCCCCTGTGTCAAGAGGCCATTTGACTCTGGGACTTCTGCATAGCCCACTCAATAGACCTGGTGGCATCCTTTCTCCCAGGGGTTCAGAACACTCTGGCGGATCAGCTGAGCAGATCCTTCATTCGAATGGTCGATAAGACCAGATGTTTTTCATTCGATCTTCCAGAGGTGGGGTTTTCCCCTCATAGACCTGTTCGCCTCTCGCACGAACAGGAAATGCCAAGTGTTCTGCTCCTTCCAGGGTCTTTCACCGGGATCAATCACGGACGCATTCCTCATGTCGTGGGGGCACCACCTGCTCTATGCCATTCCACACCCACCCTCCTTCCCCACTGTCGGAGTAGCCGGCAAGAAGGAACTGAAGAGTGGCCGGGTCGGCTGGGATATATATCCAGTGCCATAGCGGCGCCACTCCAGAGGGCACCCAGCCGACCCGCCGAGTGTTGCTAGGGTAAAAAAGTCTTCCGACGCACGTGCACGCGGCGCGCGCACACATGACTGGAATGGATATGAGCAACACATCTCGAAGAACAACAGTTACAAAGGTGAGTAACCGTCTTTTCCTTGCAATAACAAAGATGTAGATAGAATCTATCCAGTTTGTAACAATGTTGGTATGTTGTTTTACTCTAAGCAGTTGTCTGTGTGTAACCAAATTTACTCCAGCACTACCACATTTTATGTAAATGCTTTTACCGTGAGCTTGGGTGAAGATAACCCCATAACTTGTGCAGAGAATGTAAAAGTCAATGGTAAACCCTGTTTAGGGCAAATTATAGCTTCTAATATCACTCTTGTTAAAGCAGATCTTATCAAAGAGAGAGATTATTTACCAAATCAGAGTGCAAATATTGTAATCCTCTATGAGTTTCCTATAAGTGTGCCTTTAGACAGAATCCGTCTTGAATGGAATGATGTTAAACTTGGAGTTATAGCTGGTGTAAGGAAGTTATTGCCTAAGGATCTTTTGATTGGGGAGTTATATTAAAGCTTTGTTCAGTCAGGCTGACATACACCAGTCACAAGAAAGAAATAATCCTGGACCTGTGTCTATTGGGGCGAGGATTTGCTTATGGAGGGTTTCTCCAAATGTTTGTCTGAGGAAGATGGCTGTTTGTCTGCGCAAAGAAGCAGTGCATATGTGGAAAAAAAATTCTGTGTGTCTGGTATCTCAGAAGTGAATCTGGCATTAGATAAGGCTCAGGAAGATGTTTCTCTAGAGCAAATTAAAATTGGTGATCAGGTTAAAGCCCTAACTGAGGAAGGAAGGGATACAATCTTGGTGAGTGGTAAATTGTTGGCTAGTAAAGCTTGGGAAAGTCAGCCTGACCCAGGTAAAAGTGATGTGCTTAAAGTACCTCAGTGTAATAAGACACTGTTTGTGGAAAACAGCAATTTACCTGTTAACAGAGAGGAAGGGAAAGAAAGTTTAGGTGAGCATAGGCTGCCTTCTGAGCTGATGGCTTTGTCTAATCAGCAGTTTGGGAAGGCAAGGTTAGTGGAACATGAGTATCCTAATACCTTACCTGTTACCAGTATGGAGAATTGTGACAGTGAAGGAATGTTCCTGTGTCTGTTAGGGATAATGACTTGCCTATGAAGGGAGCTACCCCAGTCTCCAAGCGATTGTCTGTGAACAGCCATGTGTTCTGGGACAAAGGAAAGGATATAAGTTGTTTTGTCTGTTAAAGGGAACTGTTTCTGTTTGCAGAGCAGACAGAAGAAGGCTGTCAGCCTATGATGGTTGAAAATTTATCAGCTGACCCAAAGTTGGTTCTGGATACAACTAAAGCCCAGGAAGGAAGTTTTCCTAAATTTGTGTCTGCTAGGGATGGTGACATTGCATCCAGTTAATGTCATAAATAGCTCCCAGAGTCCAAGCGATTCTGGTACTTCTGTTTTGCCTGTTGCTAGTGTGTTGCTGAGTAAAGTATGACCGCTCTGTTAACCAGGACACAAGGAAAGCATGAATGTGATTTAACTGTGTTACTCACTAACAGTGTGAAAACTTGTAACAAGGAGGAAATGATTCCTAAGCTTGTGTGTGGCAGAGGGAAAGAAAATGTTCTAACCTTTTGACTAGTGAGTCTATCAGCTTGCCTGAAAGGGAGTTATGTAAAAATTCTCGTGATGGGCCAGAGGCTATTGTGGATTTAAGTGAAACCCAGGAATAGTCTGTTGTTGCTCAGGAAAATGTTCCTTTAGAGCAAGCCCTAGGTGAAGAGGGTAAGGGCAGAATTTCTGTGGAAAATGAGTTGTTGCTTAGAATGATTCCTGAAGAGAAAAATCTTCAGGGTAGTTTTTGCAAGCAGTTTGCTGCAACTGATGGGTGTGGAAGTGATTTGATTGAGTTAACTCAGGGTGAGTGAGGCCTTGGCTACACTGGCGCTTTACAGCGCTGCAACTTTCTCGCTCAGGGGTGTGAAAAAACACCCCCCTGAGCGCAACAAGTTACAGCGCTGTAAAGCGCCAGTGTAAACAGTGCCCCGCTTTAAGGTAATCCCCACAGGGAGGTAGAGTACCTGCAGTGCTGAAAGAGCTCTCTCCCAGCGCTGACACCGTGACCACACTCGCACTTCAAGTGCTGCCGCGGGAGCACTCCTGCGGCAGTGCTGTACAGCTGCAAGTGTAGCCATACCCTCACTGTATAGAGAAAGCAACAGTTTGTTTGGGAGGCTTGTTTCAGTTCCTAACTGCCAGAGTCTTTCTGAGGTGTACAGATCCACTGCCAGTGTGGATAACTTTGAGGAGATTTCAGATGGAATAAAAATTATTAGGGACTTTAAATAGCCCTATAAGCTTAACCAGCTTGTTGGGAAGACCGTGGTGTTCGAACTCTCTCCATGTTGATTCTTTGAGTAAACAGTCTGTATCTCAGGTTCAGAGGGAAGACTGGACAACTGAATCTGCAGAGCAGGAGGGCAGTTGTGCAGTTAATCTCTTGAGAACACGGGATGGCAAGTAAACTCATTTCTAGACACTTTGGAAGTGTCTTCTATCTCTTAGTGGACTTGACATCTGATTCCATGTGGAAGCAGAGGTTGGTAATGGATGGACAAAAGAACCTTCAGTCTAACATGCTAGTGAAAATGGATGGTATCTCTTTAAGACAGAGTCCAGCGTTGGAATTGGTAACAGTTAAGGATCTGAAAATTTAGGAAGCGTGGGACCTGATTCGAATACCTGGCGGCAGTCCAGGTCTTCGTCAGGACGTCAGTGGAGGGTCTTTTACTCGCTCCGGGTCTTCCGCAGTACTGAAGGACCCACCACCAAAATGCCGCCGAAGACCCGGAGCGAGTGAAGGACCTGCCGCTGACATGCCACCGAAGACCCAGAGCGAGTGAAGGACCTGCCGCTGACGTGCCACCGAATACCTGGACCACCGCCAGGTCAGTAAAAAAAATTAAAAAGGTGCCTAAGTTAGGCGCTCTTCTTTAGGGTGCAGGGCCCTCTTAGACACTGGCATGGGGCCCTCTTAGGCATGAGGTCCAATTCGGGGGAATCGGCCTAAAGCTGGCCCTATGTCTGTGTTGATGTAAATTACTTGACTGACTGGGGGGGGAGAAAGACCTGCCTGTAGTTGTTAGCAGAAAGGACACACCCAGCTGGCCAATGAATTCGGTTAAGCAAAAGAGCTCAGATTTTGACCCTGCAGAACAGGAAGAAAGGAATGCCACAGGTTATCCTTAAAATGCCAGAACCACAATGGTATTGAGCCAAAAGCGTGGCATGACAAAAATAAACGTAAATGTACACCTGCAATGAATTTAATGTTAATATTAATGCTAATGTTAACTTCTGTGACTAATGTGTTGCTAATAACAAGAACTGTAAAAATGTACAGTGTGCCTAATCTTTTGGAAAAATCCTTGAACATGTTAAGAGTAATACCTAAAAGCACACTTTATGTTAAAAGACCTTGTGATACTAATATTTCACAGTTACTGCCTGTAACTAATCTGGAAACTGTACACAAAAAAGAGATTGCAAACCTAATGTGCTGTATGAGAAAGGAAACTGAGGCACACTACCATATTGCTTTCATGGTTAAATGCCAAGATTCCTACACTATGAAGAACATTAATACCTACATTGACTTGTTGTTAATTGGGTGCCAGACATTTGGGGGGAGTGGTCTATATAATCTGGTTTCTTGTCTCCAACAATGGCAATTATCAAATGCTAAAGAAAAACAAATATAAAAAACTCTGAAGTGGGAAATTATGGTATAATCTACTAATATGGGAGGTTTCTTCCTAACTCTTTCAGAGATTGATTGATACCCTGAAGTATAAAGGTTTATATCCTTTCCAGACTTTCAGAGATTTTATTGTCTTTACTATTGTAACTCTAGATGTTTTCATTATCCATACAAATTCCAATCCTTTTTTTAAAAAAATCTACTAAATTATTGGCCTCAATTAAACCTTTGTGGCAATGAGTTCCTCTGGTGAATTGTTCATTGTTTAAAAAAGGGTATTTCCTTTTACCTGTTACCTGCTACTCTATCAGTGTGATTGAATGCCCCTTTCTTCTTGCATTTTGAGAGAATAAATAAAAATGCTTAATCTACCAATTAGGGCTGTTGATTAATCACAGTTAATTCATGGGATTAACTCAAAAAAATTAACTGTGATTAATCGCAGTTTTAATCACACTGTTAAACAATAGAATGCCAACTGAAATGTATTAAATATTTTGGATGTTTTTTCCTACATTTTCATATATATTGTATTCTGTGTTGTAATAGAAATCAAAGTGTATATTATTTTTATTATAAATATTTGCACTGTAAAAATTATAAACAAAAGAAATTATTTTTCAGTTCACCTTATACAAGTACTGTAGTGCAATCTTTGTCGTGAAAGTGTAACTTGCAAATGTAGAAATTTTTTTGTTACATAACTGCAGTCGAAAACAAAACAATGTAACATTTCAGAGCCTACAAGTCTACTCAGTCCTACTTCTTGTTCAGCCAATTGCTAAGACAAACAAGTTTGTTTACGTTTACAGGAGATAATGCTGCCCTTTTCTTATTTACAGTGTCACCAGAAAGTGAGAACAGGCATTTGCATGGCACTTTTGTAGCTGGCATTGCAAGGTATTTACATGCTAGATATGCTGAACATTCATATGCTCCTTCATGCTTCAGCCGCCATTCCAGAGGACATGTTTCCATGCTGATGATGCTTGTTAAAAAAATAATGCATTAATTAAATTTGTGACTGAACTCTTTGGGAGGAGAATTGTGTGTCCCCTGCTCTGTTTTACCCGCATTCTGCCATATATTTCCTGTTCTAGCAGTCTTGGATGATGACCCAGCACATGTTCATTTTAACAACACTTTCACCACAGATTTGACAAAGGCAAAGAAGATACCAATGAGGGATTTCTAAAGATAGCTACAGCATTTGCTCAAGATTTAAGAATCTGAAGTGTCTTCCAAAATCTGAGAGGGACAAGGTGTGGCGTATGCTTTCAGAAGTCTTAAAAGAGCAACACTCCAATGCAGAAACTGCAGAAACTACAGAACCCGAACCAAAAAAGAAAATCAACCTCCTGCTGGTGGCATCTGACTCAGATAATGAAAATGAACATGCATCAATCCGCACTGCTTTGGATTGTTAGCTAGCAGAACACGTCATCAGCATGGATGCATGTCCCCTGGAATAGTGGTTGAAGCATGAAGGGACATATGAATCTTTAGTGCATCTGGCATGTGAATATCTTGCAACACCGGCTACAATAATGCCATGCAAATGCCTGTTCTTGCTTTCAGGTGACATTGTAAACAAGAAACGGGCAGCATTATTTCCTTCAAATGTAAACAAACTTGTTTGTCTGAGTGATTGGTTGAACAAGAAGTAGGACTGAGTGGACATGCAGGCGCCAAAATTTTACATTGTTTTATTTTTAATGCAGTTTTTTTGTACATAATTCTACATTTGTAAGTTCAACTTTCATGATAAGGAGATTCACCTAATATAAGTACTGTAGTGCAATTAAAAAATACAATTTCTTTTGTCTTTTTTCAGTGCAAATACTTGTAATCAAAAATAAATATACAGCGAGCACTATACACTTTGTATTCTGTGTTGTAATTGAAATCAATATATTTGAAAATGTAGAAAACATCCAAAAATCTTTAAATAAATGGTATTATATTATTAGCAGTGTGATTAATAGCGATTAATTTTTTTAATTGCTTAACAGCCCTATATACAATTCATTGTTTATCCTGTCCTCTCAAATGTTCAGCTTCTCTCTAAACTTACAGTCCTGATCTTTTCAATTCTTCTTCATAGTCTTCTTCATAAGCTGTATTTTAAAGAAGCCTTATTGAGGGTGAAGGAACAAACCATCCTGATGTGCAGGAAGCAGGAGCGGCACCAGGGTTTCTGGCGCCCCAGGCAGAACTCAGGGGCTGGCATTTTGTACACTTCCCATGGGGCACGCGGGAGCTTCCGGTTCCACTCCCATTGCGCCGCCGAAGAAGGACCCTCCACCGAAATGCCGCAGGTGACAGCAGCAGTCATTGAGCTGCTCAATTGCCTGCCGCTGTTTTCCACGTCACATCAGCAAAAGGTCCTACTTCGGCGGCGTGACGGGAGCGGAACCGGAAGCTCCCGTGCACCCCGTGGGGAGCGCACAAAATGCCGCCCTCCGAATCCTGGCACCCTAGGCGACTGCCTAGGGTCGCCTAATGGAAGCGCCGTTCCTGGCAGAAAGAATAGCAAATATGGCAGGCGATCAGCTTGGTTTAACAGTGAAATCTTCGGTGAGCTTAAACTCAGAAAGGAAGCTTACAAGAAGTGGAAACTTGGTCAGATGATTAGGGAGAAGGATAAAAATATTGCTAGTGTGTGCAGAAGTGTAATCAGGGAGGCCAAAACACAACTGGAGTTGCAGCTAGCGAGGGATGTGAAGGGTAACAAGACGGGTTTCTACAGGTATGTTAGCAACAAGAAAAAGCTCAGGGAAAGTGTGGGACCCTTAAGGAATGAGAGAGGCAACCTAGTGACAGCTGATGTGGAAAAAGTTGAAGTACTCAATGCTTTTTTTACCTCAGTCTTCACAGATAAGGTCAGCTCCCACACTGCTGTCCTGGGCAACACAATATGAGGAGGAGGTGAGCAGCCTTCAGTGGTGAAAGAACAGCTCAAGGACTATTTAGAAAAGGTGGACATGCACAAATCCATGGGTCTGGATCTAATGCATCCGAGGGTGCTGAAGGAATTGGCTGATGTGATTGCAGAGCCATTGGCCATTATCTTTGCAAAGTCGTGGCGATCGGGGGAGGTCCCGGATGACTGGAAAAAGGCAAATATAGTGCTGGTTCTTTAAAAAAGGGAAGAAGGAGAACCCGGCAAACTACAGACCAGTCAACCTCACCTCAGTCCCTGGAAAAATCATGGAACGGGTCCTCAAGGAAACCATTTTGAATCACTTGGAGGAGAGGAAGGTGATCAGGAACAGTCAACATGGATTCACCAAGGGAAAGTCATTCCTGACCAACCTGATTGCCTTCTATGATGAGATAACTGGCTCTGTGGATATGGGGAAAGCGGTGGACGTGATATATCTTGACTTTAGCAAAGCTTTTGATACCATCTCCCACAGTATTCTTGCCAGAAAGTTAAAAAAGTAAGGATTGGATGAATGGACTATAAGGTGAATAGAAAGCTGGCCAGACTGTCAGGCTCAATGAGTTGTGATCAATGGCTCAATGTCTAGTAGGCAGCTGGTATCAAGTGGAGTGCCACAGGGGTCGGTCCTGGGGCCGGTTTTGTTCAACATCTTTATTCATGATCTGGATGATGGAATGGATTGCATCCTCAGCAAGTTCATGGATGACACTAAGCTGCGGGGAGAGGTAGATAGCTGGAGGGTAGAGAGAGGCTCCAGAGTGACTTAGACAAATTGGAGGACTGGGCCAAAAGAAATCTGATCAGGTTCAACAAGGACAAGTGCAGAGTCCTGCACTTAGGATGGAAGAATCCCATGCACCACCACAGGCTGGGGACCGACTGGCTAAGTAGCAGTTCTGCAGAAAAGGACCTGGGGATTACAGTGGATGAGAAGCTGGATATGAGTCAGCTGTGTTTCCTTGTTGCTAAGAAGGCTAACAGCATAGTGGCCTGCATTAGCAGGAGCACTGCCAACTGACTGAGGGAATGATTATTCCCCTCTATTTGGCACTGGTGAGGCAACATCTGGAGTATTGCATCCAGTTTTGGGCCCCCCCCCCCCCCCCCCACTACATAAAGGATGTGGACAAATTGGTAAGAGTCCAGCGGAGGGCAACATAAATGATCAGGAGGCGGGGCTCATGACTTATGAGGAGAGGCTGAGGGAACTGGGCTTGTTTAGTCTGCAGAAGAGATGGGGGGGGGGGATTTGATAGCAGCTTTCAACTACCTGAAGGGTGGAGAGAGGCGTTCCAAAGAGGATGGAGCTCAGCTGTTCTCAGTGGTGGCAGATGACAAAACAAGGAGCGATGATCTCAAGTTGCAGTGGGGAAGGTTTCGGTTGGATATTAGGAAACACTATTTCACTAGGAGGGTGGTGAAGCACTGGAATAGGTTACCTAGTAGGTGGTGGAATCTCCTTCCTTAGAGGTTTTTAAGGCCCAGTTTGACAAAGCCCTGGCCGGGATAATTTAATTGGGAATTGGTCCTGTTTTGAGCAGGGGGTTGGACTAGATGATCTCCTGAGATCTCTTCCACCCTAATCTTCTATGATTCCATGTTTCCAGTAATTTTTCACCATTTCTGCTATATTCTATAGAATAATTGAAAGTGAGCATAGTATTGCAGCTAAAGCCATTGCATTGATTTATTTAACTGTATTATAAAAGTTTCTGCAAAATTCTCTATCCCATTCCTTTTGCATTCAAATATTTTGTTTGCCTTTTTTTTTATCACTTCTATAAATTGAGCAAAGATCTATAGCGAGCTCTCCACAGTGATGGCTAGGTCTTTTTTCTGAGTTAATACTGTTAATTATTTATAGTTAATACTAAGACAAGTAAATATGGTGTTTAAAACTTATTGTGTACCAATGCTTGGACTTGAAGATCAACTTTGTTCTTACTAGTTGGTGCTTGACCTTTTAAGTTAGTCCTTCTAAAGCAAATTATTAGCCTAACTAATCCCAAAGAGCGTAGAGACTGATACAGAACCATCCTTTATACTGTTCCCAGAACATAGAGAACAATTTAAAGAGGCAGACATTTCCAGTGCAATAACTTTTTCCTTTGTCTTTTCATCAGGTCAGTATCTTCTTTCAGAAATCATTTTACTTTTGATTCAGTTATATATCATTTTTACTTATGTGTAGACAGATGAGGAAAAGGAAATGAGAAGGGATAGCTGAGCCTTTAATTAAAGGCAAAGAGAGTTTGCTCTTTAAGCTTATTGGACAGTTCTACATGGGGTGCAGAGAATCATAATAGAGGCCCATGTTTTTCACAAATGTGAAATAACATGAAATAAAACAAAAAAAACCTAACCTCACAGCAGCAGCTCCTGTGCGGTGGGGCTGGGCTTTGCTCCAGATGTTGTGACCTGGCGCACCGGGTCTTTCTGTTGTTCTGGGTTGATCCAGCCACCCACCAGGATGGAAGGGTTGCCAGGCCAAACCTAAGGGCAGTATAGTGATCCCATGTGCCAGGTCACAACACCAAAAGCGGGTGGGGCAGGCCCAGTACCATGGCACAGGAGCCATCACTGCACAGTGAGCTTCAGGCAGGCTCATTCTGCAAATGCAGGGCATCCCGACCACCCCACTTGGGCCCCCAAAATGAAATGAAAAACTATAAAATGAAAAAGGGTTTTACCGGGGTCTACTCATCAGCTTCATGGAGCCAAATTTTTGAAATTGTATCCACAATTAGTTTCTATGGTAACTGTATCTCAGAGCACAAACACACAGAACTGGCAGGAGGCACCTGATTTTATTTTCTCTGTAAGAAACAATCAGAAGATTGGTGTTTCAGGTTGTTACAATGCACACATCTAATGTAGGTTCTTTTTACTTATATAGTGACTACATGTTTTCCTTGGTAAACACCCAGTAAATTTCATCATTTCTTGTTACTGTACATTGACTGCTGTTACACTTAGTAGGCTTAAAAGTAATCACCAGGAAGCTTGCATTCCAGTTTAGAATTTGGAATTAACTACTCGTGTGTATCATTTATCCTGTGTCCTCTATCATGCATCAAGTAGGTAGGCCATGTTTTACATGATTTTTGTGCTCAGTAAACAAAAGCTTAAATCTGTTTTCTTTCCTTTGCTTTTCTGCAAAAAGTTCTGGGATTGTCTATCACCAGAGTACCCAGCTATTTAAGGAAAATTACAAACTGCTCAAATTAGAAGTGTGAGAACAGCTGAAGTGACTGTGAATTTTTGTATTCACTTTCTGTATAAAACGTGTCACTTTTACTGGTGGAAAATTGAACAAAATAATCTGTTTGGCCTTCTACCCACCTTATAAAATGTAGGACAGTGATTTTTTTCCCCTAAGTGAGATACTATTAAAGTACAGTTATTTCAAATCAGAGATGATTATTTTCTGGTACTCATCAACCCCTTAAGATTCCCCTTACCATTTTGATTCAAATCAAGAGGCATTAGCCAAGGTCCCCTCCAGAATAAGTTGTTCACTTAGCAAAAGGCTGGATTATTACTAATATTAGCTCGGAATATTAGGCGACAGACTTGGCATAATGCTACTAGTCTACAATAATTCCTGAAACTCTCTCTGCCTAGCGACTTAGTCTGATAATACATCTGTTTACACTGGACTTGTTTTTTGTTACAGATCTCTCTAAGGGATATTGTACATAAAAACATTATATACAGGTGAATATGCCTAATTACCTCACTGCACAAACTTTCCATCACAACAGGTGTTAAATCTCTTTAGTGAAACTGACGTATTGTGCATAAATGCCAAGATTGACAGAAGGATGCTCTCTAACCTGTAGAATGTGAAAAACATGTTACTTTTAGTTTTTGTTTCCTCTTTTTATAATCAGACATTTACAGAAAGCCGAGTGTGATTTATTCTTCTCTTCTTAATGAATTGTTAAGAAGTGTTTGAAAAGGCATTAAATCTTCCCTTCTGGCATGAATCTGTAAAGGGGGAAGAGGATTTTAAATGGCCTCACGGTATATTGCTTTATAAAACTGCTGATTCTGGCAGTGCCAGAATAGGACTACATACTAATATAGGAAACACTGAATGCAGTCAGTGAGCTTTCAGCATTTATGGAGGAAAAGACTAATAGCTCTGTTTTAACAAGGCTCTTAACACTTGGGCCATCAGCAGGCATTGAGTGAGTGAAATTGGGAGAACTATGAGCTAAAAGCCTCTAAGTTCAGCATTCTTACCTCAGTTTGAGCCTTCCTAATAGGATTTCACACTCCAGCCAACCAGAGCGGCCATCTTGAAAACAAACCAAGTACAGAGCTGATGTTTTCACTGAGCGCATTAATGCTTCACTTCTGAAATGACACTAGAGCATGAGAAATGCACTGGCGTCCCTGTTGGATATTCAGCGTTACAGCGGTGTTAGGGAAAGCATCTAGATTTGTGTTGTGAATGAAAGCAAAGGTTGTTTGTATCACATATTTTACTGTAGAAAAATTAACAACAGATGATAAACAGATCTGGAACTAGTATGTAAACTCATTCTTTCCTTTGACTAATGTGTGTATTACTCAGCAATTTTAAAATGCTTTTATGTAATCAGGTTTATCTCCTGATTTTACTGAATTACAGGTGGGAAACTAACCAAAAAAGTTTACAGTATCCCTGCTGGCCTACTGCCAAGGGAACTACACTGAGGAACATACCTGTTCTAAACAGTCCTTTGATATGGAACCCTTCCTTGTTAGCAGTGATAAGATTAAGTATGGGATTTGTGGAGTCTCTGAGCTCTGCCTTTCTTTCGTTGATTTTGGCACCCTGCAGCATTATTTGTTCTCTGAGTATCATTTTGAGATGCATTGTCAGTAACTGGGGTGTATAATTGATCTTCATCTCTAATTACTCTTCTCTCCACAGGTGTCTGGAAAAGGTCCAGATGGGAGTTCACACAATCTCCACTTTGAAGGGATGGAAAGGCAATATGCATCCTTACCCAGGTACATCACTGAGGCTTCTTCATGCACTGATTCTATCTGCATAGAACAGCCGTCTGGCTCTGAAATGAGGGATTATGTTGCAGTTTTGTCTTGCTGCCTTCTGCTGATGATTTAGTGCCATCTTTATAACTGTATTAATAATTTAGACAGTTGAGTTAAAAAAAAAAATAAAGTCATTCTCATTGAACATGTCAGCAAGAGTCATGATCCACAGGGGAAGAACATGACATTGAGGAAGCTTAGTGTGCTAGAGTTATAACAGGTCTTAGCAGGGCATAACTGTGACAAAGTTTATAGTGCTAAAATCATAGCTGGCAATGACAGAGCATTGCTGTGAGGCATTTGCACTGCAGCAGTGATAGCTCCTACAGTACCACCATTACTGGAAGGAAAATTTGACTAGCAATCCTGTTCCACTATGGTAACTATATACTGTAACTCAACCCCATTGGAAATGAGAGAGAATTCTTAGGGGCTTGAGGGGGGGTTTATGAATAATTTTAGTCTGGAATCAGCAGGGCATGACAAAGAGGAAACCTTTCAAAGATTACAATCCAGATTCTGTGGGAGTTATAATAGCAGAGTGTGAGAATTAGCATGCTAGAAAAAGAAATGAAGAAAGGTTAGAGCAGTGGGGAGAAAACGAAAATAGAGAATATTTATCCTCCAAGCATGCTGAGCAAGAAAGTGGATCTTCAGTAGAGATGTGGAGGAGCAAGTTTTCCTAAATGAGAGTGAGACAATCAAGTAGTGCCACATTTCCTGGGCACGCCAAAGGGCGTGGCACGGCACATTGGTGCTGGTATTTTTAGGAAATAAATGAATGCATTGTAGCTACAGCTTTTCTTTAGTTTTTTCCATTTGACTGTTTGTTTCTAACTGTGTCATGGCAAAGGCTGATTGACCTTAATGTAATATGGCATACCACTATGAACTAGAATATCTCAGTACTTGAAAATAATAAGATCTCTCAAAGAAAAACTGTTTCACACACACTTCAGCATTGTTGGGTTTAAGTAAGAACTTTTTAATGCATGATGTGTTGTTTAAATCACAGAATGCATATGTGGTTCAATGACTGCCTTTTATCAATTTGTATTGGTGGTTGTCTGCAGTGGTGGGCTAGTGATGTTGGTCCCAGGACATTAGACAGACAAGATGGGTGAGATAATAACTTTTAATGGACCAACTTCTGTTGGTCGAGAAACATGCTTTCAAGCTTCACAAAGCCTCAAAGGACCTGATGAAAAGTTCTTTGAAGCTTGAAACTGTGTTTCTTCCATCAACAGAAGCCGGTCCAATAAAAGTCTCACCCACTTGTCTCTCATATACTGGGACCAACGCTGCTTAACAGAGTGCCATTTGATTCCCAGCACCTGTTCTCATTATCCATAATATGTGTCCAGTCCTTTTTTCTGAATCCTACTAAGTTCTTGTCCTCAGTTGTATCTTTTAGCAGCAAGTTCCACAGGTTAAGTATATGTAGAGTTTTAAGAAAAGTTGCCTTTTAAAATGTACTGCCTTTGCATCTTTATTGCTGCTACATCCTTAGTAGGCAATTCCTGTGAGCTGTTCACAATGACACCAAATTGTTTTTTCCTGAGTAGTTCCATCTGATTCAACCCATTAATCTCCCCATGTTCTTCTCAAAACCTCAATTTCGGATAGTGGAAACTAGACTCCATACCCTAAATCTCGACAGGGCTTGGAGGGTTTACCTGGATAGGACGGAGAATTTGGGAATTTATCCAGACTTTCTATAGCCTTCGGGGATCAGTGTAAAGAGGGAGTCACTTCTGCCTGCCTAAGATTAGGCTGTACCATGAGTCTCACTGTACTTTAGTTGGGATGTCAGTATCTCATGGTTTTAGCACCCACGCTGCCAGGTTTCATGCAATATCAGTAGTTTGCCTCCATAATGTTTCTGTCAAGGAGAGAGCAGAGCACTGGAGTGATGTGCTCTCAACTGCATGTGTTGTTCAGCAGACTGGCTGTTGTGTTCTGAACCAATTCTAAAGAGCTCTTGTAAGTTTACTTCTCTGAAACCACCATAGTAATCAAGCCTAGAGATCATAAATGAGTGGGTCACTGGGGCAAAGTCTGAATCCAGCAGAAGAGGCTGCAGTCTTCCTGGCAGCTACTAATGGAAATGCGGATTTTTTGCAGAGCTGGCCATTTGAATCTCCGGAAGTACAGAGGAGTCCAGATGAAAACCAAGGCTGAGAACTCTAGAAATCTGCCTTCAGATCGTTAATAATCTATTTTACATGGAAAGCACTCGGATACTATGAGAAATGGGCAGCAGTACAAAACCTTAAGATAGATAGATGTCCTTATCAAGATGGCATGTTCTTCAGTGTATCTCCCTCTTCCCATCGATATCGCCTCCTTCTTTCCGGGTCTCAGCTTCATTCACCCGCTCTTCATCCAGTTGTTGAACTCAGTCAAGCCATTGGACACCTGTGGGAGAGTGCTGTTTCCATCTGATCTGGGTGTGACGCATAGCTGAATGTCATCTGCACACTGCTATGCTGTTCACATTCTCCATTAGAGATCTCGCTCAGCTGCCCCTCACTGACTGCAGCCTGATTGGTCTGCAGTAGGCTAAAGTTTTCCCAAAGTTCGTCATGGGCAGTATCATCAAACTGAGCATCTTGAACATGGTGGGAAATTTGTAAAAAATGTGGGTAGTCTGATCTAATAGTACATTATCAAAATCCTTCTCACCTTCCTTTTATCAGCCAATCAATGCAAAAAGGTATAATTGAATATAAACAACTGGCTTTTAGGACTAGAAAGGGGTGGTGGAATGAGGTTGCAGAAACCATTTCCCAACAAATTAAGCACACTTCTAATCTTACATGGTTTTATAAAAGTAAGCCTCTGTCACCAGCATGTGGGATTTACCTAAATTAGCCAAACAGACAGTAAAGCTTCAAAAGTCCCAGGGAGGAAGGGAGAACACTTCGGCAACAGAAAGGAAAGCATCCGGGCTTGGGCTGTGGCTGATTTCTCTTGGGAAAAAAATCAACACAATAGCTGGAATAATTAGATGCCCATGCAATAAAACTGTTACTGCTACCTGGCAACAAGCAGGAGCCATGTTGGAGGGCATGAGAGATTGGAATGAACGAATGAATAGGAGAGCTTTGGCATCCCTCTGAAATGGGCAAGAGAGAACTAGGATTACCATCACATTATTTTGAAAAATATTCCGTACGTTCCCAGGGCACCTGTTCAACTCTGAAGGTGTGCGAGGCTACCTACAAAGAAGCTATGATTGTCTCTAGTAACGTACTCAAGCTCTCCTGCTATATCTTTCATTCAAGTTCAAATCCCAGCTTTAAAACACCCGTGGCACTTTGCCCTATGGCCTTATGTTTTCATCTCCCTTCCCTGTGGGTGCTGAGAAGTTTAACCATACACAATGGATCAGATTCTTAGCTGGTGTAAATCAATGAGCTTCACTGGCTCATGACCCTTATTTTATAGCAGAATTAGAGAAAATGCAGTTCTGTAAGTGTACTTGCCTTTTCAACAAAAGAAGCAAAGAATTTAAAATATATAGAGGTAACCCTGCTCCTATTGAGCTCAGTGACAAAACCCTGCTGGCTTTGATGGGAACAGGATCTGTTCTATGGAAGGTTATTTTTTAATTAAAAGTTGAAATACTTCTGTCTCTTTAAAAAAAAAAGTAGGCAACAGCCTTAAAGGAAGCTTTAATATGTGACTAGCGTAATCAGTAGCCAACTGAGTTATGAGATCAAGTTTGTATCAAAGCTAGTATCAGATTATCGGCTTTATTTGGAAGCATCTAGAGAGAGGCAAATGTTATCTACTGAGTTATTGGTCTGTTACTATGGCAGGCTAGTGCCATGTCCCCGTCTCATACTGCACTGTGCTACATCATCTCCTGAAGGAAAGCAAAATGGTAAAGGCAGAACATAAAGCTTTGCAAGAAATATACAGTTCTTGGCACTCAGCAGTTATGCGATGCCCCAGGGCTAAAGCCGAGTAGTGCTGAATGGTATTAAGCAATGTTAAATCCTCCCTCTTAGAAGGAAAAGGGCCTGAGCTTTAGGCTCCGCGGGGTACTATTTGGGAAATAGGAGCATGGCTATAATATGAGGAGCTAGAAAAATATTTTTGCTTGTTTGTTTGTCTTCAGTAACTCACTTCTCTCTCTTTCACATTTAAAGTATTTATTTGGTTAAACCAGTGCACAAATATAAACGTGAAGCTGGTTTATTTGCTCACAGGTTTGTTTGGTTTTGCACTTCAGTTTCATTGTGGTCTGTCATAATGTAAGTGATTATTTTGCTCATGGCAGCCCCAATTGGAGAAATATGTCCTAAGCACGAAGAGTTATTCCTTTCTCCTAATGGATTCAATAGTAGGCTCTGACTAGTAACTGGGCTGACAGTCACTAAGACAGGCCCAGGGATTGGTGATGCTGTGATATATACCACAAATCTCAGCCCCCTTGCTAGTAAGAAATGCTGCTGCCAAAAAAAGTCAATGTTTCAGTTCCTCACGGTTCTTCATATGATCCACGAACAAGCGTTTGTGGCAAAAAGAGCATTAAAGAATAAGCCTAAAGACTAAGAAATGAATTCAGATTGTATCAATCATTTCCATGGCCAAGGAGAAGAGGGCTGAGCAGAATGGCACTTTACATTCACAAGAGTGTTTAAGTTCAATATAATATGTACCATAAAGATGGGAAATCTATTAATGTATTAATTAAAGAAGTGGCAGCACAATGCCTTGCCATTGTCAGGAGATTCATGTTCAAGATCCACTCTGAAACTTAAGTATCAGAGGGGTAGCCGTGTTAGTCTGGATCTGTAAAAGCAGCAAAGAATCCTGTGGCACCTTATAGACTAACAGACGTTTTGGAGCATGAGCTTTCGTGGGTGAATACCCACTTCCTCAGATGCATGTAGTGGAAATTTCCAGGGGCAGGTATATATATGCTAGCAAGCAAGCTAGAGATAACGAGGTCAGTTCAATCTGAAACTTGCACTTCCTAGGTCAATAAATAAAAGGGGTATCATAGATTCCAAGCCAGACAGGACTATTGTGATCACCTAGTCTGACCTGCTTAATAATACAGGCCCCTAGAACCTTACCCAGTAGTTTCTGCATCAAGCTCATAACTTCTGTTTGAGCTATGCATGAGTGGCCAAACTGTGGCTCACAAGCCACGCGCAGCTCTTTACCGTTAAGGTGCAGCTCGCTGAGTCCCTCATGCCGCCCGCCCCATTCTCCGCCCACCACACTTGCGGGGGGATCTCAGGACCTCTGCCTTGCAGTGGGTTGATGGTAGGGTAAGGACTTCTGTCCAGTGGGGACGCGGGCCTTGGGGCTTGAGCCCCGCAGCACACCAGCCAAGCCTCATGGGTTCAGCAGGAGTGGGGCTGAAGCCCCGACCCCTGCCGGCATCTCTTGTGGGGCTGAAGCCCCAAGCCCCAGAAGATGTGCTCCAGCTCTCGAACTTCTGAAGATTGTCGTATGAAGCTTAGACGGTCAGTAAGTTTGGCCATCCCTGAGCTATGGAATATCTTATACAAAGATATCTAGTCTTGATTTTAAGACTTCACTGATGGAGAATCCACCACTTCTCTAGGTAAATTGTTCTACAGCTTATTCACCCTCAGGATTAAAGAATTGTGCCTTGTTTCTAGTCTGAATTTATCTAGCTTCAGCTTCCATTCATTGGACCTTGTTGTGCCTTTTTTGGCTAGATTAAAGAGCTGGCAGCTGTCAGAAATCTCTGCTCAGGTAGGTGCTTGTACACTGTGATCACCTCATCTCTTAACCTTCTCTTGGATAAATTAAAGAGGCTGAGCTGCTTACGTTTCTCACTAAAGACATGAAGACAGCATTGTCAAAGGGGCTGGAGCCTTTCCTGCAGGACAGTTTGTGAGGCAGCATTGACAGTCATGTAGGCAAAAGCCATTTCCAACCATTCTGGGCAAAAGAAGAGTTTCCATAATAGCTGCCCTCATAAAGGAGGCTCTCAGAGAGACAGATAGGAGGTGTAGGTTCCTCACCAAGCTGTACTGGCTTCCTCATCAAGTTCACACTAGTTACCATCATTTCAAGATTGTGAAGTCTGCTTTTGCCTACAAGTCTGCTCTCATCTTACAGCTCCATTGCTTTTCCCTTGTGCGCTACAAATAACTCCCACCTCACCTGTCCCTTCATAACCTTCAACTCTCATCTCATCTGCTCTTCCATGCTGCCTTTGTCTTCTGGAAATGCCTCTCACTCCCACTGTATGAGTCAACGACCCTCTTGCCCTGTGAATAATTCCTTAAAATTCTTCTTTGAAACCTGCATCAGTATTAACCTGCTTCAGTAAAAATGTCACCTGCCAATTAAAAATGGCAGCCTTCTTGGATAGAACCACCATCTGGCTCATCCAGTGCATTCTGTGTTTGATTTGTATTATCTGTCCCATTAAAATTGTAAACTGCTCTCCTTTGGTACACAGCTAACCAAAAAAAATCACTCTGTCCTATGATATTATTCCTGTGATGTTCTACCTAGCTATCTTCTGACACCTTTCCTAGTGCTTAAAACTTATCTGCCCTTCTGTTTTCCTTTGTCTCTTCAATTAATACCTGCATTATACACTGCCTTGGAATTTCCGTTTGCTTACTGCAGCATTGTTTTTAGCACATGCAGGAGGATGGCAATGATATTACGTTCAACAGATGTGTATTCCAAGTAATGCCAATATTGGTCATTGGCGCCACTGCAACTTTAGTAGCAATAACCTAGAACAAAAGAGAGTGCACCTAATAACCCATATATTGTATGTTTATAAATGTGTCATTCTTGCCAAACTTTTATCAGCAATGAAATAATGTATTAATCCAAGTCCAGACAGATCTTGAGAATTATCAAAGGTCTGTTCCATCATGGAGGCTGCGTTACTGAGTATATTTTACGCATTTGTACAAAGCTAATCTTCAACTTTTGATGTTCAGTAGAATATACTTGCCCGTTACAGGCATCATAGAATTTGAAATGTTCCCCATGAGGCTGAAACAACTCTGATTTAGCTGCATTTATTTTTTCCTGCAAAATTCTGTAGAGAGGTAGGCAACTTTCTCATCTTGGGATAAGCAACAATTAATCTGTATCCCTCCCTCCTCCACTCCATCACTGACCACTCGATCCTATGTTTATCTTAGTGATATCATACTAATGTATTTTGATATCCATTCTTGTCCTTAAGTCACTGTACTGTAAACTGTTGATTGTCACACCGATTATGTGGTCACACACATATCTAAACTGGTTAACTTGCCTCAGATCTTGCCTTCTACTTCCACACAGGACAAATCTTGAAAAAAATCAATGAAGTTCATGAACAGTGGAGGATTAAACTCCCTCCTTTCCATCAGTTTTCTCAGATGGAAAATGCAGTCCCAAGCACCTCTCCCTATTGTGTCTCCTGCCTGTCTGAATGACATCTCTGACTCCACCTCACTCCTAGGGGCTACTTACACTACAGAAACATCCACGTCAGAACACTGGTTACAGCATGATTGTCCATCACCTGGTTAAAGTTTGTAGTGTGCACTGGGACCTAATAATGACATAACTGGGCAAAAGTGTGGGATGTATATGCACAATCATGCAGGGAGATCAGTTTGAGAAGGTCAAGTCCACTCTTCTCAGTTGGGGCCAGGATGTGGGGCTGCAGCATCTCCATGCTACTTGTGCAGTGTAGCTACTAGAACCATGTCAAACTTGATTCTCTGGCCCCTTTATTGGTCACCTCTCTATATAAACCTATACTGGTCCCGCACAGAGACCCTTTCTAAGTGTGCAAGACAGTGGGGGATAAGGCACCACCATGTGATCACTCCAGCTGCAGTCCAGCAGAAGGGGTTGAGTGATTCAGGAAAAATGCTGCTGGCCCCTGTACTCCAGTATAAACTTCCTTAGGGGAGAAATAAATCTTTTCAGACTGAAAAGATCTAAAACGATGGTTCTTCAGTATCTGGAGCCTGAATCCTCCTGAGTTGGTACCAGCTATGTGTCAGTTTCCTGACTGTAATGTTTGTGTGTACTTCCCCATTTGCTCCCAAAAGGGGGTTCTTTCATAGCTAGGTTGATACTTAGGAAAGTCCAGATCTCCCTCATTTCTTATATTATTCTCCGAGCTCTCAATGTTTTTCTTTTTTATTGTCACTCTCCCATCTGCCTCCTATTGCTTATTGCTGTGGGAATCATTATTGTGCTGAGTTTCTTGACTGTGCTGAAATGTTTTGCCCAATACACCACTCTCATTCTGCATACTTCTCTCTTCTGTCCTCATCTTGGCACCCTATCAACCATTGTTTCTCAATCAGGGAGCTTCTATTCATTGTATTCTATGTGGTGGTCTCATTAAGTCATCTTAATGTGATACTTGTCTGATCTCCACTCTGCCTAGCTCCTTCTCTGTTACTTTTGTTTTCTGCCACATCAAACAGTGGTTTTACAATACAAGGGGAAAAAAAGATTACGGTGGTGATGGAACTTCTTGTAAGAATTAAAATGCTTTCACAATCTAGGAAAGGATACTTAACTGTGCTAATTAAATGTAAGTTTACAAAAATAACACTTAATTTTAGATTTAAAATGCCAATCTGTCTTTGGTTAAAAAAAAAAAAAAAGTACCCAATGATTAGTGGTTCATGGTAATTACAAAATGCAGCCACCCATTGTCTTGAAAAGCCAGGAAAAGAAAACAAACCAGCATCAGCAGAACAAAGGCAGCAACAGGGACTGTAAGGTACAACGCTGACCCGCTGCTAACTTAATGTAGGCCCAGAATTTAAATCTTGGTTTAAAAAAAAAAAAGAGTGTAAAAGGAGTGAATGGAGAGAAGGGGATTCCAAAACTTAGTAGGAATGGAAATTTTATTTTACATGTTTTAATTTAAATATGTCACTTTCAGTGTGGCAAACCCAAGCACAAGAGGATTGTGTGTAACATCAGAAATTGAATATAACTGGGACTAACTAGAAACAAAAGTGAACAGCCTAACTTAGTTGTCCAAGCCACATCAAATATCAATAATAAACGAGGTGCATTTATAATGGAACTTTTGATTTTTTTTAATTTTCAGTTTTAATAATCTAAAGTAATGTTAGTAACTTGAGTAGGGATCATTTTTAAATATGATTTTTATCTCAACAGTGACCCTTTTATTGAAAATACAGCAAAATCTTAAAATCTGATATCTTCCCATGCAATGATCTCATTATAAGTGAAATATGTATAGGGTTTTAGTTGGTTTTAAAGTCCTGACAGGTGCGTTTTGAATCAGTTTTAATGGGAATATTGGTCTACTCAAGTACCTCCAGGAAAAAAGTTGCAGTAAAACAGCCAAGATGAAATACATGCAGAGAAAAAAGAGATTGTTCCTCCCTGATAGAGCACTAGCTTGGGAACTGAGCTGATGTGCTCATTTAAAGATTAGCTTAAATCCAAAATCACAGTGGAGTCTAACTACCTAACTTACTGTACTTACCACTGCCAGGTAATAAAAGTGATTATTACAAAAACTGCCTAAAAGCCAGAGCTATCAAAAGAGTCATTATGCTTCGAGGAGGACAGAATCTAAATCCTGAATGGAATTTCTGATACCAATGATCATTCCATACATGTCAACCATTCAAAGCAGAAACGTGGAGATTCTCTCATTTCTGCATATTGGTACATTAAGCATTTTATGGTGATATTGTGACCTTGTATCACACGGATGGCTTCAGTCTTATTTTGAAACACAGAGTCAAAATCCAATCCCCAAAAAGTGTGTAGAGATCATAAACAAGTGTATTTTATTGTCTTAAATAATGAGTGTCTTCAAATCATGCATAGAAAAGCCAGCAGCAAAGTGAGAAGGTTGGTGTTTATTTTAAACATATCTCACAAAATGGGCTTGTATCTAAGCAGACATGACTTCTCCAAAACTCTTGTTTAAAAGGAGTGGTTAAAGATTGTAAACAGGATCATAGTTACAAAAATCTTATCGTAGAATTTGAAAGTGAAGACTGTTCGTTTGTTTTTAGGAGTAATTTCAGCTTCCTTAAAAATAGAGTGAAACATTAGTTGAAATTAACAAGATGCTTCCTATCTAAGCCAAATTAGGTCTTTACTACTGAAAGGCATTCTTTTAGAAGTCAAGAAGGTCAAGGGTCAAGACATCAAATCACAAAGTGCAGCTGTCAGGCCACCTCTGCAATTTCCATGGGAGTAACTAAAGAAAATTTAGCAAAGAAAATATCTACAGCAGTAGGGACATTTCTTACAAAAAACAAAAACTGAAAAACAGATCTCCCAGAAGAATACCTTGGAGGTGGATAGGGGGGCTGACAGAGGTGGGTTTTGTCAGTTTTTCTAATAAAGCCTCTCAACTCCTCATAGCGAAGAGCCAGTTGATGCAATATGGAATGGTTTAAAAGTCAATTAATTTTTTGAAACTAAACAGCTGGCCTAGGTTGTAAGTAGATATTAGTTGGGATAAATAAATATTCTTTAAAGAGTCACATGTACAAAAAGAATTGAATGTATGTCAAGGCATAAGGGCCTCCCACTAAATATAAAGGTACTAAATTCTGCTTAATAAAAACCTAGAGATCTAGAAAAAGGCTGTCTAGAAGGAGAAGCATTTGAGTTAATATTATATTACACATAGTGAAATTATGGAGACATGGCCTCATTAACAGAAAAAGAAGCACTATTAGCCAGCCCTGCAATGAGTACAAGAACAAAACAAATTTTCAGCAACAGAACGTTAAGTGTCAGTAAAAATGTTTTAGGTTGAGATGAAGGATCTGTGGAAAAAAGATAAGTGAATGCAAATTTAAAAAGAGTAAGCTCAAATTAAAAAACAAAGAGTATGTCCCACAGAATACATCAACAGAGTAACATGCCCAGTGAAACCTGGGGAATGAGATGTGCTACGAAATGCAAATGTATCCTCTGCATTATCAACACTGATGTTGAAATCGCCCAGGAGACCAAGAGGTAGGGAAACTCAACTGCCTGGTTTATAAACAGAAGATCTGTATACATAGGGTGAAGACATAGCTGCTTAAGATGTATTATAAATGAAATCTGAAAAAATGTAGACCTTGGATTTTTAAAGTGAGGAAATGGCACTTTGTTTTGTCTTGAGGTTCACTTAAAATAAGTTGAGGACAACACAACTCTTCCAGCCCAAGCTCTTGAGATTCACTTTCTCTAGATAAATAGACCTGGAGGTAAGGTTGAGAGACAGGCCTTCACCAGCGAAAAGTGGCAGTAATACCCGATAGATACCGCCAGCAAAGGAGGAAGGAAAGAGTCCATCAATACATACCTCTGACACACAGAACATAGTAGGTCCAGTTTTGTAGTTTGCTCCATCAATATCCTTCAGCAAGCTTCTAACAGCGTAATCCATGAATGTCTTACCCCTTCTAACAAGTTTCAGCTGGACTCCAATAAACAAATAGCTGTTCAACCATCATACTGTTGGTGTCCACTAATAAGGCAGGCTGCTGTTGGTTTTTATAACCTCTGCCCATCACCGAGCCTTTATCCAGTCTTTACAGGACAGATGTGGTAGTTTAATTATATTAAAGAAGGTGTTATGCTGTCATAATATCAAGATGCTGGCTCTCATAACAAACATATAAAGCGCCCTTAGCAACTGTGCTATTATGGAACAGGAAAGAAGAAATATGATAAGAAAATAGAAAGGTAAGTTTTTTGTGGGCCATCTTAATTGGACAGCTTAGAAAAATTACAGGGCATATAAATCTCTGGCCTGGTCCACACTACACAGTTAAATCGATTTAAACAGCGTTAAATCGATTTAAAGCTGTACCCGTCCACACTACAAGGCACTTTAAATCGATTTTAAGGGCTCTTAAAATCGATTTCTGTACTCCTCCCCAACGAGAGGAGTAACCCTAAAATCGATATTACTATATCGATTTAGGGTTAGTGTGGATGGAA
This sequence comes from Gopherus flavomarginatus, assembly GCF_025201925.1. Lineage (NCBI taxonomy): Eukaryota > Metazoa > Chordata > Testudines > Testudinidae > Gopherus > Gopherus flavomarginatus. Next base: position 20,034,489 of record NC_066626.1, on the reverse strand, counting down.
ATCAAAGTTATTGGTCTCATTCTTTTACCGTAGCTACCCAGAGTGCACCGCTCCGGAAATCGATGGTAGCCTAGGACCATGGACGCACACCACCGAATTAATGTGCCCTAGTGTGGACGCATAAAATCGATTTTATAATATCGGTTTTATAAAACCGGTTTTAGTAATTTCGATTTTATGCTGTAGTGTAGACGTAGCCTCAGTGACTGAAATATAGTTCTGGTTCATTAGCAAATATGCAGCACACATACTACAAGCACAAATGATACCACACACTAAGAAAACAAAATAAAATGGAATGCCAGGAGGGATAAACTGAGCCATATAGAAGCAGTAGGGACAGACTTCTTAACAAAAATGAAGTCAGTGGTCACTAGTGTTCTCAGTGAAGCCATGGCCACCTTGTGGGGAGAGAGTTTCACAATATTTGTGATTAAAAAGTGCCTAATTTGGGATTGAGAGAGATCACTGAAGAAGTTAATAGTAAAAGCAGTTGGTAGTGCAGCTGTTACCACACAGCTCATGCAGGTGGCAGCCAGACTGCTTCCATTGCATGAGTGAGGGATGTATTTCTCTGAACAGTTTAGATATTGGCCTACAAAAACATGTCAAGACAGTTTTCTAAATTTCATTTTTCATCCATCTTTCTCTTCTTCCATTTATCCATCCAAGGTTCTTTTGTTGCACCCATCAGCATAATATCCAAGTGTGGTATTTTCTAAGGACCTGATTCTGTCACACATTGAGTAATAGCAAGAAGTGACATTCAAGTCAATATGGGCATGAACCAATGGCAATTGAAATCACTGGAAATATTCCCATTGACTTCAGCAAGTGTTGGGTCAGACCTAAATGCAATCATGGAACTCATGAATAAATTCCTTCATTTCTTCAACCACACAGTAAATTCCAGAATAATGTGGTAAACTGGTGCTGTGTAATACACAGGATTTACACATTTGATTTTCTTATCTGTACTCTGCCCACCAACCCAGGACTACTCCTAGCCTTCCAACCTTTCAAATAGCAACTATTTTGGTTTTTTAAACAAAAGAACCTTCCACAGTATTCTATCTATCTTCTCCCCAAATATGAATCAAGTAAAACCTGGACTGGAAAATTATTGTGGTCCAAGCTCCTATCTAGGATTGGTAATGTTCAGCCAGTAACAGTATTGGAGGTTAAGGTTAACGTTAAGATCCCATCTCTCTTGACAACTTGGGGCTAGTTACACCTGTTGTGTCCCATTGTGCCATTAGAAAAATTTAAATCCCTGCTTACCTGTAATGTGCAACATTCATATCTAGCCCTGGAAAAATGTTGATTGTTTATATAAAAGTATATTAAAAATTCAAGAAACAATCAACATTTTTCCAGGGCTAGATATGAATGTTGCAAGTTACAGGTAAGCAAGGATTTAAATTTTTCTAATGGCACAATGGAACACAACAGGTGTAACTAGCCCCAAGTTGTCAAGAGAGATGGGATCTTAACGTTAACCTTAACCTCCAGTACTATTACTGGTCTAAACATTACCAATCCTATATATATATTTTTTTCAGATTAATTCTTCTATCATCTGATGCCTGTACAAAATGTTCCACTCTAGATTTTCTTCAAAATGTGGCATAAACAAAATTCAAGATGGTGTAAAATGGCACAAAGGTTTTATTGACCCTAATCTGGGAAGATTTGCATAATGCACTTCTGGCTTCACCACAAGTAATGTTAATAAGTAATGTGGCCATGCCAATAAAAACTTCATACATGTGAGCATGTGAGTATATATAATACATATACCATTAAACTTTGGATAAATAACTTTGGAAACAGTAACGATATTAAAAGCTTAACTGCGTCTTTAAGCTATGTTAGTATCTTGTTGCACTTAAAATCTTTGTGCCACAGAGCAAAGTTTAAAATACAACTGTATCTGATTAAGTAGGTGTTAACAAAATTCATACTTGCTACTGACTATACTAATGTGGGCCTTGCTTTGCTAGCATAGTGCTCCTTTTTGATGTGTTAAAAGCTGAGCAGGAAGTATCTCATTTTGGAAAATATTACTTTTAAAAGGGTTAATCCACTCTGATGAGCCATTTAATGGAAAAAGGGAGAGAGAGAGTTCTGCTTCGAGAAGACTCAAATAGGCATTAATTTAAATGTTACAGCAATTGATAGAAAGGTGAGAAGTAACGTGAGCTAGGAGCTGTTCCTCTGGTCAGCATCCTCTGTGCACGAAGTAAATGATATCCCATATTCTTGCAACAGCTGAAAAAACAAAACAGAACATGGAAACATGTCCACTACATAACAGCCATAGGAAGTGAGAGAAGGCGGGTGTTATGCTTTATAGAAAGTGAATTAGGTACCTTTTTTGTTCCACTTTAGATGTAATTCGACAAACAGAATGTGAAATGTGTCTTAGATTCTGTCAGACCGAGCTTTGGAAATTGGAAGCCATGCATGGTGGAAGAGAGAAGAAGTAGCAGTAGCAAGCCTATGTAAAAAGCCCCCATGTTAACAGTGGGCCTTGAGTCAGTGGGAGGTCCTCACATATTTAATAGTAGAAGCTTTTTTCCTTTAAAGAAGAAAAATAGCCATTGTTTTTGAGGTCAGAAAAGGTATTTTGCCATGCAATCTACTGTAGGACACAACAAAATCTGGCAAGCAAAAACAATCTCAGCAGGATTTCACAGCTGAAAATCCGTGAGAATGACTTTTTACATGGATCAAGGTATCAGCACACTGTGTTCATATGACAGTATTTCACCCTTTTGTTGAGATGGATTTGGCATTTTCATTATGAATTTTGACTCCATTTATTGAGTAACAGAGAAGCAATATATACAAAAAGAATGTTGTGTGCACTTTTACAGGATTGTATGAGTCTCAGTTAAAAAAAAAAAAACCCACAACCAATCAGGAGCAAATGTACTGTTATGCTGTACAACCAACAGCAAGTAATAATTCATGCTGCAGATACAGCGCAAAACCAAAGTAAAACTGTAGAAAATTAACACCAGAATGTTCTCATGTAAGAAGAATTGACATTTACACAGTGCCTTTCATCGAATGATCCCAAAGCAGTCAACACACTTTACAACTACATGTAAAGAGAATAAAATGTTCAGCATCGCTTCTTTGGAGTATTGTTGTAGCTGTGTTGGTCCAGGATATTAGAGAGACAAGACCTGAAAAAGAGCTCTGTGTAAGCTCGAAAGCTTGTCTCTTTCATTAACAGAAGTTGATCCAGTGAAAGATATTACTTAACACATCTTGCCTCTCCATCATCACTTACGTTACTAAGGCATTTCTGAAAATTGTATCCAGGGCTCACTTTACCTGCGGCTATAATGCAGCCACCTATGGAGTGAAATGTGAAAGTTGTTTAACAGTACATACTAATGCTACCCAATAGTTTGTGGCAGAAATTGAAGAACAGTGGAGCTTATCCAACTGAAACTACAGGGAATTTGTAATAGGTAGAATGTAATTACCCAATTGGAATTGAGCTAGGGCTAACAACTAGGATTTTTAGGCCCAGCAAAGTAATTAAGCATGTGCTTAACTTTGATACTTGGTAGGAATTGGGTGCCTACTTCTCTTAGGCTCCTTTGAAAATCCCAGCCTAAATGCACTCTAAGGCCCTTCGTTTTCAGTTTTTACTGAAAAATTCCTGGGTTCCATAATGCTATTATTTGCTTTTTACTGTTTTTCACCCAAAATTTGGAACACTCACATACATGAAAATATCAATTTGGTTAAGGAAATCCAAGACATTGAATTGGGTAGATGTGTTCAAGTTAATAATAAGTTAGTCTAAGTGCAAATATGAGGCTGTCTGTTAAAGTAAGGCAACATAGAGGAAGACATGTACACATGCATGTGTGTATGTACAGTTCATGAAATAAACCACAGTATTTAAGTTCTTTTACTTTCAATACTCTTTTTTTTCTTTGTTGCTTTGTTTCTATCCCCCATCCTCCAATATTAGCACAGTGAAATATGACCTTAATTTTTTGCACTTTTTTTTACCGTGTTTTAATTTTTGTAAGAAACGCTGATAAATTCCCAGAAAATGTTAAAATAAAAAGTGAAAAAAGAGGGCCTGTGTGCAGACTATAAAGCACACAGGAGGTGCAACGTGGCTGAATCAATGTTACTTGCAGAAACTTAGCTTTTTCATTTCCTAGTTTTTTAGCAATTTGAACTGTGCCTCCTTAACATTGCATGAATGCAGTATTTTCCACTTAACTTTGTAAACAATAATGAAACAAATTATTTGCTGAATTCTACAACTGTTTTTCACAGCCACTTGTTAGCACTCTTAACAGAGAATTTCTTTGATGTTATTGGAGCGAGTATCAACCCAAATGTCATTTTAACGTAATTCTTTTGTGTGACAAGCTCACTGTTCTCCCTTCTCTTTTGTTATCGAACATCTTAGGAAAGCTCTGTTAGTAAGAGATTACGCCAGTGGTTCCTTGGTCTTACAGAGATTTCATCAGAATTGTTTCTTCTTTTTTAATGGACAATGGAAAATGTTCGACTGTCCATTATTACACTTCTTTGTACACAGTCTACAAATATAAATGGAAATTATAATTACATCTAGTGTTGGGTCACAATGGAAATCACTTTAATCCCAGTGTGGAGGTAGGAGGGGGAGAATCAATAAAAAACCCTTAACCCTGATCTTTTCTTCTTAGACATTTCATTTTGAGTTGCATCAGCTTGCACCAGAAGTGTTAAAAGTTTAAAGGATGACTTCTTCGGTACACAGAGAGCCATTCTGCATCCTTAGAAAAGTAACACTGTCTTGTCCTATTCCCATGTGGAAAAAAGGAAGAAGATTCTTTTTAAGCGTTTATCAAGTGTTTCGTATTATGTGGAATGCTCCACATGTTCATCCTTCGCTTAATTAAAAAAAAAAAAAGAGGGACCATCGTACATTTAAACTTTTCTACTGGACATAGCACTTACTATGTTTGTACTATAGAATCATAGAAGAATAGGGTTGGAAGAGACATCAGGAGGTCATCTAGTCCAATCCTATGCTCAAAGCAGGACCAACACCAACTAAATCATCCCAGCCAGGGCTTTGTCAAGCTGGGCCTTAAAAACCTCTTAGGATGGAGATTCCACCACTTCCATTCCAGTGCTTCACCATCCTCCTAGTGAAATAGTGTTTCCTAATACCCAACCTAGACCTCCCCCACTGCAACTTGAGACCATTGCTTCTTGTTCTGTCATCTGCCACCATTGAGAACAGCCTAGCTCCATCCTCTTTGGAACTCCCCTTCAGGTAGTTGAAGGCTGCTGTAGATGTATGTTTGCCAAAACCGCAGATCGGAACAGTCCTGAACTTTGGAAAAGTACAGACCTGGGTGTAAACATCAGAGCTGACACTTATTTCTATGATGGGCTTTGCCAATTCCCAAACCCCAGACCTTTGAATTTTGGGGATAGATGCCCAATTCAGGATCTGAATTTTATCTTGGCTTATCTCAAAATCTTGCACTGAAAATCTTTAAAACTTGGTTTTGATAACTTCCAATAGCACAGGCTCTGCACCAAGTGTTCTGTTATTCTGCAGCTTTGGATCCACCTCTTACTGCAGAATTGTGTTCTAGAACTTATGGCTTCATTTTTTACAATTGTTTGAATTTTTAAAAATATTTTCTTTATGCTTTGAAGCATAAGCCAACAACTAACTGATGAGGCTGGAAAGAAGCTTCCTTATTTGGTGGGTTATACCATAATCATCCACAATGGAATTTTGTGAAACTTTCTCTGAAAGGTTGGATTCTGGCCACTGTCAGAGGCAACATATTGAAATAGATAGCCCACTGGTCTGAAACCTCTGTTCCTAATTAGATACAACATCTACAGAATGAAATTAAGATCCATTCAGTGCAATATCCTGTTCCTTTCTGATTGCATGCAGAATTCAGAGTTCTCTCTGGACAATGAAAATGTATTTGAAAGTTTGAAAATAATTTTACTCCAGTCTTTCTTTTCTTAGAAAAAAATAATGTAACAGAACTTTTCAATATGTGCAATGGGCTTTCTTAGCAATCCAAATCTAGTACTTTGGGGGGTTCACTTTCTCCATTAGGTTGTTGATTTTGAGCCTTAACTACAGTACTTGCTGGGAACTCCCTGGATACAGATATTTCATGAATTTATTTGATTCTTCTATTCTTAATGTAATTTCCCTTTATAAAGGCCTAATCCAAAATTTATTGAAGTCTTTGGACCAAACAGCAATTAATTTATGCCACCATGTTTCTCGTTTCATTGCATTATTGCCCTTCCTGCCTCTGTTGTATTCAGCCATGGTAAAGCATTCTTTCTGCTCTACCTCCCTCTGGGAAGCATCCTGATGCTTTTTACAAACATCCTGCACAAAGATACATTGCACTGTATGGTCTAAAAATACATTACACTGTGTTGTATCGAAGTGACCTTTGTTATTCATTAGTGAATCAGCAGCCTGGGGAACTGTGGCTTTCAATGAGCTATTTTAATAGGACTTTATTGTCAGTGATGATTTCCTTGATTTAAATATGCTGGAGCAAGAATAATTCTTTGATTGATTCATTATGTAAAATATTTGTTTCAGTGTTAGAATTTAATTATTTACATCGTAGTTGGCCAAACTGAGAGATTCCTTCTTTAAACCACTCTGAAGTATCTTCCAGATTCTCAACAGTCTCCACTAAGGAGGTACTGTTTCTTCTATTTCCCTCACTTCTGGGCAAATCCTACCACTCCTCTTGGCATGGAGGTTCCCTTATGCCGTGGCTCAGGGGGTGCACATCTTATACATGAAATATAGATCTATGAGGCTATCCAAGGTGGGCAAGGACTGAAGGATATGTCTGGGCCCAGTGCTTTCACTCCTACACACATTCACTGGCTATTGTACCATGTGAACATGGCCCTCTGCAGTCTGTGTGTGAAGATTCCCCTACACACACACACAGATCCTGTGGAAATCCCCCCTTCCCCTCCCTGCCCCCCGCACACAGCCTAATACCTAGGAATATGCACTAAATTGTTTATGTGCATCTTACTCTTTTAAAGAAGGAAATTAAATGCAACAAAATGAAAATAAAAATACTTCCACAATGTTAATGTGGAGATTTTAAAGCACATAAAAGTCAGCAATTATGGTTTCCACATCTGTGAACAGGCCACATTGCTCATATATATCTAAAAGCATTAAAGTTAATGCCATGTATAGTAATAAAAATACTACATATGCACAAAGGGCTGAGTTACAGTTGCTTGTGGGAACTGTTTCTTGAATTTCCTGAATTTTGTGCAGTTAAAGTCACAACATCGCATTGATGTTTCAATCTCTCTCTCACACACACACACACACACACTCTCTCTCTCTCTCTCTCTCTCTCTCTCTCTCTCTCTCTTTGTGTTGAGGTGGCATTTGAAGAATTAAATGGATTCACAGCTGTTTCTCACTTTTCAGTACAATATGCTTCCAGCTACTAGAATTAGGTTCATTAAACCACCTTAATCTAATCAAATAAGCAGAACATCCCAGCCTGCCATTTTGGAGAATAGCAAGGACTTTGGAAACAAGTAAAACAATTGAATGGTAAGTTCACACTCCTTAACTACTACCTGATAGCAGTTAATACATGCAGTATTTATAAAATGCATGCAAGAGACAGAGAATTCAGACAGAGATGGGGCACAAACACTCATTCCACAGAGCCATGGGTTAACCTCTCAGTAGCCATCTATCACTACAACAGGATTACAGCCTTCTAGTTCTGAGTCCTGTCAGTATTACATATTTACTTTTAGCTAACTTTTTGCAATGCCTATGGCCATATCTTGGCCCTTCCTCAACTGCAGTTGTGCTGTGGAAAGGAATGGGGCTGGACTGGGGAGACTGCTCAGGTACTCTACATCCTCTGTGATCTTCAGAGCTCTGCTCTGTAGAGGCTTCCTGTTTCTCTAGAGGCGTGGGGAAGGGTTGAGATGTGGAAGAGCTTGGATCCATGACTAGGCAGATCTATTGACCATTTCCCTTACACAAAAGGTGGTGGTGTTTACACTGTCATTTTTCTTTAAATCGTCTTGCACACTGCACTGTCTCTAGTGTAAAAAGAGGGCTACACCTGGTCTGATCTGAATTAGGCAAAATGGTGGTAAAAACCCCGTGCCCTGCTCCTCAGTTTTGAGACAGAAAGGGGACAAATGGCAGAGACTCAATAGCAAAGCCTGCAGTGGACTTCAGGGACTTTACTTGGAAGATGCTCAGATACTACAATGATGGGCAGCAATATAAAAAAAGGTAATTCTGTAGGCAGTGTAAAACCTTTAGCTAGAGTGTGTCCAATCTACAGTTGTTCCCCACATACAGCCGCGCTTACCCTAGTGTAACAGTGGAAGATTTTAAGAATAAACCAGCATAAACACAGCTCACATGTACCCTAGTTCCAAGGGTTATTGCAGCCGTAATGTTGTTGTAGCCTCTAGGCAACACTACAGCTACTCCATGCACTGGGCGGAGGATTCCTGTCCTCTCAGCCTGGGAGATTCCCAGTTCACAGGTGTGCACGGGTTCCAGGATTTGGCCCCTGTTATTTAGGGCCAAACTTGAGGAGCCCCACAACATTTGTAACCTTGCTTGTGGCTGCAAAGTGAGTAGTTGTCAGGTATAATTACCTGATTAACCTTCACAAATATGGAGATTTACACACTTTGTAAGTGCCTTAACTGCAGCTGTAAAATTATATGTTCAGTCACTTATCCTATTATAAACCTTTAGATTTATATTATATAAATTATTGCAGCTGATGTTTTCTGACTAGCTGAAGGGGGAGTGGTTAGTGAAGTATTAATGGAGCACAGTATGTTGAGAAATCTATAGTTTACACCAGCAGTTCTCAAACTGGGGGTTAGGACCCCAAAGTTGCTACCATGTTATAATGGAGTCACCAGGGCTGGCATCAGACTTGCTGGAGTCCGGGACTGAAGCTGACGCCTGAGCCCCACTGCCCAGGGCTGAAGCCCTAGGGCAGGGGTAGGCAACCTTTGAGAAATGGTGTGCCAAGTCTTCCTTAATTTAAGGTTGCACGTGCCAGACCGGCAGTGCGGGCAGCAAATGGAACCCCAGACCAGCAGCGAGCTGAGCCACCCTTGCCAGCCAGGGTCCTGGCCGCCAGTCCTACTCAGCCCGCTGTCGGTCTGGGGTCCATCCGCCCCTGCCAGCCAGGGTCCCGGCCGCCAGTCCTGCTCAGTCCGCTGCCCGTCTGGGGTCTGTCTGTCCTTGCTAGCCAAGGTCCCGGCTGCCAGTCCTGCTCAGCCTGCTGCCGGTCTGTGGTTCCGTCCGCCCCTGCCAGCCAGGGTCCAGGCCGCCTGTCCCGCTCAGCCTGCTGCCGGTCTGGGGTCTGTCTGCCCCTGCCAGCCAAGGTCCCGGCCACCGGTCCCACTCAGCCCGCTGCCGGCCGGGTTCCATTTGCCCCTGCCAGCCAGGTTCCCGGCCCCCGATCCCACTCAGCCCACTGCCAGTTTGGGGTCTATCTGCCCCTGCGAGCCAGGGTCCCGGCCGCCGGTCCCGCTCAGCCTGCTGCCAGCCTGGTTCCGTCCATCCAGACCAGCGGGCTGAGCAGGGTTGGCAGCCGGAACCCTGGTTGGCAGGGGGCCGGCGGCTGGAACCCCAGACCAGCAGTGGGCTGAGCAACTCATCCCGCTGCTGATCTGGGGTTCCATAATCCAAGTTGGCAGCGGGCTGAGTAGGGCCAGCAGCCGGAACGCTGGCTGGCAGCTGTGTGCCACTAAAAATCAGCCCGCGTGCCGCAGGTTGCAGACCCCTGTCTGAGGGCTTCAGCCCTCGGTGGCGGGGCTCAGGTTACAGGTTCCCTGCCTGGAGCTGAAGCCCTGGGGCTTCAGATTTGGCCACCCCACTCAGGGCAGTGGGGCTTCAGTGGGCTCAAGCTTTGTGAGCTCTCTTCTGGGGTTGTATCGAAATTTTTGTTGTCAGAAGGGTGTCACAGGGCTAGGAAGATTGAGAACCCTTGGTCTATCAGCATATGTAAATGTGTGTAGAAGTAAATGTCTAGATTCAAACAAAAAACAAATAGGGAATAAAGGATGAATTTACAGTTTCTTTGAGTTGTTTAGGAACAAATCAATAAGTCAGAGGCTTGGAGACAATGCAGGTTGAAATAGCATCTAAAGAAGACAACAAAAGCTTTTATGCAAAAGCAACTGTCAGCTTCCTTAGGACTTTTAGCTTTGGTTTTCCTGCAAGGAAGAAAAAAAAAAAAAAAAACAGGACGTCTCAGTGAGTGTAACTGAATCCAGAAACAAAAAGAAATGAAAAGGAAAATAACCAGCTACCATTAATTCCAACTGTATATCTCCTTTATGTATTGAAGCATGATTTTACCACCCAGTTTGTACCATGGGAGGTAGAGCTGACAGCCGTGCTCCATCATGGCAATGGAGGGAAAACTGCTAGGAATGCTTTAAGTTAGATGAAGAATGATTTTTAAAAAAAATAAAAGCTTGGTAATAACATTAATAACCCATTCTTACAGGTTTTTACTAGCCTGCTGAAGATCAGAGAGTATGTTCAGATCCCAATGGCTGAACAATGAAAATCTCAGCTTGGGTTGTTATTACTTCGAAAGACTCTTTTAATGATTTCTGTTATTTGTTGAAAATCATTTTAACAACATAGCTGAATAATCACTGTGCTTTAAATTCATTTCATGTGACAAATGGAATGGAATTTGGTTTTAGTGTCGTTCAAAGTGCTGTGCAGAATGAATTGGATACTTGTAGTTCAGCGAGTGTGCAGGCAAAAGGAGGAGCTATTATATGTTCAGCAATAGCTCTCATGCAGCCCTGGACATTACACACAACCTGTGTGCTTTTTTTAAGAGAAAAAATTTTGGATGGGGCCCTGGGATTACCTTTTTTAAAACACTTTCGCACCTTTAATTTCCACCTTGGCAGCACCCAGCAAAGCAGCAGTACTGGGTAGGACACTGGACTAACCTGTATTCTAATCTTGGTTCTTCCACTGACTTGCTGGGTGACCTTGGTCAAGTCACCTTACCCCCTCTCTTCTCTTTCCCCATTACCCTTTGATTTATCTAGTTAGACAGTAATCTTTTGTGGGCAGTGACTGTCTCTTAGAGTGCCTACTACAATGGGGTCCCAATATTAACTGGATGCCTCTAGGGGTTCACGTAATACAAATAACATCATCCAGAGAGACTTCAGTGTAACATGGCTCACAGTAGTGGCAGTGTTTCACCTGTTCAGTATTTCTCATCCTTGGGTATGAGTCTAAATCTAAATGTAATATTCAGCAGGGTCCTGAACTTTCTTTTCTTTTGCCGGCTTCAGATGTGTGAGCTTGATATATTTTCTTCTAAATATTGAGTGACTTTTAGTGTATTGAGCTGGTAATACTGAAAATAGCCCTCTTACATAGGCTTCATTTGTTTAAAGTTTGAAAATACAAGATTCTTCATATAAAAATGGATTCAATAGATTTTTCTACGCTCAGAATGTAACTTGATCGTGCCCCCCGCCACCACCACCGCCACCACCAGCATCCTCTGGCCCTCCCCAGGCACAAAATCTCTCCTTGGTTCACACCTGCCCACAGGTCATAAGACCCCAGAGTTACAATAGTCAAGACAGGTTGGATAGGATTCCCATTAGTGCATAACTCCCCTGATTGGTCAGAGAAGTTATTGCAGTGTGCAAAAGGCTGAGAACATTCGTCTCTATAGTGAGCTTTCAGTGCTTGCTGATCTAGGAAACAAAAGGCCAAGGGGACCTGAAAATCTAATCCAGGCCTTTCACATGATGGTACGTGGAGGTTCCCAGTGCAAGAGACACGACTGCCTAGTATTGAGACTGGGTTGCTTATGCCAAGAGGTTAATGACTTACAAGGCATTATGCAGTGTCGAATAATGAGTAACATTCGAAATGACATGCGGTAAGGACTCACCACTTAAGTTACCGATCTATTTAAGATCCCTGTAAGCTTGAAAAGATCACAGAATAGAAGTGTCTTGCTCAACAGGCAATTCTTTATTCCATATACCCCACCAGAGGAGATGTACCACGCTTAAGAGCATATGAACAAAATGAGAGGGAGCGACCTTGGGAAAATTACCACAGCAGTTGTCTTGTATCCGTATCAGGTACTTATAAAATACCAACCACTGTGCTTGGAGTTTTTTAGGTTTTTAACCTAATTACTTAATTGTCATGGCTCCTGATGTTTGTAGGCAGGATTTAGGGGGCAGGAGGTGGCTTTTGCACGGAGGGTGGGATTTTCAAAAGTTAGCCTAATTCCTTCCACTGAAATCAATGAGAGTTTCACACTTACTTTCAATAGGAGCAGAGTTTAGCCAGTGCTGAGTGTTTTGTGAAAATCTCTCCCTAAATTCTGATGCTGGCCGGACTAGAGCACAGTTTATTCCTATTTTCTACAAGAGGCTCATTACAGTTACCGTTACGGTGGTGCTCATATGTACAAAAGGAATCATTAAGCTCCCTAGGGAAAGCCTCACATCATGTGTTATTGTCATCTCATGATAGAAGTTTAAAATGTTCTTTCAGGTTATTAAATTGCATTTTTGTTTATTCTTTCTGTACCTCTTTTGGCCTACTTGGAGAGTTGTCAGCAGTAGCTAAATTCCCTGTTTGGGTCCCAATTTTGAGAGGCGCTGAGCACCTGATAAATATCTTCAACTCCTAATAAGTTCAGGTGCCCAGCACGTCTCAAAATGAGCCCCTATCTGCTGCTTCTGTGGAGTCTCCATTACAGAAAGTTTGCAGTCATGGCAGGCCATTCTGTATGATCCTCTGCCAATCTCTTTATGGATGAATAGTCCCTTTTATCCACCCAGGATACCACATTGTCCATCCAAGACCTTATTTTTTTGCATCGTGTTCTTCTGCCATCATTTCTCTTCCAGTGCCCATAAACATGCATCACCTGCTGACCCCCTTAAAATGTGCCCTGCAAACAGAAGCTATGTTTTCATAAGATCTCTGACTAGCATTTGCTAGTGGGTTGAGCATTGGCCTGCTAAACCCAGGGTTGTGAGTTCAATCCTTGAGGAGGCCATTTAGGGATCTGGGGCAAAAGTCTGTCTGGGGCTTGGTCCTGCTGTAAGCAGGGGATTGGACTAGATGATCTCCTGAGATTCCTGCCAACGTTGATATTCTGTGATTCAGTCAGCTCCAATACTTTGTATTGATTAGAGGCTATCCATGATACGCTTTCAAATAGAAAAAGGCCTGATTTTCCAGTCACTTAAGGCAGGTCTACGCACAGTTTTTGTCCTGCTATAACTATACCAATATAAGCACCCTTGTATGGTCTAACTGCACACATATTTGGGAATTTGCTACTTTCTAAACTATATTCAAAACTTTAACTCTTTTCTTATAGCAACACAAAAGCTGTGCAGACAAGCTCTTACACTAGGATCAGTCAAGGGTAACTGTTGAAGTTAGAGGAGTTTCAACAGTGTAAAACTGCTGTGAACGGAGAATCAGGCCCTAGGTATCTGCTTTGTGTCTGTAATTGATCCCTGCTTGAATTCCCAGCAAACTGTGAGGGACCTCTCCTCCTTGCAATCCAAAGCAAACACAAGTAGCAAAAGTAGATGTTTTTCCATTCCCCCCCCCAGTAATATAGGTCATGAAATGATCATTATTTTTATGGGTCCGCAAAGCCTATAGAAATCAAAGCTATGTAATATACATTGCAAAGTGTTCTGCTAATCCTGTCCAACCGCATTCGTGCCTTCACGAGGGATGAGGGGTCTGGTAACTGGAAATCTGACACTGAAGCAATTCCAAACAACAGTGCTCCAACTAAAAACAGCTCTCTCTGCGTGGCATGTGCTACATGAGACACTAGGATTGTATTAGTTTACATTATCTGATTTTTTAGTTGTGCATTGTTGATAAAAGAACAGGAGGCGAAAGCACCTTCACCAGCTCAGCCCATAAATAATCTGTGTGTGGTGTGTTTGAGGTTAGTATGACATTGCTAGACATCTGCCTTCTGCCGAGAGGTATAGGCATCGCTCACTGACAGCAGCAACAGAGCAACGCCTTGTGCTGCAGTTTCCCTCTCGTAATAGGATACAAAATTTGGTTTCATTCAGCTTTTTAAATGCAAAAAACGTGATCTTAATTGATAAATGTTGGTTTGAAATGGCACCGAAAATTTTGTTTCAGGAGTAACCAGCCTGCAAATGAGAGACTTTAATGAAACTCAGACCCAGGCAGTGACTCTTTAGGTATTGCACAGTGAATATTAAGCTGCTGAAGTTTTTGGTGCTAGTGCCTAGAACCAGCACTGCTTTCTCTGTTATGTGCCGTGACTTTAAATATCAGAGAGCGAGACTACATAGCCATTGAGCCAGGATTTTTTAAAATATAAGTCAGAAACAGTTTTATACGGTCTACTCTCAGAAGAAACACTTCGTATGTTTGTTATAAGATTGATTGTTTGCCTCATTTAATTCCTAGATCTGTTCTTGGTTTTTATCTTCTTCTTTATGTGTAGTTAGGGCCCTTATCACAGAGGACAGGCAGCACTCCATTGTGATGCATATATAGAGAATGCTTTGCTGACATCCTGGGACACAGACAGGACTCTGTTCTCTTTGGCACTCTAATCACTGCCTTTGTTATCTCATGCCATCACCCAGGATCTCTTGCTTAGTTAGACTACACAGTCATGGAAGAGGATGCAAAAGAGGCTGCAGCCAAGTATGGGTTTCCATTGGCAACAAAGTATGTGACTTCTTGGGGTGTATTTCAACAAGTACTTCCTGTCAGAGTAGGAGAAATTCTTTTCTCTGCTAACTGGAGAATTACTGAAATGGGGACATCACAAGACCCAAGAGAGCAGAAGTTGAGCAAGTGAGAGGGGAAACGATTTGTAGTCCATTTTTTATTGACACCCATTTAATGTCAATCACTAATTAACATTTTGGAAAGAGGAAGATCTTCCTTAAAGAGTCTGCTCCTTTCAGTTAGGTTGTAAACAACCCTGAAAGCTCTCTGAGATTCATAGCAAAACCAGGGAATGTCAGACATTCTTGATATTTCTAAGGTAAAAACAAGCAGGAAAAGCAAAGATGTTCAGGCCTTCTTTAACCATCAGCAAGAAGTAAAAAAGCGCCCAAGCACAATATTTTAATCATCCTTTGCAGGGTCATCTTTAAAACAAGGGTTATATTGGACTCCTAATTACATAAATGAGTCAGAGTTCCTAACTGATCTGTGTTTTGAAGATCAACCAGCACAGCTCTGAGCCAGTAGGTTAAGGTTGAAACAAGTTGGCAGGAAGTGTGGGGAAGTTTGCACGACTTCTGTCTGTGCCATACTTCTCTGTGGAGGTGGGGAATCGTATTTCCCATCATCACAATTCAATAAACAGGCTTTTGAAACGCACTTTGCCTACATCAGGTCACTATTTGGGAGGAGAGTTTTCATGCGGCTCTAATGGCTTTGATTCCTTTCTTGAAGTCAGTACTCCTACTTCTCTCTTTCTACGACTTCCTTAACAAGAAGTATATTAACGTAGCTGGTCCTGCATCTTCTGCTCCCTACTCCTTCACTGGGGAAAGCACAAGTCAGCCAGTCAGTAAAAGGCTGCCCTACAAGCAGGGGCGGCTCTAGACATTTCGCCACCCCAAGCACAGTAGCATGGCACAGGGAGCACGGCAGGCAGGCAGCCTTCGGCGGCGTGCCTGCAGGAGGTCCACCGAAGCCATGGGACCAGCGGACTCTCTGCAGGCATGCCGCCAAAGGCAGTCTGCCTGCCCCCCTCCCGGCGACTGGCAGAGCGCCCCCCGCGGCATGCCGCTCCAAGCACTCGCTTGGCATGCTGGGGTCGGGAGCCGCCCCTGGCTACAAGATCAGCTCCTTCCCGTGCTGTTGTGTAAGTTCCCCATTTGCAGCCAGCCATTAAGCCCCTGGTCCCCTAGGTCAAACAACTGACCAGAAAGCAAACAGCTGACACAGAGCAGTTCATGCTCAGCGTGTCCTCTTAAAGGGCACGCTCCTAATCAGGCGCTTTGGAGTGGCTGGACCTGCTTGACCCAATTTGTGGAGTTTGGATGGATCGCCTGGGTCAGTGATTTTCCACTTCTGGTTGTTGGTCTGACCCACAAGCTGTGGGTCACTGGGGAGGTGTGAGCCAGCCTTCTGAACTCTGAACCCACCAGGAGCTAACAAAAACAGAGCAGGAGGGGGAAAGAATTTCATTAGGGCCTCTGCTGGGAGAAAATGCAGAGTTGTTTTGCTTCTACTCAGAAATGAACACCGTGTCCAAGGGGCTGCAATTGAAAAGGTGTTTGGTTTGGCTTATGGGGTTTTTTTGCTTTTTTGTTTTTGTTAAAGAAAAGTAATAACACACACAAGCAGACTGTATAAGGTCAGATGAAAATTGAGGTGCTTCAAAGTGGCAATGCATTCACTCTCTGGAATCACCATTCTTAGAAATTGCCCCCAAATCTCCCTTTATTCATGTGAGTGCAGCTTTTTCTGGTGATGGCATTTCTGATGCTGCCTTAAAAATACTGACTTCCTGTCCGCTTGAAAAAAATAATAAAAGGGACGTTCAGGGTTGGTCAAGCACCAGCTATTCTTTCCTTTTCTTCATCTTAAAAATTCGTAGCCACTGCTTAATGTGACATGGGGAGTGGGGGCTCCAAAAAGTGCTTTAAACCACTCTCTAACACCCTTTTAAAATCACTAATGCCAGCAGGCCTGGATTTGGGAGGAAATCACCCATAATAAACCAACAAGCATGAGGCAGGGGAGGGGAGGGGAGAGAGTAATAGAAACATAGAGCTAAAGGCCAGAAGGGATCATGAGATGATCTAGAATGAATCATCAGGGAACTGTTCAGTTTCAACACCCAGGGCTTATTATAAATAGGAACAATGGCCTGGGTCATCCCCTCCTCTCCTTCAGAAATACCCTGGGGAAGTGAGCTGGGCAAGGGGGGCCGACCCATCTACAAGGACCCTTTGTTGAGTTTCCCTCAGATTGTTCTCCTCAGGGGTTGCCAGTGGAGCAGAATTGCGAAGGCTCCCCCAGCCTTCCCTGCCCACAGAAACTCCCTTGAAATGTTCGTGGCTTTTTATCCGAAGGGTGGTGGAACCTGCACAAGTATTAACACACGGGCTTTTCTGAAGCGTGAAGTGGAACCGTGCCCGGCTCTACCCACTCCTTCCCCAGCCTGACTGTCCTCTAGCTGCCAATCCCAACCCCATAGGCATAACTGAGCCATTTGTACTCCACCCCCAGAAGAGGTGAAGAGGGGCTGTAGAGGGAACGCCTTGCATGGGTAAAATTGGCCATCAAACCAGATCCCAATACTTTTACCGTGGAACCTGGTTTCTTCCTTCCCAAATGTTACTCTGAATGGTTCCACGTCCCCAGCACACTCAACTTTCCTGAAAAGAAGCCATTCCCTATAGGCGCCGACTCCGTGGGTGCTCCGGAGCTGGAGCACCCACCAGAAGCCCTGCCAATCAGCTCCTACCCCTTCCTCCCAGTGCCTCCTGCCCGCCTTGTTCAGCAGGGTGCAGGAGGCACTGGGAGAGAGGCAGGGCCGGCTCCAGGGTTTTTGCTGCCCTAAGCGGCGAAAAAAAGAAAAAAAAAACACAATCGCGATTGGTGGCACTTCAGTGGCAGCTCCACCACGCCGCTTTCTTCTTCAGCGTCAATTCGGCAGCAGGTCCTTCCCTCCGAGACGGACTGAGGGACCCACTGCTGGATTGACGCCGAAGAGTCCGACGTGCCGCCCCTTCCCCTTGGCTGCCCCAAACACCTGCCTGCTGCGCTGGTGCCTGGAGCAGCCCTAGGGAGAGGAGGAGTGGGGGCGAGAGTGGAACGAGGTGGGGGTGGAGCAGAGACACTGGCTTGGGGGAAGGGGGGTAAGGGGGTAGAGCCTCCCCCTTCCCCCCCAGAAACAGAGGAAGTCAGCGCCTATGCTCTACAGCAGGGGTCGGCAACCTTTCAGAAGTGGTGTGCCAAGTCTTCATTTATTCACTCTAATTTACGGTTTTGTGTGCCAGTCAGGGCCCGCTCTACTGTTTTCACCACCCCAAGCAGAAACAACCTCCCCCTGGAAGTGACGGAGGTCAGGAAAGCATATGCAAATGCAGGCGGGAGAGGCGGAGAAGAGCGGGCTGGACCAGGCCGGGCAGGATTTTTAATGGCACACTGCTGCCTGCCAGGGTCCCGGCTGCCGACCTGGGTTCGGCAGCAGGTTGAGTGGGGCCGGCGGCCAGGACCCCAGCAGGCAGCAGCGTGCCATTAAAAATCAGCTTGTGTGCCGTCTTTGGCACGTGTGCCATAGGTTGCCAACCCCTGTTCTACGGCCTCTTGCCCCTCCTCCACACTGTGTAGTGCTCCTTCTTTGCCACATCCAGCCCCTTGGAGAGTGAAGGTCCGTTGAGGGTGCAACTCGTGATGCACAGGAGCTTGTTCCAAGAGCAACTCTGATTGCAGCTTTAAGCAAATCTGTTCTCCACCAATTACATTTGAAATACTTTAAAATCATACATTCTGCTTTGCATTAAGGGCCCAATTCAAAGTTGCCCAGATTCCCTCTGGGCTTTGCATCTGTCCTAAGCACATTTGCATTATTTTGATTTTTTTAAAACACAATTTAGCAAAAATTCTGTCTAATGATAACAGCTAAGAAAAATTACATGAAAACATATGGCCATTATCTTGACAAATATCCTTTTAAGAATTGCTAGTCTCTCGAGTCTTGGAAAGGAAACTAGTGCCAAGTATGACACACTAACATTTGTTCCCGTTGTTTTATTCCTTGACACACAACTGCTTCCTCTTTTGATTTCTCTTGCACATAAACGCAAGCTTCCAGTTGCAAGGTATGGTGTGGATGGCCTGTCCACCAGGCTTGTCATCATTCTTACCACCTTTGATAGAAACACACAGAGCAGCCCTTTGGCTTGCTGTGGAAGTTAGACTTTGTTGCAAGGCCTGTGTGTGAGAGTAGAGATACCAGTTGTCTGAACACATGTGGGTTAAGAGTCCTTTTAGTATCTCAGAAGGTGGCTTCAACCCCTTCAGCACTTTGCCTGGACTGTCTCATGAAAAAAACAGGAGGGCCTGTCTTTTATAATATTCTGTTTTTAAAGCAAAACGTCTCTGGGGACCGTAGGGTCCTAAAAGTCCAAGGCCTGGAATTCTTCCTTTCTCTCTTTCCATTTTAAACAGGAAACATTTGCACTAAGCGATTCCAGGGGGAGTGTTGTAGGTTCATTTCAAGGCAGATAATGTTTGTTCATTGCCTATGTCTGTGATTTACCCCATGGGCTTAAATGAGTGCAGCAGAAAACCACATGTTGTGTTTCACTTCATGCAAAACAATTTTCGATGGCATCTGGGAGGGGCGCCTGGGATAAGAAATGAGAAGCATGCTTATAAAATCCCTGTGTGAACAAGAGAGTTTGGTGAAGGAAGTGAAAGTCATCAGCATATTGGACACCTTATATCTTTTGCAACAGAGATTTTTTTAATAAATCCACAAAAAGTTTTTCAACAACCGCTAGTGTTGTCCTGTGCCCCAGGGCAGGTGTGTCTAATTTACATTTTCAGTCTTCTCTTTGAGTCAAAATCCTGCAGTTCCTTCAGCTTGACCTCAGGCAAAAAATTCCACTGAAGTCAATGGGAGGTTTTGCCCTAGTGAAGTATAAGGACATTTTCAGTCACAACAGTAAAACTCCTAATTGTGCTGAACTGTTGTGGATGCTGCAGTGACATATCTATGCAGAACAATTATTTTTGCCATTTAGAAGTATCACATGTTAAACTATTCTAGGGAGAAATATCAATCCCTCGTTAGTGTAAATCATGGCATTTAAGACACAGAAAGGTACAGAGGGGACTTTATAGCATATCCTCTGGGATTACATGTTCACATGTTGCTTTTCACATGCACCAGAGCTTGCCAAACCCTTATGGATGCAGACAAGTTACAGAGCAGACTTAACATCAGGCTCTCCAGCTCACAGGGGTTTTTTGAAACCTCACTGGCGGCTAGCCCATGAAACACAGATACTGTATCCTAACATCCCTGTTGTTTCTTCCAGGCGTTCCAAGATTTCCAACTACGGTGTTTTGAGAGTTTTACAGTCTGACATGTTAGAAGAAAAAAGTGGGCCAGGGCTGGGAGGTGTGATTATTTGTGCACATACGGCTTATGGGATTTGCAAAGCTGTAGCCCAAACTCATCTGTTTTTCCTCAGGCTAGATAAGACACAGTCAAACACACATTGTTTGAAGGATCTTTGTTTCCATTATGGCAAACGGATCAAGGGAGGCTGGCTTTGTGAGCTGCAGAGCTCTTCCTTTGTCAGTGGGCTGTGATGGGCGCAGGACCCTGGCGCCCAGTATCCTGTGAATTAGAAATACTGCATCATGTAGCTGGGAGGATTTTTTTACTCTCATGTTCTGTTTTGACTCATCAGGTCAAGTTACAGCTGAGGTGCCATTTCCTGTCCCACATTAAATGTAGAACTTTAACTACAGTGTGTTGCTGGCTTGGAATACTGCTTTATTTATCTAGATGTATTTTCTTCCTTCCCAGGTGTGGCCCAGCAGAACCAATGGAGTATTTAACAGGGCCCCGAGTGATATACAAAGAGCGAGATCTTCCATACTACCAAGGAGGGCAGCCTGCTGTCCACCCCTCTAAAGGAAACTACTCTCGTGCACAAGACATGAGGGCAGCAGAATTGCGGTATCCCCAGTATTACCCAAGCCAGCAACTAACCACCCAGCACAAGGGACCCCTCCGCCAGGATGTCCCACCTTCACCTCCCCAACCGCACAGAGTGCCAGCTTATAATGAAATGGGCCGAACAGGGCAGCGTGGGAGCAGCCCGGATCAATACCAATATAGACATCAGGATTCCAGGCAGAAGAATCCCATGACTGCAGCTGTATAGCCTGAAACTGGACTTTGTCAACATGGGCTGGGATGGAGGATTCCTTGCATTCCCTTTTTTACAGTTGGTCCTAGCAAGCTTAACTGCATGTAGGAATGGCACCTTAACTGGAATCATTCTTACTGAACCTGCCTCAGGATAGGTTCGTTTTCATAGGAATCTTGGGCCATATCAGATTAAGAGACTGTGTCTTTTAGGTACGTGCATTACCAGACATTCAGATGTTTTTAACACCAGTTAAAAATAGAAAGTGATGGCTGAAAAGTAAGTGCACCTGTTAGTACAGCTCAGGGCTATTTACCACATCTGGCTACACACACATACAGACACACAGTGCACCCTCTGTAAAAGACCAGTGGTGGTATCGCCAGAGTCCATTTTGGATCTACACCACAGAAGTATTATATCACAGAAGCCTTCTGGTGACCTTACCCTGTGTTCAGTGCAGTGCTGCTCTTCTCGGGATCAGAGAGTCTTGTGTAATCTAGTGCCGTGTGCAGTGGTGACTTTACCAATGACTTCCGTGCTGTTCCACTCCCACTCGAATCAGCAGTTTTATATTTTGAGAATGCCGTAATCATTGGTTTTTAATCTTAGCTGTATCTTCCTCTTTCTGCTTGTTTGCTGGAACATGCATCTGGGAGCCCTCATTTTTGGTAATTCTGCATCAAGTTTACCCACTTTTCATATTGCAAATAACACAATTGGACTAAAATGAACTGAACTTGGGCAGTTTGGAGAGTATTCACAGAACTATCCTACAGGATCATTAGGGGATGAGGCAACCATCTGAAAAATGTCTGTCTGTTCCCATGTGTACGTATATTATGCAGTGCACAGCTCTTAAATGGAAGGCCTAGGGCCCAGGTGCTCAGCAGCTGTCAATGAGTGTAGCTTCCTTGACTTCAGTGGAGCTAATCCTATTTATACCTGCTGAGGATCTGGCCCGAAGTGTGAAGTACAGTAGGTGCTATTAAATTGTTACTCCATCAAGTATTCAGATGGATCGGGGAGGGCAGAGCCTGTACTTGCCCCTACTCTAGTCAGGTTTGCATAAAGGTGTCTGCTGGCATATCAGTTAATGAATTCTGAGCCTGCAGTTGTAAGCTTCTCTGCTATTCTGCTGTCAGTGTGCATGGCTCCTGCCGCTCGAATTGTCACCTGTTAATGCAGGGCCCACTGCTGATCACTGCAAGGACGCTCAGGCTCTGGCAGTGCCAGTATTGTGCAAAAGGCCAAGCAATGCCAATTCGCCTGGCAGTGCTCTGCACAGCAACTGGGAAAAAGGGGGCAAGGGGGCGGCTTTAGGCTTTTAAAAGCAACAGGATGGAGAAGAGGATGAGGATAACAGAGGAGAGATTGCTTTAGAAACGTTGGGGGCAAAGAGAAAAGGAATGAGGAGAATGGTTTAAACAATTAAGGTTTTTTAAAACAATTAGGTGAGGAGAGGAGAGACGCTGAGGTTCATGGAGAAAGAGAAGACAAGGGGAGGGACAAGTGGAGCGGGAGCGGGAGAAGGTAGAAGAAGGACCTAGCTTCTTTCCCCCAACTCTCTGCAGACATGCTCAGGGCGGCTCTGGCCTTAAGGAGGTAAAAGATGCTCTGAGGCAGTTTGAAATATGCCTCCCAGCCATGCAACTTCCCAACTCCACAGACATTTGCTGTACAGTCTAACTGGGCTTCAGATGCTTGAATGCTTCACTCAATGATTTGTCATGCTAAGCATTGCTTAGGGAACCAGAGAGCCTGTAACTAGGAACACATTTGAAGTAGCTTCTGAGTGTCCATCATTCTTCAGGCTCTGCCTTTGGAAGCAACAGAAGCTCGTTTGGGCCCTTCCCCCTCTGAGAGAGAGGTCTGGGACCTGGCCTGGCTGACGCCCTTTGGTACGCAGCAAATGCATCAGGATTCATTGCACAGCTCGCCTCCCAGTTATAGATCACACAAAGGGTCCCTTCATCTGTTGCGTATCCCTTTATCAGGACTGGTAAGGATTCATTCGCTCTCTAGAGACTGGTGCATGGTGTATCTGAGTCTCACACAGGTTTGCACAGCTGCATTCCAAGGGGCTCTTCCAACCATTAGATGCATTCCCATTCCACTGTAAACACTGTGTAGGGGACATGCCACACACAGCCTTGTACTTCTTTGAACGAGCTTTCTGTACTGGGTGGTAGACTCGGTTAATAAAGATTTGGCAGCCACAGGGTAGCTGCTAGTGACATGAACGTCCACCTAAAGCAAAGTGAGAACAAATTCAAATACTTTCCTTTCATCTTTTGAAATACAGCCCCAGATGCATTTGATCCAGCTGTAAAGGAACAAATATGTTTGTGACAGTGGCTTGATCAAGCCAGACCACAATTAAGAACAGCTCTGAATATAAGCTACTGCCTTATCATTCATTACCTACTAACCCTTCAAATGCTCCGCAGCACAGCTTACAGAACTCATTTACAGTATTTCATGAGCCAGGGCCAAATAAAAACAGGATGGAAACAGCTTCTGGGTTATTTATGGCCTTTGAAGGGCTTGCTCAATTGTCTCTCTGTAACCTGAAACCTCCTGTGAAGGCTCACATTGACTGCAATGGCACCACTTGGTTAGGAGAGACAGATCAAACGAGCACCTTCCAAGTTGTTAATCTTACTCAACATGTTACACAGAAGAGACTTAACAAAAAATAGTAGATACTCGTATAATATATGGACACATCATACACTGCTGGAAGCTATGAAGGAGAAAACTTCTGACCTTGCTGGGGGACAGGAGCAAAAGGCATTACAGACCATCTCATTAATCTATGGTGCTGGTCTAGGAGAAAATTGCAATTTGCTGGTTTAATATCTTGTAGAGGTACTGTATTTGCAAAGCATGATATATAACTACTGTATGTATAGTCTGCTTCTGTGCAATGTAAAATGTATGATTTTAGCACCATATTGTGGCAAATATGTACCGGGCAAATTTCACGAGGTGCTACAACTGACAGTTGAAAATACACCACTTGCAAAATCCAAAAGAGCCGTTCAGTAACAGGTTGCTCTTTTTCCCCATATGTCCATATGTTTTGGAGTGTTACGTGTCTGAAATGCTCTTGACACATAGTTGCCTCACATTCCTTCATCAAAAATGTGCCAATCCAGCAAAAACCTTCCTGCCGTGATCTGGGTTTGCAAGGAGAGCCCAGGTTACTGCAGGAGGCAGAATGCTGTACATTTGCACGGTGGCATGAATCAGGATTAAACAAGAGCAACCTGCTTGCATGCCAGGAAGGCTGCTGTGACTCCCAAGCTGCTGTGCTGGCTGAGTTGCCGCATCGGTTTCTGATTCTGGTAAAGAGGCAGTTGGGTGGTGAAGGATTTAGAGACACAAATAGAAACTGGTGACTTGCTGAGTGACCGAGCACTCGTGATCCACTGACATTGGCCCGTGAGGAACCATTACCACTGTGATAACTGCTATTATAAGCACTCTTGCAAAGATGTCTTTGTGAAAAATGGAGGGCACTCAAGAATGAAAACAACCCCTATCCCTAAATAACGCCTGCAGCCCTGAACACCAGGTCACACAAACGTCCTAAACTAGAAATAGCTTCACATGCTGCCTAATTTTTGTACAGAGTGAAAGTGCTACCTCCTCCTCATCATCATCATCATAAGCATCCTCAAAGATTTGCTTTTCAGACAAAGACAGTTCTGAGTCAGTCCCATTACTCTTCTGGGGCCTGATCCTGAGGCTTTCCACTGAACTGAAGTTGCTTATCTCCTATCCTGCAGTCGTGATTGCAGTTGTTTGCAAGAGTATTCTAACTTTACGTGCACAGTCTGGAGAGTGCCCTTTGCTAGCAACATATAATAAACCAGGACGTGTTGTTTATAAGTCACTTTTCTATTATTTCTTCGCTTTTTTATGATACTTGACTATGGTTGTGTGTGTTGAATAATAAATACAGTGAAATCATTGGGAGGAGAGATTCAACACCAAATTTGAGAAAAAAATTTGGTACCATAAATGATTTTGCATTTTTTTGTTATATATGACTATATAAATTTTATCTGTTTTTATTTTGCATTAAAATAAAGGCTTTAAGATTACAAACAACCATCTATTTGTATATTGATTCTATCACTTCTTTGCACTTCTGAAGGCATCTTCTTGGGTTGTGATCTGGCGTGGTCAGGATTAGTCGGAGAACTTGAAGGAAAACCCAGCATTGCTGCAGAAAATAGTGATAATGGCTCATTACACTTAACTTTGAATCCCTCAGAGCCAGCCTTGAATCAGTGCTCCAGCTTTGTGGTATGGGATGCTCTGCTGTTGGGCATTCCATGTTCCAGATGAGTTGTAAAACCAAGGTCCTGATCCCATGACACTTTTCACAGAGATGTTAGCATCTGTCACCTGCTGACTGACCCCTTTAAGAGGGAACAGGGTCCAGCGCACCTGTGACTGATTACCTGCTGCCCAGTTGGGCTTAAGGCACCTGAGTCTTGTAAAGGAAGCTGTAGCAGAGGCTGCAGAAGAATTGCAGCAAGCAGGAGGTGCCTGCAGGAGACCCTTGACTGGAGGAAAGATTTTGAGGCTGGAAGCCAGACCTAGAAATTTGAGGCCCAGCTAGGAAGGGCTAGGAGTGGCTTCATGAACAGCAGGCTTGGACAGAACAAGAGCTCTGGATGTGGTAGAAGACTCCAGAGAATTACCTTTGGAGATGTGGAGACAGCCTGTATTTTGGAACCTTGAGTCTTGTTTTTGAACTGTTCCTGTAATTCAACCAGACCCAGACCCAGGCAGGGGTGATCATAGAATCCTAGATCATTAGGGTTGGAAGGGACCTCAGGAGATCATCTAGTCCAACCCCCTGCTCAAAGCAGGACCAAGCCCCAAATTCCTAAATGGCCCCCTTAAGGATTGAACTCACAATCCTGGGCCAATGCTCAAACCACTGAGCTATCCCTCCCCCCGCCACGTCTGTGTGGAGTTCTTAAGGTCCCTGAAGGAAACTGAGGCAGGTTTCTACAGGTGGCGCATAAGAGATGGTCAACTCTGTTACAGCCGTGACCAAATTCCAGTTTGGGCAGCTACATTTGGCCTACCTAAATTCCCCCCACGATTTCAATTCAAAGCAGAATTCATCATTTCCTGTTCTCAACTGAAGTATAGTGTTGCTCTGTGTTATGTAACAGCTATCCCATTCCACCCCAGCTGATGTTGCATTTCAATGAGATGGGTGCAGTGCTTCCTTTATATGCATTTCAGAACCCTTGAAACTCTGATTCAGGTGCTTAACTTGAAGTACGAGAGTCATCCTATTAAAGTCAATGGCAAACTACTTACATGCTCAACATTATGCACATGTGGCAGCATCAAGGCCATAGTTTGTATAGTACATTGGCATCTGTTCAGATGTAATAATAAAATTCTCCAAACCGAATATAAAAATGTTCAGTGTTTAGGAGGAAAGTCACAAGGCCAGGGACGTATCACTTCTATGAATAATGTTCCCTGTGTTGCTTCTAAGGAACATAGGAAATAGAGAAAGAGGACAATGAGACAGACAGGGCTGGTGCAACCCATTAGGTGACCTAGGTGGTTGCCTAAGGCACTAGAATTTGGAGGGCGGCATTTTGGGTCCTTTGGCGGCGACCGTGGCGGCCGGATCTTCGGCTGCCCCGGTTGTTGTCGGCATTTAGACGGAGGGAGCTGGGGCAGGGGGGCGCAGGGAGGGCCGCCTGCAGCAAGTAAGGGAGGGGGGCACAGCACACAGGGGAATTCCCCGCCCCAGCTCACCTCTGCTCCGCCTCCTCCCCAGAGCATGCCGCCCTGCTCTGCTTCTCTCCCTCCAAGGCTTGCAGTGCCAAACAGCAGTTTGGCACCACAAGCATGGGAGGTGGGAGAAGTGGAGTAGCGACGGAGTGCTCGGGGAGGAGGTGGAGCAGAGGTGAGCTGGGGCGGGGAGCTGCCACATGGCTCTCCGGGCCGGGGGGAGCTGCTGCGGTGGGGGTGTGCCTCAGGGCGGGGGTGGATGGGAGGCTGCCGTGGGGGGGTGCCTCAAGGTGGGGGGGGCGGGGAGCTGCCACAAGGCTCAGGAGGGGGGCGCAAGGTGGAAGTTTCACCTAGGGCACGAAACATTCTTGCACCCACCCTGGAGACAGAGGGGAAATGAAAGACTGAAAATAGGAAGGGCTTACAAAATGGGGTATATCAAAAGTCAGGCCTATTGTTTATTAAAAACAGGTGCAACACTCAAGAAAATTCAGTACAAGTAAATGCAGATTGTCATCTATATCCAAGTGGATGGAGTAAACACCCTACACAGGCCCTGAATGGGTTAATACAGACCAGAGAGGCCAGTTATGTTATCTGGCTGCACCTGGAGAGTGTGTCAGGCTTAACCATCCTGAAGCCCAGGGCTGGTCTACACTACAGGGGAAAATCGATCTTAGATACGCAACTTCAGCTACATGAATAACATAGCTGAAGTCGAAGTATCTAAGATTGAATTACTCACCGTCCTCACGGCGCGGGATCGATGTCCGCGGCTCCCCCTGTCAATTCCGCAACTCCATTCGGGTTGGTGGAGTTACGGAATCGATATAAGCGCATTCGGGGATCAATATATCGCGTCTAGATTAGACGCGATATATCGATCCCCGAGCAATCGATTCCTACCCGCCGATACGGCGGGTAGTGAAGACGTACCCCCAGCTGGGCAAGAGCAGGCTCCTTAAAAGAAAAGAGGCTGCAGTCACCCTCCAGGAATAGAGATGTGGTGAGAAGGAAGCCCAGGGGCGAAATAGGCTAGGATCCCAGGGCTTAACTCGCAAACAGCTGAGAAGGTGTAAAGCAGCCCTTGGGATGGAGCAGGCCCTGGTGGTGTGCACTGAAAGAAGGGCAGAATTTGGACTTGCAAGGGAGAGAGAGTGTCCTGGGAGGAGTCCTGTGGAGGAACAGAATAAGGGGAACTGACGGGACTGAGTAGGAAGGCACCAAGGGAAACAGGGCAAGGAATGGGAGTGTGGAGACCTTGGCTACTGGTGATAAGGGTCCCTGGGTTTGAACCCAATATAGTGGGAGAGCCTGGGTTCCTCTTCCTCCGTGGCAAGATGGCATGAGTCCGGAGAAGGGAACAAGGACATTGGAAATCCCTGAGGCAAGGGTGTGAGGACCAGGGTGTGGCCTGGATTTGGAGCCAAAGACCCTCTTGTGAGGACATTGTGGACTGTTTTATGTTGGGCTTTCTGTTATCCAGGAAGTGAATGATTAAATTGTGAGCTGGCTAGAGGGCTGAGTTTGAGGAAAAGACACAGACCACCGCAGCACCAGAGTGACCATCAGCAGAGGGAGAGAGCTGCTATATCATACCTGGGCACAAAGAGACGCTCCTGCGGTAAGTGAACCCCTTCACACCAACACAGTCAACAAGCCACGCTAAGTCAGTTTTGGCACATATTAAATTCTAATCCATGCAGACACCAGTTTTGAAAGGGATCCGGCCAAAGAAGTGGGACCTTTCGCTAAAGCTGGACGCGTAGATAAAGTTTTGATGTCTTAATTCCTCCTTCGCTAATGATAACCAGAGAGCTCGCTAGAGAAAGTTAGAAGGCATAGTAAGAGCCGAAAACTCCGTAATCATGATTTCAAAATAGTTATCTTGCTTCCCTGGCTATTTGTTTTCCAAGGCTTCCCAACTGCAGGACTCTCCTCACCTGGGAACTGTGCTCCCAGGGTGTGTTGAGCCAAGTGTCTGTCCTCTAATCACTGCTGCCCTTCGCATAAAGCGCTATGTGGCATTTTAGCCAGGTGAGGCCCACCCATTTTAATGAGCCATGCAGCTAAAACCTAGCACAGATCTTTATTCTAATACTAATAACATTCTTTTCTGTCAAGCCTTTCAGTGTAGAGGATCCCAAAGTGTGTGTGTGTGTGTGTGTGTAATATGACATGGGGACTACTCACACAGCACTGAAATGCAGTCACCTCCAGGGTGGGATGTGACAACAGGCGAACAGTGTGGTGCAACACTGCATAACCTGGTTCAGCGTACGAAGGACAACTTCAGCTGAGACTTGGGAGACTTTCAGGCAGCAAAGTGTAATTATCTAAGCTGGAATTTGGCGAGGGTTGGTATAATGAATGATTACAAGTGGCCAGGAGCTCACCTTTCTGTCTCATCCAACACTCAGCAGCTCCAGAGCCTTGTGTTGAGGTTGCATGTGCTTTACGCTCCTTTTCAATGCTGCGATATAACAAAAGAGAGAATTCTGAGGCTGTGCTGGAGGAAGGGTAACGATGCTAGAGAGAGCAAATGTGGTGGAATGGATTTATCCAAACACAAATTACTTGTGGGCAGACAAGAAGTAAGCTGGGGGCTCCCAGGTAATCTGATGTCACTTCCCAGGTAATTTTTGTATTTGCCTCAGAAGTCACCTCGTGCCCCCTGGAGCCATTCAGGTAAGGTACCTTTTTAAAGTACAAAATAACCCTTGCTACTTTAGGAGATGGAGGGGGGATAGAATGGAGTGGCAGAGCCAAGCTAGCTACCAGCTAGCACTAAGCAATTGGTAATAAAGGAATTTGGCTGGGAGGGATAGTTCCTCTTACCGAAACGAAGTGCTTCTCTTCACCACATAATTATGCTGAGTCAGAACACATGTTCGAGGATTGGTGATATCTAACACAACATAGACTCGCATTGAGTAGTCACTGTAAACAGAGACAATGTTGAATATAACTTGCATCAGCTGGTTGTGGGTCAAACTGGAACCAAGCAGCTGACTGGTCTCTTGTAGGATCCTTCTCTCTTACATGTGAGTCTGTATGATTTAAGGTGAGACAACCTGTCTGAATATCCCCAAGCAGCTCCTGGGAACAATGGTGTGATCACAGTGTTGAAGAGGGAAATAACTTTTGAATGGGCCTGAAAAGGTACTTGACAAACCATCCACCCAAAAAGCCAATGCTGGCAGTGCTCACAGCAGAAAATCTCGCACAGAGGGGCTCTAAGTGGAAACTGCCTTGCATCACTTTTCCAGAAGAACATCTGCATCTGAAAGAAAATAATATCTTGGGAAACATGTACGGTGGAGTAAAACTGCAAAATAAGACATTCAATTGAGAATTCTATATAAAACCCATGCCCTTTGCCTCTGGCAGGTAATGGATAAAAATGCTATAAAGAAGCAATGAACATTCAATGTTTTATATTTAAAATATGTTTTGTGAGGAAAACAATGCGCCATAGAAATGGGACTGAAAGGTTCTCAGAGATAATGCCAGAAACTGCAAGATGTTAACTGCATTGTCATATAAGTTTCAAGGTAGGATTTTAATTTTCTCTTATGAATCATAGATGCAGCAGTGAAAGATGCCATTAAAATTCATTAGAAGAAACGTAAACTTACATTAAAATCTACCCCATTCTTCTCTGAATTCTTGGTCCTATTAGTATGAGCTGTCTGCTAGTCTGCCAAACCTTACCTACGCCGGGTGATTTAATCTAAGAGAGGCTCTGCTAAATTGGAGTTTTTCATGCATCACATCCTTGAATCCAGGGTAAAACAAAAACAAAACAAAACAAGAAAATACCCCACAAAACACTGCTCTAAATTGCAGCCTATGTTTTAAAAACAGCAAGCTCATGTTTTAAGAGACTGGGTATGTCAGTGTTTTTCTGTGCATACCAAACAACAGCAGGTTTGAAAAGGTGGCTTGAAAATAAAAGGGGCAATATGTTTCTGCATATTTGTGCCTGTTGGCCCCAAATCTAGTTGGCTTGTCCCAGCGATTTTCTCCACGACACAATGAACCCAGTTCAGGAATGTAAGATGCACATCTGGGGATCTGGCAAAATGGTGCATAGTGCACTGAGTGGTGTGCAAATGAGTGTGATTACACAGCCCGTGCATGGCAGGGGGTGTGTTTAGCAGCAAGAGGTAAAGTTGAAGCAGACTTTCCTCAAGCTGTGCGGACCCCGGCACTTCCACCGGGCACTGAATGGAGGTAAGGTACATGCATGCTCCACAAGCGGGGCCTGATTCTCTCTTGTGGGGTGGCTCATGTACACTGCTTGAGTCATGTCAATGGGCCTCACAGGCAACAGATCTCACCACCATCCCTGCTTGGGGACATTCCCCAGGTAGCATAGGGCTGCTGCCAGTGTGGCTCTGTGCTTGACTCTCTTGCCAGGCGCAGCGTGGATGAGGAGGAAGAGAGCAAGGCTGGACTGCAGTGCACTCCAGCTACTCTCACCTGTGGGGCTATTAGAGTCAGTGCAACCCTGAGGCTGCTCTACTATACAGCGGGGGAGGGGAAGGGGAACAGTTCCCTCACTGCCCTGGATAGGGAATATAAAGGTGGCTTTATACCTGTGTCAGGCCTTTAAATAGAGGCACAGATTGCCATGACCCCACTCAATGCTAATCCAGGTGCCGTTTTGTACCTAAGATGCAGAATATTAGAGAATGAGTCACTGAGAACTTGCACTCTTGTTCTGTAGGTTGCCGTGTGCTTTCGCGCTCTCTCTCTGGGTCGCTGTGCGCTTTCGCGTGCGCTCATTCTGTAGATTGCTGTGCGCTTTCACGTGCTCTCTCTCTGGGTCGCTGTGCGCTTTCGCGTGCGCTCATTCTGTAGATTGCTGTGCGCTTTCACGTGCGCTCTCTCTGGGTCGCTGTGCGCTTTCGCATGCGCTCATTCTGTAGATCGCTGTGCGCTTTCGCGTGCTCTCTCTCTGGATCACTGTGAGCTTGCGCACTCTCACTCTGCGAGTCACTGCTAGAGCTGAAGATGAAGCCATAATCTCTGAGATCACAGCTGTTTTGATTACACGAGATGATGGGGGGTGGGGTTCAGTCCACCTGCTGCATTTTTCAAGCTATTTATTTAGGAAGTTTTAGCAAGTTTACAAATCCTTCCCATGTAAATGTCAGAAACCAAACAGCATCGTTACAACAGTGAGCTTTTGTTTAAAGAGACATTACACAGGAGTATAGTCAGCAGGTCTTTCTGCTTAACAGGGTGTCACCATATTACAGCGTAAGCATCATTGCAACATGTTGTTTCTAGGGATTTTATTCAATAGACTGAAATTTCTATATACACATACTTAACAGACCAGGTAGGTCTATCAAATGTTGTTAACTGAAAAAACTGGACAGGTGTGCTGGCTTTCTTGCAGGTGAATATACTTTGTGTGAGTACTGAATAAAAGGTAACCAAATATCTAAGCGTGTATCTGTCCTCTATCTGTTTTGCTGGGTAATAGTTCATGTGTTAATTTTTCCATAACCACAACCTCCTCTATTTCTGTGAACCAGTCCTCAATGGTTGAGCTATTTTAATTTTTCCAGTGGGAGGCTACCAAAACTCAAGCAGCTACTAGCAGATGAGAGATGAATTCTTCATTCTCTTTCGTGTGACCATTTCCACTAGGACATCCCAGGAAGATTACCAAAGGCTCATTTGGTAATAACGATCCAACAATTTGTGATGTTTGGTTACAAATTGTATCCCCAAACTTTTGAATGACTGGACATGTCCACATATATGCATAAAATCTTTCACACGATTTTTGCAACTTTTATACTCATTCAGTCTCTCTATATTTTTCAACCTGACAGTTGTGAGGTACCATTAAACAGTATCTTAAAGACGTTTTCTTTTATTGTGCTATAGACTGAGGTTGCTGGTCCCGTTTTCCAGATCAAATCCCATTCCTCTGGGGTAATTTGTTTATGCAGCGTGTCATAGGCAGTCACTTTTTTGTTAGAAAAGCTGTCTGCAAAGATTGATATAAATTAGTTATAATTGTTTTGTTTCCTAATTGACCAAACACCATCGCTTCTATTAAGTTAGGTTTCTGTATAAAACCACATATCTACACCAGTGACACCATCACAGGACCTAACCAGATCAGCCATACCATCACCGATTCATTCACCTGCACGTCCACCAATGTAATATACGCCATCGTATGCCAGCAATGCCCCTCTGCTATGTACATCGGCCAAACTGGACAGTCGCTACAGAAAAGGATAAACGGACACAATCAGATATTAGGAATGGCAATATACAAAAACCTGTAGGAGAACACTTCAACCTCCCTGGCCACACTATAGCAGACCTTAAGGTGGCCATCCTGCAGCAAAAAAACCTCAGGACCAGACTTCAAAGAGAAACTGCTGAGCTTCAGTTCATCTGCAAATTTGACACCATCAGCTCAGGATTAAACAAAGACTGTGAATGGCTTGCCAACTACAAAACCAGTTTCTCCTCCCTTGGTTTTCACACCTCAACTGCTAGAACAGGGTCTCATCCTCCCTGATTGCACTAACCTCATTATCTCTAGCTTGCCTGCAGATATATATATATACCTGCCCTTGGAAATTTCCACTACATGCATCTGACGAAGTGAGTGTTCATCCATGAAAGCTCATGCTCCAAAACGTCTGTTAGTCTATAAGTTGCCACAGGATTCTTTGCTGCTTGTATAAACAGCTTTTCTAGAAAGTCGTAAAATATAATGTCTAATTTGAACAAACTTGTGCCAGGGGACAGTGGGCCAGCTAAAGTTAGTTAGAAAAGTTTCTTTTGAGAATAGCTGGCCAACCATGTGTACTGCATGGCTCTCCCAATCTTTGAACCTCTCTGGCTTGTGATTTGGAGTAAGATCTGGATTATTTGCAGTGGGTGACATTGTCAAGGGGAAAGAACTGATCTTATCTCTAGGTCTATCCTAGACTCATAGAGTAGGCTTTGCTAAAGGATTTGTGTACATTTCTGTGGGGGCGTGATTTTTTTTTTTAATTACTCCATGGTAGCCTAGTGATGCTGCAATTTTCTTGTTCAATGAAGACCTGGCATTTGGCTGGGTAATGGGGCCCCCAATCTGTTACTGCTTTGAGCTGGCTGGCTTGATAGACATGCTCCATTTTTAATTAATATAATTAGGAAGGCCTCTGAATAATGGACAGCTTGACATGGAGCCAGATCCTGCAGGCCAGTTATTAACCTGCTTTGCAGGTTCACTACTGTCTATACCCTCGTAACTCATGGGCCCGAAACCCCCTTGATGTGCATCTCATGCTGTCACTGATGTTCATGCACAGCGGGTGTGAAATCCACCACTCTGATTTGATACCATTTTACACCCAGTGGCACTGGGATAAATGACAACGCAAGATGCAGGGCAATGGACTATCCAGCCCTCTGTCTTCCAAGGAGGAATGATGGCAAGGTGCCGAGCTCCTCGGTTAATAAACCCGCCTTTCGTTCTCAGCGCTCCTGTACTTCTCTGTTGTTGTTTGTAAATCAGACCTGCTAAGTCCAAATGGAAAATGAAGGATTTGTGTTTTCATTGCGCCTTTTGTTCTGGGCTCTGAGTGGCTTTATAGCGCTGATGAATTGGACTCTGATCCGAAGCCCATGGAAGACAATGGGAGTCTTTCTACTGACTCCAATGGGCTTTGTGTGACTTGCAGGCCAGTTTGTTACATGACGTTCCCACTCTGTGCCCGGTCCCCAGGGTTGTGAGTCAGGTACGGCCCCCAGCTTCCGTAGAAACTCGTGTTTAGCTCTAGAAGTTCCTAGTGTCAGCCAGCAGCCGTCACCAGGCTTTTAAGCCTCAGAACAACCCTGTGAGGCAGGAGATGCCATGTCCATTTTACAGACAGGGACATTGGGGGTGCTGAGAGATTAATGCCACTATTTCCCAAAACGAACTCTGATATGGAGGCCTCCATTCTGGGGGCCCTGCTCTGAAACAACTTGGGCCTGATTTGTCAGAGGTGCTGAGCGTCCAGAGACTTCACCCAGCATTGTGGGTACTCGGCACTGCTGAAAAACCAGGCCCAAAGTGTCTCAGGTGGAGCACTCAGCATCAGAGACTCCCTTTGAAAGCCGGAGCGACTTGCCCGTCGGCACCACACCTGCTCAGTGGCAAAGCCAACGATGGAGCTGCGGCTCCCTTTGCTGTGAGGCCACGAGGATCCTGGCTTCTGCCTCAGAACAGAGCTGCATCTATTAAAAATCAAGTACATCTATTTAAAGGAGACCAACCTCTGTCATGCAGCAGTTTTGCGGACCTGTAATTGTTGGTATTCATTTCGGGCCAACAATGTGCCCTGCACTTTGCCGGCAGCAGGGAGAGAATGGGAAATCCTGCAGTATTTGGCTGGGGTGTTTATCCCTGACTCCTAATGACACTGCTCTGACAGGGACGGATATGGACTTTGCCGAGAGATTGGGGAGGGAGACAGGGGCTGAGGATGTGAGTAGGGGGCTCTCCAAGTCCTGCTGGATATTATTCTACATTTGGAAACACTTTGTGTAACCAGGTCATTCACATTAATCCTCTCGCGGCCAAGTAACCTACTTGGCCATGTTAATTTCTTAACCCTTTTGTTTAAAAATATGTCCAAATCAAGCTCACCGACGAGCAGTGCTTTGCTTGACCTATGGCTATAACGTCCGAGCTCACAAAATGGACAGCATTGCAGAGTGAAAAGATGACACAGCCCCAATACAAACCAAGCACAGACAGTCACATTTTTAGAATCTGTTTGGACGCAGGCAGATTCCTGACATGTTAATTAAGCTGCAGGCTTATGTTAAATCCCCTATTGAGTGTAAAATTGTCTGTGCGCTGTGGCTCTCCTGCATTTGCCAGGCTGGGATTCTGATCCTGGGGGTGTCTGTATGGAGTGAGTCAAGCATATGTAAAGTGGGTGTGCCTTTGTCTCGGTGCACACGAGTCTTGCATGTGTTTTGTGTCAAGCACGTTTGTGACTGTATTGAGAGGATGGTGTTATTTGATGGCCATTCTGGGTGTGTGCATCTACCCCTTCTGGGAGCGCTCTCAAATGAAGATGTTCCAGCTTGTCCTCATCGTCTGATTACTAGTGTTACACTGTAAACACAAGAAAAGAACAAGACAAAAAAACACCCACAACATTTCAGGCTGGTTATTCCTGGTCATTGTGCAGCCAGGTTATTCCTCTTCCTAACAGGATATGGGATCTCAAGAAAATATATGTGCTTGTTCTGTGCTTTTTATTTATGTATTTAGAAAGGTTAGCTGGAAAATGAAACTCCAGAAAACTGGAGTTCCAAGTAATGAAACTAGACCATGTGGCATCAGATCCTTGCAGCTGGAGGCCTGTGGCTGACCCAGCCCAGATGAGTGAACATTTCTGGGGCTGAAGAGCGATGCATGTATAAGGTTTCTGACACTTTCCTGTCCTCACCCATGCTGTTGGCACGTGGAGCCACTATGGGGCAGCACTGATAGTGCACAGCTGCTTGTGGTGATGGGTTCTTACCCCACCATGTTAGCTGACACTGATTAGAAATGTCAACAGCCTGGCCAGCGTTCTTACCATGGCTTTCACTAGTGGACCTGCACCAGGTGACAGTGGGAGACTTCCACAAGTTTGCCAGTGTAGAGTGGGTCCATGTTTACTGCCGTAATCTCAGATTGTCCCAGACCAAAAGAAAAAACTATCCCACCCCTCACCCCAGTGAGCTGTTAAATCCCAGCAGGTAGGAGAAGGGAAAAGAAAGAAGAGTTTGCAGAAAGGATGTTTATTAAAATCAGCCAGTAGCTGGCAATGGGAAACCTTGCTTCCTGGTTCTCACGTACACACGCCCTTCTCTAGGGCATCAGGGAAGTGTCGCTGCCTTCACCCAGGGAGTAGGAGGACTGAACTCAGCAAACTTCCTGCCTTCCATAGGGAGAAGAGCAAGAGGTGGCAGGAAGAGCCTCACACCCTGCCGCCAGGTTCTGAATATTGACTGGACCTACAGTGAGGCCGTGTGCTGGCGGAGGAGGAGAGAAGCCAAACTCATGGTATTTCTGCCATGGTTGGAAGGAAGGAGTCCTGGGACTCAGTTCCCAAGGGGTTTCCAGCCCAGTATTGATTTTGCAAAGAGGCTCAGGTAGTGTGAGTGAGCTCTGGATAAACCCCAAGTGTCTGATTCCTCACTGCTGGGTTGCATTGGAGTCTCATCGGTGTGACACTTGGGAGAATCACGCCTCCAGCTTATTAACCAAACGCCTGAGCTGCAGCCACCACCAGTCTCTCGCTGGACAGGTGTGTGGATCATCAGTCTGGCTTCTACTGAATGAGAGGTGCTGGAGAACTAACAGTACTAGGGACTCTTTTGAGTGAGTTTGTCCTTTTCCTTCATCTGGGATCAATTCCAGAGGCACATCACCTCCACTAATACTAAACACTGCTTGGACGCTGCAGCTTGTCCTTCTCATGGAAGATGGTGTTACTGGTGAACCTTCTTTCAACCAGCCTTGATCCCCAGTGAAATCCTCCCTGCACGTGCCAAAGCAAAGCACATCTGCTGATCAAGAATTACTGATGCCTGGTTCCCCAATCTTGTGTAGAAGTACAAAAAGCCAATGTGTTGGTGGGGGTCCAGGTATGTATGGGGGAGACACAGCTGAAGGAGTGGTGGATTCCAGTCAGCTGAACCCAGACAAAGCCAGGAAGCTGATCCCGCTCAGCCAGTTCAGGGAGAGCAAGATTTCCCCAACAATAAACACATCTGATTACCAGGAAAACATAGTCTTTGAGCAAGGCCTTGCACACAAAGGGAGACTAGCTCCTGTGCCCTCTGAATGGGAAGTGGCCGCTGTGACAGAGCAGGAAAGAGAAAAGTGTGCTGTCTCTCAGAAACTTTGATCAACCACTCTTAATTATTATGCAGGCTCTGAGAACTGATGGCAACAACAAGATTCCCACTGGGGAGAGCTGGAATGTCTCTCTCTCCCACCTACCAGGCTCTCCGCTCTGCCTCTTTGAAATCCCTCACCGCCGCCGTCATGGGGTTCCAGCAGCTGGCCATTCAGCCTCCCTGCGAAGTTCCTTCCTTCCAGCCCCTTGCCAGTCTCAGTGAGCTCCCTTCTAATCTGCTGCTGCAGGCAAACACCTTCAGGATGGGAGTCTGTTCTTTGCCGTCCCGTGCACAGGGCATCACAGAGTGCCTTGTGTTTCTGAAGTGTGCTCATCTGGGTCTCCCTGCAAACAAGCCTGAGCAAAAGAGGCCCTTTCAGCCGCTCATTATCCTTAGACCAGACCATCAAACAGAGAGACTTCATAGCGCCAGGCGAAGTTTGATTCTAATTTGGTAACAGATTGCGGATGAGCAAAGGCGGCAAAGG
This sequence comes from Gopherus flavomarginatus, assembly GCF_025201925.1. NCBI lineage: Eukaryota > Metazoa > Chordata > Testudines > Testudinidae > Gopherus > Gopherus flavomarginatus. The sequence continues at coordinate 19,996,289 of NC_066626.1, read as the reverse complement.
GCAAGTAATGAGAGCATCTTCCAATTCCACCTCTCGTGGCTCTTCAGTCGTCTGTTCACAGTAACAGGCAGTCTGGTGTTTTCCTTCTTTTTTGGATCTCTCTGTTATTGTGTCTGTTAGAAAAACAAAAGTCCCAGAGACAGGGTCCCCGCAGCGCTATAATATCGGCTCAGTCTGGTGAGAATCCTTTATTTAGGAGGACATTTTGAACGGCTCCTTCGCCTCGCACGGCGGACTTGCCAATAGTTATGGAGAGGCCTCTGCTGCGGTGCCTGCATTTTGATGGGTTAGTATCACCCTCCTCTTCGTTTGTATAAGGGCAATAATTATCCTGCGTGAGCAGTTCACTGGGAAAGGATATCATCTGGCTGTTGTTGTTAGCATTTTGCATCTTTCAGTGGTCTGCAGCAGCTCACAACCAAAGCCTTCCTGCTGTGAATATCTATGCATGAGTCACTTTACACATGGGAATAGTCCCATTTTACACCAGGGGATTACTCATGTGTGTAAAGGTTTGCAGGATTAGGGCTAACATATGTATTCCATCAGACTGCACTACAATAAACTGCAAAGGCGACCCTCCATGTAACTGTCTTTGGCCCGTGGCATCATAGTATCTGAAAGTAATAACAATGCTTGACACTTATAGTGCTGGTCATCTGAGGATCTCAAAGCACTTTACAAATGCAAATTAATGAATTAAACCTCACACACTTTTGTAAGAGAAGAAAACATTAGTGCACCTGGAATACAAATGGGCAAACGACATGGAAAAATGCACTGACATTCCAAGGCAAATTCAGCTAAATCAAAAAAAGGTCACTGTTCTTGTGAATAAGTGTGTTCACATGGGGCATTATAGTGGTATAATTATACCGTGCTAGTAATGCCAGTAAATTTTCCCATGTAGACAAACCTGACGGTCTTGTCTAGGTTATGTCTAACCGTTTAGATCATTAAATCTGAAAACATATATTAAAAATCAACTCCAGTCTTCACTTCTTAATCTGAGTGTTTGCTTTCTGAAGAACTCTCAGCTTGGATGAATTGCAGAACAGATACAGTAGCTACAGTTTAGGTCAGGGTTTCTCAAACAGGAGTCACCGCTTGTGTAGGGAAAGCCCCTGGCAGGCTGGGCCGGTGTGTTACCTGCCCTGTCTGCAGGTCCAGCCAATCGCGGCTCCCACTGGCTTTGGGTCGCTGCTCCTGGCTAATGGGAGCTGCTGGAAGTGGCAGCCAGTAAGTCCCTCGGCCCACGCCGCTTCCAGCAGCTCTCATAGGTAGGACCCTGCCAAATTCATGGTCCATTTTGATCAATTTCACGGTCATAGGATTTGAAAAATTGAAAATTTCATTATTTTAGCTATTTAAATCTGAAATTTCATGGTGGTGGTGTTGTAGGGGTCCTGACCCAAAAAAAGGAATTGAGAGGAGTTCACAAGGTTATTGTAGGGGGGGGTGTGGTGCTGCCACCCTTACTTCTGTGCTGTTGGCGGCAGCACTGCCTTCAGAGCTGGGCAGCTGGAGAGCGTCAGCTGCTGGCCAGACACCCAGCTCTGACGGCAGCACCACTGCCAGCAGCAGCACAGAAGTAAAGGTGCATGGTATGGTATTGCCACCCCTTTCTTCTGAGCTGCTGCCGGCAGGGTGCTGCCTAGGTGATCAGATGTCCCGTTTTTAAAGGGATAGTCCCATTTTTGGAGATTTTTTCTTATATAGGCACCTATTACCCCCTACTCCCTGTCCTTTTTTTTTCACAGTTGCTATCTGGGCACCATAATGCTGCCGGCCAACAGCCGCCACTCTCCAGCCACCCAGCTCTGAAGGCAGCGCAGAAGTAAGATTGGCAGTACTGTGACACCCCTAAAATAACCTTGTGACCCCCCTGCAACTCCCTCTTCGGTCAGGATCCCCAATTTTAGAAATGCTGGGCTCTCCCATGAAATCTGTTATAGTATAGGGTAAAAGCACCCAAAAGACCAGATTTCATGATGGGACACCAGATCTCAGTCTGTGACGCATTTTTCATGGCTGTGAATTTGTTAGGGCCCTAATGATAGAGGAACACAGGATTTGGTGCTCTCCTGTCTCAGCTTTGAAATGTTAAATCAGACGGAGATCTATGGGTCTGTGGTTAATAGCGGGACTGAAAACCATTTCTCTAGCCTGATCCTAGTTAGAGGATACTCTGAACCTTGGACAATCCCAGAGGAATCCCCGGCTGGAGAGCTGTGTCTAGCCACAAAAAGGAAAAAAAAAAGCGAAGACTTCTAGGTACAGCCTGTCCCTGCTCAGTGTCAGCTCTGTACGTAAAAAAGTGGGGGGGGGGGGAGCCTGCAGCAATGCCCATTTGGCTGAGAGCAGCCTACTGCATTGCTTTCCTAGGTTACATTCAAGGAATTATACATTTTCAGTAGGGTTAGTCAGAATTGTCTAGCACAGCAATGTCAGCAACCATTAATCCTTAACCATTCTCACCAGTGACTGCTGCACAGAGGCAGAGCAGGCATTAAAATACAGTTTCCGCCCCAATTACAATATTTCTAATAGATCATGAGGGAATTGGTTACACTTCACATGGCACTTGTATGGCCTGTGTTGGTTGTTTACTGTTTATAATAGTGTAACTCCAACAACCAGCCCTGGGAAATCTGCACTCCACATTCTCCAAGAACCAGAAAAAATTGAAGAGAGAGTTAAAAAGAAAGAGTGTGTTGTGTCATCTCCTCAGCAACTGTGAGCTCTGAGAAGAGGAAATACAGAATGAATTGTTGTTTATCCTCAAAAGTAGAGGGTCCAATTCCCATCTGCTCTGCATCTCTGCTATTATTTATATGAGTGCAAAGCAGGCAAAAAAACCCACCACATCCAAATTCTCCACTCACCCCAGCAATAGCATTTTACATCCACTTGGCACAGTCTAACTGACTTCACTCGATAAAAGGCAGTGGGTAGTCTGGCAAATAATGTGGAAGCAGCAAGGGATTTAGATCTGGCAAAGGAAACTCCGATAGCTCAGATATTATATGAAGTTTGTGCCTCAAAGCAGCAAAATGTATCCTCAATCTGAGTCTTGAACAATTGTGATAGAGAAATCAGAACAGCAGCATCTTACATTTATACAGTCCGTGCATTTCATCTCAAAGTAATTAACAACTCTAACAAAACTCTACAGAAGAATTGCTTACTCCATTTCTTTACTCAGATTGTAAGATCTTTGGAGGCATGGACTGTCTCTTGGTTAGATGTTTACACAGCGCCTAGCACGCTAAGGGTATGTCTACACTACGAAATTAGGTCGGTTTTATAGAGGTCAATTTTTTAGAAATTGATTCGATACAGTCGATTGTGTGTGTCCCCATTAAGTTGGCGGAGTGCGTCCACAGTACTGAGGCTAGTGTTGACTTTCAGAGCATTGCATTGTGGATAGCCATCCCCCAGTTCCCGCAGTCTCTGCTGCCCATTGGAATTCCAGGTTGAGCTCCCAATGCCTGATGGGGCAAAAACATTGTCGCAGATGGTTTTGGGTACATATCATCAGGCCCCCCTTCCTCCCTCCTTCTGTGAAAGCAACAGCAAACAATTGTTTCTCACCTTTTTTCCTGGGTTACCCATGCAGACGACATACCACAGCAAGCATGGAGCCCGCTCAGCTCACCGTCAACGTACATCATCTGAATGCTGCTGGCATACGCGGTACTGCATTGCTACACAGCAGCAGCTCCTTGCCTTCGTGGCAGCAGATGGTGCAATATGACTCCTAGCCATCATTGTTGTCTCCTGGGTGCTCCTGGCCAACCTCGGTGATGTCAGGTTAGGGGTGCCTGGACATAAATGGGAGTGACTGTAGGTCATTCTCTTCTTTAAGTTTCATCTCATGGAGATTCACTCCTGCCTGGAATATTATGCGAGCTGGAGGTTTCTGCCTCAGGCTGCTCTCCCAGCCGGCAGCACCGCTCAGTCGCACCTACCCCAGCCTACCCCTTGCTCCCATGGCTCTTGAAGCCTGGACAGTAGTAAGGAGCAGTTCAACTATAGGCTGAGCAAGTGCAGAATGGTGGTAGAATGTGCATTTGGATGTTTAAAAGCTCCCTGATGCAGTTTACTGACTTGGTTAGACCTCAGCGAAACCAATATTCCCATTGTTATTACTGCTTGCTGTGTGCTCCACAATATCTGTGAGAGTAAGGGGGAGATGTTTATGGTGGGGTGGGAGGTTGAGGCAAATCGCCTAGCTGCTGATTATGTGCAGTCAGACAGCAAGGTGGTTAGAAGAGCACAGCAGGGTGCGCTACGCATCAGAGAAGCTTTGAAAACCAGTTTCATGACTGGCCAGGCTACGGCGTGAAAGTTCTGTTTGTTTCTCCTTGATGAAAACTCGCCTCCTTGGTTCACTCTATTTTCCTGTAAGCCAGCCACCTCTCCTCCCTCCTTTGATCGCCGCTTGCAGAGGCAATAAAGTCATTGTTGTTTCAAATTCATGCATTCTTTATTCATTTGTCATGCAAATGGGGGGAAAACTGCCAAGGTAGCCCGGGAGGGATGGTGGAGAAGGGAAAGACAAGGCCACACTGCACTTCAAAACTTATTGAATGCCACCTTCTGTTGCTTGGGCAGTCCTCTGGGTTGGAGTGGAGTTACAATAGCATGGATTCCTCTCTCCATACAGCAATCAGATCCAGTATCTCCTGTTCGGTCCATGCTGGAGCTCTTCTGCGATTCTGGGACTCCATGGTCACCTCTGCTGATGAGATCTGCATGGTCACCTCTGAGCTCGCCACGCTGGCCAAACAGGAAATGAAATTCAAAAGTTTGTGGGGCTTTTCTTGTCTACCTGACCAGTGCATCTGAGTTGAGAGTGCTGTCCAGAGCAGTCACAGTGGAGCACTCGGGGATAGCTCCTGGAGGCCAAAACTGTCGAATTGCGTCCACACTACCCTAGATTCGACCCAGCAAGGTTGATTTCAGTGCTAATCCTCTCGTCAGGGAGGAGTACAGAAATCAATTTTAAGAGATCTTTAAGTTGACAAAAATAGCTTTGTCATGTGGACAGGTGCAGGGTTAAATCAATCTTACACTGCTAGATTCTACCTAAACTCATAGTGTAGACCAGGGCTAGGGCTTTGATCCTGGATTGGAGCATCCAGGTACTACCACAGTACAAATAATAAATGATGATAAGGTGCAGCTACCTCTGACGTGAAACATGGCAGTATTTAACAGTGCACAGCAACACAATATAACAGTTCATGACAAGAAGTGAAAAAACACAGAATCCACTTAAAACTGGTAGACAGAATGTAATGTGACCCAAGCTGGAATATGGCTAGCACACTGGAACTAACATCCCTGCTCTTATGAAAAGTTCCCTGGGATCTTTAATAACCACAGATAGTCAGGAGCTTAATTGTGTGTCTCATTGGACACATGACACTTCCGGGAGCAAGAGCTCCCTGACACAATGCATTCATTCAATACAACACCCCATGAGGGGCATAAGCATTATCCCTTTTTTCCCACATAAGGAAAGCTGAGAGGCTTGCTTAAAGTCACACACAGGCAATTTGGCCACAGAGTATAGAACTAAGTTACTGTCTCTTTAAAAAATTTGTGAGCCCTCTAGTGACACTCATTGTGTTCTAGGTTTTAGAAGCCCCCAGAACCTGGTCCCAGCTGAATGTAGGTGGGCCTTGTGTGTTTGTATATATTTTGTTAACATGGTCACTTGGGCACCAGCTCTTTCTGGGTTGCGTCTTCATGTTGTTTTTGTTGAATAACGAGCAAAAGACATCAGTGACTCACAAACTTGTGCCTTTGGCTTCTCCTTTCCTTGGAGTGGGGGGATGTGGACATGGAGTTTACAGAGTGACAACATACAAGTCTTTCCTTCTCCTTTTTCTCTCTGGAAATCGCGATGGATGGATTTGTACGGAGTTAGTTCCAGGACTCATGTTTCTATAGAGAGGAAGGCATGAGAGCAGCAGAGTAAGGACAAATGGACTTCAAAAAAAGCAGACTTTAACAAACTCAGGAAAAGTGGTACTGTAGGTAGGATCCCATGGGAAGAAAATCTAAGGGCTAATGGAGTTCAGGAGAGCTGGCAGTTTCTTACGGGGACAATATTTAAGGCACATCTGCAAGTTATTCAGATGTGAAGGAAAGAGGAAGAATAGTAAAGGCCAATGCGGCTGTATCGGGAATTCTTTAATGATCTGAAAATCAGAAAAGAATCCTACAAAAAGTGGAAATATGGAGGAGTACAAAAGACTAGCACAAGCATATGGGACAAAATAAGAAAGAATAAGGCACCAAATGAGTTTCAAAAGGCAGTAAGAAGAGGTTCTATAACTACATTGGAGGTAAAGGAAGATGACAGAAAGTGTGTCTGTTAACTACTTGGTGGGGGAGAAGAGCTAATAACAGAGGTGGTTTTTAATGCAAATTTTGTTTGTCTTCACTGAAAAGAGAAACTGTGACTAAATGCTTAACCCAATTAATATAAACAACAAGGAAGAAGGAACACAAGCCAGAGTAGGCAAGGAACAGGTTAAATAATATTTAGATAAGCTGATGTATTCAAGTTGGCAGGGCCTGACAAAACTCACCCTAGGGTACTTAAGGATCTAGCTGAAGCAATATCAGAACCATTAGTGATTATCTTTGAGAACTCATGGAGGATGGGTGAGGTCCCAACGGATTGGAAAAGGGCACATGTTGTACTTTGTCTTTTAAAGGGGGAACAAAGAGGACCTGTGGAATTATAGACCTGTCAGCCTAACTTCAATACCTGGAAAGATACAGGAACAAATTATTAAACAATCAATTTGAAAGCACCTAAAGGATAATAGGGTGATAAGTAATAGCCAATATGGATTTGTCAAGAACAAATCATGCCAGACCAACCTAATTTCTTTCTTTAGCAGGTTACTGGCCTAGTGGATAGGAGGAAGCAATAGACATGATATATCTTGATTTTATTAAAACTTTTGACACAGTTCCATATGACATTCTCAGGAGCAAACTAGGGAAATGGAGTCTAGATGAAATTACTAAAAGGTGGATGTACAAGCGGTTAAAAGATGGTACTGAAAGAGTAGTTATCAATGGTTTGATGTCAAAATGGGAGGGTCTACCTAGTGGAGTCCCTCATCCGTCAGCCAGCAGCAGTCCCGGGTCCAGTACTGACTTGGGTCAAGAAGTGGAGAATATGCTTATAAAATTTGCTGTGAGGGGTGACAAGCATTTAGGAGGCCTAGAATTCAAAACCACCTGGACAAACTGGAGAATTGGTCTGAAGTCAACAAGATGAAATTCAATAAAGACAAGTGCAAAGTACTACACTTAGGAAGAAAAATCAAGTACAACTACAAGATGGGGAATAACTGGCTAGGTGGTAGTATTGTTGAAAAGGATCTGAAGGTTATAGTGGATCACAAACTGAACATGAATCGACGATGTGATGTAGTTGCTAAAAAGGCTAATATCATCTTAGGTCCTAGGATATGTTTAACCTGAGTGTGGTACAGAAGACGCAGGAGGTAATTGACCTGAGCTACTAAAAACTGGTGAGGCCTCAGCTGGAGTATGGTGTCAGTTCTGGGTGCTGCACTTTATGACAGATGACAAACTTGAGAGAGTCCAGAGGAGAGCAACAAGAATGATAAAAGGTTTAGAAAACCAGACCTATGAGAAAAGGTTTTTTAAAACTGGTTATGTTTAGTCTTGAGAAAAGACTGAGTGGGGATCTGATAGGAGTCTTCTAATATGTTAAGGGTAGTTATAGAAAGGACAGTGATAAATAGTTTTCCATGTCTACAGAGGGTAGGACCAGAAGTAATCAGCTTAATCTGCAGTAAGGGAGATTTAGGTTAGATATTAAGAAAAACATTTTACTGCTAAGGATAGTTAAGTACCGGAATAGGTTACCAAGGGAGGTTGTAGCATCTCCATCCTTGGAGGTGTTTATAAACAAGTTAGACAAATAGGGATGGCCTAGGTTTATTTGGTCCTGCCTCAGCATGGGCAGACGGACTAGATTAGAGGTTCTCAAAGTGTGGTCCACCGACCACCAGTGGTGCGCGAGCTCCATTCAGGTGATCTGTGGATAGTTCCTTCTAACGTGCACACCTGGGTGGCCGTACACCTAATTAGGTGCCTGGACCCTGGAGAAGATGCACATGTAAGGTGAGGTGGCGGCCTTGGGGGGAATAGGGGGTAGGTGGGAGGGGGACAGTGGGGTGAGAAGAGGGGGTAGGGGGAATTTGGGATGTGCAGGGCTGTGGAGGCCAGAGAAAAAGATGACTTTCCCCAGCTCCAGGGCTGCAGTTGCCAGGGAGAGACAGCCCTCCTTCCCCAGCCCCAGCTCAGGGGTTTCTGTGGCAGGGGAGAGACTACTGAAATTAAAATATGAGTTGTGTGCTTTTATTTGTAGAACAAAAATATGTTAATTATTATTTTGTTTTTTTTTATATAGCCCTTTTATCCAAAGCGCTTTACAATAGTTAGCTAATGGTACAAACATTTGGAAAGATCATTAAGTGGTCTGCCAAGACCCTCACCAATTTTCAAGTGGCCCACAGAAGAAAAAGTTTGAGAACCACTGGACTAGATCACAGAATCATAGAAGATTAGGATTAGAAGAGACCTCAGAAGGTCATCTAGTCCAACCCCCTGCACAAAGCAGGACCAACCATCCCAACCAGGGCTTTGTCAAGATGGGCCTTAAAAACCTTTAAGAATGGAGATTCCACCACCTCCGTAGGTAACCCATTCCAGTGTTTCACCACCCTCCTAGTGAAATAGTGATTCCTAATATCCAACCTAGACCTCCCCCACTGCAACTTGAGATCATTGCTCCTTGTTCTGTCATCTGCCAACACTGAGAACAGCCTCGCTTCATCCTCTTTGGAACCTCCCTTCAGGTAGTTGAAGGCTGCTATCAAATCCCCCCTCGCTCTTCTCTTCTGTAGACTAAATAACCCCAGTTCCCTCAACTTCTCCTCGTAAGTCATGTGCCCCAGCCCCCTAATCATTTTTTTGCCCTCCGCTGGACTCTTTCCAGTGTATCCATATCCTTTCTGTAGATGATCTCTTGCAGTCCCTTCCAGCCCTACATTTCAAAGATTCTATTATCTCAGAAGTTTTCTGGAGTCATGAGTCAGCAGCTAGGCATACTGAAGCATTTCTCTGCCTTTGAGTAGCCATTTTTCTTTTCTGGACCCTACTGGATTCCAAATAACAGACTCCTCTCCTAGCCCCACTCCCAGCACCCCAGTTTGGATCAAATACGCAATACCCTGAAATTTTGACTTCCATTTACATGTTGCACAGAAGTTCCTCCTTCCTGGAATCTCATTGCCCAGTGATTGATAGAGGAGGGGAGGAATCTAAAATTTACATTAACAAAGCAGAGATCCAGGAAGCAACTGGTTACACTGATTTTAAAGTGAAAGTGTCATAAACATATAAGAAAAGTTAATAGCACAGAAGTACTTTATATCTCTTTTGCCTGTAAAGGGTTAACAAGATCAGTAAGCCTGACTGTCACCTGACCAGAGGACCAATCAGGGGACAGGATACTTTCAAATCTTGAGGAAGGGAAGTTTGTGCTGTGCTGTTAGTGTTTGGTGGTTGTTCACTCTGGGGGCTCAGAGGGACCAGACGTGCAACCAGGTTTCTCTCCAATCTCTCCCATACAGGCTCTTATAAGTTCAGACTAGTGAGTACTAGGTAGATAAAGCGAGTTAGGCTTATGGTTGTTTTCTTTATTTGCAAATGTGCATTTGGCTGAAAGGAGTTCAAATTGGTATTTTGCTGAAAAGATTTTAATTTGTACTTGTATACTTAGGCTGGGAGGGTGTTCCCAGTGTCTATAGCTGAAAGACCCTGCACCTATTCCATTTTTTTTTTAAATTTACAAAGATAATTTTTACTGTTTTTTCTTTCTTTAATTAAAAGCTTTTCTTGTTTAAGAACCTGATTGTTTTTTTATTCTGGTGAGACCCCAGGGGACTGGGACTGGATTCACCAGGGAATTGGTGGGGAGAAAGGAGGGAAGGGGGAGAGAAAGGTTGATTTCTCTCTGTGCCAGGATTACTTTCTCTCAGGAAGAGTCTGGGAGGGGGAAAGAGAAGGAGGGAGGAAGGTGAATTGTCTTTTCTGTTTTGTGATTCAAGGAGTTTGAATCACAGTGATCTTCCAGGGTAACCCAGGGAGAGGCAACATTGAGGGAAAGGGTTTACTTTCCTTGTGTTAAGATCCAGAGGGTCTGGGTCTTGGGGGTCCCCAGGCAAGGGTTTGTGGGGACCAGAGTGTACCAGGCACTGGAATTCCTGGTTGGTGGCAGTGCTACAGGTTCTAAGCTGGTAATTGAGCTTAGAGGAATTCATGCTGGTACCCCATCTTTTGGACGCTAAGGTTCAGTGTGGGGAATTATACCATGACAGAAAGTCCAGGTGCAATCTCTCCAGTGTGGATACTATCTGTCTTTCAACCAGATGTCTTCATGTAAAGCTCCCACTGGCATCCCATTCCCTTTGTGTATCAGAGAACTAGAATGAGAGACAATATAAATTAATATCCATTGGAATGACAGCTGCTAATGCCTTGCATAGCTCAGGACACGTGCCCTAGAAGTAGAGTGATTAGTTGTAAAACTGTAGAGCTGGATATTTGTGTTTGATCAATTACAGAAAAACAACAGATTTTTTTTTCCCTACCAGGGCGGGCTAATAGCATTTTCAATAGCCACAAACAATCTGGGACTTGTCTTGCAGAGGGGCTGAGAACCAGGGGCTCCCAGCGAAGTTAGTGATTGCTGGGAATCCACAGGACCTCTGAAAATTAGTCCTGGGTTTATTCTACAAGCATCCTAATGCAGTAGAGCTGTAGATGCAAATGCCCAAGGCTAGGCTTAGCTGATGCCTCATAATATCCAAGTTGGTAACAATACAAAACATTATGCACTAGTACCTGTAGCCATAAAGAGTTGTTTAATTTTGTTTTGTCCCTAATAGTCTTTTTTCCCCCAGTTAAGCAATAAGGTGCTTGTCAGATGAGTGTCCAATTAGTAGCTGTAATGAGTTACAGTAATATGATGATGACTTCAATTCCAATTCCTTAGCAACTGTAATTGCAGAAACAGATTGCGTCCCCTTTCCCCAAAGAAGTGGAGTTACATTTAGCAATATTTTTAATGGAAATACCGATGGGGTGAACAGTAATATTCAGCCAGTCAATGACCAAGCAATTGCATTTGTGCTGGCAACAGAGGACCATCTAAACACTGCTCAGGTAATTCTTCCTCTCATTAGGAGCACAATAATTCATAGGCATAAATCTATAGGCATTTGCTTTATTGTTAAAACATCCATGGAAATAAAAAGAAACACATACAGGCAGTGGTACAGCATGTGCTAGTCATAAATCAATCCACCAGGGGCTGGTTTTACTCCCACTGAAGCCAGTGGGGATTTTGCCATTGACTGCAGTGGAAGCAGGATGGTGTTTAAAGTCATTTTTTGGATTTATTTTAAACTGGGACTTTGTTGCTGTGGGAAGCATTCAGTCCACAGATGTATTCCAGTCCTAGGCTTGAACTCCGGTCTGTTCACCTTTCATGTGCTTACAATATGGGGCTTCTCACTGCTCTCCTGCTGGTTAACTCCACAATGCAGCCATCAGGCTGTAGGGGTGACGGCACCATTGTATCTATGCCATCAGACGCAGAACAGGGCCTGCACTGTGGAACCAAGCAGAGGGGAATAAATAAGAATGTGGCGCCTGTACGAGATGCCTTCCACCTGAGAATGTCAAAGACTTCTGAAGGTAGAAAGCCCCCGGTTCAAACTCAAAGGGACCACAGGGGAAAAAATGCTTTTATTGTGAAAAGGGTTTAGTGTGGTCTACTAAGGGGAGGTCAGGAGACATATGTTTTGACCAGACAGTGCTAATAACTGTCTGCGTGGTGCATACAAGGATTCTGTGCCTCAGTTTCCCCATCTCTAAAATGGCAGTATTACTATGACTGGCCCACCCTCCCAAACCACTCAGAGCCCTGCAGATGTAAGGTGCAATGGACGTTCCCACTATCGTTAATTAATGTCCTTGTATTGGTATTGGTTTTTGTTTGCCCCAGTGTGAAGGTCCCCTCCCCCACCCTTAGCCACTTTTTCTCCTCAGAGCGTGTACTCTCAGTCAGCTCCTTTCCACTGGGGCTCCTTCATCCCACCACCTCCACCTGCCTTTCTCTCCTTGCTGTTCCTGCTCCTGCTTCCTAATCTCTGCCCTGCTACTTCAGCTGCCCACTCCTTCCATAACTCTTGTACTGCAGCTCCCTGCTATACCTCCTCCCTCCAGAGCCTGCCTGTCTGTCTGCCTGTCTAATGTGTCATCTAAGTCCCCTCTTGCATTATTCACCCACGACACCCTGCTCTGCTCTCGCTACCTCCCCAGCCCCTCTCCAAGCTGCTGCTGATTTACCATCCACCCCCCCAACACACTTCCTAAATTTTCCACCACAACAGAAAACTCAGGAATGAGGCAATTAATATGTATTATTTCAGTAGGAGAGTTAAAAACAAAAAGCTTATGCAACAACTTCCCAGTCAGAACTGCAGAGACTATTGTGAAGCAGAAAACCTATGAAATGGCAGCTGTAAAATATATTAAAAAGCCTTTATTCACTGCTATCACAATGGGGCAAAAGAGACTAAATGCAGCTTTTCATTTGTTTAACTAAAAGCTGCCATTCCTCAGTCTCTCTGATGATAATGATCCCCACGGTTACCATCAAACTTGCACACACTCACAAGACACTGAGTTTCATACTAACTTTGCTCGGTATCTCCTTGATAGCGAGGTTCACAGAACCATCCGCTCCAGACGTGGTCAAAGCGACCGAGTTCTGAATGCTGTGGCTGAGGCATGGAACGTCTCATCCTGAGAGATGAGGCACGAAGAAGATGCTACAATTGTTGTTATCTGTCTTATGGCAGCATGTGTGCTAGGTGCTGTACAGGCAATAGAATAAGAGACAGTCCCTGATGGCAGGAGCTTCCCATCTAATAAAGACAGACAACAGGTGAGAGAGGAAGTAGTATTACCCCTAGTGTACAGATGGGGAACTGAGACACAGAGAGATTAAGGGTCCAATCCAGAGCTGATTGATTTCAATTGGATTGGGCCCCAGGTGATATGCCCAACTCATTCATGGAGTCTTGGCCATTAAACTCAGCTCTCCTGGTTCCCACCCCAATGCCTTAACTTCCTTCCTCTCAATGTGCCCTTTCTTCCTTAGCTGTAATTTTATTTTGTTTTTGTTTATAAGTTCCAAGCACTTACAGGCAACATTTTAAAATGTGGGAACCCAAAACTAGGCTCCTAAATCCACATTAAGACACTTAAATAAGTGGCCTGAATTTCAGAGGCGCCTGCTCTTCCCATTGGAGTCAGCTTTAGGCACCTGGATTGGAAAACATCGGGCCTACCCTATGATAAAATAACGTTAAAGGGGTGGCCTGCTTGTTCTGTGCTATAAAGAGAGACAGGCATGGCTCCTAATCCCAGCGCCCCAGAGAACTGTGCATTGAGTCCAGTATGACATAGCTCTCGATGCCTGGGAGCCATATCATGCTATTGAGTGTTAAGCAGGCTTCACCGTTAATCTCAATGGGAAGTTCTGCTGAAAAATCGATGGCATAACATGGGCCTGGGTTCGGCATGTTAAGAGACGGGTGCACGTTCACCTCTGGGGGTGAAGGAACCACTCAGCAGTGATTAAGGAGCAGCACAGACTGGGACCCACATAACATCCACCTTGACCAAAAGGGGGGTGACGTCTCAGGGCCTCCAAGAGGGGATGCAGGAACGCAGGCAAAATGTGGGGCTGGTCAGGGATGAAGTCTCTTTGTGTGGTGGGGCTTGCACTTGTCAGAGAAACTCATACGAAGGTTACCTTTACTCCGATACATCAGCGCTGCCTCATGTCAGGCCACAGCATGCAGTTTGATGTGACATGCAATTACGGGTGTAACATGCAGGTTCAGGCTGCTGAGCTCAGCCCCAAATGTAGGACCAAACTTTCCCAACACCTTTGGGGTGCGGGGGAGGCAGAAGGTTGGAGCTCAGGTTTTGGTTCAGGCCCAGGCTAACTATAACTTGGAATCTGGTAGCTTTGCCCTCCTCCCCACCTCCACCCTTCCTTTACCAGTGGCGTGAAGGGCCTTTCTTTGGTTTGCTGGCTTATGTCAGCTGGCATTCAGACAGCTTCCTTTGGGATTCACTGGTTTCCTTGTACCTTTTCTGCTTGTGGCAGCACTAAGGATGAAAACTTGTCTCTAAACAGCTCAGCATTCAGTACAGTGGATGGAAAGCTCTTAAATCTGATATTTGCAGGCTGGATGCGGCATGTCGACAGGGGGGATGGGTTAGTTTAGAGAAATTTAAAAACATGGCTGGAAGGAAAGCCAATCCCTTTGCAACTCAGGGCCTCCTGTTCTCTGCCTGTGGCACACAGTGGCTGACTCTGCTGAGGGCAGTAATGCTTTGGTCTAACTCTGGTTGTTGGGTTTGCTGTGGGGGTGGCAGGGTGGTGTTTAGTGCCCTGTGATATACAAGAGGTCAGATTAGATAATCTGATCATCCTATGATTTTGAAACTAACCGGATCTTAGATTGTGAGGTTCTCAGGGCATGGGCCATCCCTCCTTGAGTAGCTGGAAAGTGCCTAATATGCTGTGGGTATCTCTACACAAGGATAAAAGACCCACAGCATAGCTGCATCTGGCCCAGATTAGCTGACTTGCACTTGCACGGCTCACTCTCTGGGATGGAAAAATCATTATGTAGAGGTTCAGACTTGGATATATCCACACAGCAATTTTTTTTCAGCCCTGGAGCCTGACCCCTGTGCGCCCGAGTCAGTTGACCCAGGCCAGCCACAGGTTTTTTATCCCTGTGTAGATGTACCCTGTGACACAACTATAAACTAATAAAATTCTGTACTTTTCCCCTGTTGTTGTTCGTATTGTGGCCTCAGCTGAGATTAAGGCCCCATATGTGCTAGGCACTGCACGTACATAACAAAAAGACAGCCCCTGCTGCCCCAGGAGTTTGCAATCTATGTAAATGTTGCAAGTATAGTCGATGCACATGTTGCATAGTTTTTGGCTGGCTATTAGTTTCTATCTAGCCTATTTAGATTGTGAACTTTGGGATTGTCCTTTATTTGGTGTTGGTACTGTACCTAGCACAATGAAATCCTGATCTTTATTGAGGCGCTACTGTAATACAAATAATAATAATATAGGAAGCAAAAGAAATATTTTTTCAAAATCATATAAAGAAACCCAAACATAAAAGATCTCTTTTCCTAGTGGTCCGGAAGAGGGCATTATCTTCTAGAGGGGTGTATATGAATCCTATTTGTGGCTGTGAGAGCTATGTGACCGCATCACAAAGAGAATACACTGTAGAATGTGCATGAATATTAGAGCAGAGGAGAGGTCAAAAGCTAAAACATGATAAGAAAAAAAAATGCTTCTTTAAATATACACATGCCTTTTCTTGCCAGGATCTATCAAACCAAGTGCCAAAATAATGGTAATGACATTTTGTTTATAAGAAAGAAGAAATTGCTTCTGGCTGAGAATTTGTTTGCCAAGTTTCAGGCAGGAGGGAGTTGAAATGACCCTGTGATAATGTGGTTTAGGAATGCATGTGTTTTAAAGAGTTATGGTAATGGGATTGCTCACAACTCCTCCTCTAACACTGTGCGGTTAGGGACCAGTTCTGCACCAGCATGTACTACCCATGTATAGTGCTTACATCCATAAACGGTCCTGCTGAAGTCAATGGCACAGCTTATAATTAGTATTATTTGTATTACTGTAGTACCTAGAGGCCCCAGTCATGGACCTGGACCCCATTGTGCTAGGCTCTATACCAGGACCGGCGCTAGGGGTTTGAGTGCCCTTGGCGCACGGCCATTTCGCCGCCCTGCGCGCTGGTCCCACGGCTCCGCAGTCCTGCCTGCGGACGGTCGGTCCTGTCTGCTCCCGCCCGGGTAAGTCTGACTTTGAGGGAGTTAGCTGCACCTGAGTTACAGTGGTGTAAGAAAGTCAAGGCCATGTAAAAGCCACCAACACTGGGCAATGGAACTTCTTGGGAGTGAGTCAGAGAGGAGTCAGCAGTCGAGTCTCTGCAAGTCACCCTTCCTCATTACTGAGGAAAATTCCTGCTACATACACCATTTCCTGCAAATAAGGGCCTGATCCAAAGTCTGGTGACATTGTTGGGAGCCTTGCCATTGACCTCAATAGGCTTTGGATTAGGGTCCTTGGGCTCCTGGCAAGTTGCCTCTGCAGCCCTTGGTTGGGCAAATTCAGATGTCCCCTCTTTAAGGGAATTGGGTAATTCAGAATCCAGAAGGGAAACCTCACTCCCAGCAGCCGCAGAAAATAGTCCCCAGGGGATAAACATCACTTCCTGGCACAGCTGGTGTACAGAGAAAGGGGAACTAAAGAAACCCTGTAACCACTTTAGCTGTTCATCACAAAGAGATCAGAGGCAGCAGGAAAGTTCAGATCCAGCCCCAAACTTCCCTATTGTTTGGTTTGGCCTGAGGTTTTGGCTCTGTGACCGCTCTAACCATCAGCATAGCGCCAGGTCCTTGCTTGCTATTACAGTAGCTGAGGAGCCAGCCCCAGGTTCTGTGTTCCCTCTTCATTCCACTTCCCATGCAAACCATCAACTTACAATCATCCCACTGCGGGTTGTTGCTGCCTAATGCACCCACCCAGTGGGGATCCCATCAAACATTAAAGCAGTGGATGGAGCCTTTTATGAAGTTAACCTGCTGAAACCAGGAGAGTGCATTTGGCTGAAGTATACCCGAAAGCCCTGGATTATCCTGCAGCTGCTTCAAAAGAAATCCATTCCCTCCTTTCACAGTGCTGCTGTATTGAGAAATAATACGGCACCTTTATATTCACAGCCTAATTTAGTCAGCTTGTTGAAGTCTGAAAGCTTTTTTATTAACTCTGAAGATGCAGCTTTTTTCCTCTAGTATCACAAACCCTTCCCATGCACACCAGCTCAGAGCAGGCTTTGAACAGCCTGGCTCAGAGTAGAACCTCAGGGTTTAAAGTCCTCTCAGAGAGAGAGAGAGACAGCTTCTAGAGCAAGGATGAATCATTTCCTCTGCTAATCTGATTATGTATTTTAACTCTATTAGTTCATTTTCTTTATTCCCTTTCACGTTTCTTTGTATTGGTTAATTTTCCCATTCCCTTGTTGTGGTTTTGACTATTCTCTTTTTCTTCATCTCCCCTTTCTGCTTTCTTCATTTTTTGCTCTTCTTGTATTTTCCTCCCTTGTTTTCCTCTTTCATGTCTTTCCTGATTTGCCTCCCTATTTCCTTAATTTCCCCCTTAGTCGTCTTTTCCTGTTCCCTTTGTTTTCTCTTGCTGTGTTCTTTTTTGGTCACAGCTGCCCCCTGATGGTTCCCAGGTTCATTACAGCTCAGTGCTAAAGTTAAAAACAGAGCAGTGCCTAATATGGGTAATAATGATGAATGTGAATAGGGGTGGGAAATGCATGCATTCGGTTTTAGTTTAAACACAATAAAGGTAGGGAAGCAAAAAGTAAGACTGTCCTCCCCAGACAAGTAACTTTGTTAATTACAAAGTGAGCAGAAGAGGAGGAGACTCCACCCCAACCCCACAGTCTGAAGTTTGACTGGCATCTTAGTAAACTGTGTAGGAGTAAATATTTGAAGGAAGTCTGTGAACTAACGACTAAAGTGGGTGTGAGTTGACCCTCCCTGAAGCATCTTCAGTAGCAAAAGGTCAGCATTCCCAGCCCTACCCGTTCAATCACTATTTTGAGACTCAAATTAGCACTGATTTCACTGGCAATGAAATAATCAGATTGCTAACTATGGTTTGAAAGGTATCCCCTTGGAAAAACTAGTTCACACATTGAATTCGAGTTGGTCTCTATACAACTAGGAGTACAACTTCCCAGATGAGATTTTGACCCTATTTAAGTTCATACTCATAGGACATTTGGTTAATTATTATTTGTGGCCACATTGAGACAGTCACAGATCTGATAGACTAATAGTAGTAATTAGTATTTTGTACTTGTTTAGCACTTTTCATCTGTGGACCTCAAAGTGCTTTACAAAGGTAGGGAAGTATTATTTTATAACGGGAGAATTGAAGCACAGACAGCGTAAGTTCCAGGCCTAATGTCACAGTGAGTCAGTAAGAGAACGCAGGCCTCCTGACCCAGTCATGTGCTCTAACTGCTAGGCTGTGTGGCCCCAGAATCTTTGAATCATCTCTCTCTTGCTATTGGCACAATCTCTGTTTATCTTCTCATGCAGGCCCAGATATCAGTTTTTATTCTCAATTCTAACAGTGTTTCAGCCCTGCCATTTTGTTTGCGTGCTTTGCAATATTGTCAAATGTCTGATGGAAATATGTCCTGATATAAAGGTGGAAAGAATCTGTTTTGTATCACTGCTCTGGGGCCCTGAGAGTGGTATAAAAATACATGACACACCTTTGATTAACTATTTAAATAAGGGTGAAGAGAGGTTAAGGGTTAAGGTAAGGCTGAAGATTTCCTATCTTACTAGCACCTCCTGTTGGCCAGTTCATGGAGTAACATGGTGAGGGAGAAGGGATAGATCAGTGATTTGAGCATTAGCCCCCTAAACCCAGGGTAGTGAGTTCAATCCTTGAGGAGTCCATTTAGGGAAGTGGTGTAAAAATCTGTCTGGAGACTGGACTAGCTGACCTTCTAAGGTCCTTTTCAACCCTATGATTCCATGATCAGTCAGGGAGAAAGCTGCTGTACCATAACATATGGAGGTATACCTATCTCATAGAACTGAAAGGTCATTGAGTCCAGCCCCCTGCCTTCACTGGCAGGACCAAGTACTGATTTTGCCCCAGATTCCTAAGCGGGGGCCCTCAAGGATTGAACTCACAATGCTTAGTTTAGCAGGCCAAAGCTCCAACCACTGAGCTATCCCTCCCCTAATCAAAGAAAAAGTGATTGGATGGCTGCTATTGAAAAGATGGGATAATTAGGGGACAGGGCAAAGCTAACGAATGCCAGGGAAATCCTACCTATATTAGTCCTTAGGTCAGGAGCAAAAAAAATGAGGAAAAGTCAATATTTGAGGAAGCGAATGTTCTCAGCTACAGAGGAGTGGGAGGGAGAGAATTCCATTATATCCAAACTGTAACCAACACTTGGTCTGTGAAATTCTTTCAACCAAATCTAATGCAGATGGTGCAATAAATGATATATTAAAGTACAATTAAATTACACATTGTCTCATTTTCAGTGAGGTTTTATGGCTGTTTCTTATAGTCAAATATGGAAAAAGCGTTGCTATGCCCACGACGTCTGGTGAATACTTGCTGAGCCTTAAAACTTCAGGCAAATGGCATAATGGGCCTGATGCTAAGAAAGAGCCTTCTACGAGCAGAGCTCCCATTGAAGTAAAGGGGGTTCTACATGTTGGAGAGCTTGTAAAATCCAGCCCTAAATTTTGCACTGAGCCATGCTAATTGATGTGAACAGCTACTGGTGAATGATACACAGAAGGGCAGACTAGATGGTCTGTGGTCCCTTCTAACCTTTAAATCCATGTTAGGACTAAACAGCTTCAGCTCAAAATAGGTACCTTCAAAGGGCCTGGTCCCGTGTTGTGCGGGAATCAATGGCAAAGCTCCCAGTGGCTTTTGGTCCAAAGCTAATATTTGACCCATCCCTGCCCTAACTCCAAACTGGTATATACCACCAACTTGGTTGTCTTCATCTCCTGAAGTCACATAAGAACGGCCATACTGGGTCAGACCAAAGGTCCATCCAGTCCAGGATCCTGTCTTCCGACAGTGGCCAATGCCAGGTGTGCCAGAGGGAATGAACAGAACAGGTAATCATCAAGTGACACATCCCCTGTCTCTCATTCCCAGCTTCTGGCAAACAAAGGCTGGGGACACCACCGCTGCCCATCCTGGATAATAGCCATTGATGGACCTATCCTCCGTGAATTATTTATCTAGTTCTTTTTTGAACCTTGTTGTGATCTTGGTCTTCACAACATCCTCTGCCAAGGAGTTCCACGGGTTGACCGTGCATTGTGTGAAAAAAAAATTCCTTTTGTTTGTTATAAACCTGCTACCTATTAATTTCATTTGGTGACCCCTAGTTCTTGTGTCATGAGAAGGAATAAATAACACTTCCTTATTTACTTTCTCCACACCAGTAATAATTTTATAGACCTCTATTATAGTCATCTTTTTTCCAAGCTGAAAAGCCCCAGTTTTATTAATCTCTCCTCATATGGCAGCTGTTCCTTACCTCTAATCATTTTTGTAGCCTTTTTCTGAACGTTTTCCAGTTCCAATTCCAATATATCTTTTTTGAGGTGGGGTGACCACATCTGCATGCGGTATTCCACATAAAGTGGAAAGTGGAGCTTAAAGGAATTACTACATTGGGCAATGCTGATTGGTATTCTAGTTCTGTCTTTAGAGGAAATAGCACATGCTGGAGAGAATACTTCTAGGGATGATGATATTAAACGCTTAACAGCCTGGTGTGTAGTGTCCATGGAGAGGTACTGAAAAGTGGTTGGGAGAAATCTTTAAAGAGCAGCAGGTAACTTCAGATTTGACGGCTGATATTTTCTTACTTAAGTTTATCATCTTCTCTTACTCAGTGGCAGAAGAGTGCTGCTACAGCGAAACCTCATTTACAAATGTAACTTTCCCTTAGACTGTAAAGAACGCAGTTAGACAACAACCCCTAGCCAGATAAAACACCCAGTGAAATCAATGGGAATTTTGCTCACATACTGTAACTCTGCAAGATCAGGACCAAAGCAAAGTCAGCTAGAATTCTCTCTGATTAGGGCTTGGTAACCTTTCCTTTTTCTATGCTCTTTTGATACACATCTCAAGAGAGGAATGATTCATTCTGTGGATTTTTGTAACACTCTGATATCTGTGTTATGGTTTGTGACAACTATTTATTTCCTAAAAATCACACTTTGCTAGTTTGCTAGTCATCTAACCATTAGCACGTAGTAAATAATAGTCACATATTTTCAAACTGGAAATGCAATAAAGACAGGAGCTAGTTCTGCTCCGCTGAAGTAAATGGGAATCTTTTCATTCACTTCAATGGGAATTTGATCAGGCCTAAGATGAAGACTCAAAATGAGGTATCAAAACACACAGATGAAACAAGCACTGCGTAGCACTGAAGGTAACACTCATTATAGATGCTGTACCAAGTGAGCCCAATCCAGCACCCACTAATGTCAATGGAAAGACTCTCAGGCCTGGACCCATAAAGGGACTTAGGCATCTCTCTCAGGCCTAATGACTATGTGAGTATTTATCCAAAGTGGAGAAGTCATTGGGCCAGAGAGAAAGCAAGAGAATGGCACTATAGGCCTGTGATTAGGGCATCCCCTTGGAAGGTAAGACTCTGTGGGTCCAGTCCCCACTGCTCCAATCACTCTTCTTTTATTTATCCACAGTGGAGCAGCTTCAACAGGAACAACTGAGGGAGCCCCACATCAGACTATCCTCTAGCTCAGTGGTTAGAGCAGCCTCCTGAGAAGTGGCAGAGCCCGTCCTGAACAGGCGGGGGTGGTGGTGGTGGAATTGAACGTGAATCTCCTACATCCCAGGTGAGTGCTCTAACCACTGGGAAGTGACAGCAGCTCTTCCTCTGGCTGGATTTCCAAGAGGACTTGACAGAGGCCAAGTCTACACTACAGTGCTACATTGGTGCAACTGTGGTATAGCATCTCCTGCCAACATAGTGCCAATGTGGACAGCATTTAAGCCAATGTAATATATGTCGCTCACAGGATCTTTTTCACACCCCGGGTGCCATAAGTTGCATCAACTTAAGCAGTAGTGTTCACTAGCCCTAAGTGGGTGGTCTTTGAGCATGTCTCCCAGATCAGGCCCCACAACATAGGTGAGCGAACACCTATCTTCCCCGGGTTTGTGATCACTCTGGGGCTTAGGTGGCAGATAGGTGTCCGAACATCTAGTGAGAGGCAGCAGTGCACATACCCAGAGACAGGATCCTAGGCTCTGAGAGAACTTTCACTGCAAGAACATAGGCACTGAGTCAGTTCACATATGCATAGGGTTTGGTAGGAGTCTTGTGGATGGCAATGGAACCTATAAGTGGGACTTTGGGGCCTAAACCTGAGAGTTAGGCACCTGGTGTTTAGGATCAGGGCCGCATTGATTTCCATGATAATGGAATCAGTCCCTATTTGTGTATGTGCGTTCACATCATATTGTAAAGACTCTGTTGGCATGAATTGATAAAATTACACATACATTATAAGCAATGGAACTCAAGTAAATTATGCCCATCACCCTAAACAAATTCTGATGAAACTTTTATTACCACCAACCCCCACCCCATTATGTATTTTGTTTCTGTTGCCTTTTAGGGACCAACTTTTTTATAATTGGAGCATTTTGGTGTTTTTCAGTCCATCTGTCTCAGGTAAGCCGAGGTTACCTTAAATTATCATATACAAACCTCTGTTAGGAAATATAGCCTAGACTGTTTAAACGGCTCTACAAATAGCTTTTCTGCATGTCAGAGTGTCATGACTGTAGGGTTCACTCTAACTTTGTACTCTTAGCCTGAAATTCCAGCTCTCAGGGATTGTCTACACTTTCAGCACTGCAACTGCACTTGTGCAGCTGTGCCACTGTAGCACTTAGTGAAGACACTACCTATGCCAGGAGGAGAGCTTCCTCTGTAGGCATAGGTACCGCCACCTCCTCAAGAGGCAGTAGTTAAATTGACTTTTGTGGCATTCTTTTTTTTTTAAGATGACTTTGTAAGTTGCTCTGAAGTTTGGAATGTTAAAGTCCTGCTGCAGATCAGGGAGAAGAATGCAGGTGAAATAGTCAAAGGTGTGAAATAACAGCAGTTTAATGGTTGTAAAATGAATGGGATTCTTCATGTAGCTAGCATTGCCACCTATATGATATAATGTATATGGGATGAGGAAGAGAGTTTTTATTTTCTCAGTGTTATTTAATTTGTATTATATACAGCTGGTCTTAAGCACAGGCAAAGGAAGCAGTCACTTGGATTCTTATGTTATGGAAGCACTGGATTTTCCCCTCCAGCAGCAGATGTAGAGAGGAAGCAATTTGCCCTCAGAATTGCCCAGGGGCATGAGAAATTCTTGTCCTGATGCTTCCCCATCTGACATTTTTTTCCAGGTTCTACTTTTGCATGGAGTCACACCAAAAGCCAGGCTAGCCTTGGTGTGTCATTATTTTAATCAGTTTGGCTATTTACAGCCTTTCTGATAATGCAGTAATGAATGTTTATTGAAGTAAGACAACTTGGAACCCACAAGCTCATCCTAAAAAACGAGGTGCAGCCGATGTGTTTCAGAAACTATTAGCCTGGGGCTCTATGTAAAGTTTTTTTTTTTTTTTTTTTTTTTTGCATCTTGCTTTAAAAATAGTTAGTTGGCATAAATTGTCTGTGTCTTGGAACATTTGTGACTGTGCTACCATCAGGATAAAAGTTTCTTCACTTCTTCCTGTCTTCGTTTCTCGTCTTTTCCCACTGTTTTATTTTCTTGCTTGTTTTCCCTTGCACTGATCATTTTATACCTAGCTAATATCTGGCAAAAAAGTATTTACACATCAGCATGTGTAGTTATTTTTAAAAAATCTAACCATTAATGCTTTCCTGATCATTATGAAAAATACATATTTTAATTATGTGATTATTTAGCAGCCAGTGCAACTTTTTTTTAAAAAATGGTATAAAGAAATGTATAATTAACTTCTGTGTGTTTTGGTTTGATTTAAATCAGAATGTCAGATGAATTCAAGGCTGCTGCACAGTTATCTTTCTTTGGACGTTGACCTAACTTCATCTGTTTATCTGCTGCAGCATTGTATTGGGTGCCTGCTAACCTTGGGTATAGTTGAGGTTACATCAAAGCAGTCACTGCATCTTGATATGCCCATATCTTTGTGAGAAATTCTCTTTTTGGGGGCTAAAATTTGTCATGGTCTGTCTCAGCCTAGAGGTTCTGTATGTATTTATTTTGCTGGCGAGTTAGAGCAAAAGCCTTTCAGCTATTTGAAGAATGGCAGATAGACCCCGATGGTCAGCTATGTAACCCCATGCTCTGGAAGTCCCTATGCCTCTGACTGCCAGGTGTTGGGACTGGAGGGCACGGGAGGGATCACTTGATAACTGCCCTGTTTGATACATTCCCTCTGAAGCATCTGGCATTGGCCACTGGCGGGAGACAGGACGCTGGGCTAGATGGACCATTAGTCTGACCCAACGTGGCCAATCTTAGGTTATAGCTAGTATGGCTCCAGCCTGTAGCTGCTCTTGGGAGGGAGGGGCGCATTGGGAGCCCAGGGGCTTGGGTTAGGTTTCTGGAGGAAACTGTGATGTCCACTAGCTCCCAGGGGCCAGGGCCTGGTTAGCTAGTTAGAAGCTAGTTAGTTACTAACCTGGTTAGTAACACCCTCCCCTCCCCCCCTTGGGTGGGCTTGGGGTCAGTGCGGGGACCCAGGTGCGGCCCTTGGACGGGGCAAGCCTTCGCTCCGCTCCAGCCCTGGCAGGAGGGGCGGGGCGGGGCGGCGGGAGGCTGGCTGCGTGCTGGGAGCAGGCAGGCGCTGGGTGCCCGCCGGGTGGCCGCTTTGGCGGGGAGCCCCGAGGGGGCGGGCCCTGGGCGAGCGTGTAATCGGATAGCTCTGCCTCTCCGCGCTGACATGCACGCGCGGCGGCCTGAAAAGGCAGCGCGGAGCCGGGAGGGAGGCACAGGCAGGCTCCCAGCGCCGCGCGCCTGACCCTCTCCAGAGAGAGACGCAGGCGGGCGCGGGCTGCGTGTGTGTGTGTGTGTGTGTGTGTAGCGGGGAGACACCCCCGCGGCACGTGAACCCTCCGCCTCCCCCAGCGCCGCGTGCCACTGCCCGGCGCCCCGGCCACAGCCACGCAGGGCAGGGAAACCACGCGCCGCGGCGGGAGGGGACGCGCGCGGTGCCACCCTGCAGCCTCCAGCCCCGGGGCGGTGCGATGCCCCGGGCGAGTCATTTCTGCCGCCGGCTCCAGGGAAGCGGGGGCGGTGATGGCACGCTGGAGGAAATGACACGCTGAGGGACTGTGGCGATCGCACACACACGCGCGCGTTACAGGCACGCGCGATTTGTAGACTAGCTTTTGGGGGCGGCGGGGAAGCAGCAGCCGGCTGCTCTCGCTTCTGCACTGAAGGAGTTCCTGGGCTCCGGCTAGTGGGTTTGTACAAGGCAGCGGAGCGGGGGCAAGGCAGGACGCCAAGGCACGGAGGAGGAGAAGCGAAAGACAACTCGCAACATTTGCCGAGGAAATTCTAAGGTGCGGGGTGAAGACCAGCGTGATTTCCAGTTCCCGAGGAAAGCCCCTAGCAAACTCCGCGGGGGAAAACCCCATCCTTTTCTCGCTAAAAATGGATACATTGCCTCTCGTTTGGGGATTTGTAGCTCTGTACTTGGCTGGATCCGGAGTGCTAGGCGAAGCAGGTAAGACACACAAAAGTTAATTTCCTCAGCTGTTAATCCTTTGCCTTTGAAAGCGGGCAGGGGATGAGGCATCCTCTCTTCCCGTTACACAATTCCACAGCAGGTTTGATTAGCTAGAGCCAGGACTCTCTCCCTTGCTGGAAACACAACTTTTCTCTCCCTGGATGCAGTGTGGTGAGGTCTGGGTGTCTGTATTTTGAAACACACGCGGAGACTGGCTTTGGCTGTGTTCAGATGTCACATATGGAATAAATCAAAAGGTTTTTTTAAAAAAAAAAAACTACAAAGCCTTTGCATTACAGTTTTCGGGAGAGATTTTTTTTTTTAATGTTTTGAAGCAGAACATATCTCCCTGGAGTTTTTCTTTTTCCAACCCAGCCAGAAAGACATAAATAATTGATAGCCACTCGGTTGTAGATACATTTACAAAGTCTAATTAAATAAGGTTTGAATGGGCAAGGGAGAAAAGCAACCTACTTTTTGCATCTGAAAAAGTTCGTATGTTTTTAAGACGGTGTGGCGGTTCCAGAAAACACCCCCATGGCTCTTAGCAGATCGTTTTGTGCCTACTGTCTAATAAAATGCACGGCTCTGTAGCAGCTGGGGATGCTTCCCTTCAGTGTCTGTTTCCAGGGAAAGAGTAGCTAGTGCATATACATTTTTATTAATAAAATAAACAGTGCGGACCTCAGCGGTCTAAGGAGCCGTCTGAAGTGGTTAGAAACTTTTCTTGATGGAATTCTGTCCTAAGCAGTTGCCAAAAGGGGGGGGGGGAAAGGGAGGTGCGGGGGGAGCGGAGGGATGAGGACAAACTGTGTTGAGATAAGAGAAACAACGAGACTCCGATCAAATTCCAAATCCGCTGTTTAATTCTGACAATCGGTAAAGAAATGTTGGGCTGCGCAGAACAGCCGCGGGTGGCTGGCTAAATCCCTCCTCACTGGTGAAGGGCACACTAAACCCAGACCGCTTAATTAGCCCGCCGGAGATCTGACAGAGCCTTTCCAGCTCATTAACCGCTGGGCAGGGAGTGAAACCCTGATAAGACAGATCGGGGGAGGGAGGAACCCGCAAGAATAAATATACAAACCTCACATGTCCTCCTGTTTCTCGCCGTTATTAAAAGATGTGCAACTCCTGGAAGCCGCTAGCTGCCCGCCGGGAGGCGGGGTGAGCCGAGGCTAAGCGAGCATCGTGCTCCCCCCTGGCTCCGCGCGGAGGCACTCGCTGTATGTCAGTGACCATCATTATTTCACTGGGAGCGGAGCCGTCGTGCCACCGCAGGCAGCGGATCCCGTCACTTCTGAGTCCCCCTGGGCGTGTGCCGAGGCGGAAGGCGCTCGCTCATCCAGAACCAGTGTCTGGCGCTGGGAAACACCCTGGCACGTTATGGGAGGCGGTAAAGGCCGGCTAAGGTGACCCTGGTGCCAGGGGGTTGTATTTGAAATTGCAGCTCGGCACCTGGTCGGGGCTGCAGGCCGGGGCGGGGGGTGCCCCGAGGCGCGTGGCCCCTGGGCTGTCACAAAGCTCAGCCGGGCAGAAACGCAGCGTGCAAGGGGCCCTGTACCATGCACCTCAAACAAACGCACCGAGGCTAGCTCGGGACTGAGAAACTTCTGCGCCTGCCCCCGGGGGCCCGTGCACCCAAAGCAGTGGGGGACCCGGGGGCGCCTCCCTCGGGTGGGGCCGGATCCTGCTGCCAGCGAATCCAACGGGAAGCAGGATCGGGGCCGCAGTCGTGTTTGTGCGGACACCTCCCACACCCAGTGTCCGCCTGCTGCCATGTTCCTCCTTCACCTCTCCCTGCTCGATCCGGGTCCAGGCGCGTCGCAGGGAAAAATCCAGCGCAATAGGCAGCAGGGGAGAAACTTCCAAGGGAAACCCTCTTAATGGGATTTACAGTCAGACCAGCTCCGAGGGTGGGTGTCCAGCTAAAGCGTGCCCCCCCCCTCCCATGCAGCGGCAGTTGTGCAGCTGCGAAGAGCGGGGCTGTGCAGACGATAGGAATCAAACAACACACCCCGTCTCATTCCTCCAGCGAGACAGGACTTTTCTGATCCCTGGTGCTAGCCTCTCCCTCCCCCCGCCCCGCCTCAAGCCGGCGGCTGCTGCGGCTCTCGTGTGCACTGGCAGCCTCGCTCCCACTGGGCATCAATCTGCTTGGGCCAGTGGAGCAGAGAGAAAGGCGGGGCGATCCGTACCAATCCTGCCAGCGCAGCGGTTCCCCCACCTCAGCCGGAGGCGAGACCGCTCAGCCAGAGACGCCCATTGACTGGAGGGCACCTCTGCTCGCTTCCACCGCGCCCTGCCACCAGCACCTTCAGGTCTGGGGCTGCCTGCATTGGGGGGGGTGTGTGCATATGTTCTCTTTCCGCCCCCCAAGTGAGACTCTCTCATTCGCTCCACCAGAAGTGATTTCAGTTGCAAACGAGCCTGGGATGTTGTTGTTTTTCCCACGTGAGAAGGGAATGCTTCATTTCAGCTGACTGATTCCTCCCTGAAACCAACAGCAGGTAATGGGAGAGATCAGAGCTGTGATTAAGCTCCCGTTTGCCGGAGCTGGGCTGAACTGCAGCTCTTCCCCAGCGCCAAAGAGTCTGAACTTAGTTTGGATCAGCACAGCAGTAGCTGGTCTGTGGGTGCATTTACGTGTTGCCCTATTAAGGGGAAGTGCCGGTGGTAGAGGCAACTAGATCATTTATACCAAAGGGATTGGATGTGGACAGTCCTGCTGGGTTTCTTCTGCTATTATTTAAGATTCTTTTTTTGGTGAATTTAGTGCCCCTGAAAGGTAGGTGCCAGCTTTCACAGCCCTGGCCTGACTTCTAAGGTAGAGGGTGTGGGAGTTCACAATCCCTGCCCCTTCAGCCCTTGGCCTTTCTGAAGGACCTGCCAGTTAGCCCTGCTGTTGAGGTTTGAGGTGGACATCTGTTCACTTAGGAACTAGGCTGAGGCCACGTCCAGACTAGGGTATTAAAATCGATTTTAGATGCGCAACTTCAGCTACGTGAATAACATAGCTGAAGTCGAATTTCTAAAATCGAGGTACTCACCCGTCCAGACAGCGCGGCATCGATGTCCGCAGCTCTCCGTGTCGATTCCGGAACTCCGTTCGGGTTGATGGAGTTCTGGAATCGATGTAAGCGCGCTCGGGGATCGATACATCGCGTCCAGACTAGACGCGATATATCGATCCCCGAGCAATCGATTTTAACCCGCCGATGCCGCGGGTTAGTCTGGACGTGGGCTGAGACTGTAAAGAAAATACGTGCTGCAGGGAGTGGGCACAAGTACTGAATCACACACACTTTCAGTGGTGGGACTAGAACTCTACTCTTCAGCTCCAAAACTACAGGCTTGTCCGCTGAAAGGAATCCATAGCTGATCATAGTAGTAGGTTCTTTCCTCTACCTCTGGACAAGCCATTAGAGGACAAAACCACACCCACCCACTACTAGAAGGCAAATGTATTCATACACCCTCCCTACTGGAGCCCCACCCTCCCTCCAACTACAGGACCATCTAACTCAGGGGTTCTCAAACTTCATTGCGCCCGCGACCCCTTCTGACAGCAAAAATTAGTACATGACCCCAGGAGAGGGGACTCAAGCCTGAGCCCACCCAAACCCACCACCCCAGATAGGGGATGAGGGAGGTCCAAAGCCAAAACCCGAGCCCCGCCATCCGTGGTTGTTGGTGGTGGTGGTGGGGTCAAAGCTGAAGCCAGAAGGCTTCAGCCCCAGAGGGCCTGTAACCTGAACCCCACTGCCCAGGACTTGGGCTTCGGTCCCAGGCGGTTGGGCTTTGGCTTTGGCTTTAGCTCCTGGCCCCAGCAAGTCTAAGCCAACCCTGGCAACCCCATTAAAATGGGGTTGCGACCCACTTTTGGGTCCCAGCCCATAGTTTGAGAGCGCCTGATCTAACTCATACTGCATAGACCACTAAGCAGCTCAAATAATGCCCTGGTGGGGACTAAATTCATCCCTGTCCTGGACATCTCTGTCAGAACAGATTTATCCCTGGAGTTCATAACAACGCTCCTAAAGAAGACATTTATTTCCTTTGTTATGGACCAGATGACAGTTGTTTTTCTTAAAAAAGGTCTCATGAAGAAATCCACAGATCCCTCCTGCAAGTTCTCCTGCTTTGCCCCACCCTCTGCCCCACAAGCCTTGCACTTCAAATTTGCACTTTGCTGTCTGGGAGATTCAGTGGATGTTACTGAACTACGCATACTTCACTCTCTCCTATGCCGGCACAGGCATCTGTGGGAAAAGGGTTTTGTCACAGTCTGAAAGGGGACATTGTGGGGGACACCCTTGTTCGCTGAAACAAGTCTCAGTACTTTCCCTAGGAATCGAAATTAGAGGGGTGTTTGAATTTACAAGGGCATTGGAAAACAGCTAAATTGGCAACAACACATGCAACTCTGATTCTGTTAGGTGCTGTGTGCTCTCATGTCCTTGAGCAAATACAGAATCAGGTTCCTAGAGGTGCAGGGCTCTGTATCCCATTACCATTCCCTGATGCCATGTAGTTCAATAAAAATATTTGGGTGAGTGCCTTCCTCCTCCCTGCAATCCAGCCTCCGGTGCTGTTTGCATTTGCAATGAAGTTCTCATCCTGTTTGACATGAGACTTTTTGTTGTCAAGGAAATGGTTGTGATATCACAAATACTGGAAAATGACATCATTATGTAATTCAATAAGAGACAATAAACTGTGACAGGGTGCACACTCTGATTTATATACAAGTAGTTTTAGTAATTAGCAAACATGGTAAGAAAAACATGTCAGAGGTGGATGGATTTATATTGGAAGTCTGGTGTATTTGAAAGCTTTCCCCCATTATGAGAGTCCCTCTTTAAGCTCCCCCTAGGGATGTAAATAGAGAGAGGAGAGATTTTTTAATAGACAATAATATGATAATCCACACAGAAAAAAACCTCTTCCAGTCATTTTTACTGTAAGAGATAAACACTGCAGCTGCCAATTTATTTGTAGTCAAGCAAAGACTAAGATAACTATGTAGGGAGTGGGTTGGAGACCCTGGAAAGATAAATCTGATGGTTGGACATCTGTGTGTTTTTCATCTTCCCTCAGCTAGTTGCGAAACCAATCAAATAAGAAAGCAAAGGTTTTGAGTGACCCAAGTACAGAGTGATTCAGATGATGTTTATGCAACTCCAAGCAGTGCTCACTTGTAAAGACTTCCAAATATTTTCCTAAAAGCTGATATTTTTAGAAATGACTTCTGTAATCTAGCAGAACTAACAACCCACTTGCATGCACACACACGTGGGCGGCACACAAACATTCATTGCTTTGCCTTTTAAAATCCTGTTATGCTATTAACTGAAAACTAACTGGGAGAGAAAGGATTTTTAGACTAGGAATCTGGCAGTTGCCAGGAGCTTCATTAAAACATATGAGTATGTGCTCAGTGAGGGACTATAACCCATGTTTTTCTAACTTTTTTCTGGCACAGAATTATAGTTTGTGGCGTCTACTGTAACAGCAGACATGCTTTTCCCCAGAGGGCTCTAGGAGACACTTTCCATCTCCATCTCTCATTTCTCTCTTCCCATTATTTACTCTGTGCTTTAGGAACATTGTGCCAGGCTAAGGTGACTGAGCTCAGAAAGCAAACTAGAAGCTCTCCCCCACTGCAACAGTGTGTCACTTTGCACAAGCCATTGGATTGGCTTCCTAACCGGATCTAGTGCAGTTGGGTTCCAGGACACTGTGGCCTTGGATCACGGATAGCCTTAGAGGAGAAAGCATCCTTCACAGGGTTTAGGAAGCTGTCAGGTTCAGATAAGGCTAGGATCCTATCCTGTGGGACCCCCAGTTGTATTAATAAGGAAAAATTAATTTTTAAGCGCTGGGACGACTGCCAAATTATGTGACCTTTGACAGACCAGCTGTGCTGTATAAATACATCGTATATGTCTGAACACCATGATTGGATCTAAAGTTGAAATATTGAAGCAAGCATTTAGCAGTGCTGGTGGGGGCCATATGCAGCAGTGTGAGAGAAAACTGCAAGCTGCTAAAACTCCTCTCCATTGTGATATGAAGTCACAGAGGCAAGGCTTCCATCTTGGGGTCTCCCACTTGGGGTCTCTAATCCAGAAAGCAGGGAAAGATGACAGAATTTACACACTGGGGAGTGAGGAGAAGGCGTGAACAGCTCCAGTTTTACCCTCATCATACACCAGCCCTTTGACACATTTCTAATTGTAACAAAGGGATAACAAAGGGATAACTAGGTTATTTTCAAAATCCCTCTTCACACACTCTGGTTGAAACTGTGGTAGCAGCATCCACACAGGTCAGGGTTGTTGCTGGCACAGTTTTGCAGTGGTTTGGGCTACTGTGGCATGGTTTTAATCACAATCAGAATCAAAGGGTCATCTCCCAGTAGTCAAAGTCACATCAAAGTCTCAAAGGGCCAAGTTGTTCTCCAGAGATAGACACAAGAACTGACTTCAGTGGGGGTTTTGTCTGAAGGAAGAGTTCGGGAATTGGTCCAGATTGATCAACCTGTTCGGCTCCCCTCAAAAACAAGGACTCATCCCAGTAAGCCTTTATTCACACAAGTAGTCCAGTTGAATTCAATGGGACTGCTTACGAAGGGGCATGTAGGACTGGGTTTTAGATCCTGGCTGCTAAACAAAGACTTAGTGTTTTAAAAAAAAATTTGCAGGTGACCTTCTGTCATTTTGACTTCATTCACAAATTTTGTTTGGGGAAAGGATTTTCCTTTGTGCCTTTAGTTTTTTTTTTTTTTAAATGGTCTCTTAGAGCGGTTCCTTTTCCTTAGAGGGATGTAGAGGAAGTGGTCCGAGTGTTGTGAGGAGGGATCGTGATGAAGATTGCATTGGCTGGCATGCAAAGTGAACCCCCATATTAATAGACGAGAGCAGACAGAACTGGAACCTTTTATCTGAATTGCCCCTTTCCCCTCCAGATTTGATGGTTCAGGAAAAGTAGGATCCAAAGCTCGAACCACCCACGTTTTGGGTCTTTTCTGTTTTGCCCATTATGTAGGTAAGACAAAAGTGATAGCTCGTATACAGACACGCTGAGCTCTGGTGCTTCGGAACCTGGCTCTGAACCACTCTTGGTTTGGGTTTTGAAAACCTGGCTGCCTCTGGCCACCTCTACATGATAGGACTAATAGGCCAATAGATTTCCATGCCAATGCCATTCATTTTCACTTCACAGGTGTTTCTTAGAGGGATCCCTCAGAACCTAGCCCTGGCCTGGAATTCTCTCTTCCAGAGTGGGGAGGGCGAGAGAGAGCTGTAAAGAAACATGTTCATGGGCAAGCCACACCCACCCTTCCTTTCCTCCCTGACCACTGAATGTTTGCTCAGCAGGAAACAATGTATTTAAGGCATTTTCCAGAATATGTAATAACTTCTGCTCTGGTATTAAGGCTTAGCAGTAGCTGCATTTGAGAGAGCCCTCAGAAAGACAAAATGGCTTTTGCCCAGCAAGGCTCTTAAACAATACCATCTCCTCCTGTGTCTCCATAAAAGAACCATGATCTAATCCAGAAGAGTCGGGGAAGACGACAGCAGGGGGATTGTGTCCAGTGTGGCGGTGCATATTAGCATGCTATTGACACGCATTTTGGACAGCACAGTGCCAAATGTTCAGTGTAAAGCCGTTTAACTTGCTCGGTAGCTTCAGCAGGTCCTCTGATAAAGATCCTTCTCCTTGGAGAGCCTGGCTCTGGGAAGGGGAGGAAGGGAACGGTAGTTGACTGGATGGGGAATGCAACAAAAAGTGTTGGATACAGAAGGAAATAAGACATGATCCTGGAAGGCATTATGGAGGCGGGGACGGGGGTGGGGGTGGAGGTGGAGAGGTAAGATTCAGGATCTCCTTCTTGGCATTGTAGTAATAATATTAATCATCATGATTTCAGATTTATATAACACCTGTCATCAGAAGAGATCAAAACTCTTTACACATGTATCCTAGGTGAATGCGCCTTCCCTTCCTTAATTTATGGAAGTCAATTGCCTCTTAATCTTCTTCCTTTATCCCCCCACCAGAGCCTTTTTGCAGGGGGAAGATGATCCCAGTAATTTGCATATTATGTGTTCTTTGGACAAGTGGACAGGGAACCTGGGTTCTATTCCCAGTACTGCTGTGTGACCCTGGGCAAGTCATTTCACTACTCTGTGCCTCAGTTTCCCCATCTGTAAAACAGAAGTTATGATACCTCCTGTGCAAAGTGCTTTGAGATCTACTGATGAAAAGCACTCTGCAGGCCCTAGATATCGCTATGAAACAGTAGTAGTCCTTTATGCAATTTCAGTTGCTTGGAATTATAATACAAAAGCAAGTGGAAACAGACACTGTTCCTTGTTGACCTGAAAGTTCTAATGTTTGTTCGTTCCTCCACTCAAATGACTATTGGAGTAGCCATGAATTGTAATTCCAGACCTATCACCAATGGTTCCAGAATTACATTTGCAGTAGGGCCTGGAGAAGAGTGGACATAAATATAAACTAACACTATTAGATCAGTTGCCCTAT
The DNA here is from genome assembly GCF_025201925.1 of Gopherus flavomarginatus. Classification (NCBI taxonomy): domain Eukaryota; kingdom Metazoa; phylum Chordata; order Testudines; family Testudinidae; genus Gopherus; species Gopherus flavomarginatus. The sequence goes on along the minus strand of NC_066626.1, from coordinate 19,962,124 downwards.
TGGAATTGCATTTGTTTATGATCTCAGATGACAAATAATGAGGTTAGTGCAGGTGGCATTATGTGAAATGGCTATGATGTGAAATCTCATCAAAGTAATATTTTTTAAAAATGAAATGAGAATTTTTAAAGGTTAGGGATCAGATCCTCAACTACTGTAAATCAATCTAGCTGCATTGATTTACACCAGCTGAGGTTCTGTTCCCTGTGATTTTCAGGAGAGAGGTTCTAGTTGTCCCAGTGTTAGGTTTCTATATTAAGTTCCTCCCTGGATTAAGATAGCAAGGAAGGGTGCAAAGATTGGAAATCTTTTAATTTGTCACTTTTTAAAAAAAAGTTAATGATTTTTCCTTGTAAAAGTTCACAGGGAACAGTTCCATTCGATCAGTTACCAAGAGGTCACAGTTCACTGCTATCCAGTGCTAGGAAGTAAATATATTGTATCCAGGGCCAGTGCAAGGATATTTTGCGCCCTAGGTGAAACGTCCACCTTGCCCCCCTCTCCTTTGCACATCAGTTCATTGAGGGACAAATCCCAACGAGCCTTTAAAGACCCCAGGGGCAAGCCTGCCCAGGAGGTCAGCCGTGCCCAGGGGCTGCTCCCCAGTCCAGGTTCCCCCTTCCCTGCCCCCTGAAGTCCCTTGGAGGGTGCATAGCCCCCCCTCATGAGCCCTCCCCACCCCACTGGCCCCCGCCCCAAGTCCACTCACTGGCTTTGCTGGGCTAGGGCTGTTGCAGCAGCGCGGCAGGGAGGAGCCGCCTTCCAGATGCACTGGAGAGCCAGAGCGTTGGCTTCTGGGGGCGGCGAGCCCCAGCCATGGAGGAGCTGGCGCGGCGCAGTAGGGCAGCAGCCCTGCAAAGGCAGTGGGACCACTAGCAGGGAGCAGCTGCACCCCTGCCCCTCCTGCCGAGGCTGTGGCCCAGCACCCCCCCAGGGGTTCCTGCAGCAGATACATGCGGGTGGTGGCTCCCATGTGCCCCCCCGCTCACCGCACTTGGGCTCTGTGGCTCCCGGGAGTGAGCACAGCGAGGGGCAAGCCGGGGGGTGCATGGAGGCCACTGCCCGCATGCATCTGCTTTTTGGTGTGCCCTAGGCGACAGCCTAGTTCGCCTAGTGGTTGCACCAGCCCTGATTGTATCCCTTCCCAGTTGCCTTAGGAAGTGGTCGAACGGCTGCATTCCTAGCCTGATGGATTGGCTCGTTTCTTTTTTGCTTAAGCCCAGACAGAGTTTTTATGAGGCTGTCTTGTGACAGGCTGAAGTCACTCTGAATAAAACAAAATCCTAGTTCAGATCACAGACATAGCCCTTGCAATCGGCTTAGCCGTGGCTCAAGCATGAAATTTAGTTAAACTCTTGAGTGCAGCTTTGAGGGACTCAGATGAGTTGGGGTGGCCTCTGGGGAACTTCCCCTTTTATAGAATCCTGAAAAGTTTGTGCGTGTGCTTAATCACGTTGTGATCATCTTACAGAAGGCGCTGCATAGCTAAATAAGTGTATTTACATATGTGTGTATATCTGTATCTATTAAGCTGTTCAGGAAGCCTTTGAAACTTTAGCTCACAACAGAAATCAAACCAATGTGACACCTCAGTTAACTATGACCTCCACTTTTGGGCTAAAATAGCTAACCTTATTAGCTTTCCCCTGTGCTATGTGTCTTTCCTTGACAGATCATTAAGCAATGTTTAAATCAGAGATATCACATTTGTGGTGTTTGATCCCTGTTCATGTTCCTAGACTGGAAACTCCCTGGGGCAGGTTTCAGAGTAGCAGCCGTGTTAAATTGTATCTGCAAAAAGAACAGGAGTACTTGTGGCACCTTAGAGACTGACACATTTATTTGAGCATAAGCTTTTATGGGCTTTCATGCATCTGATGAAGTGGGCTGCAGCCCATGAAAGCTTATGCTCAAATAAATTCGTTAGTCTCTAAGGTGCCACAAGTACTTCCGTTCTTTTTCCCTGAGGCAAGGATTTTATCTTATGGTAGAGGCTCAGATAGCACTGTGATGTGGAACCCTATAAAAACCTAAATAGATGCTTCTAAAGCACTGTGAGTCGTGGTGGTAAGAATAATGAATCCACCAAGGTGTTAGAACACTAGTTTTTCCTACCAAGGCAAAGGACTTAAGCACGTGCTTAAGTGCTTTACTAAATGGGGATGGTTTGCTGAATTGGGGCTCAGGGTCTGATCCTGGGAGGCGATGAGCACCCTCGACTCTCATTCACATCACTGGGAGCTGAGGGCACTCTGCTCTTCACAAGGGGCACTCAGCCTGCGGCAAGATCCCTTTGTTACTGAGCTATAAGTGAGTATGTGATGGCATGAAAAGGAGCCTTTAGGGCAGCGGTTCTCACAACAAATATGTTGGTGGCCTCAGACTACAGCCACCAACCCTTGCTGGTGGCTGCCCTGACGTTTTTTCCTAAAATACATAATTAACTTTAGGAAAAACAAATAAATATACACAGAGACACGTCTAAATCATTGTAATTTATTTATGTGGGTTTTTTTGTGTGGCCTCAATAATAAAAATAATTCTGTGAAAAGTGATATTTGTATGTTCATTAATATCACTTTTCACAGCACACTTTTTCTCAGCAAGCCCCAGAACAAATTAAGCCCTAAATCAGGGGTCAGAGAGGGACATAGCAGGGACTGTGGCAATGTGGGAATGGATATGGGGCCAGGAAGGCAGTGGGGGTCCAGGGTGATGGGGGATGGATGGGGAGTCTGGGGAGGCAGCAAGGGTCTGGAGTGATGGGGTGGGGGGAGCCTGCATGGCCGGAGCAGAGGGTCAGCACCTGCCGCTGCATGGTCAGAGCCAGGGGCCACACAGTTGAAGCCGGGGGTTGGAGCCCATTGCCTCATGGCTGGAGCCAGGGGTCAGCACCCAGGGCTGACTCCTGCTGCCACATGTCTGGAGCCTGGGACCTGAGCCAGAGGCCAGCGTCCAGAGCCAGGGCTGGAGCCCAAAGCTGAGGCCACATGGCCAGAAAAGCCATGCAGCCAGGCTCCCAAAGTCCCGTGACTGGAGCCTGCTGCCTAACCACTGAGCGCCACCAAGGCGGGTCGAGAATTCACCTTGCTCCTGCAGCATTGTGCCCCACGTGTCTCCAGAGGCTGGGCAGGGCAGCAACAGGAAGGCAGGGCGAGGAAGAAGCCAATAGTTTGCTTCCCTTCCCGTCACCACCCAGGAGGCTGTCATGGCTCCTGGGTGGCCGCATTTGAGAAACACTGCTTTAGGCCATGTCCTTTGTGCTGAATTCCGAGGAGCAGAGATCTTCGGGCCTGTGAGGGAGGAGGCAGTGGAGTGCGCGGGCTGCGGTGTTCATGGCATTTAAAAAAAAGTACATAAAGAATGCAGCTTGAGGGGATGGAGTCCTGACTGCCAATAAGCAACAAGTGCTCATCCTCCCCTCCTGTCTCCATGCCCTTGGACAGAGATCTCGCAGCCCGCTTCGCGCATCCTTCTTTCTCCCTGGCTGTGGTTTCGGGGAACACTGGCTCTTTGATCTCATTTATTCCTAACTCAGATGTACTTGAGCGATACTCCTGACCCAGATAAAGCTCATTTGTTTTCTGTGGGCCAGATGACTGGCACAGTTTGTAGGGGCGGGCACCACGGAAACAGCCTACGGCTCTGTGCCTGAGCAGCCCTGATGTTTTGCAAATGCTCCCAATTTGGCTGCAAGGAGCTTTGACTCTCACTCTCCTTGGACTCTGACATACAACAAACGGACTCAGAGGGTCTGCATGTCGCCCAGCTACTGGGAGCTCCTTAAATCAAGGCACTGGGACTTGGTAGGGAGGTACATAAACTTCATAGCTCAGCGTGTGTGTTGACATGGCGCTGGTTATGCCCCCAAAGTCCTGTCCCAGCGTGCACTGGGCTCAGCCAAAGGATTCTCCGGACAGCAGCCTCCTCTTTGGTGGTTCTAAAGTCCTGGTTGTGACTCTCAACAAAATGTTACCTAGCCTGATCCTCTCTCTTGGTGCAGGCAGAACTCTCACTGACTACCTGGTGCTGGAATGTCTCAGCTCTGTCTCCTTCCTTGAATGGCTGTGAGAGCAGGAACTGCTCCTATGTCATGTGCTATTTTTGCATGAATGCATCGTAACCAAATATGACCTTAGTGAATCAAAAAGATTTATTGGTGGTTTCTTGTTGGAAACCACCAACTCTGAGTGGCTGCAGCATGTGTGTTTGTTTTGAAATGCACCTCTTTGGTCAGGATAAGTTTTAAGTTATACTTGGAGTTGGCCTTCGCTTTTTGCATCCAAGATCAGAGGATGCACTGAACCCTGCTCTTCTGATGTCAGCAAAATCTGGTGAGATTTAATTGGCAGAAAGCTCACTCAGTGGGAGAACACCCTCTCTCTCAAGATTTCACAGCGCTCGAAGGCGTCAGGGCACTCTCATATAATCTCTTAGGCAGATCCCTGGGCCCAACCATCTGCTTTGATCCATTTCTGTAATGCTTGCCAGGCCAACTTCAAAGGGAGTGGTGTGCACATGCACGTGAGGGGCTGCTCTTGGCTGGTGAATTCCAGCAAGGAGAGGTTTCTCCTAATTTTCCCATGGGGAAATGAGGGGAAATATGTTCTGCACCACAGAGTGGGCAAGGATCTCAGCTCTCCAAACCCAGCTGTGTGGGGAAACCTCTCAGGACACCTTTGGAGGGCTGGAGCCTTTGTGTTGTGTCCAATGTTTTTATGTGATGCCTCAGGCCTTTGGTTCCCCACTATTACATTGCACAGTACTCTGGGAGCTGTATTGCCATGGACTTGCCATCAACCTTCCAGGGGTCAGTCCCAGTATGGCGGGGGAAGCAGTGTACGGTCTTGCTGGAATGATCTTACTCCCTGGTGGATCTGAGGGAGGATGATGCCCAGGAGAGCAGCTGCCCCTGCCCTCACCAGAGCCATGGCAGCACTGTAGAATTGGTTTAGAGACGTTTCCCTGTGATTGAGCACAGGGGAGGAGCAAGCCAGAGATCTGCTGCTTCCCCTGCTGACCCACCATCCTAGATCTAGCTCTCCTCCTCTAGCAAGCCTGGGAGGGAGCACAGGAGAGCAGTTTCCAAACAGTGCATTTTGCTACTGAGTGGCGGAACATACTGGGCCCCTAGCAGATCTGGCTAATATTTAATGTTTCATTTTAATTTTATTAAGTGAATTTAAGGCTGGTGAAAGCTGCCAAGGCACGCTGGAAACTGACATCTTCTGTTTAATCCATACAACACACACTGCTTGTGCGGCAGCAGTGCCTGCTTCCTTCACCCTGCCCAGCCCATGTGCCTCAAGGCCTGACCTGTATGGACAGACTTGGGCTGGAACGGTGGCCCAGGCCTTGTCCACACACAAACTTGCACCGGTTTAGTTAAACCAGCTTGAGTGGATTCTGTGATTTTGCTTTAAGAGTGTCTTATTTCTGTTTTGCATAAGCCTGGGCTAGCTTGCCTTTATTATATTCATTGCTTTGCACTATATTCTGCTTTGCATTATATTCAGCAGTAATGCAAGCAACGCACAGGCCTGTATGCTGTAAGACATTAGCTTCAGCAAGTTAGCATAAGGCTTGAGGCCTCTGAACGTTGAACAGATAAACTTTGCACAGAAAACGGCCCAGCGGAAAACCCAAAGTATTTGGGGAGCTGAAAATAGATTTAAAAGGGAAGTTCTGACCACAGACATGTGAGTCAACCACAGAAGTGTCCTGGCAATGAACTGACGTACGTAACAGGTACATGAGATACATCTAAGGCTAACCTGCTTACTTGCCTATACAGCTTTTCTTCTAAGTTTCTTATTTTCTTATGGGTTTGATTATTTGTTTTATAGGCTTATATTAGAGTATATTTTGATTGTAACGTAAGGACCTACAGGCCACATCCTTTACGTTGAGCTAAGGCAAAGTTCACACACATATTTGGACCTTTCACCTAGAGAGATGGTGATGAGCTAAAGCATAAGGTCCATATATGGCTGCAACCTTTAACATAGAGGATGCATTGAAATAGGTTGGCATGGGGCACAGGCGCCGACTTCTAATTTTCCCTGGAGTGTTCAACCCCCACTCAGTCCCAGGCCACACCCTCACCCCACCCATTTCCCTAAACCCCTACCTCTGCCCCTCCTCTTCCCACCCCCATACCACCCCTTCCCCCAAGGCCCCACCTCTGCCCAGCCTCTTCCTGCTTGTGCTCCAACTCTGCCCCACCTCTTTCTGCCCTGTCTCTGAGCTCGCCCCCTCCCTGCTCCTCCCCCTCCCTCCCAGCATCTCCTGCAGGCTGCGAAACAGCTGATCTGCAGCATTCAGGAGGTGCTGGGAGCAGGGCTTTGGAGCTGTGCTCCGGCTCTGGAGCAAGCTCCAGTCAAAAACCTGCAGCACCACTGCTCCGGAGCTGCTCTGGGCTCCAGCTACGGGCTTCGCTCCAAAGCCCTGGCTGGGAGGGAGGGAGATGAGTTAATCAGCAGGGGGCCACTGGTGGGCGGGAATGGGGGGGGAGGGAGGAGAACTGGCTGCCAGTGGGTGCTAAGCACCAGCTAATTTTTCTCTGTGAGTGCTCCATGAACTTAGGAAGCCCCTTATGCATAGGAAGCCCTGGAGCACCCACAGAATTGGCACCTATGCATAGAGGGTTCCTAAGTTCATGGTGCATCACAACTTGGAATTTGGAAAGAACCAAAAAAACAAGTTAGGGCAGAAATAACAAATATGATACCTACCCACAAAAGGGCCATGGTTACAAATTGACATATATGATCATAAGTTGAGATCATTGATATACTAACCTATAGGAGAAAGCCACTTCGACATTAGTAAAGTGAGGAAATACAAATAAGGAAAAGGGGAAAAACCCCCTGATGAATATGCATCAAACATAACGGCAGCGTAACATATTATAAAAGTGGCATCACAGCCGAGGGGCAGTGGGAGAAGGAGATGTAGTCCTTGGGAGGTGCCAGAGTGACTGCCACTGGTGATGAAGGGAAGGCGGTGGCTAACACTTCACGTTGTTCTGCAAGGGATGATGTGAGTATATGGACATGCAGATGTACGTTCTGTAGTATCTCTATCTACCTTACTGAGTTTGGGTGTTTGTCACTGTGCTAAATGTATTCATAAACTATATTTGTAAAGACAGAAGAGTTCCTATACTGTGAGTGTTGCAACTGTGCATATCAGAGTTCCCAACTATATCATAATTTGAATAATACCGGGCCTGATCTTGGGGCAAGGACCTTTCAACCCTCAAAGTGATAACTGTAGATTCTTAAGTAATCCATATAATTAATACACAATCTAAAGATCAGGCAACTTAACTGACTTAAGTAAATCGAAACAAGCCTGATTTTTGCTGAAATGCAAACACCCACACAACCTTTTGCACCAATTAAGCTGAACTGGCTTAAAATGACACTGTTATTTCAACATGGTATGTAAATTAGCCTTCAGTTTTCATGCACATCAGTGCTTGGCCGCTTCGCTGGGGCTGCCAACAAGGGGTGACCATTCTGGTGGCGCATTTTCGTGGCGAGGGCGTTTGTTCACTGGAAGCTGGACTGACACCAGCGCCAAGTTGTCTAGCCCACCTCAAGGAGCCATTAGATCATTTGGTCAGGCAGGGTTGCTTTATGAGGCCTCATTTAGCTGGTGTAATATCCGCCGTCATAGTATCGAAGTGCTGATTATGGACCAGCTGCTGCTGTTTATTTCAAGGGGGCTGCTAAGGGAAAAATGCCACAGCAGCTTCTGGCCCTGTTAGAGTAGCAGGTGACATGTTCCTGTGGGTGAGGTGTTCTAATAGTAACAAAGAGAAACACAGTTGTCGATCTCCCTAGTATCTATGGAGCTGAGAAATGCAGCCCCCCAACCCCATCTGTTTGTTTGTTTCATTCAGTTCAATATCATTTTGTCTTTTAGACTGTAATCATAAAAGGAATTTGGGTGTAAAACCATTGGGCCTGATTGTGATCTCACCTACCTGGTATAAATCAGGAGTTTTGCCACTGAAGTCAGTGAAAATACTCAGGGTTAAAACTGGTGGGAGATGAGAATCAAGCCCATGGGATTGGTCAGTCCCGCCCTGTCTACCTGGTATGGGTTTACACAGCAATGTGTGAACCCAAGATTTGGGGTAAAAGTAGATTTCTGCACCTCATTTTATCAGCCAAGAATGAAAGAAGAAAGGTCAGATTCTGATACCCGTGTTCACACGGTGGATCTTCTTAATGCATGAGTTGTCTTATTGACTTTATTGGGGCTTCCTCTGGAGTATTCATTCTGTTGTTCAGCATGAGTAAGGGTGTGAGAATCCTGTGACTAGTTGGTGATACCAATCTAGTGGGTAAGCATGTTGAAAAAGCTGCAGAGAGGATGATGAGTAGTGGAAGGATTGAATTTGTTTTCATTGATTCAAGACTTCACTCTTTTCCAAGAAAAGCAGTCTGCAGCTTGAATATTTATCTTCCTTAGCAGGGTGTACAAGTGTGCAAATGATGTGTGGATTTTTATGGGAGGGTGTGGAAGTGTACATGAGTGAAGTGTGAATCACACATATATATCTCAGCATCAACAGATAGTGCACGCCGATGTGTCTGCCTATCTGTCTAAAATCCACATAGCCACATGTAGGTGCATGTGCTGCAGAAGAGAGGGAAAGAGATCTGTGCAAGAATGTGCGTTTGTAAGTATTTTTGTATTGAGCAAGCTCTCTGTAGAACAAAACCAGATGTTTTTATGAGTCCTCAGCTCTTAACTGTTTTGTTGTGCCTTTTTTTGGATTTTGTTTTATTTGGGGAAAGGGAAAGTCGCAGCGATGCCCTTTGAGATGCGAGGAGAAAGCTATTTTTAAGGAGGAATATGGTTTAGAACATCAACAAGTAGAAGGGGATAAAAATAGTCCTGTTTTGTGGCAAGGAAGTGATTACTCCCTCGTGGGGAGGACAGAGCACCCCTCCTCCTTTGAGGAGGCTTCCTGTCGCTATTGTTCACCGCTGGGTCTGCATGCAGCACATGCTTTTTCTTTTTCCAGGGAATTTGCAGGGAGGAGGCAGCTGGTTAAGTTGAAGGGATGTCTTAAGAACCGTCCCACCTGGCTGCACAGGTCTCATTGCAGAAAGGCTGGCACAGGGCAAGTTGATTGCTGGGATATGGTTTTCCTGCAAAGAGCTGGGAGAGGAGCATACAAATTGGAAAATTACACCCTCTACAGCCTATAGGGCAGCTGCTGCTCCATGTTCAGACATCTTTAAGGCCAGATCCTCAGCTGCCGTAAATCAGAGTAGTTCCATTGGCATCAATGGAGTTAGACCAGTTTGCACCAGCTAAGGATCTTGACCTTAAATCTTCCCAAAGGATAAACCTAAATTTCCAGTTGCACTGACTAACAAGATGTTACAAAACCTGTGTGAGTGCTGTCCTGCGGTGTATGCAGTACACAGAGCACCCAGAGGAATGTCATTTAGTTTGCTTAAAGAGGCGCAGGAGTAACTTTCAGAAGTGGGCTAATTTGTGATGAGCTAATTATCTCTGCCTTTGTGTAAAACCTGGTATAATTGTTCATCTCTGCTAGAGATCAGGCTCCCTTCTGTGCTTTGTCAGTGAGTACAAGATTGTGCGTCCCCCTTAAAGGAAAGGCCCTGGTTCTGTTTTGTGATCTAATGCAGATTAGCACATCAGAGCTGGAACAAGTGAAGGAGGCACGGCTTTAAAGCCTCACTGTCCAGCGTTAGTGCAGTGCTGCACGCCTGCCCTTTCTTTCCCCTGTGCGTTTGAACTCTCGACAGTCTGTTCGTTTGTCTAAGATGGAAATGGCGCAGACAATAATATTGCCAGGCTGGGGAATGGCTGAACTGCACCTGTAGCGAAGAAGATCCGGTCCTGTTGGGTGGCTGCTGAGAGGTAATCTATAATTCACAAGGCCTTGCCGCTTCATGCAGATGGTGATATTGAAGCATGACTGATGCCAGCGGCGCAAAATCTCGGAGGCATTTCCTTCCCCCCACCTCCCGCCCCCTTTGTATTATTCTTTCCTCCTGGTTTGCTGTGGCTCTTAAATTAAAACCTTCCCATGGCTAAGTGCTCCGAGTGCTGCGGAATTTCAGCCTTTGCTCACAAACATCCCACATTGCCAGTGGCGGGTGGTACACTTCCCAAATGTTGCTTCACTGACAATGAAGGTCACTCAGTCTGTTAACAAGAGTGGGCTTGGGCTGGTTTATAGCTTGGGAATGAGTGGACACACACATGCACTTGCTTCCACTGTGTCTATTTCATTGTTCTAGTCCAGGCTGGGTGTGGCAGGGAGGAGGAAGCCTGTCTCTGAACCAGGAATCAGGCTACAAGAGTGACTTAACTATTGTCTGAATAGTGTCTGCATCTGGGAAGGCGACACAAGCACTTTCCGTAGCCTCTTGATGCTGTTGGCTTAGCGTCGTCTGGTTGGCAGCCTCCATTGGATCTCTATGGCGCAGCACTATCGGCTGAATGGAGCCAGCGGCGGCACGCAGTGGTGGCAGTGATGGCCATTCTGCTGGGATTGGGGGAATCAAGGAACGTAAAATATAGATGCCTATTGTAGAACGATACTTTGTTAGGAATCTTAGTATGTTATCAATTGACTCTATAATGCAGATTTTCCTCCCAGCTAGTAAGGAAATAATAAATCAGATTTGTGGTGTTCATAAGATTAAATGTTTTTTTGAAGATGAAATCGCCCTCTAGGGCCTGTTATAACCCAAAGCTGAAAGTGCTTCCTTTGCTCAACATGTAATTGTTACCAGGCCATTTCTGGGCCACAAAACCACCATTGTTGATTATCGGAGTCTGTAATTTCAACTGCTCCGCTGGCTTGAAGTGTTTCAAGAGGAGAGAGACAAAACTGAGAGGAGAGGTACTTAGAAGAGGGGAGTGGAAAGACTGTCTTGTGGTTTAAAGCACAGGGCAGGGAGTCATGCGATTGGGGACCTGTTCCTGGCTCTGTCACATACTTCCTGTATGAACCTGGACAAGTCACTTAACCCTCTGTGCCTCAGTTTCCTTACCTGCGACATTAGGATGATGCTACTTCCCTACATTGCAGGGGTCTGTTGTGCATTTTCATCCAGCAATGTTTGTACAGTGCGTTTGTGGTTTCTGTGGAAGAGTGCCAGAAAGAGCCTGTAAAGGAGCCAATAGAGGGAGAAAATAAAGGCAGCTCCAAATGATCTGATACCTCACGGCCTCTTTTTTCATAAATCTGTAATTGCAGAGGCAGGAGCGTTTATGGCTCTTTTCTCATCTGTCTAAAATGTGGTGTGTGTGTGTCTGGGGGGTGGTGTATGTGCTGCACTGTATGCACCCAGTGATTGGCTTTGTAGTTGCAGACCGCGCTGCCATAAAGGCCTGTTAAACATTCTTTATCAACCAAAGGCATAAATGTGAATGTTTTGAAGTTCATAGCTAATTTCAGCCACCTGTTCTCTTGGTTGTTTTTGCAGTTCAGTCGTGCGGGGGTCGTTTGAATTCAAAGGATGCTGGTTACATCACTTCACCTGAATACCCACAGGATTACCCCTCCCACCAGAACTGCGAGTGGGTCATTTATGCCCCGGAAGCAAATCAGAAGATTATCCTCAACTTCAACCCTCATTTTGAAATTGAGAAACATGACTGCAAGTAAGAGCCTTCATCTTCTTCTTTACTAGATAATCTGCTCCTCCTCCTCTTCCTCTCTTAATCTAGAAACGTGAGGACCAAGCACTCCCAAAAACAGGAAACTGGGTGGTGGCCCCAGTCTCCAAGCATACCTCGTTATGTCACCCTCCTTCAGAGTAAGCAAGAGTCTGGCTTACCTTCTAGCAGGCTGTTGTGTGACTCTGTGACACTCAAAAGGCAAAGGTCTGAATCAGCCTTGGGTGTAGTGAGCCTAGGCACATAGAAGGTGTTGGGTTCTGTTCCCTGCATCAGTGCTGATTCTGCCACACTTGGTGAATTGTAATTTTGAAGGGGAGACCAGGAAGTGGGATATCCAGGAAAATCAATTAGCAGCTAGTAAATAATTAACAGCATCAATGGGCACCATTAAAGGTTGAATTAATGGTGTGGTCTCTGTGGATTTATAATCAGTATGTACCCTCCGGAGTCCATGACTAACTATTGGGATGTCTGAAATGTGGAAAAGTTTAGGATCTCCTAAAATGGGGCTGATTCTGCAGCCTTTCCGCACACAGTATTCCCTTTGATTTATGAAAGCATCCACATATGAGACTCTAGGATCAGGCCCACTGACACAAAACAGTCAGCAAAATCTTAGGTGAATTTTGTTTGACGATTAAAAATTATGGCGCCAGATCCTCAGCAGGTGTAAATCAGCATAGCTCCATTGGTTTCAGTGGAAGCACACTGCTTTACACCAGTTGAGTATGTGGCCCATTCGATACACATGGGCCCTGATCCAACCAGGGCTGAAGTCAGTGAGTGTTGAGGGAGTTCAATACTTCGCAGGATCAGGCCCATGTTCAGTAGAGGGGGGACCCTGACCATGGACATAAAGGAACACAAGTGATCTAAGCAAAATTGTGATCCTGGTTTTATTGTTGTGCGTTTAGGCAAAGCTGCATAACTTACTGGCGGCTAAATGCAGTCACCCAAAACTCATGGTAATAAAATGTTACAGTTCCACTGGACTGTGACTCAGGAGACTTGAATTCTATTTCTGGGTCTTCAACTGGCCTATTGGGTGACCTTGGGCAAGTCATTTCCCCTCTCTGGGTGCCAGTTTCCCCGTTTGTAAAATGAGTACTGATCTCCTTGTAAAGCACTTGGAGATGTACTGATGAAAACCCTATAAAAGCGTGTTAATGTTAGCTTTTAGTATACAGAGGGAAGTGTGATCTGGCAGTAGGAGTTAAGAGTCCTGGTTCTGACATTGACTCCTTCTGTTGCCTTGGGCAAGTTAAGGCCAATATTGCAAAAGTGCTTAACTCCCACAAGCAGCCCCAGCTTTCAGAAGAACTAAGCATGTTGGAAGCTGAATGCTTTTGCAAATCTGGCCCTTTGGCAGTCTGTGGGAGCTGAGCTCTTTTTGAAAAGCTGTCCTCAGCTGCGGGTGTAAGCACTTGATCCTGAAACTATTGCCCCACGTCTTGCCTGATTTCCCATCTATAAAATGGGGATAAGAATGCAGTTGTGGCAAGCACCACCAGCTGTCACTATTACAGCTAGTTTTCCAAGTTCTTTTTCTTACTGTATGTGATCAATTTTGTAGCCTCAGAAGAAAGGTTGGTGTTGGTACTTTTGGTTGCATAAGGCTCTAGGTGGAGGGAGTTCTGTGAGCAGCAAGAGAATTTGCTGTCCGCAGTGGTCTCTGGTTAGAATCAATTCTTGAGGCAGAGTTACTCCCTAGGAACTAGGTATCAGTGCTGGGCTGAGAGTACTGAAGTTGGGGATTGCCTGCATCTCTGTTCTAGGACTAGTGCATGTGTGTAAATAATGCAAGTTACACTTTTGGAGTATGCCCATGCCACTGATTCCGCCTCCTCCTTCTCTGAGCTGCAAGGGCCTGGATGCCTGTTAGAATGGGATATTGGTGTTAGAAGGGGCACTAAATACATGTTAATTCCTGGATAAGGCTCAGTCAGTGAGCTTTCTGAGATCGCTGCAAAGCAGTTTCTCCCACAGTGCTGATTATTTTAATTATTTTCTCTTTTGCCAGGTTTTTTTTTTTTTTTGGAGGCACAGCTGTTCAGTCCCATATTTCTTTTTCTTTTTTTAAGCTGTGTCCAGCTACATTAGGAAGTAACTGGGCCTTCCCCCCCCCATCATGAAAGGAATAATTTGATGTAATTGAAGCCCTCGAAGGCCTTTCTCTCTCTCTGCTTCATCCCTGCTCCAAAGAAGCTCCTTAGTTTGGAAAGCACTTCAAAACAAAGAAAATTGGCCGTCTTCTGTTATTTTCTCCTCCTGTGTATTAGTCAGAGCCAGGATCTTAATGCTTGTAGGGTAGGCGCTTTCTAAAATCAAGCCTGGAAAAAAACAGGCCATCGTCTGCGCTGCCCTTCCGATGCAATAATGCAGCAATAAAGCCGGGAGCAAAAGGGGAAAGGGAAAGAGAGACGCTCTGGTTAAGACCAGCCAAACTCTTCGGAAATAATTGTAATAGCCCGTCTGTTCACCATTTCTTCCTCTCAGCACTGCGAGTGCAGCTGCCGTTTTCCTACTGCTGCTCCTCAGTCCGATGCAGTGGGATTGGGTGTCTGCTATCTGAACCGGGAAGCGGCATCCCGTTTGAAAAGAGCATGCTGCTTTTGTGAAAGGTTGCCATTCTGTCACATTGCATTGCGTAAGCCATGCAGCCCTGCACATGCCAAGTTTTATTTTGATCTCAGGAGAGACTTGAACCAGCTTCCCATAGATGAGAAATGAAGTTTCTCTCTATGAGTGGCTGTTCTACCCGATCCTTCGTAATTGCCATTTCTCTGTTCAGTCTGTGCTGTTTGCTTGGAAAATCCAACTCAGAAGCTTCAGTGTTGCGTGAATCACTGCATTCTATAGCCACCCTTTCCAGTCTTTTGTCCCATCTCCAGCTACGTTTCTCTTTGGGCCACTAAAAGCCCCTTCCAGAGATTGTCTCCTGAAATCTACCATCCACTGCTCTACTAAACTCATGGTGCTGAAGGATTAGACTGGGCAGAGCTGCCTTTGAATTCCAAGTCTTTTCTGTATAGACAGGGTGGAAGCAGATTCATTTCACATCATAGTGGAACAGCCTTGCTCCCACTACAAACAAAAGAACCTCTCATTTGAGTCATAATGGCTTAACCAGGAAGCATTATCTAAAAATATACATACATAAAAAACAGCCCAGCATGTTTGGGTTTTTTTCGACTTTTTCTGAACATGAAATGCAGTTGAATTATGAATAACCCAATGGACATGCTGTCTCTGGCTGTGATGATTTCACACACACTATTGGCTTCAACAAGAGTACTTGTAGCCCCCTCTGGTGGTACCATGCCAAACAAGACATGTAGCTCAAGAGAGTTTGGTCCTTGTGAGAGGTGGCTGTTCAGAGAGTGGGCAGAATGAAAACCAAAGATGAGCCTGAGCCACAGAGTTTGGACCTTCCGCAGAATTTGGATCCAAAGGAGTGGCCTCATTGTGAACAAAAACTGTTTTTAGAAGAAAGGCATGGTGGAAAGTACTATGGGAAATTCATGCACGTTTACCCTAATATGAGGAGAACAGAACTTAAAGGGTCAGTACTCCCAGTCTTGTGCTGACCTGCCTATAAATTAACTCACCTTACACAGGTCTCATATTTTGTTTTAAAGCTGCTCTGCTGATCTTGGAAAATATCAGTTTCCCCAAAGGAGGGTAGCAGCATTGGCAGATAGCCAAATTCTCTGCTGCTGATTAATTATTTGTATTACAGTAGCACCTACTGTTCCCAACCAAGATCAGGACACCACTGTGCTAGACTGTACCAACACAGAAGGGGAGACAGTCCCACCCCCAAAGAGTGGATGCTCTAAATAGACAAGACACACAAAGAGTGGGAGGGGAAAGAGAGGTGAAGTGTCTTGCCCAGGGTCATATAGTTCATCAGTCAGGGTGCCAAGAGTAGAACCCAGGGCTCATGACTCCTAGATCAACTAAAACACATCTCCTTTGCTACTAAATACCAATGATAACAGCCATGCTGCTGTGTGTTCCATTGAAGCCGTGGGTGTTTGATATGGGATGGGATCCCCATGAGACACATCAAGCTAGAGTCTAGTTAGCCTGTAAGGTCTTGTTGTGGTTGCATGAGCCTCTCAGTATTTCTAGCAACCTGGGCACTGAAACAAGCAAACAAAAATATTCTGCTTTCTCAGCTGAGTCCTGTAGATTTTAATATCCTGTGTGCTCACAAGAAAAGAGCAAGGCAGAGTCAATGCAAAGTGAGTGTGAGTCCCCACAAACCAAACCACAGCTCGCAACGATAATTTTAGGCCCAGCACCCTTGACCATATCCCTTCACACAAGAACGTAACAGTGCAAGAAATCTTCCTTCCATCAGCAGAGGTTAAAGAGCAGACAAGACAGCAATTATAGGTGACTGATTAGTAAATGTTTTGAAAAATATGCAGAATTAGCTCAATAGTAAACCTTTTAGAGACAATGCCATTTCTTTCTAAATTGGGAAAATCCCTAGAAAATAGAAATATATGAATAATGTTAGAGAAAGATGTGTATTGAGGGGACATAGTAAGCGACCATACTGTAACTTCTGTGAATGAAACAATGGAAAGGGTTCAACTTTAACCATGAAGGGAAGGGAAATCATAGAGGAAACATTCGTGAAGGCATTTGGTTGCTTGTAGGTTTATGGGCTGGACAGGCAGAAACCGTGTTTTGAGCTGGAGCTGTTCAGACATCAGCGCAGTCTGCAATGGAATCTGTGGTTAAACTGGAGCATCCTTTAACCTAACTCTGCCACCATCCCAGTCCCCATTCATAATCCCTGGGTAGGTGGGCATTAGTCTTCAGAGTCAACACCCACTGAATTGAATGGAACAGCTCACTGGACTCTTTGAGTTATTGTGGCCCGTTGACTGTCAACAGAAACATACAGCCAACTCTGAATCAGTTTGTGCTTGTGTTCTCGGTCGTAAATCCTTAAAGGATAGTTTGAATTCTTCAGACACTGAGGAGGCAGAAGAAGTGCTGTTATGTTTATCTCACCACTCTGTTTCACCCAGCCTGCTGGGCGCAGGAAGGTCAGGATTGGGTTCTGTACGGTGTATCCCCCCTGTTAGAAATTAAGGGCCAGATTGTGCCTTTAGACACTGCCCCTGTGGGCCTCAGAGACATACTTCTGAGTCACTGTTCTTTCCCTGTTTCATCCTGGCACCTGGGGGTAGTGATTTACTGCTAGCCTATCTCCTCAGTAAATTACTACTCACCCTGCACTGGCTCAGCTTGTCTGGGTAGAGAGGAAGGAGACAGAGCCAAGGCACTGGTCACCTACTGCAGGGAGGGAGTAGGCAAATGAATAGCCCTGCTTACTCCTGTGCACCTGGACCCAAGGTCCAGACAGCCCAATGGAGGGATAAGGGGGATTTCTGCTGCCTGACACAGGCATGTGCTTCAAGTCACTCTCTAGCCTGACAGTATGTCTTCTGTATTTCCTCTTGTATCCTGTATTGACCACACTTAATGAAAATCCAATGTAAAAGTAATGAAGCAATCTCATTAAAACAAATGGACAATAACCACAAGGAGTGAAATACTAGTGACTGTGGGTCAGCGTGCTTGGGTTCTGTTGGTGGCAATGCTCCAGACCTGCTGTGTAGCCTTGAGAATGTCACTTGTCTCTTCGTTTTATGTCAGTTTCTCCTTCTACAAAATAGGGATAATAATGCTTACACATCTCAGAGGATTGTTATGAAGATTCGTGAATTATTATTTGTGGAGAACTTTGAGGCGGTATGAAAGGTGCCATATGTATAAAAATGTATTCCTTAAGGGCCTGATACAAAGCCTACTGCTGTCAGTATAAGTCTTTCCACTGACTTTTAGGGGCATTGGATCTGTCCTTTAATGAGATTCCAACTACCGTTGCTGCATGTAGTTTCTTAATTTATGTTATTCAGACATTTATTTATGTATGGGAAAAAGGGGGGGCCTGCAGTTAACATCCAGGACTGCGAGTTAGGAGATCTGGATTCTATTCCTGCCTGCTGCCTCCATCTTTGGCTTACTGTGTGACCTGGGGCAAATCACGTAGGGTGCTTCAGTTTCCCCATCTGTAAAATAGGAGACACTATTTAACTCGTAGCCTGCTCCAAGCGTAAGGAGAGGTGGAGTTCCTGCAATGATGGAATTCTGTACAAAGGATACCATGTCATAATAACACACAGCATCAGGTCAGAATGCTAAGCACCAGGCACATTGCTCATCTAAGAACAGAGGCCAAGAAATCCTCTTTTGACCAGACATAAATTTCACCATCAAGTGTGAAATCTGCAATAAACAAAGGCAGCAGAATGCAAAAGAGTCACTGGAACCACAGGAGAGTTTTGATTCTCTAAGGTTGGCACTGGTCTATTTGAATTAAATGAGAGAGATTATCTCTTATTAGGAAACTAGCATTCAAAATTTATTTGAAATGCAGCTGTTGTACAACACATCGAGTAGCAATGTAATAACACACTGACTGTAAATCAGTTTGTTTGCTGTGCAATTCCAGATGGGCTAATAACAGGTATGGGCTACACTTCATGACTTGCTCATTTTAGCCATGCTGACATATCAGTTCGAGCACATTGTGTCAGACCCTCACTGTGCTGGTTAGTAGAAAAATAATTACAAATAGCAAAGAACTTAATTTTTTTTTCTTTAAAGAGAGAAGCCCTGGGAGATGCATGGGATCCACACAGAGCGTTGTTAGACTACTGCAATTCGGGGCTTTTATTTTTTAATAGTAAAAATAACTCAGAGATGAAGGTTGCCAGTATCTAATAAGCTTCTTGAGCCAAAGCCAGTTAATCCTGGGGAAACTATCAGAACAAGATCCTGTACCAAGGATGTCAGAGAGTGACCCTCTTGCAAGTGGGACGGGATTACATGCCAGAGTTGCCACTGAGGGTCAGTCCTACAGGAGGAACAGACGATCCCAAAATAAAAGCAAGGAAGAGACTGACTCTTTCTTGAGGACATTCAGAATTCTCCTTTGCTGACACAAGGAGCACAGGCACTGATAGTGAGAAACACCACCCGCAACAAACACAGAGTGCAGTTCACAGATCCTCCTTAGTGCTCACACAGGACATTGAAGGAGGAACTTCCATGAGAACAAGAAGTGGCCAATGCATCAGAAATTCAGTGGGATTCAGAGCAAGTAGTTATTGACAGACATCCAATGAGAGCTAAAATGTTAGGGGGATCAGGGCATCTGCCCTGACTTCTTTCCTAGGACCGTTGTTTGATTTGTGAATGCTAATATAATGTTTTATTTCCATTTTTATTAAAATAAGAGCGGAAGATATAACACTAGCCCCAGGAGTTGGAATACTGGCCCTGACATTTGACAAAGGTGTTAATCTTTGGTAGTCTTGACCTGTGGCAGGTGGCTATCAGCAGGAAATAAATACTGGTCCCTTATCAGCATGCCTGTGTGTCACATGATTATTACAGGGGTAAGAACCCACCAGTATCCTGTGTTTGCTGTGTCTTGCTTAGAATTATTTTGCTCCATTTGATTTCTTAAGATTTTCTTTATGATCATTGTTTTGTCTGGTTTTCCTGCCATGCGCCTTCCAGTTTCAGGCAGTTGGTCAAGGAGTGAGACATCTTTCTGTCTCTTTAATTATGGCAGCATGGGATACCCTGACCCTTCCAAGCCCCCTCCTTCTTCTCTCTTTTCATCTGGACTCTGGAGATGTGAGGGCTATAGTAATAGAGTGTCAGAGGAAGTAATTGATTCCTCATACACACAGAGAATTCTCTTGCCTTTAGTGTCAATGGAGCTGAACCAAAGCCTTGGAGGGTGAGAAAGGCGTGTAACGCTCCCTGGCTGAGTTGTCAGGGCAAAACACACACGCTGGGGGAGACTGAGTGAGAGAGTGAACCAAAGAATTGTTTTAATAGTAAAGGAAATAAATATCTTTGAACAAAGAAGTGTCAGGGCATTGTTTGTGGGGGGAGCAGAGAGATTTCAGTTGCCTGGACTGGTAGATTATAGTCACCCTACTTCCAAATCGTCCCTCAATAAGAGGAAATATATCGATCCACTTCACATTCCCACCCACTGTTCCTTCGGCTTTTCCCCAAGTTTGTTCCTCTCGGGCCTTGCTTGCATTAGACTGTTTTATCACTCATGCAGACGCTGTACTCACGTGGTATGTTACCCGGCAGTAAAAATGCTTATATCTAGTCTGCACTAGTTCTTGGCCTGGTGTTAGTGTCTGTGGAGCATTAACTATTGGGAATAATGGGCAAGAACATTTCTAGTGCAGGCACAACCTTTGAGGAAGCTGCAGATTCGGCTACTCGGCTAAGGGTGGATTTCAACAGGCACAGGAGATGTACTTTCTACTGTAGGACTATTGAGAAGGGACATGCTTTCTCCCCACCGCAGGTCCTATCCTCATCCAGCCTCTTCTCCAGTGGTACAGATCCCTGGTGTTCTTGCCTGCTTTCTGGTGAATGGCCTGCATTTCTAACTGTGTGCAAAATTAACATTTGAAAATTGTACTCTAGCCAGGCCAAACTGCAGGATATTTACCAGACAAGTCAGGATGCTTTTAGCATCCGAGTCACCCTGGCTTGATCTGTCCCTGCATTGCACTGTACCTAATTGGCTGGGATGTTCAGGTTTATATGCAAATTATCAAATACATGATGGTGCTTTAGGGTATGGTGGAATACAGTAAGTGGCTTTCTTAATGTATAGACATTGTCAATTGCACAACCAGTCCATCCCCTAAGAAGGAGGGAGAAAGAGTAGATCTTCAGTTCAGCCTTACTGTAACAGGGTTGCCTTTAAACTGAGCAATGTCTTCATAATTCATCTGACAGAAAAGAAGCCAGCATGTAAACTAGAGGAGAGTGAAAAACTACTGAGCAAAAGAAGTCAGCTTAGCAGACCAGCCATTGGAAGACCTTCCCATAGCATCATTAAGGGCAGGACTATTACAGGGAATGTGGGAAACAAACTGATAGGAGGATAGAGTGGGCTGATCATTTTGGGGTTCCTATAGATATACTTAGATATTGGCGCAGAAAGTACGCTTGTTAAGTTTGCAGATGATACCAAACTGGGAGGGATTGCAACTGATTTGGAGGACAGGGTCATGATTAAAAATGATCTGGACAAATTGGAGAAATGGTCTGAGGTAAACAGGTTGAAGTTTAATAAAGACAAATGCAAAGTGCTCCACTTAGGAAGGAACAATCAGTTTCACACATACAGAATGGGAAGAGACTGTCTAGGAAGGAGTACAGCAGAAAGGGATCTAGGGGTTATAGTGGACCACAAGCTAAATATGAGTCAACAGTGTGATGCTGTTGCAAAAAAAGCAAACGTGATTCTGGGATGCATTAACAGGTGTGTTGTGAGCAAGACACGAGAAGTCATTCTTCCACTCTACTCTGCGCTGGTCAGGCCTCAGCTGGAGTATTATGTCCAGTTCTGGGCACCGCATTTCAAGAAAGTTGTGGAGAAATTGGAGAGGGTCCAGAGAAGAGCAACAAGAATGATTAAAAGTCTTGAGAACATGACCTATGAAGGAAGGCTGAAAGAATTGGGTTTGTTTAGTCTGGAAAAGAGAAGACTAAGAGGGGACATGATAGCAGTTTTCAGGTACCTAAAAGGGTGTCATAAGGAGGAGGGAGAAAACTTGTTCACCTTAGCCTCTAAGGATAGAACAAGAAGCAATGGGCTTAAACTGCAGCAAGGGAGGTTTAGGTTGGACATTAGGAAAAAATTCTTAACTGTCAGGGTGGTTAAACACTGGAATAAACTGCCTCGGGAGGTTGTGGAATCTCCATCTCTGGAGATATTTAAGAGTAGGTTAGATAAATGTCTATCAGGGATGGTCTAGACAGTATTTGGTCCTGCCATGAGGGCAAGGGACTCGACTCGATGACCTCTCGAGGTCCCGTCCCGTCCTAGAATCTATGAATCTATGAATAGTTTTAGGTTAATGTGGCTGGTGCTATATTTATTCCAAGAGTGAAACAAACAAAAGGCTGTGCAGTAAGCAACAAAGTGTGAATAGGTTCAAGGTAGTACTGGGCCTGAGCTACAAACTTCCCACCTGACTCTGACTATGGACTATTCCATAGTTCCTAGGTGAGGAATCAGGTCCAGCTCTGTGGATGTGATATGACACCAACTTGGACTGTCACTGAGCTTCTGCCATGTACTTTTCTTCAGTGAACCTTCTGCTACTTATTATTATCTCTTATTTATTATATTTCTTCTGCTAGTGAGCAAGCGCCAGTGAGTGGTGACAGTAAAATGAAATAGAAAACAAAGTCCAATTTTCTCCACAAATGGATTGTAGCAGAAGCAGGGAGGTGCAAATGGAGTTTCTGAAATGTCTATGTGACAGGATGGGCTGTGAGTTGTTTCAATTCTATTACAATATTAACAAAGTAGAACAGTGTGGAAGCTGGGGGCAATCCTTAAGTATTTAATCCATTTTATTCCTGTTTTCATTCTGATTTTCTTTTTGGGGGGAATACTAAAGACTTCTTGCAAAAAAAGAGCCCTGAAGCTAAAGATAGAAAGGCAAGGAATGTATAGAGATGGCTTTAGAGACAGAAATAAAATTAAACAGCCACGTGTAACTCCCGAATAACAGCCTGCAGAAACCCCTAACGTGCACATTAGCACATCCTATTTTCTTCTGTAATGAACAGTTTTCCAAATATGTCCCAGATGCAAGCTCTTCTCTCCTCCAACGCTCCTCTCAGCTGAGAACTGCCACAGGAATGCAGCCTGAAGAAGGGATGGTAACAAATGTGGGGGAAGTATTCAGAGTTCATTTTGGCGAGGGGCAGTGAATGGGAGGCCGGAACTAAATTCTCATCTGAGTCTAAACTTGCCAAAGAAGCAGTTTTAAAAATCTTTGATTCTCCTTTCTGCAAGGTATATTTGGCTGGATTTCACTTAATGTACAGTAATTGCTGGAAGAATCTCTGCATCGACACTGCTATGATGGCAGTGGAAAAAAACAAAGATTATAAATAGATGTTATTTGGGGTTTCCATTTATTTATTTATTTTTGTCTTTAAGGCATTTTGGAAGCAGTCTTCCAATCTGTTTTGGGTTATTCTCTCTCTTTCTACTGCCTGAACTGGATGGCTAGTTTTTCTCTCTTCTCAGAAGTTCTGGTCATTTAGTTTAGGAAGAGTTGAGAAATAACCCAAAACAGAGTGGAAGAATTGTTTGTTCATAAAACCCCATAATACCGCGTACACGCCACACAACTCTAGGCCTGATTCTCCTCTCACTTACACCCGTTTTAAACCACTGTAACTTCATTGACTGCAGTGAAGTCACTTCTGATTTGCACATTGGAAGAGGATCAGGCCCTTTGGGCTTTGCTACTCCACCGCCCTGCAATGGGACCAAAGTGAGCATAAAACACTATCATTCTGAATTAGTAGCATTCTATGCCCATTTTGCACTACATGAATGAGTATACAAGCTTCAGACTAGAATCACACCCTTTATGTCTACACACCAATTTATAGATACAGATACCGATATACATCAGGCCTGGTTCTGCTCTCAGACCCATGTAAATTAGGAGTGACTGCACATAAATTGATGAATTACACCCATGTAAAACCAATGTAAGTCAAATCTATCTGCCATATTTATAATTAATCACTAGAGATAAAATCCTACTGGCAGCAAATATAAGTTCTTTGCTATGATGTCATCAGAAAGATTACTTTCATGCCTCTGACAGCATGATCCTAAAATATGCCATTTAAAAATCTCCTGCACCTTTTGCAACAGCTTGACTCATGTTATTTGTATGCTGCTATTGTTTAAGATTCTGTAAAAGGCACTGGGGACTTTTTTCACGCTTCCAAAATGCTCTATTTGATTTGAAGGCGGTTTATGGAAAAGCACAGTGTTGGGTGGTGACATCAGAGCAACTGACAGAGCTAACCGGCATGCAGTTGACATTAATTTTGCCTGCTGCAAAACATCAGTGTTAGACTGATTTGCTGGTTCACTTACCTCTTTCCCCACCTAATGCTGAGCTGTTCCATAACCATTTTTAATAAAACTGTTGATTCTCAACTGTGACATCATCACCATGAAATAGGATATTTTTAAAGCATGTTTGAAAACCACCCACAACTTTTGGAGGATTTTATAAAAGGGATATTGTGAAAGAGGCAATTAGATTGGCTGGCAGAAGTTCTGGCTAAGCAGTTTTCCAATATACCTGCACTACCTGGTAGTATATTAGCCCTTTTGAGCGAGAATTTGCAATATCATAGTGATTCACACACACACCCTTCCAATTTTTTCCTATTATGAGCAGTTACAGTAGGACATGCTGTGCTAAACAGGACAAAGGAGTGAGTGCAGGGCTGGGAAGCCTAAATCAACATTGACCATTCCCAAATTTGGGAGTGTTTGGATTTAATCTGAGTATCTATATGTTTGTCTTTCTGTTGGTCTGTCTATGTAGCCTAGACTAGTCTAATATAATATAATCTGTTTAATCAAGTCTGGATCCTATTCCTGGCTCCACTGCAAACTTCCTGTGTGACCTTGGGCAAGTCACCAATCCTCTCGACTTTCCTACCTCCCAGGGTCTTCTAAGGATACATTCATTAATATTTACCAGGTGCTGATATATTGCAGTCACGAGCACCATGGAAATGCTTGTACTATAAATAAAACTAATAATAAAATGTGGGGAAAGTTGAGATTATAACTGCGCAGCTAGTTCCCATCTCTAGATCACAAGCGTGGCTTCATGGGATAGACTGCAAATAGGGTCGATTTTATCTATCTCTCTCCTTTTTAAAAAGGCAAAAGTGAAAAATGTAGAGAAAATACCATCCAAGCTAAAGTTTTGCATGTGACTGTTGCAGCTGGGAAACTAGCTAATTTTCAGGCTTCCATGGTAGGCACAGGGGTTATGATGGGAAGTCGTAAAGGTTTTTCTCTGTCCTGTTTTAAGCTCTACTTTTCCATTCCCAGGTTTCAGAGCGGTAGCCATGTTAGTCTGTATCAGCAAAAACAATGAGGAGTCCTTGTGGCACCTTAGAGACTAACAAATTTATCTGGGCATAAGCTTTTGTGGGCTGAAACCCACTTCATCAGATGCATTGAGTGGAACATACAGTTGGTAGGTATAAATACACAGCATATGAAAAGATGGGAGTTGCCTTGCCAAGTGCAGGAGGGGGGTGTCAGTGCTAGTGAGCCAATTCAATTAAGGTGGAAATGGGCTATTGTCAATAGTTACAAGAAGGGGTGAATACCATGGGTGGAAAAATCACTTTTGTAGTGCTAATGAGGCCAATGTAACCAAGGTGGCCCATTTCAAACAGTTGACAAGAAGGACTGAGTATCGGCAGGAGGAAATTAGTTTGTAGTGACCCATCCACTCCCAGTCTTTATTCAGGCCTAATTTGACGATGTCCAGTTGGCAATTTAATTCCAGTTTGCAGTTTCTCGTTGCAGTCTGTTTCTGAAGTTTTTTTGTTTTTCCATTCCCAGTGACTACATCCCCTCCTCCTCTGGCTACCACTTGCTTACATGTCCCTGCAGTGTTATCTTATCATGTTTGGATGACGCTGGCCTCAGCAGCTAGGAGGATGTGGTTGACAGTAGGTTTGTTGATCTCTGATCGTGCACTGAGCAACATGAATTTGGGCTCTGCACTTTTGGCTGTGTTGCTCAGCAGGGTAGCCTCAGGTGAGTCTGCTGGAGAGCCCAGAGGTATCTGGTTACATTCTTGCTAGGTTGTATACTGATGTTTCTGGACTTTGTATCTTCCTGCGACCATGCAAGGATGGAGGTATATGTTGGCTCAGATCAATTGTGAGGAGGAAGCATTGGTGTAGCTACATCCCAAGGAGCAGCATAGCTCTTTGCCTGTCTAGATGCCATTTTGGGGCCAAGCTGCATGAAAGAACTGAGGTGCAAACTGGGGCAGGACTTCGGTTAGTTTGTGATAGTCACACACTGATTCCACTTAGACTACGCCTGTGAGTGAGGCAAGCTGGATTCACTCCAACATATGAACTGGTTGCCAGTGTAACCTTACAATACTACAATACTAATGTCTGCAACCCCAAACCTGGCCTTCTGTGTTCTAAGGGCGAACACCAAAGCTGCTTACAAACTGGAGAAAACACAGAGTGGCAAGATACTGAGTAATAGACAAGGCTGGCAGTAAGAAAAAAGAAAGAAGGAGAGTGAGTAGTAGAGACATTAAAAGGCCTTATACTGAATTATAAAAACTCTCTTAACACCGGTAAAGCAAGGTCACTTTCTGTTAAGAAAGAATCTTTAATAAATTGCAACTCCATTTGTAAGTGATAGATGTTTTCTGACTCACTTTGTTAAGCAATTTCAAGAAGAGTAGCTAAGCATGTATTCCCCTCTCTCTCTGCTCTCTCCCCCCATTGCTTAGGTAGGCAGAAGCACTTCGACTTTTACTACCTGTGTCACAAAACACCCAATGATGTGTGTACAATGCTGAGGATAAACACAACCCTGTGTTTGAGACTGTTTCAAGCCCAGTAATTCCCCTTCCTCCTTAAGCTGCCTTTGCAAGTAGTTGTTCCATTGATGTAGACTGTGGTCTGCATCCGTAAAAAATCCCTTGACCACGTTTTCTTGTAATGGGTGTTGACTGCTGTGCCAACCGTTTGCATCACTGTCTTGTTGGGGATTGGAATAGGAATTGGCTATGGTATTTGACAATAGTTTCCCCTGTACAGATATGACTTAGGAGTTCAGCTAACCAGTAAAATTGTGCCTTGTGTTGGGCTATGTTTAATTAACCAATGGAATTATAGTATTGCATATGAATGAAAACCAGCTGTCTTGTGATTGGCTGAGATAGTTCAGATGCCATCATGCCATTATGTTGCCCCACCCAATAATGAGCTGTTCCATAACCATCTGGAAATGAAACTAACGGCAGAAAAAATCCAAAGGGTTCTTTCCCCCCCACCACCCCCAAATACACTGGAAAAGGAACCAAGTTTGGAAATTGTGTTTAAACTCAGCATAAACAAAGTTCTAGCAAAACTAGATTTTAACATGGTTTGGCCAGTGACCCCACTGTAGCAGAACTACATTTAACAACGTACTTGAGCTTGGGCCAGTGTGTGGGCAGAACCTAAGTGTGAAAGAAAATGAGCAGTCTCCATTGTGGAAGTTAGCCTGGATTCTCAATTTAGTATGTGAATTCTTGGAATGAACATATTTGCTCTTTCACTTTTAAGGAATCAAGCATGAAGTCTAATTAGTAAAGAAAGCAAATGCTCTTATAGTGCATTCTGGCAGAAGTAATATCCCGGTGTGAATACTGTCCCACTTTGCAGATCTGTTTATAAGTACTGTAAAAATATAATGAGAATTTTGCCCGAGAAAGGTCTACAGGGTTTGGGCCAAGATTTTTAACAACAACAGCAGCAAAAATCCCTTATGTGTTTGTATTAATTCCACATTTGGCAAAAACGATCTCTTCACCTCCTGCAGACTTATTTAGCTGGTTGTAAGATTTGATTTATTAAGAATTAGTTTCATGAGGAGAAAACTCCTCTTTAGATGCTTGGATGAGGCCAAATGTTTTAATGTAGAGAGGAGCAATTATTCCCCAGTGAATAACTCATTAGATGTATTTAGCCTTTTTTTTTCTATTTGCAAATTGTCTTTGAGCAGATTGCAAAATTCACGAGTTTTATTTGTTTTTTGAAATTATTCACTAATTCTTGGTCTACAGGATGTTATAGATCTTGTCATTTCATAATGTGTTGCTTGATTGCATAAGTCATATATCTTTTCTTCTGGGTACTGATTGGTTGATTTATGTCACGGCGACAGCATGAACTCAAAATTCCTGTTGTGCTGTTGAGTTATATAAATGAGAGAACAGAAATGACGCGATTTGACTTACAGGGATGTAAACCAACTTATTCAGCACAAACGGCAAATTCTATAATCAAATGTACAACTTGAAATTCACTTTTGATGAATATTCAAGAATTCATGCTAGTTAACTCAGGAGCACACAGATATTCACTGAATGTGAAAGGGCTGCAGAGGTGGTTAGAAAAAAAAGTCTTTTGAATTGGAGTAGATGTTCACTAGAAAAAAAATGTCTCCTCTGTTTGCTGAGCTGTGGTTGAAACAAACAGAGAAACAAAACCCTACCAAAACAAAGCATTGCTCTACACATACAATTTTTCCCCTGAGGAGAGGATGAGAGAGAGAACAAACCACATGTGACAAATGTTAATCATGTTGCTTAATGCACTAACGGAAGCTGCTTAGATATCCTGTGTGAGGCCAGATCCTCAGCTGGTGTAAATCAGTGTAGCTCCATACACCAGCTGAGGATCTAGCCCCATGCATGTTCTTCCTTTGGTAGATCACTCTTTTAAAGGAGGTTTTAAATGTGATTTGGTTTCTTTCACGCTGGCCAACCAAATTATGTTTGTTACCAAATTATAGGCTGGTTAGTTACTGCTAACTCAGTGCTGGCCAAGTATAGATAGCACTTTAGCTTCAGGCATTTTCCAGTTGGAGTTCAGCCTGATTAACTCCCTGAAAGGAGTGAGACCTGGCCTATCCGGACTGCCGTCCTTTCTGAGCAGCACATTTAGTTCTGGGGTTGTTGCTTAATGATGTATGTGTGTCTTGTAGAACAGGAATGAGTCACATGATACTCCTTCTGTGTCCAACAAGCTACTTCTTCTTTCAACTCTCAGTTTCCAAATAGAGGATCTTGTGACAAAGTGGATAGTAGGAGGCCTGGCAGTGTGTAACATTTCTGCGTTCTCCTGTCTCCCGGAGGAGAAGATGCATAGCATGTTGTTTTCACAGGTTGATGCTAAGCAAATAAAGAGAGAAAGAAAGAGAGGTAGTTTTCTGTAAATAATGGTAGGCTGGTCAGGTACTAAACACAGAAAGGAGAGAGAAAGTGTGTAAAGACTGAATGATGTTCAAGTAAAAACTATTTATTTGCCACACAGAGATACCAGTGCTACCCTGCCACTAGACATGCGGCAAGAGGAACATGCCAAGGGATTCAGGGGGAGTTTTAGATTCAGATGAGAATTTCATAGTGGGCTTTTATCACAATGGGCCAAACTAAAACCAGAATTATTATTTATTTGTAGCGCCTAAGAGCCCTAGTTGTGGACCAGGACTCCATTGTGCCAGGCTGTGTACACACAGTGAACAGAGAAACAGTCCCTGCCCCTAAAAGCTTACAGTGTAAGTGTAAGACAAGAAAAACAAGTGGATACAGACAGACAGGGGAATGCAAAGAAACAATAAGATTATATTGGTCACCATAATAGACAGAATGGTCTTGGCACACTGGTAAGGCTCCAACACCATTAAGCTTTGGATGATTTGAAATCTGGCTGTAGATCTGAATTCTCAAAACAGCAAGGAGTCCGGTGGATAGTAGACTAACTATCTGAATACAGTGGATACAGACTAACATGGCTACCCCCGATCTGAATTCTGTGACTTGGGCCCCGCTCTAATAGCCTTGAGGGTTTCATTTCTTTCTCTCTCTCTCTCTCTCTCTCTCTATTTTGCATGGTGTCTGCCCAAGTGCTGATCACAGCAAGGCTCTGTATGTGATTAATTAGACCTCGTTATCAACAGTCACGTTTATGTCGCTTCTCTCAGCAGTGTGTGCGCCTGATGATGATTATGTGCATTACAGAGTGCGGTTTCCAAACTTTGGCACCCACACTGAGTGCACAAATGCCTAATCTGGGTTTACAAATGTCTAGTTAGGCATGTCAAATGGAATTTGGGCATCTGTGTGCCAAACAGCACCAAAATACAGGCTGCAGGTGCTTAACTTAGGCATAAATTTGCCAGTAGTTCCCCAGTATTTGCATTTAGGGTTTCACCCAGTGCTTTAGGAGGAGCTGGTGGAGTAATGATAATAACACCCAGCCCTTATCTAGCACTTTTCATCCATCGTTCTCAAAGCACTTTACAAAGATAAATATCATTATCCTGGATTTACAGATGGGGAAACTGAGGCACGGGGCAGTGACATCACCTGACAGACCAGAGGCAGAGCCAGGAATAGAACCTAAATCCTAGGGCAGAGGTCTGTTCACTAGGCCACACTGCCTCTATTTGTTATAATGTCACATTTGGTATGATATATATGTTGAACTAAACGGTTACACGGCCATGTTGTTTGAGCATTTACTGCTTGTCTAACTTTTGTACACCTACAGCCACATACTATTTGATGAGCAGCATAGAAATCAACATAGAAATAAATATATATATTTCCTTCCATTTACTTCAATCACAGGTTAATTAGAGCTTCTATTTAATTTGATCAAAACCTAAAGAAATAAATAATCCGTGGTAAAAATAACCCAAATTCCACCCTTTATTCGGATCAATTTAAAGAAGTAGCAGATTATTCAATCAGTATCCTTGGGATATTCTGTTTAATTAATACAGGGAGGTAAACTTTCTGAATGAAATCAAAGAAGTGCACCAGAAAGTCCCTTCTAATAATAAAAGATGGCTAAAATGAAAAGATGTGTTGTTCAGCCATTGTTATCCATGTTGTTACAGATGGCTTTCGAGTACTAAATTTAGGGGGTCAGATCCTAAACTGGTGTAAACTGACATAGATCTGTTGATGTCAGTTGAGGATCTGCTTCCGGATATGGACCCGAATTGCCCAAGTTCTGAAGGTGTTTGGATCGGGAGTTTTGTCTTGGGCCCATCTCTGCCTTCTGTGGACTGAGCTGGGTGTGTGGGTGTGTGTGTGTGTGTGTGTGTGTGTGTGTGTGTGTGTGTGTGTGTGTGTGTGTTCACTAATCCTTAAATTGTTACATGAACTTCCTTTGAAGCCGATAGGGGATGTGTGTAAAGACTTCAGGGTTAGGCACAAGATACAATACCTCCACCCCTACTTGATGGTCATATGGATAATGTGATAACCCACTTAAGTCAACTGAAGTGAGAGGTATGGAAAACTGTGTATAGAGAGTGTTAGAATGGAAACTCTTACCAAGTAGGCTAGAGGAATAAGCATGAGTCTGGGGGTTAAGAATGTTTTATTCCTGTCTTTGCCGCTACCCTCCTGTGTGCCCTGGGACAAGTCATCTAGGGAGGGATTGTCAAACCCCTTGGGACTTGTGCTCCTAAATCACTTAGGTGCATTTGAAAATCCCATCTTTACCTCTCTGGCAAGTGTAAATAGGGATAATGATAGTAACGTACCTACTGTGCAGTAGTGCTTGGAGAGTGAATGATCATTTGGACAGAGAGCGATATCTGAGAGCTGAATATAAATAACAAATAATACAACTGACTAGAGAGAACAAGGGAAGGAATTGAGGGAAAGAAAACACATAAGCTAGTTATGGGATGGGAGGTAGGTCTAGGAGCAAAGTTTCAGTAGAGGGAGGTGTTTGTTATAATTAATATTGTTTATTATTTGTATTGTGGGTAGCACCTAGAGGCCTCAGCCCCATTGTGCCAGGGGCTGTACAGACTATGACAAAGAGATGACCCAGGCCCCAACGTTTAAGATGAAAGACAACAGGTGGATACAGCAAACTGCTGGGAGACAAGGAAGCAGTGAGGCCATTATGAACAGTGGAATAAGCAGTGGTCACAGCAGACCAGCTGTCTAAGAAATGCCAAGTGTTTTGTAGGAATCATGGGACAGTGCGCCTTTTAAGAAGAGATGTAAAGGAGGATAGTGGCCTGGAAGATTTTTATAGGGTGTTTCTCCTTTGCATAAGTGGTAGCATGGGAGACTGCATGATGACTGCTTGTCTGAAAATTTGGCAAATGGGCAATCAAAGGTGACATTGTGGGCAGAGGGGAGGTGAGAGTTTACATCTGTCTAGCGGACTAGAGATCGTAGTTAGGACAGGCGTAAGCCATAAAGGGCCAAAAGTTGAAGACAAGTAGCTTGTGCCTACTGCAGTGGAAATGGAGAGATGCAAGCAAGGGGGTGATATGGGCGAAGCAAGCAGCCAGGCAGATGCTTCTGTGAAGTATGTAGGTACGTATAGGGTGAGAAGAAGGACGCATTGTGTTTGTGCTGTACATTCTGTAACACAACCCTGTTTGTCATATGTCTCTTCTGTCTCCCTTGGACAGATATGACTTTATTGAGATACGGGACGGAGACAGTGAGTCGGCAGACCTGCTGGGCAAACACTGTGGGAACATCGCTCCTCCGACCATCATCTCCTCAGGCTCCTCTCTCTACATTAAGTTCACCTCGGATTACGCACGGCAAGGCGCTGGCTTCTCTTTGCGCTATGAGATCTACAAGACAGGTCAGTGTCAAAGGCAGACTTTGGACTGGCAGACCTACAGCACCTATCTTCCCAGCAGTTGACATGGGGATCATCACAGAGCAAATCCCATAAGCCACGTTTTCAGTAGGGCTTTTAGCACATGCTCAGTACAAAGGGTATTCTTTTTTGGCAAGTCTGTTTCATCACATTTCCAAGAAGGTAAAGATTTTAGTGGTGCGTTATAGTGCTTTTTGATTCGTATCTTGGCATGAAAAGCAGATTTCCTCATTAAATTCTCTTGCATTCCAGAACTACAAACACTCTTATCTTTTTTTCATGGCATGTAAGCGCTTGTTAAGTGAGGGCTAAGTGAAGATTGTCTCTCCTTTAGAACTGTGTAGAGCTCCTGTGGATATACAACTTAAGCACTGATCAATGACTCTGTTTTCTCTTTCTGGAAGGCAAGGGTTTTTGTAACGGGTGGACTTCTCATTTAAAGGGGCTGCTGCCTGCAGTGTCAGCAAGGGAGTCAGACAGGCGGCTCTTGAGTTCAGTATAACAGGAAGAAACTATTCATAAATCTGTTTTATACAAAACTATTCTGGAAGAAAGTAAAAGCTGCTCAAAAGGCCTTTTTATATCAGCTCTGTCTAAATATTTGTCAGAACTGTATGCATGAGAACAAGTAGTCTCAAGAAAATATGAAACTCTGTGTGTGTGTGTGTGTGTGTGTGTGTGTGTGAGAGAGAGAGAGGAGAGAGATTGAGGCATTGTACATACTTCAACTTATGTCGGTATAATTTATGTCGCTCAGGGGTGTGAATAATGTCTTCCCCTCCTGCTCCGCCCCCCTGTGCGATGTAAGTTACACTGACCTAAGCACCAGTCTGGACAGCGCTATGTCAGCAGGAGAGCTGCTCCCACGGACATAACTACCACCTCTCTCGGAGATGGCTTACGTCGATGGGAGAGCGCTCTCCGATAGGCATAAAGCGTCTTCACTAGATGTGCTACAGCGCTTCTAGTGTACAGTAACCCTGAGAGAGAGGGAGCACGAGAGAGCTTGTGTGCACATGAGGAGAATAAGTATGTTTTGCACAAGGATCCCCGAAGCTATCTGTCATAGGACCAGGCCCTGTGCCCACATTCCATTGCTAGAGTACTGGAAGAAAACACACGATTGTCACATCATCAGCAGAATATGAAACAAATACATGAATATGCTGGAGAATCAAAAATAGGCGCAGCTTTGTTTGTTTCTTTTCCAGAATCGTAATACAAGCACATAAGTATTTAGTGGTTTTGAGCACAGTTATATGTTATTTAGAGACAGATGCTTGTAAATACACAGAGACATACTCACATACAGGCTTGGGTGCTGATGACCGGCTGACTGGGGATGGGAATATAAATGAAATAGGACTTCCTGACTTTAATTTAGAAGGGGGGGCGGTGGATTAAAAAAATCTATCAGTGTATCTGTCTATTCCTGGGGTGACTCATTAAAATGGAGAATCGTTATGAGGTGGTGGCCATGTAAAGCCTCTGGCACATAGTTGAACAGTTCTTTTCCCATCCAGTAGAGGGCAGTGGTGCACATACACACCAGCCTGTTCATGTCATTATTGTCTCACTTAATGGTTGAACGTTGATTAATCCTGAATTGGTTAGTTAACTCATCGGGACTGGCTGTTTTCATGGGATTTGCTGAGGGAATAGTGCACGCTGAGGCAGGGATCAGGATGACTCTTTGTGCAGGAGGGAAGATAATTGACTCAAGCCAGGGCTGTTTTGCCTCTTCCTACCCATAACCCTTGGTCCTATCCCAGTCCCTCCTGTGTGCCTTGTCCCAGTTGCCCTTGCTGCCTGTCCCAGACCCTGACTTTTATGTCATGAAGCAGGCCTGGGAGTAGTCCAGTATGCAGCAGTGGCCAGGATGAGGCTGAGCTGACACAAAACCAGGCAGTGACGCCGTGCCGAGGCCGGCTGGCAGGGAGGTACAATGGGCAGGGAGTGAGAAGCACTCTGTCCACTGAGTACGAACCAGGAAGGGGCTAACGTCATGGGAAAAGACCATTGGAGGAAGAGGAAGTAAGGGCTGCATCAGAGAAGCAGAAGGAGTAGGAGGAAGGCAGGAGTGAGTTTTCTCATTTCCTGTCCCTCAGCTTGGATTCCCTAGACAAATATACTTCCCTTCAGGTAGACGGCCTTGGGCTGGGGCTTCATCAAGTACAGGCCTCCTTGTTGGTACTGAGTGCTGTTAAAATGCTCATTGTCCTCTCTGAAGAGGGCTCTTGGCTTGAAACCACTAGACAAAATTCAAAACATAAGCAAGATTTCAGTTCCTGGAGGGTAGGAGGCACTGAAGCCTGTTGTTCACCCAGAGAGATCAGTGTTCCCTGAAACCGTCTTTAGTGGTAGGAGGGTTTCTGGCCTCAGATCTGTGGGGTAAACAAAGCCTGCCTTTTGTTTGTGGACAAATAGGTAGGGCGGATGGATCGGAGCTGAGGTTCAGTCAGAACTGGTGCTTATCCAGTGAAGTTCCACTGGCTTTAAAGGGCATCCAATTAAGATACTCCATGTCAGTGACATACACACACACAAAATTAAGAGAGGCACTCAACATATAAACAGCTGCTTCCTAATGGTTAGGTCCCCTGGTTTTGTATTGGTCAGTTTTGCTGTGACACCCCCAAAAGATGACATCCAGGTCACAATTTTCAAACATGCCTAATGAGTTTGAGCACCCAACTCAAGCAGTACAGTTTAAACAGAGCCTTGATTTTCAGAAAATGCCAAGCGCACCCGTTCTCTGATAATCAGGCCTCATTAAGGGTGTCTCAAGTTTGGACCCCAGAATCATTATGCTTTTCAAAAGTTTGGCCCCATGACACCCTCTCATACTAAGGAAATTCTGCTGCGCTGTACATCCCAGGTTAGTTCTTATTTCTTTTATTACCTGGTAGAGTTTTCAAAGCTCCTTTTTATTATTAAAAATGGAAGAATAATAAATAAGCGCACTTTGAAAACCATTCCAAAAAAAGAAAAATGACCCACTCCCCTTTATGCAGGAGTTCATGTATATAACCATGATATTAATGCTTCCAAGAAAGATTGCTCCAAACCAACACCCTCTCCCCAAATGCCACTATATTTTGCGAGAGATCAGATCTGAACTTTATGGCCCCAGCCATCCCTGCCTCTGGGGCGTGACAGTCAGAGCAGTTGGACAGGCCTGTTTTTAAGGGTATGTCTACACTGCCCATGTTACAGCGTGGCAGTGCGGCCACACTGTGACATGGGCAGTGTAGTCATGCTTTATCACTGGGGGAGAGCTCTCCTGGTGATAAAAAATAACTATCCTGAACAAGGGGTGGTAGCTCTCACTGGGAGCGCAGCTCTTGGTATGAAAGCATTGTCTATACCCGTAAAAGCAGCAAAGAGTCCTGGGGCATCTTATAGACTAACAGACATATTGGAGCATGAGTTTTCGTGGGTGAATACTCACTTCGTCGGATGCATGATGCTTTTCAGCACTAAAACTTTTGTCGCTCCCGGGTGTGTTTTTTCACACCCCTGACCCAGAAAGTTGCAGCGCTGTAAAGTGCCAGCGTAGACAAGCCCTGAGTGGTTTCCTTTTAGTTGTTTATGTGCTGAATTGTTCTCTCAGCCTGGTGAGTGGGAGCATTTAGCACATATTGCTGAAGTAAACATGATTTCCATTTATTATTTGCAGATTACCTTTAAAGCCAGTCTTTGTTTGCTGGTTACAGTCAAGCTATTGACAAAGATACTAACCGCTACAAGCGACCCAAATGAGGAAATCATTGCTATCTCACAGTATCACAGTTACATTGCTGTATAGTCCCTAGAGGACATTTCCTGACAGTCAACATCTGGTTTATTGAATATTTCTGTGCTTTCCTCCTTGGCTGGGAGTGTGTATTAGACTCTTCATAAATCTGGCTGCCTTTTATTTGATCAGGAGTAAATACAATCTTAGTCTTGTTCATTGTGTTGTCTTGCGGTTTGTGCTTGGCTTCTTCTATTTCCCTCTGCATTATCACACCAAAGAAGCTGGCCGCTCTCCTTTAGTCAGTTAAGAAGTTCCTCTCAGTGTTACTCCACCTAGGGGTACTACAGTACCAATGGTCCAGCTGTTGTCTCAAGTTGCTCTCCTAACTTGCATAGGCTAGTGCAGATCTTAATAACAAGGCTTTGGTTGGTCCCAGAAAGACTTGCACCAACTGGGTGAGTGGGCGCAGTGAATTTATAGAGGAGAAGCACAGCATCCTTATCAAGCAAAAGTCAAAGCCTTAGTGAATGTTAACCCTCTGTTACAGTCATGGGGATAGAGGCCACTGTAACACCCTCTTTGCCCCTCCGATGGCCCACAGGCTAGAGATTTCCATTGTCAATTGTCCAGCCTCTAAAGAGCAGTGGTTTTAAAGCAGCCATGGTATGAATAGGACACAACCTCCTCTTCTCCCCCTTCCTCTTCACCCCGAGGCACCTTGAGCAGGCTGTGATAGGAGGGAGGCCAGCGTCAAGGTCAGCAATAAATAAGTGGTAACATTGTCTGCCCCTGTTGGCAATCAGAAAGTCTTCCTCAAGAATAGAAATAACTAACATTTCTGGTGCAGAGAGCTGAATAAGAGAGAAAGAGCGCTCTGTTCCTCCTGTCAACAGAATCTCTCTCTCACACACACACGTGCGCGCACACACACACACCAGTCCTCCGACCCCTGAAATCTTTCAGCAGCCACACTCTGGAGACATAGGCTGGGCCATACGCTCTATAGCTAGGGTCCTAGGCTTTGGGTGAAGTTGCAGAGAGGTTGCTCTGCTAATTGCCACTCCGATGGATAATAAAATACATAATAGCGATAATGAATTGTTGCTCATTTATACTTCACTAGCAATTGCCCATGTGAGGGTTTGGAAAGGCTTTAAAAGCAGTACTGAAGTAAGCCTCACAACAGCATTGTTTCTAGGTAAACATTAGTATCCCTATTTTGCTGATAGGGAAACTGAGGCACAGAAAGGTTATGTGACTTCCCCAAGGCCTTGCTGAAAGTCTGTGCCACAGCTGGGAAAATAACCCAGATCTCATGACTCTCAAGAGGAAATTTTACCTCAGATACTGCAGTGATAGGTGCTAGTGCTAAGTTCTAAGATAGATAAGCAGACAGACACAAAATCAGTAGGTCAGGGAGACCTCTTTTTAAAAATTAGACAATTCTTCGGCCCTGCCAGATTCCATTCCTTTCTCCTTCCTCCCTAGGTCAGTCACTCTCCCTGATTGTGGGTCGTGATTCCCTCAGTTAGTTCCCCAAATATAGCCGTACAGAGCTAGGTCTTTAGTCTGGCCATATGTGTTTTACCCCTTATGCCCATTTCTCCCCCTGCCTTCCCACAATGTGCTGGGGGAACCGGTATATTATTTACACTAGCCCAATTGCAGTCTGCTGATCTGACCCCGAACATTGTGGATCCAGATCCATTGTTAGTGATGGTGCATCGCAAGAATGCTTGCATCTTGGAGTCTTTTTTTCACAGTGCCAGCTAAGAAGACCCCGTGCTCCAAGAACCCACCCATAGACTGTAGGAAGGGTGAAAAAGAACAGCAAACTCTTCCTCATGCCTGACTCACTACTGCTGACCATGCTGTTGCCTCAAAGCATAACCTCTGTACTGCTGGCATGGTGACATTATAACACTGTGTTGCAACAGGTGTTGTTGCGTTGCAGTGCAGCTTGGGCTCCCAACCTTTTGGGCTTTCCTATTTCCTTACTACCATTTTCAGAGTATTTCCAGCGGGATTAGCTATCGATTCTGAGTGAGGTTTTCAAAGCAGTCTAGGCACACGTCTGCGATGAACATGAGATGTTCAGTCCAAAGCCCGTTGGAATTATTTAACAAGCTCACCCTCTGTCTTTATGAAATGTACAAAGTTCTAGTGTCCCAAGAAGTTGCCAGCAAAAATCCTGACAACGCTCTGGATACAGAATGACTGTTGCCAAGCGCACAAGAAGGCAAGAGTTGTCAATGTCAGCCATGTTGTTGTTGTTAGTTATGTCTGCTTTTTCTATCCCTGCAGGCTCTGAAGACTGTTCTAGAAACTTCACCAGCTCCAACGGCACTATTGAGTCCCCAGGATTCCCTGATAAGTATCCCCACAACTTGGACTGCACTTTCACCATCATGGCCAAGCCAAAGATGGAAATCATCCTTCAGTTTATGACCTTTGACCTAGAGCATGACCCCTTGCAGGTCGGAGAGGGAGATTGCAAGTATGATTGGCTGGACATCTGGGATGGCATTTCTCAAGGTAAGCACTGGGGTGATGTATCACCAAGGCTTTTCTCCATCTCTGGCTATTCTCCTGTGAACCAGCTGTAATAATGAGTCTGGAAAATTCCATAGAGGGAATGACTTGTCGGTATTCTGCAGCAGTAACAAATGCAAAATATTGTTGGCCTTTTCTCAGCTGTTAAATATGGTGATGATGCAAATCCTATCTGTCCCTAATACTGGGTTTGTCCCCATGGAGTGTCAGCGTAGACTTCATATTACTGATGAACCTACACCTTTAATTTTCTAATTGTATCATTGGATCATTTGAGTTAGAGATGAAAAAGATCTATTGATCACTGAGTCCATCTCCTGCAAGTACAGAATAATGCCTGTCCCATAGAGGATGTATCAGATGTGTCATATATTACATGCATTAGAGATGCAGGTAGATGGACACACAGATGTGCACAAGAAATTCGGAGAGGTGAACAAACTGATATTACACTTGATCTACCTCTGTTCTTGTAAAAATATAAGTGATAGAAACTAATCAATCAAAAATGCCTTCATTTCATCCAGATTGGTTCTGCAGGGTTGATTATTACTCGCTATCCACTACCAATGTATTCTTGCCAAGTAGTGCTGACTTGTCAGGTTACATAAAGACTAAAGAGTCCAACCAAAAGGCTGGACCTATTTTCTGCTCTTTCTTTTGCAGTTGGCCCTTTGATAGGCAGGTACTGTGGCACTAGGACACCTTCTGAGATCCGCTCAGCTACTGGTATTCTCTCGCTTACCTTCCATACTGATCTGGCAGTGGCTAAAGATGGCTTCTCTGCCCGCTACTACTTGGTCCAGCAGGAGATCCCGGAAAGTAAGTTGGAAATTTTACAGTCAGGCCTGTTTGTGGGACTCATGCAGTCATGTGGGATTTTTATTGAATTTCTTGGAGTGTTTCCATTATTCAGTGTGTCTGTGTATGCAAGCATTTGTATGAGTGAGCCAGGATGAGTGTTTTCAAGAGGTTGTTTTCCCAGACAGCCGTACAGCGAGAAATGAAACTATGTATATTTTAGCTTCTGCGTGGAAACTGTAGTTACTGATTGTGACAGGTTGGACCCCCGTTCTGGGATGCCACCTGATGTACTGGGATTTCACTGAGCCTCCCCTGTTCAATCAGCCTGCGTTCCCTCTCCCTGTTTTGTTGAATTAGTCTCTCCAACCTCTTGCAGCACACACACAAGTAGGGCCACATCCCACTGCAGACACAGACTGAAGTCAGCTCTGTGTGAAAGGATTCACCCAGCACTCACGTGCACACCCCTTTTGGGAGATAAACCCAAAATAATACTGTCTTGCGTTGTATAGAAAAATCTGCACAGCACAAACTCATAAAAATCCACTCTCTTCCTCAATCTGAAGAGAGATGTGCACACTTCTTGCCCCCCCAGTTAGAAATTGCATACACTGGGTTTTATTATAAACAAGAAATAAATTTATTAACTACCAAAAGTGGATTTTAAGTGAATATAAGAGACAACAGACAGAACATAGCAGATTACTAAGCAAATGAAACCAAACACGCAAGCTAAGCTAGTTTTAATAAAGAAATTGGTTACAAATAGTATTTCTCGCCCTAGATATTGTTGCAGGCAGATTACAGAAAGTCTTGAAAGGCAGCTGCACTGATCTCCCTCTTGAGACGTCAGGTATTATTACTCACAAGCTAGATGCCCTCCCAGCTTGGGCTCAACCCTTCTCCCCCCAGTTCAGTTCTTGCTTCAAGGTCTTTTTTCAGTGCCTCTTTGAGTGGAGAGGCAGAGGAGAACCCACAATAATGTCACTCCCCTGCCTTATATAGCTCTTGCGTAAGGCGGGAACCCTTTGTCTTCTAGTGGAAAACCACTGGCATTCCAAAAGGGGAGGAGGGGTATCCAGAGTCAGGTGACTTGGACCCTGGTCTCTGCAAGGCTGTGGCAGCCATTGCTCATAGGCTGTCTCCAGTGTCCACAGGAAGACTAAGTCCTTTCAGAGTCCATTGTCTCTGCTAATGGCCCATTAGCCTTGTCTGGCTTTTCCATTGTTGTACCTCAAGGGCTGGTTAGGGGTGACACTCAAAGTAACACATTTGAAATACAGATACGTAGTTAATATTCCCAACTTCACATACAGAAATGTTACAGGCAGACACACGGGATAATCACATTCAGTAAATCACAACCTTCCCAATAATATTTCATATGAGCTATCTGGCATAAAGTATATCTCAGTTATGTCATATTCATATCATAAGCATCTTTTCATAAAGAATATGGAATGAAATGTCACACTCGTGAATTGCAGTTTCCACCTTAGTCCCACCTTTTCAGTAATTCATAATGTTTTCATATTCCTTTTGTACTGAAACTCTCCATGTCTGGTCTCAATCCAAACAATTTTTGGACAATCTGGGCAAAATTGGTGCAGCCATATTATTGATAGAGTGGGAAAAAATACAGTTTTCCCAAAATACACTTTCCCAAATTGCCAATTGGAATTTTGCACTTGTCTAATTCAAAAATGCCTGAAGCTAGAAAAGTTCAAACTTAATCTTTTTTTAGCCCTTGCTAAGGAAGGGGAAAGTATTTGGTTTGATAAAAATAAGTTCTGTTCTTTTAAAATTATGAATGTTTAAACACAGCAAGTTAACACATGCATGTTAGAAATTTTCTTTTAATTTTCTTCTTGGCATCCTTCACCTAAGACCATGGTCAAAACCTTTCTGTACTGTGATTCCACGTTACAACAGAAAATAGTTTCAGGACACCCTTCTCAGAAGTTTCAAGCCTCCCCTACCCCCCCCCACCAAAAAAAAAAAAAAAAACCAAACAAGAAATAAAGAAAGGGAAGGTGGCTGTTGTCCCCAAGTTGAGAACCCATGACCTAGAGCAATTTAGAATACTGGACATGCACAGTCAGGATCTGCTGTGCTAAGGACATTTGCATTATGGCTGCCTCTGTGCAGTAGTCTTGCATTCACTATATCTCAGTTAGGAATGCCTCAGCTAGGGTTGCATGAGTTAAGGATGCCTCAGTTAAGGGCACTTCAGTTTTTCAATTTTATCCCCTCTCCTTCCATTCCTCTCTTCCCCCCTGTTTTTGTCCCCTTTTTATTCTCTTCTTTAAAAAACAAGGAAATTAAATGTACAAAATCAAGGGGACTAAAGTCAGAAAATGAAATATGTTAGTGTCAAATCCTGCTCTTTTATTCACATTGGTGTAAACTGAGACTTTAATGGCACCGCTTAGAGCATAATTTGGCCCAGTTTCTAGTGCAGTGTTAACTCAGCCGTGTTCAACATATGGGACGTTAGTAGAGCTATAGCAGTTTACACCAGCTTAGGGTCTGGCCCATGTAGTACTTGCTACTGATGTTTTCTTTGTGGAATGTATCTTACTGTTTCTTAGGAAACATATGCCATAAAATATATGACATGACACATGGCTGAGTTAATGTGGATTTAAAAGCCTTAAAAGTGAAGGTATGGCCAGGGGGAGGGTTGTGGGCGTGCAAAGGTGGAAGAACCCTATCACAGAGGGGAAAGGATTTGGACTGAGCCCCCCATGTGTGTTAATTTACAGAGGGCCTTGCAAACCTAATGCCAATCCTGTACTTAATGTTGAATAGTTGTTTGCATTGGATGTGTGCACAGATATTTCTGTGTAAATCCGATCATCATGTCAGACATATGGGTTTGATCTAAGATGCTGGGGAGTAGTTCATGGCTTACTTCCAGTTGGGAGTGAAAGATACAGAATTTGTAAACTCGTCTGTGTATTTGTGTGTGTGCATCTGCTCCAGACTTCCAGTGCAATGTTCCTTTGGGGATGGAATCTGGCAGAATCTCCAATGAACAGATCACTGCCTCCTCCACCTACTCGGATGGAAGATGGACCCCACAGCAGAGCCGGCTCAACAGTGATGACAACGGATGGACCCCCAACCTCGATTCCAACAAGGAGTTCCTCCAGGTTAGTACAGGTCCCCGTGACAGGAAGAGGAAATCATCAAGGATGAATATTATATCTTGATTTTATTAAGGCATTTGACACAGTCCCACATGGCAAACTAGGGAAATATGGACTAAATGAAAATACCATAAGGTGGGCACAAGTGCTTGAAGAATTGTACTCAAAGCGTAATTATCAGTGGTTTGCTCTCAAATTAGGAAGATGGATTTCAGAGGGGTAGCTGTGTTAGTCTGTATCAGTAAAAACAACCCGGAGTCCTTGTGGCATAAGATTAACAAATCCATTTGGGCATAAGCTTTTGTGGGCTATAAGTGGGTTATAGCCCATGAAAACTGGGAGGATATATCTACTGGGGATGCACGAGGGTCTGTCCTGCCTCCGGAACTACTCAACATTTTCATTAATGACTTGGATCACGGAGTGGAGAGTACGCTTATAAAATTTTCTGGGAGGTATAGCAAGCATTTTGGAGGACAGGATTAGAATATAAAGCATCCTTGACAAATTGGAGAATCGGTCTGAAATCAACAAGGTGAAATTCAGTAAAAGCAAATGCAAAGTACTACACTTAGGAAGGCAAAATCAAATGCACAACTACAAAATGAGGAATAACTAGATAGGCAGTGGTATTGCTGAAAAGGATCTGGGGTTAATAGTGGATCATAAAATGAACATGAGCCAACAATGTGATACAGTTATGAAAAAGTCTAATATCTTTCTGGGGTGTATTAACTGGAGTGTCGTATGTAGGATATGGGAAGTAATTGTCCTGCTCCACTGCGGTATTGTGTCCAGTTTTTGGGCTCCACACTTTAAGAAAGATGTGGACAAATTGGAGAGAGTCCAGGGGAGAGCAACAAAATGATAAAAGTATCAGAGGGGTAGCCGTGTTAGTCTGGATCTGTAAAAGCAGCAAAGAATCCTGTGGCACCTTATAGACTAACAGATATTTTGGAGCATGAGCTTTCGTGGGTGAAGACATGCATCTGAGGAAGTGGGTATTCACCCACGAAAGCTCATGCTCCAAAACGTCTGTTAGTCTATAAGGTGCCACAGGATTCTTTGCTGCTTTTACAAAATGATAAAAGGTTTAGAAAACCTGACCTATGAGGAAAAATTTAAAAAAATGGATTTGTTTAGTCTTCAGAAAAGAAGACTGAGAGGAGACCTGATAAGAGCCTTCAAATATGTTAAAGGCTGCTATAAAGAGGATGGTGATCAATGGTTTTCCATGTCTGCAGAAGGTAGGACAAGAAGTAATCAGCTTAATCTGCAGTAAGAGAGATTTAGGTTAGATATTAAGAAAAACTTTTTACCTCTAAGGATAGTTAAGTACCGGAATAGGTTATCAAACGAGGTTGTAGAATCTCCATCCTTGGAGGTTTTTAAGAACAAGTTAGACAAACATCTTGCTGGGATGGTCTGTGTTTACTTGGTTTTACCTGGCCCTGCTGCATCATGGCGGGGCTGGACTAGATGACCTCTCAAGGTCCTTTCCAGCCCTACATGTCTATGATTCTATGGTTAATGTGCTGTGGAGATGGGGAATTGGGGCTATACTACTGGACTTAGTAACAG
Source organism: Gopherus flavomarginatus (assembly GCF_025201925.1). Classification (NCBI taxonomy): domain Eukaryota; kingdom Metazoa; phylum Chordata; order Testudines; family Testudinidae; genus Gopherus; species Gopherus flavomarginatus. The sequence continues at coordinate 19,918,231 of NC_066626.1, read as the reverse complement.
TTTTGTGTTGTCAGGCAGCTGCTGCAGTGTGCAGTATTGAACTGACCTCTAGATCACTTTTGTCAAAAGCATGGTCTGCTAGAGGCTCAGCCAGCATTGTCTTCCGAGCAAGTGCTGAAAGGGCACCCTGGCACTGGCAGGCACTGCTGTGTGGGCCTGGTAGCCAGCACTGGCAGAGCGACATTGTGAGAAAGCATCTCTGCTGGACGCAAAGCCAGGGTTGGCAAAGCCCCACCATTGCACTCCAAACCTTCAGCTTTCCTCCCTCTCCCGCACTGAGCCACATTGACTGTCCTGCTGTTAAACTGACCCTTGAACATAATAAGACTTGTGGACTATTTTATTGCCTTTGAGACATGCAGAGAGTCAGCGGTGGCTGAGCTGCTGTTTAGGGAAGTCAGGACGACTCTGCCTTTGTGAAAGGAACCAGCCCTGCTGCTGACCCGTTAACATTCCTGCACAAGTCCTGACTTGACCTTATGCCCCCTGAACCTCCATGGACTTTCTAGAGAGCTGAGAGAAAGAGAGAGAGAGAGAGAAAGACTCTCCTTCTACTTACAAGGACCATTGATTCTGCAGCCACCCTGATGGCCGAAGTCCTAACAAAATGTTGTGAATGTGCAGCTAGAATAATATTGATTGTGCTGGAGATGGAGTGAGCATTGTCAGTGTGGAGTTCAGTTCTGGATGTCAGAGCAAAGACTTTCTTTAGGCCCTTTCTTAGAAACACATTATCTCTCCACAAAGGGTGCCTGAGTGGCTATAGCACTGTGAGATGGTGTGTGCTAACGGGTGTTAAGAACTGTAGGTACTGAAATGTCATTGCCTGAAGCAGATGTCCAAGGGCTTGTCTACGCTACCGCATGCGAATAGCGTAGCTGAAGTCAATGTATTTAGATCTACTTACTGCAGTGTTTTCACTCGCTGGATCGATCACTGCCCGCTGATCTAGCAGGTAGTGTAGACAAGCCCTAAGTCTTCATTCGTGGCAGAGCTACCAAGCCAGGTCGCGTGACCTTTTTTAACCTACATAACTAATATAAACATTAAAAACATTGAAAACTGCTGCTCTTGCTAATTGGCCGTCATAGCTTTATTTTACATGGAAAAGCTCTGTCCGGTAGCTTCTGTCCCATTTAAAAGGACGCAAGCATTCAATTTTAGTGACAATTCTGTTGTCTGGTATGAGGGGAGACTTTGTACTTTCATTTATGGCCAAACTTCAAAGTCCTTAATCAGTTTCACCCAGTCTTCACACCAGCTAAATTCCTGCTGAGGTCAAACCCTGCTTTTTTCCCATTGAAATCAATGGGAGTTTACTTAAAGACTGAGTACAAACTGCGAAAGAGCATCAAGATTTTGCCCTTTGTGATCAATCACACATTCGTACACAGTCACTTAGCCTGTTTCATACTTAAACAGAGACACTTGCAACATACTTTCCCCCTCGCTTTCCCCTGGAAGTATAAAATGACATGAAAACTGCAGAGCATGAAACATTTTTTCTCTGTGGCATGTTCAGTTAAGTGGTCTGAAAATCAGCCCTGGAACAGTATGGCTGGGTTTCCAAACCAGTGTGACCCTTGTTGCACAGAACACTCAAGCAATGCAGTGGCAAAAGCCACAGCTGTGTTTATAGGCTCTAACAAAAGCAAATGGGATATTAGATCCTCTGCTGGTATAAATCAACAATGCCCCAGTCAAGCTGGACCAATTGGAGCCATGCTGGTTTGCACCCTCTGAGCAACTGGCCCTTAGTTTTTAAAAATGAGGGGATGATCCTGTCCATCGTGGGACTGATGGTAATCACCATTTTCTTCCTCGTCCTCCTTTCCCTTCTCTCCTCACCTCCCAACCAGGTGGACCTTCGTTTCCTGACCATGTTGACAGCCATTGCTACCCAGGGTGCCATCTCCAAAGAAACGCAGAATGGCTACTATGTCCGCTCCTACAAGCTGGAGGTCAGCACCAACGGTGAGGACTGGATGATGTACCGGCATGGTAAAAACCATAAGGTAAATGCATTGTCCCTTAACAGCTGCACCCATGGGAGCCTTGCCATCGGCAGAGGAACGGGAGGGAAAAGGCGAGAATACATTTTACGGATTTAAGGATTTATTTTGTAAGGCCTGTTTTGCTGCTGCTGCTTGGTTGGGGCTAACAGGCTGCGTGGGGAGGCCTTCCCCAGAAATGATCTTTCTCATCAATAGAGTGATCACTGTTCCTTAGAAAACCTGGCTGCTGTTGCATCTTGCTCAGTGGAGAGAGCCTGCAGTATGTTCTTTGACTGCAAATGAAGGAGAAAATGCTTTTCACAGCCCGTGTTTTGCCATACAAGATTCATTGAGCATTTATGGCTGGAGCCCCATCCCCATGCTGGGTTAACAATCACAAAACCACATGAAACTGCAATTCAGGAGTTATTGAGGCCTGGAAATGAAAGGGCACAAATCCTAAGAGGGGATCACTGTGTCCTGGAGAATAAAGCGAACAATAAATAACGAGGAGCAATTCACTTTGTCAGGCACACGGGATCTGCAGTAGCAGTCACAGTTGGCAAGTGCTGCTTGTGCCTGCTGTAGCCGCAGCTCCTGGAGGTGTGTAGTGGGGTGGGGAGGTGGATTGTGTGTAATATGGATGTTTGACCCTTGGAGATCATTAATGATCATTGAGCCTCTGGATGCACCATGAATGCACAATGAAGTAACACTTTGTGGCGCTGCGTTATTGAGAGTGGGTAGGGGAACAACTGGCTGCACAGAGTGCAGCTGTATATAAAACAGAGGTGGCTTTAGGAAGGCGCGGCGCTGTTATTCACCTGGGCTGTACTGGTGCCCTTTAATTAAAGGAACTTCTGAATTGCCCCTGAGAGTTCTGTTGTGGTTGGCACTGAAATTGGCTGCTGTGTTGGCATCCCCTAGTGGATTGTCTACATAGGCACTATACAGTGCGTGGAACAGGAGCAGTTGTCCCACAAACAAGAATTTCGTCTGCACAATCTGTTCTGTTACATTAACTGCTGAGGGTTGGGCACAAAACTGAGATGAAGGTGAAGTGATTTTGCTGTGCCTTTATTTATTTCTTTTTCATTTTCCTGAGTGAGGCTCTCAGCCCTCCATTGGCAGAGGGTGTGAAACTCTTTGGCTCAGCTTTGCAGCCATTTGTCCAAACATTTTCTTTTCTCTGTGTCCGCGTGGTTTCACCTACCCACAGGTGTCTTTCAGTGTGTGTCTCAGGTTCAAACTAACTGTCTAAGGTGCTTATTTGATCCCCATTACCATTGTATTTGAGCACCTCACACTGATGTATTTATCCCCAGAGCACCCCTGGTGAGGTATGGGGAGGAGAAGGGAAACTGAGGCAGAGAGAGGCTAAATGACTTGCCCAGGTCACACAGAACGTCGGTAGCAGAGCAGGGAAATGAATACAGGGCTCCTGTGTCCTATGATAATGCCCTAACCATTGACCGACCCTCCCCCTCAAAGCTCACTGCAAATCAGCTAGCACCCCTTGGATTCACACTGAAAGCATTAAACTCCACATTTCCTGAAGACGGGCCTGACCCAAACTCCCAGATCCAAACACCTTTGGGCAGATTGGATCTGGAGCTGCACATGATGGCTAGGGCCCATCTCTTAAATGTCACATGGTTCTAGTACAAAATTATCCAGCATCTGTGACTATGTCCCAGCTGGGCCCAGGTTGTCTCAGAAGGCTCCTAGACCTGAGCAGACCTCTTGATGAACTTTGGCTGAGTTTCCAGACTGCAACAAAACATACAATCAGGGGAGTTTGAAGTTTCATTGGGACCATTTTTGCACAGCATACAGGGAATGGGCAAAACTATGGTTAGAAAGATGTGCTCTGAAAAACCAAGTTGGTCAGGCTGGTGTTTCAATTGCCATTTGCAGGAAATTTGCAAGTCAGGGTCAGTTTCAGTGTGAAGCAGATTTCGATAGTGATTTTTGTCACCTCTGACTTTATCCTTCCCTGCCTTGGAACCCAGCTGGTGTCAATCAGGGCAGCTGGGTTGGCTTCAATGGAGCTAAGTTCTACACCAGCTGGAGATGAAATCCGCAAAGCGTGAGACCCCTCAGCCCAGATCCTCAGCTGGAGTCAGTGCAGTTCGCAGCAGTCAGTGGAACTGTGCTCATTGACATCAGCTGAGGATCTGGCCCCTTTATATGTAGAAAGACCAGCTCAGCTACACAACCACTTCGAGCCCATTCTCTGCCTTAGTTTTTAAATCTAAATCTCTCCCTCTTTACTCCTTTATGCTCATTTCTGTCTCTCTCCCTTGTGCTGGACTCAATTTAGCAGACACCTCCTGAGGCTGGTGGAGAAGTAATTGCTTTTTGGTGACCTGCCTAGCCTGAAATCAGGCTGACTGGTTTGTTCCCCTCCCCTTTACATATTTAGTCTCCAGCAGCTGAGCAGCAGCAGGATGAGTGCGGAACCTTCTGATTCGACTGTACATCCCTGAGCCCTGTAGCACAGCTCGGTGCACGGAGCACCAGCGAGCTCGCTGTCCTTCCCGTTTAACATTAATCACTGCTGTTCTTTCATCAGGAAACCTCCCGGATGTCTATATTTAATGTGCAGATTCCTCACTCTTCCTGGTGCATCAGTGCAGCTCTCCGCATGGTTCAAAGTGAAAAGTTGAGTAAACCGTGCCAAACAGATTTGTCAAGTCTGCCGCAGTTTGATTTGATGCCACGAGGAGTAGGGAGGGGCCGGGGACTTGGTATTCCTGTGTATACACGTAGAGATAGATCACCCCATCTCCCTCTTGCCTGTGTAAGGTGGGCAGGGAGCCAACCTTAACTGGCACTACCCACGAGTCAGCTAATATCTACATCTTCCTCCGAGAGAGAGATACAAAAAAGGAGGAGGAGTGAGCCTAGGAGGAGTGGATGGCAGATAATGTTCTCTCCAGAAAGCGGAGGGCAGGTATGACCTCCCCTCCAGCACTTACGGTGCCGAGGAAAGGGTGGGCAGATGTGGTGTTTACTGCAGAATTTAAAGGCTAGACTTCAATTCCCTGGCTGCTGTCAGCGTTGATACAGTGTACCGAAGGCAAGGGAACAGGAAAAGGAGAATAAATTGGTGGAAAACAAGATTAATGAGAGCTCAAGGCAGTGGAGGACGACTGTTGTGGTCCTGCCGAGTGCTAATATATTTGGGGGAGAGGGAAGGGAGCGTAGCCAAATTGCAGACATGCTGCCTGAATGAGATCAGGACTAATCAGAGTCTTTCTGTTTCCACTCCTGTCCACCAACCTGCCTCCTCAGCCCAGCTGCTCCCAGTCAACAGGTGAGGGAGGCTGTGCTGTGCAAAGGAAAGCGATTACAGCTTAGTCTGGGGCATTGCAGGCATGCTTCTCTCCAGATTTAGCCTAGAAAATTGTACACATAGGCAATATGTCCGCAGTCATCCACATGAATGTGGAACAGACGTGCCTGTTATACATTAGTCCATTAGTCTCTCTCTCGTACACACATGCACATGTATGAGACGTGGGCCCAGGGTGCAAAATATGGATGCAAATTTCCAACGCTCCCAAATACGTGGTTTATCTCTGTAACAGAGAGAAGGGGCAGAATTGGGGGCTTCCTCTCTGCCATGTGCACACACACACTGTTTATAATTACACCACAGAGCAGAGAATCAGTGGACCCAATGGGCCATATTTCTGAGTGCAATATAGTGTCCATTTATATCAGTCCTTTGTCAGGCATTTTTTTAAGATGTAACAAAAAGTACTTGAACTCTGACTTTGGCATCTGTGTTCAATGATCTGGGTGGCTTCTTTGTCTAGAGAGGGAAGATCTAGCCCTCAGCCTACACTCTCCTCTGCACTAAGGTATCCATCTCCCAAATCCTGACTTGCTTTCACTGTTTGTGCAGACGAAACAAGGATCACTTCAGATTTGTCCATATTTGGAAAATTAGGACCTAGAATTCACCCCTGGAGCTGCGCCTTTGGAGAACTACAGGTCCCAGCTCTCCTACGCTTATGGGTCTCGATTCGTCCTTTGTAGCATACCAGTAGCTCCCATTGCCCTTGGGTACCAGCAGACTCCCCGATCCAGGATTTGTCTAGGTATATAGGATCCTATATTATATCTTTAATGGGAATAACTTTTGATCCAGTAAAGGGCACACTCACATGCAGAGATTCCGCCCCAGCGATGGTTCTCTTCCCAGTGTACACAGGGCCCAGTCTTGCATGCATTCCTCAGGCAATGCTCCGATGGCAGGCAATGGAAGTGAAGTGTAGAGGCTGAGGTGCACTGCTTTCTGTCTGGCTGCAGGAGCATTTCTCTCCCCCCGCCCCCCACTCCACTGTTCCTGGATTTAATAAATGCAAAACTATCCATCTCTTCTCCAGGATCCTCACGCCACCAAGCTGCCGTGCTCCTCATTTGAAGTACTCCCTATCTGGCAAGAAAAATAATCTCCCCGACTTTTCTCCTTCATGCTTCTCTGTCTCAAATCCTGAAACCCTAATCCTGTTAACGTGCTCTGTTCCAGGCCTCTGTCTCCATGGGGTAACCTAATCCTGCCGTAAATCTAGCTGGTGCAGAGAGAGAGACACGCAGCTGGGGGAGGAGGGGCTGCTATCCCCGCCCCCACCCTAGAAAACACAAAACCTCTCTCTGGAATGTCCCAAGAAATTGCATGATGACAAAAACAGCACTAAAAATAAATAAGGAAAGAGACTGTCCCTAGCCATAAACTGTTTTTTGGATTTAATGGTGCTTTTCTCACTCTTGCTTCACTTCTGACTCGGCAGCTGGCAGGATTCCCACACCCGCTGGAACTAATGCAGCTTAAAAAAAATCCCCTCGCCGACAAGGGGAAGTTTTAAAGTGAAGAGTGTCCTGGATCTGATTTACAAGTGGGGGCAGGAGGCGGAAAACCCACTGTGGCATCCTCCAGCCCCGGCTTCCTCCCCCTTCCCTGTTTTCTGCAGCAAATTAATTAAGCAAGTCAGCTCTCATTGATTATCAATTTAATTTTACATGTAGACCTGTCCGCTGGACTAAAACAGAAGTAAAAATAGAAGTGTAAGGAGGGGACAGGCAGGCCTTTAATGCTGCAGTGAAAGTGTGTTGCCTTGGTCGCTGCTTGGAAGACGTTTTTAATTTGTAAGTGGTTTTTACATTTGTCTTCCAACTCTACCTCCCTTGTGTATGTATTTTCATCTATCACAGCCAGATCCTTGGATTGTGTAAATCATTGCAGATCCATATAAGGCAATGGATCTGCCTTGATTTATACCAGCTATGGATCTGGCGCATCGTAAGTGTGGAGTGGCTTGCAGTGTACAAAGGATAGGGAGACAATGTGATGTTCTCATTGTGTAACAAAACATCTGCGCTTCCTTGGAGCTCTGGGCTTCACAAGTTCTCCTGCTGGTTCTTCCTGTGCTGTGAAAGTTAACTCTGGGCATGATTCAAAGCCTACTGAAATCAATGGGAATCTTCCCCTGGATCTCAAGGGGCTTTGGACCAGACTTTTAGTTAAAACAAATTCAATCAACAATAGGTTTCTCACCAACAGGTCAGCATCCAGCAGCTCAAAAGAAGGAAGGGGGACAAGGTTTCCAGAAGTGATCATGGATAGTGGGTCTGATTTTCTGAAAATGCTGAGCACCCACCCTCTGAAAATTTGGCGCCTTAAAGGTGTCCCATGCTGGACACCCAAACACCCCAAATCAGTCATTGCTTTTCAAAGTGTAGGCCATGTGCGGGTCTGAGGCTGATCCTGTCACTGCTGACGATAGGAAAATTAGAGATAAATGTGTAGCAACGCAACCAGCTTCAAAAGGGGTTGAGTGTTTAGGGGACTGGCAAAAAACATTTACTGGAGTAACGAAAAGTAAGTAAGCTTGGAGCAAGTAGCCAATGTTAAGGGATCTGATCAGGGCAAGGATCTGGACTTATTGTGGAAAAAACATTAAAACTGTCAGCCCAGAGCAGAGGTTCAGTAATAAAAGCACAAGAGATGCTAGGGTCAGGTCTACACTACAGAGACTAGAGCAGCATAGCTCTGATGCGGTCGCTGTGCCGGCATAACCCCTTAACACAGATTCCGCCTACACTGAGAGAAGGGATTTTTCCATCACTGTAGGGACACCACCTCCCTAAGCAATGAGAGCGAGGTTAACTAAGCTGCCTCTACACCCGGGGGTAGGTCACACCCGGGTGCCATAGCTATGTCAACCTCAGTGTTAAGTGTAGACCAGGGCTCGGTCCTATAGTGTATAAGAGGTGGTATTGTTACTGATTAAAGCACTTAAAAGACATACCACAAATGCTGCCTCCTGTCTGCTCCATTTAGTATTAATCTCTGCGCAGTACAAAGGGAGGATACAGCAAAGGCAACAAAGATGCCAGCTGGCTTTAAAAAACAAAGTGGGGTCATTTCGGGCCTGCGCTTCCTTACCAGCCACTCCTATTGATGGGAATTGCACATAACGCATAAACAAGGCCCGGATTCAGCACAGTTCTTACATGCGTGCCTAACTTGAAGCACGTGCTGAAGTGCTTTCCTGAATCGGGTTCTGTCTGGGGAAGGAACGTGTCCCTAAGTTCTGAAGCAAAATGTAAGGTCAAAGGATTCGTTTCATTAGAAACAGGAGGAGGATTTCAGGCAACCTAAGAGATGTTTTCAGCATTACAAAAGAGATTGATAAAGTTGTAAGGCCCAATACTGGAATTTATTTCATGGGTGTAAATTCAGAGTCACTCTGCTGAAGTCAGTGGCACCCTGTATCTAAGTAAATTCAGAATTAGGCCCATGTTTTTCATGCTGCAAAGGGAGTTCAAAAATTAGGTAACATAAACTAGTGAACAAGCCAGAATGGGAGTAATCAGCAAGTGGGCCAGAGTGGGGGTAATCCTCAAATGGAATAAATTATCAGGAAAGGTGCCTGAAATGAGGAGGATAAATACATGTAAAAGAGAGACGTAGATGTGTTTGGAGAAGGAAGGGATTGATGCACAGCGCGAAAAAGCAGGAAACTGGGATTATATTAAACCAAATAAAAGGTGGTTACATTAGAGCCGGATAAACATTTCCTGTTCTCCTGTTTTATGTTCTTAGGTGATTTGCTGCACATCAGCTTTTCAGGTGACATAAAGCTGGAGCCTTTGGTTTAGGGTGGAAATATATCCTCTCACTCAGAGTGTGGGCCTTCGTTCTTTCTTTCTTTCTCACACACACATGCTCACTCACAGCAGCCACCATTTGTCCAGCCCTCCTGCTGGAAAAAGGGTGTTTGGTGACTGCTGAGCAAGGAAAGGATGGGAAGAGGGGGCTGGACAGGGATAAAATAGGATATTAAAATCCCATAAACCATGCTATGTTGCTAAACAGTACCAGCATGATCTGTAGTCTCTGGATTAGCATTTCTGTTGAAGTTCGTATCTACTCCAAATCCCAATTATCAGGCAGAGCCTTGCACAGCCCCCATCTCCTCACCACCCCATAACTAATGCCGTAACTTCCCAGAGGCAGGATCCCAGCAGGTTGCCTGGAGAGCAGAGTTCAGGTTGCGGTGCTGTGAACAATGTCAGCAGCCGTCACAAGTTTGGTGCTGAATTACTCTCTCCCGGCTGTAACAATCTCCATGCCCCAATGGGTTGGATTCCAGGAGAGCTGCATTAATGTGTCCTGTCTGCAGGCTTTTAAAACAATATGTCAGTGAGAGCCTTGCTCCTGTTCAAGGCAACGGGCCAGGTTACAGCCTCACTTGCTTTTCTCCGAATCGCAGGAATCTATGGTTGAATTATTTAACTCTTGCCTCTGACAGAGCTGAGCCAGTGCCAAGCATTTTCTTTCTCCTCCCTCCTGTTTTACTCTCAGATAAACTTCATGGAAGCTCTTGTGCTGAGCAAAGCATATGCAGGGTCAGAGAGAGCATAAAGCCTAGCCAATGTTGCAGTGTCTATGCAGTTCCTGGCTTGCAACAGATGATGCGCTAACTCTGAAAGCCTGGCATGCTCAGAAAGGAGAGCATCCAGCTTCTCTCTGGAAGTAATGACTTCAGCGCCCCAGGGTGGGCAGTTGTACAGCACAGAGAACCAGTTTAAAACTACACTCAAGCTGGATGTTTCCTTTTTCACTTGTTCCACCCGATGGCACTGAAAACTAAGACAGACCTATGAGTATACTGTATAATGGAAGAGCGAGCGAGAAAAAACGCCACATGGTAGTTATTGATTATGGCCATCTGGTAAGACAGCAGCTTGTTTGTACCACTCTGGATCACAGAGTGCCCCTGAAAGCTTTCTTTTACGTGAGTGGCACGGGTGGTCATTGATTATAAAGAGAAAGCCACAGCGTGGTCCTGAATAATGATGCTTCGAACTTGCACACTGATGTTCTCTGTAGATCTCTGTAGACATCACAAAGATGGGAAAGGGCTATTGTCCCCACTTTATAAATGAGGAAACTCAGGCACAGAAAAGTTACGGTCAAAATTGGCCTTGTATTTTATTTATTCAGGTTTTTAGGGCCAAACATCCACTGTTCCAGATGAAGCCAATGGAAAAGGAGGCCCAACTGGACACCCAAAATCAGAGGCCATTTCTGGCCTAAGCGACTTTTCCAAGGTCACAGAGTGAATCAATGACAGTGCACCGTGCCCACTCCAGCCAGTCCAGCTCCCTGTGCACTGCTGCTCAGTGCTTCCTGCTGCTTGGGCACTAGCCCGTCCTTGAAAGCCCCTGCCCACCCTTTTGCTTTGGGCGATTATTTTGCTTAGCCAAGGACAGCCTGGTATTTTCTCCCCATTGCAGGTATTTCAAGCTAACACCGATGTCACTGAAGTGGTCCTGAACAAGATCCACGCTCCAGTGCTGACTCGGTTTGTCCGGATCCGACCCCAAGTCTGGCACAATGGGATTGCTCTCAGACTTGAGCTCTATGGCTGCCGCATCACAGGTTAGGAGATTTCTAGTTTTTTCCCTTCTTCCTCCTCCCTCCTGTTCCTCTTGCCTGTGTGAGCCTGTCCGGTGTAAAGCAGAGAAAGGACATTAATTCTTCAATCCTCCTTAGGGTCAGGTCACACACACACACCCCTCCCCTAATTCTGCCTGCCTTAGTCTCCTCAGAAGCTGGCAGTGCAGAAGTCGTGACCTTGCAGAGGAAGGACACACCCAGGCTTTTTGACAGAACATACCTTTTGTAAAGGAAGCTGTGACCATAGGATCAGCAGCCAGGACTCTGCTATGAAAGAGATGTTTTTAACAGACTCAAAGTAGATGTGGGTGAGAAGCCAGCAACGAGGCAGGGGATGATTTGCACGGAGTTTCCAAAAGCGAGGATGTTCTGAACGTCCATTGAGAGGTTCCTGCAGCCTCTGAGGGCTGCAATAAAGGGAATTACAGCTGGTGTAAGTGTTTTGACATTTCAGTACCTAGCAGTTAAGCGCAGTGGGACGTTGCCCTGTTAGCATAACGCTGACACACTTCAATGTGTTATTGATGGTTTCCCTCTCTCCCCTGCTCCTTTTCTCTCCGTGCAGATTCGCCCTGCTCCAACATGCTGGGGATGCTTTCTGGCCTTATCTCAGACTCCCAGATCTCTGCCTCCTCAATCAGAGGGTACGACTGGTCCCCTAGCATGGCACGGCTGGTCAGCAGCCGCTCTGGATGGTTCCCACGAATCCCCCAAGCCCAGCCAGGGGAAGAGTGGCTGCAGGTGGACCTGGGAGTCCCTAAGAATGTGAAAGGAGTGGTTATCCAAGGGGCCCGAGGAGGAGACAGCATCACCATGGTAGAGGCTCGATCCTTTGTGAAGAAATTTAGAGTGGCCTACAGCATGAATGGAAAGGACTGGGAGTATATACAGGACACCAAAACCATGCAACCCAAGGTAGGACCTGTCTATTGGAATAAGACCTTAGAGGACAATAATACTGGGTTGGATAGCTCCACATCCAGCCTTTGCCCCACTCACTGGCCCTACTTGCCTATCTTTCTTCACAGTGGGGTTGGTTCGTTCTCAGAGAGCACAGCATGTAGGGACTGTGGTGGTGTGGGGATTGGGCCATCAGCCCCAGCTTTCATGACATTATCCCCATATCATTGCACTCCATACCTGCCCTGCCTGGGGGAGATCTGATTCCCTTCATCTCCTGCACCAGCCACTGAGAATGGAGAGCTCTTACTGGAGCTCCCATCCAGTGCCTGGTAGGAGCAGGCAGAGCTGCTGGTACATCAGGAGGAACCTTCCCCTCCAGGAGGTGTGACCATCATCCAGGCGATCCTTCCAGCTCTTGCAAGTAGGAGGATGAAGGAATCCATTGGACAGTGTGTGTTGTCCCTGCAGAGAGGCTAAATACGCCTTTTAAAGGAAGGTGCCTTCTAGGTTCTACTTACCCCCGAGACAAGAAGGTGATGTAGGACACATGATGTTCTCCACCTTTTCTATACCACAAACCTCTTTTTGCCTATGGGGGCAATCCTGGAACCTCCCTTTCCCATCTACATGGACCTCCCACTGCCCCCATATGTAGCACTGCTCTAAGGAATTAAGTCATTGGATTCTAGTGACCTTCTTTGTGCATGTGTGTGTGAATGTTTCTCCTCCTAGAGGCTTGAAAGAGTTGAACTTTTTGCAACATTGTAACAATCTCAATCCCACAAATGAGTTTTGCGGGACTAGCTGCGACAATAAACTTAAATTTGTTCCCAACACACAGGCAACCGAAAGGGGAGTTGTCTGCCATGCTTGGTTGGTAGCCACTGCTTAGACACTGCGGAAAAATGAGAATTCAAATGATCCCAGACAATAGCCAGGGACAAAATGTGATGTCATTTATGCTGGAAGCCAGTGGAGTAACGCCAACCTTGCACCAGGGTAGCTTGGATGGGAATCTGGCATGGGCGATATAAAGTTTGGGCCAAGGCATGTGGTATGGTTTCATTAGAAACAGACTGTGGTTCTCTTAAGACTGAGTTGGGGACAGCATATGTTCACTCACAGAGCTACAAATTGGAAATAAGACCCAAAGTAGTACAGCCAAAACTGTCTGTTTCAGGTAACACAGGATATTACCAGATCTGTGCTATCTAGGCTGAATCTGAGCTGCCTTCTAATGCAAGTTTGTTTTAGCCTCTTGTTTTCCTGCACTTCCTTCCCCATTTTCATACTTTGTCCCTTATCTGTCGTACGTGCATGGACTGTAGGATAGCCCCAAATCTGGAAATCCTCCTCATGCTTCTGTAGCTTACTGCTGCAGATACCTCGTTGTATCTACTGTGCTTCCAGTTCTTTTGCTTTATGACAATGGACAGTGATTTTGGACTGTGGAACACAGGGTTCAAATGAACATGAACTAGTAATTGGTTTGCCGGAATGCTTCATGTTCCAGGTTTGTTGGTGGATAATACACATGATGCATAGATTAGTGTCTCTCTCTTTGCAGCTTTTTGAAGGTAACATGCATTACGACATCCCTGAAGTCCGAAGGTTTGACCCTGTTCCTGCACAGTACATCCGGGTTCACCCAGAACGCTGGTCCCCAGCAGGGATTGGGATGCGTTTGGAGGTGTTGGGCTGCGACTGGACAGGTATGAACCTTGCCTTCATTTCTGTACCTGGTCAGAAGGACAAGGTGATATTTCTTGAAATAATAAAGTAGGTGAGATATAGTTATTTCTCTCTCCCTACATTCCCACAGGAGGTGGTGTTCTAATTCTGCAACCTCAGCAGAGGTAAACCTGAGCTGTGAAGCTACAATTTAGAGCATGATCCAAATCCAAACTTTTCCATACTAAAATTTAGTCAGATTTGGTGCTTCGCTTGAGACCAGATCTCACTGCAAAGTTTGGTCCCAGATTCAAGCTTTCCCACAGTTCTGCAGGATTCAGATGTGGCAGTTGGGTGCAGGCCCAGCTCTGATTCTTGTTTACTATCTAAAGGGTGATCATTTCCCATTTTTAACGTTACTAATTATAGTACACACGTGTTTAGAGGCCCTAACCAAGATCAAGGCCTTGCCCTAGTCATTGTACAAGCATGTAGAAAGAAACAGTCTCTCTCCTGAAGAAACAAGATAAAGGGTAGGAAGGGGAACCAGAGACACAGCAAGGTGCAGAAGGGACTTTACAAGGTCACAGAGCAGGTTATTGCCAGAGGCCTTGATTTCCAGCCCAGCATCCTGTGTGCTAGATCTCTACTAAGGAATTTTTTCTCTGCTGTGGAGTACCACAGAAATCCTGATGCTGATGCATCTTGAGACAGTTCTAGAACTTCTAGGACAGAGGTGGGCAAACTACGGCCCGCGGGCCACATCCGGCCCACAGGACCGTCCTGCCCGGCCCCTAAGCTCCCGGCCGGGGAGGCTATCCCTGGCCCCTCCCCTGCAGCCTCACCTCGCTGCGCCACCAGTGCTCTGGCCCGCCAATCCTGCCGAGCAGTGCAGGCGGCACGGCTGGCTCCAACTGGGTGGTGAGGCTGCGAGCTCCTGCTGCTCTGAGCAGCATGGTAAGGGGGCGGGTGGGGGGGATGAATAAGGGGTAGGGGGTCCCCGGGGGAAGTCAGGGGACAGGGAACAGGGGCGGTTGGATGAGGGTGGTTCTAGGGGATGGTTAGGGGCAGGGGTCCCAGGAGGGGGCAGTCAAGGGACAAGGAGCAGGGGGGGTTGGATGGGTTGATGGTTCTGAGGGGGGCAGTCCGGGGGCAGGAAGTGGGAGGGGACGGATAGGAGGCAGGGGCCAGACTGTTTGAGGAGGCACAGCCTTCCCTTCCCAGCCCTCCATACAGATTTGCAACGTCAATGTGGCCCTCAGGCCAAAAAGTTTGGCTACCCTCTGTTCTAGGACCAGGGAACCAAAAATTTGTCCACCTTGTTTTCATAACTGGAGCAGCTGCTCTTGCCTTGAATACAGAGGTATGACCCATGAAAACTGCAGAACAGATTCACAGAGGTCATTGGGAGTTTTGCCCATTTACACCAGAACTAAATTTAGTCCTCTGAGTCGCAGTGTAAAATGGTCCATCTTGGTTCATATTTGAAAATACAAAGAAAAAAAAAGGCGAATTCAGCTTGATGCTGTCCCTTTGGGCTAGAGGAATATTCCTGTGTTTTTCGGGTTTTTCTAAATAATACAATGATCTGTTTAAATCTGGATCTGGTCTCCAGATGTCAGTGATAAAGAGGTCTGATTTCCATGTAAAACAACATCTGTATAAGGCATTTTCTTGTAAGAATTCCTGCTCCAAGAAGCTTAAATGACAGATAGCTCACTGCTAGCCTATCACTGGGTTTTTACTACTCCTTTCTTCTATGATGTATACAAAATACGTTACAATCATTTACCAGCAAACTGTAAAACAAAACAAAAAATAGTAAGAGTGAATTCTTGCCTCCATAGAAGTAAATGGCAAAAAGTCCCACTGAGTTCAGCGGGGCCAGTATCTCACCCTAAATTATTTAACTTTAAATCAAGACTGGATATCTTTCTAAAAAATAAGTTATAGGGCAAACTGAAATTCCAGGCTTCATGCAGACACCTCATGCTGAAGTTTTATGGCCTGTGATATGCAGATATGCAGTGGTCAAACTACATGGTCATACTGGTCCCTTCTGGCCTTAAGATCTAGGAAATTTTGAAAACATTGATTTCAAGCAGGTTTTCAGCAGAGCAACCTCCCTTTTGGCAGGTGTAAATTGCACCCTCAGTTGAATTGTGGAGGCAGATCTGAGTACTTTTGTCTTTGCCTGTTCTGTAGTTAGTAAGGTGACCAGATGTCCTGAATTTATAGGGACAGTCCCAATATTCAGGGCTTGGTTTTATATAGGCTCCTGT
This sequence comes from Gopherus flavomarginatus, assembly GCF_025201925.1. Taxonomy (NCBI): domain Eukaryota; kingdom Metazoa; phylum Chordata; order Testudines; family Testudinidae; genus Gopherus; species Gopherus flavomarginatus. Next base: position 19,902,404 of record NC_066626.1, on the reverse strand, counting down.
TACTGCCCACTCTCTGTCCTGATTTTTCACACTTGCAGTCTGGTCACCCTAGTAGTTAGGCATCCACATACTCAGACGTACTCTGGCGATTCATTTTGTGTGTGCAGATTTTTTAGATGTAACCCCCAGGTCAGCATGTGTTGCATGTCACCCTCTGTGCTTGATCCACAGTGGATGTGAGTCTGTGACAGCATCCAGCTAGAGCCTGGCTCTTTGAGGCAAGCTGTAGAGATTCTTGCTTTTAACTAGGGAGATCCCTGCTCCAATCTCTGGTGTGTTTGCCAAGATAGCAGGCTCAGACAGTCACAGTTTACACTCAGAAAAGAGAGAACAGGCCTTAGACTAGTTGAAGATGTACTCATTCTGGACCAGATTTTCTCCTCTGACCCATCACTCGTGTGTTGCTCTAGCAGTGCCAAGGGAACAGGAACTGGTGCTATCCCCCTTGAGACCTCCCCTAGCATGGAGAAGTCAACAACGGGTGAAGAGTCAGCAGAGCAAGCTCCTATGCCTCCTCTCTGCAGCTTTCTGCTGTCCCCAGATGACAGACAGTCCCTTGGAGACCATTGCCAGCTGGTGTAGCTTAGAGCAGCCCCCAGGCTACTCTAACCTCTGCTAAGCCAGGCAGAGAATTGACTCCATGATGTCTCTCCCGCCTGCCCCCACAGCTCACTCTGTTGCAGGAAAGAATCCAGGCCATACTCTACAGTGCAGCTGCCTCAATCCTTTCTGCTTTTTGTGTAAGTTCACCTGTATGGCTCTGTCCACAGTGAGCTTTGAACTTGTGCTAGCAACAACCATGTTAAAAAAGCACCGTTTTTCCAAGTAGTGTCCTTGACCATCATTTCCCAACATGACTGTCTAGTCATTTGTAGTTTGCAATTTTTAAAATGCTGGCCATAAATGCGCTTAACTTAATTTACTTACAAGAATTCATAGCTGTAACGGTAGCATAGTTTGTAATTCTGGAAGTGTGGGAGCAAACCTTGTTACAACTGTGTTAACAAGCAATCTGGGGAGCGGAGAGTACCTGTGGTTTCATGTAAACTACAAAACCCAACCGATTACAGTGTAGCAATCCCTTGGGGTGACTAAAAGCTTGTCTACACAAACAATTAGAGTGTGAGAAGCTGGGGTGTGAATCCATGCTGCACTACCCGGCCTCAGTCTGGCTATCCATGTGCACTCTGCTGATCCTTGGAGCTGGTCCTGTTTCCAAGAGGACTAGATCAAAGCGCTTTAACAGCTGTCAGCAGGGTGCACGTAGTTCGTCTGCAGCAAGGTAGCATGGGGTAGATTCACCCCCCAACTTGCTGCAATCTACTCGTTTGTGTAGCCTTGCCTTAAGACATGGCTCTGTTCAGTAGGTGAGACCCAAACATGTTACCGTGCTGTGCTTAAGCCTGGCTGTGAAACCCAAGGGTCAAGCACTTGCTTGGGAACAAGGTCAGGAGCGTGGTTAAAACACGACGATTGAAAATGTTTTCAAATAGGGTTACAAGTTGTAGAGCGGACCCTGCCCAGCTGCCACTGTTTCTATCAATGTCTAGTGACTTTATCAATTCAAACAGGTAACTAACAGGAACTAGGTTCAAAATGGGTTGTTGGCAGGTAGTTAAAAAAAGGATAAAGTGACCGGTCAGCAACTGGCTCATATCAAAGAACTGCTAACATTTTTCCTCTGAAGACTGGAGATTGATGAACATTAGCTTGTGACTGCTCTTCTCTCCTTTGAAGTTCCACACATCTGGTTTCAATTGCCCAACAACTTTGCAGTGTGATCAGCAGGTACCTCTTGCCGCACGGACACTGCCTGGTGGAAGAGAGACCTTCTCCTTCTCACTTTCCATTTCACACCCCGCGTTGGCCCTGCAATTTTCATTATCTTGTCTCACCATCTTGTCATGTTCCACCATAGTCACTGATTCTCAGGGTACATTGCTACACGCTGTCCTGAGCAGTGGAACGATACCAATTGACAGCAGCCGAGCATCTGGACTGCATATGGTCCTTTGCCTTTCAAGGTCCTTTCCCACTGTCACATTCCTACTATAAATCTCAAAGCCCAAGAACTAGGGCGACCAGATAGCAAGTGGGAAAAATTGGGATGGGGGTGGGGAGTAATAGGAGTCTATATAAGAAAAAAACCCAAAAATCAGGACTGTCCCATTAAAATTGGGACATCTGGTCACCCTACCAAGAACAGCAACAACAAAAACACATACTGAGTGGAAGTAACTTGCAGCTTTTGACGTGTTGCCTTCAGCTGATGGTTTGGGGTTTGTTTTTTTTTTGATGACTGTTTTTGTGCCTTGCTGCTTGCAGTTTGCTTCTGGGTAACATTTGGAGTTTTATGGGGTAGTAACAAATTTGGACTTAAATATCAGGAGGCTTTGAGGTTGTTCAGTATTTTACCGTGAATAAAAGGCAGCTGAAAGGAAAAAAGGAACCCAAGAGTTTATGTGCAATATGTTCAATCACAGAAGCTGGGAAGCAGTGTATGGAAAATATTCAGTGTATTTAGCCATTTCCCTCAGCTTCTGGCTTTATTAAATAATATCCTGAAGGGTGCCAATAAAGAATCCTAATCACATGTAATAGAGCAAAGAAACCTTTTTAAAACTGGGAAGAACACTGGACTCTGCTGACTGCTCTACTCCCCATGTAAATGGAGAGGAAGGTGGAACTGAATGTCATGTACTGTTGATCTTAGTATCTTCTTGCTTAAATTTCCTTGCCACCTGCTTTTAGGTAGGTTCCCAGAGTCTATATGGAGGAGAGGGAAATAGAACAGAGCCGCTTTAAATCTTCAGGAAAGTGGAGCATGAAACCAGATGCTTTCTGCTTTGAGCCAGAGCATGCTAGGGATTCTCTGGGTCCATCTGTGGTTGCATCATTTGTGGTGTTGAGTGACTTGTTTTTATAAAACTGGCACAATTGGTGGGAATATGTTTTTATGTAGTTATGTCTTTATGAAAGAATGGAATGTGCTGCCTGGGATCTCTGTTATCCAGCATAACAACAAATCTGCTAGCTAGTACATACATACGTAAAAAACAGCCTGTCGGTTTAAAGGTGATCCTTATCCTTCAGGGTCCACAGATCAGAGAATTCCCTATTTCCACTTTGGGTGTAAAAGAAGCTTCACAAGTTATTCAAGCCATGCTGACATTTGTAGCATGTTGGAAATTACTGCCGCTTTCTTTCCCTCTCGTGATAAGATTCAGAAAGAAAGAGTTCTGTTTGGTTTCCTCTGTTGGACTGTCTGAGGATGAGGCTGATGATCACCTGTTCTCCTTCATTTTCTTTATGCAGATGTAAAGCCCACTTCAGAGACACTGAAGCCCACCTTGAAGAGTGAGGAGACCACGTCTCCATACCCTACCGATGAGGAGATAACAGAGTGTGGCGATGGCTGTGGAGAAGGTGATGGTACGTACCAGACCCAGGCACCCTTAGCACAGTAAATGATTGGTTAACCATTAAGTGAACACTCTCGTCTTTCCATTGGCTCCTACCCAGTGGGACTGGGCCCTGGAAACCTATAGAATGATAGTACTTGTAAGAATCAAGGTCAAAGTCTGAGCTGTTATATCAGGGAAGGATTGTACAGTGAGGGAGAAAGGAAGGACAATAAAGTGGTAAGGATACTAGCCTGGGAGTTGGGTGACCTGGGTTCAATTCCCTGCTCTATCACAGATTCCCTGTGGTCTCTCCATGCCTCAGTTTCCCATCTGTAACATGAGGATAGTAGCACTGCCCTATCTCAAACACGTGTTGAGAGGATAAAAGCATTAAAGGTTGTGGCATGTTCATATACTATGTTAAAGGGACCACATAAGCCCCGTAAATACGTAGGGGCTTGACTCCACTGAATTCAGTGGGTTTACTCCATTGTAATTGGAAGCAGAGTTTGACCCTCAGAGTTGAGGGTTTGGATAGGTACCCAACAGCATGGACATTTATTCAGACCTCATGATTTGGCAAACTTTGACTAGAAATTGCATCAGAAGAAGCTTCCAGGTGAGATTTCTGCCAGTGTTTTGGCCCATCAGCGTTAAGGCCTGGATGGAAACATAAAAGGGGAATCTAATGAGATCTTGAAAACAAGTTTACTATTTCACACCGCTCATAATGACCGAGTTCTAGAAACGTTAGCTACAGACAGCACAAAGGGCCTGATCCTCGCTGCACCAGTGTTACACCTGTTGAACTCGTCTGACGTCAGTGGGGTGACTTTGGAATTCAGGATGCCATTTTTCGTTAAAGCCACAGAAAGCAGGAGTGCCATGCAGTGCAGCATGAGATGTACTTTCTACCCTGGTGATCCGTTTTAACGCGTAGAGCCAGTACCCAAGATGGTCCCCTTCATATTTAGCTGTGATTTTCATTCTCCGACTTCACAAGCAATGAGGCATATTTCTCTGGACCATCAAATTGATGAGACTTTAACAGAAAGAGACCTTCTCCCTGGGGAGCTAGATTAGGTTGTAATAAAAGGAGCCAGGTCCACACTGCTTTATTGTGACTTGGCACTGGGTGGGGAATGGCTCGCTCCACGGCACGATGTTCATCTGATGGCTATTGCGTGGGTCACTGAGCTCTTGCTGACTGTCATTAACTCTGGGGCATGGTGATGTTCAGGAAAGCTACAAACGAGCCTTTGCTATATTTGGCCCCTCCCCCGGTGCTTCTGAGTCAGGAGCGTCTCCTCTGACGTTCTCAGAGTGCTGCTCTACAACCGAAGTCCCTTCTCGAGCCTTCATGCAGTGACTTCCCTGCTCAGATGGCATTGCAGCCTCCTCTCTCCAAGACTAAGCCTCCTCCGGGACTTTCATTGTGCTAGAGTAGTGTCCGTAGAGATGTTACTGCACAGCAAGCTGGCATGCTGTAGAGTCACACACGGGCTTGCCACACAGTGTTAGACATGGCCTGAGCTTCAAGCCTCCTCTGACACCCGCCCCTGTGGCCCAAGAGCTATCCTTGCCCAAAGTTCTGTTACTGAGGGCTCTGTTCACATCATATAATAATGCTTTGAGCTGAGAATGAAATCTGTCCAGAGACTTCAAAGCACTATGCAAAGATAGGCAAGCATTGTCCTCATTTTATAGATGGGAAAACTGAGGTACAGAGAGGTTAAGTGACTTGCTAAAGGTCACAAAGTGAGTCAGCAGTGGAGCTGGGAATAGAACCTAGCTCTCTTAATTCTCATCCCTTGGATTATTCCACTAGACCCTGCTGCCCCATAGCTGCATAGGTTACATTTTCATTAGTGGATACTGACCCGAGGTGACCATTCATAATTCCAGGCATCCTGTTCTCTTCTGGCACGAATGCTTAGATCTGTCACTTGATAGCTGGGCTTTTGCGGCACTCGAGATTCTTTTTTTGGAGCCAGAGTGGAACTATACTGCATCACAAGGGCACTTGGGAAGCATTCGTCTCTGACATTTAAGAAGGAATTTAATATTTGGCCACTCCAGGGGATGAAGAGAAGATGCTGATTAGAGCCTGGAAGCATTTGGTGCCTGCATTTATATTTGCTTAGTTTGGTGGATTAGCTGAAGGACTTGATGTGAGCATTTTGATGATGCAGAATTTAAGGCTGATCCTCAAAGCTGACGAAACATGAGATAGGTTGAAAGCATCTGTAAGGGAGAGATTTCATGCTTTCTTCAGTATTTATGACTTGCCAGCTATTTTGGTTTTTAAATAACATCCCTCTATTGCAGGTTGTTCTTTAAGCAAGTTTTATTTTGTTATGTTCCTTTTATAAGATGCCCAGGTTCCTGTAGGATTCAATTGCAACTTTGACCTCGCTGAAGACCTGTGTGGTTGGTCTAATGACCCTGCAACAGATTATACGTGGTCTTTCCATTCTAGAAGCACCTGGTTCAGCAATTCAGGACCAAGCACCGGGTCCTTACCTGGTAAGCCAATTCATACATTATAAGGGGAAGTGGGGAAAGGCTATGACATTTTCTCCATGGAAAAGATTATTGCAACGCTGCTTAACAGTGGCAGAGATTGTGCAGAAGTGGATGTTTTCCTTTGTTAATTCTTTGGATATTCTGCTTTGTGGTCCGATAACCATGTCACTGAATTACATTAACTCTCTGCTAGAGATGGGCTTAAACCAAGCAGCCTGGTGCTGAGTCTCCTCCCCCATTCCATATAGGGAAGTTTGGACTTGCATCAAATTCCTGATCCAGATTTTCTCCTGTGGGCCCATCAGTACTACCCACAGTGTGTTTCCCACCTCTTGCTATGGGCACACACATCATAATAAGTCCATGGCTGGGCAGAGCCTGACTTCAGCTATTCTGCATCCTGTGGTTGCATGGGATAGATTTAAGTCATCTGTTGGGATTGAACTCGCCAGGACCTAAAGATACAAAAAATTCTGCTTACATTTTACTCTTTATCTGTTCCGGCATAGGCCTGTGTTGTGGGAACAGAGAATTTGGTGTTCTGACTAGGACTGAGTGAGCCTTGCAGGGCTTAGCTGAAGAAGGGTTTTGCTAAGATTTGTTTGCAGAGATTGGAAGTGAGACAAGCCCTGCAAGTTTGCTTGGAGGCAGAAGTTCCCTATCCCTGTAACTTGGAACCATCCCTGGGACCTGTGCCATCTTCTTACCTGAGATGACGTTGGAGGAATGTCGTTGGGGGTACAAAGCAGGTTCACCAGCTTCCACATAACTGGAACCTGTGTTCACTTAATTTTGATGAACATGGGCTGAGTTTTGTGCAGGAAATTCAAGGGTCCCATTCAGTCAACTTGAGGTTCAGATGAATATTTCACCCAGCTTTACTTCTGTTCCAGATGCCACATGGAGGCACAAGGACTTTAATGCCTGTATCTAAAGAGCATGAGGATTTGATGGATCGAGTTGACCCCTCCCATTGGCTCTTACCAATAGATTTCAGTGTTGAAACCAAAACATTCAACCTGTCAGCCACATGACAGAGGCACTGGCCAGACTGACAGTTCTAACAGCCAATTAGAAGGCAGCATAGGGAACACCTGGCAGGCAAAGCCAAAGAGGAATGCATATATATATATATGAAATACATTGATTGAGGAGAGTCCACTACACCTGTGCACACACCTCACTCTTAAACACTCTTAAACATGCGTGTGCACACACTCTTACTTATACACACACACACGCACGCGCACACACTTTTTCCAATTGACCAATAGGGCGCCCAGATCTCTTACAACCCCCATCAGCACTGTATTAAGCACAGGCTCTCTGGACATCTGACAGATTCTTTGGCTTGACACAGGTCACAGTGTGAAAAATGGAGAAACACATTTTCATATTTTGAGTGTTTATCTCTTCAGCCTTTGAGTGCTTGAGAAGATTAATATCTGAAGATCACTGGGGCCTCAGGCAACAGGAGAGAACACTTAGCGCCAGTCCCAGGCTTAAGAACCCTCCCCATCTCATTCGCTGTAATAATGTTTAATTAATGTAATAAGCCTCCTGCAAGTAGGAAAAAAAATTACTTATTTTTATAACTCAGACTCAATTTTTCATTTCATTTCCTCTCCCCTGAGTCTTCCTACAATTAATTGCCCTTTTTTTCTTAAAAGACTCATATGTGTTTGTTTAGGGATAATCTGGGATGAGTGATGCTCCTGCAGAGGATATGGCCTTCTCTGTGTGTCTGCAACATTAGTGGAGTTTTCTTCCTCTGTCCTTCACTTTCTTACCCTGCCTCTCTTTTTCTCTGCTACTTCTGCATTGCAGGTCCCTCTAGTCCTTAGGGCCTGGTCCCTAGCCCACTAAAGCCGGTGGGAGTCTTTCTGTTGATTTAGTGAGCTTTGCAGCTGGCCACCACAGAGAGATTTCTCTAAGTAATTGTTGTTCGCATTACAGTGGCAGCTAGAGTGTAGCGGTAGCCGTGTTGGTCCCAGGATATTAGAGAGACAAGGTGGGTGTTGTCTCTCCAGTAGCGCCTAGAGCCCCCCATGGAGTTTGGAGACAAGAGAGTCCCTGCCTTGAAGAGCTTACAGTCTAAACAGATGGGACAGACAAGGAGGAAACACAGGCATCGAGGGAGGAAGTGATTTGCCCAAGATCACGCAGCAGATCAGTGGCAGAGCTGTGAATAGAGCCTAGGTCTCTTTTTGAGCCTGGAATGCTTCATGATGACAAAGGCTACCAGAAAGCGAGCTGGCTCCCCAAAGTAGTGCTGGCCCCTTCTTCTCCCTCTGCCGCCACTCTCACCTGAAGCGCCGAGTCCATGAGAAGAGCCAGTGGCTTTAGAATCACAGCTGGCCCTGCCATGTTGATCAGTTACACCCTGTTGTTTTGAGAAGAATGTCAGGCACGATCATGTATGAGCCACCTGTCTGTGAGCGTGTCTAGCTTTTCACTGCACTGAAGAAATATAAAGGGATTTATACAAAAAAGGACCATTGGGTCTTACTTTGTTCCCGCTTTAAGAAATTAGGAAGGAAAACACAACACAAAATGAAACAACTATTTGCTTTTTCCAGCTTTAAAAAGAGACCTGTAATGTTAAAAAGAGCCTCTTGTAGCCTGCTGACTGGGAGCAGAGTAGCTGTATTGTTAGTTCACAGTCCTTCATTCCTCTGATGGTTTTCTAGTCACCCCCTCCGGCATTTTGCTTCTACTTATGAAACTCATTATCAGACACCAGGCAAGAAAGGATAAAAAGTCCTTTCTGTTCAGGGTGGTCTTTCCTTCTGAACCCCTGCTCCTACAAAGGGTGAGCAGTTGGGTGAAGGAGAGCAGCTATGCTTAGTTTAGAGGCAGGGCACATGCTAATGAGGGGTTCAAAGTTGTTGGAGATCCTTAAATTTTAAGGTGCTGACCTGGAATGCTTGGCTCTCCCATGATAGAAAGCAATGCACTGTGCCTTTAAGAGGTATGTGGAATGTGTTTCTGTTTCTTCATCAGATGGCAAAACAAAAAAATTAAATTAAAAGGAGGGGCCCTGGCTGAGTGAGCATGGGAAGGAGGAAGTGGCCACGCTGAAATAGCATCTGAAAGCATTTGATTAGAAAAGTCTGTCGAAAGACAGGCTCAGATTCCTTAGATATGTTCCCATTTCATTTTGTGTGTGTGATCACAATTATTCCTCTTCTTTGGCATGGATAATGGGTCCTCGAGACTGCCAAGTCACCCTCTGCTTTCATTCCATTAGTTTTATTTCCGAGATACTCTCACAGGCACCTTGAAGTTTCTTTTATCAGCACCATGTTCCTTGTGCTTTTAGCGACATGGATTGTCTCCATGTCATCTCTTAAAACCTCCAATGACAAATTCAGCTATCCCTATTGGCGAAAGTGGAGCCAAGCTGCTCAACTCAGCAGAAGCCTGTTCTTACACCAGCTGCTATTTCCCTTTTTGTGGGGCAAAGGAACCCAGTTTCTTCCACTGTCGTGCCCCAAAGAGGGATTGCAGTTTTTTCTCTCTGGATTTTCACATGCTTCCCAGATTTCCCCCATTAGCTGTCTTGAAGGTATTTACCACAATTTGCAACAAGATCAGGTTTCAATGAGGTTCTGATCTTGCTCCCCCAGAAGTCAATGGCAAAATGCCCATTGGTGTTAGTGGGGCAGGATCCAGGCCCTGAGAGACCTGAAGAAAAACCCACTTATTCCAGTTGTTAAGCTGGGTGTCTTGAGACGGGTAGGTGCTGACGAGCCCTGCCAAAGTCATCATCTTCACTGACTGCCAGGAGTCTGAAAATATACTGGGCATCATATTTTCAGCTGGTATAAATCAGTCTTGTTCCATTGCCATCAGCAGAATACGCCAGCTGAGAATCTGGACCACGGATGTTTAGACTTTTTTACAGTTGTTAAGGAAATTATTAGAAGATGTTACAAGAACACTGTCAGTTTAGAAATCCTAGAGCTCTATCATCCCTCCCTTGTACTTCCATTCCTATCTATCCAAGTGAGCAAAGGTTTTTCAGCCCTTCGTATGGGAAGTAAGCACCTGTATGAATCCACCATTGCTAACCACACCTGTGACTCTACAAAACTAATGGGTAGGATTTTTACAATGTATCTTTTCCACTATTATACTTTCTCTGAGACTGAGCCATGAAAATCAATGGAGAGAATTTCACTGTGTTTTTTGGTCTGTGGCCTGCTTCACTTTGGGGGGCAGAAGTGCTGCCGTACTTGGGTTGCAGACTCAACAGGGGAAGGTTTATTTGTTTAAAAATCTTTCCAATGGGGAAATGTTTGCATTGCTCTGAGGTTTTGCAAGAGCTCATTTTGTAAAAATAACACAAATATTGGGCCATAGTTAAGCTGCCGGTGACCCTTTTACCAACCTTGTGTTATTCCTCTGGAGTTTTTAAGGGCTAATTTTTTATCGCGGTCTATGAGAATTTAGGTGCTTGGACCTCAGTCCTGCCCCACTGAATCAATAAAAGCTTTGCTGTTAATTTCCATGGAGTAGGATTGGGCCAGTCCTGTGCATAGGGCCAGACTGTGATACCGTTGCTTGTGCTGATTAGAGCCTGATGCCAGGACAGGTCCCAGTGAAGTTTGGGGGCGTATTTGCAGTGTTACATCCTGCCCAATGTCAGTAAGGGTGACACAGTTTGACTCTTTGAGGCCAAACCCAATCACTTTGAAGTCAGTGGGAGTTTTGCCACTGATTCAGTTGGAGCTGAGTGAGCCGTCCAGTCCTAACTTGCACGAATAGACCCTGATCCTTGCGAGCTTTGCCAACGCCCCAACTAAGGTGGAGGTGAGTAGCTGCACTGCCCCAAGAACAGACCCTGAACCACATAGTGAGTTACAGTCTGATTGCTGATTCTTCCCTTGCTCCCAGCCCTACTCCTGGTGCTGATCCCTTCACCTGGTGCACCAACTAAGCTGCTCAAGCCACTCCCCATGCTCATGCACAAGAGGGAGAGCAGCAGCCCTGCAATGGCAGCCTCTCCCTTCCCCCTGTGATGCAGATAGCCTGAGCCGAGTGCACTGCAGCACAGCCAGGGTCACACTCTGTCCCTGAACGCCTGGCAAAACTCCCATTAACTTCAGTCACAGGAGTACTTGGCCCTAGGCTTATACACAGAGGCCAATCTTCCTTTCGTAGCGTATACATGGATGTTTTGCATTCCTTTGCTCCACGTACAAATGTCCACATATTGCCTGTAAAACTGGGCAGGAGAATTCTTTGGAAAGCAAAGAGGATTTTTTAAAACGTTAGGTAGTGGACTGGCTCATCCCATGGATTCATGAAAATGGCTCAGTGGCGAATGACTCCCAGGGCCAGGTTTTGAAACATTTGCGTGCCCAACATGTGTCAACAAAAACGGATGCCTGGATGGTGCACGTAATGCCTTTATTTGTGGGTTGATGTATTTCGTTGTGCATGCGTAAAAGTGTGTAGGCACACAGATTGGTGTGTGGAACCCTGGGCGCACACACATCCGATACATACAAAAGTGCGCCGTTTCCATTCGTTTGTAGGTGATCCTCATGCAAATATTGAGCAGAACATGTATCATAAACATCTGGCTCTAACTACTACTTGAGCATCTGAGGCACTGAGCACCCACAACCAGACTTTACATGGCCCTCATATTGGAGAACCCCACAATCAGTATGAATTTTTAGCTTACCAACACCCCTGGGAGGTAGGGGAGGATTTCACAGATGGAGAGCTAAGTACAGGGTCACACAGCAGGTCAGTAGCATAGCTGGGAATTGAACCTCAGATCAGTGCCCTGTCCACTGGACCATTTACTGCAAGCTTGGAAGAGCAGGAGCTAGCTATAGATACATAGATACAGATGGAAGTGGTAGTTGTGAATATGACCTAGTGATGGAAATCACAGACAGCAAAGCTCTGCAACTAGCAGCAGGACATGAAGACCTAAAGGAGCAGGAGAATATATTTGCTTTAGCCAATATGAAGCAGGTGTTGGTGAGGTACCGTGCTTTCACTGAAAGTCCCAGAGGAGTTAGCTTTGTAATAATGGTCAATGCAGTGACTTGTGAAAGAGGTCTAGGTGAATGCAAAGATCCTGCATAAGAATACAATTGTTAAGTCAACACTGTCCAGTGAAGAGGAAACTCTATGACCTTTGACTGAGAATTGTGGTAATTGATTGTCTATATCCGACCCAACGTGTTCTGTTTCAACACCTCCAGATGTGCTGCTGTGACCAGTCATTGTATCTGTTTTTCTTGGGAGCCAATTGTTGTGTATTCAGGAACCAAGTACAGACAGATTGACCTTGTGAGATAAGCTGCTGTACCAACTCATGATTTAAGCATGACCTGAGCTATGAGACTTCATCTCCTGCTGCACCTAATACTCTCTCACATGGCTCGCTAGTAGGAGGGGAAGGTGCTAGCCAAAAGAAGTGCGTGTTGGCCAGATGGTTTGTTTGGATTTCCAGATGGTTTGTTTGGAGGATCAGTCTTCTGATTGATCTGGGGCTCACTAAGGTGCACATATAATTGATTATGCTGTTGTCTGGTCGGTGATAGTTGTATGTTCACGCTGCTCTTGCTCTACTAAATCCAGATGCATCCATAAATCTCCATGGGAAGTGACAGAAGCACCAATTGCAGAAACAGCAGTAGGCTAAGATGCCTGAACATATTTGTCCTGTGAACTGGCCTTTTGAACCTCTGATCCTAGTTCTGTGGGAGCCTTATCGACTGTGTCATTAGCAAGAACAGATGCTTTGAATCAGAGATCCAGGGAAGTGACTGAAATGCATTTTTTGATCCTGAAAGGATTGATAAAATCTTCTGTATAGTTTTTTCTTCAAATGTTTAGCAACACAAGAGATTTTCTTTCAGGTGTCTTCTCTGCGCTGCAAGCCTTCCATTAACTGTGTCAAAAATATCAACTAGTGGAACAGCGAGGCTCTGACATGCTGCGTCAGCAATTAGCTCTGCGGTGGCCTTGTTTAGTTGGTCTCAGCATGTTCACAAGGCTTTTCATTAAGGTCCCTCCAGCCATTAGAATGACCCACTAGCTTCATGTTCAAATGGCATAGCAAGTAATGTCTGCCTTTGCTCAACTAGTCTCTCTAAACTGCATTATAAAGCACAAAAACACATCCCAACAAAACCCGCCATCAGCTGCAGGGGAGCAGTTGGTGGAATTGCCCAAAGAATGAGCACACCTGTGAATCATACTGCTTGGTATTGTTCAAATAAGTCAAGACAGCACTTTATCACTCCAAAAAGAGACCAGCCGAGAGTCCTTATAAACACAGAGATCTTCGAGTTTCAGCAGCCTACTACGTCTCTGAAAGAGGTAGTGTGGAGGCGATATTGGATTGTTTTGAGCAGAATTTCAGAAGATTCTTTAATTACACACACTGCTGGAAATGGGAAGGGTTAACAGGTCAAATCAGCCCTGCTGTATAAGTAGACACAACTCTACTGAAGTCAACATATTTTCACCAGGGCTGGATTTAGACCAGGCTGTTTTCCTAGTCCAGCGGTGGCGTGATGCACAGCCAGATCAATGTGTGCATGTGCACAAAGCAAGGTGCTGGTGCCATATTTTCTTCAACTCTGTAATTTATGCAACCTCCTGGTTTTTTGAGCGCCTTTGACCATCTTCAAGACCTTGGGAGCTAGGGTAGCTCAGTACTTCACTCGATGAGGCCACTTTTATTTAGATTCCTAAATGAGGATTAACTCTAGCTTTGGGGAGCTGGGTATGCAGAGGCCACATTTAGGATCGAGGCCCCATTGTGCTAGATGCTGTACAAACACATAGGAGACATCCCGACCCCGAACAGCTTACAGTTCAAGGCACCAGTTCTGCAATTGGATCCACCAGACAGCCCCTGATACCAGACAGAGCCCTGTTAACTTGACTGGATCTCTCCCAGGACACAAGGATCTCATAGCAGGATCAAAGTCTAAGAAGCCAAGCAACACATGGAGGGTGAGGATACAGTCAAATATATTCCATTTTCAGAAAGTGTTAAAAACTCAGAAATCCAAGTGGTGTTTTTTATTCCTGACTGGGTGACTTGCCTGGGAAGCAGTTTTAGCTTCAAGATAATTATACTGTTGCTGTTCGTTTTTTTTTTTTTTTTTTTGAGTGTGTTTGGTTGGTTGGTTGGTTGGTTGATTTTGTTTTTCCTTTGAAAAGGCTGGTGGTGAATTATAGAAAGAGAATTTGAATTCAGGAGACCTTGGCGACTGATTATATCTTATCACTGCATATGCGTGAAGTACAGCTTGTTCTTTTTTCTTCCTCCACTTGTTTATCTCTTGCATCTTCTCCTCCTCCACCACTACTCTGTAGTGAATCACTAGTCCCCTCCTCCATTAGAGAACAGCATGGTACTTTTTCAAATGATTTTCATTCAGCTGGGACTTGGCAAACACTCTGATTTTTTCTCTGCTGATGTTTGCATTAAAATGGACAAAGTGGACAAATTCATGTGAAGTCAGTGGAATTTCTCAAGGAATGAATGTGTCTCTGTTACTTTTTGATCATATGTCCAGGGAGTACACAAAAGTTCAGTATTTTGATCAGACAAAATTTGACTTTAACTTCATTTAACTGTTGCAGCAGCAGTAAAAAATTGATTGTATGGGTTTTTTTGGGTGGGAGGGGAGGGATCTGTCTTCTGGTGTTTTTGAAACCTGAGTTCAGTCAATCTACAGGTCTCTGTTTCAAGTTCTGGAGATGCATTTGGTCTGATTTTCAAATTGCTCAGTGTTGAACTAATTTTTCTGTTGATATTGGTGGTAAAACTTCAATGGGAGCAGACTTAGGCCAGTTAAGAACTTTTCAAAATCCCACCCATCAAGGTCAAAGGAGCTAAGACAGCAGGAGTGCAGTAGGGAGAGGAAACTACACATCGCTAAGGCCTGATCAACACTGGAGGGGAGTGTTGATGTAAGATATGCAACTTCAGCTACAGGAATACCGTAGCTGAAGTCGACATATCTTATTCCGACTTACCTCTCGTCCTCACGGCGCAGGATTGATGTCCGTGGCTCCCCCATCAACTCCGCTACTGCTGCTCGCTCCGGTGGAGTTCCAGAATCGACGGGGAGCACGTTCGGTGATCGATATATATTGCAATATCCACGATAAATCGATCGCTACCCCTAAGGGTCTGGACGTACCCTTAGTCTGTGGTATCTATGTCAGAGTGAAGGAAAGGAGAAAAGGGCTGTCACATGGTATGCTAATGACACATACCAGCTATAGAGTACATAAAGTACAGTTCCATTCTATGCATCTGATGAAGTGGGTTTTAGCGCATGAAAGCTTATGCTCAAAATAAATTTGTTAGTCTCTAAAAGCCACAAGTACTCCTGTTCTTTTTGCAGTAATATCAGCAGTAACTTTCCCTCAAAATTCAGTGTATTTCAGAATTCCAGGGCTTCCACATACTGTATTGCAGGAATAGCGCATAGAGTGGACCACATGGTTCTTTTGTGGAATTTATTTTAATGCCATGGGTTAGATAAAGATATTGAGTAGTCTAGATCAACCCAGCCAAGTGCCATGCCAAAGGCCTTTTGCTGCTACATGCATTTCCGAGTCCAGTTACATCTGTGGACTTCACCTGTGTGATCAGATGTGGTTGGCCTTTATAAGTACTGCTATCTGTTCCTCCTCCCTAGGGATTGTTGTGTAGTTATAGTCTGAAAAGTGACTTGTGTGTTTTAAAAAAGCATCACTGTACTCAACACACCTGCTTCTGGTGTTTAATACTGTCTGAGTCATATTTGCTTATTTTTCTTACAAAAACAAGTTTGATCTCTTATTTGCACTTCAGGGCCAATCCAGCTACAGCATGGAAAAACAGAGAGCTGGGTTTATCATCAACAAAATTGTCAGCTAGGTTTGATTGCAAAGTGCTTACCACTGGTGATGAAAGGAGTCACAAAGAACACAGCTTGATAAGCTTGATATCCAGATAGTAAGATGCATTTGCAATGCTGGTGGTTAGAAAAATCAACTTCAGGCTTGTAAACTAAGCAAATTTCAGGCAGAATAAATATGAAACCCCTCACAGTGTCATTATTATAGAGTCATTTTTTCTGACTATAACTGCACTGAAACTTGTTCTAATTACATCAATCTTTGGCTTATGCTTTCCAGTGTCATTATTGGTATCCTACCACACTATGGCTGCTGGCGAAAAAGACATCTCCCTTACTGCTCAGGCTTTTTATTATACAGTGGGTATTTCTCTTTCAAACACTAAACTCCACGGAAGTTCTGAGTGTATGCTTGATACAGCACAGGTTTTCTAACTCCCAGTAATATCTCTTGATTTATCCGGATTGTTTGCAATGTAGCCCTTGGCAGGGCTAGTTTTGTCTCAGTCCCTGTAAAATCCTGACTTTTTCACAGAATTCTTTTCTCTTGAATTTTTCTGTCACTATTGGTTGTCACTTCACAGAGCTATGTCTCAGACTTCCCAACAGCAGGAACAAAGTTTTCAGTTTATTGTTCCAGTCTCTCTGTCCCAACAGCTACCACCCTGTGTATCTCCCCTCCATGAAATGGTGCTGAATGAATGTGCAGCAGTGTTTTTGTTTGTTTTTAAAATGAGAGACACCTCAGATTTGCCATAAATATTGCCCATGGTATTTTGTTGGGATCCTTGTTGTGAATCCTCTGAGACTATGTTCTGAGCTAGTTCATGCTGGACGGGCAGCAAGAATGAACACTCATTCTTTCTGCCCATTTTTTGATTTGGCACCAGTAGAAATTAAGCCCAGTATTCATGTTCCAAATAAAAAGGAAATCCCAGTTTGGGAATGTGTTTGAACCTGAATATGAAGTTCACCTGGCTCTGCACAGCAAATGACTCACTAAACAATTGTGTTTGAGTTTCAATCACTATATGATACTCAAAAAGGATGCCCCTTAATGTCCACAGTGTAGGTGCTAAGCAGGGGCGGCTCTGTGTTTTTTTCCGCCCCAAGCATGGCAGGCAGGCGGCTTTTGGCAGAACGCCTGCAGGAGGTCCGCTGGTCCTGCCGCCGAATTGCCGCCGCCGAAGCCACCGCTGCGCTGGTGCCTGGAGCCACCCCTGGTTCTAAGGACCAGCATACTCCATGAAGCAAAATAGGAGTTGATGTCCTTTAGAAGAACCAAGAGATGAAGCATCACACAAAGAATATATTGTGGGCTCCATTTTCAAACCTGAATACCTAAGTTAGAGCACCCAACTTTGCCCCTGGGTACTGAAATCAACATGGACACCCAAAGACCCTTTAGGGATCTTGTTCCCATTTGAGCATCCAGGTATAGATCCAAGTGCCCTAACTTAACTACCTGGATTTGAAGATTGGTCCAATTAACAGGGAGAAATGTAATCAGCCCTCTGGGACAACACTGCGTTCCTATGTGAGAATTTCTCCTTTGGATGAGAACTATGAAGTGCCATCAGCTGTGCTTGCTATCCTCCCCAGCTGAGAACTGCAAGGTGTAACTTTCATTACAAATGCTAACAAGTGATCTGATCAGGTTTTACTTCTTTTCTCCTTGAACAGAGAGTAAAAGCTACTTGCAGCTGCAGAGCAGTGGAAGAAGAGAGGACCAGCGTGTTCGGCTCGTCAGCCCCATGATCTACTTGCCCAGGAGTGCTGTCTGCATGGTGTTCCGGTACCAAGCATCTGGTGGGAGTGGGATAATGCTGCAGGTGTGGCGGGAAGCGAGCCAGGAGAAAAAGCTGTTGTGGATCATCTCAGAAGACCAAGGGGATGAGTGGAAAGAGGGACGGATCATTCTGCCAAGCTACGATATGGACTATCAAGTAAGATGATAAAGGGCCATTTGTTCTCAGCTTCCAGTGGCTTTTAGTGATAGTTATATCAATATTTCAAAGGGCTGTGCCCATTCATCATTAGGGAACGTTGTTGAGCGGAGCTGTTTTCATTGTATTTCTTATGTTGCTATAGTAACTAAATAACACTCTATTTGTTATTCAGAATGTGCCTGTCCTTATACGCAGACTTAGGGTTTTGTTCATCTTGTTGCCTTTTATATTCCTGAAATCTCCCCTTTTACAAATATTTTCCTCCCTTTCCTTTTAGATGTTTATCAGGTAATCTGACAAGAGACACAAAGCCCTAAGGAGCAAACACAAACAAATCCTGCCAGCAGAAAGGTGGGGAGGTGGGAGGGAGGGAGCCCACTTTGAAAAAGAGAATGAAAAAAAAGCAAACACCACGTTCCTGACCTTGGCTCCAAGTCTGGGGGTTGGGGATGGGAGAGGGTGAAATCAGGTCTGTGTGCACCTTGAGACCAGAAACCATTCAAGGCAAGCAGACTTAACAGCCTGATCCTGCCTCCATTGTGTCAGTAGGAAGAGGATCGGGCCCAGATAGATGCAACCCATGTGCCCAGTCCTGCAAAATCTCTCCAAAACTGCCAGCACCCCATTGTGAAGTTAATGAAAGGGTTTGCAAAACAGTGTATCAATCTCTCCTCCAGCCAAAGAGCAGCTACGGTTGGCTGGTAAGGCAAGCCAAAGCTCAGCCAGCTAGCCAGAGAACATGTGCTGCCTATTCTTATTTCTTATTGAGTCACTGTGCTCAGCATTGTCCAAAACAGAAGGGAAAACATGGTCCCCGTGCCGTGGAATTTAGGGTCTGACCCTGCAGTCTTGACTTGCAAAACTCCCAGTTGAGGTCGGGGGGTGGGGGCGGGTTTGCTTGTGTGAGGACTGCAGGATTGGGCTTCAAGTTATCAGTGGAAAGGAAGCAATGGCTGCAAACATGAAGCAAAGGTCTTTGTACCGGTGTCCCTGGAGATGTATTGCTGGTTTGTGTGCGTTCATTTGGCTTTTTAATAAAATATCAATGCACGCAATGTGCTTCCAGATAGGGTACCTGGCATTTAGATAGTATTTTGCATGTTAAAAATGATGCACAGCTACTAAATAACTAACTGAATATTACTTAAGTAATGCAGGTATTTTCACTCAGCATTTTTCACAGCTTAATATTATCACTTTAATCTTACTCCAGGTATTAAACCTCTTTTTTATCATGTCCCGTGTCCAGTATTAACTCAGTCAGCTAGCTCCTCAGCTGGTATAAATCCATGTTGCTCCATTGACTTCACTGGAACTATGCTGATTCAGTCCTGCTGAGCCCATGATAACCAATGAAACCCCAAGTCAATTGCCTTGTTTTGTAGTCCCTGAAAAATAAGTTTTATTCAAACAAACTTCAAGTTGGGAATCCAGCTGTCAACTGATGGGCCAAATGATGAACTCCCTGAATTTTCACTCAGTCCCTACTCAGACAGAACTCTCACTGCCAATAGAAGTTTTGCCGGAGTGAGGACTGGTAAAACCAGGTAAGGATGCCATCATTTGGCCCCTTGCCATTAGCTTCTCAGGTGTGACTGAAAAGTGGGGAGCACATTTTCAGCTCTTTCTCGCAGGGGAACAAGGACTGCTTGTGCTGCTTGGGAGTGGAAGCCTAACGGTGACATTTCTGTTCTGATTTGCTTGTAGATTGTGTTCGATGGTGTTATACGCAAAGGCCATTCGGGAGAAATTGCCATCGATGACATCCGGATTGGCTCCGATATCTCCCTAGAGAATTGTATGGGTACGTAAACATCTGTCTTGCAGACTTATAGATATTTAGGGCCAGAATGGATCTTTGTGACATCTCGTCTGACCTCCAGCATAACACAGCTCATGGAATTATACCCGGTGATTCTGGTATCCTCTCAGCTGCACAAAATGAAACAAGGAATCACAGTTGCATGCAGCAAAAGTAGTCCAGTTCATGAGATCCTTTGTTTCTAGGATTCTGCCAAGGAACTGGAACTCTTCTCCTGCCTGAGCTGTAGTGAGTTTTTGGATTTCAACAAAGCTACTCTTTGCATCTGAAGGATATCAGGGAAAATAAGTCCCTAGGGAACATAAGTACTGGTGTCAAAGGCATCAAGAGGAATATATATGTCTACAGAGGAGGGCTGAAACAATAGGTGACGTTATTAAGGAACACTCTGTAGAAAAAGGATATACACAAAATTTAAAAGGAAAGTGCTAGACACAGGAAACCAGCTGCCAGTCAACATTACATGCTTGGAGGGACTGATGGATTCAATAGGAGCCTTTTCTAATGAGAAATAAATAGCAGAGGGGTTTTATAGCAGTGTTAACACAATAATGAAAGAGAAGCTTGTGCTAGAATTCATCATTTCCTCGTTCAGGGCAAAAGTCAGGTAGACAGGTTCATTAAACATGAAAGCTACATAAGCTTTAAAAACGTTTATTAGAGGTTTACCACTGGAATGGTAATTCAACTGTTCATCCGTCTAGCCTACCCATCCCTCTATTGTATTTAGATAATGGCAGTCCCCAGATAATGAACATGGGATAGAATCTGCCAAGATGTTCATTCCCATTGATTTCAATGTCCTGGCAGGGTCTGGCCCTAGAGGAGTGGTGGGTGGAGTTGGACTATGTAAAATATCTAATTAGTGGGGTCTGTGTTGGCAGACATCCATGGGAGTGGGCCTCCCATTCTGTACAGCAGCAGGAGAAGTGCTTGGCTGTTGGCCACACCTAACCGGACTGAAATCAGAGTCTTTCCATTGGAGCTGGCCGTGGCCCAAGGTGGACTTAAAAAGGTTACATCAGCAAGCTGTCTCTGCACAGATTGCCAGGGGCCTCCTAAATTCAGCAAGATAGGACACTAGGACAAGCGAGAAAATGAACCACACATAACAGTTGTTAGTCACGTTGCTTAATGCACCACTGGAAGGCTCAGATACTGCGGTGATGAGGGCAGTACAAGAGCTTGAATAGAATAGAATAGAATAGAATAGAATAGAATAGAATAGAATAGAGGTCAACTTCTTGTCCTGGAGTGGTTCTGAGCTCCGTGGGTCCAAGTTTCTTTGAAGCTTTGAACTCTACTGACCGCTTGCCCTCGTGCCAAAAGAGCTAATGTTGCATGTGAAAAATTCTGTGTTGGCATTTGACAAACATGGCATGGCGTCCATAGCATAAGAAAGAAATGCGAATGATGAATAATACTAATAACTTTTCTTTTCTAGCTTTTTTAAAATACTCAAACTTGCCTGATTAGCCAATATTTTGTTTTTATCCACATGTAAGAAAAGCTTTAAGTGTTAAAACAAAGCCCTTTGTAAGTCATAAAGGTCCAAAAAATGTTAGACACTAGCTCTAAAAATTGCTTCAGACTGCTACATAGATTTACTTGTATCTTTTCAGGAACTTAAATCTGGACCTATGAACCTAATAGTAAATGGTGATATTTTGGTTTTGATTATGCCTGACAAAGGGATTATTAAATGGTTTTAACTGAAAAATGTAACGCTATTTCAGCTGTAAGGTAACTTCTGAAGCCACTAGAGTAATATGAAACAATATGCACATACCACATTCCCTCTTTGTCAGCACCATAAAAATAACTGACAAGGGTAACAGGCTACTGTTTTTAAAATGTAATCCTGGGAAGTAATCTGATTCCATTTCAGCCTGAAAAGAACTCTAACTCTCAATAATTTTTTCCTTTTGAAAACCTGTCACTCGTGTTCTGAACTTGAGCGATGATTTCACAGTGCTCTATACAGCCACAGCCTGGTTCTATGACTCACAGGCGTAATGCAGAAGTAATCTAAAAATACTCAGAAATCTATTACTTTTGAGAGCAAGTAATCACTACTAAGCACTGATTGTTGTTTTTCAGATCCAGTAATTTGTAACAGATCACTTCTTCAAAGTAACTGCAAAAATCACACTCCTTTGTTTATCGGAACTGTAAGACAGAGGGATGCATGGCTAGCCAGAAGTGATGTGGCCTGTGAAAATTGAAACTAGAGATGGGCTGGAACCCAGACCCCAGATCCAAATACCACCCACCTTTCAAGGTGTTTTGGAATCTGAACACTGATTCAGATTGGGATTTGGTAGCAGGCTCCTATTCCTATGATGAGTGAATCCCTGAATTCAAACACTTCTGAATTTGGGGCATATTGTACCCTGAAGTCTGGATCTAAATCCAACTTTTTAGCTCACGCTAATCTCAGACTGGCTTTGATGGCATGTGGCCCATCGGTAACTGCCAGTAGCAAAAATTCCCAATGGCTGGAGACGGGACACTAGATGAGAGGGCTCTGATTTACTACAGAGAATTCTTTCCCAGGTGTCTGCCTGGTGTGTCTTGCCCACATGCTCAGGGTTTAACTGATCGCCATATTTGAGGTTGGGAAGGAATTTTCTTCCAGGGCAGATTGGCAGAGACCCTGGGTTGTTTTTTTTTGCCTTCCTCTGCACAGCAGCGCCGGCAGCCTTTTTGGCGCCATAGGCGGCGGAAGGACCTGCCCTCAAAATGGTGCCTCTGACAGAGGCGGCGGAAGGTCCTGCCCCCGAAATACCACCGACGACTGCGGCGGCCAACTATCCGGCCACCGCAGTTGCCGCCCCCCAAATGTCAGCACCCTAAGCAACCACCTAGGTAGCCTAATGGGTTGTGCCAGCCCTGCCACTGCAGCGTGGAGCACAAGTCATTTGCATGTTTAAACTAGTGTAAATGGTGAATTCTCTGTAACTTGAAGTCTTTAAACCATGATTTGATGACTTCAGTAACTCAGCCAGAGGTGAGGGGTCGATTTCAGGAGTGGGTGGGTGAGGTTCTGTGGCCTGCAATGTGCAGGAGGTGACACTAGATGATCATGATGGTCCCTTCTGGCCTTAAAGTCTGTGAAAGAGAGGCCTCTTCAGTACTGTGAAATCCACACCCCTGATTCCATTGAGGGGCTCCTGTGAGTTATCGCAGCGTTTGCTAGATAGAGTTGCCACCTTTTAAATGCAAAAGAAAACGTAGCCCCCCTGGCCTGTCAAGACAAGCCTACCACAACTCCAACAACAAGGTAACTCCACAATACCCCCTTCAACAGTCACTTATAGTATCTAGAGAGGTAATGATTGATAACTTCATTGATAACAAATGGGCATTTGTTTTATCAGCGCATTTTGCAAGCCTGTCTTTGTAGTCTATTTCATTTAGCCCATTGTCACTGAATGTGCAGTTTCTGATTTCAATCTTTTTTTTTTCCGGGCGTGTGGTAGGATCACTTGCACCATTGTCAGGGTAGATGGTGTTGCTGCAGGTGGTGAGTGCCTCCTCACATGGCCAGGAGAACGCAACAGAGGAGGAGAAGGACGCTGGTGTATGATTTTGGGTCTCACCCAGGAATTTATATACAGTTGGTGGGTCACCTTAGTAAAAAGTTTGGGAACTACTGGATTAGGGCTCCCCATTTAGTCACAGTGGTCACAGATGCTGATGTCGAGCCCGAGGAGATGTCACTGATAAGTCACTAGGGACGCATCCAATGTGATCTTCTGTTTGTTTTAAACATTCTCCCTTCTAAAATCAGAATATTATTTTCCATTTGCAGAACCCATCACAGCTTTCCCAGGTGAGAACTTCTACATTCCAGGTAAAATGGCACTTATTTGAGTAATTTCTCTGATGGCATGATTTCATTTTTGTTTTTTATTTTTTTAATCAGTGTGCGTGCATATGAAAATAATGTGCGCTGTTACGAGACAGGAGAAACTGTAAATGTGTAATATGCCTTCGCATCAGCAGAGGGCACTAGCCTATGCACTCTTTGTGCAGAGGAGGGGAGAGGATAGCAGAGCAGGCTTTGCTACCTCATGTCTAATTAAAGTTCGGAAACCCATTATCAAGACAAATAAGACCGGATAAAGTGCTCTGCTTCACAATGCCCAGGGAGGCGCAATAAAGCTTAAATGTAGGACCCAGGAGCAAAGACTAACCACCAGTAGATTTAACCAAAAAAAATTGGTAGTGAGTCAATAATGAAAGGGGTGGCAATGATTTATTTTATCATGAAGATGGGTGCTTTCCAGTGTACAGATGCCAAAGCTATTAGTGAGGTACAGTGGCAGCAGGCCTGTTTGCAAGGAGAAGGAAATTAGGCGGTAGAATTGGAAGAACAACTGCCACCAGGAGTTTGGAAGTTGACATTCAATAAAAGAGAAACAAGGTGAAATGATGCATTTAATAGCGTAATGCTAGTCTAAAGAATAGCAAATGGGATTCTTCTCTTTGATAAAACCTACAGAGTAAAACAAAAGGAAGAGGAATTCAGAGATAGTGCCTGCTCATTAAACATGTTTCTGGTTCAGCAGGGATGCTGTTTTCTACACTGAAAAAATGTGATCTGTCCTCTTTTGGGGAAGATTTTTCATCTTTTTTTCAGTGTCTCCAGGCTCACTACCTCTCCAGGAGTGAATGTGTAGATTGTCAAACTCCAAAAAAGGAAAAGCAGGAATCCTTAGTTTTAAAAGGCATTCTGCCTATTTTAAAATGGCCCCTTTATTTTCAGCTGGTTATAATATCCTTCCTGACCATCTCTCCTAAACTATTGCATGGAACTGTTAAAAGGTGTTGGGTTTCACCCCAGAGCTAATTGCTTTTCAGTGATTGGTGAAGCCGTTCCTTTGTCAATAGTTTTTAAAGTGCTTTGGGATCCATGGCTCCAGATGAAAATGATCCAAAGCCCACTGGCATTGCCAGAGAATCTCCCATTGACTTCAGTGGGGTTTGGACCAGCCTGTAAGTTATTGGCATTAGAAGAGACACCCTCAGAGTTAACAATGAGCTAATATTATAGTTATGGTGATATTCTTAATGTAAGCTTTCTAGGTATTTGGCTTGTTTATATATCCTTCCACTGAGACCCACAGCCTTGGTGAGAAGCTGGTACAGTATTCTAGCCCAATGATCTAAAGCCTTGTAACCATTACACAGACCATTCCTGTACGCTGCTATATAATGTACTTTCTTTTCCTAAAGGCACTAACCAGCCTGTGTTCTTGGGCTCTATCCTATTACAAGCTTCCTTTGAGACTGTGTCATATTGCCATAGCATCTCGGTCGGGCTCTCTGTACCCTTTGTGGAGAACCTCTGCAGAGCATTCAGAGAGAGACTGGGACATGAACTAAAAATAATGAGCGAAATCCTGGCCCTGTTGAAATCAGTGGCAAAACTTCCATTGACTTCAACAGTGCTGTGATTTTACCCAACACACTCAACCCCCCAGCCCATGTGCAGGCAAAAGTAGAAGGGCGGCACTGGCTGGAGACCCTCATCCACGAACACCCTTCCCAGTAGCTGAAACTGAGGGAGGAGGCTATCACCAGCTAAATACCTCCCAGGGCCTGGCTGGTGAGGGGGAATTGAGAGGCTGATGGGCCAGACCGGCAGTAGGAGGGAGTGGGAGCAAGAGCTTTCTGTGGGGCAGGGAGGAAAGCAGTGGTTTTCTGGTTGATTGTTGTGTCCCAGAAATGATAGAAATACCAGCAGTTCTTCCCTTCCTCCATCCTGTGTTCACATGCACTGATTTGTTCACTGTGACTTAACAGTAAATCCCAGTGTTTGGTTTCTAGATGGGGAAAGTGATTGAGGAAGGCTGAGTCTCAGGCTAAAGCAGAGGTTTAATAATCTGAAGGCTGCCAAGAAAGTCTTATTGCTACGACTGTTATTACTCCATACATGTGCTCTGGGCCACCATTTCCTTTACTGCTGAGGTACTGCTACAGGTCCCATCATGCACTGCTCCATCTCAATGCAGAGAATGGGCACACTAATCAAGATGGAGTGTTACATGGTAGGACCTGTGGTCGCCGTGGATCTCACCTCTTTTTCAAGGAGGAGGATAGCTGGAATCAACCTGTCCTTGTGCTAATTAGGTGCATCCCTTTGGCTCCTGGCAGGACAAAGTTCATGTTCCCCTAGATTAATGTCCTTTTAATATCCAGCAAAACTGCTTGCTCCAAGGGCAGATTGAAAAACCCAGACAGTTTAACTATAACCCAGTGTGGATGCATGGGCCGTGGTAAGTCTAACGAACATCTCAGCAAGTGGGTCAGGCTTTGATAGGACCAGTCAAGTGTGCATAAACTATGACCCCATTTGAGATATGGAACATTTGACCCTGACAAAAAAGGCATTACAAGATCCAGTGTCTGGAAGCTGAATGAAGCTAGACAAATTCAGGAGCAAGTTTTTAACCATTACCACAACTTCCCTGGGAACGTGGTAGATTCTCCATCTTTAAAAATGGATGTCTGTCTAGCTTTACATCAGCCAGCAGGTCTGGGCTTGATGCTGGAGTCATTTGGTTGAAATACTATGGCCTGTGTTATACAGGAGGTCAGACTAGATAGTCATAATGGCCCTTTCTGGCCTTGGAATCTATGAAAAACAAGTCCATATTGGCATATTTTTCAGTGATTTCTAAGAGGACCATGTATCTGTGACATGGTTGTGGCACAGGGCCACAGACTTAGGGGTTCTAGACATATTATTTTCTACTTTTGTCCTTTATGATTTTTGTTCTTACTTAACTAAATCTTTGGTTTTAATGTTAAATCCTGAAATTGCTGTGTGGCTGGGAGGGTGGAGTGGTAGTGTGTAGGCAGCACAAGGGTGAACGTCAGCACACGTTGCACACAAACAAAATGTCCCAGAGCCTGTAGTCTGAATCAGACTTACAATGATATGCATCCCAAGTCATGCATAAAACAAAGTGCACACGAACCTGACAGAAACAGAAAGGCGCTTTTTTTTTTAGAACTAGGGCTCTAATGAATGAAAGAAAGGAGAGTGTGTGGGATGTGTGGGAGAACGTAAGGGAGACCAGCAAAGTAATGTAGTTAAGAGGATGGGTTTTTTTCATCTTAGCAGAGCATTTTTCTATATATAAAATAAACTACCAGAAAACAAAGAGCCAGTAAAACAGAGCCGATAACATTGGTGTACTGTATGCATGTACTGAATGACTGACAGCTATTTATAGCAGTCGGCAGCATAAGGAAGAACTACATTTAATGCTACAAGTTGGTTTTGTTAATGCTTGAAGACAAATGAGTGGAATTCCTTAACTAGTTGAGTTGCTAAATTGACTTTCCAGACCTCTGCTATCTCCTCAGCCTACCTTGGGCCAGTGTGATGTAGTAATTAAAGCAAGAGACCTGGTGCTAGATCCTTGGGACCGGGCTGGAGTAGAGCAGAGGTGGCTTGAAGCCATCTTTATGTCCTCCCAGTTCTGAGCTGGCCATGGGCTGGCTCAGTTTCTGGAGCAAGTTAGAGTAGCATAAGGGTTTCTCTAGATTGCACTGAGCCTTAGCCTCGAAGGAGCTAGGTATCTTTGGAGTCCAACGTTGCTCTAGTCACACTCTTCCCCTCCCCCCAAGCCATGCCAGCTGCACCAGTGGGGCTGGGAAGGTGTGGTATAGAGTTGACTGCACAGGCCCTATACCATCCAGGATCCCCCTCTACTCGGGGGAATAAAAGCTAATCAGTTTTGTGGCTGCTGGGGTCAGAACTTCTAGTTTCCCTTCACATTTCTGGCCCCATCTAATGTACAGCCCTGGATGTTAACCTCTCTATGCCTCAATGTGCTTCTCAAATAAATGCATAGTATAATGAATCCATGTCTGGTAGTCAGGGCGCCTGGACTCCATGGCACGGGGAGACCAAATTCTGCGGCCACAGCCTCTAAAATCCACTGTGACATTAACTGATCACCCTTTTGTTCCCCTCTCCTCAATCCCCACACGTGCACTGGCCCAGACCTGAAGATGCTCAGGGATGTGAAATTCATGGACAATAGTTTTCAAGGATGGGTTCTTTCTCTGTACTCCCCCAAGAGGTTTAGCTCCCACAGTGTTCTTCGGCAGCCAGGCTCAGCACCTCCTTTTCCCCTCATGCATGCCAGGGAAGGGGGAGCTTATACCTATCTTCAGCAGCTCATTACCCTGGCTCCCAAGGTCCTGGCGGCTGTAGTGTTTCTTCTCCAGGCCGCCTAGCTTGCCAGCCTACACTTCTGGCTCCCCTTTGCCTGGCTGTAAGCTCTGGCTTCCCAACCCCCTGCTGCTCAGTTGCATGGTACAGTGCAGAACATGAATTCCAATAAATGCCCTCTTGTGGAGAAATCTGGAGAGCAAGAGGCAAGTTCCAGAAGGGTCAGGGGAGAGACTCAAAATCAGGCACTTGGCTGCAACAAAATGGCAAATTCTCCAGCAAAACTGCAGAACTTCAGGGGATCTTAGGAAAATGCCAAATTCCAAAGATACGGAATTGCAGAGTCCACTGGGCCCTGACTGAGGTGAATGGTTCAGTTCACACCTATCAATACGATTGTTTCAGACTCTCTGCAGACTCAGGCAGGCATTGCTGTCTTGGTTACACTGTTCACATTTTAAGATTATGTCTGCAAGCATAAAAGGACAACACTTTTTTTTAATCAACGTTGAGATTCTGGGCATGATTTCTGAGGCCAGGAGCAAATTTGGTGGTAAATTCCATGATGTACCTGGGGTCGTAGCTCAGAGTAGCTGTGTGAGGCAAAGTTAATTGTTTGTGAAGCTCTCGTCAATGGAAAGTGTTATGTAAGCACATCGTATTGTTATCCAGGCTATGTACTACTGGCCTTTGCACTCAGAATTGAGCCTTCAGTGTTTGAGATGCAGCTGCTGTAATGCTACTTCTCATGCCCCATCTAGCTGTCGGATTAAGAGTAGGTGTTTCTGAGCAAGCAAGGATGGTGATTAGACATACGTACATTTGTTAGGACTCAGCTAAGTGGATTTGCTTTTGGAAACAGTGACTGGTTATCTCTGATACTCGCTGGTATATTATACACCTTCACAGAGGTCTGGCAAAGACCCTGTCATTTAAAATTAAATAAGTGCCCAGGTCCATTTGGCAGAGGGAAGGCAAGTTTCTTTCACACACGTCTGCATCCTTCACCTAAAGAAAGCGCAATCCTTGATTTTAAATAGAAGAAAGCAGCAAGCCTTTGGGAATGGAGAAGAGAAGACTACTCTCTTTTCCAGCCAAGGCATGAATTTAAGGTATTTGGGGCCAGATCCTCAGCTGCTGTGAACAGGC
Source organism: Gopherus flavomarginatus (assembly GCF_025201925.1). NCBI lineage: Eukaryota > Metazoa > Chordata > Testudines > Testudinidae > Gopherus > Gopherus flavomarginatus. The sequence continues at coordinate 19,873,464 of NC_066626.1, read as the reverse complement.
CTCACTCCTCTCACTTCGATAGTGCTATGCTGGTATACACCAGCTGAGAATCTGAGCCTTGAAGTGCCGGTTAGCGCCAAACAGCCATAATTAAAACGTCTGTAGGTTTCCATTCCTGTGCTGCCTGGGCGGCAAGCAGAGATCTAGTGGAGATATTTGCATCGTTTGTCATTTTGCAGGACAGTTTGTACTTTTACACCCTCCCCAAAGAGATCAGCAGTTTATTACTTGGGTATTGTTTTATGACCACATTGTAAACTCTCTTCTCAGTGCACCAGCCAGTTTGAAATAAGGCAGTCTTTCTACAAGAACATTAAATAAACATTCTCATTTGGAATTTTTTTTCCGTCGGCACTTGTGTGCACTTCCTTTCAGCTCAGTGTGGTCAGTAATCTCCTCTTACCCATCCCCTCACACTTTGCATACTGCCTAACAACGACTGCACACTGCCATTGGGTAGCCACATGTGCCCACATGGGGCGCAGAACTGTGCTAGCTCAGGGTTTCTCAAATGGGTCGTCACTTGTGTAGGAAAAGCCCCAGGTGGGGCGGGCCGGGCTGGTGTGTTTACCTGCCCAATTGGCAGGTCTAGGCGATCGCGGCTCCCACGGGCCACAGATCACTGCTCCGGGCCAATGGAAGCTGCTGGAAGCGGGGCAGGCCGAGGGACTTACTGGCCGCCGCAATCTGCGGCCAGGGGGAGCCGCGATCGGCCGGACCTGCAAACGGGGCAGGTAAACACTCCAACTCGACCCGCCAGGGGTTTTCCCTACACATGCGATGACCCCAGTCTGAGAAACCCTGTGCTAGCTACAGCTGTGTGCAGCACATCTGTTCCCCTACCTTTGCATGATAGAAATAACCCAGTGTGGGTCTATTTAAAGAAAAAAAACTGAGGGGGCGGATTTTAGGAACCCCCTCCAAATATTTGATAGGGAGCAAACCAGGCTCCCTCGTGGTAGCACTATGGGGTGGAGCAAGTAGCCCCTGCAGTGGCATGAGGTGACAACAGCGCCTAGGGCCCCTTACAGCCAGGTATGTGGGGAGGAGGGGGCAGATTGGCCAACCCCATCCAAGAGTCTTGTAGGGTCAAGACTGGCACCACCACCACCCCTCACCCCTCAGGAACTGGCTCAGGGAGAGTGGATGAGAGGATGATAGTCAAATGGGGTTTATTATTTAGCATGTGTATTATTGTAGTGCCTTGTCGTGTTGTGCTTTTCTTTCCTTGTCTTTCATGGCCCCCCACTACCATAGCATCTGAGCACATCACAATCTGTGATGTATTTATCCTCACCTGGGAGCTGGGCAATGCTGGTGTCCCTATTGTACATAGGGCCGTCCTTTCCAGCTTCGTAGGGCACCAGGAAATTTGGGGCACCGGTAAGTAGAGCGACCCGGCCTCAGCCTGCTCTAGTCCCCTGGCTCCCAGCCGCACCACCGGCGAGTGCTGGGGGGCGGTTCCCCCCCTCCTCCCAAGGCTGGGAGCCAGGGGAGCAGAGATAGGCTGGGGCCGGGTCACGCCACTTCTCACAGGAAGTAGCCAGCCCCCCATCCCCCCTGTTCCCGTGGAGGCCTGGGGCAGGGCCCCACACAGCCCCCTGCAGAGGCCTGGAGCCAGCCCCCACACCCCGCAGAGGCCTGGGGCCCCACTCAGCCCCTCTGAGGGGGGGGGCTGCATAGGGCACCAAAATAGCAAGGGACGTCCCTGATTGTACAGATGGGGAACTGAGGCACAGAACTGCTCAATTACTTGCCCAGTCACACAGGTCAGACATTCTTGGCATGTCTGCTTATGCCCAGAATAGGCGCAGCCCTGGCAGCCACACTACAGGCTTCTCCCATGCTGCCCTGCCCATGTCCCTCCACTCTGTTCTGGAGGGACTGCCTCTGTGGGAGGGTGAAAGGAGAGTTCATCCTTCTGTTACCACCCAGTAAATGACCTCTCTGCTGAGACACAGGCCAATTAATGATGGTTGTGACTGTGTGTGTATCGGGGAGGAACATACACTTCTTCTGAGAAAGGAGACTCTTTCTTGCCTGGAATTACAAATGTGTGAGTCGTTTCCAATCTCCTGCGCGAAAGAAGCAGGATGTACCCTATCAGTCTTTACCAAGCGCTCTGGATGCTGTTTTGATCCCTGTTTTTCACTTCCATCACCTTTTGTGACTAAAAAGCAAAACTGATCTCCTATGTAGGCTACAGCAGAACAAAACTCTGCAGCCCTACCACATAGATGACCACCTCAGTCTCGTAGGACACCTGGGGGAGGTAGGTGGGGACTGTTATGGGAAACATCCTTGCTGTGTGCATAGGAGGATTCATCCTTCAGTATTTCGTTTTCCCCTTGGAATCTTCTGCGCATGCACTGAAAACAGACACAGAGTTGGTTGCCAAGCAGCAGTTATTATCAGTGAGCTGAATAATAAGTTGACACCAAATCACAGAAGCCCACAAACTATCCACTTTAAGATGCTCCTGGCAATTCCATCTGTGTGGGAAGAGTCCCTCTATTGCAGAAATGATAGCAAAATGAGAGAAGCGTCAGGCTGCCTCCAGAGAAATACTAAAATGTCTTTGTTCAACAACAGAACAAGTGATCTGGAAAGTTTCCTCAGAGACTCTCGCCCATGGACCAGCCAATCAATAAATTCCAAAAGTGCATCCCCAGTTAGATAGGATTTGTCTCCAAAAGCAACATTTGAGTAATAGTTGCGTTAGCATTAGTGCCGCCCTGCTTTAGTGAGATAGGTGGGTTTTAGCCTAAACATACCACTTAGCATCTTCTGAGTCTGTTGGAGGATATATGTGTGCGTGGGCTGGAAATAAAACAGAATTTGTATGTATGCTGTATTATCCCGACATGACCTGTAAAACAAATACCTCAGCCACAAAGCGATACATGCCTCCCTCCACCTTCCTTTTCTGTTTGAGAGATGTGCTGGCACAAAAAGGGTTAAACGTGGAGGAACAGGGAGAGCCCTAGACACTTAACCAAGCCTGAATTCAGCGACACAGGTGGCTGATGGTAGTTTAGTTTCAGCAGCGTGGATTGTGCATCCCTGGCTTGCTAAACGTTTGAAGATTGTGGGCTTGATGCAGGAATTGCTGGGTGACAGTCCACAGCCTGTGCTATACAGGAAGTTAAACTAGACAATCGTCATGGTCCCATCTCTATGCAGAGGTCTAGGGCACCCTGGCGAGAGATCTTTTTCACTCTTTTTTCTCTTAAGAATGAAGAATATTTCTCCCTCTGATTTCTTTCCCAGCATTCTATTGCGACTTCCTTATTGCTTTGCTGTGAAACTCTACCTCCAGTTAAAACAGTGACGTTTTGTCATTGCCTGCCACAACTGTCATGTGGAGACAAGACAAAGCTGATTCGGGGAAGGCCCCCCCCCTCCAAAAAACCCCCAAAAAACTGGATTTTATTCATATCAAAAATGCTGGAATTTGTATTTAAATCCAGGTTGATTAATTAATAAGCCACTTTAATATGTCTGCTCATCCAACTCCCAAATTGTGTTTCTCCCAAAAAGGAAGTTTTGTATCTGGAGCTGGGTCACATAACCTCACTTAATGCTGTTCTGTACTCTTGAAAGCATGTGTGTTTCTTTTTATTAGTCTGCATGCATCCCACCTAGCAACACTCTTCTGTGTCTCTCCACCAGGGGGCACCCTTCTGCCAGGGAGCGAGCCCACAGTGGACACGGTGTCAGTGCAGCCCATCCCAGCCTACTGGTATTACGTTATGGCCGCCGGAGGTGCTGTTCTGGTGCTGGTCTCCGTCGCGCTGGCCCTTGTGCTCCACTACCACCGGTTCCGCTATGCGGCCAAGAAGAGTGATCACGCCATCACCTACAAAACCTCCCATTATACCAACGGGGCCCCTTTGGCAGTGGAGCCCACCCTAACAATAAAACTAGAGCAAGACCACAGCTCGCGCTGCTGAGAGCCGAACAGGAGCAAGAACAAAACAAACAAAAACAAAAATTCAGACTCCAAATACGTTGCCTCGATTTTTGCACTTTTCTCCTCCCCTAGCGTCTGTGTGAACTCTAGACATCTCTGTCCCTGTCCCCTACCTTCCCAGCCCTTCCTGTTCTTTTACAACCTCTAAACTAATGCTGCAGCTTGGATCGCCAGGCGAGAGATCCCGCCCGTGTCACTTTGCAAGGGAACGCTCCTCTTTATTATTTTCAAAGACTGATTCTCCCAGTAGGCAACCTGCAAGGAAACTTGATGGCAAGTCGAGAAGCTGGTGTGCGTGCGTGCGTCTATATAAATCTATGTATGTACGTGTGCATGGGAGCGTGTGAGGCTGACTGACTGAATGTATATTTAAAAGAGGCCCCTTTTTAACTTGCTTGTATTGCTTCTGCTTACACAGGGAATGCGTTAGCCCCTGTGGAAGGCCTGGGATACCATTTGCGATAAAGATACTGATTTGTTTACTTGGGGAAGAAAACAATGCTTTTTTGTTGCCTTATCTAGCTTTGGCTGGGTTTATATTTCATATCGGAATGTCAGCGGGTGCGTAAGGAAAAGAACAGGCCATGCTGAACAGTCCAAAAGACCCCCTTGGATGGTGGGAAGAATTCAGAGAGGGTCATAGCCATTCAGAATTAAGACCCATCTTCTTATTTCTTCAGCCAGCATGATAACACAGCCATTGTTTGGTAGCGGAAACCACCTCCCACCCCACCCCGTCCAGAAGTGAATCTATTTCAAGTTGCCTTATAACAGAGAAGCTCGTAAAGAATGTTTAGTTTATATCTGTTAATCCCAGCCTTGGAGTAACGTGTAGACTTAAAGCAGATCTAAGGTGGATGTTAAATACTGTAGTTAATTGAATCTGAGGTTTATTTATTTTTTAAGGAACCTCACTCCGGATGCTGATGTTTTTATGTTGATCTTTTTGCAGGGGAAGTGGGAATCCTCTTCCTTGTCATTTTACTAGAAATTTACAAAAGACGAGTCTAATTTACCTTCTGTTTTCTCTGCCCAAGTTCGTAGCTGCTGGATCATAAAATGGCTAATTGACTTTCTAGAATGTCAATTACTTTTGCATTTGCTAATGTTCTGCTTCTTAGAGCATCAGTAACATCTAGCAAACAAAGCACTAGCAGGCAGGCCTGGTGAAATCCAGATATTGTTGCATCTCTAACTAAGGAGAAATAATGGAAACCAAGATAAGCCTCCATCTATTGATTGGCTCTGAAGCAATGCAGCGAAAATGTCTTATATAAATTACCAAGCGATGACATGCAAAGGTGGTTTGAATCATTAAGTCTGATCTATTTGTGCAGAATGCACCTCCATGGAACAAAGTTCAGGCTTTTTCACGTTTAGTTGTGGCAAGTGATCAGATCCCCACCATTAAGACCTCCAACCACCCTGTCTGCCCCATGCCCCCAGAAAAAAAAGATAACAGTTCTGCTTACTGTTTGCAGTCTTGCTCATTCTGTCAGATCAGGAAAGTGTGTCCCACACATGCAGGCTTGGCACGTATCACGAGAGAGACCAAGGCTGCTCGAGTCTTAGCCAATCCCCAGTGATGCACGTCCATGGGGATGTGTCTCTCTTGTTCTCCCCTTCCCAGCCTTAGTCAGCAGCATGCTTCAGTGCATGCGGCAGTTTACTCTGCCGATTTCAGAGATGCCCGCTTAGCTGGTAACATCACACAGTGCTGCTTTGGTAGGGAGATAGTTTTTAAAGTGCACAACATCTAAAACCGATTCTCTGCATTGAGCACATGTGGTGGTGGATGCATCTAGAAAGAGAGAGATGTGTAGAGTAAACACACATCTGGGATTGCAAGCCTGGGGGCCAGGGGACTAAGTGCCTTCAACTCCCATTGAAGTCAGGAGGCACTCAGGGGCATCCATCACCTCTCAGGATGCATTCAGTACCACGTGAGCCCTGGGAGAGCTTCTTCCAGCATGGAAGTCGTTTATTAGTGAGCCTCTTCATTACGTAGCACTGGCAGGATCGAACATATCACTTCTGCTATGAAATCCCCAATGCTAAGTTATCAAAGATAATAGTGGACATAAAATATTGAAAGTCTGTTGGTGCATTTTCAGATCAAACCTACAGTTTCAGTAGGGTAGGGAAGCCTCTAGTCATATTTCCGAAGTTGGTACGACACCCCTGTGTAAAATTCTCCTCTTGGCTACAGCAAGGCAGGCCTGCTGACGTTCGGGAGGGGGCTTTGGTGTACGTGAGAGGAGGATTTGAGGGCCAATCTTAAAAATAAAAATCACCAAAGACGACAACAACAGAAAAAAGATTTTTACTCCCAATTTTTCCCCTCCTAGAACTGTGACATCCCCAGCATCGCGCAGTTGCCTGTGTGTGAAAATATCTTGTGGAAATTTGAAACTCTTTAAAGATGTATTGTGTGGAATGTAATAAAAGGATGATATTTTTATACAAACATCTGGGGAGGGTTTCTTTCTTTGTTTATGAGAATGACATTGGGCAAACTGATGTTTCATTGCACGTTCCCTTCAGAGTTGTATTGCTCTTTCCTTTAGTAACTCAAAGCTTGATTATGCTTCCGTTCAAGTCACTAACAAAAAACCTCATGGCCAGATCTCCAGCTGGTGTACATGAAGTCAGTGTAGGTGTTCCAAGATTATAATCAGCTGAGAATCTGACTCCCCCTATGCTCAGGATCAGGTCTTTACCAGTGGCTGTTAGACTCTCTTGTACCATTCCCAGTTAGGAGTTTGGGCAGCCAAACCAACAGATGATTGTTTGGGGATTTTGCTGAAGTTACTTAAGTGCTAAATTGCTACATGTGATTATATGGAATTTCTTGGGATGGTAATCCTGGGACCTATAATTTCATAGTGCCCCAGGGAAGCTGGCTAGCTCAGCTAAATTGTGCACTTAGTCCTTACACAACATACACACAATATACTGTTAAAAAAATTGCTTCTTTTTAAAAAAAACCTTTCTGCTCCTCTGAATGTCAGCTGCATAGAAAAGTGGCAGTGGTTTGTTCACCATTGCTAGAAGTTTGGCATGTGGACTGGCTCAGTGTTTAGAATTAAATGGACAAGGCCCTTGCTGGGGTCTGTAGGCACCATTCCAGTAACACCCCCAGTTGAATTGCGCCGCTTTGCACCAGCCGAGGACCTCGGTCGCCCCTGCATTTTGTGCTCAGAAGCACCGAAAGAGGCCAGTGGCTACTCTGGCTTGCTAGAAATAGCAGTATAGCCGGCATAGCAGAGTGATGGCTCAGGAGAGCCGCCCCAGTACAAAAGAAGAGGCGCTCAGCAATCCTTGGGTTTAGGGTACATCTATGCTGCAGCTGAGAGGCAGAATTTCCAGCTCAGGTAGCTGTAGATATTCTCACTCTGATTAAGCTAGCAGCTAAAAATTAGCAGCATGACCAGGGCAGCTTGGGCTAGCTACCCAAGCCCAGAGACCCTCGGTACATATGTGGGTGACTAGCCTGAGCCGCTGCAGCCACCCTTCTGTTCTTAGCGCTCTAGCTCCAGCTGAGCTGAGGCATGTCTGTCTACCCTCTTTGGAAGCAAGGGCCCAGCAGCACTGTAGAAAGCCCTAGGATTAATACAGATGCCTCTGGTGTAGTATTTCTCCTTTTCCTGGCCTTTATGTTGGCCTGTGCATCTTACGCTGTCTCAGAAGAGCCAGCAGCTAGGCCTCTGATTTTAAATCTGTTTTGAAGCCAGTTCTATTTTTTTCCTAAAGAGAACGTTTATGTAGCTATTTATTTTTCTTCTGCATTAAGCTTTAGTCTGACATTCATATAGCTTTGCAATGGCACTTCCTGGATTTACTTGGCTTTTAGGCCAAAATCAAAGAATTCAGAGTTCAAATTTTGTCCTCTTGCTGTGGCTGTACAAATATAAGCATAGCTGAAGCGCTGTAGACTTTTTTTTTTTTTTTTTTGCTTTAATTGTGCAGCTCACTGGAGCGCCAACACTCGTAATTTGCATTTTGTACACTTCAGTGACCATCCAAGCAAAATGCAAGACAAACATGCACAAAAAAGAGAGCGGGCGAGAAAATGTCTGATAGTCTCACTATGAGCAAAAATCTTTAAGTAAACAAATGAAAAGAGAGGGGTAGTTCGGGGGTTAATTACTCCTTATATACTTCACACACAAGTCGACCAAGATTCAAACAGAAGCACATACAGGCTAGATGGGGAGCGCGTCATGCACAAACAGCCAAAATTAGCACATGATTGCAAAAAGCAAAGCGTACGTGCAATTCCAGTAAGCTTTCTTCAGCAATAAATATGAAGCACATAGTTCATCCCTAGAAAGCAATCTCAGAGCAAGGATGGTCAATAGGCAGCCAAATCCAGCCCACCAGACACTTTTGACTGGACTCTGCAATCTTTTTATTTACTTATCATGATTGTTGGGGTGGTTTTTTATTATTTTCTCTGGAATCTACACCTTGCCCATACCTTGACCAAGAAATTTGGCCCTTGACAAAAAATAATTGACTACCTCTGTGGTAGAGCTTTCCTGGGCAGGGCCAGCTGAACAGTGAAGGCTCAGCATTCCACTATGCAGCATTCCCCTCCTTTAGAGCAAAGAATGGAAGCAGCTCATGTCTATTGTGCAATAGGCAGAAGGCCCAGTGGCAGCCTCCGCAGTTATATACACAAAGTGAGTGTGAGTATCTGTGTCATCATAAGCACACCTTTGTGGATGTAACCCAGAGCTCGACCCATGGAGACGTACCCTGAGCATGCTGACAGATAAAGCAATACAATCAGCCATTGTGTGATTGAAGGAAGACTTGAGGGGCTTGTGTTAGTGATGCAGGGCTTTGCCTACACTTTAAACACTACAGTAGTGCTTCAGTGTAGACACTACTGACGCCAAGGGGTGACTCCCATCAGCGCAGGTAATCCACCTCCCCCAGAGGTGGTAGCTAGGTCACCGGGCGAATTCTTCCATCAGCATAGCACTGTCTACTCAGGGACTTTGGTCAGCTTAACTATGCCACTTAAGGAGGTGGATTTTTTCCAACTCCAACCAACATAGTTAAACCAACCTAGTTCTCTAGTGTAGACCTGGCCTTAGAAGAACAACTGCAATAGGTTCATGCAGTCCAGGTTTCAGCTTGAGTATCAGTCCTGTAGTATGTGTAGTGTAGCGGCTGGTCACACAAGGCACCCATGTATATGCTTGAGGAAAAGCATCTCACTCTTCTGTAGCATCAAAGAACACAGGTGATTTAAAGCAAGTGGTTAAGTTCTAATATATAAAGCTATCTTAGCTACAAAACAACTCGGTAGTTAACTTAGGTACCAGGGTCTGATTGGCTGTTGGGTAAGCCAGTTTATACCAGCTGAAGATCTGGTCCTTAAAATCCCACTGGTCCTTCAGGAAAGGAGGGAGGGTTTTTTGGTTTGCTTGCTTTTTACAGGAACTCAAGGTTATTCAGTGGAATTCACCCTGTAGGACAAATAGAATTTTAAAGTGCTAGAATTCCAAGTTGGTCTAAAGTGGAGCTGACAAGTGTAAGTGAGATCAGAAGCAGAACCGCTGTCTGTACACAGCCCTCAAAAATATGGCCAGAAAGGTTCATTTAAATGCTGGTATAGTGGTGGGGCTGTTTCTGTGTATACAATATGTAAGTACTTTAATTTAAAATAGCTCAATTTGTAGGGACATGGTGGGTGAGTTTCGTTGGTGCATTTGTTGCCTGTGAAACATACCAGATTAACTCTTGTGGAGGCTGAAGCTGCCTGTTTAGCCACCAATGAGTCACTGCATGCAGGGCCGGTGCAACCATTTAGGCAAACTAGGCAGCCGCCTAGGGCACCTAGTGGTTGGGGGCGCCTAAAAGTCCCCTCAGGCGAGGAGGTGGAGTAGAGGTGAGCTGGGGGCGGACGCAGGGAGGGCTGCCTGCAGTAACGAGGGGGGGGCACACGGGAACAGCTCTCCGCCCCAACTTACTTCCACTCTGCCTCCTCCGCTGAGCACACAGCCCAGCTCTAAGTCTCTTCCAATCAGCTCCGCAAGCCTGGGCAGGGAGGAGAATTAGAGCAGCGCCAGCATGCTCAATGGAGGAAGCGGAGCCGAGGTGAGCTGGGGCGGGCTACCCAGGCAGGGTTCGCTTCCGCGGGGGGAGGTCTCCCCAGGCAGGGTTAGCTGCCATGGCGGAGCGGGAGAAGTCTCTCCAGGCAGGGTTAGCTGCTGTGGTGGGTGGGGACAGAGAGGGGGGAAGTCTCCCCAGGCAGGGTTAGCTGCCGTGGCGGGGGCGGGAGAGGGGGGAAGTCTACCCAGGCAGGGTTAGCTGCCGTGGTCGGGGGGGAAGGGGCGAAGTCTCCCCAGGCAGGGTTAGCTGCCGGGGCGGGGGAAGGGGGAAGTCTCCCCAGGCAGGGTTAGTTGCCACGGCGGGACGGGCGGGGAGAGGGGTTAGCTGTCACGGGGGGTAGCTGCTGCGGTGGGGGGGCTTCCCGGGTGCAGGGCTGAGTTAGCTGCTGTGGGGGGGCCGGGTTAGCTGGAGGGGTGCAAGGTGGAATTTTTGCCTAGGGCGCGAAACTTCCTTGCACCGGCCCTGACTGCATGGGCATTTTCTGTCCTTGGCCTCTTTGCTGAGAGTGCCATTGTATGGCAATTCTGACAGTAGCTTTTGGTTGCTCTGTGATTAATTGTGAAGCATCATATTTATGCCAGAAAAGTATGTTCACAGTAATCAGCCTTTATGGGTGACTCTGGACACCAAAGTGAAGCCAAGACATCTGATGGTTTTATTTGTATTATGGAAGTGCTTATAGGCTGCAGCTCCATTGTACTGGACACAGTTGACACAAACACCATGAATAGTAAGTGTGCATCTGCCTGAATATGCTACACACTGTAGGACAGGACAAAAGAAGCGGCAACAAATCACAGCATTAAAGAAGAAAAAAATTGTGTGTTGTGCTGTTGAAAGTTCTGGGCTGCTTCCTTCTTGGGCTACCCCTTCGCATCGAGAGTGTGACTTAGAAGAAGAATTGCTCAAGAAGAGGTCCAGAAGGTGCAATAATTATTCAGTGAGCAGCATGACTGGACACACATTGGGCCACATGCCTCACGGGGAGAACGCGATTGATTTCAGGGCAGCTCCCCCAGGAGTGCCTATAGCAGATAGCATCAATAATTGGATTTTGTTTCTCATTTGAGAGGGTACATTTGCTTTTCCTGAGCTGGGAACTGAGGAGGCGAGAGTCTGCTCTCCTTGACGCTGGTTTCACACTGCCAGATTTACAAGACTTCAGCACAGCCTTTCCTGATTTACACCAGAGTAAGTGGCAGCAGAATCAGGCTCAAAGACTCCAGGAAGGGACCAGAAGCTAGACAGCATCCTGGCTCTTGGCCACAGCACTTCCACCAGTGGCTTCAGTGACACCAATAGCAATCACGGAAGTGACCGCCAGTTTGAGGGGTAGCGTCATTTACCCATTATCCAAAAAAAAAAAAAGGCAACAAGGAGGGAGATAAAAAGATCCAGAGGCAGCAGAGCAGCTCGTTCCTTTTCTCTTCACCCTTTTTAGTATTCATGAAAGGTGGCAGCTTGGCAGCTCTAGCCACCAAACGTGGCCGAGCTGTCTTCAGACTGCCCTGTCAATGCAGCTCAGCCCTGTTCTGCAGGCAGCACCTGCCAGTGTGAGATGGTAGGTCGGTCTCCACGCACATACAATATTCAGCCTCTTGGCTGAAAATGACAACTGGCAGCACCAACTTAGAGTTGTATTTTGTCATGTGGGCAACTTATTCCACAACAGACATCAGATTGGAAACAGCTTTCTCTGATCACTGCCCTAAGATGGCATCGAACCAGTGACCTGCAAGTGAAGGACTCCATTATGAATCACTTCACTCAACTAGTTGCCTAGATAGCTAAGCACAGTGGCACCAATGGCCACCGGCAGTGTAGTCTGTTGCTTACTCTGTACGTTAGAAGGAGTGAGAGCAAAATATCTGTTAGTTATCTGGTCACGTCGCCTCAGGAGACCAGGCAGTTTCTGATTATACTGTTTGTGTGTGAGCACATCAGGGCAGGAGACAGTCAAGCTATATTCTAACACTGGGTAGCATAACACAGATGTTGGGACATCTGCTCATCATTAGACACATCTGCAATCTGCATCATTTCATCGCAGCTTTTACTGGTGATATGCAAAAATCAGAAGCCTTCCAGGAGCCTATGTGGAACGGCTTAAGATTCTAATGATGGAGAGTCTTTGTTTGCTACATACCTGCTAAAGACAGCCCTGGCGTGACATCATTGCTGAATCTCTCACATCCACTTTGTTCTTATTGCTTCCTGTACCAATCTGTTAGGGAAAATGTATGACCAATCCCCTGTGTAGAGGCCTGATCCCATACCTTTGAAATGGTTGGGACTCCTGAGATTGACTTCAGTGGGAGCAGGTTGAGGCCATAGGGGAGGAAGCATTCTGAAGAAAGAGGGATATGACTATACTTCCCTCATGCTCTTGTCCCCTCCTGTTTATCCTTGCACCTTTCTTTCTGAATTGCCATTCTTTAATTTTCCCTTTTTAGTGAAAATCCCTCTTTCTAAATTTAACTGGAAATGCACACAGGCCCTGAGGTTCACATGGATTCAGAATGTAGCATACAGCAAGAGCATGAGAATGTCCCTCCAGATACATCTGCACTGCAGCTAACGGGTGTAATTCCCAGCTCGAGTGACATGCCGAAGCTAGCTCTGTTCGAGCTACCATGCAAACAACAGCAGTGTATCTGGAGTGGCACAGTCAGTAGCTAGGGCTAGCCACCCAAGTACCCACCTCATTTGACATCCTATGTACATACATGGGCAGCTAGCCCAAGCCACCTCCCTGTGCCATCACGGCCACGTGGCTATTTTTAATATGCTAACTAGAGCAGAGCTCGTGCGTGCATATTGATCCAAGCTGGGAAGGCCTCCTCTAGCTGCTGTATAGGTGTGTCCATAGTGACATACACTGTCATGCACCCCACCCCTTTCTGAGTTCTGAGGTTAGTCCCAAGCCAGGGCTTCCTGGGAGGTGGCTTAAATACAAAGTACAGAAGTTATAATACAAGCAGGACGGTCAAGCTGATACTGGGGACTATTTTCCTTTTCTGTTAAGCTCTATCCAAAACACGGCTTTCCTTTAAAATTGGGCAAGGATTTAGTCTGTGTGTAAATTAAATGTGTTTAGTGTTCGGGGATAAAAATTGTTTGGAAATGGTGAGGATATTTCATTTAGAAAAACAGCTACTAAGCATATGAGATAGTAACCCTTCCTGCGGCGCATGTGTTTGTAAAGTGTTTTTCCATTCGCTCGCACTGGGACCTATCAACCTCACAACAATTGGGTGATCACATCTATAGAGACAACACTGCAGTGGGGAAGCGAAATAAAGCAATGGCAAGGTGGGTCCATACAGGCTGCTTCCCGATGACAAAACAAAACAACGTCCATTTTTATTTCTAGCAGTTCATTAAAATTAAAGAGCTAGAAATAAACAACTAAAGGAAGCAAAAGGCTAGTTAAAAGGATGTTAAAGTTGGAGTCCTTGTTCCTTAGGGACAGAGAAGTTCTAATTCCCGCCACAGCATTTTTGATACGGCATGCAAGTACTGGTGCACTGCTTTATATGCTGTATATGGAATCTAGACCACCCACCACTACACACTGTTACAGGCCTTTGAGGGACATGTTTCTGAAGTGTGGTCTCCTTGTATGCCTTGTACTCAGGGCTGGCTCCAGGCACCAGCGCAGGAAACAGGTGCTTGGGGCGGCTAATAGGAGGGGGCGGCACGCCCGGGTCTTCAGCGGCAATTCAGCGGCGGGTCCCTTAGTCCCTCTCGGAGGGAAGAGCCTGCCACCGAATTGCCGCCGAAGAATGAAGTGGCACGGTACAGCTGCTGCCGAAGTGCCGCCGATCACGGCTTTATCTTTTTTTTTTTCCTTCGCTGCTTGGGGCGGCAAAAAAGCCGGAGCTGGCCCTGCTTGTACTAGCATTGCCCTCTATGTGTAAAGAACCATAGAGATTACATGATATCACCCAGTAATGTGTGACATTCAGAGTAGAGGACCAAGGTGTTGCAGTGGGTAGATACAATGGAACTGAGCTTATGGGTGCATGGAAGTGACAGCTAGAAGAGTGCACACAGTGATGACCTTTAAAAGCTTGCTATGTTAGCTTACCTCACGCTGGTTCTGAGTCAGGAAAATACTTAAGCACACACTCTACCCCAAATCTAGCCAGCAAAACACATAAGGACGTATTTAACATTAAGCTTTGCTGTCCTGGGCTGCTTTCCTGAATCAGGCCCTTAATCGATACCACTACTAACAATCCCTAGCTCGTACATAGCACTTACAAAGTGCTTACAAAGGAAGTCAGTATCATCATCTCCATTTACAAGGAGGGAAGTGACTTGCATCTCTCGTAGGATGAAGGCAGAACTGGGACTAGGACCAAGGCCTCCTGAGTTCCAGGCCAGTGCTCTGTCCACTAGGCCACACTACCTCCTTAGTAACTGTAACGCATACCTAGGAAATACCAAAAACACAAAGGCATCGACAGATTCCAAAGATAATTGTTGTAGGTCAGTTAGTCCATTTCCGGCCAACGCAAAGATTATTCTTTGCAGAGCATTTCCAGCCTTTCCTTTATGAAAATATTACAGTAGCCTATGATAGTCCATTTTTCTGCTAGCACAAGGCTGGTCCCTACCGTACACTGCCCAGTGCTCCCTTTTTTAAAATATTGGAGTGGTCCACGCTCCTACTAAGGCAAGAGTGTATTGGCCCAAAACACTTGTAAACTGCATGCATCTGAAAAAGTGAGTATTCGCCCACGAAAGCTAATCCGCCAATACGTCTGTTAGTCTATAAGGTGCCACGGGACTCTTTGTCGCTTTTTGTAAACTGTAGGGCTTCAGATCATTCCTCTAAATATTTTTAAAAGAAATGGCTCGGTGTTAAATGACTGAGGCAAGAAAAGTTCCCTGGTTGGCAGGACAACTTTAACTCCTGAGTGTCCATGCATGACGAGTTTAATACATCAAGCTGTCCTGTGCATTATTGTTTGGTCACATGGTGGTACTCAGTCTCTCTGGTCTCCAATACTCCACTATAATCGCTCATTTACAATTGCACTCATGCTGCGCTGCCCACTCAACATGTTCTCTCTCCAGCGGATGGGGTAGTGATAAGTGTGTAAGTGGGAGTTTTGAGGTGGATTTCTTTCTTTGGGGAAATTCCCAGTGCACTGTGTCAGCAAATAATGTGCTGCTATTTTAAGCGATCACTTTGGCATTCGATCAGATTTCAAAGTACACCAAGCATGCAAAATAAGCTAGAGTAATTCAGATACTTTCTGAAAAAAGAAAAAAGAAATAGATGTTTGCATACATCACTAATGAGTGAAATGCAGTGAAAAACAGGAGTTATGTATGAGTCACCCTCATGGAGCTCTGACAGCTCACCTCAGTCCTGGCGTCTACAAAATCTCTACAAGGTTCTTCTAAGCAAAGTGTGTCATGTATACGGTAGCTGTAGTATTTGGGAGCAGCTCAGGTTCTGACTACGTGCAAAGGTCAGTGAACCTGGAACCTTTCCTGTGTTGCAAAATAGTGGTGTTTGCCACATTGTGAGCCTACGTTGTGGGAGCCCGTCCTCAGTGCACCAGCAGGGTTCCACAGGGAAGGCAGCATGTCAAAATGAGCCATGCAGTTCAGGAGCCTGTCCTTGGACCTATCTAAGGCCTAACTAAACGTGAGCTCCCAAGGCAATGCTGTAGCTAAGAAAGCAAATGCAGACATTGGCTCCATGAGCAGAGGGATATCAAATGGGAGGAGGGAGGCAATATTAACTCTGTATAGGGCATTAGTGAGACCATTACCGGAACACTGTGTCCAGTTCGGGGTCCATACTTCAAAAAATGATGTTGATAAGAGTTCAGAAAATACCTACAAGAATGATTTGAAGTCTGGAAAACTGTCCATCTAGACAGAGAAACAGGCCCCCTTGAGGGAAATATATGGATGTGATGCAAAATTTACAGCGTGTCATTCTGTTGTGGGTAGACTCTTCTAGGCATGTTGGTTTTGAGATGTCATTGTGTTCCGAACAAGTGTCGTTCCTCAAAAATGCCACTGCACTGAAACCAAACTTCATAGCCCAAAGCGGAGCTGGTTGGATGGGCTTACAGCCATTTACCCCGCACTCTGACCGAGATATACACATGCATATCGGCGCCAAACTACGCTGACATCTCTATGCTGTTTTCACTTACAACATATGCCCAATCGGAGCGAAAGCAGCAAAAAAGGTCAGCACATTACCTCCTGTGTCACATCCCCTGCGATCATTATGTTCAGTCACTTTTTTAAAGTAATGTACATTAAACCTCCTAATGTCTCTGAAAATACCAACCTCTGTCCTGCTAGCCCCATGTCTTGAGCTGGTATGTGCATTCTGTTTAAGATATTTCAACTACATTGATTAAAACCTCCTCATCTTCCTTTTTCAGGATCCATAAATTAGCCTTTTAGCTTGCTGGCGGTGATCTCAGATACAATAGATAACAGTCTCTGCTAGGCATCCGGCCATTTCGAAAGCCATCACTTAGGTTGGCTTCACCTTTACTGCTTTTCAGCGGGAATAGCTGGAGGTTCGTAGCCATAATTCAACACATTTTTCTTAAAAAGGGCCTTTCACACTGGGCAAAGCTTTCAAATGCATCATACTTAAATAGAGTTTCACTTAACTTTCTTGCATAACTTTCCTTAATGATTTTTTTCATTTAACATTTTCAAGTAAATTTAGTACATGTGAAAGACAGCAGATGGATAGCCCCTGAAGAATGAAAGCCCTCTGTTTATGCACAGGAGAGGTCCATTAAATCCTGTTTATGCACATGATGGGCGTGGTCAGGGGCGGCTCCAGGCCCCAGCACACCAAGCGCGTGCTTGGGGCGGCAAGCTGCGGGGGGCGCTCTTCTGGTCACTGGGAGGGCAGCAGGCAGGCTGCCTTCGGCAGCATACCTGCGGAGGGTCCGCTGGTCCCGCGCCCTCAGTGGACCTCCTGCAGGCGTGCCTGCGGAGGGTCCACTGGTCCCGCGGCTTCGGTGGACCTTCCGCAGGCGTGCCGCAGGACCAGCAACCCTCCACAGGCACACCTGCGGGAGGTCCACCAGAGCCGTGGGACTGGCGAGCGGCAGAGCACCCCGCGCGGCATGATGCCGTGCTTGGGGTGGCGAAATGTGTAGAGCTGCCCCTGGGCGTGGCACAATGCATGAGCAGATCATGGTTCCGCCAACGTGCCTTGAACCTGACTTAGAGGGAGTACGTCCATGGGGTCAGTTTTCATGGCCCACCCAGGTCTTCACATCTGTACTGACACTTGTCAGCAAAAGTGCTAATTAATGCCAAATGCAGGGCTGTTTTCTGCAATGGGAGCACATAGCTACTAGGAACTGGATGTGAGTCTGGTGGTCTCAGCGCCACAGGCCACCAAACAGCCAAGGCTGATTTTGCTAATTACTTATGGAAAAAAGAAGGGTTGTTTTGGTTTCATCCATAGACAGCGCATTGGAGCAGATGAATGACATCACAAACAAGTCGACGGCAATAGCATGCTATGTGATAAATAGAGGATCCTGGCTCTGCTACAGGACTAAGCTGAAAGAGGAAATGGATTGTGTAGGAGAAAGCTCTTAAAACACAAATATGAGCAATATTAGCAAAGGGAGTAGAGAAAATTGCTAGCAGAGTAAATAGCTTTTTGTATAAATGTTCTCTTTATTCAAGTTTTCCCCAGTGCTCAGTCCTCCCATTAAGGCTTGGAGAATTGATGTTCTTTCAAAAGTGTTGATTATCCGTTACGTTTTTAGTTCCTTCCTGCTCACCAAAACTAACTAAGAAGAAACTAAAACAGAGTTGAGTTTCTCATGTGTTTTTTAACAAAATGAATAGCCTTTGGAATAGCCCAAGGCAGGCATCTACTCTGCTGCCTCAGTGGAGTCCAGAGATTCGCTTTCCAGGCAGCTGGCCAAATTCTAGCTTAATTTATGCTCATGCTATCTATGTTTTCAAAATGGTTGCATGGGTGAAACTGACAGCAGAATTTGACCTCTTGTCTCCTGATTGATGATTAGCTTGGGGCACTTTCTGAGTGATTTTTGTACGTGAACAATTCCGAATACTTGCAAGAGGCCCTCAGGCAGTTCTTCAGATCCTAAAAGGTTTCCATCTGGGTGGGTCAAGTCCTAGAAGTGCTCAGAAATCAGGTGAACTTGCTCCTTTTTTGAAAAGCTACTGATAGAAGAGCCTCAGCTTAATTAATTGGGTCTCTCATCGCTGATCATTATGAGGGACACAAACGTTCCCTTCTGTGTTTGTATTCCCATCTTCACTTGAAAATTAAAAGAAACGTTTTTAACTACTTGAATAATGAGGGTGAAGGGAAATGCTGTGCTAATGACTATGTGGGAAAATAATAGCATTAACACCAGTGTTAAGGATACTGCAATCAGTCTCCAGTCTTTACTTGGGAGCTGAAGGAATGCTGAGACACCACCTCAAAGACCTAAGTTCAGCCTAGTCTGAGCATATAGAGCTCAAACCTGCATTGACTCTAGCTGCAAAACATTAGATCTAATCTTCTCCAAAGTTTAGGGTGATGTGGACCTGAGGTTTTATATTGGGCTTATCTCTAGGTCTGGAGTGAGAGACCTGTAGATAGGTGAACCATTCCATTCCACATCCTTATGCTATGAAAGTTAAATCCCAAACTCACAGGCTTTACAAAGTATCTGTGTTGTTTCCTGCTAATAAGGTACCTGATCCAAAGCCTGGTTAAGTCAATGAAAAACTCTCATTGACTTTAGTAGGTTCTGGGATCAGGCCCAAAGGCTGGGAAGAAGGTAGATACTTCTGCTCCATCCAGGTCTATCACTCTCCCTTTATTCCCAATTCAAACAGAGCATCTGAATTACCATCTAGAAGGGCCTCTCTGCATTCTGTGACTTCTCCAGGCAGGAGCTTTCCATTTGATGCCCAATAAACGATACCATTTCGATGTGGCAATCATTGCACTGACGATCATGATGGTGCTACTGAACATTCTTGGCACGATTGCCACAATGGCCTAGTGGTGGTGCTTTCCCATGTAAACACCCACTGCTAAATTCCCAGTTCTGGATTCATTTCTCCTGAAGAGGCCAGGAACTATGACGAGACACAGTGGAACAAATGCTTACACCAGCAGTGAATTTGGGCCACCAGGCCCTTGAAGGAAGGCATGTCTCATGCTGCTTAACAGCCCAGTGAGCTCCCTTTACTCATACTGCCTTTACATAGGGTGAGTGCTCAGTAATTCTGGCCTCTTTAAGGCACCCCCAACTTTGAGGCATCTCAACACGTACTCATTTGGCCCTGCAGGAGCAACGTTGGTGTGTTCGGAAGGAGAATTGCACCCAGTCTCTCCTTAACCAGAACAATAGTGGGTCTTCAATGGCGTGGTGGGAATCTAGGGCTCGGGCTGGGACAGAGAGGTGCTCTTGAGGGGGACAGTGCTGCTGATGTACACCCAGGCTTCTAGGGTAATGCACATGGAGACAGTGATGGATACACTATTGATTTTGTTTGCTAAGACACTGAAGTTCTTTCCCTCTTGATAAGTGTTGACGGGTTACAGTTCAAACTACTCAATGGATGTGTGTATGTCTTTCCCTCTTCTTGTCAAGCTTAGTCAGTCTGCGATATAAATTGCCCTAACGTTCTAGATGAATAGTATTAAGCTGGAGGGCTTAAAAACAGTAGCGCCCTATACACATTTCTGAACAGAGGCACCTGTGTAACAGTCTCATGGCAAACACATTAATTTAGGTTTAATCAGTAGCTTGTAATTTTTGGAAAGGCCCTTAGAACTGCGAGAGGTTGCTTTTTAGGCACATTACACTTCTTTGGCCTTGTCATTTTTAGGTGATTTTTTTTTCTTTTAAATACATTGATCTCTCTCTTCTTTTGCAACTCATGTAAGATACACAACAGTAGCTTATATTCTCAAAAGTGACTTTGTTTTGGAGTGCGCAACTTGAGATGCTTTGAAGGCGTCTGATTTTCAGCTAGTTGGGTGCTCAGCAAGTTTGGTCTTCTTAAAGTGTCTCCGGGTGGGCACCCAAAAAATCATAGTTAGTTTTGAAAAATGTAGGCAAGTGTAAATACAAAGGCATTTATCCTAGAATAGCACTAATACTGGAAATATTACACTGCAAAGTAACTTAGCTCTACTTTGACTGCAGCAAGCGCATTTGGTTAGTAGGGTTTGATCTATGCTGAACAATAAAAAAAATGTCACCACTAAAAGGCGTTTGGATCAGAGAGATGTTAACATAAATGCCTGAATATGAACATCCAGTTACAAATCTCCCCGTCTCGCTCAGTCTCAACCAGCTTTTACATTAAAACTTGTAATGATGATACACGACTTCCTTAAATTACTATGAATTTATTTGAAACCAAAGAGAAAGTGGGTCATTGGGGCTTTGTGTCCACTAAGATGTATGTGGGATGATGAAATGTAGAGTGTTAAATGGATCTACCATTAATGGCAACTAATGATGGGCACTAAGATACTATTGAAAATTATAAGTATAATACCCATGACCATGTTAATAATGAGTTATGGCCATTATGAAGACAGTAGTGACAATATTTCAATGGTGTGCAGATTATCCGGTTTCTTTCTTTTTCCTCTGTTTCGTTTTCTTAAAAGCTGGTCATTTAGTGGGGAAAAAATGTGATGTGATGTACCATGAAGCATCTGTTCTGTTGTACACTCAAGATAATTCATTGGCTTTGGCCATAGCTATGGAAAACTTTGCAATAGTTCAAACCTGGCAGGTCTCATAACAAAGTGACTGTTTTCAATACATATTTTGTCATTCTAGTGGACTTCCCAAGCTTAGAGGATGCCTTTGCAATCCCTGGGCAAGACACTGGAGATGACAATGAAGATGGTGAGTATAAAATGGACAATTTAGGGGGAAACTTATGTTGCATTATCACAGTCTACTATTACTAGAGAAGGGTACAATCCACAATTTTTGCATATAGGGCTGAACTTTCCTCAAGTAGAGGAGTCTGTGGATCCAAGGTCTTACTTTGGACCTCTACAGAGATACGGGCAAGCTGCAAAACTCAATTAAAGATCCCAGCGATAGAGCATGTTTGGAATCTGGGGTTCTAATTCATACCTATCTCTAATTATTACGTGGTTCCAGTCCCCAAGGGGCCCACTCATCTCAGCTCCCCCTTCCTGATCCTAACAGCCCTCCAGAAACCACCTTACCCCTCAACTCCCTTTCCCCAATCCCAAACCGACTCTCTCTATTTGGTAATAAACCATCATTGGGAGAGTAGACTGTCAGGTGTGACACTGTCTGTCACAGTGGTTCTCAACCAGGAGTACATGTACCCTTGGGGATACACAGAGGTCCTCCAGGAGATACATCAACTCATCTAGATATTCGCCTAGTTTTACAACAGGCTACATAAAAAGCATTAATGACGTCAGTACAAACTAAAATTTCATACAATTATTTCTTTATACTGCTCTATATACTATACACTGAAATGTAAGTACAATATTTATATCCCAATTGATTTATTTTATAATTATATGATTAAAAATGAGAAAGTAAGCCATTTTTTAGTAACAGTGTGTGTTTGTGAGATGAAACTTGGGGGTACACAAGACAAATCAGACTCCTTAAAGGGGTACAGTTGTCTGGAAAGATTGAGAGCCACTAGTCTATCGGATGGGTTCTGAATGGCTGGTCTGTTAAAATCTCACATGCTCCAACTCTTCCCCCAGATCACAGCTTGTTTAGAATCCTCTGCTCTGAACTAGGAGCAGTGTACATTGTTTGCAAAATTTGAAGAAGCAGTGTGGTCTAGTGGTCACAGCAAAGGACTGGGCATCAGGAGAGTTTTAGTTCAACTCTGCTACTGGCTCTTTGTGTGGCCTTGGGCTTCAGGCAGGGAGAGCTGGGCCTTAAATATAATTGAACTTTACAAATCTTCAAAAATTCTTATGGATTCATTTCAGGATTTGGGATGAGGTTTGACCATTTATTTATTTATTTTAATCAAAATAATGGGCCAGATCTTCAACTGGTGAATCTGCGTAGTCAGGGCCAGTGCAAGGAAGTTAACCACCCAGCTAACCCCGTCCCCCAGAAGAGCCTCCCTGCAGCTAACCCCACCCGGGGAGCCCCCCTCCACAGCAACTAACCCTGCCTGGGGAAACTTCTCCCCGCCCCCACGGAAGCTAACCCTGCCCGGGACGCCCCCCTCTGAGGCAGCTGATCCCACCTGGGGAGACTCTCTTCCCCCTGTGGAAGCTAACCCCACCCAGGGAGCCCCCTTGCAGCAGTTAACCCCACCTGGGGAGCCCGCCCCAGCTCACCTCAGCTCCGCCTCCTCCACTGAGCATGCCGGCATCACTCTAATTCTCCTCCCCTCTCAGGCTTGCTGCACTGATCAGAGGAGACTTAGGGTACGTCTACACTATGGAATTATTCCGATTTTACATAAACCGGTTTTATAAAACAGATTGTATAAGGTCGAGTGCACGCGGCCATACTAAGCACATTAATTCGACGGTGTGCATCCATGGTCCGAGGCGAGCGTCGATTTCTGGAGCGTTGCACTGTGGGTAGCTATCCCATAGTTCCCGCAGTCTCCCCTGCCCCTTGGAATTCTGGGTTGGGAGTCCAGTGCCTGATGGGGCAAAAATCATTGTCGCGGGTGGTTCTGGGTACAGCCTCACCCCTCCCTTCATGAAAGCAGCAGACAACCATTTCGCGCCTTTTTTCCTGGGTGAACTGTGCAAACGCCATAGCACAGCAAGCATGGACCCTGCTCAGATCAATACTGCAATAGTGGACGTTGTAAACACCTCGCGCATTCTCATGCAGTCTATGCTGAACCGGGACATGCAAAGCCAGGCGAGGAGGAGGCAGCGGCTACGGCAGCACGGCGACGAGAGTGATGAGGACATGGACACAGAATTATCTCAAACCGCGGGCCCCTGCACTTTGGAGATCCTGCTGGTAATGGGGCAGGTTCTAGCCATTGAACGCCGATTTTGGGCCAGGGAAACAAGCACAGACTGGTAGGACCGCATAGTTTTGCAGGTGTGGGATGATTCCTAGTGGCTGCGAAACTTTCGCATAAGGGCACTTTCATGGAACTTTGTGACTTGCTTTCCCCTGCCCTGAAACGCCATAATACCAAGATGAGAGCAGCCCTCACAGTGGAGACGTGAGTGGCAATAGCCCTCTGGAAGCTTGCAACGCCAGACAGCTACTGGTCAGTCAGGAATCAATTTGGAGTGGGAAAATCTACTGTGGGGGCTGCTGTGATGCAAGTAGCCAAAGCAATCATTAAGCTGCTGCTACAAAAGGCTGTGACTCTGGGAAACGTGCAGGTCATAGTGGATGGCTTTGCTGCAATGGGATTCCCTAACTGCGGGGGGGGGGTGGGCGATAGATGGAACCCATATTGCTATCTTGGCACCGGAGCACCAGGGCACCCAGTACATAAACCGCAAAGGGTACTTTTCAATGGTGCTGCAAGCACTGGTGGATCACAAGGGACGTTTCACCAACAGCCACGTGGGATGGCCAGGAAGGGTTCATGACGCTCGTGTCTTCAGAAGCACTGCTCTGTTTAAACTGCTGCAGCAAGGGAATTACTTCCCAGACCAGAAAATAACAGTTGGGGATGTTGAAATGCCTGTAGTTATCCTGGGGGATCCAGCCTACCCCTTGATGCCATGGCTCATGAAGCCATACACAGGCAGCCTGGACAGTGGTCAGGAGCTGTTCAACTACAGGCTGAGCAAGTGCAGGATGGTGGTAGAATGTGCATTTGGCCGTTTAAATGCGCGCTGGCGCACATTACTGACTCGCTCAGACCTCAGCCAAACCAATGTCCCCTTTGTTATTGCTGCTTGCTGTGTGCTCCACAGTCTCTGTGAGAGTAAGGGGGAGACCTTCATGGTGAGGTGGGAGGCTGAGGCAAATCACCTGGCCGCTGATTACGCGCAGCCAGACACCAAGGTGATTAGAAGAGCACACCAGGAAGGGGTGCGCATCAGAGAAGCTTTGAAAACGAGTTTCATCACGGGCCAGGGTACGGTCTGACTGCTGTGTTTGTTTCCCCTTCATGAATGCCCCCCCTTTATTGACTCCTTCCCTGTAAGCAACCCACCCGCCCCCTTCGATTACAGCTTGCTTAAGGAAATAAAGTCACTATCGTTTAAAAATCATGTATTCTTTATTAAAAAGTAATTATAAAAAGAGGCAGAGAACTGACAAGGTATCCCGGGTGTGGTTTGGGAGGAGCATAGGAGGGAAGGAAAAGGCCATTAAATACATTTCAATGTAATGACAGCCTTTTGGTTGGACTGTCCACTGGGGTGGAGTGGGCAGGTGCACGAAGCCTTGGGCTGCAGTGGCATTCTGTGACCCCGCTGCCCTTCCTGAAGATCCACCAGACGTCAGAGGATATCAGTTTGATCATGCAGCAGCTCCAGCGTTGCATCCCTCCACCATTGGTCTTCCTGCCTACACCTCTGATCTTCCTGCCACCACCTCTCATCTAGAGCGTCTCTCCTATCCTCATGTTCGTCCCTCCTGTCCTCACGTTCGCTGGCATCTTCCCTGTACTTTGCTACCACATCCTTCCAGTCATTCAGATGAGCTCTTTCATTGCGGGTTACTTCCATGATTTCCGAGAACATTTCGTCTCGCATCTTCTTTTTCCTCCGCCTTATCTGAGATAGCCTTCGGGATGGAGTAGGGAGGCTTGAAAAATGGGCAGCTGCATGAGGGAGGGAAAAAAGGGAGAGAAATATTTAAAAAGATACATTTTACAGAACAATGGTTATACTCTTTCACAGTGAGCAACACTATTCACCTTACATAGCACATGTGATTTCACTACAAGGTCGCATTTTGCATCTTAATATTGAGTGCCTGCGGCTCTGGTGTTACAGATCTCACAGACGCAGGTCCGGGCATCAGAATTCAGCTTGCATGCGGCCATGGTAAGCCATTGTCTTTCGGCTTCTCCAGCCTTCATATACACAGTGCCCTCTGATGCTTCTTCCTGTTAACATGCAGCAGCAGAAGCCAACACCCCCCATCCAATTCTCTAGAATTATTGCTTTACCCCTCCCCCCACCGCTTGGCTAGTATCATGGAAGATCACTGCTAATCACCCCCCTTTCCGCCCCCCACTGCATGGCTGGTAGCTGGGAAGATTCCTGCTAGCCAAACGCAAAAAAGCTCAGTGCTAGCCTTCCTCCCCTCCCCCTGCTTGGCTACGTGCAAGGAAAGATTTCTTTTAAGCAACAGCCCAGGAGGAAAATGGCCAGCTCTGTCCCCTTAATTAAATTCCTGAATTTCAACCAGGTTACCATGAACGATATCACTCTGCTGAGGATAACAGAGCGAGATAAAGAATGGATGTTTCTTGAATGCCAGCAATCACCGGGACTATACGCAGCTAGGCTTTGTCATGCAATGATACCCGATTACTTGCTACATGCATGGCGTGGTCAAGTGTCCTGCCATGGTGGGCAGAACAAGGCTGCCTTGCCCAGAAACCTTCTGCAAATGCTTTTGGAGTACCTCCAGGAGCGCTTCATGGAGATGTCCCTGGAGGATTTCCGCTCCATCCCCAGAAAAGGTTAACAGATTTTTCCAGTAACTTTACTGGCGTGAATGCATCTCAAGCCCTCATGGCAAATCAATCATTAAAAAACGCTTGCTTTTAAACCATGTTTTATATTTACAAAGGTACACTCACCAGAGGTCTCTTCCATGGCTTCACTGTCTGGGCTAGAGGGTTGGGAGGGCTGGGAGAGTAATTCTGTCTGAGTCACAGAAAGCTCCTGGCTGTTGGGGCTAGTGGAGTGCTGTGTGCTCGCTGCAACGTCGTCCTCCTCTTTCTCCTCCTCCTCTTCATCTTCCCCCTCCGCAGAATCCTCAGCCATGGTTGAGATTACCACCCCCACCTCGGAATCCACGGACAGGGGTGGGGAACTGGTGGCGGACCCCCCTAGAATTGTATGCAGCTCAGCGTAGAAGCGGCATGTTTTTGGCCCTGACCCGTACCTTCCATTTGCTGCTTTAGTTTTCTGGTAGGCTTGTCTGAGCTCCTTAACTTTCACTCTGCACTGCACTGAGTCCCTGGTGTGGCCTTTGGCCATCATAGCCTTGGAAATTTTTTCAAATATTTTTTCATTTAGTCTTTTGGAACGGAGTTCTTTTAGCACTGAATCCTCTCCCCATATAGCGATCAGATCCAGTACCTCTTGTGCGGTCCATGCTGGAGCTCTTTTTCAATTCTCAGGAGACTGCATTGCTACCTGTGCTGATCAGTTCTGTGTGGGTCACCTGTGCTGATCACAGCTTCACGCTGGCCAAACAGGAAATGAAATTCAAAAGTTCGCAGGGCTTTTCCTGTATACCTGGCCAGTGCATCCGAGTTCAGATTGCTGTCCAGAGCGGTCACAGTGGTGCACTGTGGGATACTGCCCGGAGGCCAATACCGTCGATTTGCGACCACACTAACCCCAATCCGATATGGTAATACCGATTTTTAGCGCTACTCCTCTCGTCGGGGAGGAGTACAGAAACCGATTTAAAGAGCCCTTTCTATCGATATAAAGGGCCTCGTAGTGTGGACGGGTACAGCGTTAAATTGGTTTAACGCGGCTAAAATTGGTTTAAACGCATAGTGTAGACCAGGCCTTAGAGTGGGGGCTATGTGCTCAGTGGAGGAGGCAGAGTGGAGGTGATCTGGGGAGGGGAGCGATTCCCCTTTTCGGCCCCGCCCCTCCCGTTAGTGCGGGCGGCCCTCCCCGCGCCCCCCCCACCCCAGCTCACCTCTACTCCACCTCCTCCCCTGAGCGGGCTTTTAGGCGCCCTCAGCCACTAGGCGCCCTAGGCCCTGTGCGTAGTTCCACTGAAGCCAGCTCACGGCCCCTGAGAATCTGCCCCTTATGTCTTTGTGGATCCTATGACTAAAGTTCACCTGAGCTTACGGTTTGAAGTCTGGAAGTCCTCACTGGGCGGCTTTGGGATGATAATACTTATCCCCTTGCCTCACAGGGACTGTTGTGAGGATTAACAAACGTGTGTGCATACAGGGTTTTGAACACGGCTCAGCTACTGATGGAAATGTATTGCAGTAGTAGTTCCAAGTAACACTCTTGCCTTGAGTGAAACCCAACGGTGATATTGCATAGGAAATATGGGCCTGATCCTGTGCCCATTGTCATAAATAACAAAGCTCTGACTGACACCAGTGGTGCAGGATAAGACCCTGTTGGAAGAGTGCTTTCTATAGATGAAGTGTCCTTTCAGTCAAGGCAGATGTACTTAGTATAGGAACATTTATAGTGATGCTGCTTAACACCTTCTCTGTTTATTTCTCAAGGACTTAAATGCAGTATGGTAAAAAAAAAAACTGGTTATATAAAAGCAGGCACCTTGTTACTAAAGATATGCTGTCCTATTACTGTATATGTGCCATTCAAGTTGCATCTAAGTTTCTAAAAAATACAAATTTTTTTTTTTTTCCTACTATCAGCACTGCAAAGTCAACAAACTGGTTTTGTGGTGGCACCAACAGAACTGAATGTTCAAACATTAACTGGAGCTCACATTGCATCTTGTCTTGCAAATGGATCAAATTAGGTATGGAAGCTTTGACAGGTCACAAAGACCCTGAGAGGTGATTCCCACAGAACCAGATTTCTGACTACAACTGCACTTGAAAAGTCAGATCCTCAGCTGGTTTAAACTGTTATAGCTCCATTGACTGAAAGCTCTGCTGATTTATGCCAGCCGAGGATCTGGCCCTAACTCTGACTATCGCAGATGCTGTTATTTACAAATAAGTTTAAGGTGACTAAATGATCTCTGGCTAATAAATGTCAATTATATTACAGATTATTTTGGTCTGGATAACAACACCACACTGTTCTCTACTAACTCTCCAGTAACCCCAAAGCTGGACAAAGACAAGAACTGGCTCTACACTCTGGATCCAATCCTAGTCACCATCATAGCTATGAGTTCACTTGGCGTTCTCCTAGGGGCCATCTGTGCTGGGTTATTGCTCTACTGTACATGCTCCTATACTGGGCTTTCCTCTCGAAGCTCCACTACTCTGGAGAACTACAACTTTGAGCTGTACGATGGCATCAAGCACAAAGTCAAAATGAACCACCAGAAGTGCTGTTCTGAGGCATGACTGATTGCACCGGAATCACATGCGACATTTCATTCCGGCAAGAGTAGCTGGTGAAGATTACTTGTTGTCTGTGGGAATGGAATGCCATAATCTCAAACCAATCTGGAATACAGAAGGGGCATGGGCATGAGGCCCCTGTCGTAAATCACAGTTGTAGACTACAGTAAGCAGATTACAATCTGCAAGGACTACGATAGCTGAATAATTATTTTAATGATGAGAACTGTGCTGGAACAAGGAAAGGAGCTCAGATGCTCCCTTGCCCCTTTATTGGATGATTGAGACGTGTCCAAGGAAATGTTGCTTTACCTTTTGGATGTGAGAAATAAAATGTTGATCATTATTTCCCACTTCCTTGCCCGAATACATGGCTGAAAATTCCTCAGCCATTCTGTCTTTAGAAATAACACACACACAAAAGCCCATCCCGCTTCTCTCCCCATTCAGATATTCATTTGAGTTAAGGGATTTGTTCTTGGTGCACGTTATACAAACCCAGCAAGCTGCACTTTCTACGCCTAAAATGAAAGCAGGTTGTTGCCTTTAACTTTCCATATACAGGCGTCATAGGGAGTGGAAAGAATTACACCAATTTTAGGGTCAATGGAAATAGCCGTGCTTTCTTAAGAGATTAAGAAGCAAAATAGAAAGGAAACCTTACATGTAGACGCACTCCTCAGAGAAAAGCTGAAGAGCCTTAAAGTGATTTATGAATAAGAGCCATTTATTAAATCCAGAACTTGGATTGAAACAGCACCGACCTTCCTCAGAAGGGCTCTTTTTATTTCTTTTATCCTTTTTTAAAGTATATATATATAAGAAAATTGCAGCAAACAAAAGACACGCAATTGTAAGGTTCCCAAGACTCTGGAGATGGCTTTTTTGAGAGAATGGTCTGCTATATATATAGCTATATATTTAAATTCTTTGATAATGTGATGGCCACTCAGATTAAGAAGGAAAAAATTATCATCGTGCACCATTCCATGGAGTGGGTTATGGTGCGGGGTGAGACCCAACACACTTAGATTAATTGCCTGCCCTACTAAGACAGTAACCATTCTTTCTCCTTTGGGTTATGGTAACTTCCTCTGCTTTCCATGGAGTCAGGTATGAGCTGCAAAACTCCCGTCTGGATATCAAGTAAACAGTTTAGACCAAAATGTGGTCATCTTCTCATCCCTTCAGTGCGAAGCTGCTCTGCTTCTGACCTGTTGCCAACACCAACAACAAAATTATGGGGTGTTTTGTTTTGTTTTGATCAAGTGCCTTAGAAAAATATAGTGTTTCTGTCTAGAGATCAGTGATGTATCAGACTACAAGCAAGGCATTCATCCTTCCCCTCTTCGTAATATATTCTTCATGGACGCTCTACTGGGTAGAGCCTAACTGAAGAGTCTTGTCTTTGTACTTGCAAGTGGTCTGCCTGTATTTTCTCTCTGTGTCTGTGTGATCATGCCACACAAGAGATGTGTTATGTCCATAATGTAGTGAATGAAAAGATTTAAAATCCCTGGTTTCACATCAGTGCTGTTATTTCAGTTTTAATACAGCTGAGTTATCTATATGAATGTTTCCATATTACTGCACATGGATTATCCATATGCCAGCAGTTTTATTCCTAAAGGGTCCACATATCCCGTTGTTTTCATATGATCTTCCAGGAGCTTCTTGTAAGACACCTGTTGTGGCTTCTCTTTTCATTCAGATATCAAAGTATTTTCGTTTTGGTTTTTTTTACAATCTCAAAGTTTTCTGGGCATAATGCTACATGGAGTAGCGTTTGCTGTGTGTACTAGGAACAAGCCAGCCAGTAAAACAAGTGCTCAGTGTGATAGGCAGCATTTGGAGTGAAGAGAAAAGAAGTATGACTGTGGGCACAATTCAAGGGTTCTTTAGCGCATCATGAATGTTAACGGCTCTTGTTGAGAGTTTCATGAAAAGCTCACCTGGAAAAAATCCTCCTGAAAAATAAGCATGGACCCTTGTTGAGTTGGAAGCTGGCAGGGGTGACACTTAGCATATGTCTACACTACGGGATTATTCCAGTTTTACATAAACCAGTTTTGTAAAACAGATTGTATAAAGTCGAGTGCATGCGACCACACTAAGCACATTAATTCGGCAGTGTGCGTCCATGTACCGAGGCTAGCGTTGATTTCTGGAGCGTTGCACTGTGGGTAGCTATCCCATAGTTCCCGCAGTCTCCCCCTCCCATTAGAATTCTGGGTTGAGATCCCAATGCATGATGGTGCAAAAACAGTGTCGCGGGTGATTCTGGGTAAATGTCGTCACTCATTCCTTCCTCCGTGAAAGCAACGACAGACAATCATTTTGCGCCCTTTTTCCCTGGATTGCCCTGGCAGACACCATAGCATGGCAACCATGGAGCCCGTTTTGCCTTTTGTCACTGTCACCATATGTGTACTGGATGCTGCTGACAGAGGTGGTGCTGCAGCGCTACACAACAGCATTCATTTGCCTTTGCAAGATAGCAGAGATGGTTACCAGTCATTCTGTACCGTCTGCTGTGCCATTGTAAATTGGTGATGCGATGACGGTTATCAGTCATTCTGTATCATCTGCTGCTGTCATGGGTGCTCCTGGCTGGTCTTAGCTGAGGTTGGCCGGGGGCGCAAAGACAAAAATGGGAATGACTCCCTGAGTCAATCTCTCCTTTATGGTTTATCTAAAAATAGAGTCAGTCCTGCCTAGAATATGGGGCAGGTGTACTAGAGAACCAGTGTATCAGAGAACCAGAGAGCACAGCCGCTCCATGTCAGATCCCGCAGAAATGATGAGCTGCATGCCATTCACGGGGGGTGCCCTGCAACAACCCCACCCATTGATTCCCTTCTCCCCCAACCTTTCTGAGCTACCGTGGCAGTGTCCCCCATTTGTGTGATGAAGTAATAAAGAATGCAGGAATAAGAAACACTGACTTTTTAGTGAGATAAAATGAGGAGGAGGCAGCCTCCAGCTGCTATGATAGTCCAGGCAGGACATTAAACGGTGGGGGGGAAGAGGAGCCCAGCATCCCGCTGCTATGATAGTCCAGGCAGTACAGAAACTTTTCTTTAGACATGAAAAGGGGGGGGGGGGGCTAATGGAGTTCCACACCCAATTGCTATGATGAGGACAGTTACCAGCCGTTCTGTGCCATGTACCGGGAATGACCGGGAGTCATTCCTATTTTTACCCAGGCGCCCCCAGCCGACCTCACCTGAGGCCAGCCAGGAGCACTCACGGACTGATGATGACGATGGATAGCAGTCCTATTGTGCCGTCTGCCACCGGGGGGAGGAGGGGAGAGGAGAGGATGCTGCTATTCATTGCCGCAGCACCGTGTCTACCAGCAGCATGCAGTAGACATAGGGTGACAAACTCAATAAATGATTTTTTTTCCCTTTTCTTTCACGGTGGGGAGAGGCAGGGTAAATTGACGACATATAACCTGAAACACCCTGGACAATGTGTTTGACCCTACAGGCATTGGGAGCTCAGCCAAGAATGCAAATGCTTTTTGGAGACTGCGGAGACTGTGAGATAGCTTGAGTCCTCAGTACCCCCTCCCTTCCTCCATGAGCATCCATTTGATTCTTTGGCTTTCCGTTACGCTTGTCACACAGCACTGTGCTGTGGACTCTGTATCATAGCCTGGAGATTTTTTTCAAATGCTTTCTCATTTCGTCTTCTGTAACGGAGCTGTGATAGAACAGATTTGTCTCCCCATACAGCGATCAGATCGAGTATCTCCCATACAGCCCATGCTGGAGCTCTTTTTGGATTTGGGACTGCATGGCCACCCGTGCTGATCAGAGCTCCACGCTGGGCAAACAGAAACTGAAATTCAAAAGTTCGCGGGGCTTTTCCTGTCTACCTGGCCACTGCATCCCAGTTTGGATTGCTGTCCAGAGCAGTCACAATGGTGCACTGTGAGATACCGCCCAGAGGCCAATACCGTCGATTTGCGGCCACACTAACCCTAATCCGATATGGTAATACCGATTTCAGCGCTACTCCTCTCGTCAGGGAGGAGTACAGAAAACAGTTTAAAGAGCCCTTTATATCGCTATAAAGGGCCTCGTTGTGTGGACAGGTGCAGCGTTAAATCGGTTTAACACTGCTAAAATCAGTTTAAACGCATAGTGTAGACCAGGCCTTACACACACTTTTTGAAAAGTGCATTCTTATCTAGTATGTGACTATTTCATATCCCTAAAAAAAAAAAAATTGGCACAAAACCATCCCAGTTTTTTTTTATTTTGAAAAATTGATCACCTTAACGTGGGCGTCCTCCACACACAAACTACTCATTACTCTGCCAAAAAAAAAAACCCAAATTCACCAACCAGACACAGTGATAGTAAAATGTATCAGACCATTTAAAAGGTGGATTGCTGCTACTCATCAACTTTATCCTTCTTCGAAATCACACAAATGGGGAAGGGTGAATGGAAAATGACCATAGTCACCCACCTATAAAAGTCAACTTAGAGAAACAATAGTCACTAATATATGGTAATCTTACAGTGTCTAGTAGGCAGCTAGAGGGGGCAAGGTCATATATACATAGAGTCAGCTCAATGTGTGTTTATGCACACGTGAATTCTCTGTATGTATTGTGTATATAAATGATTACGTGGGCCTGAATAGTGTTACTGTAGCTGTGGTTTGGGGCAGGAGAGTACTTCTGATCGTGGCACTAATTTGGGAGCAACCTAGCCAAGCTGTGCGTAATGGAAAAGCATACCCCATAAAGTCCTGCAGTTCTAGTCCATGTGGGTTGGTACAGGGACCTGAATGCGCACACTTGCTAAGCAGAAACAGGCCACTAATACTGCATAGCTGATACCTCACTTACCGCTACTGTGTGCTTTACTGTTCTAATACAGTCTAACTGTGTTTGCTTGTAACTTTAACAGGGAATGTAAAATTGGTGCAGTCTCATCTGCAAATACGAACTATTTGTTAACCCATGTTCTCAAGCAATACCCATTCCAAAATACCCTAATAACACAGTATTAATGTTATTGCCACATCCTCCCAGTGTCAGGTAATCATTACTAACAGGCATGTTTGTCATGTTGCTGATTTCATTTTGCAGGGAGGTGCGCATGGGAATTAACCCTTAAGAAACTGTATGCAGAAGCTGAACTTTTCCAAGGTTTGCAGTGCGAGGTAGTCAACCATTCACTGGCTGAGCCAGGACATATGAGCTTCAGCTCTTTTACTGTGATTCTTCAACATAAAAAGACAAATCAAACTGTGTTTATATGATTTGTATAAAAACCCTTTAAAAATGCCTATTTAATAAACATTACAGTAGAGAGGCTGTTCCAGTTTGTTTTGTAAAAGGAAAATTTAAAAGTAAGGGGTGGGGAATGTGCCGGGGCCTTTATGGGGGTGTGTTATGAGTACCCAGTTATTGGTGGCTTGGCCTGTTCAGGCAAAGGAACCCGGGGAAATGTAGTTTTGAGGCAGGGCTGAGGAGTGATGTAATCCCTAGATGGAAATCGCATGCTTTCGGGAATGTATACAAGGCAAGGCTATGGCTCACTCTAGTGAAGTTTGGATAGCAGTAAGACCAAGATCTCCATCAGGACCAGAGGCATGGCGCTTGGGAGGGTCCTTAGAGCAGGAAGAAGAAAGACATTAAGGAGGTGGTAGAAGGAAAAGTCCTCAGGCAATAGGTACAGCTTGGCTGGAGGCCCACTGATGGAACTAGCATTCGTTTAGAGGCAGGAGGCATCCCAAGGAGGAAGGAGAACCTGCTTTCCTGTCCTCTCAAATCCAGCCCTGCAGGAATCTTTACCCTGATTAGGCCTGGTAAGAACAAAAGACTATTGATTGACTCCAGGAAGGTCAGAACCTTACTGATGTGCTCTGGGGAGGGTGAAGCTGCGGTGTAAGGGTGAGACAGTTCACCAGAATGAAGCAGCCTCCAGCTGAGATGGGCTGAACGTCCAGCTTGTGTTTCCATGGGACTCTCCTTTAAACTCTGGAAAGAGCGGGGGGACTTCTTGGGTCTTGAACAGAGGGTCCAAAGTATCCCATTGACCTACATGCCTGAGGCAAACCGTCAGCCACAAGGAAACAAAAGCAAAGCTGCAGGACTCATGCTGGAGTAGTAAATAGCTGGTCTAAAGGGAGACTGGACATAGGCTCTTCTGTCTCGATATTGCTAGTTTGAATTGCCCCAGGTCAGTAGTCACCAACACTTCCTAGTATGGTGTAATTTGTTGTAGGTGAAGTGAGCTGCTGGGCTCAGTTAACAGCTGTAGATGTCACCAATGATTTTCACAGCTGGCACTAATCCCACTCCAATCGTCAGACCCAGTCCTGAAGCCAGGAACTGATGGCCAGGAGGGTCTGATAGCCTTCTCAGCCCTCTAGCTCAGGGAGGAGGGATGGTGGTGAGACATCGTAGGACAGCGTCCAATGCAGTTACCCTAACTGCCCATTCCATGGATGGATCTGTGAAGCCTGATTTCATTGGTGATCCTGTTACAGACACAACCCCCAGGCCAGTGTGAGCATGCAGTCACCTTTTACACAATTCCACATGCCTGGAAGCTGTTTGACTGTTGGCCTAATTACTAATCTTCAGGACAAAAATAAGGTTCAGAAAAAGAAAACAAGTTACAATTCTTGCATTTTTTTTGTAGCTCAGTGTCCTTGGGGCAGGATCTTTGATATTTCCACTGAATTAAAAAAATGCCTCCTGGCGTGCCACACTCCATTGTTTACAGAGAACTTTTCCTTCTTATCTGCGTCCTGCTGAAGATGTTGACACAGGCAGGGTGGAAGGCTGAGCCAGCTTCAGGAATGGCAAAGGTCTGAAACTGGCCCCAGTGCAGACATGATGAGGCCAAAACATGGTCCAGCTGGATTCTGGGGCCAGTCTGGGCATTGGTGGCAGGGATGGTGATGAAGTGATGAAAGTGATGCTTTTCCTTTCCATTCCCACATATTTCATGCAGTTATCTCAGCTGGTGCCAGAACAAATGGCTAGTTCTTGGGGGTGGAATGCTCAGCAATGCTGTTACCGCCTGTGTGTTTGACAGTGATTGTTACAACCAGCCCCTTCCCCGGGAGGCCTGTACTAATCTCTCTCACACACACACACACAGGCGTGCGAAATCCTCTCTTTTTTGTTATCCCTCGTCCGTGTCCCCCAACTACATACGCTGTGAGTCCTTGGTGTGACTGAAAGATGGATCAAAACAAAAATTATATAACCATTTCACAGCTTATGCCCCCCTCCCGCCCAAAAGAGTGTGGACAAACTCTGCTTATCAGCACAGAAGGAAGAACGCACTTGAAGGGGGTAAGCTCAAGTCTTCCTCAATTGCTCACCTCTGCTCAGAGCAATTATTCCCTGAGCCAGTTTTCTTGTGGTTTGGAGTAGGATCAGGGCTGGATTAACCTTTTGTAGACCCGGCGCCAAACATTTGTGGGCCCCCATGGGAGCAATGGAGCATGGCATGGGGGGGGAGGTGTCAGTCAGGGGCATGGCAGGGGTGGCCTGGCTCCGCCCAGCCCAGTGCAAGGGCACTATTTACAAACGCAGTTGCCAGACACACAGTGACTGCCTGGCCCTGTGCTCTCAGCACCCCACTTCCCCTAGGGGTGGGCCCATGTCGGGTCACACAGCTCCCCTTCCCCCCGGCCGCCCCACTCAACACTGGAACACACACCCAGTTTCCTATGGCCAGAGCCCCCCCTGGACCCACTGTGTCCAGCACACCCCTGCCACAAATGCACAGCACCCCCCTGTCCCCAGCCCCACCACCCCACACAGAGCCCCCTCTCCCTAGTGCCCCAGTGCACACAGATCTTCCCCACCCCTTCACAGCCCAACACACACCAGACTCCCCCCAGACCCACTACCCCAAGCCCTGCCTCCTGGCCGCACTAACCAGCCCTGCTGGGAGGCGACTGCACCTGCCAGACTGAGCCAGCAGTACAGCCAGAGCTGGTTCCAGGGTGGAGAAATTGCTCCAGTCCCTTGGGAGTGGTGCGATCAGCCAGCCCAGGGCCTGTTCCAGCTGGGCTCCCTGAGGACCCACTTGCTTGGAGGGACCCAGCCAAACTCCCCACACTGCACCCCCTTCCCCAAACTGACCGAGACTGGCCAGGCTTCTGCACCTCCTGCTTACACAATGGAGCAGACTGCTGCATACACATTAACTGGTCAGATGGCTATCTGGCCTACATTTGCACCCAGGACTGATGAGATGGGGGTTTCAATATAGCACAGTGAAGGATTTTTAGCTACCTAATCAACCAGGCTAGTGTTAAAAAAAAATTCATTGTTGCCCCTTTTTCTGACGCTAATGTACCTTTGCCACGTGGTAGCAGGGATCAGGCCCTTGCAGATTGGCTTCCCAGCAAAGGAGCAATTAGTGACATAAAAGCTGCATACATTCAAAGTAACTTACATGCACCCCAGTTCAGAAGCAGAGGCAGTCACAGACACAGGCAGTGCCCTCTTCCAGGAATACAGCCCACACGCCAATACCTGCTTCCAAGGAAGCTGCTGTGTGCCTAACATGCTGTCAAATATATAGAGAAGAAGCAAGAGATTAAACTATCTGCCACAGCATCGCTCAAGGATTTCTGTTTCACACCGCAACAAGACAACACTTCTTTAAAGACTAAGCATTTGCTGGCATGCAAAGACTACAACAGCACCATCTGGTGACACCTGGCAGAACATCTTGAGTTATATTCAGAGCTGGTGTAAACACGTAACACATTACTCCCATGCTTACACCCTATCCGAGCACCTGCCTAGAGCTGGCAAGTTTATGCCATCGTTTTTAATGTCAAGTCTCCCATTATGTTAATAGTACAAATATTAGATTCCACTCATTAATATTTCCCACTGACGATTGCATCCCATATTAAAGGCTCATTTGCCTTATGTGGAAGGTCACCAGTCGGTCAACAATCTGCAGCTGCATAAAGCAAGAGTCACTCCTTAAAAGGGATTTCTTCCCTTCTCTGCTTCCCTAAATGTCATTCGTGTGTCCATCTAGACTGATCGCTAAACCTGGTGTCAAAGTCAAACGCAAAGGCAACCTTTGTTTTGTCAGCGCACAAGACAGATGAACTTTTCCTGATACTTGTCGCTGATTCTACTGACCACCACGCTGGCTCTCGCCTTTGCAAAGCAGCCCCTAGTGTTCCTGTTCCAAACTTCAGCCTAAGGTGCGGCTGAACAGAAGAACGACTCACACTGTAAAATGTTCAGTGTTGGGGCTGGTATGACATGATAATGGCCAACGACACTGTAATATGGTTTGGCAGTGTGTATGTACACAGGAGCCCAAGCTGCCATGACAATGCCAAGAAGCTTTGTTACAGCTGGGCGCCGTGAGGGCTGTTTACAAAGAAATTCCAGGGACTTAACTGGAGTTACTATGGATTTCCAGTGGCATAGCTGAGACTAGGATTTGGCCCTAGTTTTTAAAAGGCACATGTAATGTCTCCCCACCCTGGTTACTAGAACTACTTGCCTTATAATGTTACCAAAGTCCAATTTAACATCAAGGGATCCTTTTTTTTCACCAGGTGCTGGGCAAAACACATTCCCCTGCCACAAGGTGCTTACAGTCTAAATAGACAGGAATGACAATGGAATAATTCCTTTCCCACTTTAGAGTGGAATCGGAGAGCCTGGCTTCCCCAGAGTCTGTGGCAGCTCTAGAAATTAAAGCACAAGACTGAGACACAGTCACTTTGGGATTCAATCACACTCACATAATACAGGAGGGGCCCAAGTGTGCTAGGACATGGCTTGGTCTAACCTGTGTGGATAATACCACATCATAGTCTAATTATGGTATGGGCACTACACTGGTCCCTAACAAACACTAAGCACTGCAGCCAAGACTAGCTCTTACACGTAGTCCAGTGATGTGTGATCAAACTACCTAGCAAAGTGCCCGTGCTGGACCTGACCATTCCATCATGCAATGGTCCTTGGTCATAAGGCAGTTGTAGCTCTTGACAGGTAATGCCCCAGAGCCTTGCACTGCCTCTTCAGTGCTATGGAAGCCTCCTACACTATGCAGATTGTCTAAAGCCCATTCAGCATTAGTGTCAGGTGGTTCATTTTTCAGTACAGTGACAGGAAAAATGTCATTCATTGAAGTTGGGACTGAGCTGAAAACCAGGCTCATGCACAGAGCGCATTCCTTCTTCCCCTCCCTTTACAGTAGGAGGGTCCTGGCCACTGCCTACTGGCATTTTAAATCATCTTGCTTGGCTCTGTTTGTTCCAAGACGTTTGCATATCTAGCCTATCTTCAGCATCTCACAGCAGTAATGACATCACAATTGTTTCGGCTGCATCAGCCTGTCAATGACCAAGTTAGGGCTAAGGGTATGGCTACGCTTGAAACTTCAAAGCGCTGCCGGGGCAGCGCTGCAGCAGCACTTTGAAGTGTGTGATCGCAGCGCCAGCGCTGGGAGAGAGCTCTCCCAGCCCTGCACGTAAACCACATCCCTTACGGGTGTAGCTTGCAGCGCTGGGAGCGGCACTGATTACACTGAGGTTTTACAGCATTGTATCTTGCAGCGCTCAGGGGGGTGTTTTTTCACACCCCTGAGCGCAAAAGTTGCAGCCCTGTAAAGCGCCACTGTAGCCATGGCCTAAGATTGCAGCCATTACCATGACAGAGGGAAGCAGGGCTGAGCCACTGAGGGAAATTCCTGTTTACTTGCCAATGGCCTCACATACTGAAGCCAATCAGGCCCAGCCACTGCCAAAGCAAATGACATTTTGCAGGATTTTCAACTCTCGCCATGTTCAAAGTATTGGCCCTCTGGGCATAAAAGACCCTCTTTAAGCAATGAAGGGCAGCTGGCAGTTCAGAATGCAACGCTGACAGCTCTTCCCTCTCCTAGAAATAAAGACCTGATGCACTGATTGATACCTGAGGGAGAGGCTGTCATCTAGCGGGACGTAGCAGGGAGATAAGCAACTCCATCAGTGTCAGACCTGTCCTGCCACATCCTGTAAATCACTGCTGTTCGAGAGGCCCCACTGCTAAAGTGGAGAGCAAAAAGCAGGTAATAGAAAAATGGGAGGCAAAGCAGTTGCATTTAAAATGTAATAGATGGGGATACAGCTCTGCCAAACTCCAGGGAGCATTAACCATCCACTCCATAAAACCAAAATCCTCTCATTTTTACCAGGACCTAGGCTTGGCCTTTTCATGCTGTCGTTACGAGTTTGTTTTTTTAAATGGAGGTTTGAAACCAGGCGATGCCCCTTTTCTGTTGCATTTGCACTCCAGAGAACAATGCTGATGTGCCACTGCCTAATCCTGACACCATCCGCAAGTGACAGGGAAGTGGCGGAAGGGGTTTTTATTGTGATACAAGAGTAATCAAAGGCCTAACAATCTAATGCAATAGAGTTCCCCATTTTCAAATTGCTGAGAGATTGGACTCCATCCACTCCAGGACATATGCAAGAGCTGAGTCCAATCTAACATGCTTTTATTTTATTTTTTTTTTTGAGTTTTGTTTCAATGAGGAATTTTTAAATAAAACACAATCTCTAAGGAACGAGGGGGGACAGTGAGGAGACGGGGACCCAACTCCAGGTCTGAACTAATGAATGGATTAGTAATTAATTAATTACTAGCAGGAGCAGGTAGCGAAGCCTGTGGCTCTCCCCTGCTTATTCACTTTCTCTCCCCTAAGATCTTGTCTTTCTGATTTTTAATTAGTTTCTTGTCACTCGGGCATTTCTTCTATCACATATTCAAATGAATTAAACAAATACATTATGGCTATACCGGCTTTTATGCCAAAAAATACCTACCATTAACACTACCGGTGAAGTCAGTCCTGCCTATAAGACCAACAACAGGAACACCAGAGGAGATGGGGCAGAGGTGGGTGGAGGGTTTTTTTTACCCCTATATAATCTAAGGGTTTGTCTGCAGTCAAGTTCCTTAACTCAAGTTAAGTGATTGCTAATGAACTAGGTTAGCTAATATGTGGGTCTAGTCTGGACAGCCCCCAAATGTTTATTCTTGGGCTCATACGTTTGCAGTCAAAGCCCAAAGTAATAGCCACTGGCTACCTACATTGTGCTCTAGTAAACCACAAACATATGGAGCTTGAGTAAACTGGCACTCCAGTCATTGGAGTTAAACTCAACTGTAAAAAGACTCTTGTAAGCAGGGGTTAGAATGTCCCACAGGGCTCGGAAGACCTCCAAGGCTCTGTCTCGATTAGCCATACCCTACCTTTGAGCTCATACGTCTTATAGCCACAGTAACACCCACCTTCACGATTCCCAGTTATCCCATACACACACATACCTTGTGCTCTCACGCCATCCCTGTGTTTGGGAAGGAGTCTTTCTCCACATGGTGACTCAGACCACTGTAACTGCTAACTTATGCCTTCACCTGGCTCCGCTGTTACAGTGTCTGTAACAATTTAGAACTACAGTAGCTTGACTGAATCATTGTGTTCTCTGTACTCATAGCATGTGGTCATTCACTAGCTGGTTTGCCAGGATTTGCACCCAGAAAGTGAGGATGGATCCCAATATTTACGTCCCTTCCTGGCAAACTTTTCAAGAGATAAAAGCGGCAAAGAGTCCTGTCGCACCTTATAGACTAACAGACGTATTGGAGCACGAGCTTTCATGGGTGAATACTCACTTCGTCAGATGCAAGAGAAGACACAATGCAGAGCCCTCAGCTTTGAAGTTTATCTCGATCACTCAGCTGGTACAGGACAGAACCAAGACTACACTAGTCTACAATTTTTGAGAAGTCTGCTTCAGAGATAAAATGTGATATTTATTATGTATTTTGATGTGCTGAATTCAAATATGACAATGAAAACAACTGATTGGCTACTGTTTCTACGATATTTAAGTTTTTACATTTTATGTCTATGTATATTGTGTAGATAGTAGAGTTTTAATCATAAATTGTAAACCTAGGTCTTTTCGTGTGTTTATGGTTGCTTTACATGATAATATTTCACCTGTCCTGTTTATGTAACACTTTAAAAATCAGCAAAAGGGTTATATAAATAAAATTTATTATGAAACAAAAGGCAAAAAATATTATGTGTCCCTGCCCGCAGGTATATGGGATCTTGGGGAGCAATTACCACACAGGTGGGGTGCCAATTAATTTCTTTATTAAAGGAAAAAGGAAGTGGTGGGAATTTAACAATGAAATACGATGGGATGGGGTGTATAGGGTGTTTACAATAGACAATGATGGGGGGGGTTCTTCTTATTGAACAGTGTAGGGAGTTCTAACAGTGGGGTGCAGTAAGTGGGGTTCAGCACAATGGGATACAGTACAGTCAATAAGCAACTCAACTTTACATAGGAACAACTCTAGATACAGTCTGGAATGCAAAATGTACCAAAAAGAAATGCAAAGTAAAATGGTAGCTTCTATATGAAATGGTCAACAATCTCAGATAGAATGTATTAAGTGGTTAATAGCTATATATATACAATGTAACACAGTGGCATCAATGCAAATACAAAGTATATCAGAAAAGTGGAGGCGACCAATGGGATGTTATAACCACAAGTAAGATGTGAATCACAGTGCAATGACACAATATGGGTGAAAAGTGAAATTATGCAATGTAACAGCATAGAAGAAAATTAATGACTTAATTTGTGAGGTTGTAATAGCAGATAATCTGCAAGAGTGAACTTAAAGGCTGAGTCAAGAAACAGGAGTGGGGAGGGGAGTGAATGATCAGTGGCAACTGATGAGAGGAGAGTGCAGCTGCAAGCAGCAAGAGACTCTGAAGCCCTGCGGGGTGAAGCCCAGAGCAGTCTTCAGGAGCCTGCGGGCTGGACATACTGGAGACAGGAGCAGCTGGAGCGCACTTAAGGGGAGTCTGGGAGCAGCAAGAGGGGAGGGCGCTGAACATGCAAGCGATGGGAAGGCACGTGGAGAATGGGGGAGACGGTTGAGGGAAGAAACAGATTGCAGCAGTGGAGAGCACTTCAGGGAAGTTGCGGAGCAGCGGGGTGAAGACAAACGGAGCAGTGTGATGGTGATCTTCGGTAGGGGAGGGACAGCGGAGAAGCGGGAGCACGAACACAGGGGATACAGGGAGAGGCAGCAGAGAGGTGTAAGGAAGGGCTGGAGGGACACCCAAAAAAAAAAAGGACAGAAGCAGCAAAGGGTTTGGGAGGTTACACAGGGGGAGAAGCAGCAAGGGGTTACAACAGGGAGACACGGGGAAGTACACAGAGGGGGAGATTTGGAGCGGGGGAAAAACAGACACAGGAAAGTTCAGGGAGAGATAGGGACAGCAGGAAGACGAATTCAAACAGCAAAAACCTTACCTATCATCTAACTTAATCAAATGTATATAAAATGACAAGCAGGTTATACAAAGTAACAAAACAGGTACAGAATACGATCAGGCAATGGCTTTTTCAAATTTATCTTAACCAACGACAAGGCAAAACAACAAATATCACAATTCTAAGCAAACTATAACAAGCAACTATAGGGAGCAACAAAACAGCAACTATAGCAAGGCAGGTGAAACTAACAAGCGCTACAATCTTAGCAAACTATGACTTATTAAACTAAAAAGCAAAACCTATGGTGCACCTTTTGCTATGGGGAAGTCACAGAGGGCAGAGTAGTATGTGCCCAGGATACAGCTCCCAAAGCAGCCCCCCAAGGAAGCCAAGGGATGGTGGCTGCAGCAGTGGATATGGCTGAAAGCAGTGAGCCCCGAAGCAAAGCCCACAGGAGCAGAGCTAAGCTGCGGCACAAACTTATTTTTAGCGGCAAAGCACCGTGGAGTTTAAGAGAGGTTTTAAGACACAGACCAAGGTTTAGCTTGAGTCTGGGTGCTGGGGAAACAGAGGCAGCAGCTAAAATAATAAAATAAAAGTATAGAAAGTTTCACAGAGGGATTCTTACCAGTCCCCAAGGTAGCAGCAAAGGCAGAAGCAGCAACAACATCAGAAGAAGCAAGGAGGGCTCGGTAAGGTCTCGATGATCAGGAGATCTCTCAGGCAGCAATTCGTTCTTTGTGGGAGGGTTTTTTTTTTAAAAAACGGGGGTACGCTCTAAAATAAAACGAGAGCAGAGAAAGGA
This sequence comes from Gopherus flavomarginatus, assembly GCF_025201925.1. NCBI lineage: Eukaryota > Metazoa > Chordata > Testudines > Testudinidae > Gopherus > Gopherus flavomarginatus. Next base: position 19,830,004 of record NC_066626.1, on the reverse strand, counting down.
CCCCCCAGAACCCCTGGCTGATCAGACCAGGCAGCAATGCAGGAACCTTTCTGATGTTTGTTTTAAAAATGCCCGTTTTTAAAGGCAGACTCAGGCAGTTTCCCGCCAGTAATCCTGATAGGCTCCCTCTGTCACAGGGGAGGAGACACAGGGAAAAACTGCAGGTGAGCATGTGCCTGGGCAGAGTCCTGAACAATAGGTGTGAGTTCACACCTCAGGACTCAAAAGCACATGAGGCCTATGACTCATGCCCAGGATCTTAAAAACACATTAGGTCTTGCAGCTCTGGACATTGCCTACCCTACACAAAGCCCAGGTTTAACAAGGTGATAACAGGACCAACCCTTTGAACAGGGCAGTGGTCCCACTTAGCACACAGCACAAGTGGCCATCCCTTTGAGAAGGGCAGTGGCCCTGGTAAACAACTTAACAGCCAGGGAGGGGCGGCCAAAGGAGGAGAACAAAAACAAAATGGAGTATGGGGACAGCTGTAAGAAACAAAATGGAGTAGGGGGATAGATGTAACAGACATTATGTACATAGTTTAGTCCCATTCAGTGTCTACTTGGCGCTTCTTGGCTTGTCTCTTGTATTCATTAAATGGAGCATCTCTTGTCACTGTCCAGAAATAGTCTGCAAGCATTGATGGGCTCCATTTGCCCTGATAGCCTGCCAGGAGATTCCACTGCTGTAGTCTGGAGCCCAACAGCTCTGCCTTACTCTTGGGTAGTTCCAAATCCCTGACAAGGTCATTCAGTTCACCTTGTGTTATGAGGTGTGGTTCAGAGGAGGAGGATGGAAGAAAATGTGGGTCCTGTGACATTGATGGTTCAGGACCAGAAGTTTCATCCTCTTCCTCTTCCTCGATTGACTCAAGTGAGAAGGATTCTGGTGCATCAGGAACCGGCAGTCCTTCTCCGTGGGGTACCGGGCGTATAGCTGATGGAATGTTTGGATAATGCACAGTCCACTTTTTCTTCTTTGACACACCTTTCCCAACTGGAGGCACCATGCAGAAGTAACAATGATACGGCTAGGTACTCTCTGGAATGTATCAAGGGAGACTATGCCAGACTGGGGAAGACGCTTAAGGAAATCAAGGCTCAGGTGATCTTCAATGGGATTCTGCCAGTTCCTAGAGAAGGGTGACAAAGGTGTGACAAGATTATGGCGATCAACAGATGGCTCAGGCAGTGGTGCTATAAGGAGGGCTTTGGGATGTACGGCCATTGGGAAGCATTTATGGACAGAAGACTGTTCTCTCGGGATGGACTTCACCTGAGCAAGGAGGGAAATAGACTTCTAGGATGGAGGCTCGCCGACCTGATTAAGAGAGCTTTAAACTAGAAATTTGGGGGAAATGGTTGGGAGATGTTCGGGAGATCTCCACGCCGGAATTTAACCTTGAGAGGGAAGTAAACAAAGTAAGAAGGGATACAGCCGTGGACAGAAGAATTGGCATAAGAAGGAAGGGTAGTGTAGATAACAGACTAACAGGTGATGATGGTGGTAGAATGTCTGTGCCTAACAGGGTACAGAATGTGAGTGAAGCCAAACAGCAAAAATTAAGATGTCTGTACACTAATGCGAGGAGCCTAGGGAACAAAATGGAGGAACTAGAGCTACTGGTGCAGGAAGTGAAACCAGATATTATAGGGATAACAGAAATGTGGTGGAATAGTAGTCATGACTGGAGTACAGGTATTGAAGGCTATGTGCTGTTTAGGAAAGATAGAAATAAAGGCAAAGGTGGTGGAGTAGCATTGTACATCAATGAGGAGATTAACTGTAAATAAATAAGAAGTGTTGGAATGGACAAGACAGAGTCTGTCTGGGCAAAAATCACACTGGGAAAGAAAGCTACTAGAGCCTCCCCTGAGATAGTGCTTGGGGTGTGCTACAGACCGCCGGGATCTGATTTGGATATGGATAGAGACCTCTTTAATGTTTTTAAGGAAGTAAACACTAATGGGAAATGTGTGATCATGGGAGACTTTAACTTCCCAGATATAGACTGGAGTACAAGTGCTAGCAAGAATAGTAGGGCTCAGATTTTTCTGGATGTGATAGCTTATGGATTCCTTCACCAAGTAGTTGAAGAACCGACAAGAGGGGATGCCATTTTAGATTTGATTTTGGTGAGCAGTGAGGACCTCATAGAAGAAATGGTTGTAGGGGACAACCTTGGTTCGAGTGATCATGAGCTAATTCAGTTCAAACTAGATGGAAGGATAAACAAAAATAGATCTGGGACTAGGGTTTTTGATTTCAAAAGGCCTAACTTTAAAGAATTAAGGAAATTAGTTAGGGAAGTGGATTGGACTGAAGAACTTGTGGATCTAAATGTGGAAGAGGCCTGGAATTACTTTAAGTCGCAGCTGCAGAAACTTTCAGAAGCCTGCATCTCAATAAAGGGGAAAAAAAACATAGGCAGGAGTTGTAGACCAAGCTGGATGAGCAAGCATCTCAGAGAGGTGATTAAGAAAAAGCAGAAGGCCTACAAGGAGTGGAAGAAGGGTGGGATTAGCAAGGAAAGCTATTTTAGTGAGGTCAGAACATGTAGGGATAAAGTGAGAAAGGCTAAAAGCCAAGTAGAGTTGAACCTTGCAAAGGGAATTAAAACCAATAGTAAAAGGTTCTATAGCCATATAAATAAGAAGAAAACAAAGAAAGAAGAAGTGGGACCTCTACACACTGAGGATGGAAAGGAGGTTAAGGATAACCTAGGCATGGCCCAATATCTAAATAAGTACTTTGCCTTAGTCTTTAATAAGGTTAATGGGGAGCTTAGGGGTAATGGAAGGATGACAAACGGGAATGAGGATATGGAGGTGGATATTACCACATCTAAGGTAGAAGCCATACTTGAACAGCTTAATGAAACAAAATCGGAGGGCCCAGACAATCTTCATCCGAGAATATTAAAGGAACTGGTGCATGAAATTGCAAGACCGTTAGCAAGAATTTTTAATGAATCAGTAAACTCAGGGGTTGTACCGTACGACTGGAGAATTGCTAACGTAGTTCCTATCTTTAAGAAAGGGAGAAAGAGTGATCCGAGTAACTATAGGCCTGTTAGTTTGACATCTGTAGTATGTAAGGTCTTGGAAAAAATTTTGAAGGAGAAAGTAGTTAAGGACATTGAGGTCAATGGTAATTGGGACAAAGTACAACATGGTTTTACTAAAGGTAGATTGTGCCAAACCAACCTGATCTCCTTCTTTGAGAAGGTGACAGACTATTTAGACAAAGGAAATGTGGTAGACCTAATTTACCTCGATTTCAGTAAGGCATTTGACACGGTTCCACATGCGGAATTATTAGTCAAACTGGAAAAGATGGGGATCAATATGAGAATTGAAAGGTGGATAAGGAACTGGTTAAAGGGGAGACTACAACAGGTCGTACTGAAGGGTGAACTGTCAGGCTGGAAGGAGGTTACTAGTGGAGTTCCTCAAGGATCGGTTCTGGGTCCAATCTTATTTAACCTTTTTATAACTGACCTTGGCACAAAAAGTGGGAATGTGCTAATAAAGTTCACAGATGACACAAAGCTGGGGGGTATTGCTAACACGGAGAAGGACCGGGATATCATACAGGAAGATCTGGATGACCTTGTAAACTGGAGTAATAGTAATAGGATGAAATTTAATAGTGAAAAGTGCAAGGTCATGCACTTAGGGATTAATAATAAGAACTTTAGATATAGATTGGGGACGCATCAGTTGGAAGCAACAGAGGAGGAGAAGGACCTTGGGGTATTGGTAGATCACTGGATGACTATGAGCCGCCAATGTGATATGGCCGTTAAAAAAGCTAATGTGGTTTTAGGATGCATCAGGCGAGGTATTTCCAGCAAAGATAAGGAGGTGTTAGTACCGTTATATAAGGCGCTGGTGAGACCCCACCTGGAATACTATGTGCAGTTCTGGTCTCCCATGTTTAAGAAGGATGAATTCAAACTGGAACAGGTTCAGAGTCAGGCTACTAGGATGATCCGAGGAATGGAAAACCAGTCATATGAAAGGAGACTCAAAGAGCTTGGCTTGTTTAGTCTAGCCAAAAGAAGGCTGAGGGGGGATATGCTTGCTCTTTATAAATATATCAGAGGGATTAATATTAGGGAGGGAGAGGAATTATTTAAGCTTAGTACCAATGTAGATACAAGAACGAATGGGTATAAACTGGACACTAGGAAGTTTAGACTTGAAATTAGACGAAGGTTTCTAACCATTAGAGGAGTGAAGTTCTGGAACAGCCTTCCAAGGGGAATAGTGGGGGCAAAAGACATATCTGGCTTTAAGATTAAGCTTGATAAGTTTATGGAAGAGATGGTATGATGGGAGAGCCAAATTTTGGCAATTGATCTTTGATTATCGCCAGATAAGTATGCCCAGTGGTTGGTGATGGGATGTTGGATGGGATGGGATCTGAGTTACTGCAGAGAATTCTTTTCTGAGTGCTGGCTGGTGAGTCTTGCCCACATGCTCACGGTTTAGCTGATCACCATATTTGGGGTCGGGAGGGAATTTTCCTCCAGAGCAGATTGACAGAGGCCCTGGAGGTTTTTCGCCTTCCCCTGCAGCGTGGGGTATGGGTCACTTGCTGGTGGATTCTCTGCAGCTTGAGGTCTTCAAACCACAATTTGAAGACTTCAATAACTCAGGCATAGGTTAGGGGTTTGTTATAGAAGTGGATGGGTAGGGTTCTGTGGCCTGCTTTGTGCAGGGGGTCGGACTAGATGATCCCATTGGTCCCTTCTGACCCTAGAATCTATGAATCTATGAAACAATTGCTGGTATGATCTGTTGGCTCTCTCCAAATCATTGGCACTGTAAAAGGCATAGATTTCCTTTTCCTGTTCAACCACTGGCCAAGATTTGTTGCACAAGTGTTGCAGCATATGTGTGGGGCCCACCTCTTGTCTTGATCTCCAATTTTGCAGCCAAAATAAAGGTGATAGGCTTTCTTAACCATAGTGGTTATACCGCGCTTTTGTGATGCAAAAATCACTTCACCACAAACATAGCAGAAGTTATCTGCACTGTTCACACAAGTACGAGGCATCTCTGCTCACTTTGGCTAAACAGAAATGTGTCCCTTTGCAAAATCAAACACTGACAAAGAAGAGAGCACGACACTGTATGATTTCTAGACAGGGCCGGTGCAACCATTTAGGCAGACTAGGCGGTTGCCTAGGGCGCTGAGATTTGAGGGCACCAAAAAGCACCCCCAAATTTTTTTTTAAATGGTTGAGCAGCCGCTGCTGCTGGGACAGAGAGGGAGTCTGAGCTGGTGTCCCCTGGGTCAGGGCGCCTCTGCAGCAGCTCGCAGTCCACGGTGTCCCCTGGGTCAGGGCGCCTCCACGGCAGCCGGCAGTCCAGGGTGTCCCTTGGGTCAGGGCGCCACCGCGGCAGCTGGCAGTCCAGGGTGTCCCCTGGGTCAGGGCGCCTTCGCAGCAGCCCACAGTCCAGGGTGTCCCCTGGGCCAGTGCGCCGCCCCGGCAGCCGGCAGCCCAGGGGCGGGGGTCCCCTGGCCCAGGGAAACCCCGGGCTGCCGGCTGCCGCGGAGGCGCACTGACCCTGGGTCAGGGCGCTACCGCGGCAGCCGGCAGTCCAGGGTGTCCGGAGGGGGCGGCAGGCAGCTCCCATGGAGCTGCCGCAGTTGTGCCTGCGGACGGTCGGCTGCTCGCGTGGCTCTGGTGGACCTCCCGCAGGCACCACTGCGGCAGCTCCACTGGAGCCACGGGACCAGCACGCGGGGCGGCGAAATTGCCGTCCGCCTAGGACGCTCAAAACCCTAGCGCTGGTCCTGTTTCTAGAGCTGATATGGGGCAATTTGTTCAGCAGAGTGATGTAAGCTTCATTATGATTGCACATCCATGACTTCTAGGAATAACATGATGCAATTCATATAATGTATGATGCAATACCAGCTTCAGATTGCATCATTCATTGTTTTGCCTCAAAAGCAAGTACTGTCCAAACCCAGTCATAGATTTATTCATAGATCCAGTCAAAGATGTATTTTAGTCATTTCTGGTTTAAATTGAGATCCCTTCCCTTTATAACTCACTTGTCCTCCGCCATTCCCAAGTCAAGGGTCGTATATATTGACCCAATAGCATATCTTGAAAACTAGAGCCAATCAACAATTTTAAGCACCATTTTTGTTCTCAGTGACCCAGAATTAGTAAAGTTGGACTACCTTTATTTCAGAAGCATTTTGGCTGTAGAGCAGTGCTATTGGCTGGTTTAAAAAGGGAGTCCCTGAAGGGGAGCTAGGGATTACAGTGGACAAGAAGCTGGATATGAGTCAACAGTGTGCCCTCGTTGCCAAGAATGCTAATGGCCAGCAGATCGAGGGATGTTATCATTCCCCTCTATTCGGCATTAGTGAGGCCTCATCTGGAGTACTGTGTCCAGTTTTGTGCCCCACACTACAAGAAGGATGCGGAAAAATTGAAAAGCGTCCAGCACAGGGCAACAAAAATGATTAGGAGGCTGGAGCACATGATTTATGAGGAGAGGCTGAGGGAACTGGGATTATTTAGTCTGCAGAAGAGAAGAATGAGGAGAGATTTGATAGCTGTTTTCAACTACCTGAAAGGGGGTTCCAAAGAGGATGGATCTAGACCGTTCTCAGTGAAAGCAGATGACAGAACAAGGAGCATGTTCTCAAGTTGCAGTCGGGGAGGTTTAGCTGGATATTAGGAACACTTTTTCACTAGGAGGGTGGTGAAGCACTGAAATGGGTTACCTAGGGAGGTGGTGGAATCTCCTTCCTTAGAGGTTTTTAAGGCCCAGCTTGCCAAAGCCCTGGCTGGGATGATTTAGTTGCAGAATGGTCCTGCTTTCAGCAAGGGGTTGGACTAGGTGACCGCCTGAGGTCCCTTCCAACCCTGATATTCTCTGATTCTAAGGCCAGGAGGTAAGACTGAGGCAGAGACTGTTGAGAGGCAACTAGCAGCACCCAGACCCCAAGGCCAGGCAGTAAGATAGACATATAGATTTTCTTTTTTAAACAAAGCTCTTCACTTATGCTTTGCCTTTTTCCTGTTGTTAAGAATAAAGAATACTTTGTTTTAAGCAGGCTGTTTTGGGTCTCTGAATTCATTACTGGTTACAGCTCCCAAGGGGAAGAACCGTAGTAGCAGCTCCAGTAGGACCTGCTGGGGGCGAGGTCTTTAGATGTTGCCACCATAATAATAATGACTGTTGATGACAGTGACACCTGTTCACACTAGTGCACCCACCATAGTTGCCCCCCGGCAGTTGTAGCTATCAGGGAAGTCTTACTGTCTCCCCCCACTCCCCCAACTGTAGACCAGGCCATAGGGCATAGCAAAACCAAGTGACTTGCTATGATAGTTAATTGGAATTTCAACCACTTTTTTTTTTTTTTTTACGCAGGCATGAATCCCTGAGTTTGCTGAAGCTTTCATGGCTGGCCTTGGAGTTTTCTTTTGCCACCTGGCTAATCACCCCCATGTGTGTCAAGGGGTGGGATTGCTTTTTCATGCTGCCTGATTGGGTTAAGTCTCTGATCTTGTTGATTGCTTAACAGGCTGTGTCAGAAAACAAACCTTGTACAACATCCAAGCACAAAGCAGGCTCCTTTACCCCCAGCAGCCTCTCTTCCTATCACTCCTACAGTAACTGATAGTTTCCACCCCACAGAACGCTCCCCCCCTCATTCTGGATTCTTTATAGGCTGCCCATTTGTTTGCAGCCATCCCTTGATCTGCCAGGTTTTTTTTTGTTAGTTTTTGACTTGCGCTCTGTAATAACCATTTTAGCCCCTACATTAGTACAGCCAAGCAGCAGCAGCAGCAACAAAACAGGCAGCAGACATTCAAAGAGAAGGAGATACGCAGAAGATATGTCTTCTTAGGCCAAATCTGAACATCACTGCAGAATGAATTTGAGCCAAAAGGTTCACATTTAGCTGCCTATAACTGCCCCTGAAAGCCACATTTAAGCTCCTGTCACGGTGATGCAACAAACCGCTCCCACTGATTTCCAAGCCACTTACATAGGTGCTTAACATTTGGGTACCTATGTCATTTTGGCCTTAGTGCTGAGACTCTAATATTGGCCTCCGTTTTCTTTCCTATGGAACCTGTGGCAAGCGAAAGACACCTGGAAAATGTGAACACCTATCTCAAGATACAAGCTCTTCACATCAAGCTGTTGTAAAGGCTTGTTTACACGGCAACTGAGCGCATAGCAAGCTGCGGTGTGATTTCAGCGTGCCAGCCAGCCGCGCATTAAGTGGCCATGTGGCCCCTGCTACCATGCACTAAATGTGCTGTTGCGTGCACAGAGGTATAGGCGTTTCAAACAGTAGTGGGTCTTCCATGGGAAGCTCTATTTCATTTTTAATAATATCATAAAAATATCAAGGAACTAGACCATAAAAAATATCAAGCGTCTGACCTTGACACTGCTTTGCTGAAAACTCTTGAGCTGTCACTTCATCATTAACTTACCTGATAGCAGCTAGGTAGCATGATGCAGACAGTAAATTGGCCATGCCACATTCACCACCAACCAAATGGGTCGGGTCTCAGCCTTTTCCTCCAGAGGTGAATTGAGCTCATTAGGTAATGCCGCATAGATGAAATTCACCCTGGTGCAGAGGGCCAGCACTAGATCTGTGCATCATGCCCAGCCGTCTTACGCTCTATTTTGAGGTGTAAGTGGGACATACGTGCATAGGCCTAGTGTCCCTCTTCACCAGGGTGAATTTCCCCCGCTGTCACTTAAGGACACTCAGGCCAGGCCTACACTGGGAAGGCTTTGCTGGTATAACACTACAGGGATACTATGCCAGTGACGTGCACCTAGTGTGGCTGCAGCTTATACTGGCCCAAACTGTGCTTTTGCTGGCATAGCTTATTACAGCCAGCCTCATCTGGCCCCCCATCCCGAAGTGAAATAAACTACGCTGGTAAAAGTGCACTTTGGCCAATATAACTTCACAGATCACACCTCTTCACGGCCCAAGCTGGCAAAGGTTTGTAGTATACCGTTGGCTTTGGGCCAGAGAGCTACATTCTGCCTATAGGTCATGCCCAGTCAACCTCCAAGCACTCTCCTGTTCCCAGTGAAAACAATAGTTAAACTTTCATAGGTTAGGACACATGCGTTCTATTCTTGGGGCTACCACTTACCCGATGGGTGACTTGGAACAAGTCACATGAGGGCTCTGTGCCTAAGGTCCCCCATCTGTAGAGAGCTACATTATACAGCACTGTGATGTCTACAGCTGAAGAGTGCCACTGAAGTACATTGTACAATGCACTCTTACTTACCAATTCTGCTTACAGACTTCAGTGGTGTTATAATAAGGTAACTGAGGACAGAAACTTTGTTACTACTTTTATGATCCAGACCACTACAACTCACAATAGTGATGTTACAGTGTTTTGGGACAGTCCTATAGATGATTGAGAGAAGTTACACTTGTCCTGTTCTTGCAAGAGCACATGGAACATGTCACGTGCTGGCTATGTTTGTCATCACCCCTGCCCCTCATATCTAGCAGCAGATTCAGATAAAGGATAACAGCTTATTACTACTATCAGTCAGTGGGGTTTTTTGTTTAGAGCCAGTGGCCTGTACTTTTGTCCATTGCCCCAATGGCTGGAAATACTCCTTTAACTCTAGTGGTAGCAGCCAGCACTCCAGGACCCATGCTGGAGGTCATTATGCCGACTTCAGTCCCATCTCCTTCTTGCTCCCCTAGACTCTGGGAGAGCATCCAGGAGACAGCCCACTGCAATTGTCGAGCAATACGGGGCAGAGGTGGTGAGCCCTTTAGCACCCTTCAAGGACAATGATCGCCAAATTAATTTCAAAACCATGTTTTAGGAAGACATCCAATGTGCTTAACAGAGCTGGGGAGCCCTTTATATCTTGGCAATAATCCAGCATTCTTCCACAAAATCCCAAGCACAATGTTGCTTCTAGCTTTTTCAATGGGGAAGCTTTAACAACTTCTAGTGTGGCAAGCTTCTAAAAGCCAAAGTCTCACTACCTCAGAGAGAAATCAAGATGATTTAAGCAGAATCTGTGTACATCTGAGGGGAAGAAAGAGTTCACACATACCCCCGCTGACACAGAGGGGAAAAAAATGTAAGCCTAAGATGCATTTATTAAAGAAAGAAGTTAGGGATCTGCAAAGCCAACCATTTTAAGCACTCACTGCTAGTATGTTAATAAAAAACACAACAATTCCACAGCAAATCATGGCTTTGAAGAAAAAAAAGTCAATCCCTGTCAAGTTTTGAAGAATCATCTGAGCCTATGGAAAACTAAATTCCTCAGTAATGCTTTGCTTTTTCCCCTCTCTCTCCCAGTCATATGCAATGAACAAATCCACTGCAAAACAGTTCATGAGAACAGCTGCAGATCACAGGGTATGTTGGGGGTTGGGGGCAATATTATCAAATACCTGAAAGTTCTGCAGAAGGACCAAAGCTGAAAGCAAATAAAAGCGATAGTCTCAACATTACAATATTAAAAGACCTGAAAAACAGCCATGAATCTGATTGGTGGGGGAGGGGGAGGGATCTGTCATCAGTCAGAGGCATATGGCAGGAGTTCTTGACAACTCATAAATCTGGCACAGGAGAAGAAATACAGCCCAATCAGACCCAAAATAAGAAAGGGGCAATAAAAAGATTTTAAGGCATTGGGCGGGGGGAAAAGGAGAGAGAGCAAAAGAAGACAGCGAGGTGAAAGCAGACATGAGATAAAAATAGGAGCAGCTATGGGAGGCATGTGTGTAAAATTGTCAAGAGTGCCTAAATGTTTTCAGCACCTAAATCTCATTAGAAATCAATGATGGTACGTCCAGACTACTCGCTGGATTGATGGGTAGCGGATCGATCTATCGGGGATCGATAGATAGCGTCTCCTCTAGACGTGCTATATCAATCCCCGAACGTGCTCTCGTCGACTCCGGAACACCACCAGGATGAGAGGCGGAAGTGGAGTCAACGGGGGAGCCACGGCCGTCGATCCTGCGCCATGAGGACAAGAGGTAACTTGAAATAAGTTACATCGACTTCAGCTACGCTATTCCCGTAGCTGAAATTGCGTATCTTACATCGACCCCCCCTAGTGTAGATCAGGCCTGAGAATTAGGCTCCTATCACTCAGGTACTTTTCACAAGTTTCCCCAGCTTGGCTTCTTATTATTTTTATTACACTAGTGCCTAGAGGCCCCAAATGAGTACTGTATAGACATGATCCTTGCCACAGAAGATGTGCAATTTAAATAGACTAGACAGTCAGGGAGGAAATATTAACCCCATTTTACAGATGGGGAACCAAGTCATGAGAAATGAAGTGATTTGTTCAAGGTCACACAGAGCAACTGTGGCAGATCTGGGAGCTGAACCTTATTTTCCTGAGTAGTGCTTAACTACAGGACCACCTGAGGCTACTGAACGTCTACGCTGGGAGGCGGGGGCGCGATGTAACATACGCAACTTCAGCTACGGGAGTAGCTTAACTCGAGGTATCTTATTTCGACTTACCTCCCATCCTCATGGCGCGGGATCGACGGCTTCAGCTCCCCCGTCGACTCCGCTTCTGCCGCTTGCCCTGATGGAGTTCCAGAGTCGATGGGAGCGTGTTCGGAGATCGATCTATCGTGTCTAGATGAGACACGATAGATTGATCCCTGATAGACAGATCGCTACCCACTGATCCGGCGGGTAGTCTGGATGTACCCTTAGAGAGACCCAGAATCAAATAGAATCAGCAGGGAGCGAATACAGGGACAATAAACCTACCTAGTATTCCTTTTTAATCATTGAATACTTGTAGTTTACTGGGGTTTTCATCTTGGGAAGCAGTATCCCCATATACAGAAATACACTAATACATAATTCATAGATAGTGCTTGCCATTGATAGATCCCAAGGGCTAGACTCCGACTATGCACCCAAGGAAGAAGGGATAAGAATTCCCTCTATATCCTTCTATGGCCTACCTGGTTCTTGGTTCTGCACACATAGGGTTAAGTGGGGCAGCTTCCCCACTTCCTCCCTCCCTGAAACTAGAGTCTTGGTTCCCTCCTTCTACTCACTGGCCAGGGTGAGCCAAAGCAAGAAAGAGAACAATCTACTGCGATGGCCAGCACTAAAACACTATCTCCTGGGGACAAGGCAAAAGAAGGGGAGGAATTGTGACAAGGATGTGGATGTCTGTAGGCTGCATGTCTCCCGGGGCTATTCCTGGGGTAACAGTACTTACACACTACCCCTTGCTCAAGGCTATGCCTAGACTCAACATCCAGCCCAAAGTGCTTCACAGAGGTGGGTAAATACTATCTCCATTTGACTGATGGGAAAATTGAACTGACTCCTGTACCATGCTGAGCACCCTCAACTCCCACTGAACCCAGGGCAAAACCTGTATTGTGCAAACTAGCACCCACGCATGCAACTCTAGTAACTGAATGTGCAAATTGGTGCTCAAAAGTGCAATACTTAACGTGAGTACTCAGAATCCAGGGGCTTGCATGCATTTTGCCTTATCCGTTGCATTAGGCTTTGAAAATAAATTGGCCCTTAGCACATTACAGAAGCTTTCACAAGGCCATTCGGCTAATTGCACAGCTTATTAACACCGCTGGATACAAGGATTTTGCTGCAGTCCAAGCTCCTGCTGTAATTTTATGGCTTTCTCCCTTCATTGTCAGTACTAGACACAAAATGAATGACTTTCAAGGAAGTTTCCTCATTGGCCAACGCCTGGCCGAGGTGTCTGAGAACGAAGCTGTCAAGTCAGTTCTGTCTTGCTGCTCTTACCTTTTCACAAGGAATGACTGATTCTGAAGGAAAACTAAAGTTGGACACATGAGAGGAATTAAACGGGCCTGCTTTCGCAGTGGGCTCATTTACATGAGGATGAGAAGAGATTTCTAATCACGATGGGAACTGCAGCCAAAACTATTAGTAAGTTGGGAAACAGGGCGCAGGGCAGACCATATTTATGAAACATTGACTTTTAGCCAAACCCTCTGAAACACTAAACAAAAACAACGTTCAGATATATTTCAGAGGAAAACAAGAAGCATCTGGTTCCCTTCGCTGGTGTACATAGCACGAGAAGAGTTGGCAGTACATTGGATTACCATAAAAAAGAGAGAGCTATGCAGAAAAAGACATTAGAGTAGTGTCGACCAAAACAAAGTCAAACATCTGAATTGTGAATACATTTATGGTAGACATTTGAATAAAGGTCAGCCCAAATTAACGAGAACTGCAAATGAATTGGCTCAGTGGAAGCTGGTTCCTTGCCATGACATTTCACCCTGTGATTTTTGTTGTTGTTGTTGGGTGATTACTGCAGAAATACTTAATGGGGGTTTCCTACCAGCAATCTTAGCAGCTTCTGAAGCAGGCATCATGAATCACTGGTTCGCATATCTTCACCTATGGCCTGTGTTATACAGGAGAAGGAGATCAGACTAGATGATCATGATGGTCCCCTTCTGGCTTGAAGTCTCTTTCCCTTCTCCTGCTTTTCTGTTCCCAAGGAAGCACCATTTCCAGGGCAACTGCTTCTGCCAAATTGGTCCATGGCTAATGGCAGCAGACATTCATCTGGCTGGGATTTCATTCCATCAGGGCAGCAGCACATGTAGGGGACTAAGAGACAAGGAGAACTTGACTCTTCCTGATTCTGCCACAGACTCATTGCGTGAGGTTGAGCAAGTCACCCGACTGCCCAGTGCCTCAGTTTCCTCATCTGTAAAATGTGCTTCATAAAACTCACCCATCATTGGAAAGCACCAGAGGAAAAGCATGATAGCTACAGAGTGTTGGTATTATCATGAGGCAACACAGTTAAGGGCACTCAGCTGGCACCCAAGGCATTATCACAACAATAAACCACTGGATTTGACACCTCTTCTAAAGAAGTACATCAGGCTCCTCGCTTTCAGAATAACACAGCTATTTTTAAGCCCCCTGTCCAGGTCGCTCTGTACTGTAAAGGGTTCTCCTGCCTTTATTTCTGATCCCCTAGCAGGGATTGATAGCAAAAACTGTTGAAAACATTCTTTTAAAGAAAACAACCCTTGACAGCTGAGCCTCCTGAAAAGGAAATGCTATCAAGTCAAACCTTGATTTTGCTGAACTTCAAATATACAAACACCTCCTCTATCCAAACAGCTCCTTCCAACTTTGCATAGCAACACATGCTAAAAAGGGCTGAGTAAACAAGCCAAGGAGAAAATGATTAAAAGTCCAAAGAGAAAGGGGAAGGAGAGGAAAAGGTCTATTATTCTATTAACCCCTCTTGAAATGCAAATGGTACCAGTCTGGATATTAATGTACCTTGGGATCTTCATAAAGGGGTGAGGAACTCAATAAATATTGTGGTTTTATATCATTATTATTAGGCAGTAAAGGGGATCATTCTGCCACTGAAGGCCAGCCAGTGATTTTACCTCCATCAGAAGGAGAATATTTTATGCACCCTTTATCCAAAAGAAGGGAAGATCTTGGGGTTAAGACACTGGGACCCAGGAAGTCTGGCTCTGCCACAGTCTGTCTATGTGACTTTGGGCAAGTCACTTAGCAATGGCAGGATCTTTATTTAGAAGTGCCTAGGAAGGGAGGATGTATTCAGCCACTCAGCCTGGGTCTCCAAGAACAGACAGCTTCATCGGTTGTAAAGAGAATTGGAATGATAAAAACAGCAAGAGCAGAATGACACGGCAACAGATTTGCTGAAGAACTAAAAATGGAATGAACCACCTACAAGTTACACCAATATCAATCTGGAGTGACTCCATTCAGGAGAATCCAGCCCTGTGCTGTCCAGCTCAAAGGGGCTGCAAAAAGGCAGTCAGGTCAACCGGGGGAATATCCCTGGTGCCAGACACCTTCTACAGGAGCCAGAGTGGGCACTGACACAAGGGGCTTGTCTGGATGAGAAAACAACCAGTATAAATGTAAATCACTTTGACCCCACATAAGGGGTTACACTGAGTCAGTTATAGCCATTTCTAAACAGCTGTAATTTAACTAGCACAAAAAAAAACCCCTCAGTGTTTAGACAAGCCCTAAGTCATAAAAAAAAAAACCCACACCAATCGTTAAATGATTGCAACATTGTGTATAGATCAGGCCAATGGAACCCCAGAGCAGGGAGCCATTGCACAGCAGGACGGGCCAGCAAGGGAGGTTGCCCTAGCCTCCCTGCAACCCAGAACACGGAAGGTGCAAGCTGCCTCCGTTCTGTCTCTAGTGCTGCCATAAACCTGGCCCCACTGCAGACACAGATCGAAGGGTATGTCTCCACCACAGCTGCTACAGCAGCACACCTACCATGCTGCAGCTATGCCGCTGTAGTGTAGACGCTTCCTACATTAGTGGAAGGGGTTTTCCCATCAATGTAGTTAATCCATCTCTCCAAGAGGTGGTAACCAGGTCAAAAGATAAATTTGTCTGTTGACCTAGCTGCATCAACACCAGGGTATGTAATTATGGCACTCCGGGCACTACATTTTTCACAGCCCTGAATGGCGTGGCTAGGGCAATCTAATTTAAGTGCAGACCAGGCATCAGTCTTCATCCACTTTTTTCCCTCTCCTGGAATCCACAGCTTTCCTGCTTGCTCAGAGGCCGCGACAAATATCTATCTGAGCCACACACGACACTTTGCTGCCGCACAAGGGGGCCCTGATCTCAGCTGAGACTGAAAGGCAGTATGGCTCAGCTTCTTCACAGGGAATCAGACGTGCCTAACTCCCATTTTAGGTTCCTAAATGCCTTTGAGAATCTGACCACACTATGCTACTACTGCTAATAACACCACACACTTTCCACCCTTTATACCACAGCCAGGTATAGTTAGAGTATTAATTTGTCCTGCTTTGCAGAAAGAAACACCTAGATGGATACACAAGGGAACAAGAGAGACGGAGAAAGGAAAAGGAAATGAAGACCATTGGTTGCCATCTTAGGCCCATTAAACACTGAGATTTGAAATTGTGTTAGCACATAGCTAAAAAAACATGTTTAAACAGGTACTGACACTGTTGCCCATCTCTGTGCATCCAGGGGCTACCTGTGTTATAAAATGGATTTTTACAGACCCTCACTATGGGCTCCCATCTCCTCTAACGTTGTTTCATAAACAAGCTTTTTAAAAGCTAAGCCCTGTGGACTTTGAGATCTGAAACTGCGTGAGCCACATTTCAGGGAAAGAGTCACACTTCTCTAACATCATTTCAAATCTTGGCTGTAGCCAAAAAGTGCTATCAGTATTAATCCAGCAGGGGCACCAAACAGCCAATACACTCTGTACACACAACAGATTAATTAGCCTCGCTGACCGCTTTAAAAAACCCAATTCCACATCATCGATCTAATCTACAAAGCTCATTAAAACATGCCAATGTCATACCCAGCAAAGATCTGCCTTAAAGCTTTTGGGTGCCATGTTAAAAACAATAAAACAGCGAGCCACAATACATGAAGGATGCTGCTGTCTACATATGCTGGAGCATGTGGTGGAAAGGACATAAAGCAACCTGCAACAGGGCTGGCATAAATTGCGATCTGTTTCGAGGGACAGAGATGATAATAATGCTGCCCAAAGGGCAGAGAATTCTGCAGATGGCTCTAGGGGGGAAAAAGCTCGGTATGTGTGTGTGATATTTTTGGATGTGCACAGTATGATAAACAGGACATTGCTCAATGACTTAAGAAATGAACAACTCTGCCTTAGGTTATCATCTCCTGGATAATGACAAGGTTATGAATGCAGCCATGTTGCCGAAATTGAACAGATTCAGTATTCTGACTCTGGAGTAAGTTCTGATGATTCCCCCAGATACTCAGGGTGAAGTGGAGATAATGCTGATAAAACGCATGGCGTGGAGTGAGCAGTGTGAAAACAGTGACTCAACTGCAGCTGCCTCTGCCACTTGGCTGCCTATAAAATATTTTAACATGCTTAAACGAGCCACCATCCATGTTTTCCTGATGCCTACAGTATACCCCTGTGAGGGCTGCTCTGATCTGGACAGGAACAAGAGAAAACTGGGGTTTCCCTGACTGTGACGCCAGTTCAGGACGTTGATAGTTTTTTTGCAGCACTCAGCCCTTCAGAGAGACAAAGGGTGATCTGGGGTTAAGGCACTGGACAGGGGCTCAGGAGATGTGGGTTCAGTTCTCGCTCGGCCACTGCCTTCCTGTGCGACTTTCCCCAAGTCATTTAATCTCTGTGCCTCAGTTCCCTCCCCGTAGATCAGGCTAATTGTAATCTTATCCCTTACCATGTATCTGTGCAACACCTGCCACAGTAGGGCCCAAGTTCCCTAGGACTGGCTGTCATACACGTAATAAAGAATATCATTTCCAGCTCTTTCCAACGATAACCAACACAATTCAGGCTGTAAACTACGACACGCCTGCCCATATCTGCACCCAAACTACAGCCAGCCAAAGAGCAGCACAGCTGTGAATTAATTCTCCCTCCCTGTTCACTGCAGGTAGGTGCTAGAATTTCCAATTAGGCTTTGAAATTAACATTATTGATCAGGGCAGGCTAATCACCTGCATAGGCTGCAAGCAAGTTACCTGCCTGGCCCTAGTTCCTTCCATGTCAGCTGCTTTCTCCGGGAACCAGGCTTGTGAGAGCTGGAAACTGAGCGGTTTCTCAGAGATCGCTTCACTACTGTGAACCACTCGAGCGGCTGATATGACCATTAACCTATCAGATCCCAATGCAGGCCTCACCTCTGTGTTCCAGCTTTCCCTGCTAATAAGCCAGCTCCTCAGCTGGTACAAATCAGCATAAATGACTGCAACGGAGTGACACTGATTTACACCAGCTGAGGATCTGGTCCACTATATTTAATGTCTCCCCAAACCCTGGACCTCAGGTACGAAGTACACTCCTTACTTTTGGAAGCCAGTTGCTTTTAAATTAACTCAAGGAATTGGGCCAGATCCTCAGCTTGTGTGACTGGGAACACTCCACTGGAAAGTGATGTCACTCCATTGACTACACCAGCTGAGTACCTGGCCCAGACATTCCACCACTGCTTCACAAAACGCACACTGACCTGACAAAGCAACATCCTGCTTCCGTTATGGGCCCGTGATCATTTCATTAATGAACATGATCACTGAGCCTGCTTTAACCCTTACAGTTTCTACCTTGTGTACTCTAAATCCAGTTATAATGACCACCCTTGGATCAAGCTATCGGACAGAAACTTTGGATTAGCATTCGTCAGTGCCCCTTGTCCAAGGAAATAGGGGGTACTCACCCTTCTGAACTGGAAACCCCTGGAACTATGCATCATGACTCCTGGCAACACTTCAAATCTAGCATCAAATGATTCAACGGGATACGATTTCTTCTGTTAGAATGAGTTCTTCAGCCTCCTTCCTAAAATCATAATGACCTAATGCAGCTAAAACGCAATCTGATTAGAACTCTACTCTGGAAACAAAACAAAAACAAAAGAGAGAGAAGTGAAGAGGCTCCTAAATATAAAATATCATTTTATGACCCCCACACTTATTATAAGACTTATCAGCCTGCAAATGAAAACAACATTCCAAGCCCTGGGCTCTTCGCACTATTTTCACCCTAAATGAATGACTTCCCCACACCCCCACCCTACCAGAATATATTCTGGCCTTCTTCAGTCCACTATAGAAATAAATTCCCACGTTCATTCAATTAAGGGACTGTATAACCCAGGTTGGATCCAGCTCATTACTAGTATTTCATGCAACAGACATCGAGGAGACACCTTCACTGTACGCCAGCTCTGAGCTTGTTGGGTGTCAGCATCGAGGATAATGTCAGTGAGTGCGAAACTGATGTTATCAACACGTTTTCACTGATCGCTGATCTAAACTGGCAGATGTCGAAGCAAAACCCGTGTCTGACAACTGGAAATTTGAAATAATTAATTATCTTAAGGGCACATACTATCTACAAGGGCAACACAGCAAATCTGCTGGCATATGCTTCACTTATTCAGAGCATGCAAGCTTTGGCTAGATCAGTCCTCATACCACAGAGCCAGGTTTCTCCCACGCCTTAGTGTATCAGTGAATATGAAAACTCTCCCAAGTTGGGTCAAGCCCTCCAGATCTACAATAGACTAATTCCCAATGTGAGCTTGGCATCTGAATATTTTTAAAAATGTGGCCCTCAGTGTCCAA
This sequence comes from Gopherus flavomarginatus, assembly GCF_025201925.1. Lineage (NCBI taxonomy): Eukaryota > Metazoa > Chordata > Testudines > Testudinidae > Gopherus > Gopherus flavomarginatus. Next base: position 19,810,785 of record NC_066626.1, on the reverse strand, counting down.
TATCCTACTAGGTGTGAGTCTCTAACAACATGGAACTTGGCATGTAATGGGTTAATTATTTCATAAATACTTATCTTGCCTTCCTGATTCTTAATTACTCTGTATTCCCTTCAAGGTCAGTAAATTCTAATTAGTGAAAGTTGAAATTAAGGACCCTCTTCCCAATTCAGCATAGCATCTAGGTGGGTGCTTTGCTGAATCAGTGCCAAAATTGTTAAACCTAAACATTCATATTTTATCTTTGTTTAATTTACTTCTCCTTTATTTTTGTCTTCATTGTTTTGTACAATAATTGGCATTCACACCCAGGAGTGCTTGTGCACTCAGTTAATCAGGAAACAGTAACAATACCATGTATCAGACCTGACCAATCGCAACTAGCCAATTCAGCTCAAAATATATTCAAGGTCAACTTAGAGAGTTTAAAATATGTGACAATTGGGGCCTTTCATAATCAGAAATATTGGAACCAGTGCACTGACATACTTTCGCCAGTGCAAACCCCTAATGCTGATGTGCTGGACTGGTGTTAAAATGGGGTTTATACTGATGCAGCTTAATCCAGTAACTTTCTGGAATAAACCACGCAGAGTAAACCCTGCTGGGTATTGATATGGGCACATCTATGTGAGGAGTTTTCACTGCACCATCACTGCTCCATCAGCGCAACCACTTTGTCTAATGTGGACTGAGCCTTAATTTCCAATGCAGACTACATCTGAGGGAATTGCAATCATGGATATTCTGTGAGCAGAAAAAGCTGCTAAATTCATTTGATAAATTATTCACTGTGAATTGTTCGCTTGTCTCTAAATGTGAGCCCTGCACAAGTCTGGCTGACTGATCTGCTGAGAGAGGTTGCCTGCAACAGAGTTTGATCCTTGAAAAGATCTACAGGCTGCTCAGAAGAAAGAGACTAACAGCAACATCTGTGAGAGGAAAGTTCTGTGCAAAAAGGACAGCAGGGTTTTTTAGCTTCCATTTTAAGCTTCTTTAAAGCGTAGTCGAGAATAGCCCTCGGCTGTTTAGACTGAACTGTTCGAGTCTTTTCAACTGAATTTAGTGCCAGTGAGAAGGGCCCATTTGACAGCTGTGAATCAGAAGTTCTCTACACAGTGGTAGTGATGTGCTAGCCAGCACTAAACTATACTAACCAATACCCCAAAAAGGAATAAAATGGACCCCTAACTAGAATAAGATACTTTGGAGCAAATCTTCAGCTGGTGTAAATTGGCTGATTTCAGTGGAGCTAAGCCGATTTCCGCAGGCTGAGGGAGGATCTGGCCCACTGTGCAGGAGCAGTATACTGACCATTGACAGGCAGGTTTGCCTCCAGGCATATTGGGAAGCAGAAGGAGGGTGCTGGAGGCACCACAATCCAGCACTGGAGTGAGTGTAGGCGGTCACCATCCTAGTGGGAGCCCATGAGAGGGAACACTCACTGCCTGTGCTGCCTAGGGGCCAGGCAGGAGTGCAGCCGGTAGCCTTCCTCCTGGGCTTCCCTCACTATTGCTCCACCCTGTGGTGATCCATCCCCTGTTTGTGACTCAGCCTTCAGGCCATATCAAACGTTTCAGTCCACCCCTTTTGGGGTGAGTACACACACACACACACGTCCACCAACGGGAACGTCTTCAGCTGCCTGCATGGGCTTCCTCCTTAGGTCAGGGACTTGAGGCCTGGACCCTTGTGTGTTCAGGGCCTTCCCCAGCTGGGTTCCCTGCTGAGGGAATTGGCTCCTATCATTGTCCCCTCATTCAGGTTTGGTAGGGGAGCCTGGGCCCACCCTCTCCACTGGGTGCCAAGCCAGGGCCCAATGGTGGGCAACTAAGTCCTGCACCTAGGGGCACTAAGCGGCTGCCTTCCGGGATCACTTCCCAGCAGAGTCTCCGTTTACTCACAGGGTAAATTAGAGCACGGAACATGAAACGAAGTTTCTGACCTTCCAAAGCCATCGCCTTCACAGGCTTACTTCAGTATTGCCAGGTCTCAGGCAACAACCGCGCCTCCTTCCCAAGCACACAGATCTGCTCCCCTCCACTGGCTGCCTGCCTCTGAGCTGCTTCTGCTTCCCTTTGCTAGCTCCCCCTCCAGTGTGCGCAGACACTGCTGGACAGAACCACCTGGAGACAGAGCTGCTCATTAACCCCACAGCCTCTAGTGTGGAGTTTGTATGCCCCACCTCAGAGCCCCAAGAGAAGTTCTGCCTCAGGCAGCCCTGCAGGAGGCACAGTGTTTGCAGGAGCCCCCGGGTGGGGAAGGGCACACAGGGTCGGTGCTACCATTTAGGCTAACTAGGCAGTTGCCTAGGGCGCCAAAATTTGGGGGCGCCAAAAAGCGGCGCCCCCCTCAAATTTTTTAAAGTGTTTCAGTGGCCGCTGTGCTGGAAGGGAGAGAGAGTCTGAGCTGCCACCGGCAGCCCAGGGGTTCCTTTGGGTCAGCCCAGGGGGTTCCACTGCGCAGTCGCTGCTTTGCTTCTCCCACCTCCCAGGCTTGCAGCGCCAATCAGCTGTTTGGCGCCGCAAGGCTGGGAGGAGAATTACAGTGGGGGCACCATGCTCGGGGAGGACACGGAGCAGAGGTGAGCTGGGGTGGGGAGGTACCGCACAGCTCCGCAGGCCAGGAGGTGGGAAGCTGTCAAGGGGGAGGGGGCGTGCCTCAGGGCAGAGGGTGGGAGCTGTCCTGGGGGGAGGCGCCTCCTGGGGATGGCAGGGAGCTGTTGCAGAACTGGAGGGGGGGCAAGGTGGAAGTTTCGTCTAGGGCACGAAACTTCCTTGCAACGGCCCCGAGGGCACACACAAGACTTATGCTGCTGGGAAGCAGAGGGATGAGGGTGAAGGCACAAAAGTCAAGCTTCCAGGGCAGCGAGGTGGGGGGCACAAGGGCTACTCGATTCCTGGGGAGAAGGAGGGAGCCCAAAGGTTAGTCTCCTCCTACTTCCTCCCCGCTCACACACCGGGAGAGTGAACAAGACCCGTCTGGCTTGAAGTCAGCAAGAAATTCTTGTCTGTGCTTTCAGTGAGTAAGAAAACGTTACTGAAGGCACCAACATAGAAGAGGATGCATGGAAACAATGGCCACCAAAATCTAGTTACGTACGTCACAAGAACTGAACCGCCTCAAACGGGCTCATTGTCCCCAGTGGATAGACCGTGTTTCCAACACCACCGGCACTCTGTTCCCCAGGGCTTTTTGACTAGGGCTAGGCAGGAAAATGCAATTTCCCATCTCACAAAAATCTCATAAATTGTGAAAAAAAAATCCTGCCCAAATCAGGATGGAAAGTTGAAATTCTGAAAATTTTCATGTAGTGACAAAAAAAATGTGGTTCCACTCCATCAAAGCATTTCATTTCCAGTTTTTCTTTTCAGGGTTTATTATTAATTAATTAATTAATATTGTATTTTATTTTTAGTCTACAGATTTACTCAAATTTAAAAAAAAAAGTCATTTCAACTCGAAAACCCAAAGCTGCTCATTTAGAAAAATGTCAAAACTGAATGTTCGAACAAATTTCAAAACTTTTTTCCCCCCAAAAAAAGGTGTTTTTGAATTCGGAAATTCATCAAAACCAACACTGCTTTGCAAACAGCTTCATTTTCAACAGGTTGGCATTTTTCAGCCAAAAAAACCCAACAAAACAGTTTTCCTTACCAGCTCTGTTTCTGAGCAACAAGTTTTGACCACCTGCTTCCCTTAATGGAGGAGATGGCTTTTAGGTCTTGAGCCAAAGTCCACTGAAGTCAATGTGGAGGCGTAACAGAATAATAAGAGTAAGAAGAGTTATTAAAAGTTTTTTAAAGCAAAATATCTGTTTATATTTTCTAAGAAGAAAACACACCCACAAATAAAAAATACATGGAAACAAATATATTAATTAATGAAATTCAATAAAAGAGTGGATAGGAACTGGATGAGTCATGATGCATATGTTCTTCTGAATCATGTTGCCTTTACTACCAGTATAATAGAGATCGAGATATTTACTTTCCTGTGCAAAATGCTTTGCAATCTGCAGATGAAAAGCTTTATATAAGAGCTATTATTCCTCCATCGTCACAGGCAAACGTCCCATTGAAGTCTATGGGAAGGCTTGTCTGCACTAGAAATGCTTTGCTTGTATAGCTGCACTGCTAGAGCCCTCTAGTAGAGACGCAGCGTGAGCTGACAGGAGGAAGAGCTGTGCTGGCATACTTAAAAACCACCTGCTCAAACGACACTAGCTAAAAGTTGCAACTACATAGGCAGTGTTGCCAGCCTAGCTACGTCGGTTAGTGGGTGTGGTTTCTTCACACTCCTAGGCAACTATGCCAGCAGAACTTTGTGGTGGAGACTAAGCAAGAGTTTTGCCTAGGGATTTGTTAGCATAATCAATAGATGACATTTCTGGTGACATTGAGAGGAAAAGCAGTCATACAAGAAGAGTTGTGAGCCAAAGTCTCTCCCTTTCTACAGTATGTAAAGCAACATGTGGCACTCTGCCAGCGGTGCCTTCTTTCTAACCAGGGAGGTTTTGCATAATTAATCATGAAAACACATTCTGTGACCTGAACAAAAAATCTGGCCTCTTCCCAGGTGCCATATGTCAAGCAGTTATGTACAGTCTGTGACACTGTACAAAATCCGGGATTCTGCCAGCACGCTGTGCAGAGCAATCAAAGTGGATGTGAGTCATCACGGCCACGTTATGCAAAATACGAGACTCTACCAGTTTGTTGCACAGACCATTGGAATGCCCATTAGGGAGTCACAAAAACACATCTGCAAGTGTTGAAAAGGTTTCGGGACCCTGCTGGTTGTGCAGCACCAGCCAATCAGAACATGCATAACCAATCAGGAAAACACATCCCGTGATCTGAGCAAACCACTGGGCCCCTCCACCATGCTAACACGTCAACCAGTGACAGCGTGCATGACAAATCCTGAAACACATTCTGTGACAGAGTATGAAATGCTGGACACTGCCAGGGCCCCACGCGTACCATGCACAGCAAGCATGACTAATCGTGAAGCAGATGTTGTGACATTTCTGGGCTCTGCCAGAGTCCCGTGCAAGCCAACTGGGATGTGCCAGTGAATAATGAATCAAGGGGCTGTATCTGGTGAGTACCTCGCACTCTGCCAGCAGGCTGTGCCAGTCAATCAAAGGGGCATGACAAATCATGATACACGGTCCATGACACGTTTTTAAAATATCCTGGATTCACAATCCAGAATTCGGTGGTTTTGCTTGTTCTTGTTCTTTTTTCCTTTCCTTTTTTTTTTAAACTTAACATGGAATGTGCTTTTTGATTTGTCTCGCTCACTTTGCTACCACATCTGCTACCAAACTGAAAACGCGCTACTGGACAGCTATATAAGACAACAATATTCTAGCCTTAGTCTCATCGGTTACCTTTCCCAAGTAATCTCAGCACTAACATCATAGACTTTAAGGCCAGAAGGGACCATCATGACCATCTAGTCTCACCTCTTGCACAACGCAGGCCACAGAATCTTTCCTACCCACTCCTGAAATAGACCCCTAACCTCTGGCTGAGTTACTGAAGTCCTCAAATTATGATTTAAAGACTTCAAGTTACAGAGAATCCACATTTACACTCATTTAAACCTGGGAGTGACCCATGCCCCATGCTGCAGAGGAAAGTGAAAACCCCCAGGGTCTCTGCCAATCTGACCCAAGGGAAAACACCTTCCTGACCCCAAATACGGTGATCTGTTAGACCCTGAGCATGTGAACAAGATTCACCAGACACATACCTGGGAAAGAATTCTCTGTAGTAATTCAGAGCTCTCCCCATCTAGTGTCCTATCACCGGCTGTTGGAGATAGTTGCTGCTAGCAGTCGCAGACCGGCTACATGCCACGGTAGGCAGTCTCATCATACCATGCCCTCCATAAACTTAGCAAGCTCAGACTTGAAGCCAGTTAAGTTTTTTGCCCCCGCTGCTCCCCTTGGAAGGCTGTTCCAGAACTTCACTTCTCTGATGGTCAGACACCATTCTGCTATAATGGGTCAAATTTGGAGGTCCACACTCAGGCTTTCGTCAATCCTTCCTAAACTACACTTCCTTTGAAGTCAAGGTCTGTTGGGTTGGGGCTGATATTTTCAAAGCTGGGTGCCCAAAACTAGGAACCTAAAGAGTAATTAAAGAGGCCCTAAATTAAAGAGGCCCAATTTTCAGACGTGCTAAGGGGAGAGTTTTGAAGACACAAAGCAGACTTTCAATAGGAATTGAGGGCCATATATTTCAAGGTATTTAGGAACCTAACTCTCATTGATTTCAATGGGAGTTCGGCACCTACATACCTTGAAAAATCTGGCCCTGGGTGCCTTTGAAAAATCATCCCAAGCCCATTTGTCTCTTCTCAGGCCAGCCTTTAAAGAAGCTATAAGCAGCACAGCTGGGAACCTCTCAATTCCTAGTGCCTGCATTAACCCCTTCCTTACTTCTCAGGTGCATCTCAAAATGTCACAAAAGTAATTAATGGGGGTCATTGCCCATGAGAAGAGAGACTGTATCCCATCACATTGTGCAACTACAGTTACAGCGTGACCTAGGCAATGATGAAGAGAAGTTGGGAGGATGGTCTGTGGCAGGCAGGAAGGGGGAGAGAGAGGGAGGCTATGGGTTATAGGTGGAGTAGGCCACCTTGGATTAGATAAGCAGGACCATATTCTCTGCATACCTACTTTATGCTGGGTGGAGAGGGGGGCTGACACGGGGCCAGTTACAATCCTCGTTTGCTGCCTCGCCCCTGGTCCTGAGAGCAGGTTAGAGCAGCCATGGGAGCTGCACCAATTGGTAATGACTTGTAAAGAAACAGCCACTAGCTAGAGATTGCCAGAGCACATTGCTCTTCCCAGCCCCCGACACATGCATTCCCAGTGCCTGTAGAATCTCCACCGAGAGGCTTGCAGATAAGCCTTCGCTCCCTTTGTGCTGCCTGAGCAGAGCAGAGCAGGGCAGGGAATGTGCCACAATAGGGTTCAAAGCCACAGCCCTTTAAAAGCACTAAGCTAAGAAGGAGAAAAAGGAAGAGCATCCTGAGCAGTGCTCAGTGATTACAGCAAAAATGATCTCCTGCTAACAGCAGACTGTGTGTGGACGGGAAAGCCACAGGGGCATGCAGACGCCAGCGTGGCACATTTTGCTTTGTTTGCAAGGGAGCAGATTTCAGTTTCATATTCACCTCCAGCTTACACACCGCATTTCTACCACACAACCACGAGAACAGCGAGTGCGTGATCTCCACGAGGGAGCACACACGTCTGTGGCCCGGCAGGCAGCAGAGCTAGTGGACTGGAAGGGACCATGTGCCACATTGTTTGAAGGCAAAACATTTGAATAGAAGAATTTCTCCAGAAAACAGACCTAACCATTCCCAAAGCAGAAGGGAAGTGCCGTGTGGTCCTACACATCCCCTCACACTAGCTGTGTGAGTAGCATCCCGTCGCCCCCAAAAGATACAACTCATTCTCAGTCCACCATTGTGTTCTTGTTTTGGGGGAGCCAGTGGATTTCATGCCACTTTCTTGGAGATTCCTTCCATGTTTGCAGTGTACCCACACACATTTGGCATTGTCCCGGCCTGTTGCTACCCTTTTAGCACCAAATTAGGCCTTCCTTTCTGCTCCCACACAATGCAGAGGTACAGGTAATTGTGGGTGTAGTATTCCACTCACATCACAATTCATTGCAGGCAATTACCATCCCTTGGACTTCTGCGGACCTGTTTGCACTTGTGAACCTGGTTTTCAGACAACTCCATGCAACCAGTTTGCTAGCACAAATGGAGTCCAGCTTTTAAACACTTGGCAGGCGAGTCCAGATCTCCCAAGGTAGGTAGGCATCTCACTCCCACCTTTGCTGGAATTGTATTGATCCCAACTGGTGGCTTTTATAGGTTAGAACCTGAGCTGGGCCAAAGTTAGTCAGTGCAGCTGAGGTGAGAGAAGGGGGTTGGTGACTAAACCACCTTTCCGCTCCCCTGACCATACCCTGACAGGCAACCAAAATGGCCTCAGGGAGATTCAAAGCATTTGAGGGGCTTCTTTAAATTGCACCTATTGCAGTGCTGGGAAATGGATCACTGGGGAATGGATCAAATGCCATGTGCTCTTCCTCATCCGCTCTGATCCCTGGCACACCCCTTACCCCACAGTCAACACAACCCCTGTACTGAGAGGCCAGCTGTGTCAGATCTCCAGCATCAGAGAATTGCTGCTCCCAGAGGAACCTGCCGGCATCTTTCCACAAAACTGGTGGTGTCAAGGCCGAGAATGGGGCCTATGTCTGGTCTGCAGCGCTAGTTCCTGTGTCATGACACATTAGGCTCCTTTATCTGTGAGTGGGTGTTTGCTTTACGTGAGTCACACGCTCGGTCCTCGCATAGGGGAGGTAGGATCTTGCCCTTATTTTGTTCCGCTTTACCATGAAAATGACTTTTGAAAGAGTATTATTAAAAAATCCCACACCTATTTTTTTCCGCCAGCAGCAGCGATCCAGGATAATGAACTGCTGAAACTGTCATTCAAAGAGTTCTTAATGACAGTATTCACTGTCTGTGTGTGTGTGGAGCAACGGCGGCTCTTAAACCTCTCATTACGAATCATTTTCAAGATGTTTTGACTATTATCTGCTACACAGAGAAACTCACTGTTAATTGCTTATTTCCAGAGCCCAAACTGTTCAAAACAGAATATAGACTCTAGCTAGATTATGGGAACCAAGACCCAACAGTGAGATCCTCAGTGTTACCCCAGCCCTGTAAAGTCACATAAAAGGGCTGGAATGGCATCAAAGCCCATGCTCCAGCCAGGGGGGGACTCTGCAGAGACAACCATACGCTGTCTTCCACCGATCTCCTGGCATAGGGAGTGGGGGGGTGGGAGAGTTTTCTCAGGGCAGGGCCATGGCACACAGCAACTGGAGATTGTGGACAGTGTTGTGGTCCATAGGGCAGCGCCAGGGAGGCTGCAGTGATTTAGGCTCCTAGGGATGTCTGTGTTATGCCCAGAGCCTTCCCAGCCTCTGAAGCAGCCCAGGATTGGGAAGGTGCAAAGGTGACTTCAAAAGACACCTTCTCCACCCTCTCCCCTGAGCTGCAGATCCTGGGTCACAGAAGATCATGCCACATTTTCAAATCTGCGTACGTAGAGTTAGGCACCTATATCCATATTTAGTCACCTAAATATCAATGGCCTCATTTTTAGAAGTGCTAAGCACAGACAAATTCCGTTGTAGCCAATGAGAGCTATAGGTGCCAAATACTTTTGAAAACCAGGCTATTTTATGTAATAAATCATGAATAATAATAAATAAATATATAATATTTTGTTCTCACATAGCACTTTCATCCAAAGATCTCAAAGCACTTGCTAAAGGAAGGTCAGTATCCTTATGCTCATTTTATAGATGGGGAAACTGAGGCATAGCTGATGTGCTGTGACTTGACCAAGGTCACCCTGTGAGTCAGTGTTAAAGCCATGAATAGTATCTTGGCACCCTGACTGAGGTACTTTGATGTGAAATTTTCAAAAGGGCTCAGAAGTGACCTTTTTGACTAGTAAGGGTTACAAATTGTTCCCACTGAATGTAATGATAAACTTCCCTGGGGAGCAGAGTTAGATCAACAATGAGCACTTCTGAAACTCCTCCCTTAATGTGGCTATGGGAACTTAACTATCAGCATCACAATTTGGACATTTTGTCCTGCCTTCCTTGTTGTTCTTTTGTGGAGGATACGTCCTTCGAGCTGTCCTCTCCTAGTCATCCACCCTTTTCCTCTCCTTCAGGTCCTTGTTTCAGGATCACAGTCCTTTCGTCTCAACATCGGTAATTGGCAGCCCAACAATGCATCTTCTGAACCTCCAGCAAGTTCGCCTTCTTCTCTAGGGCTGAGGGAGAAACGATGCCTTTTATTTCATGCTGAAGCATGTGACAATGTGATGTGGTTGGGAAAGTTCAGGATTCCAGTAGAAGTTAATTCTCTTGGTGGGGAATAAAGGACTGGGCTGCTCGGTCCTATTGTTTAGTCTATTTACAGTATGGCCACACTACCACTTACCGTTTTCAGCCAGGACTGATATTAAATGGCAAAAGCAGCAGGACAGCTTGCCGAGCTCCAGAAAGTATCTGCATTCAAACCTTCAGCCAACCAGCAACCGTTGACCCAAACTGCTGTGTCACCCTCTTGCTCTTCCCCATGCATGTTCAGATCCTGGGGACCCAAGCTGTCAAGGTTTAAAATCATACACTGTCCCCTCCCAGGGCTTGATCCCGTGGGCTGCCAGGTGCTGATGAAGGCAGGGTGGCAAGGCAAAGCGCTAGCAATGAACACATGGCTTTGAGACGTGCATCATGCCACACAACTTTCCGTCCCCATGTGCACCAGTTAGCAGAGAGGAGGGTGGCCTGCTGGGATGGAGGGAGAGAAATCAGGGGTAGGAAACAAGGTGTGGACAGGGCAAGGGGCCTTAAATGCTATCCTGGGAACAGGGCCACAAGTGCAAATGGCAGGTGCAGCAGCCAGGTTTGTTATCCCAAGACATACTTGAGCGCTAGGAAGAGCTGACCTGGGGCCACGAAGCCTTGTTCCTCACCACTAGCTGCTCAGTGCTTCCCAGTGCATGCTGAGTGTACACCCAGTCTCCTCCCCAGACACCAGTTCATCGTCATCATTCTGCAGCACGCACTCACCTCACCCCCGCTTCACTTTAGTGCAGGGATTCTCAACTTGGGGCTTGCAAACAGGTTTTTCGGGGTGGGCAGCTTGATGACCCTTGATCCTTTATGGTTAGGTAGGAGGCAAGTCCCAAAGCTTTCTTCCTTTGTATTATGGAACTGTGGTATGGAAAAAGTTGAGAACCTCAGCCCTGGTTATTTGGATTGCAAGTAACACACCGTCATGCACAGCAGCCCTGATGGGATAGCCTTGTTCTAAAACACTCTTCCACACCCCAATTCCATGAGCTGGATGTAGGTTCGCATTCCATCCCAGAGATAACATGAATATATGTTCCACAACTTCCTCACTCTTGCTACGAGTACCGGGGTCTCTTGGCCACTCTGCATTCCAGGCTGTTCGTACTATACTCTAAGCTGCTAAAAGTCTTCCAGATGAGGAGAGTGTGTTCATGATTTGCACTGATTCTGGTTCAACTGTCAGCTACAGAGTAAGTGACACCATCTAGTTACTGTTGTTTTCTTCTCCAGCCCCTAAGGACAGAGCCAGAAGCATGCCACCATGTCATCCACCGATTTTACTCAGAAAGTCACAGGAGGCAGCTTCTGACCCCAAAAGGTCCATACAGACTTGTTTGTTGTGTTTTGGCTTCTGGGGCCTGTGTCTAATGAACACTGTCAGGCATGTTAATGAGTCAGGAAGAGAGTCTGCCTAGAGGTCTGCTCATTTGGAAGTCACCTCAGATTGCTATTAAAAATTAGCAGCAAAAGCTACAAGGTATCTGTGACATGTTTCAAGATAGATCAGGAGGCCAGAAGTTGATATATTATTTTTTCTGTTTATTTGCAAATTTTGGATTTGCATCCAAACAACTGTTGTAACAGTCTCAGATTACCCAGGAGAAAGTTCCCAGACAGCAGAACATAGTTTACACGTAAGACTGAATAACCATTCCATAATATTTCTTCCCATCACCTCTGATGGCTGGAGGTATCCAGGGGCCATATGTTGACATTTGTGACTGTAAAACCTCTGACTGTTGCATTGGTGGTAACAGACAGCATGCAACAAGTGAACTTTCATTCTTGGGAGCTGTATAACAATGCAAACACAGCAGAATTATTAATTAATGGGCAACTGTAGCAGCAGCAATTTTGGGGCAGTGGACACAGATATATTTCATATACCCACTGGACAGAAGGAGCAACAGTGTGGTTCCAATAGTAGCCATGACTGGAGGAGTAGTGGTTATGCCACATCCAAGTAAAACTGTGGTGTATTCATTTCTCTCCTAGTACCAAGACATATCTAGCACTGGTAGCTTACCAGGCTAATATCTTTACTTTTCATTTCTTTCGTTACCATTAGAGCTATGGAAATGTATTGACTTTGTCAAAATTTTCAACAGAAAATTATCAAAAGGATTAGTCTAAATAAAGCTATTTCATTTCGACTATCGAAACGTTGCATTTCAACGTTATCTTTTTGCCTTTTATGTCACATTATATTTCATCGAACAGTCAAAATATTTCAACTTTTATATCATTACTTTTACACTATAATATAATTTAAGTCAAGTTGATCAAGTCAAAACGAAATGTCATGTTGATGTTTCTGAAACAATTTTGGAATTTTCATTCTGCAAGAAATTTTGGATTTTCATTTAGATTCAGAATAGGGAAAAAATTAAAATATCAGAACTTCCTACAGAACAAGAATTGTGGGTTCCAACCAGCTCTACCTATTATTTTCCTTTACCTCTTACCTTGTTGCTCCTTCTCAAAACACCCCTGCAGTCTTGAAAAGATCGTGCATATATCACTCAGCTGGGAATATTTTCTTTCCAATTCATATTTCCCCAGGCTTCACAGAGACCACAAAACACAGCAAGAACACCCATTCACAATTCTACCATTAAAACCAATAGCTCGGCTACAATTCCAATCAGCTTTCCAATGGACTATGAGAGACAACTCGCATCTCTCTCACCCCCAGTGGCATCATTGGTATGTAGCAAAGAGAGCAGATGGCTCTACTCAGAGTTTTTTGTGCTGTACCTAGATTGCACCACTTAAATACAGTGGGCCAGAGCCTCAGCAGTATGGCCTAGCACTGTGATCTCCAACTGTTTTAAGCACAAGATCACATTTTGAATTTAAGTGCAACCCAGGATCTACCCGGCCCCTTCCCTTAGGCCCTCCTCCCTCCCTGAGGCCCCGCCCTACTCCCTCCATCTTCCCTACCTCCACCGCTCACACTCCCCAACCCTCACTCACTTTCACTGGGCTGGGGCAGGGGGTTGGGGTGCGGGGTGCAAGCTCTGGCAGGGAGTTTGGGTGCAGGAGGGGGTTCTGGGCTGGGGCAGGGGGTTAGGGTGCAGGAGGGTGTTCAGGGTGCAGGAGGGGGTATGGGGTGCTGGTCCTGGAGGGGGCTCAGGGCTGGGGCAGGGGTGTGGGGTGTGGGAGGGGGTGAGGGGTGCAGGCTCCTGCTGGGTGGCACTTACCTTGGGCAGTGGTGTGGCAGGGCTAAGGCAGGCTCCCTGCCTGCCCTGGCCCCACACTGCACCCAGAAACGACCAGCAGCACATCACCGTGGCCCCTGGGCGAGGTGCATATGGCTCTGTGTACTGGCCCTCCCTGCAGGCACCACCCCCACAGCTCCCATTGGCTGCAGTTCCCTGTTCCCGGCCAATGGGAGCTGTGGGGGTGGTACCTGCAGGCAGGAGCAGGGGTCGCAGGGACGTGCTGCTGGCCACTTCCAGGAGCAGCACGGGGCCAGGGCAGGTAGAGAGCCTGCCTTAGCCCCGCTGCGCCGCCGAACTTTTAGCAACCAGAGACTGGCAGAAGCTCCATGATCGACCAGTCAATCGCAATCTTCCAGTTGGTGACCACTGGCCTAGCAGATAGAACATTGGACTCGGACTTAGGGTACTGCGTCCTATTCCTGGCACTACAGCTGGTCTGTTGGGTGACCATAGGTTAATCACTTCCCCAGTTTGTGCCTTGATTTCCCCATCTGTGGCATGGGAATTATGATACTGATCTCCTTTGTAAAGCATTGTGTGGGAAGAAGGATAAAGGAGCTTGAGGTGTAAGTGGTGTTCTCATCCATCCTCCCTGTGGAACGAAAAGGCCTGGGTAGAGATCTTGGAATCATGGAAGTCGACAAATGGCTATGTAGGTGGTGTCGGAGAGAAGGCCTTGGATTCTTTGACCATGGTATGGTGTTCCAAGAAGGAGGATTGCTAGGCAGAGACAGTCTCCACCTAACGAAGAGAGAGAAGAGCATCTTCGCAAGCAAGCTGGCTAACCTAGTGAGGAGGGCTTTAAACTAGGTTCACCAGGAGAAGGAGACGAAAGCCCTGAGGTAAGTGGGGAAGTGGGATACCAGGAGGAAGCATGAGCAGGAGAGCGCAAGAGGGGAGGACTCCTGCCTCATACTGAGAAAGCAGAATGAACAATGAGTTATCTTAAGTGCCTATACACAAATGCAAAAAGCCTGGGAAACAAGTAGGGAGAACTGAAAGTCCTAGCACAGTCAAGGAACTATGATGTGATTGGAATAACAGAGACTTAGTGGGATAACTCACATGACTGGAGCACTGTCATGGATGAATATAAACTGTTCAGAAAGGACAGGCAGGGCAGAAAAGATAGGGGAGAAGCATTGTATGTAAGAGAGCAGTATGACTGCTCAGAGCTCCAGTATGAAACTGCAGAAAAACCTGAGTCTCTGGATTAAGTTTAGAAGTGTGAGCAACAAGGGTGATGTCATGGTGGGAGTCTGCTATAGACCACCAGACCAGGGGGATGAGGTGGATGATGCTTTCTTCCAGCAAGTAACAGAAGTTACTAGATCACAAGCCCTGGTTCTCATGGGGGACTTCAATCACCCCGATATCTGCTGGGAGAGCAATACAGCAGTGCAGACAATCCAGGAAGTTTTTGGAAAGTGTAGGGGACAATTTCCTGGTGCAAGTGCTGGAGGAACCAACTAGGGACAGAGATCTCCTTGACCTGCTGCGCACAAATAGGGAAGAATTAGTAGGGGAAGCAAAAGTGGATGGGAACCTGGGAGGCAGTGACCATGAGATTGTTGAGTTCAGGATCCTGACACAAGGAAGAAAGGAGAGCAGCAGAATACAGATCCTGGACTTCAGAAAAGCAGACTTTGACTCACTCAGGGAACTGATGGGCAGGATCCCCTGGGAGAATAACATGAGGGAGAAAGGAGTCCAGGAGGCTGGCTGTATTTTGAAGAATCCTTATTGAGGTTGCAGGAACAAACCATCCTGATGTATAGAAAGAATAGTAAATATGGCAGGCGACCAGCTTGGCTTAACAGTGAAATCCTTGCTGATCTTAAACACAAAAAAGAAGTTTACAAGAAGTGGAAGATTGGACAAATGACCAGAGAGGAGTATAAAGATATTACTCAGCATGCAGGAGTGAAATCAGGAAGGCCAAATCACACTTGGAGTTGCAGCTAGCAAGAGATGTTAAGAGTAACAAGAAGGGTTTCTTCAGGTATGTTAGCAATGAAAAGAAGGTCAAGGAAAGTGTGGGCCCCTTACTGAATGTGGGAGGCAGCCTAGTGACAGAGGATGTGGAAAAAGCTAATGTACTCAATGCTTTTCTTGCCTCTGTCTTCACAAACAAGGTCAGCTCCCAGAATGCTACACTGGGCAGCACAGTATGGGGAGGAGGGGACCAGCCCTCTGTGGAGAAAGAAGTGGTTTGGGACTATTTAGAAAAGCTGGGTGAGCACAAATCCATGGGGCCAGATGCACTGCATCCAAGGGTGCTAAAGGAGTTGGTGGATGTGATGGCAGAGCCATCGCCCATTATCTTTGAAAACTCATGGCGATCAGGGGAGGTCACAGATGACTGGACAAAGGCTAATGTCGTGCCCATCTTTAAAAAAGGGAAGGACAATCTGGGGAACTACAGGTCAGTCAGCCTCATCTCATTCTCTGGAAAAATCATGGAGCAGGTCCTCAAGGAATCAATTCTGAAGCACTTAGCGGAGAGGAAAGTGATCAGGAACAGTCAGCATGGATTCACCAAGGCCAAGTCACGCCTGACTAACCTAATTGCCTTCTGTGATGAGATAACTAGCTCTGTGGATGAAGGGAAAGCAGGGTATATGTTATTCCTTGACTTTAGCAAAGCTTTTGATACGGTCTCCCACAGTATTCTTGCCGGCAAGTTAAAGAAGTATGGGCTGGATGAATGGACTATAAAGTGGATAGAAAGCTGGCTAGTTCATCGGGCTCAATGGATAGTGATCAATGGCTTCATGTCTAATTGGCAGTCGGTATCAAGCAGAGTGCTCCAAGGGTCAGTCCTGGGGCTGGTTTTGTTCAATATCTTCATTAATGATCTGGAGGATGGCAAGGACTGCACCCTCAGCAAGTTTGCAGATGACACTAAACTGAGAGGAGTGATAGATACGCTGGAGGGTAGGGATAGGATACAGAGGAACCTAGACAAATTAGAGGATTAGGCCAAAAGAAATCTGATGAGGTTCAACAAGGACAAGTGCAGAGTCCTGCACTTAGGATGGAAGAATCCCATGCACTGCTACAGACTAGGGACCGACTGGCTAGGCAGCAGTTCTGCAGAAAAGGACGTACGGGTTACAGTGGACAAGAAGCTGGATATGAGTCAGCAGTGTGCCCTTGCAGTCAAGAAGGCTAACGGGATTTGGGGCTGTATAACTAGGGGTATTGAAAGCAGATTGAGGGATGTGATTATTACCCTCTATTCGACATTGGTGAGGCCTCATCTGGAGTACTGTGTCCAGTTTTGGGTCCCACACTACAAGGAGGATGTGGAAAAATTGGGAAGAGTCCAGTGCAGGGCAACAAAAATGATTAGGGGGCTGGAGCACATGATTTATGAGGAGAGGTTGAAGGAACTGGGATTGTTTAGTCTGCAGAAAAGAAGAATGAAGGGGGATTTGATAGCTGCTTTCAGCTACCTGAAAGGAGGTTCCAAAGAGGATGGTTCTAGACTATTCTCAGTGGTAGCAGATGACATAAAAAGGAGTAATGGTCCCAAGTTGCAGTGGGGGAGGTTTAGGTTGGATATTAGGAAAAACTTTTTCACTAGGAGGATGGTGAAGCACTGGAATGGGTTACCTAGGAGGTGGTGGAATCTCCTTCCTTAGAGGTTTTTAAGGTCAGGCTTGATGAAGCCCTGGCTGGGATGATTTAGTTCGGGATTGATCCTGCTTTTGAGATGACCTCCTGAGTTCCCTTCCAACTCTGATATTCTATGATTCTATGGTTTACTGATAAAAGGCAGTGTATAAGAGCTAAGTGTTATCATTAGCTTTTGTGAACTGGCCTATCACTATTGAAGCCAATGGAGTGGCACCAGTTCGCACCAGCTGAGGATCTGGCTCATTATTCCTGCAATTTCACTGTCTCTGTTTTTGATTGCCATCTGCCAGCTTGCAGTACCACTGTTGTCCCTACCCATCCTGAACCTGTTTGTTTGTTTCCCACGCACTGGCAGGTTACCAGCAATGGTGTTAACACACTGCAGAAAGCGTTGCTTGCGTTCACGTACAGGGCAACTGGGAACGGCACTCAAAGCGTTCTGCAGCCTGTCATCCCCGCTGACTGCAGGTGGGCCAGTGATGCAGAGGGAATGAGGAAATGAAGAGGCTTCAGAGCCCTGAGGACTCAGCTAGGAGAACTGGAGATGCTCCTCCTCCACATACCAAACGAACCGAGTTCAGCAATGGCTATTAAACTGTATTGTGGCTGAATTGGGTTTATGAACCAGTTTGCCCAGTCAGTGTGACTGCGGCAAGCCTGCCTATCAGCCTCTCTCCCTGGCTTGGCTACTTTGGCTGTGTCTACACTAGTCTTTTTTTGGCAGTCTCTCATGAGTGCAGGCCCACCAGTGATGGCAATGTAGTGCTAGGGTAGACTGCTACCTTCACCACCTTGTCATCTGACCTTTTGGAGCAGCTCTAGATAACACAATAGTCACAATACAAGTGGCCTGCTGAGCCTTGTTTACACTAGCACCTCCACTGTTGTTAGCACTGGTGGGGCTGCACTCGTGGGAGATACCCCCGCAAAATCTAGTGTGAACAAAGCCAACACCACGCAGCTGGACCAAACCATGTTATACAGCCACAATCAAACATCACTTGTTTTCATGGTGTAAATAAACCACGGAGAGAGGTGTGTTGATACCTAGATGGGAAGGGTAGTGTCAATGCTAAGAAAGGGAGGTGAAGAGCAACATCTCAGGACTGAGATAATCATTCCAGCTACCGTAACCCTAACCCTAACCCCTCCACAGAAGCCACGACCAACACACAAAGCTGCGTGGGCTCTAAAAAGTGTGTCACAGCCACGTTCCCTCACTAGGACAAGGGGGCCTCGTAGATTTGCTTCCAGACAGACACAAAGTCTGTCAGTCAAAATGAAATATTCCCCATCGTCTGGTCCTAACACGCTTCTCTCCTGGAAATGCCACTGCACTGAAAGAGTTAACAGAGAAGAGAGAGAGAAAAAAACCCAAAAGCTCCTTGTCAGCCTGTCAGAGCACTTCATAGGGATAATGTAAAGTCTGGCATTTCCTTTAGATAGCAGAGTCTAAGGTAACAATTATAGAGACAGTCTGAAGGAAAAAAATACAGCTGGTGTTATCGCCACATCGCCTACCACACAGCCCGTCGCACGCCTGCCTCTGAATAACCATGCCAGGGATTCTTAGCAATCAGCTCCATCCTGCAGGACAAGGTTATGCAATCCAGGCCCTGAGGCACCCCAGCTGTGTGTCATGGCCCTGCCCTTGGTTGGGGAGGCAACAGAGTGGCCATTCACACAAGAGCAATTTATCACCACTCCTCTTTGGGCAGGCTGGGGCCTCGGCATGCCTCTAACCCCTACTTTCCTTCAAGCCTCCATTCCCAAGGAGGGAGAACTCACCCTATGTGTAAGTGGTGCCAACACCACCCCACTAGGGCCAAGTCTGTAGTGACAGCAAGAGTCCCCCACACACGGCGTCCTCTGCTGGGGTTGTGTCAGAGCAGCAGGATACAGCGCTAGCAACCCAGGCTGATATGAGGGCTCTTCTGTAATACAGAGAACAATGCTACTAAATGTCCCTGCCCTTTCCTAACCTCCTTGCCATGAGAGGTGAGCGTATTGCCAAGGGGGCAGTTTAAATCACTTCTTGGAAACTCATCAGTTCCAGGTTTTGCTGTGCTCCATGTCGGAGGCTGGGTTGCTCTTTGTTATTGGGCAGCAAACATGTTTCGTGGCTTCCTTTTTGAAAATGCTGCTTTAAAAAAAGGAAAAGAAACAGATGTCCGCTTCCAACATCCAAGGGGGCACATGAAAACGACAGCGATGGGGAGTAAATCATTATTTAAATATTACAAAAAACACCTTGAACAGCATTGTTTGACTAAGAGCCCTTTGAACACTTGTTGCTTTGCTGAACAAGACCAAATCTAAGGCTGCTATTCGCACAGCTCAATAAAAACACCATGGGATAGTTTGTGGTTCATTTTGGCAACTTGCTCAATATTCATGCTGTTTTCTTCATGTTTTATAAATCAGGTACAGAGGGATGTTATTTGAATGAGAAAAATTCTCCGCTTTCTCTCCTTGTTCTCCACTCAGTGGGTTCCCTTTCCAGCCAGGTGAGAAAACGGTGTCATTTGAATGTAGAGGCCTCTTTGAACAGCACACAGGAGGTATAACGAACATGCCTAGCTCAGACCTGGAACGGTTCCCAGACCCAAAACGAATGAACACTCTGGTGTCTAAACAGAAGTCTGGCTTTCTTTCAGTCCAGGGACTTATTAGGTTTGATGCTTCCCTCTGATGCTTTGTTCTGCCTCTCTAAATCCTCCTTCTGAAGTATTATGTAGCAAATACTGAGGAGCATCATCTCTCTGTCGCCATAGTAACCTGAGTGCACTCTAGCAAGCACTACGCTCCGGATGAAATGTGCAAACAACCCACAGTACCCCCAGCTAATGCACAGAACCAGACCCCCTGAGCAACGGAACAGGGTAATTCTATTAAGCAAGAGTTGGCAAGAGCTGAAGAGTCTGCACCCAATTTAGGAAAATACCCTGCATCAAAATTAACCTTATATTCCCTCTTCAGTGTTGTGTAGCTCTGTTTCTCTGCACCTCACTTCTCAGAACCCCCCACTACTCAAGTCAGTGTAAAGTCCATCGTCCTTAGCTGAGGCTGGGACCTGTGTCACAGAACAGAGAGGTTTCAGAGAAGTGATGCCTGGTTAATCAGGAAACCCAGGAGCCCGGACTGTGAGGGAAGCATTTAGTTAAATCAATCTCACTCAAAATGCTGTGTTAAAGACCCTCTTCTAAAGCGTTTTAGTGTTGGACTGTGGATTAAGGGCTGCACATCAGTTTGCACATGCTCTTTGTCACATGTGGCCCTTGAACTGCCCACTGTTCCCTGGTTTCCTCTTCTTGAGCATTTCCTGCCAGATAATCAGGAACACCTGAGTTTCCTATCATCAAGTTTGCCCTTCACTTTGGGCCAGATCTGCAGCTGCTGTTAACTGGCCTAGGCCCATGGAAGGCGAAGAAGTTGTGCTGGTTGATACCAACTTTCAGGGTCTGGCCCATATGCTTTAATCTTTAGGCTCAAACTGCCATCATCAGGAAGATACTCCATCCACTAAAATTTACACAGAGCTGATCTTGTGACTAGGGCGGTGAATGGGGACGTAGGTACTTTCTGTCGAAATAACGTTTCGTTTTGATTACGTTAAACAACAAGGCTCAGTGAGACAGCATGGCGTCTTTTCTGATACGCTCACTAACTGTGAGGACAAAATGGCTGCTGAACACTGACCGCTAGTAAAGTTTTTGGACACTTAAACAGAGTACCCACATACACAAAACCCCCCACCAGGCATCACAGTTTCATACCTAGAACAGTCAATAAAACAGGAAAACAAAGTTCATCTAGTTGTTTACACATCTGAAATGGATCCATTTGTCCTGACATTTTTAAGACATCCTTTTTGAAATCATGATCAACATTTTGCCAAAACCACGTACTCCATGGATCCAAATACCAATCTGCAGTTTTCGGAAAGCTTTCAAACAATTTCAGATGAAGTTTTACAATCTCTCTAGGTCTTTTTATGTCCCACATCACCAGAATCTGAGTGCCTCAAAATCCCGAAGTGACTTTACCCTCTCAACACCTCTGTGCTGTAGGGATGTATGACCTCCATCTGACAGCTGGGGAATGAAAGTACAGGGTTGTCATAAACAGATAGTTAAGGGTTAATGTCTCTTTCACCTGTAAAGGGTTAACAAACAGTGAACCTGGAACACCTGACCAGAGGACCAATCAGGAGACAAGATACTTTCAAATCTCGGTGGAGGGAAGTCTTTGTGTGTTTTCTTTGTCTGTTGTTCTCTCTGAGTTCTGAGAGGGTAACCAGACATACCTACAGGCTCTCTAATTTTCTATTCAAATAGTAAGTACCAGTAGAAGGCGGTTTAGTCTTTTTGATTGTTTTCTTTATTTGCAAATGTGTATTTTGCTGGAATGATTTTAATGTGTAATTTGTGCTGGGGGGAAGGCTCCTATCTAGTGTCTATAAGCTGAAAGACCCTGTAACATTTACAATCTAAATTACAGTGACAACTTTTACTTTTTTTCTTTCTTTTATTAAAAGTTTTTTCTTTTTAAGACCTGATTGATTTTTTCCCCTTGTTGAGGCTCAAGGGAATTGAGTCTGTACACACCAGGAAATTGGTGGGAGACAGGGAGAGAGAAGGGAGGAGGGAAAGTGGAATCCCTCTGTTTTAGATTCACGGAGCTTGAATCTGTATTACCTCTTGGGGAGGGGGAAAGAGGAGGGGGCAAGGTGCACTCCTCTCTGTTTTTAGATTCAAGGAGTTTGAATCACAGTGATCTTCCAGGGTAACCCAGGGAGGGAAAGCCTGGGAGAGGCAACGGTGGGGGAAAGGGTTTACTTTCCTTGTGTAAGATCCAGGGGGTCTGGGTCTTGGGGTCCTCTGAGAAGGTTTTGGGGGACCAGAGTGTACCAGGCACTGCAAGTCCTGGTTGGTGGCAGCACTACAAGATCTAAGCTGGTAATTAAGCTTAGGGGGATTCATGCTGGTACCCCATTTTTTGGACGCTAATGTTCAGAGTGGGGGATATACGCCATGACAAGGGTAGATTCAGAGAAGCATAGATTTTAAATCCAGAAGGAACCATTGTGATAATCTAAACTGACCTGCACAGCACAGGCCTCATGACTTGTCCAAGCTCACGGGAAGTTTCTGGCTGGGTTGAGAACCGAACTCAGGGCTCCTGAGCCCCAAACCAACCTTCTTCCATCACTCCAATGTGGCACAAAAGTTTCTAAAATTCATGACACAGCTTGACATATTCTTTGTAGTTTTAAATGGTGTCAACTCAGCCAAACACCCCACTTCTAGGAGAATAGTGTCAATGAATGCTGGTCACAGAATAATAAACAGACACTGAATTCTGCTGGAGTCAACACCTAAATTTATTGACTGAGACAAACTTAATCGACCGCGGCTTCACCTCGCTCAATATGTATCTGGAGAGACAATAAATCTTGACTCTGACCTAAACTGAAAGTTAATATATGTGCACTGTAAAATACTTCCCATTCCCACAAGTGATATGGATTTCAATGTAGTTTCATTCTAAATTATCAAATGGGCACAGCTTGCTAATGCATGTGGGAAATGCAAAACTGGGAACATGATGGCTGTGTTTGTTCACTGAAATCCCATTGTCAGTGCAGGTTAGCTGTGTTTTGAACGATGCATTTTACAGATAGCCATCTACCAGGAATTGGGCTGCAGCAGGACCATTTCACACACAATGATATTATTCTTGTTGGGAGAGTTCATTGAGTCACTGGTGAATACCCACTGGATATCTGTCCTTACAGAAATGACAAATGGTGCGTTATAATTGTCGCTTGGCATACATTTTAGTTGGGAGCGATGCTGTCCTGCTAAGCAACAACTGAAAGAAACCTCCAGGAGGTCACATTCCACTGGCGATTTTTTTATTATGTGGGCAGTGACTACCTTGACAATGGTGGTAACTACTTGGCAGAAAATTGTAAACACTTTTCTCCAAAAGGGCCAGACCTACATGGGTTTCTTGGTCTCAGTTTCATCCCTATAATATCTTGGTATACTCCCAAGAACAGTCATTATAGCCAGGTGATAAAAAGACCAGTATTTGTGAAGAATGATTGCCTTCATAAAAGCTCCCAACAGACGTTTCATTCCGCACAGCGGATAATAACTGTCCTGGGCTTGATTCCCAAAGCAGATGCATTTTCCAGGCTACAAAAGTTACTAAGATCCCTGGCGCCACATTTTTCAAGCGTCACTTACTGGCAGTCACAAAGCTTCTGAATGTTGAAGTTAAGGCTCCTAGATGATTCTAGGTTATGATTATCATCAGGTTTTTCTATTTCCACAGCCCAATTTTCTCTGGACTTCCTCGAGGCTCCTTCTGGCATCTTGGCAATGGAGAGAGGTAGCTGTGTGACCTCAAACAAGAGACTACTTTAGGCACCTACGCTTTTTATATATATATCTTTTTCTTTTCCCAGTTCCAACTAGGAGAGAGAACTTTTTAAGCCCTCTTCTCTGAGACAAAACCTTCCTGTCATGACCAGCTGTTTGTATTATGACATTGTGCAATACATCACCACATCATGAGGCATATATTATTGCCACCTCAGTACTACATGATATCACCAAATGAGACCATATCACAGGGTCCCGCAACATTTTACAGTTTTACCATGTCCTGCAATCAGCACAACAGTGTTGTCAACGCTGTTGACAGGCTGACAGCCACAACTGTGCTCCTTCCTCAGGGATTGGTTATGCGGGGCTAATCTACTCGGACCTTCCTGGCAGAAAATGCACTTTTAAGGGCCTGTTCCCAACCCAGGACAGATACAAATCACACAGAAGTCAGTGGGAATCTTTCCACTGACTTCACTGGGCCTCGGAGGTATTGCAGTAATCCCATTGACTTCAATAGGAACAGGACCCGGCCCATATTGGCTTTGTGATTAATGAAAAATCCCTTCTACACCAGTCTCCTGGAAATGAGACGTCAGCACAAACGTCTGGCCATGTCACAATGTGCTGGCGATCTGGAAATCGTCATTTTGGGAGGGTGAATGTTTTCTCTCTTTAAAATTCTGCTTAAAGATTTCCAAAAGAAGCTGTTACATCTCTCCATCTTGAGTGACTTCAGGTCTCAGAACACAGGGATCAACATTTTAGAAAAACATCTCGGCATTGGGAGTGCTGGGTTAGAGATTCCCAGCCCCCTGAGAGTCAGTCTGGGCTTTTGATTCATGTGAATCACATAAGTAAAAAGAGTGATCCAGGGAGAGCTCAATGACAGAAAATGTATGAAATGTGTAACCCTGCATCATCCTTCTCTTCTGTTTCCTTCTCTTCCTTGCATGTGCGAGAAGGCCTGATCCAAAACCTACTGAAATCAATAGTAGTCTTTCCCTAGACTTCAGTGGGCTCTGGATCAGGCCCTAACAGCAGCATGTCAGTGGTATTGCAGAACACTTGGAAAAGGAAGATTATACTCAATTTCGCTGACATTGCTGCTAAGCTGCGGTGAAATTCTCCCCTCTGCAAGAACCTGCTCAAGGGGTCACCAATTAAATCCCATTTAAACCCTTAAAATAGGATTTAAGAGGTGCCCCAGATGCAGAGGTGATTCTTACCCATGGAAAGAGACAGGATAGAAAAGGGGGAGGGGTAGGAGGGAGCAGGAGTACTGTGTGTGTGTGTGTGTGTGTGTGTGTGTGTGTGTGTGTGTGTGTGTGTGTGTGTGTGTGTGTGAGAAAGAGAGAGAGACTTGGGGGGGGGCAATGGAAGGAGAGAAACTCCCAAGAGTAACTGTAGGTTGTGGGGAGAGAGATCCAACAAGAAAATGGAAACGAGGGAGTGCAGGAGACACAATCAGTGTTGCCATCTCTCGCAATCTCACTGAGAGTCTTGTGATATTTGGAGTTTTTTCTTAAACCTCCAGCTCCTGGAGTCTAGTGATTACCAAGGGCAGCTCTTGGCATTCTGCCGCCCCAAGCACGGCAGGCAGGCTGACTTGGGCAGCTTGCCTGCGGAGGGTCCGCTGGTCCTGCAACTTTGGCGGCCCTCCCGCAGCAAGCCTGCCTGCCACCCTCGCGGTGCCGGCAGAGCGCCCCCTGTGGCTTGCCGCCCCAAGCACCCGCTTGGCGTGCTGAGGCCTGGAGCTGCTCCTGGTAATTACATAAGAATCTCAGCTTTCATATATATATATATTCTTGTTTTAAAGAAAGTCTTTAGCACTTCAAAGATGTGACCCCCTCAGGACTCAGAAAACAGAGGACAAATAAAAACTTATTATTTTTTTTAAATCTCATGATTTTTAAGCCAATTTCATGACTTTTGGAGACCTGACTCATGATTTTTGAACACTTGAGATCAGCAGCAATGGACAACACATCTTTCCCTCTGTAACCATGTAGTCATCCTTCTCCTGCACTGCTTCCCCTCCCAGCACTTATTTCTGCCCAGACCTCCTGATCTGCTCTGCTAGATCCCCCCAACCCATGTATCCATCCCAGTCCCCTTTCCTGGCTGCAAACTCTTACTATCAGTTCTGGCGACAGTACCCATAGCCTCGCACCATGCTCAGTTCCATATGAAATTCAGAGTTGGGGTTTCTCAAGTATTAGCCACCCAAGACAAAAAGTGTATGTCTATACTACCCGCCGGATCGGTGAGTAGTGTTTAATGTATCTGTGATCTATTTATCACATCTCTTCTGGACACGATAAATCGATCCCCGAATCGACGCCCATACTCCACCTTGGCAGGAGGAGTAAACGGAGTCGACAGGGGAGCCGTGGCAGTCTACTCACTATTTGCGTAGCTGCAGTTGCATATCTTAGTTTGAACCCCCTCTGCTAGTGTAGCCCAGGCCTAATTTGTAGCACTTGCACTGCTCTATGCAGATGGGTGGTGTTTGCATTTGTCATTAGCACCCGGTGCATGTGTCGTAATTCATTTCAGGGAATGTACTTTGGCAGTGAAAAACCAGAATGAGACAGTAGAGCACTGAAGGGAGCTGTGAATGTATTTTTCCTACATGATGGATAGGGATCTTATAGGTTTCAACTTCTTTTTTATCATATAAAGCCCATATACCAGTGTCATTTCCACTCAGCCCTTCCATCTATTCACCCGATCCAAGCACTTTACCAAGTTGTACGTTTCTGCCTTTTTCCCCTGGCGCTAGGATTTTCTGAATATAGCAGCCTTTGCTTGCTTCCATTTTTAATATTTTGAAATTCCTCTGTCATAAACAGATAGCTAAGGGTTAATGTCTCTTTCACCTGAAGCACCTGACCAGAGGACCAATCAGGAAACCGGATTTTTTCAACTTTGGGTGGAGGGAATTGTGTGTCTGAGTCTTTTGTCTGTTTTCCTGCTGTCTCTGAGCTTTGGAGAAGTAGTTTCTTTTTTTCTAGTCTTCTGTTTCTAAGTGTAAGGACAAAGAGATCAGATAGTAAGTTCTATGGTTTCTTTTCTTTGGTATTTGCATGAATATAAGTGCTGGAGTGCTTTGATTTGTCTTCTTTTTGAATAAGGCTGTTTATTCAATATTCTTTTAAGCAATTGACCCTGTGTTGTATCATCTTAATACAGAGAGCACATTTGTATGTATTTTTCTTTCTTTTTATATAAAGCTTTCTTTTAAGACCTGTTGAAGTTTTCTTTACTTCAGGGAAATTGAGTCTGTACTCACCAGGGAATTGGTGGGAGGAAGAAATCGGGGAGATCTGTGTGTTGGATTGCTAGCCTGATTTTGCATTCCCTCTGGGGGAATAGGAAAGTACTTTTTGTTTCCAGGATTGGGAACAGAGAGGGGGGAGTCTCTGTGTAGTTTCACAGAGCTTGTGTCTGTGTATCTCTCCAGGAGCACCTGGAGGGGGGAAGGGAAAAAGGATTATTTCCCTTTGTTGTGAGACTCAAGGGATTTGGGTCTTGGGGTCCCCAGGGAAGGTTTTTCAGGGGAACCAGAGTGCCCCAAAACACTCTAATATTTTGGGTGGTGGCAGCAGGTACCAGGTCCAAGCTGGTAACTAAGCTTGGAGGTTTTTCATGCTAACCCCCATATTTTGGACGCTAAGGTCCAAATCTGGGACTAAGGTTATGATATGGTGGCAGCGGTGGGATTCGAACCCACGCCCCCCGAAGAGACTGGAGTTGGCAAAAGCTGGGCTGCCTGTGCCAGCCAAACCTAACAACCCGGCGCCAAATATTGCTCCACAGCACAGGAAATTTCCCACCTACAAGGCAGGTGATAACACCGAGGCCTTCTTGAAAAATTTTGAAAGAGCCTGTCTTGGGTACAACATCCCCGAAGACCAGTACATGGTAAAATTAAGGTCACAGCTCAGTGGACCTTTAGCAAAGGTGGCAGCTGAAATGCCTAAGCTGCAAATGAATGACTATAAACTTTTTCAAACCAAGGCCGGACTAACTGTTAAGGCCAAAAAGTGTCAAATAGGCCAAAACAGAGTGACTTACCTGGGGCACCAGGTGGGTCGAGGAACCATAAACCCCCTACAGGCCAAGGTGGATGCTATCCAAAAGTGGCCTGTCCCAAAGTCAAAGAAGCAGGTCCAATCCTTCTTAGGCTTGGCCGGATACTACAGGCGATTTGTACCACACTACAGCCAAATCGCTGCCCCACTGACCGACCTGACCAAAAAGACCCAGCCAAATGCCGTTAAGTGGACTGACAAGTGTCAAAAGGCCTTTACCCAGCTTAAGGCGATGCTCATGTCTGACCCTGTGCTCAGGGCCCCGAACTTTGACAAGCCATTCCTAGTAACCACAGATGCATCTGAGCGTGGTATAAAAGCAGTGCTCATGCAGGAAGCAACAAATCACAACTTCCATCCTGTTGTGTTTCTCAGCAAGAAACTGTCTGAGAGGGAAAGTCACTGGTCAGTCAGTGAAAAGGAATGCTATGCCATTGTGTACGCCCTGGAAAAGCTACGCCCATACGTTTGGGGACGGCGGTTCCAACTACAAACTGACCATGCTGCACTCAGGTGGCTTCATACTGCCACGGGGAACAACAAAAAACTTCTTCGTTGAAGTTTAGCTCTCCAAAATTTTGATTTTGAAATTCAACACATCACAGGAGCTTCTAACAAAGTAGCTAATGCACTCTCCCGTGAGAGTTTCCCAGAATTCAGTAGTTAAAAAGTGTTCTTAAAATGTAAAAGTCTGTTAGTTATATACTTAGGAGTATATGTAAAGGTGTATGTGTTGTATTAATCTGTTTATTTTCAAGTTCTAGAAGGAAATCGCCGCCAGTGAGCTTCCCCACTGTCTGCAATTTGGGGGGCGTGTCATAAACAGATAGCTAAGGGTTAATGTCTCTTTCACCTGAAGCACCTGACCAGAGGACCAATCAGGAAACCGGATTTTTTCAACTTTGGGTGGAGGGAATTGTGTGTCTGAGTCTTTTGTCTGTTTTCCTGCTGTCTCTGAGCTTTGGAGAAGTAGTTTCTTTTTTCTAGTCTTCTGTTTCTAAGTGTAAGGACAAAGAGATCAGATAGTAAGTTCTATGGTTTCTTTTCTTTGGTATTTGCATGAATATAAGTGCTGGAGTGCTTTGATTTGTCTTCTTTTTGAAT
The DNA here is from genome assembly GCF_025201925.1 of Gopherus flavomarginatus. NCBI lineage: Eukaryota > Metazoa > Chordata > Testudines > Testudinidae > Gopherus > Gopherus flavomarginatus. The sequence continues at coordinate 19,782,334 of NC_066626.1, read as the reverse complement.
AAGGCTGTTTATTCAATATTCTTTTAAGCAATTGACCCTGTGTTGTATCATCTTAATACAGAGAGCACATTTGTATGTATTTTTCTTTCTTTTTATATAAAGCTTTCTTTTAAGACCTGTTGGAGTTTTTCTTTACTTCAGGGAAATTGAGTCTGTACTCACCAGGGAATTGGTGGGAGGAAGAAATCGGGGAGATCTGTGTGTTGGATTGCTAGCCTGATTTTGCATTCCCTCTGGGGGAATAGGAAAGTACTTTTTGTTTCCAGGATTGGGAACAGAGAGGGGGGAGTCTCTGTGTAGTTTCACAGAGCTTGTGTCTGTGTATCTCTCCAGGAGCACCTGGAGGGGGGAAGGGAAAAAGGATTATTTCCCTTTGTTGTGAGACTCAAGGGATTTGGGTCTTGGGGTCCCCAGGGAAGGTTTTTCAGGGGAACCAGAGTGCCCCAAAACACTCTAATATTTTGGGTGGTGGCAGCAGGTACCAGGTCCAAGCTGGTAACTAAGCTTGGAGGTTTTTCATGCTAACCCCCATATTTTGGACGCTAAGGTCCAAATCTGGGACTAAGGTTATGATATCCTCATTGAATGAAGTTCTCATTATCTCCTACATATTCAGATAACAGTCTCAGCAACTTGATGACTGTGAAGATCTGGAGGAGGTGAACTTCTAAAAAAAAAAAAAAAGAAAAAAAAAGATGGGCTTTGATGCTATTTACATGTTAAAAACTTCATTTGATCTTAAATTCATCTCAGTATAAAAGTTGCATTAGTAGAGAACACGCTTAGTATCCTAGAAAACATGCTGCCTAGTGATGATGAATGCCAAGGTCAGAACACTGGGGCTGGTGTTTTCCAAAGTGCCTGAGGTAGGTAGGCGCCGACCTCCCTCAGAATTTCAATGCACTTTAGGCTCTGTCGAAATTCCCAGTGAGGGCCAGCGTCATCCCTTACTGAAGTTCATGGTGTTACATCAGTAATGAATCTGAATCATTATCTATTGAACGAAACCAGGTCTGCTTCTACTCATAGTACAATAGGTCTGGGTCCCCTGAACAGAGTTATCACACTGGATCAGATGACTGCTCCAACTTGTCCTTTAGCAGCAGTGGCTAGGATCCTCCACTTTGGATACAGAAAAAAATTCTCCTTTTCTTATAGTTTCCTACACATTGCTTCCAGCCCACTCCTATGCAGCACGTCTTTGGCTAGGAACTCACTTTCTGCAGAACACAGGAATGGACAGTCCCCTGCCCTGCTCCTGTGCCTCTAAATATTGTTTTCCAAGCAGTTGGGGGTCACCGTTCTCAGAGGGACTACCATTTACCCCTTTGCTGTTGGGATTTGGGATTTCAGGACAGAAAGCACCGACGTTAAATGCCTGAGTGCTTAGTGGCAGAAGCTTCTGGCTGCTGGTGTCAAAAGAGGTTAAATAAGCATATTAACTAGATCCAGTCTGACATATCATGTTTACGGATAGGATGTTTGCCATGTTCTTTGATTACTTCAATAAGAGATTCTTTAAAGCTGAAGCCTCCACTTGGGAAATATATTTTCCAGCAGTTGTTCCAAACTGAAGAGTGCTTCATAGGCCTTTTGTCAACATGATTTTATGGTTTGTTTACAAATGGTTAAATGGCTATTGAATTTCTCTCACAGCTCTATCAAATCCCTCTTCAGCACCCACCTCTATCACCAATTAAAAATAATGACAAGGTAGAAGGCTAGTTGGGACTTCTTCTATTTCTCAGACGTGTTTACTTATAGCTTATCATTGATAAACAAAAAAAACTATTTTTTTCTTTAAGTAAAATGTAACGAACTCAAACCCACATGGACAATCCCAGAGACGTGTCTGGCACTTTGCGCTCCAGCCTGAGCGAGGGGCTTCCTGGCGCTGTGCTGTCTGAGGAGCCGGGCCAGGACCAGACTGTGACTTAGGGTGCGTCTGCTCTGCAAGCAGAGGGGCGGCTGCAGCACATGGAACCATTCCGAGCTAGCTTGGAGCTAGCTAGCTCAGGTACCAACAGCAGTCACTGCCACATGGGTGGCAACTCAGGCTGTATAAGCCCACTCAGGACAGCAGGTGTGCACTCAAGCAGCTACTGCACCTTCATTGCTATTGCTAGATCAAAGCTAGCTCCACTAAGTCTCCATGTGCCGCCATCATACCTCTGACAGCAACACAGACTTGCCCTTAGGATATGTCTACGCTGCAATTAAAGACCTGCGGCTGGCCCGGAACAGCTGATTTGGGTCGGTGGGGCTCAGGCTAAGGGATTATTGTATTATTATATGTCCAGGTTTGGTCTGGAGCCCAGGCTCTAGGACCCTGTGAGGTGGGAGGGTCCCAGAGCTTGGGCTCCAGCCCAAGCCCCAATTAAACAGCCCCTTAGCCCGCACCCTGTGAGCCTGAGTCAGCTGTCACCAGCCAACTGCGGGTGTCTAATTGAAATGTAGTCATACCCCCAGATTCAGCCTCAGCATCTCCCTTGCTCTTTGAAGGAAGTAAGCAGAGTCATTTCTATTGCTAGCACAGGTTACTTCCCACTCTGCACTGGACCAGCCTGCTAGGGAATGAGCGGAGCCAATGGGAATGGAAGCTACCCTCTCCTTGTGCAGGGGCTGGAGGATGGGAGTAGTTCGTACAGGAGGAGAAGGGAATCCTTACACCCCTGTGTGGACAAGCAGGGTGACCCCATAGCTGGCCTACATACACACATGTTCTGATTACTGTTTCCCTCACCCTCCCACCCCCATTGCCTCCAATGGTTTGTTACGTCCACCTGTTGTCTCTGGTCTCGCAAGTTCTCCAAGGCAGGGACTGTCTTTTGTGCAGCACCCAGCAACAATGGGTCTCTGATCCCAACTAGGGCATCCAAGCGCTTCTGAAATACATAGAGTGAATCATAAGCACCCTTAGACCCACACTGCAACCAGGTTCTTTTGCTGCAGAGAGAAACAACTATTGTTCTTCATCCATCATATCTATCACCTGCGACGTCCAAGGAGTTTAACTCTAGCTTTCAAGCATTTTCTCTGCACTGAATTACAGTGCATAGCAACAGTGTGGAAATTCTCTCCTGCAAGATGCTCACGTACAGATCGCTTTGCCTGGTAATCCCATCCACATTCCAATCTATTTTATGTTGTGTTAGCAATAAATTGGCCAGCGGAGTTGTTAACCGAGTTTATTAGGACGTTCCCTTGCAGCTAAAGCTATAGTTAAGACTCTGGTGAGACTTCCATTACTTCCTCTTTTCACATGGTTGTAACTTGCTGAAAAAATTGCTTCTGGCAGAAATGTTCCCTGCTTGGCTCCGAGTCCAAACATGGTGGTTGTTTTTTTAACATTTGAGAAAATCCATTTCCGAGTTGTGGGGAAGTGAATAAAATGGGCTCTTTTGGGTTGTGAAAGGGTTACAATTTTTTTGTTGGTGTTCACGCATAACTCAAAACCAGCTGAAGTGACCCTGATGGGTTCAGAGCCTCACTGAGGACTAGCCTGCAGGCCAAGCTAAGAGATCAAACTTTTCAAACTGGCCATTTTGAAGCAGTCGGATAGCCCATTCTGCACATGGGCTGTGAGAGAAATCACTGTAGTGCTGTGAATGTCTAGAAACCTGCTGGTCTGAAGCCCAAGCTGCAGCCAAAGAGGCTCCAAGGTACCTCAGGAGGAAAACTATTGTAAGCTTTCTGGGGCAAGGATTGTCTTTTTGTTCTGTGTTTGTCCAGCGCCTGGCACAATGGGGTTCTGGTCCGTGTTTGAGGCTCCTAGATGCAGCCACAGTGCAAATAGTAAATAAATAAACAAACAAATAAACAACAAGCACCATGATGCAGACATTCAGGAGAGGGATGCTATCCTGAAACCTGGGTCTTCTGTGCACCAAACCAGTCCCTCAGTGTCATTTAGAGCAGTCTGAAGGCTGCCCGAGATTATACTGCCTGTCAATGGCCTCAAGGGACATTCATGACAATCAGGAATTACTGGTGGATAGGGACAACCTGGCCACACCCCCTACGGGAGCTGCAGGGAGGCAGGATAGCATAGGAGCCATTATGCTAGCTCTATACCACCAAAGGGTGCCCCTTCCCTGGGGTAGGTCTTCCCATGGTCAGCTATGCCAGCTTTAGGGTCACTTTATCCCTGTATCCTGGTAGAAAGTAGCCCTAGCCCAGGGAAGAATTTAGGCCATATTATGTATAACACACCTCTACCTCGATAGAACGCTGTCCTTGGGAGCCAAAAAATCTTACCGCGTTATAGGTGAAACCACGTTATACTGAACTTGCTTTGATCCACCGAAGTGCGCAGCCCCGCACCGCCCCCCCCCCGAGCACTGCTTTACTGCATTATATCTGAATTCATGTTATATCAGGTGGGGTTATATTGAGGTAGCGGTGTAATATCGTACTTATGTTAATAGTTAAAGAGGTTGATTTTCAGCCTCTGTTTCATTATCAAGCCCTGGATTGGTGCATGCATTTGATTATAATGGAATATGTGCAGTGACACTGATTGCAGTTTGCTTACAGTGGATGTGGGCATTTAACATTAGGTGCATGTTATATGGCTCCTCCAGGCCCTAATTCAGCAAAGCACATAAGTGTGGAATTGGGGCCTCTACCTTTAAGGGCTAAACTTCCTAGACTGAGACACTCAGTGGGGCACTGTGAAACTCTTGTTGCTCTGCACGGGCAGCTGGAATCAGACACAAAATTAAGGAGGTCACTTGCAAACCCCTTAAGCACTGCAGGATCACTCAACAGCCCATTAAGCACCCACTTACTTCCCACTGACTGCAATGGAATTTAAGCACATGCTTAATTCTATGCCAAACAGAGGCCATAAAACATTTGAGTTTGGAAGAGAAGATGGATCACCGGCCAGGTCCACTATGGCAATCCCTCAGTTCTTATTTAACAGAGATATTTCTACAATACATGGGCTTAGCGTGTATAGTCATGTGCCCCTCTAGTAGCTGGTTCAAACCATTATAACAGCTTGCTACGTCTTTGTAGCTAAATGAGTTTATCTTTAGCTCAAATGGTAGAGACCGAGGACAAACTCCTGGCCCCTTTAAAATCAATGGCAATTTTGCCATTGACTTCAATTTGTCATTGACTTCAATGGGGCCAGGATTTCTCCTCGCAGGTTTGGAGGTCTGAGTTTATGTGCCCAGTTACTGTTCTGTTTAATTAATATTTTGTTATATTTTCAGAGTAAGTCGTTTGTAATTTCTGATCTTTGCAATTTTTCCCATTTAGAGCTATCCATGCAATTATACATATCTGTTCATAAAACAACACTGCTCAGAGCAAACAAAGCAGAAAGCTGGTTTTGCTAATGTAAATGCTTTTCGTATTGACTAAGGAATTAACTAGTGGGAAAAAAAAAAACCCTGATTTTCAAAAAAGCATCCCTTTAAGCAAACAGATCTATTAAAGACTTTTCCACTCTCACTCAGCCGCACTTCTTACACTTCATCAGCAATTTAATTTAAAGGTGACTGTGATCTGAAGTTGAAGTTTCACAGTTTATTTGGAGGATAATCTACTTTTCTTTCAAAAACCATCAGTATTACAAGTCACCCCTGTCTGAGAAAGCAAAGCACCGACTCCCCGTCCAAAAACATTTGCTCATGATAGTAAATATTTTGTATCATGCTGATCTAATTTGCATGTCATGGCGAGGCGCAGTCTGCGTGCGAGCAGTTTATGGAGTCACTATGCACACAATATCAAATGAAGCCATATATGCTGGGAGAATTCTACCCTTTTCCCGAGTCAGCACTTCCTGGTCATTTACATTCTGCCATTTTGGACTGCGGCCATCACCTCACCTTTACCACTTCGGTATGATGGAGTGGATTCTCAGCCGGTGTAAAATGGAGTACCTCCATTTACCTCCATGGAGTTATGCCAGTTTCCACCAGCTCAGGATCTGGCCCTTCCTATTGTCTTTTGCCACTTAGGAACATTTTCTAAGCAGCTGGGAATATTACCCTCCAGTAACACAGTATTCATTCCCAGCCCGTTGGCACCTCCTTCTTCCCAGCATGGTCTGTTATTACATACAGCAAATGCCATTTCGGCATTGATCCCTGTGGACCAACTCCAGATCCCAACATCATCAAGGGAAGTTTTGGTCACTGACTTCAACAGAAGAAGGAAATGGTCCTTTGTCCTTGGGGCCAGAGTGTCGACTGGTGTAAAGGAGACACTCCAATTTACACCAGCTGAGGATCTGTCTCTTCAAATTTAGTTTTTTCTTAATTAGCTCTTGTGCCTAGTGATGGGATAATACAAGATGTATTCCAAGTTCTCCTGCAGCACATGGGCAGACGGAGTAATTGGAAGACCTAGTGGCATTCTTACCCATTACTGGGGTTCATTTCACCTTTAACTGCTTCTTTATGTTTGCCCCAGAGACCCTCTAAATCCCTCATCATCCCACTTCCTTCACTTTAAAAGTCTCTCTACCAAGACCCAGCCAACACTGTGACTTTCTTTCTCCTAACAGAGGACAAGTGGACAAGAATCCCTTTGGAGCCCAACTGTGCAGTGGTAGGCCATTTGGAAATGTTGATTTTCATTTGCCTGGCAGCCCAGAAAGGACATGTTCCCATAGAACAGAGAGCTCATAAAACCAGGAGAGCTATACGCCCACTGCCTGTTGAAATACTGCTCTTCCAAGTGTTCCTTATCCCAGGTTTATAAGTTGGGTGAGTGCAGCGGGAAGGAGTGGGTGTTGATTTTCTGCCAGTGGCTTGTGGAGTCTGCAGTTTTATGGACTTTGGCACAACAGACATGTCTGCTTTCGACTGGATGAAAACTGGTGTTTGTATGGTTGCACGGTGTCTTCTAAATATCTTTGGCATCACTCCTGCGTCTTAATCAGCTGAGGGAATGGCTGGCTTGCTAACAGATGTAGGTGTTTGTGATATTCCCCTGTGGTGTTGTCCGGACCGGTGATCTGCTAGGTCACTCCTATCCTTGACTCTGGGAGCCAGCCTACCCTGCTCTGCTGTGAAAACCCCCACTCCTGGGCGGTTCACACACAGCCTCTGGCATGTAAGCTGTTCCCAGCTACTTGCAACCGAATGACACTAGACAATATCTCCGGTCCCAGACACAACCCTAGGAACCTCCATCTTGCAGTGTCCAGTTATGCTCGCTGGACACTGCAAGCTTATATATGTTTGTCAATTTAACAAAGAAATTGATATGTACCAGGCTTGTTATCCCAAGGGCAGCCGCTGACACACTGCAAACCGAACGCACTGCTTCAAGTAGAATAAACAAACAAATTTATTAACTATAAAGATAGATTTTAAGTGATTATTAGTCAAAGCACAAGAAGTCAGATTTGGTCAAATGACATAAAAGCAAAACGCATTCTAAGCTGATCTTAACACTTTCAATGTCCTTACAAACTGAGATGCTTCTCACCACAGGCTGGCTGGTTGCTCTTCAGCCAGGCTCTGACCTTTTTTCAGCACTTCAGTCACTTGGTGTGGTGTCTGTGATGTAGGTGGAAGAGAGAGGAGGAGCATGGCAAACATCTCTGCCTTTTATTATGTCCTTTCCTTCCTTTTGGCTTTGCCCCCCTACCCTGCAGAGTCAGATGAGCATTCCCGAGTCTCTGTAAGCAAGGTTGAGCAATTCCTCTGCTGTGGCTTCATACAGGTGAGCCATTGCATTGTAGTTCCCTTGCTGGACAACGCTTGTTGATGGGTTGTTTGACACCCTGCCCAGGTGTTTGTTACTTTCCTTGCTGTTGCCTCTGGGGAGCTAATAGCTGGCTGATTTCCCCAACATACAGCATGTTTTAGTGACAACCATTTCTTATAACACATTTCTTATAACTTCATATGCATTGATGATATACACATACGGATAGAGAAATGACTTTCAGCAGATCATAACTGTTCCCCTGATACCTTACAAGGCATGCTTTATATGTAAGATCACAACTATGTGAAAATGAGGAATATGGGGGTTACAGTACATTCCCCCAAGGTATAGAATGTCACAGTGTTGCAGCCACAGGGTCCCCCACCCCCACCCTCTGTCTGGGAATAAGATGCTGGAGATGGAGAAGTCAGATGTTCTACTGCATTATGACAGCTCTATGCTGCTGTTATTCCATTTAAATCAATGGAGTTTCACCAGTTGACGACTGGAGTAATGAGCAGTAGTGAACCTGGGTGTTCTGTATGGCACTGTTGAACACTATGACTAAGACAGTGACCAACCTCTTAACTTGATTTTAATGGACTGCAAGTGTATTCAGTGTGAAATAAGGCAGATGAGGGTATTTCAGCAAGGTCTGCAGTCAAAAGCAAAATAAGCAAATATCAGAGCAAGGCACAGACCTGCTCTGCTGTAAGGAAAAATTCAAAATTGGGAGGAGATACAGGGTTGAAGTAAGAAAGAAAACTATCCTGAGGTAAAGACACAAAGAATTATAGCTACATTCCATGGTCTTTGTTTGACAAAGAGTAATCTCACTCATTTAAATTCATTTTGCAATACACTTGATGTGTATGCACTTACCTTCATGGGAAGTGGCTGAAACATCTTGTGTTTATTCATTGGATCAAAATAACTCTTCTAGCACAACAGAAGATGCAATGGACAGAATTCAGTACATATTGTCACCGGCAATGCGACTAAATGAAATCCCATCTCAAGCAGCAAAGCAGTAATTAAGCAGATGTATCATTCTTTCATGTAATTTCTCCCTCCACATTTTCCTCCCACACCACTTTATTTATAAGTGACTTCATTCTTAGCTAGTTGAGGCCAGCTCAGTTGTAAGATATAATACCGGAACCAGTTTCTATTACCATTTAAGTCAGGGCCTCAATCAGTACCAATGGATCACCAACTCCTCACCAATTTTGGATCCGGATCCAGACTACCCTTTGCAAAATCAAAAAGCCACCAAGAAACTCTTGCTAAGCCAGAACAGCCTGCTAGTCCTGCCTATCTCCACTCATCAGCTGAGGGTGCATCGTAAACTAATGTGCTCAAATTTCGTTTGCTATTGATTTGAGGTTAGCAGGCTTTTTCAGAGCACTGGACATTCCCACAGCCTGTCCCAGACTTCGCCACGCTGATTAAGCACTCAACAAGGGCTGATGAGGTGTTCAATAAAATCAGCCCCTTGAACCTCACAGATTTCAAAGAACTGGAGCACCACTGAAGAATCTTTTCTTCCATAACTGGAAATACAGTGAGCACTTCATTAAAAAATTATTTGCAAATATTGCTTCTCTTAGGTGAGGCTTCCACACCACAGCAAACCCTTCAGCCCATCAACAGAGTGTAACCTACTGGCCTGACAAAGACTTTATCAATCCCTTCCACATTAGCCCTAGTAAATCTTTATCACTTCCTGTGCCTTTGCTTTGGACCACATTAACCTCCAATACTGCAGCACTCTGCATATCCCATAATGCAGAAAATCATTTGTTTGGAGGATTAACCTGTAGAAATGGAAATTTAGCCATTTCCAGCATCAGACAATTCGTATTATGTTTATTACAGTAGCATACACCAAGATCAGGGCCCCATTATCCTAAGCACAATGCAAAGACTGAAAGATAATCCCCTTTCTCAAAGAGTCTAAATCGACAAGAGAGTGATTTATTTGCCCAGCTCTGTAGCAGTAATGGGACTAGAACGAATGTCTTACTGCATGCTAGGCCAGTTCTCTAGCTCCGGATGACACTGCCTCCCAACGCAAATTGTAAAATATACAGCTATTGCGAGGTGAGGGGTGTTGTCTGTCTACTGTAGCCTAATCTCTAGATATCAAAGAGTATCATTCATCACGTGATAAAAAACAAGCAGTTGACTCCGTTTACAGCCATCCAAATTTCAGCAGGCTTGGAAAACTCATCGCGCCTCGAGATTTGCACAAGTTCAGTTATTTTTATTTTTAGTGTTCTGGCCTGTAATAAAAAACATTACTGAGAGCAAATCCTTGTGTTTCTTTTCTGCCAGCATCATAACTTTCAAATGTATTATTGCTGAGAGATTCCACTCTCTCTGCCAACAAGTCCCGGGAGAGATGCACTAGCAGAAGAAAAGAACTTTGTACAGCTTCTTCATAAGAGAAAGTCAGCAATCCACTGGACCTAATCAAGTTTTCCTAGACATGAGGGGGCGCAATCCTCAGCTGGTGTAAATTGGTGTAACCTCATGTAAGTCAACTGCATTCTGTCAATTTACAGCTGAGGATCTAGCACTTGATCTCATAAGAGAAGCACAGAAGAAGGTTCCAGCTGTGTTATTCCCTTTTGTTTTCTTTCTTCTTGGTAGAAATTTGTTACTTCTCCCACTGCAAACTGCGATGGGCAATAGTGATGGATTGATATTGCAGCCCAGGAAGCACTAATAGAAAAAGAGTAGTGTGGAAGTAAAAACACTTACCAGGACTATAGATCTACTTCACGGGTCAGCCTGATAATGTATCAGCACAGCTGGAAGATGTGCATAAAAGAACCCATGGTTGATTTAGGATAACGCTCTGGTGGCTTTTAGACTGCTCTTCTTGCTCAATAGCAGAGCACTAGTGCTAGAAATTTCAGCTCCATCCCCATTAGTGACTGATCTGTGCCTTTAGGAGCTGTGTGATGTACAGGAGCAGAGCTCCATTTAGAAAGTGCACCATGGCCTCTAGGGTCATTTCACTTACTTTTAGAGCGAAAGGCATCCATGGATGTGGTTACAGCTTAGAATGTCAAAAATCATTTGAGAATGTTTCTCGTCAGAGAAGAACTTTTTGGAAATTGTTGGCTTATGTCTATTCAGTTTTGCTGGCAGGCTAAAAAAGGCCAGAGTACTAAGAGTTAATAATAGACAGAGCCATTGAATATGGTATAAAGCCAAGCCATTAGATAGAAAACTGTCACTTTTGTAAAACAAACACTGGTGCAGGCTGCAGGAATCACCAAAAAAACTGCAAACACTCTATTGTAAAATGTTTGTTTTGATTCACCCCAGGGCTGCAGGCTGGATGGGGGTGCAGTTAGTGAACCCAAGCAAGGATTCACCTCCAGGGAGGGGGTCAGCAGTGGTACAGCACCATTCTCCACCACAGTGAATACCTTTAAACTGGGTTCTGTTCCCACTCTGTCACTGCCCTGCTGGGCAACCTTGGGCAAGTCATTTCACCTCTGTTCCCCAGTTTTGCCATCTATAAAACAGGGACAGGATATCTATCTTCCTTTGTCAAGCACCTTGAGATCTATGGACAAAGAGTGCTACATGGGCCCGATTCAATGATCAGTTATTTCACTGAAAGCTGGATTGCGACTTCAGGAATTGAGTATTATCCTCAAACTGGAGCTGGAGCCCTGGACACTGTGCAGGAGACAGACTGAATCAACACTCCTTACCAGCCACTTGATGAGTGCCACAGGCCAGCTGCAGTGGAGCAGGGCCTGGGGCAGCTTGCACCTCCCACGGCAGGATATTCCCCTACCAGGCCCAGTTGTGGATCTGGCATGTGGTGTGTTGGTCTATGGGTTAAGATAGATTATGTAGCTCTCTCTCCTTCCTTGTGTGATGCCTACAACATCTTGATCACTGCTAGTGGACAGGGTGAGTGGACATCAGGTATAGCTGATGTGTATTTATTTAGTATGAAAGCTCCCAAAACCGCCACAGAAATGGATCACTTCCCTCACCCTGTATTTGGCTGGCAGTCTGTGTGCTGGCTGGCCATGTATTATGCTTGTCTTCTTAGGGACACATTGTGGTACACTTACTAACACCGAGCAGTCCCACTGACGTCAATTGGGTCACCTGCGCAGGAAGGCGTTAGTTAGGATGAGTAAGGGTGTCACTATCTGGCCTGTGGCCCATAAAACACTTTGGGGGCAGGGAATTTGTCTTCCTGGATGTAGTTCATTATAATGTGCAGGAGTTAGGAATCCAGAATGTGACAAATGGAATCCCGGAGAGCTAGTGAACGCAAAGGCTAAACAAACAGGGCAAGGTCTCAGCTGGAGAAAACCAACAGCGCTCCATTGACGTCCATCTCCAAATTTCTCTTGACCAAACAGATGCCTTTGGTGTCTGTCCAAAGGTGACTTTTATGTCTGTGTGAAAAGGGAACGTGATGGAATACCAATGTCAATGGAGCTATAGCAATTTACAGCAGCTGAGGAGTTACCCAGAGCATAAACAACAGAGCAAAGTTATTCAAGGAAGGCATCTCAAATGCAAGAGTGAGTGTCAATACAACATGAAGGTTGAGAAACCAAGGACTCAGCAAGTTGAGGGTTTTCCAGTGTACCTAGAGGAGATCCAAAAAATGGAGAGATTTTGCCACATAAACTTGGAGTTTTAATCTGAGAAACAAAAGTCAAATTTGCACTTCATCAACCAAATCTACTCCACCGCCCCCCTAAAAAAATTCAGTGGAAAACAGCATCTTTTTGGCTTTCTGACACAAAGATTGAACATTTTCTAGGAATTCAGACACTTGCCATGAAGATTTTCATTTTATCTAAAACCCAATTTTCTAGCAAAAAAGTTTTAAAAGAAAAATTTTGACCAGCCCTAAACACACCGTTAGATCAAGCCATACTGTAGTACCTGTTTAGCTTCTGGCACAGATTTAATTAAGAGTCCTGACCCATAACAGCTGCACCTCTCAAAACCTATGTGGTCTGTTCAAGCTCCATGACTCAAACTTTTCATATATGAAAAATTTATCTCTGGGTAAACCAAACATGGAAAATTTCTGCTACAAAGGAATCTATCCATGAAAGTATGAGCCACCAAAAAAGGAAGGTTCGAATGGAAACTACCCGTGTATAGTGTAACAAATGACATGACATACAGGACTGGTTTCTAGAGAGAGAAAGAGTTGTGGAGTGCGGAGAAAAAAACCCAGAATCTGGGATTATCATCATCCAGAAACTGACAGCCAAATTGCGCAGTTCTGCAGCAACAGTTCACTACTAAGAATAAATCAAGAGTAGATGCAATAGATGTCACGTCCAGAAGGGACTATTACACTGACCTCCTGTGTAACAGGCCACAGCATCTCAAGCCCAGAGCATATCTTTTAGGAAGACATCCAGTCTTGATTTCAAGTCTTCGGGGGACGGAGAATCCACTGTGTTCCTAGATAAGTTGTTCTAATGTTCACTGGTAAAAATTTGTTCCTTATTTCTAGTCTGAATTTGTCTAGCTTCAGCTTCAACCACTGGATCTAGTTATGCCTTTATCTGCTAGATTAAAGAGCCCTCTGCTATCAGAAATAACTTCCCCAGGTATATATCTTCCCCAAGGCGCTACCCCTACCCGCCATCTGCTGGAGCCCCTAGCAACCGTCACCCACCGTTCACCAAAGCCCTGAGCAACCCCCATCCCAATACCAGAGGAGCCCCAGCCAAACCACCCAGTGCCCCCAGCCAGCACCAACACTGGGCCATTGGGCCGTCCCAGCGCCGACCCCCAGTGCCGGGCTGTGGTCGCACTTGCCCCCACTCCCAGGCTGGCCTCAGCACCAGCCCCCAGCACCAGCCCCCAATGCCGACCCGCTAGCCTCTGGCTAGTAGCGGAGCTGAGCTCCCGCCGGCTTGGGCCCCAGCATGGAGGAGAGGGCAGAGCGTAAGTGGAGCCAGGGCATGGCTTAGTGGAGGCTTAGCCTCCCCCGGCCTATTATACTCACTGCCCGTGGCAGGTAGTTACGTTTAGAATCTAGCTACCCTGAGATAAGAAACCCATAGCACAGCCTGGGTCAGCTGACTTGGGTTCACGGGACTATACAATTGCAGTGCAACTGTTCAGGCTCTGCCTGAAGCCCAGGCTTTGAGACCCTGTGAAAGGGGGAGGGCATCAGAGCCTGGCTCCGAACATCTACACTGCAATATCTAGCCCTGCAGCCTAAGCCCAAGTCAGCTGACCCAGGGTCTCAGACTCAGTGCCATGGTGTTTTAGTGCAGTGTAAATGTACCCAGAGATAGTGATCAAGCCACTTTTTCAGCTTCTCATTCTTCTGCTAAAATTAATTTTAGCTTCCTCGCTGTAAGACAGGTTTTGAAAACCTCAAGACATTCACCCAGCTCTTTTCTGAGCCCTTTTCAATTTGTCAATATCCTTTGAACAGTGTGAGCACTGCAACTTGACCCAGTGTTGCAGTAATGGTCTCACTAATGCCATAAAGTGGTGGTGACGGTATAAAAGATGTTGAGATTAAACAGGAAATTGAGACTATAATTATCTGGTAGGCAAGTAAGGACACGTTCTTATCCTGTTCCCAACACTTTCCCCAAAGCTATTTACAAGAATATATTGGCTTCCAACCTGGACATACAAAGCGATCCATCAGAGAGGGGCAATGGAAAGGAAATGTCATTCGTTCTCTACTTAACAAACATTGTATTTCTAATGCTGGAGGCATCAGCATGAGCAGCTGATCTTAGTCTGATTCGCTGCCTGAGCACCCTCATCTCCCTTAGGGATGCCTGACAGCAAGTTGACAGCTCAAGCAATAATATCGGTTAGTTAACAGCAGGGAGAGCTCATGGGCGGTTTTTATATGTGGCTCACCAAAATTCTGAATGTTCATTTCATTTGTTCACTGCTTCCTTGGCAACTGACTGATGGATTTCAATAAATATCTCCTGTTGCTGACTAGATAATTCTTGGGGGGGCAAAAAAAAGCTAAGAGTCCCTTTATCCTCGCTTTGAAGAAAAGGTTCCAGCAAAAATCAGTATGCTTTCTCCTGTGACTCCACTTATGAATAGAAGGAGGTCCCGTAAATATTCACAAAGCCACCTCACTGTCCTCCTTCACACTCTCCTCTGTGGTGACTACAAAGCACTCAGCATTGGTCAGGCAGCTGACACACTGTTTTTCATATTGACTAATATCATCTCATGGTTTCTTGTGCTGCGTCATCTCCATTTCTCACAGCTACCTGTTGTCTATTAGATTGTGAGCTCTTCAGGGCAAGGAGACTGTCTCTTTGTTCGTACAGTGCCTAGCACAATGGGTGTTGCATCTTGGCCCTGGCGTAATACATATATTAAATACTGTAAATAGGGCAGAATAAGGAAGGCAGCAGTAAACAGAAAATATCACTTACAATAAAGTTTCTCTCATTTAGCCAGAGGCTCCTATATTTTTATATCTCCTCCTCAGAAAAATATCATCATGACAACTGTTTGCACCAGATAATGCATTTTTTATCAGCATTACCTTACCCTGCTCCATGGCTGCTGACACAAGCTGGTCAATATGCCCCATGGGCAAGTCAGTCTGCAGAAACTGGGGAAGGGGGCAAGGAAGATAATCTTAGCCTTTAAACTCATTTGTAGGGCTGTCATAGCCGTGTCGGATCCAGGATATTAGAGAGACAAGGTGGGTGAGGTAATATCTTTTATTGGACCGGCTTCTGTTGGTGAGAGACAAGCTCTCGAGTTATACAGAGCTCTTCTTCAGAGCTGGGAACAGAGCGTCACAGTGAAATACCTGGTGGAACAGATTGTTTAGCATAAGCGGATAACACTTATTCTAAGTGACCATTCAAGGTGAAGTTGCCCATTAACACCTCTGCAATGACCATAACAACCCTGTGATGACTATGTCAATGAGGCCAACAGACAACTCTCCTACACCACCTGCTTTAAAAAGAACTCAAAGAAGATCTCACACCATAGTTTATGCAGGAATTTAAGGATATTGTCAAATCCTTTCCCAAACAACTCCAAGAGAAACTCTACAACCTCATCCCTCACAAACCCCCTTCAGGGACCTTCTACATGCTTCCCAAGATACACAAACGAGGGAACCCAGGCAGACTCATCATATCTGGCCACGACACTCTGTCTGAAGGAATATCAGGACTCAGAGAAATACATCCTCAAACCACTCGCCACACAAAGGGCCAGCTTCCTCCACGACACAACTGACTTCCTCCATAAACTCTGCAACATTAACAACCTCCCTCAGAACACCATCCTTGCCACCATGGATGTCACTTCCCTGTACACCAACATCCCTCACAATGACGACATTGCTGCCTGCCTCAAATATTTACAAGATAATGGACAGTCCTCAGATATCCACCCCAAACACATCACCAAACTCATCCATTTCATCCTCACCCATAGCAATTTTACATTCAACAACAAGCACTTTGTCCAACGCATGGGTATTGCCATGGGTACTAGGATGGTTCTTCAATATGCCAACTTCTTCATGGGCCACCTTTAGTGAGAGTTTCTGGACAATTGCACCATGAAATAAATAATATACTTGGGATACAGCAATGCTATTTTGATCCTCTGGGCAGACAACCTAAATGCCATCACTGATTTCTACCACAGTTTCAACAATCACCACCCATCCATCAGATTCTCTCTAGAATATTCTCACACCAGCACCAACTTCCTAGACACCATGATCAGATTCAGCAATGAAGTCTTACAGACCACACTATGCAAAAACCCACAGATCACCATGTCTACCTTCACAGATTCAGTAACCACCCCAAACACACCAAGAAATCTCAGATACCACAGCATAAGCTCTGAGGAGAAAGCCCAGGATACACACAGTAACTCTCTTAAAACCACCCTCACCAAACAAGAACATTCCATCAGAGAAATAGATTGCATCATGGACTGGGTCACCCAAATACCCCCAGGGAACCTGCTTCAATACAGAAAAAAAAACCTCTCCAACCATCCACACCTAGTTGTCACCTGCCACCCCACACTGGAACCCATTCAGGATATCACTAAACAGTTACAACCCATACTCAATGGGAACTACTTCCTGACAGAAATCTTTCCTGAACCCCTTTTTCTGGCCTTCAAACAACCCTCCAACCTCACCATCCAACGCAAGCTTCCCACAGATCAGGACACACCAACTCAAAGTGGCAACAGACCCTGCCATAACAACAGATGCAAAATCTATAGACATATCTCAACTGATACAATCATGGAAGATCAGGGTTGGAAGGGACCTCAGGAGGTTGTTTATTCCAACCTGCTGCTCAAAGCAGGACCAATCCCCAGACTGATTTTTACCCCACATCCCTAAGTGGCCCTCTCAAGGATTGAACTCATCTAGCAGGCCAATGCTCAAACCACTGAGCTATCCCTCCCCCTGTAAGCAATACCCTCTCAACACACCTTAGCAGACCCATGGGTCCTACACATGCCCATCACAACATGTTGTTACCTCAGCCAATGCACTGAATGCCCCAGTAACAACGGCGTGGGTGAAGCCAGACAATCACTATGCTCTCAAATGAACTCACACGGGAAAATGATGGCAGACAGAAACACCAATGGGTGAACACTTTTCACAGAATGATCACTCTGTATCTGACCTCAGTCCTCATCCTCAAACGAAATCTGCATAGCACTTTCAAAAGACACGCCTGGGAGCTTAAATTCATAACTTTGCTAGACACTGAACATCACGATTTTCATAAAGGCACTGGATTTATGACTCATTGCAACAATCTGTAGCCCACTAACCTGTCCCCCTCACCCGCTCCCCTTTTTTTTGTCCTACGATTAGGCCTTCCATTTCTATCCACAGAGGGGTAGACAAGCCAAACTGGAATGTGCTGCATCCCACTTGAGCCCATTTAATGGCCACTTCACCTTGAATGGCTCCCTTAGAGTATGTAATCTGTTCCACCTTGTGTTTAGTTGTGACTCTGGGTATGACTGCACAGCAATTAAACACCTGCGGCTGGCCATCCCAGCTAACACAGGCTCACAGTGCTGTAAAATCGCAGTGTAGATGTTCAGGCTCGGGCTGGAGCCTGAGCGCTGGGACCCCGTGGGAGGCGGGGAGGGGGTCTCTTTCAAATGCAATTGGTTCAGTAACAAATATTATCTCACTCACCTTGTCTCTTTAAACTGGTGACATTTCTCCAAAAGGTGAAGGAGAGTAGACAGGCCTAGTGAGGTCAGCGGCACTGTTCTTTCACCCCAGCCAAACAACCTGGGAGAAATGGTTAGGCCCTGCCTTTGCAGCTAGTCACAGCTTTACTTCCAGGGCTTCTCTTCACTGCAAGAGTTGGCTCAAATTAGTACTAACTCCGCTAGCTGGAGCAAGAGCAACCACCCTGGGAGACAAGACACTGCACAGAACGATTAGCAGCACTATGTGACTGGATTAGCACGAGCATGAGCTGTTGTAGTAACTCAAGCTGCCACTTCCCCATTCCACTGCTAGCTCTAGCAGCAGCAGCGTTACACATACACCCCCATCACATCTCTGACAGGCCATCTAACTTCTGTTTAAAGCACTATTTAACTCAAGCTAGAGATTTTTGGTGTATGAAGGAGAGTCTGGTTAGTGGCAAAACTTGAGTGATACCATGAGCTAACACTGCGGAAAAGCCCTGTGGCTTTTAGGTACATGATCATCTCTGCATACTTCCCAACATTTCAAGTGGTTAAGCGGGATGCAGCATCACTCTAGTCTGGCTTGTCTACCCTTCTGTAGACAGAGACGGAAGCTAGGACAGGTCAAATTTGACAGACATCATGACCTAATGCACACACAAATGCTAATCAGATTTGGCCTGGTCGCCCATCTGTAAATGGAGATTGGGCAAACAGGCCAAACCTGAGTGGTGCTGCAACCCTGTGCACCGGGTCGCAATGCCCCTCAAGTTGGGGTCCCTATCATATGGCAGGTCCCAGGAAATTATCCGTTTTCCTTTCCCCTCCTCTGGGCAGCTGCGAACGTGGGAAATGTTTTGCTTCAAGTGGGACAGGTGTCTTGGGGGTGGAAAATGGAACAATTGGGAAATCTGGCCTCTGGATGCAAATTAGCTGCCATAATAAACTGCTGGGAAATGTTCTTTGTTCACTGTTAAACCTCCGGCATAATGAAGTGATCAGGAGATCACTGCTTCTCTGGGATTTGGAATTAACACTAATATCTGTTAAAAGAGACACAGTGAGGGAGGTAATATCTTTTATTGGACCAACTTCTGAGAGAGAGAGACCAGCTTTTGAGCCACACAGAGCATTTCTCCAGGTCACCAATACCTGCTGAAATGCTTCACTCCAGCTTCCGCCTATGTTCATTCACTCCTGACGCCAGGACTAGCTGATAAGTCAGTGAAAAACAATGACGACCAGTTCTGCCCCCCTCCCCCTCACCTTGCATGTATCAAAAGGCATGAGCATGACCGGGGGAATAGTCAGTCAGGGGATGGCAGCATCATCACCTGCTCTTTGGAGGCTGCTCTTCTCTTCAGTTCAATGGCAAAGGAAACGAAGAGCAGCTGGCTAGTCGACTCAGTTGTCACCTGTTCATGAACTCAGAGCTCCATCTAGTGGAGTGTTTGGAGAAAAACAAGAATATATAATTTTTGATTATTAAGTTTTAGGCGCTGAATTAAAGTTTGCTGCATCCTGACATGTTCCCTTCTGTGAGATGCTTCTGAGTCCTGGCAAAACTTTTCCTAAGATGTGCAGTCAAACTCAGAGACGTTCCAGGGGCATGGTTCCTACCCTGTTCAATGAGGCTGAAGTATTTTGTGGATTTCAAGCAAGAAAATGGATGTGACAGAGAATGTGTTGCAGATTATTACAAAAGCCAACCCCTAAACATTTCTGCTCAAAGCTGGAGATGCCATGACAAATGGCTCCTGATATACCATATATCAGCAGTCTGCAGAAAACACAATCCAAGCTAGAAAGGAGTTCAGCTCCACAATTCCCATCTGCTCCAGGCATGTGCATGAGCATCTCATGTAGTGATGCCAGAAGGTTCTGGCAAAAGAAGCAATTGGACCTGATCCAGATCTTCCTGACACTGGTGTAAATCATAGCAATGGCATGGAGCCAATGGCATTAGAGTGGTGTGAAGCAAATCAGAATGAGACCAGAATCAGGCCAAGAGTTTGTGTTTTCCTCTTTAAAAAGACACCATAAAAATAGCTCTCTCAGTATGGACTAGCACAAAGTGAAATTTAAAAAGTTTGATTGGGGAGATTCACTTGAGCTGGCAATGATGGAATTTTCCTACACATCAAATTTAATCACTTCTGAAATGTAGCAGAGATGACAACAAACAAAACAGTATCTTCCACAGCCTCTTTCGTGCCAAGAGTCCCAAAGAGCCTTACAGAACAGAACTGAAGTGAGTGCTGAAATGAGAATCCATGCACCCTGGGAAAGAACCTTGTGCAGAGAAGCACTCAAGACAAGATGGTTCATGCAGTCAGAGATGTGTAAGTCCCCTTAGGTGAATGAGGTAAAAGTTCGAGGCAGGGGCAGCTACTGAGGGGTGATGAATGAATGGATTTCCCCTCCTTCCTAAAACCCAGTGCTTTTAGTATTTGGAATTGTTGCTGGATTTATGCTATGGCTCTTGTAAATTGCACCTCGACTCTTCCCCTCCACATAACCCCAATGCCACCTCCCTCAAAGGTTTCTCTCATTAAAACATGGACGGAATTATTCGGTGGTTGCTTTTCATGTGTTTATAGGTGATGTAAGTAGAGTCAGGATGACCTCTACCCTGATATCTGGTGGTGAATTGTGGCGAGTTGTGGAAAAGAACGTTAGGGGCTGATCTTGTTTGCATAGGCACACCCATCCTGCCTAGCATGAGCCCACAACAGCCCGAATGGTCACTTGGGCTGCTGTGGGGTCCTCAGTTTCTCTGTTATTGGGGCAGGAAGAATAAAGTGTTGTTACCTTGATTATGTGAACCAAGGACAGTGGAACTGTTTTATGAAAGAGGGACTCGCCTTCAACTAAGCAGCACTTGCTAGACAAGGAACATGGGTTCCAAAACCTAGTGAATTGAGAGAGGCTGGGGATGGGTCTGCAACACCAATTGCACTGCCTCCTTTCTCCACTGTAGAATATCAGAGCTAATTTTGATTCCATTAGGAGCTTAGTTAGAGGCTGCTGAGCTGAATTCACTTTGGGCCAATGGTGCACCAGCACTGAGGCTCCCCTACTACAAGTTTCAATCACTAAAGTGCTAAAATTACTAAGAGCTGAAGTCACTGAGTTCGGGGGGGGAGGGGGGCTTTAGATATGTTGCTGAGCGGCTAGCAGAGCAGTTCATGGGACAGCTGGAGCAGCTCATGGGATGGCTGGTGGAGTGAAGCAGCTGGTGGAGTGGCTTGCGGTGAAGGCTGCAGCAGAACCCCATGGAGAGGTGGGGCAGTCAGCCTCAGACCACATAAGTTGCCCCTCAACACCACCGTGCCCCTCAAGCTGAGAGGGAAAACTCTGTAGATAAACTTTTGAACTCTGAGGCTGCACTGACCAGGGACAGAGACTTTTGGGTTGTTGGACTTCTGGGTGATTTTTCGGTTGCTGGACTCAAGACTCTGAGAGGAAAAGGACATTGACAAACTTACTTGGGGGTGGGTTTTTGCTTATGGTTTGTGTTATGAACCCTGTCTGTGGTGTTTCCCCAACATAATGCCACATTGTTTCCCTCCTTTATTAAAAGGATTTTGCTACACTCAGACTCAGTACTTGCAAGAGGGGAAGTATTGCTTCTTAGAGGCACCTGGGGGGTGGTATGTAATTGTCCCAGGTCACTGGGTGGGGGCTTGAGACGGTTTTGCATTGTGTTATTGAAACAGAACCCCTAGATACTGAACGTGGCCCTTGTTGCTGCCAACTCAGATGGGCAGAAAGGTTACAGTTGCTTTTGATCTGCTGCCTACACAGGTAAAGTTCCTTGGACATCTTTAAATTTTCTCTATTTGTTAGGGGCATGGAAACCCATGGATTCCTGTTCTAGGCCCAGGGGAGCTTGTTCAACTGTGCTTTTCCCTGGGATGTGCACAGCTCTTGTTCTGCAGTTGAATCCCCGTGTGGAATTACAAGCAGAATCAATTGGTTAACCGATGTAATAATTACCATGGGGAACGTCCATTGCCTGAGGAACACAGTGTTGGGGCTGCCAGCTGGATTGCAGATTAATGTTTTTTCTAGAGATAAGCCCAGTTCAGGAGTAGGGGCTGGAGTCCAAGGTTTGCATTCAATAGCCCAGGGTCCTTTACCCTGATTTCTACAAAAAACTTGTCAATAATTAGGCTGTGGTGTGCTGAGAGCACAGCCTGTCATGCTGACCATTATTATCTCATTGTTTCCTTGTGCTCCCCCGTCTGTCTGTATCCACCTGTTGTCTCTTGTCTTATGCTTAGATTGTTAAGCTTTGGGGGCAGGGCCTGTCTTCCTGTTCTCTATTTGTCCAGCACCAATGATTCCAGTCCACGACTAGGGCTCCTAGGTGTGACAATACTACAAATAATAAAATAATGATGAAACCCGCCATCACTGGCACTTCTCCAGTAGACCTGATTAAAAACCATTTGTAAGGAACTAAACATTAGCAGATTCTGCGGGGAGGGAGCACTGATTTCAAAATGTTGTCCACCCGCTTAAGTGCTTCCAGCAATTCCCGACAGCTAAACAGCTACCCCATGACTTGTATTTTAGAGCTGATTGGCTAACTCACCATCTGCCCCTGAAACTGAAACAAATGTAGCTGATGTTTCAGCTAACTGGATGGAATTGCTATTTTGGTTTCCTGACACCCCATATTCACACACACATTTCAGGATTCTAGCCAACTCCCACCTGCTCCTCCTACTTGCAAAACAGTTTAAATTGCCTCTTGCTATTTCTGACAGATTACATATATTTACCTAGCATATATGTATATGCCAGGAGTGATGCAGCTAACCCAAATGAGTATCAGTAAAATCTTTTGCCATACTACCACTCAGTATATCCACAGACAAACTCTTTTAATAATATTTTAGTGAGTGTACATTTTTTATTGGTGCTATACTATGTATCCTTCCACCTATAATGTCCAAGTACTTTGAGCTTGATCCAGTCCTGTTGAAGTCAACAGGAAACTTTCCATTGTTTTTCATGGCTGCTAGATCAGAAAATTAGTTACCATGGTAGGATTTCTAAAAGGGCTGAAAGGAATCAGGTCTCTAACTCCCAATGAATTTCAATGGGATTTGGCTACCTAACTTCTTTAAGCTCCTTTGAAAACCCTAGCTCCTGAGTCCAACTGGGCAGGATTCTGATGGAGCCAAATGATCTACAACAGCTGCTCTAGACCTAAATATGTCATAACTTCGAAGTTCTTTATCCAGGGTCATATTTAGGGGCAGGTGACCCAGGCGACTGGCTAGGGTGCTGGGGCCCAGGGGGCACTGGGCTCTAGGTGCTGTTTTTGTTGTTAGCGACAAAAGGGAAAATAGAATGTTGGAAGTAACATGTTTCAGGTGTTCTGTATGTGGATCCATTTTTCATTAACCTCCCAGAATGTCCTGGACCTTTGCAGAATCTCATGGAACCTTCTAGACTTTGAGAACTACATTTTCCTCAAACCTCCTAGAATGTTTTCAGCCATGCCCTCGCAGGTATATACGGGGCAGGGCGTCGCCAGTCAGTTAATGAGTTATAAGAATGAAGTGAAGTGAAGTAAGAGCCAAGCTGAGATACTGTGAATCTTGTTTTATTGTGTAATTGTGGAAGTATATTTGTGTTTTAAGAGTTGAAGAGTGTAAGCAGTGACAAAAAAAGGACAGATAGATGCCAGAGAGATCTATCAAACTCCTATCTATGCAACAATATAAAGGAAATAGTTACTTCTTTTGCCATGCTTTGCACATGTTTGATGAATTTCTAAGATTGCAGAACATACTTTTGCTCTCCCTAATACTGTCTGTTCTCCCCTGTAGACAATAAAAGATACCCCCAAAGAAGCCTTCAGGTGCTCAGTGTAGGAAGTGAGATGCTCAGTTGAAATCTAGTTTGCAGCAAGGGCAAATTTGATGGGAAAATATCTGAAACAGAACACAGCCTGGACTTCAGACAGCGGGGCGGCTCCAGGCACCAGCATGCCAAGCGCGTGCCTGGGGCGGCAAGCCATGGGGGGCGCTCTGCCAGTCGCTGCGAGGGCGGCAGGCAGGTTGCCTTTGGTGGCATGCCTGCAGAGGGTCCGCTGGTCCCACGGCTTTGGCAGACCTCCCGCAGGTGTGCCACCGAATCCGCGGGACTGGGGACCTCCCGCAGGCAAGCTGCCGAAGGCAGCCTGCCTGCCATGCTTGGGGCGGCAACATACCTAGAGCCACCCCTGTCAGGCCGTAGTAATTGTCCCAGTGCAGAAGAAATTGAGGAGCAAAGTGTAAATGATGGAAGTCCTAACACCAAGGAATTAGCAGATTTACTTGAAGATAAGGAATGGAAAGATGAGAAAAGTGATGGAGAATCATCCAGTTTTCCTGGTGGCATAAAGGAAAGTGATAAAGAAGAATGTGATTCACATGAACAGGAGAGAAATGACAAAGAAAAATCTAGTTTACATGAAAAGGAGAGAAATGATAAAGAAGAATCAGCCTTGCATGATGACAGAAACAGCAGTGAGAAAAATGGCATGCCACAAATTGATACATCAGATCGTGCTTTATGGCTGGTGATCCTAAACTCTGCCAATATGATTGGGCCGGGCAAAATCAAGGATATGACTTTTCCAGTAAATGAGCAGAAGGAACAATTCTCAAAGTCAAACTGCGGAAGAGTGCTCAAGAATGGTGAGAAACAGAATTGGCACATTATTAATATAGAAACCCAGCATTGGAGGAGCGTGATCGAGCATCTGATCTCAATTACCCTCTTCCTTGGAAAGAATAATTTGGCTTTCCAGGACTCATCGCGTAAATTGTTCACTGAACATAACGGCAATTTCCTCAGTTTGGTAGAGCTGCTAGGGAAATACAATGATGTCATGCATGAGTACCTACTCCGAGTAGTTCCTAAAGAAGCGATGGACCATTACTACAACAAAACAATTCAAAATGAATTGACTGGCCTTATGGCAAGGAAGGTGCTTGATAACATATTGACGTGACTTGACAAATCGAAGTACTGCACTGTAATAATGGACTGTACTCCCGATATTAGTCACAGTGAAAAGATGTCATTTACAGTAAGGTTTGTTGACGACAAGGATGGCTGTATCCAAATAGAAGAACACTTTATCTGTTTCCGGTCTGTGAAGGATTCTACTGGAATAGGCCTAACAGAACTGTTCATAAACATTTTGAATGAGAAGAAAATAAAGCGTCGGGACTGCTGCGGCCAAGGCTATGACAATTGCATGAACATAAAAGGAAGAAACAGTGGCATCTGGGTCAGGGATCCTTGCGCTGAATCCAACAGCTTTCTTCATGTCTTGTGGCTGCCATTCACTCAACCTGGTTGTGTCAGATGCAGTGTCATCTTCTTTAGACTCAGTATCTCTCTTCCGAGTACTGCAAAGGATGCATGTCCTGTTTTCAGCATCAGCTGTCAGGTGGAAGATCCTCATGGACAACGTTACAAACCTGATTGTGAAGCCGCTAAGTGACACTTTCTGGGAGAGCCGCATTGATGGCATAAGGCCAGTGAGGTGCCAAGTGACTGAGGTTTGTGATGCCCTAATGGAACTGGCAGAGTCGAGTAAAGCCAAGCCTGGACTCAGATACGAGGTGCAAAGCCTGACAGACCAGTCATTGACTTAAAATTTCTGGTCTCAGTTGTGGTTTGGCACCATATCCTGTTCCAAGTAGAGGTTCAGCTTAAATGTATACCCCAAATTAAAAAAACATAGTAAGAGAACCAAAAAAAGTGCCACTTTGGCTAAACACCACACTAAAAGAAACAGTGAGAGGCAAAAAGGCATCCTTGAAAAAGTGGAAGTTAAATCCTAGTGAGGAAAACAGAAAAGAGCATAAACTTTGGCAAATGAAGTATAAAAATATAATTAGGAAAGGCAAAAAAGAATTTGAAGAACACCTAGCCAAAGACTCAAAAAGAAATAGCAAAAAAAAAAATTGTAAGTATATCAGAAGCAGGAAGCCTGCTAAACAACCAGTGGAGCCACTGGACGATCGAGATGCTAAAGGAGCACTCAAGGACAATAAGGTCATTGCAGAGACACTAAATGATTCTTTGCATCGGTCTTCATGGCTGAGGATGTGGGGGAGATTTCCAAACCTGAGCCAGTCTTTTTAGGTGACAAATCTGAGGAACTGTCCCAGATTGAGGTGTCATTAGAGGAGGTTTTGGAATCAATTGATAAACTAAACAGTAATAAGTCACCAGGACCAGATGGTATTCACCCAAGAATTCTGAAGGAATTCAAATGTGAAATTGCAGGACTACTAACTGTTGACTGTAACCTCTATGTTGAGCTGGACAATATCCATCACATTTTGCAACACGGGAAGCAGTCTCCACTTCAAGTTCTCCAATTCATTCATGATGCAGAGCTGAAGGACACTTTTCCTAATGTGTGGATAGTTTTGAGGATTCTGCTCACACTGCTGGTCACAGTCTCGAGTGGCGAGTGCAGCTTTTCGAAGGTCAGGCTCATTAAAACATAATTTCAATCAACAATGGCCAACGAGAGACTGACATCGCTATTTTATCACTTGAAAATGCCATTGGCCAGCCTTTGGATCTCTCTGACACTGTGCTTCAGTTTGCAAGGGCATAAGCTTAGAGGAAATAAATGTATTTTATTTGCTTATATATGGCATGAATAAATACAGATTTACAGATCCTAGAGTGCGAATTTATTATCTTATATGACTGGGATAAATCATGCATGCAAATCATGCATCAAAGTTGTGAAATGGGCTACAAATGCAGCAAAATATAAGGTATTCAAAAGCTTAACAAATGGAGGTGGGGCACTGAAGACGCTCCTCGCCTGGGCACCATTTGGTCTAGGGCAGGCCATGCCTTCATCTCAGACCTTTGAATGTTAGAGGCAAGCAGTGAGTTCTTTCGGGAAACTGCAAGGCCCCTTTCCAAGAGCATAAAACTGCCCTTTCTACCCCTGAGAGGTCACAAGATTTTGAACTTTAAAGTCACACCATTGTTATGTGAAGAAAAAACCTAACATTGTCCTCGGACTGAGTTGTGCCCATTCTGGGCCCTGGGTAGGTGTAATCTAGAAGAGAGAGTCCATATTGGAGAGGGGGAGGAAGAAACATTTCTGTGACAGGCTGGCTTTTGAGAAATGGCAGCTGTTTATTACTAGTATTGTTGTACTACTCTCCCAGATGCTGCAGATTTACACTGACACGCCTGTGCACACACCTAACCAAATTCATTCCTGATGTAACATCATTGGCTTTCACATCTATGCCATAAAATTTAAATATTACCTATGCCCACTAGACTACAATTTGCTCAGTTACATTTGAGCAGTCCCCCTGAAGTTGACATGGGCACTGCCACGTAACTGAGCATTTGAGTGCATGTGTGTATGTCTTATCTAGGTAACCCACGCCAACTTCCATGTGGTGCTCTGTCACCCTCTAGTGGCAGCTGGGATACAGCGGGTGATAAACTTGCTAACAGAACTGGGTCTTTTAGCTTAGCTAACAGAGGCTCGTGTTGGTAGATGACCCACCCAGGAGCATGGAATTACATGTAGTTATTACAAGTGATTGCTATTTCAGAATTACACCTGCCACCCGCTTTGATATCATACCGCCTGCTTCCAAAGCTGTGCATGGATGACAGGCGTGGAAAGCATAGCTATTCTGTCTATGTCTCAAATGCGCTCTCAAGTGCTTTTCGTGATTAGCAATTTCCCGTGGCCTGTTAGTTCAATGCAGATTGTCATTGCATGGAATCTTCCCTTTCATTTCTTCTGCTTCATACTTTAAAGCATCTACATTCCAGATGCCTGGGATCCAAAGGCTAAGAGTAAATGTGCCTATTTACCAGCTCGGTCACTGTGTGAAATTCTGTGACACTCACCAGGAATTAGGGTTCTGGTCTCTCTGGAGAGTCTGAGGTAGCTCTTTCCTCTCAAATAAAAACTGTACACAGCTAAATCAACTAAAATGTACCTGCAAAATATCCCTGTCAATAGATCCCCTGTTCTAGGGGCAGAGATGGCACAATATCAAACAGTGAGCTGATGAACTCGGACTGGTGCCTTCATCCCCTCCTGCACACCACCAACAAAATATTCCTCCAGCAGTGAACAAAACATTCATTTCACAGACAGTCACAAAAAAATCAAAAGCTCAAGCCAGTTATTAATATCCTAGTACCACTTCTCCGGAGAAGGCTAATGTTGAGCTTTTTATCTCCTCTGTGTTCCTGCTTTCCCCAAGACTCTTCGATTTTTCTCCGTTGCAGGTAATTTCTCTCTGTTTGATCAGGGCTCACTCAGGTGTCTAATAATTTCAAATTATCTATTTATTCAGCGAGCCAACCAGATTTCACCGCATCAGTTCCGCTAAGGACTCCCAGATGCCTGGCCTAGTCTCTTGTCAGCAATTTAGCCAGAGATACTTTCTGCCACTGGGGAGAATGGAAAAAAGAATGAATTCGAAAGCTGAGAAAGGCTTAATTAATTGTGCATCCCAGGTATCTCTCTGTCTAGTCATTTCTAAGAGGGTTTCCATAACTGTCAACTTTCACCAACCCTAATTTTCAGCTGTATCAGCCTCCTGAACAGTGCAGTGGGACAGATTCTGAACATAGACACATCAGTCTACGTCCCATATCATCCCATTGAATCAAATCCATTGAAGTTACATTGGGCTAAAAGTCAGATCAGAATCCAGTCTGGAGGGCCCCCTCCAGTCCCCAGTGAAAGCAATTAAAGGGCTCCATCCCACTGATTTCTAGGGGAGCTGGCATGGGCACTTTGTATTTCTGAGGATCTGAGTAATAGCACTGGCTGGAGCCTGCAGACAACATGCAAGTTTCCTTCCACAGCTTTGTGAACACAAATATCTTGGCTTGTTCTGTCTTGAGCTTTCATAACTAATGGTTACCAAGTGGGCCTGCCTATGCAATAATTTGGTGATGTGCACATACATTAGTAATAATGACTAGCTCTTGGATAGCATTTTCCTTCGTAGCTCTCAAAGCGCTTTACAAAGGTGATCAGTATCACCACCATTAAACAGATGGGGAAACTGAGGCCCAAACCGGGGAAGTGACTTGCACATCGTCAGCCAGCAAAGCAGTAGCGAAGCCAGGCATAGTAACCAGGTCTTCTGAGTCCCATCCATGAACTCCTAGGCCATACTGCCTCTCTAAATGGGCTAGGATAAGACCACCAACCTGCTTCACTACAAACCATAAGCACGATTTGAATTCAAGTCTCCAGGGGTGAAAAGCTAGTGGCGCTTCCTACTGCCCCATCAGATACTTGTTAAGAAAGTAATCATTACTATTGTCAGGCTTGGTCTACACTACGCGTTTAAACCGATTTAACGGCGCACCTGTCCACACTACGAGGTCCTTTACATCGATATAAAGGGCTCTTTAAATCGGTTTCTGTACTCCTCCCCAACGAGAGGAGTAGTGCTAAAATCGGTATTACCATATCAGATTAGGGTTAGTGTGGCCGCAAATTGATGGTATTGGCCTCCGGGCGGTATCCCACAGTGCACCACTGAACTCGCAATCTGAACTCGGATGCAGTGGCCAGGTAAACAGGAAAAGCCCCGCGAACTTTTGAATTACATTTCCTGTTTGTCCAGCGTGGACCTCTGATCAGCACGGGTGGCAATGCAGTCCCAAATCCAAAAAGAGCTCCAGCATGGACCGTACAGGAGATACTGGATCTGACCGCTGTATGGGGAGACAAATCTGTTCTATCAGAGCTCCGTTACAGAAGACGAAATGCCAAAGTGTTTGAAAAAATCTCCAGGCTACACAGTGCTGCATGACAGGCGTAACGGAAAGCCAATGAATCAAATGGATGCTCCTGGAGGGAGGGGGTACTGAGGACTCCAGCTATCCCACAGTCCACAGCAGTCTCCGAAAACTATTTGCATTCTTGGCTGAGCTCCCAGTGCCTGTAGGTTCAAACACATTGTCCGGCGTGGTTCAGGGTATAGCTCGTCAGGGTATAGCTCCCCCCACCACGTGAAAGAAAAGGGAAAGAAATCGTTTCTTGACTTTTTTCAATGTCACCCTATGTCTACTGAATACTGGTGGTAGACACGATGCTGCAGCAGTGAAGAGCAGTATCCGCTCTTCTCCCCTCCCCGGCGGCAGATGATACAACATGACTACTATCCATCGTCACCATCAGCCCGTGAGTGCTCCTGGCTGGCCTCAGGTGAGGCTAGCCGGGGACACCTGGGTAAAAATAGGAATGATTCCTGGTCATTCCCAGTAGATGGTACAGAACGGCTGGTAACCGTCCTCATCATAGCAACTGGGGGCTGAGCTCCATCAGCCCCCTCCCTTTACTGTGTAAAGAAAAGATTCTGTACTGCCTGGACTGTCATAGCAGCGGGAGGCTGCCTCCCCCTCATTTTACCTCACTAACAAGTCACTGTTTCTTATTCCTGCATTCTTTATAATTTCATGACACAAATAGGGGGGACACTGCCACAGTAGCCCAGGAAGGTTGAGGAGGAGGGAAGCAAAGGGTGGGGTTGTTGCAGGGGCAACCCCCGTGAATGGCATGCAGCTCCTCATTTCTGCGGGATCTGACATGGAGCAGCTGTGCTCTCTGATACACCGGTTCTCTAGTACACTTGCCCCATATTCTAGGCAGGACTGACTCTATTTTTAGAAACCATAAAGGAGGGATTGACTCTAGGAGTCATTCCCATTTTTGCCTTTGCGCCCCCAGCTGACCTCAGCCAGGGGCACCCATGATAGCAGCAGACAGTACAGAACAACAGATAACCGTCATCTCATTGCCAATTTACAATGGCAGCAGCCAGTACAGAACGACTGGTAACCGTCTCTGCTATCATGTAAAACCAAGTGAATGCTGCTGTGTAGCGCTGCAGTATCGCCTCTGTCAGCGGCATCAGGTAGACATACGGTGATAGTAAAAAAAAAAAAGCTGAACGGGCTCCATGGTTGCTGTGCTATGGCATCTGCCAGGGCAATCCAGGGAAAAAGGGCGCAAAATGATTGTCTGCCGTTGCTTTCCCAGAGGAAGGAATGAGTGATGACATTTACCCAGAACCAACCGCGACAATGATTTTTGCCCCATCGGGCACTGGGATCTCAACCCAGAATTCTATGGGGCGGGGGAGACTGCGGGAACTATGAGATAGCTATGGAAATAGCTACCCACAGTGCAACGCTCCAGAAATCAACGCTAGCCTCGGACCATGGACGCACACCACCGAATTAATGTGCTTAGCGTGGCTGTGTGCACTCGACTTTATACAATCTGTTTTACAAAACTAGTTTATGTAAAATCAGAATAATCCCGTAGTGTAGACGTACCCTTAGTGATATGCAGCACTCAGGCACATATTGCTTTACATCTTCAAAATACTAAGCAAACAACAGTGACTCAATCCCCTCCACACCCCTGTGCCGGGTGCCCACTGAAGTCAATTGGAATGGTGGATACCTAGCACCAGGGGTGAAAGTAGAAATAGGGACTTACCGGTATGGGGCTGGGTTGGGGCTGGCTCTGGCCCCTGGAAGTGGCAGGGCCTCAGCAGAAGGGGCAGGAATGCAGGGAGTCAGAGCCAGCCGTAGCCCGTCCTATACCAGTAAGTGCCCTCCCCCTCCTCCGCTGGGGTAGCAGCGGCAGCCAGGGGCTCCGGCAGCAGTTTAAAGGGCCCAGGGATCAGCTGCCACTACCCTACCCCAGGCCCTTTAAACCGCTGCCAGAGCCCTCGGCTGCCACTGCTACTACCCCAGGGCTCCGGAGGCTATTTAAAGGGTCGGGGCCATAAAGGCAGTGGGAGACCCAGGCCCTTGAAATATACCCCAGAGCCCTGCTCCTACTCCAGGGCTCCGGGGGCTATTTAAAGGGCCCAGGACTCCCCTGCTTCTACCGCCCAGGCCCTTTAAATAGCCCCAGAGCCCTGGGGTAGCGGCAGCGGGGCTCCGGCAGCTATTTAAAGGGCCCAGGGCAGTAGAGGCAGATACAGAAGGATTGAGCGACTTTCCCAAAGACACACAGCAAAGTCTATGGGTGGTGCTGTGATTAGAACCCAGAACCTCTTAAATCCTATTCCAGTTCCTTAACCACCAGGCCTTTCTTTGTCTCCAAAGAACAAACAGAAAATCCTGACATCAGAGCGAAAACAGAGTCTCTCTCTAGAGCCTCCATCTTGGACTAACCAATAGGGAGAGAGTCTCTCAAAGTCACTCTAGGAGGCCCAACACACTCTCAGAGATGCAGTACAGAGAAAGATCAGCTTTACATCCGTCCCCACAGTTTAGCCAGCTCCAAGAGCTCGCTCCTGCATTTCTGGAGTCAGTAGTTTTCTAGCTGTGCAATGACCCTCTTACTCCCAACAGCACTTTTCACCATGGCTTATGCTGACAATCAATTTTCTGATGATTGTGCAAATTGATTTATTTCCTATTCCATAAAGTATTTTGGAAAAAATGTGAGTGCTGACTAAGATGTAAATAGCCTCTGTCAAAAGTCCTCAGCAGTTAGCTCTTGGGTCTCTGTATGGAATCCAGCTGAGGAAAGACTGGGCCAGTAGCAAGTTTTTCTTGTCTTGGTCCTTTTTTTTTTTGGTTTTTTTTTTAAACAAAGCAAATTTAAGATTGAACAAAGGAAATTCTTTTTCACAAAAAG
This sequence comes from Gopherus flavomarginatus, assembly GCF_025201925.1. NCBI lineage: Eukaryota > Metazoa > Chordata > Testudines > Testudinidae > Gopherus > Gopherus flavomarginatus. Next base: position 19,749,723 of record NC_066626.1, on the reverse strand, counting down.
CACAATGAGCCTGTGGAACTCATTTCCACATGAGACTGAAGCCAAGAGTTGAGCAGAATTCCAGAAAGGATCACGCATTTATATGGAGAACCACAACATTTGGAGTTACAATAGTAAGGTTGGTTTTGGGTTTTTTTGTTTTTTTTTAAGAAGCGATACAAACCCTCCTACATCAAGGCATAAATCAGCCACTAACAGGTGGGGTGAAGAAAACTTCCGGATGGGAAAATTACCCCAAACCTGCTTACCTCTGTTTTCTTCTGCCTTCCTTTGAAGCAGCTGGTGCTTCTTTCTTTTGAGGCTGGTTGTTGGTCAGATCCAGTCTGTCAAATTTCTGTTGAGAGTTTTGGATTAGCAGTATTCTGCCCAATTTCCTGCCCTATAAATACTGGTGGCTGATTTCATGTGTACACTTGGAATGTTGGTCCTTGGTATGAAAATCTGTGGTGTTGTATGTTCTTTGCTGGCTTAAATTATGACTGCTCCAATTCTATTATTGCCTCAAGGACAATCTTCACCATCCCCAGGTAGAGGACATCTGCATTTTATGAGATTATTATTCTTATTTGTATTGAAGAACTTTTCTCTCTAGAAGCCCTGGTGTAAGTGGGTGCAGCTCCTACTGAGGCCAGCTGAGGCTGTGCTAGGCTCAGCTATGCACCACGGTAAATTAAAGGATCAGTGTAGCAGGGTGGACCCCTGCTCCTGCCCAGAAGGGGTTAAAAACAGCCTTGAAAGGGGGCTGTAGCTGGGGAAAGCAGCCTTTAGGCTGCTTTGATTGGGGAAGTGGCTGCAGCTGGGGCCATGCTCCAAACAGAGCAACAGGGCCAGGGAAGCCAGAAGAAAACAGTCTCTCTCTGACTGGAGAGGGAGACAGTCCTGGCTGCTTGGGAACTCTCCCAGGGGACCTAGAGGAAAGTAGGGCTGGGGAAAGGCCTTAGGAGCGGGGAAGCCCTAGGCCAGCAACTCCCCAGGCTGTAGGGCCTAGTTCTAGGCCTCCTAGGTACTGGGCTTGCAGAGGGGCAGCCGGAGGGTGGGTAAAGGCAGCCAGTCCAAACCCCGTTGCCTATGATGAGTGGCTGATACTGCAGTCTGCCCCAGTGAACGGGGGCTAGATGGAGACTGGGCAGTAGCCATCTACTGAGGCAAAGTGGGGATAGAGGGTAGGAGTCCCCCGGGAAGGGGAAACCCTCAGAGAAAGGGGTGACTGCTTGGGGGCAGCACTCCATGTAAAAGGGCACTGGGTCCAGGGAGGGAAATCGGGCCAGAGGACAGGTGGATCACCGGCCTGCAGAGGGCACTCCGGGCTGGGACCGAGCTAATTCCCTGAAGTCACCAGCAGGAGGCAGCATGGGGATGAGTCCCCACGGCTACAATCAGATTCTGACCTTACTCACACCGGGTGTAACTCCACTGAAATCAACTGAGTTGTATTAGCATAAACCTGGAGTGAAATCAGAATCATGCCCCAAGCAGGAAACATGCTGTTCATTTATTTACAATAAAGCATGTCCAAGGAGTATATCATAAACATGAACATTTTTAGTAGTAGGGGTGCTGAAAGCCAGCCCCCTTACACCTGTCCACCCCGCCCGCTGAGGCTAGGAGCAGGGCTGTGTCTCCGGGAGAGGGGAAACCAGACAGGAGTAAGGGGGCTGAGGCCACAGCTCGGGGCAGGCGTGGGTGGGGCCAGAAGCAGAGCCATGGGCAGGAGATGGCAGCCAGGATCCCATGTGCAGGGCCAAGAGCTCCAGCTGTGGGGCTGGGTGCTGGACCCCAGGAGTGGAGTCCAGGAGTGGGGTCCTGGGGCCAGTAGCCAGGCCAGCCGCCGAGACCCCAGGAGCAGAGCCCTGGGCGTAGGGGGGTGGAGGCCTGGGAGCAGGGGCTGGGTGTGGGGCCCCAGGTATGGGGTCAGCAGCCGGGGAGTGGGGTTGGCAGCCAGGACCTGAGCCCCAGGTGAGGTGAGAGGATGGGGAGCAGAGTGCGGGCAGAGGGCCGGCCCAAGGCATAGGTGCAGGAAGCACCCCCAGGTTTTTGCTCAGAGTCAGCTGCTGGGGAGTGGGGCCAGTGGTCCCACATAAAACCTGAGGGTTCTGCAGCAACTCTGCCCCCCTACTTCCCCCACCTGTGATAAAACATCTCTATCATATTCACAGGCGAGGAACATACAAAGATCAAAATTTTCAAAAATAGCCTCCAACAATGAAGGTACAATTTTATGCCCACAAGTGGACCCTCTTTGGCCCTTATGAGCAACCCCATTGAACTCACTGGGACTGTTTACACATTGAAAGTTATGTAAATGCATAAAGGTTTGCAGGATTGGAATCCCTTAGATTCTAAGCTACCTGACTCAACTTGCAAATGAAGTAGCTAGATACTTAAATGTGCATAATTCACAGGTGCAATTAACGGTACCCACAATTTGGTGCCTGCATTTAGTTGCAGGCAAAACATTTGCTGACATAAAAGAGCACCTGCAGTTCCGGAGGCTGGTTGAGACCCACCTAAAAATCAGAACCAAAATAAAGGTAACTAATGAAATATACTAAAGTGACAAACACAATGGGCTTGATTCTGATCTCACAAATGCTTGTTTAAACCAGGTTCAATTCCACTGAAATTGTAGAGTTGCAGGTATAAAAATAGTGCAAAAGGAGAATCAGACAGACATTCTCATGCAAGAATCTTTTATGCTGAAAATCCTACCACTTTCCTCCACAAAATTCTTTCCCCCACCAAATATAAGCTCTGGTGTTGAATACAGAATAGGAGTTTCCGATGACAAAAGGAAAAAAAACCCTGAAAACAGTACACTCATCTAACAATGCTTCCTTTTCCATCAGACTGTTATTTGAAATGCCAAAAAATGTTCAAAGCTGAAAATAAGATGAGAGGAAGCTTAGAGAGGTTCATTACACCTGAAAATGAGATATACGATCAGAACACAAGATAGCAAGGTAGTATCATCAACAGATGCTTGGAGGGCTCAGGCATACAAATGGGCCCTGCCAAGTCTCCCCTGATTGGGGCTGGTATCTAATAAGGGGCTTTTTAACTTTGCCACAAAGCATGGAAGAACTTTTAGAGAGACGCGATGAAAGAAAAACTGAGTGGGGCTGAGGCTTTATATTATTAAAGCGAGCACGGGGCTTACTTTCATGCTGCCATTTAAAAGTTGCTCAAAACCAAAAATGAGATGAGCACAGCGGAGAAAGGCTCATTATGCTTGAAACATGAGATTTCTAGAAATCTCAGATGACTTGAATGGCAAGACAGCCTTTCAGACAGGTGAGGCTAACACACACATGTGCAGAGGTGACCTCAGACCTCTGGTGCTGAAAGTCACTTATAGAATAAAATAAAGGTTTACTATAGATTTGTAGTATTTATATCACACATTACCATGAAATCTGAGCACCTCACAATCTTCCTCCTCACAACACCCTGTGAGGTAGAGAAGTGCTACTGGGGAATCGAGGCATGAAGATACTGGGTGACTTGGCCTAAGGGAGTCTTTGGCAGAGCAGCGAATTGATCCCAAGCTCAAGGCTTGCTCCGTAACCACTAGACCGTCCTGCCTCAGAACTTGAAGCTTCTAAAGACAACTCCAGAGCATCATATAAATTACAGAATTAGGGCCAATTCCTGCATGGGTGTAAATCAGCAGAGCACCATCAAGTCAATATGGTGGAGGACCTGACTGAAAATATACCCATCAATCATATAGTTCATTCCCTTCCAATGCAGGCTTGTTCCCTATAGTAATGCTTCTCAACGACTGGTCCATGGACCAGCGCCAATCCTTGAGATTTCCCTGGCACAGTTTAGCAAGGTAGCAAGCCGGTCCCTGGTATCAGAAAGGTTGAAAAACACTGCCCTATAGTATATCTTTCTAAGGCTTTGTCGCGTCGCCTGTCTTAAACAACTCCAGTGACAGCTTCTACAAAAGTTGTCCATAAAAATGAAACTCAAAAGCAGACCTTAAGACAAAATAATCACAATGATCTTCGTGAGTCTCAAAAATCATTGGTATGTTGTTCTGAGATTGGCCAGTCAAATGGCATTTTTGATCAACTGGAGTTCAAGTGCCACATTATGCCCCACTGATACCAAAACTCCGTTGATGTAAGTAAAAACAAAACCGCGAGGCTTGGAAACGGATCCAAACATATGGAAGATGGATGGCAGAAGTCTTGAGAAAAACGTTTGCAGGGCTGCTAGAAGCTTTACGCAGCAAGTCTGGAGCTGTCAAAAATCTGAATTGTCAGGATAATTGAAGAAAAGCAATTTCCTAAAGAGTAATGAGCCAAAGAGACAAAAATGTATTTCCTCAGCTCTGGAAACAGGATATACGGAATTATCACATAGCGAGGGGTCCCACTGAGACATTTTGACATACGTCACTCAGGCATTGAAGAATTGCATCCTCCTTATGATATTAAGTGATGATAGTGAATAAGAATAAAGGGCAATGATGAAATGGGAGGAAGAAAGGTGTGTGTGCATGTGAATGCTTAGTATTATTTGGGACTTGTAGCCCAGAAAACATAACAGACAACTCTGACGAACTATGTTAGCCTTCACTTGAGCAGTATCGAGCAAGAATCAAACCCAACATAAAAGCACAAATACAGAAAAGGAAACACAAAAGGCAATGAGAACTGAACAAGAATCTTCCCTTTAAAAAGTAATAAAGATATCCCACTTCCCTGCTCCTCTTCCCTTATCTCATTCTGTCTGGCCACCACCAGTTCTGTATGAATTAGTATATACACTGGAGTGAATATTACACAAAGTCATTTCTATTTCTGAAAAGGCCAAAGCATCATGAGAACTAAATGTATGGGCCAGCTTTTCCACTGGTGCAAAGCAGCATAGCTCTGTTTAAATCACCAGCTGAGGATCTGGACCCAGTTACTGCAGGTGTAAACCAGGAGTAACTCCCCTGGAGCAGTGGAATTACACCAGGGTAAAGTTGGTGCAAGTGAGAGGAGATTTCAGACCCACAGCAAATATTACTGATAAGAGTTTTATCATTCTGTATTCTAAAACACACGAGGGTGGCAAGTCAAGGAGAAGTGTAAAATCAAAGTGGATAGAGGTACACAGCTCTGTCTATATATCCTGCAGGTAGAAGTTGGTGCAGCTCCATTATAGCCAAGAAAACTGCATGTGAACCTGGCCCTGTGCCCTTTGTTTGTTCCATCCAAAGGTCAGTTCTTCATATATGGACTGACGCCACATTCAGCACTTCACACATGCTTGCTGATGACTGCTTGCTGCTGAAGGAGGTTCTTTCATATGTCCTGGGCCACAGCACATGGGCGTGGGGGGAAATTCAGATGTGGGTCTCAATTTCAGAGCTTGGGCTCATTTTTAGTTCAAACAAGAGGGAACAAACAAGCCAGTATACAAGAGGCGTGTTACTTTTTCAGAAAGTTTCAATGGAGTCAAAAAAGGCCTCAGTCATTTAATTTGAAGCTTTCAGATCCTGACAGACAGCTGTGACTGACAGGGAATTTGATAGGCTGCCATCACACCAAGCTGCTCTTTGAAATCCTCAAGTCAAATAAGAGTTGGAAAGTTAAAATGATACAAAAACATTGCTTAGATCCTGGTTCAGGTTTGCAGCAAATGGCCTACATCAAAGGCAAGAACGTATGACACTGCTAGACCCTTGCTGCTTTTGAACCTACGTCTAGGGCTGTCTCCCGCCACTCAGATCACACACATTATGCACATAGCTTTTTAGTCTTAGGCTGCGCCCCTGAAAGTATTCTTCATGAATTGGCTGAGGCCAGATCCTCAGCTGAGGCAAGTCACCACAGCTCCATCGAAGTCAACAGCCCTACATCAATTTACACCAGTTTTCTTGTGTGGAGTAGGTGGCTTAGGGATGCGTTTCTTTCTTGTAGGACGTGGGATTGTAAATGACTGTTATTACTGACATTTCCTTTATCATCTTTAAGAAGGAAGTTGATTGGGAAATTAATGAATGAGAAACCTAAGTCCAAACAAAGCATTTAAAAGATTAAAATATGTTCGGGAGGGACTTGCTGGCTCAGGGGACTGGTGATGGGATACAGAATTTTTCATCTCTTGATTCAAATCCAGATGAGGTCTGTGGTGAAAATAATTTCCACTTGGTAGTGTCTGCAAAATGAGTTGGCAGTCCAGTTCCTAATGCACCACTGGCAGACTCACCAGAAAAGCCAACAGTTGAAGGGGAATGCCCAAGAGTGGTCCCTCAAGTGTGTGTATAGCTTACACTTCCATTAGGGAGAAGCTTGGTCTAGTGCAGTGGCTCTCAACCTTTCCAGACTACTGTGCCCCTTTCAGGGGTCTGATTCGTCTTGCGTACCCACAAGTTTCACCTCATTTAAAACTACTTGCTTACAAAATCAGACATAGAAATATAAAGGTGTCACAGCAAACTACACCTCTACCCCGATATAACGCTGTCCTTGGGAGCCAAAAAAATCTTACCGCGCTGTAGGTGAAACCGCGTTATATCAAACTTGCTTTGATCCGCCGGAGTGCGCAGCCTCCCCCCCACCCCCGGGGCACTGCTTTACCGTGTTAAATCCGAATTCGTGTTATATCGGGTTGTGTTATATCGGGGTGGAGGTGTATTACTGAAAAATTGCTTACTTTCTCATTTTTATCATGTAATTATTGCACTTACATTTCAATGGATAGCATATAGAACAGTATAAACAAGTCATTGTCTGTATGAAATTTTAGTTTGTACTGACTTTGGTAGTGCCTTTTATGTAGCCTGTTGTCAAAGTAGGCAAATATCCAGATGAGTTGAGGTACCCCCTGGAAGACCACTATATACCGCCAGGGGCACGTGTACCCTTGGTTGAGAACCACTGGTCTAGTGGAAAGGACATTGGCCCGAGCCCCAGGGAACACAGATTCATTTCCCAGCTCTATAACAGCTTGGCTGTATCACCTCAGACAAGTCATTTAATCTACTTTAGTTCTCCATCTGTAAAATGGGAATCATACTTCCCTATCTCACATAGCAGTTGTGAGGATCAGATCCATTAATGAGTATGAGGTGCTCAGAGACTATGGGCATGAGGACCATGTGATCCTTAGGGGATTACTGGTGAATTATGTGTTCTGGGGATAAGAGAGAAAACCTCATTCTCTGCTGTTGGCAAACTGTCACCTTTCACAAGAAATGGCAGGCATAAAAGCATAAATTTACAATGCAAGCATCACACAATAATCCCTTTTAAGTAATTTTCCCACAGTAAATTGAAGCCGTGAAAACATTTTCCTCTGTATGAAGATGACAAAATTATCCAAGAAAAACGTCCAAAACTAAAAATAAAATAAGATGTGTTGATTTTCTAGGCCTGGAAGAGACATAGAACATAATATTCCAAGTACAGAAGATCGATGTAGCTTGTTTTGGTGTGTATAGTCCTTACATCAAACAACATATTCCACTGCAAATCAAGCCATGAATAGCTGATGGGAAAAGCAAGAGGCAGAGGGGAAACTAGACTGAATTATGAATGATGTGAAAGAATAAATGTATTTTTATGGCATTGAAGGATTTATAACAGAGGAAAGCGTATGCAAAAAATGTATATAGAGGATGGGTTGTTTTTTTTATGGGTTTTGCTTGATTTAAGAAGTATGCAACACACATCATATTCCAACTCCGGGACCCTAAAGTAATATTAATGTGAAATGGCATTGAAAGAGCATGACAGTCTTCCTTTAGAATATAAAATCTAGACCTGGAGGGATAGATACAACTGGAGGGTCAGCAGCTTCACTGCACGTGCAGGGCAAATTGAAGACTGATGGGCTTGGCTGAATGACTGGAGGATGAATCAGATAGTCATTTGAATCACTGATGGCAGCAAAGTGAAATCTTGGGCCACATGAGATAAGTTGCTCATCTCAGTCCAAGGCCTAAGGGACAATTACCCATATAATAGAAGACAACAGAACAATTGGGACTAACAAGACTGCTGTCTTTTTAAAATTTCTTATGGGAAGCACTATCTGATAGAGTGCTCAAAAGATTACAGCTATATGATAGGTAATTGCTATCGGTAGCCAGATTTGCAAGGCATGCATAATGCTGTAGAAGATTTGCTTAGGTTTCGCTCTGGAGGTCAGGAAGAGATTGAAAATAATTTTGATGAGCAACAATTTTTTCCCCTCTAACTGATCCAAAGTGATCTGCTTTAATATACATTCTGACTCTCGGGTGTTGACATATAAAACAGCTGCTTCATGGAATAATTCTGCAGCTCTAAAGACAAATTCTTCTCTCAGTTACACCAGTGTAAATCAGGAGGAATTCCATTGACCACCAAGGAAGGCTGGATTTATATCAGTGTAACAGAGCAGAATTTGGCTCATGACTTGCAGAGCATGAACATTTCCCTTGCTTTCTAAGGAATCTGTCAGAATCCCTGGGCAAAATGTAACTTGGAATGAGAGACTCAGGGCAGATCTACACAACAAACTTGCATTGGTGCAGCTGCATCGCTTCTGATGAAGACACTCTAAGCTGATGGGAGAGAGCTCACTCACTGGCTTAATAACTCTCACCTTCAGGAGAGGCGGTAGCTATGTTGGCAGGAGAGGCGGTCTACACTGTGTTATGGTTGGTAGAACTATGTCGCTGAGGGGCGTGGATTTTTCACACACCCTCCCCCCGAGTGAAGTTATACTGAAGTGTGTAGTGTAGCCCTGGCCTATGTGTGTTGGCACACTCGTGTAACTCATAGACTCATAGACTCTAGGACTGGAAGGGACCTCAAGAGGTCATCGAGTCCAGTCCCCTGCCCTCACTGCAGGACCAAACACTGTCTAGACCATCCCTAATAGACATTTATCTAACCTACTCTTAAATATCTCCAGAGATGGAGATTCCACAGCTTCCCTAGGCAATCTATTCCAGTGTTTAACTACCCTGACAGTTAGGAACTTTTTCCTAATGTCCAATCTAAATCTCCCTTGCTGCAGTTTAAGCCCATTGTTTCTTGTTCTATCATTGGAGGCTAAGGTGAACAAGTTTTTTCCCTCCTCCTGATGACACCCTTTTAGATACCTGAAAACTGCTATCATGTCCCCTCTCAGTCTTCTCTTTTCCAAACTAAACAAACCCAATTCCTACAGCCTTCCTTCATAGGTCATGTTCTCAAGACCTTTAATCATTCTTGTTGCTCTTCTCTGGACCCTCTCCAATTTCTCCACATCTTTCTTGAAATGCGGTGCCCAGAACTGGACACAATACTCCAGTTGAGGCCTAACCAGCGCAGAGTAAAGCGGAAGAATGACTTCTCGTGTCTTGTTTACAACACACCTGTTAATGCATCCCAGAATCATGTTTGCTTTTTTTGCAACAGTATCACACTGTTGACTCATATTAAGCTTGTGGTCCACTATGACCCCTAGATCTCTTTCTGCCATACTCCTTCCTAGACAGTCTCTTCCCATTCTGTATGTGTGAAACTGATTGTTCCTTCCTAAGTGGAGCACTTTGCATTTATCTTTATTGAACTTCATCCTGTTTACCTCAGACCATTTCTCCAATTTGTCCAGATCATTTTGAATTTTGACCCTGTCCTCCAAAGCAGTTGCAATCCCTCCCAGTTTGGTATCGTCTGCAAACTTAATAAGCGTACTTTCTATGCCAACATCTAAATCGTTGATGAAGATATTGAACAGAACCGGTCCCAAAACAGACCCCTGCGGAACCCCACTTGTTATACCTTTCCAGCAGGATTGGGAGCCATTAACAACTACTCTCTGAGTACGGTTATCCAGCCAGTTATGCACCCACCTTATAGTAGCCCCATCTAAATTGTACTTTCCTAGCTTATCTATAAGAATATCATGCGAGACTGTATCAAATGCCTTACTAAAGTCTAGGTATATCACATCCACCGCTTCTCCCTTATCCACAAGGCTCGTTATCCCATCAAAGAACGCTATCAGATTAGTTTGACACGATTTGTTCTTTACAAATCCATGCTGGCTATTCCCTATCACCTTACCACCTTCCAAGTGTTTGCAGATGATTTCTTTGATTACCTGCTCCATTATCTTCCCTGGCACAGAAGTTAAACTAACTGGTCTGTAGTTTCCTGGGTTGTTTTTATTTCCCTTTTTATAGATGGGCACTATATTTGCCCCCTTCCAGTCTTCTGGAATCTCCCCCGTCTCCCATGATTTCCCAAAGATAATAGCTAGAGGCTCAGATACCTCTTCTATTAACTCCTTGAGTATTCTAGGATGCATTTCATCAGGCCCTGGTGACTTGCAGGCGTCTAACTTTTCTAAGTGATTTTTTACTTGCTCTTTCCTTATTTTCTCTTCTAAACCTACCCTCTTCCTGTAAGCATTCACTATACTAGACATTCCTTCAGACTTCTCAGTGAAGACCGAAACAAAGAAGTCATTAAGCATCTCTGCCATTTCCAAGTCTCCCGTTACTGTTTCCCTCTCCTCATTGAGCAGTGGGCCTACCCTGTCCTTAGTCTTCCTCTTGCTTCTAATGTATTGATAAAAAGTCTTCTTGTTTCCCTTTATTCCCATAGCTAGTTTGAGTTCATTTTGTGCCTTTGCTTTTCTAATCTTGCCTCTGCATTCCTGTGTTATTTGCCTATATTCATCCTTCGTGATCTGACCTAGTTTCCATTTTTTATATGACGCCTTTTTATTTTGTAGGTCACGCAAGATCTCAAGGGTAAGCCAAGGTGGTCTTTTACCACATTTTCTATCTTTCCTAACCATCGGAATAACTTGCTTTTGGGCCCTTAATAGCGTCCCTTTGAAAAACTGCCAACTTTCCTCAGTTGTTTTTCCCCTCAGTCTTAATTCCCATGGGACCTTGCCTATCAGCTCTCTGAGCTTACCAAAATCCGCCTTCCTGATATCCATTTTCTCTATTCTGCTGTACTCCCTTCTACCCTTCCTTAGAATTGCAAATTCTATGATTTCATGATCACTTTCACCCAAGCTTCCTTCTACTTTCAAATTCTCAACAAGTTCCTCCCTATTTGTTAAAATCAAGTCTAGAACAGCTTCCCCCCTAGTAGCTTTTTCAACTTTCTGAAATAAAAAGTTGTCTGCAATGCAGTCCAGGAACTTATTGGATAGTCTGTGCCCTGCGGTGTTATTTTCCCAACATATATCTGGATAGTTGAAGTCCCCCATCACCACCAAATCTTGGGCTCATGTAACTCGGAAGTCACTCCACTGAAGTAAATGGCACGCCCATGTAAATACTGGGGTGAGCAAGAGGAGACTCAGGCTTGATGGAGTTAAAACACAAGAAATTCAAGGAGATGAGAAGGAAAACTATTTTGTCGCTTCACTTTTAATTCTGCCTGTCAGCCCCCCTGTGATGTTAATGACAACCATGAAAAGAAAAGGAAAATGCTATGATGGGGCGGGGGAGGGGATTTTAAAAAGGGGAGTGGCAGGAGATGAGAACACAAGAGCAATAAGGAAGCTAAATGGTTGACCCCATGAAGAGAACGTCAGGCTACGTCTACACTACGGACCTTAAAGTGGCACAGCTGTACCCCTGCAGCTGCGATGCTGCAAGCTCTCCCGTGTAGTCACTCTATGCCCGTGGGAGAGAGCTCTCCCGCTGGCCTAATTAAACCACGCCCAACGAGCGGCAGGAGTGCGTCTCTCGCTCTGTCCACACCAGCGCTTTGGTTGGTGAAACTTATGTGAGGCAGAGGTGTGGGGTTTTTTTCACATCCCTTGTCAGCAAAATTTTTGTCAAAGCGCTAGTGTAGACAAAGCCTTAGTCTTCAGTGGTTTCTACAGGAAAATCTGTTGCACCTAAGCAGTTTAATTGCGTCAAAGTGGCTGGTTTGGAAGAAACAAGCGCTCTCCCAGCTTTAAGTCAAGTGGCTTTCCTGGCTCCAAGCACTCAGCCAGACAGAAAACGCTCTTTACTAAAGCACCCGTATCAAATGTATGCAAATTGCCAGTAGAAAAAGTATAGGAGACTACGCATTTGGGAAGAGATACTCAGCTAATGTTAAATGGGTGTTATCCCATTAACTCAAACAGCTGATCTGAACTTCTGCAGCAAGAGATTGGTGGGGGAGAAACCTAGAAGGCCTAGTCCCAGCTCCGCTACTGGCTTTCTGGGTGACCTCGGGAAAGTCATTTTAACCTCCCTATGACTCAGCTTCCCCACATGGGGCAAAAGCTCCTGACCTCTGTAAAGAACCTACTGACGAGAAGTGCTATATAATAACTTGGTACTATTATTATTAGGTCTTCTCAAGATTGCTTAGAAAGCCTGGTAGCCTACAGGAGAAACTGGTTACCTGGATTCTAGCATATTCAGCTGACCAGCGTGACAGAGGCTGGGAGGTTGTCATGGTCTGTGTGTCCATATGTAGTTGTGTGGACCAACCAACGGTATATTTGTACAAATTATTAAAATATTTAGTAAGGCACACATGAGGGGACACACGGGGCTGATTTCAGGCGAAACACAGGCACATACTGGGCCTGATTCTGGTTCCCTTTAAACTGTTGTGAATCAGGATTAAGTCTACTGAAGTGACACCAGTATAAAGGAGAGACGAATCAGACTCACTGACCTAAGACTAAACTTTTGCAGAGTGTGGGCCAGATCCTCAGCTTGCAGGAATCGACATATTTACACCAGTTACAGATCTGTGGAAGGGTTACATTATTTCCCCTGCATTAGCTGGGATTTGGCTCCAAGCATATATTAATGCATACCACCACTTTCCTGATGTACAGCCATGCTGACAAAGCCACAAATGGAAGAAATATGCAGCCTGAAAATGCTCCAGTGCAGTCCAACTACAAAGAAGGAAAAACACCAAGTAATGACAGTGAACAGGGAAACACAAGTCAGATATATCATAGCAGCATTGGCCATTTCATGGGAACATAACTTTCCACATTTAGTTAAGACAGCAACTGAGATGGCTCCAGCAGGCCAAACAAGGATCCGAGGGGAGTGCCAATAGAATGTACATCATTGGCAAGTTTTTAAAGTCAAAAACACAGAGTAGTACTTCCAGCATGCGAGAGAAAAAATATTTAGCGGGAATAGCTAAAACCATGTGAAATGTGAGGTCCAGCAGATAAGGCACTGGACTAGGAGCCAGGAGAGGTGAGTTCTACACCCAGCTCCACCAGTGAGCTATGGTGGCAGGGCCCAGGTTGGTGGTGCCCCTTTGTGGCCCAATCAGGCACTACTCACCCAGCCGTGGGGTCTCTGACAGTTGCCTCTCACAGGAACCCGTGTCACATTGCTTTAACCCTCTGTGTGAGTCCTATTTGAGTCCCACCCCTTCCAGGGTATTAAAAGTCCAAAAATAAAGGAATACTATGAACTTCACACCCAAGGTCATCTGAGGAGTCTTCAGCAGAATCCCATCCTTCTGCTCTATTTCTTTTGTTTTTTACAGTGCAGGTATTTGTAATAAAAATAAATTTAAAGTGAGCACTGTACATTTTATATTCTGTGTTGTAATTGAAATCAATATATTTGAAAATGTAGAAAACATCCAAAATATTTAAATAAATGGTATTCTACTATTAATAGCACAATTAATCATGATTAATTTGTTTAATCGCTCGACAGTCCTGCAAATAATACATTAATTGAGAGGGCTCCAGTAGTGATGAGCATAATAGCACAATCTTCATAATGAAAACAATTGCCATGTCAACCAGCATGTTGGCAATCTCAAACAAGCAGCAAAGAACGAATGGGCGCAGAGTCCACACTGCCCTCTGACTGCTCAGAGAGCTGTCAGGCATACTGGTGGGAAACTTGCATTGCTACCCTCCCCTCTGTAGATAAACAGAGGGATTCAAACCACCCCCTCCACCCTCCAAGGCTTTCAGGCTGGCACCTTCCACAAGCTCACCAATAATTAAAAACAAGCCAGACATCTCCAGGGTGGACCTCATGCCAGGAAATGGGATGGTTACAGGTTAATATTTTTCCAAAAGGAACATCAATCACACAACATTTAATTCAGAGGGGACATTTGCAAAGTGCTATCTCCCCATGTGTGGCAGTAGCTACTGTATTGTGAAGAGGATTTCATTCTAAATTCCTCACTGCAAGGCCATATTTTTCCAGTTATTGCCAGAGTATAAGATTCCTAATGGAAAGTGGTAATCTAGTTGAATGGACAGCTGAGTCCAGGCTGCACAACTGGGTAACTCAATGGTTTATAAAGACAGCTAAACTCCATCCATTCCATTGCTTCCTGGCATATGAACATCAGCCATTGTATCCCTGCTGTACTAGAGTCATCTGCCTTTCAGGTGAAGAATTAAATGAGCTTTTCTATAAAAACCATTGCCAGTTATTAAAAAAGATTGAAGTTCCTTGAGGAGCATCATCACAATACATGCAAGTAGGCAACAGAGTCTGCTGGGACTGATGCCTTGCTAGTAAGTTAACCATGATTCCTCTGTTTTTTGAAACACAGAGCTAGAGAGATGCTAGGTTCACAGCAAGTTGTTCTGAAGACTCAAAATGTGTCACTGATTTTAAAAAGCAGAGTAACATCTTTTATGGTCACAGAAGTTAAAGCTGGAAGAAACCTACTAGATCAGTGACTCTCAACCGTTCCCCCTTTCAGTGATCTGATTTGTCTTGTCTAACCCAAGTTTCACCTCATTTAAAAACTCTTTGCTTACAAAATCAGACATAAAAATACGAAAGTGACACAGCCCACTAGTACTGAAAAACGGCTTTCTACTTTGTACCATATAATTATAAAATAAATCAATTGGAATATATTGTACTTACACTTCAGTGTATAGGAGAGCAGTATAAACAAGTCGTATGAAATTTTAGGTTGTACTGACTTCATTAGTGCATTTTATGTAGCCTGTTGTAAAACTAGACAAATATTTAGATGAGCTGATGTATCCCCTGGAAGACCTCTGTGTACCCCAGGGATACATGTACCCCGGTTGAGAACCACTGTCCTAGATCATTCATGCCATACCCCTGGGTCAACAGAGTTCCCTCTGTTTTCTAGTATTTTGTCCAGTCAGTTTAGAAATCCAAAGCTTCCCCCATTTCCCAGCCACTTTTACCAGCAGTATGTATCTGATATGCAGCTGGAGTCTTTCCTTTGTTGATTTCCCACCTTATCACTCCTAATCAAACCATACTGAACATCTCCTTGATTTTCTTGGTCTTTTATGCCCTTCAAGTGGTGACACTGTTTATGGCAGAGCTAGCCATATTTCGTTCCTTATAAAGCAATCTGTTCAACCTCTCACCATTTTTGTTGTTCTTCTCTAGTGATTCGCCAGTCTCATCTTTCTAGCAGTGTGGTGTCCCCTCTGGCACATGATATTCCAGAACCACTCCTCTTAGCTCCAGAGGGTCATATAGCCCAGAACTCCATTGGCCTTGGCACATAGCCAATCTCCCCACTATCACCTTCACCCTCATTAGGTCTCTCATCATTTACAGCTCAGCAGGTTCCTCAGCATGAGCAGTTGTTTCTGATTTTCCCCAGCTGTATTAGTTAGCTTTTTTTTTTTCCAAATTAGATCTGCTTTTGTTTTTTTACCTTCATGCCTGATCTTTCCAGATCCTTTTGTATCACTATCTTGACTGGTGTTTGCACACTGCACTAACATGCAGTTTACTCCTCCTTCCAGGGAGCCAAGATGTTAAAAGTGTGAACCAGTATCCTCCTCAACTGTGCAATATGACAATACAGTGCATACATGGTAACACACATCACTAATCAGGCTAACTCTTGGATTGCATTACAATCAGACACCAAGAAAAGCAGCTGTAATTATGCTTTGTAGAATGCTTCAGGCAGAGTTTATTAAAAAAGGCAAAGCACTGACAGTAATCTCTACTCAATTATTATTCTGACCATCAGTGCTATATTCCTATAAAGATGTTTTATGGAAGACAGGAGATGAGAGAGTTTAGGGCATTAGTGCTTTTCACCTGCAAGTCACAAATTCAAGTCCAGTCAGTCAGCAATAACTGGTATCAGCTGGAAGAATGTGTTATATGCTCAGGAATAAGAAAAGGAAGACTAGGAAAAGACATTACAGGAATAAAAAGACTTACCAGAGAGGGAGATACAGCCACTAGCAGTGAAGTAGCCACTGTACAGCTGCAGCAGCTCTGTTCTGCCAAATTTATAGGATCAACAGAAAGGCATGCTGGGAGGAAAGCTCTCACAAGAGGGCTAATTCTGCTCTAGGGAGTTAGTGGGGGCCAGGCAGTCCCAAAGGAGGGTGCAGCTTCTGTTTGTTGTCCACCACTGTATTTCACGCCATCTGATGCCTACTCAAATGACCTCTCTCTGAAACAATCTGGGACCCAGTAGCCCTCATCCTACTGCAGAGCTCTCTATATCAAGAGTGGAAGAAAATGTTCATTAGTGTATATTAGTGATTCATGTAATTACAATACAAACCCCTTTGCAAGGCCTCCTCTAGCGCCTATGTGTAGAAATCTAAAGTAACCCTATCATGAGTGGCACTTCTGAAGAATTACCCCAAATCAGGAGTAACCAGCTTGTGTGGTTAAGCCTACAGTCACACAATTTAAAAAATTATATATAATTGAAGGCACTCTAGTATGTAAAAATCTAGTTATATTCCATACAACCTCAGATTGTACTTCAAATTATGCCTCCGATAAAAGACTTAAAAAAAATCAGTTTTCTGGAATCACTGCTCAGGAGTTGGACAATCCTAAAATTGGAATCTGGAGTATGTCTTAAGGTCCCAATTCTCATCTTTGAGCTAAGAATAACTCCACTGAAGTTAATGGAATTATAAATCAGCATAAAACTAGTGAGAGCAGAATCAGATCCTAGATCTGTACCTACACAGGATACATAGAAGTACAGTCATTCATCTACAGGAAAATGATCTATACTTAAGATTTTTATGGCCCAGGCAATATTCATACACCTTGTATTCTGCAAAATAAAATAGTACTAATAGTCTCCATGAATTCACCAGTAATACCTTGGGAGGGGATTTCGCTATAGTAAACAAGGCTACTTCACAGCAAGATTTATTAATACATCCAAAAGAAAGAAAGAAAATCATTTTGTCACACTATATACAGATAATACATACAGTGTTTTATACACATATTACATCAGTTTTTACACAAGAAAAATATACATAAAAATGTAAACTTTTGTATACAAAAACCCTTAAACAAATTAAACAAGGACCAGATAACAAAAGGAGACCAATCTATTCTTTTCATTGATTTTTTTTTAAAATGGTAATACAGTACATTCATTGAGAAGAATGAGGAACATGTGAGCTAACTCTTCCTATTTAAAGGGAAAGTACAAACACCAACCTGGCTACCCACCCCTGGAATGCTGTCCTCAAGTGCTCCAGCACTTAAAAGCATTAGTGTAAGTTTCTATTGATGCTGGACTGTATGTGAAATGACTATTCTTCTCAAGCATCCCCATCCACCATATTCTTTAAAAGCAATGTATCTGCAGAAGCAAACTGGACTGGGTTTTTTTTGTTGTTGTTGTTTTTTTTGCATATTAGCTAGTCTTCTAGCTAATATCACGATAGAGGATACAGCAGTGCAAGTTTGTATGTTCCCTTTAAGCAGTTATGTATTTATTTGTAGGTTATTTCCCGCCCCCCAGTGTATGGCATGTTAAACACATTTGTGTGTTGGGGGCATGAACAATCAGAGGGGTGTAGAGACTGCTAGTCCTTGCTACCATGCAGTTATTTCAAAATCAGTTATGATTTACAAGCTGTGATTCACGGGCTTCAAAATGCACTGCCTCACCTTTGCCTTCCCACTGCAACTCGTTTACATTTTAAACTTTAGCGACCAAACAATTGCTATGAGACTCTTTGTCACAAGGCTGTTTCTGATATCAAGCTGCAATCAAGTGACCTTTTAAAATGACACAAACACCAACTTCTTTAGGACAGCCAGAAACATTTCAACGTTTCACATTGTCCATTTGCCTTCTTCTTTTCCAGTAAATGTAGATAAAGCTATTTACTGCTAATTGTTCAAACGAACAATATTTTACTTGTGTCCTTCATTTCTTCCCTACCTGTCCACAGACATACTATTCGGAGATGGGGGGGGGGGGAGTACATGATGGTGAAGAAACAACTACAGAAATTCGTTGAAAAAAAACACAGTTCCTTCCTGCTGAAGGCCTTTCAAATTAAATAAATTAAAAGCTTGACTCCAGGCATCTTCATGAGAAATTCACCCTCTACATGGAATGAAAAGAGTAATAGAATAATGATGAGCTGACAAGGTGGGTGAGGTAATATCTTTTATTGGACCAACTTCTGTTGGTGAGAAAGGACAGGCTTTTGAGCATACAGTTCTTCTTCAGGTCTGGGAAATGTACTCAGAGTACCACAGCTAAATAAAAGGTGGAACAGGTTGTTCAGCATAAGTAGTTAACTTATATTCTAAGGGACCATTCAAGGTGAGGTAGCCTGTTAACACCTCTCCATGAAAGCTGTAGGGCGCTGTTAGTTGATTATAGGTTACTGTAAATCTATAAATGCGATTACTCCAATGTCTCTATTCAGTCCATGATTGTTAGTGTGTAGCACAGTTATGAATTTAAACTCCCAGACTCATCTTGTGCAGGTTTCCTTCGAGGCAGAGTACTGAGAGGTTAGATATGCAGTGATCACTTTGTGTAGAGCGTTCACCCACAGGTAACATGATGTTTTTGTCTTTACTTTTCTGTGTGAGTTCATTCAAGAACATAGTGATTGTCTCATTTCACCTACATAGATGTTACTGGGGCATTAAACGAAATGAGACAATCACTACGCTCTTGAATGACCTCATACACAAAACTGATAAAAGACAAAAAACACCCTATCACTTGTGAGCAGAAACTTTTCACAAAGTGCTCACTCTATGTCTGATCTCTCAGTCTTCATCCTCCAATGAAACCTGTACAACACTTTCAAATGATGAGCCTGGGAGCTTAAATACATAACTTTGCTAGACAATAAAAATCATGGACTGAATAGAGCACTAGATTTGTGGCTTATTACAACAATGTATAACCCACTAACTTCCCCCTCCTCTCCCCCCAATGACTGGAGGGGTTTTAATAGGCCACTTCACCTTGAATGGTCCCTTGAAATATGAAACTACTTATGCTATACAATGTGTTCCACCTTGTATTCAGCTGTGACACTCCAAGTAAGTTTCCTAGAAGAAGAGTTCTGTGTAAACTCAGAAGTCATTTCTCTCACCAACAGAAGTTGCTCCAATAAAGGATATTGCCTCACTCATCTTGTCTCTCTAATATCCTGGGACTAATATGGCTACGACACTGGATATAATAATGAACTGACATTTTTCCTGCAAAGATGGGAGAATATTAAAGCCTCCTTAGTAAAATCAATATTATTGAATGTATGAGGCAAACAATGCAAAAATATTTGTGGAGAGAAAATCTGGAGGAGGAACATTTTAAGGAAAATCTGAGTCTTCTGCAGTTTAGTTGAACAGAAAGGAAAATCCCTGATTACCGTATGCCTTGGCTTCAGAAAAACCAAAAAGAACAAAAAACATAGAAACTAGTGTCTTAATTTCTTTCCGATGCCTTTATGATGAATGGTAGGTTTTTTATAATAACCTCCTTCTAGTTAAAAAGACTATTCAAATGACTTTGGATAATTAAGAATCTCCTTTTTAAATAAAATTTTGATTATTTTCTGTTCATTATATATAAATGCAGTTTCAGTGAAAGTATTCCATAAGGGACAGCATTTTGCTAAATGTAAAAAACTGCCAACCAAAATTCACACATATACATGTGTATATGCAATATATCTACACTCTATATACATGTTTAATACACATATGCATGAGTACATATCAGGAACCTACGAATGTGTTCTCCACGTTTATGTAAATTGAAATACTGTGTGTAATACACACACACACACACACACTCAGCACACCGATATACCCATACACATGCCCCAACATATGTATTACAGAAGTCTTCATGTGAAAGAGCAGAAGAAACATTACCATAAGGTTACATTTTCCTACAGAATTGTCTGTAAGACAAAATTCCACAGCTGAATTGTGACAAAATAAATATTAAAAATATTGAAAGCAATAAGACTTGAAAACAGAACTGGAAAAACTAAAATATTGGTTAGCCAGGAGCAGACTTTTAACTGTCACTTTCTGTTAAAAGGTTATTGAATCCAGATTTCGCTTAAAAAGGTGAACTAAAATACTGTTTTAAAACAAGAAATACAAAAAACTCTTTGAAAAAGTCCAATAATTTAATACATGAGTAGACTGAACATATTAATTCAAATATCTTAAAGGGTAACCGTGATTTATTTTTTAAAGTCTCTAAGGTTGAATTTAGAGATCCGCATTTCTCAAGACATTTGATGAAATCACCAATACCTAGAACAAAGCTGCATTCTCAGCATTGCTTTAAGCATCTGTGGATTCAGAAGGTGGAACTCTCCTTTTGTCAGGAAAGTAAAAGGAAGGCCTGAATTTTTACTATTTTGTTTTAGAATTCTGAATTTTTAACTCAACATGCGTTTGACTTAACATTCTGGGACACTGAACAGCTTTGCATATCATTTTCAAAAAGTATTTCAGTTCACATCGCAAAACAAAAATCACCACAGTCACATTGAAATTCTGGATTTACATGAACAATCGCGAGAGCAGTGTGTGCGTGTGCAGGGCCTGATTCAGCTGTCATTGCAGTCAATCAGACTCCTACTGAGTACAATGAGAACTGGATCAGGCTCTAAAGCTGACTGCTAATGGAAGTTTGATTTTGAAATGCTGGGGTAGGAGATTAATTGGGATGAAGATAATGGTGTAGAGCAGCATAAGAGGTGGGTATTGGAAGAGGCCTCACAAAACATTAATATAGTATAAACATAAGCAAAAATGTACCAGGAAATTCCATCTTGAGGGTTCAGGTAACAAGATCAATAGTTACAACACTGAAGTCAGCAATTTACGCCATCCAAATTCCTCACTGGAACTATAACTTCATTTGTGACAATTGCTTCATGGTTAAACATGCACTCTGTGGATATTATACATATCTGGATCTCGCTCACACACACATAATATGTATTGTGTGTCTGAGATATGTATGTACATTTCATGTATGTATATACAGATTTAGATCTGCTGCACTCATATGTATGTACTGCACATCATGAGGGCAAATCCACGTTCAGCAAAGTGCTACCCAGATCTCATATACATCTCTCTATATAGATATACACAAGAGGGCTCTATTCTTCCCCATAAATGCATAAAATTGTTTATGCTGGTAACTCCCATTATGATCAACTAATGGGAGGAAAAGGCCTCAGACAACTTCCACCTCCCTGCCCTTCTTTTGTAGGCATCTGTACAAGAATTATCATTTAAAAAAAAAAACATATTTGAAAGGCTGGGGATGCAAAAAAACCCTAGTTCAACAACATAAAAAAGGTCTGGATTTGCAACTATTTTTTAAGGAAAAAAGTCGCCCAAAACAAATTGGAAATATCTGTAACACTGGAAGCTCTGTTCTAATAAACAGATTTTTAAAGTTTCAGAATTTTCATGATTCAAACTAACAGCAACAGAACGTGCATCATTTAGGATTTTACTCTCTCCAGCCTGGATGGTGTAATGATGAATATCAGGATGACAAGGTGAATAAGTAGGAATGTTTTGGGTTTCCTATGTTTCTCAGGTAAGAACTCCCATACAGATATATAATTTCCCTCTCAAATTATGAATAAATTTAAATACCCATATTTCAGTTTAGAATTCACAGCACAAACGAAACTCTCAGGATTGGAAGTAAATTTTGTTTTGTATACATTTGTAAGTCCCCAGAAGTAACATTTTGGTTAAAATTAAAATAACAGACCCCTTTAGGAAAACAAATCAGATAACTTTAAAAATGAAACCCTTTAAAGAGAATGGAGACTGGTTCAAAAAAAAACAAACAAAAAAAAAAACACCACAAACCCACTCGTCTCAATATTTTTTAACCTGAAAACACAAGGATGGACTGACTGACGACATATTCTAAAGTCAGAGTATGAGAGATTCTGGTATTAACTTGAAAATGGACATTAATTCCTATATCTCACCACCCTAAATATAAATAATCTCATTTTAAAATTTTCTTTAAGAATACAACTCACCCTCCTTTTTTTAAGGCTGTCTTGGGAACCTGGGATTTTCATGACATTTTAACAGGGCTCAATGCAATTCAATTAAAAAGAATAAAATCAACATGATATCAGAGTTAGCCTTATAACAGAAGACTATGTAGCAGAGACAGTTTGGTTTACAATAGTGAGGACAGAGTAACCCCCTTCTAAATAATCACATTTCTACAAGTACATTCCATCACCTCTCAACTACTTTTCTCTTTACAAAAAACTATGACCTACGTACAGTATACACATTCATATCACACATACAGCCCCCCCAAAATGCATATTTTTGTGTGTGTATATAATACATACATGCACACAAGCCGTCTAATTCTATTTATAAGTCACAGTGGGAATTCCTTTGTAAGGAAAGGAGGGGGGAAAAGTTCCTGAATAAGACACTGTGGATTCCAAGATTTAATGTTCTGTCTTGTCAAATTCCAACTCACATAACTGGAAACAAATACATTAAAAAAAAAAAAGTTCTTAAAAACTTGGTTCACAACTTCCAGCTTCAGTAGTTGGATTTTTAATTTGATCTATTTACCCTGTAACTAAACATCTAACCATTACTGGTACAAACCACAGATAAATTATTGCAGGATGTAGTAAAAAAAAAAAAAAAATTAAAAAAATAAAACCGTTATAGGAGCAGTAATATATGGACAGGTTAACAAGAGATCTATGTTTTGTTGATACAGGATACCATTTTATTTTTATATATCTGCAAGGTAGCAAAGAATAGCTATACACCTTGACACGGCAAAGATCCAGTGTAAAAAGGTGCTTTACTAGTTTTTGTTTTTCCAAAAAAGCTTGTATATAATTTTATAGCTATTAAAAACACATATGCAACATAATTCATTACACTCAATACAGCTTTAGTATAAAACTTATAATTTATGAGGTGATGTTAATAGCATAAATTAATATACCTTTTCTCTTAAAATCTACAATAAGTATTCTGAAAGCTCATTGGGGAAGGGTATCTTTAAATAAAAGTTTTAAAGCTGAGCGTGATGGACAAAGATTCTGTATGTTGAATTTGAGATGAGCACCCCGAGAAGAGAAAAAGGCCCTAAGCCAGACACCATGGACTACAAAACTCAACAAGATTTCTCTTTCTTGCACTCTCATTTAGATGAAGCTCTACCTTAAATTATTATTTACTTTTAAAACTATTTACTTTTTATGTTAACTGCCCTTATTTCCACAAGGAATCCCTGAGACATACCCAAAACTGTACAGTGAAAATTATCACTGTTCAGAGAAACTGGTTCAACCCCTTCGAAATAGATGTACTTTGTATGAGAGCCAAACTGTCTATCACTTCAGAATGGATCTATTTCCACTGGAACCAATTGTATTTTTTAAGACGCAGGTTAGAAAGTCATTTCAGGGTAAATCAGTCTACTCCAAAATATAAGCAATGGTGTAGCAGTCGGCTGCATTAGAGCCATCTGCATCACAGTTAAAGTTTTCCAGGAGAGATTTGGGAGCATTACCTATCCACAGTTTACTTCAGTGGGGACTGAAGGTGGGAAACACGTTTGTTTTACTAGACCAAGTTCAACATATGTATCTAATTCACACACATACAATCTGTGTGTGTGTGTGTTTTGGGGACTGGGGAGGAGAGGGGGAATGAAGAATGCACTTTTCTACACTGAATATATACAGTTTTAAAAATCAAAAGCCTATTTTTTTTATCCTATTTGTTTTCAAATTGAATTCTATGAACTAGGGAAGACAAAAAAAAAAAAAAAAAAAAAGTGCCGACTCAAGACTTCAGGCTACCTAGAAAAAAGCAAAACTTCTAAATGCCACCTCCAAACTGCAGTTCAAAGTCTGTTTCCTTCCTTCATGCTTCCACTACATATCCTTGTTCCATGATAATTGGAAAACTAGGGCATGAAAAACCACAATATGGTGAGGGAAAAACAAGAGAGGTAACTGAATCATGACACAGCCAGAGTTACAGATTTTATAGATTTGCTTAGGAAAAACTCCTGAGAATCCAGTCATTTTTCCCATACAGACCCAGCCATCAGAGATCACAGAATTGCCTTTTGATATATGGTTGCAGTTTGCTTTCTTCTGCTAATGAGTAGCTTTTTCCTACCCCAACCTCTGTTAGTTCACACAAACAGTATATTTTACTAGTGTTTTTTACCTTCTGATAGTGCCAAAGTCCTTCATGAACCAATTCTAAAAGACCTGGGTTAAATCCTAATGAATCTGAATTTTGTTTTCCCATTTTCATAATCATTGTACTTTAGTGGGGTTCTTCTTGAGGGTATTTTATCAACTTTGTGTTTTAAATAAGGCCAAGTCCATAAAGTTTTTCCAGGTCATTTTCTATTGGCAACTTCCTTTAAAATAAAAGGAACTTATGGGAAGAAAAAGATTACATGTAATGTTCCTGAGCATACAGAGCTCTCTCTGTTGCGACCACAGTTATATTCTCTGCAGCTAGCTCACAATTTACTGGTAATGCCATGTGATATTACATGGTATTTTCATTTTACGCCATACTCTGTGAATTCTTACTCAATATTCTATTGCACTGTAGCTCTGACTTCCAAACTGATATTATGACTCGCAGGAACCTCTCCTAAACCCTTTTTTAAACAATCAGAATATTTGCTCATTATCAATCATACAGGATTTTAAATGACTGGCAATTTTTTGTGTCGAGGTAGTGGTGGAGGAGCATAAAAAAAAGATGGCAAAAAGAGTGGGAAAGAGGGGATGAAATTTAAGGAAGCAAGAGGAGCTTCCCATAACACTTGCCCGCTCCCAGCCTAAGTTAAAGAGCCTTATGAGAAGGCTCTGAGGGCCCAGCAGCGTGAATCTATTATTTCAGTTAAATACGCTTCCACCAACATGGGGCTTGGAATTCTGGGTCCACATCTGATCTGGGCTATTTCATTTTGGGGCTTGTTAAAGCCTCCTTCGCTGGCAAGAAGAGAAACAAGCCCTTTGATAAAAGCAACTGCTAAAAAGGAAAATCAGGCTAAAGACACACCCACCCATCTCAGTGTATGTCTTCACTACAGAGTCAGCCAGCGTTCTTTTTCAAGTGTTGCCCCAACTCCCCTCCTGTTCACACACAAAAACCTACGTGCACAGCTAGGGATGTGGGTTAGAGCCTGTCAATTCTCCAGAACCTTCCCATGTTCCCCTCACCCCACCTGCTGTGTGCTCACAATGACGGACAAGCTCTTCCACAATTCCCTGGGAAAGAATCAGACCAACTCAGCTTACTGCAGCACCACCTGCCATGCCCCCAGCCGTTCCAGCGACACATGGGGGGGAGGGCAGTGTGGCTGCTCACACCCAGTCTACACTAACACAGGTGCCCAGAGTAGGATGCCTGGGCTAATTTTGAAGTGAAGGCATACTCTCAAAGGACTGTTTTCCTCTTCCTTGGTGAACTTAGTTTTCCAACAGGGTAATTCAACGGTCAGAGAAAGCTTTAACAAACTCAATTCTGTTCTGTGTTCCTGGCGAGACACTCGCAGCTAGAGCCTTAGCTCTGGTAAATTAGCACAGCTTCAACGAAGCTGATACAGCCATACTAATTTACACCAGCTGAGAATCTGACCTCTCAATGTCTAAATATTAGGATCATGATCTCCAAAGAAAGCAATTCATGAAGTCAGTAATAAAGCTTTCAATGAAGCTACTATTTTTTAAAAGTTAGCTTCTTCTGCCCCCTCCCACTGAAGAACAAACACACATTCCTGACAGCAAAAATATTTCTCTTGCATTTGCGCTTGCAATCTCATCTCCAATGTTCGCTGGAAGATTACAAGCTTCTCAAGGAGGGACCCTAGAAATGCTTACCAAATGAGAACCTTAAATTGCTTAAGAAAACAGTCCTTTGTTTCATGAACCTATGACATGAAACTGGAAAGTCGTTCTATTGCATAGTCTGGCACTCAGGGGGTTAAGCAGAACTGCAATAAGTTATTTTTGAAGAAATGCTCATTGTTAAGATGTGCAAATACATAAAGGCAATCAGAGGCAAGGAAAACAAACAAATGTCTTGACCAAAGGAAAGGTGGACGATATTCAAAGGTACTTCTCATAATATGGCAAGTAGTAGAGTCAACGGACCAGCCTTTCATTTCACTCCCTTTTTCCCATTAAAACAGCCAATGGAACCTGAGTCCGCTTATGCCAGTGCTAAATTTGACTAACAAACTGAATGATCAAAGGAAATTCTCACTGTATGGAATATATATTAGACGTAACTGCTTTATAAACCAGGCCAGCATCATGCTGTCCCTCACTGGCCTCCATAAATTGTCCAAGCAAAGTTAACCTTTGCCAAGGGTGTAATCCCTGCCAATTCTTATGCCTCTGTGCTAAAATCACCTGACATTACTACCCAGAAAGACATTACTGCTTCTACACTTCTCAGTCAAATGCCTTCTAATTCTTTAAAACCCCAAATGTATAGAAAGGAACATAATTTTTAGTTACTAAACTAGCTTTATTCTATTCATTTCATGTATAAGTGGCACAGCAGATACCGATCATTTCAACAAATGGATTGGAATTGCTCTGACTCTTTGGTGAAAGGGTAATTAGTGCTAATTGCTGTATTATAGAAGAGTCACCCTTTTCAAGAGAGCATGAATGAGAACAATATCAATGGCAGCCATAAGAACCACGACAAATCCCATATGAAGCAAACGTATTTCCTGGTGGGAGAGAAGTGACATGTCTGGCTGCATAACCCCTTGTCCTTGGGTCCACTACTCTTCCCACAACACTATGGTACTGATCCTGCACTCAACTCTATGTGGGTGAAGTTAGTGGGCTTTGTGTGGGTATAGGGATCCACCTGTGTGGTGCTCACTGCAGATTTAGGACCTGAAATGAGAACTGCTTACTAGGATGCAACTTCATTAAATTAGTTATACTTCAGTTAGACGAGGTGAACCTGCAACTGGCAACAATCTTGACCACTTCAAAGCTCTGTACTGGAAAGTAGATAGGGATTCCTTTTCTAATGCATGTCAAATAGAAAACTTGTTTAAAGTAGTGCAGCTTGTCTGCAAACTCGATCTGCTCATGAAAAATGTTATGCAGCCAATGTTTAGGAAAAATCACCCACAGATCCATAAAGCTGAGATCTAAAGGGTGAGACTTCCGAAGTTGTCTTATGGGAATCTGATTTCAAATAGGAATTATGCACCTACATTCTCTTGGGCATCCTGGAAAATCCCAGCCTAAATAAATGATTAGATTAAGAGCCAGATTCTGTTCTGAGTTACACTGGTGTAAATCCATAGTAACTCATCTGGCTAAGAGAATTACTCCATGATTTACACAGATGTAACTGAGATCAGAAATTGGGCCCAAGCATTTTCTCGACTGGTAGGTAAAGGAAAGTAATGAATGTGTGGGAAGAAGAGAACAGGCTGCTGTTCCATTACAAATTTTGACGAGCGTCAGAAATATTTCATAAATCAAAATCCTCAAACTCATCTGTAGAACTTACTGTCACATGACATTTAATACTGGTAGATTTAACAACTGATCATTTACCCATTTGGCAAACTAGTTCACCCTTCTTTTTCAAATCAATCATCTCAATACACTAAAGAAAGTATATTAACACAATGGAAAACAATGCAAATCAAACATTTGTCTCCTCACAAGCACGCGGGGAGGGGAGAGAACAGAATTAAAAAAAAAAAAAATCCTATCAGCTTTTCCTCACTTCACAATATCAATGGGCATTCCTCAATCAGTGGGACAATATAGTGGGGTTTTGTTAAGCCTCATTTCAACTTATGACATGATTTGAAAACATTTAAATCAGTTACAGACAAACTGAGACCACACTTGAGAACACTGAGATATATTAGAATATTAAGCCCCACTTTACCAGGTATGGGAATAAGGATTTCCCAATATCAAAAACCTGAAAATAAATGTTTCCCCCTCCACCCACATATGCTTGCAATTTCAGCAAGGGATGTACCCAAAGGGCTTATTTCTTTACAATTAAAAAGGGACAAAGCTTTTATAAAGACAGGAATGGCTATAACTAGTGGGATATAAACACGAGATGGGCTGCACACAGGAAGTTTGGATCCAGATCTCAACCCCTACCCTCAGGAAGTCTGGGAGCAGAGGGTTTGGGCCCCATCATCACTCGCATGAACAGAATATATATATTGAGGGAAGATATATTACTCTCCACATACTAGGGAATAACTGAACTCAGTTGAATAATCCCTTGCTCAAAGAAATTATTAAGCCTCATAATGAAACTGCCTTCAACATGAGGAGAGACAGATTTGCTTTGCTTTCTCATCTTCTCTCACATGCAGCTCAGAAGCAAACCAAACAATGGAGACTTTTGATAGCGATCAGGTAGGAATTACTTTCACACAGTGGCTAGTTATAAAGTCACAATTTTCCTCAAGCACATTCCCTTTTTTGGGACAGAGAGGGAAGGGAGAAGAGGGAGATAACAGAATCACAAAGAGTTTGTTTGAATCATGTAATTCTTCTTTAGGGAAGAAACAGATACAAGAGGAATCCACTGCCTTTATAAGAAGCTGACATTATGACCATGGAGACTTAAAACCATTTTCAGCAAACAGGCAATAAAAGCAACAAGGTATTGTGGATAGAAGGAATTTCCCTATTTTGCTTAAGTAAGCTTAGTTTTGGTAACCACAAATATGTACCCGCTGGTTCCCACATACATTCAACTTCACGTACAGAGCATCAGTCTCACAAGTGTCTCAAAAACCATATGGCTCCTGGTACAAAATCACTATTATTATAGAAAGAGTCTCAACAGCAACAGATAGTTTGAGAAGTTTAGTAATTTTAAATTTACCAAAGGGGCCTGACATAGATTTGTTTGAATGGGTAGCATTCGGATACATACCAATAGAATTCTTCCAGTTTCAGCTAGGAAACACCTGCTGTGCAAAGTTCTGGACAAAGCCACATTTGAGAAGGCAAATCATCAAACACTACAACATCACAGTAATTCAGCACTGGTGGGAATTTCTGCATGAGTCTTGACTAGACCATTATTCCAATCCAATTCCATTTTCTTGTCTTTTCTCCCTGGGCTAACCTTTGAAACAGCAACAACCCTCAGTGCCCTGGGCAAACAGGTAAAACCTATTTGCCTAGTCAGTCAATCCCCTCTCTGCTCAATGAATCTAAAATAAAGAAAATAAATCAACATTCAGTAGGAACAGTGACCAATTTCAGAAGAGGACACAACTACTGTTGTCTCAGCAGCAGATTACAAGGAACTGCTGCTTCCTCAAACACACACACGCCCACAGAGGAGGTCAAAAGACTATTTTTAAGGAGTTGTCAAATGAATAATTGAACTATGGTCTTGAGTGCTTCGGTGAACCATTACCAAACCCGATTGTGGAGCCAAGTTTCCATGCCCAGATGCTACCTTTTTTCTTTTTTTAAAACCAAGAGACTTTTCCCCGCTATAAAAACTTCCTACATGACATGCTAATGGGATGGAAAGCACTGATCTTAACCCTAGGAAACAGTAACGTGCATTGGTAATTTGAGGTATCGTCCCATTTCTAGGTCTTACTGCTAAGGTCAATTACATCCAGTAACTGTGCTGTATCCTTAAGGACATTTTTGGGGTATGGTGAACCTGCCAGTAATAAATGAGCACCAGTGCACAAACAGCACATGTGAACACCAGAGCGAGGTTCACTGAGGGGCCACCTGGTCTATACGGAAGCAGGAGGTTTATTTAACCCCCTCTTTTAAAAAACAAAAGAGAACAAAATCCTCTTCAAAGGAAGGGGAGGACAATAAAGAGGAAAAAGAAGATAGAAAACATAGGGTCCCCATCTGCCTGCAAATACAGACAGATCAGCTCAGTTAGAGGTGGTGAAGGGAGCAGATGCATTATTGGTACTAGTAGCTGTGGCACCTGTTACTGTGAAGCCTGTGGGAGGAGCTATGGAGCTGTGGCTGGGCTGCAGGTCCTTAGGAATGCCACTGTGTGAGCTCAGCTGATGGCCAAAGGCTGCGCTGAACTGAGGGAGTTGCTGTTTGGGGGAAGTGGAGGCCATTAGTTCAGCAGAGGCAGGACCCATGCCACTAAAACTGGTCTGCGGTAACCCCGGAAGCACACTGGAGCTGTTGGGGGTCACAGTGGCGAAGGCAGGCTGTGTGGTCTCTGAGTGCGAGGTGGTAGGTGGTGTGGACAGGGAGGTGGAAAGAAGGTGTCCATCGGCACCAAGGAGGTTGCTAAACGGAGAGGGGTCACCAAGATTGACAGGGAGATTTCCCCAGTGAGTTCTGGGGTTCACCACCCCGCTAAGTGGCACCTCCAGCTGCGGTGGGAGCAAGTGCTGTGCCATAATGGGCATCTCTGCTGAGAAGGTAGCTGCCAAGTTATCACCAGAATAGGATGTGGCATGGGGGGATGTGATGTGGTCGCTGTAGGGAGACGGCACATGCTCACTATCGTAATGGCTTCCATGGGGTGAGGAGTGCGAATGGTCACTGCTGTATTGCTGTCGTGAGGTGATTAGGTCATCTGCCTTGCTCAGCAGCTGGGCAGAGTGTGGCCTCTGGGAGGCATGGCTGCCATCATGAAGTCCATGAAACTGTCCTGGGAAGGCTCTCTCCCCAAGTCCACTCTGGCTTATCAGAGTGGCAGAAGTAAGGCCAACGTTGGCTGGGGCAGAGAATTGCCCCTGGATCTGCCCTGCCAGGGGCGTAGGTGGGTTAGACAAGGTAGCAGAACGGAGCAAGTTCTCATCCAGCTCCAGACTGGAGAAATTATCATGTACTATACGCCCATTCAACAGCTCCCCCAGGTCCGTGTTAACCTCTCTGCTCAAGGACTGCATTCCTGGAGCTCCAGCACCTGTGGTGAACACCCCTATCCCTCTATCTGATAGCTCCTGAACTGGCACACCGTCTGTCTGTGTAAGTACTCCAATGGTACTCAGGCACTCAAGAGAAGTTACAGCCTGCAGAGCCCGTTCCAGTTCTTCTGCCTCTTCTGTAGTAGGAAGGAGGTCTCCATTTTTACCTACAGAAACAGGAACAACAGAAGTTAGATTGCTTTTCAGAGATATGCCTCACACTGTGGCCCTAGGATTACAGCTATCCAAAAAGTTCAATAGGATTTCTACCGGAAAATTAAAACAAACTTCCAGAATGGCTCGTGACAGGACTGAAAAAAACAAGAAATTTGCGCTTAGTTGGAAATTTTTTTCCAAATGAATTTTTTTCCAGTGTAAATGCAAAATAATAAGCCTTAAACATTTGCCGGATTTACATTAGTCTATAAAACAAGGGTGGCCAAACTGCAGCTTGCGAGCCTCATGCGGCTCTTTTACAGTTAAAGTGTGGCATTCTTCACCTACCAAACTGGAGTAGGGGGAGCTCGGGGCTTCTGCCCTGCAGTGGGTTGGTGGGACTATGGTCTCCGCTCTTGCTGAAGCCCTGAGGACTGGCAGGTGCCTCTCGTAGGGCTTAGTCCCACTACCCTGCTGCAGGGCAGAAGCCTCAAGCAAGCGCACTAGGCTCTCAAACTTCTGAAGATTATAGTATACTCAAACCTCGCAATAATGTGCCCGCCATAATGCGAAATCGCATATAATGTGATCATAGGTTGGCTCACCTTTAAGGCATAATACAGTACTGTACCAGTGGTCCCCAATACCATGCCAGGGGAGAGAAGATACAGTCCCGCACCTGCTGGGGACAGAGAACTCCGAAGCTATGGGCGCCGGTGCTCTCTGTCCCCAGCAGGTGCGGGGCTGCAGCTTCTCTCTGGCTTTGCCGGGGCTGCGGGCGCCGGTGCTCTCTGTCCCCGGCAGGCGCGGAGCCGCGGCTTCTCTCCGGCTTCAAGAGGAGCCGCAGTCCCTCGCCTGCCGGGGACAGAGAACTCTCAGGCTATGGGAGCCAGTGCTCTCTGTCGGCAGGCGTGGGGCCGCAGCTCCTCTTGAAGCCAGAGAGAAACCACAGCCCCGCACCTGCAGGGTTTCAGTGTATGTGGCTTAGAGGATCAGTAAGTTTGGCCATCCCTGATATAAAAGCTTAAATATCTTTTCAAAGTGTGATGCCACATAGTACTAAGATCAGTCTACAAAGTCCATTTTGCTTATTATGTTATGGTATAACAACTACTTTAAAATGTGGATAGTTTTCTAAAAGACATGTTCTACAAATTAATTCTGGGAAGTTCTATGGCCTTTGTCATACAGGAGGCCAGACTGTATGAACATAACAGTCCCTTCTCGCCTTGGATTCCATGAATAACCTAAATTTTATTAACAGGATTAAAATGCCAAATTCTGATATCATGTCAGCTCAGAAAAGTGACAAAAAGCACAGCAAGAGGTTTCCAAAACTCCTGGTGGTTCTTCTGAGCCTTTTCCCACCATTAGTGGGCGCTGAAGTCCACACACACAGAAATTCAGGTGTATTTCAGCTCACAAGCAAGTTTCACAGGTTTTTTTTTAATTTCTGTTTTCCTTTGATAAAAAGACAGATATTGATAAAACAGGGCTGTAATCCCAGTCACAGAATGATCTCTTACTGAGAATTTGATTGATTAAATTGCAATTGTCAGTGACATGCAGAAGAGCACAAAAATCAACCAGGACTTCCGTAGCACTAAGTATACAAACAACCAAATAATCACACATGCATGTCTTCAAAAACATGCCTTTCTTACAGGTCATGTATAAGCAGTAGATGAATGTACGCTCTTTGTCTAATAGTTCTCTTCTCTGCAAGAAAGCAGGTGAACCCTCAAACGCACATTTTAGACTGTTCACTTCCTCACCTCACGATTTGTATTAACTTTCACATAAATTAAAATAAAAATATACCTTCAAAGAAATCAAAATCTTGCAAGTCATCAGGCAGCCGTGGTAGGACATCAGAAAAGTCCTCCTGATTCAATTCCAAGTCATGTGGAATGTCTGTGATTTCATTGGCGATGTCATCGGGCAGCTCATCTGTACTCAACTCCGGCGTGGAGGGGCTCCTGGAGAGACAGTGATGTCAGTCACACTCTTAAATCCTGATTTCTCACTACTGCAGCATACTTTACAGAAGGTCTGTTTCAGTCTTTGCTCTGGCTCCTCTGCCTTTTTTATATTTTAAAATCAACAAGTGGAAAGAATGCCTTTTAGACAAGTTTCATTAAAAAACTCTTCAATTTGTTCTACTAATGACACTTATAAGTTGTGCATCGGCAACAAAACATTTTATCCATTTAATCGAACCTTTCTTGAGATCTGAAATTAACATTTTCCAATTCTTCCTTTCAGCAATGACAGAGATACGAGACACCTGAAGATGTTCATTTCAGTTCAAACACCAAACGAATTTGGAAAGCCAAAATATTAAGCGGTGGGGAAAAGAAAAAGGAAAGTTCGCCCTTCCTCGTCTATATTTAGCAGACCTGATTAAGCCCATAACATTGGTGCTGAGGTGTGTCCAGCTTTCATTTAGTCACACTCTGTACAGTGTACTGACTCCGCCGCCTTTTCCTATATTTAATTTTTTAATTAAAAAGCTAAAATAAATAAAATGAGCCGCCACTGGCGCTGACCGTATGTGGGAGATCTCCACTGGCAGTGAGATGCTGGTGGGCATGCTGAGGTTCCCTTGGGGCACTGCAGGAGGAATAGGTTTCTGGGGCCTACGTGGTCCCCTCCTTCTCTTCTTCTTGTGTTTTTTGGTAAGTGCAGGTGGCTTCGTTTTTTTCCTGGGTTTCCTCTGCTGCTGGTGCTGAACTTTACGGGAGCTGTCCCCTCTCAAGAAATTATCCTGTTGGAGAAAGAATGAAGGAAGAAGGGACACATTAGGATCAAATGCAATTTTCTTTTCTTGCCATTCCCAAACATTGAGACATAAAGTGAGTGAAGAGAGGATATTTCTAACCGCCAGCCTGCAAATCCAAGCATGGATATGAAAGCGAAGTTACTTCCTTTTCTCCTCTTGCATCATCACTGAGAACAAGCATGTACGTTACATCCTTAGTTACACCGATGCAACCTCTCTGTAGGCAAATGAGGTTGCACAGGTTTAACTGAGGGCACAATCTGGGATGTTTATTACTGGTAATAGTGAGTGAGAAAGAATGAACCCAGCTTAATTCTCCGATCAGGTTTGCAGAGCTGGCAGTCAGACAAAAATCCCACACTATTTGCATCACCGAGATACAGCAAATATGGAAGCCCACAGTGACATTTTCAATGACTGTGTCTGAGTAGAACTACAGTTTAATGCACATAAACTCCAAAGTAAAAAGATTTGGAACACCCCAGGTAAGTATCAAAAGAATGAACAATATTGGGGTGACCTGGTGGCAAGGATGTGTGCAGCTAGGTGTAAACCAGAGTTCTAGTCACGTTCCCATTGCTGTAAAGGACTGAGAGCACTGAAGAGACATAGTAAGGGCTGTAGGACTGAGAATTGGCAGGGGACGCAGGTGCACAACTGCAGGGCCTTGTACTCCTGAAGAGCAACCCACTGGCCAATTACAAAATGAGCGCCATTTGATAGGCTCTGAAGCAAGCTGGATTCAGTCTTCGATTTTGATTATGATGGTTGTGACACAGGGCTTTGATGTGCCAAGCAAAGGAAAAAATGGGGGACAATCTTCAGGCCTCTGATAGGGACACTGAGGATTTACCTGGAGAGAAAGGAAAAAAAAACTGGATTAAAACTTTAAGGGTCTGCGTTACACCAATAAAACACAAAGGGAACCTCAGAGTTAAAGGTGACCCAAAAATATTTTTGAAAAAAAATTAAATGACAGGGACTAAATGGCAGTTGGCACATAAATTAACCTAAAAATGCTGCTTTTGGGGAAGGTCGGTGGAGATCAGAAAAATCGAGGCTGTTGTCTCACGTTCCACAGGTTCCCAGTCTGTTACAATGCTCCAGAATACACCATGCTGCAGGGTCACAGCTACTGCGATACCATAGTCATAGGCAACCCTACATATTGAGCCTGAAACTCTCTCACTACGTTTTACTATACTATTTCATGGAAAGGTCAGGGCAATTTCCATTTTTTAGTATATTTCCTTCCCCTGGAAAAAAAAAAAAGTATATATAAAGCTATTTTATACCCTTTGGGATATATATATATATATTTTTTTTTTCCTGGTAAAAATAGCATAGCAGTTGCTAAACCCAGACCAGATAAATAGAACTCCTGATGACCCCAATTTGTGAGAATAGTTACAGCTGCAGTTTATACTTACCATTTTTTTGGCATGTTCTTCACACAGAGGTGTCTGATGTGTAATGTCAAAAACTGGCACTGAGCACTGCTGCCCATCTGCAAACTTGGCTGTGCAACTTGAGAAGAGCTGCTGAGAACGGTTCAATAGGATATCTATGCGTTTCTGGGTCAGGAACAACACACCAGACAGTGATAGAGAAATGCCAATATGATAAAAAACAAAGCCTTGAATTCTAACAGCCCATCGAGATGTTATTTTTAATGAATATCTAACTGTTGTTGTTTAAGCTGAAAGCTAGGTACAGCTCAAACCCAACTTTTCAAGTAACAAATTGCATTAATGCAGCATTGCTAAGGATTTTATCATTTGTTATGAAGGGTTCACTGATGCAGCTATTTTGCTAATGAGTTCTTAGGGAAAAAAAAAAAAAGTATTTTTCTTGGAGACTCAATCAATAGTATCAGTTTGGAGCACTGTAGTCAGCAGGACTATTTCCTACTGACTGTCCCTGCTAAAACATTAAAAAGAGAATTTCTTAATTTCATCCTTTAAGCTAAATTTTTGGTATTTACCTTTCTTTCTCGAGAACCCAAAAAGTTTTAAGATCCTTCCTGTTCCTCTGAAAGCAGATATTTAATCGGACTGAAAAGGTCAAATAAATCTAAACTGAAACTTGGTGTTTTCAGACGTTAATGTAAGTCAAATACATATTTCACAGTGGGTGTTTTTTCTTTTTCAAGTAATGTTAGCAGCTTTCCTTCTGCCCAGAGTAGGTCATAGTCAAACTGCTAATAGAATCACAGGGCTGGAAGGGACCTGGAGAGGGCATCAAGTCCAGCCCCCTGAGCTGAAACAGAACCGAATAAACCCTGACAGGTGTTTGTTCAACCTCTTCTTAAAAACCTCCAACGATGGAGATTCCACAACTTCCCTTGGAAGCTTATTTCATAACTTAACTACCCTGATAGAATGAAAAAATATAATATAGAATAACAAAGGAAAAAGGGAAAAGCTCAGGATGGATAAGGCAGGAAACAAGTATTTGAAAATTGTAGAAAGAGACTATTCTCATTCTGGGGGAGAGGAGTGAAGGGGAGAGAAAAGCAAGATCAATACATTCTCTGCTTCTCTGAACTGGACTTGAGACATTGCAGAATAATATTTTTGTGGGAATTGAGGAGGGGGTTGTATTTGTGTACACACACCCACACCCCCTTTGGGTGCAGAGCTCTTTTGAAAATCTGTCCCCATGTATCTAAGCCTTGTAACTGCCCCACATTTAGGCTCTTGTTCACAGAAATCTGTATTTTTAAGATATAAAATTAGAAATCAGCATTGTATTTTGCAGCCATTGCAGGGACAATGCAGAGATGCACTATGTTGGTGAGGGCCAAAGTGCACCATCTAGTACCCACCCATCCCTGCCTTATTAGCTGAACTTTGCAAGGCCACACAAAACCGTCAGCTCCTTTCAGATACAGACAAAGACGCAGCATGGGACGTAACTTCCCGCTGCCCGCAGAGAGTAAGTTACAAAAGCCAATTAGCTCATCATGCACAAGCCTCAAAGCCCTTTACAATGTATTGCCACCCTCATTTTACAGCCAGGGAAGAGAAGGTATAGAGAAGCGAAGTGACTTGCTCAAAGTCAAACAGCAGGCCAGATCTGTCCAGTGTGCCTTCCACTGGACCATGGTGCCCATGTTGGATAAGACTGTCAGTGGCCACTGATAGCTTTTGATTTCAACTGACATTAATGTATCTTAAAAATGTATATTAATAAGAGCCTAAATGGGCCAAGAATAGTCTGTGATTTCCCCCTCTCAGAGGAACTGGTTTTAAAAGCTTTTTATGGTAACTCAATTTTACACCCAACATTTTAAGAGACTTTGCTTTTGCCTCATCCATTTAGATCCTTTCTACCCTTTGCGTTCATTCTCCCGCCCTCATCATTTTGCAGCACCCCCTCAGTTCCTAAGGTGGCTGTGAATTCACAGCTATAGTTTTGTGGGGAGGAGGAGAGGGAAGAAAGGTGCGAGAAGATGCAAGTGGGTCTTGTCAGGTAAGAAAGAGTACTTAAAATAATCATAACAAATTCATGATCATAATCAGCCTCTTTAGCCTCCAGGTTAGGAAATGGAAGCTGGTTTTGACTCTTACAAGGTTCCCCAAGGTTCCCCCATACACACACTTTCTGAGGAGAATGCTACACCTTCACAGATCACTTTTCTGTAAGGTTTTCCTGAAATCTCATGCATTCACATACAGGTTTTTCCCTCACCCAGAACTATGTCCTAGGGACTTCTCATTCTTCCCCCGCACCGCCTCATTTAGCAATGCAGGCTATTAGAACCTTCACCATTCATTCACTCTAGGCTACCACTTTATTCCACAGTATTCCTAGTTTCTGCATACACAACTGAATCCTGTAAGACCATCCAGACATCCTATGGAAAGCTACCATCAACTACACAAGAGCAGTGCAGAAAACACCCTCCCATCAAAGAATGAGATCTGTAAAGCTGCTGGTAGGAGGAGTGTAACAATGACAGATACCAGTCACTTGAACTATGGGTCTTCTCTGCCTATGGGTGAACAGATCACCTCTCACCACCCTAAATACCTGTGAGCAGACAGACACAAAGCCAAAATGGTTCAGGAGACATTTGCAAATAAGTATTTCTGATACAAAATTATCTGTCACTCTAAAGAATGAAACTATATCAATGGTGTTTCCTTCCTCAATGAGCAAAGAGGGGAGGTAAGAGGATACGTTGAAAACAATGCCTGGTGAATGGAAGGGCCTTGTTAGTGCACTGTTCACCCTTCACAGTTCCACTACATGTTGTTGGTTCTGCATCTCTCTGCTTGGCTTGGCTTGTGCTGAAACAAAAATACATTATAACATGGAGTTTAAAAAAAATAAAATAAAATAAATCTACTGCCAGCAGATATCCTGGCATAACAGTAACACTAAACAAGCAAAGTGAAGCATGACACTCTGGATATGTGGTTTACAGTTCACATCTGTGTAGTTATTTACTCTCTAGAGTTGGATATAGGACAGATGTAAACAAGGGGCAAGGGTGACATCGGTGTAACAGCACTACAGAATGAGGCGAGCAAGACTTCATCACAACTGTTGTTTGTTTACAGCATCTGACACAACAAGGCCCTGAACCTGATCAGAGACTCCAGGCATGCAATGTAAATATTAAATGATAGAACCCAGAGTTGCATTCTCACTGAAATTCAGCTCACATGCAGAAGGCTTGCACAAGGCCTAGGCAATGCAGAAGTCCTATATAAGACCTCAAAATAGGACTGGCCCTTTGCATGGGGTGAATTTCACCTTGTATGCATATTATTCTCGACGCTGATTGAAGGTTCGTTGCAGACATTCCGACTATTACCCTTAGGGCGTCATCAACTGTTTTAAGCTAGATCACAAGGCTGAGCAAAATAATTTTAGTAACTAACATCATCCCCTATGGCCAACACGAAATATTTTGGAGTCACAAGATCAGTTCAGTTCCTACACTTTATGAAATTGGAACAGTGACTATAGAGCTCTATTATTTTGCCAGACTACTCCCAATTTAATTTTTCACTCACTTCTAATTACACAACTAATGTGTGTGCTACAGAGTAGACTTTACTTAGGTTACCAAATAATCTGACCAAGTTGCATTGAATTAGCCAAATCATTCTGGCAAGGTTTATCATGTAGTTTAAGTGTGAAGACCTTTATTTATGTATTTATTTTTAAAAGTTCAATTAGAAACCATTTAATACAACTGAGGTTCTGAGCTATCCTTATAAAATGGGAACCTTTTCTCCCAGCCTCAATATATCCCTCACCGTAAAGCAGAGCCCTGAGACCTTCTTTATCCCTCAGAGGAGCTAAGAGCACCCCCACGGAGAATGCTCTGTGCAAGGAGGGTAGAAGCTGCTTTAAGCCTACTCCTGCCACCTGCCCCCCCAATAATTGTCTTCAGAGTCCCCCAGAGCCACATGCCTTGGTGAGTGAGGACAGAACCAGCAGAGGGAAGCTGCTGATACCAAAGACATAACACCAGGATTTGCGCAAATATTCTATACAAAGCAACTCCATGCATGACAAAAACTGGAGGGATGTTGACATTATCTAAAAGGAAATCCCACAGAAAGTAACCTTCAGAGTTGTTAGAGGATATTGTTTCACTGTTGAATCTCATTCAATGTTAGATTGAGCGAAATCTAATAAATTATGAGAGCTTCTGACGATATGCTAGAAAGAGGTAACGGGAACACAAACTTTTTTTTCCCCCCCTAAAGTTTGCATTGTTGAGGGAATGTGCAGAGCAGAGCGAATGTTTCTATAAAGCATTTAACTAAAAACCCAAGACATGTGGGTGGGTGATCAGTTACAATGAGAGAATCAGTAACAAAAAAGTCATAAGCTAAAATACTCCGGGTGAAATCCTGACCCTTATGAAGTCAATTAGAATTTTGCTGTTGACTTCAGCGGGACCATGATTTTATCCTAAGGAATTAAAATCATGGGCGTATATTGTGGAACAAATGATCCATCTTCTACACTGCACAGCTAAAAAATGCCTAACCTTTTAAGAAATAAATCGTGCTTTAATTTACTGTACTCTACAGATAGGATTAGTAATGACAGGATAATAATGTCAGCATTATTTTGCCTTCCATGTACAGGATCCGTGTGGTTGAAAGTTCAACATTTCAACTTAGCCTGTTTGTTTCACTATTGATTCTCACCCGGCCTTGCCTATGACTGCAGGCAGGTGGGAATGTATGAGCTCTAACCTGGTCCAAGTGCATGTAGCTCTTTGGAGTTCCTGTATCAGTTGTCCAGCACATTCCGGCTCTCTGCTGGCCGCATGCAGCAAAGCTTTCCGGAGCGTATGCCGGCATTTCTTCTGACGAGATTCTGCCCGCTCCAGGCGGCAGAGGTGCTTATATTTCTGCTGAAAGTAAGTGCAAAGCTGGGTCACCCTGGAACTCCTGCTATCTGAATCATCATCATCATCTGACCTGTGAAGAAAACACAAAATAGATGGTCTTTTTCAAAGAGAACTAAATTTATAACTCTCTCAGAATTATTCAACAAGCATCTTTCTTATAATTTCACACTTAGCTAAAGGCTAAAAATAGCCAGGGATATGTTCCCTAAGAGAAACTCAACCAATTCAAACTGTGGGAATCCTTTTAAATTTTAAAGGTATTTAATCTTCTTAGTATGTCAATATTTGAGATTACATCAATTTATCTTTGAGTCTGACACATCTAAATGTCCGGAACTTGCTGTTAAAAAGAATACTGTTAACCTTTATTTACTGTAAATGTCTCTGAAGATGAAGTTACAGCTTGATTTAAGCTGCAATTATGGAAAGGAGAAAACACTCAGTGGAAAATGATGGAAGAAAGGTCATGCCAGAGAAGCATGGCTGAATTCTAAGAACACCGTACCAAACAGTTGTCCTTTCTTCATGGATGATTTTACTGGGTAAACTTTTTTCTCTTATTTCCCCAGAAAGCTGGCTCCAAGTTCTGCTCTAACTTGCCCTGGGTTTACACCAATGAAACTCCAGTGACTTTAATGAAGTTACTTCAGCTTTACATTGCTACAAATACGATTAGAATCTGGTCTCTGATATTTACTACCCAAATTGACAGGCACTTATGTTGTTCGCAGTGTGACTGTTGTTGTGTTGGTCCCAGAATATTAGAGAGACAAGGGGGTGAGGTATTATCTTTTATTGGACCAATTTCTGTTGGTGAAAGAGACAATCTTTCGAGCTTATGGTCTTATGTAGCTCTGGAGTGAAATCCTGGCCTCACTGACTGCAGGGGCAAAACTCCCATTGACTTCAGTTGGGCCATATTTTACCCCTGGTGAATCAGAATAACTCCAAAGTCCATGTAGATGCACCCACCTGTATCAGAGATGAATTTTTTCCCTTTGTCTTTAGTACATTGGGCAATTTTTTAAGTAGTAAAACTAAGACACTAATATTAAAGCCTATGGATGACTTCCCTGTTATGTGCTGTTATGATGAGATACAGTAAAAATCACACACAAAACACACAGTTATGCATTAGGTATTTAGTCAGAAAGCAGAGTTTACTACAGAGTTAATATACAGGGTAGTGAGAGAGGGATCTGGGTAAGCCTATGCAAGAAACTGAGTAGAAGCATGAACTGGGAGCACCCAATCAGTCAATCCCCATTTACTCAGGAAGGTTTTTCTCCTTTTATTTTCTTTTTCTAAACGGCAAAGCACACACACCATAAAAATACCCAAACCTGCCAAACATGCTCGGTAGAAGTAATAAAAATCATCACTGGGACGTGTTTAAATCTAGGATCTCTCATAGTACCAAGGAGTCAGCTTCACCCTGATAACACTCAGCAAAACAATGTTTATGACCAAGGAGCACTGGAGTGAATTTATTTCAAATAAGACATTCTCCGTTCAGTCTTCTCTGGAGAAAATAAAACTTGGCAATTTTTGCTAAACTTAGCAACCCTAAAGCAAAGGAGTTAAAAACTATGATACAAAGTGCAGAGCTTGATCAGCAAAATCAAATACATTGAAATCCAAGTCTCTGAACAACAAAGCGTATTGCAAAACTAGTTAATGACAGCCTGAATGCTGACCATCAACTGCAATATTTATTAAATAAAATAAGATCCAGAAATGTCAGAGTGATAGCTGCTCCTCTAAGAGAAGGGGATTCAAATTTAATTTCTTTCATGGAAAAACTTGTGCCAAACATTCTCAGTTTAGAGGCGAAAGTTCCTCTCTGTTTGGGAAAGCCTACTTAATACCCATCAGAAAAGTCCATAAAAACTCCAGTAAGGAAGCACAATCATAACAGAAATATAAAGCTATCTATATAAGAACTTAACCAAATATATCCACTGCTAATTAATAAATGGAAAATATTATCAGTTAACATAATTAAGAGTATCCCTTAACATATTTAGATAATGATAACAAAAATAAGAATGCAATGAGTGGGTTAAAACGTCAATTTGATCAATATACAGAATTCCTAGCTTTTTAATTATTTTCTCTTTCTTTCTATTTTAAACAACCACCATGGGGGAGGAAGATGGGTGGGAGTGAGTAGCTTCTCCTTACATGAGGCAGCCAACACAAAAATATGTAATACACACATATACTTATAAGCGCCTAATAGTTATATTATTTAAATAAAATTACAGTATTCGGAACTAAGCATAGCACTAGAGAAAGGAAACAGTCTGCATTAGAAAGTGAAAGTGGTTTTGAAAAGGTTTTGCTTTCTGATTTGAGTGGCCTTCTTTCAGAGAACGTCTTAACAATTATAATAAACTTCTGACTCACCTCCCATTGAGCTGAATGTAGAAAGGTCAAAACATGTATAACTCCTTTTGACTGATGAGTTATGAGATAATTCTGAAAATCACAAGTTAAGAGGCACACAGAGGCCCAGAAAGCACTGCAGAAGTGGCTCTTATATTTTCTGGGAGACAACCAAGTTTTAAATAATACTTAGGACTTTCACTTCCAAGCAAGCCTAGCCAAAACATATATGTACATCCCAAAAGACTTTAAAACAGCAGTCACATCCACTGTTTTTTGGTGTCAAAATTTCAAAAACACATTTTATTTTCACCCTTCTATGCTGAGCTGTTTAAGCAAATTACATTTGATTTATTCTCATTAAGCATGTGTAACAGAGTACTATGAACCAGGATTTAAAGTCTGGCATTTCATTTTTAAAGTATTAATGTAACTGCATGGAAGTCTTTCAATGAACAACCTAACATGCCATCTTTTTAAAAAAAGTGAAACTGTGATGGGATGGACTAGGCCTGAAGGCCCCTGCCATATTCATCCCAGGAAAGGAGATGTGGAGAGGTCCTCCAAGCAGGCTAGAGTGGCTGCAAGGAAGCAGCCAATCAGGGCCTAGAAGGGCCCTATAAAATGGAGCCACAGCACCAGAGACAAGCAGTTCATTGCTAAATTAAGAGGAATGATGACAGAGTTCCTGGCTGGCCAGAGGGAACTGTAGCACAAACGACAGTTCGGTGCTAGTAGGGACTGAGGGAGCGAGAAAGTGCCCCTGGACGTGAACCCTGAGCTAAGGGTAAGGCGTCGGTGAAGGCTGGGGACGTGGGGAAGTGGCCCAAGGAACTGAAGGCAGTTTTGCTAAAGAGACACAATGGTGTGTTGCTGCTATTCTTAGGGTCCCTGGTCTGGGACTTGGAGTAGTGGGCGGGCCCAGGAACCCCCATAGGCTACTGGGAAAGGACCTACAATTGGACAGTAGTAAACTCCCAGAAGAGGACTGAACTGTCAGGAGGCCCAGCTGGAACCACTGTCTCCAGGGAGGAAGCCCTGAGGGTATGGCCCGATACCAGGGCCAAGAGTGGTTTAAAAACCAGGGTCACACCTGACCAGAAGAGGTTGCTCACAAGAGATGAGTGCCATGCCATTACAGGCATGTTCAACAGCATGTACAATTCAGATGTGTTTAACACTGAAAGAATAAATGTTGACTGTTTACCATAAAAAATGAAAAAAGCACTACTTTATAGAAAGGAAGAACAAACAGGTGGTGCCCACCAACCCAGTACTGCTAACGTCAACAAAGGGGCCTCGGAGAGTCCATAGTGTAAAAAATGTCAGATTCCTGGAAAAGGTATCCAGACTAGTTTAGAGGGAGCTCTCTGATTTTAGGAGAGCCAATACTCAGTAATCCAACATAGAGAATGTGCTCTGTTTTTAAAGTGCTGTGATAAACAGCTTCTCTTCAAGCCAATGAAAAGTTCCTGACTTGAGATCAGAAGTGAAATTGATGCACATACCATAACCCAGTGGTTCTCAAACTGTGGACCTTTTATTGGTGAGA
Source organism: Gopherus flavomarginatus (assembly GCF_025201925.1). Taxonomy (NCBI): domain Eukaryota; kingdom Metazoa; phylum Chordata; order Testudines; family Testudinidae; genus Gopherus; species Gopherus flavomarginatus. The sequence goes on along the minus strand of NC_066626.1, from coordinate 19,705,300 downwards.
AATAAGAAACGTGGAGTTGAAAGAGAGAACCTTCTTAAGGACTCCTCCCATGAAGCAGCATTCAGAATAAAATGAGCTGGAAAAACTAATAATCCCAGCATTACTACTGTCATATCTGCAAAAGATGACCTAGGCCTAACTGCATTCTCTCCATATGCAGCCATACTTTGCCAACTGAAGCTCTCTGCTGGTTGCTATTGCAGTTTCTGAGGAAGGTTTTAATGAGACTCTTGTGTGGAGCTAAAATTTGGCAGAGAGAACAGGGCATGCCAAGTAGCATGAAGAAACAGACAGGACAAAGGTGACTTTCTCTACAGGATTTGCCATTGACTAGCTCAGTGTAGTGACCTCTTGTGAATCATTTGCAAAGCCACCACTCTACAATGGAAGGTGAAAGTATAAAGTATTTTTTAATTGGAAAAAAAGTCATTTTGCTATTGGAAGTAACAAAGGAACCACTCTTTGTACTGTTATTCTTTACTACAGAGTAACCAAGAACCCTGCTCTTCCCTCAGGAGGAGATCTGGAGTATGGTACAGGCTAGCAAAACATTGCTGTTAAAAATATATTATATATATATTATATATATATTATATATATATATATATATAAAAAAATAAAATCACTCCAATGTAGTTCTTTTGAACATGATAGGAAAGATTCTAAAGAATCTTTCCACTCTTCCTTCTGCCATTTCTAATACCTCTTTTTTTAAAGTGGTAGAAGCTGTATTTATTTGGTGGGTTTTATTATATATTATTGCCATGCAGTATGCCAGAGGGACTAGTGTTCATCCTCACACCAATCATCTCATTTGTTTGTTCTGTTTTTTAAACTCCAAAGAAGTACCTCGGTGTCAGAGGCTGGCTGGCCCTTAATGGTAAGGCAGGCTCACCGTGCCTGTGACCAGAAAGTTAACCCTTGATGAGTCAGATGGAGACTTAATTATAATTCCTGATCCCTGCTGTGATGGGATGAGAGAGAGGACTACTGAAACAGAGCTGTGAACTCAGTCAGGAGACCCAGGAGGGAGGAGCAAGAGAAGTTCCCTCACTCTGGGAAGGGCCTGATAAGGTCAGGCTGGAGGAGACCCACTGGTGAACAAGACAGGCCCTGGGGGGCTGAGTCAGGACCTAAAAAGGAGCAGGAAGATCCCTAAGGTAAGCTGCCAGAGTCCCTGGGAATGAGAAGCAGTGGGGGAAACTTGCTGGAAAGCAGCAGCATAGGAGAAACTCTGCAAGGCCCACACATACTGGAAAAGAGCAGAGAACTTCAGTGTAGCAAAGAGTGGCAGGAGAATGATTAGTTTGGATTTATTTGGATTCACAGTTGGATTTTTGTTACCCCAGAAGAAGAAGGCTCCTCCTAAGAAGTGTCCTGACTGGAAGACCAAGCCATGGAAGTTCCAGCGAGAGAGACTGACAATCGCAGGGCCAAGGGAAGCGGCCAACAGAGGTTCCAGAGGCAAAGTCCCCTGCAGGACCACATCCTGACACCCGTGGGCACTATGGCAGTGGTTGCAACTATACACGCTTTGGTACTTTCAACATTTCTGCGGCGCTGATGGCTGTAGGCTCATTTTTGAAGGCTACTATCTTCCTTGTGAACTGATAGCTTTGATGGAGAAAAATTACTTCCCATTGCTTTCAGTGGCAAAAACAGTCTATTCTGACCATTTTAGACAAACTTCAATATATACATTGCCAACAAAGTTGTTCAAATCTGGACTTTGTTTTAAATAAACTTGTTTTTCTTTACAAGCAGATGAGAGCTAAGGTCAAATCATCCATGGTGTAGCTTCGGAGAGGGCAATGGAGTTGCAAGCAGAGACCACTTTGGTATTAGTAGTTATAGATGAAGATAAGGACTGTTCATGTCACACCTCCCCCAGGAGCCAGTGTTCCAATGAAGAATTTTCCTGGGCTGAAAGAGGTTTCCCAGCAAGACAGTTACTCTTGATTTTAACTCTAGTGTTGCTAACTCTAAGGATTTTATCATAGTCTTGCAATATTTGTTGTTTTTCTTCAAGGCCCTAGACCTGAAGTCCTGTGAATACACCAGAATCTCAACTTTCATTTTAATAGTAATAAAGTAAGTATATGGCCCCCATGTTTTACACACAAGCTTATGCCCAAAAAAATGTGTTAGTCTCTAAGGTACCACAAGTACCCCTCGTTCTTTATGCTTCAGAATGTGACCCTACAGATTAAAAAAAAAACAGAAGGCAAACAAACTCCAACTGTATTATTTCTAAAATCTCATTAATTTTAAGCCAATAACATGATCTCTGAATGTTGAGCCATACTATCACTGAAAAGTCTAATTGAATACTACAGAGGAAATGTTTCCCTTGAGGAGAAGTATTGAAAACAAGCCAGCCTCATAGACTTAAGATCAGAAGGGACCATTATGGTCATCTAGTCTAACCTCCTGCACAATGCAGGTCACAGAATCTTGCCCACCCACTCCTGGAACAAACCCCTAACCTATGTCTGAGTTACTAAAGTTCTCAAATCGTGGTTTAAAGACCTCAAGGTGCAGAGAATCCTCCAGCAAGTGACCCATGCCCCACGCTGCAGAGGAAGGTGAAAAACCTCCAGGGCTTCTGCCAATCTTCCCTGGAGGAAAATTCCTTCCTGACCCCAAATATGGCAATCAATAAACCCTGAGCATGTGGGCAAGACTCACCAGCCAGCATCCAGGAAAGAATTCTCTGTAGTAACTCAGATCCCAACTTTGGAGATCTGTTGAAAGACACTATTTAACATGTGCCCTTTTTACACTGAAGTAGCTAAATGGAGACTCTAAAATTCAGAATTCTGCTGCTGCTGCCAACCCACTCTGCAGCCCATACTCTCCTTTTCACTCCTTTCCTGCTAACTCCATTTTTTAGTCTGTAGGATGAGCTCATGGGAAATACCGAGCCAACAGTTACACCAGCGGCAAGGACTTGTCCGTAGGACAGCTGGATCTCTGGAAGGCACCTGCAACCCTAGCTCCACTGCCAGGGCCTACAGCCGGCCAGCACAGCCCACCAGCCATACTGGAGCGTTGTTCGTCCCCATTATTGCCTCTCCATATAGCTTTTCTTGATGGTCAGTTACTAGTTTAATGCAGCAAATGTCTGCATTGCCTCAGGCATCGCCATCCTGCTTCAGTGCTGAGAGTCGCCACTAGGTGTCAACATTAAAGAGCACAACCTCCTCCCTCTAAGGCAGGGGTCTCAAAGTCCTGTCCCATGGGCCATCTGCCGCCGGAGAACCTCCCCACTGCAGCCAGGGGAGGAGATGCAGGCAGACACATGCCAGCAATCTCAGCTACAGGCACTGCCCCCCGCAGCTCCCATTGGCTGGGGGAGAGGGACAGAGATACCTTCATTAGTTGCTGGGCAGAGTCAGCCATGGAGGCAACACCACTTTTTTCCACAATAAATACAAGTCAAAATACTGAACACAACTATCTGATGCACACCTTTATGCAATTCTGAAGGTTTCAACTGATCAGTCACTGAGGCCAATCAACCACAAATTGACAGAACTGAAGCATTGCCAGGTGGCTGGTCACACTAAAACTCTCCGGGAGGCGAAGAACTGTATAAAGTTGTATGATATATTTTTTAATTTGAATTTTTTAGAAATAATAAAACTAATATAAAATGTTTTCTTTTCTGAACACCAGCTTCAGTGACACTATTGGCCCGCTGGGAGGATTTGAGAACTGGCACTGGCCCTAAGGTAAATTGCGTTTGAGATCCCTGATCTTAGGAATACCAAGGACTCTGCAAACACTAATGGATTATCAATTCTTTGCACTTATACAGAACCAATTATCCACAGATCCCAAGGTGCTTTCAAGAGCAGGGTGAGCATACTTACATCCATCTCAGAGGATGAAATTAAGGCAGAGGCTGTAACCTACACCCTGCTGGGTTCACATAATCAGTCAGTAGCAGTTCTAGGAATAGAACCCAGGCATCCTGACAGTCAGGGCCGTCCTTAGGCATAGGCAACATAGGCAGCTGCGTAGGGCACCTGAAAATTTGGGGCACCATTGGGTCTTAGTGTCCAGCCTCTTGTTTTCCTATCCCTGTTCTGACCCTTCCTGCAGGCTCCCACAGATGGCTGCTCTAGCCTGATGAGTCTTCCTTGGGAGGGAATCTAGTAGTTAAAAGTGAAAAAACCTCCAGCCTGCCAGACCTATTAGCACAACATTGAAACTATTAAAGAGACATTCAAGGGGTAATAAAGCCATTTAACAGGCATTTGCCAACCCCAAGGTATATACTGACAGGTTTCAGAGTGGTAGTCCTGTTAGTCTGTATCAGCAAAAACAAGGACAAGTCCTTGTGTCTCCTCAAAGACTAACAAATTATTTGGGCATAACCTTTTGTGGACTAGAACCCATTTCATCAGATGCCCACTAAAGCTTATGCCCAAATAAATTTTTATACTGTCAGTTTCTGACTTTACTGACAAAAACAGTTGTGCATTAATGTAATATTTACACAGAACATGTCAGTCTACAGGACCTTAGTTTAAAATTTGCTTTAAAAATATTTCATTAGTGAGCTGGAGAAGATTATAAAATCACATTTCTAAAAAATGCTTGCATAGAGTTTTAGATGCACAATCATCTTTAGCCTTAAATGTGTGGATCTTCACACATAGTTTTTTAAATAAATCCTTCAAAAGACCTCCCTTATCTAAAATACACATTTTAATTACTATAGTTAAAAAAAAAAGTGCTTCCAAGTCTTCCTGTCCTTTCTGTCCATCCCTTCACCACCTCTCCCGCCACTCCCCACTGAAGAGAGCCCTTAAAGGGACAACAGTCCTTCCCTTCCAGATAGCTGGACAAAGAGTTCCCTTTCTTTACTTCTGACTATCAGACAAACTAGTTTTAAAAGTACCCTCCAGCAAAATCAGTACTTTAGTAAGATAAAATCCTTGTTATACCTAAAATCTTTGGAAACATATTTTTTTAAAGTTGGTGAAATTTCATAAACATGTCTCTTGTTATGGAGATCGCACAAAGTAAATTACTGTTCCCTTTTTCTAAAAGTAATGAACATTGTTATGAACACACTAAACCTCTCTGATTAATTTAAAAGAATGTCTTTGTTTCAGTGAGTTAAATATGTAGTAATCTGGAATGCTGGCTTAAGATTTGAGTACATTTAAAATATAAATTCAGCTTAGAAATACTGATGAAGAAAATGTAAAACAGAGAAGAGCTGCATCATGTATTCCATTATATGTAATGTTATATTCAGCAGCACAGCTGACTCACCCTTACTATGAAGTTTTTGCAAATAAATCTCTGACAAACTTCAGGGCATATCAAAAAACCTGTGACTGACATTTTTTATTCCCAAAGTTTAGTCCTTTTAATTAGGTACTTTCTTCATGTCCATTCTGCATGAGGGAGAGTGCATGGAAGTCTCTGAGGGGAACTGTGACTCTCCGCCACCATGAGGCAGGCTGGGCATCTCATTATCCTTTGCTGTCAAGTCCCTCCTCCCCATCCCCCGCCAGGCTTTGAGCTTGGGCTGCCATCCGGCATAGGGCACCAGTTTAATAATACTGCATAGGGCCCCATAAATCCTAAGGACGGCCCTGCTGACAGTCCTGTATTTCAACCTTTTACAGCTTTCTCCCAGAGCTGGGTTTAAAATGTGTGCTTTGACCACTATTATTCTCTCCCCCAACCCTGGTGAATGCTGAATTGCACTCAATGTCAATCACTTGCCTCTATGGTAGAGGTGAAAGTAAGCCAGTATGGTTCGATATGGCATACCAGCAAGAGCCAGTACACCATGCCGGACCGCACCGGCTTCTGTTCTGTGGGTACGTCTACACAGGAGAGGGGGGTGAAAAAAGGAAAAAAGACCTGGGCAGCGAGTCTCAGATTTTAAGGGCTCTGGGCTCCCCACAGCAGCGGCTCTACCAGCTGGACTGGGGCCAGGATTTAAAGGGCTCAGAGCTCCCGCGGCTGCAGGCAGCCCAGAGCCCTTTGAATCCCGCCCGTGGCTCCAGCAGCCGGGCTGGGGCCGGATTTAAAGAGCATGCATCCAACGAAGTGGGTATTCACCCACGAAAGCTCATGCTCCAATATGTCTGTTAGTCTATAAGATGCCACAGGACTCTTTGCTGCCTTTATAAATCTTGAGAGGCACCGCCTCTTCCGGATGAGGGCACGCCCCACCCTCAGGACTCCGGCAGTACCGGTAAGTCCTGTAAATTACTTTCACCACTGTTCTATGGGTACGTCTACACAGGAGAGGGGGTGGGAAATAAAAAAAACAAACGACCTGGGCAGCGAGTCTCAGAGCCCATGTCAACTATCTCAGGCTCACAGGGCTTGTGCTACGGGGCTAACAATAGCAGTGTCAATGCTCTTCCTCGGGCTGGAACCCAGGCTATGAAATCCAGCCAGGGAGGAGGGTCTCAGAGCCCTGCTGTGAGTGTCTGCACTGCTGTTTTTCCCCTCTTTTTAAGGCAACCCCTGTGAGCCTACGTCAGTTAACCCAGGCTGAGAGACTCATTGCCATGTTGTTGAATTTCAGTTTGTTTTGTTTTGTTTTGTTTGGCAGCATAGTGTACTCTATTACTCCTTCTTACTTGAGGAGTATTTCCATTGTTATTTTCAGTGAGGCCTGAGTAGGAATACAAATAAGATTTCTCTGGCATTCAGCTCCACTATCTTCCTGCCCTGCAGCAACTGGGACACAAGCCAAAGGGGAGGTGAAGGATAGTGCACAGTGTCTGTCTACGAAACCAACACAAGTTAATTTAAAACAGGAATACATTCACTACAAATAAAATATTCAGATAAGAGTTGAAACTTTCCTAAGAGCATGGTTTAAAGCAGAATGCCATCCCATAGGAATCAATAGGAGATTCTACCCATCACAGCTGATCTGGTCAAAGATGGAATGAGTTAAGTTTTACTATGTTTATTGTTAAATACAGCGTTAATTTAAAAAAAGCCAATCCTCAGATTTCGATACCTGATTTTAGAATTTAAGTTTTAGGAAAAGATTCAAGTTTTCCATTAAAATCAATGCAAAATTCATAAGAAAGTAAAAAACAAGGTGCTAGCTGCCTTTGGTTAGCTTGCTATCAATTTGAGTAGCTATTAAATTAGTAAGGCAGAGCCACTTTAACAAACCAAACTCATCCATGGAACAGTTTAAATTAATATATCTTCAGAAACAGAGAACATGGTGCAGAATGTCAAAGTAGAATAAGGAATAGATATTTAGTTAATAACAATCTTTACTGAAGCTTGACAAACAGAAATACAATTTTGAACAACTACAAACAAGCAAATGTGTCAACGTTTATCCATAAACAAAATTAGAAAAGGTGCTGAAGAGTCTGACCCTAAAGTCTATGAGTCTATGAGTAGAACTGGGCAGATTAATAGAAGTGTAAGAGTTGCAAATGATGTACAATAATTTATCAGTTATGGTCAATGAAGAGGGTGTTTTAAGTGAAGTGCACAATGTTAAATGAAATAGAAAAATCAACATGTGAAAAGAACATGGAGGATACAGCAAAAGTAAAAAAACAACCACCACCAAATAAAAAATAAACCACAGACTAGGAAACTAATGCACAACCCACTATAAGCTGAAAAAGAAATTGGGAGGTAACATTCCAATCAAATGTTAAGGAGGGGAAGACTATAGTCATAGGAAGAGTTCTTTGACTGGACACATGATCTTTTTTGAAGGTTATATTTGGTTTAACAGATGAACTAGACATACTTCCATGCTGACTGTAGTTTTCCATTTGCTCCCTAATATTATGTTCCCTAATAGCCAGGCTGTGAGGAATACCGGGGGAAAAAAGCTTTAATTTAGCTTTATTTTAAAAATATTTGTAACTTCTATGAAAGCTCGCTGTTTTTCTGCCTTGTGATCCCAAAAGAGCAACTGACTTTCATGTCAGCTTAAAAAAAATTTCTTTTTAATTGGGGAAAAGGAATATTAAAAGGGATGGTTTTGGTCTGCTGATTGTCATCAAAGTTTGGCTAGGTGAGGGCATTCACCATATATTTCCGGCCTTCTCTCAATTTTGATCACCCTTTTGCAGTTCACCATGAAAATGCCTTTACAAATTGGTATGTTTTTCTGCAAGCTGGTGTCCTAGCAGTTCAGTTTTGCAGTTTTAAATATCACATTTGCAAGAGCACAGAAGTATTACCACCATACCCAATCCATGTCTTCTGGAAGAAGGTTCAATGCTTTTAGACACAAGGAAAATATCTGGTTCTGTACTGAAACTGAACCATATTATACAAGCTATAACAAAACTTAAAAAAGGCTGTGATTTCATTTTGTGATTAACATGCCTCAAACTCCTTTCTTCTAGATTATCTCAATTTAATTACAATACTCTGAATGGTATACTTCACTCCCTGCATGCTAAAATGACATTAACATAGAGACACATAGGAACATATCCTGTTGTGAGACGGCACACTCATGGATTACAGATATTTGCACAACATTTTAAGCTGTTCTGCACCAGCAGTACAAAGGTACTGCCAGTTTATAATTAAAACCTAGAACCTGATGTTACTGGTTAGTCGATGAAGGCTTAATACCACTTCTCAATTATCAATGAAAAGAACAGTTATGCAAACTATCAATCCTATATTCCTCCCTACTGTATCACAAACAAATTAATTTATTAACAAAATTATTACTAAAAGGTAGTAAAAACAGAAAAGATAAGTCCTGATTTTGGCCCCAATACAGAAAGTCATCCTGATTCAAAAAGCATTTCAGTGTCTGCTTAAACCCCATTAAGTGGGATTTAAGCACATGTTTAGGTCCTTTCCTGAATCTAGGCCTTTATCCCTGCCCTACTTCAGCAGCAGACTGCTGGTTCTGTGGGACTGAGTCAGAATCGTAGCTCTTACAAATAAATGAACTGAAACAATCCTCACAGGGAAAGGGGAAAAAAAACCATCTTTGCAGAATCTTAGCCCTAGTTAAAATAACTTGCATTCTAGTCCTGGGCATTGCCTGATAATGACATTTGATCTTTTAGCAGGATTATGATAAGACCAAACTTAAAACCAAAAGTGAACCCACTGTCTCCAGAAGCAAAAGAACAATTCAGTGACAAAATTATTGATTAGTACAATTTTCAAAAGACAGAAACAACAAAAGATTTTGAAAAATACTATAGGCTGCTACAATAAGGTTTAAAATTCATCCTCCCATTTTATCTTCTAAGAAATATTCTATTCTCTTTGTACATTAGTTTTTTTTAATTATTCTCCTCATCCAGAGAAGAGATCAGATTTATGTTCTCATCAAATGTAAAATGGAATTTAGAAGTCTACTCTCAGTCTGTTACTGTGATTCCCGATCGCATTTCTGATATTTGAGGCAGAGCTTCTGGATAGAGTTTAACAACATGTTGACCTAGTACTGCTTTATAATAAAAGGTCTTAATTCAGCAAAGCACTTAAGCCCCACTAGCTTTGCTTAAAGTAAAGCCCATGTTAAACTGCTTTGCTGAATAGGGGCCAATACGAACAATACAAAAAAGGATACTTACTCATGTCTTTCATATCTGAGAGTTTCCCGAATAGACCATGCAACCTGGTATGGTGAAGTTTGCTCTGAATCCTCCAACTCTTCTCCACTGTCTTCAGACCAGTCCAGCCCTGAGTAGAGGAGAATTGGAAACATGAAGACTGGATGAAGAGAGACTGTAATCCTCAAATATCTGTGAATAACCTGTGGCAATAACCACCACCAACGGCCTCTGCCTGTTCTATGTCGTACATAGCATAGTAGTGAGGATGCATTATATTTGATTTATTAAGTAATTTTCTCAGTAACAGTTACGATAGCAGCTTCATTATAGTGTATAAACAGCATGTAACTGCATTTTTCAATGATCAGTTTTATCCCTTTTATCTCTTTATTGGCCTTCTTTGTCCCTAAATATATTAAATAAAAGCCAAAACTACCACCAGTCTTATGTAAAGACAAATATCTCTGCTGTGCTCAATGTTAGATTTTTTATGAAGATAAAGAAGAAGTCCCTACCATGAAGAGTGGACAGTCCAATAATTAATAGTAAATGGTCTAAATAAATTACATAACCCTGTTTCTTATTTCTGTACATATTATAGACCCTCTGCTCCCCCTACAGAAAAGCTTGGAGAATAGCAAAACCATGGGAGAAAGCTATAAGGACAGAGGGGGATACACAGCTACACAGTTTGTTCCTCTGTTCTTTCCTGTGTAAATCACCTGCCATCTCCACCAGATATCAGTGAGAAAGGGGCTTCCGCTCCAGGGGGAAGACACAAGAGCTGGGGTCAGTCACTCTTAAGCAGCGTGTTCACCTTCCTACACAGCTTAAGTACACACAAGAATACCAGATTAATTAACAATTTTTGGAGCAGGATCAATTCATTCTGTGATTTTTGTGTCCCTCATTACCAAAGAGCCCAGGACAGTATCCTACATAGCACTGCAGGACTTTGCTGAAAAGGTCAACCAGGAAGGACCATGGAGGGAAGTCCCTCCAGATGTCTGGGCAGGATCAAGCCAGGGTTCCTATGGATTCTCATCTTCTGCATCTTTTCATGGCCCCACCCTATCCTTGCTGATCTTTTAGAGAAGGATGGGAAAACGCAGTTTCCCTTCCAAATCAGCTGATTTTTTTGTTCTTCTCTCATGTGTTTTTACATATGGCCCTAAATATAGAGCAGGAGTTGGGGACAGAGTGTTAAGCTTTTCAAAAAAAAAAATAAATAAAAATGAAATGGCCCCTTATTATTGTATTTTATCCAAGAAGATTTGGGGCCAAGTTTCCAGAGCAGGTGTCTAGAGGCTAGCTTCCCTGTGTTAATTTAGGAACCTAAATACAGATTTGGGGTAAAAATTTCAAAAGCACCTATGTGATTTAGGACACAGGACTTTGATTTAAGAGTCGGGAATTGGAAACCTAAATTCTGGTTCTTAAGTCACTTAGGTACTTTTGAAAATGTTATCTTTGAGCCTATTTTTAGACTTTGAAGTTTGGCTCAGGTGTAAACGCTAAGAAACTTGAAAAATAAAAACAGACTTACACTTCAATTTATTTTACTTGAAAAATAAACTAGCTAAATTGACATTCCATAAAGGCACATGCACAATGGATGCAGTGTAATCAATTTTTTGGCACAAATTAAAAACTAATATCATAAGTAGGGCTGTTAAATCTTTTAACTCCTGAAAGGGGAATGGGGAGCACTGGACCTTTTTTCCATTTTGTTTATACAAACATCAGTTTGCATAGTTTTACTAAAAATTAAGGGTATCTTTTTAAAGATGCTGAAAGTAAGATTCATATCTTGTGCCTGTCAACTCTAGTACTAGGTATTTTCTTAAATAGAAATCCCAGAAGTTTTTCTACCAGGAAAAAAAGTCTCTAAGAATAGTCCATACTGTGAGCCCGCAAGTAAGTATTTATCTACTCCCACACAGCTAATGTATAATTAAGTGTATTATGTTAATTAGCAGTTATAAAATGCTATAATCTTATTTTCATTATCACATTTATTATAGCATAACATTTCCACAATTTTATATATATATATCTGATCAAACATTTTCCTAAAACTAAGTACAATAGGAAAACTTATTTTTATAGAAAGTGTTACTGTAGAATGTGACACATGTGACAAAATGCATCACATGTAGAATACTACTCTTATGCAGGCTCATGAGGCCAGACAACTTTCTAACCTATTTGGGAATCTTGACACTTGAGATGGTCCTGGTATCCTCATTCCTCAAATTAACTGCATTATCCAGAGAATCATGAAACAGTTCTTTCAGAACAACATCCTTAAGAGACATGCTGTAGGATACTAATTAGCTTCCCAACAAACAGCCAAATTGTCCCACAGGTGCCAAAAGGCAGATCTTAATAGCAAATTAAAAATGATTTATTGAAATAGCAAAAATTAGAGATGTTTGTGATGTGTGCCACTAGTTAAATAATTGCCCCCATACTAGAAGTAAAAAATTTTTAAGATACAAATGGCTTGCTGTTTCTATTTCTATTGTATTACATTTCTAGTTCTTGTTTCTCCTATTTACTGCCCACTTTCTTACCCCTGTAAAACTAAACTATAATCTAAAGCTAAATTAAAAAGCAAGGTAACAGCGGTGTATGTATCTCAACCTCCATTTACAATGGAGACAATGAGCCACCACCTTATCCATATTCAAATACCTCTTAAAATTTCAAAAAGCCGTATTTCCACAAGCAGAACTCAGTAAAACAATTTAAATTAAAAACAAACCTACCATATAGGCAGTTAACACAATGATTAAAACTTATTACTGTGGTGTCTGCATAATAATAAATTAATAATAGTATATATTATTAATGGGTAAAATGGACAACTTCTGCAGATAATCATGGAAGAACAGCACCTTCACAATCAGCTTCTGAATGCTCATTCTCTAGTGGAATATACCACTAGTCTCTCTTTTACTGAATCAGATCCCATATCTTCGCAGTTTGCGCTCAAAATTCCCAATGAAGTCAACTGGTGTTTTGGGAGTGCACAGAATGCACATTCAAAGCCTCAAAGTTGTATTTGCACTTTCATTCTACAATCTCCTTTTTTCATTAGTTTAATATTCGGGTTTTACAACATAGCCTCTATGTCTATCTGGTCTATACACTCAGCCTAGGAACACTCAGGACCATCTTTACCACTTCACTTGAAAACGAACAACAAAAACAAAAAACATACACACCTGAGAGTGAGTTATACCTCAGTTTGGCCTCTCAAAATCATTAACTAGCATTTTTTTTAACAAGTGATAAAAAATAAAAAAAAAGGTGGTAAAACAGATGTGACCTGCCTATACATCTCTTGACATATTTCCCCCTTTCAGAAAGGTATAAGTGCATGTCCTGATGAATTTAAAGGCATATACTCTCATAGCAACCAGAAAAAACAGTGCAGTGATGTACGTAATTATCTACCTACCTAAATGTGGAAACAGATCAGTTTCCAGCTGCTGTTTTCGAGTGCACAGTTTCACCAGTCTCTGTAGCCGGCTCATGCAGGATGAGTGTGGAGAAAAGGCTGTGGCTTTCATGAGGACCCGATCAGTCCTTGGTGGGTCCATGACAGGAGCCCTGGTGGGTGGCAGGAGAGGCAGGGGTCTCTTGTTAGACATCTGCCTTGCTTGTGCTATAGTGTGTGTGGTGGGTGCCACTCCCTGCATTGGTAGGCTGGTGTTCTGAGGTTGAGGTGACTTGCAGACTAAGCCCTGCGATAGCCCTGTAGGCTTTAAAGAAGTTGATAAAGGTGGCAGATGGGAGTGCTGCTGCTGCTGCTGCTGCAGTGGCTGCTGCTGCAAAGGTGCAGGAAGGGGGCTAAAGTGCTCTTGGTGAACTTTTAAAATCTCTGTTTCTCTCTGGCGCTGCCGGTTTTGGGCCAACTTGCTCTGCAACTTTTTCCTCACCGTTGCCCCTTTCTTTAAGTCGTCATCCTCCTCATTGAAAGCAAAGGGATCTTCTAACTCTGCTTCCAGGTAGTGGAGAGGAAGCCTAGCCCCGGGTGGAGAGAGGGACATCCCATCCAGTCCATTGGACATCTTCAAGGCCAGCGTGGGCACTGTCAGACTGAAGGCCATAGCATCCATCTGGTGCCTGACCTTCACCTCCTCTATTGGATCATTCTTTTTCTTCCTCTCCTTTTTAGGTATAAAGCCAAGTACCTGTAGGTGGCTGTTGCAGTACCTTCAAAAGTGAAAACAGTAAGTTCCTTTTTCTCTTCTTTAAAACAAACACGCTTAAGAAAGCAAAAAAGATGAAACCACAAACAGGAAACCCCAACAACAACAAAAACCATCTGACCTGCCACTGAAAAAATTAGATTATTAACTCATGTTTGTGTACTAATGAGTTTCTACAATCACCTCCCATCTTTCAGATCCATAATATAAAATAAAAACTTCCACATGAGAGAATTTATCATTTTTGGATTTTTAAAAAGTCTTAGTATGTTATTCATATGAGAGCCAAATACCTATCCTTTAAAAAATATATATATTTATCTATCCCTCATATCCTTAACGGACACATACAGGGCAAGGTGAACAAGACAAATGGACTGTATGATACATTAGAACAGAGGTTCTCAAACTGTGATCCGTGGACCACCAGTGGTCTGCGAGCTCCAGTCAGGTGTTCTGTGGATAACTCCTGCTAAGGTGCGTGCCTTGGCGACCTCACACAAGAGAATGAAGAGCCACTCAACTAATTGGTGGAGCCGCACAGACGTGGCTCCACTAATTAGGTGCCTGGATCCTGCAGAAGACACAAATGTAAGGTGAGGTGGTGGCCTTGGGAGGAATAGGGGGTATGTGGGAGGGGACAGTGGGGTGAGAAGAGGGGGTAGGGGGCATTTGGGATATGCAGGGCTGCGGTGGCCAGAGAAAGAGGCAACGTTCCCCAGCTACAGGGCTGTGGCTGCCGGGGAGAGACCCCACTCCTTCCCAGCCCCAGCTCGGTGGCTGCTGCAGTGGAGGGAGAGACCCGCTTCCTTCCCAGCCCCAACTCGGAGGCTGCTGCGGTGGGGAAGAGAGGGAGAGAAGCCCCCCTACTTCCCAGCCCCAGCTCAGGAACTGCCGCGGCAGGGGAGAGGGTACATCCATTGCATTAGAAAGGTAAGAATACTGATACACCTCTACTCCAATATAACGTGACCTGATATAACATGAATTTGGATTCAACGCGATAAAGCAGTGCTCTGGGGGGGCAGGGCTGCACGCTCCGGAGGATCAAAGCAAGTTCGATATAACGTGGTTTCACCTATAATGCGCTAAGATTTTTTGGCTCCCGAGGACAGCGTTATATCGGGGTAGAGGTGTATTAAAATATGAGTTGTGTGCTTTTTATTTGTAGAACAAAAAACAATTTATTATTATTGTTTTATTTATATAGCGGTTTTATCCAAAGTGCTTTACAATAGTTAGCGAACGGTACAAGCAACATTTGGAAAGATCATTAAGTGGTCTGCCAAGATCCTCAGCAATTTTGAAGTTGTCCGTGAAAAAAAAATATATATATTTGAGAACCACTGCATTAGAATATAAACTGAAGGGCCCTGACAAGAAGAAAGCTATTAAGGGCCAGTCAAATGGAATCATTTTAAAATCCCACATTTAAAATTATAATAAAGACTACTATCTCTGCTATCAGGCTGTTCTTTCACAGAGAGTAAATTTGCATGGTTTCAGTATGATGTACGTTGACAAGATAGAGCTAATACACTTCTGTGACTGAGACACAAATTACAAGAGGCTTTTTCCAGGGACAGTCTCGAATTGGAGATCTTTGCTGAGAAGGGCCACTATTTGTGTTTGATGATTAAGCAACTAAATAAATGGCTTTAACTGTATGTTACTTTCTATGGTTAAGTACATATCATAAAGAGCAACTGAGTAAATCAGATCAAAAACTATATTAATATAGGCAAAAAAGTTCTATCCTGGCATCACTGTGCATTGTTTATATAATGTAATGAAAATGTACACTCACATTATAGCACAAATATGGATTTCAAGCTGCTATCAAATGAACTCTTTTCTAGTTAATTTTACTTTAAAACCACTGACAGTCTGTCTCAAATGTATTAACACTAAAGGACTAAAAGTAATGATGATCTACAGTGACAGATGACATACTAGATTAGGGAATCTAACAGATAAACAATTAATTCTAGGCTGTCTAGATACTCTAGAACCACCAGGTGATTGGGAAATAGCAACTATGATTTCTCTGCACCTGTGTAGAGTCTCTGTTGCCAATGGAGATCTGCCTATTTCAAGTTGCAGGATTGGGGACCACAATTCTTATATTTAAAGAGACAGATTCAAGGAAGGAGGCTGAAAATTACAGGCTTGAAAGTTTAACATCTGTATTAAAAACTGGAGATATTTATTGATAGCTTACAGACCTGTTCGGGGAGGTACTATTTAATAGCTATGAGTCAGTATGCATTTTAAAATGAAATTATTTTTCGTCTATGTGGAGAGGAACAATTGAGTTAATATTTTCAAAACCTCATGACAAAATTTAACACTACTGATCAGTGGTTCTCAAGCTGTGGATCAGAACCCCAAAGTGGGTCACAACCCCATTTTAATGGGGTTGCCAGGGCATCTTAGACTTGCTGAGGCTCAGGGCTGAAGCCGAAGCCTGAGGGATCCAGCCCTGGGCAGTGGGGCTCAGGTTATAGGCTCCCTGGCTGGGGTTGAAATCCTTGGACTTCAGCTTTGACCACTATCCCACCCAGGGCAGTGGGGCTCAGGCTTTGACTCCCCCACATGGCACAGTGGGAATCAGGTGGACTCAGGCTTCGGTCCCCGTCCCCCTCCGGGGTCATGTAGTAATTTTTGTTGTCAGAAGCGAGTCATAGTGCAATGAAGTTTGATAATCCCTGCTATAGACTATTGTCTAAATGTAAGGTAGTTAATAGATTACAAAAGGTAATGAATTAATAGGTAGAAAGCAGAGGGCTGATACTAAATGTGTGCAATCTTTGTGGAAAAGTGTGAGAAGGCGATTCCTGCAGAAGGCATACTGAAGTACTTTTTTTTTTTTTTTTTGTAAATTGACAGCTGTAATAGATAAAAGTCATTCAGGACATAATACTGCTTCTGTTGAAGTCAATGGGAGTACTCACATGCTTATTGTTAAGAAATTAAGTATTTTTAACTAATATAGGTGTCAGTCTAGCAAGAGACACTGTCAGAATGATTTAATGGGAAAAAAAGTACAAAACAAGCACAATGGAAATGTTTCCATGCTGGGTTTTTTTTTTTGTTTTGTTTTTTTGGTTAATCCAATGAAAATAGTTTTGTTTGGTTTAAACATTTCCCTGCAGTGTTTGTATTGCAAACAACGCAGCCCTGTACATGGGCACGAGCCAGAAGGTGAAACTGAGTAATCTATTTTCATTGCACAAATCAAAGGAAACACAAAAAAATAAGTAAGAAAGGACAGGGAGTTAGATTGCAAAAAACTGCCAGTTTCAAACTATTTGTTTTTATATAAATAATTTTTAATCTGACATTTTCTCTTTAATATGGTAGAGGGAAAAACTCTGGATCTTTTAAATCCTTAACGGATAGTACTGCAGGATTTAAAGTTAATAGAACATTTACTTATACAGGTAATCTCTCTAGATACAAATCCAAAGATATCAGGCTATCATTTCATGAAACACTGGTTAGACCACCACGTGCAGGCCATTCCTATGCTACAAACAAAGAGTGAGTCTGTTCTTTAAGCTATGTGTATTGTTAGGGCTTCTGTTTTTCTGAGTTTATTAATTTCATTTTTGGGGGGTTATTTTTAGCAATTTGTGAGTTTTATATATATGTCCTAAATTGGGGGGGGAAGAAGAGGTAGTTCAGGGCTCTCTTAGAATATACTGTAATGAGTAATCTCTGTAATGTTCCCTTGTGCACTTTAACATAGTACTGTTTCAAACATAGCAGTACATTAAAGCACACTAGAGAATCTTTAGTGCACATCAGCAGGGTCGACATAGACCAATTAATGTGCAACACATTAGTGCAGTTAAAATCATACCCCTGTAGTCCAAATTACTGCTCCTTGTAGATTAGCCCTTATATACACAAGTAACCATTTCTGATGTTTATTGGATAAACACCAATTTCTATTGATGAGTAGTGTATTATTGATGTTTATCAGTTAAAACTGAAAATCGGAAGCCATAAGTACTTTATGCTGAATGTCAAATACGATCATTTCTCCTTCCCCACCCCAAAAATCAGTGATAAAAACACCTGTCACTCTGGCGTAGACAGGGTGAACTGTGATCAACACACACTGTAAGGGAATGTGGTTGATATCTATTAGAACTAACAGTCAAATGTGGAGTATACAAAGGATATTAAGCTCCACTGACTTCCAGCAGAACAATCACTTCAAGGGTGAAGGGATTAGGGGAACCATGTTTACACCTGATGTCTAACACACTTTGCTTTCTAGTGTATACAAGAGCTTGGAGTAGTGATGAGTTCCAATTACCTTACTGAAAGAAAGATCTCGTTAAGTTGAAGAGTATCACATATGTTAAGAAAGATGAAAAAATGGAAAGGAGGGACTTACAATTCAGAAGAGACTGACAAATGTGGATGTATTTCATTTTGAAAGAAGACAATTAAGAAATGAAATGATAAGTGTTTAATCTATATAAAGTGTAACGTAACATAATTAAAATAATACAATTGAGCTTCATTATCTATTTGCAGTACTTGGACAGATCAGAATTAGGGGACAAATTCAAAGTTAAGAGGGAACATGTAATTTTGCAGAGAGGCTTGAATAGGCAGAATAGACTTCTAATTGAAGTGATGAAGTCGTGTACTAATAGATTTAATTTGAAGAACTTGAATGGTTAATAATTAATTTAATAAGTTAAAGGAATATTAACTATTTTTCTGCTTGGGGGTCAGGAAATAATTTTATCGTCTTCTGATCAGATCTGAGGCTTTTTGCATGTGAGTGCAAAGTGTTGTAAGTTTTTTTTTTAAATAAGCTTCCAAATTATATAGGATGGAGATGAAAGTTATCAAAGCGTTCTATGGCTTACTTCTGATCCTACCCAATTATGTAACAAACTGTAGAACAAAAGTGGGTTGTCTGTCAGATGAAATACAAAAGTCTTGGCATAGAAAATTAAAGGTGGCAAGCAAAGGATGAAGAAATGGCAAATATCTCCATACTGAACTGACTGTGAAAAGTCAGTCTCCTATGACATAGATATAGCCACATCAGCCAAGAACTGTCATTTTGTGCCTGCTCTCAAATTATTATTGGAAACTCATGAAACCCTATTGCTAAACTGCAAACTCTATTCTGAGACGCCGTCTTTGAAAATATTCATTCCAACATCTCTCATTTGAGATTCAAGTTTTACTCCCTTCTTCACACACCTGCTATCCTCAGCTTTCAAATGCTGTAATGCAATGCTTGTCGTGCGGTTTAGTTATTCTGATACAACGCACTCCAGAAGTTAGCACAGTGTACTGTACACATTTTGATACACTTTATTTTACACAATGAATTGGTTTCACGCTTGAAAGATTAATATCAAATTACACGGGGACGCATGGGACCTAGGAACTTTCACTTACGTTTTGGAGGTTTTATAAAAAGTATGGTTAGAAGGTAAACAGGGATTTTGGCCCACTTAGTTCTTGCATCTGAAATGACAATGTATCGTTTGATCTGACAATTTCCATGATTTTTTTTTTAAACTTATCTCCAGTCTTTACCGGATATTAGCAGAGGAATGGTCAATGATTATCAAATCATGACTTGAAATTATTCATTCTGTGCCATCTGAGCATTTGCCTTAGAGCTTTTGGTAAACGTTCTTCTCACTTCATCAGTCTCAACTAAAATGGCAGGTGAAGTGCAAGTTAATTTAGAGCACAATCCAACTGTTGTTTCAGACAACAGATGGAGCTGGGAACCGAAAAGGAAGTTATATGTAGGGCACAGTGGGAACACTAGTAATAATGTGAAAGGTTAGGGAATGGCAGCTAATAAAATGAAAGGTCAGTGAAGAGCTGTCCATTTCTTTTTTGTCATATTCTGTTTACTTTTGGGGTTAAAAATAATTATTTCCATGGTACAAATTCCAATCTCAGATAGTGAATAAACAGTTTATTTCATCGTTTGAAATACTATACTAATGGTGTGATAGTGTCTCTTCAGAAATATAATATCATGGGCACCATGCAGCCAAACTTAGAAGTCAGCCACATTTCTGACCACAACTTGTAGGCAAGTCAGACACAACATAAGGAAATTAAAACCAAATTCTGTCCTTACTTATACCCCGTGCAACTCCAATGATGTCAATATTTAAACCAGTCTTAAAGGGCAAGGAAGAATGGTCTTGTGGCTAAGGCACAGGATTGGGATTCTGGAAGTCTGGTTCCAATTCCTGGCTCTGCCACAGACTTCCTATGTAACCTTGGGCAAGTCATTTAATTTCTGTGCCTCAATCCTCCTACTGTGAAATAGTAATACTTCCCTCCCGCCAGGGATACTCTGAAGATATATTTATTAACATGTGTGAAGTGTTCAAATAATATGGTTACAGGGGACATGTGAGTACCTAAACTGAGGGAGCCCTGAACTTTGACTCTCCCTTGAGCTCCCCAAACTCTCACCAGGAGCCTATGCACTCTTGCAACTCCCCAGTTATATGTTTTTCCAACCCCTCCAAACCCAGATGTCCAACCACAATCTTCCTCAAGCAATTCAAGCACCTTTTAAGAGCATCAATTCCCAGGTATACTCAGTAGAGAAACAAATGAAGTGGAAAAGTAAGTATTATGTAAAGGTTTGATCAGTAGAGTTTGAAGTGAACTTTGAGGAAAAGCAATAATCTTGCTTGAATATATACTTTGCTTCTTCCTTTTCCATCTGATTCCCCACAAACAACAAAAAAACCCCACACTGGTCTTTAAAAAAAAATAAAAGAAAGACTTACAGAAACATACTGATATTCAATCTGTTTGACCCCTTTCTCCCTAACCATGAAGACAGTTCCCAATCAGTAAGACCAAACTTGTAGCCAAGTTGACTGAAGCTATTTCCAATTCATGGAGGGCCACCATCACTCACCTACGGTCCTCAGATTTGGGGATAGGGTTGGTGCAGCGTTGGCTGTTATACTTGGCCACATATTCACATTGCTTGAAGGGGGCAGTCTTGTCCTCCAGAACGTGTCTGATACAGAAGGCGTAGCCGTTAAGTCGCCTTTGCTTGCACAGTTTGGGGCTATATGAGCACAAGGGCTTATTGTCAACCTCAGAGAAGTGTATGTGTTTGCCTTCATACATCACGTGACTCTATTCCTTGTGAACATCAGCTGAAAGAACCAAAAATGTTAAGATAAATCACATGGAAAAAAAGATGCATTAAGTTCTGCATTTTGTTTTTGCTGAGGGGAAGGGCACACGACAGTACCTGATTTTAAATCTTCTGTACCATATCAATGTTAGGAAAGAGCCCCAAGCAGACCACTATCCTGGAATGATGACGAGTCAGATGAAGCAGATTGTCTAAGGAAAATATAAAAAAGGTCCAAATCGGTCAAGATTAAAGCAGACGGGACCGTTTTGCATAGTAGGCAAGGTGTTGGATGTTGTTTCTCAGCACGTGGCTCAGCCAACACTCAACAAACTGGATTAATTAGATAATCCACAGCCAATTATTAAATGGAATGTAGACATATCACTAACCCAAATTTTTGCACGCTAGTATTCAGTGGAATACCTTGCTCAGAATAACCTTCTGAAGAGAGCAGCCCTGATATGTTAAAATTTAATTTCAGCACTCACGCAGCACAGGTACGTTTTTGTTATAGCTGCATGGCCCACATCTGGTGTATGGTATTTGGAATTTGTAATCCCCACAGACTCTGCATAAATCTGTAATCAGCCTTTCCCAAGGCCAGCCAGATTTTACTTACTTTGTCATGCTTATTGGGTGAAATCCTGGCTCTACTGAAGTCAACAGCAGAACCCCCACTGATTTCAGGAAAGCCAGGATTTCACCCATTAGCTGTAGCACGGAGTCATTTTTTAAATGCAGAGGTTCCTAAGGTATATAGAAATAAATCTGTGATCTCACATGCCACCCCTTTCATTTGTGATTTCCCACCACTCTGGAGTTTTTAGCAATCACTTCCTTCTTTTCCAGAGCAGCTTTCAATTAGGTTCAGCTCTACATACATGATACAGCTGCTTTGCTAATGCCCAACTTACATTGTGCAAAACTGTTTGTAATGATTGAGTTCAACTATTAACTAAACAAGCAACCCTGAAGAATTGAAACGCAGTCCTGAAATTGCTGTGCTCCATTTTTTCAATTATTAAGTTTTGTACACCATGTACGTAGAAGTGCTATTCATGTGATAAGTTGATTTGTCATATGCTTGTGTAATTTAACACATACCCAGGATCAGCTGACCTATCCTCTCCCCCACTAATCCTTCTTCCTGGGAAATATTTTAATATTGCAAATCACTGTGGAGCTTCAAAGTCTGCCAGAGAAAGGTTTCCTCCTCCCCACCCAAAAAATTGCACTCCTATCTGAAGCACAGGTCAGTCCTGGGCCACAACAGCTTTTCTATAAATGAAAATGTCATACCGTAAAAGTTAATTATCCAGTGGCCCCACAGGACTAGAAAGGGAGCTTTATATATTGGAAATGGGAGCTTCTCACTATGGTCTAGTGATCACTTCCCGCCTGATAGCTCCCTGAGAAAACTACTTTAGTGTTGTGACATTTTTAGGTCTAGAAAAGCTGTTTTAAGTCATTTGTGTGAGTGTTAGTTAAAATGTCTCTCACACCAAGCATTGCACAGTGGTACTTCGGGTAGCAAAAGCACCTGGATTTACAAGGAAAGGGATATAAGAAATAATTTCAATAAACTGAACAAATTCTATAAAACATTCCCGACAGTTTTACATGTAACATATGTTACATATGCCACTGAATACATGATGGGGTAATATGTTGTAAAGTGTTTACTGATAAGTTTGGAGGGAGCTACATAACTCATCTGTGAATAACAAGGGCCATTCCAAACACATGCAATAAAACTTTTATACCAGATCACTCTCTGCGCGCGCATACACACATGCGACTTTAGTACTTCATTTGCACCAGAACAATGAAGCACAAATATAAATCAACATCTTATCATACCCCAAATTATACTATTCAAGACAACATCAATTACTTTAACCAATTTCTCTGAATGCACCAAGGAGCGAGTACTATAGAAATTCAAAACCAGTCACCAGAATATATCCCATCAGAATGGATTGGAGATCTATTGTTTCCTTGTACTTCCCAGTCTGTCTGTATCCATCTGTTGTCTCTTGTCATAGTTAGACTGGAAGCTTTTTGGGACAGGGACCATCTTTCTGTTCTGTGTTTGTGCAGCGCCTAGCACAGTGGGGTCCTGGTCCATGAACAGGGCTCCTAGGCGCTACAGCAGCACAAATAACAATAATAATAAAGCAAAGACTGTTAAGGCACTGGATCTGCTCTTTAAAGCCATAAATGGTTTCAATCCCAGCTATTTGAAAGATTGCTTCATCTACTACTGTGGCTGTTGAGATAATCTGAGGTGCTCTAGTTAACTGCCTGGTAAATTTGCTTTCCTCTTTGGTTAGTCACAGCTTGGATTTGGTGACATGCAGGAGAAGCTGTACATTCCAACTGTTCTCCTGGGCTTTTGCAGAGGAGGATGTGGGTTAACGGAGATTATTTAACACAAGTTTGGTAATCCATTTGGGCAAATCCTTGAAAACTTGGGATGTCTACCATTAGGCACATTTAGGCACCTAAATAAGTAGCCTGAGTTTCAGAGGTATAGAGCACCTGTAGCAACCACAGCCACCTCTGAAAACTGGGTGACTCACTAAGAAATTATTTAAACTATATTTTTATACCATTTCCTGTAACAAAAAACATACAGAAAAGTATTTATTTCTATTCTTAATTTTAACAGTTTTTAAACTTACACCTCCTGTTCCCCCCCCTCCCACAAAAAATAGTTCTATTAAAGACACAGTTCCATTGCAGATGCTAAAATGCAAAGACTGCAGACACTGGGACTTACTCTCCACTGCCTTGCATCTTGTGCAGTCATTTACCTGTGTACAATCAGTGTAAAATGCTATGAAATCAGCAGCATTTTCTGCCTGCTTTTCATTGGCATACGTGACTGATCAAGTAGCACGACAGTGAAGAATCAAGTCTACTGTAGGGAGAAACAGTATTTCAGCACAATGATCTCACAAAAATGGATTAATCAAGGGAAAGATGTTTCTATAAAACACACTTAAGTAGCCTTATTAGGAAGGCCTTGCCAACTATTAGACAAAAGGATTCCCTTTTGAAACTATGGTTTGGAAAGTTATCACATTTTCAAACTGTTTCAAAAGCTTTGCCCTGAAATCAAAATCACACTAACTGTACAGTGTTCATATACATATCACTGACATGGTACCAACAAGAGAATCATTCCCTGCATCATCCAAAAATATATTAGCCATTCTCAAGATTTCATTTTGAGGAACTAATTTAAGACAAATTTTTATAAAATAAAAATAATCTTTCATCATAAAATCAGCAATCCAGATAATGCATTCTGTTAAATAAAGTATTTTATTCATTGGCTGGCCGTGTTCTCTCTCTCTGATGAGCATTTGTGGAACTAAAATAGAGGTGATAAAAGTGATTTAATTGTATTAAAAACATACATTGTAAAGGAAGTAAAGCTTTATGGAGATCTCAAACATCTTGGAAGGAACAAGACTGTTTTTGATACAGATTAGGAAGTCTTGTTCAAACACCTGCTTTACCCCCAGGATAACTTGTATTGATGTCAAAATAGACACACACAACTTAAAAAATAAAGAATTCAGACTTTTGTCCAAAAAGCCTATTCCTACTGTTACAAGGAAAAGCCAAGGTTACTAGAACAGAAAGCAGCAGGGAGCTGCAAGGGGAGGGGGGAAATTGTGGCAGTTTTCATACGCACAATGGAAAAGGATTTTTTTTTAAATAGGAAAATGTGACTGTAAAACCACAAAAATTAGCATAGGACCCTCCCAACGTAAGTTTAACTCATTTTACTGACAAGATTTCAAGCTGATCAAGTCCCGAGTGTAAGTGAGCTCAGAATAAGGTTTGTGTCCACAACAAGCCAGATTTCTGTTCTTTAATTATTTCCTCTATAACCATTAGTAGAACACTGTATGCCAAGTTCTGCCCTCAGTTACATCATACAAAACCAATGGAGTCAATAAGGTTTGAAGTGTGTAACACAGAGATGAATTCAGCCCGATAGGTCAACTTTTTCTTCCTTCCAGAGAGGGAAAAATACATACATACGACTGCCACAGAAATTTCACTGCTGGCCTCTTTACTACCTATTCCCCACCTCATCCCCTTCTCTCTCAGCCACAAAAGTCACCCACCTAATTACACCCACTGTTTTCTTCTCCTATTCATTTCTTCATGCCTTCTTTCTTTATAGGCCTTGACTAATCTTTCACTGGTCAATCACGGTCTCATTCAAATCTTTCCTCACAAATTTATTTTGTGAAGATTTTCAAAGCTGATACACCAAAGAAAATCAAAAAAGTTATTTAAAACTGTTCCAACATAACTAAGAAGATATACCCTAACCAACCAGTTTCATTGCTGTAGTTTGCCCATAGCCAATTTCCATGAACGGAATTCCCTTCTCCATTAAGAGACTTCCCTATCACTTTTCCACTGAGGTCTGTTATCATGCTAGCTGTGTTTCTGGAATTAACTTCAAATGTAAGCTCCTCAGGACAGGCACAGTGTTTTCCTTTTTATTTATGTGTAAGGCACCACGCAGAACTATGATGTCATATAAAGTATAAACAATTAATAATAACAGAAAGCAATGGATCTTTGGGGGAGGGGGGAAATCGCTGTGAAGTATCAGGTCATGAACCCAGGACTGGGTACCCCCAAACAGCTGCTCGATCCTGGCCCTGCACCCAATGTCTGCTGAAATATGGTGGACGGACAAGCTAATAGCACTGCAGCAGGGGTTTTCAAACTGGGGGTCAGGACCTTTCAGGAGGTCACAAGGTTATCACATGGAGGGGGTCGTGAGCTGTCAGGCTCTACCCCAAACCCCGTTTTGCCTCCAGCATTTATAATGATATTAAATATATTAAAAAGTGTTTTTTAATTTATAAAGGGGGGCTGCACTCAGAGGCTTGCTATGTGAAAGGGGACACCAGTACAAAAGTTTGAGAACCACTGCACTACAGCGTTCGCAAAGGCACCACCCCCAGGAGCTCTGATTGGAGGACTGCTTGACTCCACCGACTGGTCCAACCACACTAAGTCAGAAGGAGGCACAGGAAGTTCGCCCGCAACAAGATGACTTCCTGTTGTGGCTGCACTGGACTCTGCTTGTGCCTACCTCCTGCACCTAACCCCCATGTTTCTGATTCCTGCTCTGTTCCTGGCTCCTGCCTTTGCTCCTCCTCCCACTGTGCTTCTGCTCTTTGCTTGACCCTGGCCTCTCCTCCAGTTGCCTGCCCTTACAACTTGCTTCCAATCATCAGTTACCAGTCCTGGTTCTGACCCTCGCCTCTGACGCTGCTTGACCGTTGGCTCTGGCATTTGGCATCTAATCTCAGCTCTGACCCTCAGCTTCAATTCCTGGTTCTGACTCTGACTTGATCCCTGGCTCTGGTAATTGGCAGTTGAGTCTGGTGCTGACACTTGGCTCCCACTAGACCTGATTCCTGCTCTGACTATTAGGCCAGACCCCACATATTCCAGTCCATATCAATCACTGGGTTAGAATTACTGGATTCTGTGCATATGCACCAGGACAAACTCATGTGAACAGTACCTTGTGAAATATTCTGTCTGATAGGAAGTGATCACTTGCATCACTGTAATCATATAGCAGTAGATTTAATAATATACAACGATAACAAAAACAAATCTAGCCATTACATAAAACTGGAGCAGCTGCCTATGTCTTAATATTGCAATTCGATTTTCAGGGGCAGATCCCAGTGCCCATACAATGAAGTCAGAGGAGCTGTGCAGGATCTGTGGGTCTGATTTCAGGATCAGAGCCTATGTAAACAAAATGAAACCCTGGATCTAAAGAAGCTTTTTCTTTTTATTACCACAGCATATACATATTGCAAGAACTTTATATTTTTTCATTTTGATCTGAACTTGTATTTTACAGTGAATGAAATACAGTTCTTTTTTACAGAATATTTCTTGCCACTAAATAAGCAAGTAGAGCAATACATTGCAATAAGCGCAAGTAGCTTATCTGAAAAGAACTGAAACCATGTTTGTTAAACAGTGGGTGGAAGAGAAATTATTTTTGTCCCACAATATTCAGTAACAGATGAAGACTGTGAAATGTGGACTTCCTCTGGAAAGCCAAGTGCTTTACACCCAAAATATCAGGGCATAAAACCTTCTGAAACTTGATTTGTATCTTTTGTGCCTATGCTAGAGACTGCTTCAACTCACTCTCCAAATTTGTGCATGCAGTTATCCCATGTATGCACACAAGCTACTTAAAAACCAGATCTGTGTATGAAAACCAGAAGTCACATTTTTAGAAGCATGGGCTATATATTAATAGATAATTTTAAAGAAGTGAGGTTTAATATTAGTCAGCAGCAACAGGGAGAAATACACCAGAGGATCCACAAAACAGGTATCAGCAAAATACAGGTGTTTGCAGTGTGACCTGAAGAGCAGCGCTGTGTAGCTCAAAAGCTTGTCTCTTTCTCCAACAACAGAAGTTGGTCCAATAAATGGTACTACCTCACCCATTTTGTCTCAGCAAAATACTGTAACATTTCAAATCTAGGAACACATCATTCTCTCCATGTTTTGCTACTGAGAGGATAAATAAAAGAGAAAACCTGTTCCTCTGGTAATTCTGTCTGTGTATATGAGAGCTAATTCAGCATCATGAGGGAATATGTTGTGAGGCTGGGCTGAACAAGGCAAAGCCACTCTGTGGTATGATCCCCCAGCAAACTGGCAGAGATTTCCCCTTGTATAATCATATACTGAATGTCAGTATTATCTTATGCAGAAACTTGCTGTGTGATATGTGCTCTACTCTAGGATGGAAATTGGTGACCCAGTCACAGAGGGAGAATCTAGCACACCAAGGATACACTCCTTCATAATTTTCAGAAGACACTTGTACTGCAAATATTATAATAATATTTTAATGCACAGATTAGTTACATTTTAAAATGCATGCTTGTAGATATACATTTCTATCTGTATGAGGCACATTTAGGGAATGGAATCCTCAAGTGCATTGTAAATTGGATTGCAAATTATCTGTCTGGGGCTAAAAGATGTATAATTATGAGGACTAAGTTTAAAGTTTCACACTGTAGTTTCCAAACACTTGTCATAATTAAAGATGTCACTTCAGTTTGGTTGTTTTGTATTTTCAAATGTGTAGTGTGGATTTTGTGTTATGATATTGGTTCATGTGTACGCATGGCATATGACAGACAAATACATTTTCCATGTATGAGTTTCTAAAATGTGCCAATCTGATGGCCAAGGAGACCGAAGTCCTCTATTTACTCACAGATACAGCATCCATAGAAGTTGTGCTAGTTCCAACACTGCTCCTCAACCCTGACCTGGAAAGCCCACCTCTAGGTATCAGATGTTTGGCTTTCACACTTGTTAAATCTTTAGCTTCCCTGCTGAGACTGCCCATAAGCATAGCAATTTTGGTGGTTTGTGAGACATGCATCTGATCTATTCAGAACTTGACTGAGATCACCCAACTCATCTCACAGCCCAGCCATTTGAAAGACACCATACAGGAATAAAACTTCCAGTTGTTACTGATAGGGGCTGGATTAGAATCAGTGATAGAGCTGACATGTTCCATTTCATATTACCAATCTTGCACCATCTAGTCTTTCCTTAAAGAGTTTTCTATTCTACAGAGTAAAGTCACATCACTCCTCATTTTGATCTTCATCAGTACCATAAAGCTACAACCCTTATTCCCATACTATGATCTAATCATTACTTTAGTTTAATTCCATTTAACAGCTCGGGTCATTACTACATTCAGTCACAAAACCAAATATGCTATAATTCTGGAAACAACAACAGAACAAAATCAAAAGACTCCATTAGCCAGATAGAACTATCTTCCATCTTCTGACAGAACAGACTTATAGTAGCATGGAGGGAACGATAGTCAGCGACAAGAGTTAACAAAACATAATTAGAACGTCCCTGGCCCTCATCTGTGAGATCTTTGAAGAGCCCTACCAAGAGCAACAGTGCTCCACATGAGTGCCAGTGTTCACTCAAGGTCAATTTGCGGGATCAAGGCTCATTGGGGTACAACAGTGACTGACCAAACATGTACATATACAAACAAACACACACTCCCTACCTTGTATTACTGAATTATCACTGCTGACATAAAATGCATTGACTAAAAAAATGTTGCCATGATTTAAGCAAAAAATATTTAACACTTTATACTGAATGTTATTTTAGGAAACAAAGTGATTCAGGTCCTACATGGCAGCTTACTAGTATTGCTTTCCATGTTGGCTCTCAGATTTTAGAAACATGTTAATTTAATCATAATAGCATTTTTCTCTAATGATCTGTAATTCTATATTTGACTATTTTTTCATATATTAAAATCTACCTAGGAAGCTAGAAGTGACAATATTGTCCTCATTCTGTCTTCTCAGAACTATTAGGGCTCCAAGTCTGCACAAAGCGGTTGCATGGAACCAAAATATACTAAGTGAGAATGTGGTACCTTCAGTCTCAGTACTGATCAACAGAATTACATTTTAAAATATACTAAAATGTAGTAAAATAATTGTGTTACTCTGATTAATAATGGTCAGACAATGCTTGGATTACAACTGGCAGCAGCAAATGAACCTACTTAGAAACTAACTTTTATTGATACAAAACTGAACTGATTCTTCTATTTATTCTCCTTTGGAAAGTGCACAGAAGTAAGGATTTTAATTCTAGCTGATCCATTTTACCCAATAATCAGCACATGGAAAAAGTAGTACGAAGATACACAAACATTAAATACCAGTAACCATTTAAGATGGGGAAGCCGGGAGTTAAACTGCAAAGGGGAATCCTCAGAAGGGGAGATATATACAGCAAAATAGCCTGAGACTGCAAACCTTACTCAAGGAAATATTCCCATTGACTTCAATGGGATTATTCTTGTCAGTGAGGGTTGCAAGATCAGGATCTATGTCTTCTAAATTATCATTAACACAGACTGCAGCATTTAAAGATAAATGCTAAAGCCACAATCCTGCAGTCAGACTCACAAAGGCAGAGCCATGTGCCCACCCAGACCCACACTAACTTCTACAGGCTCTCTGCACATATGTTGCTCTGCCAGAGCAGGCTCTCTTTGCAGGAAACAGGTCTTTGGAAAAAGGAATAAATGGAATCTTTTAGCCATCATAAGATTAAAAAACAAAACAAAATTATTGTACTGGTACAAAATAAATGTCAAAACAAACTAGAATCCAGTGAGAAAATGTAAAGGCGAAGGACAGACAGTGAAAACCTTGATAATCCAGAAATGTCTCCTGAAAAGGCCTCCTTTATAACTTTAACTTGCACGGTTTGAAAGTGAACTAATTGTCTTCAGACAAATTCTGCAATACATCTAGCAGCTATTCCACATCTGCTGGGAGAGGGCCATGACATTATGAAGTACTTATATGAAATAATTCCAATGATGCACTTGCATATAAGGTTTAACAAAAATCAAACATGCACCTTCATTCCCAGTGCTGCAAAGACTTGCACATAAGCTTATCTTTACACACTGAACAGCACCACTAATTTCCATAGGACCACTCACAGTGTGTGAAATAAGTCACTGGGGGTACTCACAGAGCAGACCCTCAGCTGCTGTAAACTGTCATAGCTTCACAATGGCGCTTTGGTAATTTACAACAAACAATGTATAAAAGTAAGCACATGCATAAATATTTGCAGGATCAGAGCCTACATTTTCATGAAAACATGAATTGCACACATGAAAAGAAAATATAGATAATTTGGGATGTTTTCTTAATGATGTTAGTTTCTATAATTTTTCCAAAAACAAGAATAAAAATAAAAAGTAGAAACTTTGTATAAATAAAAACAGCATTGGGATCTTTCACTTAGAAGTCCATAAGTCAGCTCTGACAAATTTAAAGCTGTCCCATTGGTTTCCAAGTGCCAGTTTCTTACAACAGAATAGTGCTCTGGAGGATGGGTTGTCAGCCAGTGTAATACTTTGCTAGCAAAGTCCAAGCATGAGCTACTTTTGATACATGGGACAGTAATATATGGACAGGACATACTGCTAAATTTACAAACAAAGAATGGCAAATCAACTCTCAAGAAGTGCCCATAACGGGGAACACAGACATTTATTGCAGGTTGCTACGTAACAAAATTAGGGCTAACTACAACTTGGTTATTCTGAAATCTGTAAGTGGAATATCAGGTGCCAAGTCAAGCTTTTTTTTGCTTTTAAAAATGCTTCAAGGTTATATGTACAAAGCAATTAATAAAAAATTTTAAAATGCACTGGAACAAAATCACTAGTATCTATAGCTATTAAAAATCAGAGCTATTTTACTTGCCTGTCTCCCACAGTGGACCCTCTTAAGGATAGCTAACACACTTGACTTTTCCCCAGGAAAACTGCTTTTGTTTTCAGTTTTATGTACTAGGATTGTAAAGAGGGTTCCTGGGTAGAATTATATTCACATCAAATTCATTACTTGCCATTATAAATGACTGATAAATCAGGCCTTGATATTGCAATTAGGGAGTGAGATTCCATACAGAGATAATGACCTGCACACAGATTATCAGAGTCTGACTACAGGATCAAGATCCAAGTTTTAAAACACCTTTGGATGCAAAAGTTTTTACTTTCTTGTTATCAAAGAGTGGTCTGTGGAAACCTCTTTCCTTAGCCTTTTTATACAAAACTGACCAACAGCCCCAACCTGCAAACACTTAGTACTAAGCATAGGGCTTACGTAACGTACTCCTGGTAGTAAACCCTATACAAAATAATTGTCTGCAGGATCAGACCTCAAATAAGGAGGAGTTTACACACCCCATTCACAAATCTAGAGTCAGTCCAAGAACGCTGCATGTGTCAGTGTGCTTGGACTATCAATGACAGCGCCTGCAAAACTCTCAAAAAGACACAGAAGTTAGCTGGAAAGATATAATGACCCTGCAAGAGGGGCACTAAAAGAGGGGGAAAGATTTATTCACACTCAAAATTACAGAATGAGTTGGAGTCAAGTGATGCAAGGCTGCTTCTAGTGAGACCAACCTATGTCCATTTAACAATTCCCCAGGTCCCCAAACCTTTAGCCTCCTCCACAAACCAAGGCGGGACCTCATAAAAAGTTATAATTCAAACAAAATAACTCAAAGCAAAATTGACATGCACATGTTCGAGGAGGCTATAATGAAACAGAAAGGAGGGAGACGGGTTGGTTGAGGGGGCGGGGAAGGGAAGGATTTAACCCCCACCCCCCCCATTTAGTAAAGAAGAAAATACTCTCCCCATGATTTTACTTATAAATAGCAGCAGCAGGTATAAAACAGGCAGGTTATTGGGAGGGGGCAGAAAGAAAACCTTACATTAAACTTTAAAGGCCGCCGGCTGCTGTTAAATCTCCCCCCCACCCCCAAACACCCCCGCGGGACCCGCCTCCCAGGCTGCGATGGGGGGGGTCGTCATTCTCAATCCCTAATTATAATTAAAATAACTTCAGTAATTATATGATCCTATGAAATTCCTCCGCCGCCCCCCCCCCCGGGGGCTCCGCTCCGCTCCCCCCACATCCCCGTCCGGCGGCCGCGGGGAGGCTCCAGCCCCTGCTGCGGCCTCGGCGAACCCCCCAAACCCGTGGAGCCCAATGCAGCAGCATGCAGGGCAGGAGGAGCCCGTCCGTCTTCGTGAGTGGGGGGCCGCAGCGGGGGGACCGGCGGGGGCGGGGAGCGGCTAGGCCCCGCCGGGCTGAGGCCTACCCGCCCCCTTCTCCGCCCTTAACCTTACATTCAAACACACTGAGGCGCCGCTTCCAGTCCCCCGGGATCCAGCGGCCGCTTCACCCCCGCTTTCCTGCCGTCCTAGCACCCGAAAGTCTTAAAAATCCCTCCGACAGCCCTCACCCCCACTGCGGCCTACAGCACTCCGTCGAATCCCCGGGCTCGCGTAGTCCGCGTGGCCGCCCGCCCTGCCTCCTGCGCGCCGCCTGCCGCGCTACGCGAGCCCGAGGATGCAGGCCGGGCCTGGCTTACCTTTCCAGCTGCTTTTTTTTTCTCCTCTCTCGCCTCTCCCCCCTTTCCCTCTGCTGGGCTGACAGATCAGAGTTTCCTCCCCAGCAGAGGGACCGGGAATGGGCTCGGGCTCTGTGCTGAGCAGCTGCTGCCCCCCTGGCTCTGAGGAGATCCTGCTTTTGTGGGGGAGAAAGCTTTGGGGGGCTTTTTATTATTTTAAAAGTACAAAGTGCTCAGAGGGTAGGTGATTATTAAGGGGAATCCCTGAATATATTCTCCAGCAAAGAAGGCAGGGCTGCTGGGGCTGCTCAAGAAGAGAGCCAGCAGCCTCCTACAGCACCACTACAGGCACTGAGAGGACATAACATCAGAGAGCAGCTCCTCTGCCCTCCAAAACAACAACTTTCCTACCATCTTGGAGGTAGTAGAGAGGGGGGAAAAGTACAGAGGGCTTTGATAGAAAGTGTCAGTTTAAAAATAATAATAAAAAAAGACTTTATCTATTTGTGTGACTTAAAAAATGCATATGGCTTAGGAAATATTTTCCTTTATAATTAGTAAAGATCATTTGTCTGAAAAAACAAATTTAAAAGAAGAATGGTCAAAAAGAAATCTCTTATTAGTAAGTTTATTTGTTATGATTTATTTTTAATTAAGAGTGAGAGGTTTTTTTTTAATTGTTATTTTGTATTCCATAAAGTACAAAGTTAACTTTTTTTTTTTTCTGTCTCTGGGTAGCAGGGTTTTTTTTAAAATTGATGTCTGGAAAGAAACTCATTGATATAACTTATTTTATTATGGTACTCTTTTATTCAGAGTAAAAGCTGAAACTGATGTGGGATAGTCTGGCAGTTATGTATCATGGTGTCCTTTCTGTCTCTCTCAAGGCACTGTAAATAAAGCAGATTGAATGTATAGGTAGGTAGATACAGCTGTTTAGTATTTCAGAGTGCAAAGAGATTTGTAGAGAGGGTTTTAATACAAGTACAGTTAGTGGAACCTGTCACATATCTAGAAAATGATGTTGGTCCATCATAATTTTGGCATTGTCTGTCCATAAAAGATGGGAAGTGAAAAATAAAACTCATAGCAACAAATTTTAAGACCGTAGTTGAATTTAAAAAAAAAAAAATTCAAAGCATTTTGCAGCCTTTTAAAATCTTTTTTGATTCTTTTTCTGAGATTGTTTTGATTTGGTGTGCTTTGTTCCTGATATTTATGAGTAATGTTATTCCTGACATAATCTTGCAAAGCCAAGAGACAATGTTCATTTATTCTATAAGATCTTTCAAAAATACCTCTAATATTGAAAGGGGTTTTTTTAGGTGCTTTGTTTAGACTGAACAAAATGTATGAAATGCTATTAAACTAATGGGAGATGCCACCAGGTATCTTGTAAGTGAAAACATTCTCATTCAGCTCAGTAGATGAGTGATAACATTGCATGCAGTGAGATTCAGCAGAGTCCTATGTAGGAATGAACAACTGCAAATACATTGTTCTGTTTTGTCTGCATGGAGGAGGAAGTAATTAGAAAACTAAGGAGATGTATAGTAGAGAACTGCAAATTTTGCAACTTTGTAAAAGTTATTTATATGATGTAGGTTGGCTAAACTGCAGTTTGACTGAAGTAACATCAATGCTGAAATTAAATTGGCATAGCCCACTGTTTGTCTCTTTAATGAAATCTGAAATAACTCAAAAGAGTTCTGAGTCCTCCACGTTTATATTGGTTTCATAGTTCAGAATGTCTCAAATCAGATGTGGCAATATCTCCAATTTTTGTAGCATTCTGATCCCTGAATTTACAAAGAAGTTGTTTTTTGAAAACTTACTTGGATATGCATTTTCTGAGCTAGGATAAGGAATGAGTCTCATTTGGTGAATGTAAAGTGGGTCTTCCATTTGGAGGTATGAGTTTTAGAGTTAAAACATAATAAAGAGCCTCCTGGCCCTTGCATTAAGAAGAATATTTTGTTTTGGCTATTTAAAAAGTAGTGTTAGCTCGTTATGGTAGACTGGAAGGTTGCATCATGGTAGAATGCATGGAGTAGTTGCAAAGGAAGTGCTTTACTGGTTCAAAATATTGATCCATTAAATCCAGTATCTTGCTGTGGCAGTGGAAGTTTAAAAAACAACATCAACAAAAAAAATATAATGCACCTAACTCTTTATGCAAAATTGCATATAGGATGATGAGTGGATAGTCAACAGCTTCCTTCTGACCCTTCCAGTGTGTCAATGATCATCTTAAGCCCTGAAGTATGAAATCTGATTATCTTTATCATAGTATGTTTAGAACAGATATTTTTGTTTATTATACCTACAGATGTACAACGGTTACAAATGTGATTGATCATTGTTGTGTTCTACAACCTTTTAAAAAATTTCAATGACAGTGTTTGACTCAATGACCTTCTGTGGTAGTGAATTCACAAGTTAACTATGTGCTTTATGAACTAGTATTTTCCTTTCATTTTATTCTAAATTAATGAAGATTAATTAATGAAAGGCCAAATTCTTCAATTCTTAGGGCTGGTCTACACTATGGGGGAAAATCGATCTTAGATACGCAACTTCAGCTATGTGAATAACGTAGCTGAAGTCGAAGTATCTAAGATCGAATTACTCACCGTCCTCACGGCGCGGGATCGATGTCCGCGGCTCCCCCTGTCGATTCCACAACTCCGTTCGAGTTGGTGGAGTTACGGAATCGATATAAGCACGTTCGGGGATCGATATATTGCGTCTAGATGAGACGCGATATATCGATCCCCGAGCAATTGATTGCTACCCGCTGATACGGCAGGTAGTGAAGACGTACCCTTAGTCACCGGTCCTACGAACATACAGATGTTTAACTTTATTCACATGAGTCGGTCCTAT
Source organism: Gopherus flavomarginatus (assembly GCF_025201925.1). Taxonomy (NCBI): domain Eukaryota; kingdom Metazoa; phylum Chordata; order Testudines; family Testudinidae; genus Gopherus; species Gopherus flavomarginatus. The sequence goes on along the minus strand of NC_066626.1, from coordinate 19,669,412 downwards.
AAAATCAATGGGATCACTCACAGGAGTAAAGTTAAGCACATGCATAAATGTTGAAAGATCAGGGCCTTAACTCAGTACTTATTTATATAAAACTCCCTTTAAGTCAATGGGAGTTTGCCTAAGTACAGAATTCAGGATTTCCCCATCAAGTGACCTGTTGTTCTAGTACACCTCTACCTTGATATAACGCTGTCCTTGGGAACCAAAAAATCTTACTGCATTATAGGTGAAACCGCGTTATATTGAACTTGCTTTGATCCACCGGAGTGTGCAGCCCTGCCCCCCCGGAGCACTGCTTTACCACGTTATATCTGAATTTGTGTTATATTGGGTCACGTTATATCGAGGTAGAGGTGTATTATGTTAAAGGATAAAAACAAGGGAATGATTAGTTTTCACTATACTTTTATACTGTTGGAATATCTCAGTCAAGTCCCCTCTAACTCTTTTGTTCCCCAGGCTAATTCTAGTTTTTGCAAACTTCACATCCTGTTTGTTGCTATTGTTATGCTATGAACAGAGAGGTTCTAATAAAAGGCAATATCTTACACTGGAAAGGATAACCTGCACCACTAGAAAAAGCTCAGATTCCAGAGAATACAGCAGTGTTAACTGTCTGTACCCATGGATGTGGGTTTCCTTAGTCTTGTTAAAATGAGATGCACATGATGCACTCCATAACAGAAATGCCTTTTAAAACATTTGGAGATATACAAATCCTATGTTCAAGATTACTTTGTTGTTTGGCCCAGTGTAATTAACTTTGCAGACTTTAACTTTTCACATCCACCATTTACATGCTTAAACTTAAATATGTATGTTTGCAGGATGGAGCTTAAATGTACAAAGCTCCAGTAACTATCCCTGCAATATCAAACTGTTTGCAATATGGAAATTAAAGGGGCCACAACGTGTGAAGGTTTTAATACCCCTTCCTCTCTCCTGCTCCCCCCCACCACTCCAAAATCCAAAACAATAAAACAAATGTCAGAATCCACTTTGAAAAGCTTAAAACTGAAAGGGATGCTGTTTGAGTAGTTTGTGCCAAAAGTTTGACTTTTCTTTGAATAGGAATAAAATGATGATGAAAAGTTCGCTAGATGTTCATAATATAGATAGTTCTCTTTCAATCTGTTGCTGACAAATGTAAATCAGTGGAATAAACTAGTAGCAGGGAAAAATATAATATATGGAGATATACCTATCTCAGAGAGCTGGAAGGGACCCTGAAAGGCCATTGATTCCAGCCCCCTGCCTTCACTAGCAGGACCAAATACTGATTTTGCCCCCGATCCTTAGGTGGCCCCCTCAAGAACTGAGCTCACAGCCCTGGGTTTAGCAGGCCAATGTGCAAACCACTGAGCTATCCTCGACCCCGCCCCCCCGTTGCTTTAACTATTCAGGAAGATTAAGACAAATGTCCATTTATCAATAATATTTTGTATAATGTGAAAAGTGATTGATTACTATCATTAAATCACTTTTTATCACAACAGAATATTAAATTGTAGGGACCAAAGTAAATTGGAATATTGGAATATTCATAGGGGCAAGATAAGCAGGATTTCACTGTATCTTCCAGTTTTAGAGTTATTTTGGTGGTTTGATTTGCAGTGCTGTCATTTTTTCCTGCTGAAGAATAAGTACCAGGTTTCTTAACCCTCTAGAAGATAAAGAACAGAACTATAAATCCAAAGGAAAACATATTGTGATGTCTCAGTTTAAGATGCAAAATGAAGATTTAATTCTGGAGCTTGTAATTTTTGCCTCCCTCCTCATTAAAGATGAGAATAGATCCAAATCCATAGACCCATTGCCCACCCGAAGAAGTGTGCTGTATACGTGGGCATCTCTCTGGGACGGCAAGAGAAAATAATCTTTAGGTTGCAGCTATGGAAATAGCCTCTGTAGACCCGGTGGGCAGAAGCAGTGGAGAGGACTATAGGCTGCAAAGAGAGGTGTACTTTGACTGTGCCCCATTTGGACTGTAGAACTGGGCTTTATGCCATGGAATGCATGTGCCCCCACCTTGTGCATCCCAAGCCCATTTCTCTCTCTGTAGTCATGAAAGTGGGGTCTGTACATGCTGCTTATCAAGTGTGACCTCAATTGGGCAAAATGTGGGTATCCCAATATAGTTCCATAAAACTACATACACACTCAACCTGAATGAACATCCTCAGTTACAAAGTCTTCAAATGCTTTTTAACTTTGATGAGAGCCTCTCTTCTTTAGAAATCCAGGTGAATATTGGGGGAAAGCCCTAAGTAGACAGTAGCTCTAATTCAGAAATCTTCTTGCACAAAGCCAAACTTGAACTAAAGGTCTTGTTTTTGAAAGGATTAAACACGGAGGAGAAAGAAGAATTGTTTAGGGTGCTCTAGAGGGCAGCTAAGAATAACAGGGCAAAAATAGACAGAAAAAAGTTTAGGCCAAATATCAGAACATACTTCCTTATGGTGAGTTTTAGTAAACTGTAAAAGGATTTTCCAAACAAGACTGGATAGAGCAACAGAGAATATATTGTAGGGAACAATTTTGAAAAAGTGGTTCTGTGTGTAGGTGCGGGTGATGGTGGTGGTCTGGAATATAAAGGAAATCTGACTAGATGATCTGGTAGTCCCTTCTAGCCTTAAATTCTATGACTCCGTGAACTGGCCCCCAGTGAGGTGACCTAGGTGAATGTTTAGGTCTTTTCTAGATCTAAATTCTGGTAAGATATTGCACTCTTTTATGGTGCTGCTTTCAGCTTTTGAGTTCCATAATATGGTCTGTGTTTTCAAAGGCAGTACACTTTTTTTTGAAAAAAAACTTTAACTAGAAATTCAAACTTTTATATATTATTGATTAAAAACATTAATTAAAATATTTCCTCAGTTAATGTATAGACTTTATTTGTTTCGCAAAGGTTGCTCCCGAGGCTTCTGTATATTATTATTTATTTTACATATTGTATTAGTATCTTGAGACCCCAATAAGGGATAAGAGCGCCGTTGTGCTAGCCACTGTAAAAACATCTACCTGAAAAAACCCTGCCCTGAAGAGTTTAAATCTAAGGGCTTGTCTTCACTAGCAAACTCACTAGCACAAGCGTTCACATTAACTCTTTTTATTCAGACACTAAACCCCCATAATCATGTGTTGCTGGTGGAGTCCGATGAGGCAGCTGGCACAGTTAGGGATATAAAGGGTTGCCAACTTTCTAATCCAGTGATGGGTAACCTACAGGAAGTTGCATGGTCCACAGGGATGTGCTGGCCACTGCTTCCTGCAGCTCCTATTGGCCAGGAACGGCAAATCACAACCACTGGGAGCTGCAGGCGGTCCTGCCTGCGGATGGTCAATGTAAACATTGTCTCACAGCCTGCCAGTGGATTATCCTGACAGGCTGTGTGCAGCCTGTGGGTTGCCCACTACTGTTCTAATCACACAAAACTGAACACCCTAGCCCTGCCCCTACCCCTACCCTGAGCCCCACCCCCCAGTCACTACATTTCCCCTCCCTCAGTGGTTCGCTCTCCTCCACCCTCACTCACTTTCACTGAGCTGGAGCAGGGAGTTGGGGTGTGAGAGGGGGTGAAGGCTCTAACTGGGTGTGTGAGCTCTAGGTTGGACCAGAAATGAGGGGTTCAGGGTGCAGGAGGGGGCTCCAGGCTGGGGGATGGGGCCAAAGGATTTGGAATGCAGGAGGGGGCTCCAGGCTGGGTCAGGGAGTTGGGGTGTGGGAAGTGGTGTGGATTCCGGGATGGGGATGTGGGGTTTGGGATGCAGGAGGGGGCTCTGGTCGAAAACTGGGCACCTGGCAATCCCAGATGTAGGCAAGGCCTTGAGTGTGTCTGTCATGTTGGGCTACTTCACAGCTAGCTGTAACTGCCATTGCAGTAGTATTTGACCCGTGATGGAGGAAAGAGGCCTCCACAAAGCTAGACAATGCTATTCCAAGAACTGACACTGAGCAAAGAGCACCAAGCATCATGTTGCTTAATATCTTTAGAACTAAGCATATCCGCTTTGTGATGGAAGCTTGCCTGGGAGGTGATTATCCAGAGGCCTCTTGGACACACTAAACCATATTCTTCTTCCACTTTTTTAATAATAATTTCTGAAATAAAATACTTTTACAACTGCAGTTCACATATTACAAAGAGTAAATATTCTCTAAGGTCAAGGGCATTCTCCCAGAAAACGCTAACTGTTCTTTTAACTGAAATTGTTTCATTGCAGTGCACAGATTAAACAGCAAAGAGTTTTCCTTTTGCTTTGTTTAAACGGATACAGTGATCTCACTAGTTATGAAAATTAAGCCCAGCAAACAGGAAGATGTTGCAAAGATTTCAGAAGAGATTGCTCATTTGTACCTTATAGCAGACTTTTTAAGTTCTTGTGCACTGGGATACAGCCCTCAATGGTTTAAACAGATGAGATATAGTTTATTTTGAGTATCTTTAGCTACGGAATGCCATTAACATTGTAGTATCCTCTTTGCTGACAGACTCTGCAATAAATGTATAAAGTTTTTCGGGGATGGAAGGCCAGCATACTATGTAAGCCCGTGTGGGACTGTGCAGCGGGAATCAGAGAGTGGGTAACTTCTGCAGCTTGCAGAAGTGGATTCTACACTGGCCCCGAACAGGGCAGGCATGGGATAGCCAAGAGAAAAGCATTGGTACTCACATGGATGGATTCAGTGTCTCAGCATACTATGGAAGTAGCATGGGGGAATTGCCTTTTATTTTTAAGCAAAGCCTTCTAACTTCGTATCAATTAAATAAGTATCTTTGGCCTATCTGTTTTTCTAAGATATATTTCTATACTTGCGTTGTCCAAAACACATGCTTATCTAACAGACTTGGCTGTCAAAGGTCTGGACAAATTTGTGACTACTAAGGATATCAAACACAACACGTGAAAGGTAATTTTCTCTTATGAGAACTTGACAAGAGCCATGGCAGACCAGCAAAGTAGTTTATAGCTGTCACTAAGTCTGGTCCATCTAGCTTGCTAGTAATTGTGACACTGTCAAGGAAGAGAGGAGTCCTGGCTCACCTGAGTTAAACCAGTTTGAAAAGCTGCAATACGTAAATGAACAAGTAGTTATGTGCTACCAAATATATAGAGCCTTATAGTTATCTTTATTGCAAATATATTCTTCCTTTTAGAATTCCAGTAGAATTCTTCATGCTAGATAACTGTTCTGACTGATGACTCGTTTAAGTGCGTGAATGGGATCCAAGACTCATACAAAGGGATTATTTCCACTAACTTTGTTGGGCTTTGTATTACGACCCATATGAAGTGGCAAACTGAAACAGAGAAAAGAATTAGTGGACTGCACGTCCATCAGCTATTAAGTCTTGATCCTATTCCATTGATATTGATTTCAATGGGAGGATCAAGCTCTTAGAACTTAACTGTGTAACCACTTGGGAGTAGGCCTACATTCTAATTTCCACATAATTGAATTAATTGATAATTAATTGAATAGTTATCAAAACATTAAGTAGAGCCTCGCTAATCTGCACTTCATTAATCAATGCACATTAAAAAAATATTAGCAATGTCCCCATAAATCTCAGCAAAGATGTAATAATGTGTATACTACTGTGTTTTAATGTCTTCCAGATCATGGGGTGGGCATCTATTGAGACTTTTGTGAATTGAAAATAAACAAGATAATAAAATCATAGGAGAACACTGTAATGAGGTCTCCTGTTAGTAAAACTTTCATTTTGTAATTCAAAATATACTAATGTATTTACTAGTACATTTGTATAAATGTATTGATATTTCATAAATTACAATCACTGAAATTAATAAATGACATTCTTTTCCTTATTTATCCTGTTTGGTTTGTTTATTCAATTAGTTCAACTAGTCATTAAATCATAAATTTCAGTCATTCACAGTGGATGGTTCTGTCATTACTGCAAATTAGGAACATCAGAATTCCACATTGGATAAAGTCCCTGGCCCATTTAGTCCAATATTCTGTCACTAACAAGGGCCAGTCAGGTGATGCTCCATAATAGACCATTATATAGCAAACTGCCTGTAGGGGAAATTTCTTCATAAGCTGTTAAGAGATTGGTGTATGTCTGAAAGCATGAGGAGTAGCCAGGTTCTAGGAGGCCAGACCTTAATGGTCCCTTTTGTGGGTTATTTGTTAGATGTAAAGGACCAGATCCTCAAAGATATTTAGACTCCTAACTTGGAATGAAATTCATGGAAGCTAGGAGTTTAAATACCTTTGAGGATCTGGGTCAAAGTTTTCTGTTCTTAGCTGGATTTGTCCCCTGGATGCACTTGTTTTTCATTTATATGCTAATTCCAACAGGTGTAGGGAAGGGTGACAAGAAGAAAGTAATTTGAAGGAAATATTAATTTCCTTTGAAGTTGTATTTAAGAATGCTGAAAACTGGATTAGAATACTAAAATAATTTTTGGAATCTCTCTTGATCTTAAATATGTATTTCACTTCCCCAAGCCCCTCTAACAAGGGTGTTTTCAAAGAATTACATGAGAACTGTTTTCAGTTTAAGTAATTAGTATCTGCCTCATAATGACCGTTTTAATGGAAGCAGGTTTGAGCAGGGAAAGGCCTCAGAGTCTTCAGGGCTTTCTCAGCTTTAGACACAGTTGCACTGTAGCAGAATTGATGAGTGTGGAGCCAGAAGAAAATATATTATTTAGTAGCAGATTTATTTAGCATTACTGGTTATGGATGCATGCATAAAGTATGTAACTAAATATCAAGCTTTCCACACAGACTCCTAAGCTACTACCCAGGCATGAAAATATTTAAGACTAAATTTTCAGGAAGTAAAAGCATCTACTTTTAAATATCTGGATTCCTTGGAACCACAAGTTTGACTGAATTCCACAATTTCAAAGGACACAGATTGTTGCACCATGTAATATACCATGTAGTGTCTTTGGACAAAATCTTGAACATCCACTCTGCACTACATAGCTCTTAAAAAGACACATTTTGGAAGAGCATGAGGCTTGTCCTTGAGCAAAATATTGCCTTCCTCCCCACTGTAGTGCTGTGCAATAGCAGCCTATATCCCTCCACCCCTGCATTTCATTGGTGTTGTATGCAGATAGTTGGAGGTGAAAGTAATCTACATATGTAAACAGGGTTTGGAGCTGTGCTCTGGCACTGCTCCAGCTCCAGGCAAAAACCTACAGTTCCACTGCTCTGGAGCTGCTCCAGCTTCAGGCTCCATTCCAAAGACCTGCACGTAAAAGATTGTTTTATGCCAATAGTAACTACTCTGAATGACATGACATAACAACTTGTGTTCAGAAATTATCATTCAACGGCCACTTGGATTAAAAAAGTGTCCTGGTGTATTAATACCTTAAGGCTATTAATAAGTGAAGGCCTTGAGTCTTGTGCTTTTGACACTCTTTACTTGGTCCTTGATGCTGTCTTTCTTTGGCTTTTATGCCCCTGGCCTCTCTTGGTTCCTCTCTTATCAATCTATCCACTATTTCAACATATCATTTAATGGTTCTTCCTCCTGCCCTCTTTGTGACCGTGGCCCTCAGGGCTCAGTCTTCAGGCCCCTCCTTTCCATCCTATGTGACTTTATCTGCTTACATAGATTCAGAAGCCAACACTAGGAACTAATGTTAAGAAAATGTTTTTTCTCTCTCAAGAGAGTATGTTTTTGCTGTGGGTTAGCTAGGCCCTCTTGCAAATACTGTGTGGGGCATGTGTCTGGAGTTGGAGGTGACATTTTGCTGCCTCTCACCATTGACCTAGGGGGAGTTTGCATTGTCTCTCTTGGGAAGAAGCTTGAGGGAAGGCTTTGGTGAGTGAGTTTACTCATCTATATTTTTCCTGTTTAGAATACTTCTCATTCAACTTACTTACAGTTTGACACTGACACAGCCTGCTGCAGAAGTAACTGTGTGAGGGTGAAAAACCTCCTTTTCCTCAGAGAGTACTAGAATTCAAGCTACCTACCTTCAAACCCTTCTCAGCCTTTTCCTCAGTACATCTTTCCTTCAGCCTTACAGGCTCTGTCTGTACTAGGAAAAAAGGTGTGTTCTTAGCTCGAGATAAAATGCTAGTGAAACCAGAGCTGTTTGTAATTTTTGGAAGTTAGCAGGCCAGTTAAAGACTGAGGGAGCCTAGTATTTAGCTCAACCTGCAAACTCATGTGAAAACAACAAACTGTTAGCAATACACCTATTCTATTCCTAGTGCAGAAAAGGCCATGAGGGAGAAATTTGAAATGTGACAGGTTCTCCCCTAACCCCCCAAATATGTTGTCTAAAATCACTGACAACTGTATTTACCTATTGATTTGGTGGGGGAAGAGGTGTTTGACTATTGGACAGATGAGCATAAGCATAAAAAGAAAGGCAAAGCCAGGCTACTAGAGCACAACTGGTCATGTGACAGGTAAAGCTGCTCCTGCAAGATCAGCAGACAGGAAATGCAGATGCTGCATTCTGGGAAATGTAGTGTCTTCCAGCTCTGTTAGCCAGCAAAAGCGTTTCTGAAAAAAAGATTAAATGAGACATATCCCAGCTCTTAGTGCCTCAAACTGCTGGACAGTATTAACACGTTTCTGGCTGTTACAGAGTGGGTTGCATAACTAATTAAGAAACCCCTATTTATTTTGCTTCTATGATTTTTTAATTAGAACATAACAATAACTATACTGGGTAAGACCAATGGTCCATCTAGCCCAGTATGCTGTCTTCTGATTAGTGGCCAATGCCAGATGCTTCAGGGCAATTTATCAAGTAATCTGTCCCCTGTTGTCCAGTCCCAGCTTCTGGAAGTCAGAGGTTAAGGGACACCCAAAATGTGAGGTTTTGTCCCTGACCATCTTGACTGACAGTCATTGATGGACCTATCCTCTATGAACGTACCTAATTTTTTTAACCCAGTTATACTTTTGGCCCTTGCAATATCACCAGACAAGGTGTGTTGTGTTAGTACTTACTTAGGTTTTTGTTTTAAATCTGCTTCCTATTAATTTGAGTGGACGAGTCTCTGGTTCTTGTGTTTATGAGGAGGTAAGTAAAACTTCCTTGTAGAGAAACTTAAGATTCATGATTTTATAGACCTTTCATATCCCCCTTAGTCATCTCTTTTCTAAACTGAACAGGCCTTGTCTTTTTAAGTCTCTTCTCATAGGGAAGCTGTTCCATACTCCTAATTACTGCGTTATATCCACTGGATCAACTTTGTCCACATGGCTGTTGCCTACCTTAAAGAACTGTAATAGATTGGTGAGGCATGATTTCCCTTTACAAAAGCCCTTTTGACTCTTCCCCAACATATCACTTTCATCTATGTGTCTGAGAATGCTGTTCTTTACTATAGTTTCAACCAATTTGCCTACTATTGAAGCTAGGCTTACTGGCCTGTAATTGCCAGGATCTGCTAGAACTGCAGAGTACTCTGAGACATCCAGTTCTCTCCCCACCAGTACCCCATTGCTTCTTTTTCAATGTTTTATTCTGAAGATGAGAGAAAATCAGGAACAGAGCTAGTTTGAGAACCAAAGTAGGATTGCCAACTTCAAAATACTAAAATCGAGTGATTTAAAAAAAAAAGTTTTAGTTTTGAATTTCTAGAGTTCATATTTTCATGCTTTTCTCTATCCATAACACTGGAAACTTTTTTCTAATGAAAGATGATAGTCTCATAATCACATCTCCATGAGCTGGCACTTTAAAGGAAGGCTTCAACTATCTTAAGAGTTTGCAACATTGAGTTAAATTTTTGCAGTGTTTAAAGAGACTATTTTTAAACAAATCTTCAGTTTGTACCTAAACTAATCTTTGCAAACTATTGAGAAATATTTTCATTTTTTAAATTTTGATGGAGAATTTAAGTAAAATAACCTTGCAATCTCTAAATTGCAGCATGGTAGTAAAAGTAATACTTCTATTGGTTAAATTCTTGTTTCATATTCACACACACAATATTTAGAGAAATCAATTTAAGATTATTGCAGTTTGTTTCCCACACATGGTAGTATTGGTATTGTGTATGAAAGTGACCTAACCAATTACTGAACCAATTACAATGTAGTTACTGAAGCTATCATCTATGAAATGCAAAATAGAACAAATGGTGAAGTTAGATTTATTTAAATTATTTCCCTTAAATATCAGTTGTTACATGTCATTCCATATTCTTTATGAAAATATGCTTGCGATATGAATGATATAAGGTACTTTAGGCAAGAGGGCTCATGTGAGATGATTTACTGAATATGATTATCCTATTTGTATGCATGTATCATTTATGTATCTGAAATTAGGAATATTGACTATGTATCTGTATTTCAACTATGCTGCTTTGGGTGACGCCTACTGTTGACACTTCAGGTACAACAATGAAAAAGCCAGACAGGGCGGATGGCCCATCAGCAAGGACAATGGACTGTGAAAAGCTTGGCCTTCCTGTGGACACTCCATACTGCCCCTGACTCATGGACACTGTAATCCTACAGAGTCAGGTAGTCTTGTCACCTGATACTAAAACATTATCTGGGACTTCTTGTAACTTTCCCCTATAAGGGAAGGGGGATCAAAATAGGGAAACAAAGGACTCGCACCTTATGCAAATCCTATTTAAGGGTGAGGAGTGAGGTAATTCTGGTCATCAATTCTCCCCTGCTACCATACCCAAGATGACTGCTGGAAACAACTAACTGAACAGGGGGAAGAACTGGGCCCAGGCTGGAAGGGTGTCTGGCTTGCGAAGATTATTTGAATGACATTTAGGGTGGAACTCACATGTAACCAGTTTCTTTTGCGTATTAAGCTTAGTTTGCATGCTCAGTTTTATTTTCTTAACAATCAGTCTGGTTCTGTCTGCTACCTCCTTAGCTACTTAAAATACACCTGTTATAGTCAATAAGTTTGTTTCTGGTTTATAATATAACCCAGTTTATGCAATTTCTAACTGGGGGAGGGGGTGAAGTGTGCACATCTCTCTTCCACTCTGAGGGAGGAGGTGGATTTCATAATATATCTTTGAGTCTGTACTCCAAGGGAGGTGGACATCTGAGTGCTGCTGGAGCAGGTCCCTTAAGCTGAGTCTTTCCAAAACTGATCTGCAGCTGGCTGTGGCCATGCTTGTGCATGTGTTAGAGGAGGTTTTAAGAGCCTGGCTCAGCAAGACAAGTTAAAGGGGGCTCATGCTGGTAGACTCAATGGTATCTCAGCACATCAGGTAACACCCTTGGGAGTCCAAACTGTCACATCAGTATTAGGAAAACAAGGGATACATTTTAAAGTATTTTAAATCCAATCCTGTCCCTTTAATGCTAAGAGCTATATGCTTCCTTAGCAACTGAGGAGCACTAGGTACTTCAGTTTTAGGAGACCTTGGCTGTATCCTTCTACATTGTATCTTCTGATATATTTGAGTTAGAAACAACTGTAGGATTTACCAGTTTAGTGTGTGCTCTCTCTCCCTCCCTCCTTTACAAAAAAAAGCCACATTTCACACCTGTAAAATAGGGAATTTTCTTGCTGTAGCAGCTGATGCACATTACATAGCTCAGGAGCTGCCACCATTTGTGACAGTGGAAATAGGCATTTCAATGCATTTCTACATGTCTCACTGAAACCCACCCCAAAAATCATTCTAAGAGGTAAAAAGCAGGTGGCAAGAAAGAGAACAAAGGGAGGAAGAGAAATGATTAAAACATTTGAACACAGGCAGTAGAGCTTTTATTGGTGACTGTTTCAAAGATTATGCGCAGAACACAGCTTTATGTTGTAAAGCCCTTCACTTGGCAGGGAAAGACATAGGACACTCATGATCACTTATATCTGCCCCTTGGTTGTCCATTTACACATGCAGTATAAACATGCAACTCAATGTAAAGTTACCTCCTTTTTAAAAATCAGGCTTTGAGCATCAGGATGGGGCCTTTCCTAGCGCTGTTTTATTCTAAGCTAATACTACATACGGTCATGTTCAGAAGATTATCTTCAAATTTAAAGGCTTAGAACCTTTACAAGCTTACATACTACAGGAGCAAGGGATGAGATTTTCAAAAGTCGCTTATGTGACTTTGAAAAATCCCACTCCAGATGAATATAGCAAGTGTCTTATGATGCAATAGTTTGAGACTTACTACCTAACTAACATGGTTCTACCTTTGGCTCAAAGAATATAAAGCTATGCCTATAAGGGTATGTTTACATGAGGATAAAAGCCCCATGGCATGGCTGCAGCTGGCCCAGCTCAGCTGACTCAGGATCTCAGCGCTCAGGCTGCTGGGCTAAAAATTGCAACATAGACAGTCAGACTCAGGCTCAAGCCTGAGCTGTGGGACTCTGGAAGGGTGGAGGGTCTCAGAGCTCAGGCTCCAGCCTGAGTCTGAATGTCTACCCAGCAATGTTTAGGGGGTTTTATCCCCCTGTAGCCATACCCTTTGAAAGCAATTCAGTCTGCACATAGCAAACTGCAGGATAGGCTACTGAACTTTTTGCCCAAACTGCTGCAAATGCCTTTCAGAGTTTCAAGAACTTTGCCTGTAACAATATTTTGTCAGCCAAGGTACTGGTGGTACTCAGTCCAAGACTGAATTTGAAGTATGCAGAAAATCACTAATTGCAATCTTTTATTTTTTTAAAGTGATTTCAAAATAAGTTAGCATGCTATTGATTTTTGACACATTTAATGAACATTTTCAGATAGTGCAAACTCTCCTTTCTTTACCTTGCAAACTGGCAGCTTTTGGGGCTTCTTTTAAGTTGATGTGACTTAACACTTGAAGTCACTCTGAAGCTACATCTTTTATTGCTTCTATAACAGAATGGAGTAATGCAGGGAGAAGAGAGATCAAGTCCAGATTTAAAAGTACTCTAGTAATGAGCCCCTTGTTTAACTACTGCAACCTTCCTCATGGTAAATGATTTAGGTTTTGTTTTGAGGGCTTGTTTTGTGTTTTGGTAATTTTCCACTTTTTCTAAATAGAGAGCAATTTACCTAAGAAAGGCATCACTGATAAAATCTGTATGGCAAGCAGTCTATTTCTTGCAAGTAAAGTATTTTCCTGTCTTGACCAAATGAAAGAATACAAGCATCAGCAAACCTATTAGTTCTTAGCACTGAGAGTTGTAAATGGGTGTATTTGAATGAAGAGAAAGGAGATGTGTCACTCAGGGTGGTAGTACATGGGTTCTACCTTCTCTACATAATGGCAGAATCTTTGCAACTTCAAGGGATGTTTAAAAAGTATCAAATAATTGAGATTTCCAGGTGCACTGGAAGTGAAAGATTGGTTTCCAGAATTTTTGTCACATTAAAAACTTGTTTAAGATTTCTGTTTAAATCTTTATTTTTTATGTAAGAGAATCACAAGCCATACAAACCATTTACATAGGAAATAAACTGATTTTAATAATCTACCATGTTTGTACACAATTACTGTACGCATATTTTTTTAGGTCCAGTAAATTGAGTGTTGTGTTTAATTTCCAAGCGCACTGATAGCCCAAGATTAGGCGATCTGAACTGTTTTCAGGAAGATGTGAAAATAAAGTGTACCACAACCAAATAATTGTTTTTTGAAAGTTTGTCATACCAACATATTACTAGAATATCTGATGGATTTTGGTAGCTGTGTGATTACATTCTTCAGCAGATGGATGGCTCTTCTACTGCCTGAGCACCTTCAATGACCGCTTTCACACACTTGGCCATTGTCTGGGATGCTCTACTGATTGGATCTGCAAAGACATTTATTTTGGTGTTGAGTGTTCATTTCAGAACACAACCATTAGACACACAGGGAGACCTAAAGTCATAAAACCCCATGGTTTACTAAAAGTCTTCATCTGGGGAATATAAAAAACCCACACGCACTTAGTTGAAGATATAGGACCAAATTCTACAGACCTTACTTGTACAAGTTTCCATTGATTTCACTGGGAATTTTGGCTGAATAGGGATTACAGGTCAGCCCTCTGATCTTAGATGTTTCAGGTAAGAACAGTAGGTACAAAGTTTTCCAGACAAAAGCATGGTGTCCCTTTAAGGGGGTCTTAATATTCTGGAAGCTCCTTTAGAATTAGTTAATTATGCATCTGTGTTACAACGTAGCTCTAATGAAATAACACAGCAAAGCTAAAAAAAGAATGAGATGAGTTAATAAAATTCTACTTCCATCAAGTAAGGCTGTGACCACATACCTGTCATATAGAAATCTCTAATTGTGAGCTGAGGTGGAACAAGAGGGTCAGCAAGCAACTGCTGATTCACTAACTGCAATGGAAAAGAAAGAAGGTATATTAGGAGATTAAGCAGTCACCTGTGAGGCAGGACTGTGTTACCACAATACTTGTTTGACTACGCTCTCCTGCTGTACAGTGCAGTGTGTGTTTAGTAGGACATATAAGCAAGCCTCTTACATAGCTTGATGCTCATAATTTAAACATTCAATACCTTGGAGAGCTCATTCGCCTGGCTGAAGTAGTTAGCTTGCTCTACATCATCATAGCGGACCAGGTTAGGAGAAACTTCTTCCAATCTGTTCCTTACTTGATCAAGGTTATCGTAAGGGAGGGTCACACCAGTTAGCTTTAATAAAAAAGCCACAAGACTCCATCAAAATTTAGTCCTCTGGCCAATACATATTAAGTATTTAAAACATTAACTCAAACATCTACGAGGAAGCAGGAAGAAAAGCTACACTAATTTGAGGAGTGAATGACTAAAGTGGTGGTCCTATGCTTAATTTGCAACATATTATGTTGATCTCTTGATGCCAGTAATTAAGTTCTCTAAATATTAAGAGCTAGAGTCCATTTGTTACCCAAGGAAGACAGGAAGCACAAGGACAGAAGCGTGGCTTCTCTTCTCCCATGGAAACAGTAGCGTCAGATCTCTCTACAGCATTCAGGACAGCACTAAGACTGCGGTTGATAAACTATCTCCTAGAACCAGTTAGGATGTGTTCAGCCCTACCAGATGTTATCAGCACACATACTCTCAGGGGACCCACACAGTTCCTTTTCTGGGAAGCAGTAAAGCATGGCCCCAGTCTGTCTTCCAGGTTGCTCTAGAGAATCCTGCCTTGGCTAACAGAATTTGCTGCAGTTAAGAATCATCTATCGTACATTCTCACAGCATATCTAGAAGCTACAATAATGTCAAAATCTCTAAGCGGAAAACACAATCCCATTTACCCCACAGATATCATTAAAGGCAGTCTTGCTTCATATTAATTCAGTCCCACACATACTTCCATGAGACTTTATACCCACAATCCTGAACACAAATCTGCATTCTAAAAAGATTCTGTAAACAGTTTCCAAGCTCCATGTAGATTCTTACTAGAGGTTTCAATTTCTAAAACAGTTACAGCACCTCAGAGATGGCTCTAATAATTCTCCAGTCCTCTCTTGCCATGCCAGGAGGTGTTACTGCTACTTTTGTCTGCTGGGCCCTGCCCTCAGTGTTCACATACGTTGCAGATTTCTCTGTGTAAGCTGCTCCCGGGAGAATAATATCAGCCATGGGAGCACCCACATCACCATGATGTCCTGAGGAAAAAAATGGGAAGAGGAAAGTCAAGTTCTGATAGGAAGCTACACAGGAATAACTATAAGGCATCGGTAAGCATAATTCAAGAGGAATTATGTATGAACACATCAGAACTACTGTATTCCTCTTGAAAAGGAATTTTTCTTCTGAACCTGTGCTTGAGTAAATTTAGTGTTCTGGAAAGACTGACAGCCTTAGAGATTAAAGTCCTAGTTGTCTATAATATAAGCAGCCTAATTGAACCACAACCAGTGTCAAAAATGGAGATTGAACTATCATATCCATTCGATTCTTGGCCTTAGCTGAGACTGCTGTAACCTACAGCAGTCTCAGCTAAGGTTCTAGAGATTGCTGGTAATTACTGCTTTTGTGACATGGACTGGAATGAGAACAGCCTTCCACTAGTAGATCTGACACCATGATCAAGAGGGTAAACCAATTTGTATTTTTTTGTCAATAACCCCAGGTATCCAGTCCACCAGAAGGCTTGTTTTCCTAAAATATGAAATAGTCACTACTCCCTGCAGCAGTTAAGTTCCAACATTTTTTCCATTTCCCAACAGGGGTAAGAAGGAGGAATGTCAGTGCCGTGTGAGCACATTAAGTTTAAAAATATTTTGCGCTAGAGCTGATGATAAAAATTAAACTTGGGAGGGAAGAATTAGTCAAAAAGTAATATTCATAATTATGTCCTACTGTTTAGATTGTCTGAGGCAGTATTTCTTGAATAATTTGTTCTAGTTACCCTGATAGATGATAATGCAATCCTTTGGCAAATCTTGACGTGTTATGCAGCCTGCATCTGCCCCCAAAAGATACAGTATTTTGGGAGGGTTCTTCCGGATTGCATCCACTCCTGGTTTGAAACCCAGATCCAAAGCAGCTACTTGGCTTGCAACCCTGCAAGGACAGGCAGACTTATTACAGATTATAAAGTGTCAGGTTCTCTTCCCCCCGCATTTCCTTTTCAACTCTGAAATATTTAAAAAGGGGCATACATCTCAATTTGACATTTAGTCCTTTAAAAAAAAAAAAACAGTTAAAAGTAATGCTGATCTGAAATTTGATTAAACATTTATTGGAAAATAATGGTGTGTTTAAACTAATCAATAAGTCAGTTTTGATTACTTTTGTTAGGAAAGTCTCTCACGTCTAGGTCATAACCAGAGAGATACACCCCACTGGCTAGAGCACTCACCTGAGATGTGGGAGACCTAGGTTCAAGTCTCTCTCCTGGATCAGGCAGCGCAGGGACTTAAATCTGGGTCTCCCACACATCCCAGGCGAGTATCCTAAACACTGGGCTTTTGGCTATTCTGGAGTGTGGCTCAAAACTGTGTACAAAAAATATCGGTCTTGTCCCAACGTGGGACAAAAAAAAAAAAAAAAAAAAAAAAAAAAAAAAAAGGGTCAAAACCAACATTTCACAATTGAATTCTTATTTTCTAGCCAGCCCTAGTTAAAGAGTTTCCGCAGTACATCTGCAAAATGTCATGTTCGCCACACACAGTGTTGTCAAATATATTAAATTGGAGAAAGGAAAAAAAAAAAAAAAAAAAAAAAGGTCTGCTTATGCACTTATAGTAATATTAGGTGTTACTTGTAATAATAGGCAAACATTTCACAAAGAAAAACACTATTTTTAAGTTAAGTTGACTCTGTCCCATTAATGCAGCCTTGCATTAATCTACTCACCCATGAGGAGGAGGAGATTAGGTTTACCCTGTTAACAAAAAAAGCAATGCTGGGGAAAATAGATTTAAGCTTGGATCAGTAATTTTTTTTGGACAGTTTTGGAGGTTGTGTTAACATTGCTACCCCTTTTGGAAAAATGCACAGCTTGTCCTCCATCCAGTGATCCCTATATGGAATTTCCAAATACTTTGGGTTTAAAAACAAGGAAAACTGACCTTTAGACCCTTGAGCCCTTTTGAGTACCCTCCAGCCCATTACAAATAAATAATAAATAATAATAATAGTTACATAAGTTTATCTGCTACAATTAAAATCCAACTTTTGTTGGGGCACCTAAACTTTCTTACGATTGAACTTTCTTATGATTTCTACAGTACGTGTATGGAAGTCTTAATACAGAAGAGACTACCCAAAGATACCTCATACTACATGCCTTTTTAAATGCAGTGTTTGGTAAGACTGACTTATTTTTGTTTCATCAATATTTTAATGTGAATTTTCTCTCTTCGATAGCAGTGTTTTATATTTAATTTATATTCAGCAGACCAAATTCTTGCCTCGTTAAACCGGTGTAAGTCTACTGACTTCAATGGAGTTACTCTCCCAAGATTTACACTCGTGTAAAAGAATAACTTCACTCAAGATAATTCTCCTTTATAGACATTGACACGCAGGTTTTTCAGATTTAAAGTATCTCAGTTACAGTCTTAAGCAGAGAAAGGAAGAGATTGAACTAGGGTTCTTGTCATCCTAAGCGGCGGTTTGTTCCTGATAGCAAAACCAGGCTCATTAGCAGGAATCATCTTGATAAGTAGTTTAAAAGACTATCTGGATAATTTCCAGATCTTTTAATATCAAAGTGCAAAAGAATACATCTGGTTAACAGGAGACATTAATCTAGTTAGACCACTTGATTCAAAAAGACAAAAATCTTACCTGGAGAACTATACAATGCAGGAGAAGTATTAATTAACGGTCTTCTTAAGCACTATTGATATTCTGCCTTTCCTCTATGTAAACACTACTTGCTTACCAAGTAGCACTGGTTCTCTGTATGTCCTCTTAAGCACGACAGGGTATTACATTGTTAACCCCTCTCATAGTCTAAACCCAAAATTTGCCTCTGTGCCAACAGTCCCGGTGGCTAGCTTGCTAAATCATGAAACAGAGGTTATGGAAGCTTTTCTGCTAAGTTATATCGTGTCTCTTAGTTTTAAGTGCTGCTTTATTCCACATATGAGCCTTGGCAGGCTAGAACCCATGTGTTTGTACTGAGAAGTCTTCATACTTGGCATAAAGAGTTTAATATATACCACAGGTTAGATAAAGCAGAAAGGCTGTAGAAATGCTGTAGAGCGAACCTATGAAGGATGTTCATAACTTTCCAGTCAGTACCAACTCCACTTTTTGTCCTAGCATTTTGTGCAATGGTAGAAACTGCAGCATGTATAGCTGCTCCATCACTGCGCTGAAGTGCTGTGCTGCCTACCACCACCATTGGTTTTTT
The DNA here is from genome assembly GCF_025201925.1 of Gopherus flavomarginatus. NCBI lineage: Eukaryota > Metazoa > Chordata > Testudines > Testudinidae > Gopherus > Gopherus flavomarginatus. The sequence continues at coordinate 19,650,669 of NC_066626.1, read as the reverse complement.
GGCCTGGTTAAGGACCTGAGGGGGAAAAAAATCAAAACAAAAATTTAAAAAAAGAATGACTTCTCATTCTAAGGCAGTGACATTGAATTTTGGTACAGAACAGGATTTCCAAGAAATGATTTATGAACTGTGTTACAGTAGTATGGAACACAAAAGAAAACAAATCCAGTGTTTTTAAACACTATCCTTTCAAGGAAGCAGAGCTGCAGCTTTGAAATGATCAATCTATCTATTTTATCTCTAGCAAAAAACCTACAAATGTTGCTATAGCAAAAACTTATGTTATCTCGGCCAAAGCAATGTTGTTCTGGGCCTTTTCCAGCTAGAAATTGTTTAACTGGAAACAGCAGTGGCTAGAAGGGACAACTCAGCTCACCCAGAAGAGGACATGTGCCAGAGATTTACGATCATGAACATTTCAGTTTCGCACATTGGAAAGAATTTTCAAACATCAGCTTTGTGGTGAGCATATTAAACAATTTATAGAGAATCCCTGCTTGTTAACCATTCCTACATCCGTGAATGTTATGAAACCGCTCTCCAAAACAGCTTCTAAACCAAGGGTTGGCAACCTATGGCTCGCATGCTAAAGATGGCACGCTGGAGCCTGCCGGGACTCCAGCATGCCATTAAAAATCCTGCCCAGCCCAGCCCACTCTCCTCTGCTCCCCCCGAAGGGGCAGGGAGCAGAAACACAGCTGTGCACACGGGGTGGAAAAATGGCCCCACTCTCCGGGAACTGGAAGCCGCGGGGTCTGCACTCCCGGGCCGGAGCGCCAGACCGAGCGCAGCAAGCTGCCGGCTCCTCCCCCGGAACCCTGCTGCCACGCGCAGCGCTCTGGGAGTTAGGGCTGCGCGCTCTGGCGGGGCAGTATTTGGCTCAGCGGGGAGGCAGACACGCTCCCTGCTCAACTGGAGCCATGCTGCTGCCGCGCGCAGTGCTCTGAGGGCCACGGCTCTGCTCTCCTGTGGAGCCTCAAGGTAAAGGGCCCAGGGCTGGAGGTGTTGGATAAGGGGTGGGGGCAGTCAGGGGAAAGGGAGCAGGGTGGCTTGGATGAGGGGGGTGGCTAGGGGCGGGGTTGGATGGGGCATGGGAGTCCTGGGTTTGTGAGGGTGCAGCAGGTGGATAGGGGTCAGGACAGTCAGGGGACCATGAGCAAGGAGGGTCCTGGGGGGGGGTCTCAGGAGGGGGTGGTCAGGGGACAAGGAGCTGAGGTGGTTGTATGAGTTGGGAGTTCTGGGGGTCCTGTCAGGGGGCGGGGAGCGGCTGGAGGGGTCATGGGAGTCCTGGGGGTCTGTTTGGGGATAGGGGTGTGGATAAGGGACAGGGCAGTCTGGGGACAGGTAGGGGGTAGGAGTCCAGTCTGGGGACAAGGAACAGAGAGGCTCAGATGGGGGGGAGCATCCTGGGGAGCAGGGGTCCTAGGAAGGGGTAGTCAGGGGACAAGGAGCAGTGGGCTTGGGAGTTCTTAGGGGGGCAGTCACTCAGCTCTCTCCCCTGAGCCCTGACCCCCGACCTCCCCCTCCCACACACACACACACACACACACCCCATGCCTCTGCCCTGAGCCCTGCACACCCCCCAGGTCCCTGCCCTGAGCCCTGTACCTCCCTCATACACATCCAGCCCTCTGCTCGACTCCTTCATCCCCCCCCCAGCCCAACCCTAGCCCTGACTCTGGCACCTCCACCCATACCTAGCCCCCCCTCTGCCCTGACACCTCCAGCCCCAACTCCAGCCCACCCCCAGCTCCCTGGATCCTGGCTGCCGGCCCCGCACAGCCCGCTGCTGGTCTGGGGTTCTGGCTGATGGACCCTGCCAGCCGGGGTCCCGGCCGCAGGCCTCGCTCAGCCCGCTGCTGGCCTAGGTGAACAGAACCCCAGACCAGCAGTGGGCTGAGCGGGCCAGCGGCGTAAGACCAACATTTTAAATGAAGCTTCTTAAACATTTTGAAAACCTTGTTTATTTTACAATACAACACTAGTTTAGTTATATAATATATAGACTTATAGAGAGAGACCTTCTTAAAAAAAAAACCCAAAAAACCCCATTAAAATGTATTACCGGCACGTGAAACCTTAAATTAGAGTGAATAAATGAAGGCTCGGCACACCGCTTCTGAAAGGTTGCCAACCCGTTTTAAACACTGCACCCGTGAAAGATAAAATTATATTCTGACATATCTGAATAGGAACATTATTAAGAAGCATATACCTTGATGAAGGAGTGTTTTCCTGAAGCAATGTCCCGAAGTATCTGTGGCGAATCTCCCAGATGATCATATGTGTAGGTCAGATCCACTGCACTACCCACAAGGGCCACCTGCAGATCATTGTGAAGCCAGCTGGAAATATAGCAAGAACAAAATACAGTTATCTGAATTCCATCCAAATCCATAGTGTCTCCTCTCTGTAGCCCTGTTGATCACCCTGTTAATAACTTCATTTAACCTCTTAGTGCTAATCAATGACTTTGTGTCTGCATAGCAGTTCCAAACCACTAGCTACAATTACGGAGGCCTGGTCTACACTAGGAAGGTAGGTCAGTATAACTATGTTGTTCAGGGATGTGAAAATCCACACCCCTGAGCAACACAGTTAAACCAACCTAACCCCAATGTAGACAATGCTAAATTGACAGAAAATTCTCCTGTCAACCTAGCTACCGTCTCAGGAAGCTGGATTACCTATGCTGATGGGAGAACCCCTCTGGTCGACATAGGGGGTGTCTTCGCTGAAGCAGTGCAGCTGTGCTGCTGCAGCATTTTAAGTGTAGATGAACCCTGAAGGCTTGTCTACACAATTAGTTCACAGCAAGCTGCACTGAAAGTCTACCCCACACTAGCCTGTCATGGACTAACTGACCACGTGGATCCTGTAATGCACTTTGATCTCAGAAGCACATGAAAGCACAAACTGTTAATGCGCATCAGAACGGTCCACACGGATAGCTAGTCTGCAGTAGGCTAGTCCTGGGTAGAATCGCATGCCAGCTAATTAATTGTTCATATAGCCCAGCCCCAAGACCGAATTCTGTTTCAGCAGAAATAAATAGCAGCTTGGCAGGACTAGATCAGTGAAAATGCAATTCAAAATAGCATTTCTGTTTATCAGAATGCCTGGTTTTTCAAAAGTTTCAGACATCCCCAGGCCAATGGGATTGGGCTGTACTGTTAAGACACAGGAAAGCTTGTTAGCCAAATCCAGGAAAGTGATGATTGTAATGACAAAGCATACTGATGGAATTCTACAGAAGTTCTGTTTTTAATTCTCACCTTTTTCTGCATAAGTACAATTTAGTACATTTTTGTGATTACCATGTAGATAAGCTTTATACTATAATTGTTTCACTTCTGTAAAAATACATATTCTGGGTTCAGCACTCTCACTGCCTTTGGTGGACCAGCTGCACACATGTACATGCAGTATTAGGCCCTATGATTTTTCTTTGGTACCGTGATATGCTGTAGTCTCAGAATGCTACTAAATATATTCTCCTGCTTGACCTTCTGCTCAGCTCTTAACTGCACAGAGAGTGAAGATGATATGCAGTAGGGAACAAGTTCCTGGAAAACTAAAGTAACCTATACATTTCTGTGAGGCAGCACTCACCCTTGCACTTTTTAGGGATTACTCGCTTTTGGGGGGGGGGGGGGGGAAGGAGTCCGAAGGGGGAGGGAGCAGCAGGCGATGAGTTCAGACTAGAAAGAAGATACAATCCTCTAGAGAGTTCTTTAGTTTCTTGCAGCCTCTCATTACACTAAATTATAAAAAGGCATACAAAAATTCCACCAAATCCAGTTACAGAGATTTCCCCTTTTCTATCAAAATTTTATAATAATCAATTATTAAAAAAAAAAAAAAAAAAAAGTATCAGTTAAGTGTACTTGGTCATCCCAAAACAGTGAGGAGGATTAGCGTAACAAAACCTACCGGGAAACCAAGGTTTACAAAAATGTAACTGTCCATATTTCATAAATTTGCAAAAGTAGATATGTTTGCCTCTCTCTAAAGAACTTAAGGTGTTCCCCTCAACATACACCTAGTCAAAGGCAACTAATAAAACAGTTTTGAATCTGGCACTATGATTAGGAGAGTGGAACCTATTGTTTTACATTTAAAAAAGAAAAAAAAAAGTGTGAGCAAAAGCAAGTGTAACTCAAGATAAGAGACGCTGCCATTTGTGGCTTACTTTACCCCAATCAATTGTTGACTAGTTATAGAAAACTACCAGGGCATATTCTATTAAGTAACTAATAAAATATAGGATTTAGGTTATGTAATTTTTCTTGAATCCTCTTAAATTCTATAATTTAATGTGGTAAATTGGATGAACTAAACAACTGAGTTACATTTAAGATCCAATATATGTTTTTCCAAATCAAAATGGATGAAGTTCTAAACTTCATCTGATTGAAAAACATTTTCAAAGACAGATCAATCACTTATCTTATTCCTATTTTCCAAGCAATGAAGTCAACTATATCATCACTTCTTACAAGTCATCTAGTCACATTTACTAGGGCAACAATCATTTTAAAACTTCATTCTGTGCACTGATAGTGCTAAGCAGTGTCCTTTTAGGAATTTACTTGAATAACCTTCTATAAAAATTAAATCTGAGAATTTTTTGTTAGTCTGTTCTTCCCTTGATGCATGTGAACTCCCATTAATGGTAAGAGGGAATTATTGGCATATAATCTATGCAACGAAGGGGAAGGGAGGGAAAAGACCTTGTGGTCTACATATGCGCGCGCACACACACACACACACACACACACACTACATCCTGCAGATGGATCTGCTGAGTGAATACTTGCACCCACACAGAGCTCCACTGCAGTAGCGTACAAGGGTGGCTCTAGCCCCTACTTTGTAAGTATGGATGGACTACCTCATCTCCATAAAGATACAAACCTCTTTCTAATTCTAGCATTAAACAGGGGTGCCTCAAAGCGTGGATTGGTGCCAACCAGAAGCAGGACATCTGCTTCCTCCACTCCAGCAATCTTGGTATTAAGCAAGTAGTTAGAGCGTAGGTCTGTGCTATAATACAAGAACACAAAGAAATTATCTTTGTCAGAAAAACAGGAGGAGGAGTTGTAAAGGCAGTAGCAGAGATGACACTGGAGTGAAGTAAACTTAAATCTCCAAATTATATTTTCAGACAGGAAAAAGAAAGAAGAGCATGCTCAATGCTAAGGATACTAAACCAAATCCAAAACAAAAACACAACCACCTACAGATGGGTAGCCGTAGGTTACTACAACGTAGACATTTTCTGCTGTCTACCAATATAAGATGCTCTCAGCCTTCGTAGACTGGAAAATGCAACTTCATTGCTAGATTTATGTTGATACCAACACAGAGTATTATGGCTGCCCTACAGGTATAGTTCTCACAATAGTACACAAAAGTAAAGCTGGCTAAAGAGATCAGTTTATAGCAGAGTAGTCTAATGGGACGGCAAAAAGCTATTGTACTCTACTACTGAACTGCAGTTGTCCCATATTTATCAGATTTGCATTTCTATTATTGTAGAAGCTACCCCTCCATCCACTCTAACGTGCCGACTCAGAACAGTAATATTCTAGATGTGGTCTAGTATTCTACTTCATGTCTCTACCCTGGCAGATTTCAGAATGAAATGATTCATAATTTATCAATATGCCATGGGCTACTGGACAATTCATATGCAAGATCTCTAAGAATGTATTAATACTCTCTAATTGGAAAACATAATTAAGAAAAGTATAAACTTTGCCTGTGTTATCTCACCCAGCTCCAGCATTAGGGAAGACCTCTTCAGTGCATAGAGTGTCAGAGTTTACTCTATTCAATAAGTCTTTTAGAGCTACCAGTGCTTCTGCATCCACCAGTCCTCCTGCAATCGCAGCCACATCCTTACCTTGGACACCCTGCAGCTGTACAGAGAGGAACAAGATCTGTCTGACATATCTATAAGTAACAGCTGAAAACAAGCGCTCTCGCTCTCACCCATACACACTCAAATGATAAATTATGAAGCAGAGACAGCATCCGAGAAAGTAGATAGCATCACTGTTCTCCTGTAAAAATGCTATGATGATGCAAGTAAGAATTTTGACTTATCTTTTCATTTTTTTAAAATTAAATAAAAAACTCCATCACCACCATGCAAAGTACTCAAAACCAAGAACAGATCAACAAAGGTGTAAGAATAGATACAATTATTAAAGAACAATGAAACATTCATGCAGTACAACATCTTAACAGCAGAATTAGGGGCACAGAGAAAGCTTTAGACCAGATCTACCCAATCCACAATGTAACTGTTTTGGGAGGTGGGGGATGGGGGAAGATAGCACAGTTTAATTCCATGAAAAAAAAAAAAAAAATCTTCAGATAAACACTATATCGGTAAATAGATTGGGGAATAGTCACTTCATCCTGAATTTCTATAGAAGTAGTACAATATCTTATTTAAATTAAAGATAAGTTAGCATAATTGGGAGGAGAAAAATTAGCCTCATGTAATCATTAGTGTGCAATCTAATCTAGTACCTTCCCTAAAAAACAATCCAGAAGGGGGAAAAAAAAAAACAAACCACCCACACTTGAACTCAAAAAAGTAATTTTTTCTGAATTTCTTCATTACCTAGGAATTTTGGTAAGTGGAAACCAATTGTCTTCTAATAAGGTATAATTCTCCAAAATTATTCTTATAAAGTAAGACTAATAATAGATGGTTGTCTCCAGTCGTCATTATTTGATTTCCTAGGCTTCAGATTGACTGGTATAGTAATTTGCCCTGCTGCACAGAAGTATCATAAATATCCTTTAAAAAAAAAAATAAATAAAAGAGAGAGAGAGAGAGAGAGAGAGAGAGAGAGAGAGAGGCAAATATTTCTTACCACTCCAGCAACACGAGTCAGGGCATCTTCCCAGGAAGTGTAAACAAAAAGCCCTTCTTCATTTTTGACCATTGGTTCAATAAGCCGCTGGCGTTTCAAACCATCATAAGCAAACCTGGATGAAGAAAGCCAAACCAGTACTATTAAAAAACACTAAGAGGAAGATGTGCTTTTATAGTACAGGCAATATCATTAATTGTGAGGCAGAGATCTACAGAGTGAGTGAAATATGAACAAAACCACAGCAGCCTTTGGTTCGGATATCCTAAACAGCTGGAAGGAATAACCTATCATGATACAGACTAGTAAATTACCCAAAATTTGAACGTTTCAACTCTCCCCTTTCAACATATAAAAACAAATTTGTCAGTAACAAAAAATTTAAACATTACTACAGTCAAGGACTACAAAATATAAAATTCTAGTGCATGGGTTGGTTAATATGTATATTTACAGCATCACAAGAATTCTGAGTTTGCCAACAATGCCTTTAAAATACCAAGTGTAGAATTCAGAGGTCAGCGCTACAGTCAGTATTTCTGGTACACTGTGAAAATGCCCATTTAAAAACACAATACATATATATTGGTACCTTGTTTTGTCAGAGATCCATTCCTCATTGATGTCTTCATGCAATCTTGGCAAAATCCTCATCACTTCTCCAGTCCGTGTGCTCACCACAATGTTACTTCCAACGGCATCAAGAACATCAATGGACTCAGTCTTTCTGTGGGGAGGAAAAGGAACAGAAACCTACAACTCATGCATTGTTAAGCGATTGTTCAAAAAGCAATAGAAGTCTTTAGTCAAAGGTTACAAATGCTGTATGTAGGTTTCCAGCATTATCAGATAACTAACATTAAAGGTTTGTTTCCTAAGACATATTGTAAATCAGCCTTTCACCAGTCACTGGACTATAGAATTTGATCTTTCATAAGCACTGTATATTCAACCGCTGGCACAATTTAGAGAGACCTGCAAATTGGAGACTATTCTGATCCTCCTGCCTCCCAGATTGCTAGAGATAAAAACCATTCTAATTTAGAATGACCAACATCTATAGGATGAATGTACTCCTCAATTTAATTGACTTGGTATCAAAGTAACTCAATTGCTTAAGTATCAGAGGGGTAGCTGTGTTAGTCTGGATCTGTAAAAAGCAACAGAGAGAGAGAGTCCTGTGGCACCTTTAAGACTAACAGATGTGTCAGACACACTTCGTCAGACACATGCATCTGATGAAGTGGGTATTCACCCACGAAAGCTTATGCTCCAATACATCTGTTGGTCTTAAAGATGCCACAGGACTCAATTGCTTAATGAATTCAATCTATACCTCTATCCTGATATAACATGACCCGATACAACACGAATTCGGAAATAACACAGTAAAGCAGTGCTCCGGGGGGGGGCGGGGTGGCGCTGCACACTCCGGTGGATCAAAGCAAATTCGATATAATGCGGTTTCACCTGTGACGCGGTAAGATATTTTTGGCTCCCGAGGACAGCGTTATATCGGGGTAGAGGTGTATATCAAAGACACAAACAAAACCAAAAAAATTAAGTCTGTTACAGCACTTTCAATTTCTCTTACGATAGTAGCATAAATATTTATGGTGGGTGAATATTAAAGAGCATATGAAAGATAAACAGACATTAACTTGTATTCAATGTACCACTTAAAATACATACCGTGTCTCCCAAGGACGGGCAGTAAAGGCATATGGCTTGGAGGTAAGGGCTCCTACTGGGCAGATGTCAATAATATTGCCTGATAACTCAGACATAAACATTTTTTCAACATAAGTGCCAACTTGCATCTCGTTTCCTCTGCCTGTTGTTCCCAAGTCATCTACCCCTGCAATCTCACTAGCAAACCTGTTGGATGCAAATAAAGTGTAAAAAATGAAATGTATATCAATATTAATTCTTAATCTTTTTATCTTTCAGTATCAGTCTCTGGAAGAGAAGACGACTTTCCTACAGGAGGAGGGGAAAAAAAAAAAAAAAAAAAGAAATAGGACAGGCATCTAAATAGATTGGAAAGTCCCTATGTATGTAGTACAATGATTCTAATAGTTGGAAATAGTAAAAAGCAATTATACTATGTTTGTGTAAACATGAAGACATATCCAGCAACAGTTCACATACAGAAATACTAGCTTGCTGGATTTCATTGGGGTGGGAAGAGAAAGCTGATTCAAGGAACTGGCAACTGGTTTAAGGGAGTTTGATTATCACTATGTATACAGCCAAATTAAGCAGTAACCAGAATTTCTCACACAAGATAGGCAGAGAAAACTGTATCTGATCCATACCTGGATAAAAGTTCAGGTTCAAATTGAATGATGCTGAAATCTAAAAAGCTATCCTCCTGAGATTTTAGTCTCAGACTGCTGTCACCTTGAGTCACAATCTTGGGACAATGGCTGTTTGAGACTACAGTTTCATACAAACCAGATCTGAAGAAAAGGCCTCTTCATATTTTGGGACCTGTTCTGGAATATAAACCACAGGGCTGGCTCTGAATTTGGAGTTTGATTCCATTTTCTTGCTTTGGACATCTCTAGTTGTATTGTCTGATAGTTATTTGGTGGTTTGTGAGAAATCAGTTGGTTGTCTCCATCAGACACCAACATGTCTCCTTGCACCTTGGTTGCAATCACACAAGAGACAAAGGATTGAATGCAATTGGTTTAGCATCTTTCACGATGCATTAGCAACAATCAGTATTTTAAAAATAGATTCTCCCCCATTCTATTTTCCATTGGAGATAATACTAAGCTGAAATACATTACCTGATACACCGAGTGCACTGTATACATCGAGTCATAATTGTTTTGACTAGTGGGCCAATGTTCTTGTCTTCAACTGCACGTTTTCCCTCTAAAAATCTACTCCTATCATTGCCAAACATCATTGACTGGTCCTAGAATAGGTAACAGAAAATAGTTGAAGCCATGTTACTGAAAAATGTAGTTTCACTGAAGACAATTAAAGAGACAAATGTTAGCAAATAAGAAGTGTAAAAAAATTGAACCCATCTTTGTACCTGAAGGTCACACTCTCCTCCCTGATCACAGATTGGACAGTCCAATGGGTGGTTTGCCAGCAAGAACTCCATTACACCCTCTCTGTTGGTGTCAGTAGTTACAGAGTTAGTGTCACAACACTACAGTTTTACCCTGTAGTCTAGGCTATGAATGGTAGACAAGGCCTCTAGAGCATTAAAAAACAGACACTAGTGTCATTATCACTAAAATGCCAATTTGTGTTTAAAAGACAATAAATTGGGCTAACTGAATGACTTGGGTAATAGTAATGGGAAATGGGCCTGCATCTCCAGGTTACCGTTTTGTGTTTGCCACAGATTGGAGGGGATTACAAGTTGTTATAATCAGATGGCTAGGTAATAGCCTAGCCACATCACAGCACCAGGATCATCACTACCACCCTTGTTAGCATTCTCAGCCAAGAGATTGGGAAGAATTGCATGGACATAGATTTTAAAATTTTAACTAGAAAGTAAACACTCTGTCTACATACAGTTTTATAGTATATTGCAAATAAAGTTAAAAGCAGTACTTTAAGTGCCTTTATTTAAAAATGAAAAAAAAAAATCAAAGCTGAATACTGCACATTTGTTAAATTAGGCGATGTAATTATAAACCACACAGCCTTCTCTTCCAATAATAAAACAAACAGCTACATGAAGTCAGATGTGGATACCTTGCTTTCCTGGACTTCTCAGAATTTGTCAGTATGTTCCAACCCTTCATTACTGGCATTGCACAAGCAGCTACTGGCTGCAGACATAATAGGAAAAGCATCAGGAGATCTCCTCTTACAGCAAAGAGTGAATTATTCATACATCTTATAGAAAATACAAACATATTTGCCACAAAACTCAGAAAAACCTACCCAATTAAAAACATAATTGACTTTGGTTTTGAAGTTCTCTCCCATTCTTTTTGAGAATCTGTGACGTAAGTGGTTAACTTTTGCCATTATCATTAGTTTTGATTTAATTAGTGGGTTTAACCTATTTTGTTCATTTTTAAAAGAAAAAGAAACTATACGGCACCAAATGGAGAGAATGCAACTCTGAAAAAGGTTCTGCTCTTGACACAGGGCTCAATCCTGCACCACTGAAGTCAATGGGGGTTTTGCAACAGACTTCAATGAACACATAATGCAGTAATACATGGGGCTAGTAAATAAACTGCCATTTCAGTCAGGGACAAAGTTGTAGGTCCCAATCCTTCAATTAGATCCATGCAGGGTCGAGGGCAAGTTCAGGGCCCTAGTTTGTATACCAAAATGACCACCTGCAGCAACAGTGTGAGTTTCGTAAGGTAACAAAGTATAAACGTATTTATGAAAGATATACAAGAAAGTAGCGGTTTTCAGCCTGTAGTATGCAGAACCCTAGGGGGCGCAGACTATGTCTAAGAGGTCTGAGAAAGGTGACTATGAGCTGGTCTATGCTAAGTCAATGTAAATTATGTCGCTCATGGGCGTGAAAAAGACACCTCCCTGAGCAACTTAAGTTACATCAACCTAAGCACTGTCCACACCAGCGCTATGTCAATGGGAGATGCTCTCAAGTAGGCATAGCATGCCTTCACCAGATGTGCTACAGCAGTGCAGCTGTATCGGAGCAGCTGCATCGACGTAGCCTGGTAGCATAGACTTGCCCTATGAAAAGAAAGTGTCAGATGCCAGACAAGGCACTCTTGTTTCTCTAATCAGTCAAAACAATGCAAATACCCCCACTACAAGTCAAAACCCAGAAGTGATGATGTTACCACAGAAGTCCACAGTTTGGCGCCCTTCCAAATGCATGGGTGGTGCTGGGGGGAGGGGAGACTTGCAAAGTTATAACCACTCCAAAATTTGCTTCAGGCCCCCCATGCCGCTCTGTAGCAGCTGCCACTCTCTGGCCGCCCTGCTCTGAAGGCATGGAGAGGGACAGAGCCTCGTAGTAAGGCGGGGCTAAGGCTCACGTCAGTCCCCCCACTGGGAAGAGGTTGGCATCGCCCCTGGTCAAATGCCGTGCCGAGCATGTACAACATTTATAGCTTTATTCTGTTCAGTCAGTTTTCACTTTAAGACTTGTATGACAGGGGTCCACAGACCACATGTTGAATTTCCAAAGGGGTCTGCACTACCCTTCAAAGTTTTTTTAGTGGTCCACAAATAAAAAAAAAAAAAAAAAAAAAAAAAAAAAAGGTTGAAAACCACTGCAATAAAGCATCGCCATTCTTTTACAAATGGACATGACGTTTTGGGGTGGAGATACATGCAGAAAAATAATCTGCTTGCAACATCCGCATTATAACTACAGATTATATGCAATTGTTTTGCAATTATTCACTTTCCAAATTTTCAGTAGAGGCCTGCAAACACTTATAAAATAATACAAATTCAGTACAGAAAAGATACATACCTTGGGTGCTTTCTCTATCTCTACAAGGCACATCCTACAGTTTCCCGCAACAGACAATCGATCGTGGTAACAAAAGCGAGGTATCTGCATTCCAACCTTTTCACAGGCCTAGAAAAGGAAGAAACAAAACTAAGTTACAGAATTACCTCTTAGGACCTTGGTTCAACTGAATTTTCAATTCTGAAATTTCTCAAAGAATGAAAAATTTGTTTTGGTTTTCACGGAGTGCGTGCTCAGTGTATCTCTTCGGCTTGTGCAGCGTTAGCTTCAGAAGTTTGCCTAAAGGGGAGAGTGGCAAGTCAATAATGATAAATAAGGGGCTGGGGAGTAATAGGAAAAAGCAGGTTTAAAAAATTGGGCCCAAGGAGAAAGGGTGTTAAGAACTGTAGTAATAAAAAGAATATTTGTATTTTGTTGCTCTGCAGTAACAAACTCACAAGAAAGTAAGCACTATATCAAGAAAGGTACATGGGAGGAGAGCTCCAATAAGACTTACAGGAAGAAGAAAAGTAAGAATGAATTTGGAAAGAGGTAGAAGATATGAAATAAAAAAAGATGGCAGGCATAAGAAACCCCAATACAGTACAACGACATGGATGTCCACTATAATCTCACTGAGTGCCCTGAAGATTACAGTGGTTCCAAGTGTCACCTCACACATTCACAGAAGAAGCCCAAACCCTGAGAAAATTTAGTAATGCTTTTGACGCAGTCCCAACATGACATTCTCATAAGGAAACTAGGAAAATGTAAATTACTGTAAGGTGGGTACAACTGTTTGAAAAACTGTATTCAAAGAGCAATTATCAATGGTTCACTATCAAACTGAGAGGACATTTCTAGTGGGGTTTCACAGGGATCTGTCCTGGTTCTGGAACTAGTCAACATTTTTATTAAATGACCTGGATAATGGAGTGGAGAGTATGCTTATAAAACTTGTGGATGACAACAAGCAACTTTGGAGGACATTAGAATTAAAAACAACCTTGACTAATTCTCCAATTTGTCAACAAGATTAAATTAGATAAAGACAAATGCAAAGTACTACACCTTTCAGGAAGTTTAAAAAAAATCAACTCCACAAATAGGGACTAACTGGCTGGGTAGCAGCACTGCAGAAAAGGATCTGGGAGTTGTGACGTTTTGGGGACCATCCAGACCAGTAAGAGGTTCCGTCATTGCCTGCTCTGTAACACTGGTATGCCTTAATGCTGTGCTCAGATCCCTGACACCGGTAGTCTGCCCACAAGCACAAGGTCTCACCCTCGCTTACATCAGCCTTATTCCTTGCATGGTAACACCAACAGCTTTCCAGTCCAGAGTTTCCCCAAATCCATCCTCTCCAAGTTCTTAACAGCCAGACAATCAGACAGTTCCCTTTGGTTCGTCACCCCAGAACCAACTCCCTCTATTAGACCAGCTCACTTTGGGATACACACTCCATACAGTTTGTACCAGAGACTTGATATAGTTAAAAATTAACAAAAAGTTTATTTAATCAAAATGCCACATATTCAAAGATTAAATAGTAAAGGAAAGCAAACATATACAAGTTACACAGAAAAAAAACAAAGATGCAACCTCTTGTTTCACACTTCTATATTGTATTAGAAAAAGGATTTTATCTAAGTTACCTATTGCCTTTGAACAGTTCCCCAGCATAACCCCAAGCACAGTGGTGTGCAAATTATTCCAGTCACACTCCCCCTTACCATTAACAGAATCTACCTGTTCCACCCTCCCACCCCATTACTGCACAGCCTAGGCTTCCTCAATAGCAGAGCTTGGGCTGAAGGCAGAGCTGGGGAGGGGGGAAAAGCTGGGGCTAGAAGCAGAGCTGGGACTGGAGGCATGATGCTCCCTCTCCTCCCCACCCCACCCCACATGAAAAATCCTGTATTTACACTGGATTTACACTGTAAATAGATTACACTGCCACTAGATGCTGCAGAGATATTCAAAAGGGAGGTAGGCATCACTTAACATAAACTCTTGGTTCATTGTCAACTTCTACAAAAAGAGTCTCACATCAGTAGAGCAGAGAGAGACAGCTGATTAAGCAGTAATGGAGCCTAAGAGAAATACTGCATTGGGCTATTAGCTGGGAACTGTAAAGCCACAACTATTTTAATGTAACTTGCATCCAAAGGCACAATTCTGCCCTCTGAAATGAACCTTGGCTGCATACTTTATGTGCCATTTCTCCATAGCTGGTCCCTTCCTACTGCTCCTAAAAAGTTAGTTTAGAAGTCTACTTGAAAAGCTGGCCTAGTGGCCCAGCTGCAATGCTAAGCATAGCCTTGAAAAGTTTGGATCCCATTTTGACTTCAGAGGTTTTTCCCCCTCAGGCCAAGAAGAGTGAAAGTGCGGCAAAGGCATGCATAGAGTTCTGAGCCATAAGAGCTGAGGCAGGAAGGGAAGCTCTATCTTGCATACCATTTAATTAAGTATAGCACAGAGGGTGCTAAGAAGAGCAGTAGCCATATAAAAAGTGTGGAAAGACAGTGGGTGTGACCCATACAGTTCTGACAAGGACACAAGAGAGTCACAATAACTACTCTACCTGCACCATCTAGAATTTAATTAAAGCTTGTCTGAATCTATTTACAGCACTGCAGTAGTTATCAGTTTGAATTCCTCCTATGGCACCTTTCTTTCAGCTAATCGGGTCAGATTTTGCTTTCTCAAATGTAAAGCCACTACAAGTGATCATCCCATATTAAGTTCTCTGGTGGATAGTAAAAATACCTATATAGAACTGCCACGAGACACGCAAAGTGATCAGTTACATGAAGTGTAACACAATGACAAAATATACTGTTACAAATGGGGGGGGCACAAGGTAGTCAGATTCTGGTCCAGAATTTTTTCTACCTGAAGCACTGTGGTTCCTGGTTCTACGAAGACAGGCTGCCCATCAACGAACACCTCTATCAAGTTGCTGGCTGCTGCAGTGGTTGTACGCACTAAAAGATACAAGAAAAAAAAACAACTGAGAATTTAAGTCACTGCTAAATGTGACAAACATTTACTCTTTACTCTAATTGGTTGACCAGAAAGGTGAACATCCAAACCTGTGCTCCAAAAGACTAATAAGCATTTTATTAGTCAGTTGTCCACATACTGGAGGCTACTTTAATTAAGAAGTTGGCCTCTAGATATCCTGGTGATGGGCACCATAAAAATCCATAAACAGGATTACTGCAGGCAAATTTCTTAGATGTTGCTTACTAATGTTTTGACAGTTATGGCGCCTATTATACTAGCTATATCAAGGATAAACCAAACAAAAAAATAAAACCCTGATTTCCATTAGCTTATCTAAAATTCTTATTCCTCATTACATCTCATCTAGCACATTTGGCATTGCTATGTCTTCAACCATTATGAACTAGGATGCGACCAAAAGCTTAAAAAAATATTTCTTCAATTGATGCAGTATGTCTATCAAAACTCTAGGCATATGATCATTATGTAAAAATACATATTGCAATAATTAATCTAAACTGACTATTTCAAAACCATCACCAAAAAACAACAAAGTGGACATTCCCTAGTGCAGGTATCGCTTGTGAAGCTCAGTGAGAGAAGAAAAGAATGGAGAATAGCTGATGGCCAATTTTTAAAAGCAAATTAATCATAATTCATGTGTTTTCTTCTGAGCTATCTTTCACATAAATTCACTAATAAATGCAGATTCAAGGTATAATATAGCTTTATCCCCCATAAAATGGCTTTTTAAATGCTTGCCACATAAAATAGTAAAGTGTGCTCTCTTCTTGCTTTGACAAGTGCATTGTTTTTCATATGGAAAATTATGGTGTTTTGTTTTTTTTTAAAATGTCAGTGTGGCTAACATAACACACCTGTAAACATTCAGCCATTCAGACTGCTTAAGTGGCTTAGCATTTCTATATCTCTTGTGGAATGTCAATCTCTGGATACTCCAGTGCATTGTTAGTAGTGTTGGGGAATGAGGGATATTTTAAAGGACCAATCACAGTCAGGACATTCTTCTTTCACGTGATTCAGAGTAGCTCTAAATGAGAGAGAGCAGCAGACAAGGCATTCTCCATGAAGGCCCCTTGGCTGTGGAATTCACTTCCTTCTGGGCTCTTACAAAGCCAGACTTCTTGTTAACTTCCAGCCATACTATAAGTCCATTTTTTCTCCTCAATGCTTTTGGAAAGCATGCAGGTTGAGGGGTAGAAGGATTTTATTGTTAAGTTTGTTGGCATGTTAATGTTAATAATAAAGGGTAGAGTAGTACGAGCAACTTATTGAAGGATGTTTCACATTATTTCACGTTGTTAACTTCAGGATATGTAAAAGCTTCCATAGCCTAAGATGGGTGCTTCAAGTTGTTTTTATAAATACAAATAACTAATAGCTAGTACAATCCAAACCCCACCAGCAACAGGAGCACTATATGAAACCCAGAGAATTGTAGGAAATTTGTGTAATAACCCCAATATACAATGCCTTCTTTACATGCATTGTATCACTATGTATAAGCAGGGAAAGGCTTTTCATGCACTTGTGTATAAAATGCAGGCAGACTCACCACATCCTTTGGTGGATTGAGTGACACCAGCTAAGGCCCTGCGGACAGCAGGTAATCGAAGCATGGTGCTGAAAATTAATACAAGAGAAGTTAGTGGGCTAAATTTTAGCAATTAAGATCTGCCTGATATTTCTATGATGGTAGATTAAAATCAATAATTTTAATATTTAAATTAAATACAGACATTTTAAAAAATAAATCTAATATGAAGTTAACATTTATGTTGGCCTAAATTTATTATATGCAAATTATTTTAATTTAAATTAAATACAAAAAATATTAAGCAGTATCTTTGTGCCAAGTTTTAAAGACAGTAAAACAACTGAACTGGTGGAAGGAACCAGAGTTGGTTGAAGTGCTACCCCAGCTTTTGACAACAGTGCCTCCTTCTGCAGGCACAGAAATACATTTTTTCATTTCAGTTTGTTCAACTAGCTCAGTTCAATGACTAGTGCACTCAAAGTTGAGAATGCAACTGGAAGTTGTAAGAGCAGGCAAGCTTGTTTTCCTCTTCCAACCTATGAATAAACACTAGATGTGAGAATGAGAGCTACTAGTTCTAAAATCCTGAAGGACATGGTGACCAGAAACAATCAATTTGATTCATTAACTACAGATAATACTTCCTTTGTTTAATGAAGTTAGTATTAAATGCAAAACAGGTTTTGATAAACTTTTTCTCTTAAAACAAAATGAAAATGTTTTTGTGCACTGATTTTGAATTTCCATCCAAATAGATCTTGACAAAAACACCATATAGTAAGAAGTTAAGTGATATAACTGCTTAAATAAATGTGTATCGATATAGTGTATCCTGCTGGATAGCAAAAAGAAGCAACAAATTTAGTGTAAAGGCTATATTTAGTTGCAAATCAGCATGTTTTAACAGTTACCAACCAATAAGAACTAAAAAACACAAATACAAAACACGATTAAAATAGATGAATTTAAATCAAAATCTCCTTGCTGATTTAAATCATGATTAAAAAGGGTGATTTAAATCAGCTTTAATTTAAATCAATCTGCCCTGATTTCTTCAGATCTTAAGTTTTTAATTTGTATGCAAGACTGTTCCATACAAATTACAAAAACTTTTGTATCATATGTCCAAAGTGATGAGTAGATGACAGCACCAAGAATTCTTGAGTTCTAATCCAGGCTCTTGACAACAATTACCTCAATAGTCTTCGGCAAAAAATCACTCAAGCTTAAATTTTTAGGAGCCCATTAATTCTGAGTGCTTAACTCAACACAGCCTAAGGCTTGATTTTCAGAGGTGCTGGGCATCCTCCATAACTCCAGCTTAAGTCAACAAGAGTAAAAAGTGTGCACTACTCTTCTGAAAATTGTGTCCTCAAAACTGAGTCATTCAAAGTGAGTGGACATTTTTGAATACGTGAGCCAAAGAGACTGAATACAGGTCACACTGTGAATCAATAGCAAGGATGGATACAAACCCAATTTCTCCTGATTTCCAGTCTTGTACCCCCTACCAACTGGTCAATGCCGGCTCCCTATTCCAAACTAACAGGCAGCTATCAAAAGAAGAGTGTTTCCATTAGCGTGCATGTCACTTTACAGAAAAATAGCAGGATGACAAAATCTCTTCCATAAACGGCTCACAGTCTAAAACAAGTAACTTTAACAAAGCAAGAAATGACAAAAGAACAAAGAAAAAAAGAAAGAGAGTTGAAAGAAAGGACCGTTCTTGGAAAAGCATGATTTGTAATTAACTATTTCTGATGTGTTGTTTTTAAACTGAATGTCTGTTTCTCCTTAGTGTCAGCCTGAATTGGGCTCCCCCAGCTTCCTAAATACATATAAACATCTCATTGTATCACCTAACTGCAAAATAGTTAGTCTGTAGTTTGAAGTAACTCACTACCCTCATAACAAAGCTATCCTCCAAAGCCAAGGAATTTGAAAGTTGAATGGGGTCCATTCTTTTATGAAGAACGAGAATTAAGAAAATTAGGGCTTGGCCACATGGCATAGCAGTCTGCAGTACCATGTAGACAAGCCCTCAGAAGCTAAGATATGAGACAAGTTTCAAGCGACCACAGGAACTTGATAACAAGAGTGAAGAGTATTTCAGAGTTTGCACGTAATCCATTTTATTTTTCCAAGGGGACGAAATGCTGTTGCAGTACTAAATGGACATTGTCCTGATGGCAGGTTCTATATTCAACTTCCTCTTTTTTCCACATATTTACAAGTCCATGGTATTCTTTGTTTTCCTGCCCTACAACAAAACACTTCAAAGTTGTTTTCTAAGAGCAGCTTGCTTATGATGAGCAACCCTATGATTAGGAAGTGTGTGATCTTCAGAATAGAAAAAAGTTATGAGAAATCTGTGTGTGACATTATATATACACACCTCTACCCCTATATAACACGACCTGATATAACACGAATTTGGATACAATGGGGTAAAGCGGCACTGGGGGGGGGGGCTGCGCACTCCGGCAGATCAAAGCAAGTTCGATATAACATGGTTTCACCTATAACGTGGTAAGATTTCTTGGCTCCTAAGGACAGTGGGACCTTCAATTCCATCGAAGACACCCGGAATGAGTGAAGGGCCCGCCCCTGAAGACCCAGAGCGCTGCCGGGTGAGTAAAAGTACTGCAGCGGGGGCACCTTTTTTTTTTTATTATTATTAAATATTGCTCCCTCTATTCCTTCCACCTGGCTACGTCACTGGGTGGGCTGCGTGCAAATCTCTCTGAAGCTTGTCAAATTTTGCTCTAAGCATCTCCTGGAGATCACTCAAAAACACAGAAAGACACTCTCACTCTCCCCACATGGCTTTACTGGGTTGCCACAAAACTGTCAGTCTCTGCTGGTTTGAAGAGAGTGGGCAAGAGATTAGGCAATGGACCTGCTGTTCTAGACTAACTGGACTGGACTCAGAGAAACCAGTCTAAGAACTAATTATTTAAATCTGTTTAATACTCTATAGAAATTCAGTATTTCAGAGGCTGGAAGGTTCCTCTTCAGTGTAAACACCTGCATGGAGTACATAGCAGAAGAATCACTGACATCTATGCCAAAAATCACACAGGCAGTGCCGTGTGAAAATAAAAAAGCTTCAGCAAGCATATCAGAAGACCAAGGAGGCAAACAGTCAATCTGGTTCTGCCCCAGAGAAATGCTGCTTTTATGAGGCACTGCATGCGATTCTCAGCAGCAACCACAACTACCCCAAAACGCTCCGTGAATACCTCACAGAAGCCCCAGGCAACCTCGAGCAACAACGAAGAGGACATTGTTGATGAAGCAGAGGAGGAGAATACAAGGCAGGCAAGCGGAGGATCCATTCTCCCCGACAGCCAAGAATAGTTTTTAACCCTGGAGCCCATCCCTTAACAGGAGCAATTGCTGGCAGTGCGTGATGCCAAGGAAGGCACCTCTGGTGAGTACACATTTCCAGTCAAACCGTAGGGGTTACATGCTATTATTTTGAATGTTTAATCTGACCAAAAAGGAAGTGTACGGGCATCAGTGGCCACTCCAGCTACACAGAGGGTCTCTCTGAAAGAGACTGTTTACGTGCACGGGGATGGCCCTGGAATCCTCCATGGAGATCTCTAGGAAGCTTTCATGGATGTTCTCTGCAATCTTTTGTAGAAAGTTTCTGGGACGGGTTGCCTTATTTTGTCTACCATGGTAGGGCACTTTCCTGCCCCACTCCAGTATTAACTCTTCTGGCATCATTGTGGCACACAGCATTGTAGCACAAGGACCAGGTCTGTACCCAGATGCATCATCTACTCCCTTTCTGCCTCTGTTATCCTCAGGAGAGTGATATCGCATATGGTCATATAGAAGAAAAGGGGGAAGTTTTCAATGCAAGCCCTTAAACCGTAAACAATTCAAAAAGTAATCCACCCGTTCAGTGAAATCTGGGTCACACAACCATGCTTTCCCAAGTGTGCCGTGGTTGTGGTTGGAAGGGATCACCATGAATTGCAACTAGTATTTTAAGGGGCGGTGGTGTTCCTGTTTGTCTCCCTTCCTCCCCAGCCCAGTGCTGCTTTTGTTAAAAAAAAACCAAAAAAAACCCCCACCAAACTATTTGGGGGGCTTTACACTGTTGCCTGTCCTCAAGGACCATCAGGTTGCTAGGGGAAAGAGAGCTTTTCTCAAGTTCCAAATTGTGATCCCAAGGATGTCTTCACCAAAGCTGCAGCACAAGACCTCTCACCCATGTTTCATGGCCTTACTCACCCGTGGCTGGAGCAGCAAACCGACTCTTGTAATAGCCAGTGGTTGTGATTATGTTGTGGCTTGCAGAGAAATGCATTGAGAGGTGTTTTTTAATAAAAAGAATTAACCTTGCACCAGAAACAATGAATGCACTGTCAATGCTACCCTCTTGCTTTGTATTCTTTGCAGCAGAAACCTTGTCCATCAATGCATCCTCCACACTGGGATAATGACTTTCCCAGATTAGAAGGCGGAAAAAGACGACTCGGGAGGACATGTTCAGTGAGTTAATATGTGCCTCCGAGAGTGACAAGATGGAGCTCAGAGCATAGAGGATTACACTGTCCAACAATCTGCACGTGGACAGGAGAGCATGCAGGGAACACGAGCGTGACATGCAGGACGAGATGGTGTGGATTATGAGGGAGCAATCAGACATGTTGAGGCATCTGGCTGAGGTTCAAGAAAGGCAGCTGGATCCTAGAGTCCCTCTGCAGCCTATGTTGAACCTGCTGCCATCCTTGCCAAGTTCCACATCCTTCTCCCCCAAACGCCCTATGAGGTGCTGGGGGGGGCGAGGGGAGGTTTCAGTATCCCTTGCACTCAACAGCAGGGGAGGGTAGAAGGATCAGAAGGCGCCCATTCCCACTCCTTGGATTGTTACTGCAGTGCAAATGTAAGCAATCTGTCCTTGTTTCCCCCCCACACACACCAGTGTTATCAGCTCTTTTGCCCCAGGTTATCTTACTTTTCTTTGCTATGTGAGTTTTTGTGCATAATAAAATTTAAGGGATTGAGGAGAAAAGGCTCTTTAATTCATTCAGCACACTGTAGTTAGTGGGGGTGGAGTTTACAGGGAAGAAAATGCAATGAAGGAGACAGCTTGGTAAGGAACAACACAGATGATTCACAGTAATACGACACTTATTTCTGAAACTGGCTTTCAAAGACTCACGGAGACACAAAGCCCCTCAATGTGCTTTTTTTATTGCCCTGGTGTCTGGCTGCTCAAAACTGGCTGCCAAGTGATCTTCCTCCACCCCACACCCAGCTGGAAACTTTTCTTCTTTTGTTTCATAGACACTATGAAGCACAGAGCAGGCAGCAATAACAGTGGGGATACTGCTTTCACTGAGGTCTAATCTAGTAAGCAAACAATACCAGCGCCCTTTAAACATCCAAAGGCACATTTTACCACCATTCTGCTCAGCCTATGCTTGAGCCTGTCCTTACTGCTGTCCAGGCTGCCTGTGTATGGCTTCATGAGCCATGGAAGCAAGGGGTAGGCTTGGTATCCCAGGATCACGACTGGCATTTCAACATCACCAGCGGTTATTCTGCAGTCTGGATAGTAAGTCCCTGCTTGCAGCTTTATGAACAGACCTGTGTTCCTAAAGACGCATGCATCATGCACCTTTCCTGACCATCCCACATTGATGTTGGTGAAATGTCCCGTGATCCACCAGTGCTGGCAACACCATTGAGAAGTACCCCTTTCAGTTTATCTGCTCTTTGGCAAGGTGGTGTGGTGCCAAGTTATTGATATGTGTTCCATCTATAGGCTCACTGCACTTAGGGAACACCATCACCACAAACGTCCTGCATGTTGCCCAGAGTCACTACCCTTCTTAGCGGAAGTCTGTTGATTGCCCTGCAAACTTGGATCACAACAGATCCCACGGCAGATTTACCCACTCCAAATTGATTCCCCACTGACCAATAGCAATCTGGCGTTGCAAGCTTCCACAGAGCAATCACCACTTGCTTA
The DNA here is from genome assembly GCF_025201925.1 of Gopherus flavomarginatus. Lineage (NCBI taxonomy): Eukaryota > Metazoa > Chordata > Testudines > Testudinidae > Gopherus > Gopherus flavomarginatus. Next base: position 19,627,786 of record NC_066626.1, on the reverse strand, counting down.
TTTACTGTCAGAGCAGCTCTCATTTTAGTATTGCTGCGTTTCAGGGAGGAGGAAAGCTCTTCACACAGTTCCTGGAAAGTGGCCTTATACATTCAAAAGTTCTGCAGTCACTGCTCATCATCCCATAGCTGTTCCACCAGGCAGTGCTTGTTTCCCTGGCCCAAAAGAGACGCTCAACCGTGTCAAGGTGATGCATGACTGTTGCTTGCATGTTATCACATTACTCTGTGCAGTGGTTCCTGTATCAACTGTGTAAATACTGCAGGATAAGGCGTGAGGTGTTTGTAATGCTCACAACAACAGCGTATAGCTAAGCAGGGTCCATGCTTACCATGCTGTGGCGTCTGAACAGGTAACCCAGGTTTATGGGGAAAAAAGGCACGAAAAGGCTTGGTTTGTTGCCATTCATTTCAGGGAAGGAGTGAAGTAACGTAGGCTAACACCATGTTCCCATAACCACCAGCACAAATGCTTTGGTCCCATAAGGCATCGAAAGCCCAACACAAAATTCCACTCAGCTACATGCACTGTGGGATAGCTATTAACAGTGCAGTGCTTCATGCGTTGATTCAAGCCCTGCTCCGCCAACACAATGAGCATAGTGGGGACACACAAGATGGACTCGCTTAAATCAGAGGCTCGACATCAACTTACATAAAATTGACTTAACTTTGTAGTGTAGACGTGGCCTGACAATGAGAATCTTTCATCCTGAACCTCCATATTCTTGAGCACTATTAACTATAATCTAAAATAACACTTAATATTTTTCCTTGTGCTATTAACCATGACAACCAGTGATAGTTAAATCTTTGTTTAACTGTAACTGTAAAACAAGATCTACTTTTCTTTATTTATGCTATTTACTTTTGGCTTTTCACTCAGTTTGGTCATTGAGAACACTTTCTTAAAATTAAATCAATTCTTTATAATGAGACCTCACAAAAAAAGCATCTCTTGATCTTTCACAATTGTAACCTTTGCCTTACCATACAAAGCCTCCTCCACCTCTTCTTTTGTTTACTGACATCCCTTGCTGAGTTATGTCTCGTATACACTCTGATCCTGCAAATGCTCATCTATGTAACCCCAACAAGACTATTCATAAGTGTAAAGTTAGGAATGGGTGCGAATCTTTGCAGGATTGCAGCTTTAGACTGTAAGCTACTGGGGCAGAACCCCGTCATTCGTGGGTTTTTTAAAGGGACACACATACAGTTATTGTCCAAAACTCTTGTCCAGTCGGTGCCACTTTCCCGGCCTCACGCCCAACTACATACAACAGCACGATACCGCAGTAAGGACCCCGGGTGCGGCTGGGGAATAAACACAGCCCCATAGCAATGACAACGAGTGACTCGGACCAGGTCTGAGACTGCACAAGTTCTAGGGATCAGACGCTGCTCTCAGGAAGAGACCTGGGCTCTGCTCCCGCCGGCCAGGGCCCCGCTGGAGACCTCTCTGGGACCCCGAGCACCTCAGAGGTGTCCCAGCGGCGCTGCACCCAGCCGCAGGCTCCCCCTGAGGGACCTGCTCACACCAGCGCTGCCCCCGCCCCCATGCAGCAGGCGGGGAAGAGTCTGGGGCTGGCTTATGTAACGCCACGAACGCCAGGGCGAGGCCTAACGGGCCGGGTCACCTGTTCAGCGCCAGCCCAGACAAGGTCAGGCCCCCAAGCCTCAGCCGGCACCGGTACTGAGGGAGCCGGAGCCCGTGAAGGGCATCCACGGGACAGGGTGAAATCACCCCCCCCAGGGAACGACTAACCCCTCCTCAGCGCGGGCCTCGCCCCAGGCAGGGACACTAGGGGCAACCCCCCGTTACCTTCTCGTACTGGGGGACCAGCAGCAGCACCCGCTGCACCGGTTTGCTCTTCCGAACCAGAACAACGCTCCTGTGATCTCCCACCCAGCTAATATGGCGGCCGTCTCGGCAATTTCCGCCACCCCCCGAGGCACCTTCGGCAATTTCCGTCACTAGTGGCCTCGGCAACGTCCGTCACTTCCCGGGGGCACCTTCGGCAATTTCCGTCATTAGGGGCCTCGGTAACGTCTATCACTTCCCGGAGGCCCCTTCGGCAACTTCCGTCACTAGTGACCTTGGCAACTTCCATCACTCTCCGCGGGAACCTTCGGCAATTTCCGCCACTAGCGGCCTCGGCAACTTCCGTCACTCACTCCTCGACGGCGGCGATTTTCGAAAATTAGCCGCGGCAGAGCCTCCCGGAACATCCTCATTATTAGCCGTTCACTACATTCCGTCCTTCTGTTTTCATTTCCAACCGGCCCCGAGCCCTGTACCAGGCGGTGTGGGAGGGGACGGGGGGTTATTTCCTTCCCTGCGGAGGGATAATCTCACGACAGCAATGCCGGTGTGGCGGAGGGATACAACGCACTCTATATAAATCCGGCGCGGAGGCTGGGTTTCTCTTTCTGCGCTGGGTGCTGGAGCGGGTGGGCTTGTCTGTGTGCTGCATTGCCGCCACCATCATGGGCTTCGGGGACCTCAGATCCGCTGCCGGCCTCCGGCTCCTCAACGACTTCCTGGCCGACAAGAGCTACATCGAGGGGTGAGCGGCGGGGGGCGGCGGAGCGCGACCCTCGGCGGTGCGGGCGCCGAACGAACGAACGACCCCTCCCCCGCTAAGCCCTGGGCGCTGCTGCGGCTCAGGGTGTCTCGAGCCTGCCTGCGCGTGGGGTGTTACTGGCCGCTGGCCCGCACGTGCCTGGGGCCGCCGCTCAGCTGCGGGCCTGCCCCACCCCCAAACGGCCGTTGAGTCCATTGCTTCCCTGGGGGGGAATTACCAGGGTAATAACCCCAGAGCCGCCTGGCCGGTCCCGGGCTGCGGTGCTGCGCAGCTGCAGGGGCTGGGGGGTGCGGGGTGAGTGGGAACCGCTGCAGTCGGTGTATTTCCTTAGGATCCTGCTGCAGGGAAAGCTGGTCTTCGCTGCGACATTGACTCGAGTATTGTCTCCAACCCAAGCCCGAACTCTAGTGGGGTGTTGCTGTTCTCTGTAGCCGACCCGGCTGTTGGGGGCCAGGCACCGGTGCAGGGGTACTGTGGCTCTAGGAGCTTGAGTGTTACGCAGTGTGGCCGTTCTCATTTGAGCACGGCTAACCTGTGAGCAGCCGTGAGCGTCTTCTGTAGAGAAGACGTATCCAGGTGACTTGTTAAGTGTAAGTTATTTCACGGGCGACTTCTGTTATAACTGGTACGTTACAAAAAGCAATTCGTTTTCCTATTTGAATTTGTTCTTTTCTGTAGGTATGTGCCCTCTCAGGCTGACATTGCTGTTTTTGAAGCAGTGTCTACGCCGCCTCCTGCTGACTTGTTCCACGCTCTCCGCTGGTACAACCACATTAAGTCCTATGAAAAGCAAAAAGCAAGGTATGCCGAACTTAATGCACTAGGCACCAATTTATAGGCGAGTGGTTAAACATCATAAGCTTTGCAGTTTCCATTCAGTTTTTTTGAACAAAGTCTATTGTGTTTTCATTGGGATTGTAGCCAGCAGTTTACCTAGCTTTTTGTCTTAAAGTTTGTTTGAGCCTCTTTGCTTTTGAAAAGTGTATGCTTGATAGCTCTGAACAAGGGAGCTCTTTATTTATTCATAGGACTGGTACAGTGCAGGCAGGTGTGTAAACCTTCCACACTGTCTTGCTAATAATGCACCTCAGTTCTGATCTAAATGTCAGGAAGCTGATTCTGTCTTCATGCCCTCTCAGTCCTTGGGAGGCTGCTTAAACTTCAACAAGGCAGCATTTGTGGTGATGCTTTTATGTATACCGTGCGGCCCCATCAGCACACAGCTGTGGCCAACATAATATGGTGAGAGCTGCATATGCATCCCACAATGGTAAATAGGTTGAGAACCACTGATGTAGACCCTGAGTTCTAGGAGTTAGAATGACACTGATCTCCTATAGATTATCAGAATAGTAATTTAAAGTTGATACCAGCAGGGTTAGATTTGAACCATACCCCAATACAAATTCCCCATACAATCAAGCTCCTATAGATTTAAATTGGAAACTTGTACACTTACACTAGCTTCTTTTTTTGCCCAAAGTGTAGTTTGAAGTAGGAATGCTAATAAACAAAATGATCAACTATATATTGGGAGACCTTTCATTCAAACGATCATCCTGAAAGCATAAACCAAATTAAATAGTGACCCACAAAGAGACCTGAAAATGAGGGGGAAATGTGAAAGCAAATGTATTCTTTTCTCTTTTAGTGAATTTAGTGCTCATGAAAGTTGCCGTATTGACAGCCATGGAGACTGAAGTCCTCTCTAGAAAAGGTACAGCATATAGGCAGTGTCAGTGTATGCACCTTCATACTGCCTCACCATTATGCCTCAACCCTGTTCTGGGGGGAGCCTCCGTAGAGTTGAGTGGTTCAGTCTCCTGACCTTTGGCTTTTTTGATGCTACCATGGATTTATACCACTTGTGATGGTTTCTCTACTTGGAACTAGGCTGAAGTTGTAAACTTACTTCACAAAGCTCACTAAAAATTCTGATATGGTAACTAAATCTAACTAGTGCCTGTCTAACCAAAATCAAAGCAGAAGTGAATATAGAAAAGTGTAATCACTAAGGCTAATATTATGTCACTGCAGTTCATAAGATATAGCAGTCTAATAAAAATGCAAATAGTCACAAATAGAAATAAAAGCTTAAAATAACAGACCATGCTATTGGCTTTGGTAGCCACCATAGAAAAATGAAAATACAAAGAAAGAAATAGTTAAAGATAGAGAAAATGAGGTACTGTACCTTAATGAGGAGGCTGTGGAAAACTGTAGTTTGAAGTCTATATATTTTCAAGCACTAGATGGAGCTATTTGATGTGTCTTGGATTCAAAGTACAGTACTTAGTCCCCAAGAGGTTCTGGTTCTTCTGAAATAACCGTAAGGAAGTTTGTATGTTATATGTTAGGTATTAGAAAAAACAATTCTCAAACAGCTCCATCGCTTAAGCACTCACTAAAACACCAAAAACACAGTATTAATTACCCTTTGACAAAGCTAACTTTATTCATCACCGTGGCTACTGAGCAGCTGTTAATCCTCCACCAAAAGCAAAGGTTTTCAGAGAAACATTTGGGTGGAAAGTAGGAAAATTTACTTTGTTAATGAAACACCGTATATTGTTAGTTATCATAATTTTAAATCACTAATCTTTCTGATATATTCTGTAATATCTCTACATATTGAAAAGAAAAGCAAAACTTACCAAAGCACCCATCAGCAAAATTCCAGAGAAGTGCTTCATTTTGGTTGGCTGCTGTTAAGTGGCATACTGTAGGAAATGCTGCTAGCACGAACAAAAATATGGCATTTAGCTTCCTAGGCAGGTGGGATTCACCATAAAAATTGTCAGTTTGTAACTATCATGCTGAGCTGTGAGTGCACTTTTGGGATTGTTCTGGTGTTTCACTTTTGAAACTAGTGTACTTCATTGCTACCACAAATAGCTGTTACTGTAGGTTCACTGATCTTAAAAATATTAGTATCTGAAATTAGGAGTATATTCATTTTAAACCAATATTTTGCCATTCTTTAGTTTGCCAGGAGTAAAGAAGGCTTTGGGGAAATATGGTCCTGCTGATGTTGAAGATTCCACAGGTGCAACCACAGATAGCAAAGATGATGATGACATTGATCTTTTTGGATCTGATGAGGAGGAGGTACTGAGTTTTTTAATAGATTTGTGAATTTGTATTTGTTTTTAAAAGATCATAATTTGATTGAAATACACCAGAAATGTATTATCACAGCCCTAAAACACATCTAACTTTGCGTGATAAACAGGAAAGAACCTGTGAGGCGATAAATAACTAATGAGGTAGTGAAGAACATGTTACTGTAATAGGCATGAACTTTACCAGAGCAGTAATAAAAATTAATCTAAGAGAAAGCATTTTACTTATGGAAATTTGCATAAGAAATGAGGGGAAAAGTCTTCTAAGCTGTTGACCTGACCTGATCTGTAAGGAACTTCAGAGTAACTTATTTTTACATGGTTTAAACTTGAAAAATGCTTTCTACTTTTATATATGTCCATTGGATCAACAGGAATGTCCATGTGCAACACAATATAGAGTAAAATTTTCAGTCACCTAAATGACTTCGGCACTTGGAAATCTGTCTCATAGATGCTCATGAAAATTTTACCCATAATCTGCCAAGTGCTTAATACCATTCATGCATTTGAGCATTTCTTTTCATTCCATTCTCATGCTAGTAATGTTTTTGTTCTAAGGATGCAGAAACACTTTTAGATGACAAACAAAATTCTAGTAAACTTTTAATTGGCTTATTAATACAACAACTTAAAGATCACATTTAAGTTAAATTTTATTCCTATTCTGTTTGAGTATTAGAAAAAATGCTCAAATGACATGTACAGACTCCACTATTGTGTATTGCAAGCTATGCTCCACCTTTGTCACATAAAAATGGTAGGAGCTTTGTAAATTTCTAGCAAGCATGAAGTGCCTATTTTTAACTGACTGGTTACATGATGAATAAAATCAAATCACCATCTTTCGGCTGATCTTGTGATGATTTGTTTTTACCTGACTAAAAGCCAGTCTACCTTTATTAATAGTGGGTAAAGAATGTCTGTCTTTGCCTTGTTGTGAGTCTGTTTCTCTTTCAGGAAAGTGAAGAGTCAAAGAGACTGAGAGAAGAGCGTCTTGCTCAGTATGAATCTAAGAAGTCCAAAAGTATGTCTGGAAGCTTTTTTTAAATAGCCTGTTCTATGCACTTGATTGATTTGCACTGGAAAGGGGGACAGGAAAATTTCTTTTCTTCCTCCTCCCCGCCCCCACTTTCTCCACCATTCCCCCCAATTATTAGCTGGAGTAGTTAAGATTTGCTTCGATCAAGTACACTTGAAATAGTACAGTTTCTCACTATGTTGTGGTAGAGCACTTTTATCACAAGCACACTTTAGTCACTACGTTGAAACTGCTGTGTCAATGTGTTGACTTGAGTTTGGGATTTGCTTCTAAAGATACAAATGCAAAGTTTAGGCTCTCCATTAATGGCTGGACACACACCTACTTTAGACACTATCAAGATAACATAATTGTAGGAAGGAAGATTAAAAATCAACCTTTTATTTTAATATTGCAATTTAATCATTTCAATATAGGATTCCACAGTTACTGGTCTGGAACTGTTCTGCCATGTAGCAGTTGCAGTATTCCATCTGTGGGAAATAAACGGTTACACTGTATCATGCTCATTTTCAGGTCAGCTGAAAAGGACTTTCTATGTAACAGACAAGATGACAACTTTAGATTTTATGCAAATTTCTGAGTAAGCTTGGCTTGATGACAAGATGACTTCGTATAACAAGTTGGAAGTACATGTCTTTTAACATTATATGAATTTACTGGAAATTTTATAAAAGTTATGACAAACAAATCTTTATACAAGAGATTTTCCACATAAGACTAGAAAGAGTAAAGCCTTCTACATTGAGAGATTCATTAAAGTATTATTAATCATCTGTTTTGACTGTTCTCTTCCTGCTGCATTTGGTATAGGTTTGCAAACAGCTTTTATGAAATTCCTTATAGCCTGGGAAATATCCAGGATATCTTAATTTTAATTTATTCTTGCATCATGTTGCTTTCTCTTTTCTCCTTCACAATCTTCTTGCGTTTTTTAGAACCAACTCTTATTGCCAAATCATCCATCTTACTGGATGTGAAACCCTGGGATGATGAGACAGACATGGCCAAATTGGAGGAGTGTGTCCGAAGCATTCAGGCAGATGGCTTAGTCTGGGGATCTTGTAAGTAGGAGATAAACAAGAATGTGAGAGTAAGGGGATAGTAGTACAATAGTGTGTGTGTGTTGAAGAAAAACCATGCTGCATGCAGAGATGTACTTAAAGGCATAACTTCATGGTATGTAGAAATAATAGATATTATTCCTTGTAGAGACCTCAAAATTGTTCATGCTGAGTTGTGGGGAGGAGCTTCTGAATGATGGAGAGGAGTGGGTATATTTCCTGGTCAGCTTCCTGTTTTCATCCAGTTTTGCCTCCTTGTGGACTGAAGGTCCTCTGTCAACAGCAAACAAATCTCCCTTGTAAAAGTAGATTTGAAATGGGAAAATACTGTCCATAAGTAGCATAAGCAAAAGTAACCTGCATTTGAGTCTGTGCTTTTAATGGCCAAGGGGTTGATAGGTGATGTGCGTATGAAGTATGCTTTTTGTTTCCAAGTGTTTTATGCAATTCACTATTTTGAACTGGTCTAATTCGCATTGTGTAATTAGTGCTTAAAGTGATGCTCTGGTGAATAGGGTATTTGGTTAATTGACTCTTAATCACCATATTTCTTTCCTTGACAGCCAAGCTGGTTCCAGTTGGCTATGGTATCAAGAAGCTTCAAATTCAGTGTGTAGTTGAAGATGACAAAGTTGGTACAGATATGTTGGAAGAGAGAATAACAGCCTTTGAAGATTATGTACAATCAATGGATGTAGCTGCTTTCAACAAGATCTAAACCTACATCTGGAATAAAAGTACTTGAAAGCTTCTGGTTGCTCTATTGTAGCTTATTCCAAATCACTGAATAATCTAGCTCAATTACAGTTCAAAAAGGTTTGGTTCGCCTGTTGAAGTGAACTGCAGAGCAAAAATGAAAACTAAACTGAGATCCTCTACCCCAGGATTGACGGTAGTGGATATCAGTATGGAAATCTGGGTTGGTTCTTGATACTTTTGAGAGGAGTAAATAATACACAGAGACAATGAAGATAATTCTAATGCAGATACCAGTGAGGAAGAGTGGTCTGGTGGTTAAGGTCAGAAAATTTGATTTCTGCGCCTAGAACTTGTCTTGAAATCTTAACTGCAAGTTACTTGTGCCCTGTACCTCAGTTTCCCCATATGTGAAATGGGAATACTACTTCACCAGGGGTGTTTTTGGCTAAATTTTTTAATATTGTGAGTTCTTTAGGGCAGAGGGATGGGCAAACTACGGCCTGTGAGCCACATCCAGCCCATGGGACCCTCCTGCCTGGCCCCCGAGCTCCTGGCCTGGGAGGCTAGCCCCTGCCCCCCACCCACTGTTCTCCCTTCCCCTTGGTCTCAGCCCACTGTGCTGCCAGCACAATGCTCTGGGCTGTGAGCTCATGGGGCAGCACAGCTGCAGGGCCTGGCCTGACCTGGTGCTCTGTGGTGCGTGATGGCATGGCTGGCTCCAGCTGGGCAGTGCAGCTGTAGCACCACCAGCCACCGGTTCTCCAGAGGGTGGAGAAAGGGGGACTTGAATGGGGTCAGGGGTTCTGAGGGGCCGTCAGGAATGAGAGGATGGCATGGAGGTTCTAGGGGGGAGGGAGGCAGATAGGGGGTTCGGGTTGTGCCATGAACCCCTCCCCTAACCAGCCCTCCATACAATTTCCAAAACCTGATGTGGCCCTGAGGCCAAAAAGTTTGCCCGCCCCTGGTCTAAGGACATAAAATCCAAGCTGCAGGAATGCTGTCCAGACTTGGTTTGATAATGAATACCAAATAAGTTGCGATGTGATATGACTGTGAAAAGCCAGTGCAGTTTTGAACTGCATATGTAAAATCATGTCACAGAGTTGGGAGGCAAAGAGAGAACACTAGGGGCAGCATATCCCTTTCAATGAAATACTTAAGTAGACTGACATACTGGATTTGTGAACAAATTCTTGTGTAAATTAAGGGTTAATAGGGAGTTCAATCACTTTAGATTACCTCATTTTGTTTCATTTATAATGTTTGGACAGACTGTGCTTTAATTGAAGTCAAAGCCTGCACCCCTAAGTGGCACAGTGCATTCTTTCAGAAGGGAAAAATACAGTCATATCCCATGAGTATTATACAGCCATCCTTGGATTTTTCAAAGCTGCACTCATGATCATTATAATGATCCTGCATACTTATGTTTTCTATATAATACTTGTATAAACAGATTTCAGCTTGCTTGTATCAGGGCTGAATTTGGCCATTATAGATGTGAGGTCCTGGGTTGTGTTTTTGTTTTTCCCAGAAGTTAATCTAATGATGGAATATGCTAGCTGAATGCTTTTCCAGCCAGGACTATGTAAATCTGCACATTGCCTGTTTAGGCTTTTCTTCATAAGCCTTCAGTTAATGAAATTTCTAGTCCCTTTTGTTGTGCTAGGTAATGTGAAGCACTGAGTTGCCTGGAGGCTGAAACAGTAGCACTATAGTTTCAACTGGGATAGGTTTAATGTGGAAACCTGACATTTTACTTTAAAGTCATCACCATTTCACTTCTGCTAGTTCTGTTGGAAACATGGTGCTTACCTGAGATGGCAGGACTTGTTGATCTGTTTGTTCAAAAGTTTGTTGTACAGGAAAAAGGTTGCAAATGCTTTGATTTATTTTGTTATCCTCCATAAAGGATGCCCTATGTCCCAACAGATGATTAAATAAAACCAAATCATAGGGTCTTCCCACCCTCACCTTAACAAAATCTTTTAATTCCAATAAGGAAGAACTAGTATAAAAACATTAATGCTGACTCTTCCCTTGTTTTCTTAATGTTCCACCTAGTAGTTTCTGTCATAACTCATTTTTTAAAGATCCTCACAGGTGCTGTGAAAAATGAGGGAGACTGGGCAAAAATATTACAATGCCTGGCAAGAGCACTGGTATATAAGATCTACTGTCCCTGGTCATCTATCTCCAATACTCTTGCTTTTATCAAAAATACTTCAGCTGTTCAAAAACTGCTTTTACTTAGATCTTTGAACAGTTTTCTTGAAAGTATAGATCCATGCAGTTAACAGTGACTTGCAGATTGTAACACTTAAGGAGATAAATAATTATGCCAGCCAGCCACCTGCAGTGTCAGTCTGCACTGTTGGTGGATTGGTGCTGTTTTAATACTGCTCCTGCAGAAGTACTGGAGAATACTGAAAATATTGCTGAATTGAGACTTATGTAAAAGAATGGGTTCTGGGCATGTTTCAGTTGGTTTTAGACAGAAGTAAACAGTGCCCGTTGAAGCATTAAGGAATAATCAGGAAAGTAATATTCTACAATCCTGCCATAACATACCATACAGAACTAGGAAAAACCAGTTTGATTAGTTTTTGGAGTTTTCATTTGAAGTGGGGGTGGGGGGAAGGAATTCCTATGTTAATCAAACCATTATGCATGTGTCAAATTAACTAATTTGCTCCAGTTGGAGAAAAAAATCCCCCAAAGTACATTTGGGGATTGGGCGGGGGAAAAACCTGTAACAAACAAAAAAATCAGTTATTCGCACAGGTCTAATCAGGAGACAGGCTCCTGCTGTATTGTTCAGGCCTTGTCTTGGAGAATGAAGATCCCTCTTCCAACCTAAGCCCTCGTCCAGACTAACCCGCGGCATCGGCGGGTTAAAATCGATTGCTCGGGGATCGATATATCGCGTCTAGTCTGGACGCGGTGTATCGATCCCCGAGCGCGCTTACATCGATTCCGGAACTCCATCAATCCGAACGGAGTTCCGGAATCGACGCGGAGAGCCGCGGACATCGATGCCGTGCCGTCCAGACTGGTGAGTACCTCGATTTTAGAAATTCGACTTCAGCTACGTTATTCACGTAGCTGAAGTTGCGTATCTAAAATCGATTTTAATTCCTAGTCTGGACGTGGCCTAAGGAAGAGAAGAATATCTGCCCCTAACACAGAGCACTCCAGAAGGATCAGTGAAAGGCACAGTAAATTCTGGGTGTAACAGAACCAGGAATAGTAGAAAGAGATATGGGGTCAGGCTTACAAAAGTTTAAAAGGTAAAAAGTGTCATGAGAGAGGTCATAATCCAGTGGTTACTGTACAGCTTCCCTTTATTGAAAAATCAAGTATAATAGCAAAAGAAACAGCCACAAACTAATTTAAGTACTAAACCTCACAGACTGCTTAGGAATGTCAGAGCAGCTGTTCAGACGAGAGGACTGTTCTACTTCTTATCCAGACATCTGTCAATAGTTGTTATCCTTAAATCTCAGGCTGGCTTTCCAATCAAACAGCCACTTTCCCTTCTCAGGATAGTTTGTCCTGCACTGGCCTGTACAGCTGCTGAGATGGCTCCACCATCTGCACCTGGCATTTGCTGCTCCTGCCATTTTTCTATAGTCAGTGACTTGAGTAAGCATCTGTCATTTCGATCAGCATACAGACTCCATTAGCATCTATCTCACTGTCCTCCAGGAAACAAAGCTTGTGTCTTCCTTGGTTTTGTTTAGATGTCTTCTGTTCCTTCCGTAGAGGTGACTTATGCAGTAGTTACAATGCCTGTGCCTTGGTGTGAATTACTTGGGCAGGTTGCCAGTCCTTTTCTTCCTATCCAGTGGCAGTAACTGGCATTCTTGTGCTGTGTCTTCAAATCTGTACCTCTTCTAGAATTATTTCAGGGTTGTTATTAGCTCAAGAAGCTTGCTACATATTGGTTTATGTCCTCCTGTCCCATGAGTCACTGAACTGCTGTTCCTAACAAACCATGGTGATAGTCCAACAATACTAAGCATGGATCTCTTGAATATTCCACAGCTTTGAAAAAAAAAAATATTTACTGACTCCTTTGCTAACCCTTTTGACTATGCAAAATAAGGGCTTGAACTACTGTCAAAGAGAATTGCTGCAATGTGCCTTAGCACTGAGATTGAGAAATCCACTATACTTGGATTATTTTTCCAGAATCCTTTGCGTTGAACAAAGGAGCTGTTTTAAGAGCAGACAGGAACCGTGCATTTCTGCTGAGGAGAGGAAGTGAAGAATACTGTATTCATAAACAGCAGAAGGCTAACACCCTGCTGTTAGGAAAAAATGCCAGGGAATCTAAAGAAGAGAGGGTAGAAGTTCTGGTTAAGGCATATTCCGCAGCACAAAGCTCGTAACACCTTGCTGAGGCACTCGTTCTGTAATGACTCAGGAAAGAGTGGTACCTAACCAATTAGCAACGTCATATTTTGTAGTATTTAGGTGTATTTCTGAGATGGTACTGATCCAGTCTAACACCCCTCAGCTCATGAGGCCTAATGAACTCAGACCAAAATGTGGCTGCAGGCAATATTGATCTATTCATATTTGTGCAACTATAGTTCAAAGTGATTAGAATATTTTGTGTAAAAGAACATTATGCATGAATCTATATATAGAGCCCCATCTACACTGTAAACTTTACTTGTGTAGACAAGGCTATATGGTGTTATAACCATATTACAGCCCCAATCTGAGGCAAGAATGTGTGTATAGTTTTGTACATACATGTATTCAAGCTGGCTGAAAATATACCTTTTACTAGGTACACATGAGCTAACAGGAAACTCAGGGCCTCAGAGAAGGGATGGTGCAAGGGGTAGGGCAAGGTTGTTTGGCTTTATGTGAGAAGAAAGTTGGCAACCCTAGTGTAGTAGTAGAGGGAGGCAGGGGTCATGCAATCTATACTATGATTAGGAAAAAAATGTTATTTCTTTGTTTCCAGGAGAGGGGAAAAAAAATTAAAACATCCCCTCCTCACCATAAGACATCAAAAACATGGACAACCAGGAAATGAAACTGACTAGGAAGCCACAATGTATCAGACTCCAGGGTATGAGGTTGTCTAAGCGTTGTGTAAGGAAACATCAACCACTAAACAGGGGATGTTAATTGATTTTTGTTGTACACTTGTTCAACCTTTTCCATATTTGGGATCCTTTTCTATACTGGGACCCCTTTCCTACTCAGATGGGGCCTCCTCCCCCTAGCTGGGATCTAACCAGGAGTTCTCCTTATTTAGCACTATTGGAAGTGTGAGCTCTAGGCTGAGAACTCCTGGATCTAAGGTGTTACATAATTCAACAGAGAAATATTTGTTATATATGATTATGTTGAGAAGGTGTCACTTTCAATACCTCTTCTAGAATTTACACAATAGGATTTACAGTGGGAATGTTTCTCTCTCTGATCCAAATCCCAGTGATTGCAGTGGGCTTTGACGCAGGTCCTTTGTACATCAAACTAGCATCCTATCGAAATTCTGCAGCCTTAAAAAAAAAAAAAAAAAAAAAAAAAAAAAAAAATCCAGCTAACATAGGGTGCAGCATTAAATTGATTGCAATCAACCCATTGTTCTTTTTCGTAGCTAAGATACACATCGGTTTGACTGTGAAACTACTGCTGGTTATATGCAGTGAGGAAGAGATTTTGTACAAGCTGGTCACTGAGTGGTTTCACAATACCGCACAGCCGGATAGCTGTTGTCAGAGTTCCGCAGTTGTTCACTGACTGTTGCAGACCGGCTGACCTCCCAGACTGCAAGTTTTAGTGCCTCAGAAACTGTTGCCCTGACACGGGTTTGGAACTTCTTGCTAATCAGAACATAGAGGATTGGATTGAGGCAGCTGTTGATGAAAGCTAGGCCAGTAGAGAGGGGAATACCGCTGAGAAGCAAGTCATGGAAGCGTTCATTATGGTGAGCCGATAGTTCCAGAACGGTAAATATGTGATAGGGGGTCCAGCAAACAAAAAAAGCTACAACTACCGCAAGGATGGTCCAGAAAAGCCTGCTGGAAGTCAGCATGGTTCTCTTCTTCACCTTCAGAACCAGAAATGAGTAACAAAGGACCATGGTCACTAGGGGAAAGAGGTAGCCACAAACAAGCCTCACCCAAATGAAAATATTATGCCTCATCAGAATGAGTTCTTTGTCATACGGATGGAAGTTGTTATAGCAAATAGTGGAGTTGTGAATGGTAATTGTGTCTCTGAAGTATAAGGCAGGGGCACCAATAGCAGCAGCTGAGATCCAAATAATCACACTCAGAATGAGGGTGTTCCTTAGGGTCCGATATTTGTTGGAAAAGACTGGGTGTACCAGGCGGATATAGCGGTCAAGGCTGATGATGGTCAGGAAGAAGACACTGGCAAACATATTTAGTAAAGCAATGAAGGAGTTGGTCTTGCAGAGCCATTTCCCAAAGGGCCAATGGAAGCCCATGGCCACATACGTAATGTAGAGAGGCAGGAAAAGAACAAAGATGAAGTCTGCAATGGCCAGGTTGAGGAACCAGAGGGTACTGACTGATTTATTCCATTTAAACCCCATAAACCAGATGACTATGGCATTTCCTGGCACCCCCAGGAGAAAAGCCACACTGCATAAGGAAAGAGAGATGATGTGTGCAACACTGAGGTAGGACTGGGGTGGTTCCTCTTCCTCATACTCATAGAAATAGGAGTAGTTGTCAAAATCTTCACTCAGCATCATTTCAGGAAACCCCATAGTGTATGGCTACGTTCTGTGAAGAAAAGGAAATGGAAAACTTAAAAGGGAAGCGTTCAGGTCAAATCATATCTTAAATTTTTTTCTTAAATTGTATTACTAATACCACCATAATTTCATTCAAGGGCTTGGACATCAGAAATAAATGAGTTTCACTGCTTCAAGTGTATCACTTTTTGGCTGTCCAATGCTAGCACAATGCTTTACCCTTTGAGTTGCAGAAACTGCAGGGGAGCATTCACATCTGGACAAAAACTATTTATAATGACACTTACAAAAGTCTCTTGAAGATGTCTTTCTGACAAATTTATGTCATTTTTCTAATAGTCCTAGTCTTGTAAAAACCCATAAACAAAACAACCCTATATTTAGAACCTAAGTTATCTGACACAGTCCCTTAAAAAACAACCGAGGACTAAAATGAGTGCATTTTGTATGTCCCTGTAAGTTTGGGCCTGCTCCTGTTCCTGTTGAAGTTATTGGGAATCTTGACCTGTATGGGAAATGGGTTGAACTCCATCAGCCAGTGCAAACCCACCTATTTCAATAGTTATACTGATTTACACTGGCTGAGGATCTGGTCCTTTCCAGGATCACCATTTGGAGTCATTCACTGTGAGGTGTTGCTTTGTACTTTTTAAATAGAAATGAAAGTAAACCCCAAAGCTGATTATATGACTGGGGCCAGCATCTTATCTTCTCACAGAGCTAGCTGAAGTGTCAAGTTAACCTGTTCTCTGCTCTTTTCCTCCTTCCCTCTCTTGGCCTCTCACTCCCTGCAAAGGAATCTTCCATTCCACACTCATCTCTTTGACCCTTCCCAAAAGGCCCTGCAATGCTTGCAACAGCGTTAGCAAGATACCATGCTAATCTGCCTTCCCCAGGGGGCCCCTTGAGAGAGGGGGACATTGGGGTGTGACAGAGCCCCCTGCACTGAGGCAGGACTAAGTAAACCTAGATCATCCACATCAGAGGTTTGTCCAGCCTGTTATTAAAAACCTCCAGTGATGGGGATTCCGCAACCTCTCTTAGAAGCCTATTCCAGTGTTAAAGTACCTTTATAGTTAGAAATATTTTCCTAATATATAAACTAAATCTCCCTTGTTACAGATTAAACGGATTACTTCTCCATGACTACCTAAGATAGGACTCTGATAAATTGTTCTCTTTATCACAGCCCTTAATATATCTGAAGACTGATCAGGTCTGCCCTTCTCAAAAAGAAACATGCCCAGTTTATTTAACCTTTCCTCCTAGGTCAGGTTTTCTGAACCTTTTATCATTTTTTATATTGGCCAAATTGCTTACTCTCTCTGCATCTGTTTTCCCACCTGCAAAATGGGGTGTTAAGTAGGTGAACTCAATACTGTTGGTAAAGTTCTGGGAGATACTCGGACGGAAGACATTATAGAAGTGCAAAATATTATTCTTTCTTTTTGAGTTTCGGATTTTACAGCTTCTGTCTCCCAGTCCTGTTTGAAGTAGGATTTATTGGACGTCTGTGGCAGAAATCAGAGAAGAGCCAGGCGTCTGTGTAGGCGAAAGGGTTCAATTAAAATTCTAGGGAGCCAAGTTTCTTGTGGTTTTTTTTGTTTTGTTTTGCTTTAAATTGCTAAAAATACGACCTGGAATATCAAGGTCGTAGTCTGGCAATTTAAAGTTCAGGGGTTTATTCCACTCTGATACACACAATTTTACAATGAGGAATGCTGAGACTCAGAAAAGCTAAACAGTCCAGACTTCTTAGGGCCAGATTTGAACACCCTTGCTCTTCTTGAGTAACATTTTGCTCCATGAGGAGTCCCACTGACTTCAATAGTTCTGCTCATGGAGTGAGGTAACATGCATAAGGCTATCAGAATCTGGTCCTTATTAAAGAGTTTATTGTACAAAGATAAAAAAAAATTAACAGTGGGCTAGGTCCTCAGCTGGTGTAAATCAACTTCATTCCAGTAAAGCCTCTGCAGCTGTAAGCCAGGTGACACCTGCTGGGGGTCTGGCCGAATTTTGTTTTCTTTCCAAGAAGGGGCACTTTTCTCCTGGGTTTGTTGAAACAGGAAATTACTTATATTCAAACTTAATCAAAAGTGGAGTCTCAGATATCTTATAATGGGCAAAGTGGAGTTGTTTTTTACTGCGTCATTAAACTAAAGCCATGTATGTTGCTGAATTCTCCTTGGCAGCCAGTGAAGTGTTCCAATTCAATTACTTTAAGAAAAGTGCTAGTAAAGCATTTCTTGATTTAAGTGGTGGACTCCAGATTTACACAGGTGTAAATGAGATCTGCATCTGGCCTTGAGTTCTTATTTGTGTCTTGTACATCCTGGAGAACGTTGCCAGCGTTTAACATGAAATTACCATATAGATGCCAGATGGGGCATAGATCCATGCCTGGAATGAAAACAATTTGTGAGGCTGATAGTAACAAAACCAGTTATTAAGAAAAAAAAAGTCACAACAAAAGGCATCGTGGACCAAATGTCTTTGGCTGGCTAGCAGCGGTAGCTTTAATATTCTAACAACAGAAATTATTTATTTTCTGCCACAAAGGACTAAAGCAGTCGATGCAGCTCATCCTAAAGAGAGTTTATTATAGAGCTATGTACAAAAAGCCTTTGAGCTGCTTGGCTTGCAAATGTCCTAGCTAGACCCCTTTAAATTGACTAGTGGTATGAAGCAAGTTTGACACACTGCATTTCTTTGCAGACTCTTTAGAACACTTAGCATACATGATTATGGGTGACCCCCTCACAGATGGGAAGCCCCTCTCTGTGGAATACGTAAGGTCTCGTGGCTTAAGGTACTGACAGGAATTCAAGAGAGCAAGAGTTCAGTTTTCGGTTCTGCCAGAGATCAAGTGGATGATGTTAAGCAAGTCATTTAATTTCTCTGCACTTCAGTACCCCTGAACCTTCACTTCCCTACCTCACAAGGTGATGCGAGGACAAATGTGTTACAATGTGGGTAGAATGCAGGTACTATGATATTAGGGACCTATAATTACCTAGATAGCATGCCACTGAATCTGGCCCTGCCTAGGTGACAGGATAGCCTCTACAGGAATTGTAACTCTTTCCCTGCCCCTTTTTTTGTCATTTTAAAGTTTTTCTGCCATTTCTCAACTAATGAAGAAAATGAGACCAGCTCTGCACTCTCTCGAAGCACTGAAGCATGTGCATAAGTCTAATTCTATTCAGCAAATCACAAACAAGTGCTTATTTTTAAACTTGTGCTTAAATCCCATTGGCTTTAAGTACTTTACCAAATAGGGATGGATTTATGCACATGCTTAACTTTAAGCAGATGCTTCACTCCTTTGCTGAACTGAGACCCGAGGGACAAGCTGTAGAAGTTAACGGACTTACATTAGGAGTAAAAATGGACTAACACAGGTGAATCAGGCCCACAAGTTTCATTTGATAAAATAGAAATATGTTGGTCCCTGGTGATCACTCGATTTTGGGCAAAGACTAAGCATGGAAAGTTTCAGGCCACAAGTTAGAAGAATGTGAAAAGAAACCCAGGATATATTTCATCGTTTTAGTTATAGTGATAGCTACCAGATAATTGCTATGCAGTAAAGAAAGGATATTCCCCAGCAGAAAGTAATGTCCAACAAGAAAAATATGACATGTGCACTCATCAAAGAGGGACCTGAGAAACTAACTGGGTGCAGATGGAGGAGAGGAACGGTGACTAAAACTTCCCCAAACAACAACAGAAAGCACTAGAACTAGAAATGATTATTCAGCAGCAAATGCTTGGCAGGTTAAAAACAAAAAAAAAACAAAAAAAACCACACAGTTTCTCAATTTCCTGCTATTGAGACAGCTTCTGGACTTACAATCAGACCATGATTTTCTGGGAAAGAATCTAAAAAGGAAGGGCAGGAAAAACAATAAAAAAAGCCTAGGAAAATAAAACAAAGGAAAATGGATAGTAAAAGGAATTTTAGAGGGAGAAAGGTTTAATAGCATAAAGCAGGCTTGTTTTGGCAGATTTGTGATCAAGAGCGATTTGTTGCATTAGTGAAGCTCTGATCAAAAGAGACCAAGTTCTGCTCTGTTACACCTCCAGCTGAGTCCAGATGTACTGCATGGGTGTAACTGAGAGCAGCCTGTGTATGGCCGACTGGATGCAAGAAGAGCGAGTCTATTTCTATTATTTTCCTGAGGACTAGTTCTGGGAAGGAGTTAAGACTCACCATGCAGATTTGGAGCCCAGTTCCATATTTTTTTAAATTCCATTAATTAAAGGAGAGCAAGAAAAGGCTCTTGAGATATTTTGCTCATTGAACCACATCTTGCATGGCTCTTTGACTTCAAAGGGACTATTCACTGGAGTAAAGTTATGCACATACATAAGTGTTTAAGGATCAGGCCTTTAATATGTGCATGGTTGAAAAAGTAGAAAATAAGCAGAAGGATGTTATATATTGATATATTCATGTTATAAAGTGTATAAAGAAGAGCTATCCCATTTCATCTAGCAAGAGTGATAACTTCTGTCCTTTCTAGTTTACTCATCCTGAAGGAATTTTATTGTGTGTGTTATTCTGGTCAATATATGTTTTTTAAAAAAATATTTGTTCAGGTTTTAAGGGAGCCACATTTATGTAATTAAATTCTACATCCCCTTGGGGTGTGGAATCTGTACAAATACCAGTACCACCCAGCTGAGTCATTTGTCAAAAAAAATGATATCATTGCAAGAAGAACATTATAAACATGAGCAGTACCCTTAACAGCTGGAATAAGAGTGAGTTTGAGCCAACAAGAGAACATTTTTTTAAAATCCTGAGATGACCCTTTATGTTTATTTTAAATGCCTTTACCTACATAACAAATAATACCTTAGATTAAACTGAAATAATTTTTAAAAAGTTAAAAGTAAAATTTGACCATCTATTGCTGGTTACATTCTGCATTTCAGTCGCCAAGCAGTTCAATTTCTGGTTCTCAAGTACTAGCACAAAGGAGCAATATTTGAGTTGCAAATGCCCCATGGAAATGTTTGAATCCAAACAACTTATTTAAAATTGAAGCTAAAAATAATACTGAAAGAGCATTTTAATATGAGTTTTTGTAATGCCTCTTAAAACTCCCAAATCTTAATTTGGAAACTAAATTACCTGGCAATGTCCCTTCTATGTTTAGATCTTCAGAGATGCTGCCTAACAGGAGAAAAGACATTTATCAAATATCTATGTATTTCTAGTGTGAACCAAAACACACCAAATAAAAGACCCCTGTAGAAAGAAGGCCTATTTTTGTGATGTGCAGTATTGTAAATGTGGTTTGACGAACTATAATTCCAAGGTTATGCTTTGCCCAAGTACCTCACCTCTAACTCCTTTCCTTACCCCAGTCTCCCGGAAGCAAAAGGTTTTTACAAGCTTGGGGTCCCTACCCAGCAAACGCACGTGAACTGTCTCATAAAGGCCATGTGCATTAAGAGTTTGCAGAGTTAGAACCTAGTTGTTGTTTTTTTAAGGAGAGTTGTGAGAAAAATACATAAAGTGCATCTGCTAATAGACTGATAGACAAACTGGGTGGTGAGGAGGGGAGAAGCAGGATTGTGGGTTGCCATTGCCACCTGTGGACAGCCCTTGATTCGACCATCAAGAATTGATGTAAAGAGCTGCACAGAGGAAGCCATTTACAGTGTGTGACAAGACTACTGGTCATACAAAATCTAGGACCATCTACTGGCACCTTAACTAGTTACATACACAGATCTAGAGTGCTCCTCTAACATGGTACACAGTGTGCTGTCTCCCTGCGAGGGCCCCCAAACAGAGCCAAGGGAAGCATCAAGAGCTAGACAGAGGCAGTGAAAACTGACAGGTCTATGAGAGAACCTATCTATAAAAAGAGGCGCAATAAAGATAGCAGGCCGCTGGACAGCGATTGTTGTTAGGGCTTTCTAGTCTGTGCATGTCCAGTTGCCAGAGTGGGGTAGGGGTGGGGCTTGGACACATTCAGATATGCAGGCTCACTCCCTGCTGGGCTTTGGGTTTCACAGAGCAGCAAGAGAGAGGAAAATCTCTCTCAATAAACAGGAAAATGTGGTTAGAAGTTTGGCCGATAGGACTTCAGGGATGGGTACAAGTTACAAAATTGCTTTTAATGCATTGAAACCAACCAAGTTTAAAAGATGATTATGTCTGTCAAAAGGCGTTTTAAACAGTAAACAAATCCTTTCTGCAAAGGGCAGGCAGAACACTTGCTCCTTTTGCTGTCCATTCATACTTTGAGGTCGCAAGCCCCTCCACAAACTGATTCCCTTTAATCTGGTTGCCTAACTAACTGTAGATATAGGTGCCTAACTTTAAGCAACCAAGTGTGAAAATGTTTAGTCTGTGTCTCTAAGTTTCCCTGTCTGTAAAAGAGAGAATAATAATTAAACTACCTCAGGAGCATTGTAAGCTTGTGCCTTGAGATCCTTGGACAGAAAGATCTAAAGAAATGCAAAGTATTAATAAATGTTTCTAGTACACAAGAGATTTTACCATGTGCCACAGACAGTGCTTTTCCTACACCTCTCCTCAGCTGATTCCAAGGCCAGATTCTCAACTGTTGTGTAAATCAGCAATGGCATAGCTCCATTGACTCAGTGTCTGGAGTTGCATTACTCTGTTACTTTCATAGTGTTACCCCCATTGAGCATCAATTATGTAGATAATCCATTTTTACATTTACTCATAGATTCCAAGGACAGAAGGGACCTTTGTGATAATCTAATCTGACCTCTGGTGTAGCACAGGCCATAGAACTCCCCCAAAACATTAAAATGGATCTTTTAGAAAAACATCCAATCTTGATTTTAAAATTGTCAGTGATGGAGAATGCACCATGACCCTTGGTAAATTGCTCCAGTGGTTAATCACTCTCACTCAAAATTTCCAGTCTGAATTTGTCTAGCTTGAATTTCCAGCCATTGGATTATGTTATACCGTTCTCTGCTAGACAGAAGATCTCATTATTCAAAATGTATTCACCATGTAGACACTTATAGACTGTAATAAGTCACCCCTTAACCTTCTCTTTGTTAAACTAAATAGACTATAAGGCAGATTTTCTCACCCTTTAATCATTCTCATGGCTCTTCTCTGAACTCTCTCCAATTTATCCACATCCATCTTGAACTGCTGATATCAGAACTGGACACAGTATTCCAGCAGCAGTCATACCAGTGCCAAATACAGAGGTAAAATAACCGCTCTACTCCTATTCAAAAATCCTCCGTTTATCCATCCCGGGATCACATTAGCCCTTTTGGCCTCAGCATCACACTGAGAGCTCATGTTCAGCATTATCCACCAGGTCATCTTTTGTTTTTATTTAAAAGTTTTCCTCTGTCACATGAAATATGGTTTTTGTAGTTATAAAATGGGACCTGGAATCTGGCCCTGTGGGTTCTATTCCTGGCTATGCCACAGATTTCCTGTTGGATCTGGGGGAGTTGCTTGACCTCTCTGTGTCTCAGTGTTGAAATCAGACTCAGGTTTTCAGTCTCAAATAGCAGATGACAAACAGACAGTCACAATTTCAGTTCATTTTGTACTGTGTGAAGTCTTCTTAAAGGATCAAAGTTCTCCTAAAACCAACAATGTTTGGGCCTTAGTGAATTATCCAGGTATCTTATTCTAAGAATTTGGGCTGCAACCATCTCCCAGATTTGGCTCTCATCACTTAAAATCAATAGATGTGGTCAAGTGAATGTGTGTTTGCAGTCTGTGTTGCTTAAAGATGAACATGACTATATGGGTGGCAAGTCCATTTATTCAGTTTTGTAAACCAAGGTCACTGCATTTGCTTGGGGAAGATTTAGCCAGTAAAGTTGATTGTAGAGGTCACAATGGTAGATCCTGTCACAAGAAAGTTGAAACTAGCAGAGCTGGCTGTTTCTCTGCTGTTAATTTTGTGACAAGAATTGTATTACTTCTAAATACTCTAAATACTAAATCTTCTACATACTCATGAAAGATCCTGGACAGGGCTTAAATTCTCACAGAGTATTTCCTGGAGCCCTGGGACTCGGGACTTCAGCCCCACAGGAGGCAAGCCAGGGGCTTGGGCTTCAGCCCTGAGGGTCTGAAAATATTTACCAGAGCTCCACTCCAGACAGCTCCACCTGAATTTAAGCAGTGGTCCTGGACATTTCAAATTCCACATGTGTGATCTGTGGTTAGAGGAGAATTTGCAGAAGTTCTTGGACTTGGGAGCCCTCGGCTACAGAGGCAAATCAGATCTTCAAAGCAACTAAAATTTTCAAAAGATTGCCTGATGCTTGTTGGCTATGACAGATCTCAGACAGATTTTGGCCTAGAAATCTGTTTCACTCAAGAGATGTCAATGCAAACTATTTCAGACTGTCTGAGAATTTGAAGTGCTTATTTAGGGAGTAATTCTCTTCCTCCAAAAAGGGAACATACCAAGTCCCCCACAAAGTTCTCCAAAGAGCAGACAGGCTGTGTACAGTTCATCAGAGATATTTATCTCCCTCAGGCTACTTAAAGGTAGGGGAACTTTGACAAAGGTTCACAAAGGCACCCATGGAGATTGTAAACCCCGCCAGGATTACTGCTGAGATTACAAACACCCACGCATGGACAGCTGTGCATGTTATCCGTAAACAAGAGCAAAACAAACATTTTGCATTTGGTTTCAAGTACTTAACTAAGAAAAAAATATTTCTTAGGAGGTGCATCCCTGGGTTTTAAGTAGCCGGGTTGGGACA
This sequence comes from Gopherus flavomarginatus, assembly GCF_025201925.1. Taxonomy (NCBI): domain Eukaryota; kingdom Metazoa; phylum Chordata; order Testudines; family Testudinidae; genus Gopherus; species Gopherus flavomarginatus. Next base: position 19,603,767 of record NC_066626.1, on the reverse strand, counting down.
GTGATTCAGCTTCCTTGGTTTCTGCATCGTGAGCCAGGTAGTCACTGCAGACACTATAAATAGCTAGAAAGCTCAGTTTGGCAAAAATGTTGCCATACATACAGAGAGGTACATAGAGCATCTCAGAGTCAAAAGAAGATATGAGAGATGGAGCAGACTCAGAGTTATCCTGATAAAGCTATTTGGAATTTGCATTTTCATCTAGTGATGTGGTGCCTCATTCTGATTTCACTTGCTCCAGTGTAAAGCAAGAATAATGACAGGTGTAACACAGTTATGTGCAGAACAGAATCAGGCCCACTACATTTGTCATGTGACTAGTAATCAAGATTACTGTTCTAGCCTATGCTAAATGACTGGCAATGATGTGATTGCATAGCCTGTAGTTGGACAACAAGAATGGGCTATGCAATGGACAAAATGGCTAAATAGAGTCCCTTACAGACATGGGTAAGTTGCAATCAATCATTCAGGCAAGCACATGTCTGAATGCTGGTAGCAGTCTCTTCATTACATCTTTCTGAGTGAAGGAGCATTCCACGCCCACGTGCAGCGTGTTATTTCCACATCTCCTAAATGCTGTTATGTCAAAAGGAGCTTTCTCTGAACAAGGCCAGGCATGCACTGTTACCTACATATCTGCCCTATTCAAAACACAAGCCTGTTTTGCCAGGCATCAAAAGTCAGGTCTAAGCTTTAAGAAGTTTGCCAGTATAGTTAGACCAGTGTAGCTTAAACTGACAATCCTCCCAGTATAGACACAACTTATTGGCAAAGTTTTACTGATTTAGCTTATACTAGTTCAGCAAGCAAAATACATATCACATATATTCCCCCTCTCCCCACCGAAAAAACCTGGCATTGCTATACTAGCAAAAGCTTCTAGTGCAGGCCTAACCTGAATGCAAGAAGTCATCTGACCACTTGTCACAGGGGAACAATGTATCTTTCCCATACTCAGGGAACTCAGAAATGACCACAGCCATAATTCTGACACTATCAGAAGTGATTTATCTTTACACAGGGTCCAAGCACTGAGACTTCCAGAAAATATAATAAAGCAGGAATTCTCCAAATCCATGGAATGATTGATGGTGGTTTGTGGAAGCTGGTTGGGTCTATGGTGTTGGCTACTCCTTGCTTACACATGTTAAAAAAATACACACTACTAACACTACTTTTGTACGTATGGAATTGCTGTAGTTGCTACAGGTATGTTATGGGATCAAGAATAATAGAAGTGGTTGGCTTGATTATGAACCGGAAGGGAGATGGTCATGAGACAATCTCCATTAAAGTGTAGCCTAATTGTGAATGCAGCATGAGAACCTTTACAACAGTATCTAAGAGTTTAGGGGGAAAGGGCCATTGCAATTTGAAATATAGCATTGTGCTTACAGTACATGCTACATGCCAGAACTAAGTACTTACATGCCCTATCTATAGGAGTTGAGCATCTCACAAGGGAAGTACATTATCCCCAAGGGAACTGAGGCACAGAGAGATTTCAGTGACTAGGTCATACAAGAAGCCCTATGGCAGAACCAGGAATTAAACCCAGAATGCCAGTCCAGTGCCCAAACATAAGACCATCCTCTCTTTTATAAACTTAAACACTAACTCCTCATTTGCAGTGGAAGGAGAGAATCACAACCTCTCTTGCCCTGAGAGGAGGTTACACTATATTGTAGCAAGCCCTGCCCTTCCCCCTCTTACTGTCCTTTATGGGGAAACTGGACCCACCTGGAAAGCAGCTGCAGTTTCTGGATGGTTTGCCAGCTCAGAGCCAGTAAGTGTATGATAGAGACACACAGCATGTGAATTCACATCCATACCATCTCAACAATAAATCCCATGCTCCAGGTGCAAGGTGTGCCACAGATTCAACTAATCCACTCACCATCTGACAAAGCCCAGCTGTGGAGTGCTAATGAACCTACTTAGATTACTGCACAGTGGCATGCACATGAATGATTATTTCAAACAGGTTGGGCATGTCTTCCATTCATCCTAGAGCCCCAGCAATCCCTTCCTTGGATCACAGCCACAATATCTACACTCCCTCCTGATGGAGCTACCTGCTGTTTAATTTTTTAGCACCTGAGCTACAAAATCAGGTAACTGCTGTGATGTCAATATTCTGATCAAGTGTGATGGACAGTGCAGGAAATGTTTTCCCATGACTCTAAGTGATGGGTGGGAGGCATATAGTCCTCTTGCTTTACAATTGGTTGGTGTCCAGCCATGAAATAGGATTTTGTTTTGTACTTATATAAGTATTACATTGCTTTGAGCAAAGTATCTTTTCTCGTGCTTATACCTGTTCAATGAACAGGTGCTTTCACATTACATAGATCTTTTTGCTATAGTGGGGAGCAGAAGGGGCGCATATCTAGGGTCCATGTATTGTACAAGGCCCCAGGACATCCATCAAGAACAGAGGTTTCTTTCATACTTTCTTTATCAATCATCATGTTCCAGGAGGGCTAGACATTTACTCAGCCCCCTAGCCTAGCATAGCACTGACAGCTTTCCCAGCCACTGAAAAGAAAAGATGGACTTGTGGTTAAAGTAGAGAACTAGGCACCAGAAAATCTAGGCCCTGTTCCTGGTTCTGCCACAGGCTTCCTTGGGTATTTCACTTTCCTTCTCACTTAGAGCTCAACTCTGCAGGGTACTGAACAATTCTAAAGATGGCAGTTCAGGATGCTGGCACCCTGCAGGCTAATAATTCTTCACCATCTCCCAGAGATTGTAGGAGGCTGAGTTCATTCACCTGGGATCCTTAGAAGGAAGGAGGGACAGGTGGCTAAAGTATTACATTGCAAACAGCTGCATTTGCTTGCTGTTCACTAATCACCACTGCTCCCCCTGCTTTTTCATCTGGCAGACTTCAGATGGCATACAGTGCCATGATCACAATTCTTTTAGGAGATTAATGTTTATAGAAGAGTACATAAAGGCACCAGCTGAGATCAGGGCTTCATTGTGTAAGGTTCTGTACATACACACAGTGAGACACAGTTCCTGCCCTGCTTATATTCTAAAGAGACCAGACTGATGAAGGATGGCAGTGGAGACAGAAGTGATCCCCAAGGTCAAACATGCAGGTCAGTGGCAGAGATGCAGATAGAATTTGTGCCCCCTGAATGCCAGTCTAGCGCCTACTAGATCACACTGGTTGAACTCAGGGTGAAACGTCTTAAGTATATTCAAGAAGCAGGGGCAACTTTTCTGAAAAATTCTAGGGGAGGCAAATCTGTGTTGTCATATAAAATATTATGTGATTATATTGTATCTTGCAAAAGTTGGGGAGGAAGGTGGAGCACAAAGACCTATGAAAAGTCTGGGGGTGGGAAACCAAGGCCGGAAGGGGGGAACTGCCCCCCTTGTCCCATAGCAAATGACACCCCTGTTAAGAAGGCTGGTGGCCCTCAATACTGGTGACTATTTAATATCTATTTACTGGGAAGTACAGGGGAGAAGAACAGGAGCGGGGTTTGGGAGGATGGTGAGGAAAGAACGTTTTGAAGGAAGGAGAGGAAAAGACGAGAGAAGTGAGGAGATAGCGAAGAGGGACAGGGCAAAATGTCAAAGGAGGTCTCCAACTATCTACTTCCTCTGTGTCCCCCTTAATCTTCCTGTGGTCCTAGTAGCCGGCCACAGATCATGTAAATTAAACAGTGAAAGCTCTTTTCCTCTCATCACAAAGTACATACACATGAATGAGCGAAGTAATTGAGAAGTGGGCAATAACCCAGTGCTCCAGCTCACACACCACTACTCCCTGCTCTCTCTGCGTATGCTGTCCAGGGGTGTTTTTCAGATGCCTTGAACGTCACTTGCCAGAGTTAACCTGCCCAAGGGAACAGAAAAGGAGTCCAAGCAAATAAATAAATAAGGGGAACAACTACTATAGTCTCTGGGACAACCAACCCACTCCATCCTTATGCAGGCAAAACCTCAATACTGTCAGGGGGAGTTTATATGTAAAACCTGAGCAAGGACCTCAGTATTAAAGGGCCTGCAATAATGAATCCATGAACATTCTGCCTGCTACTACAGCAGCACTCAATGGCTTCAGTCAAGCAAAAATATAAGAATTAATGATGTTATCCTTCTGTTCTACTGAAAGGCAAAATGCTCCTCTGGCCAAGGAACCTGGAGCAGATGAGTAGAAGCCGAGGTAGAAAAAGAGATGCAGAATATTTTCTGTGTGCTTCTCTATCACTTCTGCAGAAGTCTGTGGGTGAACCCTGAGAGTCTTGCACCAGAAGGGCAAGGATCTAGCCACATCTACCAGTGCAGGAGGAACAGCCAGAGAGACTAAAAATTGGTGGTTGGGAATAACGTGTTTGGCAGGAGCTGAATGAGTTGGCAGATGAGTGCTGCAGAAGAGAGGGAGGGGGAAGCAGGTTCAGAGAGAAGCCAAAGGCAGACAAAGAAGGAAAGGTGCTGACTCTGTGGGGAATGAGCTATGAGAGAGTTGCAACCCTTTTGGACGCATTGCTGCTGACAGAGATGGCAGAGAGATACAATGCCTGACCTCTCTGGATTTACCTGGAACTGAGTCAACTTTGCAAGCCTAAGCTGCAGCAACTGGTGTCATCGGTATCCTTTTGATCCCCATCGCTGGAGAAAAGTTACATCTGAGTTAGAGCTGGTCATTTTTTTCGAAGGATCTTAGTGTGGTAAAGCCTCCATATGCCAGTCTGGTGGTGGTAAGGGGCTGTATTGGAGCTGTAACTAGACAGGAGAGAATTCTCCCAGTTACAGGAGCATCCTAGGGCTGATGTGGGATCTTATGCTTCCTGCCACCCTGCACGTGCCCCAGCAAAGGGGGCATGCTGGGGTCAGGGCTGAGGGTATTTAGTTACAGGAATGGAGTAATAGCTCTTTAAAGTAGTTTGAGCCCTCTAGTGACCCTCACTGTCTTCTGTTGCAGAAGTCACCAAAGCTGTGTCAGAGCATAGGGTTGTCAGCTGTCCAGGTTTTCCAACAACTGCCCCTTTTTATGAGGTAGCTGTCCTGGAATATCTGCAAGGATGTTCAAATATGCACTGCCAGCTGTCCAGTTTTATGGACTCAGAATCATCCCACATGTCCTGTTTTTTGTACCTCAGATGTGGCAACTGTAACAGCAGTGTATATATGAAGTTAGGCCTGTTATGTAGTCAGTAAACACTGCTCCAGTGTGGTTCTTTCATATTGCATTTGCTGTGTTGCAGGATGCCGGAGGAGAAGGCCTTGCCTTCCACCCTCTTCTCCCTTTAGTACAGAGCATAGGGGCAGCTATAATGTAGCCCTGCACTCTTGTGAATTTGTTAGCTTCTGAGTGACTGGATTTAAAACAAAATGCTCTTGGAGCCAGTGAGTGAAAGTCAGCCAGGTATCTGTTCATTAGAATGAGAAACACACAGCTAAGCTGTTGGCACAGATTCCGTATTGTGTAATGAATAAATAGGCCTCTACCAAGAGCAGTACACAGAATACGTTAGCATTGTCTGGAGGTGTAGAACAGCCCCATTTTTTAGGTGAAAACAAGAGTAATAATTGATCTAGAAATCCAGGTGGAAAATTTGTTGGCATAGTCAGAAGGGAATGCGTAAAGACACAAGATTTTATTATTAGCAAGGACAATTATAACTTCAACTCTTTGAATCAAGCTAGCTAGCTGAAATATGAGCTTCCTAAAATAGTAGTTAATAGCATCCCAGAAATTATTCATTAGCTTGTCAGATCAGAAGCAACAGTGCAGAGTAAAAAGGAGAATCTATACTAGTCAGCATCTTAGTCACGAAGATTATCATTAGTGATTAAAAGCCCCCAGCAGTTCTAGAATTGGGAGGAAAAATATGGCAAGAACCTGACTAACCTCAGTAGCCCACCTATATGCATCCAGGTACAGAATTCAGCCTCTCAGGACCAAATTCTCTCTGCTGCTGTGCCAAACTTGAAGAGGAGGAAGGAAGGAATCCTATCCTATGTCTCAGGCCAAAGAGTGACACTAGAACCCACTCCATGCTGGTTATAGAAGCCTCAAAGCTACAGTAACCGGTGCTTAAAGGGGTCTGAAAAAGGTGTGTGCGGGATGACAGACAGGGACTCTCTCAACCTCAGAGTAGCAGCTTTAGTAAGACAATGCTTAAAGTACACTCCTCATTAGGGTCTTTAACCCATTGCAAGCACTTCCCTTCCCCTACTTCAAGCACTGTGTAATAGTGTGGCCACCACCAGAGCATTCCCATGAGGCCAGGGTGCCTCTGCAGTGCGCTGCACCTGATTCTTCAGGGCTCCAGAGACTATATGGGGTTTGTTTTTCTCCTTCAATCACAGCTCGTTTGAGGGTCTGGTTTTCTTTATTTACAAAGCTCGAAAAAAATGCAAACAAAAAAGGCATTTCTCTAATCACTCCCACAGTCCCCAGGAATCTGCAGTCCCCCTCTCACCCCAACTGCTTCATTTCTTGTAAGGAATCAGCTGCCTGAGGGTCCTTTGCTGCACCACGTGTCTCTGGTTGAGCAAGCCAGCTCTAGTTCTTCAAGTCAGGCAGGCTCTCTCCCTCCCTTTGCTCTCACATACTCCTCACCACTCTGAGTGGCCTGACAGTGACAGAGCACTCACTGCATGGCTCGCCATCTTTGTCTGTCCTGGATAGAAGGTCTGCAGTCAGGTTGTTCTTGCCAGGACAATGCTGTCCAGGAAAACAAAAGGGCAGGGCACCAATGGGTAACCAGGCATTTGAATCTCTCATCATCTGGAGCCATCAGAGCACCGTTTGGTCAGTGACAAGGAAAAAGGGAGTCCAATGCAGATAGTAATGCCTGGCTTCACTGCCCAGCATTCCTTCTGGATGACCAATACCGCTTTTCACAGTCCAGGAGTTTCCTACTCCTACAGGATAGGATGTTCCTGATTGTGGAACTTCTAGGACAATACTACTCCCAGGACCCAGGGTGATTCTATCTGGATGGAAACCAGGAAGGGTCTTATGGCATCCCTTGCTGGCAGGTTTGAGGTCTTACCCTATCTGTCAAAGTGACACCCTAGATAGTCACACTCCATCATAGGGACACCCTTACTGCCTATGTCCCAGCTGCCTAAAGCAATAACATATTTTCGTCCCTTCTTGAATGGTCAACAAAGGCCTGATTGGATCCTGGGGTCTCAAAGCACCTCTGACGGGAGATCTCCAGGAAGGTAGAGGCTCTCTTCCTTGATTGGGCCCAATACCAAGGATACCTCCTAATTTCTAGGGTGCCGAAAACTGGAGCAGTGCCAACAACCCTTGAGTTACTATGAGCCGAGGGAAGGTTAAGAGGAATTATCCTAATGTCTGAAGCCTCCGCCTCTAGAAACCTCTCTGTTGTTTCTACAGCCTCTGGCATGGTTAGTGGGCAGAACTGACAAACCTAGGCTTATACTGCTATGGGGAGAATTTTTAAATGTTGTTCCAAAACAATGCTATCCATCAGGTCACCCATGGTCTTGGTTTCAGGGGTCAGCCAGCAAGTGGCCAAGTTGCAGAGCCGTTGGGTGACAGCTCCCTTTTAGAAATGGTTCCTCATGAAACTTTCTGTAATATATTTCTGGAATGAGTCCAAGCTAATCCGATATGGCCACCTTCAAAGTAAAGTACTCAGGGCCCTGGAAGTAGCTTAGGCCTCCCCTAGGGTGACAAGGTATCTGTTTTTCGACTGGAACACCTGGTTGAAAAAGGACATTGGCGACTCCGGTCAGCACCATCAACTGGGCCATTAAAAGTCCGGTCAGCGGTGCTTCAGAGCTAAGGCAGGCTAGTCCCTACCTGTCCTGGCTCTGCGCTGCACCCCAGAAGCAGCCAGCAGGTCTTGCTCCTAGGCAGGAGTAGGGGAGGCTATGGGACTCCGCACGCTGCCCCCACCCTGAGCACTGGCTCTGCACTCCCATTGGCCAGGAATTGCAGCCAATAGGAGCTGCGGGAGCGGTGCCTGAGGGTGAGAGCAGTGTGCAGAGCTGGCTGCCATGCCTCTGCCTAGGAGCTGGACCTGCTGGCTATTTCCAGGATGCAGCATGGAGTCAGGACAGGCAGGAAGCCTCCTTTAGCCCCCCAGCTGCACTGCTGACCAGGAGCCACCAGAGGCAGAGCTATGCCTTGGGTACAGTGAATTGGGGCAACTGCCCTGGGCCCTGCACTTTGGGGAGGGGACGGGGAGGTGAGGTGGGTGGGCGAGCAGGTTGAGGAGGTGAATGGGGAGGTGAGTGGCAGGCAGGTGGGGCGAGGAGGAGTTCCCCCCAACAGAACCTCCCCCTCCCCCCCAGCACCTCCTACCCACCGGCAGGCCCCACTGATCAGCACCTTCCATTCCCTCTCAGCGTCAATCCCGGATCAGATGTTTTGCGACGTCAGGAGGCACTGGGGGAGAGGGCAGAGGAGTGAGGGTGCAGTGTGCTCAGGGACGGATGCAGAACTGGGTGGGAAGGGGTGGGAAGAGGCAGGTTGGGAGCAGGAAGAAGCATGGTGGGGTGGGGCCTTGGGGGAAGGGGTGGAGTGGGGGTGGGGCCTGGGCGGGGCCAGAGGGGGGAGCACCCCCCTGGCAGATTAGAAACTTGGCTCCTATGTCCTGGGCCCGGCACCCCCCTAGGGACAGTCCTGGCCATAGGTAAGCCCGTGCCCCAACCACCAGCTTGGAGCCCTCTTCTGCACCCAAGCCCCTCATCCCTGGCCCCAACCAAGAACCCGCATTCCCAGACAGAACCCTCACCCTCTCTCACTCTAACCCCTGCCTCAACCTGCAGCCTTCTCCCATACCCTGAATCCTTCATTTCTGGCTCCACCCTAGAGCCCTCATCCCCTCCTGCATCTCAACCCACTTCCCCAGCCCAGTGAAAGTGAGGGAGGGTCGGGGAGAGCATCAAGTGAGCCACCGAGGGAGGGGGAAATGTAGTGAGCGGGGGTAGGAACTCTGGGAAAGGGCGGGGAGGGGCTAGGGTGTTCGGTTTTGTGCGATTAGAAAGTTGGCAACCCTAGCCTCCCCATATAGCTAAAGGGTGAGTGGGGGCGGGGGTTCCTCTCCCAGCCAGTGGTGGCTGTCACCTGCTCAGCTGTCAGGAAAGCTGCCGGGTCAGTAGAGTTAGCTTGGTTAGGGTGGGTCCTAGGAGAGCGTCAGCAGGGAACACCCTTGTAGGAGCACCCAGCAAACCTATCACAAGCAGCCTGGCCACCTTGGCCTGGAACAGCCAATTCTGTTCCTGTTCAGCCAGTTAGGCCTCCTGCGTGTGCTGCTGGGTAGTTAGTAAGGCTTCCTGGAGTGGATGATTTTGCTCCTTCTCTGCCTGTTGCTGCTGTATCATTAATCACAAGACTTCCTCCAGGGCCCCTCTTGGAGAAGGGAACGCTAAGGGTCCTTGCTCAGGTGCCAGGTGTATTGTGGTGGCCACAACCTGAGTGCCCCTTTATGTCCAGGGGAGCCTCTGCAGTGCCCCACCTCTGTTTTCTTCTTCTTCAGGGCTCCTTAAGCAAACCCCACACAGTTTTTCTCCTTTCAATCACAGGCCTTCTTTAGTGTCTGGTTTTGTTTATTCACAAAGCTCCAAAATATCAACCCAACAAAAAAATAATTTCTCCAATCACTCACAGAATTCCAAGAAATTTGTCCCAATCTGTATCTGGCACTAGCTGCCCTGCTCAAGCTGACTCCCTTGGACCTTCTCCCAGTCAGTCCCTTTCCCTGCAGAATTCCTTCAACTCTTTTGTAATGAATGAGCTCCTAGAGCAGTGGTCTCCAAACTTTGAGGGTTGCGTCCCCCTTACCCCATCCAGTGCCCCATTCCGGAGCTGGAATGGACAGGGTAAGGGTCCCAAGGCTGGGAGTGGGGCTGGGGCTGGGCCTGGGCCGGGAACGGGCCCAGGAGCGAAGCCCTGGGTGGGGGCCGAGGCTCAGGGTGGGACTGGAAGAAGAACCATGGCTGCGCTGTGGTGGGGACCAGCAGCCAGGGTAGTGCCTGGGTGCAGAGCTGGGAGTGGGACTGGAGCAGAGATGGGGACAGAGTGGGGCTGGCCTGGGCACTGCTGCTTCACCCAAAAATGTTTCTCAGCACCCTGTAGGGGGGCATGCCTCACAGTTTGGGGACCACAGTCCTAGAGGTTTCTTCCCTGCACCAGGTGTCTCCGGTTGGCTCATTTAGTAAGCCTGGTCCAGGCTTCAAATCTCCGGCAGGCAGCTCCCTCACTCCCTGTTCTCTCTCACATGCTGACAGTAACATTGATAGGAGCCGTGCCCTGTCTGCCCTTTCCTGGCTTACGTGGAGGAGGGAGAATTAGGTAGAGTTTTACAGTTGTGTAGATAGATTTAGAGCAGGTTATGAGAGGCTTGCACTTGCTATTCCAAGGTAGGTGAAACAATAATGAAATTTGCTAATCAAAGTAGTTTAAATCCTGAGCAAATGATTAAATATTTACAATGGTCCAGGTATACTTAATCCTACCTCAGTGCAGGGGAGATGACTAGATGACCTCTCAAGGTGCATTCTATTCCTACATTTCTGTGAATTCTCAAGACTTCATTTAGCAAGGTATGTAAGCATGTGCATAAATTAAAGCATGAGCAACCTCATTGAACCTAAGGGCTGAGTCTAGCTTTCAGGATTTGACCTATGGAGTTTAGACAATGTTCTACAGTTTTCCCAATTTGGTGTGTCCATTTTCTTCCTTTAGCCTCATGATCTCTCTCTCTCTCTCTTCTCCTCTAAAAGATGTAAACTATCGTAATAATTTAAAAAAAATATTCAACAATATAACTTCTTTTTATTTAAAAAATAAATTCTCTTGTACAGAGTTTATAAAACTTACTGTTTCCTTTGTTTACATGGTTAGTTCAGAGATTCAGGATTCTGGAAGGAGTTTAAGTTAAATACAATTGATTTTGTGAAATTTTTGTTTTTATTAGATTTCATTTAGAAAAGCTACACCTGACAATTCTGTGGTTATTGCAAATATAGAACTGAATCCTATCCTGTACTACTGTATAATGACACTAATAGGCACAAGTCTACTTTGTCCTCCACTGTCTGCTACCCCGATACACACACTTTCTTGGTCACTTCACCAGAGCAGGACAAGACTTTGCTCATTACGAATTACTTCTCAGTTCTGATTTATGGAATGATCGTATTAATCGATTATCTGAGCTCATGAGGATTCTTGATTTCTTTTCTAGAATTACCTCTTCAATAAGGCTTGGGATCAGGCTCATACTGTCAGTGGAGAGATTCTGTTCACTTCAGGGAGCTTTGGGTCAGACCCCATATGCTTATTTCCAGTGAGACTGGAATTGGTTTAGAGATATAGCAAATTTGTGCAATTCCTAAACAATTCTAACTCTTAAAGTCAAAACACAAAGCACCCAGAGAGAGAGAGACGGAGAGACGGAGAGACTGATTCTGATTCCTTACATTAAGGTTACATTGCACCACTCTGGGACCATAAATGGGACTTAAAGTGGGTGTAAAAGCACTTTAGTAGAAAGCTATAAAAATGTAACTCATTCCCACTTTCAGATTCCTTGATGCTGCCAGAGTAGTGGAAAGCTAGCCTTAGTATAAATGAGAATCAAGCCCTTTCTTCAGAGAAACGCTTTTAGTCAGCGGGTGTTCTCTCATATTGCTTGTTTGTCTTCAGGAATTATATTGCTGGAAAACTCAGTAGCTCAAGACAGTTAAAATAAACAAACAGAAAAATCCACATACCAATTTGCTTCTGTTGGAAGAAAAGAGCTCTGTAGTGGATGTAACCTCCACAGCTGAAGGAAGACTGAAGTGTAGTGTTCAGAGTGACTTCCTTATGTTTCTAGCTGCTTCCCTTAGCTATCACCTCCTTCTAACGACACTGTGGAATGGAATAACAGTGTTTAGCAAAAACAAAAACAATGAGGAGTACTAGTGGCACCTTAGGGACTAACAAATTAATTTGGGCATAATCTTTCGTGAGCTAAGCTTTCGTGTTCAGCAAGAGGAAATTGGGAAACATTTCCAGATTTCTGGACTTGTTTAAAAACACTGGCTGTCTTCATAAACCCAGCATCCCACCAAAAATAAATTCTAACCATATGAATGAATCACTTTAGGTCACTGTCTGCAGGGAAGCAGAGGGAGTTGCTGTTGAATAGAAATAGTTGCATGTGTATCATTCATAAGGGAATGATAAGTAACACATGCTGCTTTCTGATATGCAATGGACGGATTGCACATTACGTCTCTGGCGTGCATTTTGGTTCATAGAAAGTAATATTAAATGAGCAGAAAAGCATTTAAGAACTCAAAGGAAATGTTTTCCAGCACTACAGTGAGGTTAAATCATAGATTCTAGTTATTTACTGAAAATAGATTTTTTTTTCCTTGTGTCTGAGATGCATGAAGCCGACAGATACCATGGGTCAAATCCTCAACTGGTAGACAGCATGTTCTAGTGGATAGACCACCAGGAAGGGACTCGGGTGAACTAGGTTCTTTTCCTGGCTCTGTCACTGGCCTGCTGGGAGGCTTTGGGCAAATCACTTCACCTCTCTGTGCCTTAGTTTCCCCATCAGTAAAATAGGCAAAATTATACTGAGCTTCTTTGTAAAGCACTTTAAGATCTACTGATGAAAAGTGCTGGGTTTTATAAGAGCGAGGTGGCATTATTAAAAGTCAGTGTGCAATCCCAATTGACACTAGCTGAGGACCAGGCCCCCTACTGTTACACAAAAACACCCAAACACAACTCACCCCCAGACGCTTCCTGTTAATATTAGAATTAATACTGGGACACATCTTGAAACCCTTATTTATTGCTTAATCACTCTTTACTCAGGCAAAACTCCCATGGGGTCATGGGAATTCTACTTGACAATTAATGAATAAGAAATAAGGACTTCAGGATTTGGCTCCATTAGTTGCACCCTCTGTGTCATTGAAACATTTCCTCCTTTCTCTGTGAAGTCAACGATAGACGTACCTTGTAGATGTGCCTCCTTTAATAGGCATTCTTTTATTCTGGAAGTGTTTTGAATGGGAAAATATAGGTCTAGTTGTGTAGCAGATTTCTTCAGTATTCTGCTTGGAGTGGCACATAGCTTGTCTGCAGGGTACAATGCCAGATTTGGGTTGTCATGGTATAAACCCCAACTCTGAACCTTAGTGTCCAAAAGATGGGGTACCAGCTTGAATTCCTCTAAGCTTAATTACCAGCTTAGAACCTGTAGCGCTGCCACCAACCAGGAATTCCAGTGCCTGGTACACTCTGGTCCCCCCAAAACCTTGCCCGGGGACCCCCAAGACCCAGATCCTCTGGATCTTAACACAAGGAAAGTAAACTCTTTCCCCCACCATTGCCTCTCCCCGGCTTCCCCTCCTTGGGTTACCCTGGAAGATCACTGTGATTCAAACGCCTTGAATCTAAAAACAGAGAGGAAAATTCACCTTACCCCCTCCTTCTCTCTCCCACTCCCAGACTCTCCCTGAGAGAGAAAATAATCCTAACACAGAGAGAAAATTAACCTTTCTCTCCCCTTTCCCTCCTTTCTCCCCACCAATTCCCTGGTGGATCCAGACCCAGTTCCCTGGGGTCTCACCAGAATAAAAAAACAATCAGGTTTTTAAACAAGAAAAGGTTTTAATTAAAGAAAGAAAAAACAGTAAAAATTATTTGTAAATTTAAGATGGAATATGTTACAGGGTCTTTCAGCTATAGACACTGGGAATACCCTCCCAGCCTAAGTATACAAGTACAAATTAAAATCCTTCCAGCCAAATACAAATTTGAACTCCTTCCAGCCAAATACACATTTGCAAATAAAGAAAACAAACATAAGCCTAACTCGCCTTATCACCAAGTACTTACTATTTTGAATCTATAAGAACCTGTATCACGGAAATTGGAGAGAAACCTGGTTGCACGTCTGGTCACTCTCAGAACCCAGAGAGAACAACCACCAAAATCTAACAGCGCACACAAAAACTTTCCTCCCTCAAGATTTGAAAATATCCTGTCCCCTGATTGGTCCTCTGGTCAGGTGACAGCCAGGCTCATTGATCTTGTTAACCCTTTACAGGCAAAAGAGATATGAAGTACTTCTGTTCTATTAACTCTTACTTATCTGTTTATGATATGGGTATTGTAAGGCAGATAGTTCAAGGCCCAGATTCTTGGTCCTGCTCCAATTCCCTCTGTGCTGCTTCAGCAGTGCAAATGGGGACTTAAAGTTGCCTTAATGAGACAACTGAAGAGTCTCCCATTATAAGGGAAACCTTGGCTGGTGCAAAGCCAGTGTTGTCAGTGTGGGATGCATTCTGGGGTATGTCAGAGTGCAATACTGTTTCAGTCAGCATAAATCAGAGCAGCTATGTGACTGCTCTAGTCAAGGTGGATAAAAACTGATTTTAAAAAAATATATTTAAATTGGAGTTTTAAAAAAACAAATCTATTTAAAATTAATTTTGGAATAGATAACCTATACTAAGGCCTAAATTAATAATCTATTAACATAATTTAAACTAAAATTTAAAAATATTAAATGGTACTTGTTTTCAGCCTTCTATAACTTCCATTGACTTCAGCTGAAATCTCAAGAGCCCAGTGAATATAGGACTGGGCCCCAAGGCTTTACTTGTGTTTTATTTCCTTTCTGCGCCCAGACCTAGCGAGAAAGGCATGGTGAATCTGTACTATTTGGGCATTTCATTATGGTTTCATGCAATTTATTAACTGCTCCTAGCATTTTTACTGTGTGACTATTGGATACTGTTATAACAGTGTAAAACACAGTTAATGAAAAGCCTCATTCTTCATTTGCTTGCTTGTCCTCTTCTCTTACTGCTGGGAAATTCTTTTACTTTGCCATGTCATTTGTGTTTCTTTGGTGAAGCAGGGTCAGTTAATGAGGCTTTGGGGCTTTTAGTATACATAATAGTAAGAGTGGCATTATGCCAGGGCTATTTTGATCAATTAAATGCATTCATGAGCAACACAACTCATGGAAATTCTTTGGAAGGGAGAGAAATACTTTGGGTTGTATGTGATGAGGAAAAGACAAAGGGGATATTTTTCATGCAAATTACAGATCCTGGGCTGTTCCATAGTGAATAAGATGGTTATATTGAAAAGCAAATGAGTTATAATGGCACCATCAATGCTTTGGTTTAAAAAAAAGAATTCATTTTATTTATTACACATTTCAAAATAAAATGCAAAACAGAAGACATATGGGAGCTAAGATGCATGGAGAAACAACCTTTCTGAAGGAAATACTTAAAGTACAGATTATAGTTGAGAAGTCGGGTAAAATGGTTCCTTATCAGGATTACTAACTATTCTCAGGTAGTCCTAACAATTTTTTCCCATTGTGGGGGTTACTGATTTTAGGGAAATGTTTATTCTTATTTGCAAAAACTCAAATAATATTTTCTAAATTAAAGCATACCAGCTGCCAAATTCGATGGAGATGAATTCAATTCAGTTGTACCAGGAATGGATTTGGTCCAATTAATTTAAATCTAAATTTTTATCTCTATGAACTGAACCTTTTTAAAAATATTCTTCATTTTTGCGGGGCTAATTTTAGCCATGCAAGACAATAGAACAATTTTTAAAATCTCTATATTACTTTATGACTCCTGCAATGTCTGTTCTGCTGTCCTAAGAATTTGGATGCTGGTTCATTGACTAATATCCACCCTGGAAAGGTAGACTTTAACTATCTGATAACCTGGAAAAGGATAATATCCTCTTTCTGAGAAATGAAGCAAATTACTACTTCAGGTCAACTCTCTGAATAAAGCAGTCAGATTTAATAGTGCCTAATTCAGACATGGGCAAACTATGGCCCGTGGGCCACATCCAGCCCATGGAACTGTCCTGCCTGGCCCCTGAGCTCCCGGCTGGGGAGCCTAGTCCCTGGCCCCTCCCCCACTATCTCCCCTCCCCCGCAGCCATGCCGCCGTGCAGGCCGCGCTCTGGCCCGCCACTCCCGCTGGGCAGAGTGGGGAGCACAGCTGGCTCTGGCCGGGTGTCGCAGCCACAAGCTCCTGCTCCTGGTAGAGGGGCGGGGAGTGGGGAGGGTTGTGTAAGGGAGCGGGAGATCCTGGGGGGCAGTCAGGGAGGAAGGGACAGTTGGATGGTGCGGAGGTTCTGGTGGGGAGGTCAGGGGATGGGGAACAGGGAGGGTTGGGAGTGGGAGTCCCAGGTGGCCTGTCAGGGGGCAGGGATATGGGTTGGGAGGGCAGTCAGGGAACAGGGGGGGTTGGGTAAGGGAGTAGGATCCCGGGGGGCATTTGGGGTGGTGGGTCCTGGGAGGAGGTGGTCAGAGGATGAGAAACAGAGGGCAGTTGAAAAGGGGGTGGGAGTCCCAGGGGGGCTGTCTGGGGGTAGGGGTGTGGATAGGGGGTAGGGGTCCTGGGAAGGGGTAGTCAGGGGACAAGGAGCGGGGGGGGGGTTGGATGGGTTGCAGGTTCTGAGGGGGGGCAGTCAGGAGGCGGGAAGTGGGAGGAGGTGGATAGGGAATGGGGGCCAGGCTATTTGAGGAGGCATAGCCTTCCCTACCCGGCCCTCCATACAGTTGTGCAACCTTGATGTGGCCCTTGGGCCAAAAAGTTTGCCCATCCCTAGCTTAACTGTCCTTTATGTCCTACTCAGCAACTATACGAGTGACACCATCTTTGGCATAGTCCAATGATACATTTAATCTAAAACATCTGCTTAATGGAATGTTAAGGGTCATTTGGGCAGGTCCACTCCCTTCCACCCACTTCAGTATTAGAATTATGGGTCTTTTTAAATCTAATACATTGGAGAAGCTACAATTAACTCTGTAGATGATAAAAGTTGATGTTTCAGATCAAACACACACACTTACAAATAAAGTACTATCCGTACACATGCCCTCTGATAGTTTGGTGGGATTTTTCAAACAGTCTAGGTATTTAGCCTCATGTTTGTACAGTACCTAACATAATGGGGTCCATGATTAGCGCTTTGTTGTAATAATGGGGGTCTAACAAGCCTACCCCAACATAAGCTCAACAGTGGGAAAGCAAATAAAAGTTTATAAAATTTTCCAGTCAGCTATAACAATAAATGTTGATAAGGGGAAAGTACAAAAGGGAGACAAACAGACTGAATCAGTCCAACACAGTCCTTGAGTTATAGTAGTAGGCCTTCTTCTTGTTTGAAATTATGCTCGTAAAAAAGAGAAGTGTGAGACCAGAAATCAATCGATCAAAATTGGTGTGTCAAAAATTAGGCCTAATTGTTGAACACAGTAATGAAAAGATGGACTATTCCACCCATCACTCCCTTTTTAGGGTCCTTAAAAAACAGGCTTTGGGGGCATAGAGCTGGAGCACCCATGGAGAAAAATTAGCGGGTTCTTAGCACCAACCAGCAGCCAAGCTCCTCCATCTCTCTGCCCCCCAGCATATCTCCCCCACAGGTGGCCCCAATGATCACTCCTCCTCCTCCCTCCCAGTACCTCCCACCTGCCGCGAACAGCTCTTTTGCGGTGTGCAGGTCAGCTCCTGGAGGGAGAGGGAGGAGCGGGGATGGGGCACACTCAAGGGATGAGGCGGAAAGAGGTGGGGAAAGGCAGGGTGGGGATACAGCAGGTAGGGTAGGGTTCTGTGGCCTGCTTTGTGCAGGAGGTCAGACTAGATGATCACATTGGTCCCTTCTGACCTTAAAGTCTATGAGTCTGAGCAGGGGTGGGACGAAGTGGGGCAGAGGTGAGATCTTGGAGGAAGGGGTGGAGTGGGGGCCAGGATTGGGAAGAGGCGGGGCAGGGGTGGGGGGTTGGGACCTAGGGTGGAGGTGCAGGGGATCGAGCACTCCCGGCATAAAGGAAAAGTTGGCACCTATGTTCAGAAGAAGATCAAACGCTGGCTGGCTGGAACACAGGTGGACTAAAGAGGAGTAAGCTTCACCATCACGGCTGCCAGCCCCACCAGCTCCTGGGACCCCACGATCAACTGTGACACCATTGGACCTTTGTTGTTCTGATCCTGAGACATGTCCTGACCAGACCAGGCCAGAAGGAGGAACCCAGATGAAATCACCACCTCCACTAGATCCAGCTAAATCCCAACACCATCTAGGATATGAGACCTTGTCACACACACCCTTCCCAGGCGTGTCCTTTTCCTTCCACACATTATTCTTACTGTTTCCTTTTGCATTCTGTCTAAAAAGCATCTGGCTCAGCCAGCCATGACTATATATTTTGCAATACTATTGTAGTCCTGTGACCACAAAGGCCAATTAAAACAATGCCCTATACAGCCCACTGCTGGTGCGAGTTTGCCAGATCTCTGAGTGCCTGATTAGACTGTGCGCTGGGCCTGTGTTTCTCCTGCAGTGAGGTTGCAAGTAAGAGACAGAGACGGAATCTATGTTTTCAATCTTTGCTCTCCTTTTCTCTCCCCCTGTGTGCATGCTTCTTTAGTTCTGTTTTCAAGGGAATGGGATAGAACTTTAACAACAGCTACACCCACTTCACCTAACTTCTTTCCCCCCCCAAAAGGAGAGTTATTACCCTCTCAGAGGCTGTCAGACAGCAAAAGGAACTAAAGGATATTGTTAAAATGAAAGCCTTAATACTTTTCATTTCAAGTGCTAGATTAAAAGGCTTTTTAACGGTATGTTTGCCAAGGAACTAAATAAGTAGAGGTCTCAGTACTTGAAACCATATTTAACTGTTTAGTGTTGTATAGGGACGGGATCACATTAACACCTTTGACTCTCTGGGGCTACTTATTCCCTTGAAGTTAGCACATCAGCTCCTAGGCACTACAATAATACAGACAATAAAAAATATTTTTTATTAAAACGAATGGAAGATTATGTGGCTAAATCCGTCAGATGGTTTTAATAAAATATTAAGATTTTTCAGAGACATTACTATAAAAGAACAACTAATCTAAAATATAATAGGTGGCATAGTTCATGACTGGCTCTGCTCTCAGTTAAATCTCTGCCACCTCAGGGAATGAATTCATGGCCTGCTCAATTCAGTTAAATCATCAATTTTAGCACGCAACTTAGATGAGAGGAAAAGGAAAGGCTGCGTCAGGCAATGACAGATATTACATGGAAAAGTTACTTGTGAGAAATGTCCAATTTCCCATTAATTTTTCATTGATGTTTATGATTTTTTTCAGTGTTCACAAATATTTGGAAATGGTTTTGATACAGCTCACAGATATTTCTATTCTTTAGTACTAGAATAGCAAAATAGGAACAAGATGCCAGAGTGACTCTGTGACTGACAATCCAATCTCTGTTCAGCCCAAGATTCTTGAATTTATGCACGTAGTAAACCACTTCTCTGGTATTTTGTTAAATATGAGACTAACTATTGTTATCTAATGAATACAAATAACCAAGCTGACAAGACCGTGGTCTAGTAAGAATGCTTTTCACACAATGGGGGTTTTACCTCCACCCATGCAGTGGGATACTGGTGTGCAGAAAAGTAGTTTCAGAAAGAACCGTGGAGATATCAAGAATTGCAAATAGGCATGCCAACTTCAATTGTTTCACCAAGTATTCCACCAATCTGCACTCCCCCTACATGGACGCCTCAATATGTGTTAGTACTCTCTTTCAGCTGGTGTAAAGTAGCATGGATCCACTAAAGTCATTGAAGCTATGCCAGTATATACCAGCAGAGAATCTAGCCCACCATGGACCTCAGCAGCCACATAGATGAGAGGGGTCTAAGTAAATTAGGATTCTGTTCCTCAGCTATGCTGCTGTGAATCAGGAATAAATGCATTGACTTCTATGGACAAGTATTAGATTTAGAATGACTAGACTGAGAGCAGAATTGCAGTCCATTCTTCTTATCAAGAGATCATGGTGAATGATGGCTGAAGTTCTTTCTTAAATTTTATTCAGTTCTTACTTCTTTCCATTGAGTCTGAAAAGTTTTGTCTGAATAAGGACTCCAGGATTTGGCCCCCTTTGTATGCCAAGAAATCTTTGGGGAAGTTTTTATCTTTCATACCAAACAGCTAAATGGGGAAGCATATGTAATGCACTAAGGATGGAAGAAATCAATATGATTTGTTGTTGTTCAGCTTAATGTCATGCAGGAAGTAAAGTGCGTCCTGATAGACATTCCTCCAATTCAGGGAAAACCCTTGAAATTCTCTGTCCAATACAGGTCGCTCCAGTATTTTGTCAACTCTAGTTCCACTCAAGACATATCAAAAGGAACAAAGGTTCCAATCAACCCCATACTATTTTTTAAGCACATATCAATAAACTGACTACATGCCTTAAATTCAGCTCCCAGTAGGAACATTTCACATGGATAAAGAGACCAGGATGGGAACATTTCCTGTATACACTATTTAATTATCTATTTATCTCTAAACTCATCAACTTCAGATGTAGGCTGGGAGTATACTATCAGTCTCCTTGTTATGCTTATAAGAAGCACATGTAATCTTTTACAGGGGATAAGGCAATATGCCACATTTATTGAGAGTACAGTGTTTTAGCATTAAAAATCAGCATATGCTTCCATTCACACACACACACACCCCAAAAGCTTCTGCAGCTGGATCTTATAGTTACCAGTCCTTAGCGTTGCTTGGTCAGTTCCAGTGGCCAGCTGAAACTGCACATGAGGGATGGGGAGCTAGGCTCTGTCATAAAACTTATATCCTTCTAAAAACAATCATTAACACAATCAGTAAAGAATAAACTCAGAACAATTTCTTCTTACTAATTCAAGGCTATAATTTCTTCTTTCTAATTCAAAGCTAGCAAAATGGAGTATAAAGCAAAAATGGAGTAAAATTTTACTTGAGACAATTTCTTCCCATTAGGCTTTTGCTTACATTCTACAACAAGAAATTTACTCCCATCTTTTTAAAGATGATATTGCTGAAATGATTTGAGTAGAAAATGACAAAGGATGGAGTGCTACGAAGGTTTTTTGGGGGTTTGGACATCTACATGCAAAAGAGCTTAATACTGAGTTGTCATGAGACTCTACTCTGAAATCCACTTTTGCTGGATGAAGAGACTCCCATGCTGTGTTCCACTCCTTCTCTCTCATGTTCCCAGTACAAAGCTTAAATAGAGGCTAAGGCTTTTGAATGTTGACTATCCATTCATGTGATTTGACTGTCCAATAACATGGATGACGACATCACAGTAAGTAGCCAATAGCTATATTATGTGAGCGCTATATGAAAGATTTTTGAATACCTTCTGTCTTGGGGCAGCTGCGTACAAATTGCATACTATCGAGAAAGTGGGCTGAGACTGCCAATACATTTCACTCAGGCCGCTGAACAGCCATCAGAAATTAAGCTCAGCTCTCTATTGACACAGTCCTGATTTAAAACAGGGATCTACTGGAGGAAGACCTCATGTTCCAGAATTAGTCACATGAGACGACCAATGGATTCAGTGAATTCAATAAATATATTTAAAATCTTTGCTTAAGAGTTATCAGTACAGGGTAGAAAATGTTTGATCCTGAAGTACCGGGATGTTTAATCTTGAAAAAATTTATTCAACATTTGTCTATCTCAATTTTTTAATAGAATTCCACTCTCCCTCCAAATCATCATGGCAAAATACAGATGAATAGATCTTGAGTTTAACCTGGTGAGCTTTCATGACATTTGCCAGGCTGCAAAGAGGACTGAAGAAAACTTAAGTCTGAAAAATAATGTGGACTGGCCTGAAATTGGATGAGGGTGAGGAATATATCAATTTTTAAAAAACTTCTTAGTCAGTCTTCTATATCTGTATTTTATTCTGCAGGGAATTTATAATGCTGATTTTGGGCCCAATTGTGAAGTAAATGAGAATTCTGCACAGAGGATTGGATCATTTTGACATCTCAAATGTTCCCAAGACAATTGACTGTTACATGACTAAGTTATTGGATACTTCTCTCTAGTTACATGGCCCCCACTACTGCAGTACTTGAGTGCTTCACTCAATACACCCTTGTGAGGTAAGAAAGTGCAATTATCACCCTTTTACAGAGGAGGGGAAACTGACGCACAGATTAAGTGAACTTGACCAAAGTGTCACAGCCCCTGTCAGTGCCAGAAAATGAACCCAGATCTTCTGAGTCCCAGTCCAGGATCCTAAATACAATATCAACCTATGACATAACAGAGGTTTATGACTGTATTGCAGAATCAAAAATGAAGAGGTCAAGTTCATACAGTAGTTTCTTTGAACAGCAAGGGGAATGCTGAAAACTACCAGTCAAATAAATAGATTTTTGTTCAAAAGTTCTTTTCAACACCTTCTGGTTTGCCCAGGTGCAAAAGTCCCTACATTTTCTAAATGAAGGAAATGTCTTTTCTCTTACAAAGGCTGGTAGTTTGGCTTATCAGCATTTTTATCCTGTAATTAAGTTTTGTTGTTGGAGAAAAAACAGAACTTCTCTATTCCTGCTTTTTTCTTCAGGGGGAAATTTTGTTTTTTTGCTGCAGAATTACTCACAAGATAACAGAGAGTAAAAGAGCTGGCTTGGCTTCAGATGTGAGGAAATATTTCATGACATTTACTGTAGAAACAATATGAAACATAATAGAGTAAAAGCTTTGTTATTCAGCATGTTGGGGGGATGGGGGGTGCCGGTAAGTCAAAAATTTCGGTTAGCTAAGACTTAGGCCATGGCTACACTCACACTTTACAGCGCTGCAACTTTCGCGCTCAGGGGTGTGAAAAAACACCCCCCTGAGCGCTGCAAGATACAGTGCTGCAAAGCGTCAATGTAATCAGGGCGGCAGCGCTGGGAGCGTGGCTCCCAGCGCTGCACGCTACACCCGTAAGGGATGTGGTTTACATGCAGCGCTGGGAGAACTCTCTCCCAGCGCTGCCGCTCCGACTACACTCACACTTCAAAGCGCTGCCAGGGCAGCGCTTTGAAATTCCAAATGTAGCCATACCCTTATACTTACCAATGGAGGGAGTTTGGGTGTAGGAGGGGGGCTCAGGACTGGGGGTTGGGGTGCAGGGCACAGGCTCTGGGAGGGAGTTTGGATGCAGGCGGATCTCAGGGCAGGGTGTTGGGGCACAGGAGGGTTTCGGGGTGCCGGATATGGGATGTGCTCATCTCGGGCGACTCTCTGAAAGAGGTGACATGTCTCTGCTGCTCCTAGGTGGAGGCATGGCCAGGTGGCTCTGCACACTGTCTCCACCCACAGGCTCTGCCCTTGCAACTCCCATTGGCTGCAGTTCCAGGCCAATGGGAGCTGCAGAGCCAGGGGGTGGGGCGGGGCAGCACACGGAGCCCCCTTGGCCATTCCTCTGTCTAGGAGCAGCAGGGACATGTTGCCACTTCTGGGAAGGCACACGGAGCCAGGTTAGGGAGCCTGCCGGACCCACACCAACTGGACTTTTAATGGGTATCAGAAATGCTGGTTTCTAGAGCTTTTCAGTTGGTAAAGTGCCAGATAACACAGCTTTTACTGTATGATTTAGAACAACCAACACGGATGTGAGAGAAGGGAAGGATGCTTAGCTCTCTTGGGGCCCAGTTCCAATACCCTCTTAAATCAACTGCAAAATTTGCATTGACCCCACATAATTACATTTTTGGAGTTCTGTGAAAGGGTTCGTTCACCAAAGGAGATTCAAAGTAAGGGCTGGCTCTCCAGCTGATGCTGTAGTGTGACTGAAAAAAAAAAAGTAAAATAAAAACGTAACAATTTAATTGTGTCTGTGATCACAGGTTTGGGCTAGATCAGCTTTGCTTTAAAAAGCTTTGTGTTGTGGCAGTATATGAGACAACTTGAACACATTTAGTAGCAATTTCAAATTAAGAATACATTTAATAATTAATTCTTTCTTTTGACTTGGGCCAAGATTAACAATATTCTACCTATGAAAAGAAAGAAAGAAATTGCCCCACTCTTTACAGGGTACTAACATTGTACATAAGAATACAGGTGATCAGATAGCCCTCTAGTGGAACATAGTAAAACACAGCAGAGTTAAAACTAAAATGGAAACAAGGCTGTATCAGGTTTGTATCTCTTTTCCTTCTTTTAACCATTGTCTGCTGTCCTGAGACTTTTTTGAATCCTGCTGATTCTTAGACTCAACAGTATCTTGTGGCAGTAAGCTCCATAGGTTAACTATATGTGGTGTAAAAATAGATTTAAATTTGTTGCTTTAATGCTTTTCAGTATTTCATTGAATGTTCCTTTATTCTTGTATTGTAAGTAAGAGTGTATATCAGGGGTCAGCAACCTTTCAGAAGTGGTGTGCCAAGTCTTCATTCATTCACTCTAATTTAAGGTTTCGTGTGCCAGTAATACATTAACATTTTTAGAAGGTCTCTTTCTATAAGTCTATAAAATATAACTAAACTACTGTTGTATGTAAAGTAAATAAAGTTTTTAAAATGTTTAAGAAGCTTAATTTAAACTTAAATTAAAATGCAGAGCCTCCTGGATTGGTGGCCAGGACTCGGGCAGTGTGAGTGCTACTGAAAATCAGCTTGCATGCCGCCTTTGGCACGTGTGCCATAGGTTGCCTACCCCTGGTATATAGGAATGCCTGCTTTACCTTCTCTTTACCATTCATTATTTTATATTTCTCTATCATATTCCCTCTCCGACCAAACAGTTCCCATTATTTCAATCTTTTCCACACCTCCGATTTTCACCATCCTTCTTTCCATCCCTATTTCTGTTAAATATTTTTTCAGATAGGGTGGCCAGATCTGAACTCAGTACTCAAGGTGAGCATATACTAGTGATGTATATAATGGTGTTGCAATATTTTTCAGTATTATTTTCCATCCGAATCTTCATACATCCTAGCATTTTTTTTCACTTTTGCTCCTCATATGTATACGTACCCACGCATGTGCATGTATATCTATATAATATGATTCTAGGATTGTCACTCCATGTGTCACTCTGAAACCTGAGAATGTCTTTTGACCTAGTATGAAGTGATGGGAACAGCTACAAGCATGGTTGGGAGCTCTTTCTGTTTAGAATATCATCAGGTTCTGTCATCACTGGGACTCATGGTCTGTTACCATCCACTTTTTGAGTTCTTATCCATTTTTGACTTTTTTTACAGATGACTTTATGATAGCCTGGGCCTTCAGCTACTAGTGTAAAAGTGAAAACAATGAAGCAGCCCCCTTTTTAAAAAAGTCTTATGCTATTTTTCTGTATAATTTTCTGTATTACTTCAGTCCTGAGTGTACATTCTTATCTTAAATTTACTCTGCAAGATTTCCCATAGTATGACACTTTCAATGTGGTTTCACATGTGCACAAGAGTGCCGTTACATGGATCACACTGCAGAATCCAAACCTGTATTTACAGCTGTTGTGATAAATGGAGGGGGGAGGGGGTAGCTCCCTTTTATGGACACCCAGCCAGCCAGTTAGCTATAAAATCCCTCTGAGGCCTTGGCTACACTCACACTTTACAGCGCTGCAACTGGGGTGTGAAAAAACACCCCCCTGAGCGCTGCAAGATACATCGCTGTAAAGCGTCAGTGTAATCAGGGCAGCAGCGCTGGGAGCGCGGCTCCCAGCGCTGCACGCTACACCCGTAAGGGATGTGGTTTACGTGCAGCGCTGGGAGAGCTCTCTCCCAGCGCTGCTGCTCTGACTACACTCACACTTCAAAGCGCTGCCGCGGCAGCGCTCCCGCAGCTCTGCCGGGGCAGCGCTTTGAAATTCCAAATGTAGCCATACCCTAAAGTAGCTGTTCTCTACTTGCTTTACCTGTAAAGGGTTAAAAAGTCCACAGGTAAAAGGATAGGAGTGGGCATGTGACCAAAAGAGCCAATGGGAAGGCTTTTTAAAATAGGGGAAAACTTCCCTTTGTCTGTTCTGTTGTTGTTCTCCAGAGAATGGGAACAGATCAGAGACAGGGCTGGGACTATGCTGTAAAAAGCTTTTTGTGATGGTATGGAAATCATCAGATCATACCAAAAACCTGCTCATAAATCAGAAAATGTCTAGAAAGACACAATTAGGTTTATTTCTTATTGGCTTGTGGACTCCTCTGTGCTAACTCCAAATGCTTTTTGTTTTGCTTGCAACCTTTAAGCTGGACCTCAAGAAGGTTATTCTTGATGTTTAATTTTTGTAAGTGGGTTTTTTAAATCTAGCAAAAGCCTTAAGTTCCAGATGTATTTTCTTTCTTTTTGTTTTCAATAAAATTTACTTTTTTTAAGAACAAGATTGGATTTTTGGCGTCCTAAGAGGTTTGTACATATGTTGTTTAATTAGCTGGGGCAACAGCTAATTTCCTTTGTTTTCCTTGTCAGTTTTTCCCCAGAGGGGAGGTGAAAGGGCTTGAGGGTACCCCACAGAAAGGAAATCTCAAGTGCGCCTTCCTGGGTTCCCAGGGGTTTTGCATTTGGATGGTGGCAGCATCTACCCATCCAAGATCAGAGAGAAGCTGTAACCTTGGAAGTTTAATACCAGCCTGGAGTGACCAGTATTAATTTTTAGAATCCTTCCGGGCCCCCACCTTCTTCACTCGAAGTGCCAGAGTGGGGAATCAGCCTTGAGAGATGTCTTCATAGGTAAAGGCTTGGGCTTTGACTTTGTTTGCATTTGGCCTTACTACCATAAAATATGAGGACACACTAAAAATATTGACCCAGTGCCAGGAAGAGATTGCAAGGGGGAAAGATGCAATAGCTGGTCACTCAAAGGAGTATAAGATGAATTTAAAAACCTTAGAGGTTAAAATAAATAGAACATCAGCTAAGCAGTGAGTTTACTATTTTTAACCACACTGCCAAGATACATTCATGTTCTTCCATATAACATGAACACTCTTAGCTATAATTCAGCCATTAAGTCAAAATGGGACCTTCATCTCTGATAAGGTTTGATGGGGCAGGTATGATACTTAATGAAAAACAAGCTCTTTATTGATTGCTAAAAGGACAATGACAGAAATGTCTTTGTCCTAGTCTTTCTTCATATGGTGTAAAGAAGTTATGTGTTTTAGGGGGTAAGTGCCCAGCATATTTCTTAAAAAGTAGAAATCTTATTATTGCCCACTTCAAGCATCCAAACATCCTGAGTGAGACTGAATTTTTATCATCAAAAGCATATTTTTTGGGGGGAGGGTACCTTCTATTTGTTGAGCCTTTAAGTTTACAGTCAGGTCACACTCTCAAGTTTTCTTCCACAACCACAAGCACTAGAAACTAATTGTTTTTTAAAAGAAAGCTGAAATTCTTATGTAATCACTTGTCTCTAGAGGCTGGTTAAGAAGAACAGAAAATATCATGAGACTTGCAATAAAATCATGGGTTGGAAACAATATATGGCAAAACATTGCAAATGCTAGTACTGTATCTCCCATGTTAGTATAGTCATAAATCCAGTCATAACACAATAACTGATGTTGGACTTGCACGCTATGCAGGAATGTAACTTTTTTCTGAGAAAGGAACAGGTTTTTAAAGGTATTGAAGCACCTAAGAATGCAAATAGGAACCTAGTGGGACTTTTATTGGGTCTAGGCCCCAACTCCTATTGAAGTTGATAAGAGTTAGGTGCCCAAGTGCTTTGGAAATCTCACTAGGTGCCTCTTCACCTCTGTAGTGAGAGAGGGTCCATGTAGAGGTAACCCTTCTGCCAGGTGAAGCCAGCAGCAACAAGGGCAAGGTTCAGTATCTAGGGGTTCCTTTTCAACAATACAACACAAAACTGGCTCACACTTCCTCCCAGTGACCTAGGACAATTACTTACCACCCCCTGGGCACCTCTAAGAGGCACTACTTCCCCTCTTGGAAGCACAGACTCTTACTGTAGCATAAAATTTTACTAAAAGGAGCAAGTTAACTCAGCATTAATTTGGGAAAACACTGCAACTGGGGCTCATAAACACAACCATGAGCAAAAGAGCCACCCCCACATAGGTTGGGAAGTGTTCTTTTCCCCTCAGTGCAGCAACCCAGAAGGTCCTTTAACATGACCCCTTCTCTATACCCCACTCACATCAATAGAGACACTATTCTAAAGTAAATCTAATACTTAGACGCACATATCACTGACTTCAGTTCATAATATGTGACAAACCTCTCAAGTCTAAATTAACTTTTCTATTCTACTATGAAAATAGAACTTGTCAAATAGTCACTAAAGCCCATATCACTACATACAAACACCTACCTCCCTTCTCTCAACTCATTGGACGTTGGAACCCAAGTCCCCTGCTAAGCAAATGCTGTTCAGCAGAGGGTAAGTCCCACCATTGGCCTATGCCAGGTACAGTTCTTCTGCACTCAGTTCACACAACAAGGAGAACAACCCTTTATTACGCCTGCACCAATAACAAGGAGCCTGGGAACCCAACACCAGCCCCAAGTGATCATTTGGGCAAGCAATCCCATCATGCTGTGCACCTCGGCAGGGTGGGTGTGGCCATACAAATGAGATTGGGCTCTGCAGGCTTTTTCCACAGCTCACCACTAGCTGAGAACTCATCCGGGCTGTTTACCTAGACATGGCCCTTGGTGCAGCGACGGGCCTGACTTGCCCAGCAGGCCCCGCCTAAGCCGCCCAATAGAGGGCCCATGGAAACAAGAGTCATGCTCGGGGCAATAACCCGGAAACAGAAGTGGAGCTGGTGCCCGCCCTCTGACCCCCCACGTGGGACGGAAGGGAAAAAGGGGAAGCGACTGAGGTGAGAACGGGTTGTTGGGGAGGGTGGCGGCCGGTAGGCCGGTTCGCCGGCCGCCGATACAATGGTGCGTGAGAGGGACCAGAAAAGCCCCTGCCAGGAGGGCTTGGGCGGGAGCCGCCGCTGCCGTCGCGCGCACGCTGGTGGGCGGGGCTTCATCGCTGTTTACGAAACAACCTTGCGCGCTCTCCCGCGTGTGCAGGTGCGCGCGCGCCCCCTCGGCTGGTGCGGGCCGGAAAGGAACGGTGCCGGCGCTTGCCGTTCCCTTCCCCCGCGGGCGTGTGGTCAGGGGCTAGGCGGCGGGGCTGCCCACTTCATGCTGGTGCTGCTGGCGTAGGGAAGGGGCCGTGGGTCCCTGTCTAAACCCCACCCCGACGTCCTCGTGGGGCCTCCCCGCTCGGGGCAGGGCATCTTCTGAGGCTGCGATTTGGGACGCGACGCAGAGGGAATTAGAAGTGGCGGGAAGGGAAAGGGCATCTAGGTGTAATGTCCAGCGTGGGGCTGCTCCTGTGACTGTCCATGTGGGCAGCCCACGCCTCGAGTGGCAAATATCACTGGTAACGTACCAGGGAGCCTCATGGGCGTGTGGCAGAGACGCGTAGGCTCTGACATCGGGACTGGCAGTGGCTAGGGTGGCACTGGAGGCCGTTACCCCGTGAAGAATTTCTGTTATCTGCGTTGCTGAACTTCACTTGCCTTCCCTCAAACGTCACTGTAGGTGGGCACCTGTCCGGAGCTAGGGGGCACTTAGTTACACTTGCAAGTGCAGTGCTGAACTGAGAGTCCAGACTCCTGGGCTCTCTTGTACCTCTGCAGCACCCATTGCTGTATGACCTTGGACAAGCCATTTACCCGCCTGTGTGTGTGTGTTTCCTGCTCCTAAACAATGTTTCCTTATTTCAGAGATGTATTGTGAGGCTTAATGTGGTTAAACAGAGCATGGTACTCCAATCGAACGTGCTATACAAATGCAAAATGTGTGCTGAATACTTGATCACAGTAGATGTAATTCTCCAGCTTGACTGCTCTCCACATCCAGTTCATTCTACTGCCATCACCAAAACCTTCGCTTTTTCTTTTCCACATTGCTTTTGTTCCCTTCCATGTAAGATGTAGGCCATCCCTTTTTTGGGGTTTTCTTCCCTGTGGTTCCCCAGTGCCTAACCTAAAATTAACTCTTGCCTTCCTACACCACCATCTTTATGTGCATTAAGGCTTTAGTTATCTAGCTGCCCCTGAAATGTACATATTTCTGGGAAAGTCATTTTGTGTTTAGTTTGTAGGATTTTTCTCTTACAGATTGCTCGTTCTGAAGTACCACAAATACAGACCACTGTCCAGGTTTCTTTGAAACATAATTCTGGGAGCCAACCAGCACTCATGCAGCTGATAGCCGGATTATATTGTTGTTATCACAATGGGTACACGAAACCAAATATTCTAGTACCTAAAACCAAGATAAGTGTTTTACTGAACTAATAAAAGGCAGTTCCCTGGCTTAGGGAGTTGGGAGGTTGTTTCATGCATAGGGAATGGCCTGGAATTGGGAGGGGGATGGAAGCAAAGGGGAGAAGAGGCACCCTTGGGGAACAGAGGGGTGAGATGGGAAAATAAGAGGAGATAAGATCAGAGATGTAGGCTGGAAATGAATAGTATAAGTCCATAAATTAAGAATAAGAGTGAACAGTAAAATGGGTAGCTAGTAGAGGGATCTAAAACATGATGTGTGACCAAGACATATTGTGAGCAAGAGGTGAGAAAGATAGACTTTAGTAACAGTAGACTTCTGCCAAAATTGTTAAGCACAACTTTGAATCTCCTCTCTTGGAAACCACCTGACAGTAAAAAAAAAAATATTGCTTAATCTGTAAACTTTGGCACAGGGACTCCTTATTCTGTTTTTACAGCACCTAGCACAAAGGGGTCTGGTCCATGATTAGGGCTCCTAGGAACTACAGTAATACGAATAATAACAGTTAAGAGAGATTTTTCCTCCATTTCTCCTTGGTTTCCTACACGACACTGGCTTTCTCAACTGGAGGATCAAGAGAGGTAGTTCTGAGGTGTCCTAGCTGGAATACCAGATTTCAGAGTTCATAGAAACCATAAAAATGGAAGAGATCTTCAAAGTGTGAAACAATTCACACTACTCTGGCTCTTTTGGGTAATATTGATTGCTAATTTGGTTCCTGAACCACTGAGGTTTGAATATCACTGACTTAGACCATCCTTGATAGCAGTTGTCAAACTAGTTCTTGAAAAACGCCAATTATGGGGTTTCTAGAACCTCCTTTGGATGCCTGTCCCAGTGCTAAACTGTTTTTATAGTTGAAAAGTTTTTCCTAATGTCCAACGTAAATCTCCCTTGCTGATTACTTCTTGTCGTACCTTTTGGTGGACCTGGAGCACAATTGATCGCTGTCTTTTTTTTTGAATAACAGACCTTCACATAAAGTTTAAGACTGTTATCAGGTCTTTCCTCAGCCTTCTTTTCACAAGACTAAAGATGCCCAGATTTTTTAATCTTTCTTTGTATGTCGGGTTTTCTAACCTTTTAAAATTTTTGTTGCTCTGCTCTGGACTCTCCAGTTTGTCCACATGTTATTAAAGTGTGGTGCCCAAAACTGGACACAGTACTCCAATGGAGGCCTGGCTGTTGCTAAGTATATCAGGATAGTTGCTGTCTGTGTCTTACATAGTATCCTTCTGTTAATACACCCCAGAATATTAGCCTCTTTGCAACTGTATCACATTGTTGACTCATATTCAGTTTGTGATCATCCTTTTCAGCAGTACTACTGCCTACCCAGATAGTTTCCATTTTGTAGTTTTGCATTTGATTTTTCCTTTGCCTTGTTTATTTCAGACCAGTTCTATTCTAATCCTGTCTTCAAAATGCTAGCAACCCCTCCCAGTTTGATGTCATCTTCAGGTTTTATAAGCATACTCTCCATTCCATTATCTAAGTCATTATTGAAAATATTAAATAGTACAAGATCCAGGATGGAACCCTGCAGGACTTCACTAGATACATTTTCCCACTTGACAGCGAACCATTTGTTAACTACTAGTTTTGCACTTTGTAGTAATTTCTTCCAGGCTACCTTTTCCTAGTTTGCTTATAAGACTGTCTGAAGCTTTACTAAAATCAAGATATATCACACTACATCTTCCCCTATTCACTAGGCCAAAAGAAGGAAATTAGATTGATGTGACATGATTTTGACAATTCCATAGTGGCTCTTACTTATAACCCTATTATCCTTGAGGCACTTCCAAATTGATTGATTAATCCAGTGGTTCTTAACCTTTACTGCAGCCTGCACCCCTGTGGTTCTCAGAATATGTTCTTGCACCCCTTATCAAAAATGGTTGAAGTAGGTCAGTTCTTTAAACCTAGATATTTTATTTGTACATTGCAGTAATCGTTTAAAAAAGTATAATGTTAATAAATACATAGGTTTGATGAAACAAAGAAGTTGTACTTACGTGCCTTTCCTTAATTTGTGTTTTTGATGATTTACCTTCTAAAAAAAATCTGGCATGTCTTGCACCTCCAGAAAGGGCAACTCGCACCCCCAGGGAGTGTGTGCACCCCAGGTTAAGAACCACTGGTTTAATCATTTGTTCCAGTATCTTTTGAGATATCAAAGTTCAACTGACTGATCCATAACTCCTCTGGTCCTCTTTGTTCTCCTTTTTAAAGATAAGGTACTATGTTTGCCCTTCTCTAGTTCTCCGGGACTTCACCTATACTCCATGTATTCTGAAAGATAATTGGTAATGGTTTCAAGATTACTTCAGCTAGTTCCTTCAGTATCCTAGATTGAATTTTGTGAGGTCCTGCCAACTTGAATACTTATTTACGTAAATAGTCTACCACCTTTTCTTTCCCTATTTGGCTTGTGTTCCTTCTCTCTTGTTAATATTAATTGTGTTTAAAAATCTGGTCACAATTTGCCATTTTAATGAAGACCGAAGCAAAATAGACATTCTGACACCTCAGCCTTCTTTGTGTTATCCGTTGTTAGCTCTCTTTCCCTCTGAGTGGAGGACCTACACTTTCTTTCATACCTTTTTTTTTTTTTTTTTTTTGCTCCTAAAGTATTTATAGAACCTGTTCTTTTCCCCTTTAATGCCCCTTTGCTATGTGTAACTCATTTTGTGTCTTAGCTTTTCTGATTTTGTCCCTCCACATCTGTGCTATTTTGCTCTACTTGTCCTTAGCAGTTTGTCCATGTTTCCACTTTCTGTAAGATTCCTTTTTGATTTTCAAGTTATTAAAGAGTTCCTGATGGAGCCATGTTAGCCTCATTATTCTTCATGTTTTTCCTTTGGATTGGGGTAATTTGCTGTTGCACCTTTAATATTGTCTCTCTGAGAAACTGCTCGCTCTCCTGAATTCCCTTTTCCCCCTTAGATTTTCTTCCTATGGAACGTGTTCTCTGAGTTTCTTAAAATCTGCTTTGTTGAAGTCCATTTTATTATTCTGCTGCTCTCTTTCTTTTCTTTTCTTAATGTTATGAACTCTATCATTTTATTATGACTTCCACCCAAATTGTTTTCAGCCTTCAGATTCGCAACCAGTTCCTCCCTGTTAGTTAGAATCAAGTCTAAAATCGCTCTCCCCAAGTAATTTTCTCTATCGTCTGAAACACAAAGTCGTCCCCAACACATAATAAGAACTTACTGGACATTTTGTGTTTTGGCATATTACTTTTCCAAAACATGTCTGGATAGTTGAAATCCCCCATTACTACCAGGTCTTGCATTTTGGATATTTCTGTTGTGTGTGCTAAAAGTGCCTTATCTGTTTTCTCTTGCTGATTTGATAGTCTATTGTAGACCCCCCTACTATGACATCACCCCTGTTTTGTCACCTTTTTATCTTTACCCAGAGACTTTCATCTGACCTGCCTCTCACCCACCTTCTGGACTTCAGTATATATTCTTGATGTATACAACACCTCCTCCCTCCTCAGTCATTTTGACCATCATCTCCCCTTTTTGTTTCTAATTTATCTGTTGCAGGGGAAGGCTGAAAGGAGTCTCCAGAGTTTCTTTGATGCCTATGACATTTTCATGTGCTATCAAAATGAAAGTGCTGATTTAAAAAAAAAAATTTTTTTCTTGCCTTATGGTCATCTTTCTTTTGGTCTTCTGTCAGGTCTCATTAGCTCAACTTGTTTAGGACTCCTTGCAGTTCTTCATGCTCCGTGACTGCTGTGTGCCATGTAATTCAATAAAACTAAACAAGAAATCTCTCTAACTGCAAGAGACAGCTACAGTAGCCCTATGGGTTATAAATCTGCCAAATCAACCATTCCCAGTTGATGCCAGTCATTACTATGTTTGTAACATAATACAGATCTTTTACAATGTTGAAATATTATTTTAAAGGAAAATTATGCATATGTAATTTATTTTTAAGCAGTAATTGGTATTATTGTACTACAATTACATTGAGCTATTTCAAGTTTAGAGATTCCTTAACTGAACAAGGGTTGTTCTTACAAAGCCTGTGGATAAAAGAACCCATTATAAAAATATAGATCAAATGAAGAAATACCTTTTGACTTTTCTAAATTAGAAATTAAATGAGACTGCATTACCAAACGCATGAGGATTTGTGCTCCTTTCCCCGTGTCTGTATTTTGGTAGGGGCCACACAAGGCATCCAAGCACAAGCTTTCGCTTGCTCTGCTGAACTGAGACCTGAGCATACTTTCAGCCTTAAACATTTTTCTTGTCTTAGGGATATATTTGTCTCTCATGCGTCAACTATATACAGCAGAATCTTGGCAAACAATCTCCTCTGAAAATGATATTTCTCTGACAGCTATTAGGGGTGCTTGAGGCCTTACAAATGTACACCCTACCCTTTGTAAGTGAGAACATCTGGTCCATGACACTCCCTTGCAGCATGAAAAGTGAGAGAAAAGAGCCACACTGGACTTAACTCGGTATACCTAAGGGCCAATTCTGCACTTATGTATGTTGACTTCAATGATGTTAATTAAAGTTAAGCATTAGAGCTGGTCTGGAATTTCTTGATGAATTTTTTTTGGTAGAAAATGCCAATTCATTGAAACTTTGCAGAATTATATCTATTTAGATGAAAATTTCATTGGAAAGGTTTCTCAGGTCCACAATGGAATTTCTGGTCAGAGAGAGAGAGAGAGATTGACTCTCCCAGAATAGCCAAAAGCCCAAGGCACTCACCTATGGGAAACCCAGGCTTAAGTCTCTGCTCTGGCTGATTCAGAGCGAGAACTTGAATTTGAGTCTTTCATATTCCATTGGGGGAGGGATAGCTCAGTGGTTTGAACATTGGTCTGCTAAATCTAGGGTTGTGAGTTCAACCCTTGAGGGGGCCTCTTAGGGATCTGGGGCAAAAATCAGTACTTGGTCCTGCTAGTGAAGGCAGGGGGCTGGACTCAATGACCTTTCAAGGTCCCTTCCAGTTCTAGGACATAGATCTATCTCCAATTATTATTTCATTATTATTATCCAGGTGTGTGCACTAATCACTGGGCTAATAGCTATTCTGGGGTAGGTCTTTCTTTGCAACAAATTTTGAAGGGTCTAGTTTTTGTTCCAATAAAGAATGAAATTAGACTTTGAAACCTTGACACTTTTTGCAAACTGGAATTCTTGTTTTCAAGCCAACCCTATTAAGCATTTATTGAATTCTTTGCAAGATTAGGGTCTACATGTGTAACGTGCATAATTATATGTAGGGATGAATGACCCTGGATACAAAACTATCACTTCACTCACTCATGATAGTCACATTATTTGTTTGCTCAGGAATGTCTAAAGACAATATTCGGGCTTGATCCTATACCTTGATCCTATACCTGAAGCCAGTGGCGAAGCTCCTATTGGTTTTATTAGTGCAGGATCATGCTCATTAACAAGACTAACTGAAGTCCGAATTAAGGCACTTTTTTATTGCTGTACCTGCCCACCCTGTACTGGCTTTAGACAAGGCTATTATCAGCTCACTTTTGAGTGCAATTAAAAAAATCACAAGCACATTAACAAATGTGCAGAAAAAGTTGCATGGACAATACCCAAACAGAGGGAAGATACTCAATATATACAGAAGAGTGAGAGGAAAAATACAAAAAAAAAAACCAAAAAAAACCATGTAGACTAAAGAGCCTCTATATAAAATGTGTAATGGTACAGGTTTCTTACTGGAGTGTAAATGCATTTCCTCTGGTTGTAAGAACAGAGACTGGGGGAAGGAGCAAGAGAGAAGAAGTGCGCAAATGTAAAGTGATCCTTATACAGTTTTCATGAGAGCAAAAAAATGTAAAGTAGGTTTGAGATCAAGAGTTTGACATGCTGCAGTCAAATATATAACTGGCCTAGTGAGCTGAGCACAGTTATGGGAATCAGCAAGTCCTGAGCTTTGAACTTGGCTTTGATGCTTTTTCTGTGGCCGTAGGCAAATAACTTTCTTTGCCACCGTTTCCCTATTTGTAACACGGGGCTAAATACCTCACTCTGGTGTTCAAATGGTTAATTTAATAATAGTTACAAAGTGCTTGGAACATATAAAGTGCAGTGAGAGGGCCAGTTAATTTACTAATCTAGCTGGTTTACGCAGTATGAGCAGAAGAATTGATTCTTCAAAGCATGTTGGTGGCTTTAACCATAACAATCATCTCAAGGCATAATTTGCTTTATATTTAGGAATTGAATTTCATTTACTGATATACATTTAAATGCATGAACATTAACGTCTTAATAGTGTATGTTGAATAGGGACTATGAGAAGAGAAGTGAGATCATCATACGGGAAAGTGCTGGGAATGCTAAGAAATATATAAAAAGCTGTCAAAGTTCAGTAAGGAATCTCTGTCAAAATTAATTCCTTAATCAAAAATGTTAATTGACTGCTTTAAAAAGAGCATTGTCCATCTTATGGACCAACTTGCTGACAGATCGATTCTATGTAGACTGAAACCTTTTCTCCTTTAGAATATAGAACAAACACATCAATAACTAGCTAAAAAGACCCTTAATTTCATTATTACCAGGTTTACAGTGGAGATGAGAATGGGTGAGTGTCCTGTGCAGAAAATGGCCTCCTGTCTGAGATCTAGTGTTCAACAGCCTTGAAATCAGCTTTTGGTGGGGGCCAAAGGTTGGCAGCACTAAGGTTAGTACCTGAAAGTTTATTTAAAGTTTCAGTTGCAGCATTGTTAAGCTAATGTGGGACACTTTGGAGCTCTTTTTTATTCCCTGACATCAAAACATGAAGTTGGATGTTTTTGCAGTGCCATGCTTCTGTCTAGATCAGCTTGTGCATCAGGAGATAATGCTGAGCTATAAAGATGGCTTTTCCAGCCTGGATGGTTATCCTATTTGTTCCATTTCATTCATGGCTTCTATTATATAGGTTTTTGCTCAGTGTTTTAAGTGTAGCTGAAGCCATTAAACCATTAAATGAATTTGGCAGGGACATTGCATAGACCTACTAATGTAGTTTAAGATCTGGATAGGATACGATAATGTTTATCTATTATGGGAGGAAGAGACATTTCCTGATCTAATATACAAAACCAAAGTGCAAATGTTCCTCTCCATAGAAATCTTTAGTAAAAGGAGAAAGATTTATACAAGTTAAAACTGTACAGTTTGTGACTGTGATGGGGTGTGCTGGAGGCCTCAACAGTCCTACCACATCCTGTCCCAGAAAGGAGCAGTGAAGGTGGATCCTCCAGGCCTGCCTAGAATGGCTACAGGGAAGCAGCCAATCAGAATGGAGGAGGCTCAGCTAAAAGGACCTGCAGAGTGTGAGCAGCTCAGTTGCTGGCTGGGACCAAAAGGATGAGGCAGACTTGGAAAGCTGTGAAACTCTCCGAGGAGGCCTGAAAGTGACCCTATTCAAGCAGGGAACAGACAGAGAATTTTAGCCCTGAGGTAATGGTGAAGTAGAAGCGGCTGTGTGGGAAGAGACCCAGGGAATAACAGCAGCAACTGTTACAGGAAGTACCATGTGGCTGCTATTTATAGGGACCCTGGGTCAGGACCCAGAGTAGTGAGTGGGCACAGATCCCCCTTCTGCCCTCTGGCAGAGTGGCCAAAGCCCCAAGAAGGGAACAAGTTTCATTTAAAAACCCAAGTGAAGGGCAGGACTTAGAGTCTCCAGGGAAGATACCCTGGGGGCACTACTCTATAACAGGGCAGGGACGGACTTAAAGGTAGCCCAGAAGGGGCTGAGAACTGAGCTGGAGACATTACCAAGGGCACAGGGACAGGCTCTGTTGGACCTTTTATTCCAAAAGAAGTGTTCGTTCATGCATTTGACTATGTGACTTAGCTGGAGTCACTGAAGACCCGCCTGACAAGGGCAACAGCCAACGGGGCTCCACAAAAAGAAAGAGAGTGCAGATTCGTGCTCACTCACCAGGAGGCACTCACAATAGCTGATTGTGCACTGTTACAATGACCAAAGCACTAGATTTATGGGGATGGTGTTTTGCTTCCCTGTCAGATAATTTTCTTCTGACTAATGTGGCCTGCTACATGCAAAGACTGCATCTGTAGCTCTCTAGGTTTGGGTTGATTAAGAAGTCTTCATACAATTACTGGGCCCTTGGCTAGTGGATAGTATGTGGCATTATAGAATAATCTAATAAACCAGGAATTTGTTTTGATCATGAAGATTCAGTTGAGATTAAATTATAATCCTTATCTGAAACAGTATTGTGTTTTCACAGTGTTGTCATTTTCTTGGAGCTCAGCCATGCTGACACTGAGAATCGGGTAAGAGCCAAGACTATGCTTTTCATATTTGTTTTCAATGTTTTTTGTATTTGGTTTATAGATGTTTGACAGGAACAAGCCAACTGATGAAGCTTCTGCTTCTTCAGCACAAGGTAAGCAACTTAATTATTAAAACAAAAATATGGACATTCAAAACACCAAAAAAGCATGTATTTTAACTAAAAATATATGTCAATTCCCATTGGTGTTTCAGTTGGGTTAGTAGT
Organism: Gopherus flavomarginatus; assembly: GCF_025201925.1. Lineage (NCBI taxonomy): Eukaryota > Metazoa > Chordata > Testudines > Testudinidae > Gopherus > Gopherus flavomarginatus. Next base: position 19,565,088 of record NC_066626.1, on the reverse strand, counting down.
TTTGCCAATTCCTGTTCTGAATTCATAAAATTGTAGATGTCAAGGATAGAAGAAAGACCATTTAAATTATTAATTCAACTTCCTTATGGGTGCAATGAATTGTTTTATAGTGAACTGTTAAACAGCTGCTGCATTTTACCCCAGAGGTGACTGCATTATGATGACAGGTGAAGTGATTTCAACATATAGGGCCTAACCTTGGTCCGATTAAGTCAACAGAAAAATTTCCAATGATGTCAACTGTAAAAAGATAAAGCTTGTAGTTTATGCAGCTCTTGGTGGGTGACTGATTCTGTATAAATGGAAGTTTTCCTAAATTTAATCAATTTTACTTTTGTCGTCCTATAAAACACATTCTTTTTGACACTGACAATTTAGTGCATAGGTAACAATGACCAGTTCTGGTTTCTCCTGCCTGTTTTTCTATCTTTGCTTCTTTTTTTTTTTTTTTTTCTTTTTTTTAAATAGGTATAGAAAGACGAGCTATCGAAGGATCCCTACAACAGGAGAGCAGTAGCAGGTGAGTTAGATGATATAATTAGCATTAAACTTTATTACTTATGCTGAATAAACTAGGGAGAATCTAGCTTTTGACATTAAATTTGACCCCATAAAACTGATAACAATGCAATATTTTCAACTGTCGGGTTAATGGTCTCTTTATCCTCTGTATAGGTATAATTAAACATGTGCATTGCATGTCCTTTGACCCCTCATTAATATCAGCAGTGAGATTGAAGGTCAAAAATTTCATTTTTGGCTTCAGAATTCCAGAGAACCTGAAAAAAAACTCAGCAGCCAACTAGCCCAGAGTTGTTTTTCAAGATTAGCAGAAGGTTTAAATGTGACTTTAATTCCTGTTACCCTCTCTTTTTATTAAAAAATGATCATGTAGACTGGCCATGGGTTTTGATGGCATTTACCGGTGGCTACATTAAAAAAAGTGTTGATTTTTTTTAAAAATTACTTCCTAATAAGAATTTTATATAAAAATGTTGATATTGCTGGTATGGAGTTGTTTCATTTCTGAAGTTAAAAAATCTCTCTCTTTTGTCTCCCGTGCTCTACCCCCTCACCATCCCTAGCTTTTGTCATCTTTTTCTGCTCTCATTCTCTCTCCTCCTCTCTATTCTCCTTTTCAGTTTAATTCTCACGTACAGCTACGTCTCTTCTGTCTCCATTTTCAGTTCAGACCTCCCATGTGTCTCCTCTGTTCAAAACTGTTGTGTCATTGCTGATTCTGTGCTCTCTGTTCCCGTATCTCTCAGGTCTGTAGATCTGCCTGTCGCTTTTTCCTCAGGGCTGCCTGTGCATATCATTACCTCGGCTTCGGTGCTTATCCAGGCCTTCATTTTCTTTTGCTTGGATTATTGTTGTTTCCTTCTCTGTGGCCTCCCCAAATCCCAGCTTCTTTACTCCAGCATGGAGCAAAGGTCATGGTAAATGTAGGTCCTAGTTATATAGGGAAAGGTTGGAGAGAGCTCTTGTAGTCCAAATTCAAGCTGCTAGGTAAGAGAGTAAAGTCCAGGATCTCTTCGATAGTATGCTCTCAAATGCTTTCAGTTCCATGCACAGGGCCAGAAAGACAGGCAGGACTTTAGGGTCTCAATGTGTGGATGAGATGATGGTGTAGGGAGGCAGGTTTTAGGTTTATTAGGAACTGGGGAACCTTTTGGTAAAGGAGAAGCCTGTGCAGGCAGGATGAGCTCCACCTAAACCAAAATGGAAACAGTTTGCTGGTGTGTAAAATTAAAAAGGTTGTAGAGGTTTTTTTAAACTAAGGACTGGGGGAAAGCTGAGAGATGCATCGCTTTTTACAGATCCAAACTAACATGGCTACCCCTCTGATACTTGACACCACTGAATATAGTGTACTTGGACTTTCAGAAACCCTTTGAGAAAGTCCCTCACCGAAAGCTCTTAAGCAAACTAAGCAGTCATGGGATAAGAGGGAGCATCCTCTCATGGATCAGTAACAGGTTAAAAGATAGGAGACAAAGGGTAGAAGTAAATGGTCAATCTTCATAATGGAGAGAGGTAAGTAGCGGTGTCCCCCATTTATTAATTTTTAATAAGTGCATAATCTGACTGAGGAGTCTTTAGAAATAAGTGTTGGATCCTCTGGCTGGTACAAACAGAAAAATAGTATCTGTACTGGGACTTGTGCTGTTCAGCATATTCATAAATTATCTGGAAAAGGAGGTGAAAAGTGAGGCGGCAATCACACAAAACTGGCGATTGTGTAACAAAAAGGCTAGGTGGGCCATTGGTATGGCTGTTCTTATGTTATTTTCTTACACTCCTTAACTCCATTGGCTTCACATTCATTGTACAATCAGTTCAAAATTGTCTTCCTTTTTAATTAAAATCCTTGAAGGGCTCACTGCAGCCTATCTTATGGGACCAGGGCTTTTTATTCCCCTCTGAACTGGCTGCCTCCATGTCTTGCTGCACATTCTTGCCACTGTCACTGTCAGAACCCCTCCTCTGCAGCTGCTGGCTGCACCAGTGTTCTGATATTGCTTCTCTTCATCAATTCATCTCATTTCAATCTCTTCTGAAAATGTATCTTCCCTTATTTCTGTCATCTCTTGATTTCTCTCTCTGCTATTATTTAACTCCCTAAACCCGGGCTTCTCAAACTTTTTTATAGCATGGACTGCATATAATTTGAGATTTTGTCTGGCGGACTCTGTCCTTTCCTCTTCTTCACTCTTGCTCTTCATTCTTCCCTTCTTGCCACATTTTCTCCCCTTCTCTTCTTTGTCCTCTCTTGTTTAAGTCTTTAGAAAGTGCTTGATGGCACTTCTGCAGATTAAAAGTGAACTGCAAATATTCACAAATTGCAGTGGCAAGATAGGTATTCAACACCGAATTAATTTTAAACAGTTTTTTTTCATTTTTTCACACTCCCACACAGCTACATCCTGTGCATTCGTTTGTTTTTTTTCTCTCCTCAATAGTGTTCCTACTCTTCAGGAGAAGTATGGTTTTCACTTCCCACAGCATGGCAGTCATTTTGACATATAAATCTAAATCATATCAACTTTCTTGACATTTATATGATGGAAAATATTCAGGAGTTGGTTTAATCTGCTTCATTAAAAATGTCTATATTAAAAACATCTTTTGTGACCTGACAGCAGTCAGCACTTACATTTCAAGTTACAGTTCAAGCTACATTTCATAGTTATTTTGGGGTGATGATTTCATCTCTCTCATTATCTTTATTTCTTTAATTTTGATAATTATATAATCTTTGGCCAATACTGTATCTAAAAAGTGGGGTTATGACTGTAAACTTCTTGTAAACGCCTGTGGGTCCCTCTGAAATCTGCATGGTTATATAGGTTCTTCAAGGCAGAAAGAGTGCTTTCTGATGGTAATTTCTGTAGCCCCTGCATTCTTTGTGCAAAACTTCCATGCAGTATTCTGAAGGAAGTCTCTCTCTTTTTTTTTTTTTTTATAAATTGTATTCATAATATCATGAGTGCTTGAGAGAGCATGGTGAATTCTTGCTATACATGACTGACTTTCTTTTTAGGTTTGCATATGATATTCAGGGAAAACTTCAACACTTCAGCAGCATGAGTGGATTTGAAGCTCAGCACCATGAATCCATCTAAATGATTATGCTTGAATATGAAAAAGAATACATTTTTGATAGTATAAGTCTTAATGTTTTCTTAAACACCTGAAATATAATAGATTTATAAGTCTGATTTTTCTCACTGAAAACTACTAGTAATATCAGAAAACTTTTCTTCTGTCAGTGTAATTATACGAGGGCCAGAGCAGGCTGGACCTGGGTTATCCAGTGTGCAAAATAGACAAGGCTATTGCAACTGCTGCCACGTGCACTACAGCAATCTTGAACAGGTAAGACATTTGCAGCAGAGTAGGAAAGTGGAAATGGGGAGCTTGGTTTCATCTGTTTTTCCCCTCTCTCATTCTCACATCATCATGTCCTATATTAAGAGATGGTTGAAATAACAGGCACTCAGTAGTATTGCCTGACCAGCTTGTTCAACTGTGTCAATCACTAATATTGAGCATTTTTTTAAGTCAATACTGAATGGAACATAATCATTTTGACAGCTTTTTCTGTCATGGATGGTTACATCATAGGAATCTTTCATGTGCGTATTAGGCTCCAATTACCTTAGTATCTGAGCACCTCCCAGATTTTTAAAAATAGAAATATCCATTTCTTTTTTTTTTTTTTGTTCCTTCCTTTTTAGGCTGTAGGAGAAGTTGCTTGATTAGTTTGGGATTTTTTAAAAAATATATGTGTGTGTGTGAGAGAGAAACTGACTGAAGAAAAGCTAAGTGACAGAAATAAGTTGTGAATTTACTTCTGAAAGTGGTGAAACCTGTGACCGTTCTTTTGTGTCCCACGGGGTTCCATAGTCTTGGTCCAGCTCCTGTGATAGCTCATGTACTGTTGGTAAAGAGTTTCATTATATAGAGCGTAGCTGTCTCAGTTGTAGAGTGAAAGGTCATCGGTCAGGTAACTCGTTCCAGACAAGGACAGAGACCTTGAAATAAGCTCTGTGTTTAATGGGGAGCCCAGTGCAAAGAGTGGAGCAGAGGGGTGATTGTTCTCTGCAGCCTGTGTTGCTAAGCTTTGTTTTGCACCTATTAAGCTTTTTCAAGGGCAATGTCTTCATTCCTAGGATCACTGTGTAATGTGAGATAGCAGTGTGAATATGTTCAATATATAAACTGCACTGCATATCCTATGGACATGAGTATTTGATATTCTTTTCCCTGTTCTTTAACTCTACCATGGTCTGAAAGTGTTTATTGTGTTGTGGACCATTGATAATCAAATAGTAGGAATCTGTTTTGTCTTCATCTGCCTCTGTATTGGGCTACAGATAATTTAAAGGTGTGTTTCTGTTGGGTTATGGGTTTATATTTCCTGAACATCTGAAGTTCAAGAAGTTATTTTTCCCATCATCGTTTGTAGAGACTGTGTACCAAGCACAACAGATGCTGTAAGATGTCTGCACACTTTTGGAAGCTGTTAATTACACTTCAGTTCATCAAGATGCTTAACACATGCCTAATTTTGAGTGCATGGGTAGTCCTAATGACTCCCCCTTGGCTTTAAAGTTAGGCACATGCAGAAGAACCTTCCTGAATGAGGTTCTTAAAGACTAGAGAAGGAGGAAAAATTGTTTGTCAACATTTTTCATTGCAACATGGAGAATTTGAAATTTAGAAAATGAAAGCCATCTTCCTGGATAGATCCCTGAGTCAGTCAGGATACCAAGCTAGTGATCTGTTTTCTATCTTTTCAGCATGTTTTCAGTTCCCAGCACAGACATTTCACCATGTACTGCAGGAATCGCACAGGTACCACCATCCTGATGGAGCGTTTCCTGCAAGATGTTCTGCAACATCATCCCCACAGATACCATGACAACAGGTATAACATACAGTTTGTTTTTATCTATGTGTTGATATAATACATATATGGTTCAGCTTAGCTGTAGAAATACAAAACTTCAACTACATTCCACCTATTTTAAGGTAGGAACTTCCACACTGAAGCAACTTTAAAAGAAAAGACTATTTATAAAGAAGGAATAGACATGGCTAGTATTTTATGTATTCCCTTTGCATTTATTTCAGGTCTTTCTGTTTTATCACTTTATTTAATTATTTTAATATAATCATCATGGTAGCATCTGGGCATGTGACATTAAATGAAAACAAGCACCATGTTAAACTAACAGACCACACACTTACAAACCTTACCTCGTGACATCAATTGTATACATACTGGACTAACAGTAAATTTTTGATGCATTTGTTGAAAGAGTTCAGACATATGCCTTTTTGATTATGATTAAAATAATTTGTGGATTACGTAAACTGAATTTTTACATGTCAGTGTTGTTATTACCTGAATGTAAGAACTGTAGGGATAATAGGATATTTACATAAGCAATCCTAACTGGCTTCTTCAGTACTTGTTAATGCTTAGGTTTTGTATAGTATTGTTCTGTGTGGGTGGGTGGAAATTTCTAGAACTATATTAGCTATAAAGTATTTTGTGTAAGATTATCAGACTAGCCAGCTGAAAGGAAACCAAGCAGGCTTCACTCCTGATTTAGTCTCCAGTAGGTGCTCAGATACCACAGTGTTGGGCACAGTATAAGGACATCAATAATATTGTACCTTAACACCCACCTTTCTACATTCCAGAGAGCCGGCACCTTAATGCCAACCTCTCTGCTCTTCCTTAAGACAACTTTCTTTTGTAGAGAAAGTTGTATATCCCCAAATAATACATTCAGATGAAGTGCTAGAACAGAGCTGGTAGGGAATCAGTCTGTATTGTCAGGAATCGGTCAAGTTGATATTAGAAGAGGATATGGCAGAACAATCTTTCAGTCATGTCCTTGTCAAATTAATTGGGACATGCACACATCAGCATAAATAAAAAGTACTAGTTCTTGTTCTAGTTTGAAAATGCTTTCCATGAAGAAAATACACAAAGAACTTTAAGACAACACCCAAATGGACATGTGTTTGATGAACTGATCAAAATGCAAGATTAGTACATTTGAGGAACAAAATGTACTTGGTAGAAAGAAGCAGGTCCCATTAAGTTGCAGAAACAAGAGTGAGATGGGAGAAATAATGAAAAAATTAATTGAGTGGCTGTGGAAGAACGCAGCCTCAAATATAGATGGTGTGGGTGCCGTGACCCAAAGAAGAAAAAGAAATAAGTACATTGCTTTAAGTACAATTGTGCTCTTCAAAGAGACTATGTAAAAATGGCAGATTAACAACTTTCAGATCAGAGAGTATGGTGGATACCTTCTTTAAAATCAGCCAAATTGTTTGCAAAGTTCCAGTCAGTTACACCTATGGAAACCCAATAAAGACACTGAACTTGTATAGGCAACATTGAAAGCACAGTGTGAAAATAATGTGGTTGCATGGATATGTCTGGGGCCTGATTTGGCTTACAGAACTTGTACTACTGGTGATGATGTGTGAGAAGGAAGAGCCCAACATGACTTTTGGATCCTAGGATGAGTTTCCAAGGATGATAGCTATACAAACCATCTTTTTACTTAAGGCCTGAAACTTTGTCATTAATTATAATTCTGGGAATTCTCAATATTCATACAAATATGCAATCCTCTTTTGAATCTTTCTATGATCTTGGCCTAAGTGTTTTTGTAGCAGTGAATTCCACTGTCATAAATATGTATTGTTTTATCATTTTTAATTTCCTGCCCTTTATTTTCATTTTCTATACCCTTGTTCTTGAGCTCCGTGGCAGGGAGAATAGAAACTTCCAATGTACCTTCTCTAGACCATTTATTATTTTATATACTTTTATTATGTATCTCCTTGTTCATCTCCTTTTCAAGGTAAATGATCCCAACTTTTTCAGTTTCTCTTCATATGAGGTTTTCATGTCCTCAGTCATCCTCAGAACCATATTGAATTCTGCAACATCCTTTTTGTAATGCGGGGGGACCAGTATCAGTGATCCAGATGAGGCTGTATGATTGATTTTATATAACGGCATTAATAATATTTTCTGTATTATACTCCATCCAGCTGTTAGGATGCTTAGCTTTGTTTGACTGCAGCTGTATGTTGAGTAGAGGTCTTCATTGAGCTGTCTATGGTGAATCTGTGGTCCCTTTTCTGAGCTGATACAGTTCATTTAGAATCTTACGTGGTGTATGAGTAGTTCAATTTTTTCCCTTCCAATTTGCATGACTTTACATTTATCAAAATTGAACTTCATTTGCCATTGTGATGCCCATTCACTTAGTTTGTTTAAGTCTCTCTGAAGCTCCTCTCAGACCTCTGTAGACTTGTGAATTGTGAAAGAGTGTACTCAACATTTGGCATGCTCCCCACAGCTGCATGTAGCACAGCAGACTTGTTCTCCATCTGGTGCCCCCTGTTGATGGTAGTCTCTTTCCATGTAATTCAGCCAGGTCACGTTCAAATCCACCCCTTCTGAGATAAGTGTCCCAAAAATAAACTGTCCAGTGCTCTTACAAAAGGTCTTCGGCTTTGACTCTGAGCCCTGTATGCCTTGTGCTCTCTAGGCTCAGGGTTTTGAGGATCCTTATCCCCTCATATTGGGGGCGCTTCACACCACCTTCCCTCGGTGGCTAGTAAGGAAACACAAGCCCTCCCATTTCTGGGTTCGAGACCAGGGATCCTGTAGTGAGCAGGCAAGATCTGTCTATTCATATCTATCCCTGGGCTTCTTCCTACCATAACCTTTTAGCAGGCCTTCTCCCCACAGCCTCACGGTATTCACTCACCCCTAGAATCCTCCGACAAAATCCCAAACTAAAAACATAAACTTAACCCGACTTCCTTCCTCTTCAGGCTTGGCCTTTCATGCCATCTATTCTTCTGCAGGCTTCCAGCTTCCAATATACTTCAAGGCTCTCCTGTTTATTTTTACATCTTCAGCTATTTGCTCTTCAAAATCCTTTTTATCCCTTTTAATTTCTTTCTTATATATTGCCTACTGTTCCTATTTATTGGCTTCAGTAGGGTTAGATTTACAAATTTTGAAGGATTTCTTTTTGGCTCAAATACCCTCTTGAACCCTGTTGTTTAGCCATATTGGTTTGCTCTCCTTTCTTCCTTGTAATTTTTTTTTTATGTAATATATGTCAATAGTATACAAATGTGTATGCACATACACGCACTAACTCAGACAGTGCACATTTTGTATATAATATGTATAGTCTGTTCCCCGAGAGAGGAACGTGGCACATTTAGATAATGTGTTATAGAAATGCTTTGTAGATGTGTATGTGTATAATATAGAGACATGCATGAATGAACACACTAACTAGATGTGTCATGTTCCCCCTGAGCAGCTGAGTCAGATATTTGCTTTATATCCACAGACCATGTTTGTGGATCAGATGCGGATACAAATTTTGTATACGCGCAGGGCTCTAAAGATAAGACCTGTAAGTTGTAATTTTGCAATTTTAATGGCCACACTCAGACAGTATCCTGACTGAGCCTTAACTATGAAGCCACTACCAGTGCTTCCATAATAATCAACTCCTGGAGTGAAACTAACATCTTTTATGTTTTAGTGTAATCACATCATTCACATGTAACAACCAAGAATCAGTGAGTAAGAAGATAGTGAAAGTGTTTTATTACTTTGTGTCTTAGCCATTATGATGTTCTTGTGTTCTGCATTGATGAAAGGAGGAATATTTCTGAAGAACGTTCCACACTATTGACAGTGTTTTCTTTCAAAGGCACAATGTATTAATCCCTATACCGTGGGATGCTGTCACAAATCTGTAACATTCCATGGTACTCTCTAACCCAGGGGTCCCCAACACAGTGCCTCTAAATGCGCCCGCGTCCTGGCCGGCGGTGGAGCATCCGCCGAATTTCTGCTGCGTTTCGGTGGCGATGCCTCTCGGTGCTGCCAACAAGTGACGTCGTCGAAAGGCATTGCTGCCGAAACGCTGCAGAAATTCGGCGGTGACACCTCTTGATGATGCCACTTGCTGCCGACAAGCAACGTCATCGAGAGGCGTCGCCGCCGAAATGTCGCAGAAATTTGGCAGTATTTCGGCAGATGCTCCACCACTGCCACAGTCCTTTGTCTGGCGCCCGCCAGACGAAAAGTTGGGGACGACTGCTCTAACCAGTTGATGTTCCAGTGTTGTAGAGCACTAATTTGTGGTTTGAAATTGGTTTCCTCGGGTATAAAGGGAATAGCTCAGAATAAAGAAATGATGTTGACATAATGCATATAACACTTTGTTTATATTTACAACCCTTGAATATTTATCTGAAAAATTGCATTTATTTATTGTGCAGTCCTTGTGTGCACACGTGTATATACATATAATTCCTGTGTGCATATGTGTATTCTGTTTGTGTGTGGACACACACTTACATTCCTGTTATTCCTGTCCAGCTATTTATAATATAAAGACATGAGTGAAATTATTTGCTTCCTTTGCACAAGTGCTTGATAACCACAGGCTACTCTAGCTGCAACGCTGCAACATTACATTAAGCTTTCCTGCAGCATAATGCTACCAATCAAATGCAACTTGGAGCTAGCTCAAGGAGCGGGCAGATTCTCTTCTGATTTTGCTGTCCCCAAAATAAAATGTTATTAACAGTTCTCCCCCATTGCTCTGGTAGGTCAGAATACTGTTAATCACTGTGATAGGGATTCTTGGCACCAGGAGTGCTTCTGGGAATAGTTCTGCAGTCTCTTGTATGCAGAAGATTCTCCAGGTCTTTCCTCCCCCTCATACACTGTATTTACATTCACAGACTGAAAACTAAAAATATATATTTAAAGAATCTTTAGGTTTTCATGAAATTAAAAATTCAAACCTTTAATTCATGATGTCCTGTGGAAAGAATTGTGAGAGTTTAGGACAGAATGTGAGGTTGAACTATTATCCATCCTACATTTTATTTAAATTCAGAGATAAAAAACAAAAAACCTAAGACCAAAATTAAGGTTTCCGTGACATTCAATTGTTCAATTCACTGTATTCTGAGGAAAAAATAGTGTAAGTTAAGGACATTTTGTGAGTGTGAACTTTGAGAGTCTGACTTTGGCTGGTTTATGTTACAACCTCAGTACTATCTGTCCATTTACTTACTTTTACTGTGCTTGTTAGCATTATTTAATTGTAGTACATGTGTATTAACTTTGTCAAATTGTGTAATTTTAATTTTAAAAATGCTAATAAAAGTGTAAAATCTGTTACTTCCTTTATAAGCCAGTATATTAAGTAAACAAATTTACTATCCTGATAGTACTAGACTTTTTTAAAAGGATAAATATTTGCCCGATATCACAGTTTACAGACTGTTAGTTTAGTTTTTATTAATGTAGTGTTTTAGTCGTAGACCACTGCACATAATACAGTATATACAAATTTTAAATTGACAATTCAAAAAAATAGATACAAATTTTAGAAATACAAATTAATATGTAAGATTAACCCTTCCCTAACATCACCATCACTAAAATGATATACAAAACCAAGAGAAATATATTAGAACACAGTTTCCTTTTAGTCAAAAGTAGCCTCACTTTCACATTCTATTTTCATATTTTTATGGCTGACCTGACAAATAAGGCAGTCCATATAACTTGGCACACTTTCACTGGATAGCAAGTGTTCGAATTTCTGAGCTGATATGGTAAAAGGTATTTGCTCCAGGAATGAAAATATCCATTTATTTCTTGGGGAGCAGTACAGGTTACAAGATCATAAATCGTGTAAAGTATCAGAGGGGTAACTGTGTTAGTCTGTATCCACAAAAACAACAAGGTGTCTGGTGGCACCTTAAAGACCAACAGATTTATTTTTGCATAAGCTTTCGTGGGTAACCCCCCCCACCTCTTCAGATGCATGGAATGAAAATTGCAGATACAGTCATAAATATATATACTGGCACATGAAGAGAAGGGAGTTTTACCTTACAAGTGGAGAACCAGTGTTGACAAGGCCAATTCAGTCAGGGTGGATGTGGTCTACAATTAATAATTGATGAAGAGGTGTCAATACCAAGAGAGAGAAAATTGCTTTTGGAGTGAGCCAGCCACTCCCAGTCCCTATTCAAGCCCAAATTAATGGTGTTGAGTTTGCAAACGAATTGTAGCTCAGCAGTTTCTCTTTGAAGTCTGTTTTTGAAGTTTTTTTTTTTTATTGAAGGATAAATCTAAATCTATTTTTGAATGTCCAGGGAGATTGAAGAGTTCTCCTTGCGGCTTTTGTATGTTACCATTCCTGATGTCTGATTTGTGTCCATTTATTCTTTTACATAGAGTCTGTCCGGTTTGGCCAACATACATGGCAGAGGGGCATTGCTGGCACATGATGGCATATATCACATTGGTAGATGTGCAGGTGAATGAGCCCCTGATGGTGTGGCTGATGTGGTTGGGTCCTCTGATGGTGTCATTAGAGATGGGGACAGAGTAGGCAACAGGGTTTGTTACAGGGATTGGTTCCTGGGTTAGGGTTTCTGTGGTGTGGTGTGTAGTTGCTGGTGAGTATTTGCTTTAGGTTGGGGGGCTGTCTGTAAGCGAGGACAGGCCTGCCTCTCAAGGCCTGTGAGAGTGTAATATGCCTTCAACCTGGACAGATCTGCATGGACAAAGACTGTTTTGTCTCTACATACCAGCCTACCTCCCTTCCAAACAGGCTCTTTGCATATTACAAATTAATGTATATTACTTAACTAGTCAGTATTACCAGTTCCTTTAGATCTTCTACTGTGTCCCAGGCAGATATGCATTTCAGTACTGAAAGTTTGTTGCTTTTGGACATGAACCTTTCTTAGTAGTAGGCCTTGCTGACCATGTAAGGACCAAATACACTCCTTACTTGGGCAAAACTCTAGAGTTTGCTGTTATAAGGAGTGAAGGATTGATCCATGGATCCATATTTAACATTTTAAAAGTAGATTTAAAAAAAAAAAAAGATAAAATGATTCATTGGTGAGGTATATCTACTACTGTACATGTTAAAATCTTTATAAATGCTTAGATTAAAGAAATTGCATGTTTCTAAACAGGATAATTAGACTTTGTTTTTTAATGAATTAATGACGTACTTTTTTAGTTTCAAAATTGAAACACTTTTGAGCTATATAAATATTTTGATAGTTACATAAAAATATAATTTTGAAAAAATAGCCAAACCCAATGTTTTACTGTTGAAGACAATAGTTCTCCCACGCTGAGAATTTGTCTGCCAACTTTCAATCAGCAAACATTTTAATGTCTGTATTGGAGTAAATCCTTATGGTGAGACTGTACAATGAAAAGTGGCTAGGTAGAAATGCTTGCTCCTTACTGCACAGATTTGCTCCCTCTGTGGAACCCTATGATGATATTTGCAGAGTCATATTTCACAGAACCACTCTTTAAAAGAAGAGAATTTATGTACAAAGATGCTTATAAAGCTCTGTATAGCAGAATGCTTAGTAGATCAACTATACATTAAAATAACTTAATTGTTCTTTATAAATCAATGGGATTAAAAGAAGAAAAAGATTTTCTCTTCCCTTTCTCTGCTATCACTTGTAGAATAATGATAGTAATGTGTTTTTTAGCCATTCTGAAAAGCTCCTTACTAGGAGAGGGTGAAAATAATATCTACCTGATCCTTTATGTCAGGGGTGAGCAAACTACGGCTTGTGGGCCGTATCTGGCCTGTCAGACCTTTTAAATCTGGCCCTTGAGCTCACGCCGGGGAGCGGGGTCGGGGGCTTGCCCCACTCCACATGGCTCCCAGTTAACAGGTAGCATGTCCCTCCTCTGGCTCCTATGCATAGGAGCAGCCAGGGGGCTCCGCACTCTGCCCCTGCTCCAGGCCCTGCCACTCCAATTGGCCATGGTTCCCGGCCAGTGGGAGCTACGGGGGCGGCGCCTGTGGACAGGGCAGCACTCAAAGCTGCCTGGCTGTGCCTCCGCGTAGGAGCTGGAGCTGGGGACATGCCACTGCTTCCAGGAGATGCTTGAGGTTAGCACTGCCCAGAGCCTACACCCCTGAGCTCCCCCGTCCCCTGCAACCCCCTGCTCCAGCCCTGATCCACCTCCTGCCCTTCAAACCCCTCAATCCCAGTATGGAGCCCCCTCCTGTACCCCAAATCCTTCATCCATGGCCCCAGCTGGAGCCCTCACCCCACCCCCCCCGTACCACAACCCACCGCCCCCCCCGGAGCCCCTCCGACACCCTGAGCTCCTCATTTGTGCCCCACCCTAGAGCCTGCACCCCCATATGGAGCCCTCACCCCCTCATGCACCCATATCCCCTATTTTGTGAGCATTCATGGCCCACTGTACAATTTCCATACCCAAATGTGGCCCTCAGGCCAAAAACTTTGCCCACCCCTGCTTTATGGAATCAGACAAATGCCCAGTTTGTCTTCTTTCTTTGGGGTGCTTTATGGAACATTGTCTTTGTTTCCTTTCTTTTCTTGAAGCTTTACTTTGTAAGGTACTGTAGGTAGTGATTTCAGTTTGTTCTTAGTCTTAATGCACTATACTTTAATAATGGTTATGGAACTCTTAATTCTTTTGTTTGAAAAACTTTATATGTATTTACAACATTTATACAGTTTGTTTTTTCCAGACCAACATATGATGACATGCCATTTCCCATCTCCCCAATGGCTCCCCAGGATATTTTCCTGCTTCCAGAAGAGGAGGAGAAAGAGGTGGTAAGAAGCATACGGGAGATGCCTGGCACAGATAGTGAATCCATTGTTAAATCATGCGCCCCTTCTCCTTGCAGATCTCAGGAGGGCATAAAGTCAATTTCTGTGCCACAGACATTTATCCAAAAACTAAAGATGGGACAGGAACACGTCTTAGAAATATCTCAGCAAACTTTGGACATCTGTAGCAATGAGAAAAAACATACACTAATGGATGGCACTCAGATTGCAAATAGTAGCCATGATGGCCAGTTTACAGATGTGAGCCCAGTATCTCACCATTTGCGTAGCACCCCTTTATGTCACAGTTCTCCTGTTGGCCCTGTAATTGCAAAAAATATTAGGTACGCAGCAACATCAAATTTGATTCCAAGTAGCAGATATGATCACGTTCAGAAGGATGTATGCCACAAGGATGGATCATTAAACACAAATCCTAATCCTGTTCTGGCATCAGTCCACCCAAAAAACCCTTCATTTTCATGTCAGAGACCTACCTGCAGCCAAGGCAACGCTTCATATATTATCTCAGGTCAATCTTTTTTTAAACTAGATGGTTTACAATCTCAGGATGAAACTTTGGTGTCTGACTTCTGTCTCAGGGATCTTGTGGGTACTAGCAACTCACTAAGTTTTGGGGCATCCCCACATTTAACAAGATACAAAGACATGAAGGTGAGCAGCTTTGATGAAACTTCAGTAGATGAGATAATTGAAGAAGTCATTCTGAAGTACTGCCATGGAGCTTCACCTAATGAGCTTTCTTGCAAAGATGAAGAGAGTAATTCCTATTTAAATATTTCATCACTTCTGGATCACAATAGTCTAGAGGGCTCTGAAATGAGTTTTGATTGTGAGACACCTGTTTGCTCAGGAGCAGGCCTACCCAAGGCAGCTACAAAGGATATAGAATTCCTAAAAGAGGTCCAAGTAAACCTGGAAGATAGGAACTATGGAACTCAACTTAGTTCTGTTCTAAAAGGTGGTTCAGTGGAGCAAACAGAAGCAGCAAAACAGGATATAATAATTCATAATGAGGAACCAGTTCTTCCAGCTCTGCCTCATGTGCCTCCTTCCTTTGTGGGAAAGACGTGGTCCCAGATAATGTATGAAGATGATATAAAAATTGAAGCACTTGTGCGTGATTTCAAGGAAGGTCGTTTCCGTTGTCATTTCAACAGCGAACCGTCTGCCAACTGTACAGGGAAGGGAATGAGGAAGAAGAAGCAGAAAGATGAAAGGAAGAGTGACATTGTTACAGGTAACAGAACAGAAACTTCATCGATTAAAGCATTGCCAGAGTTGAATGATGCTATAAGTGGTGGTTCTGATTTTGATAATCTTTTGGCCTCTGATACACTATGCAACCCACAAATACTTCAGATGCCTAGAAAGAGGACGTGGCGCCTTGCTTCAAGATGCCAAGTGGTCAAAGTCAGCCATGGAACCCAAACCAGTTTAGTGAACTATCCAATAGTAAAAAGAAAAATCATTAGAAAGGAGCCTGATCCACCCGATCAGAAAGCAAACATTATTTGGTCAGAGAATGAAAGAATTTCAAACATGAAAACCAGACTGTGTGCCCTCAAGCTTCCTGAAGCATATACCAAAATTATGAGCCCTCTGCAGCCCAAGACAGTGGTTTATGTCCTTTCATGTCCAGAGATTAAACAATATAAAGGCAAACCCATAGATGTTCCCAAAATGAGGAGAAATCACAGCTCCACAGACAGCAAGGATTCTGTAAGGTACAGATACAAACAATGTTCTTTTAAGTATTATGACCCACTGACAAATCGAATTCTGAAAACACCTCCCAAGAGCACAATTAGAGAAAAAGCCAAAAAGCCCTCCCATGTTCGACAACTGTTTAGGAGTCTAAGCCTTGATGCAAACACAAAGAAATTATCTGAGACACAGAAAGAATGTACACCATCTAAATTCTTCAATTGGCCAGGGTCCTATAGTTCGTCTTCAGCGACTTTCCTGTCAGATCCAGTTAAAAGGAATGATATAAATTCAAGTCTGAGGACAGATGGAGCTTCCATTTCCAGAGAAAGGTCTGATTTTCCGATATTTGTTCACTCAGAGAAGTCCTATAAACACGTCGTCATTTCACCTTTCAGCTCCCATCAGTCTCAGATAGAAGATGTTAGATTAACCCCAGTTAATAGCAGCGTTGCCAAAACACCTTTGAAGTCAATCAGGAGTGAACGGTTGGAGAGGGAGAATTCAAAGACAATGTGGAAGAGGAAAGAAGGCACTAGTAGAGAACCAGGTCTTTCCAAAAAGGCTTCAGGACCCATGTCTGTCAATTGTGGCCTTGTGAGAAGAGGAAGTAGAGTAGCCTCAGGCAAACAAGCATCCAGAACTAAAAAGCAAAAAAAAGAGCAGATAAGAAGGGAGCTCTCCTCTTGTGCCCAAAAATCTTCTGTCTTCTCCATCCATAGGCATCAGACAAGGAAACCTACTTTGAGAAAGCACCTCAAAACGGAAAAACTTGATGCTAAAAAGCTAAAGGTTAGGAGGAAACCCAGGACGACATTTTTGAACTCTACAGTCATTTCAGGGATTACTGAAAAGAGGCAGAAAATCACAGCAGGGTCTTTTCCAAAGAAGCCAGAACTAGCTTCTTCCAAAGTTAGGAGCTGGGAGATAAGGATCTCCCCAGCACTGTGAAACAGACCTCTGGAAGAACTTCTCTTATACCTGTATTGGGAGGTTGTCTTGTTTTACCAGGAGATAGCTAGCCAATAAAATGACAAACTTTTACTTACCCAACAACTGGGAATAGGCTGAGGAAGAGTGAACGGAAGGTGTTTATACAAAATCCAGGTAATGTGCCAGAACTGCAGATACAATAAATTGAAAGTCCGATAATAAACTACTGTAGCAACAAACTAATTTCATATTGCTGGAATATGGGCACACTATACATTGCACTGTTTTTCTTCGAGTGATGGTCCCTATTGAATTCCACTGAGGATTTGCATGTGTGCCATGCGTCTGGAGCTGGAGAGTATGAAAGTAGTAGTGTCCATTGGTCTGCGCATGCACCTTTGCCTTGCCTTGTGGATTTGTACTAGGTGATAAAGAGTGGGGTGGACGGACTGCATATCCAGTTCTTTCTCACAGCTGAATGGTCCAAGTCCAAGCTAATAGTGTCCTCTCATCTCTGATGCACTTTTAAAAGAAAAATGTTTTAGAAATTGTCTATAGTTAGTTTTTTATTCTGCTGTTATTACTGTTTCTTAGGTAGTTAAGTTTTTAGTAATAGTTTTTGTAGGATTTGGACTTTGGGGGAATCTGTTTTTCTAGTCCCCAGCAGTCACACGCCCGTGCTGGATTATGCCGAAGATGCCAGGATTCAAGATTTGCTCTTCCTGCCCCCGTTTTGTTCTCCATCAGCAATGAGCACCAACACTGCTTCTACTGCTTGAGAGAAGCCCATATTTTATCAGCAGTATATGCCAGTCCTTCTCAAATCATACCTGAGAAGGCCGGGCTTTCCTTCTCAAGAAGCACCTCATGGAGGTTACCATGATGCCACAGTTGGGCCCAGTCCAGTGACCAACCCCTGTACATCTGCCTGAGAAACCTAGTAGTGTGCCTCTGGCCTCGGAGCTTGAACCTGGCTCTGGTGGTACCGCTGCTATGGACCCCATGCCTGGGCTTAGTCAGGAGGCAAGGAAGCATGGACATAAGCATGGCAGTAAGTCTTCCTCCAAACCAAAAAAGAATGATGCACTTTCCATGAGTTCCAGCCACAGAGAAGCAGCCTGTTCCAAGGCGCTCATGCATGACACAAAATTTGTGCAGACCAACAGATCTGCTGGTAAAGAGAACCAAGCTGCACATGCCTTCAGTGTCAGCTGCCCTTAAGACAAGTGAGCCACCAGTTCCTGGACAGTCCTCTGCTCTATTGCTGGCTACAGAATAGGTACCATTGATGCTGGGATGCTTGGAGAAAGCACTGGAGTCACATGAGCAGTTTGCCCTGGGGGAACCAAGATGTTCGCATCTTCCTCTGCCACCTGTGCCTAAAAAAGGCTAATCTTCTATCTGGCATTTGCCACAGTCAGGCCCCACTTGGATACCTCCTCCTTCTGTGGATTGCACGCTTCTGACGGTACTGCCATTGGAACCAGGATCTGAGTTTTCATTGTCCTTGGTTTCCGATGGAGCACGAGAGCCGCTCGTTCCCTATTGCCAGGGTGAGTACCCAAAAGGACTGTCAGTGGCGTGGGCAATCCCCTCCCTTCCCCAACAACAGAGAAGCCACTGGTTGGCTTCACCCTGGGGCCCTTCGCAACATCCACTCAATCAGTCTTTCTGGCCCTTTTGAGGGTCCTGAGCTCAGTACCTATTCTCAGAACCTGCCTATTCCACGAGGGAGGCTTTGCCTCTGTTCCCGGTTAGGGCACCTTTGAGAGACGCTCTGAACAAGTTATGGATGATGAACCGCTCAGTCCTGTTCCAACGGTACTGCCAGAGCAGGAATGCTTCCCTTCATCCTCTTCAAACGCTGCAGTCCCTTCAGCCTCCCCTTTGTCTCCTGGTGACTTTTGCCAGTTCCAGGAACTTCTGCAAAGGATGGCGGATGAGCTGCATAGTCCACTGGAGGAAGTACAAGACAAACTGCATCAGCGCCTGGACATCTTTCATTCCTTGGTATTGAACAGGGTTGCCCTACCAATCAACAATGCTATTTTTCAGCCAGCTTGAACGGTTTGGCATATCCCGGCCACTTGAACACAGAGAAGAGATACTACATACCGACCCAGAGGTCGGAGTTTTCTTTCCCTACCCTGATTCTCTTGTGGTGCAAGCAGCAATGGAACACTCCAGACAAAAACATCTGTGCTCCACCCCGACAGATAAGCAGGGCAAACATTTCGAGCTTCTGGGATGCAAGGTCTTCTCTTCAGCAAACCTCCAATTCCAAATTTCAAACTACCAGGCCTTGTTGGCCAATTAATGATGGCAAAGTGAAGGACTTTATTGAAAAGCTGCCTCAGCAAGATTGAGCATGTTTCCAGTCTATCCTGGAGGAGGGTAAGCTGGTGCTTCAGTCGGCTGTGAATGCTGCAGATAGCACTTCACGCTCGATGGCCACAGGCATTGTCATGCGAAGGGAATCATGGCTTCACTCATGCAGTTTTCCCAGATAATGGCAGAATACTATTGAGGACGTTCCTTTTGATGAGTCACCTATTTAATCAGAAAACCGACAAATCCCTCAATCCCCTCAAGGATTCCAGAGCCACGCTTAGATTGCTGGGTATCTATACACTTGAACACAAGAAAAATTCTACTGCCTACTCCCTACAGTGATTCACGTCTCCCTTGTTCTTCTATCAGAGGCCATATAAGCCTCATTGTAAGTGCCAGAAGACCCAACGAATCCCATCCTCCAGGCCCGGCTTCTCAGGCTTCATGATCTTACATGCAATCCTCTCAGAAGTGATATTTCTGTGTACCACTAGAGAACCGTCAACCACCAGGCCCTCTGCCATGGAGCCAACCCATCCCCTTTGGGATCATTTAGCACTCTTCTTACCAGCTTGGAGTGCAATAATAACTGATAAGTGGGTCCTGGATGACATCCATTATGGTTATACAATTGAGTTCACTACACTGCCTCATCCAGATCCCCTGCCTTGATCCCTTTTCAGGGACCACTCTCATGACAGCATCCTTGCCCTAAAAATAGAGTCTTTACTGCAAGGGGGAGCAATAGAGCACATTCTTTCAAACTATCAGGACACAGGGTTATTCCACTTACTTCCTGGTACCCAAGAAAAAGGGTGTCTGGAGACCATTCCTGGACCTTCGGCACTTTAGCTGCTTCATCTGCAAGCCCAAGTTTGTTATGGTTACCTTAGCAGCCATCATACCTTCTCTAGAAAAAGGCATGTGGGTTTACGGCTCTATTTTCGTATAGACATCCATCCAACCCACAGGAGATTCCTGAGGTTCACGTTGGGTCCTCAGCATTTGCAATGCAGGGTTCTACCATTTGGACTCACCACTGCTCCCCGGGTCTTCACCAAAGTTTTCTCTCTCATAACAACCCACCTCAGGCACACTGAGGACCTTATTTTTCCTCTTCCTCACACCCTCACGCTCAGTGGAATACAATAAGAACTATCACTTGAAGAAGAACATGTTACTTACCTGTAACTGGAGGTTCTTTTGAGATGTGGGTCCCTATCTGTATTCCACTTTCCTCTCTGCTGTGATCTATTTGATTTGTGGTGTAGAAGGAACTGGAGACAGGGTTGGTCTGCTCCACCCTTTATTGCCTTGGACAAATCCATGAGGCAAGGGAAGGGTGTATGTGCGGACCACAGGACAGTACTGCTTTCAAATTTTCTGGCTCCCAACACATGACCTGCATGCATAAACCCTCTGCAGAATACAGATAGGGACCACCCATCTCGAGGGTAAGTAACCTCCTCTTCTATTGTGTAAAGTTACAGAAATTGTGTATTTGTTTAAATTAAGCATTTAGGACCTTATTTACTACACTTCAGTGCACTGTCACCCTTTACAGGAAACAAACTGTGAGCTTGAATTGTATCATATTGTATTGTGTGATAGTAAATTCAGTGCATTATGGCGCACTAGACTATAATAAAGTATCATGTAGAATCAACATTACTTATTGTGCCTACCTTTCCTCACAATTGTAAAGTGTAAAAATATGATTAAACAATTGCACTAGAAATTAAACAGAGTAATATTAATTAGTAAGGAATACATATTTTGTGTTTGTATGTGTATATTCACACCTAATTTATACATACAATACATTTTCAAGACTGTTTCAAAGGCAGTTTAAATTAATACAGTATGATACAAAGCAGATCAGTGCAATGGTGTCTTCAACAAAATATACAATTACAGTATTGTAGCAAGTTGTGTAATTAGTGTTTTTCTAAAACCATGTCCAGCTTTATTGGACAAGACAAGAGCACTGTGAACTTTCACTCTAGCAATAACGGATGGTGTTGGTAAGGAAATTATAATCTTTCCAGTACTATACAAGCAACATGGTTGAGGTCCTAATGAAACCTCAAAAACCAAAAGAAAGTTAGAGTTAAATCTGAAAATTTAGCTTAATGGTTTGATTCATAATTCACCTTTGAATCGTTGAATAGAGAAGAGAAAAAGGTTGTACTGGTGAGTGTGAATGACAGTGGGTTATCTTAAATTTCAGCCTTAACTGTTAAGTCCTTTTGTTTTACCTGTTTTTACTTCAACTTAGTTTACTGTAGTTGAGAGTTTACTTCTTTTTAAAACTTAGTAAAATATTTTAAAAAACAATCTAAGGCCATGAGAGTTTAGTCAGCTAAGGACTATTTTGTAAATATTTAACTGCAGTTTTTAAATAATCATATTCCATACTGACTTATGGTTGGTTATTGACAGTCTTAACAATTCCACATACCTCTAGGTGGGTACCTGCTAAATTCACAGCCATGAAAAACACATCATGGACCGTGAAATCTGATCTCCTGTGTGAGATCTGGCTATTGTAGGGTAGTCACGGTATTCCCACCCTTACATTTGCGCTGCTTTCAGAACTGGGCAGTCAGAGAGTGGCATCTGCTGACGAGGTGTCTGCCACCACCAGTGCAGAAGTAGAAGTGGCATAGTATGGATGGGGTCATGACTTTTGAGGGAAGCAGGCCTGGCCTTACAGTGGGCGATATGGGTTAACCTCCCAGGGTGTCGTGGTCAGGAGGGCACCTCCCTCTCCCAGCTAAGGCCTCTTTAACCCCCAAGCACTGGTCCCGAACCTGGGGAGGGGCTGGGCTGTGGGAGCCCTGGTCGGGGGCTTCTACCAGGTGCTGGGCTCCAACTTCTAGTTCTGGCTTGGGTGGGAAGGGATGGGACTTCCTCTTCCTCTGCACAGGTCACACCCGCCTCTGGGAACCTCCCCGGGCTGTAGGAAGTTCTGTGGCTTGTGCTTCTCCCACATACACAACTTGCCCTTGGAACCTCGTAATATCCACATGTTGAAGACTTTAGAATGTAAAAAATGTTATGCACTTTTGCATGAAAAGTCTTTTGTAAGTAGGGCCCTAAGTCAGAGTGATTTTTGTAAAAATTAAATAATTGACTATATTTAAATAAGAGTTTAAATAATTATATATTTTCCTTTAAAACCAATATGAAGAGTAACAGCGTATTATTTTTTTAAAGAAAAGAAAAGTACCTGGAATATAAGTTTTGGAAAATTATTGCTGTAATAGTGGCAAAATAACATCTATTGTATGTTAAAACTCCTTTATATACCTGACTTCTGACTGTTAAAGACCTTTTCTGTGCATGCTCAATGAATATGAAACAGAGAAAACAATGACATGAGAGGTAAATATAGAAACTCGGAAAGAAAACTGAGGGAAGGTAGTGGCAAAGAGATGCTCATAGGAAGCCAATGTGTGTTTGTTTATGGGGTCGGTGAGAGTCATTTGTTTGAAAATGTCAACCCTGCTCTTTTTAAAGTGGTTTTGAGATGTATGTCTAATTCCCTAGATACACATCTCCCATTAAAATGAATGGAACAGATTCTGCTACCATTATACATGTTAAGTAGTACCTTATTTCATGAGTAGTCCCACTAAAAACAAAAAACACGAATAAAGATGGTAGAATCTGGTCCAGTGAAAATGCGGGAAGGGATGTGAATGAACTTCTGATCATATTGAAGGTAATGGAAATATTAGTTTTGACTTCAGTGGGGCCAGGATTTCACCCAGTGTATGTAAATCATTTGCACACACTGAAAGCCTCAACCCAGATTCACGCAGGGAAGCAAAAAATTGGGAACGGACTAGAGGGGAGTTATTTTATATTATATGAATAGTAGCAAAAAAAGCACTTCTAAAATAAATTTAGTGAAAGCTTGGACAAAGAACATTTGGTAACAGCTGAAAGAGAATAGTTCCCAGCCCTGTTTCATGGTCCATTTTATATATTATTGACTTTTACACATTTTTTTTTCATTTCATTGATTAAAACAAATTTGTGATTTGTCTGACTTCACTACCATGCTCTCTCCACCATTTAAAACCTGGCATTTCTTCCTCACTGAAATTATTTTTTTATTCTTGTTTATTTGCATTATTGTAGCATCTCGGAGCCCCAGTTATGGACGGAGATCCCATTGTGCTATGTCTAAACATAGAACAAAAGGATAGTTTGTGCCCCAAAGAATTTACAATCTAATATAAATTTAGTAATTTCCCTCTCCAATTCTTGTTCTGTTTTGATTTTTTTTCTCTGCAATTCTTTCTAGCTAATTTGCCTGTATTAATTTGTATATGATGTTCTCATGATTATAGTATCAAAATATTCCTTTTCGAGGTCCTGATTCTGAAAGGTATTTAAGTATGTGCATAACTAAGTGAACAGAACTACTCAAAGTTAAACACTTATTTAAGTACATTGCTGTACTGGTGCCCAGCTAGGTATTATCATTTTGCGCTTAATATTTTCACATTTGTCTTATCTTTATTTTGAATTTTCTCCATTGATGTTGTAGTTCTTTCCCTCTTTTCTGTCTCTGACTCTTCAGTCACTTACTGTTATTACAAACTCACTTTGTCTTACATGTTGATTGTTGGCCTTGTGCAATGCTGCAGTTAGATGGCTTTTCCATTTAATTAATATAGTTCTTAATCCTACTGTTTTTTCAGATTTCCTGTTTTGCCCATTTCCCCTTAAGGCATCTTTGTTTGCGTTAACTCCTTTTTGCATTTTCTGCCATTAAAAAAAATGTACCTTCCATCTGGAAACAAATAATAGGAGTCTCTAGTATGGGACCAAATGAACTAGGACTTATTCCAGAAGAGGAGAGAACATCCTAACACTTGAATGCCTGTTTATAATTATGGATTGGACAGGGAAAGTAAAGTAGAAAATATATCATTTTGTAATGTATGCAGAAATTTGTTTTGTGCTATCAGTTGACTTCTTATAAATTGCAGTATTTTAGATCACCTTTTCCTGGAAACTTTCCAGTGGCATAGGTCTGAGCATGCCCAGAAAGCAAAGGTTTTCTTTCTTGTTTGTTTATAATGCGTTACAGATATGAGTTTGTTCATTCCTCCAACCATGAAACATCACAAGTCCTGTTTTAATAAAATAAAGACTGAATTTTGAATTTTTGTTAGTTTCTTTATTCATGAAATATGATTTAATATATCATCAACTGGCACTATTTATTCTGGAGAGATCAACACAATTTATGATTTTTCATAGACAACCTCTCGTCTCATGGATGGCCCAGTCATAATTGATGTGGACAGCTATAGTCTCATAATTAGTGACATCCTGGCCCCATTGAAGTCAAAGGGAGTTTTACCATTGACTTCAGTAGAGACAGGAGTTTACCCCATCCTCCTGGGTTAATGACAGCAATTGCTTACATTGAAAGATAATATTTTAGGATAGCATTTAATATATATTCTAGGGGTCTTCAGCTGCTAAAATGCATTTAGAGATGAGTGCCAGCCCCGTATGACCTGCCAGCTCCCTACAGACCACCAACCAGTTCCCCACAGATCACCAGTGGCCCACAGACCACAGCTTGAGTACTTTAATTAATGAGCTAGAGCAATGTTTTTGATGTGTTGCAATTTCATGTAGCCTTCCATCCTGGGTAGGACCACTTGGCTTTACTCTGCAATCCTGTAGTTCAAACTAGAACTGACCATGGGAATAGATGAACCAAAAGCATCTTGTGCATAAATGCTTTGTTTTTCTGGTAAACAACAGAATTCTATATCTTTTATCTGGTTATACTGATTACATATCTTTATACTCCCTGCTGCCATACCTCACTAAAAAGATGAGCTCTCACAGGATCTTACAAACTAAACCATGTCAGGTTGGATCAATAAACAGCAAGCTTTCAAAGAACACTGCAGAAAACAATGGTGTTGGTTCAGTAGGTCGTACTCTTTCTTCTTATGGTCCCAAATTCATCACTGCACTTAAGCATGTGCTGAAGTTTAGGCATGTGTCATAGTTACAGAGTTTAAGGCTAGAAGGAAACACTAGATCATTTAGTTTGACTTGTATATTACAGGACACCAACAGTATCCAGTACCCACACACTAAACCCAACAACCAAAATGAGACCAAAGTGTTACAATCCATAGGATACTAGACTATTAAGTGCCACAAGAAGAGAATAGGACAGTGAGGTGCACCAGTGCTAAAGGCCCCTGCAATGGCAGGTAATTGGTTCAATGAGACATACCCAGATAATCCTGGCAAGTGACCTGCTTCCACATACTACAGAGGAAGGTGAAAAACACCCAAAAATCTCTACCAATCTGGCACGGTGAAAAATTCCTTCCTGACCCGACATATGACTATCAGATCCTAAGCATGTGAGCAAAAACCAACTAGCCAAGCACCTTAGAGAGAGAATGCTCAGTGCCACCTCAGAGCCCTGGCTTAAGGGTTTTGATGAATCAGGACCTAAATTGTTAGTGAACCAATGGCCCAGTATCATGATAGGAGGCACAACTGGAGGTGCTGTTGATGAAATAGAAAACAAAGTATTGACTATGTGGTCATCAAAGGTTCCATGATACTTTTGTAAATACAGAGGTGCAAGCTCTGTATCCTAATTCTGACTTGAGTAATGATATGGGCATATGATATTTGTAAGATATTCAAGGTGGGGACCACCTCTTACTATGTGCTTGTACTTTGTATCTAACTCAGTCGGTCCTGATCCTGGTTGGGGCCTTTGGTTGTCACAGATAATACAAATAATCATAGCCTTTTCGTTTCAGCTGGATACAGTAGAATTTTTCAATATCTGTCCCAAACTGTTACGGAGAGCTTCTGTATGCTGCTAAACAGCTGTTTCTCTCCTCCACTCCCAGATGTCAAACTTATTTTATGTATATTAAAGTGTCGAGGGGTCCACTGGTGGTGGGAGGACGGGGGAGAAAGTATTCATATGACCCCACTATTATAGAGGTCAGGTGATTTTAAAGCTGCTGCAATCTTTGTCATTGCATTCCCTTCCTAAGGTGCAGAAAAATGTAGTCAGGTCTCCCCTAATTTCCCCCAGAAATAATAAAAGGTTTAGTTGATAGTATCATGTGTTACAGCTGGTTAGTTTTCATACTTGCTGTTTCATTTCCATTTAAGAATTAGCATTGGTTGCAATTTAAAATGTTGGGTTTAACCTGTTTGACTAGCAGGGGGCAATAATATTGTACAAATATATTACAGGACCAAATCATGTCCTGGCCAGTTTATCAAGGAGAGAAGAGATGCTGCTTTATCCTCTAGGCCATACACACTAGCAGGTAGTGAGAGCCATACTTGCTCCTAAGCGCACGAACTACAGCCTTGTGGATGTGACACGAAAGCAGGACCCACTTTTTAACATACTCTTGTGTTGTGATGAGGAGAGGCTCTGCTTATTTTCTTCACTCTGTAACCTTGGTACCAGTGTAACAGAAGGCAGGAGTTAGCCCACAGGATGGTTAGAGAATCTGTTGAGTCTCTGTTTTGGTTGAACTTTTACTAAGAAATGTCCAACATCCAAATAAATCTCCATGGTAACCTTCCTGCTCTAGTTATTTCAAATTCAGCTCTTTCCTGCTCCCAGTATGTTATTTTACATAACTAAATGTAAATATTAGTAATTTTTACTGTCCATGTCATCCTTTCAGCCCCTGCTATGAGAGAAAACTAGCTATTCTGAGGGGCTGTGTCACATTTCTCTGGTTCAGAGTTAAAGATAAAAGTATTAAAGCAGTATGTTGCCATCAACAGACTTTGCTGAACATTTAAAGCACTATAGTTACAATTTTGCCCTGACTAATCAAGACTAAGTAGTCGCATGGTCCACTGGTGGTAGAAGCCCTTGCTTAAGAGATTAGAATCTAATATCTGAAGTTATGGACACAATTGAATATAGACTTAAGTTTTCTATGACAGATGTTTATGGCTTTTAGATTCGCAAGTGTGTCTCTTTAACACCATCATATTTTTCAGTTTGTTCTAGAAAACTGTCATTTTTGAGTTACTGCAACATATTGTACCTGTTTTGAGTATGAGGTCAGGATAATGTTACAGCCAAAGTCAGCATATTTTCATTTATATTTGTATACCTTCCATAATGGGTAAATGTTCATACAGTGCTTTGTGGATGTAAAGAATTCTGTAAGTGATAAGTATGATTATCAAGAATTATTTTAACATTTCATCTGTTTAACACTTTCTCTCAAGTTTAGACTTCATTATTCAATGTGCATTGCTTATGAAATGCCATAGCAAAAATCCTACTCTCATGTACTGCACATCTTTACAAGTGCAGCACATTATTTATCTTGGAGATTCCAAAAGGACAGTATCATGAAGCTCAAAGTTTTTTTAATATATTTATTTGTTTATTTTTGTAGTCTCCATTTTTAAAGCCTTCTTAAAAGCTTGAAAAAGATCTCCATTCTTCTTTTTCTAATTAACATATTCTGTCTTCTGATTTCCCCCTAGTACTTCTCCATTTT
This sequence comes from Gopherus flavomarginatus, assembly GCF_025201925.1. Taxonomy (NCBI): domain Eukaryota; kingdom Metazoa; phylum Chordata; order Testudines; family Testudinidae; genus Gopherus; species Gopherus flavomarginatus. The sequence continues at coordinate 19,537,300 of NC_066626.1, read as the reverse complement.
TAAATAGAAATTAGCTCCTGATGCAAAGGTCAGATCCAAAATTTCCCAAAGTTCAGGATGAAGGGGTGTCATTCGGATTTACAATTTTGATTCAGCCCCAGGAGGTATGTAATTTTATGTAGCTATAAGACTGTTCTCTATCAATGTCACCTTTAAGAATAAGGGCCCCACTATCATGTTTGCAAGGGGCACTCCCTGTCATTCTAAGATAATTGCTGTGTTACAGAGAGAGCATGCATGCTCTACTCTCTTGTGAAGGTTACTGTGACCAGGGTTCCAGGGGACCACACTGGAGTTACTCTGGGTGAACTGCAAGGAATAGGGAGACAATCTCCAAAGCTGGTGGATATTCCAATACTTAGATTTACCAAGCCAGCACAAAACAGCTTCTATAATACCTTACTGGTCACCCAGAAGCCAACAACACAGTTCCCTTAAAGCAACCCAGCCTTAGGCCTCCACCCAGAGACCCAAGTTAAATATGATAAGGATTAATGAAAATCTTATTCATCGTATAAGAAAGTTCTACCAATCCCAAAGGATCGGACACATTACCTCCCAGATTAATGAATATTCCAGATATTACCCAAATACATGCTTACAGCCAATTCTTAACTAAACTAAAATTTATTAAAAAAGGGAAAGAGAGGATTGGTTAAAAGATCAGTATACATACAGACATGAGTACAGTTCTTGAGATTCAGATTCATACTACAGATGGTGAGCTTTGTAGTTGCAAAGAGTTATTTCAGAATTAGTTCGTAGGTTATAGTCCAATGTTTATATTCAGGATGAGTCAAGGTTAGGATTGGAGATCTCAGCCTTATGATTTATGCTTCCCCTGCATGAAGCATCAAGCAGGTCTTAGATGAAAAGGATCAGGACCCCAGACATTCTTATACAGTTTCAGGTCTTCTTTGACAGCTTGGAGTCCTCAGTGAACAATAGGCAATTATAGGGACTTTGAAATAGACCTATTTCCTAGGCATCACCGGTAATTAGCTGTATGGATTAACATAAGTCAATTGCCCATTTTCTGCCATTCTCAGGTGATTTGCTATACATTTCAAAGAGAGATGACTACAGTGATATTACTTTGTTTACAGTTCATTTTAATGTTAGTATTTCCTTTTGATCTCTGAATCAGTAGCTATAGCGACAGACAGGAACCGTTTGTTTACATGGCTAACATCTAACACGATACAATTAGTATCACCTCCAATTCTCTACAGGTTTGCATTTCAAAGTTCTTGCCTATCTAGCATGGAGTGGTCCTAATTACCATTCACATACTTTTCTAATATGTCTCTAATGCTTGACTCTGGGTCATTTATCCTGCAGGATGCTTAACCATTTCTGGCCATGCATCATACTTTGCTCTCTCATGAAGGTTTCAGAGGATGGCCAAGCTTCCCTACCATCACGTGTGTTGCTGTAATCCCAGGATGTCTTCTTGATAGCTGCCCAGGTCCTTTGCAACTCCACAATGTGGGCAATAGCTCAAAGCCACTGTCTTCCTTTGTCAAACTGTTTATCCATTTGTTTAAATTTAGAGCTGGTTGGGAAATAGGTTGTTTGTTTTTTTTTTAATCCATGGAAAATTTTGATGGAAAAACAAAACACAAGTTTTGTCAAAATTTTCCATGGAAAAGTTTGATTTTTTTTTCTTTTGTGAAAAAAAAATGAAATATTTTGGCTGAAAACTGAAATATTTTGTTTTGGAAATGCTGCTGTAGTTCTTCATGGGAACCCTTCCATAGGCCAGGCTTCATGGCCAGCCTATATCTCCCATGATGCACCACGACTTCCCCTCAGGGTAAGGGGAGGGGATATCATTATGGGAAATCCTTGGCCTTGATGTACCATGGGAGATGTAGTCCAGTTGGGGAGCTTGGCCCACAGGCGAATGGGAACATGACAAACTACAGCTGACATGAGCTATCATTGCAGGATAGCCAAACTGAGATACTTGGTTTTCAGGCATTTGGCTTTTGATGAAAAATTAACATTTTCCGTATAAAGCAAACACTTGTGAAAAACACCAAGTTAGTAAAAACCCCAATTTTCTGTCAAAAAAACAGTTTTGACAAAACATTTTCAAACAGACTTAAATATTTCACGTTACATCTATGTTTGCTGGATGTAAATTTGTACTGCATAGTTACTGTTGTTTACAGCTTGGGTGGTACAATTTTGCACAGTCCACATTCCTTCCATTGCTTGTATCCTGTCTCTTCTCTTAGTTCTATTACATTTTTTAATTATTTGTTTTTGAAGTCAGTATTTTGTTCTAACTGACCTAGTCCTAATTGGACATGGTAGACATTTTACAACAAATGTAACAGTCTGATCAGTTCACCAGGGTCTCATAAATCACTTCTTTTGATTTTGAATATATATCCCTTTTTGCCAGTTTGAACTAGAGTGTGCATGTGGGGCAGCCCCTTCCTCCACAAATTGGGTTGCAGGTGGCTGTGATTAGAAAGAGGCTCAGGGAATAGAAATTGAATCAAAGGTTCTTTTGAGTGCTTGCTCATATCAATTCCAATTAGGTGTGTGCGCACCGCATGCACGATCGTTGGGAGATTTTTACCCTAGTAACACACAGTGGGTTGGCTGAGATGCCCCCTGGAGTGGCGCCTTAATGGCACCGAATATATGCCCCGGCCGATCCAGTGCCCTCTCAGTTCCTTCTTACGCCTGTGACAGTTGTTGGAACTGTGGAGCGCAGCTTAGCTGATCTCCACTCTCCCTAGAATTCGCTTTAGTACCTGTTAATAGTTTCTGATTAGTTGTTAATAGTTCTTTATAGTTATTAAGTATAGTTAGATTTAGTTTACTTAGTGGGGGGTATGGGGGCTTCTCCCCTGTTCCGGTACCCAGGCCCATGCCTGGGTCTCCAGGCTTCAAACCCTGCTTGGTTTGCCTGAAGCCGATGGCAACGGGAGACCCCCACAACTCTTTCCTAAGGTCTCTGGGGGAATCCCACCAACCGGACAAGTGCCGCATTTGCGGAGGCTTCAAGCCAAGGACCAGAAAGGAGTGGGAGATTTGAATCGCACTACGGCCAGTACCGATCAGACTCCCGGCACTGCTCCCAGTACCGGTCAGAGCAGCACTTGACCCGGAGCCAATCCCAGTGCCAGTCTCGCCAGAGGTCACCATTGAGATCCAGATCAGGCTTCCGGTACTGATACGACCGCAGGCCCCGCTCGATGTTTCTGTACCGTTCTGCCTCAGGCCCTCAGTCCCTGGCACCGTACAGCACCAGGGTACTTGGCGCTGACATGTACAGCACTGCCTTGGCCGTCTCGCTTGCAAGGTGACTACCATGCCCAGGATCAGGGCAAGGCGGTGCAGGCCAGTGGCTGGAAGAAGGCCAGGACCCAGGCCAGGAACCCCCACAGTGGTCCTTTTGGACCCCCTGGGCTTACCATCAGGCCCAGGGAGTTCCTTCAGGGGCTTCCTGTTCCACCCCATCAGAGCCCCTAGTACCGATGGCCAATGTATCTCTCCCCTCTGCCCCCAGGGGGGTTCTGAGGCGATGGCTCCAGCACCAATACAGGCCCATGCTCCTAGCGTGGTGGACCTTAAGCAACAAGATCTTCCACAAGAGGATCTCATGCAGGATCCCTTAGTCCTGGGGGTATCTTCCTCGTCCTTCCCTGCTGAGGCAGTGGCGGGGACTATGGTTTTGCGCCCTCCTCCTATGGTCCTCTGCACCCACCAGGAACTGCTCCACAGGGTCGCGCGCAATAGGAACCTCCAGGTAGAGGAGGTGGTGGAGGTAGAGGATCCTGTGGTGGACATTCTGTCCGCGGAGGCACTGTCCAGAGTGGCCCTCCTCGTCCTGTGAATATAGAGGCCAATGCCAAGACAATCTGGCAATCGCCAGCCTCTATTCCCCCTATGGCCAAGGGGGTAGAAAGGAAGTACTTTGTCCCCTCAAAGGAATATGAGTACCTCTGTACACACCCCCAACTGTGCTCCCTTGTCATGGCTTCGGTCAACGAGAAGGAGCGGCATGGTCAGCAGGCCCCTGCACCTAAATCAAAGGATGCTAGATGCCTAGACTTGTTTGGGCACAAGGTGTACTTGGCCGGAGGCTTGCAGCTCAGGGTGGCCAACCAGCAGGCACTCCTGAGCTGATCTGACTATAATTCTTGGCACTATATGGAAAAATTCAAAGAGTTGGTTCCACAGGAGTCCAGAGAGGAATTTAGGGCTCTAGTAGAGGAAGGCAAGAAGGTGGCCAGAACCTCCCTACAAGCCTCTCTGGATGCGGTGGAATTGGCAGCTAGGACCCTGGCCTCAGGCATAGTCATGCGCTGCATTTTGCTGCTGCAGGCCCCTGGCTTACCACCAGAGTTACAGCAGACCCTCCAGGACCTGCCCTTTGATGGCCAGGGCCTATTCTCCGAAAAGACAGACTCAAGGCAGCAGAGTCTGAAGGACTCGAGAATTGCCATGCACTCTCTGGGAATGCATGCCCCAGTAACGCAGAGAAGGCCCTTCAGACTGCAGCCTCAGAGATCCTACACTCCCCCTTGGCCAAGACAGGACTTCTTTAGAAGATGCGACCGAAATGGTAAAAGAAACAAACTAGGCATCAAGCCAGCCAAGGTCAGGGCCCTCCCAAGCCATCGCTAGGGCCTAAGCGGAACTTTTGAACGTGCACCCGAGGACAGAGCACCAGTCTCCATTCAGGATCCTTCCCCATCTTTCCAAAATCATCTCTCCCATCTCCTCCATGCGGGGTCCTACATAATATCAGACGATTGGGTCCTACGCACGGTGGAAAGGGGATGCTTCCTCCAATTTGCTCACCCTCCTTCCCCATCCCTCTTCAGGGACCCCTCTCACGAGCACCTCCTACAGGAGGTCCAATCACTCCTAGCTTTGGGAGTGATAGAGGAGGTTCCAGGAAAGTCAAGGGGCAGGTGTTTTTACTCCCACTACTTCCTAATCCCCAAGGCCAAGGGCGGGCTTTGGCCCATCCTGGACCTATGCGAACTCAACAAATTCATGGTAAAGTTGAAGTTCCGCATGGTCTCACTAGGGACCATTATTCCTTCCCTAGATCCTGGAGACTGGTATGCCACCCTCGACATAAGGAACCCTCTAAATTTTCTGGAACAAAATCTAAAACAGATGTAGCTGGACATTAGAATACCTACTGCAGGGTTAGCTACATTTACTAAATACTGCAGGTGCCACCAACCATCAGCTCACCAGTCCGACATCAATTCCCTCCCCAACCCCCCCAAGTTACAAAATACTGGAACAATACATACAAAGGTCAGTCCATATTTCTGATTGTAACTATCTGCCCTTCTCCAAAAGTCTGTATCCTGGAATTAGTGCAGAAATTACATCTTGCAGCAAACACCAAGAAATGGGTATGGATGCATCTATGTGAAAATCTATCATACCTCCAGTGTATTCAGGATGAGTGATTAAGTGGTAAAACACAGTTCTGATGGAGGAAATAACTGTGTCACCTCCAGAATCGCAAAAAATTACATTCAAATGTGGTGTCCCATGGATGCATTGATGCTATTGTGACAGTAAAGCAACATCTTTTTTAAATTATGGCCCCAATCCTGCAATTCATTGTGTGCAGGTGGACTGTTGTTTTTGCATGGAGACTCACTGAACAGGGCCAGCTCCAGGGTTTTTGCCGCCCCAAGCAGGAAAAAGGAAAAAAAAAAAAAAGAAAAAGCCATGATCGCGATCTGCAGCTCTACCACTGCCGCTTCAGTCTTCGGCGGCAATTCGGCAGCTGGTCCTTTGCTCCAAGAGGGAGTGAGGGACCCGCCGCTGAATTGCCGCCAAAGACCCGGACATGCTACCCCTCACCGTTGGCCACCCCAAGCAGCTGCTTGCTGGGCTGGTGCCTGCAGCTAGCCCTGGCACTGAAGTCAGTGGGGCTGTCCAAGGACTCAGCAGTCTGTTCACATGGAATGCATTGCAGGATTAGAGTCTGCATTTGTAACTAGTACACTCAGAATTAATGGCCATGCACAAGACCTTTCCTGTGTCCAGATTAAAGAAAAAGAGGGTGTGTGTAGAGGGGGCAGAAGGGAAATCCCAGAAACAAAAGTGATAAAGCAAAGGACTTGTATTGCAGTCCTTCATCCTCAGATCAGTAATATGTTCATTACATTAATTTAAAGATCTTGCTTTCTGCATTGGTTTTATTTGTTCTTTGCATTCTCTTGAAAAATGAGTAACAAATGTAAAAATAGAGAAGAGGAAAAATTTTAGATGGGACTGTCATAAACAGATAGCTAAGGGTTAATGTCTCTTTCACCTGAAGCACCTGACCAGAGGACCAATCAGGAAACCGGATTTTTTCAACTCTGGGTGGAGGGAATTTAGTCTCTGAGTCTTTTGTCTGCCTGCCTGCTTTCTCTGAGCTTTGGAGAAGTAGTTCTACTTTCTAATTTTCTGTTTCTAAGTGTAAGGACAAAGAGATCAGATAGTAAGTTCTATGGTTTCTTTTCTTTGGTATTTGCATGAATATAAGTGCTGGAGTGCTTTGATTTGTATTCTTTTTGAATAAGGCTGTTTATTCAATATTCTTTTAAGCAATTGACCCTGTGTTGTATCATCTAATACAGAGAGAACATTTGTATGTATTTTTCTTTCTTTTTATATAAAGCTTTCTTTTAAGACCTGTTGGAGTTTTTCTTTACTTCAGGGAAATTGAGTCTGTACTCACCAGGGAATTGGTGGGAGGAAGAAGTCAAGGGGAGATCTGTGTGTTGGATTGCTAGCCTGACTTTGCATTCCCTCTGGGGGAATAGGAAAGTACTTTTTGTTTCCAGGATTGGGAACAGAGAGGGAGATTCACTCTGTTTGGATTCACAGAGCTTGTGTCTGTGTATCTCTCCAGGAGCACCTGGAGGGGGGAAGGGAAAAAGGATTATTTCCCTTTGTTGTGAGACTCAAGGGATTTGGGTCTTGGGGTCCCCAGGAAAGGTTTTTCAGGGGGACCAGAGTGCCCCAAAACACTCTAATTTTTTGGGTGGTGGCAGCAGGTACCAGGTCCAAGCAGGTAACTAAGCTTGGAGGTTTTCATGCTAACCCCCATATTTTGGACGCTAAGGTCCAAATCTGGGACTAAGGTTATAATATGAGTAGCAGCGGTGGGATATAGACAGAATCCAGAAGCCAGTAGGAATATTATATTTTTCTCTTCTCTGCTAAGGGCTTTTTAGCAGAGAGAAACAGTTGGTTTTAAAAGGGAACCAGAGAGAATTTTTTTTTTCTGCTCTCTCTGGCAGTTTGTGGCTTGCATGTTAAGCGAGAAGCCATTACCAAACTGTTGAGGGTCTTTTGTCATGCAATAGCCCTCCCATTAGGAGGCAAGTACCAGCACTTATATGCATGCAAATAAAGTGGTTTTTCTGGTTTCCCTTCATTGAACATTAGCTAGAGAGAGAAAAGGAAAATTAGCTAAAGGCACTGTTGCTAGGCAGACTTCAGGAGGCAACAGAGAACCTGCAGTTCAGAAGATAAACACCGGAGGGCACCCCAACACAAGAAAACAGGAATCATGACTTCTAAGGCAAAAATTGAGGCCGAAGAACAAATCAAAGAAGCTGAACACAGGCGACAACTGGAAATAAAACAAAAAGAGATGGAGATGAAAGAAAGAGAAGAACAGATCAAAGAGGCAGCCTACCAAAGAGAACAGGCAGCCTACCAAAGAGAACAAGCAGCCCAAGAGGCAGCACACAAAAGAAAACTAGAAGAAGAAGAGGTGGCCTACCGAAGGAAACAAGCAGAAGAAGAGTTGGCCCACAGAAGGAAGCAAGAAGAAGAGGAGGCGGCCCACCACCGAGAAATGGAAAAACACCAAAAAGAAATGGAAAAACAACAAAAAGAGAATGAAGAGAAGGAAAAACAGAGAAAACATGAACTGGAGTTGGCAAAAGCTGGGCTGCATGTGCCAGCCAACCCTAACAACCCGGCGCCAATTATTGCTCCACAGCACAGGAAATTTCCCACCTACAAGGCAGGTGATGACACCGAGGCCTTCTTGGAAAATTTTGAAAGAGCCTGTCTTGGGTACAACATCCCCGAAGACCAGTACATGGTAGAATTGAGGTCACAGCTCAGTGGACCTTTAGCAGAGGTGGCAGCTGAAATGCCTAAGCTGCAAATGAATGACTATAAACTTTTTCAAACCAAGGCCAGATACCGAATGGGGATAACCCCAGATCATGCCCGTCGGCGCTTCAGAACCCAAAAGTGGAAACCAGAGGTGTCATTTCCCAAACACGCCTACTACATTGCAAAAAACTATGAGGCCTGGATAACAGGAAACAACATTCAAACCTTGGAAGAACTGAACCTCCTCATACAAATGGAGCAGTTCTTGGATGGTGTTCCTGAAGACATCACACGGTACATACAAGATGGAAATCCCAAAGATATCGCTGAGGCGGGGGAGATTGGAGCCAAATGGATGGAACTGGCAGAAAGCAAGAAAGCTACTGTCAAGGGGAACGATTACCCCAGGGGGCACACAGACCATAAACCCTACAACCGAGGACAGCCAAAGACCCCACATACCACCCAAGTAAAGCCACAGATACCCTACCCTTCAACCTCACCAGTCTCCAGTAACTCACCTCGGCCCAGTGACCCATCAGATGGAAGATGCTTTAAGTGTAATGAACTGGGACATATCAAGGCCAAGTGTCCCAAGAACACCATGCGAGTGCAATTCATTACACCACCATCACACCAAAGATCCCCAGGCCCGGATGCCTCTCAAATACCCTTGGAGCGAAGGGAAAATTTGAGAGTGGGCGGAAAGAAGGTTACTGCGTGGAGAGACACGGGGGCACAAGTGTCAGCTATCCACCAATCCTTCGTTGACCCCAAATTCATCAACCCAAAGGCCAAAGTTACAATTTACCCCTTCATGTCACAAGCTGTAGACTTGCCTACAGCTCAACTGCCTGTCCAGTACAAAGGCTGGTCAGGAATGTGGACTTTTGCAGTCTATGACAATTATCCTATCCCCATGCTACTGGGGGAAGACTTGGCCAACCAGGTGAGGCGGGCCAAGAGAGTGGGAATGGTTACACGTAGCCAAACCAGGCAAGCTTCCAGACCCATTCCTGTTCCTGAGCCGTCCACAGACGCCCCGCCTGTGTTACCAGAGACCCAGACAGAGGTAGTGGACCCGGATTCCATGCCTAACACGGAAACAGCCACAGCATCTCCAGTCCCAGGCCCGGAACTGGAACAGCAACCAGCACCAGCAAGTGCAACCACATCTTCAAACTCAACGCCAGAGGGCGCCAGCGAGCCACAACTGGCAGAAGCAACAGACAGCCATACCCAAAAGGCTCAGCCAGAGCCTGAAATACCCTCAGGTGCACCAGCGGAGAGCGGTTCACCAGCAACGGAAACAACCCCATCACCTACATCGCTTCCAGAGGGACCAAGCCCAAGTCCACAGTCTAAGGAAGAACTGGTGACCCCAGCCTCAAGGGAACAGTTCCAGGCTGAGCAGGAAGCGGATGACAGCCTTCAGAAAGCGTGGGCGGCGGCACGGAGCACCCCACCGCCTCTCAGCTCTTCTAATCGATCCCGGTTTGTTATAGACCAAGGACTTTTATACAAGGAAATTCTTTCTGGTGGACACCGGGAAGAATGGCAGCCGCAAAAACAGTTGGTGGTTCCAACTAAGTACCGGGGGAAGCCCTTAAGCTTAGCCCATGATCATCCCAGTGGCCATGCTGGGGTGAACAGAACCAAGGACCGGTTGGGGAAGTCCTTCCACTGGGAGGGGATGGGCAAGGATGTTGCCAAGTATGTCCGGTCTTGTGAGGTATGCCAAAGAGTGGGAAAGCCTCAAGACCAGGTCAAGGCCCCTCTCCAGCCACTCCCCATAATTGAGGTCCCATTTCAGCGAGTAGCTGTGGATATTCTGGGCCCTTTCCCAAAAAAGACGCCCAGAGGAAAGCAGTACGTACTGACTTTAGTGGACTTTGCTACCCGATAGCCAGAAGCAGTAGCTCTAGGCAACACCAGGGCTAACACTGTGTGCCTGGCCTTAACAGACATCTTTGCCAGGGTAGGTTGGCCCTGCGACATCCTTACAGATTCAGGGTCTAATTTCCTGGCAGGGACCATGGAAAAACTGTGGGAAACTCATGGGGTAAATCACTTGGTTGCCACCCCATACCACCATCAAACCAATGGCCTGGTGGAAAGGTTCAATGAAACTTTGGGGGCCATGATACGAAAATTCATCAACGAATTCTCCAATAATTGGGACCTAGTGTTGCAGCAGTTGCTGTTTGCCTACAGGGCTGTACCACATCCCAGTTTAGGGTTTTCACCATTTGAACTTGTGTATGGTCACGAGGTTAAGGGGCCATTACAGTTGGTGAAGCAGCAATGGGAGGGGTTTACGCCTTCTCCAGGAACTAACATTCTGGACTTTGTAAGCAACCTACAAAGCACCCTCCGACACTCTTTAGCCCTTGCTAAAGAGAACCTAAAGAATGCTCAAGAAGAGCAAAAGGCCTGGTATGACAGACATGCCAAAGATCGGTCCTTCAAGGTAGGAGACCAGGTTATGGTCTTGAAGGCGCAACAGGCCCATAAGATGGAAGCATCATGGGAAGGGCCATTCACGGTCCAAGAGCGCCTGGGAGCTGTAAACTACCTCATAGCATTTCCCAATTCCTCACTAAAGCCTAAAGTGTACCATGTTAATTCTCTCAAGCCTTTCTATTCCAGAGACTTACAGGTTTGTCAGTTTACAGTCCAGGGAGATGATGCTGAGTGGCCTGATGGTGTCTACTACGACGGGAAAAAAGACGGTGGCGTGGAAGAGGTGAACCTCTCAACCACCCTGGAACGTCTGCAGCGGCAACAAATCAAGGAGCTGTGCACTAGCTTCGCCCCACTGTTCTCAGCCACCCCAGGACGGACTGAACGGGCATACCACTCCATTGATACAGGTAATGCTCACCCAATCAGAACCCCACCCTACCGAGTGTCTCCTCATGCCCAAGCTGCTATAGAACGGGAGATCCAGAACATGCTACAGATGGGTATAATCCGCCCATCTACCAGTGCATGGGCATCTCCAGTGGTTCTGGTACCCAAACCAGATGGGGAAATACGCTTTTGCGTGGACTACCGTAAGCTAAATGCGGTAACTCGTCCGGACAACTATCCAATGCCACGCACCGATGAGCTATTGGAAAAGTTGGGACGTGCCTAGTTCATCTCTACAATAGACTTAACCAAGGGGTACTGGCAAGTACCGCTAGATGAACCTGCCAAGGAGAGGTCAGCATTCGTCACCCATGCGGGGGTGTATGAATTCAATGTCCTTCCTTTCGGCCTTCGAAATGCACCCGCCACCTTCCAGAGGCTGGTAGATGGTCTACTAGCTGGACTGGGAGAATTTGCAGTTGCCTACCTCGATGATGTGGCCATTTTTTCAGACTCCTGGCCCGAACACCTACTACACCTGGAAAAGGTCTTTGAGCGCATCAGGCAGGCCGGACTAACTGTTAAGGCCAAAAAGTGTCAAATAGGCCAAAACAGAGTGACTTACCTGGGGCACCAGGTGGGTCGAGGAACCATAAACCCCCTACAGGCCAAGGTGAATGCTATCCAAAAGTGGCCTGTCCCAAAGTCAAAGAAGCAGGTCCAATCCTTCTTAGGCTTGGCCGGATACTACAGGCAATTTATACCAAACTACAGCCAAATCGCTGCCCCATTGACCGACCTGACCAAAAAGACCCAGCCAAATGCCGTTAAGTGGACTGATGAGTGTCAAAAGGCCTTTACCCAGCTTAAGGCGATGCTCATGTCTGACCCTGTGCTCAGGGCCCCGGACTTTGACAAGCCATTCCTAGTAACCACAGATGCATCTGAGCGTGGTATAGGAGCAGTGCTCATGCAGGAAGCAACAGATCACAACTTCCATCCTGTCGTGTTTCTCAGCAAGAAACTGTCTGAGAGGGAAAGTCACTGGTCAGTCAGTGAAAAGGAATGCTATGCCATTGTGTACGCCCTGGAAAAGCTACGCCCATATGTTTGGGGACGGTGGTTCCAACTACAAACTGACCATGCTGCACTAAAGTGGCTTCATACTGCCAAGGGGAACAACAAAAAACTTCTTCGTTGGAGTTTAGCTCTCCAAGATTTTGATTTTGAAATTCAACACATCACAGGAGCTTCTAATAAAGTTGCTGATGCACTCTCCCGTGAGAGTTTCCCAGAATTCAGTAGTTAAAAAGTGTTCTTAAAATGTAGAAGTCTGTTAGTTTTATACTTAGAAGTATATGTAAAGGTGTATGTGTTGTATTAATCTGTTTATTTTCAAGTTCTAAAAGGAAATCGCCGCCAGTGAGCTTCCCCACTGTCTGCAATTTGGGGGGCGTGTCATAAACAGTTAGCTAAGGGTTAATGTCTCTTTCACCTGAAGCACCTGACCAGAGGACCAATCAGGAAACCGGATTTTTTCAACTCTGGGTGGAGGGAATTTAGTCTCTGAGTCTTTTGTCTTTTGTCTGCCTGCCTGCTTTCTCTGAGCTTTGGAGAAGTAGTTTCTACTTTCTAATTTTCTGTTTCTAAGTGTAAGGACAAAGAGATCAGATAGTAAGTTCTATGGTTTCTTTTCTTCGGTATTTGCATGAATATAAGTGCTGGAGTGCTTTGATTTGTATTCTTTTTGAATAAGGCTGTTTATTCAATATTCTTTTAAGCAATTGACCCTGTGTTGTATCATCTAATACAGAGAGAACATTTGTATGTATTTTTCTTTCTTTTTATATAAAGCTTTCTTTTAAGACCTGTTGGAGTTTTTCTTTACTTCAGGGAAATTGAGTCTGTACTCACCAGGGAATTGGTGGGAGGAAGAAGTCAAGGGGAGATCTGTGTGTTGGATTGCTAGCCTGACTTTGCATTCCCTCTGGGGGAATAGGAAAGTACTTTTTGTTTCCAGGATTGGGAACAGAGAGGGAGATTCACTCTGTTTGGATTCACAGAGCTTGTGTCTGTGTATCTCTCCAGGAGCACCTGGAGGGGGGAAGGGAAAAAGGATTATTTCCCTTTGTTGTGAGACTCAAGGGATTTGGGTCTTGGGGTCCCCAGGAAAGGTTTTTCAGGGGGACCAGAGTGCCCCAAAACACTCTAATTTTTTGGGTGGTGGCAGCAGGTACCAGGTCCAAGCAGGTAACTAAGCTTGGAGGTTTTCATGCTAACCCCCATATTTTGGACGCTAAGGTCCAAATCTGGGACTAAGGTTATAATAGGGACATGAAAGGCTGAAAAATGGTGAAAGGAGGGCTTCTAGTAATCTTACAGCAACATGCATTGGACCTAATCCAAAGCTCATTGGAATCAATGGAAAGATGATTTCAATGGGCTTTGCATCAGACGCAATGATTTTGCAAACCCATACATCCAGACACCATGGTCTTTGCTGGGGTGAAGATAAGCTGGTTTGCAACAGCTCATTAAGCCGGTACCTTATTTGAAACTGCCATCTTGTGCCCCAGAATTCAAGATTTAATTTAAAAAGTTGTCTCTAAGCTTTTATGAATGCATAGAGTTAACATTGTGAACTGAGTGTAAACTGGTATAATGATGCCTGAGTCTGTAGAGGGCCTGAAACAATACCTAAGAGGTGTGTGCTGCTTCTTTAATTCTGTAACAGTTATCATACTGTAAATGTCGACCATGTTAACTCTTTCAGCACTGATCAAAGCACTCAAGACACAAAGGGATAGCTCTTACAAAGAGCTGTACAATCCCATCTTGTAGCATCTCAGATTTTTGTGGGCAGAGCGCAGGAGAGCTCTCTTTTATTTCCGTCTAGTTGGTTTGATCCAAAGTCAGCTGAAGTCACTGGAAAGACTCCCATTGATTTCAATGGGGTCTGGCTCAGATCGTAAAATAGGATATGGTATGGTATGCTACAGAGGTACTATTTTTGCATGTTTCTCTATTTCTTTAATATATTAATTATTTTAATAGGCAGTTATTACGGGTGTGGAAATGCTGCACATCAACATAAAATATGCCCATTTATATATGCATAGACCTATCTATCTATTTCCTACTAAAACATCCCCAAAAGCCAGTTGCACTAAAGAGCTCCATGGCCATTGCCTCCAATGTAGACATTCTGTATTTTCTGTAACTTGAGTGCAGTTTTGTTATGGGCTTGCATAACTGGTAGCTTAAAATCAAAGGTTACTTCTTCTCTCTTTGCTCCAAACTGGCTTACTAATTCTTTCTATATTCTTAATTGCTGTTTTGACAGTCTTTGTCACAATGCAGATGACCACATCAGACATGCTATCAGAGCGCCTACTCATTCCAGCTGCAGTGCTGCTTCAAGCAAGCTAACTATAGCCTTGTTTTTGCGATCCATATTTAAAGACCATTTCTTTGTAAACCATATTAGAAAAATTATAGTAGTAGGAAATGTTCTATATCAAACATTTCTACAAGCTACCTGGAACCCCAAAATTCCATATTTATAGATTTAATTATAGAAGTAGTTTGTCTAATGAAAGCCTATTAATGCATTAAAGATTGAAGCATCTTAAAATTATACGGGATGGATTACAGCAGACATAAAACACAATTTTGGTTTTATTTATATATTTTCCCCCCAGGGTTAAGAATGAGGAATATGGGTATATACTAACCAGGTGAAAGAATATACATATTACTACTAATTGGCACTGAAATAATACTTTACATTTTTTAAATGTTTCCAAACATTTTTAATTAATCCTCAGAGCATTTCTGCATTGTAGTTAAGGTGGGGAAACTGAGGCAGGGAGGTTAAGGCCAACATTTTCAAAAGTGCCCCGTAATTGTGTGTGCCCCAATGTTTGGCTTTCCAACTCAAGACCGGTAGGCCCTTGTTTTTAGATGGGCTGAGCATCCAGGACTCCACTGAACGTCAATGGATGCTCCAAGTGGTTAGCACCTCTGAAAATCAGGCTGTCAGGGCCCCAATGTCAGTACCCAAAAGCATTATTAGTGGACATGTTTGAAAATTTGGTCAACAGTGACTTGCCAAGGGCAACAGAGGGAGTCAGTGTTAGAGTGTCAGGGAGCATCAGTGATAGAGCTCAGGCATCATGACTCATGCCTGTGTTCAGACCACTAGCTAACGGCAGTTCTCTCCTGCCTCCAGCCAGACTTGCACCTGTGTAACTAAATGCAGTTTGGGCCCTAATTACATAGGTCCAGATTCCACCCCCCTTGCTCACAAAGAGTAAAAATTCTGTGAGTAGCGCCATTGAAATCAATGGGACTATTCTGCAAGTAAGGAACTACTCAGCATGAACAAGGTGTGGCATGGGGCTTATGTATGCACTGTGCTAATGATTTTGAAAATGTTTTTTTTTTAGTAAGTAAAAGTCCTGTCTCATGAATTCTCTCTAAGCGATCTCTTTAAATATAAATGACTCTGTACCACATTTAGTACTATCAGATTATTTTGTTAAATTATTTACCCCTTTTTATCATCAGTCAGAGAACTTTTATAGAAATGGGAACAGGATCTTACTCCTGGTTATTTTTAACAAGTGCCAGCGTAAAGTCTTATCCCTGTGATGAGGCTCGTGAAGCCTTGCAAAGCTGTTGCGCTGTGGATTTTAATAGAATCACAGAAATTGGAAATGAGGAAAAAAGTTCTGTGAAGCCTCTAGCTCCACCTCATCTTGGTCCCTGCAGTGTATTTTTGCACTTTACTGCTGAAGTCAGTGAAAGTTGAGGGCACTCAGCACCTCTTGATAGGTCCTAAGCATATTGCTGGATCCAGTCCTTAGTCTGTGAACTTTAAACAAGGGGAAAGCTGACGTTTAGGAAGGTTTAATTTAGCCTCATGCATTTTTTGCTTTGAAGTAAGACATGAACTGGCAAACAGTCAACATGTCTTATTATTTGTATTAGGAGCCCCAGTCCAGGATCAGGGCCCCACTTAGTTAGGCACTACATGCAGATGAAGAATAAGGATGACTGTTCCTAGCCTGGAGAGCTCATAATTAGAGATGGTTAGAATTCCTCCAATGGAACATTTTTCTGTTGAACATGCCAATTTGTCTAAATCAAGAAGTTCCGTGGAGATGTTTTGATTTTGATGAAAATCTAATGGAAAGCAGGCAGGGTAATGATGGAAGCCTGCCAGCCTAGCAGGTTTGTGCTGGAAACCTGTCTGATTTCCTGCCAGCTCACCTGCTTAACTCCTTAGCAGCCCACCTGGTGGGGTGAGGGAGAGGCAGGAGCCTGTAAACCATGGGAAGGTCAAGCTGCCAGCCTCACAGTTCCTTAGCACCCCAGGCTTCCAGGGTCCTGAGGGAGCCAGCCAGGTGCACTGCCTCAGAGTTGGGTACCTCAAGTCTTCCAGCATTCACAGCTCTGGGGCAGTGTCACAATGTTCACTCACTGTTGGGGCATCTCCCTTTGGCCACTCTAGGAATTAGCTCTTTCCAGGTCTCCCACCCCATTCTTCCACTCATTTGCACTCCCTGCTGCCTCTCTCTCTCTCTCTCTCTCTGACTCAAGGTGTTCTCTCTTTGTGACATAGCCCTCTGGCCAGGTCACTGTACAGTCCTCCCCTTCCAGAGTACCAGAGTCCCACTGGATCAGGTGTTTCAGGCAGTCTTCTCTTCTCCCCAGTGTGTGCCACTTCCCCAGTGGCTGATATGGGAAGCTGGGCCCATCCACTTCTCCGGGTTCATAAGGGTTCCTTGTGTCCCTCAGTGGTCTGATTGCTCCCAGACTCTGTTGCTGTTTCCCTAGACTTCTTCCTGCTTCTCTGCTCTTATCTCCTGGCTTCCCGCCTCTCTGGGTTTATCAGCCCAAATTCCATCCTCCCAGGGAGTGCCTGCAGACTACCTAACTGTAGCCCCTTTCTGCTGCCACCTTCCTGGCTTTATACCAGTCCCACCTATTCCTTATCAGCTGGGTTCCATCTTCAGTCAGCCTTTCCATCCCAGTCTCTTCCTCAGTAGCAGCCTATCAGGTTAATTGATCTCACTTAACCTGCTCTGCCTCGTGTGGGGTGGATGCCTCATCACAGGCAACTAGCAGGCTGACTGCCTCCAAATCTATGGCTTGGGGGCAGCCAGCCAGTGTGACTGTCCGGAAGTCCCGGGGACCCCAAGGCTTCCATGGTCTGTAGCTCAGAGGCTGCCCCCAAAGTCAGAGCTCCATCCTCTTTTATGGAGAATTTTGAAATTTTTGGTTTTTGTTGCAAATCGGAATGAAACTAAATTTTGAAACATCAATCTTCCATGAAACTGAATTTTCTCTGTGCAACTCTAATCACAATCTTCGTGACAGATAGGACACAACAAAGAGACGAAACAGACAAATAATGTGAGGAAGGCTTTGATAACAAAAGGAAGTGAGTTGAGAGGACATGAGCACTTCTTTCTCTCTTGGTGTCCATTTCTTTTCTCTATCCCATTCTGAAATAGCCATCTGAATGTATTGTACAATCCAGTTCCTCTTGTCAAACCAGGCAGGGACTGGATGATTAAGTACGTAATTATTCAATCAGCATACAGGGCTGTCATTAAGGTGACATATGGGATCTTTCATAACTTAAATAACAGTATAATTTTTGTTCCCCTTCTAGGCTCTATATGGCTGAAATTAAAAATTATGATGTAGTGAAAAATCCCTTTCTCTCTGTATCTCATTCTGCTGTCGTATATTTCAACTTCTCCATTTGGTGCTAATCAGAACTGATATTTTTTTTCCTATGGAAAACTAAGATTCACTGGAATGTATCTCTGGATTAAATTAACAATTTTATGTTGAAAATGCCCATTTTGTAGTTGACACAGTAGAGTGACTTCAACCACTCTTCTTTTTCAAGTTTTACAGGTATATATAGTGTGTCCAGAGCATGGCAGAGGAGGGATTAACTTCTTGCCCTAGATAGAGGAAGAATTACAGCTGCCTGCCTTGAGTGCAGGGATTTGTAGGGCAGAGCCATCTTGGAGAACTATGCCCCACCATGCAATGGATCTGACACAACTGCTATTGAAGTCACTGGAAAGACTCCCATTAATTTCAGTGGGAGCTGGATCAGGCCCTAAAGGCAGGCAGAGTCAGAGAAGAAAGATCTCTGGGGAGAGGTCTGTGGAGGATGGAGGGCTAGAGTGGAGTGAATGTGACTTTTCCCTCTTCTCTGGTACATGGCTGAAATGACCCACACATTACTGATTGTTTGGACTTGGCTGAAGCAAGCCAGTTCATATAACTTTGAATTTTGGCCAATGGCAAGTCCTATTATATTTCTGCTTGGCTGTTCAAGGAAAAGGACATCCTTTACATTCATTTTTCAGTTTTATGCTAAAGCACACCACAGAGGTGTGTACATTCTACATAGGCACGTTGTCCATAGAACATGTTCTATTAGTTTTTGGACCTGCTGCTTCTGAAATTAAACAGCAGTAAAGCCCAGCCACTGTAGTGAGGTTATTCCCAAGGTTTGGGGTAAAAACACAAGAGATTGTAGTTTTATACAGGCGATAAAACTTAACTTCTGCAGCTTACAAGCCATAGAAAAATGTTTTATCACAGACCGGGATAGTCAATTACTTTTTGTCAAGGTACAAATTTCTTAGTCAAGGTATGGTCAAGGTCCAGACCCCAGAGAAAATGGTAATAAAAAATAATAAATAAATGAAAAGATTTTGGGATCCATTCCAAAGCATCTGGCCATCCGGATTTTGCCTGCAGTCCATCTACTGACTACCCTTGCCATAGAACATAGTTATATACCCTCACAGCCAGCCTTCATTATAAATGTTTCTAGAAGGCAAGGTAATGGATGGTATGTATGAGGGATTATAAAACACTGATGGGATTAAATTGGTTGTTTACTGATATTGGAAGACAGAGCGCACTAGTTTATATAATGGCCCAGAGGCTTGGCGCTCTATAATACTGAAGAGTATTTGTAATAAAGCTGACAGTAGAACTCTAGAAATGTATCCACCTCTCTCCAAACAGTTTTTCTGAGAGCTCCTAAAAGGCTCAGGAACCTAAGTAGCTCTAGTGATTTGAGGTTGTCCAAACGCATAACTTGTCCAGAGACAGGAGGCAGAGCTCAGGTGATTCATCCATGGTTGTGGTCCAAAAGGCAAAGCAATCTGGGAGTTCCGCTGACTCAACAGTGGAAATGTTTTAAAGCCTAAACAGCAGTTTAATATAGTGGTCCTGAATCTCTGTTCATTCAGGAGCTGAGATGGTCCAGGAACCAGACATTTCAATGGCGGAAGGTGGAGCTGGAGTCCAAGAGGTTATCAGGAAGCTTCTTCCATCAAGGTCAGGAATACAAATGTAGACAGCATTTTTGGAATGTGAACGATGATTTGTCTCGTCCTGTTTTTATGCTGTGAAGGAGAATGGCAAGAGGTTAAGTGAATCAGCATTCTAACATTGGTGTTGCCACATTCTATTGGAATTCCACTGAAATCAAAATGGAATGTAATGAAATAGTTGGCATGGCAACTATACAACTGCTTCTTGCCTGATAAATGTGACCACACTATATGACTGAGTCAGGTGAAAGTAATCAAGAGAATTCAAGTCCTTCTAGAGCTGTTACAAAGAGGAGGGGAACTACAGTTAAGAAGAACCACCTCACTCTGGAAATATGGTATTTAAACCACCTTACCCAGAACTGCCTTCAATGTTGCGGAAACATAATTTGAAAGAGAAAAAGGGAACTATGTAATTTAAGACACTCCAATGGAGAGACGAGACACTCTCCGGAATAAAGTGACAAACCATCCCAACATTTAGGGTAATCTGGCTACAATAAATATTGTTACTTGGCTTATCCAGATTATATATAATGATCCGGATGCTTAGGTGATGTCCCTATGATCTGTCACTCTGTCGCTCACTGAAAAATCTAATCTGGATCTTTTAGGAACACCCTGAAAGCTGTGCAGTATTCCCTAATAGAGGAATACAGTTCTTGGGGTATTGTTATGGATGTGCGCCTCTGCAAAAACCATTGACTTTTCCGAAGGGAGGAGTATCGTTCACGAGACTATTGTTAAGATATTGACTGTGAGCTCATGTTTGTCATCTTCAGACAGACATAAACTCTCTATGGGCACGGTCATATCATTACATAGTCTAATTTAGGAATTAATTGAACCTCAAATACCTCTATAAAAGATAATGTTCCATATCCCATGATTATAGTATAGAACTGTGGCTCTCAACCTATTTACCATTGTGGGTCACGTCCAATACTACCTGTATGTTCCTGAGGATGTCACATGGGTCTCAACTCTGTGCTGATCGGGCTGCAAGCAGCCCGCAGGCCGGAGGTTGAGAACCACTGGTATAGAAAGATGGCCACATCATTTTTGATACTAAAATGAATGTAAATATGTGAGGATGATTTTGCTGTGACACAAATCAATACTTCAGTTACTGGAGTTGTATTAACTGATCCAGCAGTTTAGATTGTTCCCTATACACGTGCATCACACTGAAAGCTGTGAATCGGATCTTGGAGAACAACATTTCCCAAAAGAAGAGTACTGTACTTAGCATATTCTTCTTGTTGCATTCCCCTGCTGGAACCATGGACATTCCCAGAAATAGGAGTATCATTCATGAAACTAGTAGTTTCATTTATGGGAGAGCAATGATTTAATCTACATCTCACTTCCCATGAATATGATCACTTCTTTACACAGTCTAAATGAGATCAATTGAACTGCATATATACGTACAATCGCAATACTTCATATGTCTCTATCACATAAAATTCATCTTAGCATTTTAAATTCCAACTGACCATTCTTTGGAGATGTTCTTCTGACAAGGCACTCTTCATGGAGAAGGATATTGGATCAGGAAATGGAGTGCTTTTGAAAACCCCGAGTCCAGTAATGCACCTAACTTATCGTATGATTTTTATGCGTTATTTCAGTGTGTGATTGAGTTGCAAGGACTGTTGCCTTCCAGGACTGTACTGGTGATCTGGCTGGCTTAATGATGTCCTTGTAACCTTTCCATGTGCATCAATTATAGAGCTGCAGGCTAAATAATACAGGATGACACTCCCTGACAGAGACGTATGGTTCTTGTGGTACTATTATGGATCTGCTCCCCTGCTACAACTATAGACTTTCCCTGAAACAAGAGTATTATCCAGTAGATTAATGTTAGGTTATTGACTCTGATCACATTTTTCTAATGTTCAAACAAACCCAAACTCTCTGTGGACATGGTCATTTTGTTACATAATCCCAATTAAGAAATAATTAGACTTCAAATACCTGTATAAACACAAATTTCTACATCTCGGAATTGCACTACAAAAATGCAGTCTTATATTTCAGAATGATGTGAAAATGAATTTTAAAATGTGTGGGAGATCTGGCTGTGACACATCACTGCTTGTGTCACCAGTGCTAAGCTGACTGATCTGTCAGGTGGCCCCCTCACCTTTCATCTCTTCAAATGAGAGTTACCCCACTCAGCACGCAGTATATAATGAGTCTCCTCTGTCTGCCTAACAAACTATTCAGAGAATGAACAGAAAGAGCCTTCTGTGCTTATCACTAACTGTATGTACTATTATATCCACTAGTCATTGAAATTCATAGGAATTGTAAAACCAGCAAAATGACATACCAGCTAGAACAAAATCTATCAAGAAGAGAAGAGAAACATTCATCCAAACTTCTGAATTGTTGAAATTACTTTGTCACCTGTGATCCATCACATCTGTGATATTATGTTCCCAGGTGTTAAATCCGCTTCACTTATGCTTCTCCCACACATCATCCAAACTCAGCTAACGGGAAACTAACAGAGAGGCTCTCAAGACATCCCCTGTTCCTGTAGTTCACTGAGTCTGGGATGTTTTGCTGCTGCTAGACAGCAGCGAATAGCAAAAGCCTATGATATCAGCAGAACTGTTGCATCATCAGGATGGTGATAAACACCATAGCAAACCTCACAAACAATACAGTTACGGTTGCCTTTCCATTTGGCTGATATTTTACTTGTGCATCCAAACAGAATCACCCCTTGTGTTAGCTCAGCTTTGCAATACTCCACTTGTGCATCCAAACAGAATCACCCCTTGTGTTAGCTCAGCTTTGCAATACTCCACTTGTGCAAAGCTGCCCTACATCTGCTTTACCCACCCAAAAAAAGGTAAGGGAGATCCTTGGGTAGCACCAAGCTCATGTGGCTGGCCCCCTTCCTCCCTGCTGTCAGGGCAGAGGCTGTGGCTGAGGATTTTTTATTTTTATTTTTGCAAATTTTTCTGAAGAACACCCTATTTTCTGACCAGTTCTAATAAAAATACATGGTTTGTGTCTAAGTGATAAATACCCTTCACCTCTTCCTCTCTTATGTTCTAACCTAAAACCCATTGGAGTCAATGGAAATCTTTCTGACTTCAGTTACTTTAGCATTAGGCCTCTATTCAAACCTCTATTCAAACACCAGTCAAGTCAAAGGGATGGCTCACAGCTAACTTCCCAAAGTGTAACCTGCTCCTCTGATTTCCCAGGTCTGCAATATTATATTGCTGCTAGGCGGTCTCAATTGGCTGAAGCCAATGGCATCAGCGAGTCTGTGACATCAGCAACAGCAGCAGTGTGTTCACTACCTAGCTGACATTTAATTGGTGTATGAAGACCTTCTATCTGAAGAATCCCTGCCCATCAGGGAGGAGGGCCTTTCCGGGCCCCAGAGGTCTGAGGGAAGAGACCCCACCAGAGGGGAGAGACTGAACCTGGTGGCTGGTCTGTTGCCACCACGCCTGGGTGGGCTACCAGAGACTGAGAAGCTCTCCTACCCTTCCCCCATCAGGGAGGCTGGGAGGAATCCTGCTCCAACAGGGTGTGGACAGTAAACCCAAGGGTGTGGGGAAAATCCTGAAGGAATAGAAGAATATCCCAGCACATCACTAAATGGAAGTGCGGGACCCACAGAGGTGGAGAGGAAGCTCTGTCACACATGGATGAGCAACTGTGCTTCTATTTTAATACTTCTGGTTTGTTCTGACTGAAAAATATCCTGCTTCATATTCAGATCTTGGCGTGTCTAGTTTTGAGGGATTCAAGCCAAAGGAATATCAATTGATACATTTATTTAAAGAAGTTTTTTCTCCCTCTGTCTTTTTACATTTTAACTTACATAGATGCAAGACATAAACTGTCAAATAGCAGGCTTGATTCCCCAGCTACAGTTAGAAGGATTTGCTTACTAGAAGGACAGCACATTTTCTGCAGCCAGCCTGTGTTTACTTGCTAAGTACAGCCATGATAGACAAAGTGACAAAAGTGTTCCAGATAGCCCAGCTGAGCAGCCTGTTCCTGCTTCTGTTGTACATCTTGTTAGCAAATGACAATCTGGCGAATAATTGGAGTATTTGGAGTCAGTAATATGGTATTTCTGCTCTTCAAGGCATAAATACTTCACTGCCTGGCTGTATTTTTTGTTTTACACAATGAGCAACGTGCAGTAATTTAAAATATTGCTAAGGAATTTTAAAAGCCAATTTATAAAATCCTCTGGATGTGAATGCTCCATTACTCGACCATGCTTAATAGAATGCTTTATTCATTACACACGAGTAGGCAGTGAGTTTATTCTGAAATTACAGCCTACTGTGATTTATTTAAAATATCACTTTCTTGTTATCAGAGATGTTGTAGTGATGTTATTTCACCTGGATAGTAGTTTCAGTGCAATTAAAAAAAGCCTCTGACCTGTTTTCTGTTGGTATCAGAGATGATTTCTCTCCCTGCTGAATATTGGTGAGCTCTACTCTTTTTCTCAGCCTGCTTAATTCACCCACTCTTCCCCCACCAAGATTTCACTGAGTCAAGAAACTTTATATGACTCCTAATTAGTCCACATATTCTGAGCCATAACTTCAGAGTATATGACACTCATGAATGGGTTAATTTGTATAAGGCTACCATTTCCACTGGCAGCTAGCAATAATGTCATGCCATTGGTGTGTGGTTAGAGCTTCTGTTTTTCTGGGTTTATTTAATTCCATTTTCTGGAGCTTATTTTTAGCAATTTTTGAGGTTTATGTAGATGTCCAAAATCTGGAGTTTGGGGGGGCTTTCTCTTTGTATATTCAGTAATGAGTAATGTATTCCATATACAATAAAAAAGCTAGGAGTAGGCATCATGGTGCTGGTGTATTTTGCAAAGATTTGTTTAAGTTTAAATTATTCATGCTAATACTTCATAGAATACTATAAATGTTCCACAATATATTTTATGAAAGTAATTAAACTTCAGTAATTTGAAATCTCAGTACTGCCCTATATCTGCTGTTAAATCTTTGTGGAGAACAGGGAAAGGCTACAGTTTTTGGATACAAATTATGGTTTGTGTGGGTTAGGTAAATGTCAACTAGTGAGGTTCTACTGTAGTTTGACATACTTCCAGGAATTACTGCAGAAGAATTTCACAAAACTGGGTGACTGGGCAACAAAATGGCAGATGCAATTCTATGTTGACAAATGCAAAGTAATGCACATTGGAAAACATAATCCCAACTATACATATAAAATGATGGGGTCTAAATTGGCTGTTACCACTCAAGAGATCTTGGAATCAATGAGGATAGTTCTCTGAAAACATCCACTCAATGTGCAGCGGCAGTCAAAAAAGTGAACAGAATGTTGGAAATCATTAAAAAAGGGATAGATAATAAGACAGAAAATATCATATTGTCTCTATATAAATCCATCGTATGCCCACATCTTGAATACTGGTGCAGATGTGATGACTCCATCTCGAAAAAGATATATTGGAATTGGAAAAGATTCAGAAAAGGGTTAGGGTATGGAATGGCTTCCTTATGAGGAGAGATTAATAAGACTGGGACTTTTCAGGTTGGAAAAGAGACTACTAAGTGGAGGATGTGGTTGAGGTTTATAAAATCATGATTGGTGTGGAGAAAGTAATAAGGAAGTGTTATTTACTCCTTCTCATAACACAAGAACTAGGGATCACCAAATGAAATTAATAGGCAGCAGGTTTAAAACAAACAAAAGGAAGTATCTTTTTACACAACACATAGTCAACCTGTGGAACTCTCTGCCAGAGGATGTTGTGAAGTCCAAGACTACAACAGGGTTCAAAAAAGAACTAGATAAATTCATGGAGGATAGGTCCATCAATGCCTATTAGCCAGGATGGGCAGGGATGGTGTCCCTAGCCTCTGTTTGCCAGAAGCTGGGAATGGGCAACAGGGGATGATGGATCACTTGATGATTACCTGTTCTGTTCATTCCCTCTGGGGCACCTATAATTGGTGAGTATTGGAAGACAGGATACTGGGATAGATGGACCTTTGGTTTGATCCAGTATGGTTGTTCTTATATAGTCTAGAATCTTCCAGGTCAAGTCAGGTAATACATTTACAACATTTTCTTCATCAGATGTTGAAAAAGAATGTGATTGTGTTGAATGATTGAATCTTTTCTTTACCATTGAATTTATAGAATAGATCTACCATTTCCTGACTGTGTAAGGTTGGCACCCATAGCCAAGATTCTTATCAATAGTTTTGAATCTATATGCTTTGATTTCAACCATAGAATGAAGCCATGTCTAGAGCTATCTCTCACTATGGAGACTTTGTCTGATCCTCAATCTAGATAAGACAAGCAATGGTGATAGGTTGGAGGAAACAACTGGAAGAAAAGGTGAGGATTATATATATCACCCTCATTGAAGATGGGTGTCTGCCTTTTGTAAATTGAGTTTGCTTTCTGAGGTCCAAGAATGTTCCTAGCTAGTGCTAGAGAATCAGATATTTGTAGCATCCAGGGCTGCTTCTGTTCATTTGCAACTACTTGGGAGGCTGCCAATACTTCTGTTGGATGCAGATGTTACTACCATGATTCATGACTTTGTTAGCCCAAGATTAGACTATTTCAATGGGTTCTAGATGGAGCTACACCTTAAAACTGTTAAGAGACTGAAGTTGGTACAGAATGCAGCTGCCATCTTTTTAATTGGGGCATCTCACCTCAAGCTCATTATAGAGGGTTGCCAACTATCTACTCACATGAAACCGAACACTCCTGCCCTCCTCTGTGGCCCTGTCTCTTCTCTCAATTCCCCTTCCTTCTGTCACTCACTGTCCCCACCCTCGCTCATTTTCACCAGGCTGGCTCAGGGGGTTGGGATGCGGGAGGAGGTGAGGGCTCCAGCTGGGGGTGAGGGCTCTGTGGTGGGGCTGGGGATGAGGGGTTGGGGGTGCAGGAGAGGGATCCTGGCTGGGACCGAGGGGTTTGGAGGGCAGAAGGGGGATCAAGGCTGGGGCAGGGGGTTGGGGTATGGGAGGAGGTCGGGTGCAGGTGCTGGGCGGCGTTTACCTCACGCAGCTCCCGGAAGCAGCGACATGTCCCCACTCTGCCTCCTACCTGTTCACCGACACTGCCCCCGCAGCTCCCATTGGCTGCGGTTTCTAGCCAATGGGAGCTGCAGAGCTGGCACTTTGAGTGGGGACAGTGTGTGGAGCCCCTTGGATGCCCCTATGCCTAAGAGCTGGAGGGGGGAACATGATGCTGCTTATGGGAGCTGCACAGAGCTACGGCAGGCAAAGAGCCTACCTTAGCCTTGCTGGGCCATTGACTGGACTTTTAACGGATCAGTCAGAGATGCTGACCAGAGCTACTAGGGTCCCTTTTTGACTGGGTGTTCCCATCAAAAACAGCTTTTTGAAGTGTAGGTTTTGAGCTATTCAGTGATAAGTGGCTTAGGACCTGCCTGCTTGAGGAACTGCTTCTCTCTGCATGATACAACTACAGCTGAGATCAGTGGGAGCACTTTTGTGGCACACATCGGGAGCTCAAAAGACCCTTGAGATTTTCGCTTTTCCCATTGGTCTTAAATAGCCTGAGTCTATTGACCTTTAGGGCATGCTGCAAAGCCTATTGTTTTCCTATTTACTCTTTAATAACTATCTTTATATAAAGACAAAAACCCATAACACATTATACATAACATTTGCTACCTAACCTACTTGTAACATTTGATTTATATTTTAACCATTTATATTATATATAATCAATTATTTGTATTACACAGTTTACAAACAAACAAAATTTGTTTATAAAAATCCAATTAGTTTAAAATCTTACTCTGCCTGATCCTTATTTTATGTACAGAGACATTGGAGTGGGTGGGAAAGAAATTAGAATATGATAAAGAACAGAAGCAAACTTCAGAGGAGGGGGAAACAGAAGAGGAGGGAAGGAAGTGGGCAGAGAAGAGGCAGAGGCAAGGGCAGGCCACTACATTTAATCGGATCATTCAGATGCTTCCTGGAAAGCATACTGTGGCAAGGCACCTTCTCAGTCTTCCCAGCCTCCACTGCTTTTAGCCCTGGTGAGACAGGCTTGGGTAATGCGGTCCCCCTTGGGACACAGGGAAGTCTGTTCCCAGTATCTCCACCAGTCCTTTTTAGAGTATTTTTCTCCCTTGTGGGAGAGAATACTGCTTCTCCTCCTGGTGAGGCTCACTGTCTTGCTGCTCCTAACTTCCTGGCAGTAAGGCTCCTTCTCTCTCTCCTCTCCCCTCCTCCTTCCTTCCAGGGGAGCATTTAAAAAGGTCTCAGGCAGCCCTTAGTTGAAATCGGCTGATCCTAACTAACCTCAGGTAGCTCCCTCTCAGCTGATTCTAACTGATACCTTGGTAACCCCTTCTCAGCTGAACCTGATTGACCTGTAGTTACCCCCCAGTTGATAGGGAGGAGGGCCTTTTAATCCTCTGAGACTGATTTCTACCCTTCCCTTGCAGCTGTCGGTCCTGAGTTTATCACAATACCATATCTCTGAGAATTTTTCTTGGGTTTTTCTGATATGGGATATAAATCTTTCCATGGTGGTCAAGCCTATGATGTCTATTCTCCAATCTCTAATTGTTGGTTGCTTTTGGATTTCCATATTTATAGCACTAGTTTTTCAGCAATTATTAGTGCTCTGCTGAGCCAGTTTTTCATATTTATCCAGGTTCCAATTAGCATCCATTGGGTTTAAAATTACATATTTATCTTAACAATTTTTTCCTATAAAATAAAATTGTAACTCTGTAATCAAGTTCTGCCCAAAACTTATGCATGTAGGAGCGTTTTTAAATTAGTGCCTACCAAATCACAGCGTCAACATTTGTCTGACTTAATGGCACCTGTTTTGAAAAATCAGCAGGGGAGTCTAATGCATCCTCCATATGATTTTTGGATGGATTAACCTTAAGTGGTGGTCCAAGAAGCAGTTCAGAACACTGGCCAAAATTTGTTTCCTTTGGTTAGCAGAGAAGAATTGGCTCAGTTCCTCCTCCATTTCTTTATTAAGAAATCCGTGTTTAATTCAAATTTGCTGGCCCTGGGTGCATATGATGTTGCTGTAGGTCTTGATAATCTAGGTAATATTTGAATAAATGAAATATGGATTGGGTCGGATGTATCAGGCCTAAACTCATGAGAGATGGCTTGTCTAAATTGGATATAGTGCCATTCTTTCTTAGTTTCCAGAATGAACCTTTCTTTTAATACTGTAAAAAGGAAGAAGATACCATTTTCAGTAAATTGGCTGATGGTCAAAATCTCTTTCTTAATCCAGTCCAGCCAAATGATGGTGTTGCCTTCTGTACAGCATATGAGTTACTGCGGATAGAGGCCTTGGTATGTAGAAGGGGGTGATTTTTAAATTTACTAGACATAGTACGCCAAGTATTTCTGGCTGCCGCACTAATTGGTAATTGCTCTTCAGGGAATTGGTAGTAGTCCGGATGCAGCACATTGGGAAGGAGTAAAGGAGCAACTCACTCTGCTTCCATCTGGAGCCAATCCAGGGCTCTATAGCACAAGGAAATGAGCCACTGTGCAGCTTGGCTAATAATTATTGCTTGATGTTAAAGTTTACAGTTGGTAAATCTGAAACCACCTGCTTTGACAGGAAGCTGTAATCTGTGTGAGGAGATTCTGGGCTTGTTATTGAAAATGCCTATCTTTATCCTCCTGGCTTTTTTGGAGGATGGGATGTAGGGCCGTCCAGAGGATTCAGGGGGCCTGGGGCGCAAAGTGAGGGAGCTGCGGCGCTTGTACTCACCTGGCGACGGTCCGGGTCTTCAGTGGCATTTCGGCAGCAGGGATCCCTTTAGTCGCTCCACGTCTTTGGGCCCCCTGCCACCGAAGACCTGGACCACTGCCGGGCCAGGGCTCGCGGGACCCTTGCGGGGCCTGGGGCAAATTGCCCCACTTTCCCCCCCCGGGCGGCCCTGATGGGATGTATAAGAATTGACAGATGTATAGGGTGAGGTATTTCCAGCGTTCACTATTGCTTGGCAGGTATATTTTCATGATATATGATGGAAATTAGATTTTAGACTTTTTTTTTAATGTATCTACATTGACATAAACACATTGGAGGACCAGATAATAGGACTAATGTGAGCTGAGAATCTGGCATAAGGATTCTGGGAGTGCTTGATGGTAAGGAACTGCTTGGCCAAGTGGATTTTAGGGGAAATATTTTGGTAAAATGAATGTCAAGGAAGACCCAATTTATACAGAAAAATATTATAGATTTTACTGTAGACCTAGATAAGGGAGAAATCCCAAGAGTGGGATATTACCTCTGATGCTTTCAGATTTCCTGTCATCCCACCTGTTTTTTTTTTTTTCTTTTCCATCCATTGTGTATCATCGTATGCTTAGATTGTGAGCTTTTTAGAGCAGGGACCTTCTGCTTAGCATGATGTGGCACTTTTTGGGCATTCCATGTGCTAAAGCAAGTAAATAATAACACTACTGCTACTACTCAACAATTTGTGTGGTAATGATTTGTAAAATTGATTATCTTTTCTAAATAAACAGTTATAAGAAAATAATCCCTCGGACAGGGAAAGACTATTAAGGAAGGTGAGAACAAAGGTGAGAAAATCCATATGTTCCTGGAATTGCATGCAACACACAGACTCAGGCTAGGAGGAGGGAACTACCAGAAATAAAGAAAGAAGATCAGAAAGAAAAGCAAAAACATCTTTATTATTACCAGAGGAGCAAGTCATACACCAAAATAAAATATGCCTATTTTGAGATGTTAAAGACTTTTGGGTGAAATATGTGCTGAGAGCTTGAAAGCAAAACTTCTCTCTGATATAAACTTAGTTTGAAGGTTTTCTGACTCCTGGAGTCATAGAACAAGTACAAAGAAACAGGTTAATTTTGTGCTACCTCTTGGAAGCTATATGTATCTTAGCAAATGTTCATCATATTGGTGGTTTATTCTGGGAATGCTGGATAGCAGTAGGAGAGGTGAGAGGCACTTAAAAGGAACTGTATGGAACCTACAGTTTATGGTCCAAATACTCAGCTGCTGTCTTCAGTGAAGCTATGCTAATTTACAGCCGTTGAAATCTGGCTCTGTGTCTTCTTAATATATTAAATGTATCCTATAGATTTATTGCACAATATATTATCCTTTTCTTCCTTTTATACATACTGTTTTTATATCCTTTGTTGCCCCCTCTCCCGCCACGAACAAACAATCTGTAAAGGGAATGAAATTATGATTTATAGAAGGGTGGAGATAGACATACCTCTTACTTTCAGTGTAGTCAAACACTGTGGGATTTGGATAAATGGCGCCATCTGCTATTGTGTATGACACAGTTTACTGCATCATGAGCATTATTTAAATGTCAATCCATTCAAGAAATAGGTTTATGTGACTTTTTTTTAATGAACTGTTTGCTCTCAATTTGGCTTTTCTGAAAAATGCAACGCAATCCAGCTATCTGGTTAGAAGGAGGGAAATGGCACTTGTGACTTTTTGGGAATCACCCAGACCAGTAAGATTCTGTCTTGTAACACTGCCTTGTAACACTGGTGTCTTAATTCTATGATGCTATGGCTCAGAGCTCTGACACCAGTAGTCAGCCTACAAACATAGAGGTCTCAATCCCAACTTCCACCAGCCTAGTTACTCCTTTTAGGGTGACCTCAACAACCTCCTCTGATCCCAAGTTCCCCCAAAACCATCTCCCCAAGTTCTTAACTACCAGACACTTGGACTGTCCCCCTCTGATTTGTCACCCCTTAAAAAAGGGAAAGGATTTGAAGTGAAAGCTATCCAGAAAATGAGGACCAGCATCATAGGGTATGTCTACACAACAATTAAACAGTCCTGCAGCCCAAGTCAGTTAGCATGGGCCAGCTGCATGTTTTTAATTGCAGTGTAGAACTATCCTGTGATGCTGGCCCTCAGTTTCTGGATAGCCTTCACGTCAAACCCTCTTCCTTTTTAAACAATGTTTACAAGTCTCTCCCCCGCCCCTTAAACTATGGTAATTCATGGTTACACTAGAGCAGGGGTAGGCAACCTATGGCATGCGTGCTGAAGGCGGCACATGAGCTGATTTTCAGTGGCACTCACACTGCCCGGGTCCTGGCCACTAATCTGGGGGGCTCTGCATTTTAATTTAATTTTAAATGAAGCTTCTTAAACATTTTAAAAAACTTATTTACTTTACATACAACAATAGTTTAGTTATATATTATAGACTTGTAGAAAGAGACCTTCTAAAAACGTTAAAATGTATTACTGGCACACGAAACCTTAGAGTGAATAAATGAAGACTCGGCACACCGCTTCTGAAAGGTTGCCGACCCCTGCACTAGGGCAAACTCCCTCCTTCCTTAGTTTTCCACTGGGCTTTTCTTTTCAGTTCTAATGTCTTTCTATTAATTTAATGGTCCACCATTGTCTTTCCCTAGGTTGTACAATGCTAGGTGCTTGCAGTTAGTTTCTTGTAAAATGGGAGATGACTTTAAAACTACCTACCCAATGTGACTGTTTGCCCTTTCAGCAGCAGTGTGTGGTCCTCTTTTACTCTCTATTTAATTTTTAGAACAGAAAGTGAGAGATGAATTGAATGTTACCAGTGGGCCACAACTGCTGCTGGGGGCAGCTAGGCACCGAGGGAACAGAACAGGGGAAGAGAGCTGTGAAGAATCCAGGAAATCTAAGAAAAAGTTGAACCCACAAAGTATACTGGCAGGTCCAATAGCAGTATGCTAAATGAAACATACTATATAGTATGATATACAGTAACTCTTCACTTAAAGTCATCCCAGGTAACGTTGTTTCGTTGCTGATCAATTAGGGAACATGCTCATTTAAAGTTGCTCAATTCCCCCCCCATAATGTTGTTTGGCAGCCGCCTGCTTCGTCCACTGCTTGCAGAAAGAGCAGCCCATTGCAGCTAGCTGGTGGAGGCTTGGAACCAGGGTGGATTGACAGCCCCCCATCAGCTCCCCATTCCCCTAAGTTCCCTGTGCGGCAGCCGCCCAGCAGGCTATCAACTTCCGGCAGTTCAGCTGTCCCTCCCCCCACTGCCATGTGCTCCTCCTGCCCTCTGCTTTGGAGCTGCTCCTGGGAGCCTTCTGCTTGCTGTGCAGGGGTGGGGTTAATGTCAGGGTGTCCCCCCTGCTCCTGCCCCCCTTCTCCATACAAGGAGGAGGGGGAGACACATGACAGGGCTCAGGACTGAGGGAGCTTGCTGGCCGCATCTGCTGTCTCAACTTCCTGATCTACTTAAAAAGGCAATGTACTTAGAGTGGTGTCAGTGTACTTAAACGGGCAATGTGCATCTTTCTCTCTCCTCCACACACAAGGGTGTATGTCTCTGTCTGCCATGCTGTCTCACCTTCCTCCATTCGTGCTGCCTTGTAGAGTGTGAGGCTACATTAACAACGTGTTAACCCTTTAGGGCTCAGCCAAATGCTAGTTCATCATTTAGCAGAAAGGCATTCCCTGGGAAATATCCCACCCTCTTCCACCCTCTAACTTCACCACCTCAACCAAGCTTCACAATCATCATTGCTGTGTACAATATTAAATTGTTTTTTTAAAACTTGGTGTGTGTGTGTGTGTGTGTGTGTGTATGTGTGTGTAAATAAAGTTTTTTGTCTGGTGAAAAAAATTTCCCTGGGACCTAACCCCCTCATTTACATCAATTCTTATAGGGAAATTGGATTCGCTTAACATTGTTTTGCTTAAAGTCGCATTTTTCAGAACTTCACTGAACATAACTACAACGTTCAGTGAAGAATTACTGTATCACAGTTAGGAAGTTAAGTACTAGAAAAATTACCTAGGGAGGTTGTGGAATCTCTATCACTGAAGGTTTTAAAGAACAGGTTATATAAACACCTATCCGAGATGATCTAGATAATACTTAGTCCTGTCTCAGTGAAGAGAATTGGACTAGATGACCTATCAAGGTCCCTTCCTGTCCTCTAGGATTTCTATGACATCAGACCTGCCAAGAACACTGTTATGTAGACTACGGATACTAAGGCAGCATCTGAATATTTCCTTTATAAACTTGGCCTCTGTGGTGTAGAAAGGATTCTCGGGCAGGCTGGGGAGGTGTCAGAGAAGAAGGCACAAAGGACAGAGCACAATTTACTCCAGAAATCCAGGCCAGCAGAATACTTGTTGGGGAGCTATTACCCACCAGTGCAAGCAGCCTCAGAGCTGTTCTATCTTGCACTAAAACCAGCTCAGAATCTAGCAGTCTCCAAGGTTGGAAGACAGAAAAGTGGTAGGAAAAACTCCCAGCATTCTCAGTTGCACTACGTGTTCCTCTGGTGCATCCAGGGGCCTTGCTCAATAATTATAAAAGATCTCCACTCTACATGGTCAAATACCTTCTACATAATGAATAAACGCCTAGCGTCAGGGATCTCACATATGCCAAAAAATGAATAAGTTACAAATATGATATTGTCAATAATATATCATCTCAATAGAAACTTGATCTGATCTAAATACATTAATTCAGTTCCCAAAAACTTACTTCAGATTGACCAGTAGTGCCATGTCTGCTTCCAGAAAGTTGAATGCACTTATATTTAAACCTCTGAAAAACTGGAAGTACAGTGAAGGTACTCACTAGTCCTTCCCTGCAACATTAACTCTGCTCCCTGGAGCTGGCAAGAGAGCTGGGCACCTCACAGGAAGCACAAGAAGTCTGCTTTAGGACACCTCATTGTCACCAGCTCTGCCCTCTTCCTGGCCCCTCCATATTCCCTGTAGGGCTGGAGGGACCATAAGGAGGGGAAGGAAGGTGATAATCCATGTGCTGTAAGGAACACATTCTACCATTTGGAGGCAGCAAGAGGGAATGGCGGGAATCTCTAAACTCCACATTCCACTTGGGCAGTAATGAAAGAGGGAACAGGCTTTGCTCAACCCTCTGCAGCACAGAGGGATTTCAGAGGTGTGAAGTGGCTTCTTCATTTTAATGAGATGTTCTCAGATGACTCAGAACATCCCTGGAGATGAATACATTCTGACACAACAGCTCTGAGAGGGTGAACTTACTCATTCATCTCAATGGGCATTCTCTTCCTCCCTTTCTCTAAATCCATCCCAATTTTAAGACAATCTTGCTATGCACATGGGTTTTAGAGCAACTTGAATACAGACGCTCCCCGGGTTACGCAAACCCGACTTACGGAAAAAGTTCTGTAAGTTCCATAAGCTTTTTTTTTTTTGGCATAATTGTTGGGTATGCATTCCTGACTTACACAAAATTTGACTTATGCAAGGTGTTCCGGAACAGAATGCTTGCGTAAGTCGGGAAGCATCTGTACTAAAATCAGCTTCTTGTTCAGGGGGCCATATCTGAGGAACTCATTGTCCAAGTTACTCCAAATTGGCAGCATGAAGTGTACCCCACTACTGTTGTGGCATATACTACCGAAGATATTCTAACTATGTATGCAGATGTAAGAGCGATTTGAAAGTTTTTATAAATCATAATGTGGGGGTGGCTGTATATCAGGAACCCCTTCACCATTTGTCCCAAAATTTGTATTACAAACACTATTCCATCCCCTGTCATGACATGCCAGTTTTCAAGACAATCTCTTTTGTGGATATGGATTTTAGATAATTTTTTAAGTTAAAAGAAGCTTATAACATGGGGGTGGAGGAGTTGTATATCAGTAAGCCCTTGACCAAATAACCTCAGATGTTCACTGCAGACTCTACCCTAGAACCTTTTGTGGCATACCAGTTTTCAAGATATATGCATGTAGTTGTCTGAGCACTTTGATTATTCACATCAGCTCCTTATTGGAGGACGGTATCTGTAGAAGCCCTTGAGCAAATTATCCCAATGTTCACCACTAACTCTACCCAGGACCCTAATGTGACACAGCAATATTATGGTGAGGTGGTAGTGCCACCACAGTTAAGCTTGCATCAGGATTTCCATTTTAATAGGTGAAGAAGGTGTACAGAACTTCTGTCTTTTCAGCTGTTGTATCATTTTTAATTGTTTTTTGTAGTTCACTTTTTCATTTTTTTTATAACAGCTTGTGTGGGAGAGGGGGACAATATCATCTGAGGTTTGCTATGACTGTTCTAAAAAGGGCTGTATGACTAAAAGTTTATAATAATAATAATAATAATACTTAGCTTGTATATAGATCTGAACGCGCTTTATAGAGGATGAGGAAGTAAAATTGATTTGGATTGGTGATGTGAAAAGTCATGACAGAAAGACACTATGTAAAAATAGCTAAACTTGTATAAATTTTAATTTTGTAAATGATTTATTTTCTTTCTGTCTGGGAAATAAATCCTTCAGGATTTCATCATTTTAAGCTCCATTGAATGATGAGCAGAGCTGAGGTTTTTTGGGGGGGGAGGGGTGTTGGTATGCTGCAAGATGTTAATGGCTGCCATCAAGAGGGTCTTTGCTTTATAGATCATATCAGACCTGGTTAAAACTGATGGTTGTGCTAAACACTCTTTTTCAGACTAAATGGAAACAGCAATTAAGTCCCTTTTGCATAGTTGTGGCTGGAAACAATAGAAGCCACTGATCAGAAGCTAAACTGTGTGGTTTGAGGGATTCCATCATTGTACATGCAGGGGCTAGCAGATTGTTTTTGGCAGTGTGTGTGTATGTGTGATATCATTTATTTAGCTGTGACACTCTGAGCAAGTTTCCCAGACCCGAAGAAAAGCCTGTAAGCTCAAAAGCTCATCCTCTCTCACCAACAGAAGTTGGTCTAATAAAAGGTATTACCTCACCCACCTTGTCTCTGAGTGTAGAAGAGGCAGAAAGCCAAAAGAGCAAGCAGTGAGTGAGAGAGGCAGTTATTGAGTGTGGCCTTGAGAGAAAGCGGTGCGACAGAGCTCTTTGGGGGCATGGAACTTGCATGAGGCTTGGGAACACTGAACAAAGCTGCCTGCTGTTGGTTGTTCCTGCTGTGTTCAGGGAAACAGGACTTTGTGTATATTCTTTGTAAATAAACAGGATTGCACCAAAAAGTATACCTGACTTGTATTATTAATGTCTCCTCTTAAGAGAAACAAGGCCATAAGTTTTGGCCAACTGGTTGAGCCAAAGGGGCAACAGCAATCACTTGATTTTTGAATGTCTGATGAATCGTTCAGACCCCTTTTTCCAAGAAACTACAATACTTTGTGGGGTGAACTTGGATTGGTGTGAACTCTTGGTTTATGTAGATTGGATGAATGATTGTAAAAAGTTGAAATTGGTTTTCAATGTTTATTTTTCATGATAAACATAAGTTACTGTTTTGACTGGTGACAATATCCTGGAACTACTTTATTCCACCTTATGCCATTTCTTAAAATAGGGCTATCATGGATGCATTTCCTGATGCTCAGAGGAAACAGAATCATTCATAAATACCACACAGGCAATCCAGAAATTTCAGCCCACACACAAGAAACCATTTCTCAATAAACCATTCTGTCCTAATAATTACCTTAAAATATAAAGCATAGAGCAAACTCTCTGCTATTTGCCACAGCTTCTAAGGACCACCACAAAACAAAACAAAAAAGAAAACATTTCTTCAAAAACTGAAAACTTGTACATTTAGAAAAAGAACTTGTAAGAATTATAACCATACCAATAATAGTTGTTATATAATGTTTTCACAAAATACCTCTCAAAGTGCTTTACAAAGGAAGGCAAGTGTCATTAGCCCCTTTATACAAATGGGGAAACTGAGGCAGAGAGGTAAAGTTGCTTGCTCAAGGTCACATAGCAGGTCAGTGGCAGAACCAGGAACAGAGCATAGATCTCCTGATCTCAGTCCAGTGCATTATCCACTGAACAAAAGTGCCTCCCTTAAATTTTTGAAGCTATTATATTTTGGAGAAAAACCACTGTCCTGTACTGATTTCACCACTATAATAAACTATTTTAGTTAGCTGAATTTAAAAAAAATATTCCCAATTAATCAGTCGTGACAAGCTTCATTTTTTCCTCCTAATGCAACTAAAATTTTCATTAGTCAGTATCAGGATTAACCTATATCTTCTCTGTTGATCTCAACTTTGGGAATATGATCTGTCTTTTTAAAAACAAACCAAACAACCAGCCTCTACCCATTTCTGCTTGATCAGGTGGAAGTTGTGAAATATAAAGGGATTTATAAAAAATTCTTAAAGCATGCTTTTAAAAAAAAGTAAATAGATCATGTTAAGCTCCCCTCCAAAGATATTTTGTCCCCCCTTTCTGAGTGTCATGTTATGTCCATTAATTTCAGTGTACTGTATAATGATGAACATTTGACTATTGATCAAATAATGTTCCATCTTCAGTGATTTAATTTAACTAATCATTGGCCACATATATATACAGACTATTTGCTATACTTTGGGTCTAGTCCTGCAGTCCTTTCTCAGACATAATCCCCATTGACGTTCATGAGTATTTTGCCTGGATAAGGACTGCAGTACTGGGGCCTTTATCTGTATTCCAGGACACTGGATGCTTTTCATCCCAAACCAGTTGCTGCATAAGTGGCTTTCTTGTCTTTAGTCAGTATATAATTTTCAAAAAAAGATTAATATATTTCTGCCATGTTCATCCACTGCCAGCTGAAGATATTTTATGCTCTTCTTCTTCTTCCATCCTTCCAGTGTCTGAGTATTTTTAAGGGAAATATTAAACATTCTGGTTCTCTCACTGACTAGCTATGTAGTCCTATGCAAATTACTTAACTGTCCTGTGCCTCGGTTTCCCCTTCTATAAAATGGAGATGATGACGCTTGCTCACTTTTGGACAGTGCTTTCAGATCCTTGGAGAAAAAGTGCAATTATATATATTATTATTCTTCATTAAATTATCCAATTTTTTTAAAGTACATTGCACAAAGCACTGCAGTCATTGCTCAGACTGTACTTCCATGGAAGTATCTTTCTTTGGCTCTGAACTTTCAAATTGTACTGCATGTACCTTTGCAATGGCCCAGAAATCCATTGAAGTCAATTAGCTGGGTACATGGGTGCAGTAAACAATTTGATTTGAGGCCTTTCCTGGTATATTTTTTGTGACTGAGGACTAGAGCTGGTCTGAGATGCCAATTCACAGAAGTGATATATATTGCTACCTCTAGTCAACAGGGCTGGCTTTAGGAGGTGCGGGCAGGGCCGGCGCTATCATTTAGGCAGCCTAGGCAATCGCCTAGGGCGCCAGGATTATTCAGGGGGGTGGCATTTTGCCGGGGGGCGGCAGGTGGCTCCGGTTGAGCTGCCGCCCGCTGGTCCGCGGCTCTGGTGGAGCTGCCACAGTCATGCCTGCGGACTGTTGGCTGCTCACGCGGCTCCGGTGGACCTCCCGCAGGCATGCCTGGAGCAGCTCCCCCAGAGCCACGGACCAAAGGACCCTCCGCAGGAATGACTGCGGCAGCTCCACTGGAGCCGTGGGATCAGCGTGGGGGGCAGCGAAATGGCCGTGCGCCTAGGGCTCGAGAAACCCTAGCGCCGGTCCTCGGTGTGGGGGCCCAGTTCGAACAGATTTGATGGGGCCCCGGCAGCGCTGCCAGGTGAGAAATTAAAAAGGTGACTCTAGCCAGGGAAGGGATTCTCACTGGGCGCGTGGCCCTCTTCAGTGCGATCCCCAATTCGGGGGAATTGGTGGAATAGGCCTAAAGCCGGCCCTGCTAGTCAACACCCACAGCTCTGCATCAGGACTTGGGGAGCCGAGAGAGCCGGGAAGCCCTAGGCTCCCTGGTCCCAGGATAAGCCCCATAGTGGTCATACCCTGAAACTGCAGATCCTGGGAACCCGGCAGTAGCTCAGTGAAACAGACAATAATGTCAGTTTCATATTTTGTTTTTGGAAACGCCATGATCCATTGTTTCAGCAAATGTTGACTTCGCCAAGAATATTTAGCAAATTTGGTTTCATTGCAACGAAGAAAGAACCCAGGTCATGCAAATCTGAAATTCTGAAACATGAGTTGGCTTGGCTCCTGGATTCCCAGGGCAGAAGGGACCATTGTGATCCTCCAGCCTGATCACCTACATAGCATAAGCCATACAACTTCTCCCTAACAATTCCCAAGTGGTTAGAATGAACATTTCTGTTTACACCGCAGGATAAGAAGATGGCCCATTGCATTTCCTTTAATAAGCAGAAGTTGGAGTCCAATTAGATTCTTAGTCCAGCGTTCAGGCTTTCGCAAAGCAACCAGTAAATCCGTGCTGTGAGCCACTGGCAAGAGACAGGCAGGCAGAGCTCTGCGGAGCCGAGGCAGAGGTGCCGTTCCGGTGTGTGTGGGGGGGAGCTACCCCTCTGCCCGCTCGTCCAGCAGGGACCGGGGCAGGGGCTCGGCGCTCTCTGCGGCCGGGCTGCTGCATGACTCCGCCGCCGCCGCCGCTGCTGCATTTGCACGGAAGAAGCACGCGCCCCGCCCGTCTCGTCAGCCAGCGCCAGGGGCCACTGTCTCTCGCGCGCGCTCTTCCCCACCTCTGCGCCCGAGACCCCCTCGTCTCTTCCCGCTGCGTGCGCGCGCAGCGACAGTTGCAAGCCTGTGGGGAGGGGAGCGGAGCTGGGGCGCGCGCGCCTCAGAACAGTCAGAGGCGAACGAGCGATGGAGGAGGAGGTGCGGGCGCGCGCCGGGGATGGGGAAGAGCGGGGAGGAGCAGGCGCCGTGCGCGCGCTAGCGATGGGTAGGTGGGTAGAGGGGGACGAAGCGGCGCGCGCGCCCAGTCAGCAGCGAGAGCCCTTAGCAGCCGAGCGGCGAGGAGGGAGCCAGACGAGCTGGTGCCGCGGCGCTGGGACCTGTGGGGAAGGGGAGGGTGCCGCGCCCCCTGCGGACAGCGCCAGAGACACGCCCCGCGGGGCAGCATGAGGGCGGCGGTGCGGCTGTGATCCGCGCCGCAGAGGGGCAGCCCCGTCCCCGGCTCCTTGGCTGCGGCCGCCCCCAGTCCCCGTCAGAGCGGTGCCCCGGGAGCTATGAGCCATGAAGCCTCCTGGCAGCAGCGCCCTGCGGCAGCCCCTCGCCGGCCGCAGCCTCCGCGAAGCCGCCTCCTGCCTGAGGCTCCGGCCGCCGTGCCGCCTCCAGCTGCTGCTGGGGCTGCTGCTCCTCTCCGGCCCCGCCTGGCCCCAGCCCTGGGGGGCTGCTGAAGCCACCGGTGGGTAGAAAGCTGCCCTTGGCGCCGGCAGCCGGCACAGGGGACACAGGGTGTGTGTGTGTGAGATCTGTCCATCTGTGTGTGTGAGAGACAGGTGTGTGGGTGTGCAAGAGAGATCTGTCCATCTATCCATTTCACCCACCCCAGTGATCTTCTATGCCAGCCTGTTTTCTGCATTTAATAGTAATTGTCATATCTCCCCATATGACCCTGTCATATCTCCAAATATGGGGTGTGTGTCTATATTTGTGCATTTTAAAAATACCTAGCAGTAATGGGTTAAAATCCTCTTTAAATCTTGTATTCAGTGGGGGGGAGGACATGTATAAAATGCTTTGATGAAGCTGAAACAAAAAGTGTTTGGGAGGGTATTTTGTGATGTTTGTGGGAAGAACATATCTGAAAATACAATATGTTTTCGAAGGTCTGGTTTCCTTTGAGCTGCATTTAAATGAAATGCAGAATGCTGGATACAATTGTTTCCAATATGCCATTATTATTATTATTACTGCTATTATATTGCTTGCCAGATTGATTGATACCAGATACCTTGAAAATGAACGGAAAGGAAATGGGGGCTTGAGCAGGAAAACCCTGGAATGCCGCCTGCTAGAAGTGCTCTTGGCATTCTCAAAGTTAGAAGAATAGGGAAAATTGCCATTATGTAAAGGGAATTGATTAACATTCAGTGCACATAAACTCGGGACTCAAGTTGTCTTAGGAATGTGGGGAGTGTTCCCACCAGTTTCACAGATGTATGCATGGTTCACTACAGCACAGTGTGCCCGTGTGCTGCCAGCACAGAGAAGTATAAGGGAGGACTGCATGTCTATTAAGAGATTTCCCCCTCCCTTCCCCCAAGATGAAAGGCTTTAAAATACTCAACATCCGAGATTGCATGTGGAAAATATACATGAATTTAAATAATACATGATAGCAGAAAACGTTTGAAGTGTAAAAATAAATCAAACATACTTCATTAATGAGCAGCCTATTATTTCTGTTTAAGTGAATAATACACTGGAATACAGCAAAACATATCTCTAGCTTCATTTTATGGAAAGAGACACATTCTGCACTTTAGTTTATGGCAGACTATTTTTCTTCCTCAGCTCTGCATTGGAATGAAACTGCAGGAGGAATAGCAGGAACACTGTCAGATAAAGAGAATACATTTCTACAGAGTAACAGCAGTAGCAGTAAGAATAACAACCAGAGCAATGAAATCCAGAAAGAAATCACACTGCCTTCAAGACTGGTCTATTATATCAACAGAGACTCTGAAAGCCCTTACCATATCCTGGACACTAGGGCAAGACACCAGCAGAAACACAACAAGGTAGAGACAAAAGAGACGATGTACAGTAGCTTAAAAGTAATAGTATCTGTTGTGGAACTGTATTACTTTAGAATATTTATTTAGCAGGACACTAAGACTTGGAGGTCATTGCACCACTTTTAGAAGTGAAAGAAAAAAACCTCACAATTAATCTAGAATACTTTTCCACTAAGAAAAAAATAATTGTGGAAATTTAAAGATAGGCCTGATTTGAAATTCTAGATTCATATCCCTAATCCTGGTATTTCAGGGAAGTTGTGGAATTGGATCACAATTCAGCAATTTTTTGGTCTATAATCCCAATATAGATCACATTGGTTTGACTTAATCTGAATTGTAATACTGTATGCAGCAAAATACTCTTTAAAATTGTGCTAGACTACTCAAGTATTTGTGGCCTTTGCCTTGTTTTTAAACATGAGACCATTTAACTCAAAGTGTTGCTAAATGAACTAAATTCTGGTTTCCTGCTAATGCATGCACATTAACAATAATTATAAAAGTTGCCAGTTTTCAAAATCTTTAGTCAGAAACTGAACACTTCTATAATTACAAACTGAAAAAAATTGTTACTTTAATATTTACCTTATGCTGATACAGATTTATAAACCTGAGCTGGTCAGTAGAAGTGTGCCTGAACTGGTGTGTGATTTAGGAATATGGTATTGGTTTTGTGTAATGATCTGGTCTAGAAGTAAATATACCTCAAAATATCTCTTTCATGCCATTTTATATTACTTGAAAAATGCTTTTCCATTGAAAAAGGATGAAGGAATTTTACTCCTGCCCATGGATTCTGCATTAAAAAGATAACATTTTGGAAGGTGAAGAGGATTTGTGCCCAATGGTCTGTAATGGGATATTAGATGGGGTAGGATCTGAGAATTCTTTCCTGGGTGCTGGCTGGTGAGTCTTGCCCACATACTCGGGGTTTAACTGATCGCCATACTTGTGGTCGGGAAGGAATTTTCCTCCAGGGCAGATTGGCAGAGGCCCTGGAGGTTTTTTGCGTT
Organism: Gopherus flavomarginatus; assembly: GCF_025201925.1. Taxonomy (NCBI): domain Eukaryota; kingdom Metazoa; phylum Chordata; order Testudines; family Testudinidae; genus Gopherus; species Gopherus flavomarginatus. Next base: position 19,494,416 of record NC_066626.1, on the reverse strand, counting down.
CCTCTGCAGCATGGGGCACGGGTCACTTGCTGGAGGATTCTCTGCACCTTGAGGTCTTTAACCACAATTTGAGGACTTCAGTAACTCAGACATAGGTTAGGAGTTTGTTCCAGGAGTGGGTGGATGACATTCTGTGGCCTGCATTGTGCAAAAGGTCAGACTAGATGACCATAATGGTCCCATCTGACCTTAAGTCTATGAATTTATGAAAGAAGAGATCAATGTCTCCGTTCTTATCATGAAAAGTTGGATCTGTGTATAGAATACTGCTATGAGACTCTGATGCATTGTTGTTCCTATTGAATTAGATTAGATTTCTACTAAGATCAAACAAATTCCCTACGCTTGATGTTATTTAAATAAATGATTGTGAATTTATTAATATTTTGACTTGCATTGTATAACATTTTATAGCTTATGGTAATTTTGAGCTAATTATAAATAATATCATTTGGGCCTCCTCATTTAAAATTATTCTGAGTCTCTAATTATGGTTTAATGAGGAGGGAGGTGCTTACTAGGTAATTCAGCACAGAATACAAGATCCTGGCAGGTACTGATGGATACTCATGCCATTTCTAGCAATATTCTAGAGTACTATAGAAAAGTGAGTCCATTGCTGGAATTCTGTTTAGTTAGCCTCATTTTCCTACTAGGCTACTTGCAGAAATGACATCACAGTATCTCACAGGACTGAAATGTCATTTTCCAAAGTGTGGACTCATGGGGTTGTGTGTGTGTGGGAGGTTAGGGAGGGTGGAGGTAGAGGGAGAGGAAGTTTGAAGTATTTTACAAAATGATAAATGGTAGGGAATAATATGGCATGTTTCCCAAAAGGAGTGGTAGCACTAGCACATAGAAAAAATATTTCATCTACACATTTCTTTGATGCCGGATTCTGAACAATTTCCAGAGGAAATTTCTACATTTATCCATTTGTCCAGCTCCTCTTTAAGAAAATTATTATATAAACAAAATTTGGTAAAGCTCTTTGTATTATAATCGTTGCCTATCTTTGACTTCATGTATTGCTTTTCTAGATTTCTATGGAAATATATTTCCTTTATGTAGTTGCTCATTAGAAATTCTTTATTCTCTTTCCTTAGTATCTTCCAAATTTACTGATAAGGATGGTCTTGCTCTTTTCTCTTCTGACTTCTTGCAGAAAGGGAAAACCCAAGGTGGAAATTCAGGGTGGTGGAGTGTGGGGAGTAAAGTGTTTGCAGGCCTCCAGAAAGATTTGAGGATGTAGGTCTGGGAATAATGTAGTTGATCTGAGATTTGTGGGGAAATTTTGCATGTCTTGGAGTACCCACACATCCCGTCACTTTACCAGTCTCTCCCTGTGTTACTTCTCCATGTATATTATTTTTTAAGGAGTTTTGATGCCATTCCTTACCTCCCTGTGCCCTAGTCTCCACCTCAGGTTTGTATAGAACAGTGGTTCTCAAACTGTGGGTCGGGACCCCAAAGTGGGTTGTGACCCCATTTTAATGAGGTTGCCAGGGCTGGCATTAGACTTGCTGGGGCAGAAGCTGAAGTCCAAGCCTCACTATCCTGGGTCGAAGCCAAAGCCCGAGGGCTTCAGCCCTGGGCAGCTGGGCTCAGGCTTTGGCTTCAGCTCTGAGTGGTGGGGCTCAGGTTACAGGCCCCTCACCTAGCGCTAAAGCCTTTGGGCTTTGCCCATCCACTTCGGGTGGTGGGGCTTGGGTGGGCTCAGTCTTCAGTCCCCTCTCCTGGAGTCACGTAAGTTTTGTTGTCAGAAGATGCTTGTGATACAATGAAGTTTGAGAATCCCTGGTGTAGAAACAGTTGATGGAGCAGAACTCTACAGGAGTTAATGCTGATCTTGGTAGCATTAATTTCAATGGGTATGCTCAGGGCTGAGTACTGTGTAGAGTGGCTCTCGTTTCCACTCAGCTGTGCCCCTTTGACATGACTAGCCCCACTATGCAATATTCTTAAAGGGGAGTTTCTGTAAGCTTGAAGGTCAAGCAGAACATGTCTTGTTGGCTCTCTTCCTTGATGAGTTTTTGCCCTTTTGGAGCTGAACTTCCACTGCTTTGATCCCTTTCACATAGCAATGGGATTGACTGTGCTTTTACTGGATTCTCCCTTGTGCATTGCATTAGGTTTAAATTGCTCAACTGTACTTCCAAAGTGCTGACAGTTCCAGTCGAGCTTATATTTTGTAGCTTGTCCCATACCTATCCTCTTCTTTTCATTTACTCCACCCACTCCACCAACAATTCCTCCCTCAACATTTTGTTTGTTTCCTCCTCCTGTGTATTTGTATCATGGAGGACAGCACAAAAATTCACTAAAAATGCATAATCTCCCAATCACAGTTTGCCAAAGTGCTGCCCTTACCACATGAAATGAGTGGGTTTTAAAAATCCTTTTCCAGATATTATAATGACAAATAAGCAAGTTATATGCACCTTTGGATTTCCCACTGCATTCTGTTTTTTATATGTCTGTTTTGTTTTGGAAGGCCTTCTGGTCAGGAATTGCCTTTCATTAATTATTGTAAAGAGGTGATCACATTGTAAGTGATAAATTAATAATTTTCAAAATCAGAAACAAGAGGTCTATTTTTAGGATTGAAAATTTAGGTATAAATAGCCAGGGGGCAAACATGGCAGCCTTTTTAAAATGTGCTAATTAGTTAAGGAAAGGTTTGATATTTTTATGCATTTTAATGAGATGAATGACCCCAAATCTTGTTTTGTGAGCATTGTTTTATTGCATCTTTTATATGTAATTGATACTGAAGTGCCTAGAAATGAATGGCCTAATTCTGCAAGCCCTCTGTGTAGCTGCCATTGATGTTAATTAGAATGAGAGCTCCCCATATGGTTGGCTGTGGGATTGGGCCTGAATGCCTTCTAAATGCTGAATCACTATGCAAAGCTTATGGATATATTAGTGTGTAAAATGAGAGAGGTGTATGTCGGAGGAGAAATAGAGCAATGCAGAAAGGTTTTTAAAATAGCATTTTTTTTCTTTTAAAAATCTCTTCCTGATGGTAAAGTGTTTACAAGATGACTATTTTGGAAGATATATATGAATTAAAGAGATACTGTCAAGATAAAAATAATGGGTTGTGTTCTCTTCCCAATTATACTAGTATAACCCAGTTGCAATAATTAGGATCACGCTGGTGTAACTAAGAGGAGAATTTGATCTTATATATTTTTTTAAAGTCCTTACTTTAAAGTCCTACACTTGTGACAGTACTGATTATTTAAAAACTCTTTCTGCTGTTTTAACTTATTTGTCTATTCAATTTTCATTTTCTGTTTCTTTTCTGTAGTGCTTGGGTTGCGAATGCTGCGGGGGGATGTCTAACAAACAAGAAAGCTATATAACTGAAATTCGAAGTATTTCATTAAAACATTTCCTATAGATATTAAATTGTGGGGACTTAAATTATCTTTGGGGTCTAAATCCTTTGTCAACATCCATTTATATGAAAAACGTGTATTTCATAAATACAAATGTCTTATGAACAACAAAATATACTACAGTATACTAAACATTGATGATACAGTATACTAAACATTGATGATGAATAATTACATAAAACATAGTGAGGGACTGAGTGGATCATGAAGATTAGTAATGGGATATAGTACAGAGCTTTTAATCTGTATTTCATCAGTACAAATAAGGCCTAGGACATCGGTGACTGGCAGAAGGTAATGACACCTGTGCGGTTGGTTTATGTGTAATGTGCTGGTGGTTTCTTTTAATTCTTGTATTCTTGTGTGGTGGATGCATGACCACTGTTATCATGTCATCTGTTATCATTGTAACTTAGTCCATGACCCAAGAGTTTGCACTCTATTTTAAATATTTTTACAGTAAATGCATAATCAAGACCTGATCCTGCCTGGGGCCCTTACTTGCTACTGTAATACAAGTACTGGTAATTAAACAGACAAACAGAAGAAACAACCTGCTACATCAGGTCATGACTGAGGCACAGCCACAGTGCAGTGTGGGGAATCGTGCACTCCTACTGTGTATGCTGTACATATTCTGTGGCTAGAGGACTTTAGTCTCCACTGCTGCAAGCCTGGTTGTGTACAGAAGTGCTATAGCCATTTAAAAATATTTTTAAAAATTGAAAACTTACCACACTTAATTTTTTTTTAAAAGTAGTCTTTAGCAGAGCTGATTGTCTTGTCAGGTAAACAAACTATTTGTGTATCTTTTAAATCTATTTGCAATCTACTGTATATGCTTGCACAAGCATCTTACGCTACTTAGGCCAGTGGTCCCCAACCTTTTCCGGATGGCGGACGCCGGACGACGAGCCACCGAGGACTGTGGCCGGCGGACAAGCATCTGCCAAAATGCCGCTGAGAAGTGGTAACGTCAGGAGGCGTCGCCACCGAAAAGCTGCTGAAAATCAGTGGCATTTCGGCGGAGATGCCTCTTTGTGACACTGCTTTTCGGCAGCTATTTTGGTGGTGACACCTCTTGATGACGCTGCTTTTTGGCTGCATTTTGGTGGATACTTGTCCGCCAGCCAGTACGCGGGCGCACGTAGATGCCCTAGCGGGCGACATGGCAAACGCGAGCACTAGGTTGGGGACCCCTGATTTAGGCTTTGTACCCCCCAGTGATTTTTCTGTTTATCATCTCTTCATTGAAAGGCCACCATAATTAGGTCTAAATAGTGTAAATTATCAGTAAGGCCTCCCAATCTTTTTTGTCTTCTCATCTTCCACATTTTTCTCTGATCCTAGACAGAAACCCACTGTCATTATCTTTTTGGTGAGATGAAAGCTTGAATTTCTAAGTTAAAGACAGTGCAGCGCTGAATGTTGAATGTATTTCTCCTTCAGCATCAAGCAGAATATTTTGAAACATTTTGGTACCTGAATGCTTTTTTGGCTCCATGGCTGAGAAGCTCATCAGGCTAGCAACCTATTTTATTTCTGAAAAATTACCAAATATATAATAGAACATGTTCTTGGTTGGGATAATAGCACACCTGTACTGCATTATAATGTATTTAGATTCACCTTCACCTTTTGGTATTATCCCAGAAAGATGCATGCAAGTGTAATATTTTATAGACATTAAAATATTCCTATTTTGTTTGTAAGAAAATCAAATTTTCCTGGAGAGGGAGTATTTAGAATAGGAGTTTGAGTCAGTACTTTGGCTTCTATTCCTCCCATGCCACTGACTGACCTTGGGACGCTACATCCTTCAATTTCTTTATATATAAGTTGAGCATAATTCCTTCATTACAGGGGTATTATGAAGTTTATTAATGTGGAGTGCTTTGAGATCATAGGGTGAAAGGCAGCATATAAGTTGTTATTTTTGCCCTTATCCTCTTCCCTCCCCCCGATATTATTTATTAATTTATTTGTTGCATCATCTTAAGTTAAGGCAATACAGAGAACCCATCACTCATTATAGTGAGAAGTCACTCACATGAGTAGTTCAGTTGAAGTCAGTAGGACTACTTCTGTATAAGGAGGCGTTTACCATCTGGGTCTTAAATTTATAAATCATTGGGCAGGGATTCTATGTTTGTATAGAACGTGACATCCTGGGGGCCCTGACTCTAATTAAGTCTTTGGGCACCTTGTCAATACAGATAAACAGTAATTTCCCAGGCATCACTATTTAAAAATTACAGTTAGTAAGAAGATGCTGGGTACAGAAGATAAACTTTTATGTGAAAAGTAAGCAGGAGCAGATGAAACCCTAAGGAAGCAAGTCTTCATGCAAATAAAATGAGTTCCAGTTGAAATAATCCTTTGGAAGACTGTGCTCCTCAGAAGGCTGTGTAGTATCTTATGATGAGATGATACTATGTCTCTATTTTCTACTTATGTAGTCAGGCCTACTGCTCTTCACTCCTGATATGTCAATTAAATCTTTCCCTAATTTACCTGCCGTTGGATCGAAAATGGTCTCGTACATTATAAACACTATTCAAAGCAGTGGCTTTCAAGAATATGAGGTATATGTTTTTAAAAAAATATTTTCCAAACAAACCAGTACCTTCAAATATTAGAGTTAAGGTTACCCTTCTCAAACACAGCACCTATCCTGAGTTTTAAAACAGAGTTTTATAACTTGTTTCATATGTACATTACTGCACTAATGAAGGCACTTTAGAATTTTTTTTTAATATAAGTGCTCTAATTAATTTCATGATCTATCATGTAAAGTTTGTACATATGTAAGTTTGTAATTTTTACATGTATGGCACTTGGCCTGGTTTACATTACAAACTTGTGTTCTTATAACTATGTTGTTCAGGGTTGTGGAAAATCCGCACCCCTGAGCGATGCAGCTATACTGACCGAACTCCTGGTGTACACTGTGCTATATTGATGAGAGAGCTTCTCCTGTCGACACAGCTACCATCCCTCAGGAAGGTGGAGTACTTAATGCTGACGGGAAGAGCTCTCTTGTTGACATAGGTAGCACCTTCGCTAAGTGCTACAGCAGCGCAACTGTACTGTTGCAGCACTAAGTGTAGAAAAGCCCTTGGAGAATTGGCTGGCATGTGATAAGGCTGATTATGAGAAATACTGAGAACCATCTGCAAAGTACTGAGCACTCTCAGCGCTTTGCATGATTGGGACCTTAATGATCCTGTGACGTTACACCCCATATTCTTCATAGAAATATAGTTATGATATGCATATGGCATTACCAAGATATATTTTATGCAAGATGGCTCATGTAAGGTATCATTGGAAAAGTTATGATTTACTGAATGTGATTATCCAGTTTGTATGCATGTATCATTTCTGTGTCTAAAGTTAGGAATATTGACTATGTAACAACAACAACTGTGTGTGTATTTGCGAGACACCCACGAGACAATTGGTCATCACAGCTTTGATGGGCTGTTAGGAAGAAACAGTAAGACTGAAGATACTAATTTCTCTCCTTCCTGAGAGGCATCCTGGGATGTAGATGTGACACTACCAGGTCAGGTGATAAGATCACCTGATACAAAATACCACCTTGAACACTGCTTGTACTTTTCCTCTGTAGATGGTTGCGGATCAGACAAAGGTTTCCTGCCTTAGGAAAATAATTTTTAAGCCTGAGGGGAGAAAGGGAAGGTTTAATCTATACCAAGGATTGGCAACTTTTGGCACACAGCCCATCAGGGTAATTCGCTAGTGGGCTGCGAGACAATTTGTTACTTTGACCATCTGCAGGTACGACACCCGCACCTCCCAGTGGCCGTGGTTTGCTGTTCCCAGTCAATGGGAGCTGCAAGAAGCGGCGGCCAGCACATCCCAGCAGCCCCCGCCGCTGCCTGCAGCTCCCATTGGCTGAGAACAGCGAACCACAGCCACTGGGAGGTGTGAGGGGCCGTGCCTGCAGACGGTCAACGTAAACAAAATGTCTCGCAGCCCGCCAGCAGATTACCCTGATGGACTTTGTGCTGAAGGTTGCTGGCCCCTGATCTAGACTCTCCTACATTGCCTACCCAAGAAGAAGGACTGCTGAAAGAACCTGAGGGGGAAAAAAGGAACTAACCTGAAGGGAAAGGCATGGGTGAGTCCAAACTGAGACAAGGGGCCAGACTGTAAGAGGAAATAACTGGAACTCTGAGCTGCAGAAACTCCTTCCTGCCTACTTCAACATTTAGCATGAGAAATTACATTTTGTAACCTGTTTCTTTAGTGAATCAAGTTTAGTTTGAGTGTTTTGTTTTATTTGCTTAGTAATCTGCTTTGTTCTATTTTCTGTCCCTTATAGTCACTTGAAATCTGCCTTTTATAGTTAATAAATTTGTTTTGTTTATTATTAAACCCAGTTTATGCAATTTCTAAGGGAGATGGGGAGGAGAAGTTGTGCATATCTCTCCTCACATTGAAGGAGGGGGAACATTTTTATGAGTTTGTGCTGTGCAGATCTTTCTGTACAGCACAAGACAGTATTATTTTGAGTTTATTCCCCAAAGGGGTGTGCATGTGAGTGCTGGGTGAATCCTCTCATGCAGAGCTGACTTCAGTCTGTGTCTGCAGTTGGGTGTGGGCCCCTGACCTCACTGTGCATGCTGCAAGGGGCTGGAGAGCCTAATTCAGCAAAACGGGGTATCAAGGTTCCTTCCCCACTCTGAACTTTAGGGTACAAATGTGGGACCTGCATGGACACTTCTAAGCTTAATTACTAGCTTAGATCTGGTACACGGGCACCATCCAGAAGTCAGTGTCTGGAGCACTTCCTGTCCCCCCAAAACTCTCCCCTCCCTGGGTGGCCTTGAGGGACTTCACCAATTCCCTGGTGAACACAGATCCAATCCCCTTGGATCTTAAAACAAGGAAAAATCAATCAGGTTCTTAAAAAGAAAGCTTTTAATTAAAGAAGAAAGGTAAAAATCATCTCTGTAAAATCAGGATGGAAAATACTTTACAGGGTAATCAAATTCGTATAGCCCAGAGGAACCCCCTCTAGCCTTAAGTTCAAAGTTACAGCAAACAGAGGTAAAATCCTCTCAGCAAAAAAGGATATTTGCAGGTTGAGAAAACAAAAATAAAACTAATCTGCCTTGCCTGGCTGTTACTTACAATTTTGAAACATGAGAGACTGGTTTAGAAAGATTTGGAGAGCCTGGATTGACGTCTGGTCCCTCTTAGTCCCAAGAGCAAACAACCCCCAAAACAAAGAGCACAAACAAAGACTTCCCTCCGCCAAGCTTTGAAAGTATCTTGTCCCCCTGTTGGTCCTCTGGTCAGGTGTCAGCCAGGTTTACTGAGCTTCTTAACCCTTTACAGGAAAAAGAGACATTAACCCTTAACTGTCTGTTTATGACACGCCCCCCCAATCTCAGACAGTGTTGAACCACACTGGCGGTGATTTCTTCCTAGAACTTTAGAATAAACAGATTAATAAAACACATGCACCTTACATATACTACTATTATGTAAAACAAGATTTTTCACATTTCAAGGACAATTTTTAACCAGTTGATTCTGGGAAACTTTCACGGGAGAGTGCATCAGCTACTTTGTTAGAAGCTCCTGAAATGTGTCGAATTTTGAAATCAAAATCTTGGAGAGCTAAACTCCATCGAAGAAGTTATTTGTTGTTTCCATTGGCAGTATGAAGGCACTTTAGCGCAGCATGGTCGGTTTGGAGCTGGAAACGCCGTCCCCAAACGTATGGGCGTAGCTTTTCCAGGGCATACACAATGGCGCAGCATTCTTTTTCACTGATTGACCAGTGGCTTTCCCTCTTAGACAGTTTCTTGCTGAGAGAGACAACAGGATGAAATTCGTGATCTGGTCTTTTCTGCGTTAAAACTGCTCCTACATCACGCTCAGGCGCATCTGTGGTTACTAGGAATGGTCTGTCAAAGTCAGGGGCCCTTAGCACAGGGTCAGACATGAGCGTTGCCTTAAGCTGGTTAAAGGCCTTCTGACACTCATCAGTCCACGTAACTGCATTTGGCTGGGGCTTTCTGGTGAGGTCTGTTAGTGGGGCAGCGATTTGGCTGTAGTGTGGTACAAATCGCCTGTAATATCCGGCCAAGCCTAAGAAGGATTGGACCATTTTCTTTGACTTTGGGACAGGGCACTTTTGGATAGCATCCACCTTGGCCTGTAGGGGAGTTATCGTTCCTTGACCCACCTGGTGTCCATGGTAAGTCACTCTGTTTTGGCCTATTTGACACTTTTTAGCCTTAACAGTTAGTCCTGGTGCGCTCGAAGACTTTTTTCAAGTGTTCCAGGTGTTCTGCCCATGAATCAGAAAAAATGGCCACATCATCGAGGTAGGCAACTGCAGATTCTCCCAATCCTGCTAGGAGACCATCTACAAGTCTTTGGAAGGTAGCAGGTGCATTTCACAGCCCGAAAGGGAGCATATTAAATTCATACACTCCTGCATGGGTGATGAAAGCTGACCTTTCCTTGGCAGGTTCATCTAGCGGTACTTGCCAGTACCCCTTGGTTAAGTCTAATGTAGAGATGAACTGGGCACGTCCCAATTTCTCCAATAGCTCATCAGTGCGTGGCATTGGATAGTTGTCGGGACAAGTCACAGCATTTAGCTTATGGTAGTCTAGGCAAAAGCGTATTTCCCCATCTGGTTTGGGTACTAGGACCACTGGAGATGCCCATGCACTGCTAGAGGGGTGGATTATACCGATCTGTAGCATGTTTTGGATCTCCCATTCTATAGCAGCTTGGGCATGAGGAGACACCCGGTAGGGTGGTGGTCTAATTGGGTGAGCATTACCTGTGTCAATGGAGTGGTATGCCTGTTCGGTCCGTCCTGGGGTGGCTGAGAACATTGGGGCGAAGCTAGTGCACAGCTCCTTGATGTGTTGCCGCTGCAGACATTCCAGGGTTGTGGAGAGGTGCACCTCTTTCACGCCACTATCACTTTTCCCTTCGTAGTAGACACTCTCAGGCCACTCGGCGTCATCTCCTCCCTGGGCTGTAAACTGACAAACCTTTAATTCTCTGGAATAAAAGGGCTTTAGAGAATTAACATGGTGCACTTTAAGCTTTAGGGTTGAGGTGGGGAATGCTATGAGATAGTTAATAGCTCCTAGGCGCTCTTGGACCGTGAATGGTCCTTCCCATGACACTTCCATCTTATGGGCCTGTTGCACCTTCAAGACCATAACCTGGTCTCCTACTTTGAAGGAACGCTCTCTGGTATGTTTATCATACCAGGCCTTTTGCTCTTCCTGAGCATCCTTTAGGTTTTCTTTAGCAAGGGCTAAAGAGTGTTGGAGGGTGCTTTGTAGGTTGCTTACAAAGTCTAGAATGTTAGTTCCTGGAGAAGGCGTAAACCCCTCCCATTGCTGCTTCACCAACTATAATGGCCCCTTAACCTCATGGCCATACATAAGTTCGAATGGTGAAAACCCCACACTGGGATGTTGTACCGCCCTGTAGGCAAAAAGCAACTGCTGCAACACTAGGTCCCAATCATTGGAGTGTTCATTTACGAATTTACGTATCATGGCCCCCAAAGTTCCATTAAACCTCTCAACCAGGCCATTGGTTTGATGGTAATAAGGGATGGCAACCAAGTGATTCACCCAATGAGCTTCCCACAGATTTTTCATGGTCTCTGCCAGGAAATTAGTTCCCGAATCTCTAAGGATGTAGGAGGGCCAACCTACCCTGGCAAAAATGTCTGCTAAGGCCTGGCACACAGTTTTAGCCCTGGTGTTGCCTAGAGCTACTGCTTCAGGCCATCGGGTAGCAAAATCCATGAAAGTCAGTATGTTCTGCTTTCCCCTGGGGGTCTTTTTTGGGAAAGGACCCAGAATATCCACAGCTACTCGCTGAAATGGGACCTCAATTATGAGAAGTGGCTGGAGAGGGGCTATGACCTGGCTTTGGGGCTTCCCCACTCATTGGCAGACCTCACAAGCCCGGACATAATTAGCAACGTCCTTGCCCAATCCCTCCCAGTGGAAGGACTTCCCCAAACGGTCTTTGGTTCTATTCACCCCAGAATGGCCACTGGGATGATCATGAGCTAAGCTCAAGAGCTTTACCCGGTACTTAGTTGGAACTACTAACTGTCTTTGAGGACGCCAGTCTTCCTGGTGTCCACCAGAAAGAGTTTCCTTGTATAAAAGTCCTTGTTCTACAACAAACCGGGATTGGTTAGAAGAGCTGAGAGGCAGTTGGGTGCTCTGTGCCGCCACCCAAGCTTTCTGAAGGCTGTCATCAGCTTCCTGCTGAGACTGGAACTGGTCCCTTGAGGCTGGAGACATCAGTTCCTCCGTAGACTGTGGATTTGGGCTTGGTCCCTCTGGAAGCGATGTAGGTGATGGGGTTGTTTTCGTTAATGGTGAACCGCTTTCTGCTGGTGCACTATGTGATATTTCAGGCTCTGGCTGAGCCTCTTGGGTAGGGTTGTCTGCTGCTTCTGCCAGTTCAGGCCTGCTGGTGCCCTCTAGCATTGGAGTTGTAGATGGGTTTGCAAGCGCTGGAGTCAGTGCTGGCAACGGTTCTGGTGCTGGTTGCTTTTCCAGTTCCGGTTCTGGGACTGGATGCACTATGGCTGTTGCAGTCATTGGCAGGGGATCCGGTTCCACCACCTCTGTGTGGGTCTCTGGTAACACAGACGGGGCCCTTGTGGATGGCTCAGGAACAGGGATGGGTGTGGAAGCTTGTTTGGCCTGGCTGCGTGTGACCATTCCCACCCTCTTGGCCAGCTTCACATGGTTGGCCAAGTATTGCTCCAGTAGCATGGGGATAGGATAATTGTCATAGACTGCAAAAGTCCACATTCCTGACCAGCCTTTGTACTGGACCGGCAATTCAGCTGTAGGCAAGTTTACAGATTTTGATATGAATGGGTGAATTGTCACTTAGGCCTCTGGGTTGATGAATTTGAGATCCACTAAGGATTGGTGGATAGCTGACACTTGTGCCCCCGTGTCTCTCCACGCGATAACCTTCTTTCCGCCCACTCTCAAATTTTCCTTTCGCTCCAAGGGTATTTGAGAGGCATCTGGGCCTGGGGATCTTTGGTGTGATTGTGGTGTAATGAACTGTAATCGGTTGTGGTTCTTGGGGCAGTGGGCCTTTATATGTCCCAGTTCATTAAATTTAAAACATCGCCCAGCTAACTGGTCACTAGGTCGAGGTGGGTTGCTGGGGACTGGTGAGGTGGGACAATAGGGTGTCTGGGGCTTTCCTTGGGTTGTAGGTGGGGTCTTGGGTTGCCCCTGGTGATAGAGTTTATTTTCGGTTTGCCCCCTCTGATATTCGCTCACCTTGCTAGTAGTTTTTTTCTTTTCTGCCACTTCCACCCATCTGGCTCCAATCTCCCCTGCCTCGGTTACAGTTTTGGGCTTCCCATCTAGGATGTACCCTTCTATTTGCTCAGGAACACCCTCTAAGAACTGCTCCATTTGTATTAGGAAGGACAGCTCTTCCAGAGAGTTAGTACTTGCTCCTGATATCCAGGCCTCCCAATTCTTTCCAATGTGGTAGGCGTGTCGAGTAAATGACACATCTGATTTCCATGGGCATGCTCAGGTGTTAGCCCCATTCTGATTCTGGCCTTGGTTTGAAAAAGTTTATAATCGTTCATGTGTTCCTTAGACATGTCAGCCGCCACCTCTGCTAAGGGTCCACTGAGCTGTGGCCTCAGCTCTATCATGTACTGGTCTGCAGAGATGCTGTACCCAACGCAGGCCCTTTCGAAATTTTCTGAGAAGGCCTCAGTATCATCACCTTCCTTGTAGGTGGGGAATTTTCTGGGATGGGAAACAGTACCTGGAGAAGGGTTGTTAGGGTTGGCTGGTACATCCGGCTTAGCCCTTGCTAATTCCAGGGCCTGCTGGTGGACCTCCCTCTGGATTTCCATAGCCCTCCTGTGTTCAGCCTCTTTGGCTTTCTCTTCTTTTTCTTTCATCTCCATCTCTTTTTCTCTCATCTCCATAGCTCTTTTGTGGGCAGCCTCTTCTCTGGCTATTTCTAATTGTTTTAGTTCCATTTGTCTCTTATGTTCGTTGTCTTTCTCTGTTGCTTCTAGCCTAGCCAGCTCTAGTTTGTTAGTTGCTCCACTGGTACTCATTTTCCTGCTTTCTTGTGCTGGCCACACTCAGCTCAGGGCTGCTTGGTTAACAGAGACTTTCTAACTAGCTATATCTGAGAGGTATAAAGAAAGAAAACAATTCAGCTTGTAAATTCCTTTTGCTGGCTGTTTGCTCACAGCTTGAAGCCTCCTCTTAACAAAGACCCTTGTTAAAAAACTTAACACCTCTGCCTTCAGGCTGCTTTCCAAGCAGCTAGAAAGGAGAAAAAAAAATCCTACTGGCTTTTGGTTCCTAAAAAATCCCTCACCGCTGCTCACCATGTCAAGGTTCCTTCCCCACTCTGAACTTTAGGGTACAAATGTGGGGACCTGCATGGACACTTCTAAGCTTTAATTACTAGCTTAGATCTGGTACACTGCCACCATCCAGAAGTCAGTGTCTGGAGCACTTCCTATCCCCTCAAAACTCTCCTCTCTCTGGGTGGCCTTGAGGGACTTCACCAATTCCCTGGTGAACACAGATCCAATCCCCTTGGATCTTAAAACAAGGAAAAATCAATCAGGTTCTTAAAAAGAAAGGTAAAAATCATCTCTGTAAAATCAGGATGGAAAATACTTTACAGGGTAATCAAATTCGTATAGCCCAGAGGAACCCCCTCTAGCCTTAAGTTCAAAGTTACAGCAAACAGAGGTAAAATCCTCTCAGCAAAAAAGGATATTTGCAGGTTGAGAAAACAAAAATAAAACTAATCTGCCTTGCCTGGCTGTTACTTACAATTTTGAAACATGAGAGACTGGTTTAGAAAGATTTGGAGAGCCTGGATTGACGTCTGGTCCCTCTTAGTCCCAAGAGCAAACAACGCCCAAAACAAAGAGCACAAACAAAGACTTCCCTCCACCAAGCTTTGAAAGTATCTTGTCCCCCTGTTGGTCCTCTGGTCAGGTGTCAGCCAGCTTCTTAACCCTTTACAGGTAAAAGAGACATTAACCCTTAATTATCTGTTTATGACACAGGGAGAGGGAATTTAGGCTGGTGGAGCAGGAGGAGGAGCACAGTGAAACCTCAGTACATCAGGTGGCATCCCAAAGGGGGTCTAACCCGTCACAGATCTCCTATTTACTTTGTATCTAAACACAATTTGTAACATTATTTTATGTGTATGTTGACTTCAGTGGGACTTAAGCATGTGTTTAAAGTTAAGCGAGTGTGTAAGTACATTGCTGAATTGGGACCTAGGTGCAGCTTGTGAATTCTTACAAGTTCTTTGTGCTGAACTTGCAACCATGATGATACTCAGAAAATAAGGCGCTTGTGGCTTCTTTTTGGTGTCACAAGTGCCCAAGAAATCTTCCAAAGGAAAATAAAAGAAATTCTGCAAGGGCTGAAGGGAGTGGAAGTATATGTAGGTGACATTTTAGTTTAGTCTAAGTTAGAGGAAAATCATACTGTGAGGTTGGAATAAGTTCTGAAGGCAGTTGAGGTTACTTACTGGATTAAAATTAAATAGAGGAAAATGTACTAAACAGAAAATTGAGCTACAGTTCTTGGAGCATGTGATTTATTTTATCTGGATCTGCCCTCCGATCCCCGTTTATCAAAGTATAGTTGAAATGCTACCACCTAAAATAATTCAGAACCTATGCAGTTTCTTGGAATGTTAAAGCTATTGAGCAAATTCATATCTAGCTTACCCTCAAAAGGCCAAGCTTCTTATGAACTGCTCTGCGAATCTGGTTTAAAGCACAGGAACATGCTTTTAAGGATCTAAAAAATTTATTGACCATATCCCTATACATTTTGTGCTGTTTCTAAATCTAGAGCCATTGTGGAAGATGTTGGCAGCTATGATCTGGATGTGCTGATAGTTTATTTACGTGCAAATGATTAGAAACCTCTAGCATATTGTTCTAGATGACTTTTAGACTCTTGGGCCAATATACAAAAATAGGGAGAGAACATTTGATCATAGGCTCACAAAATATTTGCAGGGACTTGATATTTTTAAGCTTCAGACAACCGCAGTCCACTGTCTCCAGTAACAAATAGTAAAAACACAGATAGGGGGCCTCTTACATGCTAGAGATTGCTTGTGCCTTTACATCTATTGTAAAATATGCTCCAGGGAAGTTTGTGGTGGTGGCTAAACCTTATCAGGGAGTCTTGTTGGTTACCCAGATTCTGCAGAAGCTTGCGATTATATAGAATCACTTATTGGTACCATTTTGAGTGTCCTGTTAGCTTCCCAATAAAAATTAGAACTGATTAAAATAGACAGTTGTGCTAATTCATAACTACCCACTGTATCCAGGATTGTAAGATATAGTTCACACTGTTTTTTGTTTGTTTGTTTTTAATATCGGTCCCACATCTAGCCTTCCATGCACTGACAGAAGAATTCACCAAAGTTGACAGCTTATGGCAGTTTTGTTATCCTGTAGTCCTTGAAAGATGATTCATGGTGAAGAATACATGAGACATCAGTGTTTCACAAAATGCCAGGAGCAAGCCAAAATATTAGTTGTGGTGTCCCAGTATAGGACAGATCTTAACTATCCTAGACTTAGAGTGGCCAGAAAAACACAATCCAAAGAGCCTCTAATACTCAGTGTTAATTGGTAGTCCTTGGAAAAGAATTAGCACTAAACTTATGTGAAGAAAAGGGACATACCTATTGGATAGCCGTTGACTTTTTTCTGGGTTTATAAACATTCTTCTTATTATTAGACCCATAAGTCAGTAGCTCACAGAGAAATTTAAAGGCTCTCATTCTTGAATTCCAGAAGAAATAGTTGCTGATGGGAACAGTTTGCCATGAATTCCAAGCTGGTGGGATAAAGTATGACTTTGGAATACAGTATTCCTCAGCACTTAGCAACTACAAGAGAATGGATTAATAGAAAGAGTAGTTCAGATTGTTAAGAGAATTCTACAGCAAACAATCTTGTATATTAGGTCTTCTGAGCGATTGTCTGCTCAGCTGCTTGTGTTTAATTGAAGAGCTCATCCCAGCCAGCTTTGGAGTGATATTTTTGTCCTAAGTGTCCCTGCTTAAAAGATGTGAGGCTGACATACATCCAACCTAAGAGGTCTCAGGCTTTCATTTTTAACTGACTGAGGCCTTGTCTACATTGGCAAGTTTCTGCACAGTAAAGCAGCTTTCTGTGGAGTAACTCCTGAGGTGTACACACTGCCAAGCCACTTAGTGTGCAGAAACTGCACAGTTAGGGTGCTGTAAGAAAACCACCCTGGTGAGAGGTGTACAGCTTTCTGTGCCGGGGCTACAGCCCTTGGTGCCAGTGTAGACACCCTGATTGATTACAGCACTGCGATTGGCCTTTGGGACGTGTCCCACAATGCGTGTTCTCGTCTCTTTGGTCATCGGTTTGAACTCTATTGCCCTGCCTTCATGTGACCAACCGTGAGCCCCACCCCTTAAATTCCTTGGGAATTTTGAAAGTCTCCTTCCTGTTTGCTCAGTGATGCGTGCAGTGGTCTCAGTGCATCTTTCCAGGTGACCATGCCTGCTCCACGCACCAGGCAATCCCCGACTTTGAGCAGTGCCAAGCTGTTGGACCTCATCAACATTTGGGGAAAGGAGGCTGCCCAGTCCCAGCTGCGCTCCAGCCATAGGAATTGATACCTGAATTGGCGGTCAATGCAGGGTCAAAGTGAAGGAGCTGCGGAATGCCACAAGGCGTGGGAGGAAAACTGCCACTCTGGTGCTGCACCCATAAGCTGCTGGCTCTACAAAGAGCTGGATGCGCTACTCGGTAGCGACCCCACCTCCACTGCAAAGGTCATTGTGGACACTTCGGTGGCTCATGTGCCAGTCAAGAGTGGACTGAGCCAGATGGAAGAAATCTTGCACGAGGATGTGGAGGGGGACCCAGAGGCAGAGGACAACTTGGAGGTCAGAGATGCATGCAGCCAGGACTGTTCTCTAACCCGGAGGAGGCTTGCCAGTAGGAGCTTGGCGAAGCACAAACAGGAGAGGAGGCCCCTCGTAAGTGGCTTTGATTTTGGGAATCACTGAAGCAAGTTGTTGGGGGCAGGAGGGTTACAGAAAGCAGGCTTGTGTCTGTATGATTCAGATACCACCACATGCCTAGTCTGAGTGGCGGAACAGGGTGTTGATTGACTCCCTCACTTCATGTGAATCTGCCTCAGAGATCTCCACAAAATTCTCATGGAGATACTAGGCAATCCGCTGTCACAAGTTCTTTGGCAGAGCTGCTTTGTTTCTTGCTCCATTAAGGGTAACTTTTCTGCGCCTCTCCGTCATCACTGGGAGGTGGAGGACCACTGCTGCACACAGGCGAGCCGCATAAGGGCCAGAGCTTGGAAGAGACCCTCCCTTGATTCACTGCTCACCCTTAGCAGCGAGATATCTTCCATAATGAACGCAGCATGTGGAAAATATGGGGACAGAAATGATTAAAAGGCCCCCCCTCAGAGCTGGCTCTCCCCGAAGGGCCACGTGCCCAGTGTAGAGTATGGTTCTGGAATACTGATTTCCCCTGCCCCTGAGGTTACTCACCGTTTTGGGGATCTTGTGGCTCATGTGTGCTTGCCTGGGGTCAGCCAGTTAGCAACAGGTATGTGAATAGTGGCTGTGTTCTAAATCACTGAATCAGTGGCCTGTGTGTTTCAACCAACACTGCTTATGTAAAATGTTGCATCTTGGCTTCACAGATACAACCTTGGGAGCCCACTCTCCCTCTTTGATCTCACCAGTTGAACGGCTGCGCAGAATTAGAAAGCGGCCAACGAAGAATTAAAGAGGACTTTCTGCGTGATGTCATGATGCACTCACCGGCCGAAAAACAAGAATTGAAGGAGTGGTGGAACAGTGAGAAGAGGGACCGAAAGGAGACTGCATCACGCTGGAACAAAGCCATAGAGCAGCTCTTAAAGGTTATGGAGCACCAGGCGGACACTCTCCAGGCTCTACTAGCACTGCAAACCGAGCAGCTCTGCGCCTGCTGTTGCAAAACGCTTTCCCATGCACCTTCCAGACACTGCCAACACACTCTTACCAACCTCCTGGCTTCAGTGTGTACCCACTGCATTTCACTCCTGCCCCATCACAGTCCAGCTCTGCGGACTCCCAGGACTCACTGCACTCAACACCCGTCCCTCTGCAGTTTAGCTATGCGGAAGTATAGTACCCACTGCACTGTACTCCAGAGGACAAGGTTGCATATGATACCTGGACATACACAAATCTTTAGCTGCCTTGGGACCCTCCCTTCCTCCACCCCCCACACTGCTGAGGTGGGTTTTTTTTTGTCTCTCTCCTCCAGTTGTTTTTTAATAAAAAAATTATTTTGGTTTTAAAACAATCTTTATTCCATTAATTGAAAGCAAACAGAGCCCTGCAAAGCAACAGGCAATTTTCTTAAACCTTCACAGTACATCATCTGCACCAATCACAATCACCTCCTAGCATTACAAGCGCTGCACTCCTGAGCATTGCACCAAATATTAGTAGCTTTCAGCTTCAAATTGCTACCTCATTGCATCCCTGATCCTTATTTCCCCACGCTGCGCCCTTCTAATAGCCCTGGTCTCTGGCTGTTCAAATTCAGCCTCCAGGCGCTGAGCCTCAGTGGTCCAGCCCTGAGTGAAGCTTTCACCCTTCCCTTCACAAATTATTATGGACCGTACAGCACATGGTAGTAAGCACAGGAATATTGTCATTGGCCAGGGCAAGCCTCCCATATAGGCAGTGCCTGTGGGCCTTTAAACAGCCAAAAGCACACTCAGCAGTCATTCTGCAATTGCTCAGCCTGTTGTTGAACTGCTCGTTGCTGCTGTGAAGCTTCATAAGCCACAGCATTAAGGGATAGGCAAGGTCTCCCAGGATCACAGTCGGCATTTTGACTTCCCTTACAGTGATCTTCTGGTCTGAGAAGAAAGTCCCTGCTTGCAGCTTCCTGAATAGGCCAGTGTTCTGAAAGGTGCATGCATCATGCACCTTTCTGGACCAGCCTGCGTTAATGTCTGTGAAATGTCCACGGTGATCCACAAGTGCCTGGAGAACCATAGAGAAATACCTCTTCTGATTAATGTACTCGGTGGCTAGGTGGTCTGGTGCCAGAGTTGGATTATGCGTGCCATCTATCACTCCTTGAACAGTTTGGGAAGCCCATTTGTGCAAAGCCATCCACAATGTCACACACATTGCCTAGAGTCATGGTTTTTCAGAGCAGGATATGATTCATGGCCCTGCACACTTCCATCAACTCAAGTCCAACTGTCGACTTTCCCACTCCGAACTGGTTAGCAACCGATCGGTAGCAGTCTGGAGTAGCCAGCTTCCACAGTGCAGTCGCCACATGCTTTTCCAACGGCAGGGTAGCTGTCATTCTCGTTTCCTTGTGCCACAGGGCAATTGCCTAGGGCGCCAGAATAATTGGTGGGCGCCATTTTGCCTCTGGAGTACAGTGCAGTGGGTACTATACTTCCGCATAGTTTTGCCGGAGGGGGCGGCAGGCGGCTCCGGTGGAGCTGCCGTAGTGGTGGCTGCGGAGGGTCCGGTGCTCCGCGGCTCCAGTGGAGCTGCCACAGTCCTGCGTGCGGACGGCCGGCTTCTCGCGTGGCTCCGGTGGACCGCCCGCAGGCATGACTGCGGCAGCTTCACCGGAGCTGCGGACCAAAGGACCCTCCGCAGGCACCACTGCGGCAGCTCCACTGGAGCCGCGGGACCAGCGCGCGGGCCAGCGAAATTGCCGTCCGCCTAGGGCGCTCAAACCCCTAGCGCCAGTCCTGTGTGATCCCACTATTCAGTACTTGTTTCCTGAGTCCAAAAGTAGCTTTCCACTGTCGTCAGCACCTCTGTGAATGCCACAAGCAATCTTGTGTCATAAGTACTACCCGTGGTGAGATCAATGTCAAACTCCTCTTGCCTTTGTAGTTAAAGGAATAACTCTACTGCTACTCATGAAGTGTTAGTGAGAGTGAGCAGAATATTGGTCAACAGTGCGGAATCCATTCCTGCAGCCCGAAGAGGCAGAGTGTGCAGTACACAAACAGTTGAAAGATGGCACCAAATGCAAACGGCGATTGCTGGGATGCAAAGCAATGCATCATGGGTATCATAACCTTAGTCCCAGATTTGGACCTTAGCGTCCAAAATATGGGGGTTAGCATGAAAACCTCCAAGCTTAGCTACCAGCTTGGACCTGGTACTTGCTGCCACCACCCAAAAA
Source organism: Gopherus flavomarginatus (assembly GCF_025201925.1). Taxonomy (NCBI): domain Eukaryota; kingdom Metazoa; phylum Chordata; order Testudines; family Testudinidae; genus Gopherus; species Gopherus flavomarginatus. The sequence goes on along the minus strand of NC_066626.1, from coordinate 19,473,686 downwards.
ATTAGAGTGTTTTGGGGCACTCTGGTCCCCCTGAAAAACCTTCCCTGGGGACCCCAAGACCCAAATCCCTTGAGTCTCACAACAAAGGGAAATAATCCTTTTTCCCTTCCCCCCTCCAGGTGCTCCTGGAGAGATACACAGACACAAGCTCTGTGAATCCAAACAGAGTGACTCCCCCTCTCCGTTCCCAGTCCTGGAAACAAAAAGTACTTTCCTCTTCACCCAGAGGGAATGCAAAATCAGGCTAGCAAATTCAACACACACAGATCTCCCCCTGATTTCTTCCTCCCACCAATTCCCTGGTGAGTACAGACTCAATTTCCCTGAAGTAAAGAAAAACTCCAACAGGTCTTAAAAGAAAGCTTTATATAAAAAGAAAGAAAAATACATACAAATGGTCTCTCTGTATTAAGGTGACACAATACAGGGTCAATTGCTTAAAAGAATATTGAATAAACAGCCTTATTCAAAAAGAATACAAATCAAAGCACTCCAGCACTTATATTCATGCAAATACCAAAGAAAAGAAACCATATAACTTACTATCTGATCTCTTTGTCCTTACACTTAGAAACAGAAGATTATAAAGCAGAACTACTTCTCCAAAGCTCAGAGAAAGCAGGCAGACAGAAAAAGACTCAGACACAAACTTCCCTCCACCCAAAGTTGAAAAAATCCAGTTTCCTGATTGGTCCTCTGGTCAGGTGCTTCAGGTGAAAGAGACATTAACCCTTAGCTATCTGTTTATGACAATGGGGCCTTGGGACAGGACCTAGATTGCCCCGCGACCCCCTCTGCCTTCCCTCAACTCTTAGCGGCAGAAGAGGAAGAGATGCTCTGTGGGATAGCTGCCCAGAGTGCACCACTCTGAATACCGCTGCAAGTGCCACAAGTGTGAACATGCTATTGTGCAGGCAGCTAACAGTGTGAATACACAACAGCAGTTTCCCTTCTGTGCTCTCTGACTGGCACTGTAACTCTGCCAGTGTAGACATACCCTGAATGCAGCCTAAAGTTTACCCAGGCTTAAACCAGGAGACACAGTCTTGATAAAACGGTCCTGAGGAAAACTATGGGACATTAGCTGTTGTCATGGGATGCATCTTAACTTCAGTTTCTATGTGGTTGAGACTGATCAACGTATTCAGTACAGAAGAACACAGTGGCATCTTCATTTGGGTGCAACCTTTGTAGCAGTGGTATTCACTCCACAGTCTATTTGTTCATTGACGTGGGTGGTGGAATGCACTTAAAAACCCCAGACGGGCACCTTTTGTTTTTTTTAAATATATATAAGTATATATTAAATTATATTTTATTGAAGACTAAAATAAGACAACGTTCAGGAGAAATGACCAGTTGAAAAGGCTCTGTTTTTTGTAGCCTCTGGCTAATAGATATTTGATTTTTTTTCCTAACCCCCTCTCTTTTTTCTGGAAGGGAGAAGAAACATTTTTCCTGCCCCTTAGTGCAATATACATCTCATTGTTCTGGCTGAAGCAGAGGTGATGGTGTGTTTCTGTTCATCATTTCCTCCTCCCAGTTTTTATTCTTGGGTCCTCCTCTCCAGTGAATAGTTTAGTGCCTGCTTCTGCTGCTTGCAGCCTTCCTGTGCTACAGCAGAGTAAAACGGGCCTGATTCCTTTCACTGTCACTACTGCCCACACACAGGGTTTTGCATGTTTTCAGTGAAAACTGGCAAGACTCAGCAGCAGAAGAGGCATTGGAGCTGTGTGTAGAACAAGGAAGAAAGCAACTGTCCTTAATTCACACTTGTAAGGTTTTTTTTCAAACATAAGAGCTAGAAATTTAATATTTTTTGAATGAAAAGCTTAGATTCTACAAACACTGACATTTGTGTGAGAATTTCCTACATGCCTCACAAGTGGACTATTTTTAAGCTTTGTATGTTTCTCTGTTATCACTGCAGTCTTTACTTTCTTATTGAGACTCTGAACCACTTCTGTGATCTACCTTAAAAAACTAAGGGGTGTTTTTTACTATAGCATATCAGGTACCCTTTCCTTCTCTGTGAATTGGGGTTTTGAAAATGCTCCTGAATCAAGTTATTCTACACCTCCTACCCCAATATAACGCTGTCCTCGGGAGCCAAAATATCTTACCACATTATAGGTGAAACCGCGTTATATTGAACTTGCTTTGATCTGCCGGAGTGCGCAGCCCTGCCCCCCTGGAGCACTGCTTTTCCGCGTTATATCTGAATTCGTGTTATATCGGGTCGTATTATATTGGGGTAGAGGTGTACATGGAAATAATGACTCTTGTCTAGTTGTCTGCATTTTTTTTAAAGTACTGCGGAGCAATATAAAGAGTAAGCAGGACATGTGCCTGTGTAAGATAATAGTGTCTGCTTTCTTTGCTCTGTGGAACTAACATTCATCAACATGACAATGTGGTCTGCTAATAAGTGATTTTCCAACTCGTGACTGAAGCAGATAATTAGAGTTGTTCCCTCATTGACAGCCTGTATGTTGTAAGCATGCATGCTTGAGCCGGCTGTGACTGCAATATTGTGTACACTGTTTAGTTATGAAATGCATTAATTGTTAAGAATGGGGAAAGATTATATGTCAACTCAATGCTTACAGGACTCTTGTGAATATTAACTCCATCTGGAGATACCAATTAGTATATAGTACATTTAGAATACCAGTTGATGAACATACATACAAAGTCAGAGACAAGGAAGTGGTGCAACAAACGGCATAGATTTCCTGGAGCACATGGAGTTGATAAAAATGTACACCAGCACTATAAAGGAAACTAAGAAAACTTTACTCCTTCTATAGTGGCCAGCAAGTCCTGGTTGACAGAAGTTGGTCCAAAAAAAGATATTATCTTACCCACCTTGTCTCTCATATCCTGAGATCAACATGGCTACAAGAACAAGAAAACAGCTATTCATATAAGTTAATACACCTCTACCCAGATATAACGCGACCCGATATAAAATGAATTTGGATATAACGCGGTAAAGCAGCGCTCCAGGGTGTGTGTGTGTGGGAAGGGACTGCGCGCTCTGGCGGATCAAAGCAAGTTCAATATAGCGCGTTTTCACCTATAACACTGTAAGATTTTTTGGCTCACGAGGACAGCATTATATCGAGGTAGATGTGTACTTAGCGGTTTATGCTTTTATTAGCCTATGGTTTTAGTGCTAATTTATAAAATAAACCTGCTCTGTGTTTTTTGGTTTTTCTCTACTTTCTGTGGACATGTGTATCAAGGAAGGATCTCTTCATATGTTACAGTATAAATCTTTTGAGTGTTGTGTGAATCAGCGGAGAAATGCATTGGTGCCTTGACCTGATTTCTTGGTAGAGGGATGCTGATTCATTTGCACTCAGTTGAGAAGTGTATTATGCTTGTGCTGGTGGGTTAATCCCACTCATTTGAGATGATTCCCTGCTAGGGCCTACAAATTCCAGTTCGACCATAGATAATTTAATTAGAAGGTTTCAGTAGATTTCATTAGTGCACTAACATTGCTCTGAGGTCTTTTACCACTTACACTGTTTCTCAATAAACAGTGTGTGTGTGTGTGTGTGTGTTAATTATAACTTATTTTAACTGCCATTTAATAGTCCAGATATTTTCAGATTATAATCAAGATACTTTTAAAGTAATGGAGGATTTGTTTCTGAAATACCATTTAGCTTCTATATTGTCAGATTAGAAAACATACTTATTGTAGTTGTTTTGGATAAATAATACTTCTAAGGACAAGGTTTAATTCCCATATGTCCTTCATAAAAGCACGTTTTGGCAAGATGTTCAACAAATTAGTTTATTTTGTTGAAGTTTAATTAATTAAGTTTTAAGTTTTTATTTTGTAGTATACTATGCATTGTTTATTATTATAAAGCACATTGTAGAAATAATTAGCCAAAATTGATTTGAACATTTGGAGAGCACTGCTAAATTGTTTAAAATCTACAACTTTTGAACTCTTGTTCTTATTGAGGTGATATTTGTTTGAACCAATTTTTTCAGTTTTTCCTGTGACAAACTGGGCACCATGTTTGATATCACCTAGTTTAGTGACTCTTGTGAAGGGCTTATTAGTACCACTACACCTTTGATATTTTAATGACAGTTTCATATCCTGTTAATGAGTAGAAGAGCAAAAGATCCTGTGCAGAGTTGTGAATTAGGAATATATAACATATTCTACTGTCTGAAGACCAAATACTCCCTCCTTCATCTCCATGCAAAGCCTGAGTAAGTAAGCTATGAGCAGAGATTTACAGCACATCTGGAAGTGGCTTTGCAGCTTGCGTAGACAGATACTTACTAGCTCTGCTTGAGTTAGCTCACTAAGTAGTCTCGTCTATGCAACAGAGTTTTGTTGGCAAAAGGCAGCTTTTGCTGACAAAACAGTGGATGGGTACACACCACAAAGCTACTCTTGCTGGCAAAACTCTCCTGTTTTGCTGACAAAATGAAGTCATGGTGACGAGAGGCATAAAGCTTTTTGCGGCAAAGTGAAGGCAACAAGCTCCAGTATAGACGCTGCTGTTTATGTCATGTCACTATAACTGGCCTCCCTCAGGGGTCTCCAACATGGTGCCCGCAGGTGCCATGGTGCCTGCGAGGGCATCTAAATGTGCCCACATCCTGGCTGGAATTCGGCGGCATTTCGGCGGATGCTTGACCGCCGCCATGGTCCTTCGTCTGGCGCCTTCAACACACAATTTTAGTTAGTCCTTTAGATATCTTGGATCCACGCCATGGAGTGTTTTAAAGATAAAGACCAAGACATTGACCTTGATTCAAAATCCTATGGGAAGGCAGTGTAGAGAGCAGAAGACAGGTTTAATATGCTCACAGTAGCCTGTGTTGCGGAGAAGTACTGCAATTTTCTGTGCTAGTTGGAGTTTCCTAAGTACTGAAAGCTTCAAGCCCAGCTATTTCCATCATATTGTTGCAGTCTGACCAAGAGGAGACACAGGTGTGAATAACTGAGGCCAGGTCATCGTCCACCATCCGGAGATGATAGAATGTGATACTTGTGGATGCTGCTATGTGAGAGCTTAGTGTCATCAAGAAATCCAAGAGTTCTCCTAAACTATGGACTTCATTGATCAATTGTGCATGCTTACCTTCAACCAAGGAGATTGTACCATGGCTGCAAATGATTGAAAATACCTTCCACTGCCCCCCAGCATCAGCTCTTGCTTGGCTTCAGTTTCAAGCAGCTGTTCTTCATGGCATCATGGGGTTCCATTTATTATATCTCACTGAGATGCCAGGTGGAGTCTGCAAGCCTGGCATCTGTGAAAAAGGCTGAGTTCTTTCTGATACATACTTCACCACTGTCATGAAGATTCTGCAAGCCAAATTTTGACTACTGTTTGACCCGTTGCTGTAGTCACAGATTTTTATGCAGTCTGCTGTCAGGGTGTGTTCAGAGTCCTGTCTATTGACTCTAGCATCGAAAATACATTTTTACTCCTATTAGCCTGGTGAAGCCAACACAGCTGAGGGCAAGAGAGTTAGATTCTGTTTCTTCTTGTTCAACATCAGAGCTGTTTGCTAAGGTCTAATCAGTTTACATCTGTGCAAATCCACTAAAGGCAACATAAACAAACAAGAGAAATACAACCTAGATGGAGCTACTAGAAGGTGGGTGCATAACTGGTTGGAAAGCTGTTCCCAGAGAGTAGTTAAATGGTTCACAGTCAAGCTGGAAGGGCATGTCAAGTGGGGTCCTACAGGAATCAGTTCTGGATCCAGTTCTGTTCAATATATTCATCAGTGGTTTAGATAATGACATAGAGCATACACTTATAAAGTTTGCAGATGATACCAAGCTGGGAAGGGTTGCAAGTGCTTTGGAGGATAGGGTTAAAATTCAAAAAGATCTGGACAAACTGGAGAAATCATTTGAAGTAAATGGGATGAAATTCAATAAGGACAAATGTGAAGTACTCCACTTAGGAAGGAACAATCAGTTGCACACATACAAAATGGGAAATAACTATCTAGGGACTCATAGTGGATCACATGCTAGCTATGAGTCAACAGTGTAACACTATGACATCATTCTGGGGTGTATTAGCAGGAGTGTTGTAAGCAAGACACGAAAACTAATTCTTCCACTCTACTCCATGCTGATTAGGCCTCAGCTGGAGTATTTTTCAGTTCTGGATGCCACATTTCAGGAATGATGTGAACAAATTGGAGAAATTCCAGAGAAGAGCAACAAAAATGATTAAAGATCTAGAAAACATGACCTATGAGGGAAGATTGAAAAAATTGGGTTTGTTTGGTCTGGAGAAGAGAAGACCGAGAGGGGACATAACATTTTAAAGTATATAAAAGGTTGTTAGAAGGAGGAGGGAAAAAAATTGTTCTCCTTAACGTCAGAGGATAGGACAAGAAGCAATGGGCTTAAATTGCAGCAAGTGAACACTAGAAGAGAACACTAGCATATTTTAGAGATGAATTATTTCCTTGGTTACACTAACTTCCACTGGCTTTAGTTAAAATCAATGAGAGTTAAACTGAAGTCAGAGCAGCTACTCACAGTGCATAAAGTTGAACATGTTCGTAAGTCTTTGAAGCATCTAGGGCCTTAGTTACTAAAGTCGGCAGAAATGAAACTGAATACATTCAGGGAGTAAATCTTTGGAGCAAATTTTAGTCAGTTTTCTTTGTAGAGTCACGCTATAAGATATTTCTCCAATATAGGCAGGAAAATGTTCTCCAATTCAAAGTGAGCAGTCAAATTGTTAACATGTAAGAACTATTTCCCATACCAACTAAAAAATCCAGTTTGTCCATGTAGTATTGCGAGGACTCGCTGGCTTTTTAAAAATTAAAATTACAACAATTCTATGAAATTCATACAGCTGAATTACAGTTAAATAATCCTAAAATACTATGATGGAGAGAGAGCATGGTAAAATAAGTAAATGAACGTATACTGCTGAGGTGTGGCAGAACCCAGCAAAAGTCCACTCACAAAATGTCCTTAACTCATACTGTTTTTTTTCAGAACACTGAAAAAACTCATAGCCCTTTTTTTCAACGAGTGAACTGAATTTCAGTGAAACTATAATATTGTTTTTATATAATAATTATGGCTAAAAATCTGTGATTTTTACGAGACCTTTGTGACTTTTTGTAAATTCCAATAATTCAGCCCAGGGCGGTGGGGGCTCGGGTTTCAGATTCAGCCCCGGACAGCAGGGGCTCGGGCTTAGGCTTCAATAAATCCGAGATTTATAATAATTTATTTACTTAGTTTAGTGTGTGAATTTAGGGCATGTAGAGGGAGGAGAGAGAAACTTGGAGATTCTGCTGCATACAAGAGACTGCAACATTATTCCCAGAACCACTCCTGATGCAGTGAATCTCTGTCATGATGATTAACAGTATTCTGTCCTACCAGAGCAAGGAGGGAGGACTCTTCTCTTCATATAATTTTATTTTGGTGGCAGCAAAAATGGAAAAGAGAATCTGACCCTTCCTTCTTGAGCTAGCTCCACTGCATTTGCTTGGTAGCACTATGTGGCAGGAAAGCTTAATGTAATTTTGCAGCTAGAGAGTAGCCTTTGTTGTCATAACAAGCAAACAGTTTCCTTTTATATCTTTTCAACTATATATAACTAGATGGGAACAACAAGAATATAGGTTTCACATACTCACATACGTACGCATGAAGTCACATATATCCCATATGTGTATCAAGTGTGTGCATGTATACAGACTGCACAGGCAATATGTGTAATTTTTCTTATGCATAGAAAGCGAAACATCGAAAGGGTGTGCATATAAACAAAGTGTTATATACATTCCAGGAATATCATTTCTTAGTTTGACGTATGCTGTCTATAACTTGTTTGTATAAGAGGAAACAAATTTCAAATCACACTTTAGCACTATAAATCACTGGAATGTCAGCATCCCACAATATAGGGATTAATGCATTTCTTCAAAAGAGAATGCTATTAATAATGTGTAACATTCTTCAGAAATATTTCGCCTCCCATGAATGAAGCACATTGCGTAAAATCGTAATGGCTGAAACACAAAGTAATAAAACACTTTTTATGCTAACTTGTTATAAATAATATAAATCAGTTGCCAGGGTGAAATACTATTTTAGTCTTCACTAATTAGGGTGCCCTACTCGCTGACTCATTGCTGACACATGGGAATGATAAGATTAGACTAACACATAAAAGTAATGTTTATTTCATCCCATGGTTGTTCATTATGGTGGCTCCATTGTTATGACTGAGCTAGAATTTTTGCTTTTGACAGGACCATAAAATCTCTCTGGTGCTGAAGCTGTGAATAGCTGTATATAGAGCGGACCTGCCTCGGCCAGGGCAGAGGAGGCGCTTCCCCAGCCCCACTCCAGAGCCTGCATGCTCAGCCGGAGCCCTCATCCCCCAACATCTCAACTCTCTGCCCCAGCCCTGAGCCCTCTCCCACACTCCAAACCCCTTGGCCCTGGCCCCACCCTCACCACATGAATTTTGTTATGTGCACCAATATGAAGGTGACATGTCACACATCATCTCCGTTTGGTGCACATAACAAAATTAATTCTGCACATGGATGTAAAAAATTATAACACTGGACAAGTATCTCTGATAATCTTTTATTAAACAAAATTTTGGATAGTCTGTTGTGACCCTGTTTTCCCAGCTAATGTATGAATATGCTGCAGATATTGTTAGTCCCACTTAGAATAATATTGAGAATTGACTTGATAATTCAGGTTAGAGAATTGAGGCCATTCTGTTTTTGGCAGCTAGATCAAATTTAAAGTTAAAGCTGAAATTTAAAACTCCAGATATGGGACTAGCTATTGAATGAATGTGTTGAGAATTGTTGATCTAGTAACCGCTAGCATGGATACATCCAGAGATGCGAAGCCTTGAATCTTAAAGGGAATTATTTTGAACGAGTCCTGCATACTGTATAATGTGAACTTTTCCATGATTTTGTATTTACATGCTTGCATCACAATAGCCTTAATTATAATTATTCATACTTTTTTAGAATAAGTGAGTGCTATGAGGTGATTACAATTAAAACACTGTATATACTTTAGTAGGTACTTGTTATGCCTTCACTATACCGATCCAAATAATGGCATACAAAAATATGCAGATATTTCTATGGGAATTCTAAATAAGATATTTTGTACTGTACAATTTACTATAATAAAAAATACAAACCTTGATGACTGATTTGACTTGTTTTAAACATATAGGAAAAGTAAAGGTTCTTCTTTTTTCATGTCTACAGGCTGTGCATCTGGCCCAGGCAAGTTTCCAGATTGAGGCCTTCGGGTCCAAATTCATCCTTGACCTCACATTGAATAAGTAAGTGTACGATTGTGGGTTTCTTTGTTTCCTGCTCTTTGTGGCTGTCTCTTTGGAAACAAATGAAGTGATTTTTCTGAAGAGGAAGGCAGTAGGGTAGGGCAGGTGGAATCCTGTGAGCTTTGGGAAACTACTACACCACCCAAATGCATTGATATACCAAAACAGGGGTCGGCAACCTTTCAGAAGTGCTGTGCCAAGTCTTCATTTATTCACTCTCATTTAAGGTTTTGCGTGCCAGTAGTACATTTTAATGTTTTTAGAAGGTCTCTTTCTATCAGTCTATAATATATAACTAAACTATTGTTGTATGTAAAGTAAATAAGGTTTTTAAAATGTTTAAGAAGCTTCATTTAAAATTAAATTAAAATGCAGAGCCCCCCGGACCAATGGCCAGGACCTGGGCAGTGTGAGTGCCACTGAAAATCAGCTCGCGTGCCGCCTTCGGCACCCATGCCATATGTTGCCCACCCCTGTACTAAAACATTCATGAAAGTTGGAAAGTTTGCCTAAGCTAGGTATTATAAATATATCTTTCTCTAAGAAAGAAAGAATATGTTCCTATTCATCAGTGCTGGAATATATTTGCATGTAAAGAGAAAAAATATAAATATAAATTTAGTTTGGTTCCTCAGGAACATAGATGCTGACTTCCTCTGTTCCCTGGGGGTGCTTGACCCCCACTCCGCCCCAGAATCTGCCCCCACTCCACCCCTTCCACAAAGTCCAAACCCCGCCTCTTCCTGCCACTGCTCTTCCCCAGGCCCTTCCCCCACTCCACCCCTTGTGCCCAAGCCCCCATCTTTACCCTTCCCCTTCCTGCCCTCGTTGTGCCCCAGGCCCTGCCCCCACTCCACTCCTTCCTCCAAGCTCGCACCATCACCCTGCCTCTTCTCACCTCTGCTCTGCCCCTGCCCTGCCTCTTCCCGCTCCCTTCCTCCACCTCTTCCTGCTACTGGCTTCTCGCCCTCTTCCCCTCCCCCAGCACCTCCTGCATGCTGCTGAACAGCTGATCCATGGCGGGTGGGATGGCTGGGAGGGAGGAGGAGGAGCTAATTGGTGGATCCACTGATGGTCGGGAGGTGGGGGGAAGGGGAGATGCTGATCCACGGGGCTGCCGGTGGATGCTGAGCACCCACTATTTTTTTCCATGGGTACTCCAGGGCTGCAGCACCCACGGAGTTGGCACCTATGCTCAGGAACCAAAACATAATATTTGCTGAGGGCCCCAAAACATCTTAGATATGAATTATGAAAAGTGTCTCAGTACATATACATTATGGTTGTTATCCTTTTCGTTCTTAAGTGCTTTATATACAGTACAAGATTCAGTCCACCACTCAAAAAAAGTCATCTGTTTTGCAGAAGGTGGCAATCAGGAAGAAAACTGGCAAGCCATGTGCTCCATAACAGTAGTGGAAGAAATTTCCTGTATCTTTGGTTCCCACTTTGATCTTCCTGTCCTAGATGCATGTTGTCAGGCTACATTTTCTTTAGGAATTACCATTAAAATGGCAGTTCCTGATTATTACACAGATGCCTGATTCACATCACTGTACTTTATTCTGTTCATCTACAACACTAGCTAAAGTTTAGGATTGGCTTAGATTGTGAACAGGGACATTTCCTTCTGGTCTGTCTGGAATCCTGGATAAACCAGGTATAAATAGCAGTAATTGATAAACGTTGCAGTTTTCAATTAAGGAATGTAAATTCTGAGCCTTAACCAGGTTAATAGTGTTCCATATATCTTCATAAAGGGCCAATTTGAGACAAATTTACTTAAAGTAAGGGATGATACAGGACTTAAAATATAAGTAGCACTAACTAATATTAAATTATGTGGTTTATCAGGATATTTGTAAGTTACTGAATTAAGTTGTTTAAAGATTATTCTTAATCTTAATGAAGGTGCCTTTCATCTTGGTACATAAGTGGCTGAAAAATTATGACATATATAAAAAGAACTAGATTTATTTCCTGCACCGCTACACTGTGTGCAGGAGAGAAATGAGCAGGAGGAAGTTGTAATTGACTCCATGATTCTCAAGCTGCTTTGTCCCGATCTGTGCAATAAGGCTGCTTGAAGGTCCCTAAGGGTATGTCTACACTGCAGCTGGGAGTGTGCCTACCAGCCTAGTTGCATGCTAGCTCTGCTGGAGCTTGTGCGATTAACAAATAACATTGTGGATGTTGTGGCCCAGGCTAGCTGCCTGAGTACAAGCCTGCCGACTCCCAGGGTCCCCAGTTGGTGCTGTCCCCTATGCTGCAGTATTCTACAATGATATTTTTAGTGTGCTAGAAGGAGCAGAGTCAGTGTATGTCTGTTTACACTGGCTGGGAGGCATGCTCCCATCTACAGTGTAGAAGTACTGTAAGGGTAAGAGTATTGCTATGGAGGAGAAAGTGAAGCAGAACTCCCCTGTACATTCTCTACTCAGTCATGTTCCTTCTCTTAATATCTATACTGAGGTTGGGGGGATAGTGGGCTTTACTCCAACTGTGAATTCCCCTTTTCTGAAGGAATTCTCTGTTGGCCAGCTGTGGCTGGATTTTATGTGTTTTTTTGCAAGGCTCAGGTATTCAAAAGGGGACGGAATTGGAATGTAATTCTGGCCCAAATGCTGCCATTTCTCTGCATTCCCCTACAACTTGGGGCAATTCTCACAATAATATTCATACTTTCTCAAGGTGTTTTGATGTATACATTAGCTAATATTTACTAATTTTTGTATCATTAATAACAAATTGTCAAATTGTTTTCATATGAACATTTGAAAAATATGTAGACTTTCCAAAGGGCCTAAATATTTTTAGTACAGATTAATTGAAAAGTAACTAAATATAATTATGAATGTATAATAAATATAGTAAATGATCTGTCTAATTAAAGTTTAATGAAGTATCAATTATTGACAGTTTCTTTAAAGTGCTACCAATTTTAATACAATTTTCATTTGTCTCACCATAGAGAACATGCAATCAAATGGTATGAATGACTACTACTGTTTCTGTCTCTTCACTGTGCTTTGCTATTTCTTTGGGCCCCAAATTTGTATCAGAAAAGTATTGTATTGTGGCAAAAGATCATAGAGATATTTTTTGAACTTAGATTCGGAACAGGAATTTTAAATCTGCTTACTGCACTTTAAATATGATTTAAAAATTCCTCACAGGTGCCACGTATAGTAGGACAATGAATGACCTGTTGTCAGCAGTAGTTGTCTTCAGCTTGCCTTCCACATGCTGAATGCATTAGCTGCTCTTTTAGTTAACGGAAGATTGTTTTAAATACTGTTACAGAAAGACAGATACAGTGTTCTACCTCATCTCCATTTAAGGGAGGATATGTGGTTCAATGTAGAGAGGTGCTAGAGTAATTGTAGAAAGATCTGGTTCTATCCTAGCTTTGCCATTGACTGATTGTATGTTTGCATTAAACTGAAACGCTTATATAGTTCTTCATCCAGAAGTAGGTCCCAAGTTGTTCTTGTATCCAGAAGGGACAGCAAATTAGACGCATTTTAGCTCCAATCTCCACGTGTCCAGGTCTCTCTGTGCCTTAGTTTTCCTGTCGTAAAATGGGGATGATAATAATAGTCACCACCATTGTGAAAGTGTCTTTTTTTTTTTTTGAAATGTCTAGGTGAAATGTACTGTATAAATGCATATTATTTTTATTTATTTATTTAGACTTTCTGTGATAGTGTTGTAAACAGTCTTGTCTCATCTATATTAGCAACCAAGCCTTTTAAACCCTGCTGGATTGGGGGCTATGGCAGTAGCAGGTCACTTTCCTAGCGTACAAGGAATCATATTGTTTGAGTTATATGTGAAAATGGCAATATAGGAGCCTATTTACAATTGGTGTTTTATTTCATTGTTAGGTAAGACTAGAGATGTAAAGCAGCTTTCATTAGAGACGCAGTTTTTGTCTCATTCTGTTCGCTACTTGCACTACTTCTAATATACCTCCCCGAATGTGTCAATATGTTCACATAAACTTGCCACTGTGAGGCTCCTATAGTTCCAGTGTTTGCCACTGTGTGTACTGATACAGAAGATGATATCTGAGCAAAAAGAATAGTGATATATAAAAAAAACTATTAAATCTGTGATGTGCCAAATTCTGTAAGCTCTGCATAAAAAATGCATACGCAGCTTGTGCTGTCCTTGAGCATTTCAGCACATTTTAAAACAAAAATGAATCAGCGAAAATTAGTATTTTTCAATATTAAAGTATTGCTCTCTTCTTGATGTCCAGTTGAGGTCTTATTTTGGTCACTTTGTCAGCAATATTGACAGTTTCTTGAGGGGTAAAGATGCAAGTGTATCAAATATTGGGTTTACAGAGCAACAAACTGTGGCTTTTTAAAATTTGCTAGGTTACTATATTCCCATATCTTTTTCTTATTGCTACTCAGGTCTTCTGCATGAGCTGTTTTGTTTTCAAAGGTGAACTGGAAGGCTTTTTATCTGCTCACAGCTGAATTAAGAGTTAAGTGTTTTCCCCGCAACTAAAGCATTACATGGAATTACATTTTGTTAACATACTTTTCAACCTTTACACCTTCACCTTTAAAATGTGAAACAATGGCTGAAAAGCATATGAGGATGTCAGGAGGTGGGGCTGTGAGGGGCAGGCAGGATGAAGGACCAGAGGAGAGGAAAAAGAGCCTGGAGACATCTAAAGCCTTATGGGAGTTGATTAAGTACTGCAGTGTTTCAGCCACAGGAAGAGATCCCAGTGCATTATGGGATATAGAGAGTCTGGGCGGGGGAGTAGGAGCTTATACAGGAGGATAGTTGGAGGAAGGACAGTGAACTACAACTCACATGAGGCACCACAGTGGCTCAGGTGACTAGAGAGATTCATGTTGACCTAAAATAAAACGTTTTGATTTAGGGCTGTCAAAACAAAAAGTTTTGATAGTTTGACTTTTTGTCCTGAATTAGGACAAAAGCTAATGTCAAAATATCAGTATTCTCTGCAGGCCAGAAATTCCAGTTTTAGATTAGCTCAATGTACCATTTTGCCATTGTATCCAGAATACAAGTAAATGCTCTGGGACTAGATCATCAGCTGGTGTAAATCAACAATATTAGTAGCAAGCTCCCTTTCTTTTGACTGAGCACTAGAAACTAGTAATATATTGGTGTCCCAACTGCACTGGAGCAATATTGATTTATATTAGCTAAGGTTTTGTACCCTAATAGAAAGTAACTAGCAGCTGAGATAAAATAAACTAGGTAACCACAAAATTTAGACTAACTAGCAACCAAAACCAAATAAACTGGTAACTGGAGTATCATGGGTATATAAATAACGCTATCTGTATTGCCACATTAGCAATTATATCTAAGCATCTAACTATACACAGACACTGCTGCATGCTGCACAAGTTTGTTTTAAATTGACGGGGGCAGGCTATGGAGGAGGTAATTGCTTTTTTGTTATGATTTACAGTGAATTCATTTTTGTATTGTTAAGTGAGAATAGAGAAAGCAAATTCTCAGTTGGGAGGAAAGAGTCTTTGTTAAAATAGGTGTCTATCAGCATTGGGTAACATGGTAGAATTTAATCTCAGTTTAATTATAATTTAATAAATAATTTAGAACACCTGTAAAAAGAACACTGAATGTTGTTTGAATAAATCTTAACTAGGGTGAAGCATAATATAGGGAAAGTATTGGCCAAGAAATTGCTGCTCCTCTAAAGTGCGTAGAACTCTATCACAAACCAAATGAGAATAGTGGTAAAGAAGTGTTAATATTAATGCAGGGACTAGTAAACCATATGGACTAATCTCTCTTCAAGCTGACAGCCTGGATATTGATGGATGAGAGTGTGGCAAACCTAAGATCCAAGAGTTGTTGCCACAATCACAGCAAGTAATAGATACTATTTTATTATCAAGAAAGGTTTCAGAGTGGTAGCCATGTTAGTCTTTATTAGCAAAAAGAACGAGGAGTACTTTTGGGACTTTAGAGACTAACAAATTTATTTGAGCATAAGCTTTCGTGGACTAAAACCCACTTCACTAGATGCATGCATGTATTTTCCACTGCATGCATCCGATGAAGTGGGTTTTAGCCCACGAAAGCTTATGCTCAAATAAATTTGTTAGTCTCTAAGGTGCCATAAGTACTCCTCGTTCTTTTTATTATCAAGAAAAAAATTGATTCCAGGATATGGAAAAATTCTTACAGTAAGGCAGAGAGAAATACTTTAATCCCACCAAGGAAAGGAATTCCAGAAATATTAGATTTTCTTCAGATAGGTATATTCTTGGGGATAAACCATAAAGGTACAATTAATAGCAATAAGCCTTGTGATGGAGTCTGTTAGATCTTGTCTTTCTTCACTGGGGATATCATTAGAACTAAGCCTGAGCACCCGAAGTATCATTAGAAGTGTACTAGGGTCTGTCAGATGACTTTATCTCATCTTCCTATCAGAAAGTTCCTGAAGGTTGTAAAGATATTCCGTGTACAGAAACTCATTCTAGTTTATAAGCCTTCAGTGTACCACTGTTTGAACATGCCTGCTTTCCCTTTTATTAAAATTATCCTGTTTCTTAGTAGCAAAATCGTCCAAAAGCTTATCAAAATAGGGAGCTCAATCATTGGGTCTATAGATTGAACTGTGCTTTATAAGTGATGTAAATTCCACACGAACAAGTCATAGTCTGAACATCCTTGGAATTCACACTTAAAGTAAACTCAGCTTTCCATGAGTCCAAGAAGAGAGAGCCATTTTTCCATCCCACTCTAGTGCATGAGGAGATGGATGATGGAAGGGCTATTAAATCGGTTTGAAGGAAACCAAGCACATTAGACAACTGATGATCTTTTCCATCCAAGGTGTAGAGACAATTAAAGTTTCAGACTTGACCAGAGCATAGTTGCTTCTGTGAATTGCACAAGAACAGTGGCAAGCCCCTTTCTAAAGGAATTAAAAATCAGTTCACTGTGGTGGGGCAGCTCCTGTTGATGTATATGCTTTCCACAGCATCATCTAGTCTTCACATATTTACAAGGCACATAAGTTGGACCTGACTTCATTTTCATATGCAGCATTTAAGAGGAGGGTCCTACATGTTTGTGGAAGGTTGACAAGAAAATAAAGAAAAAGAGATAGTGTTCCTTATTATTATACTGCTTGTTTATTTATTCATGTCCATGTTACAAGGATTGGTGAAAGATTTAGGCTAAAATTGTGCTAAAATGGTGACAACTTCCCCCCCACAAAATTTCACCTGAAAACGGTGGTGTCTTTATTTTGCTTAACCTATGCCCCTCAAAATTTGCTTTTTTTTGTGAAATTAGACAAAATGACTAGTTTAAAATGTAAAACATGAAAATTTCACTTTTTCTTAAAATGGATCCATAATTTCCCCCTTGGAAATG
This sequence comes from Gopherus flavomarginatus, assembly GCF_025201925.1. Classification (NCBI taxonomy): domain Eukaryota; kingdom Metazoa; phylum Chordata; order Testudines; family Testudinidae; genus Gopherus; species Gopherus flavomarginatus. The sequence goes on along the minus strand of NC_066626.1, from coordinate 19,456,911 downwards.
GCTGTTTCTTGGAATAGGTCTGTCATAAACAGATAGCTAAGGGTTAATGTCTCTTTCACCTATAAAAGGGTTAACAAACAGTGAACTGAAACACCTGACCAGAGGACCAATCAGGAGACAAAATACTTTCAAAGCTGAGTGGAGGGAAGTTTGGGTGTAAGTTCTTTGTTCTTTGTCTTGGTTCGGTAGCCCTCTCGGCTCTGAGAGTGATCTCTCTATCTCCAGGCTTTCTAATCTTCTGTTTCCAAGTTGTAAGTACAAGGATAGTAAGACAATAGGTTTATATTGTTTTTTTGTATTTACATGTGTGTAGTTGCTGGAATGTTTTAAATTGTATTCTTTTTGGATAAGGCTGTTTATTCATTTTTTCTTTTAAGCAATTGACCCTGTATATTGTCACCTTGCTACAGAGACCATTTTTATGTCTTTTTCTTTCTTTTTATATAAAGCTTTCTTTTTAAGACCTGTTTGAGTTTTTTCACTGGTTAATGCTAAGAAACGAAGGGAGGGGGAAAATCTCTTTGTGTTAGATTTACTAAGCCTGACTTTGCATATTCTCTGGGTGAGAGGAGAGAGAGATTTGATCTCTCGGTACTTATGTTTCAAGGACTTGAAGCAGGAAATATCCTAGAGTACCCAGGGCGGGGAAATCTGGGAGGAGGTAAAGAGGGGGAAGGGTAGTGGGTTATTTCTCTTTGTGGTGAGACTCAGGGCATCTGAGTCTTGGGGTCCCCCAGGGAAGGTTTTGGGGAGACCAGAGTGAGCCAGACACTGGAATTTTCTGGCTGGTGGCAGCGATATCAGATCCAAGCTGATAATTAAGTTTGGAGGTTTCATGCTAGCTTCTCATGTTCTGAACTCTAAGGTTCAGATCTGAGTAGGAAAGTTAGGACAAGGTCCATTTTTGAATGATACATTTGCGAAGTGGGTTCAATTTTATGCTCATAATGAAATATAAAAACTTATTTCAAGAAGTCTTCCTTGTCTTGGAGAATATTTTGTCCATGTGTACTGTACATGTGAAGGGAACATTTGCTGGTGCTTCAAGGAGTGTCCTTGTGGGTGCTCCACTTGAGGTGTCTTGGCACCCTGCGCTTGTAATTGGAGATTTATAGTAGCAGTGCCCCGATTGGCCGTGCACGTGTGGCAGCTGTTTCGCGCCACTCCGGGCGGCTACTTAGCATGCACAGCCAACAGTGCCTCGTTCCTTCTCTACTGTCTTTGGCTTGAGTCAGAGCAACAGCAGCGTCCCTGTCTGTTTCGTAAATTGCTTATATTCACACTTTTTTATTGATCCCTTTTGTTTCCGTCCTTATTTACCCACTAACCCCCCCTTCCCCAAACCCCCCACTTAATTTTGTTAGCTTCCTCCTGCTACTGGTGGCTATCTACAACGATGACTGAACTACGTCCATTTTATATAGACCTGAACTGCCACAGGCATGCCTGGTTCCCCTGGCTTTAAACGTTGCCTCACCTGCAGGCTATCAGTTCCTGTATTGGATGGTCACACTCAGTGCATCCGCTGTCTCGGGGAAACCCATGTACCACAGAAGTGTCCACACTGCAAGAAATTATCTGCCAGGACACTGAAAGCCGGGGACCTCCAACTAAAACGATGGAGAAATCCCTCAGCCAGCCTCTGACGCAGAGTCCGGGACTCCTCCTGGCTAACAGTTTACAGCAACAGCCTCAGACAAGGGGTCCACCCAAACCATGTCTAAGGACCCTACACCTAAGAAGGTGACCACACATCGGTCACAATTATCACCTCAGAGATCCCCATAAAAAGAAGCGGTCTCCTGGGAAAAAATGTGCCCCAGTACCGATGGCACCGAGAACCTTGGCCCAAGAGGCACTGGGAACATCTGGTACGGAGACATCCTGAGGAACCAAGACACTGACATGGCCAGGCTCTCACTCAGGTACATGAACTAAAGCTAAGCTCCCTAGCTTGGCACCAACAGTGCCAAAGAATGCCTCAGCACCGGCTAGTGTAATGGTGCCACCTGCTGCATATACACAGCCTAACAAGACCTTGGCACCGTCAGAGCATGCTACGCTGTCATCCACGGCACTGAGCTTCCCAGTACCGCAACCCTTCACCAGACAGGAGGACCTGACAATCTCCTCCACGCCGGGAACCCCTCTGTTCAGCACCGACAGCACCCCAGTCAGGCAAGGACTGAGCCGAATAGGCACTCCTATGGGATCTACACCCCCACTATCCAGTGATGAGGACGGATAGGGTGACTTGAGTCTTTACACTCCTCATCATCCCTCTCCGAAACCTGAACCCTTTCACCAACAACTACCTATGCAAGGGGAAAGCTGGGAAGCACAACCATGGATGGCATTGCCCGTTGTTATGCCACCCAGTTGGTCATACTGAGACCTATGGGCGATCTATAGAGCCCAGAATCTTAAACCCCCTAACCTACCAGCGTCATGGGCTACCTGGTCCCCTTCACCTACAAACCCACCACCACCAGAGGCTCAGGAGAAAGAGGGAGAGGAGCAGGAAGAGGCTCCTGAAAGTGATACACTGCCACCCACCCACTGTGGTAAACAAAGTCACTGATATGATGAGGACCAGATGGTCCTCTTAGGTCTGAACATTTGCTGCTGTGAGGAGGTTATTGTCTTGGTCCTAATGGACATTACTTCCCAGATGGTTCCAAAGCTGTGCTGGGGATGTTTTCTACCAGCATGAATATGCAAAGGTAGCACTCTAGAAAAACTTCAGTTAGTGATTAAATAGCCTTTCTTTCTGTAGCATTTGCAATATTCCTTCAAAATGTTCTTAAAATTTGTGACATCAAAACAACATATTCCGATAGAACAGTTTTTGACTTGCTTTCACCTGTTTGTTCAACATGTTTGCTAAGCAGTGTTATGAGAAGTATAAAATAGATTGATGACAGTTATTTGGGGCATTGGTCATATCATCACAGACAAGTGACAGAAATTGCTTTAGAAAATGTCTTTCTTACCCTGGCAACATATTATTAGAATACTTTAAGAAAAGATTCTCTTCACAAACTTAGAGGTGTTGGTATGATCTCAGTAGATTTTGAGTTTGCTTTCAGATAAGAATGTGCAACTGGGTTATCCAGGGCATTGAGGTACACATGAGCAGATGCCAATACTTCTGTCATATTGGAAACATTTTCTACCACTTTTTTGATGCATTGTTTATTTGCCACATTCTTGACCAGAGGGTACCTGGGTTATCATCTCAGAAAAGACTACTGTTTTCTTTGGGAAACTTGAGCCCTCTTTTTCCCCCCCCCAAGCGCCTGTCTCCCCCCTCCCCTTCCCTTCCCTCATCTGTCCCCCTCCCACCTTCCACTGCTCTTAGTAGTCCTTTCTGTAAGCTTAGACGGAGAGAGTCTAAGAGCTGTCTCCCAGGGCCCTACCAGCTGCCTGCACTATCACCCGTGCCTTGCTGAGATTGATTGCTTGATCATCACATTCATATATCTTTTCTCGGCACAGTAAATGGAAAAAATGGTGCAAAGTGTGCCTTTCACATTTTTCACTGAGATTTTATTTTTTGTAGCAAATTCTGAAACCGGTGATGAATGTGAAAACAATATACCGTTAGCTCTGTGGTCTGAATCAGTGTGTAATGCATCAGCTTAGGTGGCACGTTCTTTGAGTCATGCTGTGGAAAATTTAAAGGGTTACTGTTGACCTTGCATACGCTTAAAACATTAACGATTCAGTTTTCCCTCTAATTTTAATAAGTTCCTTTGTTGAGCATATGAGTCAGTTATTTCAGATGCTGTGTCTGTGTATGCGACTGCTAAGCAGCAAGAACTTTTTCATATTTTGAAAGACTAGAAGACCTTTCTGCAAGGTGAGCTTTCTCAGATTTCACTTTGGCAGAGCTTCTTTGCCTTAGTCAGTTTTATGAGGAGTTTGAACTGAACAAAATGTACTGTAAAGAGGATAGCTAGTAAACAAGTGCCCTCATATTATATGATACAAGGTAAAGAAGTCTGAGTTAGATACATTATTATTAATATTACCGCTAATATTTGAAATAAAATATTAGAAATGTGGTGTGGCTTGAAGTGTGACTGAAATTCAGATCCACTCAGAAATATGGTGCTCTGTAGTTGATTATCTTTTTTTAAATTGATTTGCACGTTTTTACCCATAATTCATTTTTGTGGCTGGCATTGTACTTGGTCTCCGCTAAAAGGTTGGGTTTCAGAGGTTTGAGTTTGGTGAAGATGGAAAAAATACCCTAATGTTTTAGAAACTATAACCATGCTTCTTGGAACAAGGTTACAGCAAAAACAGCTTGAAATTTGGATGGACACAATTCTCATTGGTTTGAAGAAAATTAATTTCAATTTAACAAAGTTATAATCATTAGAAAATTGGATACTGAACATCTGCAGTACAAACCTTCTATATGTGCATAAATTCACAACACATTTTTACAGATACAGGCCTTGATCCTGCAAAGACTTTATGCCTTGTGTCTTGTCCCAATGACGTCATTGTGCCCAAGTCTTTGCAGGATTGGAGCTATAGTCAGGTGTACATCTGTAGGTACAAAGACTTATAAGATTTGCTGGTTTTTCACAAGTGTGAAAGGGTGTGGATGTTTTTCTAAAAAATGTGCTCTAGTTCAACCACAGCTATTGGACATGAAGCAGGAGTTAATTCAGAATGTCCTGTGTTATACAGGAGATCAGACAAGTCATCACAGTGGTTTCTTCTGGCCTTAAAAATCTATGAAACTATGAAATGCATTCCTGTGCTGAGGGCTTGCACGAGACCTGTGCTGTATACCATTAAGTTCTGCTTAAGTTTGCATAGTCTTTTTGTGCTAGACCTCCTCACAGGGTGAATTTAACTCAAGGTGAATAGTAGTAGAGAAAAGAGCTTTCAAATTCTGCTGACAAAGCCAGCAAACAGTAATCCAATTACCTCCAGATTTTATAATTTATTCCTTTTTCTACCTCCCCCTCTGAAAAAACATGGGAAATCTGAATGGAAAAATAAATAGAAACCTACTAGTAATTCTGCAAGATTAAGCATTCAAAAGTCAGGAAGTGTCAAAATTTGTCTCTTTTCAAATATACATGTAATGTATTACCCCTTTGTTGTTAATGTATCCTGTATACATATATAGGACGTGCAAACTGGCTATATTAATACTGTTGTAGCAAGATTAATTTTGTAACTTTTTACTTTTGAGTTTTTAATATAACTAATCCTGGGGCTTGGGTTTTTTTACACATTTAATAAGTACATGTTCAGAGTGTGGTGTGTGCACTTGCGTATGTATGTATGGCACTTCAGGGAGTCTCAGCTTTAGATAGTAGAATTCCATATCTCGTGTAGTTCATGAGTCCAGTTCTACAAGCCCTCTGCAAAACTTTCATTTACTTCAGTGGAAGTTCCACATGCAAAGGGCTAAATGCTCCCTATATTTACCCAGACTAATTAGACTGGACAATTATTTTCCTTTGCCTTTGGTAGGGTTTATAACTGTGATGTGGCGGTGTAAAGAAGCTTGCTTCTCAGTTACTGAATTGAGCCAATAATTAACCCCCCCCCAAAAAAAGAAGAAAGGAAAACAACAGTCTTATTTAAGAGATTGTATGAATTTGTAATAGAATTTGAGTATTAATCTACCTTCCCTTAATGATTCATTTCCATAATTGCTTTAGTATCTTTGTTTCAGTTTTAACAGTAATGTTTGATGTTGTTATAGATACTTTATAACTCTATCGCTAAGTATGGGAGCAAACTTAATTTGTGCCCTGATTATGCAAATACTTATGCATGTATTTAAATTTAATGCTCTGTGAATAGCCCTCAAAGACTTTAATAAGAACCAATTTTCTTTGAAAATGGTGCAGCCAATGAGTACTTTTTATGGAGATTTACCCATATGAAGAATTTGAGAGAGAATCCAAAGATGAGCAAGATTCTAATAAAAAAAAAAATTCCAATGGGAGTTATTTTGTATGACTTCTAATGTAAACATTGTATGACCAATTTTTGTTCAGCTGTTCATAAAAACTGACAGTTTTCAGGCCAAATGAATTTTCCTGATCAAAATTAGAGGAGTTAAAAATAGGACTTATAATAGAACTTGTAACTAAACTTTGGAGCCGTGACCATGGTGCCAACTGTAGGTATGTCTGAGTGTATATATAAAATACCATATTTACAGATAACCTGTTGGTAAACTGAGGATTGCTATGATATAATTTTGTAGGCTGTTGAAAATTTATTGCCTAGGCTTCCTGTACCTTTCAAGGCCTAATTTACTTGGGCAGGGAAGACTTATTTTTCAGGCTGGAGAAAATTGTGTGTCAGAGAACTAGTGCCCCACCCACACAAATCTTACCTTCCTCACAATTTATAGGAGTGGCTCTGAATTCATCTTTCTAAATCTGACACGTTTTGGATTTAGAGTCAGAGCATCAGAAAGAGACTGGACACCTCGGAGATACTACAAAAATGATACCAGAGTCAGCATCATAAGTAGGCTTTGGTGTTGCTAGGGCATCTGAGGAAAATGTGAATATGTTTCCAGTACAGCAAGGATCCTAAGACATTCTCGTAAGTAAAATTGTTCTAAATATTCCATCTGGGGTTACTAATGGAGGGAATTTGATGGTATTGATTTCCTCCAGAGTTGTTAAGATGGCTTCTTATTATATTGGCAAGGAAAGTGGGCATTATTTTTCGGGAATAGGAAATCAGCTGAGGGTTACTACCAAAGTGAATTATGGGAACGGTCTCAGAATCTGGTGTGGTCATTGACAACAGGGTCAAGTCCATTTTTTTTCTCTCACAAACATAAATACTCTATTAATCTTAATGAAATAAAGATAATAGAAAAAGAAAATTAAGAGTAGACACAGCATCCATTTCTATTGTTCATTTGACTCTTCTTCCACTAGTGAAGAGATGTAACTGTTTAAATCTGGAAGAATGAGTCTAATCTGCAAAACCAGGGACGACTATAGGGAGTGTGACTTAGTGGTTAGAGCACTGGACTGGGAATCAGCGTTCTATTCCTGACATTGCCACTGGACTTCTGAGTGGTCTTGGGCAAATCACTTCACCTGTCTGTGTCTCAGTTTCCGCATCTATAAAATAGGGAAAGTTTTATACTTACCTCTTTTGTAAAGTGCTCTCAAATCTACTGCTGAAAACTGCTATAGAAGAGCTTAGTATTATTCAACATATCTAATAAATAGGGCTGTCAAGTGATTAAAAAAATTAATCGTGATTAATCGCGTGATTTTTAAAAAAAGAATACCATTTATTTAAATATTTTTGGGTGTGTTCTACATTTTCAAATAGATTGATTTCAATTACAACACAGAATACAAAGTCTACAGTGCTAAGTTTATATTTATTTTTATTACCAATATTTTCACTGTAAAAAACAAAATAAATAGTATTTTTCAATTCCCCCATTGCAAGGATTGTAGTGCAAGCTCTTTATCATGAAAGTTGAATTTACAAATGTAGAATTATGTTAAAAACACCTGCATTCAAAAATAAAACAATGTAAAACTTTAGCACCTACAAGTTCACAGAGTCTTACTTGTTCAACCAATCACTCAGATAGACAAGTTTGTTTACATTTGCAGGAGATAATGCCCGCTTCTTGTTTATGGTGTCATCTGAAAGTGAGAACAGGCGTTAACATGGCACTATTGTAGCCAGCGTCACAAGATATTTATGTGGCAGATGCTCTAAAGATTCATATGTCCCTTTATGCTTCAGTGACCATTCCAGAGGACATGCGTCCATGCTGATGACAAGTTCTACTCAACAACGATCCAGTGCAGTGAGGACCAACACATGTTCATTTTCATCATCTGAGTCAGATGACACCAGCAGACGGTGGCTTTTCTTTTTTGGTGGTTTGAGTTCTGCAGTTACCCCATTGGAGTATTGCTCTTTTAAGACATCTGAAAACATGCTTCGCATCTTGTCCCTCTCAGATTTTGGAAGGCACTTCAGATTCATAAACCTTGGGTTGAGTGCCATAGTTATCTTTAGAAATCTCACAGTGGTACCTTCTTTGCATTTTGTCAGTGTTCTTAAAACAAACGTGTGCTGGGTCATTATCCGAGACTGGTATAACATGAAATATATGGCAGAATGCGGGTAAAACAGAGCTGGAGGCATACAATTCTTCCCCAAAGAGTTCAGTCACAAATTTAATGAATGCATTATTTTTTAACGAGCGTCATCAGTAGGGAAGCAGGTCCTCTGGAATGGTGGCTGAAGCATGCAGGGGCATATGAATGTTTAGCATGTCTGGCACATAAATACCTTGCAATAGTGGCTACAAAAGTGCCATGCAGATGCCTGTTCTCACTTTCGGAGGACCTGGAACAAGACTTTACATTACGGGAAGTAGAGGCCAGACTTACAAAGACCAAAAACACAGCCCCAGGAAAAGATGGCATTCGCTACAACTTCCTGAAAAAATGAGACCCTGGTTGCCTAGTACTAATTGCCATTTTCAACTAATGCAAACAGTTCCCCTGTACTCTCAGCTCCTGGAAGAAGTCAGTGATGGTGTTTGTCTACAAGAAAGGCGAGTGAGATGACCCCAACAACTGGAGACTCATCTCTCTTTGTTCCACCCTGTGCAAACTGTATGCCAGCTGCCTCATGGCTAGGATCACAGACTGGTCAGTAAACGGAGGAGTTGTCAGCTCCATCCAGAAAGGCTTCATGTCATGCGAAGGCTGCTACAAACATAACTTTGTCCTTCAGACTGCCATCCACACGGCCAGGCGGGCACGGAGGCAACGTGCCATAGCATGGCTTGACCTGGCTAATGCTTTTGGATCTATGCCCCACCAGCACATTTTTGCTATGCTGCGAGAGTTTGGGATACCTGAAAACTTTCTCCAACTGGTCTGGGAACCATATGAAGGCTGCACCACCACCTTCTGCTCCATGGAAAGAGAGACGCCTGGAATTCCTATCCATAGCGGCGTGAAACAAGGCTGCCCTCTGAGCCCCATCATTTTCAACTTAGCCATGGAGCTGCTCATTCGAGTGATCTCCAGCAGTCTAGGCCGTTTCAATCTATACGACAACAGAATAAATATCCTGGCCTACGCAGACGATCTGATCCTGATTGCAGACAACTCCGAGAGTCTCCAACTACTGCTTGACATCACCAGACAGGCTGCTAACTGGATGGGACTCTGCTTCAATGCCAGGAAGTGTGCATCCCTTTATATCGATGGCAGTAGAAGGGACTCAGTCCAGGAGATGCCGTTTCAGATTCAGGGTGAACCCATGATCTTCCTCGAGATCTCGGGAGCAGTCAGGGGATGGGGAATGGGGGCATTGGATAGGGTGTGGAAGGTCCAGCAGACCTGTCAGGGGGTAGGGGTGTGGCTAGGGTTCAGGGCAGTCAGGGGACAGGGGGCTTGGATAGTTGGTGGGGTCCTGGGAGGTGACTAGGGGGCAGGAGGGTCTCTGGAGAGGGTGCTTAGGGGACAAGGAGCAGGGGGGGTTGGATGAGTTGGGAGTTCTGGGGATCCTGTCGGGACAGGGAGTGTTGGATAGGCATAGGAGTCCTGGGGGTCTGTCTGGGGGCGAGGGTGTGGCTAAGGATTGGGACAGTCAAGGGACAGGTTAGGGGGTAAAGTCCCAGGGAAGGACTTATGGGGTGGGGTGTGTCTCGGGAGGGGCAGTGAGGAGACAAGGAGCACAGAGGGCTTAGATGGGGGTGGGGTCCTGGGGAGCAGTTAGGGGCAGGGTCCCAGGAGGGGGTAGTCGGGACAAGAAGCAGGGGTGTTGGGGGTTCTGAGGGGGGCAAGAAGTGGGAGGGAGTGGATCAGGGCAGGGCTCCCTGGGTGCACACCCTAATGAAATGTGCTGCGCACGCCCATGCTTGGCTGATGTGGCAACTCATGGTGTTGGACGCCATCAGATGGTCAAGGGACATCTACATAGAACACATCACTGGACATTGGCAATTCCAGAAAGGATGAGCTGGAGTGCCGATGAGAAGTGCAGTCAGAAAAGTAACTGAAATACTTTTCTCATGGATTGTTTTTCTAAATGGACAACCTACCCTAAATTCTCAATTACTGAGGGACAATTGAGGGCCGCCTGGGGTGGGGGCAAGTGGGGCAATTTTCCCTGGGCCCCGCAGGGGCCCCGCGAGCCCTGGCCCGGTGGTGGTCCGGGTCTTCAGCTGCATTTCGGTGGCAGGGAGCGCTTCAGTCACTCCGGGTCTTCGGTGGTATTTCGGTGTCGGGGGGCCTTTCAGTGCTGCCGAAGACGTAGAGCAGCTGAAGGGCCCCCACCACTGAAATGCTGCTGAAGACCCGGACTGCCGCTGAGTGAGTACAAGCGCCGCAGCTCGCCCGCTTTGCCCTAGGCCCCCTGAATCCTTTGGGCAGCCCTGGGACAATCTCCATTCATTGATATATTTTGCTTTCCACAACCAAATTGCTGTACAACTTTTCATGAGTGATGTATCTGAGTATTTGGATTCTGATTTCTAAACTGTATTGTTAAATCTGTTCACCTAAATTTGAGTTATTGCTGATTATGTACTCTATGTATCATATTACTTTTCAAAACAAACTTTGTATTTGTTTATAGTCTAAGCACAATACCCAGATGTACAGACTCTTTTCTCAATGTGTATCATATAATTTTTTTAACATTAGCTTTAATAGAATTTTTATATCTGTCATGTAAATACCTTGCAATGCCAGCTATAAAAGTGCCATGTAAACTCCTGTTCTCACTTTCAGGTGACACTGTAAATAATAAGTGAGGAGCATTATGAACCTACATGTAAATGAACTTGTTTGTCTTCGCAACTGGCTGAACAAGAAGTAGGACTGAGTGGACTTATAGGCTCTAAAGTTTTATGTTGCTTTGGTTTTTTAGTGAAGTGATGTAACAAAAAAAATCTACATTTGAAAATTGCACTTTCATGATAGAGATTGTACTACAGTACTTGTATGAGGTGAATTGAAAAATACTATTTCTTTATCATTTTGAGAGTGCAAATATTAGTAATAAAAATAATGATATAAAGTGAGCAGTGTATCCTATGTATTCTGTGTTGTAATTGAAATCAATATATTTGAAAGTGTAGAAATAACATCCAAAAATATTTCACTTGGTATTCTATTGCTTAACAGTGCGATTAAGACACAATTAACTGAAAAAAATTAATTGTGATTAATCGCAAGTTAACTGTGATTAATCGACAGCCATGCTAATAAATAATAATAATAGAATTGAGAACATGTTGGGAATTCAGTCAAACCTGGAAGAGGAAAAGAAACAAAAATTAAAGGTTTATTTTCTCTTTGGTAAATAATATTCAATGGGAGCATATTAAGAAAGGCTAATGCTTTCAGACATTGATGAAATTTAATAAAATGCAAATGGATAAATCAAAATTGTCCACAATTTCAAAGGAGCATACATATGGTATAGCTAGGCTTGGCAGATTTTATTTTTATTTTTTTCCAATTTTAACAATATATATATATTTTTTTAAATTAACAACTATTTCAGTTTTTACAGTTGCAAGAAATTAAGGAGGAAGGGTTGGAGTTAGGGCAGACCTGGCAGTGGGACTGTAGGGGGCTCCGTGCATGGTTGAGGGGCCAAGAAACTCAGGTGCACGGTCCAGGGAGGCTGTGCTCCTGGTCACATAGAGCGTACGCCCCTGGTCAGGGGAGGAGAACAAGCTCTGGCTGTGGGGCAGGCGACCCTGCTGCTGACTAGGTCTTGCCGAGGGTTATCGCTTCACTCCTGACTGGTGAGTGAGTGAGCAGAGCTGCAGTGGGCTCCCTGTGCTGCCAGAGGGCTGGTGACACTGAAACCCTGCAGTCGCAAGGTGTGGAAGAAGGCTGTGGTCCTAATGGGGCACAGCAGAGACCCCTGGCCAGAACTGCAAGGAGCAGCACGAGCCCCCAGCTTATAGGGAGGCTACACCACTGCTAAATGGCTTTCTCCTTGGGCAGGAACCATTCAGCAGTGGAGTGGCCCTCCATGTCCTCACAGCCTTGGCAGGGAGATCTCTGCTCTGCCCTGCCAGGATCACAGCCTTCCCCTCACCTTGTGCCTGCAGGGATCCAGTGTCACTGGCCTGGTGATCGTGCAGGGAGCTCTTTTCAGCTCTGCTGTCACAGCCCCCCTCACGTAGTCCCTTGATAAGGGGGATGCAGAAGGCTCTCTGTGCTGCCACAGGGCCAGTGGCACCTGAATCCTGCGAATGCTAGATGCTGGAGGGAGGCTCCTTCACACAGTTGTTACTGATGTATATATTTTTTCGTTGATTTCAATGTGTCAGCTGAAATCAGTGCTTACTGACATATGTCAATTTAAATCAAATCCTGCCAAGCCTAATTGTAGACCTGGCTAAAGATAAGGTGATTCCCACACAGAATTTTTTTCCATCTGCTAAAGATCCAGCTGACAGAATGGTAGAGGAATAATTAAGATGCAATTTTGAGGCAGCTATAGTATCTCTTAAAACATCAGTTTTGTCACTTACTTTTCCACAGCAGTTCTGTTATAGTGCAATGACATGGAGGCACTTCTTGTCGCAAAAAATGAAAGCTCAGATTCATTATTATAAAATATCTCTAACAGTTTAATTTTTTCAGATGCTTTTGATTAGCTCCTTTGATTAACTGAGATATTCTTCAGGATCCATGGCCTCCCAGTCCTGCCACAAGGAGAGAAATCCATGGTGGAAGCTATGGCAAGCTGACATCCACATTAAAGAGATGCTGAGAACTGTTCAAGCATTCTGAAGAGCCATTCAAGCTTCCACTTTAAATGTGACTGCTGACATAAATGAGAAGTTTGCTGCTGCTTCCTCAAAAAATAGAATTCAAGAATAAATAAAAGAAGAATTTCTTAATGTCCCTACTCCCCAAACTGTTTCAGAGGAGAAACTGGTTTGTAACAGAGATCACACAGGAGACAGAAAAGAATCTGGCAATGCATCCTCAGTCATGAGAGTCAAACATGATTCCCTGACTCCTTCTCAGTACCTCCTCTCAAACAGAGGAGGGTTATCAAGATTTATTCAAGAGTGGCTAGAACATTATCCACAAAAATACTATAAAGGATTTTATCAGATTGTGAGATTCTCCATAGAATTGATGTACATATTATCCCCTTCCATTTTTGTTCAGGCACTAAGGAAGAAGTTATTTCTCATCTTTATTCTGGTAATCTGTAATTGCAGGGGGGAGGGAGGGAGGGAGGGAGAGAGCTTTTTTTGTGGTTTGGAAGAAATTGGAAAGAATCAGAGCAGTTCTAGATCTTATGTGATTTTTAAATGGATGTACCATTTACGCAGGCTTCTATAGGGAAGCATCATTCATATGAACAGTAATAATACTAGGGGACTTCACAGATCTAGTAAAAGTTATCTGGAGGTTTCAGTTAATCCCCGTCTCCAGTAATTTCTTACATTTGCTTTTTTTAAACCCACAGTTTTAATACAAAACACCACCATTTGGCCTATAAACAACTTGCATAGAATATATGAAAATAATAGTCATGCTGATTATTGTTTGAGATCACAAGGAATTTGTCTGCAGTACTATTCTTGGATGACATTCTTGTCAGAGTAACTTCAAAGGCAGCAACCAAAATTGAGATTACTATAAATACACAGTGGAAGCATAGTTCAGTAATAAACTTCAAGAACAATCTAATTTCAGCAAAGTGTATACCTGAGTATAATTGGGATAGAGACTAGGCTACAGAGAGTCTTTCTGCTTGAGAACTTTTTGTTTTTAAGGTATAGAAGTTAATCAGATCAGGACTGAGTAACTCAGGGCTGTTCTAAATTACACTCAGTTTAAATAGCCCCCAAAGGGCCATTCCACAGCTGTAAGTACCAGAGTACATCATCACTTTGGCCACGTCCCATGACCTGGCAGGCTCCACCACATCACTTATGCTAGAGCTGGGAGGGGTGGGTTAGGACTGGCTACTCATCTCCGCACCCAGGAATTTAGCCATAATTAGGAGAACCCCCATGTAGCCATTTAAGTCAGTTATAAGGGTGGTTAGTGCTGCCAGAGTGTCACAAAATGTTTATATTGGGATCAGGATCTGGTTCTGGCTCCCTCCACTTAAAGCTCTAGTATCAAAATTTTATAGCACAGTCTCATTACTTACTTCACTTTTTAGTATGATATATTGGTTAAGCTACTGTTGTCAAACAAAATGTATTTTGTGATGAATTATCCTTGGTTCTAACTAGGGATTTAAATACTGTTAAAGTTAACAGTTTAAATTATTAAAAATGTCGTTTAAATGGCTAACTGTTTAAGTGGCTGAGGCCCATCTGGCTGGTGCAGCTGGGACTGGGCCCTCTCCAGCCGAGCACCACGGCTAAGCCCACTCCGGCCAGCGTGGGGGTTAACACTTAAGGCGATTAACCGGTAAGACTATGCTTACCAGTTAATCTTTTACATCCCTGGTTCTAACTTTTTTTTGTTTGCTTATTTGGTAATTCACAAAATTTAAGCAGTTCACAACTGGCTGCTCTGTCATTAGTGTTGAGTTTGAAACATGAATAAAATACACAAGCAATCAGTTGATTTATTAGTACCTAAGATAAACATAATTTAAAGAATATGAAACGCAAATAAGTCACAGATATTGCCTATCTTCTTACTGGCTCCATCTTTAGTTTCTTGAAATTAATCTTGCTTATTGTTTATAAGGCAAAGTCTTGTGATTTAATAAAATATGGTTGAAAGAAGATGTAGTGAGGCAAGATAGCACAAGTCAGAACAAGATTCAAAAATCATACTGGACAAGACCAAGGAGTATGGAAAAGTTCAGGGCAATTAAACTCTTCCTCACTCTCATTACTTCATTCATCCAATCTGAATTTGGATTGCAGTTTGGTGTGAGTACAAGACATCACATTAATGTTCTCTCTTTCTGTTCTGGAATCAGTCTACATACATCTCCTGAATTGTTGCCAAATGTGGTTGTGACCAGAGTGATTCTTACAATTAAGGTGGCAAAAAGTTCTAACTCCCTGATTTCACGTCTTCATAATTTTGCAAAATATTTACCTTTTCAGTTAAAATTTTTCCTACTTGATTTTGAAGCATAATTTATTCTTGAAACTTTGAGCAAAATCCTTTCAACCATATTGGAATTATGAAATAATTTTTTTAAAAAAATGTTTTTCTGAATTAAAAAAAAATCCTGACAATTTTCATTCTGATAGGATAAATAAAAATGATTAACTTTGAAATGTCACACTTAATAGGTTAGTTCATGGTGTGTACTTTGCTTTGTTCTTTTTAAATTAGTTGTCAAACAGTTCATCTGTGCCAGTACCACTTTTAACAAAGTAGATTTGATGGGGGAGGCTGCAGAGTTATGCCTCAGCACCTTGGGACAGCTTTCATCCTGATCAGTGTATTGGTATAATCAACCCATGTTAAAGTTTGGTGCTTTAACACGTTGATTTGGTGGTGCTTAGCACCTTGAGTAAAGCATTGCCGGATGGCAGGGTTGGTTCCCCATAGGAGATACTGCACAATTCCAAACGCTCAGTCAGTTTTGCCCTTGGATTCAGGGAGCAACTGCAAGAGGTGTCCAGTTTCCTGTTGGGCCCACATGTTCTGGAGGAGGACAAGAGGGGGACAAGAACAAGACTGGGAGAAGAAGTGGTAGGGAGAGTAGATTGGGATAAAGTTAGGAGCTGGCTGTAGGAGGGGACTGGCGTAGCAAGAAGACTGGGACCCCAGAGTGGAAACAGAGCTGGCGGGAGGCTAAGACTGAGATCTGATGAAGAGCTATGAGGGAATGGGGTGAGGAGACTGGGACCAGGAGTCTGAGGAGGAAGTCTCGGACTAGGAAGAGCGTGGGGTGGATGGAGAGATTGAGATGGGATGAGAAGGCTGGTGTGAGGTCTGGGGCTCACTGGTCAGGGAGACTCGGATG
Source organism: Gopherus flavomarginatus (assembly GCF_025201925.1). Classification (NCBI taxonomy): domain Eukaryota; kingdom Metazoa; phylum Chordata; order Testudines; family Testudinidae; genus Gopherus; species Gopherus flavomarginatus. The sequence goes on along the minus strand of NC_066626.1, from coordinate 19,440,924 downwards.
AAGAGTTTATGGAGGAAAAGTAGGACTGGGAGCTAGCGTAGTGAGGAAGACTGGAACTCAGATGGGGCAGTAAGACTGACTGTGATGAAAAGTCCAGAGAAATTGAGATTGGGACTATCTACATGAATAGGCTGGAAGTAGGAGTTGGTTGGGGGCTGGGGGAGGACAGGACTGAGGCAGGGACAGGCTGGAGGGAATGAGAGTAAAAGGGATCAGGCTTGAGGGGAATGGGCAAAAGGGTCTGTAACCATTTAGATTATACTCCTCATAGAAACAGTAATGAACCAAAGAATCTTCAGTCTCAACATTTGTGTTATCAGCAAATATCTGCGAAATCACTGGCAAAGCATGTGTCTCTTCCCCTCTGGTGAGTGCTCCACATAGAGGATGCGAAACTACTACTGTTGTTAGTTACTCCATTAGTTCAAGTGACAGAAATCTGTGTGGTGGCTTTGAAGGTTACAGCCATGATGATGGCCTATATGGGTGTCAGTGCCACATGATATACTTTGTTTTTTCAGTTTGTTATTCTAAAACCCAAAGAAATTGTGCGTGCCAGAATCATGGTTGTCTGTGGAGTGTTAACATGGCTCCCTTTAAGGCTGCATGAGCAGCCTCAATTCTGACATTTTCTAACTTTTGAGTACTTGACTTTGCAACCTTAACATTCTTTTTATTTGGTTTTTTTCTGTGTAATTACTAATTACATTGTGCAGTCTTAATATATGCATATGGATTCAATATGACTCTATAGGTGTGTGGCCTGATCCTTTGTTTCCTTATGCAGAGTTTTCACTCTGTATCATTCTGTTTTACCATTTGAGTTATGTAGTGAGAAAAAGGGATCAGAGAAATTACTAAACCAACTTTGTTAGTGGTGCTCAGGTCAATTTTATCTGAAGCAGCAGCCGCGTAGCAGGTAAAGTTAGGATGCCAGCGGGAATCGGTGGCATTTATAAGCTCAACAGTTAGACCAAGCAAACCCTTGCCACAAAGTCCAATTACATCTGCAAATATGAGATATAAAATTAATCTGGAAGCAGTACTCCAAAATGATATGGAAAAGTTTTCTTTTGAAGATTAAAGATTCTTCTTGGGATTTTCAAAAATGGCTAATGGAGTCAGATACTCAACTTCCATTGAAAGTCAGTGAGAATTCGATGCCTAATACCCTCAGACATTTTTGAAAATCCCATCCTATATGGTCATTGCTATACACAGAGCAGATGAAGTTAGTGTATCCTGTAGAGCTAATGTTTTATAATTATTTTTTAAAGAAATTTCAATGTGCTAAGTTAAGAGACTGCCCTTCTTAATAACAGAAATTCATAGATTTTATATTGGGATCAGCTTCAACTATTGTTAAGTAGTAAATGTGTAACACAATTATAATATTGCAGTGTACTTTTTAAGTGATAAACCGCTGCATACAGAAGCTTTAAGTCTCAGGTGCAAGAGTCAGAGTTGTTTTATGTATTTATATTGGATTTCAGGCTAGTCAAATTAATTGTGTAAATATGTGCAATTAATGTTTATGAAATGCCAATATTACTTCTGTAACACATACGCTTATCCAGAATTGAAATTGTGCAGGTATGTTTACGTTTGACTTAGAGTTGGGTAAGCTAGGGAAAGTACTCTTGGCAATCCAACTACTACTGAAAAAGCTTTTCATTATACTGTGTGTAATCCTCAGTGCGATTAATGTTTAACACTTTTGAATTAGACTGAATTTGCTCTCTGTCCAGGAAGCTAAATAAATGAATGTTCCACAATCCCTTTCCTAAAAATGGGTTACACTGGCACCAGTGGACCAGTTCTCAAACTTCCAGTGATAGGAGGAAATACTGACTAGTCTGATCTTTGTTTAACTAGATTATTTTTGTAGTGTCCCATATCTTTGTGATGATCCTGACTCAGTAAATTAGTATACAGGCAACAGGCAATACTAAGGAAACTCTGATGCTAGAACAAGTGATGCAACCAGAGCCTATTTTGCCACTACTGAAATTCACACAGCCTGGTGTTAATGAATCCTTGGTAACCTTGATTCTTCCACCCTTTATATAGATTCAGAAGTCTGCAACACATAAATGTTAGAGGATGAGTTTTTGTGGATCAGGTACTGTATAGAAAATAGTGGATAAGGTCACCCCTTTTTACTTTGGAAACTGCTGAGGATCTCACAACTATGAAGGTACTTGGAATGAGATTCCCCTGAAAGTAGAGCAGCAGTGCCTGTTCACCCTCCTCTGGAGTAATTGATGAGGGAGGGTAGACAGCACTTGCATACTACCCTGGCTATTGCTAAGACAATTGACATAAAATATATTCTACTTAGAGAACCAATGACTATTCCTCTCAGTCTCCTTTTGAAAATCTGGTCATGAAGGTAACAATGGCTGGAGCCAACACTATCTGTGACTCAGATGCTGCAATGACCTTGGATTTTGGATTTACCAATCTGCTGGTTGTCAGCTTCCTTTGGGATCTATCTTCTGTGGGCAAGTAACAGTTTGAGCTGTGGAAGATGGATAATTGCACGTGAAGAAATGTAATGAACTCAAAAGTTAAGCAGTGGAGAAGTGGAAATGACTGGAGAATGCACTGTAGATGACTCTAATTGTAGTATCATGAGACTTGATTCTGAAAGATATACATGGGTGTGATAATCAATACTAAATGTGGAGGTTCAGCAGATATTCAGTGATGTGCTTTTGGATAAAGAGAACCTATTTTGGAAAGAGATGGATTTTTGCATTCACTCCAGAAAGATTCCTTTGTCTCCTTGTGGAGCTTTTTACTAGTTGAAAAGCCAGAACATGTCCACAGCCTGAGGGTACTTTCAGTGGCAGGATGATAGTACATTAACTGGGCGGCCACCTTTCACTGACTCCTTGGAGTGACTCAACTGAACACAAATGATGCTGCTGCTCTTAAATTTGTAGAATGTTAGAGACTAAAATCATTACAACCTACAAATCATTACATGCAAATGTTATGTTCCTCAGAGTTTACTAGGATCAGACTATTTCATGTAACCCTGGAGAAAGCCAAAAGAAACCTAACAACTCCAATATTTGTTAAGTCATCGGTATAACATCTACTGAGATGGAGGCTCTGCTCAGATCTAGACTCATGAGATACCTTTTAAAATTCTCACCTAAATGCCAAATGTCTATATCAGACGAGCAGATCTTGGACATAACGCATGGTTGCTACCTGAAGCCAAACCCAGCACCTTCATCTAGTCTCTTACTTCCACCAGTCTGTAAAAAACATCAGATGATTCTTCAAAACTTAGCTTGTTTTCTTAGCATAGGGGCCTAGAACTACTTTCCAAAAAAATAAATTCTCAAGGCTTTGCTCCATAATTTTCAATGTGCAGAAGAAAATAGGAAGAGCCTAAGCCATTCTTGACTTACAGCCATTCAAACCTTCATCAGAAAATCAAAGCACAAGATAGATACTCCTGAACTCCACACAAGCTGTAGTGTCCTTAGGAGACTTGGAAGACACTATCTTGCACTTCTTGATAATGCAGTGCCATAGTCAGCTTCTGAACTTGGTTCATGGAGATTATCACATGCTTATTAGCCCTCAGTCAGTGACTTAATGGGCGCTAGTCAGCCTTCAGGAACTTGGATTCATTGTAAATGTAAAGAATTGTTTAAATCTGGTCTAAAAAATTGCACATTAAGATGTTAAAATATGTACTGTACATCCCAGGCTGGAGTTTCTCCAACAGAGTGTTATAGCTGGGTTGTGGTCAGAGGCAAAGTCCACAGTCATGAAACAGGGGTTGAGAGTCAGGCTGGGTCAGGATACAAGGGGGTTAGAAGCAGGAGACAAACTGGAGACCAGAGCCACATATCAGATGTCAGAAATCAAGCCAGATTAGGATGCCAGGAAGTCAAGCCAGGGGAGCAGGAGCAGGGTGGATCCCAGTGGCTTGGTCAGCTTCTTGTTCCTGCTGCTGGCTTATGTAAGGTCATTGGGCCAATCAGCTGCTCTAGGATTGCGCTAATAGGACCTCAGGGATGGATCTTCAAAATGAGGCCGGACTTCATGGGTCCTTGGATAAGCAGTAGTCAGCAGGCCACCAAGTGGAGGGTTGGAACATAGCTGCTTCTGTGGAACTGGATTCAAGGCCCCATGGCTCATGACAGCACCCGTCTCTTAGGGGCGCCCTCTGGGCCTAGGTTTCTCAGGGTGCTCATATGGATGAGGATGGGAGCATGACTATTCTCAGCTGGCTTGCAGGTGCATTCCTCTGCGCCATAACCTTCCCAGTTGATCAGGTAGCACAATTTACCCTGCTTGACCTTGGAATCAAGAATTTCATGGACAATGTATTCTTCCTGACCTTGTGGAGGTAGTGATTGGGCTCTCTGGAACAATGTGTTCTCAGTTTGGGTTTTAGGAGTGAGACATGGAATATGGGGTGGACTGTAAGGGATTAAGGGAGCTAGAGTTTGAAGGTGATCGGGTTGATTTGTTGCCGAGCCTGGTGAGGGCCAAGGAACTGGTGATCTAGTTTCCAAGAGGGTCTGTCTGTACAGAGGTATTCTGTAGAAAACCATACCTTTTGTCCTACAGACTAGGCAGGGCCTTGTTGCCTATCATTGTCTGCATGCTTTTTGTAGTCCTCCTTTGCCTTCTCAAGGTGTCCTTTCACCTCTTCTTGGATGTGTTGTATAGGTCGAAGGCTGACGGATTAGGGAAGGAGATGGATGAAATTAAGGGCAGTACCTATAGTTGACAAAGAAGGGGTTGTGGCCAGTGGATGCGTGGTCTGCATTATTATATGAGGACTTGGCATGTGATAATACTGTAGACCAGTCATCCTGGTGATGGTTAGTGTAGCCTTATAGGTATTGCTCTGGCATCTGGTTGATTGGTTTGAGCACTGACCTGCTAAATCCAGGGTTGTGAGTTCAGTCTTTCAGGGGGCCATTTAGGAATCTGGGGCAAAAATCTGTCTGGGGATTAATCCTGCTTTGAGCAGGGGGTTGGACTAGATGACCTCCTGAGGTCCCTTCCAACCCTGATATTCTGTGATTCATTCCATTTGGCCATGCAACTGAGGGTGGTAGGCAGAAGACAGGTGCATGTAGACAATTAATAGGCACAAAGCCTTGTGCCAGAAGCAGGTAGTGAACTAGAGACCCCAATCAGAGATGACTAGGGCCCTACCAAATTCACGGTTCACTTTGGTAAATTTCACAGTCATAGGATTTTAAAAAATTTACATTTCATGTTTTCATATATTTAAATTTGAAATTTCACTGTGTTATAACTGTGGGGGTCCTGACACGAAGGGAGATTGTGGGGGTAAGTGTATCGCAAGGCAATTTGAGGCTGTCACGGTATTGCCATCCTTACTTCTGCACTTCTGCTGGTAGTGAGGCTGCCTTCAGAGTTGGGCTCCCAGCCAGCAGCCGTGGAACTTCCTGCAGCTGGAGGAGGTTCCCAGAGGTGGGTCTAACCTGTCCCCAAGAGTGGCCTGTGTAGGGGACAAGAAAGTCCTGTCCCTCCCTGACCTCAGTGGCCCTAACAGCTAGAGCCCAGTGCACAGTAGGAGCCCCCAGCTGGGGTGCCCCAGCCCATTCCATCCCCAGCTCCAGGCTCAGCACTTGGGAGCTAAAGGAGCCTTGGGCTGGCTGTGCAGGGAGGCATTACCACAGCACCCCCCTGACCACAGCTCCTTGGGTAGTTGCTCACTCATGAGGCCAGCCATGCCCCCACAAAAGTGATGACCCCCCCAATACCATGCCACCCGCTCTTCTGCTCTGCTGCTGCTGGTGGCACTGCCTTTAGAGCTGTGTTCCTAGCCAGAAACCACTGCTCTCCAGCTGCGCAACTCTGTGCTGCCTTCAGAAGTAAGGGTATCAATACTGCGACCCTCCTACAATAGCCAGATTTCATGAGGGAGACCAGCTTTCATTGTTCATGATGTGTTTTTTCACGGCTATGAATTTGGTAGGGCCCTAGAGATGAAATGATCCAGGAGGCAATGAAGATAGACTGCTGTGTTTATCCAGAGTTGGGTAGTTTGCCCAGTGGAGAGGAATCCCATGCAAGGGAATGAAGTGAGCGACTTTCGAAAAGCAATCCACTACTATCAGGATGGTCATGAAATCACAGGATTTTGGTAGTTTCATGAGAAAGTCAAAGGAAATGGCCTTCCATGATCGTGAAAGTGTTCCTTCGGGGTTTCTGGAATGGGATCTTGGTGTGAGCACACACCTGGCAGGAAGCAACAACAGTCTCTATTGTGGGGCACATATGAGGCCACTAGAAGTACCGGGACATTAATCTTTGGATTCTTTTATTTCCCAAAGTGTCCTGCCAGGCCCAGTTGAAGACTGCCATTCTTGCAAGTCGGGGGGGTGGGGACGGACGATGACATCGATGTGGTCTCTTATGAATGTGATTCCGCCTCCCAAGTGTTGTGTGGTTCTAAGTCTGTAATGGCCATCTTGCTGGGTGGAGTTCCAGAGACAAAGGCAGAGCGTGAGCAAATCTTGGTGGTGGGTCATGTTGAGGAAATTATGCAACTTGAGAATGTGGGCTGGTTCTGGACTCGGGCCTTGTGGGTCAGACCCATACCTTCAGGGAAAGGTGTTAGCCATACCATTTCTAGTTCCAGGGTGGTAGGTCAAGTTAAAGTTGAACTAGGAGAAGAATAGGACCCACTGGAACTGTCACTGGTTTAGGACATTGACCCTGCAGATACTCCAGTTTTTTGTGATCAGTAAATACTTGGACTGAATGATAGGCCCCTTTCAAGAAGTGTCACCAGTTTTCAAAAGCAGTCTTAATTGTCAAGAGCTCTTTGTCCAAGAGCTCATAGCTTCGCTCAGAAGGAGTAAACTTTCTGGAGTAGTAGGTGATGGGATGCAGCATTTGCTTGTGTCCATGCCTCTGGGAGAGGACTGCCGCAATTGCTATGCTAGAGACATCATCTTCCACGATGAAAACTGTTGTTGTGTGTGGGTGGGCCGTTACTGAATCAAGGCACATGGTGAAGGCAAGCATTATCTGTTCCAATGCGTACTGTGCCTTGGGCGACCAGTAGAACTGGGCATTCTTTCGGAGTAGGATAGTGAGGGGTTAGGCTTGTTTTGAAAAATTTGAGATAAACCTTCAGTAAAAGTTTGCAAAGCCTAGAAAATGTTGTAGGCCACGCGCATTGCAGGGGGCTGCCTAGTCGTGGACAGTCTGGAGTTTGCGCAGATCCAGCTTGATTACTTCCGGGGACAGGATGAAACCCAGGAACTCAGGGTATGTCTACACTACAGGATTATTCCGATTTTACATAAACCGGTTTTGTAAAACAGATTGTATAAAGTCAAGTGCACGCGGCCACACAAAGCACAATAATTCGGTGGTGTGTGTCCATGTACCGAGGCTAGCGTCGATTTCTGGAGCCTTGCACTGTGGGTAGCTATCCCGTAGCTATCCCATAGTTCCCGCAGTCTCCCCTGCCCATTGGAATTCTGGGTTGAGATCCCAGTGCATGATGGTGCAAAAACAGTGTCGTGGGTGATTCTGGGTAAATGTTAAGTATCAGAGGGGTAGCTGTGTTAGTCTGGATCTGTAGAAGCAGCAAGGAATCCTGTGGCACCTTATAGACTAACAGACGTTTTGGAGCAACGCTAGAGATAATGAGGTTCCCTGCATATATATACCTGCCCCTGGAAATTTCCACTACTTGCATCTGACGAAGTGGGTATTCACCCACGAAAGCTCATGCTCCAAAACGTCTGTTAGTCTATAAGGTGCCACAGGATTCCTTGCTGGGTAAATGTTGTCACTCATTCCTTCCTCCGTGAAAGCAATGGCAGACAATCATTTCGCGCCTTTTTTCCCTGGATTGCCCTGGCAGATGCTATAGCATGGCAACCATGGAGCCTGTTTTGCCTTTTGTCTTTGTCCCTGTCACCGTATGTGTACTGGATGCTGCCGACAGACACGGTACTGCAGTGCTGCAGAGCAGCATTCATTTGCCTTTGCAAGGTAGCAGAGATGGTTACCATCCCTATTGCACCAATGCCATGCCATTGTAAATTGACAATGAGATGATGGTTATCAGTCGTTCTGTACAGTCTGCTGCTGTCATGAGTGCGCCTGGCTGACCTTCACTGAGGTCGGCCGGGGGCGCAAAGACAAAAATGGGAATGACCCCCTGGGTCATTCCCTCCTTTATGTTGTATCTAAAAATAGAGTCAGTCCTGCCTAGAATATGGGGCAAGTGTACTAGAGAACCAGTGTACCAGAGAACCAGAGAGCACAGCCCCCATTGCTATGATGAGGATGGTTACCAGCCGTTCTGTACCATCTGCTGGGAATGACCGGGAGTCATTCCTATTTTTACCTAGGCGCCCCCGGCCGACCTCACCTGAGGCCAGCCAGGAGCACTCACGGGATGATGACAAGGACAGCTACCAGTCCTACTGCACTGTACCGTCTGCCACCGGGGAAGGGAGGGGAGAGGATGCTGTTGTTCAGTGCCACAGCACGGTGTCTACCAGCAGCATGCAGTAGACATACGGTGACATTGAAAAAAGTCAAGAAACGATTTTTTTCCCTTTTCTTTCACGGGGGGGGGGAGGGGGAGTAAATTGACGAGATATACCCTGAACCACCCCGGACAATGTGTTTGACCCTATAGGCATTGGGAGCTCAGCCAAGAATGCAAATGCTTTTTGGAGACTGCAGGGACTGTGGAATAACTGGAGTCCTCAGTCCCCCCTCCCTTCCTCCATGAGCATCCATTTGATTCTTCGGCTTTCTGTTACGCTTGTCACACAGCACTCTGCTGTGGACTCTGTATCATAGCCTGGAGATTTTTTTCAAATGCTTTGGCATTTTGTCTTTTGTAACAGAGCTCTGATAGAACTGATTTGTCTCCCCATACAGCGATCAGATCCAGTATCTCCCGTACGGTCCATGCTGGAGCTCATTTTGGATTTGGGACTGCATGGCCACCCATGCTGATCAGAGCTCCATGCTGGGCAAACAGGAAATGCAATTCAAAAGTTCGCGGGGCTTTTCCTGTCTACCTGGCCTGCGCATCCGAGTTCAGATTGCTTTCCAGAGCGGTCACAGTGGTGCACTGTGGGATACCGCCCGGAGGCCGATACTGTCAATTTGCGGCCACATTAACCCTAATCCGATATGGTAATACCGATTTCAGCGCTACTCCTTTCGTCGGGGAGGAGTACAGAAACCGGTTTAAAGAGCCCTTTATATCGCTATAAAGGGCCTCGTTGTGTGGCCGGGTGCAGCATTAAATTGGTTTAACGCTGCTAAAATCGGTATAAATGCGTAGCGTAGACCAGGCCTCAGTCAAGGTCTGATTGAATGCACACTTTTTTGAGTTTAGCATAGAGACCATGTTGTCATTGTCTCTCCAGGACTGTGTGGACGTGTGTGGTGTGTTGGTCCAGATAGTCTGAGAAGCTCAATGTATCATCCAAGTATTCCAATACAAATTGGTCCAGTAGGACTAGAGCACATTGTTAATAAAGTGCTGGAATGTTGCTGGCGCATTAGTCAACTGAATAGCTTGACTAAATATTCAAAGTGTCTGTATTAGGTGTAAAAGGCAGTCTTCCATTCTTCGCCCTCTTGGATATGGATGAAACTAAGCTCCCCGGAGATCCAGGTTAGTGACTGTATGGGTGACCTACATGCTGTCTAACAACTCAGGGATTGGGGGTAGTGGGTAACTGTTTCAACAGAAGCGGAGCCTGCTGTACTTGTTTTGTACGAAAAGGACTGGGGCACTGGCTGGTGAGGTTGACCTGTGGGTGAGCGCCTGGGGCCAGGTGTGACCTTGCACTCTATATGATTTTATGAAAATATGCTAATGTAACTGGAATATGCTTCATGCAAAAGGTCTGTTGTAAGGTATCATTACAAAGCTTATAATCTATTTGTATAAATGTACCGCTCTTGTATCTGAAACTAAAAATATGAAATGTAACTCTGAGAGCCTATTGTAATTATGTAAAGTGTGGGCCATTAATGGTGGTTTGGAATCTTGATGACTCCCATTAACCAGGACAATTGACTGCAGATTGCTCTCTTTTACCTGTAAGTCTTCCTGTATACGTGTGTGCTGGCAAGTGAGTAATGAAGTCTTACAGTGACATGATCACGTCACTTGAACTGGAATCCATCTTTAACCTGGTGTCTTTCCAGTGAGAAGGAAGGGATGGGAACCCAGAGAGGGACAAAGGATTGCTGCCTTATGCCAAAGATATATAAGTGGGTGGAACAGAACAAAGTGAGAGCCATCATGAGAAATCCCCTAGCTACCACCTGAGCTGGAACAAGGGCTGTACCAGGGGAAAGGATTGTGCCCAGACTAGGAAGGCATCCAGTCTGTGAAAGAAATGTATGGAAAAGATCTTTCAGGGTGAGCTATTATCTGTACTCAATTGTATTACTGTATTAGGCTTAGATTTGCATGTTTTATTTTATTTTGCTTGGTAACTCACTTTGTTCTGTCTGTTACTACTTGGAACCGCTTAAATCCTACTTTCTGTATTTAATAAAATCACTTTTTACTTATTAATTAACTCAGAGTACATGTTAATACCTGGGTAGGGGGGGCAGGGGCAAACAGCTGTGCATATCTCTCTACTGGTGTTATAGAGGGCAAACAATTTGAGTTTACTCTGTATAAACTTTATACAGGGTAAAACGGATTTATTTGGGTTTAGACCCTATTGGGAGTTGGGCATCTGAGTGTTAAAGATAAGAATGCTTCTGTAAGCTGCTTTCAGTGAAGCCTGCAGCTTTGGGGCAAGTAATTCAGACCCTGAGTCTGTGTTGGAGCAGTCGGGAGTGTCTGGCTCAGCAAGACAGGGTGCTGAGGTCCTGAGCTGGCAGGGAAAGCAGGGGCAGAAGTAGTCTTGGCACATCAGGTGGCAGCTCCCAGGTGGTTTCTGTGATCTAACCCATCACACCAGGTTCTCTTGGAGGTATTCTCGCAACACTGCCAGTTTAGGCTCTGACTTTGCATATGTCTACCTAAACCCCATCTTCACCTCTGGTTGGAGTTCTATGGGGCAATCATAGTCTCAGTGTGAGGTGAGGCTTTCTGCATTCTTCTTTTCAAAGATGTCAGCATAGTTGTGGAAGTTGAGGGGGCAAGTGACTAAGCCTACTTGATCCTTCTTGAGCCTGGGTGCTGCACTCACAGAACCCTGACCATGATGTCAGTAGAATTCTGTTGGGAAAGTGACCTTTTGTTCTTGACACCATGTCAAGGCTGATTCCCCACTCTGGCACTGCGAGTGCAGAAGGTGGGGACCTGGAAGGATTCTAAAAATTAGTACTGGCCACTGCAGGCTGGTATTAAACTCCCAAGGTTATAGCTTCTCTCTGACCTAGGATGGGTAGATGCTGCCACCATCCAAGTTTAAAAAACAAACAACCCCCTTTGGACCCAGGAAGGCACACTTGGGAATTCCTCCCTGTGGGGTACCCTCAAGCCCTTTCACTCCTCCTCCAGGGAAGAGCTGAGAAAGAAAACAAAGGAGTAATCAGCTGTTGCCACCAGCTAATTAAACAACATATGCACATAACTCTTATGACACACAAACCCAGTCCTGTTCTTAAAAAAAGTAAATTTTATTAAAAGCAAAAAGAAAAAAAATACATTTGGAACTTAGGCTATTGCTAGATTTTAAAAGAGCAAATATAATAATTAAGCCTCAAGACTGGTTTTCTTGAGGTCTAGCTTAATGATTACAAGCAAAACAAAAGCATTTGGGGGATAGCACAGAGGAGTCCACAAGCCATAAAGAAATAAGAGAGAAACTTAATCGTGTCTTCCTAGACATTCCCTGATTTACTTACATGTCTGAGATTTCAGATAAGTAATTCCTAGGTATGATTTGATGATTTTTCATACCTGGTTTATAGCTTCTTACAGCATTGCTGCTCTGTGCCTCCTCTCTCCAGAGAACAGACAGACAGACAAAGGGAAAGGTTTTCCCCAATTTTAAAAAGTTCTAGCCCTCCCGTTGGTTCGTTTGGTCAGGTACCCACTCCCTTCCTTTTACCTATGGGCTTTTTTAACCCTTTACAGATAAAGCACATAGAGAACAGCTACTAATAGGGATTTTGTAGCTAACTGTCTGGCTGGGTATCCATAAAAGGGAGCTACCCCCCTTCATTTATCACAACAACAAATGAGGGGATCGTGAAAGGTTAGCCAGGAGATGCCAAGGATCAGGGGAAAATGGAGGGAATCGATCATGCCAAATTGAGTTATTTCTCTGTGTCCCTGAATACTGGTCTCTAGGGGAAAAGACTTCACTGCAACTGGACCTGAGGACAGTGGGGAGCCATCAATAGTTTAAATCACGTCTAGCGTGGCCTTGTGTCACAGGGGAATCTGTAGGGCCTGAGCTGTAGTGGCACTCATAAATTTTTCTGCTGCTCCTGAACTGATGAGGGCCTGTTGGAGGGAGATCTGCTGGGGGTCCCTTGGGATCAGCAAATGGGAGGCCCCTAGGTGGGGCTCAGTGTGTGTCTTAGTGAGGACTAGGGTACAGGGAAATTCTCCTCCTTCAAGGATCAAGTCGGTTCTCCCCACTGTATCTGGACCAGCTTGTTTCCCCAAGCTCCTTGGTGTGCTTACTCAGCAGGCTGAGATGACATGGCCAGGTTTGCCACAGTAGAAGCACAGGTAGAGTGCCATTCTTTTTCTTCAGGAGTGAGCCGCTGATGAGTCAGATTGTCTTGTATAGGTTCAGTAGGTGATGCAGAAGGTGAGGTTGCAGTACACAAGTAGAGGGACTGCAGGGAAACCTCTTTTCTCCACTCTTCGTGCTCGCAGCTGCTTGTCTATGCAGATGGCATGGTCCACAAGAGTATCTAGGCCTGTAGGCATCTCTACAAAGGCCAGTTCATCTTTGATTTCTTCCTGCAAGCCCCACTACTGCACTGCTTTCGTTCCACTCTGTATCCTCTGTGAAGCTGCAGAATTGTGCCACATAGGAGGCCATTGTGCCTGGTTCCTGATGGAGTCAATTTAGGGTGGGTCACCAAAGATGGTTGATATCAACTGAAGAAAGCACTGGGCTGGGCTATGGCAGCACTGGGCTGGGCTATCGCCTTCCAGCAGACTCAGTCTCCTGTCAGTAGGCTGATTACTAAGGTCACCTTGAACTGGTCAGAGGTATAAATCAGGAACAGAATGTGGCATTGGTTCATGAAGCCTGAGAACCACCAGCAGTTCCCATTGAACCTTTCAGGCAAGGGTTTCTCAGGCTCCTGCTCAGAGCAGGGCACTGCAGGTGGTACTTGCAGCACAGCATTCTCAGCAATAAGCTGCTTCACTTACTCCTGCTGCTGCTGGTTTCCCCCATCAGCTGTGCAGCTTGGGCCTGCAGTGATTGATTTTCTGCCTGGAGGTGGAGGGCCCATTCGAGTGATCCATTGCTTCTGGTGACTGTGGCAGTGCAGCTGGGACCATCCTTCTTGCACAGGGCTTGGTCTTTTAGAGTTATTGTCCAAATAACCTGTTATGGCAGAGTCATGGGCAGCCAGACCTAGTGGCCAGACTAGTGACCACAATCATCATGAGACCAGAGTCGAGAGTCAGTTGAGTCAGGTTACTGGCAGATCAGAAGCAGGAGACAGACTTGAGATCAGAACCACAAGTTAGTAAACACAGTCAGGCCAGGTCAGGATACCAGAGGGCCAGAGGCAGGAAACAAACTGGAGATCAGAGCTACAAGTCTGATGCCAGGGATCAAGCCAGGTCAGGATTCCAGGAAGTCAAGCTGCCAAAGCAGGAGCAAGAAGTACAAGGCACACAGTTCAGAGCAAGGTGGATCCTAGTTGTTCAGACAGTTTCCTGTTTCTGCTGTTGGTGTAAGTAGGACCAATGGGCCAATCTGCTGCTCTGGGACTCTGCCAATAAGACCTCCGGAGCAGAGCCTCAAACTGGGTCTGGCCCTCTGAGTCCTGGGTAAGCAGTAGTCAGGCCAAGTGGTGGGTTGGAGCATGGCGGCTCCTGTGAACCTTGCGGACTTGGGTTCAAGGCCTGTGGATCATGACTCAGAGAAGAGAATCAACAAGATTCACACTTGAATCAACCAAAGCTTCAGGAGCACTTCCCCTTAGACTGGCTTTCCAAATGGTAAGTCTCATAGTCGTGTGCACAGGATTACTTCCTGAGATCAGTTTACATATGAGGAAACTGATGAGGTTTATGCTCCAGGTCTAGAATCACTCTCCAGATGTAATGAATGGGAAGGTTTGGGTTCCCAACAGAGTGATAGTCCATTAAATGGTAGTTCTAGAAATCCAGTCTGACTATAAAGTCAGAATTCACTATTCCAAATAAAGTATCAGAGGGGTAGCCGTGTTAGTCTGGATCTGTAAAAAGCAGCAGAGTCCTGTGGCACCTTATCTGTTAGTCTTAAAGGTGCCACAGGACTCTCTGTTGCTTATGCCAAATAAAAAATCACCAAAATGGATATGATCAGGAACACCTTATAGCTGAGGGAACCTGGTCCAGCTCAGACAGGAAACACATACATTTCTTAGCATTGAGGACAGCCCTTCTGGCCTTTCAGAGTACAGTAGAACTTCAGAGTTACGACCACCTCAGGAATGGTGGTTGTTCATAACTCTCTGAAATGTTCGTAGCTCTGAACAAAATGTTATGGTTGTTCTTTGAAATGTTTACAGCTGAACATTGACTTAATACAGTTTTGAAACTTTACTATGCAGAAGAAAAATGCTGCCTCCCCTTATTTTTAGTAGTTTGTTTAACTGTATACTGTATTTGGTTGATTTTTTTGTTTCTTTTTGTCTCTGCTGCTGCCTAATTGCATACTTCCAGTTCCAAATGAGGTGTATGGTTGACTGGTCAGTTCGTAACTCTGTTGTTTGTAACTCTGAGGTTCTACTGTAGAACATAAAGCATTTACATTCTATTCATGGCACTAAAGGAGGATGAATCTTTCAGGATTAGGAATCATGTCTTGATCTTTCTTGGATGGGGCCTGAATCATGTGATTCAGGCATATACTGCTCTTCCTCTTGAGCCCTAGAATTCAATAGATCCATGCTTTTCTTTGTAACAAAATCTGCTTCATAGTCATCAGCACTATGAAGAACAGTACTCTTTGTATTACATGATGAAAAGATAATACTCCCTGGCTTAATACTCAAGGTCCTTTCATACTTGCCAAGAATGTGTCTTCCCTTCATGTTTCCCAGATCCAAAACATCTGCAATGTACACATTATTTGGTATAGAAAATCTGCAAAGTTGCAGTTTGGGCCTCATTTATTATGTTTTTGCAACACTACAAACTGAATGTACAAGCCTTTGCATATGTATACTGTGTGAAGAGAATGCTCTGGCCAGTAGGCCTAGATGATGAACAGATTCTGCATTCCAGTGAGCTGTGCTTAGGAGAGGCAGATGGAGTAAGGGGCACCTTATGGTCTTCCTCTATATTTGGATCAAGTACCTGCCTCACCCTGACGTAACTGAGCGTAGTAATTAAACTTCCTATCTAAATTCTGTCCTCATTTGGCAGCAGTGACAGAGCCCATAGATCAATGTTCAAGGCAGAATGTGAAATGAGACTGGTCAGTGCCATAACAGCAAGCATTTGAAAGAAAGCAAAAACTTATTACAGATGCCCTAAGTTAAAATACTGCCAGTTTGGAGAACAAATGACACTACAATGTGATACATCCAAGAAGGGACTGAGGGTAGCTATGTTGCAGAAGCTGCTGATTGCATACGCTAGTAGAGTTTTGGTAGAAACTGAACAAGGGTACATCCAAGAAGAAAAAGAATTTTTGGCTGCGGTGTTGGGGTAGAGTGATCCTTCCAATATGGTCACCCTGTAAAATAGTACAATCAGACCCAAACCGCTAGAGACAGTTATGTTTATCCTCTCCATAGTGATTCAAAAAGGTTGCAGTGCATATTGATGAGCCTCCAGCACTACTAAGTACAGCTCAGATACTATCTAGGCTGTTTGTTAGTGTTGGCTGGCACAGTGAGGCGGGAACATGTGCCAGGCATTGGGGAGGTGCTAGCACTGGGAGACAGTGCAAGATGATCAGGATGCTGTCCATCAATATGATGCACTGTCTCGCATAATTTGCATAACTGAGCATGTGAGAAGTTGTATAAACATATGTTAAAGTGCTTTACTTTATCAGGGCCAAAGTGCCCAAAGTCTTGTTGGATTGAGCTCTAACTCATTGTGTCTGGGGCATTGAAGCCCCAGATATGTAGGGACCGGACCCATTTATGGTTCCCTGCTTATCTGCTGGGCAGTGGCAGCAGGGCAGTCTGGGAACACCAGGGCGAATGCCGCTCCCACTCCCCCAAACACTACGTGAAGCAGAAGCCCCTCTTTCCATGAGCGGAACCAGCCCTCTGGCACCCAAGTGCTGAGTCTTCAGCTATCGGAGTACCCAGCATGTTTCCATTATACCCACGATCCTCTCTAGTATTAGGGCTGTGTTTTTTTTTTTTTTTTCTCATCTCTTTGACAGAATGGGGACTTTTGCGGAGGGAGGAGGAGTTTTCAGGCAAGGAAGTTTGGGAAGGATAAAGGGTGAGATTGAGTTGAGTTGAGTCCTGACAGGATATTAGAGGCGTTGAAAAGTAATGTTAAGAGTTACTAAAATAGTTTGAGTTTGTAGATGAAGGTTGAGTAAAGAACTAATATAATAGATAGGAAGAGGGGTGATTAATGTTAATAGATAATCTGTAATATGTTTTTTCTCACTATAGACTTTAAGCTCTTGGGACAGGCACTGTGTCTGTGTATTACTTTGATATGAATAATATATGTAAAACTTTTATTTGAAAACAATAATTAAACTAACCATACATTGGTCAGTTAGACCCAGTGGAAACAAAACTCATAGAGTCAATTAATATTCATTTTAATTATTGTATACATTAAAAACAAATGAAATCATACTAATGTAAGACTAACATAATAGAAATTCAGCCAGTGAGTCAAATTCCCCTTAGTCTAAAGTCTTTCTTGCCTCAAAATGCAGCAGCAAGCCATTTTCTGGAGACAGCTTTCTTGATTCTTTTAATTTACTAGGTTAGAAAGAAAAAGATTCAAGAATTTCAGCTAAAATGATAAAATTACAGTGATTACATCTACATTTTCTGTTTTTAAGAAATACCATACACAATCTTTTTTTTTTTTTTTTTTTACAGTGATTTGTTATCGTCTGATTATGTGGAGATTCACTATGAAGACGGAAAACCACAATTTTCTAAGGTACTATATGTATTAAATAACAGAGACTTATTCTCCCCTCCCCCCATACAATGATAATGCAGTAAAACACAAACTTCCTGTGTTGTTTACAATATTTATCAAATACCAAAAGGCATTTACCACATATATCAAGGAATTGTGATCTTGTCTATCTGATGAAGATTCTCTAGCAGATGACAGGAGAAAAATTGTAAAAAGTGTGGGCAATTAGCTGCAAATGAAAGTGCCAAAGATGAAAGCTACAGTTCATAAAGTATAATTTTTTCAGTTGCTCCCACACTAGAGGTCACAATCACTAAAATCTTCATTAAACATTTAATTTGCATAAACATAACACTTCACATAAAGTGCAAGGCTAAGTTGTGATAGGAAGTCAGTAAACACACTTGCAATGGCTTTTCTTTGCAAGAGTTTTTATAAAACCATGAATCAGAAAAATACATACTGGGTGAAATTCACCCCTCTTCAGAATGTCAGCAGAAAGCCTATGCACCACTTAAGTCCTCAAATTAGAGCTAAAGTAGATTTAAGCAGTGCATAGGCTTTGGACAGAGATAAATTTCACCCTGGAGAGAGAGGATTGCATGACCTAGTCTTTTGAGGAGACAGGGGAACAAAAAGAGGTATGTTTTTGTTTGATTTAGATAGCACAAGGGATGATTACTATATTACTGGAATGTAGAATAGCAGAGAGAAAGGAAGGATATAAAATAAATATTAAGGCAAGAATGTCTTTGTTTAAGTTAGCTGAGCTCTTAGACTTCTAAAATTGTCATAAATGCCAGAGTTTAGTAGAAGTTGTAAGTCACTTTTCAGGAAACTTGCCTCTGTTCAAAGGGCCAGAAGGACAGCAGAACATGTAAATCTTACTTTTACGCCCTCACAACCAGGGTGAATTTCACCCTTTATGTGGTTGCTATTTGTCCAGTTGCTGTATGTCCATTTGCTTAATCTGACCTCCTCACTGAGGATCTTAATTAGAGTTCAAATATAGTAGTTTTTATTCTAACGTATCAGTTTATACTCTGTTCCTTGGAAAAAATAATTTCGTGCAGCATATCAAGGGAATTGCTTAGTTTTGTTAAGACATTACTCAAGAGAGCAGGCAAAAATGCCAAAGGAAGCAAGAAAACAATCCCTTCTGGCTTTTACACAGACTCAAGCAACTGTCAGCTGCAGCACCAGCAATGAGCACTGCGGTTGCTGAATCATGAGTCTAACTGGAGGATTGTATTAGAACTTTAGACTCAGCAAATGGGCCATCTTTGCATGCTGCAGTAATTAGATCCAAACTTTCTGAAGGATATTTTCTGAGTTGATTGACTTAGAAACACCAATAGGTCTCTTGAGGTCACATGGTCCACAAGAGGCATAATTAACAAAAGTAAAGAAAATATATTTCTTAGGGATTTTTTAGTCTGCTCAGTCTTATTTAGATATATTTGACGAATGGCAAACTGTTTATTTCTTGTTGAATATAGAGAAGTGATATCTTGATGAAAACATCTCTTTCTAGAACTACAGCATATATCTTTATTATAGGGGTGAAAGTAACCAGGATCAAATTGTGATCTCCTCACTCCCATGAGTAATCCTATTAAATTTCTTGGAACTACTTGTGTGAGTAAAATAATCACAATTTAGCTCTTAGGAAGAACTGTTTAAATACGCCGAGTTCCATAAACCCCAGAATACAGGCCAGTGCATAATGCATATATGGGTAACTGTCATGTAACAATGGTTATTTACTTAAATTTGTTAGAATACATGAACTTAATTGTGCACAGTAAAGGTTGTACAATACTTGTTCCAGATTCTGAACAGAACATTTAACAAAATAAACAAGATACAAAATGAAATTGCTGCTGATATTTACAGTTCACTAAAAAGTATTACATGCCTGGTGATTCCTTAGGGTACATGGTAAGTTAGAACAATTGGAAGAAGCAGTGTGACTGCACTGTATTTACACTTTTCTCAATCAAACTATTGCAAGCACTTTTTTTTCCACCTTGATTTTAGCTAGGATTGTTGTTGACATATATTAAAGGTCAGTTCCTTAACTGTTGTAAATCAGCATGAATCCATTGCCTTTAGTGGAACTACATTGACATGCACTAGCTGAGGATCTGGCATTGAAAGCTTCTAAATTCTTCAGCACTTTCTCGTACATGTTCACTCTCTTTAAAAATTTAAATTGAGACTCATGTTTTCAATGTAAGTGTATAAGGCCTGAATGGTTTCTAGGTTTGCTCTTGCTGCCTGTCTTCTAATAATAAAAATCAAGTGCACTGTACTTGTTTACTGAATTGAACTATTCACATGAAATGAAATTCTGCCACCCTTATTCACAGTGAACGATCTCTTAAGCCTTTAGCAGTCCCATCAAAAAATGACTCATGTGGGTCACTGTAATTTAGGGATTAGTAATTTTGCTATTCAATAATAAGGATAGAATTAGATTTTAAACCTATCAGACTATAGATAAGAGGTATAGATTTTGTTCTAGTAATTTGTTGGTATTTTTGCAGTTGCCTAAAGTATAGAATCCATAGACTACTCTAAAGGTTTTAATTTTTCTTTTCAAAGACTTGACTACTTATGGTCAAAATTAAGTATTTATTAATACCACAGTGCTGCTCTACTTTCACAGCATACAGAAATTAAATAGAAAGAATTTGGGACAAGGAAGAATATCATTTATATATTGTTCCTGAGACTGCGTTTTTTAACACCAAAGAATATTTTGACAATATTTCTGTCATTTATTTCTATCTCTGTTGCTGGCTCCCGTATTTCCCTCTTGCTTATTATGTCATTCTGCTTCTCAGTGGGGTTTCTTTTTGTCCCCATACTTTTTGATATTATCAAATAATAAAAGGTCTTAATTTCCAGCTAAGATTACTCAATTTTATCTTGCCTTTATTCAGACCCTGCAAATTTGCGAAGAAACTTCTTACATCCTCCCCATCACTGGGCACCCAACGGGGAAAGCACAATCTGTCCACACATTTTATACGGTATTGCCATGGATGAGGCCTGGGTCCAGTCTTCGAACAGTGACAGTAAAAGTGCCTCATTTCCAGAGCACCATTCTGTGCATGGAATGAGGCAGTGCTCCTATGGAACTAGTAGTATGCATTAGTGTAGTTAAAACTGTATCCTAACTGGAGCTGGTCAGGAAGTGCTAAAAAAAATTTTTCAGAAATTTTCTGATGGGGAAAAATGTTCTGTGTATGTGAGAGGAAGTAGATGGTGGCAAAATAGGTGGTTGAGACTGTGCACATGTTCATCAATGAAATTGAAGAAATAGTGCTGTTTCACCATGATTATGGCAGAGCTGAAGGAACAATTTTGTCGTGGATGAAGCTCATGTAGTCCTTTCTTGTCTTGCTTCCCCTCGTGTGTGAAGGTTAACTATTTACTCTGTAAGTTCTCTGAGACATGGACTTTGCATTCATATCTGTCTATGACGTGCCCAACATACTTGTGGATCTTTACTAATATATTTTATTTAAGGTCTCGGTTTTGTCTCAGTATTGTCTACTGATATGTACAAATATCATCATCTTAGTCAAATGATCTGCTCCTTGTTTGTTTTACAATCACATCTTTTAATGTGGCAAAATCAAGTTTTTACTCGTGTTTACCTCAGTTTGCATAGTAGAGACAATAAAATTCTGAGTTTTTGATCTGGATTTTCTTCCGTAGTCATGCATCAACAACCATATTGTTTAATTAAAGTTCCCATTATATACAGTTTCATTCTTGAAGACTTTTTAGCAAGACAACCTTAAATTTGACTTTCAGATTCCAGGCAGAGCTTATGTGGGTTAGTGTTTGTTTATTTATTTATTTATTTATTTTTTAAAGTACTTGTAATTTCAACAGTTTTGATCTGGCTATCACTGAGAAATCATAAATATGGACCCCCATAATACCACATCTAAAGAATAATTTTTGAAAAGGAAATTGCTCTTTAAGGAAACAAAATAATTAATGGCATTGTGAGTTTAAGTAAGGAAAGACCAACCTTTGCTATGGCTGGAAGCCATATATAAATAAGTAATGTACTTTTTTCTAGACACAGTATATTTTACCCCTTATTAGTGATGAGGAGACTCAGTGATGGTTAACATACCAGACTCTTTCCTTGAAATTTCTTCACTTGGTGTGTAAGATCCATTTTTCAGTTAGAATTAAATGATAATTTAATGTATATATTTTTTTCTTTAACATTTTTAGGGTGGAGAGCACTGTTACTATCATGGAAACATTAGAGGTGTCCAGAACTCCAAAGCTGCCCTTTCAACATGTAATGGACTTAAGTGAGTGCAAATCTTCATTCCTCCAAAGAGACTATATTAACTGCATGCTACTCTTGGATTCCTGTCCTTGGGTCTCATCTCTTGGCATGAGACAGACTGAAATTCTCCAAGCTTTCAAAGATTTTTGGCATTCTGAGGTACAGGCAGACCAGTTTTGTTTCAAGAATAGCAGCTAGTACCTCAATGACTCCTCTAAAGTATTCTCTGTGAACACCTTCCTGACCATGCTCAGCTAAGGAGTTTCTCATTGGCATTGCAGTTTTTTAAACTGCTTATATCCTTTGTCCTGTCTATGGATTTTAGCTTTTGGTTGATGGCTTCTCTGTATGTTTTGGTTTTTTTTTTCTGTTCCCTTTAGTTCTTTGGTTTCTTCCTCAAGACAGGTTCAGGACTGGACTAGTAGAAATGTTCTGTGTCAGGAATGAAGTGCATTGGCAAGACAAAGTGGGGAAGCTTGTACAATACAGAGCCTACCTTCTGTATACCTGGCTTTAACCACTGCTATTAATTCATTTTTTAAGCACCAGGGACACTAGAAATTTTTGGTGCTGTCTAGCGAAACCCTTGCAGATTATAAATACCTAGAAATAAATTAATCAAGGTGGCTGATTTGAACAAATAAGAGATGAGAAATATGAACAAAAATCAGACTTCAGCTCTTCACATTACTAGAACAGTTCTCAAACTGTGGGTTGGGACTCCGAAGTGGGTCGTAACCCTGTTTTAATGGGGTTGCTAGGGCTGGCGTTGGACTTGTTGGGCCCAGGACCGAAGCCAAAGTCAGAGCCCTAACATCCAGAGCTGAAGCCAAAGCCCAGGGGCTTCATCCCTGGGTAGTGGGGCCGAAGCCCTCAAGCTTTGGTCCTCCTACCCCAGGTGGTGGGGCTTGGGCTTGGGCCCCCTGCCTGAGACCATGGGGCTTGGGCTTTGGTCCTCCCTTCTGGGGTCATGCAGTTATTTTTTCTTGTCATAAAAGGGTTGCGGTGCAATGAAGTTTGAGAAACCCTGCATTACTGTGATTCCACTACAGTCATACCAGGAATTATAATTTTGAAAAATCAGTCTTTTGATTATTATTTTTGATGTAAGTAAATAATGTAAGATAGTATATGGCCAGCAGCTCTTTGTTGATTATGTGTATATAACTCAGCTGTGTTTGTTGTCTTCTGCATATTAATTGGTGTTTTAGGAACGACCAAGATCAGATCTTGACTCTTTCCATTGTTGTCAAGTATTCCATTACCAAGGATCCTGTCTAGCACAAAATTGATTTTGCAGATGTGCATCACTACTACATTTTGCCAGTTACCACTGAAATTTTTTATGATGGCTTGTACACTAGTTTTAAATAGTACAATTGGATTTATTTGACCAGAGACCCTTTGCTGGATTAAAATTATTCCTTAGTACTTATATTGGTCCTAAATCTCTTCCTTTTTCTTTCTAATGTTCCAGTGGCATGTTTGAAGATAGCACCTATGTGTACTTCATAGAACCAATGGATTTGACCCACAGTGCAGTAAGTTTATACTGCTTTGTAATTTTTTTGGTTTTGTTTGTTACAGGGATGCCTAAATGTCAGTATGTTTCTCACAAGTAACTTGCAAATCTGAATTATTAAAGATTTATTTTTAATTCCATGTTTTAACTTGAATTTTCTAATCTTAAATTCACTTTAGATTTGGGAATAGGCCATTCATGTTAGTGGCGTCTAAGGGCTTATTCCCATGGTGAATGATTTGTGGTCTATAAAAGTGTTTACCAATTTCCTCTACTGTCTGAGCTAGTGAATTTGATCCTTTCATTGACTCGGTTGAAAACCTATGTTTTGGAGCTGAGGTCAGGCACTCTATACAGAGTGTCACAGCTGGGTAGTTATCACAGAGGATTGTAGTGCCTGTATGTAATGACATTGATACAAATAGATGAATAAATTGGATCAAGAATATATTTACCCAAATATCTTATTCACACTGTGAACCTGTTCTACTTAACTTGTGGCTCTCTTCAAGTATAGTATGTTTGTACGGTTGCTCCTGAAGGCATTGATGTAAACAGAGCTGACTATACTTCAAAGGCTAGTTTACAAATTTCAGCACAATAGACCAGGAATGTTTCTCCCGTGGGATACTTCTGCACTTGCATTTGATTTCCAAGAGACATCCTGGGGTTTTGGGTATCTAAGAGACATCAAGATGAGGATTTTCAGGCTTTGTATCTTGCCTGGCACCTTATCAGGGCATGATAAATTACACAAAGTGATGTAATTCTAACTGGTTTCTTTTAAAACCTCTCTTGGTAACAGTGAACATGACAACAGAGTCCCACAAAGGAACTGCAAGATCGTTAGTCTTTGTATGATAAGTAATACTTTCAGAGAGTACTGTATAGGGTAATACACTCTTTGAATATCTTTTGAATGATCTGTTGTGACTTCCAGCCCAGAGATGCTTCAAGTAATGTTAATCCTAGTTAGAATGATAGTGTGACGAGTTGGGTCACAGAAACCCCCTTGGGACGGGCACCTGATGTGCTGACACTACTGCTGAGCCTATTTTCCCTGCGAGCTTAGGACTTCAGTACTCTGTCTTGTTGAGCCAGACATGTTAGCCTGCTGCAAACACAGACTCAGGTCCGAACCACGTCCCCAAAAAGCTGCAGAATTAATTGAAAACAGTTTAAGAAGTGTTCCTGTCTCCAACACCCAGACACCCAGCTCCCAATGGGATCCAAACCCCAAATAAATCTGTTTTATTCTGTATAAAGCTTATACAGGGTAAACTCCTAAATTGTCCATCCTCTATAACACTGATAGAGAGATGTGCACAGCTGTTTGCTCCCCCAGGTATTAGTCACTAACTCTGGGTTCAATAATAAGCAAAAGTGATTTTATTAAGTATAACAAGTAGAATTTAAGTGGTTCCAAGTAATAACAGACAGAACAAAGTAAGTTACCAAGCAAAATAAAACAAAAACATGCCTAATACATTAAGACAGTGGTCTCCAAACTTTTTTGATCATGCACCCCATCAGTAAAAATTTTTTGAGCATGCACCCCCAACTCCTGGCTGAACTGTCAAAGCAAAACAAACAAACTGCTCGGACTCCCGGCCAAACTGCCAAGGGAGGGGGAAGAAAAAAACAAGCCGCTCGAACTCCCGGCCGAACTGCTGAAGGGAGAGAGGAAAAAAAAAAAAGTGGCGCTGCTTCGGCGGCGCTCCTCCTGCCATGCACCCCAAAGGATCCTCCTGCACACCTCACTTTGGAGACCACTGCATTAAGAAACTGATTACAGATAAAATCGCACCCTCAGAGATGTTTCAATAAGTTTCTTTCATAGACTGGACTCCTTCCTAGTCTGGGTCCAGTGCTTTCCCCTGGTACAGTTCTTGTTCCAGCTCGGTGGTAGCTACAGGATATCTCATGACTGCAGCCTCCTTTGCTCTGTTCCACCCTATTATATAGCTTTGGCACAAGACGGGAATCTTTTGTCTCTCTGGGTCCCCACCTCTCTGTCTGAATGGAAAAGCCCCAGGTTTAAAATGGATTCCAGTACCAGGTGTCATGGTCACATGTCCTGTGAGACCCCAAGCCTTCATTCTTCCTGGCCTGACTCACAGGAAGGCTTGCAAGTAAATAGAGCCATTTACAACCAATTGTCCTAGTTGATGGGAGCCATTGAGATTCCAAACCACCATTAATGGCCCACACTCTGCATAATTACAACAGGACCTCAGAGTTATATTTCATATTTCTAGTTTCAGATACAAGAATGATACATTTATACAAATAGGATGACCACACTCAGTAGATTATAATATTTGTAATGATACCTTACAAGAGACCTTTTGCATGAAGCATATTCCAGTTACATTATAGTCACACTCATTAGCATATTTCATAAAATCCTATGGAGTGCAATGTCACAGATAGTCCATTGGAAAATAATTTAGGAACCATTCAGTGTGGCAGCTGGAGCAAGGCTCTTTGTTACAAAGCTACATACTGTACTTAAATGTAACCTATATATGACACTGGCTATTGGTTGAAAACTGACCATATGTTCGCCATTGTGGGG
The DNA here is from genome assembly GCF_025201925.1 of Gopherus flavomarginatus. Lineage (NCBI taxonomy): Eukaryota > Metazoa > Chordata > Testudines > Testudinidae > Gopherus > Gopherus flavomarginatus. Next base: position 19,415,210 of record NC_066626.1, on the reverse strand, counting down.
ATCTGGTAACCCCTTCTTAATTAGGAGACAGACAATTGGGAGATTATTCTCCTAGGACAATAGAATTTCACACTTCATGCTGACACTGCAGTACAGAGCTTGAGGCAGTGGAAAGAAATAATTAGGGTTATTTTTAGACTTTGTACAATCACTGTAATTTATGGAAGATTTTAAAATGATATCTCCTCTGCCGCCTGTGTGTGTGCAGGTGGAAGTTTTAAAGAGCATAGAGGATAGTTTTGGGCAAGAGTACTGTTCTCAATAAAACTACTTCCTTCTATTGACCAAAATAAAATGTCTATAGGGAGATTTTCAGAGCCGTAAATGGCAGTGAGGCACCCAACTTGTAAGTCAGTGCAAGTTAGGCATCTGATCTCCCGCTTTGTGCATAATACCTGAGAGAGATGTCCACACCAGTTATTTGATGGCAAGCATTGCTCTCGTTGTTTGATTGGTTAAGTTCTTTCAGATACCTTAGGAACAGAAGGCAGTATGTTAAACTAGTTGTATTTACTGTACATGTGCAGTTTGAATTTTTGAATATTTTACTTCCATGTTTTACACAAATCTCTCAGGAATTACACAAAAATAGCATTCTGACTTTTCAAAAGCATTATTTGACAAGATCAGGTGATGGAATAACAAGGGAGAGAAGACAGAGATCCATGGGGCACATGTCAAACTGTGATACTTTGAAATATATCATTTTAAAAGGAGAAAACTTCAATATATTTATTCTTTTTTGTCCTATATATAGATTTACAGCACTGTGCCTTAATTATGTTGAAAGAGACAGAAATCTACTGTTCTTTCTGTTGAGTTTCAATACAGTTAAGTAGCTTGTCTTTGTGATTTATAATAGGCATACCTTTATTTTTGAGCAGGTGCAGTAAGACTGTATCTAGGTACATGTATGTATGCAGAGAGTAGAATTTGAATTCTTGAGATAATACTTCAGACTCTATTAATGTCTTCTCTCTGAGGATCTCAAAGATATTTATAATCAATGAATTAATCCTTGTGACACCTTTTGTAATGTAAGTGATAAATAAATATTGTCCGTGTTTTAGATTAGGAAACTGAGGCAGAGCATCCAAGTGATTCACCACACAGCCAGTCAGTAGATGAGGCAGGATTAGAAATAAAGAGGCAAGAAGCCTGACCACCAATCCTAATGAGAGACTTGTCTCACCTTTTCTGGCCCTGGAAAAAGATACAACATTGTTAATCAGGAGCTTGTAACCTGTTCTGTGAGAGAGTTCTCCAGATAAGGCCTTTTACAATTGAAGAGTACGTCATACTGAATCATGGAGGCTTTCATGTTTGGATTAATATTCTAAGAATCTAATGCTTAGAAGTTATCCTGGTAAAGTATACATAGCACCAATTTAAAGATATTATATTTATGTCAGTGAATATTGCTATTTCCTTTCAGGGAAAAGAACAAATAAGATGTCAATCTACTGTAATAAGTGCATCTTTCTTTTCATTTGGCATTGCTAATGAGTTGAAAATGTTTTTATCCATTCTTTTTTTTTAGAAAAGCACAGGCAGGCCACACATCATTCAGAGGACTTTAGGAACACAAACCTCAAACCAAATGAAGAATGTTGGTATGTATTGGTTACATTATGTTTTCAGTAACAAAAATAATTTTAGTTGTAATGTAAATAGTTTGAGGTTCAGGTTAATGGCACCTATTTTAAACTGCTGAATTTTTTGAAGAATAAGAAAAAAGACCATTATCAAGTTGACTTCTGTATGCCAAATGTATTATCATCACATTGAATTTCAGAAATGGTAAAATTGAACTGAAATGTTTTCACCTATCAAGACCTGTGTTTAGGTTCTTCTGACAGAGAATAGCTGTTGGTTTCATCACTAATACTTTAATCAGCTGCTATTTTTTTGGATGCTAGTGATTGTCATCAACACATGAAAGAGAAAAAGCAAAACTGTATGGTCAGGTCTTAGCCTCTTTATGTCCCTTTTTAGTGCATATTTAATTGTAATTATAAATCTATTCACATACTTTGTTATTGATATGGGATCCTTAAAAGTTATGAATTTTAAAGAATGCTTTGCAATTCACCTTTAAATATTTGTGAAATAGCTATTCTTAGTCCATTTCCCACTGGATAAGTGTCCACATCACAGTGATTTCTAAAATGTTTTATCGAATGTTCTTAGGATTTCACTAAACTTTTTAACTTTTGAAATTTTCCATCTTTAATTTAGATATAAAGATATATTAATTAAACTCACTGTAAAGAGTTTCCATTTTTACAAGGACTTAAACTGCATGTTCTCCTGCATAAATACTAAATTATTTAAGTTCTGTTAATTTTATTTTCTTCAGAGACCGAATCTAGTTCTGAGTGGTCCTTCCTGTCTGAGTTACAGTGGCTCAGGAAAAGGAGAAGAAAGAGGGCTGTGAGTGTAAGTGTGACACTACGTTTAGACCTCTGCAGTGCTGCATAAACTTCCAAATTCTTTAATTATAAGTGAGCATTGGTTCTTAGCAAACAAAATCCTTTGGATGTTTGAAACAAAGTTTAAAATATCTCTCTTTCATATTTTTACAATACAGTACTGTTTTCCACCAAGTGATGCCGTTATATTTGAACCTGAATCTACAGAATAAAATAGATATAGTTTATATAGTGACTGCAATACCATATATAGTTTGAAATGAAATTTGATAGTGAAAGTGTAATTAAAATTTCAATGATCATTAAGGTCTGATATTAATGTGGACAGAGTACAACTGTGGATGAAGTCTGACCTCTATATAGATGCCCTTTCCTATGGTCACATGGCTCATGAATTGGCATGGCCAAAGCCAAAAGTAAGAAATGTGTGATCCAAAATTGGGTTTATTAGAAAAAAAAAATAGACCGTTCTCACATCTGTAGACACAATACACATTATAACTAGTTTAGATATATCAGTTTGGATTTCATTTTGTCTACATACATGTGCTCGTGGCTTATTTTAGGTTTCATTAATATTAATTTGCACCCATTTGTCTATATGAGATCAGCTTTCTCCTGGATCATTCAGCACAATGTGTGGGGTTTCAAACCCTACCTATTTTAAAAAGAATCACTTTTTTCCTAGATCTAGTAAATATGGCAGTGGAACAAGGGATATGTTGTTTTCTGGGTCTTTTAAACACTAAGTTCTATGGAAGCAATAGCCTTTTCTGTAAACATTGGACAAAGAGGTTTGGATCTGAATTTATTCTAAATGAAATGGTCCAGATCCTCAGCTGATGTAAATTCATGTAATTCCATTGAAGTTAATGGAGTGATGCCGATTTACACTAGTTGAAGAGCTTTCTCAATTCTGGCAAACTTACTCACTTCGAGTAACATTTATGTGAGTAGTTCCATTGAAGCCAGTGAGAGATACAAACTTGGCTCTCCCACTGCTACTAGATACCTAGACCAGCTGCAGAGTTATTTTTAAAAATTACCATCACACTCTCATTTCTCACAATATATTTTTAAATCCAACAGGCATCTCGTGGTATATTTGAAGAGATGAAATATCTGGAGCTCATGATTGTCAATGACCATAAAATGGTAAGGATATAGATTCAGTGGCAATCTTCCTTGTAATCTGATTCAGAAGGTGGTCCATACCTGTCTGTTTAAGTTTCTGTATCTGAGTACCTCACTCTCTGGCACAGATTTTTGGGTGTGGAGAGAGGGTCTATACCCCTCCTTAGTAGCAAGATACAGTAGCTATGTGCAATGGGGAAAATAAATTACATCCTCTTAAGGGGTGTAGAAATTTACTTCTCCCCACAGAGCAAGACAGGAATAGGGTGACGTGCTTCTGAGGAGTATGTCTGAGGTACTGTACCCCCAGGGCTACCCTTTGCTAGGACTAAGCTGAAAGACACGATGTGGCCCACAGTAGTTAATAATACCTAGCATTTTAGACAGCACTTTAAATACTTAAAGTACTTTACAAACATTACCAAATTAATATATATTATTTATATTAGTGTTTTAATATGTATTTTGTGTGTGTGTGTGTGTGTATGTGTGCGTATACTTAAGATGTATGTTAACATACATTTAACTGTTAAGTGGCAGTACTGTTAGAATTTAAAAATTAAATTCCATCTTTTAAGGATTAAAGAAACAGGCTGAGACTGGTAGGACACAATTTAGAGTAAAAAGCTTTGATATTTGGGCAGTAAGATATGCATGTGAAGCTATCTCTGTCTCGCGCTCTCTCTCTGTCTTTTTTTTCTTTTTTTCTTCTTCCTGGTAAATCCATGCTTATAAATAGGCAGGGTAGTGAAATAAACAATAAATCTTGCCATTGGATTAAGCAAGATGTATTACATTTACAAAGAACTCTGCTCTGATTTCTTTTTTTCCTTGAGGAGATATTAAAGAAACTAGAACAGCTGACATTTGCTATTTAAATGTTACTGCTTTCATTAATTGTGCCAAGTAAGATAGGGTTATCAACATGTCAGCACCCTGCCTGTTCAGCAGATTAAATCAGAAAGGTGGCGCCTGGGGAGTAGTATAGAAGTACTAGGCCTCTCAACAGATGTTGTGGGGTGCCCGGGAAATTCCCCAAACTCAGGTTACCCATGGTTTGAATAGGCCATGCCCCCTGACTACCACATGAGGCCACAAAACCTACCCATCTACTCCCTACACCAGCACATTATGCAGTAGAATTCCTGTAGCCTCAAGACTATGGAGTTTTCCCCTTTAACTTTGGCCCTGCTGCATGTTGTTCAGTAGGAAGGCTTGATTTGCGCCTCAGCGTTATGTAAAATGTAGATGTTTAGAAAGGAACAAGTCTGCAGTTTTTTTTTACAAGAATGTATTGAAAATTTCTGTTGACCTGGTTTACAAGCACAAATTATTTATCTAGTTTATTTTTTTAGTGTTACATGTCTACTGTATATGTGCATGTAGTTAGATATCTTTTCAAGCACTTCGGTTTCAGAAGAAATGAGATTTAAGTGTTGTTGTTTTTTTTAAACAATTGGATAATAACTTAATAATATATGAAAGGGATATTGAAGTGCCACCTGTTGGTAGCAAGAGCCTAACCAAAATATTTGAATACCAAAGAAATGTTCTGAGGTCTATAATGTGGACTAAGAGTACAAGTATTCTCTCTCTCTCTCTCTCTCTCTCTCTCTCTCTCTCTCTCTCTCTCTCTCTCTCTCTCTCTCTCTCTCTCTCTCTCTCTCTCTCTCTCTCTCTCTCTCTCTCTCTCTCTCTCTCTCTCTCTCTCTCTCTCTCTCTCTCTCTCTCTCTCTCTCTCTCTCTCTGTGTGTGTACCTTGTCTCTTTCTTTTTGTTCAGTCTCCTGATTTAACGCAAATATTAGAATGTCAGAATTGTCTCCTATCAGATGTTCCTAAATTCTTTAGATGCATTATAAACTATTGGCTTTTCTTTTTACTAGAAAAATAGATGTATTGCACGTCTTCACTATCTTAAATATAAAGGGAAAAGTTCACTCTCTGATATACACTGTAGAATTTTTTGTTTGTAGAGTAGATTGTAGAAGTAGCTCTAAAAGAAGCATTTGTGAATGTACAATATTTACCCTTTAAATCTGAATACTAAATACTAAAGGCTAGAATACGTAACCCTTACATTGGTGAACACTTAATTCATGTGAGTAATTTCCTTGATGCCAATTCATAGATTCTTCACTATATTTTTAGATTTTCAGGCCAGAAGGAACTGTTGCAATCATCTCATCTGACACCCTGAAAGATAAGAACATAAGAATGGCTATACTGGGTCAGACCACTTGTCCATCTAACCCATTATCCTGTTTCCGACAGAGGCCAGTGCTAGATGCTTCAGAGGGAATGAACAGAACAGGGTAGTTATCAAGTGATCCATCCCTTGTCATCCAGTCCAGCTTCTGGCATTCAGAGGTTTAGGGACACCCAGAGCATAGGATAGTAACCCTGACCATCTTGGCCAGTAGCCATTGATGGACCTATCCTCCATGAGATTATCTAATTCTTTTTTTGAATCAATTTATACTTTTGGCCTTTGCTACATTTCTTGGCAACAAGTTCCACAGGTTTATTGTGTATTTGTTCTAAACCTGCTGCCTATTATTTTCATTGGGTGACCCCTGGTTCATCTGTTTATGTAAATAACACTTATTCACTTTCTCCACACCATTCATGATTTTATACACATCTATCATATCACCCCTTAGTCATCTCTTTTCTAAGATGAACAGTCCCAATCTTTTAAAACACTTCACATAGAAACTGTTGCATACCCAATCATTTTTGTAGTCTTTCTCTGTACCTGTTGCAATTCTAATATATCTTTTTTGGGTTAGGGAAGCCAGAACTGCATGCATTATTCAAGGTGTGGGTGTACCCTGGATTTATCTATTGGCATTCTATTTTCTGTCTTATTATCTGTCCCTTTCCTTGCATTTGTTTAGCTTGTTTGACTGCTGCTGGACATTGAGCAGATATTTTCAGAGAACTATCCATGATGACTCCAAGATCTGTTTCTTGAGCGGTAACAGCTAATTTAGACCCCATCATTTTGTATGTATGGTTCAGATTATTTTTTCAAATGTGCATTATTTTGCACTTATCAACATTGATTTTCATCTACCATTTTGTTGCCCAGTCACTCAGTTTAGTGAGCTCCTTTTGTAATTCTTTGAAGTTAGTTTTAGACTTAACTATTTTGTGTAATTTTGTATCATGTGCAGATTTTGTCATCTCACCGTTTACCCCATTTTCCAGAGGTACAGAAGCTGATTTAAGCAATAGGTTACGTAACTCAGTAAGTAGTTCTGCAATTCCATATTTGAGTTCCTTTAGAACCCTTGGATGAATACCATCTGGTCCTGGGGACCTATTTATCAATTTGTTCTAAAACATCCTCTATTGATATCTCAGTCTGGGACAGTTCCTCATATTTGTCACCTAAAAAGAATGGCGCAGATGTGAGGATCTCCCTCACATCCTATAGAGTGAAAACTGATGCAAAGAATTGATTTATTTTCTCCTCAATGGCCTTGTCTTCCTTGAATGCTCCTTCAGCCCCTTGATCACCTGGTAGCCCCACTGATTGTTTTCAATGTTCCTGCATCTGATGGTCTTAAAAAAATTGTTGCTATTGGTTTTTGTGTCTTTTTACTAGTTGCTCTTCAAATGCTTTTTTGGCCTGCCTAATTATATGTTTACACTTGACTTGCCAGAGTTTATTCTCCTTCCTATATTCCTCAATATGATATAACTTCCTGTTTTTAGAGGATTCTTTTTTGCCGCTAACCACTTCTTTTCCTCTGTTGCTTAGCCATGGTGGCACTTTTTTAGTCCTCCTGCTATTACTTTAATAATGGTGTTTTTTAATAATGCAGGCCAGAGGACTTCCCTGAATTAATTCCTTAAGTCCAATAGCTGTGCTTGAACTAGAGCACACAATCCTTGTTAAGTTCTTGCCTCATTTCTCATCTGAATTTGTCTACCTTCAGTTTCCAGCCATTAGATCTTGTTATACCTTTGCTCTCCCTTATCAAATTTCAGCTCCTCGCAAAAGTACTTACGGACTGTGATCAAGTCAACCCTTTATCCTCTTTGATAAGCTAAATAGAATGAGTTCTTTGAATCTCTCATTCTAAGGAATGTTTTCCAATCCTTTATATCATTCTTGTTGCTCTTCTCTGAACCTTCTCCTATTTTTCAACATCCTTCATGAAGTGTGGACGCCGGAACTGGACACAGAATTTCAGGATTGGTTGCAGTGCCAGATACAGAAGTAATATAACTTCTTTACTCTTAGCTGATATTCCTCTGTTTATACATCCCAGGATCTCATTAGCCCTTTTAGCCATTGCTTTGTCCTAGGAGTTCATGTTCAGCTAATTATCCATCATGACCCCTAAGTCTTTTTTTTTCCAGAGTTGCTGCCTCCCAGGATAGAATTCACTATTCTTCTTTGAGTGCGTGCTCATGTCAATTCCATTTTAGGTATGTGCATGCTCATTGTTGGAGATTTATGCCTTAGCAGTATCTGTGGGTCCGGTTGTGGCGCCCTCTGGAGTGCCGCACGCACGTGGCAGTATATCAGGCACCGCCAGCCCTATGCCCTCTCAGTTCCTTCTTACCGCCCGTGATGATTGGTTGAAGTACCTTGCCTTGCTTCGCAAGAGCACTAGCGGTTTCTTCAGAACCTTTTGCATAGACTTCTTTCTACTGATTGTTGTGTGTAGTTCATAGTAGTTAGTTGATAGCGTTACGTTAGTTAGTCCCTTTTGGGACTTTTCCCTGAGCGGCTTAAAGTTGTGTTTGGCATGCAGCAGGCTGATGCTAATCAGTGATCCACATGACAGTTGTCTCAAGTTGTCTCAAGCCATAGGAAAGACAGGTGTCACATCTGCAAAAACCTTTGCCTTCAGACCTGGTGTCGATCCAAAGGAGAGGGCTTGGATACACTCATTGAAGCCACACAATGTGCATAAGTATAACCAGTTTTATTGCCAAAGTATAATAAGCTTCCCAGCCTTAATGCATTACTAAATATATGCTTTCCAGCAAGCAAGCAAGAATCAATGCTTAAGCCCCTTCTGCTATGGACAGTCCCGGACCTTCCAGCAGTGTCCTTGAGGGCTCTTAGCAAGCACTGCTCCAGCGTGGGGAATTCTTGGGCACCCATAAGGCTAGGGCCCACAGGTGAGACTGCTCATCTAAAGCAATTTGCATAGCAGTTTTTAATTATCACCTCCTTCTAAGCGGGGGGAGGGTGGGGAGGGGCATATTAACCCACAAGCAGGCTCTGGCAGGAAACTCTGCTGTTTTCTATTCCCACACTTCACAGTCTTGGGCCTTGCTTATCTCTTCACTTGTTTATCCAGCCAAGTGGGTGCAAGCCAGCCCGGCCAGTCAAAGCCTGTTCACTACTAGCTCCCCCCCAAACCATGCTGTAACAACAGCCCAAGATAACTTGTGGTCAGCCCCAACACCCAGAAGGAGCGAGATATTCGCTTGAGGGTCCTCCAGATGGAGGCTGCCCTTTTCCCCATGTCTGAGCCCTCCACCACAGAATCTACACAGAGTACATCAGCCACGGCCTCAGCCCAGCACTGATCCCTTTCGCTGGTGCCAAGGAAGCAGCAGAGGATGCAGAGACCCTTGGCACCGAAGGACGGACAAAGGACCTGTCTGAGGCCATGCGCCCACTTTGGGACTTCCCAGGGTGCCGCTGAGGTTGGACCTCCCAGCCCGGCTTGGGACCTGCCCCCTACTCCAGGCAGCGACAGGGGCTCCCAGTGTATCGTGGGGCCTTCAGTGCCTGAACCGGTCCCAGTGGCTAGACAGCAAAGCCGACCGGCTCTGCATGTGCCATGACGGGTGACCAAAGCAGCTCCGCCCCCAGCACCAAAGCGCAAGCCCACCGGGGTGCAACATAGCCTGGCAGAACTCCCCCGGTCGCCAGACCGCAGATGCAGGCCCCTGTCACCACAACCTCGGACCCCTTTTAGCCATTGCCAGGTCAGCTCTCCAACGAGATCTCCACCTAGTAGGCATGGGACTCCGGATTTGAGGCACCATTCCCTATACCGACGGTACTGGCAATCCTCTGGCCACAGGTCGCCGAGGTGGCAGTCACTCTCTCCCAGACAGTCTCCCAGGCATCAGTAGCTGTCCTGGAGGGGTCCTTCAGGATCTCGGCACTGGTCTTGTTCACCCTAGTACCGTTCCTTGGGCAGGCAGTGCTACTCACTGTTATCCTGCCGCTCACCTGCCAGGGTCAGCAAACAGACCCAGGCCTCAACAGCCCCACCATGGTCATCAGAGGGATAATGATCAGGGTCAGACTGCGACTTCAGCCCGTCACCAAGATGGGACAACTCCCACCAATGAGGGAGACCGAGGCAGCACCAGTCGCAATACTGGTGCAGCAGGGGCAGTGCCTCCACCACTCCCAGTGGTCGTACTGAATTCCATGGGTCGAGGAGCCAGTGATGCCGGTCCAATACTCCCAGTCCTCCCTGGCTGCATCGGGCAAGCTGGCACTGCCAGCACCACAGTCAGAAGGCGGAGGTCGAAGCAGCATACTGCACCGCACCCTGGCATCGAGGAAACCCTCCTCCGTGAAAGAAGAGGATGACACCCTCCTACAGGTGGTAGAATGTTTGTCATCATCCTTGGACAAGGCAGTCACCAGGCTACCCCACCCTGGCAGTCCCCCGAACGATTCTAAGGTGTACCATGCCCTCCTTAAATGAGTGGCGGAGAACTTTGGTCTCCAAATTGAGGCGATCACAGAGGGGGTTGATAACTTCTTCAATGTCATCTCGGTCACCACCCCAGCACAGATTGCATTGCCTGTCCACCCGAGGGTCCTCAAGATAGGCCAATCGTTGTGCCAGTCTCCCTTCTCTATTCTGCAGACTTCCAAGAAGGCAGAAAAGAAATATTATGTCCTGAAGAGGGCTTTTAATATGTGTGCACTCATCCCTGGCGGCATCACTGGTCGTGTCCACAGTGAACGAGAGGGACAAGCAGGGACGGTTAGCAGGACACGAAAAATAAAGGCAGCAAGAGGCTGGACTTCCTTAGCCAAAAGTCTTGTTCAATGGCCAGCTTGCAGATCTGAGTGTCTAATCACCAGATCAGGCTCTTACAGGAGGAAGGAGAAGGACAGGGGGCCTAAGAGACAGTATCCATCATCTTCCCGTCTGGCGGCATAGCCCGACCCTCCCAAAAATCAGGGAGGCCAGAAGCAGTCATTTTGAGGGTACACCCAAGGATGGTGGCCCAGCCCATCCCCATCCTTCTTCATACGCCTTCACCCTTTCCCGTTGGCCTGGTCCCAAATCACATCGGACCACTGGGTACTCAGTACCATTTCTTAGGGTTGCACCCTGCAATTTATGGCCGACTATCCTTCCCACCCCACTTCCCTGTCCCTCTTCAGGGATCTTTCTCATGAGCAAGTCTCCATTCAGGAGGTTGAAAACGTCCTGTGTCTGGGGGCAGTGGAAGAGGTTCCTCGGAACATGGAAGGCAGAGGATTCTGCTTCCGCTATTTCCTAATTCTGAAGGCAGAAAGGGGCCTCAGACCTATCCTGGACTTGCATTGCGCAACTCGTCTCTCAAGAAATTTAAGTTCTTCGAGGAATGTCGCTGTGGGTGCTCCACTTTAGGTGTCTTGGGGCCCTCCGCTTGTAATCAGAGATTTGTAGTAGCAGTGCCCTGGTTGGCTGTGCACGTGCGGTACCCGTCTCACACCACTCTGGGCAGTTACTTAGAGTGCGCAGTCAACAGTCCCTCAGTTTCTTTTCTACCGCCTTTGGCTTGAGTCAGAGTGACTGGGGATGGGGAGCCCACCTGGACAACATCATCCAGGGACGCTGGTCCCCAGTGGAAACCAACCTACATATAAACATTCTAGAGCTCTGAGCAGTCAGAAAAGCACGTGAAGACTTCCTTCTGCTTATTCACAACAATACCATCAATGTCCTCATGGACAACACAGCCTGTATGTTTTATATAAACCGACAGGGTGGAGCTCAATCATATCCTTTCTGCATTGAGGCACTACACCTATGGCAATAGTGCATATCAAACAAGATAGACATTTCTGCAGCTTTCCTGCCAGGACTTCAGAATACCACGGCAGACTAGCTGAGAGACGCTTCTCACAAACCCATGAGTGGGAGATGGACTACCCGACCCTCATGACCATATTCAGCCGGTGGGGGTTCCCTACTATAAATATATTTGCAATGGCTCACAATACAAAATGCCTTCAGTATTGTTCCAGAGCAGGGCATGGTTACCGTTCCCTGGGCGATGGCCTACTTACAAAATAGGAAGCACCATTAATGTACATGTTTCCTCCAATTCCTTTATTGAGCTGGGTGCTACACAAAATCAGACAGGACAAGGCCCGGGTCATACTTATTGCACTCACATGGCCCAGGCACATGTGGTTCCCATACCTGAGACAGATGGCAGTGAAACACCCTCAAACCCTTCTGCTACTTCCTCACCTCTTGACGCAAGATGGTGGCCATGTCAGTCACCCCAACCTAGCGGTTCTCTGCTTCGAGGCCTGGTTACTCAATGGCTAATGGGCCTGGATCAGGATTACTGAGGAAGTTAAAGACATTCTCTTGAATAGTCGCAAACTGAGCACATGCAAAACATGCTCATAAGTGGGTATATTTCTGCTCCTGGTGTGAGGCTCACCATATGTCTCCTCATTTTGCCCCTCTGTCCAGAGTCCTGGACTACATACTAGGCCTTAAAAAGCCAAGCCTCTCCAATAGCTCCATAAAGGTACACTTAGCAGCGATCACCTTACTACATGATAAGGTAGATGGAACCATGATCTTCGCTCATCCAACAACTAAACGATTTTTAAAGGGCTTGACCAGCATCTACCCTCCCCTAAAACACCCTACTCTGATATGGGACCTTAACCTCATGCTACGCACCTGCATGGAGAAACCATTCAAACCCCTTGCGACTTCCTCATTGCTACATCTATCAATGAAAGTCTCCTTCCTTATCACGATCACTTCAGCATGAAGAGTAAGGGAGCTAGGGGCCCTAATGGCACACCTGCTGGATACCACATTTCATAAAGACACAGAGATCCCAAGAGCCCATCCTAAATTTATACCTAAAGCAGCCTCCTCATTTCATTTAAAGCAACCCATTTACTTACCTGTGTTTTTTCCAAAACTGCACACTGATGCCAGGGAGGCATCCCTTCACTCTCTTGACATCCGTATAGCTCTGGCCTTCTACCTAGAAAGAACAAAGACATCTAGAAAATCGTCACATCTCTTTCTATCAGTCACAGAGCAATCAAAGGGTGAGGCCATCTCTAAATAAAGACTATCTGAGTGGATTTCTGGCTAAATCCACCTATGCTATCATCAGAGCAACATCCCAGCTCCAGTTGGGGTTCGTACGCACTCCACCAGAACGCTATCCATGTCAGTAGCGTTTCTCAATAATGTACCCATCATAGACATTTGCAGGGCAGCTACCTGGGCCTTGGCTCACATGTTTATTAAACACTGTGCCTTGGAACAACATTCCTCTGCCGATACTCAGTTCGGACTCTTGATGCTATCCACCATTAACAATGATACTCTGAAGCCCTGTCTTCCATTGAGTTGTTGTCATGGTTTAATTCCCCACTCTGAACCTTAGCGTCCAAAAGATGAGGTACCAGCATGAATTCCTCTAAGCTCAATTACCAGTTTAGAACCTGTAGCGCTGCCACCAACCAGGAATTCCAGTGCCTGGTACACTCTGGTCCCCCCAAAACCTTGCCCGGGGACCCCCAAGACCCAGACCCTCTGGATCTTAACACAAGGAAAGTAAACCCTTTCCCTCACCGTTGCCTCTCCCAGGCTTCCCCTCCGTGGGTTACCCTGGGAGATCACTGTGTGATTCAAACTCCTTGAATCACAAAACAGAGAGGACAATTCACCTTTCTCCCTCCTTCTCTTTCCCCCTCCCAGACTCTTCCTGAGAGAAAGTAATCCTGGCACAGAGAGAAATCAACCTTTCTCTCCCCCTTCCCTCCTTTCTCCCCACCAATTCCCTGGTGAATCCAGACGCCGTCCCCTGGGGTCTCACTAGAATAAAGAAAAATCAGGTTCTTAAACAAGAAAAGCTTTTAATTAAAGAAAGAAAAACAGTAAAAATTATCTTTGTAAATTTAAAATGTAATAAGTACAGGGTCTTTCAGCTATAGACACTGGGAACACCCTCCCAGCCTCAGTATACAAGTACAAATTAAAATCTTTTCAGCCAAATACCAATTTGAACTCCTTTCAACCAAATACACGGTTGAACTTCTTCCAACCAAATACACATTTGCAAAATAAGAAAACAACCATAAGCTTAACTCACTTTATCTACCCAGTACTCACTAGTCTGAACTTATAAGAGCCTGTATTGGAGAGAAACTTGGTTGCACGTCTGATCCCTCTGAGCCCCCAGAGTGAACAACAACCAAAACTAACAGCACAGCACAAAAACTTCCCTCCCTCAAGATTTGAAAGTATCCTGTCCTCTGATTGGTCCTCTGGTCAGGTGACAGCCAGGCTTACTGAACTTGTTAACCCTTTACAGTCATAGAGACCTTCTGTGCTATTAACTTTTCTTATCTGTTTATGACACGCTCCCCAAATTGCTGACAGTGTGGAAGTACACTGGCAGTGATTTCTCCCTAGAACTTTAAAATAAACAGATCAATAAACACATGCATCCTTACATATGCCACTAATTAAGTAAAACTACAAGATTTTTCACATTGTAAGGAGAATTTTTAACCAGTTGATTTTAGGGAACTTTCACAGGAGAGTGCATGAACTTCTTGATCTGTTGCCACTGCAGACCTTTCCCGGTTGTGGAGAGGGTCACCTCTCCCACGCCACCGTCATTTTTCCCTTTATTGTAGACACCGTCAGGCCACTCAGCATCATCTCCTCCCTGGGCTGTAAACTGACAAACCTGCAAGTCTCTGGAATAAAAGGGCTTGAGAGAATTAACGTGGTATACTCGGGGCTTTAAGGAGGAATTGGGAAATGCTATGAGATAGTTAACAGCTCCCAGGCGCTCTTGGACCGTGAATGGCCCTTCCCATGATGCTTCCATTTTATGGGCCTGTTGCGCCTTTAAGACCATAACCTTGTCTCCTACCTTGAAGGAACGCTCCCTGGTATGTCTATCATACCAGGCCTTTTGCTCTTCCTGAGCATCCTTTAGGTTCTCTTTAGCAAGGGCTAAAGAGTGTCGGAGGGTGCTTTGTAGATTGTTTACAAAGTTCAGAATATTAGTCCCTAGAGAAGGCATAAACCTCTCTCATTGCTGCTTCACCAACTGTAATGGCCCCTTAACCTCGTGGCCATACACAAGCTCAAACGGTGAGAACCCTAAACTGGGATGTGGTACAGCCCTGTAAGCAAAGAGCAACTGCTGCAACACTAGGTCCCAGTCATTGGAGTGTTCATTCACGAATTTACGGATCATGGCCCCCAAAGTTCCATTAAACCTTTCCACCAGGCCATTGGTTTGATGGTGGTACGGGGTGGCAACTAAGTGATTCACCCCATGAGTCTCCCACAGTTCTTTCCCGGCCAGGAAATTAGTCCCTGAATCCGTAAGGATGTCAGAGGGCCAACCTACCCTGGCAAAAATGTCTATTAGGGCCTGGCACACAGTTTTAGCCCTAGTGTTGCCTAGAGCTACTGCTTCTGGCCATCGGGTAGCAAAGTCATAGACTCATAGACTCTAGGACTGGAAGGGACCTCGAGAGGTCATCGAGTCCAGTCCCCTGCCCTCATGGCAGGACTAAATACTGTCTAGACCATCCCTAATAGACATTTATCTAACCTACTCTTAAATATCTCCAGAGATGGAGATTCCACAACTTCCCTAGGCAATCTATTCCAGTGTTTAACTACCCTGACAGTTAGGAACTTTTTCCTAATGTCCAATCTAAATCTCCCTTGCTGCAGTTTAAGCCCATTGTTTCTTGTTCTATCATTGGAGGCTAAGGTGAACAAGTTTTTTCCCTCCTCCTGATGACACCCTTTTAGATACCTGAAAACTGCTATCATGTCCCCTCTCAGTCTTCTCTTTTCCAAACTAAACAAACCCAATTCCTTCAGCCTTCCTTCATAGGTCATGTTCTCAAGACCTTTAATCATTCTTGTTGCTCTTCTCTGGACCCTCTCCAATTTCTCCACATCTTTCTTGAAATGCAGTGCCCAGAACTGGACACAATACTCCAGTTGAGGCCTAACCAGCGCAGAGTAAAGCGGAAGAATGACTTCTCGGGTCTTGTTTACAACACACCTGTTAATGCATCCCAGAATCATGTTTGCTTTTTTTGCAACAGTATCACACTGTTGACTCATATTAAGCTTGTGGTCCACTATGACCCCTAGATCTCTTTCTGCCATACTCCTTCCTAGACAGTCTCTTCCCATTCTGTATGTGTGAAACTGATTGTTCCTTCCTAAGTGGAGCACTTTGCATTTATCTTTATTGAACTTCATCCTGTTTACCTCAGACCATTTCTTCAATTTGTCCAGATCATTTTGAATTTTGACCCTGTCCTCCAAAGCAGTTGCAATCCCTCCCAGTTTGGTATCGTCCGCAAACTTAATAAGCGTACTTTCTATGCCAACATCTAAATCGTTGATGAAGATATTGAACAGAACCGGTCCCAAAACAGACCCCTGCGGAACCCCACTTGTTATACCTTTCCAGCAGGATTGGGAGCCATTAACAACTACTCTCTGAGTACGGTTATCCAGCCAGTTATGCACCCACCTTATAGTAGCCCCATCTAAATTGTACTTTCCTAGCTTATCTATAAGAATATCATGCGAGACTGTATCAAATGCCTTACTAAAGTCTAGGTATATCACATCCACCGCTTCTCCCTTATCCACAAGGCTCGTTATCCTATCAAAGAACGCTATCAGATTAGTTTGACATGATTTGTTCTTTACAAATCCATGCTGGCTATTCCCTATCACCTTACCACCTTCCAAGTGTTTGCAGATGATTTCTTTGATTACCTGCTCCATTATCTTCCCTGGCACAGAAGTTAAACTAACTAGTCTGTAGTTTCTTGGGTTGTTTTTATTTCCCTTTTTATAGATGGGCACTATATTTGCCACTTTCCAGTCTTCTGGAATCTCCCCCGTCTCCCATGATTTCCCAAAGATAATAGCTAGAGGCTCAGATACCTCTTCTATTAACTCCTTGAGTATTCTAGGATGCATTTTATTAGGCCCTGGTGACTTGCAGGCATCTAACTTTTCTAAGTGATTTTTTACTTGCTCTTTCCTTATTTTCTCTTCTAAACCTACCCTCTTCCTGTAAGCATTCACTATACTAGACATTCCTTCAGACTTCTCAGTGAAGACCGAAACAAAGAAGTCATTAAGCATCTCTGCCATTTCCAAGTCTCCCGTTACTGTTTCCCCCTCCTCATTGAGCAGTGGTCCTACCCTGTCCTTAGTCTTCCTCTTGCTTCTAATGTATTGATAAAAAGTCTTCTTATTTCCCTTTATTCCCGTAGCTAGTTTGAGTTCATTTTGTGCCTTTGCTTTTCTAATCTTGCCTCTGCATTCCTGTGTTATTTGCCTATATTCATCCTTTGTGATCTGACCTAGTTTCCATTTTTTATATGACGCCTTTTTATTTTGTAGGTCACGCAAGATCTCAAGGGTAAGCCAAGGTGGTCTTTTGCCACATTTTCTGTCTTTCCTAACCATCGGAATAACTTGCTTTTGGGCCCTTAATAGCGTCCCTTTGAAAAACTGCCAACTTTCCTCAGCTGTTTTTCCCCTTAGTCTTAATTCCCATGGGACCTTGCCTATCAGTCCACGAAAGTCAGTATGTACTGCTTTCCTCTGGGGGTCTTTTTTGGGAAAGGACCCAGAATATCCACAGCTACTCGCTGAAATGGGACTTCTATTATGGGGAGTGGTTGGAGAGAGGCCTTGACCTGGTCTTGGGGCTTTCCCACTCTCTGGCACACCTCACAAGACCGGACATACTTGGCAACATCCTTGCCCATCCCCTCCCAGTGGAAGGACTTCCCCAACCTGTCTTTGGTTCTCTTCACCCCAGCATGGCCACTGGGATGATCATGGGCCAAGCTTAAGAGCTTCCCCCGGTACTTAGTTGGAACCACCAACTGTCTTTGTGGATGCCAGTCTTCCCGGTGTCCACCAGAAAGAGTCTCCTTATATAAAAGCCCTTGTTCTATAACAAACCGGGATCGGTTAGAAGAGCTGAGAGGCGGTGGGGTGCTCCGTGCCACTGCCCAAGCTTTCTGAAGGCTATCATCTGCTTCCTGCTCAGTCTGGAACTGTTTCC
Organism: Gopherus flavomarginatus; assembly: GCF_025201925.1. NCBI lineage: Eukaryota > Metazoa > Chordata > Testudines > Testudinidae > Gopherus > Gopherus flavomarginatus. Next base: position 19,397,303 of record NC_066626.1, on the reverse strand, counting down.
TGGAGGCTAGAGACACCAGTTCCTCCTTAGACTGTAGGCTTGGTCTTAGTCCCTCGGGAAGCGATGTAGGTGCTGGGGTTGTTTTCATGGCTGGTGAACCACTCTCCGCTAGTGCACCAGGTGGTATTTCAGGCTCTGGCTGAGCCTCCTGGGTATGGTTGTCTGCTGCTTCTGCCAGTTCAGGCTCGCTGGCGCCCTCTGGCGTTGGGGTTGAAGACGTGTTTGCAAGCGCTGGCGTCAGTGCTGGCAATGGTTCTGGTGCTGGTTGTGTTTCCAGGTTCGGGTCTGGGACTGGAAGTACTGTGGCTGTTGCAGTCATTGACAGGGAATCCGGGTCCACTACCTCTGTCTGGGTCTTTGGTAACACAGACGGGGCCCCTGTGGACGGCTCAGGAACAGGGATGGGTCTGGAAGCTTGCCTGGCTTGCTGCGTGTAACCATTCCCACCCTCTTGGCCCGCTTTACCTGGTTGGCCAAGTTTTCCCCCAGTAGCATGGGGCTGGAATAATGGTCATAGACTGCAAAAGTCCACATTCCTGACCAGCCTTTGTACTGGACAGGCAGTTTAGCTGTAAGCAAGTCTACAGCTTGTGACATGAAGGGATAAATTGTTACTTGGACCTTTGGGTTGATGAATTTGCGGTCCACCAAGGACTGGTGGATAGCTGACACTTGTGCCCCCGTGTCTCTCCACGCGATAACCTTCTTTCCGCCCTCTCTCTAAATTTCCCTTCGCTCCGAGGTATTTGAGAGGCATCTGGGCCTGGGGATCTTTGGTGTGATGGTGGTGTAACGAACTGCACTCGGTTGGGGTTCTTGGGGCAGTTGGCCTTTATATGTCCCAGTTCATTACACTTGAAGCATCGCCCAGCTGACTGGTCACTGGGCCGAGGTGGGTTACTGGAGATTGGTGAGGTGAGAGAATAGGGCGTCGGCGGCTTTCCTTGGGTTGCAGGTGGGGTCCTGGGTTGCCTTCCGTGATAGGGTTTATTGTCGGTGTGCCCCCTGGGGTAGTCGCTCCCCTTGACAGTAGCTTTTTTCTTTTCTGCCACTTCCATCCATTTGGCTCCAATCTCCCCCGCCTCAGTTACCGTTTTGGTCTTCCCATCTAGGATGTACCTTTCTATTTCTTCAGGAACACCATCTAAGAACTGCTCCATTTGTATCAGGAGGTGCAGCTCGTCCAGATTGTTAACTTTTGTTCCTGATATCCAGGCCTCATAATTCTTTGCAATGTGGTAGGTGTGTCGGGGGGGTGACACATCTGGTTTCCATTTTAGGGCTCTGAACCGCCGACGGGCATGTTCAGGTGTTATCCCCATTCCGTATCTGGCCTTGGTTTGAAAAAGCTTATAATCGTTCATTTTCTCCTTAGGCATTTCAGCCGCCACCTCTGCTAAGGGTCCACTGAGCAGTGGCCTCAATTCTACCATGTACTGGTCTTCAGAGATGCTGTACCCAAGGCAGGCTCTTTCAAAATTTTCTAAGAAGGCCTCAGTGTCATCACCTGCCTTGTAGGTGGGAAGTTTCTTGTGCTGCGGAACAATTATTGGCAAAGGGTTGTTAGGATTGGCTGGGTTCTGTTGCTTAGCCTTTTCTAATTCCAGGGCCTGCTGGTAGGTCTCCCTCTGGAGTTCCAGCTGTCTTTGGTGGTCTGCATCTTTGGCTGCTTGCTCTCTTTTGTAGGCTGCCTCTCTTTCTCTTTCTCTTAGCTCCATCTCTTTTTATTTTATTTCTAGTTCTTGTATTTTTTTTTCCATTTCTTGTTGGTGAGTTGCCTGTTTGATCTGTTCTTCTGTATCCAGTTTTGCCTTGGAAGTCATGGTTCCTGTTTTCTTGTGTTGGGGTGCCCTCTGCTGGTTTACTGTCTGAATTACTGTTCCTCTGCTGCCTGCTCTGTTGTTTTTTTTTAACTCCTTCTACCTAGCTATTCCCGACAGAGTTAGAAAGGAAAAAAAACCATTCATTTGCAAATGTGTGTTGCTGATGTATGGTGACTCACAACTGGAGTCCCTTTGTTTAACAAAGATCCTTGTTAAACCCTAATGCCTTTGCCTTCAGAGTACTCAGAAGGGAGAGACCAAAAAACTTACAGACCTTTGCTTTTTAAAAACAATCTCCTCTAGCCTGCTTTACCCACAGCTAGCAGGTAAAGAGAAAGGAAAAAATCCTACTGGCTTTTGCTTCTAAACCCAAACCTCTCAGTCTGCCTGCAGATAGCTAGCAGGGAGAGAAATAAAAACCTCACTGGCTTTTGGATTCTATTCTATTCTATTCTGTCCTGTCCTGTCCTGTCCTGTCCTGTCCTGTCCTGTCCTATCCAATCCATCCCACACGCTGCACACCATGTCATGGTCTAATTCCCCACTCTGAACCTTAGCATCCAAAAGATAGGGTACCAGCATGAATTCCTCTAAGCTCAATTACCAGTTTAGAACCTGTAGCGCTGCCACCAACCAGGAATTCCAGTGCCTGGTACACTCTGGTCCCCCCAAAACCTTGCCCGGGGACCCCCAAGACCTAGACCCTCTGGATCTTAACACAAGGAAAGTAAACCCTTTCCCTCACCGTTGCCTCTCCCAGGCTTCCCCTCCCTGGGTTACCCTGGAAGATCACTGTGTGATTCAGACTCCTTGAATCACAAAACAGAGAGGACAATTCACCTTTCTCCCTCCTTCTCTTTCCCCCTCCCAGACTCTTCCTGAGAGAGAGTAATCCTGGCACAGAGAGAAATCAACCTTTCTCTCCCCCTTCCCTCCTTTCTCCCCACCAATTCCCTGGTGAATCCAGACCCCGTCTCCTGGGGTCTCACCAGAATAAAAAAAAATCAGGTTCTTAAACAAGAAAAACTTTTAATTAAAGAAAGAAAAACAGTAAAAATTATCTTTGTAAATTTAAAATGTAATAAGTACAGGGTCTTTCAGCTATAGACACTGGGAACACCCTCCCAGCCTCAGTATACAAGTACAAATTAAAATCTTTTCAGCCAAATACCAATTTGAACTTCTTCCAACCAAATACACATTTGCAAAATAAGAAAACAACCATAAGCTTAACTCACTTTATCTACCTAGTACTCACTAGTCTGAACTTATAAGAGCCTGTATTGGAGAGAAACCTGGTTGCACGTCTGATCCCTCTGAGCCCCCAGAGTGAACAACAACCAAAACTAACAGCACAGCACAAAAACTTCCCTCCCTCAAGATTTGAAAGTATCCTGTCCTCTGATTGGTCCTCTGGTCAGGTGACAGCCAGGCTTACTGAACTTGTTAACCCTTTACAGTCAAAGAGATATAAAGTACTTCTGTGCTATTAACTTTTCTTATCTGTTTATGACAGGGGTACTACTCTAAAGTCACTTAAAGTGGAGCACCCGTAAGGACAGTCCTTGAAGAAGAAGAGAAGGTTACTCACCTTGTGCAGTAACTGAGGTTCTTCGAGATGGTTGTCCCTGTGGGTACTCCACTACCTTCCTCCTCCCCTCTACTTCAAAATTTCACACTGACTCTCTGGGGTAGAGAAGGAACTGAGGGACGGTTGGTTGCACATGCTAAGTAGCTGCCTGCCGCGGCCAGCCAGGTCACTGCTACTGCAAATCTCTGATTACAAGTGCAGGGCACCAGGACACCTAAAGTGGAGCACCCACAGGGACAACCATCTCGAAGAACCTCAGTTACTGCTCAAGGGGAGTAACCTTCTCTTTGTCATGGTCTCCCTGGCCTCCATCATTCCCTTCCTGGATCTAGGAGACTGGTATGCCTCCCTCGATTTAAAGGATGCATACTTCCATTTTTCCATTTTCCTGGGACACCGGCAGTTCCGCCACTTCATGTTCAGCCAGCGCCATTTCCAGTTCATGGCAAAGCCCTTTGGTCTCTCTGAATGTGTTCACAAAGTGTATAGCACCAGTGGCTGCTTACCTGCAAGGTCAGGGAGTCCAAATCTACCCGTGCCTCGATGATTGGTTGATATGGGGCTGGTCCTCAGATCAGATGCGGAGGCATCTCGATCTGGTCTGTTGCACCTGTTGAGACCTGGGACTAATAATAAATGAGACAATGTTAACCCTGACTCCAGTGCAGTGCATAGAATTTATTGACTCTCCTCGGGCCAGAACCTTCCTTCCTGAGACTTGATTCCAAGCCATGGTGGACCTCATCTCATCTTTGCATGCCCAAATGCTCACCACCGCCCACTCGGTCCTGAGACTGTTAGGTCATATGGCGGCATGCACTTATGTGATCTGGCATGTGTGACTCTGCCTCAGACCCCTACAGGTGTGGCTGTTGTCAGTCTGTGTCCCCAACTAGCACAGCATGGACCGGGTGCTCAGGCTTCCAGACAGAGTACTGTTGTCTTTCGCCTGGGGGTAAGATCCCACATCGATGTTGGAAGGAGTCCCCTTCACGGCCCCAGTCTCATTGTTGACTCTTGTATCTGATGCTTCAGACCTGGGATGGGGAGCCTACCTGGACAGTCTCAGTACGCAAGGTTGTTGGTCCAGTCATGATCGATCCTTGCACATCAATGTCAGGGAACTCAGGGAAGTTCACCTAGCCTGCTAGACCTTTCTGGCTTACGTACAAGGCATGGTGGTTCAGATCCTGATGGACAACACGGCCACAGTCTTCTATATCAATAGGCATCGTAGGGGCAGGTCATCTGCCCTCTGCCAAGAAGCCCTCCGACTCTGGGACTTCTGTCTGCAGCACAAGGTCCATCTCATAGCCGCTCACCTGCCAGGGCCAAGAATGCTTGGGCAGACCGCCTCAGAAGGACAATCTTGTGTCGCCATGAGTGGTCCCTTCAGCCGGATGTGGTCGCTTTTGTTTTCCACAAGGGGCCAACTCCCTGCGTTGACCTATTCATGTCCAGGCAGAACAGAAATTGCCAAGTTTTCTGCTCGTTTCAGGGCATGGACAAAGGATTCCTGTCAGAGGGATCTACGGCGGAGAGAGAGGACTCCCCACAGCTTTCTCTCCCTGCAGCTTTCTCTCCCAGCAGCAGCAGCACCTGGTCTGAGGGGTGGGAAGAGAGGTGGCTCTCCCCACCGTGGCAGCTCCTGGGCTCGGGCCACAGAATAGGCACCTCTTCCCCATCCGTGGCAGGTCTGGGGCTGGGCTGGGTTTGGTTTGGTTGGGGACCCTCTCCCCCTGTCCGCAGCAGGTCCGGCGGGAGCCTACGCTGGATTGGGGCCAGGGGTGGGTCACCTCTCCCCCGTCCATGGCAGGTCTGAGGGGGCTGGACTGGGGTCGTGGGAGGGGCGCCTCTCCCCCAGCTGCAGCAAGTCTGCCTGCAGTACAGGCCACCAGTGATGATCCGCCGCTTTAGTCTCCCTGAGGAAGCCTGAAGCAGCGGACTGTCCCTCACCGTGGCTGGAGGAGCAGCGGCAGCTATTGGCTCCTTTGTGTCATTTGCAAACTTTACCAGAAGTTCTTTGTTTTCTTCCAGGTCGCTGATAAAAAATTTAAATAGCAGAGGGCCGAGAACTTATCCCATTAGAAACACATGTGCTTGATGATGATTCCCTGTTTACTATTATGTTTTGAGACCTATCAGCCAGTTTTTAATATATTTAATGTGTGCTGTGTTAATTTAGTATTTTTTAGTTTCTTAATCAAAATGTCTTGTAGTACCAAGTCAGATGTCCTGCAGTACAGTAAATACAGTAAATCCTCACTTAACATTGTAGTTATGTTCCTGAAAAATGCGACTTTAAGCGAAACGATGTTAAGCTAATCCAATTTCCCCCTAAGAATTAATGTAAATGGGTGGGCTAGGTTCCAGGGAAATCTATTTTCACCAGACAAAAAACTATACATACACACACACACACACACACACTATAAGTTCTAAACAAACAATTTAATACTGTACACAGCAATGATGATTGCGAAGCTTGGTCGAGGTGGTGAAGTCAGAGGGTGGGATATTTCCCAGGGAATGCCTTGCTGCTAAATGACGAACTAGCAGTTGGCTGAGCCCTGAAGGGTTAACACATTGTTAATGTAGCCTCACACTCTACAAGGCAGCATGAATGGAGGGAGGAGAGACAGCATGGCAGACAGAGACACACACCCTGAGGGTGTGGGGGAGAGAGAGAGATGCACATTTCCCCTTTGAGTTTGCTGACACCACTCTAAGTATGTTGCCTTTAAAAAGATCAGGAAGTTGAGACAGCAGCTGCGTCCAGCAAGCTTTCTCCATCCTGAGCCCTGTCCTGTCCCCACTCTGCTATATATGGAGAAGAGGAAAGCAGGGGGCAGGAGTAGGGGGGAGGGAGGCACCCTGACATTAGCCTCCATCTGTCCTCCCACCTCTGCACAGCAAGCAGAAGGCTCCTGGGAGCAGTTACAAGGCAGGGGGCAGGAGCAGCACATAGCAGTGGGGGGAGGGACAGCTGACCTGCCAGCAATTGTAGTCTGCTGGGCGGCGGCTGCTGCACAGGGAATTTAGGGGTGCAGGGAGCTCATGGGGGGGCTGCCGGTCAACACTGGTTCCAAGCCCCCACCAGCTAGCTGCAGCAGGCTGCTCTTCCTGCAAGCAGTGGGCAAAGCAGGCAGCTGCCAAATGACATTATAAGGGAGCGTTGCATAACTTTAACCGAGCATGTTCCCTAATTGATCAGCTATGAAACAACGTTACCCGGGACAACTTTTAAGTGAGGAGTTACTGTATATTTCATCAACACTATTACTTTTATTAGTCAAAGTTGAAATCTCACTTAAAAAGACAATGAAGTTAGTTTTGATAAGATCTGTTTTCCTTAAATCCATTTTGATTGGCATTATTTATATTACCCTCTTCTAAGTCTTTATTTATAGAGCTCCATATTAGCTATTCCATTATTTTGTCCAGGGTCAAAGTCAGTCTGACAGGCTTGTAATGACCTGGGTTGTGTCATTTACCCTTTTAAAATATTGGCACAACATTAGCTTTCTTCCAGTCCGCTGGAACTTCCAGTGTTCCAAGACTTATTAAAAATCAACAGTAATGGTTCAGAGAGCTCTGCTGTAAGCTCTTTTAAAACTCTTGGATGCAAGTTATCTGGACTTGCTAATTTTAAGAATGTTTAAGGTTAGTAGCTGCTTTTTAGCAACCTCCTGAATCACTCCTGAAATGGAAGATATTCATCATCATAGGATAAAAATAAATTATCTGTATTTTGAAAAAAGCCAAATGAACAGAAGTATGTATCAAACACGTCTGCCTTTTCATTATTGTTAACAATTCTGCCATGTCTAGCTAGTAGTTGACCCATTGTTAGGGTACCATTGCTAGGGTTCCTTTTGTTCTAGAAATACATTAAAAAATGACAGCTTATTGTCCTTAACTCTGCTGGCCATAGATTTCTCCTTGTGTCCTTTTGGTTCTCTTTCCAATTTTCTACAGCTCTAGCTTCTAATTTATATTAATTATTTTTTCCATTTCTATGCTTTTTTTTTAATTTTTGACTGCTGCTTTCACTTCATTGCTAAGCAAGATGTTTGTTTGTTTGTTTGAAATACCAGTATAGCCCTCTTTCTCAATTGTGGAATTTCTGGGTTTTTTGAGCATCTAGTAAAATATTCTTAAACATTTCCTAATTTCAGATTTTTCTTTTAAAATTATTTCTTCTGGTTGATTCAGCTTGTAATTGTTTTCAATTTAGAGAAATTGGCCTTTTAAAAGCACCAAGTATCCATATGACTGGTTTGGAGTATATTCTGTTTGCACATAATAGATGTAATTAAGCCTTGAGCACTTGGACCTATGCAGCTACTAGTTTTTTAGATCTGTGTGATTAATTCCTCTTTTTCTGTCAAGATAAGGTCTAATATATAATTCCTTTTTGTTAGAAGTGACACTTTTTGAATTAGGAAATTATCATCTATAATATTTAAAAATTCCAAGGATGTTTTACTACTGGCAGCATGAGAAGTCCAGAACATGTCACTCAGATTGAATCCCCCATATTAACACATTTTATTCCTTACACATTATAAGATAGATTCTTAAGGGAGCCAGTCATACAGTTCTCTAGTGTGATTTGGTGAACTGTAGCAGATACCAGCTAGTACCCCATCTTGTGCTTTATTTGTTAGAACATTGATCCATAAGCATACAAAATCATTTGCTTCTGAGTCATTGGTGACTCAGAAATGTGTAATGCTGTTTTTGACATTAAAATGTCAAATGAGGCTACTTGTAAGTGTTAACCAACGCGAGTAAGGGTTGTACTACCCAGAATTTATAAGCATGTACTTATGAGCTTTGCTTACCAGTAGAGGGCAGATTTCTCCTGCAGTAAGATTTTACTTTGAAAAAATCCTCTTCTTACACAGTGTTTCTGACACTGAAATGTATCAAGTATTGATAATTGTTTTAATGCTTTTCATATTTTCTTAAAACTTTCACTCATAACAATGAAGACCCAAGTAAATGCATTATTTCCATTCCTTACTTTTAGACAGTTATATTCATCTTAATTTCTGTTTCTGGAACTTCTCTGGTATTTTATATTGTCAGTGTAGCTCTCTGTATTCAAATATTTTAATGAAGAATGAAGCACAAGAATACTGTTTTCACTTTCCACTTCCAGAAAATTCTTTCAACTTGCTAAGGATAAAATATATACTAATATCAAAGGGTTCCCTAAGGAAAAACCTCAAAATCTAATTTAATGGTGTTAGTGTATACCATTCAAGCCCCATGTTGGTGCTGCATGAGGTGATTTGCTAAAAGAGCAATTGAACAGGTAGGGTCCCCTGCCAACCCTATGTGGTGTGGGAAGTGGGGATCCCAGCACTGGCCGTGCATAGGCCACTGAGGAAGGTGGTGTTCACACAGGCCACAGGAAGGGGCCATGGGATCAGTGAATACACAAATCAAATGGCTTATCACCTTGTGCAAGTGGACTGGATGGGCTGTAGCTGCTATTTGAATCAAGGCTGATAGGGTGAAATCCACCATCTCTATGCATTTCATCTGTATTTAACTGAATGACTTGTGTGAGACAAAAATAGCATCAGTCTGAATGAAAAAAAAAGGTATACAGTTCACCAGTATAATGTGGTGTAGCAGCCTTGAGAGATTATTTCTGTAATGTTTAGTTTGACAGGTAAAGTAACTGGCTGTTTAGATAAAACTATTAAATAGTTGTAATTTTTAAATTTCCTTCTGTAAAGGGCTTCAGGCATGTCTGTTAGCGTCCAGGGAGACTGTTTTACTCGCACTGATTCGGGATGGTATTTAAGCATGAGCCTGGCTTTAAGCATGTGAGTACTAACTCAGTTGCTTAGAGTTTGGCACATGAACCCTCTTGTCTCACAGTCTCACATCAAGTCTATTATGCTTTAGAATGAGGGTAGATAAGATAATTTGGGAAACCTCATAACACGATTCTTTAGTAGCAAGACCTGTTGCTAGTAAGCAGGATTAGCTGAAATCGGTGAGAAGTTGTTCATGGACAAGTTTTAGCTAGTTTGTTTTGTACAGATTTTGAGTTCATTGTCCAGGACATTTTGAAGACACACATTTTCCATTTTTGCAGATCATATTGTGAAATACAATTGTAACTTTACAATTTTGTTGAGTCTCAATAATCTTTGGCAAGTTTGACTTGTTGGCAGAGGGGATTGATAGACAATATACAGAAAGTCGCATGCACGTTTATTATAATACACAAAAAACTTCAGAAACAGTTAAGTCTGCTACACATGCAACATATATCCACAAAAAGAAAGAAAATGAAAAGTTAAGCCATCTAACAATACATAGTCTCTGTTTCTCTACCTTCAAACACTCACTCACCATTATCTTAACACAGATAAAGCACTGCATACTTAACTCTGCCCCCCTTTTACCCTTCTATGCATACCCAACCCTAGTAGTTGTAGATGTTTGGTGCTGTGGTAGGTTATATTGTGAAAGGATAGGTTGGTAAAGAGTTGTATGTAGAATGACAATTAGAGGGTGGCATCTTCTTGGTGTCAGAGTTCAGGTTGTGGTGCACTGTCAGTGGTGAATGGTATTTAAATGGTCAGGTTTAAACATGACAATTAGGGTCCAATTCTGAGCTCTTGTTTATAAATTTGAGCTCTAGAAAAACTCACATTAGCCCCAATTATGTCTTTTTAAAAATTTGACTATTTAAACTCTTAAGAAATTTTAAGAGGCTGTTTTGTGGCTGAACAGTTTTTACTAAAATATTTTGTATGTGTACATGTTAAATGTTATTGAGCCTGGCACACAGGCTTTCATTTAATTCCACAGAAGCATAGACTTTAGGAGGCATACTGTGATCTAGAAAGACCATTTTTTGTGATTTCTCCCTTAGCATGTGTTAAGATTATTCATTTTCCACATTTCTTGAAACAAATCTAACTCCAGTAATTATTCAAGTTCTAATTTCTTTTTATTTTTTTTCTTTTAGTTCAAAAAACATCGTTCTATCCATGCGTACACAAACAACTTTGCAAAATCTGTGGTAAACCTTGTGGATGCAGTAAGTATCATTATGATTCCTGAAAACTATATCACTGAGTTGATTATTTAAGTCATTATATGGAAAGTTGGCTTTACAGACATTAGGATGAAAATAAATGAAATCAGCACTTGTTAAATGGTTGAAAAATAATTTTACAGTTTCACTGCAGAGGATTGACGTGAGCTGCTATGTAGAAAGGTTCCTATTTGTAAGAAACCACAGATTTTTTGTTGGTATTTTCTCAAAGATTGCACCTGCCACCAATTTGCCTTCTGGGGGAACTCCGAACTGTGAAGGAACTTTCCCGAATCACTGTTGAATAGTTGGATTTAATCAAGCTTTGAGATACAGATAGATAATCTATCTCTCTCTAATATATAAAAGCCTGCAGTGCTCCTAACTGCCACAAGTAGGCAATGCTGTGAGCACAGCTCATGGAAAATACAAATATCTGATGGGGGTATAACAGAAGCGTGTGAATAAGCATTTTCATTTCAGTAATATAAAAAGCCTCTTGTGAAGGAACATCTTTATAAGTGAGAGGCATGGAGAACGTTTAACAGAATTCACAGCGTGCCTAGTACATATACATGTGATAAGAAATGAACTGGTTTTGTATGAAACGTATTCTATAAACTGACAACAAAACTGGAGATAAAACATATGTATAACTGGGAGAGAGAGAGCATATAACTACCGCACACAGTTTTGGGGTTATGTGGCATACTGAAGGAAGAATAGATCTCTGTGCATTGATTTGACAGCTTCTTAAAGGAAAACATTCTCACATGTCTGAATAGTATCAGTGTTTTCCCCTTAAAAGCTCATATTTAGATATATTTGGCCATGTTTGCCCTTGTATTTGCCTATAATGGAAACCAGTAGGAACCATGAAAGCTCAGAAATTAATCCCGTTTCAGCTATCAGTTCTGAAGCATGTGACTTTTTGTATATTGTGAGTAAATTCAGGAAAAGGAAACACATCCAGACTTAATAAGCTGTCTGCTCCAACACACAGGGGTAGGGCTGAAAATCATCACGTCATCTTGCAGTAGCCAGTGTAGAAGTGAACCAGGACTGCTGCTGCAGGACATTAGCAAGAATAGTAGCCAGTAGCCATTACTAAGGCTACCATTTAGTCATGGGTGTTTTTAATAAAAGTCATGGACAGGTCGCAGGCAATACCTGTCCATGACTTATACTATAAATACCTTTGACTAAATCTTGAGGGGAGAGAGGGGCGTGCTGCTGTAGGGGCTAAGGAGCCACTGCTCCAGGAGACAGGGCCAGAGGCACCAGATGCTGGGGGCAGCCAAGCTGCGGCTGCTCTGGCTGTCTCTGGGACCACTGCTGGGGAGAGGGTGGGGGGCTGCTGCTTGGAGGAGGGCAGTGGCACCAGCTGCCGGGGGCCGCCGAGCAGCAGCTGCTCCATCTGCCCCCAGGACTGTTGCTCAGGCGGTCCCTGGGGCCAACTGCACCCTGGACCAGCCGCATTGGCCACTGTTTGGGTGGTCCCAGGGACCACCCACGCAGTGGCCAGTGCGGCTGGTCTGGGGGCCACTCCAGCAACGGCTGACTGCAGGGTCACTTCAGCAGCTGCTGGTGTTTCTGTCCCTGGGGCCACCTGAGCAGCTGGCCCTGGGATCAGCCACACTGGGGGAACCAGACTTGCCAAAGTTTAGACCACGCTGAACCTGTGCTACATTAACTTCACACGGCAGGCACTGTAAAAAGCTGGACACTTATCAGATGACTGCAGAGCTGAATTCTGCAATATGAAAGGGTCTGTGGAACTACTACTACATTAAAGTTTTTTATCCCAGCACTGCACACAGTAGTACCATACTGATGCTGCTATATTATAGAGCTTCCATTGACTCCAGGATTTCTCCCAAATATTCTTTTGAATTTGATTAATACTCAATACAGGGGACTTCAACACACAACCAGTAGAAGATGCTGTTTAGGAGTCATGTTCTGACATGAAATATTTGCAACTTTTTAAAATTTGGAGATAGAAAATAAATATGTACTTCACATCACTGTGTCAGTAGGCTTGAGATGCTTGTGTCTGGGAGCTGTGAGAGCGCACTGTGACTCTCTAAGACACACAGCTGGACTGGTCCTGCTCACAATGTTTTGTGGACACAGCCAGCCTCACCCAGGCCCTGTTATCACCCAGCAGGGCAGCAGGTGGCGCCACTCACACAAACCTGAGTGCAACCAGCAGACACCAGCCTATTTCCCAGCTCCCCAGGCACGCATCTTCCAACTCCCCACCCTCCACCCCGGAGTATAAATCCAACATTGTACCGTCTTACACTGCACAGAGATTTGTACAAAGTAAGCTCATAAAGTTCACCCCTCCCTCAATGTGGAGAGGAAACACAGCGGCCCCTGCCCCTTGAGCTAAGATTTCCAAGCACTTGACTCCAATCTTATTGGTTTAGATAAAGCATAAAACAAGTTTATTAGCTACAAAAGATCGATTTTAAGTGATTGAGTGATGGCAAAAAGACCAAAGCAGATTACCTAGCAAATAAACAATAATGCTAACTAAGCTTAATATACTAGAAGGATAGGATTTGAATTAACAATCTCTCACCCTGATTGATGACACAAGCAGGCTTGCACATTCTCAAGGCACAAGCTGCACTTGCTTTGCAGCTTGGGATCCCAACCCCCGTTCCAAATTCTTTTGTTTTGGAGCTTCGCTTAGGTGTTCGGTTGTGGGGGAGTGAGGAATAACCAATGATTTCATTCCCTGCCTTATATAGATTTTTCAAATGGCGGGAACCTTTTGTTTCACACTTGGTTCCCAGACCAGTCTGTGGAAAAATACAGGAGTCCAGAATCATGTGGTCTGGTTGTCAACCCTTGCAGACTCATAGCAGCCATTACTTACAGGCTGTCTGGCTCTCAGGAAGTCTAAATTATTCCACAGCCCATTGTCCTTGTTGATCAGCCATTAGCACTGTCTGGCTTCTTCATTGTTGTACCTGAAAGGCTGGTTGTGAGTGTTTTCCAGAATAAGCCCATTTGAAATACATATTCATAGTCAATATTTATGACTTCAGATACAAAAATTATACATGAATGCAAATAGGATAATCATATTCTGCAAATCAGAACTTTTCCAATGACACCTTACTTGACTCATCTTGTACAATAATTATTGCATCATAATTATGTCATAATCATGCAACTATGAAGAATATGGGGTGCAATGTAACAATGCTAATGCAGAAAATGTGCAACAAAACTGTCGCAATTTCATCTTCATTGTAAATTTGTTATGTATGCCAGAACTGTGAGACGGTGAATTTGTTACAAATCAGCACTAGATAATGTAGCAGAGCTAGTGCATTCTAGTATCATTGACTATGCAGTATGTCTCGTTGCTGTGCTATCTAACACCTCTAAGCTTTCTTAGGGTACATCTGAACAACAGCTGAGAGGTGTAATTCCCAGTTCAGGCAGACTTACATACACTAGCTCAGGGATCGGCAACCTTTGGCACACAGCCCGCCAGAGTAAGCCCCGTGATGGGTGCGGCTCTTTTGTTTACCTGCCACGTCCACAGGTTCAGCTGATCACGGTTCCCACTGGCCACGGTTCGCCACTCCAGGCCAATGGGGGCTGCAGGAAGCGGCAGCTAGCACATCTCTCGGCCCGCGCCGCTTCCCACAGCCCGCATTGGCCTGGAGCGAGTGAATTCTCATTAATTCTACTAATTTATAATCCTTTTCTTCTTGAATCAAGTGTGTCACACTTATTTCTATTTGCCATAACTCTTCATTAATATTTTTTGGCAACACCCAGCCCATTGCTGTTTTTCTTTGCTTCCCGCTGTTGTGTAACAGCCTTCTGCCTTTCCGCTCTCCCCTCAGATTGGCTTGATCCCAATTAAACTCCATATATTTCTTGTATCCTCGAATTCGTTGATTCCCTATATAAGTATCTTTGAACCATTCAGAAGACCGTTGCCCGTGATTTAACAGATTAACCATTCTCTCTGTGTATTGTAGCCCATAAGTTTGCACCTGTATGCATCGTATTGCTAGTACAATTTGATTGTCAGTCTCAGATACACCAAATAGATTTACATTTAGAGACGTTTTCAAGGCTTGGGCTTGTTTCAGTTGGAGTTCCACACTTCTTATTCCGATAATGCACCAAAATTTTGTGTCATGTGTCTGTATAGCCCACAAAAATCTTACCCAAAGCTGCCATTTTCCCTTGTAAGTCTCAATATCAAATGAGTTTAAAACTCCAGCTCTAGCACCACTACTACCTAAGACATATTCTCCTATACCTCTCTTATTTCGTATAGTCCCTGTAGACGTGTGGACTCACCCCTGCGGCGCCTCCTGCCCGTGACTTCAGGGAATTAGCTCAAACTCCAGCCCGGAGCGCCCTCTGCAGGCCGGTGATCCACCTGTCCGCTGCTGGCCTCTGTGTCCCTCCCTGGACCCCGGTGCCGCTTTAACTGGGTCTCCCCCCTCCAAGGGGAACCCTCACCCCACTATCCCCTCTTTGCCTCAGTCGTGGCTACTGCCAGTCTCCATTTAGCCCCTGTGCCCTAGGGCAGACTGCAGTGTATCAGTCGATCATCACAGGCAACAAGGGGTTTGGACTGGCTGCCTTTACCCACCCTCCGGCTGCCCCTCTGCAAGCCCAGTACCTAGGAGGCCTAGAACCAGCTCTGCAGACTGGGGAGTTGCTGGCCTAGGGCTTCCCAGCTCCTAAGGCCTTTCTCCAGCCCTGCCTTCCTCTAGGTCCCCCTGGGTAAGTTCCCAAGCAGCCAGGCCTATCTCCCTCCCCAGTCAGAGAGAGACTGTCTGCCCTTGGCTTCCCTGGCCTTCTTATTAGGCCCTGTGACTCAGTTTAGGGCGTGGCCCCAGCTGCAGCCACTTCCCCAATCAGCCCAGCCTAAAGGCTGCTTTCTCCAGTCTCAGCCCCTTCTCAGGGCTGTTTTTAACCCATTCAGGGCAGGAGCAGAGGTCCACCCTGCTACAGTCCCATTTTCCCATTGTTATTGCCATGCTTGTAATAGTGGCAAGGCATATGGCATACGCTCCAGATGTTGTGCAGTTATATTTACTTGCGCTCCTTCCAACCAGATTGTTTGATCCACAGTAGTTGGGGCTTCGATTACTTCTCCCATCCTATATGGGTGCTCATCTGCCATGATTCTTGGTGCAATCTTGTTTACTGATATCTGATTAATAAACATAAAAAACCTGACCATATCCCCCAAAATATATTCCCCCATTAGTTTTCCTAAAGCAACTCAGTCTTATCATTATGGAAGGATTTGCCATTACGCTGTATTCCCATAATTTAAAAGCCACTGACTCATTCCATCCCATATGAGTATTAGCCAATTCTTGTTCATTAGTCACATCTAGGGTGACTACATCAAATCCCAAAACCCAAAAGGTACAGTTCAGAGTACTCCTATTCATATTGTTCTCGTCATAACTAAATCTGAACATTAGGTGACCTTTCTCCCTTAGTATGTACAAATATCTCCATTGCTGTTCCTAATCTTTTGGCTTTAGATAGTCCCATGTCACATTTTTGCCATCTTCCCACCATATTTCAAATTTTACCTCAAAAGGTTTTTCTTTACAGCTGGTTTTCTTTGGACCTGTTTTTCCCATTCTGTCCCACGAGTAGTCAAATCTGTTATTCCCTTTGATCCATACCTACATCCGAGAGGTGCTCTATCATAACCTTAGTCCCAGATTTGGACCTTAGCGTCCAAAATATGGGGGTTAGCATGAAAACCTCCAAGCTTAGTTACCAGCTTGGACCTGGTACTTGCTGCCACCACCCAAAAAATTAGAGTGTTTTGGGGCACTCTGGTCCCCCTGAAAAACCTTCCCTGGGGACCCCAAGACCCAAATCCCTTGAGTCTCACAACAAAGGGGAAATAATCCTTTTTCCCTTCCCCCCTCTCTGTTCCCAGTCCTGGAAACAAAAGTACTTTCCTATTCCCCCAGAGGGAATGCAAAATCAGGCTAGCAATCCAACACACAGATCTCCCCTTGATTTCTTCCTCCCACCAATTCCCTGGTGAGTACAGACTCAATTTCCCTGAAGTAAAGAAAAACTCCAACAGGTCTTAAAAGAAAGCTTTATATAAAAAGAAAGAAAAATACATACAAATGGTCTCTCTGTATTAAGATGATACAATACAGGGTCGATTGCTTAA
Organism: Gopherus flavomarginatus; assembly: GCF_025201925.1. Lineage (NCBI taxonomy): Eukaryota > Metazoa > Chordata > Testudines > Testudinidae > Gopherus > Gopherus flavomarginatus. The sequence goes on along the minus strand of NC_066626.1, from coordinate 19,380,615 downwards.
AAGAATATTGAATAAACAGCCTTATTCAAAAAGAATACAAATTAAAGCACTCCAGCACTTATATTCATGCAAATACCAAAGAAAAGAAACCATATAACTTACTATCTGATCTCTTTGTCCTTACACTTAGAAACAGAAGACTAGAAAGTAGAAACTACTTCTCCAAAGCTCAGAGAAAGCAGGCAGGCAGACAAAAGACTCAGACACAAACTTCCCTCCACCCAGAGTTGAAAAAATCCGGTTTCCTGATTGGTCCTCTGGTCAGGTGCTTCAGGTGAAAGAGACATTAACCCTTAGCTATCTGTTTATGACATGCTCCCATATGTATATCCATGTACCCCTAAATTTCCCCAAATATTCAAAAAACATAAAAACCAAAAACATATTTCTACCTTTTTTGAATTATGAGGATCCTCAATATTGAAGCCATGGCCATTATTCCAAAGGAATAATATCCGATGTTTCCAGCCATATTATTCTAAATACTTACACTAACCTCTTCTATCTTTGCTCGAGCTCTGGTATTATTTTTTTCTTCCTAAAATATAGTGCACAACACAGTTCTTCTACTAAGAACAAAATGCAAAGCAATGCAAGCATAAGCAATAAACCAATTACAAAAATTGTAGCATTGTATCCACACTCCAAATCCAAGGTTTGTACAGGATAATCTCCAGTGCGATTGGGCATTCCTTTCCCTCTGTAAGATAAAAGAAAGGAACATTGTTTATTCTTTAAGCCATAACTTTATTTGTGATGTGTGGACCCACTTTCCCTTTTTCCCCTTGTTAATCTGCACAACAGTAGGTGAAATTTTATTCATGATAGAAAATGGTCCAACCCATTTAGACTCCAGGACATGATTTTTCGATGTTAATTTCAAATACATTACTCTAGCTCTGATTCTCCATAATTTACTGTCCTGAACCACACTAGAATCCACAGTCTCTTGCTTTTTCAGTGGCGTCAATCAGTTTAAATTCCATTTTCTTAAGTTCTATTGGTAACTCTCTTACCCATTGGGTAACTGATAGCTCTTCTTCTTCTTCTGGGTACAGTAAAGGGCTCCACAATCTCATAGGCCTTCCAAAGAGAATTTGGTAAGGCTGGTAGCCAATACCCAATCAATCACTACTTTGGATTGCCATCAACACCACTGGCAATTTATCGTCCCAATCTTTGCCAGTTTCTTAAACTACTTTGTGTAGAGCTTGTTTAATAGTTTGATTCATCCTTTCTGCTGTTCCTGACGATTGAGGATGATAGAGGCTCTGTGGTTTATTCCTAAAGCTTTTAATAAACTTTTAATTACTCCTCTTACAAAATGTTGCCCATTATCTTTATCAGTTACTTTTGGAGTTCCGTATCTACTAAACACTAGTTCCCACAACTTTTTGGCAGTGGTCTCTGCAGTATAATTTCTAGTGGGAATTGCCTCCATCCATCCAGAAAAGGAATCTACTATCACTAATAAATACTGATTCCCCCTTTAGGTCTTAGGCAATTTATCAATATAATCAACTTGTATTCTACTCCATGGCCCCACAATTCTTTGGAGCAACAAGGGTCCCAATTTCAGTGGTCTATTCCCATCTGCTGCACAACTTTTGCAGTTTTTAACAAAGTTTTCTACACCCTTTTGCACCTTAGGCCATATTCCAATTTGTTTTACCTTAAAGAGAGTATTCTCTATTCCTTGGTGGGCCATAGAGTGACACAGGTTAATAATCTCTTCTCTTTGAAAGGCAGCAAAGAGTGCCACAGGACTCTTTGCTGCTTTTACAGATCCAGACTAACACGGTTACCCCTCTGATACTCTTCTCTTTGAAGTTTGTGAGGTGCCCACTTTACCTCTTCTGGTTTTTTATTCACCACATAGCCATCTTGTATATTCCAGTTTCCCCATCTTTCCTCAAGTTTAACCTCCTTTTTTATGGCTTGGGATCTAGTAACTACCATACCTCCCAAAGGTTCCTTTGCTGCTAATTTAGCTAACGCATCCGCTTTATCATTCCAATATTTTTCATTCCCTTCTTGCTTTTGATGACCTTTAATATGTCTTGCTCTTAATTTTCCTGGGTGTTTTTTCAACCAATCATAGATTTTCAGTTCTCCTTTTGGACCAAATTTTTCCCCTCAGTTGTTTCCCAATGATTCTTTTTCCAAATCCCAATCCAGTATAACAGTCCTTGTACCACAAAGTCTGAATCCATATAGACATAAAGACAATCTGCAACATTATTTTTCTGTTTAAGCAGATCACTAGTAGCTCCCTGCTCCCTGAGCTGAAGTCATACTCTCAGAACCAGAAGTCGTTTCCCCATCAATTTGTACAGCAGCATATCCCGTATATTGCTTAGAGCTCTCATGGTATGAATTACCATGTGTAAACCAAACCTCTTTTTCTCCAAGGCTTAACACTTCCATCTACTGGAGGTGCTTCAACTAAGTTTGGATCGGTTTCTGGAAGTGGGCATTCATGCTCCTCTCCTTCCATCAGGAGGGCATATGGTAACATCCTTGCTTGTTTGTTATTCTCGTAAGTAACATCTCTGCTAGTTAACATCAGGCCATCCTAGAATTCGATACTCCTTTCCCCTGCAGTTTTCCTGATAAAATATACTTCAGGGGAGAGTGAGGTGTTTGTATTATAATAGTGGCTGTGTCAGTAGTCAAAGCAAAAGCTTCAGTGGCCCACACAGCAGCTAAACATTCTCTTTCACAGATCCTAAACTGCTGCTCTGTGTGGGGTTAATCTTCTAGACTTGTATAAACTTAGTGTCAATTTTCTGCATTAATACTGCTGCTGGACTCTGTTGGGTTGCTGCCAACTTAATCACAAATGGCTTGTTTATCTCTGGGAATTTCAATGCCAGAGCTTGCATCAAGGCTTGTTTTAGATGACAGAAAGCTTTTTCTTGTTCAGGCCCACACTCCCATTCGACTTTCTTTTTTAGTAAACGCCACAGGGGTCCAGTTATAATGGCAAAATTCCAGATGTGTTTGCTTAAATAGTTAAACCCTCCTAACATCACCCTCAACGCATGAGAATCCTCTGGCCTTGGTAAATTCATTAATGATTTCACCTTTTGCTGGTTTACCTGAATTCCTTGTTCCCCTAGGATCACCCCCAAATAATTCACTCTCCTCTGCACTAGTTGGGCTTTCTCTTTATTAGCCTTGAAACCCGTTTCCTGGATGAGTCTCAACACTTTTTTAATCTGCTCAGTCACCTCCTCTTCAGTGTCCACCCCACACTAATATGTCTTCTACATATGAGGTGACATTCTCCCTATCCTCTTTGGATAATTGATTCAGCGTTCACACCACTTCTTGGTGCGCAATAGCCAGAGCACAGTGTAGGCCCTGGGGAATTCTTTTAAATAAATACTGTTGTACCTTAAAAGTAACAGTTGTGCTAGGCCTCCCGTTTGAATCCCATCTTAATCTAGTTACCTCTAGTTACCTGAGGACACTTGGGGAGCAACTTGTGATCGGGACTTCTCTATAGAGCAGGTTTCTCTGAACCCTCAGCTTGCATAGCTGCAACCTTTTTCTGCTCCTTTATCTCGGTCTCTTCCTCTCTCACAGTATCTTGATCTATAAGCACTCTCATTTGAATATGTTATTGCTTCAACAAAAAGGTACTTTGGGTTTCAATTCTTCTATCTGGCTTCCCCCGTCATCATATGTTGGCATACTATCCAGTGCTCCAGTGAATCCATAACAGTAAACCCCTCATCCTGAGCTGCTTGGTTCACCAAAGTAGTAGACATCTCTAATACTTTTCTGTCCAGTCCTTCAAACACATAATTCCAAAATTCCCTCCGATTCAAATCAACTGCCATCAATGAATAAGCTGTGACAAGTCTGACGACCTCCACCCTGGGATTAGTCACCAGTTGTATTTCTCCAGTCAATAATCCCAACGTTATTCTCTTTAACAGGTAATCCCTGGATGAATCTCCAGGCTTCACGTAATCTGCACTGGTTAACACCTTCATGGGTCTTTGACGTATTTCTTTTCCTAACAGCATAATAAATCATGGTATCAGTTGGTGTACTTCTGGCTGCCTGTCCAAAGCATTTTCACTCAATCTACTTCCTGTCTAATCTCTCCAGTGGTAGCTGCCCTGATTAACCTATAAGATTCACTCATATTTAAATTCTCTGTTTCTCCCAATTCTGCCCACTGTACTAGCCTTGTAGCTAAATTTTTCATATTCACTGAGCCTAATGACTTTACCATCAACTATTAGTCTAATGAACTTGCACAATTATTTATGTCTCCTCTGACTGTATCTCCCCCGCTGCATCCTTAATGGTTGATCTCCATTCTATCACTGCTTCAGACATTTCTGGCTTAGGCTCTCCTGGACAGTTTCTTATTTCTTCCCTCAACTTTGTATAAGGCGCTTCTCAAGGTTGGTCAGATTCCCTTTTCTCTTGACCCCCTCGCAGATCCTCTCCATACCAAATATCATTAGAATCCAAATCCAAATCTCTCTCTTTTTGACACACAGCTACAACTTGCAGCTCTTGTATTTGCACTTGCATTTTCAATGCTGTTATAGTTTTCTGGCATCAACTGTGAGAAACGCTTGCGATCTCCTCTTCCTTTTCCTTAGTCAAATCTCGAATTAACTGTTTCATTCCTATCACTTGATGGCCTAATTTATCTTTGTCTGCTTTAATCTTTTCCCAAGCCATCATTCTGTTCTCCAGTTCCTTATTTTGTTTCCTCATTTGTTCTAATTGAGTTTGCATTATCTGTTCCTGCCTCACTTCCCTTTCCAAATTTTCTGGCAAGTTTTAAAATTCTCTTGTAATGTTTGTAATTCTGCACAGACTTCTTCCTTACATGCAATTGCCTTTTTAACAGCTTGCCACAACAGCCCGATACCATGGCTATTTGCTTTTTACTGACATTAGGTGTGTATAGTTGTACATATTTCTCAAACATGTTTTCTAAGATATTAACTATTACATCCGTTTCCACTGCACCTTCCATCCAAGGGCACGTCCCAAATACAATAATCTCTTTCTCTAACAAAAGAGGTTTTAACTTTAGTCCACTGGGTTTCCTCTTCCACCCCTTTACTTCTTTTCTTAAACAGTGTTTTAAACATTATTACTATAACACCACGTGGTATCTCCCCACGTTTTTTTTCTCATAAATTTCACAAACAGCCACCTTTTATTAGTCTTTAAATAAGGACTCTCCCAACCGTGTAAAACCCATCTCGAAATCCGACACTCCTTAATATCTCTCCCCCCTCCGCATTCTCCACCGCATGTTAGATCTGCAATGGAAGTCTCCCTACAGGATGGGGAGCAGGCAGATACTGGACACAGTATTGGTATATAATACTCTAAATGCTCTTTATTTGATTGCGAAACAAACTTACTCACTACACATTCACACCCCAAACATACTACATTAGAGTCCAAAGATCAGAATGGTCCTGATGGCAAGTCAAGATTCCTTCCGATCATAAGATGTGGGGAGCCAACAAAAACCACTTCTACATCCACACGGGACTAGCTAAATCAGCTAGAATGCCTCTGGGAACTCCTGCTGATGAAGAACCCTTCCAAAACATCCTTGCCACCTCAGTATGGGCTCTGATTGAGCAAGCAGGGTCTGACTAGCTTAAGCTGTCTGTAAAATATATTGTACTATAATAAATTTTCAGTAGGATGAGTTCTAAAAAGACACAAACACTATATTTTCTTAAAATTTTCTGGTCTTTTTTTCCACTTGTTATTTTTACTGTGCTTGATCGAACTCATTTGATCTCTCATCGCTTTCTGTTTTTATTAATTCTCTTGGTTTTCTCCCTTTTTGCTTGTAGTTAATTTCAGAATAATGGTTTTTCAGTCTGGGAAGTCAGTGAATGTATCTTAAGAAATATTTTGACCAAATTCTGCAGTAAACAATGCTATTGTGTCCTTATTCTGGCTGCCAGTGGCCATGCACACTCTCATCTTTACAAATTAGCACTGATCAATGCAGGAATAATTTGCACAGTGGGTTTAGCAAGAGTGTACACTGACTGCTGGGTGCTTAAACATTCAGACTCTGTCCATTTTTCCTTTCATGAAGGGCCTGTAGCGTGGTGTCTCCATTTATTTTGAAAGGAACCTGAAATGTAGCAGAAAGTTCCCTCCTTGCATTCCCTCTGTGGATCCAGGGGGGATGGCTGTGTTTCTTGCTGAAGTGTTAGTGGTTACTGGCACTTTGAGAGTATCAGGTCTTTATATGCCCCCTGTTCACCTACTCACAATATCTGTCTGCTTCAGGAAATAAAGCCATCAAACATCAACTAAGATTTTATTCATCTGGCCTTATTGGATTTCCATAATCTCATGATATTGCTTTTGGCAATCTGTAAATCACCCTCTCACAAACAATGGATTACACATACTCTCAACTTGACTCCTTTAGAAAGAACACATTATCACAAGACTTTTCTTCATATGCAATTCCTTCTTTCAAATCTTTTCTGGATAAAATTAAACTTGTCTGGTTGATCTCTCCTATCCCTATGCTCACTGCCTGTTTTCTAACCTGTGTGTTGCCTGCTGACTCCTTTTAGGCATTAAGTGGATGATGTTCTAATAAAAGGGCTAATGTGATTGTTGATTTTTTCAGTGGCTGCACCCATCATATCTCAGTTGGCAGGATAGTTACACATTATATTGGACATTCTAATCATAATTTGAGGGGAAAAAAGTGTATTTGTAAAAAAAATATGGTGACTCTTGGAGATGCTCTTTAGTAACTGTTTGGATGCCATATGAATTAAAAATCAATTGCTTAAAACATTGCTGATTCTATCTGGGTAGTGATAGGTCAGTGGTTTGAGCACTGGCCTGCTTAAACCCAGGGTTGTGAGTTCAATCCTTGAGGGGTCCACTTAGGGATCTGGGACAAAAATCTGTTTGGGGATTGGTCTTGGTTTGAGCAGGGGATTGGACTAGATGATCTCCTGAGGTCCCTTCCAACCCTGATATTCTATGATTCTCTTCATGTATCACCTTGGCCATGCTTTCTAATTGCAGACAGACAAATATGAATGAGGTATATAAGGTCCTTTGCAAACCTGCAAGTCTTGAATATGTAATAGAAAATATAGTATATTAAACTGTGAATTATATAAAACATTTATTCTATCACTGCAATAAACCTTTATGAAGAAAGATTACTTGTATCTTAAAGTTGTGTAAATAAATGTTTAGGACTGATTCTCATTTGCACTTATACCCATTTACCCTGCTCTGATAGAACAAGGTGGCCCTTAAAGTTGGTGTAAAGAGTATTTATACCTCTCTCGCAGTGTAAAGAGGAATTAAAGTGGGAGTGAAGTGGTCTTAGTGTAAATGAGACTGAAACTATATATGTGAATTTAAAAGTTTTTGTAGAACTGTTTTGGAGAAAACAGCGCTACTTTCCTTCAGGTTGATTGAGTAGTGGTGTGACCTCTTCCTTGGCAGCTGAAATCAATCAGTATATCTTCTATGGGGAAATGTAGATATTCCTGTATAGTGATCAGTTACTAAAATGATCAGACATGAGAAACAGTAAAGGGGAAAATTAGGAAGTCAAAATTGGAATTTGGAACATGGATTTTGTCATCTCGAATAGTAAATTGAATAAAATCAGATTAGCAGATTATTGACTTTTAGGCATATCAGCTAACTATTTCCCCATGTTTCCCTCTTTCTTTATCCTCCTTGTCCTTCTGCTGACTCTGACTGGCTAACTGTACATGTCTGACCCAGTGTTCTACTCCTGTGTCTGTCCTGTCTCTATCCCCAGATATACAAGGAACAGCTGAACACCAGGGTGGTTTTGGTTGCTGTGGAAACCTGGACAGACAGGGATCGTATTAATATTCGCCCTGACCCTTTGCAGATGCTTCATGACTTCTCCAGATATCGACAGCACTACATCAAGCAACATACTGATGCTGTACACCTGCTCTCGTATGTACTCTTAGATGATGGTTTAATCCTTTAGTTTTTATGCATGTAGAATGTATGCTTGTCTGCCAGCCTACCTCTCTCTCTTCTTCTCTGCCTGCACATCAACCTTTGGCTGAATTTTAATCTAGTAATAGTCCTGTCCACAGTGTGCAACAGGGTATATTACAGGCATGCCAGTGTGTATTATTGACTTGTAAATAGAGCCCAGACATTTACCATAGTGTGCTCTAGCCATATCTTTGATGAGATCTGATTAGATCTTTGATTAGAGTAGATGTTTGATTTGATAATTTGCTATCTTAAAAAAAAATACTTGTATATGCAGTTTATTTATCAGGGAACAGAGCCCACTAGTCTCCTGAATGTTTTTCTATTGATGACCATGTGATAGTTTTTATATTGTACATTAGATTATCTTACATAGAGGTTCCCATGGTGGGACCAGCAGACCTCAGACGTTCTTGAGGGTCCAGGATGGTGCTGCTATACTCCTGTGGCTGAACTCAGTGCAGCTACAGGATTGAGTAAACATGTCTATTAGCATGCCCTTGAGGGGGTTTGGGACGTCAATCAGCTCTGCAGTATACCATCCTCCTTCCAGTGATTAGCAGGAGAGGGCAGAACCAAGGGTGCCCTCTACAGGAATGCTCCAGTGGCCATATTTTACTCACCCCTATGTCTGCACTGAAATCAGTCATGGGAACTCATGGAGTTGCACATGCTTCAACCAGAATTGAATTTGGCCTGAGAAGCTATGCATTTTGGGGCAAATCCTACCTACATGTCTGTGGGCACAGAGAGGCCTCTGGCAAGAAAACTACAATGTTTTTGCTGCACATAGCTGGAGGGAAAGAGTAGGATTTAGCGGAAGCCTCATAAGGTTGCACATTCATTATGCAGTTGAGAACCCAGCTTTGCAGGGGCTCTCTGGTACAGCAATCTGTAGGGGACAGGGTAGGGAATCTGTCCATATGCAGGTCCTCAATTTTATCCTCAGTTGCTGAAGACGAATGCTAGGGGTGCAGAAGCTATTCCAGCCAGCAGCTTCCAGTGGGTTTTTCTGCCACTCTACAGTCTGGGCAGGGATGGTGTGAATTCCTCCTCCTTACTCACTGATCTCCCTAGCATCCAGCCAAGATAATTGGTCTGGTTAGTGGTGTGTAGATTTACCCCTTTATTTTTAGTTTTACATTGACTGTGGAACCATTACATTTGTTGCAAGTATGGACATAGATATACCAAAGGCAGAGCTGGCTTTAGGATGTGTGGGGCCCGATTCAAAAGAGCCACTGCTGAAATGCTGCTGAAGACAGCAGCAGCGATTCGGCAGCAGCTCAAGTCGGTTGCCACTGTTTCCGCCAGCACTTCGGCGGAGCATGTGGGGCCCTCTTAGGCGTGGGGCCCAATTCCTGGGAATTGGTGGAATCGCCCTAAAGCCGGCCCTGACCAAAGGCTTTTAAGGATTTTCCCTATGCACAGCTCTTGTATACTTCATTTTTGTGCCAAGGAGGCATAGTTTCCGTAGTCTACTAGGGCCTAATTCTGCAACAATTGTACATCCTATCTTCTTTGACTTAAATGGGAGTTAGGGTTGCCAACTTGGTAATATTTAAAAAATGGACAGTCCAGCAGGAGTGCTGGAACCTCTCCTGAGCCACCTCTTCCCATGAGGCTCTGCCCTGTCTGTCCCTTCCCCTCGAGGCCCTGCCCCATCCACTCCTTCTCCTCAAGGCCCCGCCCCATTCTCTCCTCTTTCTCCCTCCCCCCGCCACTCGCTGCGTTTCCCCTTCCCGCCAGGTCAGGAGGGACTAACCTGCGGCCCTGTCTGACTGGACACTCATGTCCCCTTTTCGACCAGACCTTTTGGTCAAAAACCAGGCACCTGGCCACCCTTAATGAAAGTGTTGTGTGTGCAAGGACTACAGGATTGTGGCTTTTTTATTCATGTGAAAAAAATCTTGCTGGTAGTGGAATATGGTTCTATACCATTATTTCCATCGGTTTTTTTGTGTTGATTTACTGTATTTACTGCAACAAGGTGGACACTAATCTGTTTTTCATCTATGACATAATTATTCATAACAATCTCCTATTTATGAAGCATTTTTGTGTGCATTTTTTATAATTAGAGGCTGTGCAGCTCAGTTTCAAGAGTTTTATCTTAAGGGTAGAATTACTTTTGTAATATTTATCGTTGTAGTTCAATGTCCCACCTTTGCTTCAATGATTTTTCTCTTCCTTATAAAAATCATTTGAGAGTTGCCAATTTTGGTTGGATGTATTCCTGGAAGTTTAATCCCATGACATAATTTTTAATTAAAGACAAATCTTTAATTCCTGGAAACTCCAGGACAATCCTAGAGGGTTGGCAGCCCTGCTTACAAGAGTTACAGCAATACGAAAAACAACTTAATAGAACATTAAGCCAGATCTATTAGAGTTTCACAGTTTCCATAACTCTGCTTCCTTCTATTTATGAATTACAACAGAATATTCATGGAAAGATTTCATAAGATTTGTAATTGTACAAAATGTTATTTACATGGACTTATAAAAGAAATTGCATCCTTTCTAAATATTATACTGTCACTTGCTGAATTAATGTATTGCATCTTTTAATTCTGTCTGGTCATGAAATTGTAAAGTATGTACATGAAAGAGGGTTGGGTTAGGGGTCCTGTGAAACTCTCATCTGAATTTACTGACACGTGCAATTGAACGTCCAAATTACATTCATCTGTGTTTATATAATATCCCTTAAAAGACAATTAAATGTGAAATACAATAGAAAAACTGATTGTAGCAGTGTAATTGGAACTGAAGGATGAGGTTCCATAGAAGATAAATTAATGGCTGCAGTCTGCTGCACAGAAGATACCATGTTTTTTCAGATTCATTTTCCTTTTGACGTCTATCGAAGAACCAACTAGGCCTGGCCTTAGCTTGTGACTTTTGATAAGATCCCAACTCATGGCAGTGTGGCAGTAGGCTGCTTGATTTGTTTTTTTGTTTGTTTACTCTTGAAGTCATTGAGCAAGGTAACAGGAAAATGAATCGTGCCCAGGTCTCTAATATAGTATTGTAGAGCATTACCATTATGCTTCAAGTCAAGGCATCATGTACTATACTGTATATAAAATCATTCAAAATAAAGCTTATTTACAAATAAATCTGTTATGAGTAGTTACTATTATTAGATAGTCAGCAAAACTGGAAAATGAAGTATATTAAAAGGGTCATCTCTCCAAGTACTAATCAGATCCAAAGATGCTTAATGTTACAAAATTTGACATTCCTGTTTGGATTAGCAAGATCTAGAACATCTAGCATCGACTGTTGTAACTGTAATTTACTTTGACTAAGGTTCACAAGATTCCACAGTCTGGCGGCTGCAAGATCTTCTCCAAAATGTAGAAACGTGCTCCAAAATGTAGCCTTCTAATCTTAGGGTTGTGGTAATGCTAGGGGTGGGGAAGAGAAGGAAAGGTCCAGCAATGGATATTATGGCTTTATTTGGTGGTGGTGGTGAGGGGAGGCTCTCTTGTCCCTCATCTAAATTGATTATTGTGTGAGTGAGGTTTTCCAGGCCATTGGGTCTCTTTCAGTTGCCGCTGTTTGTAGAGCTGTCAGTTGGGTAGTCGTCTTCAGGTTGCACAGCCCTTTCTGTTGCATCCTAGCTTCCCTTTCATTCATTTGGAGAAGAAATCTGTTGAGACATCAGCAAAGGACTGTGCATAAGGTTGTTACTCCAAATGACATAAGGTCCTGGCCTTCAGAGTTCCTCCTCTGTGGCTGGAATGTCCTTGTTTTGGGGTTTTTTTAACAAGAACCTGGGGCAAGAAATTTCCCTGTAGGAGAAGAATAATTTTTGAAGCTCAGGGCCCCTTGGAGGTGTGGTCCATTATTATCGACAATAGTGTAAGATTCTTTATAAAACCATATAGTTTATTTCTTTGGGGTATTAGCCACTCTACACAAAAGAATCTATTTAGAGAATGTCATTACATGGTACAGTAGCATTTGTTATGTAGCAAAAAACTGATTACATGAGGTGGATGTAGGCCTAGATTAAAAATGGCAGAATACATCTACAGGAAAAGTACTGAATTCTATACAAATTTTAAATAGGTTGAAATAAAATGAGTCAAGGTAAAATATAATGAATTAGTATCATGATTTTAGTTTAAGTACATCACAATGGAGATGTGCTAAACTGATTACATATATTTTGCTGCAGAAATTCCTTCTTGACAACTTACAATAAACTGGAACATTTTCACTGTTTTTGTTTTCTCATGAAAATGACATCATTTTTTTCTTTTAAGAACATCTGATATATTTGCACTTTCTTATTTTTGTTTGCAGGTTGAGGGTGGGGCTAAATCTACAAAATAAGTGTCTCCTTGTTGCAAGCTTCATCTAGTTCGCTCTTTTGATGTGTTCCATTTTAAAAGTGAATCAGTTACCATTGAGAATTTGTCTCTAAATGAATAGATATTAAATGAATACTAATGCAAACAACATATACTGTTATGTGGGAATTTGATCTTTTAGATGACTAAATGGGTGTCCTATTCAAGTTTACTGCATTAAATTTCCCATTCAACATCCTTTGTATATTTTATTTAATTTTATTTAATGTATTTATTTATGTTCTTAAGGAATGTGACATTCCACTACAAGAGGAGCAGCTTGAGTTACTTCGGAGGGGTTTGTTCTGTGACCAGAGGAGTTGGAGTGAATGAGGTAACTCTTTCTCTTAAAATGTTTTAAATGTACAATTTCCTCTTTATGAATTCACCAATCCTTATTTTTGGTACTTTGTTTTAGCCTCTGACAATACTACCAAAAACGCAACAACGCTGTTGAAAATCCATTGTAATGACAGGGATCTAGCTATGCTACCCAAAACCTTTGCCCTCTGCTTAAATTCTTCTCTTAGTTAGCCAGTGGGACCCCATTGACGATAATGGGGTTCCACCAGTATAACTGGGAGAAGAATTTGGCCTGATGTGTATATCATGTTAATTAGTTTGCTTTGAAAAATTTGTATTTTCATTGTGAAAGGTACTGATTGGACCAGATTGACTGCTTGTTAAAGGCAGGTACCAGCTTCTCTGGCCTTTGTTTCTTTGGTGTATGCATGCAGTCACACATGGGTTTGATACTGTATATGGTACTGAATTAGCAGTAAACCAGAATGAAGTGTTGCAATATAATTTGCAATAACTAACTGTGTACTATTTTTACTGTTATCCTCCCCTCTAAAAACAGTATGCCCTCCCATTGGCTATGGCACAGGAATTATCACAAAGTTTGGCTCAGAACCTGGGAATACAGTGGGAGCCAGCAAGCAGGAAACCGAGTATGTACTGTCATTATGCATTAACTTTCGTTTGTCCTCCTCTTTTGCTGATCATGCAAGCTTTTTGTAAAGTGTGTGGTTACATGTAAATGTACATCAACATAACTATAAACAACATACAGCAATTGATTTTGTTATATGCTGGAGAATTACAATAAGAACCAAAACTTGAGTTTGGCGAAATCAAGGCCAAATAAATCACAACCCAGCTTTGCACTCATTTTACAATCATTACTCTCAGTGACTTCAGTGAGTCAAGGGATCAGATTCATAATTGATGTGTACAGTGGTGTAACTTAGAACCTGTTATGCTAACTTAGACCTCTGCTCCTCTTGCACTCAGACTCCCTTACCTATATCTTAAGTAGAATAGATGTAATTAAGTCACATGGAATCTATGTGCAAAGGAGTCTAACTTAAAATCCAAGAAGCTGCAAGAAAATATAAATTAATGTTGGATGATGATAATTTAACTCGCATCTTTTTTTCCATCTCTGCTCCACAGCAGGTGAATTACCCCAACTTAAAAGCGATAGCACATGAGTAGAGGGGGTGTAAGTACTTCTAGGGGAGCCTGATCCAAAGCCCATTGACTTCCATTTTCCATTTGGCGTTTTTCCGTTGACTTCAGTGGGCTTTGGATTTGGCTCTGAGTATCTAACTTTCATCACCTTGTGTATCACCTCTGAATATGACCCAAGGAGTCCAGGATGAGGCCCCAATTTTGAGTATCTCAGACATGCTTGTCCAAGTTTCTCTGATCCAAGACGAAATATTTGTCAAAGCAGTATTCCTTTCACTATTATGTGGTCACAATTAATTAGCAGTTACCATACTATATATCTGAGATACAGCATTATTTCCTTTTACTTAGCACAGTTATTTCCTATTCTGCATCCAGTATTGTTGTGTGATAACTATTGATATATATTGTGTAGTGGAAATGTCATCAAATCCTTTTAAAAGCAGTAGAATCTAGTCAGGAGCAACTTTCCTCTCATTGTTGGGGTGGGTTAGTACTCTTTCTTTAAAAAAAAAAAAAAATCAAGAAATTGTATCTTTGTTTTAGGTATATCTTTCAAAGAGTAGCAAGTAAACTGAGTCTCAACATCGTTTTTGAAAGTGGTGGTAGAAATGCAAGCATTAGTAGCATTACCCAGTAGATAGATGCAATAGCCTAACAATGGAAAACTGACCAAGGTAAAAATAGCATGGCTAGAAAAGAAGCAAATCCTACCAAATGACGTGGTTATTCTATGTACAAAAATACTGAATGTTTGCAGAGGTATCCAGAATATAGTATTTCTTTTTAACAGATTCTTGTCCGTGCTATATAATTCTTGTCTTACAGATTGTAAGATTGTATTTTTTACTTTAAAAATACAGGAATAATGTTAATCAATTAACAAATAAGTTATTGTTGACTTAGGTGATGTAGCTAGTATAAACCCCTTTCGTTCAACCACTTCCTTCTCTATATGCAATGAACATAAGTTGATTGATAGATTGGGATGTTGTTAATAATTCAAAGCAGATGGAACAAAAATAATATGAACAAGGACATTCCAGTTTTAAGGCTAGATTCTGTTGTGATAAACAGCCATCTGACCACCATATATATTAATTAAAACCTTTTTTGTATAAAAAGTTTTTTATTTTTGCTGCCAGTATATTTATAACAAATTTCCTTCTTTCTTTTGTATGTTTGGTTTTGTCTGAGAAGAATGTGACTGCATAGAATCCTGGGGTGGCTGCATCATGGAGGAAACAGGGTATGCTGTAATAATCAGTAACTGAGGGCTTTGGAGATGAGACCAGAGTGCACATTGTGGCATAAGTATTTATTTGTTGAGCATTATAAATTTGTTTCAGCACTAGATGAAAAACTAGTACATTAGCAGTGTGGACAAACATTTGTGCTGAACAACTCAAACATACAAAAATTAAGGAAGATAACATTGACTCATAACATGGGATGTTTTGATTCTAGCTTATATTTTTAGAGTGGATTTCATAGGGGAGCTCATAGGTCTTTCAGCCCAGACTTCCCTTGCTCAGTTCCCCTATAAGAGAAGCGACACCAAATCTCTAGCTATGCGAGAACAGGCAGATATTACAGCACTAACGCCTGCTGTGTAGAATGACAAAATGGAAGGGAACAAAGACTGAATGTTGCAAAACCAGATTTCATAGCTGAGCTACTTCAACCCAAACTTTCTGAAGAGAAAAAATCTGAGAATTTGTACTGACTGTTTTGGTATGTCCAGTTTGTATTAGTTTTCCAGACAGTAGTTAAAATTACCTTCATATATCTCTTTCATACCAAAAGGATGCCAATATTTTAAACTGTATATAGGAACCACTGCACTGACTACTGAAGTGCAGTCACTATTGGGATGGAACAAAATAGGTATTTAACAGAACACTACACAATAATACTACACAATAGTTTAGGATAAGTAGTAAGAAAATAACTTTTCCAATTGAAGCTGCAGTGGGAATTTAGGTGAGCAGAATGTATAATCCAAACTGGAGTTTTGCCGGGATGCCATTGCTAATACCTGTACTATAATAGGGTGGTCTGTTCCTTTAAGGGCCAGAGGCCTGGATCCAGTCATCTCTGTTCACTAATCAGATGCAGCTGAAAATGGAACAGGAGTTTCCTATAAATTGCTGCAGGAAACTGGGGGTTGATTGAGAAAGGGGCTAACTATAGAGAAGCTGCAGTCTCC
Organism: Gopherus flavomarginatus; assembly: GCF_025201925.1. Classification (NCBI taxonomy): domain Eukaryota; kingdom Metazoa; phylum Chordata; order Testudines; family Testudinidae; genus Gopherus; species Gopherus flavomarginatus. Next base: position 19,364,529 of record NC_066626.1, on the reverse strand, counting down.
TGCAGTAGTTGCTAGGGAAGGGATACTCTAGATGTAGATGGGAAGTCCTGTGAGTTGTGGCTGGGTAGAAAGCCCCAGATGGAAGATTAGTTTGTTGTTTGTCTAAATGAAGCCAGGATGTAGAGCTAAAGACTGATTTGGGCGTGACTGATAATTCCCCAGACTGGCGAAGAAAGTTACCAGCGTACACCTACATCTGTGAAAAATGGCATGCAGTGGTAAATGTCTGCAATGGAATATAATGCCTGAAGTTTGTGGGTTGGCTTGGGACATTTTATTGGCACTTTTTCAACCCAAGTCATGGTAGTTTTTGTAAAAAAAGAATAATTCCTTTGTGTCTTACCAAACTATTTTAAATAGAGTGAGCCCTAAACTGTGCACTCTGCTTGAGCCTCTCTTTTAGCTAGAGGCTCATGTTATCCATGCAGCAAATAGTAGAATTCTAGCACTTGAAGTAACAGGCATCTTAGATAAATGTAACTGGACACTCTTCTTTAATTTTTAGCTTATCACTTCATATTCACTTTACAAATTAGGATTTCTTACTCAAAACATTATTTTTGCACACTTTTGTTCTGGGGATGTTCTAAAATATTGTTATTGACTCTTGAAATTGTACTGTTATTTTTTTCATTTTGAGTCAGCACTGGCACCAGATCCCACCTTTATAGATATAGATATATAGTGGCAACAGACCAAATACCTATGGTTTTGCTGTCAAGGTGGATGGGTTTTTTTTTCTTTTCAATTTCTAGCTAAATGATTGGTGAGTGTTAGTAAAATCTGAGAGGGAAGCATATCTGGGTATGAGCAGGGTTTCCTCCTTGGTGGAACAGGCCTGCCTAATTCTTTTTTTCTAAAATGGAGCTTAGGAGCTGCCATGTTTTGTTAAATTGTCCTTTTCTAATCAACTGCTTGTGAAACTGAGGCCTGATGTCTCATCTTTGATCCTGGTAGACTCTTCTGTCACAGCCTAAGCATGCCTTGTAGGTGCTAGGTCCTGCAGCTACCATACCACAGAGTGAGCATAATTTCTTCAGCTGTAACTACTCAGCCATTGGTCACTTTGATGTGAGCACTGTCTGGCTCATCTATCCTTCCTCCCAAATTTGAAGTTGTGTAACACCTATTTAGTGAAGCATAAAATTATCCAGTAGGATTCCACCCAGATCCTTGAGTTGAGTGTTGGACAAAAGGAACACCAGTTTTTTGGAGTGGAGATACCTTTTTGTGTTAAAAATTAATCTGGGGTCACTGGTCTTCAACAGAGAAGGCTATCTTAAACAATTAGCAAGAAATGAGAGAGATCTGGGATGCAATCAGTCCATCTAGGAGCTGAAGTGAGAAATCAGCCAGCCTCCAAATACACCTCTACCTTGATATAATGCTGTCCTCGGAAGCCAAAAAATCGTACCGCGTTATAGGTGAAACTGCGTTATATCAAACTTGCTTTGATCCGCCAGAGTATGGATTCATATAGTAAAGAGTGAAATGTAATTTAAAAAAAATACAAAACAGAGTTAAAATGCTTGATTTTTTTTGTTTTGTTTTTGAAAACATAAAGGACTCCCACTGAACCGCTATTATTGCTCAGACTGTTGTATACGTCTCTTGTAGCAAAAAACATTTAGAGCAGCTCAAAGAGGGGTTATAATTTTCATCTCTAGTAACTGGGTTCAGTGAGGTATTTACTCGATTCTTTGTCATTTTAGGGTTTACCACTCCAGAAAATTTTCAAGATGCAGCATTGCAGAATACAAAGAATTTTTACTCAGAGGGGGAGGTGCCTGTCTTTTCAACAGGCCAACAAAGGTAATTTCACTTAGAGGGTGAAGCCGCTGTCAGGACATCTGTTGACTATCAGACACAACAATGAAGATTAAATGGTTTCACTGAACCTTCTTTTCCCTCAAAGGCTTTATTCAAATTCCATTGGACTATTACAGATTTTTCTGTGTTTTAGTTGTAGCATTATGGATCTTCTTCCTCATCAGCCGTCATTTCAGTTAATAAGGATTATTCTTCGAGTGCTTGCTCCTGTCGATTCCGTTCTAGATGTGCGTGCATGCACAGTTGGAGATTTTTGCCTTCGTGGTATCTGTATGTAGGTTGTAGCGCCTCTTTGAGTGCTGCGTTCATGTGGTGGTATATTAGGTGCTGCCAACTCTATGCCCTCTCAGTTCCTTCTTACTGCCCATGATGGTTGGTCAGAGCGCCTTGTCTTACATCGCAAGAGCATTAGCAGTTCTTACAGTCCGTTGTTCTGTCTCTTTTGTTGTTAGTTGGTAGGTACTTAGCTAGACCTTTACGTTAAGTGTTAGAGTAGTAGTTTAGGAGTTAGAGTCCTGGCTGGGACTTTGCCTCAGAGCGGGGCATGCCCTATTCCCCAGCCTTTAAGCCATGTTCATCATGCAGCTGACCGATGCCCATTAGTGACCTCTCCGTGAATGCTGTTTAAAGTGTTTGGGGGAGTCCCACAGAAAGGATAAGTGCAGGATCTCAAAATATTTGCCCTCAAATTCAGAAGGAGCAGGATATCTTTTTGAGAGCCCTCCTCATGGAGGTTGCGCTTCATCTTACCTGGGAGCCCTCTCGATCTGACTGCACGTTCGGTGTTGGCGCACAGTGCACCACCGGCAATGGAATCCACCTGGCATTGTTGTCCCTCCCCAGTGATTAAGAAGCAGTTGAAGTCGACAGACTTGCCAGGTACTGCAGAAGAAGGAAGTGTCGGGCAAAGGACCTGTGTCAGGCCATGTGCCTGCCCCGGAGCTGCTTGGCGGTATGCTGTGGTTGGACATTTAGTCCAGCCAGGGACCTGACTCCTGGCAGCAGCATGGGGTCCCAGCCTCTAACAGGATCTGTGCCCGAAGGCGAATCACCACTGGCATGGCTGCTGCAGTGGAGGCGGGGCAATGGCCTGCTCAGGTGGCAGTACTGGAACCCATGGGGTGTGCGTGTTATGCCGATCGCATATTCCCACCATTTTTCCCAGGCCCCAGTGGACAAGTTGCTGCCTGCACCTGAGTCGGAGCATGGTGCCGCATTTGACTCGGAGCGACACAGTGAGCCCCGATGCCCAAGGAACAGTCCCCGAATGAGCAAGGGGAAGCCACTGCTCCCCCTTCTGTGCAGTCATCTTCGTTGTCTCCCAACAAAGTGGTAGCGGGCCCCTCTGACAACTTCAAGGAGCACCAGGTCCTGCTCAGAAGAATGGCTGCCAACATGAACTTGGAGGTTGGGGAGCTAGCGGAGGAGTCCGACTACATCTTTAATGTAATACCCTCCTCCACCCCAGCCCGGGTCGTGTTGCCTGTCCACCCGGGGGTCCTTAATATTGCCAAGTCTGTGTGGCAGACCCCCTCTTCCATTCTGCCTACCTTCAAGAAGGCAGAAGAGAAGTACTATATCCCCACAAAGGGATTAGAGTACCTGTACACCCACTCGCCATCGGGATCCCTGGTCATGTCCACTGTCAACAAAAGGACCAGGCAGGGCCAGGTGAGTGGCACACTGAAAAATAAAGATACCAAGAGTCTGGACTTGTTTGGCAGGAATATTTATTCGACAGCTAGCCTGCAATTTCGGATGTCTAACCATCAAGCCCTGCTAGGCATGTACAACTTCAACCTATGGGACTCCATCAGCAAGTTCAAGGAGGACCTCTCGCAGGACCAAGCCCAGGAATTTGCTGCCTTGGTGGAAGAGGGCAAAGAGGTGGGAAGAGGTGCCCTCCAGATGACCTGGGATGCTACAGACTTGGTGGCCAGGGTAGTCGCTTCTGCATTGGTCATGAGGCGCAGCTCTTGGTTACAGTCCTCTGGACTGTCTCAGGAGATGCAGACTAGCCTTGAGGACCTCCCGTTTTAGGGAGCAGAGCTCTTTTCTGAGCCTATACACCACTCTGCAGGCTAGAAAGCTGTTCCATCCCCCTTCACCTCCATCAAGGTCCTGGGATGTCAGTCCAACTCCTACAGGAAGAAGTACAGAGACGAACAATTTGAACAGGATCACCCTTCATCTTCCCATTCCTCTGTCCAGCCTGGTTCTTCCAGAGGCCAAGGAAGCTAGAAATGGGCGTTTTAAGGATAGAATTTCTTCTTGGAACACTGCCTGCATATGCTGCTGTTATGATCAGGCAAAGGTGCCACCTCCAGCGATTGTAACCTCCCATTCAACCAGGATGCAAGATTCCTTGGCAGTTTTCCTAACCCACATGCTTCCCCAGGACATCTGTAGGGCGACCACCTGGTTGTCCGTCCACATATTCACATCCCATTGCTCACTTATCCAGCAGGTCTGCAACGATGCTGGCTTCGGTAGAGCAGTACTGCAAGTCGCTAGGCTGTGAACTCCGAGCCCATCTACGAGGATACTGCTTGTGAGTCACCTAGAATGGAATTGACATGAGCAAGCACTCGAAGAAGAAAAAAACGTTACCTACCTTTTCGTAACTGTTCTTTGAGATGTGTTGCTCATGTCTCTTCCACTACCCGCCCTCCTACCCCTCTGTCAGAGTTGCCAGCAAGAAAGAACTGAGAAGGCGTAGGGTTGGCAGTGCCTAATATACCAATGCATGAGCGTGGCGCTCAAGGGGGCACTACAGCTCGTCCTATGGATACCGCTAAGGCAAAAATATCCGACAACTGTACACATGGGCGCATACACACCTAGAATGGAATGGACATGAGCAACACAGCTCGAAGAACAGCAGTTACAAAAAGATAGGTAACCATTTTTTAGGGAAAGTTAAAACTTGTCTTCAGTGAATTCTTCATGCTCAGATAATAATTTAGGCCCTCATAAGTAGATAGTTGTGCCCATTTGGAGCCTCATTCAACATCAGTGCCCTATCCTTTTAAGCCAAAAATAGTGTAAAACAAACCCAGGTGTAGACACAAGAGTAGTTAGTGCTAAATCTCCAGTCACTCCTCTGTGCTGGAGCTATTGGAAAGGGTGCCCATTATTGCGTTATGAACTGGACAGAAATCAATAACTTGTGTCACATAAGCCATTAACAACTTTTGGTCGCTACCAACCTGGATTGGGTTTGAATTGGCAACACAGAGATATAAAGCTCTATAGTCTTCTTCAAATGCTGGTCCTTCTGTTTATTCCACATGTGGGTATATGCATGCGCTCCATGTGCCTGAGACTGGAGATTTGTAGCCAGTAGTGTCCACTGGTCCGCACCCATGCACTTGCTCTCCTCATGCTCCAAACCGAGGGCATAAAGGGCAGTGTGGACTGACACATCTCCAGTTCCTTCTTACCACCACATGGCCTGAGTTGTAATTCTCTCTGTCAGCTACGATCTTCCTCTACTTTCAACATCCGTAATATATTTTGTAAATAGTTTTTAGTATGTTTAGATTTTAGTATTGTTTTTTTAAAGCTAGTATAGTTAATCTTTCTTTGCTGGGAGAACTAAACTATGCTAAGAGTCTCAAGATTTAAGAACGGTATCTGCTGCCCCCATTCTTTGTCCATCAGTGATGAACACCAGTGCTGCCTTTACTATTAGGGAGAGGCTCACATTGCCACCAAATGCAGCATCTGCCACTTCTTCTGTCTTCAAAGCCATGAGGGATGAGAGCTTCACCTGTGGAAGCACCTCAGGGAGAATGCCATGAAAAGCCAGTCAGATCCAGACTAGGGAGAACCCACTGTACAGCAGCCTCAGACTGCAAGTATTGCTTCCTGACCACAAGTTCCAGAGACCAAAACTGTTGAGCCCAAAACCTCTCTCTTCAGAAGGGGACATGACCATAAGCATAAAGGCAAATCCCCATCCAGATCTATCTCTAAGAAGCATCTCTTCCTGCCTCAGTCCAAGATGGGTGAATCCTCACCTTAAAGAATTATGTCTACATAAATCTTCTATCCAAGAAGGAGGAGCGCAAAGGAAGAAGTATCTGACTGTACTGGCTTTGGTTCCATAAACAGATAGTTAAGGGTTAATGTCTCTTTTGCCTGTAAAGGGTTAAGAAGCTCAGTGAACCTGGTGGACACCTGACCAGAGGACCAATCGGGAAACAAGATACTTTCAAATCTTGGTGGAGGGAAGTCTTTGTTTGTGCTGTTTGTTTTGTTCATTCTCTCTTGGGGCTAAGAGGGGCCAGACGTGCAACCAGGTCTTTCTCCAATCTTTCTGAAACAGTCTTTCATGTTCAAAATAGTAAGTACTAGCTAGAAAAGGCAGATTATTTTTATGTTTGTTTTCTTACCTTGCAAATGTGTATTTTGCTGGATGGATATTTTACCTCTGTTTGCTGTAACTTGTATGTTAGGCTAGGGGGGAGGGAGTCCATCTAGTCTATACAAGCTGAAGACCCTGTAAACATTTTTCTATCCTAATTTTACAGAGATAATTTTTACTTTTTCTTTCTTTAATTAAAAGCTTTCTTTTTTAAGAACCTGATTGATTTTTCCCCCTGTTTAAGACCCAAGGGGATTGGGTCTGAATTCGCCAGGGGATTGGTGGGGGGAAAGGAGATGTGGGGGAGGTTAATTTCTCTCTGTTTTAAGATCTAAGGAGTTTGGATCAGTGTAACTCTCAGGGTAACCCAAGGAGGGGAAAGTCTGGGAGGGGGAATGGTTTATTTCCCCTTGTTTTAAGACCCAAGGGGTTTGGGTCTTGGGTCCCCCAGGGAAGGTTTTCGGGGACAGGGAGTGTACCAGACTGGAATTTCTGGTTAGTGGCAGTGCTATCAGATCTAAGCTAGGAATTTAAGCTTAGAAGGATACGTGCAGGTCCCTACTTTCTGGATGCTAAAGTTCAAAGTGGAAAAGATACCTTGACAGTCTGCATAAATCTTCCATCCAAGAAGGAGGAGCGCAAAGGAGGAAGTATCTGACTGTACTGGCTTTGGTTCCATAGGCCAAAAGATCAGCACCTCCCAGCATCGTCTGGGAGCTTCACAATGGACTCCTATTACATAGTTCCAGCACATGCCTAGTGGGATCCTCTGAATACCAGACCATTATACAACCTGGATCTGTCAGTCCTCCCACCTCAGGGACTCCTTAAAGTCCAGGAAGGACTGAAACTTTTACCTCTCCAGAGGATATTTTTGCTCTGCCGTGTCCAGAGTCTCCTTCTCTATTAGGCCCAGTCCTCCTTAGAGACATTTCAGCACCAGAAGAAACCACCTTGAGAGAAAAGATTCTCCCCTACTACATCCACAAGTTGGAGCATTCCTCCACCAGTACCATTGGCACTGCTGTTAGAACAGGAGCCTACCTTGTCATCATATGAATCTGATCGTCCAGATGAGTCCCTCTCCTCCCCTCGGCCTCCGAGGGACACACGACCAGAAAGATCCCATAGGAGGTATTGGAACTGCCCTCCTCCTCCTCATTACAAATACCCAGGGACCACTGGTATCCTATCCCTTGGAGGCCCCCTAGTTGGTCAATCCTTCCTATTGGTCTTACTGAGCCCCGTGGGATCCATACAATAGATGTCCTGGATCTGTGTAACAATCACACCAACGCTCTTCTCCCAGCTGCTACCAACCAGCTCCATCAGAGTTTGTTGAGGAAGAAATCGGTCCTACCAGGTGTGTCATCCTCCTCACCCAATAAGGCAATTACCTTATTATCCCCTTCTCTGCCTGATGTACTTCCTGTGGTCCAGGAACTGTTACAGAGGGTGGTAGCTGAGCTCCAAATACCTCTTGAGGAGGCCCAGGACACACAATATGGAAACATCATTCTATTGTTGGCATTTATCCCTCTCCCAGACAGGTTGAGGGCCCATTCTACAAGAGAGCATTAATGACTTCAATGGTACCTCTTTGAGAAGTACCAATACTGGATGTTGGTAAGGTGTCTACTTGGAGCCCTATCCACACCTTTAATGAAACATTATGCCATAGTCTAGACTACTTAAGCAGATTCAGCTTTGTATACAGCAGCATTACAGACATATATACCACCTGCATTCTCGCACCTTCCTCCTGTCTGAATACTGCTTATCAATCTCCCACATGTGGAACACACATAGGGACCAGCACTCGAAGAAATGGAGGTTCTTGGAGAGGTGTGGTCCCTCTCTGTATTCTACTACCTGACCCCCTTCCTTCTGTGTTGGAGGCCATCTTATTCCAGGTAAGAGAACGCATTGCTCCACGCTGCCCTTTATGCCCTCGGTTTGGAGCACGAGGAGAGCAACTTCACATATATAGACCAACAAACACTACTTTCTACAAATCTCCAGTCTTGAGTGCATGGAGCACACGTGTGCCAGTGTGTGGAATACAGATAGGGACCACACATTTCAAAGTTCCAGTTACAGGTAAGTAATCTCCATTTGTATTATCAATCTTCTTAGCCATCCAGTCGCCTTTTGCCCTTTTCCAACTCAACAAAGTTAAAAAAAAATTTCTGATAGACAACAGTAGTTTACCACCCTGTTAAACCGAAAGTAGAGTAAGAACAATCTATATTTCCCTTGTAAAACTAACTGAGCCTACTTTGACATTTTACCAAGTTGTCAGCCTTGGAGATTTTAATCCCAATGAGATTAAATGCTGTCTATCTCATTGTGTATACTTTACTATATCTTCTCCCTGACCTCCATTAATTGAAAATATTTGTTTTTATTGTTGCATAGACATTGGCGTTTCCCACATTACAAAAAACAAAAACAAAAACCCCAAAATCTTTATATTTTACATCTTTAGTAGCCTTTGCATATAGATGACTGTAAAATTGAATGAATGTGGAAACCCCCAAAAAAGCACAATGTCATAATGATTGTGATCATAGTAAGATTATGGTTGAGTAATGGACGAACATGAGTAAATTTTCAGTTGACTGAAGATGGAGACCAAAATCCTTCTTACTCTAGTGAAAATGTTCCCCGGAGAATGGCTGAAGCACATTTGTGGAGATAATTGTATAATGGAAAATTGATTTTCAGGTTCAGAGCAAAAGCAGGAGAACTTGCTGCCAGTACAGCAATATGGATGACTTGTAAGAGAAAAAGTGATGTTTTAATTTTCATATCTTTACAGAGAAGAATAATTATTCTAAATCATGCTTACATTTTATTAGTGAAGGACTGTATATAAGGCAGTTCAGTGTTCATTGAGCCTGTAATGCCCGAAACTATAGCCCTTTTCAGTTAGCTAAATAGTTTCTGTAAAAGAGAAAAAAATTTTTTTTAATCTTTCATCAGAGCAATATTTTAAAATTGTCCATCTGTTTTTCCCAAAAAAATTATCTGAAGAAGAGTTCAATGAAATGTCATGTTGTGTTTGGTACATTTAGCAAAACAACAGGCAAACAGGTACCTGGATGTACCTTGGACATTCAGTAGCATTTTAGTGATTGATATATCCCTGTTAACTTCAAATCTCTTTTGTTATTGTCATGTTTTTATAATATAACTATTACAAAATGTCAAAAGTAGGATAAGCTTTTGAAAAATAATTACTTTGTAAAATGGCAGAGCTGTAAAAAATCATCATAGCTTCTGCTTAAAAAAATTACTATGTTTTGAGAGCTAGCAGGGCAATTTATGTCTTGTACAGGTTTAATGAAGTGACTTTACTGCACTCAAAGGATGGAGATATATTCTAGAGGTCAACAAAAAATCACTGAGAAATGAAAAATTGGACAAGAGGAATTTTAAAGTGACCTTGAATGACTAAGTTGATTTATATGACTCCTGAATCACTGACATTTGTAGAACTCAACAGTAAGGGAACCTGCAGATATGTTGTTGTCTTGCATCTAGCAGTGGGTGTTTCAATAGATGTAACAGTGAGGGGGGGTTAAGAGATGGAAATGGGGAAAAATGAGGAACTGACAAATGATCCAATTAAATACAATAGTTTACAAATAAGTTGCACAAAATGTAAAGCAAAACTGTTAATGACCACTGTGGTGACTCAGTGGGTAGTCGAATGAACTGCCCCTCAGGAGATTGGAATCTAAAACCATCTTCAGGATACTAGTATCCTCAGCTAGGGGAGGCTGAATGGTGTTTTAATTTGGTGTGGTGGGCACATTATTAAAACCTAGGCTCAGATATCTACTGTTGCTTACAACTGAAACAGAAAACAAAATTTAACTTCCATAATTACTGAAGAGCTGATTTCTCTATTGTTTTTTAATCATGGGACTTTTTCTGTTTGCAGAATGAAGAGTAAATAGCCAGTGTAGATTACTATTTCTTTGGATCCTGGGAATAGCTATTTAGTAATATTGATTTGGCTCATCATATGTTAACTGGTGAATAACACACACAGAACATCCTTTGCTTGTGCGGTGTTTCTTGCTTGCTATTTTCCTATTCATAAGTAAAATCAATAAACCGTAATAGACCTCATCTTTCACTAGGGTTGCCAACTTTCTAATTGCACAAAACCAAACACCCTTGCCCTGCCACTCTTCCCTGCACCAGCCCCAAGGCCCTGTCCCCTGCTTTGCCCCTTTTCTGAGGTTCTGCCCCTGCTCACTTCATCCCCCACCCTCTGATGCATGCTCATTTTCACTGGACTGGGGCAGAGGGTTGGGGTGCAGGAGGGGATGAGGGTGTCAGCTGTGGGTGTGTGAGGGGGCTCCGGGCTGAGGCCAGGGGGTTGTGATGTGGGAGGAAGTATGGGCTCTGGGGTGGGGGTGCGGGCTGTGAGGTGGGGCCAGAAATGAGTGGTTCAGAGTGAGGGAGGGGGATCCAGGCTGGGGCAGCAGGTTGGAGTGCGGGGATGGGGGTGAGGTCTGGGTTTATGGGTTCTGGGGTGGGGTTGTGAATGAGGGGTTTGAGATGCAGGAGGGGGCTCCAGGCTGGGGCCGAAGGGTTCGGATTACAGGAGAGGGTTCCAAGCTGCGGCAGGTGGTTGAGGTGCAAGAAGGGTTTGGGGTGCGGGGTCCAGGATGGAATTTGGTGCAAGAGGGCGCTCGGGGCTGGGGCAGGGGTTTGGGGTGTGGGAGGGGTTTTGGGGTGCAGGCTTCAGGCAACTCTCACCTCAGGCGGCTCCCTGCAAGCGGCAACATATTCCTCAGCTCTTAGACAGAGGCGTGGCCAGGCAGCTCTGCATGCTGCCTCAGTCTGCAGGCACCACCCCCGCAGCTCCCATTGGCTGAGAACTGTGGCCAATGGGAGCTGCGGAGCCAGCACTCGGGGTGCGGGCAGCCTGCTGAATCCCTATGGTTGCCCCTGCGCATAGGATCCAGAGGGACATGTCGCCACTTCCTGGGACCCTGCCAGCCCCATGGCAACTGGACTTTTAACGGCCTGACCGGAGCTGCCAGGATCCTTTTTCGACTGGGCAGTCCAATTGAAAACCGGACACCTGGCAACCCTATGTTCCACACTTATCTTCACTGGCAAATATAATATCTAGGTGTGTCACAACCCTGATCAAACTTTCCCTTCCAAACACTCACCAGGCTGCTGTGTTGGGTCATATCACTGGATATCTGTGCTTTTAAGATTTCCTGAGACTGAGAAGAGTCCGGACACTACCTATGGTTCTGAATTTCTAGGTGCACTCTTAGGATGCAGATCTTCCATCTAGCACCACCTTCTGGCTAAACTGAGACCTTGCAGTCCAACTGCCTACGCCCTGAGATTGGTTTTGGTTATCCCAGACTCCCCATTTGCAGATGCTCACCCTTTCCAAGACTACCAGTCTTGTTGGCACTCTGCTTACAGTTTACCTCTTCAGGAACATATGATAATTGAAGCAGACAGATGCAGACTTTGTAAACGAGATTTCTAAAAACAATTAGTCTTTAATTAAACAGCACAAGAGAGACAAGACTCTAGGCAAAATAAGAAACACCTGCATGTGAAACTTTGCCTCAGTTTCCTCACCAAATCCAGGATCCCCTATCTAAACATGGGTTCTCCTTTGAAACATAGTCTTGGGCTGGTCCCACAGTCAAAAAGATCCCCTTTCCTATGAAAGAATGACCTTTTCTTCTTCTTTCTGATCCCAAACGTTTTTAGTTTCTGTGAGGCCCTATGGTTCTGTCTTATTAAATTCTAGTACTAGAACCTAGTTTCTTTGTTTACCATTCTGGAGAAATTCCACTGCTCCAAACCATAGCACTCTGCAGAAAAAAGCAATTTTCTCCGACTTATCTAGGATACAGTTACTCCTCTGTTATATCTGGGCAAGCTCTACTGAAGGGCTGATGATAATTGTCCTAGTTATGAAACAGACATCCAGGTACCATTCCTTTCTTTTTAACACACGGGGATGAGGCCAAGGACACAGTACAGATCATCATAAGGCTTAAACACACAGTGACTTCATAATATCATAAGTAAGGCTACGATTTGGTCGCTGAGGTTGTGGAAGTAACAAAATCCATGACTTCCGCAGATCTCCGTAGAGTGCCCAGATAGCAAGTATGAAAAATAGGGACTGTGGTGGGGGAGGGGGAGAATAGGCACCTATATAACAAAAAGTCCCAAGTGTCATGACTGTCCCTATAAAATCGGGACATCTGGTCACCCTAGACCTCCGTGACATCAGCCTGCAGCAGCTGGGAGCTGCAGGGTACCCACACCTACCAGAGTGGCAGGAGCCTCGGAGCTCCCTAGTCTCCATGGGCATGGGGCTCCCCCTCAGCTCCCCATCCTCGCAGGTGGTGGGGGATACCCAGCAGCTCCTCAGCAGCTGTTGCCAGCAGGGAACACCCCCCCCCCGCCTCGGAGCTCCCCAGACCCCGCCGCTGGCAGGGGACCCTTGAAGCTTCCCAGCCACCACCAACAGCAGTGGGGAACCCCCAGAGCTCCCCAGCTGCCACAGGCAGGGGGATCCCCCGGAGCTCCCCAGTCCTCGTGGGCAGTGGGAGACCCCTGGCAGTTCCCGAGCCGGGGGAGAGGGGGGAATCCCCCAGAGCTCCCCAGTGCCTGGGCAGCGGGGAACTCTCAGCTCCCCAGCCACCACATGCTCGGGTCCCTTCTAGCTCCCAGCCACAGCAGGGCAGGGTGCTGTACTCTTTCCCTCCCCATTTTCTCATGGTTATTTTTAATATAAGTTAGGGAAAGGTCCTGGTTTCCATGAATTTTTGTTTATTGCCCATGACCTGTCCCTGACTTTTACTAAAAATAACCATGACAAAATCGTAGCCTTACTCATAAGTTATACATAGACAGATTCCACAAATTGTCACTCCTATAAGGCATAACTACAATAATAGGTTTGGAAGGAGGTAATACTGCTCCACTATAGCACTGTGCTGTCTGCATATTTTCCTTTTACTGATTTTATTTCTTTGGGCCAGATTGTTCACAGCTGCTCCCCAACTAATGCAGGAAAGGATACAAGTAGCCCACACACCTTGCACTCCTGGACAATTGGCTGGCTAGCTGCACAAGGGGCTGCATTGCTCCTGCACTCCCTGAGGAATAGCTCTGGGTGTTCTCTCTCTGGAGTGGTGTCTTAGAAGCACTGTGATGAAGGTTTGTCCCTTAAAGGCATAGCTGAGTCAGTTGCTGCCTTCCATCATTTTTCACAATGGTTTTATTCTTTGTGTGTCTCTCAGTTGTTTGAAACTCCCGAATGTGGAAATGGATATGTAGAAGCAGGAGAAGAATGTGATTGTGGTTTCCGAATGGTAAGTTTAAAATGTTCTTATGCGCTGTTCCTGCAGCCCCTTCTCAGATTAATGTATTGAGCAAAAGTTATATGGATGTTAAAATGGGAAAAGAAAGAATTTTGTGTTGAATTTACACTTCCTGTCTTGTGGGGCAACTTTGATCAGAGAATTGTATTAGTCAGCTTTCTGTATATGAGGGAGAATGTTATCCCTAATGAGAAAATATTTGTTTCTGCTACACTGTTATGCTCATTCTTACAAATACAGAAGAAACCTGTTGCCTTTTTTATTTTCCCACTGCACCCCACCCTACACTTGGCTCAGAAAAGTGCCTCTTAAAGATGGTGTGGAACTGGCTGAACCTTGTGAGCAGTGGAGACCATGATGATGGGGCCTGAGTAAAACAGCATTACACCGTGTATAAGTGCATAAAGAGAGAGGAGCGAGAAGCTGGGGCAGGGCAGAGTGGCATGCAGCTCCAGACAGAAGAGAGAACTCCTCCTCCTTGCCTCTAATCTCCCCTTGTTCTGGGTGTGGGCATGGATATAGAGGGATTTTGGCTGTGGCCCTGAGATGGAGAAATGATGAAAGAGAGGGAAAGGAAGGGAGTTATATAAAGATCAAGCTGACCTAGAATAAAGGGGTTGGTAGGGTTCCCACTTGAGCTTGCTAATTATACTTCAAGGGTCGCTGTTGATTCCTGCTTGTAGTGAACTGTCTCTTGGTGCTTCAGGAACAGAACGTCTCCAAAGCTTTTTCATCTGGGGCTGTACACATGCACCCTCTATCTGTATTGAATGTTCAGTGCCTAAGACTATGTTAGGTAGTGCAGCCTCAGTTCTTTCTCTTCCACTCCAAAGTGCATTCAGGGAACCTTTAGGTTTATCCGAGTCTGCACCTGGAGACCTTTATTTAGGTGCCTTTAGTTCTTTTGTAAATAATGGTATATATAGTTAGTTCTCTTAGGGATTTTCCCAAGTGAGTGCAAACTGCCTCAGCGGCTTACATTTGGCGTGGAGTCCATGCTGGAACCTCATCCTCAGACAGGATTGAGAAGATATGCATTGTCTCTCTTGATAGTCCCAAATCCAATATTTGGTTGCTGCTGTAGAATTCTTTATACTGGCCTCCCTGCTAGTTTGATGTTTAAATAGCATAAAGGATTCTTTCATCTGGTTTATTTTCTAGTCAGTACAGGATTAAATCCTTTTCCTGATCATGGTATACAGGATGGTGTGTTTGGATGGTTGAGAAGATTCATAGATCACTTAATGTATTTTCTTTAGGAATGCTATGAAAACTGCTGTAAGAAGTGCTCTCTCTCTAATGGAGCTCACTGTAGTGATGGACCCTGCTGTAACACATCCTGTCTTGTGAGTCTTCTTATAGCATTTATTTCTATTTACTCTTAGTCTTCCCTAGAACTAATGTCTAACTAGATATAGGTCAAATACTAGGTGACAATGTGGGGAAATAGGCCACATATACTGAGTCAAAATGTTTTTAAGGAACATATGATTACTGACCTTCAGACAATGTGGCAGTAGATAGAATTATGTGTATGTTGCTATTGTTGATGCACACAATGTTATACCATACATCTGGGTTTGATTAATTCCACCACCACAACATATATGACCAATCTTGAGAGTTAAAGATTTTTATCTAAATTTTCAAAATATTGTGCTGGTTTGGGTCACAAAACTTTCATTGACTTTGATATGGTTCATATATCTGAAACCTTGATCAACACTTCGAAAACATTATTGAGATTAATGTTAAAACTAGATTACATTTATTTATCTATTTACTTACATGGTTGAAAATAAATATGTTACAGGTAGAGTGACTTTTAAGCTGCTTGGTGTTTTGGGTGCAAGTATGTAAAGTTGTAATGTGCACATCTCCTTTTCTTCAACATGAAATAGCAAGTAATTGAATGTATGCTTTTGATAGCATTACTTGTCATCCATCTGAAATCTCTGGAAGACACACAGTATGATAAATACTAATAGTTGCTACAATAGGTAGTGCAGGCTTTCTTCTCTGGTGTAGTTTGCCAATAGCAGGTATTGAAGGGCATACTGAGCAGCCTCTGACTTGATTTTTCATTTTTAAATGTTGTGATTTGTGGTCCAAAATTCTGGATTGCAAGTACTTTAGAAGAAAATAATTTTGATGCTGGTCTCATTGTGATAATATTGGGCCACACCCTGGTATCCTGTTGTTTCATGCTTCAAATGAAGTCAGTGATAGTCTTGTGCATAGCTTATGGCAGGATATGGTGAATTATTGGTATATCTGGGAAATGTTATTAGAGACAGAGCAAACATGAGAATTCCTAAAGGATGTGGCTCAAACTGTTCCATGCGAACTAGAAGAGTTAGGTCTCTGAACATCACAGAAATATAAGCTGCCTTTTGACTTGGGGGAGTTGATGTCATTTCTCAGATAACTATCTAAATATAATAAAAGACGCAGGATGAGACTGGGTTGAGATTTAATATCTTTGTTGGTAAACATTAACAATATTTTTTTTTACTGTTTCATGCTGCTGGACTTTGTTTTAGCCCCATAAAATTAAACATACATCTACTCTATATAATGTAGAAGTAGATGTGCTTTTGATAAACCAATGGATGGGTGGGTTGGTTGTTTTGTTTAAAGTCTCAATATTTTCTCGGCAGAAATAAATCTTTATAGTTTTTCCCTTATACATAGTGTGTTAATGGTATGAAAAATATTTCTAGCAGAGATGTATCACTGAAGAATACTTTTCAGATTACTGATGTGTACCACTTTCAGTTGAACCAGAAGCTAACAGTGGGTTTTTGCTGTTCCTAGATAATTCAGCATTTACTGAAGTGTGTATGTGTGAACACACGCATATGTATGTACACAAGTATTACAAAATGTAGGTTTCTGAGTTAATCATACACTATTTCTGTACTGAAGGCTTCCTCTGGATATGTTTTGTTCTTTCTATTATTCTGTGGGCAAGACTCAAAGGATGTTGATGCTGAGACTCCTTTGAAAATTGAGAAGTATGGCTTTGAAACACAAGGAATATTTCTAAGCAAGAGTCTGGAATGTGCCATTATATAATCTCAATCCTAATGAATGGTTGTTATTTTCTAGTTTTTCCCACGAGGCTATGACTGTCGATATGCAGTGAATGAGTGTGATATTACAGAGTACTGTACTGGCGACTCTGGTCAGGTATGTATACCTAAGCTCTCTGCATACTCTATTCAATTTTGTAATCTTTTTATCCCAATTAAGTATATCGAGTAACAAGCTGATACTACATTTGCTCAAAATGACCAGTTCCCTCATTAGTTGTAAATATTAAAAATGTATTTTGTTTGAAGTGTATTTGAAGAAGGTTTTTGTTCAAGTGATTAGCAAATGGTGTTCTCAATTATTTAATAAGTATAAACTCTGTTACAAAAGGAGAAAGGAAAACTCATAAAACAGTGCGAAGACTGAATGACACAAATCCCAGCAAAATATCTAAAACTGATAAACAGGTTATTGGCAATAAGCACTTATTACAGATGCACAGTGTAGGTATGCACGTGTTAGCAGAAAGCAAAGCAATTGTTTAAGGAAAGCAAAAGGAAAGAAAGCAATTATAGCAGAAAATAAGGAAAGGAAAATAACACCTGTTTAAGTGCTGTGCTGAATGATTTGTTTCAGAACATAACTTATCAAAACAAGTAATGGCCAAGAGACTTAAATCTGCCTTTACTCAAACCCCATTGGCATTCCCTGGAGTTTAGTGAGGGTACAACTTAGCAAAAGTATTAAAAAAAAGGTATACATGTAAAGCTATATTTCATTCTACCCACAATGGAACCTTGACATTTCATATATTGACTCATCTCCTTAATTTCCATTAGATATATGCAATAAGAGTAGAATTTAACATGGTGCTTCAAGGTTTATCAGGCAATTAAAGCCATTAGCAGTGCATACCAGTATAATCAATATGCTATTTATGATTTTGGTCTGGGCTACTTAAGCTGTACATGATTCAAAGGGAATCCTAGACACTTTGGCTATAGCAGTCTTGGCTGAAAACAAAAGAAAAGATGGAACTTTTATTTTTTACTGATTAAATGTATTTATCTTAAGAGCAAGCATTACAACTTCTGTTTAACAAAGAGCCAGAATTTCTCTGTAGTGGAGAATGAAAGCTGTCCTATCGTATATCACTTCTAGAGATGTAGATAGAACATTGTGCTCAATTTCTTCTCCCTCTCTCCCCATATACACTTCCAGTGAACACCAAGAAAATAACAGAATAATGCCCTAGGCATCTAGCATTTACACTGGCTCCCAGGACACTTTGGGTAAGATTATATCTGGTCCTGCAGAATGCACAAGTGGAAAGACTTTGTAGGCCAGTCAGATCCTTGCAGTTCCCTGAATACAAAGACTGCACAAGATTAATGCTGTCAGCAGTGGCATCTCCAGAGTTTGTGGGGAGGGAGTTGGGCAATGCCCACATCCCCATCTATCCCTCAGAGCTAATGAGTGCAGAGTGGAGCTGAAATTCCAGCTGCCTTTTACCAGGTGGAAGAGGTTAGTTTCAAAGAAAGGGTAGGGGAGAGAGTTTTGATCAGAGACTGTTTTGGTTCATGAGAAAACTCCCTCCCCCTCTATATAGACTCTGTGTCCTCCCTATCTCCACCATGTTGTCTCTTTCTCCCATCTCATCCTGCATCGTTTCCTTGCTGGTGCTTCACTTGTTTAACAAAAATAGCAGTATGAAAGTAACTAATATCATCCTTTCTGACAACTGGCCTTTTTAGTTGCACTTAAACTCTGCTTCTTCTACCAGTAGTATTAGAGTAAGCAACAGCAGAAACCAGCTTGAGAGTAGATGGTTGGTGTTTACATACTAAGGTCGTGAGTGTTACAGAAAAACCTTAAAACCACCTTCCTGTACTCACTTAAAAGGACATAGCCGGAATATCATTATGTTCTTCGGCACTCCAAATGTGTGCACCAAACAGAGAAGGATCCAAATCCAATTTTAAATAATTTTAGATCCAGTTCTACTACACACGCTCACTTTGAATAGTATCTTACTCTGCAAGTAGGTCCATTGTTTCTAGTGGACGTACTTGCACAGTAACTCGTCTTCATCTTCCTTGATCTATTGGCTGCCATTAATGCCAACCACACTCTTCTTGAAATCTGGTCATGTGTTGGCTTTCATGACTCTTCTCACATGGTTCTCCCACTGAGTGTTGGATCACTTCTTTAGTGTCTAATTCAGTGGATCCTCCTTCTCCGTCTCTCACCCTCTTTCTGTGGGGGGACCCTCTGGTTTGCATCCTTGGCAGGCACCAGTGAAGAAAGCAGGTGCTTGGGGCGGCCAATGGAGAGGGGCAGCACAACCAGGTCTTCAGCGGCAGTTTGGCAGCGGGTCCCTCAATCCCACTCAGAGCAACTGACTTGCCGCTGAATTGCCACTGAAGAATGAAGTGACACGGTTGAGCTGCTGCCAATCATGGGGTTTTCTTTCTCTCTCTCTCTCTTTCTTTTTTTTCTCTTCGCCGCTTGGGGCGGCAAAAAAACTGGAGCCGACCCTGATCCTTGGCTCCCTCCTCTTCTTTCTATCCACTCTATCTCTGGGCAAACTTATCTGTAAACATGGCTTTGACTACTATCTTTATGGTGATGACTCAGAATTCTGCCTCTCTACTCTGGACCTCTTGCCCTACAATTTAGACTAAAATCTTGCCCTGGCTTTCTCGTTGTGGGTGTCCAGTCATCAGCTGAAACTAACATGGCCAAAACAGAGCTTTTAACTTTTCACTGCAGCCCTTTCCTGCCCTTCCCTTTCTCTGTCATTGTGGACTTTCACCTTGTCTCTTGGTTTCATTTTTCATTTGGGCCTCTTTCTCATCTGGCCCTGTTGCCTGCGGCTTCAAGTTAATTCAACATGCTATTCCTAAGATCATCTTCCTGGCTTGTCACTTGTACTATGTTACCACCCTATTTAAGTCCCACTATTGGCTCCCCCTTCCATCACATCTAATGTCAATTTCTTATCCTAACTTTCCACTGTTTAGCCCTGCCCTATCTATCCATACTACTGTCTTACTGCAAGGTCAATTCCTGCCTTCTCTTTCTCAGTGATTCCAGCCCTCTTATCTGCTTTTCCCACAGGCACCTTTGCGCTTTTTTCCATGCTATTGCCTTGCATGGAAAAAGCTCCCTGGCAAAATTCTTAATCAGCACATTATCCTTCTTCAAGCCCCTTCTCAAAGCTCTCCTCTGCCAAAATGTATAAAGCAAACTGCCATCTGGCAATTGTGATTATTGCTAATATATGGCTAAGATTTGTGCACGCATTGCTGGTCTGCGCATGAAAATTAATCCAGAATAAGACAGGAAGTGAATTTAAAGTGGATTAACACTTCCAAAGCTTTAGAAGTGGATTAAGTTTATTTGGAATAAGGCATTCTTATTTCAGAATAAGAGTGTCCACATATCGAGTTAGTCAGGAGTAGTTACCTCAGAGTAATTTCTCATGTAGATAAGCCGTAAATCTGGATTAAAACATCCAGTTATTTTTTGTTACCCCATTCTCCTCCCAGCCTGCTTGTTTGTCTCATCCGTCTGTTATGCCTATCTCTCAGACTAAACTCTACAGGGTGGAGACTGTTAATTTGTATATTTTTGTATGATGACTTACTCAATGGGGCCCTGTCACGGTTGAGGCCAGGGGTGGCCAACCTGAGCCTGAGAAGGAGCCAGAATTTACCAATGTACATTGCCAAAGAGCCACAGTAATACGTCAGCAGCCCCCCATTAGCTCCCGCTCCCCTGCTCTCAGTGCCTCCCACTCACTGGCCACCCCACAGTCAGCACCTTCCCCTCCCTCCCTACACCTTCCGATCAGCTGTTTCATGGTGTGCAGGAGGCTCTAGAGGGGAGTCGGGAGGAGTGAGGGCACGGCAGGCTCAGGAGTGGGTGGGAAGGGGTGGAGTGGGGGCAGGGCCTGTGGCAGAGCCAGGACTTTGAGCAGTGAGCAGCCTCCGGCACATTGGAAAGTTGGCACCTGTAGCTCCAGCGCTGGAGTTGGTGCCTATAAAAGGAGCCACATATTAACTTCTGAAGAGCCGCATGTGGCTCTGGAGCCACAGGTTGGCCACCCCTGATGTAGGCACTACCACAATACATATGTTAAACAATAATACTAACAAAGTAAGATACTATTTAATATGAATCAGTGTGGCAGAGTTGTGACCTAAGTTTGTGGGCATCTGGTTTGAATGAAAAAAATAACCAAGTAATGTGAGAAAAAGGAGAGCCCTGGAAAATTAATCTAACAGCATAAACAGATTGATGGCCAAAAATAAAGCTCAAGCAAGAAGAACCCTGTCACAGTCCAACTAAGAAAGTGTGTGCATTTAGTAGCAGAAATGTTTAAAAAGCCTGCACATTTTAGAAAAGTTAAGTAAAAAAGGCAAATATGAACAATTAAACCAATATGAGAAATAGAAGGAAAATGACATTTTTAAAAATCGACTCCCAAATTTTCCACCACAGACACTGAATAAATAGATAAATTGTTAAAAGAGGTTAGTCAAAATGTAGCCTCTGAGAAAAGTTAAGTATGGACAAAACCGAAGCTTTGTTTTTTAAGAAAGTTATGAGCCATTTAGTTTGTGATGTTTGGAAGACATTGCTGAGTGTGTCTACAAATATTTAAATAGATAATGTCATCTTCTTTATGCTCCAGTATGTCACCTATTTTAAAATTGTTCTCCTTCAAGTGATTGTCCTTATGCCCATCCCAGTGATAGTATGTTTACACCTCATGTGAGGAAGATCAGAGCACATGTCGGTGGAATGCACATATAGACAGTCACTCAACAGAGAAAGGAAGGTTAATTACTGTATACAGTAACTGGAGTTCTTTGAGATGTTTGTCCGTATGCATGTTCCACAACCTGCCCTTCCAGCTTCTCTACATCAGAGTCCTCTTATATAGGATTCTGCAGTCAGAAGGAAGCAAATGGCAGTGAGCGTGCTTTGCCCTTGTATGCTCTTGCAGAAAAGCATGAGGACTGCAGAGCGCATGTGCACCCTATGCATACTGCTGGCCCCAAAAACTTGGATCTACTTCATGAGGTGCATGCATCAGTGAAATGTGCATATGGATAACACATCTTGAAAAAATCCAGTTACTGTACACAGTAATTAACTTTCCTTTTAAACTAGTGAAAAATGTTCTCTGCATCAGAAAAAAATGTTGTGCTATTTTTAACAAATCCACCATTCTGTTATCAAAAACATTAAAGAAGAAAAGCTATTTGTCCCTAGTTTTTAATTGATTATACAAAATTACTGTAACGAGTACTTTTTGTGGACACTTGTTGCTCTGTAGCAAATATATCTAACAAATACTTGCATACAGAGAAATGAACTGCATGACACTTTAGTGCATAGCCATTTCTGTTGATGTCTCCAACAATGTCATAATATCAGTATACATACAGGAAAAATAAAATAGGCAGTTAGATTAGGGTTA
The DNA here is from genome assembly GCF_025201925.1 of Gopherus flavomarginatus. Taxonomy (NCBI): domain Eukaryota; kingdom Metazoa; phylum Chordata; order Testudines; family Testudinidae; genus Gopherus; species Gopherus flavomarginatus. Next base: position 19,342,412 of record NC_066626.1, on the reverse strand, counting down.
GTTGTCTTGTGACAATGCACAATCACTGCCAATTGGCAGATCCCAGGAGCTGGTCCCAGTAAGGGTTCAGGGCGCTGTGAAAGTAGTATGCTTACTATTTATTTATTTTTTAAGTCATTCTATCTCTGTCCCTTTGTTTCTTGTTCTACAGTTCCACCATTCACGGGACATCCCTGTGAAGCAGGTTTTCTAGTATGTATTAATGATAGGCAAGTTTTCACTGTTTTAATATCAGAACACACAGCTCTAAGAACTGGAAGTGGCTGGTTATTTTATAATTCATATATATATGTAACTGTGTTACTGTTTATGAACTTACCACAGAAATATATGTAGCTATCTAAAGTTGCATTAGTATTTGGTTCATGTAAAAGTTAACCAACCATCAATTAATCTAAAATTATTTTTAAATAATTTCTTACCTACATTGTGCAGCATTTCCATTTTTTCTTGTGTTTATCACTATTGCTGAGCATAACCATGGGAAATTGTTCTTTGTGTGATCTGTATATTGATGGCATCACTCGTCAGCCAGGATCTTGTACAGCTAAATTCACACACTTCTACCACAGCAGAATTCATCCTGTGCAGGGTTCTGTACAGGTTCTAAGAGCTGGGCATGTGCCCACTTGAATCTGGGGCCACTAAGAGTCAGTCTGATCCCTATAGCTGGTTAGAACAACCCAAAGGGCTGCCCTAACTTGTGCCCTGCTGCTCAAGGACTTTATAGATTTTGTGGCCGCTCAGAAATAGCTGAGGTACGGGACTGCCCTAGTCACACCCACCTCATTTGTCAGATGACCAGGAATGCCCCCCCCCCCCCCCCCGCCACCCATCAGTGGCTCTTGCAGGGGGGAGGAAGGTATAAGTCTGGTGTAATTAGTTCTGTATCTGTCTAGAGGGGCTCCTGTATCAGGAACAATCCATCAGGGGCCCTGCAACTGCTTTGCAGCCCCTATGCACCAACATGGTGTCTTTAAATGTGTTTTGTAAAGTGCGTGTAGATATAGATATATTTATATTATGCTATACAATTTAATCTGTTTATACACATACCTTAATAAAGGACTAGATAAAACAGAACGGTTACAGGTAATGTTAACAAGGTAGTGTTTTGGCAAGGAGTGGTCAAGTGACCTGCTACATATCTGTCTACCTACCCAGCTAGCACTTTTACTCTGTAAAGTTGTTTTCCTTAAGTTCTTGAATATATTTGGAATTTCTACTGTTTGTTGTGGAACAGATCACCAATGGAATTACTTTCATTCAAAGTTTATTTTGAGATTCCTAAGTGTCTGTCTGGTTCTTTCTTTGTTTCATTCTATTCCCTCTTGGTTTGAATTTCACTGTCAAATAGCATTGTGATATTTCTTTAAATGGCTGTGTGATGTGACTTGTGTAACCTTCGTCTTCCTTCCTCCCTGTTTCCATCTATTATTTGTTATCTCATGTGTGTAGGTAGAGTGCATTTACTGTATCATTTTAATTTGTCTGTAAAGCACCTACCACATTTTGGATACTATATAAACATAATAAGCCTTCTCCATTCTTTTTTTCCTTTGAATTTTATACGCCACAGTCATATATCCTATTAGTATATTTTCTAATAAATATAAACCTAAATTTGTGACTTATTGTACTGTATTTATAACCCTTGGGGCACTTTGTCATCCTTAGTGCTATCTTCTGTTGCACAGTTCCTCTACATGTATTTTATGCCAACTATTTGTTTTTAAATAATTTATTGTTAAACATTTGTTTATTGTCCTACAATTCCAAATGTTATAATTTAATCAAGAATTTTTATCTTTTGATGTTCAGTGCCCACCAAATCTTCATAAACAAGATGGATATGCTTGTGATTCTAATCAGGTATGTAATGTTTTTAAACCTTTGCAAATCAATGAATAATGAATCCAGTGTAAATTTTCATTTCTTAACTCACTTTTCTTCCTTATTTTTTCATAAACTCTGTGTCTCAGTTTATTCATCCTAACTTCAGGCAGACCAACAGAGCACCTATTAAATCTGAACATATCATCCATCCCTCTCTCCCTGCAGTTCTTGAATGTTTTGTTCAGCCTTCTGGTGGGATATTGTATGGACATAGGGACTGATCTAGTCTCTCACTGTCTTGGTTAAAGTTGAGGCATATTACTTGCTCGTAGCAGTGTAAAAGAAACTTGCACTGATGTTGTCTGTGCTCTGTTTTTAACATTGAGAATTTCAGTTTAAGTGCAGTCAGTTTGGCCCTTTTCAGATCACTTAAAAAAAATTCAGCTTTCTCCTCTGATTTTTATTTCTAGCCAGCAGGCAGTTTGCAGAAAATAGAAATACAAGATTGGTGCAGCTCAGTGGGCACCCAGATTTTCAGGTGTATATTTTTATATAGCTCTGCAGTGATTTACTGGTGTTAGTTCCATTGAAGTTAATAGAAATGAAGGGCCAGTTCTTTCATTAGTTTGCATCTTATGCAGGCCTTTACACCTTGCAAAGTGGGTGTATAATGCTGCCGCTACTGTGGGTGAGTAGAAAATCTGATTTGGCAGCATTTTCAACCCACTGTGACTAGTTTAAATGACAACATGAAATGCAGTAGAGAATCAGGCCCTCAGTGTATAAATGTGCTTTCCACCGCCACCCTCATCCCACAACACAAGCACATTAAGGCGAGAGTATATCCAAATGTATGAAATATAATAATCAAAATGAAAGAGAAGTTGTAAAGACAGCTAAAGGACAGCATTTGATTTTTAAAAAAATGAAGTAATTTGTTCGGTTTCCCTTCACTAATTTGTTGTGTTTTTATTTAGGGACGTTGCTATAATGGAGAATGCAAGACAAGAGACAATCAGTGCAAATACATTTGGGGAATTAGTAGGTTGATGTTGCCTACCTTAAATATATTTTATTCATGTGTATTTTTTAGTTTGTATTAGTATTTTCACCTATTGTACTTCCTCCTTCAGTTAAAAGTTTCCACCGTAGAGCAGAGAAAAAATGTCTGTTGAGATAATATGGGTGAATTGTGATGTCATTTGGTATTTGGGTGCTGTGATCTTTAGGAGCTGTGGGAGTCAGGTGGTTATAACTTGCTGTGCTTGTAGATACAGGTAAGATGAGCAGCATATACTGCAGCTAACCCAGGCTGAAACTCACCAGAAAATATAAAACTTAATTCTACAGGCATGTTAGGTTAATATCTTTGGATAAATATATTTTTGTGTTCAGAATATTTCTTAATACACCTTCATATAAATGTGTGGTTTTAAAAACTAAATCACAGATAACTATTGATTCCCTCATCTTCAGGGGAGACATGCACTGGATAATGATTTTGAGCATAAGACAGTGAACTGAACTACCAGTATGTTGCACTCATGCCATTGTGATGTTTATATAGAATATCAGGGTTTGGAAGGGACCTCAAGAGGTCATCTAGTCTAACCCCCTGCTCAAAGCAGGATCAATCCTCAGACAGATTTTTACTCCAGTTCCCTTAATGGCCCCCTCAAGGATTGAACTCACAACCCTGGGTATAGCAGGCCAATGCTTAACCCACTGAGCTATCCCTGCTCCCTGTATGCCACATTCATCCCAATTTAAGTGATTGTGGGGTGGGAGTGGTCCATGAGCGAGAGAAGAATGTTCCTACCCATTGTGGTGTTAGGAGATTTCCATCTGTTACTGTCTGTCACAAGCAACACAAGATATAGTGCATTTAATACAGAGAGAGATGGGGACAGTGGTTTTAGTGGACTCCTGGTACCTTTCCCTTAGCTCGGTGGCAGTACAGTACATTTTTTTTCTCTAACACTAAGGTTATATTTTAATTGAAATTATTTAGATTGTCTTTTTTTATATAAGTGCCTATGCTGTAACTAATACATTGTATTTAGTTGTTACTTTTTCTGTCATTCTAAATAATGAAGACACTGTTTTTTTAATGAAAGAAAGCCTAAAGCACTTGTTAATGAGTAATTTTATGTTAACTCCATGAGTCTGGAAGGATGTTTATTGGTCCACCCCCAACCACAGAAAAGTCACATCACAGACCAAATTCTGAGAACATCTTTTCAGGCTCTGCCTTTGTTCTCTCTACTTTCCTCTCTTTCAACAATTTCCCATTATTGTTTGCTCTGCCTCCTCATGGCCAGCTTGCTGCTCCTGCCTTTTTGGGTAGGTGAGACTCTGAAAAGGTTTGTTCTTAGCACAAGCATACTAATGTGTGGGAATCCAAAAAGACTAAAGAAAATAAAGGTGGAAAATGTTCTAGATTGAATGTGGCTCTTCTATCCAATCCTACTTGATTAGGAAAGTTAGGACTTCTCTGCTTACACTGAAAAAACGTGAGTTAATCTCAGTTTTATGCTGTTCTCACTTATATTGGTTTTGTATTTGTTTAACTCCATTACTTCTGATTTACACTGGTGTAAGTGAGAGGAGAATCAGGCCTCTTAATTCTTTCCCTGGATACATCGAGAGGCAAATATCTGGTGCTACAGAGAGATAATCTGGTTCTACTCTCACACTAGTATAAATCAGGAATAACAGCAGGGAAAACAGTTAAATTGCACCACTGTAAAACTGATGTACATGTGAGCAATGTTAGACCCCCAGAATATTCAAGTGAAGAAGATATACACCTAGGTAGATGTTACTTAGTCATATCACTGAGAGAGAGTCTTCGGACTGATATTCAACTCAGATATTGGAATCTGAGTATAAGGAGGGAAATATTTTCCCTTTTCAGCTGCCTGATAGAATTCTCTCTTCTTCTCTCTCCTTCTCCCTCTCATTGTGTAAACAAAATCTACTCCATAAATTAAAACACAGGATGAAATTTCAAAGTCCTGTGTTTGTATTTTCTGGTGGCAGTTCTTTACATACTTTACATTAATTTTATGAAGAGAATACTTGCTGCTGTCAATGTAAAGTACATTCTCTTTTCCCTTTTTCATCAACAGAGGCTACAGGGTCTGACAAATTCTGTTATGAGAAGCTTAATACAGAAGGCACAAAAAAAGGAAACTGTGGAAAGGATGGAGACCAATGGATTCAGTGCAGTAAACAGTAAGTTTAGCTTTGTAGAAACTGTCTAAATATTTTGGGTGAAATTGGCCTAATATTTTTCAGATTTTTTAATGAACTTATTCAGCAGTTTGTTTTGCATGGTTTTGAATCCTCCATTTTGTTTTTTTGCAAATTTTCAGAACTCCAAAATATTTCACAGATTGGTTTGCAGAATTCCCAGGTGGCTCAAAAATTCACATTTTTGGAATTTCTCACATCTAGATTTTCGTGCAGATGTACTGGCAATTTGGACTTGTGGAGAGAAGTTAAAGGATATAGCAGCACAGTGTCACACATTTGTAATGTACATGCAAACAAGGTCAGGCAGGGATGTAAGTGGCCAAAGATATGAATGCTGGTTCCACCTCCAGACGTGGTACAGTAATCTCTGCTAGATCCTGTGATCTCAGGGTAATTCCACCCCATAGCCGGGCGTGGGGAGGAAGAGGGGAAATGGCAGAGATAGCTTGGTAGTAGTCTGCTCTCACTGAGTGAGATCATGATCTTCCATCATATTGGACCTCCCCGTATACAATATGACCAAATATTTGGAAGACGCTAGTAGGCCATGGACAACAGTGAGCTCTGACTGGTCCGTGGAAGACAAAGGCTCATCCTACCAAAGTGCATCCAGAGATGTCCCGTAGCTGGTGTCATTACCTGAAAAAGCACAATGTAATGTAGTCTAGGATAACAAAACTATGCATAGTTTGTCCACCTGTATGCCCCTTTTAATATTATATTCAAGTATTTTTGTGGAAATAGATTTTTGTTCAGATAAATTGGTAGAATTTTGTTTCTGTTTTTACAATTAACACCATCTGCTGATTACGACTAGCTTCTGCCATCATTATTCCTATCAAGTAGTACCTTACTTAGAGTAGTACTACCAAAGTCTGTGGTATTACTCACTGAGTAAGTTATTACTTTATGTGACCAGCAGTGGCAGAAGCTGGTCTTAAGTTATTTATTGCAGTAATATTGTTGGTTTCATGCCTTCATTGCTTTTGACACAACAGTTTGTATCTTATAAATATTGTTAGCATGACTCTATTTGGTAACTTTGTCTTTGTTTTTCTTTTGCAGTGATGTGTTCTGTGGCTTTTTGCTCTGCACTAATCTTACTCGGGTTCCACGAATTGGTCATCTTCAGGGAGAAATTACCCCAACCTCTTTTTACCACCAGGGGCGTGTAGTGGACTGCAGGTAAAAGACTATATATCATACACAAATGGTTTTTCTATCCGTAACCAAATTGAATGGATTAAAAGCTGGCTAACTGATAAGACTGAAAATGTAATTATTAACAGGGCATCATCAAAGGGGCATGTTTCTAGTGGGTCCTACGGGGTTTGGTTTTTGGCCATATGCTATTTAACAATTTTTATTAATGATCTGGAAGCAAAAATAAAGCCATCACTGATAAAGTTTGCCGATGAAAAAAATTGGGAGAAAGGTAAATAAAGAAGAGGACAGGTTACTGATACAGAGTGAGCTGGATCATTTGGTAAGCTGGGCACAAGCAGTATGAGTTTTAATTTGGCTATATGTACACATTGAGCGACAAAGAACATAGGCCGTACTTACACATGGTGGACTATCCTGAGGATCAATGATTCTGAAAAAGATTTGGGGGTTGTGGGGGATAATCAGCTGAACACAACCTCCCGGTGTGATGCTGTGGCCTAAAGAACTAATGCAATCCTTGGATGCATAAATCAGGGAATCTCAAGTAGAAGTGGAGAGATTATTTTACCTCTCTGTTTGGTGCTGGTGGAATACTGTGTCTTGGTCTGGTGTCTACAATTCAAGAAGGGTGTTGATAAATTGGAGGAGAGTCAAAGAGAAGACACAAAAATGATTAAAAGTTTGGAAAACATGTCTTTATAGTGATAGATTGAGGTCCTTGAGTCTATTTCCCTTAACAAAGAGAAGGTTACGGTGTGATCTAATCAGTCTTCAGGTACTTACAGGGGGAACAAATATTTAATAATAGGCTCTTCAATCTAGTAGAGAAAGGTGCAGCATGATCCAGTGGTTGGAAACTGAAGCTAGACAAATTCAGACTGGAAATAAGTGTAAATTTTTTACAGTGAGGGTAATTAATCACTGGACCAATTTACCAAGGATCATGGAGGGTTCTCTGTCATGGACAATTTTAAAATCAAGATTGGATGTTTTTTCTAAATGATATGTTCTAGGAATTACTTTGGGGAAGTTTTATGGCTAAGGGCTGGTCTACACTGAAAAGTTACGTGAGCATAGCTACGTCTCTCAGGGGTATAAAGAATCCACAACCTTGAGAGATGTAGGTAAATTGACCCTAACCTCCAGCGCAGACAGCGCTAGGTCAACAGAATAATTATATAGCAACAGGAGAGCTGGTACATACAGTAACAGGAGAACCTCTCCCATTGCTGTAGTCTCCACAATGAAGTGCTACCGCAGCGCTGCAGCTGTGCTGCTGTAGTGTCTTAAGTGTAGATATAGCCTGTGCTATCCAGGAAGTCACACCAGGTAATCACAATGGTCCCTTCTGAACTTGGAATTTAGGAAGCTATGGAGAAGATAAAGATGAAAAATGTCAACAGTTACGTTTAAAGTTGTTAAAGGTAAAAATCACTATTTTAAATGGTATTTCTCCTTTTATTAAAAATCACTGATATTCTCCGTTTAAAGGTTGAAAAGCATGTGGATTCACAGGTTACATTCTCGAGACTGGTATAGAACTGTATTGTTCAGCATCACATTGCTCTTCCATGAAGTTTAAGAATTATAATCCAGAAGAGCGAAAGATCCATATATAAGACTTCCTGGTTTTGAGCAGTACTATCTCAGCAAGAGGAATTATTTGTTTTATATGAATGATTGTGGTAGGAGGAGATCTTTAGTTATCATTTAATTGGTCAGAGGACAGGCACATGTTTATTGTCTTGCATGCAGATTACTGGAGGGGTGCTTTTAAAAAATTAAATAAAATTTAAGAATAGTAAAATTTAAGAATAGTAAAAGTAACAAAGAATACTCTCTTGTGTATATATGTACAGCCTTTCTCCACCATATTTCCTCCCTATTCCCATTGGAGATCAGAGTTTAAGAATGAAACATTTCTCATAAAATATGCATAAATATATATCCATAAACTAGTAATATTTTCTAGAAATATCATTTGATGCTATGAAAAAAAGAAAGATGTTCTGTCAGTTATAGACATGTAAACTAAGAGCAGATTAAAATTGCGTGTCAATACCTAGATTTCTTCTCCATGTTATAGCTATTTCATTTCAGAGCTACTGTGAGAATGGCATGATTAATAGAAAAATTTTGGTGTGAATTTGTGCCTACCATATTCTTTCCAATAGTGTGCTGTGGAGTGAAGAAGTTATAGCACTTTTAACATCCCTAACTTTATTGTGTTTTAATACCTTAAAAAGGCTCTAGCCATAATATTAATAGTATTTTAAAACTTTTTCTCCTAGCGGCGCTCATGTACTTTTAGATGACAATACAGATTTAGGATATGTGGAAGATGGAGCTCCATGTGGCCCTCACATGATGTGTGTAGACAGGAAGTGCCTACCAATTCAGTCCTTGAACATAAGCAGCTGCCCTGTTGGTTCTGATGGAAAAGTGTGTTCAGATCATGGGGTAAGTCCATATCCATGGGATAGCAGATAAGCTCTGTCCATACTTCCAAAATAAACAGGGCCTAATGTACAGTGTTGTGTACTGTACCTAAAATCTTCAGTGAGACCTCCTGATTTCCTGAATACACAAGTGTTGGGTTTTGTGACATACTTTAATTCTATGACAGCGTGAGAGGCATACATAACATGAGAAAACAAGGTTTTTAAATTGTGTAACACAATTCACTGTAGTTTTTCATGTTAATATTTAGAAAGGGATTTTCAAAAGCATTTATAGCTGGCCTGTGCTCCCACTGAAGTCAATAGTAAACTCCAGTACTATAAAAACCTCCCTAATGTTTCACCACACATTTCAAACCTCTGAATAATTTCAGTTTGCCACAGAATCTAGTATTAATGCTGCAGAAAGCTAGTGTTCTGGGCTGCTTGAAGAGACTGTGAAAGCCCTACTATACCATCTGGATGCGAGGTCTTTAGGATGGTGGTAGCAGAAATAAGTGGGACAGGGGCATAGGACCTGAATAGGATTGGAGCAGATCAGAAAGCACCAGCAAGAGGGAATGGAAATAGACATTCAGTGGTGCTCTAAAAAGGCTCCTGGAGAAAAGTAGACCACACTGAGCAAGTTCATCTTTCAAGGATGGATCATGTTTCACTTTGAATGTATGGGAAAACAAATGAGCAGTATTCAGGGTTGTGTCATGATCTGAAGCCTGGTTAACTCCTTTTGGTAAGGTGTCTATGCCTCCTTGAAATAGGATTAAGATCCATTGGTGCAAATAACTTTGCTTGTCTATGTTCAGGGATTGCACCTGTGCAGCAACACTGATAGCTTGCCACCGCAGGCAGTAGCCAAGGAAAATCTCCCATGTAGAGAAGACCTGAAAATAGCACCTTCTTACTTGTGCTTCTTGTGTGCATTCACTCATACTTGCTAATTCTGTGATTCAAATATTAAACTACTGGTCCTCACTTCCTTTAGCAGCACTAAGTTCTTTATTCTCCACAGAGTCTTTTTATATGCAGTATACTTCCTCTGAACATAAACCTATATCCCTCTGTTCCAATTTATTAACCTTCATTTGATAGAATTTAATAGGATACCTCTTATCACCTGAGACTCTCCAGATAAATAATCCCAATATTGTGTCATATGTGAGCCTTCCAGTTCCATTTATTGTCTCTATTGCATTGTGCTGGTCAGGAAGCTCCAAAGGTAGCAACCAATGCTCAATACATTAACTCCTCATTTTCCTAGGGCTGTTAATATGTACTCTTAATATGGAACATCAGGCTATTTCATCCTCTTAGCCTTCCTCGCAGCTACATTGTACTCTGGACTGAAAATATGAATGTTGGCCCTCTGCATATGCAGATTGTTTTATTCTGCCTAATTAAAGAAGTCATTACTGTTTAAAGCGGGGTTCCCAAGCTTCTTTCTTGGACGTCCATCTGTGCTGCTGCAGTAGGCACTGCAGCCCATTAACACTTCTTGAGAGAAATTATTAATTTTAATTACATACCCTAGAACTGTAAATACAGTGCACGTTTTCTTTTCATTTTAATGTAACCAGTTGTAATGATACAAATTCCTAACAATATGCACTCAAAGAAACCAAACACTTTTAAGAAAATGACACTTTTTAAAAAAATGTTGAGCTAAATGTGGTGTTCAAACAAGGAAAACAATGTATAAATGTACAGTGTATAAAACTGAATAAGCAACACAGCAATGTTAACAAAATTAACGTGTTGTTTGTTGATTTTAGAACAAAATAGTTTTCCAACTTTAAACACTGTGTATTCAATTTTTTTAGTATAGCATCTGGATTTCTGTGCTGTGTAAGTGAAGATCCAGCCCTACTCTCAACTAATTAGAAAAGAATCAAATACTGTAATTAAAAATATAAAATAACAGTTTATAATATAACACATTGAGGCAATGGGTACTCATCCAATCCAGTAAAGGAGAATCCAAACTTCAAGAACGTGTCATCATATCTTCTTACCACTTTCTTTTTCTTTCTTTCTTTCTTTCTTTCTTTCTTTCTTTCTTTCTTTCTTTCTTTCTTTCGGCTGGCTCATTTAGTGTACATGTATATGGTCTGGGACTCTCATTATCTTCTCCGCCAGTGCACCTTCTCGTTTTCGAAAAATAAAATCGATCCATGTCAGATTAAAATACTGCTTGCCATTTTTTACAGTTCTAAGTGACAGACTGTACATTGCTAGTTTACTTTGCAGCAAAACGCACCATTGTATGCGTGCAAAAATTAAACTTGCATACAGTACTGCAGCTCATTTATTTAAAATATTTTTTTCTATGCTCTGTCCAACATGTGCAGCTCAAAACATTACATTTATATAGCTTTTACTTAGATTACATGAGTCACTTGGAGTTAAAGATGTACTAAGGCTGGGCTTGACTGGAGAATGCAGTCATGCTGATAGACCACCCAGCAATGTGTCAAGGTGGGCTGAGGCCACATTTTGGAACCCCTGGTTTAAACTATACTTAGTTTTGACACTATTTCCACCCTAGCACATCAGTTTACACTGAGGGATGTTATGCTTCATAGTCCACCTCTGAGTCTATTTGAGTAAGTTATAAAGTGTCTTAACTACTGATCAAACACTTTGTTTTTCTGGCTACTTGTGCTCCCCACCACCACCCTTTTTTTTAACAGAGAGCAGGGCCAACAAGGGATGAGAGAGACTGCTGTAATTTCTACAGATATGTGCCGTAGAGGACTAGACTCTATATTAGGAAGTTGTTTTATTATTATGGGGAAGATTCATATAGGAAGAAAATCCGTAAAGGGAGACAGACTGAAAGGAAGGTGAATTGGGTTCAGAAGGAAGGAGAAGGCGAGAAAGGCACAGAGACTGCGGGCAATATAGGAGTTAAGAAAGGGATCCAGACATTCTCTTGATGACTTTGATTTTTTTTCCACATTCCTATTGTGCTTTTGCTAATTCGAATTTTCAGTTCAACAAACATTTCTTACAAGTAAGATTAAAGTTATCTTTATCCTTCTTGATAAGCTTCTTTAGTTAACATTAGAAGATGCAGAATGAGATAAAGGTATAAACAAAAATTACATGGCTTATTTATTTTTGATTGTCAGCATTGTACTGTCTGTCAACTTGGTTAAGCATTATCTATAGACTATGTAGTCTATAGTTTTTATACATTATGTACCAGTTGATTAGGTACCTCTATTGATGACTAACTGCCCTTCTAATCTTAATGAAAATTTCATTCTTTCTATCTTTATCTGCTTTTCCACCACACCTTCCTGCAGTCACTTTCCTCAGCAACTTACTCCATCACTAAATTCTTTTTACCATCGTCCATTTACAGCCATCATCCACTATTGATTAGTATTTTAAATTTTATGGGTTTGGTAGGAATTCATATTTATTACAAGTATAATGTAATTTTTAGTGGGTTTAAGCACGTATTTTCACAGAGGTATCCTTCTAAGTGCAGTCTGAAAATGAAGCCCTGGCCTATTCTGCTGGAGGATAGATTGATACCACCAGCCTGGAAGAATGAAGAAGAAGCTGTTAGTTGAAACTCAGAATTCCCCCTCTCTCTTACATTGGAACAAGCTGCCTAAGGAAATATGAGGCCCAAAGTTTGAAAGTGGTTCTGATTACAATGATCACTTTGAAAATGGATACATATAACAAGTACCTTAATTTGTGCCCCCTTTCACAGCTTCATGAAAAGAGCATATTAATAAGGGCTAGACTATGACTTCACCAAATGCATAATCCACCCAGACCCAAGATCTCTGTTTCCCATGAATAAAAACAAGGGTTCTTGGAGCTCCCGATACCCCTGCACTGATGAGAGTCCATGGGACAGTTGAGCTCTAGTGGAGTCTTTTACTCTTGCCATGCTATCTTCTGAGTGTATCTACCCGGGGAATTAAATAAAACTATGAACTTGATATACCTGTGTCTTGGGGTTTACCGCTCACCACTGTGGCATCACCTGGTGGCCGTATCTCGGGATTACCTCTTGGCCGCTCTGATGCCGCCTCCTTTGGTTGCTCACTGTGTCCCTCCATCTTTCCTCTTGACTTGATTGCTCCCTCTTTGTAACTCAGGGTGCTCCCTCTTCATGGCTTGTCCTTCTGGCCAAGTCACTATAGTTTTTCCCTTCCAGGGTATCAAAGGATCTCTGTATGAATTCTCTCAGGCAGTCCTTCAATTCACTGCCCAGACTGTATCACTTCCCTACTGGCTGAGAAGGGAACCCAGGCCTGCCCAGTACTCCAGGTTCCAAGGACCTTTGAATCAGAAGTGAAGGTCTGAACCATCCCAAACCTTGTAGCCATTTTCCCTGAACCTTTTCCTACTTCACCTCTTTCAGGCTTCCTTCTCCTACACCTCTCTGGGTATGCCCTTTTTCTCAGGGCCTGGATCCTCAGGGCTTCTACTCTCCTGGGTTTTTCCCCTTCTCCTTTTTAAGCCCAGAGACCAACTGGAGGCTTGCACATGGCAGCCCTCTTCTGCCCTCAATGCTTGGCCTTATACCAGCCACACCTGCTGCTGCTCCTCAGCTCTGCTTGCTCATCAAACCTAACTCTTCCTATGTGTGACCTATCAGTTACTGAACTCTTTCTGAGCCACATTAATGTTTTCTGGGCTAGTGTGGGGTGAACATTCCGTCCTAACCTGTTATGTACTAGATAAGGTTATTCATTTCTTGAACTTTCTAAACAATCATTCTTGTTATGGTATGTGTTTTGGTAAATGTTATCCTGTGTATCTTATAACTTAGTTCTACCATATGCTGAATAACCTTAAATCAAAAGTGTTTCAAAAACAGTTATTTTCATTTTCTTTTCTAGGTGTGTAGTAATGAAGCCACTTGCATTTGTAATTTCTCCTGGGCAGGGACAGACTGCAGTATTGATGACCCTATCAGGGATACTTCCAACAAGAAGGTTGAAGGACCTAAGGGTTTGTGTGATTTCAGTTGCAATCTTTAGTACACGTTTAGATTAGTCTTCTCTATTAGCACCAGTAGAATTAACATGTGGGAAAGGAGGGTATAACCCTATCATTCAGAATCAAACCCTTGAGCATATTAAAACTATGCCTCTCTGAGAAGATATATGAATGTTAGTTTGAAAACTGTTTGTGAATATACTTTTGACTTTTATAATTCCAGATCCCATTTCTAGAAAGATATGAACTCAGACATTTCGGTTCATCCCAATTTTCCCCCTTTATTCTGTCCTTTAATAGCCATCTTCATAATTAAAACCTACATTTACTAGACTTCTACATTTATGGCCATATGGTGAGTTTATTATTTATCCTTTAGTAGAGATTTTCCAGTTGCTGATTTTCCTTGACTGTTCCAAGCTGTTCCTGAGAGCTAGGACATAATGAAGGGGGAAATGAAGCCTCCATTGTACAAAAAATTCCTTTTACAGTTATCTTGACTGTAAAGGGGGCTTCATCTCATTTTGGACCTGGAAGAGTGCTTAAAAAGCTTGGCCTCCTAAGCATCAGATTTCAGTGGGAAAGAAAATAAACAAAATATGTTAGGAACTGTTATTTTCTCATACTGTTATTACTGTCTTCTACTTTTGCATGTTTAATAGATGCCTCATTGACTGTATAAGAAGTAGAAAAACCTAGGGAAACTATTAGGGAAATACTCTTCAGAAATACTTTTCATATGGAAAGGTATGCACTTGAAATTGTGGCTCCCCACCTCCTCCAAATCCCAAATCACTACATTGGCAAGAAAGACAGCAAAATTGTACAGTCCACTCAATATCTTAACTGTCTGTGGAAAACCAAAGAGAAATAGGTGTTCTCTTTCTTAGGAAACCTTTTGAGGTGCATCCTTCCCCGCCACCAATCACCACAGGGCTGTCCAGTTTATACCAACCCTACCATAGCTCCCTGCCCTCTCTGCTCCCCTAGAGCCTTCCTGATTCTGTGAAGAGCCATCTGCAAGGACTTAGTAAGGGGAGTCTTCCTTTCTGTGCAGAAGGGTGAGATGCAGCTCCTGTTGTAGCATTTAAGAGTACTGTAATACTTGTCTTGCAGATGCATTAGATAAGAAATAATAAAAAGATGCCATTGTTTAATTTATAAACAAGTCTAATAAAGACAAGTAGAGACGTTCATCTGGTCACCTAGATCAAATTCCTATACTACAAACTTTATTTTTTACTTTCAAAATGGAAAAGCCATTCTAGAAATTAACATGCCAACTCTGAGACATTCTGGGAAAATATCTTAGTGGATAGATACCACCAATGATATTGATGAATAAGATTGTATCAGCAGATAGGAACAAGTGGATTACTATAATACCATACCATGGCTATATTGAAAAAATAAACTGGATATCTTTTGTTTTCTTTTTAGTTTATTTTGATACAAGAATGGATCTTAAGGAGAGTTGACACTTTTTTCTTTTTTCAATTTGTGGCAATATTAGTTTATTGGAAGTTGAATCCCCAAGAGACTTATGACAGGGAATTGGACATTGACTACTTTCTCCAGTTTATTTTGGTCTGTTAATAGAGAAATCCAATTGGGAAAAAGTGTCAGGAAGTATAAAGAAATAGTTTTCTACAATAATATAAAACTCTAAAATACTTGAGCACTTCCTATTAAGATTTTCTTTTTATTACTAACATTACATAACTCACATGTCAGCATACAAACAACAGACATGAAGTAAAATGCTTTCTATATTTCTTTAGCACAAAATGTGAGTTCCATAACATTGCAGAAGCAGGAAACTCAATTTTCTCAAGATTCAGATAACACGGATTCAATTGTGAGAACATCACAGCTAGATTAACTCCAGTGTCACAAAATGTCATTTGGTATGACCACAGGTTTAAAAAACATGCCAGGATTATTGTACTCTGACTCACAAAATCAATGCAGGGAAAAATACATGAAATAAGAGCCTTTACAAATCTGATGATAGACACCTCAGTGGAATTCATCTCAAACCTTCCATTTTTACTTTTTTGGTTGCAAATACTACACTTCAATATATCGCTGTTCTAAGAGGTTAACTTCTCTTAGAGTGGGATGTAGTGATCTCTCTTGCCCATTTCTCTTGTCCTTCAAATGTAACTTACGGTACTCCCAGAAAGCACAGAAGTCTGGAAAAACACTCCAAAGTATTATATTAATTTTTCTACAATGTAAGAAGGCATGGGTTCACTTAATTTGGAATTTATCCAAGGAATTAGAGGTATTGGTTCCTCCAAATTCTGACATTTGACAGTTCAGATATCTGGAGGCTGGGTGAGAGAGATTTCTAACCTTAATTCTGATGCTTGTTCAAGAATTAAAAAAAAAAGTTAAGTCTAAAAATCTTCTACAGCTTCAATATCTTAAAATGTTAACAGCACCTTTCCACCTACTCCCTGGCTTACACCATTCATGAACAAAGAGATGGACCGCTTTCTTAGTGCTTGTCTACACGAACAATTAGACCGTGGCAAGCTGGGGTTATGAATCTGCCCCACACTACCCTGCCATCGTCTAACTGCCTGTGTGCACACATCCTGCTGAGATACGTTAACAGTTTGTTAATGAACTTTGAGCAGTCTAGAGCAGCATAGAGTCACACTCCAGCTTACCATGGTCTAATTCTTCAGGTAGACAAGCTCTTAGGAGTATATTCTTACGATGATGAAGGTACTTATATGCGTAATGTCCTTCCCATTAAAATGAGACTATTCCTTTGGAATAGATACGCTCTTAGTTAAGGGGAAAACAAAACGTAGATTAATTTGAATTCTCATACTGGTTTATATTGACAAGGACTGAGCTGAAGGAGGAGTTGCAGTAACAGTCATTCTCTTTGAAGAACTTAACAACATTGGAGAATGTTAATTTTTTCTGACTTCTGTTTTCTACTATGTTCTCTAGTGCTGAAACATGCCCTTAAGTAGCATAAGAGCAGATAGTTCTTTGGGGGAAGGTTACCAACACTTTCTTCTGAGATGTGAAAATTCATATAATTAACAGTTTTTCACACCATAAATCCCTACATTTTTCTTCTTATGATTGGTATTATGTATAGCTAACATATTGCTTGCTTTTTCTTTATTCTCTTATGACAATTGATGATTGATTGCTGCTCCTGTTGCACTTCTCTTTTTCTTTTCAGACCTTTACATCATCTGTCAGTTGCTTTTTCCTCTTTACTATATTTAAGGATTTTAAAAAATCAGTGGTCCTTTATTATTTTGGAATTAATTCATATTGTTGTTATGAGCTAGTCTAAACTCAGAAACCTACTGTATCCTGCAGTGGCAGACCAAGAATACAGTATTGCAGGACAGAAGCAGTTTTTGGAAGTGAAGGAAACTTGAAGTTACTTACAGTATTGGATCCTATTCGTGAAGTCAGTGGGACTCTTGCACACAGGCGTTTTCCTGTGTAGATTCATTTGCCGGATTGGACTTTGGCTTGATTTAACTGTATTATACTTGAACCAGAACTTCAAGTATATGAAATAGACTGAAGTTTAAGACTGTCTAAAACACATGTTCTTTGAAGTAAGACTGTATTACTTGTAAAATCTCTGATCATTAAAGCTAGAATAATAGGTAATCATTAGATTCACAGAGACTCATGTCTGTGGGAGTTCAGTGAGTCAGCTACAGTCTACTACTATTGAATTTAATGTTTTAGAGTATGGGAAGTATACAGGCAATTTTTCTTATCTCAGAGGAGAGTTCTTCTCTGTGTCTGAAAAATAAATCCCTGTGTAGTAAGAGAGCATTAGCAAGTAGAAAATACTGAAATCCTAAATCATTGCCTAAAAAGCACTTTATTATAAATGATTCCTCTTATAACTGCTGTTACAAGTGTCTAAAATATATAATTTTAAATCCATCCCCCTTACCCAAAAAAAAAAATAAAATAAAATCAATCCAGCTTAGGAAAGCTTTACTGTTTAAGTAATACAGATATTCTCATCCATTAGTAATATATCTGTTCAGAAAAAAAATATCCCTGAACAAAATATTTCAAAACAAAACAGTTTTTATTTGGATTAGACTTACAATTTCATTTTCAATTCAGTTTAAAAGTTGATTTTTGTTTTTCCCCCATCTCCTCCTTTTTTTCCCATTGACTACAATAGAATGAATTACATGTAGGGGCTTTGTTTGTCTGTTTTTCCCCCTACTTCCTTTTCCTTTTCCACTCTATACATTTATAAACTTCTCCAACTTCTAAAAAGTAAGAGTGGCAAAAGGAAAAATGGAACACTGTAACTTTGAAGAAATTTTGAAAAGTTGGAGTTAATTTTATTTTCCTTTTGCTACTTTGTAACTTTTCAGAACAGCTCCAATTTTGGAAAAGTTAAAGAGTGAATAAAAGGAAAAAAGCGGTGATGGTAGGGGAACCAACAAAATCTTTCCATGAGATACTAACCTGAAACCCAAGACACCCAGGTTCAGTTCTCTTCTCTGCCACAGATTTCCTGTATGGTGTTGGTCAGATTACTTAATGTCTCTGTGCCTCCATCTCCTTTATGTAAAATGGAGATAACTCTTCCCTGCCTCACAGATAAATATGTTGAAGATTGTAAGGCAATCATATACTGTGGTAGTGGTAGAGTCATACATAGTTTAGGGGACCTTAAAGAAAGAGAGACAAAACCCCATTATATTGGAATGACCAAGGCCTCCTGCAGTAAAACCCACAGGAGAGAGACAGAGGGCCCAGAAAACTCCTCAAAATTCATCTTGAATGCTTCCATCAAGGAAAGGGGTTTGTGGGTGGGCTACATAAGAGGCAGAAGATATGGCCTCCAAGCACCTTAGATCCTGGGGAGCCATAGGGAAAGGAGAATGAAACGTTATTCTGTGCCAGCCTATGTGGTGATGGCTAGTTCTTTGCCATGTAAATATTCCTCTCTGAGAAGAGTACAGGTACAGAATGGGAACTAATGTCTGGAGCAGCATTAATCCCTGCCCAAATATCTGCCAGGCTCAGAGAAGAGCACCCCATGGAGTGGGGTGCATTGTTCCCTCCATCCCCACTTCTAGGACTCCAATACTATTAATTTGGAGTGCAGGGCTTACACAAAATTGGAAAATCCTCAGGGAGAGAAGCCAGCACCAAGCCAAGAAGCTCTAGGTATGACAATATCATATACTTTTGAGTTCTGTCATCCCTGCTGTGAGAAATACCAGCACCAAATAAATAAACCCCCCT
This sequence comes from Gopherus flavomarginatus, assembly GCF_025201925.1. Lineage (NCBI taxonomy): Eukaryota > Metazoa > Chordata > Testudines > Testudinidae > Gopherus > Gopherus flavomarginatus. The sequence continues at coordinate 19,323,456 of NC_066626.1, read as the reverse complement.
CCACTGCCCCTACTTTCTCATTTACATTTTATGGTTCTTCTTCGAGTGCTGTCCCTGTGGGCGCTCCACTCTAGGTGACGGTGCGTCCCGGCGCTGCTGATTGGAGATTTTCGGTAGCAGTGCCTGGTTGGGGCGCACACACCCAGATGGTATCTCCCGTCTAGTTGAAATCTTCTTGAGTGCGTGTGCCCCACACCCTCCTCAGTTCCTTCTCAACCGTCCTCGGCTGAAGATGGGACTCGGGGCAGTGCTACTTTCTCTTCCCTGATATCTATAGGAAACAGTAACAAAGAACATAGAAATAATTTTTAATTACTTCCAAGTTGTTTCCCTTCCTTTAGTATAGTTACATAGTTAGTTACTTTGTTAAAAAAAAAAAAAAAAAAACCCTCAGGCTTGTCTCCCATTGAGACACTCTTCTCTAACTCATAATGCCCAGGACCTTCAGGTTTCAAAAAAATGCATCTCCTGTCAGGACTCCACGCCATGCTCAGATGGCCACTCTCATTGTGTGAAGTGCCTCGGGGACACCCACATCCCCGCGAAGTGCCACCATTGTGTGAGCCTCAAGTCAAGAGCTCGTCGTGACAGGGATCTGCGCCTCAAGATCATCATGATGGAAAAATCCCTGCAGCCGCTGTCGGAGACGGGAAAGGTAGAACCTACTCCCACACGCTCCCCAGCCAGATCGGAACCGGTGGGGAGTGTTGCTTCACCCTCCCTGGAGCGGAGGCAAGAAGCTCAACAGTCTCACAGATGAGACTCTAACAAGGGTAGGGGGTCTCCGGCGAGATCCCTACCCCCTGTGCTGACAGCCCGAAAGACAGCTGTTTCAGCCTCTCCTAATGCCTCAGGAACTGCTCTGACAGAGCTTAGAGGCAGGGACCAGACCTCCCACACGGGGAAGGCACCTACTGACTTGGTCCCCTCAGCGCCTCAAATGACTGCGGCGCGGACAACTCACTGCTCTTCGGCACCGAGGAAGGCTACAGCACCGGCACCACGTTCCTCCATGGCACCGGAAATGGCCGCAGTGCCGGCAGCGCGTTCGGCTCCGACACCCAGAACGGCCACGTCACTTACAGCCTGGTCAGTTTCAGCGCTAAAAGCGGCCGCGGTGCCGCCAGCGCGCTCTGCCTCAGCGACGAAAATAGCTGCGGTGCTGACAGTGCGATCAGCCTCGGCACCGCGAAGAGGGTCGGCAACCAGCCACTCTTCTGCCCACGCACCAGCAGTAGACCCCCTGCAGGGCACCTCTAGGCAAAACACAGCAGGACACTCTCTCTCATTCTCGCTGACTAAAGAGCTAGAGCAGAGAGCAGGCTTAGCTCAGCCTAGGGAGCAGGAGCAACAGCTTCTCACTCAAAGTGACCTTTTGGTGCCACCTGAGCCACATTCTCCGCTCCCAGACACAGAGGACTCCTTTGCTGACCTGCCACTTTCTCCACCTGAACTGGCTTTCACCGACGGTGACCTTGAGCTACAGCAGCAAGCGGAGTTCTCCCCTCCTGCTTCTCCTCCACAGGCACCTTTACCACCTCAGGTCACGGCTCAAGCCCAGCAGCCTCAGTTTCCCTACGTTGCCCCCCCGTGGGCGGTGCCTGGGTTCTCCTACCCCATGCCTTGGCTGCAGTGGTACCCGTGGCAGAATCCTCCTACCAATCATCTTCCATCAGTGCCTCAATCTCCTGCTCCATCCACTTCCAGGGTGCCTGAGCCCCCTCCTGAGACTGGGAGCTATGCACCATATCCTGACTCACCTAACCCTAACTCTCCATTAGCCTCAGATGAAGTCATCCTCCCTCCACCTCCACAGACCGTGGACTACTGCAAACAATTTCAAGATCTTTTTAGGAGGGTTGCACTTAGTCAGGATATCCCCTTGGAAGAGGTTCAGGAGACTCAGCACAAACTCCTCAAAACCCTTCAACCATCTGCACCCTTGAAAATCGCGCTCCCTATAAACGAAGCGTTCATGGAGCCTGCTGACACTCTCTGGCAAACCCCAGCTTCCCTAGTACCAACTTGTAAGAAGGTCGAACGTAAATACTACGTTCCTGTGAAGGACGCAGACTTCCTTTTTTCTCATCCACCACCGAACTCTCTTGTCATTGATGCAGTTGCACAGCGGACCAAACAGTCACAATATCGACCCACCCCGCAAGACAAGGACCTTAGACGTCTTGATGTCCTGGGCTGCAAGGTTTATACATCCTCTACACTACAATTCAGGATTGCAAACTATTCTGCTGTCCTCGCCAGCTATGATTTTGATAATTACAATAAGCTTTTCGAATTTGCCTCATACATCCCAGAGGACAGAAGAGCAGACTTCAAATCAATCCTGTCTGAGGGACAAATGATCTCCAGAACGACCCTACAGGCATCCTTAGACACGGCAGACACAGCAGCCCGTACCACTGCAACTGTTGTGGTTATGTGCAGATCCTCCTGGCTCTCTGCGTCAGGCATTCCTAAAGAGCTCTAGACCAAAGTGGAGGATCTCCCCTTTGATAAGGAAAAACTCTTCTTGAAAAAAAACTGATGAACTCCTCCACACCATGAAAGACTCAAGAGCGACACTCCGCACCCTGGGCATTCACTCATCACTTCCCAGAAGACAATGATACCAACCTTACCAAAGACCACGCACACATCAGTACTATTGCCCTCAATCCAGACCATACGACATAACTAGAAATCATACTAGACCTCCCAAACGCAGACAAAATCAAAATCAAGCCACCACCTTCTGGCCACCAGGCAATAAACAACAGTTTTGAAGCTTTGGTAGAGGGTCTGCACGACCACTCCTTGATTCCACCACTTGTCCATTTGGCCACTGCCTCCAGTATTTCCAACATGCTTGGCAGCGGATTACACAGGACCGTGGTCCTCGAAATAGTTCAGACCAGTTACTCCATCCTGTTCATATCCTACCCTCCTACCCTTTCCCCTTCCTCGTCCCTTTTCAGGGACCCCTCTCACGAGCAGTTACTTCACACAGAAGTGGCACACCTTCTGCAACTAGGCGCAGTGGAACCTGTGCTGACGCAACACCAAGGGACAGGGTTCTACTCCCATTACTTTCTAACGCAGAAGAAAACCGGGGGATGGAGGCCTATACTAGACCTATGCCAACTGAACAAATTTGTGAGGACACAACGATTCAAAATGGTCACACCGGGCACAATAATACCTGCATTGGATCAAGGGGACTGGTTCACAGCCCTTGACCTACAAGATGCTTACTTCTATATATCAATACATCCAGCTCACAGACACTTCCTACGATTCACAATTGGTCAGGATCATTTCCAATACAGAGTTCTCCCTTTCGGACTCTCCACAGCACCAAGAGTTTTTTCCAAGACCCTAGCCGTGGTTGTGGCTCACCTACGCAAACATCGGGTCACACTTTTCCCCTACCTGGACGATTGCCTCATCAGGGGCGACTCCTGTGGCGAGACACTTCAAGCCACGTGCTTCACCATCTCCATTTTTCACAGCCTAGGCCTCCAAATAAACATCCAGAAATCTACCCTGATACCCACGCAACAGATCAAATTCATTGGAGCTCGTCTCGACTCAACCCAGAGCAGGGCCTCGCTCCCATACAGCAGATTCCTCGCTATCACGCAGCTCATACGTACGTTCTCTATTCGTCCCAGGACGGAAGCAAGAATCTGCCTACAGCTCCTTGGTCACATGGCAGCTACCACCTTCGTGGTCCAACACGCCAGGCTACATATGAGATACCTCCAAGGTTGACTCAACTCCAGTTTCAAAGCCAGCAGACATCCCTTAGGGATGCTGCTAACTCCTCCACCTCATGTTATAACTTCCCTGAAATGGTGGACAAGTCCAGAAAACCTCTGCACAGGGGTTTCCTTCCAGCAACGATCCCCAACGCTCATGCTCACCACAGACGCTTCCCTGATTGGCTGGGGAGCGCATCTAGCGGAACACAGGGCACAAGGCCGGTGGTCTGCATCAGAGACACATCTACACATAAAACTCTTAGAGCTCAGAGCAGTGAGAAGAGCATGCCTTCACTTTCTTCCCCTCATAAAGAACAAATACCCGCAAGTCTTAACAGACAACATAGCATGTATGTATTACATAAACAGACAAGAGGGAGCATGATCACATTCCCTCTGCATGGAAGCCATTCGACTATGGAATTGGTGCATACGACATAGAATACAGATCATCGCTTCCTACCTACCAGGCTGTCACAACAGTACTGCCGACACACTCAGCAGACACTTCTCGACGGAACACAAATGGGAACTGCACCCCGCAGTACTCCAACAGCTTTTCTCCCACTGGGGCATGCCGTCAATAGACCTCTTTGCCACGACCCGAAACAGAAAATGCCCCCGGTTTTGCTCCAGGGCGGGACTCGGGAATGCATCCTTAGGGGATGAATTCCTCATCCCATGGGACAACTACCTCCTGTACACCTTCCCACCTATCCCTCTACTACACAGGGTTCTTTGGAAGATCATGGACGACAAGTCCCAGGTCATCCTTATTGCCCCGGCTTGGCCAAGACAGGCGTGGTACCTCTACCTTCTCCGCGTGTCCTCCCATCACCCATGGGCTCTCCCCAACAGGCCAGACCTCCTTTATCAGGACAACGGACGAGTCCTTCACCCCCAGCTCCAAAAGCTCCACCTCACAGCCTGGTTCCTTCATGGGTCCAAACCCATGAACTAGCCTGTTCCGAGCAGGTCCAATACGTCCTCCTGCACAGCCGGAGAGACTCCACTCGTAAAACCTACCTTCAGAAGTGGAAACGTTTTGCTCTTTGGTGCTCGCATAAACATTTAGCACCCAATAATGTGACCCTCCCTAACATTCTAGATTACCTCTTGAAACTAAAACAGGACGGACTCTCGCTCAGCTCCATCAAAGTGCACCTGGTGGCGCTTACCACCTTCCATGACCTGTTGGATGGGTACTCATTCTTTACACACCCCACCATTAAACGCTTTCTCTCTGGCCTGCAAAATCTTTACCCTGAAATTCATCCAACAGTGGCTACCTGGAATCTTAACCTCATACTTCATGCCCTCATGAAAGCTCCATTTGAGCCGTTGGCTACCTCCTCTCACCTCCATATGTCCATGAAGGTGGCTTTCCTAGTTGCCATAACATCAGCGAGAAGAGCTGGTGAAATGAGTGCCCTCATGGCCCACCCTCCCTACACAATCTTCTCCAAGGATAAAGTCACTTTGAGACCACATCCTAAATTTCTTCTTAAGGTGGTGTCAACCTTCCACCTCAACCAACCTATATACTTACCTACTTTCTATCCCAAACCTCACAAAACTCAGCAGGATGCAACCCTGCAAACTCTCAACATGAGGAGAGCAATTGCCTTTTATTTAGAACAGACTAAACCATTTCGCAAGTCTCCACGACTCTTCGTTTCCATTGCCGAAAGATCAAAGGGCACAGCCATCTCTGACCAACGTCTATCCAAGTGGATCTCTGACTGCATCAGATCCTGTTACTGGGCGAAGAATCTTCAACTGCCCGACAACATTAGAACTCATTCCATTAGAGCCATGTCGGCATCCATTGCCTTCTTACACAATGTTCCCATTCCTGATATCTGCAAGGCGGCTACATGGTCATCTGAACACACGTTTGCAAAACACTATGCTCTCATGCAAAACACCTTGGCAGACGCAATAGTAGGCCATACAGTACTATCTTCAGTACTCCCTGCCGCATCTCCAAAGTCCCACCAACCTTAGTGGGTACTGCTACACATTCACCTAGAGTGGAGCACCCACAGGGACAGCACTTGAAGAAGAAGAGAAAGTTACTCACCTTGCAGTAACTGAGGTTCTTCGAGATGTGTGTCCCTGTGGGTGCTCCACTCCCTGCCCTCCTCCCCTCTACTTTGGAGTACTAGTTGGATGCTCCATGGTAGAGAAGGAACTGAGGAAGGTGTGGGGCGCACACGCTCAGGAAGATTCCAACTAGACGGGAGATACCATCTGAGTGCGTGCGCCCCAACCAGGCACTGCTACCGAAAATCTCCGATCGACAGCGCTGGGATGCACCGTCACCTAGAGTGGAGCACCCACAGGGACACACATCTCGAAGAACCTCAGTTACTGCAAGGTGAGTAACTTTCTCTTACCCAAAGGAATCAAGGTTAAAAATTTTATACTAGATGCATTATATCTCAGTTGTGTAAGTTTGCTTTGGACTGAAATTTGGCAAGTATATTCTTGGCCTTGGAGCCAATTTTGTTAATTTTTTTTCCAGAATAGTTACATATTGACTTTTTAAAAGAGCAGAAGTTTGCTTGCTTTAGAAGAATTTTCTCTGCTTGAGTAAATTAAAAAATAGCTTGTTCTTTAGAAGAACTGATTTTGATAAACAATTAATCCAGAATCAAGAGGACTACTTGTAGAGTAAGGTCTTGCTCAGTATGAGTATGGATGTAAGAATCAGGCTTATGTGTTTTTCTGCAGGAAAAAAAAATCTGCCAAGATATCCTAATTCCTTTGAAGTAATTAGGTTTTTACTTTGCATTCCAATACGCATTTTGGCGAAGGAAAAAAAAAGAAAAGAAAAAAAAGTGTAATTCAGTGTTATTTTGATCAGTTGGGTAAAACTATACCCATTCAAGAATTCTTTTGAATACCCTCAGGCGTGTTATTTCTCTCTCCAACCTTTTTTTCAGGGTGCCGGGTGTGAGTGTGATGGGGGAGAGAGAGCATGAAATTCAAACCTAACTGTGCTAAGAATTAAACCTTTAGACCAGGGGTTGGCAAAATATGGCCTGCAGGGCAGATCCGGCCCATCTAACATTTCTGTCCAGCCCGCCATGACTAACATTTCTATCCGGCCTCCTCTGCCCTCTTGCGATCTCTGAGTCCAGGCCGCTAAAAGTCCCATGGCGCAGCAGGGTGCTCCGGCAGGCTGCCTGCCTACCATGTCCCCACACTGCTCCCAGAAGCAGACGGCTGCTGCTGGCATGTCTCTGCGTACCCCTGGCAGGGTGGGGGAAGAGGTGGCTCTGCCCCTGCCCCCAGCACCATCCTCACAGCTCCCACTGGCCGGAAACTGGCCAATGGGAACTGCAGGAGCAGTGCTTGCGGCTGCAGGCAGCACATGGAGACCTGCTGCCCCACTCTCACCTAGGGGCGTGCAGAGATGTGTGTGATGTGCAGGAGTGGCATGGGGCTATGGCAGGCAGGCAGGCAGCCTCCTGAGCCCTGCTGTGCCGCCGGCTGGGAGCCACCTGTGGTAAGCGCCTCCCAGCCGGAGCATACTCCTCGCACCCTCTCCCACACCCCAGTCCCCTGCTCCAGCCCGGAGCCCCCTCCTGCACCCAAACTCCCTCCCAGAGCCCACACCCCTCACCCTCTCCTGCGTTCCAACACTCTGTACCATCCCAGAGCTCCCTCCTGCACCCAAATTCCCTCCCAGACCCCGCACCTCCTCCATTAATATAATAGAAATGTGTGGCCCGTGACAACTTACCAAAATTCGTGGAGTGGCCCCCCTGCGAAAATTATTGCCCACCCCTGATTTAGAGGGAGTCTATAAACATGATTCTCCACTGCCTTGCCCTCTATATAATCCTTTACACCTATTTTAAATGGGTGCAAAACACTACGACACAGACTGGGTGATATTTACACCTCATTTGCAGTCATTTTGCACAGGTTTAAATGACTACACAGAGGGCAAGGCAGTGGAAAATCAGGCCTATTGTATCTGCTGCAGTGCTTTTTAACCTTTTTTTCATTTGTGGGCCTCTAAAAAAATTTTGAATGGAGGTGTGGACACCTTTGGACATCTTAAGACGTAAGTCCGCAGACCCCTGGGGTCTGCAGACCACAGGCTGAAAACGAGTTCATTGCAGTTATTCAGTGTTTACATTTTTTTGGGAATTCTTTTGTAAGCAATGCTATACCATGTAATAAGTTAACAATTATCTCTTTAACTGTTTAGTTTAATGACCTGGATACAGTATGTTTCTGGTGATAGATGAAAGGTTTCTTATTGGTGATCAAATTATATCTATTTACATTTTAAGTAAATTGTAGGTTTATATTACATAAGCTGAGGATATTCTATTTTAAATAAAAATGTGATGTAATCACAGGTTATGAAACCTTACTTGGTTTCAAAATTTACAGTAAAACTTATTAAAGTAATGTTTGTAAGCATTCAGATAAAGCCAAATATAGCCTCAACTATTTCCATATATTAAAAGCTATAGTATTTATGTAGAGAGATTTATTGGGCGGTTTGAACTGTTTCACAATCAATGGATTACAAAGTAAAATATCCCTCTGAGGTGCTATTTATTTTTCATTTCAGACATATACCGTATGTGATCATTTCCTTAAAAATCTTCCCTTTTCCCTCCGCACAGTGAGCATGGCCACTAACAGGCTAATAGGTGCAGTGGCAGGGACCATTCTGGCTCTGGGGGTGATTTTTGGAGGCACAGGGTGGGGAATAGAGTAAGCATTTTTCTTAGTTTAAGAGTTTTATGTTTGGTGCCTAGTGTGTGAGGTACGCACCTGAGCCCTCTGTGTACTATCCCATTAGCTTTGTGTCATGTGGTGACTGTATTCGTCATGTGATTTGAACGTGTCCGTGTCATGTGATTTGCTCATGCAGTGTTGAACCCTCTCCTGTCTGGGACAATGTGGGGCATAAAACAATAAGTTTGTGAATTTTTACATCATCACAATTAATACAATTAAATGTCTAAATGTTTCATTGCTCCAAATTATAAAAAGAATGAATAAATAGTAATTTGAAGATTGTGATTATCTAACAGAACAAGATGGACCATTTGATATAATTCACATATTTTTTATTTCAATGAATGAGGCATTCATTCTAACAGTGGCTCATAAAATTCAGTTAAGAAACAGAAAAAAACTCAGTTGAAATTATAGTATAAATAGACAGCTTTCCAACACAGTTTCTGAGTATTCTGTTGTTAGGATTTTCAGTTACCTCAAGGCAGTACATTATATAAAGTTTGAGCAACAAATATTGTATTGTCTTTTATGATTTTGGGAAGTTGAAATCTGAGGTATCAGCACATTAATTACCTCTAAGTTTTAACAATAGGGTATTTACACAATGTATATGGTTATGATAATCCTGGAGTAAATTTCTTTAATTCTGCATTCATGGAATACACTGCAAACTGTGGAATAAACTGCCATTATTTTGGTCTTTTGACCTTTTTCATCTGCATTCTTCCCACTAATTTAACTCCATACAGACTTCATCTAAGATTTCAATCCCATCAAAGTGTTTCCCCTACAGGAATAGTGTGTGTTATGTAATTACAGACTGTATCAGAATGAATACACACAAGAAGAGTGAATTAAGTTTGCCTTGCAACCTGAATTCTGGCATTTCTTAACTTCTGAGTGCTTGCCTCTGCAACCTTAACATTTTTTTAACATAGTTTTTTGTTTAACAATTTTATAAAACAAACTGTATTATGTGGAATCATATTGATCACCAGTTAGAGTCCTCAGCAAGGTATGGTTTATTAGATCCATAATATTGATGGCTGTCACTTGAGCTAATAGTAGTAGAAGGTTGTTATCTCCTATCTGGACCACCCAGTAGAGTGGGATGAGAGACACATTTTGCCAGTGGGTTTCACTGCTATTTACTGACAGCAAAAGACTGTAGAGATGCAGAAATCCAGGATTCAATTCCAGATTCTGAATGTGCATGAGCATTTATGATTACAAGCCATTCTACCCTTGCATTCCCCAGCCTCTCTGACATCTTTGCTCCTGTCATCCCTTACATCCCAGCTCCTGCCCCACTTCCACTCTGTTCTAATCAAACCTGTTCTTGCTTCTCATCTCTCTGCTCAAGCCCTAGTGCCTCCTGATCTCTGCTCCAGCCCACAACCATTCACCCTGGCTCCTGCTCTTTCTCCTTTGCTCCTGTCCCCCCACCTCACCCTCTGCCCCCGTCAACCCTCCTTCCAGTCTCTCTCTTCCTATCCATCCCTCCTTTCTTGGCTCCTCATATCCCCATTCCTTCCCACTATCTGGTTCATGCAGCACCCTCTGCTTTTGCAGCAGACAGCTTAGCTTCCTCCTCCTTGTTGTGTAGGTGCCAGGAAAAGGAGCATTGAAAGCACAAGAGAGATGGTTTTCCTGCTCCCAGTTCATGTGCCTAGGCCACAGTGGACCCTGACTACTCACATCAACAACTGCAGGGAAAGTCCCGCTGAGCCCCTGAAGCCCAGGGCTTGAACATGCAGAATTTAGCTGCTAAACTTTCAACAATTCTCTTCAGAGCATGTGCAAACTGATATTTTTCAGAGGCACATCTGACACCAGGGAAATTCCACTGCCAGATATGAAGCCACCCTCCAAGTATTGAGGTGTAGAGCTTTTCAATTAAATGATTGTAAGAATTTTTTTAACTTGAACACAACATGGTATTTTCCCGTAATCTCATTCTCAGAAATAACAGAACTGTTTTATCTTAAACTTTCCAAAAAACTTCAGCGTGAGAGAGGTGTCTGGCATTGAAAATTTTAACATGAAAATTTATATTTGGCAAAATTATAAGCAACTGAAAACAGGATCTTATAATGAAAAATTTCAGGCAACCTTAACTAAAGGCAGCAGTACCAACTCCGCCTATAATAGAATCATAGAAAATTAGGATTGGAAGAGACCTCAGGAGCAGGAGCAACCTCCAGCTAAATCATCCCGCCAGGGCTTTGTCCTAATATCCAACCCAGACCTCCCCCACTGCAACTTGAGACCATTGCTCCTTATTCTGTTATCTGCCACCATTGAGAACAGCCGAGCGCCATCCTCTTTTGAACCGCCCTTCTGATAGTTGAAGGCTGCTATCAGATCCCCCCCTCACTCTTCTCTTCTGCAGACTAAATAAGCCCAGTTCCCTCAGCCTCTTCTCATAAATCATGTGCCCTAGCCCCCTAATCATTTTTGCTGCCCTCTGCTGGACTCTCTCCAATTTGTCCACATCCTTTCTGTAGTGGGGAGCCCAAAACTGGACACAGTGTGGCAAATGTGGCCTCACCAGTGCCAAACAGAGGGGAAAAATCACTTCCCTCGATCTGCTGGCAATGCTCCTACTAATGCAGCCCAATATGCTGTTAGCCTTCTTGGCAACAAGAGCACACCTGTTAACTCATATCCAGCTTCTCGTCCACTACAATCCCCAGGTCCTTTTCTGCAAAACTGCCGCTTAGCCAGACGGTCCCCAGCCTGTAGACGTGCATGGGATTCTTCTGTCCTAAGTGCAGGACTCTGCACTTGTCCTTCTTGAACCTCATCAAATTTCTTTTAGTCCAATCCTCCAATTTGTCCAGGTCACCCTGGAGCCTATCCCTACCCTCCAGCTCATCCACCCGCCCCCCCAGCTATGTGTCATCTGTGAACTAGCTGAGGGTGCAATCCATCCCATCATCCAAGTCATTAATGAAGATGTTGAACAAAACTGGGTCTGGAACAGACCACTGGGACTTGATACTGACTGCCAACTAGATATCGAGCAGTTGATCATTCCCCATTGAGCCTGATGATCTAGCCAGCTTTCTATCCATTTTATAGTCCATTCATCCAATCCATACTTTATTAACTTGCTGGCAAGAATACTGTGGGAGATAGTATCAAAAGCTTTGCTTAAGTCAAGATATATCACATCCACCGCCTTTCCCATATCAACAGAGCCAGTTATCTCATCATAGAAGGCAATTAGGTAGGTCAGGCATGACTTGCCCTTGGTGAATCCATGTTGATTGTTCCTGATCACCTTCCTCTCCTCCAAGTGCTTCAAAATGGATTCCTTGAGGACCTGCTTCATAATTTTTCCAGGGACTAAGGTGATGCTGACTCATCTGTAGTTCCCCGGATTCTCCTCCTTCCCTTTTTTAAAGATGGGCACTATATATTTGTTTTTTTCCAATCGCCCGGGACCTCCCCTGATCACCATGAGTTTTCAAAGATAATGGCCAATGGCTCTGCAGTCACATCAGCTAACTGCCTCAGCACCCTTGGATGCATTAGATCCGGACACATGGACTTGTGCATGTCCAGCTTTCTTTCACCACCAAGGGCTGCTCACCTTCTCCCCATACTGTGCTACCCAGTGCAGCAGTCTGGGAGCTGACCTTGTCTGTGAAGACCGAGACGAAAAAACGCATCTGAGTAGTTCAACTTTTTCCACATCATCTGTCACTAGGTTGCCTCCCCCATTCAGTAAAAGTCCCACACTTTCCCTGACAACCTTCTTGTTGCTAGATTGGTCTAATCTAGAACTGTAATTGACAATCTCAGTAATAGATCAATAGGACATTAATTTTAGTTGCTCTCTTCAATAGGATCATCCTGGTGATAGGGATATAGAGCTTGATCCAAAGCCCTTTCAAGTCAGTGGGATTCTTTCCATTCATAAAAAGTACCTGTAGACTGCATGGTGGCAAATACATGGAGTTGGCAGATCCACAGCAATAATAGATCTGAAAGAATTCATCCACCACAACTTTTATTTCTCTCCACCAGGCACAATAGAAAATGCCTCCAAAATACCAGAGTTAATAAAATCTCTTACTTTACATTTGCATTTTATTCCATGTTAATCCAGTGACTATAGAAATTATATGGCTGAAATCTATTAGCTGTTGTTTCCTCCATAAATGGTACTTTTTATCGTTCATTAAAGTAATGAACAAACGTCTAGTGGTCTTTAGATTAGCAGCTAAATCATGGCATATTGATAAAAACATAAATTTCCTACGTATTTATTTGTTTGATAAAATGTAATGTGTAGTTAAAAAAAAAAAAGACAAGGTAAACATTAAAATATAAAAATGCCCAATTTTTGTGGTATTCAAAATTATCTTACAAAATATGCTCAATCTATTGTATCATATTCTTTAAAAATTGTTTTCCAATATACGTCTCTGATTTTTTTTTAATAAATTTCCAAACCAGTGCTAGTCACCTGGAGAATTCTTTGGTAAAGAAATTAATCTTTGACCTTTTGTTGTTGTTGTTTTGTGTTTGTTCAGCACTTAGCATACTGGTGTCCCGGTCTGTGACCAGGGCTCCGAGGCAGTATGGAATTACACAGAAGGAATCACACAATATGTCTCTCCATTGAAGACTCCAGTGAAATCCTAGACCCACAGAAGTGAATGGCAAAATTTCCATTGAGTTCCATGGGACAGGATTTCACCCTGAGTATAGCCCATAGGCATTTTCAGTTTTTGTTTGATAGATTTAGCAAAAAGAGGAATTGATCTGTATGAATAGGAATTGTCACTCCTAATCTAGTGACTAGCAGTATTTTCTGTGCTAAAAGAAAAGACGCCCTTCTCTAGTTATGACACTTACAATTGGGTCAGTCCCCAAATAGGTGATTTGTATCAGGACTTTCTGGTATTCACCACAGTTATAGTAACTTTAAAGGGTTTTCCACATTTTCTAAATCTAATTTTCATTTAATTGTCTAATCTTATTTAAATCCATCAGCTTGGTAGTGAATTTATTCACAGTAACAGTAATGCCATTGCTTTCTTCCCTTAAGTCCAAGCCTACTGTTGAATCGTTAACACATATTTGAAACGTTTTATCAAACATATAATAAACACATGGAAATTTTATTTTTTCTGTACAAGTAGACATATTTCAAATATCCTGAAATGGCCATTTCTGAACTTCTGTTTCCAAATTACAAATATGTCATTATCAGATAAATGTATTACTGCAGTGTTTCTGTGGAAAAATGACTTCCTGAGGCCAGACCAAAAAATAATTTCTGTGGATTTTCCAAAGCTTCTGAAATGTTGTGTAAATCAGTTACTTGCTGTGTTTGCAGAACCTCTAAAATATTATGCTTGCATTGAATCCAAATCCATTTACCAAAAAAAAAAATGTGCTTTGAGTTAGGCAGATAATAGATGAAAAATCATAAAGTTGCTAGTACTTGAGGAAAAATCTCTTAATTGGAACTAGAATGCCCATGTACCAGCATTTGTTTATCCTCCAACATGCTCAATGTTACTGATTTGTAGCCAACTCTGACTATGAAAGGTAAGTTCAGTAAGATGCATTTTCCATTAGTAGAAAATGTACATTTGATTATTGTTGTTACGTTTGTGCACTGCTCGTATCTGTTAAGTTAGATTCTTATTAATATCCCTGAATACTTGTGTTGTCTAGACAGGAAGTATTTTTAAAAAGGGAATATATTAATTAATTTTAGACTGCTTTCATATAATTTTTGGGGCCATAGTCTGTCCCCCTCATCTGTGGTGAGTACCCATAAGTAGTTCCCTTTGAAGTAACTGAGACTATAATAAGACTAAGGCACTACTCAACATAAGTAAGAGTCGCAGAATCTGAGCCATTGTTTTTAAGGATGACAAGAACATTAATTTTTATGGGCTCTGTACGTTAATTCAGAATAATACATCATGAATGATCTGCAGCATGGTGTGTATCCTGTTTAATCCCAAAATCATGCATTGACATGAGCTAGTAAAACGTGCTGTATACAGAATGATTCTTTCTTTGCACTGTATGTTGCAAATAAAAGCTGGTGAGCTTGCTTTTTATTCAGTCTGACCTGATATCTAAAATAAAACCTAAGGAAACAACTGACTTATGTGATGTATTATTCAAAAACAGATCACTGTGGTGAATTTTAAAATGTAGGGTGCTTTCTCACTGGTGTGTCCAGGACTGTGCAGTATTATAAGGTGTCCATGACACCGAACTAGCCCCTGAGCTCTTTTAGCTATTCCAGCTACCCCTCTCTACTTTTCTTCTCCCATCTTTTCTTGATGCTCCTCTTTTCCTCCCTGTATCTCTCTGACAGTATTCCAAACACCTTGTGATACCAAAACCAGAGCTGTGCTACTTAGAATAGCAAAATGGCCTTTGCAGTGGGGGAGCTCTCGCTTTGGATTTGTTTTTTTTCATTAGTACTATTTTTGAAAACCTTATAATGGGCATTTAAATATTTCTGTTCAATTATAAGGTGTGTGATATGCAAGAGAATTGTTATATTAGATTTTACTTTGCCTTGGACTTAGTGACAGTAGATTTACATCAGAGAGTGCCTGATAGTGGAGAATACTGTGATCTGGAATTAATTTGGGCAAACAAACATCATAGTCAGATCTATTTTGTATTTTCTTTTCCTCGTCCTCCCCATGCAAATAAAGCACTTATGTAAGAGAATTCATAATTGATCCTACAGTGCTTTCTTGCCTTTACACCAAATTACACCAAATGGATTTTATGCCACCTTTTTTTTCCTTCTCTTTTTCCCTGCCCCACTTTATTGTTCAGTGGCTGCTTGAGGATGATGAAGAGATGCATTGATGTTTGGAATGCTTCAGTGGGAATGCAGCTTTTATTTCAATTATAGATCTTTATTCTTTTCGATTTGAATCATACCGTTTTACTCCACCACCCTTTCTGCTGAACTCTCTGTAGTTAGTAAACTTAAGATTGACATAACCATAGGGACTATAAGGTGCTGTGTGCCTCCCTAGAAGTGCTGAACACTATCAGATCAAATTGAAATAAGTGGGAGTTGAGGGTACTTAGCACCGTACAAGATCAGAGCTATATGAAAAGCAGAATTGATGGGCTTTTGGGTTTTTCATTTGCCATGGGAGTGAAAATAAGTAAGCATTACTTACTTATTCATTACAACATTCAAGCATTACAACATTCATGTTTTATTACCCCTTGGATCCTTTTTTAAAAAAAATTAAGACTTTATTTAATTTTACAAATATCTGAATTTTCTGAACTGATGGTTCATGTACTATGTGTTTATTGGAATAGTTAAGCCAGAGAATGAAGTGAATGTGACAGTGTTGTTAATTTCTGAGATAGGTAAATATCTAGTATTAGAAAGGAGGCATAGCACAGTGAGAAACGTTACAATAGCTTTGTTTATTCATACTCTTAATGAAAAGCAAGTGGGGCCCTTTGAAAATGTTTAGAGACATCTTGTAGGTTATTTGTTTTCCTAAATTGCTTGATTACGTTTCCCTTGTCATGAATGAAGTGGTTGGTTTTTATGTCTTTCTTCCCGTAATCCTTTATCGCAGGTCCTAGTGCCACCAATCTTATAATAGGTTCCATCGCTGGTGCCATCCTGGTAGCAGCTATTGTCCTTGGGGGGACAGGATGGGGTTTTAAGTAAGCAATGCCGCATGTCTTCTCTTCAGTGGCTATGGCATTTCTGTTTTTTGCTTACATCACTAAGTTTTGAGTTCCTGCTACAAGACTCAAAGTGAAAAACACTGCTTCAAATAGTTACACTTGCACTGAAAAAGAAGGGAAATGTAAAAAACAACAGATGTCACCAGGGTGCAAAGTTGGAGAACAGTAGTATACGTGGATAAACCTTTATGAGATTACGGAAAACAACTCCAAAAGTGAAAAAAGAAATACTTTTCTTCTAAAGAAGAAGGTCTGGCCATCTCCCTATATCAATATTATTTCATGCTTAGCAGAGAGTGAAACATAGTGGTAGGAAATCTAAAGGTATATTTTGAAAAATACATGAACTCTGAAGTTGTGCACAGCAATGCTTGAAAACTGATACAAGGCTGCTCTGTGTCTAACCAAGATATGAAGTGTGCTATAGAATTTGTTCTGAGTTTTTTGACAAAATGTCTTTCTGTCAAAAATGCTGCTTCATTGAAACAGAAAGCTTTCATGGGAAATGGGCAGTTTCAAGAAATTTCCAATTTTGAAAACATTTTGAGGAGGATGTTTTGACACTTTCAAAATGAAAAGTTCTATTTAGAAGTTTAAAAAAGATAGAAAACAAAACATTTCAAAATTATTGAAACAAAAGTTTTAACTCAAACTGATTTTTTTTCAGATTATCAGTTCATGAACATTTTCAAAGATTTTGACTTTTTGTCCATGATTTACAAAATCTCGGAATTTTTTCTGAGACAAGAAAACTGATTCCTGCCCAGCTCTAGTATATTAACATTGTTTGACATGAAACATATATTGAGCAAAGTTCATTACAGGTGTAACTTCCATTAACCAAAATGGAGTTCTGTTTTTTTGAATTTGGATTATTATGTGCTTTTCCTTGCAATGTCAATTACATCCATATCAAACTAGCAAACTAGGTCTAAATTTGGAACTCGTGTAAATCAGCAAAGCTCCACTGACTTCTGTGGAGTTAGGCTGATTTACTCCAACTGAGGATCTGGCCCCAGATGTTTAGCACCACCAAAGGTGGTGATAACACTCACCAATCTTGCAGTCAGAGAAGACAACTAAGATTGTGGCTGCTTTTTTGTGCATCCATGAATGGCAACAACAATTGACCCTTAATTGTGGGCTTGATTGAAGATTACTTACAATGTACAAATTTAAAAAATACCTATTTAAGATCTTAAATCTTTGACAATGGGTAGTCATAAAAATTACACTTGTATTTAGAAACACAATATTTAGAAAATAATTTCCTTTCTTGCATACTACGCAACACCAGATTTCAGGAATCTAAGTATCTCCTGCAAAAGCCCATTACATCAAATCATCTAAAGCTTTGTAAGAAATACAGCTGTGTACTGTTTTCAGTGTTCTCTTCTAGGAGAAATACAACCTTGTCCTCAAATCTTTGTAGGTTAGAAAAAAATCTGTTTCTTTTAAAAAACCTATTAATTTGTCATGTTAATGCTACACATTTATATTCCATTGGGGCAAGTCTTGTCTTCATCTCTATGGGTGCAAAGGGCTCTTTTTAAGCATTGTGGTTGTCAGGATTGTAGAGTCCAGTTCCATGGGAGCAGTTTATGTACTGTTGGACCGGGTAAGGCTAGATGATAGCCAGGCTGGAGTTCAAAAAGGCCACTCCTACTCCAATTTCCTATTTGGCAGAGGCAAAATGGAAGCAACCTGGATGATGAATACATCCCAACTTTTGCCATTGTACACAAATGCTCAGCCAGGTTATTCCAGCTGGGAACATGATGCAAGCAATAATCACTGAAGTTCTTAAATAGTTTTTTGTATTTATTGATTTTATATTTTTTAAAAACCACTTCAGATCAGCTATAATAAGAACCAGAAATCTAGGTTAAATATCATTGCTTTGCATGCTCAAATAGTACAAAGGAGGTGATATCCAATCTGTGTAAAAAAAAGATTATTTCCCTAATCTCTCATTCACAGTTTCCTCAGGAGCGGTATATGAAACCCACTAGAATTAAGGTGGTATGAGAGCTGCTCAAAACTAAATGAAATTAAAAAGGAAGAAAAGGATAGTTAAAAATACTTGATTCCGTCCATGCTTTAGACATGAGCAAAAAAGAATCCCACTTGCCTGTTTATAATTCTTTTTTTACCAAACTGTCAGTATATTAGAGTTTAAAAACAAAATTCTGCCCTCATTGTTTCTTGTGCTGCCCATTAATGTCAATAGCTTTGGATAAGTGTGAGGGCAGAATTTGCCCCAAATTAATGTCTTCCTTGTAAGATAGACTTAATGATGACCTGTATTTGTTCATCAAATTTTCTCACAAAACCACTTCTGACATTGAGAGTGCCACACATTTAAAGATGGAAGAATGTGACTCTTTATTACTTATGACATTCAATGCATGGGTTAAAAGCAGAACAATAGTTGAGGTATGTATTTTGGAGTATACAGCTACTGGTCTGATTTACAGCCCTTTGCATGCAGACTCGCCATTGAAGTAATAGGGGCATCTGCAAGCAGAGAGACTGCAAGATTGTGTATAATGTATAAAGGCCTAGTCTGTGAAATGTTAATTACTGTTCACAACCTTTTGTTGCATGTTGTGTTATGTTGGTGTACTTTGCATCTTATGTAGCACAGGCTCTATTAGACGCAAATTTATAAAAGAAAAGAAGTCACAAAAATTACACATATAAGAAGCTGTCTGCGTTAACATAGCATATACATTATATAGAAATATGTAATTTAGAGAACTTATTTTAATTATAGTGTTGTTAATTCTGTTTAGGAACTTAAGCCAAATTCTGCACTCCTTCACTGAGCAAATGTTCAATTAAGGACTGCAGAATTTGTACCTTTATAAGCCTACACATATAAGTAATGTTAAGTTTGCCCTTCCCTCCACTTGTGGACTATTTCCTGGGAATTAACACAGTGGGAGTTACATGATTGAATGACAGTATATGCCTGTAGGTGTATTTGGCCATTAGACACATGCCACTCCCAGTGATGTAAATGGGAGCCATGTAGATATATCCATGTGCAGATGTTGGTGCTCAGCCCTAAAAATATATATTTTGGGATGCATCTCCAGTAAAACGTTGTTTAAAATGTTGTGTTCCAGGGCATATCCTTCTAAATGCAGACCTACAAACTCCTTTACAGATTGATCTTAAATGCAGACCTACAAACTCCTTTAAAGATTGATCTTGTGTGATAGTGGCTTCTGGGTACTAGTATGGTAAACCTGGATTCAGGAAAGCATCCTTGACCAGGACAGCACTTGAGCATATGCTTAACATATTTGCTTACAGCAATTAAGTGCTGTCCTGAATGGGATGAAGTTAAGTTCACACTTAAGTGCATTCCAGAATCAGGACTTTAAATGGTCCAATTCTGGCTTAAGTAAAACAACATCACTTGCTTTTCCTGGTATTGTCAACATATTTTTTTTTTTGTCCAGCACAAAACTAACCTGCTCCCCATCACTTAAATCACCAATAAAAATGTTCCACTTTGCATCCTGCATGTCTTTTTGTCATACAAAAATATAAAAGTATTTGTATGAGTAAGCTCTCGTATTGAAAATATCAGGAGTTTAATATTTTAAAAAGAGCAAGATAAGAATATCTATTCTGTAGCAGAACCTCAAATACAATGGCCTGGCCTAGCTCACAGCTTGAAGTGCATGTTTTTTTGGGGGGAAATTGAAAGGCATTTTCAGTTGTATGTGGAAGAAGGCTAGCACAATGTAGGGCCTCTCACACTTTGCTTCCAGTTTTTGTAGGATATCCAAGACTACTAGAATGGGTTCTAATTTTCCTTTGAAGCAAGTGATGTTTCAGTCTTTAGTAATGTGAGAAGTAGCCAATACTTTACAAATTAGGAGATGTGATTTTTGTTCCACAGGTTATCAGGTGTTCACATGCACATACGGTACTGTGGTGTCAAGTCCAAATCAAACGTAAGCTGCAATTAAGTAAATTTTGTTCATGGTTATACTCAGTTTGGTATGAATTAGCAAAACAAAGTTTTTCTTCAAAGAAATAAACAAACTAGGATTTATTTTTAGACAGTTTCTGGAAAGATATGGTTAAAAATAGGACAGAAAAGATGTTGTGATCAAGTCTCAGTAAAATGTTCAGTGCACATAGATTTTACAGAACATATTGAGTGAATTTGAGTTAAATGCTGCTAGTGGGCACCCGGTTAGGAACTATATTTTGTTTCACAGCAGACCTTGGTTAATATTCTGACAAAGCTGTAATTGTTTTTTGTACTGCTGTAGTGTTTAAGGGCCCCTCTCATGGGTCAGGGCTGCACTGTTCTAGGCACTATGCAGACACATGACCTGCATCGATGGTGAAGTTCACATAGTAGCAGCAGGTCCCTGGACCGCCCTTCAAACCATTCCAATGCTTCATTAAGGACTGAAGTGGAAGCGGAATGAGGGGTTAGTTAATGTTGGCAGTTTTGTGTGGGCCCTCTGAATTTCATGCTGAGGCCCAGTTTCCAGTTCTTTTTAATACAGAATTACTTGACAGTGGTGAATGTATAAGTGTAGTTTTGCTAAAGTAACAAATTCAGTTGCTTTTTTAAATGCTGGCTTGCTAGTGTGTTACATTTTGAAAAGGGGATACTTGGTAAATAAATAACAATATTAAGTGGTAGTACTGGTAAAGGCTAAATTAAAAAAAAATATATGGGAAGTTCCTTTTGAGACTGCATAATAGTCCTCTAGTAGGGGAGGTGCTGTTGTGGGTAAAAATGTATAGGCACAGTGTTATTCCCAGTGATATCTGCTAAAAAACAGAGCTTTCCTGCCAAGTGGAGAGTTACTAGGTGGGCCAAATATTTACCCAATCCTTAAACTTCTGCATAAAGGCAGCTTTAGGAATTCAAACTGAGCTAAATCCTGTATCCTGTAGATACTGGAAAGTCAAAAATGATCAGAAGTGCTGTTTCTGTCGTGGTGGAGGGCAACAGAGCAGAAAGCCTGTGCAGTGAGATTCTGAAACCTTGTGTATGCTTCATACAGGAACTACAGACCAGCTCTCTGGTTTGTCAGTAACATCTGTTTTTCTTTCCACTCTGCATTTCCTTGCAAAGTGTGCGCAGTGGCTCCATGAGCAGCATGAATCCACCTGCTCAAATCAAATAACATGCTGTGTCTACTCCTATTCCATCATGCCAACAGATGGCAACGAGCTAGCTAAGCAGGTGCACTACACTGTCACTGTTTTGAGGCTGATGATCCCATCCCCTAACTTTGTTGTTTTAATTTTCAGTTTCACATAGCAACAGCCTGGTTATCGTGGGTTTGCTCACTTTTTCAGGATCTGGTATGGGGAAACTTTACAGAAACATTACTGATTTGAAGGGACTGTGCAGTCATTGGAGTAACCCTTAATTTTTTTTGGCAAGACGTTGTGTTTCTGTGAACATGGAGGAAGGCACTGATTTACAAGAACATCATGAACTGCAATAGCAACACTAGTAGTTAGCTGCTACTAAAATAGGCAGCGTGTTTGTGCATTAGTTGCTTTGTTCTTCTCAAAACACTTATAAGCAATGACGAGAAAAAATAGGATACATCAAAACTATAATAAAAGACTGGGGTAGCAGTGGCTTTATTTTGTATATTTATTTTTGCAAAGAATGAACTGTGCTGTCAAAAGAGTTAAAAGCAACTATCCAAAATGGAATGTAGGTGATTATTACTTTGCACTGTGGCTTGTTATAGTTATGCTATGAGTATTTTTTTTTTTAACAGTTGGGTTTTTGTTGTTTGTTTGTTTGTTTGTTTGTTTGATTCAGAGCTAATGGAGGCTGAACTTCTATTACTGTGAATTATTGAAACTGGAATTAAATGTTTAAAAAAAGAAGTTGTTAATTCCCTGTTCAAGTTCCATGGCTAAAATGGCATCAAAAACAACAGGCAATGCAGGAGTTAAGATGATGGCCTCAGCATCATTCTCTATAGTGTGGCCCTTACCCGAAGGCTCATTTCCTCTTCCTCGTGTTGGTGTTTACTGCACTAGTGAAGGCATCCACACTGTTCTTCCTCCTCCTCTGGCCAATGAGCATGTGTGGATGGAGCCTTGAAGAAGAGCCACGGCTTGTACGTGTGGAAGAGGTAATATGGAGCCCTAAACAGCAGCCTCTTGCGGAGTGGAAGGGAAGTGGTCTTAGTGCTTCTGCCTTTTGCTGCTGAGGAAGAATGAGCAGACGGGGCCAAGAGGGAGGCCAACAGAGCAGCCGTTGCTAGCGGACAGGGAGCACATCTGTCTCCCTGAAGCAGCAGTGAAGCCAGGTGAAGTTCCTGTTAGGGTATGTCTATACAGCATTTGGATCGAGCCTCCCAGCCCTGGTCAACAGACTGAGGGCTTGTCTACATCACAAAGTTGCAGCGCTGGTGAGGGGGTTACAGCGCTGCAACTTAGGAGGTGTACACATCTGCAGGGCATCACCAGCGCTGCAACTCCCTGTTTGCAGCGCTGGCCGTACTCCCATTTTGTCTCGGGTGTAGAGGATCCAGCGCTGGTGATCCAGCGCTGGTAATCAAGTGTAGACACTTACCAGCGTTTTTCTTGACCTCCGTGGAATAAGCAGGTATCCCAGCATACCTGAGGAAGCCTCTCTGGTAATCAAGCAGGTCTCCTTCCCTGCGGTTTGCTCCGGTGTTCTCCAAATCCCCCCCCAAGCGGGTCTCCTTCCCCGCGGTTTGCAGGGGGGTTTGGGGAACGCGAGAGCAAACCGCGGGGAAGCAGGTCTCCTTCCCCGCGGTTTGCTCTCGCGTTCCCCGAACCCCCGAGCAAGCAGGTCTCCTTCCCCGCGGTTTGCTCTCGCGTTCCCCGAACCCCCGAGCAAGCAGGTCTCCTTCCCCGCGGTTTGCAGGGGGGTTCGGGGAACGCGAGAGCACACCGCGGGGAAGGAGACCTGCTTGCACGGAGGAGGTTCGGGGAACGCGAGAGCACACCGCGGGGAAGGAGACCTGCTTGCACGGAGGAGGTTCGGGGAACGCGAGAGCAAACCGCGGGGAAGGAGATCTGCTTGCAGGGGGGTTCGGGGAACACTGGAGCAAACCGGGGAAGGAGACCTGCTTCCCCGCGGTTTGCTCTCACGTTCCCCGAACCCCCCTTGAAGCCGCCCAACAGCGCTGCAGTGTGGCCACATCTAACACCACTTGCAGCGCTGGTTGCTGTAAGTGTGGCCACTCTGCAGCGCTGGCCCTATACAGCTGTACTAATACAGCTGTAACAACCAGTGCTGCAAAATTGTAGATGTAGACATACCCTCAGACGAGCGGGGCTTGTGCTAGTCCTTTAAAATGCTGGCTATGCAGCTATTTTTAAAGTTGCCACTCAGATTGGATCTCGGGCTCCGAAGCCTAGGAAAGGGGATCAACTCTGACTGGGAGACTCACTCCAAAACGCTGCGTAGAGATACCCATATTGGCCAGAGATACCCGTATTGGTGGCTGCTTTCAGTATCTCAGAACAGCTATTCCAATTGGCAGGTGAGCCAACCAGCAGTGAAAGACCACACACCTGTCAATCCTAGCCAGGCCTGTCTCCCACCTTCTCAAGATAGGGCCCAGAATATCTACTGTCCTGTGGTAGGCCAAATTCTGCACTCAGATGCACAAATTTGTGTTTTCTTCAGTGGAATCCATATGCACTCATTTGGGGGAAGAATGTGACTGAGTTTGTGTTTAGTTCTGGGGAACTTAACATTTAACAAGGCATTGCTAAAACTAATGATCTTCCAACATTTCCATTTGAAACCTCTATTTTAAGTATTTTAGAACTCAGCTATGAAAATGGTTTTCACTTCGATATACATCTTTTCTGCTAGTAATTTGTTTTATAATCGGAAGCTATGTTTCACATTTTTGAAGTTACAAAAAATAGCACAGTAGTCTTAGATGTAGTTGGATGTTAATGGCACCTTTAGTCCATTATATGAACTGGGCTTTGTGGAGATATTAAGGGCTAACATGCTTTGAAGCCACAGCCTGCAACTGGGGCCAGTGCAAAGCCACACTGCCACATTGGATGCTCCTGAGGTTTCCTGGGACAAAGCACAGCCTCTGCAGTTCCCTTTAAGAGAATGTGGCATGTGCCTCTCCATCCTGACAGCACATAAGGCCTATTCTGCTATGTAGTATGTGGGAGGAGCATGACTCTTTTGGGAAGTCTAGTGTTCCTGTGTGTGCTAACCTGATTGTCCTTGTGTGCTCTGACTGCAAGGATTGCATTTGTGCTCAGCCCTGCACTTGCTGTAGGGGTGAGGGAAACAATTATACAGCCAGGTGAGGATCTTGATATAGCAGGGTAGAGGGCTCAGCTGACTCTTCTGACCAGTGTTTATCAGGAAAGTTTATATAACATGGTGTTTTTAACTTGGAGCTTAACTATAATGGAGGATTAGCAGAATAGCATAGGAAATTAATTATGATAAATTGCTACACTTTACTTGGCCCATGAATAAATGGGGATCCTTCAGTAGTAATATTGTTAGTTCCCTCACTTCTCATTATGACTTTTTTGGGTAGAAAACCAAGATTTGTTCATCCATTTGCAGTTTTTTAAATGGACTAGTATCTTCAGCTCAACATATCATGTGTTGTGAGTAGAGATGGGTTTTTTTAGTGGTTAGAACACGTGACTCTGCCAGGAGGCCTGAATTCTGCTCTCAGTTCTGTCACTGGCTTATTATATAACCTTGGGTGAGATAATGCTATCCAACTTAGTTAAGCACTTTGAGATATTCAGATAAGTATAACGTAAGAGCAAGGTGTTATTTCTTACCAAAAAATTAATATGCAAAACTGACTTACTGAACACCAAGCATAGTGTATGTATTTCAAAAACAGTTCTGTGTGCTCATTTTGAATGTCATATTTAGATCCCTACACCCTTCGTTTTCAGGCATGACAACTTTGTCAGACTCTGATACTGTGGAGAAAACAGTTGTTACTAATGATTGACCTGAGGAAACATAACATTTTGATTTAACATATTAAGGAACTACTGAAAAAGAAGAAAGGCATTAGCTGAGTTAATTTTTTACCTTTGGGAAAAATGTATTTTCATTTAATGAACTGTAGGGCATGATCAAAATAGATTTGTGGCTTTGAAATAGACCCTAGAAGACATTTGATATGATGTGGGCTGTGTTACAGTTCCACAAGAGTTTGGCAGTTGTTCCAACGTACGTCCAAAGCTACTCAGAGACAGTACTAGCAGGACTGTGCTGCTCAGGAGTACTACTCTAGCAAGGGGTCAGTTGGAAAGACCTGGAGGGTTATTTTGGGAGGCTAGCAAAACATGTTCCCACTGTAACTTCGTACTGAATGTCACAGAACCCACTCATCAATTTAATAGAAGAACTTCAGGCAACACATTTGACTTTAGGCTTTTAGTGGTTTGTTCCCTTAAAAATAATAGGACTGCAAACATTCAATGGACAGTTAAATCATCTGAATTTTTCACACCTGTTAGTGACCTGATTTTTTCAGATTTGTTTTAAAGGTAAATAACTGTTGGTTAGTGGAGTTTGAATTTCAGTATGCTGTGTGATAAAAAATAGTCATTTAAAGCACTCCTTTTCATACACCATAGAAAAAGAGAGAAACTGGCAGAGAGAGTAAGTCCAGACAAGTTTTGATTCAGATTTAAACAGTCAATATTATTCAGACTTCCTACTATACTATTCTACATCTGACTAGAAAAAGGGTATCCATTAATATCAGATCTACTCAGAGGGTATGAATGCTACAGAGATAGCTGGGTTGATATATCTAAATAGTGCGGTCAGTTTGAGTCACAGTGAGGATGAGTACAACACTTTTCTATAAAAAGGGAAACAATGACATTTTAAAAGCCTATAACTCTTATGCTGCATGCCTTAATAACGAATAGTCAAGCAGGCACTGGCACAAGATCAAAGGCTGCCAGGTTCTCTGAAAGACCTGTCCTGGATAACTTTTCTTTTTGCACTGATTCCTAAGTCACCTGTACAACTTAGGAAAGGCTTGCTTTCAGCTTAAACACTACATTAGTGGTGGTGTTGGGAGAGCACAGTCAAAAAGGAAATTTTGGGCTTTGTGTATTTAATTTTTAATTCTTGTTCTCTGTCTTTTGCATGACAATTTGGTGGCAGTAGTGGTGCACATGCCCAATGTTAAGACTAAATGCATGAGCCCCTTGCTTGATGCCCCACATAAAGCCAGATCATGGGGAGGTTGCACCCAACTTGTGCTGTTGCCTTGTAATGTCTTGCTGTTTATTGATATAGGGTATCAATATCGTAGGAGACTGGACATTAGTATAAAAGCTAAATTGTAATGGCATAATTAAAAGTCTCTGTCCATTCTCCTTCGACTGCAGTGTCTCAGTATCTGCTATATTTTGTACCTTATTGGAGATTCAAAGTGCTTTGTCCATAGTATGGTAAAAGCTCACAGAGATACTAAGATAGCTTGGTCCACTATAAAATTATCTGTGGATTCAGTGTAGCCACTGAAAGATGGATACAGGGGGCGTGGTCACCTCATTTGTGGAAGATCCTATGTTTTGCAGATTAATGAGCACCTGTTATAAACAGCCAGATGCCTTTTTGCATTTTAAGAGTAATTTTGTATTTGAAATGTGACAGTTTTGAGTGGTTCCAAATGATGTACAAATGCTGTCCTGGCTTAATGTATAGACATGTCAGACAGTCTGAAAAACTTCCCATCTAAGTAGGATTGACTGCCACTTGCAGTACTGCACAAAACAAACAAACAAAAAGTTAATTATATACACTATCTAGATTTAACACATGCAATTTTAAACTTCATAGAGACAGCAGGAATTGATGCTGTAATACACAGTGTCCAAACCCTCTCAAAGTCAAATCATTACAGTTACTTCACTGTAAGGTTAGTTTGTGAGATTACCTCAAAGTGAGCTTATCACTTTACTATGGTGTTAGCACTGCTTCTCTCCCATTATGCCTAACTAATGTTTTATGTTTTTCCTCCTCATTTCATCTCCTTTTGACGCACATTGGAAGAAATGTCAAAAAGAGAAGGTACGATCCAAATCAGCAAGGTCCTATCTGAAGGAACTTAACTGGAAAAGCTTCTTCTTGCACTACTGGATTCTAGGTGTTAAGTCTTTGCTGTCACTGTGCAGGAACTCAATCAATAAAGAAGAACATTAGAAACGGCAATGACTAAAGTTGAGCTGCTGGGGATGAAGTGAAGGAACACTGTCTTTTTTGGAGATAAGTTCAAATACTCCCTTCCTTTCATCTTTCTCTTAAAAAAAAAAGACAGTGATGGACAACTGTTTGTTTTTTTGTTTTGTTTTTTCAAAGAAAGAAAGAAAGGGGCAAACCAACCAAGTGCAATAAGAGAATTGTTTCAAAATAGTAAAATAGAAGATTTTTTTCCCTAGCCTGTTGGCACTCTAACTTGAGTTCGCATGACTTTTTTTTTCATATTAAATGACAGACTCTAGTGGCATGAGCAGCTAATTTTGGAAAGGGTAAATTGCATGGCATATATACAACAAACAAACAAGCTAGCAAGCAGACCCACACAAGATCTGCACCCAAATCTATACAGAGAAGAAAACAACAAAACACAGAATGCAGAGGTGGTGATATTAGGCTCTTCTTATGAAATCTTCTTCCACCAGTGCAGAGCATTCTTTCTCTTTGGAGCAAAAGCTCCCTATTCTGTGGATTCATTGTCCCTGTTCTTTTATCTCCTGGACTAAAATTACTTTGGATATGGGAGCTATTGTTTTTGAGCAGTGATAATATATAGTTCTTCTATAGAAAGAAAAAATGTATATTTGGAAATAAGAGATTGACATATCATTTTCACGGATCTTTATTGAAGGATTTCCTTAGAAAGGTTTTATTCTCTATGTAAATCTATTTTTGGTGGTTTAATTTTGCTGCCCTTTTAATCTTTCTAGCATGGTTGTATAGTGGGTGTTCTGGGCTTACTCAAAAAAGGCAGATGTAGCATGCAGATCCAGGGAGTTCTGGCACCAAACAGGTGTGATCTAAAGTTTGTATGCTTGAAACCAAAAAACAAACCATATTAAAATGTGTAAATGCATATGTATTTAATAAGTCTCTTTTGAATTACTTTTTTGGCTGTCATGCAGATTTTCTGTATATAATGTAAGAAAATTGACACCATCTCAAATTAATCATGAAAGTGCCAAGTTCATATCTTTTTAATTTCAACAACTATTTTCCTCTGTTTAGCTTTTTCAAGTGAAAGGAAAACAAGCTTAAGTAAGCCTTAAAATATTCACAAAATGCTGAAAGCTTGAAACAGGCTAAGGCTTTTCCATTTAGTTGCCATTTTTCCAACTCATTCGCCTCTCTCCCTTCCTGGCAGGCTTGCAAAGATGATCCAAGTCACTCTGAGTTTCCCTCTTTAGTACCTATCACCTTTCAATGTACAATCTGGAGAGCTACTATTTCTGCTGTGGATGGTTAGTATCACTCTTAGGGTTTGTTCAGATTTCACTTCCGAGGGTTGGCACATTAATGCTATTAAATTTATGTTCACACATGGGGCACAGTCCAGTCCACTGATAAAGTGGAAGGGCTTCCATTAACTTTAACAGGCATTGGACTTGGGCCTTAGTGAACTGAGCAATTAAAAGCTTTAGAGCCTGTTCATAATTCTACTTACTCTGAGTTACACTGGTAACTCAACAGGTTTCAATGGAATTATCTCTTATTTATATTAGTATAAATGAGAGGGAGTTAATCCTATAACTCCAACTCCATTTAGGTCTTATATTTCATTTTCCTGACTTTCATTTTCCTTGTTCAAATCTTGAGTCAGTTTCTGGATTTAGCTTTAAAATTAATTGATGGAAATACTAGGAAAAAATTAGTGTTGCAATTACTATAATTTTTTTTGCTTTGTTCAATAACTCATTTTTGCCTCCAAACATATTTCAAACTCTGACAATATCCAATCTGAAAGAAAAGTCTTTCCCATGAAAACTATATTGTTTTGCAGTCAAGATGGTTATTTGTCAAATGATGTTTTAGATAGTGTGATTTTGTTAAAGCGACCACTGTTATTGCAATATGAGTAAGAGGTACTCTGTGTTGATATAGATCTACCTCATATTGTGATAACAGAGCTATTTACAGCATCATTTCAACATTATCTGACTTCAGGGCAAGAGTTTTGGTCGTATTGATGTTCAGTGACAATGAATACTTGTAATTTTGAGGGGAACTCAAAGTATTTGTGTTGTAATATTGCCCACTGGTACTATGTTGCTTATTTCCACTTTGCTACTGCATATGGAAGGTATAATTACTCTCTGGCAGGTACTAAACTGCACATTTTGGTTCTACTGCGGAATCAATGTGGTAACTACAGTAGAAATGCCACTGTGGTTACAAAATCAATTAAGTGTCTAATGTAACTACCTGTATAATAAAACTTTGATGATAAGCATTTCACAAATAACATTGTAAATGTGCGATGTGATGTTTTTAATCAGACCACAGTGGTCCCCAAATATTATGTACATATGGTAAGTGTTGGTGTAACTTTTTGTTACACTAGCAGTTTCATAGGAAATATGATTTCTTGACTGAATTTACGCTCCACTGTTTAGCTGTGTGCGTGTATGTGTAAAACACACAAGCATTATGCTCTGTATGTACAGGATGTAAATGACATCACATAACTCACAAAACTGGATTCTAATCAATCTTTTCTGTGGTACTAGGGTTATGTAGTCTTAACCATTTAGTTAGATATTGTTGATTTTCTAAGCCATTCGTTTGCCACATTTAGTAGAATACACATGCTGCTTAACGTTAATCTATCTTTACAAGTGTCAGAATTTAATATTAATAGAGTAAATGTTAAGCAATGACGAGTCCCCATTTCACCCACTATATTTTTGCTCCGTTATATGATTCATCTTGACAAGAAAATGTCTGGTAACTATACATCTCTTACTGGTATGCTGCATGATCCCACTGAATTGACCTAATCCTTTTATAAGAGAGCTCTATGAGGCAAATTAAATATACTGTAGGTGCATGTTAAAAAATAAATTACATAGAACTAGAGTTTTATAAAGTTTTCTTTACTATGCAAAGATGGGTATTGCACAAACAAAATTTAAAGACAAATGTCTGAGGAACTTTACAAAATAATACTTGAATTTATTTTTTTGTTTGAAAGACTATCAGCCATGTTTTATATTCATTGTTGCTTCCACTATTAATCTTCCTTTTTAAAATGATTTGTAAATATTTTTTTAAGTGCACAATATGATGTTATGAGCCAGTTTTTGTTTGGAGTTAATGCTCATTCATATCTTGTTGGCTGCTGATGAATGGAAATTTAATAGTCATTGTTCTGCAACTCTTAGCAAAATGGTATTAAAAACATCATGAACATGGAATGTTGTAGCTTTGTTTTGATCAATTTTCTTCTTTATTATGTATGCTTAGTTTATTAAATTCCCGTGTTCAGAATGTCACCAAGCTTTCAGGAACAATCAGAAGCCTCAATAAAAATGTCTGATTATAGATTCTGACCAAGATTCATCTAACCTCAAATGCTGAAAGATTCTTTCTAATTATTAGTTTTAGGTGAGATCTTTGCTTTTAAAATGTACAGACTTTCCCCATCAGAAGAAAAAACTGGGTGAGTGGGATCAGTAGAGATGCCCAGTGAGCTAAAACCCCATGAGTCTTACGCGTGTTTCCTCTGTGGAACTCCCATTTAAATCAGTGGGAGTTACAATACTTCTGCATTCTCAGTTACTTTTAAAAATAAGATGTCATCCTGACTTATTTTGCTACCAAATCTTTAATACAGAGCCAGCTCTAAATGAGGCATTGATGTATTTGTAAAGAGGGATACAATGTTGGTCTATTGTATATGAAAATTTACAATATTTTTGCTTTGAAGGAATGAAATCTTATGTAAGTACCATAAAAGCCAATATAATAAATTAGTGAATATGAATGAATTTCTGTCCTTGTTTATACAAGTGCAACTCCAGTGTCACAGTAGTGTAAGAAGCTGAGTGTCCTTACTAATTTCTTCAGTCCTTCATGGGAGAAGAGCATGGTTTTGTTTAAATGCTTCACAAATTATATAAATCAAATTTCTCATGCAAATAGTATATGGGTAAAATTCCCAAAGCTGCAGAAAGTGACAAAGAAGCCTAAGTCCCATTTAAAGTCAATAGTTTTCCACATGTATGTAGAAGTCAGTGGAACAGAAGATCTACTCCTGGGGGAATTCTGCACCACTGCACATGCGCAGAATTCCTGTGCCACACAGAATTCCCCCCTTCCCCTGCAGAAAAACACATTCTGCTGGAAAGATGCTGCAGTTACACCTTACAAGGGGCCACTGTGGTGCCAGAACAGAGATCAGCTGCTCCTGAATCAGCCTAAGCTGCAGATAGGGAACAGAAGAGGCTGTCTTCCTCACAGCACCATGCCTGTGAGGCCAGGTCGGGAGGCACAGGATATGGAGGGGACTGCTGAGGGGACACACTGGGGTGGGGGCTGAATGGGAGTGGGGGTGTAGGGACACATAGGGGGGTGTAGACACACCTGGGGATGAGGATGAGGGGGATGAGTAGGGGTACAGGGACACATGGGAAGGGACACATGGGGGAAAGGGAGGTGGCTGAGTGAGGGTGCAGGGATACATGGAGATGGGAGGGAGGGGTGGCTGAGTGGGGGGTGCAAGGAAACATGGGATTGTGGTGTGCAGTGACAGATGTGCCTGACTGAATGAGAGAGGCTGGGGTCAGTCAGGGTCTGCATGGTGGAGATTCCCTAACAATCCCTCCCCTCCCAAACCCCCCCACAAAACTTGTTCTATACGTCTCCCACCCACACCCAACAACCTCCCAGGTTCAACAACAGGCTCCTTCCCAGCAACTGCTTCTGTCTCCCTCAGCTCCTCTGTACCCGTGACTCTCCCAAGCCTTTGCATTGCTTTTGAGGGGTGCAGGGAACACATTTTTGTATTGCAGGTTAAATTAATCAGACTTCTGTATTAATATGCCTAGTAAAGAGTCTTTGTCAAAAAGCACTTCCTGAATCTTGTGTTGCCTGTATTGTTACAGACAGTGCCATCCCTAGGGGGGTGCAGGCCCTGGGGCGGAAGTGACAGATTCGTCTCTTCCAGGATCAACCATGCCGGCCAATTGCACCGGCCCGTGGGGCCCCCCAAAGCGCGGTGCCTGGAGCGGTCGCCTCTGATTCACCCTAGGGATGGCTCTGGTTACAGACATAGTTGCTGACAGGTATTTTGAAATAAATTACCAAAATAATTGAAACTGGTATGATTATATTGTGTTATATTGACAAAAAATATGCAGAATTTTTAATTTTTTGGCACAGAATTCCCCCAGGAGTAAGGAGCCTAAAACTCATTGATTTTTTCAAAGGGACTCAATCTTGTGTCACTTTATGCACTTCTGAAAATGTTATCCCACATCTGTAAATCAGAGTGACTGGGAACTTTTGGACTGGACCAGCCTATCATTCTTTTTGTATCCCAGTCAGATGGCCATAAATCTGTGATGATGTGAAAGGAGGATCATTGGAGCTATGGTGATGGACATCAACTGAGGATCTAGTCCACAGTTTTTAAAGCCTTCTAAGTAGGTAGTCAAAATTATCACTAAGTACAAAGGTACTTTAAAATACAATAATGGGCCAAATTCAGAATCAATTGTGGTTCCAGGGTAAAGTTTTCAAAAATGTCCCTGTTACATAAAAGCTCTTGAAGATTTTATCCAATTTTTTTCATAAACTTGGGCTTTGGATCGGGACTAGTATGACTTAATTAAGAAAGACTGATTCCTTGATAACACTTGTAGTGCTGCCATATCTGAGTTATGATTAAACTTGACTGTAAAAAACACTTGCCGGCTGATGAGGGTTTTTAAACTTCCTTTTCTTGATTTTTAGATTTAACATTTCCATTCTTTGCAAAGGCTTGTAGCACTATGTAGTAATTATTTAAAAAAAACATTAAAACCTAACATATTTGTAAAACTATATATACATCAATGTCAGCTTAAACATAGCTGATGCATAGAAATTAAAATGAAATAAAATATCGATCATTTACTTTTCTTTAGTATTTTACCATGAACTAGATGTTAAAATGGACAACTTGACAAATCAGTACTCTAAGAAATGACAAGTACTGATTGAATTTATGGAAGCTATATATTTACCTTTACATCTTTGGTTATTCTGTACTCTAAGATCTGCAACTGGAATTTTGAAGACAAGAAAACTCTGATTGCAGAAAACATGAACAGCAAGGTGCCAAGGCGAAGGGTAGCTTGGGTCAGAATTTATGGGAAGATATAATGGATCTCTTAAAACCTACAATATCTAATTTCTGATTAGTCACTCTATATTTCACCAAGGGGAGCAGAATATAGCTCCGTGTTCTTAGTTTTGTAATGCATTGACTACATCCTTTTCTCTTTTGTTTTCTTCTGCCAATACCGTATGTTAACTGTTCTTGAATCTGCCCCCATGCTAGCATTGAAATCTAACAAACTTACTAGTTGTGCTGATATATAAAGTCTCCACTTATATTGCCATTTGCACTCCTCCTCCTTCAGTATAGAAAGGTCAGCCCCACAAATTCACTAGTTCAGATTTAGCAGAAGTTGGTAGTCTCTACTAAAACTACTCAATAACCTAAATGTATACAGTTAGACCTATGGTATGTGGACATAATGGCAGTATTTAGATTCAAACCTGCTTTATGAGACACAAGAAACAATGGCATGCTAGTGCTGTATTTCAAACTTGCACCATTATAACCACAGATACATTCATGAGATCTATCTGAGGCATTTGCTGTAAAAGTTAACTACTATTTTAAAAAGTCATGTACAAATAAGAAATAACCCACTTGGATAAGCAACCAGTAATTAATGAATTTGGAGCCACAGGACTTGAATGAATGATATGAGTGACACATGATCATTCCTCTTACATTACATCAAAGCTGGACCTAAATCAGACCAGATCTAGATCAAAGCTAGCTCAGGTATGTCTATGGGAGGGAGCTCCAATCACACCTTCTGATTGCATAGTAGACATGCCCTTAGAACTCAAGCAGATGGGGCCTTACCTAAAACCCATAGAAGTCAATAGGCTTTAGATCAGGTACGTCCATTTTGATATTAGTTCTATTAGCAACTGTATATCACTATGGTAACCTAATAATACCACAATACTATAATATGCAGGGGCCCCATGATTTAGTGCCAAAATGTTTCTCTGGTGATGTTTCTCTAAAAAGTGACAAATACTAATTCTCTGACTTAAGTGTTTGGATACTGTAGGCTGTTTTAAACAAAATACTTTGCTCTGGGACTTGGATTCCATATTTTGATTGGTATAACATGCTGCTTTATTTGAAGGTACTAGGTGTGGTTGGCACTAGAATTTGGCTGGCAATGTGGGTAAGCTTTGTAACAAATAGCCTTCTTAATCTGTTCATAAATTAATTTTTATCTTCTCACCCTTCTTTGTCAAACATTGCTCTTCCTTTCTGCTTTGGCCCCATTGTCTACATGCCTCATTCAGTAAGAGTTATTGGTAAAGACACATTGTGTCTGTTTCAGCTTGTGTAATGACTGCTCTGATTCCATCATTAGCATTGTCCCTGTGATCAACTGATTAGGGTGGGGAGCCCTTTATCTGATGCACAAAGCCCCTATAAATCATTGCTGTAGGATTGACAGATTTCATCTGGATCTTTGGAGCATGAATCAGTCTTCTTATGGTGTACAGCACTGTAGCACACTTTGTATAAATAGTATTTTGAGGGGAAGCAGGGCTGAGGGAATTACTGTTTCTGGATGCTGCTGATTGGCTTTCACCTGAGGCGCCAAGTAAAGAGTCATAGCTGTGGTGGACCAAGAGCTGTGCGCCTTTGATCCCTCAAATAAGAGTAACCCTGCTTAGGTCAAAGAACTATCTCACACTTTCCACCCATTGGGTCTACCTGCCAGCCATCAGAACCTAAAGTGGGATGGGGAGCAGGGCCGGCTCCAGGCCCCAGCGTGCCAAGCACGTGCTTGGGGCGGCATGCCGCGGAGGGTGCTCTGCCAGTTGCCGGGAGGGCGGCAGGCGGTTCCGGTGGACCGCCCGCAGGCATGTCTGCGGAGGGTCCGCTGGTCCAGCAGCTCCGGTGGAGCATCCGCAGGCACGCTTGCGGGAGGTCCACCGGAGCCGCGGGACCAGCGAACCCTCTGCAGGGACGCCTGTGGGAGGTACACCAGAGCCGTGGGACCGGCGAGCAGCAGAGTGCCCCCTGCGGCGTTCCGCCGTGCTTGGGGCGGCGAAATAGCTAGAGCCGGCCCTGATGGGGAGGAACCTAGATCAGGATCCTGTTGTTCTCCCAGGTCGGGGATTTGCTGAAGATTATGGTGTGGACTGAATCAAGAACGTCAAAACTTGCAGCAGTCAGTCAACATGCAGCCAAGCTATTGGCAGGAACTTCATTATTGTATGGACTGCATGTGTGTGTTGTAAAATTATAGCATGTACTGGAAAATGGGGATTAGTGTCATTGGAAAGATTATTTCCTTTAGATTTGCAGTAGGACATATTAGCTCATATGTATGACTTTGACTGCTTGAGTTGGCCCAGAATCAGTCCTCAACATAAGAAGCCTGGTAATGCATCACTGGAAAAGTAATTATCCAGAGATTTGGTCCATGGGCTTGATGTCAAAAAGCTGTATTTCATTTATACTCTGTTGTTGTAGCTGTGTTGGTCCCAAGCTATTAGAGAGATCATGTGGGTGAGGTAATCTCACCAACTTCAGTTGGTGAGGGAGACAAAGCTCTTTGTGTAAGCTCGAAAGTTTCTCTCTCTCATCAACAGAAGTTGGTCCAATAAAAGATTTCACTCACCTTGTCTCCCAAATTTCAAATATCCAACTTAACTTATTTACACTGAATAGATCCGTTGGAAAAGAATCTTCACTAATCATAGAATCATAGGACTGGAAGGGACCTCGAGAGGTCATCTAGTCCAGTCCCCTTCACTCATGGCAGGACTAAGTATTATCTAGACCATCTCTGACAGGTGTTTGTCTAACCTGATCTTAAAAATCTCCAGTGATGGAGATTCCACCACCTCCCTAGGCAATTTATTCCAGTGCTTAACTACCCAGACAGGAAGTTTTTCCTAATGTCCAACCTTAAACCTCCCTTGCTGCAATTTTAAGCCCATTGCTTCTTGTCCTATCCTCAGAGGTTAAGAAGAAAAATTTTTCTCCATCTTCCTTTGTAACAACCTTTTATGTACTTGAAAACTGTTATCATGTCTCCTCTCAGTCTTCTCTTTTCCAGACTAAACAAACCCAATTTTTTCAATCTTCTCTCATAGGTCATGTTTTCTAGACCTTTAATCATATTTAGACAGAGATTGTTTTACAGCACCCTAACTTCACATTCATAATTAACATATGAGGACTCCTCCATCCCACCCTAAAATGAAACACTGGAGATGATAAATTGATTTTTCTATCATTGTCAGTTAATATATTTAGTGGTTATATCTGGGGACAGGGAATCTGAACCTCCAAATTCTATTCTCATCTTTTTCACCGATTTACAATGTGATTGAGTCAATCAAATAGACTTTGTGCTTCAGTTAACTCATCAATAAGTGGGGATCACAGTACTTCCCTATCTTAGAGGATGTCACAATCAACGTTCTCTCTCTGATCT
This sequence comes from Gopherus flavomarginatus, assembly GCF_025201925.1. Taxonomy (NCBI): domain Eukaryota; kingdom Metazoa; phylum Chordata; order Testudines; family Testudinidae; genus Gopherus; species Gopherus flavomarginatus. The sequence continues at coordinate 19,286,395 of NC_066626.1, read as the reverse complement.
TCTCTACCAGTCCAGATGCTTGGGTTATAGTTCATCCCAACCAGTAGATAGGAGTATGTTGTCATCAAAAGACCTTGTATATCATCTCTAATAGCCATCTTTCAGATTCCAATTGTTTCTGCCTCCAGCAGCATGAATAGTAAGGGAGGACGTCAGAAGCTTTAAAACCTGCCTACAGCCAATCAGCTCCCTGTGCAGGACTAGTTTAGCTGGAGACCGCTCTGATCAGCCATGGCTGATCAAAGGCATAGAATCGGGAAATCCAGCTCTATGGGCCTCAGGTGGCTCCCTGAGGCCTCATGCCATTCAGAGTGCTTTGAGAACTTAAATCCCCTGCTTGTTCCCTAACTCCTGCCATGAGCAGCAGGAGAACAACAAAGGATCTTCTCTGATAACAGCAGCTGGGCTTCACAGCAGCTCCCTAGCCCTTGCAGAAGAGTCCAGGTAAGGAACAGAAGAAACCTCTCCAGCAGCCACAGCTGTTAAGGAAGGGGGAAATATTAGAAGGATAACTTCTTGGCAGTGAGATCAATCCACCTATGGAATAGTCTCCCAAGGGAAGAGAAGCCCCAGTATTTGGTAGAGGTAGACTGGACAAAACCCTGGGAATGGACTAGATGATTATGGTCTTGTCTACAGGGTGAGTTATGGCGCTGCAAGTCTGAAAGTGGATCCACAGTGCACAAGTTTGCCACGCTGTAACCTCTGGGTGGATGCTGCAACAGTGCAGCGAGTCCTAGAACACAGCTTCATCATGCTGTTGTGCAAAAGCATAGGACTTTCACTGCACTGTAGCAGTGCCCCCAACGGGTGGGGCTGGTGCTGTAGATTCACACCCCCTGGCTTGCTGCACACTAACTCGCCATGTAGACATGGCCTCAGATTCTGTATGCACCCAAAGAACATTTTCCTGTTAACAAGGCATATTCAAAATAGCTGTCCTTGCACAAACATACCCGCTGAAGACCTTTCTCCATGATCAGATCTCCCTGCAATTTCAAGGCCAATTCCAATGTGCTTTTCATGTCAGATGTTAAAGGCATTAGCAGCTCTGCTTCTGTTTGCAAAATACTTAAAGGAGTCTCATCTATCCCCACTATCAACTGCAGTCACAACATTGTGGTTGCAGTTTTTGTTGTTGTTGCACAAATGATAGAGCTAATATTTCACTACCTGATTTGTAGGTGAAATTGCACAATTAGAGAGCTAGGGCCAGCATCACTGATAGGCTGAGCTGCGCTTAGTGCAAGTCTGGGTTGAGGGAAGGCAGAGTTGATGGCACAAGAAAGTCCAAGTAGAAAAAGCTCTGTGATCCTTGGTGGTCATTATGGAAAGTGGAGAACATGTAGCTCCCGAGCCATGCCCTAAACCCTGGGGCCAGAAAGAGGGTGGTATAAGAACCACAGAACCAGAAACCCCATGCAGCTTATTAAACTGGCTTTAAATCTGCCCTGAAGATCTTCCAGTCTAAATTGATAAAACTGACAAAGGGTAAGGGTAGAAGCAAATCAACTTGTCCAGAACACCACTAGCTGTTACCTTCAGCCCCCAGCTAAAACCTCTCCAGCACATCATCAAAGATCTACAACCTATCCTGAAAGATAATCCCTCACTCTCACAGATCTTGGGAGACAGATCTGTCCTCACTTACAGACAGTCCCCCAACCTGAAGCAAATACCCACCAGTAACCACACACACAGAACAAAAACACTAACCCAGGAACCTATCCTTGCAACAAAGCCCAATGCCAACCCTGTCCACATATCTATTCAAGTGACACCATCATAGGACCTAATCACATCAGCCACACCATCAGGGGTTCATTCACCTGCACATCTACCAATGTGATATATGCTGTCATGTGCCAGCAATGCCCCTCTGCCATGTACATTGGCCAAACCGGACAGTCTTTATGCAAAAGAACTGGACACATCTGACATCAGGAATCATAACATTAAAAAACCAGTAGGAGAACACTTCAACCTCTCTGGCCATTCAGTAACAGATTTAAAGGTGGCAATTTTGCAACAGAAAAGCTTCAAAAACAGACTCCAATGAGAAACTGCTGAACTTGAATTGATATGCAAACTAGATACTATCAACTTAGGCTTAAATAGAGACTGGGAATGGCTGAGCCATTACACACATTAAATCTATTTTCCCCATGTTAAGTATCCTCGCAGCTTCTTGTCAAACTGTCTTAAATGCACTATCTTGATTATCACTACAAAAGTTTTTTTTCTCCTGCTGACAACGGTTCATCTTAATTAATTAGCCTCTTAGAGTTGGTTGGGCAACTCCCACCTTTTCATGTTCTCTGTATGTATATATGTCTCCTCACTATATGTTCCATTCTATGCGTCCGATGAAGTGGGCTGTAGCCCACAAAAGCTTATGCTCAAATAAATTTGTTAGTCTCTAATGTGCCACAAGTACTCCTGTTCTTTTTGCAGATACAGACGGCTGCTACTCTGAAACTTGTCCAAAGTCACACAGCAGCTCCATAGCACTGCTGGGCATAGAACCCACATCTTCTGACAGCCAGTGCAGCACCCTACTCCCTTGGCTACACTGCTTCTCTGGGATAAATGACACAGAAGGGAATTATTTGTCTTCATTCTCTAGAATGAAGCAGCTATGACGCTTGAGTTCAGGGCCTCCTCATTAACCACAGGAAGATTTAAAAACCCTAATTTCCTGAAGCTTTTCAGTGACTGCTTGAAGCTATTATAATAGTTCATGCTTCTTGGAACAGCACTCTCATTCCGCTGAAGTCTTAGTCAAGCGTGTATTATTATCTGTAAATTATATTGCCATTAACAATATCTGTAAGAGTAAACTTCAAACGGAGCAAGTCTAGGTAATAGCACCACAGGACTAGGACTCTAGCAGTCTAAAGGGAAGGGTGACAAATCAGTTAATTATTTCAAAATAAATAACAGATTTACCCCTCCGCTACAGCTTTGCATCTGTTTTATATTCTGTAGATATTATTCCACCCTCACTTTGATTCAAATACGAGTAGAGGAGAAAAGGAATGAACTATTTACATCCCTATTTTTGTCATTTTTCAAGAGGAGGTTTGGGGGCAAACTAAATATTGCATATTCTGACCAAATATCTATTTACTCCTAGTGAATCAAGTTCACATGCTTGCTCTTTTAAGTAGTGAACAGTGCCTCTATTACAGAACTAACCCCAAGCCTCTTTGCAAACACTAGTAGGCAGTGTTCTGCACGACAGTGAATCTCTGTTATTGCAATCCCAATAGGCAGGCCCTCCTTCCATTAGCTAGTTGTTTTGAAGGATGGTATTCACTTGAGACAATTTTCAAGCACATTTTAAAATTAGTGCTACAAGTGTCTATAATACTAATTATTGCTTATTTTTAATAGTTTGGTGTGCTGCATTGTTTTTATTACATGGCAGTATAGTTCACAACCATCACTTGGTCATGGCATAACTTCAGAAACCCAAGCATTTCTGTAATACATTCATTACCAGAACATTTCTTGCACTGTTAACTGCACCTGTGATGAATTTCTATGCCAGCTTGTGCTCACTTGCAAAGTTTCAGAGAGCTGAACTTGTCTCCCTACATGAATACTATATAAAGCTCAAATTACAGGGGCAGGGGGAGTGGGCGTGGGGAGTACTGGTATCCCCCCCAAGCTCTGCCCATAAGCCAAGCTCCACCTGCTTGAGAGGCCAGTCAACACAGATCATACAGATGTTTGAACTAGGCCATTTGAAGTGCAGATTATGGCAGAGCTAGAGGGCTGCTCACCTGGTCCCCAGATATATGTAGAGGACTATGGAGATTCTCTTGTATTACAGATGGGACTCCTTGTGATGTTGCCTGGATTGAGTCTGATGTGCAGGGCTGTGCCTGTATAAGTCACTGCTGCCAGAGCAATTCATTTTCCTCTGCCTCTGCTGGCATACTAGGGTGCGGTGGGCTCTTAAACCCTAGCCACTCGTTGTTTGAGCAGTTCTGTATCCTCCTTTATGAAGCTGCCCTTACAGGGCATGGTTAGGAGGGTATCAATTTTCCCTTCTTTAACACCACACTAACATTCCTGTGGCAAATGATTCCTTCTCCGTTTCTAGTGCTAACACCTATTACAGAATTGTAGCTCGTCTTCCTGCTGTCCTTTGGCGTTAGCTTTACTTCACTATTTTTCATTAACAGACACAAGAAGTAGCCTATTCCAGGCTCTAGGCCCTAACAAACAAAAGCCAAACGTTAATGGTTGAAGTGGGGAGGGGGGCTATGGGACTGATCAATTTTATGGTTGACTATTTGAGAATTATCACAGAGTGCCCTAGAGGAAATCCTCCGAGTGAAAATAAATAATAGGAAAATGACAGTACATCCCACAAAACACAGCTCTTCTAGAGAGATCATAAGAAATATCTTCACCTCCAGTTCTCCCAGCCCACCCACACCTAAGCCCTTCCTGAATACTCAACAAAACAAACCTCTCTCTCCATCTTTCTTCCTAATTTGGTTCCTCCTAGCCTGTGTTATTAGGGCTGATTTAGAACAACACTTCTACGCTCAATATACTGTAGACCTGGCCACCACAGAGCAGTAACACTATAAAACTGGAGGGGGGGCACTAGGCTGGTAAGAAGGCTTTAAATTGGTAAAGATGGTGTCTTTTTAGAGAAGAAGGTAGTGCTGGAGTTTTGATGATACTGATCTGAGATAAACGCACCCTAACTTCCAACCAGGCAAGGGGCCTAGCACTCCCTGACAGGCACTTGAGAAAACCAAGGGTGAATCCAACTTTTCTTCAAGCACAGGGGAAAAGAATCTCTCTCCCCTACTCAGAAGGTTTGGCTATTAAATTATAAGATAAGGGCATAAGTGAAATTATCTGCTATTCTGTAATGCGTTTTGCCACCTTAGTTTTAGGTTGATGCCCATCAAAGTGTTTCACCCAGAACTGTCCTTTCAACCCAGTGGCACATGTGGGGTGACGCACAGCCTTCCTAGAATGCCTCAAAGAAGTGGCCTCTATTATTGCCTGCAAATAATGGACAAATTCAAGAAGGAAAAGAAAAAACTAATGATTTTACAATCTGGCATGAAGTGCTAAAGCAGCACCTCAGCAGTAGCTCTCCCACTCATCTGCAAGTTAATGCTCTTCTGAAAGCACAAATGCCACACAAATACTCTTGGACTTCATTAAAATTAATCACAAAGGCTCTTCTTGTAATCTCTATAAAAATTTCCTCATTTCAGCTATTTGGAGCAACCTGTCCTCAGGCCTCATGCAGTTAATTGTCAGCACCTTCATTACAAAGATACTTTTAGAATTTTCCTGGAGATATTCTGTAAATTACTTTTGAGATACCTAGCTAGATAATAAGCATCAGGTGTTTGTAACAGATGAGAGACTGAGGAGACATAGTAAGTTATGAAACTCATATCCTGAATCTACCAAGTTATCAAAATAATTTATATTCCAGAGTTTGAGTTTAATTCTCTAATTACTAACCTAACATAATTTTGTTAGTATTTAATTGTAACATTCAGAACAAACATTTTCCCAAACTTGTGCTAAATCCAAATGCTATAGGAGTAGAAGAGGAGTTAAGGTTGCTTGGCAATCCCTCATACCGTTCTAGAATGTGGAAGTTAACAGCAAAAAAATGAAACCTCAGAGCCAGGAAGGGAAAATAGGGGCTGATTCTCATTTACCTAATTTACATTTTACTCTGTTCTGGAGTGTAGAGAAAGCTTTAAAATGGGTGTCAATTACACTCTGAGGCCCTTTTCAGCTGTCAGTATGATGTAGAGTGGCAATGAGAATGAGGCCATTTGTGTCCAAAGTATCACACAAATAAAAAGTAGAAAACAAAATCTGATTTAGGAACACTGTGCTCATGGCAAGTGGATGTTAAACAGAAGAGAATGGTATATGCCAGATACCAAGTAATCAATGAAATAGTACCATCAGCTTTACATAGCAGAGGTCACAAAATAGAGAAGGGTCCTGCATTCCTTGCACACCAAGAACTCCCACTAAATGCACTGGCACACAGGAAATTAAAAAAAAAATAGTCATTGAATGTTCGTCCCTGAGTTTTTAAAAACTAATGAGTCAAAACACCAACATTTCGTAGATCCAGTCTCCAAGTCTGGAAAATTTCAATATACCACATGTACTTTGGAAAAAATTTTTGTCAACAAAATACAACAAAATCTGAAGTGAACAGAGGTATTGTACTAAACTCTCAGATATCATAGGACTTATGGAAAAAATTTCCAAAAGCATCTAAGTCACTTGGGAGCCTAGCTCTATTGGCTTTCAATAGAGTTGAACATTTAGGTTGGACATGAGGAAAAAGTTCCTAACTGTCAGGGTAGTTAAACACTGGAATAGATTGCCTAGGGAAGTTGTGGAATCTCCATCTCTGGAGATATTTAAGAGTAGGTTAGATAAATGTCTATTAGGGATGGTCTAGACAGTATTTGGTCCTGCCATGAGGGCAGGGGACTGGACTCGATGACCTCTCGTGGTCCCTTCCAGTCCTGGAGTCTATGAGTCTATGAGAATTTAGGTATTTTAAAAAATGGAACTTAAAAGCTTTAAAAATGTCATGTCCCATTTTCAAGTGCCTATGTCCTATTGAATGCCACTGGAACTAAGACTCTTAAGTGACTTAGGTGCTTTAGGTCAGTGGCTCCAGCTTTTCCAGACTACTGTACCCTTTTCAGGAGTTTGATTTGTCTTGCGTACCCCCAAATTTCACCTTATTTAAAAACTACTTGCTTACAAAATCAGACACAAAACCACAAGAAGTGTCACACGCTATCACTGAAAAAATACTTAATTTCTTATTTTATACCATATAATTACAAAATAAATCAATTGGAATGTAACTACTGTACTTACATTTCAGTGTATAGTATGTAGAGCAGTATTAACAAGTCACTGACATTATGAAATTTTAGTTTGTACTGATTTCGCTAGTGCTCTTTATGTAGACTGTTTAAAACTAGGCAAATATCTAGATTTGTTGTACCCTCTGAAAGACCCCTGCATACCCCCAGGGGTACTCATACCCCTGGTTGAGAACCACTGATTTAAGTCATGGGGTGGAAGAGCCTTAAAAATTGTATCCTATAATATTACCACCAATTAAGGGGAAAGCTGGATGGCTCTGAAGATTCATAGTGGGATATAAGAACATGGTTAGTGGCTAAAATCCACCCAAGGCAGGTGGCGAGTGAAGAAAAGTCATGAACAACAGATGGGCTGAGAAAATAAGTTCTCCAGGGTAGGGACAGTCATTGTACTGTACAGTGTCCAGCACAACAGGGCCTATCATTGCTACAATAGGGGAAACAGCAACAGGCTGTTTGGTGGTGTGTGTTCTGGGCCAGTTGCTTCAGCCTGTTCCCACTGGACTATCCATCATCTCAACCCATCATTCCATCTGGCAGTCTCAGCAAAGAGGCCAAGAGCTCAATAGGAATGAAGAATGGACCATCCTCTTCAGTGAGTCCAATCAGAGCAAGATGAAGGCACAATGGCAAGTGGCTTGATCGGAGGTGTAGCCAGAAGTGACATTTCTACGGCTGCTGCACAAGTGGCACCTATGCAGAGAATAAATAGAAGAGCCCGAGGACTCTGATCCCAGTGACTGTTGGTCTTGCCCTGTTTGTGAACTTTACATTCATTTAAAACTCTACTCTCACACAATGCTGGGGTCATCTACAAGGGATTGCATAATAACTCCCACCTCAGGTCTAGGCAGAGTGATAAAGTATCATTGTTAACAGAAACATTTTCCACCTGAAAACTAACGATAACAGTAAAAAGCAGTGTCTCTGGAGGAATTTCCTGGGCCGTAAGAAAGAGACAGCAACAAAGTGAGGGAACAAAAGAGGCAGCTCAGAGCAGACTGTCCAGAGGAGGAGGAGGTACAAGCTCGTGCTGCTATACCTATGGATGAGCTAACCACTGCCCAGTGACGGCTCCAGGCACTAGCGCTCCAAGCATGTGCCTGGAGCTGCAAGCCACGGGGGGTGCCCTGCCAGTCTCTGCAAGGCAGGCAGCCTTTGGTGGCTTGTCTGCAGGAGGTCCGCCAGTCCCACAGATTCGGCGGCAATTTGCCGGCAGGTATGCCGACGCTGTGGGACTGGCGGACCTCCCGCAGAAAAGCCGCCGAATCTACGGGACTGGGGACCTCCCACAGGCAAGCTGCCGAAGGCAGCCTGCCTGCTGTGCTTGGGGCGGTAAAAAAGCTAGAGCTGCCCCTGCCGCTGCCGCTAACAGGAGCTGCTCAAAGGCAGGGATCAGCAAGCAAACACCATGGTGCAGGCCCACACACGGCTACTTCACAACCTGAGGATTCCAGCAGAGGGGGCTGAGGATAAGAAGAACAGGGACACAACCATTTCCCTTTCAGCATTAATGAGAGAAACTGATGTGCACCGTTTGAGCACTGGATGCTGCTTTGAAATTTGCTCTGCCTCTAGAAACATGATAAAGTTAGGCCCCCAGACTTCAGCTGGTCCTGTTGGGTTCCAGGAAGTGGCATACTGCAGGTGGGAGTGTTCAGGCAGAGTTCTGCAGCTGCGCTATTAGTTTATTTCCTACAGTTATTCAGCTTTCATTTTCTTGAGATATACTACTGTATTTTAAAATGCCTAACTAGCTAATATCTACTGATTTCAATACAGCATTAAATATGCATCCCACCATCATATTAACGTGAGGAAGCAGCTTGAAAATTAGATATTATTTATGTTGCAGTAGTACATAGGTGCTGTACCCACAATGAAATATGCGACAGTTCCCACCACAAACTGCTTACAAAGTGTGTGTTTATATACATTAGGCATGCTTGTGAATTTTCTTTGGAGATACATGCAGTACACACCTCGTACTGGAAAGGAATGGGTTGAGCTACTTTGGGCTCAAGCAGCCCCAGCACACCACACCTGCAAAGTATGTATGGGCTGCAGGAGGAGACCAGACCTGCTCAATAGGAAGCAGTCAGTGGAAGTCAATAGACTCACACTGTTAGTACCTATGAGGAAGCCCTGCTGCCTGAGATCTTGGCTGTTAAGACTCCCAGACCTGATAATACAGAGCTGTGCAAAGTTATTGGCGGAACACTGTTTGTGCTACTTTGCCAGCTCTGCTAAATGGTTTAACAAGCCTCTTATTTAAAATGTAATAAGCATTGAATCTCAGCTGGTAGCTCAAAGATTTCAAGCTCTTTCTGTGCAAAATTCTGCACTTGTGACTCTTTGAGCTGGATAGAATTTAGCATCCATCTGAATGAAATCAAGATATGGCAAACATTCGAAGTATCTACGTGTACTAAGGATTATGGAGGGGATGAATCATTATTTACAATGGAAGAATTTTTTCATATCCTATGTGGGGAAACACATCCACTACGCAGAGCTCTCTAGAAAGACTCATCTTGACCCCAAAGATCACAGAAAGGGAATGGGTTGGCCAACTATACTCATTTATTCCAGTTAATGAGCCCCTCCCCCAGGAGCAAAAAGCCTTTACAGAGCAGCAGTATCGGCAGAGTTACAGCGCCACTCAGAGAGCGCTGAAGGGAAACTGCTGTTGTGTGTTCACACTGTCAGCTGCCTGCGCAATGGCGTGTTCACACTTGCTGCGGTATTCGGAGCGGTGCACTCTGGGTAGCTATCCCACATAGCATCTTTTCTTCTTCTGCTGCTATTAGTTGTGGGAAGGCGGAGGGGGTCATGGGACATCCTGGGTCCTGTCCCAGTGCCCCGTGATACATTGCTTCACATCCCAGCAATCCCTGTGCTTCCGGCAGCATTTGGCGCCATCTTTCAACGGTTTGTGTACTGCGCTCTCTGCCTCTTCAGTCTGCAGGAATGGATCCTGAACTGTTGACCAATATGCTGCTCGCTCTCACTAACACGTCATGAGTGGCAGTGGAGCTATTCCTTAAACTACAAAGGCAAGAGGAGTTCGATATTGATCTCACCACGCACAGTAGCTATGACATGGGATTGCTTGTGAAATTCACGGAGGTGCTGACCACAGTGGAACGCCACTTTTGGGCTCGGGAAACAAGCACTGCATGGTGGGATCACATAGTCATGCACGTCTGGAATGACGAGCAGTGGCTGCAGAACTTTTGGATGAGGTACTGTGTGGTGAGCTCGCCCCAGCCCTGCGGTACAGGGACACGAGAATGAGAGCTGCCCTGTCGTTGGAGAAGCGCGTGGTGATTGCACTGTGGAAACTGGCTACTCCAGACTGCTACCGATCGGTCACTAACCAATTCGGAGTGGGAAAGTTGACCGTTGACTCACGTTGACAGAAGTGTGCAGGGCCATTAATCACATCCTACTCCAAAAGACCATGACTCTGGCCAATATGCATGACGTGGATGGCTTTGCACAAATGGGCTTCCGTAACTGCGGAGGGACGATACATGGCATGTATATTCCAATTCTGGCACTAGACCACCTAGCCTCCGAGTACATTAATTGGAAGGTATTTCTCTATGGTTTTCCAGGCACTTGTGGATCACCATAGGCATTTCACAGACATTAACACAGGCTGGTCCAGAAAGGTGCATGACTCATGCATCTTTCGGAACACTGGCCTGTTCAGGAAGCTGCTAGCAGAGACTTTCTTCCCGGACCAGAAGATCACTGTAGGGGAAGTCGAAATGCTGATTGTGATCCTGGGAGACCTTGCCTACCTCGTAATGCCGTGGCTTACGAAGCCATACACGAGGCACCTTGACAGCAGCAAGGAGCGGTTCAACAACCAGGCTGAGCAAGTGCAGAATGACTGTTGAGTGTGCTTTTGGCCATTTAAAGGCCCGCTGGCACTGCCTATATGGGAGGCTGGCCCTGGCCGATGACAATATTCCTATGCTTATAGCTGCATGCTGTATGCGCCATAATATTTGTGAAGGGAAGGTGAAAACTTCACACATGACTGGACCACGGAGGCTCAGTGCCTGGAGGCTGAATTTGAGCAGCCAGAGACTAGGGCTATTAGAGAGGTGCAGCAAGGGCTGGGTCTGGCTTTTTTGCCGCCTCAAGCAAAAAAAAAGGGGGGGGGGCGCCGGAGCAGCAAAGCAGGGGAAAAAAACAAAAAAACACAGCGTGGCCAGAGTGGCAAAGCAGGGTGGGGGGAACAAAAAAACGGCGCAGCTGGAACTGCAAAGCGAGGGGAAAAAAAAAAAACCTGCAGCACAGCCGGAGCGGTAAAGCGGGGGGAAAAACAAACCAAAGGAAAAACGGCACGACTGGAGCAGCAAAGCAAGTGAAAAAAAAAAAACAACCTGCGGCACAGCAAACCTGAGGGGGGGCAACAAAACAGAAACACGGCGCGGTGGGAGCGGCAAACCGGGGTCGGGGGGGACAAAGGCACGGCTGGCAAAGCAGGGAAAAAATAAAACAAAAAACCCTACAGGGCGGCCGGAGCCAGGGGACTCCCTGAGCTGCAGAGTGCGCGCCCGCCCGGTCGAGGGGGAGGGAGCGGGGGGGAGAAAGAGAAGGGAGGCGGACAGTGCTGCAGCAGGGAGCTCACTCCACAGCCCCGATCACCACGCTGCCTGCGGGAGGGCTCCACGCTGCTCCGGTTGGCAGGGAGGGAAGGACGCAAGCTGCCCTGCCGAGTTTGCTGCAGGGCGCTCCCCTCCTCCGCCCCCTACAGGGCAGCCAGAGCAGCAAACAAAAAAAAAAGTGGCCATGCCGCCCTAGGATTGGGCTAATGCTGCCCCCTAGAATCTGCCGCCCCAAGCACGAGCTTGCTCAGCTGGTGCCTGGAGCCAGCCCTGGGTGCAGCATGGGGCTATAAGGATCAGGGATGCAGTGAGGCAGCAATTTGAAGCTGAAAGCTACTAATATTTGGTGCTATCCTCAGGAGTGCAGCGCTTGTAATGCTAGGAGGTGATTGTGATTGGTGCAGATGATGCACTATGAAGGTTTAAGAAAATTGCCTGTTGCTTTGCAGGGCTCTGTTTGCTATCAATTAATGGAATAAAGATTGCTTTCAACCCAAAACAATTATTTTTTCCCCTCCCCTCTGATGTTTTTTAATAAAACAACAACACATCAGCACTGGGGCGATGGGGGAAGAGAGGTTCCCAGGAGGAGATGGGGTCCCAGGAAGGTTAAAGATTTGTGCATGTCCAGGTATCATATGCAACCTTGTCCTCTGGAGTACAGTGCAGGGGGTACTGTAATTCAGCAGGGCTAAACTGCAGAGGAATGGGTGTTGAGTGCAATGGGTACTGGGAGTCTGCAGGGCTGCAATGTGACGGGGCAGGAGTGAAATGCAGTGGGTACAGACTGAAGCCAGGAGGTTGGTAAGAGTGTGTTGGCAGTGTCTGGGGGGTGCATGAGAAAGAGTTTTGCGACAGCAGGCGCAGAGCTGCTCAGTTTGCAGTGCTAGTAGAACCTGGAAGGTGTCCGCCTGGTGCTCCATAACCTTTAAGAGCTGCTCTATGGCTTTGCTCCAGCGCGATGCAGTCTCCTTTCAGTCCCTCTTCTCGCTGTTCCACCACTCCTTCAATTCTTGTTTTTCAGCTGGAGAGTGCATCATGACATCACGCAGAAAGTCCTCTTTAATTCTTCATGGCCGCTTTCTAATTCTGCGCAGCCGTTCAACTGGTGATAACAAAGAGGGAGGCTGGGCTCCCAAAGTTATATCTGTGAAGCCAAAATGCAACGTTTTACAGAAGCAGTGTTGTTTGCCACACAGAGACCACTGATTCAGTGATTTAAAATACAGCCACTATTCACATACCTGTTGCTAACTGGCTGACCCCAGGCAAGCATGAGCCACAAGACCCCCAAAATGGTGAGTAACCACAGGGGCAGGGGAAATCAGGGTTCCAGGACCGTACTGCACACTGGGCATGTGGCTCCTGGGGACAGCCAGCACCGAGGGGGGGGGCCTTATAATCATTCCTGTCCCCACATTTTCCACAAGCTGTGATCATTATGGAAGATATCTCGCTGCTGAAGGTGAGCAGAGAATCAAGAGAGAGTCTTCTCCAAGACTGTGGCTTCCGCTCTGGCCCTTATGCCTCTCGCCTGTGTGTAGCAATGGTTCCCCCCTACCCAGTGTCGGCAGTGGCACAGGAAAGTTACCCTTAATGGGGCAAGAAACAAAGCAGCTCTGCCAAAGAACCTGCAGCAGCAGATTGCCCAGTATCTCCATGAGAGTTATATAGAGATCTCTGAGGCAGATTCCTGTGAAGTGAGGGAGTCAATCAATACCCTATTCTGCTGCTCAGACTAGGCATGTGGTGGTATATGTATCATACAGGCACAAGCCTGCTATACAGGCACAAGCCTGCTTTCTGCACCCCTCCTGCCCCCAACAACTCGCCTCAGTGATTCCCTAAATCAAAGCCACTTACCAGGGGCCACCTCCTCCTGTTTGTGCTTTGCCAAGTTCCAACAGCTGTGACTGGCTAGTCTCTGCTGGGGTAGAGAAGAGCTCCTGGATGCATGCCTCTCTGACCTCCAAGTCATCCTCTGCCTCTGGGTCCCCCTCCACATCCTTGTCCAAGATTTCCTCCTCCTGGCTTGGTCCATCTCAACTGGCACATGAGCCACCAAAGTATCCACAGTGGCCTTCGTATTTGAGGTGGGGTGGCCACTGAGTATCGTGTCCAGCTCTTTGTAGAACCGGCAGCCCATAGGCGCAGCACTGGAGCAGCGGTTTGCCTCCCACACTTTGTGGTAGGCATTCTGCAGCTCCTTCACTGTGACTCTGCACTGCAATGTGTCCCGGTCATGACCCCTTCCTGTCATGCATCATGAAATCTGTCCATAGGTATCAATTCCTATGGCTGGAGCGCGGCTGGGATTGGACAGCCTCCTCTCCCCAAATGCTGATGAAGTCCAGCAGCTTGGCATTGCTCCAACAGGGATCACCTGGTGTATGGAGCAGACATGGTCACCTGGAAAGATGCGCTGAGACCACTGCACGTGTCGCCGAGCAAACAGGAAGAGGACTTTCAAAATTCCCAAGGAATTTAAGAAGGGGGCTCATGACTGGTCACCTGAAGGCAGGGCAGTAGAGTTCAAACCAATGACCAGAGAGGTGAGAACAGGCCAGTCGCAGAGCTGTAATCGACCTGGCTGTCTACACTGGCACGGAGGTGCTGTAGCCCCAGCGCAGAAAGCTGTACGCCTCTTGTTGGGGTGGGTTTTTTTACAGCGCTGCAACTGCTTGGCTTGGCAGTGTGTACAGCTTGGGAGTTACACTGCAGAAAGCTGCTTCACTGTGCAGAAATTTGCCAGTGTAGACAAGGCCTTTGTTGTAACACTTATTCTCTCTCCCTCTGAGTATTGACTGACTTATTTTCATCAGATCCCCTGGTTAGCCATCCTCAGATCTGGGAGATTATTTTCTGTCAGTATGAAACTACCATCATACTTGATCCAACACTCCAATGAAAGAGAGCAAACAAACTCACTTACTAGAACAAATCTGTGAAGATTTCAAATTAAATTTTCTCTCAGTCCAGGCTGCAGCTCTGGAGAGACATAGCAAAAGTACTGCAGTGTAGGGGTTTCGAGTGAGGAGCAAATGTCATTTTCGTGCCATCTGGATTCTGGATCTGAAAAGGGCCCTGGTGTAAATTAGAGCAGTCCCTGGGACTGGCAGCCTTTTCACAGCTGCCCATGGGCTGTACCACAGCCCAGAATCCCAATAATGCCATTGCTACATGCTATGGGCATGCTTCCTTCTTCCCTTAATCCACCCCCAACACACTCCCTATGCCAGGGCTTGAAAGGGGAGACAGAATAGGGCTGCTTGTGTTGTCTTATGCTGCTCCTGTACTGGACAAATGCTCCCCTCCGCACCCTCCCGAGCCTGTTGCAGTTCCTTTACAGTCTACATATCCCACTCCTGGAATCAGCTCCCATCTAATCTAAGAACCACGATTTAGAGAATTGCCTTCAATCAAAAATAGGCCCAGAGATTGTCTCTGATCATCACCAAATTTGGGAGGGAGAGAGATGAGGTAGAGAAATGGAGGAAACCTTGATTGAGGGAGGGAGGAAATAGAAATTTGCTGGACAAAAGAAGCTTTATCCTGCCACACTGAGTGCATCTTGCAAGGTGCAGAGTCTCCTCAGCTCCTCTTAAAACCTACAGCAGTGGAGATTGCTGAGCACCACACAGACTCAAACCCTGTGTCTCAACACATACAATGAATATCTTGAATTCAGTAAGAATTCCATATATCTGGATGTACAACATACACACCCATGTGCCAAAGAAATCCTGCAGTATGTGTGCTTCAGTCAGACAGGATATAATAATCTGAGATCTATCCTGCTGCTTATAAAAGGGATGCATGAAATGTATCCATTTTGCTCCTTCACAATATAAAAGAATGACCATGTAGCATGTTTCGGACACATCTCAGACAGAATAGAATTTAAAAAGAAAACTACTTGGTATGCCGAGAGATGTGATGAGCAGAATATGTAATTATTTATTCCTGGGGGAATTCTGCATCACTGTGCAGAATTTGTGTCCCCTTGCAGATTCTTTTTCTCAGTTAGAATGTATTTTCTGCAGAGAGGCATTGCAGTTACGTGTTTCACCAACTAGGGGCCACTGTGGTGCCAGAAGAGCAGGGCCGGCTCCAGGCACCAGCGCAGGAAGCAGGTGCTTAGGGCAGCGAATAGGAAGAGGTGGCACGCCTGAGTCTTCAGCGTCAATTCGGCGGCAGGTCCTCAGTCCCTCTCGGAGGGAAGGACCGGCTGCCGAATTGCCGCCAAAGAATGAAGTGGCGCGGTACAGCTGCCGCTGAAGTGCTGCCAATCGTGGTTTTGGGGGGTTTTTCCCCCTTCACCGCTTGGGACAGCAAAAAAGCTGGAGCCGGCCCTGCAGAAGAGAGTGAAGCCAACTCAACGGCCATAGCAGTGAGCTACAGCGGAAGGAAGGAGGCTGCGTTCCTCAGAGTGCCCTGCTCACAGGGCCAGGTCAGGAGGCACATATGTGGGCTTGGTAACAGAGTGGAGCACACGGGGCTGCTGGGGGATCACAAACTGGGGTTCAGAAGGGCTAGTGTGGGGACAGGCTGGGATGGAGGCTGACTGGGAGTGGGGCTGCAAGGCCACAGGAGAATGAGGGGGAGGAGGGCTGCAGGGGGAAATGGGACAGATGTGCCTGACTGAATGGTAGAGGCTAGGGGTCAGCGAGGGTCTGCATGGGGGAAGCTCCCCAATAATCCCTCCCACCCCTAAAACAGCTGTTCCATACTTCTCCCACCCATACCCAGCAACCCTCCAAGTTCATTCCCAGGCTCTTTCCCTCTTCCTCAACTCCACTGTTACCTCTGACTCCCGCAAGCCTTTGTACTGCTTCTGAGGGGTGCAGGAAATGCAGTTCTGTATTGTAGTTTAAATCAGTGATTCTCAACCAGGGGTATACGTATGATTTCCATGGAGTACATCAACTCATCTAGATACTTGCCTACTTTTACAATAGGCTACATAAAAAGCATTAGCGAAGTCAGTACAAACTAAAATTTCATACAATTGCTCTATATACTATACGTTGAAATGTAAGTTATATATATATATATATATATATATATATATATATATATATATATATTCATTCCAGTTGATTTATAATTGTATAATAAAATTTTTCAGTAATACAGAAGTGTCACAGCACTCTGGTTTTATGTCTGATTTTGTAAGCAAGTAGTTTGTGAGGTGAAACTTGGGAGTACACAAGACAAATCAGACCCATGAAAGGGGTGTACGGTAGCCTGGAAAGGTTGAGAGCCACTGGTTTAAATGAATTACTCAAAGTTTGTATTAATATGCCTAGTAAGGAATCTTTGTCAAAAAACATTTCCTGAATCTTTTTGTTGTTGTTGCTTGTATTGTTACAGACATAGTTGCTGACAGGTATTTTGAAATAAATTACCAAAATAATTGAAATTGGCATGATTATATTGTGTTGTTTTGACAAAATATGTTGAATTTTGCAGAATGTTAAAAATATTGTGCACAGAATTTTTAATTTTTTGGTGCAGAATTCCCCTAAGAGTAGTAACTGAAAGAAGATGAGCATTTAGAGTCAGTTCTTCAGCTGATGTGAGCTAGTGTGATGGCTGTTGTGACTTCAACTGAGTGGTGTTGATTTATATCTGGTAAGGATCTGTCTGAAACAAAAAGGGATGATTGCACAAGCTGAGGGATGTGTAGTGGGTCAGAACAAAATCTCTGGAAAGAATGGAATAGTTTCTCAGTTGGTGGAAATGCACCAGTTTACATTGACTTCAGTGGAACTATGCAGATTTACACAAGCTGAGAAACTAACAGGAAGGAAAAAATGGTGACCACACTAAGTCAGCAAGTATGGGTTCAAAACATGCATGGCTGTCTCTACTGTTTTTGCCGCCCCAAGTAGCGCGCCGAATTGCTGCTGCAGATGGTGGGGGCAGTCCATGTGCCCTTAGGGTGGCACACATGTTTCTGCGGCAGCAGCAATTCGGCGGCAGTTTCTGTCTTCAGCCGGAAGACAAAAGCTGCGCCACCGCGGGCAGCTGAACATAGAAGCTGCCGCTGAATTGCCGCCGCCGCCACCGAAACGTGCCAGCTGCCCTAACGGCACACAGACTGCCCCCGCCATCCACCGCAGCAATTCGGCGGCATAAACACACAGACTGCTGTCTCTTGCAGACTGCTGCCCCAAGCACCTGCTTGGGATGCTGGTGCCTGGAGCCGGCCCTGAAAACATGTATTTAGCAGTTTCTCAGATATTTTGCCTAAATGGTTTGGTCTAGTGCAAACATAATGGAGAAACCATGCTGAACAAGGCAGGATATTTTACTCACTTTTATCTGACAACCGGGCTATTGAATACAAACTGGCTTCTTGATTTCTTCAGTGTTGTGACAGTTAGCATCTCCCCCTAACAACTAGTAGCCTTATAATAGCTGGCACCCATTAGGAGAAATTGGACACCTCACGGACACAGTAGCCTGAACTTTTGAACTGTCTTTCCTTATCAATCTTGAGGCAGTTGAAGCTGGTCCTAAGCTATTTTTGCTGAGCAAATTGCAGAAGTACAAGGTTTGCTAACCACCAATCAAATGCTAACAGGACCGAAGCCTGTGTGTGAGTGTATATAAAAGATTCTTGGTTTTTGTATGGAGTAGAGTTTTTTGTACCAAGTTACAGAACTCTCCTTTCTTCTGCAGAATAAAGCAACCTTTCCTTATCCCTGTCTGGCTGTCACTGGCTCTTAGCTAGGCGGACCCGACATTTCGGTAACAGTGTGGAGGCCAAACCCGCATAGCTCCATTGATGCAGGCTGATTTACACCCATGGGAGGGATCTGGTCCCTAGATACCTATTCAAGTACAGCACATACTAGTCATCTGACACTTCACTGCAACCTCATGTTCTTCGCCGCAGCACAAGAGTTCTCCTGGGGAAGTCACCCACAGCTCCAACTCTGCCAAAGGGTTTTTCCATTTAACTTCGGGCCGCCTTTGTTTTCGCCCCTTCCCTGCTGGGCACGAGACCGTTAGCCGGGGGGCAAAGCGCAGAACCGCCTACCCTCAGGCTCGGACTTTTCTCTTTAATTTCTCAACAGTCCTTATTGCAGCCCCGCTGCGACCCGCAGTCTCCCCTGGAGGCATCGCACGTGCCCTGCCCCAGGGGCTCGGGAAGTGCCTCACCCTCAGGGCGGGCTTCAAAACCGGGCTGGGGGCAGGGGCGGGAAAACTTACTCGGCCCGTTACCGACGCTCTGAAGCGGCCCCGGGGCCGGAGCTGGTGCCTGGCCCTGCGCGGCGGGACCCAGTGCCCGGGGCGGAGGCTCTAGCCCGCTCCCCGCACCTGCCGGCCGTGGGGCTCGGCCCCTACCAGGCGGGGGCCCGAGGTGCGAGTGCGGCACCAGCCGGACTCCCGCGGCGCGAGGCAGGAGCAGGGGGGAGGGGTCCTTCCCTCAGCGCGCGGCGGGCTGCGAGCCCCGCCCCCGGCGCTGGGCGGGAGTCTGAGGGGTCTCGGGCCGGGGGCTGTGGCGGGCGCGAGCCCCGCGGGGGCGGGGCGGGGGTTTCCGTGGGGCTGAAGCAGCAGCTGACTGGAGCCTGTCTCGGAAGGGGGCGGGGGGGCTTCGCCCAGGAGCCTTGACGTAACCCGGAGGGACCGCGCGCCCCTTCTTAAGGAGCCGCCACGAGCCCGGGCAGCGACGGGAGCCGGACTCGGCGCTGGCGGAGGTAAGGCGGGGGGCGGGCTCGGGGCACGGGACGGACTCCAGCACCCCGGACAGCGCCGGCAGGGAGCCCCAGGGCGCTGCTGGCGCCTGGCTCGGGGCTCCCCGGAGCCGGGCGGGTCCCCGCGGCTGCCCTCACGCCTGCGTCCGGGCGGGGACCCCGGCGAGCTGCACCCGCCCGTAGCGCCTCCTGGCCCCGGGCTCGCCCAGCAGAGCCCCGCCTGGCAGGGGTTCTGGGCAGGGGGCTGCCGGTCGCAGCTCTCACTCCCGGGGGCGGGAAACATGCACCTGCTGGGACAAAACCTGCAGCTGAAGCAACTCGTTGTCCCGGGCCAGGAAATCCGCGCTCAGCCCCCGCCTGGCGGTCTAGTGCTCGGCGCTGTGCTAAAGGTGACAGACACACAGCTCCCCACGCGCTCCGTGGCGCTGGAGAGCCGGGCGTGTGTCCCCCGCGATCCCGGGGGCCGGGATAGACTAGTTCTCTCTGTTTAGATTTAGTGACCTCGGGGGCTCTGGGGTCTTAAAATATTGAACTATTACAAAAGGCTACTGCAATGTAGACAGCCACTACTTCAGACCGGACATATTTACTGTGGGTCGATAGGAACATTTTGAGCAGCCTTGTTTGACCATTCATGGGAAAATAAACACACCCATGAGAAGTTGCAATCTGCACTACTTAAGTTGCATGTAACTCTTGTCGCTTGGCTGACAAGTAAATACTCAACCCCTTTGCTCTTTGTGGAGAAGGCAGAGTACTCTGCTCTTGAGGCAAAGACCCTCTTCTTATAAATGCATACTCTGAATAGAAGCCAGAACAAGAGATCACCTCAGATATACCTTTAATGCCAAATTGCCGAAAGAGCAATTACTCTGGGGACAGGCAGCTTAACTCCATTTAAACTGCAACAGCTATGGGGATTTATGCTACTATAACATTTGGCCCCAAATCTTTCCATTTTGGAAGAGGGCATCTTCTCCTAACGAAAGCATGTAGCTCCTCAATGAGATGTAGCTACCAACAGAGTTTGCCGAGAGAGTATTTGGTGAATAGTTCCCTGTCATCGCTAGGGATGGTTTTCTCAATATTTTCATTTTATGAGATTTGATTTAAGTCTAAGTATTTGTTATGTTCAGTGTCTAGACTGATAAATCAATCACAGTTCTTCTATCTGAACCATATTATATGGATGCTACAAGTTAATGGGCTGAAATATATCGCACAAATCACTCTCCCTAAAGTTTTTCTAAATTTCAAAATAATGGAAGAATTTCAAAGAAGGTCCTAGAGGATGCAAACAGCATGTTTGGAGTGGAGGGTAATCAGAACTCCATGTAAAGACTAGACTTCAGGGAATCTTCCTCCAGTTATTTTTAGAGCTGGTTGAAATTTTCCAGGAACATTTCTGAAAAATTGTAAAAATATTCACCATTTTTTCCCAAACAAATGAAGCTACTAAGACTCCTATATCTTAGTTTACATCCATCATCTGGATGGGACTGGCTTTTTGGGAATAGATAAAGCCTTTTACCTCTAAATCATCAATTAAAATTTGCTTTGGTACTGACCAAAGAGTACTTATTTAATTGCTGTCTGGTGGCTTGTAGGGTAATGTGGACTTATGGAAGAGTTTCCAAGTACAAAAACGAAACAGGTGTTACAATGGCTGATCAGTATAGCTACATACACCAGATTGCTCTCCATCCAGCTGGCAGCATATTCTTTAACAGGACACCAACTTAACTATCACACTTCTGCCTGAAGTATTTATATTACTGGCAGCATCAGAACTAAAGAAGAAAAATACTCTCTTTATTGGGAAGCATTGAGGCCTAGTAAGTTGGCCTACTTGTGCCTCAGTTTCTCTATCTATAAAACAGGGATAAAGATACACCTACTTTGTAAAGTGCTTTGAGATTTACAGGTTAAGAGAGCTAGCTATTATGTGCATTTTTATCTAATCGGTTCACTATTTAGCCTGCATTATGGTCAATCTCTTACACAACTTTTGGTTGTGTGGCTCTTTCCTGTTAAATGAGAGGTTTTTTAGAAAATAAAATAAATAAAGCCAAATATTGCTAGGGGAATCAGAGGCAGCTGTAGCACCTGAATGACTTTAAACTCACACTTTTTTTAAACTGACTAGATTTGATGTTGACAAAAGTCAGTGCAAATGGGTACATATTGTACTACATAGTAAGAGTGGGAACTGTAATGGGGAAGGGCCTCATTAAGAGTATCCTAATATTGCCACCAAAGCTCAGCCATGGAGACTGACCATAAAGAGTATTCAATCAACACATACCTACAGCAATAGACTATAGGGCAGGAGGTGCTTGTGGAGACCAGGTGGCTTCAGTCTCAGGCTGAAGATGAGGAGGGTCCAGTTTGTGAGCTGGCCTGGCACTTCATTGAGGGCAGGGTTTCTTACAGCTGCAGGGCAGTGTAGGAAAGCCCTTGTTGCCCTTTTTCTTTTGATAAAATGTAGGACTTCAGATCCAGGGTTGTCAAACTAGAGTTTTTTATGGGCACCGAATTTACTTTATAAATTGCTGTAAATCTCTAAAATGTTACGTCTCATTAGGGTGTAAATACCCCCCCACCCCCATCCTTCTGTACCCAAACCAAGTAGCAGGGCTGAATGCTGGGGGGGAATCTTAATCCAAAGACATGGAACTTCTAAGAGGTTCGTAGCAGACACCCTCCAATGGAGGGAGGGTCCAAGATCAGCACCCCTGTTCTTTCCCTGCACCCTGCTGAGGCTGAAGCTGCATGCTAGGCAGGGAGTGTATATCCTCTTGCATGACCAGCCCTGATTCCATCCATTCCTCTTACACAGCAGAACAGCACTGTTCTGTTTGTTTGTTGTCCAGGGACCCTCTGTACCCTCAAAGGCATGGGAGAGGCCTAGCTATACAAAGTTATGCTGTACCTAGATATAGTTTCAGAAGTTAGCTTTGGCTCCCTGAGATAAAATATCCAATTGTTCCCTGCAGCAATTGGGGCAAGTGATATAACTAGCTGCAATATTGGGAAAAGCAGCTTTGATCACCCATCCAAAAAAAAATTATGGATTACTTCATGGCCAAAGTCTGAAATAGAAATGGTGACCTCTAGCAGCATGATTGACTCACAGTATAAGTTGTGAGGATTTTTCTTTTTGGTAAACTTTTATCCCCTAATACAGATGCAAGAGTATTTAGTGGATGAAATTAACTAGAGTGGTGATTTTTTGGTGGCAACTAATGGGAAGGTCAGATTTCAGATATTTTCTCTTTGTAGCATATAAACATGTAAGTATCAAATTTCATGATTCTAACTCAACAGGAAAGTGTCACTGAGTCATCTGTTACAAGGGTGTGTATTTAATATGACCTGCACAGTTCATTCCAGAGCCTTTCCAAAATTAATTTATACACACAGTTAAACATTATTTTGGAAATGTTGTGAAAGAAATATACTTTGTAAAATATTCCTATTGAAGATGGTGTTCTTGGCTAATTTATGTCAGGGGACAAACTGTAGTTTTAGATAAGAAGAAATCTTGAATTTAATGGATTTAGCTTTTGGGTAATATACTTGGATTTTTATATCAAATATACTGGAATTGAATTAACAAACAAAGTACACACCAGACTTAAGGCCAGAAGCCAATGCTATCATCTAGGCCAACCCCCTGTACAAAACAGGCTGTAGAATTTGATTTCACCTGTCCCATTCCTTCATTTAGCCAGTAACATATGAAGGTTAGACGATTTTTCAACTTCTTTTGTTTTTGTGAAGTTTCAGTGACACAATGGATCCTGGGAACAGAGGAAGAATTCACTCCAACATGAGACTTATCTGCTCTCTGTTAATCATGGGAGTGTTTTGTGTGACTCCTTTCTTCTGCCAGAGCCAAAATGATCCACTGTCCCTTGGCCGAGCTGATCCCCAGTGCTGGGAGTTCTCCACAGCTGCCTTGGTGGAGATGAGGAAGCCACGTATTTCTGACTCTGTCAGTGGCTTTTGGGACTTTATGATCTTCCTGAAGTCATCAGAGAACTTGAAGCATGGGGCTCTGTTCTGGGACCTGGCTCAGCTCTTTTGGGATATCTATGTAGACTGTGTGCTCTCCAGAACCCATGGCCTAGGGAGGAGACAACTGGCGGAGGCTGAACAGAAAGTCACAGCTCTGCATTCTCAGCTCACAGAGCGAAAACAAGGTTATTACTTCTCTATCCAATACATGTACACCTTGTGGTGGAGAAACAGCATTAGTGTACGTAAAAATCAGACACCAGTAGAGAAATAGAAACAGATGGATGCAAGTTTGAATTGGAGAGTGAGAACCATGCAAGGGTTAGCATAAAAACAACTGAGTTGCTTGGTGCTGTACAAGTCAAAGATTAATATGTTCAATAAAGAAGCTTAATCATGCTCAAAAACTTCTGAATGGGAGTTTTGCCTGAGAAGCAGCTGCAGATCAGGCCCAATATATGATTGGCTTTTCCCACAGGGATCATAAGAAGAGGTAGAAATGAACCACTTGAAACATACATCGATACAGGCAGGGAAGATAGATTAGTAACCAAAACCCGTGAAGAAATACTGCCCCATTAACAGTTTTACTGGGTAATGCCTGATCTAGGCCAGCCTTACTCACATTCAGTAGTACACCTCTACTTCAATATAACGCCACCAGATATAACATGAATTCGGATATAACGCGGTAAAGCAGCGCTCGGGGGCGGGGCTGAACGCTCCAGCGGATCAAAGCAAGTTCGATATAATGCGGTTTCACCTATAATGCAGTAAGATTTTTTTGGCTCCTGAGGACAGCATTATATCAAGGTAGAGGTTTATCCTACTCCTTGAGCAGTCCCACTGGAACCATTGTGGAGTATGATGCTAAACATGAGCGCAATTAATTAATATACCGTGTGTAAAGTTTTTTGCCGCTAGCTGTCTCCAAGTTCCAGCCAAGGCCTGGTTACTGGTAGATCATGTAGACAAAGCTGGGAATCAGGTTGTGTAGAGGCTGTTAGTGTGCACAGGTTCTTTTTAAATACGTCCTTTCTGCTTAAGACTGTTACCATACATCATGACACTAAGTAGGATGAAGAGATTTTTAGACACAGTCCAGCTCATGCATACTCTTAGAAAAGGAGAGATATTTTACTTCTGTTCTTACACAGACTCTGTTTTGTGAGTTGTAATCAGTCCATCTGATTTCTTAATGCTGTTGACTAACACCAGCTGGTAGTGGTCAGACTGCTACAGTGACAGCCTAATTTTAGTTGTTGTAGAACTATCTAAGCTCTCGTCCAAGGTCTTGCAGTTTCTTAAAACCAGGTTGCTCATATGTGCCTTGCTTAGTCAGTGAAACCAAAAGTCAATTGCTAGAAGGAGATTGCTATCTGCAAATGATATGAGGAACTGAATTTCCATTTCTTAAGCATAACAAACTCTGCAAGCTTGATTCTTTAGTTTGAGCTAAACTATTAGCATTTGAATGATTTCATGGACCAGTTCTGGGTCTAGATGGGAGAGCCAAGGCAACTTTCAATGGGTTTCTTTGAGTATAAAACAGTCTTCCAAGTTTCTCCCTTCATACTTCTTTTGTATCTTTTCACACTCGGTTGCTACAAACTGAAATGATCCTTGTCTTACTTTTTGAAAATAAGTAATGCTTGCTTACACTGTTTAAACCTAACATACAACAGTAGTGTAATATCTGAAGCTGCCTCAGAGCCTTAGTCACAGTAATATCTAGGATAGCCCACTATAGTGGTATCAGTCAAACTGGGAAAAACCCTGAGTCAATGCAGCTTAACTCTCAGGCCCACTGCCTAGAGAACTGGGCTAGAAGGCAACAGACCTGAGTTCCATTCCTAGTTCTGCCATGAATCTGCAGTGTGACCTTGGGTAAGTCACTTCACAGTACCTCAATTTCCCCAGCTAGAAAATTGGACTACTGCTGCTTCCTTAATAATGTGCTTTGAGGTGTAGGGATCAAGAGAGTTGGGTATTATCAGCACATCTGATTTGGGTACCAAAAGGTAAGTCTCCTTGGTTTCACTAATTATATCTGTTTATCATTAGTAGCAAATACTAGAGAGTGGACTTTTATGCAATGAAGGACTAACTAAAGCTCTTGTAAGAGCTGTAGAAATATATAGCTCCACTTAGCACTGTTCTCTTATACATCTCAAAGTGGAGAAAGGTTCAGTGTGCAATTCCCACAGTGGGTTTGTACAGGTGTAACTAATTGAACCTGTAATTAGATTTTTAGCATTCAATCCTGCTGACTGTGCACAAGAAGGAAAATAATCTAGCTTGTTCTCTCTTAGGGCTCGTCCACACTAGGGGGGGAAAATCGATCTTAGATATGCAACTTCAGCTACGTGAATAACGTAGCTGAAGTCGAATATCTAAGATCGGATTACTCACCTGTCCAGACAGCGCGGGATCGATGTCCGCGGCTCTCCGTGTCGATTCCGGAACTCCGTTGGGGTTGATGGAGTTCCGGAATCGATATAAGCGCGCTCGGGGATCGATATATCGTGTCTAGATTAGACAGGATATATCGATCCCCGAGCAATCGATTTTAACCCGCCGATACGGCGGGTAGTCTGGATGTACCCTTAGCTGTGTTAGTTCTGCAGGGCTAACAGGAGTGAAATGTAGTAAAAGCTTATCTATGTCCCTAAAATAAGCAGCTATGATTGTAATAAACATAGGGAGCAGGTCTGTTGCTATTTTTACCTAGAGAGACAAGGTAGGTAAGATATCTTTTATTGGACCAATTTCTTCAAGTCTGCGATATGTACTCAGCATCACACCTAAATACAAGTTACAACAGATTGTTTAGCATAAGTAGTTAACACGTATTCAAAGCAACCATTCAAGGTGAAGTGGTCCATTAATACCTCTACACTTATAGGACAAAAACCAGGGGGGTTACTGGGTTACAGATCGTTGCAAGTGTCTTCATTAAGACTGACTTTTCGCATCCAGCAAAGTTATGAATTTAAGCTCCCAGGCTTGTTTTTTGAAGATCTTGTGGAAGTTTTCTTTAGGATGAGGACTGAAAGGCCAGATATGGAGTGGTTGTTTTGTGAAAAGTGTTCGCCTAGAGGTGATAGTGTTTTTTGTCTTTTATTGTTTTTCTGTGTGCATTCAGTAGAGAGCATAGTGATTGTCTGGTTTCACCTATGTTGTTGTTAGTGGGGCATTTAGTGCACTGGATGAGGTACTTCACATTGTGATAGGCATGCGTAGGACCTGTGGATCTTAAAAGCTGTGTGGTGTGGGGTATTGGCTGTGGGTTTTGCATCTGTTATACCAGGGTCTGGTGCTGCTTTAACTTGGTAGGTCCCACTTTTCAGACTAGAACTACGCTTAAATCATCTTGCTGGCTTTCGGGCCTCATCCTGCACTGATTCAAATAAAGAGCAAGACTCCTAGTGAATTAAATGGTAAAGGATCACTATGGAGCTGGTCTGAAGCCTAGTGAAATTGAGAGACAATTGACTTCAACAGGATTTGGATCAGGTTCTGATTGTGACTGACAGCAACAGACAATATTATGATTCTGCATTTCTTATGAGGAGAAAACCTATTATTGTCCTGTATGGCTCATGCTAAGGCTCCAGGATAGGGTCCATAATGGAAAAACACAGATTTCAAAGTAATTTGCTAACTTGGGATACTTGCTTAGTTTTGCACATTGTAAGACTGCATCTGATGCCAATGATTGGTTCTGATTAGTTGGCTACAACATTTACCTTCTATATCAGACTCACAAAACATAGAGGATGAAAGCTATCTAGGCTACTAGCTTTACATTGTTTGGAAGCTGACCCTGATTTCCTCAGATGTGTTTTGATGGCCCTTTCTTTTTTTTTCTCCCTAATTTCTAGGGACATTTTCTCATAGTCAGAGGACACGAGTGCTGAACAAGAAAGAGCTGATTGAAGACTTAAGCGTCCATGTGCACAAGAGTGGATCTGCATTACTCCGAAGAGTTATTGGAGGGCTAGGGATAAAGAGGAAACAATGAGTCTAGTCTGAGGCTTATCTGTACAGTGGATATTTTTAAAACAATTTCCTTTTGGTTTTTGTTTTTAATCTTCATTGGAAAGCTGCTCTAGGTGGAGGGGGCTGTGCCTGTAGCTATCAACATTGTACCTTGGGTTAGCTTTGACTTTTTGGACTGTTGTGGCTTTTCATTTTTTTTTTAAATAATGCCCATGAATTCAGTCTCTTTAATAAACTGCATGATTTATAAGCAGTTGGCCACCTTATTGTGTACATAAGCTACTGAAATTGTCTGGGGGGCTGCTGAAGAATAAGGCCCAGTCATGCAACTGGATGTGTACAGGCAGAGCAGGGGACTAACATGGAGCTCCACTGACCTCAACAGTTTTGCCTGTATGGATTCAGTTCTAGGGCTGGAGCCAAGTAGCAGTACTTGCTCTGTTTTAACTATATTTTTATACATATGAGGCACAAACAGCAGCCAAAAGATCATCTTATTTAAAAATAAAAGGTAAAGAGTTAAAAATCCAGAACCTCCAAACTTCAAGCTTCCAGTTTTTTCCCTTAGGTTAATAAAACCCAAACATTCTCCACACCTTAAGTGAACAGATGTTCTCAAAGTTAACATTCCAGGAAGAGTGTCCATAAACACTCACATGCATATTCATTTTCATGATGTACAATGGCAGCTATTTCCCTCATTTTGCCATTGATTTCACTTGGAGCAGGATCGGCCCTGAGAAACCAAAATGAAGTCAAAAGAAAGAAATAAATATATCCTAAAGAAAGCACACACAAAAAAGCTTTCTGTGTCAGTTTCAGTCAGCACATGGTTACCTTTCAATTCCTAAGGGATGCTAGAATAAAGTTAAATACTGTACTGTGACCCAGGCAGGCAAGCTGCTTCCTCTGTATAGAGCCCACCTGACTTTGTCCCTGCAGATCACAATGCAGATTGGGCCTCAGGCTCTTATCAGGAATGGAGAGCTCATAGATACATTGTAGGCAGAACAGAGGGTAGCTCATTACTAGAGCTATTTGGAAAATGGTAAATATTTTCTGCAAAAAATTAAAACAAAATTCTGTTTTCACAAATTTAATAGTCCCTAGTTTTTCAGCAAAAATGTAAAAATAAAAAAACCCAAAATATATTACCAACTCTCTCCCCTGCCCCAAAAATTGTTTTGGTTTTCCATTGGAAAATTTAAACCAAGTAAATACTTCCTACATACAGTCATTTATTTATTTTTTTGGGAGGAGGGGCAGAGTTACAACATAAAAATATGTTGTTGATGGAAATGTTTCCATCAGCTATGTGTGACATAATTTGGATATTTGACAAATTTTGCTGCTTTTTCTGTTTGCAGATTGTCTGCAGATAAATCAGTTTCTTCAAACTAACATCATTCAGTTTAAAGAATTATTCAAAACTATTAGCATTGAAGGATAAATTAATATGAGGAAACTGATTAAATGTGCCATTCATTGCAAGAATTTAGTATTCAAAATTGTGGCTGTTTTTAATGGATGCCTAGGTCACAGGGCATGTTTCTATTACCTGGCTGAATGAATGTAACTGTTAAGCTATAGCAGACCTTAAGGTGGCCATCCTGCAGCAAAAAAACTTCAGGACCAGACTTCAAAGAGAAACTGCTGAGCTTCAGTTCATCTGCAAATTTGACACCATCAGCTCAGGATTGAACAAAGACTGTGAATGGCTTGCCAATTACAGAACCAGTTTCTCCTCTCTTGGTTTTCACACCTCAACTGCTAGAACAGGGCCTCATCCTCCCTGATTGAACTGACCTTGTTATCTCTAGCTTGCTTGCTAGCATATATATACTTGCCCGTGGAAATTTCCATTACATGCATCTGAGGAAGTGGGTATTCACCCACGAAAGCTCATGCTCCAAAACGTCTGTTAGTCTATAAGGTGCCACAGGATTCTTTGCTGCTTTTACAGATCCAGACTAACACGGCTACCCCTCTGATACTTGTTAAGCTATGTCTACACTACAAGCTAAGTATGCGATTCCCCTGTGTACACATACTCAAACTACCTCTCAGCAAGCTAGCATGAGTATAAATAGCAGCGCAGCCACAGTCTCATGGATGTCCACAGTGGAGGCACAGCTGAGCTGGGTCAAGTACATACCCACTGGTGTACTCCACTGCCACTACTTATGCTACAGCAGCTAAGCAGCTATTTACACTCATGCCATCTCAATGCGTGCTAGGCTGAGTATGTGTAGGCGAGTTGGGACATCACATCCTAGCTCGCAGAGCTGCCATAGCCTTAGAATCAGGTTTACGGAGCAACTATGTCCAAGTTACAAATTTAAAATGACTTTCATTGAATATTCTGCAATATTTTCTATTCTGACGAATGTATCTGCCAGAAAACTCATTTACTGATGGGCTCAATCCTGATGGGTGCTAGGCAGTCTGCCCCAGTCCAGAAAAACAAATAAGCGCATTGTTGGCTTAAAGCGTGCACGTATAGGGAAATTCTGGCCCTATTAAAGTTGATGACAAAACTCTTATTAATCTCAATATGGCCAGGATTTCACCCATTTACTTCAATGGGACTACATATGTACTTAAAGTTAAGCTTGTGTTTGTGTCTAAAATATCTGTAGGAGGCAACTCCAACAGGAGCATGAACACAGGGACAGAACCTTTGTTTTCAAATATTTAGCAACTTTCACAAGCTTTAACTGTCTCAGGCTGTGGCTATGGCCTACTAGTGTGTCCCCAGTACTTGCCTGGGAGTAGTGCCAGGACCATTCTTGCACTACGTTGCAGTACCAATTGGTATCAGGGCCTCATGGTGCTAGGTGTTGTACAAACACATACAAAGAAACAATTCCTGACCCAAAAAACTCACCGTCTATGAAGACAAGTGATAGACAGATTATGGGGGAGAAGGATACAATTTAGTATACACATAGGTACACTTGCAATTGTTATTACTATAGATAGTGCCAGCTCTCCTCATCTATCGATTGTCTATCTCCCAAGATTTCACTAGTCATTAGCAGCAGAGAGATTCTCAGAAGACACTGCTTTCTGCCTCTGACATGCTTAAGGAGGGGCCTTCAGGAAGAGGCTACTACTATGGGCTTGTTTTTGCTACGGAACTAAATTGGTGCTGCTGCAATTGATGCAGCAGCATTGATTTAGCGGGTCTAGTGAAGACATGCACTCCCATCGATTTCTGTACTCCGCCTCAATGAGAGGCGGAAGCAGTGTCAGCGGGCGAGCGTCTCCCATTGACATAGTGTAGTGTAGTGCGGTAAGTAGATCTAAGCTACGTCAACTTGAGTTATACTACTAATGTAACTCAAATTGTGTAGCTTAGATCGACCGGCAGTGGTGGTGTAGACCAGGCCTGTAATTTTATATACTTTCCCTCTCTAACAACAGGATCCTGCGTTCTCCTTTCTCCTATTGAATATCAAGACTGTTGGTGAAAGGTAATTGCTGGCCAAGACAACATTCAGCTTTGGACCAATCCACCATACAGCTCTGCATCAGCTCTTTTCCTTCATGAAGAAACTATAGCAGGCATTTGACCTTTGAGGAAATGGGCAGGGAAAGGTGGGTGTGGGCATGGGGTTGAAAGAATAGTTTAGTTTATAATGTAAGGTCATGGTATTATGAAGAGGTCTGGAGGCTGATGCTGTAAGGGAAACAATTTATGGTATTAATTTTGCTGAAATAAAGGAGTGAGGCAATTAAATGTAAACTTGCAAGTAATGAAATTCCTGAAGGAACTGTTACCACAGGCATTTTCTCCTGTCTGAAGACCTCAGAGCCTAATTCCATTTCATAGCATAAACCTTGTTTGTTTTTGACTGGAGTTCAATTGCTTGGCATGAAAATGCAACCTGATGATATTGATAAAATATGACATTGATGCTTGCTATAGATTCACTGAATCTAAACTGGGGCCCTGTCACAGGCTGGCTGGTGCTTTTGGGGGAGCTGGGCCCAGCCTTGCCTGTGAGAGTAGTAGCCTTGCACCAGCTGATATTGATGTAGTGATTTAATGACACCCAATAGCCTGAGCTGTGAAAGGGTCAGGGTAGACTACAAAGAGAGAGAGCAAATAAACAAGAACATATGTAGCTAGAGAAAGGAGCTCTGCAGTGGGCTGCTGAAGGGAGTCATGGTGAGTAATATATGTCTGTCTATCAAGGGTGAGCCTAGGAAAAAGGACAAGGCCCGGAAAGACAGTTCTGTGGGCTATTGTTTAGAGGAGGACCAAGGAGCTGGGCAGATCTAGGGAGAAGGCAGAGGGTCTGTCTATACTGCAGCTGGAAGTGAGCCTCCTAGCCTCACACTAGCATACTAAAAATAGCTGTGTGGGTGTTGTGGCAATAGCAGAGGCTCAGGCTAGCCGCTCAAGCCCAAGTTGGTCTGAGCCCACAGGATAGGCTGAGAAGTATCCCATGACAGGCTGAAGGATCTCTTATTGAGACATATGGACTTCCCTTACTCCAGAAAGGGCCTGGACTAGATGTGGCTTAACCACAGGGCAAGTTTGGATGGAAACAAGTCACTATGGGACCAAAGTGGCTGACAACTGGTGTGCTAGATGCAAACACCTTCAGCTTGATACTCTAACACTACATGATACACTTACTGCTGTTGTGTAGAGCAACTGCTTACAGGCTCTCAAGGACACCTGTTAAGAACAAAGTAAGTACTTGATTATGAATTGCAAGTATGTGCATTCCCAGGGCCCTGCAATCTTACAACTCAATTCCTAGAATCAGGCTCACTGCTAATGGGAAGAAATGCAGCTGCCTCCCACCACTACCCCCTGCAACCCTAGGAGTAGCTCTGATGTGAGCCAAGTGTACTGCTGCCCCTTCCTTACTATAACTCAGCCTGAGCACCAGAAAGAGAGTGTAATGGAACATAAGAGCTGCCAAAAAGGAGGGACTGTGGCCTTTTAACCATTTTTAATAGACTAGAGGTAGCTGCCTCCTGTAGGTCCTCCATGCCACTATGTGTTCTATTTCTTCTTGTGTCCTCATTAATTGGATACCACTGGTAGAGATGGCTGTGTAAAGGAATCCATCTCCTTTGGCAAGTGCAAACTACGAGCCACAGCTGCAGCCCTGTATCTGGGCTACTATGACGGGGCAGTCAGGGATCCCCCTCCCCTGCTATAAGGGAATTGTTAGGTGGTATAAAGCTGGCATAGTCAGCTCTATTACTCTACTCCTCCCCCCATCACAGAGGATGTCAGGGCCAAGTGGGAATTCATAGCAGTCTGGCTGATCCTCAGCTGTGTAGCAGTCCCCAGAGGCTGCTCTAGATGCAGGGGGATGTTGGAGGATATTTTGGCCCTCACTGATTACAAGACTGGCAGAATTAAAAGGTAAGTTTGAGCCACCTTTCTCTTCCACCCTCAGCTAGGCTGAGGATTTAGCCCAATATCAGTAGTAGTTAGATCAGCTGTTTCAATGGAAAATACTGTCATTTATTTATATTTAAATAATACAAATAAAGCCCAGGCAAGAAGCTGCACATGCCCTAACAATTAGATTTATAATCACAAATCATCAACACACAGCAGAAAAATGTGCAAACAATGACTGAGTTCAGCCAATCAGTGCAGAAAATCTGCACTTTTAGCACACCAAGAACATATCCCCAGCTTTTTCCCACCCTCACCTCCAAATCCTTATCAAATAATTTGATTTTACACCATGCATGGAAGGGCATCAAGGTCAGGACCATATTTTTGTTAAAACAGAATTCTGTACCGCCAATTTGCTCTGTTCTCAGAGATGATCATTATCATCTTCTGGGAGTGAAGTATCCGTATGGTGCATGGGGATTCAGCCATATGAAACCTGCAAGTGCAAACCTTGAAGTCCTCACTCAGGTCTGTCTTGGGACAAGTCTCAGACTTCAGCGTGAGCTGGCCTGAGGCAAACCTAAGTGAAAACAGAGTTAAGGCTTCAGTCCTTTGTATATATTGGGGAAATGGGCAGCCAAATAGCTATGCACCATATGAAAATGTACTTCCTTATGTCGCAATCTGGGGCCATCAAGGATAGTATCCTAGGCAAATTGGACTATGTACTATACTGTTGCTAGTGCTAAGGCTACTAAGTTCCCATCCAGATCTTATCCCCCCAACCCCCATTCTGTCTCTCTTTATGGGGATATAGCTGTACCTGCTTCTCACTGGTCCCTATTACTCTGCCATTTGTTCCATTTCTTCTTGTATTATCACAAGCCAACTAGTATTTTACATTCTTTAACGTCTGTTCATTTGTAGATAAAGTGCTTGTTAGCATCTAGATAATTCCCTTCATTTTGTCATATGTATTCTTTGACGTCTGTGTTAAGCATGATTTGGGGATTCTGTGACCAAAGTCTATATGAAGAATTAGGAATGTTTATTACCATGATCACTACTTTAAAGGTCTCTTGAGTGGGTGGCTGAGGTCTTGCCAAAGAAAAAGTTTCTATTCATCTTGATTCGAGTCAGATAGCCCCCTTTATCTTGATGCCTTATAATCCCATCAAAACTTCTAAAAAACAGAACTCTTCTAGGCAGAAAAGAGAGCTGTCCGTTGAGACTGCCTCTCTTTGTTAAACTCCATGTTTCAATCTGCGTAAATGTTGCTGCATTATTTATGGAGCTCTGTTTCAGCATATGACCTCCTTCACTTTATCTTCATTCAACAGTGCATTAAATTCCCCCAAGTTGAGTTATTTTTCTAGTCCTTAAAGCCATGAACAGTCTCTGGTTGTCTTCAGAAGTTTTATTTTTTGGGGCTAGATTCTCAGCTGGTGTCAGTTGGTGTAGCATCCTTAACTTCACCTGTAAGTGATCTAGTTTAGGTACATTATTTTTGGAATTCTGTCTGCTCTCATAATTTATGCAAATCCATGTCTCTGTACTCTGTTCACTAGGTCTTCTGGGTAGTCTTTCAGAACACTGATGGCAGGTTGAGGGATCTCTAATTCCACTGTCTGAAGGGATACTGAATCACTTCCATTTCTTATTCATTAAAGTACATTTGTAACTTCAGAGTAATTGATTCCTCATTTGTGTCAACTGGAAACATACAGCTGCACTTGATGGAAATAACCTATCATATAATAAAATATCACATAGCAAGAATGGGCTGATGAGCAAAATTAGCAATAGTCAGCACTGGGGAATAGCCAAGTCAGAAGAAGGAGAATTACCTGTTCCATAACTGGGAAAGCCTCTGGGTGGAGACCAGTTGGCCCCTCATGCACTCGTCCGAAGCAACAAAGAGTTGCAAAGACCTGCAGAATGGCTTAGTCCAATCCAGATAAAAAGCCAGCGCTCTGCGCACATCAAGCATATGGAGGTGACGTTCCTCATTAGAGGCATGAGGTTTGGGGCAGAGGATAGGCAGGAAGATGTCCTGGCCCATGTGAAAAGCGGAGACCACCTTAGGGAGGAATCTGAATCTTGTCCTTGTGTGAGACTGTGTAAGGGAGATCGCAGGTCAGGGCTCTGAGACCTGCTGGGCTGACATGATGGCCACGAGGAAGGCCACCTTCTGTGAAAGGTGAGACCATGAGCATGTGGCCAGGGGTTCGAACAGGGGGCCCCAGGAGGTGGGATAACATGTGGCCAGGGGTTCTAGCATAAGGAAAGGACGGGTCTAGCCCTTTGAGAAAAATATCCTGTCATGGCATTGTTGATGCCTGGCAGGCAGAAAGCCTTCAGGGAGATGTCATGGGCTATACAGAGCCTCCCAGAGGCCGAGGGCTTCCTGGCAGAGGGCCGAGGACCTAGTCCCGCCCTGCCTGTTGATGTAAAACATTGTGGCGGTGTTGTCTGTGAGGATTCTGACCACTTTGCTGCGCAGCTATGAGCTGAACACCACACAGGCTAAGCATATCACCCTGAGTTCCCTGATGAGGAGCAGTGCTGGCCACCGGAAGGTGCCGGGAGATCACTGCGCACCGAAGATTAAGTGTCCGGTGCCGATTCTGCTCGGTGCACCATGGTTTGGGCCAGTGCTGACTCCATGAGAAGGGCCCGAAGTCTAATGTCTCTGTGTGTGTCTCTCTCTCTCTTTTGTTAGTTCTGGATTTACAGGACCTGCAGATCTTATAGCGCTCGATGATGTAAGCTTCGCCCAAGCAGTGAAGACAGTCGGCATGTGGGTCACCTCTAGGCATCGAACACCTGCAAGACTTGCACGATTTAAACCCTGGGGCATGCCCCGGCCTGAATACTAACTAATTAAGTTAGTTGAATAAAATTTCAGCCTAGTAACACAGGTACTACTAACAACGAAACGAGTTCTGGGATGAGCTGCAGCAAAGCTGGAGCAAGTAGTTCCGATGCACTGTCACGGGTGGCAAGAAGGAACTGAGGGTGGGGGGAGCGCTCAGCTCCCCTTATAGCATGCTATAGAGGCACCACTCCAGGGGTCTCAGCAGCTCTCCCCCTATGGGTACTGCTGAGGGAAAACTTCTGGCATTGGTGCAGGGGGCAAGCACGCACACCTACTGTGGAATACATGTGAGCAAGCACTCAAAGAAGAACTTTAGTTCATCATCTTCTCATTTAACAAAGTATCTGCTTCCAATCCAGTGCATCACTGGCACATTCTGGGGTGCAGCCCAGACCAGCAAGGGGGTTGTGTCACTGCTTTCCCTGTAACCATGGGTGCCTCACAATGCATCTCTGTTGTAGCTCCCACTCTGGACTGCTCACAGCCAGCCTACCAACATGCAGGTTGCACCCTCTGTGTGTGCTAGGCAATCCTGGTTCAGCCACTCTGATCCCACCAGCCTGTCTACAGCTCCACTCTCGCTTCCACCAGCCTCGGTTACTACTTGCAGGGTGACCCTACATGCTCCCAGGCCCAGATCTTCCCCCCAAAATAGGTGTTCTGCACTGTCCAGCCCTTTCCTGGAACGTTCAGCTATTAAGATGCATTGCTCTTGTAAAGAGTTGATATTCAACAGTTTACTTCAGCTGGACTTACCAAACAGTTCAGTTTAAATAAAGTACTGGATTACTTTAGATTAAAAATAAAACAAGTTCATTAAGCATTAACAAAGAAGATAGGATTTTAAGTGAATACAAGTATAAGAGAGAAAGTTAGAAATGGTCACCTGTAAATATCAGTGAAAAAACACATCTAAAAGTCAAACTTCTTCTAGCAAGTTTTGGCTCAATGCTTTGTTTGGGATGGCTTTTCTTATCCACAGTCTTCCAGCAAGATGGAGGGTGACAGTTTTCTTGGTTAGGATCTCTCCCAGAGGCCCGAAGGTGCTGGTGCCTTAGTTTTCTTAGAAGAAAGAGAGAGAACTTGGGGTTCTCTGCCCCTTTCTTCGGTGGATTCTTCTGAAGGTTACTCTTCAAAGCAGGGTGGGCAAACTTTTTGGCCTGAGGGCCACATCTGGGTATGGAAATTTTATGGTGGGCCATGAATGCTCATGAAATTGGGGTTGGGGTGCAGGAGGGGGTCAGGGCTCTGGCTGGGGGTGCAGGCTCTGAGATGGGGCTAGAAATGAGGAATTGAGGGTGTGGGAGGGAGCTCCAGGCAGGGGCAGGAGGTTGCAAGCTGGAAGTGCAGGCTCCGAGGTGGGGTGAGGAATTTGGGGAACAGGAAGGTACTCCAGGCTGGGCCCAAGTGGTTCAGAGGGTGGGAGGGGGATGAGGGCTGGGCCAGGGGGTTGGAGCACAGGAGTGGGGATGAGGGCTCTGGCTGGGTGTGCAGGCTCTGGGGTAGGGCTGGGGATCAGGGGTTTGGGGTGCAGGAGTGTGCTCTGGGCTGGGCTCAAGGGGTTTGGAGGGCAGGAGGGGGATTAGGGCTGCGGCAGGGGGCTGGGGCACAGGAGGAGTTCAGGGAAGAAGCAGTATGACCCCGCTCCAGCTCCTATGCGGAGACATGGACAGGTAGCTCTGCACACTGCCCCATCCACAGGGGCCACCTTGCAGCTCCCACTGGCTGCAGTTCCCAGCCAGTGGGAGCTGCAGGGGTGGCACTTGGGGCAGGGGCAGTGCACAGAGCCCCCTGGCTGCCCCTAAACATAGGAGCCAGAGCGGGGACATGCCGCTGCTTCCAGGAGCTGCGGCACGTGTGTGGAGCGCCCCCCATTCGCCGGCTGGAGTGTGGGAACAGGACAAGCCCCAGCCCCTGCTCCCCAGCAGGAGCTCAAGGACCGGATTAAATCGGCTGCTGGATTGGATGTGGCCCACGGGCCACAGTTTGCCCACCCCTGCTTCAGAGTAAAGTTTATTCAACCAGTAAAGAAGGCAACATGGAGTCTGGTGATGGAGGCTCCATGTTCTTTTTTTCCTCCCTTTGTCTTTGATGAAATCCAACTTGTTCTGTTTCTAGTCATCTCTTCCCCCTGCTATCTCGAGGACCCGATTTACTACTTATATGTACATTGAGGGGTAAACATACATGCCTTTATTTAGAATATGCCTGTTTAACAACTTTTGCCTAGACAGGGCTGTCTGGTTGTGAACATATTTTAATATCGTATAGAGTGAATTTGTAACTTCACATATAATACTATTGGCCAGCAAGTTATTTATTATTTTCAAATGAAATCTCACAAGGCACATTTCATACAAAGATTACAATAGTGTGTAGAGTGTGAACACAGGGATGCTTTTGGTCACAGTTACCCACAAAACTAACACAATTAGTAGTCCAAACGTGACTGCCTTGCCTGCTCACCATTGTCTCAATCTTCAGCACTGCTATTCCAGAACAACACTATGATGGGTGTGACTCTTCTGTTACCTCAATTTATGTCAATATAACTCCATTGAAATCAGGGGAGTTATACTGGTGTAAAACAGATGTAACCATAGAGAATCAGGCCCATGGCCAGGATATTAAAGAACAGCATATAGTGCAAGTGGCTTTTCTTCTAAGTGTGAGCTCAATCCTTTCCTTCCAGATATCTCACCTATGTACCAGAAGGAGAGGAAGTGGAATGTGGCACATCTTAGATGAATCAGTAGTGAATATATCATTCCTCTTTTGTCCACTATCTTACTCCCCTCCAAATCCCAGATTGTCCCCCAAAGCATCCAAGGCTGAAAGCTTGCACTGCTGAGTCAATAGAAGCTTTGCCATTGGCTACAATGGGCACAGGATCTGGTGGTCAGCTAACAACAACCTAAATAACCATCTGAACCCTTATAAGAATTCCAATATCTCTCAATAGCATATTACCTTCCATATATAAACATCATCCTTAAATATTTTCAATGCTGTGCTGGAAAAGTTTTCATAATTTGTTTTCAGCTGACTCTGTGACTACTCTGTGCTAGCAACAAAAGAAAAACAAAAGTTTCTTTTCTGATATTGTAAGTCCTTCAAGTAATATTAAGCTCTTTAACAGTTCCAGATATATGGGGCTTCTAAAGCAATAGAATGCCTGTAATTGTTCACAGCTCTTCCTTCTCACCAATTTAGTTGCTAATTTAGTAAAATGCAAATGCCTGACTGTCAGATATTGGTGACAATGGACAACTTGGAGAAGACAACTAAAGATTTACTCCTTCTATTCAGTGCTTCTTGAACTATGATACAATGTCAGACAACTTATCAATGAGACTGGTTAGCTAAAGCCATCTCCATGTGTGCATGTGGGGAAAAAATCCTCTTGTTTCCTGAAACACAAGCAATTATCAGGTACTATAGTAATGAGAAGATAGTATGGGCCAGATCATTAGCTGTGTACGTTAGCATAGCCTCACTGAAATCAACAGAACTATATTGATATGCATTGGCCAAGATCTGGCCCTATATTTTCTTCACGTTAGGAATAGGCTAGGAATACATGGTACGAATATAACGGAGAATTTCTCCTCTAACACTACAGAAGACTCTGATAAAGACCCCAGAGACAGAACTCGATTATGTTAGATTATTACAGTTCAATATCTGACCAACTTTAGAGATGACACATGGCTGTAATTACCTGGGCAATAGTGTGATGAAGTAGTAAGGCTAATACTGGCATCCTATTACTTCCTAGCTGGCAAAGTCACGTGGTTGATGAGATCAGAGAAGGACCTGCAAACATGCTCAGCTGTGGAGACCAATTCCTGCTTTATAGCAGACTGCTGAGCTAGAAAGAAAAGAGATTATTTCACAGCACCTGAATGCAGCAAAATCCCTGTACAACCAATTCAAGGTAGCTCTGTAGAAACAAAAGTTTTATCTGCTGGCTTTCCTTATTATTATCAATGAAAGTGAGGCATCCTGAGAGTTGAACAAAGCTCTGCTGTAATAAGACCATTGATTATAAGGGAATTTTATGTGAGTGGGAGGCTGACTGTGGGGGTCAAACAACTACACAGTCATAAAAATCAGAGACAGAAAAGCCCACCATGCAAGTTTGTTCCATATTGACTGCTGAGAGTGACTTCCTCTACAGTACTATGTCTTCTCCAGTTTTAAATGACTCAAGCAGTGAGGGTTAAATGCTGAGCTCACATGAGTGCAAATCTGGAGTAATTCTAGAGTAACTGCAAACTGAGAGAGGAAGGCTAGTGTTGTGGTGACAGCACTGTAGTGGAAATTAGGAGATCTGGGTTCAATGCTTGACTCTACCACATGTCTAATATGTTTATAAACTATGAACAGAGTTGTCAGATTATATCTCTACTCATGTAGAGTTGGTCTTTTCTCTGTGACTTATATGGATTCCTTACAGTAAGAGACTGCTCTTTAGGTCCATTCCTAAGCACCTTCTATATAACAGCAGCATTGGTAGCACTGACTATTATTAAGATTACCCAAGAGTTCCCATTATAAGACCCCGTTTTCATTTTCTTATAACTTTGCTAAACTTTAACCCTTTGGGCTGACATTTTCTGTGTTGCACATCTTCCCCAGGCTGAACTTATCTGGACAATTTCAGCCAAAATGGCCCAGCCATTTCTCAGAACAAGGACAGGGATAAAAATTGTTTTGATCATGTTAAAAAATTCTTGTTACCTTTTCTTTGAAATACTCTAATACACCCATGTTTAGAATCAGGGAGTAGAAATTCATCAGGCAGTGACCTTTGTGGCAGGAATGTGCCTCCTTCCATCTCTAGGAAAATCTGCCCAAATTTAACCATCCTATAAGGCTTTGAAGAATCGCAGTTTGCAAATGCTCAGTAGAGATGTGTTAGCACTTAAAAGCTAAAATCTCCAAAGAATCCATCCTCACTGAGCATGCTCCATCTCCTCACAGCTTCTACATGGGACTGGACTGCACATGTGCTATCCCCACATAGCAACTCTGAGCATGCTCCTCCTCCATAAGGCTACAAGGGCAAAGTCAAACTTTCCCTGTAGTGGCTGCTCTGGTCCAGGGCAGAGCTGGCACTAGAACTTGAGAGCAATGAGTTTGTCTCTCCTGTCCGCTCAGTGATGCCCTACTCGCAGGCAGCAGCACAGAGGAGAAAGCTGTCTCATTTGACTACAGTGGTAACAAAGACTGGACTATGGAGGAGGGAAGAGTAGCTTGGGACAAGGTGTCTGGTGAAGCTGGAAGTGGAGAGGAGGGAAAAGAAGCTGTGCCTGGCACTTGCGGTGAGGGGCAGAATTGGGACTGGCTAGGCAAAGAGGTGGGACTGGAAGCCAGGGAGGAGGATGGAGGCTAGAACTGGTTGGTCAAGGAAACTGGGATCTTGGGGGTGGGAGGCAAGGGTCCTGTGGAAAAAATAGTATATGATCATGTATTTAATGACTGACTCATAATGCAAATGCATAAAAGGGCTGAATTAAGGGTGCAGAAGCAACCTTAATTCTGGCATTTTCCAACTGTTGCAATCTCAGTAATGTTATTTTCACATTTTTTTTGTGTGTAATATATATTTATAGGGCCAGATGTAATGGACACAGAGTGCATTGGGCCTTGCATGATAAGGTTTAATAGACTGTTATTAATTTCAGATTTTAAGCTGTTTTAAATTTTTTTAAATCTTCCCAGCTCATTTTTACAGCATTGTTTTATCTTTTCTCATATCCGACTCCCCTCCTGCCTTGAAAATCCATCCAGCATAACACAGGTGACCTATGAATCTAGCCACTTCCTGTCAGTAAGAGACAAAAAACGGTTGCCTACCTTTCATAACTGTTGTTCTTCAAGATGTGTTGCTCATCTCCATTCCAAGTAGGTGTGTGTGTGCGCATACATGACTGTTGGAAGGTTCTTCCCCTAGCAGTACCCTTCAGGTCAGCTGTGGAGACCCCTGGAATGGTGCCCTTATGGCAGTGAATATAAGTCCCTGCCGACCCGCTGCCTCTTCAGTTCCTTCTTGTCGGATTCTCTGACAGAGGGGAGGTGGGTGGGTCTCGGAATGGACATGAATCACACATCTCAAAGAACAGCAGTTATGAAAGGTAGGTAACCAATTTTTCTTCTTCAAGTGATTGCTCATGTCAATTCCAAGTAGGTGACTCCCAAGCAGTCCCTGGGAGGAGGGGTCGGAGTTCACTGAGCTGCCAACTGTAGCACGGCTCTACCAAACGCGGCATTGTCTCTTGCCTGCTGAGTGATGGCATAGTGTGACGTAAAGGTGTGAAAAGACGACCACGTCGCTGCTAAGCAGATGTCATGAATGGGGACCTGTGCCACGACTGCTGCAGATGAAGCCTGTGCTCTTGTGGAGTGCGTTGTCAACACTAGGGCTGGAATCTTTGCTAGGTCACAGCATGTTCTTGATGCAGGCTGTGATCCAAGAAGAGATTCTCTGAGATGAAATAAGGAGACCTTTCGTTCTTTCTGCAATAGCAATGAAGAGCTGCATCAACTTCCTAAACGGCTTTGTTCACTTGATGTAAAAGGCTAATGCCTGTCTGACATGCAGGAAATGGAGCATGCATTCCCTGTCATTGGCATGTGGCTTTGGATAGAACACTGGCAGAAAGATGTCCTGATTTGTGTGAAATTGTGAACCTACCTTCAGGAGGAAACGTGGGTGCGGTCACAATTGTACCTTGTACTGATAAAACATAGTATAAGGGGGCTCGGACGTCAAAGCCTTGAGCTCAGACACCCTTCTGGCTGATGTTATAGCCACTAGGAATGCCACTTTCCAAGACAGGTGGAACAGCGAGCTCGTTGCTAGGGGCTCAAAGAGAGGGCCCATGAGATTTGAGAGCACCAGATTAAGCTCCTATGGAGGGACTGGTTGTTTTACTTGTGGGTACAGTTTGTCCAGCCCCTTGAGGAAATAGCCAACCACAGAGTTAGCAAACACTGAGCATCCTGTTGAGCTAGGATAGAAAGCTGAAATCGCCACCAGGCGCACCTTTATTGACGATACTGCCAGCCCCTGTTGCT
The DNA here is from genome assembly GCF_025201925.1 of Gopherus flavomarginatus. Lineage (NCBI taxonomy): Eukaryota > Metazoa > Chordata > Testudines > Testudinidae > Gopherus > Gopherus flavomarginatus. The sequence continues at coordinate 19,243,787 of NC_066626.1, read as the reverse complement.
TCAGGTGAAGCAAGAAGCCCAGGATAAAGGGGATCGAGGATTGCAATGGAGGAGAACCTTTCTGGAGGGACTAAATGGAAAATCTCTTCCACTTTGCTGGATAAGTGGCACGAGTAGGCAGCTTCCTGCTGCCAAGGAGAACCTCCCTAACCAAGTCTGAGCAGGTAAGTTCTAGTGGATTCAGCCATGGAGTTTCTATGCTATGAGATGGAGAGATTCTGGGTTAGGGTGCTGGAAGTGGCCATGGTCCTGTGTGATCAAGTCCAGAACCAAGGGCAAAGTAATGGGCATATCCACTGACAAGTCCAGTAACGTGGTGAACCAGTGCTGATGTGGACACGCTGGTGCTATTAAAATCAATGATTCTTTCTCTCCCTGGACATTGAGGAGGACCTTGTGGATGAGTGGGAAGGGCGGGAATGCGTACAGCAGGTGCCCATTTCAGGACAGGAAGAGGGCATCCCCGAGCAAGCTCGGGCTGTAATTCAAGAAGGAGTAGAACTGTTGACACTTCCTGTTGCATCGTGTCGCAAACAAGTCTGTCTGGGGAAATCCTCACTTTTGGAAGATGTTGATAGCGACATCCGAGAGCAGGGACCACTCGTGGCTGTGAAATGACCTGCTGAGGCAATCAGCCAGTTCATTCTGCGAACAGGGAAGGTACAAGGCCTCCAATTGTATCGAGTGGGTGATGCAGAAGAACCACAGCTTGAGGACTTCCTGGCATGGGGAGAGGAGCGAGCACCATCTTGTCTGTTTATATAAAACATTGCCGTGGTATTGTCCGTCAGTACGGATACACATCTTCCCTGTAGATGGGTTTGAAATGTCTGGCAAGTGAGGCGAACCGCCCACAGCTCCCTGACATTGATGTGCAGCAAAAGTTCCGCCTGGAATCAAAAGGCCTTGTGTCTTGAGTTCACTCAGGTGCACCCCCCCTTTCCATCGCCGATGCATCTGTGACTAGAAACAGCAACGGCTGAAGTATGTGCGGGAGTGCTCTTCTCCATATTGCTTGAGGGTTAGCGACCATCAGATGGATTCAAGAACCTGAGGAGTAAGAGTGACCAGTCTGTCTATGCGATCTCTGTTTGGCCTGTAAATTCGGGCTAACCACATCTGAAGTGGGCATAGCTACAACCTGGCATGCAGTACCACATACACGTACAGGCAGCCATATGCCGAAGCAACTTCAGACAAGTTTGTGCCATTGTAGTGGGGAATCTCTTGAGATCCTCTATGACGGCACTTATGGCGAGGACATGAGCTTCTAGGAGAAAAGTCTTGGCCTGGGTGGAGTCCAAGAGGGCCCGATGAACTCTATCCTCTGCATAGGGGTCATAGTTGACTTTTTTTTTCTACATTTAGAATGAGACTGAGCCGGAAGAATGTCATGTGCACCAGGCTCATATGGTCCTCCACTTGGGTCCAAGATTGACCTTTGATCAGCCAGTCATCCAGATATGGGAACACTTGCACCTGCTGCTTTCACAGGAAGGCCGCCACAACTGCCATGCACTTAGTGAACACCTGAGGAGCCGCTGAGAGGCTGAAGGGGAGGGCCGTGAACTGATAGTGGGTGTTGTTGACAATGAATCGAAGGAAACGTCTGTGGGTTGGGACCATGGACACATGGAAGTATGCATCCTTCAGGTTGTGGGGGGCACACCAATCTCCCGCATCCAGAGAGGGAATGATGGAAGCCAAGGAGAACATGCAGAACTTCAGCTTCTTCATGAATCTGTTGAGGTTTTGCAAATCTAGAATACACCAGAGCCAGGGCTGGCTCCAGCTTTTTGGCTGCCCCAAGCAGCAAAGCCAAAAAAAATTAAAGCCGAGATATGTGGCAGCTCTACCGCGCTGCTTCATTCTTTGGCGGCAATTCGGCAGCGGCTCCTTCCCTCCGAGAGGGAGTGAGGGACCCACTGCCGAATTGCCACCGAAGACCCGGATGTGCCGCCCCTTTTCATTGGCCGCCCCAAGCACCTGCTTCCTTTGCTGGTGTCTGGAGCCAGCCCTGGCCAGAGTCCACCCTTGGCCTTGGGGATTAGGAAATAACAGGAATAGAATCCCCTGTCCCTGAACTCCATAGGTACCTCTTCTACTGCCCCGAGTTATAGGAGCATTTGCACCTCCTGCACTAGAAGTTGCTCATGAGAAGGGACCCTGAAGAGGGATGGGGAAGGTGGGTGGGAAGGTACAGAATTGGAGAGAATATCTCAATTCTACCATGGTCAAGATCCAGTGAGCTGATGTTTTTTGAGCCCAAGCATGGTAGAAATGGGATAGATAGTTCACAAAAGGAGAAGGATCCGAGATATGGACTGATGCGTCACCCTGGGTGCACTTTCAAAAGTTTTTCTTGGGAGGTAATGACTGTCTCGCTGAGCCTTGGCCCTGGGTAGAGGAGGACTGCAGAGGCCTTTTCCTATTACTCCTACCCTGTCTCCTGTTTATAGTCTTGCCTCAGCTGAGAGGGGTAGAAGTGAGGCAGGGGCTGGGGCTTAAAATGCTTTCTTTGCAGGGCTGGCGCATGAAGCCCCAAGGACTTTAGGCTCAATAATCTCAAGGATTCTAGAGCGACCTTAGAGTCCGTCTGCTCAGCGAAGAGACCCGCACCATGGAAGGACAGGTCTTGTATAGTCTGTTGGACCTCTGGGGAGGGCCGAGACTTGTAGCCACGAGCTAGCCACGTGACAATAGCTGTAGACATTGTATGGGTGGCCGAGTCTACTGAGTCTAATGCAGCCTGCAAGGAAGTCCTTGCAATGGTCTTGCCTTCCTTCAGGGCAGCCCCAAAGACAGAGCAGGAGTCAGATGGAAGTACCTCTTTAAACTTGGACAGGGAGTTCCAAGAGTTAAAACTGTAGCAGCTAAGAACTGCCTGTTGATTGACAATTTGAAGCTGGAGCCCCCTGGTGGAATAGACCTTATGGCCAAAGAGGTCCAGCTTCTTTGCCTCTTTCGACTTTGGAATGGGGCTTTGGTGACCCTGCCTTGCCTTGGCCTTGGCCACATCCACTACCAGCATGCCCAGCTAGGGGTGGGTGAAAAGGTATTTGTACCCCTTAGAGTACCGACGGATACCACTATGGGAAAAACCTTTCGACAACTGTGCACGCAGCGTGCACACACCTACTTGGAACTGACATGAGCAATCACTCGAAGAACTACAGGTTCCTCAGAATGCCATATCACTCCCTCCTTAGTAATTTTATAGTGCCAGAAAGCACATCTAACACAAATATCCTGAGACCTATTGCCTCCCATGCATTTCAGATTCCCATGTAAAAGCTTTCTGCTAATATCAAGGGATACAGTGAGGTTTAGTTACTGCATGTCTAGAAATAAAAAGAAAACTATGTAACAAGTTATCTAGTTAATAATATACTGTCTCACCAAATTATATGCAAATTGATGAAAAACAGCAGGTGCCATCATTACATACTCCAGGCCTTCTGTGAAGAGGGGATGTGAAGGACACCTCCCCTGTGTTTAAAGAATGGATGTGAACTCTGTGGGCATCCTTTTTAGAGTAATTTTGAACCAGCGAAAGAAATTAAAATGAGATCTCAAATTCATAGAGAAGGCAAGAAAATAAGTACCCTTTTGTTGGGAACATAACCTGCTGAACCTCTACAGCATTTCCAAAGGTGAAATATAACTACACAGAAAGACTGAACAATATTTGAGTACAGGCTTGAGTAGTATTTAATGAGCATCTCACATGTTGCAACCTTTATATTCTGGGCAATTCCTAGAGTTGCTCAGGATGCAGATAAGTGCAGCACCTGACCAACCCAAAGTGTAAATATAAAGGCACCTCATGCTGGACTCAATGGACTAAATTCTCTGTTGGTGTCAAAGAGTGAAACTCTGCTAAGTCAGTGATGCTTCACTCATTTACACCAGAATAGAGAATTTGGTCCATCAGGTCTAATTCTCCACTCACTCATGTACATATCTCCGGAGTAACTCCAATGAAGTCTATAGAACTACGCTGGAGTAAACTGGACGTAGGTCAGATATCAATCAGGCCCAATATCTGTGACTTTAGAACTCTTACCTGGTTGCAGTTGGAGAGATAAAGCATCCTTCAGCTTCAGTACTAGCTGCTGCAGTTCCTTCTCTTCATTCACCTCCTTCTCATTAAATGGCACTTCTCCTGCCGTGGGACTAGAAGCTGTGGTCATAATTTGCTGGGGAAGGTTCCTGGACCTTTCAGGTTGTGATATCCCCTCCAGATCTGTCTGAGGAATTCCCTTCTCTTTTGATTTTTCATGCTGTCTCATTAGGGGGTTGCCATTCTGCAGGAATATCGACCCTGAAGTGGTACCTGATGATCTCAGGTTCATTGCAACTGGATCAGATTGAGTCTGCAGTAGCTGCTGTTTTTCTGTAGCTGAGGAGGGATCCAGGGATTTCCACTCAGTATAGCTAGTGGGGACGGGTTTTGCCAGAGCTGAATCTGATCCATTGTGAAGCTTTCTTTCCTCCCAGGGGTCTTCGCTTTTTGACATCATATTTTGACACAATACAAATGAAGGATGGTTTGGTGGTTGTAACATTACCTGAAATGAACACAGCACAGGAAACCTGTTGCTTATAAAGCTTGATCCAAAGCCACTGGAAGCCTGTTAAAGAGGTAGGATTGTTTTGTGGTTAAAGAACTGAAATGAGACTCAAGGGATCTGGTTTCAGTTCCCTCCCATCCCTACCACAGAAACCCTATATGACCTTGGGCAAATCAGTGAATCTTCATGACTCAGTTTCCCCACCTGTAAAGAGGGGATAGTGATGCTTCCCTTGTCGGTCTTGTCTAATTAGTTTGTAGCTTTTCAGGACAGGGACTTTCTCTTCATAAGCTTGTACTGCACTTAGCACAATGGAGTCCTGATCGTGGCTGGGGACTTTCAACACTACTGCAATATAACAACTAATCAATAGGAGTTATTCCATTGACTTCAGTGGACTTTGGATCATGCCCATAGAAACTTTGGTGTCTGTCCAGAAACACCTTGTCTCTGCCTTTTTTTTTCTAGTTATCCCATGCTGATTTTAACAGGGCCGCCCGGGGGGGGGGGGTGGCAAGTGGGGCAATTTGCCCCAGGCCCTGCAGTGGCCCCCACAAGAGTTTTTCAGGGCCCCTGGAGTGGGGTCCTTCACTCGCTTCAGGGGCCCCAGAAAACTCTTGCAGGGCCCAGGTCCCCGGAGCTTCTTCAGCTCCAGTTCTTTGGCAGCAATTTGGTGCTGGGGGGTCCTTCCGCCCCGGGACCAGCTGCCGAAGTGCCGGGTCTTTGGCAGCATTCGGTGGCAGTGGGCCCCCACTGCCGAAGACCCAGGCCCCCTGAATCCTCTGGGCAGCCCTGGATTTTAAGTGTATTGGGTCTAATTATATTGTACACAGGTTTCATTCCACAATTTTCAGTGTCTTAATTTATTGTAATTTCAGTCTCAAGATATTATACTTTATTGCACCAGTAAAAAGGGGACGTCATAGTAGCTCAAGATTTAATTTGCTGGAAAATTATTCTAAAAGAATTTAACTAAGAAAAAATATATACACACACACACCCCCATGCAAGGTGTGTATGCATATTTCAGTGTATATATATGTGTCTGTGTACGTATGACTCATGCAAACAAATTGCATATATATCCAGTTGTAAAATGCCATGTATTTGCATAGCATATAGACTAATATTTTAGAGTGAGAACATCATTTAAACTTTAGAAACCAACGGTTACTTTAAACGAATCAGAATTAAAATATTTCAAAAGAAAAAGGCAAAATAAGATATTGATCCACAGCAAGGAAAGACTTTCTTTAATTATCAGACTAGATCTCTAATTTTTATCACCTGACAAGGTAAGATTGTTCTTTAGACTGCACTGTTTAGTGCTGCGTCCAGTCTTGATTAAGATGCATTGAGCAATTCTCTTTGGAGACTTTTTTTATGGTTGGAATTTCTCTAAGGGTATTTTCACTCTCACATATTATTATTCATTATAATTCTTACGTATTTATTAGTATTGTGGTAGTGCCTATGAGCCCCACTGTGGATCAGAGTCCCATTGTGCTAGGTGCTGTATAAACAGAACAAAAAGAGTCCCGGCTTACTGTCTGTCTGTTTATGTATCTATCTATGGACAAGAGACAACAGGGGGAACACAAAGTAACAATGAGACAATACTGGTGCACAGTGCTCAAAGCATGCCAAAAGCCAAATTGTTGTCAAGATTCTTGGCACATTGTTCTCTGTACCTTTATTTCCTGCCTCATTTGCTGCAGCTCCGCCTGCACACATTCATGGTTTGCTATCAGGACTTGGAGCTTTGCTTCTAGTCTGCAGCTTTTGTCTTCCTGGGACTTGTGGAGGAGCAGCACTTCGTCTTTCCATTTGTTTAACTGCTTTCTCAGGTACCTGCCAGGCAACAGGGGAAGTTACTGGACTAAATTACCTTCCATGCACACTCCTTAATGCAGAGCATGAGAGAGAACAAATATTGCAGCTGGGCTGGTGCAAAGGGGTCATAGCACAGGTATAAGAACCTTCCCACCAGGGTGCAGGAGGCCAGTACTCCAGGAGCTGAACTGTCTCCACAGCAGCCTATGCACAGGGGCATTCCAGGAAGCCCAGGACATGGGCAGGATGGAGAAGGTGTGGCCAGGATGGTCCTGGGCTCTGGTGATTCAACATTCCTGGAATGGACCATGGGATTGTCACAACAGAGACAAGAGACAGGGCAGTGCACAAGGCTGCCCTCCCCTGTGCCTGGGGTTGAGCCAGCTCCTGCCAGCTCTCAAAGTGGGGAGTGCACGCTGTTTGTCCTGGCCCCAGGACAGGGATGAATCTATCCCATTGTTCCCTCATGATGATCCTTCTTGTTAAGGACCTTCTGTATGGCTTCCACTGATTGCACAGAAAGTTTCGACAGAAGCCACTGTCCTTGGAAAGATGAGGATATTGCAATCAAAAGTGCTATCCACACACACAAACTAGAGCAGGATAATTAGAGACGATGCACCTAATATCTACTCAGGGCAGACAATAAATAAATATCACCCATTTCTCTAAACTAGAGGCAAACTCCTATGGAGAAGTGCTGCCCACAGGATAGCAATACAGCTTTGTCTTGCCCACTGCTGAGGCGGAGAGAGAGAGATAAAAGCTGGTTAGCACTGGCGAAATAAGACAGTTGCTGTATATTGCTCAATTGAAATAGTCCTCCCCACTCTTCTATTACATCCAAGAGTTCTAGTTTAACTTTCTATTGGATAATGTGTTGGTTCACATAAGCAAGATGTAATGGTGTTATAAATCTGTCTTTTACTAATCGGTTTCTTCCAGATCTATTTTTGAAAGAAGAAATACATCAGTCAGTATGCACTCAGAAAAACCCACACTAGGAGTAAAGACAGAACTCATTTGCTCACTTTCCTCATGCAAGTAGCCCCACTGACCCCTTCAATGAAATTATACATATCAGCTGAGCAAGACTTGGCCAGAAGGTTTGTAAAAAGCCTGGATATGCAAAGTTAACACTAGTATTTAGACTGGGTTTAGAAAAGGTTTTCCTATCCTGCGAGAGTGTGGGTTTGTTTTTGTTTTCTTTGTTTGTTTGTTTTTTTCAGATTTTTGAATTTTTTTCCCACCCTGAGATGGGACAAAAAGTCAATCTCAAATTTTGTTGTGAACCAATGAGCTGAAAACTTTTTTGGTTCGGATCAGTTGAAACATCTCATTTTGATACCTACCTTTTAATTTTTTTTAATTTATTTTAGTACAAATTAAAATTTCTAAGCAAAAAGTCATTTTGAATCACAAAATGAACAGATCAACATTTCCTGATAAAAAATGTTTCATTGGAAAATTCTTGACCACCTCTACTAGTCCTTTTAATAGTCCTGATATTTCAGCATTTAATGGCCCTGTCCTGTTCGGTTCTGAGAATCTTTAGCTATTTCTGTGCCCATTTCTGTCAGCAAACATACACTTGAGTAACTTAACCTGTGCAAGTATTTCCAGTGACTAGGAGTGAAGGAGACTACTCCCGTGTGCAAAGTTACTCATTTTCCTGTTTACAGGATCATGTCTTGAGCAGGGTTGCCAATTTTGGCTGGCTGTATTCTTGGAGGTTTCATCACATGACATAATCTTTAAAGATTTATCTCTAATTCCTGGAGACTCCAGGACAATCCTGGAGGATGGCAACCGTAGTCTTGAGTCAGGACAGAGTACATTTCTGAAGGAGTAGGCTTCACATGCACCATCTCAGCTACCATTAATTTCAGTGGGAGTTGAAGATGTTCAGCATCTCACAGGACTGGCCCCTATGGGTATGTCTACATTGCAGTGTAAGCCTATGCTTGAGCTTGGGCTCAAGCCTAACCCCTTCTGCACCTACACTGCAATTGCTCTAACTCAGGACTCAGTCCCAAGACCCTGCAGGGTCCAAGCACAAGTCAAGCTGGGACCAAGGGTTTCACCCCTATTACTTTGCAGTGCAGATCCAGTCCACTTGATACATGTCCCAGTAGTCTGCCAGCAAGAGCAGCACCAGGGTTTTTGGCGCCCTAGGAGGGGGGTCATTCTGCGCTCCCAGTCATTGGCGGCAATTCTGCGGCGGGAGGAGTCCTTCCGCGCTCCTGGTCTTTGGGGCACTTTGGCGGTGGGTCCTGGAGTGAGTGAAGGACCCGCTGCAGAATTGCCGCCGAAGACCCGGAGAGCAGAAGGACCCACCGCTGCTGAATTGCTGCTGAGGGTGGCAAAATGCCGCCCCCCCCAAATCCTGGCACCCTAGGCGACAGCCTAGGTCGCCTAAATGGAAGCGCTGGCCCTGTCTGCCAGAAGTATCCTACAATTCCATGGGACAACTTCCTTAGTCCTCTCTATCCCAACAATCTCCAATCCACTCTATTGAAAACAGAAGCCAACCCCCTACTTTGGCAAATAGCAGCAGCTCATGTCACATTAACCCATTCTCTTCTGATCACCGATCTGCAAGCACACTATAGAGAGCCTCTGGGCTTGCAATGGAGAGCAAAACAATCAAGCCTCTTGCCAAGTGAGCTGCTTCATGCCCATAGCCATGGAGCACAGCCAAATTTTGGTGAATCTCTGATGCAAGGCAAGTAAAACACCAGGAATGATTACTCTTACCAGCAAATAGATAAAGAGCTGGCAGCTCTACAGATTTTCTGGACAAGTGGTCCTATTAAGAGGCTAAAGAGTGGATACAGGAAGACCAGGAACAAGAACCGCACCTCAGGCAACTTGCTAATGACATGCCCATTTTAAGATGACTTTGACCGGGTTCTGGGCTCTGCACCCAGCACAGAGCCAACTGTGCTTCATGATGACCTGGTCTGTCATGATGTTGCCCTTTAAAAAAGGGAAGAAGGAGAATCCGGGGAACTACAGACTGGTCAGCCTCACCTCAGTCCCTGGAAAAATCATGGATTCCATATTGAACTACATGGAGGAGAGGAAGGTGATGAGGAACAGTCAACATGGACTCACCAAGAGCAAGTCATGCCTGACCAACCTGATTGCTTTCTATGATGAGATAACTGGTTCTGTGAATATGGGGAAAGTGGTGGACATGATATACCTTGACTTTAGGAAAGCTTTTGATACAGTCTCCCACAGCATTCTTGCCAGCAAGTTAAAAAAGTATGGATTGGATGAGTGGACTATAAGGTGGATAAAAAGTTGGCTAGATCATTGGGCTCAATGGGTAGCAATCAAGGGCTCGATGTCTAGTTGGTAGCCGGTATCAAGCAGAGTGCCCCAGGGGTTGGTCCTGGGGCAGGTTTTGTTCAACATCTTCATTAATGAGGCAGATGAACGAATGGATTGCACCCTCAACAAGTTCACAGATGACACTAAGCTGTGGGGAGAGGTAGATAAGCTGGAGGTTAGGAATAGGGTCCAGAGTGACCTAGACAAATTGGAGGATTGGGCCAATAGAAATCTGATGAGGTTCAACAATGACAAGTGCAGAGTCTTGCACTTAGGGCGGAAGAATCCCATGCACTGCTAAAGGCTGGGGACTGACTGACTAAGTAGTAGTTCTGCAGAAAAGGATCTGGTGATTACAGTAGATGAGAAGCTTTATATGAGTCAGCAGTGTGCCCTTGTTGCCAAGAAGGCTAACGGCATATTGGGCTGCATTAGTAGAAGCATTGGCAGCAGATCGAGGGAAGTGGCACTGGCGAGGCCACATCTGGAGTATTGCATCCAGTTTTGGGCCCCCCACTACAGAAAGAATGTGGACAAATTGGAGAGTCCAGCGGAGGGCAACAGAAATGATTAGGGGGCTGAGGCACATGACTTATGAAAGAACTCATCTTATTTAGTCTTCAGAAAAGAAGAGTGGGGGGGATTTGAAAGCAGCCTTCAACTATCTGAAGGGCGGTTCCAAAAAGGATGGATCTAGACTGTTCGCAGTGGTGGCAGATGACAGAACAAGGAGCAATGGTCTCAAGTTGCAGTGGCGGAGGTCTAGGTTGGATATTAGGAAAAATGATTTCACTAGAAGAGTGGTGAAGCACTGGAATGGGTTACATAGGGAGGTGGTGGCATTTCCAGCCTTAAAGGTTTTTAAAACCCAGCTTGACAAAGCCCTGGTTTGGATGATTTAGTTGGGGATTGGTCCTGCTTTGAGCAGGGGGTCGGACTAGCTGACCTCCTGAGGTCCCTTCCAACCCTGATATTCTATGTTGGCCCCTGAATCCACCATGAGGACTGAAGGCAGTCAGCAGCAGGCTCCGAGTAAGGAGCATGAAGTGACCCTCTTAATGAAACCAGTTCCAGAGCAGGCTGTGGATCAGGATCAACAGCGAATTCTTGGTTCCTACTTGGAAGAGCTGTTTGATCCCCTGCCAGAGGAAAAGCCCACTGCCAAGTGTGCAGCAAACACGGTGGAGTCCAAAGTGGCCCCAGTGCCCGGTAAGTGTATGATTCAAATTTACAGTTTATTATTACAGTAATGGGAGCGATTTCTGCTCTAAGAAGCAATGTAAAAATAAGTCCCAGCTATTAGCACATGACCAATAATGGTGAATTGTAGCAAAGCACCATATTGTTCGCCTTCCCTTCCCCTACCTGTTTAGTTCAAAATGGCAACTTGAAATTTCAAAGATTCATAAACAGCTGTAAAGGTTATTGTAACTGTTAAGTCACAGATGTTTGCTAGGGTCATTCATGATTTCCTTTCAGCAGTAAGAAATGTGCCACTCTGTAATCATTCCACCTGGGTCTATGCAGCTGCCTATAAACAGCAAACTGAGTGTGGGTGTTTGGGAAAAAAAGTCTTCAATTTCCAAATCTAGTCCATTTCTGTTAGAGGTAATCCATGCAGTCTGCAGGTCACAAATTCATTTCTCCGAAGTACAAGTGGGGTGTTAGTTTTTTTCCCAGAACTTAGCACCAGGTACAGGGTGGAGAAAAGCTGCAGATTTTAGCATATTTGCATGTGGCAGTAACAGGGTAAGCCAAAGATGCTGTGTCAGCTCATAAAATTAATTCCTTCATGGATTCTGGCCGAATCCTGGCTGCTGATAGCTGCATGCTTTTCCTGAAGCAGAAACTCCACATAGATAGTCACATTGCAGGAAAGGGCTTATTTTCCAGATCCCCCTGTTTAGCTGACTAGTCCACCCAACTTTCAAATATGCTGTTTGGTCACTATATGTTTGAATACTTCAGCTGCACATACTGCATGTTTCCCTCCAGCAGCTTGGAATAACATGTCCCTCTGCCAAAAGGGCATCACAAGAACACTTATGTCATCTTCCAAAACATGAAAGACCTGAAATGACAGAAAAAGCCTTTTGCATCAACGGCATTATACACACCTCTTCTCCTCCCCTGCATGACAATTAGTTATGAAATTTTTACGAAACAGAAAAAAGATAATTTTAAACTTACCATTGTCTCCACACTTCTGTAACAGTGACTAACAGGCTGTGTTCAGAGACAGCATGAGGATTGAAGCAGCCCCTTCACAATATGTGTTCACTTTAGAAAGGTTACATTTTATGTTCTTGAGATTCCACCATAATTAATTTTTGTGCTACTGATCTACTTTAAACCAGGGGCGGCTCCAGCACGCCAAGCGCGTGCTTGGGGCGGCATGCTGTGGGGGGCACTCTGCTGGTCGCCGGGAGGGCGGCAGGCAGGCAGCCTTTGGCGGCATGCCTGCGGAGGGTCCGCTGGTCCCACGGTTCCACCTAAGCCGCGGGACCAGCGGACCCTCCGCAGGCACGCCTGCAGGAGGTCCACCGGAGCCGCGGGACCGGTGACGGGCAGAGTGCCCCCCGCAGCATGCCACCGTGCTTGGGGTGGCAAAATGTCTAGAGCTGCCCCTGCTTTAGACAATCCTTTTTTCTTGTCCTATTTCAGCACCCTCAACCTCTACTGCCTGCTGTTCTTCAGGAACTCGATTCCTGGCCCAAGGTACCTTCATGGACTGTTCCACAAGGAAGAGTTTCCATGACAAAGTTATGGTCGATGATCTTAACTGGGCAAACCAGTGGGTCCGGTACCAGAAGAAGAGGGATGAAAGACTGGAACAACAGAATATTGACAGACAAGAGGAAAGGCTGGGGAACGCCACCCAGGCAGAGAACAGGGTTTCAGCGATGGGGCTGGCACTTGGAAAGCAGTTCCTGGAACAGGAATGGCAGCTTAGGGAAGGAGACAGAGCTCAATAGAGAACTGTTTCAGAGACTCCTGTCCATAATGGCTGCCAGAGTACCATCTCCTGCTGCCTCCCCCACACCATGGCAGGATCACCCTGCAACATACCTTAATCCTGTAGTAGCTTGGACAACACCATATCAGAGTGGTCAATGCATTCAGGACTCAGAAGCGGTGGGGCAGGTTAACTAAACTCCATGCAACCTTTCTTTTTCAACTCTTCTCTAGTGTAAACCTCCACCTCCCTACCCCTCTGCCAAGTGAAGGGAAAATGTGTAAAGAAGGGAAAGGAGAACGTGGAGCTAGAGGACATGTAGAGGCATGGGGATTGTGTCAGGTATTAAATATTTCCTGCTCTTTTTTTTGTGTGTTTGTGTATGGTTTTGTTAAGGCAGCTGGTCTGCCCAACAGCGTGTGAGTGTTTTGCTATTTTAAGACATGTTTCTTGAAAACATAATATGCTTTATCTGTAAAGTTTATTGCATCACTTCGAGCAATCATGATTTGGGCTAATAAAACTAAAAACATGTTCAGGAGCAATTAAACATTAGTAAGCAAATAGTATTCCTCAATTTAGCTAGCTATGGCAATTCACATTTCAATAAATTCCATCTGTGCACCCATTCTGCCACCCCCAATTCATTATTCTTCATGTCATTCAATCAATCCTCCCAATCACTGCTCTCTGCTCCCCTCAAAAATAATAAGCCACTTTCCCGCCACAAGCACATTCCTACAGGAACTATCAGGGCCGGCTCCGGGCACCAGCTTAGCAAGCAGGTGCTTGGAGCGGCCACTCCAGAGAGGGGCAGCACGTCCAGGTATTTGGCGGCAATTTGGTGGAGGGTCCCTTGCTCCTGCTTGGAGCGAAGGACCTCCCACTGAATTGCTGCAAATCACGTTTTTTTGGGATTTTTGGCTGCTTGGGGCAGCAAAACCCCTGGAGCCATCCCTGAGTACTATTCCCCCTTTTCCATTGGGCCATGCAAGTCTGTAATGTGAGAGGACAAAGCATCCCTCACTTCTGATGCCCAGGTGTGTGCAACCAGCTGTAGGACTGTACTTTCCGGTTGAGGGTACCAATCCAGCATCTCTTCACTATCATAGGTCCGTTCTCGGGGAAATGGCTCACCTCTGGCTTCACAAAAGTTATGAAGAGCACAGCAAGCCACAGTAATGTGGACAGTATTGATGACACTGGCATCCAAACGGGTCTGTAGACACTTCCAGTATGACTTTAATCTGCCAACAAGTAGATTCAACAACCATTCTACACCTGCTGAGAGTGTTAACCTTCTTTTGCCAGGGCCTCTGATTCATGGTATGGTTTCATAAGCCATGGCAAAAGGGGATATGTGGATTCCCCCAGAATCATAGTAACACTGTTTATGTCAATGTCATCTGTGGGAATAATGTTCCAGCCTGTCCATGAATGTAGACTCCTGAGTGGGGAAAAACTGGCACCATGCTCTTTTCCAGTACAGTCCATGATGATTTTGTTCATAAATCTGCCTTTGTGGTCCATCAGTGTCTGCATAACAGTAAAGTAGTATCCTTTGTGGTTTACGTACTCATGCTTCTTAGGAAGGGCAAACTATGGCCACATGAATCTCATCCATGACCCCAGCACTGGTAGGAAACCCCATTTTCTGGAAGTCAGCAGTTACCTCCAGAATATCTTTAATGCCTGCCACCTTGGGGCAAACCACATGCCTGACTGCCTTGCATTAGCTCTGCCACCATGTTACCAACTGTTGACTTTCCAACCCCAAACTGGTTGGCAATGGACTTGTAGCAGTCTGGTGCATCCAGCTTCCAGACGGTTATAGCAACCCGCTTCTGGGCCGGCAAGGGTTACCTCAGTTGTCTCTTTACAGCGGAGGGTGGGGGTAAACTACTCAAAAAGCTCCAGAACTGTGGCTTTCTTCATGCGACCGGTCTAGACCCACTGCTGGTCATCCTAGGTCCTCATGATGATGTGGTTCCACCTGTCTGTGATTGTGGCCCTGCACCAGAAGCAATGGTCTACATAGGAGACATCAGTAGCTTTGCCAATTATACTGAAGAGCCTCTGCCAATGCGAGTCTGCAATGCCAGGGTACTCCTCCTACCAATCCATCACGAAATCTGTCAGGTACCTTTGGTGGGACAGAAAATGCCACTGAAATGTCCACCAGTGCCTTGGGGACACTCCGCCAGTTTCTTAATGCAAGAGTGAAAGCACAAGCAAAAGAAGTTCATCAAAAGGCGCCTTTTCCATGTCACTGGCTCCGGTAGCTGAGAATGCACAGAGCAAAATGACTGCTTGGCAAGCTGCATTGGTGGGCTGTTCAAACTTCCTGTAATGTGCAGGGTAGGCAGTAAAGTTTTCCCACAATGAACCACAGGCCATAGAATGTCAACCAATAATTTCAGCATCAAACCCATAACTTCTGCTTGATCTAAAGCATATATTTTCCAATGACATCCAATCTTGATTTAAAGACTTCAAGTGATGGAGAATCTACCATGTCCCTAAATAAATATATTCCAGGGATTTTTTATCCTCACTTTTTTAAAATTGCACATTATTTCTGTTCTAGCTGGACCTAGCAGAGGAGAGCTAGACACAGAGGAGCTTATTGAAGCAGAGTTAGCTGCTGTGGAAATTGTTATTGTCCCAGGTCAACGGGGAGGGCAGGAAGCCGTGGCCAGCACATCCCTCGCCTGCACCGCTTCCCGACGCCCCCATTGGCGTGGGATGGCGAACCACGGCCAGTGAGAGCTGCAGTCCGCCGAACCTGCCGACGCGGCCAGTAAACATACTGGCCCAGCTCACCAGAGTGCTTACTCTGGCAAGCCACGTGCCAGAGGTTGCCGACCCTTGATGTATATATTACTGACCCAGGTGTAAGGTCAAACTCTTCCCTGGTGTAAACTGGCACAGTTTCTTTGACTTAAATGGAACCATGCCAATTGACACCAGCAGAAAATTTGGATCATTAAATTGATGCCCACATGGCAGAATTAAAATCTCTTAGCACTTTCAAGCTGTCTCATTGAACAATGCACATGAGACCTGTATCCCAGCATTTGACAGCTAGAAAAAATCTGATGGACACACACACACTGTGCACAAGGATAAAAACCTTTCTCTTGCTTTGGTCCGGGTTAGGGTGGGAAATGAAGGAAAGAAGTAGTAATGTTTATTCAAGTTGTCTGGTTTTAATATTAAAATACTTACCTCCATTAGGCTTTAGCTTTGGTGTTAACACACTTACCCACCTCTTTTCACTGTGAAGGGCTTTGATGGATTCATGAACTTTTAACAATTCTGCCTTAACAGAGGCTATTGCCTGTGGAAGAAAGAGAGAAAATCTTGTTTTGAATTTTACCAGTGTGCTACTTGTAATCATATTTGCTGTGTAAACCTTGCTACAAGCAGGAATATCACATTTAGGATATGCCTACATTGCAGTTTTTGCCTTGAGCTAATTGACTGTCATTAACAGTCTGGATACTTCTCTATGGGTCATACTTTTCCACTGTGCCTGGAAGCAGATCTTCATGAACTCCTAAGCATCTTAATTTAGAGCATGTCTGGTACAGTCCTGGTACACCCTATATCTACCTTCTGACAAAACAGGACTCTAAGACTTCCAATGTGTCTTTTAAAGCAGCACTGAAAAACCTGCATGATGTCAGTGTAGAAACACAAAAGGAGGATAAAGCTCCTCAGAAACAATTCTCAGCCCATGGAGAAACTAAACAAGTCAACAGCCAGCATGACAAGACCCCAGATTACCTCACCAGATGGAAAATGAATACATTGCAGGAACCCAAAGGTGGCAGCCCTGTCTACCTCTCTTCTGAAATGAGTGCATGCCTGGCAATGAGGTGAAGTGCTCTTGATTTGAACAGCTGCTACTGCTGATACATGCTGGCTGACACTGTCTCTCCTTGGAAGTATTGCTCCTGAAGAGAGGTCTTTAGAGGCAGAGCATGGATGTGAAGGCAAAATGGATGGAGCTGATATAAGGGGACTGATTCTCAGTTACTCCATTCTGAAGCTGGGGAAGGGACAGAGGGGTGGGGAGGCAAAATTGGCCTTAAGACACCTTCTGTGCTCCTCATAGTTTAGGGCTATGCAGGGGCTGCCTAACCTGAGGCTACTCTAACTTACACTCTGCTTCCCATGGCCCCTCAAAAATAAAGAAATACTGTTGTGCAGTGATTCACCTATACCTTCCACCCATCCCTGCATGCCCCTAACATGGCTGCTGTGCAGGGGCAGGGAGCAAGAGTTGGTTTAAAGCCTTCATGTCAATTCTACATCGGCTGGTGAGAATCACTACTCCGGGCATATCTTCAGGGGGACCATTTCTGCTGCCTTTATGCTGTCACAACGGCACAGAATGGCCAAAGCCTAATTGAGAATCAGGCTTATGATGTCTTTCCTTGAACTATTCGGAAGGGACGGATGATGGTATTTTGACCACAGTCTCAGCTGGAGCCTCTAATGTGCTACTGTAATGCAAATAAAAAATAACAGAACAAATAACCCTGCAGTGCAAATAACTGTGTGTGCTATCACAGTCAAGCAGTGAGGTCTGGATTCACAAAGGGACATAGGAGTTGTGGTGCTCAGTGTTATAATGCCTTACTTTTAGGCGCATAACAAATCACAGGAACAACACTGTGATCCACAAATCGGGAGTTGGGGGCTAGGCTCCCTACACAATGACAGGAGCTAGACTGTGATTCACAAAGCCAGCAACCAGCTGGGGAGCTGCCTAAGCTTGCCAATGGGAGATACTGACAAGGAGGGTATGTGCTAGCACCTGTCTCAGCTGTGAACCCTTTTCTGGAGTTAGGGGCCCAAAGTTGTTTTTGCTAATTGCTGGGGAAGCAAGATACTCAGTTGGGATGTCAGAGACCTCCAGTTCAAGTGCCCCCTCCACCTGATGAAGAGAAGGGACTTGACTGGGAATCTGCTACCTCCCAGGTGAGCACCCTAATCATTGGGCAATAGGATATTCTGACATGGGGCTCCCTCAGTCTCAGCTGTTCCACTGTGTATACATAAAAAGTAATTGGAGCAGAGGAACTGGACTCTGGACTCCCACATTGCAGGTGATGGCCACAACCCCTCAGCTAAAAGTTATGTAGGGCCTTTATAAGCTGGAAAGAAGCACTGCCTTGGGACATCCTTGTTGTAAAGGTGCAGGGGGCTGGAGCTTGGGAAGCCTGAAGTTCTCACATCACCACTATGCTAAAAGTTATAAGGAAGCAGATCCTCCTCCTCCTCCTCCTCACACCAGCCATTTTGTGTGAGCTTGGCTGTGGGACCCAATCTGGAAGCTGTGCTCTGTGTACACTGACTGGATATGATTCTGCAGGTGAGTTAAGCAGAGAAATGTCTATATTCCTTTGGTTCTTGAATTGTTCTGGGCTGAGGTAGAAGATAAGTGTTCAGGTCTCTAGTGTGGAATAGCAGTACACGTGCCAAGGGGCAGAAACTTAGGTACCTAAGGAAATTTTACTCTTGAAAATGTTAGTGCTAAATAAGTATAGGTGCCTACAGAGTCAGTGGGGTCTTGTGAATTTCAGTGGTGACTAGAAGCTGGGACTTACATGCCTAAAGCCCAGATTTAGGTGCCTAAGTCCCTTAGTGAATGTGGGCCTAGTCACTATGATTGGGTGTATACATCCCAGACTTGTTAACCAGGAGTCAATGAAGCCTGAGCCCAATTAAGCCTCTGGGTGTCAGGCATAACAGATGATCATACCCAGCTGAAAGTTGCTGGGCCTTCATAAAGGAAGGACTAAGGAGTACAGAGCAATAGGAAGGCAGACAGAAGACCCAAGTGAGAGAGAGCTAGAAAGTTTATCTGAACTAAAGGCAAAGAGAAGTTAGGGCCTAAGGGGCATTTGGACTGACGTTTGAGGGGTTACAGCTGCAAAGGCTACAGAGAGCAAGTGGGTCCTGAGTGAGACCCTGAGGCAGAGCTCATAAGAAGTAGAGAGAGGCTGGAGGAGCTGAATAGCACCTGGAGAGTAGAGCACTGCAGAAGCCCTAACATAATGGTTGTAGTTCACAGGAAGAGGTCCAGGGATGTAGCAGCAAGGAGTCTCACAGAGCAGATTACTGCTGCTTGTTACATGATACCTGCTCTGGCACCTAGTAGGGTGGGAGGACCTGGGTTTCCTTACCAGGAAAGATGGCATGAAGCCTCCTGAGAGGGGTATAAGGATGACTGGAAGCCCTGAGAGAAGGAGCGTGAAGACCTTTTGTAAGGACACTGGGACTGTTATTTGTTAGACTCTCTGTTGCCTCAAAAGGGGGGAACTAAAATGTAATGGGGTCAGAGGGCTAAGTTGCAAGGCAAGACAGATCATTTGTAGGGCTGGAGAAACTGACAGCATTAAGCAAGAAATAGCTGCTATCCCAAGCTCTGCCATCAGGGGACCTGCCGATGGTGAGTCAACTCTTCTGCAGTCACCAATACTGAAATGTGGCCAAGTTCTTTAAGGGACGACGGTACAAAGTTTCCATGTTCTTGATTTGTTTCCCTCTACTTTCTCCTGCCCACTTCCCTTCCTCCAACATGAGAAATTAACAGGGTTGAGGTTAACCAAGGGAACATCTTAGGATCAGTATTTAATAGGCAGTCTGAAAGCTGAATGAGAATTGGTCCGAGTCTCTCTGCACCGCTTCAATAGTCACCCTGATATGTTCAGGTGACTACATCTTGTTTCTGCTCACCTGAGCAGATGTCTTGTCTTGTGCTGGTGCCCTGTTGTCATTCTCAATCTGCTGCATTGCAGACCCCTTTTCAGCCAAGTGCTTGGATAACATTGGGGCCAGTCTGTATGCTGGGGAGGATAGGTAATGATGGGCAGGCTGTGTGGAGGTGCTGAGCTCTGTAGAGGGCCTGTACACCAGGAAAGAAAGCAAAAATAGTGTGAAGATGAAATGAGAAGCTCAACAGGAGAACTCTTAGGTTCCTTTCCCCGGAATCTAGAGTCGTCATAAATAAAACTTCTGTTTTCAACAGAGTAATAACTGTCATGCCTGAGTAAGAATTATGGGTTAATTATGATCACTGTTAGCTAGCACTATATTTGGCTGGAAAAATGGATAACATATAGTGCATTTTGTGTATTGAATGGAGACCCTAAAGTCCCTAGCACAGAATTCCAGTTCCCCTTCATTTAGCAACGGTACAGCTGCTCTCTCTTTTCAACTTCCCCAGTTTCTTAGCCACTGGTAGTAGAGGGCCAACTAAACTAGGCAATTCAACTAAGGAAAGTTTTAGAAAGACAGAAATCCTGCTGCCCAATCTGTGCTAGGGTAAGGTACTAATGATCTTTTTAATGACACCTGGAATAGCAACTCAAAATTCTGCTGTCACTGATGGCTCATCCTGCCCAAATGTGATGTAAGCAAACACCCATCAAGTTATCAAATGACCTTGTGGACTCGGAGAAAGATTACAGTAAAGTTCATATGAAGAAGGGAGCTAAATGAAAATAAGGAAATATCAGTCATGAAAGAAGTAATGGGCAAGTTGTCTTCAATCACATTCCATGCTAAGGCACAAACACTTGAGCAACATCTCAGTGACCAGATAGCTTGTTGACACTGTTTATATTCCATCAAACTATTCATACGGTAGCTGTGGTTCTTGATTAGTCTGAATATATTTAAAATTGGTTTCTAATAGCAATAATGCTACCCAGTGTTATTGCGCTATAAAGTTTAGTAAATATATTTTCCATTTCTTTCCTGTTGGGAAGGATGAAATTCACCCCTGTTCAAAAGGGTGAATGCCATCACTCAATTTTACATAAGCCCTGTTTGGCAGATATTTAAGTCTACATACTGAACAGACCAATTAGGCAAGACAAACACTCAGAACTTGTGCCAAGGACCAGCACGTGGTTAAGAGACCTCTTCAGTCTCATTCATGTCCTCCATAGGCAAAGTGCAAGAATGGGTCAAATGAAGGACAAGTGTAACAAGATGCCAAAACAATTCAGACATAGAGTATTGCCGTGAACTCCAAGGAGCCTTTTCTCACACCTGGATGATATAAAGGGCCATGGATCATTCAGGAATGGACGTAATAGACTTAAGTCAGTTACTTGAGTCTAAAGGGCACAGAGCAGTTCCACTGACATCAGTGGGGTTATCCACAGTGGGAGGCACTGTATGATAGTAAGTATTGCAGAGCTGGGCCCAAGATTAGGTGTGAGAAAATATGGCACAAAGCTGATAAGAAGAGAAAACAAAATAAATGTGCTTGTTTGTGAATGGTGCTCATAATTCTAATTTCATCTTTGTTTTATTTAGATAGTTACTAATATGGCCCCCAGCACCATAATATTCAAACACCTGCAGAAGGTTGGTGTAAGTCACATGCCTTCAAATTCATTGTTCACCGACTCTGCTGCCAAGCAGAGTTGATGGACTACAACACCCATGACACCCCCTAAAGGAGAGTATGTGTTATAGAATAACTGACTCATCCAAAACTGCTTGCTTATTTGTAGTATGGTAACACCTAGTGAATCCACCTGAGATCAGGGCCTATTGTGTTAGGTCAGTACAAATGCCTAGAAAAATATGGTGCCTGTCCTAAAGCATTTACATTCTAAATACACAAAGGAAGCATTGTTGTCTCCACCTTCAGATGGGGAAACTGAAATTCAGATAAATTAAGTGACTTGTCCAAGGTGTCAATTCAGTAGCAGACCTGGGAACTAAACCCAGAGCTTCTGAATCCCAACCCAAGGCCATAACCACAAGACCAGCCTCCCTTTCTACTTGTTAGCAAGGCTGAGTTCCGCAGTTACTGTATAGGACCAAAGCCTGACAGAATGTTTTAAAATTTCTTTTATGGAAGTGTTAGGTTTGACAAAATGCTCTGTTGATAATTCTCTGTGTGTGGGCCATTGCAACCACCTTCACATTCTCTAGGGGGAGAGGAGCAGGAATCTGCAAAACTTTCTGCCATAATATGAAGTCACGGCATGGAAAAGGTTCTTTCACTGACCCCGTAGACTGTAATGGCTACTTTGTGGGCACAGTGTCAATATAACAGTCATCTGAAATAAGTATTTGCATGATATTTTTTTAAAAGAATGGAAAGAAACTGCTTTTACTGTAAAGTTTCAACCCTTCCATTTTGTAATCTTAACTTGTGTTTTATGGACTGACCACAGTTCATCTGTCAAATCAAAGTCATTTACTGTGTGGGCACAGTCAAGCAGCTAATGTTCAAAACTGCTGCTTTTTTAGCACTGTTAGATGCAGGTGGTGAATGTGCTGCAGCCTGAAGTATCTGGTCTCTTCAAATTCACCACTCAGGTGGTATAAACACACTAGGACTGACACTCACGCTGCTCGCTCATATTCTGGGAAGTCCTCTCCCTCCATTATTTCCAGTGTCTGCCTTCTCCGAGCCTCCTTTCTTCTGCAGCGCTCTTGAAACAGGTTGTTTCTGATGGTGCGAAAAAAGATCTTTGCATTCTCCTTTGCTGACATCTGCTGGAACAACATGCAACAGAGAAAGGAGTGGATTTAAAACAAGCACTGCTCTGAAGCACAAGCAGTCAACCCAATCCCAGATAAAGCTGAGTGATGCTATCTTCTGCCCTCCACCCACAAGAAAGCAAATATAACTCCAGACTTGTGGATGTTGGCTAACTTTAGTTGCTCTTCCCTAGTTTGTCTGGAACTTAATATAACCTTCATCTTTAATATGATTTTGTTTTGTAGATAGGGATGAACCTACTGTCCCTCCTGAGGTTGCTTTAAAGAATGTGTTTGAAAGACAACAAAGGAGCCAGTTACTTCCTGCTGTGCAAAGTGGGTGTAAAATGCTGCCTTTCCTAGCTGGGAGCACGTGATGCTCATTATGCACCTAGCGCATCTACAGGGGGAATTTGTGAAAGAGCAAACAGGAAAAAATAATGCAACCACTTTACAGTCTACTCATTTCTTACACTGATGATAAAACTACCCCAAGGTGTCACTGCGGTAAAGAAAAACAGCATCGACACTATAAATATTGGTGTGGGGTGTAAAGAAAGACAATGTAAAGCAGGGGTTCTCAACCTTCTTCTTTCTGAGCCCCTCCCCACCCCCTGCAACATGCTGTAAAAACTCCATGATCCACCTGTGCCACAACAACTGGTTTTCTGCATAGAAAAGCCTGGGCCTGCATTAAGGGATAGCAAGCAGGGCAGTTGCTTGGGGCCTCAGACCACAGGGGCCCCTGTGAAACTAAATTGCTCAGGCTTTGCCTTCAGCCCCAAGTGTCAGGGCTCAGAGACCGAGGCTTCAGCTTTCTGGTCTGAGCCTCAGTGAGTCTAACACTGGCCCTGCTTGGCGGACCAGTTGAAACCTGCTCTTGGCCCCCCAGGGGGCCCTGGACCCCAGTTTGAGAACCACTGATGTAAAGGATGGGCATCTCATGTTCAGTTCCCACTTTCAAGTGAGGTACTAAGTACTTTCTGAATCCGCTGTTGAGCACAGTAAAGCCTGCGCTCAGTTTGGCTTAGAGAGTAAGTGTGTGTGTCAACTGCTTTCAAATGCAGTGCATTTTCTAATGTCAACACACCTTAAACCCCTCACTCTGCAAGCTGATCCTTGTGGGTGGAGTCCTATGGCTTGTGGGACCCCATTGATTTCAGAGGGGTTTGGTACAGGAGTTTCCCTTTGGATCAGCCTGCAACAAGCAGATGAAAACTCTGGGATTCCCCTTGCAGCGTTTCTTCCTCACTGCTCTCCCACACTGACTGGCTTGTTCGTCTCATTCACGTGTTATGTCTCCATTTTATTTTTCTTAGTCTATAAGCTCTGTGGGACAGACTCTCATTTACTGTATGTTTGCACAGTGCCTAGCACCCAATTGTGACTTCTAGGTGCTACTGCAACAACCTATTCCATTTAATACAGTCTTCTTCTGGATGTGGTGGTTTATAGGACTGGAGTCCTCCTGTAACTGAGGGTTGAGCTCCTTGGTGTCTGGACCCCCACACTAAGTGAAGCCATGATAAAAAGGGAATTCTCTTTTCAAACACTGCCCCTAGGGCCTCTTAGCAAAGCTTGATAAACCAACCAGAAGAAGCTTTACTGAGGAGTTCACATAGCTTTACACTGAATTAGCTCCTGAATGGACACAGGATGGGGTGGAAGGGAGGGGCAATGATGCATGTCTCCTCCAGCCATGTGCCAAGCTCCCTTCCCTTCTACCAGCTCCCCAGCCAGTCTGCGCACACACACAACTCTGGTGCCATGGAGGACCCCTTCCACAGGTCCAAAAATGGGATAATAGATGCCTGGGGGTGGTGACCTGACATACCACACACAAAGGAGGGGGCAGGGTTTACTCCTCAGTGTCCCATGTGACTAGAATGTGTCTATCTCAAAGCAGAGTGAAAATTCTAAACTTAAAACCCCACTTTCTTCTTTCACTCACCTAACATTGCTCAGCAGCTAGTGCAGATATATTTTATGGGGGTGATCTCACACACACACACACACACACACACACACTCTCTCTCTCTCTCTCACTCTCCTCTCCGTAATCATCATAGCCAAGAGCCTACCTATCCACACTCATAGGCCAAGCAAGCAGATGAGTCAGTAAAATGAGATGGTACCTTCACACAGTACTCCATCACAGGGTGTGACCTCTTGTGTGGTTTCCTCTGACACTCAGTGAAGAAGCAGACTTGGCAAAGATCAAAATTCAGGCACTTCAGACAGCGATATCTGTCAGGGAAAACAGAAAGGATAAAATTAACCTCCAAGGACTGGCAGCTTCATACAAGTGAATTGGGATCTTGGAAATCAGCACCCATGAATGTCTGATGAGGTGGGCAGGCAACAGTTTTCCTGGTCCAAGAAAATCTGAGATATTGAAAATGTTTCTATCCCAAATCAGGATGAATAGTCAAAATCTTGAATTTTCACAAACTGAAAATCTAAAAAAGATTTTGGTTTCGGTCAAGTGAAACATTTCATTTTGATAATTTTGAAACTTTTTCTTTACCATTTTTATTTGACCTTTTAGACTAAATTTACTGAAACTTTGAAACAAAATTGTTTTTGATTCAAAACTGAAACTTTCTGGTTTGAAAATGTCAGTTTTATTTTCCAAAAATGTTTTGAAGTTGGACACTTTGAAACCAACCTTGGTCATCAAATTTTGGAATTTTTCAGTGGAAAATTCAGTTAATCAAAAAACCCAGCTTTTCTGATGATACTATCAATGTAATAATGGTTTCCCACAGCTAGGGGAGAGCCAAGGAGTTCATCATCAAAATGAGTAATTGATCAGCTGACAATGTTCTAATAATTAGAACAGCTTTATTTTTATAGCTAATAACTGATGCACTGAATTTCACATAGTGGAGCAATAGTTGCCAATGATGCCATTTTTGGTACTGTTGCTGTATCCTCGTATTTCACATGCTTCAGTTTATCTCTATATATGGTTCATTGTGGGCTATAACATCCCGGCATGATGAATGCTGGGGCATCAAAGCAAAGTGGGACCTATGACTTTGAAAAAACTTATAAGTCAATAATGCAAGTTAACATTGCCACAAAAGTGTAATAATAAAACTCCCTGTCCTGGGTTCATCACGGTCATCTCATCTAGTCCTGCCTTCTCTCAGACATCCTCCCTTCACCCTTCCCATAGCACCTGTCCAAGAGGTGGGGAAAGACAAGCTGCAGTTAACTCCTGGCTTGCTGGAGACCAGGCAATACAGCAGAGTGAAGCTTTTCAGCTGAAACTTTTTTCAATTAAATATGCAGATTTGAGTCAACAAACTTTTTGAGATTAAGGTCCAATTGTTTCATTAAAAAATCAGAATTTTTATTTCAAGATTTTTGAAATGTTATGATTTTTCAATTAAAGCCTTTGTTTCGAATTTCACAGCAATTTTATTTTTTAGAAGGTGACCTTCCCCCCCACAAAAAAACAAAACAAAAACAGCCTAAAGGAAATGTTTCATTTAACCCAAACTGTAAAACTTTTTTTCTTTTTTTTTTTTGGTTTGCTGAAAATTGTTTTTGAATGGAGTTAACTCAAAACAATTTCCCCCACCAGTGATTTAGTTCAGCCACTGAACTGAAAAAAACAGTTATTCACACAGTTTAACCAGGCAGTGCCCTGAGCCCTGTTCCACTATTATTAAACCAGGTATGAGATACCAAAATCAAAACTAGAGGCCTCAATTACAGCTAGACTAGGATGGAGAACTGACTGCTCACTGTGTAGCACTCACTGGACTTTGAATACTTGTACAGTTCTTGAGAACCTTGTTCCCTCATAGAGCTTTTTGAGTCTTTGTAGAGGAGCTTTGTAAAACAGATCTAGGCAAACACTGCCAGAGAATATTCAAAACCAGATCATAACCTAGTTTCATGAAAACATTTTACATTATAATTAAGCTTTTGCTATTTGCTTTTCATTTGCTTTTTATTTTGGGTCCTAGCTAGCAGGTAGCATTCTTTTAATACTCTGAGGTGTTTTTTTAGTTGCATGGATGTAAAGCAGAGGTTCTCAAACTTCATGGCATTGCAACCCCTTTCTGACAAGAAAAACTACTACACGACCCCAGGAGGAGGGACCAAAACCTGAGCCCACCCACCATGGCTGAATCCCTCAGGCTTTGGCTTGGACCCTGAGCCCCAGCAAGTCTAAGCAAGCTCTGGCGACCCTATTAAACCTAACCAACCGGAGAAGGCAAAGCAAGATTTAATAACAGAAAGACACCATGGCTACAATGTATGCAGTGTAGTTGTAGCCGGGTCAGCCCCAGGATATTACAGAGACATCGTGGGTGAGGTTGTATGTAGTGTTCTGAGGATTACAGATGGTGAGATCTCTGGGGATGATATTTTTTTTCTTGCATTTGCTCAGAAAGTAGATGTTGCTGTTAAGTTTTGCTACAAGGCAGCATTGCATAATGACCAGGGTAGTGGCCCAGGGCTCAGGAAACTGAGTTCTATACCCAGCTCTGTCACTGGTCTGCTGTGTGATCTCAGGCACATCACTTTCCTTCTCTGTGCCTCTATTTCCCCATCTGTCTTGTCTATTTATATTGTAAGTTCTTTAAGGCTGCAACTATATCTCACTACGTCCATCTAAAATGCCTACCACAATGGGGTCCTGATCTTGGCTGATCTCTACACGCTACAAATAATACTTTACTATAAAGTGTATTGTACCTTAGTCCAGTGATGGGGAAATTCTTACAGATGCTACATCTAACGTGATGCATAACCATTTCAGTGGCTGATAATCTGTAACAGGTAGGAAGCCACAGGAGAAGGCCAGGTTCAGATCGTAGCCAAGATAGGAATTTCTCTTCACTGATTGCTGAGTTCAGAACCTGGAAAAGAATATCAATGTCTGGTACAATCACTTATTTAAATAGAACTATTGTCTCTGTCACACCTCATAATATAAGCCCTGATCCTCAATCAAGATATGCTAGCACAGACTCCTCCTCACATGTAGAATACCACTGGCTTCAAAAGGTCTCCACATGAGTGCAGGGTCCATGGCTAGTACCTTACTGGGTATTCTTCTTTATTGGTGTCAGATGTTTACAATGTGGAATTGGGAAGCAAGCTTCACCTTTAAAATGAGGTAATTTTAATTGCTGTAATGTGATACACTGGCAATTTCAATCAATCAGCAACATTCATGATCACTTCCCAAGGTCATCTGAATTCTACTCACCCCATGAAAGCAGCTTCGAATAGCAATTTCCACACAAGACAGATCACAGCTTTCCCCGACAACGGCTGGGATCTACATCAGGAAGACAGACAGCTGAGATGGTGAAGTGTCAAAGGAAAAGCCATTTACTTCTTATGGTGGAGAAAAGACTGTTTAAATTTAAACACATGACACCAGTGTAATTCCAAACCTGAGTATGTGTCAGAATGATGCCTCTGGCCCAGTAATTAGATATGAATCAACAGATAGTGCTGTCAGGCTAAAGCACTGAACCCAGTAGTAGGACAGACTTTTTTTTCCTCCAGCATAGACTTATTCCATGTTTTCCTAAACACAGTGAAGTGAGAAAACTCCCACCTTAACCTCCACACCTCATAGTGTCTCCTGGCTAAGAGCCTTATGAAGGCCATTCTCAGAGCCATGCCAATGAGTAATGCCTGTCTGCTGTTGTTTATTATTTGTATTATCATAGCCCCATAGGAGCCCAAGTCATGGAACAAGACCCCATTATGCTAGGCTCTGGACAAACAGAACCAAAAGAAGGTCCCTGAACATAAGAATTGCCACACTGGGTCAGGACACCATTTCTGTCCATCCTGGCTAACAGCTATTGATGGACCTATTCTCCATGAACTTATCTAGTTCATGTTTGAACCCTGTTATATTCTTGGCCTTCACAATACCCTCTAGCAAGGAGTTCCACAGGTTGACTGTGCATTGTCTGAAAAAATACTTCCTTTTGTTTCTTTTAAATCTGCTGCCCATTAATTTCATTGGGTGACCCCTAGTTCTTGTGTTATGAGAAGGAGTAAATAACACTTCCTTATTTACTTTCTCCACACCAGTCATGATTTTATAGACCTCTATCATATCCCCCCTTAGTCATCTCTTTTCCAAGCTGAAAAGTCCCAGTCTTATTAATCTCTCCTCACATGGCAGCTGTTCCATACTCCTCATCATTTTTGTTGCCCTTTTCTGAATATTTTTCAATTCCAACATAACCTTTTTGAGATGGGGCAACCACATCTGCATGCAGTATTCAAGATGTGGGCATACCATGAATTTATATAGAGGTAATATGAATTTTTTTTGTCTTATTATCTATGCCTTTCTTACTGATTTCCAACAATGTTTGCTTTTTTGACTGCTGCTGCACATTGAGTAGATGTTTTCAAAGACCTATCCACAATGACTCCAAGATCTCTTTCTTGAAGTTTAGACCCATCATTTCGTATGTATAGTTGGGATTATGTTTTCCAATATGCATTACTTTGCATTTATCAACACTGAATTTCATCTGTTATTTTGTTACCCAGTCATCCAATTTTGATAGACTCTTCTGTAGCTCTTCGCAGTTGGCCTGGGATTCAACTATCTTGAGCAATTTTGTATCGTTTGCAAATTTTGCCACCTCATTGTTTACCTCTTTTTCTAGATCAATTATGAATATACTGAATTGGATTGGTCCCAGTACAGACCTGTGGAGGACACCACTATTTACCTCTCTCCATTTTGAAACCTGACCATTTTTTTGTTTCCTATCTTTTAACCAGTTACTGATCTACGAGAGGACCTTCCCCCTTATCCCATGACAGCTTACTTTGCTTAAGAGCATTTAGTGAAGGACCTTGTCAAAGGCTTTCTGAAAATCTAAGTATACTATATCCTCAACAAATTTCTTCCCCAAATTATATTCATCTATGTGTCTGACAATTTTGTTCTTTACTATAGTTTCAACCAGTTTGCCCGGTACTAAAGTCAGGCTTACTGGCCTGTAATTGCCGGGATCACATCTGGAGCCATTTTTAAAAATGTGTGTCACATTAGCTATCCTCCAGTTTGGTACAGAAGCTAATTTAAATGATAGGTTACAGATTACAATTAGTAGTTCTGCAATTTCACATTTGAGTTCCTTCAGAACTCTTGGGTGAATACCATCTGGTCCTGGTGACATTACTTTTTTAGTTTATCAATTTTGTCCCAAAACCACCCTCTCCCAAGGAGCTTACAATCTAAGGCCTGGTCTACAGTAAGATTTTAGGTCGAATTTAGCAGTGTTACCTCGATTTAACCCTGGATCCATCCACATGACGAAGCCCTTTTTTTTTTACTTAAAAGACGCTTTAAATTGATTTCTTTACTTCACCTCTGAAAGGGGATTAGCACTGAAATCACCTTGCCAGGTCAAATTTGGGGTAGTGTGGATGCAATTTGACAGTATTGGCCTCCGGGAGCTATCCCAGCGTGCTCCATTGTGACCGCTCTGGACAGCACTCTCAACTCAGATGCACTGACCAGGTAGACAGGAAAAGGCCCACAAACTTCTGAATTTAACTTCCTGTTTGGCCAGCGTGGCGAGCTGATCAGCATAGGTGACCATGCAGAGCTCATGCAGAGCTCACCAGCATGATGTGCATATTGCTGGGGCACACACTGCCCGGCCCGCACTTTGTGAGAAGTCTATGTCCTCGTTGCTCTCATCACCCCACTGCCATCGCTGCCTTGCCTGGTTTTGTTTTTGCAGCTTCTGGTTCTGCATATACTCCAGGATAATGCATGTGGTGTTTACAGTGTTCATAATTGCCACGGTGATCTGAGTGGGCTCCATGATCCCAGTGCTATGGCATCTGGGCTGAAAAAAGGCGCGAAACAATTGTCTGCTGTTGCTCTGATGGAGGGAGGGGCGACTGACGACATGGATTACAGGGAATTAAAATCAGCAAAAGGGATGGCTTTGCATCAAGGAGAAACACAAACAACTGTCACACAGAATGGTCCCCTCAAGGACTGAACTCGAAACCCTGGGTTTGGCAGGCCATTGATTTCACAAAACAAATCAGGTCAATTTCTTGTTTTGATCCACTCCATCTATCTTTTACATCTTAGGCTGTCAGCAAATGGTGCAGTACGACTGCTAGCCATCGTCATCTCCTGGGTGCTCAGCAGAAGATGCTGCATTACGATTGCTAGCCATCATCATCTCCTGGCTGCTCACCAGAAGATGGGAATGACCTGGCTGAGTCGCTCCCATGTCTGCCCAGGAGCCCCTGACAGACCTCACTGAGGTCAGCTAAAAGAGCACCCAGGAATACGACGACGATAGCTACCAATTGTAATGCACCATCTGCTGCCAAAAGTCAATGAGCTGCTGCTGTGTAGCAACGCAGTCCCACATCTGCCAGCACCCAGGAGACATATGGTGATAGTGAGCTGACCGGGCTTCATGCTTGCCGTGGTATGGCATCTGCTCAGGTAACCCAGGAAAAAAGGCGTGAAACAATTGTCTGATGTTACTTTCATGGGTGAGGGCTGACGATATGTACCCAGAACTACCCGTGACGCTGTTTTTGCCCCATCAGGCACTGGGATCTCAACCCAGAATTTCAGTGGGCAGCAGACTGAGGGAACTGTGGGATAGCTACCCAAAATGCAATGCTCCAGAAGTCGACGCTAGCCTTGGTACTGTGGATGCAGTCCACCGACTTAATGCACTTAGAGCATTTTGTGTGGGGACATGCACAATTGACTGTATAAAAATGATTTCTAAAAAAACAACTTCTATAAATTTGACCTAATTTCATAGTGTAGACATATCCTCAGTAGCTATGGCTTGGACCCAGCAAACAGCTGGAACCCCTTTTGACAACAACAAGATTCTGCATAGGTGCAATTCCATGCTCTTGGAACTACTTACAGGATCTGGCTACCATAAAGTTAGCCAAAACTCAAGCTGCAGAGGCACTGATATGAATGGGAATTTTGACTGAGTGAAGACAACAGGGTTTGACACTGAAGCCCTGATCCAACAACTGCTCTGCATGGCAGATCCCTGTGCTTACATGTAGCCCCAATGACGTCAGTTTTGTAAAGGGACTGCTCAGTTCAACAAAACAAACTCTCTACTCATAGTGCTGCAGGCTGGGAACTTGCTGCTTTATTCACTCGTAGCACAACAGAGTGAGGGAAAGCCTCCCACCTTACAAAATAGGAAGTAGGGAAGGGTGGAGCAAGGCTCCATCCCATAATATGTGGGGTAACCCAGTTAGCCCTTTTACAACCACTTTACTGCATTTAGCCATTCTATGTGTGGCATAGCAGTGACATCACCTGATGTAAGTCTGTCAGTAGGCTCCTCATGGCGCTCCGAGTGATCAGGGTCCCCCTCCCATTGGGGTCAGCATAGAGTTGAAACAAAGCTGCAAAGGACCAGAGAAGACAGCTTTACAATCCTGGCAGAGCCTGAAGATTCTCAATGCAATTTCTTTCCAACAAGAGTTGCCGTGGCAACAGTTGGGTGTCTCATCAATACTCCACTATCAAGAAAGCTATTACCATTGTATTGTCTGAGACTTGTTCTGAGATGCTTACACAAAGGGTACTATTAATAGTCACTCACGGATGGATATTACCCTTCTGCATCAACCTTTTTCCTACAATAAAGCCACAAATTTTGGTCCCATGTACTTACATTTGTGCACACTTGGACCCCGTTTTCTTTTTGCGTAGAAATAAAATAGATTGGAGATTTGATCAGCACTCAGTACATAGCACCTTAAGTAGTGTGGAAAGGTCTGTTTTCCCCACCTTTGTATTTAGTAAGCAGACTGTCTCCTGAGAGAGCAATTAAGGCAGCTGCAGCCGATCTGGCTTTGATAAAACCTGTTCCAGTCCTAGAACAAGATAAAAAATAAAGCTAGGAATGCGAAAGCTAAAGCTACTAGTGCAAAAACCATTGTCATATTGGAAGACAACCTCATAAGAATCCAAGTCCTTTTATATGTACGTGTTTTGATATATTATTTATTTTGTATTGGGTAGTGCTTAGGAGCCGCTGTCATGGATCAGAGCTCCACTGTGCCAGGCTCTGTACAAACACAAAAAGATTACAATCTAAGTGGATTTTAGCCTTGGATTTTACACTGTTATATCACAAACTGTAACAAGATTATGTCTCATCTGAAACACTGTGTTAAAATGTGATTTTGTTCTGAAAGGTACCCTATAAATGGCATTTTCTTACTCAATAGACCTGCTTCTGATCTGCTTTGTCACCGAACTCCCTCCCTAAGTTTTTACTATCTCTGACTCCTGTGGAGCCAGTACAGCTGTGGGAGAGAAAGCTGAGTTCTACTATATCTTATGTATCAACAAAAGAATTAACTTGGTCCCCAGGCTAGCCGGGGGCTCTGTGTGGGCAGATCCCAGTGACTGAGCAGATCCTCACTGACTTCATTGGGACTCTTGATAGGCTTATGGATAGGTGGGATCAGGGCCTAAACTCTAACTGTTGAAGTGCAGGCCAGAAAGGACCCAGCTTAACTTTCAGATCAATTGCAGTTTGCAAGGTGGACAGTTAATTTTTTTTTTTAAACCTGAAAACAGGGAAGATTTGATTTGGAAGCTGAGAGACCATAGACGTGGAACACTGCAATGCTATTTTAGCAGGGTCACTTTTTAGGATAAGGTAGCACTTTAAAGAATTTTAATTAAGATGGTGCATCAAAATCATCTTCAGAAGTATCCATAAATCTTATTTTATCATGGGAAGGATTGAGATATAGCAGTAATATATACCTTGGTGGGAGTTTCAGTCAAACAAGGGTTTCTACACTTGGAAACTTACCATTCTCTTCAGAACATCAGTGGCAAGAGGTTTAAAGGGAAGAATAAAATTGTGCTGCACTATTGGAAAGGAAACTACAGATGATCAGAAATTCACTTAAACTGAATGGACTAGTGGGCTGAGTCATCAGCAGTGCACTGAGACCAAACTAAGATCAATCAGCTGGGAAAAAGGTGAAGACGTAAACAGAATGTTCACCAGACACTGCTCTCTGATGAAATGTGCAGAAAAGATACCAGTGAAATCACGCTTGGACTCCTACTGTCCACAGAAAAGCCTTTGTGATATTCTCAGCAGGCATACAAGTAAACTAACATATGGATACACAAAAGGTTCTGGCGTGTCTCACTTAGGAAAAAATGTTTTAGTTTCAGATAGTGGACAAAAACGATAGATGGAAGTAAAATGATCACTGGAAGAAAACAAAATGACATGAAGCTTTTCCTACAGTGCATGCAAGGCAAGAAAGTCACTGGCAAAATCAAATATCCAGCAAAAGGACAATGATGCCTGGCCTTGGGAAGACAGAAAATGGCTTGCAAAAAGGGACCAAGTCAGTCCTGTAATGGAGATTCTTCTATGCAATTTCCTTTGGGTTGTATGTACTTAGAGTATGAAGCTTAGAAAATACTCCTGATATTTCTTGTTTTGTTCTAAAATGCACTAATTTATATTTAACCTTCAAGTGATTTCTGTAAGCTATTTATCACATGGAATTGAAAAGAGCAGATCAACTTATTCATTATGGGAAATTCAAGGAGGATTGTAAAAATACAATGACTCACTTAAGTTCTGCTTTGGAAGGCTTAAGTGGTACCCTGCATGAAGAGCCAGAACAAAACCTATGTAAGTCCCATCCATTGTGAATAAATTAAACAATCAACTTAACTTTTTTGGTTTGTTCCTGATTGATTCTGCTTATGAATGGATGACAAACTTTTTAAACTGGAGAATGATGGATAGTAATGCAGGTGTTAGCAGGGGGTCAAACTGAACAACTGAGTAGGGTTCAAATGAATTTTGGCAAAACTGTGTGATAAGTCTTGTGTTCACTAGTGAAATTTTGCAAAAATTTCCCACCATGATTAAAGCTAGTTCATCTTTGTGGCTTCCTTGTTAGCAAAAACCCAGCTGTCAGCACCACCCTTTCACTACTTAATGGGCCGCTGCTGTCAGCGCACACTCTCTCTGCTTGTCACCCTACAGTTTGGGCACTT
Organism: Gopherus flavomarginatus; assembly: GCF_025201925.1. NCBI lineage: Eukaryota > Metazoa > Chordata > Testudines > Testudinidae > Gopherus > Gopherus flavomarginatus. The sequence continues at coordinate 19,209,490 of NC_066626.1, read as the reverse complement.
CTTTTCAGTGATGGGGTTTATCCTCTGCATTGTTCAACAGCAAATCAGGTTCATACACCTTTCCAATTCACCATCCTTTGGTTTCTCAGGTCACAGCTGCACAGAGCATTCACAGTTCATGTCATGTAACCTACCACTATATTTTTTCAGGGCATGGAAAGCCACCATAGATTCAACCATTTTTGTACATAATTACTGCTCTTTTGTAGCATGAGTGAGGTTGTTCGCACAACAACAAAGCTTCTCCAGGTCTTGTTCTTACCAACAAAACCCACTTGTATATTTCCCATTTTTGTTGTTGTTTGTGAACTTAGTGCTCCATTCTATTTGATAACTGGGAGTGGTGGGTGAAGCTCACCGGATCTGGAGACTGAATTCTATCAGACTGAATAGCTGCAGAATGGGAAGCCATCGTGCAAGCTTCCCTGCACTGCTCTGCCAACATGCCTCAACCCTCACTGCTTCTAAGGTTGAAGAGATAATTCACCTTCCCTGCACTTTTGGTCCCCAGCCCCTTGGCTGAGATTGCCATCAAGGGGGTTGATTCAAAATGGCATAAATTTTGCAAAAGCAGCATAGTTTGTGAGATTTCCACCAAGTTGGCCTGAACGCTCATGAGAACAAGTCTGCAAGATTTTGGTGCTGTCTAACCTGAACCTCAGCCCTGATTTGAGCTTTGACCTGAACCTCAGACTTAGCCTAAACTTAATCCAGATCTGAAGATGAACCCCTCTGACTATGTATAATTTAACTAACACACGCCTTCTGATCGGGGGTGGGGACTTTCTCACTGAAATGGCATGTAAAAGCAGGAGGGGATGGAAATGGGTGTTACTATAGCGATGATGAAGGCACTGGTGAACTTGCTCTCACCTGTCATACATGGCAGTTAGCAGGTTCTGGGTGAGCTCAGGGGCTTGTGGATCTACCTGGCCTGGTTTATCTAATCTGGTATTCTGGAATAGCTCCTTCAGCAACTGCGATAGCTGCTGTGTTGTCAGGGAGCTCTGCTTCTCCCTCTGACACTGGTGGCTCGGCAGGATGTGCTGAATCAGGGAGACATCAGTCAAACCCACTGTGGGAAAACAATGGGAGAAATTAATCAATCCCTATATCTTTATTGTAAATGGAGGCAGAACATTTCTTCATTGAAAATACATAACTAAGACCTGTCTGGAAAGCAAAGCCTCTTACAATACTAGGTATAAAACTGAATGGGGAAATACCCTGCAAGGGCGCTTGTGCTGGGTTTTCACATTCAGCTAATTTTCTGAAAGTCCAAAGAAGGAAAAGATCAACTGGGCTTTCATGGGCCTGATTTTAAAATGGTGATACAGGAAAAGTGCAGGAGCAATTGTTTATCCAAACTGTACATGTAACTTTTGTATGTGGGATGCAATTCACCCCTGTGCAGAGAGATAACACAAAGCCTGTGCACCACTTACAACCTCAAAATAAGGCTTAAATGGGACTTCAGGTTTCCTTGCCCTTCACTGTAGGTTTCCATACAATGTCTGCTAGAATGAAAGAGCGTGGGAAATGGTTTGGCCAAGAACACCTGGGTAATTGCCCTATTATAAAAAAGTGCCATGGAATAGTTAATGTCCACAGAGTGCAGACGGAACTCTGATTTTTTTAAGATCACATCCAAAAGACCATGAGCCAGAGCATAGAACTAACTGTATCCAACTAGAGGAAAAAATGCATGGAAAGTGACTGGAAAGGGAGACGAGATGAACAAAACCAAAGTGAACAGCAGGAGTATACCCTTGGAGTTCACTCAACAACTGAGACCATTAATATGAGCATGCCCTGCGTGCACATTGATCAAAGAATAGATTCCATAATGGGAACATCCACTGAACCAACTGGACATATGATCTGAAATCATCTAGAAAGTCATGATTCTGTGATGACTTTTACATACGCTCCAGAGTCTAAAAATATTTTTTTATAGATTATAAGGCTCAAAGGGACCCCTGTGATAGTCTAGTCTGTCCCGCTATAAAGATATTTATGGGATATTTTACTTTACTAAATCCAAGCCTTAATTTGGTTTTGATTATTATTTATTATTACAGTAGATGCAATGGGCTCCAGCTGAGATCAGGGCCCCATAGTGCCAGGTATAGTACATGCATACCGTGAGACAATCCTTGCTGCTAAGAGTTCACAATCTAGATGGATAAGGATGGGAGAAAAAAAGTATTATCATCCCCCTCTTAGGAAAAGGGAACTAAGACACAGAGAGATTAAGGTTGGGATTTTGAAAACACCTCAGCGGTTTAGGAACAGAGGGTCTATTGATTTTCAAGTGACTTAAGTATTTTGAAGACCCCTCACTCCAATGGCTCACCAAAACACAGAAAGTCAGGTGACAGAACTAGGAACTGAACTCAGATTTCCTGTAGCCCAGGCTAGTGCCATAACACAAGGCTAATCTTCCTCTCCATGCTGCCTTTTGCCTTAAAGGCAATGACTGCTATTTTTGTACCTCCTCAGGAACAGACTGTTTCAAGTGAGGATACTGCGGCATTCACTTTGCTGAAAGTGACACAAAGACAACAAATTCCATATGCTTCCACTCAATGTTAAACTTGCATCCAGAATTAGAGAGCTAAATAAATGCCCAGAACTCTACGCAGTACCATCTTACTAAGACAAAAGTCCCACTGACTTCAGTGAGAATTTTGCTTGGATAAGCAGTGCTGAATAGATCCTTTATAGTCTAATTTATTTTGTTGTTGTTAATGCTATTAACATTAACAATACTGTTTGCAAATCACCCATTCATTTTTGATGATCTATGTTTATTTCCAATAAATCCATTCCTAAGCAACACATCAGATTTTGACAATTAATAACATATATGGAGTTCCATAATTGCTGGCAACTTTTACGCTATGTTAGCAATGTAATATATTGTAATAATAATGCAAAGATTGCTTATTTTGCAAACACTTTTTTAAAAGCTCTACTGTCTCAGGCTGGCCGGCCCTCTAAGGTGAGCTGGATTCAATCTAGCCTATGATTTAGCAGTTAACCCCAAGCGGATAGTGATCTGAACTCCATTACAAATAGAGATCCCAGCTTTGGAAGGGTCAGGGAGACTACCTAGAGAAGGGAGAGAACAGACACAGGAGGAAGTCCAGGAGAAAGGGGAGTTCTTGATCTCTGGGAAAAGCCTGGTGAAGACAGACTGAGCAGGGCCCTGGAGACAGAATTAGTCCTGAATTAGGAGCTGGAAAACGAAAAAGGTCCAGGGAGGCAGCCTTGTGGGTTGGTATTCCAAGATAGGAACAAAGAACTGGGTGTACCTTGGGAAAAGCTTCGGAGCCAGAGAAGAGGCTGTATTATCCATAAGCTATTAGGATGTGGAGATAAGAAGTGGCCTAGGGAAACAGATCTAAAGGAGAAAACCTAACTGCTCAACAAAAGGGCTGGAAACCACAGTGAAGGAAGGGGAAGAAATTGAGGTTCCCCTACCAGCTGGGAAAAGGATGTAAAAACTCCATCACAAGGACAATTGACTCCAGAGTGGGACTCAGGATTGAGCCCAGATGATGGATTTAGGAGTAGCCCCAGTGGGCTGAAAGGATCTCTTGTTGGGACATGTGGACTTCTAGCTGGCCTTCTGTTACTCCAGAAGACATCTGGACAAAATGTGACTTAGAGGGCAAGTTGTGGACCAATGATGCACCATAGGACCAAATTGGTGGTCAACAGGGGCAGTCAGAGGCAAAGAGGGGTGCAGTGAACTATCTACTATGGCCATTATAGCAAATCTGCTTTTTCTGTAATAGCACAGACTGTGCTCCTCAACCTTCACCATTCTTTCCATTAGAGAGCTGAGATGATTATGATGCTCTGTGTTAAGTAGCTACTGAGTGACCAGCCTCTTACCCCCTTTCCACAAATAGTACTTGCCAGTGTATTAGGGGTTATGTTACCATCTGGTTTAGCATAGGGGGTGACATTGTAGTTTGCAGAGTTGGAGCCCCAATCCAGTGGGAGGGTGAAAGGAAAAATTAGGTTTTGGTTTTTCTCCACTTTCTTTTACTCCTTATTTTATTCTACATTGGAAAAAAATTAAATATTTATTTTTAGCTTTTCCAATAGAGAAGGAAAAAAGTAAGGGAAAAATGGGTATTTTCCTGCTGTTTTAAAAGAATTTTTCAATCTTCTCATTCCTTTTGAATTTTTTTCAAACAAAATGTTTAATCAAATCAAAATTTTCTACAGAAAATCTTGTTTCAAATGAAACCCCGCTTTTTTTTTGCTGTTGAAAATACTTTGAGCCGTTCTATAGGTACTTATTTTGTAATACAAATGGAGATAATGATACTTATCCATGTCACATCTGTGTTGTGAGGCTCTGGGAAATCATTTAGTTGTTAGAACAGGTAGAATCTGAGCTCTACTCCCAGCTAACTGATTAAACTGTCGTTTTGGGCAAGACATTTCACCCCTTTGAGCTTCAGTTTCTCAATCAGTAAAATGGGAATAATGATATTTAGTGTCTTTCGAATGAGAATCTCAAAGGAAGCTAATAAATGTATGAAGTATTATTTATTAATTCATTAACGTTTGTAATCTTTGAAATCATCAGATGGAAAGCATTAGAGAAGAGCAAGTAGTATTATTTATGATTGCAACTCAGAGCCAGCACTCTTCCAGATTCGCCTCCCACAGGGAGCTACTTACACTGGCACAGGGTTTGCACTGAGTGTAGTTTCAGGGCTGTTCTATAGACAGAATTCTGAATGTCATTTAGAGCTTCTGTAAAGGAAAACAAAATAAATTAACTAGTATAAAATAATCTATGATATGAAGGGAAGGGATGCTGGAACACTTAAGAGAACATGAAAAAATATGAAAGGAATCTTCAAAGACCTGACCTCTGAGACCAGGGTTTCTCAAACTGTCCAGTTCACACCTGATCCCAGTCTGGACTCAATTACAATTAGTGAGTAAAAACTGACTAAGGAGACAGGATTTAACCCAAGAACTTCAGTGAGATAGTCAAGGTGAAGCATTAAAGCTGAAAAATTATTTGATTCTAAGAGGGCCACAGCTGTTTGTCTTAGCATAGAATTTACACAGTGCATGGAACACTATAGCCCTGCTGGGTGTGAGGGTAACTGAACAAGCACTTATATAAATAGCATCTCTGCATTGATAAAGAAAGGGCACTGTTTTTAGAAATATTGTTTCATTATCAACTTGGCAAAAGATATGCGCAGTGCTCATCCTTACTCTGCACCATAAACAGAGCCAATGCCCAGAGGAGTTAATAGGTTTCTGTTCCAGAACTGTAGGACCCAAGTGTTGTTTTTACAGTACAGAGTACACATGGTACAGAAAAACACAGTGCTCTCCTGATGTGAATCTTTCAAAGAAAGACCAGCCTAGTAGTTTGATCACTATTTTAGACCCTCTCCATAAATAATGCTAGAGGGACTAGCCTGTCCATCACTAGAGCCACAAGACAGGAGGATGCCATTTTGGGGAGGTACTACAGAATGACAGAGCTCACGCTATACTACAGCTGGACAAAAATGTCCACTGAAATAGTTTTTTGGTAGAAAATAGCTTTACAACAAAATGGAAACTTTTGCAGACTTTAAAAAAAAAACAAAAAACCCCCTAACAACTTGGCTTCAACAAAAATCTAAAACTTTGAAGGAAAATGAATGAAAACCAAAACAATTTAATTTTTGTAGTCTTTTGCAGGGAAAAACAATTTCTCAAACAATTGTACTTTATATTGTGAAAACAATGCTTGGGTCTTACATCTGTAGCTCTGTTAGAAACAAACAATTTGTCAGCAATCTCACTGAAGTTCTTGGGTTAAATCCTGTGCCGTTACTACTTCTACTCACTCCTTTGACTCCGTTCAAGTCAATGGGCATTTGAGTAGAAACTGAGTAAGGGGCTTCATGACTTGACCTGTTGTTTATATGGTGCCAAAAATATTCCTTGCGCTTTACAGACATACATGTAAACTTTGTATTTAAAAAAAATGCTTATATACAGTATCTTTAGAAGCTATCAAAGTACTTATTAGCTTGTTCCTTTCTCCTGGTGAGCCATATATGTATCCCTGCAGTTCAAATAGGAGGCAAATACTTACAGATGATGAAGGGTGTAGATAAACTGCAAATATGCATAAATTAGTGGAAATAAGTCACAAAACTCTCCACTTGTATCCTGTGGAAATGGACCAATTTGTGGTTCCTCACATATATACCAGTCTAATGCTTATAGTCAGCAAATTATGGACTTTGCTGGTTCTCAGTTGCTTCCTATGGTATAGAAGTAAACCTGTGTCTGCTCTGCCATCTGTCCAGTCTTGCTTTTGTCAGGTTATGTTGCTGCCTGCTGTTTGGAGAAGTTATGCAGCATAGTGCTGTCATGGTATATTTCCCCAACCTGAACCTTAGAGTCCAAAAGTTGGGGTACCAGCATGAATTCCTCTAAGCTTAATTACCTGCTTAGATCTGATATGCTGCCACCAACCAGGAATTCCAGTGCCTGGTACACTCTGGTCCCCCCAAAACCTTACCCGGGGACCCCCAAGACCCAGACCCTCTGGATCTTAACACAACGAAAGTAAACCCTTTCCCTCACCGTTGCCTTTCCCAGGCTTCCCCTCCCTGGGTTACCCTGGAAGATTACTGTGATTCAAACTCCTTGAATCACAACACAGAGAAATCAGGTTTGTTTCTCCCCCCTTCTCTCCCCCCTTTCTTCTCTCACCAATTCCCTGGAAAGTACAGACTCAATTCCCTTGAGCCTCAACAAGGAGAAAAAATCAAACCGGTCTTAAAAAGCAACACTTTTAATAAAAAGAAAGAAAAAAAGTATAAGTTGTCTGTGTAATTTAGATGGTAAAAGTTACAGGGTCTTTCAGCTTATAGACACTAGAGAGAAGCCCCCTCCCCCAGCAAAATACAATTTAAAATACTTCCAGCAAACTACACTTTTGCAAATACAGAAAACAATCAAAAGACTATAACCGCCTTTCCTACTTAATACTTACTATTCTGAATACATAAGAGACTGTAGCAGGGAGATTGGCAAGAAACCTGGCTGCACATCTAGTCCCTTTCAGGACCCAGAGAGAACAAAGCAAAACCCAAAAAACACAAACAAAGGCTTCCCTCCACTGAGATTTGAAAGTATCTTGTTTCCTGATTGGTCCTCTGGTCAGGTGTTTTTGGTTCCCTTTTTGTTAACATTTTACAGGTAAAAGAGACATTAACCCTTAACTATCTGTTTATGACAAGTGCACTGTAGCAAGTAATGCAATATGGAAAATGAGTTTGGTTTTGCTGGCTTGTAGTACTAGTTATTTTTTTTCTTCAAGGGCCTGATCCAAAGTATATTAAAACCGATTGAAAGATTCCTACGGATTTTAATAGGCTTTGGATCAGGTCCCAAGTCTGTTTTACAGAAGGAGAACAAAAAACATGAATGTAAGGTATCATGTGACACAACAGGAAATTCTTCCGTGAATAAGATTCTCTGAGATGAGGGAATTTCATGCTATCATCTGACATTCTTAGGCTCACTTGCAGTGGGCACTGGTAGCCATCTGCTAGTGGTCTGCTTTGGAAACAATTCACCATATTTTTTACTTTTAAGTCAATCCTTAACAAACATTAGATTACTGATTACTCATATTGTAGGACCTTCTGTACCAATCAACTAACATTTCCAAAACTAATTTGCAAGGTGTCCAAGCAAAGAAGGCATTAGCCCAAGTTACATATCAATCAGAATTACTATTGATGAGAAGACACTTTACAAGATACAAACTAAATATCTAATTTCAAAGTGGGGTGAAAGTCACCCATGCAGAGAACCAGCAGGAGGCCTATGCACCCCAGAATCCCACATCCTCCCTATATGGACTTCTTTCATGGAACTTAACTGGGGCACAGGCCTTGAGCAGGTCCAAGGCTTAAATGATCCTTAAGTGGTGCTAGACCTTGTGCTGACTCTCTGCACAGGGTGAATTGTACCCAAGACCACTAGGTTTTTTAAAAAAACACAACTTGGGAGTCATTAATTTATAGTTGGGAGGGTTTTAGAGCCTGAGAATCAAAACCAACAAGAGGAAAAAATGGCACACAGAGCACCAATATTACAGTAGACTTTCTCTCCATGTTATTACTGAACAAAACGGTTTATTAATACGTTGTATTCAGTTTGGGGTTACACCAGACAGCAGAAGCTGGGCTGAGGACCTCCTGAACTTCAATTAGACTAAGTTGGCCAAGATGCTGCTGCTAGCCCTCACATTTAAAACTCATGAAAATATCATAGGCCAAGTATTTGATGGTCCTTGATATAAAACTCTTGCTTTTATAATAGTTTGCTGATTAACTTGCATTAATGAGAGGGGATATAACAGTTTTCAAGTATACCAGTTTGTTACAAAGAGAAGGGAGAAACATTATTCTCCTTAAACTCTGAGAATAGGACAAGAAGCAATGGTCTTAAATTGCAGCAAGGGCAGTTTAGGTGGGACATTAGGAAAAACTTCCTGTCAGGATGGTTAAGCACTGGAATAAATTGCTTAGGGAGGTTGTGGAATCGCCATCATTGGAGATTTTTAATAGCAGGTTAGGCAAACACCTGTCAGGAATGGACTAGATAATAGTTAGTCCTGCCATGAGTGCAAGGCACTGGCCAAATGACCTCTTGAGGTAGTCCTAGGATGAAATTGTTTTAAGCTGTATATTTTTGTCCTTGTTTCCTTACACCTCACATCTAATTATCCAGCAGTTTTGTATCTTACTGACTTGATTGGCAGATGAGATAGGAGAACAGATACTATTTTACATATAATACAGGGAGCACTGTAAGAATAACTCAACCAGGAAATCCTTCTTCCAGGCTGCATGATCTAAAGCAACAGGCTGATCTGCCATAGCATTCAATCTTGTCTCCTGCATTATAGCAAAAAGATTCTGAAGATGGAACAACTCCAGTTAAGTTCACTAGTTTGAACACTGGGAATTCTCTTGTGAAATGTGGAAAGCACTTGATAACAGTACTTACCTTGCTGGTCTGGATCCATAACAGAGAGGTTTAGAATGGGCAGATGCCACTGAACTTCCTGTAACCAAACAAACCATCGTATTAAATCCCAGCTCCCAGCTAGGATATGTACAAGCTCTTTAAACTGGACTTCTTAATCTGCATCATTTACTGGTATATTTACAAGATGAAATTAAATAAAAATTACATAAAACAAGTTTTTACTTTAAAATGGGCTCCCTTATGGTGCAGTTCCATGTGCATAAATTCCATTAAATTGAGGACAATGGGCCTGACTCCCCTCTCCCAATCAGTGTGAAACAGGAGTAATTGTAAATTGGTGTGAGAGGAGAATCGGGACCAATGGAATTTAAATGCAGGTATGTGGTAGGATGGGATCCTTTGCTATTCAGTGATCCAATGTGCATGTAGAACATTACCACCAGGGCCGGCTTTAGGAAGTGCGGGGCCCAATTCGAACATTTTCAGCGGGGCCCTGGCAGGGATGACTTAAAAAGAAAAAGTGGAAAAAAAAGCCTTTCATTTCTTTCATGTATTATTTACTTTCGATAACTATATAAATAATAAAATTATATATTATGTACATTGCATCATATATGCTGTTGATTGGTTATTAATGACTGCCGTTTCACATGTGTGGGTCCCAGCTGTTCCCTGCCCCCCTCATTGAAGCAGGTGTGCAGGGTTACTGCCCTGGGAACTGCAGGGCACAAGTGGACATGGGGCTGGCTGGAGGCAGGGCAGGGGTTGACTGGAGGTAGGGTCTGGCTGCAGGCAGGGCAAGGGGTGCGGGGCTGGTTGGAGATGGGGGGGGTGTGGGGTGGGCTGGCTTCAGGCAGGGCCGCGGGGGGATGCAGCAGAGGTTGGCAGGTCTGGAGACAGAGGAGTGTGAGACTGGCTGGCTTCAGGCAGGGGGGTGCAGCAGGGGTTGGCTGGAGACAGGGCAGGGTGTGCAGGGCTGGTGCGGGCAGCAGTGTGTGTGGGGCTGGCTGGCTTTGGGCAGGGCCACAGGGGTGTGTGGCAGGGGTTGACTGGAGACACAGCAGGGGGTTTGACAGGGGCTGGCTGTGGGCACGGGGTGCAGACCTGGCTGCAGGCAGGGGGAGCGGGGCTGGTGTGGGCAGGGCAGGGGGTGCAGCAGAGGCAGCTGGAGCCCCAGCCCTTTAAATAGCCCCCAAGCTCCCTGCTATCCCAGGGCTTTGGGGCTATTTAAAGGGCCCGGGGCTCCCCAGCTTCTACCCCACCCTGGACCTTTTAAATAGCCACCAGAGCCCTGGGGAATGCATGGGGGTGGCCGGGCTCTGGCGGCTATTTAAAGGACCAGGGTGGCAGAAGCAGGCAGCTGAAGCCCTGGCCCTTTAAATAGCCCCCGGAGCCCCTCACTACCCCAAGGCTCTGGAGGCTATTTAAAGGCCCGGAGCTCCAGCCAGGAGAGCAGGGCCACGGGGCTTGCAGCGCTCCAGCCGGGCTCCAGCCAGGAGAGCGGGGCCTCGGGGCTTGCCGTGATCCGGCTGGGGCTCCAGCCAGGAAAGCGAGGCCGTGGGGCTTGCCGCGCTCCGGCCAGAGCTCCAGCCGGGACAGTGGGGCTTGCCGTGCTCCGGCCGGGGCTTCAGCCGGGAGAGCGGGGCCTCGGGGCTTGCCGTGCTCCGGCCAGGGCTCCAGCTGGGACAGAGGGGCTTGTCGCGCTCCGGCTGGGGCTTCAGCCGGGAGAGCGGGGCCTCGGGGCTTGCAGCGCTCCGCCCAGAGCTCCAGCCGGGAGAGTGGGACTTGCTCGCTCCAGCCGGAGCCGCGGGGCTTGCTGTGCTCCCTCCTGCGCTTCGCTCAAGGGAGCGGGACCACGGAAGACCCCTGAGCAGATCGCAGCCAGGAACCCGGGGTAAGTTTAAAAAAAAAAAGTGTCTAAGGCGTGGGGCCCTCTTAGGCGCGGAGCCCGATTCCTGGGAATCGGGCGAATCAGCCTAAAGCCGGCCCTGATTACCACCCACTCAAGAGTAAATAATACCAGAGAAGAAAGCATGTTTTGACGTCTGCTAGCCACTTAGTAATTGCACTTGCTTTAATAATTCAACTTTTTAGATTGTTCCAAGTGGAGTAAGATTCTTCAACTAAGGTGCTATTCTTTTCAGAGGTGAATATGGAAACACAGAATGGAAAACATACACACAACTAACCTCTGTAACCCACCCCTGCTCTGGAAAATAGAAGTCCCTATACCACTGAGAACAGTGGAGACTTCAAGCCCTGCTCTCAGCTTACACGTCAGAAATGCAATCAGTTAAATTCTGTTATTAGCTAATGTCAACTTTCCTGTGACGTTCATCTTCTAGTTATGCACTCACCTTTAGCAACATAGGGCATAATGGAACAGTTATGAGGTTCCAAAAGCATTATGTATGGCTTAGTGAAAATTCTTGATGTTCAATTGAACAAGAAATTAGTAACCTAGTCAGAATTGGAAATGGTCTCACATTAATAATAAATATGACATTAAAGCTGAACTTATCCAAACTTGCATCATACTGTATTTTTCTATTCATAGCCATTGACCACTACTTATCAAATAAACATGATAGTACACATGCCAATTCCACAGCATAGAAATTCAATGACCTATAGTTATTAGTGGGTCTGAAAAATTATGTCTATTATAGATGTATTGATTACCATTTTATTGTGTGAAAGCTGTGACTCTGGGTCCCAATCTTACTCCCATATTAATATTTTAAATAGAGGAACCTACAGTTACTTTTGTTTCTTCATTTATAGACTCTTTCAAAACTCTTGCTTTGAAAGGCATATCACTTTTTAAAAATTCTCCTTATTCCATTACTTTCTTCCTTATTACATTTTATGGGCCTGATTCCCCATTAGCTCTGAGAGCCCCAATTCTCAAAGTACTTGAGCAAGTGTATAACTTTGCTTACTGAAGTCCTCCTAGGATTGGGGCAGAGGTGTGTATTGATGTACTAGTGCAGTCCCAGGGAAATCAGTGGGACCCCAGAACAGCAGGGTTCCATGCTAGTGCATCAGGGCATACATTGTTATTAAAGGTGTAGTTACCTAAAGAGTGCCTCATTTTTCTTATAAGACATAGACTTATATAGACACAGCCTGCTACATGAAATACCTCTTACCTTGTTTTCCTGACAAAGGTATACAAAATAAAGCAAGACGTGACACTGTGTATAAAGGGACATGGGGCAAACTCGGTGTTAGCATGTATGGTAACAGTTCCACTGTCTTCAGTGAAGTTAAGCGGTGAGTGCAAATCTGTTAAGGCCTGATCCTGCAAAATGTTGAACATTTTAGCCTGATCCACCAAAACATTTATGCATATCCTAAAAGTGAAGTATAGCTGTTATACTGTTGAAGTAAATGGGACTATTCAAGTGCTTAAAGTGAAACACATGATCATGTGTTTTGCTGGGTTGGACTAGAGTGCTCAGCATCTTGCAGGATTAAGCCCTCAGATATCAGTGGAGTTGCATCCGTGTGCATCGGCAATGCATTTGGCTCAAAGTGTTTTAAAGGCATTATTACACCCACACGCATTATGAACTTATAAACTTTTGTGTGTTAAAGAAGGAGATAACAAAATCGTGATTGCCTTTAATGGGGACTACTCGTGAGGTGAACAGGATTTGGCCCAGGGTTAATATCTGTTCTATATGTAAAGTAAGCAAGATAAAAAGGTAAAAGTAATATTTATCCAGGTAGCAACTAATTGTTGCATAAACACCTCTTAGCAATTTCAGTGGGATCTGATGTACTATACTTAATACACAGTACAGCAGGTCAGTAACAATAAGTCTAAATGCTTTATTTAATAATTAAATAGGCCTTAACCGAACAAAGTAGTAGTATTATAAGATAAATCATGAATATACAGGACATAACTCCTACAACCTGAGGGATTAATCCTGCAAACACAAGTAACAATAGAAGTGCAAGGTATAAGTAACATTACTCACATAAGTAGTTCCACTGAAGCCAGCAGGAATAGTCTCATGCATTAAAGTTACTCATTTGCAAGAGTGTTTGCAGAATCAGGTCTTGCATCATTTTTTTTTTTAAATAGGCTAACTAAGATTCTGGAAGGCAAAGATATCTACAGTAGATCAACGGGCCCAATCCTGCAGTCTTTAGTCAGGCAAAACTGAGTCAGGTGAAATATTCAGGGTGCTCTGTACTTAAATACCCTGAAGAAGCCATAGCAATATAAAACATTTTCATATATTTCATATATATATTTGGGGGGGGTGGAAAGAGAAGGGAATTATTCTCATGCTGAAATTGTAAATACAATCTATTCTCAAATACAGTAATGGTTCTTACCTTTCTCTAGTACCTACGAAAAGCCTGGAAGTCACAAGGTACTGTGGAAGCAGTTCAGTAGTTGTACAGTAGTTAAAAGATGATTTCAAGACGCAATTCTAAACGATTTTGCTTTTAAATGAATGCTGTTCACGGTAATACACAGGAAAGGCTCAGCTCAAGACATCATACATTGTCTCAGCACTCAAAACACAGAAGAGTAATTAATAAATATTCTGAATAATTAAATACAGAACTTCCTTGATCACTGTTTCAAAGGGCCATTTTTCTTATACTGCGAGGTAATAGTTCTAGAAGGGGGAAACACAAACAAACCTCTCCTGGTTGCTGAGAAACATGACGTTGCTATGGACACTGGAGGAAGTCATTCTCTCTTAGGCAGGAAGCAGTGTCCTGTGACAATCAACTAGTTTGACAACTCAAACAGGGACAGTAATAAGTCAAATTGGTAATGTAACCCCCTAGGTAAAGCAGGCTTAGAGTAACCAGAAAGCTTACATGTTTTACAGTATACCTAAATGGTACAGTATGTGCAATGCATGTGCTAAAATTGGCAAGATAAATTCATTTATTTAAAGAAGTTTTAAAATTAAGCTTTTCCAGTTAATCTGACAGGCAGTATATCAGAACTCATATGTTCTACATGTCCCCTGCACATGTAGCATTAAATAATAGCTCATAAAGTAGGTACTGGAAATTATTTATGGCTTAAAAGATACTAAATCTGAGAACATATGAACAAATATCTTACAAAGAGGCTGTTACAATGTCAGATTTTAACTACCCTTTAATTTAGGCTTAGAAAATTGGTCTGGTCTAAAAATTGGTAGAAATACTCTGAAGGCCAAGGAGAACATAATTACAAAGTTTGAAGAAAATGTGACAAACTGGTTTTGAGTAGAGCCACATATATTCCCTTAAACATGTGTCCCTAGTGATGCACCCTTGCCCCATGAATCATTTGACTCCTACATGATTTCCCTAATACACCCAGGAGACTCTTGATTCCAGTATGAACTCTGCCAGGGAGACACTTGCCCCCATAAGAAACTTAGGGGTCTCTCACTTGCTGCCTCCATGACACTATTCCCATTTGTGCTGTTCCTTCTGTAAAACACACAACTTCCATTTCCAAATCCTACCCAACACCCAATCTCCCATCTTTCTTTGGGCCACCTGAGCACCCTTCTCATAAGCTCCCTTTCTTATGACCCACAAGACTCCCTCTCCCCATTTGGTCCATCTCAATTGGCAGATCACCAAAGAACTCCACTTAGTTTCCTCACCTGTCAAACGGAGCTTCCATTTGACCAGAAATGAGTTTATTCAAACACTGTTTATTTCTTGCAGATAACAGCAAAAATGTGTATCCTGTTTCCAAACTTTGCAGCAAAAGGAATTAAGAATGCACAGTGGCATTTACTTTATTTTTAAGATTGTCTATTAAAAGATGTAGACTAACAAAAGAAAGGAGTTCCCAATATAAGTGTACAACCAGCTTCCACTGAGTGCATATGAAAAGGTTTACTGCAGCTAGCCAACACTCTGATTTGGGCAAGGACTTAAGCATCTGCTTATCTTTCAGCATATGAGTTGTGCCATTTGAAACTAATGGAATGAATGAAATAATGAATGGAGGAAAAAATGAAAGAAAAGTTGATATTTTTTCTTCCTTTTAAGATGAAGCACTAAGAAGCAATGAAATGATCTTTTGTGATTAAAGAGAATTCTTGCCCTGACCATAACACTGTAGTCCTGCAACTGAATCAGGGATGTCAAGAACCACAGCTTGGCTGATCACACAGAGTTGACTGTCTATTAAGCCTCCCATTTTATTATTGCTTATATTTGCTAGAGCCAATCTTGAGAGCAAAATGTACTTCTGCTGTGCTGATTAGAGAGTGCTACACAGAATTTACATTCAGAAAGAAAACACTTTCAATGGCTGCGTCAAGAAATTAAGGCCAAATCCTGAGGTACTTACCCTGGCAAAACTTTCATTGACTGTAATGGGAGCTGTGTGTTGGTCCATAAGCAGCAGAGAACACCTCTCAGTAACATTTCGTTCAAATCTGTTCCTTTTGTAAAGGGAGTGGTCCTGGCACCACTACATTTATTTTATGTAATAAATATGGATAGAATTTTTCCATTAGTATCTCCTCTCTAGTAAGTGACAGTAATAACCCTTGAAAATGATTTTGTGTATTACCTTGGGCTGAGCAAACTTTGTAGAGATTAAGGCTTTGTAGACCTTTCAAATGATGCTTTGGATATGCAAAACCAGTCTGAGTTTCCTATAAATTGCGTAAAAGTTTCCATTATAACCCTTTGATTTCATTCATTTATCAAGTGCCAGATCCTGCAACCCTTACTCACATGAGTATGCCTATTGATTCCATGACCTTGCCCAGACATGACTCCCTTAGGACCAAGAGTGCTGCCAGCAGTGCTAACTGGCCTCCACTAATGCTCCCCAGGTACTGAAGCCATGTTAGTGCATCTGTCTAGATGTAGCTATAAAGGTCCTTTTAGCTGTGTGCACCTAAGGAGAGAGTGAGTTTAAAACCTATGAAGTAATATGTTCCAAGTACAAGAAAAAAGCACAAGAGTTCAACTCTACAGTGTCCAGCGAAGGTGCTTTTTTTTATTGTTATCTTGACATCTCCAGCACAAATTTAAAAAAATACCAAGGCAATTCTTGCTTAAGAGCCTCAATATTTTTTTTCATTCTCTGATTCTTTTCTGTTCTATGTGAAGTTCTAGTCTGAAAAGTGACTTTGCAAAGTTGATACCATGGCCTCCATGTTCGTTGTATTACTAATTTTTGTGTCAAATGTGCTCAGTACACAAGTAAAAGATTTGTTTCCTAACTACCACCTCATTCTGGAGTCTGAGGATCAATTTGCACTTTTTCAATCCTGCATCAGCCTCTTTGATAAAGCTTCTGGCACTCAGCTTTATCTGTGCAACATTTTCTTCAATGGGTTTGCACAGGTGTAAATAACTGGAACTCGGTAAACAATCTGCTGAGGCTGTGCAAGATTGACTAAGATGCAGATTCTATTCCATCTTAGTTCTGGTGGCTCTGTAAAGCTAAGAATATTTTTGTTACTAAACTGAGTAAATACATTACTTTTGTGCATATAGAGTCCTATTTGCTGAGCAAAGAGATGCCATTTTTAACTGTCACTTTTCAAACTACACTTTAAATATGTAACATTAATGCTATGCTGGAATCATTTCAATTTCTTATTTTAATACAATATTAATATTACTAATTCAAACATACAGGTATCAGAAAACAAATAAAAGTAAAACAGCATTTTAAAAAAGGGATGCTTAAAGTTAAGCTCTCGTTTTTGAAAATTTTGGCCTAAGATTTTTGCTTAGGCTGTTAAATATTTACTTTAATATACAGCACATGCAATATGAATTACTTATTGATAAAATAATTTTAACATTTTCATTTATTGAATTTGTGTTTAAATTTGCAGCCCTATAGAATCAATTACCATGAGGTGTGTGTGTGTGTGGTGGGTTGTTTTTTTTTTTTTTCAAATGTGCCAGTTCCTATACATTCTTAAATAACTACTACAAAAGAAAACCTGTAAAGGTTCAAAGCCATGAATGTGTCTCTGTCAGATCACAGAAGTAATATGTTCCAAGTACAATAGCATATCCCTTGCCGTAGTTTACTTGATCAGAAATTATTTAAGGGTTTTCATTGTTTTCTGCATTGCTCAGACTGGTCTCTGATTGATTTAAGCTCTCAGAGGAAGTTTCAGGATCTGTAAAAACAGATTTAAAATATTTTAGGTTTACAAGACGTTCTCTTTTTTTGGAGTTTCTCCCTATTTGTTCTGTTTTCTGATGGTCTGTAGGATCCAGATCATGCCCTCTGTGGAAATTTCCATCTTAAAGTAGCCAGTACATGTGTGTCTACCTGAGCTGTGAATCACATCTCCCAACTTCTGCATAGACATTCCCTTAGGGAGTAAGTAAAATTCATTGGCCAGGTTTTCCAAAGAGCTCATCTCCCAGATAGGCACCTAAATGATGTGGCCAGACTTTTAAAAGGGCTCAGCTACCAACAATCCCCACTGAGAAGCTTTTAACACCTGCTTTTCTTGTTTATGCTACACTTTCCATTAACTGAATGGATAAATCTTTATATTCTGTTTTAAATTAAACCAACTGGTTCAGTGATTGAATAAACTATTTAGACCTGGTATTTTGCTATCCTGTTTACTTACAAAAGTTTTCCATTGTTTTGTTTCTGGCCCCCTGTGAAAAGTTTATTATTTGTATGCAGGTTTGTCAAAAGGTGTTAGAGCTACAATTTGAACGTTATCAACAATTAAAAAAATCATATTTAGGCATCTTGGTCTACCATCTATAGGCACTTGGACTTTTTCTTCTTCCAGCATCTCTGACTGAAGTAACCCATCGGGTGGAGCTTCAGGTTCTGTAATAAACAAAATGAAAGGACCAAAATGTTCTACCTTTACTACAGTTATGCCTGGGTACATAAATCTTCCACAGAGAAAGGACAAAGAAAGCTCAACCTTAACTATTCCTCTTGCTTATATATATTCTTACATAGGAGTTGTCATTTACTATATCTGACCTCCTGAGGAGGTGGCAGCTTGGGGCTCTGAAATACTTCTTTTTACCTGTGAATACCATTGTTCAGTATAACCTGAATGTGAATATTTTGGACAACAAAGGAAGATAAATATAAAAGGTGAAATCCTAGCCTCATTGACTTCAGTGGGACCAGGATTGCACAGAAGAAGCTTTGCTCTCTTGTCTGCGAATGTCACATTTGCATTGTTTTTGTTTTTCAACCTGCTTCTGCATAAAGAGCACCCGCCCTCAGATGTTATCAACAAGGAAAATTTTGTAGAAACTGTAATATTCTGGAATATATAGTTTACCATCAGTAGTTGCTTGGACTTTTTCTCCTTCCTGGGTCTCTGGCTGAAGTAAGCCATTGGATAAGGTGTCCAGGTCTGTAGAAACAAAATAATAGAATGCTCTGTGTTTTAAAACACACATCTCCTCATACTTAAATATACAGGGCAACAGGAAAGGCATTTTGATATGTTTTGCTATTATCTGAATAATATGATGCTATGAAGATTTGATCCTAAGACCCCCCCAAAGCCTTAGGGAAACTTGACTTGCAGGGTTCTCCGCCAATTGAGTATTTAGGTTACTACTGGCTAGCTGACTGCCTGTAGCTAAATTGCTCTTCTGCTGAGCTGCCAGTGTTTCCTTTTTTGCCACAAAGTATGAGGCAGTTTTGCAAAAGAGCAGCACAGGGCACCAGGTGGCAGCCAGGTAGGAAGAGTCCTGTTCTCACTTGAAGTCTACCTCTGAGAGCACCAGGATGTGGCCAGTGTGGATCACTGAGCTCTTCATATATCAAGAATTCATCACTGGGGCTGTGGACTATGATGAGAGACCAAAATACTCCGGGGGTCACTGGAGGTTTGGAGCTGCAGCAATACCACTCCCATTCCTCTTCCTGTTTCCCAGTATGTGCATCTATAGAGTGGATGGGAAAGAAGAAAAGTTTTCGGGGAAAGAGAGTTGATATGACCTGAAAGAGAAGGAATTTTAGGGGATCTGAGCGAGGGAAAGCAATTTAGGACCAGGGGAAATAGCAGCACCTGTGTAAGGGAAAGGAGATAACTGGGGCATTATGAGAACAAGAGGAAAGAGATTTTGGGGGACTGAGAAATAAGATAGGAGAAAACTCAGTGGAAATGAGAAGAATCCAGGGAAAGAGGGATAGTGAGAAAGGACACAAAGGAAGAGTGAGAGAGACATGGAATGTGTAAAAACTAAAATTGAGAGAGAACTGTAGTTTAAAAAGATGAAAAAAGAGAACATGGAATGTAGCTAAGAAAATAAAACTTGGAGATGGAAGGAAGGAGAGCAAAAAATGGGAAAACAGAATAAACCCCAAAAACACACAGCTTTCAGATTAGGAAATTTTCAATTTAATGGATGCTCTTTCTTTTTTCCCTAATGTAATCATCCTGAAGTGACAAGGCAGAGAATCCAAGTAGCAAAACTGTTGGGAAATGAAGCAACGAAGAGGTGGATTAGGACTTGGCCTTGCATTGTGGATGGGAAAAATAGATTGGGGAAGGCTCAAGAGTTTGTCATGGTATTATGATGTGGTTTGCAGATCCCGTCAAACTAATCCTGCTCATCTGTCAAACTCCCAAAATAGAGATGATGAAATTAATGTCAAGCAGGTTTAAAACAACTAAAAGGAAATTGTTCTTCACACAGCGCACAGTCAACTTGTGGAACTCCTTGCCTGAGGAGGTTGTGAAGGTTAGGACTATAACAGGGTTTAAAAGAGAACTGGATAAATTCATGGAGGTTAAGTCCATTAATGGCTATTAGCCAGGATGGGTAAGGAATGATGTCTCCAGCCTCTGTTTGTCAGAAGGTGGTGATGGACGGCAGGAGAGAGATAACTTGATCCTTAGCTGTTAGGTTCACAACCTCTGGGGCACCTGGCATTGGCCACTGTCGGTAGATAGGATACTGGGCTGGATGGACCTTTCGTTTGACCTAGTACGGCCATTCTTATGTTCTTAGAAGAGATACTGGATTTTCTGTAAATATTGATAGAGTTCGGTTTATGTGGTTATGCACTTGAACTTTGCCATGGTAACCTGGGAATTTTACTTTAAGTGAAGCCAAGTGGATCAATAATTCAGTGCTGGTATAAAAAATCTCTCCTTTCTTGTAATTGGGACCTCCCGAGGAAGTGACAAGATCTAACAGTGAAATACTGGATTTAACTTCCCTGAAATAATTGGGGCTACTATCATGTTTTTTAGCCTACCCTCTGGGGGTGTTTGAACGTTTTCCTCTTCTAGAAGTGCTAGCAGATTGAAGCCATTGAATGCAGGTTCTGTAAAAAAACATCCAAATGAAAAGATTCAAATTCACATTTACAACAGCCCTTTTTGCATCTGAGGTTTTCCCTTTTTTTTTTTTAAATGGCAGGTGGTTAACAAAGAGGCCAAAAGAGCCCATGATATACCAGAGTAGCTTCAAAAACATTAACCAAGACATACGGCAAAAGTATTTTCCAATTAGTCAGTTCAATATGGAAAGAGGCTTAATGTTCAACATTAAACAATGACAGATATAAATCCTACATCCCAACTCAAGTGATGATAGTCATAGTCTCTGAATGCTAGAAGATCAACAAACCAAAACATGACTGCCATCATCTAGTCCTGCACTCTCTAAGGGCTATGAGATTTCAACAGTTGGTAGGATCAGTACCCTTAATACCAGCACTTAAAATAACTTCAGAAATCCAGAAGGCAGAATTTTAATCCACTGGAAAAAAAGTCATACAACCCAGTCATCACACCCATTACTTTAAATTTCCCTCAAAATCTTATTTTATGTCCTCCGTTATATGACACAGCTTTAAACCAATATTTACTACTAATGGTTTTACCTTTATATGGACGCATTTCTGGTATTTCCCCTAGTGCAACTTGTTTTTCCTACATGAGAAAGAGAGCTTTACTATCATATACTATTTACAAGAGTTACAATTTCTAGCATGAATTTAAAATGTTCGGATGAAGATACCCTCTACATACTATTAACATGACTAAAGAGAAAAAATGAATGATGCTGAAGTGAAGTGTTTGAGATCAGTCCTCTTGTATTCAATATTAATAACAATTTTCAACTTATTGTGAATGACACACTGAAAAGAAATAGCTGTTTAGCTTATTTTGTGTTTTATGAGAAATTCTAGGCTTTGAAAAAACCCAGTATTTGAAAAAAACCTTCAGTATTTGCACATATGGCACACCACAGTCATACCAGCAGACAGTCAGTCTGCCATGGTACTGTCATAAATATGGTACAGCCAAAACAAAATGGTCCAATCAGCCACTCAGAATGCAACTGGAAAATTAAGGCAGAATTTCTGTCCGGCACAGTACAAAACACACTAACTTTTGGGTGCAAAATCTATATTGGCTCATGTTAACTACTACTATGTGCTAATAGGCAATTAGTTGTTCAGTTGCCGAATCTGCATACATAAATGCTAGTTTACACATGCCACTATAAAATTTTTGTATATTCAACAATGGTGTGTGTGCATTTTGTAGGGGTCTCATTTGGCAGATGGGTCTCAGCATCCAAAACTATAATACAGCCCATGATGGGGTGTTCATCCCACACCAGCCTGGAAGGTTAACACACCTTCCAGGCTGTTGTGGGATGAACACCCCATCATGGGCTGTATTATAGTTTTGGATGCTGAGACCCATCTGCCAAATGAGACCCCTACAAAATGCACACACACCATGAGGCTCAGAAAGGGCCATTTAACCAGCTAGGCCACAGCTGAGGAGAATTAGGTGGCCTAAGTAATCCCCTGAATGATGACAAGACCATGGTCTGGAATTGAGCAGGCTACCATTGCTAGAGATAGGTCCCTGGACTGGAACCCAAAGTAGTGGGCGGGTCTGGGTTCCCTATCAGCCACTGGGGAATTGCCTGAGACTGTTGGTATGGAAAGATTTTGATAGTCCAGAAGGTGAACCACTTAGTGACCTGACTGGAGGACTGAGTCACTGTCATAAACAGATAAGTAAGAGTTAATAGAACAGAAGTACTTCATATCTCTTTTGCCTGGAAAGAGTTAACAAGATCAGTGAGCCTGGCTGTCACCTGACCAGAGGACCAATCAGGGGACAGGATACTTTCAAATCTTGAGGGAGGGAAGTTTTGTGTGTGGTTAGTTTTTGGTTGTTGTTCTCTCTGGGTTCTGAGAGTGACTACACGTGCAACCAGGTTTCTCTCCAATCTCTCTGATACAGTCTCTTATATGTCCAGAAGAGTAAGTACTAGGTAGATAAAGCGAGTTAGGCTTATGTTTGTTTTCTTTATTTGCAAATGTGTATTTGGCTGGAAGGAGTTTAAATTTGTATTTTGCTGAAAGGATTTTAATTTGTACTTGTATACTTAGGCTGGGAGGGTATTCCCAGTGTCTATAGCTGAAAGACCCTGTAACATATTCCATCTTAAATTTACAAAGATAATTTTTACTGTTTTTTCTTTCTTTAATTAAAACCTTTTCGTGTTTAAGAACCTGATTGTTTTTTTATTCTGGTGAGACCCCAGGGGACTGGGTCTGGATCCACCAGGGAATTGGTGGGGAGAAAGGAGGGAAGGGGGAGAGAAAGGTTAATTTTCTCTCTCTGTGTTAGGATTACTTTCTCTCTCAGGGAGAGTCTGGGAGGAGGAGAGAGAAGGAGGGGGAAAGGTGAATTTTCCTCTCTGTTTTAAGATTCAAGGAGTTTGAATCACAGTGATCTTCCAGGGTAACCCAGGGAGGGGAAGCCTGGGAGAGGCAACGGTGAGGGAAAGGGTTTACTTTCCTTGTGTTAAGATCCAGAGGATCTGGGTCTTGGGGGTCCCCGGACAAGGTTTTGGGGGGACCAGAGTGTACCAGGCACTGGAATTCCTGGTTGGTGGCAGCGCTACAAGTACTAAGCTGGTAATTGAGCTTAGAGGAATTCATGCTGGTACTCCATATTTTGGACGCTAAGGTTCAGAGTGGGGAATTATACCATGACAGTCACGAAGAGGAAGTTGCAGCTCCTGGAGCGAGAGAGTGGCCGCAGAGTGAGAGTGACAGAGTGCAATCACAGAAAGGGGCATTGGCCTGGCAGTGCTAATCCCCAGAACAACCAGGAGGAGGCACTTCCAAGCGGTGAGTAGAGCACCCTGTGACATACCCATAGATGATTGAATGGAAATAATACTAGATGGAGAGTGACATCACCTGTATCAGATCATGGGCTAAACGCTTCAAAGCTTCTTGAGTTTCTTCACTAATTTCTGTTTCTGTAATGACCTCCCAGCTACCATCCCGGAACCTCACAGGCATGGAGAAGATAATCCCTTCAGGGATACAAAATTGACCTAAAGAAAAAATTCCCCGCAAACATGTTTCTTGCTGATCAAAACACACAGTGATGTGCTCAAATACTGTAGTAGTGAGTAGCAATCTAAAACTCTAAAATAGACAGATTATTGCCTTTCTCATCGTACAATTCAAAGAACACTGAACTCCCTGATTCATCATGACTGCAAGTTTTAATTAGGAATCCACAAAATCATTGTGTACCTTAACACGAGATATGCAAAATTCCTTATTTCCATCTCTTCTTTAAATGGCACATTTGAAAATATTTCTAAATGTATTTGGACTCATAATCACAGTTAAAGGACATTCTTTCAAAATGTAGCCCAAAGAATCAATAAGGAATTTAAAAATCCTTTCTACAAAGCAGTGACTACCTAAAATCAATTGAATTAGTGGGTTAAAATAGAGGGACAGGAAAATGAAACCACAAAAATACCTGAGTAATTTTGTGAGATACATGTAAAAAGTACACACAGCATTCTAGGATCTTTGAAGAATAATTCCTTAGATTTGGAAGCTCTTGTGTTAAGAAGAAAAATTATCCTCAGAGAATCATGATTTAATTGAAAATTGTTAAAGATCTGAATTAAAAAATTACTATTACACTTATTGAAGGACGCTACAGAGTAAAGCAAAATCTTCACAGTATGTGTGAAATACAAATAGAAATTTACCTTCGCTGAGTATTCCCATTGAGACAATCTCCCCAGGAGGAGAGTCTTGATACCAGTATCTCAGCACAGTAGCTATTACATGAGCAGGTGACATGCCTAAGCAGTGATGCCCTCGGGAACTCAGGGAACTCAGTACAAATGCAAATTCTGAACGCACCCAGTTGCTGTCATCAAGAAAGGAGAGATTTTTAATATAATTATGGAAGACTCAAGATCAGGTAGTCTTCTAGATTAAATAAGAACTAAAGACAGTGGGAGATGTCAGTATGGACTAATACAGTTCTCAAATAGGGGTTCTCAAACTTCATTGCACCATGACCCCCTTCTGACAACAAAAATTACTACATGACCCCAGGAGCGTGGACCGAAGCCTGAGTCCACTTGATTCCCACTGCCCTGGATGGGGATCCAAAGCGAAAGCCCCACTGCCTAGGCAAGGTAGGAGTCAAAGCCGAAGCCCAAGGGCTTCAGCCCCAGCCAGGAGGCCTATAACCTGACTCCCACCACCCAGGGCTGAATCCCTTGGGCTTCAGCTTTGGACCCTGGCTTCTGCCCCAAGCCACAGCAACTGTAAGCTAGCTCTGGCAACCCCATTAAAATGACCCACTCTGGGGTCCCAACCCACAGTTTGAGAATCGCTGGACTAATTCAATCTTGAGAGCTTAAAGCTAGTCACCTACAGCTATAGATAAAAGCACAGAGGTAGAAGTGGCCTGGTTGTCAGAGGTGAAGAGTGTTGTAGGTGCAGGTCATTTATTCAGATGCCTTCTTTCAGCATTCTAAATTGTAGTGGGGACTCCAGAAGGCCCTTTTGGTGGAGGTAACCGGGGGAATGTGCTAAATCTGCAAATCCTTGATCATAACCTTTCCGCTGCTCCCTTGTGGCTGCAGGGTCCCCTCAGAACACAGACTGTTCGACTAGTGCTGTCAAGTTAATAAAGCCAGGTTTTCAAAGGTATTTAGGCACTGTCATAAACAGATAGTAAAGGGTTAACAAGTCCAGTAAACCTGGCTAACACCTGACCAGAGGACCAATCAGGAGACAAGATACCTTCAAATCTCGGTGGAGGGAAGCCTTTGTTTGTGCTTTCTGGGTTTTTTCTTTGCTCTCTCTGGGTTCTGAGAGGGACCAGACATGTAAGCAGATATCTCTAAGTTTCTGAAACAACCTCTTCTGTTCAATTTAGTAAGTACCAGTTAGAAAGGCAGTTTAGTCTTTTTTGTTTGTTTTCTTTATTTGCAAATGCGTATTTGCTGGAAGGATTGTATCTCTGTTGTTGCAACTTGTATTTGTGCTGGGGGGAGGATTCTCCCTGGTGTCTATAAGCTGAAAGACCCTGTAACATTTCCCATCTTGATTTTACAGAAACAACTTTTACTTTTTTCTTTCTTTTATTAAAAGCTTTTCTTTTTATAGAACCTGATTGATTTTTTGGTTATCTTGTGTAAGACCCAAGGGGAGGGAGTCTGCACTCACCAGGGAATTGGTGGGAGGAAGGAGAGAAGAGGGGAGGAAAAGCCTGATTTTTCTCTGTGTTAAGATTACTGTCTCTCTCTCAGGGAGAGTCTGGGAGGGGGAGAGAAGGGGGGGAGGTGAATTTCCTCTCTGTTTTAAAATTCAAGGAGTTGAATCACAGCAATCTCCTAGTGTAACCCAGGGAAGGGAGGATCTGGGAGAAAGAGAAGATGGGAATGGTTTATTTCCCTTTGTTTTGAGACCCAAGGGGCTTTGGGTCTTGGGGTCCCCAGGGAAGGGTTTGGGGGCCAGAAAGTGGGTGGTGGCAGCTCTACCATTTCTAAGCTAGTAATTAAGCTTAGGGGGATTCATGCTGGTACTCCATCTTTTGGACACTAAGGTTCAGAGTGGGGGTTCATACCATGACAGGCACATAAAGATGTAGACAGGTGCCTTAGCTGGTTTGTCAATAAAGATTAGGGCCTGGATCCACAAAGGGACACCAAGCATCACAACCTCTAACTTTTAGGCACCTAGAAAATCACAGGAACAGCACTGTGATCCACAAAGCCTGGGTTAGGTGCCAAGGCTCCTTGTACAATGCATGAGGGGAGACAGGCACCTTAGCATTGTAGGCCTCACTTGGCATGAGTAACTAGACAGAGGCGAGGCCTCATTTCTTGGGAGACAGAATTATGGAGGTAAATGGATTAGCAGGCTGGAAACAGTGTCTGTATTAACTAAGATAAGGGGGAACATCCAGGGAATCATTTACAATGGACAAGACAACAATGTATAAAATAAAGCCTGGAATGTAAGGTGAGGTAAAGAGTAAGTCAAACACTAACAAAGTAATAAAGTCAATACCAAAACATGATGCTATGTATAGCAAATTAATGTGACGTGTAAATGTGTATATAAAGGAGGGGGGGGGGGTTCTGTGTAACTTTGGATGCATGATATACCCTGTACCCACCCACTACATTTGTCTGATCAACTCAGTGTAGCTTTAGTATTATGCTAGAAAGTATCATCTTTAATAATAATAATCTCCATATGTTTGTGAGTGGTCTCAGGTTGATATGGATTTAAAAAGGGTAACATTTAAAAGATCAAAACGAAAAACAAATGTATACTGTACCCATCATAGATCATGTCCAGCAAATGACGTGAAAAGTTAGGTGGGCCCCAGATAGCACTGTCATATTTGTAAACTTTTGCTTTAGACAGATCAACGTAGCTATTGCCACTGATATTACCCCAAACAATCACATCTTTGACTCCTGTAACAAAGAAGAATATATAAAGATGAGTGAACAGAAAGATTTTGTGTTTTAAATGCCTACTGCCTTGGAGCAGGAGTCATTTTACCTCAAAACTGCTACAATAACAAAAAAGAACTTAATGTATGAAACCCAGACAGAAATTGAAGAAGGAACTTTAACCTATCTGATGCCGTTGTATACATTAGTGCAGAGGTTCTTCAACTGGGGGTCGGGACCCCTTAGGCGGTTGCGAGATTATTACATGGGGGCGTCACGAGCTGTCAACCTCCACCCCAACCCTGCTTTGCCTCCAGCATTTATAATGGTGTTAAATATATATATAAAAAAATTAATTTATAAAGGAAGGGGTCATACTCAGAGGCTTGCTGTGTGAAAGGCATCACCAGTACAAAAGTTTGAGAATCACTGCATTAATGTATATCGTAGTGCCTATTTAAGTTACTGGATAACAAATCAGAATAAATTGCAATCATGGTAATATTACTTTTAAAGCCTTAGGTACCAATTCTTAATGGTGAACTGTAAAAGATAATTAAATAAAAAATCAAACTGCTTTGGTGAATACCAAAATAGCAAATACCCGGTGAATTCCCCAAATAATAGGATATTTAACATATTAACTTCAAAGAAAGGTGGTGATTGCACCTGCAAAAATGAGTGTGCAGCCTTGTACTTATAAATGTCTGCACTTCTCTTATGTAGAATCCCACATTTGCAGGTGTAATGGGTATACTTCTGTTTTTACATATACTCCAACTGCATCCTGCTTTGAAAATGTGTTAATTCTGACCACTGAAGTTCCCAGATTGTGACTGATATTGAAGAGTACAAATACAAATTACTCACCTGCTGAATTCATATTCAGTTTCCTGGCCAGCATAGCTTTAGCTGCATTTTCCAAGAACGTTGCCACAGCGACAATATTCTGGCCATCAATGGATGGGGCAAATGTCATAATCATTAATGCCCTAAGGTTCACAAAGGTTTTTCCTGACACAATAACTTTGACCCTGCTGTTGGCATTCTTCTCAATCAGGGAACCATACACCTTACATTGCTCAGTCACCTGTCTGATGCAGTCTTCAAGTGATGGGATCTCGTGTTGAAAGAGGATATCATCAAGCAAAACTACAATATCAGCCTGAACAAAGGCATCATCTAATTCAGTGTGCATTGAGACACTGCGAAGGAGGGGGAATGCTAAGTCTTCAGCCTCCATTACAATACCATGCAGAATTTCCTTGTACTGGCTACTGTCAAGCAGATGAATGCTAACCTCTGTTGCCATCCCAAACACTTCTCCATTAGCCAATAATGGAATCAGGTTATAGCAGGCAGGAGCTGATGCACTGATGAGAAAATTTAGATATGGAAAATCTTCGTTAATCAGTAAATGCTCCTGTCTGTACTATAAAATGTATTATAAAAATGAATGACAAAGAACTTAGTCTTGTAGCTGATTAATATTCAAATGATCTATTACCTTATATCATTTCAGTCTTGCTTTCATATCATTTCGTGTATTAGCATAATGCTGCAATGTTTGGATTACCAACACTATATGGGAATATTTATTCATGTGAAAATTTCCTCTATGCTTTAAAATAAAAAAAATCATCAAAATATTTCTATTGGGTTCTGCTATTGTAACAATGTTCTTTTTCCAAAGGTCATTTGGGGGCTAAATTTGGTCGAACAGTGTCCCTTTAAGTTCATATCACCTTGCCAGGTTTTTTGGGGGGAAAAGGGGGCACAAGAAGGATTAGATTGGGGGGGAAGTTTAGAAGCTGCAAACAAAACAAATACCTTCTGGAATATCTATTAAATGCCCATAAACAATAGTGACAAGTGCAGTAAAAATGACTAAATATATACAACCTATTCCAAGTAAACGAATCAGCAAGTACATGAAGAATTTAGTGCTTTATTTATAGTATTTTTTAAAACAAATTGCTACAGCTATGGACAATGTTTTACAAAAAGAGCTTTTTAATTTACATTAAAATTTAATTAAAAGGGACATCAGAAGTTGATGTAGTAATGTGTTTTAAGGTTTAGGATTTTAAAGAAAGAATTTACAAAAAAGATAAATTACTTGTAAAGTGTATGTACTTCAGTTAATATAAACAATATCAAAATGTATATGTGCAAGCCCCACATTCATTTAATCAGCTGAAGAAAGACTGTATGAGAAGAAATACATTATTCTAAAGCTGAATGAATATTACTGTGCTTTTGCTTTCTCACCTGCTGATCCAGACCTGCAAGGGGTTGATAAGACTTTTAATATATTCCTTCTCTTTCTCAATTTCTATGTGGGTCTGCAAATTCTCCTTAGCAATTCTCAGCATCTGCTCACTCAGCATGTCCGAGGTGATGCCATAGTAATGCTCACAATGAAGAAAGGACATTCAGTAATTAGAGTGTGGCCCCAACACAACTAAGTTTTACCACATAAAATAATGTTATGTAACATCTCAAAAAGGAGGAAGGAATGAGAAAAGACTGCAAAATGTTGATTAGCAGTACAGTAACTCCTCACTTAACGTTATAGTTATGTTTCTGAAAAATGCAACTTTAAGTGAAACGATGTTAAATGAATCCAATTTTCCCATAAGATTTAATGTAAATGCGGGGGGTTAGGTCCCAAGGAAATTTTTGGAGGGCAGACAAAAGGCATTATATACTTTACAGTACTGTACTGTGGTGGGGAGGTGCCCCTGGCTTACCCCACACAAGCTCAGTCCGGGGCAGACAATGAGGCAGGCAAGAACGCTAGGAAGCACCTTGCGCAGCAGTAGCTTCCCCCCCAGAAGAACAGGTGCTGACTTTGCTGGGGGATGCTCCAGGCCTGCCTCTTCCCACCCCCATTCCACCTCTTCCCTGGAGCATGCTGTGTCCCTGCTCCTTCCCCTTCCTCCCAGTGCTTCCCTGCTACCAAACAGCTGATTGGCAGCACTGAGGACTTTGTGGGAGGGAGTGGGAGGAGAAGAGATGCGGTGCTTCCCCGCTCCTCCCTCTCCCACCAATGGCAGATTTAGAGTTAGTGGGACCCTGTGCTCAGCTTCATTTTTGGGCACCCCTACCATGGGGGGAGCATTCTCTCTTATCTCCCCCCCCCATTTTTCATTCTTTTTTCTCCATTCTCCTCCTGGGGCTCAGGGATGGGAGTGCAGGGTCTGGGAGGGAGTCAGGGTGCAGGAGGGTGCTCAGGGTTGGGTGAGGGGTCTGGGAGGGAGTTAGGGTGCGGGAGGGAGCTCAGGGTCGGGGTGTGGGAGAAGGCCCAGGGCTGAGGCAGGTAGGAGGTGCAGAGCACTTACCTGAGGCAGCTCCTGTTTGGTGCAAGGGGTGTGCAGGTGGCTCTGCGCAGTGCAGCACTGCCCCCCTGGCTGGGATTCTGGGATTCAAAGCACCGTTTGTCTCTGGGCGGCTTTGAAGGGGAAAGCGCCACTTCTCTCCGGCTGCCGGCTGTGTGACTGCCCCTGCTCCTCCTGAGTCCTCCGGCCCGTGCTCACAGGGCCACATTCCGAAAGGGGTTTTAGAGCTGCGGGCCAGGGCCCTGGGCCCCCCTTAGCCCAGGGCCCTGGAGCCCCTAAAGCCCCTGTGTTCCGGGTGGCCCTGCCTGCCGGGGGGGGAGGAGCTTCCCAGCTCCCTCCCTCTCAGAAAGTCCTAAGCACCACCAAACAGGTGTTTGGCGGCAGGGGAAGCACTCGGAGGGAGGAGGCAGAGGCGGAGAAGAGGAACTTGTGCAATGCTCCATTGCAAAGTCAGCCAAATGACATTATAAGGAAGCACTGCACAACTTTAAACGAGCATGTTCCCTAATGGAGCAGAGAGGTAACTTCGAAACAACGTTAAGCGAGAGGATATTAAGTGAGGAGTTACTGTACTGAGAGTCTTTTTACCTGGGCATGCTCCATAAAATCGTTAAATCCTCCCAGAAGCAGGCCCTTCCCTCCACGGTCCAATAATTCCCGCCAAACAATAGGTGAACGTTTGTGTTTCCATCCATTCTTTTCACAGATATCACGAAGCCACTGCTATAGGCAATACACCCAAAACAGTTTTAATTTTTTCACATGCAAAAAGGCAATATTTAAATATTACTGCTGGTACTTTCCAATGTAAGATCGTAATTCTTATCTAAATGCACAGTTGTGGGATACTTCACAGGTCTCCCAAATGTGAATATCTGAAAAACAGAGGAACCTTACCAACCAGATGGCTGCGATGTATTGTGCAAGGAGTTAATTAGCATGAGAACAAAATATCATACTTGTCTCCTTAATCATATCATTGTGAAAAGTATTGCTCAGCTGGTTTAGCAGTGAACTGTAAGAGGTGATACTATCAGTAAAACCTCTCTTACAGCTTTGTCTGCCTCATGAGATAGTTCTGGCATTTTTTTCTAGTAACTTCCCCTAATTTCTCCGCTGCAGGTAAGATATCACCATTACCCTAAATAGCTACCAGCGGTTAGATAATAAAGGAAATTACATCTAAGAGATTTAATTTTTCTGTAACACATGCAAGAAATGCCATTTCAGTAAGGAAGAACTTGAAGGAGGCAACTGTCTTTTTCCATTGTCTTTTTGGTAGCCCTTTTTATTAATAGATATTATTTCAACTGCTTCAAAATAGAAGATTTTTACAGGTGGGCTGAAAGAGTTGTCTAGTTGTTCACTGCAGCTTCTGTAATGTACAGCATTTTATCAAATGCTATTTTGTAACTACTGTCATCCATACAACTACAGCTACTACTTACTATGCTGCACTCTACTCGGTGCGTACCAATTTAGTTTAACTGGTTATTAGAAGCATTCAGGGACATCAATTTCATAAGTCATCTAATACTTTGATGATACTGATTCTTAATTAGTCTGACTTACTCTAGATATGATCTAGTATATTATGGCCACAATAAAAGGGAAATTATCTTCAGCTGGATATTTCTGATACTATCCACTGCACATTCACACACTTAGTGACAGATTCTCATACACTAACGATATTTTACAGCATGCTGCTATTAATATAATGTATTCTTTGTAGTACTATAGCACTTAGACGTATGGACCAGGGCCCCATCGTGTGAGGCACTGTACAAACATACCCCAGAAAGCTCACAGTCTAAGTCAAGAGACAACAGATGGATACTAACAGACAGAGAGGTAAGCACAAGGAAACAATGAGATAGTACTGTCAGAGTACGGTGATCTATGTGACTCCACCAAAGTGCTGTAAAGGGAACCTAAGAGTAAATGAGAATGGGGCTTTTAGTTTCAATACTTTCAGCCATTGTAACATAAAACTGTTCCTTCTCCACAGATTTATTGGCAAATAATGACTGAGAAGGAATATATATTTGAAATACGCACATATTAGAGGATCAGTATATAATAGGCTAAGCAGGCACTTGTACACTGAAGGAAATAGTAACTTCTTTAAGATTTTAATATCAAAATATAATCTTAGACTGATAATCATTCTGCCATCATATTTTGTATTATGATTTGTAAATGTCCCAGACTACAATAGTAATGTGGCGTCTGAAACTCATGTAGTTTTCAGAGCCAGAAAGTGGTGCTAATATGCGCAACAAAGGAAGCACACTGCAGATCAGAGGCACATTCCATGCTCAAACTGAAGCACAAGGGCATCTATTAATGAACTGAATTAAATACCTTACCTCCCACTTGTCAGGATGCTGAGTAATCTTGTGTATCTTGAAATTAGGCAAATTAATCTGAAGATAGTCAGCCAGAAGTTCTGCCTTAGCAAAGTATGGACAGTCTGCCTTACCTGAAAATAAGGGAATTAGCATAACTCTAAGAATTTATTAATCTGATTGGTGAAAGACTCATAAGATACACATTTTGAAAAACAAGTCATTCTGATTCAAAAGAAGGAATAAGAGAGGGGACTTTACAGGACCAGTTTTCTGTGGGCTCAGGAACAGTAGTAGTATAAGGATATTAAATACCAGGAAAGAAAATTTTAGGGAGCTAAGACATCTAAACTCCAGGTCAACAAAACTGCTTATTCACATGCTTAACTTTAGAGGGGTTAAGGAGAATATAGCAGGGGTGATAGTAGCAGTAGGAAGAAAGTCCATTAATAAATGAAGAGGGAGGTGAAATTAATGATGACTCAGAAATAGCTAAGATACTGTATTTATTTTTTCTTTTTTCTTTAAAAAAAATCTGCCTTTAACAAGAAAATAAAAGAAGCTTTGAAAATCCAGAAGTAAGAGAGTCTCTTTAAAAAGCAGAACCTGACTAACTCACACTAATGCCTGGGAGACCCTAATCAGGATAATTGAATCTTATAAATTAGGCTACAATCCTTCAAGGTGCACTGCACAGGCAGATCTCACTGCACCAGGATGGAGCCCGAGTGAAGTCAATAGGAGACTATCCACATGGGAAACTTTACAGGATAGGGACTTAAGTGACAAAACAATTTTTTAAAGTGCAAGGATGCAGAATTAAAGCGCATGCTGTTCATTTATATGTCAAGTGTCATTTTGACTATATATGACTATACTTCAGGATATACTGTGTCAGATGACTTGAGCTTGCACGGCTTGGGCTGTGGAGCTATAAAACTGCAGTGTAGACATCTGGGCATGGAGTGAAACCTGGCTTTGGGATCCCATGAGGAGGGAGGGTCCCAGAGCCCAGGCTCCAGACCAAACCCAAACATGCACGCTGCAATTTTTCAGCCCCACAGGCTGAGTCAGCTGACATGGGTGTTTAGTTACAGCATAGACACACTCTAAATATTCTGTAGCATACTTTGTAAATGTAATGAAGATGTAGTAATATGTGACATCACTACAGCACTCTGTGCTATTACATTTTTGCTGAGATGGGAAGACAACACCACTACTTGTAAGAATTATAAGTCTGCAGAATAGCAATATTCTACTGTACTGGTAAAGAACAGGTAAGACTTAAAAAATGTGAACATATCAGTCTTTCTAGATGATATACATGCTTGAAAATCAGTTTAGGAAAGCAGCCTAATTCAGGATTGCATTTAACTGCCTGCTTAAATTTATATCCCATTGAAGTAAATTACCTTCATGAATGAGGGGAAAAAAATGGGAGGTAATGTATTGGATTTTAGTAAACCATTTGATAAAGTTTCTCGTGAAATCTTACTCTTCAACTATATTCAAATTGGTTTAGCTAGGAACTGTGCCATTGGTTCTGAACACTGGCTTGCCAGTCATAAAGCAAGTGTAATGATAAAGATATAATATTTACTGTTGTTGTTATCTTAACATCTTCATTAATGAGCCACAACAGAAAAAATTTTTTTTCCAAATGAGACCAAGTTGAGAGTTGTATGATTTATACTCGTCACATTATTGCTACCACTGGACACAGAATAATTTTAAAAAACAGCCAAAACGTAACAAAATGAAATTTCATTTGAAAAAAGAAGTAATATATCTGGAATAAAATAATCAAAAATACTAGGACACCATGGAAGAAAGAAACCAAACCCAATAATATGGAATGAAGACAAGGTCTGATAGTAGACAGCAAATCAGATGTATTTGCAACATGATGTGACAGCAAATATAAAATGCATGTGCAAATGAACAGGGCAGTTCGATAGGCCCTCTATGCTGCAATCATGGACCACTCTTGGACACTAAGGCCTGCAATAATGAGTGTGCTGAAGGGTAACATTTAGTCTGAGTGTAAGGGAACTCTTCCTGGCACTGAGATGTATAAGGCTCCCAGGGAGAGCAGGTGAGGCCTCAGCCCTACAACCAGACTGGGCAAAACACTACAGAATGTGAAACAAACCTATGCGCCCCAAAGGGTATGAATTGAGTGAGCATGGAGCTGCCCCAAAATTCCCTAACTGCCCCCACAGCCCTCCCTGGCCCCTCTAACTAGCCCCATAACCCTTCCTTACCCCTCTAACTGCCCTATACTGCTCTAACTACCCCCATAGCCCTCTAATTACCCCATGCTCCTCCAACTGCCTATACCCTTCTCTGCCCCCACATAACCCCCTCTAACTAGCCCCATAACCCCTCCCCCTCCCTCTAACTGCCCCCATAACCCCTCCCCCTCCCTCTAACTGCCCCTCATACCGTGCCCATGTCTCTGTCCCCACTAACTATCTCATAACTAGCTCAGCACCCTCCGCTCCGCCGCCGGGGAGTCCCTGGGGGAGCGGGCGGGTCTCTCACCAGCCAGCACGAACTTTGCCATGGGGTGGCTGGCGGCGGGGCACGAGCCCCTTGGGCAGCGGCTCTTGGCTGTTGCTTAGCAACGTGGAGACGCTGCCTCTAGTCAACCTCGTCGAGCGAGGGAGCGCGCGAGAAGTTGTCCCCTGGTCCGCCCCGTAATCTCGCGAGATTTAGAGAGGGCACGTCAGGAAGGTATCATGGCGGCTCCCGTAGGCCGGTCACATGGGGCGTAGCCGGCTCGGTCCAGTGCCTGGTGAGGTCGCCTCTGGGGAATCAGCCTGGCTGCTGCCCTGGAATAGTGAGAGGCCCTGGGATTGACCGGCTGCCTCCAGCCGCGGCGGGGGCCAGGGGGCTTGTGAGTGCCCACAGTGCGGGTGACGGTGGGAGGGTCTGCCCCTGCCCCTGCCCCTGCCCCGCCCGGAGTGTGTGTGTGTGTGTGTGTGTGTGTGTGTGTGATGGGGGGTCCCCATGGGGGCTTCCATGGGCTCATGCCAGGCCACGAGGAGTCCACAGGTGTCTGTGCTGGTATGTGACGATCAGGATCCACCCCGGCTGTGCCATGGTGCTCCAGGCCCTGAGGTTTCTTTTAAGGAAGGTTATAAGCCTTGTGACCTGCGTTTAGCGTTGTAAACGGCACGTAGCCGAAGCAGTGGTGTCTGCCTGAGTCTGCAGGTAGCCTGAAACTGCACCTCTGAGATGTGTGTGATCTGGCCTGTGGTCAACGGTTGAAACCTAAAGATAACTGCTTAACGGGAACCGTTGCTAACTCTTTTGCTGCTACTGGTTGTGTTAGAAACATGCAGTTAATGGGGCAGCTGGTTGCTGGGTTATGAAAGTTGGGGTTGGAGACTCCCCCTAATCTTAAAAATCCCCTCTGTGTGCATCTGCAAATGGAAAAGAGAGAAGTGCCACCCCAGCTACTTAAATGCTCAACTGCTATCTAGAATCATAGAATATCAGGGTTGGAAGGGACCTCAGGAGGTCATCTAGTCCAACCCCCTGCTCAGAGCAGGACCAATTACCAGACAGATTTTTGCCCTAGATCCCTAAATGGCCCCCTCAAGGATTGAACGCACAACCCTGGGTTTAGTAGGCCAATGCTCAAACCACTGAGCTATCCTTTCTCCTCATATTTAATGACAGCAAATCTTTAATTTAGGGGGAGGGATAGCTCAGTGGTTTGAGCATTGGCCTGCTAAACCAAGGGTTGTGAGCTCAATCCTTGAGGGGGCAATTTGGGGATTGGTCCTGCTTTGAGCAGGGGAGTTGGATTAGGTCCTGAGGTCCCTTCCAACCCTATAATTCTATGAGAGGATGCCTTAAAGGCAAGCATTTAAGAAAAAAAAAATTCTTGAGGGGGCCACTTAGGGGTCTGGGGCAAAAATCAGTACTTAGTCCTGCTAGCAAAGGCAGGGAGCTGGACTCGATGACCTTTCAAGGTCCCTTTCAGTTCTAGGAGATAGGTATATCTCCAGTTATTTATTTTATTTAATTTATATCTTGCTCGAAGTTGCTGCAGAATTGCTAGTCTTCCACAACAAAGGGCTACAACATGGACTCCTTTTCTGTCCTAATATACACAGAATTCTGCTTACAATTATACCTTCAGTTATATCTCATTAAAACATAATAGTGGATTGAAAAATAAAAAGAAGTCCGTCTCCCTTCAGAAATTCTGCAGGTCTGAAAGTAAAATCCCTGAAGATTTCTACTGCCTGTACTGAAATGTGTCTTCCACTTGTGGCGTGCTGTTCATGAGAGAAACGGAATCCTGTCTGGTCCCAGTACATCGGATTGTTCCATGAATTGTGAGCTTTAATTTCTCTTCTTAACTTTTGTAGTTATGCAAGTTATGACATCAGGCCCTGATCATACATTTCTTGAACAGTCAAGACTCCCCGTGAGTTAACTGGATCCATGACTTCCGTCTGCACCACAAAAATGGATGCAACCTTTGATAGAAGCGCTGTGCAGAGAAAGGTGCAGGAAGCCCTTAACAGTTAAATGTATGGTGTTATCTTTTACTTGGTCCTGTTCAGTCTCATAATATAGGTCTTCTATCTGTCTCAGGCATTTCTAGATGCTCCCATCTCTGTGTTGTCTAACTGCTGAATTTGTTGCAAGTGTCAGAATTTTATCACTTCTGGTAAATCAGCAGTGCTGCATGGCTCTGGGAGGCTTGGGGAAAAGGAAATCAGGAAAGTGAAGGTACGGAGTTTGAACTCGGTTCTGTAAGTGCACTCATGAGGACAGACCTCTGTACCAGTGTGTGGAAACCCACTGAAATCAATTTACAAGTGTAGATGCACGTTCAAGGCTTAAGTCTGCCCAGTTTCTCTTCAAATCCTGTCCCTCTTCAATTGTACTGTGGAATTGCAACAGTTTTGTGACCATGAGACCCTGTGTAATTGTGGAGTCAGGAGCAGAAGACACTCGTTTAATTAATGATTGATTAAAAATGAAAATGAACTATTTCCAGAGCTGTCTGTTTCAGGTTCCCTCTGTAAAAGATGTGTTAATAGATGTGGTATTTTAACCTCTAAACCAAAAGCTTGTTAATGATTTTATAATTTTCAATTGATTTCACAGATAATGAATTTTACCTAGTGTCCAAAGGCCTGTTTCTGTGGGCTTGAATCTGATTAAGGCCCTGTCTTCTGAGCTGGCATTTGAAAGCTGTGTATAAAACAGTAGCAAAAATGAACAATAAAGTGGGCTATTTGCTAAGGACAATCAGACATTTGCATGTATGTGGTTCTGAACTGGGTCCCAGCTTTAGAACTGCAATGAGGACATACACGTTAGGGATCAGTAGACGTAAGAGTGCCATACAAAGTGTGAACCTGAGAAGATTCCTGTTAAATGTTCCTCCTTGGCGGCTTGAATCATCTCTCCGATTGCTGTCTCAGAAGGTGCCTGTTTATAGTAAAGAAGATGGCACTGTACAAGAACAGAATGCTACAAAGACTCTATTAGATGAACATGTGCAAAGTTCATCTAGTGCCTTGGACCCTCTAGAAGAAGATAGAAGTGTTGTTGAAGAGAATCTGGTAGTGAAGAGTGGAAGGAGTCAGCTACAGCAGTTCTTTGATGACCTTAAAAAATGCACATCTCCCTGTGATGTATTAGACCTAGTTTCAAAGTCTGCTATTTCTGAGAAGCATTGTAGTAACTGTTTTACTACTATGTGGATGCTCACCAAAAAGCTGTCCGAAGACCAGAAGCATTATGAAAAACAACTGATGGTCGAGCATCCTGCATTTATGCAGCTATGTCAGCGTCTGATGCAAGAGTCTAGGAGCATGTGGTGTGACGACTTGGTATACAGTCTACATGCTGTGCTGAAGCTAGGGGTACCCCAGAACACTCGACTGGTTCAGACTTTGCTGAGGGTCTGTCAGGTAAGTATTTGAATCTTTTAAAGATTGGAATAAAATTCCAGCGCCAGCTCTTACAGGTTGTAGAGGCTATAGCATCGGAGGGTCTCCACATGAATGCCTGTAGTTTGAGTTCTGCCCATGCTTTCTTTTCATTCCTCTACCCACACCACACAATATAAAGAGAGAGTGCTCGAAGAATACGTGCGCTTCAGGCCGTGCTAAAACTTTAGATCTGTTTGAGGCTTAGAAAAACTCTTTTCTCCCTCCACCTTCCTTTTCCCGTCTCCTTTCTCCTCACATGATAGGAGGCAGATTTGAGAGTGAGCAGTTGTGAGGAAAGGTATTTTTGATATTTTGATTTGAGGGTAGAGGCCAGTGTCCTCCTTGACTCCAAGTTCCTTTACCTGCTGCTTCTGGGAGCTTTCTTTGGTCTCCCCGCTATTAGCTGTATTATGCTCCCCTTGTCTTGGGGATTTTTACAGGACCTTCCCTAGCTGCTGATGCAACCCAGGACTTCCTCTGAGCATCATATAACTGTTTCATGCTGTGCTAGGTGAGGGTTTCTCCATTTCTGGACCTGCTGCTGCCCTGGGAGTTTTTCTTGACTTTCTTCAGAACCCCTCATCAACTACTCCCCCTGCCATCTGTGTGCAACTTCTTCTCCCTGTTTCTTCCCTGTCTGTTCCCTTAAACCAGTCTGTCCTCATCTCTACAACCACCTCCTCCTCCTCCTAACTCTGCACCTAGCCAATCCATCCTACTTTGTAGAGTTGTGTTTTAATAAAGCAGCTTTCAGAGGGAAAGTGGGCACTAACTTATTATGTGGAGGGGGAGGGTGCCCACGGTTGGGCCCCAGATGTGCTTGAACCTGCTAGTTAAAAACACTGTTAACTGTTTACAAAACACTTTAGAGAGGAAATCTTGAACGTGACCACTACGACATTCCCCAGCTTGTATCCGCACTATGTATAGTACATTACACAAGTTCTTCCTTTTGTCCTTAATGCGACTTTTTTTTTAGGCCTGATTTCTCATTTTCTCAGGGGAAATTGGGAGTTAACTCCACAGAAGTCAGTAGAATTATACCAACGTGTAGGTCAAAGTAGAATCAGCCCCAGTGACTTGACCTTTTTCTTTGTGTGGGTGGGGGAGATAGCTGGTAAAAATTGACCATTCCACCACTTAGTGTTAAGAATTTTCTAACATTGTGAAAATATATCTTTAATAGGAACGCCTCAATGAATTTGATGACCGATGTGTCTCTGTTGTGGCAACCACCTTGGTAACCATGGAAAAAAGCAGAAATGTGGATGCTCTTCAAGCTGGATTACAGTGAGAAAATTACTTTTTTTTTTAATGGTTTCCTTACTTACATGTCTTGTCATGTGACCATTTATTTCTGTTGGACAAAAATAAATACGGTATGAAAGGAGAATGAGCATCTTTACTCTTTTGCCCAAAGTACACTTTAATATTTTCTGGCTTACATTTTTAGCATTTTCTTGAGGATTATTTAAAGATACATTGCATTAGAATATTTCAGTAATCCTTGCAGTTTTCTCATATGTAAAATATGGTAGAAATGTCCAAAGCAGGAAGACGCTTGAACTTTTAAGTAACTTTACATGGTCTTAGACAATCAGGGACACACTGTAGTGACCATGGCTGTAATTCTACTTTGAACTCTGTGCAAGGTCCACGCTGAGAAGCTCATAGCAGGATTGGGGCCCAAGTCATTATCATCAGCTAGTAGCTGAAACAAGTAACTCTCTTTGGCATCATTGTTGGTATTCTTGGCAGAAAGGGTGGAGATATGTTAGAACACTGGACTGGGACACAGGAGACCTGGTCTCTGCCACAGGCCTGCTTGGTGACCTTGGGCAAGCTGCTCCATTTCTCTGTACCTTAGTTTCCCCCTTTGTAAAGTGAGGATAAAACTGCCCTCCTTTGTATAGTGCTTTGAGATCTATTAATGAAAAGCCCTATGCTTCAGCTAGGTATTATTCTTCTTGATTTCAGTAGGAAAAGCTGTTGAGTTGGAATACCATTTTAGCTTGTATTCCTCCTGTATTCAAATGTAAGGGTGAGAGAAGCGTTATATCTATTCTTTTTTCAGAATAACTTGTTTATGGGTGGTGGTTTTGTGCTCAGATTATCAGTCTACAAAGCCCCATCTGCTTACTCCTTCAGAGATCTGGTGTTCCGGAGCTTGTAACAGAACGTATTAGTGGATTTGTATTGTATGTATCAATTCAATTTCAGCTCCAGCTACAAGAGGATGGGCACATTGGTGAAATAACAACATATTCTGTTAGAATTCAGGTGCACAGTTCTGGGAGTTTGGGGCAAAGTAGGTTATCCCTCTCTGTTTTTCACTTAGAAGACTTTGGCTCCATCTCGATTAATCAAACGCCTGCCTGTTCACAGGGAAATGTCAGTCTCAGTGGATCAATTTCAGAGCCTTCCACTGCCATACAGACACTGAAATTTCCAAAACTAGTGCTCTGATATTTGATTTAAAAAAATATTGGTTTAAAGAGTTGGGGTTTTTTGGTCTCTTTAGCCATTTTGTTTCCTACTGAGCCAAAATGGCAACCACAGATACACCAGATCAGAGTCCTTCTCTATGTGATGCTTTACCTTCTGCTATATTAAGATCCTGTTCTTCTCCTATAGACCATAGTATCACTTGTTCTCCTTTCCATCTGCTCCGCTTTGCTGTGTCCTGTGTGAGGCTCTCCTGAATTTTACGGGTCTCTGGTGGCTTGTCTCCACAGAGAAATTGCACTGGGATAAGTTACGTCAGTTTAGTTAAACTGATACCTCTATTTCCCTGCAGTATGTTCACTCTGTTGCCCTTGCATTGGTCTATGTTGCAATGTTGCAGCACTTTGTCTGCACAGCAGCATTCTGCATCAGTGTAAGCATGGTGCAGTGTGGGTGGGCATTCCAGGGTCCTCTGCACTGCTTGAAAGGTTGCCAGACAGATCATGGCACATAGTGAGAAGTCATCCTACTAATACTTCACACCAGTGTAGTTACTTCATTGTCAGGAGATAGCTGCATTGCTATTAAGTCAATTTAACTACATCAGTGTAGAGCAACACCAGTTTAATTTAAAAAAAAAAAAAAGAGGAGTGAGGAGCTCCACCAGTTTAACTCGCGATTCATCAATGGGAGACAGATGTGTGCCTGCTCCTGCCAAAATAAGCAGAGCTTTACTGGTGCAACTTGTGTGTATAGGCCAAGCCTCCTTAAATCAATTCCATTTTTTTCCTTATCAGGTTACTGGTGGAGCAGCGAATTCCAAAGATCAGTAACATTTTTATGTTGCAAAGCATGATGAAATGCTTTGGGAAAGATGCCCCACTCTCTCTCAAGAGGAAATTTGAGGTAAAAGATTAAAATCATTGGTGGGTCCTACTATTATTCCTGCATAGCTACTGCTCCTGTGTGACTATTTATTAGTTGTTTATGGTAGCACCTGTTGTATGTTAAGCAGTTTCCAGACATTGAAAATGAATGGTAACTTCCCCAAGTTGCTCATCCTCCAGGGACGGATAAGCAAGTAAATAGTGATTTGAGAAAGGGGAAACATTTTTTTTTAAATGACTACACATGTCAATTAAGTTTACTGTAGCCTGCCCAACAGAGGTATGTCTGCAGGAGGGACTTAAATAAGTAGAGGGTGTGAAGGTCAAACCATGCATAGGGATAGAAAGCGTGGAGATGTTTATGTAAGAAACTGGTAGCATAAAAGATAAGGTGCTGTCCGTGAGCTTCATTGTAACAGGGATTTCTATGTAATGAATCATGCTATTGAGAGGCAAGTAACTACATCCCAATCCTGCTGGAAAGGTATAACAAGTGGGGTTCCGCAGGTGTCTGTTTTCAGACTGGCTCTGTTCAATATCTTCATCAACGACTTAGATATTGGCATAGAAAGTACGCTTATTAAGTTTGCAGATGATACGAAACTGGGAGGGATTGCAACTGCTTTGGAGGACAGGGTTATAATTCAAAATGATCTGGACAAATTGGAGAAATGGTCTGAGGAAAACAGGATGAAGTTTAACAAAGACAAATGCAAAGTGCTCTACTTAGGAAGGAACAATCAGTTTCACATATACAGAATGGGAAGAGACTGTCTAGGAAGGAGTATGGCAGAAAGGGATCTAGGGGATATAGTGGACCACAAGCTAAATATGAGTCAACAGTGTGATGCTGTTGCAAAAAAAGCAAACGTGATTCTGGGATGCATTAACAGGTGTGTTGTGAGCAAGACACGAGAAGTCGTTCTTCTACTCTACTCTGCACTGGTTAGGCCTCAACTGGAGTATTGTGTCCAGTTCTGGGCACCGCATTTCAAGAAAGATGTGGAGAAATTGGAGAGAGTTCAGAGAAGAGCAACAAGAATGATTAAAGGTCTTGAGAACATGACCTATGAAGGAAGGCTGAAAGAATTGGTTTTGTTTAGTTTGGAAAAGAGAAGACTGAGAGGTGACGTGATAGCAGTTTTCAGGTATCTAAAAAGGTGTCATCAGGAGGAGGGAGAAAACTTGTTCACCTTTTCTTCTTGTTCTATCCTTAGAGGCTATGGGCTTAAACTGCAACAAGGGAGGTTTAGGTTGGACATTAGGAAAAACTTCATAACTGTCAGGGTGGTTAAACACTGGAATAAATTGCCTAGGGAGGTTGTAGAATCTCCATCTCTGGAGATATTTAAGAGTAGGTTAGATAAATGTCTATCAGGGATGGTCTAGACAGTATTTGGTCCTGTCATGAGGGCAGGGGACTGGACTTGATGACCTCTCGAGGTCCCTTCCAGTCCTTGAATTTATGAATCTGCCTTAGTCCCAGTAGAATGATATTCTTAAAATGTTTTCTGATTCCAGTGAAAGGAGCTGGGGTTGATATAGTATTTTTAAACATTGTTTTGACTTTTTTTTTCTATTATTGATGCATTTTTTTCATTGCCCTTTGTGTGTCTTTGAGAATGTACTGGGTGAAACTATTTTAAGAGTTGGTGAAACTGAAATTAGTGGGTCTAATTTTTGCTGATGCATCAGTATAATCCGAACTATGCAAACAGTCACTCCTGATTTACTGTGGCTTAAGTGATATCAGAAGTGGGCCCACTATAGCTTCACCAGTTTTTTAAATCTTGTTTAATTTAGTGTACATCTGCCAAAGGTGTATCACAAAGGGCAGTAGAAAATAGTGAGTCATTTACTAAGGATTTAGAATAACTTAAAGCTCTTGCACATGGCAAAGACTAGATATCATCCTGACTGTGCAATATTGGTAAATATGCCATCCATGTTAATTAGCAAACCACCATTCTTTCAAGCGCTGGTAGGAAAACTATATACATAGTAACCAGCAATAAGTATTATAAGGTCCTCTTGTATTGATTTGATTCAAGAAAGAAACAAGAGCACCTGAGAACTTTTTAAGGACAGCTCAAACTAAACATTAGAATAGCTGTAGTTGTTTCTATAAGAAAAGCTATTGGAAGGAGTTATTTTAAGCTCCTTCCACTGCTTTGAACCCTTTCTTCAGTGCGAATCTGGTGAGGTTACGGGATTGGAGTAGTTTTGATCTCCCCAACTCACTTCATTCTTCTGCAGACATCATTTGGACTGCCAATGCCAAGAATGAAGAGTCTAATCAAATTGAATTCATTTTAGGATAGAGTTTT
This sequence comes from Gopherus flavomarginatus, assembly GCF_025201925.1. Classification (NCBI taxonomy): domain Eukaryota; kingdom Metazoa; phylum Chordata; order Testudines; family Testudinidae; genus Gopherus; species Gopherus flavomarginatus. The sequence goes on along the minus strand of NC_066626.1, from coordinate 19,165,377 downwards.
GAAAGAGCTGGACCACTTGACTCCTGTGAATGCTCAACACATGTTTAGTGCTCTGGCTGCGATGAATTACTGCTCCATGCCAATCCTGGATGCCTCGAGTAACAAAATCACTGGTGAGTTAAAGTGAATTTTTAAACTTCCCCTCTCCTTTACTCTGACTCTTCCTAATGAAAATGTCTTACTCCAATTTGCTTTTAAGCCCACAAACCATGATTGTTCTGTAGTCTAACAATACAGATCCATCAGACAAAATGCAGTACAAAAAATTTTGGAGGACTGATGGATGATCAAAGAAAGTAGTTTTTATGGTCTCTGCCCTCATTAATACCATGACATTTCATCTCCGTGGATTATAATGGCACTCTTCATAACTCTGAAGTTAAAATTCTGTTTTCTTTTCCCCAAATTCTATAAATAGAGAAAATGCTAACTAAAGACCAGCAAGCAAAATTAGTGGTTTCAGATGAGCTTTTAAAACTGTTTCTGAACTGGAAATTTGCATCTCATAGTATGAATTGACAGCTCTGTGTTTAGGGAGTAAGCAGAAGGGGATATGTTCACTGATTAAGTGAATTTCATTATTGAGTTCTGCTTCATGAATGATGGCTCAGTCGAGCCAAAGGAACTTAAAATGAAGGTTAATACTCTGACCTTTACTCAGACCCTTGCAATAAGTATTGTAGACATAATTGAACAGTATCTATTGATATATACTCTTGCATCCAAAACTATGGTCAAAAAAACATTAATGTTGCAAAGTCAAGCCCTCAGAAGGTAGGAAATGTCAAAGTTCAGGTTCATGTGCAGCCTTAATTTGATCTCCTTGTGCATACACCTTATGATATGGCAACAAACAATTTTCTCCCACGGGATCCCTGCCTCATTAATGTACAGGATGGATGGTATTCCTAGTATGAAGCTATTGAATACTTTATTTAGCGTGCAGCCATAGGTCTTATTTACTGCGCCTGATTCAAATCCTGATCTGAAGACAGAATTATTAATTTTCTAATTTGCTTTTCTGTGGCATTTATCACTATAATATCTGAGTGCTTCACAAATATGGATTTATTTTCATAACACCGAAGAGTGAGGTGGTGGTATCTGCATTTTAAATATGCTGAACTGAAGCACACAGATATTAAGGTCAGAAGTGTGCACTAATTTTGAGTTGCCAATGTGAAATGCACTGGACCTGATTTTTTTTCAGAGCACTTAGCGTTATTTGACACTTTATATGTTTGAAGCACAGCTCCTCTTGATTTAACTTGAAGCTGTGAGTGCTCAGTGGTTCTGCAAATCAGATTCCAGGGTCTCAACCTACGCACCCAGAAAATAAGGAACACATTGGGCTAAGTGATTTGCCCAGCATTACATAGGATCGAAGGATAGAAGACAAAGCTTGGCAAGGATAGAATCCAGGATGACATTCAAGTAGCTTTAACCATGAGACCATCCTTCCTATTTCTGCAGTCATCTGTCTCATTCAATATACACCTTCCAACTACTGCAACAAATGAAGCAGGAGTTAGACGACAGCCTCCTTCATTATGCAACCCTGATGATCCTCTGATCACGTCTGTCCTGTGCACTGAAGGAGGCACAGGTCTTGTGGAAAAAATAGAATGTGATCATGAAATTACAGACTGTATCATAATGCATATGCACATGGGGAATGGAATTAAGTTACACAGGAAGCCTTAATTCTTGCATTGCCTAACTTTTGAGTGTTTGTTGCAGCCTTGCTACTTTTCTTTTAATACAAATTATTTTGGGGTTTGTGTGTGCATGTGCATCCATACATATAATTTCCTAGGGTTTTAAAAGCAAACTTAAAAAAAAACAACATTCCATCCTGTGGTATCCTACTGATTCCTGCATAAAGGTCATCAGCAGGACTGAAACGTTTAGACAAGTGGTTTTCAACCTGTGGTCTGTGCACAGGGGATCCACAGACTGTGTCTAAGATTTCCAAAGGGAAATCTCCATTCAGAAATTTTTTTATAAGTCCACAAATGAAAAAAGATTGAAAACCACTGCTTTAGATCCAGCTCATACACCCCTCCCTCTACTTCAAAGGGAGTAACTTATAGTAATAATAGTTGGTGATCCTCAGTAGGGACCAGCACTAGAGGGGGATGAGACACATTGCTGTCTGCAAATAGCTGTGAAGCCCATAGGCAGAGGAATGGTAAGACTCAGGATGTTTGGGTTACATTCCAGGCTCTGGAGAGGACTGTTCTCTGGTGGGCACAGACTTTTCTGCCCATTCCTCTCAAGCTTCGTCCCTTCTGCCTTGTCCCAGCCATGTCTCTTCCCCCACCCTCAGCTCCTTGTCCCAGTCTTGTTCTCCTCACCAAACCAGTCTGTCTCCACTCCTCAGGGTTCTCATCCTAGTTCCAGTCTCCTTGCCCAATTAGTCCCAACATCCCCCTCTAGGCTCCTAGTCAAAGTCCCAGTCTGTATCCCCAAACTTTTCATCCCGGTCTTCTTTGCCCAGCCAGTCCCAGTTTCTTTCATGGCTCCCCATCTGATTTTTCACAGCACACGCTCCTGGCTGCTGGCCCCAGTCATATCCCACAACGCGCAGCTCACAGTCACTGTTACTTTTTTTGTTCCTCTGTTACAGAGAATATCCCTGGTACTCCATTTTGGCAGCTAATCCGTGTTCTGAAATCATGCAGCATCCTCCAGTACCGCAATGTAGTTCTGTATTCAGCAATAGCAAACTACGTGACTTCAGCCATCTACATGTGGGACACTAAACAGGTGAGGTAGTGACCACAAGTGACACCACTAGAACTGCCAGTACTCAGCTGTGCCCAGGTGCACACAAACACAATTTATAGAGTTGCTAGTTACGACTCAGTACTTCAGTTTGCATTCTGAAATGGGCTTAAAATTGGGCATACATTCCAGTTGTGCTCTACACGTAGAGCAGCTACATAATGTTAGAAAATTCAAAGGGCACAAAAAACTACTCAGTTTTTCTCTGGTTTCTTTTGATGAAAGTTTAATAGGAATAACTTGGTAGAAATTGGTCCATGGCTGAAAAATGTCAGTTTCAAACTCCTTTTTCTCTGTGTATATCTTTGAAACAACACTGTGTATTTATACAGATTGGTTGAAGGGAAATCTTCTTCAGTAAAACTGGTACGTTGGCTGTTTGTTTTACTTATGTTAGTGTAGCACCAACAAGCCCTCATCGTGGACCTGAACCTTTGTGCTCATCACTAGACAAACACAGAACCAAAAGGCAGTCCCTGCCCCAAAGAGCTTCCAATCTAAGTGTAAGACAAGAAACAACAGAAGGATACAGACATACAGATGGCGAATCAGAGGGAAACAGTGAGACAATATTAGTTTAAATATTTTAATAAGTATTTGGGAGTTCAGCAGTCCATTGTTCTCCTATTTATTGCAGTATGGTAATAATACAGTTAGTCATGCTCATAATAAAATATTACAATTTCGAAAGTTTATTTTCATTTTTAAAAACCTCTCTGATGCTATAACACCAGACAATTAAGTAAATTTCCATATTGAGACTCTTACTCTAGTTTTAATTTATTTTTTTAGCCTTAAAAATGGTTTTTCTTCATATACTTTTTTTTTTAACGTTTTAGATTGTCCTGTTTTTGTCTGCCTTCGAGGGACTTCGCTTTCGACCTGTTGAGCTGATGGATATTTTGGCTGAGAAGGTGACAAGTCATCCTGAATCTCTGAACCTGAAGGATATTCTAAGTGTTCTCCGCGTGTATTCGCTTCTCAACCATGTTCCCAAATGCCAAAATCAGGAGTAGGTTCTGGCTTAGAAAGCCTTGTATTAAATTACATAGTTATGTGGGTGTCTGAACAGGCACACAAAAGAGTACTTGCTACTGATCTTGGATTCCAGTTGTGAAATAATTCTCACTTGGTCCTGTTTTACTAATCTGTGAGATAAACTTGCTATACCGGTCACTGTTTTTAAAAAAAAAAAAAAAAAAGGCAGATACACATTTTTTCCAAACAGTAAAGCAAGGTAATAGAGAATGCACAAGATGTAATAGAGAATGGGTGCCCATCACTTAAGTGATAGACTGATAAAAGTGGTGAACAGGTTGTAGCTAGCGGCAAGCTTAGGTGCTGGACTTGGGTTCTGGTTATCCAAGTAAATTGGAATGTCTGGTGTTTTATTTCAAAAGTACTGATTTATATTTTAGAGAGATTTTCAGGAAAGTCTGAGTTTATTTATAAATTAATATGTAAAGATGTCTCTCTCTTTCTTTTGAAGGTTCCTGGAGTCTCTCAATGGTGCCTTGAATAAGTACCTCACCAGGATTTCTAATGTGGATCTGCTGAAAGCAGTGTATTCATTTTGCATTTTAGAGTATTTGCCACAGCCTGCACTTAGTCAGCTCCTGCAAGAGGACAACCTCAATGAGTTACTAAAATCAGGTCAGTCATTAATGTATTAATGTGTGTTATGCCATTGAATTCAGAGTAGTGTGTAGATAAGAGTAGTAGAAGCTTCAACACTATCACTCCTTAGGGTGTGGTTGCATTGACGCTCACAAGCTAAGTTGGACAGACAGGTTAATATTAGATGTGAAATAAAAAAAACCTGAGTTCTGCAAGTTGTTACTTAGTGTTTCAGGAGACTCTGTCCTCAGACTCAGCACTGAACCAATGCCCTCATCATGGTGGTGGGGAGGGTTTTGGAAGTACCATTTTCAGATAAGACACTTCAGTAATGAGGGAAGTGTTTCCTAGGTAACTGTATGCCTATGTATGTAAATGCAAGATTTGTTGTAGAAAAGTCAAATGTGAACAAATTGTGGATTCTTACTTCTGTGATACGCATTCAAGATTTTCCAAGAACATTTAAAAAAACTTAGCCCAAGTGATGTATGTTTTTCAGCTAAATCAAAGTTTAGCTCAAAATACAACTAGTTGTTAGAAGTTGCTTGGCTGTTTTGCTTTAGGATGAAAGACCCTAACTGAAATGGTTCAAGGTAGTCGTTCAGCTTCGTGTTATAATTCTCTACAGCTAATCGCTTAGTTTGGCACCGAGTCAGAGCGTAAGTGTATTTGTTGCTTGCAGTTTACGTAAACTTTGGGAAGTTCTGTTAGTCCCTACACTTCAACAAAATAGTCTGTCTACTTGGAACCTGAATAATTCAGTACAGCTGAGTGAATAATTGACTCTTTCATTCGCTGGATGAATCAAAAGGGGGGGAATATCAGGTTATTTTGAATTGAATTTTTTTTTGGCGGGGGGAGCGGGGGGCTGGCTGGCTTTTTCTACTGCAATGAAAATATTCCATTCAGGTAAAATGAAATGTTTGCACATTGTTTTGAAAAAACATTTCCACAATTTTTTTCCCCTCATTTTATTTGTCTGAAACTATTTGCTGAATTTGAGCCAAACTTGCAGATAGTTTCACTCACCCCATAACCTGCATTTTATCAGAGAATTTGCCATTCAGCTGAAAAATATTGCCCAGCTCTGTAGTTTGGTACTGTTAAAGCATGCTCTCAAAGTGACATCCAAAATGTGTCTTAACTTCTTGTGTTTTATCAATATCCATTAAAGTATTTGGGTTTTTTGTTTCTTTTTTAAGAACAACCCTCCATGTGTGAATAAATGTCTTTCAACATATTAGTAACTCTGCTGTAACAGGGTAATGTGTGTAGCTGTGCACAATGGGGGGGGGGGGAGTGAGTAAATGAACAGATTTCAGACTTTCAAGAGTGGATAGTCCAGTGGTTAGGGTGGTAACCTAGAGCTGGAAGCCCTGGGGTTCAACTCCCTGCTCTATCACAGACTTCCTCAGTGACCTTGGATAAGTCTCTTAGCCTCTCAGTGCTTCAGTTCTCCGTCTGTACAGTGGGAATAATAGCATTGCTGTACCTCACCAGGAGGCTGATTCTACGGTAATGTGTGTCTTGTAAATTTCTTAGATAGCTAAGTAGAACAAGAAGTTTTTAACACTGTCTTGATGGCATTTTTTCAAGAAACAATTAGTTTTATTATGCCTAATTTGGAATTAATCTACTGCTCAGCAAAACTGAAATCTGTTTGTACGGCAAATAGTAGCCAGTGAAATTGTGGATTTCATGACATAAAATGATACCACATAAATATAACGAGTCCACTCTAATGCTACATTTCTATCCTTTTTTCAGATGGCCTTAACAAGGAACAGAATGAAATGATGCTGCACTATGTGAACATATGTCTGGAACTCGATAGTCCTCCTTCATTCACCAAGCCAGCAACTATGTTTATAAAGAAACTCTCCTCACCTTTAGTTTCTGATCTCCCTGAGGTTCGTGAGGCTCTGCTGAAACTTCTGGGAGACGAGCGTATGTTTCAGCAAAACATCCAACTGCCACATGATTACAACATTGGTATGGAACCAGTTCATTGTCATTTGCCTTTGAATTTTGATTTATAGTGGTAAAGAAATGGATTGGCAACTATTACCTATAATACAAGGGGTTTAAAATATAAATTTCTGTTGATTAAGGTCTATTTGACAACTGTGCCTTTATGGTTGTATTTTCTATGACCTTCACATTAAAATAGTTGGACAGTTGACTAAAATATTGTTACTGCTCTGGTTTGTAAAATTGCATTGGGCTTTTTATGGTTAAAATCTGGCTTTTGAGGCAACTAATCCTACATAAACCCAATAGGCCATAACTATATTAAACAACACTGACCTTTTAATGCTAACCTATTTTTTTAATCTTTGGATTAAAGAAACAATATAAAATGGCAAAATATAAAACTTCAAGGTGGTTGTTTTAGCTATGGAACAGTTTCCTTTTTCTTTGATTTAAACAGGATCTAACCCTCACTGAGAGACCATTTATAAATTTAGTAAAGTTCCATGGTGTATGGTTTCTTTTGTATGCAGGGTTATACTTCTATGATTTACATCATTTGCAAGCTATCATTGCCTGATTCACTTGTAATACTTCTGGTATTTTTATTCCTAAATTTATCAAACCCAATGATAAAAAGGACAAGGGAATATGTATGGATCTTCCTAGCAAGCTGGTCAGAATTTTTATCTTTAAATCCTGAATTGATACACTTACGCATACTGTATCTGATTTGCGATAACAAGCACCTTTTCTGACTGTGTCAAGGTGCCAACTGAATCTATTTGTTGCTCTTAATGGAACAGCAATATATTGTCCAAACTGTCACACACATGCAATAATTATAGCTGTTTCTTTTCCATTGACTCCATGAAATATATTGGAATGGTCAAAGCCTCTTGCCATGGTCAAAGCCTCTTGAGGCATTTAATATTTGACTGTTTTTCTTTCAGATTTTGAAATCAAAATGGATGCAAACAGAAAGAAAGTGCTTCCAGTAACTGAAGTAGATGATCCTGCTGATGCTCCAGATATTCAAAGGTACTTTTATTTGGTTACAAGTTTTCTTTACCAGGCCTTTATGTGAGGCTCTTCCTGTTGCCTCTCTGGCTCACTGATCTGCAGAGCAAGTAATTCACTTTCTCTATGCTCTCACAGGAGCATAAGAATTGCCATTCTGGATCAGACCAGGGCCTAGTCCAGTATCTTGCCTCCAACAGGGGCCAGCACTGGATGCTTCAGACACAGGTGTAAGAAACTCCACAGTGGGTAGATGCAGGATAAACTGCCCTCATAAAGGTCTCCTAGGTTATAATGCCAGAAGGGGGGGGTCACTTTGATCATCTAGTCCGACGTCCTGCCGAACACAGGTCATAGAACTTCCCTGAATTAACTCCTGTTTGAACTAGAGCATGTCTCTTAGAAAAACAGCCAGTCTTGATTTAAAAATGACCAGTGATGGAGAATCCACCATGACTCTTGGTAAATTGTTCCAATGGTTAATTGCCCTCACCGTTAAAACATTACACATTATTTCCAGTCTGAATTTGTCTCGCTTCAACTTCCAGCCATTAGATCTTGTTATACCTTTGTCTGCTAGATTGAAGAGGCCCCTGTCCCTCCCAGGAATTCAATATTTGCCATAAGAACTGTATGGGCAGCCCTCAGCACCTGATAAAACACATTGCAGGAGAGCTTAAGTCCAGAGAAGCAAAAGAATGATTAAATTAGAAATGGACAAAAATACTAGCAATAAACAAACACAGCAGTGCTATTCCTTAATATTAAAGGCATTCTCTGAAGAGTTAACTGTGAAGAATACTTAAACCGCACCAGCATAATGCGGTTTGCCAGCTCCCTAAGAAATTATTGCTGTTTTTGGCTTTAGAGTGGCTGTTCTCTGTGCTCCTCCGTCTGCTTTCTGTTTTGACACAAGACACCCCCGAGGCAAGTTGGCAATGAAAATGAGACATCTGAAAGTGCTGGGCTATCATGTGATACTGGTAAGAAGTCTAAATGCAAGTCTTATGAGTATGGTGGCATGTATGATGAGTGAAGAACAGAGTACTGGGAGTGGTGAGCTTAACCTAAATTGACACTGCTGGAAAAACTCCTTGATCAGTGATAGTAGTCTACGGTGTTGGGCAAATAGCTCAGTGGTTCGAGCATTGGCCTGCTAAACCGAGGGTTGTGAGTTCAATCCTTGGGGGGCCGTTTAGGGATCTGGGGCAAAAATCTGTCAGGGGATTGGTCCTGCTTTGAGCAGGGGGTTGGACTAGATGACCTCCTGAGGTCCCTTCCAACCCTGATATTCTACAACTCCACTATGGTAAACTATGTCTAGGTGGAGTTGATCCCTACACCATAATCCCACCATTATTCGGAACCTTGCATGATGGGATAGCCTAATTTTGGCAATTAATTGATCTTTGATTATTAGCAGGTAAATAGGCCCAATGGTCTGTGATGGGATGTTGGATAGGGTGGGATCTGAGTTACTACAGAGAATTCTTTCCTGGGTGCTGGCTGGTGAGTCTTGCCCACGTGCTCAGGATTTAACTGATCGCCATATTTGGGGTTGGAAAGGAATTTTCCTCCAGGGAAGATTGGCAGAGGCCCTCAAGGTTTTTCACCTTCCTCTGCAGCGTGGGGCACGGGTCACTTGCTGGGGGATTATCTGCACCTTGAGGTCTTTAAACCGTGATTTGAGGACTTCAATAACTCAGACATAGGTTAGGGGTTTGTTACAGGAGTGGGTGGATGAGATTCTGTGGTCTACATTGTGCAGAAGGTCAGACTAGATGACCATAATGGTCCCTTCTGATCTTAAGTCTATGAATTTGATCAGATATTGACTGTTTTCATGTGGAATTGCTGATCTGAACTGATCACTTTCTGGAATGCAGGAATTCTCTATATCTGTTTCCCTTTACTAAGTGTGCTGGTTCACAAGACAATGTGAGTTTGTTATTTAGCAGCAGAACTAATGCATCCTTTCCTTTCCTCTCCTCTCCACTAAGGTCCACTACCAGGAGTTTAAAAAACTGAAGAAAGAAGAAGCAATTGAGTGTTTGAAGGGAGAAATCTATTCAGCTGATGCTTTTCCTGTTTCTGATGTGAATTTGCAGGATAATATTTAAAATGGACTGGGAACTTCAGAACCCCTGCTATTTTCCCGTCACAGCCATTCACAAGAAGAGGGAAGCATTTTCATATATTCCTGAAAAATGCCTCAAGACATTGTACCCTGTAGAAAGTTCGTAAATTCAACTATATTTACTGAAGAAGTTCTTTAGCAATAGAAGCAGTTACTTGCTAAAGCTCCTTAAACAATAATTGACTTTAGAAAAAAAAAAAAAAAGGAATGTTGAAAATATCTCTCATCTATTTTTTTTAAATTACATATAGGCTACTCCAGTGGGCTAAACTTCTCATGTGTTCTTGAACTGGGGAAGTGTGACAATCTTTCAGAGCAGTTGGGATCATGACTGCTCTCACTGTAGTGAGAATGGAACAACATGCATCAATCTGTCATTAGCTTTCAGTAAGAACTTCAGCCAGAAAAGCAGTAAATAATTAGTTATTGACTGGAGTGGAAAATTGAAACTCCCAAATCTCTGGACAAGTTTGTAACTCAAAAAATAATATTCTCGTCTCGTTTTCAGACGTCTGGGACAGCAAATGATTCTATATGCTCCATGCTTTTTCTTCAGTCTGAAGCCTTTCCCCTGTTATAAAGTGCTGAGACTCATAGATGTAAGATCCTGTCCCTCGTATAAACTGCCTTGTGATGTCTGCTTGTGTTTCAGTATTAGCTTTTCCAAGACTACTTACAGCTATTGCACAATACTTAGTTTGATTCATCTCATGATGAAATGTCTGCCTAGGAAGGAGTACTGCAGAAAGGGATCAGGGGGTCATAGTGGACCACAAGCTGTTGCAAAAAAAAAAAAAAAAAAAAGCAAATATCCTTCTGGGATGTATTCGCAGGAGTATTGTAAGCAAGACACGAGAAGTAATTCTTCTGCTCTACTCTGCTCTGATTAGGCCTCAACTGGAGTATTGTGTCCAGTTCTGGGTGCCACATTTCAGGAAGGATGTGGACAAATTGAAGAGAGTCCAGAGAAGAGCAACAGAAATGATTTAAAGGTCTAGAAAACACGACCTCTGAGGGAAGATTGAAAAAAACTGGGTTTGTTTAATCTGTAAAAGAGAAGACTGAGAGGGGCATGATAAGTTTTCAAGTATGTAAAAGGTTGTTGCAAGGAGGAAGAAAATTTGTTTTTCTTAATCTCTGAGGGTAGGACAAGAAACAATAGGCTTTAATTGCAGCAAGGGAGGTTTAAATTGGACATTAGAAAAAACTTACTAACTGTCAGGGTGGTTAAGCACTGAAATAAATTGCTTAGGGATGTTGTGGAATCTCCATCATCGGAGATTTTTAACAGCAGGTTGGACAAACACCTGTCTGGGGTAGTCTAGATAATATTTAGTCCTGCCACGAGTGCAGGGGACTGGTCTGGATGACCTCTCAAGGTCCCTTCCAGTCCTATGATTCTGTGATGCAACACAACGTCCACTGGCCCACTGCATAGTAGAAGATAAACCAGAATAATGGTGCTATTGCCTACTGATGTAAATGTAAAGGTCAAAGAATGCTCTATGTTGAAGGAGTGGAAGAGGCAGACGTAGCTTTTGCATCCTGTTCTTGGGAATATTCATTGGTACTTCCATCAAGAGTCAGTCAGGAAAAACTTGACAGAAAAATTAAAATGTATTTTTTTGTTTTGATGAAGTGCGATTTTTGAAAAGGGTCATTTTGAACATTTACGTAGTAACAGCATTGAAACGTGGTCTTACAAATCTGTTACCCATTTCTGTGTTATGGTCAGTTCTGTGATAAGGATACTCTTCTGCCATATATTTACTAGTTCTGGTTGAGCCTTTGACAGTAACCTTATTTAACCAAATGGTGGTGCTCTTGCTTTGCATCATAGCAAACTATGAACTGCACGCTTCTTTGTCTCTGTGTCTGGCTGAGGATGCGGCTGAAGCTTTGCAATGATGTGGTAAAAGGATTAAGGTGAAAAGAAGAAACGAGGCATTATTTTAATTTGCTGCCCTACCCTTCACAGAGTAGGTCAGCTGAATATGATGTATGTTTGTGGAGGGAACTTGCTAGTACAGATATGTACAGAGTTATGACTGGTAACATACCACAAGAAGAGCCTGTCCTTGCTGTTTTTCAGACTGGCTGAAACCCTGAAGCATGGAAACTTTACCAGAAAGCCTGAACTTATAAGATTTAAAACTGGATTTTCAGACCAAAGAGATTTGCTCATTGCTGGGATTTCCCTCTTTCTGACTCAGATGCACCAAGAAATACTGATTATCTGAATGAACCTTTCTTATTCTTGTAGCCAAGATAGCATGCAGGCGATTTTCTTTGCTATCAAAACTACATTAGAGATGTAGAGCACTCATGACCACTGCATTGAATGAGTGACCACTGGAAAAAAACAGTAGTGAGTGGAACCAATGACACTTCTCATTATGCTAGTTGTAACGTAATAGCCCCGACTAGAAGGCATATTTCATGTCATATGCAACGTACTTTGTGGTAGTACCTTGCTTCTGCTGTATCACTAGCTGTTTGTATTATTCCTGCACCTTATCGATACACTGCTATAAATACTCAGCTATAGAATAGTCAAGAAAGATATTTGTTCCCACTGAAGACTTTGGTCTTCAGATTTTCTGAGTCTTTTACCCTTCTCTTTCCCTCCTACCATGGATTCCACTTGTTAGCAACCTCTCAGTTGCCAGCAAAAAGTTGCTATTATCCAAAGGTTGCTAATAAGCAGAAAGTAAATCTGGGGGGGTGCAGCCAGGGAATGAAGTACTGGGACATGTGTGGTACCTCTCCCTGCCTGGCCACAAACCTGCCTGCGTCTGGGAGGGGCAGCTACATGCAGGGTAGTAGGGGGGATGCAGCCCAGATGCTGGGGCTTTCCATTTGGGGGTTGCGGGGTTGTACAGTAGAGGAGGTGAGGCTGGGCTTGGCATGTCCCAGTTCTTGCAGCCCTGCAAACCTTCCCACTGCTACCCTGCCTGCAGCCTCCCCTCCCAGCTACAGGCAGACTTGCAGGGCTGCAGACAGGGGAGCCACATCAAAAAGTTGTCAGCAGCATGCTGTTGCCAATATCCAAATCTTATTAACATTAAAGTCAGTGGGGCGAGATTAGAAAATGTTGCTATCCACTGGAAGTTGATAATATCTGGATTCCTATTAAGTGGCAGCCACTGTATTTGCCTCCTAGCATTTCCCTCTAGCTTGAGTGTGAATATTGTTCATATTACAGTTGCGACCATGCCATGGCATCTAAAATGTCACAAGATTTTCAGGTGTCAATCAGCGAAGGCCAAATTCCATTTTTAGGCATGATTCATGGGCCAGAGTATATATTTAGGATAACATCCTCCCATTGATGTCAATGGAAAATTTTTGCAAAGATCAAATATAGAATTTGACAGTAACTCAACTTATTAATTACTATTCTTTATTAAGTACTTTGATTTCACATTTGGTATCACTCAGTGGGAAAGCATGTGGCCCCCTCCTGGGACCACCACCCACTTTTCCTTTTCACTTTCAATTCTCTTTCTCTCCCTAATCCTTTTCATTCTCTCCTTTCTTCCCTCTGCATTCCTTTCCTCTCAGCAATTCCTAAGTTCTCAGCACCTGGGGCTTTTCCCCACCCATTCCATCCATTAAAGTGATCAGCAATGATGATTAATGTTGACCCTAAAGGGTTGTTTTAATTCTCACTGGAGTGAGATTAATAGGGGACAGGGGCGTTCACACCTCTCTGAGGCATTGTTTCAGGCTGGCTGCAGACTCAGGAAGGCAGCCTTGTGTCTGTTTACCCTCTTCACATTTGGAAGGTTTTCTTTCTAGTGATCGGTAGAAACTTCTTTCTGAAATGAAACCTGAGATTTTGCACAAAGTGAATGTCATGCAGGCTGTGAAGTGATAAATAGTACCCTTTACATTTGCACTGTTACAGCAGTTCTGGATATGTCCCAATTGTGATGTAGCTGTAACTTTCTCTTCAAAGAAGAGAGCAGACTCTGCTTCTTAGAACTAGCATAGATTTGGCCAGATCCATGCAAGGGGGCAGCATGTTTTATTCCCTGGGCTGCAAGGGACTCTGAATAGAGGACCCATGTAACCTTCTGTTCCCCCATTATGAATTTGTGAAGTATTAATTAGGGATTTGTCTACATGGGGAAGCTATTGCAAAATAAGCTAGGGAGCGAATTTAAAGTGTAATAGGTATTACATGAAACCACACAAAGGCATTCTTCATTTGAAAGTGGAGTAAGCTAAACCCACATACCCTAAAAGTGCCTATGTCTACACTTAAAACGCTGCAACTGCAGTGCTTCAGTGTAGACATCCCCTACAATGATGGAAGGGGTTCTTGCAGTGCTATAGTTATTCCACTTCCATTGATGGAAGAATTCTTGCATTGGCCTAACACTGTCTACACTAGGGGGTTAGGCTGGCATAGCTACGTCTCAGGGGCGTGAGAAAGCCACACCCCTGAGAGGCCTAGCTATGCTGATGTAAGTTCCCAGGGTATACAGTGTGGGTTAAGTATTCACATGGGGAGCTATTGTGGAATAGCTATTCCAGGCTATTTCCTGTTGCAGGCAAAGCGTTAGACACGAGTCCCATTGAATTTAGCTGCCCTTTTCACATGAGAAACAAAAACTCTCATGGAAAAGGGTGGCAGGATCAGATCCCTTTTGTGTATAATCTTTGATATAAACTGCTAAAAAGCTTTGAACTTTATTATATTATTTAAGTCAAGTGACTGAAAGCACAGACAGAGTAATAACTGGCACTAGGCTATGCAAGCCAGGTGAGGTCTAAAAGTGGGCAGAGAGTCAGTGAAGCAAGAGACAGGAAGTGAGATGACAGGTGGTGCAAAGGAGAAGGCTCTTGCAACAGGTGGCTGCTGTGAAGGGACAGGAATGGGGCCCAGGCCAGATGAGCAGAAGGAGTGAGGTATCTTGGAAGGGTTAAAAATAAAAATTACAATAAATAAGTGGATCCTAGAATGAAGGTACAAAAATGTGTTTCTAGGGGAGTGATGTGGTTCTGGTTCTATGTAAAGGGGCTGTATGCGAGTATCCTACATGTGCTGGAGTCTAGAGAATTAGGACTTGGCAATTGCAAAAGAGAAGGGAACTGTAGGAACCAAGAGTGCTACACAGACTGACCTGACTCTTCCCTAGTCTGAGTTCTGTTCCCAGGCTACTGTAATTGGTATTGTTTTATATTATTATTTATTAATGCTCAGCTGTTCTCAGCTCTCCAAGCAAATTGCAGCGCAAATAACCTTGCTTGAATAGAAAATCCAATGGAGCAACACTGGTTGTGAGTCAATAACAAACTCGTTAAGAAACCATTTTAGCATTCCCTCCAAAATTCAAACACTTCAAGTAGTAATTTTGCTCAGAGTATAACTCTGGCTATGCCTAGACTGCACAGCATTGTCAGCATTGCGTAGGGTGTGCATGGCTACATGCCGCAGTGAAAAGCAGGCTATGTCCATTGTGGGACACCACTGTGTATGCTGTGCTGTGTAGCTACACCTGTCAGAGAGGCGGCAGCTGGGAAAATCTCAGGCAGCTCCCTGTGACAGGGAAAGGCTTGGCTAGCAAGGAGCTGCTGGAGCCTTTATCCACTGCTGGGAGCTTCCCTGCACTGGGGAAAGGCTCTGGCAGCAGGGAGGCAGTTGGGCCCTACGCTGATAAAAATAAGTGTAGAAGAGGAGGCACCACTTGAGTGTGTAGAGAGTCACATAGGGTACATACCCACAGGATTCAGGCATATCTTTACTCACCTAAGTGCCTCTGCTGATTATACCCATGCTGGGAGAGAATGTAGTGTATGTCCTCTACATGCTGCCATAAGGAATGTGCAGTGTAAACATACCTTGTGTTTCCATTTTTTGCTAGCAGCTACAAAAGCCCAGGACAGCTATGTTTTCCTATCTTTGAGTGCTGCAATGATAGTTGATATATGAGCCAAGTATTTAAGATCTGTCGTTTCAGGAACAACAATTTACTCCTTAGCGCGCTCAGCCTTTTTACATCTCCATACTTAGCTTTTCAAGGTGGGTGTAAAAGGCTGCCCTTCTGCACCTACTTTGCATAGGTGTAAAAAAGCACCAACTGGGCAAGGCAGTGGCGAATTGGTTCCAGCGTGTCTGCAGCAGGTATTTAAATAAAGTCCTCCTTTTTCCAGGTAGCACATAGGCTGTCATTCTACCTTGCTTCCCCATTCATGAGAACACTCCCATACAATACTACAGTAGCATGATGCCATAGCACCCATCAAGTGCCAGATCTGCTCTGGCCTCGTGAGATGCAAATTCCAATAACTAGGATAATTTTCTTTCATTTGTCACTGTTTAAGGGATTGGATTCTACTGATGCCTTTGGACAAAGAGATAGCATTCAATAAATTTGTTCAATTTACCATTTACAATCATATGCCACATCTTAGTCTCCTCAATCCATGCTGCAAAGTGGGCTTGTTAAGATTTCTGTATTTTTTGTTTGTTTTGTTGCAGAGATCACCTTGTATATAGCTTCATCTGAATTATGCTGCATGTTAAACTAGGGACCAGATGCTCAGCTGATGTAAATTAAAGTCAGTGGAGCTACACCAATTTATACCAGCTGAGGCTCTGGTCCTAAGTCTTCAAAGAAGAAAACTTTTGGATTGTTTCCCAAACACCTTTTTCTCTTTCTCTAACAGTGACGGCTATTGGGCCTGATGCTGATCTCAAGGAAACGGGTAAATCAGCCCCGCTCCCAGCACTGGTAGCTATTCCCCTCGCGGAGTTGGTTTTATTAAAACTCTGGGAGAGCTCTCTCCCAGCACAGGAGGTGCGACTACACAGCCACATTAACCACGGTTACCGTTGGCTGTGTAGACCTATCCTTAGTTAGAATGTGTTTAGTCTCATTCAGCTGCAGTGTCACATGGATAATATAGGTGCTGGATGTTGTATGATGTAACTAAGAAAGAGAGAGCACTTGGGGATTTGCTCTGTAATGTTCTGTACCCAAAATAAAGTACAAAGTGGCAAATGCCTCAGTGCTGTTGGCAAACAGCCTCCTTTCCAGCATAGGTACAGTCTTTCCATTGTGTGGCTACATTATACCACAATGGATATCCCCAAATGGTTGTCATATCATTCACAAAGCTTGGTCCGTGTAATGGGGTCTACAGGCTCCACACAACCAGTGCTGGGAGTAGAACAATACTGGGCTAGGGAGGCCCTGTCCCTCAACAGGAACAGGGCACATTCCCAGTGGAGAAACAGTTTAAAAAGACACCAGTAGCCCAGGAAAAGAGCTGCATGCGGCATCAGGGAGCGTGACTCATGCCAGGAGCTGTGCCTGAAGTTGCAGCAGCTTTGTGAGGGCTGCTCTAGCAGCAGTGACTGGGATTTCCCTGACCCGGTCTTTGGGAATTGAAAGCACTGAAAGAGATTGACTGAACAAGGCACTGAAAGACAGAGGACAGGCTGCTAAGCCAGCAACCATGCCCCAAACTGAGGCACTTGGACTGGCAGGAAGTGATCTAGAGGAAAACATAAGTTGGGGTAGCTCAGTAACTGGGCTAGACACTTCATGAATCTCTCCCTGGCAATGGGTTGGGATCTGGTGGAGCAGGTAGGCCAGGTCCCCCTACCTTACTCCTCTGTAGTGACAGAACCACTGGGAGAGCAGCTGGAGCACGAGGGGGTGACTGAGGCCATAGCCAGGCCACCTCTGGGATGACTAGTTCAGCAGAAACCATAAGGCCATGAGCTACCTCTAGGCAAGCTGGTCATCTGATCTTGCCACTGCAATCCCTGAAGCTTCAGGGTAAAGAGCGATCACCTCAGCTTCAGCGGGAGGGAGGAAAAGTGGCAGGGTAAATATAAAAGTACCAAAAAATTGCCAAACTTTCTCTTAAAAAATCAGACACACAAGGTGAGTGAAGTAATATCTTTTACTGGACCAACTTCTGTTGGTGAGAGAGACTAAGGCAGCTAAGTCTAAAACTTCAATACATAAAAACTAAAAGTTCATTAACATCTAACAGTATTGACAACAGCCTCCCTAAGAGCAGGAAACAGAGAAGAGGGATGGCTTTGTCTTAAGGCACTAGACTGGGGAGCTGGGGTCAATTCCTAGCTTGGCCACAGGCTGTGTGTGAACTTGGGCAAGTTAGTTAGGGCCAGATTTTTAAAGCCATTTATGCACCTAACTCCCAACCATGCCCCAGTTGTCATCTGTACAGTGGGGATACTAGAACTTATTTTCTCCCAACCTTTATCTGTCTTCTTTCTTTGGATTGTAAGCTCTTCTGGCAAGGACTGTCTCTTATTCATGTTTGTGCAGGTCACCAGGAGCTGGGATCCCAAGGGTAGACTGCTTTATAAAACATACATACTAGTAATACACTCGCCTACTGCCATGCCAATCACAGCAATGCCTGCCTGTGCGGTGAGGGCAACATGTTGGCTAATTACTAGGAAATGGCTCTAATTATCCACCCCCAACCCCAAGCAAAATCAGCAGGGCCTGAACAGAAGTAAAGCCAGACTAACTAAGATACTGTTGCTAAATCTTTTCAACCCAGACAACACTCTCAGCACTGTTTCTCCAGCTATTAACAGCAATGAAGGTTTCCAAAATCAGAAGCTAAAAAAAATTGCTATTTTTAATGCACTTAAACCCATAAACACATACCTACAACTATTTAAAACCTGCCTGGTTAAAGCTTTAAGGGCCTGATTCCAAAATTCACTGAAATCTCCCATTCCATTCAATGATGCAGGAATGGGCCCTTATTCAGCTAATCCCTAAAAGCCTCATTTAAGAACATAAGAACAGCCATAATGGGTGAGACCAATGGTCCATCTAGCCCAGTATCCTGTCTTCTGACTGTGGCCAATGCCAGGTGCCCCAGAGGGAATCAACAGAACAGGTAATCATCAAGTGATCCATCCCGTCACCCATTCCCAACTTCTGGCAAACATGCTAGGGACACCATCCTTGCCCGTTCTGGCTAATAGCCATTGATGAACCTATTCCTCCATAAGCTTATATAGTTCTATTTTGAACCCTGTTATAGTTTTGGCCTTCACAACATCCTCTACCAAGTTATTCCACAGGTTAACTGTGCGTTGTGTGAAAAAATACTTCCTTTTGTTGTGTTAAACCTGCTGCCTATTAATTTCAGTGGATGACCCCCTAGTTCTTGTGTTTGTGAAGGAGTAAATAACACTTCCTTACTGACGTTCTCCACACCAGTCATGATTTTATGGACCTCTGTCATAGCTCTCTTAGTCATCTTTTCCAAGCTGAAAAGTCCCAGTCTTTTTAATCTCTCCTGTTCCACATCCTTAACCATTTTATTGTGCTTCTGTGTCCCTTTTCCAGTTCAAATATATTATTATATTTTTAAGATGGGGCAACCAGAACTGCAGTAGTCAAGGTGGGGCTGTATCGTGGATTTATATAGAGGCATTACGATATTTTCTGTCTTATTATCTGTCCCTTTCTTAATGGTTCCTAATATTCAATTAGCTTGTTTTGACAGCCACTGCACATTGAGCAGCTGTATTCAGAGAACTATCCACAGTGATGACAAGATCTCTTTCTTGAGAGAGAGAGAACACCTACTTGTATGTGTAGTGGGATTATGTTTTCCAGTGTGCATTACTTTGATTATATCAACATTGAATTTCCTCTGCCCTTTTGTTCCTCAGTCACCCCATTTTGTGAGATCCCTTTGTAATTCTTCGCAGTCAGCTTTGGACTGAACTATCTTGAGTGATTTTTGTATCATCTGCAAATGTTGCCACCTCACTGTTTACCCCTTTTTCCAGATCATGTATGAATATGTTGAGTAGGACTGGTCTCAATACAGATCCCTGCGGGACACCATTATTTACTTCTCTCCATTCTGAAAACTGACCATTTATTCCTACCCCTTGTTTCCTGTCTTTTAACCAGTTACTGATCCATGAGACAACCTTCCCTTTTAGCCCATGACTGCTTACTTTGCTTAAGAGCCTTTGATGTGGGACCTTGTCAAAGGCTTTCTGAAAGTCTAAGTACACTACATCCACTGGATCACCCCTGTCCACGTTTATTGATTCCCGCAAAGAATTATAATAAATTGGTGAAGTATGATTTCCCCTTACAAAAACCATGTTGACTCTTCCCCAACAAATCATGTTCATCTATGTGTCTGATATCACATAGGACACTCCTGTTAATACATCCCAGAATGATATTCACCTGCAAATGTGTGTCATTGACTCATATTTAATTTGTGATCCACTGTAATTTCCAGATGCTTTGCACCAGTACTACTGCCTACCCAGTTGTTCCCCATTTTGTATTTGTGCATTTGGCTTTTTTCTTCCTATGTATAGTACTTTACACTTGCCTATATTAAATTTCATCTTATTGATTTCAGACCAATCTCCAATTTTGTCAAGGTTATTTTGAAGTCTAACCCCACTATCCTCCAAAGTGCTTGCAACTACTCCCATCTTACTGTCACCCACAAATTTTATAAGCATACATTCCACTCCATTATCCAATTTAGTAGTGAAAATACTGAATAGTACTAGACCCTAGACTGACTCCTGGGGGACCCCATTAGATATGTCCTCCCAATTTGACAGCAAATCATTAAGTACTTTTTGACTACGGTCTTTCAACCAGTGTGCACCCACCTTATAGTTATTTAATCTAGACCACATTTCCTTAGTTCACTTATGAGACTGTCATATGGGACTGTGTTAAAAGCCTAAAATCAAGATATATCATATCTATAGCTTCCCCTCATCCAGTAGACCAGTAATTCTGTCAAAGAAGGAACTTGGGTTGTTTGACATGATTTATTTTAGACAAACTCATGTTGGCTATTACTTATTACTCTATTATTCTCTAGAAGTTTACAAATTGATTGTTTAATAATTTGCCCCAGTATCTTTCCAGGTATCGAAGATAGGCTGACTGGTCTGTAAATCCCTGATCCCTCTTTGTTCCCCCTTTTAAAGATGGCTACTACGTTTGCCCTTCTGCAGTCCCCTAGAATGTAACACGTCCTCCATGTCTTCTCAAAGATAACTGCAAACAGTTCTGAGATTGCTTCAGCTAATTTCATAAATTACCTCAGTGTCTTAAATACATCTAACTCAGTGGTTTTCAAACTGGAGTATGTGTACCCCTAAGGGTATGCGAGAAAAGCCCTGTAAAGGCAGACAATGCATTTTATTTAGTAAGATTTGGCAATCTAATCAACATTTAATATCCTTTCAGTTAAAACTGCAGCTACATTGGTGTATGTTTCCTTTTTGCTGTGCGAGGTTAACGCTATGAGTATACATAATAAAATTGTTCATTATAATAGTAATAATTGTATCAGGGACAACACACACCAGGGCTTGTGCACTGTGTTGCATCATGTTATCCCTTGCAGACCTTTTTTTCTGTTTTCATAGGTATGTTATGAGATACCCCCTTCTGAGACAGGTATACCATAGACCAGTGTTTCTCAAATGCAGCCACGGGGGCCTTTTCTTGAGGCCACATGCTCCTGGGCTGTGATTGGGAGGGGTGGGGAGGGCAAAGTAGCGCCCCCCTCTCCCTTTCCCCTGGATGCCCTGCCTTAGTGTTTGTTGCTGGGGCCACCAGCAGGGGTTGGGCCCTGCCCCCCTCTGGAGTCACCTGGGGCACAACACTGTAGGAGCAGGTAGCTGGTGAGTTTCCCCACCTTCCTAAGGCTGTGGGGCTCAGGCTTTGGCCTTCAGCTTGGGAGTGGCAGGGAAGCAGGCTCTGGCTTTGGGCTCCAGCTCTGGGCACTGGCTGTGTGGTGGCAGGCCCCATGGTCCAGCCACATGGCTTCGGGGTGCATCCTTAGACCCCATTCTCCAGCTATGAGACTTTGGGCTCTGGTCACAGGGCTTCAGGCTCCAGCTCTCGCTGCCTCCCCCAGCCCAACACTCCATCTTCACTGGCCCTCCCCACAGGGCTTAATTTGTTCCCAGGCTTGCCAGAGCTGAGAACTCTGCTTTGAAAAGTGATACTTGTATGTTTGTTAATATCACTTTTCACAACAGACTTACTAGCAGGGGTGACTCTATGTTTTCTGCCACTCCAAGCACAGCAGTCAGGGAGCCTTCGGTGGCAGTTCTGCGCCTTTGGCGTACCCACCGCTGAATTGCCGCCAAAGCCTCGGGACCGGCTTACCTTCCACAGAAATGCTGTCGAAGGCTCCCGGACTGCAGCCATCACTGGCACGCCGTTCCCACCCCCCTCGCCTGGCTTGCCGCCCCAGGCACGTGCTTGCTGCGGTGGTGCCTGGAGCTTCCCCTGCTTACTAGCTAGCAATAAATACATTACAATGATTTGGATGTGCATGTGCATATTTATTTGATTTTCCTAAAGCAAATTAAGTATTTTAGGAAAAAGGGAGAGCACGGCCACCAGCTAGAGTTGGTGGCCGCACTCCAAGGTAACCAAAAAATTTGTCCTGAGACCCCCTGCCACAGGTTGCTCCAAATAACATAGTCTAACAAGTTTGAAAACCACTGATCTAACTTACCTAAATATTCTTTAACCTGTTTTTTCCCCCTATTCTGGCTTGTGTTCCTTCCCCCTTGTTGTTAATACTAATTGTGTTAAGCATCAGGCCATAATTAACTTTTTTATTGAAGACTGAAGCAAAACAGGTATAAAACACCTCAGCTGCCTTGATGGCATCAGTTATTAGGTCTCCTTCCCTGCTAAGTAATGAATGTACATTTTCCTTCATCTTTCTCTTATTTCTAATATATTTATAAAACCTCTTCTTGCTTTTTATGTTCCTCACTAGGTATAAGTCATTTTGTGGCTTGGCCTTTCTGATTTTGTCCCTATTTTCTATTCAAGCATAAATGTGCATCTAATCATTTGTGCTATGATTAAATGGTTAATAAACTATTTTACTGCTTGTAATAAAACCCATAAAAATAAATGTAGCTGGATATCCTAAAATGCAGTGCAGTAAGCTGTTTCCTAGCCATTAAAGAGTAGTAATGGCTTATTTGTTGTCTTTACAGTTTAGCTTGTGGTAATAATATAATACTTGGCTTACTTAGAGTTAATTATTTTAAAAAAACACTAGTAAAATGGGCTTTCAATGCAGTAAAACAGTCTGTTTAAAAGTTTCTTTAAAAATTGTCTAATTTAAATAAAGTACTTAGAAGCTCCTACCATCCATTTGAGGAAGTAGAAGTGAGAGACCCAGTCTAGTTTCTTGCTGTAGTGAGAGTAGGATTTAAGCCGCACTAGTCAGCAGTCTGTTGTATTGATCCCTGTGAGTGAGGATTCCACCCTAGATACATACACATCATGAGCGCTATACAGCAGCAATGCAGGGGCATTTACTGGAGAAGAATTCAGTCAGTCTAGATGATGAAGAGAAAGAAAGAGAAAAATGTCAAACAACCGAATTCCATGTAGTTCTTGTTTGAATTTCAGTTCATGTGAAATCAGTGTTAAATTAAGCTGTGGAACCAGGGAAACTCCTGACATGATGAATAAGTGTTTGAGGAGGGGGATGTGTAGAGAATGTTTTAGCTAAAGTCCCCAGTCTCCATAACTTCCGTGCTGTTCAGCAGAATCTGGGTACAGAAGGCTTGCAGGATCAAGCCCTCTCTCTGTTATTCTGTTTATTTAATATGTAACTTTTGAGCTGTTTCTCAACAGACTGTATGCAGATCCCAGTGGAAAATAGCTGAGCATATGAATAGTACCAGGCTGAAACAATAACAAGCAGGTTGAATCATTCAAACCCTGAAAATCACTTTGACTCTGGGCCAAAAGCTTATCATGAGATGATACCAGTATGGGAAAACTAACAGGCTAAGCAGCCAGCTGGTTGGAGTTGGCATATATTGTATCCACAACTGAAGAGCAGGTGGTTCTTATATTTAAGGAAGTATGTGACAAGAAGTCAGGAGATTTGGGTTTTATTCCTAGCTTTGCTGCAGAATACCTCTATGATCTTGGGCAAGTTCCTTGCTATCGCTCTCTCTCTCGCGATCATTTTCCTCATCTTTAAAGCAGTGACAGCAATATCCGTCTCAAAGGGGTGTTGTGAAGCTAAATTCATTTTGAAAAAATGCTTTGTGATCTGAAGACGTGCTTTAGAAGTCCAAAGTATTATACTGGACGAAAGGAGATGCTAGAATTTAGAACAACTGCATGTTCTTATTCATGACTCTTTCTAAAACCAGAGCATCCCATGTCTTATTGTACCTAGTACTCAAGATGGGAATAAGTGGAGAAAGACAAGCTGTGCTAGAAAGACAAGCAACTGCCAGTGAGAACCAGACTAAAGAACTGACTTAATCAGGCAAGAGTTGTGTTTATGTCCAAGAGGGCAACAGACATACTGAAGTTAATTGGTCATCCTGTGATTATTTTTCCATCTGTAGAAGAATCATTTTGCAAAAGATCTTTATCCCAACTTCATTGGTGCTACTTATAGTCTTATTTAGGCACACACGTAAGTACCTTGCTGAACTAAGATGCAGCTTTACCAGACTCTGTTAGCAAATAAAGTACAGTGAACACAGAGTCTCCTCTTTTATCAATAAATTTTGTCCCAAAGCCCAAACCAAAGTCCATTTTCTATATCCGTTGTAAAGGGCTGTTTATTATTACTGGTACAGGTGCCCATTGAATTCAACAGCTTTTTCCATTGACTTCAATAGAATTTGAATCAAAACGATAGAGAGGGACTGTCACTCTGCTACCCTTTTATTGGACCAACTTCGGTTGGTAAGAAAGACAAGCTTTCAACCACACAGAGCTCTTCTTCTGGGATCGACATGGCTACCACTACACTGTGTACCCTACTACTGCTACTCTACTACCCTGTTAGGCAAAATGACGACATCTAGCTTGATAAGTCATTGACATAACAGAAATAATGTCACTAAAGAATAAATATATCCCATTTTAAAGGTAGACACCTCAGCTTTCGGCTGAAATTTACCTTCAGAAAATCTCTTGGTTTACTTCATTAATGTTTTGTTTTTGCAGGAGGAAAACAAGCTTGCAACAGTTCAGCCTTTTCCCTCTGAACCTGTTTGTCTTGTCCCTAATTTGGACACCGTGTCACATGGTCCAGTGTTGCAGATTTGAGGTTTCGTAGGTCTACCACCATGAGGAAAAGGTCTTGGGAGTTCTTGTGGAGAAGACCTTGACAGCACCAGACCAGTACACAGCTGAGGAGAAAAGACATGCAGAGTAGGTTATATCAGCAGAGAGCTGGAATATGAAATAAGCAATACTACTGCAATATGCGGTATTCAGTCAGCTTCCTCTGAAGAAGGTGCTACCTACTCTAGAATCTACTCTTCTGATGGTTACAACTCCAGCACTTAGCTAGGAGGTAAGGCAGGCATGTTACGTCACCACCAGTACAGATTTTGTGGGTTGATTGACCGAGCATTGCAATCAGAACAGTAAAGCTCATGTTCTTGGAGTTCCCTCATTCCCCCTCCCCCCACAAGCATTTCTCCCAACCAAATACAAGATAACTCACCTTCAATTGTTCCAAGTTAATTTTTATATAATATTGCAAACTTCCATGGAGTTCACAGGCAAAATTTTCTTCAGTTTCTGTAGATTTTGCTAGGCGATGTTTGTAATGACAAAAACTATGTGCAAAAAAAGTCTGTTCCTGCCTGTGCAATTCTGCTTTAGAGGAAATCATGCTAGTTTTTGGGTGAAGGGAGGAGGGGGATGTAGGCAAAAGCATAATTTACTTAGTAGTGCAATAAAGAAGGGCAAAACTCTGGGTGGTGGTGATTTTGCAAAAGTTTAGTTCACATCAGGGCCTCATTTAATCTGAGGCAACAAAGTTCAGGACTAGAAGGGTTAGTAGGCTGGTAAATTTCAGTATAGACCAATATCTTTGTTTCTAACAGATGAGTGGAGGTCAGGGGAAAGAAGAGTTGAGCAGATAATTCCAACTTTTTCCAATCTCCAAAAGATGTACCATCTCTATATGGGAACTTACACATTTCATCATAGAAAATGATATTGTGATACTGAGTTAATTATTTAACTCTAGTAAATTTTTGCTGAGATAATTTATGAATAGATTCATCTTCTGTGCATGAGTCAGTTTGATCCACAGTTGATACCGGAGTCTAGATAGCTGTATGCTCTATGGCCCTGTGCTGCTGAGAGTCAGGTTCTTTTCAGAAGCATGAAGTTATCTCTTGGGGTCTTCTGCCTCCTGGGAGTCCTGATCCCAGGGAGGATTGGCCTGAGGTTGCAATATGTTGGGTGAGTATAAATCCTGGCAGGGAGCTGCAGTTTAGGGCTGTACCCTAAAACGCCATAATGAAGGCACAACAGATTACAGTACCTCTGAGAAGTGTAATGAAAGGAACAAGGAACTGTAAATTGGGTGTGTCTGTTACAGACAGCTGGAACACGGGAGGTTACAGTACTGTACTGGAAATGGAAAATGAGGGTCACCGTATCCAAATACTCAGATATAGTTAAGGCTTGTAGAGAAAATATAGAGCAAGAAAAAGGGTGAATGAGTTAATTCTAGTCAAATAAGTTACGGACTCAATTGTGAAAGGTTCACAGTGCCTCCTTTTGGATACTCAGTGTGCTTAGCTCCCATTGGCTAAAATCCAGTTGTTGTAGCACCAAGATCAGGATTTATGGGACTAAAATGCCTTCTACAAATATATCGGGAGTGGGAAGGGGAATGATCAAGCAAGAGTAAATCCATTAATCAGTGAGGGGTAGGGAGTGGAGATATGCAAAATGATGTCTCCAAAGCTTTTGCGACACTAGAACTCCAATTAAAAATTTGTATCAAGAGATGTGAAAAGAAGAGGACTGGACGATCAGGGAGCAAAGGAATCCCTGTAAAAAAAACAGAGTTCAGGGAATGAAAAATTTGGAAAAATCTGAAAATATGCAAATCTGCAAACACCAATGATCTGAACCTAGAGTATTAAGGGAATTAGATCATGAAGTTGTTGTACTATTGACAATTATTTTTGAAAAAGTATGAACTTGATATTTTTTCCTCATTCTTTTCTTTGTTCCCCCTCCCTCACATTAAAACTGGCATGATTTCCTCCACAGCAGTATTTCCTAGAAGGCGGCAGACATTTTTAATACACGCTATTTATTGTCTTTACAAAAATGGCATGGCAAAGTCCACAGAAACCAAAAAAATACTTTGCCTGTGAATACCATGAAAGTCCGTAACATTCTGAGAAAATTCACCTGTAGCAACCTCAGGAATGTTGTCTTGCCTAGATTTGTGAGAGACAGTGGGTGCTTGTGAAGGAGGGGGAATGAAGGAGCTCTGGGGCATGGTTTAGCCCATCCACCCACGGAAGAGCATTGGGGTTGACACGCTGGCCTGACCTCCTAGAAGAGTGCTGAAGTTGCAGCCATTAGAAGATGGGATATGAAAGAGACAAGCTGTGGTTCCCTTAAGAGGAAGGGTTGGAGGTTTCAGAACCTCACTTGAATCGCCTTTGTGAGCAGAGAGAAATAGTTGCAAGGGCCTATAGAGGTGGACACTAACAGAGTGACATACATCTTTGAAATGCCATCTCGTACCTTGGGTAAAATTATCGAAAATGCACGTGCAAGTATAGCTAGAAGAACTGGGCTTAAAATAAGAAGGAAAATTTCCTGCAGAGGGCCAGATTGTGTCCTGTGTGGAATTTGCTCCTGCAGGGGACAAAGTTCCCGGTAATCCATGGAATTTCTTATTTATTAACAACTCTGTTTATTGCAGTGATGCCTAGGGTCCAACCAAGAGTTGTGCCAGGCACAATACAAACAGAGAGTGCTAGCAAGTCCCCTGATGGAATTTCCCCTAGGTAGGAGAGAAGGTAGCACAGTGGGGAGGTGGAAGTGCCTAATTTAATGCTGCCTCAGAAGCATTTGCTTCTAAATGCTAGAAGGCAAATGCTGTACTTTTTGCACCCTTTACAAACACAGAGAAACTAAAGGGTTTTCACATGGTATAAATCAGCATAGAATCTAATCTCAATTTACCAAAAAATCAGAGTGCCATTCGTAACAAACCTGAGCAACTGCACAATTGTCTTCTCATTGCCCTCATTATCCATTATATCATATTCCCTCTTCCTGCATAGGGGGAATGAGGGAGACATGTCCTCCCCAACTGGGGAGTGCAATTGCTGGACTAATGCATTCTCACTCCTAAATCCCCTTGCCAACCCCTGTTTTATTTGCTGTTCTCATCATTTTCGTGTTGAAAATCTGGTTTCTTTTGGGTCCGCGGCTGAATCTTCTATTGTTCTGGCAAGAACCCAGCATACTTTAGGCACTAGTGGTCAGATTTATAAAGGTATTTATGTGCCCTAGTGGGATTTCAAAAGTGCTTAAGTAGGCTAGGCACCTAACTACCATTGAAATCCTATCTGCAGCTTTAAGCACCTAAAGACCTTTGAAAATCTGGTCCTATGTAGATAATAACAGATTGATTTACAGCAGGTTGGGATTTGCTGTGGGTTTAGGGTAGGGACATGATGTGATGAGAGCAAAATATCAGTGTCTTATTCCGTAACTAGAATTACACTGATACAATTTGAGACGGAGCCCAGTGCTGGAGCTTACCACAGTAAGTATAGCCCAGGGATTCCCCAGCTGGCACTGTTAGAAGACTGGGATCTGCTCAGGAGGTGGAACCAATGGGCAGCTTATTTAAATAGGTTCCTGCCTCCCCCATTAGCTGTATAAAACCTCCAGCACAGTAGGCACAGACCCTTCTTCCCCTTTTAGAGACTATCTATATATCTCCAGGCTCAGGGCCTGTTGAATTCAATGGAAAGCCCCCCATAGCATTCAGTGTGCTTGGCTCTTTGGCAATGGACCTAGCACCTTGGGGTCTAATTGCTGACTGGAATTGAGCTCCCAGCTAAACTGGGTTTGGGTCTGGCCCCAGTCTTTGAATACAATTATTAAAGCTAGCCCAGCCCAGCCAACCTGTGTTTTGAGTTGGGAGCAGGATGCTACTTAAATAAAGGGACATTATTTGAAATAACTCTGGAAAAGGCCAACAAGGATCTGTTACTTTATCTTAACTTGCCACATACTATATTATAAAAAGTAGGAATTCTGACCAGCCAGTCAGAACACAGCTTACACTGACACTATTAGTTTAGCATAATGAGGATGCTTCATTGTGTTTTTATTATTGAAAAACTGTTCTTGATTGGCTGGGTGGATCTACTTTGCACTTCTATAATTGAGAAACCTAGTCCATAATCATAAATGGGCACAATCTTTGTAATATTAGCATACTGTTAAAAATTATCTGCCTCCACGTTGGCCATTGTAAAAGATTTTATCAGTAAATAAGAGCCGGCCATCTGGCAGCAATCTGATTGTCTGGCATTTCTTTCATTTGGTGCAATTAATACATAATGTCAATGGGAACAGAAAAGCATTACAGGATATTGTTTCTTTTCTGATAGAAAAAGAGCAAAGCAAGCCCAAGCCTTTATGGAAAATAAACTCCCTACTGCAGCTGAGAGATTCATTTTCAGACCAGGAGGCATTAATCCTGTATCTATGAGGTTCTGATGCATCAACATTTGCTGTGGTTATATCAAATAGTTAGCAATGCAAGTGCTATCATTTTGCCTAATGGACAAAAGTGCAACAGCATGACACTTTTCCCTGGTATGGGTAATAAACAGCTAATTCCAATTGTTAGAGGAAACGGACCTGTTTTGTGTTTCAGCTAATCAGCAAGCATCATATTTTTAAAAGCTCAGGGATTTTTAAATGTTTCCTATATTTTTTCCAGTGCCTAATGGGAGAGTTAGCTAATTCGATTTGCATGTATATTGAGCTGATATAGTACATTTGCGATAGGAGTGCAAATGCCCAATTAGCAATTATTACTCATGCAATGAGCATACATTATATTGGTGATCATAAACGATTTGCTACACAAAGCTCTTGTGATAAATTTCCATTATAGTAGAATCTTTGCATTTAAATTCTTTCCTGACCATACATGTACTGTAAGAACTTGATCCAAAGCCCATTGAAATCAGGGGAGACGATTGTAAACCAGTGGTTGCTAAGAAATAGAAATATTTCTGGTACCGCTCTGATTTCATAACAGTGACAACAGCTCTTTTCTAAAGATACTAACTCACCTTTGGATATCTAATGCAATGTAATCATGAAAATCCACTCCCAGTGATGATGGCACATTCGCGCATCACAACCTTTCTTTTATTGCTTTTAAAAACTCTTATGCAATTTGAAATTCCACATCTGCTTGTTAAAGGACTACAAAACTGAGCTGCGTTAATACTCCAGAAAAAAGTATGTAGGAAGCTTTGTTTTAATAGCACCCACACATTTGCTTCAACTGTGTTTGTAGCCTTTTTTATTCGTTCTCTGTAAACCTTCAATATTTTTTTTTTCAGATAAACATTTTCAGAAGGTGAAAGTCTCAGGAATACTCAGCAAATACATCTCCAGACAGGAAGTTTTCATCCAGCCATCTTGAAATCACTGATTTTTTAAAATTAGATATTCTTGTTTATAAGTTTCAGTCTACCAATCAGGGAGCGGGAGTACTACCATGTAATTTAGGTGACCTGTCATAGGCCACAAACAATGAATAGTCAAACATACAGCAAGTAGTTTGTAAAATCTTATTGGATAAAAAGAGGTTTGCATAAAATTTTCATCAAGCAATTTTGAATAATGAATAAATATGCAAAACACTAAGTCTATTTGTGGGTGATTCATGAACAGAAAAAGCTCAAAGCTGATGAAATAGCTCACTGTATATTATTACCAACTTTATTAGGTCCCAGTCCTGCACATATTTAAGGGTTTAATCATGTAAGCAATGTCATTGGCTTCAAAGAAGCTGATATGATGAAATAGAATTGCTCCTGTGCTTAAGTGTTTGAAATATCAGGGCACTGGCAAATAAGTAAAGGTAATGTAGGACCCTACTGAGATACCCAAAGAATCTACAGAACTTGATCCTACATATATCTAAAGCAGTGGTTCTCAAACTTGTTCCGCCGTTTGTGCAGGGAAAGCCCCTGGCGGGCCCAGCCGGTTTGTGTACCTGCCGCGTCCACAGGTTCGGCTGATCACGGCTCCCAGTGACTGTGGTTAGCTGCTCCGGGCCAATGGGAGCTGCTGGAAGCGGTGTGGGCTGAGAGATGCACTGGCAGTCATTTCCCGCATTAATTCATCAGTCAGTCATGTTCTCAATGAAATAGGACTCGGTTAGATGAGCTAACTTCCTTCTGCATAACAAAACAACTCTTTAGACCTAGAGGAAAGGTGGAAATTTTCAGCAGATGCTTGGCTCATTTTTTTAACTCTTAATTTCCAGGGACCAGGTTTTGTGAGTCTTGCCACAAACATCTGAGCATGTAAAGCAACTTCAACAGCTTTGTGACACCTTGCTGGTGAGTGATGCTAACAATGTTTACAAGAAAACTGATGCAAAGTTAGTTCTACGGAACAGATTTCTATTTAACTTTGGACAGAAATTAAGGAAAAAGCAAGCCTGAAAAAGCTTATACCTAAGATCTTTACTAATAAAGGGCTGGATTGAGCCTTGCCCTTATGTGGTCGTAGGAAATTGAGATTTCCCATCCTCCCATATGTGGCCTGTGAAACAACTGGCCACAATTGATATCCCATGTCCAGAAAATCACAGGCTATATCCCAGAGGTATGCTCTGGGAGCAACTAGGTAGAGAGTTGATGATTGGGGAGGCATGGGCAGAGAGCATTAGGAATGATTGCTTCCTCTTAGTCATCCATAGCTAATATAGCCTAATTAAATATTTTAGCAATGGAAACAGAAATTTTATTTGTGTTCCCATTCTTTCTCTCCAGCTGAATTTGTGGAAGCCACTGCTGCCTGAAGACATCCAGGCTGGAGAAGAACTGCATGTCAGGGTTCCAGCCTCCAGTTTACAGGGGCTGAAAGGCAGCTTAAATCAGCATTTGACATCTTATGAGTATGTCCACTAATTGCCTGATAGGGATCCCCTTGCGTACTGAATGACTCCATTGGCTTCAAGAACCATTCTCCCTACCATGGACGTGGCTAATTTCCCCCAATCCATCCCAGAGTCACCAGACTGTGTTAATTGGATCCAGCCTTTGGATCCTATGTGTGTACAAGCCAGCTGGGTCTAGGCAGAGTCCAGATACTTCCTATGCGTCTGCACACTCCCGGGTTGCAAATTCCCTGTCTGCCCTCCTTTTCTTGGGATGAGGGAGTCTGTGGTCCAGCTGATCTCTGCCCTGAATCCAGTGATCTTCCCTCCTAAGCCTCCCCAATGGCCTGTGCACACTCCTCCAGAGCTTCACTCCTGTGGGCACTCTAATTTCTAGTTTAACACCCCAGCGACAGTGTGGTAGGTAAGGTAAGGAACGTGGGCTTTGAAAGGGAACTTCTTAAATGCACACACTTTGCTCTTAGGCAGCACAGGAGAGTTACAGATCTATGCAAAAACATAAACCCCTGAATGCAATCTTCCCCCATCAGGGACCTCTCCACTCCTGACAGTCCTTGGGGTTGGTTATTGTCCTTGAAGGGAGACAATGTCCCTCCTGCCTCCACTTCTCCAGCTATGTCTTTTGCTGTTTGTGATGGACTGGCTCCCTTTGGCTCTGGGCCAGGTGGTCAGTGGAAGAAACTGCAGATCCCTCAGTGCAGATCCCTCCCTTCCCCACAAACAGATTTTTCTGAAGAGATGATCCATTCAAAAGCAAAAGCCCTTCTGGGAAAAACTCCATTGTTCCAGTAGGTGAGAGCCATTCGGTGCTGATGCTGCCTTGATTGCCTGGTTATACCTTTCCAGACACGGCGCCTCACTACATGCCAGGTTTCTGCCACCAAGTGGATGATCTGAAGTATATCTACACTGCAATTAAAAACCCATAGGTTGCCTGTGCCAGCTGTAGCCATCCCACCTCCCATGGTCCTAGAGCCTGGGCTTCAGCCCCAAGTCCTGACATCTACACTGCAATTAAACAGCCTCACAGCCCAAGCCCCATGAACCCAAGTCTGCTGGCACGGGCCAGGTGCAGTTGTCTAATTGCCGTGTAGACATACCCCTAGTCACATTGACTGTTACCTGTACAACTAGTGTTCATAAAACCAAATGGGATTCACAACTGGGTAAAGATATAGTCCTCAAATTGTCACACATCACATACAAAATTTAAAACCCCAACTCACCAGCTATAATGTTTCATATGAAAATTACAGCTCTGCAGCTATCCAGTGCTAGGATGGCAAATGACTACTAGACATATTGAATATAGCCCAGCTGTAGTGACATTCACTAATAAAAGATACCTTGAACGAGGATTAAGGTCCATTCTGAAGCTATGACAAGCAAGACAATTCACTGTTAAAGCAGATATCTGATACCCTCCCTAACGAATTCTCTTTAGTAAGTAATTAATGTTGATGCCCTGTCAACAACAGGTGGAGAAATATGGGATAGGGATGCCAATATATAAACTATCTAGCATCTGGGGTAGGTGTTTGCAGTCTAATTGAAATAATATCGTGGCCCAGGTTTTTTAAAACTGGACTCTGTGTTTGCACTCATAATGATTTGTGCCTCTATTTTGAGGGGTGCACAAAAGGAAGGCTGAGTGGAAGGGTGGACTGAAAATTTGATACTCTGTCCTTCAGATGTGAAAAATAGAATGATAGCTAATTTCTGTATATAGATTTTGAGGAAAAACTGCTCTAAGAAGGTGGTTGGCATACAAGGAAGGCAATATGATAACTGGAGACATAAATGGCATATTACATTTGGTTCATCAAATATTCAAGCTGCATTAAACTCAGAAATTTCAGTTCACAGGAGCTGTGATGAGCTTTTTTTTTTTTTTTTTTGGTGTATCTCTTACCTTGAGACACAGAGGTGAGAAA
Organism: Gopherus flavomarginatus; assembly: GCF_025201925.1. Lineage (NCBI taxonomy): Eukaryota > Metazoa > Chordata > Testudines > Testudinidae > Gopherus > Gopherus flavomarginatus. The sequence goes on along the minus strand of NC_066626.1, from coordinate 19,131,894 downwards.
GCTCAGATTGAAACTCAGCTGAGAGCACTCTCATAAGTTAAAAGGGCAGCCTTTCAGAAATGACGGTCAGTGCTTGAGACAGGAGAGTAGCCTACTAGCGCTCTCAATGCATGACATTAACATGTGAACTTGCACTGCTTTTGCAGTTGTCTTATTCTGAGCATTTACTTCAAGCACAGATTTAGAACAGTGTTGCACATGGCTGGGTTGTCTTTCAAAGAATTCTGTTAAAAGCACAGGGCTTGATCCAGTGCCCAATGGAGCCAGTGGGAGACTTTCATTGACAGCAGCAGTCACTGAAGCAGGCCCATGATGAAGCAGATTCAGAATTAATTTACGGCTATCCTGCTGGAGCATCTATTTTCCAGGACAAAGACAATTTTTGCAAACCTACAAATAAAGCACCATTGGGAGATCTTCCCAATTTTTAAAAAAAAAGTGTGAAGTTTTTTGAAAATCCTTACTTTTTTTTCAAAATGACAAACCTTTAACTTGATTTTTTTTTTAAATCATTGACAAATTTTAACCAGTGCTTATAACTGGTGAGGAAAAAACCTGACATTTTGGGGCTATTTTGGGGGTGGGAGGCAGGGTTGAGGATGGGCGAGGGGTCAACATGTGATTTTTTTTTAAATTAAAATTTTAAAAATCTCAATATTCAGAACACATTGACCTGTTCTATTACAGTTATTATTATTGCTGTATCTAGTGGCCTGATGAGCAAGAGGTTTGAGGTAGACCGTGGTGTAAAGGCCATGTTTTTGATTTAAGGATATTGCTAAAAGTCATTCTTTGTTGCTGTTTAGGGAACTTTAATCTTTCTCTCATTTTTTCTTCAGGGTCCTAATACGTGATGTACAAGAACAGCTGGACAGTAGCATGCCAAGGAAGGGCGGCAGTCACTGGAGGGTTCCAGAAGGCTAGTCCTACACTGTATATCATCCAATGGAAGAGGTAAGAAGGAAACCAAGTCTACCATGTAGGTGTTACTCCTGCAGGGAGTTCTATGCGAACACTCTTGTGTTTGCAGAGAGCTCCATAGAAGTCAGTGTGACTTAGCAGTCCGCCTGCTTGGAGCTCATTGCAGGATCTGGCTTTCTTCAAGTCTTTTGCATGAAATCCTAGCTTGTTGAATTTAATGGTAGTTTTGTCTTTGAGGTCAGTCGAGGCAGAATTTCACCCTTTGTTTCTTAGTCTCTATAACATAAATGCTCTGTGTGAAGAATTCATGCATTCAGCTACAGTCCTTCTGTGGACTCTTTTTCCTTTTGTTGAACATGATCTCTTCCCTCCTAGGTAGCATCTATAGGCTTCAACCCATTGTTTGCTGCTTTTAGTCCATATTTCAAGTATTGAATATCCAGTTATTATGCCTCTTCACTGTTATTTATGTTAGCATTGACATTGTGCTCAGCACTGACCAAGACATGAAACGATGAACATTCCAGTAAGCTTGTAACAAAACAGATAGAAACGGAGAAGATGGGATGCCCCAGGAAGGCCAGAGGAAGGAATAACTTGAATTTTTTTTTCACTTTTGGTTCTATTCCCTTCTGTGGAAGAAGTGAGCCTTTAGAAGAGATTTGAATGTGGTGAGAGTTGCGAGCCAAGACAACTGGACTGTTGCTCTCATTTATATATTTCACAGTCGATTTAGACGACACACACAAAGAGAAAGCTTTGTGATAAATCATCTTCTAGGCATATGATGTGTTTACTGTAAGCATTTGTATAGTTTTGCTTTGGGAACTGCTACTGACCTGAAATGTGGAAAAACTAATAGTCATCTGACTGATGGATCACCCCAATGATAGTCTTAGGATTTGACTTCATCATCTAAATCCTTGGGAAGTCAACAGAGAGGCTCCTGATGGGGTTGGAGCATTGAACTGGCTTCTGAAGGAGTCCTAGGCAGTGCTTTTTGATGCCTGCCTCTGCAATGTATTACTTTGTATTTAATTTGATGTAAGTGAAATGTCTTCCCCCATTATTTGGTCTTGAACCATGCTAAGTAATATCACAGCCTGAAATATGCTCAGAAGCATATACTGTGTATCTAAGAAACATAAAACATTTGTTATTTGGAAGTAGGGGTGGGGGAGAGAAGAAGGAAACTCCCTGTTTAGAGCAACAATTCTCTGTGACTATTTCAGATTTATCACTGGATGTACCAGATAAAGGAGAGCAACAGTGAGTTGGTGACACAGCATTATCTAGGAATGACATATGAGAACCGGCCAATGTATTATCTGAAGGTGAGTGGGGAAAGTGTTGTTAAGATAAATAAAAAGCATCTCTATAAAATTATGAGGGAAAATGTCAAGATTCAAACCTTCTCTAAAAAGATTCTTATCCAGGTACAATGAAATAACAGGAGAGGTTTTAGCTCCTAGACAAAACACTACAGGAGTTTGCTATCTTTTGTATTGACAATTGCCATCAATCTTTGAGACCACTCTTATATTGTGAAGACACCAGATTTGACTAAAATCCTGTTTTGAAATATAATATTTAATAAATCTCATTTGGCATTCTATCATTGTTTAGCAATGTGATTAAAACTGCGATTAATCATGATTAATTTTTTAAATCAAGTTAATTTGTTTTGAGTTAATCACTTGAGTTAACTGCAACTAATTGACAGCCCTAATAATATAACATAGTCAACCTGTTTAAATATGTTTGCTATAGTTGTGTGTGGTGGAGGGTTTTTGTTTTTCACTATTCTCTATAATCTGTGACCTTTCTATCTTGGCTATTTCATGACAGTTCTCATAAGATCTGTCTCCATTGCTGAGAAAAATTGGTTTATCTTTCTTTCTGCTTTTCCCCTTCCAAAGAAAAGAACCTCAAAATTAGATCAGCCCAGGGAATGATTAATATAAGTGAAGGCAGCCATATAAGAATTAGAAGCAGCTTTATTGGTACTCTTTGTTCAACGCACACTTTAAGATTCTTGGCCTGGGATGATGCAGAGATTGGGTTATTAGGAAGGAAAGCAGGTCATAATGAAGTCTGTAATAGTAAGCATCTCACAAGGGCTAAGCAGTATATCAAGGATCATACGTCACATACTAGAATATGCTAGGCTCTTTTATTTTAACATAACAGTTTTCCTACAGATCACTTTTACACTCCCCAGATAAGTCAACCATCAAATAAGGCCAAGAAGATTATTTGGATGGATTGTGGGATTCATGCCAGAGAATGGATCTCTCCTGCCTTTTGCCAGTGGTTTATGAAAGAAGTGAGACCTTTTCCCATTTCAGTATAAAATTTGCAGATAGTTTGGATTCCTCAGATCTCTTCCTCTCCTTATGAGAAATTGTTAAACTATCTCTTGAGAGACAGATTATACTTTGAGTTAGTGCATTACACAATCACATCTGGAGACCCAAGTTCAAACCAGGGCTTGGGAAGTAACAAATGAAAGCATTTGGCACATTGCATCCTCAGCTTGGGCCTGATACAAAGCACATTGAAGTCAGTGAGAAGCCTGCCCTTGAGGTCAGTGTGCTTTGAATCATGCTCTTGGTGTATCACAAAGCTACTGTGAAATCTGGAACAATTTTCCATTTCTGATCCCAAGAGTAAAGAGCTAGAAGATTTTGTACAGTGGTGTTCCATATGTATAGGATCTCTCTCTCCTACTGTGCTTCTCCCTGCGGTATCTATGCACCTCGCAACAATGCAAGATAGTACCAATGTAGACTGCAGTATAAATGTAATCTGATATATTATTACTTTTGAAATGCCTTTGAAGGTGCAGTAGATACCTTGATACATTTGGTGGGCAGGTAGAGTCTCTTCCCAAGGAAGTATTCTAGGATGACCAACCATTCTATGCCAATTCTAAATGAATTCCTGTCCAGTGATTGGTTTGTACCAGACAATCTGGTGCTAGTCTCTTGCACTTTTTCTTCTCAGATTTTGCAGAATTACAAATCTGACCCAAAGATAAAAAGCTTCCTGCAGAACTTAGACGTATATATCCTGCCAGTTCTCAATATCGATGGTTATATCTATTCCTGGACAACAGTAAGTTATGAAAAGCCAGTAACTGGATTATAAAGATAGATGTACACTGTATTTATATTCATTTCTGGTACAAAAATGGTATCCAAATGTGAATTTTTCAGCTTCTTTTATTAGGAAGGGAAGGTAGCTTTTCTGAGGGAAAAATCCACATCTTTCTAGCACCAAAACTATGCAGAGGCCAAGGCCTGCTAGTTTTCAGCAGTCTGGACTGCAGCTGTTCTTTTAAGAATCCTTCACTTCTCTGCAGTGCAGGAGTACCTTGGACAGTGTCACATTGTACCACTATCTTTAATGCTACTTTGAGTCTGGAAGCTCCTTCTAATCCTACATTTTTTCTAAGTAATCTTTACTGGGGCTTCAGCAGATCTTAAATTAACATCTCAAAATTTTCAAGAGAATCTACTGCCAAACCGTACATGGTGGGTTTTATCACCCACAATTTTCCCCCAACAAAAATGTCTTGAGTGCTCAGTGTGGCCTCTTGCAACATCCCACCCATCTATCTGCTTCTTGGCTGCTCAGGAGGCTGTTGACTAGAACTCCTACGCAGCTTCTTGGGCAGACTTCAGCATCAAGCACTTTTGCAGTGTAAAGGTGTTTGTTGGTGATCAGCCCCAGTGACTCCCTGGAAGTTGCCGTCAGTATTCTCTTTCAGGGTGAAGATATGTGCTGATTGGACAGTTGCCAGGGGATGCTGTTGAAGATACCAGGATCTTCTCTTCTGGGTTGGGGTGGGTTTCCAGACACAAGGGAAGATGGGGAAGGCATTTTTCAGAAAACTAAAGTTAACCTCTGTATGCAGGGTAGGTGTCCTGCCCTCAACCAGAAATGTTCAGTTCTTCTATGGTGTTTTTAACTTGGTCTTGAGCTTAACTGCGTGGGGAAAAGAACACAATATGTTGCAATCTTCACCCCTCACTTCCTTGTATCCCAACTCATGCTTCAGTAACACCAGCAGGAGAAACAGACAGCCCCATCACTGGCATCTGAGGCACAGCCTTTTCCCATTTTCCCATCTCCCCATTATATTAGCATGGAGATACTGCTGGGATCCTAATGAGGCCCTGTAGTCCCATCTGCCTCTATGTGGTACCTGTCTGTCTCCCCATTGAGCTGAGTCTGTATTAAGCCTCGTGCCTTCCAAATTGAACGTCACCAGATCAGGCAACATCAGGATTTGGAGAGCTCCAGTTCTTGTACTCCCTTGCCTGGTTAGTCAGTGGAGAAGTGCACACAGGCAGTGCATAGTGTGAGTTTGAACTCAGCTGCTAAACTGGGAAAGGGGCATTACATGGGGGTGGGAGGCACCGAACTGAAGTGTAATGAGGAGATTGGCTGACAACAACAAAAAAATCAGCTGAGTTTATTGAATCTGAGCCACAACCTGGATTCCATTATAATCATTCTTGGACACTGAGGTACCCCCTAAATCTGGGGCTGTCTTTTAAGCTGGGACCCCTGTGCTAATGTAGGGGAGTGCCAGGGAAGAAGTCCTATGACCTGACATGGTCGATGTCTAGAAATGTACTGCACGCAGTAGTGGCATTGAATCCAGGTGCTACTAGGCATGCAGGGATGTGAACTAAAGGTGTACCTGCTATCGCAGGGGTTCTCAACCCTTTTCTCTCTGAGGCCCCCCTCAACATGATATAAAAACTCCAGGGCCCCATGGGGAAGGACCCTGTAGTAGTTTGACTTCTATTTTGGGGGCCAGGGGCCAGCGGGGCTCAAGCTGAGGTGAGTCAGGGGGTGGAGTCCAGGGAGGGAGTGCCACCTCCACCCCCTGACTCACCTCAGCAGGCCACCCAGCCTGTCTGGGTTGGGGGTGGGGGTGGAACAGAACCAAAAATTGTAAGTCAAAGGTGGGAGGCTTAGCTCAAAAAGTTTGAAAACAGCTTAGGGTGCAGGCGGGGGATAGCTCAGGGTGTAGGGAGGGGGTAGCTAGGGGCTGTGTACAGGAAGGGGATTCTCAGGGTGCAGGGAGCGGGTAGCTAGGGGCTATGTACAGAGAGGGGATTCTCAGGGAGTAGGGAGGTGGTAGCTAGGGGCTGTGTACAGGGAGGGGATTCTCAGGGGGCAGGGAGGTGGTAGCTGGGTCTGTGTGCAGGCAAGGGGGTAGCTCAGGGTGTAGGGAGGGGTATTAGGGGCTGTGTGCTGGGAGGGCTCCCCTGCAGTCCCTGTTCCCAGAGGGGTTTGCCAGCCATGGAGTCAGGTCTCCTCACCCAGGCAGCTCTTATTGGCTGCCTCTGCTACAGCAAAGGGGGCTGGGAGCTGAGGAGCAGCTTCAACCCAGGGGACAAGCGGGAGAGGAGGGAACACTGCTGCTGCCTGCTCCGTGGCACCAGCCAGACCAGCAGCTGCCCTGCACTGTCCAGCTTCCCACCTCTGACCTGGCCAGGGGGCAGGGAGAGGAGATGGGGAGGGGAGGTGTGGAGCTGCCCCGGGACTGCCATGCTCTTGCACTGCAGTTTGGGCGGGGGAATGCCCTCCATGTCCCCAACTCTGCCCATAGGCTCAGGGCTTCTGCCCCTTAGGGAGCACCAGGGTTTGGATCTCCAGGATTCAGCCCTGTGCCACCCGGCTTCAGTCCTGCGGAGGGCACTGGGGCTTGGGCTCTGGCCGCAGGGCACACAGCCCCCTTGAAATGGCTTGTAGACCGCCATTTGAGAACCGCTGTGCTATAGTACTTTAATCTCTAATCTCCCAGTATGCTGTATTATTACATAACTGAAACCATTTCTGCTCAGGAACGTCTGTGGAGAAAATCCCGCTCTGCACTTGTAAATCGCACGTGCTTTGTGACAGATCTTAACCGTAACTTCAATGGCTCCTGGTAAGTTCCAAGTATTTCAGATTTTGAGATATGAATAGATAGCAAGGCATGAGAAGCAAGAACAACAGACCGTCATCTGAGCTGTGTGTATCTTGTATTACAAAGGCTGCAAGGGAACACACATTTTTGATTTCTTCAAGAAATGCTTATAAATAGAAATCTCATTTGCAAAAATATTAAGATCCTGATTTTCAACCTGAACGCAGCTTGGCATTTGTTTTTTCAAGCACAAAAATAATTTTGTTTCCTTAAATAACTATGCCTCCAATTCTATGAAGGAGGGTGGGACGCTCAGTGGTTTGAGCATTGTCCTGCTAAACCCAGAGTTGTGAGTTCAGCCCTTGAGGGGGCCACTTAGGGATCTGGGGCAAAAATCTGTCTGGGGATTGGTCCTGCTTTGAGCAGGGGGCTGGACTAGATGATCTCCTGAGGTCCCTTCCAACCCTGATATTCTACATTAGTTGCTGATAGTAATAGTAGTCCGTTATCTAACTGCTAATGTTTGTGCTTGTGGTGAGTTTGAACATGGCTATGTGAGTTGGAACATGTGCCTTTAAGATCACACAGAGGGATTTCATAATTTTATGGTGCTACACACATTTCACCAGGATATTACTGACATGCGAGTTATTTGTTTTCAAGTGAGGCCTCACAAGGCATATTTTCTACAGAGATGATTACACTAGTGTGTAGGGTGTGAATACCAGGTGCACTCAGTCACAATGTTACCAGACCCCGCTGAGCCGTCTAGTCTCCCATTTTAAGATTGTAATGGAAATGCTGCCATGCTCTCAAAATTGGGTTTTGTGAACATCTCTGCTTAGCTTTGTTTTTTAATTCCTGTGCAGGTATTGGTGCCTCTCATAACTGCAGCAGCTTCACTTTCTGTGGAACAGGGCCAGAATCAGAACCCGAGACTAAAGCTATGGCCAGATTTATAGAAAAAAGGAAAAGCGATTGTCCGTCCCTAATGCGGGTTCGGTGAATTTTTTAATTGTGAGAGGAAAATTAAAACCAGACAAATTGAAACTTCAAAACACCACATGGCCATTTATTAACAGGGAGAAAATCACAACTTGGGCTGGGGAGGAGCACTTCTACCACTAGCAGTACGATTAGGACAAGAACATTCACACAACTTAAAAGCAATCTATTTACATTCATTAACAAGGAACCAAATAATTCAAAACTATCTGCTCTTTAAAAAATCAAGGTAAATACCCCAAATTAAATGAACTGTGCGCACATTAACCAAATATCATAAAACACACCAACAATAGCTATTAATACAATTCAACTTTTCATATGCTATATATACACACTTTATACCAAATAACAACAATATACAGTTCTGCAGAAGAGACTTAGCAAAGCACAGAGTATTCACGGAAAATTGGAAAGCAAATACCGTATTCCAGGTGCAGCTGACCAGCAGTACAGACACCAGAAGCATACCGAATCCGTAATCCGTAGAAGATAACTTTGAAAAATAAATGTCACGTCCCGAGCCGGCTATATCCGGAGGAGACCCCTGGCTGAAGGGTTGGTCAGGTCCTTCAGTCAGTATGTGGATACTCCTGCAGATTCTGGCGCGAGGCATGGTTTTATTCAAAGGCTCTTTTACACTTGTCAAAATCTGATTGGTCCCTAGCTCCTTCACCTTCCAGGCTCCGAGCTGGCGCCCTCTACGCAGATAGGATTTGCACACAGCACACTAGAAGCTACTAGAAGCTGCACCCAGCACACTAGCATGGTTTTGCACACGACCTTAATCTGACCGTTTGAACTGAACTACGATTGGCCAGATTGGATCCCTTTGCTCACGGCATGCTGGTGTTATGCACACAGCACTAGCCTGACCCCTAGGTGACCAGGCAAAAAGAGCGGGAAAATGCACACGGCACTCTAATGTTGCACACCGCACCTTAAGATTGCACACAGCACCATGGTGTTGCACACAGGACCAGTATGACCTTTAGATGACGGACAATTGGCCATACAGACACCATGTTAGAATAGAGGCCTTAGGGCTGCGACAGCGATGTTTTGTGCTTCTTGACTATCCACTCTGATGGACAGTACATTCTCACTCCCTACGGTTACAAAACCGATTTGGCAAGTAACCACCAGGATTTGGTAAGGCAACGGAACCATGCTCCATGTCAGTGTAAAGGATTACGCTTGCATGAACTCTGTATATCTTGATCGTCATCTTTGTGCTTAAGATTGATCTCATGTCTATGTAATATTGTACTCAGTCCCCCTTTGCCTCTCTTTGGTACTGTTGTATTTACCATAGAAATTAGAGTATTTATTGGTATTGACTCGGCATTTGTCTGAAGGGACAGATGAGGTATCAAGAGGAAAAAGATCAGTAATAACTGCAGCTTCCAGGGGGATAGGAAGTTTGCAAAACATTGAAATCTTCAATTTATTAATTCAGGTTTGCGTTCTCTTCTCATCTCAGTCTTGCACATTGTTGTGTGATGACTGCAAGTCTTTTTTGGCTGAACTAATCCTGATCCTTCATCATAACTAATTAGCAATTGATTATTAGGGATCTGATTACTGAGGGTCGCCAGGATGTGACTGTTTTTCAAAACATCAAAATCCAGTGCCACGTGCAAAAAATGTGCCTGCAGTTTTATGTGCAAATGCATTTGTCTGCATGATTGCCACAACTGTGCCCACAAATACCTAGTGTCTCATGATAGAAGTTCAGGCTCAGTCCGGAGCCTGGGTTCTAGGACCTTGCAAGGTGGGAGGGTCCCAGAGCTCGGGCTGCAGCCTGAGCCAGAACATCTATACTGCCATTAAACAGCCCTTTAGCCCAAGCCAGCTGGCATGGGCCAGCCATGGGTTTTTAATTGCAGGGCAGACATACCCTCAGTGTTTTAAAATCAAGCCCTATATACTCAGTTAAAATCCATGTTTATAAAACAGTCCAGCATTTATGGCACTAACCTTGGACTTGGGAGAGCTGGGTTTCAGTCCCTCTTCTGCCACAGGCTTTCTCAGTGACCTTGGGCAAGTCATTTAGCCTCTCTGTTGCTCAGTTTCCCCTCTAGCGTGGGGATAATAGCGCTGCCCTACCATCCCAGAGTGTAGTGAGGATAAATACATTACAGACTGTGAGGAGATCAGATAGTATGGTAATGAGAGCCCTATATGTAACATAGAGTGGTAGATAGATAGTGATCTATCTATCCATGCCACAACCAGTCAGACGTCTGTTGACAGTGGAAGTATATTACTTAGATCCTCTTTCTCCAGTAGTACAGGTTCCTACCATTGCAATAAAATAGGAATGTTTTTTAGCTGGACACATTTTCCCACTAGCTCTGGTGTTGAACTAATAATTGATGCCCAAACCTGAACCCAGTGAGCTACAGAATCAAGCCTGAAACTCCAAACAGTTCATGTGGTTACCAGAACTGGTTAAGACTTTCTTTCCTTTTCAAATGTACAGGTGGAAGCTGCAGAGAAAGCAGAAGTCGCACTGAAGGAAAAGCATGGGACCAATTTTACAGTGGGACCGACTGCTTTGGTTTTGTGTTAGTTTGTGTTTTGAGCTTTCTCTATTTTCATGGGGCGAGCAAGGTGGTCCATGTGCCTTGTTCCTCGATATTGCTGTTTCATTGCATTTCCACTTTGAGTAATAATGGAGGAGCTGGTTTAGATGAGTATCTAAGTTGCAGCCATTTCAATGTGGGATACATTGTGGAGCCCTTTCATACGTTAAAAACAGCTGACAGCATGGAGGATCAATCAGATGTTAATTCTTATATAGAACTCATCATGAGAATATCACAGGGCACACAAGAGGATTCGTATGTGATATAAAGTGAAATCCTGGTCCCTTTGGAATCAATGGCAAAACTCCTATTGACTTCACTGAAGTGATTTCACCATACCTATGAGTCAGCAGTTCAAATCCAGATTAGGTCTATAGTAACTATCAGCCATTATCATCTGGTGGTGGGTTGATGTTCTGCATGAAATAAGTTGGTCTCAATCTAGTTCCCAGTGGACAGGTGTCCATACCACAGCAAGCACTAGATGATGATGTCTGATTGACAGTTTCAGTAGAAATCATGGAGACTCAAGTTACCCTTGACCCAGAGAGGTATTCCCTCCAAATAAGGGTTGAGTCACATTGGTGGGGTAGTGTAGCAGATAATATTCACAATGAGTAAATTGGCTCTAGCGAACACAAACACACACACACTTGTGTTTGTAAATTACACAGGCACAATGCCTGCATTAATCAGACCTTGAGTTGCATGTGCTTTAGTGCATGTCTTGAGTGTACACACAAGGTGTTTTGCTTGCGCAGTGCTGGCATGTTTAGAAATTAGTGTGCTCTTGGGCCAGTGTTGTTTGTTACATGGAAAGCAGCAGGAGAGAGAGCTCCACAAGGCAGAGGAACAATGAGGTCTGGCCACAAAGAACAGTCAGGGATTTTTCAGGCTGGCAGTAAAATTAATATAGCAGGAAATTCCAAATGGTATCAATGAAGGAAATGCAAAACCAGAAAAAACCATGGTCCATCTAACCCCATGTCTTGTCTCCAATAGTAGCTAAGACCAAATGCTTCAGAAGAAGGTATATGATTCCTTTAATGCATCTCTGGTTATTGGATAATACTCTCATATGAAGTGGTATTTTCTGTATGCAAGTTCTATAGAAACATATTTAATGCAATCAAGTACTTCATCTAGAACAAGTTTTCCCACTGTGAAGTATGGCTATCTATGGAATGATTATAGTGCTTGGTACAGGGATCTTGTAGCAATTTTGGATAAACTATGGCCAGGGTCATGTATAAAGAATGGTGCCTAATACATTTGTCTCACCTGTATTTTTAAATTCTTGGACAAGAATTCTAGCTCCTTGCGGGACTGGGCTCACATGATTGGCATTCCATTTTTCTACACATTTGAACTGAGAGACAAGGGTGCCTATGGATTTATTCTACTGCCAGACCAGATCCAGCCCACATGTGATGAGACTACCACAGCTGTGATGACCATCATAGAATATGTAAATCAGAAGTATTTCCCAAACAGTGCAGTGGCAGTGACCTCTGGCAGCCTGTGATTATGGCTCATTGTCCTATTCACTCGGACCCTGTCCTAAGTAAGCCCTACAGAGCTCAGCAGGAAACTCACATGCAGTGAAAAATTGCATGCAAAGGAAAAATTGACATTACTGGGGAGCTAAATGGCATAGTGTTGAAATAAACAACCGTTACAGTAAATGCAGAGAGTTCTCTGGCGTTCAGGGGGCTGTTTGGAGAAGGAGGAAAGGAGAAAGAACAATCTGTAAAATCAAGCCCTGCTCATCAAAACCAGTTGTAGAAGGTTAGGTTCCTTTCCTTTGTTTAAATTAAGGCAAGCCCATATTAACTTCAAAAACCTTGCTCGCTGTCTCTGCAAGGCCAGATTGAATATGCATGGGGAGGAAACTGCGCTCTTAGACATGGTCTCAGTGACTGCCTTACATCTACGCTACCCTTTCTGCTAGGCATAGTCCTGCTCTTCTCATGGTCCCCACACCACACTGGCCCACCAGCCAGAACCACTCATTTCTCACCCATGGTTGGCACCAGCAGGCTGAATGAGAGATTGAGATCTCTGACTGCCATCTCTGGTCTCACTTCAGTAAGGTATGCTGCTGCTTTGATTCTTCTTGTTTTCCTGGCCTAAGAGAGTGCAGGGGAGGGGAAGGGGGTTACAAGAAGCTGGGGTGCCTCAAAATCAGATGGAAACCAGAAACCAAAGACAAACAAGCATAAGGGGTGCTATGGGGGTGGGAGAAACTTGGTCCTGTCATTCTTTTTCAGGCATGTAGGCAAATAAACGAAAGACAGAAATCCAGAATTGTTGGTACATAACTACAAGAGTGAAGGGAAAAATTATGGGATATTGCTATCTCCACAAACCAGGCTAGAAGCGGACTTCTTTACTTTATCAACCTGGAATGGTATTTTCCTGCACAACAATATGGGTTAACAATATTTCTCTACAGACTGGGTTGCGATGAAATCCTTTAAAGTGTAGTATTTAAAGAGGTATACTCTGCAAAAGCAACTTTCTTGAAAACCATTTTGGGCTTCCAGCTTGGCTTCTCAGTCACGCCATATCATTCTCAGTGAACAAGTACATGGGCCAGATTCCCAGCAGGCGTAAATCAATGTAACTCTATTGATTTCTGACAGTCCTGCAAACTCTCGCTGAGATTTGAAGCCAAGCAGAGTCTTTCAGCCTCAGTCTCTTCATCACCAGTATCAGTGTATCTGCAGTTGAACAATTCTGTTGAACCAGAACAAGCTCTAATTCTCTCTTGTCCCGGTGTGTTGACTGCAGGGTGAAAAAGTTGGGGTGGGGTGGAATAAACACCTGTTTTAGTCACTAAGGTAAGCTGATTGCTTGCAGTATTCAAAGGCACCTGTGTAGATCAGAACCCCTCGTAAGCTTAGTAGGGTTGGTCAATTTTTTTTTTTTTGGACAGAAAATGGGGTTTTTGCAAAACACTTTTTTGGGGTGGGGGACCTATTTTTCATTTTAAAAATATCAAGTTTTTGTTGAAAATGGATGAGAACTGAAAAATTTCATTTTATCTTAAAAACATTTCTGGGGAAGAAATCTCAACTTTCTGACCACCTTCAGTGCTTAGTCCTGTGCAAACACACGGTAAGAACGAGTTTCTGCATAAAGAGTTTACAGTGGAAACAAAAGACAGGAGAATGGGAATAGTATTAACACCATCTGGAACTGAGGTCAGAGAAGCTAAGTGACTTCTCCAAGGTCACACAGGACATCTGTGGCAGAACCAAGAATAGAACTCAGATGTCTTGAGTCCTAGTCCTTCGCTGTCCTTAACCACAAAACCATTCCTCTCTCTTAATCACAAGGCTGATCAGAGAGATCCCAGAGCCTTCTCTCCACACCTCATTTATAAGCATTTTAAAATCAGACTTTGTTGCCATTTTTCCACAGCACATCAACGTAATTTTATTGTAAGTTTGTCTTCACTACCAGCCAATCAGTCCTCGCTCCTGTGTTTGGTTTCTAAAGTCCATCACCAAATGGTGTAAGTAAGACTGACTCCTGCGGGTTCCCTAGAGCACAGCCTTTCCAATGCCAGGCATTAATTTACAGTGAGACGTGTCTGTCACCAGGCTCAGCAGCAGAAGGTGGCAATAATTAGCTCTTCTCCCCGTAGGAACGCGGCTCCCCAAACTTGTGTTTGTTTTAAGGTGTGACTTGTAAGTCTTTACATTTCATTTGTAAATTGCGTCTTTGGAACATTAAGAGTCAGGAGAAGCCCCATATCACCCATCATCATGATCTGGCCTTAAACTACTGAGATCTGATCATAAGCAATCCATAACCTTTAGCATGCAAGATTTAGCACGGTTCCAAATGCATCCAATGCAATTGCCACTGCCAGCAGATGGCGCTGCACCATAGGAAGAGATGCCTAAATGAGCTCTCTTCTGCCAGTTATTACAGAGGCATATTCTAGAATGAGCCCAAGATTTCATAGATACTTTGACATTTCCCGCAAATGCTTCTTATCAGATTCAAAGTCCTTATAAGGTCCTGAAAACTAAAGGGGAAATTTAAGCTGTTGACATTTGGCGTCTTTACAAATGTAATAGTCAGATGTTTGTTAACCAGCAGTTCCCTTCAAAAGACAAATACAAAGGGTTGTGTTGTCCAAAGCTTAATTAGCAGGTTTACCAGCATCCACTCAGGGTGCTTCATTGTCTTCACTGAGATTAAAAATAATAACCACTTGCACAGAGGGAGAAGAACCCAGTGAAAGGTGGGGGCCATGGAATTCAACCACAGCATTTCCAATATGCAAGGCGGGAAGGAGGGTAAAGCACAAGCAAAGCTTTGGAGCCAGTGCCTATGATAATGTATCCCTTCTGTTGCATTCCTGTCAGCACAGTGCTCATCCTTCTGTTACAATGATGCCTCGCACACTGTGTAGTGTAAAGAGACCTCTGAAGGCTGTGGAGAAGAGTCCCATGTTGCACCCCAAATCAGACACTGTGCACAAGTATTCACAGCACATTTAGGGCTCCTCGTGGCAAGAGTCAGCCACAGTCCCTAGAAGCTAGTGCTGCAGAAAACTGATCTGTAACAGCATTAGGGGGTGTGGGGGGATTATTTCATCTCCACCTGCTCTTACTGATTTTTTTTCATTTATTTTCTGTGCCTTTAACAGAATCCTTACATACATGGGAGAGCTACACCAAGGACTGTATTATGCAGGAGCTACTAGGTCAACCACAGTTTACAAATGGAAATTGTAGAGGAAAACAAACTCTCTAATCTTAACATCTCTCCTCTAACTCCCCTCCTCCGCCTGCTCCCTGAATCCTCTGCCTGGCTTTGTCTTGTATTCCTTTGTTGCTTTTTCTTTGATTCTCTTTGAGTGTCTAGTGGTGTGGGGATACATTTTGATCTCATTTACACTGGGGGTAAGCATGGCGTAATGCCATTGAAATTGGTGGGGTTACTTTTGATTTACCCCTGTGTAAGTGAATCAGAATTTAGCATAGTGTCCCTGCTTAATTAAAAAATAGGTGTTATTCTTTATTGTGGTCCGCAAGATCATTTTTACACTCAGCTACTTGCTTTCTGACACATTCTGCAGGCAAATCCTGCTTGCCTTATTCACATAAGTAGACTCAATGAAGTCATTTATTTGTAATTTTGGTCACTGGGTCATAACAGGGTGGCCAAAAATTTGACTGATGGAGTTTGACAATATACTTGATAAGAGCCCATTTTTAATACATGTGTAAACTGAACAAACTACAGGCCCAAACATGTGATACTCCATTTTCATCTAAGCAGCCTCTTTTATTCTGCTCCGTGCTATATAAATTAATGCAGCCCAAAGGTTGCCAGCAAGTTCCCAATATGGCCCCTGTTCAGTAAAGTTAAGCTGTCTCAGGGGCAGCATAATATGAAATGAGTAATACAATGTGCAGCCCGCTTCCTAGGGGCAGCAGGAGAAGATGGAAAAATTAGTCTCTTGAGCATTTGTGAAAAACATCTCTGTCCAATTTCTAGAGCTATTCAGACTGTCAGCAGCTATTTTCTGTTACACCACTTGGGCCCTAAACTCCACTCAGCTCTTATTCATTTGCGTAACCCAATGGTTCCATCATAAGTAAAAACCTAAGGTTGGGCCTCACACTTTGGGTCTGAACACATCAGGCTTTGCATCCAGATTGGATCCAGACTTTTCACCAGAGCTTCAGCTGTTGTAAGTCAGTGTAGCTGTGTTGATTTCAATGGAACTATGTGGATTAGGGAGACCAGATAGCAAGTGTGAAAAATTGAGATGGGGTGGGGGTAATAGGAGCCCATATATAAAAAAGCCCCAAATATCAGGACTGTCCCTATAAAATCAGGACATCTGGTCACCCTAATGTGGATTTACATTAGCTGAGGATCTGGCTCTTTTTGTTTCAGCTCCATCTAGTTCAAATTCTCCCTCCCCTAAGCTGTTTGTGTGATATGCTCTTGGAATTCCAGACAGAATGGCAAAGGGCTGAATGGACCTGGAGACTAAACTGCTCTGAGTCAATTCTGGGTTCTCCTGGTGGTTGTAGCCAATAGCACAACTTGAGAGCACTGTCTCGTCTCCTCCCCTTTGCTTTCTTTTGGCTTCTTTGGAGCTTAGTGCTTTTCTTGACCAGATGGGGAGACCAATTATAACAAATGAAAAATAAATTGGAGCATATTGCTTCTACAAGACATGCTGTGCCCATGATTTCCTTCTATGGATACTACAGGCCAAAGCCAATTTATTTTCATTGCCACAAAGCTGGGGAGGAAACAGTGATAGAGAGGGAAAGAAACTGAGATCACATCCAGAATGGAGGTTCTAGAATTGCTACAAAACCCAGCTAGGTTACAAAGTTCTCAAGACACCCCTGAACATTTGGATCTGGGATTTGCATTAGGTTGGGAGTCGGTGAGTTTTTTGCACTAATCTCTCATTTCTGGAGACTTAGGTTGAGTCATGTGCTAAGAACACTCTTTAGTATTCATGTGTGCTTAGGTGGTCTTGGCTTTGAGCACAGGTGTCACAACAAAGAGGCTTCTGCTGGTAGCATATGAACTGTACTCATGGTAAAAATCATAGCTAGTAGACAGACTAGACCACACATCTTTTAGACGCCTGGCCTCAGGGAAGAGTGGTTGAGTCTTTCCTATTAGTATTTCTTTCTTTCTTGGGGTGGCTGATTTCTTTAAACCTTTGTTTCCTCTTAAAATAGGGTATGTCTTTCGGATCTCTAGCAACCTCCTCAGATAGGCCTGATATGTGACATTATCCTCTAGAAGAAGTAAGACCCAGATCCTCAAAGGCTTTTAGGTCCCTAACTTCTAAACTATGCTCTTTGGGGCAGGTGTAGTAAAGTGATCCTTATAGGGTTAATTTGGTTACCCAAAGTATTATGGGATGGAGCCATGCTCCACCCCTTCCTTACTGCTTGTTTTGTAAGTGGGAGTTCCCCAGCACACTCTACAAACTCTGTTGTGATGCAGGAGAATAAAGCAGCAAGTTCCTAGCCTGCAGTATTGTGAGTAGAGTGTTATTTTTGTTGAACTGAGCAGTTTCTTTACAAATGCAGGGACTCTTTACTAGTCTGTGTTTGTATGGTGCCTAGTATAATGGGGCCCTATTTTGGCCTGGCCCATAGTCTCTGCTAAAATAAACATGATCACTAATAATACATTGGCAAACCTTCAAGCTCTTCTGTAGGAAGCACGTCTCAGGCAGCGCTAGTTGATTTAAGTTCCCCTGTATACAGGCCCTTCCCAGAATTGGGGAAGTAAGGGAATAGGGGATACGGGGTGGAAATACCCATATTTAGTGAAGTTGGAGCACTCTTTTCTTGTGAAGGTAAATGAGAAGCAAAACTCACTGCAGAATTGCTTGGGGAAAGGTATTTTAAATGCTAGTAAAAAAAGGACTGTTGTTCTTGGTGGTAAACTCCTGAAGGCATGATGTGAAGGAGGATTTCAGCTGGAGGCAGCTGAGCAATATATGGATTCTGGAAGTTTCTGGATAGAGCTGGTGTGGTCCCAGCCATGCTAGTGTGTCCCATACATAGGCTTCTACAGCTTACTCCGGTATTAGTTTTGAATGTTCTTCACATTGCAGGGGTCAGTTTAATTAGTGGGTATTTTGTTTCCTATTTCTCTGCTATATCATGGTGTATTGAAATAACCACCATTGTCTTCTGATATTTTGGGCTGGCAATAGGGGCCTAGCCTCTAGGTCATTATTTATGCTCTTCAGAAGGCTTTGCTGTTGATTGTCTGTTGCTCTGATATCTCCAGTTTGCATCTGGTATCAAAGTATGTTTCTATTTCCTTTGTGTTATACTCTTCCCCCATCTCCATTTGTTAACCCACCTTGTCATTCCTATGTAAGTTTAGGACAATGTCTCAGTAGTCATAAGTGAATGGACCTTTGCCATGCAATGAGCCATGACAGGACAACTTTGTTAACCTCAGCATCCTCCTTCCTGGAAGTTTGTCCTCAGCAGCAGACCTCCACTTAATTTGACATGATTGGCGTTCCCTGCTTATGAGAGATCCCAGAGTGGAATAACAGGAAAGCTCATTATTAAAGTGCATTACATAATTCCAATCCTACAGTATTGTAAGAAACAGAAGTGTCTTATATAGACAGAAGGGCAAGGAGCACTCATGGATGAATCAAGGCATGCAAAGATCCATTATTCAAAGTTCAGTGCAAGGAACATGTAAAGGTCATGCCCAGTTAAGGACATTCTTGCATGTTTCATGCATGATCCCTATATCATATGAATGATTATTGCATTGTTGCTGGTATAAAATATACGGACAGGGCTATCTTGTATATACCAGCTTTCATGGAGCCCGAATGTATGCACAGCAGCCATCCCTGCTACTGGCTTTTCTCTCAAAACACATTAAAGAAACTCATAGTGCTATTACCAAGGCTATGATGGATAATCAGAATGAGCAAATGGTGTACCCTGTTCTCACCCCAGGGAAGACCTTGACAAATCATGAGTTCTTGCAAGAGATCGTTTGGGTTTCACATTGGTATAAATTTGACAATACTTCTAGAAGGTGCTCAGAGGAAGTATATAATTCAGGAAGGGGAAGGATGTTCATGGAGTTTAAGAAGAAGGGGTAAACACTGGATTGGCCAGTGGCAAAGAGGAAATGTGTCATATCCAAGTTCATAATCATCATGTCCTGCATTAGGGGTCAGTGTGCAAATATAGTAAAACTGCAGACTTTTGTGTATGGAAGCCTTACTTGTCCTAGGCCTAAAATGTCCATGAACCCTTATTGAGGAACTGGTGGTATTGCTGGGATGTAAAAGAATGAAAAATGAATGGAACCAGTGAAGGAGAGACTGAACATGAGAAGAATCACCCAGCATCAAAGATGTGTTTGGGTGACATCCTTAGTGATGATTAGCTATAAAAGACCAGTGTCCAGATCCACATAACAAAAAGTCTCTAACAAGGCAGCCCACTCCTTTAAGGACCAGGAGGTTTTGGGCCAGCCAGCCCTGTTCAGTTAGCTCTGCCCTGCTACACTTGGGAAGGAGGTGTGACTTAAAAGGAGGAAGAGGAAGCAAGTGGGGGAGGTCCATGGAGAAAAGCATCTGGAATCTCCTGAGGCGTCTAGATCAGCTGAGGAAAAAGAGATGTAGGGGGAGTCTCCTGTGCCAGGCCCAGAGAGGAGAGTCAGCCAGAGAGCTGGCTGGAGAGGAGAGGATACTGGGCTTGGCCTGTGATCTGCTAGAGGCCTGAGGTAGGAGGTAGTCCTGATCCAGGTGATTGGAGTCCAGGAAGGAGTTGGTGGTTAGACAGTGAGGTGGGCCGTTGCTGCTGGGAGCCCACCTGTAAGGAAGGGAGCTAAAGACTGAAGCCAGTGGTGCTGAAGGTTTTTTTGCTGTGATGTTGTGTTAGACTTGGACTAAGGGACTCTGTTACCCTGCAGAGAGTAGTAGAATGATTTTAAAATGGATTGGTTACTGAAGATATTTGTGGGGAAACTGAGGCAGAGTGCTGCAGTGCTGGATCTTGCTGTGATGAGATGCTCTGAGACGGTGAGTCTTGTATCAGTGCCCATCTTGAGAAAGCAGAGCAGGTTTGATGGCATTTAAAGCCAATGCCAAGGTAGATCACTCATGTTACAATTGACTGCCTAGCACTCTCACAAGCTACAACATTAGGTTGCAGATGACTGGCACTCAAAAAAAGAAATGGTCATCTGATGCCTCTGTTCCTACCAGGAGGGTTGTGGTATGCAAGAGAGAGAGGCTCTTAAAATCTAATGGAGAATCCAGAATATAGGAAAAATATCACTATATCCGGTCCATAATTAACAATCCAGTATCTTGATTCTCCTCCTCATTCCATTCACTGACTGCACAGAGTTTGGGCTTTCAAGATTTTTGTCAGTAACTATCCCAGGGAGAGGAAACAGGGGTATTTTTTCTAGGATTTTTACAATTTAACAAAATGTCTGTAGCTTAATTAATCTAAGCTGGACCCGCCTGCGCGCAGCAAGGTCCTTAACAGCTTCCAGGTGAAGTAATGAAAGAGTTGTGAAATGTAATTCAGTACTGAAGGCAGCCTTACTCTCTTCAGCAACTGCTTGTGATATTCACTTGCGACAATGATTGCATGCCCATTTTAAAGGGAGATTTTAATTATTAGCATGAACAACATGGGCTAGTGCTTCATGGAGGTGAATGACTGGGAGGGCCAGTTCCCTGTCAAGCTTTTAATTGGGAAGCGCTCAGAATGGGCCCAGGTAACAACCCCCAGTGCCGACAGGATATGATCCCATGGAGCAAATGATTGCATGATAGCTTTGCTACTGAAATGCATCATTTGGCATTGCTTCCAGCTCACCAGGCAGGTATCCAATTAGTCACACAAAAGAAATCAATCCAATTTTCTTTTGCCTCGTACTGCAGAATCCCATTAATTTTACAAACTCTTGTTAGTACCTTCAATCTCCAAAACATTACCCAAGGATATTCTTTACTGTGTGAGCAACAGGGAATCAATAAGGGCTCTGGAAAGGGGCAAAAACAGTAGAAAGAGTTAATAGTAATTATTTATAGAAAGCAATCTGAATCATTTTAAATTTAATTTGAAGTCCAATATTTAAAGATTCTTGAATACTAAAGCCATTTTAATCATGTTTATCCTGTGTCTTATTGAGTAGGACCAGAGTATTACTCATTCGTGTGTGTGTGACCCTGAGTTATCAAGGACATGCTGGGCAAGCAGCCAAAGGTAATACAAGCTCAATAATAATAATCTATACTTAAAGTTAACATGATGGCTGTTACGCCACAGCCATGTTGACTGGAGGGGGTTAGATCCTCTAGCCCTGGTGACTGCTTGACTTAGTACTTGTTTTAGTGCATGAGAAACATTATAAAATTAAAACATCTCTCTTGCAAGGGGGGAAAGGCATGAAATAGAAGTAATTAAGAAATGGCTGAATATATGGAACGGGGGTGGTGGGGAGTGGTGAATCCAAAAGCAGCTTGTACTTGTTAAAACGGGCAATAAAACGTATCTGACACCAGGTACATAGCAGATTGCCATTGTGTGCTTCATGAGACCAGACCCAGAGATTTGCGGGACCTCTGTTCTATTTAAAGGACTCCACAGCCAGGATGCAGAATGAGAGATGGGAGAGACTCCTCACCAGTCCACCTTGTCCCATATTTCTCTCTATTGCGTATTTAATGTCTAGTTGAGTCATAAAATCCACAAGTGATGCAATTTCTTCTTCCATGACCTACCCCAGTTGGTGGCTGTCCTTATAGCTCAGTCCATGGGCTCTCAGTCTGGAGGTCATAACTACCCCTCGGGGGGAAGGCTGGTGAACAGGTTTCAAAGGTTGGGACCATCTTCCCTTTCCTTGTGGCTGGATGGATAGGAACTAGGAGGTCCCAGAGCCACCTTCTGTTGTAACAAGGGCTCATGGGATGTGAAAGGTGGAAAATCATTGGTGTAATCCATTCACTGTGAGGATGTTTTGCTTGATATTCATCCTAAATGTTCTGATTGCGCTAACTGAGGCTCTGGCTTCTCAAGTCTATAGAGCTGCTTGGAAGATTGGAAACACCTCCTTGGACCTGTAGCCCAACAGCATGACTGGGGCTAAGCTGGTATTGTCCTTCACTCTGTGCTGTGCTCAGGAAGCCCCAGAGTAGAATGCTGACAGGCTTGTAAAACTTGCAGATCTGGCCGTTTCGTTCCTGGGTAGCTCATGCATAAGGGCCTGCACTGAGAGGCTGTTTAGATACAATGTAGCGGGATAGCTGATGCCACTTGTGCTCTAGAAGAGCTGAAAGCCTGGTATTTTCTTAGGCTGTAAGGTCTTTGGGACAAGCATCATTTTCTTCTGCATTTGTACAGTACCTAGCGCAGTGGAGGCGTGGTTCATGAACAGGGTTCTGAGGCGCTGCAACAGGGTGATCACACGGCTCTGGCCCTAGAAGGGTAAAAGCAGCCCTGGAGAGGGCTGCAGCGCGTAAGAGAGATTAAGAACGGCTGGGGAAGCTGAGTGGGTAGCTGACCACAGCTGTGGCTGGCTGAATGAGGGCCCAGCTGACCCTGATAAGAGGACTGGGGGTCAGAAGCCGAGAGATATCCCTCTCACAGCCAGAGAGAGACTGGACCTGGCTGCTGGGAGCTGGGCTGGGGAAAAGCCAGAGGAGCTGGGGAGCTCCGGTCTGGAAAATCCCCAGGCTGCAGGCCTTGCTAAAAGCCGGAAAAGGTACTGGGGTTGCAGAGGGCAGCCCAGATACAGGCAGAGCAGCAGGTCCAAACCCCCTTGCCGATGATGAGTGGCAATTATACTGCAGACTGCCCTACTGAGCAGGGGCTCAATGGTGACTGGCAGTAGCCAAAGACTGAGGTGAGGTGGGGATAGGGGGTTGGGAGTTCCCTGGGGAGAGGAGACAGAGTGAGATTGTGGGGTACTGCAGGGGGCAGAACCTCAAGAGAAGGGGCACCGGGGTCCAGGAGGGACATGGGGAGCCAGCAGCAAGGCGAGACACTGGCCTGCAGAGGGCACTCCAGAGGCTGGTGAGCTAATTCCCTGGATGACCAGCAGGAGGTGCCGCAGCAGTGAGTCGTCACCCCGCCATATACGCCAGTCACAACTTTGAAAAAATGTAACCTGCCTACAGTTGATTTCAGGCACAAAAAGCCATTTATACATTTTCTAGTGCATATTTTGGAGCACCAATAGTAGTAGTTGCATTAAAAAAGCACCCAGATTGGAGCAGCCTTGTGCCAACACATAGCTAGAGAAAGTCCCTGCTTTTAGAAGAGATTATCAAAATGGGCAAAACAGACAAAGGGCGGGAGAAGAAACAAACAGGGGAAGTGGCTTGCCCACCAATGACTGTCGGAGCTTGGGCTAGAATACAGGTCTCCTGACTCTCATTCCAGGGCTCAATCCTCTAGATGACCCTGTCTCGCTAACATTAATAGTAACCATATTAATATTTAGTCACAAATAAAGCTTAAAACGAATCTTTACAGATTTTTACACGAGCATTTAGGAGCAAATACTAGCTTTCCAGCACCAGATGTACTTTCTGAAGATCACAGCATTCCAGTTTGAATCTTTTTTTTTTTGTATAGCACAGTTCCCTTACTTAGTATTTTTAATCACTGCTTATCTCATTGTTACAAAGAAGACCCTGACAAGCTCTCGCAATAACCGTGAGAGGGACTGTAGTAAATAAATACTATTTAAAGGTGACATTTCCAAATCAAGAGCTTAGATTTCCAGACAAACAGTGAGGCAGGTCTTATACTCACATCTGTATGTAGCATTATTCACGTAGTTTTTGCCTTAGTCTCAGGATTCCAAAAAATGATGTCCTGGTATCGTGCTATATGAAATCCC
This sequence comes from Gopherus flavomarginatus, assembly GCF_025201925.1. Lineage (NCBI taxonomy): Eukaryota > Metazoa > Chordata > Testudines > Testudinidae > Gopherus > Gopherus flavomarginatus. The sequence continues at coordinate 19,108,029 of NC_066626.1, read as the reverse complement.
GGACCCCTCTCTGTAAAATCTCCATTGATACTTAATACTTGGCTTCAAAACACACAGAGTTCAGCAAAACCCACAATGAACTTTAATATCATCATCGGCCAGGAACAGACCGCAACAAGCCATGCAGGAGGTTTGACCTCACAGAAGGCTGGCATCTCAGAAGGCTCTTCCCTGAAGAACAGTGTTTTCCAAACACCAAGATGAGCTCTGACATAGAAACTGCTTAAAGGGATATTGTCCACTACGTTTAAGATGAAAATTCAGGTTTTTATAAGAAAGAAAGAAAGAGAAAAATCTTTTTTTAAAAAAGAGGCACCAGGCGGCTGTTTCTAACAGTGTTTTAACCTATTTAGGAAGTATTCACAGGCTTGCAACACATTGCTATGTGCATATCAGGGAGAAAATGAAAATCATTACAACAGAGGACTTTTGTTTAGAGAAATATTTATACAGTAATATAATTGTCAGCTCTGTCTATTTAAAAGGGAGATATGTTGTAGAGCGAATCTCTTTACACTACCCAGAACATATTGTTTTCTGGAGGTTTTATTAAATTGAGTGAAACTTCTGATATTTATCAAGCCAGGAAAATTTATCAAATGCTAATATTTATTTTTTTTTAAAAAAATGGACAGGTGTGCTTGATTTTGTGTTTTAGGGTGTTTTGTTTTTTTGAAAGGAAATGTACTTTGAGTATTGAGTAAGTGGTAATCAAATACCTAATTCAAGATTTATTTATTTTTTTTAAATAGCGAAAGCAGGATAATGATTGTAACTAGAACAGGCAACACAGATATGTGTTAATGTTAAACCTATTATCATGACAAACTCAGAATATTAATCTACTATTCAGAGTGCTGCTGAGTTTGATTCCGAATAATGTTCTACCCAGTTTCTCAGTGTGGGCTGGGGACACTGCATGGACCATCCAATCAGGAAGCCATTTGAGGGAGAGTGCCTTCTATCATTAGTTAATCCCCTGACTGAAGAAAAGGAACTAGGCCAACAGACTGACAGGAGCTCTTTCCATCCATTTCTCAGGCAGTGGGGAATGATTACCACACATGCCAGTTTAGAGGAGAGGGAACAGGGGAATCAAGGCCTGACCAATGCCCACAGAAGTCCAGGGAAAGTCTCCTATTCATTTCAGTGGGCACTAGACTGGGCCCTCTGTGAAGATCCATAGGTCTTTGGCAAGGCTCTAAAGGACGCCAGGACAAACAGATTGTAATCTGAATGTTGTTTTATGTCCCCCCAGTTCAGTGCTGACAAATTGCTCTAAGCTCTTTCAACAAAGATACAATCTTCTGTCCCACACCAATCTTTCTCAGCATAACAACGTAGGGTTTCAGTCCTTCAGATGAGGATCTAAATAATGGTTTTGCTGTGAAGATATGTCATCCATGGAAGGCAACTGACACAAAAATGTAGTGACAGATGCTGTGTGCATTGGAGTGTACCTGATGGCTCTTCCATACAGTCATCCAGCCACTAGCACAGGGGTGGGCAAACTGTGGACCGGGGGACACATCTGGCCTCCAGATGCTTTAATCCAGCCCTCGAGGTCCAGCTGGGGAGTGGGGGCCAGGGCTTGCCCTGCTCCACATGGCTCCCAGAAGCTGTGGCATGTCCCCTCTCCGGTTCCTACGCATAGGGGCAGCCAAGGGGCTCTGCACGCTGCTCCCGCAGCTCCCGTAGGCTGGGAACCATGGCCCCTGGGAGCTGCAGGGGTGGTGCCTGTGGACAGGGCAGCGTGCAGAGCCGCCTGACTGCGCCTCCACATAAGAGCCAGAGGAGGGGGACATGCCACTGCTTTTGGGAGCTGCTTGAGGTAAACACCATCTGGAGCCTGCCCCCCTGTTCCCCTCCTGCACCCCAACCTCCTGCCCCCCTTCCTCCAAACCCCTCAGTCCCAGCCTGGAGCACCCTCTTGCACCCCAAACCCCTCATCCCCAGCCAGAACCCTCACACACACCCCGCACCGCAACCCCCACTTTCGTGAGCATTCGTGGCCTGCCATACAATTTCCATACCCAGATGTGGCCCTCAGGCCAAAAAGTTTGCCCGCCCATGCCCTAGTATAACGACCCTCCAGCAGTCTGTGTTCATGGAAACTTAACACTCATAGGCTGTTTATTACATTGTTACACTACATTATTAGTTTGTATTGCAGTAACACAACGGGGCTCCCTCGTTGTGCTAGGCATTAGTACTCTGTGTAATAAAGAAGAGCTCAGAGTCTTAGCATGGGGAGAGAGACAACAGGAAACCATAACGAACAAATAGGAGACAATAAACCAAACAGCTGCTGCAATTATAGAATGACTAAAATGTTGTAGGCCTGATTCTGCTCTTGTTTACACCCATTGTAAAGCAGGAATAAGGCTGCAATTGTCCTTGGAGTAACCGCAGCGTAAAATCTGAATCAAGTCTGAGCGTGTATCTGCCAGCCCTTAAAAACAGAGCCATCCCATTGCAACCATGAAACTGCCTTGTGTTCACAGCAAATTGAAGATGAGACCATAAGAGTGCTTTGCTATAGAGTCATGGAGAGACACACCAGGCCTATATCCGAGGCCTACAGTAGATTACAGAAGCATACCTAACAGTCTTGATCAGCTTATTTGGTCGAGAAAGTATCATATGGCTTAAGGGGATAGAAAACTCCCTTTTTCGATAATGACTCACGTGGGGATTTCCCCTTGTTTCAGTATTAGCCTTGCTGGATTTTTTCTTCTTTCCTACCTGCTTTGCTGCTAGGAGATTGCTCATTATAACCCAGAATTAAAAAAAGATCCAATCTTGTCAGCATGGGTCTGAGTCATAAAGTGCGGAGCTCTCTCGGGGAGGTGAGAGCACTCAGCAGTTCCTACAAGCCAGCCTTTCGGAAAGAACGTCCCTCATTATGGTGCAGAGCGGTGCGAAGAAAGCCATTTGCTGTGCACAACAAGAATGTTGGTCTACAAAACCCAGGAGCTATGCCACGTATGGTGGTTTTTGTTAAATATTTGTATATATGTATAGCCAGAGCTGCCTTGTAACAGTCACTCTACCTATAGACCTGTGGCCAAATTCACACTCACTGTGAAACTCCCTTAGGCCTGTTGAGAGCCACTCTACCCCTGTGTAAGGGAGTCTATGCATTGAGGAGCTAGAGGAAGGTGTGAGTTAAGGTGGGATGGAGCCTAGTTTAATTGGCAGCTTCTTTCAGCTGCTTGGCTTGTAACAAACATCAGCTTAGCGCTACTTACACCCACTCCTGATATAGAAGGCTTTGTAAAGAGAGTCTAAGTTACTATATGGGGGAGAATGGCATGAATCTAACTTACCCATACTCACCATCACCTCTGAATTTGGCACCCACTGTTAACATCAAACTATAATATAGTAATTACTAAGTAATACCTAACACTTACAGTAGCACTTTTCAACAGTGGATCTAAAAGTGCTTTATAAAGGAGGTCAGTACAATTATCCCCATTTTAGAGATGGAGAAACTGAGGCAAAGAGGTGCCCTGACTTGCCCAAACTTACCCAGTAGTCCAGTGCAAGAGCTGGGAATACAACTTCTGAGTACCAGTCTGTTGCCCTATCCACCAGACTACACTCCTCTGAAGAGAAACCAAGAGTAAAACCCTGAGATTGTTGGAAAGACAAAACCAAACGTTATGCAGTGTTAAAAATACCCTCCCCGCCCCATCAGTTGAAGCTTCCTCCTCTACAGTGATAGTGTTTCTTAATGAGGCCTGATTTGTTTCAAAAGGCCCAAATACATTGACTTCAATGGGAGCTCTTGGGTGTTTGGTAGTTGAAAATCACTTATTTAGGCAGATAGCTAAGAGTTTAGGTGCCTAATTTTAATCCCCCTGAGAACAAGGGAGGAGGCTTTAAGAACAAGACACGTGGCATTAGGAAGAAGAACTTATTTTAAAAATATTGGCTCCCTCAACCAGATAATTCAGTAAGGTGACATTTGTGAATTTGCTAACAGCACCAAAGGGGCAACCCCCTCCTAGGTCAAAATAAACAAGCCCACTAAATTTCCATTGAAGAACTATGAAATACTCTGCCAGCCTTGCTTTCTAGACTTCAATATAGCACTGAAGAAACCAGATAATACATGCACATCACAAGTATGCTGCATAGGTACATGTTTTATGGTCTTCATCCTGCTCTCATTCTAGGTGGTGACAAAATTCCCATTGAACTTTAAGGGAAGCAGGATTGGTCCCAGCATATCTGTCCCTAATTTCCTGCTTTCCCCGTGAATCTCTAGCTGCTATCTTTTGCCACCTGTGATTGTTCTTTTTTTATTTCCTCTCTCCAGGAAGTCTGTGTCTGCTTATCTATTTGCTTAAGCCAGCACAAAAGTCTCTGTGGCTTTTTATCTGTAGTTACTCTTTATAGAACATCTGCTTACAGTCCAGTAGTCGTCCACATCTTTGAAAACAACCAATGCTTTTACTGATTTGTCTGAATCCTGTGTAAAATAGTTACTACTGTACTTCCAAAAATGTTCCCATTCTATTGGGAGAGCGCACACTAAAACAGTAGGCATCCAACAATATGATCAAGCAAAAGCAGAAAGACAGAAAGCACTTTCCAACAGGGCTAATGCATATAATGGTACTGTATAACGTATTGAAAAGACAGCAATGTGTTACATCCTGGGTTGTCAACCTGGGTATTGCACTTAACTGTTGTGAAGTTGTGACCGTCCTGCTATTCTCTTCTTTTTAAATGAAAATGTGGTGGGTTCTGGAGTGGCTAGATAGATGGTAGATGGGTGTGTGTGGATTTATATATTTCTATTGCTGTAGCTCCTGAGGGCTCTATACAGAAGTCAGTGCCCCGTTGTACAAGGCATGTACAAACATATAACACACAGCCAGCCCATGTCCCAGAGAGCTCACCGTCTAGGATGCAGACAATACGCAGCTGGAGAATAAGCTAACCCACGGTGGGGAGAGGGATAGGAAGGCAAGGTAATCGCAGAGATGGGTGCACTGAACAAAGTCAAAGTCCTACGGAGCTATGGAGTCAGTCACAGATGGAGGATCACGTTTTTTATTTTTGTGTACGTATTCTAAGAGCTGATACACTTGTGCCTGCTAGTTCTGCTACTGGGAAGAAAAGGTGCTTCTTCTGGACTCAGTCCTGCTCCCACTGGAGTCTTTGGCATAGAGCAACTCGTGTGAGTTCAAGCCCCTTAGGAGTACTCGCTATTGGGTGATTTACATTAGGTAGCTTGGTACAGCAATCTTGGTTACCAATAGAACATCCTCACCTCAGATAAGCATATAACATACAGCACAGCTGGATTTTCCACAGCGCCTGAATATCCCTAAAATCTGCCCCAATGTCTCTAACAGCTCCGACTGAAGAGCTGGGAGATAGTCCTCCAGTGTCAGTCCTTCCCTGCCTTTAGTGGCTTTTCAGCATCTCCGCTGGGCAGGCAGGGATCAGGGAGGGGCACGTGCTTTTGTCGGTTAAACATAATCATGTGTAAATTTAGTGTTGACAAAAGAGGGACACGAATAGTATAGGCTGGAGTTCTTCTGGGTGCAGACACGATTCCAGGTTTTCTCCTTCATGTTGCTCCTAGACACCCAGAAATTAGAAATGAATGTGAGAGGCTTGGTTACTTAATGTAGTTAAGGTCATTCAAGAGACCTATGGTAGAGCCAGGTACACTGCTAAATGGTGCTGTCTCCCTTTACTATACCAAGTAGGATCGTTTCATGGGTACTTTGACCTCCCACCTGTTTGTGTTTTCCTAACGTAGTGTCTCTTGTTTGGTTAGACTGCCAGCATTTTGGGGTAGGACCTGTTGTTTTTTTAATTTAATGTATTGTGTTTATACAGCCCAGGTTCCTGACTGCAGTACAAACAATAAGTGATATTATTATTTTAGACTCACTTCCCCTTCATAGTCTATCTAGATTGTCTTAAAATTCTTCCTCGTTACTACTCTTCTCATAAATGCAGAATGAGCTGGATCATTTCTGAGCATCCTATTATTTTATTAGGTAGGTTTCTGAAATACATCACCTCCATTTCACATGAAGTCTAAAAGGCATCCTATGAGTTACATAGACACTTGTATCCTTGAGGTTGTTGTTTGCTGAGTTAAACCCAACATGTTAAAAGTGCAGAAGGAGAACTAGAGCTTGTATTAAAATTGCCTGAGGGTTTTTGGACTGGTTCATAAAAATAGCTGCATCAAAAATCTGAAAAACAAATTCAGCACCAAATAGTTTCTAGTGCCCCCATCTATTTCAACTAGTGTGATATTAATAGAATACACAACAGCAGGGAGTGGGAAAATCAATGTATTCTCACTCACATAAGGGACTGACTAAATGACTCTCAAATACAAAAATAAATAAATGGCTCCCCATGATAATCTGAAACTGTATTATGCTGGCTGAAACAACTTGGCTTTTTAACTGTAACCTAACATGTTAAATTCAATCAGTTTTATTTGAGGCCATAGATAGATTGAGTGATCAATCTCCATTACCTTGGGCTCTCTCTCTTTTTTCCCCCACCTCCTCATCTTTGTGTTACCATTTTTCTTCTTACTAGACATCTCAGTTCATTTCTGTGAGCCTTCTTCCTCTTAATGGCTGAATTCCATATTTAACAATAAACCCCTCAGACATCTAAAGGGAAGTAAGTGTGTGTGTGTGTGTGTGTGCGTGTGTGCATGAAAGAGCAATGACAATTTTAAAATAATAGAGGCTCATTAACACTTTTGTGCACTGCTGTCGCTGGATAAATAACATATTTTAGCTTTCACAAATGGGATGTTCAAATGGGATGTTCAGATGCCATTTAAAAAAAATCTCCCTCTCCCTTCCCTTCTCCTCCCCCACCTCCCGTTGTATAATTGGCAAACAGGTATCTTCCCCCCCCTCAACCCTCTGAGAAATGGAATGAGGACATAGCAATTAACTCTCCAGTTCCTGCAATCAGAATGCTAATCACATCCTTAGCAACTGCTTGGTCACTACGGTACTGGCACCATCCCTAGCTCAAATCCGTTCTTAGTCATTCTCATAGTAACTTTGGTCAGAGCAGAGGTTATGCACACTTGCTGACACGCCGCCAAACGATCCCATCAATCTCCATTCTGCAAAGTCGGACCTCATTGCAAATGAAAGCAAGCTGGGAGGCTCAAAAGGCAGCCATTAACTGGCCAGAGAACCCAGGCTGTTTGCTTTTCAGACCCAGCGTGTAAATGACAGACCGACCGTTTCTCTACAGCCTCTCTGCTCTAATAGTCTTAAATGTGAGGCTAATGAACTTTATCTTTCAACTCCATTGAACCTCATTATACTGTAAATACCCCTTGTGTAACATCTTCCAGTGAATCAGCTGCCAAAAACAATAACGATGCTATCAATAAAGAACTATGGTCTAAAAAACAGCCCAACTAGATTCATTTTTCTCAGTAAATGTTTGCCCTATGAAGAGTAGAGACAAACTACAGAAGATGTAATAGAAGAATTATAGATGTCCTGATACCTGAGGATACTGAAAGAATCGATCAGTAATATTCAGTCAATAGATCAAAATTCTAGTCCTGCTGAAGTCAATTGACTCATGTGTCACTAAGATTTGACCTGTTAAAATGGCTCAGTTTCACTCACCAGTTCTCATTTGGCCAAAGTCTCTCAGATCCACCACTATAAATCCAGAGTAACTACTGTATGCAGGTGAAACGAAGAGGAATTTGTATCTCATCTAATCTATAATGAGCAATCTTCCAGACCAGGTGTGAACTACTGTAACCAGGTTTCATTCATTGGATATTTGGAGTCAAATTCACCAGCTCGCTCTAGTGCTTTGAGCCACTCCAGCAACACAAACCAGTCATAAGCCCAGTTTGCTGGTCCATTAAAGTGAGCTTGTGAGTGACAACTTTGCATTGCCAGAGGAGTATAAAACAGCCGGCATGTGTTCATGAATCTAGCCCTTAATTTTTAAGTGACAAAATTCTTGTCTATGGAATGGATCCTTTTACACTAGTCGGCAAGTACCCAGAGAAGGAAATCATAGTTGGAAGGAGGAGAATGAATGTGGCCTATTCAAAGTATGTGAGAGCCCATTTCATGTGTCAATCTCTAGCTATTGGGGATACAAGGAAACAACTCCTGGGGGCAGGTGATTCCAAATCTTCCTAATGCCGGATTTCTCCCTCTGGAGAAGCTGGTATTGGCCCCTGTGAGAGGCAGGATGCTGAACTAGCGGGTTTGGCCCAGTATGGTAATTTCTATGTTCAGATTCGGAGAACACATTCAGATATAAGGTCTGGGTGTTGAGATGCTGTAGAATAGATCGTTATTAACCCAGAGATCTGTCTAAGCATCAGATAGATGCATGGCTTCAAAATGAGGGGCAGAGTGGACATTTTCAGTAATGGCAGCATTTACTATATATTTATAATTGGAAGATATAAATTCTCCATTTTCCTAATTGATTCCTGTAACAGAGATGCACTGAGTGCTGTATACAGCTCTCTGATTGCTGGGCAAACATTATTGCAGTGTCAATATTTGCTCTTATTTTCCTAGAGCTATCATTGTCTGAGAGGCTATAATTCATTTGGGACAATGCTCTAGTAGTTTTGTATTTAATACACATGGAAAGTATCTGGCAAATTAACCTACTTTTTAGTTTGCAGTGAAAACAGTTGTAACTTCATTGCTAAGATTGAAGGCCAAGATGTTCAGAAGTGACTACTGATTTTGGGTGCCTCTTTTTTTATTCTTACCCTATTGAAGATACCTTTTAAAGGGGCCTGGATTTTCAAAGGGTGGGGGCTCAGAATTCATACTCACTTTAAGGCCCTTTTACACTGCCAGAGAGAGGCTGCGTAACCATGTTGGTCCTTCATCTTCTCATGCCCCATCTCCATCTGCTCTGACTGTTCCAGCCGCTTGTGGCATTTTTTTCTTGACTCTGGTAAGCTCTTTAGGGTAGGCACTATCTCTTACTATGTGTTTGCACGGCACCTCACGCAACAGGGACCTCCATCCTGATTTGTGTCTCCTGGCACTACTGTAACATAAACTAATCGATGATAAATGTGCCCCAAACTTTTATGCTGGCTGTGGGGGTTCCGTTGCCTGCAAGAGAAGGAGTAAGCAATACACCCAGATCTGGTCTGATTTTATTGTGGAGGGAATGGGGAGGATAGTGGATTGAGCAGGAGGAGGGAGAAGCTATATTCCGCTCTAGCCAGGGATAAATGAGACTTACCAATTCCTAAAGGGCTTATCTTTTTAATTACTACATGGCGCTGCCATGTAACCCTAGAGCATGAGCAGTAAACCTCTCGCTACTGCTGGTGGGTCCTTGGAGACTTCCTATGACTGCAAGTTTGGCCAAGTTGTCTGAATTGACCCTAAAAGTCATGCAAACCACAGCATGGGATCTTCATGGTATATATCCTACTTACAATAGGGTATTTTTGATATGTTGTTTGGGATGCACCACCATGGAGCAGTACTTCAGGTTATTCCGTTGGTCCTTGAGTCTTTTACATATACATAATTGTGTTTCAGATAATACTATTCCCAGTTTGACAGATGATCACTATAATTTATGGTAAGGAAATGACTAGGGAGTCCCTTCTGTGTCTGGAAGGAAGCCAGAACTAAAGAATATTGTGAGAAATAAGTGCCTGGGTGCTAGACCTCAATATAGGACTAGGTATTGGTTGAACAGTGTTCATCTATTTCAGATGTACGGAGCTAGACATCCATACCAAGGTCTTCTCACAGCCAGATCTGAACGGAGAAGCTGCAATTCTGAAAGGATATGATTGACTACAGGTTATTCATAATTGGTGCTTTGCTTTGCTTACTGTAATATCCATTTTTCACCCTGTTCTGTGTTCCAAAGGGCAGAATTTGGTCTCGTGTGTGTAAAAGGGTGGGGAGAGGGAGAAAAGCATCTTTCCATGGGCAACTAAAATGGGTCACTCCTCTGCAAGCTGATTTGAGAGGAAGCCCGGGGTCCAATATTCATTTCTCCTTACATGCATGGAAATTCAAGTTGCATGATTGAAACCTCATCCAGAATATTGGAGTCAAAATCCAAAGTGTGGATCTGAGAAGAGTTTTGCCAGATCTGTTCAAAAACTTATATGAGACGTTACCAAGATCCTGCTGACCAAGAACTCATTTTGCTGATTAAAATGATGATCATTGTGACACACTGGCCTGTGCGGGCTAGAGGTCCCCCTCTGTGCCCAATCCACAGAGGCTATGAGTCTTACAGAGCTCCAACTGGAGAACATTAGTTTAAGCTGTAGCCACTCACGCTTTTAGCTTTAGAGGTCTCCAGTTCAGTCCCCAATATGTCAGCCAAGATCATAGCTGGACCAGACACCTTGCTTTTTGTTCTTCCTTTCTGCCAAAGCTTCCTCTGACAGTCAAGTTGATGGTCCAGCATTAACCAACAAAATAATTTGAATTTCAAAATAAAGACAGCTTCCCAGCTGATAAACTATTTTCTGAGTCCTCAAGCATTCTCCCTCTCAGCCCTCCTCCCTGTCATGTCTTTTTCTGCCACAAGTTCACCTGGACCTTGCTGCAACTGATAACACTTCCAGTAGCAACCCTTGCAGATTTGTCTCTGGGACAAGTTCTGATCTGACCCCAGTTTTACACTAGTGTAACGGCATAGACTTCGATGGAGTTATTTTTGGTTTGCACCACGATAAATGAGATTGTCAAAATCAATTGGTTGGTCCTCCTTGTTGACTTTTCTCTAGACTCTGACTTGAATAATGAAAAATGAATTTTAATATGCTGTTCTTGAACTCTAGCAGCCCTAATATAAACGATTCATGGCCTGGTTGTCATTGCCATTAAGGTCCCTTTACACCACTCCACAGCTTGATGGAATCAGTAAATTGATATAATTTGTCACTTATACCCACTTTAAGATCCTTTATGCTGCTAGAACAATGTACAAAGGCCTTTATGAAAATGAGAATCAAGCCCTTAATGACTATTTTGTAGCACCAAATACTTGTAAGCAAAAATGGCTGGTCTGTTCTTAATCTCTTCCACTGCATTTATAAAATCAAAAACATAAAGACCAGCTCCTGTACGACAAAGATCCTTCCTGCTGGATTCCTCAGTAATAGGAGAATTGTAGCAAAAAGCTACCCAGTTGCAGGAGAATTTCAGATGTGCTACCAACAGTTGGCTACCAGAACCTAGATCAGTACTTTCCTATGGATATGGGCTTTGTAGTCTAATAGAAAAGACGAAAGGAGGAAATTAACAAGAAGAAACTTCAGAAAATAGAAACAGGATTATCTACTAGGGATGCCATTTCCTCCTAGATCCCATTTAAGGCCCTGAATCTGGGAAGCCCTTAAGCATGTGCTTAATTTTAAGCACTTGTCTAAGTGCCCTTTGAGCATAGGAATGCCTTCCTGAAGTGGAGCCCTGAGTGCTTTTTCCATTCTCTGGCTCTATAGAGCTTCTCCTCCCCTCCCCCTCCTTACGTACAATGGATCTCTGAAAAGTTTCTCTTTTCACATTGCTAAATATGGTGGGTGGGTGGATCACCATGGGAGGCAACTTATTCCAATAGTAAGTTAGGGAATAGATTATAAAAACAACAGCACATACCCAGCTATTTAAAGAGGAATTTGTGTTTCTAAATCATTTCAAGTTCACTGTAACCTTGAGAACTAAATATACATACTTACTGACCCAGGATCTGAGTTTTGTATGGATGTTCTTTTTTCTATAAATACACCAGCTTAGTACGTTTTGGAAAGCCATAAATTAGCACCAAAGAGACTAACAAATAATAATTTCTTGCATTTTTGTTTTAAGTTGAGTCATCTCTGGGTGGTTTGGGCCATCTTTTGGACACTTGCCACAGTACATTTCTTCTGGACATTTTTAATGTGTGGGAAAATGTTTCCAGTGCTTTTTAATACACTTGATAAAAAGGAAGGCTTTTTTCTTTAATTGCACCTCAGGAGCCTTCTCCTATTGACAATGAGTCACTGTAAGATTTGCCTCTGATTTTCAAAGAAGCATGATCAGTCCCTACGATCAGTGGAGGAAAATGACCATTTTAGATCAAAATTTCTGGGGCCAAGATTGTCAAAAGTGACTAGTGATTCCTCAGGGTGTTTTTTGTTTGTTTTTTTTGGAGTGCCCAACCTGAGCCACCTTAAAGGAGCCTGGTTAGGAAAGGGCAGGGGCTCGGCTCTTTGTAAAAGTCACTCTTCAGGGTGTCTCAGGATGGAGATAGGGGTTTACCCACTGGCACATGGCTTGAGAATCCACTTGAATCCAAGAGAATCTCACTTGGAACCAGGGACAATTTGTATAGCGGGGGTGCTGAGCAGGGACGGCTCCAGGCACCAGCGCACCGTGTGTGCGCCTGGGGCGGCAAGCCGCAGGGGGCGTCCTGCCAGTTGCTGTGAGGGCGGCAGTCACGCTGCCTTCAATGGCATTTCTGTGGGATGTCCACTGGTCCCGCGATTTCGGCAGTAGTTCAGCAGCGGGTACGCCGAAGGCGCGGGACTGGCAGACCTCCTGCAGGCATGCCGCCAAAAGCCGCCTAACTCCCATGCTTGGGGCAGCAAAATACATAGAGCCGCCCCTGCTGCTGAGAGCCATTCAACCAAACTGTATATGATGGAAACCACTTCAAGCCAGGGGTGCAGCGTCACCCCCACCCCTAGTTCCAGCAGGTCTGCTTGGAACCCAAAACCTGAGACGTCCAGAACACTAGTCACTCTTGAAAATATTGCCCCTGCCTGTGTGTCACTTTGATAGAAACTAATAGCTGAACCTCTAGAATGGAGAAAAGTAAGGGATTTTTAATTTAAATTTTTACTACTTCTATTTCTGTTCTTCCTGAATACTTCTATTACTTTCTTTTTTTAAAAGATATTAAACTTCCTGGAACAGTCTATACATAGCACAAGCACTCGCGATACACAAACCAAGTGGGGACTATAACCTGCATTCATTACTCACTCCCGTTGGCTACAATGACCTTAACTCTGCAATTTGCTTCCTCGTGTGGCCTGATAGAGCCCAAGTCTGCTGACCACCTGCCAGAGAGTGCCCTGTGCATCTGTTTACTCAGGGGCTAAGCTGGGAGAAGGGGGTTATAGCTCATGCTGTGGGATTTTACTTGATGTTCTTTTAGTTTAATGTGAACATTTGGGGCCATATTGCACAGCTGTCAAGCACTGACCTAGGTGACTAATCCCATTGATTATTGTATGTGCTCTATGGGAATGTCTACACTGCAATAATAAAACCTGCTGTACTGAGTCTCGGAGCCCAGGTCAGCACAGGGCCACCCAGAGGATTCGGGGGCCTGGGGCAGGGCTGGGTCTTTGGGGGCAATTCAGTGGCAGGCCCCTCTTGGAGTGAAGGACCCACTGCTGAATTGCCACTGAAGAATGAAGCCTAAGTGCCGCCGATTGAGCTTTTTTCTTCCTTTCTTTTTTTCCCTCGCCACTTGTGGCACTTGTACTCACTGGGCGGCGCTCCGAGGCTTCGGCAGCACTTCAGCGGTGGGTCCTTCACTCGCTCCGAGTCTTCTGCTGCATTGAAGAACCAGCCGCCAAAGTCCCAGAGCGAGTGAAGGACCCGCTGCTGAAAACCCGGAGCAGCTCGCAGGGGCCGGGGCCTGAGGCAAATTGCCCCACTTGTCCCTCCCTCCCCCCCTGTGGGCGACCCTGGGTCAGCAGGCTCGGTCTGGGGCTGCAGGCTATAAAATTGGTAGTGTTTACATTCAGGCTCGGGGCAGGCCAGGCTCTGAGAACCTGCAAAAGGAGGTGGTAGGTCTTAGAGCCTGGGCTCTAGCCTGAGCGTCTACACTGCTATTTTTAGCCCCACAGCCCAAGCCCTGTGAGCCAGAGTCCCCTGACCCAGGCTCTGAGGCTTGGTGCCATGTGGGTGGGGAGGGGTGGAGTTGTTGCAGTGTGGACATACCCTTATAGGCCCCAGTCCTGTGAAGGCTTAACCAGACTCATTGAGAGTAGCCCCACTGACTTCAGTGAGACCAGCGGTGAGCTGGAGCCGGTTCATGCATACCGGCTGTTAAATTTTGAAGTGGTTTTAGAACTGGTTGTTAACCCGCTTCCCTGAGAGGAGGGGGCGCTGTGGCTTTGAAGGGCTCTGGCCGGGAAGGGTGTAATTCCTCTTCTGGCCGCCAGGGGCGCTGCGCTGAGGGAGCCATGTGGGCTGCCGCCTGGCCCTGTTGCTGCTGCTGCTCCCCTGGCCCTGGGGCTCCCGCTGCTGCCTGCTGGGTCCCTGGCTGCTCTGCTGGGCTGGGCTGCATCCTGCTACTTGGGCTGTTCCGAGACACTATCCCCGTGAGTACCCCACACCCCTGCCCACAGCCAGCCCCTGTCTCCAGCCAGCCCTGCACCCCTTGTCTCCAGCCAACCCTTGCTGCACCCCCTGCAGCCGGCCCTGCCCTGCCTCCAGCCAGCCCTGCACCCCCCTGCCCTGCCTCCAGCCAGTCCCCCCCCGTCTCCAGCCAACCCTGCACCCCCTTGCCTCCAGGCACCTTTGCACCTTCCTGTCTCCAGCCAGCCCTGAACTGCCGCCTCCAGCTAGCCCTGCCCCATGCCCATGTCTGCAACCAACCAGACGTCCACTGGTGCCCTGCAGTTCCCAGGGCAGTAACCCTGCACACCTGCTTCAATGAGGGGGACAGGGCAGGGCCGGTGCAACCATTTAGGCAGACTAGGCGGTTGCCTAGGGCGCCGAGATTTGGGGGCGCCAAAAAGCGCCCCCACATTTTTTTTAAATGGTTGAGCAGCCGCTGCTGCTGGGACAGAGAGGGAGTCTGAGCTGCCGGCAGGAGCCGGCAGCCCAGGGTGTCCCCCCGGTCAGGGCGCCGTTGCCGGCAGCCCAGGGCTTCCTCTGGGTCAGCGCACCAGCAGGGCCGCCCAGAGAGGGGGGCAAGAGGGGCAATTTGCTCCAGGCCCCACAAGGGGCCCCCACGAGAGTTTTTCGAGGCCCCTGGAGCGGGGTCCTTCACTCGCTCTGGGAGCCCCGGAAAACTCTCGCGGGGCCTGGGCCCCTGGAGCTTCTTCTGCTCCCGGTCCTCGCTGGTGGGGGTCCTTCCGCTCCGGGGTGGAAGGACTCCCCACTGGTGAATTACCGCTGAAGTGGGACCCGCTGCCAACATGCAGCCTAGTCTTCGGCGGTAATTCGGTAGCTGGGGGCCCTTCCTCTCTGGGACCAGTCGCTGAAGTGCTCCGGAGACCAGCGGCGGGGGCCCTCCGCCACAGAATTACCGCTGAAGACCCGGCTGCACTTCGGCAGCTGGTCCCGCTTTGGCGGCAATTCGGCGGTGGGGGTGCCCCGCGGCAGGTCTCCGGGGCACTTCGGCAGCGGGTCCTGGAGTGGAAGGGCCCCCCGCTGCTGAATTACTGCCAAAGCGGGGGGCCCCCCGCCGCCGAAGACCTCAGGCCCCTGGAATCCTCTGGGCTGCCCTGGCGCGCCACTGGCAACCCAGGGATGTTCCCTGGGTCAGCACACCGCTGCCGGCAGCCGACAGCCCAGGGGTTGCACTGCGCAGTCCTGCTTGGAGAGGATGCGGAGCAGAGGTGAGCTGGGGTGTGGAGATACCGCAGGGATCCTCAGGCCAGGGGGTGGGGAGCTGCCACGGGGGCGGGGAGCTGCTGCAGGGCTAGGGGTGGCACAAGGTGGAAGTTTCGCCTAGGGCGCAAAACTTCCTTGCACCGGCCCTGGGGCAGGGAGCAGCTGGGACCCACACGTGCGATCAGACAGCAAGTGTGAAAAATCGGGATGGGGGTGAGGGGTAATAGGAGCCTATATAAGAAAAAGACCCGAAAATCATGACTGTCTCTATAAAATCAGGACATCTGGTCACCCTAGCACACATCCCAGGAGTGGCCGGGCCCCACACATGTGATACTGAGCTCATTTCTAGTTCAGGCCCATCTTTTTCAAAAAGAACTTTAGGTGGGGTTAACATACAGCTGTATTTTTCCAGACATGTCAGGCTTTTTGGTTCTTAAATCACCATCTGGGAGGAATTTTTAAATTTTAGAAATTCCTCTTGGGAAAATACGGATGTATGGTAACCCTATTGGTACAAAAGCTACATACTGTGGCACATCCCTTAAATCGGAACTTTTTATAGGGAACCGGTTGTTAAGATTTTGGCAGCTCATCATTGAATAGGACTCATTGCCTGCAGTAGGATTGCTCAGGGTGAGTTAATCATGAGTGAGGTTTTGTAGGATGGGAGATGTAGTTTGTATATACCTCCTGATGGCATGAGACTATTTTATACACACTCTGCCAGCATCTGGGAGACAGCTGGACTATCACTAACAGGATAGCGTTCTGGTTCAGGGGCCACATAATGGGAACGTGGGTAGGAAGAATTCCTTCTAACAAAATCTCATTTGTAACACTGAGGTGGGAGCCTAACAATTGCTCACTTTAACCCTCTACTGCCCAAGTTAATACAAGATGCAAACAAGAGGCTATGTGCTACCCTTGGTGCAGATGTAAGTAAGGCTCCCCATGTCTGGAGGGAATCAGTGAGGATAGATCTAGAGCTCTGAAAAGACAGGCCTTGCACTCTTCATTTTTTTTTCCCCCAGTGGCCTATGACTCTTGGGGGTACTCAAATAGCCTCCACCTTGAGCCTACGGAAGTGAATGTCCATAAGATCTTTCTGACTAGCCATCTACATTTTTAGATTCGTCTTACTGAAGTTGAGTATCGCCATGCTAGATCTTGGCTTGGCATGACTCTTCCCCAGTGGGTGTCAAACAGAGTTACGCTGTTGTTTTATTTAGTGGCTCTCACAGAGTTAGTACTTTGAACATGATTCAGATACGCATTCAACTGTCTGGTCTTACCACTCAGAAATGCTATCTCCTATGGCATCTTTCAGTTCTAGCGTTAGTCTCCCACCTCTGCGACCTAATCTGTCCTTGCTGTCCAGTTTAGACAAGTATTACAATAGCTTATTGATTTTTGTCATTTCACCATTTTTCAGAAATGCCCGTTATGTCAAATTCCTCTTCCATTGCCAGGCACACTACTTAACCTGTTAGCAGTTTTATGTTTCTGATTTATAGACATATACAAGATTTGTTTTTGACTATGTATCTATTTTTAAACAACTATGTTTGCCTGACTCCTTATTACTTTTCCACAATATGGTCTCAGTCCACCTCTCCCTTTTCAAGGTCAGCGGCCATTCTTGTTCCTGTTCCTCTGTACTGGATACACAGGTGCCTTTATATTACTGACATACGCTGGTCAAAAAGGGGACACACACTAATGACTTTCCTTTATCATCAATGAATTTTGAAACCATTTTTTGAGCAGCGATATCATAGAGCTGGTCAAAATACAGGATTTTTTTTAATGAAAATTTTTCAGATGTGAAATGTTTTGACTAATGCTGCTATTGACGTCTCCATGAAGCTGGTTGGAAAGTGGTAGAGTCTTTGTGGGAAAAAATCTGGAAAACATTGAAATTATTTTTTTCCTGCAAAAAAGAATGATTTTTTCATTGTAGTCAACATTTTTCATTAATAAAGGAATTTTGAAAGTGTGGGTGGGTTCTCTTTATTCCCTTCCCTTCTCCTTTTTCCACTTTTCCACTGAAAAGGTGGAGGGGGAAATTGCATTGTCATCTCATCCATGCACTTCACCTCCCATTTGCCCTGTATCTAAGCTGATTCTGTGGGTGAAATTGAAAGCATTTCACAGAAGACGAGCCTATCAGCTTCAGCTCAGGGCTGAAATTCAAACATTTTTAAAATAAATTTTTTTTAACTAGAATGGTTTTTAGAAACTAACATTTTTCAGTTTTTGGTTTTGATTTTTTTTTAAATTGAAAAACAGATTTTATTTTTCAATTTCACACAAAAAATGGCAGTTTCCTTAGTTCCCTTAACAACTAATTGAGCAGTGCCGTTCCCTCAGTTCTGAATGCCCACACGTGCCAAGCTCCGTTGTGGTCATTCTTTCAGTGCCTCACTCTAACCCAGTGGTTCTCAACCTATTTACCATTGTGTCCCACAATGTCTTACGTGGGCCGCATCCAGTACTACCTCTATGGCCCTGAGGATGTCACATGGGTGGCAGCTCTGTGTTTTATTGGGCTACAGGTTGAGAACCACTGCTCTATCCCAAGGAGCCTCTCAGTTTGAGAATCTACATAAAACACGAAATCCAGGAGAATATCACAGGGCTTCAGGTTTTGCTGGAAAGGTTTCACACAGCTTCACTGGCAGGGGGATTAGTGACCTACAAGCGGAGAAGAAAACCACTCAAGGTAGAGTGAATTAAAAAACATGTCACAGTCATTGTAATGCTTAGAAAAGATGTCCTTCATTATTGCCACATGGAAATATGTGGAATAAAAGTATCTTCAGCACCATTTTGGAGCATTTGCTATAAATACACTTGGAAGGAATCTAACTCTAGCCATAAACCATAATTTTGTAGGAAATTCAGCACACTGGGTCACCATCACTCAAGGGAGAAGTACTTGGCGGATGTTGTTAATTTGTTACATTATTAATGCTGAGCCCTGGCGTGGTCCCTGTAGAAAACATTGCTTTCTGTCTCCAGCTGTGCTTATTAAAATCGGAATTGTGCAGAAGAGCAGAGTCTTCACAAGACCTTGCTGCTTGGGGGACCAGGATCATGGGTGCATATAGAGAAATTCAAGTCAAATTATTTGCTCTTTGTTTCTATTTTATGACCCAAAAAAAAGCTGGAAAAGCTTGATATGGGGAAGGAAAGTCTCAGTATTCAGCACCAAGAATTAAGGGCCTGATCAAAAATCAATTGAAGCAAATTGGAGACTTTCTTCTGTGTGTGTGTGTGTTGTGGGTCCCCCCTCTCCCCCCGGTGGGCTTTGGATCAGGTTCCAGGTTAGCAACAATTCTTAGATGGGAGCTCTACATATGATTCGCACCTGAAAACTGCACACTGAATCTCGCTGCTCAGAGATGCAGTAATTGAGCTTCTCTCTCTCCCTCTTCTTGGAGATGGTTTCAACTCCCACTCCCACCCAAAAATAACCCAACAGAGTAATAGCTGCCAAAGTATTCCGCCTCCCTCTTCCTCGCCCGTACGCGTGGAATGCCCATGGGGTTTAATACTTGCTACCCAGGATGCTCTAGGAAAGAGAGAAATTGAAGCATAAACTGATGTGCTCAAGCACTCCTGAGGCAAGTATGTCGCGCACACATGCTGCAGAAAGCGACTCATCGCTCCTCACATATGTATCTTCTTTGTTACCTTGGAGGGACAAGATGCATTCATTGTTGATCTCAAAGCTTTTCATGGAAGCAGCTGGGTGCATGTTTTGTTTCTGGTGCAGATTGAGATTTGTGAATTCTGCAAAGATCTATTTATAGATTACAGCTACAAACAAATAGGCATTGAAGCTAGGCTTAGGAATAATGATTCTACACTTGTAAAGCAGCATCTAAGCATTGTATAGACATTAAAATACCCCTCTTCAACAGATATTCATCCCCCTGTTGTAGATGAAGTATAGAGGCCACATAACTGGCCCAAGACAATGCAGCAGATTGGTGGCAGGAGCTAGGATTGAAATTCAAGAGCTCAGAGCCCCAAAATCAATCTGCTGCTCCCTGCTGTTTGTAGTTTTCATATGAGAGGATAGTGCACAAGTAGGTTTATTATTGTGTATACAGTTTGTGAAAGCGTGCTAGGCACTTCACAGAACACACATGAAGATACTGTCACTGCCCAGCAAAGCTTTTAGATGTGATGCCACAAGTGACAGTAACAAACAATAGCAAGCATGAAATAGGGAAGGAATAGGGTTGTTGAGTTGTGGTATTTGCATACCCTGATGTTTCCATTAACTTTAATCTTATTTTATGGTAAACTAAGTTGTTTCTCTAGTCAACAAAGGAGTAGGTGTTTAGGAGGGATATGAACGAAGCCAGGGCTTGGGGGAGGGTGTTGCAGGCCAGGGAAAAAGTCAGAGGTGAGTGAGGTGTCATTTTGTCCAGTATATTTATATGGCTCCCCTTGCTGTATCATGTAAACACCTCATCTTGAAAGGTATTTATCCTCATGACACCCCTGGGAGGTGAGACAGTGGCATTATCCCCATTGTACTGATGGGAAACTGAGGCAGCTGACTTTCCCAAGGTCATGTGGGAAGTCTCTGGTATAGCAGAAAATTGAATCTAACTCCTAAGTCCTAGACTAACATAACCGCTGGATCATCCTTCTTCATTTGCTTCAAGTAGGAGTGGGCATGGGAGAATGAGACAGGAAACGAGGCTAGAGATGGTGTTGCCATCTTACCAGTCTTGATCTCTCCCAGGGCAACATTTTGATATTGTGACATTGTACCATGAGTCTATGATGTTGCATGAGTTCATAAGATTATCTGTACTGTCCTGTAAATGTTAGCAGAGATGGCAGCCCCAGAGGAGAGGTAAAAGGGTGTAGGGATTTTCACAACCACCTCTCCAGTCTGAATCTAGAGTCGGATGGTAGTGACCATCTGTAAACTATCTGATAGCTGATTGGTGTCCTACACACAGCAAATGGATTGGTAACTCCAGTCTGTTTCTTAGACCTTGTCTACGCTCACCCATGCTTGTGGCGGTGTGTACGGTACATTTTAGCTACATGCCACAGTGAAAGTCAGACTGTGTCCACGCTCACTGCATAGCTACACTATGTGTAGTTACATGTGGCAGTGAAAGGCTCTGGCTCAGGGAGGCAGAGTAGAAAAGCTATGGCAGCTTCCTGCTGCTGGAGCCTTTCACTTCTGGTAGGGAAAGGCTCTGGCAGAGGAGAGGCAGTGTTTATACCTCAGCTAGCCAGATATCTAGTATAAGTACTCTACACACCACCAAAAGAGAAGACCTTCCCTTATTGGACATGCATCTACCTTCACAACTGGCATTGCTTGGTACCGTTGTAGGCAGCCAATGCAGCAAAGACAAGGACTGGATAGAAATAGAGATTAAATTTTCCTTTCAATCCTAGAGGAGGTCGCTCTGGGTCAAGGTAGATGCACATCGGTGGTGAGGTATCAGGAAGGTTCTTTTCCCTGGACAGGGAATCTTAGCGTTTTCACCAGCAATAAATTCTCTCACACACACAACCAAAGCAAACCCTCACAAGAGGGAGGGTGTGTGGGCAACAGGCAGCTCTTGTTTTCAGGTTCACTTCATCATAAGAGAGTTGGCAGTGTAATTAGAGAGAGAAGAATAGCAGAGGTGCATGAAGGAAAACATCCTTCAATTGGAACAGTGAGTTCTCTGTGATTATTTACAAGATCTCTTCAGAAAAACCATACAGGAATGACTGAAAGCTCTCCTCCAAAATAGTGTCAGAGGCTGCTATGTAAACAATGAATTGCATTGTAATACATGTTTTGGACTAGGTAGTGAGAGGTGCCTTTCCCAAGCTGCTGTCAAACACAACTCACATGCCATATAGACTCCAAACTTACCCTTCTTGGAATTTTGGATTCGTTAACACGGAAATAAATTAGAACAAATAAGAGCTCAAAACTTCTTCCAGGCATGGTTACTCCTAGGGTTCCTCCCTCTCAATTGCTCAGCCCTCACTCTAGATCTTCTTGTTCTAGCAAGTCATTTCCACCTTCCTTATATTCTGGTTAGGTGACAAGCAACCTACTTTAGTGAGGCAGCAGAACCCACTTATCTGGTAGCAGATGAGGTGTCTCGGGCAAATATTACCAGCTTGTGACTTTGGAGTTGTTAAATATGAGGAGAGTGATTTCATTTAGCTGAGTATGAGCACATAAATGGAGGAGGGCATGGGGAACTGAGGCAATGAAAGATTAAGTGACTTGCCAAAGGTCACACAGGATATCTGTGGCAGAGCTAGGAACTGAACTCGTGTCTCCAGAGTCCTAATCCACTCTTTCACCACAAAATTCTGCTGGGGTCTCACTGTCTCTAAATCTGTGCATGATCTTTTCTCTTTAACTTTCGCTTCGTTCCTCTCCCTGGGCCAACAGCTGCAAAAAATCCTGAAGTCTGAGCTGTGTCTATTTCTCTATTAAAGTAGAGTGTCCAGTGTTGAAAGCATGCTGGACAACCTGTTCTGACACAAACATATAAGCAATTTACTTGTAGCTGTTGACTTCTTTTTAATCTATTCATACCAGCTTCCTTCCGGTTTCTTTTCCTACTGGAAATTAAGCCTTTTAGAGGGGGTTGGCCAAACCCCTTTTGACATACAGACTTGCTGCCAGTGATTACTGATTAATTAGAGGTATGTTCTCCCCTTGGTATGTGTGTGATACAATTCCTACTAACATCAAAGGGAGAACAGCCCCCTTAGGCTGGCTCAGCAGCAGCTGCCCAGGGGCTGCTTTTGTCTCTTGATAACATATTGCTCTGCTTCCGGATGTTTGGTTTGCCCATCCATTGTAGTTGCCCCATTCTTTCCCACACCTCCTTCTGGATCTCCCTCCTCTTTGCCTGTTAACTCAAAGCACAGCAAGACAAAGGAGGCGATCTCAAGCCTGACTGCTGGGGTCTGGCACATGCCTGGATGCCATAGCAGCATTGCTGAGTATTGTACAAGGCTGTATCAGAGGCACTGACCGGTCACCTTTCAATCCTGGGGCGACAGGTACTGAGGGTAACACTTACTCACCATGGCTTGGCTCCCCATACATCCCTGGTGTCCTCTCTCACATGCAGTGGTCACCATTAAAAGGCCAACAATTGCTTCCAATTCTAAGAATAATGGCAAGCCTGTGGAGCCGTGCAGTCCGCCAGTGCCTTTCAGTAGCAACTACTGTAACTGGTGCACCAGCCTGTGTTGCTGGATATACCAGCTGTGTCCATTGTAAAGTGTCAGCATGGCAAAGAGACCAGCAGCTAAGGGGTTGATAACAATTGTGTCCGAGAAGAATATTTCCAACTGCAGCATTTTTATAATTTATTTAGTAACCAACCCTGCGAGAGAAACTCAAGACTCAGCAACAAGCGCAGCTGGCTTTGCAGCGGGAACAGACACAAGAAGCTGAGAGGGTGGGGAAAGTCATCAAATGGCTGCGCAGAGAGAGAACGGCATGATTTCCACATTCTGTGAAAAGATTGGCTTCACCTGTGTTTCCTGTTGAGTTTCCCCTTCGCCATCACAGGTCTTGCTTCCTCTGCAGCGATTTCCAGTTAGTTAAAGAAGTGTTCAGGCTTTCCCCAAAACCAGCCATCATGATAAGGGCCAGCTCCTCCATTTGAAGTCAGGGAGTGTTGGTTGTACAAGAGAGGCACGATCTGACCCCCAAGACTCAATGTACCATGTAGTAATTTCCCTCCACGCTCAAATTCAATAGCTTTCCTGCTGGAGAAGGAGACGCCTGGTGGTTAAGGCATTGACCCTGGGTTCAATCCACCCAGTTCTGCTACAAACTTCCTGTGTGGCGTTGGGCCAGTCGTTTAATCTCTCGGGCCCAGATGCCCAAAGGTACCAAGGGACTGTTCTGCTCAGCATTGCAATATCTAACCCATAGTGGAATCCTCAGCCAGGTGCCCAGGCTCCCTAAAGAATATGTGGGGAGAATTAGGTGCCCAAGAAATGGATCCTCAGAAACCAGAAAGCTGAGTTGGGAGTTGCCTGAGGTGGCGAAGAGAGGGGTGGGGAGAGGCGGCCGACCTCGGGTGCCCGTCTGATGGGACAGAGAGAGGCACCTCCTATCACTTGGAATCCTCAACCACAAACACTCTCCTTGAGTTAGACATCTAAGCCAGGACAGCTACTTAGGGAGCCCATGTCCTAGCATCTGAACCAGCCTCCGGCTCCTGCTCAATACCTGTCTCGCTCTCTCCCTGCATTTTCCAACTGTCTCTTTTGTGTCCGTTCTGTGCTGTTGCCTACTCCTCCTACCCTGGCTACATCTAGCCCTCCTGCTGCTGGGTGAGATAGCAGCCTTTGCAAAAGCTCACCAGAAGAAACTTTTAGGCCTCTATGAGGTAAGGTAGCTTGAGGAGTTGTTTTGTTTTTTTTAAATGTGAGTGTGGCCTAAATGGTGGAGTTTGCTTCCTAAAGAGGCAGATACATGCCTAAATAAATTTGAGGCTCTGGGCCTTGGTGCCTCAGTTCTCTGTCTGTGACATGGGGGTGATACGTGCCCTCTCCTACCTCCTGTCTTTTTATATTTTGAGGGGTGCGATTTAGTATTTTTTTTCTGCCTTTGCCTGGGCCCTGCTATGTGAGGTACTACAGAGTGGTGCCCGTAACTGGGGAAATTCTAAATGCTATCTGGTCAGGAACATACAAAACTCCTTCCAACAGTTGTGGAGGAAGAGAAAGCAAATGAGCCCTCTCTCTTAATCACTGCCTCACTCTGTGCTGAGCTTCCTGCCTGTACTCTCCAAGAATCACAGGAAATTAGGGTTCTAATGTGGAAAAAATAACCCTAGCACTTAGCAAAGAAAATTGTAAACATTTCCACCTAGGAGAGGCAATGCTATTTGGCTTGCTGAGAAAACAATTAACTTTATAGAGAAGGGATCGCTGAGCGACAAAAGAATTTTAACCCACTACACTGAGCGCTAGTTATTGTGGGAATGAAGGAAAGTGTGTACACTTCAGTGTGCACAGAGGGGGGAATGCTGAGGAGGGGAGAGTATCAGAGGGGTAGCCGTGTTAGTCTGGATCTGTAAAAGCAGCAAAGAATTCTGTGGCACCTTATAGACTAATAGACGTTTTGGAGCATGAGCTTTTGTGGGTGAATACCCACTTCGTCAGATGCATGTGGTGGAAATTTCCAGGGGCAGGTATATATATGCAGGCAAGCTAGAAGAGGGGAGAGAAGATTGACAGCTGTATCACAAATACCGCAGCGGAGCAAGGCTGGTCCAGTGGATAAAAAACTGGACTGATACCAGGGTTCAGTTTCTAGCTCAGCCATGGGTTTCCTGTGCGACCTTGAACAGTTCACTTAATCTACACTGTGCCTCGGTTTCATCCCCCTTTATAAAATGAGATACTTCACAACATCAGTTTCAGGTAGGGAGGATAATGTCCATTAGTGACTATGAGGTAATCAGATACTATAATGAGGATGAGGGCCATATAAATTTATAGATGGACAGTGTAGCTGTGTCCTCCTAGGGAAGTTCCTTCTAGTGATGTCTAATTACCCAGGCACTTACAAGAATTCACTGTTCATTAATGGCCCATTGATACAGTGCACGTACAGTGAAAATCTGTCTCTCCTTCATTCTTTATTTTTAGGTCAAAGCGGCTAAGTTTTCTGCTTTACCTGACACACACTTAGGCTCTCTTCACATTGACTCACCAACGCATCGTTCTCTTCACTGAGCTGTGGAGACTGTGACCAGGTCACCGTGCCCATTGTTTCTTGGTGGCCCATGTGCTCTCTGTACGTAGAGCCTCTTAAACTTGAAGGAAACAGCCTATTGAAGAGGTCAGGCAGAAGTACCAATGTGTTTTCTCCAGGCAATATTAGAAACCTGAAATTCACTCAATGGCAGCAAGGAATGAGACACTTCCAATTGAGATTGAGATGAATTCGAGAGATAAGGTGCGTGAGTTAATAAAGCTTATTGGGCCAACTTCTGCTGGTGAAAGTGACATGCTTTCGAGCTATCCAGAGCTCTGTGGAGCTTGAAGGCTGGTCCTCCCACCAATAGAAATTGGTCCAATAAGAGAGATTACCTAGCCCACCTTGTCTCTCTCTAATATCCTGAGAACAACATGGCAAACATTAAGCTGAGAAACGTTTGGAACAGATGTAGACAAGCAAAGCATTATAATCTGTTCACCCAGGGCTACTGTGATGACTGAGATGATCTGGGCTTTGTGTGTTAATGGATTTGTCTAGGAACTATTACCTTGAATTTATATGCAGAGGTAAAAGAAACCCTTCCTCCTCTCCAATGGTGCTTAGAGAGTTCATGAACACATAAGCACTGTTCACAAACATTTCCCACAGTGCTATGCATTGTTGCTCTGATTACCAGGACTGCTTTATCTTCCCCTTTCCAGATTAGCTCAGCTATCATACATCTCTTCCTGTGTCCTCTGCTCACTGTATCGTTGCAGGGTCTGAGAAGGCATTGGAGAGAGATTTGTATTTGGCCTTTCAGAGAGATTCTGTTACTCAAGGCTCTTTTTGCTAAGATTTTGACTTCCAGCTCTGCCCCAACTTTCTACTTCCTAAGATAAGTGGAGTTTTTTTGGAGAGTAGGAAGCCGCCTATTTTCAGAAATCCTTCCTGAGCATCCAAAAATACTTTTACACCTCAGTTTTGAAATAGTGCTCCATTTAGCACCTCCATCTCCAGTACTTATGTGGCCCTAGTACTATAGTGTTCGAGTGCCTCACAGTCTTTAGTGAATTTGTCCTCACAACACCTTGTGAGGTAGGGCAATGCTATGATTCCCATTTTACAGGAGGGAAAATGAGGCACAGAGAGGCTTATGTGCCTTCCTCTAAGTTCCCAGGGGAAGGGTCTGTCGGGGGTGAGGAGGGCAGAGGAGAGAGAGTAGGAAACTGAACCTTGGTCTCCTGACTCTCAGGCTTCTACTCTAACCACTGGACCATACTTCCCTTTGAGTACGTACTCTGCACTGGACTATTGTTCAGTCTAGTGAGGACTAGGCTAAAATCACCACATCTGATTCTTTTCCATCCTAGACCAGTTTTACACCACTGTAACTCCAGTGACCTAAAGAGATTACCCCTGATTTACGCCAGGGTGAGTGACAGGAGACTCATGCCACCAAATGTAGGCCCTGTCATTAAGCAGATTTCCATCAGTGTCCTTGTATTGGGGAGAATTTCCTAATGTTTCCTAACTATTTCTCTCCGAACTGCTGGATACTAAGGTGGGGATGTATCACGAATACTGAGATACACTAGTAACGTTCAGAAGCTTCATAATGCGCCCCAGACCAGATGAAATCTGCCTGGTTTGGGCTTTCAGCCTGAAGTCAACACTCTGTGCTGCTCTGGGATCATGGGCTGAGTCTGAGGCAACTCCTCCCCGCCCCACAGGGTAGGTAGAGATTTATGGTTTGGGGTAGTTTCCAGATGAAATGTAGCAGCTTCTGGTGAGTTTCATCAAATTTCTGAGTGCATTTGGGGGAAGAAAAAACCAACACTGAGGAGCTGTGAATCCACATGATTAGACCCACTACAACCTGCGCTGGTACCTCTATAATTTGAACACTAGCCAACCAGTGTAAGCAGGAAAAGAATTTGAATCCGTTCAGTTCGATGCCAAGGAACACAGGAAACCTCCTCCATGGTTTGAAGCAAAATAGCGTTATCAGGAAACGAAGCAAATCGGCAACCCCTTGCCTTAGAAAGCCCCCGTGACTCACAGCTTTGACGACTCTGGTTGCCCCCCTACACTGTGGTGAAGACACATACACCAATGCTGGATCAGCAGACGTGGCTGGAGAGAGAACTGAGTTAACTCAGTGATGCGGAGGGTCTTTGGAAAGACGAGGGGGAGAGAGAGCTGGTCAAATTTTCATTGAAAAGGGTTTTTTGTTTGTTTGGTTTATCTTCATTTTTGCCAACAATCTAAAAAATTTTTAAAAATTTCAAAATACTTTAAAACGTTTTCTTTAGTTTTGGTGGGAAGGCCTCCGACTGGAAAAAAAGTGAGAGAAAATAAGGAAAAAGTAACAGACTCTCTCTCATTTTTATAGTTTCTTCATGTTTTCTTTTGCAAAACCATCCCCACATTTTGTTTCAACCAGGTCTAGACAAATTTCCGACTAGAAAACAAATGCAAGCTGGCAGCCTTCTGTGACACTTTGTAGTGTCCACCAGATAGCCTTCTACTCTTGGAGTCACGGCTAGGAAGAGGCTGGGTTCATTCAGGAGATTGGATTCTTTTAGCCTGAAGGAACAGCCTTGCCAGTTCTGCTCTCACCACACCCTGTTCCAGCTGATGTGCCTTGGAGGAGTATTTGGAGGGAGGGTATCACTTCTAATCTGGGTGGGAAACAAGGGGGAACTGCCCCTAGCATCAGTGGATGCAGATTTCTTTTAAATGGAGCGAATGCAGTACTGGAACTTGCCCCACGGCAGGAAGAGCACTGGCAGTGGAAGCTGTTGAAGGAGCTTGTTCTCTTTCTGTTAGTTGAGCAGTTTGAGTGGGAAGATGTTTCTTTATATGATCAGCTTTCCTGGCTTTAAGCCCAGGGAATGTGTGACTGCTATTCTTGTAGACTAAGTACGCAGCGGCTCCTAAGAGGAAATGAAATATGATAAGGTAAAGGAGAGGATTTTCTGAAAGTTCCTAGAGAATAAAATTATTAAAATGTTTACCTGTAAGTGAGAGTTCTGCATCTGATACACTAGTCAAAGGTTTGGCTCAGTCCTTTATCACAGGCTAAGCAGGCAGAAGTCAGTCAAATTGCACCAAAGGTTTTAGTGATGATGGCTACCCTTACTTAACCCAAAACTTCCACAGCACTCAGCGGGGGAGAGAGGTTAAGGATTTGGGCATAAGGTTTGTATGAAAGATGCTATAAAATGCTTGTTATATGGTTATAATTCCATATATTGTAGACAGTTGAAATAATTATGTACACTGCTATAATTATAGCCACATAATACAAGTATTTCCACCTATAATAAATGGACAAATGTTTCAGCCTTGTATTTTTGTGGCATGATGTCAAACTACTAAGATTATTTCACACATACTGTAAGAAAATATTTCATTTAAAATACGATGGCTTTTTTTAAAGCAACATCAGGTTTGGACTAGATGACCTCCTGAGGTCCCTTCCAACCCTGATAGTCTATGATTACTATTTGATCAGCAGAGACAGAAATGCAACCTCAACACTTAAATAAGTGTTGCATTCTTTTTGGCACAAGTGTAACAAATAATATACTCTCAGATAGGACATGTAGTGGTCACCATTAAATATGAAGCATTGACTTGTGCCATCATATTGATTACCAGTCCTTAATTTGTGGTTGGGCTGAGCCCTGGCACCTCTGGGCTTGGCAATTCATAGCCCCAGCATCTTTTGGCTTGCTGCATCAGTTATGAATGGAAAAAAATTGCTTGAACCCTGGCACTTCTTTCATTACAAAGTAAGCCCTGCTGATTATCCACCCAGCTGGAATCTTTGTCTCCTAACCTATGGCAGGATTTTCAGAAGTGCTCAGTATTGGCCGAGCTCTTCTTCCATGAAAGTAGTTTTGAGTTTCAACATTGACCTAAATGGGAAAAAGAGTTAAATCAGTGCTGAGTGCTTATGATGTTCCCACCCCCAAATGCCTCTTTTTACAAGCCCCATAAGTCTATGTGTAACTTGAAAATGACAGCTTTCTCTTATCGAAAACTCAAAGCTCCCACCACTTTTATGTTTCACCAGAAACCCTTATTAAAAATGTATGCTTATAATACAGTGCTCATTCACTAGTTACCACTCACGGGTACTGGAAATACCGTGGGTACCCTCTTTAGTCTTCCCTCAGATATGACTGTAGTAGACTTACATCAGTTTTGACCAATATCACTGAGATCAAAACCAAGCCATGGATGTACTACCAGCATCGAAGCCCAGTGGGGATCTCATAGAAGTCACTGGGAGTTGTTCACACGCAACTGACTGGATGATCAGGTCCCAAGTGTCTAACATTAATAATGCTATTAGTAAGTCTCTGGGGTAATGAGCTATGCTGTCCCAGGGAGGAAAACCAGATTGCAACATAGGGGCCCAACCAGCACATCGGATGAGTGCTTGCAATTCCTAATGAAGCAGATGGGGTTGAATATACATTTTCACTAGCATAAACGTAAAGGGTTTCAAGCCAGATTTTAAGAAGTTAGCCTCTTTATTTTATGCCAGTCATTATTTGTGTTGTCCACAATTATTGTTGGCCATCCAAGTACTTAATTTGTTGGTACAGTCAGGGGCTGGGACATCCAAGTGAACTAACCTGTGTCTGCAAAATTGCAGCCACAAAAAGAAGGAGACTAAGTGAGAGCGAAGATGGACATTTTGCTCTGTAGTACCTTGAGATGGAAAGTGCTCCATAGACAGGAGCATAGGCCTGGAAGTCGAGAGACCTCAATGCTGTCCTCACCTCTGCCACTGAGTTGTTCAACCTTTAGCAAGTCACTGAATCTCCTTGTAAAAGGTTATCATAATATTTACTTACCTATATAAAGTGTTTGGACCGCTATAGATGTAAAGAGCTATGCAAGTGCTGTATGCTATTATAAAAATGCCATGGGCCAGATCCTCAGCTGTTGTTAACTGGCGTAGCTCCAGCAGAGTGATGCTGATTTATACCAGCTGAGGATCAGCAACATTTTTAATCAAGGGAATATCTTTAGAGTCAGTCTCCCAAACCAGGCATGTAGAGGGCATGTATGTAAATGACACTCAGCTAGTCTAAGGTAAAAACGAAGTAGATAATATAGTTCCTGATCTCAATGGTCCCATTCATATACTTTAAGGCTGCCATTAAAAAAAAATGGAGAAAAATTGTTCTCTCTTGCCCCAGAGGGCAGGACAAGAGGCAATGGGTTCAAACTACAGCATGGCAGATTTAGATTAAATCTCACAAAAAACTTCCCAACTGTGAGAACAGTAGGACAATGGAACAGATTGCCTAGGGAAGTCGTGGAATCTCCTTTGGGGAGGTTTTCAAAAAGAGCCTGGACAGCCATCTGTCTTGGATAATTTTAGATCGGGGTTGGCAACCTTTGTCCTGCAGCCCGCCAGGGAAAGCTGCTGACGGGCTGGGCCAGTTTGTTTACCTGCCACGTCCACAGGTTCGGCTGATCGCAGCTCTCACTGGCCGCAGTTTGCTGTCCCAGGCCAATGGGGGCTGCGGGAAGGGTGGCCAGCATATCCCTCTGCCCACGCTGCTTCCCACAGCCCCTGTTGACCTGGGACGGCGAACTGCGGCCAGTGGGAGCTGCAATCAGCCAAACCTGCGGACGCGGCAGGTAAACAAACCGGCCCGGCCCGCCAGCGGCTTTCCCTGGCGGGTCGTGTGCCAAAGGTTGCCGATCCCTGATTTAGACACAACAAATCATGCATCTTGGCAAGTGGTTAGACTAGATGACCCTTGCAGTCCCTTCTACCCCTATGGTTCTATGATTCTATGTACGTGTTTGCAGCGTTAAGGCCTTATTATCTAAAGAGGTTTCATTCAGAGAAGTTCCGATAAGGAAATAACATTCAGGACACACTGACCATTTTCAGGCCAAACACATTCTACTGTTTATTACACATATTACATTCTTAAATAAAAATGCATCACATAACATTTTTGCATAGATATCTTACAATATACCAATTTAAAAAAGAATTATGAAACAGACCAGTAACAAAAATAAATTTTTTCTTCATTAATAATTTTGTAACATTAACATACCACCATCGTATAATACAAATAATATTTTTTAAATCTTAAGACTTTTTGTACAGCAAAAAAACTGACAAATTAATATATTTATATTTATATATATATATTTATAAAAAGCTTAAAAAAAATAAAATGTCAAAAAAAAGGCAGAACTGAGGGCTACAAGATTGGGTACTTCTGTGATATATTAGAAATACCGGAGTAGGCCTGAGAGAATGTGACTGAGGGCATCTCCGAATGCACTTGTTAGACACATCTGGCAAAAGAAAAATTATAGTGCAAAATGAACATCCTTCAAGCTATGGTGTGCGTGTGTGTGTGTGGGGGGGTTGTTTTTGCTTCAAATGGGGAGCAGACTTTTGTTTGTTTTTGTTAAAGGAAAGACTGATATGGTAGGGAGCAAGAAAGAGCTTAAATGGGGGAGTGGGGGCAGAAAGTAAACTTTGCTATAAAAGAAAAATATCTTGGCCTTATTATTGTTTACTTCCTGTTTAAATGAGCAGAAATACTCAGGCCTTGTTTTATGTGAGAAAAGTTACAGCAGTTCCTCTGGATTGATTTTTAAAAATCAATCTAGTTAAACCAGAGCCAGCCTCCATTATAAAGGCACCTAAAATAGCTTAGCTGTTTCTTACATCAGTTAAGATTAATTAAAAGTTACCAATTCAAACTAAACAGACTTGAGCAAAGGTTAAGTGCACCTATGTAGCGGCTTTTTTTTATTAGTTTAACTAGCCTGATTTAATAAAACTGGTGCAACTTGTCTGGTAGAGACAAGGCTCCGGTAACAAAGTAGTGTTTAAACCAGTATTTCAAGCTACTCTCAGAGCCTGTAGGGCTCGCGTTCTAAACTACAGGAGAGAGGGGTTAAAATATAAGCTAAGGATCAGCCCCCCAGCCAACAGGCCTTTCTGGGGCTGTGTTGGTTTTTATTTTGCTCTACAGTCCAAAGATAAAGGCTAAAAATGTCCTCTCTCTCCATTCTGTTTCACTCTCAGGGTATAGTCTGAGCCCTTCTTTCCCCCGCCCCCTAGTTTGCAGCCGATTAGCTCACAATACACAGCAACAAATATAGTTGAAAACTTCCTATGTACGCCCAAACTATTTCTAAAATGCACTGGCAACAGTAAGCACCTTCCCCAAACCAAAGGCAATAGGCACAGTTGGCTACCACACTGAAAATGTCAGTAGCTCAATTTCTCCTTCCATGTAAGTACGTGCTGTATGTACACACCCAGAGAGAGGGGGTAGGACCTGTTTTCTGGCAGTATACAGAAGTTGAAATCAAAACACTTAAAAGGAAATGTTTTCATTTTGAAAATTATGAAGAGTCCAACTTTAATTTTTACATAAAAATGCTATTGATAAGCTTTAAGGGGGGAAAAACCCAAAATCCTGTTTGAAAACACCTGCTTCTGAATGTTTTCAGTTAGGTTAATCCACTTTTGAGGTGGTACAGAAGGCAGCCGGTCACGACATTTTTTAATATAACTGACCTCTTTCTCAAAAAAGGGAGAAAAGTTTCACTACATAAAAGAGACCTTAGTGTGTGTGGGCCAACTACTGCAGTTCTTTTATGGGCAAAACTTGCCACGGAAGCCACTGAGATGTTGTGGCTGAGTAAGATTGCAGAATTTGTCCAGGTTATTATTAATGCAACACTTGGAAGATTAACCACATTAGCTTCATTGTGCAATCATCATTCCAAGGGACTAGAAATAATGCTAGTAAGAGAAGGCAAGACTCTTCAATCAATGGGTGTAAAATCTTATGAAGAAGAGAATTTTCATGTTTTTGTTTTTCAAGCCAATGCTGAATAGAGTTATTTTCACATTTTTTGTAAAATATATGATCTACCAGAAACCAACAAAATGTATTTTAAGGGAATGTTGGGTTAGAGGTTTTGCCCACAAATATGAAAGCTTAAACATACAAAATCATACTGCATGGGGATGCCAAGATGTGTTGACGCATGAATAAAAGCGTGATTTAAAAACCCTGGAGCTGCTGGCGGATGGCCTTGTGAAAGTGAAATTATTTACAAACTTTTCCCCTTTTTTTTTTTTATACGTTGACACATGTAAAGGTGGAGGGGGAAAAAGTAAATAATTAAACAAGCTTGATTTGTTTCTTATATTGCAAGCATCAGTTATGATCTCTTCGGTACATAGAGAAGCAAAGATCCCAACAGCTTAAATAGGGGGGCAATCTTTGTACTGGAAACTGCTAAAGAAACAAAAATGCCCAAAACTGGGGAATAATGAGAGAGCAAGCGAGCTTCTGAGTTCGCAAATAGTGATCAAGTCACAGAGAAGGTGCATTCAGTCACACTAGCCACCATATTCATCCATTGTCTTGGTTTTAAGCAGGACATCAAAGGTTAGTTGTTGCTTTTAGTTTAAATTAAACACGAAAGCAACGAGTGGGTCCCACTTTTACATTCCAATTCACCCTCTTCTCCCATATTTGGTCAATGGTTTCAGGGTATTAAGTAAAATGGTGCTTGCCTTTTTAAAAAAAAATAAAAAATAAAAAAATCAGATTCCAGTGAACCCTGCTGCCAATGAGAAGAAAGATAGTATTCTAATGTGCATATACACAGTGATGTAAATTACGTTAGATCTAAAGTAATTTAACTCCAATGTGTCGGGCAAGAACCCAAGACATAGGGATAGGCTGCATGGTACAGTAGTGTCTGCTGACAGAGTCATACTGGGACTTCCATAACTTTTTTTTTCCCCAAGACTTCTCTCCTCCTTATTAAATTCTATAGGACTTTTCTATTAGGAAACTAA
Organism: Gopherus flavomarginatus; assembly: GCF_025201925.1. Taxonomy (NCBI): domain Eukaryota; kingdom Metazoa; phylum Chordata; order Testudines; family Testudinidae; genus Gopherus; species Gopherus flavomarginatus. Next base: position 19,073,795 of record NC_066626.1, on the reverse strand, counting down.
TAGAGGTCTGTAGAACATCTCTAGGCCTGATTCTATGTTCTGCTACACCAGTCTAATAGAGCGAAGAATCAATGCCACAAAATGAAATTCTGGGCACCAGTGAAGTCAATGAGAGTCTTGACACGGGGATTAGGATTTCATTCATGGAATTTAATAGCAAATTATATCCACCTTTTGTTTTCTAACCATTGAGGATGTAATTCTGTAGTTCAGCAGATAGAATGCTGGTCACTGGAGTAAAGGATTGAAGTATTCGCTAGGCTCTCACTTGAATTGCTGGAATTGTCTGGCATTTTGTATATTATATCAACACTTTTTGGGGGGTTGTTTTTGTTACTTTGAAAAGTGACTAAGAACATGGCATTATGGCCCTCCATGGTTGATATGGGAACAGTGAGACACAACAGGAGTGCTGAGGATACACATCAAAAAGGTGACCCCAAAGAAAGAAGGAAACCCAACTTGCATGTCAGATCCCAAGCTGAGTTATGAGACAACCGGCTTTTACACTTACACCAAGAAAATCTGATATGGAATAATTGAAAGAAAAAAATAAAGCCTCATAATGAAACTTTAACTCACTTTTTGAAGCAGAACTCCATTAAGGGTGTACATTCTGCTCGGTTACACCAGTGTAAATCCAGAATAACTCAGGCACCCCAGTGTCCTAATAGATGAAGTGCTCTTCTCCAGACTAATGCTACATCACTATTCAGAGAAACTCGTATTCCTCCTCTGTGCTCTTTTCCCACCAGTTTGTAGGCATCAATTTTTTTTGTGGGACTTGTGTCTCAATTTGTTCTCACCACACAATTTCCCTAGTGATCTTGGAAGCCATGTCTGGTCATTTTATATGGCTTCTGTTCTGCAAATGGGCATGAATTCAATCTGAAGGGAAACCGGGTAAAGCCCTCCCTTTAAGGCTCTTTTGTAAAGCTGCTAGATAACTTCGTTCCCAAAGCAGCCTTATAGAGAGGATTAGCCCTTTCCCATTTTTCATGTATCCCAGGTTGATTGTTACTAGTGATTCTTTACAATGTGGATGAAGTGAATGCAGCTGTAGCAGAAAAACATGGACTAAGACCTTCAGAAGTGGCTAGTGATCTTGGGTGCCTCAGGTTTTGAGCTCTCGACTTAAAAGGGCCCTGGTTTTTCTACCGAGTGCTGAGCACCAACGCATGGAAATCAGACCCATTTAAGTTGTCTCAAGTTGGGCACCCAAAATCCTTGGTCGCTTTTGAAAAATCTTAACTATGAACAAACTGTTTGCTTTACCCACTGTCCTCTATGATACTAGAACAAGCTTTTTCTGCTATAAAATGACTGACAGAGTGCACTGAGCTGAGACACAATATACGCAGATTACAGATGTCTCTGAAATATATCAGTGATGGTCCTGAAACCCAACATTTCTCTTTCAAAGTTAGAGGACCATTACTGACAGGGCCCAACTGAGAAATCCAGGTCTTGGTTTGGATTCTGAACCTATTTCCTATGGTTTTGGGGTGTTTTGATCCAGGATTTTGATTCAGGCCTATCTGTAGAAACTAAAGAGTTTCCAAATATTTCAGAAATTTTTGATATTTATCTAAAGGGCCCTTGTTCTACTATATTTTAAACGAGATGTCAACAAGACCTCAAGTGACAAGAAGAAGCAAATATTTTCTTTTCTTTTTTTCATTTTTAAAATAGAGCCTTGTACTTAAATTGCCTTTAAAATTAAGTCTTCTGGACTATTAGTAACATTTCTAGAGGCAGGAGTACCTAGACTTGTGAAGAGAACATTTATACAGATTCATAGCCAATGACTAATGTAGTGGCGGGTATGTGCACATGTACTGTAGGATGCTATGGGAATGAATTTCTTCTAGAGTTTACTATATTTTTATCCAATGCACTGAATGGATGCTCTATAGTTTTCATGTAACCGAGGTTCAAGTATCCTCAAACTCCCATGAGACATCCTGGTAAGATGCTCCACATATTCAAACACAAGTTGGGTGGTAGGGCCCTCAGAACCCAACTGAACTCCTGGATGGAATGGCCATAAGATGTATGCAAATACATAAGTAGAGAACGACGAGATTGTCAGCAAGCAGTGCTCCAGTAATTTTTTTAATAGTATAGTTAGTTTTTTTTAAATCTTTGGACTAAAACTCAATTTTCTCTTATTTTTTTCACTGTTACATCATTGGCCCCCAAAAAGATGGTTAGATTTTGGTCCATATCTCATGCCATAGGGGCCAGATATCATATTCCCCACCAAAGTGTCCAACTGTCAGTCAGTGTTTGTAAAAACTGTGAGCAAAATAAACATCTTTCAGGTAGATTCAATCTCTGACTGGGACAAAGGTTGCGCAAACGCTGAGAACGCAAGTACCAATGATTCCAGTGACTGCTCTTGCATTTTACAGCTATGGATTTTTTAAGAGTTCAGTTTTGCATCCCAAAAGGGAAATATTTAACAGTCAATGAGTCAAAACAGTCAAAGGAGGGCAGTTGGCTAGTACAGTATAAAGAGCAGCAACCATTTGTGGACCACATGCCATTTTGTTTCATTTCTAGACATGTCTTGTAGGGAGGGTCCCAGAATATACAAAATATACAACCTGTCCTAATGACCACCCCACCTGCTTGCATAGGCCATTTTATATGGTCCTAAAGGCAGTCTTTGGAGTTAGGGCCAGTGCCAACTTGCTATAAATGCAAGTTGTATTTATATATATATATTACTTTTTTTTTTAAACAAGAAATTTAGTCCACTTAGAGCTAAGATGGTCAAATTATCTACAGGATTCAAGGGTGAGCATGAGGCTTCCATTGATCCTGGATGGTACAGACTGAAGGTTGAATAGGACCCATGCTACCAATACTTTAGACCGATCACTTGGAAAATCCTTAGTGCTGTGCATAAAAGCCAACCCTTCATTCACCCTTTAAATATTCTTACAATTTTTTTTTATCAGTGGGCTATACCATCACCTTCATGAATGGCAAAGGAGGACTGTGATCTTTACTTTAAAAGATTAATGCTGAATGAAGCCACTTTATTTGGAAGCAGTCTCACCTTCCCATTCTGGGACTGGAGTAGTATTTTTGGCTTTTTTTTTTTTTTAAGATGCTTAACCAAGTTAGGCTTAGAAAATAAATGTTTGCAGGTGCTCTTTCAACAAATAAAAGTCAATGTTTTTAACTGGTCAATAGAATAACAAGAACACGCAACACAATTTGTCAATCACTGTGGATTGTAGCCAACATGCTCACATGGTGCTGAAGGAAATCTGTAGTCATGTCTGATTGGCCAGTCCAAGACAGATAAGCAGGTGAAGAAAAGGAGTTCTGAAGATCACTTGTTCATGGAGAAAAGATAAAATGTCTAAGCTTCCACGTGAGCTTTTCAAGTTTTCATCAGACAAAACAAGAAGTCCTAGCTATGGCAATAAGGTGATGCCTATGGAGATATAATGTGGTGTTTCAGGGACTCCAGTCATGCCAGCAGCTTCCATAATCCCTACCAGTGCATAGGGCATGCAATAGCCAAAAAAAGTTAACACAAAAATACCCAAACAAAAATATTGTCCTCCGTGAAGTCTACATAAACTCAGGCCAAACAGATGATGTTTATGTCACAGGTGTCACTCCACAGTCAACTGCCATTAAGGCCATTGGTATTGACGTAAAAGGATCTTAATAGCTCAGTTCTAGGAAGAACCAAAACCAAGACAGATCAAAGTGTCTGTGAGAAGTTTGACATGTCGAGCATTAGGAATTCTCAGACAAAGAACAAAGGAACCAAGAGGTTAATTTTGGCTACCAAACTGGGATTTGGTTTTCTAGGTCATTATTTTTCCCCACCCCCATCTATTTAAAAAGAAAAGTTAGTGCTACAAATATGCAACTTCAAGACGACATATTCTCCTATGGAGTTGCATTGAGAAGCGAGTTAAATAAGCCCCTCCTTCTTGCTGTCCACCTGCAGAGAAGCCTCTTCCATTTACTTTGATTTCTACTGGCAATAGCTGGAAACAAATCCGAGGGTGATGAAGTACTGTAAGCAATTGTTCTATCTTACTGACTTCACCTCTACCCCATCTCCTCTCCTGCACCTTCTTCCATCCAGCTGGGGCAAGGCATAAAGAACAGATGTATGTATTTAAGTATAGTTGGGTGCATGACAGTGTGAGTGTGTGGTCTGTGTACAGAGGTTTACATGTGATCAAGTTCTCTTCTTCTGCAAGGCAGTGGGTTATAACTGAGTTCCACCCTTCATGCCATGTCTTTTAGCTCAGCTGACATCTATGCCATGCTGACTGATTTTAGGTACTTAGATGTGTCTCTTCATGTGGAGGGCAAGATGGTCAGACCTGGAAAAACACCTGCGAAACAAACAAAACAAGGATTTTACAAAACAGGCCTTTCTGCTCCTCCACCATCATGCACAAGAACAATGTTCATCCAGGTTTACAGCAGTTCCCTGGAACATGCCACATGTGGTCACAAAGTCAAGGTGACTTCCCCTCCACCATTCAAGATAAGTAGCTATGCTGGCTCTTCGTTAGTAGATTATTCTCCCTTCACTCCAACCCCATCAGATTCATACTGTTAGAAACTGGGGAATGGGCAAGCTAACTCATTAAGCAAGTAGCTGTAGTAATAAAATTAAATAATTTTGCATATTTTCCAGTGCTCAGCACCCTTAGGTGTGGTCATTTCTTCAAAAGACCTCAGCACCCACTTAGGCATCAAAATAAGAGGCCAGATCTGCATTTCTCAGTAAGAAGCAGGTAAGGAAATTAAGTCAGTCAGTCATTTTTTTTTTTAAAGTTGAAAGAAAAACATCCAGATAAACAGGTCCCATGGGTGCCTTCAGCATAAGGAAAAAAAGAATCATGAAAATCAGAGGGGAAAGACTTGGTAGTGCACTTAGTCTGTCCTTTTGCCATTATTTTCTGATTCTCTGTGTTCCTACTACTACTTGTATGCAGGGGTGAGCAAATATGATAACTGTTTGTAAGAGCAGAAAATCTGCAAGAAGACCACCTTGGCCAGATCCTCAATGGATCGGCATAGCTCCAGCGTAATCAATGCTATGTTGATTCATACCAGCTGAGGATCTGGTCCATGCTTCTTTACAAAATAGAATAGGAAAAAACTAAAAAAAACAATTTTAGAATGGTATGGACTTGGAATCTTGCCTTCTTTTAAGTTCCAGAGTGAAGTATGTGCATTAAATCTGGAGAGAGAGAGACAGAGAGAGGAAAGCCTTACAATGGACAGTGGGCTTCTAATACACAAGGCTCACCACAGCTAGTATTGTCCAGCTGCAGGGTACCAAATATACCCCTGGACGGCTATCCCTCTTATCAGGATAATGGAGAAAACAGCATGCTATGGATATTACAGCTGCCAAAACAAGCCTGGGTGCCAGTAAGACAGGCACCAGCTGGCATTTTAGACTATGACCAGCCCAAGACCACCACCTGACCATTGCTTCTCTCAGATGCCTGCTAATAACCAGAAGCAATACTGATTAAAAGTTTTGCTGAGTCACTGATGTGGCAAGATTTGTTAATGTTAATAACAGAACCAAAACTTTGTTTTGTATCAATAACAGTATGTTCTGCTCCAATATATTTTTACACCTAATAAAATGATACATAACTAATCCTGTGGGCTCTCTCCCTGGCTAGTAACTCAGTTAACTTCATCTACTGGGGAGGCTCCTAGAGGAGGGCAACAGTTTCAACTGGGGGGGGGAAAGTCAAAAAAGAATTAGATAAATTCATGGATGATGGGTCCATCAATGGCTATTAGCCAGGATGGGCAGGGATGGCCTCTGTTTGCCAGAATCTGGGAATGGGCAACGGGATGGATCACTTGATAATGAACAGAACAGGTAATCCCTTCTGGGGTACCTGGCATTGGCCACTGTTGGAAGACAGGATACTGGGCTAGATGGACCTTTGGTCTGACCCAGTATGGCCATTCTTAGGCAAGTCTCCACAAAATTTTACAGCTAAATCCTACCGTCAAAAAGCCCAGGACACATCTGCAGCTATTAAGTTGCTGAGGTCCAGCCACGTTTTCCCTTCTTGGAACTGGTGCTGGCTGTAGAGTTGGCCCAGAATGGGCAGTTGTCCTCAATAGGTTTTGAGATAGGGATCCATGAAGGAAAATCCTGTGGATCTCTGGTCTTCCACAGGACAAGTCTCTGTCTCCACAACTTTGCCATCTCTATTTGCTGCATGTTGTACCCACGCCCAGCACATACCCCCTCCAGGATTCAGAAAGGCTGCATGTGTCCCTGCATTGTTCCTAGCAGGGACTGCTTGCAGTGCATAAAAATATCATAATTCCTGATGGGCTTGCATGGACATAAACTGCCTACTCCCAAACATGCTGCTGGGTTTCATCTCCGCATCTGCAGAGCAACAAGAGGAGGCAGCTGGGATGGGAAGAGAATATAATGTTCAGCCATCTTTTTCCTCTTCCCAGATCCTGCCCAGTGGGATTTGGTCCTCTTAGCAATCTACCTACCCCTCCAGCTGTGTGGAGGGGAGCACATGGGTCTTCGCTTGCAGTCAAAGAGGATACCCATATACATATTAGAATAAAGTTGAAGAGTTTTACATCACGTTTCCCTCAGTTGAACACGTGTGACAGCTGTGGCCATGGCTCACCCGGGTGTCCTGACATAGGGTATGTAAAGTCACCCATGGTTCTGAAAAGCTTCTCAACTAATTCTTCGGCAACTCCAATAACCAACATGGTCATGGTGCCTCAGCCACCCTGGGGACTCTTTCATTTCCTTCTGGGCTATTTCAGCTCCCTCTGCTTTCTCCCCTGCCGCCTCCAAAGCACACACCACTCGTTGTACATATGCTGCTCCTCACATCTGTGGTAGTTTGCCAACCAACATTTACAATACGATCTGTGTCCTGTAAGCCATGGGGGCAAAACTGAACACTTCATTTTAAAGGATCCTGTTTTTCCAGAAGAAACTTCAGCTGTTAACTCTCTTTGTCATGAAAGGGGATTGTGTTTACACCCAAGGCCAAAGGTCTGCTACAAAACCCTCAGCACCCTCGTTTACGCCAAAGACTGTGTGTGCCTGAAATTTCGGTGCTTTAAAAAGACGCCACCAACATTGTTTGAAAAAGAGAGAAAGTGTGTGTGCGTGTGCACTTGGGGAGGGAGAAAACAAAGTGACAGACGTCTAACTTCCTGTCTCCCCACCCCCACTTCCTTTTGTCACTAAAAGTTATAACACCTGAATCGACCTATATGTGTTGTTTTTAAAATTGTCCTCTAGGCTGATAGCATGAATACAATCCAAAAGGCTAGTGGTGTAAACCCACAGCCCTGAAAGAGGGGTTTTCAATGGACTAATTGATGGATCACGTACATAAACACTCCCCCTACTGGTAGTTCAATCACCATTTTCATGCTCTGATGGCCAAAATACTCGCCTTCACCTCTGAAGAGTGGTGTGCAGTTGGTTTACACTACGTCAAGACTCCTGAAAGATGTACCTAAGGCTACTTAAAGCTCAGAAAACCAGGATGTTTACTGTAGGAAAGGACCCTTCTATCATTAGTGGATGGTGAAAAGGAAGAACTTAAAAAGAAATCTAAGAGGCAGCAGTTTAGAGATGGAGAAATAGGATTCTATCTGGGACCTTAATTCAGGAAAGCACCTGTTTAACTTGAAGCATGTGCTTAAATGTTTTCTTGAATACAGCTGGACTGAAGTATGTGCTTAAGGGCATGCCTGAATCCAGGCCTGGAGTAGCGGGAGGTTAGCACACTTGGAAAGAGGAAGAGAAAGGAAAGAAAGCGTGAAGTCCAAAGCAGCGAAGTAAACCACTTTGAACACAGCGAGTCCCTGAGCTTCCCAAACTAGACCCAGTGAAAGGGTGGTGGGAAACTGGTGGACAGATTACACCACGTATGATCAGTTTAAACTGGTGAATACTTTTTACCTAGCCATAGTTCTGGTCAAAGGAGGAAAAATTGACATTTTTAAGGGAACAAATTCATAGAATAAAACTGCAAATAGACACTGTGATGGGGGTTGCTATAGAAAAAACACTTAGATAAAAAGAGAGGGGTGGTATTCTTCCAGCTCAACATGTGACAAATGACTAAAGGAGATTGTGGTGTTAATAGTAGGTGGTGAGATCTCCTTGGATCTGAATGATCACAACTGTTGTCTTTTTGCAACAGGAACCAAAAAGGGTGGTTTGTTTATTTGGGGGTTAAGGGACTGGGGGGGGGGGGGGCTTGGTCAGTTCTTAAAGAGCAAAGCTCAGCAGAAAGCAGCCTCTTACAATAAAAATGAAGAACACCAATGTTCTTCTACTTCACAGAGATGCTTATAAAAAGGCAAGAATCCAGAGGGTTTGTGCTTGGTTTATCCTTTATCATTATGAGCAAACAAGAGATAATCCAGGGGTAAAAGACAGAGGAAGCCCTTGGTTGGGGGCAGGGGAGCGAGGAGGAGGAGGATCTTGGAAAGACAGGATGTGCAAATGATCAAATTTCCTTCCCATCAAAGGATGTGTCCCTGTTTATGTTCTATGTATCATTTTTCTGTGCACGCTCTTGGCCAGTCTGGCGTGCCCACAGGCTTTATAAACTCTATATTGTATTACAAACCATTTTCTTATCATAACGGAGAACCTTAGTGCTGCATTAAAAAGATGGGTAATTTTCTTAAGCCTCTTAAAAATATATATAAATAGGATTAGCCGGATAACACGTTCAGATGCAAGTACATGATTTGATTATGCCTACACTGGATCCAGCCTTCACCGTGGGCATTGCCATCCTCCAGTTTGGGAGGGGGGTGTTATTGTCTGATAACATCAGTACTGTCAGATATGATTCCTTGTGTAGTGTCTCTCTTGCTCCACACCAATTATATATTTATTTTAAAGAGCCAGATTTTCAAAAATGCTCGGCAACTGCAACTGGGACCAGATTCTCAAAAGAGCTCTGCTTCCATTCAGGCACCTGAATGAAGAGGCCAGATTTTCAAGAGGAATCTGCAGCCAGCAGCTTCCATTGTTCTGGATGACAGATGCTGAGCAGACAGCTCTCGAGGCAAACCCAGTCACCTCATTTTTAGCTGCCCCAGTGAGAGCTGTTGGATGAGGAGTTCTTTGGAAAAGCTGGCTTTGGGTACCTATCCCTAGATCTAGGAGCTTAAAAAGACAGATGACAACCTCCATTTTATGTGGTACTGTAGATTTAATATTTTGTCAAGTGTGTGATTTAAAGACAAGAGGACTAGATTCTCAGTCAGCGTGAACAGTCATGGCCTCTTTGATTTCACCCAAAATCCTTGTGGTAAAATTTTCAGATGTGCCTAAATCACGTAGGCATTTTTGAAAATGTTGCCCTTTGTTTCCCCAGGAACTGTCCCTCCAACTGCCTCTAGGAAGAGAGGCAAACATAAGGCTGTGTGCTCAGTTAACTGAACCAGAAGATCAATGATAGATTTAACATGCAGAAAAGGGAAAATGCTGTCAGTCCCCTCGGTTTGGTTCTATATCTTGGGTTCCTTCGCCATTCACCTGAGAACCTGTGGAGATCTCACCACTTACTCCCCATCTTAGGCTGTGTTGACTTGCTTGACCACTGGTTTGTGAGGTTCGACAGTCCTCAGGTGACTTCCTTTATAGGGACCAGGAAGCCAAGAGGTGGAGCCTGATCACAATTTTGTAAGCGAGGAAGGGCAGCTGTGAATTCAGTCTTTTGTTGTTGCCCAAGTCACATGGGATCATGGAGAGGAAAAGCCAAGATGTTGCTGCGGCTAGCAGGTTGGGTAGAGTTTATGCACGTTAAAGTGAGATTTTGCTAAATAAAGCTGTGCATTGGGCCAAATCCTGCTCCAGTCAGAGTCAATGGCAAAACTCCCACTGACTTCGCTGGGACCACAATCTGGCCTTGACTCCATGCTTCTGCTTAGGTATCCATAAGAAAAAAAGGTACAGAAATGAGTTGCTGGTCTCAGCCCAGTTGCTAGCGGACAAACTTCCTCTTCACAACCCCCCCCCCCACTCCTGACACTCCGGCTGGCCACTGAGGAAGAGAGGGGTTTCAGGGCAAAAAAATACATTGGCGATGCGCTGTAAGCAAACATGCACTGTTGCTGCGTATGCTATGTGAAAAACCAGAGATTTTGGTCCCTGGGGGCTGGTAGTGTGCTGTCTTTCACCAGCTGTACATTTGCTTGCACACTAGATTTAGAAGGCTGCATTACCTGTCACAATGGTTGCATTTAAAGGGTTTTGCCCCTGTGTGTTTCCTGTAATGCCTTGTGAGCTCATCGCTTCGTGCAAAACGCCACTCGCACCCTTCCCACGAGCACTTGTAAGGCTTCTCACCTGCAGAGGGAAGAGAGATCAATCAGCACTGCAATGAAATTACTGCTGCCTAAATCTTCCCGCCCTTTAACCCACACCTGGCCAGCCAGCCCTATTCCCCATATCAAGCTGTACTGCCCACAAGCACCCATTCCTTTGCCCCAGCTAGCCAGGCCTTTGCCTCCCAACTAGCCACATAGGGCACGAGCACCACTGATTTTGCCCCACGTTTGCCCCACACCTTGTTGCCTAGCACGCAAGTACCAATGACTTGTATTCACTCAGACTCTTCAAATCTATGGCAGACTCCCAAAAGCTATTGACCATTCTGAACCTGTTTCAAGGACTGCTGAAGTCAATAGGAAACTTTCCATCAACTTGAATGGTCTTTGGATCAGGCACCAACTTTATTACATCTTAAATTCTTACACTGCCTTGGTGAAAGAAATATTTCAAAACCATCAGAATGTTTTGTTTCGTTCAAAAAAAACAAACCCAAACGCCCCCACAGCTGCGTTGCCGTAGGCTTGTTTTTCAATTCCTTCAGTCAGGGTTGTGTGCACAAATTTGGTTACTACTCATGCAAGTGGCTATTCCTGTGCACAGATATCATGGTTGCCCATGCATGTCAGGCAAATAGGTGTACAACTACACATGTAACCCACAGTGCTTAAAATGACACTTAACAAAAAGTATTGCTCTAGTTCTGGCTTTCAGGAGTTGCCTTTCACACACACACACCCACAGCACACGCATCTCCTCCCACCCAGACCCCACGTCTTGTATCGCCACTTAGATGCACCTGCTTAGTTGATTATAAAGTGCAAATGATGTTTTCGGTGCTGCAAGCGCAAGAGGAGAAGTTTTCTCTTTAAAACAAGTTAATCCCACAGACAATTGTGACTGATTAGCACCTTTCCGACCGTATGTTTATCAGCTGTTATCCCACATGGAACTCTCTCTCATACAATTCCCTTGAAGTCAGTGGGGCTGCAGGGATTGGACATCAGTGAAGAATCCGCTCCGCTGTGTTCACTTTCCCCATTTGATACCACAAACCAGGTTCTCGGGGTCAAATGCAGCTCTGGTGTAGCACCCATGACCTCAAGGACGGTACTCCAAGGCTACTAACATTTTAGAATGGATGCCGTCGAGGTCGAAATCTCCCCCCCTCCCATGACCCCTTCTCTATAGGACTGCAAAGTGTGTGCGTGTGCACAGACACCACATCTCCTCAGAACACATGTGTGAATGCTCTTCTACTACATTGCAGCCATGACACTATGCCCGGCCCTCCTGAGCTGCCCAGCAATAAAAAGAGGCTGGATGCATTAGGGGAGGTGGGGATGAGTGAGAACACAGTGAGGAAACTGATTTCATTGTTAAGCTTCAAAAGGGCAATTATTAGCAGGGAGGGAAATTTGGTTGGTTGTTTTTTTAAAATTCTGAAAATTGCTAAGAACGTGCTTCTTTCAATCTCTCTCTCTCTCTCTCTCTCTCTTTCTCAGCAGATTTAAATACCAAATATCGCATGTCAGGTCTCCACATGTCATGTATTTACCACGGAGTATATTCAGCAGGTACTAGAGAGAGATCTGAATGTGTTATAGTCCGAAACTGGGAGCGCCACAGTAAGCAAATGGGACAAGTCAGAAGAGTGTGAAGATCAAATTCATTGCTGGTGTAACTCCACTGACTGCAACACAGTTGCCCCAGGAACTGATTTGGCCCAGTACATGTAGGGAAAGCTTCTCTGTGACTAGTCATTTACCAAACATTATTGATTACAAGTTAGGCTCTGCAGCTCCCAAGATAAAGTGGAAAGCTGGCATGGAGAGAAGAGGAGAATGGGCTGGGATATCTACCAGAGTTCAGCAATTCAAGCCTTTTATCCTCAACTCAGGTTTGAAAAGCAAAATCCATAAAAGGATGTGTTGCATCAGTCCTATTAGAAGAGGAAACCCTACATAAGGCTGCAGCAGGTGGAGAAATGCCAGGCACAGATTGATCTATCAGTCAAACAATCACAGTCTACAGGCCCTAAAGAATAAAAGATAGTGGATGGGGGAGGGTTTGAGGAAAAACAAAAAAGAGGCAGCAGGATTTTCATTTCAAATCACATTCTCCCTGAAGCTCACTCTAGGCAGGTGCTGTTGGGTTTTTTCCCAAAATACCATATGAGAGTGTACAAAACAGAGCCTAGGTATTTTAAGCCAATCATGAACATTCACCGCACTGTACAGGTAACATTCCTCTACAGTACAAGGTCTTAGAACAGCAGGTCCCTTGTGTGCTGCAAGACCTGGGCAAAAGAGGCCAATGAAAGATGCCTACATTTGTAGGTGCTGTAGTATTTAGGATGCCCTAATTCTCTTCTGATTAGTGTGTTTGTCCTGGCCATTTTGGGGTTAGACCGTAAAAATAAAAGAAATCCTAAAGAAACCATGGCTGATAACAATGAGAAAATGGAACAAACATATAGGGCGACTAGACAGCAAGTGTGAAAAATTGGGACAGGGGGTGGGGGATAATAGGAGCCAATATAAGAAAAAGACCCAAAAAGCTGGACTCTCTCTATAAAATTGGGACAACTAGTCACCCTACAAACATAGCACAGGCTGGACTGGATCAAGCTAGACCCATTGAGGCAAATTTGTTTAAAAGGAATTTTCCACTCAGAAAGCCATTCAAAGTTTTCATTTCCATCAGAGCCTAGATCACGGGCAAGGTGGTGCTTCCCATGCCCATCTCAGCCGTGGCTTGGACACTGCCCCCAATGCTGGCCCACCCAAACACTGCTCTCAAGTGTGCTACAGCCCACATGCCCTCCCCTAGAGATCCAGGGCAAGATTTGCATGCTCTCCTCAGTCTCCACTGGCATAGAAAGTGGACACCCAGAAATGATGCCTCATATTCTGGGCTTGTCCCTGATGGTGGAACATTCAGCTGCTGCTCTACTGGGACAACTAACACGTTGTTTTTAAAAGCAATGCACCACAGTAACAAATTGTGTGCGGGTGTGGGAGGAGGTAAGTTGCATGGTGAAACTCATTTAGTTTGTGTGGCTGCAAGAGAAGAGATGTCTCGCTTGCAATGGAGACAGCAAGGCAGATGTGTTTGTGTGTGGCTGTGCCTTTGTTGCATACGTTATGGAGAGAATGAGAGACGCTGACGCTTGTTCAAAACTGGCAGGTACAGATAGCCTAACGTACAATCGTCTACGGAACAGAAGGGTTGTTGACAAATACTGTGGTCTTTGCCTGAAATCAGCAGGCATTTTGATTGAAGCAGCGTTTGTCTAATTAACATTTGCCAAGTGCTTTCAGAATGTAGCATGCGTATTTAGCTTATTAGAGGCCACCAGTAATTCTGTTAGGCCTGTCTAGAATACATGTATGGGTGGCATGCTACGTATCTCTGTTGTCTGTGCTCTAGGGGCTCTGTCCCCGATGTGTCTTTGCATAGCATAGAGTCTGGTTTTGTTTTCAGCTTCCCTTTCTCTGTAACATTAACCGTGTTCTGCCAAATGTCAGACAGCGCTCCTTTGTGCTCCTAGGCAGCCTGCTTGCTTACAGTCAGCTAGGCAAAAGCTGACTGTAAGCAAGGCAAAAGAAAGGCAAAAGAGCCTGTGACCTTTAAAGCCATGTCAAAAAGGGATCCTTGCCCCACAGACCTAAAAGAGATTAGCTTCACCCACCCCCACCCTCCATATAGCAATTCTGAAAATGAGAGTGTGGGGGTAGGGAGAGATTTCCGTGAGAATTTCTGTGCACAAAGGATAAAAACTAACTGTATCTTTTCATTGCTGCTTTACTCTTACCCATTGTAGATCAGATTAAAAGCCTCTCTTGGCTACTGGTCCCACAGAGGGTGTCTAGGAGTGAGGTGTCCCTCTGATCTCATTAGTGGTAATGGTAGAAAAGAATGGTAAGGGATGAATTCCATGCGCTCTTCTGTTTTCATAAGAAAGTACATGGTGAAATCCTGGCTCTACTGGAGTCAATGGCAAAACTCCCCATGACTTCAACGGGGCTAAGATTTCACCCAGTACACCAGGAATGAGTGTGCACCCACCCCCACCTCCCGCAACAGTCAAAATATTTCGGTTGCAATGTCTTTTGTGAAATCATGACATTTATTTGAATTAGTATTAGACCCTGATTCATGCAGGAAGATCCTTGCGTTCATGGGGTCCACATGCACACTGAGCTCTTTGCAACGTGCAGGCATAAGTCCCTTATGATCTCTCTCAATTTGCCCCTGTGAGACAGTAAGGAGACTCTCTTCAAGTATGGCTGAGTCAGCCAAAATATTTTAAGAATGTGGGGAGAGGGGGAAATAGATCCTTGACATGTACATTTTGAACTTCATTTAAATTTAAAAAAAATCACTTTCATTCTTCAATACTATTTAAAGGCACCTTTAAAACACACAATTAGAAAACCTCCATAAAAAGTCAGCATATGCTCTTCCACTGTAACTTATTTTCACACAGTTTCAGGACCCACAATTGTGCATTTTTCTAATGGGTACAAAACTGGAAATTCTATTTCCTTCCCTTTTTAAAAATTGGAGATAAAATCAGATTATTTGTGAGAAAAACAATTTCAAAAGCCTGAACTGTTAAGAAATTGTGTGGGCTGAGAGTCACTGCTAGAAATGTGTTCCAGTGGCTTCCTTGTAGAGATAGTCAAAGGTGAACTGCAAAGCAAAACTGAATATGGAGTTCAATGCAGGATCTTTCTCCTGAACTCCTCCCCTAAGCAAACTGGGGGGGCCAAGCAGCAGGAAGCTATGTCAGTAGGATCAGGACCAGAGCAGCTTCACTAACTTTTTAGAGAACCTTGTAATAGTCTCCTTCCCATCCCTTCTGCAAAATCCTTAGTACTTGCTGTTTCACAGAGAGTAGCCTAGAATGGGCCATCACACACAGCAGAAGTGCCAGTGTCACTGAAACTCATGCAATCCAAGGCATAGGTCACAGAGTAACACATTCTGGGATTGCTTTAGTGAAACAGGAAGTAACAAGAGAATTCCAGATGGAGGTGGGGTGGGGGTGGGATTTTAGTGGTGAATAGTTCCCAACCCACACTGCCTTGAGGAGATGTGTAATACATTAATTTGGTTTTGCTCGCTGTTTGTCTTAATAACAAAAGCCTATTGTATCACAATAAGAAGCCTAATACAATAATCACATTATATGTACCTTACATTTACCTCTCATCCCAAAGAGCTTTACAGTGTACCAGTGAAACAGAGCCTTTGCTGGGGCAAGGGTAGTAATCAGGCAGAATACCCAGCACGCTGTGCAACAGGAAACATTGTTGGTCAAGGACACTAGATCAAACCTTTATATCTATGAAAGATGCCAAGTGATCTTCAGCATCAGCATGTTGCAGAAAGGATGACAGATTTCAAGGACGCCTCCAAAAGACTCATACCTTAATAATAAGCCTCTTCGTGCCCTATGCACCACCACTACCCACCTCTCATTTCACTGTGCACACTCTACTCCATGATGGAGCATGGGGTTTTGTGAACCCCAGTCTCTCTAGAGACAGATTTGGAGTAGTCCAAGATCCTTTGCTGGCTGCCCAGCCACAGTTTCAGGTGAGGACACAAGTTGCAATTGTATGGCTCACACAGCTGAGATGGAAAAGTCTCCTGAAAAGACACATAGACACACCCTCTAGAGGTTAACTGTACAACTTCTGTGTCCTGCAACTTGTGTGCCTCTCCCCAACTAAGTAAAAGTGAAACTACTTATAAAGTCAATTTCAGCTTCTCTTAAGGTCCTTTCATTCTTCTAATTGATTTTCACTGAGAAATGGAAAATGACTTTTTATTTGAATATACAAAGGACTAGAGGGTACTGGACAGTATTTAACTGTTTCATCATTCTTTTCTACCTATATGAGAATTGTTTTATTCATTACCATTTTGGCACCAGCCAGAAAGAGAACTACTGCCTCAAAGGTGACAGTACAAAGCAAACGGACATTAGGCAGAATGTGACAGGAGTGTCAAATACACCATGAGACAAGGTTGTGACTCTTTTTAGGTCAATAGGAATGACTATGTGTTAAAATTAGAACTGATTTGCATGTACATGGTATAGATCTTTTCATCCCAAAAGCTCAAAAGTGCCTGTACAAAGGTGGCTATATTCAAGCCCATTTTAGAAGTGGGGAAAGAGAAATTAAAGGCCCAGTAAGTGTCTTTCACACACAGTCATTCAGTGCATGAAAATACATTATTTGGATTCTACCTTATTTTCTATATACATACACCTCGCCCCTCCCTACCCCACACATACAGGTGTAGAACCAACAAGGTTCAAAGCATGTAACTAATTTCAAAGAAAGGAAAACATTCCATTTTCTACCTTCCTTGCAAAGAAGCATTTATTAAATATCCATTGTCCATCGACACATATGCTGAACACAAAGCAGCCTGAGGAATACCACGTTTATTCTCCCATAAAGAACCATAAAGCTTTCTAAACTCTGATTTTCTTTTAAATATGGTCTACTAAGCTTAGCCGAGGAAGATGCTCCAGGATTCTGATGTGTGCTCAGAGCAGAAGGATTTAGTTTAAAGAGCAGGACTGGGGACACAGGTGCCAGACATTGTGTAGAATTTGCACTTATGCTCCATTAATTGCCAACATATCCCCCCTCTTCCCCCCGACCCCTCGGGAGAACAGCAAAGCAGCAGGCCCAGACTGGTACCCAGCAGCAACACCAGCAGCAAAAGTAGCCAATTAGCCTCTAGAATAAGTATGGGGGGGAGGGGGAAGTGGATGCAGTTGCCTAGCAACCAGAGAGCAGAAACAGCTGTGTAGCAGGCCAAGGTTGGTACCCTGGCAGTGACTGCTAGCCAATTAGCAGACTGCATTTAATGCTGATGTGGTTTCCTAGTAACTGGTTGTATAAATCTGTCTGTTGCACTCTCCTCCTTCTTTCCTCATATTTTCCCCCAGTCATGCTAGGCATTGCTGTTTGCCCTAATTACTGATTCTCTGCTGCTTCAAGCTGCCATTATTTTTGTCCCCAGAGAGGTTGGAAGAACTTAAAAAAAAATCTCCTCTAATAAGAGCTTTTAGTTTCAAATTCAGTTTAGCTCTAAAAGCGCAAGATGCAAGATGAGGTGACCACAGCAAAACAAACAGATGAAGGGGGAAGGGGGCAAAACCTCAAAGATTTCAATTCACTGTGAAAGATTTTCCCAGGATCCTACAATAGATATATATTTTTTTGCAAGTTACACAGAAGAGCAAGTAATGAAAAGGGCTATCTATAACACACCATAAATTTCCACAAAGCACAACTCTGTGGCAAAGGTCTATAGTTTGTGGACTTTCGTTTTGTGCATATAGATTCTCTGAGAAATCCCAGGCAACACAAGAAGACTTATCAGTGATTAGAGCTGGTGGGAAAATGGTTAAATATTTTCACAAAAATATGCTAACATTTTAAATTCTTTTTACTGCTGCAGGTTTTGAAAAGGGAACATTTTTTTTTGTTTGAAATTCTTTCGTATTCATTTTTACCCCTTTTTTTTCCTTTTGCCTCTGAAAAATAGGGAGGAAAAAAAGAGGAGAGGAGGAAAAAGGAGACAGAGAAAAATGAAAAACTCCCTAGAATTTTTCATTTTCCAGTTTTATTAAAAAAAATCTGATTTTTAAAAAGTAAAAAGGCTATTTTTGAATGAACAAAAAAAGTGGCTAAAAATGTTGAATCATTCTACTATGATGCCATGCTGTAGCCTTTTGCTATGGTGT
Source organism: Gopherus flavomarginatus (assembly GCF_025201925.1). Lineage (NCBI taxonomy): Eukaryota > Metazoa > Chordata > Testudines > Testudinidae > Gopherus > Gopherus flavomarginatus. The sequence goes on along the minus strand of NC_066626.1, from coordinate 19,055,643 downwards.
ATTATGCAAGCCAATTTATAATGGGTTCGTTCAACATGCATGAACTCTTGGTTGGGAAGTTTATATCAGGAATTGTATTATTTCATCTGGATTTTAGAAACTGCCATAGTTAAGTCTCTTCAGTTCTAAGGGAGATGAGAACACCAGTTCATAAGTCATCTGGAGTAATTAACTCCATCAGTGTAATTAACTATGTTGTGATAAATAACCACACAAATGCACTAAGAATATGTATCATTTGATGACTTGGAAACTTTACCAGGTTAGTGACCTTTGATATGGGGGGATGGGGGGAAGAGAGATTTATCTATAATGACAATACCCACTTCCTGGGCCTGATCCAAAGCGCATAAAGTCAATGAAAAGACTATGCCATTCATGGAAATCTGAACAACACTTAAAAGTGCTAATAAAATTGTACTAATTGTATTGCACATGTGTGAAGAGCAATTTTCACTGAATCATAACTCGGTCAATCCAAACCAGTTTTCACCAGATATGCTTAAAGGTGTGTCTTCTACACAAGGGCTATTTCCATGACCAATACCAACTTTCCAATCCCAGTCCTTACAGTGTTACAATTTTTAAAAAATTGTTTTCTAATTGGAAAATGTTTTCCTGCCCTGTCCCTCCCCAATACTCCTGCCTCTTTTACAAAAACAGTTTTTGCTCAAACTTTAAAACAAAACAACCAACCACTCCCACTGGGTAAAGACCAAGCACCTGAAAAGGTGAATGTTTTGCAAACTAAAAGGTGACTGAGAGCTTATGCAAGCAGCCATAGTGTCTACTGCTAGTTCAACATATAATATACTAAACAAAAATATACACAGTCTATTAAATTCACAAGCATTTATATAAAATCATCCACCTTTAAATAACATTTTGCTTCCAGGAGCCTCTATTGCATTAATAATCATTTATGGACATGGGAATTGGCCTACTCGGACTGCTCAATTGTCCAATATCCTGCTTCTGTCAGAGGTAAAGGAGCAGATGCTTCAGGGAAAGGTGTAAAATCCCTATTATACTTCTGGTTGTGCAATATTATACTGTGAGGGAACAGTTCATTCTGGGCCCAGCTGGTGATCAGTTTTTATCTTGAAACACGAGCCCTTATAAGGGTTATCTTAGCTAGTAGAACCGCAGATGTTTTCCACTGTGGGCCCAACCTTCAAATATGAGTTCAACAGTTAGGTGCCTCAAGGGTTAGGTGTCTAAAGTTGCACTTGCATGCCTAAACCCAGATTTAGGCATTGAACTGTAAAACTCTAGCCCATAAATATCTAATTTTTTTTTTAATTCGTACTCGGCCATTTGCCTCAAGATCTTGTAGCAATAAGCGGCATGAGTTAATCAGATGTACCAAAAAAAAAAAATTCTCATCTGTTTTAAAATTGATCTGCAAAGCAAAACAATTGGGTTTATGCCCTTTGGGCTTCTTTGTAATGTATAAAGATGGCTGTGAGCAGAGAAAGACTTAAGCCTGCTAGGCTTGATTCCCTAGTCATACAAAGGTTTTTGCATGCCCTCTGAGAAGTCTAGATAATTTGGGTTGTACTGTATGCTTCTACCTTCTCCATTTCAAACTGACTAGCCTATTACTTAAACTCTCCTTAGATGGAAGCCCCTGTCTCTTAATCGTTTTTAATCCATTACAGCACATGATAGCTTACCCTTTGGTTTCCAAAATTCCTTGCACATGGCCTTAAGCAAAAGCTTCTTGAGAAGTAAATAAAATGATCCCTGCTGGTTCTAGACCCTGTCCTGACCACGCTCTCCAACAGCTGCAGCAGGTTAGAAAGGTGCAATTATAACTTACAGAAACAATGCTGGGTTGTCCCCATCCTATCCAGGTCCTTTATCTGTCTTTAAATTAATTTTCCCAATGGGTGCTAACGTAAGGTTCGCAGTTCTTTATTACCCTCTGGCTTCTGTTTCAGTGTGGACGCAATACATGGGGGCACCATCCACTCCCCAGGCACTTCACTTTCAAGCACATCATTTTGTTAGTGGCTCAGATGCTTCAACCTTGGTTTCCTCTGAAATGCTCAGATCAATCACATCCAGTCGGTGATGTAACCGCGACTGCATTTTAACAATTTAAGTTGTTTCCATCTCTGACTGATTCTCATCTTTGCTAGGTGTGAAAAGCATTTCCAGAGTAGAGATTTCTCCATCATCCTCTGTTGAAAAAATGATGCAGAGAAACAGTTTAGGGCCAGATTCAAATATCCTTACTCCTGCTGAATGGCGACTGACTCTGCAGGAAGTGCCACTGATTTCAATGGGATGGCTCAAGGAGTAAGATGCCACCCAAAGCAGGTATCAGAATCTCCCCCTTAGCTTTGCTGCACAGTACATTACTTCCGTCTGCTAGATATTTGATTGTCTAAGCAGAAGTTATTGCACCCCATTACTCTTCTCTTACTAGGTTCAGGAATTTTGTTTCTATCTAGGCCTTGTCTCCTGGCCAGATCACTCTCGCTCATCTCTTCTGCTTTTAAGCTGCTGGTGTTGGTATCTGTATTTTCCATTTGTGATGATGTACCTGGTTCCGTGACCTTATTTTTCCTGATGCTGCTTCTTCAAAGGATTGTTCCTCCTTCTCCAGCCCCAGCTCTTCTTTTGCCAAAGCCAAAGTTATCCCTTACTACTGGTTACATACTTTTATTAAATGCTCCTTGTCTCCTTAGTAGATATCATGCTCTGTCCCCTAGCTCCTATATAAAAAAATCTTGTGAAACCTTAACAGTACACAACTAGGTTTTGTGTCCATAGAGCCTTTGCAGCCAATGATCTCACAGGTTAAGCTTCCCATCACCTCCATGAGTTGGGTATGTAAACACAGAGGCACCACAGACTGAAATGCAGTTACACTGCAGGAGAAACACAACAACTCTTTAACAATGCATAATCCCACTACACAATGGGAGGTGAATTGAAACTGCAGGGAGAACTTAGGTAAGCAGAAAGAAATTACCTGGACTTCATTACGGCAGCATTAGTATCTCTACCTTTACAGAAAGTGCCATGGGACCTTAGATTACCACTGGAGGTCATCTATTCCAAGAGTCAGCCTCTCCAGCAGTACCGTGCCCCCTCAGCTCACAGGGAAGGGCAAGGGAATTATCTTCCTTGTCTAGGTCCTGGTCCCAAGCTGCCCTGCGTGACAGCAAATAAGGAGCCCCCATGGCATTGCACTAAGCACAACCTAGGGAGTGACCTCTCTACACCCAGTCTCCAGAGTTCTATGGAAAAAAACTCATCAGTTCCACACAAGGCTCCTCCCACACCCATCTGTGCCACAACAAGATTTGGTCCTATCAGAATGAATGTGTGTTTCTGAGAAGTCACTGGCTCAGGAGAAAGTCTTTCACCCCTCAGCCACCATTTCTAATCCAGCTCAGGACAGCAGTGACCAAAAGCAACTATGAGCCAATGTTCATATAGAGATCTATGTGAAATGAGACGAAGGTCTCATTACTTGAGAATTGTTGTCCGTGTAATTGACACCTTTGTCTGCTCTGCCTCAGCAGAGACCAAGGACTGAATGGGTATGCGATAGCTACCCAGAGACACTAGAGGTGGCTCCTGTACCCTAAACAGTACTGCTTATGGGAAGAGGGTAGGTTTAGAAGAGAAAATAAGGAAAGAGCAAGTAAAAAATCACTTAGAAAAGTTAGATGACTGGCATGTCACATGGGTGACCGCACATGTGCTGCAGCTGGTGTGTAGAGAAAGTACTTACATTTTAAAGTGTTTTCTATCTATTGGTAATTTAGGTCTATGTAGATATTCTCCTATGATCTAGTACCTTTGAAGGGCCCATTTCCACAGTCACAGCTCTCGCTGGCATAAGACATGGGCACTTTCAAAAGTGAAATGGCAAGGTTTTTCCAAACCTAGCTGAACATTTAACAGACTCAGGAAGGGAAAACCCAGACTAGGCTCATTTTAATTAGTTAGATGAACTCTAGTTTCACTTCTATTCAAATTACAAAACAAAAAACAGAACAAAAAACCCTTCAAGTTTAGCAATGCAAAAGTATAGCCAACTACTCCAAAGTAAATATAACCAAGAAATGATTTCCTCCCACTAAGTATTTCCACTGTTTCTGCTGTCAGACCTAGGGAAGCTTGGAATTATCTGTGACCAAGGTTGCCCTTCCAGCCCTCCCACTTCTCATGTTGCTAACTCCTGCAGATTCTCTTCTACACATCACATAAAGCTGTGGATAGTTCTTTTTGCACAGTAGTAATCCTGGGCCAAAGGCAGGCAATCTCCCGTCTTGATTTCATCCATGCTGCCTGTGCAGCTCTTCCAAATATCTTTCCCCAATTTGCTTTGCTTAGCTATTCATATCCTTCTCCTCTTGCTTGGCTGGCTTCCTACCCACTTGCGCTATCTCATTAATACAGTGTAGATATTGCTTCACACGCTAATGCTATCAGTGGTCTTGCTGTCTAATGCTATCAAATCATCTTATTTCCCCAATTATTCCTTGACTTCCTATTCCTTTCCGTTATCTCTCACTCTTCTTACCACTATTCCTTCTTCTCTTGCCATTTCTAAATACTATAGTTTTCCTCTTCTATCCCCTACTTTTTGGAAATCTCTTCCCCATTGTCATCTTAAAGCCCATCTCGAAGCCTTTCTCCCCTCCTATTGTTTAATGCTGCTTCCAATGATCTGATGTCTCCCTTTTCTTCTTGTCGTAACTCTAATAATTTGTTCTCATGCAGGACCACCAGTGGTTGGCTTGTTTGGGTTTGTTATTCTTACCCAGCACTTTGGATAAAAGACACTATATAGTAAAACGGGAAGACAATGTGAGACAGGCTACTGCTTAAAGCCCTTTAGATACCTGGGGAAATGAAAGCACTGGGAAGTTAGATCTCACCAGATCCTAATTAAAAAAAAAAGCATCCCAAAAGACACACAAAGGAGTCCCAAGCAGGATCTGTCAGAGGGTCATCTTGAATAAAATCCCCTACTTAAGGATCTTCCTTGCAAGTCCGTCAGTGGTGTTTATTTTTGGCCATAAAGACTCCATCCCATCATTATACTCCCCCCTCCACCTCATATTAGTACAAGGAAGTCCAATATGACAAGCCTTATCTGTTCCACTGGCCTCTGAACTTAGGGACAAAATGGATCGTGGTCGCTAACCCTTCTTTAGGTCATGTGCCAGCTCATTTCTAGATGTGTTTGCATCCAGACCTTCGCCAGCAATATCCTGCTTTCTAATTTAGGAGGCAGCGGATGACTGTACTTTTTTTTTTTTTGCACATTCCAATTAGCTCCCCCTCTGTTCCTCGCTACATTGGTAATTCAGTTCCATGCATTTGTTAAGACTGGGCTAAAATCCCTGTCTTCCAAAGAGACAAACTGTCGTTGCTTGTGCTGATGTCTGCTATGTGATTAAGTGCAAGTGAATGTGTTAAGGCTGGATTACATCTGCAGCCAGCCCGACTCCATTTATGCCATTTAGATTCCACACCTCACTCCCGCATTAGCTGCACGTCTTTCCCAGACACACAGCTCATCTTTTCCTGCCATTTAAAGTTCTCTGTCACACCACACGTCTTCCTACTCACTGCTTGGCTTCCCCCACTTTGGTCTATACAACCTCCATTTTAATTTCCCCATTTACTCCATATTCCCCATTCCCTTCTGTTTTGTTCAGACTATTCTATCCCTTCCAAATTAAATTCTCTTCCATGCAGATAGCTGTTCATCCCTTTCCAAAGGCTGATGATTTCATAGTGAAAATGTTGCCTCAAACGTGCCATAGAATAATCTCCTGAATCTTTTACATATGGTGCAGCAGTATAATAGAAGTTTGTACAGCACCTAGCATGTTGCGACCCTGATCCTAACCGGAAACCTCTAAGCATTATTGCTTATATAAACACTCTACATAAGAAAAAATCAGATCTAGTGGGTTGCTATTACTTTGTGGCATGCCTAGCTCAGTTTGGATTGTCACACACTAAAGAAAGCCAGCCAAGTGTCCGGTCAGCGTTACAGACAAACAAAAAGGAATGCAAGCCTTCCTCCAACAGACATGGTTTTAATTTTCAGGGAAAGGAATGAATCATTTTCATCTGGCATGTTGTCTTTATACATGAGTTGGGTGATCCTCCTTCTGCTCTGTCTGAACCCCATAGTGAGAGCTCTTTGTCTGCAAGCGCCATCCTGCTCTTTGTGCAAAGAGCAGTAACTGGCAAATGGGTTTGTATTACACATGAGCGAACTACCAGCCAAAGTAAAAATATCTTGCAATCATTTCAGATCCTCTAGTTCAGATACCGACTGAGCCAAGTGGCTAGTGGCTACTGGCACTGTCGGCCGCATTCACAATCGACAGCAAGCAAGCTGCATGCGAAAACAAAGAACCAAGCGAGACGAGTGCTTCTTGTCTATAATCTTGGGTGTGGGGGCTGGGAGGAGACAGCTTGAGCCGTGTACAATACATAGCCCAGAATTTCCCAGCTCACTCCCCTCTAATATTTACTGTCTATGTTTTGGAGGCAGTTGGACTCTCTCCTTGTGTAAGAACCACTAGCTTTGTTGTTCAGAGTGATCAGATTTAAGCTCTTGATCATACTACACATGCAGTCCTGGAAGGAGATCCTGTTACAATGCACCAAAAGTTCAAACCATGCCCAAGGCTTTCACACTGCTCTTAAAATGAGGTGAGGTGTCCTGCTGTGATGGCACAATGGAACTGTGCTTTAAAATTTCCTGGAGACAGCCATGATGTAACTGGGTCCACCACTAGGGCTGTATCTGTAGCGTAGGCGAGACCTTCATGGAAAAAGTTCCACAGCTGGGTATTCTTCATGCTTTCAGAACCACCTCTGTCATCGGCCTTTCTCTGTGAAAGCCCAGTAGGACACTTCCAAAAGCCAAGAAATATCTGTGATCTTATTCTGATATCTTTGTTTACGCCAATTGGCACTTCAGTCCACGAGTAAACCCACTGAAGTCAATGAGACTATTTGTAGGCTGGGACTTCTGTTCAGCACAGGTAAAGGAATCAGAATAAGACTCTCCAGATTCAGGCTATAGTGAGAAACACTTCTCACCTGTAAACTATACAACATTTGAAATACAGATGGGCAAAGGCAATGATGTTAAGATCTTGGTTGGGGCTGCAGGTTGGAGATCAGACTTAATGTTGAACCAGGCAGAGGGCTTGGAGTTCCAAAGCATCAAAAACACAGTGGGCTGTTCTTGCAAGATTTTGACTCCAAACAGTAGAAATTTCACACGATCAGTAGCTTTTGCAAGCCTCCTCCCCCCCACAGTCTTAAATAATGAACATTTCATGAGGTCATCCCTTTCTTGGGAATTGTGTCACATTCTCTGCCAACCTGTGTGACAACTGAAGTGGATCCAGAAAATAGGTCACTTCTGGTTTTAGAGAGTGGGCTTTGGCTCTGGAGAGATCACAGTTTCAAATCTGAAACACACATGCTCAACATTTGTGGTCTGTTGGGGACAGTCTCTCCAGTTTAAGCGTTTTGACCGATATAGGTAGTCTGACAGTGGTGACGGTGTCTGTCTTACTGCTAAGTATTCTCAACATGGAGCCTAATGCCAGAGGTGGTAAAACATTTATCCTCCTGCCCAAGTGGAGATTGATGTGGCTGCTCCTTCATTGGCTAGGTCACACGTGAGGTTACTTTTGGCAAGATGGCTCCCACCACTGGGAGCATTTAGAATGCCCATATTAATGACAAAAAACAATTCCATTTTTACATTACGATGTATGTTTTACACCATGTAACTTCTCAAATGCTGCTGGGAGCAAGATGGATGCAGCTTTCTTAACAATCCACAGATTTGTTTGATTTACTGCACTGGTCCAACGTGCTGTTTTCACCTTGCAGGATCAACCTAGCGTCTAGGAATCCGCTTGTATGACAAAATCGTGAATTAAATGTGCAGTTATCATAAGAGACCACATATTTTAATGTAAAATTGAAGAAACTGATTACAGCAATCCCTCTGGAAACGAGAATAATCACATAAGATAGTGCTAATGGGAATTTATCATCCTCTATCACATGTGAAGCTTAGAACAAAGCAGTGACACTAGTCGATTTCACAGTTATTATTGTCAATGAAGATTCTAACCAAAAAGCTTCTAGGGGCTATAAACAGATGACAGGGGATTGGGGATTCTGAATCGCCAAATCTAAGCCAATTTGGTATGCTGCAAGTAGCTTAGACAGTGAAATTCACACACACCATTATTAAATATTACCCAAAACAACAACCTAATCTCCCTTTTTACAGCCTAATCTCCTGTCCCCTTCTCCCCATACCCACACACATAGCTAAGATAGATTCACCAGTACATTCTGGCTGCTTTGCATCACTAGAGCAGCCAGACAGAGCCAGAATTTATGAGTGTATCTAGTCAGTTTTCTTTCTCTTTCTCTCTCTCACACACACTAATTATATATATCTGATTTAGAATACAATCTTTTTATTTTTTTTAAAGTTACCCCTACAATATTTTCCATTTCAACCAAATAAGACTTGACTGAAATTAAAATTTTAAAAGGCACCTGTGGGAACGAGGCATCCAAATCCCATATTTCAGTAACAACCATTTGAATGGGAATTGGGCGTCCCATTCCCTTAGGCAACCTGCATTAATTCTGCACCAAAATCCGGTAAGCAGATCTCTGCGATACGTAAGACAACAACAGGTAAATCACAACACAGATGCAGGCCTACAACATTTTTCCACCTCGGTCCCCATTTCATAGCTAGAGGCTTTGACTTTTGGGAAGAGAGGAAGCCTTTTAAAAAAGAGAAATAAAAAGAGACCATAATGGCTAGGTGGCAGGAGAACAAGGAGAGAGAGAGGCATCCTACACCAGTACCTGTGTGAGTCCTCTGATGAGCCTTTAAGTGGGAGCTCTTTGTATAAACCTTCCGGCACCCATTGAACTGACAGCGATGAACCCTCTTCTTGTTTTCCGGGGATGCCTCGGCCCCTGCCCCTCCTTGCTCGCTGTCATTCTGCCCACTCTTTATCGTGCCTCCTGCTGCCACCGCCGCCACTCCCACCTTGACTGAGGTGAGTGATGCCTTCTTGGCCACCAATTTCAATGTTACCGTGCCATCCACTGCGGAGAGAGTTTGTGGGGTTTTTACCAGATGGCGGCTGAGCTCAGGAGAGGAAGGGGGTGTTAATGAGGTCACAGCATTGAGTTGGGCCTGGTTGACGGCGGCGTAACCCTCTATGGAAGAGCCGGTGGGCTGCAAGCTGAGGCACGTCTCAGACAGCAGCTTGTCCCGTGAGAGGATAAGGTCCATGTTGGTGCTTTTGTCGCATGTACTCGTCTCCACTGGCAACAGGATAGGGTCCAGCTGTCGGATATTGTCCTCTGAGCCTGAAGGAGAGGAGGTGTGAAGGAAACAGTCTAAATCCTCGCCAAAGTTCTCTGAGATCTTCCTTGGCTCTGTCTGAAGATAACGTTCCAATTCAAGGCATGTCTGCAGGGGGGACGGGGAGGGAAGGAAAGAAACCATCATTAGAAACCCATCTCCGCATTAACCCCCAGCTGGGGCAGGAGGAGAGGCATGGTAATCTCTCTGTGTCCAGAACAGTTCAGATATAGCATTTATACACGCCAAAGCAGTCAAGCAGAAAGAAACAAGACAAACCTACTCCTGTGGTACAGACCAGCTTTGGAACTACGTTGTGATGCAATGCATGTGTCTGGTGCACTTTTTGATTGCCTCACTTGCACTCTGCCCACTGATCTGTCTCCACATGGAATCATTCTAACAAGCCAAACCTCTGAGCAGCTTCAGGTAGCCATCATTTTTTTAAAAAATAACATTTCCAGAGAATTGATTATTCCTTCTCCACACAAATGTGGTATTTCACCCCCAAAATTACCCCAGTCCAAAGCACTGCTCAGCTAGGACCCAGTCTGATCCCAAAAGTGGCACAGTTTTGAATTCCACTATCTTGAAACTCTGCAGGGCTAGAAGCAGGTGACTAGAAGAGGGAGATTCCCAATGGGACCCAACGTTTGCTGTTCAACCCTAGAAGGTCCTGACTCAGTGGAAGATGTGACACAGAAAAGCAACTTTGGGTCATTTTTAGAGGTTTTTCTGGCTCCCTGTACAGTGGAGCACACCTGGCTTTTACTTAAACACACACACACATTACTTACAAAAGACTTGATTATGGTGGAGTTAAGGTGGTCACCACACAAAAATTGCCACCACCTCTCTGTAACAAACTATGAGCATGGACGCAATGCTGTGGTGCAAAGACTTTCTCAGCCTGAGGTCGGGATGACCACCTGACTTAAAAGTGGCCAGATGAGGACCAATAAAGCCTTTCAGCACATCACACCATCTGGTATTCGCCTTATTTTTACAGACAATAGTTAGAAATAATTTGGGAAGTCTTACAGAGTTTAATTTAGTGCTATTTTTCACACTCCTCTGCCTGTAAAGCCTGGCTGTGTTCGCATCTTGATTCTAAATCTACAAGAGTTGGCATGAGACAAATCATCTATCTGATTCATTTTTGAAACATCTACAAATTATCTCTGAGAGAGCGGTTCCATATCATAGAATCATAGAAGATTAGGGTTGGAAGGGACCTCAGGAGGTCATCTAGTCCAACCCAACTCAACTCAACTCAAAGCAGGACCAATACCAACTAAATCATCCCAGCCAGGGCTTTGTCAAGCCAAGTCTTAAAAACCTCTAAGAATGGAGATTCCACCACCTCCCTAGGTAACCCATTCCAGTGCTTCACCATTCTCCTAGTGAAATAGTGTTTCATAATATCCAGCCTAGACCTCCCATACTGCAACTTGAGACCAGTGTTCTGTCATCCGCCACCACTGAGAACAGCCAAGCTCTATCCTCTTTGGAACCCCCATTCAGATAGTTGAAGACTGCTTTCAAATCCCCCCTCACTCTTCTCTTCTGCAGACTAAACAGGTCCAGTTCCCTCAGCCTCTCCTCATAAGTCACGTGCCCCAACCTTCTGATCATTTTCATTGCCCTCTGCTGGACTCTCTCCAATTTGTCCACATCCTTTCTTACAATAGATGGTAAGGTTGGGCTATTATGGTGAGATTTTCAAAGGAGCTTATGGGAGTTGGATGCCCAATTAAATATAAGCCTGTAAATCCAATACCTTTCAACACCTGAGCCAGAAACAAAAGCCTCAAACCATCGGAAGAGAGGTGAGAGATTCTTGGCTTGATGGTAGGGCTTTCACTGATAGTTCTGGGAAAAGTCTGAGTTACTTTTAACCCATAATGGATCTAGGAATGTGTATTGCCTATTCCACACGTAATTTTCCAGGACAAATGTCATAGCTAGGGAAAGGGGGAAACATTTTGCAGGCAATTCATTTTTAATTTGTTTTTTCAATGGTAGCTGTTTGAAGACTTAGAAGCCTGAAGTAGAGAGATGGAGCCCTGGGCATAGTAAAGGTGAGGCAGTCAAAATTGCATAAGAAGTTACTAACATAGCGCTACAGTGTATCACATGGATATAATTTACATAACTGTCTGTTATGTGTCACCTTTCTGTGCACAGGGCTGGAGCCAGAAGCTCTGCAGATCAGATCTTAGTTGGTTCTGACCTCTGTTGACCTAGTCTTGAACAAATCATTTCTCTCTCTTGCCTCAGTTTTGCAGCCTATAAAATGGAGGTGTTACTTCCTTATCCACCACTCAGGCTGTTCTGAGTAACAGGGTTTGTAAAGCACTTTGAAGAATAAAGTGCTAAGCACTAATTCTCCCAGTTTTGAACACAGTGTGGTCCACCACTAATAACAGAGGGCCGGATTTTCAGAAGTGACTAATGATTTTGAGACACGTCAGAGAGGCTGGATGCTCAGTCCTTTCAGCAAATTGGGACCCTTGTGTCAAGCTGGGCACCCAAAAACTGAGATACCTCAGAATCACTAGTTGCTTTTGAAAATCTTGGCCTTACTCTGTATTTTGTAGTGGCGTGTACAGTAGGATAGAGGAAGGTTTGAGCCAGTACCTAACACTTTCTCTGCAGCCCCATCAGGGGCTTTTGCACAAGGTAGAGCTTCCATTTTTTAAAATGGGTTTCTTTAGGTATCTTATCATTATTATTTGTATTCTCATGGTGCCTAGGAGCCTGGTCATGAACCAGGACCCCCTGGTGCTGGGCGCTGGCCCAAACAGTTTAGAGTCTAATGGTTCAAAATAACATCATCCAAAGAGAATCTAATCCAATGCCGTCTTTACAGCCCTGTCTATATTGGGCAAGGTTTACAACAAAATATTCCAACTGGTTTTGGCACTAGAGGGACCCTGGAATAATGAGGATCTTGCGGCTAGATACGTTTCTAGTCAACAACCCCATTTAGCTGAACCTGCCTTGAAGAAAGTCTAACAAAAAATGACGATAAAAAGGAAGCTGCCCTCCAAAGCCTTGCCCACTGTCAGGCTCCCACCAGTCGCCCTGAGAGAACTGGTTTGTAATTATGCCTAGTGTAGACACAATCACTGAATCAGCAAATAAACAGAAATGCTGAGCCAGACACTCGGCTGACCCCAATCAGTGTAATTCCACTGCAGTCAGTGGATGTGTACTTATCTACACGAGCCAAGGACCTGGCCCCGGTGCTGTCCTCTTACTGGGATGCTGATTCTAGTGACTGTTATCAACTGTTTCATTGCTGACTGCAGAGAGGCCTGGTCAATCGTATGTGGAGCTTGAGTAGCACACACCATGTTCCTGCACTGAGTCCTGGACCCCGAGTAAACGTCTGATCCCATAGGATTGCTCCAAAAAGAGCACATGCCCTTTTCACAGTGATGATTGTACTTCTATTGACTTTGGTTGTCACCTGGTATGATGGTAACGGGGAAAGGTCAAAAGAAGAGGATAAAGCACAGTTATTCATAAAGCTCTCTCAGGCCTTGTCTATAGGAATTAGCACCAATCTGAGCAACTATTGCCGTTGGACCCATACAAATCATTTCATGCACCCATGCAAATCATTGCACCCATACAAGGGCTCTCCTTGTCTACATTGGTACAGCCTCCTTGGCAGCTGAAACTGAGGCTAGTTCCCTGTGCAGACACAGGCTATTTCTACAGGCCTATTCATCTGCTTACATGGCTTGTATTACATTAGTATGTGAATGCTTCACAATCCTTAATGTGTTTATCCTCACAACTATCCTCTTCGTTAGGGAAGCTCAGACCCCAAATGACTTGCCCAAGGTCACGCCTGGGGGTCTGTGGTGCAGCAGAAGATTGAATCCAAATCCCCCGAGTCCCAGGTTACTGCCCTCACCTCAGAGCAGCTGTCTCTGGAGATATTGTAAGGGTAGCTCCCGGCACACACTGGGAATCTCTGTTTGTATTGCCACTGGAGGTGCTACATTCCACAAGGAACTGAAGGGACGGCAACCAACAGCTGATCCCTTTATTTTTCAGTTAGCATTTCAAGTACAGTGGCTGGGAAGCACTGAAACCAGGCCCTCAAGTTTGACAGTTTGCAAAATCCAAGAATAATGTTACGAAAGCCAATCTGGTAGAAGACAGATGCTAAGAACCTGAGACTTCTGTCAGGTCTCTTTGATGTGTGGCTCTGCTGATGGTCCTGATTCAGGAGTCGAGAAATTGCTTATTTGTCTTCCCCCCTCCCCGCCCTCCTTCAGTTAGTTTCTTTGGAAGGGTTCACATTTCCTGCTGCACAATGCAAATCAGCCCCTGGAACATCCGCCCATTTCATCTTCTGAGGTTTCCCTGCTTGCGGTGCAGAAGAGGAAGTTTGAAACTCCTGGAGTCGGCATTAAACACTTGGGCAAGTTGTAACAGCGTCACAGGTTGCTGTTGCCTAACTTCCCTGACTACATGTGATTGTCGGACATGCTTTTTGCTGAGGCCTTCCCTCTTTAAATGAATGCTGAGGATTTCTTTGAAGGGAAAGGCCCAGTCTGTCGACATGCGCGTATTCTTCCCCTCCCCCTCACTGACAAATCATACAAGCCACAGCAGAAATGTGCACTACTAATGGGAGAGCATTGATCAGCTGCAAGATGAACAACTATTTCTTGAACCAGTTGCAGATCCCACGGATACTGCTGTTGTGGGCACCAGTAACAATTTTATAAGCCTGTCATTCACAGTCCTACTCTGCCACTTCTCTCAGCAAACTGAAATCAGAGGCATCAAGAATCGCACGGAGAAACCGCGGCACTGGACCACAGAAGCCACTGTCCCTGGGCTATTTGTGCATTTGCTAGACAATAAGAAGGCAGGGCACTCTTCAGAAAAGAAGAGGCTGGTTTTCTATTTAAACTAGGATCTTGGAACTGCAGGCAGCGGATCCAACCTGGGATCCCAAATCTCTCCAGATGCATGATAACAGGTAGTGAGGGCAGATTTTCAAAAGGCACACATAGGAGTCAGGCACCCAGCTCCCATTGGCTTTGAATGAGGTAGACTCCTTTGAAAAATCTCCTCCCTTAAAAGAAAAAAAAAAGAAACAAGTTTGTCCGCTCCCCTGCTGCTTGTTTCATTTTGTCTTTCTTTTCCAGCTACCCACTGTCTCTTGGGAGAGACAGAGAGATTCAGGGGTTAATAAATAAAAAGCTCCGGAGAGAGAGAGAGAGAGAACATAATCTTAGGTTCCAGCAAAGAGACACCGACAGAGACACAAGGCCATTAAATCCAATGACAGTCACATGAAATGTCAATTGCACTGACACTAGAGAGGCTGTGTCCTCTCTCCTCATTTCCCACAGAGGGAACAGAGAGGCACTGTCCCTTTAAGGCAGGACTCCCTCCTCCCCACCCCCATGACAACAATCGTGGTCCTGACAGTTTTTCAGCTTCACCATTAATTTTCCATAAAGAGCAGTTTCTCGGCGAGCCCTTTTCAGGCAAGGCCTGACGCTTCAGAAACCTGTAATTATTCTTGGCTCCCCCACTCCCCGCCGTCTTTGCACCTGTGTCAGTTCAAGACACCAGCTGGTCACGTCTTGCCTTCTGCCTCTGAAATCCAAAACCAGCCGAAGGAGCCCATCTCCCCACAGAGGGAAAGAAAACAACCACAAGAAAAAGAAACAATATAATGGGCAGGAAAGGGGGGAACCCAACACCAACCCTTGTCCCTCCACCAAGGCAATAGGGAAAAAACCACTGAGCCAAGAAAGGCCTCCCTCTAATCAGCATTACAGACAAAGCCGTTAGCAAAAGGGAAGGGGTCTGACAAAAGAGAGCTCCAACACTCTCCTTCCTGTACCCCCAACCACAGTCCTACCTGCTGTTGCCTTTGCTAAGAGCTGGCACTTGGGTGCAGGAACAAAGTTTCTTTATCCCTCACGCCCTTTTCTGCTCATGCTGAATACCTTACCTGACTTTCCTCTCTGCCCCACGTCACTGGGGGAGGCAGAGTTCTGGCTGCTGCACTCGCTTGTTGTATGGTTAAACAACAGGCCACTTTCCTTCACTCCCCTCACAATGCATTGTTGTTGTCCTTAATTGCTAGGCTCACGAAGTCCAGCCTCTGCCTTCAGCCCTGACCTGGAGACACACAGTGGGATCATCCAAGAGACTGAAGGGAGACAGATGCTGAGCTCCGATCCTATTGACCAGTAGGGCTGGCTTTAGGCTGATTCGCCCAATTCCCAGGAATAGGGCCCCACGCTTTAGGCACTTTTAAAATTTTTTTTCTTTACTCACCCGGCGGCGGTCCGCTCCGGGGTCTTCGGCGGCATTTCGGCGGCGGGGGGGGGTCCTTCGATGCCGTGGAAGACCCGGAGCGGACCCCCCCCACCGAAGTGCTGCCAAAGCCCCAGACCGCCGCCGGGGGTCCCGCAGTTAATAAAGCCAGCCCTGTTGACTGGTTCGTGAGATAAGAGGGCACCTCTGTCTCCATGCCCACTGAGTCCTTGGCTGCCCTGCCAGCAAGTGCACCCGCTACTGTTGTTTGCAGTGGTGGCTGGTGTGATGTTGACCCGTCCCCTGAGAATTGGACTGACTACCAGACTCATCTTCTGAAGAGTCATCAGAGAGCGGCTTTCATCACTATCAAGTTGGGCTGATTTTTGAACCTTGGTTGGACAGGATATGGGTGAAGTGTCCTCTCTTTGATGGCCAATCCCTTAAGACAACCAGACTGTCTCTAAATGGCAAGAATATGCTTTTGTGGGACAGAGTGGAATTCAGGTCCTGACTGAATAACTCAGTCCATAATCATGGTCCACTGAGAGGTTTGTCTGGTGTACTTCAGGTTTCTCCGATGCAGAAATTCTACTAAACCTCAGCAACCAACATCAGCAAGTATCTTTAAGATTTACAGCAATTTAGACTATGGAGATTCCCACTCGAAGAGGAAAATAGCTCCCATCAGGTATGCAATATGAACATACAGGAGACCAGTGGTTGCCATCGGAGTGATTTTTCAGGCTAGGGATAAAAAGTGACCCAAGGCTTCAATCCACCTGCCCCAATAAATAAAGGATCATTTTCTTTGCATTTTGCTTCACAATTCAGCCAGCTCAAAGTAAGGATGATTCACGGGTGACAAACAGGATGTGATTGTACTAGGCTCCATACTTACACAAGGAGCTGGCTAGAAGAGAGGACGGCAATCTTGCGTGTGGCCATTTCCTAAAATACCTCAGCCCGATTTCTCCATTGAAATACAATTGCAAGAGAAGTGCTTTCTGAACATCACATGCTAGGAACCCTCACGGAGACAGAACCCTGCCTGCCCCACACAGATGCCTACCAGTGCCAACTGGTTTCTTAAATTACAATGTATCCTAAAATACTGTGTGGCCTATATAGCACCCAAGTGAATGCAGGTGTTGCATACTTTGGTATTCAATTTAAACATACAGGGCTAGATCCTCAGATGGTGTAAACCAATGCAGCGCCAGTTACTTCACTATACCATTTTACACCAGCAGAGGACCTGGCCTGTATTTTGTGATTCTACCTAAAGATGCTGTATTAGAACTGATCCAATATCAATCCAGAAACACATGCTGTCCAGTTTATGTACTGCCTTACCTCTGGCTCTCATTCAGTACAGAACAATTATTATTTATTGAAATACATCAGTATACTCTTCCCTGTGCAGCACAAAGCCAGAAAAGCCATGGTGCTTGTCTCTCTGAGTTGGAACTTACATGAGATATTATGGGGGGCCATTTTCAAGAGTGCTCCACGCCAGCCTACCTCTGCTCCTGTTGAAGTCAAAGGGAGTTTTACCCCTGACATGAACTGGAGCAGAGTAAGGTCAACAAAGAACACGTTCAAATCCCATCCTATTGCCCCAATAGCACTCTACAGGTTTGTCTACATGGGCAGTTATTCCAGAAGAGCTATTCTTGATTGTGGACATCTTTATTCCATAATAAGAGCAACCACTCCTGGAGTTAAATTATGAATAGTTAGTCCACTTTAAATTCATACCCCTTCTAACTCCGGATTAACTTTCATGTGTAGTTACTTCAGTGACAACAGCGTATATCTGAGATAATGCCAATGAAGGCAATGGAGTTCCTCCACATTTACAGCTGGGTAATGCATTAGAATTTGGCCTATACATGTGAGCCCTCAAAGAAAGCGAGTTCAGTTCAGAAGCACCTAGTTTTTCTGTGGAATCTTCATAATACTTAAATATTTCGGAGTTGTTTTGAGAGTGGGAGCCACAAGGGAGATGGAGTGGGTAAAGGCCAGTGCTGGGTTAACAAGAGCCCAAGTACCTACAAGGAATTTAGGATAGAAAATCAAGAAGGGACCTACTCGCTCTGTTCAGCTGATTCTTCTGTTTTATTGATACTATGATATTTTATTACATCTTAATTTTGAATTTTTCTAGCAGACCATGGGCAGTTCT
The DNA here is from genome assembly GCF_025201925.1 of Gopherus flavomarginatus. Taxonomy (NCBI): domain Eukaryota; kingdom Metazoa; phylum Chordata; order Testudines; family Testudinidae; genus Gopherus; species Gopherus flavomarginatus. The sequence goes on along the minus strand of NC_066626.1, from coordinate 19,037,737 downwards.
CTCATCTGGAATGTGCTAGTTACTTTTAAGTGCTATTTTACTGCACATATAATGGGACATTAAGCACTGAACCTGGAAGTTATCCAAAACCTAATTCATAAATTTGGTGCTTGGATTAGGCTGTGACAGAAAATGAAAATGTTGAACGTGCTGTATATGCAGGTCTGAACTACAGACTCAGTTTACGCAAGTTACAAGGATTCTTCACGTAGGGGAGTTTATTAGAGTATGTCTGGGTAGAACCTGCTCTAGTTAAGGTCGATTTCCAACTCTCCTTCTAATTCCTGGTTTCCAGTTGCATGCAAAAAAAGGCCTCCTCTATAAACTACTGCACAAGTCTCATGATTGCAAAGAAAGCCTTCAGAATGTGAAAACCGAGACATCTGCCTGAATCTGCAGACAGCCTGAAACAATAATTCATAGACCTGTAAAATCCCTGCCACTTCCCCTGCAGTCTGATCACAACAGCGTAAAGTGTCCACATACCCTAGTTCACTGCTGATCAGGCTGGCAGTAGCACTGAGCTAATGTAGCTCTCTCATTTTTGGCCACAAAGGCAGATATTGGAATGGAGTACAGTGGGGCAGCCAGTGGGTGGAGTGGCGGATGAGGAATTCTAGGCAAAGCCCCCATCCCCAAAATGCAAATCTCCCTCTGCCGCTGTCCAAAAGAGGGAGTTAAAAAGATGCATCCTCCTCCCTATTACCAAAAGGCGTAACTAGCTCCTGAATAATATAAGCCAACACCAGCTATCATGACTTCCTGGGTTCCAAAAACCATCATCTGTCCCTCACCCAGCTGCCAAAAACTCCAGCTTTTCTTCTTGGCAGCTCCTATAGTGCAGTTGTTAATTATCAATGCAAAAATCTGCAGCCCACTGAAAGTTTAACATTTGAGAGGGCATAAAATAAATTGAATTTAATATCAAAATAAGCTACCCGGAGTGCACGACACTGATTGGATTGGACTGGGCTCGATGGCAACAAAGGGGAGAGGCGGTGCTGCATAATTCTGTGATCTCTGCTGCGTAGTTTAGATCTAATGTGTCACACAGGATACAGGGCTTATTGCTCACAATAAATTCCTTTTGTGCTGAAAATTTTCCCTGCGTGGTCTCCACCCCAAAGACGAACTTTCAAGGAAATGTATTTGGCAAAAACAGCCGCCACAGTGTAATTCAACAGCAAAACCACATTTTTTACTGATCTGTTCCCATCACAATTAAAATGCTATACTTTCCCCAGGTGTTACAAACAAAATTTTTGGCATCTATGAGAACATAAAGAGGCTGAAACCAGAAACTTCAAACTTGGCTTGTTTTGTAGATCTCCTTGAGACTTAAGGCAGTCAAGATAAATTTTAATAAAACCAGTCCTGCAGCTTTTTTTTAAGGAAACCAAGAAAAATTCCATGCAAAACCAACCATGCAAAAAACAAAAACAAAAAAATACCAGTAATGTTAGTACAACAAGCATTCAGAAGTAAAGAACTAGCAAAAGTTACACCAGAGCATTCCACCTTAATGCTGTCCTTCTGCATAAGCCAGAAAAACCATCAAATAGCAGCACAGAAATATCATATCATACAAACGAGAGTTTCCTACACAATCTTACATACCAGCACAACTGGGTAATCCAGATTGCAGGTAGCTAGATAAGGATAATATAAGAGATAGGAAATACAGTGTTGGACTTTTTAAGAAGAGTCCTCTTATTTGCATAATAAAGCAGGATGGTTCAGAGCCAGTGGAAGACATGGTCTTAAGATGCAAAGTTGGGCCTAGCTGCAAACTTTCACCTACATTTGTTAATTTTTAGATTTCAGTGTTGTTTCCTGTTTGGGCCCACCTCTCATTTAGCATTATAAATAGTCAGAAGAGACCGTTAGCTTCTAACAAACACTTGCTCAATCCAGCTCCCACTGTACTCAGTGGATCAGGTTGCCAGAGCTCCCAGCAAGCACAGTAAAAATGCCATAAGAAGTGGATTTGCAAATACATAAAAATGGTGCTGATGGCTGAGAACTTTAGAAAGTGGAGCCGTCTTCCAGGTCCTGATCCCGCAATAGGATTTACCCCCATGGAGCACGGCAGTGGGGCAAGAATCCATGCTGGTGGGTAGCTCTGGACTGGCTCACAGACTCATAACGTACTATTTAGAGCTAGTTAATTAACATCCATGAGTAGTTTAAATTTTCTCCCCATCAACTGACATACATATGCAAATTAAAATTTCACTCTGTACTGTACTCAAAATTGCGAATCGTCAAACTCAAGCCATGAACTAAAAACTGAAGATGTTTGATGAATAAACTCAAAATATGAGGCGTAACTAAAGTAAGTTGTTAGTTATGAATCATTTCCTCTGCTCTAGTTTTCAGGTGTATCAACAAGGAGCAGCATTAAATTGAAATTCCTAACCCAAAGGTTTGATTTCTCAATCTTAACTCTGGGTTAAGAGGTGCTTGAGTCCAATTAGGCCACTGGGTGGCACCTGGAGGGGTGTCAGGCACAACTGGTGATCAAACCCAGCTGGGGCTTCAGGAAGGCAGGAGCAGAGAGCAGTGGAAAGAAAGGCTAGGGAGGAGGCCCAGGGGAAAGGTAGCTAAAGGCTGATGAGAGAAGTCTGAAACTAGGAATAGTGAAGCCCAGGGCTAGAAGTGGGTTGTACTGAACTGTGACAAATCCAAAAAGAGGCAGGAACAGTAAAGCCTGAGGAGCATTTGGACTGGAGTTTGAGGAGCTGCAGAGGGAGAGGGAAGAACTTTACAGTCCCTCTCTGAGCACTAGAAAATGGAGCTGTCTGGAAGACACACACTGGACTAAGTGCCTCTGGCTGATCCTGCTGCAAGGGTAGGAACTGGACCTCTGAAGAGTACCCTGGAAGATGCTGCTTCTTACCAGGCACCCTGGAAGAGACTGAGAGGAAAGGTGTAGGGAAAGATGAATGGTAGGAAGGAGTCCAGGGAGGCACCAGCAGGGTGTCTGATGGTGTGGACCTTTGCTGCTTTCTTAGCATCCCTGGACTGGAACCCAGAGGGTGGGCCTGGGTTCCCTCATCAGCCATTGGGAAGAAGGTATGAAGCCCCCTGATGTAAGGGGGACAAGGACAATTCAGAGCCTGGAGAAAGAGGGGCGTAAGGACTGCTGCACCCAGAGTCAGGGGCCAGAGACCTGACAACAAGTCTTGTGGAGTTGTTTGGACTTTCTGTTACCATGAACAGGGTGTGGAACTAAAATGTGACCCGACTGGAGGGCGGAGTCGCAAGATGAGGCAACCTACCGCAGGATGACATTACTGTCAGCAGGGGTTGCTAGAGCAGACAGAGCTGCTACACCAACTTAGCCACCAGGTGAGTCCTCTCTTCTACAATGCCCATTCACTGTTCAATCTTATGGCTCAAAAAATTGTTCACTTCCATATTATTTTTGGCTGCTGAGAGGAAGAGGTTGGGGGACCTGCCTGGGAAACAGGAAGCAGAGGGAAGGAGAGGAATGTGTTGTGGACACACAGTCAGGACAAACAGAATGAAGAGCATTTATCCCATTTCTAAATCATAACAAACACATGGGAGCCAAACTATAACCCCAGTTACACTAAGATCAATGGTCTGAATTCAGCTTAGAGATTCAAACAGCCCAAAAAGTCTTAGATCAAAATCAATAAAAAAGCTAATTATTTGCCTTTTTTGTTTTATCTGTTGGGTAATTTGTGGTGGTAGTGTTTTTTTTTTAAAGCCATTAGCTATCTCACAAATGCAAGACAATGTGTGTTCCATGGGGATAAAACACAAATCTCAGTGAAGAAAAAGCAGATTAGTTTCAAGCTTCCAACCTGCTTACACTGAGCAAAAAAAATAATCAGATTTTGTTTTTTAAAGGATGGAAAAGGGAACCATATCCTTAGCTAGTGTAACTTGGCAACACCCCCACTGCCTCCAGTTGCTCCCACCTATATCAGCTAAGCATCTGGCCTCTAGTCATTCCAAACCAGATCCTGCCCTTGGTTAGACCCATACAGAGTCACTGTGGTTGTGTGGATCTAAGTGAGAGCAGAATCTGGCATGTCCCGTAAAAGAATGATTCTATTTGATGATAAATTTCCCATACTTTACTAATGCCATTGTTACCAAAAAGGGAAACCAGGAAATCCATAAAAGCAGCCACACACACACTAATTTTGAATGTTATGGCTTCCTTCTACCCACCCCCACAACAACTACAGGCACAGGGACCAGTTTGCACGTCCTGATTTCACAAGGTGACCTGCACATGCACATCACGCACTGTCACCTGCCAGTTATAGATTTAATCACTTGTGCCTGGCCACTGTCTAACGGATTCTTCCTTCTCTTTGTATGGCATTCGATGCTAGTTGTGGTACAGGTTTGTTTTTCAAGTAGTTCTCTTTTAAAATTGCTTTATAAAGAATTTGCCCCCAAGTTCCAGCCCTCTGTGAATAGAGCCCAATTATTAAATCCTGGCAATGGTGCACCCACAATGCAGGATTGGCCTGCCAAGCATTTGACTAGGAATTGCTTAATTCTCAGTTGTGCCTCATCACTATTCTGTTAATGTACTGTCTAGCAGGCATTGCAGCCAGTGGCTAAAGCATGGGACTTGGAGTTAGGAGACCCATGTTCCATTTGCCAGCTCTGCCACTCATTTTCTGGGTGACTTTGAACAAGCCACTTCAGCTATCTGGGCCATATCATCAGCTGATGTAAATTAGTGCAGCTCCATACGCCATGTGACACTGCTATTGGTGAATTGGGCCTGTGGGGCCTTACCCACATTTATAAAGCATTTTGAGATCTACCAAAGAGAGAGTGCTATCTAAGTGCAATGTGAATAGCAACAGTCTGTAAAACCAAAACCTAGAAGAGATGCAATGTCTTGTTGCTTCACGGTGCCCATGTTGCATACCCTACCGTGGTTAAGACAAGACATCTTGATGTGCTGGTGTTTTGTTAGGTCATGTAATTGTGATAAATCCATTGTTACGTGCCTTCCCCAGAAATGCTCCCCACTTTCTCTGCCCCTATAAGAAATACAATGTGAGAGGCAGCAGACTAGTGCATGGAGTTCTTGGGTTTATTGGAAGCAGGATGCCTAGGAGAGAGGCCAGGTGGTGGCATATCCAGGATGAATGGAGCTCTGACACTAAGATTTTAGAGACTTCTCTCCTAATGAGCACAGCCAAGTCAATGAGGGGACCTGTCTGTCTCCAATTCACAAGCTTTTTTCCCCTGTGTTTTCATGACTCTTCTCCCTGCCTCAAAAGTCTTGCTCCATTCTACCTCTCTGATCTTATTTGCCACCTCCTCCCCCTTCCCACTCGCCGCTCCCTTCATGAATCTTCACTTCTAGGAATGACCATATCTCAAATGCTGCCCTCCTAGAAGTTGTACGTCTAGGTGAGGGTCACTGCGTCTCTTAAACGCTGCCACCTTTGCTTGTTCTTATGCTTATTGCAGAATATCCCTGCAAAATATATTACAAAATGACATAGCCGCGCACAATAGTGCCGTTCATCCCAAAGGATCCCAGAATACTTCACAAAACACCTCCGAAAACAGAAACGGAGCCACTACATAGCACGGAGACAGCATGGGGAGGAGGCCCAAAGGCAAACCTCAACTCTTAGATCAATATCACAGGCTCTTTAATGTCCATGCAGAGCACAAAGATTCTCTGTTACTAAGGTCCCGAAGAAACCTGCTCCTAGCAAATAGCCAGGAACTCAGTGTGTCTCTTTCAGGGACAAAAGGCTGAGCTGATGCTGCTGGAATTTGAACATGTTGCTCTTGGGAATCCAAAATCTTGCAGCTTGCTGCCTAGGCAATTAAATCTTCCCCTCTGGTACTGAATTCATTTTTATGTGCAAGAGCATTGTCGCTAACTGTTGACCCAGGGCGAATGCGTCCATTAGCCGACCCTAGGCAGTTGCCTAGGGCGCCAGGATTCGGGGGGTGACATTTTGTGCACTCCCCACGGGGCGCATGGGAGATTCCGGTTCCGCTCCCGTTGCGCCGCCAAAGAAGGACCTTCTGCCGACGTGCCGTGGGAAACAGCAGCAGGCAACTGAGCAGCTCAATGACCGCCGCTGTTGCCTGCGGCATTTCGGCGGAGGGTCCTTCTTCGGCGGAGCAACGGGAGTGGAACCAGAAGCTCCGCATGCCTCGTAGGGAGCGCACAAAATGCCGCCCCCTGAATTCTGCCTAGGGCGCCAGAAACCCTGGTGCTGCTCCTGCGTTGACCCTGTACAGATGGGGATGGCTGCCTTGTTCTACCATCCACGGTGCTCCCTCACTGCTCCCCAGAAAGCAAACAAATGCAAATCACTTCTCTTACTTATGATCAAGGGAAAGAGGGAGTGTGTATTTGTGTATGTTAATATCACATATCCATGCATCATACTCTATACAGTTGTAGGAGCAGGATTTTATAATTGTACTATGAGAATTAATGTATGATTTGATTTCATCCTGCCAGCCACCTTTTTTAAATAGTTTTAGTCCTTCCAATTGTTGTAAACTTCCTATCTAAATTCTGCATTTTCCCCTAGTTTTGCATTTACCTCGGTTTATTTCTGTACAGCCTCCATTACATGAAGCCTGCTTTTCCCTCTTTGGTTTTAGTTACCCCTTTCCTCTCTGTCTTTCTGAGACAGGGCCGAAGCCCCTGATGTAGTTGTGAGAAGGGGAGGAGTGGAAGAGCTCTCTCTCTCTCTCTCTCTCTCAGCAGATCTAGTCTATAGTCTGGGGAGGGGGACCTCTTTGGCAAGGTATATTTCTCTGACACTCTGTTTATCACTAGTACTGCCCAATTAAAGTCATTTTTAGTAGCCCACAAAGCCGACTGTTGTCATCACAAACATTTTCAGACTCCTGGTAGTGCACTCTTGTACAGCCCCTGCAGTAACTAAACACAAACGTTTTTTCTCCAAGTACAAATGGCAGCTTTCAAGAGCTGCAATTTTATTTTGGATATAAACATACGAAAGTTACCTTGACTCCAGCAAAAGCACAGTACAGAGACCACAGGACAACCACCTGTCCTTTGCATGTACAATTTGTGGAAGCCCTTAATGCCTTACTATTAGTTGGGCCCAACTTCCAAAAATACCATTACAATGTCGGAGTACTATGGAAGAATTAAAGTTCTTAAATATTCATCTCCCCAAATAGGGATGAAGTAACCAAATTAGGCACAGGAGGTGTGGGAAGCCCCAGAATTGCAAATAAAATAAATGCATTTTAAAATGAAAGGCCAAGATCAGAGTTCATGGGTTCCTGTTTCTCTAGCTATTGTTGTCCTACGTGCTCAGGACAAGATTTTCAGGAGATGAGTCACTCTGGGTGCCCAGCCTGAGACCTCGTCAAAGGGCAGTTTCTTTAAGGTGTCTCAAGTTGAGCATCCGAAAACGGAGTCTTCCCCTGTCACTGCTGAAAATCTTGGCTTCCTGCTGATCCAGCTATTTAATCCATGTAGAGTGTCCATCATAATTATTTATTTGTATGGCTGTAACCCATTGTGTTAGGTGCTGTACAAATACAGAACAAAAAGAGAGCTTACGATCCAAGCACCAGGACTGATAAGGGGCAGTGCAGAAACTCAGAGGCTGCTCTGAGGATGCAGTTCCTGCACCCAGGAGAACACAGGGCTGTAATTAGGCCGAACCCCATCACACGGAGACATCCAAAGGAGGTGAGATTTCCTTGCGCCTTCCTCATGTCACCCCCTGCTCAGTGTATGTTACATGTTCCCCTTTGTGCCTGATCTACAGGGGATGTGAGTCTGGCTCTCTAGCTCAAGCTGTCGTTGCTCACGCTTCCTGCTCTGGAGGTCCCAGTTCAAGCCCTGGTGGCTGTCACACACAAGAGCCAGGCACAAGCTGCTGTTCCCTGCCATGAATTAGGGACAAGGAATGTAGCCTGACTCCTCACTGAATCCAGTAGGATTCAGAGCATGAAATCCTGGACCCATTGAGTCCATGGGAGTTATGCCAGTGACTGCAGCGCACCAGGATTTCACCCAGAGAGTGTCAACATGAATGTCACTGTTCATAGGGGAAGCCTCTTAGTTGCAGCTTCTGCAAGCTGTTAGATTGGCTATGGAGCAACTGACAGCTCATATTAGGGGCAAAAGGCACAAACCTGATCATAGGCCTAGTTAGGACTGCAACTAGCTTGCCTTGCTCCATTTATCTCTGCTCTTCTAAGGTAAGAGATGCCACACTAGTCACTAGACTCATAACCTCACCTACTTCGTGTAACAGGGGCCAGAAATAAAAATCAGGCACTATCCAGCCCTCCTGTGTGTCACAAGAGACTTCACATCTGTTCTCTGGCTCCCGGAGGCAGCACATTAAAAGTCACAGCAACCATAATTTACAACACTCTCTCTGTAGACATCAAGGACTTTCCAGGTTGGAGCAATTGTAATTATCCCCACTTTACAGATGGGTAAACTGAGACATGGATAATTTTTTGAATGTTTGGCGTGAGCCTAATTTTGGATGCCTCTAGTTTTAGGTGGCTAGCTTGGGGCACCCAGAAGAGCTTGATTTTTCACAAGCAATGAGCACCTGCACCTTAACTCCAACTGGAATGGTGGGTGCTCAGCACCTATGTAAGTCAGGGCCCAAGTGCCTCAAGTTGGGTGCCCAGACTTAAACGTCGGCTTAAGTGACTTCCCTAAGCCCAAATGGGCATACCAGGGAACAGACCCCAGGTCTCCCACCTCCTAATCCACTTTTCTACTCACGGGACTTTCCCAGTAGGGGTGGTTGGTCTGGAAACTACCAACCGTCAGCTTTTCTTATAAAATATTTCCATGAACCATGCCTCACTGATATATTTAGCAGAGGATGTGGGAGCCATAGAAAGCTTTGGAGTTGCACTTTGAGGCAAACAGCATCGTGATGTACTTAGCTAAGGCAAACCCCAGAAATATATAATTATTAATATATGAGCAGGAGACATATACATTCCCTTGCTGGGAAGTTATGTCTCTTTTACGGGAAGGAAACAGGTAGTCTGGGGGAGGATTCTGGCCAAAAGGTAGGAGAGCAAACATCTGCTCGTATGAGAAGTGCCCTGGAAGCTGTAATGTGCATGCAGAGTGCATTGCCTTCATTTTTAATGTCTCAGCCATACTTTCCCTTCCCTTCCTCCCCTGCCCCTCACTTCATCTGCCAAAGCAGCATCAAGAGTTGTCTAGTGCCAGCCTCCCCTTACAAAATCATCCATTCCTGGAAGCAAGATCCTGGCTGGAGACAAAAATCTGCAATAAAGCTATTTTTATGTGAGTGTTAAGAACTTTAATTCGCATGTCATTTTTCCTCATAAATACCCCCTCAAGGTGACTGCGTTCTCCAGAGACAACTCAAAATGTACTGTAAGTAAAACCGGCGATTGGCAATTTGTCATATGGAAAAATAAAAGCCACATTTGGTTTCTCCATACACTTAAAACTACCACTTACACTGTCTGAGGCAGACCAAACTGCTTAAAAAGGTCATGAATAGCAGCTTGGGGAGAGGAGGGAAAGCCCCACCCTAGGCATGTTTTTCTTGCACTCTGCTTTTCTGACTGCTTAGAAAGGGAGCAAAACAACAAAGAGGAAACCTCTCCTGTTCCCGTAACTCGGTGTTTATCCATATTCCAGCAGCTGACAGTGCTCGCTAACAGGCTCCTTGAGGAGCTTCTCAAGGGCACAGAATCAGAGCTGGTTTTAAAGCGTTCCTCAAGTTGAGACATGGCCAATTCAAGCAGGAGCAGCCTCAGGAGTTACCTGAAAGTGTGGATGAGAAAGCCAATGGAGAATAGGGCCTCCTGACGTCCTCCACACCCCCACCCCCACCCAGTTAAAAACTCAAAATGCCTTTTTACCAAGAAAAGGCTAAAAAAAAAAATGCATTTGAGGAAGCACAGGGCTAAGACTAAAAACCATTCCTCCCCCCACACCCCACAAACCGTCCCCAGTGGCAGCGGAATCTGACTCAATCAATGCAGCAGCAACATTAACACTGCAATACTAGGAGAGAGGACAGGAGTGCTCGCTAGTGTCTACCAGATGGGAGGCGGGGAAGAAAATTACTATGGCTATTCTCCAAGGAAAAAGCATTTTTAAAGTGTTAGGTTTTTCATAATGACATTTCCCTCTCCTCCTCCATACGCAAGTTCCTTTTTGAGAGAGCCCAATTTTACCAGTACTGCTAAGCCCCAAGGGTTCTGAAATCATGAGTCACGTCCACCAAATATCACAACATTGGCTTAAAAATCACCTGGATCTTAAAAATTATATTGTTGTCAGAGAGACAAGCTGGGAGGCGTAATATTTTGTATTGGATCAACGTCAACCTTTTGAGCTACACCGAGCTCTTCAGGTCTGGGAAATGTACTAATGTCAGGGATGGTCTTGCACAGTGCTTCTCAAAGTCAGGCCGTTGCTTGTTCAGGGAAAGCCCCTGATGGGACGGGACGGTTTGTTTACCTGCCACATCTGCATGCTCAGCCGATCGCTGCTCCCACTGGCCGCAGTTTGCTGCTCCAGGCCAATGGGGGCTGCGGGAAGGGCGGCCAGCATATCCCTCGGTGCACGCCGCTTCCTGCAGCCCCCATTGGCCTGGATCGGCAAATCGCGGCCAGTGGGAGCCGTGATCGGCTGAACCTGCGGATGGGGCAGGTAAACAAACCAGCCTGGCCCATCAGGGGCTTTTCCTGAACAAGCGGTGGACCAGCTTTGAGAACCACAGGTCTAGATAATACTTAGCCCTGCCATGAGTGCAGGGAACTGGACTAGACGACCTCTCAAAACAGCTGATGGTGACATAGTACAAGCAAATGAATATGTTGGAAAAACAGCACAGCTCTGTAAGTGACATGTCTTACTGTTGATTTTACACTTGATAACTGCAGGTAGGGAGAGGAATGGAGAAATTAGTAAGAGTATGGCAAGGGAAGAGAGACAATCCCTCATAATCAGCAGCAAGCATAAAGGTTTTGTAGGCTTCAGGGCCCTGGCAAGTCTCTGGAGGAGGAGAAGGAAGCGGCTGTATGGATTATACCAGGGAATCTCCCTTCTCTTGCACCTCCCCCAATACACAAGGGTCTGCGTAGGAGGAAGCACTCAAGGTGTCTAAAGTAGAAGCTGACTGGAGGGTGGTGAGTAGTGAGACCACTGGTGGAGTGAAGGTAGGGGTCAGGGTCATGGTAAATTATCAGATCAGCAAGGTGTGAAGAGCCTTAAAGACAAACACAGGAAAGGTATTTCATCTACTGCTGGAAGGAGGCATCACACCAGATGTCAGAAATCGCTAGCTGTGCACCAGCCTTAGGGTCGTCAGACAGCAAATGTGAAAAATCAGGACGAGGGTGAGGGGTAATAGGAGCCTATATAAGAACAAGCCCCAAAAATCGGGACTGTCCCTATAAAATCGAGACATCTGGTCACCCTAGCCCTCCTTGATTTGGTCTAACTTGGATAAAAACGACAAGGGCTGTGATAACCAGTTCCCTACAAGAGGCAAATGAATCTTACCCAGAGACCCCTCCCCAGAGAAGACTTTCAAAATCCAAATGAGAAAGTGAAAAATCTAGCTAGTGTGTGCATACATACATGCCTAGCCCTGCCTCTATGCAACACATTCATTAAGCACCGTTCACCAGACCCGCATGGTACTTTCATGCAGCTGCTGGCACCTGGTTACTCCAGCGATGGGGGCTTCAGAAGTGTCTAGACAGACAAAAATTAAACACAAATTATACGAAGCTGCCCCTCAGTTTATAAATTAGGGCCGGATCCTTAGCTGGTGTGAATCAGCAGAGCTCCACTGAAGTCAATGAAGCTATGCTGATTTCTGCTGCCTGGGAATCTGGCCCATAACCTACTGCCAAAACTGTAGCCACAATTTCATCCGCTAGCCCACGCTTCAATTGCCAAGAAGGACCATTACAAAAACAATTTAATTACAATTGAGTGTCAGTAGACTGTGATCTGTTCCCAGCTGTATCATTGACTCACTGTGTGACAACAGAACATAGAGGTTCATGAATTGCCCCAGTGTTGCCACCTGTAAAATGGGCATAATGAAGCTTTCCCAATGCTTTGAGATCCATGAGTGAAAGGCATGATGTGACTGCTAAGCATGATCACTAGATCAAACGGGAATGCCTGGCATCTGAATGTGGTCAAACTTGGGCACGGGAGGAGCCATTTCCAAAAGTGTGTGCAGTGGCGGGAGGGGGAGAAGGGTCTCGCTACTGAGACAGCTGTCACTGGTCCTGGAAAGTTTGATTCCAAAACTGACAGCAAGAGCATTCCAACCAAACTTGATTTGCAACATTACAGGGTAAAAGGCTTAGGTGCTGGAACTACGGGTGCTGGGGGCTGCCGAATCCCCTGGCTTAAAGTGGTTTCCATTATATCCAGTGCTTAAAGTTTGGTTCAATGTGTCTCAGCAGCCCCACTATACAAATTGTTCCAGCACCCCGGGGTGCTCTCTGCGGTAATCAGGTACTAGATTGTCACATGAGACGATCACATGATTTCATTGCTTTGCATCGTTGAACCAAGCTATAAATCTAATGGAACAGCGATGACGAAATTCTGCTTTGCAACTGGTCCTAAACTGCTGTAAACTGAGCTACCTATCCAGGCCAACGTGCATCTTAACTTTCAATCACAATTATGTTCTTTGCATTTTACCTTTGGATCTGGCCTTTCTCAGTAGTTACTGACTGGGTGGATTATTGGACCTATAGCATCTCCTTGGGTCTTCATCTCTCCCAGTCAGTAGTTAAATAGTAAGAAACACCCAGTATTTGGACCAGGACAGTCATGCCAATCAGTTATGAGGATGACACATGCTTCTTCTGTGTTTAAGCCACTTTCCTTGTTTGGCATCCTTGGTGCTAACAAAATCATTTTGCATTAATGTTTGCACGATGGTCCTGGTCTATAGGAATGGTAGCTTTGACTTTCAGGTAGTTCTTACACATGGTATGTCTTTCACGAATTGTATTCACAGAATCCCTGTGCCTGGAACAGATAAAAATCCAATGTAGATGCTCTATATGATTACAAGATCATTCCCTGAATGAGCTTTCTGTTAGATTAACATCTCAAGTATAAGTATTTCACATGAGGGCAAATTAATGCGGGTCTAATCACCAGGAGACCCACTGAAGAGGGCTGAAGTTTGCATAGGGGAATGCAAACAAAACAAACCCAAAAGGATAATCTGTTGCCGGATGTACTTCAGCTTTGATTCTGATAATACTTCCCTATATACCAGTATCCTTGAGATCTTCCTAGAATAGAGAACTTGCTCTCGAAGCTTTGCTGGGAGGAGGGAACAGACCACGGTTTGTGTCCAAATTATATAGGGCCAGATCTTTAGCTAATGTAAATCTGCATCTCTCCACTGATCTAGCCAAAGGTGTGCACTAATTTTTCAGTGAGGTCCTGCTACTTTGTTACAAGCATAAGATGCCAAACCCTGTGTTATCAGGTTGCACCTCACACAGGATAGACTGGTACTACATGTCTTCCTAAAAACAGAGAAGGTCTTTTTTGCAAGCCTCCATAGCAACCAGCCCAAAATCCTCACAAGAGAACAGACAGACTAGTGTGTCAGGAGATTCTACTGCCTGCAGTTAGTAGCCAGGCTCAACAAAGAGTGGCTGAAAGCTCAAAACGTCTGGCACTTTATGCTGTCAGCAGACTCAGACGTTTCCTTAGGGTTGTGGATCAGGATTAGTCTCATCTCTGTCAGGCCTGATCCAAAGCCTATGATTTCCACTGACTTCAGCAGCCTGTGGATCAGGTCCATAGTGCCTACCTGGCAATGACATCCAAAGCATAGTCTTATAGTATTCTGTTTGCATTTTACAGTATTTTAGGCTTAGCAGTGCCATGCAGGGGAGCCTTTAGTAGCCCACTCAGGAGCAGCACTCTCGTAAACAACAGTTGCCTAATGCTTTCCTAGGGCCTTACTGGTCTAGGACTCTGGAGGTTTAATATTCAGGCAAAGGTCATACAACATCCTCAACTCCTGGGTCTGGATTTTCTGGCAATCCCAGCCATCAGCTATCATCCTTTTACTGGTATTCTCCTCTGCCCTCTGGTCAGCTAGGAGGGCATTTTAGCAGAATTAAAAACTGCACACCCCCCCCCCACCTTCTAGATAAAGTAAAAAAAAGCAGATTCGCTCAATCCTGGAGATGCAGGTATCCTACTCAATGGTCTAGTTTAAATATATATATATTGTACCTGTCAAAAAGGCCAAACAGAAACATGCAAAACAGTGGGGTAGGTCCAGTGTCAACTTGCTGATGTTGGTAGGGAAGGAACAAAAATTCTAGCACGAGGAACCCTGCTCCTCTACACACTGTGACTGTCAACCAGACACAAGTCACATTTTTGGGCCCTGAGATTTTCCACTATCTGCCATCAGTGGTCAGCATTCAGAACTGGCTATTGGCAAGGACGTTACAAGAGATATCATCTGTACTGGATTTGACTTTGCCCTCCTTATGATCTTTTCTGTCTTAAAGGGGCAGGGGTGAGAGGAAAACAATTGACATTTAAAAAAAATCAGTTATTTTAGTCCACATCACTAAATTTAACAAGAAACAAACAGAGAACAGGTGTGAGTCTGATACTCAACACAAGTTAAAAACCCAAGGAAGGTAATATAAAGCTCTCTTTGAAAACAAAGAAAGCAAAGAAAAATATCTTAAAAGGAAGTGTTGTCTTTAAATGATGCCAGTGAAGGGATTATACAAAGGGACCCACACAGTGAGCAGAGACATGAGCAGAAAATAAGTAGGTGAGATTCAATTATAAAAAATGCAGACTAATACATCTAGGAGACTCGGCGAATCTGAGCCACACATACTCAAGGGGAAGGAGAGAGCCAGTCAGATGCTGAAAGGGACCTAAAAACTGAAAAGACGTGATATTACAATGGGAGATGGCAATCAAAAGGCCAGTTTAATTTTTGGGATGCATTCTCATACACATGTTATGGAGCAGGATCCATCTCTAGGACAACGTCACCTAGAAATATTAGATTCACTTCTGTGAACGGCAATACAAGACAGGTATATAGGCAAATTGCAGGAGCCCAGAGAAGTACAACAGGAATTATTAGGAAGCTGGGGAGAACACTTTATTCTTTGTTTTGCAACAGCTGCTTCACCATCAGGAATCAGGGTCCCAATGGTGCTAGGAGCTGCACACTCCTTTAACAAGAGGATGGTCTCTGAGAGAGCTAATTTATGTATAGCAACAGCTAATAGAATGAAGACATAAGTCTATAAAGATTTCATAGAATATCAGGGTTGGAAGGGACCTCAGGAGGTCATCTAGTCCAACCCCCTGCAGGACCAATCCCCAACTAAATTATCCCAGCCGGGCTTCGTCAAGCCTGACCTTAAAAACCTCCAAAGAAGGAGATTCCACCACCTCCCTAGGTAACCTATTCCAGTGCTTCACCACCTTCCTAGTGAAAAAGTTTTTCCTAATATACAACCTAAACCTCCCCCACTGCAACTTGAGACCATTATTCCTTGTTCTGTCATCTGGTACCACTGAGAACAGTCTAGATCCGTTTGAATGGTCTGAACTGCAATGAGGCAGTGGAATTATTTAGAGCAGTAAAAGGAAATATAAATAGGAGAAATTTGATTCAATTAAGGAAACGGAAATAGTCTTTTCTGATATTCAGCCTGTAACAATGAGTTCTATTAGACCGGATAAAGTATTGTCCGTGTACACTAAAGAATGGCACATTGGCAGAAAGACTAAATGATCGTAATGGGGATTTTCCAGTTCAGTTTCTATGATCTGAATAAAAAAATTATACATGTGCACCACTGTTTATGGGCCCAATTCTGCAGCCCTGCCACACATGACCTATGGACGGGTACGCTGTTCCCTATCATTGGCTGAAGGCAGTGGACAATATGGCCTTCACATTGCATGTTCCCAGCTCATTTGCCTTCAGAATCAGCCAGGTGGATTCTCAGACTGAACCCTCACCTCTTCCAGATACTTACTGATCGTCTGGGCCAAACTCTAATCATAGGCAGAAGAGGCCCTTGGGCCTGAACCAAAACTCACTGTGATCAACGACGTCAGGTATCGGAGTAGCCGTGTTAGTCTGTATCCACAAAAACAACAAGGAGTGGTTCTCCACTTGTGAGGTAACTCCCTTCTCATGTGTCATTATATAATGCCTGCATCTGTAATTTTTACTCCATGCATCTGAAGAAGTGAGGTTTTTTTACCCACAAAAGCTGATGCCCAAATAAATCTGTTAGCCTTTAAGGTGCCACCGGACTCCTTGTTGTTTTTGTGATCAATGGCAAGATTCTCTATTGACTGTAAAGAATTAGGATTTAATCCAAAACCCATTGTGTATAAACACGGGCTTTCCTTAAAAGGTTTTCTTCTAGAGCCACTCCAGATGCTATATACAATGTACTCTCTTGACCCTGATTTTATAAATGAAACATTCTCATCTTCTGAGAATAAATCAGGGTGGATTTGATTTAAATCACTAGTAGGAAGACTCGATTTAATCATGGATTTCTACATAAAAGTGCATTCTTGGTGGTTGTTATAACCTTAATACATATTCTTCACCACTCAGAGATAGATGTAGGTTTCATTTTTAGAAGGTACACACTATACATTTTAAGTGATTTATTTTGAAAACTTTTCAGATTAGTTTTAATCTATATCAGGAAATGAATGACAGTTTGGTTATTTCATTGACCAAAGGTAATTGAAGCAGATAGTTCACCTCCCAATGACTTCATAAATATCTCCAGTTCAACAGGTTAATCATTAATATTTGGAGGATTTTCTTGCCATGCTGTATTAGGAGGAGAACATCACCAGACAAACATTTAAATTGTTTTATTTAACTAAAACAACAACATTATGTATTCTGGATTTTTTTTCTTCAACAGCAAACGCATAATATTTAAACAAAACAAGCATATGAATTTTTGAATTTAGTTAAACATTCAAGTTTTTTTAAATCAGGTTTGTTTTTGTTAATTTTTTTAACTAAAATAGTTAAATGAAATATTTAAAAAAAACAAACAAAAATTAAATTGACTATGTCAGCCAGGTCAACATAAGAAATTTAAAATATTGGCTTCTGCAGCTAACTCAGTCATCTTCACCCTCATTTTCCTGTTTGTTCATAATCTGGAAAAGAAAAACAAGCTGTCCTGCTTTTTCAGGTCCCAAACCATTTCTCAATTTGGAATGAATTAGTCTAAAGGAAGAAAATATTCTTCCTACACTGGCAGAAGAATCTATTGCTGTTAAAAGTGAGATGATCATTTCAACGGTCTCTGAATCCAAGTGCTTAAGTGACTTCCACCAGTTCACTGGTGTGACTTTCTTTAAAACATCATCAGCAAACATATTTCTTGAATGGGTCACCCTTAGCTCTGAAGATTTATTATAATTGGCATTATGGAGGGATGATTGCTGGATGCATTTTAAAAAAATCCAATTTTTTTTTAATTGTTTAAAAAGAAAAAATTGATTTTTATCCACTCTGGAATAAATCCAAATCCTGATTCTCATTTACACTAAGGCCCCTTTGCACCACGCTCGCAGTGCAGAGGTGCCTCTAAGTGGGCCTGACTCACCTACTATTCTGCATATCCTGCTGGAGAAGTGCAGGAAGGCCCCTGATGAGGTGTGTACACCACACAGACAAGGAAAGGGTTATGGTTTTATAGCTATATCATTTGTTATCATATTGTTATGCTACCTGGCCGCATCTGGACAGGGGTCCAGGTTTAAATAAAGTTGAAATCCCACCGGGGAAGGAACTGGGTGATGTGGAGAAGGAAGCACCGATTAGAAGGGCCATAGGGAGCGAGAGGAAACGAGTTCTGCAGTTTGGGGTTGGTTTTGTTTTTTGATTGCACAAAAAATGTATCCCTTTCACAAGGGACGCAATGTACACCTCAGATAGCTCCCCACCCTTCCAAAGTGGGAGAAGGACATGGTTATGCTGTGCATACGCTGCCCCATCCCCCCCATATTTTCGTCACAGGAAGAAGAGCTACCACTTTTTCCTGGAAAGAAAATTCCTTGCTTGTATGTATTTCTTCCCATTATTTGCTACCTAAAAGGGTGCGGATGATGTTTATAGAATTCCTAACGCCATACTCACTAGAAATAAGCCAAAACAGTCAGCTGTGACTTAAAGGTCAATGGACAGTGTTAGAGAATGCGAGAATAACCTATTTCCTTCCAAAATGCCACTGGAAATAATACTTATGGAAAACCAGGAACTGCTTTATTCTTTATCAACAATCATTAAAATGGGCATATTATTTTTGCCCTGTTTTTATTTACTCCGTGTCTTGTATACTGTATAGAATGAAAGCACCTGGTTGTTGTGCTGTGATTAATTATACGTTCTTTGCTTTTCTGTAGAATCTTCTACACAGAGGTCTCAAATGACTTGACAGATGTCAGGCCAGATCCTCAACTAATGTAAATCAGCCAAGGCCCATGGAAATTGATGTAGAGCCACAACCGTCTATCAGGGTTTGTCTATGTGGGGCAGCAATGAGCATGGTCTACATGGGCCAGCTCGCCCGCAGCACGTTGGTGTTCAGTTTCAGTTTGTAGTCCATGTAGACAAGTTCGTAGTTGAGGATCTGACTGAGTCAGACAGACAAAACCCCAATGCAGAGCAGCTATTACTATTCTCATGTTATGCAGCGGGGGGGGGGGGGAATGATGCATAACTGACCAGCCCAAGGTCTCTTGACTGCATGAGACTACTTTCCCCTCAAATATATGGAAGGCAACAAGAGATGAAAATGTGCCACCCTTTATTAAAGTCTCTTTTGGCCTAAAATGTTGAACAAACTGAAACTCTGCATTGGGGTTTTGTCTGTCTAACTCAGTCAGATCCTCAACTAAGAGCTTGTCTACATGGACTACAAACTGAAACTGAACGAACAAAAGGAGGTGCAACTGGGGCGGAACTCACCAGATGAAGATGGAGAGTCAGCAAGAGAGAGTGTCCCAAAGTTGAGGGTTTCCAAATGACAAATGTCCTACTCACTCTTGAAAGCAGCGTTCAAGACCCTAAGATGAAATGTCCCAATGGGGGCAGTGGACATGAAAGAAGGATATGGTCTCAACACTAAGCATGTACTTTCAAGAATAGCAAAAAATGGGGTTTTACTACAAGATGTACTCTCCTGCTCAACCACAGTAGAATAGTTTACAAGATTACAGTAGGGAGGTTAGGTAACTCAATGGATAATTTAGCTTCCTGGCATTCAGCCTGCACCTTGGGCCACTGTAGTCAAAAGCCACGTGTAAAGATGAATATACATTCAGTTTAATGGTCCCACCTGCGTAACTAGCAAGATTTACACTCTAGATTGATACAGGAGAAAATACAGATTAGCTGAAAAGGTAAATGGAGTTTGAGTTGAGGATCCCTGCAAATCAAGGTTGAGGCTGACTGGACAAGAAGCTCAGGCAGCAACATTTTGTAATGAAGTTATCAATAATTTTGGTGTCTAATGCTGCAATGGGCTTTCCACACTCAGCTCCTAAATATTATGACCGTGGTTTTCTAAAGACATTAGTGATTTTTGTTAATACCCAACTGGAGACAACTTAAAAATGGCTCCTGCTTTCAGAAAATAGGTGGGTGGTTCAGCCCCTTATGAAAACAATGGACCTTTGAGGTGTTTCCAGATGAAAACCTCAGCCCATCTTCCCATCATTCTCCCTCAAAATTCTTATCTTTAAAAGTAGTAGGAAAAAATATTTAAAATACCATTTTATGTAGATCAGCAAGCACCCTTTGCTTTTCCTTCAGTACCTAGAGACTATATATTTGGAGTGGAGAACTCCTCACTGCAGGATTCAACTTGGCATTTTGATTTCTCTGCTCTTTCTCAAAACACTTGTGGCTTATATCAGATATAAAAACAAAATAGAAAAACCTACTGCAAGCCGGCACATCTAACACAGAATATTTAATCAGGGTACCCTAAAACCTATCTGCTATCCTTCGAGAAAGATCAATACAGGAGTCACTCTTTGAAATCATAAAGCTGTCTCGTGAAAGTGGAAAATCAGGGCTGAATAAACATAGAGAATGTCATTGTAGCCAAAGGAGGACTAGAGAGCATTGCTGTAGAATAGCCCAAACGGAATTTGAGGCGATTAGCATAGCTTCCTCACATGGCTCTGTGGACAGAATTCTTGAACCTGGAAGGATCATAATTCCTAGGGCTCCAATTCAGAGAAACATCTCTATTCAGGAAAGCACTTAAGCACATGCTTTAATACCCACTGAAGTCAGTGAAGTTAAACATATGTTTAAGTGTTTTACTGAACTGGGACCAAAGGGGCTGATCATACATTCACTGAGGTCAATGGCAAAGCTCCCATTAACTTTGTACAGGATCAGTACCTAAGTGACTGAGGGCATGTCTATATTACACGCTGGATTGATGAGAAGTGATTGACCCAGCGGGGGTCGATTTATCCCATCTAGTCTAGACGCGATAAATCGACTGTCAAGCGCTCTCCGGTACTCCACAAGAGTGAGAAGCACAGGCAGAGTCGATGGGGAGCGTCAGCCATCAACTTACCACAGTGAAGACACTGCGGTAAGTAGATCTAAGTACATCAACTTCAGCTAGATAGGTTCCCTCCCCAGCCCCCTCCCCCCCCCCAGCGTAGACCAGGCCTTTCTCTGTATGGAAAGATCCCACAGAACGACACAGAGGTGAAACCTGTAGAGTTCTATAGATATTACTCGAAAAGCCTACAGAATGATCACCTTTTAAAAAAAACTTCGAGAGAAAGAATGAGACACTTAAATTCGGCAGCATGGTTTACTCACTTAAATTCGGCAGCTTGTCACCTCCTATTCTATAGGACTTTCCCATATGCCCTATTTTTCACAGGAAACTAGGTAGATTCTTCTTTAGATTTAGTTTGTACAGAACCATGTGACATACACTTATCCCAAAGCTCCCAGCCACAGAAGCCATTAAAACGGCTTTTATAAGCTATTTCAGTCAGCACATACATCATTGTCATACTAACCCCATATCCATTCATCTCTCTTCTCCGTACCCCGAGACACAGGCAACCTCTAAGTTACATCGCTGCCTCATTGCTCTCATATTGAGCAGACATGCAGTATTGCCAACTCTGGCAATTTTATTGACAATCTCACAATATATGATATTTCCCTTAAAATGCCGGCTCTTAGAGGTACGTGGTTATGTGAGAATCTCAGCTTTCATGTTTCTAAGAAATGAATACAATTCTAGCTTTCATGGCTGTGCAGAAAAGCCTGAAAACATGACCTAGTTAAATGCAAAGGGCTCAGAACCGGAAGAACCTCCCATTTTTAATCTCATGATTTTGTGGGGCCCTGACATGTGATACAGTATTGGAGTGGGAGGTAAGTTTCTGGAAGAGTAGAGGGGTATAGAGTTATCAAACCTGGTATTAATCTCTTCTAGGCCCTAGGCAGGGACAGTGGTGTAACCAATCTTGCTCAGTTTTTATACCCCCTGAAGCAATCTTATTCAATCTTATTCACTGCACTTTGCTTCCCCAATTACTCATTTTCAAATGCACAAAAAGAGAATAAAAGCCACTCACACCACATCTTTCCACCCATTCAATTCACACAACAATGCAAAAGGTTTCGCCAAACAGGCACTACATAGGAATTCCAGTAGACAGTGAAGGCAGCCTCTCCACTGCTAACATGTCAGAGACAAAGCAGTTTCTGGTTTGATGCTTTCCTTATGAAGCACCAGCTCATCTTCCTTCCCTCACCCTCAACCACCCTTTTTCATACTTCCTTACTCACATGGCAGCTCTTAGTAGCTCCAGTTGAGGGGGATGGTTTTGCAGAGCACTGTGCGTTTTCCAGCCTGACAAGGAAGGCAATATATGGCTACAAAAAAGTTTCAACCAGTTCATTGGCTGAATTAAGCCTTGTAGAGCAAGCTATGCTTTGGCCAATGCACTGGTAAAACCACCATGCAATTGCAGGAGACGAACAAAAACATGGAGCTTTTCATCTCCCCCTGTACAGTTGAAAGGGGAACCAACATAAAGGTTCTAAGTAACCTCAAACCATTCAGGGACAGCAGGTTCCTAAGTTAGGGACAAGAAGGAACTGGCACGAAAGCGGAAGCCTCATGCAGAGCCAAGCCTTACACTTCACGGGGCAACAGACAACGGGCCCAAGCTTCCAGAAAAAGGGGTAGGGAGTCAAGTGAGACAATCAGCAGCCTCTCTCTTCATTCCCACCAGCAGAAGAAAATCTGATGGGGAGTTGATTCCTGGCTATCTAGCGTGGGGTTGAGGAACGATCAGTGAACTGCAGAACCTGGAAGGGCCAGGAAGCCCAAAAGAGCAGGGCTCCAAGTGGTTGCTTACACTTGGAAAGGGACGCTGGCCATTTAAATGTCACATTATTAAAACCAAACGACTAACAGCGCATTAGCTCATCAGGAGCAAAAGCATTTTTGAAAATCTAATTTACTTGTCATGCTCCCTGCATTTCTCCCAGCAGGGCAATCAAAAGCAACCAAGGCACTTTCACTTTCGTTACTAGTTACTTTCACTTTCGGGTAACAGCGCTGGAACGTGGTAGTGTTGGCCCTGCCAAAACAGCAGCTGGGCTGGGTTCTTTGTTTTGTTTTTTCCTTTTAAAATTCTGCTTCCCATGGAAATATTTCTATTGATAGTAGGCTTTGTCAAGAGCTATACTTATCTGCAAAGTCTAAATGTGTGGCCAAACAGACTTGATGGCATTGCCCCTTTGACGCTGACCTTGAGATACTTGTACATAACAGAATAATTTATAAATCTGGATAGTTATTGGAACAATTTTCTGTGCGCCAATGTCCTTTTCCTTCAGATCCCTCCTGAAAATCCATTTTCTCCACAATGCCTTCCTATGCTCTGCAACTGCTCTTCAATTCGTTTTAGTGTCGGAACTGTTCCCCTGTATATCCTATAATCTTTAGGCCCCAGTTCTTCAGTTGGATCCACAGCTGCCCAGAGCTTTGGCGATTCAGCTGTGGGATTGGAGCTTTAAACTCTTCAAAGCATGGAATTTCTACATCGAGATTGGATGTTTTTCTAAGAGAGAAGCTCTAGTTCAAACAGGAATTATTTCAGGGAAGTTCTGTGGCCTGTGTTAGACAGGAGGGCAGATTAGGCGATCACAGTGGTCCATTCTGGCCTTGGAATCCTGACTTCAGTGATTTATGTATTTACCCAAAGTCCTATTTTTTTTTAAATGACATTGGCATTTAGGTGCTTAATTACTGTTGACTTTCAATCAGACTTAGTGACTTAAGCGCTTTTGAAAATTATATCCTTTATCTTTTTGCATGTTTTAGAGAATGCCCTATGTGTCCTTATGGCTCTCTCTAAAGCAACGTATGCAGTGCACAGACAACTGCATACAAGAGTATCGAGGTGTGGAACCGTTCTGGATTAGAAGGGGGTACCTCAGATTTACAGAAAAGGGGAAAGTAAGCACCCATTCCAATCAAAAACTTTAAACGCCACATCACGTTGAAAGATCAATAGATTGTTTTCTTTCGGTGTCTGACATAAGTTTCCTATTCACCGCCTTCTTTTATACCTCTACCTCTCTGCGAAAGTTAGGTCAAGTTAGTTCTACCTGCTGTTTTCTCTAAGATGTCATAGACTAATTACATACATTCTGGGAGGTGGAGCAGTGGAGGTGGGGGATTAAGCTTACATGTAAGAACAATTTTTTAACCAGAGGCAAGATTGTGAGCACTGCTGAGAGCTATTAGAGACGGGGAGCTGTCCCACAGTTTCAGCAGATATCAGTCCAACGAATGTAGGGAATTAAACACCAGGAATATAGTGTAGTAAGTCTCAGAATGAGCTAGCTATCTTAGATCTGCATCACTGCCGTGTCTGAGCATCTCCCAGTCTTTATCCTCACGTCAGCCCTGGGTGCTAGAGCCGTGCTGTTATCCCCATGGTACAGATGGGGAACTGAGGCACAGAGAGATTAACTGACTTGCCCAAAGCCTGTGATGGAGCAGAAATTGAACACAGGACTCACACAGGCTCTCACACTCACCACTGGACCATCCTTCCTTACAAGCTAATGTTGGGAATATAATGGGTGATACTCTACATAGGGCCCGATTCGCTGCCACTTCCTCTTCTGTAGATTGTAGGCACTGCCCAAAGGGCTTACAACCTGTCTCTTACCATGTATGTGTAGAGCAGTGTTATTAACTCGGGGTACTCCTCTGAGTCTCAGAACACGTGGTGTTTTTTCTTAAAGCTCCAGCTTGTGGAATCATGTAATTATCTGAGAATCTCAGCTTGCAAAGAATATATAAAAAATTAAGCCCATGACAAAAGTGCAGTTAACTTCAACATTGTAGGGTCAAGGGCATAATACACCTTTACAAAACATTTCAGTTAAACACACACATTCTCCAACCAAGTCAAAATCAGGGGAGGGAGGGGGAGAAAAGGAGCTCTTTCCTCAACAGATTTTAGTTACTGGGCCAATTGAGCTCCTTAGTCCTGACCCCAAATACACACACATTCTAACGAAGATGATGGCTGATATCATTAGCAGACACTAATGGAGGCATAGGAAATGGACACTTTCTGGAGGAACCTGAAGTTTGAAGGCAGGGGGTAGAAATCACAGAAATGACGCTTGTCGTTCCTGGGCCGTGCCAGCCTACTCCTATTAGAAAGGATGGAGTGGGAAGTTTTGCAGGTTTCTAGAAGAAGCTGTAGCATAGGATGATAGTCATAAGGCACCTGAAAGTACCGGCAGGGGAAGGAGGGCAATGCATGTGAATGAGAGAGAGAGAGAGTGTGCAGCACCATTCTTACAAAGCTCCATTATCACCTGCTTGGTTTCGCTTTATGGTCCTAAGCCAGTGTCCATTACAGTCAATGGAAAAACTCTCACGGACGCCAATTGGCTTTGAATGACCCTCTTTGTGGGTGAGGGCCACCTGTCCAAGTGCGACAGGCTTAACCTGGAATAAAATCTGTATCTTCTACACTGACACTTAATTTACTGAACCCCAATGCCACACTCGCCTGAGAAGATGAACAAGCTGTCTTCTTCTCTATAACAAAGAATTAAAAATAACTTAATATAGTTACAGATTTAAATGGAAGCTGCTTCCTCCCCATGCCCTTGTGAAATATGTCCTAATAGAGAACAGGGTTCCCCACAATGGAGAACCTGTAATAAGGCCTCAAAGGATTCAACAATATACAGAAAAATATTAAAGACAATTCACCTCCACCCTGAAAAGCCAAAATATGAAGCTATAACTGCATGGAACTGAAAATCTCCTGCCATTTCAAAATGATAGTACCTCTATTTAGTCTGTGTATATTGTGTGTGCGCGCACGCATGTGTGTATTGCAAGTGAGAGAAAGAGACAGGAGTATGTATATGGCGGGCGGGCTGTATATATATACACACACGTACACAATCTCACATTAGACTAGTTTATATATATATAATGTGTGTATAGACTCCAAATTATTTTTCTTTAAAGCACAAATACTCATTTGATTTCATGACCATGAGCTTCCACTACAAAAAAAAATATGCATTTGGTAACTGTATCTTTTTAACTATACTAAATAATAGAGAATATTTTCCCATTTAGTACCTTCACTATTAAAAGAAATACATTTACCCAATCTGAAGATCATACACAAGTCACGCATTAAATCAGCTATTTTATCCTTATAATGGAGTTTGCAGGTCTCCTTTGTGTCTACACATTTATACCAGTAATACTAAGTGCCAAGAAGTGATAATATAAACAAGGTTTCCTGTAAGTAAGAGACGCAGAAAATGATATGAACAGTGGCTCCAGTTTACTGATCTGATATTTTTAAATTTATTTTTGGAGGGTGACAGGAGCCTGCTTTCAGTTCCTTTAGCAGACAGCGAGCCTGTATACGGGTATTGAACATGGCTCACAGTCCAAATACATTGCATCACACATGTGGCTGTTCTTGGAAGTCAACCATTTCTGCAAGTTATCCTCAGGAGGCCTGATGTGCTACAAGCACTTAGAAATGTGTTTCACTGTGACTGGAACCAAGATGAAATTGCAATATTAGAGGAGATGGTTTAGTTTATGTAGTGGCCAAGTATGCCATTAAACTAGAACAATGAGGAGAGTGAGGAGGTAGGAACATTCTACAATGTAATTTATTCCTTTCCAGTAGCAGTGGAAATTTTTCCTTCAGGCCTGAACCTGACCCTATCTGCCAAATATAAATCGGAATCAACTAACAGAGTTCTTCTAGATTAGTCACATCATAATACAGTAATACATTGCACTTACATAGCACAAGGATCTCAAAGCACTTTCCTGGCATTAAACTATTTAGCCTCACAATGCCCCAGTATGTATTATTAAGTACTGTATTATCATCACTCATTTAACAGAGAGGAAAACATTTGCACAAAGATTTGCTCAAGGATATGCTGGGAAGAAGAGGAAGGGTGTCTACAGCAGAGCCAACCCCTCCCCCTCCCCGATTTCTCGAGTCCCAGTCCAATGTCTCAACTCATCCTTTCTTCCTGTTCTAGTGTAAGAGAAACCAAGCTTAGTTCATCTAAGAACTAAAGAATCATCCCAGAGAGAAGGAATTCAAATTAGACTAGAAGCATCAACCCCTATGTTTGGAATCATATTTCTTTTTATCAGAAGAAGCGTTCCTGTTTCCAGTCCTCCTGGCGAATAGGAACTCTGACCCCACCCCTGACAAAACCTGGGAGAATGGGAAGGGCTTGACACCCAAACTCTGCTAATTTCAGAGTTCCCCTGGAAGCGTGAGGCCATAAGCATAGAGACCCTGTGCCTCAGCCCATCTTCCGGGCTCCCCTACTCTGATAGCAGGGATCCACTTTAGTTGCACTACCAAAGTCTTCCATGCCAGAGGCTATCCCTTGGGGTCCTCCTTTAAGGGGATGAGAGGCCTTGTAGAAAAAGGAATGCAGCCCCCGGCTGTTCCCTGACCCTTTTCCCACTGGTGGATTCTGCACCCTGGGAAGTCCTTCCTAAAGCCCAAAGAAGGGAGGGGTGGTTGTCATGGGGCAGCGGATGCCTCCCTCCTATGGAGTTGCACATCTGCAAGTGGATGATCCCCTCTGCACACAGCTCACCTAGTCCTGTGTCTTCACAGGATCAGGCAGACCCCTCCAAACCCCTCCCCTCCACCGGGGGTAACATGCTGTGGATCAAAGGCACCTCCTGGCCTTTTATTGTTTGAAATCTGCTTTACACACCCTCTACAGGTCTCGTTCAATATTCCCAGTGTCACATCTGGTGAATACCTCACAATAACAGTGCACGTGAACCCAGGGTTCTTTACAGTATAGGACAGGCAGGGAGGATTCATGCCAGCTCGGGCTTCCCCCTCTGAACAGGGTCCTAACATGTAGTCAGCTCATAGGAATGGATACCAATGAAGATGGTTCAAATGAGAGCCACAGTGATGCACTGGAGGGCCATTTACAGAATATGTCCGAGCTACCAGGCAGTTGAAATACACCCTGGGCCTGATTTTTAAACATTCTGAGCCGACTACCACATCTATTGTCAATGAGAAAGCAATATCGTGGTAAATTGTGGTCCAGACCCTCCATTCCTTGCTCAGGCAAAATTCCCACTGATCTGAGAGGAGTTTTGCCTGACAAAAAAATCAGGCCTTAGGGAACTGCAACATTAGTTAACAAGAATTAGGCACCAAAGATTACACCCCCACATAAAAATGTACATGAAAATAATCTAAACACACAGCACCTTCAGATTCCATCTTAAATTTCAAACACGCAAGCCTTCCCATGTTTACAATTTAAGCTATGTTCTCCCCCTCCCTTTTGAAATCCACACATATAAATACATTTTTAATCTCCTACTACCAAAAATCTGTTCACTTTGCACTTACAGGTTGGGCTGTCTAATGACTGTCTTATTTTAACTTCCAACACTAATTAAGAGAAGCACAGATACTAAATTTCCTCTCACTTCTGTTGCGGGGGAGGGGAGGGGAGATCAGTTGAGTGCATGCAAGTGTTTAGCAACCAGCCTGAGCCGTCACTGCAATTAGTGATGCACATTTCATAATCGGAAACACTAGCAGTTGCATGCAACTGTCCCTACTACACACTTCACCAAGCAGCCACAAAACAGTGGCCCAAACTAGGGACAAAAGGAAGAAGGTTGTGTTAACAATTTCACCTAGCTTTAGGGTAAAACTATCAACAGCCCAGTTGTGTCTTTATAGTAGAGAAGGAGTTTTTAAACTGGCACACCCTAACCTCTCTACCACCAGTGTTATAAGCCTGTTAAACAAGAAACAACTTTTACCGACAACGTGATAAAGAATCTTGCTCTTCACCCTCAGAGCCATACTGTTGCCATCTTAAAAGAGACTAGAATAATTCTTAAAAGAGACTAGAATAATCTTCCAAAAGACTGCTGCATTGCTGGTGGAAGAGGTAGTATTCTGGATCGTTACTGTAGTATTTATATTGCACTGGGTTTTCATTTGAAGAGATGTTAGAATGATCCGTTCAAGCGCTTTCACTTAAAATTAAGGTGGCTACTTTACATTCTAAGGGGGCTCCATGTGATGGATTACTGCCCCGGGAAGAAGAGAGGCAAAGACAGACGTTACTAGTTATCTGTCTCCCAAAAGCACGGTCTCCAGATTACCACTTTTAAAGGCAAACAAATGGAAACCACACATGTCCCTGAAAGCTTTTTAACCTGATTATGACAACTGAAAGAGATTAGGAAGACAAAACACCTCTCTTTTTCAGTTGGTTTTACTTTGTACATTTGACAGCACCTTGTGCACCAGTCAGCTTCACTGTTCCCTGTGTCAGCCAGTTTTCCCCCAGTTGCTTGCGTGGAGACTTCACACAGCAACAGAGGAGGAAAAACATTATAAAAATAGGATGTACTATAAAACAACAAGAATTGGCCTGGGGACTGAAGGGAAGAGGTAGCCTGTGAAAATGGTCTTAGCTCCTTTTCTAAAAATTAGCTAAATTTTTTTAAGTGATGGTGTTCCTTTAAAATGTAGCTCTTACAATAGGATTGCTTTGATACACTATTGCAGAAAGTGAACTGCTTCCCTTCCTTGTATGTAGTGAGGCAGCAGTAGACAAAGTATCACATACAGTATCTGCCTTAGGCATGCTGGCTGTGTCAACAGATTATCTCACATTCAAGGGTCTAGACTGTTATTAATATGCAACTGATTCAACAGCAAGGACAATGCAGAATTAAATGGGGATTCTAAAATGAAATCATATTAACTGCTTCAGTTTAATTTAGCACGTTAAAAGTCTAAAGGAAACCAGATGTGACTGTCACCGAGGTGCAGACTGAATATTAATAACAAAAAGTGTTTCCCCCTTTGTAGTAGTAAGCAAAGTTGGACTGTCCAGTTGCAAATGAAATCTGAAAATGTTTGCCCCGGGGCTGCCAGTAAGCCTTTCATAAAAGAAAGCTGAAGCCAAAATAATTTGACTAGGTAAATCTCCAAGTATGCAAGCACAGCTCAAGTAGGTAACAATGCCACAGATTGTCCTGGAGTCCTACCATCTACCCAGAAACAAAAACAAAAAATCCTACCGCCCACTTACTAGAGAACTAACACATGCTAGCCTTGTGCTGGCAAATATTGCACTGGGTCAATGCAAACTGAAATCCAGCGGTCATTAGTCTTAACCTACTTCTGTCACAGGGTATGTAAGTTACATGAGCGCCACATGCCATTCTACCCACCCCTGACTATTCTTATAGACTTGTCGATTTTTTTAAGAGACACTAATTTACAGAATGTTGACAATCTGACTAACCTGTAATCACATCAGGCAACACAGTAGCTTAGCTCTTATCCTGCTATAATGAGGAGCCCTCTGTTTTTTCCTCCAGTATCCCAGTTGATAGTTATTTATGGTCAGTTTGTATTTGGGCTGGTCATAACTTTTATACATCTCACCCATTTCTCTATAAACAACTCTTCTCCTTGATATTATTTAGTCATGTCACCCATCATTTTTAATGCATACATAATACCAGATTTCCACCTTTAGAAGTACTCCAGTTCCTTCTGCATATTAACCCTATAGTGTCTCAGTACACCCTGGTGGTTGAAACCAGCCTGAAATGTTACTGTCTTAAACCAGTTTAAGATACAACAAGAAGTTTTATCTGTCCAGAACAATTCAAAAATCAGTTGTCTTTCTTATTCCAGATTTCACTTACTGTCTTTTGCTGTTGATACCATTCCCACCCCCAGCACATCTCTAAATTAAGGCAGGATTTTTAGTGACACATACTAATTACCAGGAAAAAAAAGAATGATCTATTCCGTTTCCACCAGCTGCCAGTTGTCAACACTGGCTGGAACAAGTGATCAGCCTTGTTTCAAAGAACAAAAAAAAAAATCACTAAGCTTTAGGAATAATAATAAAAAACAAAACCCAAAGAATGTCACCGGATCTCAGATACTGCCTGGTGTGTTTGTATGACTGAAGGTAGAAAGCTTTGAATGGACTGCTCTGTTTCTAATTGAAAAAAAAAAAATTAAGGTGTTAGCCCCGCACACAAAAAACCTCCAAATTAAGTATTAAAGAAAAATAAAATAAAATCAGAAATGCAGCCTCAACGCACCGACTGTCTGCACTTAAAAGATTTACAGGAGTAATTTAAATGGTTCACCTGCTGCCAGTTTTCCTCCAAGGATGGCAACGCTGAGAAGTAGCCGGTGTCGTGGACAAGCTGTAGTTCCTGGAATATACTATAACTAGCCAACACATCCATGCTGCTGCTGAGCAAAACCCTTTTGTTTTGTTTTGTGTTTGTTTGTTTGTGGTGGGGTTTTGTTTTTGATCATAAAAAACAACAATAGATCCAATGTCCCCTTTTTGTTTTGTTTCTGTCACACTGTTACAAAAATCAATTCAGGAAAGAGAAGGGAGGGAGAAAAAAAACCCAGTGAGAATGGCTAGGTGCACCCAATATGTACAGTGCAAACAGCAGCCAGCAAAAGAGGGGGGACTCTTCCACTTGTAGTTAATGCAATTCCCTTCCAGGGCTCTAATCACTCCACTTCTTGGACCAGGAAGAGGGAATGCAAACTCACTGACACGAAACTGCCATCTATTTCTGCATTGCTGCTCGCTGCTCAGTGCAATCTTTGCTCTTTATTTTTGGGAGGTTGCATTTTTTTTTCTCGCGATCGCTTTTTTTCTCAGCCCCCATTGTCCCCCCCCTTTCAAAGCCAATCCCCCCCGCCTCAATCCTGCAAGCTCAGAGCCCCCCCGTTCTCTTCGTCCCCCTCCCCTCCCATCTTTTCTCCGCGCAGCCGTCAGCTCTTGAAGGAAGCTGTCCATTAAGACAACGCGTGACCATGTAAGGCGAAAAGGGGGCGGTGGGGGGAGGCCATGAAGTCACTGAAGCCCAATGAGGGCCAGAAAGAAGGGGTCGGAGGCGGAGCCTGGCACGGAAGAGCAGTGCGGATTGGATGGGGGTTGATCTCCCCGCTGCCTTACAAGGCAGGCTACGGCGAGCTATTTTTAGAGGGCTATATAAGGGGCGCACGGCTGCGCGCGCCTGCCTGGGGATGGGAGAGGGGGTGATGGAGAGACACGGGCCCTGGCTGTGGGTTAGCCGTGTGGGGAGGTTTGCAAAGAGAGCCCCGTTAGCTGCGGGCTGTCCGTAAAGAGACACGGCAGGTAGGAGCTCGCCCCGTGCCCGGCTCCCACGCAGAGCTGGGCCAGCAGCGTGCACACACAAGGACCCACACCATCGCCCCCTCCCTGCCCCACCAAGGGTGCACCAGGGCTCTGAAATCTGCAGCCTCGGGTGGCATCTGAATTGCAAAACCCCAAGTGTTTCGGGGAGACGGACTTGCTCGTTGTTTACCGTTGTAAGGAGAGAAGCGCCACTCTTAAAATACAAGGCACAGCCGGGAGGGGAGGGCAACACTCCTGTTCGGAAGGAAGTAGGATCTGGCTTCTGGCCTCTTTTATTTAGCTGTCTGTTCCGCCCCAGGAGGAGAGTATCAGCCCTTCTCTGGAACGTGCCACCGGGACCAAATCTTTTGACTGGAACAAGGGGAGAACATGGTGCAGAGAGTGGAGGAAAGACATTCAGTGTAATCAGAGCAGAAAAGCAGAGAGTTAAATCCAGGCTCTCTGCTTTACCCCTGTTCTGCAGACTTAGCTACATCTAGTGTTCTGCTCGCCAGCTCCCTAACTCCAATGTGAGCGCCCCTACTTCTTTTCTTCCCATGCTGATCCCTGAAGCGGGAGGATCTGTAGAAAAAATTCCGAGTCCCAGTCAACAGCTGATTGGGAGCGGGCACGTCAGACTGATGTGTAAATTGTAAGGGGTGAGAGGGGAAGACTAAATAGCGTTACAGCAGGTGTGTGAAATCTGTTGGCATATGAAGGATTTGGGAGTGAGTCTTAGACGCGTGCCCAGTGTCTCTGTGTGTTGTGGATATCTAGCCCAGACAAGGATAATGCAGCCTCTGAGAAGCAAGAAGTACTGAATGTTAATAAGGCTGGAATACCTCCATAAATGTACATGTATTTATTAAGTCAATAGAGATTCATCAAAGCATTTAACCGGGCTTAGCTGTTACTTGAGCCTCCTGCATACTAGTCTGGGTTAGCTAGTGAGCTGTTTGACCGTAAATGGGTAGTGTGATGGCAGCTTCCCCAAATTGCTCTTGGAGCCGGGCAAAGTTGCGTTTCTGCTTTTGGAATGATTGCAGAAGTGTGACTGTGCTCATTTAAAGATGGTGGTTTTTTCCAGTAATAGGAGAAATACGTTCTCTTTGTCTCTCTTGAATTCAGAGGGCCCGTGAGTCCCATCAGATTCACAGCCAGGGCCATATCCTGCCATCATTCAGCGTGCAGAGCTCCCTGCAATGCCCCTTTGCTGGGGACCCTTGAGTGTGAGGGTTGGAATGGTTATCAACATAAACAGATTTTGCCACAGATGCTGCCATATACTCTCAGGCCATCTGGTTTTGCAACAGTTGCATCACCACTTTTCTGCCCTTACATGAATAAGATGAACACATTTAGCCCCCATCTATTTCTGCAACCCAACTTGAATTCCTGGGCCAGATTGTCAGCTGATGTAAATTGGAATAGCTCCACTGACTTTAGTGGAGCTGTGCTGATTTACACCAGCTGAGGATCTGGTCCCTTAAGTGTAGCACACAGTAACCTTCAGGTATAAAGTAAACTCTCTGGCAGTAATGATTTTTGTATGTGTTTTGTCCCCTTCTGGGTTTTTTGCACGGAAAGAGACAATCAGGGCCAAATTATGGGGAATGGTGTTTTCCAGCACTGACTTCACATTAAATGCAATAATTCTGTAGCTGAAATTTATGTTTGGAGGAGATATAATTTTGGATTCGGTAAACAATAATCAGGAGCGAAGATAGGCTTGGGGACTATACAAATCAATGTCTTTGGCACTGCGAAAGGACACATTCTTTTAGATTGTGGGGTTGTTTTGAAAAATAGTTGGATGGTTCGTGGACTTGATCAAAGGGTGCTCAGTCTTTCACCTCTGCAGCCTGCACAGTTCAATGGTAATGGTGTGTTACTGTTTATTGGCAGTTCAAAGGTCTGTGTGGGAGGGAAAAAAGCATTTCCTTTCTCTCTCCATTCACTAGCCCATTGTAAAAGAACTACCCCATTTGGCAGAGGAGAAGAGAAGCTTTGCACTGGCTTTATCTGTGCTGGAGGTGTTCTGAGGATAGAAGTCATCAGTTTCCAGGGTTTATTGGTCTCCCAGAGTAGTGACAGATTTTCTGAGCACATGATAAAGATCCTAATGAAAAGACCAGAAAAGAAAATTCCAAACCAAGAGGGTCAAATATGATAGGAAACAAGACAAGGCAATTGTTACACAGCTACTGTACCTAGAAAAATGTGTTTTAGAAAAAGCTTTCAGTGAGCATTTGTCCTTCACAGATCATCTTTGGAAAACGATTTCAGAGCAAGAAACTTGTAATGAAGCTGTACTTGGCCTGTTTAAGGGTACAGAAGATGAAGACTACTGAATTTGCACAATTTGGACTGTTTAAGTCTCCATTTCTATCTACTGATTTGAGAGTTTCCCAGGGCTGAAAAAGCTCTTTACGCTGCACCTCTAGCCTTGAATCAGATGTCACTTTTTAATAGTTCTGCGCGTCTACAATTTTAATAAGCAAGGTGCTGAGCAGTTGGACCCCCAGAGCTAAGGACTTCCTCTTTCAAAATGATTAACCTGTGGTTTTATTTCAGCACTTTCCATTTCTAAAAGGAAGAGAGGATCTTTTCCGTATTCCAGGCCTCCATTTAGGCCAGTTTCAGCTCTCACATACACTCATGCCCATCTGGAGTAATGCCATTGGTTTCAGAAAGGGACGATTTCCATTCTCACTTACCCCAGTGCAGATCTGTAATGGAGTTACTCCAGATTTAGACTGGTGTAAGTGAGAGCAGAATTTGGCCTTTATGGCTTGGGGATAGATTGCTCTAAGCTCCAGGTTGTCGGTCCCTACTGACAGATGACCTTATAGGAGTCTCCTGTGATACGGTACTGATCAATTTCACTTTCTTGCCCTACCTGTCATCAGAGATTTCTGCTTTGGATCATCATTGTTTGTTTTGATTTTATTTCTTTCAAGCTTCTCTGGCTAACCCGGCACATGGAGAAATTACTATATCTCTGTCCTGGAAAAGGCTGCTCTCCAGTACGGCACTACACTGCTGGACACCAGCTGAGAATCTAGCCAGCAGTCTTTTATCAGGCTGCATGGTTACTAAAGGCCAGACTTTGCCATTCGATATAGACATGCGGCTCCCGTTAGTTTCAGAAGGACTGCATGCTTGTAGCTGAAGGCAGAATTTGGCCTTAAGCCTTGATGTGAAGATCTGTGCTAAGATTCTGCCTGGAAATGATTCAAAGGGCATCACTCCATGGTTTCCAGGAAGGTGTTTAATTTTTATTGTCTGCAGCGTTGTGGATATTCTGCTTAGACGTTGGTTCAGAAAGCAGGCTCTGCCTTTCTCTTAAAGCCAGATGGGAGTTATCCTTTGACAGTGTTGGAAATGTCTGAACCTGGAACTGATGCTACTCCATTTAGCCTACACAATCTTCCCAAAATGCACCACGCAGCTGTGCTGATTCAGGAGCAGTGAAGGAAGAGTTTCCTGCTCCACCCTGGCTCCAGGGGTGGTAATCTGCTACTGGCCACTACCATTAGCAAAGTGCAACTCCTCCTCCCATGACCCAGCGACACTTCCCAGCACACTGAGTGACACCTAACTCTTACTTACAGACTAGTTTTCATCAGTAGATTGCAAAGTGCTCTACAAATTAGGCAGTATTCAGATGGGGAAACTGAGGCACAGAGTGGGGACGTGACTTGCCCAAGGTCATCCAGCTGTCTAGTAGCAGAGACAGAAAAGATCTCAGGTCTCCTGAGCCTTAGCCCAGTGTTCTGTGCACTAGGCCTCGCTGTCTCCACTAAACCTTGCTTGTGGGTGTGGAATTAGTGGGCTCACAGGCCCAGAGCGCCAAAGATATTTAGGTGCCTGACTCTCATGGGAGTCAGGCATCTAAATACATTTGAGCATCTGGACCACAGTGCCTTCATACTCTTATGGAGCCCCAATGTCCAGGGAGGCTGCACATGAGTTTCGGGCGCATCCCATGACCCCTTGCATCCCTACTCAGCTGCATAGTCTGAGTCACCATCTGATCCTCAGCGAATCAGATGACCGCATTGGCAATGGGAGCGGTTTGCACCATTGATTTTGATTTGCATTTTTGGCACCCAAGAGCAATGGTGGCTTTTAGTCCTGGGGTGGGGAGCGGGGATGTCTTTCCTTGGTGCCTCTGGTTTCTTGGGTAAGGACAGAGGTAAATATTTTTGGTGGCTACTTGAAAGCCTCATCTCCCATTCTGGCACCTCGGGCAGCAACTACTGCCCCCACCCCAACCTCTGCCACTCTAACAAAAAGGAGCTGCCTCTTACCATTTGTACCATAATAAGAACACCAAGCTCTTACAGAGCACTTTTTGCTTTAAGGGTTTTACAAAGGTCAGTCTCATTATCCCCATTTTACAGATGGGGAAACTCAGGCACAATGAAGGGATGTGACTAGTCCAAGATCGCCCAGGAAACCAGTGGTAGATTTGGGCATTGAATCCAGATTCCCTGTGTCCCTGCCCAGTGCCCTATTCACTGATCCTCAGAGATATTTAGGTGCTTTACTTCTGTCGATTTCAGTGGGAGTTGGGCACCTAAATTTACTTGTGAGGATCTGGGTCTAAGCCATGTTGCCTCCTCAACAGTGCCCTGAGCTTGGCCAGGCCCTTACGTGCTCCTGTGTCACAATTAATAATAATGATTATTTCTGTAGCTCTGTTCAGGCTCCTGGTGTTTTGTTCAGGATGATCTTTCATGCACATTGGAGCCTGGCCTCACTGAGCCCTGGAGCAGTGCTGGGGTATGTTTCAGTAGGATGCTATGAAATCCCAGTTTGTGCAGAGCATTTACGTTTGCACATGTATTGTATTACTCTGGATTAGCGAGGGCACAGTGTGGTTTGTTTCATGAGGATAAAGAGCCGGGATGTTATGTGGAGTGTGGTATAAACTCCTAGATGGATATATTGGTTTTGTTACCAGTTTAGGTTTCAATTCAGAGTTTCTTAGAGATCTAATCCTTACATTGGGATGACCCTTTTGAACCCTGGCCGCTCTTATTTAGCTGTGCATCATTCCTAAGAAATAAACTGAATTGTGTGCATTTACACTCTGGGTTTTCATGGTGAGATTTTAAAGCCTGAGATCTTCTCTGCTCTGCATGGCCAGAAATGATCCCATGGTGCTTTCCACACAAGTAAGAGTTTGCCCAGGTGTCTTGGCCAAACTTTGCCTTTCCACCACATCTGCAGGGCTGCTGTCTGCATCATTAATCTCCCCAATGCACCGCTCCATCCCAGAAGAGGCTGTAATTCAGAGATGCTGTGTGTATATCGGCCCTGATACTGCAAAGGGACCCACAAGCACGTATTCCCTGAAGTCAGTGAGTCTTCGCATGGGTCTGCACTTGGGGATGCCTTTCCAGGCTTGGGGGCCATTAGGATAAAAAGCACTCCGTACACACTGTGAGCTTGATTCTGCGCTGGTGCAGCCATTTCCTGTTGTGCAAAGCAGGTGTAAAGTTCTGTCATCACTCAGTGCGAGAGGAGAATTCTGATCTGGCAGCTGTTTACAACCTCTTTCCACAAGTATAAGTGACTGCCCAAGGTGCAGTGCGGGGGATCAGACCCTGGGAAAGCATTGCTGTTTTGATTAAGTGCTATCTGATTCCATTGCGGATGTGTTCCACATCTCTAAATCTGGTCTGAACAGCTGCAGCTTTTACCAAAATCCTAATAAACAGTAAAGAGCCATAAAAGAGATAATTTCCTTTCCCAGAACCAAGCATTTTTCTTCAGGCCTCTGAAGTCCCTAATTTCCTCTAAATTTTGATAGCTTTCCCCTTCTTGTCAGAAGGCCTTTATTGATGGACTTTATAGTTCCCACCCTCACCCCTTAGCATATCAGTGAGTGGAAGGATAGTTCAGTATGTCAAGTTTCCTAACATGGTCTCTTAAAATGCACACTGTTTTGCATGACCGCATGGCCGAGCTAGACCAGACCAAGAGGGAGTTAGCAATGTTGAGTGCTGGGATAGAATTCATGCTCTGCTCTTCTCTTCTGACCCTTGTCTTTGGCGCAGATCCTAGGGTGGAGGCAGACAGGGCACAGTGAGAAATCTGGTTTTCTAGGGCATGGAAATCCTTGTTGGCCCATAATTTTTAACCTTCTGCTTTTTAGTTGAAGGTATTTCTCTGGAATAGCTCTTTAAATACCATTGTGCCCTCTTCAGATGGCCCCGTCCCCATTCTGATTGGCGGAAAGCGAGATTGTATGAGAGAGGAATCTGATTAGGCCCTTGTTTTGTGTCCGAAAGGGCCCCTGAATTCTCCAATGTCCACAGGGAATGCAAGACTTCTGTTGGACAGCTCCTCTGAAGAGCACAGCGTGCAGGCTGGACATATGTCTCTGTGCACATGTGTCGTCTCACTTGTTCGTAACCCAGAAGGGCCAATCTCACAGTCATAGAATCATAGAATATCAGGGCTGGAAGGGACTCCAGGAGATCATTTAGTCCAACCCCCTGCTCAAAGCAGGACCAATCCCCAGATAGATTTTTGTCCCAGATCCCTAAATGGATTGAGGATTGAACTCACAACCCTGGGTTTAGCAGGCTAATGCTCAAACCACTGAGTTATCCCTTCTGACTGGGGAGCATCTCAAATGAACATCAGTGGGAATTTTGCCTAATCAGAGGAAAATTAGGAAGCGGTGGGGCCCACTGGATGGAACCATAGTGTAGGAACCAGAAGACCTGGGTTCTATCCCTAGCGCTGACCTTGAGCAAGTCTCTCTTCTTCCCTCCTTTTCTTTGTCTTGTCTATGTAGACTGTAATCTCTTTGGAGCAGAGACCATCTTTTACTATGTGTTTGTACTGTGCCTAGCACCAGGGGGTCCTGAGCTTGGTGGTAATAGTACCGACTGCTGGATTGGGCTCATCATGGGGCGCACACATGAGTTCATCTGGAATATATCGTATCTGGGGGATGCAGTTAGCATTATTCTGCAGGCACAACTTTGTAGGGAATCGCACTGTAGCACGGCTACCCTTTTCTAGGATTGGCTAGACTGGTGGTTTTTGAGAGTCCCTCACTGCTGCTTCACAGGTGGACAGCCGTGGTGGCTGATAGTGTCTTCGGCTCATGTGCAGCTTGCCAGCAGATTGTGATTTTTTGCAGCATGACTTTGCCATTTTCAGATTGGGGGACCGGAACACGCTTTCCTGGGGGTGGCCCTCCCGGAACCTCTAACAGCTGAACACAGTGGGTTGGGTTGCCATGAGCACACACAACACCTGTGTTCTTTGTTCTTCACTGGCTACTGGTTCTGTTCCCGATCCAATTAAAGGTGCAGGTGACAATCCTTAAAACCTTCTGGTCTGGGATCTGGTTACCAAAGGGATTGTTCCTCCATGATCCGCTGTCACATTGGAAGTCCAAAGAGATACATGTGATACTAGAATTCCAAAGATGGCAGAAGCAAGATATTCTCAGCTGAAAGATCCCATCTTTGCAGCTCACGTCCCTGGTAGAGCCCCAGACTGTTAGGTTTAATCAGGCTTTTGACTAACTATTCTTCTGTTATCAATTTGGGGCGGGAGGGTTGCTTTGTTTGCTTTAATGGAAACATTTCAGAGGGTTTTAACTAAGAGCAGGACACTCTGTAAATGAGTTGTCATCTCCCCTGGGATTTGGGACTGCATTCCTATTGGCCACTCACTTTCCTCACTTGCACTGCCTCTCCACCAGCTTTACCCCCTGCCATCCACTGCCACTGGGCTTTTGCATGAGATCCCTTTCATGTCTGAGCTAGTTGCTATGGCTGCTGGCAGTCTGTTACCTTCTGGGTCTCTGGGAGCCATAAGTGAAGGTGTTTTTGCAGCATGGAGGTAAACGTTGACTCCTCCTTGTGTGGCGCATCCAGCCTCAATCAACACACACGGCTGGTGTTTCACCTTGCAAATGAGCCTGGATTTGATGGGGTGAGAGGCTGCAGTTTCTTCTTTCCTCTTTGAAAACAGCTTTTTCCTTTGTATAGCTTTTTACTACAAAGGGGAGGCTTCGGTTCTAGGCGTTTTCTTGCTTTGCATGTATTTGTGTATGTGCATGTGTTCTCCATATATCTTTTGTTGCCCCTTCTGTTTAAAAAAAGTCAGTTTCATCTCTGGAATTGTTTTGTGGATATGGAGACTTTCATCTCCTCATATTCTCTGGGTTTCTTTTCTTGAGGATATGTTTTGTATCCTTGCTTCAATCTTTGCTAAATTGCAGGAGCGATACCTCTTTAAAAGGATTAGTGTGCACGCTGGGACTCAACCTTGCGATGGAAAACAAACTGGTTCCACTTTGCATAAGCTCTTCTTTGCCAGCCCCTGCTTCCCCTAACCGAATGTACATGTTCTGACCCAGTGCCTAGGCAGCTGTTTTGCCTTTGCTCTCCCAGGGAGAAAGCCTGGTCAGCTGCTCTGAACAAAGGCGGAGCTAGGAAAGGGAGAGAGACGGTGAGGTTGGAATCTTGGCTTGTTGACCCTCTGTTCTACTTTGCTGAGAGATCAGATCCCAGCTGGAGACTTGTTAAGAAACGGAGGCTGAGATTCTGTCCTTCTCCTCCAGCAGGTACTGCCCAGAAGGCATAGCTCAAGGGAAAGAAGGTGGAAAGTAGCTTTCAGACACCTTTGTGCCCTGGGATGCTTGGCTGTTCTAGCACTTGATGTGATCTTCAGTATAAATTGGAGCAATCAGGAGCTGCCCCCACTCCCACCCCAATCCACTCTCTTCTGCTCCAGCTCCACCCACGGTATTTTCACTGAGCTGGGCTTTGCTTTGCAACCCCTTGTGGCTTGTCTGTCGCCCCTACATGCTGCCACATGATGTGTAGGGGCCAGAACGGTTGGCAGAATCCTTCCCAGACTGCAGGTCACTTCCATTCTGTGGCATAATGAGGTTCCCATGTTTTCCCTAATTC
Organism: Gopherus flavomarginatus; assembly: GCF_025201925.1. Classification (NCBI taxonomy): domain Eukaryota; kingdom Metazoa; phylum Chordata; order Testudines; family Testudinidae; genus Gopherus; species Gopherus flavomarginatus. The sequence continues at coordinate 18,996,924 of NC_066626.1, read as the reverse complement.
CTAAAATGGGCATAATTGGTTTTCTGGACCTTTCAAGTCATTGAACCATGGAAAATGAAATGGCAAAATAACATTGACTCTAATTGCTATGCAGCAAGTGAGCACCCTTCAGAGGTAAGACTGAACACGCTTAACCCCATAAACTTAGCTGAGTTCATCCAAAGAGCTTAACAGACTTTGCAAACTAATCACAAATCACTGAGTGTGCCCACAGAAGGTGCAGCCCAAACCAGAACAGGGGTCCATCTAGCTCAGTGGACTCTGTCTCTGACAGAGGCCAGGCACAGAAGGTTCAGTGTAAGGTTAAAAACAATCGTACTGTGTGAGCTTGATCCTGGAAGGAGGTGAGTTCCGTTGACTCCCCATCTTCAATGGGAGTGGAGGGTGCTGAGCTCCTCATAGGACTGAGCTCTTACAGAATAACTTTGCCATCTATTAATGGTTGGATTATATGCCCTAACGTGTTTATATGCCTAATAATTGCTTTTTAACTCATCTAATTGTAGCTGTTCTCGTTACTCAGATGAAGGCCAGTCTGCGTCTCTGGGGCTGCATTTGTATCCGGGACATCAGAACATGCCGTAAAGTAGATGTGGCTCAGATGCTGTTACCATTGTGTTAGGTGACATGGCGGTAGCAATAAACTGAGCCCTGGCTTGGCTACGTCCTTTACCCTGGCTACTGAGGAAGGAGTTGCACCCCTGGGGAATTACGGGTTCTAATTTCTTAGTTTAGGCAGGAGCTGAAATGCAGCCGCTTTTGGAGAACTGCTTTCACTACCCCAGTGTCTTGGCCAAATTCCAGCTCAGCTAATGGTGTTTCTACACCCTAAGAGTCTCCCCTCTCACTTTAGCTGGATACAGTAGTCTTCATTTTGCATTGGTTCCATAGCGTGGCTTTGCACTATCTTGGTAAAACATGTTTAACAGACATTTGATTTGTCCACACTGACCAGGCAAGCATCTTAGGCCTGCATTGTTAAATAACAGATTCAGATAAAGCACCTTGGACCAGAGCCTCAGCTGATACAGATGAAGGTGCAGCTGCTTTGACTGCAATGGATTGACATCCGCTGGAGATCTGGCCTGATATTTTATGTGAGATAGATGGGGCAATGGAGGCTATCACAAGGGTCTGAACCTCTCTGGTGGAGTGGATGAAAAAAGGGATTTCTCCGCCTTTTAAAACTTTTAGCCAGGCGGAAGCTGGTTTCCTATTTAGTTTGCTCTTGGGTTTTTAAATCACTTGCAGTGACTTTGACTCCTAAGTAAAATGTGTGAACCAAGTGGCATCCTGGAAGGAAGGATTTGCTTCACGATTGGCCTGATCCTGATCACATCAAAGTCAATAGGAAAGCACCTGTTGAGTTTAACAAATTCTTAGTAGGAATTTTGCTGATTTGGGCCAGATTTGATGCTGATTTATAAGCCCACAGGCCTCGGTGGAGGTTGCAGTGTTGTTGTAGCCACGTTAGTCTCAGGATATTAGAGAGACAAGGTTGGTGAGGTTCATTGGACCAGTTTCTGTTGGTGAAAATGACACACTTTCAAGCTTGCTTTCTTTCTTTCTTTCTTTCTTTCTTTCTTTCTTTCTTTCTTTCTTTCTTTCTTTCTTTCTTTCTTTCTTTCTTTTGACTTATGACTGCAGACATATTGATGGGCCAGTTCACCTTGAATTGTCCCATAGAATATGCATTAACTACATATGCTAAACAATCTATTCCACTTTGTATTTAGCTGTGACACTCTGTATATGTCCACACTGCAATTAAAACCCCACATCTGGCCCATGCCAGCTGACTCAGGCTCACAGGACTCAGGCTAAGAGGCTGTTTAAATTGCAGTGTAGACTTTTGGGCTCAGCCTGGGACTTAAGACCTTGTGAGGTGGGAGGGCACCAGAGCTCAGGTTGCATCCAAGCCTGGACATCTAGACCACAGTTAAACAGCCCTTTGCTTGAGCCCCGGGAGCCAAAGTCAGCTGGCAAGGGTCAGCTGCAGGTGACTAATAGCAGAGTAGACATACCCTCTGACTACCATTCCCAAAGGCGAGGAAGAGGTCTGTGGAGCTCAAAAGTTTCTCTCTTCCACCAACGGAAGTTGGTCCAATACAAGATATTACCTTGCCCATTTTGTCTCAGTGGAGGTGTAAGTTAGCAAGGAATTTGGTCCATAATGTTAAATTATAAACTCCTTAATATGGGTTCACTCCAAAGCCCATGGAATTCAGTGAGGGTCTTTCCATTAACTTCAGTGGGCTTTGGCACAGGCATTCTGTGGTTTTGGTTTTAGAAATGAATGCGGGCAACCAACGAATGAGATTCAAAAAATGGGTTAGAATAATAATACTTTGTATGTATACAGCATCCTCCATCCAGTCATCTCAGAGTACTTTACAACACTGATTGGTGATGGATTAAATCTGTCAATCGGTAACGTGGCATTATCCTATTTTGCAACTAGGGAAGCTGAAGCACAGAGAGCTTCTATGGCTTATTTGAGGTTCCCAGTCCTGAGCGTTTAACCACTGATCCATTCTTCCCCACCAAAAGGTTCACTCACTTATCTGAACCTTATCTTACTATCCAAACCACTTGGGTCTGTAGACCAGTCTGTAAACCAGGTAAGGGCAGGCTTTCTCCAGAGATATCGAGTAATTCCTGATTCCCGCCAGACCAGAAATACTGCAAGAACATTGTTCCCTGCTGTACATCTACCTCCAGCCCAACGCAACAGTAGGAGTACAAGGGTGAGCAAAAAAGCCAGACCTGAAACTGTTTATCCACATCATCTGAATGTTTCTGGCTCTCCTGGGGTGAGGTAGCAGCTGTCTTTGTTCTACATGTGTCCAGTGCCAAGCACAATGGGGCTTGGAGCACTTCCTTAGGCCCTGTAGGTTCTACTGCCATAAGAACAATAAATAATAACTCAAACACAACTGTTTTTGCAGGTTATTTGGGGGGATGGTTCCAATTGGCTCTCCTGGTTCAGCCATCCCTGCTGGAGAGTCACTGTGATAATTGGTATTGCAGCTATGCCTGGAAGTCCCTGTCAGCAATTAGGGTCCCATTGTGCCAGGCTCATAATGAAAAGGTGGTTCTTGCCCCAGAAGAGCTTACAATCTAGGTAACAAATGGTGTCTGATATGGCAATGCCATGATAGGTTCATAAACAGTAGTTGTCTTACTGCTGGGCTGATCCTGCTCTCGCTGTTTGGGTCACTGCTGAATTCGATGAGAGCCAGATCAAGTCCTCTGGCAACATTCCTGGCCCCTCATTCCCATGTTGCAAAGGTGATGGAAAATAATGCATCAGGAGGTGCTGTAAGGTAGTTCTCAAAGAGGAGGTGGAATTGTTTACATGGTGCGTGCCTGCGATTTCATATGTTTAACAACCAAGCCAGTTGACTCGCAGATAACTTATAGGAAACGTTGCAGGAAAATCAGGGAACATTGGCAGGTCCCAACGGATGGTGTCATGTGACATCGCATCTGGTAGATCACACTTTTTTGATCATCAGCCCAGACCTTATGTAAAGCGGTGGCTTTCCTCCATAGATAGGATACGGACTGACCAATGTTGAATGTGTGCTGCTCTCGCCACAGTGAGACAGTAAGCAGCCGTGTGCCGCTCACTGCCTTCTGAAAGGCTGGAATTTTCAAGGAAGCAGAGGTTAAAACAGCGCTGCTGGTTTTTTCTAAACAACTCTCAGATGAAGGATATGCAAAGGGTTCAGACTAAAACCTGCCTTCCAGTCAGGAGCTGCCAGAGTCTATTACTGAGCTGTTTCCACATCCTCGGGGGGGGAGTCTCTCCTCTGCTGTCCCTTATAACAAGCTGCTGAAGACATGGCTCTCATGTTGCGTTATGGATGTGTGAATTAATGAGGAGATTTTCAAGTGCGATGAAGAAAGTAGAGGCTCCCAGCTTGTCTGTCAGAACAAGTCACGCTGGATGCACCCAGGTTTAATAGACATACCACTAGCCTAGCAAGTCTTTCTTCAGACTTCCTGATGGAGAGGTGAGGGGAATAAAATACCCAACCTGGCCAAAAATGCACACACGACGAGGGTGCCTGCGCCTGGTATCAAGGGGGAGATGTGTAGGGAGGAAAGGGGAAATTCACATCTCTTTATTCAAGCCACAGGCCAGATCCTCAGCTGGTGTAAATCAACGCAGCTCCATTGGCTGCTCTGAGGGTCTGGAGGCTCTGTGTTGTGAGGTAACAGGGTAGCATTCCTCAAAGTGCCAGCTTGCCATTAATGTCAGCGTTTCGGATGTACCGGTGCAAGTGTAAGGAGCAAGCTGCATGCTGCCCCTTGTACCTAGCTGGCCGCACTGAGGTGGCTCATTACTAGCACTGAAGGGGGGATGGATCTATGTGTCTGTCTGCCTGGAGCATCCCATGCTGGAACATGTGTTTATATAGTTTATTTTGCTCTGATTTTGTCCTATATGAAGGATCAGAACATAAGAATGGCGATACTGGATCAGATCAGAGGTCCATCTAGCCCAGTATCCTGTCTTCCAACAGTGGCCAATTCCAGGTGCCCCAGAGAGAATGAACAGAACAAGTAATCATCAAGTGACCCATCCCCTGTCGCCCATTCCCAGCTTCTGGCAATCAGAGGCTAGGGAAACCCAGAGCATGGGGTTGCATCCTTGACAATCTTGGTTAATAGCCATTGATGGACCTGTCCTTGCCTATCTTCTGCCCACTTATAGAGTCCAGCACTCAGCTCAAATGTGGTGTTCTTCAACAGTGTGTGGCAGGGAGAAAGATCGTCTCCCTTTCAAGCTACAGCGCAGCAGCAGAGCTCCTCCACACCCCCAGTGCAACCTCCAGCAACCTCATTTGCAAACTCACGTGTTCTGTGCCTTATTTTACACTGCCCTGCACCTGCGGGCAGAAACTCTGCCGGGAGCATAGAACACTCTCAGGAGAGTGTATTGCCCCTGTTTAAGCCTTAAAGTGGAGGGGACAGGTCTGATTAGGCTGATGGATACGTTATTATTAGTAGAACTACAGTAGTACCTAGACGCTTCTGCTAAGATTGTGGCCTCATTGTGCTGGGCACTGTCCAGACACAGAATAAGAGAGAGGCCTGGCCACAAAGAGCATAAGCTCAAAACCTCGGAGGTATATAGGCACCTAATTGCCATGGCAATCAATGGGAGTTTGGTGCCTACATTCCTTTGAGGATCAGGGCTTTGCAGTCTAAATAGACAAATGCTGGGAGAAGAAATGGAGCCTTACCCAAGGTGGCTGGTAGAGCCAGGAATAACACCCAGCTTGACCAAGTCCTAACCAGTGCCCCAGCCATTGCACCACACCTGTTTTGCTCCTCCTTTACCTGAAGCCCCAGTCTCCCAGTCACTCCTTGATGAGAGTAGACTCTTGATTTCTAGTGTCAATTTGCCAGTTGGTGGAACTCGGCTGAGCCGTCATTTCCTCCAAGGTGATGCTCAGAAGGGTAGCTTGCAGTTTGTCATCCTTGCCCTTTCTACCAGTAGCGATTGCTGTCATGAGTGAGTAATCGGTTATTACTATTAAAGCCACAGGGAATGTTATGAGATTATTTCACAAGGGAGGGGGGCGGGAAATCATTTTATAAAGTGAAGGTCACCAGTGTCCCTCCTGCTCTTTAACAGAAGGTAAATATGTTAGCCTGACGGTTGTTCTTTCAGAGGAAAAAAGACAAAAAGGCAATGCAAGTAATAGGTGGTAGCCAGGATCTGATTGTTGCTCTGCCTTCCCTGACTTGAGAGTGAGTTTACAGAAGTGAGGCTAGACATGTTGTGTAATCATTCCCACTGGAGCGCTATAAAGCAAAAGAGAGAGCTCAGTGTGCGCTGTGGATTCATATTGATTTTTGAAATCAGAAATAAAACTAAGTGAGGCAGAGTCCAGGAGAGAACAGAGAGACATGTCACCTCATATATTCTCCTAGATTCTTGGAAACAGGTGACCTTGTGGTTGCTTTTATCTCTGACATCACTTTACTCTCCATGGCAACCCATCATATCACCACACTCAGGTGAGCTGGAGGTAAAAGCAACCTGTAAAAGCAAACCTTTCTGGCCGGGAGGAGAAATATATTGCCTCACTTTGATTTGTACTCAATGCACCACCATTGAGAGTCTGATCTGGCTCCTGTACAAGTCAAGAGGAAGACACCCATTGACTTGAATGGGAGTTGGATCAGGCGCTGACCCTAACCCACCAACTCTGTAAAACAAGGTGAACTATCAAATACCCCAGGAAATGGAACATTGGGATTCAGAATCTGATAGGGATCCAATTTCATTCTCCTGAGAAAAACAGTTGCTTTAAGAGCCACCTCTCGTTATAGACCGTGGGAGTTTTGCCATTGGCTTAAATAGGATCGGAGCAAGAGAGGGGACAGCTTTCTGATTCCGACAGCTGAGGGAACAACTAGGGTGTTGTCCATTTTTGATTGGGTTTTGACCAATAGGGATGAATTAGTTGCAAATGTGAAGATGGTCGGGAACTTGGGAGGAAGTGATCATGATCTGATAGAATTCAAGATCCTATGGTAAGGAGGACATGAGAAATAGTAGGCAAGGTCCCATGGCAAGACCAATTAGGAAGAAAAGAGTCGAAGGGGGCTGGCAATTCTTAAAAGATGTAATACTGGAGATTCAACATCATTCTGTTCCAACGCAGAGAAAAGATAAGATCTGCAGAAGGCCAATGTGGCTGCACAAGGAGCCTTTTAGCTGTCTAAAAACCAGATGGGATCCATACAGGAAATGGAAGGAGAGGAAAGTCACCAAGGAAGTATACTTAGGAATAGCATGAGCATGTAGGGACAAAATAAAAAAAGCCAAAGCACAGAATGAATTACAGCTGGCAGGAAATGTTGGAGACCACATGAAGTGGTTCTTCAAATATGGTAGACAAAAAAGAAAGCTCAAGGATGGTGTGTGTCCACTGCTTAGTGGAGAAAGTGAGCTGGTAACATGATAGGAAAACAGAGCTGCCCCATGCCTACTTTACTTGAGTCTTCTCTCAAAAAAATAATGTGTGATCGGATGATTAGAGAAGTTACATAGACAATAAAGGGGAAGGGATGCAGATCTTCTGATCAATTTGAATTCAAATCAGTGGGACTGGATGCTATTCACCTAAGGGTACTGAAGGAATTACCTGAAGAACCCTGGGGGCCACTGGCAATAACATTTACAAACTCATGAGTGACAGGAGAAGGTTCTGGAAGACTGGAGAAGGGCTAACGTAGTGCCTATCTTTAAATGTGTGGGAGGGGGAGCTGGGGAGCTATCGATCAGTTAGCCTCGCTTCAATACCTGGGAAGCTACTAGAGCAATGTATAAAACATTCAGTTTGCAAATAGCTGGAGGATGAAGGGGTAATCACTATCAGCCAACATGAATTTACTAAGAACAAATCATGCCAAAACAGCTTGATTTCCTTCTTTGGCAGGATAACTGATCTGGTGGATAGAGGCATACGAGGGACATAATATACCAGGACTTCAGCAAGGCTTTTGGCACAGTCCCACATGACATTTTGATCGGTAAGCTGGAGAAATGCGGGCTCCGCAGAACTACTATTAAGTGGCTGCATAACTGGTTAAACAACCACAAACAAAAAGTAACTATTAATGGAATGATGTTGGATTGGAGGGAGGTCTCAAGTGGGGTTCCACATGGATCTGTTCTGGGTCCAGTTGTTTAACATCTTTATTAATGACCTGGATGTCGGTATAGAGAGCATACTGATCAAGTTTGCAGATGACACAAAGGTGTGGTGGTGGGAGGGGGTTGCCAATACTTTGGAGGATAGAGATAAAATTCAGAGGGATTTTGATAATTTGGAACTAGAGACAACAAAATGAAATTCAGCAGAGACACATGTAAATGCTACACTTAGGGAAGAAAAGCCAAATGCACAAAAGTGGAATGGGGGAAAACTAACTTGGCAGCAGTACTGCTGAGAAGGATCTGGGAGCTGTGGTGGATCACAGCCTCAACATAAGTCAGCAATGCAATGCTGTTGTAAAAAAAGCAAATGCAGTTTTGGGTTGCATCAACAGAGGTAGCATATGCAAGTCACGGGAGGTGATAGTACTGCTCTGCTTGGTACTGGTTAGGCCTCAGCTGGAGTGCTGTGTCCAGTTTTGGTCACCAATGTATAGAAAGGGTGTAGAAAAACTGGAAAAGGTCCAGAGTTGAGCAACAAAGATGATCAAAGGGATGGAATGCAAGCCATCTGAGCAAAGGCTGAAGGAACTGTGTATGTTTAAGCCTGGTAAAGAGGAGTTTAAGGGGAGATATGATAATGGTCTTCAAATACTTGAAAGGCTGCCATAAAAAGGTGGAGAAAAGTTGTTCTCTTTTGCCCACCAAGGGCAGGACCACAGGCTATGGGTTCAAACTACATTATAGCAGATTTAGATTAAATCTCAGGAAAAACGTCCAAACTGTAAGGGTAGTAGGACAATGGAACAGACTGCCTAGGGAGGTTGTGGAAACTTCTTCACTGGAGGTTTTCAAAAGGAGGCTGGAGAGCCAACTCTCTTGGGATGGTTTAGACACAACAAATCCTGCATCTTGGCAGAGGGTTAGAATAGGTGACCATTGCTGTCCCATCTAAACCTTATGATTCTATGATCTGCCCTTAAATCAATCATATAACACTTTAAAATTGAGAGACAGTGTTGCCTAGCAGATAGTGCACTGGACTGGGACTCAGGAGACCTGGGTTCTATTCCCATCTCTGCTACTGGCATGCTGGGTGACCTTAGGCAAGTCACCTCTTTGTGCCTTAGTTTCCCCATCTGTAAAATGTAGATAATGATGCTGATCTCTTTTGAAAAGTGCTAGGAATTATTTAAGAACTGCTCTTTTTAATAGTAGCTGTTATAGGTATTATTAATTATAGGGATTGCTTTTGTAATCTATCAGTTATTTTCAAGTTATTGGTGTTAGAGAGGGTGTATGTCAGGGCAGATTTTGTCCCTTTGTTTTGTGCAGTCTTTGTTTTTGTTTTGGAGAAGCTATTTGCGAGGTCGGTGTTTTCCTGGCCCCAGTGGTATGGCTCCTCTGGGGAGAAGGAGTGATGCTTATTCTTGGAACCGTTTTCCTTCAGCTCACCAGTTGCAAGCCAGTGTTGTCAATCATAGTTGGAACCGGACAAGGTGATTTTGTTTCAGTGACCATCCATCCATCAACAGGGAGTCAAGGACACATACCCCATGTCGCAAAGGAAATGCATGAATATAACACAGTATTTCCAATAATCGAACCCAGAGTCCTGCTACAATCCTCAGCAATAGTCATATAGAGTCACACAAATGTTAATATCACCCTCTTTAAAACAGCCAACGACAAAACACTTTCCCCCCCACTTCCATTGTCATTGTTATTACCTGGAAAAGAACAATTCCAGGGTTTCTTTTCCCCTTCCACACTATGAGTTCACTTTAACATTTTCTAGGAATGTAAAATGAGGCAGCCCACAGAAAGAGAATGCACAAACAGAGCCTTCCTGAAGAAGCCATTATGTAGCATTCAGAAACGAGGAGACAGCTAATAAAATTACATTGACATTATTCCAGTAGCTTGGCGCTTAGCGAATGACTCCCTAGAAGTACCTAAGACAGATAAGACAGGGAGAAAAATTAGAATTTACTGGATGCTTTTGCCTCTACTTGAGTACAACAAGCTAACTAAAGTACAAAAAAATGCCCTATTCAGAATATGAGACTTTTTAGCATCTTGCCCAACCCTGAAAATTACAAACTATACTGCAGGATTTTCAATCAATGTTGGTTTATTCCCATTTGTCTGTAAGTGATTAACATAGATCTCAGTCACACATTCACTGGGGGGTGTCTGAGTTCAGGGCTACTTAAACAGTGGATCGGGAAAGACTCCCAGATGTACAGAAACTCTTTGCTTTTATGTCTCAGAGCATAAAGTGCTTTCTGTCAGGGTATAATATGGGTTATCTTGATTTGCCAGGAGGCAGTTCAGGTTTCTATCTCAGTCTGATTCCTCTGAGTATTTGTTTTAATAAAAAAGAATGGTTGTGATGTCCAGGTTTCTAAAAACGTCTGCTATCAAGCATACAGAATACTTTCCATATAGCGTTTTAGTCCATATGGTTACTGCACAGTAAGGATAACACATTATTTGCATGTAATAATTATGCCTACCTCTCATATACCGTTTTTCAGCACTATATGAAGGTCAGTATCATTATCTCTGTATTACAGATGTGGAAGGTCTGGAGGGGGGAAGCGACTTGCCCAAAGTCACACAGCAGGCCAGTGCAGGACTCAGGAATAGGCTCCTGAATCTCTGTCTAGTGCTCTATCCAGTAAGTCACGTTGCCTCTCAGTTTTTAAGGTTAAAATGCCCCGTCTTGGCAGTAAAACCATAGACATTCTGAAGGAGCAGCTAGTACATTGATCCTTAGCGGCCTGCAGTGATAAATTAGACCGTGGGAGTCAAAGGATCTGTCCTGCTTGTTGTGTTAATCTGGCCTCCCTAGAAGATGAAGAATTTGTGGAATGTAATATTAACATATATGTACATATATTTACGTGTTCAGACCTTATGTTTGGGAAGAAAATCTTCTGGATGTGGCACAGTACAGTGCTGTAGGCAGCCCAAATGGGACTATAGCTCTAAGAGAGAAGTGAGTTGCCCCTTTTGTCTCAATGGGATATTGATGGTACGTCACTTTAAATAGCAATATTGGTAGCTGTCAAAGGCTTTGTGTATACTAGGGGGTTGCTCAGATTCCAGCCAGAAGCAAGCATACCTGCACCAGTGAAAATCTCTAGCGTGGGCAGGCAAAGCTGCTCCTTGCGCTGGTGGAACTTCTTTTTGCACTGGTGGAGCAACTTTGCCTGTCTTCATGCAGTCGGGGTTTGCCTGCATGCAGCTACCCAAGTTGCAGATGGCAGGAATCGAGGTAAATCCCCAGTGTGGGCACGCACCGGCTGCTGATCACATCCAGGTAATGTGCTTATCCCAGGAGGTGGGAGGCAGCAGTGTGGATATCAGGAGCGGCCACTCACCATCCCAATCAGATTAAAGGAGTTCACTTCACTAAACCTTGCAGTGCTGCTTTGTCTGCCCCTGTCCTCTGCCTGAGAGCAGGAGCCAAGGAAGGAGAAATTAGCCACTGCTGGGCTTCCCACACTGCTGTGCTCAGGACAGGTGGTCAGGAGGGAATGGAAGAGCTGATTTTGCTGTGCTTTTCACCTAGGACTGCTAGATGCCTCCCCTCCTTCTTCATCCTTTGCTCTTTCCCGACTCAGTGCAGCCAGCCACCATGGGGAGCTGGGTGGGAGGCGCAGCAAACCCACAGGCAGTGATATACATTAGTAGCCCAAAGAATGGGGACAAGAGTGGCTGGCTGCACTGATGTCCCTGAGGAGGTTTGGTCTTGGGCACTGGCACAGAGGGATGAGTGAGATGGAGGAGAGTGTGGGAGTGAAGTTGAGAGCGGGAGAAAGAATTCGAGCCCTGCAATGATGTGAAGTCAGCTCTGCCTTTGAAAAGAACAGATAGACAAGAACAATAGAGGAAAGTGAGCCCAGAGAAGAGAAATGTAGGGAGAAGAAAGGATGAGAGAAGTGCAGAAAGAGGGGACTGACTAGAAACCAAAACTGCGAGGTACGGGTGGGGAGTGGGAAGAGATAGGGAAGGAAGAGAATTAAAGGACAGACACAGCGGCCCCAAATGGGCCCTGGCAGCACTTTTGTTTGTCACTGATGCCAAACGTTCACCAAGGGCCCATTCGTACTCCGCCATAAGACTCCCATTGACTTCACTGGGAGCTGGAACAGGCCCTAAAGATGTAGCAGCTACCTAAGGGCTATGTTCTACCCTTGATCTTTACAGTGAATCTCCCATTGACACCAGGGAGAATTCCACTGTGGAAGGAGGTTCCTCTGTGGCCCTATAGACCTAGCCTATGAACTCTAGCAAAACAGGCCCTTCATCTCCCCTCATAGAATAATTTTGACACCCTACCCATGGTTAGACTGCAGTAACTCCAAAGAAGCATTATCCTTTTTCCTGCCAGTGATGGGAGGATAAAGGATTCCCTAAAAGCACATTAACCCGATAGACTTTAATAGTTCAGAAGAGGCCTTTACGGTCTGCAGATAATGGCTTACTGAGAGATTGTCAAGTAGCGGATTTGGTAAAACTGATCAGCTAGAAAAACTATTTTAAAAAATGGGTTTGTGCCCTTGTTTTATTTTGCTGCTTTGTGATGTGCAAGGTGGCAGGGAAGGATTTTTTAAAGGGCGTAAATTGGGGGAGGTCCTGCTGATTTTTTTACCTTAGAAATATCAGCAATGTCAAGTCTGGTCTTCACTGGTTTTTGTCAGAGGACTTGTTGGAGGTCTCAGGTGGTGGTATGTAAATGAAGGGATAGAGGTGCTGAAACTTCAACAAAGGTATCTTTCTCCCAAAGGCACTTTCCCACCAAAACAAACTTTTGGCGGAAAAATACATTTTCACTAAAATAGAAATGTTTTGTGGGACCATGTTGATTTGGAAAAGTTTTCAATGGGAAAATTGTCAAAATGAATCATTTCAACTTTCTCATTTTGTCTCTGTAATGTCAAAGTGTTTCATTTCAGTAAGGTAAAAATGTTTTGTTTCGACTGTCACATTTTATTTCATTTTGTTTTCACATATTAAATTATAATTTTATTATATTGAAGTCTATATTATATCGTAAACTTTTCACCTTATTGAAATGAAACATTTTGCACTATCAAAAGGAACGATTTGATATTATTGAAACAAAGAGTTTTGTGTTTCAAACTGAATTTTTTCAGAATTCCCATTCCATGGTAAATTTTGACTCTTTATCCCAATTTGGAATGAAAAGAAATTTTAAAATGGAAATTTCCCCCAGAATGGTAATTCCCTTTTCTCACCATGTCTTCTTTCAGGCACTTGAGTTAAATTGGTGCTAATAATTGAAAAAAAAGTAAGCAGTCTGAACAAAAATCACTTTCCCTCTTAGTTGATCAGGCTTCATTTGTACAGTGTCATGAAACTAGTTCTCTGGTCTATAGCGTCTTTCAGGAAAAAGAGGGTAGACAAGACCAGAATTTCTAATATAAGACAATAATCATGAAAAACATTTCTGGAAAACTCCTGTCAGTCATAAAGAAGTAAAATAGGACACAGACCCTGTTTTTTGCTTCGTTGCAGATTATCTTTAACCATCTTCCATATTAGCTGTGTCTCCCCTTTACTTCTTGCTCCTCTCCTCACTGCCTTTCTGAGCCTGTGGTTTATGCATAACATCCACACTGCTCGCTGCCTTACATGGCCATTTCCTCAGCCACAAAAAAGTCTGCAAGCCACATAGGCGGGCAGCATTCTCTCCTTATGGTGCCTGTGCAATCTTAATTTGGCAGCCTCATGCATGTCTTAGTTACATGATCACATACTGTTTTTTCCCCCACATTTCCTAACTTTGACTTGGCAGCTTTAAGTGTCATTTTTTATGTAAATTTGTACGTTTTTTTTTAAACCTTAAATATTTGGGGAAAAAATTCATCATGTCGAACCTTGTTGTTCCCCCCACGCCCATTGGTCATCAGCAGAATTGGAATCTTTGGCTCCATAGAATAGTCCTCTACCACTTGAGCTAACAGAGTAACTGGTAGCAGTAGAAGGCTGTCATCTTCTACATAGATCTGCGTAGAGGGGCATGTGGGTTTCACAGCTACTAGCTACATAGCGAAGGATTGTTGTGACTTGGGAATAATGGGTTTAAAAATCCAAGTTCTAGAGAAGAGTATTACAGATCCTTCGGTCCTATTCACCTCCGCTTCTCTCTGTTCTCTTCTGCTTCTATTTCCCGCTCCCTACTCCTGCCCTGTCCCTTATCTTTCCTGGTTCCTCTCTCTGTCACCAACTCCTGCCCAGTATTTTCCACCCCTGCTCCTGTTGTCTCCCATTCCTGGCTCCTACTCGTGTCCCTTCTTACTTGTTCCTATCTTCTCTCTTTAGCCCTCTCCCCCTGCCCCTCTTGTAGCTTCTGCTCCTGTGATAAAATCCTATAGGTTTTTAGAGTAGTAGCTACAGAACCTCTCTGCATTTCTGTAGAACCCTCTGTTTATTCAATAGAACTAAGGACCTTTTTGGTCATTCCTAGCTTCCGGTCTGTGCCACTGGGTCATTCTGGAGTGAAGCTGAAAAATATTAGATGAAATTAAGAAATGTGACCTCTCTATATCTATCACTGAGGGAATATCTGTGAGTCCAATAAAACTTAAGTCAGAAATTGCTGGGCAAAAAGGAAGACGGGAGGAAAGACACTTGTGTGACCTGTAGTGTGAATGTTGTCATCTATGTTGCTCAGGAGGAGACTGAAGGAGTCTAATACCTGTTGACGCTCACAGGAATCACCTGGGTAACCTGTAATGCTTATAAGTTGTGCATGTAAATACCGCTCAGAAGCAACAGTGCCCCAGTTTTTGTAACCATGTTGATAATTCATTGGATGATGCCATCAAATTATGTCAAGTTAATGGCTCTTATACATCACACTTTGAAGATGCTTTTTATTGACTTAATGTGAATATTATTGCCGTTGTTTATTACTGAGAAGTATCTTGTAGTAATTGAAATACAATATGGTGCCATTAATCACTTTGAATGCAAAATGTTAATTTTAAACTGTTCATCGTGCATTAAATGCTCTTCTAACCATAAAACACTTTGATTTGCAACAGGATATTTTATAAATGTCTGGTGTTTAGGATTTAATAAGGACTGGCATTTGTGTTGCAGTGTTTGGTGTTTCTGTGCATATGGGTGACAATTTCCTTCTGAATTTCTGTAAAAGATGTGATAGTAAAGTTTTTTATTGGTGCATTGGTGTAAGTAAATGTAAACAGCTGAAAGCATGGGAATTTGCAGTTTAACAGCATCTCAGATGATGTGGTCATAGTATCAATGAAATTCTAAATTGTACAGTAAACTGTATGCGGTACGCTTACCTCCTAAAACATTACAAGTATTTTATTCCCAAGACTCCTTGTAAAAGACTGAAGTAATAAAGCAGCAGTAGAAAAGATAGGTAAAAGGGAAGAGAAATACTCAAATTGAGAGATTGTATGTAGAGCTGGATGAAAAATAGCAATTCGTTTTGACAGGTAATTTTTAAACAATTCCATTTTTTCCTAAATTGCCTGCAGAAAAATAAAATTTAAGAGGAAAAACCAAAAGGGATTTTTATCATTTTTGAAAACCATCTGCAGTAAAACAAAAACAGCAAACACTGAAAAATTAAAATTTGAACTTCGTACTGAATCTGATTTTTTTTCTCTATTTTTCATCAACAAACAAGAAAATTGTGGACAACATGAAAATTTTCCTTTTTTGTTGCAAAGCCATTTTCAGTTGGGGAAAAAGAATGTTTTTATGTTCAGCCAGCTCTAATGATAGGCCTATAGGACTGTCCAAACACCAGCAAAATTTCCATTGAAGTGAGGCAGTATATATGAATGGTTCTTAAAAGGTCCTTTTAACACTCTGTTTGCTGTAAGCAGTCATACAGGGCATGCTCTTGCAAGGTGCAGAGCACTCTTGCAACCTGCTTTTGGTTGCAATAGCAGCAGCGTGAGCTCAGCGCTGCATAGCAGGTGCTAAACAAGCCCACAGAGACTGAGATTTATAGCTGAAATTATTCCTGTGCCTTGCATTTCACCCTACCTACTGTCTGATCCTGCTGTCATTGATATGAGAGTAAAAATTGCCACTAACTTTAGTGTTCAGGATTAGGCCTTTGTCAGTCTAGTATGGTATCTAATGACAAGAGTCACTTAAAACATGTATGGAATTTGAGCTCAAACCCTTATTTAACCTAATGCTTCCAGAGAAGTTAATGAGAATCTTGCCAAGTATAGACTGCAAGATCAGGCTCTCAAACTATTTATAAAAAAACTATTTGTATACCCTGAGAGTAGCTGAGCACCTGGCCTTCCACTCCCATAGATGTCATTGAGAGAGTGGCCAATCCACATCAGGCCATGGCTTTTCATTTATTTATATGTGTGTGTGTGATTAGTACATTCACAATATAGTCATGCCTGTTATAGGACCGACCTTGAAGGGCACACCCATTCAGTTGTATGCAGGTGTATTATATATGCTACACAAACAAAATATATGACCTGATCCAAATCACTGATGTCAATGGAAAGATTTCCTCCCCCCTCCCTCTGCCCATTTGACTTCAATAGGCTTTGGATCAGTCCCGTGATGTTTTTCCATAATAAAATACTCCAGAATGCTAAAAATGTGCAGCATGCCGTGGATTTAATAAACACCGATATTCAATATTTACAAAGATCCTCACTTTTTACTATCTTACTTAAAAGGCAAATTTAAATTACATTTACATGATGTAAAAATACATGTAACTTCAATTTTCTAGACAGATCTTTAAAGGTTTGCCAGAAATACAGGATGAGGTTGGTTTTGGTTTGGGGTTGTTTTATGTGTTTGTTTGTTTGTTTGAGTAGAAATATATATACTTGTGAGATGTATTTTTAATAAAAGGTAAATGATAGAAGCAATAGCATCTGACTTAGCTCTCTGCTGCTCAGCTGGTGACATTTATAAGGCAATGTCACATCTTTTCAAAACAGTCTCTTCTTTGTAGTTACTGTATTGATGTACACATTTATTTTAGCACTGGCAACGAGATGAAAATGATAATGTATGAAAAATCCCACAAGGCATGGATCCATGGATTTGAAACGCAGCTCACCAGCCTTTGGCATAATTTGGGGGATAAGGGTCATAGATGAGTCATTATGAAACAGCACAGGCACTTCTTTCATACATACTCAATAATGTCTCATTTTTCTCAGTTTCTGTTGACACCAGCTGTGTATATCTTAATCATCTCAGCGAGTTTACATTTCTTTCTCAATTATATGTAAACAAACCATAACAATTACATGACAGGTGATGGCTAGGGAGAATTGGCCAAGTGTGAGATTGTGTCGTGAATGGGGACGGGAGAAAAAAAATATATATATGTGGGGCTATACAAAGCTCCTTTAAAAATATATCTATATAGCTGCCCTAACGAGCATCCTATTGAAACACAATACATTTACTGCATACAGTCAATAGCAGCCACGGGCCAAATTAATCCCTGGTGCAATTCTATTGACTTTGGAACCATGTGTTTCTATTCCAGTCCCTTTAAGACCACAATTCAGGAAAGCATCTAAGCACGATGGAACTTATGCACCTGCTTAAAATTAAGCGTATGCTTAAGTGCTTTCCTGAACTGGGGTCTAAATGAACGCCAAGTAGACATAGGAAGTATTTTCACTGCTTAAAGGCCCAACCCTGCAAATTCTTGCTCAAATGGGTAGATTTTGCTCATACAGGTAGTTCCACTGACAGCAGTAGATCTAACTGTGTGATTAAGGATTGCTCCAATGAGAGGATTTTCAGGACCAATGAAATCAATACAGCAACATTACAAGCATACTTTTATTTCCAGATGAGAAAATAATCATAAGGAATATTTATGTCTGTAGATATTATTTTACTATGTAATTGTATATCTTTAGTGTGTCTGTGCTTTACATCTGCCTCCTTGTCCATCAGTTTACCAGATGAGATGGGATTTGTTTTTAAACCTCGGGGCAAATTCTGCCCTTTGGGTTTAAAATAGGATTTCTCTGAATTATTGAATATATCAATAAATAAAGCCAAGGAGGCAGGCAGAAGAAAATTGAGGATATAAACTCTGGCAATGGGATGTTACAGCAGTAAAAATAAGGAAAACAAAGGGTCTAAACTAAACTTCTTTGTTGTTTTGGTTTTTATTGAGTTTGATGGCAGTTGGTGGTCAGGTGTTTTGGTTGTATTTTTTTTCCCTGTGGGTTCCATCTGCTGTCATGACGAAGGGAACACTGGAAGTGGTTAGATAAATAGCCTAGGCAAATGGAGTAAGGAAAACAAAAATCACATTCGACTTTTCCCATGGCTCTGCCCTGCTTGCAGAGCCAGGGTGTAGTGCTGTGGGGCAAATTCTGGGAGCCTGAATGGAAGCGCAGCATTCAGGTGAAGGTACCGCAAGTGATGGTGACATTTCAGGTGAACACTAGGACAGGACAGATGTGAGGACACCATAGGAAGCCTGTTAATGCATTTAAGAGTAGTGTTGCATTTTCTTTCTCTTTCTCTTCTCTCAACATAAATTCTCTTTAACACACAATACACAAACAGAAAGGGGGGGGGAAGGAAAGGAAAGGTCATTCCTCCAGAGAGACACTAACTCAGCGGAGGATGTGACGTTTCAGGCCATCGTTGCCATGTGCCTTGCAGTAACCCATAGCAACAGTCATTCTCATAGCAGCTGTAAGGTATTGATTCAAACAGATAATCTAGGTGCTGGCCTTTAAAAATAACCCCACAGATATTTGCATACTATGATAATTTTGCATGTAAGGTGTGAGATTTCAAGTGCACAATCAGAACAGCTTTGATGTCAACACATAAGTAAGTAAATAGAGTGAGGCAATTTCAGTATGACAGAGTAATAATTTTTGAATGGAAGAGAATGTTCTGTATAGGTTAAATATGTTTTCATTTAAGCAAGTAAAGCGTTCTTGGCTTATTGAGAATCATAAATAAAACGGAAAGGTGTTTCCTTAACTCTGCATAGGACAGAGCGGAGGGAAATTGTGTCCTAGGCTTGTAAAAGCTTGCCAGATTGACAGCCACAAAAATAAACTGCCCTATTTATCCACAGAATAGGTACAGCAGAGATGTTCAACCCTGACATAAACTCTGTACTTAACCCTGATCTAACAGGACCCTATCTAAGGAGTGACAGCTGTCATATATTGAAACAGCAGCTGATTGTGAATGTTATTTTTGGACCATACAGCTTTTGGAGATATCACAGAGGAGTGATTCAGAATAGCTGACAAACAGTCAAATTCATCAGGGAGGTGATTAATAATACATGTGCAATCCTGTCCCAAAAATTATGATGCCCCTTACACTAGCTCTCAAGAGATCTTGTATGAGGAACAATTTAAATGAGTGTTACATTATTTACAAGTTTCATTATTATTAAATCACTGTTGCTTTTTTTTTTTTTTTGAGACGGAGCTATAATTTGAACAACATACTAATCAAGTCTGAAATCGTGGCTTCAATTATTTTACCATTAATTTGCCCATTCAGCCTCCTCTACATCTGTTAATTTCTTCCATACTGTCTAGAATCTTGAAATGTGTTCCATGAAAGCAACTACACAGAGATTTTGTGCTGTTAAGCAGCAAAATCACCACGAGGGAAACAATAGGAGATGTTTAAGCCAGACACAGCTGAGGCCACCAAAAACACTGCTGCAAAGAGGCTGTTAGATGTCGGTTTCAAAGGAAGCACAGAATTGTATCTGAATTTCGCTTATTTGCTAGCAAATCTGTGGTTTCTCGTGATCCATGCAGCTTGTGAATGTAACTCAACAAACTTTTCTAGTTGAGGCACAATATTGAAAGAAACCACACAGCTGCGGGAAATTCTCTCTGCAGATCTTAGGAGTGAAACTGTGTGTGTACACTACAAGTTAAGCCACAAGTTAAGCATGAAGTTTGCATATGAAGATAATCTATCTGAATCTAAGATAGTTAAGAGGAAGGTAATGATCACAATATTAGCAACCCTAACAAAGCTTCAGCAGTGTTGAAAATAAGCCAGAGTCGCTAAAAATGTTTCATTATTTAATGCTGGAAGAGCAAGCTTTCCTGACATGATCTCAAAGTCCTATAATTTATTAATGCCATTAGCTTGGAGAATGGCACCTAGTATCTTCCTTGTGTCTCTGCCATTTCTGGTCCACATTTGCAAAAGGTCCTCATTCTGGTCTCTTAGACCTTGATCCTGCAAACGCGTATGCATGAGTCATTGTGCGTGTACAATACTGCCAATGCCAAATGTTCAAAAATCATGAGTTAGGCTTAAAACCAATTGTGATTGGCTTAAAAATCATGAGATTTAAAAAAAAAAAAAGAAAGAGTGAGGTTCCTCATCTTTATCTAGTTTCTGAGCCTGTAGTGGGCACTCAAGCTTCCCTCTGCAACCATGAGAACTAGAAATGTACTTTTAAAAAAATGAAAGCTCATATAATCACTGGCCTCCAGGAGACAAGGCGCTAAGAAAAACACCTAATTCCGTGAGATAAAATCCCAAGAGCTGGCCACACTGAGTAGTCCTGCCCACACGTGTGTTTGCAGGAATGAAGCCTAAGACTCTTCCCACAGGTTTGCTCTTGCAAGATTTTTTTTTTGTGTATATGCAATTTTCAGCTGTTTCACACATACATAAATTCACGTGTGTGTGTGTGTGAGAGAGAGAGAGCGAGCAATATCTGAATATGCAAATCAGGTTATTACAAGCAAAAAACATCTCCACTGCCATCTCTTTTCCCTTATTTCACAGGTATGAATTTTCAACTAAAAATGGCTTTTCAAGTTTCACAAATATCCAGAGAGTGGGAAAAAACGCTAACAGAAATGACATCACATTGCTCTAATTCTGGGAGTTTTGCAAACTCAACCTCCCTCCCCAGTCTTTCAGCTAATATTTTGCTAAATTCTTATATTCAGCTAAATTATCGATAAAATGAAGAGTGAAAAGCATCTTGCTCCCTGATCCTGCAGTCAGATCTGCTAGCACAGCCCCCTGTACCCTTGTGAAATCAGTGGGAAAGCTGTGCTAACAGATCTGATTGCATGACCTGGGTTTGATCTGTCAGGTGTCCTCGAGGATTCTGGGAAACTGATGCCTTGTACAAGGGTCTGATTTAACACTCAGTGACAATAATGGGAATTTTCGCATTAGTGCATGGACCCTGCTGTTGATATTTCACAGGGCACAGCTAAAATCATAATAAAATGCATATAATAGCATGCACGGGGAACAGCGGTGCTTATGAAGATAATGAAATGTGGGTATGAAAAACCCTCAGTGAAGCCTCTTTAAATGTGCCTAAGCTCTGTTCATTAATCTGTGATAATTAGACATATTTGCAGAGGTTAACAGCCGTGGCACATGGTAATTAACCACTCATTCCCTGCCTAAGGAATCATAAATCTTCTCATATGACACGTGTCCAGCTGCAGATTTCATTGACAGGGCTCAGCTACGAAAGTACCTGCCCGCAGAATAAAGATTCCTTTAACAATGAGTGAGGTGGTTGATTTATCCCTGCATGGCTAGGTGACTGAAAGATTTAAATTGCTGCCAATCCTCTGCTACTAGCTTGTTGCTAATAAAGGTCGCATAGTGGTATGTAATCCATTGGCAATGATGGGGATTGAGCACAGACACATTGTGCTAGTAGGACTTTCCAAGGGTGTGACATACGCCCCCTCTCTCCATTTCCAACTTCTCTGTCCCGTCTGTGCAAATCAGACCAACTCCCAGCCCTGTCCATCCCTGCCAGTCTGCCACGACTAGCCTCAAATGATCTTGACACTCCCGGGGTGCAAGTAGTAGGGTTGTGACTGGCCCCTCGTGCAGAGAGGAAAGGGGAATTTATGGCTTGCAGATGCTTGTCTTGCACTAAGTGCATCAAGCTGCTCCACAAACAATGTGTCCCGAGGCATTTTGATTTGAATCAAAATAAAGAGACTAAGGAAGAGCAGCATGGTCCAGTAGGTTGGAGGCCGTGGCTCATAATCAGCAGACCTGTGTGCTAGTCCCTTCCCCTTTCGGTGACTCAGTTTCCCTGTTTGAAAAATAAGGTTAATAAGTTCTTGCCTCTCTATGCAAAGCATATTGAGATCTATGGATGAAAAGTATTATCTTTATTAAAAGGGCTGATTAGATCTGCCGATCCAAGGATTTGCTCTGAGGGAGATTTTATTATTGTTAAAAACCAAGAAACGCCCAGGAGTTCGATGTGGTAGTAAGGCAACCTGTTCCCTGCCCCAAAGAAATTGCCATCTGAAGGTACATAGGTTAGTGCTGGGGACAGAGTGAAAGCAGGTGGTTGAGCTGTGATATCGAGCGCTTGTCTTGCTAGTTCCATGGGTGTTTTTTGTTGCTGCCCCTGCAGTTTATTCTTTAGTAAACACTGTGGGTGAAATCCTGACCCCACTGACGTCCACGGAAAGATTTTCACTGACTTCAATGGAGTCAGGATTTCACCTTTTGCGTCTTGCCAGGCTGGCTGTTGAGAATGTGATCCTGGGGTTGGCCAGCTCGAGAGAGGGCTGTGTCATGGCATTATCCCTGCACCTGTTTGATCTCAAATGTATTAGCCTTGCTGCCACTTCTTGTTGTTTTTGAGGCTCTATCAGATGATGCTCTCAGGCAGCCTGGGCTAAGGATCCAAGTGTCAAAAGGAGAGCCCAGAGGGCTGGTCTTGGCCAATTTTCAATACACAGCTGGTATATTTGTTAGCAGCTCTTCTCTCTCTTACCTCCTCATTTGCTGTAAGGGTGTAAAATTGGGCTGCACAACACTTGTTTTCACAATCCTCTTCTCTCCCCTCATCCCCCTTTGCTTTTGAAAGACAAGTGTTGACACTTCCTGAGGAAAAATAAAATTCCTTGCAGTGCTGAAGAGAGAACTGTAATAACACAGCAGGATCTGAAACACACACACACACACACGTGCAGAGGAAAGTCAGCTTGTTCTGATCTGTTATTGGCTTCTTATCTCTTTCATCACCTCATTCAAGCACTGGCCAAATTTCCTCCCTAGATTTCTGCTTATCCACATTTAACTACCTCTGACCATGCTGCAGCATCCACAGGACTATTTTCAGCATGCTTGCTCAAGCAGAGCTAGCCTGAGTCTGTCTTCCCTGGGCTGGGAGGCTCGCTCCCAGCTGCAGTGTATACACACCCTTTAACATCCACCGCCACTGTGCTGCTTACAGTTATTTTAACTGACCTGTCTACAGAATTCCCTATTGTTAGTTCCTCTTCCCCTAAACACAGCCTACCTGGGGCTGGCTGGCTGCACTAAGTGCCTCAGGGCCCGAGCAATCCCCTATGGAAAGCACCTAGCACATCTCAGGCACCCTTGCAAACAAACAATAACAATTCCTTCTACTTTCAAAGCCAGTGCCGTGCATCTGGGCAGCCTCAGTACGGAATCTGGATTTGGATTTTGTCAAGGATTTGAGGGACGCAGGGTCGAGCACAAACCTAGGCCCAGATCTTCGCTGGCGTGAAGCCGGGTGGCACCGAAATCAGTGGAGCTTCACCGGCTGACCCCAGCTGAGAATCTGGCCCCTAAACTTGATTTTGGACCCCCCGTTTGAGCAAAGCCGTCATTCAGCAGTTGAGCTCTCTGCCTTCGTTGGTTGAGTCTCCGGAGCGAGGTCTGATTTCAGTTCCGGTTTCATTCACAACGAACATAAAAATTCAAGAGCTAATGGAACCCGTCAGTCACTTCATCTTCCTTCCACTCCCATGCTTTTTTCCTCGCTGGAGCTGTGAAGTTTATGACAGAGCGAGAGTAAGAACCCTCCTCACAACGTGGAGGGGCTGATCCAACACCCACTGAAGTCAGTGGTGGTGTTGCCGTTCATTTCAACGGGCATTTAATCCGGCCCTGGGATAGACTGATAGTATCATATCCATTGTGCGTGTAAATTGGTCGAGCTCCATTGACTTCAATGGCGCTATGTTGATTTACGCCAGCTGCCGATCCGGTCCTGTATGTCCAGGGCTCCAAATGCCAGGGGCGGAGGGTGGAGTTTGGATACCATCCCCCTTGGGAAAACAAGCTAATTAGCTGACTATATGAGATGAGGACAGACGGGAAGAAGCCCCGTTGTGTGTCCTAGATTAGTAACTCATGTGGGAGTAACCAGATTGGAATGAGATTGAGAGGGAAAATTGCAGGTGTACATGTAATGATAAGTGGGCTACGTCCCTCTCTCTCCCCACCGTTCCCCTGCAGGCCTCAGTCCTGACATGAAAATGATGTCATCTTTCTCGGTGGCTGGCTAGCCATGCAGCATCAGTCTCCTGCAGCGTGATGGCCAGTGGGAGACTCCTTAAGGGACTTCAGCCCTGTGAATAAATGATGACCCACTGGTTAGAGGGAGGCAGTCCAGATATATTTAGGCTGCATTAAAGCAATTAGCCAGGAGAGAGAGAGAGAGAGATTGGACCATTTCAGTCTCAGAGTCCATTGGAATAGGAACATCCCAGAAATAACTAAAGCAAGATCAGGTGAAAGCAAAATAACCGACACAGGCGTGTGGCATGGAAAGCAATACACTGCAGGGTGCAACCCTCACCACGGAAAGTTTGAAAATGCACCAGCTGTGCTTGCCTGAGCTGCAAGATTGCAAGAAAACCAGGTGGTACGGTAGCATTTTTGTTGTGCTATTAAATAGGCACTGGACTCCAGCCACGTTTTTCTCCTTGCTTGTCGCAAGCTTTGGCTACATTTTCCCCCTAGGCAGGATGATGCACTTCCATCCTGATTTCATTTGGAAAGTCACACGTGCCAAAAATAGAGAAATCCTCTCTCTGCACCTCTCTCTGTCTGTCAGTTGCTTTCATGGTTACAAGGCCTGATTCACACTGGGGGTAAATCAGGGCAACATTCCATTGACACCAGTGGAGAAGTTCCACTGATGTAAAACTGGTGAAAAGGAGAAGCGAATCAGGCTACCTACCAGATGCACAGCTTACATAAATCACCAGTTTACACTGATCCCATGCATACGACTCTCTCTGAGGACCTGATTCACCATTACCCACCACCTTTACACAAGTGCAAAGTAGGTGTAAAATGCTACCATTCAACTGAAGGATCCTCAGCTGGGCTCAGTTGGTGTCATGCCATTGAATCCAATAGACAATACCTGAGGATCTGCCTCCGATTTTTGTAGTGCTTTGTACCCACATTGCAGTGGGGTCAGCGATGATACAAGGTGCAGGGCAGTGGCGAAACAGGCCAGGCCCCCAGTCTTGATCTCCCTCCCAGTATGAAATTGGAATGATTTCAGCTCTAGCCAGCTGTGCAATAACAGGATGACCATTTTCAGGAAGGAAGCAATGGCTGAAGTTTTACAACAAAGAAAAGTTCAATCCTGTAAGGTGCTGAGATCTCTCAACAAACAAGGAAGTCAGTGGGAGCTGAAGGTGCACAGTACCTTGCCGAATCAAACTACAAACAGGGAGGAGAGAGAGGAAGTGTTGCAACACCAAGGCAATAATACAACAGATATTTATAGTGTAAGAAGCTAAAAATTGTGTTGTTAACTTGCCTGTATCTTCATTATAGCAGCTGGGACAGGCACTGAATGCAGCTCATCCCAGGCTGTGTATTTTCCAGGAGCTGCTTATGGATAGACCACCGAGCCAAACTACTTCCACCCACTGAGCATGCTTATAACAGGCTACTCTGAGGGTAGAGGAGTAATAAGTAAATAATTCAGTAGCTGAGGTGAGTTTGAATTAACCTTGACTTTGCCAAGGAAGACTTGTCAGCTTGGAGATTTGGTGTGTCCTTTCTCCTTCCAAGGAGAGTTACTCCACTGGGGAAGGGGGAATGAAGGAGATGGTTGTGGGCTGAATTCCCTGGCGGCGCCTCCATCTCTGAGTGCAGGTAGGACCCAATCAGTTGGGAAATTCCTCTCAGGGAGCCTTTCCCTGTGTCTTTAGCCTGATAACCAATGACAAATGAGTTGTTCTGAGTGAGATGCTACCCCTCAGATTTCCCCAGGATAGCAGCAAGCCTTGTATCTCCAGGAAACAATTCCAGCTAAGGCATACAGGAGCTTGTGAGCTAGGAGGCCAGAGTTGTGCTATATTTCCTGGTGAGGGGTTTTGTGTTCTCCGATACAGCAGCTGAGTAATGCACTCCAGGTGAGTTGTGGAATAGCTCCTCAGTCCTGATTTAGATTCAGAACCATATGCTGCAGCAATGCCCTTCCAAGCTCAGCTGGTAGAGCAGAGGATTGTAGTGGTCTTAAAAGACATCCGTAGGCTGCTGGCTTGGAAGAGTGCTCGCTTTTAGGCATTTGGATGCCATGGTGATTGGCCGGGCATATGAACCTGGAGAGAGCAGAGAATTAATAGACTAATGACTAGCTCATATAAAAGGTCCGTTTTCATTAAAATATATGATTAGTGTACACTGATAAGTTACACTGTTTCCTTTTTCCACTTTTATCTCCTTGTCTTCTGCCACACTGCCTCCTATCCCTGGAATATCACCCCTATTCAGTTTGCAAGGCACCCACCCTTTCTTTAGTCATGTCCCTCCTGAAAACCCACTGGGGTAGATCCTCAGCTGATATAAATTGCCCTCGCTTCAGAGACTCCAGAGATTTAGTCCCAGTGGTAGAAGTTCCAGACTTGCTGGCCAATAAATGGTCCTATTTACTGAGACTTAGGAGTGCTTCACCTGTAAGATCATGGGCCAGATTCAGCTCTGGTATAAGCAGATAAAACCCCAGGGACTTTGATCTGTTATATCCGCTTATGCCAGGTCTCCTCAGACTCCATAATGGTGATATTCATTATTATTATGGTAGTACCTATCCAATCAGGATCCAGACCCCATTGTGCTGCCAGCTGAATATTGAGTCAAGATGTTGGGCCACAAAGAGAAGGCCGGATTCTGATACATTTAAACATGCTGAGTAGTACCTTACTCCAGGAACAGTCTCATTGGCATTGATGAACCCGCTTATGGAGTAAGGTGCTCATCAGTATGAATACGGGTATCAGCATCTAGCCCTAATCCCCAGCTCCAGACACCTTCAGATGATGAGGGAAGTTCAGCTCCAGATCAACACTTTACAACTCAAGCCCGTTTTGTGTTCAGAAGTGTTACGACAAGGGGCTGGAGTTTGACCATCCCCAGTGATGAGGCAGAGTCTGCCCAGATAAAAGTATTTCATTATGGATCGGGGCAGAGGTTTTTTTTAACAGAACAAAGTCTCTTCCTCCCTCAACACACTTCTATCGCTGTTGCCATGAAAAGAGGCAGGTAGTTCGTTAGCATACAGCTCGCTTTCTGGTGGGCTGCTCTTGGGAAACAACTATTTTGTATGTTACAGGGAAGCATGAGCTGTAACAATAGAGAATGGACTCCACTGCGGCTGAAGTATGGGAGCTTTATAAAGAAGAGCTTTAAAAAGAGGCACCGTTGCATGAGATACTGGGCACTTGATCCAAAACATTGTGAGTAGCTGGCTGACTAGGTAACCGAGGAAAAGTCAGTATTTTGGGTACCTATGTTAGGAAGCAAGTATTTTTACTACCCACCCATTTGTAGCCACAAATATGGTAATAAATCCTTTTGATGAGGAGGAATTTTTCATTCTGGCAGCCTGACTGCTATCCAGCAGCTCCCTAGAATGCAGTTTTTGTTTGTAATTAGTGCCTTTACTCTGGATTTGGGATCCTGCTTCAATTATCAGTCAGGCAAGTGCAGCTGGTGGTTTGGAAACTGCAAAAACTGAAGCATCTCCTGAGAGATCTTCAGCCACTGTCGCCGCCTGGTATAATCACGGGACTGAATACTATACTGCTGGCTTTACGGGGGAGCGTGCAGGTTTGCCCTGCCTTCTGACTGCTCCTTTAATGCAGGAAGCCCCGTTTAGCTCGCCAGTTCACGCTGGCAGTTTTCAATTTCTACACCAATGGAATCTGAGGTGACAAGTTCAACTCTCTGTTCTGTCAAACCTACTTTCATGACCTACTTTTTCACTCGGCAGGGCTGGAACAGTGCCTTGCTGAGTTCTCTGTTCAAACATATTTTTACTTGTGCACAGAAGCCCAGTTGTTTGCTTGAGCTGGCCTATAGTTTTCCCATACTGGCTGAAGGCTCTTGATAAGGCTTGATAATGAAAACTCTTGAAAGACCTGAGTCAGCTTCTCCCCGCTAAGCGTGCTGGTCTCCCCAAATTGAAGCACACATCAGCTACAATGAAACCATGTAAATATCTGCAAGAATTCCAGACACACTTCTCCTTACCCAGCTTCTCTATTTACTATTGAACAAGAGCCATTGCTTTCAGTGGGGGTTCTGCCTATTTACACAAGGGCTGAATTTGGGCCAAGATTTCCACTGAAATGAATAGGAACGTCAGAAACACAGAGGGACATTCCAGTCTTAGAAAAGGTTCCCGGTTCACATCCTTTCATAGCAAAAAGTTTCTTATTCTTTTGAGTGCCAGTGCTTAATGCCACATGGAGGGCCAGGTGCTCGGTAGGTTCAACTCAACCAGAATGGAAGGACCATCCAGGGATTAGAGTAGTTAAGACACTGGGGTGAAATCTCTGCTCCTCCCAGACTTCCTGTGTGACCCTGGACAAGTCACTTACTCCCTCCGTGCCTCTGTCCCCAATCTGTAAAACATGGGCTCAGTAGCTCTTTCCTACCTCACAAGTGTTGTGGGGGTAAACATATTAAAGATTGTGAGATACTCAAATACTATGGGGATGGTGACAATAGATAGGGGTAACGTCTTTGTAGTCAGTCTTTGCCACATGGTCACTAGAGGTCTGCTGATCTATGCCAGCAGGAAATCTCATCCTCAAGGTCTTTTCCCAGCCCTGGATGATGATAATGTTACCTGTGCTCTCAGGGAACTCCATGTCCTGTGGTGTTAGTGCCCCGGTGGGGGTCAGTGCTGAGTCAGTGCCTAAGTCTGTTGCTAGATAGGCCAGGCTTCACGAAAGATACAAAACTAATGTGCTAACCACCCAGACCATCGCTTCTCTGTTGGTGTTTTTTGGAAAGATAGAGATAGAATCAGGGCACGGCTAGGGGGTTTCTGTGTTACTCAGTTTTTACACAAAGGACCATGTTCACAGCTGCTGTGAACTGGTGCCGATCCACGGCCCTTTGTGTCAGCAGTGAGGAAGAGAGAGACCCTGTGGCAGAGTAGTCTGTCCCATTCAGGGTGGTGGGGCAGCCACTCCCCAGCAGCATGTGGCACGGCCAGTTGAGATTTTGAGAGGTCTGACATATACAAGGACCTAGGAGTTATTGGTAGAGAGGAGACAGTCCTGGGAATAAATTAGTGTTTGGGAGGCAATCCTATGACTGTTTCTTTAAGGTCCTGGGACCAAGAGCCTTACAGAGTGGGTGGGGAAAGACTCCCCTCTTTCTCAGCCAATTGGGGTGAGCTCTGGACAGGGGACCAGTATATATGCCACTGCCTCCCTCATAGCAGGTTGATAGCACCAGGAGAAGGTCCACCTGCTAAGCCCTCCAAGCCTAAGGACTAACTGGAGAAGAAACCAGCTGAAGTTGAAACTGGCTGAGGTCCTACAGCTGGCCTAAGATATAACCTAGTCCCAGGGGGGAGAGCTGGGGGATTCCTATCTTAAGGAGGGGAACCAGAGGGACTGTTTTTAGTGCAGCCCAGCTGCTGCTAGAGAGGTGGGGAGATGCTTTGAGGAAACTCCTCAGTAACCAGTTGGCAAGAAGTGGTGATGAGCCAGAAATCCGGAGTGGGAACAGTGGAGTCCAGAGATCCTGGGGGAGACACAGACAGGCAGGGAAATGTAGGAGCAGCCCCAGGAAGCGGTGAGGGACTGTAAGGAGCAATCAGTCTAACACAGGGTGCCTGGAGAGAGTGGACCTGGGATCCCCTTCCTCTCCCCCAGCAAGAAGTGAAGGACAAGCCTCACAGCTGAAAGAGGCCAGGAATGATGAATCCCAGATGGAGTCTCATGACCTGGCACAGTGGCTGCTAGACTTTGGGTTTTCCTGTTAATCCTGGAAGGGGATGGGACTAAGAGGTGACCTGGCCGGTGGGATCGGTCGCAAAAGCCACAGACCATTGTGGAAGTAGGAGGATGGATAAGGGGGCGCTAGAGTGGAAGAACCCCTGCAATGCTCTGCCCTGGTCCGAGGGTGCGTTCCAGCACCCTGTGACAGACTCTTTCACCCCTCCCCCACTTAGGTACTAGGTTGCATTATTCTGCCCCGCAAGACACAACTCAGTGACAGCCTCAGGTGTCCTGCTGCAGGAGAGCAGAGCCCTTGGTGGCTCAGCACAAGGAGGAACAGTCACTGGTTCCCCCTGGGGTTCAGTTGCATTCCCATATGGCTGGGCTATTCTGCAGATAGGATCCATTACCCTAATTAACCCAGTCATATTCTCACATAGCTGGTTTCCGCTGAAATCCAGGCAGAGACTTGGCATAGCTCCTCTATTCAGGGACTCTGCCAGCCGCTGTGTGGAGCCTGTGTCCCCCATCTGAGGTACTGTGTTTCCTCCCTTTGTCTGTGCTTTCAGAGTGCTAGTGAGCTTACACGCCATGCTGCATACTTTGCAAATGGATGTGACTTTCACAGGATGTTATTGCTGTGGTGCTCACACTTGCGTCGTGTTGGATTGTACTGTAGCGACCTGCGAGACAGGCATTTGCAGTCCATTCAGACATCACTAAATAACAGTAATGTAGGTAGCACCACACGTGTACACAGCATTTGACGAAATGCAGAATGAGACACATTCATTCCTTTCTCTAAGCAGCTTACTGCCTATGACAGACAAGGTAAACAAAGGCAAGAGATGTGTGCTGCAGGTAAAGGAGAGGGGAAGGGTGGGGGGAAATAGAGTAGAAAGGTTTTCTGCAAACCATGTTTGTGTGGAGGAACTTAAAGGGAGTAGAGAGGGAATTTGTTGAACAAGAAATGGGACTAAGCATGGGGGAAGCAGAAGCTGAGAGCAGGCCTGGGAGAGGAAGGGTACAGTGAGGAGCAGTGGGGTGGGTAGGGGGAAATGAGAATCATCGAGGAAGAGGAACCTGGATCCGCTGCAGTTGGAGGCAAGAACCAAAGAAGGGCCATGGAGAGGAGCCGTGGTTGGAGTGATGAGAGAAGATTGAATAGAAAGGGGGGATGGAGTTTACAATAATCAAGGCAAGACTTGGCTGAGGTCTGAATCAAGCTACATAAAGATCTTAACGATGAGGGGGGTGAGGATGGAGTGGATTAGGGTGACATTAAAGAGACAGATTCTGCTGTGTTACTGGGGTTATTCTGAGGCAACTGCCACCAGGATCTGGCTGGAAGAAATGGCAGGACTGATGGAAAGAGAAGGAAGGAAAGAGGGAGAAAGGTTCTGTTTCTTACCAGCGTTCCTGTGTGTCAGACCTTTATTACACACTCCTGCCCTATCTCGTGACAGCTGCCATCCTGCCCAGCACTGACAATTCAACCAGGAGCCACCATTAGCCTTTACAGCTTGAGCCTAAGCACCAAGCTCTGAAGCTAAGAGCTGTGACGGTCCTAGATCCTCTCTGGACTGGGCTCGGACAGGGACACAACACACAGACCTGTAGGTTACATTAGCACGCACCCTTTTCGTTGCTCCGTTTTCACAGCAAATAGCTGCAATGAGCATTTTAAAGTTATAAAGGCGCCTGCTACAATCGTTTTTTTAAAAATGGGCAGTGTGGCTAAGAGCAGCGTGACCGGATTGAAGGGTAAGAGAGCTGAATAATGCATTCAAAGTCCAGGAAGCTGGTAACCTTTGACTCTACGGAAGAGATTTCAAATCTCCTTGATTAGCATTTGCTCTAGTTCAGCTCAGGGATGGATCCTGACAAGGACACCCTTGGATGCATGAGTACAGGGCAGCCTTTCTAAGAAAATGACGAACTGCGTTTTTTTCTAAGTGAAATTAGTGATGGTGAAAGGTTCCAGGCTGACAGCTCTGAAGACCAGAGAATCCCCGTGTTAATCAACAGAGCAGGTATAGCAAAGGCAGCAGCACTCCAGGCTTCCTAGCACTGACCTTCAGCCCCCTTTCTGGTAGCATCTCCCATATGGATGGAAGGACAGATTCATGTCCTAAGTTAATGCAGTCCTCTGTCTGTCTGCTGATATTGATGCGTAGTGCTGATTAAGCTGGGAGTTTGGGGAGGTGGATACTGACCCACTAACAACTAGACTAATCATCTCAGGCCACCAAAGCATCGCTAGCAGCCACTTGATTTGGGAGAGGCATTTTTTTGTTGGCTTCTGGTTAAAACTCAGGTGAGAAAATTCAGTTGTAATTTTGGGGGAAGTTTAAAATATTGGGTGAGATCTTCAGCTGGCATATAGCAACATAGCCACATTGATGTCAGGGGACTATGTCGTTTTACACCGACTGAGGATCTCATCCATTAGATATACTTGTACAATTTATTTTGATGATGGGCGCGTAGAAGGAGAGGAAGGGAGGGAATATGAAAGCTGATGACTTATCTGTCATAAACAGATAGCTAAGGGTTAATGTTCTTTTACCTGTAAAGGGTTAACACAGGGAACCAAACGCCTGACCAGAGGACCAATCAGGAAACAAGACTTTTTCAAATCTGGGTGGAGGGAAGTTTTGGGTGTGAGTTCTTTGTTCTTTGTCTTGGTTCGGTGTCCCTCTCGGCTCTGAGAGTGATCTTTCTATCTCCAGGCTTTCTAATCTTCTGTTTCCAAGTTGTAAGTACAAGGATAGTAAGACAATCGGTTTATATTGGTTTTTTTTTGTATTTACAGGTGTGTAGTTGCTGGAATGTGTTAAATTGTATTCTTTTTGGATAAAGCTGTTTATTCATTTTTTCTTTTAAGCAATTGACCCTGTATATTGTCACCTTAATACAGAGACCATTTTATGTCTTTTCCTTTCTTTTTATATAAAGCTTTCTTTTTAAGACCTGTGGATTTTTTTTTTAGTGGGGGCTCAAGGAGATTGAGTCTGCAGCTCACCAGGGAATTGGTGGGAGGAAGAAGACAGGGGGGAAGAGAGAATCTCTTTGTGTTAGATTTACTAAGCCTGACTTTGCATACCCTCTGGGTGAGGGGAGAGAGAGATTGATCTCTCGGTACTTGTGTTTCAAGGACTTGAAGCAGGGAATATCCTAGAGTACCCAGGGTGGGAAAATCTGGGAGGAGGTATAGAGGGAGAAGGGAAGTGGGTTATTTCCCTTTGTGGTGAGACTCAGGGCATCTGAGTCTTGGGGTTCCCCAGGGAAGGTTTTGGGGAGACCAGAGTGAGCCAGACACTGGAATTCTGGCTGGTGGCAGCGATATCAGATCCAAGCTGGTAATTAAGTTTGGAGGTTTCATGCTAGCTTCTCATGTTCTGAACTCTAAGGTTCAGATCTGAGTAGGAGAGTTATGAAATTCTCCATTAAGGTTAAAAAAAAGTGAAATGTTTCTGACTTCAGCAAGTTGATTTGCATCCTCAGTGGCATCTTCACTGCAGGTTCCATCGCACTGCTTCATGAAGTATCTAGCACCAGGTCCTGAAAGGTGTTTCGGCACCTAACTTCCATTGATTTCTATGGGAGTTAGGCACTGGCCCCTAGAGCCGTTTTTCAATGGCTATATTTATAGTACATGTTTATCTGCAGGTTCTCTGACAGCCGGCACTGAAATTTTCTCCAGGGGCTACAGCACTGTTGTCAAATAGGCCAAGTAAAATGACAGCTGGCCACATGAGACAATTCTCAAAACTCAGGCTTTTGGGGTGGGGAGGCAGAGTTGGTGAAGGGGAGGTGAGGATCAAATCCTAATTCTGAAATCGGGATTGAGAGAGAATGGTAGTTTAGCACTAAAAACAGATCACTTGACCATGTGAAATGGCTTTCAATCACCACCTATTTGCCCCTTATCCAAACTGGTGACCTAGCGTGACATGCTGGTGCCGCTGAAGTCAATGGCAAAAACCCCATTAAACTTCAATGGTTCCAGGATTCTAGTGGCAATGCTTCCATATCTGAGGACCACTCCTCTGAGTTCCCTTATGCTGTTCTAGGCCCTGGTTGTCACCACAGAGAATTTGTAGCAAATCTGTGTTTTAAAAAACAACCCAAAACATGATTATAAAGTTCTTCCTTGGAGCTGCCAGGCAAACGGCAATCGTAGGAGTATTTATGGGCTACATTCTCAGTGAGTCCTTCCAACGAAAATTCATGTCTGAATGTGAATTCATGATAAAGCTAAAAGAGAAGGCAGGTAAAGGTGCATTGTATTGTATCTGCTCTGGGACTGAGTGTGTGTTTTGCAGTTATGCAAATAGGATTGGCAGCTGGGAAAATACAGAAAGGGAGGGGGAGGAATTAAGAGAAACTACTCTATGAATGGAGGTTAAGAAAACTCTTTATGCAGCACCTGACTTGCATTATTACTGTATGTCAGACATCACTGTGCTGATAGACAGTGAGAGAAAATAATTGGCACAAGCTCCTTGAAATCTCTGATTACTTCCTCCCGAAGGAGGCATGAGGGAGATTTTTGATCACCTTTGAATAGCTAGCTTTCTGTAATAAGTACTGACAGCCTGTGTGTGTAATACAAGGAAAAGGTCCCTCCTGGAATCATGAAAAACATGGTAATTGCTAATAATTCACCATAGTAAAACCTATTTATTGCTCTTTCAGTTTCCACCATTAGATGTTTTTATTTATATAGTGCCTTCCACGTCCATCGGTGTATATACTCATACCGGAATTGCTTTAGCTGTTACTGAAATTAAACCATCTCTGTTTAACAGCGTTCTGTACAGCAATTTAGGATAGACATTTTTAGTATAATGGGTGGCCCCATTTTGAAGTCACTTTGCCATTGTATCTGTTTGCAACTGAAGGGAATATTTTAGGTAGGTAGAGCATGGTTGCTTGAGGTGTAATTTGGTCAGGTGGACAATCAGAGCAACATTCCTATCAATTCTTGTAAACAGCATTTGGGGTCCTTTAATGACCTCTTGTGGTCAAGACTTCCTTATACTGTGCACATCATTAAAAACATGGCACCTATCTCAGCATGCTGCTCCCCAACCTCATGCTCCAACATTAGTTTAATATTAACTCTCAGGGGAAGGTTGTCACACACTGGCACCAACACCCTTTCTAGTATCCCTTTTAGGAATCAAACCAGCCTGATCTGGCTTAGCTTGGAACTCCTCAGAAGGCCCAAACACAATGGTGTAGTTCCATTTCTGTCATCAAATAAAGTAGTGTTAATTTTCTTTACACTAATTTAGCTTAAATCCACTGCGATAGCTATTTATGGCAGGAGCATCATTTGACAATGCAGCATCACAAACACTTTCTAGCATATAGCAAGTTTGCAGGAAGACACTAGAAATGATGGCTAGTTCCATCAGAGTCAATGATTTTGCCCATGGAAAACAGGTAACTCCCTTTGAAATCAATAGGCCAGCTCCTCAACCGGTGTAGATTGTTGTAACTCCACTGGCAGCAATTTATGTCAGCTGAGAATCAGGCAAGATGGACCTGATCTTGCATCCTGTGCAGGAAGAATCATCCCGATGGAGTGTCAACAGCGTCATCTGTTTGAACTCAGCCCTCTGCATCTTTTTCAGTCCCTCTGGAGGTGGGCAATAGATCAAAATATTGTCACATTTTTTTGGTCTAAAAATACATTATGAAAGTTTCTGATTTTGAAAAGAGAGTATTTTTTTCCAAAAAGTTCCCCTTTTTTGAAACTGGAAATGTGGGTGTGTGTGTGTGAGGGGGGATCTAGGGGAAGCTCCTTTTAATTTTTTTCTTCTCTGCTCTCCTTTCTCTTTTTTCTCTTCCCCTATGCCTTCCTTATTTTTCAGTGGCAAAATGGAGAAAAGGAGAAAAAATAGTTAAAGTGAAAGACTGAAGAAATGAAAATAGAGGGGGAGAAAAGGAAACTGAGAAGATTAAAAATGAACATTTTCAAAGACAAAGTTTCCAGTGACTTTTTTTTTTTCAGTTTGAACAAACAAAAAAAGATGGCTCCTTTTTGAAGCTGGCAGAATGAAAACAACTTCAACATTTTGAAAAATGTTCATGAAAACTGTTTTCCGTTTTTTTGTTTTTTTTCCTGACCAGCACTAGCAACAGGAATGGTTATCAGTGACAGAAGAAAGTTCACATCTGGTCATTGTTTTGTCACCTGTCATATCAGAAGGACGTTCGAAAGGCATTAAATGTAGATAATGGATTATGAACTAGTGGAGGGATGGAGGAAGGCTGGCATCACCTGACTGAGGTGAAACAAGACATCTGGTGGGGTTAAGAATCTCTCTAATGATTTGAAAGTTGGTAACTTGTATTCCTTCCAGGGGGCATGATAGCGCTGCCTGAAGTCTATACTGGTCCAACAGTGCTTCATATACACTGTGTCCAAGAGAGGCAATAAAATGAAACTGGTTCTTGCTCCCAATCCTGCATTGTGAAGATGAGTGCACTGGGAGAGAGAGATTGGTGGAGTGGAAAGAACAGCAGGAAGCCAAGCAGAAACCAAAGTGATAAATTATTCGTGAGACTGGGGGCATGACTACACTTGCAGAGATCGGAGATCGCAGCAGGGAAAGCGCTGCCATGTGTTCGCACTGTCAGCAGCAAATGCAGTGGCATGGCTTTGGGAAGAGGGTTGGGGGGAGAGGGGCATCCTGGGTCCTGTCCCAATGCCCCGTGATGCATCACTTTGCATCCCAACAATCCCTGTGCTTCCATCCACTTTTGGCACCTTCTTTCAATGTTTTTTGTACTGCACGCTCTGTCTTCCCTTTCAGTCTGTGGGAATGGAGCCCGAACTGCTGAGGAATATGCTAATGGACCTCGCCAGCACGTCACGAATTGCAGTCGAGTTACTCCTTAAGCTACAAACTGACAGTGAGGAGTCCAACGATGATGTTGACTCGCATAACGCACATGACATGAGGTCGTTTGTGGCATTCACGGACATGCTCACCGCAGTGGAACGCTGCTTTTGGGATTGGGAAACAAGCACTGAGTGGTGGGATCACATAGTCTTGCAAGTCTGGGATGACGAGCAGTGTCTGCAGAACTTTCGGATCAGGAAAACCACTTTCGTGGGACTGTGTGCTGAGCTTGCCCCCACTCTGTGGCACAAGGACACGAAATTGAGAGCTGCCGTGCTGGTGGAGAAGCAGGTGGCTATTGCAGTCTCGAAGCTGGCAACTCCAGACAGCTTCCAATCGATTGCTAACCAGTTTGGAGTGGAAAAGTCGACCGTTGGAATTGTGTTGATACAAGTTTGCAGGGCCATTAATCGCATCCTGCTCAGAAGAACCATGACTCTGGGTAACGTGCACAACATTTTGGCTGGCTTTGCACAAATGGGTTTCCCTAACTGCGGAGGGGTGATAGATGGCACGCATATTGCAATTCTGGCACCAGCCCACCTAGCCTCCAAGTACATAAATCAGAAGGGGTATTTCTCTATGGTTCTCCAGGCGCTTGAGGATCACCGTGGGCATTTCATTGACCTTAACGCAAGCTGGTCTGGAAAGGTGAATGAGGCACACATCTTTTGGAACACTGGCCTGTTCAGAAAGCTGCAGACTGGTACTTTCTTCCCAGACCAGAAGATCACCATAGGGGAAGTTGAAATGCCCATTGTGATCCTTGGAGACCCCGCTTACCCTTTAATGCCATGGCTCATGAAATCCTACACAGGGAGCCTTGACAGCAGCAAGGAGCGGTTCAACAGCAGGCTGAGTCGTGTAGAATGACTGTGGAGTGTGCTTTTGGCCATTTAAAGGGCTGCTGGCGCTGTTTGAACAGGAAACTGGACTTGACTGATAACATCCCCATGGTCATATCCACATGCTGTACCCTCCATAGCATTTGTGAAGGGAAGGGTGAAAGATTCACTCAGGCATGGAACTCAGAGGTTCAACACCTGAAGGCTGAATTTGAACAGCCAAAGAGCAGGGCTATTAGAGGGGCCCAGCGCATGGCTGCAAGGATTAGGGATGCCCTTGACGGGGCAATTTGAGGCTGAAAGCACCAGTAATGTTTGGTGCCCTGCACAGGAGTGAAGTGCAGTGGTTCCAATGTTAGCAGGAATCTATGTTTGCTACGTATGATGCACTGACTTGCAATGCCTGTTGCTTTCCTGGGCAATGGTATCTTTTACATAATGCAATATTAAAGAATGTTTTCAAAGCCAAAAAATTCATTTATTGAAAATAAAATTAATTTATTGAAAAGAAACACAACTGCTTGGGAAACAGAAAGGGCATGACACATCTGTGCTGTTTGGGACGAGCGAAGGGAGTGGAGTGGGGAACGGGACAGTCACAGATTTGCATATGTCCTGTTATCATACTCAGCCTTCCTGTCTGGAGCGCCCTGCAATGAGGGCTGCACTTCCGGCTGGCTAAAATGCATGGTGATGGGGGTTGAGTGTAGTGAGTAAGGGTCGTAGTTTGCAGGGCTGGGTGGTGAAGCTACAGGTGTTGGAAGCAGCCGGTGGCGATAAGAACCCAGATGTTGTGGAAAGTGGGTTGGCGGTGACATGGGGGCACAAGGGAAAGAGTTTTGGGACAAGGACTGCAGGGGGAGCGGGCGCGGAAGTGCTCCACCTGCATTGCTATGAGCACCTGTATCAAGTCTGCTTGGTGCTCCATGATGCTTAAGCGCCGCTCCGTGCTTTGGTGCCAGCGATCCGCATTCTGCTGGTGGACCCTCCTTTCATTATCCCGCCACTCCTGTACTTTTTATTTTCAGTAAGGGATGCAGCAGGTCCTCTTTGCTTCTGCATGGCCACTTCCTGATTCTTGGAGTCTTTCGGCCAGTGATAACAAGGACAGCTGGGATAACAAGGTTGCATCTATAAAGCCAAAATGCAACACTTAACAGAGGCAGCATTGTTCACACCAGACAGAGCAATGATTCGGCTGTACTTAAAGACAAGCACAGTGTTCACAATAGCAGAAATTGCCCATCCCAAAGTGAGCCCACATAACCCACAGGAGCCCCAAAATCGTGAGTAAGCACAGGGGCGAGGGGGACTGATTGTTTCAGGGCCGTACTGCGGTTCTGTGCCTTGGGGAGAGCCAACAGCTGCAGGGGGCCCCTATACTGAACACTGTCTCCACATTTTCCACAGGGTGAGTTCGTCCTGGAAGACATCTCACTACTGAGGGTGACCTGGGAAGCAAGGGAGGGTCTTCTACTACAATGTGGCTTCTGCCCTGGCCCTTATGCTGCATGCCTGTGTGCAACAATGGTCCCCCTGCCCTTCATGGCACAGTGGTGTGGACATGTTAGCCTTAACGGGACCAGGAGCACAAGAGCTCTGCCAAGGAATCTGTGCAAGCAGATTGCCCTTCTTCTGCATGAGACCTCTGAAGAGATCACTGAGGCCGATTACCACAATATGAGAGAGCACATGAATGCCCTATTCCGCATTGAGGCATGCACACAGCCTTTTTTCTGCAACCCTCCTTGCCCCAGGAGCCTGCACTGAACAACTACATTCCCAAAATAAAAGCCACTTACCAGACACCTCCTCTGGTGTTTGTTCTTTCCCAAGCACCCTCCATTGTGACTGACTACTTTCCTCCTGGCTTGAAAAATGCTCCTGGCTGCATACATCCAGGGATGCTGGTCTGTTCCCCTCCTCCTCAGCACCCTCGCTCCTGCTTTCCTCCTCCTCCTGCCTTGTTGAACTGGGCTCTGAAGTGTCTATGGTGGTCTTCGGAGTGGAGGTGGGGTCACTCCCAAGTATCGTGTCCAGCTCTTTGTAGAAACAGCAGGGCATGGGGGCAGCACAAGAGCAGCG
The DNA here is from genome assembly GCF_025201925.1 of Gopherus flavomarginatus. Lineage (NCBI taxonomy): Eukaryota > Metazoa > Chordata > Testudines > Testudinidae > Gopherus > Gopherus flavomarginatus. The sequence goes on along the minus strand of NC_066626.1, from coordinate 18,957,338 downwards.
GTTTGCCTCACAGGCTTTGCGGTAGGCATTCAGCAGCTCCTTCACTTTAACCCTGCACTGCTGTGTGTCCCGGTCATGGCCCCTTTCCATCATGGCCCTTGATATCTGCCCAAAGGTATCGTAATTCCTACAGCTGGAGTGCAGCTGGGACCAGACAGCTTCCTCCTCGCAACCACTGATGAGGTCCAGCACCTTGCCATTGCTCTATACTGGGGATTGCCTGGCACGTGGAGGCATGGTCACCTGGAAAGATGTGCTGAGAGCACTCCACGCCTTGCGGAGCAAACAGGAAGGGTATTTTCAAAATTCCGAGAGAATTTGAAAGGCAGGTCTGACAGTTGGTCGCCTGAGGGCAGGGCAGTAGAGTTCAAAGTGATGACCAGAGTGGCTAGAACAGGCATTGTGGGACACTTCTGGAGGCCGATCAGAGCACATTAACAGACCAGGGCATCCACACTGGTGCCGCGGTGCTCCAGCCGGGGTGCAGCAAGCTTTATGCTTCTCATGGAGGTGGACTACCAGGGGCACTCCAGCCACGGAGTCCAAGTGCTCTACGTGTCTTGCCAGTGTGGACGCATCATGAGTTAGGGTGCCTGGGGCTACTTTAATGCGCTCTAACTCTCAAATGTAGCCAAGCCCTGAGTTGCGTGGTTTTCAATAGCAGCTTCCACAGAGGCATGGGTGGACTCCTTCAGAGTGAGGAGGAACAGCAGCCTTAGTTAAAATGAGAAGTCCCAAGAAACTACTTTGGTGGCTGTAGATCGTGGCAGGAGGATTGAGGATGAACGAAATAAATTTAGATGATGAAATTTAGGAACCCATCCGAAGCAGGATGATTTGGTGAAAACAACCACATCAAGAAGGGATTGTGGCTATTTATCAGTACTGAGGTACTGCTGGAGACCCAGTTGTGGACCAGGAGCCCATTGTGCTACGCACTGTACAAAGAAAGAACAGAAATACTGTCCCTCCCTCAGTGAGCTTACAGGCGAAGTAAGAAAGAATTGTCCAGCCCTTGGGAAAAGGAATCTTTAATGAATGTATTGGCTGTGCAAGCTGGCTATTGGCTAACCACCGGAACTGAGCATTTGAGGCAATGGTCTCTTACTGGCTATAGTATTACAGCATTAGCAAACACGTAGGTAAGATTGTGGTTGGTCATTTAGGGGATTTTTTTTTAAATCACTTTTATTCCAGCCTTAATTCTGAGAAATGGATTCAGGGAATAGCAGTCAGATGTGGGGGTTTAACCCTAAACACAGAGGGGCAGATCCTCAGACAGTGTGAGCAGTCGTAGGTCCACAATGGAGCTATGTCCATTTACACCACTTGAGGATCTTTCCCAGAGCCCTGATGAGGTTTTTTAAAACCTCTAATCTCCAAATTGTGTTCACCGTCTATGGGGTACAGTCAGTTACATGGGCTGACCTGTCCTAGGGAGCTGTATCCTGTCTTGGACATGACTGAACCTGAAGAAAGCTGTGAGACCTACCAGTACCAGAGCGATGCCAAGCGTAACACACCCACAAAGGTGAAACTGCATCCCCCAGCTGCAATCTCAGGCCTGTGGAAATGGCCTGGAAGCTCAGCAGTGCAGACAGACTCCACTGGGCAGAACAACCTTAGGAGAACAGCAAGCAGGAGGGAAGGCTTGAGTGACACTGCTGACAACCAGAAAAGTCCTGAACCAAAGAGCAGCTACCAGCAGCCCCAGGAATCTTTGGGAGACACCAGGGCTACCCAGAGGATTGAGGGGGCCTGGAGCAAAGCAATTTTGGGGGCTCTTTCCATAAAAAAAAGTTACAATGCAATAGAACATTATATTCTCGTGGGGGCCCCTGTGGGGCCTGGGCAAATTGCCCCCTCCCTCCCCCGGGCAGTTTGGGAGACACCAACCAGGCCCAAATTCTAGGGGAAGCAGGTGCAGACACAGAGGGCCTCCAGCTAAAATGACTGGATCCAGGGAAAGATGCAGCAACAAAAGAGAGAAGCTTTACAGCACAAGAAAGACAAGCAGCATAAAGCCCTGCAGAAGCCACAGCAAAGTCTAGGGAGGCAGCAGTGGCAGAAGCAGCCAAACTCAAAGGAGGCAGCATCACAAATGCAGGCAAAACAAAGGACAGACCAAAAGTATGGACTCTCCCCGCTCCTCCCCCTTCCAACACACACAAGGGAAATGAGAGTGGGCAGAAGACCAGTAAAAACAGAGTGAAAGGCAGGACAAGAACAGAACAAACAGGGGCAGGGCCTGCGAGGTCGCAAAGCGCACACACAAGCCCAAGCTCTAATGATATGAAAACATTTGGAAAGAGCATTGCACAGTAATATATTTAGAGCAACAGGAGAAGTTATCTGAAGGGAGATTGCTCCAGAAGTAGCTGCCACTTTGCAAAAACAGAGGGCTAAATCGTCAGCTAGCGTGGATCAGCCCTGCTCTGCTGCCATCGATGTCTGTGTGTTGTCAACATCAATTTAATGAGCTGAGGATCTGGCCTCATGTGGTTTGCCCCCTATCATGAAAGTAACATACAATCTATTGACATTGGTCACCCAGTCCTCACAAATACAGCCATCCATGGACTGGGGCTGGGAGCAAAGGCTGGCTGTGAGATCAGAGATGCGTGATTTATAAAACACGGCTGTTCAGCCAGGGATGGGTTGTTTTTAATTGCAGGGATGTTTCTCACCCATGATATCACACACACACACACACACGCAAAATCCCTATCTGAGAACTGGCAAGGATTTCTTTCAAAGCTTGTCAACACCACTCCTGAGTAAGACAAAGGTGAAGCAGCATGACCAGCGCTCCTTTCCAGGGAGAGGAAGGAGGACTGGCTATGTCTGGAGCACTCCTAGCTTGGTTGAGCAAGAGACTTGGTGGGGGGAAGATTGTCAGTTGAAGTAAATTCTCACTGCTCCATTGAAGTCTCTGAAATCTAGAGGGCTCCATGGGAAATATACTCTCTTGTATGGAAAGGGAGCGAGAATAAGCTGTGCATGTGTGGCCAAGCTTTTCAAATGTGGCTAGCAAAGAGTCCTGTGGCACCTTATAGACTAACAGATATATTGGAGCATAAGCTTTCGTGAGTGATATTCACCCACAAAAGCTCATGCTCCAATACATCTTAGTCAGTCTATAAGGTGCCCCAAGACTCTTTGTTGCTTTTTACAGATCCAGACTAACACGGCTACCGCTCTGATACTCAAATGTGGCTAGTGATTTTTGGGTGCCCAACTTAAGTCGCTTTAAAGAGGCCTCTTGAGGGAGAGGGGTGCTCTGAAAATTGGGCTCCTTCAAGGTGTCCCAACTTTAACACCTGAAATAGGCCATCTATGCCTTTTGGGCACAAAGATTCTGAAGCATCTTACATATTGGTTTTTGTAAAAAAAAAAGAAAAAATACTGCAACCACTTAGCCCCCCACTGAATGGAGAACCTTCTGGGGTGAAACACAACAGCTGTTGATTATTGGATAGTGTTGTTATGCACTAGTTTAGGGCAGAATGCTAAATAAAGTGTACACAGGTAAAACTAGAGTGGGGTGGAGGGAGGTTAAGTGGAAAAATATACTTCCCCAAGCTGGAGTTTGGCTAGGACCCCGGGACAGCACCTCAACTCTTGTGAGCATAAGTGCCACAAACCCTCGTTGTATCAGCTTTACTTCTCCTCTGACTGATGGATGGTCTGTTGGTTATGGTACTTCCCTGGCCAGGACTTGGATGTGAGTTCCTGTTCTGCCTGAGCATGTTACAGCTTGTGAGGTGCTCTGATACTGTGGTAATAAGGGCCACATAAATACCTAAGCTCGACAGATACCCTGAGCGGAACTGTGCCCCAAGATGAGGGAGCAGTGGTTCAGTGCTGACTCAGAGAATGCTGGTGCAGGTGTAACATATACTCCTGAAGGCACACAGCGGGTTTGGCTGGCCCATGTTCAGTGCAAGCAGTGGGAGGGGCAGGCTGCTTACAGGAAGTGACATCCTTTAGCCTCTCAAAGGTTGGTTTAACAGTTTCCCTGAATATCATTTAAACAATGGAGGCAGCAATTGAGAGCTGCTGCTCAGCTCATTAAATGAATCAGTCCAGAAAACCCTTACCTGCCTTACCAAGCACACGTCAAAATGTTCTATACAAATCACAGGAGAGTAAAGGAAATAGCTTACTTCACACAGTCCTCAGTTGCAGTGCTTTACCTGTACTCCTCGTCTTGGTAGGTGGGATGAAACCAAAAACCAATAGTGGGGGAGAAATTTAATCCAAAGTATCTCTGAGAACTACATTTACCATGAATTGTTTGTATTCCAGTATGCCGTGGAGGCTCCAGCCAAGATCAGGGACTCATTGAGTTAGGCACCATGCCTACTTGTAGCGAGAAATAGCCCTTGTCCCAAAGAGCTTAGACCCAGATCCACAAAGATATTTAGGTTCCTAACTCCCATTGAAATCAAGACTGGCCCTTACCGTCTAAATAGACTAGATGGACAGAGGGTCAGAAGAGAAGCAAAGGTGCTGAGAGATGAAGTGACTTGTCCCAGGTCACAGAGACTCAAACCCAGATCTTCTCACTCCCAGTCCAATGCCCTACCGCAGGAAAATGAGATACAGGATGTTCATCTATTGGAGCAGGGTGGAGTTTTTGATCAGCCAGGGATCCAAAGTTAAACTCAGTACATTTCCATTCCACCAAAAACGCAGACTGGTTTACAGACAACCCCAAAGGGGAGGAAGGATGGTCTTGTTGTTAAAGCCCTAGACTGGAAACCAGTTAAATCTGGGGTTTTATTTACAGCATTGCTACAGAGTTCCTGTGTAACACTGGGCAGCTTTGCCACTTTGTGCCTCCACCTCCCCAATGGCAAAATGGCCAAGAGAGCGCATTTTACATGTTGTAAAGGTGTCCAGAACCCTGGATGGGCACTGACTCCGTGACTAGCAGCTCTTTATAAATCAGAGGAAACAGAAGTTAGAGAATGGAAATGGCATTTCCCTCTTCGGTGTGCTGTGAAGCCCACTGTGTTAGTGCTTCAATATTCCAACAATAGGTGCTGTCAAAATGCCTATAATAAATAAATGACCAACCATGGTCCCGAGTCAGAGACTACAGTCCTACTCCTGCTCTAGAGCACAGATCCTATGGATGTGTCTGAGAAAAGGCAAAACATAAGGGACTTTCATGTTGCAGTTTAATAAGTGATGGGAAGAGCAGGCCATTTTATGGCGTATTTGCAAAACCCAGGTCCAGATCCCATTTTATCCAGATCACCACAACGGAGCTGAGAAAGGAGGGGTGCACCAGATAAAGGTTTTATCATGCCTATCGGGGCAGATTAAAGACAATTTTAGTTTTGCAGAAACCTCACCAGTCAGCGTTTGCTTTTCCAAAACTAAAGCCAGGATTGATTTGGATTTGGGTTCCATTTTATCCAAACCACCTGCCTTATGGGAGGGTTCAGAGAGAACACTTAGGTTTTGTTCCATCTTCAGTGGGATCCAGATAGGGTCTATTCTAAAGTCAAGAGGAGTTTTTCTATTGACTTCAACAGGAACTGGCCGAGAGGTAGCTTTGGTCTGGCAAGACCTCATCAGTCAGGTTTGATTATACAAATCCAGCGTCACAGGTGATTTAGGACTATGTTAGATACTTATTTAGCCCCCATTATCACAGCATCTGAGCACTGCACACTCTTCAGTCTATTTATCCTCACAGCCCCCCAGGAGCAGGGCAGTGTTGTTATCCTCAGCTACAGCACAGAGAGACTAAGGGACTTGGTCAAGGTCCCACAGGAAGGCTGCAAGATCAGGGACTTGAATCCAGGTTTCCCAAGCCTGAGGGTAATGCTTTAACCACGGGACCATTCTTCCTCCGTGCCTTCGCCACACTACCAAAATTTAGCATTAATAGTGTCAGATGAAAGGTCCAGATTTTGGCCTCTTTAATTTTATAGCCCACCGCCCCTGCATCCATCTTGCCGTTCTCAGCAGCTCTACCAATGAGTGATGTTGGGCTGAGAAGACGTGGAAGGGTTGAGCCAGGTGATTATTTTCCTCTTGCTTGAGAAGAAGGGTGGACCCGGCAGATTACAGCACATTCGTGCGTACAGGAAAACTGCACCATGAATAAACAGGCAAGAAGTCAAACAGAACAATGTATAGGAAATCAGGAGTACCACATGGAAAGTTAGGGTGACCAGACAGCAAGTGTAAAAAAATCAGGACAGGGTTGGAGGGTAATAGGAACCTATATAAGAAAAAGCCCCCAAAATCGGGACTGTCCCTATAAAATCGGGACATCTGATCACCCTATGGAAAGTGCCCAGCTCCTTAACCTTAATAACAGAAAAACACCAGGCCTTGGGACTTTCCTGGCAGCTTTACCTGTACTCCTCGTCTTGGTAGGTGGGCAGAATTAGCAGCATCCGTGGGTAATTTCTGAATTCCAGTTTCTGAATCTGGTTTGGAGCCCTGATTAGCAGCCTGGGGAGCCTCAATAGGCAGAAATTGTGAGCCTGGAGAGCACGAGAGACTTATAGACTCATAGACTTTAAGGTCAGAAGGGACCATTATGATCATCTAGTCTGACCTCCTGCACAATGCAGGCCACAGAATCTTACCCATCCACTTCTGTAACAAACCCCTAACCCAGGGGTGGGCAACCTTTCAGAGGTGCTGTGCCGAGTCGCCATTTATTCACTCTAATTTAAGGTTTCGTGTGCCGGTCATACATTTTAATGTTTTTAGAAGGTCTCTTTCTATAAGTCCATAATATATAACTAAACTATTGTTGTATTTAAAGTAAATAAGGTTTTTAAAATGTTTAAGAAGCTTCACTTAAAATTAAATTAGAATGCAGAGCCCCCGGGACTGGTGGCCAGGACCCGGGCAGTGTGAGTGCCACTGAAAATCAGCTCACGTGCCGGCTTCGGCACGCTTGCCATAGATTGCCTACCTTTGCCCTAACCTATGTCTGAGTTATTGAAGTCTTCAAATAGTGGTTTGAAGACCTCAAGCTGCAGAGAATCCTTCACTGCTTCTCAGCTCTGGTGTCCAAATGGCCACCTGCCACTCACAGCCAGAGGCCCTGTTCTCCCACTGCAGGATATAGGTAACTCTTGGAATCCTAAGAACGCTTCCCAGTAGCAGTAGTGTGTTCTTGTGCTAGCATGGTGCTGAATGAGTCCATTTGGTTCCATTTTCAAGGCTAAAGTGGCAGATCAGACACTTGGCATGCCTTAACTCATTTAGCCTCACAGCACAGCTATGTGGGATCATTATTCCCCCCCCCCACTCCCCAGTTAATACATGTGGGAGCTGAGGCCCAGAAAGAGTGAGATTTCCAAAGGCACTTCTTTTAGCTCAGTACTCAGCTCCCACTGGAAGGTCCCACAGGGACCTTTGAAAAAACCCTGCCTAAACGGTGTGCGTAAGGGCGCAGGGGAGCCTATGGCAGGGCCAAAGATAAACCCCAATCTCCCCCATACTATGCCTTGACCATAAGACTATACTTCCTTCTTCTGCAGATCTGCCCCCTTCAGTGGAAGAGCGACGAAGAGTCCAGGCCTGCACACTTCCCTTTGTTTTACTATTTCCATCCTCCTCATCCATCCTACGTAACGTCTCCTTGTTGGAGCCAAAGGAACCCCCACTGGAAATTGTGAGATTACCACGCTCTCTCAAGCTTCCTGTGGAGCAGCATCATGATGGGACCGGCCAGCAGTTGAGTGCCATCCACCCGTGCAGTGGAAAGCCAGGCAAGGGATACGAAAGGTCTGATTTAGACACCTGGGAGTAAATTGTTGGCTCAGTCCATGGAAGCTTAGCCTTGTGCCTTTCCCATTAGTGATAATGAAGGATGATATGCCTTTTAATAGCCATGCTCTGCACTGTCCATGTGCACTGCTCCTGGAGTGAGGCTTGAAAGACAACCATGCCAGGAGAGGTAGCACAAAGATCACCAGGCCAAAGGATCAGTTACTGAGGAAGTGGAGAATGGCAAATGGATTTGGGTGTGTTGCCAGCAACTCTTTGGCCCTCTCCAATGCAAAACCCAGCTGTCTCAGCTCTCCTCAGAGCTTTCCACCACAGCATTGCTTCTTGACCCTGGTTTGTTCAGCAAAGCCCTGCAGGATGATTTTGGGACAGGCGGGAATGTGCGTGATCCCTACAGTCTGCATGCTCCCAGGTATGCAGAGTGTGCCCCTGCTCTGACCCTTACTGCGTTTTCAGGCTGTGACTGCTGCCCTTAGGAATGTGTGTGTGCAAAGGAACCATGGTGCAAAGAAGGAATGGGAGGGTCTGCAAATACGGTGGGCTTTTGTCTTTTCTTTTCTGTGCTGAATTCCTACGAGCCCAGAAGGACTGCTCTGTTTGCCTAGCAACAAGCTCTGAACAAAAATATGAAGTCCCCTTCTCTCAAGCTTTCTCTCCATATATTGGTCTGGTTTTTCCCAAAGTAAATTGAAGAATGCACTGCCAATTAGAGGAGGTATTTTGCCAAGGGATTCTGCAAACTAAAATGTGAAATTCAGAGTGTTTTTATTTTTCCAGGATGGGGCACAGACTTGCATTTTTGTGCACTCAACAAATGGCATGAACTGATAAGAGACCTGATAGACATGTTTGTTATTCTGACTCATGGCCAGACAGCACATTTACCCTAAACTTTATGAGACCTCAGAATAGAGACTTAGAGCAAAGAATGTGCACTGCTAAATATGGCCCTAACTCTGCTGATTCTACACAGAGGGCCTGTCTTCACTGCAGAGTGAGCTTGGGCACTTGCTCAGATATTGCCCTGAACCAGACCATGGGCCTGCTTACACTCAGGCCGATTACCTTCCCCACCTGCTTTGCAGTGTGGACCCAGGCTAAACCATTCAAGTGCCAATAGTCCTCCAGTGCCTTCCCACGACTGCTTCCTGGGTGCCCAGGACAAACAAGTTCTCCCACATTTCACTGGTCAGGAATCCTACAGCAGCTCAGTTTCCTGCAACGCTAAGAATCATGGGATGTCCCCCAGAAGTCCTAGTGACGCACAAGGGATTGCAGTACCGGGGAGCATGCAGTAACTCAGGTAGGGCTTTGCAATGTGGCTACCCACAGCCAGGCACTCAGAGCCAAGTGCTAATCACCTGGGTTAACTCTGCAGTGACGCTATACCCTAAAAGAGTGTGTTTCATTGCAGTACAGGTAACAACCCCCTAAAATTATACTTCCTTTGCCCAAAATCTATAGCTTCCAAAAACCCAAGGGCTAAGAAATGTGGGGATGAATTGTTAAGGGATTCAGCTAGCTCTTCCCTGCCATATAACCCTTCACCACTCACTCTCACTCCGCTCACCCAACTGTAGCTTTGCACTTCTTATCATTTACAAAAAATAATGTGCAAAGGGTTAAAACAACAAATGACGAGGCAATTATTGGACATGGATCCCTTGACCAATTTTAAAATTTCCGAGCAGTGCACGGTATTTTGCACTTCTGTCAATTTTAGGGCTGAAATTCAGGTTGTGGGGGGAGAGAATAAATTATGAAGGATTATGTGCTGGTGAAAGCAGGCTGGCTCCCTTAGCTGTTCTTAAAGTTGCTGAGCACTTCTCAAAATCAGGCCATGTATTGTTGTTGTTTGTTTGCATTACAGTAGCACGCACGAGCGCCCATTAAAGATCACAGCCCCACTGTGCTCGGCACTGCGCAGTCTCCTGGTGAAAAGACAGCCCCAAGCAGCTCACAGCCTTGGCTAAGTCAAGATGCAATAGGTGGTGGAATCAAACAACTGGGTGTGAGGGGTTGGAGAGGACAAGATAAAAGTGAAGTGAGAAAGTTGTACATTGAGCAGAGGTGTCAACACATCACATTTTGGCCCTTTCCTGGAGAACTCCCAGTGATTTTTGTTTAAATCTAGACAAACAGCAATGAAGGGAATTTGCCTGGTCCAGGTGAAATTGGACATATAGAATCCATAGGAATTGTGGGTGCTGGTTCAAATATAAGCCCTTAGACCAGACCTATGCTAAGGGAAGGAGATTGTAAAAGTGAGAAGCCTAATTGGAAACAGTTACTGGGGACTTCACATGTGCACAAAGCTGGACAGAACCGGGTTTAAGAATTGGACTTCTGGGATTTGACCAAGGGGCTTGGGAGGGAGGTATAGTGGATGAAATCCTATCCAGTTTGGATTTCACTAGGGCTAGTAACTGTGTAGTAAATGCCAGTAAGGGTGTCCTGTAAATTCAGCATTGGGAAAGATGTGATACACATGCTGTGTAGGAGGTTAATCTGTAGTGACCAAGTTGTCCTGTCTTTCCGGGGCTGGATTCAGAATCATAACATGTTGGGGTAACTTTCCAGCAAAGGAAGTGTGGGGATTTGTAGAAACTGTTGTGAAATATAGGAGGGTGACTCGGCACATGGTGGATGAAAACCGGTTTCTGTTCACCCATGTTTCAAAACTCTTTTCATATCCGATACAGAGACCAGGGCTGAGAGATCAGCAACAGCCATGTCCCAAACAACAGGGACTTGAAAAGGTAGTGGCATGGTACAGGAAAATTTAAGTTCTTCAGAGAGCAGCACTTGCACCCTATGGAATGAATTTTTAGCAGTGATTAAATCTACTTACCATTTTCACAATGTCTGTGTAGGAGGAAGCCTGTGATCAGAACTGATCATGCATTTTAGTGGTGGCTCTTGAAATTAAAGAAACCCAAGTGAAGGTTGGCTACATGATTACAGAAGTTATGGGAATATGATACCCAGGGCACTGCAGATGTGGAGAGAAACCTGACAATGGTATATTTTGATCCAGATGTTCCTGATGGGAGGACTGTTGTAAACACTGTCCTAAAGGAGGAGGAATAGATTGTGCAGGGGAAGAAATGTGCTAAGAATAGGAGAGCACACACCTGATGCCCAAGGTTTGCAGAAGAGCAAATATTTCTTTCCAGCTCTTGGAACAGTGGTGGGGAGAGTGATCTGCAGTTAAAAGTGACCTATAAAGGATCGGTTTAAATTGGCCTCATGCTCCTTTTTACTTTGTTTTATGATGCATAAAGTAGTCCTGGAATAATAATATTTATATTTAACAAAGGCTTCCTTTATGCAAAATGTAACTTAGTCCTTGACATTAACAAAACAAACAAAACCACAGTGTTTTGAACAGCCTGCTCAAAAATCCCTTCCCCAATTTATTGCTTAACTTTCCTATTCTTGGCTGTCGCGATGCCGTCATTTGACCAGTTCTCCTTCCTCACAGAGTCTGGCATCCTAGCCAGGAGCCGAATTTCTAATGTAAAAAAACAAGTCGAGGGAAAGCATGGTATTTTTTAAATAATTCCTTTCTGGGCTTTTTTATGCATCATGAAGAAGCAAAATCTGGGCATGAGCCCAATCTTATTTTCCTTTGCAGGTCACCTTTGAAACTGTATAAATGGAGAATCTTGATATTAAAACAGAGTGTGACTGGAAACCTAGGGGGCAGTTGCAGCCACCTTGGAATGTAATGTCTCAGATTCTCCTTTTTGCGATTATTGGTGGAACTAAGCAAGCCTAGAATGTGAATGTACAGGAATTTAGAAAGGCCAGCTGGTAATGGGGGCGAGCATCAGCTAGTTGTTCTGTACACATTGGATAAATGAGGGATGCTCTGATTTAAAAGTGCCGTCCGTTTGGCAATTATGAAAATAATGGCCACAATGAGGGAGATCTTACTTACAAACCAACCTTGTGAAGGCTGAGTGAAGATTACTGCCGTGCAATGCTCCCCTTCCAGCCTGGTGCAAGAACGTGCAATTCCCACGGCACTCCTTGGTAGTGAAGGCACTTGGCACTTCCTGAGTTGAAGGTGCTTGGTATTTTGCAAGATCAGACTCTAACTGTGTTACGACACAGTGGTGCTGTCTCCGATGACACCCCCTTGGCTGTGTGTTCATCAAAGGACATGGCAAAAGTACATCTTGTGCCACATTATCGCTTACTGATCCAATGCTATGATACTTAACATAAGTTTGTGGCTCTTTAATTGTCTTGCCGAGCTACGGGACACCCCTGTGAACACTGGGGTAAGTGGCAGCTCTGTGTTAATATTCGAATCCCCTCATGATGATAGGTCGCTGTCATCACATACGTAGTCCTACATCTTTTTGGAAGCTAAGGCAATGATTGGTGTTGGAGAAATTCTCCCACTGTGGGGTTTTTATTACTGCTGGTGCTGCGGCTGCTGATGCAGTCCAGCAATCATGGTAAATAAAGCAACTAGAGGAAAGCCTATAAGAAGAAAGGAATTTGGAATCACGGACAAAAAATGTGTTGGGGAGGTGAGTATATAATTCTACATGCAAGGTTTTTGCTTTGGCCATCTGCATCAGTGCATCAGCAGGATAGCTTAGGTTAGATCTCTAAACTGGAACCCAGAATCTGAACTCTCAGGGACTTGTGGGTTCAAAACTATGGATTCAAACCCAGCGTCAGATTTCGTGATCAGAGCATGGGAAGCAGATTCTATGCGGATTTACATCCCATGCGTCTCATTTATGGGGTATGAATCAGCACAGATGCCTGTGATGAAGCACACTGGAATGCCAAACCTGAATCCTTCTGAACATTCGAGGCAGCGGGGAGAGGTTTAAAATCTGGATCCTAACTGAGATCGTGATTTTGCAACTTAAATCTGCATTTAACATCTATACCGCTGCCTGTATATGTACATGTGAATGGCTATATGTAAGGAACAGGGATACTGAACTATGTTTTGTACTTTGTTGACCTACCCACAATCCTCCCCCATCTCCTGCAACAACGCAAATGCAGCTTCCACCCTTCGAAGCCTCCTGTGTGATCTTTAGTTTCTCTAATTCAAAGAGAAATTTAATTCTCTTGCCTCTCAAAAATCCAACCAGTGCTCTTAAAGTATCGCCTTTATTGGCAGTGAAATAATCAATCTGTATCTGTGATTCAGTTAGGAGAAAACAGAGTGGGATCTGTGTGTGTGTGTCAATTTGCAAGTCTGTGTCTCAATCAACTGAAAACCTGCTGAAACAGCACTTTGCCAAACATCTCTTCAGGCACAGAACAGTTTCATAAGGTTGAGCAACTGGTTTGGAAGGAAAGTAAAACCAAATCCACACATGTTCCAGTCTGGACTAGATGAGCAGTGCATCTGATTTCCAACAAGCACCCAACACCAGTTTGGGAGCCCTGCCGTATGTATAAATAAGGTTGATTTAACTCTCTCTTTTCTTTACCATCAAGAATCCTGTGGTTGTCTTTTCAGTGAAAATTCAAGAAGGAAGAATGACCACAATGGAGCCTCACACCCCTGGATGGGGAGCAGTGGTTGGTTTGGGACATTTTTAGCTCCTGGTTGTCAAACTGAATCCAAAGCAGGTCAACAAAGATTGAAAGTGGATCTTGAATAATGGCTGTTCAATAGGAAATGGATTATTGGTCTCAGCTCACTTCCCAAAGGTCCCTCCTGCACTAACTGACACCGAGGCCTGGTCTAAACTTAAAAATGAGCTTGAACTAGCTATGTCGCACAGGGCTGTGAAAATGTCATGCCCTGAGTAACATGCCATAACATGAGCGTTAGGCCGACCTGCTGCTGTGTAGATGCAGCTAGTTTGACAGATGAATCCTTCCATTGACCTAGCTACCACCTCTCGGAGAGATGAATTAGTGACATAGGCAGAAGGGGAGTTCCTGTCAATGTAGGAAGAGTCTAGGCTACGGCGCGACAGCTGCAGTGCCACCATAGCGTAGACATGGCCTCACTTGTACCCTTGTTAGCAGTCTCGGCAAAGAAACCAGAATTTGAATTTGGAGACTAAATTATTTCCTCCCCGCCCTAGCAGTACTAAGGCACGTTGGCAACCTGCAGGGAAGCTTTCACTAGCACAAGGTCTGCAGCACTTTTCATGATCATTGTTTGCATTACAACTGTGCCTACAGGCCCAACTAAGCTGAGGGCCCCATTGTGATCAGCCCCGCATGGGCACACACTAAGAGACAATTGCGGCCCTAAACAGCTTGCAGTCTAACTAGACTATGCAGGCAAAGGAACCGTTGCCATCCTCATTTTAAAGGGGGAACTGAAGTAACTCGCTCAAGAGTAAACAGGAAATCTACAGCATAGCTGGAAATTGAACACACATCTTCTCCGTTGTAGGGCTTGTACGCTCTACCATTGATGTCGGGATAACCTATGTCACTCAGGGGTGTGAATAAAGCCGCTCCCCTGAGCGACATAAATTACACCGACCTAAGCACCAGTGTGGACAGGGCTATGTCGGCGGGAGAGCTTCTCCCACGGACATAGCTACTGCCTCTCACGGAGGCGACTTTGCTATCGGTGCAGCTGGGACACTTTAGAGCTTCTAGTGTATACTAGCCCCAGTCTTGTGCCTTAGTCACAAGACCATCTTTCCTCTCCCTAGTTGCCTTCTGAATTAAAATTCACACAATTAAAAAAAAAATCTATAAGATCACTAATGCTAGGAGTGTTCTTCAAATGAGTTGAGCTGGGCAATTGATTTTGGTGACTATTTTATGTGCTGAAAAAGGCATTCTTGGTTGAATGAAACTATCTGAGAAGTCAAATTGAATTTGGCAAATGGTTTCAGCCAAATGAAAGGAGGAAGGGAAATTAGAGAGTCAAAGTGGTCCAGTTTGAATATTTTCACAACTAAGTATTTTGATTTTTTTCATTTCTAAGTGATGTTTCATTTAGAAATTTATCTAGGTTTTTTTAAAAAAAAATAGCTGAAAACATATAATAAAATAAAAAGCCAAAAAAATTAGTTTTGGAGTGAATAAAATGTTTCGTTTGACCCCCAAATTTTATATATCTAGGTTGACAGAAGAATCCTTTTTTGTTGCTCAGGGGAGTGGCTTTATATTTTATAATTTTATATTTTGGGTTTTTTTTTTTCATTTTGGCAAAAATATGTAAATTCAGTTTCAGTTTGACCCCAAACCAATTTTTTGTTCTGTATTTTTTCAATTCAACCCCCAAACAAAAAACTCAGTTATTCACTCAGCTCTAAGTGAGAGGTCTCTTGCTACACACAGGAGCAGAAGCACTTGTTTTGTGATGGACAACAGCATGCATATCATTGCCTAAGTGATGTGACATACTATGTAGTAAACAGATTTAAAAAAAAAAATATTTAGGTACTTACACTTTAGGTGTACCCCTTCTCATCACAGTATCTGAGCATCTCACAATCACTAATGGATCTTAGCCTCACATCACATCTGTGAGGTAGGGAAGTACTATCCATCCCCATTGAACACATGGGCAAACTGAGGCACAGGGTAGCTTCAGTAACTCACGCATTATCATGCAGGGAGTATGTGGCTGAAGTAGGAATTGACTCCAGGGCTCCTGAGTTCAATGCCTTATCCCTAGGCCACCCTCCCTACCACAACTCAGCCTTCCTAGCTACATAAAATAGGGATTACACTCACATTGTAAAAGATCTGCTACTGATTTTCTCTGATCGTGTCAGAGACAGTGGAGAATTTTTCTGGCGGAGTTTTGCCCTCAGTACAGAGATCATCTTCTGCTTTACACTAACTGTTTTCATTCTCTCGTGCCCCCATATGCCTTCATAACACAGTTATCTCTGAATACTTCACAGTAAGTTCCTTCCTCTTGCTAGTTTGTTTGCTTCAAGAGTGCAAATGAAATAAATCCTAAATTTATTAAGAGATCTGACTCTTTCTGCTGTCTGTAAAATATTATTTCCCTTCCAATCCACCTGTGATAGGTCACTCCTTTCTTGTTCATCTGTTGCTATGACCATTTGATGGCTGACTGTAAGGAGGTCTGAATTTATTTTCTCTTTTTCTTCAGACACCCACATGTGTATATGTGTATATATATATATGTATATATTCAGGGTCCTGATTGTCCTATCCGTACCATGTCGCTCTAGCAGAGAAAACTGTCAGTTAAAAGAAATGCATTGTACACCAAAGACCTAATCCAGTGGGGAAACTCACGTTGGCTTTAATGGGCTTTGGATCAGGCCTCAGAACAGAACTGCTCTGTTGCACAGAAGTACGGACGGCTCTATACACAACCCCAGTACGAGGCTCACGGGCCGCAAGACAATCGGGGGTGAAGTGAGACTGAAACCTTGTATGACGTACTCCTCCCTCCAGTGTGTGTACGTATAAGGCACATGGAGAGCAACATATGCCGTGAAGATCAGAATTTACCAGAGGCAGCTTGCTTGTGCTCTAAGGTGTGTGTGTGTGTGCGCTGTAATGGCCTCAGGACACGCATAGCAGATTGCAGACCACAGTCAAAGAGACTGACCTCCACTGAATCTTTCCTGCGGGTTCTGCACTCAGCCCAGTGCCTGCCGGGAGAAGACAGGGGAAGTTTAGTCTGTGCTATGCAAATAGTCTGACAGTCCAGACATGGCCAGTGACGCTCCTAGTTTGTCTAACTCAGTATTGAGTCCCAGTGCCTTCATTTAACGAGTTCCCAGACTAAGAGTACAACACGCACATGGTGGATATAGCCTTCAAATTCAGTGGGTGCACTCTGCCCAACCACCTCCTCCTCACCTGGCTGAGGGGGCCCCACCACCCGCAGAAGTACCCTCTGCCCTGGCAGTGCAGCCCTAATCCTGGTGTGGAGGAGAGTGTGGGGTCAGAGAGAACTTGTCCCACACTCACCCCATGGAGGTGGCTCCTGTCCCATGGGGCTGGGCCCAGCTCCCTGCTCCAGGCAGCGTGACCTGGCATACAATGTTGCGGCACAGTTCAGGTGTGGCCCAGCTCCCCTCCATCATGAATGAAGCCTGGCTGGACCAAACAGGCGCTACTACCCTGCGTTCCAGGTCACAGCTCCCAGAGTGGGGAGCTGTGCCCAGCCCCATGGGACAGGAGCTGCCTTGCTAAAGCCAGTCCTACATGCACACCTCTGTAACTGTGCTAAGAGAGGACCACAAGGGGGGGCAAAATGATTGGCAACAAGTAGGCATGCCAGGAGGGAAGGCTATAATGAGGCCCAGCAGTACAATTCCCTACCCTGGATGCTTTTGTCCTGGCAGCTGTAGGTGAATCGGGGCTCTCCAGAGACACACACGATATCATCTCCTCCTCTTGCTACGCCATGAATGCGACACGCTGTGGGCTGAAATTGGGGCCACCAGATTCCATCTCTGAGCCAGGCACTTGTGATGTGTGGAGCACTGGACGTGTGTGTGGAGTCCAGTGGGAATCCGGAAGGGAGTTGGGCCCTTGTCCAAGTTGACTTAATTTGAGTTGAGTGGCTCAGCAAAAAAGGAACAGCCCTTTGGTCAGCATGCTTATTGCTCTACATTATGGAGACATTTTCTCCCAGTGCTTGCATAAAGCAGGGCAATGGGACCCAGAGACAGTCTCTCTCTTTCTCATTGTCAACCATTTTGTCTTTGATTTCCTTTTTCTTTGCCCCTTATCTCTTGGGAAAGGGCAGTGCACTCTAGCCTTTCACTCACTAAAACCCCTTGGTCACAATATAGTCAGTGTATAGCACGTCAGCTGACAAGAAGGAAACACAGCCTGATGTTATTTTTGAATCAGGATGTTAGCTTATAGGAGACCAGGAAGAAGAGTTTCCTTACTTCTCGCTTGGGTTTATAGCCACCTTCCTAACAACTGGACATTCTGGTCACACCTATTGTCTTGGTTTGAGCCTGTCTTGCTGCAAGGGAGATTAGAACAAAAGATTCTCTTTCCTTATGCATCTCCCTCCGCAGCTTATATACATCCCTCTCTCATATTTGCATATATTCCTTCCCAGAATAGCCACCCCACGCACGTTTTATACTTGTAAAACATTTTTTCAGCATCGACACATCTTTCTCCCTCTCACTCAGACACGCACAAATCCTTCTCATCCACGTTCCTCCAACAGACCTGCACAGAGACAAATGACTGCATTTCATGCTTTATGTTTTCACGCACTAAACATTCAGCCCGATTTACTGAAATTTAAGAGCAGCCAGCAGACTGTTCCAGATTAATTATCAGTGCCCTGGGGGGGGAATCAAATCAGTGGGAATTCAGCTTCAGTTATTCCATGCTTGGCTTAATGCCGTAGGAACAAAATAAAGCAAAACCAACCTTCTCCTCTACACAGAGACCTATCAGTCTCTCTGTTTCACAATTAAATACAGACTTAGTAGAGAACATTAAAGATACAGTGGTACTTCATTTCTATCTGTCACACCATTATTGGGCAAACAGAGCTCATGGTTAAAGTAATGGAAGCAAAGTGCCCCACGGAGCAGTTTAGTCCTCCAGGGTGTAAGACAGATTCACATGCATTGTAATATCCTTCATTTCTAAAATTCTCCCAGAGACAGAAGGATGCTAAAAGGATGCGCTCTGTCTCTTTAAGGGAAGGGTATCTTGCAGCTTGTATCTATCAAGTATGTATGGAGGGTAGCATATAGAGTTCCAGGATATAAATAATGGAAAAGCCATGAAGGGGGGTTTTTCCCCTCCCCACCTCCCATCTCTGGCTTATAACAAATGTTAATTTAATCAATTGGCAGTAAATCTGGCTGGCTGCTGACTCATGCCAGACGGAGCCCCTGTGGGACTGTAACAGAAGCTTTGCTATCTCATTTAGAAATGAACAATGCGGGAGCCAGTTTCATTGCTCTTCACCTTCTCCTTTTGTGGGATTTCTTTTTTCTTTACGTTGGTACAGTCCTGAGACAATCGCCAAGCCTGTCCAGCGCTGAAGGCAGAAGCACCCTCCCATCAGGGCAAATGGAATTCAATGTGCTCTCTACACTACGTGGCGATTCCTGGCTCCAAATAATTTCCAGATAGTAATAGTAAAACACCGATAAGGATAAAGTAAAGAATAATAGACAATGTTGTAGGAACATTGTAAACAATATTTCTAATCACAACAAATATTCAAAAAATACCAGACTGTCTGGTTCTAGGTCCTAGGATGGATTTCTTTACTCATGTGAGAAACTGCATTGACATCGAGAGGATTACTGACCTTGGTAAAGTTATGCATGTGTGTTTACAAGAATGGGGCTCTGGTCAGCGTCCCAGAGCTAATCTTAACTCTGCCCCCGAGTCTGACTTTTCCTCTCCTTGCTGGTGGGAGAATCATCCAGTTGCTACACAGAAGAAATATAAGACTTCCCTGTTGTGTGTATAAATTTCAGTAAGTTGGTCTTTCTTCTTCTACTTACAAATTATTCACAAACAAACGGATTTTTACTCATTTTTTTTCTGTTCAGAAGTTGTTTTGGCTAACACTTTAGGTGGACATAGGCCAAAACGTTGAAAACGGACTAGTGATTTTGGAGACCTCCAGTTTTGCATGGCCATATTTAGGAACCTTAAATGAGCCTGATTTTCAGAAAGTGCTGCTCGTTTCTCACCCATCCCCTGAAAATCAGACCCCCTTAAAATGTCTCAGGTTGGGCACCCAGAAACTGAGGCTTCCAAAATCACTAGGTCCTTTTGGAAACATCCATACAGAATTTCTGCCAGGGGCTGTTCACAAACTCTTTACTTCAGCTGGCTGTCCTTTGTTTGCTATTCATGGTGTGCTACAGGCCACCTAAGTACCATGGGTTTGTTTCTGCTCCCTGATTGGTTGAGGAAATCATTTCTAAACAGGGAAAGAGAAATGGACAGACATTTCCAGCCCAAGTCTTGGCACAGACATAGGCTGCCTGGGTATTCACAGAGCTTCTGTTTTCTGTGCCAAATCAGGTGAATGACAAAAACCAAAACAAGACCCGACAACATTTGTACGAACACTGGCAGAAAACAAATATACAGGGGTCCCAAGTACTGTCAAGGGAATTCACAGGGCCTCGTGAATCAGTTTTTGCAGTGTTTGCCCTGCTCCGATAATAGTCAGACCCTAGTGTGAGAGCATGGCCATACGAATGCCATTAGTGCTGGATGGAAATTTTACATGGAAATGTTTTTCTGACAATTTTTTAGGGGGTGGGGTCTCAACGAAATGAGAATCTTTGCTGAAAATGTCCATTTGTTTAAAAAACGTCAATGTCCCCAAATTAGATGAAAAAATCGACAAAATATTTTTGTTTTCATCAAAAAATTTCATGGAGGAAAAAGATTCCTTCCTGACAGCTCTAAATGTAATGTTTGGATCAGCGGCTCTACAGACAAAACCTGTTTGTAGTATCCAAAAATCTTTTACATAGTGGTTTAAAAAAAAAATTTGTCCAGGGGACTTTTTTGTTGAGATAAGCGCAGTATGTTTAATATCTGTTCCATCCTCTGTCAGGAGACTAAATCCTGCCTTGTCAGGAGTAGACTCAATTATCCAATAAGTCTTTCCCATCTCTAGCTGTTAAGATCTTATGATCCCATCATTTTGACAAAGTGCCCTCTTGCTCCGCTCTCCAACCCCTAGAATATCATGCCCAGTTATCCCCGCTCGAGAAGTTTATGTGTAAGGCTGTCTCTCTGGAGCCACAGAGCCCAGCGGTGCTGGAGTCAAAGTGGATTGGTGGGATTTAAAGTGATTCTGTATTGGGGTGTGCCTTGTCCCTCGCTCCTTGGCATGTGATGAGGAATTGGTTGGTTTTAAATCCGATTCCTTAGGGCTGGAATGTGCCCTTATCCTACCTGGCCAAGCAGGGCAGTAAGGTGGAGCAAACTCCTCCCACTTGTTTGGCTTACCTACAACTTGGAAGTTGCAGGCCCTGCTCTCCAAATATTTCCCACTGTAAGCAAGTGGGTGGAGCCTCAGCTCCACTCCCTGCTTACTGGCTAGAGTAGCTGCCCAGGTGCAAGGAGTGGGGGAGTGAGTGAGTGAGTGGCAATTCTCAGAGAGCTGCAGTAACTTACTTCTCCACTCCAGAGGTGACAAGAAAGCAGAGGAACGGCTGTGGCTCTGAGTCGTCGTTCCTTCCCGGGGCTGTTCATGGGATGGCACATCTGTGCATTGCGCTGTAGGTAGTGCTGAGTCCGCAGGTTCAGTCTGGCCTGTCACGAATAGGGGAAGAACACTGAATGGAAGCAGAGTTGTCTAGCAGTTAGAGCAGGAGACTGAAAGTCAGGAGACTCATTCCCAGTGTGACCTTGGCAAGTCACTTCAACTCAAATTCCCAATACTTAAATAATCAGAGTTACTGTGCCAGGGGACTGCAGAGGCTGCATTGAGTCGCTGTTTGCAAAGCACGTTTTGCTCCTGAGATAAAGGATGCTATAGAAGTGGGAAGGTGTTATTGTTAAAAATGTTTGCATGCAAGCCCTGGCCTGGAGTCAATAGACGGAGGAGTGAATGGTCCCTTTGTGACATGCCCTGGTCACAGTGTCTTCAGACTGATTGGATTTTTGTGTCCTTCAGTTCATCGTTTGTACAGCTGAACACACTCATGGCATAGCCACATCGGCCTTCACCCCTGCCTGCTCTCGTGCACACGTCCTGTCTTTGTGGTCATCTCCCAAGTCAATCAGACCACATGACGTGCTGCTACATACTGCAAGTGAAATGACACCAACGTGATAGGTGCACTGGGGGGATATCTGATCTCAGCAGCTCCGTTTTACAAGAGCAATCTCAGCAGCTTCACTCTGCCAAACATGGAGTGATGGAACTCTCAGCATGTGGAGATTCATTTTTCACCCTTCAAGTCTTTTTCCTCTCCTGGCTTCAGTATCTGAGGCAAAGGTTTCCCAGCCTCCACCTGGTCTTTCATGTCCGCTGAGTTGCTACCTGCTTGTCTGTGAGGAAGATCAGGATCTAAAAGACCATGTGATTTGAAAATGTACAGTTGAAAACAATCACGGTAGAACATCTAAGGTATACAAAAATAAAGTCCTGATCCAAAACTCATTGAAACTAATGGGTGTCTTGGCTTTACTGGGCTTTAGATTAAGCCCCAGATCCCTAGGGCGTACTTGCTGCTACAGTTTTGGCTATGCGCTATGGAAGAGGTGAAATCTTCAGCCTTCCTTCCAATGCTTCCATGCTACTCTTATGCCTAAAACTTACCTCTACCCCAGTGAAACAGGTGTCCATTCTCTGCCCTTGCAAATCCATCCTCAAAACTTCTCTCTTCTGCAAAACCCACTGTCAGCAAACACTGCCTTTCACCACTACAGAAATATGTAAAGAAGATGCTGCAAGGCAGATCCTTCCTCTGGGTCCCTAATGTGATTAGTTTTGTCTGCATGTATTTTGGTTGTCAGTTCCCTGGAACATGGTCAGTATCTTCCTTTGTTCTCATGCCACATGCAGTGCACAGAAAGCAGTTAATTAGCAATAAATAATACCAACAATTACCATTATTTGATAATCACTGTACCTTGGGATACAAAAGGTAGTAGGTGGCTGATTAGCAATGCATTTAAGTATGTGCTTAAGTCACATTGACTTTTAAATTAAGCATGTGCTTAAATGCTTTGCTGAATCAGGGCCTTCTTGCTTAATTTTGGATCACATGACCAGAGTTAGACAGATCACCAGCTGCAGGATCTGGAAGGACCTGTCCCCAGAAAGCATGTCAGTGAGGTCCTCCGCGGTTTTTCCTTCTTCCTCCATAACAATGAGTTGGAATCATTCAGTAGAGTCAGGTGAGTGTATCCCACACAGTCAGTTTGAGGGGTAAGTGAGCTCGCAAATCTGACAGGGAAAGGTATAAGAAGAGCCTAGTTTGGAGCACTGAGTAAAGATCACATGGTCTGTGCAGCAAAACCAGATAGAAACTACATATCCTCTTATGGTTACCCTGAGGAGCTTCCACTGATCAGATACCTACAATTGTTTCCCAGTGGGAGAGGTGGAACTTAGGGAACAGGTGGGACAAGCCCATGCTAGACAAGTTGCACATGAGGTAAACTTGGAGGATAATACTAGATTCACCACTCATGAGTTCAAACCCCAGCAAACAGGTCTCAGCAGTTCATTGCTCTGTAAATTGAGGACTGTGCATTTTATTTTAAAAAGGCCTTTCAGAGGAGCCTTAAAAAATGAATGGCCTCTCTGCTCTGCATGGACATCAGAAATCTTAGGACCCTTCTCAGAGTGGTAGGAGTTTACTTTCAAGTTCTTGGCCAAAATTTTCCCTTTCCCACTGTACCAACTGTCTGCCTGATGGATGCCTTCCCCACCCCAGAGATGGCTGCATTTCTGTAGCGCTTTAAGCATATGGGCTATAAAGTGCTTTGAGAGTAAAGAAATTATATACATCAAAAATTATTTTTAGGGCGGCCTATAAGGTGGCTCTTTCCAACCAGAGAAGAAGGCAAGGTTCTTTCCTTGAAGAGCTTTATAGTAACAGCAGATTTTTAGGAGGCTAATTTTGGTAATGGGATAGAATAGAGACTGAAGCTTCATTTTTATTTATTTCTTTAAAGTAAGCTGGGATTCTGCAACACATAACCCAATTTGCAGAGACACATCCAAACTACACAATCAGTTTTTCACGACCCTGATTTTCCCTGCCTTTACCAAACTCTACCTATTGTTTGCAGCGCATAGATTATTTTATGATGCTTTCTGATGGGTCTTTCCTAAGCCTAAACATACTTTAAGAAATGTTACACTTTCTATTGCTCTGGAGACTTTCATTTTTCTCTGATTCAACACAGTTGTTTCCAATGCATGTTTAACAATTGAATCGTTATCTCTGTACACACTGTATATCACCAGAAATCTGGAATAACTAAGGCTCTCCAAATCTGTACAAACCCACGCTCAACACGTGATATTATTTCTAAAGGCTTTTAATTTCTCATTTTTAAAATTGCTCTCACTAAGCCTTGGATTTCCACTGTGCACTCACTATTCCATGTGAGCAACTTTGCAAATCAACTTCTGCAGTTGCTCAGTCTCAATTAAAGGTCCTCCTACATTCCAAGCCCTTAAGGTTTTTAAGCTAACCTCTGGTGCAAGTCTCCAGTGATGTGTGGAAAGAGATCACACGCACATGTCATCCCACATTTGAGCAAAGCCCAGAACGTTTATCCTATCCCAGCCACATTAGGGTGGTTTCCGTATTTCCTTTGTCATCATTGCTCAGTACCAAATATCGTGGTCGCTATTCAATAAATCACGTAAGCCTGTGCCAAATTCCCATTGAAGTCAAATCCCTTTTTGCACGGCTGCAGAACATCTACTGAAAACCACATCCATGCACTTGCACTGGTGTCATTTCCTAAATCTAGACAAGCCCTAAATGAGGCCTGAAAAGAGAGAGTATTGATTAGAGCTGGTCAAACAATGGGACATACATTTCCTGAAAATTCTCTTGAAAAAAATGTCATCTTTTGGTTTTTAAATCAGAATTTCATCCAAATTTTTAATTTTTTTTTAAACTTCTGTAACTGTATAGCAGTTTGAGAAACAGGCTGACATTTTCACCCCCAGAACTGTTAAATGTTTTTACCCTTGTTTTGCTGAAATTTTAATGAAATTGTGAGTTTCAAAATTTTATAAGCAGAAAGCCTTAAACTGTGGTGACTAGACATCTGATTTCAAATCAGTTCTGCTCCTGCATTTCTTAGTGGAACCCAAACAGCTCAGAGTAATTTTGCCAAGGTTCCAGAAGAAGCTCTTTTGCTGTATGATCTCTGAAATTAACACAGTCATGCTGGGTGAAAAGAACTGGTGCATCTTGGCAAGCATCTCTGCTCTGTGCTCTGTTGAACGACAAGGCCTGGAAGTTAGTTGAACTGACCTGCTGTGTGTACTCATGCCAAGGCAGATTTGTTAAAGGACTATTTTCCTGATCGATGTGAGGGTGACATTCTAAGCGAAATGCCACTGGCACAAACCTTAATAGCAGTGAAAAGTGAAAACAGCAATGGATAAAATAAGACCAAACATAGAGACAGGGGACACCAGACCCATATTGCTGGTGACCCCACAGCATGCACTCCTGTCAGGCGAAGAGATCGCAGTAGATCCTGCAATGATGCACAGGAGAACTTTGTCAATCTCGTTTAAATCCCAGGTGACTTTCCAACAAAGCTCTTCATGCAAGTAGCTGCCTAAAAACCATCTGCACATGGCACTGAAAGGAATGACATAGGCTCCTTTCCTGTTCTTTTTCACTTTCAGGCACACTGACAGCTTCCTCACACTTCTTTTGGGAAGCCTGTCAGCATCAATCCACCAGTCAAAAAAGTTTTGTCATCTTTATTTAACTTTCTAAAAAAAGAAAAAAAACCACACCTTGCACCATTCTGATAAACCTGTTTCCTGGTCACTTGGTGTGTTCTGTGTCTGAATGGCTGGTTGGGTCAGTTTCACCCAAGTCAACTCAGGGAGGTGTAACTTGTAACTCCTTTGCCAGTTAATCTCTCTGCACACTAGGAGGAATTCACCCCAAGAGAAGGCAAGGAGCTCAACAGCTGTGGTTTTAGAAATAGCAAGAGCACCTTTAAATTCTATTGGAAGCTGCTGAGGGGGTACATTGAGTCAGCATGTCCTGGCCAATACCCCCAAGGAGTGGACCTCATTTTCCTGTAACTGCACAGAAATTGAGGACCTTGTACCTTCCTGTTTCCTACTTCTGCATTTAGCAAAAGCAAGGTTGGCCCAGTTACTAGGGTGCTAGCCTGCTACTCAGGAAACCCAGGGTCAAGAATCTGCTCTTCCACAGACATCCTCTGTGATCTTGGGCATGTCACTTAGTCTCTCTGTGCCTCAGCTTCCTGTCTGTAAAATAGGACTAATAGCACTGCCCTACCTCACCAGGGGGGTTATGAGGATAACTGCAGTAAAGACTGTGAGTTGCTCAGATACTACAGTAATAGAGCCATATAGGTACTAGGGAAACTAGATGAATTGTGTATGTTCTGTGGTCTCAAATTTGGCAAAGGGGATCCAGCCTAGGAACAAATGGGATTTCACCCCAAAAATTGTTTTTGTTTTTTAATAGTGTGTGTGTGTGTGTGTGTGTGTGTGTGTGTGTGTGTGTGTGTGTGTGTGTGTGTGTGTGTGTGTGTGTGTGTGCACAAGTATACAGTGAGCATACAACGTACAGGAAGACAAGAATACTTTTTGTGAGTGGATGGCTGCCAACATTATCAGACGCTGAGTCAGGCTCTTATGGCTGTATTTAGGCTTCTAAATAGAAGTGGCCTGATTTTCAGATGTGCTCAGCAACCCCAGCTCCAATTGACTTCAGTGGGCATTGGCTCAGTCCCTAAGACACTGGAAATGTCTGTCTTTAGGGCTCACTGGGCCCCGGGATGCAGGGCAGTTGTAGGGCTAGACCAGAGTAATGGCATAGCCAGTGGAGCATCAACTACACGCGTCCATTGACCATTCCAGGATTCCTTCTGTGCACACACAGTCCCTGCAGAAGTCCCCAGTACTCTGCCCTGTTACTGAGACATTGGGCTGGGGACAGGATTGCATGCTAAGACAGGGACCACAAATTAGATGAAGGCTGTCACCTTCTTCTTGCTGAGAATATGCCCTTTTTCGTTTCGACTTTTAAATAACTGCATATGAGTTAGGGGCATAATGCACGGCTTAACTCTGCATTCTTGCCTCCAGCGGTGTCTGTGAAGTCCTTAGCATTAGTTACATGCAGGCTTTAGTGTATCTGAGTGACCTCAATTTCTCTGCTTTCAGTCAATGTAGGACCTCTCTGCTGTCTCAGGGTGTGTCTACACTACCGACCGGATCAGCGGGCAGTGATGGATCCAACGGAGGTCGATTTATCGTGTCTAGTCTTATTGATTCCTGTACACCACCACCACGAGAGGCACAGGTGGAGTTGACAGGGGAGTGTCAGCAGTCAACTCACCGCGGTGAAGACACCATGGTAAGTCGATCTAACTACGTCAACTTCAGCTATGTTATTCACGTAGCTGAAGTTGCGTAACTTAGATCGATCCCCTTCCCCCCCAGTGTAGACCAGGACTCAGATTTTAAAGCGGGGGGGACAATGCGCATCCGTTAAAATTCCTCATTGCTGCAGAACAGGCTTTTTCCCCCAGTTAGTTGAATGCATCTACTTGCTGGCATTTATGTCCCCTGGATGGTTCTTTGTTCTGGAAATGATAGTACCCATCGGTGTCCAACGTACCTATTAAAAAAGAGCCTTGACTCTCTATCTCAATCACATTCCAAAATTACTTCCATCTGACCCTGAACCTTGAGCTGCAAATTGACTGACCTCGAGGCATG
Organism: Gopherus flavomarginatus; assembly: GCF_025201925.1. Taxonomy (NCBI): domain Eukaryota; kingdom Metazoa; phylum Chordata; order Testudines; family Testudinidae; genus Gopherus; species Gopherus flavomarginatus. The sequence goes on along the minus strand of NC_066626.1, from coordinate 18,930,181 downwards.
ATCTAAAATAATAACACCACGAATAACAGGAATGGTGGCACGCTTAACCCCTTCCATGCTAGCCATACGTCATTCCTGTGTCCCCTCGGCAGTCTCTAAAGAGCATTCACTTATGAGACTAGAATGCCATGGAAGATACTGGAACTGTCTAACTGACTGAGAGAAATGTATTTCCCCCATGCACCTAGTCCACTGCCTGTCAATGGAGAGGTTAAAGAAAAGAACTGGGGTGGAAAAATCCATGCGTCCTATAGAATATAGCAGATTAAAAACGAGCAACATCTGTAGAAAGAAAGAAAGAAAGAAAAAGGGAAATAGCACATGTAGTTGCAAAGATGAAGGTTGGGGACTGATTTAGATAAACACCCTCTGTGAGGGGTTTCTTGCAGGAAATGTATTTATCGAATCAAGAAAGCAATAAATTGAGGAGATGATCTTTATCGCAGCTGCTGTGCTCAGGAGAAATGAGCCCAATGGCTGTAAAGATAACAAACTAGATTTAGTTGACAATTTGCTTTCAGTAAAATGCCAAGGCTGTAAATAATTTAAAAATGGCCTGTCATTCATTCGCCAGCTCTTCTACAGGAACATCTAATCGATGCAAAACACATTTCTTAAACAGTGTATGAGAAACCAAAGCACTGAGCACACGCACTGGAGTCTGACGACCACACACTGGAGTGGCTTGTATGGGATGCATGCACGGAGTTACTATGGAGAGTAAATTAAACTGCACCCCAGGAGTCAAACTTGCCGACTTTATAAGAGTGTTTATTAAATAATCACTACTTGCACCTCTGCTTTCACTGAGAGGAACTAGCATATGTCTTTGAATATGTTGCACAGGAAGATGACTCATTTGGTCACCTTGTCTAATATGAATAATGCATAGTGAAAAAGGGGGAAAAATCCCCAAAGCTCTAAGCTCCTTGTTTTTAGATGAACTCTTCTTTTTAATTATTATTTAGAGGTCACATCTGTCTTCCAAAATAACTGTTATACTCTTCTGTCACTGCAAAGTCCACTCTTTTGGGGGGAAAACACACAGCGCCACAAACTAATCTGAGATTATCCAAGCAAACTGACACTGGAAATTTGAGATGTGAAAATCTAATCCTGATAAAAATGACCTAAGAGGATATCTGCTGGATTTTGTTTTTCTCCTGACTTTCTAATCCATTCTGGGGGAAATCCATCCATCCATTCATGTTTCGATTAAGTAACACTGATAATGCTAGGCTGTGGAAGGTAGCTACCTGAACCCATGTTAAGACTGCACTGAAATTGACTGCTCATATTTTGCTTAGAAAACAGAGGCTTTGCTTTTGTTCCTTTGGTATTTCCTCCTTCTCCCCAAATCAAAATAGCTAGTCAACATAGCCTGCGTTTTTCCCCTCAGCCTATTATTTTCTCTTATCTCAAAAGACAGGGGTCAATTTAAAATCCACCAAGCCTAAAGGATAAGCAGCAAAGTGCAGGAAAAATACAAAAGTACATCTCTGGAAGCTGAGACATGGAAATCTAGTACACAGTATTGTTCCCGCTACAGATGAATGGTGCATTTGCAGTACTAATATGCAATTAAGATGTTATTCTGAATGGATCTGCTCTGCATTTAGCACATATGTAAAAGAAGAATTTCCATTAATGCATTTAATTTTGATTTTCAATTGCAGGGCCAAATTTTTGCTTTCCGTGACTCCATTGGACCCGTTGCATATTAAACCAATAGCCGTTTTGAAAGCGCATGTATTTACATAACATACAAGGCAATAGGTAACACTAACAATAGTTAACATTCCATAAATTAATGTAAAACAATAGAGAGATCTATATTATATGTAGATGCTAGCATATCTGTTACACAGTTATTAATCTCTAGTAACTGCATTTTTATAATAGCTGTATGATAATTGCATTTTCCATCTCAGTTCACCTTAAATAAATCAATCAAGATTTCCATTATCTATCTATCTATCTATCTATCTATCTATCTATCTATCTATCTATCTATCTATCTATCTGTTGTAACTGATCTACTGAATCTAAAAGAAAGGCAAACCTGGAATCCTCGATTTAAAATGTTAACTATGAGCTATTCATACTATTATATCATGGTATTTGAAGGCAGAGAAGAGGAATCATTGAATGGTTCCTGTCTCTCTTTGTCCCAAGGTTATCCAAAGTTAGTTTCATTTTATATACACATATAAAAGAGCTTTTTCCTGCAGCAAACCTATTTAAATCCCTTTGCAGATCCTGAACAATATGTGCTCAGGCACAGCTTCTCTTGGGGTTTCACTCTAGGCTACGTATAAATATAAGTATATACAGCTCTTGAAGTGACATTAAAGATGACTTAGAGTAGATGGTTCCTGGAACCTAAAAGGTTGATTCCTCCTGCATAAAAGGAAAGTCGGTAGTGAGAGGATCTCAGCAACAGGGAAAGGATAGGTTTGAAATTGCTTCAGATATTCCCCTGGGAGCTTGGTAACACATGCAAAGGAAGGAGCAGATCCTTGCAGTGAATGCAAAACAAATAAACCAGGCAGCTAAATCAGCTCCTCTTAAATGCCAGCTGTCTGCTCTCTCTCTCTGATGTTCATGAATTCAGGGGACGCTCCTGTCATGGTGGTATCGCTAAGGATCAGTTGGTTGGATGGATGATAGGACCTGGTTGAATAATGTGCTTGGAAAAGGGATGAGGTCAAGCAGAGACTGCTGGATTTGACTTTTAGCCTGAGCTTGAACAAACTTCACTGTAAAATAAGTATGCTGTTGGTATCACATTCCCTGCTCCCTCTCCCTCTCCGTGCCCCTGCCCCCTGCACCCACTCTCTTTCTGCAATGCACTGGAACAAATACAGTTACGCAGCATGACCTTTCAAGAATAGACAGGCCAACATAGTTGTGCCATCAAAAATGAGGCTGTGTGGACTTGTTAGGTCACATTCGCTATTACTGTGGTTGATGAGCATTTCAGAGTATGGCTACCCTTAGCCTGGTTTTATCTGTTATGTAGGTTGACCCTGGGGCTATCCTTTTTAGTTTATATTCTGTTTGGGGAGGGGTGTATCTGCTATTGCTGAGGTGCAATGTTCCTGGGAGTTTCTCTGTTTCTGTTATGTAATCTTCATCATTGACCGTGTATGAGGACCAACTGATTTCTGTAAAAAGGGGGATAATGATTAGAGATGGTTAAAAATGTTCACCAAAAATTTATTTCTATTTTTCATTGACAATCAGTATTTCAACCCCCAATTTTAATTTTTTTTGTTGTTGAAAATTTGAAATTCTGAAAATGTTGACCAACTCCGTAGCTGGCTGAAAGTCAGGATTAATTTTGCTATGAGAATTTTTTTGCAAAAAATTCATCCCATTTTGGATTGAAATTCTAAATTTGGATGAAAAAATGTAATTGAAAAATCTAAATTCAGAAAGTTTCCATCGGTTCTGCTAATGATGCTTACTGGAGTGCTTTGAGGTCATTGGGTAAAAAAATACTTTATTTATTAAAAGGTTTTTTTTAAATAGATTTTTAGAATGTCTGACAATTCAGAGATAAGAGACTTCAACACGCAAGCTGTATGTACTCTGCCTACAAACCCCGCCAGGAGAATGTCACCTAAAATCAGAAGAGGCAGGAAATGCAACACCTGACATTATGTAGAGTCAGTTCTGCAATAGTGAGCAACATTGCTTTCCAGTTTTTGTCATCTCCCCTTTATTCTGCACGGACAATAAGGATAGTCATTAAGTGTCTGCTTTACTTCGGCAAATGAGGTAGTCTGGGGTCTGTGGCCATTATTTAATAATGGGTGGGTGAAGATGGGGACGTGATTGCATGGGGTTATTGGAGCCTCCGATCCATATCAGGAAGGAGAATGAAAGAGTTATAGAGATCATTGAACTTAGTATGGCGGATATGACTTTGTTCCATTTCTGCTGCCTTAGCTTTGTGATTTGTCTGCGTGGCTGATTGTACTGAAGTAGCATGTGGCAACTCTACATAGCGGGTAAGGTTAAAATCTATTAGGGGTGCGGGGGTGGCCTATAACTTTTGAAGGATCTAAAAGTGCTTGAATCCCATAGGTTCTGCTAAGTCAGATCTGAGAACCTGATCAGATATTCCTTAACGTCCTATTACAGATTTAGGGTCTGATCTAAGGCCCACTGAAGTCAATGAGAGACTTTCCATTGACTTCCATAGCCTTTGGATCAAGCCCGTGCTGAGCCACCTAACAGGATAAGAATAAGAGGGCAAGGTCAACAGTGGAAGGTGGTTGCCAACTAAATGAGACTTTAAAAAGTCTGCAGGGTTTTAGGGGCTGCTGAGAGGCTGAGAGAGTTACAGAGTGTGGCATAAAAGGGGCCCTAAAATCCCCACCTCTGGCTGGGGGAGATTCCCTCAGCTCCACTGTTGTGGAGATCCCCTCACAAGCCCTGGGACGGGGTGAGAGGAAGGCAGGAGGAGTGTGTTGATATAGCTGGGTCTACACTGGGGCTTGGGCCAGCATACCTCAGTGTGGAGCATGTTCTTTTCCACCCCCTGACCAGCGTAGCTATGGCGACCTAGCTTGGCAGTAGACCATGCCTACATTTTGCTGGGGGCCTCTCCAGCCCCTGGAGCAGGCCAGAATTGGGAGTGCACAGAGGTGACTTCAAGCTAGCTTAGCCCCCCCACCCCCAGCTGGGCTGCAGTTCTGGTAGAGATTCATAGATTCCAAGACCCGACATGACTGTTGTGATCACCCAGTCTGACCTCCTGCCTAGCACAGGCCAGAGAACCTCACCCCATGATTCTGGAAGGTTCAAAAACCCTAGCAATTAATTCTAAAATTAACCATGAAACCTTCCCCCCAGTATGCAGAGGCCCTTGTGTACCTGGATTTCAGATGAATGAAACCCACATGGAGTTTCCTGACCAAGCTATTTTTGAGATATAAAAAAACAACAACAAAAAAACCTGCACATTGGAAGGCTCTTCAAACATGGCAAATCTGTCATTTTCCTGACTCTCCAATCTCTAATGTTCTTTATCTAATTCATCTCAAAACGGAGGGAAAAGACATTAATTGCACAAGAGACCACAAGCAAGAATGGGGATTGGATTTGCTATGAGAACTGTCAAGGGCGGCGGAGGGAACAATCAAAATCTGACTTAGCCTGGAAGGCTTGTTACAGCCTTAATAATGAAGTTGCCACCACAGTCATATTTATGTACACACTGTGTACACGAGAGAGAGAGAGAGAGAGAGAGAGAGAGAGAGAGATTGCAGGGTTTTAAATGTATCATCATTCTTAGGAGAGGCTATCGTACTGCAGGTAGAGCAATGAGCCAGATTTAGCTCTGAGTCAGCTCTTTCCCAGCCAGGAGATAATTGATCCAACGAGACAGTGACACAGCAAAAATAAGTAGATAAATATGGACTTGACATTATTACTTCAGAAAAACATTCGCACACACACACAGCCACACCCACACCCACACATGCATCCATCAATGTCGGCTTTATAGAGAGATCAAGCTGGGAGAAGGGAGGACAGGAGAGGCGTCCTGGATGAAGACGAAGGCGGCATTAAAAATCGTGCATGTGCAGTCAAAAGGAGAGCAGAGAGCTGGAGAATCTTTCCTCTGGGCTTGTTGAGCTGAGAGCCCCCCTTGTTCAGCCCTCCCACTTCTCTGTCACTTCATGGCACCCTTTTCTGGAACAGGATCCACTTTAGTCAGCTCCATTGTGCCCCAGGGCTGGCAGCATGATTTGGGGGATCGCAGGCCCTGTGCTGTAGGGAGGGAGCTGGGTCCTGCATTACCTCTCTCTGCTGGAGGGGATGACGGGACAGGGAGCTGCTCCCTCATCCAGTCCCTCAGCTGGACCAGGAGGGAAGCTCACTCTGATGCCAGTGAGAGAATCAGATCGGCATCTGGGCTGCTCTTTGTGCCCGGCACCCTGTGAAGCACTGAGTATGCTTGAGTTCAAGCCCAGTCTTCCTGCTTCCCTTCCCACCTGCACACCCATAACCCACCTCTGGACCATGTAGCCATCTCCGAGCTAACCTGGGAGAGTGATAGATTCTGTTGGGATGTAAAGAAAGCTTTCAAGGCCTGGTGCATTATTCAGGTCTTAGATGAATGTCCCCCTTCTCCCCCTCTTAACAACATGCCCTTTAAAGACTCTATGCCTTTCTTTTTAGCAGTCTTTTGACCTCCAGTCTATTGATCTCCAAACACCCTTCTTCCCTGTTTTCTTCAGATTACCATGGAGCTGCACCTGTCCCTTAATGCTCAGATTCCCCTGTCCCTGCCTCTGCCTTGCCAGAGCTGTTTAGCAGAGTCTGGCTGATCTCTCTTAGGAAGCCTGGCAATGGGGAAGCTTCGCTTCCCAGCAGACATGAACATTTCACAACCGGTTTGTCGCTCCCTTTGGAAGCAGCCGTTTCGCTCCTCTCAGCGAAAGCTGCTGTCCTTTGCCAATGTCGGTTGCTATGTCTGAGCCCTTCATTTTGCATTCTGTGCACTGTGGAGACTGGGCGAGTGAAAGGGGAAAAGTTAAAGGGGGGGGACCGTAAAGATCATAAAGATACTTTCCACAGACTCCTGCTGCAGCCTTGTGCTCATTTATTTCATTTTCGTTTGTAACAGAAAGCGTCCCCTGATTTTCATTGGCCCCTGCCAGAGGGAAGAGAGGGCTGGATCTATCAGGCATTGATCTCTGGGCTAATGGGAGAGACTGTGGTGTGATCCTGACGCAGCCCACTGACAAGCCAGGCAAGGGCCCAGGGGAGCGGCACTGAGCTGGAGAGCATCAGCAGCGCCAGGCAGGTACGGAGCTTGACAGCTGGGGAATAGCCAGGAGGCGCCTGGATGGTGGGAGCAGGCTGGTGAAACAGTCACACCCCAGGGAAAGTTAGTTTGTCACTAACAAATATTGTTCAACTTTCTTTACCTTCATCCCTCCCGCTCATCCTCGTCAGCCTCTCTCAGCGTGAAGTCACCCCTTCTGGGAGGCAGCAAGTACGTGGGCACTGTACATACGCACTAGCAACACCCAAGGATGCATAGTGATCAGCTGGTAAGAGAAATCTTGATGGACGGTTCCCACAGCACCAGCTTTCCCCGAGGCAGGCCATTAAACTGGATTGTGCAGACAGCTGAACACACTAGCTGGTGTCTCCTAATGGCCACACGACAGACAGTGTCATGTTATTGTTATTATGGCAGTGCTTGGAGACTCCAAATGTGATCAGGGCCCTGTTGTGTTAGGCACTGTACAGAGATGTAGTGAGAGATGCTCCCTGGCACAAAGAGCTTAAAGTCTAAACAGACCAGGGATGCAATCTTCTCACTCCCATCATGCCGATGAGGAACTCGGAATTAAGTGACATGTCAAAGGTCACAGAGGAAGGCTGTGGCAGAGCCAAGAATTAAACCCAGACCTCCTGAGTCTCAGGCCAGTGTCTGGCCCACAAGGTCTTGCTTTGTCTGAAAGGATGGTTTTGTGGTTAAGGCATATGCAGAAGACCCTACAATATGTGTTTAAGGGCAGGGGCTTGCACAGTGGCAAAAATATAGTAAGCTGGATAATTCGTTGTTCTTTTTATGCCGCTTGGTTGAGGACAGGAAGAGGAAAGCATCAGAATGTGGTCAACCAACAGGGGAGGGTCCAATAAAGTAATGAATATTCACTTAATAATTCTTGGCTGTCACATAGATTCCCCCCCCCCATCACCCAATCTACCATGGTGCAGTCTGAACTACCATATTAAAAATGGTACTGTTGGGCCATTGTCACACTACCATGGTTAGCAGCGAGTGTAAGCTGTAAAGGGAAAAACAACAATTGTCTCATCCTGGATTTCTTCCAGATTCCATTGCACCCCATGATAGGTAATAAGTGAGCATTCAGTGTTACCATAGTGAGATCGCGTGTGCATAGGAGACCAGACCAGAGGATCTGATCCAACGGCCAAAATAAATGTCAGAATAATGCCATTGTCAATAAACCTATCTGTCTTCACAACATCATACCACACCTGGGAAGCACAATGACACATTCAGACATATGGCTCCGTGTTTTAACCATTAATTCCCCACTGGTGCGAAATGAATAGCAATGATACATCGAAATTCATGCCTGCAAGGTCCTAGAGTATGTGAGTTGAAAAGCCGGGCCATCCTATCTGCCAGCCAGTGCCACACTGGAGAAACACTGAAGGGCAACATTTGTTGCTCGTATCATCCATTTTAATGTTTAAGCCTTTCTTGCTAGATGAATAGCTTTTAAAAATGTTTTTTTCTCCTTTTGATTTTAACTTGGCTCAGATCTAGTGCTATTTCATCTGCTCTGTAAGAGCATCCATTGATACAGCATTATTTTAATCCAGGCACACTGTTAGTTTTTAGGAAAGGCTGACAAAAAGCTGCCGGTATTTGTTCCAGAGATTTTTTAGAGTGAAAGAGAATTCTTAACCTTCACTGCTGGTGACTGCGGACAACACGGCTTGCTCTTAATCATGCATTGTTGATGCAAGGGCTTAGAAATTTTTTTTTCTATAAAGAAATATCCCTGGACTAATGAATGTCATCAAGTCAAAAAGCTGCAGAGATCTAAATCAGCAGAAGAATGTGCCACTGAACACAACACCAATTTTACTGTAGAAGAGATGAATGATAAGGGACTTTTGGTCTACAAAGTGTATCATGTAACTATGCCTGTTATTTGTGAGAAGACTTGAACTTGTATGGCTGAACTTACTTTACCCAACGCTTATATTATAGAAGAACCAGTAACAACAAATAAACAGAAAAAAAGACTCAGCCCTGTCTGCAAAGGTCACATCATTTTCAATTATTATTCAACATCAGCAGGCAGGGCTTTAAAAGAGGAGAGAAGCAGCTCAGAAGGAGGCGGGCAATGGATGGGTGCTCTGAGAGTCAAAGTGATGCACTTTGCCTGAAGCCTCACTACACGGACCAAGGGAGAACCTAGGAAGGAGAGAAGCGACTGAGTGTGCAGATCAGAGATTTGAGAGAAGGGCTTTACCCTGATGCAGATGACCGGGTGCCAGGGTAGGAAGTAGTCCAGGGAAGGCGGCAGCTTGACAAACCAAGGGGCTGTGTGTAGCCACCTGTCGTTGGGCCCTGGACTAGAGCTCAGTGGAGAGGGTGGGGCCTGAGCCTACTTTGCCCCCAGCATATAGCACAGCACCAGGGGCCTCCAGGTAAGATGGGAGACCTACTAGGACTGACCTTGATTGTTCAAAGACCCAGTCCCCCTCCTGCAGTGCAGGAGGGGAGAACTGGAAACCCCTGCCTGAGCACTAGGCGGCCTGCGGGTGATGGTGCACCTTTTACAGGAAGTATTGTGATTCCCATTTCAAAGATGAAGTGACATACCAATCCCATAGGAAGCCTGTGGTAAAACCAACAAATGAACCCAGTTCTGTTAACTCCCAGACTAACTTCTGTTAACTTTTTGGATTCGATCACATTCCCTGCACTGAAGGGTTTCCAATCGAATGGCTTGATCCTGAAAACTATTAATACTGGGTATAGAACTTGCTACAGTGAGAAATTTCATTGAAGTCACTAAAAAAAATTTTTTGCCCGCTGATTTCCACTAATAAAAACTGTACTTGGTATTAAGAATCATGGCCTAAGTAAGAGAGGACAAACAAATGCAATGGGTTTCACAAAGATGCGGCACATCCATTTACTCAAACCATGTTGCAATCTGGATTTAATGTAAAACAGGCTTTTGAGCAGACTTTTCTATGAGGATGCACCAGAAATTAAAAGATTCCATAAACACTAAGCTAAAATCTAGTCAAATGCATGCCAACCGCCTACCAGAGGCTTTCATGGCTAATATTGATCACATTATTGATTTGATTCATGCTGTGGACATCTCGGTAACTATTGACAAAATGCCTGAGATGATTGGGAATAAAGTGGTACACTGCTTGTGACCTTACCTGATAAAGCAAATGGATGGGTCAGGCAAACCAGTGGAGTTGGTCTGCTTATTGGTTGTGAATAGAACTGGTCAGGAAACAGAAAATATTTTAATTTTTTTTTTTAAATTGGCAATGGGTTTTTTTTTTCCCTCCAGGTTCTCCATCCAGACTACATCTCCCATGATGCACCATGGCCAGGGAATCCCATGATGCACTACCTCCCTTCTCCAAATGGGGAGACCGTGCTGCTTCATTAGAGATGTATTCTGATCAGGGAGCCTGGTCTATAGAGAAGAATGGCAGTTTGTGGCACCAGAACTGCAACTCCCATCAAACACTGCAACAGCATTTCCAAATCAAATATTTTGGAGTTTGACCAACATTTTTTGGTATTTGAATTTCTGCTAGAAAAAAACCCAGTTTTTTACCAGCTCTATGTGCTTTGTATTAAACTTGGCCCAACCTGCACCTGCTAATCCTTGCAACATCTATCCTGTCTCTGGCCAATATATGGTCAAAAATATTTTTAAGCTTCTTTCATTTGTGTCCATGCAGTGAGCCACCAGGACCTAATTTTAATACACCTTGAAGTAACTACAAAAAAGTGACAAAGTGGCACTGTCTTGCAGTTGCCACGGAGAAGAAGCAGCTGTATAGCTAAAGAGTAGAAGCCCTTTTTCAAAATCCCAGTGCTAGTTACACAGCCAAAATCTCTAGTCTACGGCCATGCACAGATCTCCCCTAACTTACAGCCTGCCTAGAGGCATCCATGGATCTTTGAAACTATAGCTCATCCTGTGTATGTGCAAAGAGCATATAAGCAGTACTTTGCCCACATGTGAGATTTGTTGGTAACTGGACTCTTGGAAATCAGTAGCAACACCTTGAATTGCACTAAAGGACACCACAACCACATTCAAACCCTATCGTTAATCGCAGCCAAGTCAGGGGATTATAAAGGTTACAATGCTATTGTTGCTCCACATTCCAATTACAACACGGTTGAAATTTGTACTGTATCCTGGACTACCCATGTCCCCATTACTGAGCTAAACTCTCAGACTAACCATGTAACATTTAACCACATTTGGTGGGACTTCCGTAGGGGCTCAGTGCTGGCCCAACTCAGTGACGTCAATGGAAGTGTTGCTATTGCTTCAGTGAGAGAACAGTTACGCTAAAGCTGAGTGATTTTTGAAAATCCCACCCGTTTGTAACTTGGTCAGGAGAGAGCAGTGGTGTAGCCAGAATCCTGTGGCAGTAAGAGTTGTTACAGTTGAGCTAGGTCCTAATAGTCAGCTTGGTTGGCACCCTCAACAGAGAGACCAACTGTGTTGCCGCTTTTTCATGTTTCATAATGGAATGTACCTGATCTCTGAGCTGGAGTCCACTGAAACAAGGCCTCTCCATTTCTGTGTTTTACCCTGGTGGGTTTTTTAAAAACTAGAATTGACAGTTGAATCAGTCTGTGGGATTTCACTCTAGATTCCCTGGATTCTGTGAATGTGACCAGAAAAAGTCTCATCCATCTCGCTTTCTCTCCTTCTCTGTCTTATACACACATTCACAAATGATGCAATCAAAGCTGGAGGTGAAGCAGGATCCCAGAAGGGAATGCCGGTGACTAATACTCTCAAAGACTCTTCTCTCCAATTCTCTGCAGGGCTTACAGCGTAAAGACGCCGCCGACATATTACTGTACATTGGGGACCTCACAACATTGTGATGAGCGGCACAGCGAGTGGAGTAGCTAATGAATTTTACTTGGAGCATTCGGGAAAGGTTTTCATGACATTATCCTTCTCTATTTTAATTATTGATCAGGTGTGGTTCTCTGATGAGACGAGATTGTAAGAAAGAGGTTTTCAAAACAAAATAAACCTCCCCAGATTTCAGTTGATAAGGCAGCATAACATATTTTCCGGTATGATTCTGTGGCACAGCTCCCGTGTCACTGTAAAGCTGACGACTTGTAACATATAGGCAATGTAGGGAAGATGTTGGTTCGTTATTAAACATACCATAAGCATCAGCCCTTCAGGAAGGGTGCCTTTAGCCGTCAGCGTACTTGTCATGTCATAGGATTTCTGATCATCCATATTCACAGCAAAATGTTCCCAATTGGCAGAATGGAAGAGAAAATCTAGCAGTGACCTGATACTTTGAGAGCCTGGGAGAGTTAAGGTTAATTGCAACCTTATTTCTAGCTTAGATACCCCCAATGCCTCTCCTACTTATCTTGCTCCCCTCCCCCCCTCGAAAACCATCTGCACTGATTTGAGCTCAGCTATGTTACTGACTTTCACTGCAAGCTATTAAAGTGTAACCAGAGAGCTCTTATAGCTGACAGGGAGGCAGGTCATGTTCCCTTGTTTGCTTGTTACAGAGATGGCATTGGTCACCTCTCAGCTGTTAACACCAGTCAGAAAACATCCTTGCTAGTGGGGGTTCCGTGCATTCCTGCAACCTGCCCTCCCCCCGTCAATCACTTTCCCGTATTCCTTGGGTGCTGAAAACAAGAAGCAGGTAGCTCAATAAAACTGTGCCATGGAGAAGCCCTGCCAAGACGGTAGGTATTAGATTGCTGGATTGCAAAAGAGGACTTGCAGTACACACTGTTTTCATGAGGTGCCTGGCTAGCAGAAGGCATTGCTATTGCCAAATTTAGAGCAGGCCCTTGTTCACTATTAATATGAGTACACATCCTGAGCAGAGCTCATTGCAAGAGCAGGGCCTTAGAGTATTCCTGTCTCTTCATTCCTTTCTCTCAAATGCATTCCTCCATGTCACTGCCACTTTGCCATGCTTCCCCACGGTAGGGGCATAGTGCCCAAGCTCACAGTCAGTCCCTGGAGACGTAGCTTAAACTGCAGCCTGAGAGTTTCCTGCATGTGGCCATCCTCAAAATCTTTGATTTCACATGCTGGATTAATGGGGAAAATCACCCTTGGTTTGATTGAGTGTCTGGCCTGGAAAACTGGTGCTCTCACAAATGTGCTCTTTTATGTTGTTCATGTTTACATAGAATAGCGTTGTAGCGGGGTGAGCACCCACTCCAGCCCTGCAGAGGGCTGGGACTGGGGAAGGGAGCAAAACCCCAGCTGATTGGGGGAAGTGGCTGCAGGTGGGGCCATGCCCCAAACAGACTAACCGGGCCTTATAAGAAGGCCAGGGCAGCCAGAAGCTCAGGAGTCTCTCTGCTTGTAGAGAAAGAAGAGCTTGGCTGCTAGGAAGCTGAGCAGGATACTGGGAGGGAGCGGAGCTGGGGAGCTCTGGCCCAGGAAAGCCCTAAGCTGCAGCCCTAGTTGAGGGCCTAAGACCAGTACTGGGGCTGCAGAGGGGCAGCCTAGCTATAGAGAGAGGCAGCAGGTCCAACCCAACCTTGCCTGTGATGAGTGGTGTATAGTGCACTCTGCCCCAGGGAGTGCGGCTAGATGGTGACTGGCAGTAGCTTTACACTGAGGTGGGGTTAGTGGGTGGGGGTTTCCCTGAGTGGGGAGACCTAGTGTGTGGGGGTACTGCCGGGGGGCAGCAACCTGGATAAAGGGGACTGGGTAGGGTGACCAGACATCCCGATTTTATCGGGACCGTCCCAATATTTGCTTGTTTGTCCCGCGTCCCGACCAATGTTAGGTCAGGACACTGGACAAACAAACAAAGTCTCCAAAGCCCGGAAGGGCTTGTGCCCTCCTCTGTTCCGACTCCGCCCTCTCCTTCCCCATTGGCTCCCTCCCCAAATCCCTGCCTCTTGCCAAGCACGCCGCGCCCAGGAGACGCAGGGGAGCGCGGGGCCGGGGTGAGTGTGAGTCCGGCCTGGCCCCGAGCAAGCAGGACTCTGGCAAGGCGGTACCTGGAGGGAGAGTAGGGGGATGGCCCCCGGGGCCAGGCGGCGGCTGTTCTCCCCACCTGGCAGCGGGACTTGGGAGCAGCTGCTGCTGCAGCTCCCACTGCCGCAGGGGGAGGAAGTGGCCAAGCACGTGGCACCCAGGGCCGAGCCCGGGCCTGCTGTGGTTACCCAGCAGCGTGCACACTGCGCCCAGCCCCTGGCCAGTCACGTCTGGGCTGGCTGCCCATCTGGTGCAATCCCATGGCGGAGGCATTGGCAGCCCAGCCCTGTTCGTTCCCCTGCGGGACCCGAGTGGGATGGGGAGGCTGGGGCCTGCTGCCCCCACTCTGGGGCTGCCCGTGGGATTGCACCAGCTGGGCAGCCAGCCCAGACGTGACTGGCCAGGGGCTGGGCGCAGCATGTGTGCTGCTCGGTCCCCGCAGCAGGCCCGTGCTTGGGGGGTTCGTGGGCGCCAGAGCTGCAGCCGCCGAGCTTGGCCAGCGGCCGCTTCCTCCCCCCGTGGCGGTGGGAGCTGCAGCAGCGGCTGCTCCCGAGTCCTGCTGCCCAGGTGGGGAGAACAGCCGCTGCCTGGCCCTGCAGGCCACCCCCTACTCTCCCTCCAGGTACCGCACCCGAGTCCTGCCTGCTCGGGGCCAGGCGGGACTCGCACTCATCCCGGCCCCGCGCTCCCCTGAGTCTCCCGGGCCTCCCTCCAGTGCTTGCGGAGGGAGGAGGAATCGGGGGTAGAGGATTGTTTGGTGTTTTTTTGCTCTGCCACCATTTTTTTCCCTCTGCCCCCGCCCTGCCCCCCCCCCACGTCCCGATATTTGATCTGGGTGATCTGTTCACCCTAGGACTGGGGTCCTGGGAGGGGTACAAGGGTCAGCAGTAAGGCGGATCACCAGCCTGCAGAGGGCGTTCCTGGGTTGAAGAGCTAATTCCTATGGACGACCAGCAGGAGGCACTGCAGGGGTGAGTCCACTCCCTTACAAGCTTATTGTGAGCATCTAGGGAGACCAGACTTATTCAGATCAGATCTCCCATGTTGCCAAAGGGATGGGCACAGGGAAAAGCCAGCTAACAGTTCTGATAGTTAAGCACATTTCTGTCCAGTCATTTCATATCAGAGCATTTTCCATACGCCTGGAATCATTCACTAATGCTCAGAGCCTAATAAAAACACACTCTTCTGTATGATAACAGGAACCGAGGAACCAGTCAGGATTAAATTTTCTGAGAGAAATGCCTTTGCCAGGATGTAAAGAGTGAGTGGTTTCATGATCACATTACTACTGAAATTAACTAGAACGATACAAGTGTATGGGAAGCAAGTTCAGGTGCCTAAGGACAACACACCTGTGAAATGTGTCAGTCGTTCCTGCAACCATAAGGAAAGTGAGCTAGTCAAAACCTGAAGCTGCGGTGGAGTGGCGGATACCCACTAAAATGCCATGTGCAGTCTATAGCAAATTGCTGGGTTTCCACTTAACTCACAGATAAGTCCATGGATAAGTCATTAACGTTTGGTTTGTTCGTTTATTTGTTTAATGGACTCTTAGAAGGTTTCATGCAGCTCTTATGTTAGTGATTCTTTCCTAAAGAGCTGAGCAAAGCCTTGGAAGTGCCAGGAATCATCATGTGGGGGACTGAACTAGACCTCTCAAGGTCCCTTCCCGGTCTGTGATTCTATGTGAGTCATCTAGTTCTGAGCAGACATTGTTCAGCTTTAACATTCCCAGCAATATTGCTTATAAGAAAGAAACTCTGCTGCCCTGAGTCATCAATGATTTTGTCTGCTTTCTAGTTACACCAATAGATTGGGCCAAAACATGAATCTCTTATCCCATAGCCTTTGAACTTTGATGGTTCAGATAAAAACAGAATTCAAATCCAAATTAGCCCTTGCATTTGCTTTGAGGTTTCGGGGATGCCCCCACAATACCTGGCCTCTTTACCCCATCTTTTACACAATAATACACACAAGCACCAAGAATGTCCTAGAACAAAACTGTGTTTATTATGGTGGCCTGGTAACTAGCAGAGGAAGGCGCTGAATAAATGAAAGCAAGAGTGGGGCCTCGCAAGTGAGCAAAAGATTTTAAACTGGCACCATCAAGATCTTCTCTACCCACAGGTATTTATATGATTCTTTACAGACCTTGTGATAGAACAATGTAGATGTGTTACTACAGGAAACTAATCTAATCTATCCATCTACTGTAAATAGTTATATGAC
This sequence comes from Gopherus flavomarginatus, assembly GCF_025201925.1. NCBI lineage: Eukaryota > Metazoa > Chordata > Testudines > Testudinidae > Gopherus > Gopherus flavomarginatus. Next base: position 18,914,162 of record NC_066626.1, on the reverse strand, counting down.
CCCCCCATCACCATAGCACCTCCAATAACACAAGCTAGAGCAGTTATTTCATTACTACAGTATACACCATACAAGTGCTATCTGTATATTAGCTGTTAACCTTGAACACAGTTTTCTCTCTTTCTTATATTGCAGTAGCACTTTAGGTCCCCAAACTGGGCCCCATTATGCTAGGCCCTGTACATAACAAAAGGATGGTCCTTGCCTGGAACAGCATACAGTCTACAATCTCCTGCAAACATTTACGGCACGTGCTTAACTTTACTGGCATGAGTGGTGCCATTGGGGCTAATTAAAGCTAATAAGATTTTTATCTACAATTAACTCAGCAGGAAGAGTGAAATTTCTGCACAGCACAAGTTAGTGTTGTGATTAGAGGCAGGACTTGGAGCACCACCGATTATCAACTTTGCCTGATGCATTATGGGACCCTGTTTTCAATTGTGTATAACTTTGCCAAACTTTAACGGTTCAGGCTGAAATTTTCCATTCCAGGGGTCTGCTTCGGGCTGAATTATTGGGGAAAATTTCAGCCAAAACAGTCCAGCTGTTTCCAAAACCAAGAGACAGATTGCATGAGGAGCCAAAAGTGAGGGACTGGGACTGGCTGGGCAAGAAGACAGAGGGTAGGGTGGCATTGGGGAACACAGACTGGTTGGTCAAGGAGACTGGGACTTGTCGTGTGGAAAGAGAGGGAGAGTGGGTGGGAAGCCTAGAAGCATAAGACTATGACTTGCTAGGCAAGAAGACCAGGATTGAGCTGAGAAGCTTGAGTGGAGACAGGGAATAGGACAAGGAGCGATGGATAGAAGAGACAGGACTGGGACAAAGCTGGGTTGGAGGGGATCACTGAAAGAGAAGTGGGAAGAAGAGCCTGTGCCCATTACACCACCTTCCCCTCCAGGACCTGGAACAGAACCCAACATCCCTGAGTCTCACCACCCCTTTGCTGTCAGCCAATAACTGTGCAATCCGCTGGCAGCGTGCCTCATCCCCCTCTAATACTGGTGCACATCGAGGATGATAACCTACTTCTGCCATCAGTTACTCAGTCAGCTCACGTGGCAGAGGTCTGTGTGAGGGCTCTATAGGTTCCAACCCTGCTGAAGACCCATGTAGATGGCAATATGAGGCCACATGATTGAATTTTTGTGTTTTCAGTTTGGCTTTTTAAAAATCTAGGAAAATATGCATACAAAAACCCCTACATTAAGAGAACACTACTAAGGTTGCAAAGTCAAGCACTCCGAAGCAAGGAAATGCTAGAATTAAGGTTGCCTGCTTCATTTGTTGCAGAAGTTGGATGGAGGCAGGAGATTGCAGGAAGAGAGAAGATGGCCTGATGATTAAGGCTGTTAAAAGCGGCCCTGTGGAACTGGCCTCTGTTCCTGACCCTGCCACAACATTCCTCTGTGGTGTTCACTGAAACCAAACTTTTCAGAGCTGGTCACTAATTGTGTCTTCCTCGCTTTCTCAGTGTCTGACCTGAGACCCTGAAGACTGATTTGTAGAAGTGCTGAGCACTCACAACAGCAACTGAAGTCTATGAGAGCTGGGCTTTGAATATATGAAGGGCTAAATATTCTGAAAAATCAGATTCTAGGTGTTCAAAGTGGACACTCAAAATTAGTGGATACTTTTGGCCATAATCTCGTTGTCCCTCAGTTCCCCATCTGTAAACTGGGATAACTCCACCCCTCACTTCCCCAAGGTACTGCAAAGCACTCAAATAATGTAATGATAAGCACCATAGAAAACCCATGAGGAATTTAATAATTCTGTCTTCAGAGTAGGATTTGAATCGTGTGTATTAAATAATGCCTGGGGAATCACACACTGAACAGGCAGAAAACAAAATATTGACTAGCTGCTTAGTAAATGAGCACCAGCCACCTTGTGCACTGAATGAGGCAGGGGCCAGAAAAATAGCATGTGATCACATAATTGAAAACTGTACCATAATGGAGCTGAATCAGATTTCACAGGCAACCTAAATTGTGGAATTTCCTAACTTCTGAGTGTTTGACTTTGCAACTTTAATAATGTTCTTTTAGCATAGGGTTTTTTGGTGTTATATATATTATGAATGTCATGTATAAGCCTTATAATTCCCTGTTAAAGCAATCTACTAAATCAGCGATTAATTCTGCATTTTTGTCCCTTACCAGGTACAGGATAATTGCAATTAGTTGTCAGTACAGCTTGGGGTTGGGTTTTTTTTGGAGTTTCCAGAAAGTAGCATTTGAATTTTGCCACGATTAAATATTCCAGTACTTGAACACAAGAGCAGGCACACTGGGTTAGACCAAGGGTCCATCCAGCCTAGCATCCTGTCTGCCAACAGTGGCCAATGCCAGGTGCTCCAGAGGGAGTGAATCTAACAGGCAATGATCAAGTGATCGCTCTCCTGCCATCCATCTCCACCCTCCGACAAACAGAGGCTAGGGACACCATTGCTTACCCATCCTGGCAATACTTGGCTTTTTCGCAAGGCCAGTCCCATATCCAAGGCAAACCCTGTCTCTCACTATGTGTTTGTGCAGCACTTAGCAGAATGGGCCCTGACCTCGGTTGGGGCCTCTATCCGCTGCTCTAATACAAAATAATAATAATAATGAATATACTATATTGCCACAAGGCACCTACAGTGGTAAGACGCACTGTTCTGCTTTGCACAGGAGAAGCACAAGAGAACAGAAGTTAGGACCCTAACTTTGAGGATCTAGGCCAGTGATCCCAGGAGACCCCAGAACTGTTTGGGCTGCCATGCTATTCAGTAGCTCTGCTCACAGGACAGGCTTTTCTGGCACTGTAGATGCCTGAAAATTCAGTTTGACTGGCAGCTGGTGAAATCCTTCCTGCTGTTTACTTAAAATACAACAGCCCAGTATGAGCTAGTGGGAGTGAAATGTGGAGGAAATCAGAAGCAGGAAAAATAGTTTAACCTCCTCCCTCCCCCAAATTAATTATGAAACCATATACTCTGGTCAATAGCAATGATAAACTGGAAAAAGATCCAGTGAGCAGCAAGTGGAAGCCAGAGTGGTGATAAATCCCTCATCAATCATAGAATCAATCTGATAACTTCTGTTCACTTGACATTAGTGTGCCATTAAGCTGCTATTAGCAATAGCTATGAATCTGAGTGCAGTTGGTTCCAGGGGTTAATATTAGCAGCCTGGGATGATATTAACCAGCAGCAATCCTTCACTCACCTCTTAAAGGACCTCTGCTCCATTTAAAAGCCCTGGCTATAGCTGATCCAGCTTCGAAACCTTGACCTATTGCTTTGGTGTGGCAGGAGATTTTGGACCGGAATTAATTACAACATGGCTCCATTTGCAGATCAATACCAGCCAATTAGAGGGCTCCCTGCTGAGGCCTGTCCCTGCGGAAGACTGGGTGAGCTTTGGCCTATGCATTCCATGTGCGGGTGCTGCTATTTGGGGGAACCAATAAAGTTGATGCTCCAGCTAGTAACTCATTTCACATAATGTTAATAGCACCAGGGCAGCTTCAAGATGAACATTCCCCTTGAATACGAGAGAGACATGCCAGCAAATGCTAAAGGAAGGCAGAGATGTAAATTATACAAGCAGTTCATCCGCACCTCACATGCTGTTCCATCAGCAATCAGTGACCTGAACCTTGGCTTGAAAGACTCACGTGGCAGCAAGAGAAATGGGGGAATTCTGTCTCCTCATTGAGTAACCCAGGCCAGGCAAAGCAGCAACTGTCTGTTATATTGAATTATAGACCATTGTCCCAGAATGCAAGTTTAAATGTCACCAACCAGTCATTCCGTTTAAAGGAGCATAGGTAAAATCTTGACCCAAAATTCGAGTTTTCTCTAAACAAGATTTTGCAAAACAACAGAATAATAGATTTGTCAAGGACAATAGAAAGATGCCTATGATTTTTTTAAAGTTTTTAATAATAAACATCTCCCTGCAGTATTTGCACCCAAACATTACATCCTATTAGTCCATGAGGACCTAGCTGAAAATGAAATTGACTAGAAACAAGAATGAAACTGAGCAGCCTATGTCCAGATGACAAAAATACAAAAAGTAAGCAAATAGCACAGGTGGTGAGAAGAGTGGCATACAGGTATGTAAGGTTGGAGAGAGGGGAGTGTGTGGTGCACCTTTAAGAACAGTGTCTGCTTCTGATCCCCAGCCCATCTGTAACAGACCACCCTGTGAGTCAGCCCAAATAGCTGCCATTGTAGAGGGATCCTCACACACTGTGCTCTCTCACGTAGACTTTGTATGTGTTCTTTCTTTCTTTGTTGATTCCTTTAAAGTAAAATAAAAGTTTCCTAGACTGCTCTTTGTTCTTGTCTTGAAAAAAACATAAGAAATAGATGGATTATTAAACTTCATGCAGTTGCTATCATTTATGGTGTTATTAGTAACCCTGATAAAGAATCTGGATTTTAAAAATATATGGACCAGATGCTCACACTTCCCCTGTGCTGAGGATTGAATCTAGCTCTTTGGCTTCAAGATATTTCTACACTGGTCATTGGCCTTTAAGGGCCAGGAAGCCTTGGGTCTGTTCACTTAGCCCTACTCTGCTACACCTGTACTGGGTGTTGGACTTAAGAGGAAGGAAGCCCAGCAGCTGAGTGCTGATTGGAGAGGAGACTAGATGGCTGTGAGGACTAGAGGAGGGAACAAGGCAGGTAATGGACAGTGGAAGACTCTAGGTAAGAAGACCTGGGAGTGGCTGCTTCAGAAAAAGCAAGGAGACACCCAAAGGAAGCCTGGAGGGGCTGGGGGGAGAGATGGAAAAGCTCCTGGCAAGGGTAAAAGCATGGCCCAGGGTGGGGAGTGGAAGACTGCTTGGAGTACAGGAGAGAAGACGGACTCCTTGAGAAAAAGGAGCAAGCTCAGTTTGGACTGAGGCAAAAACTTTGTGTTTTGTTTGTTTTTGGATTAGATACCCTGTAAGGGTTTGAAATCTCTAATGTGGCCTGGCTGGGGGGCTAAGTCACCTCTATGGCAGGAATGGCCTGCAGATTGTTGTGGGGAAACTGAAGCAGAAGTGCTGCAACAGCAGGTCTTGCTGTGATGGGCAGTCTGAAATCTTATAACAGTCATTAACGCACAGTTCATTTTGAAGCATTATTCAGAGGCTAGCAACAAGGTATCTTAGGTTCACGTCTGGCACAACTGCCTCAGCCTTGGACAGAGAGTGGAGGACTGAAAGGGGGACAAGAGACAAATGGGGTATCTTACTTTCTCCAATTTTATGCTGAAAGGCCACTGGCAGTCCTAGTGTGTTAGGCTAGCATGCGTGTTTGATGGGAATTGGGATAGCTGAGTAATTATGTGGATTAGAAATGATCTTGTGGTTGTCTTGGTTCTGATTTAATGCCTGAGAATCCCTGAATGACATCTGTCTCATCACACCTGCTACTTTTGGAACAAGTTACCCTCCCCCCCACTACTTGAAAAGGGGAATCAATAACAAATTATGGACACTGTGGTTTTCATGCAATCTGGTCAGTTTCCTGGAACAGATCACTGCAACTAGGGTGACCAGATGTCACAATTTTATAGGCACAGTCCTGATTTTGGGGGCTTTTTCTTATATAGGATCCTATTACCCCCTACCTCCTGTCCTGATTTTTCACACTTGCTGTCTGATCACCCTAACTGCAAGACTAATGTAAGCTCCAGTTGTACCATTATTCATCTGTGAGAGTTTCTTTACTTTATACTCTTGAGTTTGGGTCCTGGGCTTGTCCCTCATTCCCCAGTGCAAGCAAGTATTGGCTGGCCTTGCATTTCTCTCGAATGACCCATGAACGTGGATGACCATCACATCCAATGTTCACTGGGCAACAGAGATAAATGCGGGAGGGTGGGTCTTTCTCCAAGGAATCCCCTGATTAAAACTTCAATATGCTTGGGCTTTGGGAGGCGAGAGAAAGAGAGGGTCTAATCCATCTCCTACAATGGTGTCAAACCACTGTAAGTAACTTCATTTATTACTGTGGAGCTACTCCCAGTTTACACTGGTGTAAATGAGATCAGAACTGGGCCCAGAGAGCTTTGGAGACACAGGGCCTAATTCTGATCTCATTTACACCAGAATCAATATGAAGCAATCCTGCTGGATTCAAAGGGGTTACCGTGGGGAAAGTGAGCTCAGAATCAGGTTCACAAAGTAAAAGTAAGGAAAGGAGGGTGACAGGGAAACGAAGAAAAAGGGAAGAATGGGAAAGGGGTACTTGGGGAGAACTAAAAAAGAAAGAAAAGGATGAGGTGGGCATAAGGATGGAGAGAGGATTGGCTGCAGATGGCAGATATCCATTATTTACCATTCATGTACAATAAAAAATACATTTTAAGGATGGGAAGAGCACAAAACAAGCTCAATAACCATTTAAAAACATATGGAAATAAAATGCAGCAATTTAAAAGGCTGTAATAAATGTACATCGCTTTTTCTAATCCCCTGGCAAGAACTACAAATGTTAAGCCTTGGTGAATTACACTTAAAAATAAATGCAACATAAAAAAGAAATTAGGTACACAAATAACTTTATGCTCAGACATTTACCAAAAAAATCTGTTTCTAGCAGCTAATTAGAGAAAAGCTCTAATGAGCATAACTTTTCTTTAGCTTAGGAACAGGGCTAAAAATGCTAAATACCGATATAGCTACAGTGGGTGCCATTAAAAACTCAGTAGTTGCAACTCCACAGTGACTGCAGTAATGCAGCATCCTCTGTTATAGAGATGGAGGGTGAAATCTTGATGCCATTGAAGTCAGTGGGAGACATGCCATTGACTGAAATGGAGCTAAGATTTCACCCAGGAAGATACTGCAGGCACCTGGGTAATGAAGATCAACATTTTTTCCCCCTTAATCGTAACATAAATATTGATTAATCTGGAAAACTAAGTAAATATCAAAATATGTAACTCCTGAATGGAAATAGTTTATTATTGTTTGCTTTGTTTTACAAAAGCACCTAGAGACCCCAACCTAATCAGGGTCCCACTGTACGATGTGCTCTCCTGCATTTAATAAGAATTTATAATCTAAATAGATAAGGCTAGTGCAGGGTGGGAGAAAGGAACTATTATTATTCCCATGTTACAGATGGGGAACTCAGGCACAGAGAGAGCTAAGCCTTGATCCAGCAAAGCACTTAAGCTCACACTTAAATCAACCACAGGCTTAAGTACTTTACTGTATCAGGACCTGCCCCTGTTTAGTCCTGCTGTGACTATTCACATGCTTCAAGTTAAGCACGTGTTTCATTGCTTTTCTGGATCAGGGCCTTAATGACTTTCTCTAGGGCACATCAGTTTGTCCTTGAAAGTTCTCAAAGAACAGCCCAGGTACAATAGCTGAAAACAAGGAAAAGCAGACGAGGGAATGCCTGTCAGGCTGGTATACCCCTACCCTAATGCAGCATTTTTAATGTCACCCATTGGATAGACACTGTGTGAGTTTGCATAGTATTTTATGCTACTGTCCATTACAGTAGGTTAGGAAAAGGGGAGAAGGATATTTGGTCAAACACCATAACGTTGATTATGTTAGATAGGATCTGGTGCCCGACTATTAGCTTTGATAGCTCTGTATGTCCTTCTATGAACACACTAAATCAGCAAATCCTGTTAACTCCGTGTGTTCATTCTCCACTTCTGCCTCCAGCATAACACAGACTGGCTTCAGGGGAGCAAGACAACGTGGGCCCGTTTTAAAGGAAAGATGAATCATGAGGGATTCGAGGCAGAAGGGAGGCTGTGCCCATTCAGAGCAGGGAGATAAAAGTAATGAGAGTGGCGCTGGGTAGACTGTGGATGTTGCCAGTTGAGATTTGCTGGGCACAGTATAAAACCTCATTTCCAAGAGAGCCTTTTGTGTGGTGGTGGGTTTTTCAAAGGAATTGCAGGGCTTGCTAAAGGTGTTGGACTGACAGCTCTGGAGAATGATATTCTGCGTTTATCTACAGCAGCATTTTTCAAACTTGGGTCCGCCTGGGTACTCCAGGGGGTCCGTGGGCCCCCCTGACCAACTTCTCCCCTCCCTCCCAGCCCCTCCTGCATGCCGGGGAACAGCTGTTCAGTGGCGTGCAGAAGGTGCTGGGAGGGAGGAGCGGGGACGGGGGTGTGTTATGGGGAGGGGATGGAATCATGTACGGGGCCGCCAGCCTCACTGATCAACTCCTCCCCTCCCTCCCAGTGTCTCCTGCACACCAAGGAACTGCTGTTCAGTGGCCTGCATGAGGTGCTGGGAGGGAGAGAGGGGGAGGAGCAGGGACAGGAGGGAGCAGAAGGTGACAGGGAAGAGGTGGGGCAGGGTGGGACCTTGGGGGAAGGGGTGAGAGGGGGCAGGGCCTGAGACTGAGCAGGTGGCTTGGAGGTCCCCATAAAATTTTAAATCAAAACAGGGGTCCTCAGGTTGCTAACGTTTGAGAACCACTGATCTACAGGTTAGCAGCAGAAGAGTGCAGACTCCTCTCCTCCAGCCCTGCCAATGTGCCTCAGCCCGTGGGAGTGGTGGAGATCACCTCTGCGAATGACAAGACAGTTGCATCTCCAGATCTGCTCAATCCCCACTGCTGAGGATGCCTGTTATGGGGTGATATGGACATCTCTGTATTAGGAACTGAACTGAGACGGCTGCTAGCTGGTTGTAATGACAGTGGGTCACCTTTCTACTGGCCGAGGCTGGATTTGAACCAACAATTTAGAGGTGAAAGGCCATATGTCACCAATTGCTCTGAGCCCAGAGAGACCCTTTCTCATTCGGGTGTGTTCTAGGAAAGAATAAACTACGGGGTGGGAATGAGCACAGGCAATGATGCAGGATCATTTCTCGAGTCACACTTTGACTTTATTAATCCACTGGGATTAACAAAAGATGAGGCTGGACGATGGGATGGGTCACTTGATGATTACCTGTTGTGGTCTTTCCCTCGGGGGCACCTGGCATTGGCCACTGTCGGCAGACAGGATACTGGGCTGGATGGACCTTTGGTCTGACCCGTATGGCCGTTCTTATGTTCACTGTTCTTCCAGACCTTTAACTCAGCTAGCTGGGACAGGCAACTAACACCTGAAAGAAGAGGCTATTGCTGAGTTGGAAGCTTTCCCTCTGCCAGAAGAGGCTCCTCGGGGCAAGGAGAGCAGCCTTCCATAGGTCTTGAACCTGATACACAACGTGCTGCTATAAACGCTCTGAGGACCCATTTATGCCCAATTTGCCACCTCGTTTCAGATGTCGGCAGCCTCCCTTGCTTGCTATATCGTGGTTGAAGAATCCTGTTGCTCACTGGGGAGGTTTCCAATCTCTTACACTGCTGGATTGCCACAGCCCTGGCTAAGCTGTTGGCATTAATGAATTGTTGTGATGTACCTGGGCCATTCAGCTGCACAGCAGATGTGTTGTACTTAGAAGTGCCTGGGAAGTTCAGCAGCCATCCAGCAGTTAGGAGGAAAAGGTCTTGCTGCTAATGGAGAAATATTTAAAGCTTCTCCCGAAGCCAAAAAGTTTCTGCTTCCAAACAAGCCTTGTATTGAGCTGTTTATAACTGTATCTGCAGGGTGTAAGTGTTCAAATTGGTGAGACGGAATTTGGATACACAAAGCACAGCCTGATTTTGGTGCCAGGCCAAGGTAAGCTAAGCCCAATATCACAAGGAGAGGGAGGCACTGAACAGAGGAGGAAGACCAGTTAGAGCACAGAAAGGGTCCCAAAGCCAGTTGTGTTTCCTAGTGGTGAAGGGGCAGCACACTTAACGTTTCACGGAGGAGAGATCTGGTTTCCTACACTCCCTCTGGCCGGCTGAATTGCAGCCCTGAGGACTTCTGAAGGGAGCTACCTCCCCTTTCCGTGCTTGGGAAGCTGGTCAGCTTGATGAGGGAGACTAAAAGTGAGGAGAGCCAAGGAAGGAACTCAGGCAGATTCTCAATGCCTGAATGGAGCCATGTGAATACCACTTTCCTGCACATGCTATATATGGTGAGATTTTCAATCCAGCTCACTCTTTTGGGTGCTGGGACTGGACACAGGCTACTAGGCTGGATGGACCATTGATCTGACCCAGTATGGCCATTCTTATGTTCAGATCATATTCAGTTAAAAAGATCCCATTATTTCAGGTTCCCTGAGGTACCGTCAAGTCTGAATTTTTATACAAGAAACACACCATTGACTGCATTGATCCCAAGATGCTTTCCACACTGTAACTTATTGTGCATCCAAGTCTGTAATATTAGCCTGTAACAATCATACTGTTGTGTCATTTTTCTGCATTAACAAATAAGCAAAGGGTGACAAGGAAATGTGATGACACTGCAAGGTGATGACAGATGTGCCTCTAGAAACAGAAGAAACGTGGTTTTGTGTCTTTTGAAATCTCTGTGTGACATCCATGATGTGAGGAAAGCCTCAGACAGATTCTCCTTGATGTGCCCTTTGAGGGAAAAGTATCTGCACAATACTGAGCCGTCAGTCATACTTGGTCAGTGAAGTGTCAATAATTGAGTAACTGTGAGAAGCGAAGGAGGTGGCGCTGGGTGAACAGTGAGTTAGGCCGATGCGGGGCAGCGTGCGAGTGTACCCGTCTTTCACTTCTGTAGAGCTAGATTCAAAGACTGGGTTAGGTCACAGATGGAAATGAATTTGGTGGCCTCAGTCTGATCCCCAGTAGCCGTTTGTCCACACCAGAGAACTTGGTACATCTCAGTACAATGAATGCTTTCTGCTTTAGTAGTAGAACCACTTGGGGGATTGCAGAAAAAAATTATTTTTTTTCCTCAGAAATTTGAATACAATTTTTTTTTGTCTGTCACTGAAATATTTTGATTCAGAAATTCTGCTGCGGTGCCTCATGGGATTTGTGGTTCAGCTGTCTCATGCTCCCTTTCTCCTCTTTGGTTCAGCCACCTCGGTTAGATCACACCTGCTATGATGCACCATAGTCTCCACTTTTGGGGTGGGGAGGTGATGTATCATGGAATTCCCTGGCCATGTTGCATCATGGAAGATTTAGTATGCCCAGAGAGCCTGCTTCATAGGGGACAACAGGGATATGAGACATCTGAACTACAGCTCCTGTGATGCACTGCAGCAGCAATGCCAAATCAAGATATTTCAGTGTCTGTGCTTTTTTTAATGATGAAAAATTAAAATTTTCTATGGAAAGCAGACACTTTTTGTGAAAACTATTTTTGAGGGAAAACTTTCACCCAGTCCTACTTAATAATGACCTGTGGTCTGATCCTGAGAGGTGCTGAGTGCAGACAAACACTTGGAATGACCAGCTGGAATAATAGTTTGGAAGTATTCTGAGAGAATGAGAAAATTTTGCATAGCATCAGCCTACACTATAATGGGACCCTAGGCAGCTTTAACAGCCTCTCACTTTAATGGGTGTTAAAATGCAACCTCTAGATTTAAATTTTGTGTCTCATACATAAAGCTAGAATTAGACTCTTCCATCTTCACTGGAGATGCTTGATTCTCAGCTGTAGCACCATACTTCAGAATGACTAAATCAAGCCTGAGTGTCTCTTTAAAGATCTGCTGTGCTTCAACAGAAGTTATTCAGCTTGATGCAGGAATCACTGTGTATGACCAGGATTATGTAGGAGGTCACAGTGGCTGCATCTGGCCTTAAAATTCTATGAACCTTTGGGAAAAATTCCCGGTTTCCAGATGAAAACTCTGAGAGACGTGTATCTAATGGATCTCCCTGAGTCAAGCTGTGGTAAAGAGCCTTACAATGTGATGATGAGCTAACATTGGATGGAATGCTGGAGACCTGAATCCTGTGGTTTCCAAAGAGGAAGAAAGAAGTGGTACCATAGGGCACATGCTTCTGGGTAGGCAATTAATAAAATAAAACCCAGCTAGTTGTGTGTAACAGCGCTGGATGCCATGATGTAATAAGATTGGGTATGACAATGAAGACTTTTTTTTCTCTTCTTTCTGTGGAAGGAAAGCTCACCACAGAGTTAAGTCATCATTTTTTTGAGACCAAAAAATGGTGGAGAGTGCAATTATATACCAGATTTCTCGCTTAACCCTGTCTTGTCTCTCAGAAACTAATCCTACACTGGAACAAAGTAACTTCAATTGATCATTAGTTCTACAAGGGTTCTGAAGATCTGGTTGCTAACTCAGGTGATCAGATAGCCTCTCCTAAAATGAGCCTCCACGTCTCAAACATCGGAGACTTGTTTGTTTGTTTGTTTGTTTGGGGGTTGTTGTTTTTTTTAGAAAAAATGCTGAGATTCAGAGACAAATTTTCATCTCCCATATAGGCACCGAAATAAGTTACCACGTTTTTTAAAAGATCTCAGCATTTTGGATTGGGAGCATGTTGGGTGCAAAGTTCTTTTGAAAATCTTCCTGTATATATCACTATGGGAGCTGCTGAGTTCCTTTGAAAATCTGTCCCCAGTTGTAGGTGCTAAGCCCTTGAAGATACAGCCTTGAGCCATATTTCTCCTGAAAATCTGGCCTTTAGGGGGTTCATTCAGGAATCTGCTCTGACAGAGGCAGGTAACTGAACTGCACAACTGCCTCTCCATTGCATGTTTTGTCTCCTGACATAGGCAGGACAATGAACAAGGAAATAGATATTTAAATAATTTTCATACATTCCATGGGATAGTCCCTTAAAAATCCAGGCTGTTCTGCTGTGTTAGCCAGAATAATTGACAGAATATTCTGTCGGACACTGAATAGTTCCTTATTTCTCTGGCCCGCAAGGAGGGAGAAAAAAACCTTAATCTTCAAACTGGAAACTGATGGGAAGCAAACCCTCAGACAGTTGTAGGCTCTATCTCCCCCACCTCGTTACAAGAAATATAGAGTGAAAAGAGACAGACTGAAGTTAAACATACCCCAGATTGATAACACATCCAGGATTGCAGCACTATTTTATCCAGAAATGGAAATGTTACCAAAAATCAGAGCTACCTGTGAGGGCAGATTGATGCTGTAAAACATTATGTTTGGTGTTCCCATCAAATCAAAGAACCTAGAGTAACCACCCTCAATCTACCACGGACAGTAGAGTCTCATCACTGTCAGGACTGGTGCTTTCTCAGTCTCATCTCCTGAATGGAACATCTTTAGGAAAGCTGCTTACTAGAATATATGGAATAAATCTGTTGAAGAGGTGTGGGCATGGTTGACAGGCTCAGAACGTGACACACTCTATCTAAATCCCAGCTGATGAGTTGTGTGACCCAAATAAACCCAGATGCTTGTAGAACTGTCACTCTATGCTGCTGCTGTCTCCAATTCTATAGACTACTACGGGATTGAAGTTCACAAGCATCCTTTTCTCTGAAGTGCTTAAAATACCTGTTACATCTCAGGTATTGTAGCCCATTTCCCAGCCCAGCAATGCAGCTTCTGCCTCTGCAGTTTTGATCTGGGATTAAGAAAACAGCTGCAGTTTTTGTTGTGGGGACTGATCATTCTGAATGTATCAGGGGCACTGTAAAAGAAAAGAAAAGTTGAAGCATGATCTTATTTCTTTTATTTATCTGGACTCTCCCCTTCTGCCCACTCATCCCCATACCATAGCAATTTATGGTAACATATTTTCCCCATTAAGAGTAACACAACATGGCAATAAGTTATGATTACACCTTTCGTTTTCCCTTTTCCATGTGAACACCTTTCTCCCTACAGCCCCATGTCATAAGCACTAACCTTTCGGGTGAGGACTGCATGGAATGTCCTCCAAAGCTCCTCAAGGTCATTCAATGGGTCCACATGCTTGCACTTGAATTGTCACTGCATTCTGAGCCCTGGGCAGCTGAGAGACTGAAACACCAGGACTGATCGTCAGAGCCAGGTGTCCTTCTGCACCGCTTAGACAACAAAGAAAGAGAGTTGAGGTCTCCCTCATTTCCTCCTGCTTTAAATCTATCATCTCCACTTGGGGGTCCTGTCCTGCATCCACTCTCCCGCTAACTTAGGAAGACCTGATCCTTTTAGATCTCACAGCTTCTGAACCTTTATTTGACTTGACCTGACACGACACATGGTATCAATATCATTCTCAGCCCCGGATGGCCTGGGGGAAAATCATACCCTGTTCTCGTACATGGCAATGCATATCTCTATCATGGGGACACAAAATGGGCCCTTGTTCTCTTTTTTCCCCCTTAAATTGGTTCATTAAAAGAGAATAAAATAATGTTCTTCCTTGCTTTTATAGTTCTAAGCTTTTGCAAACAATGTGCCTGTACATAAAGGAGATTCAACAGAGCAAACAAATCCAGCCCACGTCTCCAGTGAGGCACAAGGAAATCTCCATTAGGCTGCACTGTAGTGGAATGATTCCCAATGCTATGCCATGCGTAGGCCACACTCCCTTTCCTGTGGCGGACTTGTTAACATTTGCTCCCAATATAGCTATGGGAAACGCCCACCATATTCCTGACTGGCACCTCCCTTTTGACTTTTCGACTGTGCAGTAAATTCAGTGCAACAGTGCAGGACACAACAATAAGAGATGTTGATTGGTTCCTTGTAAAGGATATTGCTGGTCTGTCATTCTCTGAGGGATTCTCAACCATCGATTGCCTTTCACGCACACAAACAAAACCGACAATTTCTGAGAGTAAAATGTGGGCCTAGCTTTTTGCACTTGTAATTTCAGATGTCTGTGGTTTTTCACACGCAACTGAAACTTTTGTATGTGAGGAAGCTAGGATTTGTGGAAACATGCCAAATCTGCATGTGCAAATCAACTAGACACCTAGTGGCCTGATTTGCCCACATACCTTTGTGACCAGCAGTCTAGATTGTGATGCCCTTATATTGAATCCTATATTATACCATGCATTGGTCCCACTGAAATCAGTGGGGTTGCTTATGGAGTAAGGTACTGATCAATGTGTGAGAGCCTATCACAGGCTGACCCAGAATAGGGCCTTTTATGCATGCCACAAGTTTGAAGATGGAAAAACTAAGTGGAGTTTGAGAGGCTGAGTGGAGCTTCCTCTGTAAATCTGGCCCTTTTCAACTAAAAGATGAGTGAAAACACTGAAAACACCAAAGAATTTAATGTATATGTATTTGTAAAAGAGGCCATGTGGCATAGTGGCTAGAGCACTGGGCTGTGCCTCAGGACACCTGCTCTGCCACTGGCCTGCTGGCTGACTTTGGACATGTCACTTCACCACTCTGTACCTCAGTTTCCCCATCTGTAAATTGCTTTGTGAGCCACTGCTGGAAAGTGCTATATAAGAGCTATGTATTACTACTGTAACTCAGAACCTCTTCCGACTCAACTGTATTTCCTTCCCATTTGCAATTGTCACTCTTTTTTTTTTTTATTTAGCACTAACGTAAGAGAATAACTTGTGCTGTCAGCAATAGAGCTGGTCAGAAAATTGAATTTCCAGCTCATGGAAAATTCTGAAATATCAAAATATGTTTGTGTCCCAAATCAGGATAAAAAGTTGAAATCTGGAAATATTTTGCTGAACAAAAATTCTGAAACATTTTGATTCGGAAACATCCAAATGACCTTATCAAACCAAAATGTTTACATTGTGTCAAAGTATTTCATTCTGATGATGTCAAACCATTACAGTATAATATCTGAAACAAAATGAGAAAGTCAAAATGAAACACTCCATTTCACATTTGAACCATTTCAAAACTTTTCCATTGAAAAGGTCATCAAAATAGACACGTTCCACTGAACATTTTGCTTTTGATCAAACAACATCTTCCAATGAAAATTTTTAGATCAGCTCTACTCAACTGTTGTGTTTGTCTTCCAAAAAATTTAGCAGCTAAGGCCCATACCATCACAAGTATTTAAGTGCCTAATTCCCATTAAAATCAATGCAAGTGAAGGATCTAAATACCTTTTGACAATCTTAAGTCACAGACCGGTATCTGTATCTAGAGCAGAGGTAGGCAGACTATGGCCTGCGGGCCACATCTGGCCCTTGGGACCCTCCTGCCTGGCCCCTGAGCTCCTGGCCTGGGAGGCTAGCCCCCGGCCCCTCCCCGCTGTTCTCTCTCTCCTGCAATGCTGTGGGTGGCCAGGCAGCACAGCTGCAGAGCCGCAGCCTGTCCTGGTGCTCTGGGCGGCGTGGCTGTAGCACTGCCAGCCACCGAGGCAGCGCGGTAAGAGGGCAGGGGAGTTCGGGGTGGGGGTGTGGATAGGGGTCTGGGCGGTCAGAGGGCTGGAAATGGCTGGTTGAATGGGGGCAGGGCTCCTGGGGAGGCAGTCAGAAAGGAGAGGTGGGGGTTGGATGGGGCAGCAGAGTGCAGTCAGGGGCAGGGGGTCCGGGAGTGGTCAGGGGACAGAGAGCAGGGGGTGGTGGATGGGGCAGGAGTCCCGGGGGGGTCAGATAGGAGTTGGCGGCTGGGCCACGCCTGGCTGTTTAGGGAGCCACAGCCTCCCCTAACCGGCCCTCCATACAATTTTGGAAACCCGATGTGACCCTCAGGCCAAAAAGTTTGCCTGCCCCTGATCTAGAGTAACTCTCATTCCGATGAAATGTAATTTGTTGACTATATCAGAAACAGGGAACGTTTTGAGCAATATGGTCCTTTCCTAAATGCTATAATGAATTCACTTCATTAAAGTGTAGCAACATATAAAGTGGCTATAAAAAATTATTTGATTTTTGGAATGGTTTCTCACAAGAAGACCCGGAAGTCCCCTAAATTAAGTCGTTTAAAGCCATATGATGATCTCATTTGAGCTTACATGGTAGTGAAGAACCCTGTGTTGGCAGGGAGATGGACAATATGACTTAATGTTTTTTTCCCCTATGATTCTACGTTTCCTGAAGTTTTGGTTCCTCTGGAAAACACCTAATTGAAACTGCATTTAGTTCACCTTCTTCTGTCTGTCTCAGTTATTAGTATCAGAGCAGACTGGTTATCTCATTTTCTTGGCCAGAAGTTTATTGATAGTCAGTGATGTCAGAGGAGAGAAGAGCAGAATGAAGGACCTAAGAAAACAGAAGTGGGCTGGCGGTGCCAGAAGGGGAAAGGGAAAGAGTTACCAAAAATCCCGAGAGACCAGTAACATCAGCTCATTGGGCCTGATCCAAAGCCAGCTGAAGTCAATAGAAAACTCCCATTTATTGCAGTCGGTTTTGGAGCAGACTCTTACCTGCTTCTCTAATCTAAACCTTCACAGTCCCATTTTCCAGACTAATCAAGACAAAGCCTCCTTAATGTCCAGAGGTACAATATTGTATGGCCCTCATCCAGCAAAGTACTGAAGTCTATGGCACCCACGTTCTGAAAGTTAGTCATGTCCTGAAGTACGTTGCTGAATCAGACTCTATAACTCCATTCCCTGCTGTTGTGAATTCTGCTTCCATCACAGTGTCCACACACAGCGCTCTACTTTGCTAACGCTTTTATACGACACTTGACATTTGAATGCTGGCCGAACATTAACTAATGAATCTTCATTATAGGCAACTAACAAATCTATCTATGTACGAAAATCAATGATTTACCCTTACCCTTGCTACTAAAAACCCTAATGCATACAAGAAAGAAAGTATACCAGACATAATACACTGGACCAATGCCTTTTCTCAAGGGCAAAATCTGAGAAATTTGCTTTTGCACGTGAAGAAATTTGGCAGCCGTTTGCCGATCCATACATAGTTTAGATAAAGGGAAACCTGTATTAAATATCACTCTAGAGACTGGCAAAAACTGCCTCTTAAAAGAATCCAGAATTGTGCTCATCTAATTTCAGGGAATCCCATAAGGAGATGCCATGCTGATTTAATGCAGCAATATTTTATTGTTTGTGCAGCACTTAAAATACAGCACATAATGAAAAAGGCGTTAAACCTCCACCATGACACATGCTGTCTGCTCACATGAAATTAAATGGACAAAGGTGCAAACCTCAAGACAGACACTCAACAGTGTTGTAGTTCTGGGATGCCGTGTCGCACCTTCACTTGCAGAAGTAACTGTGAGGCACGTGCATGAGACCCTGCAGATATGAGCTTTGCCTTTCTGCAGAATGGGTGCTCCAGATTATACTGCCATGCACAGACACTGCAAAAACAACTGACACTTACATGCACAGCAACTTTGAAAGGCATTGTACTGCCACAGGGACCATTTTAGGCAGTCGCTGGTCAGCGCAGTAAAGCGATTTCCTACTAATCGTTAGCTTGCATTGAAAAGTGCTTTAGGATACTGTGGGATGGGCACTTAGGCGGGATGATGGCCAATATAGGTTACACCGAGTACCGCTGTGTCACAGGGGGGCTGGCCTCAGTAGAATGAAGTAGATCCAGTGTCCATTTAGCCAGTTGGGTGTGGGAGGCACCTGGGAGCTATAAAGGACTAGAGGGAGTCTCAGGGAATCAGAACAGACTGGTTCAGTTGGGAGCACATGAGAGCTGCTGGGAGCAGGGGATTGGAGGAGTCCTGGAAGGAAGCAGAAGGTGGTTCCTGGAAGAAGGCAGGAGAGCAGCAAGAGGGATTTGCTGGCTGGAATCCCCAAGCCAGAGAGCCAGGGCTGGAGAGGGCTGAAGACACAAGGAGCAGCAGAGGGGCTCTAAGCTGGAGCCAGAGGGCTGAATGCAGGGGAGCAGCAGAGGAGTTTACCCACTGACATCTCCTGGGCTCGAGAAATGGTCCCACAGGAACCATAGGAGGGCCAAGGGGAGTGAGAGATGCTCTCAGCAGAGAGGCTGTGAGAGTTCCCTGCTGGGGTCAGCAAGGCAGCACTCCATTGAGAAGGCCTGGGGTGAATGCCCTGGTACAAGGATGGGAGAGGACTGACAGAAAATCTGGGCATGGCCGAAGGTGCCAGTGGCAGGTGGGGCAGTGAGGGATGAGATGTCTTAAGTTGAACGGCTGCTTGCACTGGGATAAGAAACGGGCTACATGTTTGGACCTTTTGTTGTGGACTGTTTGGACTGTGTTATAATCAACCCACCCCAAGGAGGAACAGTACTGAGATAAGAAAGCCTGAAGTGAAGTTATTGGGTCACCTGAGAGGAGAAACTGAGGCAGGCTTGCCTGTTGTGATAGGGTCTCCAAAGGAAGCACTCCAAGTGGAGCTGCCTATTCACAAGCTCTGACCCAAATTCTGAAGTCAATGAAACCTATAAACCCTAACCCTAGTTATACAATAGTATGAACTATAATCAACCAGTTGAGTTCTGGTCCATGACTGTGGCTCCTAGATGCTACAATAATACAAATAACTTACAATAAGCATAATCCTTCAGTCCTTTTCCTCTCTCTTGCACCCAGGCCCGTCCCCTCTCCATATATCTTTTGCTTTGATTTTGTCTATAGAGGTCTGGGTTGTAAAATACTCTGAGCAGCCTGGAGCCAGCAAAGCAGGTTGAGTTGTCTCATTGAAGTCAATGGGGCTTTTCACAGGTGCAAAGATCAGTCAGCATGATGCTCATTGCAGGATTAGGGCAGTAAGTGTGTGCATGCATGTGATAGTTGGTTGAATTTTTGTTTATTTTTTTTATCTGCTATCTCTCTGGTTGTAGCGCTGCTGGTCCAGTTTCAGCGCGCAAAGTCAGCCTGCCCTTTTAGTTGGAGTAATCATTAAAATGACAGTTCCTCTGAAGCCCAGTTCACATAATGGAGGTTTGGAGCCGTTTATCAGGCATTTTTAGATACTGCTTTGTAATTGCCTTGTTTAACTTGCATGTTATGGTTAAGTGACTCTTTCTGTCATCACAGGCATGACTAAAAAAGAAATCACTCCAGTTTTCCTTTGGTAATGTGAGCTCCAGGCTTTCAACTAGTTTTGTTTCAGATGTGTGCTTTCATTTCTGTCTTCGAAGGGCTGTGTCACTGATGACTGCACTTGAAATGTCTAGGTGGATGAGTGCCAAGCCTCCACCTCTGGCTTAGATGGATGCATGTTGGAATTGGCAGACTATGTAATTGACCTCAGGTACACATTTGTGTTCTTTCAAGGCCCTGACTTGTCATCAGTTGTCTGATCTGTTCCACTGACAGATCCTTGTCAGAGGCTGTATTAATCTCAGTGCCAGTCTGTCATTCTGGATATTCCTGAGCAGAGCAGCATATTTCAATCTTAACTCTGGAGACAAGGCCATGACTCCACAATACAATACCGCTCGAGTCACGTTCTCGTCTTCCCCTGTGATTGGGGCTGTGGGGGCTACCCAGCCCTCAGTGTAATTTAGAACCACCTCAGGGCTGCTGTAATTTATACTTTGCTTCCCACATCCCCCTATGGGTCTGGGGAAGAAAGAGAACAGCTGGAGTGCTGTGAACACCCTTGCCCCACCCCCAATCTATCCCCTACGTTGGGGACTGGGAATAGGGCTGATGTAGCACCCTCAAGCCAGCTATGTGCTAGCTGGGGAAACCCATGCACAGAAAGCCCTCAGAATGTTGTTTAAGGCCCCTTTAGGTTTGCCAGAGTGGTTGAAAAGGGTGTTAGTGCAAGTGAGAATCAGTCCCTATATTGAGATTTAGGGATGATAACTGACAGAGAACCGACTCCCACTACAATCATAGACAGTTTGAAGTGAGGAGGGGTGAAATTCTGTGTTGATTTACAGCTTGGGGCGCCCAGTGGCATCAGTGGTACTACATGGAGTTTAAAGTCCGTTGCAGGTTTTAGCTGTAGGTTCCTAAATCCCCTGCACCAGCTCACTCAGCCAGTTTCATTCTTCTGTTTCCATGTTGTGAGGTGGAAATGCTACATCCAATTCGCGAATAATCAGGGTAATGAATGGGAGCTGCAGCTTTTCTTGGCAATAAATCCAACTGGGTTGTCTGTCTAATCACCTCCAGCTGACTTTTCCAGCCTCATGACGTAAACAAAGTGGGCTGATTTCCTCCAAATTGGTAATAGTGTGATTAACCGCCATTTCCTTGTTTTATAGCAATTTTATATGAAAAAATGTAATAAGCAAAAGATGAAACAAATTGAAGGGTTACATTTGGATAATAAATACGCACTCTGAAATCCTCTGCAGTTGTTAAGAAGTATCCCGATGTACTGGATTTAGTGTAATATTAACGTCAGAGTAATTGGCTTGATTTAGCCAGGGCTTCTGTTGCAGTCGGTGGTTCAGGCTGGGGACGATTATGTTCATCAGGCACAGAATATAGCCCCCAGCCAGCCTCCTCTGCAGTCCTGCTTGACACAGAGAACTGCCCTCCCCTGGTGACAACCCTGAGGGATGGCAGCAGTGTAAACACCACCTGGAATGAATGCCCTTTGGGACGCAGCCGCCCTTGCTGGTGCAGCAAGATACAAATTACAGCTGTGAATCCAGCCTATGGATTAACATCGAGGGCCTGATTCAAAGCCCGCTGAACTCCATGGAAGTCTTTCTGTTAACTTTTGTGGACTTCGGATCGGCAGCTTTCATCCAGAAGGCTACCTGAGTTTTTGTCTAACGTGCATGTAAATAGCACAGGTGTGATGATAATACTCAGGTGACAAGTTGGGGAGTTGTGATAAATTGCATTTATCGTGCACCCTTGAACACTTAACCTGCTCTCTGCCTGCTAATCTGTCTCCTCAGGACTTATTCTGACATGATGTCACAGGTGACCCCAGAGCTTGGGGCCCAGGGCAGAGGCCTATTGGACCTGGAGGGACATAAAGGCAAGAGGTAGGGACAGAAGAGAGTATCAGTGGGGTGGAGGAAGGGGAGTACCCAGTGACATTTATGGGGATTGGGATGGAAAGAAGCATGAAACACGGGTGGCCTTGGTTTCCCCCAGGGGGAGAGAATGTGGGGAGATGCCCCTGTCCTCTGGGCACAGAGAGTGGGGAGATTTGTGACGGTGTCCCACTTCCTGGAGGGAGGTGCCCCTGAAAACAATGGAGAATGGGAGAAAGGGCTCTGTCATCCTTCCCTGCAGATGCCAATGAGGTTAGATCTGGCCACTGGGCCTCCACTCCTGGCTTGCAGGTAGGAGGAGTTTGATGAAGTAGGGAGGAAGGACTGGGTGGAGGCCAGAGGAAAGCAGGATCTCCTGAGGTACCTTCATAGCTTCAGAGAAGCACCCAACAGTCTGGACATTTCTGTGAATCTCTTTGAGGTCCTGATATAACTAAGCAGGTTGGTAACATTGACCAGGATCTGTGTAGTAAATCTCAACAACAGTTTGACACCGTCACTGAAATGCAGCCACTTCTGGGGAGAACCACACATTTAACTTGGTGCTGCATAGCAATGCTGTGCAATAGTTCAGAACTTAGGTAGGCAAAATGCGGTGAAGCAGTCATGACAGGGTTAACTAGGTTACCCCGAGTATTATGGGATGGAGCCCTGCCTCTTTAAGCAGTGGGACTTAAACTCTATCGGGCTGCAGTTAAACAAAGCCGCAAGTTCCAAGCCTGCAGTCCTGTGTGTCACACTGAGTGGGTCCTTCTACAAAACAGAATGTTCCCCTAACTGGAGTGTGACCAGAACACCTGGAGAGGAAGTAGTCCGGGCCATGATATTATGTAGCATTCAAAAATCAGGAAGTGACATTTCTTTTCAAATCAATTTCTGATGACAATGTGGCATGTGTGTAACAATTACAGCAGGATTGACCCCTAGCACAGACAAAGGAATAAGGCAGTGGTCCCCAACCTTTTCGTCTGGCGCCCGCCAGATGAAGGACCATGGCGGTGGTGGAGCACCTGCTGAAATGCCGCCGAATTTCTGCCTCTCGATGACGCTGCTTGCCACCAAGTGATGTCATTGAGAGGCGTCGCCACCAAAATACCGCAGAAATTCGGCGGCATTTCGGCAGATGCTCCACCAGGGGCCAGTATGCGGGCGCATTTAGATGCCCCTGCGGGCGCCATGGTGCCCACGGGCACCATGTTGGGGACCCCTGGCATAAGGGCTGGCTTCTAGTTTCATACTCTAGACTAGATATGTGACTGTTATGTTGTCTTATGCTGTGAAGTTATTCCATGGAATACTGTGTTGGAGGAAATTCTGAAAGAGCCCTCCAGAAAAGTTGCAAGCTTGAAAAGCTGCAATGTTGACTCTCTGGGAGAGCAATGGAAGCTAAGCATTTCCGTTATTCAGAAGCATGTGTTTGGGTCTAGCTGTTTGGGTTTCAAATACCTTTTCCACATCCACTGGAAAATCCTGAGGTCAGCAAGTTTGTGGCCTGCGAAGGTGGAGTGTTTAACTGCCGTTAAATCAGATTCATTCCATTTAAGAAAGACAGTTAAATAAATCTGTGTGGGAGGGATCCCTTTGGAAATTGTACAGCCTAACTCTTTCTTTTCCCTGCTACGTGTCAGGTTATAATCGCACAGGGATCAGAGAATCGGTTTCCTTTGCCGTTCTACTGAGCCCATGCAATCTCTGACAGCAGCTGGATATGTACTGGAGGCAGAATCATGGGAACTGTTCCTCTGTCCCTGTTGTTTTCAAGTTAGTGAAAGATACTGTTGGCTCCTCTGGAAAGGCATGTAGTGCAGAGTTGCAGCTCACAGCTGAGTTGCAGCTAAGGTGACCAGATATCCCGATATTTGAGGCTTTGTCTTATATAGGCGCCTATTACCCCCCACTCCCTGTCCCGATTTTTCACACTTGCTGTCTGGTCACCCTAGTTGCAGCTCATCTGTCTCTTCAATAAAACATTACCTTTGCTGAAGCACTTTAGGAAAAACTTGCCCACGCCTTCTCTGCTCATTTCAGATTTAGTCTGCAAGGGACCACAAGTTGGCCTAATCCAAAATTATACCTTGTTATTAAGATCAATTACCTTAACTTGCTGAATCACTGACATTGCAAGACAATACTCCAAATTGGGCAACCTTTGCAGCACGTTAACCATTGTTTTGGAAACACAGGCAGCTTAAAAGTTTTTGATCTTAACCCTTTCATAGCTGGGCCCCTCTTTACTCCTATAATCCCATTTCTTTGTGGCCATTCTAAGAACACGGCCTTTTGCTGATTTGACTTGCTGATTGGAAATTAATATTCAGGATATTCCAGGGATGTAGGACAGCAGAGCAGGGGTTCAACAAGATCCGTGTGTCCCATTTCAAACCAGTGTTACAGCATAGATTTGATTTGTCAAGTGTCATCTGTTTCATAACTGGTAACATTTAAAAAAATGTTGCCAAAGACAGTCTTCCAAATAAACTGGTCCTGGATTCTTTGCTGGTGATTGTCTGTGTGACCTGGGCAAGTTTCATTGTCTTTGTTTACCCTTCTGTTAAATGGGGATAATAAACAGCTACTGATCTTAGGAGAGAAATATTAAGCTATATTGACCTGGTAGGTGAATATTGACCAAGACAAATTTCCTGGAAATCCAATGAGTTTTGTAATTCACTAAGGTCTTTGCACTGAAACCCACTAAAGCCAATGGAAAAACTCCCTTCACAGGGCTTTGGATGAGACCCTAAAAAATTAGCCTGGGATTTTTGAAAGCATTCAGCATTGGCCTAACTCTGCCCTATTTAACTGCAGAGGGAGCTCAGTTAGGCCAACGTTTGTTTGCTTTGAAATTCCCACCCTACGATTATGTATATTGCTGCTATGTATGTTTGGACAGGCATTAGATGTGACTAGAAATTTCTCCCCATTACCGTATGACCTTGAGTTACAAAAATATGAGAGCTTTTCCTTTGAAATGCCCTTTGTAAAAGGGACCCAGGCACTTAGAAGTCCAGAAATGTCTATTACTTAAACCTGCAAGAGGGGAACAGTAATTTTCATGGAATTCACCACAACCACCAGGACGCTCTCTCTTGTGCTTGCAACATGTTTACCATTATTATTGACCTCCGAGGAGGTAAACACTAGAAGTTTGATGACTCCTCACATGACTGTTCTCAGTTAGCCTTGAACCAGGATTCTTCTCATGTATTTAGCAGTTCTATTTACATAAGTTAGAGGTTTGTTATGGGAATTAATTAATGTTTGTCAAGCGCTTTAGATCCTCAGATGAAAAGGGCTATGGAAGTACAAAGAATTATTATTGTTAGGACAAAGGGGGGCAAAACTATAAAATACAGTAAACATTGAAAAACAAGAGGCCAGATTCTCAGTTGGGTAAATCCAGTGTAGCTCTATTGACTTCAAAGCTCTGCTGACTTACACCAGTTGAGGACCTGGCTCAATGGAAAAATAAAAGACAAAGGGCCAAATTCAGCTCTGATGTAAATGATTGCAACTATTTGGACTTTAGGAGAGTTACACTCAGGGCTCTCAGACTTGTCTTGCACTCCAGCAATGATTCCATATGTATCAATATTTACCTTTTCAGACTAGTTGCTGTGGAAGCCCGAATTCATCATGTCCTGACTTTCATGCAATTAGAATCTCATATTTAACATTGCACAAATATAGGATTTTCGGGTATATAAGGTACATGCATGCTGTTTAGATGGAATGAGATAGTGATGGATTGGATTTTCAAAAGCACTCGGCAATTGGCCTAACCCTGATGTCAATGAGTGTTTTAATACTGACTTCAATGGGGCAGTTGGTATGCATACTTCCATCTTTTCATGTTCTCTGTATGTATAAATATCTCCTGTCTGTGTGTTCCATTCTGTGCATCTGAAGAAGTGAGCTGTAGCTCACGAAAGCTCATGCTGAAATAAATTTGTTAGTCTCTAAGGTGCCACAAGTACTCTTGTTCTTTAGGCCAAGTTTAGGTCTTTTGAAAAATCCCATCCATAATGCTCAAATACTTATGATATCAGGGTCATAGGACAACTCTGAGATCTTATTGTGAATCGTGGGAAAGGTATCTTTCCTATAACAAAAGGAAAACTGAGTCTAGGAGTTATCTGTCATTCAGTCAGAAATAGGAAATTGGGCTCTGATCCTGCAAACACTTACACATGTGCTTAATTTTAAGCCTGTGAGTAGTTCCATTTACTTCAAAGGAGCTACACACATGCTGAAAGTTAAGCCTGTGCGTGTTTTCAGGATCATTGCCCTGTGTTGTAAAAGTCTCACTTTAATAGCTGCATCTTATTCACATCAGAAATGATGACTCGCCAAACTAAGGATTTTTTATGTTGGAGTCTTAAGTGGTTTTGTGCTACATGTTCATGGAAATAGTAACAATGGGACTGCTCCAAATTCTGTTAATAAATTCAATGCAACAGTTGCCAAAAGTATGGGAGACATGGTTGCTTCCATATCACAGGGTATTGGCAAACTTGACCTTGAAAGTAGCACATAGGTTACTGGATTTTTCTGAATTGGCTAAACCATGCTAATCTCTGTAAAAAGATAAGACCATGGGCTAAAGTACTGAATGAAAAAACATCTATTCCAAAGATCTTCTGAAATGATTCTCTGACTGTTCTTTTCATTTTCTTCATAGGAAACATTTGCCTTGCACTGCAGTAAAAACACAAGCACCTCATGCACATAAGTAATTAGATGCTTTGCCTGATTTGAATTCCTTCCAGCAGGCTCCTGTTCTGACACGACTCTTATAATTAATTGTCTTCTCGCTGAGCTACTGGAAACTGAAGTCTGACCAAAGTACATCTTCTCATCCCACACAGATGTCCTAGTTACTCCACAAAAGGTTAATTAATCACAAGAGGTGCTTGAGAGCACAAGGGACTAGAAGAAACACAGAATGGGCTGCTGGCAATATGCAGTAGCTGCTACCATCTTTATTGCTGGTGATCACAGACAGAGGCAGAGGAACAGAAGCAAATTTTAGATGAAGAGTTTAACTACACAGAACAACAGAGATAGATAGATGTTATCCTCCCTTACTCCCTCGTTTTTGTCTGGCTTCCAGAATTATTCATTATTATGATCTAATCTGAAAGGAAATGGTAGCTTTTGTTTGGCTTTTCCTTTGACTCACTATGTCTCTGGAAAGTACTTAGACTTGGGTTTCGTTAGATCAATGTTTTTTGTTCTAACGTAGAGAGAGAGAGAGAGGGAGAGAGAGCTTGGTCCTATAAACTCTCCACTGGCATGGAAACCCCACTGATGTGAATGGGAGTTCTCTACATGGAGAGCTTGCAAGAGTCCAGCTCTGAGAGGTGCCCTCTTGGATGACACACCTGGGGTCGAACCAGGGACCTCCAGAGCTAAAAAGAATGAGCTGCTGCAGCTTGAGTTAAAGCTCTGTAGCCCATAGTCTCTGTGAGTTGGCATAGGGGGGACTTGTAACACATACTCACCATTGGGTTACACATGGCCTTTTTCATTTCAGTGAAGCACCAGGGGATTCCACCAGGTATCTTGTATTTCTTTTTCAGCAATTGCCATTGACTAACATCATCAGTAGGATTGAGCCCTATGTAACTCAGATGTATGCTGTAATTCGGTGGTGGGTGACTGTGATGTATGTACTTTATGTTAACAGTGATGGTGGTTTTTCAAGTTCTATTTTCTTGGAATTTGGGTTAAATAACTGGGTGAAATGATCCAGTAGTTATTTTCTCTCTAGCTAAGCACATATGTTGCCCTCATCACCCCAGTATCTAAGCTCCTCCCAGTCACTGATGGATTTTTATCCTCTCAGACAACCTTGTGAGGGGGCGAAAGATGGGGAACTAAAGCACAGCGTACATGAAGTGACTTGCTCAAGGTTACACAGTCAGTCTGTGACTTAGGATTTCACTCTTTGTGGGAATCTCCAGCGCCAACACACACAATGGTCTTTCCGCCTCAACAAAATGCCTGTTGTAACATTTTCAAAGTTAGGAGCCTAAATCCAGATTTAGGCACTGCCTGATTTTCAGAGGGGCTGAGCAGACCTAGCTTCCACTGATGTCGCTGTGAACTGTGGGCACACAGCATCTTTGAAAATTAGGCCACTAATAGGGGTGCCTAAACTGAGTAAGCTTGAAAATGTTGGCCTGTAGCTCCTAGGGGGAGAAAACGTTACCTTAATTAACAAAACTGCAGAATTGGAAAGTATGGCCTGATCTAGTAGTTTCAGCCAAACGGTCACTTGCATCAATCTCTGACAAAGAGGCTGCTTGAATGAGCTTTGTTGTAGCCAAACCTGGAAGCGCTGACGGATGCTTCCTCATAGTCTCATCTCTTTCTTTGAAAAGGAATGCAAATGGCATATTTATTTAACGTTGCGATTATAAAAGGGCCTGGTTGCCTTGTACCTGTATCTCTTTATCTGTCATTAACAGTCCAACTTCATTGCAGGACAGAAGGAAATTAGAAAAGGCATTTTTATTACTACTGGCAATATGCACTTTGCCTACCTTTGGGCATTTTGCCCACACTTCTTGTCAAACATATTACCTAGATGTGTCATATTTGCCAGCCAGGGGTAGCAATGTACTTTCCCAAAGTGCCTACAGCATTTGCACAAAATTAGGCAATGGAAGGAAAACGGTTCAGCAATTCTATGAAGGGCTGATGGCAAGCCAAAAGCAAAATGTATGCAAAAGGTGTGCTCCTTTGCCAACTATTTAGGTTTAAATTACCGAGTCAGGGAGTTTTCAAATAAGTTAAAATTGTATTGCAAACTGAGTTTCAATTAGCAGATTAAATAGAAGAGCAGCCTAGCTGTTGAGTAGCGGCGAGGCAGAGTGCAGCAGAGGACCTTTTGTCTAAGTTAAACGTTACTGGTTTTAGGGTATTTTTAAACAGTTTGCTTTTCCCCTTGAAATGTTTGTTTTTTGGCAGTTCTTCTCCAGGGCTAGGTTTGCTCAAGCTCACGCAGCTGCCATCTGGCATTCCCTACTCAGCTCTCCACTTCCGTGTGCGCGTGCGTACACATCAGCCATGAGCAGAATGATACACTTGACCAAAGTCCCAAGTCAGTGACACACTTAAGCAGGTGTTTAACTTGGGTGTCAAGGACAAGTCCAGCAGATGCTTTGCTTACTGGGGGCCTCTGAGCCCAATCATTCCCTTACTGAAGTTGGTGGTCAAATGCCTGCTGATGTCAGTGGAGACCCAAGTTACTGTATCTCTGGCAAGATTTTGAATCCAAGTGGATTCCTCATACAGCCTTTATTTGATTCTGTAGGCAGGTTCTCCACTCCCTGCACACATGGCATGGCAAGGCTGTGGAAAAGAAAGCACAGGTGGGACTGAAGAACCATCTCTTGCTTTTCATGGATAAAGAGCAAATACTTGGACTTCTCCACAGCTTCCAGTATAGTTGCTTGCAAGATACTACTCTGTGGGCTGGGAGTTTTAGTAGTGATGTGGGGAGTTATACTGCAGCCACTAGAACCTGGCACCAGAGCGACACGGGGTTCTATTCTCCCCTCAGTCTGATTTGATATTTATATGCTGCCACTAAAAGAAACGGGGAGCCTTCGTGGGCTCTGATGCCAGCTATATGCAGCTGACACACAGTTCTTTCTCTCCTCGGCTTTATGGGGCCAAGAGCAGCACAAGGGCAAGGAAAAGCTGGCTGAAGTTAAGCTCTAGCAAAATGGAGATTAGGCAGGAGCAAACAAATGAAAATGCCTTCTGTCAGAAAGCGCCAACCAATGATGCATGTCTGCGAATTGCAATAGAGAGGCGCTTCTCGGCTTCTCACTGCTACCAGATCCTCAGGAAGTTGTGGCACCGAGAAGTGCATTCTGTCACTTGCAGCTGGCTAGCCCCATCGTTGCTGCTGATGATCTGTTCTCAATCATGCATCCTTCATTACCTTCCACCTGGGTTATTGCAATACCATTTATTTAGGCTTGCCAGCATCAGCCCTGAAGACACTGCAAACAGATGCAGAAAGCAACAGCGCGCCTCAGCAACACGGATTACTGAGAGCACATCGTACCCAGGCTTGGCTTTCTCTCCTTTATCCCCTAGAGAACAGTGCATCGAGTTTCAAATCCTAGGCCGGGATTTTCCAAGCCAACCAGGGGATTTAAGGAGAGAGCTTCAAAGGTGCACCTGGGAATTAGGAGCCCAACTCTCATTGACTTGCAATAGGAATTGGGCAGCTAAATGCCCTTTGTGCTTTGAAAATCCCTTTTAGTCACGCTACTCCCATCACAGTTAATGAGAGGTGTGTGGCAAAATCCCCTAATTGGATTTGAAAATCTCAATTTAGTCCTTAATCTTGAGGCACAGAGGGGACATCTACATGCAAAAAACACCCCATGGCAGTGAGTGTCAGAGCCCAGCTCCATGAGCTCTGGCTCATGGGGCTTGTGCTCTGATGCTAAAAATAGCTCTGAAAACTGGCAAGCGGGGGGGAGGGGGTCCTAAGAGC
Source organism: Gopherus flavomarginatus (assembly GCF_025201925.1). Taxonomy (NCBI): domain Eukaryota; kingdom Metazoa; phylum Chordata; order Testudines; family Testudinidae; genus Gopherus; species Gopherus flavomarginatus. The sequence continues at coordinate 18,883,994 of NC_066626.1, read as the reverse complement.
CCGAGTTCCAGCCCAAGAGATGTGAGAGAAATGTGGGACAGAGAACAGCTTTGCCTTTGTAACACACTCAGGCCCCAATTCAGGACTATAGCATCAGAGAAACAGTGTGGTCTAGTGGCTAGAACACCGCACTGGGATTTAGCTGGCTCTTATCTTGCTTCAGCAACTACCTTTCTGCATGCCCTTCGGTGAGTCATTTCAGCTGCCTGTTCCTCAGTTTCTCCTCTGTTTGTCTTATTTAGATTGTAAGTTCTTTGGGGAAGGACTGTCTCTCACTATGCACCTAGCACAATGGCATCCTGATCTCAGTTAGAGGCTCTAGGTACTGCTATAATAACGTTCAGAAACACATGTCAGCATATGTCTTGTACTTTCCTGGGCACTAAATCTGAGACTCTGAGAGGATCTCATTTCTTGTCCAAGCTCTTTCTGATTTTCATAGCTATGTGCAACATACATTTCCTTCATGTTTTCTGCAGTCAATATCTGACTCCTGGCATGTGTTCATTATTCCATTTTCTGGTAGCGAATGAGTGAATAGCAATCAGCATTCCCGTTAAAAAGTTTTAGGAGATAATTACAATGACAGGAAGTGTACTACAGTCATTATATCAGTCATGCTGTGTTTGTTGTGATACCACTAATCACACTGAATTTTCTGGTATTCATGTAAATTACACATACAATCTGACAGACATTTGATATTAATATATCATTATGTTAGTAGACACTTAAAATGTCACTCAAAGGAAAAAAAATCCAGTGATCCATGGAAAAGTATCTGAAGCCAAGAGTAACCAAATCAAAAAGATTTGTAGACCAGATTTTTTTTTCAAGCACTTTTTTTCATGTTCGGGAGAATTAAATTCCCTCGCACTCTCTTTGCCCCTTTCGCTGCCCATCTATGTTACAGATGAACAATGTCCTAAATATGTGGAGTTGGGCAGGGAATACACCCCCTAAACATTTAACTGAGGACAAAAATTCCCCCAAAATTTCAGCTTTAATTTAAGAAACAGTGTGTTTCTAGCCCTTTTTGCTACAGAGAGAGCCTTCCAAACCTAACCTGAATGCTGGGGTTGAACCTTTTTCATGGTGCTATTCCTAAAAAATAACAGGCAATTCAGATTTTCAGCACATTTGGCCGGGGACAAGCTCTATGGTTCACAAAAACCCATGGGCACCAGAATCCAAAATTGTTTGGGCAGAGAAACCATCTAATCTCTAGTGCTGCCTCAGTAGCCATCATTGTCTTCTCTTCCTAGACCCTCAGCCTCTAATAAGCAAGGTCAGGCCCTTTCCTCAGTAGGTGTTGCTGAACCTATTAGACATGAACCGGGTTAAAAAAACTGATATTTACAACACTTTCTGAGTCAGCGAGAGACCTTATTGCACCTTAATTGACAGCAATAATGTGGCTATGGACTCTCCCTCCTGAGCACAGGCTGGTTTTCTGCAGCTGATCCAACGTCTCCAGTTAGCACTTAGTTCAGTCTCTGCACCACTAGTAGGGGCCTCCAATGGAAGATCTAGTTAGGCCACTGACATACCAGTGTACAATTCAAGCTAATGAGTAGCTATGGCACCCCTGCCCTGTAACCTAGAGTGTCCTTCACACGGCTTTGCTGCTGTAGCCTCCAACCTGGACTCCTCACAAACAGCCTCTAGCATGTAAGTCACATAGCCCATCTATGTCTGTGTGTTCTGCAACCAGCTGGCTTTTACCAGCCTTGATTATGCTGCTGGGTGTCCCCAACAAACCCTCAGTCCCAGATCTTCCCCTAGAAATGTATGTTCTGTACTGCTCGGCCCTCTCTGGGACAGTACAAATATATTAAATCTGTTGTTCCTTAAAGGGAATAATATGCCCACTTATTATTTTAAATAGAGTACCCAAACACTCCAGATTAAACACACTGGATTAGATAAAACAGTAAAACAAGTGTATTAACTACAAAGAGAGAGATTTTAAGTGAGTACAAGTAAAAAGGTATAAAAGTCAGAAATGGTTGCGAGAAAAATAAAGATAAAATGCTTCCTAGCATTTACCTAAGGAACTACCTTAGTTGCAAAGCCAACTTTATCAACACATACTCCACTAGATTACTGACCAAACTCTCATGTCAGGATCCACCCCTGCCAGAGTCTAATGGCGGTTTTCTTTTGTCCTCTTAAATGCAATGCCAGAGACATTCAGCGAGAGAGAGGGATGTCTTGGGGTGTCTTCCCCTTCTTTTTATAGTCCCGTCCTGCATTTGAGAAGCATTTCCAGCTGGCAGCAAGGCAATAGGCAGTCTGGGGAAGAAAGGAAACTCCATGCTGTTTCTTTGCTAAGCCCTGGTTTACACTGCAGACTTACACCTGTATAACTACATCATTCAGGGGTTTGTATAATCCACACCCCTGAGCAATGTAGTTCTACTGACCCGTGTAGACAGTGCTATTTACCACCTCTCAGGAAGGTGGATTAAATACAACAGGAGAGCTCTCCCCGTCAGCGTGGAGCGTCTTCATTAAAGCACTACAGCAGTGCAGCTGCACCAATGCAGTGTTTTAAGTGTAGACCTGCCCTACAATGTTGATTTTCATCTGTGGCTGCATCTTTGCCAAAGAATGGCCACTTAGCAGGTAATGGCCTATCAGCCTTGTTGACACCTGGCTGAGACGTCAGCTTGCCCTTTGTCTCTGAGGAGACACCCCAATTTGTCTGGGAAATACACTTTCAGCCATGATTTCAGCTTATGATCATAACTTCATATATGATATATGTCAGCGGTCAGCAACCTTTCAGAAGTAGCATGCTGAGTGTTCATTTATTCACTCAGATTTAAGGTTTCGCGTGCCAGTAATACATTTTAATGTTTTTAGAAGGTCTCTTTCTATAAGTCTATAATATATAACTAAACTATTGTTGTATGTAAAGTAAATAAGGTTTTTAAATGTTTAAGAAGCTTCATTTAAAATTAAATTAAAATACAGAGCCCCTCCAGATCGGTGGCTAGGACCCGGGCAGTGTGAGTGCCACTGAAAATCAGCTTATGTGCTGCCTTCGGCACATGTGCCATAAGTTGCCTACCCCGATGTATGTAATGCTATGTGCATTTTGCATGATATTATCAGCTAGTTAGGAGTTGTTAAATGATACCTCACAAGGCATATATTGTACAAACATTATTACAATAGTGTAGGGTGTGAACACAGGGGTGTATTCTGTCACAGACACAGGCAGCCAGCATAAGGGGGCTTGGGACACAGGTTGGCAGCTTCAACAGCTGGAGGGAGCTCTCTGCAGAGGTGATTTCATGAAAGTCAAAGGCAGGTCAAATCTGTATCATGACTGATAGTCTCCATACAGCTCAAGGTTTTTTGGGGGGGTTTTGGAGGTCTCAGCATGCACTTCCCCAAGAGTGCATCTCTGTGGCAGTAATTCCAAAAGAAGAAAACACTGTTTCCAGTTGTTATATTTTTAAAGACATACCCCTTCTGATCTCAGGTATGCTTTGGAGTTGACATCTCATTGAGATGAATGGGGTGGGAGAAGATTGAATACCCACTTCGCTACTGTTGCTACTTGGCTAGAGACAGTTTCCTCCACAGCCCTTGTCTATGCAAACAAAATTACCCATGTGTGAAAGTGGGTGTCAGCAATGGGTGCAGGAGAACTCATTTGCCTGGAAAGTGCACCAAAAGACAAACCATGTTCATCACCATTCCAGAAACCCTGGCTAAAACTTGCTGGCTATAATTTGCCCTTAGCTACATGTAATGAGTTTAGGACCAGTTCAGTGGCACCTGCTGTTGTTATTCTCCTAGAATAGTCAGGATTCTGGACGGGGCTAACAGTGCAGCAGCAGGTCAGCTTACTGCTTATGGCTAAGTCTTTGCAATGGAAAAAGAGAGAAACTACATTTTTCCATTGAATCTTAGTAGTTGCAAAATATTGCAGAATGCAGGAAAAAACCAGCCATTCTCAAAATCACGAGAGCTGTTGTTTGTGTATAGATTTTTTGTGTTATTTTTGTTCCCTAGTTGATGTTTACTATAAAGAGAGAGAGAATCCTCTCCCATGTAAACTCTCCCAGGAGTATACCCTAAGAGGACAGCATCCCCTATTCGTGTCAAAATGATCAGGGAAAATGCACTAGAATTCCTTGCCTTACTGGATGCTATGTAGGGAATAGGGCTTCATTAATGTCTGCTAAAATCTTAGCAGATGCCCAATGAGCATGTTCAGAAGTGATTTTTCAATTTCTGTTCAATTTACTCTTCTCTCCTCCTCCACCCCTAAAATCTCATATCTACAGCAAGTATAATAAAATACACCAGAGAGAGAAGGTGACCCAGTTTTTCAGAAGGTCCGTGTACTATAAGAGTGCTCTTGGGTTAGTTCAAATACTGATTTCCTGCCCAAATTAATCTTAAAATTGGACCAGTTGGGCACAGGAAACAATGCCTTGTTGCTTAGGCTCCTGAGATGCTGTCAGTCAGTCAAACTCTAAGGATAAAGTGTGCAGGTGAGACATGATGGAGACACACAGCTTTCATGGAGTCATAGCAATCAGAGAGAGAGTAACACAATTAAACCAGAAGTAGTAATACCTTTATTAGTTGTGCTCAGCTGGGCAGGAGGGGGAGAAAAAGAAGATTTTATGTGTGTGTGTGTTAAATAGAACTGTGAAAAAATAAGCCACAGCTAGAGAGATAAGAGAGGGAGGAAGAGGAAGGGGACCCTGTTATTAGGAAGAGCCAGGTAATAGCTATGAGAGGGATTCAATTATTAGAAATATTCACAGTTGGGTTTGTGATGACCGGGAGAACCGCGTGGTGAATTGCCTGCCGGCTGTGAAGGTTGAGGATGTCTTGAGACATCTAGACAGACTTATGTGCAGTGCTGGGGAGGAGCCAGTGGTCATTGTACATGTTGGTCCCAATGCCATAGGGAAGGGTAGGAGAGAGGACCTGAAGCCAAAATTTAGGCTGCTAGGTAGGAGATTGAAGTCCAGGACCTCCATGGTAGCATTCTCTGAAATGCTTCCAGTTCCACACACAGGGTCAGTTAGACAGGCAGAACTGCAAGGTCTCAAAGTGTGGATGAGATGATGGTGTAGGGAGAAGGAATTTAGATATATTAGGAACTAGGAAAGGAGGAGCCTATACAGGAAGGATGGGTTCCACCTAATTTAAAATGGAACCAGATTGCTGGCATGTAGAATTAAAAAGGTTGTAGAGGAGGTTTTAAGCTAAGGGCTGGGGGAAAGCCAACAGCCGCAGAGGAGCACATGGTTCAGACAGACACATCCCTTGGTGGAACGATGACAATGAATGGGACACAGTAATACCAGGGTACATAGGAATGACAGAATAGGTCACACTGGTGGGGGAGTGGCACTGTATGTGAAAGAAAGCATGGTATTAAATATAATAAAACATTTAAATGAATCAAACAATGGCATAGAATCTCTATGGACAGAAATTCCATGTTTGATTAATAAGTAGGAATGTACCACTGACCAGGATGGTGAAATGTTCAGGGAGATTAGAGAGGCTACAAACACAGAAACCCAGCAATAATGGAGGATTTCAGCTATCTCCATGTTTGACTGAGACATGTCACCACAAGACGCGAGAATGGCATTGTCCCTGCATGGAACAGGTACATCACCAATAGCACCAGGAGCCCACCGTGCTGTGAGAGTGCCACGTCTCTGGCCGTGGAGAGACCCTGGGTGCTGTTGTACAAGGCAGTGGGGATTGAAGTGTGGGCAGGAGGAAGAGAGGGGGATGGCTGGCGAGTAGATCTTCTGGCCTTTACCTTGCCCCCAAGGAGGAGATTAGAGTAACAGTAACTGTTGAAGCAGTGGCTGTGGAAGCTCAGTTGCCATGTCACATCCTTTGCTCTTTGGCCTATGGAGTTCCTCAGCTAGCAGCCAAGTTGCTTTGGCCTAGACACTGAGGCAATGACTTTGACACACGTCTAGTTCCTCTGTACAATTTGTCTAAATGTGATGGCTGTAGCGGTGTATTCACGTTTGGCTAAAAGCCAAAGGAGGGAGGCAGCTTCATCTGCACTTTAAAGTCTGCCTGTTCTACGTAATTATAACGGCTAACTCATCACATCCATAAATGACCAGAACTCTGTGCAACTCAAATCAGTGGTGAATCTCTTTCAGTGGCTGCAGTTTCAGGAATTCTCTGTTAATATAGAGGGATGTGTGTATGTATCTCCTCGTTTGGACCCAACCCAAATTATTTCCCAATACTCTTGAATGGATAAGATTTAGGAAAAACTGATTCCCATCCCATATCTTAGGGTGTGTCTGTGGTGCACGGGGTGTGATTACAGCTTGTGTATCCAAGCTAGCTTTAATCTAGCTAGCTCAGGTAACAGAGCAGTGAAGCAGGGTCTCCAGGGAGCCAGCATAGGCTTGTACAGCCCCTGCTCCCACAGCTTCACTGCTCTGGTGTCTGAGGTAGATTAAAGCTAGCATGAGTATGTCTTCATGAGCTGCAATCACACCTGATGATTGCAATGTAGACATACCCTTAGTCAGACTTTGAATCCTCAGCTGTAAAAGATTGATATGATTTCATTAAACTCACTTCTGAACATCCCCTGAAACTCTTCTGCCGTGAAGGATGTCTGGTTTTTGCAATATTCATGATGTTTTGCTAAGCTTTTAATACTGGAAACCTTGAGAGGAGGGGTAGGGGGAAGAACTAATTATCACTGAATATTATCATCAGTCTGCCATTATAGTCCATTTTCTTATTAACCTGGTCTGTCTCTCTCTGCTTCCCTTGTCTATCCCCAGCTTCTCCTCTGTCCCTTCACGTCATCTTGCCACGTTTGGTACTAGAGCCTTCTCCTCTGAATTTTCTGCCATCCAGAACTACTTTTGGCCTTGTATACTTGGGGTTAGCCCTGATTCCACCATCAGTGGCCAGCGATCAGTGTGGCTGCACCAGTGCTGCCTCTCAAGGCAGATGAGGAATATTATGCTTTGCATTAGCTTAATTTACCCTGGTTTCAAGAAGGATTTAGCTCAACAGATGCAAATAGAGGCTTTGCCCTGCTGCACTTGAGATTTGCACCGGTACTGCGATACCACTTACTTGTCACTGATGGTTGCACTCCAGGCATAGGGAAGGCCTACATCTCTCCACCTCCTCTGCTCTCCACCTCTTCGGATCTCAGCTGCAGGCATATTTTTCCCCCAGGTTGTCTATGCCTCATAATTTCTCTTGCCCCATGCAATTATTTGTTGTTTAACTGAGATGTAGCTAATAAGAAAAATACTGTACCAAAATACAGTTGGGCTATGTCATTGCCTGTTCCTAGACTCACCTTCTGCATAGTTATCAAGGCCCAAAAAACTCTGGCAGGGGACCCTTGATTTGATGGTCTGTCTCTAACAAACTTGCCTGCCTCAGTGTCCTGCTTTTAGGGGTCAGGTTCCCATTGGTCAGACTTGGGATGGAGTGTCCCCTCCTACAATGTTTCCACAAACAATCCACTTCTGGCTACCGTTTTTATTACTTTACAACACAGTTTTTCCTCAAATTTTATGGCATTTCATTAAAGCCGCCAGAAGGTGATACTGCCCCCTTTCCCGAAGTGAAATAAATTCAAGTTTTATCGCTTCTGGAAATGCTAGAGCAGCTGTCAGGACATTTGATGGATTTCCTCAATTACAGGACTTGTGGAGCGTTTTATACTTACAGCCGCACTGAAGCCAATATACTGGAGCAGATATTTGGTCCCTCTCTTTCTTTCCCTTATTTCTTTGCAGCTCTTCATTTATAGTGATCGACTTGTTGTTTTTTCCCTTAATTCCTCTTTAACTGTAACCATTTTTCTCTTTCCTGATAGTGATCTAGAGTTTTATTATATTTTCCCCCTATAATTTTGGGATTCAGTGTTTGGGAAAAAAAGGAATACACAAAATTAAATACAAAAATGGAAGCAACCTAACTATTCCTATTGGGATTGAATTCTAACATGTTACATAGTTTGCACTGGCAATATTTATTAATGCAGGCCTAGATTTACAAGAGGTTACTGATTCTGAGTGGCTCAGTTTTTGAGAACCCAGTTTTACCCACTGTACAGAATTTCGGAAAGAGACAGCTACCCATGCTCTGAATATCTGGCCCCTTAAAGGTGTTTGTGGTTAGGAACCCCAAATCACTAGTTACTTTTGAAAATCTTGAGCACAGTATATAGCATATGCTAAGGTGATAAAGAGTTCAAACTGTGTTACCCTTCACACTGATAGTGCTGTTTCTATGATTTATTGTTATTTATATTTACATAGCACTTGCAGGCCCCAAATGAGATCAGGGCCCCATTGTGCAAGGAGCTGCACAAACACATAGGTCGAGCTGCTTAGAAGTTTGTAGTTTTTATCCTGTGAAAAATGTTGGCTTTTTCTTTAAAAACCAAAAACATCGGCATTTTTGGCCAAAAACTGGAAACTTTTCAGTTGTTAGCATCTTGACAAAATATCAGAAATGTTCAAGCTTTCAGTGCATATTTTCATTTAGCTGAAAACCCAATTTTTGCTGATATTTTTTGCACCAGCACTACATAGTTAATGACAGTCCTTGCCCTAAAGAGCTTACAGTTTAAAGAGACATAAGAAGTGCTATCAACCCCAATTTAAAGAGAGGGGAAACTGAGGCACGGAGTGATTAAGAGACCTGCCCAAGGTCACACGGGTAGTCTGTGGCAGAAGTGGGAACTGACCCCAGATTTTTTTACTCTGGGGCTGCTGCCTTTAACCACAGGAATATCCTTGCCCTCCTATTAGAAGCCTTTAGTTTATAGGATATGATGAGAGTTACTAAAATAGCAAGATTAACGGAAAGCATTGCATCTCTGGTGTAAACAAACATTGAGAATATTGATTGCTCCAAATGGCCTCAGCGTTGTCCAGACAAGAAAAGCTTATTAAGAGCTAGCAAATATCTAGCTGAGTTCATTGAAGTGTAAGCATTGCCACTGAGCACCAAATAAACTAATAATATGTGGATGAAGCAGAGGCAGTAAGTAAATAGAGCTGGCACAAATGGATTGATCCCGTCTGAAGGCCTGGGTGTGTCCTGTCTTTGAGCGGTTGTGTGGAAGAGGTAGGAAGGGCTTGGAGCCTCTTTCATTACATATGGACAAGACACAGTTGCAGTCCCTGTGCTCACCCCATGTGTGAGGCTTGCCGCTGCACACCACCGCAGCATGGCCAGTGTAGTAATGATGCCATCCAGTGTAGGGTGCTGTAACCGTATGTGGGAGGGCTTGCACTGCCACTGGCTGAGCAAAAGGGGGAAATGATGAATACATGGCGAGGGAGGAGAGGAAAGACAGCTGGAACAGGCTGTCACTCTGAGGGCTGGAGGTTGACACCAGCTGAGGATCTGGCCCTTGCTTTTCTCCCAGTTTGCTCACTGGATAGCTGAGTGCCTGCTATGTCAGGATCACGTTACAACAGGGTAGTGCCCCAGCCATGTTATAACGCAGCGTGGTCTTCTTCCCTGTGGAGATGGGTCCAGAGTGTCTATAGCCTGGGAGCCACAATGTGTTACAACCACAGAGAGCCCAGTGCAAAGTGGAGAAGAACTAGGCTGCAAGCAGCAGTCATTTGAGTCACATTTGTTGGCAGGAATCTGCAGCACTTGGAGAGGCTCATGTCTGGTTCTGCTTTGACATGTCTCCTTTTCTTCTCCCTCCCCCAGACCTGGGGAGATCCAACCACATGTTGTCATTGCCTGGGGCTTCCATGAGCTAAGTGGATATGCACCTCACTACCCTGGGTCTGAGCCCTCTCGCCTACATGCACTGGCCTCATTTGCTGTTGTGCAGCAGAAGTGAGCTTTTGGGTCCATGGACATAGAAATTTTGAAATCTCATATCTGAATGCAGGACAACCTGCTCCAGTCGCTACATTTAAACCTTCAGTTAAAATCCAGGTGTTTCTCCCTCCCCATAATCTTTTCCATGGGCTAGATCCTTAGCTGTAGTCGTGATGTGCTCAGTGCAGCTGGAAGTGCAGGGGAATGGGGGCTCCAAATTACCTTGGCCTTCCTTGATCGTAGAGTCCAACCGTAAGTTGGGCTGCTCTAAGTTATGTGCACTGTGCTGCCCCGAGGGCACATTCCAGCAACCCAAGATCACTGTAGCATGGGGACGCCCCAACCATGCTCCTGGTTTCCCAGGAATAGCCCCTGTGCCGGGGCCAGGAGGGAGATGGTGCAGAACCAGCATTAGAATCCCCTTGGCAGAGTGTTGAATCCACTGGCAAGCTGTCTGCTTTACCCCTCCAGAGCGGTACAAAGCTACAACAAAGGCCCTGAGACCTGGGCTCTAAATCTTCATGGTAGATTTTACTACAAAATATTTTGGTTCCCTGTCACTGTAGAGTCTTTCTGTATACATTTACGTCCCCCCGCACTGCCCTGTAAACTCAGTACTGGTCATTTTACGAAATGGTTCTATTTCTTTGTTGTTTTCAGATTTCCAACTAGCAATCCAATATTTAGTCACATCGATGTTTTCTGGTGGGACGGTGGAAGGCATTCGCATCTTTTTCCTATTATGTTGGCTGTATAACTGCAGAGACTAACATTTTGGCCATCCATGGGCCTCCTGAACTGCGTTATTTCTTTTGAAATAAATCCCATGATCTCTATTTCCTTCCCCATTCTAATTTACCCAGTTATTGATTTCATGACTCTCTCATGTGGACAGAACGGTAACATTTTCAAAGGCAGGAATTCTCCATACACACTGTCACTCCATCATTGCAAGATAGCAAAGGAGACAGTCTACAGTAGTTTGAAACCTTTTTTAAAAAGATCCCAGTGATAGATGAACATTCATTTCAGAGAGCTCCCGTGGGAGCCGTTCTAGTCCAAGTTGCTCCAGGGATCATTTTCAAAGAGGTCTATATGAAACCGTTTCTCAGACTCTTCCTCGTGCTGTCATGTCCCCGACAGGCTGCAGCAACTCACATGAGGTAATGAAAATGTTCTTGTATTTAGAGAAGCATTTCTGTGTGGGGCAGCCTTAGGCAGGAGTACCCCACAGATGCCTAGGAATTGAAGGACATATTTTAACACATCTAAATTGTCTTGGCATCCCAATAAAAAATATTCCCTTTCCTTCTTTCTCTTGGCTTTAATCTGAAATGGAGAGGCAGTATGTTTTATGACTCCCCAAGCCCACACTATTGACCAGCACAAGAACTGGAAAGAGTAGTTCTCGGATGACGCATTGCCACATTATTCCTGCACGCTCTGACTCGGAAGGTTTTGTGCATTCAAGGAAGATCCCTTTGGAAGATTACCGGCACATGGAAGCATGGGCTTTTTGAAGAGAGTTTCTGTTGCTTTGCCAGATTTAAAACTGGACCGGTTTTCCTTTTGTCAGAGTTAGCTCCGTGTACAGAATATGAGGAAGAATCAAGTACCAGACGTCAGAAAAGCTGCCATTTTTAGACAGTGTCACATCATACTTGGGGTTGGCACAAAATCCTGGCAGATCTGCTGGTATTGTGGCCAGCCGGTATCCTGACTACAGGATGGGTGGCACCCCTAGCAGTTGTCGGAAGAAATTCCCCTGCATGTGATTTTATGTCTCCAGCGTAGTCTCTTTCCAATGCACAACTTCATCCTCCATCAGAACATTTGAAGAGGGTCAGTTTACTCTACAGGTCTGAGTAACAGCTACATCTAAGGCCCACTGGAGCTGGCCTGATGTATTTAACCTTTGTATTCATGGTACAATATCTTGAATTGCTTGGCTGGCAAAACCTATCCTTCGTTTTAGCAGCCTATGAGGACTTTGAACAGTTTGGATCTGGATCCAAGTCTGCACTGGAAGAATTCAGATTACTTCATGGAAACTCACCAGTGCAAACTTCTTCAAAAACACAGCAATAGCACAGTGGCGGTTACTGCTGTGTAAGAGTGGACCCTGGCCAGAGTTTAAACCACATCATAGTGGGACCTCTATGCCATTCATCCACAGAGCAATACTGGATGTGGCAATAGAGGGGGAAATAATCTTCCCCAAGCCAAAGAACAGTAATAATTGCTCACATTTGTATAGCCCAGTTAATTTCAAAGTGCTTTACAAACGGATATACGAATTATGCAGGGGTCATTTCCTTCACTACTGAAATGCAGTCACCGGTAGGGTGTAATATGGCTGCAGTTTACTGAACACAGCAACACTGTACAATAGTTGAGTGAAAAGGATATGATCTGCAAATGAAACGAGCAATTGCATTCAGCCTAGCTAAAGTTGGATTGTGTCCAAGATGCCACGGTTAACCCTTTCAACTCTTATGAAAAGTGACATGGGATCTTAAAAGACACAAGTGGTCAAGACCTTGATTTTACATCTCATCTGAAAGGTAACACTTCTGGCAACCAGTACTCTTAATACCATGCTGGGGTGTTTGATTTATTACAGATTCAGTCTAGCGTAGCTGATACCTCACTGGCCTGGAACTCCAGAGACCTAGATTCTATTCCTGGCTCTGCCACTGGCCTGCTGGGCAACTCAAGTTCCCTCTTTGTGCCTCAGTTTCCCCATCTCTCAAATGGGGATAACGATTCTGACATCCTTCACAATGTGCTTTGAGATCTATGGGTGATGAGGCAGCTGGGGTCTTCAGGTTTTGCGGTCTAAAACCACAGTCCCCATTGTGAGCATGCAACTGTAATTATTATTATTAATAATAATATCCTCACATATTGAATTATTAGCAATACTTGGTGGAGCACCAAGGCGGTCCTTGGAATTCTCCTTGCCAAGTTCCTTTTAACCACAGTGTCCTGGCCATATTCCAACTTGGCAAAGTAGCCAGCGCAGGGACAAAGATCTGACCCACTCATTCTAAACCCCCATTTTCGCCAGTGCAAAAGCTCGATGTTGAAACAGAAAGGGAGTCCTGGTATTGTCACACACTGCTTTAAATGTTTGCTGATGGATTGTGGATTAACATACAGTTCAAAAGCAATTCCATTCAGGTGCTGTGTCTTTGCAGTGGTAGCAGACAAACCTGGAGAGCTCTGCATTGAGCGGTGATCTGGTTAGCCCTGGGCTGTCCTCCTTTCCAGGCTAAAAAGGCTCGATGTGAACAGTTTGTCCAAGAACTGGTAGTACTGGAGAAGGTCTGGAATGGACTTGGGAGTGCGTGTGGGTGAAGCAGAGACGTTTCCTTCGCATCCGATTTTTATGTTCTCACCTTTTAAGAATCCTATATAATATGAGGGGCTGCGGAGGGAAGGAGTAAAATTCTGCCTTGAGTTACACTCAAGCTCCGGTCTAAGTAGCAGCAGAATCTGCCCCATTGTACCCAGAATATTAAGCATCATTGTAGGGGATAATCCTATTTAGGGACCGATCCTACTCCCACTGAAGTCAATAGGACTTTTGCCATTGACAGCAGTGGAAACAGCCTCCATGGCAGGAGAATTATTAAGGCACAGAACAAAGAAAATAGTAATCTATTATTCATTCCTTTCCCATAGATATTACAAGCCTTTCAATTCAAAGCACAGTTGAAATTCAGTTGCCAGAATGGTGGGAGATGTTGAGGTTTTCGTTTAATGTGACCTCCTATCATGAAAGGCATCAGGGCTGCTCCTTGAACAATTAGGGCTCTTCTCCGCCACAATTCCAACACTGATTAAAAAGTGTCCTTAAATTGTTATATTAAGGAAAGAGAAATTCAGATTTCAAGGAAGAGCATAGGAATAAATAAATGTGTAGGGCCTCATTCTGAGGTCTTTGTTAAGGCAACGGTCCCATTGGGCCCGATTCTTGGTATCCATCCACCCCAGGTAGTCACGTACGCCTGTGCAGTGGGTGTGAAATGCAGGCAGTCTGGAAAGGTAGCCTGTTACAATCACTGTGCACAGGTATAAACAACTACCCAAGGTGCCGAGCAGTGCGGATCAGGCCCAGCGAAAGTTATTCCACAGTCCTTCCTCTGGCAAACCTCCCCCAGATGAGAGTTGGTGGAAGAACTACAGAATTGTCCTATAAGAACCAGTCATTTGAGATGTGGAGTGTATCCTGGCCTTGGTTCAGCAAACCCATTTAAACATGGGTTTAACCCCGTCCCTATCCAGCAAAGAGCGAAGTGACTTAACATGTGCCTAAACTAAGCATGCGCTCAAGTGCTTTGCTGAATAGGGATCGGCTGCTGAATCAGACCCCTTGGCTGCACCAAACATCCCCAGCACGGATTAGATTGGGAAATGTCAGTGCTCAATGTGTAAATCTTTTTAGTAAATTTCAAAACCAAGGTGTGATCCCAGATTTATTCAAATTAAGGCAATTAAAGAGAAGGGGGAGACAATTCCAAGGGGGAAGGGAAAAAAGGAACCACCACAAAGCAGAATAATTACCAGTAAAGGCTATCATATTTACATAAAAAAAGATTAAAAAGCTGATTTACATTTTTTTTTAAAATAATCAGGCCTCATTTAAAGTAGATAACACATCCCACTGAGGAAAAATCACTTTGTGCATAAAAAGGAAGCAAAAGTGATTATATTTAACAAAACAAATCTTCTCTATTGCTTTAATCAAATTAGGCTGTTTCACCTGTTTATTTGGAAACTATTACACTGAGGAGAGGAAAAAATTCTTCTAAGAACTGCCTCATTTCCAGGTATCAGCTGAAAGTGACTTGGGTTTCTAACCATCCATCCCGAGAGCCTTTAATGATGGTGATTGCTCTGGAATATAAATGTTTGCTTAAGACTATTCTGTACTTAATACATATATTCATGAGTCAGGCTTTAGATACTATAAACACACAACTTGATGGGAAGATTTTTTTATAAGTATAGATGGTCAGCTACTTAATACCTCGGAGAGGGCCTTGTGTCTGATTCTGCTCTCTTACACCATGTAAATCAGGAATGAATTCCTTTGAAGCCAATGGGATTATGCTTGTTTAAGTGAGGGCTGAATCAAGCCCACATCTCATGGTGCAAGCACTAGAGTGGTTAATAGTTATCTCCTGCTCTGCTTTATGAGCGGGAGAATCGGTAAGAAGAATGGAAACAAGCCTGCAAAAGAAGAGGCAAAACCCAGAGTTTTCAATTTATGAGGCAGCGAAGTGAGAATGGCAAGGCCAAAAACTTTTGATATATGCCAACAACAACCTGGCCGGAGATAGCTGGGTCACTGCAAATTCTAGTGCTGGGACATCTGAGTGAGTTGGGTGGCTTGATTTAAAACGTTTTACTGATGATGCGGGACAAAGTTTCATTAAAGCTGCCATGCATTTTTCCCGCCCATAAATCTTGGATAACATCATTAACACGGAACTTACCTGGGGACTGTTCCACAAAGAGTCATCCACATGAACACATATGGAATCAATATTGGTAATATTAATAATAATTAATTGTGCTTTGATATGTTATACAGTATCTTTCATCCTGAAGGTCCACAAAGCTCTTTACATACAGAAATCACTGCAATCACCACTCTTTTGGGGCAGGGAAGGGGGAATGCATTTTAATAGCACTCAGCAACACTATCCAACAGTTTAGGACAGGAAGTGAAGAATACTGTATCTGACTGAAATTGAGAGACAGAGTACATTTTCCCAAATTGGAACTCGTTCAAGAAAGGGTCTAAAATCGAGAATTGGGTGAATATAATGCCAAAAGTGTGTGTGTGTGTGTGTACACCAACACCCCCATCCCTACATATATATAAATTTTATAAAGTTCATATATGTCCATGAATATTCACACGTTAACCACTCCACTCTACAAAGTGGGCAAATAATGAAAACAATTCTTACCCCAGTAATACTATACAATCTCAATAAATTACTCAACCATTATGTGATCAGCTTGACTAACCTCCCTATCCAGATGAAAAGAGCCTTGGGTGTTTTGATGACCACAGATGCTAGGAGGCCAATTACTTTACATCTCCTTGAGTACCCTAGCAGACCTGGCAGGAGGATGGAAAGATGCAATAATTGGGGCATGCGTGAAAAAGTAAATGATGTAAAAACAAATCACTTCTGCGCATTGATGCTCTGCTCTGGTGTCATGATTCCTTTTGAATCAGAGGATCAGCTCTTCAGTTTTAGGATCCTCACCTATTAAACTGAGATGCTTTTTTCCCCATTGCTACTCAGAGATAGAGTACTTTGAAATACCGTGAGAACTTTAAGAAAATATGCCCATGAAAACAAATATGTTGGCACCATGCATTATATTCTTGGTTATCTTAATACTGAGTATATGTGAGTGTCAAATGGTCACAGTCACAAATTTGGCAGAATATCAAGGATCCTTTTCTTGCATTGCAATCTACAGCACACACAACTGTGCTAATTCTATCTCCTGCACAGCAATTTGAGCACAATTAGATCCATGATATTAAACCCTGATGCTTTCTTAGTCCGACCGTTGGTTTTTTAAAACAATACACTATGGGCCTGCTCCAAAGCCCTTTGAATTCAATGAGAGTCTGTCCATTGCCTTGACTGACTTTCGTTTGGGATCAGACTCTAGGAGAGCAAATTTAGCTATTTGTGCAAAAATGGGTTTTCAACTAAGGGGTTATGTTGGCAATCGGACAGATCAGCGATATTAGCAGAGTCCATATCAGGACTGCAAATGCCTTCGCCATCCCATGTCAGCCCTAAATGCATACTTCATCTTTCATATAAATGCTATTTCACCATCCTCTCAGAATTCCTGATTGGCTTGATTGATGCATACTATCTTGGGCTGGCAGCAAGGGAAGGAAAACCCATTACAGTTATTGGTATACAAATCAGTTTGGGCAAGAAATACATTCATTCCTCTTTCTAAGACTAATTAGTTCCAGATCCCAGAGAATCCAGAAGAGGCGCAGAAATAAACTTGTAGGGGGACAGGGAGAAGGAGGGAAGAAAGTGTCCTCCTCCTCCTCCTCATCGTAAATCATTGAAATTGAGTTAGATCCTCTCAAATTGAGACACAAAAAGCCAGTTATAGATCTATTTTGCAACGCTGCCTGACATGGCTTCCATTTGCGACTCAGTGAGTGACATTACTTACTCAGAGTGCTTCTCTGACAATATAAGCCCTTAATGTGAAGACGTGTAAAATTACAGCGAAATGAATGAAACCCAGGAATGTTTTTCTAGGCATCCTCTCAATTTCTCTCTCCTAAATTAGGATTGGGGTGATGTGTCCACTTCTTTTCCCTAGTGAGGGTTCTTTTCTCCTCTTCTGCATGTAAGCAACTCCCATTAACACTAGTGTGCACTGTGGGGTGAATAGACCTCCCTACATTTCTGAGACAAATACTCAGGCACTTAAACACCTATACTGAAGCATCTCAGTCTTCCAAGTGCAACACACTTATGGAAATCGCATTTGTTCTCGTGCAATTTGCCTGAAAGCAAACATTACCAATGACATTTGAACCTGATTTTTTAAACAGATGAGGTCTGCAAGGGGTTTAAGGACCCATCTATAAATTACAACATAGAGTAAAGTTCCTTCTGCCTTCTTTACTCTCCCTTATTGGTGTGAGTGTCAAACGGTCACACTCACATATCTGGCAGCATATCAAGGATCCTTTTCTTGCATTGCAATCTACAGCACAGAGGACAGTGCTTATTCTATCTCTTGCACAGCAATCTAACCGACAAGACCAATAGTGTTAAAAGCGGCATTTTACTGGTCTACTTCTAAAATGTAGACAATGCACCGTGAATGCCTCAAGCTGGTCACAGGCTGCGGGGAGCAATCATAATAAGCCTGGCCAGATTTCACTGCCAACTGGAAGGGCCAGATGTGGGGAACAGATGTGTTGTGGAGGTGATGCCCTCAGCCATCAGCAGGGGGAGGATGGATGCTGCTCTCACAGCTCTTCCAAATCAGCATCCCTACTGGTAACTCTAGAGCTCAGCATTAGTGCCAGCTGCTAACATTTCTGCCATCATCAGTGCTCCTGGCCACCAGGAAAAGAAGTAATCACTAAAGAGGATGGTATAGGGAACGGGAATTTGAGCCTTGGTATATTTACAATACATTGCTTTGAAGCTGCTGTGAATGCACTGAGTCAGCACTGTTTGGTTATAGACTCATAGACTCATAGGCCAGAAGGGACCAACATGATCATCTAGTCTGACCTCCTGCACAAGGCAGGCCACAGAACCCCACCTATCCACTTTTATAACAACCCCTAACCCAGGACTGAGTTATTGAAATCCTCAAAATTGGTTTGAAGACCTCAAGCTGCAGAGAATCCACCAGCAAGCGACCCATGCCCCACGCTGCAGGGGAAGGCGAAAAACCTCCAGGGCCCCTGCCAATCTGCCCTGGAGGAAAATTCCTTCCCGACCCCAAATATGGCGATCAGCTAAACCCTGAGCATGTGGGCAAGACTCACCAGCCAGCACCCAAGAAGGAATTCTCTGCAGTAACTCAGTTCCCATCCCATCCAACATCTCCCCGCAGACCATTGAGCAGACTTATCTGGTGATAATCCAAGATCAATTGCCCAAATTAAACTATCCTATCATAACATCCCCTCCATATACTTATCCAGCTTAGTCGTAAAGCCAGAAAAGTCTTTTGCCCCCAATACTTCCCTCGGAAGGCTGTTCCAGAACTTCACTCCCCTAATGGTTAGAAACCTTCGTCTAATTTCAAGTCTAAACTTCCTTATATCCAGTTTGTACCCATTCGTCCTCATGCCTACATTAGTACTAAACTTAAATAATTCCTCTCCCTCCCTAACGTTAACCCCCCTGATATATTTATATAGAGCAAGCATATCCCCCCGCAGCCTTCTTTTGGCCAGGCTAAACAAGCCAAGCTCTTTGAGTCTGCTTTCATAAGGCAGGTTTTCCATTCCTCGGATCATCCTAGTAGCCCGTCTCTGGACCTGTTCCAGTTTGAATTCATCCTTCTTGAACATGGGACACCAGAACTGCACACAATATTCCAGATGGGGTCTCACCAGTGCCTTATATAATGGTACTAACACCTCCTTATCCTTGCTGGAAATACCTCGCCTGATGCATCCTAAAATCTCATTTGCTTTTTTAACAGCCGTATCGCATTGGCGGCTCATAGTCATCCTGCTATCAACCAATACCCCAAGGTCCTTCTCCTCCTCTGTCGCTTCCAACTGATGCGTCCCCAACGTATATCTAAAATTCTTATTATTAATCCCTAAGTGCATGACCTTGCACTTTTCACTATTGTATTTCATCCTATTACTATTACTCCAGTTTACAAGGTGGTCCAGATCTTCCTGAATAGTATCCCTGTCCTTCTCCGTGTTAGCAATACCCTCCAGCTTTGTGTCATCCGCAAACTTTATTAGCACATTCCCGCTCTTTGTGCCAAGGTCAGTAAAAAAAAGGTTAAATAAGATCGGTCCCAAAACCGATCCTTGAGGGACTCCACTAGTGACCTCCTTCCAGCCTGACAGTTCACCCTTCAATACGACCCGCTGGAGTCTCCCCTTTAACCAGTTCCTTATCCACCTTACAACTTTCATATTCATCCCCATCTTTTCCAATTTAACTAACAGTTCCCCATGTGGAACTGTGTCAAACGCCTTACTGAAATCGAGGTAAATTATATCTACTGCATTTCCTTTATCTAAGTAATCCGTCACCTTCTCAAAGAAGGAGATCAGATTGGTTTGGCACGATCTACCTTTAGTAAATCCATGTTGCAATTCATCCCAATTACCACTGACCTCTATGTCCTTAACTGCTTTCTCTCTTAAAATTTTTTCCAAGACCTTACATACTACAGACGTCAAGCTAACAGGCCTATAATTACCCGGATCACTTTTATTCCCTTTCTTAAAAATAGGAATTACGTTAGCAATCCTCCAGTCGTACGGCACAACCCCCGAGTTTATCGATTGCTTAAAAATTCTCGCTAACGGGCTCGCAATTTCACGCGCCAGTTCCTTTAATATCCTCGGATGGAGATTGTCCAGGCCCTCCGATTTTGTCCCATTAAGCTGTTCAAGTTTGGCCTCTACCTCAGTTGCGGTAATATCCACCTCCATATCCACATTCCTGTTTATCATCCCTCCATCATCGCTAAACTCCTCACTAGTCTTATTAAAAACTGAGGCAAAGTGCTTATTTAGATATTGGGCCATGCCTAGGTTATCCTTAACCTCCATTCCATCCTCAGTGTATAGCGGCCCCACTTCTTCTTTCTTTGTTTTCTTCTTATTTATGTGGCTGTAGAACCTTTTACTATTGGTTTTGATTCCCTTTGCAAGGTCCAGTTCAATGCGGCTTTTAGCCTTCCTCACTTTATCCCTACATGTTCTGACCTCACCAAGGTAGCTTCCCTTGCTAATCCCGCCTTTCTTCCACTCCCTGTAAGCTTTCTGCTTTTTCTAATCCCCTCTCTGAGTTGTTTGCTCATCCAGCTTGGCCTACAACTCCTGCCCATGGTTTTTTTCCCCTTTCTTGGGATGCAGGCTTCCGACAATTTCCTCAGCTGTGACTTAAAGTAATTCCAGGCCTCCTCCGCATTTAAATCCGCAAGTTCCTCCGTCCAATCCACTTCCCTAACTAATTTCCTTAACTCTTTAAAATTAGCCCTCGAGAAGTCGAAAACCCTAATCCCAGATCTACATTTGTTTATCCTTCCATCTAGTTTGAACTGAATCAGCTCATGATCACTCGAACCAAGGTTGTCCCCTACCACCATTTCTTCTACGAGGTCCTCACTGCTCACCAAAACCAAATCTAAAATGGCATCCCCTCTCGTAGGTACTTCAACTACTTGATGAAGAAATCCATCCGCTATCACATTCAGAAAAATCTGACCCCTATTATTCTTGCAAGCACTCGTCCTCCAGTCTATATCCGGGAAGTTGAAGTCTCCCATAATCACACATTTCCCCTTTGTGTTTACTTCATTAAAGACATTAAAGAGGTCTCTATCCATATCCAAATCAGATCCTGGTGGTCTATAGCACACCCCAAGCACTATCTCAGGGGAAGCTCTAGTTGCTTTTTTACCCAGTGTGATTTTTGCCCAGACAGACTCTGTCTTATCCATTCCATCGCTTCTTATTTCATTACCTTATTTCATTATCTTAGCTACAACCATGGGGGAGCTATCTACAGGCACCCAGGGCTGCCAGGCACCTGCCTGCCATGGAAAGCCATTGTCTGTCGGGTCCCTGACTCCCATCTCTGCCTGTGAAAAGCTCCCTGTGCCTTTACATTACTAAAATTCACGCCTGTTGCCCTGAGCAGGCTCAGCACAGCTAAACACCCATGCACTAAACCCATGTCAGCTTTGAGCTACTGAACGCTATGCAATCGATACGCCTCTGTTAGCGGCGTGCTGGGGAGATCCAGAGCTTAGACACATCATCAGAAATCCTATCTGTCTACCATCTCCTTAATCAATAGCTTTGTTATTGTTTGCATTATCTGCCTATACATTTAGTCAATCTGTCTAGCTAATGGGCAACATGAGACAGGGTAGGATTTCAGTTTCCCCAAGGTGTGCAGCAGCAGTAGAACAGTCTGTATCCTTGTGTATAGTCACAAAGCACTATACACCTGGTGCAATGCACTGTGTGCCTGATATCAAATTGTGTCATGATATGTCACATAATATTGAGTATAACACTAGGGACGACACTGGGTGTTGGATGGAGCAGGTAACAAAACACCAGCTTTTATTGGGAGTTCTCCACTGTACCCCATAATGCTCTCTACACTCCCTGTGTTAATAGCAGGTCGGTCAGTGTACCTAGTTGGCTGCAGCTGGCCTGTTTATTACAATTAGCCCTACAGTAATGAAATCCAAAGGGGCGACAATATTCTGATCCACTTGCTGCACTTTAAAATATGTACTGTTTTTTAACATTCAGATTTGGCAACAACCTTGCATACAGCAGGCACACCTCAGGGAATAACGGAATTACTCATTTGTGAGTGATCATTGTGAGATCATTTTCATTCTCCTTGAAGTCTTCATCATCCTGCCTTCAGTCATTAAGTATTCTTTCATCTCTCTACATCGGTTGATATGGATAATCAATCTGATAAACGCACACACACAGCCCTCACAAAGACACGACTCAGGTTATTGCTACACTACCTAAATCTTGGCTTTAATGCATGCATATACATTATAACTGTTCGTTGCTTTATATAGCGTATCTCACAAACACCAATGAAATTTCCAAAATTAAAAACCAAACCTAAAACAAGGCTCATTTTCACTTCATCGACATTGGGATGTTGCCACCTCTGGGGTGGGACAGCTGCTGTTATGCATTTGTGTGTAGTGTACATTCAATTAAGACAGGTCACTGTACCCTTTGTAGTTTTCCCAAAAAATTCTCTCTCCTATTAAATTCAAATCCCACATAAATATTTCTGATGGTGTTAAATGTTCTTTTGTGTGAAACAGAGTTAAATGTGAGGGAAGGAAGTTTGCCTTTCCTTACAATGACCTCAGGAATGATTTAATTAAGCCCCTATTCCAATCCCAATTTATATTCTGAAATAGTGTCCTCATGACAGCTGCTCCTATGCGCTGTGTTTTCCAACAAGCAGAAATGCAATAAGTTAAATTAAAATGCCGTTCTAGTTTCTGCTGCCACCAAGAGATCATCTCTGACAATGCATTTGTCTCTGAATCATTACTAATGGTGGTGGGGGATCTTTAAAGGATCTGACAAGCCATCTGAAAGCTGACACCTTCCTTCTTTTTCCTCAGGATCTAATCTTACTAGATGACCTCCACATTTCTTTCGTTTCGTTGGAATCCCCCACTGTGCCAAAAGTCTGATCCAAACCCACTGCAGTCAATGGAAAGTCTTCCATTGACCTCAATGGGCTTTCGCTCAGACACCAATTAGGAACATAGAGCTATGCAGGGTGACGCCAAATATCCCGTAGGCCAGTCCATAACTCACTGAAGAAAGAAGCAGTTTTGGAAATTCAGGAATGGAGTAAAACTAAGCATGTGACTCAAAAATACGCAAGGCCTCAAAATAGCTGTCCCAGGAAATGAGGTGTCATGCTGTTTGGAAGGGCTCACGACTGTGAGTGCCAGGCCCAGGGCATACTGTCAAGAAGCAGGGCAAAACACCTCACATGGCTGTAAGTTCTATAATTAGATTTCATCTACCAGGTAGCAAGTGTGAACTTCTCAAGCCTTGACATGGAGTCACTGACAGTCCCCTGGGGCATTCCAGTCTATCTTGCCACTCAGGCAAGCTTGACTTGGCTTAACGGCCCGTGAGGGTCCCATGTTCCTGCTGGGAGGCCGTTCGTTCCTAGTCAAATTCCAGTTGATGCAAGTATTTAAGAAGGGGCTGTTGTTCTTGGGCTTGCACCAGGATAGTATAACTCCCTCTTATTCTGTGCAGGGACCACAACAGCGGCTACCCAGTCTTGTCTGGGAACATCAGAGATCCGAGCTATAGGGTGCGGGTGATCCAGGGTCTATAATGCTTATATGCAGCTGCCTGAGAGGAGGCCAATGCAGGTAGTGGGCTGTAAGCATCAGGGTTTTAACCATGTCTGCTTCCTTCCCATGTCTATCATATAGAATGCATCAGAGCACACCTACGGCTGGGATATGGATTTGTGAACACAGCATTGTGCACTGGTTTCACAAGAGAGTGTGTAATTCAGCAAAGGGCTTTCAGCTGGGCCTTGGGCTGGAGGCAAATTTTGTCTTGGCAAAACAGATAGGACATGCGCTGGGAACAGCTTATGCCTCCTTTGCATGGGGTCTGGTGCCCTGTGAGAACACATCAGTCGTCACTGTTATCTGCCTGGGGAGAACAACCTGGGAATGTATTCCGGGCTCCAACTGATTCGGAAGGCTGAGCAGGATATAGGGCTGCTGGTGGACATGTTTCCTGGCATGGGGATAGTATAGTTGGAGATACTAACCTGCAGGGTTTGGCGGACTGCAGTCCACCCACAAAAAGTGGATAGGGCCCGGAGGATGACCAGATAGAAAGTATGGACATGGCTCAGTTATCAGCCCACAGGGCAGCTGAGCTTTATCAAGAGGATGGAGTGCACCGCTCTGATATAGGTGCCCATTTGTTCCTGGATGATCTCAGTATTGGGTTGGCCAAGCTTCTAGGTCGCCCATGCAGAGTGAGGTGGAGGCCACCAAGCTGATGCTGGCATCTCCTTGTGGCAGATGCCCAGTGCAGGAACTTGTTTATTTAGGCTCCAGATCCAAAAAGGTAACACAGAGGGCACCCTGAGGGCATGTTCTTAGGGAATAGGGGCATTGTGTCTAACTCTCTGGGGGCAAATGTGAACCAGGGGCCTGGGCATTACCCAGAGTCACCACCCTGCCAATGCACTTGAACTCAGTGCTGGCTGGTGGTCAAGGTCCCCTCTCACTTTAACTGCTGAAAGGGGCTGAATGCTAGTGGGTGAGTGGAGGTGCCCAAAAATCCTCCTAATGTGACAATTAGCTTCCCCTGTGGTGGGATGCCCCAAGAATTGGCAAAGGATTGATGGCGTAGGAGTCACTGCACTGGGCTGTCCCCTGATGGGAACCTTGGATGTATTTGACTAGTAAAGGTGTGGCCTAGTTAATACCCATCCCACATGTCCTGGTCGTCTTCCCCACAGTGAGCACGCCAGTAGCCACAAGTAGCCAGGAGGTGCTTAAAAAAGAAGTGGAAAAATAATGCAAAGGCAGGGACTGACGAAAGTGAAATCCTTGGATCCTTGGGATTTGAGCCCTATGGTCAGATGCAACAGTACGTCAGAGGTAGATTGGGGGATGGGCAAGAGTCCATCTGGGGCAGAGGTGGGAGACTCTGTCCTGGGGAGGGTGGCCTGATAAGAGATTGTTTCTTGGAGAAGGGAGGAAGGAAGAGTCAGTTCTGTGGTCCCCAGAGGTGGCTGATCTGGGTCCTTACAGACCTAATGCAGGACACAGATCAATGGATCTGCTTGCTCGTACCATAAGCCACTACGCATAACTAGAGATGGCGCTGAGATGCGAAGTTTCAATCAACTTTCTCAACATTCAGGGATTTTTTACTTTAATTTTATTTTGTTTGGTTCAGACCCAGGTCTTCTCATGACTTCGCTGCAGCAGAGCAGCAGTTAGAGTTACATGGATGAGTTAAATAGACTCGCTGAGGAATAGTGCAGAAAACAAAAAATTCCTCACTGTTTTCTTTAATAAAGTATAATAGGCGCCCAGCTGGACTGTGCAGAGGAAGAAGTGGTGGCTTTTGGTAAGTCTACTGTGCTTCAGAACTGAGCAGTACCTGGCATCGGAGCTTCCTGTTGTTTGTGTGTGCACAGCCTGCCCTTTAGTGGTCATCAGCTGGAACTGCATGGGCCAATGTTTGAGATCTAGGGTCTGTCTCCTCTGTTGTTTACAGTGAACCAGTTTTACATTGCTTTAAATGCCACTGGACTTCAATGGAGATATCTACTCCTGATTTACCCTGGTGTAAGAGAGAGGATAATCAGACCCATTCTTTTCTCACTGCCAGGTTCCATTTATCAAAATCACAGCAGTTCGAGATGGAAACAACACATCACCATGATACTGAGTCCATCTCCTTGCAAGTCTCAGAAATGGAACAGATTTAAACATTTTATTAAAATGAATGTTTGACATGAAATTTACACAGGTTGAGAGGGAAGGTACTGTACATCTGGGGTCAGGCTTGGGTTATGGGAGGTTACAGATATCATTTGCAAGGATGAAAAGATACATACATGTCGTATAACCAGCATACATACATGTCGTATAGACCCAGATTGGGGTGCAAGAGTTTTTAAAGTGTCAGTGGATAAGTGAGCTCGAGTATGCCACCCATGGACTGTATAAGGAGTCCAAGTCAGTACGGGTGGAGCTACTACACTTGATATTAGCCAAAATCAATGAAGTCTATATGAAATACGTACCAAAGTCCCCAGTTTATTTCAAGCATGAACATTCACAATGCCAATATAAATTGGCCCAAATCCTGCACTCCTTACTTGGGCAAAACCACCATCAAATTATAATTATTTGTATCACAGGGACAACAAGAGGTTCCAACTGAGATTGAGGCCCCATTGTGCTCGGTGTTGTCCAGGCACATAGTAAGACCCAATCCGTGCTCCAAAGAACTTAAAAACTAGATAGACAAGACCCACAAAGGGTGGGAGAGGAAACAGAGTGACACGAGGTCCATGAGAGAGCAGGAAATAGTCCCCGAGGCCCCAGTCCAGTGCCCTAGCCACTTGCCATCTCATTAAAATCAGTGAGTAAGATCTGAGTAAGGACTGCAGGAGTTTATCCCTTATGGTTACCTTTAGTGTTTTTTCTAGGGCCTCACTTTCTCTGCTGTGGTTCCCATAGGGCAGCAAACACCAAACTGGACAAAAAACATGGAAAATAAAGTTCCAGTTATATGCCTTACACTGGCAGAGGAATAGCCAATGGACTTGATTGTTAAAGGAGCCTTTTACCTTTCCTTTCCTTTTTTTGGTGAATGGGATAAATGTAGAACTACTGCACCCTTCCAAGGAAATCCTGTAAGGCTGATATAGAAAAACAACAAGTGAGGATGCTTAAAATATTTACATTTGTTTCATTGCAGATAACAGACAACTGCTGCCGTCTCAAGTGCAAGTCTTGCTGTGCTGAAGAAACTTCCAGTTGAAACATTACAGTCGCTCATTATCTGCCGTTAAACAAATGTAATAACGATATCTCTCTTCTGTGCTTGTTTCAGCCTCAAGGTTTTTTTTGCTTAGGATGCACAAAAGTTCTTTGTTTGGTTCGCGTAAAATAAAGTTAGAGAAACCTGCCTTGGCAATCAAGAAAGTTACAATCCCTCACAATTATTTAAGGATTGAGATATAGCATGCAGCAGCAGTGCTAGCTCACGGTACCTGACCAGACCTGAGGGACCACACATAGAGGTAAGAATGTAGCTCTTGGCCTCTATACTTCTACTGCCAACAAAGGCTGCCAATTCATGTCCATTTCAGTTGTGCTTTTGTGATGTGAATGCCTGTCTAATAGGTAATGAACTGAGACCGCCAATTCATTTTATGTAGAACAGCCATCATCATATGGCAACAACTGAGAAAGTTACTGGGTTGCAGACAAACACTAGTGAGTTCCCATTTCAGTGGGAAAGTCCCAACCAAAAAGATGAAAGGGCTGATCCAAAACTCATTGAAGTCAATGCAAAAACTCCTATTGATTTCAGTGGATTTCAGATCAGGACCTAGGAGCTACTGCTTAGCACTGATGAGGTCTTTGAATTAAAAACAGTGAAAACAGTGAAAAAACATTAGTGCAGGAGGAAGGATGGAAAGAACCTAACAGTTCCAATGACATTGACTAATTGGTCATTTAATTATCTTATTTGTTTATGTAGCACCCATCACCATGTATATTGGGTGCTGCATATAAGTTAAAAACAACAATCATGAAAATAAAGCTGTGTCTTGTTATCCAGAGAGAAGCAACCACCCTGCTAAAAGAAAGACATACTAAGAATATCCTAAAAAGGAAGCACTGGTTTAAAAAAAAGAGGCTCAAAGGATCAAAGATGAGCTGATCTTACAGTGAAACTTGACATCTACCAGAGACCAATGTAAAAGAGGAAGGATTGTTTTATATATAAAGGGCAGAAATGGGATTAGGACGATCCAGCTTCTGATTCTGCCATGAATTTCCTGTGTGACTTTGGATCATCAGAACCTCTCTGGAACCCACCTTCCTCCAATTTGTAAAATGGAGATGATAATATTTCCCTCCCCCACTACAGTATTCTAATTCATTCATGTCTATAAAATGCTTTAGGACCTCTGGATGGAAGGCGCTATACAAGTGCAAGGAATGAGAAAATATATATTATGCAAAGGGACTTGGGCAGACACACTCAGGGAGTGAGTCCCTCAACGAAGAAGACCTGGCCCAGCTCACTGCAGATGAAACTTGGGACAAAGACCAAGGACACCCCTGTCTGCTTCAGCAACTTTGGAGGGACTCAGCAGGAGAGAAAGACGCTTAAGTACCTCAGATAAGCTGAACGTAAGTATGGTAACTCATTAACCTTCTTTGTTTCACTTGGGAATGCTTGTATGATATGGATTGGCATGGCTGGAATTTAGGTTGATATGTCCTAGATGGTTTGAGTTGGGAATCTCACTTTCAAGATGTAAAAAAGTTTGTAACTAGAAATTAGGGCTTCTTTCATCAGTAAAATACAGGATATTCCACCATCTTAGATAACTCAGGGGAAATTCTGGTGAGGAGAATATAGGAAATGGGTACATTACTGACCTTTTCTGTGCCTCGGCTGGGCACACTGAGCTGTCTTCTGCCTCGCTTAAGAAACACTAATCACTTTACAGTGGAGATGACATCAAGCAGAAAAGAAGATTATAGGGAATTAATGGGTCAAATGATTTTATTAGCAGGATGTTTCACCATTCTGAATATGGTCTAGATTGGTAGTGATCAAAATTTGGTACAGTCTAATGACTGGTTAGTGCCCTACACAAAATTAGTTATTCATAGCAAGCACGTATCCATAACCAAGAAACCCACCCTCACAAGTGACACCCTTCTTGGCAGTCTCAGAAAAGAGGCAATGCTGGAGACCACAAACAGAAACATCTTGAATGGCCTCAGCTCCAAGATTGCTCCAGTGCTGTGCTGATCACAGTAGTAGTGGCACTTTCCAGGGCTAAGATCTGCAAACTTGTTTTTCCTCTTGTGCTTTCTTTGTCATAGTTTTCGATGTGCAACGGAAAGAGTTCAATTCTTCAGCATTACTGGTATGGTTTCGTGCTGTCCAACCTGTAAGAATATGTGGCACTGAAATTCTAATATATTGAGCTATCTTTTTGCTGAAATACATGGTTTCTCTCCTCACTTAACAAATTGGGTGACCTGCTGAGCATCTTTTTGAAGCCAAAGGCCGCTTCCAGAATTTGGCAGTGTATTTTAATTTAGACTTCAAAGTTTTAAAAATAGCTGCAGATGGGTGCAGTACTTGAGTCCAACCATAAGGGATGATAATACATTGGAATGCAGCAGGGCTGGCTCCAGGCCACAGCGCACCAAGCGCGTGCTTGTGGCAGCACGCCGCAGGGGGCGCTCTGCTGGTTGCTGGGAGGGCAGCAGGCAGCTCCAGTGGAGCTGCCGCAGGCGTGGCTGCAGATGGTCCACAGGTCCCGCGGCTCTGGTGGACCTCCCACAGACACGCCTGCAGCAGCTCCACCGGAGCCGCGGGACCGGCGAGCGGCAGAGCGCCCCCCGCGGCGTGCCGCTATGCTTGGGTGGCGAAATTGCTAGAGCCGGCCCTGGAATGCAGCGTTCAAGTACAAAAATATCTTATAATTCAGAGATCTCATACCGAACCTGTACCTCATGAGATTTTGTCACTGAGAATAAATACAAATTATAGAGATGAGGAAAATCAAGAAGGGCTATGGTTTTGTTCTGCAAAGTATCATCCACTGGGTTTTTGTTTTGCAAAATCGAAATCAAGCCTGGTTCAGATCCTGGTTCCATTGAAGCTGAATCTCTAAAGTTCAAGTAACATTAAGATGAATGGTTTGTGGTCTGACCCTTCTTGCCCAAAACATTATGTGAAACCATAAAGGAGATGTTCTTTCTCAAGGAACTTAAGGTCTCTCAACCATCTATTTCTCAACCATCTTCCTTGCTGTTATGTTCTTAAATCTCTTTCTATATATAAGAAGTTAGGAATGAAGGATGCATTTCCTTACTCTGAATAACTTGTTTTCCATTCTGACTAGGACCTTTTCAATATGTAATTGTTTGAATTGAATCTGAAATCTTTTCCTTTAGTGATGGTACCATATTATCTTTCCAAGCCTGATGTTCCTGTTTTGGCTATCATAAGGCTCAAGGTTCTAATGCAGAATGTCATTAGCCTCTTCAGAAAATGCTCGTGCACACAACACAGGAGATACAGGGATCATTGATTTAGAGATGACATTGATTGATCATGCCAGAGAAGGACAAAATGGCCTGAGGGTAGGGCCAGATCCTCAGCCCCATTTTCTAGATAATAGGATATCCTGTATATAATTCTGTGGCTACATGTTATAGTTATATGAAATTTTTTAAAAATTGATATTTTGTTGACAACGAGCCATCTCCTCAGCTGGACAGTTAGTGTAAAATGGTCTAGATCTATTGACTCTGGTCTGTTGTCACTTTCCATCATCTGAAGGTTTACTCGTCCGTCTTTATTCTTGGTTTATAGAATTTTTTCCCTTTTTTTTAGCAAATAGCAAAGTTTTAGACTAGCTCTGTAAATTTATTTCACTAGAAGGCATTGAATCATTTGAAACAGTAATTTGATCTCTTTGCACGGGTTAGGTGTATTTGCCCAGCAGTCATTGCCTGTCCCAGATTTTTTTTTTTTTTGAGAGCTTAGATGGAATCAGCAGAAATTCCTCCATGGAACAACATGTCATATTTACAAGTAATAAAAGACATTTCCACTGCATATATCAAGATCTTAATGGCTCATCCCCCCCCCCCCCCCCCCCGTCATTTAACATACCCAAAAGTCCCAGGCCTGCTATGCGCCTAGGCTGCAGTATGGAAGGTGGCAGATGGTATTCAATATTGTGAAATGGTAATCGAGGTTCTGTTTATAAACTGTTTAGAGAAGATTAAGAGAAGATTATCCCAAAGCCTGATGTTTAACTGAAGAAGTGGCCTGAAGACTGGTCCCTTGTCACAGCTGTGGGAATGAATGTGAAGATTAGAATACATGCTGCTGGTCCTGCTCACATTTCCTAGATGTCGGGCCCCAACTCTCTCAGACGTTGGCTGTTTGATACACATTCTCTTGTTGCAGGATTGTGGAAGAATAATTTGCGGCAGAGATGTTCTGTCGGTGTTGGCAGTTATAAATGTACGTTTGGGAATTTGCTGTATGTGATGGGGCGTCTACCCTACCCAAGCCCCAACTGCGTTAATGTGGGCCAGAGTGGACCTGGAGAGGAACCAGGGATAGATAAGGCCTAATGGCAGATGAAGCCCAGTTGGGGGCGGAGAATAAACCTGGAAGTGAGAGCAGAAAGGGCTCCGGGGAGGAGGTCTACAGTCACTCCCCAGAGGGAAAGGGAGTTGGCCAGGGACAAGGAGGAGATCCAGAGGGAGAGAGTAAACCCTGGAGTCCTGCCCTGGACTGGGGAGTTTGACACGCAACCAAGAAGGGTGAAATGGCCACGGGGAGCAGAGGAAGTTGCAGTGGTAAACCCAGAGATAGGCAAGGAGATCAAGAGATGGGGTAGGAAAGAGCCCAGAGAATCAGCAACAGAGTCTGAGACTGAACAAACCTGGATTGCTAGTCATAAGGTCTGTGGGCTGGAGCATGGCATAGTAGGTGGGCCTAGCTTCCGAGGACCCAGAGACTTGGAACAGAAGACTGTCAGAGGCAGCATCTATACAGCTTGTCCAGTGGGACTTTGTTACCCCAGAAGCGAGGAAAACTACAGAGTGACCTGGCTGGAGAGCCAAGTCACGGAAAGGGAGCATCCTGAGTCACAGAAAGAGAGAGGGGCCACAGCATGAATAACCACCAGAAGGGGGCACCAGACAGGGAGAGGGCTAATTCCCAGATCTAGCCACAAGGAGGCATTCCTGCAGTGAGTGAAACCCCCTTTACACCCTATCATGTAAAGTTCTAGAAACACATACACTAAGAAGATTTGTCTTAGGTGCACATCCATATTAAATGTCATCAACTCTTGTGGTTTAAACCCAAGTCTGATGATACTCAGTGTTTTTCATAAAAACCATGCTGCTGGAGTCAGTAGATTGTAAAAGAATCTCATCTTCCATTTTATTGGGG
The DNA here is from genome assembly GCF_025201925.1 of Gopherus flavomarginatus. Taxonomy (NCBI): domain Eukaryota; kingdom Metazoa; phylum Chordata; order Testudines; family Testudinidae; genus Gopherus; species Gopherus flavomarginatus. The sequence goes on along the minus strand of NC_066626.1, from coordinate 18,852,103 downwards.
GAAAAAAGTAAGTTTTTAGCCCTCATAATTGTGGAGAAAAGCTTGAAATGTGAAGTGAGTGCACCCTAAAGGCTCAAAAGACAGAAGGCAATTTTTAAAAAAAACTAATCTCATTATTTTTAAGCCAATCACATGATTGGAGGGGCTGATTTTTGGAACATGTAGGTTTGGCAATACTATATGAGATTCAGAACAGTGCTGCTGGTATAATAGTTACAAATGGAGATGTTATAATCCACAGCTGGAAGATGCGTTCAATACACCTTGAAAAGTATTGCTCGTGTGGTTTGCTGAAGAATAGTTAAAGTTGCTGTACGTATTACACCTAAATTCTCAAAAGTGACTAGTCATTTAAATGACTCACTTTTGGCATGCCCACTTGAAACACCATAAAGAGGACCGCACCTCTGAAAATCGAGCCCCTCTCAAGTATTTCCAGTTGAGCACCCAACAATTGAGTCACCCACTAGACATTTGTAGAAATTTAGGTCATCTGTGCTTTATGTGTTATGTTTATTTTTACTGGATTTCTTTAACTCAAAAGCAGAAGGCTATGATTCTTGATAGCTATGTCTTGGTCAGAGTTAAGGTTGTGACTGGAACAGGTAGAAGGGCAAGAGTAGGAGGAGAAAATGGCAGAAAATCAGAGGTGGGATTATGGAATGCTTTTAAAGAGAGGAGACATATGAACTTAATGAAGAAGAGGAGGGAAGGCCAATACAGAGAATGAAGTAGGGAGAAAATATAACTAGAGTAGCAGAAAGAGACTGTCTTGCCAGGGCATTTTGGATGCACTGATGAAGAAAGGAAGCCAGAGAGGAAGCGGTTTTAATATTCAATATGGAAAATGCCCAGAGCATGGACTAACATTTTGGCTGCAGTTTGCTTTCAGCAGTTTGTCTAATGAGGTTTTTTCAAAAGAGCTATTTTATTGTACATAAGACATAGTGCAGTGACAAAACTGCAGGAATCTGGCTGCAGGAGTCCATTTCACACCTTCATATTCTTGGAAAATCCCCACCAGCCCTGGAAGGATAATGCTTTACTGAAGTTTTTATTTGATTTTAAAACTCAGAAAAGGACTTTTTCCTTGCTTGCCAATGTAGTCAAGCATATTCCAGAACAGAGATTCTGTGCAACTGCTTGCCACACAATTATGAGAAATCTGAGCGTTTTACACAAGTTAAAGAGGGGTGTTTACATACTACACACACAGTTTCCCTAAAAGTGCATTCATTTTTAGATATACTGTGATGGGGTAAGGCCAGAGGGCTACAGTTAGCCCCAGGCTAAACAAATCCTTAGGACCATGGTAACCAAATGGCAGTTGCTGCAGGTTAATCAAGACACCTGGGGCCAATTAAGATCTTTCTAGAAGGCAGAGGAGATAGCTACATTGATTGGGACACCTGAAGCCAATCAAGGACTGGCTGGAACTAGTTAAAAGCCTCCCAGTTGGTCAGTGAGAGGTGTGTGAGGAGCTGGGAGCAAGAGGTGCAAGGAGCTGAGAGTGAACTGCTGGAGGGTTGAGGAGCATTATCAGACACCAGGAGGAAGGTCCTGTGGTGAGGATAAAGAAGGTGTTTGGAGGAGGCCATGGGGAAGTAGCCCAGGGAGTTGTAGCTGTCATGCAGCTGTTACAGGAGGCACTATAGATGGCTGCAATCCACAGGGCCCTGGGCTGGAACCCGGAGTAGAGGGCAGGCCCGGGTTCCCCCCAAACCTCCCCACTCCTGATCAGACACAGGAGGAATTGACCCAGACTGTGGGTTCCACAAGAGGGGAAGATCACTGAGGTGAGCAAATCCGCCAATAAGTGCAGGACCCACCATGGTAGAGGAGGAACTTTGTCACAATACAGTAAAACAGTCTTTTGGGGAGTTCTGTTATAGTGAAGTAGAATGAAGCTCCTGGGCTTTTCCCATTCATTGCAATGTGAAAATCACAATACTGCATTTAGAGACAAATCCACCAACCCACGTAAGTGCTGTGTAAGGCCCTGAACGCCGTGGAACCAGAGCAACTCTGCTACATGAGGAGGGACAGGCACTGGCCTCCCCAATATCATGGGGTACAGCACCGTATTACCTTTAGCAGCATCACAGGCTTGCATGGTGTGTTGGCATGATGAACTAGGTGCAAGGCCATTTGATTGCCAACTACGTGGATTTACAGGACAAACCCCTGTGCATTGGGGGTTACAGACGCTATAAGCCAGGAGTTGCAGTGGTAGTCATGAAGAGAACCTCCTCTGCTCTGCACAGTGTAAGAACCTAGGAGGGTGATCACATCCCCTCCCTCTACAGCTCCTGCACATGCTCCATCTGTTTTGACTCTGCTCAGTAGAGAGGATTTCCGCCATTTGCTCTATGAAAAAAGTGACTTCACTCCACGCAGGTTTCCACTGCAGCAGAATCCATATTTCAAATTGCAGAGGTTAAACAAAGTCACCAATTTCCTTGGACTAATCGAGCGTGTGATTTGCCTTCTTGTAAAGCATGTATTTGGCCAAGAAGATTTACTACTTTGAGTGACAGTAAATGTCCAAATGCAGTTGAGGCAGAGCTGAGCTGCAGTTCATTAACTTTCAGTGTGAAGATGCTGGAAAAAACATTTCTATTTTTGGTTAAGTTGCCTTTGTATTTAGAGCTATTTAAGTAATAAAGAGCTGGGAAAATCCAGTGATTCTTATTCTTCACGGAGACTCTAATTCTGTGGTAGGTTTTCAGAATAATTCTTAATTCTATGGCGGGGGGTGAAAGTAATTTACAGGACTTACCGGTACTGCTGGAGTCCTGAGGGGGGCATGGCCTCATCTGGAAGAGGCGTGGCCTCTCAAGATTTAAAGACCCTGGGGAACCAGCTGTGGCCGGAGCCACGGCCGGGATTGAAAGGGCTCTGGGCTGCCCGCAGCCGCGGGCAGCCCAGAGCCCTTTCAATCCCCGCTGTGGAAGTCAGTGCGGTCCAGCACGGTGTACTGGCTCTTGCCGGTATGCCGGACCGGACTGGACTAGCTTACTTTCACTTCTGTAGCAGCAGATATACTGTCTCCCCTGTCCCCCCACCCCTCAAAAGGGCACTGGCGCCCTCCCCACGGGATAGTAATACATACTGTATGTATGTGTAGGTGTATGAATGTGTCACAAACAATGCAGCTGCAGCCTGCCACCGACCGGCACCGATCCCAGCAATCGGGCTGCTGCCTGCAGAGAGCCAGCAGGTGCAGCTGGGCTGGGTCTGCCAAGGAGTAAGTAACCAAGGCAAAAACCACAGCCAGCCAGGGAGGGAGCGGGGGGTGGGGGACGTCAGGGGTGAATGAAGAACAACTGGAATAGCCTTCATGAAATATACAAGATATTTAGAGAAAGTTTTGTCAATTTCAGCCTCTGCACTCTGTAGGCAGGACAAAACAAAAAGAGATCTGAGATTGCACCCGATGTCCTAAGGACATTTCAGGTGTTTAAATCAATATATAAAGAGGGTGGATTAGAATGAAATCTACTATTTCTTTCAAAGGAGGCACAATAACTTCCCTGAATATTCACTTTTCTCCTCCAATCCCTTTGTGGTTTTGTCTATGGGGGCTATTTGCTTTCCCTGTGAATCTTTAGTTGCTTTAGCAAAATTGCTTTGTCCAAAATAAACCCTAATCATCATGACACATCTTTCCACCATGTTCTCCATGTTTTTTATGTTTGTTTTTTTTTTATACAGTAACATTTCAAAGAGGATCTGCAAGCAGTTTGGATGTCACAACCATGATCCTCTGCTGGGGAGGGAATGGGATAGATTTGAACTTGGAAATGGTTCCTGATTTTGATTGTGTTTAGGAAATCCCCTCATCCCGGGGCAGAAAAGGACTGCCCTTGCCATGGTCACACACACCGAGCAAAAACTGGAAGTGAAATTAACAAGGATGTCAGAAATGGCTCTTAACTCTGGGCACTGAACTGCACAGGGAACAGCTGAGTTTAAACTGTCTTTTGCAGGCAGCAGCAGCAGGCATCTCAGCCAGTCTACCTACTGCAAGCTAGAGCCTAGAGGAAAACCCCAGCTAGGGAGGAATGCAGAGCCTTGTTTGCAGCCTGGCTGGAGGAGGGGGAGGGAGGAGACGAGAAACCAATGTAACAGTGAGTTTTCCCCTTCCACCTGCTTTTATTAGCTCTGGACTTAAGCTGTGCAGCCAAATGCTTGTATTTGTTATGTATATTAGTATTGGAGAGATCCCCTCATCCTGGGGGCAGAAAAGGACTGCCACTGCCATGGTCAAACACACCCTCCCCTCGACCCCCTTCCCCCAGCTACTGTGAGTGAAATTAACAAGGATGCCAGAAACCTAGCCCTAGGAGGCTGAACCATCTGGGAACAGCTGAGTTAAAACTATTCTTATGCAGGGAGCAGGCTTCTCTCTCTCTCCCTCAGTCAGTCTCCTTTTCTTACCAGTCCTCCGTACCGGCCCGTATCAGCTTACTTTCTCCTCTGTTCTGTGGTATTTGTTCTCATCTTGATAAGCGAGCAAGTCTCTCTGAATAAAGAAGAAAATGAGGCCACAGAATGCTCTTCTCTGACATCTGAAGTTAAATCTCCACCTTCTCAGAATCAGAGACCAAAATGGAGGATGAACCTATCCGAGACATTGGCTTATGAAAATATGCCTTTGGATTGTTTCTGTTTTCTCCCCAGAAAGTCACAATCTGGAATTGTCCGCGCTACAAAATTGCCATGTTTGCCATGGGGATACCAGACATGGCAGCCCCACCGCTTCCCCTTCACCGGTGTCAGAATCAGTTGTCCCACTTGTGTGGCATGGTCAACTGAATCCAACACTCACTGCAGTGAAGTGTGCTAGACCCGTCATTCTGCTAAGTGCCTATCATACTTTGCCATAACAGCTATTAAGCTCAGTTATCCCTGTCCACACTTGTGGGGAGGGCAGGAGCTGCTATGTTTCACACCCAGTGGTTCTGTAATGGAGACACATTCTTAATGGGAGGAGGCACTCTGTTGTTGAACATCTGGGGCCATTTGACTTCAATGAAGCCACACTGATACCAGGGCCAGCTCCAGGATTTTTGCCGCCCCAAGCGTTCTTCATTCTTCAGTGGCAATTCGGCGGCAGATCCTTCCCTCCGAGAGGGACTGAGGGACCTGCTGCCGAAAAGTCGAACATGCCACCCCTCTTCATTGGCCGCCACAGGCATCTGCTTGCTGCACTGGTTCCTAGAGCCGGCCCTGACTGATACACATCAGCCAAGGATCTGGCCCCATTAACTGAATGCAGTATGAAAATGAATCATACAGTCAGAATATTCCTCATGTAATATATTTTGATGCTAAATTCAATTTTATGCTGCTTCTAAATTTTCAATGGACTGCAGATTTTTGTATTGACAACATAGCCTGCATTGTAGAAATTGGCAGTGAAGGCCTTTTGGTAGCCTGGGAGGCGTCGAAGGTCGTTTGGAACTGTGGGATAAACAGATAAGATAATGTTTCTGCTAAAATGATCAACAGTGACCTAGTTAACAGTGTTGACATCTGAATTATCATTGGATTTCTGAGTGAGCCAAATGAGACGAATTCAGAGCTATTGCTACAGATCTTCTGCAGATTCTGGAAGACGCTGCATTGATTTACAATCATCTCACATTTGGAAGGGTTTATTTGGAGCCATAGGAGATGGAACCATAAGACCTAGAAGGAGAGTTTAGATTCTGGAGCAGACTTCTTCAGCCAAGCATGGATTCTGTAGCCACAGAATCACAGCATTCACTGGGATCCTGACAACTGGGCCATAAGGGGCTGAGATTTGTTCATGATTTATGCCTGAAGGCTCTGGGGATTTTGTCTGCAGGTGCTGAGTCATGGTGCCAGATTCTGTTTTGGATGCAGATCCTCTGTCTGGGACACGGTTCCCATATTCTGTGCACTGGAAGGAATCCTTCCTTCTTGGAAGACACCACAGTGGCAGTGTCAAGAATGGCCCAAACAAGCGTTCACACTTTCCCTCTGCTTGGGAGAATAGTGAATAATTAATGTTGCTGGAAATCCACAGGACCCATCGCATCTTCTCCTCTCTTCAATAACTCTTGTGCTCAGTGGACCACTTACACAAGCTCCCCAGGTCCTGACCCCACATTGCTCTGCTTGGTGCAGCTGCATGGTCCTCCAGGATTTGGCAATAAGAGGTTTTTGTGGTGCATTCTCTGATGGGAGTATCTTTGTATTTCTTTTTCAGGAGCCCTGATTTCATTTCAGGGGTATTGACCAGAGCCCTGCAAGTGTATATGTTTGTTTTAGCAATGTTATATTGTTGTGCATGACCAGGAGTGAAAGAAGAAGAAACCAGTCCAGATTATTATTTATGTACAGAGGATCTGCCACATATTGCAGCCATCTATGATCTTGCCTTGATCAGTTGTCTGTCACTAGCCTGAAAGTACCTTAGGCAGCAGGCAATGGACAACTAGTGCTATACACGAGGAGCCAGCTGCCCGAGGGAAACTGACTTGAATTCTACAAAGCTAATTAATTTGCCTTTAAGACTTAATAGTGAAGAAAACTAATTAATCTTGCTGGGTTTCACACAGCATCAAGTAAAGCAACTCTGTGCATGTAGGAAGGATGAAGGAGACTGATCCCACACAGCAGCTTTGTCTTGGATGATAATTGACATTCTGACTAATCAGCACATCGCGATGGCACATTTTTACAAGGGGGAACTCCCTGCTGAGACAGCAGTGAAAATGAACATGCAGGCATTTGGGAAATGTCCATTCATTTTTAGGTAAAGATGGCTTTGCATCTTAAAGTCCCAGTTTTGCCTATCTTAAAAGTTTCACTCCAATTTGATTGGGGCTAGGGGGAGACGGAGAATATGTAGAAGGCCTAGGTGGGAAAGGGCCCAGAGTGAGATGGCAAAATAGCTGGCATGCAATTTCACGAGAACATGTACAAAACTTTCACACAGCTCTACTCCTCTTCCCACAGAGGGGAATTTCACATCCAGCTCCACTGTAGAGATCTTCTATGCCTCAGCCGTGGGGTGGGAAATTAAGAGACCCTGGAACATGATTCACAGTCTCAGTCCTAGTGATGAACCAAGGGATTTTGTAAGGAAGAATGAGTCAGCTGGAGAGCCATGAGTTAAAAAAACCCATCAGCTAATGAGGTAGAAGAGATATTGAGTACTTTTGTGTGACTCTGTTGTAGTTATTAGTGGTGGTTTGCTGTACAGTAGTTGCATACAACAGTGAAGAAATATTTCCATCTAGTTTAAACTGAAGTTACAAAATCAAATTATTTAAACCTTCAGATACAATGCCAGCTGGAGGTACTGTGACATAAGTATCGAAAGGGTAAGCATTTTCTTATATATACACACAATCTAACAAATTGCTGTAATATTTCAAAATTAGCCAATAAGAATAACATTGTAGAGTCTGGTTCATGCAGTTGTTTTGTGGAGATATTGCTTGGGCTGTAAATTGAGTTTCAGGCTATGGCATGTTATAAAGACAGCATTTGTTGCTCAGGTGGACTATCTCCTCCTCCAGTCCATAGACAAGGGATGTAATGCATCCTGCTGGATTTCCTCATGGCATTTGATACCATTAATCAGAAAATACTTCCAAGAAGCTACAGAGGTGAATGGAAATGGCTCAGGTCCTCCTTCTCAGACTGAACTCAGAGGATAAGTATGGCAAATTGTTCCTCTTCCTCCAGAGTTCTCAACTGTGGAGTCCCACAGGCCACAGTCATCTCCCCCGTATTATTCAATATGGATACAAAGCTATTGGAAGAGCTGGTGAAATAGAATGGGCTGAAGTGTCAACAGCACGCAGTTAACACACAGCTCTACATCTCCTTTACCCGAGAACACTGCCCCTGTCTGGAACACTTAGACTTCAATAACGGAAGACTCGTTTGTGCAGCAGCAGGGCATCGCCTGTGAAACTTATTCCCCACAAGAGATAAGAATAACTATCACTGTCACAAGTCAATGCAAAAATGTATTCAATAGCTTTTCCTCAATAATTTTTTCACACAGAGCAACACAATGCACTCACACCTTAAAACAAACAAAAACCTCTTGTGAACTGATCAAGTTATTTTAGAGAGAGCCAATAACTAGGTAGCTGCCACAGCATCCCAGATATAAACGGCTTAGTTCTGCTTCACCAGGACTCGTGTCCATACCTGAGCCGTTGTTTACCTGGGGAAAGTGTTAGTGCTTTAAATGCCTCTTTGTATAGTAAAGAATTGTTTGCTGTGCCCACAAGTGAGGCTGCAGGGTATTTCTAGTTGTATGCGATTTCATTCTCTTGCAAGACTTTCTTAACTGAGGGGAACCTTCCAGGTTTACCAAGAAGCCTAGGAAGGAAAGCTTTTGGGGGCAGTGGTTTCCCTAGGAAATGAAATTGGGGGGGGGTGTTCGAATTTACAGGGAGGGTGTCAGGACCAATGAGATAAATAAAAGAGATATGAATAAAGTAAATGTTTTATTAGGATTATGCAAATTTAACATAAGAATAATGCAAGTTACACCAAAACACATAACAGGTCTAGATTTCTAAAAAAATATACATTTTTAAAAAAAGTATTTAATTTAAATTGACTTTTGAAAAGTAAGGCATCATGGGGTAAGAGGGCAGTCCTCTCATGGATCAGTAACTGGTTAAAAGATGGGAAACAAAGGGTAGGAATAAATTATAGGTGTTCAGAATGGAGAGAGATAAATAGTGGTATCCTTGAGGGGTCAGTACTGGGACCAGTACTGTTCAACATATTCATCTGGAAAAATGGGTAAACAGTGAGGTGGCAAAATTTGCACATGATACAGAACTATTCAAGATAGTTAAGTCCCAGGCAGACTGCGAAGAGCTACAAAGGGATCTCACAAAACTGAGTAACTGAGCAACAAAATGGCAAATGAAATTCAATGTTGATAAATGCAAAGTAATGCACACTGGAAAGCAATCTCAACTATACATACAAAATGATGGCATCTGAATTAGCTGTTAACACTCATGAAAGAGATCTTGGAGTCATTGTGGATAGTTCTCTGAGAACATCCACTCAATGTGCAGCAGCAGTCACAAAAGCAAACAATGTTGGGAATCATTAAGAAAGGGATAGATAATAAGACAGAAAATATCATATTGCCTCTATATAAATCCATGGTACGCCCACACCTTGAATAGTGTGTGCAGATCTGGTCACGCATCCTAAAAAATATATATTGTAGTTGGAAAAGGCACAGAGATGGGCAACTAAAATGATCAGGGGTATGAAACAGGAGGAGAGATTAAAATGACTGGGAATTTTCAGCTTAGAAAAGAGATGACTAATGGGGATATGATAGAGGTCTACAAAATCTTGACTGGTGCGAAGAAAGTGAATAAGGAAATGTTATTTAATCCTTCACATAACACAAGAACTAGCAGTCACCCAATGAAATTAATAGGCAGCAGGTTTTAAAAAAACAAAAGAAGTACTTCACACAATATAAAGTCAACCCAAGGAACCCTTTGCCAGAGGATGCTGTGAAGACCAAAACTATAACAGGATTATAAAAAGAACTAGATAAATTCCTGGAGAATAGGTCCATCTGTGGCTATTAGCCAAGATGGGGACAGATGCAACACCATGCTCTGAGTGTCCCTAGCCTGTTTGCTAGAAGCTGAGAATGGGCAACAGGGGATGGTCACTTGATGATTACCTGTTCTGTTCATTCCCTCTGGAACACCTGGCCTTGACCACTGTTGTAAGACAGGGTACTGAGCTATATGGACCATTGGTCTGACCCAGTATGACTATTCTTATGTAAAAATTAATTATAATAATAAAAATGTTTAGTACAGAAACTCCCCAACATAATGACCTCCCAAGATAGCAACAATGTGAGATAACAACCTTGGCAAATAATGCATTTTAAAAATCTTGGCCTACTAGGAAACATATTTATATAAGGTTCCATTCCCAGTCACAAATCTAGCATTCTGGAGCAAAGTGACTAAAATATAGTCCAATAAACAAATGTTTATTTAACTTTTCCCTCCCTTGCACCCCACTCACCGGTGTTGTCCTTTGTCAGTGGAGAGTACACTCAGAATTCAGAGGTGCTTTCACGTGAGTACACCTTCCAGGTGGGGGACAAGAAGGCACCTTGCTCGTTCCTCCAGCTGCTCACTGTTTGCTCTGGCCACGGCTGTTCGTTGTGCCACCGTTCACCCGCTCTGTTGCCAATGGCCCTGCGCTGTCACCTTCTGCTGCCACCTGCCCCTGTGACCTCTGCGAGTTGGTCTCTTGAGGTTCTACCAGCCCTCAGTGATTTCAGCTGAGCTCGCATTGGGGGAACCTCGCTGCTAGTGCAGTCTGGGCTGTCTCTTCCACAAAAACGCTGTCCTACAGGAACACTGTCCCCACAACAGGACTAAGCACTTAGACCTGATTGTCAGTGATTTCAGCTGCAGTGGTCACTTAACAGAACAAAAGACTATCTATGGAGCCTAATCAGCTCTGTCTTTAAACAGTGGAAAGGGACAGATCCCCACCCTCTCTCTTGATGCCTTCAAATCATCACAGGCTAAGTACAGTTCTACTGCCCTTTACTCATACAATAAGAACAACATTTCATCCCCTCCCCCCTGCCCCCACATTCAAGTGGTTTGTAACCCAACCCCAGCCAAAATCTATCACTTGGACAACACAGCTCTGTTTGCTGGATACCGAGGTAGATTAGGTGTGAATGTAAATATAATCTGGCCCCACAGCCCCAGCTCATCACTAGCTGTCAGGGAGAGCTCATTTAGACTTTGCTTACAAATCATCATTTGATATTATTAGGTTGGCTAACATCATGAATGCACTGACATCAATAAAAACAACAGCTGTATAAGGAAGCAAGGAAGCTAGTCTATGTTCATACTTTTCAAACCTAGTATACTTTTTCAGATACACATATTTTATCATACACTGTATAAGCTTTTAAGTGTGTATTAATGTTTCAGTTTAAATTCAGATTTCCAAACAGTCACTAAATTGGCATGTAACTAGCTCACAAAACTAGGGGGCGTGTTGGGGAAATTCGGGAGGGTGTACACACCCCCTGGGGGAGGGTCAAGGGAAATCACTGTTTGGGGCTGATTCTCATCAGGTCTTGGCTACACTCACACTTTATAGCACTGCAACTGGGGTGTGAAAAAACACACCCCTGAGCGCTGCAAGATACAGTGCTGTAAAGCGTCAGTGTAATCAGGGCAGCAGCGCTGGGAGCACGGCTCCCAGCGCTGCACGCTACACCCGTAAGGGATGTGATTTACATGCAGCGCTGGGAGAGCTCTCTCCCAGCGCTGCCGCTCTGACTACACTCACACGTCAAAGCGCTGCCGCAGCAGCGCTCCCGCAGCGCTGCCGGGGCAGCGCTTTGAAATTCCAAATGTAGCCATACCCTCAGTTGCCCTAGACTTGACATAGTCATTACACCAACACAAACTGAATGCAAAGCGGATTACTATGAGGGCTGGTCAAACATTTTCCATTAAAACTATTTTTGGTGGAAAGTTGGATTTTCAGTTATATGACTGTTTTCATGAAAAGGGTCTGCTTTCCACATAAAATGTCAAGCTTTTAGTAAAAAATCAGAAACCAAAAGATTTTGACTGTGGAAGAAACGAACGCCACTCTCAGGTTGGAATTAACAAAATCAGGGACAGCTTTATTCTGATCATGCAATTGCAAGGGAAGAACACAGCTGCCAGAGAGCATCTCTGCCTCAGTTTCTCCAAAGTACAAGCAAAATCACACGAGCATTATACTTCTTTGTGACATGCATTAATTAAAAACATCTGCATTTTATTTAGGCTATTTGTGATCTAGTCCAGTATTTTCTCACTTTCTCTTCTCAAACATCGTTATCTCAAGGCTAGGTCACACTAACTATTCTGCTGTTTTCCACTCGCTTCTGACGTGAGCCCTGCTTCTACAGGTCTCACGATATTAGGCTATGACTTGACAGAACAGTTGCTCTGTCTCTGACACTTAAATGGCTGCACTTAAACCCTCTCTTTCTTTCCCTGCTTCCACACTCCCTGCTTTTTTGCTTCCTTTAGCACAACTAACGTTCTTAAACCTCCAACTGCATCAAGCCTTGTATTTCTGTTTCTAGCTCAGGAGGATCAGAATCAACCCTATAGTCTTAACTGGATATAACGATAATGCATGATTAGTGTGAACATGAAAGGCATTTTTGTTAGTACATCCCTTACAACAACAACAACAACATACTCCTAGACTAAACGAAAGCAATACAAGCATTGATGTCCCCATTGTAATAATATGCTGGGGTTGTTTCATTGCCTTAATTACATAGCACATTACACCATAATTAGTACACAAAGTAGACACTCTATAGGCTGTATAAAAAGCATGTTTTTCAATTTGATGTATATTCTGAAGCACATGGATTTGACCCTGTAAGTCAGAAATTTTCTGAATCTCCGGTAGGATTGAGCATACATTTTGAAACTGGTTAGGTATCAAAGTGGTCCAATTAAAAGAAATCTGATACCTAAGGTCTAATTGTAGGGCTTTGTCTGCTGGCCAATAAATAATGTGATTTCCTGCAGCCATGGTGAGATTAAAATGCATATCTTGCAAAGTGGTGGCCTTAACATATACACAGCTATCATTAGCTTGGAACAGCAACTGTCCTGTCAGGGTAGTTCCTCGTCCCATACCTTCCCAACAAACTTTGTCAAACACTGTGACAACTTCCCCTTGCTTCAATTTCCTTACGCACTGAAGCTGCGGGGGCTCTAAGGGCCATAATGTCCACTGATTTCCTATTCCAATCCAAATATAAAGTGTTATTCCAGAAGCACTAACAACAAATTGGCTAGGCATACCAGGTGGTCTAATCTCCCAGATGTCACGGTGAATAATCCAGTCCCACATGCATCCTCCCCACGGACCTGATAGGATTCGGTATGTGGGAGCCCACACCCCTCCTACCGACCGATATGCTTGGGAGGAGCACTGCGAGTATATACGACTCCAGCCTCAAAATCTCTGAGTATGTCTCCATGGCCACAAATCAGATGGCATTCCTGAGGTATCTGTAAGGGCAGTAGGCCACACCTCATGCTCGAGATCACTCCGAATGGCCATCAGCTGGTCATTCAGGAAATCCTGAATCTCTGAACATGCCAGATCCCATTGCAATTCCTTTCCTGCCTCAGTGATCTTCAATGCCATCTCTGGCTACAGCTCCTGGGTCATTGACCTAAGGGCAGAAATAACATGTAATTCACCAACTCCAGCTTGCACCTGGGTCAGCTGTGCTCCAGTAATAAGACCAGTGGCCTTTTCTAGTTGAACACAAAACACAATTCCTATTGTGCCAATAAATGCATGGTATGTTGATTGCTTTTCAGCTGGCATCTGCTTTTTCTGATTTTCTGAAAGAAAAAAGAACATATGTCTACCCCTTCTGGGCAGTCAGTCATTACCTAAATATTTCCTTTTTATACAAATACCCTTGTTGATTTGAGGCAAAACAGAGGAATTACCCATATTTTCTTCTGTTTGTTTCATAGGCAGCCCAGGTTTCAGTGGCTTCTACCTTATCAGTTAGATAATTTTCATTAACACAGACGATTCTGGCTTGCTTCTGGATCCAAAGCTATCCACAACTTAAAGATTCTTATTTTAAAAGGGACACAATTAACTTTACCAGACTTTTGATTGCCTTTTACTTTTAACTTCTGCTTTCAAACACAAAGCGATCTGAAAGGGAGACAACATTTATTGTAGTCCCTTATAGCCTAATAGGATTTTAATTAAGTAGCATTGTATATTTGCATTCCTTTGGAAAAGGGCCCATTTTTCTTCAAAATGCCTGCAAAGAAACCAAGAATTCTTTTTCTTTCTCGTATTTCACAAAGTTCAACTGCTTAATTCCCTCCAGCAACTACAGAGTTAACTTCTCACTTTTCTTCCTTAAATCATTTGCTTATCTCCCAAAACTACACCCAATCAACTCAGATTTTACTATTCCAATTATTGTTCCAGAGATTTAAGTTTCCTATTCCTGTAATTACTTACTCCTTTTCTTTTACTATGCCCTCCAAGTTTCCAAGCTGTTTTCCAATGTCTCTATTTGTTGCCTGCCTGCTTGGGCCCGATCCTACTTTTCTCACTGAACCATCCCTTCCATGGGCACCAGATTTGTTCCACTACCAATTTAGCAAGGAGGGTGAGCTTCTCAACTAGCCTCCACCCTTCCTGGTCTTTTCCCTTAAACATTCTTACTCACAAGGCTATCTGAGTCCTCTCCTGTGAGGCTTGCCACCTGGGCAAAAATGCATGGCCCATAGGTGTTTAACTATTCAATTTTCTCTTTGTGGCAAACACACTGCTGTTACGGCGTATGCTGAGCACAAATGGTTAAATTTTGACAAGTCCCTGAAGTACCGGTACTTGTATAGCCAGTGCTTCCTTTTGTGCCTGGAAATCCTGTCTCAAGGCTAGCAACTTGCCCTGGGCGTAGGTTGGAGTTGCTGCCTGGTTCATGATCTATGCTCTTAATTGCTCAATTCTAGTTTTCAAGTACACATCTCTTCCCTTTTCCCCCAACTCCGCTTTGTACCCAGGCATGCAACAGCTAAGGTCATGTGCACCAAGGATTATATGCGTGGAGTGAGACTCCCCGACTCCTCCCCTCCACCAACCTGGACTTCTACAACCAGGATTACACCCACCTGCACTCTGTCCCCACCAACAGGGGTGGAGAGAGGAATGCTAAACCCCTCTCCGGTTCTCAGACTTACTTCGGCTGAGAGTGGGCACACTTTTAAATCATCCAATCCTCAACATAGAACACCAACGGTACCAAGCAACACAAACATAAAAAAACAAGGGCAAAACAAATAGATGGTGTGCATTTTGCAAGGCTCCCCGCTTTTCTCAATTTTCTACCAAACTGAGACAGATTTCTATATACCAATTTATCCCTCGTGTCAGGTGATCAGGCTGACACTGCAGGATCATTGGGGGAAGATAAAGAAAACACACCATATGACTGAATTGTAAAGCTTCTTTAATAAAATAATCAAACAACAACAGAGAGTGTTGGGAACGCTCCCACATCACTCAGGGGAAGAAAAACATTAATGCCCCAAGCTTTAAGCCACTTTCATACTCACACACATACATCCAGACTGGCCACGTCTGTGTATAACGTCCAGAGAAGTGGGGGGAGGTGGACGGGAGATTATCCTGTATAAAGCTTGTCCAGAGATATGCTGTGCAATCTGCGACTTGCTTCTGCTCTTGGGATGGTTGCTCTTTCACGCCCTTGGGTCTTCTGCGGTATCTCTTTCAGACATTCCAGTCCAGGCTGGCTGCCTGTGGCTTCTTCAGCGTCCCCAAACCACGCTGGGCTCCAGGGACATGAAGCTCGGCTCCTCCTTTCGCTGTTTCCTCTGCATTTCCCATCTCTGCAGCCTCTAAACTTTGTTGTTTTTTTATGCATGGCATGGTCTGTGTCGATTCTTGTCCTTGAACGCAAAGCAGCTTTCTCCTTATCTCTAGGCCAAGCTGCCTTTTCAAATTAACCCGTTAAACACTTTTTAGCTACTTCAGTCAAGTGTTCTACAGCTTGAATATTGACATGTTCAGCAAAGTAACAGGCCATTCTAATCTCTGCATTTTTAACTTGCTCTTCAAATTTTTGTGCTTTTTTTAATTTCACAAGCTTGTTTATTAAACATATCCTCAATTTTCTTTGTATTAGATACTGTCTCAACCTTTTGTTTATGTTTTTTTTACCATTAGCATACTTATCTAACTCACTAGTACCTGCCTGGATTTTTACATCACATTTGAAATAAGCTCAAAAACTATTGTTTTCTACTTTCTGCAGCCAGTCTTGAAGCCACAAGTCTTGAAAGGCTTTTTTGAAAGTAGATGGCTTCTCTTTTGGTGGAAGTTCACCCCGAGTCCTCAATCCTCTGTTGGCGGTGCTCTCCCGTTGTTTTTGTTTCGACGTGGATGGATCTTTGTCTACTCCTGCAGTCCTCTTCCTCTTTTCACCAGCCTTACTAGTCTCTTTATTCATTTTTTACGTTAGATAAAAAATGGAAAGAGATCTCTGAAATAATGGAATGCAATAATTAGTATAATGTATATTTCAATTTATATTTAAATCAAAGAAGGGAACATATTATATATTATTACCTAACACAGTAGGTGAAGATATTTAGTATTTGCTTGGAGGAAGGTGCTGTTACAAATTTATGAACAGCCGAATGCTCTGGTCCACATTCTCTGTGCTCTGCAAGCATGAAATACAAAATTTTAGAGATTTAATGACAGATCAAGAAACTAATCATAATCAGTAAGTATTGCAATATATTTAATTATTGGAAGAAACCTTACCTTTAATAATATATGGAGATATACCTCTCTCATAGAGCTGGAAATGACCCTGAAAGGTCATTGAGTCCAGCCCAGGGCTGCCCAGAGGATTCAGGGGGCCTGGGGTCTTTGGTGGTGGGGGGCCCCTGCTTTGGTGGTAGGGAATCCTTCTGCTCTGGAACCTGCCGCCAAAGTGGCCTGAAGACCTGCAGCGGGGGCTGCTCTGCTGCCAAATACCCTGCACTTTGGTGGAAGGTCTTGCTTTGGTGGTAATTTGGTGACAGGGGAGTCCTTCTGCCCTGGGGTGGAAGGACCCTCTGCCACCGAAGACCCAGAGCAGAAGAAACTCTTGAGGCCTGGGCCCTGCAAGAGTTTTCCAGGGCCCCTAGAGTGAGTGAAGGATGCTGCTCCAGGGGCCCTACAGAGCCCAGGGCAAATTGCCCCACTTGCCCCCCACTCTGGGTGGCCCCCTGCCTTCACTTGCAGGATCAAGTACTGCTTTTGCCTGATCCCTACATGGCCCCCTCAAGGATTGAACTCACAACCCTGAGGTTAGCAGACCAATGCTCAAACCACTGAGCTATCCCTCCCCCCAGAAGGTAAATTTGATAACCATCTCATTACCCTCAGCCAGCTGTTGCTGAGGTTGGTTTGTTGTGAGTACATGTGTGCACTTGTCACTTCACTTCTGCCATCATGCTATAGTACACTGAAGCACCACCAACAGGAGAGCAGCACAGCCCTATTATGAAAATCACATGACAAATATTCACCAATCGAAGAACGCATTTTGAGGGAAACTTAAAAGAAGCGCAAATATTTTACTTTTTATGAAAACTTCCCAGGATTTTTTGAGATTTGGAAAGTCTTTTACTTTTTATGATTTTTTTCCCAGGATTATTTAGGTTTTGAATGAAAATTTCCCATTTCCCCAGCGGAAACATTTTACTCAAAAATTCCCAGATTTCGGGAAATTTCCCAGGATCTAGAAGCACTGGATGGACCCTTGGCCTGATCCAGCCTAGCCGTTCTTATGCTCTTTATTCAGGCAGGCGTTAGACTCCGCCAGCCCCAATCGGGAATTTCCGTGCTTCTCCTCCGCACTTCGGCCATTTCCGGAGAGCTGAGCTCTCCGTTCGGGGCCACTCCCAGCGACGCTCTCCTCCTGAGCTTCGGTCATTTCCGTGCACTTTCGGGGGTTGCTGTTAGTTTCCGATGGCTGCCCCGCGCTTCGGCCGGGTCCGTACGTATTCGGGCTCCGGCGTGAGTTTTCGTGCCAGTCGTCCTGAGCTTCGGTTTTTTCCGTACCCATTCGGGCATTGCCGTGAACACAGTCGGCCGTTCGGCCTTTAACGTGTTTATTCGGGAGTGGCCGTGAACAGAGGTCGGCGCTTCGGTCTTTTCCGGAGAGATTCGGCTTTTTCCGTGCTCCCCGGTCGGCTGCGTTCGGGCGCCGCCGCGCGTTGTGTGGCTTCGGCCTTCTCCGTGAGAGCTCGGCGTTTTCCGCGCGGGGCCGCGGCGCTCTCGGCGCTTGCTCCCTGGCTGGCTCTCCTCAGTCGGCCGCTGCCTGCCTGTCGCCGGGCTGGGAGAGCCTTGTGTGTGAGTGACGCGGCGGAGGTGTAGTTTGACGCGGTGTGTTACGTGGGGGAGAGAATAAAACTGCGGCGAGAGCCTAGGCGCGAACGAAAGCAGTGACGGAGCAGCCCGTAACCGGTAAGAGGAGGAAGGCGCCCAGCCGAGGGGGGGATGGAGCCGGCGGGGCGCAGGGAGCAACAGGCGCAGGACGCGGCCCGGCCTGCACCGCCAGCGGGAGGGGCCCCCGCTTTAAAGATGGAGCCGAGCCGAGCCCTGCAACATCCCCGCCGCCGCCGCTCCCGCTCCGAGCGCGGCGAACAAAGAGTAATGGCGGCTGGAGCCGGCCCGCAGCCACTGTGGCTGCAGCCAGCGCTCGGCGCGGCGGGGGCAGGGGGAGCAGCGGCGGCTGCGGTCCCTTCGCCTGGCCGCGGGGGGAGAAGGGCTGGCCCCGCAGGGATCGCTCCTTTCCCGCCTCCGGAGAGCCCTGCTGCGGGAGCGCCGGCCGGGACCAGGGCGCCGCAGCTCGGAGGAGCCGCTGTCAGGAAAGTGGCGCCTCGCTAGAGCTTTGTGCCCCCCACAGCCCGCGCTGGCCTCGCCGCGGATCGTCCCCCCGGGACAGCGGGTCCCCTCAGCCCGCCCCCACGGATCGTCCTCCCTCAGCCAGAGCCCGGTCCCTTCCCCCTTCCCCCCCCGCCGCCGCCGCGGATCAGCCCTCCAGCTGCCCCCCAAAGCCCAGCCCGGCTCCGCACTGGATCACCCGCCTCCCAAAGCGCGGGACGGACTCCCCCTCGCCCCCCACTGAGCTGCCCGGCCCCTGCCGTGGATCGGTCCCCTACACCCCTCAGAGTCCGGCTGGTTTCACCGGCCCTCTCAAGCTTGACCAGCCCCATAGCGGATCGTCCCTCTTTTCCCCCTCCCCCCACAGCCCGGCCGGCCCCGAAGCAGTTCTCTTCCCCTTTCCCCCGTCAACATGCGAGATGTGAGAGTAGGGCGATATTTTACTCTTGAAAGGTGTGTTTTTGAAGCCTGCAAGGGCTGCGGGCAGACAGTTCAGTTCTACGGGTCAGTTACTGTGAACACACTCGATCACGTATGGCACAAAATCTCTTAGATTAAAGCTGAATTTTAAAAGCTTTTTCTCTTCATGCTTATTCCATTCAGTTTGGATACTGAACAGTCTAGTTAGTTTCACTCGTTTATAGTCAATTTCACTTTCTGACTGGTATGCTGCACTGTGAGGTCTCGGAATATCTGCTTAAAGAAACTGTAATTAAACTATATAAAAACACGTGTAGTGGTTTTAGCTTGTTAAAGAAGTTTTTCTCCAATAAAAACTTTTTAAGAGTTTGTGTTGGGCCAGACTTGATTTGATGGGATCCTCTTTCAAAGTAGGGTATGCAAATATTCAGTTCTGAAAGGCCTGAAGAAGAAACTTTCCCAAAGTCTACCACCACCTTGTTTTTCATGAAAGTTCAGTTGAAACGCTGAAGAGGCTTATATCACAGAGCAAATAATAAAGATACAGATCTCTGTTTGTAGTAGTAGAAAGATACACAATGTTGCTAATACTTTAAAATACTAAAAAAAATGAATTTCACTATAACTGTAGTTAGCTTTGATTCAGTGCTCACTCTTCCCACTGAAGAAACTTGCAGTGGCAGTTCTGCAGATAGAATGATAGTTGGTTGGATTGGACCTCTACTATTCCTCAGTATTTCTGTTAATATTTGCTATCTCTGCCATATTACCCATAATTCTGAAAAATCTTTAGATATTTTATACTACTTTCTGATAATTGTGACTGCAATTTTTGTTCCTTCCTCTTCAATGTCCATACTAGAAATTCTTAATCTGGGATTTTTCACTTGCTGTTGTACACCTGCTTCAGCCTTAGGATTCTGCATCTTCTTGTACAGTAACCTTTTAAAATACTCTGCAGCTAATTTAAGAACAGTGTTTTCAATTTTTTTTTTTTTAAGGACTGTTGTGATACAAGGGTGCTGGAACCTGTGGGGGAGGGGGGAGGGATGAGGGGGGCTGGCCCTCCCACTTTATCAGCTCCCCCCTCACGAAGCACAGCTCCTCCTGGTGCTGCTTTGTGCCTCCCCAAGGGAGCAGGGGCATGGCTCCCTGGTCCCCCCACTTCTGCAAAGGTTCTGGCGCCCTTGTGATTCCTAAAGTAGTTTTAAAACTTTTTTTTTTTTTAATTCTTGTTTGTTTTTATAAAGTACATGTGACTTTGTCTTTTCCCTCCAAAACAACTTTTTCCTTTTTTATATATAAACTCACACCAGCAACCCAGTGTTTCTGGAAAAACTCTAGCCATCAACTCTGTGAAAGAAATAAAACTCTTCAATTAGGGGGAAAAAATCAATTTTCAACTTTTTCTAGAGGTTCTTAGATATAAGCTGGAAATTATGTAGGAATATTGAGTGTCTCCTTCCAATCCTGCAAAGAGATGCGTCTAAAAGGTTAGAGTACCATGTGTTGATCGATTTATTGTGATTAAAAAATTGTTCTGAAATACTCTTGAGTCTCTTCATTCCCCTTCTGTATAGCCGGTTTTATGTTTTTTTTTGGAGATGCTTTAGGCCTCAGTCCTGTAATCAGGTCTATTTGTACCAATCAGAATGCAAGATTGGGATGTTTAAATTACAGCAACTGTAAACCTGGGATATCTCAAAATTAATTTTTTTCAGACAGTTTATCATTCACAAAAAATGTTGGGTTCTTGCCTCTTTTCAGTGGAAGCCACAAACAACTTCTGATTCCTGCACTGAATAGTATAAATTTGACAGTAGAGGAGTGCTTGAAAATCTTAGGAAACTGAAGGGCGGATATAGCACCATTTCCATTGATTTCAGGGGGCTGGTGATTCAGTGATTAAATATAACATGCTTTTGTTTTGTGTAATTCATTCTTAGTTAAGTGGATTTTGTGTTTTTTAGTACAAAAGTGTAAGTAAAATGACAGTAAATACTTACATCTTATTATTTCACATCTGCGAGACTTACCTCTCATCCCTTCCAAACCTGTTCTATTTGAGGGTAGGAAGGAAAATGCTAAATCACTGCTTTCTAACCTGCAAAATACCTATTTAAGAATTTTACCATTCCCCTCATCAAAATATTAAAGCTTAAATTAATTTGCTGTGAACGTGTCTATATTTTTGTCAATAAACTTAATGCCCTCTTTAGATTGTGTGGGAATCTTTTCCTGGGAAGGGAGGAGACTGAACTTCTAGCAGAGGGGAGAGGCCAGCCCATGGGGTATTGGCTGCCCAGTTGGACTCTGGCTCCACTGTGGAGAGGCTTATGTGCTACCACCGCTTTGGCTTCATAGGTCAGAGTGGGTGTGGGACGAGGGTAGTGGTATCTCCCAAGTACTGATATCCTTAACATGAGTGGGTAGACCTTCAGAACCTGATTATTCCTTACTTGCTTTAATCATCAGTGACATAACTACCAATATTGACGTTAAGATTATCCTAGGGTCCATGTGCAAAACAAAACTTGCACTGGTGGTGTTATGCTGCCACAGTCATCAACTGTAGATGTGCCACACTGACACAAATTACTGCAGTAAATCACTGTTCTGCTGGAATAAGAAGTATCAGTACAAGCCCTGTCTTGCACTAGTGCAGAGCTTTACATCACTATGTAGCTGCAAATTTTGTTAATGT
This sequence comes from Gopherus flavomarginatus, assembly GCF_025201925.1. NCBI lineage: Eukaryota > Metazoa > Chordata > Testudines > Testudinidae > Gopherus > Gopherus flavomarginatus. The sequence goes on along the minus strand of NC_066626.1, from coordinate 18,830,427 downwards.
AGGTAAGGCCCTACTTAGGCATTTTTAAAGATAAAGTAGATATCACTTATCAGTTACACGCTACCTTCCCATTTTCAGTGCTTTCCTTGCAACTAGCAGGCCTGGCTGGAGTCTTTTATTGATAGGTATGAGCACATCAAGAACAGAATGGCAATCTTTTTAAATTATATATATATATATATATATATATATAAATGCAGCAAACTGTCCAAATTTGAGCATTGATATTACATACTCCTACATCTTGTAAAGTTGTTTATGATACAGTTGGCGTGTTAAAACTTTATTTATTATTTGTATTGCTATCTCACTGGAGCTGAATCCTTAAAGTAAAATGTCAAGCTACCTTGTCTGTGGTCAGTGTTTATGAACATCTGTAATCTTATATCTGAGTGTTGAGAAGACTCCCTGGAGATGAGTGTTTCTCTTCCACTTCTCCCAGTTGTTTCCCTGTTCAACTGCCAATATTTGGTAAATACTTCACACTTTTACATTTAGACCATAGAAGTGCAGCATATTTTAAGAAGAAGAGCAGGAATGCACATTCCCATGCTGCTGTCTCCCTGATGTTGGCAAAAGCAGTTGTTTGAAATAGACAAGGATTTCCTCAGTTTCCTATTCCCTCTGTTTTCCCTGATACACTACCCATCTAGGAGAATTAAACAAATTGCGGAAGTCTCCTGATAGGCGAGGATAAGAACATTGGAGGAAGCATATTTAGCTGTTAAAATACAGCTCTTAGCATTATCTTGCTACTGTGGCTGACTCAATGACTCATGCATAACCTTACGCAAATCCTAATTATTGTGCATCCATTTCCCCCTTTGTAAATGGACATACCTACCTATCTCACCAGAGTATTCCAGGGGTGGTTGGTTGTTACGCATTTTGTGATCCTTGGCTGAGTGGTGCTAAAATAGTGCTAAATACATAGGAATTGCCATTCTGGATCATACTAGTGGCCTGGCCCTAGTAGTATCATACTCATGGTCTGACAGCTAAAAAAGCTAGCAATGTTAGGAACCTTTAGGAAAGATAAGACAATTTCATAAGGCCATTATATAAATCTACGGCATGCCCACACGTGGACTGCTGCATGCGGTTCTGGAAGTCCTGTCTCAGGAAAGATCATTAGGAATGGAAAAGGTACAGGGACGGGCAACAGAAACAATTAAGAGAATGTAACAACTTCTTTATGAGGAGAGATTAACAAGACTGGGACTGTTTAGGCTGGAAAAGAGATGACTAAGTGGGGATAAGATAGAGGTGTATAAAATCATGAATGGTGTAGAAAAAGTGAATATGGAGGTGTTATTTTCCCCTTTGCATAACACAAGAACCAATGGAATTAATAGGCAGCAGATTTAAAACAAAAGGAAGTACATCTTCACACAACGCACAGTCAACCAGTGGCACTCATTGCCAGGGGATGTTGTGAAGGTCAGAAGGATAACTGGGTTTAAAAAAGAACTCTATATAAGTTCCTGGAGGGTGGGTCCATCAATGGCAATTAGCCAAGATGGTCAGGGATGCAACCCCATGCTCTGGGTGTCCCTAAGCCTCTCACTGCCATATGCTGGGACTGGATGGATTACTTGATAATTGCCCTGTTCTGTTGTTTACTTTGAAGCATCTGGCATTGGCTACTGTTGGAAGATAAGATATTGGGATAGATGGGCCATTGGTCTTTGCCTAGTTTGGCCATTCTTATGGTCTTATGTCTGTTCTGAAGTACTGCCTCCAACAGTACTCAGCATCAGCTGCTTTAGAGGAAGGTGCTAGAAACCTGATCATGGACTTTTGTTACTCTGCTCTAGAGGTGGTTGGCTGATGCCCTGAAGCATAAGCATTTATGCCCTTTATGTACATTTTCATACTGTTTTATGTGACTAACCATATAAATCTCTAATCCTTATTAAGTATTATTTGAGTGATAGCATATTAGGTTGAGGATAGTTTTGTCCCTCATTCCCTTGGGTTAGGCAGGGTATTTTTTTTGAAGGGAGAAAGTGCCCAGGATTGCTCTGTAGACAGACCCTTTCTATTCCTGAGGGTCATCCTTTCAAGAACAGACAGACTAGAGGGAAAAAATCCTATTGTCCAGTAGCCTGGGACAACCAAGAACCCAATCTGAAATTTACTTACTAGCTTCCAGACAGACTTAAATATTAAAATTATGGATGCATATATAGCTAAGGATGGATGATATGGACTTATTCTTGTGGCTGCAGTGCTGAGTGGTTTATGTAAATTTGAATTTTTTTATATGTGCAATATAAATTAAAATGTGATGCAGCAGCTTCAAATGTTTCACAATCGCACACTTATCTTGTCACATTCATTATTTCACTGTCTTTCCGGGACACTTTTTACCTTATATGTTATCCTTTCTCAGCTCTGTTTCCTTCCTTAATCATGCTTTATTATTCATCTTGTTAATTTTTCAACCTCACTGCCCATTTCTTGAGCTTTCTGTTATTGTAATTTTCTAAATGCTCTCTCTAGCTCAGAGGTAGGCAAACTACAGCCCATGGGAGGACCCTCCTGCCCGGCTCCTGGCCCGGGAGGCTAGTCTCCTCCCCCGCAGCCTCAGCTCACTGGGCCACCAGCGCAATGCTTGGGGCAGCAGGACTGTGAGGTCTCGCTGGGCAGTGCAGCTGCAGAGCTGCAGCCTGACCCAGTGCTCTGTGCTCTGAGCTCTGTGCTGCGTGGTGGCGTGGCTGGATCCAGCTGGGCGGCACGGCTACCTGTCCTGCTGCTCTAGGCAGCACGGCTGTAGTACTGCAAGCCACCGGTGCTCCAGGCAGCGCAGTAAGGGGGCAGGGAATGGGGAGGTTGGATAGAGGCCTGGAGAGTTCAAGGTGGAGCTTAGGGGATGGGGGTGTAGATAGGGGTCAGGGCGGTCAGAGGGTGGGGAACAGGGGCTTTGAATGATAGCAGGGGTCGGGGGGATGGCATCAAGAAGGAGAGGGGGTTTGGATGGGGTGGCGGGGTGCCGTCGGGACAGGGAAATGGGGGGGTTGGATGGGGCAGGAGTCTGGGTGGGGCTTTAGGGGGTGAGAAGCAGTAGGAGTTGGATGGGGGGCGGGCCACACTGGGCTGTTTGGGGTGGCACAGCCTCCCCTAACTGGCCCTCTATATAATTTTGGAAACCTGATGTGACCTTCAGGCCGAAAAGCTTGCCCACTCCTGCTCTAGCTGCAATAGAATTTCCCAGGACCTTCTGGCACTTTGATTACATCTCTTCTTCTGTTATGTTACTGCTCTAAACCTTCTGCTTGGCATCTCAATAGCAGCAGAGAATAGACCATCATTCCGTTCTGCAAACAGACCCACCAGCACATCTGATCAGAGCTTGAATATGATAACCTTCTTCCGATATGGGTTTCCTTCGAAGCCCCCTTGAACAGTCAAAAAAAAAAAAAGCATGATTTGCCAGAATTGGTCCCTATTCTGCTAAACTCTTCCTGTGGCTCTGCTTCACTGGTAGTACCCTCAAATGTATTTGTGTGTGCTCTCCACAAAGTGCAGTAGGAGATGTAAGCGGGGCTTAAAAAAATCCAGACCCTAGTGGGATGTAGAGAACTTCCTCTAAAGAGACTATAAAACCAGTACCTTGAAAACAACAGGATTCTGGTCACGCTCTGTGAAGCTGATCACAGCCATGGCTGTTTCTCTCTTGCTGTTCTAAAAACTCCTGCAGGGGAACAGGATAGGAAGGGTCTTTTCCCTTTTGCTTCATTCTCACAGAGTGACTCCAGTAGATGGAAATAACAAATGCAGATTCCAAGTATAGGCAGATGCAAGAACCAAAGACTGATTACTATAACTGCTTCTGTCCACAGTGACCAAAGTCATGTAAACTTGTCCATACTGAAGCTGTGAAAGCTGTGACTGGCCAAAGTATGTGGGTGACCTAGGGGAGACGTTCCCCCTTTCAGAAGCGTGCACATGTATGGGGGGGAACATAGCTATCCTTTATCAAAAGTCATAGGTTGGGGGGAGAGGGGCAAGGAAGGGATCCTTGCAAGAGGCAAGGTGAGAGAACACCTTGGGTCCCCCTTTTTCCAGGTAGACAGGTGAAAGTAAGAACTCCAAAATGTCATGTTCCTTCATCCGAACCTTATAGGTGCTATGATAATAACGATATAAATAATATGAAATGTGAAACCTCCAAACAGAGTCCAGGGGCAGCATCTTGGTAGGGATCTGAGCAGTCTCTTTCAGCTGCTGGAGCAAGGCAGGAAGTATATTTTTCAGGGGACACTGCCCCTTAGAACTCACTGATGATGCTTCCTACTCTGCAGGACAGTGGTGAATTTGGCCTTCGTTCTGTCCTTATCTCAAACGATATGCAGTTTGGCCTCTCTTTCTCTTTTTTTTTTTTTTTTTTATGTAAGAATTGTACCTGAAACTGGATTAGCAAGAATGTTGCCAGTTAGGATTAAGGTGCATTGCAGAGCAGTTCACATTTCTTCTGGTTGGTGAAAGCCAGAGAACAAAATTGCCCATTGCTAATAAATAATCCACACTTTTTTCAGAGAAGCTACTGTAAGAAAAATGTAATTGCCTATGCAATCCCCCAAAAGCCTGCACTGAACTCAGCAAACCTTTCCAGTTACCATCCCATCTCCAAACTCCCAGGCTTAGGCAAAATCATTGATAGAGCTTGATTGTCACTATTTTATCTCGTGATTCTGTCAACATACTGGATACATTGCAATCAGGTACACTAAAAGATGATCTCCTCCTGGAAATGGAGAGAGACTTAATCTTAATGCACATACTGTTTGATATGCCTGTAGTTTTGGCTCCAGCCAAGCATGGTGTGCTCCTTTTCCACTCACATTCATAACATAACTAGAGTAGACAGAGCAGAACTACAGTGGCTCAAATCATTCCTCTCCAACAGGGGACAGAGAGTAGTGATGCTTTTCATCCCAAAGGCCTTGCCCTGTGAGGTCCCTTGAGGATCCATCCTGTTTCCCCTCCTCTTCAGTATCTACATGACTACTTAACGGAGATGGTAAGACATCTGGGGCACTGGTGCCAATGGTGTGCCACTGACACCTACCTGTCTGTTTTCTTTTACACCAAGGCAACTAACAGCATCACAAGCATGTGCCAATGTGTACATGAAATAAATATCAAACTCAGTCCAACCAAGACAGAAGTGATACTGTTGGAAGCAGGGAAATACATTTAAGAACTAAGCTGGACATTGTCCTCCTTTTCCATCAAAGTCATGTTTGACTAAAAGATAAAATAGCATCAGCACAGGAAAATAAAAAAACACTTTTCATCTGTAGCTGGTTAAGAAACTCCAGTTCTTTCTGGATCTGGGCACACTTATCCATGCATTTGTTATCTCCACATTGGATCACTGTAACGTACTGTACCAGGGCTGACCTTGGAAGCAAAGCAGAGACTCCAGTTTTGTGCAGGACGAGGATTCCCACTACCTCAACAGGACAAGCTGCTGCAGGTACCTCACCCATGTGTTCCACTCCTTCTCCTGGCTCCCAGTCTGATTCCATTGCCAGTTCAAGATCTTAGTCCTGATTTTCAAAGTCATCAATACCTCAGAACCACATCTCCATCCTGTACCTAGCAAGACAGCTATACTGCTCTGGAGCAATGCAGTTCTTGAAATTCAAGATGAAGTATTAGTGTTCTAGCTTGGGGAGGTTTGAGTGTGGAGGTCAAAGTAATCCAGACTGTGACCACCCATAAGGCATATTGCAAGACCCTCTTTTGAGAATGCCTTCCTACAATGGTCAGACTGATTAAAAATACATGGAAAAACTATTCACGGAGTGATTTTTATTTTTATTTTTTTTAAGGCTTAAATTTAGGAAATTTAGGTTTAGGGCTTTTTTGGGGGTGCTGCCAAAAGTGGCTTACAAGTTACATTGTTTTAGTACATTAGGACAATGAGTATAGAGTCAAGTCTCCTTGTATCGCTTAAGAAACAGTCAACAAGAGTAGTGACGTTGAGATAAATGGGGGAGTTCAATTAAAGGAAGATGACTGAGAATTTTGTTTCAAAATTAGTGGAGCCTGAAAGACAAAAGTAGTTGTAGAGAATGGGGTGTGTGTGTGTACAATATTATTTGTAAGTGTCTCAAAATTTAAGGGGTGACCTTGAGTGCACATAGCTTCTAAAGATTTATTTTGTGCATAATGGAGCAAGTAAAACTTTAAAACAATAACACTCCAGACATTGAATTCATAGATATTGACTCCTGTTCTTAATTCACTACAAACTTTTGGCCTCTGTTATTTCTAGCCATCTTGCTTCCAGATGATCACTTCACATAGTAATCCATTAATAAACTAGTAGAAAAAAATCAGTAGACATGTCCACTTTGGTTTTTTTTCTCCTTATGAACTCATTAAACAGATTTTAAAACACAAGTCTTGTCAGTGTTCATCATGTGACATAACCTCTTATTCATACATTTGGGGTTGAATATTTTAACTATCGTGTGTATTCCAAACATCAAACATAATGAAACATGTTTTTTGGTTTTTTTTAAACAATCTGTGCCTGTAAAAGCTCCAGTTAATACAGGAAGCAATGATTTTGTACAACCTGACTTACAATAGTGCTTACTTTAGTGCTCTAGATTCTAAAGTGGGTCAGATACATTCAAAATGAAGTTGTCACTTCTGATCAACTTGTAAAATTTGAGCATAGAGAAAGAGTAGTTGTCTGACATTCTGTTACATAGTATATAGAATTTAGTAATTCTGTTGATCACATCTAAAACTTGACATTCTTGCACTGAACGTCTTGACTCAATTGCCAGTCTTTATAATACAAAATCATTCTGACTGTAAATGTTGGTTTTACCACTTTGGAGCTTCAGCAGTAGATTTTTCAAGTTCCAGTGTTTTGCTTCATGCTCAGATGGTCTTAGCATTCAAATCCACCCCAACATAGAAAGGAAAGGCTTGGTCTGGATAATAGAAATCAAGCACTGAGACTAATTTATCATTTACTTTTTTGTGACTGAATAACAATTTTTAGCTACTCAGAGTTACCACCCAGTGTTATAGGTAGGGAGAGAAGACATGTTTTATTATCTGGAATCTATTTAGTTCCAGAATATTGGGGATTTTCACTAGTATTTTATTTCAAAACATAACCTTACGAACATAATAGATCAGGATGGCACTTTCATTCTGATTGTGATCTCTCTGGGCCATCAATCCAATCCTAAAATGGGATACCTTGATCTGTGTAAGGATTGCAGCTTGTGTTCACACTGTAATGTTAACCCACAGTCCATAAACAAATTAGTTTGGCTTGAAAGACTACAAATAATGGCACTGTATCTAATACAATGTGTAGTGTTTTTTTCTGATACCTGCTTTTGTAGCCTTCATACATATGTATACATTATACAGATCCTCTAAGAGTAACCATATAAATCAGATAAGGAAGCACCTGTACTGAGGCAATTTCCTTGCTCTTAGTATAACTGCAAGATTGCCACTTGCGCATGGACGTGCGGCATTCAGGTTTAGTAGATTACTGCCGGTCTAATTTAGTGTTCTGTGCCTGCAGAGAAGTTTTGAGCTACTGACTTTTTCAGAGGGAAGTAGTTTAGAGAAAGCTGCAACAGGAAACTTAGATATCAGTTTTTTAAAGGAAATTAAAATTTCAGAGTAACTTTGACTTTGTTAATTTAACCAGTATGTGAGGGACTGAATGATCAGTCTGTGAATCTTTGCGCTGCAGAGAGAAAACAAAGTCTGCGCAATAGATTATCTTTATTAGACAGCCTGATATCTTAAATCAGCTGCAAAGTATCCCCCAAATATGAGTACAATTCTACTTCACTTTCTTAGGAGACCACCTCTGTTAAGCAACCAGCCTTTGCTCCCCCAGCTGGTTGTTTAAACCAAGTTTCCTGGTATTACTAATATACCCTTCACTACCCACTTCTCGGCAGTAACTAGTTATTGCCTTATAGAAAATCATACACTCAACATGCAGCCTAAGTGACTGGGATATGTGCAAACTTCTCCGTAAAGGAGGAACCCACCACCACCACCAGGCCACGGAGGTTCAGGACTACCGTAGCTTCTGGAGCTGGTGGATCAGTTATATATGCACTGACCCTCACCCCGTGAACTGGTATGTATGAAGCCAATATGGCACATGGATCAAGATCCTTAAATCCGTTCATCTCACTTTTTCCTGAAGTGGTGACTGTAGGTCTAACTGGATGAGGTCTTCAGAGATTAGAATATACTTGGGGGAAAAAATAAATATTCTATTTAAATGAAAATATTAGGTCTGCCATCAATTCCAAATCCTGATAAACTCCACACAGTGAGAAATGGATACATGTTTGCCTCTTCAAGTGGCGCTTAATCTGCCTTTGCTTCTTTCCTGGGTCTCTTGGCATCTTCATTTCCTGTCTCTCTCATTTTTCTCACTGTTCACACAGACATTACCCTGCTTTCTGTTCGCTTTGCTCTCTCACTTCCTCTCAAGGGGTCTGCTTTCAGAATTAGCTCTTCTCTCTGTTTCTCTGCACTACCTCGCTCTTTCAGCCAAAGGCCCATCAGATGCTAACATTCCGAGCCTCCTGCCACTGAAGGAGATTCCCCAAAACATTTCACCTGCTATTAAATAGCAAAAGAGAAGAGAATCACTGTGTTGTACCCCGTTACATAGGGAGCTGCAGTATTTGAGAGCAGCGGAATAGGGGCCTCCATTTGAGATCATAAACCAAACGCCATATGTCTTAATACTGATGTGATTGTAGCTATGTTTTTTTAACTGCCAATCAAAATGGAAACTGGTTTGTAATTTAATGCTGGACTCAAGTGACAGTGTTACAAGAATATTTCTGAGCATGACTGAGCGAACAGAATATTTCTGAGCATGACTGCTAGTTCACCAGGCCTACACTACCTGTCAAGAACTGAGGAAGTGGGTATTCACCCACGAAAGCTCATGCTCCAAAACGTCTGTTAGTCTATAAGGTGCCACAGGATTCTTTGCTGCTTTTGTCAAGAACTTGTTTTGTAGAAGAGGTAGGTGTCTTAGCATACAGTAGGAGCATCAGCTCCCAGATTCTGCCATCAAAAAATAACCTGACACGTACACTTTACATGGAGTTAAAAACTTTGGTGTTTAAGTCACACTGGCCGAAGTATAGTGATCAGTCAGGTTAGTGGGCTATTGTGCTGCTACAGTGAGCAAGAGTGCAACTTTCTGAATTATAGTAGCTTCATTATTTTGATCTTTGATATCAGCACCAAGTTAAAAGGTGTGATTGACATTTCATTTTTGTCAGAGGAAAATTTTGTGTGTACTATTAAAGAGAGCCACAAAAAACTCAGTGGGGTTAAAAATAAGGTACTTTTAATGTTTTTTAAAAAGTAAATAAATAAAAAGGAAAGATACTAAGCTGCAGTGAAATACAAGTGGAATACAGAAGTGAACAGACCACATAAGATTTGTACTTAATAATGTGTGCGGTATGCTTATTGAAGTCCATGGGAGTTGGTCACATACTTTCTAGGGCAAAATTTAGCCTTCAGAATCTTTATTGCTTGTATAGTTGCAGCACATGTAGGTGTGTGGGGAGGAGGTTGTTTTGTTTTTATTCTTTTTGTTTGCATACTTATCAAAGATATTTACTAGTAATATTCTGACTGTATTTCATATCCTGGAACATATCAAAATTTCAAATAAAAGCAAACAAACTAATTTTTCTTTTAGTGTCCTATCTGTGTGCATCCAGCTGGAAGCAGTAAATCATATTCATGAATTAAAGGTGACTTCTAAAATAATTTTTTAAAAGAGAGTAGAGGTTGTGCCTTTTTCTATTTTGGTTCTGTTTCTGTTAGGTAATATTTTGGATGGTAGAAGGAATCTTTTTTGTGGTGGCTTTTTTAAACATCCACCTCAAATATTAAGTTTGGTCCTCCTTTTTTCTGCTGATAGCCTCTTTGGAGGATCTAAAGAACTGGAATAAAAGCTTTTTCAGTTCTTAGTTGAAGGGACAGGGTATAGAATCTTAAACAGTTAGAAATCGGGTATTTGAGTTAAATACAGTGATGCCCAGGGGTACTCAGGGTTGTGATGCACCTTGCTGTCACCTGCCCTTAGCATTAGAGAGCCTCCTCTGTAGCTGCCGTGGGTCAGCACCCTGACTCCTCAGGCAACACAAGCACTCCCCTCTAGGCCCATGCAGACCTTGCTTTCTCTACAAGCTAGTGATAAGCACCCCCAGAGCCCTCCGATCATGTCTCTGGAGCATCCAGCCTCTGGTCAATTGAACATTCGCAGTATTCACAGATTTGTTGCCTCTAAAGAAATAGTATACCCCAGCTTACCGATTTCACTTCAGATCACCACTTCACTTAACACACAGCACTTATTCTTGTTTTCACTATTGACATGTCTGCATTTATTTAAAAAAGTAGAGAGATTCATGTAATAGCAAGTAGAAATATTGGAAACAAATGGTTACATATAAAATAAAATCATAACAAACATTCTACCACTACACTTACTTATCTAGATACTTTCATATCTTACAGAGCAATGTTCACCCAAAGTCCTTCTAGCCTTTTTACAGCCAGCATTATACCCCAACAATCCATTGTCTATACTCATAAACAGGATCTCCTCCTGCCGTTTATCTCCTGAGGATTTTGCAGTCTCTTGATTAACATTTGGCTCAGTGTGCAAATAGATACTGTGACAAAGTTCCTCCTTTACCTTGGTGGGTCCTGCGCTTATTGGCGGATTTGCTCACCTCAGTGATCTTCCCCTCTGGTGGAACCCACAGTCTGGGTCAACTCCTCCTGTGTCTGATCAGGAGTTGCGAGGTTTGGGGGGAACCTGGGCCCGCCCTCTACTCCGGGTTCCAGCCCAGGGCCCGGTGGATTGCAGCTGTCTATAGTGCCTCCTGTAGCTGTCATGCAGCTGTTGCAACTCCCTGGGCTACTTCCCTATGGCCTCCTCCAAACACCTTCTTTATCCTCACCACAGGACCTTCCTCCTGGTGTCTGATAATGCTTGATTGTCTGATAATTCCTCAATCCTCCAGTAGCACACCCTCTCACTCTCAGCTCCGTGTGCCTCTTGCTCCCAGCTCCTCACACGTGCTTCCTCTCCTCTGGCTCCTCCCCACCTGACTGGAGTGAGCTCATTTTTAAACCCAGGTGCCCTGATTAGCCTGCCTTGATTGGCTGCAGGTGTTCTAATCAATGTAGCTATCTCCACTGCCTTCTAGAAAGATCTTAATTGGCCCCAGGTGCCTTGATTAACCTGGAGCAACTGCCATTTGGTCACCATGGTCCTAGGGATTTGTTTAGCCTGGGGCTAACATACCTGTTCCTCAGTACTTTACTGTAGCCACCTGGCCTTGCCCCATCACATATCCCGCGGCCTCCCCCCCCGCCCCCCCCGCTCAACACCATAGGGTTGGGCAACTTGAGACGCCAGTCAGTGTGCTCGTGAAAGACCATCAGCGTTGCCGTGGTGGCATCCAGCCCTGTGCCATATGCAAAACTGGAATGGTTGGAGAGATTAGAATCACCTGGTGACCCTTGCATTCTTTTCCTTATTTCTCTGCATCCACTGGAGGGCTGCATGGTCCGTCACAAGAGTAAATCGCCGGCCTAAGAGGTAATAACGCAGTGTCTCCATAGCTCATTTGACAGCAAGGCATTCTCTCTCGACTACTGCATACTTCTGTTCTCTTGGGAGCAGCTTTCTGCTTAGGTAGAGGATCGGGTGTTCTTCTCCAATCATTTGTGACAGAGCTGCCCTCAACCCCACCTCAGAAGCATCTGTCTGTAAAATAAATTCCTTGGTAAAGTCCGGGGCTATGAGTATGGGGTCATTACAGAGGGCTGTCCGAAGGTCTAAAAATGCCCCCTCTGCTGCGTCGGTCCACTTCACCATATCTGGACCTCGGGCTTTTACCAAGTCCGTTAGAGGACTTGCCCTACTGGCGAAGTGGGGAATAAAACGTCGGTAGTAGCCTGCCATGCCTAGGAATGCAGGGACCTGCTTCTTTCGGGTCGGCTGGGGCCAGTTTTGAATCGCCTCTAGCTTATTAGTTTGGGGCTTCACTATACCCCTTCCTACAGTATATCCCAGGTACCAAGCCTCTGCTAGTCCTATGGCACATTTAGCAGGATTAGCGGTGAGGCCAGCCCGCCATAAGGTGCGTAGTACGGCCTCAACTTTCTCCAGGTGGGTTCCCCAGTCTGGCATATGGATGATGACATCATCTAGGTATGCAGCTGCATAACTAGTATGGGGGCGCAGCGGCTTATCCATGAGGTGCTGGAATGTGGCTAGGGCCCCATGTAACCCAAAAGGGAGGACAGTGTACTGGAATAGCCTGTCGGGGGTGGAGAACGCTGTTTTTTCTTTAGCTTCTTTGGTCAGGGGAATCTGCCAATACCCTTTTGTCAGATCCAGTGTAGTCAAGAATCGGGCACTACCCAGTCGGTCAACCAGTTCGTCGATGCGTGGTATGGGGTATGCATCAAATTAGGATACTTCATTCAGTCAGCGAGTCATTACAGAATCTTGTGGTACCATCAGGTTTGGGCACTAGAATGACTGGACTGCACCACTGACTGTAGGATTCTTCAATAATGCCTAATTCTAACATTTTCTTTACTTCGGCCTTGATTTCTTCTCTTTTGGCTGCTGGGATTCGGTAGGGTCTCAGTGTTACTGTGGCTCCGGGGATCGTGTGGATACGGTGATAGGTCTCAGTCGTCCACCCCCCGGTTTTGTAGAGAACACATCTCGGTTGCAATTAGTCATGTCGGCTGCCTCGAGTTTTTGGATTGGCGTCAAGTCGGGTGATATCTTCACTTGCTCATGTAAGTTATCCTCCTGGGGAAGGGTCTCCTGGGTGACTAAGCATGCCTCTCGATCATGCCAAAGTTTTAGAAGATTGATGTGGTAAATTTGCTCAGGTTTCCTGCGGCCTGGCTGCCGCACTTTATAGTTTACCTCTCCCGTGGCTTCAGTCACTTCATAGGGTCCCTGCCACTGGGCCAACAGCTTGCTTTCTGTGGGCACCGGGACCATTACTCGATCCCCTGGTTGGAACCGTCGAAGCTTTGCTTGGTGGTTATAATGGGTCAGTTGGGTCTCCTGTGCTTCTCCAAGTGTTCCCGTACAATGGGTGTAACTCTGGCAATCCGATCCCTCATCTGTAGTACATGCTTGACTATGTTCTTTCTGGGATTTGGCTCCTCTTCCCAGGCTTCTCTGGCTATATCCAATATGCCTCGGGGGTGGCGCCCATATAGTAGTTCGAATGGAGAGAAATCTGTGGAGGCTTGTGTAACTTCCCAGATGGCGAACATAAGGTAAGGCAATAGAGTATCCCAGTCTTTCCCATCCCAGCTCACCACTTTCCTGATCATGGCCTTGAGGGTCCTATTGAAACTTTCTACAAGACAGTCTGTTTGTGGGTGGTATACAGAGGTCCGTAGGGCTTGTACTTGGAGCAATGAACAGAGAGCTTTCATCAACTTGGATACGAAAGGTGTCCCTTGATCAGTCAGTATCTCCTTGGGTAGCCCAACCCGGGAAAAGATCTGTACTAGCTCCTTAGCTATTGTCTTGGAAGCTGTGTTGCGTAGGGGGATGGCTTCCGGGTATCGGGTTGCATAGTCTAATACAACCAGCACATGTTGGTGGCCCCGAGCTGTCTTCTCTAGGGGCCCAATCAGATCCATGGCTGTGCGTTCAAATGGTACCTCTATTATTGGAAGAGGTATCAAAGGGGCCCGTAAGTGTAGGCGAGGGCTATGTAGCTGACGCCCTGGACAAGAGGTGCAATATCGCCTGACATCTTCATGTACTCCTGGCCAGAAGAACCTCCGCAGGATCCTGGCCTGGGTTTTCTCTACTCCTAAGTGTCCTCCAAACAGGTGACTGTGGGTGAGGTTCAATATGGCTTTTTGATGCTTTCGTGGCACCAGAAGTTGATGTATCTCCTGCTCCTGCATTTGCACCGTACAGTACAGGAGATCTTTCTTCACTATAATGTAGGGTCCTGGACCTCGGACCTTCCCCTCCACTGGTATCCCATCTATCTCAGCCACCTCTTTCCTGATGTTATCATATCTAGAGTCCTCTGCCTGGTCCCGTCCGAAAGTCTCTCTCCCAGGACTAACCTGCCTGAGCTCCCAGGGGCCGACTTCTGCTTTTTCCAACGGCTCGTCGCCATCAAGGCTGGGGCCAGCCTCCGGCTCACCTTCTGTGTTGGTAGTTTCTCTGATGGCTGCTCGTGTCCGTCTGCCTACTGGGTCAGGATCCGGGTTTCCAAAGCCTTCGTGGCCTTCCTTTCTTTTTCTCGTCTTCCAGGCCTTTTGGGGGGCTGAGAATAGATCCTGAGAAAACTCAGAAAACATTGGGGGTTGACATTGACATTCCCTCAATGATGAGTCACTGCCAACAGGGTCTCCACCTCCCTCCAGCCTCTCCGGGGGGGAGTAACTTATCAAACCCTGGATAGTCCCTCCCAATAACTACAGGATATGGGAGTTTAGGAACTACGCCCACTGTCACCTTAATGAGGTTCCCCTGAACCTCTATCTCCACTGGGATGGTGGGGTAATGGCTTATGGCCCCATGCACACACGTCACTGATACGTGTTTGGCTTGCAGCAGCTGCCTACTTTTTACCAGCTTACCCAATATAAGGGTGATAGCACTCCCTGAGTCCACAAGTACTGTAGTCTCTGCTCCATTTACCTTCACCGGCCTGGTGTAGTTATGCGGGGCTAATGCGACGCCCGCAAGGTGAATAAGGGTGCATGGGACCTCCCAATCCCCCAAGTTGCATTGCATAGGCTCTTCGGTGCTGGGACACTGTGCTGCTGTGTGTCCCCACTCCCCACATGCATAACATCTATAATTGTTTCTAATCATTCCCCTATCATGTGGGCTAGGGGGTTTAGTCCCAGGGTTCCCCCCACTCAGGCCAATCCCTTCCTTCTGGAGTCTCTGCTGGTTTTCTGCCCCCCTCTTCGTCCACCTAGGACTCCCCAGAGGTTTGGCTGCCCCAACTTCCAGGGCTGGGGTTGGATGTTTGCTACAAAAGGGGCTTTCCTTGGGTAGTTGGGTCAATTCTCTGGCTGTCATGTGTCTTTCTACCAGCGTGATCATCTCGTCATAGCTGAGTGGATCATTCTGGCCTACCCATTTGCGGAGATCTGGTGGCAGTGCCCTCATGTACCGGTCGATGACCAGAACCTCTAGTATCTCTTCTGGACTCTGGGACTCTGTTTGCAACCACTTTCATGCGAGATGGATGAGGTCATACAATTGGGACTGCGGGGTTTTGTCTTCCTGGTACCTCCGCTCATGATACTGCTGGGCCCACACTACGGTCGTTACTCCAGATTTGGCAAGGATCTCTGCCTTCAGCTGGGAGTAGTCTGCTGCAGCCTCTTCAGCCAGATCATGGTAGGCCTTCTGGGCCTCCCCACACAGGAATGGGGCAAGGATGCCAGACCACTGATCTCGAGGCCAGGCCTCACGTAGGGCTGTCCTCTCAAAGGCCAGAAGGTATGCCTCTACATCATCCTCCCGTGTCATTTTCTGCAGCTAATGGCTAGCCCGTATGAGCCACGTCCCATCATGGCCACGGTTCAGCTCTGTAAGGGTCTTTACCTGGTTTACCGCCACATAGCTTGGTCTTGAGCAGCTTGGTCCATCAGCAGGCGATTAGTTTCTTGCTGCAGCCGCGCTGCTTCTTGCTGGGTGGCTGCCTGGACACGGGTAGCCTCCTGCTGGGCCGCCATGGCTTGTATCAGTGTCCGCACTACATCATCCATTGTGGTGACAAAAAAAAAAAATTAACCCTCTCTTTTTTTTTTTTAAATCACTCTCCTTCTTCCGCCGCGCTCTGCACACCAAAAATCCCACCCCTGACACCAGTTGTGACAAAGTTCCTCCTTTACCTTGGTGGGTCCTGCGCTTATTGGCGGATTTGCTCACCTCAGTGATCTTCCCCTCTGGTGGAACCCACTGTCTGGGTCAACTCCTCCTGTGTCTGATCAGGAGTTGCGAGGTTTGGGGGGAACCCGGGCTTGCCCTCTACTCCGGGTTCCAGCCCAGGGCCCTGTGGATTGCAGCTGTCTATAGTGCCTCCTGTAACAGCTGCATGGTAGCTACAACTCCCTGGGCTACTTCCCCATGGCCTCCTCCAAACACCTTCTTTATCCTCACCACAGGACCTTCCTCCTGGTGTCTGATGATTGCTTGATTGTCTGATAATTCCTCAATCGTCCAGTAGCACACCCTCTCACTCTCAGCTCCTTGCGCCTTTTGCTCCCAGCTCCTCACACGCGCTTCCTCTCCTCTGGCTCCTCCCTGCCTGACTGGAGTGAGCTTCTTTTTAAACCCAGGTGCCCTGATTAGCCTGCCTTGATTGGCTGCAGGTGTTCTAATCAATGTAGCTATCTCCACTGCCTTCTAGAAGGATCTTAATTGGCCTCAGGTGCCTTTGATTAACCTGGAGCAACTGCCATTTGGTCATCATGGTCCTATTGGCATCCAGCGGGGGTCCCCAGCCTAAGGGGAGGACCCACAGGTCTGGGACACCAAGTAATTATGGGGGACAACTAATGAAAAAACAGGATCCGGAGTGAGGTCATAGGGCTAAACAAAGGGAACCTGATGGGGACACTGAGCAGAGAACCCCGGACAAGGCCCACTGCTCCTCGAAGGCGTCAAGGGAGCCAGTGGACGCCGCCCAGAGGAACTCTGCCCGGATGCGTGAACGGACGGAGGAACGGAAATAGGCCCTACAGTCGCAGGAAATCCCGTCGGCCAACCTCCTCTCCCTGGTGTTGTAGACGGCCAGTTTGGCCAGGGCCAAAAGGAGGTTGAGAAGGAGATCCCGCGACTTTGTGGGGCTACGAATGGGGAGCATGAAGATAAAAAGGTGAGGGGAAAAGTGCAACCAAAAACGCAAGAAAATATTCAGGAGGAGCCGGAACAGGGGCTGCAACCTGGCGCACTCCAAATAAATGTGCGCCAAAGTCTCCTTCTCACCACAGAAAGGGCAGGTGCTAGGGACAGACGTGAACCGCGCCAAGTACACGCCCGTGCTCACGGCCCCGTGAAGGAGCCGCCAATTGATATCCCCGGTGGGCCTCAGGACCAGGGCAGAGTACAAGCTGGCCCACCGGGGCTCCTCACCCTCGAAAGGCGGCAGGAGGTCTCGCCATTTGGTATCGGGGCGGGATGCGAGGGTGAGGTAGTGAAGGGTATGGAGCACGAGCGTGTACAGATGTTTCCGTGGCGCGGTCTGGAACAGAACTGGCTGCAGATCATGCAGCCGGCTGGCAGTGAAAGGGTGAGGGGGCCGATCGGGTGAATGGGGCAGGGGCCCGATAAAAATGTCCACGGGGCCTGGGGTGGAGGGTGGGCAGGGCGTGCCCTCTCGCAGGACCCGGTCGAGGTAAGCCCAAGCAGCAGGCAGTAAAGCGGCCTTCACCTCCTGAAGTACACGCTGGGGAGTACAAGGTCTGGAGAGCCCTATGCGCTGAGCGAGCGTCAGGGGATCCAGCCAGTCTCCCCGGTCGTAGTCCAGGAGATCTCCAACCCTGGTGACTCCCACCGAGACCAGCCTCTGGCGCATCGTGGGGGACTCCGCCACCTGCACATGAAGCTGGGGATTGTGTAGCAGGGGCTCCGCGAGGAGATCAACCCCCACGGTGGCCGCCATTTACCTGGTCATTGAAAAGAGCTTCCAGGTCCGGAGGAGGTCTTGGTAGAAGACCGGCAGCCCGGAGAGGTCTCGCGGAAGACCTCTCGGATGGAGGTAAAAGAGCTGCTGGTCGTATCGGAGCCCTCGGAAGTGGCGGAGGAAGGCGTGCGCCAATTGGTCATCATGGTCCTAGGGATTTGTTTAGCCTGGGGCTAACATACCTGTTCCTCAGTACTTTACTATAGCCATCTGGCCTTGCCCCATCACAATACACATTGTGAGACACACCTCCTGCTTCAAAGGAATCTGCTTGAGACATATCACCTCCTAGTTAGCTGCCTTAAGAGCATCATTTTCAGTAGAGACACACAACTCCTTAAATACTATCTGTAATACATTTTACAGTGATTATTACAACCACAGGGCTGCTGGCACTCTTTAGAGACCTCACATGTGCCACCCTTTAGTGATTTATGCTAATATCCGACCCAGGGGATGCCTGTAAAACTTCATGCACTCTTTCTGCCAGTTGGCACCAAGAGGTTCCTGGGTCACAAAACTTGCTGTTATTTTTTTTAGAAAAGAAAGAGAGTTGAATAAAAATATTTTCCTCTCTAGTTTACGGTCTAATCCAAAGCCCACTGAAATCATCGGTCATACTTCAGCTAGGTCTCTAGCATATTTCTACAGCCTGTATAGACGGACTTGCATTAGTTCTGCTCAAGCTAGTGGGCTAAAAACTATGGATATTGTGGCATGGTCAGAGGTTCCGGCTAGCCACCTGAGCTGGGACCTAAGGAGCTGAGTGGGCTTGGACTTTGGCAGCTAATCCAAGCCACTGCCCATGCCACGGCATCCATACTGCTATTTTTAGCGCTCTACCTTGAGCAGAGCCAGGATGCATCTGTCTGCCTGGCTTAGGAGGCATACTCCCAGCTGCAGATAGGTAAGACCTGGATTTCTAAAATTAAAAAATAATAAATCAGAAATTGTGTAAAATCACACACATCTCTTTCTATTCCCCCACCATCACTTGCCTGAATTTTACATGCTCATGACCTCCCAAAACATTCACCTTTTGGACTAGAATATTCCATGCTTCAAGTCTGTGTAAATACTTGTAAAAAAAAGTGTTAGGAAAACTCTTTCAGCTATAAGTTCAGCAAAAGTGAGGGGAAAATGCCCATTTGAAAATATTCTAAACATCCATTTTTTCTGGCGGAATATACAAAAAATGTCCTTATCTAGTTTCAAATGTGAAACTAATGACTTTGGTCATTCAAAAAGAAGAATTTTAGTTTATCAAAGAGGAGCATTACTAGTTCAGGTCCTGATTCTGCAAATGTCTGGCAATGGGATGACTCATATGAGTTAAAATTATGCATGCATGTATGTGCTTGCAGGACCAGACCATAAGTGCACACTTGTATTTGTTCATGGAGAGTGTGCAGCAGGAAATAAACTCCGCAATTAGATCACCACCATGTTCTCTTTTACTTAAAACAAAACAGTTTGAATTTAAAAAATCCTAGATAGTAGTGTAAAGTTCTGATTGTACTGTTAAGCATTCAAATGAGGAAATTCCAATAGTTAAGAATGCGAGGCAACATTCACTCTGACATCTTGCATGTATATTTTCTTTTTCTCATTCTTCCTGTTAAAGGAAAATTTTATTGTATTGCCGTTAGTGTGTGCCAAAAACTACACAGGCATTTCCTGACTTGGGTGTTCCACAGCTCCCATGTTACATTTTGTACTTATGATGAGATCAGACACTGGCATTCTTTGTTGTGAGATTGTAATTGAGGATGAAAATAATTGTATCTCCAATAATTTTTGCTGGTAGTTTGTCATTTAGATAGCCAAAATGAAGTAATGAAATTATTAATGGGAGCTACATGAAATTTGTTCAGCTATTGTAGTACAAAAAGGTACTATAATGCTAATTATTTCCTACCTGAATATCCTTGAAACGATCTAATGCCAAAGAGTGCCAGTAATGTTTGCACACAAGTGACATAGAAGAGGTCAAAATGGAATCCAGGCAGTTTGTTACAGATTCAAAACCTGGATTTGTGTATCTATGTAAAGACACAGTGTTTCTTGAAATAGTAATTACATTTATTCTGTTAAATATACTTTGGCTTTCTGATGTCTTAAGTATCAGTTTCTTTAAGGTGACGTACGAAATGGGTAGGGAGGGAGTTACATCTTTTTTTATTATTATTCTTATTTTTGTTGTATGAAGAAGTCCTGAAAGGTTTTCTACTTGACGATTTCCTTAAATATATCAGGAATGTATCAAAGGATGTTCCTTTTTTTTTGTTGGAGACCTTACTGGAAGACTCAGAAATATGTAGGGATAACTTGTTCACCCCTTTCTTGAAGGGGCAGGATGTTAAACCTTTAACAAGAAATTTTTTCCGAAGTGTGATAGCTGAATGACAGCTAAGAGTTTTAAACAGTCTGAGTTTTAAACACTTCCTTTCAAGGTTCAGTTCCTTTCTATGAGATGTCAAGATCATACTAATTCTCTAGTCATCCACACAGTATTCCAGGAGAGACAAGACTTCGTTTCTAATGTAGAAAACAAGAAACCATAAAAACAAATCTTTTCTGGCTGTCAGTAGGGCATCTAAGCCATGTTGAGGAAAAGTCAGATCCCTAGAGTGTGGCAACAATTGATTTTTGTGATGGTTCAGTGAAAATTGAGAGCGGTAGGGGAGTGTGGAGATGCAGGAAGAGGCAGAGAGGGAGTAGAATGTGATGTTCAAGGAGAGTGACGCACTTAGGAGAATATGGGCTGGTCTACACTAGGGGAGGGGATCGATCTAAGATACGCAACTTCAGCTACGTGATTAGCGTAGCTGAAGTCGAAGTATCTTAGACAGAGTTACCTACCGTCCTCACTGCGCGGGATCGATGTCCGCGGCTCCCCCTGTCGACTCCGCTACCACTGTTCGCCTTGGTGGAGTTCTAGAGTCGACAGGAGCGCGTTTGGTGATCAATGTATCGCGTCTAGATGAGACGCAATATATCGATCCCCGAGAAATTGATTGCTACCCGCCGATACGGCCAGTAGTGAAGACGTACCCAAAGTGGAATAGGAATAGACTGAGAGGAACAGGGGAATGTGAGCCCTCGTCCAGACTAACCCGCGGCATCGGCGGGTTAAAATCGATTGCTCGGGGATCGATATATCGCGTCTAGTCTGGACGCGGTGTATCGATCCCCGAGCGCGCTTACATCGATTCCGGAACTCCATCAATCCGAACGGAGTTCCGGAATCGACACGGAGAGCCGCAGACATCGATGCCGCGCCGTCCAGACTGGTGAGTACCTCGATTTTAGAAATTCGACTTCAGCTACGTTATTCACGTAGCTGAAGTTGCGTATCTAAAATCGATTTTAATTCCTAGTCTGGACGTGGCCTAAGGTACAGGAGGGAGACTGCAGAGGTA
This sequence comes from Gopherus flavomarginatus, assembly GCF_025201925.1. Lineage (NCBI taxonomy): Eukaryota > Metazoa > Chordata > Testudines > Testudinidae > Gopherus > Gopherus flavomarginatus. Next base: position 18,809,234 of record NC_066626.1, on the reverse strand, counting down.
CAGGTGGATACTGAGGAGCACGTTTGTTAAGTTTACTGGTCTGTAATTCTCTGGATCAACCCAATATCTTTTTTTTTCTTTTTTTAGATATAGGTATAACATTTGCTGCCCTCCAATTCTGTGTTATAGTAGCTGTTTTTAAGGAGAGCTTACATGTTTTTGCAAGCAGTTCAGACACTCAAGACTTTTCCAGAACTCTTGGGATATATGTGATCTGGGCCAAGTGACTGCTTTTTAAGTGATCTATTTGTTCCAGCAACTCTTCTTCTGTCACCTTAGTCTTTGGTAGTATGTGATCTTTATTACCAGAAAGGAGTGGATCTGGGAGAGGAATAACATCCTCTTTGTTGAAGACTATTGTAAAGAAATCATCTAGCTTCTCAACAATGTCCATATGTGCCTTACTTGATTCCATTAATTCCTTGTTTATAGTTGAATTTTGAACCTGAAATGATCATACAAGCTTTGTAAGGTTATGACAAAGATGTTATATGTACCCTCATTCAAATTCTTCTGTTCTGTCTCTGTTTCTGCATGTAGACTCTGTGGACAAGAGGACTTAGAGGAACAATACCAACTGAGTTTAATTTAAATAGACTGATTACTGTTTCAAAAGTCAAAAGTCATTTTTGCACCTTAATAAGCAGTGTAGTGGAGTGCAAGCTTGCAGTTTGCTTCAGTTATGATGTCTATGATTGCTATGGTAATACAACTAATAAGTAGTAATAGTGCATAGGGCTTGGTTTTTTGTAACTTTTTGGGGAAAATTAAATGGAACAAGAAAAACATTTGTGATATTCTAGCAAATAGGTTTTTAAAAATCTATCAGATTTTATCTCTAGAGAAGTCTGGATTAAGACATTGCTAAGGTTTGTCAGACAGCAAGAATATGTCTTCCCTTCTCTGACACAGAATTGCTTTACTGTACATACTAAAAAAAAGCCTTGCACACATACATAGCGTTTCACAAATATTAAGTCAATGGAAAAGCCATGAATAGCATGTATATAAATTATATTCATTTTACAGTGAACTTTTAATGCTGTGGAAAAGTCTGATGACCTAAGGAAGACTAAGAAGTCTTCGTAGTCTAAAGAAGACATTATAATATCCAGAATGACACTTCTGTGTGCTATAGATATTTCATTGTGGCTTGCAGACTAAAATCTTTGCTGACTTCCTGAAGTCCTCACCTGAACAGCTTGGGTTGAAAGGTTTAGGACAGCTCTGGATCATGGGCTAACTATTGCATGGATTCCCGTGAAGGTTCACACTACAAATATGTTCCTAGCAATTCTTAATATCTGTTTAATACCGTAAAGAGATTTCCATGCAAAAAACATAATTAAAGGTTAGAGTTAAGATGTAAATAAATCTTTCTAACTTTAAAGATAGATAAACACTGGAGTCCACAAAATTAAGCACTACACAGGAAGGAAGTTTAAAGTTAAGGTTTTATCTTTAAACAAAATGTAATAACTTTGAACTATCGAACAAAACAAACTATAGAATATATCAAATGATGAGTTAAATTGTCTCAAACAACCTTATCTGAACCCCATTATTCTGTCTATGCTCAAACTCTGTTCATAAGATATTCTTGGGCAAGCAAGCTTTACATTTTCCAACTAAGATAAGATCAGCCATGTACTACACATCCCACAATTGAAATACTAATATCTGCATCATCTGCCAACCAAACGGCTGTAGTATCTCCAGTCTGCTCTCTCCTGACCTATTAGCAACCCAGAGATCAAACCTTTTAGAGGTCAGACACACAAAGACCTATCCAAATCTTATCTTACCTTCCTAATATTGTTCCCTCAGATCCACCATTGGATGCAATGCACCAATCTTAAACTGTTCTGATCCTCATTGGCAGGCTTCCTGTGGATACTAATAGATGAAAACTTTATTCTGTGTATGTTCAACGGTGTGGCCCCTGCAAGCTGATTCTGATTGCATGGTTCATGATGGTTGCACAGCCACAGGCTGTGTATTTCTTGAAGTCCTTCCTAATGAAAATTTATAAGGTATAAACTGCTTAAGATACATTAAAACTACAAGATTCACAGCCAGATTACCAAATTATAGAGTATCAGGTATCTGTGAGCTGTGATACTTGTCAGACTCATGTCTGCCTTCTATGGAATATACAAATTCTGGCATCAGGGGGAGGCAGGGCAGTTTGGAATGCTTAGGAGAACCTAACTTGCTTTTTCCAAAAATGGAGAGGGTTTTGTGCTTTATGATTTTTAAGTGTAACTTAACCTTGATTTCTTTCCTTTCTGTAGTGTTTGAATTTTTAGAATTACAGTGTTCTTATGTTATAGTTCCCTTAAATTACTGATAGTTATTACAGTTTCACTCCAAACCAGGGACTTTTCTAAGCGTTTCCAAACTGATGTTGGAACTACATATGTGGTACTTGATAGCACTAAAACTAAGTTGCTGATTTGAGGGAATATTTTTTTGCATTGGAATGACCACGTTTTGGTTTATGCACAGTGGCTTGCTCTGTTCCCATGGAACATGACTGAGGTAGTTGGCACCTGTATCTTTCCATTGCTATTTTTCCTGAAGAAAACAAAAGTGTTTACGCAAAATTGGTCGTCTGTTGCTGCTTTCAGTATTTATGGAGCTTTTTCTTTAACGGTCTGGAAATATTCAGTAGAGGCCAAACTGGTCCAGGATTCACACTTATTGTTGCTTATCATTCCACAGATACTTGTTTTAATACTGTTTACTTTCATTGGTCTGATATGCAGTAACGCTAATCTAAGCCATCGAGATTTCATACTTTACTCAGGACTGAAGTGTGATAAACAGAATGAATGTGAAAGACAATGATTGCTTTAAAAGAGAGCAGTGCCTATTCGCAAAGAATATACATTCCAAAGTAATTTTGAATCACAGTTCTTGTTGAAATGGAAGCCTCTCTACAATAATATTTCAAATGAAATGTTTAGACCATTAAGAAGTGACTGGTTGTGCAATATCCAGGTGCTCATTGAAAGGTAGTGTGACTGGAAGACTTCTCTAAACTTGGAGGCAATTCTTTATTACATGCTAAATATTTTCTTTTGAGTATTTAAAGGCGATTGTAAAATGATTTACACAGATTGGTGCAGATTTAACATTCAATAAACTGTCCCTACATGCTTGCTCTTTGGGGTTGTGCAACTTCATTGTATTGAATTTTGTATGTTCTACTGAGACACACTTATTCAATTAACGCTTCAAAATAAGATTGTATTAAGAGCTGTCTAGGATGTGTAATTTAGCCAAGGAAAATTCACGTTATATACAAAACAGCATAAAGCCTTCTAACTTTTTTATAAAAGTAATTTCAAAAATATTCCAAAATATCATGGGTTGATTACTGGAAATCATGCCAAATCCCTTATCTTGGTGTTGGTCCATTCTGGAAGTTACTTTCAATATTATCTATGTTTATTTTCTTTGGCAGGTGAATTTTATCCACAATCGTGGGTAACATTTTATCCACGGGAACAGCATTTGTAGGAAACATTCCTGCTCAGTCCCTGGGATGGCACGTACTCAGTTGCTCCGTGGCGATGGCCCGTGCACACTATGATCACAGATAGGATTTGTGGGGATGGAGCATGAATAGTTCATACAGAATCTTCAGAAAATTTAGCTGCCAAACTTACGTTGCTGAGCATGTGCAAACTGCCATTTGTTTTGAAGGTTTATATAACTTGGCCAAATTTGGGCAGGTTTTCGTGGGGATGGCAAAAGCAAAACTGACAACAGAGAGAGCCTCCTGAGAGATACTGAGTCCCTGAAAGTGCTAGAACTTCTCAACAAAATGGTTGTAAGAATATTTTAACATGGGGCAAACAACATATTTTCTTTGTCTTATTAGAAATTGCTAAATTATTTTTACTGAAACTTCACAGAAAATTCAGTCTGAGACAGACACCTGACACGGAAAATGTCTTCCTGAATGGTTAAAAGAAAAATTATAAGCAACTGAAAACTAGGTCTTATAATACAAAATGTTGGGCTGCAGTAGCTATATGCATTGCTACCAGCTGCACCAATAATAGTGGAGTTACATGGATATGTAAGCCATGAAAGAGGCAAACCCATACTCATGACACACATCATTGTGATTGTAGGTAACTAAATGACCATGGAATCTGGTGCAGAGAACCAGCAGAGTGGAGATGCAGCCGTTACAGAGGCAGAAACCCAACAGATGACTGTACAGGCACAACCGCAGATTGCAACATTAGCTCAGGTACAAAGTGATTTGGTTTAATATTTTTACAGCATTGTTCCCAAACGCATAAGGTTTAAGAAGGAAACTATTTTCTGAGGCGAATGAGAGAATGCTCCATTTTATGTGTGTCTAGAACAAGGAATATGTGTATTTCATTTAATTTTGTAATGAGAGTTGTACAGTACCACTTGTTGGTTTATCTTTAATATCATATTGGACTGTGTTAGGCCTGAAGTAGTTTTAATGCCGGGATGTGCTTGCCGCCGCTTCCCACAGCCCCCATTGGCCTGCAGTGGCGAACAGTGGCCAGTGGGAGCTGCAATCTGCCGAACCTGTGGATGCAGCAGGTAAACAAACTGGCCCGGCCCGCCAGGATGCTTACCCTGATGGGCTGCATGCCAAAGGTTGCCGATCCCTGTTTTAATGTATAGTAACACGATTACAGATACAGAGTTTTGAATTACTTCTTTTCACTTGTAACATTCCTTCCCACCATTCTTTAAAGATACTTTGAAACTTTGAATTTCTGTGCTGACTTGTATAAACAGGATTTTGCTTATTTTAATTAGGAACTTTGTTGTGACAGTACACGTATCTCTAAAGAAAACAAACTGATTTGTTTTATATGGTTAAATAATGCAGAGAATGCATAAATTAACAAAAGGGATGGATATAACAAAAATTATAAGCAACTTCCAGACTTCCTTTTGTTTTATGCTGTTTGCTCATTATCAGAAACTCAGATTCTGCAGAGTTGTCCCCCGTTTACTGGGGCACTGTTAGACCCTTTATTGTCTCAAAAAAAGTTGCTTTGTAGAGGCCAGAAATAATGCAAACCTAATTATCTTCTGAATTTCGGGAACTCAGCTCTCTCCTAGGTTCTGTTGATGTTTGGCAAGAGTAACTCCATCATGTAAACGAGTATAGAATGTGGCCTGTGGCATCAGTCCCTTGTGTAACAGTTTCACTTTGTAAATTATTTGCATTTCCCCAAAGTATGTAAAATGATGTCTCACTCCTATCTCTTTATTTTGTGAATTTCTGATGTCTGTCTTATGGCATGATTATGAAATCATTTACCACCTTCATGTTTACAAAAATACATGACATCTTGTAATAGGCAACTGTTAACCCTTTTCACTTGGATTATAGTCTTGTGTAATTAGCAATATTGAAACACTGAGAATTTAGCTGTATAATAGAGTTCTGTTTAGTACTCGTTACTCAGGCAAAATTCCCAGTAAAGTCCATATGGAAGTTTTGCATGAGTAAGAAATATAGAACTGGATCCTAGATAATTAAGAATTGAGTAACTGCAAATAAGTGTTTAATCCCTTTCCCAGTTGTTACTCACTATACTATTTTACAAATTTTTTTGTTACTTTGAGTAAGTTATGATTCTGTTGCTGCATTTTTTCACACCATCCTAGCTTTACCCTATCTGTACCTTTATACTAAAGTGTTATTTTATTATAAGACTTTTAACTTGTGTTATGGCTATCCAGAGCATGGGATGTGCAGCTATAATCACTTTTACAATCCAAATAAATAATAATATCAATGTAATTCTTTCATGATCTCATTTTCAGAGAAATGTTACTCTCTCTTTATAACACTTCATATACTTGTAAAATTTGCAGATGACACCAAGCGGAAAGGATTGCAAGTATTTTAGAGGACAGGATTAGAATTCAAAATGATCTAGACCAGGGGTCGGCAGCCTTTTGGAAGTGGTGTGCCGAGCCTTCATTTATTCACTCTAATTTAAGGTTTCGCATGCCAGTAATACAATTTAGCATTTTTTAAGATCTCTTTCTTTACATCTATAATATATAACTAAACTACTATTGTATGTAAAGTAAATACGATTTTTAAAATGTTTAAAAAGCTTAATTTAAAATTAAATTAAAATGCAGAGCCCCCGGACTGATCATCAGGACCCAGGCAGTGTGAGTGCCAATGAAAATGAGCTCGCGTGCTGCAGGTTGCCTACCCCTGATCTAGACAAATTAGAGAATTGGTCTGAAATAAACACAGTTTAATTCAATAAAAAGAAGTACAGAATTCTTCATTTAGGAAGGAAAAATCAAATGCACAAATACAAAATGGGGAATAACTGGCTACGTGGTAGCCCTGCTAGAAGGGATCTGGGGATTATAGTGGATCATAAATCAAATATAAATTGACAATGTGATGCAGTTGCATTCTGGGATGTATTAACAGGGGTGTAATATGTAAAACACTGCATATAATTGTCCTATTCTACTTGGCACTGGTGAGGCCTCAGCTGGAGTACTGTGTCCAGTTCTGGATGACACACCTTAGGAAAGATGGGGACGAATTAGGGAGTCCAGAGAAGAGCAACAAAAATGATAAAACCTGACCTATTGGGTAAGGTTAAAAAAACTGGGCATGTTTAGTCTTGAGAAAAGAAGATTGAGGGGGGCCCTGATAACAATGTTCAAATATATTTGTCTGTTATAAAGGGGACAGTGATCAATTGTTCTGCCTGTCCACTGAAGGTAGGACAAGAAGTAATCTGCAGCAAAGAAGATTTAAGTTAGATATTAGGGAAAACTTTCTAACTATAAGGATACTTTACCTATTTAGAATAGGCTTCCAAAGGAGGTTGTGGAATCTCCATCATTAGAGTTTTATAAGAACAGTTTGGACAAACACCTGTCAGGGATGGTCTGCATTTATTTGGTCCTCCTTCAGTGCAGGGGCTGGACTTGATGATCTTTGGAGGTCCCTTTGAGCCCTATGTTTCTATGATTCTATAATTTTTTTGTTGCATTTGTTGAGGGCTAGGGAATGCTCTCCTAGTAAAGAGAAAAGTTATACTTGCTATTTTGAATAAGATAAATTGATTCCATAAGGTATGAGTCAGAAACATCTGCCGAAATGATTATCAGATGTTCGCCTAGCTCAACAGCAGAACAGCTTTCAGTTGATCAGCTTTGCTTTCATTGGCAAGAACTACTTTAGTCAGTTGGATTCATTATTAATAAGGCCACATGTTGATGGAACTTAATTTGTCTTAAAAAATTACATTAAAAGGAGGATTTTTCTGCAAGTTTGTACCCTACTGCCTGAGAAGCTTGTCGCTCAGATTGTTTACTACCCTTCCTCCAGCCAACTGACATCATGGCACAAGTGCCCCTCAACTGCTAAAGAAGAGTAGTGCCATGCTAGTTTCAGCTGCAGATGGCACATGTGAAATTGGTCAAGTGCCACTCGGCAAGAATGCAGTGCATCTTTGCAGTAGCCATTGTGACAAAGTTCCTCCTCTACCTTGGTGGGTCCTGCGCTTATTTGGCAGATTTGCTCACCTCAGTGATCTTCCCCACAGTCTGGGTCAACTTTTCCTGTGTCTGATCAGGAGTTGGGAGGTTTGAGGGGAACCCAGGCCCGCCCTCTACTCCGGGCTCCAGTCCAGGACCCAGTGGATTGCAGCTGTCTAGAGTGTCTCCTGTAACAGCTGCATGACAGCTACAACTCCCTGGGCTACTTCCCCATGGCCTCCTCCAAACACCTTCTTTAACCTTCCTCCTGGTGTCTGATAATGCTTGTACTCCTTAGTCCTCCAGCAGCACAGCCTCTCACTCTCAGCCCCTTGCGCCTCTTGCTTCCAGCTTCTCACACGCACTTCCTCTCCTCTGGCTCCTCCTCACCTGACTGGAGTGAGCTCCTTTTTAAACCCAGGTGCCCTGGTTAGCCTGCCTTGATTGGCTGCAGGTGTTCTAATCAGCCTGTCTGCCTTAATTGGTTCTAGCAGGTTCCTGATTACTCTCGTGCAGCCCCTGCTCTGGTCACTCAGGGAACAGAAAACTACTCATCCAGTGACCAGTATATTTGCCCTCTATCAGACTCCTGTACCCCACTGGTTTGGGTCTGTCACACCATCTTCACAATAAAGAGCAAAAAAACAGGCACCAAATTTGGAGAATAAAGGGGAGACAACTGCGTTGTCCAAGTACAATTTCCCTTGATTTTCTGTCAAACAAGGCTTCCACATAAAGGATTGTTGGTTATGGAAATTCAGAGATCAGTGTTTTGAAAATCATTCATTCGTCAAGATATAAATTTGTTCACTTCTGCATTACAATAAATATTAATGCTGCTATATGACATTATTTGAAGCTCATGGAAGACAGAAGTGTAATCTTTCCTGCATTTTTAGTCAAAAGTTATTACGTTTCCTGAAAACTGCATTAAACATAGTGACATTGATTAGCATTTCCAAACTGGGGTCTTTGAGGGCTTGTCTACATGATGCAGCAATGTACAATAGTTGCGTGTTAACGTAGCACTACATGGAACTTTTTTGCTCACTAGCAGGGTCTACATGGACCAGTTAGCGCACAGCATATTGGCGTGCTTTACAAATCACACCCCTCTAGTGCAGTGGTTCTCAAAGCCAGTCTGCCACTTGTTCAGGGAAAGCCCCTGGCAGCTGGGTCGATTTGTTTACCTGCCGTGTCCGCAGGTTCAGCCGATCGTGGCTCCCACTGGCCGCGGTTCGCCGCTCCAGGCCAATGGGGGCTGTGGGAAGGGCGGCCAACACATCCCTCGGCCCGCACCACTTCCCGCAGCTCCCATTGGCCTGGAGCGGCGAACTGTGGCCAGTGGGAGCCACGATCCACCTAACCTGCGGACGTGGCAGGTAAACAAACCGTCCCATCCCGTCAAGGGCTGTCCCTGAACAAGCAGCGAACCGACTTTGAGAACCACTGCTCTAGTGTGCATTGCTGCACCATGTAGACAAACTCTAAATTAAGCTTCAAAAACCATCTTTAGGCACTCATGTTTGAAAATTGTAGCCATTGTTCTTTGTAGCAATAAATTAACTCTCAGTTGCGTATCTTGCAGTATAGCATTGAAATGACTACCTAGAAGCCATTTTTTTCCATTAAAAGCATGCGTTGTTACTCTGTTTGAACAGTCAGTCTGTGGGCTTTATTTAAAAGGACATTGCCAGCTACTTGATTTGATTTACTTTGTGGCTGTAGTTTCTAACAAGTCTGAAAATTTGACTCCCTAACTAATTTTGACTTTTTACAGTTGGCAAATACTCTCCTGCATTTTCTAGTTTGAAAACAAAAGTAGCTCAGCTCCCATATGTTTCTGCCTGAGAATCAGCAACATATCATAGAATCATAGAAGATTAGGGTTGGAAGAGACCTCAGGAGGTCATGTAATCCGACTCCCTGCTCAAAGCAGGACCAACACCAATGAAACCATCCCAGCCAGGGCTTTGTCAGGCCGGGCCTTAAAAACCTCTACAGATGGAGATTCCACCACATCCCTAGGTAACCCATTCCAGTGTTTGGAAGGAAATATTCACTGTAGGAATATTCACAGTTCTGGCAATATTTAATTGCTGCAAGGGAAGGGCGCATATTAGGTTTTGATTACATTACCTCAAAACAGAGGTGTTTCCTTCATTTCTTGGCAGTGGTTTTATAACAAGATGTTTAGAGCCAGGGGGACATTCTTCAGAAGATTAAATTACAAATTAGGACAAATGTTGGGCCTAGATGGGGTGTGTATTTTTTTTTGTTTTGTTTTTTGGTGTCCCTTTTAAACATTTTTGGATATCAAAGCCCTTCCTAGGAGAAAAGGCATCGTCCTTTTACTGCTGAGAATGTTCTTGGTAGTCAAATAATGAGATGCTGCAATAATCTAATACATATTCCTTCTCTCTCTTTTGTAGGTATCTATGCCGACAGCTCATGCAACGTCTTCTGCCCCAACGGTGACCTTAGTACAGTTGCCTAATGGGCAGACAGTTCAAGTCCATGGAGTTATTCAGACAGCCCAGCCATCAGTTATTCAGTCTCCACAGGTCCAGACGGTTCAGGTATGTATTAAAGGATTTCAAACTCCTAACTCATGCATTCTATATAACCTTATCAGTCCACCTTAATCAAACATATGTGTGTTCTGTGTCATGTCAACTTAGAATGTGCTGAAAGGAAAGTCTGTACTGTACTTGTTATCCCATTCCTTTTGTCTCTTTGTGGTTTATCTGCTTTTCATTTCAACACATTATTGAGTTTCATTTCCTTCTAGAAGTTGGTAAGCCTATTAGGTTGTGCTTTTTGCTGATACTATTTCTATATCTGGCTTTTACCTGCTGCAAAGTTAACATTACTAGACCATTTTTATGTCTGTTTAGTGACTTCTAAGATGTCTCATTTCTGTATCTTAAATGAACAACAACAAGAATTTTAGAGATTGCCGAATTATTAATGTGGCTGATGTTCAGGAATCAAAGTTTTTGCTTCTTGGAAAACATTTGTATTGGTTTACATGTGTATTTCTACCTCTGGCAGGTTGTGATAAGTGATTTTAATATTAATGTTTTGAATGTTAACTTTATAAAACCTTAATAATTGCTTGATGCTGTATAAACAAAAGACAATACAGTTTATGATTCACAGGGTGAAAAGCCAATCTCAGAATTTATTAAAGACTTGGAGAAAGGCTTCAGTAGTCCAGAAAGCCTTAGTCTTAATCTCTACTATGGTTCCGTCTCTGAGCAACATTTTAAATTACCTTTTAAATCCAATGTTGCTGAACATGGAAGCAGGAACTATTTAGGCTGTAGTAAATCATTTTTTGGGCATTGGGAACCCACAGAGATGAGAACTAAACTAAATTAAAAGCTAACTATTGAGATTTTTTTTTAATAGAGGTATTTAAACCAGTATTGATTTAAAAAAAAATTAGGCGACCCTTTAAAATTGGATCATTCTGATAATGATCTTGGTTATTTCCTTGCATTGCTTCGGTTATGTACTTTTGTCACGCTCTACCTACCTCGGACTATTGGAGTTAGAGTTTAATGTTTTACCCAGTTAGAAATCTGGAGCTGCACAATTTTCAGGTGGTATGTGGCACTAGTTTCTGGCTCTAGTGATTCAAGGTAAGAGAGTGATGATGAAATCATGTTGGAATTCAGAACGGATGATGAAGTACAAAAATGTATTTTGAATGGTGATATTTACAGTCCAATACTTCACAGTCTGCTATGGTTGTATAACCCTTTAGCATGGCACCCAGGAGGTCTTAAGCGCCAAGTATACAGCATGAAACCAGGAAAGGCTCCTGCAGGACCTCCATATCCTTGTTGAGTTTTATAATTGGTTCTGTCACAACTGCACTCCTCATTCCCTTTGTCTCCAGACCCTTCTGCTTTCAATCCCACGTTGCTTCTAGTTACTGTGTCTCCAGACCTGACTGCCTACCTTGCTTTGGTTCTTTGGACTGGATGGAAGCAGGATAGAAAGAAGGAGTTATGGAAAGAAAAAAGTGGGTGGAACCATTATTTATAATAATTTGCCCATTATATATTCTCTCATTTGAGTGACTTAATAGTTAAATACATTTCTGAAGCTCGATGGTTGACTTTGGGTATCTATGTATCCAGTAACCAGTGATCAACTATTACTTTTGATTTTCGAGGTCAAAGTCCTGTATAATACTTGTATTGATAATGTCTTTTGCATACTGTGAAAACTTGCTTATAGTGGTAGATTTATTACTGTAGAAGTGGCTTGTTAAACTTGCTTACAATGGTAAATTTATTCTGTTCTTATTTACAGATCTCCACTATTGCAGAAAGTGAAGATTCACAGGAGTCAGTGGACAGTGTCACAGACTCTCAGAAACGCAGAGAAATCCTTTCCAGACGACCCTCCTACAGGTATGGATGTTAAAAGCTGAAGCATTTTGCTTGATGCATTTATTCGACAAATGGGTAGACAAATAGTGTGTTTCTGTAGTTAATATGAGATCTTCCTTTTTTACTAAAATATTCCTTCAGTGACACCTTTCCATGACCAATTTCTGGTGGGATGCCAGGAGATCAGCAGAATAAGATAAGGAGAAAGAGGAAAAATATCTGCCATTATGGAGAGATAGGAAAGAAAATCAGCTGAGAATAAGTTCAATGCTAAATAAATCTATATGTGTAGCATTTAGGTACAACTGTGAGAGAAGCCTTAGAAGTCGCATAAATAGATATTTAATTTTTGGAGCGCCACTGAAACGTGCAGGTAGGTTGCTGCTGTATATTCTGTAGTCTCTGTAGAATCAACTTTTCTGTTTGTTGATTATGTTGAAACACTAGCAATAGTCAGATTTAATTCTTCCCTTTACCTGAGACGTCCAGTGGAAACATGACATTATGTGGCTCATTAAAACTGCTGTAGGTGGTATTTCTTAGAATTTGCCATGCTTCTTGGGGAAAACTAGCAGATAACCAAACAGGCTGCAGGTGCCCAGCAGAGAGGGAAGTGGCCTAGTCAAGCTAGTTTACATGTATTATTCTCTTCAAAATGCAGGAAAGTCTTGGATGTGAGTTAGAACTAGCCTTGGGCATCTCTAACTTGCATGCAGGCACTTATGCAGCAGAACAACTTTTCTTTAAATCAGACATTCATGTCTTCCTTTAGTAAATGCCCATGAATGTTACAAAGAACAGCTCATTCTGGCAGGGCGGAATTTTCTTCTGTATTTGAGTAATGAATTCATTTTTAAAATGCAGTCCCGTGGAACAATTGATTATATGTAATTCCATTCAGCAATGCTTTTTGGTGTGCTGAAACTGACATGTATCCTTACTTTGGCATGTGAAGGTCTAGAATGAGCCGCACATCCTCAGAAAATGTGCAGGGACAATGTCAGTAGCGGATATGGAGACAGTACTGGAATCACTTATTTGGAGCAGAATTGGCCTTGGGACCCATAATTATATGCACACTAAATCTCTGATTTGAGGGCCCTTAAAATGAGAATTTCACCTTTTGTTTTAAAACATATTAACGATGCAGTTTTAATAAGCAGTCACAGCTCCCCTCAATGTCAAAGTGATTTGTAGGTGCTCAGTACTTCTGAAAATCCAGCTATAAGTTTCTAGCCCTTTTTTGTGAAAATTGACTTGAAAATATAAGCCAGTCACCCGGCTTGAGAACTTGTTATTCATTTTTCCTAGAGTGCACAGGTTATTCTGTGTCCCTTTCTATAGCCATTCTGGGTCTTTAGGGGGCAGTTAAAGCCATGATGGCAGGCTTCTAGATTTTACAAGTGCCCCACTTGTGTTTGTAGCTGCGGAGGGGAGGGCTACTCGTGTTAAATCTGCCACAGACTTCCTACTAGTCAGCTGTGTGCAGCTGAGCGGTTGAGCACCCAGTATGACCTCTGACCACAGGAAAAGGCAGTTGACCAAAATGAGGCAACAGAGTTTAGTGAACAAGGCAGAGCACTGAGTACAAGGGACTAATGCATTCTAATCCCACATTTAACACTAACTCTGTCTGTAGCTTTGGTGAAGCCACTTAGGGCCAGATTCTGTCCCCCTCAAGCCAGCTTCTATGTGCCATTTAGGCAGGAGGAAACTCAACTGATGTAAAGCTGGTGTACCTGGCTTCTATGCCAGCCAGCCTCCCCGCCCCAGCGGAAGGGTCATGTTGGAACAGAAAGGGTCGGGGCCAGAGTACAGCAGTGTTCTGCTAGTTCTCAGATAACATAACCAGCCTGTTGTAATTTACATTAGGGACAGGGCTGGTAGAGATCAGCCCATAGAATCAGGGAGCCATAACCAGCTCCTTGATGACCCCACCTTCACTTTGCTTGTCCATTTTTAACTCAGATATCTTTCACTTTTTCCACACCACCTCATGTGCATGGGAGAAACTCCCCATCTAAATTTGTAAAGCCAACACCTTATCATATTTGAAATTCCTCCTTAATACTTTACCTCTGCCACAGTACCCACCATGCCCATCTGGCATTGGTTAGGAAAGTGGTGAGCTGTAATTTCTGCTTTTCTGATAACTGCTGCTCAGTTCTATTATTACCTCATCCTCCCAACCCCCCATCTTGTTTGTCCGTTTTGTCCACCTGTCTCATCCTTTCTGTCTCATCACCTGTCCAATGCCTACATTGTAAGCTCTCCAGGGAGATGACTGTTGTCTTGTCTGTGTAGCGCCTAGCAAAATGGGGAGCTGAGCCTCAATTGGGGTTCCTAGGTACTAACAGAGTCTAATTAATAACAACAAAGCCCTATTTCTATCTCTGTCTTTGTCTCAAATTGTTTGGTAATTGACTAGCCTCCTTGGAATACAGGAATATATAGGTTTGGCTACTAAAGCCAGGCAGGAAAATTCAGTGTAATCTGGGCCTGGGTTCTTCAAATGTTTTTGGATGAGAACTAGGGGTGCAGTCCACAACAGAACGAATAGCGCTTCATACAAAAACAAAAGAAAATCCCAATTTGCCTTGTTGCCTAAAGAAGCCTTTTGCAGTTGCATATAATGGAGCATGCAGTCAATAAAAGAGAGTTTGCCACTCCTCCAGATTCTTGGTAGAGAGAGTTATCAGTCCAGTTGCAGCACAGAGGGCAAGTGGTAGACCCAAGCATTTTGGGCAGCTCTTTTGTTGAGCATCTATCCCAGTCAGTTCTAGTCATAGTCAGTGAGATCCATGGCCTTTATGACTACAGTAGAACCTCAGAGTTACGAACATCTCAGGAACGGAGGCTGTTCGTAACTCTGAAATGTTTGTAACTCTGAACAAAACATTATGGTTGTTCTTTCAAACGTTTACAACTGAACATTGACTTAATACAGCTTTGAAACTTTACTATGAAGAGCAAAAATGCTTTTAACCATCTTAATTCAAATGAAGCAAGCACAGAAACAGTTTCCTTACCTCGTCAAATCTCTTTTTAAACTTTCTCAATTTTTTTTAGTGGTGTACGTTTAACACAGTACTGTGCTGTATTTGCTTATTGATTGATTGATTTGATTGATTGATTCTCTGCTGCTGCCTGATTGCATACCTCCAGCTCCAAATGAGGGGTGAGGTTGACCAGTCAGTTCATAACTCTGGTGTCCATAACCCTGAGGTTCTGCAGTATGTTATGTTTTGTCCATTTTGGCTTTGAATAATTAAGCCAACTCAGTAATTAAACCCAAATTGCTCCTCCCTCCCTTTACTATTGCAAGTCCGAAAGCTTTCTCAAGCAGAACTATTACCTAACCTGTGGACTTAATTGTGTGACTTTCATTAAAACGCCCAGCCTTGTCTCCTGAACAGATGCTAGGTCATAAGCTGATTGCACTTCACAATCATTTCTGCTAAGTTTTTGAAACTAAAGTCCCTGGGTGAATTTTAGGCCTTGGTGGCTTCTGCAGCAGGAACACGTCCTCTGGATGTGGATGGTGGCAATGAGGAGGTTTGGTGCTTTAAATACTCTTGCTTTCTTTTTTCACATCTTTCTGTGACTGAGAGCAGGAAACTTGTAAAAAGTGTATCAAAGATGAAGTTTTTGAAGAAAAAGGGAAAATGTGAGTTCTAGATCCAAGTATGCAGAAACACACAGGCTGTTCTAGATTGATTCCACACCACCTTTTTCCTGTGGCATTTTTAATACGGTTACTTAGCATCGTTTTAAAGTGTGCTTTAATTTTTCTTCCCATCCCATGTATTTTATTGCCTTATTTGCTGCACTTTTGAGTTTTCCCCAGCACCAAGTAGCCAGTAGAATTGATTTTACTTTCACTTTTTGTTAAAATTTTTACAACACACTGTCTTTGCCAGAAAAATTTTGAATGACTTGTCCTCAGACGCCCCAGGAGTGCCAAGGATTGAAGAAGAAAAGTCCGAAGAGGAGACATCAGCACCTGCCATCACCACTGTAACAGTGCCAACTCCAATTTACCAAACCAGCAGTGGGCAGTACAGTACGTAGTTGCATTTATTATTGGTTGTGGTAGTTGGACCGGAAGAGAGAGAACTGTTAAATTCTACTTGCATGGCTGTTTGGGCTGGGGTAAAAGAAGTCAATATAACACTAATTTAATGTGGCCCTTGTGCAATGTCAGAAGCCTTATTAATCCTGTTCCATGACTCTATATATACTAGGGTCTGTGACTTTTAAGTACATTCCAGCTGTGGGCGTGTAAAATGTATAACTTACATTCCCAAGGCCTGTTGGTTGCTGTTAGTATGGTACATGTTCTACTTTCCAAGGTACAAAAGGGATTAATCAGAGTGCTTAATTCAGAACTTTCTTGGGAGAGGAAAGCTATTGGGGCATTTCAGAATTTTCCTTCTTAGCTAATATTTCTGTAGTTTTGGCTTAAAATTTTTTAACACTTATAATATATAACAAAGTAGCAATTACATTTTCAGATTGACAAGAAAAAAGCAGGGCTTCCATAACCTTATTTGAAATGCATAATAAATTTCAATTTCTGTGCAAGATGTGCTCCCCCTGCAGCCTGAATACTGAGATGGAAATTAGTGGATTAAGAGAGTGAAGGGGAAGAGAAAACAAAATTATTAGATGGAATGTGAGACTGGATATGTGTGTGTGCAAACAGTGCATGAGAAGGGGATTCGAGCAGGAAAAGACGCTGGAGAACAAAATGGACACAGCAAGGTGAAAATTGAAGAGAAAAGCATGGAGAGGAGAGGAATTAGAGAAAGGAGCAGAAGGAAGAAAAGAGCACGTAGCCAACAAGAAAATCATCAACTCAGTAAATACTGCAATTCTACATTGGGAGGGATGTAGCTTCTCTTAGGGATGTGACTGGTAGGAGAGGCAATTCTTGGTGTATATTTATGTCTGTCAGAAAGGTAGCAACCTTACGGTACTGAATGAAATGATAGTAGTTCACTGCTGAAGAATGACCGCTTCTAAAATACAGTTACAATGACCTATCTGGTGTTAAGGTACGTAGTTGTGCAAGAGATTTAACTCAGATGTTTCAAACCGTTCTTCTGTAACTGGGCTGTAAACTGTAAATAACCATGTCAGATAAATTAATCGTTTAACTATTGTATCAAATGTATTTGTTTTCAGTTGCTATCACCCAAGGAGGAGCAATACAGCTGGCTAACAATGGCACAGATGGAGTACAGGGCCTCCAGACGTTGACCATGACGAACGCAGCTGCAACCCAGCCTGGCACCACCATTTTACAATATGCACAGACCACTGATGGACAACAGATTCTTGTACCGAGTAACCAAGTTGTTGTACAGGGTAAGAATAACCCATCATTTTATGTTTAGTCCTAGGGGAATTTAACTTGCCCAAAATAATTCCCTCAAAAATGTGAGAAAAAGGAATTAACAGTTTTGGCACAGATCAAATTCTAAAACAGATAAAATAAATTCCAGAAAAAAACATGTCACATATTCTGTCACTCAGAACAAACTTAAGATATTTTTGGAAATAGAAAATGCTTTTATTTCGGTTCCTGAAAGTTAGTTCACTTTTGCTTTGTCCATACCATATTTCCTTCAGCTCTTTCAAGAGATTATTTGCTATCTGTTCCCCAAAACCTGTGACACAAATTTCTTGAGAGTTCCTAATTTCTGTCAAGTGGTTATCTGCAATGATGATAAATTAGAAGTAAAGTTTTAGGAATGTTTTCCTGTTCTTTGGACAGAGATCTGTTCACAGTGTTCTTTCCACAGGGGAATTTTCCTTTACTAGTAATTTACTGCCCTCTCCAGTTAGAAATCACTGTTCCTTTTTAATGCTCTTTCTGGCAGTATAAAACAGACATTGTTGAAAAAAGATGCTTCTGATTTTGCTCTGACTCTGTTCAAATCATTCAAGGAAGAGACTTTCAAGCCTTGATGAATATTAGTACTTTAAGGTTAATGTATATGTATGAGGAAAATATGTCTTGTTGATCTTCTGTCATGTATATTTTTTTAAAAAGACATTTTTTCAAGTAAGAGTGAAAATGCAATAGACTCCCAAGTAAATAAAAGCTGATCATACTAAAGAAATAGTATTGTGCTATGGGCTGTGTTTCAACAATTAGTGTCTAAATTGCACATATGCCTGCTATGGATACAAATCCTGATTATCTGCACAAAACCCTCAGATACTTACACATGCAATTACCAGTTCGCATCTGCAGTTAGTCATTTAGAGTTCATCTAAAAAGTACTGTTTGCCTAGGAAGATCCTAAAAGCTATTTCCTGCTTACCTTGCTAGATTTATGGTTGCTTAGCCTGTTCACAAAATAGAACCGTCAGAAATCCAGTGGAAGAAAAATGTACAGTAGGACTAGCAGCTGCAGATAAACCTAGTCATCAGACACAAGTTAAGCCCTCTTCAGCAAGAATGATTGCAACCATAAATATACTAAACTAGGAATGAACTACCATTGATAACCCAGATAATGCTAATCCCTCCTATATTGTAGCCTAGAGTCATCACCTTGTTTTATCTGGTTATGTTTAGTTTGGTGACTAGATGTTATTCACAGAGTGTTTTAACAGGATTCTCGTAGTGCTGTGTAACCTAACACTATACTTCACTTTCAGCTGCCTCAGGAGATGTGCAGACCTACCAGATTCGCACAGCACCCACCAGCACCATTGCACCTGGCGTGGTCATGGCCTCCTCCCCAGCACTTCCTACCCAGCCAGCAGAGGAAGCTGCACGAAAGAGAGAAGTGCGTCTAATGAAGAACAGGTATGTGCGTAGTGTTAATTTTGCTTTAGTTGTGCATAGAATTAGAGTAATGAGTGTTTAACTCTTGCAGTATACACGTTGTATTTCTAACAGGTCTAGAGAAGTGTGTGTGTGTAGTTGTTTATGCAAATAGATTCCTGGCCTTTCTCATCCCCTTTATGAAACACTATCTGAAGAAGGTCAGATTCTTTAAAGATGTCAGCTAAGACAAACAACATCTGGTAACTCAGTATATTGTGGCTATGAAACCATAAGACTTGGCTGTCAGTGCATTCTGCAAGGGCTAAGTTACCCTTTCAACTAGCATCTGTTAAGTAAATGCATTTATGCAATCTCCTTTCCTCTGTTCTTTAACTTAGCCTTCTGTGCGTTCCCCTTATTACTAGTCCCTGTGCCCACCTCCCACTTCGGTGAATTCTCTCTCTCATCTCACCCATCCCCTTTGGGCACTTGCCCCATGGGTTCTATTCTCTGGATTCAGCAGGAACCAAGGGGAGGAGCAGAGAAGCAGCTGCTCCTCTGAGCCTGGACTCTCAGGACTCAGCAGTGGCAGCAGATAGGGTTAGGGAGCGAGAAAAAGAAACTACACTATGGGGTGGGGATGTTTGGAGAAGCAGGAACTGGTGAGGCAGGAGAGAAACAGCCACTACCCCAAGCCTGTTACACTGTGGGGAAGAAGGGTGGGGGAACGGACAGCTCAGTGGTTTGAGTATTAGCCTACGAAACCCAGGGTTGTGAGTTCAGTCCTTGAGGGGGCCATGTAGGGATCTGGGGCAAAAATCAGTACTTGGTCCTGCTAGTGAAGGCAGGGGGCTGGACTCAACAACCTTTTAGGGCCCCTTTCCATTCTATGAGATAGGTATATTGCCATATATAAGTAGCATGGGGTCAGAGAGAGGCTGGGAAGGGGCCTGCTCAAGTCCAGATGTTGTAAAGGTGAAAGTGGCTGGCTGGGAGCAGGAGAAGGAGAAAGGGGTTTAACTGATTCTGTCCCAACAAGCTTGAGCTCCCGCTTCAGCTCCTCACATTTGGGCCCTCCTTGACCTATCTGAGCTGCAGAACAGGCCATGTGTTTGACAGCTCAGCATAAAACAGTATAACCCAAGAAAATGGCAATGATATCTGCCGTCTGTGTTGGGAAAGAAATCCTGGGGGTTGTGAAGGGTCTGATTGACTGACCTGTTATTCCAAAAGCCGACTGTGTTATGTAGGGGAATTTATCTTCTGTTTATTGGTAAGCCGTGGATACACTGTGAGGGGACGTCACATGAACAGAGTGTTAGGCATTGTTTGAATAGTACGAATGAAGAAATAACTAGTGCTGAATTGCAGAATTCACCTTTTCAAAAGTCACTTCTCCTCTTTCAATACAAGTTTCAGATATTAGTTGGTGTAACTGTTTACCCTCTAGAGCCTCTTCTATTTGAGGAAACATAGTTAAAATTCTGAGGTCCCGTAAGAATCCTACCCACAATCAAACAAAGCTTTGCAGTTTGGAGAATATCAGGAAAACATGGGAAATCAACCCTACCCATGTGATATTGGTGTCTTCTGCAGGAGTCACATTGCCTATTTAACCTGCCTAACTAATAGGTGTTTCAAAAGCGGAGATACATCAGAGAAGGAGGGAAAAATGATCTAATGCCTGAGATAGATGGGAAGACAATATATGCTGAAGCATTACATAAAATATTTATAGACGGTATTGTAATAAATGTGATTTTGCAAATTGTAAATTTCCTGTTCTTAAAAGGATCTTTCAGTTATGACAAATAATGGCTGACAATGACCCTAAATATGTATATTCTTAAAATCCGCCCATCACCCCAGATCCAATCAAGATTAATCTCTCAAAAATTAATTTTGGGCTGGATAGACAAGATTTGTTTTTAAAATAACAAAAACAGACCACCATGGACAAATTTCAGCCACACGGCCCATTTCAGACAATTCATATTAAAAATGTATGAAAAGAAATTAAAAACTGCATAGCAGGGTATCAAGCCTGAAATTTCAGATCAAAGAGCCACCTTTATGTAGAGAAAAACAGGAATTTGTCCTGTTTTTAAGCCAATTTCAGAATGCACCTTAACCCTGAAGTAGTAGCAAACGCATCCCTAATAATACTTCACATTTCTTCTGCAAGGGAATGTGTAAGAATGCTCTTCTCCCAGCTCTCAATGATAGAAGAAATTCCCTCATGAAGTTTTCTGGTCCCTACGTAGGTATTTCTGCATAGGATCATTGTGATGCTTCTCAGGGGTCACCATTGTGAGGCACCTCCCTACCACCTGCTCTTAGCATGAGGAAGCCTTGCCTGTATCTGCCCAGGGCCAGCTCCCTGATTTTTCCAGACACAGGAAACACAAGCACTCCCCTCTCAGCCCACACAGGCACCCCTGTCCCTCATTTAGGCTAGCAATAGGTATGCTCCAAACAAAAGTCCTCTAAGCATCTCCCTGTGGCATCCAGCCCCTTAATCACTGGACACTCAGAATTACCAGATCCCATAGTAACCAAATCCCACAGTTTACTAGTTACACCTTAGAATATGCTTATTTAACACAGAATAGAGATTCGAGAAGAAGCAAGTAGGATTAATGGAAACAAAGGGTTTCATAGAAAACAAAATCATAACATGCATTGTAGATCCAAAACTCAGCTAACATGATACCCCTTTGTCTGTTGAGGTACTGCTTATCTCAAAATCCTGCTCACAAGTGTTTTTCAACCAGGATAGCTGAGACTTTCTTTTCATGACCAAGCCTGCTGACAGCTTGTCTCCCACACATGAAGGATGTCAGGGCGACTTTCTGTACTCCTAGATATATTAGCCCTGTCTTATGTTCTTTACCTGCAAACAGTGTTCTCTCTCCCCTGCTGTTCACCTCTTCCTGTTAATTTCTTCTAGTAAAGTCCCCACAATTTCTTCATAAGCCTTTGACTCAGTATGCAAATCGACTTCCATTGTTGGACACACAGTATACAATGGTCTGTTAGGATAAGTGTCTCCCACCTCCTTTCTGGTGTAATTTGATTTCAGGCATGCTACGTCTTGGTGACCTACCTTTAACTATAAGACCTTAACATAATTTTATATATATATATATATATATATATATATATATATATATATATATATATATCTCCTACCTATCTGTGCATACATTTCACAAAGATTATGATGGCTGCTGTGACACAGGCATTGCCGTTCAGTAGAAACTACATGACGCTCTTTGGAGAACTAGAATGTAAATATCAGACCCAGGGAATCCCTATAACTAAGGCTATGTTTATGTCACAGAGGTCATGGGATCCGTGACTTCCAGAGACCTCCGTAACATTTTCTGCGTGGGACTGGAGCTGGCAGCCAGCGGGACCCCTGCAGGATTCCAGCAATGAGTGACAGCTGCACCGGGGGCAGAGGCACCTCGGGCGAACGGCTGGGGGTGTCCCATTTTCTCCTTGGGAAATATGGTCATGCTGCAGCTTCAAGCTGCTGTGAGCAGAGGGGGAAAATGTGGAGCTGCAGCAGCAAAATCACAGACAGGTCACGGCTTCTGTGAATTTCTTTTTATTGACCATGACCTGTCTATGACTTTTACTAAAAATAACCATGACAAAATCTTAGCTTTAGCTATCCCATATGCACCTCTGTGTGCTCGCTCTGCTAGTTGGCATCAGGAGGTCCTGGTCACAGTCATGAATTGATTTTATGGCAGTTACACAGAAGTCTTATGTAGCATCCAGATGACATGTGAGTAGAGTAGGGGATTTGGGTTCTTTTCCTGGCTTTGCCACTGCGTGATTTTAGACCTGTCCCATCACTCATTTATGTCAGTGGGGTTTTTCCATTGATCTTAATGGGAAATAAATCAAGCCCTTTGTGACCTTTGGTGACTAGTTTTAACCCTTCTGGTCCCCAGTTTCCTTATCTGTAAAATGAGTATGAGCTTATTTATGAACCCGACAGGGGTGGTGTGAGATCTTTTGAATGAAAGGTATTACAGAAATAGGGATCATGCCCCAACTCCGCCCTCTCAAGGGATCACCAGAAGATCCAGGCCTTGTGCAGAGTGATCCAGATCATCACAGCCATGCTGTCAGAGATCCCCCAGCTGGTGGGTGACTCCAGAATTCCCTTTCAAAGAGGGAGCACACCCAGGGCAGAGACTGGCTGTCACACCCACTCTTTGTTGCATGTAAATATTGCCTTCCAAATGTCCTGGTTGCTACAGCTTTTTACCAGATCCCACTGCCCCCTTGCTACGTATCCTTTACAGATCTTTTATCCAGCCTTCCAGTCAGGTCTGATACACATTTATTCATTTTGGAAGTTCTTGCCTCTGATTGCTTCAGTGCAATATTGTGGCTTTTTGACACCTGTTTTTCCTTTGCACTTTGGTGCTCATAAATTAGGAACTAGTAAAGCTTTTGCTTCAAGGATGGTTAGCACTTAGTTTGGCACTGTTGAGGTATTTTTCACTGATGCTCTTAGCATTCTGGTACCAGCACTGTGCTTAGAGGGCTGATATCTGAGTTAGGGGGCTCCAGCGCCAGCGTTTACAAAGCAGCCCTGCGGCTTACTGTGTTGAAGCTTACTTCAACACTTCTTGGTCCTTGTATTATTGATACAATAGACACTGGTGAGATTTGAGTTGAATTGAAATGCTGATGCAGCCGTTGGTTCAGTGTTTTCTTTTCTTCGGGATCTTAAATGTCACGTCAATATAGTATCATTGATCTGTTCAGCAGAATCAGCCTGGCTGGCCAGCTTCTTCAGAGGTTGCTAAGAATGAAATGCTGTAATATTAAGTGTATAGTATCAGTAAACAGTATGTACGGTATCAGTAAAATGAGGGCATTGTTAACAAGGTTTGGTACAGGTAGAGGGCAAATACATGAGTGCCTTAAGTTGCATTGGGTAAACAAAACTAAACATTTGTTTATCACTGCGGTCATTATTCAGTTGTGCCATAGCAAATGGATGAGTTTACTAGTAAGATGAACATTGCTCTTATGCAGGTTTTTTACTCATCTGAATCCTTATTATAGAACCCGGTGAAGTGATAGCAAAGTGATGCACTCAACACAAAGGCCACCATAGTTACGATACCATTCAGAGTTAAGTTCTAAACCACGCAGAATTTTGTTAGTGTTTATTTGCTGCTACTTATATATTGGAGTGATCCTTGTGGATTTGAGATGTAAATCATTATATACTTAATTTCTTCCTGAATTACAAATACCTCTAATTCTACAGCCAGGTTCTGAAAACACTGATACTGTTTTGACAGTTTGATCTGAACAATCAAGCTCGAAAGCAGCTCCTGGTCTCAAATTTTCTGGGTTTGAATGGCCTTTTTTGCTTTACAGGGAGGCAGCGCGTGAGTGTCGCAGGAAGAAGAAAGAATATGTGAAATGTCTAGAAAACCGAGTGGCTGTGCTTGAAAACCAAAACAAAACACTGATTGAGGAGCTGAAAGCACTTAAGGACCTTTACTGCCACAAATCAGATTAATTTTGGATCCCATTTTCACTTGTCAAGGTGGGATAGAGACTGGGTTTGCCCACAACCAGAAAGACAAAATAAACTTTTTATTTTCTAAACATTTCTTTTTTTTCTATGCGCGAAACTGCCTGAAAGCAACTACAGAATTTAATTCGTCTGTGCTTTGCATTAAACTGTGAATGTTTAAACACTTGCCTCCACTTCTCCTCCCAAGAGATTATTTTCATCACAACTATCCTGAGCGTGAAAAAGAAGAAGAAAAGACTTCTTTCTTGTGCCCCCCAGCATTTTCAAGGAGTAATAATGTTCATTTGTGAAGACTTGGGGAGGGGGGCTCTTTTGTATGATTTCAAGAGTTTATGCTGACCTCTTTTGATTGCCTTGGGGACAGAATCACCCCCATCCTCTTGGCCTGAAGTACTTTGTGGACCACATATATATAAAAGTAGGTATGGCGCGATGAAGAAGCAATAGTTGCCAAATTGATACATATTCATTATAAACAATTCAAATATATGGCTGAGTGACATGCCAAATGAAGGGAGCTCCATATACAGATTCTTAGTATGGAGAGAAAATTATTAAATTAGCCCAGGAGGCTTTTTGGTGTGTCATCTGTAATCTTTCTGCCTTCTAGATTGATAAAAGCTTCTCCATACCTCAGAAACCATTTCCTTTATTTGTCAGTTGTTGCTTCTTGCAGTAGGTGTATGTGTGTGTGTCTGTGTGTTCAATATTTTGAATACACTAAAAGAAATCACCAACTGAGTGAAACATCGGGATATTGGATGGGAAATGAACTCAAAGTACCCACAGGTACAATAGTGAACAGCTTTTGTTTAGAAGACAGTTACATAGTAAACAAGAGTAATGCTTAAAGCCCTACCTGTTTTTATCCAAGACAGCTATTTCACCAATTCCATGTGTAAATTCATTGATGAACATGGAATTCCTCTGAATGTCTCAGTTCTACTCAAACAAGTAGGTTATCTGCATTACTTTTATGTTGAACACTGGTTTGCTAAACTCTTTTTCAAACCCTGAGGCCTCTCTCTCTACTTAAATTCATCTTTGTAAGACAACTTCAAATATGAGGACTACAAATGTGACTAAATATTCCCTACTGAATCCCACTTTTAGGGCGAGAACTGTGTTTGGGGAAAATATTGACTATAAACCTGCCCATCCTAACCATAAATGTACATAACTTATTCAGTGGATGGTTTTAATGTAAAGGGCCAGATCCAGCAAACACTTTACTTATTGAGTAAAGTTGCTCACATGTGTCAGACGTTTGCAGGATCGGGCCCTTGAGTATGCACTGAGGGGATAGCTATTTTTTCCAGAAATACATGGCAAGAAACAGTAGATGTATCATGTTAAAAACAGTGAGCTCTGTACTCAACGTTAGGATTTCCATTGTGTATGAAAAAAAAATCATGCTTAGTTTGTGTATTGGCCCTTTAAAGCCAGACTGTGATGTTTTAACTTGGTCATTTGATGAAATAAGTTTGCTCTGGATCTCAGGTCCTGGTTATTATTTCAAGCTTTGTGTATATAGACATACACACAAGACTGTGGTCTGTACTAATACCTAGGCCATCTAAGTATTAGCTAATATTTTCTCCTGTTCACTCAATCTGTTTAAGGTAAAATTTCAAATTTAAGATCCTTTTAAATGGTGAGACAGCCAAGATGGCATTAGAATAAAAGACACTGAGAGGACTGTAACCAATTGACTCAAACAGCTGTTAGCAGTATTAAAAGTTCTGGCTTTCTTATTTGAGAGGGCATTCGGTTTCCAAGAGGTTTAAGAAAGAGCATGGTTAAACTTGTAGCATTATTGTTTAATCTTGGGGCAGAGATAACTTCAGCTCAAGTTTTGTTTGTATGTCAAATTAAACAAAACTGGAACATGAGTATCAGGATTATGAAAGGATAAGTTTTCAAATCTAGGATTGTCAAGTAGTTTTTATACATGGCCTATTTTTATCTGCGGTAGAGGATTGATTTTCCTTTTTTTATTTTTTTATTTTTTTTAAATTTAGAGGTCACTTTATGAGTTTAGTGATGCAAACTTAAGGAAAGCCCCCAAATTCTCAAATGTGCTTTTATTAAAATTGGCAGATTCTTAAAGATGGAGAATACACATATATTGGAGTGAATTTGTGCCCCCACTCTAGACAAAGAGCTTACTATAAATGCATGGTATTGTCTCAGAATTAGTGCTAGAAGCAGAAGCCCTGATGATATTGCAGGCATGGACTACTGATTGCCTCATTTAAACAATTATATGTAATAACTCCAGCTCTGAGAATTAAAACAGCTTTTTAATACTCTACCTGAAGCAGGGTTTTTCCCACTACAGAACCATCTATTTTCAAAAACTTGGGTTTTGTGGTGAACCCACATGAAATTAGTTGATGATCTCAGATCTGTTCCTTTTAGATAACTGGCACTAATTAGCACCTTTGTTAATAGTCTCTCAGCAGAGAGAGACCAAGAACTGAATAGGCTGTGGAGACTGAACTGTTAGCCCCAGAGGTGTGACTTCCAGGACATATGGAAACATATTGACTGTGCAGTGTGGGAAAGCTTGCATTGCTAATGTCCATGGTCTACATGTCCTGTGGCTAGAATCTTCAGGGTTAACAATCCAGACCCTCATCAGCATTAAGGTCGTGCACACAAAAAAACTAAGCCTTCTAAACTACCCAAAGATCTACAAGAATCTTTATTTTTGTACATGCAGCATTGAGGATTTGGAGACTTGGATTTCTTCAATGGAAATTAAACAAGCCAAGAATAAAAATTATCATATTAGACTAAGTACAGGGCTGGCTGAGTTTACCAGTGTATATGCTTTACTATTCACATTGGCCAAAAAGGGAAAGAAAAAGACAATGCAGGAATCCAGTAACAAACAGCAAGGTGTTGGGGGTAGTTAGCTTTTATAAATTAGGGCCATTTTGCTGTAGATCAGAATTTCTGCTGAGACTAAATGGGAGGCTTGTTTTCTATCTTACGGTTGTGAGTTTTCAAGCGTTGATAACCTGGTTTAACTGAAGAGAGGGTTAGAAAGGGCTAGATCCATTATGTTCATAATAAACAAGAATTGATTTCAAATATAATTTTTGTAATGTCATTATTTTTCATAACAAAGGCACCAAGCAGGCAGTTAAGATATTGTCAGAGGTGCTCTCTTAATTTAGATATTCTTGGAAAAAATACATATGTATAATATGTAAAATATATATATATATATATACACACACACACACAGTATATAATCTACAGCTCTGAGAGCTTTTAAGTCAGGAATGCTGAGTATTATAGTATATTGAGGTCAGACAATTTTTACTTTTGTGTGTGTGTGTGAGTGTGCGCACGCTTACATTTTCAGTAGGTTTGGGCTGCATTATTCAGGCGCTTATTGATTATTTTTTTTTTTTGTGCTGTTGTTGAGTTACCCATTTTAAAGGATTTTATTTCATCCTTCAAGGCTATTGTGTTTTTCTTAGATGGAGATTTTGAAATAATGTAAACAATTGTTTAAAAACTCCCTCCTCCCTCAAAATTGTTCACTTTTGTGCTTTGTGTCTTTGGCAGCTATATAACAAAGGCAAAAATTATTGGAAGGGGTTTTACTAAGAAAACCACTGGTAAGACTTTTTTTTTTTATCTCGTGGTGTAGGGACTATGCATTTTTATTTGACCAACGATTTCACCAGATTTGGATAGTTGCCAGCAGCATTGCTAGTATCTGAAAGCACAATTCTAGCCAGTCATGCTCTTCAGGACAAAGTCACCTGTAGGCTTTTGGTTGTTCTATGGTTTGTCTTTGTGTCTCAGACCTACTGGCTTGTCTGGTACTAAACACTGACCAGAAAGGTGGTGGGGTGTTTGGAACCATACAAAGACTCAGGAAAAAATAAAGGTTAATTTAACAAGGACAAACCACCCTATGCGTAACATTTCTGATCTAAATTTGTACTACCGTTTTTTAATCTGGGCTTCCAGTAGACAGCAGCTGCAGGCAGTCACCTGTTAATTAAAACTGATCTCTGCTTATTTTTAAAACAGACAGCCGATGCTTTTTGCAGGTTAAAGCAGCAACAAGTCTACACTCTAAAGTAAGTTCATTATCAGTGGTCACAAACCTGTGGCAGTTATAGGAGGGTTTATCTGCGTTTCTGAGATCCTTTTCATATTGCCATTTTTTGCCCTGAGAACAGAGTTAGTGACAGACCATTCGCCAGTGACCTAAAGGAAAGGTTGTATATTTATTTTTGTTATGTGATATGCTTTGTAAATGTTTGATAAAATGTGCACTTTGACAAAAAGAAAAATACCTTAGAGCAATTGGATATTGGCTTTGCTTGAAAAGCTCCCTGACATGGTTATTACAGACCTACTACCTGTTCGTGACTCTCACTCCTCTCCACAGTTCTGTTGACTCTTTCATGAAGAGCTTTCAGCATGAAGCCTCTTAGCACCTGACTTTCAGCAGGGGCTACTTCAAAATGGCAGGGGATCTGAACTGGCAGTACCAAAAGGCTAGATACCAGGGTGTCGTGTAAGAATCTCATTCTGTCTCTTAGGAACACGTACAGGACGAATGTTAAATTATTTTTAGACAAAACAGAACTAGTTCAAAGAACTCAAGTGAGAAAGGGGAATTAATTTGGAAGGGAAACTGAAACCTTTTCAGTCACGTTAGTCCCCTGTCCCCCGTTTGAGATATAGCTGCACATTTCCGGAGCTGCATCCCAAGAAAACAAATGCGAAAGGATTTACAGATTCTACGTACCAGGAAATGGAGGTGCATCTAATGATAACATGCCCATTCAGCTTTAAAAAAAAAAAAAGCACAGCTAACTCTCTTTTGCAGTGGCAATGAGGGGAATTAATGACTTAGCTATACCCTGGATCCTTGTACTGTGAGCTTTTCAAATGTCCTGTACATTCACGGTTTGTGTGGACTGTGACTAAGGAGTGGTTTCTTGATCTTCTGAATTTGCTAGTTATAAAAGATACTGATCCGAGAGGGACCTGTACATATCATAAAGCTGAGCTAGTTTTGAAGGATTCAACGTGATATACAGACAGGGTCCTGAAGTTCCAGCTGGCATTTGCTCATGGTAGGTTCAGCTCTGTTGATGGATGTAGCTTGAATATTTCTGTATCTTTAGGGAAGAGGGACCAGATTCAGTTTGCAAAAAGGGTTTGTGTTTCAGGTTTTTCAGCTTGCAGTGTTTTTTGTAAGTGTATTTAAATCATAGCCTGTGAAGAGAATTGAACAGGCAAATTTGCCTAGCACAAATTAAAGACCTTGACCTGTCTACATTCTGGTACTGCAAGTTCAGGTCCCAGCTGCACTTTTTGGCTCGCTATATAAGATGGTAATTTTAGATCTCGTTCTCACCAGCAAGAAATAGGGAAAGTTTACTGTCCTCAGGAGACATACATTGGGCAAGGGAGAGGGTGGGGGAAGGGGGCTAATGATCCAAGGTTAGCACTTTTAACATAAGCTGACCGTTTGCTGTACTTGTGACTTGGAAGCATACTGTTATCAAAATCCATTAGTTGAGTCTCAGCCTTAGGCAGCATCTCTATGAAGTAAGGGGAAATCTGGGATAACACGAAGTGGGGAACCAACAAGAAAAGGGTCTTGTGCCCATTGGCCATCTGCAAATGGTTAAAGTTAAGAATCGGCGACAGCAGGATGCTCTACCCAAGTTGTATCTTATCCAGGTGCCACTCCATTGTGTGTGTAATGAAATTATTTATATTTAAAAAGAAAAAAAATTATAGAACTGCAAATTTGTATGAAATTTAACACTCTACTGCTCGTGTGGACTTTCTGTGGTGAGGAAGGGAAGGGGCAGAGAGAGGTGGGAACTAGCAACTGTTCCCACACATCCCGCACAGACTAGTCCACATATCAGTTGTTCATGTCAAAAATAAATCATTTCTAGGCCAGATTTGTAATTTGAAATGTTTTTAGAACAATGTTTTTCAGGGAGGTTTCTAGAGCAAGGATTATTATTAACTATTGTTGTTATTTTTTTAATTTAAGATGGCGAGGGTGAAGCTCACCTCACCCCATTTCTGATCCTTTACCCAAAACTATCAGCACAAAACAGGGTATTTCAGCCTTAACTCCAGCATTTCTGTGGGAGTTAAATTACTAAACAAAGAAACCTTGATGCGGGAAATAAGTTCCTATTACAATTCCCTACATTCTAGAAACATCCCTGCTTTAATTTTTTTTTACTTAATCTTTTTGTGCTTTATCTGTGTTTAAAAAAAAATTGTACTGAGTTATAATGCATTTTATTAACACTATGTACATATTAGCTGCTTTGTGTTTCAGAATGCTAGTAATTGCTTTGTATATTAAAGTGATCCTTGTGAATTTGTGAATTATTGTCATAAAGAAGTGCTTTTTCTTACTGTAATCTTTGTGGTATAAACTGTCATAAATCCCTTTTTACACAAACATTGATGTGCAGTCACATAAACATGCTTTTAAAAACTCTCCAAGTCTCTTCTTTGAGGAGAAGGTTCCATTTAGACTGTTTTGCAAGCAGCAGCTACAAAGCAGTTAGGTAAGAACGTAACCATATTTGATCAGAACAATGGTTCATCTAATCCTGTATCCTCTCTCTCTGAGTAGCCAGTACTAGCCGTTTCAGAGGGAGATGCAAGAAATCCTGCTGTAGGCTGTTATGGGATAACCTGCCCATAGGGAAAGTTTCTTCCTTGCTTAATTAATTAGTTTAAGTTAATTAAAGATTGGTTTCTATCCTGAAGCACAAGGTTTAATATTCCTTCCAAAAAAACCTGAGCTTTTTTATTATTTTTAATCCTCTGCTATTTTCTCTCTTTCTAAAGGTCTAATCCTTTTTTTTGAAACCTACCGTCATAGTGGCAGGGAGTTTTATGGGATAACTGTGTGTTGTATGGAAAAGGTTTTTCCTTTTATCGGGTTTAAATGCTTTGCCTTTCAATGTAAAACCTATAGTATTGTTTTAATCTAGTACTATCCAAAGTAATAATAGAGAGACAAGGTGGCTGAGGTAAAATCTTTTATTGGACCAGCTTCTGTTGGTGAGAGAGACAAGCTTTTGAGCTGAAGAACAGCTCTGTGTAAGCTCAAAAGCTTGTTTCCTTCATCAACAGAGGTTGGTCCAATAACAGATATTACCCCTCACCCACCTTGTCTTTCTAATATCCTGGGACTATCATGGCTAAAATACTGCAAAGTAATAATGTGGGACAGAACAAAATACAGGGAAGCACTGTGATCATGCAGAGATCAGGACTGGGTTAGGTAGGGCCGGCGCGTCCATTTAGGTGACCCAGGTGGTCGCCTAGGGCGCCAGGATTTGCGGGGGCGGTATTTTGTGGCTCTCAGCGGCAATTTGGAGGCGAGGGGTCCTTCCGTGCTCCGGGTCTTTGGCGGCAATTCTGCGGCGGGTCCTTCACTTGCTCCGGGACCCGCTGCCAAAGTGCCCCGAAGACCAGGAGCGTGGAAGGACCTCGCCCGCCGCAGAATTGCTGCTGCTGACCGGGAGCGCAGAAGGACCCCCACCTAGGGCTCCAAAAACCCTGGCACGGCTCCTGGAGTTAGGTAATCTACAGATTAGGTCAAACAGTGAGGGTAAAAGCCAGTGGACCAAATTCAGCACTGCTGTAAGAGATGCCTCTCCATTAAGGTCAGCGGAGTGCAGTGAAGTCCTCCATCCCCTTTCCATGGCTGGTTTTCAGTGACCACATAATTTCTTAATGGAACATTTTTCCTTTGAAAATCCACCATCCCATCTATGAGAGGGTGACAGCAGGGCTTAAACCCCAGGAGTACTAAAGTAAAACTTGGCTCGAATTTCATTGTGAAGGAAGTCAGGTAACACTATATCATATTCAGGTAGTGGTGGTAACTGCTAGGCAGCATGATGGTAACTTTGTTTCACATGCTACAGAAATGCTACTACAGTTACATAGCTTTTGCTGGCAAAAATATTAAAATTTGCATCTGTGTTACATGGCTTTGCTTCCCTGCTTTCCTGAGCAGAATGGGTCTTTTGTCCTGACCGAAAAATACTTGCACAAGATGCAGTTTTTTCCTATATTAAGGCCAAATTCTGCCCTCAGTTTTAGCCACACCACCTTATTGAAAACAGCTGCCTGGATGTAGCAGGGAATAGGATTTGGTCCTTATGATGTAAATATTTTTAAAGCATATTCTTAATGACATTTCAAACAAGTTCACTCCTTTATTAAATGTCATGCTGGAAGATTTCAGTAGCAGCCCCAAGGCTTCATAGCAATGAATCCTGGTCAATGTCCCGACAACCTCCCTGGCTTGGATCCTATGGTTTTAACTGACCAGGAATTTCCTAATGGAATATTTGTCTTTTTAAAATTCATTACCCCATCAGTGGGAGAGTTACAATAGAGTCCCAGTGCAACGTAAAACTCCCATTGACTTCAACAGGACTCCTACAGTGACACGCATGGGAGTCTTGCACAGATAAAAAAAAATTCATCCTGAAATCCAAGTCTGTGCCCTAAACACACAAAGGAGAAACCAAAGGTGAGTTCAGCTGGGATTATGTAACTGTATTTTCCTGCTGTCATCCATTCTATTAGAATGCTAGTGCATGCCCAGACAAGTGTACCCAAAAGACATCCATATTGACTTCTGCAGTGCTAGAGGGGAAAGCAGCAATATAAAATTTGTCAATGAAATCTGATTACTTTATAAAACACGTGGTCAATGGTATTGCTAAAATGACTAATTGGGATATATTAATAATCTAATACCAATCTGAGTCACTTGTCCTAGATACCAGATTTTATTAATCTCATATAGGATGTGTAGAATCCTGAGGTCCCTTCTCAAAGCCCTTGCAGGGCTTAATATTTTTGTATTTAATGAAAATCAAAACCATACTTGTCCACCTTCCCTTTAGTTCCCTTTGGATCTATTGGCTAAACATTTGGGGGAGTTTTTTTATTGTTTTTAATTTCTAAACATGATAGCTCTTTAAATAGAATTAACTGTCTCTTTTTTTAACCATCTGCTATGCTCATAACACTTAAAAGTTAACTGCTACATTGACTGAATTGCCTTTTTCTTTTACGTCTTCTTTACTCTGCATTAACTTGAATCTTTCACCTTTGTTACTTTTTTAAACACTTTTCTTTTCAACTGATTCTTTTACTTTGCATTTTCTTTTTGTCCACCAGTTTTCTCACAGGTCTGGATGGGGCCAAAATACTATTAACGCTTCTACCTGGGGAGACTTGGATGGCACCCGTGTTCTCTTTTGCTCTTGCTAGCTCAACAGTGCAACTTAATTTAAAAGCAAAAGCAGGTCCCCTTCACAACTGATGAAACTGCCATTCAGCTCCCCTGGATGCATGGTTGCCAGGATCCATCCAAATGGTAAAAAGCAGTTTTATTCTTAACAGCCACTCTGTACAAGTGGCATTGTTAGGTTCCCTTATTGTCATGTCTTGATGTCCATAACAAATATGTTGCCCTTTAGTGGGGAAAAAATCCTTTTGTTCAGTTCAAGTTGGGAATCTGAAAATCAGGTTGCTTTCAGAAATAATAGTTGTGTAGGACAAATTGTCATCAGTGGAAATCCTGCCCCCCCCCCCCCAACCCCTCAAGCCTGTTGCCTCAAAAGGGCATTCCCAGCAATAACTCAGCAGAGCTCAGTACAAAGTGGGTGGATGATGATGCAAACAGAATCCACCACCATGTCTTGCCTGAAGAATAAAACTATGGGTTTTATTTGTAACTAAAGTCAGCAGCTGTGACTCTGAACACACCCAAGGGGCACATCTGTTAAGAAAGTAGGTGCTGCATTCATGAGGGTGGTTTTCAGCAGAAATGCATGTATATGTCACGCACACATGTTCCAGCCACTGGCCCTAACAAAGCCACCAGATTCTCTGTGGATTCCTACAGCCCACTTACCTTTTACTGTTAATGGGTGGGCAATCGTCTATTACAGCGGATATCAAACTGGGGGTCACAACCCCAAAGTAGGTCATGACTCTGTTTTAATGGGGTTGTCAAGGCTGGCAATAGACTTGCTGGGGCCCAAGCCTGAGCCCCACTGCCTGGAGCCAAAGCCGGAGGGCTTCAACTCTGTGCGGTGGAGCTCATGTTAGAGGCCCCCCACCCAGGGCTGAAGTCCTTGGGCTTCGACTTCGGCTTCTCCCTTCCCCCAGGGTGGTGGGGCTCAGGCTTCAGTCCCCTGCTCCTGGGGTCATGTAGTAATTTTTGTTGTCAGAAGAGAGTTGTGGTGCAATGAAGTTTGAGAACCTCTGGTCTATTAAAAAACACCTCAGTCAATGATTTCCTTGGACTGCTACTGACAGTCAAATTGGTTACCATCTTCTGTGTCGGAAGAAATGAGATACTACCTAAGCCTACGTCCACACTACAGCTTTAAATCGATATTAGTAAAATCGATTTTATAAAACAGGTTTTATAAAATCAATTTTACGCGTCCACACTAGGGCACATTACTTCGGTGGTGTGCGTCCATGGTCCCAGGGTACCATCGATTTCCGGAGCGGTGCACTCTGGGTAGCTCAGTAAAAGAATAGGACCAATAACTTCGATATCTGTCCACACTAACCCTAAATCGATTTAGTAATATCGATTTTAGGGTTACTCCTTTCATTTAGCTGGAGTACAGAAATCGATTTTAAGACCCCTTAAAATCAATTTTAAGTGCCTTGTAGTGTGGACGGTTACAGCGTTAAATCGATTTAACGCTGTTTAAATCAATTTAACGCTGTAGTGTGGACCTGGCCTAAGACAAGCAAGGTAAGCAGGGCCATCCTTAGGCATAGGCAACATAGGCAGCTGCTTAGGGCACCTGAAAATTTGGGGCACCACTGGGTCTTAGTGTCCACCTGCTTGTTTTCCTATCCCTGTTCTGACCCTTCCTGCAGGCTCCCACAGATGGCTGCTCTAGCCTGGTGAGTCTTCCTTGGGAGGGAATCTGGTAGTTAAAAGTGAAAAAACCTCCAGCCTGCCAGACCTATTAGCACAACACTGAAACTGTTAAAGAGATATTCAAGGGGTAATAAAGCCATTTAACAGGCATTTGCCAACCCCAAGGTATATACTGACAGGTTTCAGAGTGGTAGTCCTGTTAGTCTGTATCAGCAAAAACAAGGACGAGTCCTTGTGTCACCTCAAAGATTAACATATTATTTGGGCATAAGCTTTTGTGAACTAGAACCCATTTCATCAGATGTCCACGAAAGCTTATGCCCAAATAAATTTTTATACTGTCAGTTTCTGACGTTACTGACAAAAACAGTTGTGCATTAATGTAATATTTACACAGAACATGTCAGTCTACAGGACCTTTGTTTAAAATTTGCTTTAAAAATATTTCGTTAGTGAGCTGGTGAAGATTATAAAATCACATTTCTAAAAAATGCTTGCATAGAGTTTTAGATGCACAATCATCTTTAGCCTTAAATGCGTGGATCTTCAGACATACAGTTTTTTAAATAAATCCTTCAAAAGACCTCCCTTATCTAAAATACACATTTTAATTACTATAGTTAAAAAAAAAGTGCTTCCAAGTCTTCCTGTGTCCTTTCTGTCCATCCCTTCACCACCTCTCCCCCCACTCCCCACTGAAGAGAGCCCTTAAAGGGACAACAGTCCTTCCCTTCCAGATAGCTGGACAAAGAGTTTCCCTTTCTTTACTTCTGACTATCCGACGAACTAGTTTTAAAAGAACCCTCCAGCAAAATCAGTACCTTAGTAAGACAAAATCCTTGTTATACCTAAAATCTTTGGAAACATATTTTTTTTAAGTTGGTGAAATTTTATAACCATGTCTCTTGTTATGATCACACAAAGTAAATTACTGTTCCCTTTTTCTAAAAGCAATGAACGTTGTTATGAACACACTAAACCTCTCTGATTAATTTAAAAGAATGTCTTTGTTTCAGTGAGTTAAATATGTAGTAATCTGGAATGCTGGCTTAAGATTTGAGTACATTTAAAATATAAATTCAGCTTAGAAATATTGATTAAGAAAATGTAAAACAGAGAAGAGCTGCATCATGTATTCCATTATATGTAATGTTGTATTCAGCAGGACAGCTGACTCACCCTTACTATGAAGTTTTTGCAAATAAATCTCTGACAAACTTCAGGGCATATCAAAAAACCTGTGACTGACATTTTTTATTCCCAAATTTTAGTGCTTTTAATTAGGTACTTTCTTCATGTCCATTCTGCATGAGGGAGAGGGCATGGAAGTCTCTGCGGGGAACTGTGACTCTCCGCCACCATGAGGCAGGCCAGGCATCTCATTATCCTTTGCTGTCAAGTCCCTCCTCCCCCTCCCCCACCAGGCTGTGAGCTTGGGCTGCCATCTGGCATAGGGGCACCAGTTTAATAATACTACGTAGGGCCCCATAAATCCTAAGGACGGCCCTGAAGGTAAGGGCTAGATCTCAGACTTGGCTGTCTGATACTCTGTGGTTGTCCTCTGTAACAGGGTAGCTGGTCCCTTCCATGAAATCAGGCCCAGCTTTCCTCATCCAGTTGCCTAAGGGCACTGACCGAGTGCCGGATGCTCAGCGATGGATGCCCTGAAGGAGAGTTCAGAACTCAGACTCCTGAGACAGCGCGCAGAAGAAGTGCAGAGCTGGGCTGAGAGCTACACGAGGGGATGTCTCCAAAGAAGAGAGTGGTCAGAGTGCCCTGATTGAGCCGCAGAGGCAGATCAGGCTGGTGAAAGCAAAAGGAGAAAGGCAGTCGGGGTCACCTACAAACTTCCCCAGGCCAGAGAGGGCTGAATGTGGCGGAGGAAGATGCCTGTTGGCTCCCTGAGCTGGAGAGCTGAAGGTTGAGGCATGATGGAGGAGTACGACAGCTGATGTCTCTGGGCAAGAGCTAGAATCAGACCTGAGAATGAAAGTGGGCAGAGAAGCACCCTAGCTGGACAGGGTGAGGCATGGTGAGTGACATCAGAGCTGT
The DNA here is from genome assembly GCF_025201925.1 of Gopherus flavomarginatus. Classification (NCBI taxonomy): domain Eukaryota; kingdom Metazoa; phylum Chordata; order Testudines; family Testudinidae; genus Gopherus; species Gopherus flavomarginatus. The sequence continues at coordinate 18,771,921 of NC_066626.1, read as the reverse complement.
ACCTGAGAGCTGGAGCGAGCGGTGAGAGATGCTGGAGCTGTACTATTGTGAAGCATGGTGAGATGCTGGAGCTGTACAGGAGAGCTGCAGTGTGCTGATGCCAGATAGCCTGTTGGGAGTTGAAAGATTGACTGTACTATTTAGACTGTGCGGGGGAGGGTTAGATTATGGTTGTGGGACTTTATTTTGTAATAAATTAACGCTGCAGATGGCTATTTATACCTGGAAACAAAGGCTTGGCATTAATGGGGACGTTGGAAGAAAGGGGACACTGAGGCAGGTGCCCTAGTTGTACTATGGCCTGCCACAGGAGGGCTCCCCAGGAGAAGGGCCACCATATGACAGCCTTGAACAAAAGCGGGCGCAGAGAGGTAGCCAAAATGAGTTGTGTATTAATCTATGGATGGCGAAGTTCATTCAGTCACTGTCCTTTTTAATTTCTTTACACTTAAAACTAACTCTCATCCCACGAGCAAAGAAGAATCCCTGTGTGGATATGTGTTCTGGGTGCCTTCTTATTGCCTCCTACATCCAATTTAAAAGGGAGGGAATTCAACCACATCTCTTCCCCGCTCCCCAAATATCCTGCAGTGATGTTAGCTGAGCGAGCCAGCAGCACACAGCCGGGGGGGCAGAAGAGAACAGCAGTAAGCTCTAACTAGAGACAACAGCAGCGTGAGTGCCTGGTCTACACTGGGGTGGGGGGGTCGATCTAAGATACACAACTTCAGCTTCAAGAATAGCTGTATCTTAGATCGACTTAGAATCACTTATTTCGCGTCCTCACAGTGCAGGATCAACAACCGCAGCTCCCCAGTCAACTTTGCTTCCACCTCTCGCACTGCTGGAGTTCAGTGGTCGACGGGAGAGTGATCGGGGATTGATTTGTCACGTCTACACTACACGCACAATCACCACTCAACAAACAGATGCAGGGCCGGCTCCAGGCCCCAGCGCGCCAAGCGCGTGCTTGGGGCGGCATGCAGGGGGTGCTCTGCCGGTTGACGGGAAGGCGGCAGGCGGCTCCGGTGGACCACCTGCAGGCGTGCCTGCGGAGGGTCCGCTGCTCCCACGGCTCTGGTGGAGAATCCGCAGGCACGCCTGCGGGAGGTCCACCGGAGCCACAGGACCAGCGAACCCTCTGCAGGGACGCCAGCAGGAGGTCCACCGGAGCCGTGGGTCCGGCGAGCAGCAGAGCGCCCCCGCGGCGTGCCGCCGTGCTTGGGGCGGCGAAATGGCTAGAGCCGGCCCTGAACAGATGGCAAAGTTGCAAAGACACACACAGACATTGAGTGCAGCCTATGCGGATGATGAGGACAGCAAATGCTACCACTGCTTCTCATCGGCAGAAAACATATTTTGACACCACGGACAGAAGGTTCCTGTCTGGTTTGAGCCTCTTCCTTCCCTCTGGGGCAAGTTTCTGATCTGAACTCCACTTCACAATCGTGGGTGAACTGAGTGACACACGTCTGCGCCACAGCTGACAATGGAAAGTTGTGGCCTGCATCAGTTGCTTTCCAACAGGCACTGAAAAGCAGTGGTGCCCCACGCTACGCTCTGAGGGAGAGCGAACAAGCCATCTGTACCCGTCCTGGAGTGCAGTATACTGATCTGCAACAGCTAAGCTGACCTGGACAGGTAATTCAGCTCTTTCCTCTGGTAAGTACAAAGAAAATGAGAGAGGGTGGTAGCTTTAATTCTCAGATGCTGGTTGGCCTGGAGCAGTCAATGCTCTCAGGAGTCGAAGTAAAGTTCAGCAGCATCTTCTATTGGCCATCAATAATTATAAACCTTCGCTCCCATTTGCCATTTCTCACTAACGCCAATGCCACTAACGCCAATGCCAAGTGGGTGCACAGCACAGCCAAATCAGAATGGTGGGGCCTCATGCTCCCTTTGCAATGCGAAGAACTACACGAGGTGCAGGGAAACAGAATCAGGCCCCTGGCGAACAGACCTCACTTTTCCCAGTATGAATACAGAGCTGCTGTCATAAACAGATAGCTAAGGGTTAATGTCTCTTTCACCTGAAGCACCTGACCAGAGGACCAATCAGGAAACCGGATTTTTTCAACTTTGGGTGGAGGGAATTTTATGTCTAGAGTCTTTGTCTGTCTGCCTGCTTTCTCTGAGCTTTGGAGAAGTAGTTCTGCTTTCTAATCTTCTGTTTCTAAGTGTAAGGACAAAGAGATCAGATAGTAAGTTATATGGTTTCTTTTCTTTGGTATTTGCATGAATATAAGTGCTGGAGTGCTTTGATTTGTATTCTTTTTGAATAAGGCTGTTTATTCAATATTCTTTTAAGCAATTGACCCTGTATTTCGTCACCTTAATACAGAGAGACCATTTGTATGTATTTTTCTTTCTTTTTATATAAAGCTTTCTTTTAAGACCTGTTGGAGTTTTTCTTTACTTCAGGGAAATTGAGTCTGTACTCACCAGGGAATTGGTGGGAGGAAGAAATCAGGGGATATCTGTGTGTGTTGGATTTGTTAGCCTGATTTTGCATTCCCTCTGGGTGAAGAGGAAAGTGCTTTTTTGTTTCCAGGACTGGGAACGGAGAGGGGGAGTCACTCTGTTTGGATTCACAGAGCTTGTGTCTGTGTATCTCTCCAGGAGCACCTGGAGGGGGGAAGGGAAAAAGGATTATTTCCCTTTGTTGTGAGACTCAAGGGATTTGGGTCTTGGGGTCCCCAGGGAAGGTTTTTCAGGGGGACCAGAGTGCCCCAAAACACTCTAATTTTTTGGGTGGTGGCAGCAAGTACCAGGTCCAAGCTGGTAACTAAGCTTGGAGGTTTTCATGCTAACCTCCATATTTTGGACACTAAGGTCCAAATCTGGGACTAAGGTTATGATAGCTGCGTGGAGTAGCTCTTGACACACACGTCACACTTGCCAGCCTCTATGTAACTTGTTTTGTTTCTGCTAGATCAGCGTTTCTGCTACGGCTGATGACCACAAATCTCCTACCATCGTCTGGGTCGCCATTGACGCCTATTCCCGGGTTGGAGCCCAGAGCATATGAATTCAGCCCCTTTTTCTGTTCCCTCATAGCAGGTAAGGGAAGCTGGACCATTACAACCCTCCGACTTCAGTGTAAGCTCTGGGAGGAGCTGGGGTGAAGTGGGAAAACTTTTGCTGCAAGTTGTTAAATAATTAGCAGAAGTGACACAAACCCCTTGGTTTTAAGTTTGTGTCAAACTGTTCTCCGGTTGGAAAGTCCCTCTTTGCACCAAGATCTAGTATGAAGGCTACTTGTTTATTCCAGGGTGTGGGACTGCCTCGCTGGCATTTCTTCTGCTGCTGCACTAAGGTTACTACATCGTGTCAGTCGTTTCCAAGTGGCAACATACAGGTGCAGATGCCCTCAGCACTAAGCACTGAAAGACGCTAAGCACAGAACCATAGAACTGGAAGGGACCTCGAGAGGTCGTCTAGTCCACTCCCCTGCACTCAAGGCAGGACTAAGTATTCTGCAATGGGGCTACCCATAGGCTTAATATTAAGCACAAAATTAAATGTTTTACTGGATCAAGTAAAGTGTTCAAAGTAGGGCTAGCAAGAGATTTAAAAAAATAATCACGATTAATCGCACTGTTAAAGTGTAATAGAATACCATTTATTTAAATATCTTTGGATGTTTTCTACATTTTCAGATATATTGGTTTCAATTACCACACAGAATACAAAGTGTACAGTGCTCGCTGTATATTTATTTTTATTACAAATATTTGCACGGTAAAAAACAAAAGAAATAGCATTTTTCAGTCCACCTAATACAAATACTGTAGTGCAATTTCTTTATCGTGAAAGTGCAACTTACAAATATAAGAGAACTAGATAAATTCATGGAGGTTAAGTCCATTAATGGCTATTAGCCAGGATGGGTAAGGAATGGTGTGCCTAGCCTCTGTTTGTCAGAGGGTGGAGCTGGATGGCAGGAGAGAATCACTTGATCATTCCGTTAGGTTCACTCCCTCTGGGGCACCTGGTATTGGCCACTGTCAGTAGACAGGATGCTGGGCTGGATGGACCCTGGGTCTGACCCAGTATGGCCATTTGTATATAGAATTATGTACAAAAAAATAACTGCACTCAAAAATAAAACTATGTAAAACTTTAGAGTCTACAAATCTACTCAGTCCTACTTCTTGTTCAGCCAATCACTCAGACAAACAAGTTTGTTTACATTTTCAGGAGATAATGCTGCCGGCTTCTTGTTTACAAACAGGTGTTTGCGTGACACCGTTGTAGCTGGTGTCGCAAGATATTTACATGCCAGACGTACTGAAGAGTCATATGTCCCTTCCTTTTTCAATCACCATTCCAGAGGACTTGCATCCATGCTGATGATGGGTTCTGCTAGATAACGAACCAAAGCAGAGCAGACTGACGCATGTTCATTTTCATCATCTGAGTCAGAGGCCACCAGCAGAAAGTTGATTTTCTTTTTTTGGTGGTTTGGGTTCTGTAGCTTCTGCATCGCGGTGTTGCTCTTTTAAGAGATCTGAATGCATGCTCCACAACCTTTCCCAATCAGATTTTGGAATGCACTTCAGATTCTTAATCCTTGAGTTGAGTGCTGTATCTACCTTTAGAAATCTCACATTGGTATCTTCTTTGCGTTTTGTCAAATCTGCTGTGAAAGTGTTCTTAAAACGAACAACATGGGCTGGGTTATTATCCAAGACTGCTATAACTTGAAATATATGGCAGAATGCAGGTAAAACAGAGCAGGAGACATATAATTCTTCCCCAAGGAGTTCAGTCACAAATTTAATTAAAGTATTCTTTTAAACGAGCGCCATCAGCATGGAAGCATGTCCTCTGGAATGTGGCTGAAGCATGAAGGGGCATACGAGGCTAAGAGGGATGAAAACATTATCTAAGTTATATCTGTTCTTATCAGTTTAATATCTGGCACATAAACACCTTGCAATGCTGGCTACAAAAGTGTCATGTGAATGCCTGTTCTCACTTTCAGGTGACACTGTAAACAAGAAGTGGACAGCATTGTCTCTTGCAGATGTAAAAAAAACATATTTGTCTGAGTGATTGGCTGAACAAGAAGTAGGACTGAGTGGACTTGTAGGCTCTAAAGTTTTACATTGTTTTATTTTTAAGTGCAGTAATGGAACAAAAAAAATCTACATTTGTAAGTTGCACTTTCGGGATAAAGAGATTGTACTACAATACTTGTATGAGGTGATATCACTTTTGCAGTGCAAATATTTGTAAGTGAGCACTGTACATATTGTGTTCTGTGTTGTAAATAAAATCAATATATTTGAAAATGTAGAAAAACTTCCAAAAATATTTAACACATTTCAATTGGTATTCTATTGTTTAAAAATGCAATTAAAAGTGCAATTGCGATTAATTTTAATTGCAATTCATTTTTTTGAGTTAATCGTGTGAGTTAACTGCAATTAATTGACAGCCTAGTTCAAAGCTCTTTGCAGGATCAAGCCTTAAATGTACAGTGATGACAGATCAAGGGTGTGAGAAGAATAAGGGTAGACAGCACTGGAAATTAGGCTAATTGGGAGGTAATTGAAAGCCAGAATCTGGAGGCTAGCCATGCACATGGGAAGAGAATGTGAATGTTCTACAGTTTTCTTAACACTGCTCAGCTGACCCACAAGCTCACTTACAGAGTGAGCTTTATTTGCTGTTAAATTATGGCTTATGATTTAGAGGTGTGGTGTTTTTATTGAAGATGCAGTTTTCCCATCACCTAACCGGAATTAATATTTGTTTTCATTATGCTGGTTTTCTTTGAGCGATGTGTCTACAGCTTTAGTGACGTCTTGTGGCTTGTGAATTACAAGAAAATATTCCTAAGAACAGATCCACAGACTAGTGCATTTCAGGTAACGTCCTCCTTCATTGCTTAAAATTAACATTCTTAACAGATCACTTCTGAGTAATCTTCAATGCCGAGAAATAAGAACTATGGCCCCAGTTCAGCTGGTGGAAATGGACCCAGGGAAAACAGCTTAGCACAGGCTTGATTGGGACTTAAGCACATGCTGAAAATTCTTTTGTGAACTGGGGCCTTTATAAACTGAGTGTACAATAGACAAAAGTATTTCAAATAAGAAACTGTGTATTTTTTATGCTTTACAAATACATTTGGAGATCTTGGTGCTTGCCCCTTGATATTTGAATACTTTTGCTTTCTCACATGTATTTTTCCTCCTTTACTCTCGTCTTCATTTTCATATTTTCCTGATTTTACTTTCTGTTTATTTTCTCCCCCATCCCCTTCCTTTTTCTAATCAAATTCTGTTTTAACTTGGTAACTTGTTTGTTCATTCATTGGTTAACATTACACATGTGCATAAGTCTTTGCAAGGCAGCGGCACTGGATTGTAAGCTCATTGGAGCTCTGATTGCTTCTTTCTGTGTGTCTACATAGTGCGTAATACAATGGGACCCTGCTCTTGACTGGAGTTTCCAGGAACTACCACAAGACAAAGGATGATGGTAGTTGCTGTTAGGGAAAAGTAAGATGTGCTGGAAACAAAACAAATGGTAAACGGACTCGACCTTGTGTGGGGATAGATGATTTAGGGTGTGTTCAGGGTGAATGTATTGTCAGTTTGCTATGAAGACAAGGTGGCCCCTAGTCTCAGAGGGTGGGGAAGTGACAGTTGGAGAAGAGGAAGGCAGTGGAGGGATGGAGGCAGGCAGTGGGCAGTCAGAGAAAGAGAGAGTGTCTGGGAGTAAATGCAGAGAAATAGGATGTGGGGAGAGGGCAGCCAGAGAGACAGAGGGAAACGGACTGAGAGAAACCGAGAGTAAGTGGAGTGACTGAGATTAAGCGGGGCAGACAGACGTACAGAAGAAGGTTCTTTTAGTTTAAAGCTGGCTGGTCAGGTCAGTCCATGTTTGATGGCCAGTTCCTGAGCTTCCGTTTCTGATCCTCAGTTCTGGTTGTCTCCTATCATTAATACATGTGGTGCCAGAGAACTGGAGTGGGAGAAGCAAAGGTTCTTCCGATCCCATGGGTCTGGGCTAATGTCCACCCCTGCAAACGAACGCCACTGGAGAAAAGTCCATCCCTTCAGGAAGTCAGGAGAGCCACTTAGGGCTCAAAGACTGCCTTGAGCATTAGATAGGACCCAGTGAGTTATCTGGGGAAAGGGGAACCTTGGACTAACATAATAATAACAACAACCTATAAGATAATAGCCTGTGTATACAGAGATAGATCTATTTCTTTATTTAGCGGGTTATATTGAGTTAAGTACACTTAGTAGTAAGTTATTTATATATATATACACACACGCCCGGTTATAAATGTTTTTATTATATACAGTCTTCATCTGTTTAATGTTATTGTGGGTAGGTGGAATCCAGTTCCATTTGTTCCAATTTAAGTAAAATCCCTTTTATTTATTTTTTGACAACCCGTTGTATTATCTTGGCTCTCTCCTGTCGGGTAAATTATACCATCACTGTGATGGACCATGACTAGATCTTGGTTAGTGGTTTTGGATGGGGTGAGCCTCAGCTGTATTACAAATTATAAACACAATAACCTGACTCTGAGAGGTCTGTTTACAAAAAAACAAAACCCCACCCAGAAACAGCAATTCTGAAGGATAGTAGTCAAAATAGATGATTGAACCACATAAACAAGTTAGGGTAGAGAATCATAAAATTACAAAAATGTAGGGCTTGGAAGAGACCTCAAGAGGCATCTAGTTCAGTTCTATGAACTGAGGCAGGACCAAGTAAATCTAGACTATTCCTGACAGGTGTTTGTCCAACCTGTTCTTAAAAACCTCCAATTATGTGGATTCCACAACCCCCTTGGAAGCCTATTCCAAAGCTCAACCACCCTGATAGCTGGGAAGTTTTTCCAAATATCTAACCTAAATCTCCTTTGCTGCAGATTAAGCCCTTTACTTCCTGTCCTACCTTTAGCAGACATGGAGAACAATTCATCACCGTCCTCTTTATGAGAGCCCTTAACCTATTTGAAAACTTATCAGGTCAGAATAAGAGAAGCAGTTTCATGGCAATAATGTAACTGAGGTGGTGATGCTTGGAATACTATGCTGTAACCACGCTTTGAGACCCAAAGGCTGATTGTGTCTTTAAAAATCCATTTGTCTTGATCTCACAATATCCCTTTTTTTTGTGCATGTGTACACACACACGTGGGTGCACCAAGGAATGTTCACTCTCTGTGTGAATCCTAAAATGTCTTGCTCTAAAATCACCCTGCTATTTGGCGTATCTTGCTATTGACAGGTCTTCAGTGTCACAGTTCCTACAGCTGGTGAGAAAAAAAGAAAATTTGTTTCAGTTTTGCAGAATTTTTTTAAAATGTTCATGAAATGTTTTTTGAAAACGTTCAAACTCTTGTTTGTTTTCCCCTCAATTTTTCTTTTTTGCTGCTGAGTGCAATAAAATGAACGGTGTCCATGGCTTCAGATTTTTGGACACTTTTTTTCCTTTTTCTTAGTCCTGGTCTACGTTGAACAATTAGACTGATCTAGCTACATCGCTCAGGGTTGGGAAAAATTTCATGCCCGGAGCACCACAGTTAGGTCAACCTACCTCCTGGAGTAGATGCAGCTAGGTCATCAGAAGGGAGACCACACACCCTCCCTAGGAACCTGGTGGGAGTGGGAGGACCAGGGCTCACGCTGGCACCCTATAGTTTGGGGAGAGCAGGGATAAGAGGGAGGCAAACGCTCCACCCCATAGGACCTAGCTACCACTTTCTGTTGATGTAGGAAGCGTCCACATTACGGCACTACAATGGCATAGCTGCAGCTGGCCCTTTAAGGAGAGATGGGCCTCAGTTCTCCTGTGACAAGCCTAACTTGCCTCCCAGGTGAGAAAATGATTTTGGTCATGTGACTAAGTCAGGCCAAGCCTAGGAGTATATAAGGGAGAGGCCTGAGGGACACTAAGGAGTTGCTGGATAAAGAAGTCAACCAGCACACAGCCCCAGGATGGAGGACTCTGAGATCCCAGACTTGTGAGGTAAGTTACAGGCTGGGGAGGCCAAACTTTAAAGCCACAGTCACAAGGAGGACTCAGACCCTAAATCTGAAGAAGAGTAGAAAGGAAGCTCTGTGGGAGTTGAATTATATTGAACAAATCAGACTCCAGGAGAAGAGGAATATTGTTTCAAAGACTTTGGTTATGACTGAATTATTTTGGCAGAACTCAGAGGGAAACTGAGGCAGGGTGCCTATAAGGTTGTCCTAGGCCACAGTAGAGTGTCCTGGGACAATTACTTGTCTCTACCCCATTTAGTTTACATTTTTCTACTTGAATTTTTCAAAGATGAGGGAGCTTTGAAAAATTACAGCAAGGAAAGAGAGAAACAATGAGGGGGGAAATAGAAGTGAAAGGAAAAACCCTCAACATCATTCTATTCTATTAGGTGGCAAAAATGGGGAGAAAAGAGGAGGAAAACTCCAAAATCTGATATTTTGAAAATTTTTCAATTTATAAGAACTAAAAGGAAATGTTCATTTTGAAATAAGAAAATTGTTTGTAATTTTCGGTCAAACAACAGAACAACCTTCATGAAATGATATATTCCAGCAAAACAATTGTTTTCAGTTAAACCCTATTTTTCACAGGGAGTCTTTTGGCTGAGAAAGTTTAAACCAGTTCTAAAAATGACCTTTTCTAAACTCACTCAGTGATAATGAGACCGTTGACAATGAGTCTTACACATGAGAGGGGTGGAGCATACAAACTTCAAATGGGCTCAAATACCATGGCAACAGATGTGGCATAAGTGGCTAGATGGATCCTTTTGAAATTAAGCTAATCAGTACAAGTACAGTATATGTAATAGAAATAATAGTAGCAAACCTTCAGTAGTGTTTGATATTGGAGAAAACAAATGCAGTCAAAAGTCTTCCTTGTGAATGCTCTTCTGTGCTTTGAACACACGTACATCCTTACTAGGATCGTAGTGGACCTCACATACCGAAAATCGTCCCTTCAGCATCCCCAGGAAATTCTGATCCCGTTCATAGCGAATCCGACACGATAACAGAATAACAGTATGTTCTGAGCACAAGTGCTCCAGTGTCTGAAGCAGATCTGCAAAGGTGTCTTCCAGATAAATGATGTCTGCGCCCAGGATAAAGTCAAACTTTCCTGGCGAGAAGTTCCCCAAGTTTCTTCCCCACGTCAGTTCCTTTACCACAGCTCTCGGCTGGAGGTCGGGAGGTAAGTTAGCCTGAACGTTTGACTTGAGAAATTCCAGTGTGGCTTCCCTGTCTGTGATGGTGACATGAGCACCTGTGTGGCACAAGGCATGTAAGTCTCAAGACAAATAACTGATGTCCACTGATACAGCTTTTGGAATACAATGCTTTAAGGGAAGCAACCTCTAGTTCCCATTTAGAATTAACAAAATTACTGAATAACAATGGAAATATTTACTGAGCTGCTTGATTTTAAATCAACTGACACTTGGAATATTTAGTTTTATGTTTAATGGTAAAAATAGTAGAATCAGATCAAAATCATTTTTGGAATGACTGTATTTCTTTTTAGAAAGACGGAGCCAATTGCTTTCTGTCTTTCTACTAGGAAACAACAGAATAAATGGTGGGAGATTATTATAAAAAAGTCTCATCTGATTTTTGCCCTGATGTAGCATCAGATTACCCCTAGGGACCCAGACAGAGCAGATGGGTAACAAAGAGCCTTAGCCACAGCTATTTTACTCAATGGATGTTTCAGTTAAAGGTTGTGATATTTCATTTGAATTGGGGCATAGTTTAAACTATAATGGGGTTCAAATAAAAATTAGATAAGTTCCTGGAGGATAGGTCCATCAATGACTATTAGCCAAGATGGTCAAGGACTCAACTCTATGCTCTGGATGTCCCTAGCATCTGTTTGCCAGAAGCTGGGAGTGGACAACAGGGGTGGATCATTCGATGACTCCTTGTTCTGTTCATTGCCTCAGAAGCACCTGCCATTGGCCACTGTCGGAAGACAGGATACTGTGCAAGATGGACCACTGGTCTGGCCCAGTACGGTCATTCTGATGTTCTTATAGTTTCATAAATATTTGATTTTTTTTTAAACATAAGAACGGCCATACTGGGTCAGACCAAAGGTCCATCAAACTCAGTATCCTGTCCTCTGACAGTGGCCAATGGCAGGTGCCACAAAGGGAATGAAGACAGGTTATCATCAAGTGATCCATGCCCTGTCACCCAGTCCCAGCTTCTGGCAAACAGAGGCTAGAGACACCATTCTTGCCCATCCTGACTAACAGGTCCATCACTGGCTATCTTCCATGAATCTATCTAGCACTCTTTTGAACCCTGTTATAGCACTGGCCTTCACAACACCATCTGGCCAGGAGTTCCAGGCGTTGACAGTGTGTGGCATGAAAAAATACTGTCTTGTGTTTATTTTAAACCTGCTGCCTATTAATTTCAGTTGGTGGCCCCTTGCTCTTGTATTATGAGGAGGAGTAAACAACACTTCCTTATTTACTTTCTCCACACCACTCATGATTTTATAGACCTCTATCATATCCCCCCTTAGTAGCCTCTTTTCCAAGCTGAAAAGTCCCAGTCTTATTAATCTCTCCTCACATGACACCCGTTCCATACCCCTAATCCTTTTTGTTGCCCTTTTCTGAACCTTTTCCAATTGCAAGATCTCTTTTTTGAGATGGTGCGACCACATCGGCACACGGTATTCAAGATGTGGGCGTACCATGGATTTATATAGAGGCAATATGATATTTTCTGTCTTATTATCTAGCCCCTTCTTGATGATTCCCAATATTCTGTTTGCTTTTTTGACTGCCGCTGCACATTGAGTGGATGATTTCAGAGAACTATCCACAATGTCTTCCAGATCTCTTTCTTGAATAGTAACAGCTAATTTAGACCCCGTCATTGTATATCTATAGTTAGGATTATGTTTTCCAATGTGCATTACTTTGCATTTATCAATACTAAATTTCATCTGCCAGTTTTGAGATCCTTTTGTAGCTCTTCGCAGTCTGCCAGGGACTTAACTATCTTGAGTAGTTTTGTATCATCTGCAAATTTTGCCACCTGTTTATCCCTTTTTCCAGATTGTTTATGAATATGCTAAATAGGACTGGTCCCAGTACAGACCCCTGGGGGACACCACTATTTACCTCTCTCCTTTCTCAAAACTGACCATTTATTCCTACCCTCTGTTTCTTTTCTTTTAACCAGTCACCAATCCATGAGAGAACCTTCCCTCTTATCCCATGACTGCTTATTTTGCTTAAGAGCCTTTGGTGAGGGACCTTGTAAAAGGCTTTCTGAAAATCTAAATACACTATATCCACTGGATCTCCTTTGTCCACATGCTTGCTGACCCCCTCAAAGAATGCTAGTAGACTGGTGAGGCATGATTTCCTTTAAAAAAAAACACGTTGACTATTTCCCAACAAAATATGTTCATCTATGCATCTCACAATCTTGTTCTTTATGATATTTTCAACCAGTTTGCCCGGTACTGAAGTGAGGCTTACTGGCCTGTAGTTTTCAGGGTCAGCTCTGGAGCCCTTTTTAAAAACTGGCATCACATTAGCTATCCTCCAGTCATTTGGTACAGAAGCTGATTTAAATGATAGGTTACAGATGACAGTTAGTAGTCCTGCATCTTCACATTTGAGTTCCTTCCTTTCATTTCCATTTTAAAAGGAAGTCTGTCACAGTGGCTAGAATTTATGACTAAAGGGACATTACACTTGAATGCAGTCCTATTTTAGTTCAATGAGATATGATCAGCATGGCAAGTTTAGGCACTACACAAACTTGTGTGCTGTCTGCACTAGATTATAGAATTGTGCTAGTTAACACATGTTAAAGATGACTTCAAATTTAAGAGCTGACACTGGAGCAGATCCTCCACCGGGGTAAACTGTCATACCCCCACTGACTTCAGTGGGATCAGAGTCAGACCTTTCCCACCCCACTTCTACACTGATGTAAATTAGCAAAAGAACTCATTGGCCTAATGAAGTCAATGGTAAAACTCTCATTGACTACATTGGGTACAGAACTAGGCTAAACTGAATGCTTTTGAAAATCCCCACCTAGGACTCCAATCAAGCCCACCTACAGAGATCCAACTGCAGGATCAAATCCTATGGCTACAGCGAAGGTAAGAAAAAAAAGTAAGATGGAGGGAGTCTTCTTAGCGTATAGGCAACATGCCTTAGGTGGCACATGACCGGGATTCATCCCTGAATTTGGTCCGCTGGTTGGCTCATTAGCTTCCCCGGCGTGGCCCGGGTACTGAGGGGGCATGCGACGTGAATGCTGCTCATGGCCCCCGCGGGGCGTGGGGAGATAATGTATTGTTAACACACACAGTGCAGGAATCAATTACAATTAGAACGAGTGAGTTTCCCAGATAAAGAAGGTGCTAGTTTTAAAATGATCAAATACTGGCTACTTTTCAAATGGAAAATCAAACTAATATTAGTTCATGTTAGTGGAATTGAGCCTCTGTCAAAAGTTGTCAGTGGTCAGGCAAAGGAGTCCAGTGCTACCTTTACTCTTAGTCTGTGCTACCAGTAGGGTATCTAATGAAACTCTGAAACAATGAGCGAATACAGCAGGAAGCAAAGCTAAGGCTGTAAGATACCAGACTTATGACTGGCCCCGCCGTTGGTCTAACAATGCCATGACTCACTGAACACACCCATTGCAAAGGGGAGACAGCGCAGCACCGTGGATGGGACATCAGACTAGTTCAGGAGATTTGAGTTCTGTTCCTGGCCTTGCCACTGAGCGATTGACAGAACTTGGGCAAGTTGCTTAATTGCTCTGTGCCTCAGTTTCCCTGCCTGCAAAATAGGGTTAATAATGTTTATGCATCTTTGTAAAGTGCTTTGCTATCTGTTGATGGAGCTCACTACACAAAATGTGAAGTATTAATAAAGCTGAAGGACATAAGCACAGCATTTATTCCCTGGGGGAGAATAGCTACAGAAAAGAAGGGGATGCCATTGAACTCTCTGCATTGGAAACAGCAGGCAGCCTTAAGGGGGTTCCACTATGAAGAAGCCTGGTGTAGCATCATCACCACAATAAATAATGCAGGAAGCTCTACAGCCTGATAAGGAAGATAAGCCCCAGAGGAAACATCACAGTAACCCTCACATAGCTTGGCTGTTACCGCAGCCCTGTCACCTAGTGTGTGAATTTTACGGCTGCACCAATTTCTTAAAGAAAAACTTACCCAATAATGTGGCCACTATTCCCAGCAATCCAGTTCCTGCTCCTAATTCAATCACTGAGCGCCCTTGCAGATCAATACTTCCCATCTCCAGATAAGTACACAGGACTACAGCCTGAAACAAGAGACTAATTAAGACTTGGGGATAATTTTAGTGATGCCAGACCACAGTATTTCTGATTGAAACCAGTAGAGAAGGTTGCAAGAAAGGTATGGACAATCAAGCACCTCAGATCTACAGGTATACTTTGCCATCCATGTTATACAAAGGCTGACGGGAGGCAGAGAGGAATATCCAAACTATCAATCCTGCAAAGTAGGTTAAAATAATGACATGGGACTGTTTCTTCATTAAATCCAAAACACAACAGAAGGAAGCAGAAAAAGACATAGTTGCACTAAGAAAGGAAAAGCAGGATTTTGATGCAAAAATGAATGCAAAATTGCAGAACTGCTGAGATGCGCCATTTCCCTTCATTGTATTTCTTACAACTTTCCAAAACCTTTCAGTTTAATCTTGGTACATGCTTGGCATGCTCTTCATAATGTGTGTGAAGGTCAAGCAGTTGAGCGTAATGGATTAAGAGCACTTCTATTTAAGTACAAGTTAAATCCACTGTGAACTACTGGTAAGCAAGTTCCCACACCCAAATCATGACTTCGCAAAAGCATCTGCTATAGAAAATTCTGTCTCATCAATATCAGACTTATCCTCAGGAATGGAATGATAGCTGTGCTAGCGTATATGCTCCAATTAATACGAGCAGTTAAACTGCCAAACTCATTATTTATGATCAAAGAGAGGGGCATGATTTAGTGGTCAAAGCACAGGACTGGGACCCAGATACAGCTAAATTCCAATACAAGCTCGACCACTGACGACTCCTGTGCTTCAGCTTTTCTAGCTACTACATGACGCTACTTAACTATCTCATCAAGGTGGTGTGGGAATCAGTGGCTGTCCAGTGCTTTGAAGATTAAAAGAGCTATGCAAATACTAAGTAATATTTTATTAAGACTTGGTCAAAAAAAATGGGAAAACAACTTTGTGATAAGTCTTGAAAGTGGCCTCATTTCCCACAAAGTCTTTCATAGTTTTTTTCAAAATGATAAACTTTCTATTGCAATAATTGTCAACATTTTTCATCTACCAAAAAAACGGATTTTCTTACTGAAAACAGTTTCCAGTACACTAGCAATCTAACAACAAAAATCTAAAAATATTGAACATTTAGATCAAAGTATCAATTTTTAAATGTTGCAGAAAACTGTGCAAAATGGAAAGTTTTGATCGTGCTGACAATGTACCATGAAAAGATTTTCTTTAAAAAACAAAACAAAATAAAACAAAAAAAAAACCACTTTTCAATTGGGGAAAAAAACTTCTCATGCAGAAAATTTGCAGCCAGCTCTCCTAGGCTGCTGGGCATGTCATTTCACCTGTCTATAAAATGGGAATAATTGTACTGGCCTCCTTTGTAAAGAGTTTTGAGGTGTACTGATGAAAGGCACTACATAAAAGCTCAGTATTTTTAGGGGTTGGACTTGAAACAAACACATGTTCTGCACAAATGGAAATATTTTTATTTTAATCATACATACTGCGTCCCATACGACTGCTGCTACACCCAGTTGCCTCCAGTTTTGTTTGATTTGGATTGTGTGGTTGGCAAAATGATACACAGATGAAGATTTATGGAACTTCTGCAATCCCCAGACTGCACTGTAGTTATAGGGAACCAACGCCATTTTATTATCCATCTATCAAATCTCTCGGACCTATGGAGCAAGGGACAACAAGTCTATGTGAAACCTCAGTGAGAAAAGAACATCTGTTTTGTCCTCGCAAACTAATTTGGCTTGTTTTAAATAACATGAGGGAGATTCCAAATACCATTTTGGATCCTAATGATTCGCTCATTGTTTAGCTACTGTGGAACAGCTTCAACAAGAGACTGAAGGAGTCTCACGTGAGACTCTCTCTTAGCTAGGTGGTTACGGCATTCACCTAAAAGGTGGTCAACTTCCTCCTCTCACTCAGCTGGAGGGAAGATTTGAACTGGGGGTCTCCTACATCCCAGCTGAGTACCCTAACCTCTGGGCTAAAAGTGTTGGAAGGTGGCACTCCTCTCCCTCCTTGTTTTGTGTCAACTCATGTGTAGGAGCTTGTGCAGTAAGTGCTCTCTGAGAACACTTACCAGATAGGGCCCTCAGACGAGTTGGGCAGAGGAAAGCTGATACTCCCCGGTTCATATCAGATGCATGTGTAAAATTCTTTGAATAAGATGGCAAGACAGTGTGACAAATGTGGAAGTGTTAAATCATGCTGGTATGTCATTCACAGGAACATTCATTAGTAAGAAAAGACTTAGGTGGCTTGGACATGTCAAGCGAGTGCTGGACTACAGGATCCCAAAGAGTGTGCTGTACTCTGAAGCTCGCGAAGGGTCTAGAAAGAGAGGCAGTGCGCTGCGCAGATTTTGGGATGCTTGCAAAGAGGACTTAGTATCCTTTGGAATCGCTGTGGATGATTCGGAAAGGAATGCAGAGTGCCGCTCTGGTTGATGGAGTCAGCTTGTAGATGGAGCGAAGCATTGCGAGATGGACTGGATCAAGCTTTGTGATGACCGGGGTCAGAGGAGGAATGAATCTGTTGCTTGGATTCAGAGCATTGCTTGTGTGTGGGTTTGCCCTACTGGTGGATGGTGCTGTCCCTAGCCCACTGGACTCAGCAGCCATCAAAGAACTCACTGGCGCACACACCACACCCTGTAAAGAGCGCTGGTACCACTGAGTGATTGAACCCTCGGGAGACGGCAGTCTACATTTCCTGCCCTAAACTGCCATGCATTCTGATGATGCTCAATCCCATGTACTCCTGGGAGTCACATCACCCACTCTTGGGAGTGGAACAAAGAGTTTAATAGCACAGTGGGTTCAGACAGGGCATGAAGAATGTTACTGTAGCTAATGGAAGCTGCAGAAGGAAGTCAAGGAGAAGGTAAATTATCGCTAGCGGAATCGCCAGGACATTAGGAGTAATGCCAGTTCCTAACTCCTGTAAGGATGCCCAGGTCTCGGCCAAACCAGGCATCAGTAAAGAAAACAGCGTGTGGGTGGGTGGAGGGGGGGCGGCGGCAACGTGAGCTTAATCTGTGGAGCTTTGTAGTGGAAAGGAAATCTGTATCCAGCTGCTGCTAAGGCTCTGCCCCGCGATGGGGACAGGGCCTGGCTGCGGAGCTGCCCGGGGGCTAGCGCCGTGCTCGGCCGGCCATGCTCGCTGCTAAGGGCCTTCTCCGCAGCGCACGGAGCCGCTCCTGCGGCGAGCAGCTTGCACGGGGCGGTGCAGGCAGCGCCCCTTTCCCGCCCTGCACACGCTGGGGGGCCCCACTGGAGCCCATGCAACGAGCCCCCGGGGGAGCGAGGACTCTTTGCAGCCCCTAGGGCGCCGGGCTATCCCGGCAGGGGCCGGGCACTCACCGTCACCTTCTCGCTCCAGGCCGCGCTGAGTCCCCCCCCTTACAGGGGAGGTGTCGCTCCCTGCCCCGCCTGCGGCCGCCCGGCGTGCAGCGGGCGTTGGGCTGGGCCCGCAAGGGTTAAAAATGCTGCAATGAGTGGGGGGTGGCCCAGGAGTCCTTGTTCCCACTTGGGGCCAGACCCCCCCATGCATGAACTGCTTTCACTACAGTGGTGTAGCTGAAGCAATACAGCTCCGGTGTGTTACCAGCCTTTACCGGTTTTCCCTTAGAAAACACTCCGGTAAATAGAGTCACGGTTTTAGTGGTGGGGTGTAACGTACATAACTTGCTATTTAACAGTAACGCCAGCTGGGCGGGAAAGACTGTCCTTCTGGATAGAAAGCAGGAGGTTTCCTGCGCTGCTGCAAACCTAGCTCTATGGGCTACACATGGGGAGATTCTGAGTTTACAGAAAAATAGCAAACCCGGAACTAGTTTGAGTCTGAAATGCCCGCACCGTATCCTAGCGGAGTTGCCCTCTACTGCCTGAACTCCCCAGCCGCACTACAACTCCCTGATGCACCGCGGTCTCCCCTATGGTGAGGCCATGTATCAGACCAGCTGCCTGGCCATGGTGTATCATGGGAGATGTAGTCCGGCCGGGGGCCAATTGAGGAGGAAGGGAGTATGAACCACGATGACCGCATTTTAGAATTAAACCATTAGAGGGGTTGTCCAGAATATGTCAGTTTGGGGCCAATATATAAATAAATAAATGAATAATCTGATATTCGGGGTTTGGGGTTTTTTTTTGTTTTTTTTATTACAAGAAATCAAAATTTTCCCAGGTGCACAGATATTTTCTCTAAAACATTTTGTTTAGTCAGAAATCCAGTTTTCTGTCAAAATCTGTTTTTGACAGAAAATTTTCAGCCAGCCGTAATAATGTGATTTATATATAATGTGGGTAACTATCCCTTGCCTTGCTTTAAATAGCCTGAGTTTTGTAGAGGATATGTAAGTACAGGTTGTTACTTAGCAACCTTCACCAGTTTTTAAAATAAAGGTTCTTTGTCTCTGGAACCTCTCTAAGATATTAGATAGGCATCTATCACCTTGATATCTAAATGCCAAGCAAATGTATGCCAAAAAAAATATCAAAATTCCTAAGTGATGTTTGGAAGTTCATTCTGCCTCTCCCTGGTTTCAGTTGTGTTTGGTTTGTAGGAAATCATTGGATTATTGGAAAAGCAGGCTTGCTTTATCTTTCGATCTGCATTTACACTGCTATGAACATGACCTAAGAACCTGGAAGTTTTCATTACTCGTCTCTAAATGTTTCTTGGGTGACCACAGTTGACTCTTACTGCAGCACTGAACTTTTTGTGTATCTTGGTCAAAGCATATCTCAGGACTGGAAGATGCTCCGCATAGTGGCTGTTTGGTGTAAACGTCTCTGCAGAATTGTTTGTGTAGGGAGTGTCTGTTCATCTTACCCCGTTTCAAACGCTACTTGTTTGGCCTAGGAAAGCAATAGGACCTGACGTACTGTGTCTCTCTTTTTCCATCTTCAATATCTGGTTATGTGAAGCCTGATCCAAGTCCCGCTGAAGCCATTCGGTGTCTTAACATCGATTTCATTGAGCTGTGGGTCTGGCGCTTATGGCACAGACTAGGTCTATCTATCTCCTGAAAAGATACAGGATCAGATTCTTAAATGAGATCCCTCGGGCAGTGCAAATGAGACAGAATCTAGCTGTGAAAGGGCAGCAGGGAATTGGCTTGGTGTAGGGAAACTCCCTGTGACGTTACACTCCACATGTTTATGGAAATATGCTTATGAGTGTAAATATAATGTAACTGGAATATGCTTTATGCAAAAGGTCTTTTGTAAGGTATCATTACAAAGCTTATAATCTATTGAGTGTGATCATCCTACTTGTTTGGAGGTATCATTCTTGTATCTGAAGCTAGAAATATGAAGTATTACTCTAAATTTCTATTGTAATTATGCAAAGTGTGGGCCATTAATGGTGGCTTAGAATCTTGATGGCTCCCATTAGCTAGAACAATTGGTTTTAAATGGCTCTGTTTACTCGTAAGCCTTCCTGTGTTCACGTGAGTCAGGCCAGTAAGAATGGAGGCTTGGGGTGTCACAGGACATGTGACATGACACCTGGTACTGGAATCCATCTTAACCTGGTGCTTTTCCATTTAGAAGGAGGGGTGGGGACCCAGAGAGACAAAAGATTCCCGCCTTATGCCAAAGCTATAAAAAAGGGTTGAAACAGAACAAACGGGGCTGCAGTCATAGGAAATCCCCTAGTTACCACCTGAGCTGGTGCTAACAAGAACTGTACCAAGGGAAAGGATTAGACCCAGACTAGGAAGGAGTCTAGTCTGTGAAAGAAGCTTATTGGAACATCTCTGAGGGTAAGATTTACCTGTATTCAGTTTCTTAAATATATTAGGCTTAGACTCACGTGTTTGTTTTATTTTGCTTGGTCATTTACTTTGTTCTGTCTGTTATTACTTGAAACCACTTGAATTCTACTTTTTATACTTAAAAAATCACTTTTATTAATTAACCCAGAGTAAGTGATTAATACCTGGGGGAGCAAACAGCTGTGCATATCTCTCTATCAGTATTATAAAGGGTGGACAATTTATGAGTTTACCCAGTATAAGCTTTATACAGAGTAAAACGGATTTATTTGGGGTTTGGATCCCATTGGGAGCTGGGTGTCAGGGTGCTGGTGACTTGCTGAGCAGTTTTTGGTAAAAGTCTGCGGCGCTGAAGGCGTAGACCAGACCTGGGTCTGTGTTGCAGCAGACTAGTGTGTCTGGCCCAACAAGGCAGGGTTCTGGAGTCCCAAGCTGGCAGAGAAAATGGGCTCAGAGGTAATTCAAGCATGTCAGGTGACAGCCTCAAGGGAGTCTCTGTGACTGAACATGTCACACTCTCACCTGGCATAAAGTTGCTGTTACCAGCTCCTGTGCCACATGCACCCCCACCCCAGGTCTCCCCAGTCAGGGTGCAAGGGACTGTGGCAGGGCTCCACTAAATCGATCCGCCACTGGCATAGAATCTGCAGATCCTCCTCAGCTGCTCTAAACCTCATCAGGATCGGGGCCAGTGCTCACCCAGCCTTCAGGATCAGGGAACATAACCACTGCCAGATGTCCCATTGCTCTTCTGCACTAAGCACAGGTTGGCTGCAGGAGAGAAACTGTCCAAAGCTAGATTAAATTAATGTGGTAACATCTGAAACCTCTCATTTTCAACACAGTTGGTCAAAAATCAGTGCAAGCTCTTCAGAGACAATAATAGTCTGCATAAGGATGGGATGAACCAAACTTTTTGGGAGAAAAAACTGTTGCTATAGGGAAATGGAAACTGGAATTTCACTTGCCCCAAACCAGTTTATATGTGCCTCATGCTGTGCAAATCCCATGATTAGAAGCATGCCAGGGCAGGTGTAGTGATCCAGCATATTGAGGTTTAGTGCCTTAAGCGCTGATTCGTTGCTGTTAATACAGCAAGTGGGAACTCGAGTTGCTAATGCTGTTATCTGGCTGCATTTCTGGATATTACATGTGTGGGCAGTATGAGAAAAAGCTCTCGCCTAGTGATGAGAGCAATTGCACCTGGAAGAAAATCTCAGCTTGATTTAGTTTGGAATCACTTAACCTGTGCCTATCATGACTCCAGAAAGCATGTGGCAGGCAGCGTGGTTGTTTCTTTTCTTGAGTAATCTCCTTATTATAAGGTAACTCTGAAGACCTACTGTCAGGTAAATTATTTAACACTACTACCAATCCTGAAAAAAAAATGCTGTCTATCAAGTATTACAGCATTGTTCCCAAAGGAGATTATCTGGGGAATGACATGATAAAAAGACAGTGCTATGAGTAAGTCAGGGATCTTTAAATACCTTCAGTGGATACCCTACCAGACCAGCGCTATGTCATAGAAAAAAATACTTATTTGATTTCTGCCTTCTTCCCAGGTAATGTCTTTGTTTGTACTGACTTCCCTTGAACTGAAGGAAATAGATTAGTTTCACAGGGTGCAATCCAGGAAGTAACCTAGGTACCTAAACCTTCATGCATGGCACTACTTCAATCTGTGAAACTCCTGCATGGCTGCCACCTAACCCTGCTTAAACTCATTTGGCACCTAAATTTCCACTGAAAGTTCCCTAGGTGTCTGAGTTTTAGACAGTGGAGCGGGTGCGTTGCTGTCACTCTCTAGGTGCCCAGGCACCTATCTCCTATGACCCAGAGTGATTCATGAACTGAGGGAAGATAAGTATTTGTCTGCTTAAGTTGCGTGCAGGGCCCAGTCTTGTAGAGGGCCTCTGATCATGCCTACTGGGTGGGATCCCAATAATCTGGTGGAAAATAGGTGTTCATCTGCCTAAGTAGCATGTGGGGCCTGATCTCACAGGTGGCCTTGCATCATGTCTACATGTCTTATTCAAAATCCAGAGGAGGAGATGGTGGTGGTAACTTTTAGCCCAGTGGTCAGAGCACTCATCTGGGATGTGGGAGAGCTAGGTTCAATCCCCTCCCGCCCTCCCCGTGCCCCTTTGCAGGTGGAGAAGATGGATTTGAAGCTGAAATAAATAATGAGAGTGATTGGAGCAGGGATCCGGTGCCCTGCTGTACAGAATCATTCTCCCAGGGGAGCCTGAAGAAGTCCCATATTAAAAATATCCCATAGCTCAGTGATTAGAGCATTCTCCTGAGATGTGGGTGACCCCAGTTCAAATCCTTTCTTCCCCTTCTGGCTGACCCAGGGAAATTGAATGTGGGTCTCCCACATCCCAGGTGAGCCCTCTAACCACTAGACTAAAAGCTATAGGTCACCACCTCCTCCTCAGGCTGTGAATTCATTCCCTCAAGTGGCTACGGGGCCTAAGGTGCCAGCTGGTTCCCATTCATGGATCACTTGGTGAATGAGGCACCTCCCTGCAGCCTGGATTTAGGCTGTATCTCTGCGAGAAGGGAGGGGCTTAGTACACACCCCTGTTGTCGGCATCTCTTATTGGCTCCCTTAGGCAGTTCCTCACTTACTGTGCTGGCTTTTGTGGCTTGCATTCCTATGCGCCTATCTCTCTCCATTCATCCTGTAGGGAGCTGTCAAAGTTAGAAACAGGACTCACAATTTGTCAGACCACTCTGTTTTATTAGCACAGCGCTCTGCCAATAACACCCAGATATTGTGAGTGGCCATGCAGTGGCCCAAACAGTCTTATTTATACAGATAAAAGAACAGGAATTAGATAAAGGGACAAAGAAAGCAAAACGGTAAAATTCACCTGGGGCACAGCATGCATACCCTACTTCCTTACTAACTCTTATCGATCTAAGGCTAATACTTCACCAATTGCCCTTAAATGGTGCAATTGTTCTCTGTTAATGTCTGTATTCCTGACACCTGGATTGCACCATTCCAGCAATTTTGCTTAAAGGTACAGACAGCATTTCTTGAATCCTTTCTATTTTCACAATATAATTCATTCTACTTTCACAATCCCTCCTTTTGGTCATGCTTCGCCATGACCAACATTGGACTGGGTTCCACATATTAACCGTTCCTTATCTCTTTATTCATCAGTGATATTCAAAATCATCATATTAGCACTCTGTTTTCGGGCAGTCACCTGGGTGACACAATTCTGGATACAACAGGAGATTAACTGAAAGCATACAAAAATCACTGGAATTCCAAACAGGATAGTCAGGGCTCCCTGAAACAACCAGTTTCCTATGCCAGAGAAATTGAACAGGTTACTTAGCCACTTCCATAAAGAACTCGGCTCTTCATGGGGAAGATATACAATTTGTTCTAAGTGGCTAGCGCGATCTATTACCTCATTGGTATTGTCAGGTATAAACACACAACATTCTTTTCCAATGAGAGCACAGGTCCCACCTTTGGCCGCCAGCAGTATGTCCAATGCCTGACGGTTTTGGAGGGCCACCTGTCGGATCGCTCCTGTTTCTTTGGCCAGGGTTTTTAAACTTTCTCCGGTTTCATTTGCCATTATTTCAACTACTGCTTGTAACCTCCGGAGTCTTTTTGCATGGTGTATTACTCCCCCAAGTGGGATAAGGGAAACGCCAATGGCCTCTCCCCAGGTTAAGGGGCTTACATTATTTATATACCATTGGGCATCTGGTAAGTCCCTTCTTTTTTGCCTGAAATTACGAAGGCGTTTTCGTGGGAGGGACCCTAGCACTCGGAATTGTGGGAAAAGTTGGGCGGGATAACAGATACCTGAGCAGTTAACTGGTAATGCAGTATAAGCTTTGGTTCCACAAACCCAATGATGGCCTATTAAGGCCGGGAAGGGTTGATTGCATCCATTTGTTACTTAGGTATCTGCAAATGAGGAGTAATATTCTCCAAAGGGAACAGGGTAATTCTCCTTACGAGGAGTGGTAGTGTTTGTATGGCATTGGAAGATAGTATTATTTTTACTAAGATTACTGTAGGGGGAACATGAGATTGATTTTTCTGTTTGATTCCAGGTTGAGAAAAAATTCATATCCCCATACCCATCCAGGGAACAGTATATGGTGCAGCCAAGCTTACATAACAGATCCTGACCCAAAAGGTTTACCGGAGTGGAATCAGAGAGAAGGAAGACATGATCCGCAGAAAGGGGACCAACCTGGACCGGTGGAGGCTTTGAAAGGGGATAAGGGGTTGGGACTCCCGTAATGCCCACAGCAGACACGGTTTTTCCGGAGCGGGGAACCGCAGGCAGGTCGGTAGTACGAACTGCAGAGAGCAAAGCTCCCGTATCAACAAGGAAAGGGAGAGAAAGATCATTGATAGTTAACACACACTCACCTGTGGGAGTGAGAGGTAGTAAAGGAGCTAAAATTTCCTGCGGTTCCCCGGTGTCCCATCATTGCTGTGGGGCAAAGGAAGGTTGGGGACTGACTGGCTGTGCTGACAGGGGGTCTAACTGGTTATTCACAGAGTTACTAGGCCGGCTCGGACAGTCATTCTTTCAATGTCCCGGCTGTTTACAGTAATTACAAACATCCCCGTAACCCGAAAATCCAGTTCCCTGGCTCCTCCCATGACCACGTCCCCATCCCTGGTATTTTTCCCATCCCCGGTACTGTTTACCCTGCCCTGAATAATGCTGTATTTGCGAGGCCATTAACTGTTGAGCTGATTGTTCCTCCTTTCTTTTTAAAGTACGTTGGCAGTGCTCTGCTACTGTTTGCAATTTGTCCATGGTTTCGGTCTCCCACCCAACACTTAT
Source organism: Gopherus flavomarginatus (assembly GCF_025201925.1). Classification (NCBI taxonomy): domain Eukaryota; kingdom Metazoa; phylum Chordata; order Testudines; family Testudinidae; genus Gopherus; species Gopherus flavomarginatus. The sequence continues at coordinate 18,746,933 of NC_066626.1, read as the reverse complement.
TCGTTTTAGTACATTGCCAATAGCAGGCAGGAGGCCATTAACAAATGCAGTAGCCAGGGCACCCTGTCCATTTCTATCTGGTTGCTGTGTACCAGAATGTTGCAGAAAAATGTCAGTTAGCGGGTGCGATAGTCGCCCGGGTTTTCTCCCTGTCGTTGCGTACAGCCATTTATGGCCGTCCAGTTGGTTTTAGGAGTCCATACCTGAGGGATGGCTTCAAATAGATTTTTAGCTCGTTCCTTACACTTTTTCCGGTATTCAGCGTTAGGACCAGTGCCTGGTAAAGTAGAGTGGCGGTCAGCAGCGAGCCAATCTGCTGCTGTGAGCCATTTTTCATGCTCACTAGGGGCTGCTACAAGTAGCTTGCACAGCTGCAGGAGGTCTGCCTCAGAGGGTTCATAGGTATCACATACTAACAAAAATTCCTCTGCAAATTTGGTAGGATTTTCTCGGGGCTTTGGAAAGCCTTTTACAATTGAAAGGAGCTCTGTGTGAGTCAAGGGTTTATAGCTCCAAGTGGGACCCCCGTCCTGGCCCCCAGTATGCAGGATTCAGAGGGGAGCCTGGATATTTTTAAGGCCCAAGCACAAGCTTTTACGAGGCAGAGCAAGTCCAGAGGAATGGGCCTCGGTAGTACCGGACAATCCGGACGGGTCTGAACTGGAGATCTCTGGGAATTGTTCCTGAGCCAGGAAATCTGGTGACAGTTGTTCCTGAGCTGGGAAATCTGGTGACAGTTGTTCCTGAGCTGGGGCGTAGGTGGCCATCTATTGATCTGACGCAAGGCTGCCAGGCCAATTAATGCGTCTTCCTCATCCTCGTCCCCGGAATCTATCAAGGGGTTTTCTTCGTCTTTTCCCACTCAGAGACAGGAATATGAAAGGGGGTCTGCTTGGAGAACCAGGTAAAGGGGAGCGCTCAGTCTAGTGGTGGGAGAGGAGGTTTCCAATAAAGCTTTTAACTTATCGTTTGAATCTTTGAGAGAGGCGAGTTTTGATTCTGTCCATCTACGATTTGCCTCTTCCCACCATTGCATGAAACAATCAACCTCTCCTTTTGCCAATTTAGTTTTAGATTGGCCGAGTTTGTCTTTTAAGACATCTGCTCGGTCCTTGTCCCAAGTTCCGAACAGTGGCCACTGAGTTTTGGGATCTCCCTGAGTTAGCCTAGACCATTTTTCCAGAAATTTACAGGAGTCCAGACCCTTCCTAAAATACATAAAATGAGCTGGCGTTCTTTTAGGGAACTGCCCCGACTTAGACATCTGGTTACCCATACAGGAGGACTTTACACACCAATCACATAAGAAGGAAATTCGGGTTCGTCAGAGCGATGCCCGGTGCAACACACAAAAGGAGCCCACAGGCTACTGCCTCAATCGCCCTTGCTTTCACACCAAGGGTTTTACCCAAGGTGCAGTGCAGCTGCGATTGTGCAGATTTCACTCACTCAGACCGCGGGGTCAGGAACCCCTTGGTTGGACGATCCCTGGACGGAGATGGCACCCAGACTCAAACACGCCACAGAGAGGATGGATAGACACAGAGACAGGACAGTCCTCAGTCCGGACAAAACACAGAAATAAATCCAGATTCCTGATGTCAGATCCCGGGATCCCTACCAGAACAGAGTGGGAACCAACAGGTTCGATGGCGTAGACTTCACTGTGGTCGTTCACCCTTCCGTTCAGAAGGAGGACCGCTCGGGCCAAATGCCCAGGTGCCGGCTGCCACGGTCATCCCACAAAACAGTCAGAAATCACACGGCCCCAGTGAAGACGGTTGCCATCTCGGTGGAACCTCCAAATTGTCAGAGTTAGAATCAGGATTCACAATTTGTCAGACCAGTCTGTTTTATTAGCACAGCGCTCTGCCAATAACACCCAGATAATGTGAGTGGCCATGCAAGACCCAAATAGTCTTATTTATACAGATAAAAGAGCAGGAATTAGACAAAGAAAGCAAAACAGTAAAATTCACCTGGGGCACAGCATGCATATCCTTCTTCCTTACTAACTCTTATCAATCTAAGGCTAATACTTCACCAATTGCCCTTAAACGGTGCAATTGTTCTATTTTAATGTCTGTATTCCTAACACCTGGATTGCAGCATTCCACCAATTTTGCTTAAAGGTACAGACAGCATTTCTTGAATCCTTTCTATTTTCACAATATAATTCATTCTACTTTCACAGAGCGTAGGTGCCTGACTTAGCTTTGTGGATTGCAGTGTTGTTCCTGTGAGTTTTGTAGGTACCTAAAAGTAGTTGCTAGGATGTTCAGTGCTGCAACAGCTAAGCCCCTTCTGGAGCCCATCCATGCTGCTTAGAAAGCCAGTGCAGATTAGGTTCCTGATCCAAAGCCCACTAAAGTGAATGACAATTTTTCCATTGACTGAGATGCAGGGCCGGCTCTGGCTTTTTTGCCGCCCCAAGCACAAAAAAAAAAAAAAAAAAAAAAACCTGCCTGGGTGCCGGAGCAGCAAAGGGGGGGAACAAACCTGCCGCTTGGCCAGAGCGGCGAAGGGGCGGGGGGAACAAACCTGCCAGCCGTCCGAAACAGTAGGGTGGGGGGGGGCAGGACAACTGCCGGCCGGTCAGAGCGACAAGTGGGGGGGGGGGGAGGCATGAAACAAACCTGCCGGCAGGTAGGAACGACGAGGGGGAAGGGGGGGCGTGAAACAAAACTGCCGGCCAGACAGCAAAGGGGGGGCGAAACCTGCCAGCCGGTCGGAGCAATGAAAAGGGGTGGAGGGGGGCGAAACAAACCTGCCGGCCGGAGCAGCAAAGGAGGGGGGAACCTGCTGGCCGGTCAGAGCAACGAAGCGGGGGCGGGGGGAGGACAAAGAGGCGAAACAAACCTGCCGGCCGGAGCAGCAAAGGGGGGGCGAAACCTGCCAGCCGGCCGGAGAAGTGAAGGGAAGAAAAACCAAAAAACCAAAAAGAGAAACAATCCCTGCGGGGCGGTGGGTGCAGGGGGACTCCCAGCCCTGCAGGCCCCGGGCAGCGGAGTGCACACCCCAGCTAGCGGGCGGGGGAGAGAGAAGGGGGCTCCAGGGCTTCCTTAAGCGGGGCGCTCGCCATGCAGCCCTGACCGCTGCGCCGCCTGCTGGAGGGCTCCACGCTGCTCTGAGGGGCAGGCTGCCGTGCCGGGCTTGCTGCAGACCTGACACCGCTCCCAGCAGCTACCCTCCTCTGCGCCGCCGCCCCCTACAGGGCGGCTGGAGCAGCAAACCAAAAAGAAAAAACTTGCAGGGGCGGTGGAAGCAGCGAAGCGCAAAAAAAAAAAAAAAGGATAGGGCGGGGAGCCGCCCCTTGGAATCTGCCGCCCCAAGCACCAGCTTGCTCGGCTGGTGTCTGGAGCCGGCCCTGCTGAGCTGGATTCTAGATCTGGCCCTTGCTGCAACTATTTCCCTTTAGTCATTCTACATCTGCTAGTCCTGGATTTTTTTTTTCTGTCCAAACTCGCCTGCTCTCATGAGATCTTATCTTGGGTATTACAGGAGCAGAGATCCATGGCTTCCACCGCAGCGAGGAACAATAAAATAACTCGGGGGAGGCACTGACAGAGAACTGATCCAGAAACCCTTGCCAGGAGCTGTATTACTTAATCTCTCTTCTGTTAAGGGCTTAGCTAAATAAGAAAGTTGCATCAGTATTACTTGACTCTGCTTTTAAGCTGATGTAGTTTAACCAGAGCAAAAAGGCTCTGCTGACAGTCTTATTTCTGCATAAGAGTGGCTTATTTATGTTTAACCTTGTTCCTGATCAACTTAACCCCCCTGCAGCCTTTTGCAGCAGTTTAACTATATTGGTTTAAATTCATGCCCTACATTATACTGGCACAATTTTGCGGGGGCAGTGCACGTGCTGAACTCTGCTGACTTGAGGAATCACAGTCCTGAAGTCATCCTTGAACCTGTATCTATTGTGTGCCAGCATTGTGCTATTTGCAAATTACTGGGATAGCTTTCCCTCTTTGTTTGTTTGTTGTTTTTAAATAAACTTGTAAGCTAGATACTTGTCTGCTGCAGGATGAGCTGAAATAGGTTTAAATCAAGAAACACTGCTTCAGATACATTGTCATGTGATTAATGGGGGGGGATCTCTCGCTCAGTTGGCCACTTGCTGGGATCATCAGGTTCTGTATCTCACTGTCAGTGAATCCTGCCAGCTCAGAAGCATGTAAGCTTCTTCAGTGATATCTAATGATTTCTTTTAAGTGCTTTTGTGCAAATAAAATTCAGAAGATCAAAGAGTCAGGAAGATGGGATAAAAATGAATAAGGTTTATTTTTAAAGCAATAGTTGTAAATATGTTACTGACATCTTCTCTCTCCTGCTTAATAACTAAAGTCCTTGGCTTCTGTTGAAATTATTTTGATCATAATGTGAAATCCTACCCACTACATATATTGTGTGACTGCACATGGTAGCTTGCAGTTATTTGTGAGCTGGAGAAAATACTGCACTAAACAAGAAATCTCTAGTTACCAAGGGAAAATGTGATATAAATAGAAACAGCTGGATTTTTTTTCACTTTGCTCCTGAAAACCTATGTTGTCCACAAGTCCCTAAGAGTTGTAGCTTATTCCAAACAATTCTGTTCAACAAAAGATTAGCCACAACCATTTGGGTAAAGACGTCCAGTTATTTATGCTGCTTATTTCTTTCTTCTGTACAAGAACATCAGTTCCTTCTGTGCTCCATTCTGATGAATTATTGAAAAGTATCTTTGAAACAAACATTTTATGCATAGATACTTTGCTATGAAAATTTCATTAAACAACTATGATTAGTTAGCAAAGAAAACAGACAAGGAAAGACAGTGACTTATTCTCCTTAAGCGCCACCCACAGTCAGAGACAACGGGATGGTTCTCAAATGTTCAGCAGTGAAATAATTAACAATGTTGACATTTACACATTCATCATTAGGTTTCAACTTTATCACACAAATAAGATGCGCGGGCAGTTTACATTTCAGAGCTAAATTAATCTCTGTTGAAGCAAATGAGTAACACCCAGGATGAATTTGGCTCATTGTATCTGTCAGTCTGCAGACGCAAGAAGATAACCTCAATTTGATCTGATGCTATATTTGAAACCAGGGAGGCCAAAATCTTTGTTTCAAATGGAAGCTTAAGTTTTGCAGAAACTGAACAGAGAAGTGGCAGTTTGTCCTGCCTGTTTAGTCTGACTCCTGCAAAGCATTATTGGACATTGGAAAGGACTCCTATCTGTGTGTTCCTTCACACTATCAGCTACAACAATACACACATGCACAATTGAATAACAGAGAGCTGTGCATGAACTGAAATGTAGGTGATTTCGGATTCCTCTGCAAAATAGTTTCCTTCAGTAATGTTATATAATTGCCTGAAGCCTCACTTGGATAATTAGTCACACATAATCTCCACCTTGATGCAAATGCCTTGTTACAGAAGAAACTCTTCGCTTTTAATGGCATGATATATTCAATGATTCAAAGGTGCTGCAATTTTAAAAGATAACTTAATCTGAAGGCTTAATTAAGTAATGATAACAAGAAACAAAACAAATGAACACGTACTGGATATGAGCATGATACAGTAGGAGTTCCATGCAAACCTGATGTGCTGCAATACTTATGCATGTGCTGTCACTTAGATCACAAACTATGAACATGTTTACAGTGCTGCTTTCCCCATTTTCCCCTCAACAGCAGCCACCACCAACAGTCACCACCCCTTGTAATAAAAGACGTGCGAATCTCAAGATGTGAGGCTAAACATGATCGGCACCAGTTGGTACCCAAATGTTAACTTCTTCTCACAGCGCCAGGATCTGAATCAAATACCCTATGCCCCCACAAAAAAAACTACAGCTGGTATCAAGGTTCAGCCCTGTGGTCATTCCAAAAAGTGCTAGGAAAACTAACGTAGAGGGTTTGAGGTGTTGTAATGCATTCTACTGCCCCAGGCAGCTCTGTGTAAACTCAAAAGTTTGTCCTCTCTCACCAGCAGAAGTTGGTCTAATAAAAGATATTACTTCACCCACTTTGTGTCTCTAATATCCTGAGACCAACATGGCTACAAATACACTGCAAACATTAATTTGAATGGACGTGAGCAACCCAAATTCCTTTGAGGATCTGGGCTTTGATCCCTCCCTGCCTCAGCATCTTACCTAACATAGGGATAATATTTCCTTTCTGCCAACTTTTCTTTTGTTTTATAAGCACTTCATGGTCTCTCAGCATGGCTCAGATCTTCAAAAGTGCACCCAACTCTGGGGGCAAGGCACCTAAATACCTTTGAGGATACACGCCTATGTGTCTATACAGTGCTTAGCACAGTGGAGCCTCGATGTTAATTGGCATCTAAATGATACTATAAGGTAAATAACAACACTTTCAAACCTGTGTTCTTCAAACTAGACTCCTAAATAAAAGTTTGGCTTCTTTTTAGAAAGTGCTGATGTGCTTATAAGACAGATTGGAGAGAGTCCAGAGAAGAACAACAAAAATGATTAAAGGTCTAGAAAACATGACCAGTGAGGGAAGATTGAAAAAACTGGGTTTGTTTAGTCTGGAGAAGAGAAGATTGAGAGGGGACATGGTAACAGTTTTCAAATATGTAAAAGGTTGTTACAAGGAGGAGGAAGAGAAATTATTCTTCTTAACCTCTAAGGATAGGACATGAGCAATGGGCTTAAATTGCAGCAAGGGAGGTTTAAGGTTGGACATTAGAAAAAACTCCCTGTCAAGGTGGTTAAGCACTGGAATAAATTACCTAGGGAGGTTGTGGAATCTCCATCATTGGAGATTTTAAAGAGCAGGTTAGACAAACATCTGTAAGGAATGGACTAGATAATGCTTAGTCCTGCCATGAGTGCAAGGGACTGGACTAGATGACCTCTCGAGGTCCCTTCCAGTTCTATGATTCTATGACTCTACCTGCAACTCCCATTGACTTTAATGGGATTTGTGAGTATTCAGCATTTCTAAAAGTTGCACCACATTCCACTTCTATTTAGGAACCTAAATACAGATTTAGAAGCTTAAACTTCAGGCACTCAGCTTTGCAGTTTTATTTACAGATTCTGTCTTATATAATTGGAGAAGAAATTACATCAGAAACAAGCAGAGTCCTTAAAAAATACCATCCCCAGAAGCAACCTGCACCTGTGCAAAATTTTCCAATTAAAACAACCAGAATCCTAGGTTACAAACACAAATATCAAATATTATGCCTGCTGCATTAATTATGTGTCTTTTCTCTAAGCATTTTAAACCCTACACACCACCGATCAGCTGTAATCAAGTCTACATAATAACATCTTCAAGTGACTCAAAGCTGTTCTGAGGCTCATTTACAGCCCTTCCCCAATTGTGGACGGTACTAGAGGTGGGCCAATGATGCCGTGAGGACTCTAACAGCACTAATTAATCAGGCTTAATGAAAGAGTTACTCCTGCAACGTTATCCCTCCAGAAGAACTTCACAACGACCTTCCACTGCCCATGCCAAAGTGCTGTAAAAGATTTGCCTCTTCCTCAGAGCAAAGGAAACTTTTAAACATGACTTGTTGCATCGACTCTTTTTTCTGCTAGAGGATGGTAAGTCATAGAAGTGGTTCTACCAGTTCCCTGCCTCAGTTTACACACAATACAGCCAACTAGGCTTTATGTTTGCCTGAGTTGACTAGAGATCACATTTCCTTCACAAGCATTTCAAAGAGTTGGGTGAGTCTACTAGCTGCACTTCCTTGTTCTGCTTAGCGACCCACAAAATTAGTGTACTTAGGACAAACTGAAGGTAGGATCAGGAGAGAGAAAGTCAAACCAAATGTTGTGTTTTGACATACTGTGGTTGTCAGTACAGCAACCTTTAAATTGCCCATAATAGCACTTTAGATTGCTGTTGAGACAACAGAGGTACTCATTTAATCTAAGACGGGGGGGGGGGGGTGGGCGGGCGTGGCGTAGCAGTCTGCCTTTGCGCTATCAAGCACAGGATGGTAGCCTTAGCTAGGCTATATTTACCAGTAGCCATGAGTAGCATGGAGATGATAGAAAAGTGCAAATGTATGTGGTTACTGAAAATCTAGGCATGTGTGTTTCACTCACCCTCACTGATGAATGGTTAAATCAAGTCTTAATGAATAGGTCAGAAATTCATACTTCACCATTAACTACTGTTTTATTTCAGGCTCTTTCACTTAAATGGCCATGATCCTGCCTGCTATAATTTAATTGCATTATTTACCAGCTTCAGAAGAAAATCATTCTAGCCAACATTCTTGTCCTGGTGCTTGGTGGTGGATTTTCCAAACAGAAGATTTTCTTTCCCCAGAATGCCCACTGTATGCCACAGGAAAATACACAAGTCTGAGCTTTTGTTTTCAGTTGGTTATACAGGTTCAGCCTACCGATTCACTCTTCCTGTCTTGGCTCCTGTCCAAAGGATCCATAGAATGCCCTGAGAGGAAGCGCAGAAATAGTCATCTGTGACAGCTGAGATACTTTCTAAGAAGGGATAAGATGAAGGAAGAGCACTCCTAAACTGGTGGATGTGTGAGAGAGGAGGTTGTGCATTGGGAAAGAGGGTGCAGATTCTACATCCAACGCTGGGCGAAGATGCCCCCTTAGTGTCAAGATCTCAGTTAGAATTTGCGAGACAGGAGTCTCTTAGCAATGGGAAGCACAGCATAGATTTTTTTCAGTTAGCCATTCTCCTCTTTCAGGAGTAAGGGCCACTACGAAGGAAGAGGAGGGGAGAGCATACAGAGTCCCTGTTGGTTCTGAAATAGCTTTTAGGAGCATCTCAATTCCTTGCTGCAATTAGTTTGGGTAAAAGTATACCCTAAATTTTTGGCATTTTTCAGGAGCCATTATTGAGACTGGAATGCCAGTAACTATGGTTTCAGCTACTGTATCTTTTTTTCTCTCCAGAAGACTTTCCCCCCCTCCCTCAGTTTTCAGGAGAGAATGATTTTACACAGTGAAGCAAGGGTGTAAGGAAACAGCATTAATTATGTGGTTATGAACATTACTGCTGAGCTTATAAAGCGGGAGAGAGTGAATGAAAACATACAAAAATCAAGAGAGAGAGCTAACCACACTAGGGACAGCGTGGGGATTCAAAATGTAAAAGACTCATCTGAGATGCAGGATTCTTTTCAACAGCCTGCCTGATTCTATGTGCGGAGCAGGCAGGCAGAGTGAAAAGACAGAATGACATGCTCTCATGTGTGCACAAGCACAGCTGTTGGCTCTAATATTAGTCTGTCCAGCCTAGGCAGTCTTAATTTAATATGCATCCTACAAATTATTGTATAGAATAATTTGTAGGATGCATATCAAAGATATGCTTAGCACCTTGATGCTATGCACAATAGTCACTGAGCCAAATTCCTCCCTGGTATAATTCCTTTGACCTCCTTGGAGCTACTCCAGGGATGAATTTGTTCCATTATATTTTCATAGCTTAAAGGAATCATAGATGTTAGAGACAGAAAAGGCCTATTAGAATATAGGCTGCTTCTCTTAATGTCATTGTGACATGACAACTAGGTCCACTTCAGAATCCTGACCAATATTCAGAGGCTGCTTGAAGTTTCCCTGATGACAGGGGGTGGCATTTCTAGGCTTTTGAAAGTTGATCTCCCTTTTAGGAAAATGAAACCAATAACACTGCCTTCAACCTTATGTAGTTAAACCCCTACCCAAAATGAGCAGAGTAGAATGTACAGATCTACACAATATACTTGCTCTCCTTTCTTACATACTTTGCCAGAGACATACTTTAGGTGTCAACATTAACTATCATTGTTAGCATTCATTGAAATGCATGAGAACTTCTCATCTTTGAACTATTATGTCAGGCTCTCTGCAAACTCAGACATTCATGTCTGCACAGGTTACACTTGGATCAGATTTTCTTTATAATCATAATAACAAGAGACTTACTTATTTTTTTGTGAAAGCTGAGACTCTGGAGAACAATTAAGAGGCCTCCCCGCATCCCTTTGGCTCTTGGGAGGGAGTATTCCCTACCCTTTGGAAAACACTGATTTAGGGCTTGCTCCTGCTCCCGTAAGTTAATGGGATTCCTGCTCTTGATTTTCACTGCTGTATGACCAGACTCTGATATTCACAATATTGCCTATGTCATCACCTCAGCTGGATCAGTTTAAGTTGTCTTGCAAATAGATATTTTCTATGGGGCCAAAAGATATTTAGAAGCACATATCTAACCATAGGATGGCATGTTATAAAAAAAACCTAGCATGATCTAATCTCGATAAAGCATTCATTTTAATATTAACAATATCACATGGTGTCGTGAGAACAATCATGTCAATGCCACTTTTTAAATTCACATTACATATTCATAAGAAAAGAATGTTCAATGATTCTTCTCGTCTTTAGTGAGTGGCTGAAATTTGTTTGCAATATGATTAAAAATGGAAAAGTTTACTCTAATTTAGGGATGTGGGAGTGTTTGAATCCAGGTGCTTGGTTTATGCACTTCTTGTTTCAATTGCCCCTTGAATTCCCATCACTGGTCACTTTCAAATCAAGATTGGGTGTTTATTTTTTAAAGAGATGCTCTAGTTCACAAAGAACTGTTTTGGGAAAGGTCTGTGGCTTGTGTCAGACAGGCGGTCAGACCAGGGCAGACCAGTGCTCCCTTCTGCCCTTGGAATCTATAAAACTATATTAGTCTTGTGCAGTGTGGACTTGTGTGTTCAAATGACAAAATAAAATGCAATTCACAAAAGGTTCACTGAGCATTAGTGGTATGAATTTAAACTAACTATAGTCAAAAGGTAGAGTTCTCACAGCAATGTAGCACTAACCCACACCACCAGTGTTGTAAATAATGAGTATAGATTTAATTGCCTAATTAATAGAATTAGTAGTAACCCTCCCACTGTAGTACATTATAACTGTGGATCTGTAATAAAGCTATATTGACCTTTTATAGTTCAGCTCCTTGGCTGGTGTAAGCTGGCACACTTCAATGTAGCTGTTTACAGCAGCTAAGAATTTAGCTCTACTTCTTTGCACTTTAGGGTGAAACTGTAGTTTCAATTGTCCTATATATGCTGTGAGCCCAGGCAGGTTAAAACAGTGTAGTAAGGGGATTCTGTATGTACTGGGCAATTCCTCTTTCATACAAATAGTCAAGAAAATATTGATTCCAATCCACTGGACTGCATAGTCGTGTGGCACTGGTTGGGTGTGAGTAGGTGACTAGTTGCTCTTTAGTGATTGTCAGACAGAGAATAAAAGGTCTACTAAGAGCAGCAACTATGGACATTTTCCTTTAGGTCAAGCGGTGCAGGCTTTTTGAGGCAGCACGACAATGGTTCAGATCTCATGTATATAGTAACCTGCTGGCAGCACATGAATTCATTATGCTGGAATTGATCATATTCAGCCCCCCCCGTTTATCATGTTAAATACGGAATAAGGTACATAATGTCCATATTTGTAGATCAAAAGTGATTTTTTTGTAGTGGGAACTGCCTGATTCATCGAGTTAGATCAAGCAGAAAATGGAAATAAGTAAGACAGTAGAAGAAAAAGACCTAGGGCTGGTAATAACTTGTGATAGTAGATACACTGTATTGCTATTAGCAATGAGTCAATAGGGTGTTAAATTTCAGAAATAGGGGAATAATGTTTCAATCAAAGATGTAATGGTCCCTGTCCACAGGCCTGGGTAAGGAAACATGGATTAAAAATGGATATCCTGGTCCTGGAGAGAGTACAGAGGGTGACAGGTTTGATTCATGATCTGAAGGGTCTGGTTTATCAAGAAACAAAGCCTCCAGTGGTAAAACAACACTGCAATAAAAAACTTTCAGCACCAAGACGCAGAGCTTGGGTGGGTCATCTGACTTGGGCTCACGGGGCTTGGGCTGCAAGGCTAAAAAACTGCAGTGGAGATGTCCCGGCTCGAGCTGGAACCTCAGCTCAGACTCTCCCACATCGTGGGATCTCAGAGCCCAAGCTGCAGCCTGACCCTGAATATCTACACTGCAATTTTATATCCCCACTGTCTGATCCCCATGAGCCCAAGCCAGCTGCCCTGGGCCAGCTGCAGCTGTGCAGTGGGTTTTTATCACAGTATGAACATACCTCAAGAATTAACTTGATAAACTTGGGGAACAAACTGAAGACCCCCCCATTTCTGTAACTAAAGAGGCATAAAAAGATCTGGATATGACTTCTTATAGGATGAGAAGTATAATGTGCAGCCATACTTGGGGAATGTGGAAGGAAAGGGTTAAACACGATATTAGGAAAAGTGTTCTTCTCCTGGAGTTACTGACCTGTGACACAGTTTGCTGTTTTGGGGTTCCCAGGGGTTGGAGTTTCCTTTTGGACTTTGAGCTTTATGAATAAGGCTGTAAAGGAAAACTGACTTCTGATTTGTCTCTTTTCTTCTTGCATCCTGCTCCCTTTGTAAAGAACTCGTTGCAGAATGATTAAGATAAATCTATTCCATCTCCTTTGCAGCCTGATGCATCAAGCTCAAAATCCAGCAAGAAACTTCAGCCTCTGGGAGTTGTGCAAATCATACACTTCCACTTGCTAGTAACTATGGGAGAAAACACCCACATCAATGTTGGTTCCCAGTTCTCATCTACCTCTATATATAGCTGTACTGATCCATCAGGCTTTTATGACTGGTACTCTATCATAGGGCGAGTCCTAATGATCAGCTGGGCTGGACTCTGGTAAACCACTGTTCCTCACCTCTCTCATTCAGTTGTCTGTGTTTTAACCTGCAAAATTTTTTTTGCATCCCCAAACCTCGGTCTTGGCAAAGTGCCCTTTAAAACCACATTGAAACAGTGACTCGGGGGGCAGGATTAGTCTGCAACAGTGGTTCTCAACCAGGGATCTGTGAGCAGGTTTCAGGTGGTCCGCCAAGCAGGGTGATTTATTCACCCCCTGAGCGACATACATTATGCCAATATATGCTGGAGTGTAGACCTAGTGTTTTGTGTACACAAGCCCTAAAAGTCTACTCCAAGGGTTTTCAAACTTCATTGCACCGTGACCCCCTTCTGACAACAAAATTACTTCATGACCCCAGGAAGGGGGACCAAAGCCTGAGCCTGCCCAAGCCCGGGGGAGGCAGGCAGGGTCATTCCCCACAATTTACTGCTTGTATTGAGGCAGGCAGGGGTTGCCTCTGCCCAAGCCCCACCGCCCCTGCCACCCAGGGCTAAAGCCCTCGGGCTTTGGCTTCAGCCTTGGGCAGTGGGGCTTGGGCTTTAGCCCCGCGCCCCAGCAAGTCTAAGCCAGCCCTGGCCACTCCATTCAAAGGGGGTTGCGACCCACTTTAGAGTCCCGACCCATACTTTGAGAACCGCTGGTTTCCTCCAAACCACTCTTGTATTAAATGGCACATTTCTCTAGGGTAACATGCCTTTAGACTTTAACAACATGTTACATGGACATAGGCGGCACTAAAGTTTAGCAGAACTAGCATGCAGATGAAAAACATAATTTATCAGTATGAGGGTTTAGCCCACATGTAAAACTAGGACTATATAAATCAGTAGGTTCCTATATTTATAACACTGTTAACTCAGCTGGACTCTAGTCATAAAGCATTTATATCCACCTTACGAAGAGAAGACATTATCTTGTTTCTAAAGTTATATGTTCATATATGCAAGATTCATCTTCAGTTGTTAGGATTACTACTACAAAATGGATATCAATTCCACTAATTTTTGGATACATGCCTGTGTTGTAGTGTCCTTTATTTCAATATATTCCTGCAAAAATCTTATTCTCTTAAATCTTTTGTGGTTTCATTCTTATCAGTATCTAGAGTTATACATTTTTTTGTGGTGATATGTTGCAGAGTCATGCATAGGCTGTATTTATCGTGAACTTTGACTGTGTCATGAGGTATCTTGCCTAGTAATCCATCTTCCCTAGGGTGTAATCTAACATTCCAAACCTCTGAGCAGCTGTTAGATAGCTGCTATTTACAACAAACAAACAAAACCCCCAACATTTATTGGGGAAGGGTAGGTTTTTCCCTCCATCAACTGTAGGGGTTTCCCCCTCCAAACCACACTGGTTTAAAAGTAGGGTGGGAAATATTCAGTCCTGAACTGGTGATGGATTTATGGTTCCTTATCTCTCAAACCAACCCCATTAGGCATGTGGATTTTCTCATGGGAATCCTGTTTCCCTACTGTGATACAGCACTTGTTTCTAGCCCAAGCAGCTTGGGAGACCTTATCTTACAATGTCAAAATTGTGACTTTAGATGAATTTAGAGCCCTCTTCTTCTGAACCCTATGCTGTTGGACTTCTGATACTTAAGGTTCCTGCTTTAGAGGTTGAGGGATAAATATATGAATTGCCACTAAAAATGTTTAAAACTCACATTTTAGACATATAGATTTTTCCATAAAAGGAACTTAGATTTGAAACTCAGTAGGACCATCTTTCTGGGTTGTGCATGTACCCTGCATCCCAAAAGGGAACCCCACTCCCTGATTGGGGCCTTTGCATGCTACTGTAACACAAATTAAAAAAAATGCGTGCCTTATAGGGAGTGGTATGCTACAACATTTTTCTCAGCACTCATCTGGGCACTGGCAGTTTGATCAACCCACAGTCAGGCTGACAAAACGTTTCTATCCCCTGACCCCCTTTGTGAGTGCACTATATTCGATTTGACCTCTTCTTATCTACTATGAAAACTTCTACCTTGTGGGGAGAAGGGGAGAGCAGCACAAGGTGTGTCTGTGCAACACAGGCACCTGTGGACCCTAGGGAACTATTCAAAGTGGATGAGCTGAACTGCTTTTAAGTCTGGCTGAGGCTAGACTATGTAAATGGATCTCATTTGGGTGAAGTCACCTCAGATCCCGTCTACACTAAGGCTCTAATCCGCATAAAAATGACTTGTAAAACGTGCCCAGGCTCAGTGGGCCATAAGGGAACCATATGGACCGGCCTGAGTTGGTCCCCTCTACTGCATCTTTCACCTCCATTCTCGCCAGCTTCAGTGCAGGGCCTGTCCCTGGAGCTTGCAGGGATTATTAGCCTCAGCAGCTGCTAGCAGCACGGCTCAGTTTCCCCTGCGCAGTGAAGGTGTGTGGGATGGGACAGGGCCAGGTCAGCAACGTCCCCACCCCGGGAAGCGACTAGTGTAGCCTGCAGCTGCCCCTGCCCTTCCCACGCCGCAGGAGTGTGTGGGGGAGGGGGAGGAGCAAGGATGGGAGAGGGAGGAGCAGGGGCTTCCCAGGTCACGTGACGCGGCGGCCCCAGTCCGTTCTTGCCCTCTGATTGGCTGCCCGGCATCAGGTGACGGGCGGGGCGGTTCCCCGGGGCTCCTGGGAAGGCGGTGGCGGCGCTCGCGCTCCATGAGCCGTAGCTGAGGCAGCTGCCGGGTGCGTGGCGGGATGCGGCGCTGCGCCCGCCCGTAGCCCGGCTCGGCCCCCGCCTGGGAGCCGCGTAGCGGGGCCGGGGGCTCCGGCCGGGCCCCATGGGGAACACGGTCACCTGCTGCGTGTCCCCGGACGCCAGCCCCAAGCTCGGCCGGGCCCGCGCGGGGGGCGGCGGCGGGGCCGCGCCGGGCACCGAGCGCCGGGCGGACGCTTACCAGGTAGCGGCGGCGGCCGCGGCGGAGGCCGAGTCGGGGGACTCGGATCCTGGGGGCGGCCCCCACCTGCAGCACATCAGCGACCGGGAGTTCCCGGATGGTGAGCGGCCCGAGGGGGAGGGGCAGTGGATCGCCGCGGGGGGAGGGTCAGAAGGGGGGGACCGGACCGGACCTGGGGAATGTAGCGAGGGGCCGGGCAGAGCGAGGGGGTCTCTACCCTCAGGTGACATGTGGTTGCGCCTTGCTGATGGGGGCACCGTGTGCGTGGCGTGGCAGCCCACGGGTACCGGCCTGGCCCTTGCGCTGTGATGGACCCTGCTTGGCCCCACTCCCGAGGGAGCCCCCAGCACTGCGGTGGGAGGGGGTGACGCTGCTGCCTGATGAATCTATCGCTTATTGGAGGCGCCCCCCATTTCTTTGGGATGGGTCCCCATGGATACCCACCTCCGTACAGGGGATGCTGCCCAGCCACCTCTCTCATCCCTTGCCCCGTCGATGGGCTGGCTGCAGGGAATGTGCTGGCGAGGCAAGATGCAGCATACATTCTTCTGCTCCTTGGGTGGATAAGGACTGAATCAGCTTCTCATTTGGGCACCTAACTGCTCGAGGCGCTCTGAAGATCCGTGCTGTAATTCGCATCTTAATTTTCTTTAGTGTTGCACTGCTTCCCTAGATGGCCTTCTGTAGGTCACGATGTAGCTGAAACAAAGATTTATTGGGTATTTGTAAATTTTATAATTCTTATAGGTTGCTGGGTTTTCTTCATTTTCTAGAACAATTTATTTTTGGCTTGAAACTAAACAGAAATATCAAGTCAAAGAACTTTTCGTAAGGAAGTTAGGGGAGGATCAGAAATAAGGCTTAGAATGGAAAACTACTGGCAAGCTTAAAGGGATGTTATTTGCTTGCAATCTGGTCAGTGTCTTTAAAAAAAAAAAAGTTAAAAGTTGCTGTAGGTTCTACAGTTTAACCTGAAATTCACTGTCAAATTTTGTGGTTTCACAAGATTTTCCTCCTAGACTGTGTGGAAGCCCCATCCAAGCAGGAGAGACCAACTCAACAGACAAAACGGTGAAACAGGCTGTAGACAATCAATCTCTGTAGAGTGTTTCTTTAAATTTTAGCTGCCAATGGTAATATCAGTAAGTAAAACACTTCCAGGTGGAACTGTGTGTTTTACATTGATGATAGCCCTTTAACTTTGGAGTCCTAACTAACGTCATAACTTTTGTGGAGCTGACAATAGTTGCTGCATTCCCAGTCTCCGTTTAGCTGAAAGAATGAGGAGGATTGGAGGGTAAGGGGATTATAAATTATAAAGATTGTGTGTAATGTGACATCACCCTCGGAGACAAGGACAATTTATAAACCATCCCCACAGGGAGCTAAATTACAGCAGTAGACTCATTGTGGTTCTGCACTTACTTCCCCATTGGCTCAAGGATTCCAGATGTTTCACTGCAGTCTGAACAGCAAACTTGGGTGTGAACATAATTGTTCTGTAGTGTTTCAAATCTCTCAACTGCACCTACCACCTAAGTAGAGCTGACAGGGCCATGCTGTGGTGGGAATTGTTTAGACATCACCTGATGTCTTACTGGTGCTCTGTGTGTGAGAACTTCGGTTCAAATGGTATTACACTCAATCTTTCACATTTCATGACTGTCTGCTTGACATCTTTAACTTCTGACTTGTATAAGAGAGCTTTGCCATCCCATTTCATGATAAGCACCACCACTCTACAAAATACACACAGTTCAAAAGAGACAGCATGTTTGCCATCTGGTGTGTAGGATGCCTGCAGTAACATTTAACATTGGTCTTCCATTCTTGTTCCTGAATTTTAGGGACACATTTTTGGCTGTCATTTAGAAACTGGCTGCAGAGGAGTGTGAGAACTCAGAAATGGAAGGTTTAAACATCTATGGTTCTGCACCCAGGACCATATGGCATAGCTGTTTTTATAGAAATGAAACTAAATAGAATAGCCAGCTTTCCAGATTTCCTCTGAGACAGCTGTGTAATGCAACAATGGAAAAAGTCACATTTACAGTTTAGGAAAAGGAAAATCCTAATCTTGCAAGAAACTGTTACGGAATTTATGAACTATTTCTCTCCTAATTCTCTTTGGGTGGGAGTGGGTGGGTTTGAATTCTCTAATAAAGATTCTAGTTATCTGGTAAATGCCTAAACTAAATAAAGCTGCTCAGAAATAAGGGCCGTGTTTGTCTGAATCTCTCAACTATGTAATCACTTCAGTTTTGATCCAATGCTGAATAGCTATGGTAAGCTTAATTGTGAGTTCATCCCAATGTCAGAATTGGCCTTGGAGAAGAGACGCATTTAATTTTCTGGGTTTGAAAACTTATGACAGTACTGTACAATCAAAGGATAACATAGTAGCTATTTAACACAGATTGGCTTTGAGGTTGTGGAAATTTTGATCTTGAGGTTGGACATAATTCTAGAATTTGTGATAGGCACAAATTAGACAAGTTATAAGACTTTCAGAGGCATAGTTATTCATACAACATTGCTCTTAATTCATTTTTATGTTGCCTTTGGTAAATTAGGCCTTATTACAATAAATCACTGTCTGTTTCCTGTCTCTATTAATATTATTATATGTCTTGGAGAAGCAACCAGCTTAACCATTAAAGTTATTTACTTCCAGGTAATAACCATAGGGGAGCCAAGCAAAGAAATCAGTTATAAATAAATTTGTTACTTTTAATATTATAAAAGTCAGGTTTAGAAAACTATAACTGATCACACAAGTTCGGGTCAGAAGGCTCTATCTAGAGAGAGAGCTGAGTTCTCACCACTCCATGAAGCTTGAATCCATCGGGATTCCCAGATGATGGTGGTAGCTGAGGGTCCAGAGTGTGGAGACAGGCAGAGTCCCCAGCATGATCAGTCAGGAGAAGATAAACTCCCAGTGGAACTGATGCAGATGTTGGATACAGGCATCAGAGTACTTACTTAAGCGTGGGTAGGAGTTTTTGTAGGGAAAGAACAATGGTTCAAGGGAGAACACTAGATTTGTTCATTGGGTAAACTGATGGCTCAAGGGAGTATACCAAAGTTGTTTTGTTCAGGCTAGACAATAGGAGCTGATCATTCCTGGCTATGGGCAGTGTTCCTTCAAGGGAGCTCACAGGGCAGTTAGGCAGCATCAGTATTTTGGATACCAATAAAGGATTTTTTACTAGAATTGGTCTGATAACTACTGAGCAGGGGGTGTGCAAGTGTGGGTTCGTTAACGTCTGGAACAGAGATCCCCCATCATGCACTGCTTCCCTGCTTTTCTGGTCCCATAGTTCAGTGCGGTTCTTGCCTTGGAATCTGTTCTCCATTCTGTATGTTAATAGGCATGCCTCCCTGTCCCATCTTTGATGCAGATGAGGCTAGGGGAGTTTCCTTGTCACCCTAGTCTGGAGGGGTTTAGATGTGTCTTCCACTGCCTTTTTTCATTGCTTTTTGTAAGTCTTCTGATTGGCTTTGGTTCAAGCAGAGGTGAGAGGGGGGTGCTTTCGTGAGTCAGACAAGTTGGATACTGCACCCTGGTTCCCCAAAAACAGAGGTAACAGGTAACACTAGTGTCTGAAAGTGATGATAGACATCTTGCTCAATTTCTGGCTTGAACAGAATTCTCTCTGAAGTGCTCTTTTGAGTGGGGACGATGACAATAAAGCAGGGATTACACTTTAAATTCACATTTTAACTCTCTCGTCTTTGTTTTGCTGAAATTGAATGTTTCGGTGACAAGAAGAACTTGACAGTTAACAGCTGAGACTTAGCACTGTTAACCTGTTTGCAGTGGAGTATGGTGCTGATGTGTGCCTGTATCTTAAACTGGAAATGGTCCCCAGTTTACCAGCATAGTATCTTAACAGCACATTTTAAGCTATTGTTGGTTTGATGGATAAACCAAGATTTGATGCTTAGAAAAAGACAGTGCTCAAACTACACTGCATAAATCCAAACCAGTTAGGATCTATTTTTGTTGTCGAAGAAACATCTTCACTCCAATTGTAACTTGAGTTACATATTCAGTGAATATGTACAGCTGAATAAATCCCTAATATTTTTGTTACCACAAATTGACCTATCCCATATTCAGGATTGAATTACAGTAAGCAGTTTGTGATTAGCATCTATTAACTGTACTGATGACACATGCTACAGCTCATTGGACTTCAATATGAATACTCATTACATTTAGTCATTTAAAAAGTTCCTATACTTATTGCAGGCTGATGGTTTACGGTCCTGATCTGAGGTCAATTGAATCAAGTCCTCCTAGGGAGGATAGTATGGTGCACTGTCCAAGCAAGGTTTGTTAATAGCTCTACTTGCATTACATGAATCAAATCCATGTGAGAAATCTACATGTATCAAATCTGAATTCCAAACAAGTCAGTACTTTTGGAGGATATATGTGGGGAAGAGAGGAAGCTGATCAGAAGAGGAAGAGAAATGAGAGGTAGAGCTGACATAACCAGCACTGGGTTGAACTAAGAATTGGGATAACCAGGAATGGGGAAGAGAGCCAGGCAAGATTAGGAGAAGCACCAGGTGGGGTGAAATAACCACTTGCGGTTAAGATAAAGATCAGGGCTAAAAAAGAATGGAAAAACATAGGCTTCACTTCTCTCTTCCCTTCACTCTCCCCTTCACTATCTGTCTAGGATGAGAACCTTACTACTGGAGTACAGCACAGTACTTGGTTCTTGTTTTGACAAACATGTCATCCTATTTTCTTCCCCTTTGACTAGTTAGATAAATTATTCTAATACTGACAGTCCCATTCAAAAGATGAAGGCTCTCCAGAGGAGTGCAGAAGCAGTTGCCTAGCCTGGAGGAAGGCATAATCTGTGAAGACTCTTTCTTTCTTTCTGTTTTTACGTAGTTATCTATTCAGTGATGAATATACAGTGCAATAATACATTGACGAACTATAGTCTATCCGCAGATCTTCATTTTAGATATTTAAGCACTATTCCATTTTATAGAATAACATGTCAAATAGCCTGAAGTGTGTGGGTGTTTTGCTCTTTTTGATCTTGGTAAAACTGTTTGCAAGCTAAATCAAAAATAAACTGATGCAAGGAGTCAACTTTTCCCCATGATGGAAACTGCTTGCGCATCAAAGGCTTAACAAGCTTATATTGTGTCTTATTTTGTGGCTCGTTGTATTTGAAGAGCAGTAGTGAAGTGGTGCATTCAGTTGTCTGCTGAGGTAAAAGATGAAGTTGCTGGTGGAAGACATGCTTTGCTCGACACAATCACAGTCTGTTTTTGTTTTGTTTGTCTTGTCCTGTTTGTGCTATTCAGGCTTGCTGTCCTGTTTGCATTCTGGGTTTTATCCTTATGATCTTCTTGCTCATCTCTTTAATCTCTCACTCTTGTGGTCTTCTATTTTTCCCAGAATTACAAATGGTATAACATCTTCACACATACCTGCAGCATGTTTGCTCAATTCTTGACTCCCTACGTTACCTAAAATGTATCTTCCTGGTAGTAGGTACAGTGGAACCTCAGAGTTACGAACGGACCAATCAACCACACCTTATTTGGACCTGGAAGTACACAATCAAGCAGCAGCAATATAGTACTGTCGTAAACAAACTACTGGGGGGAAAAAAGGGAAAGCTACTGTTCAGAAGAAAAATGTTAAGTTTCAAAACTGTATTAAGTCAATGTTCAGTTGTAAACTTTTGAAAAAACACCATAACGTTTTGTTCAGAGTTATAAACATGTCAGAGTTATGAATAACCTACCTTTCCAAGGTGCTCTTAATTTTAAGGTTCTGTTGTAGTTGACACCTGATCAGGTGTCAACTACCTGAGTTCCCATTGGATAGGTGGAAATGAGGGGGTGGATCAAAATGTCTTCCCCATGAATGTACTGTATCCATGTGGTAGTTGACCATGAAGCAAAACACCGGTGTTGTGTATCCCGCTTTTTCTTCCATGCTTAGATGCTACTAGTAACCAAAGAATCTCTCTTGTTCTCCTCTCCGTTTTTCCTCCATTAAATTCTGCAAATAATTCCATTACCATGCCATAAGAATCCCTGGTTATCAGTCTGTGGCTTGTACCTACAGTTCCAGTTCATGAGAAACTAAGTGTAGTTCATATGGAAAGGCAACTTATTTTATTAACTTATGATAGCATGATCCCACAGGGCAGTGGAGCTGCTATGTGGAACTCTTTTCTTGGCTATTAAAATTCCAAGAAGGATTGCTTTCCATGTAACTTTGGAAATGCTAGATAAAATATTCAACAATAAGAGCGTATAACAGTAGCTTGGTTTGATGAAACTTACAAAATAAAGGAAATTCAGGATTAAATTTCAGCTCTCTACTTTGTCCAAATATTGAGAGCTCTGTTTGCTATTGTATTGTAATTCCTCTCATCTTAAATAAGACTTACTACTTTTGATTTTTGTTGTTACTGTAAAGTATTGACCCTGCTGCAGAAAGGGGGAGGGGAATGGGAACAGATGCGGATGGCAACTGTAAAGTGCAAAAGAGTGAGAAGAGAAAAATCACTGGAGTAAACGTCAAAATTTAAAGTAGGAGAAGCTTTTAAAATAGCATTTCAGGTCTGCCCCCATCCGACTCCCTTGCCGTGAATCCCTTTCCTTTTTTGCCTTGTTTAGGCGGCTTTTATCTTGGTTTTCGCTGCTCAGGTCTCGTGCCCAGAAGCAGCAGGGGGAAGGTGGCTAAGAGCCTTCATGGATATCTCCGAGCCTGCTTGGAGCCTACAGTGGATTCATGCCTAAAGTTAGCTAATGGGAAGTGGGTGGGGACCGTGAGACTTTTTGCTGCTGGGTGTGGGAGCTAACTTCAGGTCTTTAACAGCACTTCCTTTAGTAGCTGGGAAGAACAGGGAGGTGGGGCTGGGAGTGTGGGGCAGAACATTTAGTGTGAAATTGGAGCTGAGATCTCAGATACACATCACTCGCCTTAGAACTCTCACTAAAACTGTATTTCTTTTTATGGTTCTGAGGTAACTTTTTTCATTTTATTCCTTATCCATACAAATGGAACTGAGAATATGAAAAAAATTATATAGAAATAGATATACAAAGTGAAATAAAACACACTATTTTCAGTGTCCATAAGGAAGATAAACTGAAAACCTACATTAGAAAGAAGGTGGTGACTGTGCTCAGAGAACTCTTAACATAAATTCAAGCACAGTAAAGCAAGAATACTAAAATTAATAAAATCAAAAACGTGGATTGATACAAATTGGGATTTTTAGGTAAAATCCCAATTTGAGTTTAATAAAATTCTGAGTTAATGAAACATACTGATGTACAGAAAACTGCCTTCCATTGTTGAAATTCTTAACTTTTTTTACTGTGTTTGTGCAACATTATACCTAATACTGGCTCAATATCAGTTGCGACCGGAGTAAGCCCTTTACGCTGTTGAAACTGAGTAGCCCTTACAAAATTAAAAAAATAATCTTAAACTAAAAATTACATTTTAATCAAACCTCTTACAGAACAAAATGTTAAAGGCTGAGAAGTTAGGCTACCAATAACCAAAACTGCTATGAAGAGAGAATTTGAATTGGTGCCTGAAGTGACCTTTAAAAGGAAGTTTGAAAAGTTCTCTGGTAACTTTTATGAAAGTCAGAGCATCATATTTTCAGCATTTAAAATTCTTACAGAGGGAAGGTATTTTTGCATTTTCACTTCACTGTTTAAACTGAAGTTAAAAAAACCCCACAACCTCCCTATAATCAGATGGCCTACTATGCAAATTAGTACCTAATACACTGCATTATTTTAATTTTATCTATAGAGACTAGATGGAGTCTGACTTGCCAGATTATTGGTCCATCATTTCTGGTAATAGTTAACACCTGACTTCCTTGTAAAGCATTCCCTGTAGTACACCAGACCAAGTGTACATGAAGAGACAGTGAGGAAAATGCCTTTTTTTAACCTCTGGAGTGATCCGTTTTGGCTGAGAAGCCTGAGATATGGCTACCCATACTTTAATGTACAAAAATGTTGTAAATTTAAAAATCTGTAACTTTCTAAAAATTCCAGGGTCTATTTTAACGTGTGCTAATGAATTCCAAATGCTGAGCAAATGCAAGAGGTTAGTGCAAACAGGGAGGGAAAAAGACAGTTTTAAGTTGTTTTTTTACCCACCCAACTAAATGGCACATTGAGTTTGTATTAAATTTTCTAATTGCTGTATTAAAATGTAGTCCATTTGTCACATCTTATTTCATCTGGGTTTCCATTTTCCTTCGCTCCCCCAGATACAAAATGTTGAGGATGTTTCTCTCTCCTTCTGTAAATTTTGTAATTGGTTTTATTTTTCCCTCTGGAATTCTTGGTCCCTTTCACATTCTGACTCTGCCCACCCAAAATCCTTTTGCTACTGCACACACAGCTCCAGGTGATGGACTCCTGTTCAATTTCTCTCAGTCCCTGAAAGGCCTGATTAGTGCATGTGGTGGAATGGGCATGTATTTTTTGTTTTAGGTTTCTTAGCAGGGGGCTAAGAGTTAAATTGACTAGGACTTCGTTGGTTTTGCTGTGAAGGAGATTGAGTACCACAGGGACTTCTGAAAATGCAAAACCTTTAATACCACATCCAGTGTCAATCCATGAACAGTATACAAATACTTTGCAATATCCTTATTTATTTAATCATTGTGTCATACAAAAAGCAATTTCCCTTTGTATTTATTTATCATCTGAAGTCCTGGTCCTTGGAGATTATCATTTCTTCAGCAGTGACCAATGGTGTATTTCTTTGATGTTGAAAATAGGATTGGACTTTCAGTGGAGAATGAACTGATAGGAGTTTCTAAAGATCCTGCTCTCACGCAATCTTGGTTTAAAGTTTTCTTACTCAGCAGACCTATTATATTCAGAGCCATGTTAGTTTACTTTAGTTGCTAAAATGCAGTAATCCTCCCCCAGAGTCAATCTGGCAATGGGAGGTTGAGTTGGATTCAGTTTCCTCTGAATTGATTGCAGAATGGTTTACTAAGTTCCTGTGCAAATTCATTGAAAATAGCACTAAGGGTTTAATTTGAAGACTCCGTGGCATAAATATAACTGAGAGCATAACTTGCCTTGCAGCATCTTTATTACTGGTGCTGACACATGGAAGACAAAGAGCTCACCTGGATTTTCAGTTTGTGTGTTAAATTTGCAGGGCTTGTGATTCTTCCACCAATGTAATATACGCCATCATATGCCAGCAATGCCCCTCTGCTATGTACATCGGCCAAACTGGACAGTCTCTACGGAAAAGGATAAATGGACACAAATCAGACATTAGGAATGGCAATATACAAAAACCTGTAGGAGAGCACTTCAACCTCCCTGGCCACACTATAGCAGACCTTAAGGTGGCCATCCTGCAGCAAAAAAACTTCAGGACCAGACTTCAAAGAGAAACTGCTGAGCTTCAGTTCATCTGCAAATTTGACACCATCAGCTCAGGATTGAACAAAGACTGTGAATGGCTTGCCAATTACAGAACCAGTTTCTCCTCTCTTGGTTTTCACACCTCAACTGCGCACACATATATATATACCTGCCCCTGGATATTTCCATTACATGCATCTGAGGAAGTGGGTATTCACCCACGAAAGCTCATGCTCCAAAACGTCTGTTAGTCTATAAGGTGCCACAGGATTCTTTGCTGCTCTTTCATGTTAGAAGTAAATGGAGCACATCTGATTTGGAAACTGAACCCCACAGTAGTTAGTCACTCTGAACATAAATGCACTAAAATGGTTTGAAGGAAATGGATCATGATACACCACTTTATCTTCATTCATAACTGTGTTAGGAAATAAACTTTGTACTTTCTGAAAGTTATTGGCATATGTATAAGTCTGTCGTCTTAACTTATTGTGAGTGTTAAATAGTGTGGACCTTCCTATTCTGGTAGATAGTGAAATAAGGGCAGTACAGCTGTTAATCAAAGTGTCAGACTGCTTGGCTGGGGACGAAATCCAGCCCAGAACAAAGAAAAGAAATGATTTTGTGACTTAAAATGCTTTAAGTATGTGCTATATCGCAATGTTAGTGCTTTGAGCAATACTGCTGTCCAATGAAGCAATGGATGAGGATAATGCTACCATAGAAAATGCAATATTTTAGTGTTCTCCTGCAATGAGTTCACTTGCTATAAAACTGTTACGGGGGTTGTTTTTAGATAAGAGTGACATCTAGTCTGTCAGCCACATTCTAACTCATGAATGTAGCTAGGATAATGCAATGTAAAGCACCTCTGCATTCTTAGCATGTAAAGGCTAATTATGGAGGTGCTGAGTAAAAGTAAAAACTGTGGGTGCTGGCCTAGTGTTGTAGCAAGAACATAAGATCTCTAGTTGTGAGTTGGTAAAGGATGGTTCCTTCTAGCAGTAATGTGATTTTCCTGGTTTTAGAGGGTGTGAGGGAAGATACATATTAGCATCAGCGCATCGAACAGCAGCACCGGTGTTTGCAGAGATTACTGTTTGCCTGCATTTCAAACTACAGCCATTGTGGGGAAGATGCTCATAGATGAAAGTGTTGTAGAATAATGAAGCGTGATCAGAAACCTACTTTAGTTCCATGCCACTTTATCCGAGCAAGGTGGTCTAATAATTTGACAAGCTGAGGCACTTTGTGAATAAATTTCATTTTCTAAGGAGAAGTAAAGGAATGAGAAGAAAAGGGGTTTTTTTTGTGTGCTAAATTGTGTATTTTGCTTCTGATTTCAGGACAAAATGTCTAGTAATGTTGTAGTTACTATGGCTGTGATTGTATGCTGCAGTGACTTGACTTCACAGTTGTCTGAGAGCTTTCCTTTCTCCACTCTACTTCAAATTGTGGGCTTGATTGAAAAAAAATTGTTATGGGGAGATTGTGTTTTGACTTCTGCTGGACTGGTAGCCAATAAAACTAAAGTTCACTTTTTCCCCTCCCTGTAATTCTGTGCTTTTTCAGAAGATAGTCCTTTTACTTCCTCCCTCTGCAAGGCCACTTGTCAAACTTGATGATTTTTCAGTTGTCCTGGAGTAGTAGCCGGACAATGACTTAAAAGCACATCGTCTCCAAAGCTGAGTGTGCTGGTTTCTGGCTCAGAGATGCTGCATGCGTAAAGGACTAGGTTTGGTCATGAATCCCCTGTGTTACTAGCAGGTCCAGCCTTTCCCATGGCTTTTCTCACTGCACTCCACTTGCTTTCTTGTCTTCCTCACTGCTCTGACGTCCTTCCTGTGTTCTGCTTTGTTCATCACCTCTGCTGTTGCTCCTGCTTATAGCACTTGCCCAGCAACACAGAGGGAAGTACTGGAAAAGTGAAACTGCCACAGCTGACCAGTTTTGTCCTGCATGCGCTGTGGAGGAACAGTGCAGTCATATAGATGCCAATCTTCCATGGCTGCTCAGATGGTAGGGACTCTGGAGTTGTGAGCTACTAAATGCATCTCTTCATCCCCTGCATTCTCAGCTGCTGTGGAGGAATGCAGCTCTGCTGTTCTTGCTGGTGCCTTTCACACTGCTGAGGGGATGAGAAGCACTGGTACACATGTAATCCTGATCAGGTGTTGCTGGGGTTTTGTCCCAGAGACAGCACACTATGTTGTCTCAAAGTGGTTTACTAGTGTGAGTAACTAGAAACAAGAAGGGCTGTATCTATATTTCTGGTTGCACTTTCAGCTTTTCAGTTTGGTTTCTAGTATCTAATACTAAGAAAGGATTGGCAGAAGAGAAGAAAGAGGAGGCCAAAATAATGGAGGTGGGGTCAGGGTCAATTTAACCCAATAGAGTGTCTTGTCAGTTAGACAAACATCACTTCCCTGGAGCTTTAGAGATGTGAAAGAAGCAATAGGGGGTATATCTCACTTGACTGACTTTAAGAAAAAAAAAAAAAGCAGCATTACTCTTTGCTCTTAAAACTTTTTTCATCCAATTTTTCACTGAGATATCGTCCCATTATGACAGATTGAGATGTCTATTCAGTCATCGCCTTTATGCTTTCAAACCATGATACTTGTCCCACAGCCTTTGTATTGCAATGCCTTATAAACATTGGTTTGAATTATGATATGCTATACAGTCTGCTTAGCTAATGATGAAATGTAACGTGCATGATAGAGGAGATGACTGGCATCTAGTAATGAGATACAGAGCACTTCCACTTCTGGGTTGCTGCTTTTTTCCTGTCCAGATTGGTAATGGCTGGCAGTCAAAGTAGCAACCAGCTTAGCTATCCAGTCATATATAAAATATGTTGCTCTTAGTCCATTTCCTAGTGGGCAGGTGTCCATGTTACATAAATCCTCAAAATATTATTATTAAGTATTAAAATTAATACTCTTGTTGACAATCCTGAGTATAGAAACAAAGGAATTAATGGGTGGAGAGAGTAAGCCACTCCCTCTTTTTGAGGTGATCCTGCCAAATTGTTACAGCCGATGGTTCAGGACTATGAAGAAGCTTTTTCATGGGCACCATGAGCACGAAACGTACACTGTGTGCGTGCGCGTGTGTGTGCGTGCGCGTGTGTGTGCGTGCGCGTGTGTGTGTGTGTGTGTGTGTGTGTGTGTGTGCGTGCGCGTGTGTGTGTAAGTAAAACTGTACAAAGAAATTCTTGCTTTAAGTTTAAAAAAACTGATCAAAGGGATCAGTTTTCTTGATTATGATCTGTTTGAAGTGGGAGGGCTGGAAGAATTAAAAAAAAATCCCCAAACCTTCATATTGCTAGAATAGATCTTTACGCACCATATTTGTATAGTAAGGTTCAGAATTACACTGTTCTGGAACTTGCTGTGTTCAATCCCAGACTCATGTCAAAACAATACTGTTTGCCATGATCAGTGATGGTTTAAGCCAAAAATTTGGCAAATGTCCCAGGGCTAGAAACCAATGTAATGTGCCATTGGGGAATCTTGAATGAAAGGACTGAGAGGAGTATGTTCACCTAACCAGTAACTTGACTTAAGCTTTATCTACGCTTTAAATGCTACAGCAGCCCAGTGCTGTAGCATTTCAGTGTAGACCCTCACTACAGTAATAGGAGGGGTTCTCCCAGTGCTGTAGTTAATCCACCTCCCTGAGAGGCAATAGCTAGGTCAATGGAAGTGTAGATGTGCGGACTCGCCCCTGCGGCGCCTCCTTCTGGTTGTCCTTGGGTGAATTAGCTCACTTCCAGCCAGGACCACCCTCTGCAGGCTGGTGATCCGCCTGTCGTCTTGGCCCCTGTGTCCTTCCCCGGACTCCGGTGCCCTTTTAACTGGGGTGCTGCCCCATAGCAGTACCCCACCAATCTGAGTCGCCCCTCCCTGGGGAACCCCCAACCCACTATCCCCACCTTGCCTCAGTTTTGGCTACTGCCCAGTCTCCATCTAGCCCCTGTTCACTGGGGCAGACTGCAGTATCAGCCACTCATCATAGGCAAAGGGGTTTGGACTTGCTGCCCCCTGCAACTCCCAGTACCTCTTGGCCTGGGGCTTTCCAGGCAGGAGCTCCCCAGCTCCTCTGCCTTTCCCCAGCCCTGCTCCACTCAGGTACCCTGTGTCTAGCTCTCTGCAGCCAGGCCCTTTTTCTCTCTACAAGCAGAGGGAGACTACTTGCTCCTGGCCTTTTTATACAGGCCAGCTGTGGTCTGATTAGGGTGTGGCCCAGCTGCTGCCACTTCCCCAATCAGCTCAGCTTTTAGAGCTGCAGCTTTCAAGCCTGCACAGGCTGCTTTTTAAACCCCTCAGGGCAGGAGCGGGTAACCACCCTGCTACAGGAAAAGTCCTGCCTGCCTAGTTCCCGGAACCCAATAGGTACAGGAAGAACGTCAGTTTAGCTACATTACTCAGGGATGTGGGTTTTTCACACCCCTAAGCGACATAGCTGGGTTGACCTAACTTTTCAGTATCAGAGAGGTAGCCGTGTTAGTCTGGATCTATAAAAGCAGCAAAGAATCCTGTGGCACCTTATAGACTAACAGATGTTTTGGAGCATGAGCTTTCGTGGGTGAATACATCTGATGAAGTGGATATTCACCCACAAAAGCTCATGCTACAAAACATCTCTTAGTCTATAAGGTGCCACAGGATTCTTTGCTGCTTTAACTTTTCAGTGCAGACCAGCTCTTACCATGACACGTGAGGAACAGATATATTATGGGTAGATGGTGTGTAGCACAGAAGGCTTGTGTGTATGTGCCTGAGGAGAATCCAAGAGATGCATGAAGAGTTGTCACATTTATTGTAAGATGTATTATTTTGCCTACTAATTATTTAATCAGCATTTTAGTGTGGGGATAGTGTCAGGATTAAGAGTGTAAACAGTTTAATCTCCCTTCACTTTTTCTGGGGAAAGTGTATGGGGCATTTTAAGTTAATTTGTACCCTTGAAGGAGTCACCACTGCGTCAATACGTTGTCTTGAGATACTAGACTTCTTGTTCCTGATATAGTTTATGTAGTAAATGCAGCATATGTTGGAAGAGGGTTGGTCAGAATGATTAATATAAAGAATCAGGAATTTTGTTTGTTAGGGTGTAGGAGAGCCTAAGTTTTGGTTGGTTGGGTTTTGTTTTTAAGTCCCATCAGAAAATACATGAATTGGATCGTAAGGCATAGATTGGTATTTCTAGAGCATGAATCCCTCAGAACAGCTGTTCCACCTTTCATAAACCTAGTGCCAGCTTGATATAGCATGATGTTTACAACCCTTTCAGTACTATCACTTTTCCAGGCACTGTGTCTGTCTCAGTCTAAGTGAGGTGTAGATTCTTTTCTGATGTCATCTTTGATTCATCATGGCAAGAGACTAAAGCAACCTTAATTCTTACATTTCCTTACTTGACTACTTAACCTACATCAGTGTTTCATAGATTAGTTGGAATTTTAGTGAGCAGGCTCTCAAGTGCTCATTTCTGAGTGGGTAAGATTTTTAAAAGTGCTCTCCCCTTCCGTCTCAAATATTTGTAAACATTTCCTGATTACCTAAAATGCATCTAATTTAAGTTTATGCAGATTTTCCACTAGTGCAGGTAGAGATGTAGTTAAAAAGCAGTTTGGCTTTTAAACTAAGTATTTATCCCAGTTAGTGAAACGGTTTTTAATGACAGGGTAGCTTGTCCACATGATATTCTGGGAATTGTGCATCTGGCATAGCTTCTATAAAGGCAGGACTAGTGATGAGATTAAAATCAAACACTTTGAGACTCAAGTGAGGCTTGAGCACGCTTGTAGCTAAGTAGAACCTACTTTGAAATAGATGTTTCACCAAACTATACTGCCTCCCACTAGGGTGGTTTACAAGTCCCAAATGGAAACCAGGCTGGCTGGGAATGGGGATGAGAGAGCAAGAGGGATCTGACAGCAGCAAGTACCTGTCCTGGGATGGGGGAATTCCTAAAGGTAGGGGAGAACAGGAGGAGGCTGCTTCTTAGCCCGTGTGATAGCACCAGCAAGAGGTGGCAGATCTTGTTACTTCTCAGGACTGGTGCTATTTGCATATCTCAGGCAGCTTTTCTTTGTGGGAAAGGAAACTTTAGTAAAGTGAAAAATAACCTGTTTACTTATTGAGACCATTTTTTGTCCTCTGCCCTAAATAACTTGGCTTCTAAATTGTACCTCCATTTGCTTATAGTTTTAAAACTAGTAGTGTAGACTGGATTTTTGTTTTGGACATTAAGCTAAAAAGCCAGGATTTTAACACCGGCTCGTTGATTTGAAAGCTGATACAGCTCTCCAAGAGTCGGACAGCCTTCAGAATGTTCCCTTCAGCCTCATCAGTAGTCACCTTTGCTACCACTACATGGGCCTTTCTTCTCTTCACCCCAAACTGAAATGCCATCTCTTCGTCCTTTTGTCTTTCAGATTTAGCCTTGGAATCAAATCCATCTGACCATCCCAGAGCAAGCACAATTTTCCTGAGCAAGTCTCAAACAGATGGTAAGCGAATGCTTGTTTCACTTTTTGAAAGGAGGTGGGAGAGCAGTGAAAAATAACTGGATATTTGAACTGCGGGTCAAGCTGAGTCATAGAAACGTAAATTGCCTTTGTGTTTAACCTGAGTCACAGCAAGAAATTACTAGCTTAAAAATTTGCAGCTCTTCATAGTAATGTCTTCATAGGCTGTTTTATTATGACTGTGCCATTTGTGCTTTATGGGTATCAAATATCAGGAGATTCAAGCTTCTTGATTTCCAGTAGTTTGAGAGAACAGGTTTGCCTTACCTCACTTTGGTATTTAGCTGCAGAAGACAGTTGTTTTATGACCAGGGATTGAAAAAAATCTCCTTGCAAGTGGGAAGCTTGCCCCAATGAATGGTGGGCCGAAGCCATGAATTCTGTAAGGGACACTATCTGTTTGAAATCTGTTCACTTTTGTAAGTGTTTAAGTAGTTTCGGAAAGCACACCTATTCTTGAGCCCCCCTTAAACACATGCATAGATTTACTAACTTAAAAATTTTTCCCTTTTCTGTGAAGACCCACACATTGGAAACTGACTATTCAGGGTAAACAGTGAAGCTATCTGATCACAAAAGGCTGTTGAATGCACAAGCTAAACAAACTGAAATAATGGAGAAATATATTCTCATCTTTCAGTTATAGAAATCTGTTATTTGTAATGATGATAGTGTTAAAAATCAGTGATTTAAACTGATTGGTCCCTTAAGATTCACTTTTCTTTTAAAGTTTTTAACCCTTATTTGGAATGTTATCTTTGCAACCATAAGAATTAAGGACCTATTTGCCTTGACAAAAAGCTTCAGTGTGGCTGCTGCTTGCTTATAGTTCTGCCAAAGAACAGTAGAGTTAAATTGACAAATCTGTAAATTTCGGAGCTGCTATTCAGAATCCCCTTTCTAGGGAGATTCAGTAATGTCAGCATCATGATTATGCTGATTGGGAAGTCTGTAAGTGATAGAGGTGGGCACTGAAGTTAGTCATGGAAAGGAGGACTCCACCTACTCCCACCCTACCAAAAAGCCCCCCCAAAAGAGGTAGAGGTTGGGACAGCTATAGAGATGAAGTTGCAAATATTAGAACTTAGTTTAAAGTGGCATTTGGATACTATCAGAAAACTTGACACATTTGGGAATGTGGTTTACTTGTGCAGTATGCAGTCTTTAAGCCATGCCAGAAATATGTTAAACTATACGAAAGTCCTGCTGGCGGAGGCTCAGTCTTAAACGTGGGTCTGACATGTTCAGTATTACTTGGAACTGATGTATAAACATTTGTTTTAGAAAAGTAGTATGGATCTGCTAAGGATTAGTAACTGTTAGCGCTATGGTGGACAGGACTTTTGCATGAGTAGAAGATGCAGAACCTTTTATTTAGAATGTACTGGGTCTGCTTTATTTCTGAACATTTTGCCAGGTCAATAAAATCAATTATTTCTACTTTGAGACATTAACACTTATCCGGGCCAGCAATTCTTGTTTGTTTAAAAGTGGTAGTTTATACATTGGTGTCAAATGTGCTAGTTTCTGTACAGACAGGTAGGAAGACAGTCTCTGCTTTCAGGAACTAGCAATCCGTAAAGTCAAAGGTTGAAGGTTTGGAAAGAGTATGTTGTACAAGCTGATAGCCAGACTGCTCATTATTTTTCAACTTGTTCTGTACATATAAATATTCCCAACTGCTCCCTATGCTTAGCTAGTTTTAGTTCTGTTTACTGCTGCTACTTTATAGTTGGCTTTTAATCCTTATTGTATTTTTAAAAAGACCAACACAGTATCATGAGAAAATTGAAGTAGTTCCAACCCTCGTGTAGACTTTATCTAACAAATAAAAACGTGGCCAGATGGCCATGAGCTTTGGCTTGTCATTTTTGGAATGAGAAGTCCCCTTTCACCTTCTGTTAAGTCTGTGGCATAAAAAGATTGCATGACAGGTCCCTCACCAAAGGCTCTTAAGCGAAGTAAATTGTCATGGGATAAGAGGGAAGGTCCTCTCATGGATTGTAACAGGTTAAAAGATAGGAAACAAAGGGTAGGAATAAATGGTCCATTGTCAGAATGGAGAGAGATAAATAGTGATGTCCCCCAGGAGTCTGTACTGGGACCAGTTCTATTCAGCATAATCATAAATGATCAGGGAAAAGGGGTAAACGGTGAGGTGGCAAAATTTGCAGATGATACAAAAATCACTCAAGATAGTTATGTCCCGGGCAGACAGAGAGGAGCTACAAAAGGATCTCTCAATACTGGGTGACTAGGCAACAAAATGGCAGAGGAAATTTAATTTGATAAATGCAAAGTAATGCACATTGGAAAACATAATCCCAACTATACATATAAAATGATGGGGTCTAAATTAGCTGTTATCACTCAAGAAAGAGACCTTGGAGTCATTGTGGATAGTTCTCTGACCACATGCATTCAGTGGTGCCATGACAGTCAAAAAAGCAAGCAATGTTTGGAATCATTAAGAAAGGGCTAGATAAGAAGACAGAAAATATTATATTGCCCCTATATACGGCCCACATGTTGAGTACTGCATGCACATGTGGTTGCCTCATCTCAAAAAAGATGTATTGAATTGGAAAAGGTTCAGAAAAGGGCAACAAAAATTATTAGGGATATGGAACAGCTGCCATATGAGGAGAGATTAATAAGACTGGGACTCTTCAGCTTGGAAAAGAAACAACTAAGGGGCGGATGATTTGAGGTCTATAAAATCATGACTAGTGTGGAGAAAGTGAATAAGGAAGTGTTCTTTACTCCTCCTCATAACACAAGAACTAGGGATGACCCAATGAAATTAACAGGCAGCAGGTTTAAAACAAACAAAAGGAAGTATTTCTTCACACAACGCACAGTCAACCTGTGGAACTCTTTGCCAGAGGATGTTGTGAAGGCCAAGACTATGACAGGGCTGAAAAAGAACTAGATAAGTTCATGGAGGGATAGGTCCATCAATAGCTATTAGCCAGGATGAGCAGGGATGGTGTCCCTAGCCTGTTTGTGGAAGTGGCTGGGTTTTTTCTGAACCTCTGAAGTCTTCCCAAAACGGAGGTAGTTATCCTTGAACTGTGTGGTAGGGCCAGAAGTTGATGCTGAGAATATTTCCATCTATGCATATGAAAACTAACAGCTAGTTGTAAAATGTGCCCAACTTTTACAGATGATAAAAGCTTTACATTCAAGGCATTCTCAAGTGTTTCTGGCTGCCAAATAGTTCAGTTAGCTTCCATACGTATTTTCAACACTTCTGCATTTTTTAGAAGACTATACAACTGAAATAGTGCAATTCTTAATTGTGGTTCTAAACTGAGTTTAGACTCTGTCATTTGATTTTATTTGAGCAACAGTATAATTTCCATTATCTGAATTGCCTTTATCCAGAAACGCTAGTTATACAAGGCCACAGTATCTCTCCCTCCCCCTGGAAAAAGCTGGGTTAGTTATCACCTACTGTCTGGTTAACATCAAGGTTGCAGGAACTGGGATTTGGGAGGATTTCTAGAGATAGGAATGAGAAAAGTAAGGTGTGGGGGGAGAATGAGAGAACATGGAGGAGGAGAGAGCAAGAAAGAAGTGAGGGGTTCAGTGAGAGGACAGAGGGAGACTTGATGGGCTAAGGAAAATGAATGGGGCAGGAGGAAGGTGAAAGGGAGACAATGGAAAGGAAAGGAGGAGGCAGGGGGTGGGGGTTAGCTGCAATGGGGAATAGCTTCCTTGTTGCTGCTTGAGCGCTTCCTGGCACTGCAAGCCCCAATGGACAGGGCCAGTCCTACCCCTCCCTGTTTGTACTGGTGCTTGCAGACTGTGAGGCTGTCAAGGATGCTCCCCGTTTCCTTACCCTTCTCTTTACCTCCCTTTGGGCTCTGTCCATGCAGCATGGCTGCAGCATGCAAGATCAAAGCACAGGAAGGCCTGACCACTGCCTCTTGCTTCCTCTGGCTTCTAGCATTAAATGCTCTGGCACTTCCATTTATCCAAATGCCCAGTTATCTGAAAGTTTTGGCTGTCCCCAGGTCATTTGGATAAGTGAGAGAGTACTTTATTCATAATGGCTTTGTGAAACATTTAAAAACAAACGTGTTGATTTTGTCCTCAAAACTGAATTCCTGATGTGGAAAGTACAAGAACTAAAATAGCATCCGGTGTGTTGCTTGTTTATATTTTGGGAAAACACTGCAGCTTGCTTGATACCACTGCATGCCTTGCTATGGAACTTCTTATTTTATAACCGAGTTCATTTTCCTCCCCCATTCCTAGTGCGAGAGAAGAGGAAGAGTAACCACATCAATCATGTAAGTAAAACAAACCATCAGACATAAGATGTTTAAGGGATACTGTCAACTTGGAATTTAGTCAAATTTCAAAAACACATTCAAAGTAGCTGTAAGTCCTTTATGTACCCCAAAGTCCCTGCAAACTTTATTGATTATACAATTACCTTTTCCAAGTTTTAAACCCTTCCACAATCATTTCATTCCTACATTGCTTTGTGAAAGATCTACGCAAATGGAGAAAACAGACACAGGAGAGCACAGTGATGAATGAGCTGTCAAAACATAAAATAGCATTTTTTTTTCAGTTATACTGACCTTCTGTATTAATTGTAAACAGTAGTGGGGGGAAAATTCAGACAAGTGTGATTCTTAAATTGATCTCTCTTTAAAGCAGAAGTAAAACCACGTACATTTAAAAACTGAGATTACAAGCTATTTAAACCTTAATTCAACAAAGATTTGCTATTGAGTGCTGCTATCTAAAGGCAATTTTAGGAAATGCAGCTAGTCTTCATTGAAGTAATGACATTTCTTCAGTGCAAACTGTCTTGTTAAAAGGAAGAAAAAATTGAGCGATGGCTTCTAATAAACAGAAGGAAGTGATCTGACTCTTCACAAGTGCTGAGCATCCATCCATAGCACCACTGCAGCTCTCACTGAAGTCAGGTATTCAGCACCTCTGGAAATTGGGCCCATGATAACCTGGCAGTAACTTTTTAGTAAACAGAACTGTTCTGAGCTTCTCATTTGCTGATACTTCACACATCTAGCTCATTTTCTCCCCCCCCCCCTTTTTTTTTTTCCTTTTTGACATCTCACCAGAGAGAGAGATGCATGAGACTATTATGCCACTGGATAATAGGTCAGGGAGATGTCTTCTAAGAACTTACACTCTTGGTACTTAAAAAAAAAAAAAAAACAAACTTAAATTAGTAAAACTGCTTTGGTGCTGCAAGTTTTTGGATGTGCCATTGAAAGTGAAATGTATATGCCCACATTGGTAGCACAATGACTTGTGTATTTTGTCATTCTTAATTTATATCTATATCTATGAAAATAAGTTCCAGTTCTTCTTCGAGTGCTTGCTCATATCCATTCCAATTAGGTGTGCGCGCGCTGCTTGCACGTTCGTCGGAGACTTTTTACCCTAGCAACACTCGGTGGGCCAGCAGGTCGCCCCCTGGAGTGGCGCCGGTATGGCGCCTGATATATACCCCTGCTGGCCCGCCCACTCCTCAGTTCCTTCTTACCGCCCGTGTCGGTCGTTGGAACTGTTTAGCACGGCTAGCCGTTCTCCACCTCCCTAGTGTTTCACTCTTCTGCAGTCTTGTGTATATAGTTTAGTTATTACAGTAATAGTTCTAGTTATAAAGTTAAGTAAGTACAGTTGTAAATAGTTATACTGAGGATCGGGGGTTCGCCCCTTTTTCCTCCCCGCGGTGCCGGGGCCCATGCCCGGTTCACCCGGCTTTAAGCCTTGTGCGGCCTGTCATCAGCTGATGCCAACAGGAGACCCGCACGACTCCTGCCTGAGGTGCCTAGGCAAGTCCCACCTTGTGGACAAGTGTCGGATCTGCAAGGCGTTCAAGCCCTGAACGAAGAAGGAGCGAGACAGTCGCCTGAAGCAGATCCCGATGGAGGCAGTGCTGACTCCCCCACCGTCGGCACCAACTCCGGCACCGGGACCAAGTGTCGCCTCCGCTCCGGACCGCCCGGCACCGGCGAAGGCTCCAACTTCCCGCTCGACACCGGCCCGGCACCCTAGCCGGCACCGCTCCCTCTCCCCGAGGAGCAAAAAGCACAGGGCTCCTGCGGTGCCTGCAACTGCACCACAGTCAGAGCGTGCCTCAAAACCTGACCGCCCGGCACTGTCATCCACCGTGGCACCGAGCGTCGTCGCACCGTCAACTCCGGCCCCTCAGAGACCGTTGAATCCGGTGCCCTTCAGCTCCCCAGTGAGGGCAGGGGTCGAGCTTGTCACGCCCTCCACGCCGGAGACCTCCTCAGCGGCACGCGACATCATCGCATTGACAGAGCCTGAGCTGCCCCAACCCCTGGCACCGCCGGTGTGGGTTATCCAATCGCTGGGCAAGCCCGCCATGGTACGGCCGCATTCCCCGGGTACTACCGGGCATTGGTCCCGTTCCAAATCGAGGGACCACTCCCAGCGTCGGCGCTCGAGATCTAGATGCCGCTCGCAGTCCCGGGACTGCTACCTGCGGCACCGGTCGTACTCGCGGCACCGCTCAAGATCCCGGTCGCTGTCGTACTACTCTCAGCACCGGTCTAGATCACGGCACCGACTTTCATACCGCAGCCGATCCCGGCACGGCAGTGGACGGCACTGGTCGACCTTCCGGCACTGAGCCGGTAGCAGGTCCCGGTCTAGATCACGGTACCGCCATGACTCCGGTACCGTTCACCAGCACCGCGCAGCGACGTCGGGATCCGCAGAGGCCTGCCACAGTCATCGGCGGCTCCTCCATGGCCTTCGAGGCACTCGTCCGCTTCTTCCCATATGGACAGCGCCTCTTACGGGGGTTCGGATGTGCACACCCGCACGGACCAGGGTCCACCTCAATGGTCCTTTTGGGCGCCCTGGGCATACCACCAAGCCCAGGGCAAACCTTCGGGACAAGCTCGCTCCAACCCATCGGAGCGTCGTGCACCAGAGGCCACAATCAGTCGCCCCCCCCACTCAGGTATGGAGGAAGACCCCACGGATACCCTGGGGCAGCAGGATGTCCGGGAAACGGAGGCCCCTCTGGACGAGGCTTCCATGCAAGAACCACTCCTCCCTGGGGTGTCTTCGTCCTCGTCCCCGGATGAGGCAGTAGCGGGCACATCTTCATCAGGGCCCCCGCCGGTCAATCTCAGGGCACATCAGGACCTGCTGAGGCGAGTGGCCCAGAACATAAACCTTCCTGTAGAGGAAGTCCCGGAAGTAGAGGACCTGGTAGTAAGCATCCTCTCAGCGGAGGCACCGACCAGGGTAGCCCTCCCCTTCATTAAGTCGATCCAGGCGAAGGCGGACACCATCTGGCAGTCTCCGGCCTCCATTCCACCCACTGCCTGCGGCGTGGAAAGGAAGTATATGGTACCATCCAAGGGGTATGAGTACCTTTACGTACACCCCGCTCCCTGCTCCTTGGTGGTACAGTCAGTCAACGAGCGGGAACGCCACGGCCAACAGGCTCCTGCACCAAAATCCAGGGAAGCCAGGCGCATGGACTTGCTGGGCCGTAAAATTTATTCTGCTGGAGGCCTTCAGCTCCGTATGGCGAACCAGCAGGCCCTCCTGAGCCGTTACAGCCACAACACCTGGGAGGCTGTCGGCAAATTTACAGAGCTGCTCCCCCAGGACTCACGCCAGGAATTTTCATCTCTCCTGGAAGAGGGCAGGAGGGTCACCAGAACCTCGCTACAGGCATCCTTAGATGCCGCAGATTCAGCAGCGAGGACCCTGGCGTCGGGCGTAGCCATGCGCCGTATATCGTGGCTGCAGTCTTCCGGACTACCGCCGGAGCTACAATACATGATCCAGGACCTGCCATTCGACGGGCAGGGCCTCTTCTCTGAAAAGACGGATCCCAGGCTACAGAGCCTGAAGGATAACCGGGTCATCATGCGTTCACTGGGAATGCACACGCCCCATACCCAGAGAAGGCCATTCCGCCCCTACCATCAGCGCACTTACCCCCCCGCCTCACCCCAGACAAGATTTCAACCGGAGGTGAGGCCGGCCAAATCGTAGACGGCAGTCAGGTCCTCAAAGGGGTAACACTTCCGGGTCCAAAAAGCCACCGCAGGGACCCAAGGCGAACTTTTGATGGTGCGCCCGAGAGCAGCTTACCAATCCCCTCTCTGGATCCACTTCATTTGCTCAACCGCCTCTGCCACTTCCTACCATCATGGTCCCAGCTAACTTCGGATCGTTGGGTCCTGAGCACGGTGCAGTTTGGTTACCATCTTCAGTGTGTTTCTCCACCCCCCCTCCCATCCTCCCTCCTTGTCCCTCTTCAGCGACCCCTCTCACGAGCAACTTATCGTCCAGGAGGTTCGCAAGCTCCTGTCCATTGGGGCTATAGAGGAGGTGCCAAGGGAGCCAAGGGGAAAGAGGTTTTATTCCCGGTACTTCTTAATCCCCAAGTCAAAAGGGGGCCTACGACCCATCCTGGACCTGCGAGGCCTGAACAAATTCATCAAAAAGTTCAAGTTCCGCCTGGTAACCTTAGGAACCATCATCCCTTCCCTGGATTCCGGAGATTGGTACGCCGCTCTGGACATGAAGGATGCGTACTTCCACATTGCGATCTTCCCCCCGCACAGACGGTATCTCCGCTTTGTGGTGAATCAGGACCACTACCAGTTCACGGTCCTCCCCTTCGGGCTCTCCTCGGCCCCCCGGGTATTCACCAAGTGTATGGCGGTCGTCGCTGCTGCCCTGCGACGTCGTCGTATCCATGTCTTCCCTTACCTCGACGACTGGCTCATTCGAGGCACGTCAGAAGCACAGGTGACCGGGCACATCACCATCATCACGGAGCTGTTTGTGAGCCTAGGCCTGACCATCAATCCGGACAAGTCCACTCTGGTCCCTACGCGGAGCATAGAATTCATAGGGGCAGTGCTGGACTCCAACCTCGTGACGGCCAGCCTCCCCCGGCACCGATTCCAAGCCACAGTGTCCATGGTCACAAGCCTGCGGGCCTTCCCGACCACATCTGCTTGAACGTGCCTCGCGCTCCTGGGGCACATGGCCGCATGCACCTTCGTCACCAGACATGCAAGACTCCGCATGCGCCCGTTGCAGACCTGGCTCGCATCGGTCTATCGACCAGGCAGGGATGCCATAGACACAATCGTAACGATTCCACCGAATGTTCTAGGCTCCCTAGGCTGGTGGACAACGCCCTCCCAAGTGTGTGCGGGCCTACCGTTTCACGCCCCACAGCCCTCAGTGTCCCTGACAATGGACGCATCATCGCTGGGCTGGGGTGCGCACCTGGGGACCCTGCGTACACAGGGTCTGTGGTCACAGAGAGAGTTGACTCTTTACATCAATGTGCGGGAGCTGCGGGCCGTTCGCCTAGCATGCCAGGCATTCCAATGCTATTTGCACGGTCGTTGTGTTGCGGTATTCACGGACAACACAACGGCCATGTATTACATCAACAAGCAGGGCGGGACCCGGTCCTCCACGCTGTGTCAGGAAGCAGTACGCCTGTGGGACTTTTGCATAGCCCACTCTATTCATCTAGTGGCCTCCTTTCTCCCGGGAGTGCGGAACACCCTGGCGGATCACCTGAGCAGATCCTTTCTGTCCCACGAATGGTCCATCCGTCCGGACGTCCTCTATGTCATTTTCCAGAGGTGGGGGTTTCCCCAGATAGACCTGTTCGCCTCCAGATCGAACAGGAAATGCCAGGTGTTCTGCTCTCTACAGGGTCACTCCCCGGGCTCCCTGTCGGACGCGTTCCTCGTACCGTGGACGGGTCATCTTTGCTACGCCTTTCCACCCTTCCCTCTCATCCATCGAGTCCTGATCAAGGTCCGGAGAGACAAGGCCCGCCTCA
This sequence comes from Gopherus flavomarginatus, assembly GCF_025201925.1. Lineage (NCBI taxonomy): Eukaryota > Metazoa > Chordata > Testudines > Testudinidae > Gopherus > Gopherus flavomarginatus. Next base: position 18,705,492 of record NC_066626.1, on the reverse strand, counting down.
TCCTGATCGCTCCGGCGTGGCTGCGGCAGCCTTGGTACACCATGCTGCTTGATCTGTCTCTGGCGAATCAGATTACCCTACCTCTTTGGCCGGACCTGATCACGCAGGACTTCGGCAGGATGCGCCATCCGGATCTACAGTCCCTCCATCTGTCTGCATGGCTCCTGGCTGGTTAAGCCAGTCCGAGCTGCGCTGTTCCGATGCAGTACAACAAGTGTTGTTGGGCAGCAGGAAGCCTTCCACGCGTTCAACCTACCTAGCGAAATGGAAACGCTTCTGCTTCTGCTGCTGGTGCAGTCAGCACGGCCACGACCCACTCGCAGTGCTAGTTCCCACCATCTTGGACTACGTGTGGTTTCTCAAGCAGCAGGGCTTGGCAATCTCCTCTCTACGCGTCCACCTCGCGGCTATATCCACCTTCCACCCAGGCGAGGCTGGCAAGTCCGTATTTTCTCACCCAATGGTGTCAAGATTTATCAAGGGCCTGGAGCGACTCTACCCTCAGGTCAAACGGCCTACCCCTACTTGGGACCTGAACCTGGTTCTAACCAGGCTCATGGTGCCCCCCTTTGAACCCTTAGCCACATGCTCGCTGCTGTACCTATCCTGGAAGGTGGCCTTCCTAGTCGCTATTGCGTTGGCCCGGCGAGTCTCGGAGCTTCGGGCTCTGACCGTGGACCCCCCGTATACGGTGTTCCATAAGGACAAGGTACAGCTGAGACCGCACCCGGCGTTCCTCCCTAAGATCGTCTCCGCCTTCCATATTAACCAAGACGTCTTCCTGCCAGTCTTTTACCCAAAGCCGCATTCATCCCGAAGAGAGCAACAGCTCCACTCCTTGGATGTCCGAAGAGCTCTCGCGTTCTACATTGAGAGAACTAAACCCTTCCGGCATTCACCACAATTGTTTGTGGCAGTAGCAGAACGCATGAGAGGCATGGCAATCTCCTCCCAGCGTATCACATCCTGGGTCACGTCCTGCATCAGGACATGTTATGACTTGGCCAGTGTGCCAACGGGACCCCTTACCGCCCATTCTACCAGGGCTCAGGCTTCCTCGGCCGTGTTTTTGGCTCATGTCCCCATACAGGAAATCTGCCGTGCGGCCACATGGTCTTCTGTACACACGTTCACATCACACTATGCGCTGGTACAGCAAGCTAGAGATGATGCCGCTTTTGGCGCAGCGGTTTTACAGTCCGCAACGTCTCACTCCGACCCCACCGCCTAGGTAAGGCTTGGTAATCACCTAATTGGAATGGATATGAGCAAGCACTCGAAGAAGAAAAGACGGTTACTCACCTTTGTAACTGTTGTTCTTCGAGATGTGTTGCTCATATCCATTCCACACCCGCCCTCCTTCCCCACTGTCGGAGTAGCCGGCAAGAAGGAACTGAGGAGCGGGCAGGCCAGCAGGGGTATATATCAGGCGCCATACTGGCGCCAGTCCAAGGGGCGACTTGCTGGCCCACCGAGTGTTGCTAGGGTAAAAAGTCTCCGACGAACGTGCACGCGGCGCGCGCACACCTAATTGGAATGGATATGAGCAACACATCTCGAAGAACAGCAGTTACAAAGGTGAGTAACCGTCTTTTCTGTCTGCCAAAATTCAGGTTGAAGACTTTCTTGTTTTTGCTGGAGGACTTAAGAACTGCCATGGGATCTTTCCCCAGGCCTCAGTTGAGGGGGTGAAAGGTGTTGGAGCTTACACAGATTTCTCAGTGCCTGAGGTTTGGTATTAAGCAGAGGTTGGCAAACCTTAAACTGTTCAGTTAAAGCTCTTCAACTTGATTTTGAGGTCATATCCCTTTGGTTGTTCAGGGAGGCCTCCAAAAAAGAGGGAAATCAAATCCTGATGTTTTTAATACTAATAATCCTTAATACGAAAAATCCTTTAAATATTTTTTTTAAACAATCAGACCTTGTTCAAACATCAAACGCTACATAGTTGGAGGACAGGAAGTGAATTATACCTTACTGAGGAAGAGGCACTCATTGGTAATTACCAGTATTGCATCCTTCAGCATGCTTTGGTTTCTTCTGAGGTTTCCTGTCCCAAGTACAGACCCTTCTTTGCCTGAGATTACAGCTGCAGACCAAAACAAAGATCTCCAGATAGCTCATGTTCTGGTTCAAAATGATAAGCCGGATACAAGGAAGAGATTAATGTTATGAAGAGTTTATGGAAGAGCTGAGATTTAAAGGGAGGATGGAGTGGCCAGAAAATGGGAGCGTGTTTAAAGTGCGGGGTGTGGTATAAAAGAAGGAGATAAACAAGGAGTGGGAGAAGGAGACATGGGAGCAGTTGGCATAGAGGAAGTAGGTAAATGTATTAAAGGAGGGAAAAGGCTGATACCAAACTAAAATTAGAACTCTTACATTTGTTGTCTTGCGTTTATGTACATGAACATTTCTGTCTGTCTGCAGAATTAGCAGCATCTTGGCTAACTGTACCGATATAGGGCAGTTTAGACGCAAAGAGCATTCATCTCCAAGTGCCTCCTGTTTGCTTCTTAGTATCCATCTGCAGTATTTTGGATATGTTGATGAAGTTGTACACCCAGAAGCCAAATTTCTGTAAACAAATTTGTAGCAGCACTTTTCTTAAATTAGTCTTTTTTTTTTTTTTTTTTAAGGTTTCTCCAGGGCAGCTTACGAAAAAGTATAGCTCATGCTCAACCATATTTATAGACGACAGCACAGTCAGCCAGCCTAATCTTAGAAGCACAATAAAATGGTAAGTACCATTCTGATCATGCAAGAGTCAGAGTGACATTGCGGGCTTTGAGCCTGGGATTGGTTAATCGTGCTGGTCTCTGTCAGTCAAGGCAGTCAAGTGTCTCTGATTTGACAGTTCATCCCAGACAGTTTAGTCACAGAAAGGGATTGGGGCTAGCAGAGTTCGGGAGGTGTGAGGGCTGAGTTTTTCCCTTGCCATCCAGTAATACAGCTTAACGTGTTTTCACATGTCAGGGCTTGTCTGCATAGGACATTACTTCATGGCAGGCCTGTGCATTGTAGAGTCACATGCTGCTGCATACTAATATCCTTAGTTACAACCACACTCAGTTCACTTGATTTTTTTTTTTTTTTGCAGAATTGGAATATTGATATTGAATAAAAAGGGGTTTTTAATTCTTTAAAACGAAAGCAAAGCAACAAACTCTGGGTTGAAAAATGGGAAGTGGTTTTGTGTGGAGTTCTGTAGAATACAGTCCTTGGGAAGGTCTTCCCAAGCTGCCAGTAGTGCTAGTCTGCCCTCTAGTGGTAGAAGAATATACCTAATGCAGAGCTTTAGCTCATGTATTTGAGTATAGTTATAAAACGTCTTTTTATCTACAAAGAAGTGACAATACCATCTCTGTTGTTCCCCATCTGAGGCTTCTTTTTGATCCACATGCCGCTGATAGCATAGTGAGAGCTAGTTTCATACACAGCTGGTAGGGAGCCAAAGCTGAGAAGTGATTTTCCTTTCCTTGATGCAACGAAGAGCAAGACTTTGGTAGCTCCCCCAGGGTGTTGCACCTGCAGGCAGATGCTAAAGTTTGAACAAATTTTGGAAGTGTATTAAGCTACTGACTTGGCTATTGGAATCCAGGTCTGAAAGTGACACAGCTGCGTGATACACAGCTGCTGCTTGGCCAGAAGGGAGGTGCTGAAGGTGAAGAGTTCAAACCATCCCATCCCCTCTTGTCCTCTGTTGCCTTGCTATATGCCTGGCTGTCCTTTCAGCAGTGGGTTGGCTGGCATGTTGGGCATGTCTAACTTTGTTTAGGACTTGGTACGTTTCTTCGTTTGGTAGGACTCTAAGGTTAGACTAGGAGAGGGCTGTGCAGATCAGAACTGTAATGGGGTTAGGAAGCTGCACCTACAGCTTGCCTCTCACATCTGATCCAGACAAATAGAACTGTCAGACTTGTTTCAAAAGGAATCTTCCAGCCAAAGTGGAAAACCGAACCACCAGTTCCCCTTTTATTGGCCAGTACTAGCAGTGAGTCTCTGCCATATGAAGGCTGTTTCATTGCCCATGTGAAATGAGTTGTTCGAGTTGGCAGTCACAACAGGTGTGGCCAGGACTGAATGGGCAAGAGAGTGAACTCTACTCCTGTCTGCCTCTGGGGCTATGACTGACACTCCCTGGTGGGGAAATGGGCACTGGAGTTATGCCCTTTTTCTCTGACTAAACAGATACTTTAGTCTCTACAGCTGTCAGTTTAATGTTTTATAATATTAAATTCATTACTCTGAATGTTCTGGCTTTTTAAATTTTGTACGTCTACTCAAACAAAGGGTTGCACCAAATCCAGCAAGTGTAATAAGAGAACAATTTTACTGCATGCGTTGTACTGCTTTAACTATTTTGGTACAGCCCCTCCCCCCAGTGTAAATGTGCTTATACCTGTTTGGGCAGGGGAAACTATACCAGCATAAGACACCTTTTGGTCTAACTGTGTGCATGCTGCATTTCATACTGCTATGACAACATCAGTAAAAATAAGCCATATCCCAAAACTGACCATTGCTATAGCAAAAACTCTGTAGACCAGGCTTTTCTCTGCACTCTACACTCTGAAAAGCTGCAGTGCTCCTACCCCTTCAGTCAGTTCTGAACAATCCACTGACTAAATACAGAGTCATTTGATTTTAGTTTTTATAAAGGATATTGAAAGGGAATATCAGCTAAAAATCACCTGTTTGAACATTTTTACCCAAAGTTATTGTGACTGAAATTAGCCGTTTTTTCCAGACTTCTGACTTTGTACACTTGACATTATAGTCAGATTTACTACTTAACTTGTTTTTGTAGGTCTCATGCACAGTAGGAAACAGGTGAAGAAAAAATTGGCAGGGGAGCTTGGGCAAGTACCTGAAATACCTGAAACTTTTAAAATCAGATCTTGAGTATATACTATGAATGTAAAATGCTCATTTGTAGCAAGGGAACTTCCAAACTAAAGCTCTGCTTACATGTAATGTGTTTTTTGTCTCAGCATGTGTCAGTTTTTAAGGCTGCTCACTTCTTAGAAACCACCATACAGAAGACCTTGGGCCCAGCTGGATGATTTAAAGATGAAGCGAGACTCTTACTCAGAATTTTCTTTGGCCAATATTTGGAAACGAAGATGACAACAGATCTAATTTAGAGGGTTAATAGTGAACTAGGCATAAAATAAAAACATGACAAATTTAATGACAGTTTATAACTGAATCGTTTATTTTGCTAATCTAGTGGTGCCCTGTCAATAAATGTGGACATGTTTATTTTCAAAGCATGATATTGTCAGTATAACTCAGGATCACTAACTTGATTTGTTTCTGGTGTGTGTCGGTACCATACAGTAGTGGGTGCTAGCTTCTTCCCACCATTGCATCTGTTCCACATATATGGGCCACATCACTGCAGTGTCTGAGTACCATTATGGACTGGCTGCTTTCTGGTTGTGGAACGAACAGATGTTTCAGCCAATAAGCCCATCTTACCATTAAAGTACAGTGTTTAAAAAAAAAAAAACAAAACAAAACTCCAAAGGGAGCTTATGATGAGCGGACTTCTGGCATGCTGAAGCTTTTTGTCAGTGGTTAATCAGACATGCATTCAACTAGGTGCCACAGACTTCTTTTATGATACAAAGATGTATACATGTAGTTTTTAAAATGAGTTTAGCTAGCAAATCAGATTGTATCTGTCTTGGCTAACTTCCGTTCACAGGAGAGAACCAGAGCCAGGGAATGAGAACTTAAGAAAAAAATGTACTTGGGAGATAGAGGAATCACTAATTTCATTTAATCTTCAGAAATAGAATAAAGTCATACTCTAAATGGGTTCTAGAAATCTGTTTTTGTCCTGAGCAACATCTTGTCAAGGCAGAATATGCTTCGATAAAATAACCTTTTTTCACCCTTTCCTTGCAGTGTGACATTAGCAATATATTACCACATAAAGAACAGGTGAGCACTCTAAACTTCTCTCTCTAGTTAAGCAAAACCATAACTGTGGCTTAACAGTTGTATGTCCACGTCATTTGAGCGGTAGTTGGTATAATTACTAAGTAACTTAGGTTCAAAACATCATACAGTTTTATGGAGCCTCTGCTTTTCCCTCATAGTTATGTCATAGGCTGATCAACCTTCTTGTAAAACAATGCTTATGTTCAATATTACATTGAGGGTGAAGCACAAAAATTAAAGTGGCAGTGTTGGAAAAACATACTGAACTTGTTCTAAAACCTGCTACTGCTTTTAAGTGTACCAGCACTTGATCTAGGCCTTGGCTGGTCTCCTAAATAAAATGGGGTTTAGATTATTACAGTTTAGATGTTCATTAGAAAATGTTGCTTTGTGTACTATATTAATATGCAAATACCACATACTAGTAACCTCATTACATATAATCTAATCCCTTTCCTTGCTAAATATTTGAATTGGGAAGTGAATGTTGAGCCTTGTAGAACATTTTGCCACTCATTTAAGTTGCTAGAGATGCCCATTCAGAGAATAGAAATAGAGACGAACACGAACTGTCTGATCATGTATTAAACAAATGATCAGCAGCTTCTTAAAAACAAGCCAGATCATGTCTAAGATCTGGCAGCAGAGGGGTGCCAGCCATCTCTGTCACTGTCCTTCTTTGTGAAGATGTCACTTTTTGTAGATTTGAGATCTGCTGCAGTCTTACTTTTGCTAGAGGTCTTACCTGAGATTAACTACCTTGAGAGAACTGCCGGTGTGATTGTGGAGACTAGTCCCTAGAGTAAACCACAAATGTCTAGGGACTGTCCAGGCTTGCCTCTACGATCCTATAAACTGCCTTCATCAATTATGAATAGATTAATTTGAGATAAATAACTCTCAGGGTGGTGAGTGGGCAGCCCCAAGGGTTGAGTAGAGTAGGGATACATGTCAGCTTACTTCACCCCTACAGGATTTACAGAGCTGTTCCTTTTAGAGAGGGGAGAATACCCTTGAAAGGTATCCAGCCTTCTTGATTGGGGAAAAATTGGGCATGTTTTAACACTGTGTTAGCTCAATCGAGTTAGTGTAACATGTTTGAAAAGCACTTTTCATGTCTGAGGTCTTGGTACATATCCCATCTTAAAGCGTAGTCTATACAAGTCTTTTGTAGACAAGGCATACACTGCCTTTAACATATGTTAAACTAATTTAGTTAAAGTCTACTCTAAGGGAAGCCGAGGCTACAGTGTGGGCCAGCAAACATCATAAGGAACAGTAAGAGGGCTTTTCATTCATGTTCAGTTAACTTAATTGAGCTAACACAATTGAAAAAAGTACATCAGGGCCTTTTCTTTACTAGAAAAAAAGGTGTATTTTTAAAAGCGTGTTGGTTAACATGATAAAATCCTACTGTAGGCAAGGCTGTTGTAGTTTTATGAACATTAGCTGGCTGAAGTAGACTCTAGGGAGCAAAGGTTTTATTTTGACTAGCTAACACATTAAAAATGTAGTGGCTTTGCCTGTACTAAGATTTTAACGTGTATTAATGACCACACCATTTTTCCTAGCAAGGACAGGGCCAACGGAAGCTCCCAGGGGTAGCTGCAGCTGAGGGATTCACTAGTGCAATGCTTGCTATATCTTCCCTAGAAAAAAGGTGCTTCTGACATTGAGATAGTTAAGTGTTGTTGTAAAATCCTAGTAGAGACAAGGTGCAGGTAGTTTTTTGCCTTGATGTCTCTAGTCAAGGTCAGCACTATACCCCTCACTTGGGATTTGTCTCAACTAGCTACACTGAGTGCAAACCACCTGTGCTTTGTCTCTGCTAGGATTTTACATCAAGACAACTAACTCACATTAGAGATTTCAATGTAAAAACATGTTTTCGTTTTTCTGCGGCAAAGACCTAGCCAGAAGTCCACTGGCACCATGCTGCCAGGGCTTGTATTACATTATATTTAGCTGCAGCGTACATCGTATGACTATAAAGCAACACTTCTTATACAATGAGATGAAAGTTTGTTTTCAGAAGAGCCTGTACAGTAAATAAATTTCATAGAACGTCAACTCTAGAGTCTTTATGCAGATGCTTAATTTAACTTCTGGTAGTGAGAATGTAGTTAGCTGTTCACATGCTTGCTTTTGCTAATTAAATTCTTTCAGTTGTGGAAAATCTCTTCATAATCATGCTTATGGGAATGCAGCAAAGCCTAGTGCCAAATTCCAGGAAAAACCTACAAAACTGAAAAATGCTTTAAAGTGGTGAACAATTTTTACAATATCAAATGCTTTGCTCTGCCAATAGTTATTCTCCATTGGTAAAATGTGTACTCTTGTTTGATAGAGATTCAGCAAGATCATTGGATATTTTTGATGAAAAATCCCATCCTCTCACGGTAAGTGTAATTTCTTGAGCTTATATTTGTCTTTTTTGTTACTCATGTATTTATTTTCATCTGTCGGTTTTGTATATCCAGTATAAACAGCATTCACTTTAAAAGAGTAAAATCGCCGCCTTTTAAATTTTTTGTTAATCTAGATCTAAGTGCAGGCAAAGATGTATGAGCCTCTCTTCTTGGAGTTTGTAAAACCAAATTCTTTTATGAATAGACGACCAACTATTATGTTATAGGCAAATTGCAATATAGTCTTCGCTTTTCCTCATGGTATTTGAAGAATAAGATGCAACAAAAAGTGAAGTGGTGACATTTAGCATGCATCATGTTAGTTCCATGTTTGTTCTGATTTTTACTATTCTTTCTTCCCTGTGTCTGGTTTTTTTAACACTATTTCGTGCCAAGCACTTGGCTAAGGCTGTATAATCATTTTGGCGGAAGCATGCGTTACCTTTACAGCCTTTGTGCCTAACCTTTAAGTGATAGCAAATAGGAGTACATAGTTCATGAAGCATCACACAAAGCAGGAGACGGTGAGTCTGGCCTTTAATGAACCTGAAAGGCAAAATTTTAAAGTAAATACGCTTAATGTCTCCTACTCTGGCAGTTTGGGGCATTCAACATATTATTCTAAAGTTATTAGTTTTCATGCTCCTGTTTACAGACAATCTTCTAAGGTACAAAACCTGATAGTAGATTTGAGCTGAAGGCTGTGCGCTTCAGTGTGCAGTTGCTTGAGTGGTGTCGAGTTATGACTGCCTTGTAGAGTCCTAATCATTTACTTTGTTTTCCTTTTCATCAGGATTGAACTTAGAAGTGCCGGTGCTGGTTTAAAAGACTTTTGTGGTTTAAAAAAAAAAATAAAAAAAATTCAGTTTGCCTGTCAAATATTTAAACAGATAAAGCTTTGATTAATCTTCCTGCCAGAGCTTAATGTTAATACTAAAGCATATTTTTACTATTAATATTAAAAATATAAATATTTCTGGTGTGAGGTATGTGTATTGACTATATTAGCTGAGCTTCATACTTTTTAAAGTAACTTTACAAATCGTTCTTTACAGTGTCTGTGTAGCGGCAGTGTTTGACCTCTAGTATCTAAAACTACTTTAAGAGAAGTTTAATTTGGCAAAAGAATTATTCTGTAAAGATACCTTCCATAGAGGAGTCTTGCTCCAGGGTCTCAACTCCGTGTGTGAGGCCTGCAGACATCTGCAAACTCTACATCTTTTCTGTCCCTAAAGACAGTGATAATGAGTAGGAGGAGTGCAGCCACCTCTGCCTGTTGATCACTTGTCACCACAGAGATTAAGCTTTTGAAATTTTTGCAGCTGTTCCTGCTTGATTTCAGTCAGCAAAGAAAGGTCCTCCCTATAGGAGCTGAACCCCTTCGGCAGATGTTTCAGTACCACTTCACCCTGTCCAGCTTTGACTGTTCCCGGTATCCTTTTCCATGGCCTTGTCTGCCTTCCAGTCAGATCATAACTTTTTCTTCACTTCCCCCTCTATTCCCTCCTGAATCTGCTGGCCTAAGATCAACAGTAGGATTCCATGTTCCAGGCAGCCTCTGAGGAATCTTGTTTCTGTGTCCTGTATTTTATTTCTGGTGTCAGGCTCAGTTAGGTGCTTTGCCTTAGAGTTCACTTACTTCACTGCTACTTGCTTCTACAATTCCTTTGTCTGTTTAGGACAGAGGTGGGCAAACTACAGCCTGTGGGCCACATCCTGCCCGCGGGACTGTCTTGCCTGGCTCCTGAGCTCCCTGCCGGGGAGGCTAACCCTGGCCCCTCCACTGCTGTCCTCCCACCCCTGCAGCCTCAGTTTGCCACGCTGCCAGCGCTCTGGCCTGCCGCTCCTGCTGGGTGGCGTGGCTGCAAGCTCCTGCTGCTCTGAGCGGCATGGTAAGGGGTGGGGGGTTGGATATGGGGCAGAGTGTCCCAGGGGCAGTTGGGGGAGAGGGGGGTGGTTGGATAGGGCAAAGGTTCTGGGGGTGGTGGTTAGGGGACTGGGAAGGGGGGGGTGGGTAGGCGTGGGAGTCCCGGGGGATATCGGGGACGGGGGTGTGGATAGGGGTCGGGGTAGTCTGGACAGGGAACAGGGAGGGTTGGCTAGTGGGTGGGGTCCTGAGGGGGCAGTTATGGTGCGGGGGCCGGGGGGGGTCAGGGCACAAGGAATGGGGGCGTTGGATGGGTTGGAGGGTTTGAGGGGAGCAGTTGGAGGTGGGAGAGGCCAGGCTGTTTGGGGAGGCACAGCCTTCTCCACCCAGCCCTACATATAGTTTTGCAACCCTGATGTGGCCCTTGGGCCAAAATGTTTGTTTGCTCACCTCTGGTTTAGGATATCATCCTCTGTTTCAGCCACTTGGGACAGGAAAAAAGCATTCCTTCTTCCCTCCTTTAGATACTCAGAAACTTATAAATCTGGCTCAGTGATTTGAAGGAGAAATCCTTGAATGGTATGGCAGTCAGGTTTGACAGCTGGATGCCTGGGTTGTGCCAGTGCCACTTGTGCCCTCACAGATTCTGCTTCCCTTTCAGCCCAGAGGTCAGAGTCCAACGTTATCCCCTCCAAGATAGGAACTCCACCGTTTGCAGAGTCCCTAATATCCTCTGGTCTGTTTTGAAGTCAGTAATACTAAGGTCGGTCTGTCTTGAACAAGACTTTACGTTCCCAATGAAGCATCAGCAGGAGGTGCCAAGCAACTAGTTGCCCCTGACTCACAGCCGCTAAAGCCTTTAACTTAGGGTAGCTCCGCTTCAAAGCGTATGTCTAAACTTCAGTTAGATACCTGAGGCTGGCCTGTGCCAGCTGACTTAGGCTTGGGCTAAGGGGCTGCTCAATTGCAGTGTAGAGGTACAGGCTCAGGCTGCAGCCCAGGCTCTAGGACCCTGTGAGATGAGTGAGTCCAGAGCTCGGCTGCAACCCCAGCCCCAGCCCAAATCTCTACACCCTTAGCCTGAGCCCTGCAAATCTGAGTCAGCTGGCATGGGCCACCCACAGGTGTCTAACTGCAGTGTAGACATACCCAAACACTCCAGCCTGCCCTCTCTGTACAAGTTCAGAACCAGAGACCTAGCCATCTCAGAGTGCAGTACCACCTTCGATGCTCTCCTTTGACAGGTTTTTTTGTTGTTGTTACAGTGCGACTTTTAGGTCTGTAATCGAGTGACCAGGGAGATTGAAGTATTCTCCAACTGGTTTTTGAATGTTATAATTCTTGCCATCTAATTTGTGTCCATTTATTCTTTTACGTAGAGACTGTCCGGTTTGGCCAATATTTGTGATTGTGGCTTATTTGGAGATGGAATTTTTGCTTCCTGCTAAATAGGAAAGTTCCATGGATGAGTTAGTCCCCTATGGGGTGGTTCATGTTCTTGCCCACAGAGCTTCGAGAATTACCTTTTCAAAACTTAGAATTTCCCTTGCCTCGTGCTAGGTAGCTCATGCAGAGCAATGAAAATCTTGCATGATACTTTCCAAGAAGCAGAATGCCTAGGGATTCCTGATGTTATGTAATTGCTGTGTGGATGCAGAAGAATGCAGCATGGACATTGATATGCCAAGAACATTACCCACCATCTCGCCTGTCAAGATTATATACTTTTGATCATCACTCCAAGGATATAATCAAGAAATGTAACTTCGGGATGACAGGCAGTAGTCTGCCTTTCATTCAAACCTATATTCTTATAGGAGCAAAATGTGAATTTAAACTGGACTACAAAAGACCAGGTAAACTATTGCTTTTTGTTAGAGGACTCTCCTAATATTTACGTGTATGGCCAGTGCTGCTTTCCTATTTTGTAAAGGATTTTGTTCCTTCTCTTTTTCCAAGGCAAAAGTTGGTGTAGATTTGCCTTTCAGATTGGTGAAAGGCAACAATAGTGTATTGCTGTAAAAAGCAGTCCCAAGTAACATTTAGACGTACAGTGACTAACTCTAGGCACTTTCTGTTTCAGCGGGAAGAAGTTCCAAATGACTACGGCAAGCATGACCCTGATCACAAGCACATTTACCGTTTTGTACGGACGCTTTTTAGCGCAGCGCAGCTGACGGCTGAATGTGCAATAGTGACACTGGTAAGCCATGCTCGATCATTCAGTTCAAGCTGTCAAAATTCCTTTTCCATTGAACAAGTTGATTAAACTCTGCTGAATATAAGGTATATGTAAATTGAAAAAGGATATAACCACAAATCAGTGTTTATCAAATCAGCTGCAAAATTGTATTTATAATTTTTCTGATATTTCAGGAATGGCATGTACAAGTCCTTTCACGTGTCTGCATATGCAAGGTCTGGTCAGTTTGTAAAATGAACCATTTGTTCCAATTTGATAAAATTAATGAAAAGTGAATAGTTACTAGTGAGATGCTGTTATAGGGGAATGGTCAAGGGGTCTATGGCACTTACAGGTTGAATCTAGCCCCCATCAGTAGTGATTAAAAACAACCACTGTTGAATAGTCATTTGTTGGCCAATAAGAACCAAGTTGTGGCTTCAGTATAATTCTTAAGGGAAATATCCACATTAGAAAGTTATTGTCCCTAGGCATCTGTGCGATGAGTAAGGTTGAATTGACTGAACTTCTGTCTAAATCCTAGAAGCACTATGAAGCATGTGATGTCTGCCCACATGGTATCTGCAATATTTGGTTTCCAGGACTGTCAGTCAGGCACATTAACTTCAAATTCACATATAGACTTTCCTACTTTTTCTTAACTGCAAATGTAGCAAAGACCTTTCTTTACAATATGGCTGAAGGCCAGTGGGCTTTGACATCACGTCTCATTTCACCTGTGGTATGCAGGCAGGGCTCGAAAAATCCACTCACCGGTGGTATATAGGCTAATTTTCCTAGGGAGCAGTGAAGCTTTTTTCTAAAGGATCTTAAGTAATCAGTTTCAGAGTGTTTTAAGCTTTCATTTAAAAATAAGCTGCTTCCCCTTATGGTAACTAAGAAACACTGTTGGGTAAATTGAAGCAATGGAGCCCTTGCTGCTCATGACTTTTCCAAGCCACAATTTAACTGGTTTATTCAGAAACCTATGAGCAACAATAAAACTAACCAGGTCCTATTTACTCTGCTCCTGCATATGATACTGAAGGGCCGATGTAGTTATTTACTGGTAGCGGAGAAACAAAATGTGCTTATGTATAATATAGTAGAGACCTTTTGCAGAAATTAGGAGTTTAGAGGAAGATATAGTAATGGACCACCACCCTAAACACCTCTAGAGTTGGGGGGGAATTAACTCCTTTTCCCTTCCATCAGTTGAGGGAGGTGGGCTGCTTCTAGTTTATCAGATGTATGTTAGCCAGAGACTGATGTGGAAGATAGAGCCCGTAAGTGGGTCTAGGAACAGCACTCTGGTAAGAATCCCAGCAGCTGAGCTGCCTGGCCATTGCAATGCTGGAGCCCCTCCTCCCATTTTATCAATATCCAGCTGTTAAGTTTGGTCCTCTGACTAATAGCTGCTTCCAGGTATGTTTTGATAGGATCTTTTAAAAAAAAAAAAAAAAAAAAGAAAAGGAAAAAAAAACACCCAAAACATACAACCATCTCATTGTGTTCTTGCTATGTGACTTTGAAAAGTGCAGCAGATAAAGAAACTGAAGATTGACACTGATTGTCCAGAAAACACTTCCTAACTTATAATTATTCTGGGGATGTGGACTTTACCAGATAGATTTATAGTAGGCAACTAATTTCAGTTTAGTTTCACATCTAGGAGCGGAAGAAATAATACAGAGATGAGTAGAGGAGGAAAGAATTACAATCAAAAAGAGATAACAGAACTGAGCGTGGCAAAGAAGCAGACTCTTAAAGTTAGAAATGATTTAATCAAAATTGTGACTGTGAAGGCTAAATAACTACATTTGAGCTACTGAAACTCTGCAAGCATTTTGTGTTGCTTTCCCAAAATACGCATGCATTTTTACAGTGCAGGCCATGTCTGACCTCAGGCATTCTGGCCAGTACAAATATTCGGAAATTAGCATTTCTCCTGATCTGAAGGAGTGTGTTTTTAAAAAGTGGACTTCCACCAGTAGGTGGCTCTATTAGCTGTTCGAAAACTCTGGGATTCCAGTCTATTTGAGTCCATCTTTTCCATTCAAAAAAGTCTTATGAATAGATGAAAAAGTATTGAAAACATATTGAGGTCACTAAGTTCTAGTTCTCTCCAGGCCCCCACACCCACTTGTGAATGGCGTTTTTAAAATCTTGATTCACAAGTAGATTTTTTTTTCTCAAAAGTATTTTTTTCCTATAAAAGTGCCAGCTGCTTGGCACATGTAGCCCTGGAGTAAACCTGCATGTACCTCTGGGAAGAGCAGTGTCTGTAAGGAAACAGTTGAGATTCAAGCTGCTTGGGGGCTGGTAGAAATCATATCTGAGGAGGTAGGAAATCCACTGGGAACTTTGAAATTCAGTTGTCTACTTGAGGCTTTGTCACCACCTACCTCTCAGTGTGGCAAGCTGAGATGTGAGGGCAGTGCTAGCTGAGATGTGTTCACGGTGACTAACAATCTGCTTTATGCAAATTGAAGTGGAGCTATGATGTGACGGAACCTGCATACCACAATGATGGGGCATGGGGCAAATAGATGCAATACAGCTTAAGGCTGTGGAAAAAATGGCTTGCTTTAACCACATCAGCCCAGCCATGAAGAGAGAAGGCTGATGTATTAGTGGAGTGGTTAATAATCCTGCGTTGGCATTAATGAAAACATCACACTTGTAAAGGACTTTCATTATGAGTCTTACTGGTATAGCAGAGCTTATTATTAGAAACTGGTTTTACTTCATGCATTGTATTCTGCACTTCAGGATCATTCAGTCCTTTAATGTCTTGCATTTAAAATGGAATGTGTAATCTTTTTGAAAGTCTGAATGCTAAAATTCAGTAATAGCCACTAATTCTGGTAGCTTAATGGATTTGGGATAAATAAATGAACATAATTGGTAAAGTCTAATTAAATCTGACTGAACACTTGTTTGGAACTCAAACTTCAGATTGAGATGTCTAAGATGAGTTCTCTTTCTGTAGGTTTACTTGGAAAGACTCTTAACCTATGCGGAGATTGACATCTGTCCTAGTAACTGGAAAAGAATAGTTCTAGGAGCTATTCTGCTGGCTTCTAAGGTTTGGGATGATCAGGCTGTGTGGAATGTGGATTACTGCCAAATATTGAAGGACATTACAGTTGAGGACATGTAAGTTGCAAGTTTTGTCAATTTGCTGCTTTCTTAAAAACTGTTTTTTGGAGAGCTGCCATTTTTGTAAAGTTGTCCATTCTAAGGCTGGTGTGCAGTATGGAGAATTGAAATAGTTCATGTTGTCAGGCTTCGTTCCCTTTGAAGTAGAATTATCTGTCTGTTAGTAGGGGAACTCTGGATAAAAGCGTTCTCATAGAACAAGTCCATATTGGTGTTTAGCAAAAATGTATTAAAAGTTATTAGTGTCTGCCATTTTCACTTCCCTTAGCTTGATGATTTAAAACAAAATAAAAGCTAGTCACTAATTGATATCACTTTCAGGTTTCTGTTTGCTAGTGCAATAAAGAAATATTTGGTTTATAGACACAATGGACATCGTTTTTAAAAAAATCCATTGAAATTTAAACTAAGAATTGATTAAAATACTTCTTGTTGCTCTTGGAGTTTTTGTAAGAGCTTTCAGGATTAGTTGTGATTTCTCACTCCTGATCCATATTCCAGCTTTCAGCCAAATCAGGAACACCTTCTTCCGTTTAGTCCAGAAGCAAGTGTCTTCTGTGACACATCGGCACCCCTAGTACTATGACTGCCTTTCTCCTCTGAATGAGTTGTTGAAAGCACTTTCCTGTGATCTGTGCAATCAGTTCTTCAGCTGTACTGCTCATCCTACAAATAAACATGTTCCTCTTGCCTATTCTTTTTGCCTTAGGTTTTTCAATTGCAAATCGTAGGAAACCGTGAACCACCTTTGTCATTACACATAGGCCCTGAGCCCCACAGCTCCTGCTGTGTTCTTGTGGTATTCTGTACTTGTGTTGATGGAGCACAATATGTGGAGAAGAGCTGGGTTGGGGACTAATAAATTTTTTTGTTTACAAAACAATGTGAATGTTTTGAACAGTCACACTGTGTGCCCCGTGTAGAAGCTTGACTTGTATTTTGTGCCTTACAGCAGTTCATGACTGGTTTTGCTATGACATTTCCTCATGTTACCTGAGGCACTCAGGCCAGGACCTGACCATCTGAATCTCTTCTGGCCTAAAAAGCCATCTCAAAAGACCTTAAAGGCTCTTGACCATGTGTGAACCAGCTGGTCATTAGTTCTTTTGGCACCTTGTGTGTGTTCTCATCAATAGGAGCTGAAAGAGTAGAATGCCTTCGGTGGCCAGAAAGACCCAGTATTGTATTTGCTTTCCTTAGGACGTCCTAAAGTTTCATACTACTTCAGCGGTGATTGATTCAGACTCTTGTTTAGTGAAATGTCTCTTCTTCTGAACGGCAAGATGGGTATGCAGTAAGACTGGTCTGTGCTGACTTCAGCTTAGGCAAGCAACTGGTCCAAACCTTCAGGTGCCTCAGCTTCTGTCAGCAGGATTTCTGGTGCAAGACAGCAGGAAGCATTGATCAGCCTCTTGCCTTCTTTTTTGTTCTGAACTCATGTTGCATCAGATTTCTACACTAAACCACTTGACGTGGTATCTTGAGACCCAGTCGTCTCCAGTGCTGTGGAAGCATTGAGCATGTTGAAGTAGAGGTTTGGACTCCCACAAGATGCATTGGTCTCTGGGCTGATGTCTATGGCTAAGCCTGCTGTGATGGTCCTAGTGTTAAAACACTTTGGTAGTTTAGCTGCTCCTGCTTTTGCAGAAACCTGCAATGCCTGTTTGGGATTAAGGCAGTTTCAAAAAATGATTTGAGAGATTTGGATGTTAAGGAGGAAGAGGACTTTTCTGATGCAAAGCATTTCTTTGCTGGGGAAGAAGACAGTAAGCAAACTCTTTCCAGGATATTTAACATTTACATGATATTTTAAGACTCTGAACATGAAAACTACTAACTTTCTGGATTTGGCTTTCTACAGACTTGAAGATAAGGTCCTTTAAATTTGGAGACCATTTAGGATACAAAGCATACATATTAGGGTATGTGGAGATAGGCTAGTAGTGCCCATCCACTTCCTTCTGGGCTATTTGATGTTTGTGTCTTGCAACCCCAGCTGGGTCAAAGATGGTAGGTAAGTAGTACCTTCAGCATAGGAACACCAAGATTGTTGCATCACACTTCCTGTTCGATCCTGGTTCTGATGACTACTACTGTCAGAGTAGATCTGTGGTACAGCACTTCTGGACCATAATCGGAAACATTGGGACACCTTTGGATGAAGATTTGCCAGTTCACCTTGATGGCAGGTGTCATTGGAAACTCCCTGTACTTCATGGGCAGATACTAACTAGAGTTCTGTTAGACAGCCCAGGCACTTATTAAATTCTCTTCCCAAACAGAATAAAGGTTCTCAAACTGATTTGGCACTGTGGAGACAGCAGTGGTATCTATTTCCTTTGATATCAGTGAGATGACAGTATGATAAACTATTTACAGTATTGATGTTTCCATAAGAACAAGACTGCCTTTTATAAGACTTTCCACAGATGTTCAGCAGAAATTTTGAGGATCTGCCAAAAGATGGATGGGGAATGTCTTTTAGGCAAAAGTTAAAGGCTAGTTGCAGATGCTAAGCTCAGTCATCCAGTCCTCTTCCAATCAAGTATGTAATAAAGAGACTGCATCAGGCAGAAACCGGCCCACGAGCCTGGTTGCAGGGTTGCTTACTACATCCAAAACTGGTGTTCTGCCTTCCTGTGAAAAGCCAAAGTCTTCTGAGGCCCTAAGAGAAGAAATAGCATCAAGATTTCTGAGGTTGGGAAACCAGCCAGACTACCAGGATCCCTCTTTCAGAGGATCTTTCTGTTGTACGGACACCAAAAGCCTTTTTACCTCCACCTCCCCAGTAAGCTTGCATTGCTGTGGACTTTTGCCTCTTAGGCATTAGCTAGCGGGCTAATTAGCTTCAGAGAATTCTCCAAACTTCCCCCTTGCAAATTCAGTTTGAGACTATAGGCAACAACTCCCCTCCTGAAAGGCCATCAGAAAAGGGGAAGATTTTATTCTAGCTGCTTGCGTATTTCCCCAGATGACAACAGGCTGAGGCCCATCCTGCATCTGAAGTCTTAAACACTTCAGGTTGCAAGAGAGAGTCTACACCAGGTGGGAGTCCTCAGTCTGGAAGATTCTTCCTCTTGCTGCTTTCCCCCACCAATCTTTTAAGGGCAGCAACATGAAGGCCAGTGCAGGATATCAACTGAACTGCCCGTATGGGTAGATTGAGAAGAAGCAGATGAAGCAGCTAAGGAAGTAAAATAGCAGGTAGGGTAGCTAACGAGCAGAGGAAACTAACTGAGGTAAATTGATGTGGCTATCTGTCTGCATAACTAGGAGGCCTTTCCTGGAACACTTACCAAATAGCTGGCCAAGTGAATTCTTTGGCTTTACACAAACCATTAAAACTAGGTCACTTCTTCTATAACCCTTCCTTATTGGATTAGTATGGTGATTGGTGCACTTAAACTGCATGTCATTTTATATTAATATGAACATCCTGATATGATTTACATCTACTCAGTACCCATGAGCTTGTGTTCTACGAGAACAAAAAATATGTAGCAGTGACTTCATGTCAAACTGAACATCAAGCTCCAGGGACTAATCCATTTTATTTAATTCAAATAACGCAGTGCTTAGGACAAATACTAAATTACCTACTAAGGTGGTTTTAACTGCTGCCTTTAATCAACCTGCTAATGTTCTAAAGAAGGCCCTTTTTTTCCCAAAACCCATGTCACTAGGCTTTTATATGGCGAGGACTTAAGCTCTCAAAACCCATCAGCTTTTGGTTTCAATTTACACCTCCATAGGCTCTGTCTCCAATAGAACATCATCAAAGCTGCAGTTTAATTATATTTCTTAGTTAATCGTGGTTTTATTTCTGTTCTCAATTATTTATCGGCATGGTATCTAAGCACCTCAGAGGATCCACAAAGCATTCAACATAGGGAACTTCACACTGGATTTGGTGCTTCACTTCTCCCAGGTTGTAGCTAGCTCTTCTGTGTGTTTAAAAAAAATTAACAGCCTGATAGAGCTATAATTCCTAGTACATATTCAGTCTTATTCAGTATAAGGCAGTTGTGTGTGCTATAACGGTAGGCGTCTGGTTTCTTTTTCAGTAATAGATTTACAGTGCAGAAATGCTGCATATGTTTCCTAAGCACTTTGGGTTCAGCCTCAAAATTTGACCTGTTTGGTTCTACAGGATTTTTTCCCCAGGATTTTTTTGAGGACTAGGGTCACACATTTCTCTTCCCACATAGTAATTGTACTTTCCAAACAATAAAATATCAGAAAAGTGTTTTGAGATAATGATCCTTTTTTAAACCAACCAACCTTGTGTTTATCATCCTTCACACCAAAAACGTTCCTTTGTTACTGTTCAAGGTATTTCCCTTGGCTTGTCTGTCTGCTTGTTTTATACACACGCCTTTCCTGCAGACTGGTCTTCAAGAATGGGGCTCTATTGACTGTTTTGGAGAAGAAGTGGAACTGGTGTTCTAGCAGATAGCAGTTGTGATAAATCACCATTCATCTTACCTCAAAGCACGTGTCTACACACACAGCATTCTTGAAAAATTTCCCACAAGTATCCCTTGTACAGCTGAACTGGTGTTGGCAATGCTGGGGAATCCTGCTGACTGTTAACAGCCAATATCTCATCCTCTAACCCTACTGGGAACAAATTGAATTGACATAGGGCTGAAAATATATTAATTTTTTAAAGGTGTTTTTCCCTAGTGTGGACAGGTGCTGAGTTGAAGGGTCTGTGATCTTTTTGATCAAGTCTCTCGTGCACATGCAAAAACTTTCCACCATTGGATTGAAAGGAGCTGGCATTCTAGGAGGTGGCTTACGTTTCACTGCGGGGTTTAGCCCCTGCTTGAAACTAGAAGCTTAGAACTCTGAGTTTGGAGTTTATGCAGAACAGACCCAATTGTGGTGGCCTAATGTGATCTAGATCTTTAGGAAACTGCTACTGGTAAGTGATTTCCTCTTAACCAAACCTAACTTAAGCCCAATTCAGTCTCTGTGTCCCTTTAATTAGTACTTGGCAGTGTATTTTTTTTGCCAGTATTAGCTGTTCTGCTATTTTTAAACTACTTTTTCCAATAGTGGGAATTAAGTCCTTTTGTATGTTAATCCTACTGAGCGAAATACTTGGGAAAGAATTTCAGAAATGGTCATGTTCAGATGTTGGAGACAGCTTTATAGCAAGTGCTAAGTTTGCTGCAAATGTTAAGCAGAGCCTTATTGTTTGACACCAGAGCAGCAGTCCCAGTGCAACTTTTATTTACCAAACACTTGGGCCGTGTCTAAACACAAGCTGCTCTGATTTTAACTAAATGGGGAAACTTAACCATTGGACCCATACTAAATAATTATACTGCTATAGTTATTCTGCTGGTCTATTTCCCTGTATAGACAAGCCCTCAATCATTTTAGAAACCAATCTAACTAAACTGGTGTAACTCCTTGTGTGAACACTCTCTTAAATCAGTTTGAGTGTCACAAGGGTTTTATACCAGTTCCACTTAAATCAGTTTGGTGCAATTTTTGTGTGCAAATAAAGCCTTTCACTCTCTACGGCTGTTAGACCTAGCTGATTTCTAGTAGCCTGTGTGCTTCATTTTCTCTTTGAGCTGAAATTTAGAAGATTGAGGACTATGATCTCTTTCATTCACACCCCTACCTACCTGAGAGTGGTAATTGCAGAACTGATGACAAAGATGCTTTACAGGTCTATAGCTGCTTATAAACCAAGTAGGCAGTTCCACAGAGGAAGGCATATTGCAGAAATAAACTGACTTTCTACTATTTATAACACCACTGAAGTGCTTAATTTTGCAGTGTGGTATGGTACTTGGGGTCCCAAATGCATTGGTTAGCTGTTAAAAAATTCGCTTTTTGGAGCTGTGGAAAGTGAACACTACCTAAAGTCCTCTTACGAGTATATGAATTTAATTTTGATATGAAGGGCAAATGGAGAGGCAACATGACCAAAAGTAAAGCATCGACATTCTGCATATCATCCTCCTCTGCCTCACCTCAGTCTCCCCAGAAGAAAGTTTGGACCTAAAGACACTTTCTTAATTGAAAAATTAAAAGAAAATTAATATGATATTTGGAAACCCTTCTTTGCTATAAACTTTTCTGCCTTGATGGAGTTTGTCTCTAATCAGTGACAAAATTAACCGTGCAGCTGCTAATCCTGTGAATTACATTGTTCAAAAGAGGGAACATGCTGTTCATTCTTTTGGCTACCTACATTTGTACAGAAAACACATGGGTATTATGCTTTTGCTAGACTTTTTTTAAACTGCTTTTAAGAGACTTGTTAATCCTATGAAGTATTGTATTTTTACACAATTAAAATGTATTAGTGTAGCAAGAACAAAAGAGGTGATGAAGAGCATTAATTCATGGGATAAATCAAGCCCTGATCAGCTGATCACCAAAACATTATCTGATTTACATTTCTATAGGCTTATGATCATATGAACAGGAAATTAATTTTGGCAGTAGGTTCAATGGGACTCAAGTCCACCCTGCTAGAAATAACACAAAGCTGCTATTCACGTTATGAGACCAGCCATCCAACCCGAGACACAATCTGGATGATTCCTCAGTTTGTTTTTCCCTCTCTGGTGGGGCCATCTTAAAAGCTTCCAAAGAGCAAGAACAACGTACTGAATTTTTTGTGACTTACCTTTCAAACTGCATACAGTTTGTTTATTCATCTGCTCGCTTTTGTATTAGTCTTGGAGACTATGGTGCTGTTCTCAATTAGCGTTGAACTTAATTGCCTATTCCAGGTACCAGTTTATTTTTTAGGTTAATTTTAAAACTTTTTATTTCCTTGTAAAACATTTCTGGTCTGTTCGATACCTGAAATAGCCAAAGAGCTTTTTTTTTTTCTGTGTAACAGGCCGCTTCCTACTTCCTCCCCCCCCGCCCCGCAAATGATTTGGATGGTACAGATAGCATAGTGAGTCAAAACTAGTGCCTGTGCTCTGACAGAGGTACTTTGTTATCCTGCCTAATACCATTGAGAAGAAAATTCCTTTTCCCACCTAATGCTGCTTGCTTATTTATTTACTTATTGGAGATGAATCCATGTTGCCTCAAGAGGCTTTTTTCTCTGAGATAATAGCGGCAGCTCTTCATAGATCCATTTGTTGCCGTGGTGATATGACTACTCCTTTTGTTGGTCCGCCTCTACTTCAATAAACCCCCTTCCTGTTATCAGCCCGGTGAAAATGTCTGCAAGTTCTTCAGAGCTAATAAATAGCATACATCATTCCTTTCATCTGACTGCTATAGTAGGGCCTTCTGAGAGAATGAGAATGGAGTAGGAATTGTACAGCTGCCCTAATGGAAGTCTGAAGAATGAACCTTCTAAGTCAGGTCATTGCACTGTTGCACACTCACTCTACTTTCTCCCTAACCTGGAAGTGCTGGGGCTAAGAAGCTGTACCTGCTTTTGAGCACTAGTGAATTAATCCATTGTGTTTTGAAAACAGTAGTACAGTCCAGAATTTGAAGGGCTGTTGTAGAACCGGTAATTGTGAAAGTGCTTCATGATCTGTGTTCAGCTTGACTTGGTTGCAAATGTTGAATCCCATTTCCTTGTTTCCCTGCTACCCCTTTTAGGAATGAGATGGAAAGACACTTCTTGGAGCTGCTGCAGTTTAATATCAATGTTCCTGCCAGTGTTTATGCCAAATACTACTTTGATCTTCGCTCCTTAGCAGATGACAACAACCTGAATTTTCTGCTGGAGCCTCTTAGTAAAGAGAGAGCACAGAAACTGGAGGTAATGGCCTGAGACTTGGTGAGCTGGGCAC
This sequence comes from Gopherus flavomarginatus, assembly GCF_025201925.1. Taxonomy (NCBI): domain Eukaryota; kingdom Metazoa; phylum Chordata; order Testudines; family Testudinidae; genus Gopherus; species Gopherus flavomarginatus. Next base: position 18,682,131 of record NC_066626.1, on the reverse strand, counting down.
TCGTGTGTCTGCATAATAACAGCTTCTCTGGCTAATTGTATTATGTGGTGATTAGCAAAACTAAAAAGCTTTTAGAGTCGTGTATTAGAGAGGTTTAACCCCTTAATAATGGGAGTTGTCACCTGTAAAACACATTGGTGCTTTATAACTTACTCCATCTCCTCAGGATATTTGCTTAAGAGGGGCTACAGTCTATTTAGGTCCTTTAAATAAAACATGAGGCATTCGTTTCTGGAACTGTAGTTCAGCTTGGTCACTTAATAGTAAAAGCTGTATTCGGAATGGACTGTTTCTCTCTTTCCCTGGCCACATCTCCTTTCCAAGCGCCCTAAAACATCCTATTCAAACCTGTTGAAATTCAAGTTTCCATAGCACCCAGTGCACAGCTCCTTTTAGCTTTAAAGGAGTACTAACTGCTCCTAATGATGATTTATTACACTGGCTGTTTGGTAGTAGCAACTGTGGAGGTGGTAGTTTCATTTCACAACTTGAAAAAAATCACTGTGAACTAATATTCCTTTATCAATGGAAAGCACTGTTTTATGAATTATCTTGAATCTCCACGTAAATGTTAGTGTACTATTACTGACCTAGCAGAACTTGGCTAGTGAAAATACCCCGTGCCAGAGAGTCCTTATGACTGCCCAAGAGCTCCATTACTGTTCTCTAGTATTCGAGCTCACTTAATTAAAACAGACATTGCTTTTCACAGCACAAGCCTTTCTTCATGGTTGCTTTAACATGATGCTAGGGTACTATGCAAGGAGAACCATTTGAACAACATATAAATTACAGGGGAACCCCAGGCAAAACTTCTGTCAGGGTCAACTCCATCCCTTCTCTTTCTGAGGTAGATACATTGACTACCGTGCAGTTTGGTCTTTAATTTGAGACCTGAAAAACAAAGACTGTGTAGACACTAAAAGGTCCGATAGCCCCTTTCATAATAGAGTTTTGCTACGTTATTCTTGGCCCAAACCACTTTTAATCCACACCTCAAAAATTGTGCAGCGTGCTGGGTTCTTAACTCCATTTCAGAAATGGCTGCATTTCAGGAGTGTTATGTAATCACTTACTGATCCTTTAAAACAGTAGGCAAGATATGCCTAAAAATGGAACTATATCATTTCATTATCTTTCTGCACATTTTGTTTTGCTTTTCATTGTGGTTTTTTAACCTTTAAGTAACGTTAAAGCTAATACTGTCACTAACTGCTTCTGTGATTATAGTGCACCTCTGGGCAGGGAGCTCTTTCTTTAGCTGTTTGTACCAATACCAATACAGGTCCAGGACGGGTTCCCAGTACTACCATCCTACAGATGTTTTTATATTTGAGCACTCCAATAATACTATTCCTCAGAAAATTGTTCTGTAATCTGTTCAGTACGTAGGTAGAAGTAGATGATTTCTCGACAGGTGTTTGCCCCTGTTTTGCACTTCTTTGCTGCAAATATTTGAGTGCCTGTTATTCAATATTACTTCACTGAATGGTTTTCAGAACAGCATATGATTTGTCACAACATACTCACTAATGTGCCTATATATGAAAAATATTTACTGCATAGCCTGTGATTTAAAACGTGTACAATTTACCAAGTATTTGCTAAATGTTTTTTTCTGAATTTGAAAACAGACTTGCCTTTGGCTTAAACACACACAAAGGTCAGTTTTTGGGAGCTTGTCTTAAGCAGTGAATTAGTATTCCAGCAGACTGAAAACGGATTTGCACCATATGGAGGAGTGGGGCTTAATGTGCCACACGGGTTCCTTTATGATGGATATGCTAGCATTAATGCTAAAGCGAGGTTTTGTCTGGTCTTGCAGCGGGGGCTTGTGCAGCCAGTGTCTCAAAGCATGCCACTCTTGAGCCAAATGAATGCCTCCAGAAGGAGGTTGACAGAAAGAAATGTAAATAATTATTTTAGAATACACTTAGCAATCTATTCATGCTGAGAAGCGCTGCTCACCTTTTGAACTTTGAGAATATTGGGCTGTGCAGAATGGGTGCTACCCTAGAGAGAAGGTGCAGTCTTTTTTTACTGAATGAAGAGCTGTGAAAGCTCATCTGCTGATGATGGTAAATTTTTAATGGAAGTTAATACTCACAACTGATATTCTGAGTCTAATAGTAATGGCTCAGCATACAAATAGAAAGTGACACTCTTCTGTATTTATTTATTTGTATTATGATGGCGCCTGGAGGCCCCAATCAGGGCTTGAAACACTGTCCTGAGGCATTTCTAATCGGATTAGTTGACACTCATTTAATGGGAATCTCACTACTGAAATAACTGCACCAGTGTACATGCTGCTTTAATCGTTCAATAAACAGAGCTACTCTGCAGTTTAGTTAAAGCAGTTCAAATACTCAGACCTGTGTGAATAGGACATTACCTGCACTAAAGCAGGGTGGATGGTACTGTACAGTTCAGCACCAGGATCTCCTTATCGGATTCACAAACCCTTTGTGCTGGTTTACAAATGTCAGCAAAAAGTTGGCTGGCTCAGGAAGTGCAAAAACACCAGCCTTAATAAATTTCCCTTTCAAATTCTCCACTGTACACCCTAAGAATCCTAGATGGTTATGTTCGGGGGGGGGGGGGGGAACCAGCAGCCACCTGTGACTTCTTCCTTCAGGGCTTAGGAATCTCTAGCATCCCTCCTGAGTCTCATATCCACAGCCTGGGCTCCAAACCCCATCTATTTACATGGAGTTTTGAGTGGAATTTGCACATGAACACACATACTTGAAGTTGGTTCCAAGATTTCCATTAAGCTGTAGAGTCTCTGGTATAAGATTTAAGTTGCTTAGAGATGTGGAGATTGAAATGCATTTAAAAATCATCTCCTGTAACTAATAATGATATGGGTGAACATGGGGAGAGATCCTTAAAGATGCAGTTTCTACAGCTCCTTAATGTTTTCCCTCAACAAAAGGCTTTTTTTTGTAACGGCATACCCAGGACAGCAGCCAGTAGTGTCACTGAAAGATATAGGCACTGTAAATGCTTGGTCCATTAGCGTTGCTGTTGTAAGAGCTTTCTTAAAATGTCAGAACGCTTCTAATTCATGCATTCATTCTTTTGTATCTGAATATATTTTACAGGCTATCTCCAGGCTCTGTGAGGACAAATACAAAGACTTGTCCAAAGCTGCTATGAGACGATCTTTCAGTGCTGATAATTTAGTTGGTATCCGTCGTTCTAATGCCATCCTCTCCTGAGGAGAGAGAAGGGTGCAGCACCGTGAAGCCAGTGTACGTGTGAACCGGAGAAATACCACCACTCCATGCACATAAGCCAGCAGTGATGGTGTCTTCCAGAAAGGGGAGGAAGGATAAAACCAGCCAAGGGACCCCAGGGCCTGAGGAGCCTATTCCATTCAAAAAATGGGACCTTGTCAAATCAGTGCTCCTCCTTTTAATGTATCCAGAGGTGCAAAAACAAGCTCCCCACCTCCCCCCACAGATGTTTGCTTACTGTGTAGGCCTATAGCTGTGAACGATGAGGTTTTTAATAATGAGTAGTTTTAAATTTTAGGATTTAAACACTAACCACGTGACGATAGTTACAATGTTCTTCCCTCTTCTCTCTGTCATCCAGAATCTTGCTGCGTTTGCCTTTCAGAGCGAATGCAGTGTTAACAAAACAAAACAAAAAAAGAGGACTCTAACGAAGTATAAAGCCACTCTGGAGCTCGAAATGATAGCATAGATAAGTGTTGATGGGTTTTGCTATTCAAAAGCTGCTATTATTGGTGGTGGTTTCAAAACCAAGAAGCTGTTTGAGCAGGATATAATAACTGTGTACCAGCAGTGTCATTCCGGTAGAGCCTGTCAAAGGATTTTGAATGTTTTGGTTGGAAGCAGAGAAATGGTGTTACATATTGATTGTTCAAATGTATAGGGTCCATGCTGCATTTCTTGTGAACTATGGTGCTTCTCACTTTCTAATACTTTTACTACTGCTTAGGAAAATATGCATCCAGTATATCTTTCTGAGGCACTGAATGAGAGAGAGCTGTATTGGAAACAATGTGGCAATCCAGTGATGAATAGCCAACTGCATTGCTCCTCTGAATTCTTCCACTACAGGTCTGTTGTGCTTTATGCAGTGGAGTTCTGACAAAGTTGATGCTGAGATTATCATGTCTGTTTTGGTTTCCTTAGACTTCCTGCTTTCAGATGGGGGTTTACTTTTGTGGTGGGACAGTAGTGAGTTTGAGGATCCTGGACTCACTGATAGGGATAGATACCTATTCCCAATTAGCACATAAGATTTTGTTCAGAGGAGTTCTTAAAAAAACAACCCCCAAATGTATAAGTTGTCAGACTCATTTTTTGGAGAAGTGACTTGTGTAGCTCTGCTTTTCCTGAAGAGAGAGTTTACTCCCCCAGAATGAGAATTTGGGATGAAGTTTCCTTTCAAACTTCAAAGCTCTAAACGGGATAAGTGTTAGACTCTTCCTGGTACTAACCCTTATATACCTCCTCCTCCCAGTTCTACATAGATTCTAGGCACTGAATGACATTTAGTTCCTAGGTCAAATTTTGTTCAACCCTGCTTCCATCCAAGGTCCAGTAAGCTGTCAGCTCCCCATGCCTTTTGAGATTAGGGACTTCCGAGTATAACAATTTGGCAGCATTCAAACTATTTAAATACGTATAGTATTTTAAAGTTTGCAAATCTACCAGCTCCAGGCCCGCAATCCATGGAACTTCAGGTATCGATCACGATTCAATTTTGAAAATAATACTACATCTTCAGGTGGTTTTCCTTTCTCATGTTTGTATTAAAAAAAAATAAAAGCTAATAATAAACTCTATTTTAATTAAAGCTAAAGGTGGTTAGAGTGTTCTGTACCACTTTCTCTGAGTTTGTTTGCAAATAACTTGTTGAACAGATTAAGATGAAGATTTGGCCTTGCGTGGCTGCTTTAGAATCTCACCAAATCTTAGTCCTATGGTGTGTGTGAAATCCACCCCAATATGAGCTGATTACATTTTTTTTGTCTTACCACCTTTATCTGAAAATATCCCTTACGAACCAAAAATGAATATTATTAGAAGTTTCAAACAGTTTTGTGTGTGCTGGGGTCATACAGTTTGCAATCAACTGCAGTTTGTGTGTTTTTAAGCTGAAGGAAGAGTATGACTGAATGAAAACTTCTGTGATTCCAGGTCCTATTTATTGTTAACATTTGTGAACAACAATGTTTAAGTAACTAATGGTGACTGGTAGATTTTTTTGGTTTAAATGCATGGAGACTTTTTGAAGGTAACTTGTCTCTCACTGCTGCATTAGTCCCCCTTTTGAATCTACTCTGGAACGAGGTTAGCTGCTTGTAATTTCCAATCTCTGATTTTTCAGGTTGACCTGTAACCTAATTCTTACTAGTCTGTGTTTTAGTTAATACTCTGCAACCTGATTTGAACTTTCTGAGGTGAATATAAACACTTTCTCCTGTGCTTATTTTGCTGATTGGTTTTACAGCTTTCACAAACGTAGCAGGCGCCTTCTGGCACTTCTAAGGAAAGCATCACCTGTGCCTGGTGTTCACCTTTTCTTTGACAGATGAAATAGTGAAGGATGTAATAGCACAGTAAGAAAAGAGATTTATGATTCTGGTTTCTAGGCGCATGACCGATCCTAGGATGTATAAATAGACGTCTCCCTAACAGTGTGGGAGAATTGGAAAAGAACTTCCCACAAAGTAATCTGAATCTGCAGGATTTATCGCTAATCTTTTGTGTAGCTAGCACAGGCTCTCACAGAAGGCTAGGATTGCATCTGACTCCTCATAACCAGACTGAAATCAGGAGCTGCCTTTGCTCAGTGGTATTTTAAGTTACCAAGTAGCATGCATGACATGTGGTGCTGCAACAGCATGGGGCATCTGATGACACATGCAGAACAGATAAAATCTGCATTTGAAAAAGTCAGTTTACCTTACACATCAACGTTCATTGATGCATTAATCTGACAGACTGGCTAACAAATTGCTACTTATCAGTCAGAATGCTCATTCTCTCCTTTCCACCTCCCTCATATGGAAATCCACTGTTCAGCCAGCCTTTGGTGACCAACCCCTACAGATGTTATATGCAGTGTAGTTCTAGCTGTCAGTCCCAGGATATGAGAGGGGAGGTGGGTGAAGTAATATCTTTTATTGGACCTTTCCCAGACCTGAAGAAGAACTCTGTGTGGCTCAAAACCCAGTCTCTCTCAACGGAAGTTGGTCCAATAAAAGCAATTACTTCATCCACCTTGTCTCTCCAACCTGTGAAAAATACCGTGTATGAAATTTCTACACAGTAAGATATTTGTGTGGAAACATCTCTTACTAGGTTCTCTGCATTTCTACTGATATTTCATGTTCTTCATTTTAGGTGTAGGTGATCGTGTTTGTATTACAGATGCTTTGAGTCTCCTTACCCGTTAGTTTACATCTTTGCATTAAAAGCTTTTGAAAATGACTTAGGGAGGAATAAAAGGTATGCTCTTTTTACTGCTTCACGATGTATAAAGGCCTGAATATTTTTAGAACACTTTTTCTTTGGAAAAGCAAGTCTTGCAAAAACAGGGTAGTAAAGAGGAGTTGGTGGTTGACTGGAGAACTAGTGAGATTTTGCTATAACCAAACTGAAATCTGAGCTACTGAGGAGGGGGAAGTGATTTTTAATCTATTTAGAACAGTTAAATAGGAGTTAACAAAAGAAACTGACAACCGCTTGTGAGAAATTAAAGCTGGCAACATCCATTCCCCTTTGGTTGAGGACTTAACTCCCACTCCAGTACTCTAGTTTTCCAGCAAAAACACAAAAAACAAACCTTTAAAATCTACTTTGCAACCTCAGAGAAATTGGGGATATTCAATCTTTTGGACCTTTCTATATAGAAGCAGCAAAGAAATTGGGTTTTGCTGTTTGGTGCTGTAAGACACCTTACGGAGAGACAGCATATGTGTGTTTCAAAGGGAATCTCATCCAACTTTTCCTCGGGAAGCCTGGTGTTTTTAGAGAAGGCTCCATAGAAGGTGTCAACCATGCTGTTTCAAAAACAAGCCATTGCTAAGAGGGAATTTATTCATAAGCACTATTGGAAATGTCCCTTTAAAAACAATGAGATTTTATTATAGAGGACAAGTTAATTCTTTTTCTCTCTCTACCTGTGAGCCAGCCTGGCAGGATAGGTCAGTGTGTGCATTGGGCTGTGTACTGGGTCTAGATAACCCAATGAAAAATGCCCACCAATCCAACAGTTGGATACTTAAATCTTTATTGAGCTGCAACACTGTCATCTTCTAGTCGTAGTTGTGACACACTCAGTCGCTGACAGCAAATTGCCCAGCTATGTGCTTGCTTCAATGCAGGCTAGATAGAATCAGCTCCGCTCCCATCCACAAGTAGTATTAGGTGGAGATCAACACTCTGCCAACCATTCATTGCTACGGGCTTAGTCTGATAGAATCCCAGCTGAAGAATGCAAACTTGCTTCAGTGCAACCTTTGCCCTCTGGATACAGGAACTGTGTGTTTTGTTCCTACGACAACTTAGTATGAGAACCACTTGAAGTGGGTTTGGTGGGTAGTACTCCCGGGATAGAATAAATGTCAACACCCATATTTTTACCAAAAAAAGACATCAGGCATAATGTGGGCAAATGGAGGAGGAGGAGGAGGAGAAGGGAGCAATTTTGAGGCAAGCACTGAAGGAGAGGTGGAGTACGTGCTACAGAGTACGTTCCAAGCACGTAAGTAGGGGTGGCTGCTGGTCAATGCTGAAGTGTAGATCTGAATAGTGGAGAGAGCTCCACCAGAAAGGAAGTGCTGGTATCTCTTCAGACCTAATTTCCATGCAAGAACAGCCATACTGGGTCAGACTAATGGTCCATCTAGCCCAGTATCCTGTCTTCCGACAGTGGCCAATGTGCCCCAGAAAGAACAGAAAAAGTAATCAAGTGATCCATTCCCTGTCGCTCATATAGTTCTTGAGTGACCTGTACCCAGTTTTGGTAAGAAATATCCATCCTTATGTGATACATGTTCTCCTGCCAAGTGGCATACCAGAGGGAAATGCAGAAAAGATTTATAGAGAGCACCAAATTACACCGCTCTTTTCTTAAGAGCGTTGTCACTCAACACTCAACGTTTACCTTCCTTTCTTCTGGTGCATGGTATCTTAGAAGTTGTGAGCGCTCTGGGGCATTGGACCTGATCTTCCTGTCTCTCACTTCTTTGTGGTTCAGTTGAATTACTGCTGATTTGCTGTACTGGGGGTGGCAAATTAGCCTAAACTTGTCAGTCTGTAAAGGCTAGACGGGGAGGGGGCAGCAGTAGGAGGAGGAGGAGTCTAATCCAAGATACATGAGTTTATCCCCAGTAGTGCAGTTCCTAAACTTACAGGCAGCTTTTTTCAGCTCATAAGACTAAGATCTTGACAGCACCTGTTCCCTGCCAGCTCCTACATGCTGTGACTGGTTCTGTGCAAGACAATGGAAGACACAGTAGCTGCCCTGAGAAGATTAGTCTGAATAGACAGATACGGACTGAACACACCCTGGGGGACCTAGAGATGAGATGCCTAATCATGGGATAAACTATTCCAATACCTTACTTGTTAGTAAGGGACTGACTCGCTTAGGTGACTAGCAGCCTGCCTCCTACAGTAACCAGCTTCCTTCCCCACCTGGAGGGATGAACTCTGGGCCAACGCTGTGTTGACTCTTGGTGTGCCACTTCTGCACACCTATTCAGCTGTGCATTCTAACTCTCCATGCAGATCCAGGTCTCCAAATCCGAGAGTATGGCAGACTCCAGGAGAGGGAAGGCTGGAACAAGGCAAGACCCAGTGTGTGTTTTAAAGGGCGTATTTAAAAGAAAGTGAGTGTGCCCTAGCTTATTAGAAAAGGCCCCATTCTGAGAGGTGCTGCAGGCTCTCTACCCAAAGGAAGTTGTGGATCTTGACGCATGGCAGGATCAGACCCTGTGACCATCTTATTTGCACTGATGGAGAATGGCCAGACAGGTATTAGTGCCTTGGAATCATAAGCTTGGGGGTCAGTGTCTGTATATTGTCCATGATCACTTCTGATAGTGCTGCTTGGGTGATAGAAATCCAGCTGATGCTATGCACACTTCAGAGCTAACTGGATAGCTGAGTGCTGCATGAGCAGTCACAAGTGAGCAAGTCTTAACCCTGTGCCTCCCTATTTTAAATGCTCTTCCTGCAGCATCGGTACCTTTAGACTGAATCCTTGCAAAATGAGATGTTACCTCCTGGAAAGGAAGATTTCCAGGGTTTGTCTTGCAGATTATGTGGGTCTGCACCAAATCTGGACATAGGACTGAGATTGGCATACACTCCTAGTTGACTGAGACTTGCTTGACTGTGTTAATTGGTAAGTACTGAAGGACAGGGGTACGGTGCTTGAGTTTATTGCTGGATAAGGACCTGACACTATTCCAAGTCAAAAGACCCATACATTTTACAGCAAGGCCTATGCTCCTAACTATGGGGTGTTACCTTGAACAGTCAGGGCAGTGCACTTTACAGGAGCTGTTATGGACACAAGCCAACAGCAATGCTGGCTTTGAAAGCAACTCTTGATCTACTAATGTGTTTACCCCCCCCTTTTTTTTTTAAAGTCACAGAACAGACCTAAGCTTCCCCCCTCCCCCCATTTCTGTAACATTTCCTTACAAGGCTTTGTTTATAACCTGCAAGAGGACTTCTGGTGGGATTCTATTAGCTACATTCCTGTTTCCTGCAGGGAAATGTGACATGTTTCTTATTTGTATAATAATGCCTGGAGTCCCCAGTGTGGGAATAGGGCCCTATGGAGCTAAGCACTACTCCTATAAGCCCTATTTCATTGCCTCAGGGCTAGTCTCAGCACATCCTTTCAGTGCCTCCTGCTGGTAAGAAATGGGGGGGAAGCATTCTCTAGCACATTCTCATTTCCCCCCTCTGTTGTTCCTTTTATTTTGCTCTACCATCATCAGGAACAAAGAAATAAAAATAGACACTTTTGTTTTCTCATAAATAGCTAATCTCATATTTTTTTTCTTTGAATAAAGTTTTCTTCAACTTTTCACAAAATAGAATACATACAAAGTTACTTCTTAAAAAAAAAAGAAGTTCACAGGGTCACAACTGAAGTGTGTGAAATCTAATGTGAACAAGGGTGGACCCCACCCACCTGGGCACAAAATAATGTCTTTACCCACCTACTGCTTTTAGTTGCTGCTGCTGCTTTGCAGTGGTGAAAATCTGGAGAATCCTGAAAGCCAGGGCAAATAAAGCTTCAGCCGTTATGATTGGTTGTGGTAAAGGTTTGTCACTAGCTCAAAGCTACCCTGACCCCTGCTTCAACTATGCTCACATTTTTTTCAGCAGTCCACAGCTGTTTTTTAAAAAAGAAAACTATACTGAGGCAGTTACACTTGAAGCAAAATCCTTTTGATGTGGTCTTGTTCAAGGTAGTGAATGACGTGTGTATAGCTATACCTACAACAGGCCACTACAGCAAGATCCAGGTAAAACTGGGCATGAATTTAACAACTAAAATGAGTCAGGCTGCTGAACTACGCCCCACAACTAGCCCCAGTGTAGCTAGGCTGAAGCTGCCTTGTTAATGAGAACAAACCCGTATCAAAGTTCACTAAAATTCTCTAGTATATACAGACTAGATTCCATAATACAATTATTTACAGGGTGGAACAGAACTATCTCCCAGTGCGATACTGTACACTCACTGCATTGCAAGGCCCTTGTCACAGCTGCTGCAAACTTGTGCTGGGGCAGCTTATTACCAAGCTGCTGGGGCCTTGTTCATACGCTTGCCCCCCACCACACATGACTGGATAGGCAAGACCCTGGCCATCCTTGCTTTCCAGCTCTTTGTTTCTGACAAGCAGGGGACGAGAGCTTGCCTATAGCGCTACCTTGGGAGGAGGTGGGGTGTAGAGCGTTCAAAGCCTGGCCATCTCCGGTAACAGGTGCTCTCTGGCGCCACCGTGGCCATGTGAGGTGGTGCAGCTCAGAGGAGAACACGTGCACTCAGCTGCTTCTGGGGAAATCAGGGATTTTAGAGCTTTTCCCCTCACTCCTTCTACTGCCCACAAAGCGAAGGACTAGACTCAGGGGCCTGGGCCTTGAAATATTCTGCTGCTGCGGAGAGGGACTGTGTGCAGGTCAGTGGTGCTGTTACCTAGGGCAGGGCAATGCACCAGCCCTGCCCCCTTACCCATGAGAGTCCCGCTGACTGAGCGCTCGCTGGTGGGTGCCAGCTTTAAAGCCACACCACTTTATAGTCCAAAAGCAGGTGCAGGGCTACCCCCACATTGCATCAAAGTTGGAGGCTGGTGCAAGGAGAAGTGGAGGGGGGGGGAAGTCATTAGGGGGCGGTTTGCTAGAAAGTGAAGAGCACGCTGGGGTTTTATTCCTAAATTTGGTCCCAGGGAGTGGAAGCAGCTCCTGGGAAACTCTAAGCAGCTGCACTTAGCAGTGGGGGGGCTGCTCCTTTGATACAGTTGGTAATTCTTGCTCCTCACACCCAGCTCCTGATTCTGGGTAAAGCTGCCTGCCCAGTTTGGCAACAGTGCCTTCCTTCAGCCCGGTGAAGCTGGCCTGCTCTGCGCTGCTGAGCCCTGGGTGGCTTAAGGGGGAGCAAACTGCTCCATTTGTGTCAGGGTTGAGGCCGTTGCACAGGGAGGGGATTGCACTTCTGTGCACCAGTCATGAGTGGGGAGCAGGGAGACACTGCTGCCAGCTCTCCCTGGGGTCATTTCTCCCTCACAGGGCTAAATACACAGGCAAAGGGGCCTGTTGCTTCCTGACGGCTCAGCGAGCCTGTCTCAGCAGAGTGTAGGGGCAGCCCGTGAAATTGACATGAGCTGAGGCAGATCTACACGTGCTCCCGCTGAAGCCTCTCCTTTTTGAAAAGGAAAAGGGGCGGGGCTTGGGCCCCCAGTAGCGTGTCCAAATCAGGGGCAGCCCCTTAGGACCCGGCAGCCTGGGTAACGCTGGCGGTGGAAAGTTGCCTTCCCCTGCATCGTGTCCCGGGCGCAGAGCTCCTGGGCGCTGACAGGGCCCAGCCGCTGGAGCAAGGCAGGAGGCCGCGGCTTTGGCTCTAGGCTTTAAAGAGTTTCAATCCGGCACCATCCAGCCGGTTTTCCGCAGCTGCCCGGCCCTGCCCTCCTGCTGAATTCGGAAGCCAGGGCCGGTGGCGCCCCGCCTGGAACAGAGCGGAGAAGGAAGTGGCCAAGCCGGTGTCAATAGAAACCTGCCCCGCGTTCCCCGGGGGGGGGGGGGGGAGGTGAAAACCTGGCCCGCGCTACTGCAGCAGGCGGTGGCCACGGGGAAATGATGCACTGGGCAGCCGCTAGGCACCTTTGCCTGCCCCTTCTCCATCTCCCCCTGCAGAAAGGGCACAGCCCGGCTTTAGCTCTGCCTGCCCGGCGGGGGGAGGGCGATGCTTCCTGCTAAGAGCTGGCTGCGGATCGCTGCTAATCGCGCCCTCGCCCACCGCAGGAACTCGGGAGTCAAAGCGGGAAAAGAGGCGGCAGTAAACTCCGCCCTGGCAGGCTGAGGCGGGCGCAGACCTTTGCGCTGCTCCAGACGGTGGCAACACTCGCAGGTTGCAAACACGGGCAGGCGCTAAGTGCGCAGCGCCAATAAACGACCGCTAGCAGCCAGGGGCCCTTTCCCCTCCCGGACCCTTTCAGGGAGGAGGAGAAGCGCCCCCCTCCCCAGGACACTTGTTTTTTGTAACTGTTTCCTGCGCTTGCTTCTCCCCCCCCTTCACTAACTCGGGGGATTGACTCCGGTTTAAACAGGCGGACTTTTAAAGGCCCCTTGTAAACTACGAATCTCTGCTTCGCAAGAGCTCACTGAGGTTTAACCCCCCCCCCCCGCGGCCGGAGGAACTGGAGGGGGGGGCGGATTCCCGGGGACTGCAATGGCCCCAGCCTTGCATTGGGGAGGGGGCTTGTCTGTTGCATGGGCACGGAGCTGGGTGGCCGAGCACTCAGCGATGGGGATTTGCCTTCGCACGCAGTTGATTAAAGCCCCGCAGTGTAACGCGGCTGTCCCTGCCTGGATCAGCAACCAGCGGGGTCTGGCCTGAGAGCAGGAGGCCGCTGACCACAGGAATGAGGTTCAAAGTCTAGGGCTTAGTCCTTATTCAAACCCCTTAGCTCCCTCCCATCCCCGCTTGCCAGACGCTGACAGTCCGTCTCGTCTCACCCCCGTCCTGGGGTCTGGCCCTGCTCTAGGAGATGACAACGGATTAGCCCAAGACCTGTCAAGCTTAGGGTGACCAAATGTCCCGATTTTATAGGGACAGTCCTGATATCCGGGGCTTTTTCCTTATAGGGGCGCCTATTACCACCCCACCGCCTGCCCTGATTTTTCATACTTTCTAGCTGGTCACCCCGGTCATGCTTAGGTGACTGCCCGTCCCTGGCACCCTGCGGAAGAAGGCAGCAGTATCGGTAAAAGGGGCATGAAAGCCCCGTCTTTATTCTCCGCCCCCGCCCCCCAGGGTTTCTGAATAAAGCTACACTGGAAGTTGATCTTCCAGTGCGTCGATCTTCTGAAAGTCTCCGTTCAACGGGCTCCCTCGTCTGTTACATCCGCCCGTGGCCAACTCGGAGTGAAATCTACCAGGCAGCCTTAGGGAACCGTCCCTGCTGGTACCCGCAAGAGGGGAGCGAGCAATAGGCTGGAGTTACCTGCGAGCGGCTCTGAGCGGGGCCGGCCTGAGCGGTCCGCTCTCCCGACTCAGCCAGGGGGACACACCCGCTTCGAGGGACCCCGGCACTTCCCAGCCGGATCCCCGTCCCCTTACGAAGTGCTGGGGGAGGCAGCAGCTCCCGGAGCGGAGCTCCCACGGCCCCGGGGGAGTCTGGCGCGGTCCCGGTGCTCCTCACACCTGAGAAAGCGGGACCTGCTTGTGGTAGGAAGCGGCGGCCGCGCCCCCAGCCCTGGCTGTCAAAGCGGAGCTGGCTTCCCCGTACATGGAGGGCTTCCTCCCCCGGCACCACCTCCCCGTGAACTGCCTCCAGGAGTCCAGCGTCTTCCCGGACCAGATCCACACGCCCGAGGTGATGCCCACCACCAGGCACATGAAATACTTGAGCATGAAGACGGCGTAGTCCGGCTTGGGCTTGCTGGGGTCGCCGGGGCAGGAGCAGTTCTGCGCCCTCTCCCAGCTCTCCCGGTAGTGCTGCTCGTACACGTAACACGCCACCACCAGGGTGGCCGGCACCGTGTAGAGGACGGTGAAGATGCCGATGCGGATCATCAGCTTCTCCAGCTTGTCCGTCTTGGTGCCCCCCTGCTTGATGACGCTGCGGATGCGGAAGAGGGACACGAAGCCCGCCAGCAGGAAGAGGGTCCCGGTGAAGAGATAGACCACCAGGGGGGCCAGCACGAAGCCCCGCAGGTTGTCCAGGTTCTGGTTGCCCACGTAGCACACCCCCGCCACCGGGTCCCCGTCCACCGAGCTCAGGGCCAGCACGGCGATGGACTTGACGCTGGGGATGAGCCAGGCGGCCAGGTGGAAGTACTGCGAGTAGCCGGCGATGGCCTCGTTGCCCCATTTCAGGCCGGCGGCCAGGAACCAGGTGAGGGACAGGATCACCCACCAGATGGAGCTGGCCATGCCGAAGAAGTAGAGCAGGAGGAAGACCATGGTGCAGAGCGCGGGGCCCGTGGTCTCGTAGTGCACGTGGCGGTACTCCGGGTTGCAAGCCACACTGGCGTGGCCCGCCACCAGCCGCACGATGTAGCCCAGGGAGACGAAGAGGTAGCAGGCGGAGAGGAAGATGATGGGCCGCTCCGGGTAGCGGAACCGCTCCATGTCGATCAGGAAGGTGGCCACGGTGGTGGAGGTGGAGAGGAAGCAGAGGATGGACCAGAGCCCGATCCAGAAGCTGGCGAAGGTCTTCTCGTCCTGGGTGAAGTAGGGCTGGAAGCAGGGCACGGCGCAGTTGGGCACCTGGCCGGTCCGGATCTTGCTGTAGAGCGGGTGGGACTCGCGGGCGATGGGCACGAAGGGCTCGGTGCAGCGGCACACCCGGCCGCAGTCCGGGCTCAGGCTCCGCTGGGGCCCCCTGGAGGCGCGGGTGGGCTTGGCCAGGGCGGGCGGCGCGGCGGGCGGCGTGGTGGGCTCGCTGCGGTTGTAATCCATGCAGAGCGTGTCCGGGTCCCCCAGCGCCGGCAGCCGGTCGCAGCTCATCCGCTCGGGCCAGGCGAAGCCGTACTGGCGCATGAGGGGCGAGCAGCCGGCCTTGGCCCGCTCGCACACGGCGCGGCAGGGCGGCAGGGGCTTGGCGTAGTCCAGCAGGCAGATGGGGGTGTACACGCTGCAGAGGAAGAAGCGCAGGTCCGGCGAGCACTGGATCTCCACCAGCGGCCAGAACTGGTGCACCTCCAGCCCCGCCTCGTCCTGCGTGTCGTGGTTGAACTGGTTGGGCATGTAGGTCAGGTTGTAGCCGATGCCCTTGCACATGGGCACCGTGATCTCCTGGCACACGGGCGCCTTGGCGGCGGCGGCCGCGAGCAGCGGGAGCCGCAGCAGGAGCAGCAGGCTCAGGAGCCCCCGGCCGGCGCTGACCATCGTGAGCGCAGCGCGCCCCGGCCCCGGCCGCGGCTGGCCCGGGGCGGCAGCAGACGAGCTCGGGCAGGAGCTGCGGAGTCTCTCCCTGGCGCCCGCCGGCGGCGGGGACCCCGAGTCCGGCGGGCCGGGGCGCTCCCTAGGCACGGGCGGCGCTCGGCTCCCGGAGAAGTTTGGCAGCGGTCCCTGCGCCGCGCCCGGCCCCTGGGGCATGGCCCGCCCGCGAGGGGCGGCTCGGCGCTCAGCCCCGGCCGGCCCGCTGCCCCCGCACGCCGGGCTCCATGGCTGCGGGCAGGCACCTGCGGCGGAAGGGGACGGGGAGCGGGCAGGGCATCAGGCTGCCCCGGGCACCGTGTAGCGCCCTGCAGCCCGCGCGCTCCGGCTCCGGCACTCGCTGCAGCCACCGCCACCCCTGCAGCCGGCGCCGGCGGAGTGCAGCCGCGGACACAGCCACCTGCGCTCAAATGCACGGGCTGCAGCCCCGCCCCCTCACTTGCTGGTCACGCCCCCTATGGAGTGCCACGCCCCTCCGTGATTAGCCCCACCCACTCCATGCGGTGATTCCCAGAGGGAGCGTCTCATCCGCCCTCCCATTGGGGCACACACCGGCGCCGGGCGGGGCGCCCCACCTCTGAATCTGCTCAAACGGGGGTCCTGCCTCAGCCACAGCTCCCCATCCAGGCCACCCCGGAGCTCCTGAGCGCTCACCTCCACACGGGCACCGGCGGGGGAGTGGCTTGCACTGTCAAATGCAAAGGTGGGTGTGGCGATGTGTCCCTTCCCTTGCCCTGGGTGCACAACATCACAGCACCATGCTAGTGCGTGAGCCCCACAGCGGGAAACTGACTTGCAGAGAGTCTCTTTGCAGCTACCACAAACCTAAATAGTAAACAACCCTATAGGGAATCGATTAATAACACAGATGAGGAATTTAAAAAATCTCAGTTTAGGATTTTTAAACTGACAGTTCTTCTTAAAACATTCTAGGTGTCCTAATATTTTTATTTGCTAATATTTCAACATCTAGAGAAGGCTCATAAGTTTAATGTGTTTGAGATGTAGTTCACCCCATGCATGTACACAAAGACAACTTATATGACCTTATATAGAAACTTGGCAATAGGTGGACTGGGATAATGGAGCTCATTGAAACAAACACGATTCCCTACACAGCGATCAGTTAAAGTGACGAACAGGAAGGAACAGGACAGAAATAAGCTGTGGCTTTGTGCTTTCAACACCTAAGAAGTGCATCAGTAACCTACTAATGCATTCTCTGGAGAGCCCGAGAGCTCACTAATTATACAGTTCATTAAAAACTCACAAACAGTTTTGGGATGTTTCTCCAACATATCCTTCTGCTATGAAAAGTAGCTCCCAGTAATAGGAGAAGCAAACGTAGCAGGGAAACATTTAGAAACCCCTTGTCTCAGCTAGTTTGAATCTAACTGGGTCCCTCTTGTTTGCGTTGCTGCTCTCTTGGTCTCTCATCTAGCTCTTTCTGGCCCTGCAGAATCCCAGCTGTTCTTTCAGCAGCACAAGGTCAGCTCGCTTGCTTTGCTAAAACGCTGATCGAACAGCTCCCAGTTTTGCTAGACACCAGACCATGAGTGCTGAGCCTCTGATACAGGGACACGGATGGGGCGTTTGGCACTCCCAGGAAAGAAGCAGATATTGAAACTTACTTTTTCCCCTTCATCTCCTCACTGCCCCCTTCACTTTCCACCCTCAGAGGTGCAGTATCTTTGTCATGCCTCCTCCATTAAGGAGTAGGATTTTGGCATGTAAGATTAAGCAGTGGGAATTGGTGTACAGCAGTGATATAATAAAAAAAGACCCAACTAGACAATCAGAAGGTGGTTTTGGACACTCAGTGTCCTGTGTTGGGGACTAATAACCTGCAAGCACAGAATAAACTATAAATTACCCACCCTCGTCTCCAGGCCTTCAGTTAATATTCTGACTGCTAACCACCTGTTTCCCTAGGCAGTCTGCGAAACTAGCCCCCTCTGCACTGAACCAGAAAGAACCAGAGCAGGAAACAAACACAGAAACAGCATGTAGGTTGAAACGTCTGCTCTGTGTAATTCTGTCTAAAAGAGATTCTTATGCATGTAAACAGTCAAAGTCTGGAGAGGAGGGTAACTACTTTGCAGATGCATAAAGATGGTTTGGCTGGAGAGTGGGCCACTGCAGCTAGGGATGTCTCAAGTGTGACCTGCTGCTGAACTGGAAAACAGGCTACCTCAGGAAGACTAGAGTTCCCTTTGGAAGGTGTCCCAGAGTACATCCTATTAGACTCTCACTTCTGTATTATAGAATATCAGGGTTGGAAGGACCTCAGAAGGTCATCTAGGCCAATCCCCTGCTGAAAGCAGGATGAATCCCCAGCCAGATTTTTGCCCGCTCAAGGATTGACCTCATAACTCTTGGTTTAGGAAGTCAATGCTCAAACAACTGAGCTATCCCTTCCCCAGACACAAGCTCTGATCCGGCGCCTGTTGGAGACCATGACAAAACTCCCATTGACTTCAATGGGAGGTGGATCATCCCATATTATTTCCCCTCCTAGGAGAGAGTAGGTACTATGACAGAATCCCGCCCAATTAGTTTTTCCAGAGAAAATACGGGCGGGGCTACACTAGCAGGTTAGGTTGATCCAGCTACGCCGCTTGAGGGTTGCGAAAAATTCACCCCCCCACCCCCCGAGAGACGGATGTAAGCCGACCAGTGTGGACAGCGCTAAGAATTCTCCGTTGACCTAGCTGCCACCTCACGGAGAGGCTGAACCCCTTCTGTTGCTGTAAGTGTCAATGCTACAGCAGTGCTGCCGCAGCCTTTCTAGTATAGACAGAGAGCCTCCTGATTACAAAACCCTGGGCCTAGTGCCCAGGGATTGCCCTGGAGACCAGCTCATCAGCCCAGAGAAAGCAAGTGATGAACCGGGGTACACCTTGTGATTCCAACATCACATCCCTTCTCCATCTAGATGGGTGTCCCCTTGACTATTTTGCTTTAGTCTGAGTAGCAATAGAGCACCCTTGCATGCAGAAACTGTCAGCAGTTTCTCTTGGTTCCACCACCATTGTACTACCAGGGGACAGCAGCCATGGCATTGGCCCACCTTGGGTCCTGTGTACATAGGGGAAATATCCATGGTCACCTTCCTAGTTACCACAGGCTGGACGCTTGCCCCACGCAGCGTCACTCAGCTGTATCATCCTGCTCCCCGAGTGGCATGAAGAACCAAGAAATTGCTGATATTTTTTCAAAACAGAAGCCAGCTTCTGGTTCATAGTATCTCATCCATATTATAATCAATAGACGATAACAAACACGGTTCTTGTATTTACAAGGTGCCTGTCACCTTAGGTGCTAATTCCCAACTAGTCAATGGGAGTTAAGTAAGTGCCTAAATAACTTTGTGAATCCCACCTACAAGGCTCTGATTCTGCAAAGGCTTAGACCTTGTCTACACACAAAACGTGCACCAGTTTTGCTAAAATTGGATTTTTTAAATCGATTTCTTGAAAGCAGTGCAAGGCCCTACATTAATTTAACCCTGTTTTGGTTTACTGATTTACACTAAATCAAAAGAAACCAGATTTAAACTGACCTAAGAATGCCTACCGACCGGATTGCACCAGTTTAGCAAAATCAATTTAAACACCTTACTGTTTGCTAAATCAGTACAAGTCTGTACGTAGACACGTACTTCAGTATCTGCTTAACCTTACACCTGGAACTAGTTCCATTGACTTCAAAGGAAGCACTGGTGTGTGGTATTAAGCATGTGCATAAATAGTTGCACGTTCAGGGCCTAGCCACCAAGCTAAGCATTAATAACTGCTGTCCTGTAATAACAGTGAATAGTGCTTTTTTGTCCACGTGTAAAATTGCCACTTTACCAAAAAATAATCAGTTGATACTTATACAAGCGCTTAACATATTAGGAAGTGGACTAGACAAGTCTGTTATATCTCTTTCTTCAAGATCAAGCTCACTGCTCCTTATGGAAACGTCCTATAGCATTTAACAGGGAAGAAACTAGTCTGTTTCTATAGACACTAACAAGCCTGATGTCTGGGAGAATGAGCTCCTTTTCCTAGAATTTTTGAAGATGCTTACAGAATTTAGAGTTTTGGAGTGTTAGCAGCCAGAGAAAGGATCTTCTCTATTCATTTCAATATGGCAGGTCTGTAAGCAGATTCTATGATTCCTTCATGTTGCAGCTGCTTGAGCATTCCAAAACTGAATGCAGTTTATCATCAATATTGTAATACTGATAACACGACCTTTGGTGTAAATGGCAATTTGCAGCTACTACAGCTGGCTGAAAAAGGGGGGGTGAGGAATTGCAAAAAATTGGTCCCCTTTTGGGTGAATTTTTTTTTAAACCAGTGCTAGCAGGGATTTAAAGCAACCAGATCCCAGCTTCAGAGTGCTTACAACCTCATTATTGGCTCATTCTTTCCTTGTGGTCTCCTCCTCTGTCTGTTGCCTCTCATTGAATGCTGCCTGTAAGCTCTTTGGGGCAGGGACCCGTTCTTTGTTGTGGGTTTTTACCGTGTCTAACACAATGGGTCTCAAGTCATGATTGTAATCTAAATAATCATCTGGCAACCTGAGATCTGCAAAACCTTAAAGACTGCATGTGTGAGTGAGGGTTTTTGCAGCATTGGATCAGCTAAATAACAAAACCACATAGGCACGTAAAGACCAAGTCAGGCACTGAGTGGTATGGGAGAGGACGGGAGTGAAGCAATAGAAAATGACAGCATGTTGCTGCCTCCAGGAAAGCTGATTCATTCATCCATTCACAGAGTTTAAGGACAGAAGGGACCAGGCAGCCTGATCTCCTGCATGTGGCAGGCTATTGCATTTCATCCAGTTACCCTTGGATTGAGTCCAATAACTTGTGCCTGACTTGAAGCATGGTCCCCAGACAGGCATCCAGTTTTGATCAGAAGACATCAGGAGATGGAGAATCTACCACTTCCATTGGTAGCTGGGCTGAGGTATCCTATTTTGTATATTTCTTGGTTATTGTTAACAATGACAAATGAATTAAATTCCATGCAGCCGAGGGATTTTAATCCATTAATAGTGAGCCCCTGTTCCCCACCCCACCCCTGGAACACGCTCAGCTGTCACTTTCATTCACTTAGGACGGAATGATCGGATGCAGGCTGAAGAGGTGTGCCCGCTGATCTGAGTGTTTGCATATGCAAACCGGTATTTGCCTGTGTATTGAGAGTATTGTGGGAGCAAAGGTGCAGGGAGGCGTCCCCGTTACATGCAAATACTGCCCACATGTGCAAATGCAAGCGCATGTACCCGCTGGGCCCCAGCTTGAAAATACTGTCTTGTTTGGCTTGCAGTTTTAGAGAAACAATTGCACTGGAGTCATGAATTTATTTGTCTATCCAGGTGGCAGGAATACGTCTATGAATTCAGCACTGGAGTCCACCTCAGCCGTTTTCAGTAATAAAATAGCCCTGTTTGGGAGATCAGACCCCATTTCATCTGACTCTGGTAGGAAAAACTGCCTGACTGACTAAACTTGTAGATCGAGGTGACAGGCTGGTAAAAACACCGGCAGCCACAGCTCCCACCGTTCCCAGCCCCAGTGGAGCTGCCCTGGTATTAGAATAACAGTGGAGCTGGTCCTACAGCTTTCAAGGTACGCAAAGCCTGTCAGAGCAGGGAAAGCAGCAGGAGAAGGAGGAGGTGCTAATCATTGTCAATGAGCAGCACTTAGCACCTCCTGGGCTGTTAATGACAATGGGATTTGCCGAGGCAGGGAACAGGATGAGCTGTGAAAGTCCAATGAAAGGCACTGAAGCAAGTGTGGATTTTCATTTCACTTCATTATCAGCAGCTTCTGGTCAGTTTGTTGTTACCCTTGTGCATTGTCTACGCTAGTTCTCCAGAAGGTGAGCGAGTTCTCCAAACATGCCAGTGCAGCCACAGGGCTGCTCTACACTGAAAACTGGGGGCCTAAATTAGAACACAGCACAGCTAAATCTCTCAGGGGTGTGAAAAATCCGCACCCCTGAATGACGTAATTAAACCGACCTAATCCCTGGCATAGCCAGCGCTAGGTCAAGGGAAGAATTCTTCCATTCACGTAGCTACCACCTCTGGGGAAGGTGTCTTAACTACACTGACGGAAGAGCCCCTCCCCTCGCTGCAGTGAGTGTCTACACTGAATTGCTACAGCTGTGCCACTGCAGTGTTTTCAGTGTAGATATAGCCAGAGTCATATTGCCCCGCTGTGCCCCCAAGCCAGCAGCGGGGGTGGTTAAGAGGAACTACAGTAACTCTGCACTACCTGAAGATCATCCTACCCCTGGCCAAATCCTCCAGGGATCTGCTGTGGCTTAGGGTCTGAGAGTTCACTCAGGCTCTTATTCACGGTTTAGTCCAAACTCCTCTGCTGTCCACACACAAAACCCTTCGACCCAGGTCTATATGTGCTTTGAACTTGGGCTGTTTACCTGGCTTGGGGTATAAGTTAGAACCCAGGTATTCCTTTATGGTGAGCTCTAACCCACCCACTTTCCAGTGTGGATCGAGTTGAAGCCCAGCTTACAGAGCTAGCGTTGTGATAATCCTCCAATGTCTTCCCACAATTCCTTGGCGGCTGTCTCTTCCTGCTTTTCTACCCATCGGCTTCCTCTGTACTGTGAGCCAGCGGCTGGTTGATATACAGGTACTCAGCGTTCAAACCCTTCCTTCCGCGCATCCTGCTCTTCCTCTGCACAGCTCACTCACTCAAACAGCGCTAGAGCCGAGTCGCTATCTGGGAGATCCTCACCCCAGCGTGTTGCTGGCTGGCCAGTGACGCTCAGCCGTATCCTGGTGGAGTGCTGGTGTTGGTTCAGTTAGCAGCATGGTTCTGGGAGACATACCCCAAACCTGCACCTCTGCAACTGGAGGAAGAGGGGAGTAAGCAAATGGCAATCCAGTGCAGGAAGAGAATACAAAACTGGAAGAGGGCATATACAGCAAGGCAGACGACGCCAACGGCATATCAAGACGCTCCCCATCAGCCTGCCCCTACTATGAGGATTTTGACCAGGTGCTTGGCCCTGCCCTGACCATGAAGCCCACCCCTGTGCTTTGTGTTGGTGACTCAGCAAGAGTGGGTAGGATTAGGGTCTTGCTGTTGAAGCTGATAATGACATAGACAGGGATCGTCAGCAGAAAGAGCAAATTAAAAAATCCTAGCTCAACGTGCAAGACAAGAGTAGGATCTGTGTTTTACTCAGTAAGCTGCGCAGGATCCTGAAAGGTTTTTCACCAAATGGTGAGGGTGTCGCTTTATGATCAGTACTGGCTCTATGCCAGTTTCCAAGTTGGAGCACTATATACTTGCGAATCTTTCAGACTCTTTCTCTCGCTCTTTGCATCATCAAAGGAAACCTACTGGCAGTCACATGAGTCTTCCTTTAAATGTTCACACTGAAAATTTGTTTGAATGAAAACGATAGTGGAGTGCCTGCTCTGCTTTCGTTTAGGTGGCAAGGCGCTGATTGTTTAAAAGATAGCTATTCCTAGTGCTCTAAATCTAGCCTCCTCCTGCATTCTGCACAGCGCCCCCCCTCCCCACAGCCCCCACCGGCTTACCAGGGGCATGCAGTGCAAGGAGGAGGGTGGAGCTGGTGTGTGGGTGTGTGAAGGGGCTTGAGGCAGTGGGGGCGTATGTAGGGGGGGTGTGGAGTGGCAGGGAGGGGGTTAGGCAGGGCAGTGGGTGTGACGAAGGGCCTGTTGGGGGAGATGGAGCAGTCAGGGGGTGTGGAGGGTCAGAGTAGTGAAGGGGATTGGGTGGGAGGTGTTGGAACAAGGAAGATTGAGGTGGAAAGGAGGGGGGAGGAGCGAGCTATGCAGTGGGACGTGTTTTGGGGATTAATCTCTGTCCTCTCCAAAACCCCCAGATCCAGGCCCCCCCATTTCTGTTCTCTCCCTGCACAAAACAGCCCCACGGACGCCATGCTCATCCCAGCACTCTTCCTTCAGCCTCTCCCCAGCTCCTCAGTCCTGCTGCCTCCTTCCTCTCCCGGCAGAGAAACATGAGACAAGGAGATGACACTGAGGCAGTGAGGGGACCTACATGCAGCCAGTGCATTCAGTGGCTGGGGCAATCATTGCCAAGGAGCCAGAGGCAGTGAAGGGGGAAAGTCCATGGTGCATGGGGCTATGGAAAAATTATTTAAAAAAAAAAAAGATCAGGAAATGAAAAGCTCGATAATTTCATTGTTTCTCTGGTGGTGCCTTGTGCCCTTCGGAGAATGTGGAGATCAGCTAAACGTAAACCTCTGCAAACCAAGAAATACGTAGTACCTGCCACTCCCACTGTGTAACTTTAACTCTGCCCTCTTTGAGAGCTGCCCCTAACGCATAGAGGAGCATTACACCCTCCCAGATGCTGCAGAACATGTTGGGAACTGAGTGCCTGTACACTGAGAGACTGACACCTTCTCCTTGCTAAGGCAAAACATGGGTGTAGGTCAAGCAGAGCAAACAGGAGCTACCTACAGCTGCAGGGCCGGCTCTGAGTTTTTGGCTACTCCACGCAAAAAAAAAAAAAAAAAAAAAAAAAAAAAAAAAATCTGAGAGAGAGCTACTGCTGAAGGAAAAACAAACCCAAACCCAAAACAACCTGGAATGCCGCCCCTGGAATTGTGCCGCCCGAAGCACGTGCTTGGTTTGCTGGTGCCTAGAGCCGGTCCTGTATACCTGACCTACATTCAAACTCCGACTTCAGCTAAATCACCCCCGCCTTGCTAAATGTAACCACGCTTTCACATTGCCCTGAGGAGTCCTTCGGAGACATTGCCTACACTTACCCTCACTGAGCCCCCCCAGCCCATTGTCATGTATGACCCTGGCCTGCTGACAATTCGCATGGCACAAAGACATCTCTACCGGCACAGCCTGCACACTTCAGCAGTGAATAAGGCTGACTTGATTGCTCATGGTACCTCCCTTCCGATCCCAGGCACAGCTCTGCCAAGCTGCCCCAACTAACCCCTCCACCATTCAATGCAGCTGCCCCTAACACGGGGCGCACAGCTGTCGGGGCGTGCAGATAAATGTTGAAATTCAAAACACAACCAATGGCACAGGCTCGTAGCCCTGCTTCATAGCTATGTAGTGTAAATTCATAGCTGTAAAGGCCAGAAGGGACCATTAGCTCATGTTGCTTGATCATACCTGGCCAGAGGATTCCATCCGGCTACTCCTGTATTGTGCCTAATACCTTGTGACTGAGCCGAGGTCTCCGCTCAAAAGTTAGGTCAACTCAGCTGTGAAAAATCCACATGCCCGAGCAGTATAGTTACGCTGACCTAACCACGGGTGTAGACAGTGTTAGGGCGCCAGAAGAATTCTTCCGTCGGTTTAGCTACTGCCTCTTGGGAGGGGTGGATTAACTACAGCACTGGGAGAATTCACCCTGCTGTTGCTGCAGCGAGTGTCTACACCGAAAGGCTACAGCTGCGCCGCCCGTAGTGTTTTACATGTAGACAAGCCCTGACTCTTCCGCACAGGTGTCCCAGCTTGACCTGAAGAGCGAGCAGGAGATGCATAGATGACGCGAGCCTCCCCGTACTGTAGGGACACACTGTAAAGGGGAAGACACGTGACTGCCTCACGCCTCCTCTGCCCAGTGACACAACATACCCGCCCCCCCCCCCCCGCACAACCAGCCAACAGTAAGCGGAGCTGTGGGGAGCTGCGGACCCTCCACCTGTCCTGGGCAGGGGTCCAGGAGGTGGAAATATTGGCCAGGGGCTGCTCTCAGGCCATTCCCTCCCTGGGCATGTGGAGGGGCTGTGGCTTCCCACAGCTGCTTGGGCTCCGTAGGCCGCTCTTACCCCAGCTGGGCTCCAGCTTCTGGCTTGGCTGGGGGTGGGAGGTGTCAGGCCTGTCCACTTCCAAAAGTAGGAGGGCCATGGCCCCTTGGCCCCACCCTGTTCCAAGGCCCCTGACCAACACTAACAAGGCCCAATTCTGCTGAGCCCAATGGACAGCCTGTCTGGGTAGCCTGCAAAAAGGAAGGGGAGGGGATTGAAACTGTGTTGCTGCATCTGTCAATAACTTGTTATTCGTGTCCCAAACAAAACAACACTGCACGTGATGCAAAAACCACTTTAAAAAGGTCACTCCACTGCTGCATCCCCTATTACATGCTGCTTATTGAAACCCTTGCTGCCCTAGGCGCACAGCTGGGAAAAGACACAACGCTCCATCAGTTGACTGCTCATAAACACGCCGAATAGCAATGCTGAGGAGACTGGTTTGAAGGAGGAGGTTTGAAGCAGCCTGGCTGAGCGCGAAGGCACACAAGAAGGCAGTGAAGTGAAAAGGTTAAGGTGCTGTCTAACCTATTACCCTTTCAACGTGTGCCTTTGTCCTCCGTGTCTGTTCTAGGAATTTTAACTCTTCCTCCACTCCACCAAACAGACCTCTCGCTCTCGAAAATCCCCTCCACAGCAGTGCCGCTTGGGGTGTCGCTGGGCCCCATTTTAAACATTCTGTTGTTTCACTTGCAGGTGGGGCTGTGTGGCTTTTCTGTGGGAAGCGACAGCTCTCACAGGTGGTCAACGAATAGCCCAGAACCAGAGAAGAGCAATAGAAAAGAGAACAAAGCTCGCCTGTGGAGATGGATGGAACTGAGAGATATTTTTTCGAGTCTGTTTCTCTCCTTTCCCCTTCTGACGTGTCTGGAGGATTTGGCCTATGTCTGGGTGTTGGCGAAAAAGGGTGGTGTCTATGGAGTTCAGGGTCTCGTGCACCTCGTAATATGGAGCTCTTCGTAAAGGCAGCAGAATGGCCTTTTCCCCAGTTCTTGTTTTTCACACCCACTCACAGCCATTAGATTAAATCCTGCTGCTCCCTCCCCCCACCAAGGCCCCAGGACTTTTGACACGTTTCATGGCCCCCAACCTAGCCCATCTCCTGGCAGAATAATCAGGAAGTAGTGCTGGGGGGAAAGGTGTTGGAGCCAGGGTGAGTCAGCAGTGACCAGTGTTTGCTTTGTAACTGCAATCACACCACAGCCTTGGTACAAAGGTCATGGTAATCTCTCAACTCCCCTCCCGCTGCCTGGCTGTACTCCCTATATGGCAGGAAAGACTGTGGTGCAGCTGCTGCTGGAAATCTGTGCAAAGCTGAATCCCCCCCTCGTCAGGCACATGAAACAAGTGTGGCCCTTCAGTCCCACCCTTCTAGCAGGCATCTTCTCTGGCCTAGTTTGCGGGAGGTTAGTTGAGCTTTTCAGGGGCATTTTTTTTTTCTTAACTACTGTATTCTGGGATTCAGTTGCCTTAGGGTGACAGATAACAAGTGTGAAAAATGGGGACAGGGCATGTGTGTGTGTGGGTAATAGGAGTCCATATAAAAAAAAGCCTCAAATGTCAGGACTGTCCCTATACAATCAGGACATCTGGTCACCCTAGGTTGCTTGTGGGGAGGGTGAAGGCTGTTGAGCTGAACTGGGTTGAGCTGAGTTTTTGTATGTATTGTATGTCGTAAATTACGTGTATGCAATCCAGCTGAAGGTTAGGGCCTCTGTTGCCAATCAAACTACATAAATAAATAATACACACCCACCCCCACGCCCTGAACGCACTGCAGTGACCTGGATGGTGGCGGGTTCTTTCCTAACTTGCCCTGTTGCACAGCTACCGCATGTTGATTGTAGCGAGTGAGGCTGAGCATGAGATCAGGTTTCTCCCTTCGTCGTTTTAATACAAACTATCCCCTGCAGTTTTTGTAGCCTAGGAGTGGCGATAGTAGTTTAATTTCCTGCTCCTGTTGAAAGCTGTGTGTACAGCCATTGATGACATGGGCCAGTTGCACCATCATCAACTGACAGAATGCTGTTAAAGTGGCATGTCCCCATTGTGTGCACAGTGTGTTTAAGAGATATGGCCAAATCCTCCACTGCCAGCTAACGGGAAACACCAGATTGCATGGCTGGGAAATGGTTAGGAAGTCATTGTTGACTGCGGAGATCAACAGGGACCCTGATAGCAATTCGGGGGCAAGGGGAGGGACTCACAGCACTGACCCCCTAATGAGCCACCACCTTCTGGGTAGGCTTGGGTAAGCCATGGTCCTCCCCAGAGCTTCCCCTCCTTTGCTTGTGCAGGGGACAGCTCTCACTCTGCCTTCAAGCCACAGCTGACCTCCCAGGCACACCCCCAGAGAGTCTAAACAGAGACCAGAGGCAAAATAAGATCCAGCTTTTGCCTTTTTCCGGACATAAAATCGGCAGCCCACTGGCTACCAGCCTGGAAATAGTTTTCGCAGTGCTCCAGCCAAGCAGTGCATGGTACGTGCCATGGGACACGGATGGCATGCGTCACCCCGGCCCATTTCACTCAGACAGAAGCATTGGCCTCAGTGCTCAGCCTATTATCAGAGCGCAGATAAAGAGACTAAATCTGGAAATTCCTTCGTTCACCGAGTTTTTCTTACCTTGACACTTTTCCGGTGGGAAAAAAATCTTCTTGAGCTAGCCAGTCGCTATACCTATATCTATGCTGCCCATGAGTGGAGTGCCTTAACACTGATTCTGTGGTCATGGCTGTTAAAATGTTCACAGATTCATAGCTTTTTAAGGGATGATTATGATCAGCTAATCTAAAGTAACCCTTGTATAACACCAACCACAGATTTCATCCCGTAAGTCCTGCTTGTAATTGAACTGGAGCAGCCAGCCAGTGTTGATTTAAACGTTTTAGTCCCTGGCAGGCCAAAGTTTTGTAGTCACGAGAGCGAGGCTGTGCTTTCAAAAGCCTGCCTATAACTCAGCATTGTTTGGGCCCGTGTAACGTTTGCTGGGGTCTCTACACTGGCACAATGACACAGCACATCGACGGAGCTCTGTTAAACTAAGTTTTTCCTGTGCTGAAGCTATACAGAAGCTGGCGGTGGCTATTTACAAGGCACCCTTCTCTTTGAAGCACAATAGCACACGCCTATGCAGGCCTCACGGTTTTTTTAATTCTCCCCTGATCAAGAATTTCTGTAAATTAGGAGACTGTCAATAAACACTCATTGGAAATGTCACTAGGGCATTTGGTTCCTGATCCAAAATATGACAGATGGCAGAGGGCCTTCTTCTGTGCTGGTTACTGTGGAATTAGGAGTTGCTGGATGTAACCCCACGGCATTCTTGTCTTTTTCTGTTAATGTTTTTTATTTTGATGAGTGTTTCCCTGGTGGGCCACGCGTTGGTTTGTCCTGGGAAGTGTGTACATGCGTGTTGTTAGGGGAAACAGAGACATGCTGGCTTCCCAGATGTTCTATCAGCTGTTTGTTGCAGGTTTTTTGCCACTGCTCCAGATGCATCTAAGTCTTAGAGCCTGGCTGTAAATAATGCTCTATTTTTACATGAAATCTAGCAGGCATTGGTTGGCTTGTCTATGCTTCTGTTCTTTTTTTTATGAATACATAGCAGAACACCCATAACAGGATTATGTATTGTATCAGTGCAAGCACATTTGGTAGGATTACAACTTACCTCTAGAGTATCGTAGGTGAGCATAATGCATGACAAACAAATACAAATATGTTGGTATTATAATGTATTTTTTTGTATTGTGGCAGTGCCTCAGAATCCCTCACAGATCAGGACCTCAGTTTGCCCGGCCCTGTATAAGCACAGAACAAAAAGACAGACCCTGCCCGAAAGAGCTGAACAATTTAAGGGAGCACGTGGGTGACAGATATTGTGAATTCCTAATGCAGCGCTT
Organism: Gopherus flavomarginatus; assembly: GCF_025201925.1. Taxonomy (NCBI): domain Eukaryota; kingdom Metazoa; phylum Chordata; order Testudines; family Testudinidae; genus Gopherus; species Gopherus flavomarginatus. Next base: position 18,652,741 of record NC_066626.1, on the reverse strand, counting down.
TACCTTTACCCCATGTAATAAAGATGTTGAGGTATTCCCCCATCCCACCAGCAGTTTCTGTTTGGACGTCATGTGGCTCTTTCCTTCCAGGAGACTGCTGGCCTAGGCTGACACTATATGAGTTCCTGGAGATAGACCTTGTCATTGTAGATCAGTGATACTCAGACTGAAGCTCAGGAGCCACCAGTGGCTCTTTAATAGGTCTCTTTGCAGCACATGATATTAAAACCGTGTGATTTATTTATTAACCAATCTAAGTTATTAACCAACCAGGATGCTTTTACTATATTAACCAATTGTAGATTACTTGGCCAGTCATTTTGCTGTGAGAATTAGATAGATCCATCAATTGACAGTAAATGAAACAAGGAATTGACACAACTATGGCTCTTTTGGGTAATGTTGATCGCTAATTTGGCTCCTGAACCATGGGGGTCTGAGTATCACTGTTGTAGACAATTTCTGCTCACTGAGAGCGGAGCTATGCTTGGTAAGAATGAGACACATCAACTGGCGAGCGGTTCCGTATTTGATTCTGTTATTGATCTTGTGTTAGCCTACAAGCATTAACTTGAATAATTCTCTTGATGAGGGTATCCTGGGATTTTTGTACATATCAGCTGGGATTGTCAAAAAGACCTCAGGCAGTTGGATGTCTAATTCCCTTAGGTTTCTTTGAGGAGACCAGCCATTCCCCTTGTCTACACTAGCGGAGTTTTACAGATACTTCCCATATTGGTTAATACTGCGTCAGCTCCACTGGCATAAACGCTGGAAGCCGCAGTGTAGATGGTTTGCTGGTTGCCTCCATCTTTTTAAGTACCATGACAATTAGACCTGCTCCAAACAGGGTTAGTTGAAATGGTGCCAGTCCCAACACTGCTAAACTCAGTACAACAGAACTAGTGCTAGCAGTGGGGGAAATGTTTCCAGTTACACAAGGCTCCACTGCCCGGCCCATGGGTAGTCATTTACCTCAACTATGAGGATTTGGAGGCGCATTGCACCCTCTTTGCCCAGGTGAAAATGGCAACACCAGGTGCAAGGCAGAGGAGAATAAGTGCCTCCTCTCCCTCCTGCCATGTTGCCTTGGGGGGAAAATGCAGAGAGGGGTTAGCCAGCGACTCCAGCAGGGCAGAGCAGAAGCCACCAAAGGGGAGGAAGGACCTGTGGACATTTGGAGAACTTCCTATAGTTTTGATTGGTCTGTCTCAGCCTTGTGCTGATTGGCCCCCATCACAATCTCTTCACCTCACATTTATGCCACATCTGCCCTTCTTAGCCTCTTCTCCCCAGCTTCGTCCTCCTCCCTTTTCTAAATGCTGATCCCGGCCTCATTAACCACCCGCTTCTGCCCTCCCCCCCTCCATTGGAACTTATATGCCACTGGCTGCCAGCACATTGGTCACTCTGCTTGTGTGTTCTATCCTTCCCCCATCCTGGGTCTGGCTTGCCTATTTACACTGTAAGCTCTCGAGGGCAGGGACTGTCCCCTACCGTGTATGCACAATGCCTAGCACACTAGCTGGGCCCTTGGGAACTGCCCTGTTAGGCATGATTTGTTTTATTTTTACATAATGCATCTGTATCAATCAGCTGCCTGGCTTGGAAGATGCGCATTTTCTGTATCTAAACTCTCAACACATGGGGCTCTGGAATACGTGTACAGATTGTACCTAAATAATGGCACTTGTCTGGCTTCCCTGCTCCAGTGTTGTTTCACTGCCTGGCCTTGCTTCTGACTACCTGAGTAATGTGAGACCTTGGGCTGGGAGACCTGCACTTTGTGTGCAGAGCCCAACTTTGCTCAGCTGAACGAGGGCGAATGGTTTATAAATACGAAGCCAAGGCCCTGCATTACCTTTGAACAATGTAGCCGGAGTCCCACGTTCAGTAACAGGGCAGCTTGCTTTGTTCCTGACATTTCACCCAGGTGGGTGACGGACATCCGACCAAGAGAACAGCATGGGCGCTAAGGATGGCATGGGGGCTTTACCTTTGATCTTCCTGGCTGCCCTGCTGCGGCCCATCACAGCCTGACATTTTTCATAGATGTACTTTTTGGTGCATCAAGTTGTGGTTTAAAATTTTTTTTTACACCAGCCCTTGGAAAGGAGCAAAGGCTCCATGCTGAAGTTGACATGATAAATTATGATGACTCTTGCAAAGCCCTCAGTGTTCCTTGTGTAAATACTTATTTCTGGACTTTAAAATTGTGGATTATGTAACTAGATGGTGAGCGACTTTAACCCCCTCCCTCCACTCTATTGACTTGATAGAATCTAATGGCTCCTTCAAAGCAATTAGGGTCTATTGGGTTAGGGCCTACTGTGTATTTAGAACATTTTAAAAACATGTGTTATTTACCCAAAAGACTGTAAGGAGTGTTTAAATACCTAGCTGGATGGGTTCTGAAATGGATATTGCTACATAGAGTGAAATGTTTCATGAAAAGAGGTTGCTCTGAGTACTTTGCAATGTGAAATAGCTTGCTCATTTGGGATTTTTAAACAGCAAGGGGGATTGTGGTGGGTAGAAATTTGTATGTTTAAAAATCTAGTTGTAGTGAATTTTGGGTTTCATGAAAGTTGCCAAATTGGAAAAAGCTGTTGGAGTTCATGCTCCAGAGTCCTGGCCCCGTACTGTCCATCAATGTGGCTGAACAGCAAGGACTGCTTCCTGGGGGGAACGAAGTGCTCAGCGCCCCGGTTCACTCAAAATTTTGTCCTGCAAAGGTGACAGTGAATGACAATGAGGTGGAGCTTTTCTTTGGAACAGGACTGAAACCTATTGCCTCATTTCTCAGACCCTGCTGAGCGGCCATCAGATGGGGAACAAGTCCTGGTCAGTACAGACTCATGCTGGATTTGAGTTGCTGACCTATGGTCAGCTGGTTTTAAACTGCATAGCTCCATTGACTTCCTAAGAGCGCCACTGATTTACACCAGCTGAGGATCTGGAGGCAAAAAGCGCCATCTCCCATCTTGGAGCAATCGAGTCCCTCTATGAGATGATGATAATATAAGCTAATTATTACGTGCTATATTTTTAGCCCAAAACTGTTTTTGACCAACAACCACCCTAAAATAGCTATTTTCTTTCATTCCTCTCCCTTACAAATGGAGCACCAATTTATTTGAGTCAAATATGCACAGCCATTCCATTGTGGCACAAGGCTTTGCGTACCATGTTTCAGACCAGAATATTTGGCAATGTGCTTATGTTCCTGTGCATTATACTCAGGCTTAAATACACTCAGTTTCAGTTGCAGCATATAAACACCTTCACAGGGGGAAAACACTGGGGGCTAAAGGGCTCTTCTCCAGCAAAGAAAGGCAAAACAAGAACTTATGGCTGGAAGTTAAAGCCAGACAAATTCAAATTAGAAATAAGGCACAAATTTTTAACCCAGAGGAAGAAACAGTCCAGGGAAATGATAGATTCTTCATGTCCTGAAGCCTTCAAATGCCTTTCTGAAGTCTGTGCTTTGGCCAGACACAGGTTATTGGCCAGTCCAGCAGTAACTGAATGCAGTTCTATGGTCTGTGCTATACATGCGGTCAAACTAATTGATCCAATGGTCCCTTCTGGCTCTACAAATCGAAGACAAAGGTATTAACTGTCATAGCTCAGCATGGATGCAAACCATGGTCAGAAAACCAATTTTGAACCCATACGTTCATAAAAATGTCACGATCTGGTACACGCACGGTAGGAATAAACAAAGCCCTGAACTGGCGCCATTTATACCCTCGCTCTGTCCAGAGGCTACGACCAAGCTTTTCAAAAAGGCTGAGTGATTTTGAACGCCCATTTTGAGACACCTTAAAGATGCCTGAGTGTCAGAAAGTAGAGGGCACCCACCTACTGAAAACCAGGCCCCTGGAAATGTCTCACAGTGGCCATCCAAAAACAGGGGCAGCTAAAATCACCAGTCGCTGTTGAGAATCTAGACCTGGGTGTTTTCCTCCATATAGAGGGGAGGACACACACACTTAGCAGTATTGGCAACTCAGACTTGTATGAGCCAGTTAATGAACATCAGGCACAGGGTGCTCCCAAAGCAACCTCCTTTGACCTCAATATGTGCTTTTAACATAGTCTAACTCAGGATGCCACTTGCCGAGGAGTGAGTTCAGGTTAAAGTCAAACACTAAATTCAGGGACGGGGAGAGAATTCTGCAGAAACAGTAGGTCAGCTGCTGCGCTCATATCAGAGCAACTCCACTGAAGTCAGTGGATTTATTCTGGATTTCCACTGGTGTAAAGGAGATCAGCATCTATCCCAGTGTACTCAACCCTGGGGCATGAGGTTGTTCCCTAGTGCCTCCTGCTGGCAAATGGAAGGGGGAGCTGCAGAGGAAAGATTTTGCCTCTGTGGCTGCATCTATAGTGCAATGGAAGCCCTGTGGCATGGCATGGCTGGCCTGGGTCAGCTGACTCGGGCTCACAAGGCTCAGGCTGCAGGGCTGCCAATTGCAGTGTAGATGTTTGGGCTCAGGATGACATCTGGGCTCTGAGACCCTCCCCCTTATGAGGTCAGGACCACCAGAAGTATGTGGGGCCACCGGCACCCAAACTCTGCCCTGCCCTGCCCCCCTTCTCTCTGAGGCACTGCCTCACGCTGCCTCTTCCCCGCAAGGCCCCACCCCCCACTTGCGCCTCTCTGCCCCCTCCCCCCATCGTTCACCCTTATGGCCAGTAAAACGTGACAAGGCCATGGCCCCCTCCATTCCAGCGCCCTTGCAAGGGGTCTCAAAGTCCAGGCTCTGGCTCAAACTCAAACGTCCACATTGCTGTTTTTAGGCTTGCAGCCTGAGCCCTGTGAGCCTGAGTCGTGGCGTTTTCATTGCAGTGGAGATGTACATTGAAGCCCTGTCTACATTTGGCCGGGAACTGGCTTAGCCACGCACTGAATTTGGAACCGCTAGCAGACAATGTAAACGTGGTTTGGCTGCCCTCTCACCCTAGCGAACCAAAACAAGTTTAGGCAAACGGTGTTTTAGAGCGTTTCAGTGACCACACACTGGGTATGGCCGCACGGCAATTCAACACCCACGGCTGGCCCTTTTCATCTGACATGGGCTTGGGTGACTGGGAGGGGGCATTTAATTTCTGTATAGCCATTCGGGCTTAGGCTGGAGCCCGGCCTCTGGGACCCTCTCGTAGTGGGAGCCTCGCAAGCCCAAGTCAGCTGACATGGGTGAGCCGCAGCTGGTTAATTGCAGCGTAGATGTACCCATTGAGTCCTACTATGAGTGAGAGGTGGCTGGGGAAGGGCCGTAGAGAAAGGAGGAGATGGGTCATCTCAGGAGAGACTCTCAGGGTGAAAGGAAGACAGCCAGCTTCCATGCTGAGCAAATGCATACAAAGCCCTAAAAGGAGCTGGGATTCGGTTTGTTTCATTTTTAACCAAAGTGGATCCTTTATAGCCGCTAAACTGATTGGTGTTGCTGCCACCTCAGCTGAACTCCATAAAAGTCCCAATGTTCAATCTATGTATTTTACGAGGAAAGGAAAAAAGAGCCCCAGGAAGCATGGTGCGCTGATTAAAAGTGCCAGGATGTGCCCTGGTTAAAAGTGGCAGAGGCTTGGCCACTGCACACATCTCCCCAGGCTGCAAAAAGGGACGGGGCGGCTCTCAAGGTACTTGAAACAAGCCAAACGTTGACTCCAAAACTGTACCCATATGTCGTGCTCCGGCTGCAAAATACCCTGTGTAATTGGCTACAAGCTTCAGAGAATAAAATCCAATTTACCTGTCAAAAAGAAGCACTGAATGGCCCTCTACAGAATGTGGTGAGCACTGAAGTGCCGCCAATTCCTAGCCCTGTAGCTTTTCTCTGCTCCCCCCGCACCCGATTTGTAAGGGGAGGGAGGGGGGAAGAAGTAAAAGTTGGAACAATCCACTAAAAAGGCCTAGTGTTCTTTGCACAGTTAGCCCACTAATTACTATTAAACCCTAGTTCCTTTTTGTGTTCCAAGGGGTGGCTTCAATGCGATGCTGGTTCTTGGGCCTTTCATGAGCTTGGCCTAACCCTTGAATAGCCGATTCCCCTCTCCGCTCCCTTTTTCTACACTGCTTGCTCCCCCACCCCCGCTTCTTCTCTTTTTTCCCTTTGCTTTTCTGATAGCATTTTCTGTCCATGTTGTGTAAGGCCCTAAATGAATCTTGACTGCCCCCACGGCCGACTGGAGAAGCACAAAAGCAGCCCATTCCACTGGCTACAGCGCCATTGTGTGCCCGAACAATGCACTAATTGGCGGTGACAATTGTGCGGTTGGAGAGGAAGAGGAGGGGGGCAGGTGGGCTTTTCCAACCAGCGCACCCCCTCAATAAAAAGACGACGACAAGGCAGGGGAAGAGAGCGAGAGAAAGAGACACGCACACAAGCTACGCTGTCGGCTTGTTTGCGCCGAGCTGCCAGAAAATTAATAATGATACGAGTAAAAATAATGATTTTTACTGTGTGTGGTGGTGGTGGTAGGGGGGGAAATAAAGGGAATGTCTCAATCTGCCAAACAGTCTCAAGATCTCAGTGGCTGAAGAGTGTATGTAACCGGGGCGGGTGGGGGGGCACCACTTAAATACTCATGGGAAAAGAACACAAACAAAAACCAGTGCTGTGTTTAAAAAAGCCCTGAATGAACTGGACTTTCAAACTCTTCTTTCTGCCTAGGACCAATGGGAAACAAGAGTTGACTGAGTACGACAGTGCTCTACTGTGTACGGCCGGGGAGGATGGGTGGCTGGTCTGTGGCGTGGCAAGTCCTGGGCTAGTACAACCATAGGGGACAAAGTCTGAACACACCTGGGTGTCATCTTCAACTGCGCTACAAGCCCAGGCGAATGAAATGATACAACATGAAGGGTGCCCAGGGAGCGAGGCCGCTCCTGTGACTGTTGGGACAACATGAAGGGTGCCCAGGGAGCGAGGCCGCTCCTGTGACTGTTGGGACAAGAAGAAGGGTGCCCAGGGAGTGAGGCCGCTCCTGTGACTGTTGGGTAAGGGTCAGATTCTCATGTCACATACCTTGGGGAGTAACTCCGTTCAGTCCAACAAAGTTGCTCTGGCACAAGATCAGAGTCTGCCCCGGCATTTGCAGCAGAAGTTCTGTCCAGATGAGTGAGGTGCAGGTTCCAGATCAAAACCAAACATCTCCAAACTAATCATCTGGAATAGGAGAGTAGCAAGAATAATGGGGTAGGAGAAAGAGAAAAGGCTGATGGGCTTGGAAAGGAAGGACAATCTGGTGGTTCAGGCTCTGCCAGAGATCGCCAGTGTGTCCTTGGGCAAGTGACATGGGAGTAGAGAACTCATCACCCAGCAGTCTCCACTGAGAATCCTCCTCATCAACTCCCTCTCAGAACAAATCTAGTGCATCTGCTGTACCTCAGTTCCCCTGGGTAAAATTGGGGTGCCACTCTCTGCCTCACAGGCACAATGGGTTGAGGCATTCATTCCGCTGTGTCAAGTGCCCCATAAATACCTACACGGAGGTGAATTTCTTGGAAGCTTAGGAGGTTTTGGAGACGCATAGTCCAGGACCAGGCCACCAGACTGTGAGCATGGAGACAACCCTCCCTCAAGTGGGAAGCTGCAAGACAGCTAGAGGATGGGACGTTTCAGCTAAATCTTTGCTGCAAACCTATCCTAGCTACCTGGAGAAAGAAGCAAAACCTCTGACTAGTAACAACAGCCCATGGGAGACTAGTAACTCGCCAAAGCAAGACGAATGAGGGGCTCCAATTCTGTCTCGAAGAAATTGAGGAGAAAAGTTGGCATAATCATACAAAGGGATGCAAAGATGTGTAGTCAAGATGGACCCACACTGAGCTTGGATCTAAACTTCCCCCTAAATCAGGGTGTCTGGACCTGGGGTTGTGGTTTTGCCCACTATAAAAATGGGGGTTCAGCTGTCAAGTCTGGATCTGAACCCCCAGGTTCTGGGGACAGGCATGTCCACAATGATGTGCTTTAAATAAAAGCCAGGCAGCACAAGGCTGGCTCAGTACTGCCATCCCAGGGGGCTGTGGGATGAGTTGTCCAGGAGAGTGACTGGAGTATGGCTCTGACGCTCTGCTACCAAACAGCACGTGCTGTTGGCAGCAGTGGTGCCATAAACCTGGCCCATGACAAGTTGTGCTCTCATTGGCTTTTTCTTTGTAGCTCGGTATCAGCGAGGCTCTGACTCAAAACCACAAACGCTGGGGGAGACAGTCACAAATTCCTCTCTGGCCTTAGCGTCATCTGTGCTGTCTCTGGCCAAAGGGTGTTAGAGACCCAACCCCTACTGAAATTCCATGGTATTTGGGTGCCTAACACCCTTAGACTCTTTTGAAAAATCTAGGTTTCCCTGTACATAGGCCTGGGGTCAGTGAGATGGAAGCACAAGAAAAGGTGGTGATCCCTAGTAGTTAGTACCCACAAAAATGGCATTGTGTGCGAGTTTAGGTTGCCCTTAACATAACATAGAAGCAAGGAAATGAAATGCTGGCCTCTAGCATTGCATACGTTCACCCCCTCTGTCCAGAGACACACACCTCGCCACTAGACACACCACCATCCAGCATGGACAGCGCTACACAACCGCTCCCCATCCCATTTGGCACGTTTCCCTTCCAGCACCCACCACAGGCGGAGGGGAGCTCATCAAACCAGAACTGCTGCTAACATGGTGAGTTACATGCTGTCAATGTAGCAAACAAACCATCTGCGCTTCCCTTCCCCTTGTAGGATCCATTCTAGCTTGTACTGAATTCTCTGGAAAGATTGGTGTTGATTTCCAGAGAGTTAGAGAAGGGCCTTATTTAGTGAGATTCTGCTACCTGTCCCTTTGCCCTGACCCCCTTCACAGAAGGGCTTTATTGCTTTATGGCCACGCAGCAGCACTTGACATAAACCTTTAGGTCCCGTTTACAATGCCACTGCTGTGTACGTCTATTACACACTCCTTATTTTACCTGGTAGCATCTAGTGTTAACTTGGTACCAAACACACGTGCCGCTGCTTCATTTTTACCGGGAATCTGCCACCCTTGTAAACTGCAACAGTTTTGTATTTCTAAACGCTGTGGGCTCGATGCTGGTCTCTCTCATACTGCTGCCTCTTCCACTGACGTCACTGGGATCTGTCCCTGTTTACGGGACCAAGCTTGCTGAGCAGACAGCAAAGAGCCCAGCCCCAGAGTAACGTGCTATTACAGGGTGTGGAACCTGGCCCCAGCTCAGCATGTTTAAAGTCAAACTGTGCCCAAGGCTGTGCACGTCCAACAGCCATTGATTTCAATAGCAGGCACACGTATGTGCCGGAGGGCTGAATGTTAGCCTCAGGACTCAGTGCTTGCATCACTCAGGGCAAGGTTCTGTGCCCACTGGACTCTGTGACAAAAATTCAGCACAAGGCATTACTTACCGTGAAGCAGCGTGGCAGAACCAGATGCTGGATTTTCAGTGCACTTTGACTTAGCATTTGCACATTATGTACCTGCCTCTGGCATTAGTCACAGACCAGTGAGGTTAGTTTGTAAACAACGGTGCTTGATACAAGGATACCTGGGTTTCAGTTACATACGTACGCTTGATTTCTACCCGCTGCTGTCTTACTTTGGCCAAGTGACTACACCTCCTTATGCAGGCGTTGTATTTACACAGTGCTCACATTGTTAATATGGTTCAATGCTACGACATTGTACGTAGTGAGCAACTCTGAGTTCTCTAGCGAATGGAAAGTGCAACACTTGAAACAAGCCCTTACCTTATTTCTCTTTCCAGATGAACTGACCTCATTTTTAGTGTCTGAACAATTCAGTGGCAGAAATTCAAGAGTCCTTTACTATAGGCAATAAAACAGCTCTTCAGCATGCTCACCACCCCGATGCCAAGGTTTTCATTTGTCTGTGCTTCAAATGGCTGGAATTTACTCCTACTCACTGTGAAGACCTTGTCTGGTTTGACTTGTGACACCCAATTAGCTGATATGCTTTTCAGCTCTTTTCCTTAATGGTAACACAAGGCCCTCCTGACTAACCTGGTGTCTGAAATGCTATTTGGCTGCTGTTTAATTAAACAGGAGCCCTTTTAAGAGACAAACCACAACTGTGTACGCCAAGCCCCAGGAATTCTTTCCCTTCCCAGAGACGATTTGCATATTGGTTCATGCTGCAGTTCTCAGCCCCACCCCTCACTGGTCACTGCCAGTCTCAGAGCTAGACAGCTCAGAGGGCTGGAACGCTCTCCTTCCCCCGAGCTAGCTCTAGCTGGCTTCATTTACACCTGTAATTTCACACCAGTGCATCTCTATCCAGAGTTTTATGTTTAGGGCCCTACCAAATTCACAGTCCAGTTTGGTCAATTTCATGGTAATAGGATTTTAGAAATAATAAATGTCATGATTCGATCGGAAATTTCACGGAGTTGTAATGGTAGGGGTCCTGACCCAAAAAGGAGTTGTGGGGGAGGATCACAAGGTTATTGTGGGGGGGGTTTGCAGTACTGCTACTCTCACTTCAGCCACTCGCTGGCCGCCCAGCTCTGAAGGAAGCAGTGCAGAAGTAAGGATGACATGGTATGGTATTGCCACCCTTACTTCTGCGCTGCTGCTACTGGGGTGCTGCCTTCAGAGCTGGGCACCTGGCCAACAGCCACTGCTGTCTGGCCACCCAGCTCTGAAGGCAACACAGAAGTAAGGATGGCAACAGTGTGACCCCCCCACCCTAAAATAACCTTGTGACCTCCCCACAACTCCCTTTTGGGTCAGCCCCCCAATTTCAGGAACGCTGGTCTCCCCTGTGAAATCTGGTGACGGGAAAAAAGATGGTGGCGTGGAAGAGGTGAACCTCTCAATCACCCTGGAACGTCTGCAGCGGCGACAAATCAAGGAGCTGTGCACTAGCTTCGCCCCATTGTTCTCAGCCACCCCAGGACGGACTGAACGGGCATACCACTCCATTGACACAGGTAATGCTCACCCCATTAGAACCCCACCCTACCGGGGGTCTCCTCATGCCCAAGCTGCTATAGAACGGGAGATCCAGAACATGCTACAGATGGGTATAATCCACTCATCTACCAGTGCATGGGCATCTCCAGTGGTTCTGGTACCCAAACCAGATGGGGAAATACGCTTTTGCGTGGACTACCGTAAGCTAAATGCGGTAACTCGTCCAGACAACTATCCAATGCCACGCACCGATGAGCTATTGGAAAAGTTGGGACGTGCCCAGTTCATCTCTACAATAGACTTAACCAAGGGGTACTGGCAAGTACCGCTAGATGAACCTGCCAAGGAAAGGTCAGCATTCGTCACCCATGCGGGGGTGTATGAATTCAATGTCCTTCCTTTCGGCCTTCGAAATGCACCTGCCACCTTCCAGAGGCTGGTAGATGGTCTACTAGCAGGACTGGGAGAATTTGCAGTTGCCTACCTCGATGATGTGGCCATTTTTTCAGACTCCTGGCCCGAACACCTACTACACCTGGAAAAGGTCTTTGAGCACATCAGGCAGGCCGGACTAACTGTTAAGGCCAAAAAGTGTCAAATAGGCCAAAACAGAGTGACTTACCTGGGGCACCAGGTGGGTCGAGGAACCATAAACCCCCTACAGGCCAAGGTGGATGCTATCCAAAAGTGGCCTGTCCCAAGGTCAAAGAAACAGGTCCAATCCTTCTTAGGCTTGGCCGGGTACTACAGGCGATTTGTACCACACTACAGCCAAATCGCTGCCCCATTGACCGACCTGACCAAAAAGACCCAGCCAAATGCAGTTAAGTGGACTGATGAGTGTCAAAAGGCCTTTACCCAACTTAAGGCAACACTCATGTCTGACCCTGTGCTCAGGGCCCCGGATTTTGACAAGCCATTCCTGGTAACCACAGATGCATCTGAGCGTGGTATAGGAGCAGTGCTCATGCAGGAAGCAACAGATCACAACTTCCATCCTGTCGTGTTTCTCAGCAAGAAACTGTCTGAGAGGGAAAGTCACTGGTCAGTCAGTGAAAAGGAATGCTATGCCATTGTGTACGCCCTGGAAAAGCTACGCCCATATGTTTGGGGACGGCGGTTCCAACTACAAACTGACCATGCTGCACTAAAGTGGCTTCATACTGCCAAGGGGAACAACAAGAAACTTCTTCGTTGGAGTTTAGCTCTCCAAGATTTTGATTTTGAAATTCAGCACATCACAGGAGCTTCTAACAAAGTAGCTGATGCACTCTCCCGTGAGAGTTTCCCAAACTCTAGTAGTTAAAAAGTGTTCTTAAAATGTAGAAGTCTGTTAGTTATATACTTAGTGGTATATGTAAAGGTGCATGTGTTGTAGTAATCTGTTTATTTTAAAGTTCTAGAAGGAAATCGCCACCAGTGAGCTTCCCCACTGTCTGCAATTTGAGGGGCGTGTCATAAACAGATAGCTAAGGGTTAATGTCTCTTTCACCTGGAAAGAAGTAATCTGAACCACCTGACCAGAGGACCAATCAGGAAACCGGATTTTTTCAACTCTGGGTGGAGGGAAGGTTGTGTCTGAGTTCTTTGTTTTCTGTCTGCCTGTATGCTCTCTCGGAGGAGGAGTGATTTCTATTTCGTGCTTTCTAATCTTCTGTTTCCAAGTTGTGAGTGCAAAAAAGGTTTGTTGTTTTTGTATTTACATGTCTATAGTTGCTGGAGTGCTTTGATTTGTATTCTTTTTGAATAAGGCTGTTTATTCAATATTCTTTTAAGCAATTGACCCTGTATTTGTCACCTTAATACAGAGAGACCATTTGTATGTATTTTTCTTTCTTTTTTATATAAAGCTTTCTTTTTAAGACCTGTTGGAGTTTTTCTTTAGTGGGGAACTTCAGGGAAATTGAGTCTGTACTCACCAGGGAATTGGTGGGAGGAAGAAGTCAGAGGGAGATCTGTGTGTGTTAGATTTATTCGCCTGACTTTGCATACCCTCTGGGTGAGGGGGGAAAGAGAGATTAACTCTCGGTAATTCTGTTCTCCAGGACTGGGAACGGGGAGGGGGGAGTCCCTCTGTTTAGATTCACAGAGCTTGTGTCTGTGTATCTCTCCAGGAGCACCTGGAGGGGGGAAGGGAAAAAGGATTATTTCCCTTTGTTGTGAGACTCAAGGGATTTGGGTCTTGGGGTCCCCAGGGAAGGTTTTTGTGGGGACCAGAGTACCCCAAAACACTCTAATTTTTTGGGTGGTGGCAGCCGTACCAGGTCCAAGCTGGTAACTAAGCTTGGAGGTTTTCATGCTAACCCCCATATTTTGGACGCTAAGGTCCAAATCTGGGACTAGGTTATGACACCCCCTACCCTAAAATAACCTTGTGACCTCCCCACAACTCCCTTTTGGGTCAGCCCCCCAATTTCAGGAATGCTGGTCTCCCCTGTGAAATCTGGTCGTTTGTGTGCTTTTACCCTTTATTATACAGATTTCACAGGGGAGACCAGATTTCACAGGGGAGACCAGATTTCACGGTCCGTGACGTGTTTTTCATGGCCACGAATTTGGCAGGGCCCTATTTATGTTGCACTGTTTATGGCAAGCAAGCAGGAAAGAAACCCTAGGGAAGTTGACGAGGGAGGTAAAATTTTAGTTCTCTAGAGCTGGGGTCGAGCTCTGGGTGGGGGCAGAAGCCATATGTTACTTTTATTTTAGAAAGGTTCCTGTAGACTCATTGAACCTGGCCCTTGCTGTGGTCACATGCACCTGGTTACATTCTAATTCTAATTACATGCTAATTCCGCTATGTGGACTGCCTGTTAAAAAATGAGTAATTGAAAGATTATTAAAGTTCATAGTTTCCACGGCCAGAAGGGACCATTGTGACCATCTGTCTCGTCTAACCTCCTGCGTAATGCAGACAAGTTGGGCATGGCAAATTCTTGTTGCAGGTGGACGGTCTGATACAAAAAGATTATTAGGGTACGTCTATACTAGTCACCGGATTGGTGGGTAGCGTTTGATGTATCGGGGATAGATTTATCGCGTCTCGTCTGGGCGCGATAAATTGATCCCCGAATGGATGCCCATACTCCACCTCGGCAGGAGGAGGAAGCGGAGTCGATGGGGAAGCGCGGTAGTTGACTCTGTCATGGAAATGACCACCACTGTGTTGAGTTGATTAGACAGCCTGAGGCTTTTTTTATTGATTAATTAGAGATACATGAGTACTTACGGAGAGACGACAAATCCGCTAGCAAGGGGTAAGTTGCTCTACCTTACAGCAGTGATACCTGTGCTTATAAAGCTTAAAACCGCAAATTATTATATGAGCTTATACATTCGTTATTACCTTATTTGGCTAATACATGACATTTTTTGAAAACAATTGCTATTAATGTTTTTAGATATTATAAAAGAGCTAAAAATTGCAAGCCTGTTTTTTTTTATTTTCTTATGGAAAGTTCTTGCAATTGCCAGGACCTTGACACCTTGGTTATTTTTTACTTGCGGTTATGCAGCTGTTACACGTTACTAAGCTTTTTGAGGAACTTGTGTTTAAAAATACATATTGTTTGTTTTTTTGGCCAAGTTATCATGAGTTATATTTTATGCTTACACGAGCTACTTAATGAACTATAATGACCTAACAGCTGTTAGTATATTTTGCCATGAGGACGGCCAGGTAAGTCGAACTAAGATACTTTGCATTCAGCGACGCAAATAGTGTAGCTGAAGTTGCATATCTTAGTTCAACCCCCCCCGCTAGTGTAGCCCAGGCCTTAGTGAAGAAGGGCCCGATTCTGCACTGCCTGAGCCTTGGGTTAGTCATTTACACTGGCGCGTTGTGGTTTGGTAGCTGCAACACCCGCTTCGCACTGGTAGCAAATGACTATCATAAGGTGCCAGATCAGACCTGGGAGCACAGTGCTGGGATCATTTCGCCTACGCAACCCAATGCAGAATCATTCGGCCCTAGGCACGGGAAGGGTGGATTTGGAATGAGGAAAAGTGTTTCTGTGTAGCTTAGTACGCTAGTCGCATTAGTAAGTGGTTATAAGGTGACTCCTCCAGGGGCTGGGACTACAAAGAATCTTGAGCTGGTCCAGCTGACTCTACTGTAAAGTACCGTGTGTGCAAATAGGGCATGAAAGGGTAAAAATGCCCTTAACAGCTGGTTTCTCCCAGTAGATTGGACTTCAGAGGTACAGCCCAGCGCCGGTGTGCTCTGCCTGTGATACAGTGCTCCCAGAGCATTGAGAGGGGCATCTAGACACGTGTATGCCCTCAGGATGAGGGGTATAAATGAACCCACGAGGAGGAACACAATGCAGAAGGGTGTCTGGGTCAGGGGTTCATTCAGCCTTATCCTCGTGAGGGCCTCTCAGGGAAAGAGACCTGATTTATGGCCCACAGCACCCTGACTGACAGCACACTGGGAGGGGAGAGGTACACTGCCTCTATCTTGCTGATCTCAACTAGTACTCAGCAACTGCGCTCCCACTGGTTTCTGTGGGGCCTGGAGAGTTCACAGTATCCCAATGGGGCATTTCTACCTCCTTCCATGCCTGGGCTGATGACAAAGCTCAGGCCCGCTGAGCAGTTAACAGAGTGGGTTAATAGAAGTAGCAGTTAAGTCCATCTGCAAGGAAAACAAGGGCCATGAAGGTAAGATTTTATTGCCGTAGTTAGACTTTACTGCAAGGAGGCAGTTCCAAAGTGTTTACTATGCACCACAGGGTGGGAGGGGGCAGGAAAAAAATCACAACTATGAGGTTATTGACCCAAACTGAAATCAAGGCCTCCTACCCCAAACGGCCCCTGACAGAGGCTGGAATATATTTTTTTTGCCAACGTGGTTCATTTAAACGCTCATAAAATGAAAAAGAGCATGATGGGGAAAGAGCTGCTTTCCAGCCATCCGGCTCTCTGCTTCCCACTGATGCCTAGTGATGAGCCAAAACGTCCTGCCTTGTCTAATCCTATTGACTGGAAAGGTGTGTGGGGAGGGGGGGGAAGCTGTAGAAACAGAACTCACTCACCTTGTAAGGCAAATAAGGAGGTAAGAGGAGGTCTTATCAGGAACATGGTTACATGTGTGGCTCCTTTGGCTTCAGTCAAACATTAACTCGTTGCTCTTTATCTTAGCTGGTTTCATCAGGGGGATGAAGTCCAAAGGCACCTGAGGAGTAGAGGATTTACACTCCTGATTGATTTTTTTTTTTAAGGGTTGGGTGGGAGGAGTGGGGGAGGGATCACTCTGGTCTAAGACGTGACAACACAAGGGTCACCAGTAGACACTAGAGGCACTTCCCTTCTTGTCCATTTTCTCATCATCTTTTTCTTCCTTTATTTTAAACAGTAGATTTAGTGCTTGCAAGAAGCTCTGGCTTCCTATCCCTGGGGCATGGATGCACAGACCTGATAGAGCAGAGAAAGTGGCACTAAAAACTTCCCTACAAGGTTAACTTGCCTTAATCTTGACGTGGAGGGACCACATCTAGAGGTGACAGGGTAGTTGAATAGCCATTAGACGCCTGGTCTCGCTACTGGGCCTAAGGATGCTAGAGCATCCAAGTCCCATGACGTCATAACGGGATGTAAGCGCTCCGGGCTTCCACCTTGTTTATTTTAAATTCCCGCACCTCGCCAAGGTCGATCTAGTTTATTTAATCTTTGCCTGGTTGTAGATTTTTAAACATTATATTTCCAGAAATGAACCCAAGTGCACTTTAGCATAACACAGCAAATTAAAACATTGTCATCATCCACAGAGCCAGGGACGGGGCATTTTTATGTATGTGGTCTTTTAAAATTTGAGAAACGCTTAGTCATCACATTCTTGCTGATGCACAAGAGCTGAGGCAATTCCAGGGATGTCTCCTGGCCTGAGACAGCTCATTGTGCTCTGTGGTGCACACCAATGTGATCATCACCTTTGTTCTCACTTGTGATCCAAAGCAAGATTTGAACCCAGGTCTTCAAAGATGAAAGGTCAGCGCATTACCATGTTCTGACAAACCCTTGGACTAAAGTATCCTACCACTCCTTTCCAAAATCTTGCTCTTTATTTCTCCATGAGGCCTGCTCGTCCACAAGGCTACAGCAGTAAGGAACAGGTGAGGACGGGATCTGATCATGACACCAGCTGACTCAGTGGTGAAGACTATTTGCCCTTGCCTATACTGACTGCTCAGTCATTGTCAGCATCACGACAGCTAAGACGTCTTCACAACAGTCTTAGAACATGGTAACATTCTGTAAGGCAGACAAGCCAGAGGTGGCTGCATTTCAGTAGTGAGTGACGTGGTCTTTCTACTTCACGGTGGCAGTGAGAGATTTATGGTCTGGTTTTCAAAGTTGCTGAGCAGCAACCGCTCTCATTAATTGCAAAAGGAGTGGTAAGTGCTCATCCTCAGAAAATCCAGTCATGAATCGTTTGTAAAGTGCTTTGAGATCCTCAGAAGGGAGGGACTAAAGCTCAAAGCCCAGTGAAATCCATTGACTTCAATGAGCTCTAGGCCAAGTCTACACTTAAAATGTAGATTGACATAGCTACATCATTCAAGGGTGTGAAAAATCCACACCCCTCAGTGATGTAGCTATAGCAACCTAACCTCCAGTGTAGATGCAGCTAGGGTTGATGGAAGAATGCTTCTGTCGCCCTGGCTACCATCATGAAGAGAGGTGGTGTTCCTACAGCAACGGAAAACCCATGTCCTCTAGTATAGACTGTGTCTACACTACAGGGTTATGCCGGCATAGAGACGGTGCCATAGCTATGCTGGTATAGTCTCTGTAGTGTAGCCATGGCATTGGATCTGACCCAAGAACAGCAAAATATTATTATTAGCTAGAATCTAGAGGACTTTCCCCAGTGCACTAGGGTTTGAAGGTAAACTAGATTTAAGGCCTGAACAATCACCCAATGTTAAGTCTGCCCTATTCATGCTGCAGTGTTTCAATAAAAGAAAAAATGGTGCCAAGGAGACTTTTTTTTAACCATTTATTTAGATTTAGCTTTATACACAAGAGACTGGTGCTCTGAAATTATGTCACAAATAACCCCCACCTAGGTACACTGTCAACATATAATTCAAATCACTGAGCTTAAATGGTAACATTATTATCTTTACTGATCATAAATTAAGGATATTGATTCAACAGTTGCGGATAATTAAAAATAAATCCTTGTCAAAAGTAAAAAACACAATTGTGTCACACACAGGTTAGCAGCTAGACTACGATGACTGTCAATGAACGAACAAGGCAGTACAAACTCAAGAGACACCACCATCGGTAAAATCCACTGTTCTTAAGTTCTCTAGGTAAATTTGGAGCTCATGGACGAGGGAGTGGGTTCAGGCTAATGCAGACTGTAGGAGCCTCCCCACACTGGCTTTTCTTAGATCTTGTCTACCCAAGAAAGTTGTCTTGGTTTAACTGAAATTGGTTTTGAAACTGGTTTAGTTGAACTGATGCAGAGCCCTGTGTAAATGCTCTCAATTCTTTTTGTAAGTTTCTTATTTTGGTTCAGTGTAAGAAAGTAAGGGATTGATTTACACTAAATAAGCCAGATTTAAACTGGTTTGAGTATCTGCACAGCCTTTTGCACCAATGTCACTAGAATGGGTCTGAAATCATACCTTTTGTTAAACCAGTGTAAACCTGCCTTTAGATGAGCCCCGAAGCTAAACTGAATCAAGCCACCCCACTAATACAGTGGTTTTCAAACTGTGGGTTGCGACCCAGTACTGGAATGTAAGGTACTGGGTCGCAGTGGCTCTGGTCAGCACCACCGACCGGGCCGTTAAAAGTCCCATTGGCGGTGCTGCCTGGCTAAGGCAGGCTAGTTCCTACCTGTTCTGACCGTGCTGTGCCTCGGAAGTGGCCAGCAGCAGGTCCAGCTCCTAGGTGGGGGGGGCCATGGGGTTCCGTGTGCGGCCCTTGCCTTGAGCACCGGCTCTGTCCTGCAGGCGAAAGCCGCATGGAGTCACTTGTGTGCCTCCACCTAGGAGCCAGATCTGCTGCTGGCTGCCTCCGGGGCGCAGCGTGGTCTGTGGTGCTAGGACAGGCAGGAAGCCTGCCTTAGCATTCCTGCTGAGCCGCTGCCCAGGAGCTGCCCGAGGTAAACCTGTGCCCTAACCCCACACCCCAATCCCCTGCCCCAGCCCTGAGCCCCCCCCAAAACCTGGAGCCCCTTCCTGTACCCCAAACCCATCATCCCCACCCCAGAGCCTGTACCCCCAGCCCAGAGCCTTGAACTCCCACACCCCAATCCTCTGCCCTGAGCCCCCCCAAACTCAGAGCCACCTCCTACACCTCAAACCCCTCATCCTCGGCCCCAACCCAGAGCCTGCACCCCCAGCCCAGAGCCCTGACCCCATCCTGTACCCCAATCCCCTGCCGCAGCCCTGAACTCCTCATTCTCAGCCCCACCCTGCAGCCCTCACCCCCATACCCCAACCCTCTGCCCCAGCCTTGAGCCCCTTCCAGCCCCAATCCCCCTAATCTCCGTTGGGTCGCGGGCATCAACCATTTTCTTGGTTCTGGGTCGCCAGAAAAAAAGTTTGCAAACCACTGCCCTAATGCACATTGGTTCCGGCCAGCGATGCCTCTGGCTTTCTAGACTCTGGGTTTCTCTTGGGATTCCTGACTGGGCCAGAATGTTTGGTGGCTCTATAACGTGGGTGCCTGCCCTCCTTAGGGACTGAGAGGAGACCAGCATTTCAAGTCAATATGTGATCTTAGGATGCAACAGCTTCTCTGCTCAGCTACAGGGACAAGAACGCCATTTTTAAATGGGATTCCTGCTAGTGGTTTAGATAATGGGCTTAAAAGGACACACCAGGTGGCCAGGCTTTCCCCCAGGCTGGCGCACACATTGGTAGCGCTTACTGCTTCTTTGCCGGGACTTAAGCAGTTTAACCGCCTTTCTCGGATGTCAGTCCATCAGCATAGACGGGCTGTCACATGTGACACTGTGCCAGCTGGTCTTGGCCTAGCCCATGGTTCCAGAAAGACCAGCTGGCACAATGTTAAACATGACTTGTCCCGGTGTGCACTACAAAGAGGTGTTGGTCAACAGGACACCACCTAATTGTCTCGTGAAGAGAAGCCCGCTTGTGGAATTCTCCTGATCACAGGTAATAGTGAGTTACCTCCCCTGACAAAACATCCAAAGTGCAGGAAGTTACAAAACCGCATTGTTACAGTGCTTGGTAAAGTGGATGCCAACGGGAGCCGGGGTTGACAGCTCCTATCCAAAGTGGTTTTCAATTGTGACAGCGAGTTTCTGACAGGGATCCTTCACTTTTGGAAATTAAGGCACCCAGTTAAGCGAAAGTGAAAGGTTTGCATGGTGCTTGGTGTATGCAGAGCTGATATATCCTGTCTGTGAGGGTCCTGCGGGGGTGAGGTGGAGCGTGAGGGAATGTTAACAGAAGATTTAGTTGAGATCTACAGATTAATCGAATAGCAGCTTCTGTCAGGAACCATGACACAGGAACAAAGACACTAATATACAGTATTGTAAGGCACTCCTACTGGGGAGGGGGAATCGAAAGGCAGATTATGAAGATGGAACCACCAGACTCCACTGGTTCAATACCTATACAATGGCCTACGAAGCTGGAAGTCTGGCTGGAGAGCTCAGGAAGACAAAGAAAAAGAGAGAGAGAGAGCTTGCAGCAGGCACAAGAGCTAAGATTGTAATGATTAGTCAATTAAATCCCTTCTATAGGTACCAACAGTCAGCTGCAATCTGGACGTGACCTTCCCAAAGACAGGTTCTGTTCCAGAGGGAGAAAGCAAACTGAAGGCTCTCAGGTTCTCCATTTAATTTTAATGAGGCTTCCCATTTTTTTAACTTGCAAGACATCAATACATTAGAGTGTACACAGCTACTGATATTAAATATTAAGAGAAAGACTTGCCACGAGCAGCTCTCTCAATCTCCACTCCTCAAGGGGTGATCAAGGCTGGAGTTCTCGCCAAATGAGCCTTAGCTCAAATAGTTCAGAAGCCAACCCAACTGTGAGCTCCTTGCATCAGAGAAACGAGGCTGGACCGGTATGTGCCAGTCTGGACACTGTGTCACATGATGGAGAAATCAACTCTCATCAGTTGAGACGGACAGAGCAGGAAGGGCGAAGAAGCATGTAAGAGAAAAACTGGTGAAACCCATCCACTGGGAAATCCCTTGTTTCTCATATGTGACAACAGCACTAAAAACTTAAGGTCACAGGAGCAAAATTGTGAACAGACACCAGTCAAAGCCAAACCTGCTGCTTGGAGAAATGCACTTTGCAGCAGAAATTAGGACGCCGACTGATTCAAGTGCACACAATCAAGACCAGCAAGATTTGGGAAATTTCGTTCAAGTGGTCGACAATATAAAAAAGCTGCAGCTTTCATTTTCTAGCTACGTCTTTACTCCATAAGGCAGGGGGAGAGAATTGCAAACATTTTTTTTCAAACTGTACTAGGTTAAAATAGTCTCAAGCTAACTAAACTAAGATTCAAAGTAGTCATAAGGATCAGGCTATAATCTAGCTGTTTCAGTAAAGCGTGCTAGACCTATGGCGACTATTAGTTCTGTACAAGCTTATAACAGTGCTAACTGGATGCATCATCAAGAACATCTTCTATAACCCTCCCCCGCGCAGCAGAAAGAGTGTTTTCTTCATGTTGCAGACAAGTCAGGGCATTTTACTTCTGATTTACCATGAAAAGTTTCTGCACAAATTTCGCAGGCACAAAAATAGGAGTTATATACTCCTGGGAGAAAGGGATTTACTTTTCAGGGAACGATCCCGTGTCCTTTTCGTTGGTGTTCTATGCCGAACAAGGAACAGGTGGTAGTCCCGTCTATGTGTAAGAAGTCTAAGGAGCCAGGCAGAATGGGCAAAGAATGGTTCTCCTGGATCAACCGCAGTAGCTATGTTGCTATAGCAGAGACTATAGAGAATCTGCCCCCCGTCCCCCAAAACAAAGGCATCCCTGCAGCAAGAAGGGGAGATTTTGTTGGAAATCATGCATCATCAGATTGTTTCCTGTGTAGATGGGGTTCTTGCAGAAAAGCGGCCCCTTTTCAGTGGATGTCAGTGTATACTTAGTAGTGGGACAGTTTTGTTTTTTTTACTAATAGAATTTTAAAGTTATGCTTTTGCCTTGCAGCGCTGAAAGTTAATACGGACCCAATTCTACTCCTCTTGTAGTCAGGACTGAGCGCTTCATCATGCTTCATCAGTGAGCCTGCTGGAAGGACACAATCTATGATGCAGTTTGCCATGCATGCTGACATAGAACTGGGTACTCCTTATGGTGAAAGGAGTGAGACTTCCCCCGAGAAGAAAGCTTCTTCCACACTACGAGGAGTTAGGTCTATCATTCCAACGGGGCGAATGTGGCTCTATTCCAGGAACTGGCTCCCTTCCAAAATTGCTGTATGACAGCACTTCACATGAACCTTTGGTACTGGCAGCAGCTCTTACTCAACGTGATGTGCTAGTGGAGTTTGCCGTAGGGGTGATGGCAGCCACTCCAGATCTGCTCTTTACAGCAGACTTGCTATTCCATTTGCTGTAAAGCTTAAAGTTAACAGGCCAAGTTCTGCTCTTAGTAATACTCATGTAAATCCAGAATAACTCCAATGGGATTATGCCAGAATTTGGCCCAAAATATCCAGCAAAGCACTGGTGCATTTCAATGTTGCACATGGATGTCAAATAAGTTAACAAATGAAGTCTGAAAAGCTCCTCTTCTCTCATACAAGGTGTGCGAATGCGCTCTAACGCCCAGGAGCGAAACATCACTGTAAATGACCATGTGTTCTAATGTGTTATGGTCTGGAAACAGCAACTGGCATTTTTTGCGTGACCTGCCATTATGTCTGAAATTAATTCAAAATTGCACCAGCCACATCAGGTTCATTTCCGGGCTGGTGGCTTTATCTCATGACTGGTCTAACTGACACACACTGAAAACACACAGTGGGGCTGGATTGTTTGTGTCGCCAGCGTGACTCCATTTCCTGTTTGTATGACTGTAATTCCAGCATATCGCCCCAGGTGTTTGCATTTGTGCACAAGCACGAAATGATGGAGCCAGCAGGACTCCCACGGAGCACGCTCTAAGGACCATATTGGACATTAAAGCATTTCACCTATAGTCCATCGAGTTGGGAGGAAGGGTCGTGCAGTGGTAAGGATGCATGGCTCATTTTCAGACAGTAGGTATGTTAAACAAGGGAGTCTCTATGCTTCCCTTGGCCAAAAGCAATTCACTACAAGGTCGGGCAACCAGACAGCATTATCTTCATTAAAATGACAACCAACCAAAACACTGTGGAAGCATAGTTACCCCCCAACACACTCAGCTCAGGTTCAGCTATTTCCCCACCCTCCAAAGGTTGGAAAAACAGAAACACTGGTGTTTGAATAGAAGAGAGGACAAATTTTTAGCCTGCCAACCACTTCCTATGAGTATTATACCCTCTTCTCTTTTAAATGTACCATTCCAGCAATTAATGCAAATTTCTGGTGATAGGGGCTTTGGTTGCTCCCTTAAATACAACAGCTACCATATGAGGTTTCTAGGCCAGGCACAGAGACCACTCTAGCTATAGGGACGCTTGGCAGCTGCCCAGGGCAGCTGATTTCTGGGCGGCTGCCCCTCTGTCATAATTTCAGTGGCGCTGTGACCCTGTGAGCCAGGTTGCAAAGCCACTCACTCATATTTGGCCCTGCCACCCCTCCATCATGATGGAGGGACATCTAGGCCAAACCTGAGTGGCCGGGGGGTAGTGGCAGGGGAAGAAGCTCACTGGCTAGGCGATTATCTAAGAAGCACAGATTGGTGGCCTGCCATTTAGCAAACCTGCTAGAGAGGAGCGATAAATAAATACACATGCACACAAGTCTGTGAACATTTCTCCTGACACTGTACTTGCTTTCTATAAATATACATGAGTACATATGTATGTAACATACATACTTCTGTAGGGATCGGAGAAAAACTCAAGATATTTAATGGATTAAAGTGAAGACTATCTCAAAGACTCACTGGTGGTGAAAGACATTGTCAGTGGTGAAATATACACGTTTTCCCAATTAAATCGATCACACATTCTCTTTGCACAGAAACATGACTTATGTGTTTCTTGTTTCCCCGTATTCCAGGTATGTGGGGCAGAACACACTTCTAAGAACTGCCCTTTCCCCCTGGTAAGTTCCTATTGAAGTACTAAAGTCCCTCTGGAGCCTGCATAATGCTGCCAGGGGCCAGTGCAGCACACAAAATGCACAAGAAAGATGCAGGAAAAAGATGAAATATGTTTCATGATTAGGGAAATTTTGCACACATACACTATACACACACATATATATATATTAAAGGCAGAAGAAATCTTTTCCTGTAGCTCTAGCAGATCCAGGTGAGAGAAGCATGTTTATCACCCCTACGGATAAAGCATTGCTCATTAATATAAGATGAGCTAAAAAACAAAATGATCTGGTGGTTTAAAATGGCTGTGAATGTGAACGTACCGGGGATTTGAACTAATATCCCGTTAATAGAGGCTTGAGTAGACAGCAGCGGCAGGCAGAAGGTATGATGCTCCAGTAACAGGGCAAGAATAGTATTGCCACCCCAGCCAAAAATAGCAATTAATCCTCTGTTGCTCATATAGTATTCTGCTGGGAAGGCTATAAATATAGACACACACCTAAAGGAATTCTCCTGGGTCTTACGTTTGAAAACATCCTGAATAAAATCTGACATGAAAAGCTCTTTTTTCTTTGGGTGGAGGGAAAAAAAAAAGCCCAAAGCCATTAGAAAAATGATCCATGCATCTGCGTCAGATGAACCAGGTGGGCACGGTACCATTGCTACTTTCTCGGCTCCTGAAAAACATTTCACCAGAGCCTCAGCCAAGACTAATAAAAATAATAGGCTTAAATAAGCAGATGATTCACTGTTTCTGACCGAAGAACAACAAAAATAACAGCCATGTGGTCGTGGCAGGAAATCTTTTCTGCCTTGAGGAAAATCTTCTCCTGAGGTGGAAAACAAAAGGTTGAGCGCTTAATGGGCTTGACTGAAAACATTTCAAGCAAGCCACATTTCGCATGAGATCTAGTGGTTCAACTTCACTGCAAAATGCAATTTGGCTGTTGATATTCTAAAGCCATCCAGGTTTCATGGCCCTTTTGGCCAGTGCTAAGCGATAATCAGGATGAGGGTCAGGCCAAGTCTTTGCAATCAGGTTGCTGCCTGACTAGCTGAGAAGTGGCTTGAACTGGTGACTGTAGAAAGACGATCTCTTCTAGTCAGCCAGGGCCTAAGGGAAGTCATGTGTTCTGATAGGACAGCTCGAACATGGTACAAGACTCTTCCAGGCTCTCGTCCATATTCAGTCTCCTCCAGAAGGACTTCTGCTTCTTCTGCAGCTCTTTGCGCACACACCTGGGGCACGGGACAGACTTCACTTTACACTCCGAGTGGAAGACAGCGCCACAGCATTCGCACCTGCAAACACCAATTAGCGCCGTTAATGAAAGAGACATGATGACTGATAGCATGCAACTGATTATAACAGGAGACGTGGCCAGCAAACGCTTGCTAGGAAGGTTCTGGTTGCTTAGGCCTTTCCTCACATCTAAATCGTGCAAATTCTTTTGCTTCACATCCCTAAGACTCGACCTTTCCTATCCATCCACATAGCTCAAACTCTTGTCCAGGCTCTCATCATCTTATATCTCGAACACAGCAACCTCCTCTCCTCTGGCCTTGACAAATGCAATCTTTTCCCACTCAGAGCCATTCCTGGTCGTTTCCCCAGCCCATTGCTTTGACCACATCACTCCTCTCTTTACATTCTTTCACTGGCTCCCTCTTCATCACATCAAACATAAGCTACTTGTCTACATTTTCAAGGCCCTTCCTGACCTCTCTCTCATTTAGTAGAGAAGGGTCAACTCCTGTTTCCGATCGGCCCTTTATATCAGCCTCTATTGTTCACTTGTTACATTGTCCAGCAAGCACCTTCATGCTTTCTCCCATGCTGCCCCGCACGCTTGGGAGGAGTTCCCTGTAAACATCTGCTTCTCCTTCAATTCCCTGCTCATGGCTCTCCTTTGCCATGGTGCCTACACAAAATGTGACAATAGTTTGGCGGTGGTGTGCTGAAAGCACAGCCTGTCATGCTGACCAATACGGTCTCATTGGTTCCTTGTGCTCCCCCATCTGTCTGTATCCACCTGTTGTCTCTTGTCTTATGCTTCGATTGCAAGCTCGTTGGGGCAAGGCCTGTCTCTGTTCTATGTCTGTCCAGGAAAAGAGGGTCCTGGCCCATGACTGGAGCTATGATAATACAAATAAATAATAATGAATAAATGATAATAATATTAGGAAGCAAAAGGCTATACTACACAGTACACATGGGGGCAAGATTCTCAGCTGCTGTAAAAAATGGATGCAGCTCTATTGAAATCAATGCACCCCTGTATATCTGGCCTAGGATTTCTGCTCTGTTAATTATTACCATGATAAGTGTTCATCTTTTTAAGTGTCAACGTCAAGGCTCATTAGGGAATAGGTATATTTCTCTGTTAGAGAGAGACTGTGTTCTCTCATTGCTCTTTTATAAAAGGCAAGTTTTCTGCTTTAGTTTGCACACTCAAAGTGATTGTCTCCACTTCTGTTAATGCATATTTCAGAGCTTGGGACAATGGAATTATGACATTTTCTCACTGGAATTCCACTGCAGTGGCCAGCTATTCTGCGAAGAATAAAACTGCTGTCCACTTCTACCACAGAAGAAAACTAAGATATTCAACCAAGTACAAAGGCAACAGAGAAAGTTACTGGGTATTATTCTTTGGCCTGTGTTATGCAGCAGCTCAGACTACAGGATTGTAATGGTCCCTTCTGGTCTCACCCTCCATTACAACAGTGTTTTTCTTTTTTTAAATGTGATATGATAATTTAGAAGAATCCAACGACCCACAAAATGAATGGTTTGTTATTTAACCATTCAGAGACAATGACATCAACACGTTAATTCTGAATTAGGTACTGCTGTGAAGCATGTTAATTTAAGAGCCGTGCAACATTACAATAATTATGGAGAGCTAAGCAATTTTAAATTCTCATCTTTTCAGTGCAAGTAGCCAGCAGCAGGGACGAACACATCGTGGGCTTGATAGCTGCAGCTTTGTAGCCAAATGAGAAAAGGGATAGAGATATATAATCTTAGATGAAGTGGGTGTATTAAATAATGAAGACAAGAGTACAATATGAGTCCTTAAGGCAATTCATTTTTTAAATTTAGAGTGTGGTCAATTTTCATGATTTCATCACAAATCTTGTGCTGTTTGGTGTTTTCTTTAATCCCCAGCTGCTGGAGTCAGGTGATTGCATGGAAGTCTCAGGTTTCCTTTGAAAAGGAGTAAGTTTCTAGCTCCCAAGATTGTGGAGAAAAGCTTGAAAATGGGAAGTGAGTGACACCCTAACGGCTGAGAAACCAGGAGGCAAACAAGAAAAACCATAAATTTATTTAAAAACAAGCCAATCAGATGGTTTTTTAGAGCCAGCTCATGATTTCTGAATAATGGGGTTGGCACAACTGGGGGAAGTCCAGGCACAAAGATTCCTTTCCTCATGTGCCTCTCAGCTCCTGACTGCACTTTAAACTGTGGGTATAAAGCTTTGTCCAACTTTCACCTGCCACAGGGCTGGGAGGAGGACCAGGGGAGACTTATAGGGGCACATCCTCATCTGGTGTAAATTGTCATAGTTTCACTGATGTCAATGGAGCTGACAATTTACACCAGATGAGGATGTGCCCCACACTCCCGCTAAGGATGATATTACCTTGCCCCAAGCTCCACCCCCTCATTCTCTGAGAGAGAGAGAATTACAACCCATATCCAACAAAGCACTTCAGCTTGATGTCCCATCCACTTCAATGGGAGTTCTCCCATGCTTCAAGTTAAGCATGTGCTTTTGCTGGCTAGGGTCATGTAGACACACATGCATGCACATACACACACGTTTATTACACATCTGCACAGATACAAATGAATGAGAGAGAGAAAACAGCCATGCCCTTTAAAACTTTAAATCATTCCAAACTGACACTAATGGTGATTTTATCAAGCTAATTCTCCCTGGTTAGTCAGTGATTTACAATTCTCTGGAAGTTGTTAGAGGCTAATGATTGATGATGAGTGTAATTTTGTGTTC
Organism: Gopherus flavomarginatus; assembly: GCF_025201925.1. Taxonomy (NCBI): domain Eukaryota; kingdom Metazoa; phylum Chordata; order Testudines; family Testudinidae; genus Gopherus; species Gopherus flavomarginatus. Next base: position 18,624,560 of record NC_066626.1, on the reverse strand, counting down.
ATTCAGTGCCACTCCCTTCCCCCTCTTGATAATTCTCCCCAGCACTCAGGGAAGTGACAAAACTTATCAGGCACTGCTGTTGAAATGGATGCCTGACGGAGTACAGAGGAGCCGACTGCACCTGCTCTTGCCATCCAAAGGTCATTAACGGAGGGGGGAAAAGAAAAAGGATTACAGATTTCAAAATTTAAACAAATTCATTTGTCAAACGCTTTGTAATTCAGCAACACACTCAGATGAGGATCATTTGTGAAATTAACTAACGGCTCTCAGTTCCCCCAAAAACAGAGTGGAAAGAAATTTCCCATTATTCTGATTTATTATTTGGACTGCGGCAACCCCAGAACAGGGCCCCACTGTGCTAGGTATGGCACAGCCACAGACTAGAAAGATGGTCCCTGGCCCGAAGAGCTTACTGTACTTATTTGGGAGTGTGAGCAGCAGTGACACAATCCAGATCCAGGACTATTGGTCTTCTCTTTGATCCCTCAGTACCCCAAAGGCCTTCACCAATTGCTCCATTTGCTCTCCCAACGATGCCAACCTTGAAAACCCATTTCTCAGCTTCTCTCACAAATGCCCATGTGCTTTTTGCCCCAACAGCAGGCTGGGCACAACAACATTGTACTCAAAAGAACTCTAGTTGGTACAGGCAAACATGGCTGCCCACTGCTACTCCGGCTTCATGCAGGAGCCGGACTAGACGATACTTCTGTTTCCCTCCAATGCATATGCCTAGTTTAGCATTGCCACAGAAACTCTTGGGACACTGACTGGGGCTGATGCTGAGTTCGCTCTCCAGCAGGGCTGGCTCCAGGCACCAGCCCAGCAAGCAGCTGCTTGGGGCGGCACGTCTGGGTCTTTGGCAGCAATTTGGCGGCGGGTTCCTCACTCTCTCTTGGAGCGAAGGACCCGCCGCCGAATTGCCACCAAAGACGGAAGCGGCGGCAGTAGAGCTGCAGATTGCGATTGCAGCTTTTTTTTTTTTCTTTTTGCTGCTTGGGACGGCAAAAACCCTGGAGCTGGCCCTGCTCCGCAGTGATGTAAAAGAGTTATTCCACTGAAAGCGAGTGAGTTCCCTACGGCAAAACAGCTGAGAGATCAGAATTAGGCCCACTGTACCTTAGAATATAGAATGTGATTTTCAGCATCCCAGAGTAACAAGCCATATACAAATGAAAGTAACCTACCAATATCAACTGACTGACCATGCTTCAGCTCACTAGGAAAGATCTTCCAACCACGACAGAAAAGCAGATCCCTTGTGTGAATATTTCAGTCACATTACTGCTTCTTTCATACTGAAATCTAGTTTACTAGCATACATCAAAAACATGAATGGAGCTGGGCTTAAAACTCCCAGCCCAGTGATTCCTCTTGACAATGGTTTTCGTGAGACCATACAGAAATTTGGACAACATACGGACACGGATTTGTCAACAGAGACACATTTGTGTTTAACAATTAGAACATCTTTCTACCTTCTCTAAGTCCATGAGGCAGAGACCTAAGACCAGGAATCATGGATAAGTGCTTGCGGGTTATTTCCCATAATTGATTAATGTAATTTGGAGTTTGCAGGTGCTCCTGATTACATTTGGCCCAGAGCACACTACTAAACATGGCATCTTGTATCCTGAGAGATTTGCAATGCTCTGAAACATCAGCCCTGCTTTACACACTGTGCACTGAGTCCACTGCTGATTCTGTACTAGCTTCTAAGTTGTACTGTTTACAGTTAAAGGCAATCGATGATTGAGGTGCTGTACAGCTGAAGGAACCTTTGCAGTCATATTTACTGTTTCTTTCTAGCTGCAATACACGATTCCCATGCTGTGGGAGCCTTCAAATAATGTTAAAATTCAGGAAAATACAGCAGCCAGTGAAATGGCCCAGCCAGCTGCATAAGCAAGTTCCCTACGACTTGAACACCATCTAGTAACTGAGGGGGACAGCAGCTCAACAGTGAACCAAGAGTGAGCCGGGAACTTGAACTGAACTCTAAAAGTCAAACCTAAGTTATACATATCAGAAGTTACCGACTGCAACATCCCACCAATTAAACTTTCAAATACACTCCCATGCGTACAGCTCACGTCCTGGCTACAGCACTGCCTAAAATGTGGATTCATGAAACAAAATTTCCCTCTTCCCTCTCCCCGTCCACCTCCTTCCCCCAGCTCGCCAGCATACAGATATGGCTGGAATCTGGATCCGTTGCAGCTGTATTTTGTAAGGGCAATGGGCAGCACCTGTGTTAGAAGAGAGGGCGTTTCTCATCCGCATCTGAAACATCCCTTTTTCAAACCACCCTCATTTATATATATATAAAATTTGTGCTCCTCTCCTCAGATCCTTTTGTAGTGCCTTGGACAAATACAACAGGCATTGTTGGGATCCACCAAAAGTAAACCACAAGAGAGACGTTTTGCTTTGAAGAAAACAGAATAGAAGAACAAAATCAGACTTCTATGGAATCAATTCTGGGTACATGCATGAGAGTCAGAGAGTATGTGTGAGAAAGCCTCTCTCACTGGGGGTCAATTTTTCTGCTCGTGGTCAGCCAGTTATTTTATATTCCTTGGGAATTTGGGCTCAACGTTTATAGCTCTATCCCTGCCCCTCTCATCCTAAGGGATCTTCATGTTGGAGCCTGGAGCAGTCCCTTCATACAGCCTTGAAGAACCGCATCACGGCTACCCCTCCTTCTCACAGAAGAGTGCATGAGACTTCGCAAACTATATTGCTCTTTATGCAACCCACTGAGATGGACGCTGACTGCCAAGAAACACAAAACACTCCTTCTTCCCCAGGAGTAGCATGCACTGCCTGCTTCTGCAGTATTTCCCATGGGAGCAAGAGCACAGCACCAGAAATCAAATTTGGGTCTCCCTCGGGGCAGTAAATACCAATACATCAGCAGTGCTGATGTATTGCTGGGCAAATATGAAAATGGTTTCAGGAATAACGTGCTGCCCTTTGCATCTTTAGATGAAAAGATGTTCCCTGGAACAAAATTCCCATAACTTAGTCCTGAAAGAACTGCTAAGGTGATCATGTGACCCAACAAAATGCAAGGAAGTCATTACAGGGCTGTTAGCTCAGTCTATGTCCAAGCATTATAGTGCACAGACGCCTGGATCTTGAAATCAGATCCACACAGGTGGACAGAGCCCACTGACTTCAAGGCAGCTCCATGCAGGTGTTAGGTCCACCCGCACAAGTCTGATTGCAAGAATCTGGGCCTGTATCAGGGATTTTCAAAGATGCTGGACCATGCTTTAAATGCTTGGCTATTACTTACCAATGATAGCACTATACTACTACAAGTGGTACACAAAACAGCTATCCTTCCTTACATAGAAATCCATGGAGGGGGACTACATATTCTCCCACCATTACGTAACATTATTTGGTGCAGCGAAATGTTCTGATAGCATTTGTTGCAATGGCCAGAGATACAAAATAATTCAATTAAAGGAAACATGGCTCCTTTGGTTCCTAATGCGATGTTTGTAACATTGGTGGAGTTTACAGTCATAAGGTAATTTTAGCATCGTTTTTTGTTACTGAATTTTCATTGGTTGTGATATGCTGTAACATTTTACCTTATCTCAACATCATAATATGTACAGATTTTTTTTTAACAGGTATCATTTTCACCTGGACACTGTCATGTAATCTTTATGTATTGGCACTGATGCCATTCTGTCAGTCAAGTTAGTACCAGCAGTGGTCGTGTTTTGATCTCTTTTCACATTGTGACAGACGAGTGCCTGAATTTCGACTTCATGCCAAGGCTGTCAGTAAATGCAATCACTGTCATCTGGTGGTGGGCATCAGAGTGGACTAGTCAAAATTGCCTCATTTTGCTGACCATGCCTACAATTTGAATCAGCAGAATCTACACAATGAACATCAAAAATAGCTTGGTAAGCCTTGTGGCAAGGCTCTTAGTCAAAAAGAGAATGCCATCCATCAATCTAAGATTGTTCAATTACTCTCCAATTTCCTTGGTGCTCCTATTCTTCCCAATCCAGGTTTTCAAAAGTCTTTGGCAGGCTGGAAGTGACTTTTGCTGACATAAAGCTAGACTTGCTCCATACCCACAACTGGGGTCAGATTTTCATGCGTGTTCAACTCCCAACATGTCACGGAAGCTCTTTTGAAAATCTCTTCGCTTGCTCAGGTGCCCAGAGCACTTCTGAAAATTTGGCCTATGGTGTCTTTGGGGGAGATTTTCAAAGGCACAAATGGCAGTTAAGCACCTAACTCCCGGTGACCCCACCTGAGTACAACCCCACTTGACCCCCTGGCTACGTACACGGGTGGCTAGCCCATGCCGCTGTGGACACACTGCTATTTTCAGGCACAAAGCTTGAGCAGATCTAGTGCAGGTATGTCTACACAAGCTGGGAATCACACCTCTCAACTCAAATGTACACATGCCCATAGCCTCTCAACTTTTCAAATCTGAATGTTGCTGCTGTTTCTAGATGCATATTTCAAGATTGTCACATATGCCTGTTCTGCTGTTTTTGTCTTCCAGTGCTCCTAAAGTGCTCCTATTTCCATAGAGACAAATTATGTTTTGCAGTCCACAAAAGACCATCTGCAACAGTTTGCCGCACTTGGGTGTCTGTTCTTTAACGTTACTCATTGTCATAGGTGAACCATATTTGAGATACTATTTCTGAATCCTGACTTCTTTCATGGTTGAAGGCTGTAAGTCCCTGCATCTTTTGTGAGAGTTCTGTATACTATTGACAATAAGCTGATGAGTCTGTAGTTATTCAGGCCTTTCATGTTTCCTTTGTTATGAATGATGACGCAGTGTTCCACATTAATAATGATACCTTCCTAGTCTTCAAATATCTTTTGAAGAGCTTGTGAATGTAGCATGTTGTTTTCATACTGACTCTCAACCTTTTAAGAGGGCACCTAAAACAGTTTTCTCTCTTTCTGGTATTTTATCTCCTTTCATGCTCTTTTATGGCCAATTCAGTGTCTGTGGAAACTTCAGGGTATTTTATGATTTAGGCATATTTTCTTCTGGGTTGCTGGTTTGCATCGGTGTATAGGACCACAGAGAATTAGCCTGTTCTCTAAATAATCTTTGTTCCATTACAAAGTATAACAGAGAAAGAGCTGGCTGGAATCTGGATCCGTTGCAGCTGTATCCCCAAACCAAAACCAGACAATTGTTATGCACTATATTGATACTATTATTCTTTATTATTACATATTGCCCCCAATGCCACATTAAAAGAACAATAAGATTGCAAAGCCAAGCACTCAAAAGTTAGGAAATATCAGAAGTACGGTTGCCCGTGCACCCATCATTCAGCTCCCCATGTGCGTACACATTACGATACAGTCTTAAACCACATGATCACATATTATTTTTTCCATGGGATCCACGTTCATTCAGCATAAAGAACATGAAAATGTAATCATAAGGAATTGTTTTCAACTTTCTTTCACTGAGATCACATGTATTTGTTCAGTACAGCTCTGGTTAAAATAATCCTAGATCCTGCACAGGCATTAGTTTTTATTACTATTTATTCTTGGATCGCAGAAGTGTCTAGATCAGTTTCTCAAACTAAGGGCCCTGAATCCAAAAGGAGTCTCAAGACAATTGGTGGGGGGCGTGTCACAAGATGGTATGGTATTGCCACTCTTACTTCTGCACTGCTGCTGGTGGAGGCACTGCAGTCAGAGCTGGGCGACTGGAGAATGACAGCTGCTGGCTGGGTGCCCAGCGCTGAAGGCAGTGCCACTGCCAGCAGCAGCGCAGAAGTAAGGGTGGCATGGTCTGGTATTACTGTACTGCACCCTCCAGCAGTGTCCTTTAGTTGGAAACTTGAAATACAGTCACCCTACTTCACTGCCTTTGACTGCAGGAATAATGATTACATACTTCATTTAGTGCTCCTTTGAGTATGTAGAGTAATTTGCTATCACTTTTTTTTTGGAGGGGGGGGCGGAATCATCACAGCCTGAAATATTTTCAAAGAGGGATCCAACAAAAAAGAGTCTGAGAACCCCTGTGCTAGGTGCTGTGCAAACATACAATCAGAGACAGTCCTTGCCCCAAAGAGCTTATAATTTAAGTAGACAAGCCAGACAAAGGGTGGGTGAAAGGCAGTGTTATTATCCCCATTTTACAGATGCATCAGGGAGATGAAGAGAGTTGCTCAAGGTGACATAGGAAGCCTGTGACAGAGATGGGAAATGAACTCAGATCTCATGAGTATCATCACTCCAGTGCCGAGCGACAAGACCATCCTTTCTCTGATGTAATTCTAGCCGCTGACTTTTATTTTGTCATACAAAAAACAATCTACTCTATGCCAGATCTTGAAACCCCTTACTCAGATGAGTAATCGCTTGAAATCAATGAGACTCCATGTGTGAGTTAGGGATTGCAGGATTGGGTTCTCTCTTGTCCAGAACTCTGTAGGTGAAATTCACACAGAGACAGGGAGTGAAAGCAAGAGAACATGGACAATTCATTGTATTTTCTAAACAGTGCCCTATGTGTATTTTGCATCTCGCATACTCAGCTATACAGCTGTAGCTCAACTATGGAAAAACCCACACAGCTAAACACTGCAGCTTAAACGAGCCTTGGCTAGAGAAGACAACCAATTTGTGATCTTGTTCTGGGTGTGTGCGTGGGCAAGATGTCTGAACCACTCAGTTGCGGGTAACACATGGGCACCCCACAAAACTCTCAGAGAGGTTAACAGAACCGAAAGAAAAGGAAACATACTAGTTTGCATTCACTTTCAAAACAAAAAGCCCCCAAAGGCAATTAATGCCTGATGCACATGTGCAGCAACATTGTTACAGTTGCCTGGGAACCAGTCCCAGAAGCATGCTGGAGAGGAAAACAGGCTCTAATACAGTAAATGAATGGAAGAGACTTGGCACTAATATAAGCAAAGGTTTTCCCTTGCATGAGGCGCTTGGCAGAATAGTGCCTTCCTCCCTTTGTTTTTTGCAGCACTCTTACTCTCTTAACCAGGCAGCTTGGCATGGACAGGAGAAAATTTTTATGCATTGTTTGAAAATGTCATGTCCAAATACAGTACTTCAGGCCTGCTTTAAAAAATATGCATCTGCTATATAGAATACAGCATGTAAGGAATAGAACACAATATCTGGACCTATACGCCTATTCTAGGTTATTAAGCCTATGCCCAGATCAGGGGCGGCTCTAGGTATTTTGCCGCCTCAAGCACGGCAGGCAGGCTGTCTTCGGCAGCTTGCCAGCGGAGGGTCTGCTGGTCCTGCGGCTTCGGACCCTCCGCAGGCAAGCCGTCAAAGGCAGCTTGCGCCTGTGGGAAGTCTGCCGAAGCCGCGGGACCAGCGGACCCTCTGCAGGCAAGCTGCCGAAGGCAGCCTGCCTGCCGCCCTCGTGGCGACCGGCAGAGCACCCCCAGTGGCTTGCCGCTCCAGGCAAGCGCTTGGCGTGCTGGTGCCTGGAGCCGCCCCTGGGATATCATATTCTGGAATTTCCCGCACTAAATACAGATTGCAGTGCAACAAATTATAATTATGACCCTCATTGGTACACACACAATTATCCAATGAGGGCTGCTCTTAGTGTGTTAATGCTTCCTGCTTATAGATAATATTCTGGGTTGAATGCACTCTGAGGCTCAAGAACAGTACAAACAACTGCTTAATCCTTAGACTGTCCCATGTGAGGCATGCAATTATTATCCCAGTTTGATAGTTGCAGAAAGTGAAGGAAAGAGCTAGCACTGTGTGTCCAGTCATGTGTATTCACTGAACAGTTTACTCTGACAGCAAACCCGAAGCACAGATGCATGCTGGCCAGTTCCAAAACCCATGGAACATGTGAATAAACCAAATTAAACAGAGCCTGATTCTGCACCTCCCACACTGGTATACGCTGTTGTGGTAGCACGTAGGGGATCTAACCCAATTGTGTGAAGTGCCATGCAAACACAGAACACAGTCTCTACCCCGAAGAGTGTACAATCGAATCATAAGATGAAAGAAAAACAGTGGCTGTAACACGAGTGCTCCCTTTGATTTCTATAGGAGCACTGGTATGGCAAGGTCCTACTCAACATTAGAATGGCAGAACTGGGATCCAGGCGAGTATGATTTTCTCACCTGTACAAGTGGTGCTGCATCAGGCTCAAATGTATGGAGCACACAATATATTATAGTTTAAAATTAGCATTGGAGCCAAATAAGGAGACAAACGTTAGGGCTGATTCTGCTCTTGCTTGAACCAGGAGCAATCCGTAAGACTTCACTAGAATTACTCCTAATTTACACCACAGCAGGTGAGTTACACCACTGGGCCTGATTGCAATGCCCCACTGTTCCCAGCTGGCAATGTTGTACAGCCACTCTGCACAGGTGCAAACTACCATGCAGGGTGCAAAACTGCAGGGAATCATGCCTGCTGCGTGCCTGGGCATAGTCAGCTACAAAACAACATTCACCTCAGAGTCTCCTATGCAAGTGGGATCAGCAGCAGGGAAAGCACTTTGCTTTAACACGCTGATGTTTCTGAATGACAGGTGTGTTGATCTACTGAATTAATGGTATTTATTAACATATAACAACAGGCTCAAGCAAAGTGGGCAATGTAAAGAAATTCAGCAGCTCTGAGGGCTATTTCTTCTGTTGCTCTTGGTTAAGGCAGCAAGCCTGTCTTTAACTTCCCCTTAGTTACGTCTACATTTAATGCCGTTGGGTTTCCAGGGTGTTTCATGTCCCACTCATATATTTATATTTCCAGATTTGCACTCAACGGGGAGCATTAAGGGGTAAGTGTCAGCCAGAGCTGGATTCTGCAGGTTTAAAGCTGAGGATGAGACTAACGGGACAAATTTGGAGGTCAGACCGAGTGCTCAGGAAATCCGAAAAGCAGCCTTGAAAATGTATTTACAAAAATTGAAAACATCAAGCTAGTCCCTCGGCTGGTGTCAGCAGGCGTAGCGCCACTGCACTCAAAAACCAGAAGACAAAGAAAAAGCACACAACCTTTATGATGCATAAAATATAATCTCATAATTGTTAACGGCAACCTGATGATGTTTGAGCCCTTGGGGCTGGCAGTATTGCAAGCACGGAGATAGGGAAGATTTAAAGAGAGCGGAGCTGCTAGGATGGTAGTTTCCCCAGCTGCAAACTGGGGAGTATGGTAAAGACCTCCTCTGTGAAGCTCTTAAAGCTCTTTGGCTGAAAGGCGCTATGTCCGAGCTAGGGGTTATTAATTAATTATTAATTATTACTTATTATTATTATTATGTCGGGGGGGTATTTTCTGGGAAGTAGGGACAGATGGATTGGGTGCATGGCCTGAGGAGTGGCTCTGCACTCGGGGAAGGAGTGTGTGGGAAGATCTGCGACGGGAGGCAGAAAGGTAAGTGGTATTTGGTCTCGGAAAGAAGAGTGATCAGGAATGCAGATCAAGAAGCGGAAGGGAGATGTGAGTGGTTCTGAACGTGGTGCCCAACAGTTCTAAAATATAGATACAAAAACATATTTCACCAAAATATAAAGTCATCTAATAAGAGAGTGACTTGACCTACTGAATGCAAGGAGATGACTCACAGTAGTAAAACCATCATACCTAGTTTCTTTTGACCCTCCAAGCAATAAAAAAAGTGCTGGCAAGATCAGGGCCTTATTCACTGGGTAGCATTAAACTTAACCTTAAACATAAGACATAACATTTTATCTAAGTAGAAAGAGAGAAAACCCTTACAAAGGACAATCCTACTCACAGTGAGTATTGACTCTGGGTGAAGTCCTAATAAGACTACTTATAGAGTAAGATGCAACTCAACGTAAGGGTGGCAGAATCGGACACAAATTAACCTTTTAATTCAATTTCTGAATCAATGAAATTTTCCCAGGTAATTCATGAGATTTACAGCCCTGACGTTTTAGAAGGTTGTTCTGGGTCATAATACAAATAAGCATAATTATTACAGACAATTTTACATCTACAAGGATGTTATGTTTTCATTTTGGATTTATTTATTTTATTTTATTTCAGGATTAAGAGAAATAAACTTTCTACCCTAGAGCTGAGTAAGCAATAGCAGACTATATCAATGTATAGTAACTGGGTACTGACAAAACAGAGGACAAAACTCTGAAAACTCATTTACAATCAGGGACATTCAAGCTTACTTTGAGACATGTTGGCCAATAAATTAACAACCTAATAGGAGATGATGAGTTGTTTGCCCTAAACTTAAGCCTGGAATAAATTTTAACTCCAAGCAATAAAAGAGAAGGCAGATCCTGAGCTGGCGTAAATTGTCATAGCTTCAGTCAAGCCAGTGGTGTTGTGATTATTTATACCAGCTGAGGATCTCGAGCCAGAAGTTTAAAATGACTGATTGGGCTTTCAATACATTTCTAATTATTTAAAGAGCTTCCAAAGGAAGCAGAGTCTATGACTTTAGAAAGATCCTTGATGAGCACTTATTTAGATAAAGGATAGCTATAGAGGAGGGGAAACACGACAGGGAAATCAAACATAAATGGAAAGAGGCTTCCAGTATGATTGGCCAATTTGTATTTTGCTGCCTCATTACACTCTGCACAGGATGGCTGCCTCCCAAGAGAAGCCACAGAAAGGAAATACCCTTAAAAAGCTTAGAACTTCGTAAGTCCTCCCCTCCAGCACAGCTAAGACAGCAAACTGTTGTTCTGTATTGTTGAACCGGATGTCAGAAGACTGCCAAGCACGGCCCACAGACCTGCTAATTAAGTGAACTGATTGTGTTTGTTTTGGAACCATTTGCCAACAAAGGAATGTGTCATGCTGATTAGTGAGAGGAGGGTATGTAATATATGTGTATTCAAACCCAGATGAGTGCATAATCCAGGTATTCACTCTGTTTGCTCAAGGACTGACAAAAATGAACAGTGAGCAAACAAGCGGACCAAAGACAAACACCAGTCCTTTAAGAGGGGTCCCTTGTGCGTCCCCCTTTTTTTCTTAGATACCTCTGTCTAAACAGGGACCCATCCTGCACAAATTCCAACTCAAAACAAAGGAGAATATTTTGGAATGAGACTTTCCTCTGCCTCAGCTGACATGAGACTGTGCATACATTTATAGCCCTTGAAAGCTGAAGTCTAGCTGGGTCTGAAAGGGCCAGATGGGTGGTTCTCAACCAGGGGTACGTGTACTGGGCGTATGCAGAGGTCTTCCAGGGGGTACATCAACTCATCTAGATATTTGCCTAGTTTTAGAACAGGCTACATAAAAAGCACTATTAAAGTCAGTACAAACTAAAACTTCACACAATGACTTGTTTATACTGCTCTGTGTACTATACACTGAAATGTAAGTACAATAGTTATATTCCAACTGATTTATTTTATAATTATATGGTGAAAATGAGAAAGTCACCCATTTTTTGGTAATAATGTGGGGGTGGCACGTTTGTATTCCTATGTCTGGTTTTGTAAACAAGTCGTTAAGTGAGGTGAAACTTGGGGTACACAAGACAAATCGAACTCCTGAAAGGGCTCCCGTAGCCTGGAAAGGTTGGGAATCACTGAGCTAGATCAGGGGTTCTCAATCTTTTTCTTTCTGAGGCCCCCTCAAACATGCTATAAAAACTCCCGGGCCCAACTGTGCCACAACAGCTGTTTTTCTGTATATAAAAGCAGAGGTGCCAGAACTAGGGATGTAGCTGCACCCCTGGCTTGAAGTGGTTTCCATTTTATACAGGGTTTACAATTTGGTTCAATGGCTCTCACCTCCACTATACAAATTGTTCCAGCCCCCCTGTATAAAACCCTGCGAAGCTCAGCTGCTCAGAATTCGGCTTCAGCCCTGGATGGTGGGGTTCGGGGCAGCGTGACTTCGGCTTTCTGCTCTGGGCTCCAGTGAGTCTACTACTGGCTCTGCTTGGGGGACCCCCTGAAACCTGCTCATGGCCCCCAGGGGGCCTCAGACCCCTAGTTAAGAAGTGTTGAGCCAGATGACAGCTGTCATTCTGGTTCCTCCAAAGAGACCAAACTCTGATGTAGGAAGCAGAAAGGCCAGGCTGTGGCAAAAACAACGCCACACCCAAATCAGGACACACGAACGAACTCACTTTGCCTTTCAACTATTTAATGAAGGGGCCACTGAAAAAAGAACAACCTATTTTTGCTATCAACTGCAGATCAGTTTATTACTTGTTTTCTCCCCTAAATTTTATAAAAAGCTAAAACAGTACAAAGGTCCAAATTCTGTTCTGCGTTACACCAGTGCAATCCCATTGATTTCAATGGCTATGCACTGGGACAGCTGAGAGTAGAATTTGGTCCTTTGGGACACTTGTGACCACATTTTCAGCCAGCCCCAAACACCTCCTTTTCTTCCACATGCCACTGATGATGGCCACAAAAGCTGCCACGTGCCTCTTTCTAAACACGAAGAATCCAGTTCAATTTGCTAATAAAACCAGTTGCATGCTCAAAAACTGACATGCAATGCCGAAGAAAATTAGGCTTCTGAGTCAAAGCTGCCATTCTCTTCTTACCTTCACATCTATAACACAGGCATCAAAGAGTCTAGATGATCATAGGTACCATGAGTTGCAACACTTGGGTGCAAGAATATGAGAAAATAAGTGAATCCCAGAAAAGTGTGACTGAAAGTGAAAACAGCAACTGCAACCTAATTACAGCCTTGCAACCCTCATAACAGAACATCTAAGTTACAAATCTAAGGGCTTGTCTCCACTTACCGGTGGATTGACGCTGCGGCGATCGATCCACCAGGGGTCAATTTAGAGGGTCTAGAGAAGACCGGCTAAATGGATCGCCGATCGCTCTCCCGTCAACTCCGGTACTCCAATAGAACGAGAAGTATAAGGTAAGTCAACAGGAGAGTTTCTCCCTTTGACCCAGTGTGGTGTAACCGCCGCAGTAAGTCGACCTAAGCTACATCGACTCCAGCTATGTTATTCACGCAGCTGGGGTTGCGTAACTTAGGTCGACTTAACCCTGTAGTGCAGACCTGCTCTAAATTCGCATCAATAGCTGATTTAGGAGATCTGTTGTTTTATAATCCAGTAAAAAGTACAGCACAAGTCATGTCTTCAGGTTTAGTGAGTAAGAACATCCAAGTTCTCTGAATCTTGTTCTGGTTCTCTCTTCTCACAGGTACAGTGTATTATGTGCATTGTAACCATTTCTGTCTATCTGTGTAGTTAGTCCTTATATTATGCCTATGACCATGATGAGTAGCTAGGTCAGCAATCCTTGTCATGTGTGTCACACAATAGCACATATAAAAGTTTCTGCTCTCACCTCTGCTGCCCATGTGCTGGTGGAGCACCAAGTGAAATATACAAGCTCACTTATCAGTGTCACTTGCCTCTGTTTGCAGGTGGAATAGAGCAGGAAAATTAAATTGAAATGACCTGGTTAGTTTCTCTTTGCTGCTCTGCTCCAAGGCAGAATGGGGTATCAGCAAGGAGAAGAAAAAAACTAGTGAGGAGGGGAAGCGGGGTGGCTGGGAACAGGGATAAAAGCAAGGATTAGCAAAACAAGAGGAGGGAGGGGAGCAAAAGGAATGAACAGCTGAAAAAGGAGAGCAATATTGGAGACCCTTCATTGTTTGTGACTTAATTAAAACTGTTACTGAAGAAAGCTTCCTTTGGCTGGCATGACTTCAATAATTATTTTGCATTTGTTGCATTGTGCCACTTGAACACAAATAACTGCTGACCTCTGTGTGTACAAATAGAGAGAGGAGCGGTTTCACTCAGCTTTCACTAGCCTTTTGAGAAATGCTCCAGGTTTCAGAAAGGTTTTAAATTCTACGAGTGTGAGGTATGCAGTCTCTGGCTTCAGTTCACAGGCTGCGGACACTACAAACCCCAAGGCTTTGGTGGCCAATCAAAAATTCAATAGACAAATCATGTACGCGTACACACTTCAATTAAGCTTCACCACCCGACTATTTCACTACTTATTTTTCTGTTCTCATCAGGCTTTGTGGATATCGTTAATTGTTTGGTACAGTCTTTTAATAGTCCTCTTATGCCATTTCATTTAAGTCTTTCCCTTTCCAACTTCTCCCTCCAGATACATTTTTCTTGCACACCATTTATAAAACAAAACTGCACACCTTGTTTAATTTATGTCCAGTGCTTTGTCTCCACATTTCTTGGAATGTGAATTCAGAGAAAGAATGTGCAAATACTCTTTGAAAGACATGTCAGCCTGAAACACCCAACAGGCTGGCCTTGGCCACTCCCAACACAGAGATCTTTGTCAACTCACGAGAATCCAATCTTCAACGCGGAATTTTGAACAAGCTGATCCGGATCACTCCCAGAGTAGGCTCCTCTGACTTTTTTTCTACTCTACTAACGCAACCGGAGACTAAATTAAGATGAGGGTGTATTAGAAAAGGACAGATTGTACTGCTGGAGGTATCATTGTCTTGATGGATAAGAAATTCAAGGTCTTTACCTCTTGTGATTGTTCTAAACCCAAGAAACTTCTTGCAAAAGTAGGAACATTGCTCCAGTGTTCTGGCCAAATTCCAGTTTTTGGTTACTGCCTTGAGCCTTGTTAGATTTTCCATGTGATTTTAACTGGATACACTATCTTTCCTCATTTCCCATTCCCATACTGTTATATAGCATGCTGCACATTGTTAAACAGCTGTTGTAGTCTCACCTAGAGGCAGCTACATTTTAGTGGTGGGTGAGACGATTTCTGTCTGTGTGTGCGTGTGTGCACGTGAATATAAATCTATGCTGCATACACACATGGACAATAGAGTATCAGTTATATCCTTACCTCACAGTAAGGGTGCGGCCGTAACTCAGAAGAGGTGATTATTATCTAATAACGCATGGGTACGTTTTACCATAGGTCCAGTGAAATCAAAGGCAGGATAGACCTACAAAGTCATCCTCAGCTGACCTTTGTATTTGTAGAGCCCTGTGCAAACTCAGTTGTGCATAGCCACAGGGAGATTCCTGCTAGAAAGCAGCCCCTGAGCGCCTCTATCCTTTTGAGCATCAGCAGTGGGATCTACAGGTGTTTGAGAGCTGTGTGAAATGGGGTTAGGCTCTTCTGAACCAGATAAATGACAAAGTGGCCCTTCTCTATCTATCTGCTTGTAGGCTCAGGGATGGCCTCTCTGGAACACAAGTCCAGGGCAGACGTCCTTAACTGTGAACTAGTGAGGCCCACTCCTGCTGAAATGGAATGCCATTTGACCTGGAATTTGAGAAGATAAGACATGCAGGTAAAACACATGAAAGGAAGGATACTGTACCTGCTTGTTGAAATATCCTCAAAGGGGTAAAGGATCTCTCCATTGTTACAAATCTCGCAAATGAAGCCCTTTTGGCTACAAAGGCTGCAGCTGTACACATGAGAGGTGGCAAACTTGATTACCTTCCCCAAAAAAGGAGCCAATTTTCCTTCAATAACCTGGAAGAAGAAAAC
Organism: Gopherus flavomarginatus; assembly: GCF_025201925.1. Lineage (NCBI taxonomy): Eukaryota > Metazoa > Chordata > Testudines > Testudinidae > Gopherus > Gopherus flavomarginatus. The sequence goes on along the minus strand of NC_066626.1, from coordinate 18,609,077 downwards.
AACGACATTAACAAACCCATCTGGGAGCAGGATTCCTTGAAACAGTGACATGTTTGTCTCACTTTCATTAAGACAGAGAAGCGACTACTCACAGTCAGTTGAAATAATCTGAATATAACTCCCAGTTATAGCTGCATGAAAATCCTAAGTATGGTCAAAGTAATATTAATGGTCAAATCTGCGCAGAACTGACAATGGTGAAAAGTGCAAAAATTCATGTGATTGCTCCTCCGTTACACATATATATGGCAACAACATTACTGAATAGTGGATCATTTTACATACCACATATGTTCAAATACCAAGGCATGATGGGATAAGATAGGGGTTTGTCTACACAGTGTGGGAATGCGCTCTGGGGGGGTGATTTCTAAAATGCACTAACTGGTCTGCACAGACTCTGCCGGTGGACACTAAACATGTCCTAGCGCCCTTTAACACAGTGGTCACATGGACCAACTAACGTGCAACATGGAGTGCCTTTAGAAACCAACCCCCCACAGAGCACATTACCCCAATGTGTAGACAAGTCTAAGAAGAGAGGTTCATTCTTTCACATAAACACAAATACTGAAAGATCAGTGACAGCTCAGAAAACTCTCTTCAATTCTTTTCCTTTACTGTTACTTTTCATTCACATTTTTTTGGCTCAAACACCAATGATGTTTTAAAATCCTAATTTTCTCTTCATTCACTTTTATCACACAAAACAGTTCTGCTCCCAAATCTATTTTTTTCCCATTGATCAAATGGAGGTTTCTAATTGTAACAGAGGTGATTTTTTGGTACATTGATAACCATTCCAACATTGTATTTATTCTTTTCTACAACGAGATGAATTCTAAAATAAATGACTCAAAGGAAATAGCAGTTTCTCCTTAAGTGACCAGCTCTCCAATCAAAATGACCCACATCAATTCACTATCAGACAATAGTGTAAGGCAATCAGAAGTGATTTGCACTCCCTTCTCGGTGTGAAAAAACTGTGTAATGTAGATTAAGCCCCTAGCCACAACACTCCTCTAAATTTCTGATTCAATGACAACGTTTCAATAAGGGCGCTTCAGGCAAAATACTTCTTTAGATGAAATTTCATGAACTTTAAGAAATTCTGCTAGTGTAAGGAGTAATGAGCAAAGCACAGGGCCCTCATAGGATACTTTGCCTCCCCTCTCTTCCCATGGTGTGAATGGCAGCTTGCTAGATTACTGGTAGAAACATGTGGTAGGATTTGACACTGACGTACAGTTAACAGGAACATCATAACTGTTCTTTAAAGGAGTATGCTAAAGATGTCCCCAGCTCCCAAACAGATGAAGGATCATATTTAAATGTGTGCCTAACTTGCCAGGTTTGGCTCACATGGATTTTCAACACATTTTGCTCATTGGTTTTAATTCACACTATTTCATACCACTTGAATTTCACTGGAAATTTCAGGCTGATACAAAGCCAACGGTGGCCAAGGTGAAGCTCAAAGCAAAGCTGGTGAATACAAATCCCAGTAGCATTCTTCATCTCTGTCTAGCAGTGTTACTTCTAAAGGCCCATTCTATCCCATCATTCTTCCCATCGTCATCGCTGGGAGAACACAAGCACGAAAGGAAATGTAATGGATGCCACTAAGGGTACGTCCACACTACCTGCCGGATTGGCGGGTAGCAGTCGATCTATCGGGGATCGATTTATCGTGTCTCGTCTAGACGCGATAAACCGATCCCCGAACACGCTTCCCGTCGACTCTGGAACTCCACCAGGGTGAGAGGCGGAAGCGGAGTCAACGAGGGAGCCACGGTCATTGATCCCGCGCCATGAGGACGGGAAGTAAGTCGAAATAAGATACTTCGACTTCAGCTACGCTATTCCCATAGCTAAAGTTGTGTATCTTACATCAACCCCCCAACCCAGTGTAGACCAGGCCTTAGTGGAAGTGTCCCCTCCTTGACAAAGCTCCACACTGTTGAGACCATCTGTGAGAACAGGAAGCGGCGATGTTATTGCTAGCGTTACATATAGGACATCTGCTCATGTTCGAGGGGAAAATGACGTTCCTATTGCATCCTGGCATAGGAAAACCCCTATACTGGGACATAAACAATTCAGAAAACTCACTGCATGTAACGGAACATGAAGGTTTGGTTCAAGGCAATGACACTGCTCACCTTATAGGCAGATCCCAACCTGAGGAGCAACAAGTTAATGCTGCAGTGTTAGAAAGAAAGAAAGATCTTTTGCTTTCAAACTCAAGAGTAACTGAGGGTCAAAAGTCCAAATCAAGTGGAGAGTGGAGGACAGGAGTTTAGCAGCGTCCAAGAAGCATGAGAAACAGCAGCAGTGTTGCTTAAACATTTTGGCTAGAGTTTCAAAGATGGATAGTGATTCTAGAGTGCCTCAGGTATTTTTTGGTTCCCTACCCGAGTCACCTTAATGGGACCTGATTTTCAGGGTGGGTGCTGAGCACGGCCTGAAAGTCAGGCCTCTTAGTTGGGCACTTAGCAGCTGAGGTGCCCCAAATCACCAGTCAGAAAACCTTAGCCGGAAAACCATAATTGGAACCAACAGACTAAGAGAACTGGCTAAATGACGGGAGGGAGCTATTATGTATATTTGAAGGACTCTTGTTTAAATATTAAAACAAAAAGAAATCAGGTCTGTGTTTGAATGCATATAAAGTGTGAGGAGAAAAGCAGGGCCTGGAGTTTCGTCTTTGTCATTTAAAGAACACTTCTCTGTGATTCATTCACACCCTGTTCCCTCTCCAAGCCTATGAAATGCTTCAGTTTCTGCACCTCGAAGAGTGTTAACTCTCCAGGAGTGGCAGCAAGCCCCCAAAAGAAAGGCTCTTCCAACACTGATGCATGGAATGTACCTACACAGCTTCAGCAAAGGCAATAACTTGTAGGCATTTTCAAACAGGACGGCGCAGATAATATTGTAGCCCTTGATGAAAATTACACATCAGTAAAGCAGGGCCTGGCTTTAACATTAACCCTTACTTTGCCACTACATGGGCACTCACCCAACAGCACCTTTTGAATAGGAAAAGAAATCTGAGAGATCCTTTGAAATACTGCTAGGAATCTAAGGACTGATCCAGCACACAGAACTGGATGTAGCAAGCGCTTGGTCCTATGGGCAAGATCCAGCAGTTACTTCATACAGCACTGCACTAACTTCTATGTGCACTTTCGGAGGTTGAGAGATGCCACTCGGATAGTTACGCTGGTCCACAATACAGGGTTAGGTTGAAGTAAGGCAGCTTAAGTGTCTACACTACAATGTTGCTCCCGCTGATGTAAGTTGCCCACTACACCAACCTAATAACTCCAGCTCCGTGAGAGGCATAGCACTTAGATGGATGTAGCTAGGGCGATGCAGTGTGAAGTAACAGGGTCAGGAACGGGACAGATGATAAACCAGACAAAATCATAAAGCCCTGGTATGCGCACACCTTGAATACTGTGTGCAGATCTGGTCACACATCCCCAAAAATACATTAGAATTGGAAAAGGTGCAGAGGGGGGCAACAAAAATGATTAGGGGTATGGAACAGCTTCCTTAAGAGAGAGGAGAGATTAAAAAGAATGGGACTGTTTAGTTTAGGAAAGACACAACTGAAGAAGGATATGACAGAGGTCTATAAATCATGACTGGTGTGGAGGAAGTGAATAAGGAAGTGTTATTTACTCCTTCACATAACACAAGAACTAAGGGTCACCTGATGAAATTAATACACAGCAGGTTTAGAACAAACAAAAGGAAGTACTCCTTCACACAATGCACAATCAGCCGGTGGAACTTGTTGCTATGGGATGTTGTGAAGGCCAGAAGAATAAATGGGTTCTAAAAAGAATTAGCTAAGCTCCTGGAGGATAGGTCCATCAATGGCTATTGGCCAAGATAGCCAGGAACACAACCCCCTGCTCCGGGTGTCCCTACACCTCCAGCTGACAGAAGCTGGGACTGGACATCAGGGGATGGATCACTTGATCAGTTGCCCTGTTCTGTTCATTCCCTCTGAAGCACCTGATACTGGTCACACTCAGAGACAAGGTATTGGGCTAGGTGGACCCCTGGTCTGATCCAGTTTTTGGGTCAACATCCCATCCAGTATCTGGATAACTAGACTCTTTTAGTCTTTCCTAATTCACATTTGTGGTGGGGCAAAAAAGGTCAGATCAAAATGCCAATCCTACAGTCATTTCATCTTTCACTTTATGCAGACAGTCCATCTGGTTTTACTCAGTACCCGCATCACTTTTGGTAATCCTTGTACAGCTGGCCTTGTGACTTACGACTTCAATTTTATATTCTATTTTTTTGTAGTTAGTAAGCACTGACAACAGACTCGGGTCTGCATAAGACACAAAATACAGTTTTCTGCTCCAGAGAGCTTAAAATCTACACAAGATAAACTTGACAGGCCACCCAGAGGAGTGCAAAATTTGAGTTTTATGAATGCATTGCAGATTACTATGATTAATGTGTATTCCAGTATAACCCAGTGTCCTCTATTGAATTCATGGCCCCAGTGTGCTAGGAACTGTGCAAACATACAGTAAAAATCAATAACTTCCCTAAAGAGCTTCCTGTCTTAATAGACAAGATGGGCAAAGGGAGGAAGAGTACAGATGCAGTATTGAGGCAGAGTTAGTATATGATTTGACTGACATCACACAGGAAGACTATGGCAGAGCTGGGTATTAAACTCAGATGTCCAATGTATATCACCTATTTTAAAAAAAAGTATTTATACATAGCTAATCATACCACAGCGCAAGGAATTAACCTGAATGGCAAACCAGTTCTGTCCACAAAGACTTGTACTGTCTCTATGAGAAAGCCTAGATGGCCAGAACAGTGAGAAAAGTTGATGTATATTTTCCATGAAATATTTTTTGTCATAGCAGTGTATTAGCTTGGTTGATACTTCTGGTGTGTACACATGCTACTGCTGTGAAGATCCAGCCTTCAAAAGCAACATGCACCCCAATCTGCAATATGAATAATAGCCCCTTCTACAGCATTTGAGGATGAGGACAAAACGCAATATCAAACTGATGTTACCACTGTTTTTACTGTCTGCAAATTCAGGGCCATTTCACTTCATAACAGACTGCATAGACCATTGCTGATCAGTGGATAGGACATTTCTTTGCAATTTGTTCATTTTAACGTTTGTATTGCATGAAAATGGAATATTGATCTCCATCTGGCCCCGCGATCTGTGGATTTTTAATTACGGGCCCCAGAAAACAGTTTCACTATAATGCCTCTGTAGTGGGCATCTTCTGGATGAGGGAAAGGAAGCCTGGGACCTGTAACCAAGCACTCTCCAGAGAGAGATTGAGGCCCGAGTTGTCAATTTTTAGACATTTCAGCACTAGGAAGACCAAGTCCCAGGATGAAAGTCCTGCCAATATACGCTGAAATCAGATCCCGAGCCTTATGGAAACATATAGATGGGAAAAGGAGGGGTGTGTTAAATGAACTTAGTCAGACAGGGATATAGCAGGCTTTGTTTCCACTCAGTCCCCTAGAGCAGTGGTCCCCAACGTGGTGCCCACGGGCGCCATGGCACCCGTGGGGGCATCTATGTGCGCCCACGTACTGTCCGGTGGACAAGCATCCGCCAAAATGCCGCGGAGAAGCATCATCATCCGGAGGCGCCGCTGCCAAAATGCTGCTGCTTTTCGGCAGCATTTTGGTGGTGACGCTTATTGACGTTGCCACGTCTCGGCAGCATTTCAGCGGATGCTCGTCCACTGGGCACGGTCCTCCGTGGCTCGTCATCTGGCGCCCGCCAGACGAAAAAGGTTGGGGCCCACTGCCCTAGAGAAAGGAGGGGTGATCAAGCCCAAGGGGTTAAAAGCAGAGCGAAAGAGGAGCCACACAGTCCTTCTCAGTCTCTTTCACACCAGGGGAATCTGCCTGTTTTCCCGAAGACAGAAGACCCTGGTCCTTGGGTTATATGTTTGAGTCATGTTCATCTTCTGCTGCAGCAAAGCAGCATTTCAGTAGACAGTTCTAGTGTTAAAAAATTACGTAGCTAAAACAACAAGGAGTCCAGTGGCACCTTAAAGACTAACAGTTGGTTAGTCTTTAAGGTGCCACCGGACTCCCTGTTGTTTTTGTGGATACGGACTAACATGGCTACCCCCTGATACTTGACACCATGATGTAGCTAAAGTTTTCTTTCATTGCATCTTAGTGGACGGTGTGTCCTCTCAGTGCCCCCCAGCAGAAAACCTAGTGACTGCAGGTGGAAAGGCCATGGCCCATTTTCTGAGCAGGTGGGGGAGCATCTGAAATACAGTCCAGTCACCACCGAGAAGTGCTTGTGCATTCCAAGACGAACTAAGGAGACTGGCCAACAGTTTCAAACTGGATGTTCAAAGTTAGCACCCTGAATCAGGAGCCTGAAGGCTTGCAGCTCCCACTGAAGTCAACTGCCTAAATAAGCAGCTAGATGCCTAGATTTCAAACCTGAGAGGCCCTAACGCACTGGCCTGTGTGATTGTGGTGAAAATAGGAGTGCCCAGACCTTCCGTCAGCATTCATCATGGGTTAGAAGCCTGAACATTTTACTGAGGTGCCCAGAACAGGAGCCAGTGTCGACCATTCACTCACTAGGCCTCTGTGCGGCCCAGCCTGCATGTCAACCTAACAGGTCTTGGTTTTGTGAGGTGGCAGTCTGTTGGGATCACACTCGTTACTTACGAGCCCACAAGTTTGGTTTTCATTGAGTGGGGAGCAGCCCAGCGCTGGCTTTGTAGGCCAGTTGCCATAGTGCTCGAGAAGGGTTTGACTGCGGTTCTTAAGTGGAGTCAGAGCTCACTGAGGAGGAGATATCCTGCCCAAGGGTACATGGGGAGGGGCACCACTCACTACATCTGTACAACAGGTAAAACTAGTGCTCCCCCAGCGCAGCCATCCAAATGCACTGAGGGCAGATTCCTGGCCTTGCTCCTCCTCGGCATAGAAACAACTCTTCAGGGGCCATCCAGATGGCCAGCAATGCGAACAGAAGCCCCTGCACTCCAGATTGTGCCTGGCCGCTGAGTAGGTGCACTGGTGAGGAAGGGCTCTTCCTCCTGGGGCACTCTAGGGTAGGAGGCGGCATCAATTTGCTTTGAAGCCTTCTTGCAGAGTGATCAAAAATTACAACCATATTAAAGAAACGGGAGAGCGAGCAAGAGCCTCACACTGGTTTCTCAAGACCACAGCTGCAGTGCAGCCATTTATTACTCATGTGTTGCACAGGGAAATTGCAGTGTCACTTTCAAGTGCCGCAGCCAATGATGGTCTGTGGGATTGGAAAAAGGCGCACACAATCCACCTATTTCAGCTCTCCCCTTCCACTCTCCCTTGGCCAACCAACAACATTTACACTCACTGCAAGGAAAAGCACACTAATTAGGAGAAAAAGGCAGCTTGAAGGAGGGCACTTCTTCCCAAACCCATCATTAATCCATCTAACTGATCAATCAAGCTCCTTAAAATAGCAAATGTTGCCTTATTGGAAGGTGTTCAGACACCACGGGGACGGGTGTGGTATAAGAACCTGGCCAGAACAGAAAAAAAAAGGACTTTTCACATCTCATAGAATACTTACCAAGGGCTTACTTATTCCATTACAGTAATGTGGCCATGGCTGCTAATTTTTGGTTTCTATGTTTGGGAAAAAAAAAATGGAGCCTCTTGATTTTAGATGAGACAGAAAAACTTGCTAAGCTATATTAAAACTTAAAGCCACATGCCACTCACTGAAACAGGAGAACATGAAGATTTGAAATCATCACACTCCTCAGAATAATTATTATTTGCTTTACGGTAGCACCCAACTGAGATCGGTGCCCCACTGGGCTAGCGCTTTAAAAGCTTTAAAATCACCCAGATAATTTTAACCAAAAAGGTAGCCATTGCTGGGGTTTAAGTTCTACTTCACCTGGAGTGAGGATCACAGATTGCAGGTGAAGGGAAAGTGTTTTTTAAGTCAAACTCTGAGCGTGTTAAAAATGTGGTGGAGGTATGTTTTAAAATGATTTCCTTATTGCATTTTACATTGCAAGTGTCAGGATTTATTTATGGTGTGTGTGTGGGAGGTCCCAGTCATGAAATGTCAGGTGCTGGCACACAGCACTTCCCTCACCAAAATGGCCCAGTTAATCAATCCGAAAATGATTTTGGAAACACTGAGCCATCCTCTCATGGCTATCCAAAAATTGGTGCTATTATAGTACATTACAGCACCCTCCTTGACAACTACAGAAGTAATGGGATGTCACTTGAACGGCAAGCTGGTACCTGTAGATTCACACCCTAATTGCTGCGCACTAGCATTCTGTGTAGACAAGCTCTGATCAACAAAATTCATGCTGCTTCTTGTACCAAACAAACGGCATGTTTCCCAGCCCAGAAAAGACAAAGGAATTGTCCTAGCAACTTTTAAAACACACAAGACACCCCAGCAAAGTCAGGAAATTATGAAAACATGTAACTCAAGCACTTCTCTCTTCTCTGTATTCTCTCTCGGTTGCATTGTTCGTTCGGTTAGGTAGCAGCCTGGTTGTAATTTGTAAGGAGCGACCACGCTTTGTAAAACCGGGAGGATACTGAAGATGAAAGGGAGCAAGGGCTATTGTTCAATCTGAAATCCCTTTGGACATTAGATTAATGTGAACATGAATGGTAACGTGAACTTCTTCAAAGCTTCACTGCTTGTCAGTAAGACTGTAGCCCTTGATGGCTGCCTGACTCTTCTATAGCTGGAATTAGTCCGGTTTTTGTTTCCTTAGCTTGTCCTTTTAGACTAATATATATAATAAATATTGTCCTGCCCAGCTTCACTGAGTATCTCTCAGCTGTAGGTTTTTAGTCTGTTTTAATTCAAATTCTTATTCTAAACAGAGAAATATGCTGTAAGAGCCCCTTACTGACACTGATGAGGAGTTACTCACATCCTAGTCCACTGAAGTCAATAGGGCTACTTGTGTGAGTAAGTGCTTACCAATATGAGTGAAGGTTGCACAATCCAACCCCACTAGAAAAGCGGGAACATAATGTTGCAATAATTTTTTTAACATTAAAAATTAACTCGGGAGACTGGATGGCTCAGCTGAATGGTAGCAGAGCATTTCACCTCTGGATTACTGGGTCAAGCCTAGCCCAAGAGGCCAGTGACTGAAAGTATGAACATGATTTGACTATTTAGGTGATCTGTTGGTAGACTCAGTTCAGTTCCTCATGAACAGACATTCCAGTCAGAACGGACAACGTAACTGGCATCCTTGCACTGGCAACCTCATCAGAGAGTCTAAGGATCGACTGGACAAGATGGAGACTGAATTACCCTCCAACTCAGATTGTTTTATTCCACAAAGATGTACTGGGAGTGTGAATCTTCGGAAGCTGGAAGTGGACAAAAAGAAATGGTTGACCAAACTCCCTGCAGATTGCATCCACCAAGCTCCATGAAGAGGGCTGACAAAACTTGCAAGGCTTAACAGTCTGAGCCTCAATACCCTTCCATCCACACATCCTCATACTCAAGTCCAGAATCACAGAAATGCCTGCTCCCTGCATCAGTGCCACTTTGCTTACCTTTCTAAAAACTGGCAGATGTCTGAAAAAACTTAGAGCATTCATCCATTTCCCCGGTGTGCGTGTGGGCGGGACGGCGTAGATGGGAGGAAGTTTGCTAACAATGCCAGCTAAGAAAGAATATTTCAGGAAAAGGGGTTGTAACCTCCACTGAAGCCCAGGCATGATTTGTACTTGTGGAGTCTGTCACCTGTACAGCAATTCTTGTGCACCTTTGGTTAATTTTATGAAGTGCACCAGATGTTTGCATAGGACAGAGGACATCAATATCTTTGGTGACCTACATAAAGATTGTCAAGACTTTTGGTAAATTGTATAAAGTTTGCAGGAATTCATATATCCTATAATGGGTGAAAGCAGCCCTGGAGAAGGCTGCAGCAGAGTAAGAGGGATTGAGTGCGTAGCTGACCACAACTGTGGCCAGCTTAACCAGGGCCCAGCTGGCACTTATAAGAGGGCTGGGGCCAGAAGCCAAAAGAGAGTCTCTCTCTGGCTGTTGAGAGGGATAGGCGTGGCTGCTGGGAGCGGAGCAGGGTACCTAAAGTGGAGCAGGGCTGGGGAAAGGCCAGATTTGCTGGGGAGCTCTGGCCTGGAAAATCCCCAGGCTGAAGGCCGAGTTAAGGGCCCACAAGGGTACTAGGGCTGCAGAGGGGCAGCCCAGGAATAGGCAGAGGCAGCTGGTCCGACCTCCCTTGCCAATGATGAGTGGTTTACAGACTGCAGTCGGCCCCAGTGAGCAGGGGCTAGATGATGACTGGCAGTAGCCACTGAGGCAAGGTGGGGATAGGAGGTTGGGGGTTCCCCAGGGTGGGGAGACCCAAATTGAGGGGGTGCTGTGGTGGGCACAACCCCTGGGCAAAAGGCACCGGGGTCTGGGAGGGCCACGGGGCCAGTGGCAGGCAAGACACCGGCCTGCAGTGGGTGCCCTGGGCTGGAAAGAGCTAATTCCCAAGATGACCAGCAGGAGGCAGCATCACACCGTCACATATCCCTATTTCCAAGATGAGTAACTCCAAAAAATAAGCACCTGAATGTCTGAAAGAGTCACACTGTATTCCACTGCATTTAGGGCTCTTGAATTAAACTAGTTTGAACTTGGTGGGCCATTATTTCTGAATTACCATAGGAGAAACATTAAAATAGGAAAAAAACATTTTTTAAAGGATTTTTTTAAAAAGGACTTAACACATTTGAAAATGAGGATGTGAGGACAAAAGCAGCACTTCTGTGGAAACCTTCTTACAACCTGAACTAAGGGCAGAATTCTCTCTCTGTCTCCACGCTCCACGCTGGCCAAACAGGAGATGAAATTCAAAATTTCGCGGGGCTTTTCCTGTTTACCTGGCCAGCGCATCCGAGTTCAGATTGCTTTCCAGAGCGGTCACAGTGGTGCACTGTGGGATACCGCCTGGAGGCCAATACCGTCGATCTGCGGCCACACTAACCCTAATCCGATATGGTAATACCGATTTTAGCACTACTCCTCTCGTTGGGGAGGACTACAGAAACCGATGTAAAGAGCCCTTTATATCGATATAAAGGGCCTCGTAGTGTGGACGGATGCGGCGTTAAATCGGTTTAACGCTGCTAAAATCAGTTTAAACGCGTAGTGTAGACCAGGCCTCTGTATGCTAGATGTAAGCAATACATGCCTGCTGAGGTGTGACACAATGATATACCACATAATGTCAGCTCTCCAAACACACTGGCCCAGATTTTTACAAGGTATTTAGGTGTTACTGTGCGTGGCGTTGCAACACCTCACTGATTTAGGAGCCTAAACATCATTTTAAAAGGGATTTAGGCACTTACTGCTTAGGTCCCTAAATCAGTTAGGCATTGCAACAGTGAGCACAGCGGCACCTAAGTACCTTTAAAAACCTGGGCCATTGTCACTATTCCATGGTGGAAGAATGATCAGAAAATAAACATTGGCAAGAAAACCAGGAATATCCCAAATTTTCTGAACTTGTATTACTAGATGTTTAGCTTCCTGAGCCACTAAAAACATACAAGAGCGGCCAAGTTGGACACTCTCTCAGAAATGTGACTGCAAAACTGCTGAGCAGTCCAGGGTTAAGTATTTCAGTTAAAGAGGTGAGAACACTGTAAAATTCAGATACTGTATAACTGCCACTGCAAGACAGTAAATTTGCCAAATGCCTCTGTGACCCCACCCTTGTAAATCAGCTTGTTAATCATTATCGTCACAGACGTGATAAAGTTGTTTTATAAGCCAACACTGAGGCAGTAACATTAACTACTTATGTAGGGGCTGGCGTATTTCCCTGAAGATAACATTTATTAGAAGGCACTCACTTTAGAAACACTGGTTTGCCTAATAAACCTCGTCTGGAGCATTGGACAATCTGTTCCACTTCTCCCGCCATCGGATTTACATGTAGACACAAGTGAGGCACAGAGGGGACCGGGTAAGTGGTATGTAATCCCTAGAACTGTGGTTCTCAAACGTTAGCAATCCGAGAACCTCCATTTTGATTTACATTTTTTTGTGGACCCCCAAGTCCCTCTGCTCAGCCCCAGGCCCTGCCCCACTCCACGCCTTCCCCCGAGGCCCCACCCCTGCCCTACCTATTCCTGCCCCTGCTCACTCTATCCCCCTTCCCTCCGTCACTTGATCCCCCCAACTCTCACTCACTTTCACGAGGCTGGGGCAGGAGGTTGGGGTTCAGGAGGGGTGAGGGCCCTGGGAGGGAGTTTGGGTGAAGGAGGGGGTGAGGGGTGCGGGCTCTGGGAGGGAGTCTGGGTGCAAGAAGGGGAGCGGGCGCAGGCTCTGGGAGGGAGTTTGGGTACGGGAGGGAGTTTGGGTGCAAGGGGGGGTGAGGGATGCAAGCTCTAGAAAGGAGTATGGGTATGGGAGGGGGTGAGGTGTGCAGGCTCTGGGAGGGAGTTTGGGTATGGGAGGGGGTACAGGCTCTGGGAGGGAGTTTGGGTATGGGAGGGGGTTTGGGTGCAAGGGGAGGTGAGGGATGCAAGCTCTGGGAAGGAGTATGGGTATGGGAGGGGGTGAGGTGTGCAGGCTCTGGGAGGGAGTTTGGGTATGGGAGGGGGTACGGGCTCTGGGAGGGAGTTTGGGTGCAGGAAAGGTGCAGGCTCTGGGAGGGAGTTTGGGTGCAGGAAAGATGCAGGCTCTGGGAGGGAGTTTGGGTGTGGGAGGGGATGAGGGGTGAGGGCTCTGAGAGGGAGTTTGGGTGCAGGAGGGGGTGTGGGCTCTGGGAGAGAGTTTGGGTGCAGGAGGGGGTGAGGGGTGTGGGCTCTGGGAGGGAGTCTAGGTGCAAGAAGGGGAGCAGGCGCAGGCTCTGGGAGGGAGTTTGGGTACGGGAGGGGGTACGGGCTCTGGGAGGGAGTTTGGGTGTGGGAGGGGATGAGGGGTGAGGGCTCTGAGAGGGAGTTGGTACAGAAGGGGGTGCGGGCTCTGGGAGAGAGTTTGGGTGCGGGAGGGAGTTTGGGTGCAGGCTCTGGGAGGGAGTTTGGGTGCAGGCTCTGGGAGGGAGTTTGGGTGTGGGCACTGAGCTGGGGAAGGGAGTTGGGGTGCGGGTGAGGGGTGTGGGCTCCGGCCCGATGGCGCTTACCTCAGGCAGCTCCCGAAAGCAAATGGCACATCCCTCTGGCAGGGGCTCCTACGCAGGGGGGGCTATGGGGTCTCTGTGCGCTGCCCCTGCCTGCAGGCACCACCCCTGCAGCTCCCATCAGTCGCAGTTCCTGGCCAATGGAAGCTGTGGAGTCGGTGCTCGGGGACACCCTGCTCTCCCCACAGAGGCCACAGTGACGTGCCAGCCGCTGAGAGCGGTGCGGAGCCAGGGCAGGTACGGAGCCTGCCTTAGCCCCACTGCGCCGCTGGAGTTTTAGCACTTTAAATCTCCCCGATTGGCTTCAGTAGCCTCCGGGAGATAGAAGGAGGGGGAGGAGTTGATCAGCGGGGCCTGCGGGGCCCCCTGGAGTATCCTCAGTGACCCCCAGGGGTCCACAGACCCCAGTTTGAGAAACACTGCCCGAGAACATCTAGAATTATAGATTCAAACCTTGGCAGCATTGTCCCAGCCCTCATCCTTTTGAAATAAAGTTTATGATTATTCATCAAGGCCAAGAATACACTCGGTGCTGTACAATGCACAGAGACAGGTCTTGCTGTGAGGGACTTATTCAGTGTAGGAGGCAGACACAAAAAGGACAAGAAGCACTGGGAAACCAGAAGTGGTGTCCAATATTTTAACCTCAATCATCATCCTTAGTTATACAATGTAATGGTGGAAAAGCCCTTTACATACTGTGGATTGGTGTCTGTCTCATGAAAGAAGTAAGCCTTAAGGAGGAAACTCATGGAGCATCCAATGATCTAACAGGATTTCTATATGCCAACCATCCTCTAAATCAATTTCTGACTACTCCTCTGGAGGTTTCCCTCACTCCCTCAGAATCAACACCATCTAATCTAAATTGAGCTTTATCTTACTAGCTGTTATCTGTCCATTACTCCATTATTACAAAAATTCGGCTAGTGAGGACACTGCGGAGAAGTACATACCCCAGCATTCTTTCTTCCCCTCCATGGCAGCCAAGACACACGATTTAAAAGAAAAACCCTGATGATGTAATGTGTTTCAGAAAGCATTGTCAACCTCTTCTCTTTGTGCTTCATCTGTTGCAGGTGATCTGCACTGTATTCCTTGAAAAACGTCAGAAGACCCGGGCGAAGGAAGGGTGAACTGATGGCCTTAACTATAAACAGTGGATCTTTATGCAGTTCTTAGGAGTGGGAATGGGGGTATTGAAACACAAAGGGTAAAACTTTGGTTGAAGTTAGTGGCAAACCTCCCATTGACTTCAGTGGGGCCAGGATTTCACTCAAAGGTCTTCAAGCTGTGAACTCAGGAACCACTGTGTCATAATATAGTTAGCTAACGACAACACAAGTTATAGCCAAATATACAAGGGAGGGGAAAATACATGCCAGGAAGTTACTGATCATTTCAAGTGAGTGAGCAGGTGAGAGTGTGAGGCAAGAGGAGGTGAGGATTGTCCTAGGTTGCCAATGAGGGATTTCCTGGAGGTTTTTTCAGTTTGCCAGATCCTGAATCTTCCAATGTTCTTGTTACAATTTCAATACACAATTCAGCTTTAGTCTAGTTGAAAGGGGCAAAGCGAGGAAGGAGGATCTTGTGGCTAAGGCACTGGGCTGGGATTCAGCAGAGGCAGGTTCAGTTCCCAGCTCTGCCACTGACTCCTTGGGTCACCCTCATCAAATCCCGTACTCTTTCTAGTCATTAATTCCCAATCATCTGTTTCATGCTGTGTCACTTGCCCCACCCTTCACCCATCTCACATATTTAAATTGTGAGCTAGTTAGGTCATGGTTTGTCTTTTCAGATGTGTGTTGTACAGTGCCTCACGCAAGGGGCCATGACGTTGGTTGGCAGTAGGCACTAGAATATGAATAAATAAAACCAAGGAGGTGTTCCTTCTGCATGTGTTTGAGAGCCACGTTTCTCCTCTGCAACAGGCTGTATTTGAACTGAACACAAGACAGCAGCTGCCTCCAGCAGACTTGGAGAAATGAAACGCTCCCACTACACAGGAAGCAAAATCGTAAGATTTAGCTTGATAACACAGCAACTGCCGTAGGCATCCACAGAGCTTCAACGGTAACTGGGAACAACCATCCACGTCCTACAAGTGCTGGCTGCAGGATGGGGACCAGACGCCAGGAATCCTAATAGCGATTGCTCCCCTCTCCCACACAATTCCCCATGTTTAGTCTGTTTTGCACAGGAATGAACTGTGCTGCATTAACTAATAACAAACCCGTAGCTGAGAACAACCCCCAAGGAAATTTAGCAATACATACCGGCAAGAATTAAAGAGAAAATAGAGTCAGTTCAATTAAACATCCGTCGCTAACTTGCTTTCAGATGCCTTGCGACAGGCAAGATGCACTTGCTTCCTTATATGCAATAAAACTCTCCCCTGCTGCACTTGGAAACCCGTTCTGAACATACAGCACTGCGTGGCCCTCCAGTGAAATGAGACACAGTCTCCTGTTACAAACAGGCCACTGGGTTAACATGAAATTCCACCTAAGGAGATCAGTCTATACCTTTGGAGATGGGGGAGAGAGAACAGGAAAACCCCCCACAAGGTCAACAGATAATGAAGATCCTCTGCTTCTCTGTAACACGCAAGCGTATAATTTATGGGAAGAGTGGGAAGAAAGGAAGGCCCTCTCACGAAGTATGTCCAAGCAATGTGGTGAAAAAGCTCAAGCTGACACAAGAGAGAAGGAGCCAAAATGCCTCAGAGTAAACAGCAGGGCTTGAAACTGCTGGTGCCAGATCCACATTGAGTTCCACAACGTGACTCCTGGGCCAAAGCTTCTTCTACCTTCACATTCGTAGCGTTTCATTCCCTCGGCCTCTTTCTTCTTTCCCCCAAGGTTTCAAGAAGGGTTGCCAACTTTCTAATTGCACAGAACTGGACACTCTTGCCCTGCCCCCTGCCCATCCCCTGCCCTGCCCCACCCCTGCTCACTCCATCCCCCCTCTGTCGCTCGCTCTCCCCCACCTACACTTACTCCCTCTTTTTCACTGGGCTGGGGCCAGGAGAGCGCAGGAGAGGGCGAGGGCTCCAGCTGGGCGTGCAGGTTCTGGGGTGGGGCCAGAAATAATGGGTTCGGGGTGCAGGAGGGGCTCCAGGCTGGAGCAGGAGGTTGGGGTATGGGCTCTGGGGTGGGGCCGGGAATGAGCGTTTTGGGGTGCAAAAGGAGACTCTGGGCTGGGGTTGGAGCTGAGGGGTTCGGAGTGTGGGAAGGGCTCTGAGCTAAGGCAGGATGTTGGAGGGGGTACGGACTCTGGGCTGGGGGTGCGGCTTCCAGAGTGGGCCAGGAATTAGGGGTTCAGGGTGCAGGAGGGGGTTTCAAGCTAGGGCAGGGGGTTGGGGTATGGGGAGGGGTGCAGGCTCCGGGAGGTAGTTTGGGTGTGGGAGAGGGCTCAGGGCTGGGGCAGGGGTATGAGACCGAGTGCAGGATGAAGGCTTTGGGAGGGGGTTTGGGTGCAGGAGGGGGCACCAGGCTGGGTCAGGGGTTTGGGGTGCAGGGTGCGGGCTCCAGGCAGTGCTTACGTCAGGGGCTTCCCAGAAGTGGCAACATATCCCTCGGTTCCTAGGCACAGGGGTGGCCAGACGTCTCAGCGCAGTGCACACTGTCTCTGCCCACAGGCACTGCCCCACAGCTCCCACTGGCTGTGGTTCCCGGCCAATTGGAACTGCAGAGCTGGCATATGGGGTGGAGTCAGCACGTGGAGCCCCTGTAGCCGCCCCTGCACCTCGGAGCTAGAGGGACATGTTGCCGCTTCTGAGACCTGAGCAGAGTCACGCAGGGAGCCTGCCAGCCCTGCTTCAACCGGAGCCACCAGGGTCCATTTTCGACTGGATGTTCAGAGAACTAGCACCCCTAGCGCAAGACTCCAAGATGGCAGCACTACATGTAATTTCTGTCACACCCAGGTGTTCTCCTAATCTTGCAGTGGGGATGAATAATAGGTGGTTTTAAGAAGCAGGTATTGAAACTAAGGTCAAAGGCTGCGTTAATCAAACAATACATAAAGTGTACTGGGAATCTGCATGTTAGAGAACAGAGAACAATTTCCTTAACTTGAAAATGTGTGCATACACACACACGCACGCACACACACACAGAGGATGCACCTGATTTTAAAAAAACCAAAAACTAGGATGCAATTAGATGCTCAGCTGTACATTTAATTTGCACATATAATTACCATGACCGTGTTTCATTATCGCATTTAAAGGGACAACCCTGAAATGATATTTGCATTTTAGTTTTCAGAAAGGGACCTGAGTCAGTGGCTTGGTTGGACAGGCAATGTGTTATCTGAGGGATGGGAACGCAGTCAGAGCCCAACCCTTCAAGCTGTTACTCCGAGTTTGCCATATTGGGCCCTTGGTTCTGTGTGGCAAATTAGGACAAAAAGCACAAGATAACAAAAGGTGCAGCCGCCACTGTGGGGCAGTCAAACTTCCTGGAATGGAGAGGCAGGATGAGCCAGTGGTCAGGGCGCTAGCCGGGGACTTGGGAGACTGCATTGAATTCAGTGCTCTGCCACAGACTTCCTCTATGACCTTGGACAAGTCATCTGGCCTCTTTGTGCCTCAGCTGCCCATCTGTAAAATGGGGATAATACCACTGCCCTACCTCACAGGGGTGCTGTGAGAATAAATACAATACAGATTGTGAGGTGCTCAGATGCCATGGTAATGGAGGTAGATGGAATGAAATAAATTTTGCAGAACAGTTTCTCTATAACCAGGTTCACAACTAGCATACTGTGATGCAGGGCTTCTCAAATGTATTCCCAGCATAGACCATGTTTTTAATACAGAGATTCCCATAGGTCACCTCTCTCTGCAATGTGGAATTGCGAAACATCCTGGTGGCACCCACAGCAATGCTTACATTGACCACCAGCATAAGGGGAAGTAACGTGCTTTGCTGTCTTGCATATGGCAAAGGGGGAGCCAGCCCCATGTGTCCAGCCAGACAGCACAGTCTGGAGCCTCTGAAGTAAAGCACTGAAATCAACAGTCCAGGGCATTGCTTCTACCCCTCTCCGAAAGAGGAGTTTTGATGCTGGTTCAGACCCAAGCCAGGGTGGCAGCCACCAGAAGCTGTTAGCTACCTGATGGCTTTTAAGTGGCTAGAGTAGAATGAGTGTGGACTCAGCCTGGTTCCCAGTCAACCAAGATTCATATCACAGTAAATACCACCGTCATTAGTATTCATGGTCTCCCCCTTCTTACAGTCTCAATAAGGATAACAAGAACTTCCCTATATCTGTATCTACTGCCTTTCAAAATTGTGAAGGGGACAATGCGGGGAAGCTTGTATTGCTGCTAGCCAGGGCATACCTGAAAATAATTCAGTCTCCAGAGCTTTCAGCCCAGCACTTTGCACAAGGAAATACAGTCACACTGTTTTTTGTTCGTTTTAAAGAAAGGTTCATTACAGCAGGCAGGTCCCATTGCATTCTCCCCACACGATGGCTAGGGACTCCAACTACATATCTAATTTTTAATGAGCTGAATGTCGTTTCGAAGCCCTGTTGCAAATGTGGGTTTCAAGCAGAACAAAAAAGCCCTTTTGTTATTTAAAAAAAATATATATTTAGCCAAGATCTTGACATATCTAATTAAACTTAGATCCGCTCATTTTCCAGGCCACCATCTACCATAATGACTTTAGCCTACTTCACTATCCAAAATTCTCTCTCTAACCGTAAGATGCCATTTGCCTGACCCAGTGTACCAGTCCTGTTGCCACTCTGAATTACAGCAACTCTCTTGTTCCCAAGTATTGAGGTAAAAGGAGAAAGCTGTCCAATCTTGTCATTACCACTAAATGTAACACGAGCTGAAAGCAATTCGGAAAATTAGTATTCGCCTAAAATATCAGCTGCTCGGGAGTGTCTTCTGCTTGGCGTTTCATGCTGGCCCAGCTGAAGGAAGTCTCAGAGCTGGCAGTCTTTGAGGTATAAAGTTTCCAACCACACGGAAATGGAGTGACTGTGGCAAGGAAAGGAGCCTTAGGCACAGGAAAATATCTGAGAGGCTTAATCACTAGTAAGAGGCAGGGTGACTGTTTCGGAGGATGATCTGATGGCAGATCATTTAGTTTTTATGGTCATGCACTCCTCTATGTATGCGTCTGTTTATGTGTGCAGTATATACACACACATGCTGTATAAACAGGTACAACACATGATAATGTGGTGCGTATAAAGGGTTTTGGAAACAGCTGCCTCACTCATGAGTGGCAATGCCAGAGGGGATTTTGACAGCACCGCCAGCACCGCCTACTCTGTGTTAGCCACACACACACACGTAAAGAAAAACTATGTTATGAACGTTAGGAGAGTTCTTGCTTTGTTTTTGTGTGTGTTTGTTTTCGAAGCCCTGCTTTTTGTATTCTGTCCCTTGTAAAGTTATCACTAGTCCTACTGTGCGGGCCATAAGCAATGCCATAAACACACAGCCATACGCTATACCAGCGAAAGTTCAGTTTCACTGGTGCAACTGGGCCTCTACTAAGGGCTTTTGCCAGCACTGCTGTCATCTGGGATTACACCTCCTCACACCCCTGACCAATACAGCTAGGCCAGAATACATCTGTGGTAGATGGATTGCAAATTTTATGGGGAAAATGTGTGTTTTAGAGTTTGGTGTATGGTGGGTGGAAAAGGAGATTGCCACGTCTGGGTTTTAAAGTCACTAAGTGCTGCATTATAACCCAACCACACGCCATTTCTCAATAACTGTACTGGGACAGAATGGTCAGACATTCTGAATGATCACGAACCACGAGGAAAAAAGGATTACAGTTCCCCGCTCGCTGTGATCCTGGAAACTGAACTGCAATGAGGAAGAGAGATGGACAGGCTAGAAAAGCTGGCCTTTTCGGCAAAAGATTTGAGATGGTTAGAAAAGTGACCTGGCTCTGAAAGTGTTTGTATTGCTCCTCAAAAGTGCTTCTAGCTCTGTCACCACAAGACACTGGAGCACAGCTCAGGTGAGATGCAGGCTTCGGTGAAGCATTTTTTTTTGCACATTTTTAATTACTTAGGCAATATTACATTTACAAACCATTTCAACAAAAGCATAGGAATTGCCGTATCAGATCCGAACAATTGTCCACCTAGTCCGGTATCCTGTCTTGGACAGGGCTAGTACTAGATGTTTCAGAGGAAGGCAAAAGAAATCCCCGTAAAGGATATTCTACCCATAGGGGAAACTTCGTCTGAATATTAGTCAGTTAGTGGTTTGTTTACTGTATACAGCTTTCTTTAATTTAACCAGATATCTTGTTTGCTTTCTGGGCCACTCCAGTGTATTGAGCAGATGTTTTCACTAAGCTGTTTGTAATGACACCTTTGGTCTTTTTCCTGAATAGCTGCAGTTAATTTAGAACCCAGCAAAATGTCCAAGTAGTGAGAACTGCATCAACCGTCACAAGAACTACATCTGCTAAAAATCATCATCATAACATTTTAGGTCAATATTTGCCACCTACTACCGGAATGTTCCCTTGTCTAAGTCTTTAATTGGTTGGACTAGCCCTGGATAAAGTAGCTAACAGAGATTTAGTGATGTTTTAATAGAGGTCTCATTCGTGACTCACACCAGATTACTCTCAGGGGCTTATGAAGAGTGATGGCTGGAGCGGAACACAACCATAGCCAATGGGGCAGAATAGGTGAGCTGTCACACTTTGTTTTTCTGCTTGTTAAATCTGAATGCTCTTAATTAGTTATCTTGCCTGTGAATGCCTGTGCGAACAATGAAGAAGAGATCAAGCTTGGGGAAAGGCTAAGAATACATGCTGCCCAAGCTGGGCTAAGCTAGCTGGGTGTAGTCAACTGGGGCACTGTTTTGCTGTGAGAACTTGATTTAAAAAAAAAAATCCTTCTGTGAATAAAGAGCATCACCTGTTTTCTCTTTGGATAAAGGGCAGGCCTGCCAGGTTGCTCACATCTGCATTAGCTGTGTCTGTGAATCAGCAAAGTGCTAGCATAGCACTATCCCATTAGGAGTTTGGCAGCTTTCCAGAACTAATGACATATTACTTGGCTGTTTTCCTTCCTAGGCTAAGCCCTCCCGCACCAGCCCAGCACCCATCCTTATGGATCACAGCAGTAAAAGCCCCCAGACCATTAGCTAATTACTAGTAGCAGAAGCCCAGGCTGCCACCCAGGTGTAATTTGTAAAGCCACGTGTGTCAAAAAAGCCAAAAATGGCTGAGAACTGACTCAACAGACATTCTGGGCATCAGGGTGGTGGCTGGGGTTACTGTGCATACTGGCTGCGTTGATCTGTGTTGAGGGGGTCATGCTGGGACATTAGTGTTGATCTTTGCAGGTGGTGAATGAGGCGCGTGTGATGTGGGGAGGAACAGCGTGTGTTCAGGGTTATCATGTGGTGTTGTGTAGATTTGTGTGTGTGAGGCAGTTGTGCTGGAAGTTCTGTGTTGATTTGTGTGGGTGGCGGATGGACACACAGAATGGCAGTTGGGCCAAGTAATTCACACTCTTTGTGCAGTCTCCCTCAACCAACCAATGAAACCGTTCCATAAAAATTAACTGTACAGTATGGGTGGGGACATGTTGAGTCACCTCTGATATCACAATGCTCCAGGACTCTTGGCGGGGCATAGGGACACGCCTTACTGCAGCTGTACACAGCATGGGGGTACATTGGTTAAGTCAAAATGGCAGAGAACTTAAAAATGGACAGTACAGACCACACATCCCAGGGGTGATTGAACCCGGTGATAAGATATTCTGAACAAAAAGAGCTCGCAGCCATGTTGCAGCTGCTCCTTGGCTTCACATGGAGACACACAGACAGAGCGGCAATCCTGGAATCGTACTATCTAGATTCCTGCTTATTATTCGTACTGTGGTAGCACCTAAGAGCACTAGTCAGACACTGGGACCCCCCGGCCCCACCGCGTGAGTCTTAAACTAGATTTCCCTCTAAATAATACTGTGCGTCACCATCTTCATCTCAGGCAAAAATGAATTTTCATTCAGCTCTCTTCGTGCACCCTCAGATTCAGCGTGCAAACAGCCCCCCAGATAGCACATTTAGAAAAACACAGCTGCCCAGAGGAGAAAGGTTTCTTGTTTTCTGGGCATTTTAAAGAGCCCTTTGCAGGGCAAATACATCAGACTTGGAGTCACTGGGGGAGAGGGCACCATTTCTGCAGATTACCTCTCCCTGCTTTTCTAATTCATTCACCAGGCCTTATCTTTCTATTAATCTTTAATATATCTTTTGGTTAATTCCCCCAACATGTACATTCTACATGACAGCAGGGCAGAGCGTTAAAGCAACCCCAGGATATAAGGAAATGAGCAGGGGAGGAATCAAAAATAGGGAAAATATTCGGGAATTTAAAAAAACAACCACACATTGGCAGCCAACAACCAGTAGGCAGGTGAGAGC
This sequence comes from Gopherus flavomarginatus, assembly GCF_025201925.1. Classification (NCBI taxonomy): domain Eukaryota; kingdom Metazoa; phylum Chordata; order Testudines; family Testudinidae; genus Gopherus; species Gopherus flavomarginatus. The sequence goes on along the minus strand of NC_066626.1, from coordinate 18,586,442 downwards.
AACAATGGCAAAGTACGATATGGGGGCTAGACAGTGTCTTTAAGGGCACTAATGCTCCTCTATTAGCTCCATTCTCTCTCTCTCTCTCTCCTCCCCATCATGGTTTCACTCTGACAGAAATGGGCAACCTGATTTCAAACGTAGAGACTCTGAAATGAGGAAAAGACTCTCTAGGCCGATAACAAGGATACAGCTAGATTAAAAGCTAAATCCAATTTAACCCACCCCAGCAGAAACAGTAATTGAATTACACTGCCTCTAACTATGATAAATTTGGGGAGCCGGGCGGGTAGGAGGATTGCAAATACAAATAAACACAAAGAAGTATGTTGGAAGGAACTGCTAAATAAATGGATGCATTGTGACTCCTGCCCATCCCTACTCCCACAGGGCCTTTGCTAAGCTGCTGATTGCTTCTAAATCTCTACTGCCAATGTTAGGAACTGATTAAGCAGCTTACAAGGCAGTGGGGGCTAATAGCCTGGCCCACCAGGGAGACTGCCACTTCTGATTTAAGCAGCTTGTTATTTCATGGTTTGGTTATGAAAGAAGAGACAGCAGAAAAGCCTAAAAAGCCACGAAAGCAGTTTTATCCCTCAGATGACTAGCTTTTTTAAAAATGTGGAATTATTCCCATCCCAGAACTGCACCAGCCCACAAATTACTTGTTGCCTCAGCTTTGGGTTTCTGTGTATTTGCTGCCACACAAAACTTGGATTCTCCCAACTCCCCTCAATTCTTATTGCCAAGCTAATTCTTGTCATTCCATCTGTCCCGTGTTGAAATACGGGTGCCGCATCGCAGGCTATCCATTCAGTTTGTTCAGCATAGACTGAAGCAAAGAAGTGTATTATTGGGACACATCTGGTTGAGTATCGATGGCTACAGTAACCCATGATGGCCTGATTTTAAGTCACGTGTCTGGTTAATTTCACCATTGTTATTAATTTGTTGGATCTCAGAAGGTACACATGTTTTGTATCACACCCAGGAGCCCCAGGCACTGAGCAGCTCACCATTATGTTAGGTGTTATACAAACACAGAACAAAGAGACAATTCCTACCTCAAATCTATGCAAACATTACTAGTTCCACTAAGGGGTTAAACTCCCCGAGGGGTTACGCCTACATTTTAAAGCAATTTCCCCTTTCCTTCTAGGGCAAAGTGAACACAATGGAGTGAAATACCAAAACCCAATTGAAACATTATGGTGACCACGCTGAAGACAAAAAGGCAAGAAATGCAAAGTGAAAATGAGAAATGGGTTCATATGAAACCCCCCAATTCAAAACACCCCCAGTGCTTTAACTGGTGCTCAGAATGCAACCCTAAATCCAGATTTTGAAAGCGGTTCCTGGGTAGAATTTTCAAAAATGCCGAATCTGTTCTCTATAGATAGTGTTTGTACCAGTGTAACTATATCAGTTAGGTGTGTGATTTTGTGCTGCTACGGTTATACCAGCAGAACACCTAGTGTGGATGCAGCGACCCTGTTGAAGTGCGTTAGACAGGATAAAAAATTCATAAGGGATAAACCACAAGGCAGCGTCCTCCTGCTTCAGGATGCGAATAATCCACTAGCTGGTGGAGCTAAGGAAAAGGTGTTCTCTTAGAAGGTGTTTGGTGGCATGTACTAACAAGGCCATAACTACGCTACGGGGGCTCTAGTGGCATAGCTACTGTATCTTAGCCCCACAGTGCAGATGTAGTCTACAGCGATGGAAGGGCTTTTTCCTTCGCTGTAGGAACTCCACCTCCCCAAGCAATGGGAGCTAAGTGGATGGATGGAAACATTCTTTTGCCAACCGAGCTGCGTCTACGGCTGAGGTTAGGTTGGCATAGCTACTTTGCTCAAGAGTGTGAGCAGCATAGCTGTGTCAACCTACATTTTAAGTGTAGATCAAGCCTAACACATCCAAAACTGTGGAGACCAGGCAGAGCTGTACTTTAAGCAGGTGTGAGTTAGAATCATAGAAAAATCATAGACGATTAAGGTTGGAAGAGACCTCAGGCGGTCATCTAGTCCAACCCTCTGCTCAAGACAGGACCAACACCAACTAAATCATCCTAGCCAGGGCTTTGTCAAGCCAGCCCTTAAAAACCTGTAAGGAAGGAGATTCCACCACCTCCCTAGGTAACCCATTCCAGTGCTTCACCATCCTCCAAGTGAAATAATGTTTCCTAATATCCAACCTAAACCTCCCCCACTGCAGCTTGAGGCAATTGCTCCTTGTTTTGTCATCTGCCACGACTGAGAACAGCTGAACTCCATCCTCTTTGGAACCGCCCTTCAGATAGTTGAAGGCTGATATCAAATCCCCCCTCACTCTTCTCTTCTGCAGACTAAACAAGCCCAGTTCCCTCAGCCTCTCTTCTTAAGTCACGTGCCCCAGCCCCCTGATAATTTTTGCTGCCCTCCTCTGGACTCTCTCCAATTTGTCCACATCCTTTCTGTAGTGGGAGGCCCAAAACTGGACAAAATGTGGCAAGTGTGGCCTCACCAGTGCCAAACAGAGGGGAATAATCACTTCCCTCGATCTGCTGGCAATGCTCCTACTAATGCAGCCCAATATGCCGTTAGCCTCCTTGGCAACAAGGGCACACTGCTGACTCCTATCCAGCTTCTCATCCACTGCAATCCCCAGGTCCTTTTCTGCAGAACTGCTGCTTAGCCAGTCAGTCCCCAGACTGTAGCAGTGCATAGGATTCTTCCGTCCTAAGTGCAGGACTCTGCGCTTGTCCTTCTTGAACCTCATCAGATTTCTTTTGGCCCAATCCAAGTTGGCATTCAGGCTCCCCTTTCAGCTTCAATTAACACTACTCAGCAATGAGTGTAGACAGAGATCCTTGAGGAATGACCGGGGCAAGCTAACCATGCTTTGTCTGGAGCTCCCCAGAGAGTTTAACACCACACTCATTAATACTTTTGCTAACCTGTTAACACACCTCAATTTTCCAGTATAAGCCAGGCCAACATGGCATCTGCCCATAGCTACTCCACCTAGGTTTCCCCTCCATCTCTTCAATGATGCGTACACACTTCCTTTTGGTTACACAGCCACACACACCATCAGGACTAACTTAGGCCACGTCTATGCTTAAACTGCTACAGGGGCACAGGCAGTTGCATTTTTGTAGCAGTTCAGTGCAGACACTCACTACAGCCAGGGGAAGAGTTTCCTGTTGCGCTGTCGTTAATCCACCTCTCCCAGGGGAGGTAATTGATGGGTGGAAGAATTCCTAGCATTGCTTACTCCAGGGGTTAGGTCTGCGTAGCTATGGCTCCCAGAAGTGTGGATTTTTCACACCTCAGAGAATGCAGCTGTGCCGATATAAGTTTCCAGTGCAGACCAGCCCTTATTTTGTGTGGTCCAAACCCTGTTGTCTTGACTCAGGAAGAGGGAGTTTTCCTCGTATAAGGCTTGCAGAGATTTGTTCCTGGTTCCAGGATGCACACATGTGGCATAAACCTTTGTTTTGGGGCCTAGAACATCCCTGTATGTCAAGATTTTTATGCCAAATGACAAACCACCAAGAGATTAGGATGTGTTGCTAACTCCACCACAATTAATAGCTGGGGAAAGCGTGTCATTCTTGTAATCCACACAGAATGGGAAATTACTGGGCAAACAGAAGAAATGTACAATCAGCGGAAGAAACTTACCTGCTGTAGGTCTGCCAGGGAATACAGGTGGATCTGCTGAAGGAGGTACTCTCTGGGGAAGATTCTGAAAAGAGGGAAATAGATATGAGTGGACATGGGCTTCTGAAAAACAGAAAGTTTGGCTGGAAAGTTCCCAAACCAGGAAGGTCTCCAAATTCTTCAGCCATCACTGGGGAATTGTACATTCTCCTCCCAGGACTCTACACGGTAGTGATGTTCGATACAGTGGTAGTTAGGGGTTGGACTTATGTTACTCTCCCAAACATCAGCTGCTTTCACAGTATTCTTTTATTTGTCGTCCTCACCTTTGCCCAGGGAAAGAATTAATACAGTGGGAGTCCCTGTCGTTTTCCTACAGCTGTCACGGAAGCACGTGCAATGATAGTTACAGAAGTAGAAACCTCATACTGTGGGCAGAAAAAGCCTTTCAAACAACGAGCTGGCTAATACAAAAAGAAATCATTCAATGTTTCTGAGGCCTTGGTAATAAAGACCTGGTCTGCACTAAAAAGTCATTCTGGTATAACTATGTTGGCTAGGGGTGTGATTTTTTTTTTTTAACCACTAAAAGCCTCAGTGTGGACACAGTTATACTGGTATAAAGGTGATTTATGCTGGTTATAGTAATTATTCTTCCCTTATGGAAGTAGCTAACACCAGCATAATCAATATAATTGCATTCAACCTAGCAGGAGTTGTACTACTGAAATTATACTGGGTAGAGCGGTAAAACTTTCTAATGTAGACAAGGCCTTATTTTCAAATCAGACCAAATACACACTTCAAATGTCCCGTGCTAAAAATTAAAACTGAAAATCCCAAGTAGTAAATTGGTGAAGCTACATTTTTATGAATCATACCTGAGCTCTGAACTAGTGGTATGGCTCTGCACTACCTTCCTAGGGATCTGGTATGATTTCCGGTCCTGGTCTCATACTTGGCCTTTTCCTAGAAGTCAGAAACAAGGAACAGGAAATCTGTAAGGTGGGTCTCTCTCTCTGATACAGGGCACAACACTACCACTGGATTACCAGGCCAGATCTGGGCAGGTCACCTATCAGTAAGCAATCAGGAAAGCAGCGTTGCCTAGTAGCTATCAACCTGGACTGGGACTCAGGAGACCTGGGTTCTATTCTTGGCTCTGCCACCGGCCTGCTCGGTGACCTTGGGCAAATCACTTTACCCCTCAAGCTCCTCAGCTTCCCCAGCGACAAAATATGGATCACCATACTGACCTTTATAATGTGCTTGGAGATCTATGGGTGAAAAGTGCTGTGTAACAGCAGGTATTATTGAACAGTTAATCCATTCACCTGTGTCTTTGTGGCTACTTTTTGTTTCCCCATTCAACAATTTAGTTACATTACAGCGGGCATGGGGCTTGTCTACACAACAAGCTACTGCATGGCAAGCCAGGATGTGAATCTGCAGTGCACCAGCTTGCAGCACAGCAATGTCCTGCATGGACACTGCTATGCAGCAGTGCAAGTCCTGGAGTGCGCCAGGTGAAACTGGGATCCAAATTCACACTTTGTCAATGGATAGGGCTGTGCAGATATGGAGTTTTGGTTCAAGTCCATCTCTACTTTACAACAGACTTTCATGGGTTTCATGCAGTGTTTCCCCTCTGGCGTTCGGGAAAGAGTGAAGACCGGTATCATCTGAGTAGGATCAAAGAGTTGCAAACAGTGGCCACTGCCGTCAGTGGATAAAGATTGAAATCATTTGACAGGGAAATAACCCTTCATATTCCTGCCTCATGTTAGGTGACTGAGGCTGGGAAATAAAGCTCTTGTACTTCTGTGGATCACATCTTATTACATGGCGTTAGAAGAAAACAACCTTTGGCAAGAATGGATCACTTGAGCTACCTAAATCTTGCAGTCTGGAAGGCAATGGGGCACAGAGAACTGGTGGAGACGAGTGCCGCACTTTTGAAGCAGGAGGTATTGCGAGAAATCAGAGAGGGTGAAACCCTCCGTTGCACATGGGAGGTCCAGGAGCACTAGAGAGCTCCAGTGATTTAGTGGGAGCATGAAGGAAAAACAAGCTGCTAAACACAGTCACTCAAAAATGTTAAGGATACCGTGAACTACTCAAGAATGTTATTTAGGAAAGGCAAATTTTCCTTACAAGGAACAAGATGTCAGGTAAGACCATAGACCCTTCTGTTACAGATCTGTGTCATGAAGTTAAGTCTTTTGAGTCTGAGCAGACAACAAATGGACTAAGTGACTGAATTACTTATTGTAAGAAACAGACTTGACTTTGCAAAGGTCTGCGGATATTTGCAGGGCTAGTGAAAGCTGTGCTTCTCACATGGAAATGGTAAGAAGCAGGGAGAGAACTGAAATGCATCTAGTTAAAAATACATACCAAGACAGACTGCAAAGGGAAACAAACGGCACATCAGATTGGTTTGCGATCAGCATGAAGGCAGTCATAACAGAATGCAAAGGTGTCCTGGGCAAGGAATATACTCATTGGTGCCGACTCTATGGGTGCTCTAGGGCTCCTCCCTTGAGCATGCTGCGTCCCCGCTTCTCCTCCCAGGTTTGCCACTGCGAAACAGCTGTTTTGCAGCATAACAAGCTGTGGGAGGAAGGGGGGAGGAGCGGGAACGTGGCGCGCTCAGGGGAGAAGGCAGGGAAGAGGTGGGGCCAGGGCAGGGATTTGGGGAAGTGATCCAATAGGGTGTCATAAACAGATAGTTAAGGGTTAATGGAACAGGAGTACTTCATGTCTCTTTTGACTGTAAAGGGTTAACAAGTTCAGTGAGCCTGGCTGTCACCTGACCAGAGGACCAATCAGGGGACAGGATACTTTCAAATCTTGAGGGAGGGAAGTTTGTGTGTGTGCTGTTAGTTTTTGGTTGTTGTTCACTCTGGGGGCTCAGAGGGACCAGACGTGCAACCAGGTTTCTCTCCAATCTCCCTGATACAGGCTCTTATAAATTCAAAATAGTAAGTACTAGGTAGATGAGGCGAGTTAGGCTTGTGTTTGTTTTCTTTATTTGCAAATGTGTATTTGGCTGGAAGGAGTTCAAATTTGTATTTTGCTGAAAGGATTTTAATTTGTACTTGTATACTTAGGCTGGGAGGGTATTCCCAGTGTCTATAGCTGAAAGACCCTGTAACATATTCCATCTTAAATTTACAAAGATAATTTTTACTGTTTTTTCTTTCTTTAATTGAAAGCTTTTCTTGTTTAAGAACCTGATTGCTTTTTTATTCTGGTGAGACCCAGGGGACTGGGTCTGGATCCACCAGGGAATTGGTGGGGAGAAAGGAGGGAAGGGGGAGAGAAAGGTTAATTTTCTCTCTGTGTTAGGATTACTTTCTCTCTCAGGGAGAGTCTGGGAGGGGGAGAGAGAAGGAGGGGGGAAGGTGAATTTTCCTCTCTGTTTTAAGATTCAAGGAGTTTGAATTACAGTGATCTTCCAGGGTAACCCCGGGAGGGGAAGTCTGGGAGAGGCAATGATGAGGGAAAGGGTTTACTTTCCTTGTGTTAAGATCCAGAGGGACTGGGTCTTGGGGGTCCCTGGGCTAGGTTTTTTTGGGTGGGGGGACCAGAGTGTACCAGGCACTGGAATTCCTGGTTGGTGGCAGCGCTACAAGTACTAAGCTGGTAATTGAGCTTAGAGGAATTCATGCTGGTACCCCATCTTTTGGACACTAAGATTCATATTGGGGATTATATCATGACATAGGGGCAGGGAGGGGGTGGAGTTGGGGTGAGAACTTTGGGGAAGGGGTTGGAATGGGGCTGGTGCAGGAGGGGACGGGGAAGGGGTGGAGTTGGGGCATGAGCCCTCACTGGCATCAGGAGAAGTTGGCGCCTACGGATATACTGAGTCAATCTTGCAATGAACGTAACTATTTTGCAAAAGTGTGTTGCACAAATTGCAAAGCAAATACAAAACCAAAAATACATCCATGGACCTGCAGCTGCAGGGCAGAGTGCTAATGATGATGAAGCAAACAGAATTCTTGGTGGGGTCCATTAATAAATGTACAATGCAAAGTTCTACAACAGATTGGGGTGTGACGAGGGAATGAAACGAACCAAAACAGCAATTAGAAACCCAAAGAAAATACATGCAAAAAGTATTCAGGGTCTGATAAGAACTTTAACAACAACATAAAATTCATTCGAAATTACACTGGAAACCACTGAAGAGATTTTAGAAACAGGGACAAATATAGATCTGGAGAATATTTTGTACCAACTGCAATTTCTGGACAAAATCAAGGCAAAAGACTGGAAATTAAAATATCAGTGAATCCAAAAAATAATAAAAGCTCCTCATTTAATTTTGCTCTATTGGTTCTCAGAAACAGGTATTTTAGGCTGAGATTTTCCAAGATGCTTAAGAGACGCTTGGATTAAAATTAATGGAAATTGAGGTATCCAAATTCCCTGGGCAGCTTTGAAATGTTTAGCCTCAATGTTTTGGACAAGTTGTAAAACCAAGGTTTTGACCATCTGTGGCTATTAAAGATTCCACAGCACTCTTCTCAAATAGGGATATTTCCTAGCTATATTTCAGCTGAAGGAATTACATTCTATCTATCTAATTCCTATCTGCAGTTTCATATGGATAGGATATTCTTCACTTCCTGTCCTAAACTGTTGCACAGACGGGTGTGTTCAGCTTACCAGAGATAAAGACATTTCAGTTGTGGGCTAAGTAATCCCTGTATGTCCTCTGCTATAGGTTAAGGGCCAGCCACAAAAAAGTTTTAGAAAAACTAAATCCAAAGAGAACACTGCACTTTGGACTTGTCCGTAGTAGATTTTAAAACTGATCCCTAAGAAGTCAGGCCTAAGATGTCAGCATTTTGAACCAGCTAACGACATTTCAGTCTAACTAGGATTTATTTTATTAACACACCCGACCCTATTCTTCTGATCACGCAGGCAGTCAGTCAACACAATAATAACATTGGCAGGAACTGTATTGTGTGTCAAAGTCTTCACAGCATTGTTTCTGCTAAGAAAAATAATTAGCTAGTGAAAGGTTGTATTTTTCAGGTTATTGAAAGACAAGTCTGAAACTCCTATTAGATAGCAGTTGTCAATGACTGATATTAGTGAGTATTCATAAGATCACTGAAGTATAGGCAACACTCTCGCATATGTGATAACAGACATGTAATAAAAACCAAAATGAAGACTAACTCCACTTACTAGTATGTCATTATTTAAGGTGACCTCAGCCAATCGAGGCCACGGTGACAGACATTCCTTTCCTGTTCCCATCTCTCTTTTTTGGATCATGTATTAGCCTGCAACTTACACTCCAAAATTAATGTGCTTACTGTTATGTGCCAGTGGCCAGTGCTGGAGAGAAAGCGAAATACCACACCTTCCTCCCAATTCCATCTTGAGAGAAAGAAGCTGGCAATGCCTTCCAGCTCTTAGGTAAGACTAAGACAGACAGACAGACAGACAGACAGACAGACACACACACACACACACACACACACACACACACACACACACACACACACACACACACACTGCCATGAACATGTGAAGAGGAGCTCAAGTGAGAGGAGCACTTATTTCCATTACCATAGAAACTGGGCCCTGGAAAAGCAAAGCTGGTCTGGTTTCATATTTCTCTGATCCCTCTATTGATGATAAAAATGTATTCTTGTTGAATCAGGATGGAGATGAACAGCTGAGCAGCTGAAGTCTGCATCTGCAGCAGCACCGCCAACCGCATTAGAAAATAGTAGAACCTGAGCCTTTGAGGGGCTGAGAATGTCCAGTGTGGAGCGTGGGACACCCTCAAATCCCACTGAAGCCGAGAAGGGTTGAGGGCACTCCACCTGGGAGGCTGCAGCCTACAAAAGGGTTTAAAAGTGGGTGGCACAGTCCATGCACTGGGCAGTTTTAAACAAATGTGCTGTGACCATGTCAGAGCTGAACAGGAGGCAGTTTCAAACACATGGTGCAGCACATGACAGCACAAGGGAGATCTAACAGTGGAGCTGCACTATGTCCATTAGCCAAATTGTTTAAATTTGGACCATGAAACAACTTTTCAAAATGCTTTAGTTTATTAAACAGTCTTGTCTGACCTGTCACTCTTTGCTCAGGCGCTAGGGGGCTCCACAATTCAATCAAGGCAAAACCAACACCATCCTTATTAAATTGCAAGCATTAAAAACAAACAGATGAGGGTTTAATACAAACAGAAGGATGGGTGAAGAGTGAGTGGGGAAGAATAAAATATAGGGTCAACACGGATCATGTTCATAAACTAATGTTTTTGAAATAAAAGACTCAATCTTAAGAAGTCCACCATCAACTCAAAAAATCACACTTCTCCCTCAAAACTAAGCACCTTGTATAGAGACAACCCATAACGGCTGACAGGGTTATACCTGAAAAACATTAGTGAAAAGGATCTGCATTAGCTATTAGCCAGGACAGGCAGGGATGGTGTCCCCAGCCTCTGTTTGCCAGAAGCTGAGAATGGGCGACAGCGGATGTATCACTTGATAATTACCTGTTCTGTTCATTCCCTCTGGGGCACCTGGCACTGGCCACTGTCGGAAGACAGGATACTGTGCTAGATGGACCTTTGGTCTAACCCAGTATGGCCGTTCTTATGTACATTTTAAACTGAATGACAAATTAATTCCTTTTTGAGTGTTAGTAGCTGGACTTGGTATCGCACATTATTGGGAAAATGTGGCTCCATCTCCTGTGGAATTGCGGTATAGTAAAGTATGGACTGCCCTTGTAATTAAAAAGCTTTCACACCAAGTACGTACACACACACACACACACACACACACACACACACACACACACACACACACACACACGAAGTGCTAAAAAGAGGCCAGGTATTTCGAAATGTGGTCACCCTTTTTAGAGTACTCGGAAGAGAAGGGTTCCGCAGTCAGCACGCCAGAATCTTTAGCTAGGTTCTTTGAATACTTACCTGATCCTGAACAAGTAATAAGTAGTGTACAACAGAGCATGTTAACATTTTACTGCAACTTTGCATTAATAAAAAACAGTGATAGATGTTTGCTTTGGGTATGTAACAGTGCTTTGGGTATAGTCTGTTTCATTGCTCCTGTGTGGAGTCGCTTATGTCTCAGTCCTGCAAAGACTGAAGCGTGGGCTTGGATCTTTGCAAGTTCAGGGCTCTTATTTTCTCCCTTGATGTAAAACTTCTTTATAAACATCAAAAATGGGAGTGATAAAAACAGTTATAAAAGTATGGTGAAAGGAATATCAAAATATTCAGGTCATCTCACTTTAAAGGGCGCTCTACGGGAATTTTAAAAAAATTAATCAATTAAAAAAATATTCAAATCAACCGTGCCCTTCTCAGTCACCTTTCAAAAAAGTGGGGAGACCAGAATAGAGATGAGGAGACAGATGGCAAATTCCACACCGGCACGTCCTGAGGCTCACTGCAGCAAAGACCTGATCTCCTGCTGCCTCAGGATCTGACACTGGGATACCTGAAAGGCCAGTGGTTTCTGAGTGCAGCAGCACACTAAAAGCTTGTCCTATGCTTTTAGGTAATTTGGAGACACCACTCAGTCTCCTCCATGCTGCAAGATGGAACTGTGTTTTTAACTGCACCAGAGGACGGCTGTGTTGTAACCGGACTGTCAGTCATGGTTAAGTTTGTGCTGTACAATGTAAGTTCAATGCTAACAAGTCTTTTAGATTTGCCACTTCCTGGGAACAATGAAATCAGAAGTCCTCCTGGTTTCAAAGTCTCCACAGTGTTTTACCATAATGTGCTTGAAACAAAGCGAACCTTAGGAGACATTAACTTCAACTGACGGGAAGACTTTAGCATTCTGTGCAGTCTTCTAAGTTTCCCAATTGGTGGCGATTTTTTTTTTTTTTTACAATGCTATGTAATCTGCAGAGCAACAGTCATGCAAGACATTTCATCCTTGCCCTTGGTGTGATCTTATCTGGTAAGTATCTGCCCAAACAAAAGGTTATCTTGTAATGTCCTTCTGGAAATAGATCACTGATAAGTTTTTGCTTTTTGCATTTAGGCAAAGTTGCTGTGTTTGTAGCCAGGGCACTTTGTTAGCCGTAAGTAATCGCTCTGCATTTAAAGTCTGTTTATCATCAGCTCCAGTAATTTTTCTCCACTGGGTTAAATACCCTGACAGCTCTGCTAAAGCTACAGCAAATTAATCTGCCCCAACCTGACACTCTAGCTGAAGTACAAATGTGATAAGCAGAGCAAACTCTTCTTTTCACACTGCAATCAAAAGAAATCAAGTTAGGTGGCAGATGAGCACAATCAAGCCCTTTTGTACCAAAAATGCCCGCTAAGAAGCCAGAAAAAAAGATTGGCATCACTATTTCATGTGCCAGCCAGCAGTGTCTTGTTTGACCGGGTTTAGAACGTTTTGACCTGATGGGCTTGTGATGAGGAGTGGGAGAGGAAGTAGAGAGGAGGATTAAGAGGAAAAAGTGTGATTCCTAGATCCTATTTTTCCTAATAGATGCTTGAAGATCCTTAAATGTGAGAATAATAGTGGGCAGGGGGAAAAAAAAAGTTTTAACATGATGCAAGGTAGATCTTATTCTATTCTCAATCATACTGCGTCACATTTTTCAGTAGTCCCATTTAACCTGAACAATTACAGGAGAGTTTAAGTTAATTTCCACTCATCTCAAATATGCATGCAGAATAAAGGACTGCATTAGGCTTCCAAGCGGACGCACAGGGTCTTTTTGCTAGATTTTATGTCACAATTCATCTGGAGTGCAATTTGTCGATAAAATTAAGGTACAGATTTAAGGAAAGTGTGGTGTTTTTCCCTGTTGACAACTCTTGTGATTCTATTGTGAGTCTTTAGCTATGTGGTGTTCTTCTGAAAGCCCCAGCTCCAGCAGTCATGTTATTAAGGGAGAAGCTCGACTTAAATGAAAGTCTGTAAGAAAAGCTGGTCACTGTGAACCTTGAAGACTTAGAAAGCAAAAGGCGAATTAAGTTGCACGTATATTATTTAAATCTCATGATTTTTAAGCCAATCTCATGATTTGGGGGGACTGACTCATGGTTATTGAATTCTAGAGGTTGTCCATACTGGTGCATGTAAGCAGCTTCGCGCATACCACCCAGAAGTACGTTGTCTAATTATCTTTTAGAAACCACCAATCCCTGGATATCTTTCATAGGTAAGGATGGTTAGATGTATTTCAAAATATGTCGGTGTAAGATGTGGATTGGCCTACCAATCCATTACATCGGAAATTCTCGTTATAGAAACGGTACTGCAAATCAAACTGATTTATATGGATTTTGACCAGGCCCATCAGGCCGAGCAAATGGAAACTGTCATATGGCTAACCATATGATATTACACTTACTGTAACCTGGAATGTTAGAAATCTATTTGCTCTAGTCCAGACTGAACTAGTAGTGGAGGAGTTCAGGAAAAAGACGGTTACTCACCTTTGTAACTGTTGTTCTTCGAGATGTGTTGCTTGCCGTGGTCTTGGGTAATCAGGTCCAGGTGAAGAGGCAGGGGAACAGGGTCGACTATGGACAGGTCTAGCAGCATAGTGTACCAGTGCTGTTGGGGCCACGCTGGAGCTATCAGGATCAAGCGGGCTTTGTCCCTGCATGCTTTCAGTAGGACCCTGTGGACGAGTGGAAACGGTGGAAAGGCGTAGAGCAGGTGCGTCGTCCACGGCACAAGGAAGGCATCCGCCATTGAACCCGGTGAGAGGCCTTGAAAGGAGCAGAACATCTGGCATTTCCTGTTCCCGTGGGATGCAAAGAGGTCTATCTGGGGAAACCCCCACTTCCGGAAGAGTGAAAGCGCAACGTCCAGGCGAAGCGACCATTCGTGGGACAGGAAGGATCTGCTGAGGCGATCCACCAGTGTGTTCCGAACTCCTGGGAGAAAGAACGCGACGAGGTGTATGGAATGGGCTATGCAGAAGTCCCATAGTTGTAAGGTTTCCTGGCACAGGTGTGAAGATCTCGTGCCGCCTTGTTTGTTTATATAGTGCATGGCTGTTGTGTTGTCGGTGAATACCGATACACAACGGCCCTGCAAGTGTTGTCGGAACGTCTGACAAGCGAGGCAGACTGCTCTCAGCTCCCGGACGTTGATGTGGAGGTCCAGTTCGCGAGGTGACCAACGGCCTTGGGTGTGTAGGTGCCCGAGGTGAGCTCCCCAACCGAGGGATGACGCGTCCGTTGTCAGGGATGCCGAGGGCTGGGGCGGGTGGAACGGGAGCCCCGCACACACCATGGAGGGATCCAGCCACCACTGGAAGGAGTCTAGCACGGTCGAGGCAATGACGATGACCATGTCCATAGGATCCCTGGCTGGATGGTATTGCGAGTTGAGCCAGGATTGGAGGGGCCGTAGGCGAAGTCTTGCGTAGTTCGTTACGAACGTGCAGGCCGCCAAGTGGCCCAAGAGAGCGAGGCAAGTGCGTACCGAAGTTAGTGGCACTGCTTGCAGCCTCCGGATGATGGCCGTGAGAGCCTGGAACCACAGCAGTGGTAGGCAGGCTTTGGCAAGAGTCAAATCCAAGGTGGCCCCGATAAACTCTATCCTCCGAGTGAGGATTAGAGTCGATTTTTCCGCATTGATCATTAGACCTAGATGTAGGAAAAGGTTCTTGACAATGCGGATGTGACTGAGGACTCGCGTCTCAGAAGTCCCGCGGATAAGCCAGTCGTCTAGATACGGAAAGACGTGTATCCGATTGCGGCGAAGGTGGGCGGCGACTACAGCCATACACTTGGTGAACACCCTTGGGGCTGTAGAGAGGCCGAACGGGAGAACCGCGAACTAAAAATGCTGCCAGTTGACCACGAACTGGAGGAATCTCCTGTGAGGTGGAAAGATGGCTATGTGGAAGTAGGCATCTTGCATGTTGAGGGCTGCATACCAGTCTCCAGGATCCAGGGATGGGATAATGGTCCCCAGGGATACCATACGGAACTTCAACTTTACCATGTATCTGTTGAGTTCCCTCAGATTGAGGATTGGTCTGAGATCTCCCTTTGCCTTGGGGATCAGGAAGTAGCGGGAATAAAACCCCTTGCCCTGTTCGTGCTCTGGTACCTCCTCTATCGCTCCTTTGGCGAGGAGTGCTTGCACCTCCTGTAGGAGGAGTTGCTCGTGACAGGGGTCCCTGAAGAGGGACGAGGGTGAAAGGGGGGGGTTGAAATAAATTGCAGATGGTATCCAAGTTCCAACGTGCGTAGGACCCAACGATCTGATGTTAGCTGGGACCACGCAGGGAGGAAGAAGGAAAGCCGGTTGGAAAAGGGCAGGGACGGATCCTTTAAAGAAACTGGTACAACACCCTTGGGCGCACCTTCAAAAGGAAGGTTTTGGCGTGGGGGAGGCTTGGAGGAGCTTTGGTTCTGGTCCCCTTGTTTGCCTGATTGTCTCCAGTGGCCATTTCTGCCTCGCCGTCTGGCAAAGTCTTGTCTCTGCCGGGGTTGAGGGTAAGGGCAGTGCTGTTGTGGTCGGAAGGGCCTGCGCTGCGTTACAGGCATGTGCATCCCTAACGAACACATAATGACCCTGTTGTCTTTTAGGCTCTGCAGCCTAGGGTCAGTTTTGTCCGAGAACAGCCCTTGACCCTCGAATGGAAGGTCCTGAATCGTGTGCTGGAGCGCCAGGGGGAGGCCGGAGACCTGCAGCCACAAGATACGGTGCATAGTCATGCCAGAGGCCAGAGTCCTGGCGGCTGAGTCCGTGGTGTCCAGGGGAGCCTGGAGGGAAGTTCTCGCAACCTTTTTCCCCTCATCGAGGATCGCCAAGAACTCCTGCCGTGCGTCCTGCGGAAGCAACTCCTTAAATTTGTCCACCGCCGTCCAGGTCTTGTAGCTATAGCGGCTAAGGAGGGCTTGCTGGTTGGACACCCGGAGCTGGAGAGCTCCCACAGAGTAAACTTTACACCCAAGCAAGTCCATACGCCTCGTGTCCTTCAATTTAGGGGCTGGGGCCTGCTGGCCATGGCGTTTCCTCTCGTTAACTGACTGGACGACGAGGGAGCAAGGAGGAGGATGTACATACAGATATTCATAGCCCTTTGAGGGCACCATGTACTTGCGCTCTACTCCTCGCGCAGCGGGCGGAACAGAGGCCGGAGACTGCCATATTGTAGTGGCATTGGCCTGTATGGTTTTGATAAATGGGAGTGCCACTCTAGTGGGGGCATCAGATGACAATATGTCCACCACTGGATCTTGGACCTCTGGGACCTCCTCGGCTTGCAAGTTCATGTTCTGTGCAACACGCCTGAGGAGGTCCTGGTGGGCCCTGAGGTCAACTGGAGGAGGGCTGGCCGACGAGGTTCCAGCCACCGCCTCGTCAGGGGAGGACGAAGATGAGAGACCTGGAACGAGCGGGTCTGAAGAAGATTCCGCCTGAAGCATCGTGTCTGTCTCCCTGGGGAGCTCAGATTCCTGTGGCTGGGTCATCCCTTCCTCCATAGCAGGAGGGGGAGGGTGGGTAATTGTGGCCTCCGGTGCCCTGTGTTCCAAGGCCGTCGAACGCGGTGGACCTGGGGGGGGGGTCTTGGGCTTGATGGTACGCCCAGGGCGTCCAGAATCCCCACTGCTGCAGACCGTGATCCTGAGGCTGGGGCTCGCTGAACAAGGCAGCAGGCACGTTGGTGTCCAGGGCGTATACACTGTCCACCTGAGAGGACAGGGACAGCTGTCGGGACGGCCAAGGAGGAGCCAAGCGAAGCTGGTATGAGTCCCTCGCTCCCGTCGTTGGAGACCTCCTCGGTGCCGGGGATCGGTACCGGGAATTGTATCGGTGCCGAGACCGAGACCGGGACCTGCAACCAGCGCAGTGCCAGGAGGTTGACCTGGATCTCGATCGTCTATGACGGGACCGGCTGCAAGAGTCTCGGTGCCAGGAGCGGTGCCTGGAGCCGGAGCAGTACCGGGAGTACCAACCGGGACGAGAGGTGGATCTGCGCCGTGAGTACGACCGGTGCCACCTGGGTGAGCAGTGCCGGGACTGCGAGCGGCGTCGAGATTGGGACCGACTGCGAGACCTGGAGCGGGGCCGAGACCTGGATTGGGATCGGTGCCGGCTCGTCGACTCCAGCGAAGGAGGCCTCATAGCGGCAGGCTTGCCTCTAGAATGGAGACCCGCACTGGCGGTGCCGGGGGTTGAGGCAGGGCCGATTCAGTCATGGCAATAAGGTCCCTGGCCGAGGAGAATGTCTCCGGCGTGGAGGGGACCGTCAGCTCAACCACGGGTCTCACCAGGGAGCTCTCCTGGACCGGACTCAACAGCCCTCTCAGGACCGGAGTCGACGGTACCACAGTCGTTGGTGCCGCAGCAGGGGTAGGTGCCAGGCGATCCGGGCGAGTCTGCACCAAAGGTGTGGAAGAAGTTGAAGGCCTTCGGTCAGGTCCCTGCACCGGAGAAGGCTGGTGCCGAAGTGTCTTGGTGGGGCCGGCGTGGTCCGGTGCCGGAGAAGAGCTGTCAGCGCTCGGTGCCGAGGACGGAGGGTTAAGGGCTGCCTCCATAAAGGAGAGTCTTTAATCGAGAGTCCCTCTCCCTTTTAGTCTGCAGCTTAAAGGCCTTGCAAATGCGGCACTTGTTGGAGATATGCGATTCCCCGAGGCACTTTAAGCAAGAGTCGCGGGGATCGCTTGTGGGCATCAGCTTTTTACAGGCCGAGCACGGTTTAAACCCTGGTGAACCGGGCATGGGCCCGGGCACCGGGTGCGGGGAAGGGCTAGAGCCCAAACCCCGCTAAACTATGTACAACAACTAACTAACTAACAACTATAAACTATAAAACTAATATACTATAAACTAAGTGAACTATTCACAACAAGAGATCAGACGAACGGAGAGAAGCTAGGGAAGTGGAGGACAGCTAAGCCGCGCTCCACTGTTTCAATGACCGACACGGGCGGTAAGAAGGAACTGAGGAGCGGACGGGTCGGCAGGGGTATATATCCAGCGCCATGGCGGCGCCACTCCAGGGGGTGACCTGCCGACCCACCGGAGTTGCTAGGGTAAAAATCTTCCGACGAGCATGCACACGAGGCGCGCACACCTAACTGGAATGGATATGAGCAATCACTCGAAGAAGAATTATAAGTTTCCTTTGCTACCATACAGGAGACACACTGGCTAGAAACTGTTGGAAACCAGAATTTCCTTTACTCCAGAAAGACAAGTTGGCAAATGAAGCATAGGGATGGGATTGCTGTAATGTGGACAAAAGAAGAGTTACTTCAGTGAACAGCTGGAAACCAGTGTCTGAGCAGATTGTCATAGCAACATTTACTACTGCCTACAATAAACCATACATAACTGTGATCTGCATTACGTCCCAACAGAAGCAGCAGAAGAGGAAGAGAGGGATGGACTATATCAGCAGATGGATAGCACTGTAGATGAGATTCCTGATCGCGATAGGATTCTGATAAAGGGAGATACAAATGGCAAGGTTGGTAGCAGACAGGGTAAGCAAATGAATAATGCTGGACCCCACAGCTTCGGGACAACAAACAATAATAGAAGAAGGTTACGAACTTGCAGTGCAATGCACAATGTGATTATTGGAAGGACTCAGTTCCTCACAAAGACATGCACAAGGTTACAGGGAACTCACCCGATGATCAAATCAAAAACTAGATTGAGCACATTATCATCAGTGAAAGGCATAGTCACTGTTGGACACTAGTATCTATAGAAGTGCCATGTGCGGAGTGTGGCAGTGATCATGAACTACTAATGGGAAAGATGAAGATTAACTAAAAGATGGGTGCAACTGCAGCCAAATTTGATCTTGATAAGTTAATAGGTCTGTGAGGGAGACATACAAGGTGATGCTTGGAGAACGTTTCAGGTCATTACTTTGTGATAATGAATAAGGCTCCGTGTCTGTCATGGAGGTCCCAGAAGTCACAGATTCCATGACTTTCCTAGAGCTCTGTGACTTCTTCAGCGGCCAGTGTAGCTGACTCCAGGACCTGTTCAGACAATTCCTGGAGATAGCCACACCGGCCATTGCTAAAGCGGCCCTGCAGCCAGCCGCACCAGCTGTTTCTCAGGTGACCCTGGGACCAGCTGCACCAACCGCTGCTCGGGTGGCCCCCGGCAGTGGTCCTGAGGTGACAGGAGCTGCAGCAGGGAGGCGACCCTGGGGGTGGCAGGAGCAACTGCTCCTCGGCAGTCCCCGGCAGCTAGTGCCGCTGGCCCCGGGCACCCCCAACAGCCTCCTCTGGCCCCTCCCCAGCAATGCCTCTCCTCTAAGATTTAGTCAGGGGTATTTATGGTATAAGTTATGGACAGGTCACGGGCTGTGAATTTTTTTTTATTGCCCGTGACCTGTCCATGACTTATACTAAAAATACCCATGACTAATTTGTAGCCTTAATGATGAATAAACCTTACTACTGACCAGATGGGAAACAGTCAAAGAAGCAATACAGAACACAGCAGAGGAAATTACTGGAAGGCGTAAGCAAACAAGGAAAAACTGGACAAGCAATGAAACAAGAACATCACAGGAAAAAATGTAAACAAGCCAAAACTGCTGGGAAAGCAGAAGTAAAAAGCGTTACACGGACGATGGAAGGTATAAAGTGGAATGATTTAAAGACAAATGAAGTAAGAAAGAAAATCCGATGTGAATCCAAGGCGCAGGACTGGCTGCAGTTGAAAAGATTAAGATGGTGGAGACAAATGGATGAGAGGAGGCCAAAGAGAATATTGCAAACACAACAAAGACCAGTCCAAGCACTGATTAGATGGCGGGACATCGTACCCAGGGATATGGCCAGATTGGGCTTAATGGAGTAACAAGCCATGGACAGGAATGAAACTGTCTTCCTCGTGTCTGCAAAGAGGCTCTGGGAGGAAAAGAAGACATGCAGCTTATACTTATTTTGAAATCAGTAGACAGGTTCCCCATCAACACACATGCGAGACTGGACAAACGAAAATTATATTCTTAGTGTTTACCGGAAATCCTGCTTGAGGACATAACTTTTTTATGTAAGTGCAGAAGTTCCCAAATTCTTCTCTCCAAGGTAAGTAAGATCATGAGAACACCATGAAAATTAAGAACTACTATAAATTAAAAGAAAGAACAAAGCATTATTGATTTTTAGAACGGAAGGCGGAGAAATAGTTTGGGACAGACAGTTTCTACTTGGAATTAAATAGCTTCACCTTTTATCTGCTTAGATCACCCAGCCACCTTAAAATGAAATGAAAAGCAATGAGGTACTCTCTATTCTTTCAGGTGCAATTTGGAGTACTTGGAGTTTGCTGCAAGCAGACTCTGAAGTGATCAAATTAGGGTGAATGTGGGCAGAGCTAGTATTTCAAGTAGTGCTCCCAGCTAATGAAAACACAATTTGGAATCTAAATGGGGTTTTTCGAAAGCAATCTATCTTAAACAGAAGAAACAAGGCTAAATCATTTTAGACTAATATTAGTAATCTATTTGACAGAGGGTGACAGATTGCATTAGACATCATGTCTGGACTTAGAGATGCTATGTGAACGAAAGGATTCTGTTACCTCTGAAATATTTGTGCAAGTTTCTTAGCAACAACTTGAAATGCTTAATGCAAATATGTTGAAAATAATCTAGTTCTGAGGCAAAAAGAGATTTATTTCTAAGGCCTCATTGTAGGAAATGACAGAATTCTTTCAACGTCAGTAGATCTGGGCTCTTGTTCTGCAAAGAGCTGACAGTATTAGCTAGTCAAGGGGTAGGCAACCTCGGGCACACGTGGTGAAGGCAGCACGCGAGCTGATTTTCAGTGGCACTCACACTGCCGGTCCTGGCCACTGGTCTGGGGGGCTCTGCATTTTAATTTAATTTTAAATGAAGCTTCTTAAACATTTTAAAAACCTTATTTACTTTACATACAATAGTTTAGTTCTATATTACAGACTTATAGAAAGAGATCTTCTAAAAACGTTAAAATGTATTACTGGCACGTGAAACCTTCAATCAGAGGGAATAAATGAAGACTTGGCACAGCATTTTTGAAAGGTTGCTGACCCCTGAGCTAGGGGTACATATTTGTGGCACTGGAAATGTGCTCTTAACCTGATTGCAACAGCAAGCTTTAATTCCACCTCTCTTTAATGTGCTCTAAGTAAAGCAGCCAGTGCCAGGTTAAATTAATATAAAACTCTGTCCTGCAATTAATAGAAAACTGTAATCCTGTGGAGGGGACAAGTAATTAGATGCAGAATTCTGCTTAGTCTTCCACCTCCATGCAGAAGGAGCATGTGTTTATAGATGGAAATCACTGAGATAAATGCTAAAGGATAGGTGGACCTGTTGCAGAGCCAGAGACTATTAAAACAAAAACAAACTCTGTGATAATTCCTTCACCAAGAAGCCTTCAATTAAGCCAGAATAGTAGGAAGAGAGACAACAGAGGTTAAAATTACAAGCCCTTCTTATATCTACGAGAGACAAGGAGACGCCTCCACACTTAAAGGAGAAATACACAAAAACAAGAAGGATGCTTCCTTCAATTTACATGTTCCCATACATTGCATCACCTGTTTAATGGACAAGAGCTCCTCTCCTCTCCCCTAGGCACCAGATACACTGTTTCCACTTTGCATGTTTGTGTTCTCTGGTAATAGGACAAGCAGAAGACTGTTGGGAGAGCTATATAACTGCAGCTTGCATCAGTTCTACACAAGCACTAGATTTATGTCCTACGTTTGTTTCTCCCCCAGGAACTGACAACGTGTCAGATGCTCAGCTGATGTGACTCAATGGAGCAATGCTGATTTACACCAGTTGAGGATCTGGCCTAATGGGTCTAGCCAAACTTGTTTTCCTTTATTGTTTTATCTTCCCTTCTGCCTTTAAAGACTGCTTCGAACTACCACCCAAACAGCCACCATCGTTGCCAGAGGCCATCAAGTGAACTAGAATTCTTAAGGACAATAAGGCCTGCCAGTTCCCTGCACCTCGAGCCACTAGCTTCTGAGATCTCTAGTCACTTGCCTTAGAGTTCACAGTGAGGCTCAGGTTTTCTGAGGAACGCCAGGTTTTACAAAGTTCCCAAAGTACCTCTGTATACCAAGCATTATAAATAACGTTTCCACATTTAAGTCAACCAGGTCCTGAGCTAAACTGGTTTATAGCCATCTGGAATTCTTCAGAAACAGTGACTTGTAAGCACTGTAAACATTTTAGTCTTCATGGAGGACATAGAGAACTTGGAAATTAATTGCCATCCTGGGTTTGAGATCTGGGTTCAAGAGGAAGGGATAGATTTAAAAAAATGATGATGAGGAGGAGAACACCCCAGAGTAATCTGCTCTTTCCCTAATAAGGAAGGCTATCAGTGTCCCACAAGCAGCAAGGTGCCAATACGATTAATCAGTCTGTTTTTAGTTCTCTCTAGACAGCAATATTAACAGTTTGTTTCAGTCTGTTTATACGGTTCTGACAGGTCTTCAAGATGCTGTGTTCACTTGCCAATGATTAACAGCCAGCCATGTACTAAGGTGAAGATCAAGCTGAAAAAGAACGCCTTTGGAACAGGATAGATAATTGGATTCTCTCCCCCAGCCCTTTATTTTCTGACTAGGAAACAGCACTAAATTTAGTAGCACTGGCTCACAGAGTTGTTCAAACTCCCCTTTCCTTGTACCTTGCCCATGTGATGAGCTGATGGTTAATTTAAGTCACGTATTTTCTTTGAGAATAGAGCTCATTTTCTCTGTCCAGCTGTTATGCTGAGCTATAGGGTCTGCATATTGGGAAGCAACATATTCAGAATAAAGGTCCTGGAGCACGATTCTGGACAGGTGATGCTGCTTCAGTCTTGTTTTCCTCTTCAGATCAGTCCAGCCCCTTTGGGAAGGCCACCAGGGACCAAATTGGTGCCAAAATCACCCTGCTGGAGATGTCCACAAGTGAGAGTTAGGCAGCCAACTCTCATTGAAAGTCAATGGGAGCTGGGCACTTACCTGCCCTTTGTGCCTTTGAAATGGTCACTTTATGGCTTTTGGAGCATCCCACAAGTTCCTACCAAACTAGACACTCTTCCCTATAAGAAGGAACAAGAGACAAGGACTGTGCATAAAGCTCTAGCCACAAGCCCAGCCGTCGGCCACGGTGCTCCTCTCTCAGCTGTGTATTACATATAGGTCATGGGGAGAGAGGAATGAGAATTTCAGGCAGCGCTAGAAGACCAAGCTTAACTCAGGCTTATGTCATCACAAGCATACAGAAAACAGGGCACCCAAGAACTGTCAGAAAACACCCATCAATGTTCTCTGATTTTTAATCATTGGGAGTCTGGAGGTCTGTGGGTCAGGAAAGGGAGTGTGTCCCGCTCCCGCCCTTTCCCCCTCCCTCTCATTTATTAGCACCGTATGCTAGTCAGGGCTTTTCCTTCTGCTGTAGGGAATGTACCTTCAGCGGCTGCTTGACAGTGAATTGCCAGGAAGCCTCCATACAATAGATGGCAGACATATCCTACCTGCTATCCTGCTTCGTCTTTTCCTTTCTGTCTACCCACAGAGCTGCACCTTACTTTACATTTTACTCATTTTGATTATTTACTAGCAGAAGAGTTTTGTGGTATTTTTTTTGTCATCCCTTTTCTTCCAAAGCCTCGCACCTTTTCTACATTTCCTGACGAATTCTATCTGTCTGTCTTTCCTTCCCCATCTCCTGAGCTGCCTCTGTTTCTTCAGTCTTCCCCTTTTGGCCTCTTGGTAGTTCCCCTCAATTCTTATTTTCTCAAATTCTCTCTTTGTCCTAGTCCCTTGAATGCCTCTTCAGTCCCTTTGGACTCTTTCCTCTCATCTCTTTCCATCAGCTCCAGCTCAAAGTACCTCCTCCAGCCTCCATGCTTTCCCCTTCGTCCCATTTCCTCTGGCCCCGTTGCTTTTCTTTGTTCACTTCTTCTTTGATCTGTTTTCTTTCACTCTCTTCACTGACTCTCTTCAGTCTCTCCTACCTCCTCCTCGCTGTTTTAATCAGAGCATTCAGCATTAATCAAAAGCCCTAATTTCTTTTCAGACACTTTTCTCCAGCCTCTGTAACGCTGCTCTCCTTTTAGTTTTATTGTAATTGAAGGAGAGAAAATAGGAGCAATATTACAACTGTACAGCAGGAGAGCCTGAGTGATAATACTGTGCACTAGAGCCAGAGAAAATAGGTTTAATTTTCAAAATCTGGCAGATGGGCTCCCCGAAAGTTGAAGAAGCGAGTCTGTGTGTTGCTGCTCAACTCCACAACACGTGCACACAAATATTTACACACAGTATGTTTAACATAGGAACTCACTTGTTGCTCTCTAGAGCTTTGCTGCCTTTGCTCAGCTGTACTTGATGTAATTATTCAAGGCCGTGACATTTAGGTTATCTAATGAATAGCAATCATCACCTCACTTCCATTCCTGGGATAAAGAAGCCAGTGCAAACCCCCCCAGAAAGTAATACCAACCCTCAACATCCTTAAAAACATATATCCACAATACAGGGAGTGGGACAGGCCCTCCCTCCATTTACTCTCCCTTTGGCAGTTGAACATTTCAAAATGGCAATGCTTCTAACTGAAGGTGACAGATTTGTTTTCCTAGCAGACTTGAGAAATACGGATACATAAGAGATGCATGTTCCAACAAGCCAGTTGCATTTGTCTGGATTCATTCGCCTCACAGAAAAGAAGAAGAAAAAGAAAAAAGATAGAGCCAAAACAGGCCTCCAGCCCCTTTCTTTAGGAGATCCAGGGTACAAACAAAGTTGGCCTTTCTACAGTTGATCTGCTGTTGTATTTGAAGAGGCTGTTTGTCTGTCAGAGCTGTTTGGAGAAGATCATCAGCAGCTAGATGCGGCATGTTTTAAAATGAATTGTGCCTTTGATAAATAAACTTGTGGATTGCAATCTGCCTATTTTATTTTGAGGAAAAATCAGCAGGAGAGGAGGAACTGACATTACCCAAATCACACATTTTCCATTATCGCAGTGATGGCCTGAGATAATTATGTATTATCAGCCGTAGACGCACCACTGAGGAGAAACAGCATGCTCCTATGGGAGGAATGACTTCAGGTACCCAAGCTCCACAGTCAGCCCACATGAATCACTGAAACAGGCTTTCCTATGGCAACAGACAATCTCATTGTATAAAAAAGCCTCTGGTGACAACTACAGTGCAGCTGGCTTTCACAATGGGTAATGGCTTATGAATTGGATCATGGAAACCAAGAGGAGGTAGTGAGGGCTGAACATGTGCCGACAAGAAAGAGGCAGGACAACAGGAATCTTGTGCTGCATGTTGTCCATGGTTCTTACCTCCTGCGCAGGTCTTCTGCCACTGCTGCTCTGCAGCTGAACAAATAGGCTCTGAGAGATCTCAGCTGCTGTCTCAGACGGACGACAGTCGCCAGTGGCTCAACATGTCTGTACAACATGGGATTTTCCTGCTGGATGTCAATCAACGGCTCCTCGTACACATACTCCAAGAACTCTTTGGCTTGCTTTGATACCTGAAAAACAAAGCACGCAGTTTAGATGTGCATTCTTTCTGCCTTTCCTTAAATGGTTTTATTCCTCTCTCTTATGTGTGTTTTTAATCGTCATGTGAATCTGAAACCCTCTATTGGAATTTCCATTGCCAACTCTTGGAGAAGGCAGAGATGAGAGGGATCCCACTGTGAACTTCTATTGAGAGCCAACTCCTACTTTATCGAGCACATTACGATAAACTTTAAGGACTAGTATCCTATCTTTCCAAATCACAGTGATATTCACAGCCATATAGATCCTTACCACTTCTCCAGCTGGTGAAGATCATCTACAGTATCTGTTTGATATTAGATAGTGCGCTATTGAGGACATTATCCTAGCCATTGCAGCGGGATGAAGTTAATGATTTATTCTAATAGATCTTTTACGTGTCTAACTACAATGATCATTAAACTACTCCTTCAAACGGCCTTTTCCTGTCTAGGAATGTTTATATGTGTTTGTGTGCATACACAGTGATTCTGATAAGTCGGATGCAACTGACAAAGAAAATAAATGAAACACTGAAGGCCCAATCCAGCTCCTTTTGAGGTCAACTGGAGTCATCTCAAACTTTAATGGGAGTTGGGTGGGGCCCTAAAGAGAGTAAAAAGTAGGTTAATATGAGTACAACAGAACCCACTGTATCATCAGCCATTCCAATGGTAATTTCTCCCATGTTTAGCTGTAATGTAAAAAAACACATAACACTAAAAGAACAATCAGAACCACATCCAGCAACTTTTGAAAACAAGCATAGATGAGAAATGGGTATTATTATTATTATTATTATTATTCATGAATCATAGTGTTTCATTTTCAAGAACTTTCTCTCTATCCCATTCCATCGTATTGTTCTGTACATCTGCACCCACGATAAGATACTGTAACCCCCTTGGAACTTTTTATCCTAACTGGGAAGGATACTTCCATTTCAAAGACCAAATACTTCTCCTTACCCTACTTCTTTATTTCTGCATTTTATCAATGGGGGGGAGAAAAAGCTGGGAGCATGTGAAATGAACTGCAAACCACTTGAGACTCTGCTGTAGAAAAATGATGTGTTTCGCAATTCAATTAGTCCTCCTGGTCCTTAAAACCAGGGTTTACACTGAAGCAAGGCACCAATGAATTAAGCTAACAAAGATACCTTTTATGAGGTGAACAAAAGGGCAAAGTCTACACTATAGTCTTCTCAGACTTAAAAGGCCTCTCCCTTCAGGTACTGTAGAAGATGAGGTAGACAAAGCAAAATATGTCCTTACAGATGGTACCAGCTAGTGCAGTGGTTCTCCAGCAAGGGTACATTTACTCCTTGGGGCACGCAGAAGTCTTCTAGGGGGTACATCAACTCATCTAGATATTTGCCTAGTTTTATAACAGGCTACATAAGAAGCACAAGCAAAGTCAGTACAAACCAAAATTTCATACGACGACTTGTTTGTACTGCTCTGTGCACTATACACTGAAATGTAAGTACTATATTTATATGCCAGTTGGTTTATTTTATAATTATATAGTAAAAAGGAGAAAGCAAGCAATTTTGCAGTAATAGCGTACTGTGATACTTCTGTATTTCTATGTCTGATTTTGTCAGCAAGAAGTTTTTAAGTGAGGTGAAACTTGGGGTACACAAGACAAATCAGACTCCTGACAGGGGTACAGTAGTCTGGAAAAGTTGAGAACCACTGAGCTACTGGAATTAGGAGCAGGTCAGGGAAGAAGATGTTACAGTGAGAGACAATCCCAACTGTAAGTCTTCACAAAGAATAATCTCCACGTTAACAAAAATATCATACATAATGCCAAGTACTGGCTGCAGGTTAGCGATTATGCAGATCATACAATGTATATTTTTAAACATGGGAAATACTGTAAGGTGAATTAAGGGTCATGGTTCCACAGATTTTTATGGCTCAGAAGCTGTATTAAACATCCCACTCATCTCTCCCCTTTAGATTTTTTTTTAAAACAGTGCAACCCAAGGAACTGCACTGTCCAAACTGAGGAGCGGAAAATGCACTGTATCAGTAACAACCTGTGGAGGTCGGGTAAAGAACAAAATTCTTCAGATCCCAAATGTTCCAAATGCACACAAAACTTTAGCTCCAGAACAGGCTGGTGGCATCTCTTGGTTTTGCTCTGTTAGCGAAACTAATATAGCTGTATGCTAGAGAGAAGAATACAACCATCTTCATCGTCACACTGATTTTACACACATTAAACCATTTAGCCTCACAACACACCTGAGAGCTACCATACCTATAATAAGCATCACTGCTCTTGTACTGAGGGGGGTGGGAAAGTCAGATAGCAGCGATTCACTCAGCACCACACAAGCACTCAATATCACAGCTCGGTCTGAAACTCAGAAGTTTCTCACTCCAAATCCTGTGCAAGGATCACTCGCATGTATACTTTGGTCCCCATCGGCACAACATTCAAGCACATCCTGAAGTGCTTTGCTGTATCAAGGCCTAGGAATGTGCAAGTACATGATCTTAACTTTGAGAGCAGCCAGCAAGTGGAATGTAGAACATGGGGAGGTTTCCAGAATTTTTCCCACCGCAGAACCTGATGCCAGTATCCCCAGGGCTCAGTATTACTTTTGGAGAATATTCTTTCACTGCGAATCAGTATTGAAATGATGGGAAAGCCCACTTGCCTGCCAGCGGCCTCAGGGGAGATATAGGAATGAGCAGGAGGTGATATTATATTTTTTTTCATGGGGCATGTTCATCAGCAGTGCATCCATGGACGAGCGCGCGCGCACACACACACACACACACACACACACACACATTAAAAGATTATTAAAGGTCACAAAGTCAAGCACTCAAAAGTTAGGAAATGCCAGAATCAAGGTTGCCTGTGCAACCTTCATTCAGTCCCCTTGTGTGCATACTTTATGGTACACAGTCTTTAATTACAAGATCATGTTTTTTTTTCCCCAGGACCCCTGCCTGAGGGAGTGCACAGAATGGACAGTCAATTTATAACTCGGCCAAAATTGGGTGGATTTTCATGGGGATGACAAAAGACACATTCCTGACACAAACGTCACCCCCCACACACACACATAAATTTTACATCCCTGCTCCAAAATATAGGTGTGCTAGCGCTGTTCAAAGAAAAAGTCACTAGGGATTTTTCTTTTAACACAGGCAACACAATGTATTTTTTTCCTATAGAATCATTTTCAGAAATGGTTGAATTGTTTTTGGAAAATTTCAGCCAAAACCTCGGCCTGAGATAGGAAAACTGGCAAGTCAAATTTCAGCCCAAATGGTTAATGTCTGGCAAAGTTATAAGCTGAAAACAGGGGCAAGCTTAATAATAGATGGTGCTACCAGCCCTGCCTATAATACACAAATACGAATGCATATAATTTTATTAGAAACACCAGAAAATGTCATTCAAATACAAGTATTAAGATTGAAGAGTGCTCTGTAGACTAAAATGTCAAAAGAACAGGAATGGGGGGAAAACAAGGATCAGTATTTTTTTCTGGAGGCTGCCATCTTGTGCTTCAGAATCTAAACACGAAAAGTCAGACTCATTGCAAACTCTTTGGAGCAGGGGCTGTCTCTCTTCTTGTGTTTGTG
Source organism: Gopherus flavomarginatus (assembly GCF_025201925.1). Taxonomy (NCBI): domain Eukaryota; kingdom Metazoa; phylum Chordata; order Testudines; family Testudinidae; genus Gopherus; species Gopherus flavomarginatus. Next base: position 18,557,638 of record NC_066626.1, on the reverse strand, counting down.
CAGCTCCTAGCATGCTTTTGGATGCTACTGGAAGCAAACAGCAATACTTATTACCTTTTGCATGTAACCAAGTAAAAGTTGCCAGAGAGAAGAGGCTGCATAAGGATAGGAGGAAGAGATATTTAAAAGATTATCTCCCTCAAGAACATGAAATACTCTACTATGAAAAGGACTGAGAACCATAAGCAAAAGTGGGAGTTGGGAGAAACTGTCTGAACTATGATTTTGGTTAAAAAACTCCAGTTGCTATGTAAGGAAGCCTGCAGAAGCATGGTGAATGGACAAGTCCTTTGAGAGGGTTTCTGTTAAATAACCAAGGGGTTCTTTCCCTTAGTAGCCAAATGCTTTTGTATACAAATCTCGGGTAATTCTCAAGATCCAGCACACGGTAAAGCTCAACTCTGTGGATTTCTCCTGACTTCTGTTTTTTCCAGAGGTGAAAGTAACTTAGAGGACTTACCAGTACGCAGGGCTGGTGTCCTGAGCAGGAGGGGGCGGGGCGTTTAAATCCGGCTGCAGTAGCGGTGGCTAGGACCACTGGGTCTTTAAAACGCCGCCAGAGCCCTGAAGCTCCCGGCCACCATTGCTACCCCGTGGCTCTGGCGCCAATTTAAAGGACCCGGGTCTCTGGCTCCGGCTGTGGTAGCGGCAGCTGGGAGCCCCAGACCCTTTAAATCGCTGCCACTACCCCGGGGCTCTGGCAGTGATTTAAAGGGCCAGGGGCTCTGGCCACTGCCGGGAGTCCTGGCCCCTTTAAATCGCCACCAGAGCCCCAGGGCTCCCAGCTGCTACCCCAAGGCTCCAGCAGCAGAGCTCTGGCAGCGATTTAAAGGGCCCGGGGCTCCAATCACTGCCTGGAGCCTAGGGCCCTTTTAAATTGCTGGCCTAGGGAAGCTCCCCACTGGCTGTGTACCAGCTCTTGCTGGTACGCCGTACCAGACCGTACCGGCTTACTTTCACCTCTGATTTTTTCCATGTCTTGTCCTGTCAGAAGCAGACAGATGGGATCTTCTCCGACTGTGAAGACCAAGAGTTAATATTATACATGCTGTTCAAGTGCAGTAAATTCCAGGGAACAACTGAAAACATGTAGCTAATTGTATCAGCTTTACCCAACAAGACCACACACTGGGCCTTGCTCCCTCAGCTTTGCTAGTGGCAGATATAATAGGTGCCAATGAACCTTGCAAAGGGGGACGAGATGGCCGGGGAGAAATTATTTCATGTTCTTCATCCACGGTTACTCTGTTCATAGGCTGAGTGATTGACACATATTCTAGATGGCGTGAAATACAGAAGCAGTCAATACGTGGAAGCCACACTCATCTTCTCTCTGATATTTCACAGGACAGTGCTGAGCATGGTCCACTTTGACAAAGCCCTGTTCCTATCAGCCCCCATCGGTATATTACACATCAGGTTGGAAGGTGGCCTCCTGCTGGAGCAGCTCCTCATGTCCTTGATGGACAGGGTTGCCTCTTTGGTGAGGCTTTGGAGCGCGGTTCCATTTTGGGAGTGCTGTTCAAGAGATCTATCTGTGTAGGTACTGGCGGGACACTCAACATCAAGGTTGCTGCAATGGTAGTGGATGAGGATATCCTGCTTTGAAAGCGAGCCCAAGAGAAACAGAAATCATTAATACGAAGGATACCTCAGGAGAGTGGGATGGTGTTTCTGTCTCTGTCAGACCAGGATGTATAATCAATACACTAATAAAGAGTCATGCAGCTACATTATTGCTATTAAGTACTGCAGGCAAAACTAAGAAACTTTTTTTTTTTTGCATCTGAAGTATCTAAATGGATTGTACAGTAGTGACACGGCATCACACTCTACATCTGAAGTATGAGAGAAAGAGAAAATGGAGATAAATGAAAGACTAAGGGTCATCTCAGGCCAGTGTGCTCCACAACAGAAGAGGATTTGCTTAGTTCCAATGAAGAATACAATGACGATAGAAACAAGGCATAAAATTGCAAAATCCAATACAAAGAGGCAAAACTAACAGATTCCCTTAAACCTGATCAGTTACATAGTGGGCTAGGAAACAAAGGGTGGTCTTGTGGTTAAGGGACCGGCCTGGGACTCAGGGGACCGAGATTCAATTCCCAGCTCTGCCACAGACTTCCTCTGTTACCTTGGGCAAGTCACTTGATCTCTCAGTGCCTCAGTTCCCTGTCTGTATATTGAGAATGACGACACTCCCCTACCTTGCTGGGGTGCTGTGAGGATAAATTAACACTCCTGAGAGACTCAGCTACTCCGGGGATATACGTACTTACAGAGAACTTGACACTGCTCCCAGCCAAGTGAATGTTCACAACTGTATTGTGCTTTGGCAAAGTGAAAACTGAGAATTTTTCACTGTTATAATCAGAATTAATTTGATTTTAAATTGAAGCCTAAACACTCTATTCTGCCTTTATGCCCTAACTCTGTGAACACTGGCAGTTCCTTTTCTCCTGTAGCCAGACTGTTTGAAATGGTACAAGTTTTAAATTCTAAATTAAAAATCCAGTGTCTCTTCTTTATGGTCTCATTGACACACCTTTTCATTAGACTGCCTGCTTTACCATTCACTTGATCCACATTAGAGGCCCTCATCCCATCCCTGTCCAGCGAAATGAGTGGCCTTTGGGAAGGGCATCCAAAGGAAAATAATGTAATATCTAATATTCAATATCTGGCCTCTGGGGAAAAAAAGAGATCCTTAATCTCATTATGCAAGAACTTTATTAACTCCTTAAAAATCTGATATTATTTGGCATCAGATTGTCATTTTCCTAATAGCAGGCTCTCGTTTTCTTTAATAATCTCTGTCTTTTGACAAATTTTCTTCTTCAAGAGAGCCTGTTTTTTCCCCTAACAGAGCATTTACCAGTTCTTTTATTTCCTTTTCAAATAACCCATAATAACAATATTCGCAGACGTTAAACATCAAACAGGCTCTCCTAACAGTGTCTGTTATGTTTGAAGCTTTAGTACAATCTCCCTTCCTCATAAGTCTGTTATTGTTTCAGCACACTCCCCCTGCAATGCCAAAACAACACCATTAACCCTATGAAAACATCCAACAGAAATGCATGTTCTATGCACCATTTCTCTGGTGTCCTTTGGGAAACATGCTAAGATGTATAAAACAGGCACTAGTATATATCTGCCTGTCTACCATTCATCCATATTTGCATATCTATCCGTACACTCATAGCGTCTGAGTGTAAAAAAAGAGAAAGGTAAAGTTCAATCTAAAGAACTGTACTTATCTTCCACCTCATCCTCATACTATGTGCAAACCTCTCTCTTTACATTACTTCTGTTGTTTATGCCCAGGGAAGTGCTGATGTGCCATCCTTCTGCTTTTATGAAGAAGACTTGTGCTCAGAGATGAAGTCCACTATGTTCTGAAACTAGAGAGATCTGATTTCCCATAGACGGAATTCCATAGGACTAGTGCCTGCCACCAAAAAAAGGCCCTGATCACCAAGCTCTCCTCTTGGGATCCATCAACTGTAGAGCTCCTGAGAATCACAGCTCTTGGAGCTGCCGCGAAAGAGGCAATGTCTGAGGTAGCCAAGGTCCAGTCCATGAGCTTAGGGAGGTTGTGGAATATCCATCATTGGAGATTTTTAAAAGCAAGTTAGACAAACACCTATCAGGGATGGTCTAGATAATACTTAGTCCTGCCATGAGTGCAGGGGACTGGACTAGATGACTTCTCAAGGTCTCTTCTAGTCCTATGATTCTATGAGGACTCTGAAGATTAGGACCACGAGAGCAGGTAGAGAGGAACCCTTGCTTCTTGAAGTACTACAGCAGTCATGAGTGGGGGCAGCCAGGAGGAGAAGTGTGGCACCGTGAGGGAAGAGACATGGAGGTGGCTTCTGCAGATTTGAAGACGTGTTGTGGAGGGGTAACAGGCTGAGTAGGCAAGACATGTGAGAAGGGGACAGATGAACTATCAGGAATCAGGACCTGCAACAGAGCTGGTCTTTGGGCAATCTAACGAGCATAGCTGGCCTGTAGTCGGCTAAATGATTGGCTACAGGGCCTGATGGATGATGTAGGTGCCGACTTCATGGCACCCATGGGCAAAGGAGCTTCCCATGCTTCCAGGAGCACTCACCGTGGAGCATCCATGGGCAAAAAAAATAGTGGGTGCTCAGCACCCACCGGCAGCCCTGCCACTCAGCTCTTCCCCCTCCCTGCCAGCGCCTCCTGCCCACCGTGATCTGCTGTTCAGTGATATTCCAGACGCACTGGGGTGGATGGGAGAGGGGTGGCAGGAAGAGGTGGGGCGGGGCAGGGGTAGGAAGAGGTGAGATGAGGGCGGGAAGAGGTGGGGCAGGGATGGAGCTTGAGGAACGGGGTGGAGTGGGGGGGTTGAGCGCCCTCCGAGAACTCAGGAAGTCGGTGCCTCTAGGTGGGAAGAGTCAGCAGACCAGCTCTTACACCGAGCAGCAGTTTGGCGGCTGCTTAAAACATTTGCCCACAACTGTTATGGCTCCTGCACCTGCTTGTTCCTAGACTGGCTCCTCTTTGTTCCAGTTCTGCTCCTGCCTTGTTCCTGACTGGGACCCAGCCCTGCTCGTGCCTTTCCTCAATCCAGGTAACCCGGCTCTGACCTTCAGGTCCGACTTCCGACTCTGATTCCCGCTCCAACCACTGGGCACAACTCCTCCCATCCTGGTCAGGAATGTGATTGACTAGATAATATTAGTCAATTGTAAAATTAGATTTTAACCTTCAGCATCATTTGTGTTTCTATTACATGGCATTCAATGTATTTCTTCTCAAACCAACACACATGAAGATTACCTTGTATTTTGAAGTGTCCCAGTTATGAACCAGTCGTGCGGGGATTAGAAAGTTGTCATCCACATGGCAGGTGCTGCAGTAATACCATCCGCTGTAACTGCACACCTTGGCTTTTCCATTGGACAAGCCTATAGAGCGCTGACAACCTGGGAGAAAGAAAGAAGAAAATAATATTGATTTTGCATCCTTTGCTAGTGATGCTTCATAGGGTGCGATAAGGAAGCTGATTGACCACTTCCCAGATGAGAGCGGTTTTAGAAGATGAACTGTTTCATATCCCTTGGAAATACCAGAATTCAGCATTCTGGTCCAATTTCAAAAATGTCTACTAATTTTGGGGGCCCAACTTGAGAGATGTACACCTGATTTTCAGAGGTGCTGAGCAGCACCCACAACTCCAACCAAAGTCAATGGGAACCATGGGTACTCAGCAATCCTTTCCTACCTGTCTCAAAGCTGGTCACTCAAAACCTGAGGTCCCCTCAGAGTTGTGACCTGACATACACACAAAAACAACATACCTGGAAAATCACTTCTTTTTTATGTCTCAAATCCTGGGTTCAGGATTTTGAGTGTCTACCATAAGAACTGCCACTATTGTAAACATCTGAAATTGGTTAGGAAGTGCTGTTTTGGGTGGCTGTCAGATTGTGATATGTTTCAAGGCTTAAGGGTGAAACTCAAACACCTGTCTTGGTAGCCAAATAAGGAAAGAGAGGAGCAAGGATTGCCAGCTCCGCCCCAGACTTTACTCTGTTCGGACATTATCAACATCACTCTCATTTGGTTTTGGTCCTGACAAATGAACAAACACATTTTCCTTCAAAGGGATTCGCTCTCGTTGTCCCCCCAAATCAGATGTTTGACTTTTGTTGTTTACTTTTGAAAGAGTCAACACCGTAATTTTCAGCAATATTTTTCATTTGAAAAAGGGACAGTTCTGCAAGAAAGCCATGATCTAGAGACTACTGCATGAGCAAAGCCTTAATACCACGTCTTTCATACAGATGCATACCATCAACTTGCATAAACATCATTTATTTGTGTACTAGACCCTCCCACCCACTGCAAAATCCTTTATCTGTTGCTGACTGGATGAGTGCAAGCTAGCCATCTTCTAACAATGGGCATTGAACTGGCATAAAATGGTCATACAAGGGGCACTGAATTGGCACGTACAAGTAAACCACACACTACAATGGCAAACAATAACTATCATATTAACAACAGGGAGGACTAGTTTTATTAATTAGATGCCATGGGTTGTTGTAAACATATATACATCGGGAAGGATACATGGGTATATTTCTTCTTTTCCCTATTGCGACAGACCCAGACCAGTGGGGTATAGGAGTCTGGTAGAGGGCAAATATACTGGTCACTGGATGAGTAGTTTTCTGTTCCCTGAGTGACCAGGGCAGGGGCTGCACTAGAGTAATCAGGAACCTGCTAGAACCAATTAAGACAGACAGGCTGATTAGAACACCTGCAGCCAATCAAGGCAGGCTAATCAGGGCACCTGGGTTTAAAAAGGAGCTCACTCTAGTCAGGCGGGGTGGAGGGAGCCAAAGGAGAGGAAGTGCGTGTGAGGATCTGGGAGCAAGAGGCACAAGGAGCTGAGAGTGAGAGGCTGTGCTGCTTGTACAGAGTACAAGCGTTATCAGACACCAGGAGGAAGGTCCTGTGGTGAGGATAAAGAAGGTGTTTGGAGGAGGCCATGGGGAAGTAGCCCAGGGAGTTGTAGCTGTCATGCAGCTGTTACAAGAGGCACTATAGACAGCTGCAACCCACCGGGCCCTGGGCTGGAACCCGGAGTAGAGGGCAGGCCCGGGTTCCCCCCAAACCTCCCAACTCCTGATCAGACACAGGAGGAGTTGACCCAGACTGTGGGGAAGATCACTGAGGTGAGCAAATCTGCCAAATAAGCGCAGGACCCACCAAGGTAGAGGAGGAACTTTGTCACACTTTGTTGTGCTTATTATTAATAATCACTTGTATTACGGTAGTACTTATTTGTATTACGGAGTGCCGGATCAGGATCAGGATCAGGATCACTGTGTAACCCACACAGTGAGAGACGATCCCTGCCCTGAAGAGACTATAATCCACGGCCAGGACTACAGTAGACTCTTTTGTCAGTATAACAACATTGGTTTGGGCTGTGATTTTTTACCACGTCTATGCCAGCAAAAGCCCAAGTATAGATGCAGTGCTTTTGCCACTATAACTTATTTCATTTGGGAAACAAGCATAAATTACACTGGTAAGCTACATCTACACTAGGAGGATTTGCCAGTACAGCTAGACTGGCAGAGACAAACCTTTTCCAGTGTAGTCTAGGCCTAAATTAAATGACTTCTCCTCCCCACCTCAGTATTCGATGCTACTTTGGCCGTGTCTACACTAGAAAAGTTTTGCAAGTATAGCTATACTGGTATAGCTGTACCAGCAAATCCTCCTACTATAGCTGCATCTTATACTGATGTAATTGTGCTGCTGGCGTAGCTTGCAGCAGGTCTCCACAGACACAAACCTATACAGACAAAAGTACTTTCACACCGGTATAATTCCAGCTACACTAAATTATATCTAAAGTAGAAATGCTACAGTGGCACAGCTGCAGCGCTGCAACTATGACGCTGTAGCGTATTCACTTACTCCAGCGACGGAAGGAGTTCTTCCACTGCTGTAGTAAACCCACTTCTAGGTCGATGGAATTCTTCTATTGACTTTGCGTTGTCTACACTGGGGGTTAGCTCCATCTTCACTACATCTCTAAGGGATGTGAACTTTTCACATCCCTAAGCGACATAGCTGGGACAACCTAACTTTCTAGCATAGACCAGCCCCAACATTTTTAAGGTGCTCAGATACGACAGTAGTGATCATATGTGATAAGTTCCCAGCGAGAGAGAAAACAGTCCACTCACAGCATGTCTGAATAAATCAAATGAAGTGCCATACGGCTTTTTAAAAAATTCTTCTGATATTGGATTCACTCTATTTTTTTTAAAGCCATATTTCAAGAACTTTTCCCTCCACAGTCTGACAAATCATTGAAAGCCCTGTTGCCTAATAGAAAACTAAAAAATATTCTAAAAGTACATTTTACTTGTAAATCATATTTCTACATTCTTTTCTTCTTGTGTTTTCATTACTAAGAACATGGGCATGGGAACAGGATCTTTATTGCCAAAGGATTCGTGTGCTTCTGCCACATACTGCCATCACCAAGCCCCCGTGACATCATAATAAGTTGCTGTGGAGAGATCTGTGAGATCACAGAGGATGTTAAGGAACTTACGTTGAAAACCGCAACTCATGCAAGTAGTCTATTGAACTCAATAAAGAGATTTGTGTATAAAGGTTTGCAAACCCCTCGAATCAGCAATTAGCAACAGGAGCAGATTAACTCCTAAGCAAGAAATATCTCCTTATCATGCAAGCATCCCTACTCATGAGATACAAGGGGAGAAAAACAAAAACCTGAAAACGCGATACATCCCGTATCAGCAGAACTTCGCTAAGAAACACTTTCCAAAGTGTCCTATGAGAAATCGGCAATTCTTGAACATGAACTAAAATAATCAACGTATCCACTCTACATTTAAGGCAGAACAAGCCTTATAAAACGGTTCATAACTTACTTGTGACAGATGAATATAAAAGTAATTCTTTCAGCTGAAAATTTAAAAACGCAATCTTAAAAAGACAATTAAAATTTTTTTTAGCACTTATTGCCGGTCCCGAACTAAAGACATGACACACAGGCACGCTATGATCAGGATAGCATAAAATGAGAAGTCATAAATTATTAATAACATCTCTCATAGAACATTTTTCATCCAGACATCTCAAAGAGAGTTACAAAAGAAGGTATTATGTCCATGTTACAGATGGGTAAGCTGAGGCACAAGGCCCACTTTAAAAAAAAAAAAAGTATCTACTGATTTTGAGTGCCCAACTTGAAACACTTGAGAACTGATTTTCAAAAGGTGCTGAGATCCCATGCCTGCATTTAAAATCCCTGGGAACTGCAGGTGGCAAACACCTCTGAAAATCTGAATTTAGCTGTCTTCCAAAAATGGCGGCACTCAGAATAACCAGAACCTTTTAACTGTCTGGCCTTATAGTAAGTAACTTCAGCAACATCGCACAACTAGTTAGTGGCAGCGCTGGAAACGTAATCCCATTTGGTGCCTCCTCGTCCCTGTGCCCTCAAAACTGGACGATTCTGCTTTCTCTATGCCCACAACACTGCTTTCCTTTCCAATATCGGAACGATTGATTTGAAAAATGAAACAATGAAGAACATTTACCATGACTGGATGACACATAATTTTAAACTAAGGCCAAATTTGGGGCACGAACACTTTGACCACATCCCTTACAACCAGCCCTCGGTAGCAAATTTACCTAGTCTAAGAGACAAGTAAATCTGAAGTGACTATGCAATTTTGTAGCCCTAGAAATAGTCCAATATGTTCATATTCCCATCTACGCACAACAAACATGTATCTGGGGTAGGATTGCTGACTTATTTAATAAACTGCTTCCATATTAACCAGTTTACAAGAGTTTCCACATTATACATAAAAACACAGCGAGACGTGGCAAAGTTAGGTAGCACACCTAGGTGGTGAACTCCGTATAGATCAACCATACCACTAAAAAAAAAAAGTGTGTGTGAATACAGAAAGGTGCAGTGTTAGAACAGCTGAAGAGATTTAAAAAAAAAAGTACACTCTGTTTGTCTGACATGCCATTCTATTAGCACTGAAAGATGCCAGTAGAATGTACTCCCTGTTTCTATGGTACCGATGTTTTTAAAAGCACAACAGAGGTAAGTCTTGCCTCTCTGAAAAGAAAACACAGAATGACACCCCTCCTCTCAAAGGGCAAGATGGAGAAGTCTGATTAAAGTGAACACGCACCTTTCCCAAGCAGAACGGTAACAGCTCATAAAGTACAATAATGTTTGATTAGCAATACACGTTGGTACAGTAAACACTGCAGTGCCCCAGCCTTACAAAAAAGCAGCAACGAAGGATCTAAATCCTTTTTTGTCATCAACCGCCTCAGAATTTCAAATCACAGTGTGAGCACAGAAGATTCAGAGTTTGTGTACTAAGTAGTTATAGTTTTTGCATTTACTACAGGTAGCCTTCTCTTATAAACTGGATGAAATACAGTAACATGCGTGATTTTATTCTCTTTTGAGTTTGTACTGGCTGATTTATTCATGCGTGGTGAAGCCACGAGTGAATTATACAGAACACTCCCAACTGAGCGCCACTAAAAGCTTTACAAACATTACAGATGATCTGGTACTTGCCAGAAACACTATTCTGGAAAGTTTCCCAAGTCTTATTGCAACTGTGTTTTGTATCTCTCCACATAGGATGTTAGTTTGCATTAGTACCTTGAGTCCAACTAACTGAGTGGAAGGAGGAAATCAATTAAACAATACCTCTGAGAGTTCCAAAAATGATCTCAAATAATTTCACTACAAAGCAGGACGTCACCATTTTAAGGCCTATCCTCTTGCAACGTGCTGGAGCTAGACGTGAACGGTTCCTTATGACAGTCCTATTGCAATTCACTGAAGCACTCTGCAAATCCTTACTTACAGGAGCAGTTCTGACTCATGGTTTGAAATCAATGGGGCTGCTTATGTGAATAAGGCTTACTCACCTGAGGAAATGTTTGCAAGGTTAGGCCTTCAAGCCACACTCTAGAGGTTTTGAATGTGACTTAAATTACACAGAAGACCCTTCTGGTGATGTCAAATCATGGGAGAAAAGACTCTATGCCAAATCCCAGAGATCAACCCAACTAATTGCAAATGTGGGTACGTGGAGTTTAGGTGGCCTCAGAGTTCTTGGTCCTCCAGTTCCTAGAGACACATTGGGTGGGTGGACTTAAAGCAATAGTCTTGTGGGTCAGAGATCACTCTCTACCTCTCTGCTGAAGCAGGTGGTGGCTGTTCTCTCTGCTCCCATAAAAGGCTGAATATGGTAATGTACAATGGAAGGATTCTCAGTACATGGACGAAAGACACGAGTCTCAGGTACACTCCCTGTATGTGCTGAAATCTACATTCCTCACCTGGCAACCTATTTGCTTATTTATTTCTATGTAAACAACAGCTAAAAAATGCCCTTCCAAGGATGTAGGCACCTAAGACACCATTAACAATACAATGAATCTTAGCAGCATTAAAGTGATCCATTCAGCAGGAGCTCAGCCAGCCAGTCACATGCAAAAACACCTACCTGCCCTTCACCCATCGTCTAGGTTTTAATTTTTGCCTCTCCGTACAGTTCACTCTGCCTTTCATGGGGCAGCGTAAGTCATAGGGTTTCTCATCTTAATGCATAGCTATTTATACCGGCCATTCTTACTGCACTACAGAGGGGATATGGGAATAAGTCCTAATTTATTGAGCTAGAAAACAGATTCTAACTGTGACAGACGTAACATTCGTCTAGGTAGGATACCCTCAGCCCTCTCTACACACTCTCTCAAACAGACGTCTTGGGCAACATGCCCGGAAGGTCACCAAATTCACGCTACTTCGGACCAAAGGTAGTAACAAGTTCCAGCATCCCGGAGCCCTCACAGAGAGTGCCTGGCCAGCCACCTCCTCTATTTTATAATGAAGGGGATCCTTCCCAAGAAAAGCCATTTCTGCTAAAGCAGCCGTCCGTTCTTGTACTGTTTGTTTCGCCCATTCCCAGCCGCTCTTGTCCTGCTAATTTCGCATTTGTTTTCCAGGTCCTCGGAAACACATTTCTGACTTGGTTACAGTGTATTTCAGATGATGCTGCAGGTATTAGTGTCAATTACAACCTGTGCATTCGGAACAGCCAATTTGCACACGCTGCTTTCTTTCTGGATCTGGCCACGGCCACCGTACCTCCGTTTTCCTCCACCTTATAGGCTTTGCTCCATGAAAATCTCTCTCCTTTCCCCTCCTTGAACCGTGCTATTTGCTGTGTTTCATAATTGTGGTTATTTCTACAACTCTTTCAAATCAAGTTATGAAAGCAGTGGATTCCTTTGATGTGACACGGTTCAAAGCGATGTAGAGCGACAAATATATTTCTGTAGCATACACCAATTATGCTATTTGAGTTTTTTTTTTAAAAGGAGGAGGAGAGAAGGAGCAGCACAGGGTTTAATGCCTTTGAAATCCAGACTGTGCATCTAAGGGTTAGAACACAAAACCGGCCATCACGTTTGATGGAAAAGAAGGCACTGCCTTTTCCCAACTGTAAGCCCTCCGAGGCTGAGTGAGAGAACTGGGGACAACTGACCTCTTTAAGGAGACAGTGTTAAGTGAACAAGGGTCTTCCTGGTGAGAGGAGGGGTCAGCAAACACAGACTGCCCTCTCACACCTCTGCTCCCCTTCCCCAAAAAAGAGACGTAACATCACACATTCAATTTCCTAGCAAGCTCATTTTTACATTTGATGCACAGGTACGAACCCCTATAGGACAAGCCAAATGAGGGGGAAAACGTAATATCACACTTGACCCATCCCTGACAACTGCGTATTGGAAAGTAGATATGGCAGGGAAACATGTAGCTGTGGGTATGGTATTTGCAATAGGGAGAAAACAGGCTAGTCCTGAATAGGAAGGCAAGGAGGAGAAAGAGGGGCTGCAGAAATAGCAGCGACAGAGTGCTGTGTACAGCGGTGATCCGTTCTGGGCTTAATAATGTCTCTGCCGGCAGATTCGCCGCACCAGTGTCAAGAGGTTTGTTTTCGAGTTCTAACGCTGCGGAAGAAAAAAACCCAAAGAAACCGGATGATGCAAGAATTCATAATGCACATCTTTCCTAGGGCCAGGGTAATGGCATGCTAGGAATGGGGGGCTCATGGTTAAGGGGCTGGGCTAGGCTAGGACACAGGTGACCTAGGATCAGTTCCTGACTCTGCCACAGACCTCCTGTGAGACCTGGGGCTTAGCAGGGCTGGTGCAAGGATGTTTCGCGCCCTAGGCGAAACTTCCATCTTGCACCCTTCCCCGTCCCCGAGCGCCTGCCCTGAGGCTTCCCCCCCGCGGCAGCTCCCCCCCTCCGCCCTGAGGCGCCCCCCCGCCCCAGCTCCCCCGCTCCAGCCTGAAGCGCCCCCTCCGCGGCAGCTCCCCACCTCCCACCCTCTGCCCTGAGGCACCCTCGGCACCCCAGATCACCCCTGCTCCACGCACGAACACCCCAAGCACGCCGTTGCTACTTCACTTCTCCCATCTCCCAAGCTTGCGGCGCCAGTGAGCTTCGGCGCTGCAAGCCTGGGAGGCAGGAGAAGGGAAGCAGTCACGGCATGCTTGGGGAGGAGGCGGGGCAGGGGTGAGCAGGGGCAAGCAGTTCCCCTGCGTGCCGCCCCCCACCCCCTTACTTGCTGCAGGCGGCCCTCCCCACGCTCCCCTGCCCTAGCTCCCTTCGCCTAAATGCCGGCAGTGACCAGTGCGGCTGAAGATCCAGCCACCATGGTCGCTGCCGAAGAAAATGGCGCCCCCCAAATGCCAGTGCAGGCGGTCGCCTAAATGGTTGCACCAGCCCTGGGGCTTAGGTGCAGATTTTCCAATCTGCCTAGGGAATTTGGATTTCCAATAACGGGAACTGGGAATCTAAATCCTTTAGGTGGCTTTGAAACTCATCCGATGAAGTGGGTTTTAACTCATGAAAGCTTATGCTTAAATAAATTTGTTAATCTCTAAGGTGCCCCAAGTACTCCTCATTCTTAATCTCTCTGTGACTCAATTCCTCATTTGCAGTGGGGACTGCACTACTTCCCTACCTCACAGGGGTGGCGTAAGGTGCTCAGATACGATGATAATGACAGGCCTAGAGTTATCCAGACAGACAAGTGTACAGTTCTTTTAAGCGTCTAGCACGCTGGGGCTGGAAGAGCTCTGTAGCAAAGCAGAAAGGGGCAGTCTAGCTTTACATAGAACACTGTTTTCCTTCTTTTCATCAAGTGCCCTGCTCGGTGTCAGAAGAACGAGACTCTGTGATCTTGTCACATCCATGACATGGAGTCAGAAGTTGACTCATTTAGAAACAGTGTAAAGGTGAGGAAAGGAAAATGGCACAGAGTTTGATAAGGCCACCTCAAGCTACCACCTTCCAGCCTTCATTAGCAGTGGTGTCCTTAACTTTCTATGTTCTTAGAGCAATGTGAGTGATTCATTCCCAACAGAATGTACATGCTGCCGACCCAATACTCCCAGTCCAGCAGGCAGAGGGAGAAACATTTAAGAACAACAGAAAATTATATTCCTGATCCTGCAAATGTTTACACTCACGTTTAACTTTATACATGCGAGTAGTCACTTTGCAAAGCTCCTCGTGTACGTAGAGCTAATAAGCATTTGCATTATCAGGGCTGCATGGTGTATTCAGCTGAAAAATCTGTACTTTACTCGATTTTCATTTTTGCTCTGCAGTTCATTGGAGGGGCACGTAGCCCCTCCCTTCCCCCGGTTTTCTCACCGACTTTCAGCTCATAGTAGGCCTCATGGTTTGCAAAGTTTGTGTTCTTTGATACAGTGGCTGCTTATTTAGAGAGCCTCAACAGTACTTCAGTTTAGATGCAAAGGGTGGTTTTGTATTTCTGTCTTGGGTAACTGCTGCACTATGTAGTGTATGGTTACTAAAAGCAAATTCTTTTAGTTTTGACAGATCTGTTCAGGTGAATTTCCTCTCGTTAGTCACCATGTCAGTTATCGCATTTGCACGTATATTTCATTTAGCAACCAAGGTATGCTTAATGCTTTACAGATGCATATGAAGATTTATGGCCTGTTAACTATCCATGTAGTACTCAGCCTCTAATTCAGCCTGTAATTTGTTTTGATGAGTGAAAGCTGCCTGGATTGACTATCCCGATTTCTCAGCCTGACAGAATAAAGTCATATCTCATGAGATTACTTGTTTGGAAAATGTAACCCCCTGAGGCTCAGAAGCTCTCTCTCCATTGTTCAGTATTCTGTTGCGGTTCCTTAACCGTTTTCCTGACGATGCCTCTCCTATCACAATGCGTGAGGGAATAAGAAGTTTACAGATACTGCTTTTCAGTGCTATTGTAGCAGTGTTGGTCCCAGGATGTAGTGACACACCGTGGATGAGGTAATATATTTTATCAGACCACTCCTGTTGCTGAAAGAGACAAGCGTTTGAACTTACATGCAGCTCTTCTTCAGGTCTGGCTGAAGAACTCTGTGTAGGCTTGAAAGCTTGTCTCTTTTGCCAACAGAAGTTGGTCCAATAAGAGATCACCTCACCCACCATGTCTCTCCAAGACATTGCTTTTGGCATTTGCCTGGTCAGACATAACAACATCAACAATAGAGGCATCTCCTACACTCCAGTAGCACTCTAGTCACACACAAACTGGATCCATAGGATTTATGGACCCAAAACTACAGTAAGTGAGCTGTGACCGTTCGGTTACAGTGTTTGTAATGGCTCCAAAGGGCTTGGCAATGCAGTGCAATCTCAGTCACACTCCTGAGGTTGCAACGGCGTCACTGAGGGCAAACTGTGTCCCTGCAATGGGAACTTGGATAATAATTCTGTTTGTGATGCTCACCTCAGAACAGAATGCAGCTCATCCTCCCAGGACTGTGGATAACAGGAGTAAAAACTTATTTTTGTCAGAAGAATTAAAGATGATTCTGCACATATGTATCAGATCACAAAGAGAGCAGATTGACTCGGATGTCAGTTTTACAATCACTTGTTCAAAGCTGAATCACATCTCAGAATTGGATCAGAAAGCTCAGCTGAACAAACACACCCTGCCTCTAGAAACCAGAAGAAAATGGCTTCTGCCATCGCCTCGCCACATGGGGCATGCTTAGCCAATCAACACCGCAGGAGAGCTATCGTGTGATACGCCCCGTGTGATTTTCCCAAACAGCAGCTTTCAAACTGCTAGTGCACTGATGACCAGTAGCCTCACCGTGTTTCTAAATATTCACCTCAGAGGGGCTCCTCTGGATAAATCCAGAAAGATCTAATGGCACACCAAGGCAAAATTACTCCTGTATCCATCCGAGAATGTGACAGATTGAGCTTTCACCTGCAAGCCAATTCAGAATCCCATCTGGTAGTCCTTTGCCTGGAACCGCCCCCAGAAGCCAATGGCTTTGTCCAGACTAGGTGTAGCTAACACCTTCCAAATTCTAGTCTAGACAGGGCCAGTGGAGTTTTTGCATGAGTACAAGGAATGCAAGTCTGAGCCCTAAAGGTCCCAAACCCTCTTCCTCTGAACTCAATGAAAGTTTTTCTATTGATTTTAATGGGCTCTGAAAGGGCAGCTATAGGCCCATGAGAAACCGTGGTTAATAAAGCACCATTACAAATGCCATTTTTTAATGCAACACACACTCTCATAGGGAACACTATAGAGACTCAGAAGAAGGGGAGGAGGAAAAATCCCTGGAATCATGGAGAGACAGAGAAATGAGATCAACTAAGGTTAAGCTAAACAGAACATAATTTGATATGTACAGCACTTAGATACCACAGCGGCAGATGCCTTAGATAGGTAAGATTGAGGGGCTAGTGGCTGGAATTAATGAAATCGCAATAACCTGGGGCTGAGGGTCTTTAAAAGGACATTCTGATATAATATTATCAGACAAGCAGCTTATTGAAATTTGGCCCGTAGTGTTTTTAATTCCGTAGATAGGTGCTACTGAATTTCTAGGGTGTTAAAACAACTTGCAAAGCACCTGCTGAATTCAAAGGATGGGCACCTCTAGCTGTCCACTGGCGGCTGTTTTGATGAAAGTCAAACCAAGTCAGTACTGTAGCTGGATGTTTTTTTAAGTGACTGAATAGTTTTGTGAACAGTAATATTTGCTGGTTTGCCGGGAAATTAAGGGGAAACCTATTCATTCTGCAAGACAAAAATCAGCATTTTCCCAACCAGGGATGAGCTCCACACTAGCTCTAGCTAGCAGGACGAGCTGTGGGACCTCGTTTCTGCTCTGCCAGATCCCCCCGACCAGTGCAAATGTGATCACAACACAGCCATGGGTAAAATGCCTCCTGGAAAGCCACCAACCTTCCACCTGCTGCTCCTGCATGGCCTCTACTGCAGCCAACTACAGGAGCAGCTCATGCATACAGGGCTGCTGGCTCGCTGGCCCAACCCTTGCTTTCTGCTCTCATGACGTTCACCTCAGCGGGGAGAGCACATGCAGCCAAGTCTACGGAGCCCAAACAGCAGCGTGTATCTTTCTGGCAAGTGTGGGAACAATGAATGGGAGTCACCTGGCACAGCAGGAAAGAGATCGGTGGTGGTGGGGGGAATGCAAGAATGGAAAATAGAAAGCTACAACAATAAAGCTATGAGCACATTTCGCATCAGGATAGAACGCACATATTCATTAGGACTTGCAGTTAGAGCTGCCCGTGTTTCCTTTTATTAATCTAATTACAAATTAACAGTAAAAAAGAAAAAGCTGAAGAGGGAAAAGAGACCCCCCCCCAAAGGAGAACGAGACTAGTGACTATGCCAGAGCACAGTGCAAGGAGACCAAGGGAAAAGGCAGCTCATCTCACCAGGCCATTTCAAAACTGGGGGCACGACAAAAAGGGCTAGGAGCCCCAGGTGTAGTCGGATCCCCTTAGGTCTGTGGGAGAAGCTCCTTCCTTTCCTCTTGACCCCATAGTATTGAACAAACAGCTAGGTGCTTCACTGCAGGGACTGGGTAGCTACACTTTCCTCTGGAGAATTGGCTACTAGCCACTGCCAGATGCGGGATAGTGGACTTGATGGACATATGCTTTCATCCAGGCTGGCAAATCCTATATTACAAATCTGATCAATTCAGAGATTTTGCCTGTATCCAAATGAAGTAACTAAATAGTGGATCCATCTGTGACACAACCCAGTAATGGAAAAGGACCTTGTGACCGTGTAAACTTTTCCCATATCTGCACATTAAAAGCCAAACCACGAAGCATGACATTTACTAGCTTAGACCCTGATCTGGCAAAGAACTTAAGCAGGTGTTTAACTTCATGCCCATGGAACAGTCTCACCCAAGTTAAATTATGCACATGCTTAAGTGTTTGTAGGATCAGGGCCTCAGGCCTCTGATCCCATGTGATCATCTAGCATGTGAACCCTACACCTGTATGGAGTTCCACATATTCACCACCAGCGTGGGCACCTGTGCCAGGGAATCACAGTGCAGGATCCAGCTCCTGGCTTGTAAGAAGAGAGTCCAGGGGCACATTAGTTAGAGACCGAGGAGACGCTAACTTTTTGGGGCCTAAGGAATGTGCAGCTCATCCCACTTTCTCTCCAGAAAATATGCATCTTCGGGGCAAAAAATCTGTACACACAACAAAGCATATAAAATATATGCAGTCTTAAAAATCCCCACTCCCTTCTGACCCTTTTAATCAACAGCCTACATATTAGCTCCCTACCTTGAAAACACAGTGTGAGAAACTGAATGCCCTTCCCCACAGTCAGAGGGAGAAACCAGGGTGGGGGAAACCTCTTGCATGCACAGATCAAGCTAAGGCATCAGTTCCCACCAAAGGAAAACTGTTTTTTCAAACCACCCTTCTCACCCCAGCGCATCAACAATCTGACCCCTGCCTCCCTTCCCCTCCACCCCGCGGCTATGTCTGACACTGCTGCCCTGGCTTATATCGATGGTTGGAAAGTGCTAGTCAGCCCCCAAGATAAACCTGTCAAAAGCTAGGCACAGAGATTCTCATTCTTCTCTACCTGCTTGTGAGTGTCAGCTGTTTGTCTGGGAGCTGTCCCTGAAAAGCTTTTAAAAGGAGGGGGGGAAGAATGTGGAGTGCAATTCAAAGAAAAAGGAACTCCAGACAAAGAAAGAAAGGGGGGGATAACCCCCCCATCAAACTCCCAACAAACTTCTTTATCAGAGGTTCATTGTCAATCAATTAGCCAAGGCAGCAGGGGTCTGTAGGGTGGGCGGTAGCATGGCAGACAATGGACTGTCCTGTTGTATTACTGTTTAATCACTTTTACTAAATAAATAAAGCAGCCCTGAGGTGCTGTCATGTCAAGGGAACTTATAACAAAAAAACTTCATTTCTCATTGGTCATTACTTTTTTTCCCTGCAGGACAAGAGAGGGTTATTACTGTAGCCTTCAGTTCCATCTTTGTGTTGCTCGCCTTTGATTCCCACTCGGACCCTGCCACTTTCCGGCACTAATTTGGCAGGCTGAACAAAGAAGGGATTTGTACCTCCTGTAAGGTCTCAATTAGGAAAGGCTTCTGCTGTATTATGTGCCATTCAGACACGACACAATGACGGTAATTACAAGAATTTGCACTAAATGGCTGAAGAATTCACAGCAAAACTTCTCCCCACCTTCTTTCCAAGCTTCCCCCTTCCAGCAGCCGGGGTGGGAGGGAAGGCTCTTAATCCTGCAAGATGTAATTACCGACAGCAGTTCTGTTAGGTTAAACAGCAGCCTATGAAGTAAAACAGCAGAAACCGTCTATATAGCGATGAAGATGCATGGAGATCTTCAAGACTCATTATTCCCCAAAGTCTCCTCGGCACAAACTTTTCCTCCCTGAAGCAACCAGAATGGAATTTTCCCAGTTATTAGTCATTATTATTATTTATTTGTACTGTGTTAGCAGCTAGAGGCCCCAAATCGACTCTCTGGGACCCTGGGGGACAGGCACAGCCCACAATGAAAAAAGACAGCACTATGGCCATAAACCCTTCTATAAAACTGGATGTGATGTATGGGTATATGGAAATTCAAGTTAAAATTATGTTCAGTCGCCTGATTCTCAGTCTCAGAGATGCCGAATGCCCATAAATCCTACCGTGGGAGCTATGCTTGCTCATCACCTCTGAAAAATCAGGCCATGGGAGCACAGGAAATGTCTAACAAGTAAGCGTCAAGGCTCATCTTCACATACAGTTTGTACCAGTGCAGCTGTAGTGTTTTAGTGAAGACATTACCTACGCCCGTCCCGCCAGTGTCATTAATCCACCTCCCTGAGCGGCAATAGCAGTGTCAATTGGAGAAGCTCTCCTTTCACCATAGCACTGTCTACACGGAGAGGAGGTTAGGTTGGTATAACTGTGTCATTCAGGGGTGTGGCTTTTTCACACCCCTCAGCAATGTAGTCACACCGAGACAGGACTGTAGTGCAGACCTGGCCTCGGAGTATCATGAAAGCTACATGTGGCTTTTTAAAAATAAGACCATAACTTAAAAACAGCACTCATGCCCCAGCAAGGTCAGAGTGCTTTATTTCTGTGGGGAACATCTGAGTGACTCAAGATGCAATGTAGAATGTTTCAGAGAGGAAATCCATCCTTTCCCACACAAAAGGCTGCTCTCACAGGATAAAATCCAGAATACCCCAAATACTTCTCAAATTAAAGACGACAGGTTATTTGTTGCTCTCCCATGGCCTGATCCTACCCCTGCTGAGGTCGTTGGCAACACACTCATTAGCTTTCTTGGAAGCAGGGCAGCACTGAAATGGTGGTGCTAAAGGAGAGAACGTTCTTTACTGAATTTTGTTTTAAGTGAAGAGAATTAAGAAGAAAGGAAGAAAATGAAGAAGGAAACTCTGAAAATATCTTAAAATGAGACTATTGACTTTGCCTCCACTGGAGTTTAATAAACCCTGACTGCTGGGTAACAGATTAGAGAGACAAGATAGGTGAGAAAAACAAGCTTTCCAGTTTACACAGAGCTCTTCTCCAGCTCCATGGTAGCTCGAAAGCTTGCCTCTCCCACCAACAGAAGCTGGTCCAAGAAAAGATATTACCTCACCCACCCTGTTTCTCTAATATCCTGGGACCCACACAGCTATAACAGTACTGCACAGGAAGCCCGATTGGGGGGTGGTGGTACTGGGGCATTTTGCCCCAGGCCCCGGGCCCCGCAGGGGCCCCCACAAGAATATAGTATTCTGTAGTATTGCAACCTTTTTTTATGGAAGGGGCCCCCAAATTGCTTTGACCTAGGCCCCCTGAATCCTCTGGGCAGCCCTGGTACTGCATACGGGTAACAGATTAGCCAGATCTCTTTCAGGTCTTTGTATGGCTCCCCATCAATGTAGTATCTGAGGCCCAAAACCGCAAAGGCTATTTAGGTTCCTAACTTCTACTAATTTCAACAGAAGATGGGAGCCTAAATACCTGTGAGGATCTGGGCCCGAGTACCTCACTACCCATAATGTATTTATCCTCACAACACACATGAGAGAGGAAAGGGCTATATCACCATTTTATAGATGGGGAACTGAGGCACAGGGAGACATAGGGCCAGATTTTTTAAGGTATTTAGGTCTGTAAAGATGTAGGTAATGGGATTTTCAAAAGCCCCAATTAAACTGTACCCTGGCCCTGAACTAGTCAGTTCTCAACTGAATTAAGGTTGCAATTAATCAAACAAAACAAACATGGATGCTTAAGGCTGTGACCTTAAATCCACTTCCAGGGAAGGAAAAAAGCAGATAAGCACACATCTGGATCTCAGGCCTAGAACACACACAGACGGGTGACAGTATCTGAAGGAAGGGCACGATAACCCAAGCAAATAGGGAGTCTTGAACTTGAGCTTTTAAGGAAAGGAAAGACTCAGAGAAGATGCAGCAATGAAAAAGTTACACATTCTGCAAGTTGGATAGTTGTATACAGCATAGAACTCAGATCCCCGTGGTCCTAAGACACAGGCCCCTACCACTTGAGCTACCAGAGGAGCTCTAGTAGCCAGGACCAGCGCTACGGGTTTGAGCGCCCTAGGTGGACGGCAATTTCGCAGCCCCGCGCGCTGATCCCGCAGCTCCGCTGGAGCTGCCACAGTGGTGCCTGCGGAGGGTCTGGTGCTCTGTGGCTCCAGTGGAGCTGCCGCAGTGATGCCTGCGGGAGGTCCACCGGAGCCGCACGAGCAGCCGACGATCCGCAGGCACGATTGCGGCAGCTTCACCGGAGCCGCGGAGCACCGGACCCTCCGCAGGCACCACTGCGGCAGCTCCACCGGAGCCGCCTGAAGCCCCCTCCGGCAAAACGGCGCCCATCATTTATTCTGGCGCCCTAGGCGATTGCCTAGGATGCCTAAATGTAGTGCCGGCCCTGCTAGTAGCCATTAACAGAAAAGGTCCATGACAAAGTATCCTTAAGCAGTTCCAGTTGTACACACACATACTAGTTTGATTATTACAATACTCTGGCACTTTTATAGTGCGCAGCACCCTAGAGTCTTAATATTGTTTTACAAACATCAATGAATGGATCCCCATAATCCACTTGTGTCTGGTAGGATTTCTTATCCCCATTTTACAGATGGGGAAACATGCACAGAGAGACTAACAGGCCTAAATGTTCAAAAGTGACTAGTGATTTAGGGTGCCTCCATTGTTAGATGCCCGACTTGAGACATTTTAAAGGGGCCTGTTGACTGTGGGGGCATGTTCAGCACTTTCTGCAAATCAGACTCCTTTAAGGTATACTAAAAGTTGGTGCCCAAACCTAATGCATCCAAAATCAGAATCACTTTTGAAAATGCAGGTCTCTGCTAGTCACGCCAGGATGTGCTATGAGTCAGTGGCAGAGTCAGAACGAAAATGCAGAATTTCTGACTCCCAGTCTTGTGCTCTAACCACTGGACAAGACTTCCTCCCTATGAATCACCTAAACCTCCAATGAAATGCAACAACTACTTTACAGTAACACAGCACAAGCTGGAACAGGAAGTGAATAACACTTGTGTATTCAGTTGAGGCTAAAGGGTAAATCTTTGCTAGGCAGAATATGATTACTCAAAGTGGAATTGGTCCTGGACAATGACTTGACATCCTACTCTTACAAAAATGCTACAGGACAATTGCACCTAGAGGTTTACACCTTTCACCTCACATATTGGGGTGGACTCCACACTGACTCAAAGGGAAATACACTACCTGCCATCACCGCTTCCTGCAGCCCCCCAGCGTGCTTTTGAGACCCCCGCCATCCAATACCCACCCAAACCTGCTTAGGATCAGAGATTGCATGACACCACATCACAAAATGCTGTGCCTTCAGGCCTTATTGCCATTAAAATAATGCCTTTGTTGTCATTAAAGGGGCACCTTAGCTCCAGAATTTAGCTTCAGCATTATTTCTATTACATTAGCGCCATCAGGAACCAGAGCTCATTGGACTAGGCAGTGCACACGTGCACAGTAAAAAGAGCCAAAGAGATAACCATCTACCACATGCTGAAGGTTAATTTAAAAAGGGGTTTACAAAACCTAATATGATGGGAGATGTTCTTACAGTTTGTGTGTCACTGGAAGCCGCTTGACTCAGAGAGAAGAGCGCCACCTACAGCATCACTCCTTACAACATCTTCTGTTTCACTCGGACATGCCCCACGCTGTGGCTAACCAGGCCAAAACCAGCTTTAGTTTGCCAGATCTGAGGCCTTCACAGCCTGTGGCATTACAGGGATGGAAAATCAGAGCCTATGTCTTGGACAAATGTGCATGAATCCTTACAAGGACTTACAAGCAGTCACTCTTTTATCCAATATAGAGTATGTGAAAGCAAAGCCACTGCAACGAAGTCGCTTACCTGCACACTTGAAGCTCTGGGCTGTGAGTCCTCTTTCCAAAGACAAAGTGGTCAGAATGCTCAGAAAACTGGTGGTCACAGACTGGCGCTTGCTCTGCCTGAAGTCCTTCCCCAGAGGCTGATCTCTGGCTTTGTTTCTGAGAGTAACCTCCAGGTTTGGACCTAAACTTCTGGCTGCGTTGGCAGCAGATTTCAGGGCCTCCATCCACTCCTGTGCCCTCTGACGGGTCTCTGCACGCAGCCGAAGAACCTCTTGAGGGAAAATGACCTGAAAGCATGAGTCACAGTCATCCAGAATATCTGTCTGGACAGTCAGGCACACGTCAATGTTATAGCTCAGAAGAGGGTCTTCATCGAGACTCCCGGGCTGAAATGCCATGAGACAAGATCTGCTCAGTACAAAAGTAAATGCTTTCCAGTTATTCTGGACCGTTAACCTATAAAGAGTCCCTGACCTGAGAATGTTTTGGTACTCCTTTGTATTTTGGCTCAAAGCTGTACACTGGAAAAGCTCAGCAGGCTTCTTTTGTAAGCCATGAATCTGGGGAAGGTCCCTGTTGTTGTCCAGCTTCTGTGAGTCCTCTAGGTCTTCCTGCTGCCTCATGAACGTTGGCGCAGAGGAATGCCCCACCTCCCAAAGTTTCTTCCCCCAGTCCAAAGTCTCCCACGGTGACTCTGCCTTCAGCTGCAGCTGGGAGTTGTCCGACAGAACGGCATCCACCATCTTTGTTTCAGCGCTGACTGTGACAGTGACACTTTGGAAATGTGAAAGCAGGTACACGCTAGGAAAATTCTGGTTGCCGCTGCTGTCGAGGTAATACAGATACAGTTTGTGTGGAGAGAGCTCTGCATAGCAGGGCTGCCAATAGCTGTCATGGTCCTTTCTAATTTCTAGATATCCCTTCTTCTGAATATTTGGGAACGTCAGCTTGCGTTCTGGAAGAAACCAAACAAGACAATTACTCAATTCTTCCCCAGCAATTCATTCTATAGTCGTTCTGGCTCACAGCAATTGCCCAGTATTCCTGGGCACACCAAATGATGAATTATTATATTTCTGAGGGGAACTGGTAGGACTGCGGCAGTCTTGGCCCAAATAAATATTTGCAACAGAGACATATGATCAGGAGAAGCAGATCTTGACACATCCGTTTAGCCAACTGCAGATTAGGATTGAGATTAAATGATAAACATAATAATACTCAGCTTTCACACAGCTCTTTTCAATTGTGGATCTCAAAGTGCTTTACCAAGGGGCTTGAGTACCATTCCCCCCATTTTACAGATGAGAACTGGAGGCACAGAAAAGGAGAGGTGACTTGCCCAACATCACCCAGCAGGTCAGTGGGAGAGCTAGGAATAAAACCCATGTCTCCTGAGCCCCAGTCCAATGCTCTATCCACTAGGCCACACTGCTTCCCATGGTACAGCAGAAATGGAAACCCTAAAACGCTAAATCATATTAAAAAAAGGTGGCTGGGCTCAGCTGTATAATATTTTCTAGAGGTTCTTTCTAAAGTGGCTCTATCTATGGACATGCCATACATCCTACCACCTAGAACCTTCCATGCAGTTTAGGTATTGAGAAGTATACTACTCTCTCTATGCCTCTTCCCCAGTTAACTGTGGGAGAACTTGTCTGTCCTTTGGGGTGCAGCAGAGGGAATTGTGGGAAGGCACTGGAGAGTTACAAGCGCTCAAGTGGCTTAGCCTGTATCCTCACTGCAAAGTGGGTGGGGTGGGTTACCAGCCCAAGTGTAAGCAGAACCCAGACTCTATCCTATAGCCCCACCTGGGCCAGCTAGCTTGGGTTGAAAGCACCAGACAGCTCAGGTCAGAGGATCATGTGTGCAGGTACGAGGAACATTAAGGGGAACACCTCAGTAAAAGCATGAATTCATGCTGCAGGGAAGACATACCCAAGGGTTTGGACTAAGAAAAGTGGTCAAATTAAGGTCAGATTTAGGTTCTGTCTAGATTAGAAATGCTGGGCTGCAGTAGTGCAGATGCTTTCTACAGCAACAGAACAATCCCTTCTGTTGCTGTAGCAACTCCACCTCTGAGAGGCAGTAGCTAGGTTGACGGAAAAAGTCCTAGCGGTGTCTACACTGGGGATTAGGTTGGCTTAAACTACATCACACACAGGGCATGACATTTTTCATTTCGTTAAGCTATGTAGTTAGGTTGACCGAACTTGGTAGCATAGACCAGGATTTAGCTAATACCTGACCTTTTCCCTAGCGTAGTCACAGAAACCAGGGCAAAACTCAACCAGCGACAACAACAAAATCGAGCTCAGCGTGCTACCCTACCTTTACACTGGGAAAAAGGTCAAGTTTAGGTTGGGCTTAGCTAGCACGTCCTAAATCCTGACAAACACTAAGGACAAAACCATGTATTTAACATGATAAGTTTTCCCAGTGTAGACACAGACTTTCTGTGCAGATGTTTTCAACAATTTCACTGACTTAAGCATTATCATGGATGTAAACATACAAATGTAACCACTCCCTGCAAATGGACAACCTACTAGAGAGTATTTAGGCTAAAAGAGAAAACCATAGATCTAAATTGTAAAATTGCAGAGAAAAATTAAACTCATACCCCAAATGCAAAGGGAGAAAAAAAAATAAGAAACCAATTTTGTTTGCCTTACATCTCTGGCCCTGACATTCATTAGTATTTCTGTGCTAACTCAAAAGCCATTAATTTCTTTGAAATCCCCACTAATCCCTTTGTAGTGCAGATAATGGGTACACATTCTACAGCCATCTTCCTTCTCGGTTAATCCAATAAAAGAGACGGGTGCTCCTGCAGACCCAACAGCAATCTCACTCGCTCTCTCTGCTTCCAAAGTACAGACGACAGTTCAAGCTTCCTCCATAATAAGCCAGACTCAGAACCACTCCCTACCCCCAGGCCTCGTTCAGCTACCCAGAAATGTGCTTGTCTTTTGCTGAGTGACAGAAAGGCCGTCTCTCTCTCTCTCTTTCCCTAGGCATTCCCTCTCCCAACTCCCCTTCCCTCAAGCTTCTGGGAACTGGCTTCACCCACTTCCACTTTAACTGGGACAAAAAACATCAGCCAGCTTGATTAAAATTCAAATTAATACTGTTCGGGTCAGGGCAATGGATGGTGTATTAGAAGGTGCCCCTCCCTTCATCCTCCTCTGCTCCTTCATCTTCCTGATGCACAATAAGCCAGATAATACCCATCCACTGAGTGCTACCATCTTTCTGTCCACCACATAAATAGAAACAGTATTTCTCTTCTCCCTCCTCCCCCCCCAAAACCAGGGAAATTAAATTGAGGCACAGTAAAAAGGGAGATAATCACAGTAAATAACCCACATCTGGGCTTAAGCTTTTATGAACTGTAATTTCTTGAAAAATAAGGGGAAAACAAACAGATAGCAGCTGGGAACAGACGAGAATTCTCTCTGCAGATTACCTCCTCTCTCTGGTTAGTTTGTTTGTATTACATCTCATTAAAATTTCTTGCACTGAGTGTCCACCTGACATGGTGGCTCAGCATCCTCAAATCATCTCTGATTTCCACAAGCATTGGAAGAGGGGAGATCAGAAGTGGTTTAAGCAAAGCTGGGGTATTTTTTCCCCATTGCTAAACAGCTTATATTTGTGTTTCTGTTTGTAGGCAGGCAGCCTGTCCCTTCACATGCCAAATAAATGCTACTATTAAAAAACAAATAAATGTGTTTTCTCACATCCCCATTATTTGAATACATTTGAGAGTAGGTAGCGTTGTTCGGAGACAGAGAAGACAGCTCCAGGGTTCTGTTCCCAGATTGACCCCCAACTCTCTGTGTGACCTTGGACAATTCGTTTAACCTTTTTGTGCTTCAGTCTACTTATCTGTAAAGGGCATATGACACCTACTTTACTGGCCTGCCATGAAGCTTAATCCATTAATGTTTGCAAGGAAAATCCTTGGCCAAAAGGCTATGCTTTCAAGGCCCTGATCCTACACAAATGAATTCAGTGGAAGCTTTGACAATGATTTAGCCAGGATGGGTAAGGATGGTGTCCCTAGACTCTGTTTGTCAGAGGATGGAGATGGATGGCAGGAGAGAGATCGCTTGATCATTGCCTGTTAGCTTCACCCCCTCTGGGGCACCTGGCATTGGCCACTGTCGGTAGACAGATACTGGGCTAGATGGACCTTTGGTCTGACCTGGTATGGCTGTTCTTATGTTCTTATTTCTATGGCTGCAAGATCAGGTGTTCACAGCACACAGGATTATTATTAATTTAAAAACAGGACTGACACATAATGAACACACATAATTAAACTGGATTACTCATCTCCAGTCTCTTACGAGGCTCAGTCCCTACAAGGAGCTGAGTGCTATGGCCCCAGTCTAGCAAATCACTCTACACGTGTGCTTCATTTTAAATTAATAGAGATGGTAATTAATCATTGGAACAATTTACCAAGGATCGTGGTGGATTCTCCATCGATGATAATGTTTAAATCAAGACTGGATGTTTCCCTGAACGATCTGCTCGAGGAGTTATTTTGGGGAAGTTCCATGGCCTGTATTATGTAGGAGATGATCACAGTGGTTCTTTCTGCCTTTGCAATTGAATCTATAAGCATATGAGCAGCCCCATCAAATTCAGTAGGACAAGTTGCAGTGTTTTGCTGGACGGGGACTCGAGCACGCTGCACCTGGCACGATAGTGCTCACTTCCTTCGCAAGTCACATCCTGGTCTCTTCTCCATTAACCTCCCAACAGCCATTTCAGATGGAGGAAGGAATTTCCCAGGTAATTAGTATATTTGCTTTGCCTCTGTCCTGCAAACAATGCATTTTATATCTGGCAATTAAATTCCCAATATTTAGGTTATAAGAGCCCAAACTGGTTTATTTAGCCTTATGTCACATGCTTCCAAGTAACCTTACCCTGGGGTCTTGTGTGTCTGGGCAGCAGTTTGCACAGAACAATACTGACATTAATAGAAGAAGAACCGTTTTCACTGAGCTTTCACGATTTTTCAGTCTTTAGCTTCAAGGATGGCAAAACCGACTTTGAGAACGGTGAATCAGGCTACCTCTAATTCTAGGTTTGTCCATTCCTGGGGGAGTTGGTTTAAATCACATTTTCAGTCAATGGTAAATGTGCATAACGTATTCAAAACAACTGCACCTTGTTCCAAGGGGCAATGGAAATATGCAATCATACCCACCTCCTTCAACGAAAGAAGTGAAGATTTTGAGAAACGGATCAAACTTGAGGAACGTGGAGGGGTCTATTTCAAGAGTGGGTGAGGTTCTGTGGCCTGCACTATGCAGAAGGTCAGACTAAATGATCACGATGGTCCCTTCTGACCATAAAGTCTATCAGTCTACGAGCACACAAGCCTGTTTTTTATAGTACAGCTTTATTCATGCTGTCTGTTGTTACACATCGGTTCCCTAGGGAGGTGGTGGAATCTCCATCCTTAGAGGTTTTTAAGGCCCTGCTTGACAAAGCCTTGGCTGGGATGATTTAGTTGGTGTTGGTCTTGCTTTGAGCAAGGGGTTGGACTAGATGACCTCCTGAGGTCACTTCCAATCCTGATATTCTATGATTCTAGGTTTCTTAAACCACTTCTACAAACCAGGTATGTGCTCGTTTCCAATAAAATGTTCACATGACAGCTATTCTAGAATATGATTCAATACAAAGATGCAGCGTGAAATGAACCGCCTAGCCAAATCATAGAGATTTACAAATAATTCTTTTCTCCCTGTTTTTCTAAATGCAGCAATAAGGAATTTTTCTGAATCTGGGGCCTGACTTTGCCCTCAGTTACACTGGTATAAACCAGGAGTAAATCCCCTGAAGGCAATAGGCCTTACTCTCCATTGACCTACACCGTATCTAGTCACTTACACCAGTGGACAGCTTCCAGGTCAGAACAATAGCATTTTGCACTGGTGGCTGTCACTGTGTAACAGAGCCGAGGGCCCAATGAATTCTCAAGTGCCAGAGTGATGCATGGGAGACCAGCATCAGGACCCCCATTCACAGGTATGGAAGAGGCAGAAGGTGCATACACTACAAAAATGGTTACCTATTAGTGGCTATTAGATACATGAAATGTACATCCCGCACTTCTAAAGGAAATGGGAATAGCAAATGAAAGAGCATTAGCCAGCTTTTGTATAAACTCCCTAACGCAGCTTCAAAGTGAAGGAAGAAAGGGATGAAAGCGACTAGCAAAGCTTTTTAAAACAGGTTCAGCTCACATTAGGATAGTTAGCTTGGCATCGGGCGTAGGAGAAAAGCCTTGGAAACCAAGCTGGCAATGCTATATAAAATCACAACTTTATGATAAGCAGCTAGCATGGCCCCAGGAGATCAAAACTCCGTATCAGTAACTCGGTGAAGTTCCATAACTCCGCAGCACAAAGCCCTAGGGAGAAACCATTTTCCCCACCATAGTTGCAGCCAATAATTCAGTCTGAAGAGTCCCAGTCAGGCCTCACATCCAAGCTCGTCAGTGCTATTCCATAACCCTTCTGCCCCGGTGGCTTGTCTTCTGTGTCTGTGCCCCTCTCACCCTCTCCTACTGGATTCTCCATCTCCATCCACCTTCCAGAGCCTCCCATGTACACAAGACAGCAGAGTAGGTCATGCTACGTATCGCTATAATGCAGCTACCTCGCCAATGTATCCCCACCCTCAGCATCACCGCTGAACTTGCCTTGCCTCACTTCTACTCTGACAATGTCCAATCTGAGGGAGCAGTCAAGATCTGGTGAGAAGCATCACCCATGCAAGTGGACTAAGGGAGGTATTGAGAGAGTGTGGCAAGGCGTCTCCTCAGTCTCTGCTGCTTTTAGCCCTGGTAAGACAGGCTCAGGTAATGCAGTCCCCCTTGGGACACAGGGGAAGTTTGCTCCCCGTATCTCCACCAGTCCTGGTTAGCGAATTCTTACCCCCTTGTGGGAGAAAGTACTGTCTCTCCTCCTGGAAGGTCTCGCTGTTTTGCTGCTCCTGCACTCCTGGCAGCAGGGCTTCTTCTCTCTCTGCTCTTCCCCCTTCCTTCCACAGGGAAGGGTTTAAAAAGGTCTCAGGCAGCCCCAAGTTGGAATCAGCTGGTCCCAATTAACCTCAGGTAGCTTCTGCTAGCCCAATTGCACATTTGGAGGGATTTGCAGTCAGCCCCGCCTTCCTCAAGGTGTCGAGGACTGCTTCCACCTTTCCCAAGTGTGTCTCCCAATCTGGACTATGTATAATGACGTCATCAAGATAGGCGGCTGCATACTTGCCATATGGACACAATAGTTTGTCCATGAGCTGTTGGAAGGTTGCAGGAGCCCCATGTAAACCAAAAGGGAGGACAGTGTATTGATACAGTCCCTCTGGTGTTGAGAAGGCCGTCTTCTCTTTGTCGGCCTTGGCCAAGGGAATTTGCCAATAACCCTTAGTCAGGTCAAGGGTGGACAAAAATCGTGCTTTCCCCAGTCGGTCAATTAACTCATCTACCCAGGGTATGGGGTACGCATCAAATTGGGACACCTCATTCAGTTTCCGGAAGTCATTGCAAAATCTCATACTGCCATCCGGTTTAGGTACAAGGACCACTGGGCTTGACCATTGGCTATGCGACTCTTCAATGACTCCTAACTTCAACATTTTCCTGACTTCTGTTTTGATCTCTTTTCTTTTCGCCTCCGGGACCCGGTATGGCTTGACATTCACCTTCACTCCAGGCTCTGTGAGGATGTGATGGTGAACCTCAGTAGTCCTGCCTGGCTTTTCCGAGAACACGTCCCGGTTGCGCTTGATCATGTTGATCACCTCAGATCGTTGGTCAGGGGTCAATTCTTGGGATATTCTCACTTGGCCAGGTGGGTTGCTCTCGGGAGGAGGTGACTCTAGAGTGACCACATGAGCTTCTCTGTCTTGCCAAGGTTTCAACAGGTTTACATGATAGATTTGCTCCAGCTTCTGGCATCCAAGCTGTTGGACCTTGTAATCGACTTCTCCAATGGCTTCTATTATCTCATATGGCCCCTGCCATCTGGCCAGGAGCTTGCTCTCTGCTGTGGGTACAAGCACCATTACTCGATCTCCCACCTGGAATTTTCAGATCGTCGCTTGACGATTGTAGTATGTTTGTTGGGCCCCTTATGCCCTTTCCATGTGTTCCCGCACTATGGGGCTGACTTGGGCTATCCTGTCTTTCATCTGCAACACAAGCTCGATGAGGTTTTTCCCTGGGTTCGGCTGTTCTTCCCAGCTTTCCTTGGCAATGTCCAGTATGCCGCGGGGGTGGCGACCACATAACAGTTTGAATGGGGAGAACCCAGTTGAAGTCTGTGGTACCTCCTTTATCGCAAACATTAGGTACGGTAACAGGGTGTCCCAGTTCTTCCCATCCCGGCTCACCACCTTTCGTATCATGTTCTTCAATGTTCTATTAAAACGCTCGACGAGGCCGTCTGTCTGCGGATGATAGACTGATGTCCTTAGGGTCCGTATGTGGAGCATTGCACATAGGTCCTTCATTAATTTAGACATAAAGGGAGTTCCTTGATCCGTCAGGATCTCTTTGGGTATTCCCACTCTAGCAAAAATTTGGATTTATTCTTTAGCTATGATCTTGGATGTAGTGTTCAGTAGGCTTCTGGTTCTGGTTCAGGATTCTCGTTCCTCTCCTCTTATCTGCTCTCCTTTCTCGCCAAGTCTTCCTTGGCTTCCCAGGGGGTGAGAATAAATCCTGGGCAAATTCATGGAAGGCTGGGGGGGTCACTAACTATCAAGGCCATCCCATTGCTCTCTGGGTCGTTACCACCTTCTGACTCCCCTCCAGGAAGTAGATTGCTGAACCCTGGGAAGTCTCGTCCTATGAGGACTGGGTAGGGGAATTTCGGGATCACCCCCACCATCACCTTAGTGGGGTTTCCCAAGACCTCCATTTTTACTGGGATGGTCGGGTAGTAATTGACATCCCCATGGACACAGGATATCCCTGCGCGCTTGGCCCGGGATAGTTGATCATACCCGACCAGCTTTCCTGAGACCAGTGTGACTGCACTTCCTGAGTCTACTAATGTGGTGGTCTTTATGCCATTCATTTTAACTGACCTAGTATATCTATGAGGGACCATCGCTACCCCTTCTAGATTTATCAGGTCACATGGCTCTTCCAGATTTCCCAGGTCACATTGCATGGGCTCCTCTAGGTTTGGGCATTGGGCAGCTATATGCCCTATCTCTCCACATGCATAACATCGGTATCCTGCTCGGGGCAGCCCCCTAGTTTTCGGGCTGTGAGGCCTTACCCCCCGAGTCTTTCTCTCCCAGTCCCCAAGTCCCTCTGAGTACTCTGGCTGCTCTTCGGCCTCCTTCCTCCCCTCCACAGTTCAGCCCGGAGCTACAGCAACTCGAGCCCTTGGTACATAGACTTGCCTCCTATTCTGGCGCCTCCCTTCCCCAGTGGTCTGAGAAAGTTCCTGCATTGCTAGATGTCTCTTTACGAGGGCAACTAGCTCATCATAGGAGGAGGGATCATTTTGACTGACCCATCTTCGTATGTCCGGCGGTAGCCCTCTCATGTACCTGTCCAGCACCAGGGTTTCCACGATTTCCTCCGGCCGGTGGGTCTCGGAGCGCAGCCACTTCCTGGCTAGATGGATCAGGTCAAACAGCTGAGACCTCGGGGCTTTGTTGACCCCGTATTTCCACTCATGGAACCGTTGTGCTCTTACAGCTGTCGTCACGCCAGACCTCGCCAGGATCTCCACCTTTAGCTGGGACTAATCTGAAGCTGCTTCTGTTGTCATATCAAAATATGCTTTCTGTGCCTCCCCACACAGAAAAGGAGCCAGAATACTGGCAAGGAGGTATGCCTCCACGTCATCATCCATCGTCATCTTCGGTAAGTAGTGACCTGCCCGCAGGGGCCGAGTCCCAGGGGGGCCGTGCGCTAGGGTGGTCAGGGCCTTTAACTGGTTCACAAGCTCATGCAGGGTGGCTCGATCCTGAGCCGCCTGGCTCATCAGTAGTTGATTTGTCTCCTGCTGTACTCGCACTGCCTCCTGCTGGGCAGCTATCTGCACCCTGGTAGCTTCTTGTTGGGCCGCAGCGGCCTGCACCAATGCCTTCACTACATCCTCCATTTTGGGTTCGAATCCCACTTCTGACACCACGTGTGGCAAGGCACCTTCTCAGTCTCCTCAGTCTCTGCTGCTTTTAGCCCTGGTAAGAAAGGCTCAGGTAATGCAGTCCCCCTTGGGACACAGGGGAGGTTTACTCCCTGTATCTCCATCAGTCCTAGTTAGCGAATTCTTACCCCCTTGTGGGAGAAAGTACTGCCTCTCCTCCTGGAGGGTCTCGCTGTTTTGCTACTCCTGGCAGCAGGGCTTCTTCTCTCTCTGCTCTTCCCCCTTCCTTCCACAGGGAAGGGTTTAAAAAGGTCTCAGGCAGCCCCAAGTTGGAATCAGCTGGTCCCAATTAACCTCAGGTAGCTCCCCCCTCAGCTGATTCTAATTTGCTACCTTGGTAACCTTTCACAGCTGAACCTGATTGACCTGTGGTTGCCTCTCAGTTGATAAGGAGGAGGCTCTTTTAGCCTTCTGGTACTGATTCCTACCCCTCCCTTGCAGCTGTCTGTCCTGAGTTTATCACAAGAAATAGTGTCATCTAGTGGATAGGGCACTGGACTGGCAGCTGATTTCCTGGCTCTGACACTGACCTTTTGTGTGATCTTGGGAAAGTCGCTTCACTATGCTGTGCCTCAGTTTCCCCCTCATGCCTTTTGTCTGTGTTGTCTATTTAGAGTGTAACTTCATCAGGGCACATCTCTTACTATGTGTGTGTACAGCGCCTAGCCACAATGGGGCCTTGATCTCACTTGGGACCTCTAGGTGCTATTTAAAAATTAAATAACTAAATTAAATAGCTCTGCCTTCCAATATTCATTCAAATTATTCATATTAATATTAATTCATATTAAATGCTCTGCCTTCCAGTATTCAAACTTCCTCCGCTGTCCTCCCCAGTGCTTTTATAGCAGCCTCGTCTCAACCCTGGGAATAAGTTAACCCCAGGTGACAGCCACTCTGAAATTAACTTGATTTATCAGGGATCGTTTCTAACTCATACAAGGCTTTCAGGAGCAAACATGATGTCTCTGCAGATCTCCAGCTCGCAGGATCAGAACCTGCAATAGAACCCAGATCTTCCACATGGTAATGAAAAGCAATATTGCTCTGGCCACCAGGATGGCAGCAACTAGATTATTTTGAGAGCTTTACTGCCGTAGAAACCCAGAAACACAAAAAGGCCTCACATACAAGAGTTTTTAAATCATGTAACCATTTTATACTGAAGATTGACACCTGAAGTGTTGCATGAAAGAATTAATGGAATCTATGCAGGCAAACGGACTCAATCCGGTAGGCCATTTCTGTCACTAAACTGTAGAGCCATTGACATCTACGTCAATTTACACCAATGAGGGTCTGGCCCAATTATCCTACTTCGGTTGCATATGCTATTTATGAGCCCATCCTCCAAGTCATTAGTTTGTTCAGTTGACCTTCACCGCACTCATTCTTTCTACTGATTTCTCTTCCTTCTCCAGTTTTGTATCATCAGCAATTATCAATAACCTCTACAGCACATTCTCTCCATCCAAGTCATTGGCACATCAGATAAGTGCAGACAATAAGCAACCTTAGTTACCCAGCTCTTCCACCAGGAGGCATCTCATACAGACGCACTTGCTATTGTCAATCTCCAAGCCAATTCTTTATCCCCACAAAGAAGCTCATGGCTACAGAGTTAATTGTGATTATTTTGGGATCTCGGTCAGACACGGCCGCAATGTCTCATCCTTCTCATCTACACTGAGGTGGAGCAAATCCAAGTCTGTGTCCCACAGTGCTAGACGCATGGTGCAAAATACTGTACCTGATGTCCCCTCGTGCCTGGTGCACCCACTACATACATGGCTTCTATGTCACAAGCTCTCAGGCGAGTGCTTCAGGGACAGATTTTCAAAGATACAAAAGACAATTAGACACCTAAAATCTGCCTGGTAGATGCTCCAAGCACTAGGCCCTATGGGCTCTACTCCCTGATTGGTCACAATAAGCACTTCACCAATCATCTTCAACATCTTGCTCCTCTCACACACCTACACCTGCACCTCACCACCTGCCTTTCAACTACCACAGAATCATCCCCGCCTGGCAGTTTTCCTACAGGATGCTCCAATATAGCACTAGCCTTGGCTTTTGAGTCCTAGATTCGAATCCTGGTCTGCCACAGCCTCCCTCTATGACCCCCAGGCAATTCACTTAACCTCTCTATGCCTCAGTTTCCCTTCTGTACAGTGAGGATAATAGCACTGCCCTATCTTACAGGGGTGTTATGAGGATAAATACATTAAAAATGTGAAGCACTTTGAGATCTGCTGATGATTATAATAGGTATCATTATTATACCCTCTTTGAGAAGGAGGAAAAGAGCAGCAACAGATTCATGGCACAGCCCTCTGCTGATTATTATTGCTCAGACCAGTCACTATGATAACAACAAAGCTAAAAAGAAAACGGTCATGGTATTTTCTATGAAAAATTTCAAAAGAAATGAAGAATGGTCCATTTTTTTCCCAAAAAATTTCCCAGGTTTTTTATGGAAAACCAAATGACGAATTTTTGGGGCTTTTAGTTAAAAAAATTCATTTTTTGCAGAAATTTTTTGTTGAGGAAAAAAGCCCACGTTTGCTCAAGGAAAAGTTTCAGTAGAAAATGTTCAAGCAGCTCTAATCAATCCCTTTCAGGGGAGCTGTAATGTAACACAGAGACCTTCCCTCCTAAGAGCCTGGTCTGGCAAACACTTATGCATTGTAGCTTGGGGAGACACATGGATGTTAATGGCACTACTCACAGGCATAAGGTTACTCATGTGTCTCTTTCTGCAGGACTGGGGCTTAGTCACTGATTCAAACATGGCCAAAAGTTGTTTGCCAGCTGAGGACCCTTGTGAAATGCATTGCTGATCTGATTCCATTTCCTAGTAAACAAAACGTCCACACCACAGAAAACCTACCACCACATCTGACCTCCAGTGGTGATCCAGGAGAAAGCGACGAATAAATAGGTCTTTGCCGTCCCAAATTACCCCCCTCAAGCCTAAATGAAGTTCCTAAACAGCACTGCTGGGGCAGCATGAGGACATCCGAACTGCTATTGGCTTATGCTGTACCTGTGTCTATCTATGAATGATGACGTCAGGCCCCTGCCATCTTTCACAAACCATACATTCCCTTAAAGAAAAAACCGCTCTGCTTCTCCTCACCAGCTACTGTATAAATAAACACACTGCTCCGAAGAGTCTCCTGCTGCTAGGCACTGAGAATTAGAAAAGTTTCTGTAAGTGTCTGGAAAAGGAAGAGCCAGGGCTTCTCTGGCCAATCTGAGGCAAAGGGCCATTCTTGTTCAGGAATAGAAGAATGGGAGGGAGAGCAACATTCACGTGTTTACAGACAACTCAAAAGTAAGTCGACAGCAAACGATCCCAACAAAGGAGACCCACAAGCCCAAACTGTGTTGCTCATTAACATAGGCTTATGTCTGGCCCAAAAAAAGAAAAACAAACCCAACCCAGTCCATAGTGTACTATATAGCCATAAAGGAGAGCTCAGCTTTCTATCATTCTACTCTTGCAACAGCATATAGATGTCATAAGCCCAGAAGACAAGATTCCCTCTTTAGAGGGGTGGGGCCTGAAGTCCTTACTCAGGCAGAACTCCCATGGAGGTTAGAGAAGACAGCGTTTCCCTGCCTAAGCTGACTGTAGTGCAAGCTTCAAACCAGCAGAAATGGTGAAAAAAACAATATGCATTCTGTAAGTTTCCAGCGTTACCGGTCCACAGATGAGGATTTTTAAAAAATACAGGGGGTGTAATCCTGGCCCCACTGAAATCAATGACAGGTTTGCCATTGATGTTACTGGGGTCAAGATTTCGCCCTGACAGTCAGGAGAACCTTGGACATTTCCCTGGCTCTGATACTGACCTGCTGGGTAACCTTGGGCGAGTCACTTCATCTCTGCGTGTTTGCATTTTTCTCTCTTGTCGACTGAGACCTCAATCCTGCAGACATTTACACCTGTGCTTAACTTTACTCCCAAGAGTACTCCCTGAACCAATGGAACTAGTTAAGCACAGGTGTAAGTGTGTGTAGCACAGGAGCATTAGACTGCATCTTCTTTGGTGCAGGGATTGTGTCTCATTGTGTGTTAGTACAGCACCTAGCGCAACAAAATCTCACCACTTTTAATTGGGGCCTTTAAGCCCTAAAATAATACAAATGAGAAGAATAATGGAGGAGAAGCATTAGAACACGGGCACTGCTCAGGAGGTGACTATGTCTGAAGAAAAAAAAAAAATCCACGTGAACAACGAAGATACCTGCTCACATATTGTACCTAATAGTCTAAGTGATCCTTCTTTGAGTGCTATGGATATTTTCCCTTCGGATGGAGAGGCTGCCTGCCTGCCTAGAAAAACAAAAGACTGTCCTGAACTTAAATGTCCCTCTTCACTAGTTCCACTAACCACTCAACACTGCACTCTAACACAAACTGGAGGGGGGGAGCAGTATTAGTTTCTAATGCATTAGCAGTTTTGCTGGCAGGCACAAGGGGATACTGCTCCCGTAAGGTGCATTTTTCAAATCCTTTCCTTCCATGATGCTTGGAAGGGACCCTGTTCCACTTGCCTATGTCGTGAAAAAACACGCCGCGGGAACAGATAAACATCTAGGACTAAATACTCTAGATAGGTAATGACTCATGACACAAACTGGCCAGTCTTAGAAGGACCAAGAAAGCCTGCAAGCTACACGGGAGACTCCTTTCCAGGAAGCAGGTCCAGTGAGGACGGAAAAGAAACAGCTGAGGCTACTAGCCACAGCACTTCAGCTTTAGGTTCTCTGAAGGGTTCTAGAAAGGGTTATCTCACTATGGGTGAGAGAACGGACTTCTCCTTCTCTCGCATTACTCATATGACTCCCCCCATTACTATAACAGCTGCTACTTATGCTTAACAGGAATCATGGGGTCATTTTTAATACTTATTTAGGGACCTCCATGAGAAATATTTACCTGTCATGAGCACACATGGTTGTGCCACCCACTTCTTGTCTTTTTTCACAGTAGATGCCAGTTCTTTAGAAGGCGCTCAGGACCAAAGAAAGGCCTCTATTAACTCAGGAGGAAGAAATGTAAAGGCTATTGACCTCTTAACAGCCATCAATTGGTTGAGCAGGAAGGGGGGAAATAGTCAGACAAGTTTAGCCTGTTTTCAGAGCATAAAAGACGTTTTTTTTCCTATGAAAAAACACTACAGATCTGGAGACATCTTTTGGGGAAAGACTCTTAAGTTCCCCTTTCAACCTTCACCCGACTCCTACACAAACAGCAGTCTACTACCCAGAGATTTTGGAGAGATGTAGTTTTGTTGTTCTTGTTAACATATTCCTCTTTCCCCTGCCCTGCTCAGTTTTCCTGTTGCTGAAGTTGTCTGTAAATATAATCTTCTGCACAAAGTCATTTTTAAGAGAGTAAAGCTTTTTACTATTTCAGTGTGTTTAGATTTCTCAGGTGACTTGTTGCAGGCACCTGCGGGGAATTCCGGGAATGGGTGGGCTATAAAAGCTAGCCCCAGGGCATTGGCTGCCAATTTTGAGTGAGAAATGAGCAGGCCTGCTACAGTAGGGAGTAGACTGTTTGCTGGTATCACTTATATGGAGTCTGCTAATTTCTAATGAATTGAAGTTACACTCAGTTTGTGGGAGTCAAGTCAAGTTTACTGAGATGAGTGAGTGTGGATACAGCCCTTCCAGCTCTGGTAACAGAAGATCTCTGCTTAGGGTGACCATACATCCCGTTTTGGCCAGGCCAGTCCCTTTTTTAAGCCCTGTTCTGGCTGTCCGATGTTCTTTTCAAAAGGAGGCATTTGTCCCATTTGCTCTTGCTGGCTCAGTCAGTTGGCAAGAGCAAATGGGACAAATACCCATTTTAGTCACAAAAAAAAAAGCGTGGTGTGGTGTGGAGGGACGTGGGGGGTGTGTGAAGATGCCAGTCCCCTGCGGGGGAGGGGAGCGTTCTAGTATGGGGGGGCAGCAGGGTTCCAGGGACAGGCAACAACTTCTTGAGGGGCACCCCTGCAGGGTTCCAGTGACCAGCAACAGCCTCAGAGAGTGGGGCAGGGCGCAGCTACCCAATCAAGTGCCAGGAGGTGTTCAGTTTTCTCTCTGGGAAATACGGTCAACCCCTCTCTGCTGTTGTACCGTGTGCACTCTTTGCCCTGGGGACAGGAGCCTTGCTCAGCTTTAAACAGAGAGAAGCAGGCTGTGGGGGGGGTGTCCTTATTCTGCCCGAGGGAAAGCAGGTAAACTAGGCAGGAGGCTTTTTGGATCACTCTCTTCTGCCCGCCTAAATTCCCCCTGCAGTTTCAATACCCTTTTTGGCATCCTTTCCTAAACGGTTGTAGAGCGCTGTTGTGTTACATAGCATGTTTCACCCCGGAGGTGGTCGCACCTCCCTGCGGCTAGAGTGATTCCTCTTATGGCTTTATATCCTTAGGCCCCAGTCTGGCATTGAGCTCTGGGTGGGGGCGGGGATGTGCCACACAGAGCAGTTGCGGTGGGGTGGTGGTTTGCAGTGGATTGGGATTCTTTGGCACTTCCAGAGGACAGTGGCTATGTAAATATTAGATGGTACAAATCTTTAACTACAGAAGGGGGCAAACAAAGCTCAACCCATCCCCCCAGGACACTTTTTTATAGCATAAAACTAGGAGAGTCATGCAGCTGGTATAGGCTGAGATCATGGCACACCCCAGGGGCTCCTTGATCCCATCATTCTCCCCACAAGCTCTATGGGCACCCCCTCCACCCTTCTATTTCAGGGACTCTCTGAAATTCATCCCATCTCCATCTGGCAGGGGTTCTGGCAGCCCCCATTCCTCCCATCCCCCATAGTAGAATTCCCCCAATATCCCCTCACCAGAGGGTTCTGCAGTCTCCTCTAATTTCAGGGTCCCCCCCATTTCACCCCATAGCAGGGGTTGTATGCCCCAGTTCTCCCACCTCATAGCAAGATCCTCCAATATACCTCCAGCAGGGGCTCTGAACCCTCATTACCCTCTTCCTCCCATTTCCCCCTCCTTTCCTCTATGCCAGCTGGTCTGCCTGCCCCTCATTCCCACCTACCAACCATGCTAGGAGCTCTGTATGACTCCTTTTCCCCATAATAGGGCCCCCATCTCAGCCCCCCACTGCCAGGGCTCTGTTTGCTCCCTTCCCTCCTCCATGCTCCATTCCTTGCATTCTGACCTCCTGTCCTCCACTCCCCGTCACTACTTCTCTTTCTGTCTGGGAGAGAAGCCATTCAGGCTGTAAACATATTAATTAAACTCTGTCGGGAGGATGGACAGAGGTGGGATAGAAGCGTTGCTATGCCAGAAGCCATTAACGGGTGCCATGGACCAACTGTAGCGGTGCTAAACAACGGGCAGAGGCCTCATATGTCTCCCATGTTCTGCCTTTTGGTTTGATTTTTCCCCAAATCAGCAGGGCGCTGGCCACTGATGCTTCGAATGTTCCCAGAAATGTTGGAGTTCAACGGACGTGGTGTTCAAAAGTTATCACGCTACAGGAAGAGAAATGCCATTAAGCTGAGTGTAAGGTCCTCACAAGCTCAGCCAACAATACTGAAAACCCACACTGTAATTCTCTCTCTCACACACAAAAAGAGGTGAGGACCACAATTTATAACCCCGTCAAGATACATGCATTACTCTATAGGGGCCACAATGCCTGGCCTTTCCATAGGCGCACAGGATCCTTCCCCCTCCTGGGTTAGCCCTTGTAACGACCAGACAGAGTTACCATCCCTGCACTCAAGGGAACATAGAGACAGCGCTGCCCATACTCTCCCACGTGTGCATTGCTCAATATGGACCGGGAGGAGGTGGGGTGGAACAGGTGCAGCAGGCAATAGGAAGCAGGATGTACCCCCTTAAGGGATGGAGCAGTGGGCATGTTCCCCTTGTGAGCTGAGAAGTTGCAGGAGGCAGAACCCCCGGGGGTCCCCTTGCAGTGGTATAACTTACAGGGCAGATTTTCTAAAAAAAACTCAGCTCCCATTTAGACACTACATTTGAATGGCTAAGAAGGAGCCAACCTCTTTGAAAAAGCTGGACTTAAAGGCATGCTGTAACCCCTAAGCCACTGTTTCTTAACCTTTTTGATACCAGGGACCAGCTTGCTCCCTTCCTAAACTGTGTCAGGGAGATCTCAGGGACTAGTACCGGTCCGCGGACCAGCTGTTGACAAACATTGCCCTAAGCAACCACACAGTCTGGCTATTATAATGATTGTCCTCCTTTTCCTTTCCCCTTCCCCTCCCCATCTGTTTTTCTTGTATCCATTTATTAAGCCATGTCTTTATTTAGATTGTATGACCTTTGTGGCACGGGCTGTGTCTGCTATTAGTGCTCAATGCACTTTTGGCAGCTGCAAAATAAACAATCATCAAGCAGGAGACACTGGTTCGGGGTTTCTGTGGCCTCCAGCCAAATCTCTTCCAGCGTCCCGCTCGAAAGAGGAAAAGGGAAATGTGTAGTTGGTTGAAACATTGCTTCATTTGCGTGGCTCACTGAGAAAGTCTGTGTCCATCCGATAACAAGACTTCCTGCATCCC
This sequence comes from Gopherus flavomarginatus, assembly GCF_025201925.1. Lineage (NCBI taxonomy): Eukaryota > Metazoa > Chordata > Testudines > Testudinidae > Gopherus > Gopherus flavomarginatus. The sequence goes on along the minus strand of NC_066626.1, from coordinate 18,515,485 downwards.
ATACAAAGCCGACAGAGATGCATTAATATTGACAAGGGCACAGATTGTTTGCTGGAGTTTCTGTTGTTTCTGAATCTAGTACCCAACCTTTCTTAAAGAGATAGTACAGAGTAATTTAGGCCTAAGAAAATAAAATCAGGTTGTGTCTTTAAAAAAAAAAAAAAAAAGCAAGCCTATTTTTTCATTATTTATTTCTAACACTTCAGTGAAAACTGTTCCTTTTTTTAGATTAACCAGTCTCCCAATAAACTAGCAATCCAAACTGTCTAGTACGTGAGAACCTGCAAATGCAACTAACCAGAAAGAACCAGAACCAGATCTTTCTTAGTCAATCTGAAGGAAATGAAAAATGTAAACAAGTGTACTTTTAAACCCAAGAACAAGTAACAGCAGTGAGGGAATATTTTTAAAAATATGGGCCAGATCCTGAGCTGGTTTTAAAATGATACAGATCCACTGAAATCAATGGAACTAGGCCAGTTTACAGCAGCTGCAGATCTGGGAGATAGCTGTTTCCTTTTCAAGACAAGATCAATGTTAAAAAGAAATCATTAGTAAAACCAATGAAGCACCTGTACGTACCAGTGTTTCCTTGAACGTCCTCTCCCTTATTTAGTGCGGGTGATGGGCATGAAAGCCCGGAGCAATTGGTGTCCTGACTCAACGGCGGCTGCACAGATGCACCTGTGAAGACAAGTCCCCAGTCTATGCGGCTTGCATCTGAGCGTGACCGGTTATGCCCTGGCTTGAAAGTGGAGGCTTCCTCGTTCTGCACTAGGATATCGTTCACAGAGCGGGGCCTGTCTCTCCGCCGCTGACAGAGATTAAAAATATTAAAAGTTGAGGCTTCCCTTTGCTCCACCCAGGAGAGATTATCCGGGGCTGTCTCCCTTTGCCCTGTAAACTGACCTTTGGCAGGGAACGCTTTCGGAGCGTTGGCTTCCAAGAGGCCGTTTCTGCAGCGTTCCCAAATGAGGCTGTTTTTAGCTAAGGAAGTGATGTTTCTCAGGTCTCCGCTGTTCGTTATCTGATTGAATACTTCATGTCCTACCAGCTCGGGAACCTCCTGCACCCCATACACCTCGGAGGGTTGCACAACCTTTTCCAGCTTAGCATCAAAGCTATTGAAGAAATCTTCCGTCACCTCCAAGGCCGGGCTAATGTCGTCAACTTCTAGTGCTTCCATTTCTCGTGTTGCTGAAAGGCCTGAGTTGTCAGTGCCGGTTTAGGAAGATGCTGCATAAATGTCCAGGCACAGAGGATAAAGATGCTTTAGGAAAGCTTGCGGCACCACACTGACCTAGATATGGCGGGAGAAATACAACGGCCACCAAAGCCTTTGGTGGCAAAAGCTGTTGGCATCCGAGTTTGACTTCAGATCTGCTACTTAACTTCCAGGCGGTAGGATGCCAGGGATGAATTGCTGCTCCTCCACTGTTATTTTGCTGAGTGTTAAGTTATTTACGCAGATCCTGGGAATGCAGTTAAGTTATTCATTGTAACCAGTTCATGGCAATCTGGAGTCCCTGTAAAGCAGAGCACAGAATCATTTTAATAAACCTGCTTTCATTTAAGTGAAGCTGTTTAATCACTTGATTTTTCCCGCTGTCATCATCCCCTCTTTCCTTTTGGCATCAAAGTTACTGTGTACAAAGTTTCCTTACAGGGTTTCTGTTGTCCACTGAGTGGGAGATTACGTGTTATCACTTTTTGAATTAGAGCCTGTACGGAGCAGGGAGGGGCACCAGATAAGTGGGAGCCAAGGTGATATCATTTATTAGCCAAGATAAGCTTTTCAGAGCTACAGTGAAAGGTGTTCTTTATTAGCTTTCTGTGATACGGTGACCTATGGAATGCTTGGTGCAGGTTTCTATGAGGATATAAGGGAATCTAAAAAAAAGCCTGGGAGACTTTAGGATGTGAGTCGTTCCGGAAATGTTAAGGCTGAACTAAGCTGTGCAGTGAATACTTTGCTATCTGGCCCTTATTATACATAGCACTGTGATCACCTGGCTAAAGAACCAGGACTGAGAGGCTAACACTGACCTGGACTCGGAATTCCGTCTTTACTTTTTGGACTATCCCAGGGCATCAGAGAGACACAGTGGGCGAGGGAATATATTTCCCCTGTTAACAGAAGCTGGTGCAATAAAACATATTCCCTCACCCACCTTATCTCACTCATATCGTGGGACCAGCACAGCCACATCAACATAGCCTATTACAGGGCACGTAAAACAGTGGTGGAAACGTAAGGGCATAGCTACACAATGCTAAACAAAATCCAGCATGTCCAGGGGCGTCATTAACCAGCAGCCCATCACCTCCACCCGGGCAACTGGCTCACTGATGTCCCTGCGAAGTGCCAAGGCAGAGAGGAGTTTTGAGGCCCAAACCTGCAAAGCGCTGAGATGGGAGTCGAGCCCTGGGCTCTCATTCTGGTACAGTAAGGGGCTGCTCCTTTCCCAAGGAGTAAATCCCTGTCTCCTCACCTCTGCTGCTGTGTCACGTCTCTTGGAGTGAGGCTCCCACTCACTATGCTCCTGTTGTTGGGGGCAGGTGCAGCTGAAATTGATCCAAATCATTGAGAAACACGCCTCTATGGATTCTTGTCACCATCCTTGGGGGGATTTCTATTCGTTTGAGTGCAGGCCTCTAGATACTGTATTTAGACAGACCTCACTAGTGCTGGAGGAAGCCAGTGTTGACACTGAATTGAAGAGATTTTCCAATAAAACTAAACACCAAATAGTTAATGTTTATTTTAGAAAAACCCTGCACTATAGTGTGTCTTTGCCATTGCAGAGGCTGCTCCCCATAGGAGGATAAAAGTCCACTACTGCTGTCAGCTAGATCAGTGGTTCTCAAACTAGGGCCACTGCTTGTTCAGGGAAAGCCCCTGTCAGGCTGGGATGGTTTGTTTACCTGCAGCGTCCGCAGGTTCAGCCGATTGCGGCTCCCACTGGCTGCGGTTCGCCGCTCCAGGCCAATAGGGGCTGCAGGAAGCGGCGCGGGCAGAGGGAAGTGCTGGCCGCCTTTCCCGCAGCCCCCATTGGCCTGGAGCAGCCAGTCGGAGCCAAGATCAACCAAACCTGCGGATGGGGCAGGTAAACAAACCGGCCCGCCCATCAGAGGCTTTCCCTGAACAAGCGGCGGACCGGCTTTGAGAACCACTGATCTAGAGCAGTTACTCCTTTAGCCCATCTGGTTGAAGCTCTACTTTTAATGTAGCAGGTCCTGCAGCTGCTCCATCCTAATAAAGAGAAGACCATTCAATTTGTTCAGAACAGAGGGGAACGAACAGTCCTCTACCGGGGAGGGTTTGTATTCCCCAATAACTTGGTTTCCACCCACCGTTTGCTCTATTGTGGCAAATTACTTATTTTACTGTTTAATAATATGCAGCCTTCTATCATCTTTGCTATCTGGGCATTAGGTGCTGCAGTTCAGAAGTGATGGCCTTTGTAAAAGGCTTTGTAAGACACATGCTTTAAAAGCAACAATATGCAAAACCAAGGTAACTTCAAACCTTATCCTGTTTTTCTTGGCTGTGACTATGGTCTTCCAATCGTCATGCTTCAGACAGCAGCTTCAAATAATATTGCCTTGCTGCATATTAACTACCACTCTGTGATGGGCACTGATTTGCTAGGCTGCTTCTGACTAATTGTCAGAGGAGGGGCCGGAATCAAAATGGTGAAGCTGAACAAAATGGGTGTAAAATGGTGTCAAATCAGAACGGGGTGTGTGTGACAGTCCCTCTGCATGGGTGTTAATGGTTACACAATGTGTGAGGCAGTGTGAGGAGAATATAGGCCCTTACACACTTATAATTGGAGAGGAGGCAAAATTAGAAGTGCATACCTACCCACGTTTGGGTTTCAAGTGAAGGACTGATCAAAGTCCATGCTGTCCCCCTCACAGTTTTCATTCTGGGTCAGACCCAAAATTGTAAAGAGTCAATCTGCCATTGCTAGTTCAGGTGTAGCTCCAGTCTTATGGGAATAGCTGACTCTGGGAGATTTCCAGCATCTGGGGCCCAAATCCATCTTGTGAAGTTTCAGTGCTGTCAAAACTGAACCTTAAACCGTATTCAAGCTTGAATAAGGATACCAAACCCTAGCCTGATCCTAACCCAGATCTGGACATCAACTCTGTGGTCCATCTCTACAGCTTGAGGGAAATTCTGGCTCCACTGAAGTCAATGGGAGTTTTGCCATTTGTGACAGATGTGGCAATTTCCTAAAATATCTGTGGGCGATCTCACTGTGTTAAGTTTATGCATCGTTCTGGGCCACGGATTATATGTAATTTCACGGGGGAGGGTGACCCCAGCCCTCCGGGAACTAAAAACAGTGTGTGTGGTGGTGTGTGGGGGGGATTATGGGGCAATTCATTCAGGTTTTCACACCTCCAGAGAGGTACCACCACCTGCGCAGGCTCCCATATACTGGTTCAAACTGGATTCTCCAGAGACCAACAGACAAAGAAGAGACTTTTGGATAAATAGCTTGAGTTTAAAGTGAGTAAGGGCCTTCTGTCCAGGGAGGCACACAATCCTTGCTGAAGGATTGTAAGTACTTGGCCCACTGCTGGGTGATCTCTGATAAGCTGATTAGCATGCTTGTAGGTTCTTTTACTGGTTTAGTGTTTTTTCTCTGTGACTTTCCCCTTAAGAATAAATGTGCTTGCTTAGAAAGGGCTGTGTGGGGACTTATAACTGTGGCACTTACGCTGTTTGTAGCCTCTGAGGAGAACGGGAAGCAGGCCTGCTTAGGCAGTCTGGCTTGCTGGGGAACTCACAGTGCAGGCAGGGAGCTGTGCAACCTGGAAATACTCCAGTCAGGAAGGAGAGCGACGCAGGTCTCCACCAAGAGAGTGGGGAGCCTAGAGTGCATGCAGTGGCCCTGAACTATGACACCACTGACTTCAGCTGGGCTGGGATTCCACCCCGTGTTTCACCACTAATATGCAGCCATCTCTGAAGAGGAGGGCAGCAGCAACACAGAGCATAGGTGCTTATTGACCGCTCCCTGCCCCAAATCTCCTCTTGCAAACCAATAAAACGAGAGTGTCTTGGGATAACTGGGCAGGCACCATACCCAACACCTGCAGAGCACAAAGCAGAGCAAGGAATAACTTCCATGGGTTGCAAAGGGAGCTGCATTTTTTACCTCCTCAGCCAGGACAAGCACGTGAGCAAAAGGCCTTTGCATGGGAGAAAACAAATGGCGGGAGAATAATAATAATAGCCGTAACCCACCCACCCTCAAATCCTTCACTGGCATTTCTTTATGAGAGATGGCTCATACCAGGACTGCTTGAGATTCATTTACAAATTTGCAGTTAGTGTTAGCTTAGACAGAATCAGCAATGAGATATAGTCAAATGCCAAACACTGCAAGCAACAGGCTGGCCCACACAAAGAGGCCATTTCACCAGCAGTGCAGAGAACCCAGCCCTGCTCTCATTTGATGGATTTAAACAATCTGAACAGCAATGATTGCAGAAGGGCTTGTGACCCGTCCCAGAGACGTTTCAGGGGAAGACAAGGGGCAGCAAACCACACAGTCACTTTGTTTTCTAGTCTGCATCAATACAAGAAAAATCACTCAACGTACCCAAGAAATTGTGCACTTTGCAGGTTTATTACCAAACACTGGAAACCGTTTTATGGGGCTGCAAGCGTGTCCTGCGTTTGTGGGATGAGGATTATCTCATGTCACACAACCTCCCACATTCTTGTAAAGCCATGCATTCCAGAAGCACATAGTGATACTGACTCACATGGAGACAGGATGACCTGATGCTGCATCCTGACGTGACTTCGCACCATCACCACCTTGGGATGCAGTATGCCCAGCACAAACTGTTAAAAAAGGTCACGTCAGTGGGGAGTGGTTATCCCTTTCCATAATCTGGGGAGTGCTTCCTTAAAGAACGAAAGGTGCTACATAAATGCACAGTGAATTATCAGTCATGTTTAGCCACTACACTGATACAGCCTCTAGAAGGATCCCTTACATTGACTGCATCTGTCAACGACAAACTCTAAGAGTTCCACTCAGGCTTTTGCATCTACTTGGATCAAATGAAACTCGATTCCGGCCCCCAGATAAACAAACACGGGAATAGGAGGGATCCAGAGACGAGTAACTCAGAGTCCATATGAAGAGAAAAGGAAAAGAGTAGCACTGTTTAGTTAAGGGAAGAGATGAATAAAAGGAGGGTCTGATCAAGGCATATAAAATAATGAACGCCATACAAAGAATCAATCAGGCGTTCCCATTTACTCTTCATAATACCAGAACAAAGGGAACATTCAGTTACATTCAAAAGCAACACATTTAAGACTGACAAATGACGGGAAGTATCTAACTTGTGGAGCGCTATGCTACAAGACCTTGGCGGCTAAGCGGCACTTTAGAAAAATTTACCAAGTGAGTTAGGAGTCTAAGTGTCACTCAAAGTCAGTGAGACTGGAGTTCCCAAGCCACTTAGGCACATTAGAAAATTTTAACCTACAATGTTAGTAGGGAATTTTGATAACTTGGCTACAGGAAAGTGCTGAGTGCCCCCTCGCACTGCTCCGGACAGCAGTCTCCTCTGTGCAGAGCTCCTCTGTCTAGCCTTGCAACCATGAGTAGAGCCCTACCAAATTCACGTCCATTCTGGTCAATTTCACAGTCATAGGATTTTAAAAATCGTAAATTTCATGATTTCAGTTATTTAAATCTGAAATTTCACAAGTACTGTATTTGCATGGGTCCTCACTCAGAAAGGAGCTGTGAGGGTCACAAGGTTATTGTAGGGGGATTGCGGTGCTGTTACCCTTACTTCTGGCTGTTGCTGGTGACAGCGCTGTCTTCAGAGCTGGGCTCCTGGCCAGCAGCCACCACTCTCCAGCTGCCCAGCTCTGAAGGCAGCACTGCTGCCAGCAGCAGCGCAGAAATAAGGATGGCCTGGAATGATATTGCCACCCTTACTTCTGCGCTGCTGTCTGCAGAGCTGGGCCCTCAGTCAGCAGCCACCACCATCCAGCCACTCAGCTCTGCAGACAGCAGCGCAGAAGTAAAGGTGGCATGGTATGATATTGCTGCACTTACTTCTGCATTGCTGCTGGCGGGGTGCTGCCTTCAGAGCTGGGCACCCAGCCAACAGCTGCTGCTTTCCAGCTGCCCAGCTCTGAAGGCAGCGCAGAAGTAAGGGTGGCAATATCCCCTAAAATAACCTTGTGACCGCCCTGCAACTCCCTTTTGGGTCAGGACCCCCAATTTGAGAAATGCTGGTCTCGCCCATGAAATCTGTATCATATAGGGTAAAAGCACACAAAAGACCAGATTTCATGGAGGGACACCAGATTTCAAGGTCCATGACGCATTCTTCATGGCCGTGAATTTGGCAGGGTCCTAATCATGAGAGACCAGATTATAACCGGTCACCGGAATAGGACTGAATATCGCCCATCCTGTGCCACACAAGGTAATTTTGGAGGGAAATTCTATGTTTACAAGAAAAGGAAGGAATTTTTTTTTCTGGCAGGCTGTTCCTTTCTTCATGGCTGCTGCTGTAAGCTGGAACGTTAGGAATGGAGTTGAAGGAGATGGGTAAGTAAGCAGAGGGCGTGACTAGAATAAGACATAACTGGATATCTGCTGGCTAATTTGATTTTTTTTTAAAGGGTGTTTTTTTAAAATATGCTTTTTAAAACTTGACAGTCCAACTGTAAAATCCTGAGTAGCAGCATTTCACTCTTAGCGACGCTGATTTCTTTTTCCCCTTAAAGAACACGTAGGGGCAATTTTTCAGGATGATGCACAAGGATTTTACTGCCCCAAATGGTCACAGACCAATCCTTGCATTGCAAGTGGACCCCTTAGGCACTAGAGAGCTGAAAAAATGCAATGCTGTCTCATGAAACCTTGTATTTACATAGCTCCTTTCACCCAGAATGGTCCCGACGCACTTTACTAACTGCATAGAGAAATCACTCACCCACCACCAAAAGAAAGACCCTTTAAAAGTAGGCTGCTTGCCACATCAGGAACAGTTATTTTCAGAAGGAGAAATACAGACTAATTTCTTCAGCTGATGGAAGCTACGATGGGGAAGGCCAAACGTAGTTCCTGAAATTGGAACTGGGCCAGTCAAAGCCAGATGAAGGCATAGCCACTATAAGTCTGTGCCTTAGGACCCAGCTCCCTGGGTCACGTGATCACATCAGACTCTCAGCTTCTATTTAAAAATAAAAAAGGATGAAGTTTTTAGCCCTTGTGGTTGCAAAGAAAAGCTTGAAAAAGTCACCTGGGTTTAACTGATGCAGCAGCGTCTGCCTGAATCTGCAGACAGCCTGAAACACAACTGCTGCATACACCTCAACGAGAGCTTCAGTGCAAGGCTCTCTGCCAACACTACCCTAGCAGAGTGTTGTGTGGCAGGAGAAGAGAGCAGTGGGTCTCTGCCCACCAACACAAATACATCCTGGTTCCTGGGCTAAATTCTGGGGCCCTTCTCCTGCATCACTCTAGGTGGAGGCTGGGGCCACAGTGTGGGCTTGGGGGGGCTGCAGGGGCCCTGTGCTGTGGTGTGCCTAGGGTCTGGATTGCCTTAATCCAGGCCTGGGCCAGGACACCAGGAATAATACCCTGACTCTTACAAAACGTGCCATGGGATGTACAGGTATGTCTCCAGAGCACACTAAGCCCAGGTCTGTGGAACCCAGGCTTGTGGATTTGGGGTTTCTGGATTTACAACTGCTGGACCTGGGTTCCCGTATGGCACTACACCAGCCTTCTGAATCAGGTCTCTGCTTGATCTGCATCCGTGCTGCAAAATGACAGGGCTTGGATGCGAGGTGCAATGGAACTCAGGCTCTGACCCAGCCCTCTCACACGGTTCTAGGACCCGGGTCCTCAGTGCTTAGTGACCTGAGTCAGACTGATTTGTGTGTGGACAGAAAGGGGGCTTGGACTCAGACCTGATTCAGAGCCCAGGTGGGTGGGGTGGGGGGGGGTGGGGGGGAAGGGTGCAGTACAGACATGGCCTATAGTGACAAGAAGTGACCAGGGCCTTGGATTCACTTCTCATCCAAAAGACAGATTGACGCCTCTTTCGCTAGAGCTACTTTCAGAATTGCCACTCCATGAATCCTGAGATTCAGGGCCTGGTGGCCATTAATACCTAATGTCCTTTTCCATGATTCGTGCTCTAAGCCATTTCAGTCTGTAACTTTCCTTTGACAAATGACACACCTTGAGCAACCAATGCACAGGATTTTTTTTTCAGGACACCCTGCACTTTTTGCAGATCCAAGATTTTTAGATGGCTGCATTGGGTCAGGTGATCAAAATATTACCCAGAATCTAAATTAGCTGTATTGTGGTCACTTGAAATCCCTGAGAACAATACTGATCCGTGCAGCAGCACTGAAGGGTCACTATCAAACTAGTTAGCTAGCAAGACAGATCAAGTCACTACGTAAGTCCCTTTCATGATTTCAGAGAGGGAGTCTATTCAATTGGTTAGATCAGTGGCTCTCAACCTTTCCAAACTATTGTGCCCCTTTCAGGGGTCTAATTTGCCTTACGAACGCCCAAGTTTCATCTCACTTAAAAACTACTTGCTTACAAAATCAGACAGACATATACAAAAGTGTCATAGCACGCTGTCACTGAAAAATGGCTGACTTTCTCATTTTTACCATATTATTATAAAATAAATCAATTGGAATATAAATATTGTACTTACATGTCAGTGTATAGTATACAGAGCAGTATAAAAAGTCACTGTCTGTATGAAATTTCAGGATGTACTGACTTGGCTAGTGCTTTTTATGTAGCCTGATGTAAAACTAGGCAAATCTCTAGATGAGTTGATGTACCCCCTGTAAGACTTCTGCGTGCCCCCACGGGTACAAGTGTCCCTGGCTGAGAACTACTGGGCTAGAGTACAGGACTAGGCGTTAGGATTCCTGTGTTGTAATTTCAATGCTCTCACTGACTGGTTGTTATTTGACCAATAAATCTGTGCCTCGGTTTACCAATACTCACCTCTCATGAGGATTAACATTTACAAAGAGTTTTAGACTTAAGGGATGGAAGATGTCAGAGAAGTGCCAAGCATAAGTGCATGGCACGTTGTTTTCCTAGATCTATGCATGATGCAGACTAAGTAAAGCCCCCAAAGGCAGATACTAATCATCTGTAGTGGAGTAGTACCTACAGCGGCAGTCCTCAACTTTTTCTTACACAACCCCCTTTATATCGGGATGAGCCCAGGATTCCTCTCTCATCTAGGAGCAACTCCTCTCCCATCCAGCAATATGAGAAGGGCTAGGTGGTGGCAACCTCTAGTCTGAGTACCCCGAGCCAGCAGGCCTCAATCAGGGATCAGGGCCTCACTACAGTAGGTGCTGTACATACATAACACAAAAGGTGAGCCCTTGCCGCAAAGAGCTTACAAGGTAACGCAATGTATTGGGAATCGCAATTGCATACACTTAGCCTGGTTTGCTCACTGCGAGTCTTAATCTGTAAGTAGAACTTCTGCCTCTTTTCCCTTTTCACTACAGGTAGAGTGACCAGATGTCCCGATTTTATAGGGATAGTCCCCATTTTTGGTTCTTTTTCTTATATAGACTCCTATTACTCCCCACCCCATCCCAATTTTTCACACTTGCTGTCTGGTCACCCTAACTACAGGTTGACTGAAGGGAAAAAACACCCAGCCAGAATCCGGAAGTAATTTGAGTACAATAAGGGACAGCTGTCATAAGACATGCATCAGCCTTGACACGAATTCAAAATTACATAAAATAATTGTTGGATTTTATATTTAAATATATTTTGGGGGCTGGAAGAATCGAGATCACCCCCCCCCTTTTTATGTCTAGATGGGAGGTGCATACCCAAACTTTATCCCATCTCATGGGATTACAGCATGAGAAAACACTAGTCTATGGCATTCATTTTTCTTTAGTTGGGGTGGCTTATTAGATTTTGGGCCTTAAAACAGCTGCTAGTCCCGTGGTCTAACTGCTTTTCTGGCATTGGTCAGTGAGTAAATATTACAAGCCCTGGTCAATCTTAGCACAAGGAGAAGAGTCTCTAAATGACAATTTTTAAAGTACTTGTAAAAATAACAACTTCTCAGTATTAGTTAAGCATCGGAACAGGTTACCGAGGGAGGGCGTAGACTCCTTGTCCTTGGAGGTATTTAAAAACAATTAAACATCTGTCAGTGTGCAGAAATGGACTAGATCAGTGGCTCTCAACCTTTCCAGACTACTGTATCCCTTTCAGGAGTCTAATTTGTCTTGCGTACCCCCAAATTTCAGCTCACTTAAAAACTACTTGCTGACAAAATCAAACATAGAAATACAAGTGTCACGGCACACTATTACTGAAAAATTGCTTACTTCCTTATTTTTACCATATCATTATAAAATAAATCAGTTGGAATATAACTATTGTACTTACATTTCAGTGTATAGAACACAGAGCAGTATAAACATGTCATTGTCTGTATGAAATCTTAGTTTGTACTGACTTTGCTAGTGCTTTTTATGTAGCCTGTTATAAAACTAGACAAATATCTAGATGAGCTGATGTACCCCCTGGAAGACCGCTGTGTACCAACAGGGGGTATGCGTTTACCCAGATTAAGAACCACTGGACTGGATGACCTCTTGAGGTCTCTTCCAACCCTACATTTCTATGATTCCATAATATAAATCTGAGAAATCTAACTGTCCAGGAAAAGAGCTAGGCCCAGTATAAGAATTCCCCCTAGACCAGGTTACACCAGTGCCCTAAATACATACTTTACCATATCATATATATATTCTGAGACAATGCACCTAATAATTCTGGGAGAAGCTTACAAGAGCCAGAGAAAAAGCATTCTCAGTCAAAAGCTCTTTAATGCAGGATAAGCTAACAGAGAGAGAAGATTGATCTTACGTTAATCCAGCTTCATGTTGCAAAACCCAACTGCCTGCTAGATTCTTCCTGCCAAGAAGAGTGACAAGGGACCTCTAACACCCACGCATAAGAAACAACAAAGACTGTCCCCTAGAAGCTGGGAGAGGTGAAAAGCAGAATCAGCCATGATGAGGTCTATGGATATCACTAGGTGAATCTAAAGGGCAGTATTGAGTGCTGAGATGCTACAGTGCTCTAGAAGTAACAGAGAGCGGAGGGGTGGGATCCCGTTAATAATGACATGTACCTGTGCAGCTGGCAGGGTTCAAAACTATATATCCTGGGGTCGTTGATGCAGCTCTGCTCTCTGATGGAAGTAGGCTGATTTATGCTTGCTAAGGATCTGGCCCTGGCCCTTTAAGCAAGAAGGTTCTCAGAGCATTCTGTGGACATGACAAACTGCACTACGTATCTAGAGAACTCTTCACCCATCATCACCAAACAGAATATTAGTTAATAATAATTGGCACCTACAGTAAACCGTGCTTTTAATTTTCCCAGCACTTTGCAAACCTTCATGAAAATGCAGCAATCTCTAGAGTGAAACACGGATGCAAACAACTCATGGCAACAGTGCACAAAAAGAGGTGAACATGATGGGGCAATGAGGAAACATGGATGATGCAAAGCTTCCCCCCCGCCCCCCCACTCAAGACAGGTTTGTGTACAGAGCTCCAGAGATCTTTATCACACAGCCTGGCTGACTCCTTTGCCCTACAGCAATCTGACACATACTTCCCTCCAGGCGGAAGAATGCCCTGAGAAATGAGTGGCTGCATCACTTCCTGCTGGCTTCATGGTGATTAGCTGTTTGAAAGCTCTCCAGCTGGAAAGGAGCAGGGAGTCTGGGCAGAGATGGAACAGAAGGGAAAGCAGCACTGCAAAAGGGCAGCCCTATAGCAGGCTTCACACGGGCACTTGCCCTGCTGAGCCAGAGTAAAAAAGCTAAGGCCCCAGTGTGGCTATGCACTTTAGCCTGTGAGTTGCCTCAGTGAGGTCACAAAGCGCTTTGCTGGACTGAGGCCTTACGCAGGTCGGCACTTATTCAGCAAGGCAGTGAAGCACATTCCTAACCTCAAACACATGAGCAGTGCTGCTGCCTTTCAGCTGGATGACTCACCTGCTTCTCAGTAGGCACGTGCGTAAGTACCTGGCCGAATCAGGGCTCTAATAAACACTTACTGTACATAACCCTCTGACAAGCCTAGACTATGCAGCAAACGGGGCCTACATCTGTTCTCTAAGCGGGGACGTTGGCCTGGGTTTCTACAGCGGTCAGCCCACGTGCCTGTTCTACCCATTCCCGTTGGAGGCAGAAGGCATTCTCGGGGACCCCACATGGTGCCCAGTTCTGGTTCTCTTTGTTTCACGTGTGTTTACTTAATTCACATTTTGTCACACTGACCTGGTTAAAAACCCTGCATCTTTTTCCAGCCAAGCAGGCAATTCAGAAGCATAAGAAGAGAACAGGCTGTTTTAGCTTCTGAGATCAGCACAAAGAGGAGTGAGCCCTATGTTATAGGTGATGTCACTAGGAGGACTCACCAGGCTGCAAGCACAGAGGGGTGGTGTAAAGACCGAACTAAACATTTTAAGAGAGATGTTAGTCAGGCTGATGCCTTTTACAACTAGAGCTGCTGGATCAGTGTGTCTCCATCCAGAAAGTACAGGTGGGGGGCAGGGGCATCCCAGATTGCAGCTACAAATTAAATAAAAGATTTAAAAAAAATTAAATAATCTGCCTTGAGGCTCTGCTAGAGCTGCATCTCATTCTAAAGCCCCTCTCTCACATGTCATGGAGCTGTGTTGGGGGCCAGAACCAGTGCTAAAAAATCTTATAGTACTTTTTGTTCCCAAATGGAAAACTGAGTTGAAAAAGGATGGAGATTGCTGGAATTTCTACTCAAGTTATTCCTCTGCTGTTGTTTGTGCACCAGGGTCCTGCTGGCAAGTGTCCTCCACCCAAGAGATGCCTGCTTTTCAGCGGAGAAACGCATGTATGTAGGCCCAGGAGCTATGGGCACTCAGCAGCTCACATATAGGGCCCAGAGCCATTGGGGGGGTCTTTCTGGTTAAAGTGCTATCCAGCATAAATGTAAAGGATTATTACTGTAACTTTATTATCTAGACTCCAGCCAATTCTCCTAATCAAGGACAGTATGCAAGGAGCTAACCCAGGACAATTCAAAGCTAATTACACTAAGACCTTGGAGTGCACTGGAATATAAGTGCATGTATGATTATATAAAATACCACCATTTAACAACAAGCATAAAATCATTTCAAAACTAATCTTTTCTGATTTCCCAGCTAGTGAGTCCTGGCATTTTGACACATTTATTATCACCTGAAAAAAGAAAAAAAAAACTGTGGAGACTGAACTTCAACAAAACAGCACAACAGCCCAACCCTCTGAAATCATGTCAACCTCTGAAAATCAGCCAACTCTGGGGGATGGTTACAGCAGCACATTATTGTTATAACACCGTATTATTCTTCTGACACAGTCACAATACAGATTGGACTCACAGTTTACTAACAAAAAAATTACAAACTTTATCTCAAACGATCTTTGCAAAAGCTCAGCAGAAACCTGACAAAAGCTGATTAACTTAAATGCAACATAATATATTATTTGTAAACTGCCAAAACAATCAGCTCCCAGGAGCTCAGATACAGTGGTGAGGAGGGCCATATAAGTACCTACATAGTGTGGATGAGATTCTTCAGCTACATTATGTAGTTCTCTCTCCCAATATGTTGAGCTTGTGATTTTTTTAATCTGTAATTTTAAATCTGTAAATTTCTAAGTCAACTAAAATGTCACTAAACCGCAAACCTGGAAGCTTTATACTGGGGCTACTGTTGCCTGAAATGACTGACACCACGCTCCTTCAAAGATTTTCCATGTTTATCTTTATGCATCGTGAGTAGCCCCATTCACTTCAGTAGGACTACTCAGTGTGAGTAAAATTACATGTGTGTATAAATCTCTGCAAGATTGGATCCTTAAATATTTGTTTTCTGAGACAAATCAGAGACAAATAATGCATTCTCTTTGCAAAGCTATTATTTCACTCTATCCTATCTATTGGTGCCACAGATCACAGCATCTAAACTAACGCTATAGGTATTATACAGTCCTACAAGGTAGGCATATATTTATTGGGATTATTTAATCCTACAGTTTATAATTCTATTGACTACGTTTTGGGAGTTTGTCCCATAAGAAAGCAAAAATAAAATACATAAATAAATAAAACAAAACAAAACACAGCAATGAATGTCCCACCAGCACAGAGGGATGTATTTGTGTTGTGCTGCCGATATGTACACAACTGCAGGATGGAATTTGATTCTGCCTACCTGGAGCAATCATAATTCCAGCTGAAGTCATTAGGAGATTGCCGTGTTGCAAGGAGCTCAAGGACTGTACCTTTTAATAAAAGAGTCTGTGTTTGTGTCTGTTTCTCTGGCTAGATATATTGCTACATATGTGTATGTATATATACACATCTCTCTGTGTTACAAATAAACACACACATATCATATACACAGAGGTATGTATACATATGCATGCATGTCTGTATACAATATATAAAGAAATACAAATATAGCTGCAAGGTGATGGGCACCACAGGAAACCTAAGACAGACAGCTGTCTCTCTCTCTGTGTGTGTGTTTATAAAACAGTGAGAAACAGCACAGATTGATCAAACCTTTGATACATGTCCTGATATGTAAAACACAAATCCAACCACAGCCCAGCAGATTTACAACAAAGGGAACAATTACCTGGCCCTCTGGAGCTCCAGAAAACCCACTTTGCCATTTATTCCTAGTGGATGATCTCTGCTGTCCAATTACTCCTCATTCTGCCAGGACAGGCAACATATGTGTCCTGCTTCTCCATCCTTCCTCTGCTCTGTGTTTACAGTCTGCCTGCCTCAGTCCCTTCTCAAATCCTTCCCTCCCTCCTCCAGGGAAACAGCTCCTCTGACAGCAAGGTTCCAGCTCTCAGAAGTTCTCGCTTCCTGCCAGCCTCTGCTCTGTGGCGCATAGCTGGCCATCAGCCATCACTATGTGACAAATAGCTCTTCTCCTTGTTTCTTCTAGTCTTGTGCACTGCTTTCATCTTCTGCTCTCTCTCTCGGATAATGCAGTACCTATGGCTGTTCACCATGCCACTAAAATGGATATTAGCTGGCGAAAAATTAACCCCCAAGCATGTCTGTGTTTTCATCCTAGTTTGCAGTCTGCGTCCTCTCTTCTCTGTATATTAACTCTATGCATCTGCTATGATGCATTTGTGAGAATATGGGCATGTGACTTAGTGGATTGTGCACTGGAGTGGGACTCTGGAGCCCTGGGTTCTATTCTCAACTCTGTTGGTGGCCTAGAACATGTCACCTGATCTCTCAGTGTCTCCATCTGTACAAGTAGGATAATGATACTGATGTCTCCATTTTACGCTCTATTGATGAAAAGAGCTAGGTATTATTATATCGATATACAGCAGCTGTATCCTTCTGTGGTTTCCTGTCTTATACTTATTTTGTAAGCTCTTTGGGGAGGGACTGCCTTTTTGTACAGCGCCTAGCAGTGTGGGCTCCTGGTCCATGACTAGGGCTCCTAGACACTGCAGTAATACAAATAAATAATAATAAAGTTATAAGCATATAAATCAGTTAAAGTGATAAGCAACTGAAAATGGGGTCTTATAATGGGAACTGTCAGACAACCTTAATGATAAGCACCACTACCAGCCTATAATATCTGCCTATAATAAATAAATCAGCAGTTTTGCCAACCCCAAGTGTTCAAAATCATGAGATTGGCATAAAAATTATGAGTTAAAAATATTAAATGTGAGGGTCTTTTTATTTGTCTTCTGTTTTTGAATCTGGTGGTGGGAAGGAGGGTGGTGTCACATTTTCAAACTCTTTTCTGTGATCATGAGGGCTAGAAATTTCCTTTTAAAAAACTGAAAGCTGAGGTTCTCACACAGTCATTTGACTCTAGGAGTGGGGACTTTACAAAAAACATCAAATATCATGAGATTTGTGATAAAAATCCTGAGAGCTGGGATAATCTTAGCCGCTGAAGGTTATGCTAAGGCAGTGGTTCCCAAACTTTAACAACCTGTGAACCCCTTTCACTAAAATGACAAGTCTCACAAACCCCCTCCTAAAAATGAATATTTCCAGGGATTTTCTCCTTTACCTGAGTATAAATTATAAAAGCAGTGATCTTGGAAATATAACATTTGTTTTTATGACATGCTTATTACACACTATTTATTATTAATTATTATTTATCATTACAGTGTTTTTATTACATTATGAAAACGGCAACACTCTTCCAAGATCTTACCTTCATAGCTTGTATCACTTTGAATAAGCCTGTTATAAGACAAGACTCCTATGTTTCATCAAGGAGTATCAGATGTGAAACAGCAGGAAGGTATTTAAGGAGCCAACTCAAAGAGTTCCTCCTAAACAAGCATTCAGGTCTTGAGCAGTTCAGGCAAACAATGCACGTTACAACAAAGCTTAAACTTGTTCTTCATAATAATTTTAAAAGCAATGCTAGCTGCCTATTTAATTTTAAAAACAGCAAAAAATATCCACCTTCCTTTCCATTTCGTATAATGACTCTTGAAGTTTAAATCTCCTCAGTGTGATACATATGCTTGCTTTGATCTGCTTAGCTCTTAGAGGTCCAGGGGCTCCAAGCTCCTGGCTTCATGCTGCCCGGGGTCCCTAGCACAGCACTAAGTCCGCCCTTAGGGAATTTTTTCCTGAGAAGCCCCTGCAACATTTCATGAACTCCTAGGGGTTCACGAACCCCAGTTTGGGAACCACTGTGCTAAGGTATATAAATATTTCACCCTAGATTTACAATAATATCTTCAATTCAACCTGTTCCTCTAGGTGTTACAAAGTACTTGTTTTATTATTTGCGTGGTGACTAAGATTGTCAGCGACGGACATAAACTGAACAACCAGCCAGACCACTCTAAGGATCCATTTAAACGTCGGTCCAGATGGCACTTGATCTGCCAGGAGGCAAAATCCTTTTGGGATTTGCCATGAGGATGATTTTACTTTTATTTGCTATTAGTTATTTATAGACCACCAGAGCTGGTCAAAAAGAGGGAGAGAGAGAGAAAGAGAGAGAGAGTGTGTGTGTGTGAGAGAGAGGGAGAGAGAGAGTATTGGGGAGAGGGGAATGTCGAAATTTAAAATGTAGAAATTTGGATTTAAAATGTAATTGAAGTTTTGAATTCCAAAGTATTTTGACAAGCTCTGTATAGCCCTGTAGACGTGCATGGTGTTTTTCTGAAGTTGTGATCTTCTTACAGGCAAACAGACTTTTAAAAAAAAATAGATTTCTTAGACTTTTATTAATATGCAAGGATAGAACCATTCAAGTATAAAATGGAGCTAATTTACTCTAAGCAGACCCTTACCTTCGCCAGCTGACTCTAGAAATGATATATTTTCCACGCTGTCATACAAGAATAGAATTTGTACTGGCTAGCTTAAAACAGATTAAATCGGTCATTGGAAATTTTGTGGCAAAGTATGTGGACAGTGTAATTTCATTAGCTTTTGTATTGGCATTAGGGTGACCAGGTGTCCAGTTTTTAACCGGAACACCTGATTGAAAAGAGATCCTGGCGGCTCTGGTCAGCACTGCTGACCGAGCCATTGACTGTCTGCTTGTCGGCGCCACACAGCGGGGCTAGCAGGCTCTCTGCTAGCCTCCGCGCCGTGCGGCTCCTGGGAAACAGACGGCATGTCTCCCCTCCCGTTACTACACTTAGGGGTAGCCAGAGGGCTCCAAATGCTGACCCCACCCCAAGTGTTGCCTCTGCAGCTCTCATTGGCCAGGAACGTGCACCTGTAGATGGAGCAGCATGCAGAGCCACATGGCTGCGCCTCCACGTAGGAGCCGGAGGAGGGATATGCCGCTGCTTCTGGAAGATGCCTGAGGTAAGCACCTTCCAGAGCCTGCACCGCTCACCCCCGCCCATGTCCCAACCCCCTGCCCCAGCTCTGATCCCCCCGCCTCCCTCCAAACCAATCAGTCCCAGCATGGAGCACCCTTCTACATCCCAAAACCCTACAGCCCAGAGTACCCTCCTGCACCTCAAGTCCCTCATCCACAGCCCCACCCAAGAGCCCGCACCCACAGCCAGAGCCCTCATCCCTCCTGCACCCCAGCCCCCTAAGCCAGCCCAGTGAAAACGAGTGAGTGAGTGAGGGTGGGGAGAGTGAGCAACAGAGGTAGGGGGGGATAGAGTGAATGGGGGATGGAGCCCCAGAGAAGGGGTGGGGCATGGGCAGGGCCTCAGAGGAGGGACAGGGCAGAGGGCGGGGCAAAGGTGTTCGGTTTTGTGCGAGTAGAAAGTTGGTGACTTTAGGTGACATATATAAGTCTCAATTTAGCAAGGCATTTAAGTACATGCTTAATTTGAATCCCAGGGAAGTCAATGGCGCTTTGCTGAGTCATGCTGGGATTGCTTGTGTGCTGAACTGTAATCACATGATAAAGCACTTTGCAGAATTGGGACCATGAAGTGGATGCAATTATTTAGATCCAACAGAGGAGGTAGGGGTTATGGGGAGTTATTTTTCACACACACACACACACACACACACACACACACACACACACACACACACACACACACACACACACACACACACACACACTCTAAAGTAATTTATTTTTAGCATACTCCTACAGATATGGTTGGCATAGTGCATAAAAGTAATTTTCACAAGGAGTATCCATTTTCAATGAGAATGCAGATACACAAGTGCTTCTGGCACGAATATATAGTGGTTTATGAGTGAATGATTGAAAATGAATCAGTCTCTGCCTACGTGAAAATGGAATGGATCTTATTGCTCCGTGATGAGGAACATATCACCCAAGCACATGAACCCATCCAAATAGAGATGCTTGAACAGCACCTAGAATATAGGCCAAATATCTGGTTGAGGGTCTTGCCGTGTCTTTAACCATGCTAATACGATACCCTTACTTATCACTTTATTTATTACTGTTCATTCTTCTCAGAGATGCTAGTGAAGGTTGGCTGTACAGTTTGATTTCGTTCTTCAGCGTGAAGGAAAGGTCTCTACGCAACTGAGACTTGATGATGCTTCTAGCTAAGAAGTGTGAATTGTCCCAGCGGTTCTGGAGTCTGCTTGGATGTAAAGTGAGCTGATAGCAGTGGGCCAGCAGGCCACCCCTCTATGCCAAAAGTGGAGGACAGAGGGTTATGTAAAAAATCATAATAAATATGTGGCTCTTGTAAGCCCTGTTTCAGCTATTGACTTTAATGGGGCCGCTCGTGTGTTTAAAGTTACACTGCTGCTTACATACCTTGTTGATTCATGGCTATCTAGTACTTCTCACCCATAGATCCTAGAGTGCTTTCAAACGGCAGCGTGGAAAGTCGGCCTCCTCTTGTGACCCCAGGAAGACCTTAGTTTTGAAGTAGGGAGTGGAAGTCGTTTGTTTTTAGTAAAGTTAGAGTATGTCTCCACCGCAGCTGGGAGTGTGCTTCCCAGCCCAGGCAGACAGACATGCTAGTTCTGACCAAGTGAGCGCACTACAAATAGCAGCGTAGCTGGGGATAGAACGGCAGCAGCTCAGACGAGCCCTCCGAGTGCATACACAGGGGGTCCAAGCAAGTTTGTACTCTGGCGACTAGCCCGAACTGCTCCCCGCTGCTGTTAGCATATGAACTCCAGCAAAACAGGCACACGTCTGTCTACCCACGCCAGGAAACATGCTCCCAGAGGCAGTGTGGACATAGCAGAGTAGACAGTTCAGAAGTAGGGAAAATCGTAACAGAGCTTTGAGGCCATGTTGGGTAAGGACCAGTAGTAGCTCAGAGCTGTCATTGGCCTTCCCTTTAAAAACAAGTGAACTCATGTGGAGCTTTGTATCCATGAATCTGGAAGGACTGTAACCAAAGTGTCATGAACCTCAAAAATTATTAACTGCATTAACCTCCCTTGGGGTTCCCCACAGGGCTGGTGAAGGATGATGATCCCACCCTTCTTAGCCTCCAGCAAACCACTTCTCCTGCAGCTAAAGATACCTATCCCTGCACTCAGGTTCCAAGGTATGGGGTACAAAGCCACTGAGATGGTTGATGCTCTTTGCTGAATACTCAGGGTATAATTTGAATGCAGAGAATACTCTTTGCTAAGGGAATAATTTGGGCAATGTCTTTTACTTTTAGGTCTTTTGAGATGAACAGCAAAAACCCACCATTTTCTGCAGCGGGATGTGATGCCTTCCTATTTCTAACTGTGATTTTATACCTGTGACCCATAAGGAATCCATCTGCCACAGCTGAAAAACAATTTGCTATTTCTGAGATCAGACAGCTTGCTTGCTTTCACACTTAATTAATTGTCATATATGGTACTGATATGCTGCATGCTTTTGGATAGATTGAATAGCCCACCTTAACAGACTATCTTAAAAATTGTGGGATGGCAGCTGCTCTCACAAGTCTCTATCTTAGGAACATTAACAATAGAGAGTTTATTGTTGATCTGCAGTTGGTATGTTCTTTTATTCATTTGAGCATCTAAATTCCAGAATTAACAAATTTGATGTTTGCACTCAGTCCTTTCATCTTGTCATGAAAACTCAGATTTTCTTAAACAGCTTGTATTTATTATGGCAACAGCTATAGCTATAGACACAATGAAACAGGCTTCCACACAGCTTGAGTTCCAGCTTTGTCCCCCTTGTTTACCAGGAGCCACATCCTGTCTGAAACTGTGTACAGGACAGACATCTAGTGGCTGACTAATATACTGCAAGTAAATCTATCATTCCATATATCTATCATCCATATACAAAAGTGACTTAAGCATTTTGCCTCTTATTTTAATACCTCAAACGCCCACTCTGCTTTTTAAAGATAGCTGAGGGCTCTATAGCAAAAGAGATAGAGGGCTACTCTGTCTGGTAACTCTGTGATCAGAAAAATAGGGATCTTCGGCTCATTTGTTTGTACGATAACCTCCAGAATTAATAGCCTCCAGAATCTGATTGTCTCTCACTCCCACTAATGCTCCAGAATCCTTTCCCTTTATTTCAGAGTTTGGTTCCTTTTGTTAGAATCTGACCTCTCGCTCCTGAACAGGGGAACCCCCACAGAAACCTTGGGCCACATCCTCAGCTGGAGTAAGTTGGCAGAGCTATGCCAGCTGACTACTGCCACTGAAGAGCTGTGCCAACTTACACTGGCTGAGGATCCTGTCCACCATCTTTCCCTCTTCTCTCTGAAGAATGAGCCTTTATTTCACACATTATAATTACTGACTCCTCACATGGAAGCTGTTACTTCATGGAAAGACGATTGACTGGTACATTAAGCACAAGATGAAACCTTCCCAATAATTGCTGGTAAGTTCACGTTTGTGAAAATAAATCCCATCAGATGATTAAATTAAACACTGGCAATAGCCCTATTGTAAACGACTTTCACTCATTACACCGAAAGAAAGATCAAAGAGAACGCGTTGGGTAGAGTTATCTCAACTTATCCAAGTTTGCGATGCGGTCATCTATTTAACGCATTAATTAGCCCCATAGTCAATGGGAATGGCAAGGAGATAAATACATCAGAACAGGGCTGGCATTCACATTCGTCTTGTGGTTTGTAAATAACCAGACACTACAAGGGTGATGGGGACTTGAAAAATCGATTGCTTCTCAGTTCTGAATTACATGCTGTACGGGGCGGGGAGGGACGAAGAGAAAAATGGGCCTGATTCTGAACTCAGGTTAGGGTGACCAGGCAGCAAGTGTGAAAAATCGGGATGGGGGTAGTGGGTAATAGGAGCCTATATAAGAAAAAAACCCAAAAATCGGGACTGTCCCTATAAAATCAGGACATCGGGTCACCCTAACTCAGGCGCACCTTAGTAATGCTCTGAACTTGAATGAAGTTACTCCTGATTTCTGCCAAGATGTCAGCACGATGAGACTCAGAGCCAGGAAGAGGGAGTAGAAGTTGGAGGAACCCCTAGCGTTCAGCGCCCAGCATTTCTCTTCTTCTCTTGCACTCAGTGCCCCTTTTTGAGAAGCAGACTTTCCCATCCCTGTGGAACTGCGACAGGCAGCTCCTTTCTCCAGCCACTTGGCTTAGACCCTGCTTAAATAGGGAGATTGTTTCTGAAGTGGAGTTTCATCCCAGCCTTTCCCTGCTTTGCTTTCTCACGTCAGGGGAAGGGAAGAGATGAGAGCAAGCCATGGACATACTTAGAGCTAGTTCCCATTGTGAGCCCGCCATTACTAGCGCAAACACACGCACACACATAGCTGTGCACACACACACATCCAGAAAGCTCCACTATTCTCCTGCTAATGGGATTGGCACTGCTTAAAGCAGTCTGCTGGGGCATTGTCTGCAACCACGGCAAGGGAAACATTATTCAAAGGCTTTTCAGGGCCTGAAAGAAGCAGCAGAGCAGAGTAATTATCGGAGGCCCTCCATTAACAAGGGCATCTTTGCTCTTTGTCTGTGTTGGTTTAATAAGGCCTGCTAATGGGGTTGTGGGGGAGGGGCACCCTAATGGTTCTAAACAAAACTCCTTTTCTCCCCTCCTCTCTTGTGATGAGAGGGGACCCTATGGAGCCAGCCAGCAAAGCCGTAAGTTACCATATTGCAAAGTGACCTTCAGTAAAACTTGGTGTGAACCCGGCTGCGTTGAGCCCCCCGGTCCTCAGCACCGTGGGGGCATCATTTTGGTTCTCCGTGCTCTTCCCCTCTTTCCCATATGTCCATGGCCCCTCCCTCCCCCAGTCATCTTGTGAACCTTTCATGACTGGACACAACAGCGCTTGGTGGCAGTAATGAGGAGTGACAAAGCAGAGTAATTCCTCGCAGCAATATCTGGTACTTCTGCCTGTTACTCAGCCTGGAATCCGGTGGTGAGTCACCAGAGCTCGCTTCTGTTGGGCACTAGAGAGGTCGAAAAGCAACTGTTGGCTCTGGGAAATGAAACCCTCTCCAGTAGCACAGGTTCAGATCAAGCACAGGCCACTTTGACCAGCCATCCAGTGATGGGTTGGAGGGGATTCTTGGGAGCCTTCTGTTAAAATTCTGCTAAAGGAAGGTTAGGCTGATTTCCCTGCCCTGGATGGAGTCACTCCCTCTCAGAACACTGCTCAGCTGTCCCTGTTGAGATGACAGCCATGAGGTGCCAACTTTGGAAGACCTAATGTTTGGTCTTTGCAATGAATCAGATTGAGCCAAGTGTCAGGCTCTTAAAAATGTCACGCAGAAGAAGAGCTCCCCCAGGACTCCTCCACGAAAGATAAATACACACACAGTGCATATAAATAATACAGTATTACATACATATATAAAATATGCTATTAAGTAATAACACAAACAAACATAGCCCTTTTCATGCATAGATCTCAAAGCACTTTACATACACACCCTTTACTGAGGAAGAAACTGAGACACCAGAAACTTGACCAAAGTCACATGGCAGGACTGGGGCTAGACCCCAGGTCTGTAGACTACCAGGCCAGCTCCCCTAGCCATTATACAAGGCTGCTTTTACAGTAACCAACAACCTCAATTTCAAATGAGGGTACTTGAGCTCTTTGCTGTACAACACACAGTGTAGGTGTTAGGAACAGAGCATCATAAACATATTCCCAGCAAATGCCCTTCATAGAAGTTTGTTTGCCAAGTGATGTCAGTGTTGCCTCTCTCTTTGGTTATAGTTATGAGGAAGTGGTTTTGTTTCAATAGGAAACTAGATGAACAGATTCTCAGTCCTCTCCACCTAAATTCCAGCTAAACTACCCCTCCCCGGCCCCAGTCCCAACCCTGGACCTGCTGCAGATGGGGAAGAGGTGCCTATCCTGTGACCCCAGCCCCAGACTGGACCTGCCGTGGATGGGGAAGTGTGAATCATAATTTTCAAATATCATCTTGATGCTGTTAAAAAAAATAATCAAAGCCAAAACAGAGGAAGGCCCAGGGAGTTTGACATCTAAAATTTGAAAGCCAGTAGAAGTTCGAATGAATAAGGCAATGGGCTATCAGGAGAGGAACTGATCTCTGGTACAGTGTTGGTATTTCAAATACACCTCCTTTCTTTCTTGATGAATGCTGATAGGTCTGGTGCTCTGAAGAGGGATTTGAATGAGGAGAGGTAATAATTTTGAGCACAAGCAGATGGAGGGCAGGGGTGACATGGAAGAAGACATGAAGATGAGTGGTTGAAGAATATGAAGTGAGTTTTAATGGGCATAGGCAGAGTGAAGGCAGTGTGTGGGCCAGCAGACAGAAACAAGTGCTGAGATGTAGGGAGGGGTGGAACTGTGCGGAGCACTGAGAGGCTGGGACCTGATGCGGAAGAGGAAGGGAAGCTAATGGAGAGATTCAAAGAGGAGGAGATGGTTTGACCAGTGCTATTTCTCATGGACTGGAAGACATGACGCAGGGATGACAGAGAAGGGGAAGTTGCAGTGGTAGAGGAGAGGGCTGACCAAAGCATGGACAACAGGGGTGTGTAGTTGGAAAGGACAGATTTCAGACCTGATGGAAAAACCAGTAGATTGGGCACCAGCCCGCAAGTGGATGAATAAAGCGAGAAAGGAGTGCAATGTGACACCGTATAGCAATGCTGGGGAAGATAGCAGACCTCTCAACAGTGATGGAGAAGGGAGGGGAAGCGGATGGTACAGGGACAAGGACTTTGAGACGGGCTACAAGGATGATCCGAGGAATGGAAAAACTGCCTTATGAAAGGAGACTCAAAGAGCTTGGCTTGTTTAGCCTGGCCAAAAGAAGGCTGAGGGGGGATATACTCGCTCTATATAAATATATCAAGGGGTTAACGTTAGGGAGGGAGAGGAATTATTTAAGTTTAGTACTAATGTAGGCACGAGGACGAATGGGTATAAACTGGATATTAGGAAGTTTAGACTTGAAATTAGATGAAGGTTTCTGACCATTAGGGGAGTGAAGTTCTGGAACAGCCTTCCGAGGGAAGTAGTAGGGGCAAAAGACTTTCCTGGCTTTAAGACAAAGCTTGATAAGTATATGAAGGGGATGTTATGATAGGATCGTTAATTTGGGCAATTGATCTTGAATTACCACCAGACAGGTTTGCTCAATGGTCTGCGGGGAGATGTTGGATGGAATGGGTACTGAGTTGCTGCAGAGAATTCCTTCTTGGGTGCTGGCTGGTGACTCTTGCCCACATGCTCAGGGTTTAAATGATCGCCATATTTGGGGTCGGGAAGGAATTTTCCTCCAGGGCGGATTGGCAGGTGCCCTGGAGGGTTTTTCGCCTTCCCCTGCAGCATGGGGCACGGGTTGCTTGCTGGTGGTTTCTCTGCAGCTTGAGGTCTTAAAACCATTTTTGAGGATTTCAATAACTCGGTCCTGGGATAGGGGTTGTTATAAAATTGGATGGGTGGGGTTCTGTGGCCTGCCTTGGGCAGGAGGTCAGACTAGATGATCAGATTGGTCCCTTCTGACCTATGAGTCTATGAGTCTATGAGTATAAAGTCATGTTGCTGTGCACTCTCCAGTCCAATGAATCCTCTACTGGTTAAGACTTCCACAGAAAAAGGGAAAATATTCCAGCCAGGCACTGTGATTTCTCAATCCACTTCTCTTTAGATTCACTCGTTTACTCCACAATTTTAATTTAAAGACTTTCCCACCACAAATCTTACTTTCTTCTATATATTCCTTTTTGCTGCATATCTTGGTGCTGCCAGATGATGGTTTTAAATGGATTCCTTACAAGCTGGTCATCTCAACACCACTTTCTGCATCACATCACATTGAAGTTGGAATTTTGGAAAACCAGGGATGGGTTTGATCTGAATTCAGTGGAAAGACTCTCATTGACTCCAGTGGGCTTTGGATGAGGCCCTAAATGGACAGTTCTCAAGCTCCTTAAATGTTACACAGAGCTGAACAGTTTTTCAGTTGTTTCTGTGTACTGAACCTCAGCAAAGAGGAACAGAACTAAGGAATGTCTTTAAGAAAAATCAGCAACGTGTTTGTTTGCAAACCATTGTGAGCATAGGACATAATGATGTATTGGACAGGAAAAAGCCATCAAAATGTTGCAAGCTTGCCCCGGTTCAGTTCAACCCCACTTCCCTGCTTTGTCTCTGCATCCTTTGAGCTCTTCTCTTTCTACAAAACATGTAGTGGCCTTGCCAGTTTATTTATATCCTTGTACCAATGGCATGACTTGGCAAGGTGTTCCTCATGTCCTCTGCTGGTTCCCCTCCCTTCTATTTTCCTTTCGCTGAACGTGGTGCTGGCGAGAAGTGTCAGATTAGTAACTGGGTAGACTAAAGACCAGTGTTCAGCAACAGAACAGGTGGCAGCAGTCATATCTCATCACACTGCTCTACCAAGGTGGCCCTGATTTGAAGAAACCACCTCCAAGAGTTAAGAAGGGAGGATGACCTTGTGGCTAAGGCACCAGATTAGGTCTCTGAAGGACTGACTCCAATTTCCAGCTCTGCCTCAGACTTCTCCTGTGATCCTGGACAAGTTGCTTAATGTTCCTGTGCCGATGTTCCCCGTCCGTAAAATGGGAACAATAATACTGTTGTAGGGTTACATCCACAAATGTTTGTGCTCATTCATTGTGGCGGTGGGTCATAGGTAGCAGTTCAGCTGTCAGTACTTGGCATCTCTGCTTCTACTTCCAACAAAAAAGGCAATGAGTGCTAATTACTGTAATGTAGGGATACAAATACTCAAAGCTAGACTGAGCCACTGAGCAGCCATTACATGGCAATGACTTTCAATCCCTCCTGATCTGTTTAGGATTTGACCACGTACCCTTAAATTGAAAGGCTGTATACTCCCCATTATCAGTTCCTTGGCTTGAGCTCCTGACTTTTAACATGAGTTTCTGAATCTCTTACTTGGATGACCAGCTAATTTGACTCAACTTTAAAAAACCTCTTCCTAAATTAGAATATTTCTTAATCTTCTGCAAGGAACCAGCCCTCTTCATTCTGTCTTTGAAGAAGAGATTTAGAGCCAGATGGTTAGACCCAATATGGCCCTTTCGCACCCCTCTGGCAAGGCAAGTGGTTTAACTGTAAGACTGGTCAAACTGGCTTGGGTGAAGCTGGGGAAAGGGAACATATCTGGAGTGTTGTTGCACTCCAGAGATCCCCAGTTGCTGTCACAGCTGCTTGGGGACACTTGCACCTGGATGTAGCTTAGAGCAACCTCAAGGCTGCTCTAAATTGTTGCAGAAACTGAAGAGCACCACTGTATAAATATAAATACGGCAACCAGCTACATTTCTCCACCTCGCAAGCCCTGCACTGAGGATCTAGTCCTTAAATCCTGGGATCATCTTCACGCCACAGTTTGGGAAAGATATGGACAACTGGAGAAAGTCCAGAGGAGAGTAACAAAAAGTGATTAAAAGTCTACAAGAAGTGACCAAGAAGAAAGATTGACAAAATTGGATTAGTTTCATCTGGAGAAGGGAAGACTGTGGGGGTGGGGCATAATAGTCTTCAGGTATGTAAAAGGTTGTTATAAAGAAGAGTGTAATACATTGTTCTCCTTACCAACTGAGGACAGGACAAGAAGTAATGGGATTAAATTATGGCAAGATTTAGGTTAAATGTTAGGAAAAGCTTCCTTACTGTAAGCATAGTTAAGCAGTGGAACAAATTCGCTAGAGAGATTGCGGAATCTCTGTCACTGGAAGTTTTTAAGAGCAGGTTAGACAAACACCTCTCAGGGATGGTCTAGATAATATTTAATCTTGCCTCAATGCAGGAGACTGGACGAGATGACATATCAAGGTCCCTTCCGGTCCTACATTTCTATGATTCAATGGGCTGCTCCCTGTGACCAAATGCACCCCTGTATTCACACCCTACACACTATTGTAATAATCTTTCTACAAAATATGCCTTGTGGCACTTTTTCAAACCCAAGCAGCCCAGTTAGGCAAGAGTGGTTAAGCAGGTCTCTCTTAAACAAACAAATGTGAGTTTACCTCAATTTACATATAAGTGGTAAACAAGATTTTTGAGACAGCAAGAGGGAAAAAAGGCAAACCTGCATTTCATCATACACAGGGGAGAAGAATGAGCATGGGGCCACGTTCACCCTCAGACCCCCGTCGCTTTCCTCGATGTTAGAATAAACTTTGCTTTGAGAGGAAATCTTCAGAAGAACCCAATGCAAAGGGGAACTAGACTATAAAAGCAAGGGGCAAAAACATTCCAGGTCATCTCTACCTGTCAGGGCCAGTCCCAGACCCCAGCGCAGGAAGTAGGTGCTTGAGGCAGCCAGTGGAAAGGGGCGGCACGTCCAGGTCTTTGGCAGCAATTCGTCAGTGGGTCCCTGAGTCCCTCTCGGAGGGAAGGACCAGTTGCCGAATTGCCTCTAAGGGGATGGGAGTTGGACGCTCACTGCTGCTGTGAAATTTCACATGGCTCTGGTGTTTGGCACAGGGACAACCATGATGTTCCTAACGGGCCATGATTTCATTACAATGTTGTTAAGTTCAACTAGACTCAGTCACAGGGAGCAAATGCAGGTTATAAACCCAGCTGAGAGAGCTCTGGAGGATGAAGTGGGCAACGAATATCAAGTTTAATTACGTTTTGTCCTAATTGAACCATTTAAAGAGTGAGCCCATTTCGAATGGGGCTGCTTTTCGTCCTGTAAATACCTCTATAAATATGGCTACACCATTCTTTTTCTAAACTGCCATCCACTACTGCTCCAGATTTCTAGTGCAAAAACACAAACACCCCTCCCCCAAAACTCCCAGATCAATAGTAAAAATTAACTGATCTATAATTACGTTGATGGAGGGG
The DNA here is from genome assembly GCF_025201925.1 of Gopherus flavomarginatus. NCBI lineage: Eukaryota > Metazoa > Chordata > Testudines > Testudinidae > Gopherus > Gopherus flavomarginatus. Next base: position 18,485,603 of record NC_066626.1, on the reverse strand, counting down.
GTGAGTTTCAAAAGCGTGTACAGGATTTAGGAGCATGAGTCCTGTTGACTTTCAGAGGGATTTGTGTTCCTAGATCTCCTGGGTATTTTAGAAAATTTTCCCTGCAATCGTTCCATAGAAAAGTTAATATAACTACAATGATAAATGATAACAGTAATGCATAGGCCACAAAGTTTTCCAACAGTGGTCATTCTCCAGCACATTCCAACAGCTTTGTGCATGCCAGATTCCATGCCAATCCGATTTCAGTGACACTGCAGGGCTGAGATGCCATACTGAACTCCCAAGTGTGCTTTCAAAATGTATGGGTGAGACTGTAAAATCTCACTGAAATACACTACAAAAATCCTTCACGGTGAGAGCTGGATACTGTTCCTTCAGATGCCTATGATTCAGGAATCCATGATGAGTGAAACATTGTAGGACTCGTGATTTCTATAGAAACAGCTGTGCTGCAGCCACATTAGTGAATTCAACTGTCTAGCCGAGCAAGACACTTTTAGGACTAACTCATTTCTCTCCCTTCCTTAATACACATCTCCCGTTTGCTTGAATTGTGTCTCCTGTGCCAAGTCCCCTCAGTACCATTCCAAACATTGGGTAGGGAGGTTCTCTCAGGAGTGACACAACCTTTTTGCTCCTCCAGATCTTTTTTCCTTCAATTTCCAGTGGATTGTTAACCAGAAAGTAAGATGTTTGGCTCAGGTGATGTCTGAGTGTCAGCATAGTTAGATTTATCCAACCTTTCCAGCCTGCTAGAGCAGTGTTTCCCCAACGGTGTTCCACGGAACACTGGTGTTCCGCACAATGTGAGTAGGTGTTCTGTGAAAGACTCTTGCACTTGATTTTTGTACTACTTTATACGTGCTTTTCAGTTAGAAATTGTTAGTTCAAGTTATTTTAAATTTGTATTTTTGCTGTGTTTTATAAAATAGAATATATTTGAGCGTAAATAATGCAATTTTTTACTTGAAAACCAAACGACTACAAAATAATATTATAAGTGTTCCGTAATAGGCTAAAAAGTGTTCCGTGGCCAAAAAAGTTTGGGAAATGCAGTGCTAGAGAGATTGTTCCATAGAAAGCAGTGATTTCAGAGGGTGTTGATTTGGACCAGAGATAAGATACTATCTTGAGCTGGACTATAATTTATTGACATGGTCGGGTGGATGGGGTGTTGACTGTGACACAGAAGACATAGGTTCTATTCCCAGCTCTGCTGGATGACCTTGGTAAAGTCACTTGGCTTCTCTGTGCCTTCATTTTCCCTCTCACCCTTTGTCTTGTTTGACTACGCTCCTCAGGGCAGGGATCTCTTTCACTACACATACTTACAGTACTTAGAGTGTCAGGCTAGTATAATACAATTGCTAGTGTAATAGAAGTAATGCTGCCGTTAATAGAAACGGTCCCATGGACTTCACTGGATATTGGATCCAGCTGTAGCTGATGATAATATATTGAGACAGTATAATTCATGGATATTTTCTATGCAACTCTTCTTATTACTGTTCATAGAAGTGGTAGCAGTTCAGTATGACTGCAAAGATGCTAGATATGTAGGATGAAACAGTTCCTGCCCCAAAGAGCTTTCAAGAAACAGAGGGTGTGAGACAGGGCTCCATCCCTGGAGCTAAGCAGTCGGGAGAGTCAGGGGGTGATCAGTACTCATCTTGTCAGTGGCATGTTGGTTTTGTTTGTTTGTTTTTAAGCTCTAAACCATCACCAGATGCCCTGTAACCAAAGCTTTTCCAGTTTCTGGCTTGGCCATTATCTACATGCCTGTAGAGACCTTAATTATTTTCCCCACAACCCATTAAACTACCCCCACACCCAAAATAGTTCTCCCTCAACACAGCAAATCCAGGTATCCTGCCAAGAATCTGTCTCACTCCTCTTATGCCTAGTGACACCAACAAAGGTCACCCCTACCCTTGCCCAGTGGCCTGTTATTGTAAACCCATTTGCAAAAGGACCCTGTCACAGGGCAGGTACACCCTGTCCCCCTCTTGGTGGGGCAAGGGCATTGCAGCCCCATGGCTAAGTCCACCTGACTGCTCTTACCCCTTGGGGAAGACTGGCCTAGTGGCCAGAGCCAATGTAAGTACCCTCTCCCTCGGGGCTGTGTGGCCCAATGGCCAGAGTCAATATGGCCATCCTCTCCCTCACAGCTGGGTGGCCAGAGTCAATATGTTTGCCCCTCCTCACAGGGCTGTTCAGCCTAGTGGCCAGAGTCAATACGGCTGCCTTCCCTTGCAGGACTATGTGGTCTGGTGGCCTGTTCGGAGAGTGGGCTGCCACCAAGGGTGGGTGGTGGCCAGGGTAGCAGAACCTAGGCCCTCCCTACTTTACTGGATCCCAGCCCAGGGCCCTGTCAGTGGTAAATGTACTTGCCATTGGCTCAGTGGGGATCTGACTGAAAAACACTGACTTATTGCTAGATTCTACAACTGGATCAGTGTATAGTCCCCCTGGGCTACTTCCTAGCCTTTCTCCCAATGTGGTGGTCCAGGCATCTCTGGGGTCTCTGGGTTACTCAGCCTGTGCTGCTCTCAGCAGCTTTGCCCTCCCTTGGGCATCTTCAGGTAGCCAGGTATCTGTCTGTATCTCGGTGGGTCTGGCTTCCATGATCTGGGGCTTCAGCAGCTCATGGCTGGAGCCAGCAACATGCATCCTCCCCCTTCAGCAGTCTGCCCTGACTGAGCTGAGCTGCTCCCTTTTATACTAGTGCTCCAGTTGGAGCATGCCTAGCAGGGATGAGGAGGCATGGCTTCCTCAGCCCACAGTGCATGGTTGATCCCTCCTCATCCAGTGCGGGGCGAGTATACCCTGTCACAGGCAGCACTCCCTCCAGGGCACCTTCCTGCAGCCAACCACACCCACAACAATAGAGGTGAGGTCTGCCTCAATTTCCCCTTCATGTTGCCTTCGTTTCCAACACCGATCAGACCAGGGGTCAGCAAGCTTTCAGAAGTGGTGTGCCGAGTCTTCATTTATTCACTCTAATTTAAGGTTTCACGTGCCAGTAATACATTTTAATGTTTTTAGAAGGTCTCTTTCTATAAGTCTATAATATATAACCAAACTATTGTTGTATGTAAAGTAAATAAGGTTTTTAAAATGTTTAAGAAGCTTCATTTAAAATTAAATTAAAATGCAGAGCCCCCCAAACCGGTGGCCAGGACCCGGGCAGTGTGAGTGCCACTGAAAATCAGCTCGCATGCAGCCTTCGGCACGCATGCCATAGGTTGCCTGCCCCTGGATCAGACCAACAGCCATGTCACTTGCCTGGAAAAGGAATTAAGTCTCTCTCAGAGTCCATATCCAGCCCTACTTCTGGGCATAATGATTAGTACAATTTCAACCTTCAGCCACTCCCCTCGAAGTCAGATAGTTCTCAAGAGCCCAGAGTACAAAAGGTCAACACACTGCAATTCTCCAGCCTCAGACCAGCATTGCCCTTCCTGGGTCTCTCACCAGACAACAACTACTTTGATCCTCTGGGCTCAGCTTTCCTGGACTGAGCAAGTTCTTCCCCCTTATCTAGGGGCCTCTGCACAAGCATTCCACTCAGCAGGGATCCCCACTCTGGCCATTTCTCTCCAACAGCTCCCACCCGCAGCACTCTTTCAGCAGCTTTCTCTAGGTTTCCTCACCAGCAACTCTCAATTACGCTCTGTTAGATCTCATGCAGCCCTCCCCCGCTCCTTCCTGCTCCCCTTTTGTGCTTAGGTCTTTAGAGAGGGCCAGTTCCCTCTATCAGGCCCCATTGGGAGGTGACTAGGTAGTCACAGGTGAACTAGACCCATTCCCTCTTAAAGGGCAAGTCGCCTCGTGACACCTATTATTATTACATTTGTGTTAAACTACTAAACTCCTGAGCTGGTCAAAGTGTCCCACAATCCCCTGGGCATCCACCCATGACTGCTCCTGCACATAGCAACCCTCTGCCATCCTGCCTATAGATTTTCTATATCTCCCTCCCACAACCAGGGCCCTCTCCCTGTGCAAGTCCAGCCCCTCTCCACGGCTTTTGCCCCAGTGTGTGCTTGCTCCATAAGAAAGTTTGCTTGCTATATAATATTCAGCCACTAGAGGACTCTGTGTGCTGAGTAGAGTTCCAGGCAGGAAGTGGTACCTGGTAAACAAACATGTCAGGCTGGAGCTAGAGCAGCTGCTGGCATGTCTGTTTATTTGCTAGTTGTTTCCTCTCAATAAATCCTGGTGGCTCCATATACTATTACCTGGTGTGCCTCCTGCTATACAGGGAGAGGGAGAGCACAAGTAGTGAGGTAGCTAGTCTGAGTCTCAGGAGACCTGATTTCAATTCCTGCTCTACTACAGCCTTCCTGCTTGACAATGAGCAACACACTTGGTCTCTCTGTGCCTCAGTTCCCCGTCTGTAATACTCCCCTACCTCCTGGAGGTGCTGTGAGGATACATACATTAGAGACTGTGAGGTGCTCAGGTACTATGGGAGTGAGGGCTGTATAACTACCATAGATAGGCAGGATGTCCAGCATTCAGATGATGTGCCACAGTCTGACATCCAGCTGACACACAGGGTTTGACAAGCTACCTCCCCCTTCCCTGCTGCTGCTGCTGCAGGAAAAGCCCCTTCTGGGATCTCCCCTGCATTCAGTCCCCGGGTACCCAAACCTTTTACTACACAGTCAGAAATTATTCTTCTGGTCCTTCAGAAACCTCTGCAACATGGAACAATTTCCTAGATCGAGTGCAGGCCTCCCTGCCATTTCCCATGCTGCTAAATCTCTGCATCCGATGGTGGGATGGACCCTACGGTAGGATAGAACAACCTAGGAAGGAACAGGGTGAAAAGCTGAGTGCTGGGAGTCAGATGCAACTTGCAACCTGGAAATTACACTAGACTTTTTGTTGTATCCTGTCTTCTAGCAGCAGGCTTTCAAAGTAAAGCCTTTATTTCACTGATTACAAAATTAGTGTTGGGTTTAATGAGATGAGATCCCTCTTTTTATTTGTGCCTTTTCTCTTTTCTTCCTTCCTTTTGATGGTGTGACCATTTGCTCTCATCTGTCTCCATGGCAATACGCCTCCTTCTTCCCCCGCCCCAACACATCTTTCCAAGCCTCGGGTACTTGTGATGCTGTGGGGCTCAGGCCTGAACGCTAAAACCATCTCAAATAATGTGGAGAAACAAATTGGTCCGTGTAAATAGGCCTGGTCTTCAAAGTATCATGATTTCCTGTGAAATTGGTCTCTGTTTCCCTGCTTGGCAAGCTAAGTACTGTTTATATAGATATTATGTGCAGCTGCAGTGTACCTATTGATGTGTACAGCCTATGCTCTGCATATGCACAGGGGTATGCCTCCACTGACCCAAAGCCCTTGGAAGCAGATGGGAGTCTCGCCAACCATACCAATGGACTTTGGAGCTGGCCCAATGTCTGTGAAGTGAGTCATGGTCCTTTTTTAAACACTGAGGAACCCCTTTCATGGGCCAGCTTCTCAACTGGTTTAAATCAGCGTAGCTTCATGACTTCTATGGAACTGTGCTGATTTACTTTAGCTCATGGATCTGGACCATGGTTTCTTGAGCTTCTCAACTTATCTGGCCTTTCCTAAGCCTCAGGTTGTTCTTTGTTCATGCATCAAAATGTTTGCTCCAGTCTTTATGCAACCCTGGTACTAAAGAATTAAGGTCCACGTGGAACCCCTCTCTCTACCTTTGACATTCAGATCACAGCAAAGGTCTGACGGTTTAAGCCCAAAGTAGCAAAGTAATTGTTTTGCCTGCACCTCGTGGTAGCTAAGTGCTATGGCAGAGGTGGTACTGTATGTCCTAGGTAGGTACTCAGTTGTCTGCAAACATGGGGAGGCTGGAAAGGCAGCTTTTGAATGTTATCTTAAGATAGCTCAGTGGGGGTGGGGGTTGCTTTTCTTTTTCTGGCAAGAGAATAAGTGCTCATTATTGCAATGGCACTTTGTGGGGAAGGGGGTTCGTCATGCGGGCAGTGTTGGGCTCCAGAGGTGCTAGCTTCAGTGCAGTCTGGCTGCAATGGGTGCATCGCAGTCAGAGTTTGCAGCAGAGTTGCAAGGTCTCTGGACACCTAAAGCCTTGCGAAGGGCATTGGTGTCTGGGAACTGCCCTTCAGATTAGTGCACAGATCCATGGCTCCTCAGCATAGGCTCTGGTGCTCTGGTGTCTCAGTGTGGCCCTTGGCCCATCAGGGTGTCAGACTGGCACCTGAATGCATTGGCACAATCCTCATTGACCCAGAGAAGTCTTTGGTGGGCCCTGGATGCACCAGCATCTTGATGCATCAGCACCTTGATGCAGCCATACAGTGCTTCAAGGCTTGGGCATGCTGGTGCAATGCATTGGTTCTTGACACATCAGAGCACAGGAGGCATTCAATGGGACTGTCTGCATGAGTAAAGGTCTGAGGATGGGCTTCTAGATGATAATCTCTAAGTGGAACGAACCTGTTAGGCACCAGGCACATCTATGGCATTGCATAAACAACAAAGAACAGGATGGAATAGTTACTATGGATGCAGATGTTTTGTTTTGCACATTTTGCCATAGTACTCTGCAAAAGTCTTGTGCTGTGAGTAGCCAGATATCACAAAGAATACATTTGTAATGTTTCCCCCATCCAGCGAAAGTTCTCCCTCTGGATCTGACCAGGCCCACCAACAACCTTTGTGGTGAGCTTCTACAAAACCGAAGGGCCAAACGTACATACAGACCTATCTGGGAAAGGAAGGGTGGGTCAGTACCTAGGGCGTTAACCTGGGACTCAGAGCTGGTTGAGTTCCTCCCTCTGTCCCAGCCTTCCTGTATGACCGGGGGCAAGTCCATTAGAGCAGCTGGCTGAAGCTGAACCCAAGCAAGACAGAGGTGATGTCAGTGGGTATAGGAAGGTATTTTGCATAGTTTGCAGCCACAGTGCTCTCTCCTTTGCCTTCAGGTTCACATCCAACATTAGTCAATTCAGTCTGTGATCCAGGACTAGTCCTGGATTCCTCGTGGGCACTGAGCTCTCACAGCCATGTGAGAGTGCTTTATCATATCTGTTTGGTTGGGAGACTCCATCCCACCTGGGTAAACAAACAAACAAAACCAAAAATCTACAACTAGTCACTCCAGGGCACATGTTCTTCCCTGTGGGAGAGGCGAGAGGACAAAGAACATGTGCCAGATATTAGTCGCGTGATGAGCACAGTATGAAAACCGATATAGAACAGAAGCCATTTAGCCTCTCTGTGCCTCAGTTCCCCATCTGTGTAATGGGGATAATAGCACTGCCCTACCTCGTCAGAGCTTTTGTGAGGATAAATACATTACAGACTGTGTGGCAGCCAGAAACTATGGTAATGGGGGTCATATAAGTACCTAAAATAGACATCTCTTGGCCTTCTTAGATGGCCCTCAGAACGATATTATCTGAGTGTCTCTGGGTGTCATACACCTAATTTTCTACACTGGTTAAATTCAGCCTTTGCATTTTGCCAGAGTGATGTGAGGCACACTGTAATCATCGGTATCACTTTACCTCCAGTCACTAGATGACCTCCTGAGGTCCCTTCCAACCCTGATATTCTATGATTCTATGATTCTTCAGACATTTCTCTTTCAGCACTGTGCTTCGCTGTGAGTCCACAGCCTACAAGCACCCTCTAGTGCGAACAATGTATTAATGCAGTGACAGGTAGCACAGCAAAAGTTACAAGGAAATGTATTTATAAATATTGTCTCAGATAAACACTGTGAATTCCCTTTGGACTTCATGTCTGAGTCACCTTTTACTCCTGGGCAGAGAGGGGGACTTAAAAGGAAAAAAGCCCTGCAGCAGGAGGCTGATGGGGGTGGGCGTAGATTGATTGCTCCTTCCTGAGGACCTTGGTTAGAGACACTCTAGTTAGAGGGCTATAGAGGACCCCTGGAATCAAGGAGAAGAAGGAATGTGGTTTGCCCTGATACAGAGGAAGAAGAAGTAGTTACAGGCCTGAGTGTAAGGCTTCCCTGGACTAAAGGTGATGTAATTGGAGGTCTTGGATGCTGAGGCACCCCACAGGATGCATTGGATGGGTGGAGTCGTAAAAGCCCAAGAGGAAACTGAAACAAAGCATCTGCAACAACCCACTATGCTGTGAGGTGGGCTCTGAGACAGTGAGTTTTATTACAGTCTCCTGCATTCGGCAGCCGTTCATACAATTATTCACTAGAACGTTTCCAAGGAGCAACATAAACACTTTGGCAGTGAATTTTTATGTGAAAAGATATTTGCATAAGTTCTTGCACAGTTGTCTGTAAAGCTCTTTGTGGGTTTGGTGATCATCCAGGCAGAGGAACAATACCGTATGACTTAGGTGACCAAGCATGCAGTGTCAATAACAAATTACCCATGGCCAATATTCAAAGCAATAGTTGGGGTGATCATTCATGAACAGAATATTTTGGAATATTGAACAAATTCATAAAATTCTGAGCATGTCTGTGAATAATTTGTGAACAGAAAGGAGGTGGCTGAACTCATTGTGAGGGAGGATGTGGGATGAAAGTGCTGGACTGGAACTCAGGAAACCTGGGTTGAATTCCTGCCCCTACCACAGACTTAATGTGTGATCTTGCTTGGACAAGGCACTTTAACTCCCTGGGCCTTAGTTTCCTGTAACAGGGTGGTCTGCCCCCTTTAAGGTCCAGAAGACTGAGGGCTAGTCAGCCCTGTTCCATTAGCCCCACCCTGCTACTCCTGTGCAGTGTGTGAGGCTTAGAAGGAGGCAGTGGAAGCAGGGAGGGCAGGCAGGCAAAGTCTCCTGTGGCTAGTCCTGTGGAGAGACAGCTGCCAGAGAGGAGGAGAGCCCTACACACGAGGGCTGGCTTGAGGGGGGGCCCCCGCAAACTGCTCTGATGTGGGCAGAAATCTGGGCTCGGTCTAGGAACTGCCAGAGGCCTGTGACCTGCCAGAGGCTTTGATGGAGGGAGTTACCATCCAGAAGGTTAGGTTGATTGGAGCTCGTTAGACAGTGAGGTGGGCCATTGCTGCCGGGAGCTTGCCTGTAAGGAAGGGGGATGAAGGCTGAGTCCACTGGGTCCAAAGACTCTTTTGCTATGGTGGACTTGGACTGAGGGACTCTCTTTCTTTTTCTGGAAGGGGTGGAACTCTCTCAAGGCTGGAGGGCCATGTCACCTCTACAGTTGGCGTAGGCTGAAGAGGATGGCGTGGAAGCTGAGCCAGAGCGTCTGCAATGCCCCCTTTGCCATGGTAAAGTGTTCTGGGATGGAGAGTCTTGTGCCATTTCCCCACTGTTAACTGGGGCTAATTCATTAAATCCCTGTTCTCCCACTTGTGTCGATTTTGTCTGTTTACACCAAAAACTCTTTGATGCTGGGGCTGTCCCTGATTATATGTGTATAAGCGGCACATACTACAATGAGGCCCCAGCAGGAATGCTAGTGGGTTTAGATCACTGTAGGTTCTCTCAAGGCAGAGTTACAGGGAAAATTCCATCAAGAAAATAAAACTGTCCTAAGAAGCGTAGACAAAGGAACAGCTACGTTAACAAATTTCAATTGCTTCAGGGAATTTAGTGCCCATGTAAACTGCAGGATTGACAGCCCTGGGCACTGAGTGTATCCACAGAATGGGTATGTCGGGGTCCGAGCAGAGTGGGTGTCCATATAGTGCTCTGCCCAGGGTGCATCTTCTCTCCAGAGTTAACCCAAGTGACCTGCCTTTGAGTTACTTCCCTCATGTTAGCTCCTTGTGTGGGAGTGTGGCCCGGCTACAGAATAACGGTTTAGCTGGGTTAGTGTGCGTGTCCACACCCTAGAGAGGCTGTGGCAGCAGATGAAAAGGTGATCTCACTCGAGGTCCACTCAGCTCCTCCGGTCATGCCAGCCACTCGCATCACAGCACGAATGGAGGTGGTTTTGTATGTTGCGGGGAAGGGGCGGGGTTTGAGGAATGACTGAGTTACAATACTGGGAAACTGTCCCCTAACTGTCTCAACTCATTTTAGAGGAGGCACCTCTGCAGGAGAGAAGAGAATTCAGCCCCCGGGACAATTCAAACCTTGCCATCTTGATGAGACTGCCAGATGGGGTGATGTACAACCCCTGTTCACGGGTCCTTGGGCTCAGACCATCCACTTGTGTGTTTCTAGTTATGTCTAGAGTGCTCAACATCTGACTATATCTTCCCCCAAACCACTGAGGAAAAAGTGGTACCCACTTTCAACCTGGGGTAGTCTCTGTGTCCCACTCCCAGTCTCCTGAGCCACCCAGCGTCCCTTCTGGAGTAGTGAGTTAATGTAATGTTTAATGTGAGCTCCCCTCAACATTGTTTTTTCTCTTTATTTGCTTAAAAACATAAACAAAATCATTTCATTGGTGTTTGTGAACTGACATCCACACAGCCCTCAGGGGACCGGCCATGCGTAGATCCCAGCTGTGTCATGGGGCATGCGAGACATCTGTTTACAGTAATCAGCTCCGATCTCATGCTCTGTCCTGTTATCATTTACATCTGACCTTACCATATGGAAGAACTCAGCCACCTGCAAAACACAGATGTACTTGCAGCGGGCCAGACAGGTAGCCTCCTTTTCCTGTGGAACAATGCAAGTTGTCATGGGGGTGGAGAGGGAGTCCTTGGTGAAGATATGGCTTGGGGATAGAGCAATAAGAGCAATGGCCGGTCATGCAGGATTCTGCTGAGAGACACCTGTAAGGCTATTTCTCAGAAAGTGAAGAGCGGGCGTGCTGCTGCTGAGCAATGGGAGGAAGGAAATAGAAGGGAAGGAACCAAGAAGTGCCTAAGGAAAAGTAAAGTGGCCCTTACATTGCAGAGTGCCATGCAGAGATGGGCCCACGCCTCCGAATTTAGAGTTGGATTTTAAGCTCCTTCCTGCTCCGAAGTGTGAGGATGTTGTGATCAGAGGCATTGGTTCTTGTAGACGTTGGGACCAGCTGCAGCAATTGGAACCGGGTTCTGCTACTCACACCCCCTGAAAGGTTGAGCATATTCAGGTCCAGAGCCTCTTCTCTGAGGCAGGCTGAGTATTTAAGTCTTTTTCCCTGGGATTGTCAAAAAGGCCAAAAGGAGCAAAGTGTTCATATCCCATGGACTTCCAATGGCAGCTGGGCACTATCTCCCTTCAGCCCCTTTGAATACTCCAGTCTTCGTCTCTCTGTGTCCAAGGTTCCCTGCTGCATCTTTGCAAGGAGCTTTGAAAGCTAGGGATGAAAATCATTACTTTTACTCATTCATATTTCTATTTCATCCGCTCATCACTGCTGTTTGTAGCTGCTAGTCTCAGCAGTCGCGCAGCCTCGCTTGCACAATACATCTCTAGTGACCCATTTGGGAAAGGAACGTGGGGTTCCTTCAGCTGCCTGTGTTGGGTGTGACCAAGGGCAGCTCACATGCCTGGTGGTCTCCCTGGCTGACTTGTATTGACAGAGAAAGGATGTCTCTGTTCTGGTGAGATCGCCTGTGGATTTTGGCTGAGCACAGTGATTTTTGCTGGGAAAATGTCTCGTTCTGGCTCACAGGCCAAGGAAGAGAAGAAATGGCAAAGCTGTCATGGCTGCGTCAGAAAGCTCTCTGGGGTCACGACATGAAACACGCAGAACATGCCATTCTAGCTGACATTCTGCCCCTTCGATAGGTGTTTAGGGCCTTATTCAGTCAAACTGCTGTAACTGCATTGTGCTGAGGGGCTGTGCATGCCACAGAGAAGCTCGCTCAGTGGGTGCGGGGGGCAGCCTGAGAACAGACTGAGGCAGGGCTGACTGGCAAGAGAACAAGGGAGTAGCTTATGGATCTGTACACAGACCCTCTGACCAGAACCCAGAGGAGAAGTGGCATGCAGGAGGTGCAGATGTTACTACAACCTTGTGGCTGAGGCTCAGTTGCTGAGAGAGAAGGTTCCTTTTCCTTGGCCTACTAGAGAGAAATCTGCTGATTCAAGCTCTCCGCAGGGGTCAAAGATTTTGCCCTAAATTAGACTTCCTATGCTCAGGCAGGGACTACTTTGTGCTGCAATTGCCCCTGGCTTTATCTGAGAATCCCTTACACCACCTTCCTGTGTTCATTCTGCTCAGACCGTGATTCTGAGAACTCTGGCCCTGATTCAGCAAAACACTCATGCACATGCTTAACTTAAAGCGCGTGAGGAGCCCTATTGAAAACAATGGGACGTAAGCATGTGGTTAAGTGCTTTGCTGGATTGGGGCCACAGCGCTTAGCAGGATCTAGTCTGTAGTCTTCTGTGTGACAAGTTATCTCCCATTCTAGGTCACCTGTGGGGTCTGTCACAGGCATGTTTTCAATGTAATAAATGCACAGGGTTTAAATATACAGATATTCCTTATGAGTGCTCACTCTTCATAACCCTTGTACCACTTGACATTGAGTTTTATAGTCATTTTAAAAGGAAAGAAACCTTGCTAGATACCCACCCAGACCAGAACTGCTGCTGAAATGCCAGCGTGCTGGGTTTATTTTTCCACTGAAGCAGAATGGCAAGAACTCGGATAATGTCTGGAGTGAAAGTCTCTGTGGGGTGAGAAAGAGCCGAGTCTGTTGTTCAGTAAAGCATGTCCTGTAAAATAGTCCATTATAGAATAACTGGAGTCACAGCCTTAAAGATTTCAGGCCTCCATTCCATCTCTCTTGCAAAGATATATAATCTTGGCTCTAAGGAGAGGAACCCGATTAAATTTTTAGAGCATTAATTCCTCCAGTGGACTGGACTAGATAACCTTTCAAGGTCCCTTCCAGTCCTATCATTCTATAAGAAACGTTCCTTCAAAAATGCTCAACCTCTTTTCTGTGTGCTCCTATTTGCCGTGCATCTGAGAAGTAAACTCAGGCACTTGTACAGGAAATGAACTGCTGTTTTATTGACACAGCTCTATCAGTTGGCTTCCGAGAGCGTAAGTGTTTGATTTGCCTCTCAAAGAATTTTGTATAGGAAAGCGGTGATACTCCAGACGTCTCCTTCACTAGATAAATTCTACCACTGCTGATATAGATTGATCTTTAACAATCTTTTGTATTGACAATGTTCTATGGATGACATTATTGTTCAAATAAAAATATAGTTTAAAGGTACAAAAAAACCCAGCTCTTATCCACTCTGAAAGACCTCATGGAGTACAATACCACAGCTACGAAGTGGGACTTGCTTATAATTGATGACAGAAGTGATGATTTTTATTCAGACTGTTTGAAAGTCTTTGGGCCAGCCAGCGTATCCAGCCCTTTGATTTGTTTATTTTTTCATTATCATCTATTTAACCTCCATGGGGAAAAAGCTCTTTGTTAGGAATTCAGCTCCGACATCTCTTCAATTAAGGGCGAGAGAGCTCCCACCCCACATTTCTGAGTCACCCAAGGCATAGTGAAAAATGAAACAAGACTCAACATTCCCAATATTTCTGAGGGGAGGGAAGGGGGAAGGCCTGGGGAAAAAAATCCTTCAGGGCTCCTTTACGGACCAAAAAGGAGCAAAAAAGGGCATAGACCCATTCCCTCTTCCCCCTCAGTTTGCATGTAACCTTTAAAGGGAGACACCTTTATTCAAGCCTAAATAGATACACAACTCACGAGTTCAGTGGGCTACACCTCCAGTGAGCAGGGAAGAGGCTGGAGTGCTGTACATTCATACCCCAGCTTCCTGCACATTACTTGTTTGGCCCAAAAGCTACTATTGCAGTTACCTAATGGAGTTGCTCCTTTAGTTCAAGGATAGCAGGTCATTCTCTTTGTGGGGAAGGTTCTGAGTTCAGTCCCTGCTGTTACTAGAGAGGGGACAGTATTGATCTATTTAAACAAGCCGTCCCAGCCCTAAAATTTTGTTCTGAACTAATGGACAGTGACAGACCCTGCATTTCTACAAAAGCCCTTCTGCTCAGTCTGCGTGTGGTGTGGGTGTAGGAGTAGTAGATCCCCACAGTCAGCTGGGATAGTTAAAGCAGCACAACTTGTTCGGGTAGAGATCTGAATACAACCCCCTGCTAGGAAGTTATCCTGCTACTCGGTGGAAATTCATCTCCATCCTGTCACCTCTAGTTAGATCCCCTATCTACCCACCAAAACAAAGTCCTCTCCCCACCTGATGTTTCTAATATTTGTACAGCGTTCGCATGCGCCCTGTACCCTTAGCACTTGTTTCACTTGGCATAAGTAGCTTTTTGCAGACTTCCTCACATATTAATCTGTCCTGCTCCCGGATCATTTTTATTGCACACCTCTGGACTCCCTCCAGTTTCTTGCTCTGGTCCTGATCCTACCTCATTGACTTCAGTGGAGCTTGGTCACTGAATTCAGTGGTGGCAGGACGGAGTCCCATCTGACTGGGAATCCAGGGACAACGGCCCTGTGGGTTCTGGCGCACTGCACTCGTGTTGTTACTTTCAGTTCTTTTCCAGTGAGGTTGAGTCCTACAGCAGAATCTGAGGTCCTGGGAAGTCCCCTTGTTTGGTGTCCTTTACTAGAAGAGCCTAGTCCTGCAAACACGCCCGAGTATAGCTCTTGCTGCTGTGCATGGTCCCACTGCAGTAAATGCAGAGCAATACTCCTGGTATGAAGGGCTTGATTGTTCCCTAGGCTGCACAGAGGGGAAAGGGCTGATACGATCCTCTTAGACTGGAGCTCAGGGGAAAGGACTGTCTTGACTCTGCCCCCTACCCTGTACTGAGCAGCAGAACTTGACAGGCCTGAGGGGAGTAAGCTCCATCCCCAGAAGGGTGGTACTAAGTTAACTAAGTTCCTGGTGTAAAGGCCTTCACCTTACCTACAGCACAGGAGGAAGCAGGAAAGGTACTTCTCTTCGGATGGTGCAGCTATGTACCGTCCCTTACATGGGATGAACCCAAAGACTCCATCTCGCCCCAAGTCCTCAGTTCTTGGCGAGCCTATCCTTGTGTTTTAAGTCACCTTTTCAATACTCTTATAAGGGGGCACTCTAGGGTCTGGTGTAAGTTAGAGTAGCTCCAGGGCTGTAATTTATATATGGGTCATGGGAAACAGAGAATAGCAGGAGCACACTGGGCTTCATAACACCCCCTTCTTCTTTCAGGAATTCTCCCTGATCCCCTCTGTCCATTTTCAGTCCATTCCTAACATGCCCCATGCACTGGGGACCAGGAAGGGAGCAGAGGTAGAACCCCACAGCCATTCAGAACAAATGTTCATGAGGGCTGGCTCCAGTCAACCAATGCACATGTAGTTACCTGGAACCCAGTGGCACCCACACTTCTTTCATTCCTCTAGCTACACAAAACTATTATACACTGTTGAAGCCTCACAGGTGGCCAACAGCCCTGTTCCATTTATTGCTCAGGTACATTGTGATTGGTTTATACAAGTATCATCCTCACAACTGGCTTCCTTCCAGAAAGCCAGGCCCACATACAGATTTTACTGCACTCTGTAATGTATAAGTCTGAGATCCTGCCTAGTTCTCTGATAGAATTAGTACTGTTTGAAATATAGGACAGCAGACTTACTGATGCAATAACATGGCAGGACTTCATGGAATCATTGAGGCCCATCCATTGCTGGAAGTCAGAATATTCACCCTTGTTGAGGAAGTACTGCTGTCCCATGTAATTGGGTTGTTCACAGAGCATGAAGCAGCCACTTTCTACCCGGATGGAGTTACAGTGGCTCAACTGGACCTGAAGATCAGGACAGTCACTGGTGTTTTCATAGGAGTGTCCCTGGAAGTTCTTGTCCTTATAGAAGATGATCTAGAGAGAGGGGATAGATCATCAGAGCTGTGTTAGAGAGAATTCTGCGTGGGTTGGACCATCGTGGTGTTAGCTGGCTGTAGTGCCTTGCTTTGGTTCAGCTCACGTTGATATTGCTCACGGTGAAGAAGAGTCATTGGTTTGGTAGATAGCTATAATATTGGACATGGCTTCAAGTATGGTACCTCCATGTCAGTGGAGGCAGGTAGAAAATAGGTGACCAGTGCTTAATTTGTGCCACGGCTTGCCAGGGCTGAGCCCCGGCACCTCTAGCTTGGTAGTTCATAGTCCCAGTACCTCTGGACTTGCTTTATCAGTTAAGAATGTAAAAAAATTGCTTGAGCTCCAGCAACTAATTGTTGAGCATCGACACCTCTTTCATTACAATTAAGCACTGTAGGTGACACTCTTGAGAAAGGAACAGACAACATTACCGTGTATTAATAACAATCCTTGGCTGGTTGACTGACAGGATAGGATCAGTGTTGGGTAATTCCAGTGGGAGGTATGAGTGTGTGTGTGTGTGTGTGTCTGTCTGTCTGTCTGTCTGTCTTTCCCTTTCTCTTCTGATGGGGCACAGCAAGAAAGTAGCAGGTGATATGGTGATATGTCCTTATATGGGACAGAAGAGTGCCTCCTTAAAAGTCAGGACCAGGTCCTCAGCTGCTGTAAATTGGTAGAGTTCTGTTGACTTCAGCAGAGTTACCCTGATTGACCCCAGCTGCGGATCTGAAAGATGAGGAATATAGTAACAAGATGGGGGCAGGGGGGAAGGAAACAGTCATCAGCTACCAAAAGGGGCTTTAAAAAGTATATGTGTGTGGGATGGGAGGGGAATGGAAATATAATAAAAAATTACCTTTGCCATCCCGACAAACCACCTGACTGACTTTCTCTTCTGCAGTTACTACACCAATAGCTTAATGGAGCTTAAATACTCAAGCTGGAAGCCCTTCGTCTGCATATTGCATTATCATTTGGCTTCGGTCACTGCCTTTCACTGGGAGCTCAGGTTCATTCCTATATGCTTCCACGTTCTGCCTCTTTCTGTTCACCACAGACATGGTTTCTAGTTCTTTGTGCCTTTTGAATAGTGATTGTGTATCTGGAGCTTGGTAATCCTGCTATAGATGGAATTGGTGGATCAGCAAGTGGAGTTAAGAGAGAGAAACAGAAAGGGTTGTGAAAGGCTAAGCATTTAAGATAGAGCAGGAATAGACAAGGGTGAAAAAACCCTCAGTGATAGTTACAAGGCAAAGTAGATTAGAACCCATTCCAAGATATGTTTTAGAAACATCATAATTCACACATTCAACACATTCGTGCAGTAAGTTGCTGGCTAAGCAAAGCTTATTTGTATGTAGCGACAGTTCATATCTGGGCCTCACAGATTCCAAAGCTCAGGAGTGTTTGGATCAAGGGTTTTGACAATACAGACTTTCAAAATTCTGCCTGAGGTTCACGGCAGATTTCAAAAGGCCCCAAAGCCTGGCGTATTTAAATCTGGGGTTTTGGTTTACATCCTATGTCTAATGACTTGATTATTAGCAAAATATTCACTATGACATTAAAAAGGCCTGAAATGTCATTGGTATAATTAGAAGGGAACATCTATCTTTTTTAACTTTCCATCGTGGTAATACCTATACCTGTTGATAAAAGTGAAGCAGCTGTTATAAATGATCAAGGTTATGATGAAGAATGCACAAGCTAGTTAAGACAAAACTTTTTCTAGGGAGCCCACATTCTCTCTCTCTCTCTCTCTCCCCCCACATAGAATCATAGAATATCAGGGTTGGAAGGGACCTCAGGAGGTCATCTAGTCCAACCCCCTGCTCAACCCCCTGCTCAAAGAGAGAGAGAGAGATTGAAAACTATTCCCAAGAGAATCAGACAATTCTCAAGCTCCCAGAGCAGGATGCAGATATTTATTTCCAGGCTCATTTGTTTGACCAGAGAAATAAATTTAATAAATTCTCACGGGAGGGTATGAAAAATTAGGGGGAAATTTTTGTTTTCTAGAATTGCCAGATTCTCTGATTTAAAGCTTGACTGTGAGCAGAGGAAAACCAGTGCTGTTTGTGGGATTTTGATTGTTGTTCCTTATATATGATTTCATGAGATTAGGAAAATGTATCATTCCATTCTTCTATCCCGGAAAACCCACAGATATGTGAAAATGGGTCTTCCTCTGCTGGCAGCTCCTGTGAGGCAGAACCAGACCAGTTAGTCAAAGCAGAGAGGGCATGACCATACCTCTGGAGATTCAACTAGTTTGTGATACTTCCAAAGCTACTTCATAAACCTAATTCTTTGAACCATTAACCAACAGGTTAGTGACCATAGCCAAAAATACACATAAACATCTTCCTACTACAGTGGGGGTGGCCAGCCTATGGCTCCAGAGTCCCATGCAGCTCTTCAGAAGTTAATATGCGGCTCCTTGTATAGGCACTGACTCCTACAGGCACCCACTTCCAATGTGCTGGGGGGTGTTCACTGCTTAACCCCTGGCTCTGCCACAGGCCCTGCCCCCAGTCCACCCCTTCCTGCCCTCTAACCTCCCCCCTCTCCACCCTGAGCCTCCTTCACACAAGGAGGGAGGAGGAAGCGCTGGTTGGCAGGGCTGCTGGTGGATGGGAGGTGCTGGTAGCAGGGGGTGGTGGAGCTGATGTGGGGATGC
This sequence comes from Gopherus flavomarginatus, assembly GCF_025201925.1. Taxonomy (NCBI): domain Eukaryota; kingdom Metazoa; phylum Chordata; order Testudines; family Testudinidae; genus Gopherus; species Gopherus flavomarginatus. The sequence goes on along the minus strand of NC_066626.1, from coordinate 18,467,172 downwards.
TGATGTATTACTGTGGCTCTTTGGCAACGTACATTGGTAAATTCTGGCTCCTTCTCCAGCTCAGGTTGGCCACTCCTGTACTACAGAGTAACTTCAAATTCCACCCCAATTACCAGCAGACAGAGATATACTCTGTACCAAAGAGAGAAAGGAGTAGAGATGCAGTACTGTAGTCCTTCCCTCAGAATAGTAATATTTGCACCAGATGGGATGGGTCTGCAGACTTTCCTGCTAGAAGAAAGGAAATTTCCAGGTAAGTTGAGATAAATTCCTATTTTTCTTTGCAAGGAAAGCCCACAGATCCAGGACAATGAGATATCCCATAGCTGTGTGTAACACGGCGAGAAAACAAAGGATGAATAGCCATCTGCAATGGGACAGAGATAGATTTTCTATTTTAAATGGGTGAGCAAAGCTTGAGGAATCATCCTTCCAACGGCAGGGCCTGCTCAGGCCTGCACACTTAATTTGTGAAGATGTGGACAGATGACCAAGTGGCCACCCAACATCTCTCTTTGTATGTTACCCTTTGGACCAAGAGGCTGCCCTGGTGCTGAATGAATGAACAAGAAAGTTTGAGATGAAGAAAGGCTTCTGGATTGTGAATTTCTGAAACGCACCATCGACATCTACTCATTGAAGCTTTTTGTGTCTTTGTTTTTGGGTTTTTCCCCTCTCATCTGAAGAAGGACAGGTGGTTGCAGAGCAAAGGGAGCTAAAGATTTTCTGTATTGCGTAGTGATTCCATGTAGGATTTTAGAGCTCATCAGACATCCAGAGCATGCCAGAGCTTTCCAGAAGGTGTCTTGTATGAGAACAAAAGGAGAGAAGAACAAATTCTTGTTACCTGCAGAACATAGTGTTTATCTTGGGGAGACAGGCTGCGTTAGCACTTAGCACAACTTTACTACCAGGAGAGGTGCAATACTGCTGTTCTTCTGATAAGGGGGAGTTCCCTTTGTTGTGTAGGGTTGACATGCAAGGCACCCAAGACATCATCTGATGTCCAGATAAAATTGAATCCTATGCTCATTTGCTCCTAGATTTTAGGTCAGAAAGGACCATCATGATCCTCTAGTCTGACTTCCTGCACATCAGAGGCCCCAGAACCTCACCCACCCCTCCTGTAATAGACCCCTAACCTCTGTCTCTATGGAAATGGCTGCCCTTCGGCATTTGAGAGTCTGGGGCTTTAGACTCATATTAAGGCCTTGTTGGGAGAATTCCAAAATATTCGTGTCACAGGCAGCTTGGAGGGCCGAGTTCCTTAGTGGTTGGAGCGCATGGCTCTCAGCCCTCTGCTTGGTTGAGGAGCCTCAGTCCTTAAGGCCAGGGGGGCAGGCCAGTGCTCCTTCCCCTCAGGTAGGGAGGTGGCTAGCTGCTGCCTTTTCACCAGCCAGCCCTGAACTGAGCCTGGCTTTCTTCTCTTCTCCCTTCCCCCAATCTGGCATTGGCTGCAGGTATAGTGGGGTGGGGCTAACTGGGCCCAAAGGCTCTCTTTAACCCCTGCTGAGTCTGGCATCCTGTGGCCCTTCGAGTAGCTACCTTCTAGCCACTGCGAGAGGGAATGTGGAGACTCTTTTTCGTACCAGCACTAGAGGAGGACAGGGAGGATGGGTCCCATGGCTTCAGGGAAATGAGAAACTACTGGAGAGGACACATGTGGAATCTAACCCAGTGCAACGTATTAATATAGGAGGCCAACATTCCGATCAAAACATCAGAGCCCTGATAGATATAACGGGAGAACTGTCTGTGCGTTGCAGCCACTGGTGTCCTGAATCCTGGCATACCATGTTGTGCTCATCCACATGTAGTCATGGCTGGGGAGGAGGCAGAGAACCCTCCCTGCACAGCTGGGATAAGAGAAGAGCTATTCCCAGTTGTCAGGGGATTGGGAGGAGTGCAGTTTGTATAAAAATCCCTATATGGGATGTTTTTAATGAGCAATCAACTGACGAGAGGAAGGAGGGAGTGAAAATGGTGACTGAACTGGGCTATAAGGATGCTGCATGGGAACACACTTCCATCAGCTCCTGTAGCTACCTCCGACAGCTCATTAACAGTCATGGTGGTACACATTCAGAATATGGAATAAAGATCCCTAAGCCTCTCTGAACCTGTATAAATGAGGTTAAATGGTTAAATATACCACTCAAACTTACCAGCTGAGGTCTCCTCATCAGCATTTCCTGTCACTGCTTGGCTTCCCAGCTGGACCTCTGGCACATTGAGAGGTCCGAGATGCCTCAAGGCCTCTCCTCTGGTCTAGTTCTGGAGGCGTTTGGAACTCTGGCAGTGAGGGGGGCCTGGCCAGTGACCCAGACTTGCTGGGAGGGTAGAAATGAGGGGAAGGAGCCAGGCTAGTTCCCTGAGACCTAATGATTTACTTTGTTATCCATGGAATCAAACCCAGTTTGCTGGAAATGTGGACAATTTTATGAGTAACCCTGCTCATAACTGGATTATTATGTAAAGGAAGGTTAAAGCTAGGACCATTTTTTTGTTCTGTGTAGCACAATGGGGTGCTGGTCCTGTAACTGGGGCTCCTAGGAAAGCTACAGTCCTACGAATAAATCATAATATTTGGAGGTGGGCCTGAATCAAAATATTACACCTGAACAAACCCAAACTCCAATCTGCACTTTGCAGCGCAGAACAGCCCTTGCCTGTGCTGGACCAAAATCACCCTGGAGACATACTAGGGACTAAGTTTTTAAGAACATAAGAACATAAGAATGGCCGTACCGGGTCAGACCAAAGGTCCATCTAGCCCAGTATCCTGTCTACTGACAGTGGCCAATGCCAGGTGCCCCACAGTGAGTGAAGCTAACAGGCAATGATCAAGTGATCTCTCTCCTGCCATCCATCTCCATCCTCTGACAAACAGAGGCTAGGGACACCAATCCTTACCCATCCTGGCTAATTGCCATTAATGGACTTCACCTCCATGAATTTATCCAGTTCCCTTTTAAACGCTATTATAGTCCCAGCCTTCACAAGCTCCTCAGGTAAGGAGTTCCACAAGTTGACTGTGCGCTGCGTGAAGAACAACTTCCTTTTATTTGTTTTATACCTGCTGCCTATTAATTTCATTTGGTGACCCCTAGTTCTTGTATTATGGGAATAAGTAAATAACTTTTCCTTATCCACTTTCTCCACATCACTCATGATTTTATATCCCTCAATCATATCCCCTCTTAGTCTCCTCTTTTCCAAGCTGAAAAGTCCTAGCCTCTTTAATCTTTCCTCATATGGGACCCTCTCCAAATCCCTAATCATTTTAGTTGCCCTTTTCTGAACCTTTTCTAGTGCCAGGATATCTTTTTTGAGATGAGGAGACCACATCTGTACACAGTATTCAAGATGTGGGCGTACCATGGATTTATGTAAGGGCAATAATATATTCTCAGTCTTATTCTCTATCCCCTTTTTAATGATTCCTAATATCCTGTTTGCTTTTTTGACTGCTTCTGCACACTGCATTGACATCTTCAGAGAACTATCCACGATGACTCCAAGATCTTTTTCCTGACTCGTTGTAGCTAAATTAGCCCCCATCATAGTGTATGTATAGTTGGGATTATTTTTTCCAATGTGCATTACTTTACATTTATCCACATTAAATTTCATTTGCCATTTTGTTGCCAATGACTTAGTTTTGTGAGATCTTTTTGAGGTTCTTCACAGTCTGCTTTGGTCTTAACTGTCTTGAGCAGTTTAGTATCAGTATAGTATAGTATAAGTATTAGTATAGTTCCTTTGTTTCTAATGACACTGTTGGTGTTTTGTCTGTAGGTTTTGTTTTTGTTTAAATTGTGGCCTTGGTTGTAAGCTACTGATAAAGTCAAACCATGGTGAGCATTGCCATTGTAACCAGTCCCTATTAGGGGCCACTGCTGCAAGGCATTGAGTAGCTTAGTGAATGGGAGGGTTACAGCACTCAGCCGAGGCTCTAGGGTAGGGAAGATGGGAGGGGTCTAATGCCCAGGTCCCTTGGCATGCCCACATGGAGCCAGAAGGGTTTCCTAGGTTTCAAACTCAGGGGCTGAGGAGTGGAAGGAGGCTAAACATTCATCAGTGGGAAGATCGAGTTTGGGGAGGGCCCTGGAAAGAAGCAGTCTGCAGGTGACTGAGAGTCCAGCAGGGCCAGCCTTAGGGAAAATGCCAAACTTTCTTTGGTGCCCTTCAAGTCTTGCCCCCTGAGCAGCAGGCGGCCACTTAGCAGGCAAAGCAGCAGCCTGTGGAGCCGTGGTGGCACGGCAGGAATCATACTGCCAGGATGACGGAGAGGGGACGCATGGGAGCGCCTGCCTCCTGCCCCACAGCCCCCTTTATCCCCTCTCCCCACCTCCCAGATAGGCATGGCCCTTCTGCAGCTTCTTGATCATAGTGCCTCTCACAGCACCCTGGGCTATCACCCACCTGTGAGGCTGGCCCTGGAGTCTGGTGAGCCCTGAGAGAAGCAACGAGCTAGAAAACAGCTGCTTCTTGGGGCAGGACATGGGTGCCTTCCCTGTGTGTAGTTCATCCCCAGACTGTTCAGGGGAATGGGATGTGTGTACTTTTTGTAAGTTACATAAAGAAACTATCCTGGCCCCGTGTCACTGATTTCTCATCCAAATGGAAACTACCATGCAAGGCCCTGTATTTCCACTACGTCTTGGCCAAAGGGATAATGATATCAAAGCTTTACCAGTAGTTAACAAAATAGCTCACAATTTCACTTCATAATCTGAAAGCCCCCAACTTCTGAAGCCTTATGCCAATGTGTAGCTCTTATGAGAAAGGGGAATAGCACAGCTTGGAGGTCATTCCCACAAAAAGTCTGATCCTCCAACATGGCACTAAGAAGCATAGCTTTCAGAGTGTCAGACTAACGCTACTGTGGCTATGCCTATCTGTCTGCAATTGCATCGTAATTGGCAGTGTAGATGTATGTGAAGATAAATACACCAAAAAAAAAACCCTGGCACTTCTAGCAGGCCTGGGGCATAGCTACCTCCCAGGGTTGTGGTTAGTTCATATTTCTAAAACACTTGACACTACAGAAAAGCAAAGCAGGACCTCTGATCTTACAATCAGATCCACGCAGGCCTGTGCAGAACCCCATTGACCTCATTGAGACTGCAGAGGGGCACAGAGATTTTCCTCAGCTATTTGATAGCAGGGCTAGGGTCTTTATAATATATTTTTATTTTACTGAGAAATGGACAACAGAGCGAGGTGTAAGTTCCAACAAGGTTTATTATATTATAGCAATCACATTACAAATGCTGGTAGCCAAGAAGGGAAGTGTAACTGATAAACATGGTATAAATCCATCAGAAATGTGTTGTCGTAGTCCAGCTTGTGTGCCCCAGGACTATAAATCCCAGCACACAACGGGCAGGACTAGAGAACCACTTGCAAAAGAACTATGGGCTCAACTCAGCCACCCTTGCTCACTCTGAGCAGTGCCACTGATTTCATGGACCCGGTCCTGAAATAAGGTACAGGTCATAGTGAGTGCAGGGTCAGAATATGACCCATTGATTTTATGTTACAGTATCTAAAAGTCATGCTGAGAAGAACTGTTCAGTACATTCTAAAGCTGAATGTTCGCTTCGCTTCCGACAAGAACTGAAAACCATTTTGCGAAGGGCAGAATCATGCAGCCATTTATGTGACTCTCACTCAGCAGATCAGATTCCATTTCAGCAATTTGGCTGTAGCTGTGTTTTGCCTGTTTGTTTTCTGAGCCTGAATTTGAGTTTAACCCGGGTCACTGATTTCCGTGGAACTACGTGTGTTAGGCCGGTGAGACAGATTGGACCCTATCACTTACGTGCCTGTTCCAAAGACTTCCATGGACTTTAATGGGCTTTGGATCAGGGCCTTAAACACTGAAAGACAGTTGGGAACCTAACTTCCATTCAGCTACTTTGAACATCCCACCCCAATGAAGAGAAGCGTTTACAACATGGAAACATGTACTGTTTTGGAAACGTACACTGTTGGCCTAAAGGAACCAACTATGGTTCCCGAGTCGGTGACTCCCCAGTACTCCCTGGCTCTCAGGAGGTACTGCCATGCTCGGTAGTTTGGCCGTCCACAGAAAATCCAGTTTCCTTCAAAAACATGACAGGACTGGATGTCCCTGGGATGAAATTCGTCACAAAGAGAAGGATAGTCACAGAAGGATTCCGTCATCCGGCCTCCCACGTCATTCCTTTCATAGACTCGTATCCTTCTGGGAAGACAAACACAGGTTTATAGCACAGAAGCAGCAGCTCTACACTATATGATCCTAGGTTGCTTGCTGCTTTATTGACATTAATGATACAGAAATGAATGACGACTTGTGTTCAATTAGCAGAAAAAGGGCCTGATTCACCACGGCTCCGCCAGTTTTACACAACTCCAATGACTTCAGTCGTGTTCCAGTGGTGGAAGGATAATGTAAGCAGTGGGGAATCAAGCCTAGGGTGTGTAAGTTATATGCAGATTTAGCAAGTGAAGGATGAAAGCAAGTGGTAAGTGACAGCTGGACTGCCATATGGATCATATGCATTGGCATTGCCAGCGTTACTGTTCTCCAGTGAAGAGGGCACTAGAGTGGTGCTCAGGAAAGCTGGGTTCTGTTCTTGACTCTGCCACTAACCTGCAAGGTGGTCATGGGCAAGTTGCCTCATCACTATGTACCTCAGTTTACCCTCCCACCCTTTGTTTCTTTAGATTGTAAGCTCCACTTCAGGCCTGACTCTCGCTATGTATTTGTACAGCGTCTAGCTGCATAGTGGGACCCTGACCAGTTAGGGCCTTATATATCAAAATATTTTATATTGAGGGCATCTGTTTTTCAGAGTTTATTAATTTCATTTTGGGGTGTTTATTTTTAGCAATTTTTGAGTTTTATCTGGTTGTCCAAAAAGGCCTTTCTCTTTGTATCCACTGTAATGAGGAATGTATATTATATCTATTGTTCATTACAGTAATGAATAATTTCTTTGTAATGTTCCCTAGTGAGCTGGAACATAGTATTTTTCTGAACAGCACTACATTAAAGCGCACTGGGGATCCTTTAGTGCACACCAGCAGAGTTTACATGATCCAATTAATGTTCAACACGCTGGTGCGCTATAGAAATTACACCCCCCCAGAGTCTGCATTACTGCTCCATGGAAGCAAGTCCTTAGATACAAGTAAACCTTTCTGGAGTTTTTCCAGTGTTTACTGAATAAAGTCTATTTCATTTTTTTATTGAGAGAGTTTTATCAGCGTTTATTGGTTAAAACCAAAAATCAGAAGCCCTAATTATATTCTTGCCTCAGCACTGGGATGTCTATAAACAGATGGGTGTTAATTTATCAACTAGTAATTCTGCTTTTCATAAGGAATAGTGAATACCTATTCTCTCAAAAATACCCAGAATTGCGCTCTCACCTAACAACCTCCTCCTTATATATCTGAAAGAAAAATATTTATTCATGATCTCCCTAGGAGAAAACCCAACACCTCGAAATAAGAATATACTCCGATATTTTAAATATTTCACCTTCATTTTTCCCTCTTCCGTACCACTCTTAGTTTCTTTCTACCTCTGCTAATAATGTTTAGTTTAACTCTGTAACTGTGTAAAGCATTTTGGGATACAATTTGTATGAAAGATGTACAAAATCAAAGCCTGATCATACTCCCATTGAAATCAATGGTAAAAACTCTGATGGTCTTCAGTGATTGAAGGATCAGACTCCGAGTTAGTATTTTAGGCCTGGATTCTGCAAACAGTAAGGCCTAAGCTACACACACAGACCTCCCAACCATCCTGCATTTTGCAGGAGTATTCTGCTTTGATCCCTCTCCAACCTCCTGTCCCAGCTGAAGTGAACATTTCCTGTATTTTGGGACAGATGCGGGGTTAATTGGCCCGGACGCACCTCTGTCTCCATCTACAGAAAGGATATATGGGCCAAACCTGAGTGGCAGTGCATCCTGCTTTAGTGTCTCGAAAAGTTGGGAAGTATGCAGGCAGGCTCCTGTACCAGTATAACTATGGCAGGTTAGCGGGGTGATTTTTTTACCAATGTAGTTTTATCGGTGCAACCACGAGTGTAGACAGCGATGCTGGTACAAAGGTGCTTTCTATCAGTTCAGCCTATTCCCCTTTTTGTGGCTTTAAGCACCTTTATACCAGTATTCCTGCCTCTGCAGGAGCTCTGCAGGTTGTACCGCTTTAACTATATCCTTGTACAACTTTTGCGCTCAGACAACGCCTTACTCACATCAGTAACTTTCACCTTGGCATTTGCAGAACTAGAGTTTCAGGTTCTGACTGAGCACGCTTGCTCCAGTCCAGCAAAGCATTTAAGCATGTGTTTAGGCATTTAAACACCTTTACAAATCTATTTGGGCTTCTGTTTCCCATCCCCCCCCACCCTTTGGCTGTCCCTTTATCCTATTGTGAATTCTTTGTGGCAAGGACTGTCTCTTATAGCACTAAGCACAATAGATCCCTCAACTTGTTTGATGGTTCTAGTGCTACTCTAATATAAATAATAATAATCATTGCCCATAGAAATGACAGTGAACTTACTGGTGTGATTATGCAACAGGATTTGACGGAGTCATTGAACCCCATCCATTGCTGGTAATTTGGATATTCCCCCTTTTTCAGGAAGTACTGATGTCCTATGTAATGGGGGCGCTCGTAGATCATCCAGCAGCCACTTTCCACCTGGATTGAGTTGCAGCGGTTAAGGTGAGCTTGCATATCTGGCTGGTCGGCAGTGACCGCATACGAGCGGCCCTGGAAGTCTCTGTCCTCGTAGAATATGATCTGTGTTGAAATAACAAAGCAAATGTAATAACACTGTAAAGCATTTGTTTAAAAAATTGGTTTTGATCTTCTGGCTCCCATATGGTGTGATCCAAAACCCATCAAAATCAAAGGAAAGGCTTCCATTGTCCTCAGTGGGCTTTGGATCAGGCCTAGAAAGCATCCAGGATTAATACTGAAGCTCTGAGATATGTTTTCTTATCAGGGCACAGCTAGTAAGTGTGATTGATTCAGCAGATGATGAGCATAGCATATGTCTTCAGATCTGACCCTAAGGATTCAAATGAGCTGAAGTTCTCCAGCGCTTCGAGTTGGCCGGGTGGAGATTGTGCGCTACACCTCTTGGAGTCCAAGAAGAGAAGGAGCATGAGACACTTTTGCACTCCTGGGGTTTTTGGCTGGTTAGCATTCTGAAACAGTGTAACTTAGGTAGGTGAGGAACCGCTTTAAGCTAGTGAACAGGAGCGGCTAACAGGGGAGATTGATGAGAGAGTTCTCCAGGTGAAGGAGGAACGATTATGTGACCCTTGGGGTAAGTTTGTTGTCTGCAGTGTCTGTGTTTGTGGTGTGTTTGCTGTTTGACTGAAACATACGAGGTGCTCTGTTTGTTTGGGGGACCATGCAGTGAGCTTTGATCCCTAAGCTCTTTAGCACCCATCAACCCTTAACCAGGGGACAGGGCTACTCAGGAAGACCAGGGCTTTAAAAAGCCCGCTCCTAAGCGACCAGAGGAGCTAGCGACCAGGAGTGGCTAACAGGGCAATTTTGTGAGCTGGAGTGTGAGGTGGGGCTAGATACATTTAACATTCTTTAAACTTAAAGCCAAAAGCACCTCCCAATAAAAACAAAACATCAACAGAGGATGGAGCTGCAGGAGTAAAAAGAGAATGCAGGCAGAAGTCCAGCAACAGAGTGAGGGCTATCCATTTATTGCACCCAATGCAGCATGTATGATTAGCTGGCCTATGGGCAGGTGGCATATGTGTGCATTCGGTGCAAGGAGTTCCTGGCCCACAGAGATCGTGTATGGGCTCTGGAGACCAGAGTGGCTGAGCTGGAGGAGCTAAGGGAGACAGAGAGGTACATAGACGAGATTTTCTGGGACACAGTAGAATGGTCCCATCCTTGGTCTGACAGCCTCTGTGCTGTTGAGGAGGATGAAAGTTTCAGGGAAGGAAAATATCCAACTGGAACAGAGGGAAATGATCCCATAGTTGGTACACTCCTTCCAGATGATGTTGTGATATCCTCTCGCTAATACTTCAGTCACTTGAATAGCATTACGCTGGTAGCAGCAACTTCCAAGTAGGAGTTAAACATAGTTTTTTTTGTGAGATTGGTTGATACGTAAAAAAAATAAAACAAGGAGAATATTCAGACACATTCCCATTTTGCAGTGTGCAAACTGCAGCACCTCATAATAACATGACTCCAAAGAACGGTGTGTGTGATTGCGAAATATAACTCTCTTTAAGAAGTCAGAAAATAAAACATCAACTGCACAGAAAAAATATAAAATAAAGATTCTGTACATATCAAATATCTTTGTATTTGTCTGTTATTAAGCACATAAGATTTTAATATTTCCTTTTTAATCTAGTTATCGCACACTTCTGTGTATGTTTTCATTTCTTTCTGTTAATCTATTACTAGGCTGACATACTCTGTATAGGTACACACACACATAGAATAACATAATCGTATACTGTATTTCGACACAGTAGTCACTCATTTTTTTCTTACCTTTGCCATGTTAGCCAGAGCTTAGCTGCGAGATCACAATACTCTGGAAGGTTCAACAGTCCTTTTTATAGACAACACAGTGCTGGCTCCACATGAATTGGACAAAAGGGAATTTTTTGTCCAGTAAAGAGAATTCCTCATTCTTTTTTCCCTCATCATCAACATTATTCGTTGCAAAGAAGTGTTATGGCCTTTTGTTTACTGGGTGCCAAGTGCATTGTTACTGTAAATGACAAAGGGATCAGGTTAATGTGTATGTCAGTCAATATTGCCATTATTTCACTGATGGGAACATGTTCAAGAGAAAATGCTGGTAAACTGCTGCTGCAGGATTGTTTCATAACCTTTATTCTCAATCTCTTGTTGTTCCCTGAGACAAAGACTTTTTAAAATTTCCATGGGTCCTCTGACATTGAAAAGCAGCCCTGATATTATGCTAATAAAATGCCCATTGACTTCAATAGGATTTGGATATTGGGGGAAAAATGTTTTTCCTTAGATTTTGTGGGCTATATTGTATTTATGGTGGTAAATTATTCACACTTAAAAAAAACCTGTGTGTAGTAATGGATGCTTAAATCAACTGGATATTCACAACTGAGAGTGAACATTTAAACACTTGAAGTTCCGCAGGCAGGGGGAGTGTAGAAGTTCAAGAATAAATACCACTCACCTAGAACAGCAAAGAGACTTTATCTGCCACTGGATAGAAAATAGTCCCATTTATTCTAACCTTTTAAGAGCTCATATATATTACCACAGAAATGTAGCACTTTGTATATAGTTTTCTGTGCACAGAAAAAGTTGGTCCCAGTTGAGCACAGAATTTCCTGGTAGGTTTTCACTGTGCATGTTTGTGTTTCATAAGAACATAAGAACGGCTGTACCGGGTCAGACCAAAGGTCCATCTAGCCCAGTATCCTGTCTTCCGACAGTGGCCAATGCCAGGTGTCCCAGAGGGAATGAACAGAACAGGGAACATCAACTGACCCATCCCCTGTTGCCCATTCCCAGCTTCTGGCAAACAGACTAGGGACACCATCCCTAAACTGGCTTGGTTGGGATTGGTCACATGGTTTGATTCTGGTTGTTTGATTGGCATCATACACCATTATTATTACTCCTTTTCCATCTTTGTAAAGTGGTGGCACTTAAAGATGTGCAGGGCGATCAGCAGAAGCCACTTTGGCAGTTTCTCAGCGGGACAGGCTGGAGTTAAGATGTTCCGTGAGCGAGTTTAAAAAATTCCATCCTGCACTGGGATCCACTGGCAAGGACACCGGTTCCCATTCCATGTCCCACTGAAGTTAATGGGACTCAGGGGGCTGTGTCACCAAGTCTGTGTTCTGTGCTTTTCCATTCAGACTAGTGATTATACCTGCTAGCGTTAATATAACTGGACTGATACCAAGTTCTTGAGAACCCATAAGCTACCAGGTGTATTTAGTTACTTGCTCTTTGAAAGGGAAATACAGGCAGCTCAGGGCCAGAGCTGCCCTATTATTCCAGGCTGTCTCACTGACCCTGTGGCACATATGGTAATTTCCTTTAATATCCTGGACACACCGGACTGAATTAAGGTTAAGTATTTTACGTATTATTGTGAGGTTGAATGTAATGCTTTGAGGCGGGAGATGTGACTAATGTAAACCCTGGGAAGTGTTACGTGCTTCAAAGCCTATTTAAAACAATGTGTCGGACAACCCAAGTTAAGTGAGGTTCTTAGGAAATCCCTGGGGAGAGGTGAATACAAATTACCTTCTCTGGCTATGCAAAGACACAGCCTTCTGAAGCTTCACTTGAAGGAAGGAACCATTGTCTGGCTGCCTACCTATCCAAGCTGTATAAAGGAGTGACTCACAGATGCCTGGGGGGGTATTTGTTCTGAGCTAACAGCTGTTCTGAACTTGTGATCACAGAGAAACCCCTTGGTGGGGTTTGAAGGATGGATCGCCTGCCAGAGCCCTTGTTGGAAATGGGGTGATCACTTATTGGCATAAGTGTAGGTTCTTTTCTCTGTAAGGCTTTCAACTTAAGAACAGATGTGCTTGCTCAGATAGGGCTGTGTGGTAGTGCATATCTATGGGCAGTTATGGTTGCTGAGGCAGTCTGACTTGCTGGGGAACTCACAGAGTAGGCAAAGAACTGTGCAGCCTGGAAAAACATCTATCAGAAGGGAGAGAGACACCCGTGTCTACCCAAGAGAGGGGATGGTTGAAGAGCTAGGAGCCTAGAGTGGCTGCTCTTGCTGGACCAGAAGGGAGAAATACAGGCGCAATTGCACTGAGCTGCAACAGTCCCTTTTTTTTCTCCCTTTCCCTCCACTCAGACCATAAACCTTCAGTTGGGCCTACACATATTCTTATCACTTATGGTACAAGAGCATTCTCATCCACAGCTGCTGCTGCATGGGATGCTCCTCTTGCATCTTTCCACCTCACATACTTGCTCTCTCATTTCAAATCCCACCTAAAACCGACGTGTTCTCATTTGCCAATGCCTTGTCATTGCTTTCTCCTTGTCCTATCTTCTTTTGAACTCTACATTCACATTATGTCCCGTAACTGTAATGCAGTTTCAGAGACGGGGCCAGATCCTCAGCTCATGTATGCTGGCATAGCTCCAGTGATTTCACCAGTGTACCGCAGCTGAGCACCAAGCCACCAGTCTGCATGTGAAGATTGGTCTACAAAATAAATGGTTTTACATGTTTCTTAGTGGAACTGTAGTCCTGACTCCATCCAGTGGTATTGGAGCACCAAGACCTTGCAGGTCCTCCCCCAGCCAAGTAGTTGCAGTTCGTCAATGTACTTATCTGGGCAAAGGTTTGCAGGCTTGCGCCTTTATTGCCTAACATCTGGAGTTTCTGAAGAAGAGCTGAAGATTTGAAAAATGGTATGTGCTCTATTGTCTTATCTGGGATCACATTTCCTTTGTGAAATCTCCCTGTTCCTAGGAAAGCAGCAAAGAATCCTGTGGCACCTTATAGACTAACAGATGTTTAGTCTATAAGGTGCCACAGGATTCTTTGCTGCTTTTACAGATCCAGACTAACACGGCTACCCTCTGATACCTGTTCCTAGGGTTTCACTGCTTATGCAATGGAGCAGGAATGTGCTTCTGCATGCCTGGAACTTTGTGGCTTGCCCCTTGGAGGGCTAGAGACCTGGGGCCAGCCAGCCCTAGTTACTCAGGAAGCACACCTGAGCAGGGACCAGCTGATTCACCTGCAGGAAGCTACCAAGAGAGTATTCCCAGGGAGAGCAGAGGCTGCTGAGTGTGAGGAGGGTCTAGCAGAGAAACCTGGAACCTGAGGAGTGAGGTGTGGACAGGAAAGGCGTGGGAGTGACCTGGTAAGGTGGTAAGTGGATGGACGCAAGAACTTCATTTTTAATGTGTGTTAATTTCATAACCCTGAGCCCAAGCAGGGGTGTGAATGAACACACGGGGTTGTGAGTTACTAAAGAGACCCCTTGGAGTGGGAAATGGAAGCAGGGGGCTGCTTGCAGGGTTGCCATGAGGCTTTGTGGGACATGGCCCCCGGATGACAGTGCAGATTCATTTAAATTCATAAGCCAGTTTAGGTTCTGGGTGTGTTTCCTTTCTGCACATATTTGACGTCAACTTCGGCTAGCAAAATTATTTTTGGAAAAGTACATTGTGTGTTCAAAAAACTCTGAATTGTTGTTGTAAGAGGGTCAGCAGCCTCCTGAGCGCCCCTCATGGCCAGAGGTCGCTTGGTAGCACCTGGCCTCAATTTCCTCTTTGTCAGATCCCCTTAAGAACTCTGCCCAGTCACTCGGCCAATCACAGCCCTTCTTGAGGTCTGGGGGTTTTCTTAATTAACACACAGTTCCCAAAACAAACGCAAAAAAAATCTTCTACCCAGCCTTAAGCTGGGCGCAGTCCTTCCTGCCTTAGGCACAGTCCTATCCTGCCCTCGGGGCCTTCGCCCAAAGGAAAAACAAAACTTTCAGCTGGATCTTCCCAGCCCCCAGTCCCTTCCTCAGGAACCGCTGCAGAAGCCCCTCTCTCCCTGTGGCTTCACTTGGCAGTTCTTTTTCTAGCTCAGCCCTTTCTGAATTTGGCCTCTAACTCTTTGTAGCCTTGATGCAGCCCTGTCCCTTAACAGGCTCAACTAGGAGTGTCTGCTATTTTTATTTTATTTATTGGTCTTATTTTAATCACATTCCAGATGAATATCATGTACGCCCCACAGAATGTGTCCTCTGGGAAGCAAGAAAAAGGTTAACTTCTTCTGTGTCATATTGCAGGTATCTGCCAGGGAGCAGGGTAAAGTCAGCTATGCAAGTGAGTGGGGAATCGGCATGTTAACCTTAGGAGCAAGACACAAGATCTAAATGAATTTAGATAGACCCCAACAGGTTCTGGGTGGGTCTATCCCACTAGTCAGGAAGTATCCGCGCCCTATGGGATTCCATTCATCCTGATGGCATTCCTGGAGCTGAGGTTAGTGTGGCAGTTGAGTGCTTCAGATCCTGGTAGGGATGATATGCAATGGGACAAAACATGTAAATGATGCTGGTGGCCATTAGGCACATATTATAAATTGAATAGTACAACAAATGGGTCATGATCTGTTAGGACTCTGGGGACCTGGTGTTCCACTACATTACCCTGCTTTCATACCAGCATTAAGTCCACTGATGTCATGATACTCCAGTGATGAGGGGAGAATCACACTGAAGACAAATCACATAAGTAATAAATTTGGCCTTCTGTCTACTATGATATTGAAGACTCAGTTTTCAACAGACAGAGCCTTAGGTAGCTACATTATGAACTTGTACATCTGCA
Organism: Gopherus flavomarginatus; assembly: GCF_025201925.1. NCBI lineage: Eukaryota > Metazoa > Chordata > Testudines > Testudinidae > Gopherus > Gopherus flavomarginatus. The sequence continues at coordinate 18,451,793 of NC_066626.1, read as the reverse complement.
ATGGTACACACGTGTGTCATAATAGTCAACTGAGTAACTATACATACAAACAAATACTTGGCTGCCCAAGGACCTGCTGGTGCATGCTGCGCCACACTCTGTGCAACACAATATTGGTGCAGTAAGGTCCACAGTTTTTGGACTGAGGTACTCAGTCTCTACCTGCCAAATGATTGCTCTACAAAGTCAGTGTATGTGTTCTGGGATTGGCGGGCTACTTCTGATGACAGGCAAGGAAGAGCTGCGTTATTTTTATTCTAATTGAGGATTTCAGGATCACCAAACACTTTGGGTCAGACTGTGGGTGAGCTCAGTTAATTGTTACATGCAAAATAACATTAAAAATTGCTACAAAGTTTGGGGCCAGATTTTCAGCAGGTCAAAACTGAGCAAATGTCCATGCATTTGTACATACCCGCTTTGCACACACAATCATGCTATGTATGTGTGCACAGTTGTAGAACTTTTTGCACACACAAATATACCTAAGCAATAAGAATATCTGTGCCACAATGTCATACCACTCAGTCTAGTGCTGGGTAATAAAACATATTTATATTTTTGTACACACACACACCCCCTTTCTTTCCTACTGTGGCTACCTCATTCTCATTCCCCAAATCAAGACTTTTTCAGTCTCTCCTTTAAACAAACCATAAACCTCACATGTACAGGTCTCGGAAGGAGAAGCATGTCCCTAAAGAGAGGAGAATACTGAAGATTAAATGTGCTGTGTAAATCTGAAAGAATTTTACCCCAAACTTATTTTCAGAGCGAGAGCCTGACTGTCTATTTCCGATACCGACTCTCTGCACTCTTTGCAGTTACATGCGAACTCTTCAAGGATCTCAATGCATTTACAAACATGAATGAGTACAGCCCATCAACACTCTTCATGGAGCTGAGAATTACTGTTGATGGAGAAACCAAACTCAGAGTACTCCGCTTGCCCTTGGTCACAGGGACAGTCTATGACACATTTGGGGAGAGAACCAGAACTCCTAATGCCCTCTCCTGTTGGTTAATCACATACAAACCTTCTGCTCTGGGCCCCAGAAGTGCACCCAAGACAGCAAATAACACCCATAGTTTTACTGGCTTACAGCAAGGAATATTGTTTTTGGTAGGCCCAAACAAAACAAAAACAAAAACTACTTTGGTCTCTTCATGATCCTCAATCATCGCTGTACAGATCAGGGAAGTCGACTTTGTATTTGAATTAGTAAATTTCATGCTAATTTTGCAAGACTGGTTTAGTAAATGCCCAAACACCCTCTGTTATATTTGGCATTTATATAATACAATTACTATAGATGCACAATACTCTACAGCTCTAAACAAGGAAAACTAGAAATCCCATCCCTTATCGCTCTGGGATGAGTAGTTGATATAACATCTCTCTGTTCTGGCTGGATACAAGAACGAGGGCTGGATTTGCATCAGCTGATCAAAAGGTACCCTGGTCTGGCCAATGGCAGACACAACCTCATTCTTCACTGTACTGAGATGCATGGCATTTATTCTTTGAACTTCTCTACCTAGCTTGTATATGTTTTATATGTTCATTGTTATCAGTGAAAGGGTGAGAAGTGAATCAGTCATTAATGGCATGTTAGCGACAAACTTACAATCCATGGATACAAGAAACTTTGAACATTGTCGGTGAAGAAATGTGTGTTAAGTCCTATAGCAGTGCAGAATTTGTATGTTTTCCTCAGGTTTTATTTGAATATCTGTTATGTGTCTTTTTAAAAAAAGAAACACAAAAAGCCACCAGCTAAGGCCCTAATTCAGCAAAGCACTTAAACACATCTTTGAGTGCTTTCAGCATGTGATTAACCCCATCGATATGCAGTAAAGTTCTGCATGGGTGTGGTGTATAAGGGATTGTGTGGTATCCCTTTTCAATACTTTGTGAGCCCTCCAGTGGTCCTCACTATCCTTCTTTGGAAGCCATAAGAAGAACCCTTCCAGAGTAGCAGTGTATATATGGAGCTATGTCTACATGTTGGTGTATAGCTATAAACATGGTTATCTGTACCCCACTGTACTCATATGGTCCCTTCATATTACATACGTTGTATAGGGAGCACAAGATGCAACAACATGATTAAGTGCTCTGCTGAATCAGGCCTTAAATGAATGATGGTGAGCATTAAAATGTAGCGTAAGTTTTATAGTGTTGTTGTAATTTACTGTTCCTTATAAATTATACACAGCATGCTGCGGGGCTGAGGTGACTGCTATATGCAGACATAATTACATTAATTATAACTCATTTGCAATAGAATTTTCTCAGTCAGAGCAGGGATAATGTGCTGTTACTAATCCAGAATGGCACACTTCTTTCTTTCTGTAATGACTGCCTGGCTATTGAGGATCTGGGCCAGATCCTCAACTGGTATAGATTGGCATGGCTCCATTGAAACCAGTGGAATTATGCTGATTGAAACCATCTATGGATCTGGTTAAGAACATCAGAACGGCCATACTGGGTCAAACCAAAGGTCCATCTAGCCCAGCATCCTGTCTTCCGACGGTGGCCAATGCCAGGTGCTTCAGAGGGAATGAACAGAACAGGTAATCATCAAGTGATCCATCCCCTGTAGCTCATTCCCAGCTTCTGGCAAACAGGGATACCAAGCAAACTTAAATCAGACTCTATGGCTTGGTGCCTCTTTTAATTCAAATTTACTTAAAATAGTCTAGCAAACCTGACATCGAAAAAGGAATTTGGAGTTTGTCAATGGTGTATTTAAAACACCATCTTTAGTGTAAATCCACCATCCACCATAAAGAGCCAACTGTGGCATTCACAGCACCCCAGTCAAGGAACCTTCTGTACTCCCCACGTTTCAGCAAGTATTGTCATCGCCCTCTGAAGTTCGGCAGCTCATACAAGATCCAAGAGCCACCCAGAACATTGAGGGAGTGGATCTCAGGACGATAGATGCAATCCTGAACTGAGGGACAATCATCTGTGAGCTCCAACGTTTGGCCTTGAAGGTCATCTCTTTCAAAGAGCTGGATCTTGTGGGAGCCGGTGTTCTGAGATAGCAAAGGGACCACAGAGAAGGAAAGACTGAAATACCTCTAACTTTTGAAAGCCAGACAGATCTTCTACTGATTCAATCTGTCTGCTATTAAAGAAACATACACAGAGAGATATTACTTTTTCATATCTGTTTGCCGAGAGAAAGGTGGCATTGTGGTTTAAGTACTAGACTGGGATGGGGAAAAATGTGGGTTCAGCTCTCACCACTATCAGCGTCTTCCTATGACCTTGGGCAAGCCACTTGCATTCTGTGCCACACTTTTGGAAGTGTAAAATGTAGGTGATATGACCTTGCTCCCAGCCTCTGTCAGTTTTTTCTGTTTCCATGGTGAGCCCTTTAGGGCAGTTTGTCTCTTATTATGTCTGTATAGAACCTAGCATAGGCACCAACTCCGTGGGTACTCTGGGGCTGGAGTACCCACAGAAAAAAAATATTGGGTGCTCAGCAACCACCGGCAGCCCCATGGATCAGCTCCTCCCCTGACTCCCCAGCCCTTTCTCCTGCTGGTGGGCCCCACCAATCAGCTCCTAATCCTCCCTCCCAGAGCTCCCACCTGCCATGATCAGCTGTTCAGGGGTGTGCAGGAGGTTTTGGGAGGAGGAGGAGGAGCCCCTGAATGGAGTCACCCACTTTCAGAAGTCAGGATATTCTCCCCTTTTTAAGAAAGTACTGTTGTCCCAAGTAATTGGGGCACCCATATAAGTCATCTCCCTGCCGTTTTCTACCTGGCTGAAATTACTTTGTTTGAAGTAGGGTTGCAGATCCAGGTAATCAGTGCTACATTTGTAATAATGGCCCAGGAAGCTCCTGTCTTGGTAGAAGACAAGCCACAGTGTAAATGTTTATAAAACCTCACCCAAATGCACGCATTAGATCATAATATTGGCATATCTGGGCTTGCATGCCTGCTGCTCTGCTTATCTTTCCCATTTTCACTAGCTTGTAGAGGTGACAGCTCGGAGCCATGAACAAATACAGAGATATCTTTTATCTACAGCAGATCTAATGCTGCAACTGCAAGAATAACACAAAAGGGGCATTTTCTGATGAGTAAGGGGATTTCTTGTTTTCTCTTTATCATGAGGAATGGCATTTACTTCATGCAGCATATCACATTCATCATCTTTGCTACATTTGTGTTATTCTTGGTGCCTTGAGTGCTAATGAACTGTTCATTATATACCTTGAAATCAATGGCAGCAGAGTGTAAATTGATGTATGACGATCAACACCAGCTGAGGATCTAGCCCAGTATGTTAAACAGACACTTATCTTCCTTAGATAAAATTGTCCTCAGCTGTATTTGCCAGTGAGATCGAACAGCATATTTACCCCATATGTGCATTTCATCCCATCTACCTGCCACTGTTGAACTTAGCCCACAGACTTCCATGGAGTTACACTTATTTTACACCACGTATAAATTTGAGCCGTGATCAATCACTATGCCGCTTTCATGAAAACAAACTGTTTCTTACTCTTTTTGTTATAAAGAGATGACAAAATATTAAATCAGTTACTGTAGGAAAATGACTGATGCCCTAAAGGCATGCAAAACAAACAACATCCGATGTGTCTCATAATACATGCTGCAATACTACTCTACATATTGGAACATATCCTGACTCCACAAGACAGTAACAGAAAGGAATTTCTGTCAGTGTATCATGTACCATAGCTCAGCTATGTGGGGGAGGGAAGGAGAGAGGAATATAGATATGAAAAGACATATTCCAGTAGACTTTGCACTGACCTCACACTGGAGGGTTACATGTTTCCCTGCACCTTCTGAAAAGTTCACCATTTATTGGGCTGTTTGTGCTATCAACATAGCTACTTTAAATATTTGAGCACTTGAACCTGCTGGGTCTTATCTGACATTTTGCTTTGACTTCAAATTATGGGTTACTTGCTAATACTGAAACTCAGCAGCGTTGGTCCTGGCAAACTCCCTTCTTTTGAATTTTCTTACAAATTGCTCTGCTTCGGTTTTGAATTCAGAGCATCAACTGATCACCAGCTGCAGCCAGGAAGACACTTTCTTCCCTAGAAGAACACAATCAGTACATCATGGGGAAATACATCATTTCCCGAATGGTCCCTGTGGCATACAGGACTGGATGGGCCATTGGGCTTGTTCTCTTATGACAATGTCTATTCCCAAAATCTAAAACCTTTAAAACAAACCACTGCGCACCTAACTGGGGGTGCAAATCAATGCATGCAGACTTTCATATTTCCAAGAGACAATGCTTAGAAGCAAAGAAACTGGCACACTTAGAAATGAGAACACAAAACTGAGCTTGTGTGTACAGCTGGAGAAATCTGTTCAGGCATGTAAGGGTATTCACCTAGTCACCTAACTTGGCATGCAAACTTAATTGGATGTCTTGGTGATTTATTTAAAAGCTCTCTTTGCAATGATTTAGTCTCCAGTTCCAATGGACCAAATGACTATTTTTGGCACAAGAGGGTGAATAGAAGTGCACCCACACTCCTTCACTCAGAAGGGCATTAGCCAGACGGGGTGAGCTTTGAATGTTGTAGATAGAGGGAAAGCTGAGGAAAGAGAAGAAAGGGCTGTCACCCCATTGCTGTCTGAGGCCTTTCTACCTCCTTTTCCTTCTCTGCCTGCTCCCCTTCATAGCAGGCCTTGTGGTTCCTCTATTGGTTGCAGCTGTGGGTACCTCCCTCCATGATTGGCAGCTCTGGAAGCTGTATGGGGTTGGGATCAAGCTGCTTGCTTGTAGACAGGAGAGGGTCTTCTCCCCTCTGCGTCTGTGTGCAGTATGGGGTTTTGTAGACCTCACTGCAGTCTTGTTACCACAGTATCTGTCAGGATCTCCCAATCTTCAATGTGTTTATATTTACAACACACCTGTGAGGTAGGGAAATGCTATTATACCCATTTTAAAGATAGCCTTTCCCTGACTCAGGTCTCTAAATGACTGGCAAAAGGTCATACAGAAAATCTGGGGTGAAAGAAGAAACTGAACCCTGGTCTACCTAGTCCAAGACTGGCACCCTAACCACTAGAACATCTTTTCTCTCAGCAATTATTGAATCAACACAACCTGTTTTCTAGGGGCAAACAATTATGCCCCATGAGAATTCCTGTCCACAAAGTAGTCACCTTCTGGGATACTAGAAAAAAGAGAACCCTAAGGGTCTGAGTAAGAATCAAGCACTCCTGTGTTCCATTTCCAGCTCCAACATAGTCTTGGGTAAGTCACTTAAGCACATTTTTTCTGGTGCTGTAGCCAAATCTCCTTTATAGGGATGAGGTAAGAGCTAAAACCAGAAATTCTGGAGCATGCTTGTGCTCAGATTTTTGTGGGATGTTATTTCACCTTGAGCCATTGGAATGCCACACACTTCTCAAAGTTCTTAGCCACTTGGCAGAAGGCCGGTGTTTTTCAGTGTATCAAACCCTGCACTCCTACTGTCAGTCACTGTAGGATCAGCCAATTTGTGATGAGCTCTAATTGAAATATACAGACTGCTTCCTAAGCTTCTCTTTCCCCCAGACCTTTTAAAGGAAGTAGCTAATATTGTGACTCATAGAATCATAAGACTGGAAGGGACTCGAGAGGTCATCTAGGCTATTCCCCTGCACTCATGGCAGGACTAAGTATTATCTAGACTCCAGGATTTTAGCTTTTGGCCAAACCTTTGCTTACAGATCTCAAAGAGAGTTAGATAACCTTGAAAGATCCGACATCCTGTCCTCTTTTGTAGCTAGGACTCTGCCCCAGAGCATTTGGATCATTGTGTTCTTCCCTTAGACACTCAGCATTCATTCTTTGGGGTTTATTTTGTTATGGCTTTCTGATGACACACCCCTTTACTCCTGCATAGGAGTTTGGCCAATGGCTATAGAGATCATGATTAGTGAAAGGCTGAAGTGGTTTGGTCTTGTGTAGATGTCAAAAAACTGTATTCCTAAACAAGCCTTTGACTGGATGGCACTTAGTGGAAGACAGACAACAGGAGGACAACAGACAGTGTATATGAAAACCATTAAGAAAAATGTTACTGTCCTGAAAACGGACTATAATAGAGCAAGACATGTGGCATTAGACAGAGGGAGGTGAAAATGCTGGGTTGCATGATGTATCATGAGGCAGGAGAGCAACTAATATAAATAATTAGGGGTTATTTTGTACTAAGTATCTCAACCCCTTTGGATGGCTTGGGCTTGTTTTTGTTTTCATGCTGAAAAGGTTGCCAAGTTAGCTGTTGCTCTTCTTTGGAAGAGTGTGACAAGTAGCACCCTTGCAGGACTTTCTTGTGCTCTCACCACACTTATACAACAATATAACTCCCCTGCCTCCAGTAGACTTACTCCTGACTTAGTGGTAGGACTGAGAACAGAAGGGGGCAATCAACACTGCAGTATCTATTGCTTAAGAGAGTGCGCTCAAATAATGGCTGGGTGATGGGGTGTCTACCCTACTCCAGACCTGAGTAAGTATAAAGAGACAATTAATGCTGAGACAGGCTGCACCTGGAGCAGAATAAGGGCAGATAAGGTCTGATGGAAGATGAAGGCCAGCTGGGCAGGAACAGGCTGAGCTGGTATAAAACCAGGAAGTGGTGCACAAGGAGGGGGGCTGCAGAAAGGAACTGTGTAGTTACTCCCTTGAGAGGAGGGGACTTGGTAAGAGAGAAGGAAGTGCTCTATGGAGACAGTAAGTCCTGGGATCCTACTTTGGACTGTAGAACTTGAACTTGAGAGAGGGTGAAGTAGCCACAGGGAGCAGAGGAGGCTTCAATAGTAACCCACAGGTGGGCCAGAACACAGTGAAAGGAAGGTAGGAAGAAGCCTAGGAGACCAGCAATAGAGTCTGGGATAACAAAGACCATGGTTGCTAGTTATAGGGTGGCTGGTCTGGAACCTAGAGTAGCAGACAGGCCTAGGTTCTCCTACCAGCCAGGGGGAAGTGGCACAGGATTGCAGGAGACACTGACTGGACAGCTGATCTGGAGCAGGGTGACCAGGTGTCCTGTTTTTAAAGGGACATTCCTGTATTTAAGTCTTCCTGCAGGTATCCTGACTTTTTCTTAAAAAGGTACAAATTGTCCATATTTTCTGTCTCCTCCTGTCATGGTATAATTCCCCACTCTGAACCTTAGCGTCCAAAAGAAGGGGTACCAGCATTAATTCCTCTAAGCTCAATTACCAGCTCAGTACTTGTAGCGCTGCCACCAACCAGGAATTCCAGTACCTGGTACACTCTGGTCCCCCCAAAACCTTGCCCGGGGACCCGCAAGACCCGGTCCCTCTGGATCTTAACACAAGGAAAGTAAATCCTTTTCCTCATGGTTGCCTCTCCCAGACTTCCCCTCTCTGGGTTACCCTGGAAGATCACTGTGATTCAAACTCCTTGAATCTTAAAACAGAGAGGAAAATCCACCTTCCCCCCCTCCTTCTCTCTTCCCCCTCCCAGACTCTCCCTGAGAGAGAAAGTAATCCTAACACAGAGAGAAAATAACCTTTCTCTCCCCACCAATTCCCTGGTGGATCCAGACCCAGTCCCCTGGGGTCTCACCAGAATAAAAAAACAATCAGGTTCTTAAACAAGAAAAGCTTTTAATTAAAGAAAATTTTTACTGTTTTTTCTTTCTTTGTAAATTTAAGATGGAATATGTTACAGGGTCTTTCAGCTATAGACACTGGGAATACCCTCCCAGCCTAAGTATACAAGTACAAATCAAAATCCTTTCAGCAAAATACAAACCCAAACTCCTTCCAGCCAAATACACATTTGCAAATAAAGAAAACAAACATAAGCCTAACTCGCCTTATCTACCTAGTACTCACTATTCTGGACATATAAGAAACTGTATCAAAGAGATTGGAGAGAAACCTGGTTGCAAGTCTGGTCACTCTCAGAACCCAGAGAGAACAACCACCAAAAACTAACAGCACACACAAAGACTTCCCTCCCTCAAGATTTGAAAGTATCCTGTCCCCTGACTGGTCCTCTGGTCAGGTGACAGTCAGGCTCACTGAACTTGTACTCCTGTTCTATTAACCCTTAACTATCTGTTTATGACACCCCCCAATCAATATTGGTGGGTCCTGCTGCTGGCCAGATCCCTGCTCAGCAGCTGACCACTCATGAGTGGTGGGTGGGTCCAGTGGCTGATGGCGGTGGTAGGGCAAAGTTGCAGTGCACAAAGCCAGTCTCTGCTGGTCCATCAGCGCAGCTCCTGTTGCGTGCTGGCTCTCGGCCAGGAGGGCCTCTTCCTGTTTCCAGCCAGCACTGGCTGTGCACTGTGAGCTGTGGTGGCTGGTGAGTGCAGGCAGTGGCTGGTTACGTGTATCCTCTGCTGCCCACTTGTTGACCCTTTACATGCTCCCTCTCTCTTCTTGGCCCCTTTACCTGCCTCTCCCAGCCCTGCTACCTCCACATCCTCCCTGTTGGGGTGCATCCTGCTCCAGCGCTGTGCAGAGAACCAGCACTTGGTCAGAGCATTCAGCTCACCAACAGCTTGGTCGGCAGGCTCCTTTCTTCCCTCACTGCATCTGGCTGGTCCAGTGCCCCAGGAAAGCCCACGACCCTTCGGCCCGGGATGCTGGCCAAGAGGAGCCAAGCCCTGTGTGTGTGCTAAAGCCCTGCACAGCCCTGGTAGGGAGTAGCCTCTCTGCCCCTCAGCTAAGCTCTGGAGTGGTGGTGGGGGGGGGAAGTGATTTCCAGTCAGTTCATGTCCTGACTCTGCAGACTTCCTCTTCACCTGCCCCCCTCTCCCACCCTGGGTCCTGCCCCCAGGGATTGTGGGGCTGCTCCATCCACTGGACACCCTTCCCTGCTGAGCCCCCTCTCTGGCTGGGTTTGCTGAAACCCCTGCAGTAAGGTTCATGGTCCCTGGTGCACAATGCATCTGTGGGGCTTAACCCCTTCCTGCCTGTGCTGTAGCTGGGGGACAAGAGGCAGGTGGGTTATGTCAGTGACCAGCAGCAGCCTAGAAATGTTAGCTGCCTTTTGACACTGTGAGCAGGAAGGGACAGGAGCTGCTTCCAGAAATGGAGGAAAATAGGTGTGGAAAAGATGAGCTCTGCAAAGACTTGGGCCAGGTCATCCCTTCCCCAGCACCTCCTGCCTTGAGGCTGGAAGCAGCTCCTATCCCTTCCTTCCTGCACAGTGCTGAAAAACTGCTGCTGGCCACATTCTGGTGTGAACCCTCACAGAAACTGGGGTGGAGGAGCGAGGGGAATGTGCCCGTGTGCCCCCTCCACCACCTGTTGTCTTGGGAAGATGTGGTGCCAGGGACCAGGAGAGGAGGGTCCGTCCTGGAGGTCCAGCCAGGCATGGAGGGCGGAGAGCACCAGGCAGGGAGGGTCAGTCAGTTGGTCACCGCCCTGTTGAGAGAGGCGTGTGTGTGTGTGTGTGTGTGTCTCTGTCACCTCTCCTTGTTGTGTAGGTGTGTGTGTCACCTGTCCCTGTGTGAACCCTAAAGCCTTAAAGATAAGATGGTAAATAAAAAGACTCTAGCTACACAGAATTTCTTTTTCACAGGGGGTTCAGTCAACTTGATGTTAATTTGAACGTTGGTACTACATAGTTCTGATTGATTGCTGTTGAACTGGCTTGAATACGAGTAATTTTACCAGGTGTCCCATCTTCAGCATAGGGAAATATGGTCACCTTGTCTGGAGGGACATTGATGCTGTGGAAGGAGGCAGGGGACTATAGTGACATTGCAGAAGGGCCAAGTCATGAAGAGAGAGAGAGCGGACTCACAACATGAGTACTGCACCAGATGTGAGCTGATCCCCAGATGTAGCCATAAAGAGGTGCTCCCACTGCTGAGTGAACCCCATGACAGGCTCCAAGCAAGCACAGCACTTTAGCACATGCTTAACTTTCTCTTTAGGACTATCAATGAACTTCAGTTAAGCACGCATTTAAGTGCTTTGCTGGATCAGAGCCTCATGCTGTCCCACAGAGGCCATGCTGATTGCTTCCAGAATGCCAACAGGTTTTGGGCAGTCTGTCTAGAGATTTCTATTGAATTCATCTCCCATATGACTGTACAACACACTGCCAACAGGCCACTGGAGATGATACTGTCTAGCACTTTTTACTGGAGGCCTGCTACAGTGCTGAGCTTCTCTCACTGACAAAGGAGCTTGTGTCTCAGATCTATGTGCAGACACTCAGCTCGGCCTCACCTTTGGCGTCTCCATAAGGGGACTGTACTGTAGCCGTGGAGGGCAGGCTAGAACTGAATGTCTCATTGCCTTTGCTCTTTTCCTCTGTATTTAATCTTGTCCCTCGCACACCTTCATAATCATATATACAGATTAGTCTTTCCAGAACGGTGACCCTTCATCCCTGCTCATGAAGAGCCAAGGATCAGAATGCATCTCGCTGTATGTAACGGTCTCTTTGGATCCAAAGAATGGGAGCAAAGGCCCTCCACCCTCAGGGACAATGGGGGGTTCTTTGTCCCTCCCACCCTGAGATACAGGAGTAGAAGTTGTGGAGCTCCAAAAACTCTCCCCCAGGCTCCAGGGCATCTGCTTGGCTGGGTGGACTGGGCCTGCAGCATTTCTATTCCTGCCAGCCACAGTCCTCTGCTGGGCTGGCGCTGGTGGCTCCTGCAGTTGACATCACACTGAGGTGCATTGTTTAAATCTCTTGTTTTAGGCTGGCTGCAGACTTAGGCAGACGTCTCTGCATTGGTTCCACCCAAGTCATATTTTCAAGCTTTGCTTTACATCCCTTTGGACCAGAAACCTCAGCTTTGGTTACAAACAGGAGGTTCCAGTATAATCAAATAATTCCAGGAGCTGGGACCCTTGACCCAGGCCTGTAGTGCCAATGGCTAGTTAATCCAACCCTGCACTGGATCGGTGCTCAGGTAACTCTCTGGCCCAAGGCTCAGACCCTGGCTTGGGGGAGAGCTGGAAGGGGACTGTAGTTGATTCCTGCCATCAGCTGGGTGCCCAGTTCTGCCTGCTCCATGCCTGGTGGCTGAGGGGTCTCCGGCTGCTGCTCCCTGGTGAAACTTCCAGGGCCCCCTCAGCCCTAGCTCCAAATCTCTGGTAAGGGGGGAGGCTGGAGGACTATGATCTAGACTGTAGCTGATAGTTACAGTCCTCCCACCGCCTCTCTATGGTCCAAGTCCTGCATGTTTTACTCTATGGTTCAGCTCCTAGTACATGTCCTGCACACTGCATTTTTGGTAAGGTCGGCACAGCCCTGGAGGTGATTGGGATGGAGCCTGGTGCTCCCGTAATCCCTTGTGTGGCTGCCTATGCCGGAGCCCTGTGTTTGGCATTGGGCACTTTGTGCTGGAAGTAGCTGTGCAATGATGGGGGAGGGCAGGGAAAGATGAGGGACTAATTTTGGATCAGAAGATGATACTGTAGCCCAAGAACACAGGACAAGCCTCAACGTTCCCCTTAGTACACTTACAACAGCACGCTGAGAGCACAATGGTTGCTAAAGCATTTTATTCATTGAGACCTTTCCAGGCAAAAGGCGGCTTGATTCAGTAGAGATCAGTGGCACGTCTCAAAGAGCCGACTCTGCCACTCATAGTGCCCCACTCGCTGAATCTCCGGTACTGCCCTGGCCTCAGCAGGTATTGGTGGCCTCTGTAATTCGGCATTTCATAAAGGATCCCGTGCCCGTCCAGCACAGAACAAGAGAGCATCTTGGTGGAGCGTAGCTGGTCCATGACTGTGGAGAGTCCTCGGTTAACTCGACCATGTTGCCTTTGTGATCCTCCTTGTCATAGATCTTTATCCTGTAGGTGCCCCTGTGCTGTGACAGAAAATGAGACAGGGTAATAGAGTGACCACAGCAGGCTGGCTGCCTGTGGTCCTCGGCCCTTAAAACTGCCTCTCCTCCCCACAGGAGGGGAATCCTTGAATGCTGCAAAGGCAGCACATCTACCCATTTGACTCAGACCTATGTGAGCTGTGACTCCCACCCTTGGTGCAGGGAGCATGTCTAGGGTGAGGAGGAGGGAGCCCATCCAGGTGCAAGAAGGGGCAGGGCTAGAATGTACAATGCTGGCCAATCCTCAGTAAGAACCGTGGTCTCCTAGGCTATGCCAAGTTCTGCTGGGGGCTATTTCAGGCTTCAGCTGCCCCAGAATCAAGGAGACCGAGAAGTGACTTCGTTCTAAAGCATTACAGAAAATATTGGGGCCCCATTATCCCCTCACATTGGTGTAACTCTGTGGGCATCAGTGAGTTACTCCTTATTTTACACCAGTGTAAGGGGAGTGGGCCAAGTGTATCTCCAAATCCCCAGAAGTTATGGAAACATTTTCCCTTCTTAACTCAAAGTATTTTGTCATTTACTGTCCATAGACTTAATCAAAGAAGAGCTGCATCCAGGCCCGGAACAGGCAGTGGAAGGTTTCCTATCCTATCCCTGGAATGTTCCCCTCAGCTATCCTGGAGGGATGACCACTAGTAGGAAGAAAGTAGTTCTCATTTTCAGTACTCAGTAGCTAAGCTGAAAATGATCAAATAAGAACCTTATGACCAGAGCTGACTGCAGTGTCTTTGCTGTCCCAAGCACTGGGGGAAAAAAAAAACCTGCAATATGCTGCAGCTTCACCGCTGCCACTTCGTTCTTCAGCAGCAATTCGGCAGCCGGTCCTTCCGTCCGAGAGGGACTGAGGGCTCCACCCCTCTCCATTGGCTGCTCCAAGCACCTACTTGTTGCACTGGTGCCTGGAGTTGGCCCTGCTTATGACAGTGGCTTGGGCAAGGTTACCATTTTTTAAATTAAAAAAAAAAAAAGAAGCAAAATCGAACTCAGAGGTGGGATCATCCGGCAGGACTCAATGGAGGTGCTGAAACCCTCAGACTGCATGTCAGAGTAATCCCCCCGTTTCAGAAAGAACTGCTGTCCCTGGAAGTTGGGACGTTCATAGAGCATGAAGTAGCCACTTTCCACGTGGAAGGAGTTACAGTGGCTGAGCTGACTTTGCAAATCCGGCCGGTCGCTGCTGCATTCAATGGAGCAGCCCTGGAAGTTTCTGTCCTCAAAAAGGGTGATCTAGTGCAAGAAACAAACAGCAGAGTTTTCAGTGACATCTTATGCAGTGTGATTGCGTCCTGGCATTCCAATTTCTCTCCATCCAGCACACTAAGCCTGAAGTGTCTGGGACTTACATTTTACTCATAGTGATGATAAATTGATATACTCCTGTGACTTCAGTGGAATTGATCCTCATTTACACAAATGTAAGCGAAAGCAGAATTGGGCTCTGAGAGATTAATATGCAGGGACTAATAGAGGCAGTAGGTCCCTTAGCTCTGTATTATTGATTCTCCTCTCCCACTCGTATAGACCTGGAGTAACTCCTTTGATATCAACAGAGTAACTCTGATGTAAATGAGAGGAGAATCAGGTCCCTGGCTTCAGCCTGGCATACCAAACAATCCAGTCCAGATGGGTTTCTCTTACCTTTCCCATTGTAGCTGGATTCAGGCTTTTTATACCTCACAACCAATGCTAAGTGTGCACACGTTAACAAAAGTCTTTTCTCTGTTCATAGAGGCAGCTCATGACACGGGGATCTCATTCACTCTTTGTACTAGTGTCCACTGGTTTTGTGTAGTTGGGAACAGGTTATATTCCTGTTGTTACCACTGACCGGTTCTGGGCCCTGGATCTGTCAGCACAGCCATTTTTACATTGAAGACAACATAATTTAGGAGAAGAGAAAAACTTCTGTCCAAGTGACAGAGGGAACTGGATGTTGATGCCATCAAAATCCTTTTGTATAACAGTTGCATTGTTATTAGTGAATGCAGAAGTGCACTGTACAATAAAGACAGCAGAGGGTTCAAACAACAAAGTAGAAAGTAAGTAGGGAGATAAAAACAGAAATGTGTATGTCAAAAATAATGTCATAAGGGCTTAGGTAGATATCACACATGTTTTAGCCATTCGGTAGCTTTGGGTTCAGCAGTTGTGACGGTGCTGCCCTTGGGAACCAGCTCAGGTCATTCAATCAGAGTGAACTGCGAACAGAACGGGGCAAACGAACCCCAGAATCTGGTGGATATTCCAATACTTAAGATTTACCAAGTCAGCACAAAACAACTTCTATATTACCTCACTGGTTACTCACATGTCCAAACAATCCAGTTCCCTTAAAGTGCCCAGCCTTAGGCCTCCACCTAGACACACGTCAGATATGATGATGATTACTGAAAATCTTATCTCATTATATAAAAGAAAAGGTTCTCCTGATCCCAAAGGACCAAGGCCCAGACCCAGGTCAAATGATAACTTAGATCTTACCCAAAATACACGCTTATAACCAATTCTTATTAACTAAGCTAAAATTTATTTAAAAAGAAAAGAGAGCGTTGTTTAAAAGGTCAATATACGTACAGACTTCAGTTCAATTTTCGAGGTTCAGAAACATAGCAGAGATGAGCTTGTAGTTGCCAAAAGTCCTTTTAGAAATAGTCCATAGGTTATAGTCCAATGTCTATATTCAGGGTGGCTCCAGTCAATGACTGGGGATCTGAATCCTTATGGCTTAAGGTTTCCCCCTCTTGAAACCCAAAGCAGATCTGAGATGAAGAAACATTGTGTCCCAAGGTTCTTATTCATTTCCAGCAGTCTTTTGGCCTGAGAAAACACTAGGTTTAACTCTCCTTCTCCCAAACATCCTGGCGATTAGCACAGGGTAATTTATCCATTAAATAGTTAGATACAGGTTACCACAACCTTCAAAGAGACATATAGACAATAATACTATTTCACTCAAGTGTTTTCCTAAATGTTAATACTCCTTTTTTGATCAAAGCTAGAGCAATAGACAAGGCTTGTTTGCTTACATCACAAGACCTGTCTACTCTTCTACCTCTAACAATGCAGACTTGTATTTCAAAGCTCTATTCATTTACATATCTTCCTAACCAGTTTCTGAAGTTCGGCTGTGGGTCAGGTCAGTCTGAGTTAATTAACTCTTTCTGGCCCTGTCATCTTTCAATGAGATATTATATTACACTTCTAATGTCACAGCAGTATAGAGAGTGGAATGGCCTCCTGAGAGACCAGCATGAGATGAGCAACTGTTCAGTAAGTGTGCAGCAGCTATCCCCATATGCAGCCACACAGAGCTGTTCGGAGTCCCCCAGGTGTGGTCATTTGCCGCACTCCTCACCACCTCACATCTGAAATGGTTGAGCTTGTACCATGGATAGCGTGGCAGCCTGAAGCCTGGCAGTCTGAGTGACAAGAGAAATTTCTTAGAGAGAGAGGCTATGTCTAGACTACCCGCCGTATCGGCGGGTTAAAATTGATTGCTCGGGGATCGATATATCACGTCTCATCTAGACGCGATATATCGATCCCCGAGCGAGCTTATATCAATTCCGGAACTCCACCAACCCCAACGGAGTTGCGGAATCAACAGGGGGAGCCACGGACATCGATCCCACATGGTGAGGACTGGTGAGTAATCCGATCTTAGATATTCGATTTCAGCTACATTATTCACGTAGCTGAAGTTGCGTATCTAAGATCAATTTCCCCCTGTAGTGTAGACCAGCCCAGAGAGAGAGAGAGAAGCTCGTTCCCATTCTGCTTGCCACAGTGTGACATTGTCCTAGTGTTCTGTAAACTAAACCACACTGATCTTCTGCTGATGTGTCAGTGGCGAGGCACTTCCCATGTATTTTTGAAAAGTGGCAGTTGTGGTTATCGCCTGGATTGTGTCAAGGAGGTTCTTCATTGCAATGTTACAGTGTTCCCTGTTAGGAGGTGGGATGTTAGAGAGGACTGGCAGCCACCTGGTGTTTGCTGGTCTCGTAGTCCCTGTTACTCTTATCATTTAATTCAGTTGCACATCAACTAGCTTTGACTGGGGAGAGTTTAGCCACACAGGAGCACAGTATTCTCCAACTGAATAGCAGAGGGTTAGCGCAGCGCAGTGTTTGTGCATTAGCTCCTTAACCTGAGCCTGCAAGCTTATCTAAGAGGCCATTTCTGTTGCTAATTTCCTGAGCTCTCTTAGTGATGTTATCTTTATAGGTAAGTGTGTGAGCTAGAGTTCCTTGTAGGTATACTGGCTTTGTGTCACGTGCCAATCACTCTTCATTCAAGGAGATGTTGAGTTCTCATGAAGCATTGGTTTGATTGATGTGAAAGCATGACAACATAGGTTTTGACATGCTGGGCTTCAGTCCCCGCTTCCTGCAGTCACCACTGATGGCTGCGTATCTTGTTCTGGTTGTCCTCAACCTTTCTGAAATCTCTGTCTCTTGAGGTGAGGTGGATGTCATCTGCATACTTGAATGGTCTTGAGATAGCTGGAGACAGATTTTTTGGAAATATGTTTGGTGTCAAAGTTAGAATCAGGACTCACAATTTGTCAGACCACTCTGTTTTATTAGCACAGCGCTTTGCCAATAACATTCAGAATATGTGAGCGGCCGTGCAAGGCCAAAACAGTCTTATTTATACAGATAAAAGAGCTGGAATCAGACAAAGGAACAAAGAAAGCAAAACTGTAAAATTCACCTGGGGCACAGCATGCATATCCTACTTCCTTACTAACTCTTTATGGATCTGAGGCTAATACTTCACCAATTGCCCTTAAATGGTGCAATTGTTCTATGTGAATGTCTGTATTCCTGACACCTGGATTGCAGCATTCCAACAGTTTTTCTTAAAGGTACAGACAGCATTTCTTTAATCCTTTCTATTTTCACAATATAATTCATTCTACTTTCACAATCCCTCCTTTTGGTCAAGCGCACGCCATGACCAACAATTACTGGGTTCCACAAATTAACCGTTTCTTATCTTTTTGTTCATCAGTGATATTCAAAATCATTATATTAGCACTCTGTTTTGGGGCAGCCATCTGGGTGACACAATTCTGGATACAACAGATTAACTGAAAGCATACAAAAATCACTAAGATTTCAAACAGGATAGTTAGGGCTCCCTGAAACAACCAGTTTCCTATGCCAGAGAAATTGAACAGGTTACTTAGCCACTTCCATAAAGAACTCAGCTCTTCATGAGGAAGATATGCGATTTGTTCTAAGTGGCTATAGCGATCTATTACCTTATTGGTATTGTATAAACATACAACATTGTTTTCCAGTGAGAGCACAGGTCCCTCCTTTGGCCGCGAGCACTATGTCCAATGCCTGACGGTTCTGGAGGGCCACCTGTCCGATCGCCTCTGTTTCCTTGGCCAGGGCTCTTAAACTTTCTCTGGTTTTATTTGCCATTATTTAACTACTTAGGAGCCTTTTTGCCTGGTGTATTGCTCCCCCAAGTGGGGTAAAGGAACTGCCAATAGCCTCTTCCCAGGTGTCATTACTGTTCCATATTGTGTTAAACAGACAAGGTCCTCCAGTGAGGTCTGGGGAATTGAGTGGGATAGCCAGGACAGGAACACCAGTTTGAGAGTGGGCTGGGATGTGGCTGCAGACCCAGCATTTAGAAATAATAAGGGTCTGAGCTATCCACACTTGCTGCTGGATAAAAGAATTGTCATTGTGTGCACCCCAGACCTTAAGATACCAGCAGCCGAGGAACAGGCGCTACCAGAGCTGCATGTTGGAGGCAAGGCCCTTCTGGTTCTGACAACCTCAACTGAGGGAACTGCACTCACAGTTTTATGTTCACCAGGCAGCAGGCGCTTGGCTCACTACTGCTTCTTCTTGGGCCTTGCTTTATGTAGTCATCTGCTTCTGGCAACCCTTACGAGAGCGTAGATTGTAAGGTATTGCAGGCTGTTCCTCTACGTCTTCTTCTGGAGTCAAAAAAATTGACTCTGTGTGGTCCTGAGGTGGTGATTGGTTCACTGGGGTCTGTGCATTCTTACACTGCGAAGCATGTATCCACTCTGAGATGCCAGACAGTTTAACAGCCGTCCCTTGACTCTGGCTGTAACAATGGCCTTCACACCTTATCTTTTCCTGATGCATACATTCCTCATTCACACAAATAGATTTGAGAATACAAACAGTAGTATTTTATATAGAACAAAAAAAGCATTGCAAATTAAACCTTGCTAAGTTTTACAATTGATAACTAAGACAATTTACATTGAGACCCAGGCCTTCAATGTTTCTCTAATTTACTTAACACAGACACAATAGAGAATCCTGTCTCTTACTACCTAAATCTTAAAACAAAGAGTTAGAGAGGGCCCAATTTGTAATGCATATGGGAAAACAGAATCCTATAGTCCCAGGGGATCATTTCTTTCTGCTATTTAAAAATAGTGACTAGCAGGATGAAATCAAATTATACTTTAATTCTTATGGGATATTATAAAATCCTGCTCCTACATATCCCCCTTTTGACACTAAGATTATTAATCGCCAGTGTCACTTCTTATTTAGTCCACGTAATAGAAAATACTGGGAGGTGATTTGGGCCTGTGGCTTTAGCTTTACATACATTTGTTTTATCCACCAGCACATTTTAAACATTTCAATTAAACACATACAATGTAAAACCAAAAAACAATTAGGGTAGTAATATTAGTATGCCAGTAGTTGTGGGAGACCATCCAGAAAATGTTATACCAATGGTAAGCTGTTATGCTTTTATGCAGTGGCAATTTTTAACATGTCCCCATTTGCGTGTATAATATGAACAGTTCAGTTTTCCACATTTTTGTTCTTATTTTTTTTAGGAGCCATGTTACCTTTTTACCTTTTAACAGATGATTGGTAACTGTTTGCCATTTAATGCCAAGGTTGATAGAGTACTCAGCTAAATCAGTGCTTACAGTAAGCGGAGACTCTTTTGTTGTTGTTGTTGTGGCAAATAGTAAATGTGATTATTGGTAAACACAGTACTTACATTACATTTACATTTGTCTTCTGGTGGGTTGCTAGCACTTTTTAAACACTTTTCCCCAAGAATTAACACATACACATAGTCCATTATACAGTACTTTGGATTATCTGAAAGACAAAAAGAACAGTTTTCTACCCCTTTTGGGGTGGCATTGATTATTGCTTAAAGATTTCATTCTTTTACAAATACCCTTCCTGACTGCAGGCAAAACAGAGGAATTACCCCCATATTTTCCTGTGTGTTTTTTTTTTTTTTTTTTTTTTAAGGCAGGCCAGGTTTTAATGGCTTCTACATTTTAAGGGTTATGCAAAAATTATTTCACTGTTTAGTTATTAAATTCATGAGGTGGTGTACCTCAAGTTTTGCCTCTTATATAGCAGACCAAGTTTGTAATGTTTTCCCTGCTGTGTTAAGCTTTAAGTTTATTCACAGGTAATAGCTGAGAAGCATCATTACCATATTACTTTAAAGGATTTTTCCAAAAATCATACACACTACAAGTTGTTACAGGGGTACTCACTAACATTAAAGTTATTTTAATGTTTAATATTAACAGTAACATTAGCATCAAATTAATTAAAGGTATCTTGTTATACCATGCCTTTTATGTAGGCAGTTTGTTTGCTGACCAGGTATGTTCTTTATTTGCAGCTTCATTTGTGCTGGCAGTTTTCACCTTTCTTTATCAGTTAGGTAATTTGCATCAACACAGGCTAGGCTTTTGGATTCAAAGCCATCAGCAGAGCTCAGAGACTCTGTTTTAACACACAGGGATCTGAAAAAGAAAACACAGCCTATTGCGGCTCTTTTTGGAGCCCTAATAGGATTTTAATTCAGCAGCATGTTTCATTTGCATTTTTTTTTTTACATCCCTTTCTACAATATACGCTGCACATGTCCTACGGAAAATGCACATTCTTTCTATACTATAACTTTTCAAAAACATTAGCCATATTAATTTTTACATAAGGTATAACTTTGTTTTGTTTTTACAGAGTTTTCATGTACTTTTATTAAAGTGACAGTCTGATTACACATAGTCATTTTAAGGCTCAGTGTTTTTAACATTGCTTCTTTTTGTTTTGTGCACCTCACCTCTGCTGTTGCTTCAGAGGGTCACTGTTAACTTCTTATTCTGTCATTACAGCTCTTATCTGCTATTGTTACAAAAAAAAACAAACCAAACAAACAAAAAGACTCCAGAATCTCTACCTATTCTCCTGATTCTGACTGCCCTATTGCAGCCATGACTTGGTCTTTATTTAAAAACATTTTAATTTTTGTAAAGAATCAAGTTACCCCTTAAGGGTTAAATGCTAAATCCCAAAGCCAAACAACACTAATTACCTGTGTTTTGCAAAAAGGTCTGTCAGTTTTGCAACTTTGAATCAAAGAGTCAAATGAATTTTTAGTGGCATTAAAAACAAAAACAAAATCAATTTATCTTACACCTACAAAACAGTAGTTTTACAAACCAGATGTGTTGGTTTAGATTCTTAGAACTTTACATACACAGACAAATAGATACATACACATTTTCTTTTCCTTAACATTTTTTTTTACACTGCTTTGTTTTTGCATAACTGTATATATATAAGGATTATTTACAGGCACTCTTCTGGAAAAGGGCCCATTTTCCCTTCAGAATGTCTGCAAAGAAACCAAGAATTCTCTCTCTTTCACATGGTCCTTTTTAACATTTTCCACAAAGTTTAACTGCTTAATTCTCTCCAGCCTCTATAGTTAACTTTTCACTCTCTTTTCTTAAATCACTTGTTTATGTTCCAAAATGACACCTTTATCACCTTAGATTTCACCCTTTTAAGTATTGTTCCAGGGGTTCATGCCTGCACTTACTACTTTTTTTTACTCCTGACACTATTCCCTTAGGGCTTTCAACCTGTTTCTTTTCTGTTGCTTGCCTGCTTGTCTGGGCCCGATCCTGCTTTTTTCAATGAACCGTTTGTGAATGATATTGTGGTCATTTCACAATTTTGAAAGAAATGTTCAAGGAAAGGGACCAGGAAGGGTGGGGGCTAGTTGAGGAGCCCCCCCCCCGCCCCCAACCTTGCTGAATTGGTAGTGGGACACTATAAAGAATCAATTTCTGAGGCAGACAACAAAGGGGAACAGAACAAGGGACTTTTTGTCCTTTTTACAATGAGATGGGAGTATGAAGGGGTTTGGATCGATCCGGGGTTTGGAGAACGGGGTAAAGGGGAGCGCTCGGTCTAGTGGTGGGAGAGGAGGCTTTTAATAAAGCTTTTAACTTATTATTTGAATAAGTGAGAGAGGCCAGTTTTGATTTTGTCCACCTATGATTTGCCTCTTCCCACCACTGCATGAAACAATTAACCTCTCCTTTAGCCAATTTAGTTTTAGGTTGGCCGAGTTTGTCCTTTAAGACGTCCACTCAGTCTTTGTTCCAAGATTTTAACAGTGGCCACTGAGTTTTGGGATCCCCCTGAGTTAGCCTAGACCATTTTCCCAGAAATTTACAGGAGTCTTGACCCTTTTTACAGGAGTCTGGACCCATCCTAAATACATAAAATGAGCCGGCGTTCATTTAGGGAACTGTCCTGACTTAGACGTCTGGTTACCAGTACAGGAGGACTTTCACACACCAATCACACAAGAAGGAAATTCAGGTTCGTCAGAGCGATGCCTGCTGCAACACATAAAAGGAGCCCACAGGCTACTGCCTCAATTGCCCTTGCTTTCACACTAAGGGTTTTACCCAAGATGTGGTGCGGCTGCAATTGTGCAGATTTCACTCACTCAGACCGCGGGGACAGGAACCCCTTGGTCGGCCGATCCCCAGACAGAGACGGCACCCAGACTCAAACACTCCACAAGAGGACAGATAGACACAGAGACAGGACAGTCCTCAGTCCGGACGAAACACAGAAATAATTACCTGACCAGATTCCTGATGTCAGATCCCGGGATCCCTACCAGAACAGAGTGGGAACCAACAGGTTCGATGGCGTAGACCTCACTGTGGCTGTGCACCTTTCCGCTCTAGTGGGGGACCGCTTGGGCCAAATGCCCAGGTGCCGGCTGCCACGGTCATCCCACAAAAACAGTCAGGAATCACACAGCCCCAGTGAAGACGTTTGCCATCTCGGTGGAAACTCCAAATTGTCAAAGTTAGAATCAGGACTCACAATTTGTCAGACCACTCTGTTTTATTAGCACAGCGCTTTGCCAATAACATTCAGAATATGTGAGCGGCCATGCAAGGCCAAAACAGTCTTATTTATACAGATAAAAGAGCTGGAATCAGACAAAGGAACAAAGAAAGCAAAACTGTAAAATTCACCTGGGGCACAGCATGCATATCCTACTTCCTTACTAACTCTTTATGGATCTGAGGCTAATACTTCACCAATTGCCCTTAAATGGTGCAATTGTTCTATGTGAATGTCTGTATTCCTGACACCTGGATTGCAGCATTCCAACAGTTTTTCTTAAAGGTACAGACAGCATTTCTTTAATCCTTTCTATTTTCACAATATAATTCATTCTACTTTCACATTGGGCAAGAACAGACCTCCTGAGGGAACCTGTTCTTCTGGCTCCTCCATGTGCTCAGTTTATTTCCTAGCACTGCTTGGAACTGTCTGTTTTGAAGCATCATTTCTATAGCCATAATAATGCATCAAAGTAACATCTTTGACATCTTCACCAGCAAGCCAGTGTGCCGTCAAGTCAGGAAACACAGCCTGTCGTTTTTTTTCTTTTGGTAGAAAACCATTTTCTATATAGGTGGTAAGAGAATGAACTTGGTCATAAGTTCTCCTGCTAGGTTTGAAACCTGGCTTGTTATCACTTAGAGCCTGCTCTAATGTGAGCATGATCCTTTGTAGAATTGGTCACTCCAGAAGTTTGGAAGCACAGCTCAGAGTGATATCAGACAGCTGAAAGGGAATGGTTCTTTCCTTGTTTTGGTGTAGTTAACATCCGAGCTTTCTGCCATAGCTTAGCCATCTTGTCCTCTTGGATGACACTGGATGTAAAAATTGACTGCCATTTTATGCTCTGCTTATCAAATTTTAACAGCAATTTTGGTGGAAATCTTGTTATGGCCACATGGTTTTCCTGCTTTCATGTAGCGCGGTGCTCTCTCCACTACCTCAGCGGAGAAGGGCTGGAAAAAGTCTTCCTCACTCTGAGTGGGCCAGCCTCAATCAGTGCCATCCACTCTTTGCTGATTCCTCGAAGGACTCATCCCTGTCAGCTTTTGCCATGTTAACTGAATGGGTGGTGATGCTGTTCGGGGATGCTGTACGCTGACCGATGGGTGGTAATTTGTGTTACGTTATTTGTGCTGTATAAAAGTTGGCTTCTTTTCCCATTGTATATGTTAACATTGAGCATCTCAAAGATTCTGTTTGACCTGTTCAGTTTTGTTTTGTGAGGTATTGGGGTAACAAGTTATTCCCTGGGAAACTGGAATATGAAATAGTACGCTAGATACAGAAAACATTTTACATCTATTGTGGTCCATGTTCCCTCTAATTTTTTCCCTTCAGGTGCGGAATAAATTTTCTAATGTGAACTGAGGAATGTGCCTATGTGCACCACCAGTGGAAAAAAAAACCTAGATATAATACATATTTTAAAAAAGTTACCATAGGGATAATTACTCCAGCCAGGATGGGTTAGACATTTTACAACTCACTACTCAAAGAATTAAATTTAAGTATAAGAGAAAGAAAAATGATGAAATGCATAGACAAGTCAAAACACTAAAATAACACTCTGAAAGAATAAAATTACGGAGAATATATGTGCATTGCAGGAAGGACCAAGAAGTAACAACAACAATAATACAAGTATGTGTGGTAGGTGAGTGAGAAAGAAACTGTGTGTGTGTGTGTGTGTGTGTGTGTGTGTGTGTGTGTGTGTGTGTGTGTGTGAGAGAGAGAGAGAGAGAGAGACTGACTGACTCTCTGTGTGCACTGGCTGCCAGGGAAAGCCATGCGCTGTCTCTTTGAGACACTCACTGAAAGCGCTCCTGCTCTGTCCTGTGCCCTGTTTCCCCTCCTTTGCTCTGCGAAGATGGCGTGCAGGGGGCAGGGGAGAGAGAGAGACTGTCTGACTGCTGGGGAAATCTCAGAAACAGTGCACTGTCCCTTTAAGAAAGGCACTCATCTGACAGCCATTCACCATTCAGACGGCAGCAGCTTCCAGTCCTCCTGAGCCAGACTGTCCCCTCTACCCTGCTCTGTGGAGATGGGGTACAGGGGTGTGGGGAGGGGGACATCCTGACATCAGCACCCTCTTCCTTTCCCCACCTCCTGCTCTGCGCAGCCAGGAGGAAGGTCCCAGGATGGAGCAATGTGAGGGGAGGGGCACCTGAACACATGCTGCTGACTGTGCACGCTCTGCTATCAACTGGGTGGCTCTTAATTCTCTCCTGTGTGGCTGCCCAAGAGCGCAGCTTACAGGGAACACAGATTGTGGTGTAATGGTGGCTTATGGGTCCAGTAGAATGTTAGATTGAGTTTATGTACTTAAAATCAAGCTCATATGGACAAGACTTGTGCTGCTGTAATGTTTGTGCTGGTACAATTAGATTGATGTAGTTGGACTGGTGCAAATTTTCCTCGTCTAGCTAAGCCCTTAATGTCAAGTTCTGTATTGGCTTGAAGTTGGTAACCAGTCAATGCCAATTTCTTATATAGAGCTTTTCACCAATAGATCTCAAAGTGCTTCACTCTCTTTAATGTATTTATCCGCATAATACACTTGTGAGGGAGGTGGTATAATTTTCTCCCAGACCTCTTTCCACTTGGCTTCCCAAGTTCAGCTCCAGACTTTGTCACTCAGGTATCTTTATTTGTCGTATAGCAACACTGCACTTTATTGATTAGACTCAAACATGGAGTGGCTGTGGATATAGAGTATGTCACATAAGTATCCAAAGTTACACAGAAACTACTGTCTCCCTTTATATACACTTACACATTTTATTGTGTAAGCAGGGTCTGAATTAATGCTTCCCTGACAGCTATCTGGGAGGTGTAGAGACTTGGGTGCGTTTATGTAAATACAGTTTGTTCCTGCTCTGCTTACATATTTAGCAAAAAGTGATCAACTTTGGCTGGTTTTGGGTACAAATCACCTTAGTACTGAATGCAGGGATAGTGAAATATGGTTACTAATGTTGTAATTATTGTAGGAATACAGGAAAGCTGGACTGTGCTTAACCTGTCCCAAATGACTGTGCTTAGCTTGTCACCCTCAGCTGAAAGAGCCTCGTTAAGTCAGGGGCTTGAATGTCAGAGCCAGGTGAAAGTAAGAGGGGTGGTGACAGGTGTCTCTGGCTAGGAAGCTACATACCCTCATGGGTCCTCCCTAGGCTGGGTTAACCATGTTCCTTTTGACTATTCAAAGAATAGAGCTAAATAGGCTTTGTTAGGAGCCTCTTTGTTATGTTAAACACCTAATCAAAGCTAGAATCACTTGAGATGGGGCAGTGTTTCTGCCTAGCCTCCAAAGAGCTAAAAATAGTGAGACTCGTGTGCGGAGGTCACAGCAGAGAGGCAGGTGGCAGTAGAAGGCGACTGACAGTCAGCTGGTGGATGAGTGGGGCACACTAAGCAGTCAGCAGAGTGACTGGCGTGAGCAGACACCTGGCTGGCAGAGAGGGGTGGTGAGCAAGTGCCCAAGCAGCAGAGCAAGTGAGAGACCTCTTTACCCCACATAGGGTTGGAGATGAGCTCTGGGTCTGCACTGACCAAGGGACAGCAACTGTGAGTGAGGTGCAGAGAAGGGTCGGGTACGTGAAAGGGACTTTTGGGTTGCTGGACCTAAGACCCTGAGGGGGAAAAGGATACTGTCCAACCTACTCATGGTTTACATTTATGAACCCTGTTTGCAGTGTTTTCCCAAATTAAAGCAGAGTTACTTCCCTCCTTTAATTAAAAGTTTATTTTCTACACTCAGACTTTGTGCTTGTGAGTGGGGAAATACTGCCTCAGAGGCACCCAGTGGTGATGTGTAAATTTCCCAGGTTGCTGGGTGGGGGCTCAAGCCGGTTCTGTGTCCTATCAATGGAAAGGAATCCCTAGATATTGAACCCGGCTCTGGTTCTGATGGCTCCACCTGGCAGAGGGGTTACAATTGCATATACTGCGTCATGCAACATATATATTGGGATTGGCTTGGTTACCGTGTAGGAACCAAACACTGTACAGCATGCTCTGTTCATGTACTGTCCTGGTTCAACCTACTCTTCACCTCATCTATATGTTCCTGAATTATTTTGTCCATTCCTATTTTGTTCATTGTAAATGGTTCCCTGGGAGTACCCCCTCTTATCTTAGCTAACTCAGACACTTTGTCTCTTAGCTCAATGACCCATTTACTTAGCACAAAACATTCCATTTTTAGCCTGCTGATCGATTTATCTCCCAAATCCTGTCTTCCAAGAAATGAGCCTCCCACTATGTTCACCTCCTCTGGAACAGCCCACTAGGGTGTTTCTACTACCTGTGTAAGGCTGTCCCCAATTTCCTGTTGCTCATCTCTCAGCTGGACAATGGGAACCAATTGCTCTATTTTCCTTGGTACTAAATCAGTGGTGTTAATGGACAGGGGAGGTACGGGTGCATTTGATCACCAGTGACTCCCGTTTGGTATTGTCTGTCGCATTTTCTTTAATCAGCACACTTGGCTATAGGGCCTGTGTCCCAATCTGAATCAGAGAGGTGAGGGTAAAACAAAATCCATCCATGATCCTCTGGCATTGTGGTGTCCCCTCCAAAACATTGTGGGACTCTAGAACGCATGCTGTGTCCCTGAGCCGTACCACCCCCTTCACTCTCTGCGATGAGTAGTCGGGCCTAGCTGTCCTGTACTGTGGTGAGGTTCAATCCTGCTGAACGCTCCCGGAACCATCAGTGCTTGATTCTTTTACTTCAGGCTATTTATTCCCTCCCCTCCTTGTGCTGCCATCTTCACTCTGGAATAATGCTGGGTATAGGTCCCATTCTCTGTTGTACCACTACTGCTAATAAATATCAGTTATTTAGCATTCCTTGTCCATCTAAGAATAGCAACCAGAATTGGCACGGTTGAATGACTAATTTCATGTGGTGCCCTAGGTTGAGGGCCTTCTAGCCATACAATGGTAAATTTTCTTCCCCAATATTGTTAATGCCCTTTTCCACGACTGTCCAGATAAATGTGCTGTTAAATAACCTTGACCATTCCCCTTGCTTTGTTTTTTTTTGGATTAAATGAATATTAAGTTTAGTTTTATATATGTTGCATGCAAATGCCTGAAAGATGTTATTTAATGAATTAATTATGTTATTGTATGGTAGACTTTGTGTCGTATCACTGATGCTTAATGCCTCCTGCTGCAGATTTAAAGTACTATTTTTTCCTCCTTTTTTTTTAATGGCTTCACTAAATTTAAGAGTTAACAACTTCATTTTAAGGGTTAACGCCATACTGTCTGCAGAATTTTATAGGGGGACCCAACTCCCCTGCCACCCAGTATAGTTGCCACTGTCTTTCTTTTGGATTTATGGTTTTTGTGTCCTTGAAATATGCCTGTCACTGGATCCTGTCATATCAAATGTGTGTCCTGATAATTTATTACTAAACTATTTTTACATGAGACTGGACAGGTAACAGGCAGTCTTTATCTTGCCAAATTTAATATGAGTGGGAGATGTATTGATCCTGTATTTCTTACCACTGTTTTATGAGCAGGGTATATACAAATACTATTGTCTGACCACAGAGTGTTCATGGGACATAGAGGAGGAATATAATTTTCAAAGGAATCTATGCTAAAGGTACTCACTTCAGACTAGGATGAAGGGTGTTGCCTATCATTTGTTAGCCACTAAAACAGCTGGGTTTTATTTACTAATGTTCCTGCTAAATATTTTAGGCCTAGTGAAGTTCAATTGTTTGCCTTAGAAAACTCCCCAGACTTATTTATATGCCACAACATCCTACCGTTCTGGTTTTGTGTGTGTGTGTGTTTGGTTGGGTTTTTTTTAGTATTTTGGGGGGACATATTATGAACTCATAGATTTTAAACAATACAATCCCATCCCTTGTTGTCCACATCTATCATTTGAACACACTTCTTGTAGTTCTTCCGCTTTAACAGCCACTGCCTTAATGGCCAAACAGGATAACTGGTTTAGACTGGTAGGCTGATTCTGTTTTGCCCCTAATGGTGGGGTGCAGAATATTTTCCCATTTGTTTTTATTGTACAGCTGGCATCTGGCATGTTCTGAATGGTTGTGGGAGTGTGGAATTACTGACTGTTTCTGAACCTCTGGACCATCTCCAAACCATTCACATCAGGACACGCGATGTTGTAACCCTCCACCACTGCACGGTTGCAAATTAACAAGACAAAAAGAAGAAACCATTTTGTGCCTTTTTTTTTTTTATTGAGGTTTCTGAGCGTTGAGCTGACTTTTCTGAATCCAGCTCTTCCTTTTACTTTCCAGGACTATGAAGAATACAGAGGTGTCAGGTCAATCCTACCTGAAGCATGTACCAGTTTGCCTTTGGGAAAGGCTTGCAGGGAGCCTGATCCTGGATGATGACTTTAGATCAGACGTGATACTCAGTCAGGTCTCCTTCGACATTGAACCATACCTTGGCTTTTTAAATGTCCACTTCCTTTCTTACCACCATGCTCCTCTGTATCTGCTTCTGCAAGTCCTGTACCAGGTTTCTAACAGGATCACTACAGCGCTGGAACTGGGCTAATTATATCCTTCTGCATTCTCATTAGTCTTCCCATCAGGCCTCGTTCGGGGAAAAGGCTGTGAATTTGCATCCCTAGCTCTGACTTGCATTAGTACCAACAGTAAAGCTTCATCCCAATTGCTGCCTGTTGCAGCATCTTTTATTATTATTATAATGGAGATATACCCATCTCTTAGAACTGGAAGGGACCCTAAAGGGTCATAAAGTCCAGCCCCCTTCCTTCACTAGCAGTACAGAGTACTGATTTTGCCCCAGATCTCTAAGTGGCCCCCTCAAGGATTGAACTCACAAGCCTGGGTTTAGCAAGCTGATGCTCAAACCACTAAGCTATCCCTGCCCCCAAAGCTTGGGTTTGATGATGGTCCTATTTATTCTCACAACATGTCCTGCTGCTGTTGGCTGATGGGGAAAGGGAACCTTTTGATCTATGTCCAGCCAGGTGCACACTTCTTTGACAACAGACCTGTCATAAACAGATAGCTAAGGGTTAATGTCTCTTTCACCTGAAGCACCTGACCAGAGGACCAATCAGGAAACTGGATTTTTTCAACTCTGGGTGGAGGGAATTGAGTGTCTAAGTCTTTGTTTTCTGCCTGCCTGTTTTCTCTGAGCTTTGGAGAAGTAGTTCTACTTTCTAATCTTCTGTTTCTAAGTGTAAGGACAAAGAGATCAGATAGTAAGTTATATGGTTTCTTTTCTTTGGTATTTGCATGAATATAAGTGCTGGAGTGCTTTGATTTGTATTCTTTTTGAATAAGGCTGTTTATTCAATATTCTTTTA
The DNA here is from genome assembly GCF_025201925.1 of Gopherus flavomarginatus. Classification (NCBI taxonomy): domain Eukaryota; kingdom Metazoa; phylum Chordata; order Testudines; family Testudinidae; genus Gopherus; species Gopherus flavomarginatus. Next base: position 18,421,379 of record NC_066626.1, on the reverse strand, counting down.
AGCAATTGACCCTGTGTTGTATCATCTTAATACAGAGAGAACATTTGTTTGTATTTTTCTTTCTTTTATATAAAGCTTTCTTTTAAGACCTGTTGAAGTTTTCTTTACTTCAGGGAAATTGAGTCTGTACTCACCAGGGAATTGGTGGGAGGAAGAAATCGGGGAGATCTGTGTGTTGGATTGCTAGCCTGATTTTGCATTCCCTCTGGGGGAATAGGAAAGTACTTTTTGTTTCCAGGATTGGGAACAGAGAGGGGGGAGTCTCTCTGTGTAGTTTCACAGAGCTTGTGTCTGTGTATCTCTCCAGGAGCACCTGGAGGGGGGAAGGGAAAAAGGATTATTTCCCTTTGTTGTGAGACTCAAGGGATTTGGGTCTTGGGGTCCCCAGGGAAGGTTTTTCAGAGGGACCAGAGTGCCCCAAAACACTCTAATTTTTTGGGTGGTGGCAGCAGGTACCAGGTCCAAGCTGGTAACTAAGCTTGGAGGTTTTCATACTAACCCCCATATTTTGGACACTAAGGTCCAAATCTGGGACTAAGGTTATGATATGGTGGCAGCAGTGGGATATAGACAGAATCCAAAAGCCAGTAGGAATATTATATTTTTCTTTTCTCTGCTAAGGGCTTTTTAGCAGAGAAAAACAGTTTGGTTTTAAAAGGGAACCAGAGAGAATTTTTTTTTTCTGCTCTCTCTGGCAGTTTGTGGCTTGCATGTTAAGCGAGAAGCCATTAAGAGACTGTTGAGGGTCTTTTGTCATGCAATAGCCCTCCCAATAGGAGGCAAGTACCAGCACTTATATGCATGCAAATAAAGTGGTTTTTCTGGTTTCCCTTCATTGAACATTAGCTAGAGAGAGAAAAGGAAAAAAGCACTGTTGCTAGGCAGACTTCAGGAGGCAACAGAGCCTGCAGTTCAGAAGATAAACACCGGAGGGCACCCCAACACAAGAAAACAGGAACCATGACTTCTAAGGCAAAAATTGAGGCCGAAGAACAAATCAAAGAAGCTGAACACCGGCGAGAGATGGAAAAACACAAACAGGAACTGGAAATAAAACAAAAAGAGATGGAGATGAAAGAAAGAGAAGAACAAATCAAACAAGCAGCACACAAAAGAAAACTAGAAGAAGAAGAGTTCGCCCACCGAAGGAAACAAGAAGAAGAAGAGTTGGCCCACCGCCGAGAAATGGAAAAACAACAAAAAGAAAATAAAGAGAAGGAAAAACAGAGAAAACATAAACTGGACTTGGCGAAAGCTGGGCTGCATGTGCCAGCCAACCCTAACAACCCGGCGCCAAATATTGCTCCACAGCACAGGAAATTTCCCACCTACAAGGCAGGTGATGACACCGAGGCCTTCTTGGAAAATTTTGAAAGAGCCTGTCTTGGGTACAGCATTCCCGAAGACCAGTACATGGTAGAATTAAGGTCACAGCTCAGTGGACCTTTAGCAGAGGTGGCAGCTGAAATGCCTAAGCAGCAAATGAATGACTATAAACTTTTTCAAACCAAGGCCAGATACAGAATGGGGATAACCCCAGATCATGCCCGTCGGCGCTTCAGAACCCAAAAGTGGAAACCAGAGGTGTCATTTCCCAAACACGCCTACTACATTGCAAAAAACTATGAGGCCTGGATAACAGAAAACAACATTCAAACCTTGAAAGAACTGAACCTCCTCATACAAATGGAGCAGTTCTTGGATGGTGTTCCTGAAGACATCACACGGTACATACAAGATGAAAATCCCAAAGATATCGCTGAGGCGGGGGAAATTGGAGCCAAATGGATGGAACTGGCAGAAAGCAAGAAAGCTACTGTCAAGGGGAACGATTACCCCCGGGGGCACACAGACCATAAACCCTACAACCGAGGACAGCCAAAGACCCCACATACAACCCAAGTCAAGCCACAGACGCCCTACTCTTCCACCTCACCAGTCTCCAGTAACTCACTTCGGCCCAGTGACCCATCAGATGGAAGATGCTTTAAGTGTAAGGAACTGGGACATATCAAGGCCAACTGTCCCAAGAACACCATGCGAGTGCAATTCATTACACCACCATCACCCCAAAGATCCCCAGGCCCGGATGCCTCTCAAATACCCTTGGAGCGAAGGGAAAATTTGAGAGTGGGCGGAAAGAAGGTTACTGCGTGGAGAGACACAGGGGCACAAGTGTCAGCTATCCACCAATCCTTCGTTGACCCCAAATTCATCAACCCAAAGGCCAAAGTTACAATTTACCCCTTCATGTCACAAGCTGTAGACTTGCCTACAGCTCAACTGCCTGTCCAGTACAAAGGCTGGTCAGGAATGTGGACTTTTGCAGTCTATGACAATTATCCTATCCCCATGCTACTGGGGGAAGACTTGGCCAACCAGGTGAGGCGGGCCAAGAGAGTGGGAATGGTTACACGTAGCCAAACCAGGCAAGCTTCCAGACCCATTCCTGTTCCTGAGCCGTCCACAGAGGCCCCGTCTGTGTTACCAGAGACCCAGACAGAGGTAGTGGACCCGGATTCCATGCCAACCACTGAAACAGCCACAGCACCTCCAGTCCCAGGCCCGGAACTGGAACAGCAACCAGCACCAGCCATTGCAACCTCATCTTCAAACTCAACGCCAGAGGGCGCCAGCGAGCCAAAACTGGCAGAAGCAACAGACAGCCATACCCAAAAGGCTCAGCCAGAGCCTGAAATACCCTCAGGTGCACCAGCGGAGAGCGGTTCACCAGCAACGGAAACAACCCCATCACCTACATCGCTTCCAGAGGGACCAAGCCCAAGTCCACAGTCTGAGGAAAAACTGGTGACCCCAGCCTCAAGGGAACAGTTCCAGACTGAGCAGGAAGCAGATGACAGCCTTCAGAAAGCTTGGGCGGCGGCACGGAGCACCCCACCGCCTCTCAGCTCTTCTAATCGATCCCGGTTTGTTATAGACCAAGGACTTTTATACAAGGAAATTCTTTCTGGTGGACACCGGGAAGAATGGCAGCCGCAAAAACAGTTGGTGGTTCCAACTAAGTACCGGGAGAAGCTCTTAAGCTTAGCCCATGATCATCCCAGTGGCCATGCTGGGGGTGAACAGAACCAAGGACCGGTTGGGGAAGTCCTTCCACTGGGAGGGGATGGGCAAGGACGTTGCCAAGTATGTCCGGTCTTGTGAGGTATGCCAAAGAGTGGGAAAGCCTCAAGACCAGGTCAAGGCCCTCTCCAGCCACTCCCCATAATTGAGGTCCCATTTCAGCGAGTAGCTGTGGATATTCTGGGCCCTTTCCCAAAAAAGACGCCCAGAGGAAAGCAGTACGTACTGACTTTAGTGGACTTTGTAGTTAAAAAGTGTTCTTAAAATGTAAAAGTCTGTTAGTTATATACTTAGTAGTATATGTAAAGGTGCATGTGTTGTATTAATCTGTTTATTTTCAAGTTCTAGAAGGAAATCGCCGCCAGTGAGCTTCCCCACTGTCTGCAATTTGGGGGGCGTGTCATAAACAGATAGCTAAGGGTTAATGTCTCTTTCACCTGAAGCACCTGACCAGAGGACCAATCAGGAAACTGGATTTTTTCAACTCTGGGTGGAGGGAATTGAGTGTCTAAGTCTTTGTTTTCTGCCTGCCTGTTTTCTCTGAGCTTTGGAGAAGTAGTTCTACTTTCTAATCTTCTGTTTCTAAGTGTAAGGACAAAGAGATCAGATAGTAAGTTATATGGTTTCTTTTCTTTGGTATTTGCATGAATATAAGTGCTGGAGTGCTTTGATTTGTATTCTTTTTGAATAAGGCTGTTTATTCAATATTCTTTTAAGCAATTGACCCTGTGTTGTATCATCTTAATACAGAGAGAACATTTGTTTGTATTTTTCTTTTCTTTTTATATAAAGCTTTCTTTTAAGACCTGTTGAAGTTTTCTTTACTTCAGGGAAATTGAGTCTGTACTCACCAGGGAAATTGGTGGGAGGAAGAAATCGGGGAGATCTGTGTGTTGGATTGCTAGCCTGATTTTGCATTCCCTCTGGGGGAATAGGAAAGTACTTTTGTTTCCAGGATTGGGAACAGAGAGGGGGGAGTCTCTCTGTGTAGTTTCACAGAGCTTGTGTCTGTGTATCTCTCCAGGAGCACCTGGAGGGGGGAAGGGAAAAAGGATTATTTCCCTTTGTTGTGAGACTCAAGGGATTTGGGTCTTGGGGTCCCCAGGGAAGGTTTTTCAGAGGGACCAGAGTGCCCCAAAACACTCTAATTTTTTGGGTGGTGGCAGCAGGTACCAGGTCCAAGCTGGTAACTAAGCTTGGAGGTTTTCATACTAACCCCCATATTTTGGACACTAAGGTCCAAATCTGGGACTAAGGTTATGATAAGACCCCATAAAACCACTCCCATTGCCTGAGTCAATAACCTTATTGCCCCTGCAGAACACATTGCCAACCAATTATTTCGTTCTCATTATGGCAGTCGCATATTTAGTGTGGAAGGCCTCCTACTCCTAATGTGAGAAAGCATTGGCAATAACTAGCTCATACTTATTACCCCTTGGTGTTAAGGACAGCTCCTCAGTACAGTCGATTTGAACTCGTTTCCATGGACCTCTCTGTGATTGTCTCAGAAAATCTTTTTTTACATTCTTTGTTAGCTGGACTGTCTAGCGCGGATTAGACCAGTGTCAAGGTGTTCCTTCCTGTCTCCTTGCCATTGGGGCCGACACCATGTTTTTGTCAGTCTGTCTTTGGCCTCTGCCTCTTTGGAGTGACCATGCACAGTGGACCTGTAAAACTATAAGAGCAGATCTTTCTGCATGTTTTGTGGTGCCATCCATACCAAAACTTTATTTAATTTAAACATGGGAGGTCTTGCTGTATGACTAAATTTTGACCTTGTACATTCATGTTGTAGCTGCAGGCTTGCTCCCAAAGTGGTTTGAACTTCACAAACTGTTTCTGAATGCTTTGTACCTGTGTTAGCCCTGCAGCGCCGCCAACCTGAGTCGCCTGAGGTAAGCGCTGCCCGACTGGAGCCTGCCCCCATATTCCTGAGCCCCCTCCTGTACCCAAACTCTCTCCCGGAGCCCACACCCCCTTCTGCTCCCCAACCCCCTGTCCCAGCCTGGTGAAAGTGAGTGAGGGTGGGAGAAAGCAGGGAATGGCGTGACCGGGGGTGGGGCCTTGGAGAATGAGGAGGGCAGGGGGCAAGGCCTCGGAGAAGGGATGGCGCAGGGGCAGGGATAGGGTGTTCTTCTTTGTGCTGTTAGAAAGTTGGCAACCCTAAGTGTTTGGCCAGTTTTTGTTTTTTACTTTAATTGTTGTTAAACCTCTTTTATTTATACATAACATAGTGGCTAATGCCATCTGTGTACTGAATGTCTCATTGCCTTTGCTCTGTTCACAAGAATGCACGTAAGAAGAGCCCTACCGGGTCAGACCAAAGGTCTATCTAGCCAGGGCCAGTGCTTCCATTTAGGTGACCTGGGCGGTCGCCTAGGGCTCCAGGATTTGGGAGGGTGGCATTTTGCCATCCTCGGCGGCAATTCGGTGGCGAGGGGTCCTTCACTCGCTCCGGGACCTGCCGCTGAAGTGCCCCAAAGACCGGGAGCATGGAAGGAGCCCACCCACCGCAGAATTGCTGCCAACGACTGGGGGCGTGGAAGGACCCCCACCTAGGGCACCAAAAACCCTGGCGCCGCTCCTGCATCTAGCCCAGTATCCTGTCTTCCAACAGAGGCCGGTGCCAGTGCCTCTGTATTTAATCATGTCCCAGTATACACCTTGATAACCATACGTGCAGGTTAGTCTTTCTAAAATGGTGACACTTCACCACTGCCTGTGAAAAGAGTCAAGGATCAGGACTCATCTTACTGTGCATTACAGTTTCTTTGGGCCCAAAGTGCCTCTGCTGCTGGTAAGGCTGGAGAGCTGTCTCCATGGCCCCCCTCCATTAGCCCGGCGAACACTCTGTAAGAGTCCCCACCAAAAAAGACAGGAACAGAAACCTGGGGCCCTCCCCTCCCACAGGAGTGGGACCAAGGGCCCTCCTCCCTCAGGGAGAACAGGGTCTTTAGTCCCTCACACCCTGAGATGAAGGGATAGGAGTAGGGTCGCTTCCAGGATTCACCCTTGAGCCTGGGTGTATCTGCTTGGATGTGTGAATTGGGCCAAGGTGCTCTTCTCTTCCTGCTTCCCACAATCCTTTGCTGTGGCTCCTACAGTTAACCTCACAATGAGGTGTATGGGAATGTTCAACCTTCTCTGAGCTATTGTTTCAGGCTGACTGAAGACTTGAGCAGACGTCTCGGCATTTGTTCCACCTGGGTCATGTTTTCAAGCTTCATTCCCCCCTGGGCCAGAAACCTCAGCTTTCGTTACACATTGGACATTCCAGTGTAATAAGATGATTCCAGGAGCTGGGGCCCTCGACCCAGACCTGGACTGCCTATAGCTAGTTAATCATGCCCTGCCCTGGACTGGTGCTCAGGTAAGTCCAGCCCAAGGCTTGGCCCCTGGCTCGGGGGAAAGCTGTGACTAGCGCTACCTCTCAGCTGAGAGGAGGAAGTGGCTCATTCCTGCCATCAGCTGGGTGCCCAGCTCTGCCTGCTCCATGCCTGGTGGTTGAGGGGGCTCTGGCTGCTGCTCCCTGGAAATGCTCGCAGGGTCCCTTCAGCCCTAGCTCCAAATCTATGGCCATGGGTGGGCTGGAGGATTATGATCCAGACTACAGCTGTATGGTTACAGTCCTCTCTATGGTCCAAGTCCTGCATGTTTCACACTATGGTTCAGATCCTACTACGTGTCCTGCACTGCATTTTGGGTAAGGTCTGCAAAGCCATGGAGGTGCTTAGAAGGTAGTCTTGTATCCCCTTACTCCCTAGTGTGGCTGTCTAGGCCTGAGCCCTGTGTCATTTGTGCTGGAAGTAGCTATGCAATGCTGGGGAGGGCAGGGAAAGATGAGGAGCAGTGTTTGGTTCAGAAGATGATACTGTAGCCCAAGAACACAGGACAAGCCTCAACATTCCCCTTGGTACACTTACAACAGCACTCTGAGAGCACAATGGTTGCTAAAGCATTTTATTCATTGAGACCCCTCCAGGCGAAAGGTGTCTTGATTCAGTAGAGATCAGTGGCACGTCTCAAAGAGCCGACTCTGCCACTCATAGCGCCCCACTCGCTGAATCTCCTGTACTCCCCTGGTCTCAGCAGGTATTGGCGGCCTCTGTAATTCGGCAATTCGTAAAGGATCCAGTGCCCATCCAGCACAGAACAAGAGAGCATCTCGGGGGAGCGTAGCTGGTCCATGACTTGCGGAGCATCCTCCGTTAACTCTACCATGTTGCCTCTGTGATCTTCCTTGTCATAGATCTTTATCCTGTAGGTACCCCTGTGCTGTGACAGAAAATGAGATAGGGTAATAGAGTGACTGCAGCAGGCTGGCTGCCTGTGGTCCTGGGCCCTGAGTCAGCTCTGTGCACTGCTCCAGTGATGCAAAGGGCATTCCTGTAATGTCCCTGCAGCCATCCTGGAGAGACTACCTCTATAAGAAAGAAAACAATTTTCATTTTCAGTCTTGGGTATATCTGCTGAAAATGATCAAGCAAGTGCCTCATGATGGTGGTTTGGGCAATTTTGCCATTTAAAAAAAAAAGAGAGAGAAGCAAAATCAAACTCACAGATGGGATCATCCGGCAGGACTTAATGGAGGTGCTGAAACCCTCAGACTGCATGTCAGGATAATCCCCCCGTTTCACAAAGAACTGCTGTCCCTGGAAGTTGGGACGTTCATAGAGTATGAAGCAGCCACTTTCCACGCGGACGGAGTTACAGCGGCTGAGCTGACTTTGCAAATCCGGCCGGTCGCTGCTGCATTCAATGGAGCGGCCCTGGAAGTTTCTGTCCTCAAAAAGGATGATCTAGTGCAAGAAACAAATGGCAGAGTTTTCAGTAACATCCTATACATTGTGACTGCATCCTGGCATTCCAGTTTCTCTCCATCCAGCACCCTATGCCTGAAGTGTCTGGGCCTTACATTTTACTGACTCTGGTGATAAATTGATATACTCCTGTGACTTCAGTGGGATTGATCCTCATTTACACAAGTGTAAACAAAAGCAGAATTGGACTAATATCCAGGGACTAATAGAGGCTGTAGGTCCCCCTAGCTCTGCATTCTTGATTCTCCTCTCCTACTGGTATAGGCCAGGGGTAATGCCTTTGACAAAAAGAGACTAACTTTGAAGTAATTGAAAGGAGAATCAGGTCCCTGGCTTCAGACTGACTTAGCAAACAATCCAGTCCAGACAGGTTTCTCTTACCTTTTCCATCGTAGCTGGATTCAGGCTGCAATCCATAGCACTCCAGCCGGGCAACTGCCTTTTTATACCTCACAACCAGTGCTAGGTGTGCACATGTTAACAAAAGGCTTTCTGTTCATAGAGCCGACTCATGACTCTAGGGGATCATTTACTCTTTGTACTAGTGTCCAGAGGTTTTGTGTTGTGGGGAACAGGTTTTATTCCTATTGTTACCAGTGATCGGTTCTGGGCCCTGGATCTGTCAGCTCAACCATTTTTACATTGAAGACAACATAGTTCAGGAAAAGAGAGAAACTTCTGGCTGAGTGACAGAGGGGATGTTGATGCCATCACAATCATTTTGTATAGAGTCTCTGCAGTTGCATTGTTATAAGTGGATGCACAAGTGGTACAATAAAGATGGAAGAGGGTTCAAACGACAACATAGAAAGTAGGGAGATAAAACAGAAATGTGCACGTCAAAAAAAATGTCAAAAGGGCTTAGGTAGACATCAGACGTGTGAGCCCTTCAATAGCTTTGTGGTCTGCAGTATGGAGTCTGGAACATACTCCCACGAGACCAGCACTCACTGAGCCCCCCACTTTTTAACATAGGTGTAGTTTCAGAGGGCAGGTGACGATGTTGCTAGTCTAGCTACAGAAACAGTTTTCCAGCTATTGTGGAGTAACTTTTCTTTTATAATGTTGGCTCATGGGTGCAGCATAATATTGGATTGAACCTATGTACTTAGATCCTGTCTATATGGAGTTGTTTTTGCACTGTTGAGTGTGTTTGATTTAGAGGTTTGTGCTGGTACAATTAGGTTGATGTAGTTGGACTGGTGCAAATTTTCCTCATCTACATAAGTCTGTAATGTCAAGTTCTGATTTGATTTGATTGAAATGCCAATTTCTTACATAAAGATTTTCCTCAATAGAGCTCAAAGTGCTTCACCGTCTTTAAAGTATTTATTCTCAAAAGACCCTTGTATGGTAGGTGGTGTGATTTTTCTCTCAGACCTCTTTCCACTCTTCTTCACAACAACTCAGTTCAACTCCAGGCTTTGTCATTCAGTTATCTTTATTTGGCATGCAGCAATACTTCGCTGAGTTGATGAAACTCAAATGTGAGGTGGTGGTGAATGTAGTGTTACAGTCTGTACCCCCATTTGTACTCCTTTTATTGGACCATGATTAAATTCATACAAAGCATGCCTTGTAAGGTATCATTCAAAAACTCATAATTTCCTGATCATCACTGTCCTAGTAAAATGTGTGGCAGCATTGTATGTAAAGTTTAAAGATTCTTCTGTGTTCTGTTCAGGGGAGGCTATATGTATTTTGCCACCCCAAGTATGGCAGTCAGGCAGCTTTCGGCGGCACGCCTGCAGGAGGTCCGCTGGTAACATGGATTCGGCATACCCGCTGTCAAATTGCCACTGAAGCCACAGGATTGGCAGACCTCTCTCAGGCATGCCACCGAAGGCAGCCTGACTGCTGTCCTCATGGCGACCGGCAGGCTGCCCCCCGCGGCTTGCCACCCCAGGCACGCACTTTGTGCCCTGGTGCCTGGAGTTGCCCCTAGTTATGTTAGTAAGAGCAGCCACAAACCACTTCTTCAGAGACAAAAGCCAGATGGACACCTCAGCCAAGTGTCAACAAGATCAAATGGACAATTACCTGCTTAAGTGGCCATTCTTTGGCAGGAAAGAGGGTGTGAGTGAAAATCTATATTTTGACAAATGAAGAGCTTGAGGTTCCCATCCAAACAGACTTTGTCTCCTGGACTTCAGCTGGAGATGGAGAGATAACTATAAAAGGGGGGGGTGAACAGACACCCCAAAATACTTCTCACTTTCTCTCTGCTCACAGCATCAACAAGACCTGAAGGACAAGGAAAGTAATACTGGATTGAGGCAGGGGTCCAGCCTGAAAAGGAATGCAGCCAGTAAGACTGCTAAAGTTTGTAGTGAGAGAGACCTTTGCTTTGAATTCATTTAGTTTATTAAGTTTTTCTTTTTATTTCTTTGTAACCAGTTCTGACTTTTATGCCTCCTCATTTGTAATCACTTAAAATCTATCTTTCTGTAGTTTAATAAACTTGTTATATTGTTTTATCTAAACCAGAGTGTTTGCACTGAAATGTTTGGGAAACTCCATTTGAGATAAGAGGATTTGTGCTGTGATGGGGCAAGGCCAGATGGCTACAGTAAAGTACTGAGGAACAGGTATGTTAGCCCCAGGCTAAACAAATCCCTAGGATCATGGTAACCAAATGGCAGTTGCTCCAGGTTAATCAAGGCACCTGGGGCCAATTAAGATCTTTCTAGAAGGCAGTGGAGATAGCTACATTGATTAGAAAACCTGCAGCCAATCAAGGCAGGCTAATCAGGGCACCTGGGTTTAAAAAGGAGCTCACTCCAGTCAGGTGGGGAGGAGCCAGAGGAGAGGAAGCGCGTGTGAGGAGCTGGGAGCAAAAGGCGCAAGGAGCTGAGAGTGAGAGGGTGTGCTACTGGAGCATTGAGGAATTATCAGACAATCAAGCATTATCAGACACCAGGAGGAAGGTCCTGTGGCGAGGATAAAGAAGGTGTTTGGAGGAGGCCCTGGGGAAGTAGCCCAGGGAGTTGTAGCTGTCATGCAGCTGTTACAGGAGGCACTATAAACAGCTGCAATCCACAGGGCCCTGGACTGGAACCCGGAGTAGAGGGCAGGCCCGGGTTCCCCCCAAACCTCACAATTCCTGATCAGACATAGGAGGTGTTGACCCAGACTGTGGGTTCCACCAGAGGGGAAGATCACTGAGGTGAGCAAATCTGCCAATAAGCACAGGATCCACCAAGGTTAAGGAGGAACTTTGTCACAGTGCATATACTTGTCTATTAATAAAATGATGGACTTTATATGAGGTTGTATTGTCCAGGAGGGTGCTGAGTACAAGACACAAATTTCTGGGGGAAAGTCTTGGTCCAGGAGTTTGCTGGTGTTGCCCTGCAGTGTAATTGAATGTCTGGATGTAGCACTCATGTAGTATAACTGGGGCTAATTTATATGCTGCACCTGTGTGTGGGCAGACCAGGAGCGGTTCCTTTCACAGTGAAAAGAACAGGAGCACTCGTGGCACCTTAGAAGCAGAGTAAAAGGCACCCTAGGTTGGAGAACTGAGGGGACACATCTGTTCAACAGTCCAGATTGTACCCTGGGTAAGGTCACATTAGGGCACATGACATATCTATCCAAAGATGCACAGAAACTCTCTCCCTTTATAAACATTTACACATTTTACTTCATTTTCTATATTTTGCATCACGTATGCTGGCAGTGTCTCACTTACTTTGTAGGAGTCAATCTCCTAGAGCTTGCTCTGTCCATATTTGACCTACTCTTTACCTCATGTTTTCATTCCCGACTTATTGTGTCCATTATTATTTTGTTCATAGTAAATGGTTCTCTGGGTGTTCCAGCTCCTAGCTAGTTGAGAAACTTTGTCTCTTAGCTTACAGACCCATTTACTTTTCTTAGCACAAAACATTCCATTTTTAGCCTGCTGATCTATTTACCTCCTGATTCCTGTCTTCCAAAAGACTTCAGAGGAGCCAGGTCAATCCTATGTTAAGCGCAGACTTTACCACTCTGCTTTTGGGAAAGGCTGGCATTGAGCATGATCCCAGATGATCACTTTAGATCCTGCTGGATGTTCAGTTATGTCTCCTTTGGCATTGAACCATGCCTTGGGTTTTTATACTTCCGCTTCCTTTCTTACCGTCACACTCCTGTGTATGTCCAAAATCTGCATCTGCAAGTCCTGTACCAGGCTTCTGACAGGGCCACTATAGCTAAATGGGCTGGAATTGGGTTAATTATATCCCTCCACACTCTCACTGGTCTTCCCATCCAGGCATCATTGGGGGGAAAATCTTGTGGATTTGCATTCTGTCCCTGTGATGCACATTAGTACCGGTGGTAACGCTTCATTCCAATTGCTGCCTGTTGAATTCACCTCCATTTTTTAGCTTGGATTTGATGGTCCTATTTATTTGCTCAACCTTTCCTGCTGCGGCTGACAGATAGGGAAAGAGAAACTTCTGATCTCCCTCCAGACAGATGCACACTTCTTTGACCCTACAAATCCGCTCCCATTGTCTGAGCCAATAACCTTAGGCTCCCCATCTGAAGAACATATTGCTAATCAATTATTTCACTCTTGTTAGGGAAGTCACATATTTAGTGTGGAAAGCCTCTTCCAGGTGTGAGAAAGTATTTACATCAACTAGCACATACTTGTTACCCGATAAGGACAACTCCCCAGTATAGTCTATTAGAATTCATTTCCATGGACCTCTCAGTGCCTGTCTCAGAAGAGCTTTTTTTGTTAGCTGGATTGTGTCTGGCACAGACTATGGAAGTATCAAGGTGTTCCTTCAAGTCTCTTTCTCATTGGGGCCACCACCATATTTTTGATAATCTGTCTTTGGCCTCTGTGTCTTTGGAGTGATCACCACTTGTACATTTGTGTTTTGGCTGCAGGCTTGCTCCCAAAGTTGCCTTAATTTCACATCCTGTTGTTAAAGTTACAAAGCATTCATCTTATTGTGATAGTTGCTGGCCTCAGTTGAAAACTGCTACATGGATACCTTTCAAAGTAGTCTACCATGGCCAGGGTAGTTCTGCAACTGTTGCATTTCTGCCTGCTAAATTGGCTGTCTTATTTTTGTTGTTAAAAAGGTTCCCTTTTGTGCGTGTGTGCGCACATAAGTGTCTGAATTTTAACCATGTCTGTTTGGGCCAAAATCACTCAGGAAAAAAAGCTACTAGTAGTTTCCCTGGGATCTATTTTTGAATATGGATAGTGACCTCTTTAATTTTTTTAATTAAATAAATACTACCGGGAATTGTGTAATGATGGAAGACTAACTTCCCCGATATAGATTGGATGACAAGCGCTACTAATAATAGTAGGGTCCAGATTTTCCTGGTTGGATAGTGGACAGATTACTTCACCCAAAAGATGATGCCAATTTAGATTTGATGTTGGGGAGTAGTGAGGACCTCACAGAAGAACTGGTATAGGAGACAACCTTGGTTCGAGTGACCATGAGCTAATTCAGTTTCAAATAATAACAAAATAAACAAAAATAGATCTGCAATGAGGGTCCTTGATTTCAAAAGGGCAAACTTTAAAAAATGAAGAGAATTAGTTAGAGAAGTGGACTGGAATGTAGCACTGAAGGATGTGAAAGTGGAGGAGGCTTGGAATTACTTGACATTAAAGTTGAAAAAATTATCTGAAACCTGTATCCCAAGCAAGGGGGAAAAATTGTAGGAAAGGGTAGATGAGCAAACCTCTCAAACAGATGATTAACAGAGAGCAGAAATCCTACAAGGAATGGAAGATGGGATACATCAGCAAGGAAAGCTATTTTTTGGAGATCAGAGATTGTAGGGATAAAGCGAGACTTGCCAAATACCAAGCAGAGTTTAACATTGCAAAGGAAATTAAAACCAATAGTTAATGGTTCTACTGCCATATAAATAAAAACAAAACAAGGTAAGAAGTGGGACTGCTAAACACTGAGGATGGGGTGGAGATTAAAGATAGTCTAGGCATGACCCAACACCTAAAGAAACACTTTGCCTTAATGTTTAATAAGGCTAATGAGGAGTTTAGGAGTAGTGGGAGGGTGGAAGTTAAACAGCTAAACTGGGGGGCCAGAATAATTTCTATCCAAGAATATTAAAGAAACTGGTACACAAAACTGAAGCCCAATAGCTAGGATTTTTAATGAATCTTTAAACTCAGGAGTCGTACTCACTAACTGGATAATTGCTAATATAGCTCCTGTATTTAAGAAAAGGGGGAGGATTTCCTTCTTTGAGAAGATAATTGACTTTAGATCTACTGCATTTCATATGTCTCAAATCTATCTGCTTTAATTTACCTGGATTTCAGTAAGGCTTCTGATATAATTTCACATGGAAAATTATTAGTTAAGTTGGAGAAGATGGAGATTAATATGAGACTTGAAAGGTGGATAAGGAGCTGGTTAAAGGGAAGACTACAGTGAGACATACTGAAAGGCAAACTGTCAGGCTGGAGTGAGGTTACTAGTGGAGGTCTTCAGGGAAGACAGTTTTGCTGACATGCAGTTTTTTTTTTTAAAGATTAGGTGCTGGGTGCTAGAGGGGCAAATTGGGAGGTAGCACAGGATTGTGGGAAATGTCCTCCAGCTATCTGGTCTGGAGGTAGCCTCATAACCTGGAGGGGGTGACTGTGGTGCCCTAGCCAGAGGGCTGAGTCATGAAGTCACACAGAGCACCCCAAGTCATGAAGTGAGAGAGTGAGATAGGTCACAGGGGCATTTGCTCCTGGAAGTGGGACCAAGGTCCCTCTAGCCTCAGAGACAACAGGGGTCATTTGATGCTCATATCATGAGCTGAAGGGATAGAGGTAGGGTAGCTCCCAAGATTCACCCTTGAGCCTGGGTGTATCTCTTTGGATGGGTGAACTGGGCCGGGATGCTTTTCTCTTCCTGCCTCCCAGAATTGTCTGCTGGGCTGCTGTTGGTGGCTCCTACAGTTAACCTCACACTGAGGTGCATGGGGCTGTTCAGCCTTCTCAGAGCTATTGTTTCAGGCTGGCTGCAGACTTGGGCAGACGTCTCTCAATTGGTTCCACCTGGGTCATATTCAAGCTTTGCTTTACACCCCCTGGGACAGACACCTCAGCTTTCATTACACACAGAGAGTTCCAGTGTAATCCGATGATTCCAGTAGCTGGGGCCCTTGACCCAGGCCTGTGGTGCCTATGGCTAGTTAATCCTGCCCTGCCTGGGATCGGTGCTCAGGCTACTCTGGCCTGAGGCTCGGCTGGGCAGAGAGCTATGATTGGTGCTGTCTCTCGGCTGGGAGGAGGATGTGGCTCCTTCCTGTCATCAGCTGGGTGCCCAGCTCTGCCTGCTCCATGGCTGGTGGCTGAGGGGGCTCCAGTTGCTGCTCCCTGGTGATGCTCCCAGGGCCCCTTCAGCCCTACCTCCAGATCTATGGCCATGATTGGGTTGAAGGATTATAATTTAGATTACAGCTGTATGATTAGAGTCCTCCCGCCGCCTCTCTATGGTCCAAGCGCTGTATGTTTCACTTTATGGTTCAGCTTTTACTGCGAGCCCTGCACTCTATTTGGGTAATGCCCGCACAGCTATGGAAGTGTCTGGGAGGGAGTCTTATACCCCTGTACAGCCCTGTGTTTGGCGTTGGGCACTTTGTGTTGGAAGTAGCTATGCAATGATGGGGGAGGGCAGGGAAAGACGAGGGGCAACTTTTGGATCAGAAGATGATACCGTAGCCCAAGAACACAGGACAAGCCTCAACATTCCCCTTAGAACACTTACAACAGCACGCTGGGAGCACAATGGTTGGTAAAGCATTTTATTCATTGAGACCCTTCCAGACAAAAGGCGTCTTGATTCAGTAGAGATCAGTGGCACGTCTCAAAGAGCCGACTCTGCCACTCATAGCGCCCCACTTGCTGAATCTCCTGTACTGCCCTGGCCTCAGTAGGTACTGGCAGCCTCTGTAATTCGGCAATTTGTAAAGGATCCAGTAACCCTCCAGCACACAACAAGAGAACATCTCGGGGGAGCGTAGCTGGTCCATAACTTGTGGAGAGTCCTTGGTTAACTCCACCATGTTGCCTCTGTGATCCTCCTTGTCATAGATCTTTATCCTGTAGGTGCCCCTGTGCTGTGACAGAAAATGAGACAGGGTACTAGAGTGACTGCAGCAGGCTGGCTGCTTGTGATCCTGGGCCCTGAGTCAGCCCTGTGGTACCTGCTCTAGTGATGCAAATGACGCTTAAAGCTGCCTCTGCTCCCCACAGGAGGGGAATCCTTGAATGCTGCAAAGGCAGCACATCCACCCATTTGACTCAGACCTACATGAGCCGTGACTCCCGCCCCTGGTGCAGGGGCTATGTCTGGGTTGGGGAAGAGGAGCCCAACCAGACACAAGAGGGGACAGGGCTGCAGTGTACAATGCTGGACAGTCTTCAACCAGCACAGTGATCCCATAGGGCTGGGTTCCTCAATCTTTTTCTTTCTGAGGCCCTGTGACGGGCTGTGCTTGCCCTGCACTGGTACTGCAAGGGTGAACTCTACTCTTTGGGCCGAGGAGGCCACGGACCCTCGGCCCTGTTGGGCATGCTCTGGCTGGAAGTCAGGTATAAAAGGGAGCAGCCCAGCTCATTCGGGGCTGACTGCCGAGGAGTGAGGACTCCCGCTAGAGGCTCCAGCCCTGGAACTGCTAAGGCCCCAGAAGGAAGAAGCTGAGACCCAAGCAAATGCCCAAGTTCCTGCATATGCCCAAGGAGCAACGAAGCTGCCGAGAGCCACACAGGCTGAGGAGGCTGCAGACTTCGGAGATGCCAGAACGACACCACCAGGGACAGGGTAGGAAATAGCTCATGGAGACTAGGCATTGTACCAAGTGTTAATGTGTTCTGGATTGATTCCCCACTGACTCAGTGGCGAGCATACTTGCCCCTGTCAGGGCCCTGAGTTGGGAACTGGAGCAGGGAGGGCATAGGTCCCCTTTCCTGGTTGCCACCCCCCTCAGGTGGCGGCTCACTCCCTTGTCCAGCCTACTGAAGAGGCCACCATATTGACTCTGGTCATATGGCCACATAATCCTGCTGACTCAGGCCACAAGGACACACAGTCTTGATGGATGGCAGCCATATTCATTTTTACCCTTAGGCGAAGCTATCCCAAGACAAGGGGTGATTGAATAGATTCAGCCACGGTGCCATAATTATCCTCACTCCATCCCAAGAAGGGATGGATTGCACTTGCTCCACGACAGGGCCCCCTAATATGCTATAAAAACTCCGCGGACCTCTGTGCCACAATAACAGTTTTTCTGCATGTAAAAGCCAGAGTTGCCATTAGAGGGTAGCAAGCAGGGCAGTTATTCAGGGCCCCACGTCAAATGGGCCCTGTGAAACTCAGCTGCTCAGGCTTCAGCTTCAGGTGGGGGTGGTAGGTGGGACTCAGGGCACTGGGACTTTGGCTTTCTGCCCTGGGCCCTGGTGCTTCAAATGCTGGCCTTGCTTTGCATACTCTTAGAAACCCACTGGTGGCCCACCAGGGGGCCTCAGTTCCCTAGTTAGTGTAGCCTCTGCCAGCTGTTCTCAAGTTCTGCTGGGGGGTGTTTCAGGCTTCAGCAGCCCCAGAATCAAGGAAACAGAAAAGTGACTTTGTTCTAAAGAGTCACAGAAAATGTTGAGCCCAATTCTCCCTTCACACTGGTGTAATTCTCTGGGTTTCAAGGAGTTACTCCTTAGTTTACACCAGTGTGAGGGGAGTGGGCCCAGTGTATCTCCAAATCCCCCAAACTTACGGATACATTTTCCCTTCTTAACTCAAAGTATGTTGTTCACTGTCCATATTCCTAACCACAGGACAGCTGCACCAAGGCCCAGAACAGGCAGCTGTAGAGAAAGCTTTCCTATCCTATCCCTGCAATGTCCCCCCAGCCATCCTGGAGGGATGACCATTGGGAGGAAGAAAGCAGTTCTCGTTTTCAGTCCTTGGGAGCTCAGTTGAAAATGATCAAGGAAGAACCTTATAATGGTGGCTTGGTCAATGTTGCCATTTTTTAAAAACAAAATCAAACTCACAGGTGGAATCATCTGGAAGGACTTAATGGAGGTGCTGAAACCCTCAGACTGCATGTCAGGATAATCCCCCCGTTTCACAAAGAACTGCTGTCCCTGGAAGTTGGGACGTTCATAGAGCATGAAGCAGCCACTTTCCAGGCAGACGGAGTTACAGTGGCTGAGCTGACTTTGCAAATCCGGCCAGTCGCTGCTGCACTCAACGAAGCGGCCCTGGAAGTTTCTGTCCTCAAAAAGGATGATCTAGTGTGAGAAACAAATGGCAAAGTTTTCAGTAACATCATATACAGTGTGACTGCATCCTGGTATTCCAATTTCTCTCTGTCCAGCACCCTATGCCTGAAGTGTCTTGGCCTTACATTTTACTGACTCTGGTGATAAACTGATATACTCCTGTAACTTCAGTGGGATTGATCCTCATTTACACAAGTGTAAACAAAAGCAGAATTGGACTAATATCCAGGGACTAATAGAGGCAGTAGGTTCTCTAGCTCTGCATTCTTAATTCTCCTCTTCTACTGCCACTGGTATAGGCCAGGAATAACTCCTTTGACAATAAGAGACTAACTTTGATGTAAATGAAAGGAGAATCAGGTCCCTGGCTTCAGACTGACTTAGCAAACAATCCAGTCCAGACAAGTTTCTCTTACCCTTTTCCATCGTACAGGGATTCAGGCTACAAGCCATAGTACTCCAGCTGGGCAACTGCCTTTTTATACCTCACAACCAGTGCTAAGTGTGCACACGTTAACAAAAGTCTTTTTTCTGTTCATAGAGCCAGCTTATGACTGTGGGAGATCATTCACTCTTTGTACTAGCGTCCATAGGTTTTGTGTTGTGGGGAACAGGTTTTATTCCTATGGTTACGAGTGACCAGTTCAGCACAGCCATTTTTACATTGAAGACAACATAGCTCAAGCAAAGAGAGAAACTTCTGGCCGAGTGACAGAGGGGACTGGATGTTGATGCCATCACAATCCTTTTCTATAGAGTCTCTGCAGTTGCATTGTTATTGGTGAATGCAGATGTGCACTGTACAGTAAAGATGGAAGAGGGTTCAAACGACAAAATAGAAAATAGGGAGATAAAGACGGAAATGTGTATGTAAAAAAAAAATGTCAAAAGGGCTTAGGTAGACATCACGTGTGTTTTTGCCATTCAGTAGCTTTAGGGTCAGATGTATGGAGTCTGGAATGTGCTCCTGTGAGACCAGCATGGGATAAGCCACTGTTCAGTAGCTGTGCAGCATCCACCCCACCGTAGCAACAGAGGGCTGTTCTGAGTCTCCAGGTGTGGTCATTTCCAGCACACCTCATCATCCCACATTTCAAATAGTTGAGCTTGCACAATATTTAGCATAGCAGCTCAAGGCCAGGCAGTCTTCCCTCAGGCTGAACAAGGAGAAGGAGTTTCTCAGGCCTTGTCTACACTACAGAGTTTTGTTGACAAAAGTTAGGCCCTTTAAATAAAGCACTTCCTTTAAGTAACTGTTGTATGTCCTCTTTATGGTCCTCATATCAACAGAGTCCATGCACACTAGCAGTGTGGGGCAGTGTGGGTAGCTATGTCACAGTGCCATTGGCCGTAGGGTTTTGGGAAAGGTTTCCTCAGGGTGCCCGGGGCGGGGGAAGTGGGGTAATTTTCCCCAGGCCCCAGCCCCACCTCCGCCTTCCCCTATCCCTTGGCACTTCAGCACGCTGTGCCCAGGAGCAGCCCGACAGAGCTAAAGCAGTCTGGCTCGGGTGGGGCTTGAGCTCCTCGCTGCTCAGAGCCACATGGTAAGGGGGTGGGGCTGTGAGCTCCAGGCTGACCGGTGGGAACTCGAGAGCCACTCCTGGACGTGGCACGCTGAGGCTCCGGGAGAAGGGGGAGGTGGGGCTAAGCAGCATGGCAAGGGGTCCGGGGGGTTGGATATGGGGCAGGGAATCCCAGGGACAGTCAGGGGACAGGGAGGGAGCAGAGGTTATGGTGGGTTGGTCAGGGGACGGGGAAGGTGTGGTTGGATCGTGGGCATTCCGGGGATCTGTCAGGACTCGGCGGGGGTAGGGGTCGAGGCAGTCAGGGGACAGGGAACGGGGGGGGGGGGGGTCCTGGGGTGGTGGTTGGGGATGGGATTTCAGTGGGGCAGTGAGGAGACAAGGAGCAGGATGGGTCAGGGATTCTGAGGGGGGCAAGAAGTGGCTAGGGGTGGATAGGGGGCAGGGCCAGGCTGTTTGGGGAGGCACAGCCTTCCCTACCCTAAAGCTCATTCAGCAGTTTGAGGCTCACAGACAGCAATTTAACACAAAGAGCCAAGCTGTTATCTTTTCCATGGGTGAGGGATCACATGAGAAGAGCAATATGCTACACCACCTACCTCCTTCCCAACCCTACCAAGGGAGACCCCCCTCTCTTGCCTTCCCTGAGGCTCCAGAGGAGTTAATTCAGTAGTTCTCAAACTTTTGTACTGGTGACTCCTTTCACATAGGAAACCTCTGAGTGTGACCCCCCCTTATAAATTAAAAACAACTTTTTAAATATATTTAACACTATTACAAATGCTGGAGGCAAAGTGGGGTTTGAGGTAAAGGCTGACAGCTCGTGACCCCCAGTAATAACCTCGGGACCCCCTGAGGGGTACTGACCCCCAGTTTGAGACCCCCTGGGTTAATTTAATTTTAGCACCCTGTGTCCATTCACATGCATGTGCTATTTTGAGCATTTCAGTTTTCACAACATAGGCTCATCCCAGATTCTGGAACAAGCTGAAATGCTCAATTCATGGAGTATGTACATAAGCTATACTAAAGACAAACCCACAGTAACCGTCTCCAGTTTGTGAGGGACCTCGTGGAGCCAGTATCTAGGAAACAGAAACATTCATGGAGGTTAAGTCCATTAATGGCTATTAGCCAGGATGAGTAAGGAATGATGTCCCTAGCCTCTGTTTGTCAGAGGGTGGAGATGAATGGCAGGAGAGAGATCACTTGATCATTACCTGTTAGGTTCACTCTCTCTGGGGCACTTGGCATTGGCCATTGTCGGTAGACAGGATACTGGGTTGGATGGACCTTTGGTCTGACCCAGTATGGCCGTTCTTATGTTCTAAGCTAAATGAACCCAATGTTATAGAGACAGATATGAGTCAAGGAAGCCAGCAGAGCATCAGAAACTTGGAAAAATCTCTGACTGGATGGGCTCTGGTGTTTGGTCACAAGCTGAGGTGGCTCAAAAGTTTTGGATTTTTTTTAAGCAGAATTTTTTTTATTGTTTCGTTAAACAAATACAGCAAGCAGCAAATATCACTGGTCTACAATTTTTGAGAAGTCGTCTGCCTCAGAGATAAAATGTGCTATTTATTATGTATTTTGATGTGCTGAATTCAAATATGACAATTAAAACAACTGATTGGCTACTGTTTCTAAGATATTTAAGTTTTTACATTTTATGTCTATGTATATTGTGTAGATAGTAGAGTTTTAATCATAAATTGTAAACCTAGGTCTTTTCATGTGTTTATGGTTGCTTTACATGATAATATTTCACCTGTCCTGTTTATGTAACACTTTAAAAATCAGCAAAAGGGTTATATAAATCAAATTTATTATGAAACAAAAGGCAAAAAACTATTATGTACATAGTTGAGTCCTATTCAGTGTCTACTCGGTGCTTCTTGGCTTGTCTCTTGTATTCATTAAATGGAGCATCTCTTGTCACTGTCCAGCAATAGTCTGCAAGCATTGATGGGCTCCATTTGCCCTGATAGCCTGCCAGGAGATTCCACTGCTGTAGTCTGGAGCCCAACAGCTCTGCCTTACTCTTGGGTAGTTCCAAATCCCTGACAAGGTCATTCAGTTCACCTTGTGTTATGAGATGTGGTTCAGAGGAGGAGGATGGGAGAAAATGTGGGTCCTGTGTGACATTGATGGTTCAGGACCAGAAGTTTCATCCTCTTCCTCTTCCTCGTCTGACTCAAGTGAGAATGATTCTGGTGCATCAGGAACCGGCAGTCCTTCTCTGTGGGGTACTGGGCGTATAGCTGATGGAATATTTGGATAATGCACAGTCCACTTTTTCTTCTTTGACGCAGCTTTCCCAACTGGAGGCACCATGCAGAAGTAACAATTGCTAGTATGATCTGTTGGCTCTCTCCAAATCATTGGCACTGCAAAAGGCATAGATTTCCTTTTTCCTGTTCAACCACTGGTGAAGATTTGTTGCACAAGTGTTGCAGCATATGTGTGGGGCCCACCTCTTGTCCTGATCTCCAATTTTGGAGCCAAAATAAAGGTGATAGGCTTTCTTAACCATAGTGGTTATACTGCGCTTTTGTGAGGCAAAAGTCACTTCACCACAAACATAGCAGAAGTTATCTGCACTGTTCACACAAGTACGAGGCATCTCCGCTCACTTTAACTAAACAGAAATGTGTCCTTTGCAAAATCAAACACTGACAAATAAGAGAGCAGGACACTGTATGATTTCTAGAGCTGATATAGGGCAGTTTGTTCAGCAGAGTGATGTAAGCTTCGTTATGATTGCATCATCCATGACTTCTAGGAATAACATGATGCAATGCATATCATGTATGATGCAATACCAGCTTCAGATTGCATCATTCATTGTTTTGCCTAAAAAGCAAGTACTGTCCAAACCCAGTCATAGATTTATTCATAGATCGAGTCAAAGATGTATTTTAGTCATTTCTGGTTTAAATTGAGATCCCTTCCCTTTATAACTCACTTATCCTCCGCCATTCCCAAGTCAAGGGTCGTATATACTGACCCAATAGCATATCTTGAAAACTAGAGCCAATCAACAATTTTAAGCATCATTTTTGTTCTCAATGACCCAGAATTAGTAAAGTTGGACTACATTTATTTCAGAAGCATTTTGGCTGTAGAGCAGTGTATTTGGCCACACACTTCTGAAACCTCAAACCATGTTCAGGTTTTGGCAGACTAATTTCAGCTTTAAAATTTAAAAAAAAAATTTTTTTGAAGGAAAGCAGCAATTGTCCGTGATTTTTTTTCTGCTTTTTAAAAACCCTAGTTTTCAATCCAAAAAAAGTATTGATGGAAAATATTTGTCCAGCCTTTTTAATGAGCTTTAGTGCCTTTTAGCACTAGTTGATGCTGAGAACCAGTGATACCTTGTAAAGGGGACTTGAAAAGAAGTTTTCTCAAAACTGGGTTTGTGCCGAGATGCAGAATGTTTTTAAATGTTTATTTTTCCCAAGGCTTCCCAGGAGGGGTGAGGGGGGCAAGTGGGGCAATTTGCCTTGCAGGGGCCCCCACGAGAATATAGTATTCTATAGTATTGCAACTCTTTTTTATGGAAGGGGCCCCTGAAATTGCTTTGCCCCAGACCCCCTGAATCTTCTGGGCGGCCCTGAGGTTTACAATGCCTCATGGGGTAGGTACAGTCACATGATGCAGGTTTCTGAATCCCATCATTCCATGGGCAGCCTACTAGATTGCCAGCTGCTTGTCAGCTGAAGTGTATGTAAGGCAGGAGGGGAAGAGGTGTGTGTGTGTGTGTGTGTGTGAGAGAGAGAGAGAGAGAGAGAGTGAGTGAGTGTGAGAGAGAGAATGTTGTGTGAGATATTGGGTGGGTGGGGCAGGGGGAATGTGTGTTTGGGGAGAGTGTGTTGTCATGCTGTTGCTCTAAGTTCAGACAGCAGCCTGAGCAATCAACAATGCTGGGTTTACAGTGGTGCCAGTAGCGCCATGGAGCCAGGCCCATGCTCACAAGGGGCCCCGGCCTGTTCTGTTTGCACTGCACCCTGAGACCCCACTGGCTCCCGCTGCCCACCACTTGCTCCTCTCAGCCTGCCCGCTTGCTGGCTGAGGGGTCCTCTCCATCCCTGCCTCCACCCACCTGCTTCTCTCTACCCCCTGGACAGACCCCAGTGCACCTCTGGCTCTGGGCAGTCTCTGCTTCCCACCACCTGTGGGCTCCACCTGTGCCCCCGGAGCTGAGCCTCCTGGGATTGCTGCAGAAGCCTGACCAGTGTCAGATCTCAGTCGGTGGGGGTGGGGGAGAGGATGGGGCTTGGCTGGGTCTCTTCGGGCAAGTGGGTCCTTAGGAACCCTGGCCGGGGAAGGCCCTGGCCTGGCTGATTGTGCCATTCCCAAGGGGCTGGAGTGATTCCCTGCCCTGGGACCAGCCCTGGCTGTGCTGCCGGCTCAGCCTGGCAGACAGTCGCCTCCCAGCAGGACCGGTGAGTGTGGCCGGGAGGTAGGGTGTGGGGGAGTGGGTCTTTTAGGGGTCTGGGGTGGTGCTGGACTGGAGGGGGCAAGGAAGATGTGTGTCTTGGGGCAGTAGGGAATGGGGGGTCTCTTAGGGGTTTGTCCGGGTGCCAGGCAGGGGGACACTGGGCAGGGGTGGTGGTGTGCAGGGCGCTGTGCATTCATGGGTGGGTCAGGGGGCGCTTGCCATAGGGAGTCAGTCAGTCAAGGGGTGTTGGGCAGGGAGGCTGTGTGATGCAACATGGGCCTGCACCCTGAGGGGAAGGGGCAGGCTGGCAGCACAAGGCCAGGTGGGCCACTTTGCATCTGGCAACTGTCAATTTGTAAATAGTGCCCTTGCACTGAGCTGAGCAGAGTGGGGCTGCCCCTGCCATGCCATGCCCCATTGCCTCTGGCTGGCCCCTCGCTCTGGGGACTGACCTCACTGCACCATGTTCCATTGCCTCCATGGGGGACCACAAATATCTTTGGTGCCAGGCCTAAAAAGGTTAATCCGGCCTTGGCAACCAATCCTGAGCATGGGGGAAACTCCTACCCCACATCAGCCCCTGGCTCTGCACAGCACAGCAATCTTCCTCCCCTCCCGTCCCTGCAGAAGCAACTTGCTCTGCCTGCCTGCCAATTCCACATTAAATGGTTCTGGGTTTCCCTCTGAGTTCTCCCACAGCCTCCTCAGTTCCCAGGATCCGCATCCTCAGCAGCAATGTGAGCTCTCCATGCTGAGGAATATCAAAGCTTGCACATGGCTGCAGGGCAGCCGAGTTCAAAACAGTGAGCAGAGTCGTCCCGGTGGGCATTGTGGGGTACTGGGGGAGGCCAGTTATGGCAACATAGCGAACGACAGTGTCTACACTGATGCTTTGTCGCTTTGACTTTGCTGTAAAAAGCTCCATTTCTGTTGTCCATGTGGTTTTATGAGATGAGAGAGGCTGATCCCAGATGATCACTTTAGATCCCACTGGATGCTCAGTTAGGTCTCCTTTGGCATTGAACAATGCCTTGGGTTTTTATACTTCCGCTCCCTTTCTTACTGCCACACTCCTGTGTATCTCCAAAACCTGCATCTGCAAATCCTGTACCAGGCTTCTGACAGGGCCACTATAGCTAGATGGGCTGGAACTGGGTTAATTATATCCCTCCACACTCTCACTGGTCTTCCCATCCAGGCATCACTGGGGGGACAAGCTTGTGGATTTGCATTCTGTATCTGTGATGCACATTAGTACTGGTGGCAACGCTTCATCCCAATTGCTGCCTGTTAAATCCACCTTTTTTTCTTTTAGCTTGAATTTGATGGTCCTATTTATTTGCTCAACCTTTCCTGCTGCAGCTTGCTGACAGGGAATGGGAGCCTTTTGATCTCCATCCAGACAGATGCACACTTCTTTGACCCCACAAATCCGCTCCCATTGTCTGAGTCAATAAACTTAGGCTCCCCATCTGCAGAACACATTGCTAATCAATTATTTCAGTCTTGTTAGGAAAGTCACATATTTAGTGTGCAAGGCCCCCTCCTCCATGTGTGAAAAAGCATTTACATCAACTAGCACATACTTGTTACCAGATAAGGGCAACTCCCCAGTATAGTCTATTAGAATTCATTTCCATGGACCTCTCAGTGCCTGTCTCAGAAGAGCTTTTTTTGTTATCTGGATTGTTTTTGGCACAGATTAGGGAAGTATCGAGGTGTTCCTTCAAGCTTCTTTCCCATTGGGGCCACCACCATATTTTTGCTAATCTGTCTTTGTCCTTTGCGTCTTTGGAGTGATCATCCACAGTGGACCGAGGCACCTATAAGAGCCGATCTTTTTGCATGTTTTGTTGTGCCACCTATACTGAACCGTTCTTTAAATTAAACATGGGAGTTCTAGTTTTGACCTTATACATTCATGTTTTGGCTGCAGGCTTGTTCCCAAAATGGCCTTAACTTCATATCCTGTTGTTGAATATTCTGTAGCCCGCTCCGCTTTATCTTATTGTGATAGTTACTGGCCTAAAGTGAAAACTGCTACAAGGATAGCGTTCAAAGCACTTTTCCATGGCCAGGGTGGTTCTGTAACTGCTGCATTTCTGGCTGCTAAATCGGCTGTCTCATTTTTGTTGCTTGTTGTTAAATAGGTTCCCTTTTGTGTGTGTATGCGCATGTAAGTGTCTGAATTTTAACCATGTCTGTTGGTTAATAAGGAGCGTAGAGATAGTGGCAGAGTGGAAGTCAGACTAGTACAGCTTAATGGGAGTAAACTGGGATGGGGGGGGGGCCTGAATAATTTCCATCCAGGAAAATTAAAGGAGCTGGTACATGAAATTGCAAACCCAATAGCTAGGATTTTTAATGAATCTTTAAACTCAGGGGTCATACCCACTAACTGGATAATTGCTAATATAGTTCCTGTTTTTAGGAAAAGTGGAAGCAGGGGAAATGATCCGGGAAACTAAGGGCCTGTTAGTTTAATGTTAACTGTTTGCCCAGTCTTGGAACAAATTTTGAAAGATAAAGTAGTTAAGGGTGTAGAGGTAATTGGGGGGGGAGGGGGAGAAATACAACATGTGGTTTTACAAAAGATAGATCATGCCAGACCAACCTGATTTCCTTCTTTGAGAAGATGATTGACTATAGATCTACTGCATTTCATTTGTCTCAAATGTATCTGCTCTAATTTACCTGGATTTCAGTAAGGCTTCTGATATAGTTTCAGGTGAGAAATTATTAGTTAAATTGGAGAAGATGGGGATTAATATGAGATATGAAAGGTGGATAAGGAGCTGGTTAAAGGGAAGACTACAATGGTACATACTGAAAGGTGAATTATCAGGCTGGAGTGAGGTTACTAGTGGAGGTCTTCAGGGAAGATAGTTTTGCTGACATGCATTTTTTTTTTAAAGATTAGGTGCTGGGTGCTAGAGGGGCAAATTGGGAGGTAGCACAGGATTGTGGGAAATTTCCACCAGATAGCTGGTCTGGAGGGAGCCTCATAACCTGGAGGGGGTGACTGTGGTGCCCTAGCCAGAGGGCTGAGTCATGATATCATAAAGGGTCGCTCCCAGGACTTGCATTGAGCCTGGGTGTAGCTGTTTGGGTGAGTGGACTGGGCCAGTGGTGCTCTTCTCTTCCTGCCTCCCACAGTCCTCTGCTGGGCTGGTGTAGGTGGGTCCTGCAGTTAACCCCACATTGAGGTGCATGGGGCTGTTCAGCCCTCTCAGAGCTATTGTTTCAGGCTGGCTGCAGACTTGGGCAGACGTCTCTCAATTGGTTCCACCTGGGACATATGTTTAAGCTTTGCTTCACCCCCTCCCCCCCGGGACAGACACTTCAGCTTTCGTTACACACTCTAAGTGCCAATGTAATCTGATGATTCCAAGATCTGGGGCCCTTGACCCAGGCCTGTGGTGCCTATGGCTAGTTAATCCTGCCCAGCCCTGGATAAGTGCTCAGGTAACTCTGGCCTGAGCCTTGGCATCTGGCTAGGGAGACAGGTATGATTGGTGCTGTAATAACCTTAGTCCCAGATTTGGACCTTAGCGTCCAAGATATGGGGGTTAGCATGAAAACCTCCAAGCTTAGTTACCAGCTTGGACCTGGTACTTGCTGCCACCACCCAAAAAATTAGAGTGTTTTGGGGCACTCTGGTCCCCCTGAAAAACCTTCCCTGGGGACCCAAGACCCAAATCCCTTGAGTCTCACAACAAAGGGAAATAATCCTTTTTCCCTTCCCCCCTCCAGGTGCTCCTGGAGAGATACACAGACACAAGCTCTGTGAACCCAAACAGAGTGAATCTCCCTCTCTGTTCCCAATCCTGGAAACAAAAAGTACTTTCCTATTCCCCCAGAGGGAATGCAAAAATCAGGCTAGCAATCCAACACACAGATCTCCCCGATTCCTTCCTCCCACCAATTCCCTGGTGAGTACAGACTCAATTTCCCTGAAGTAAAGAAAACTCCCACAGGTCTTAAAAGAAAGCTTTATATAAAAGAAAGAAAAATAAGTACAAATGTTCTCTCTGTATTAAGATGATACAACACAGGGTCAATTGCTTAAAAGAATATTGAATAACAGCCTTATTCCAAAAGAATACAAATCAAAGCACTCCAGCACTTATATTCATGCGAATACCAAAGAAAAGAAACCATATAACTTACTATCTGATCTCTTTGTCCTTACACTTAGAAACAGAAGACTAGAAAGTAGAACTACTTCTCCAAAGCTCAGAGAAAGCAGGCAGCCAGAAAACAAAGACTCAGACACTCAAATCCCTCCACCCAAAGTTGAAAAAATCCGGTTTCCTGATTGGTCCTCTGGTCAGGTGCTTCAGGTGAAAGAGACATTAACCCTTAGCTATCTGTTTATGACAGGTGCTACTTCTCAGCTGGCAGAGGGTTGTGGCTGATTCCTGCCATCAGCTGGGTGCCCAGCTCTACCTGCTCCATGCCTTGTGGCTGAAGGGGGTCTGGCTTCTGCTTCCTGGTGCTGCTCCTAGGTATCTACCTCGGGAGTGAAGACTGGAACTCAGCCCAGGGGCTCTCTAGTCCTGGCTCCAAGTTTCTGGCCAGGAGTGGGCTGCAAGATTATGATCTACACTACAGCTGTATGGTTACAGTCCCTCTGTCCTCTTTATGGTCCAAGTCCTGCATGCTTCACTCTGTGGTTCAGCTTTTACTGAGTGCCCTGCACCGTATTTGGGTAATGCCCACACAGCCAGAGAAATGACTGAGAGGGAGTCTTATACCCCTGTACATCCCGTGGCTGATATTATGTGCCCTGTACTGCATTCTGGGTGAGGTCTGCACAGCCCTGGAGGTGCTCCCGTACTCCCTTGTGCGTCTGCCTAGGCCTAAGCACTGTGTTTGGCATTGGGCACTTTGTGCTGGAAGCAGCTATGCAATGCTGGGGGAGGGCAGGGAAAGATGAGGGACAACTTTTGGTTCAGAAGATGATACCATAGCCCAAGAACACAGGACAAGCCTCAACATTACCCTTAC
Organism: Gopherus flavomarginatus; assembly: GCF_025201925.1. NCBI lineage: Eukaryota > Metazoa > Chordata > Testudines > Testudinidae > Gopherus > Gopherus flavomarginatus. The sequence goes on along the minus strand of NC_066626.1, from coordinate 18,392,234 downwards.
TACACTTACATTACCCTTACTACACTTAGCACACTGAGAGGACAATGGTTGCTAAAGCATTTTATTCATTGAGACCCTTTCAGAAGAAAGGCATATTGATTCAGTGGAGATCAGTGGCACATCACTAAGAGCTGACTCTGCCACTCATAGTGCCCCACTCACTGAATCTCCTGTACTTTCCTGGCATCAGCAGGTATTGGCGGCCTCTATAATTCAGCAATTCGTAAAGGATCCAGTGCCCCTCCAGCACAGAACAAGAGAGCATCTCGAGGGAGCATAGCTGGTCCATGACTCTTGGAGAGTCCTCAGTTAACTCTACCATGTTGCCTCTGTGATCCTCCTTCTTATAGATCTTTATCCTGTAGGTGCCCCAATGCTGTGACAGAAAATGAGACAGGGTACTAGAGTGACCTCAGAGGCTGGCTGCTTGTGATCCTGGGCCCTGAGTCAGCCCTGTGCACTGCTCCAATGATACAAATGGTGCATAAAGCTGCCTCTGCTCCCCACAGGAGGGGAATCCTTGAATGCTGCAAAGGCAGCATATCCACCCATTTGACACAAGAGGAGGCAGGGCTGCAGTGTATGATGCTAAGAACATAAGAACGGCTGTACCGGCTCAGACCAAAGGTCCATCTAGCCCAGTATTCTGTCTACGGATAATGGCCAATGCCAGGTGCCCCATAGGCAGTGAACCTAACAGGCAATGATCAAGCGATCTCTCTCTTGCCATCCATCTCCATCCTCTGACAAACAGAGGCTAGGGACACTACTCCTTACCCATCCTGGCTAACAGAAGTTTATGAACTTAACCACCATGAATTTATCCAGTTCTCTTTTAAATGCTATTATAGTCCTAGCCTTCACAACCTCCTCAGGTAAGGAGTTCCACAAGTCGACTGTGCACTGCGTGAAGAAGAACTTCTTTTTATTTGCTTTAAACCTGCTGCCTATTAATTTCATTTGGTGACCCCTAGTTCTTGTATTATGGGAATAAGTAAATAACTTTTCCTTATCCACTTTCTCCACATCACTCATGATTTTATATACCTCAATCATATCCCCCCTTATTCTCCTCTTTTCCAAGCTGAAGAGTCCTAGCCTTTTTAATCTTTCCTCATATGGGACCCTCTCCAAATCCCTAATCATTTTAGTTGCCCTTTTCTGAACCTTTTCTAGTGCCAGGATATCTTTTTTGAGATGAGGAGACCACATCTGTACACAGTATTCAAGATGTGGGCGTACCATGGATTTCTGTAAGGGCAATAATATATTCTCAGTCTTATTCTCTATCCCCTTTTTAATGATTCCTAACGTCCTGTTTGCTTTTTTGACTGCCTCTGCACACTGCGTGGACATCTTTAGATAACTATCTATGATGACTCAAGATCTTTTTCCAGACTTCTTGTAGCTAAATTAGCCTCTATCATATTGTATGTATAGTTGGGGTTATTTTTTCCAATGTGCATTACTTTACATTTATCCACATCAAATGTCATTTGCCATTTTGTTGCCCAATGACTTAGTTTTGTGAGATCTTTTTGAAGTTCTTCACAATCTGCTTTGGTCTTAACTATCTTGAGCAGTTTAAGTCCTTAGCCAGTATAATGCTCCCACAGGCCTAGGGTTTTCAGTCGCTTTCTTTCTGAGGCCCTGTGATGGGGCGTGCTTGCCCTGCTCTGGTACTGCAAGGGTGAACTCTACTCTTTGGGCCGAGGAGGCCATGAACACTCGGCCCTGCTGGGCATGCTTCAGCTGGAGACCAGGTATAAAAGGAAGCAAACCAGCTCATTCAGGGCTGACTGTCGAGGAGGGAAGATGCCCACTGCAGACTACAGCCTGGCAAGTGCTGAGGCCCCAGAAGGTGGAAACCAGAGATGCTGAGACCCAGAACAATGCCCAAGCTCCTGAAGGCTCCCAAGGAGCGACAGAGCTGCTGAGAGCCGCAAGGCTGAGGAGCTTATGGGCATCAGAGATTCCAGGACCACTACACCAGGAACAGAGTAGGAAGTAGCTCACGGGGACTGGGCACTGTACTGAGTGGTGTCTGTATGTTTTGTGTGGATATCCCACTGACTCAGTGGCCAGCAAAATTGCCACTGTCAGGGCTTTGAGCTAGAACCTAGTGGAGCAGGGATAGCATGGATCAGGCCAAACAGCCCTACTGAAGAGGGCCATTATACTGACACTGGGTATTGGGCCATGCAGCCCTGCTGGACAGGGCAGCCCTACTGACTTGGGTCCCTAGACCACACAAGCCAGCTGGACAGGGCAGCCCTGCTGACTTGGGCCAAAAGAAGACACAGCCCTGAGTGAGGGCAGCCATATTGACATTTATCCATAGTCGAAGTTATCCCAAGACCAGGGGTGATCATATAGATTCAGCCTCAGGACCATAATTACCCTCACCCCATCCCAAGAAGGGACGAGGCGCGCTTGCCCCACAAAAGGCCCTCTAACATGCTGTGAAAACTCCATGGCCCCTGTGCCACAATGACTGTTTTTCTGCATATAAAGACCAGGGCTGGCATTAGAGGGTAGCAAATAGAGCAATTATCCAGGCCCCATTCCACAGGATGCCTTACGAAGCTAAGTTGCTCTGGCTTCAGCTTCAGGCACGGGTGGTGGGGCTCAGGGCGGTGGGGCTTTGGATTTCTGCCCTGGGCCCCATTGAGTCTAATGTCGGCCCTGCTTAGAAGGCTCCTTGAAACCTGCTCGCGAACTCCTAGGGGGCCTTGGATCCCTAGTTGAGAACTGCTGGCATAGGCTACACTAAGTTCTGCTAGGGAGCGTTTCGCAGCCATTTTTACATTGAAGACAACATAGTTCAGGAAAAAGGAGAAACTTCTGGCTGAGTGACAGAGTGGACTGGATGTGATGGCATCAACAATCCTTTTCTATAGAGTCTCTGCAGTAGCATTACTATTAGTGAATGCACGAGTGGTACAATAAAGGTGGAAGAGGGTTCAAAGAATAAAATAGAAAATAGGGAGACAAAACCAGAAATGTGTAAGTCAAAAAAATGTCAGAAGGGCTTAGGTAGACCTCACGTGTGTTTTAGCCATTCAGTAGCTTTGGGGTCAGCAGTACGGCATGTGGAACGGCCTCCTGAGAGACCATCATGAGATGAGCAGTATATATGCAGTGTCCATCCCCACCCGCAGCCACACAGGGCTGTTCTGAGTCCCCAGGTGTGGTCATTACCTACACACCTCACCACCCCACCTCTGAAATGGTTGAGCTTATATCACAGGTATCGTGGCAGCCTGAAGGCAGGAGTGATGAGAAAGAAATTTCTTAGGAGGGAGCAGCTCATTCCCATTCTGCTTGCCACAGTGTCACAGCATCCACTGTGGAGCAGTTGAGTAACATAGCGCAGACAGGCATTCTGATGATGAGTCGGTGGCGAGAAGGTTCTTTGCTGAACAAACTTTCTGAAGTGGAAGATGATTTTAAAGAAAACAAATTACAGGTTATGGAGAACTGTAATGTTATCAAGACCAAACTAATTGGTCTAGAAAGTGACTCTAGACCATGTAACATGAGGATTGTAGGCATCCCTGAGGGCACATAGAAAGGGAAACCTTCTGAATTTGTCCCTAAATTGCTAAATTGTAGGATTTTCCAGTAGCTTTTTATTTTCATATAGAATGGACATACCGAACCCTTGTCCCCCAGCCAGCTCTCGGCAGTTGGCTTAGAGTGTTTGATTGTGAAGCTCCTGAACTTTACCACTTAGAAGCTTATACAGTACTGCAAAAATCCAGAGAGAGACATGGAGTGGTTATGGGAAGAGCCAGCAATTAAAATAGTGCTCTCTCAAGTTTATGCTGTGATGTGGTGGGAATGAGGGTAGCTTTTAACCAAGTGAAACAATTAGCTAGGAAGTTTATTAAATACCTGGCTAAGCTTTATATTAAGAATAGGGATAGTGTCATTCAGTTCCCCTCAGAAGGCAGAAAAATATTTCCAAATTCTGCAAACTCCCCTTTGCAGGACAAGGCATCTATGGAATGACCAGTGTGTATTGTTGGGTGTGATTTGTCATACTGTTATAGCTCATTAAAATGTGTGTATGTTAACCCCAATATGTAATTTGTAAGGAGGAATTCAAAATGGAGTCTGAATCACCATTCTGTAAACTCCATCTTGTGACCCCTTAGTGCCCTGTCATCCTGGCCTAGTTACAGCTAGCTCCAACTGGTTTTTCCTGCCACTGGGCAATATCAAGGACAATTTTACCTCAGACTGTTTCCCGCCTTTGCTGGGACTCTACTATGTTTTCCCACCACTAACTACATAAAAGACTGTGACCACAGGCAAGTGGCGCAGTCCATCCTAGTGACTGTGTGCGCGGTTCAGGCCTTGGCAGCATCAGTGCATCTTCGGAGGAGACCGTCATTCCTGAAGTGAAGAGAGGAAAGAAGAAGCCGTATACCACCTTTCCTGCTCCTGTTCCTGGGGACGACATCAGCAGGGGGTTCTCGGTCCGCTCCTCCGTCCCGAGTGACACTGTGGGACACTCCAGTGCTCCTCTTCTGCTGGTTCCAGAAACCCAACGAGTGCAGGCCCTGGACTTCGCCGCCGCCACAAGAGGGCTCTTGGAAATAATGAGCTAATGCGGATTTTCTTAGTCAGGGTTTTTATGGTTATTGCCAGGGTGATTTTGTATTTGGGGCCTGAGTGTCATGCTCCTGTTTTAAAAGCTGTTGTTTCACTGTTTTGTGTTGTTTTATATAGTAATTACTCACTCACATTTACCCCTTCCCTTACTGTAACCTATTCCCCTAATACGCTTATCTGTTATTTTAACTTTACCTATAGTCAGTCTTTATTTCTTGCACCACACATAGGGAAGAGGGAGGGATACCTATCTGAGTCCACCGGTGATAGACACAGCAGAGGGCGGGTCTGCTCTTCTGAGTAAAAGGGGCTTGTTTTATTTCTCGATAACCACACCACTATACGTATAGAGGTACTTTGGCTCCCCTTTGAGGTAACAGTATGGAATTTATGTACTGCTGTCTGAAATTTGACCTGGTTGCTGTAAACAAGTTGGGCACTAGTTAATATTAATATGTTAGTTTCTTTTCTCTTTTTTTCTATTATCGGGGCTGAAGGGTTAAAACATTATTAACAATTTATAATAATAAAATAATAATTTGAGATATACCTATCTCCTAGAACTGAAAGGGACCTCGAAAGGTCATCGAGCCCAGCCACCTGCCTTCACTAGCGGTACCAAAGCAATACTTTCTATTGCCTTAAATCATGGGGAAGGTGCATCAATGTAAAATCTATCTATCATCGTTGCTTTATTAGATGGTGCTTCCTGTTGGATTAAAGTGTATGAAGGTTCTATTGGTAAGAGATGACTGCTATAATTGTGATGTTCAGAGCCCCAGGGGCTGTGAGGATCTCCAAGTTTCGCCTGATCTAGCTGCCCCTTTGGTTAAAAAACAGTCCAAAACTACACAACTGATAAACATATATTTCTTTTTGATGGTATGGTACTAATGTATATTTCTGTCTCCACTATCTTTTTCTGTCTTATTTTAACAATGCCTCTTTAATCCCTCTTTCTGTCTCCATGCTGGGAATTTCCTTCCCATACCTGTAGAATATGTACTGGAAGCTACTCTCTACCCCTGGATTATATAACTTGGGCTGCTTAGTTATTCAAGAGCTGTTTTCTGTAGGAAAAGTTACAATGTCTCATTTATTCACTAAGCGACTTCATATTTTAATGATGATGGCTCTGAGAACTAAATGTGTCCTGAAATATAAAGGGTTTCAGTAACCGTATTCAAAGCAAAAATATATTCAATGATTAGAGAATGCTGTTGGTTCATGCTCCAGGAGACACATCTGACAAACTTGAAGTCTGTAAACTGAATAGAGATGGGGTAGGCCTCTTCGTTTCTAGTTGCTTTAAATCAGGGGTCAGCAACCTTTCAGAAGTGATGTGCCGAGTCTTCATTTATTCACTCTGATTTAAGGTTTCGCGTGCCAGTAATACATTTAAACATTTTTAGAAGGTCTCATTCTATAAGTCTATAATATGTAACTAAATTATTTTTGTATGTAAAGTAAATAAGGTTTTAAAAATGTTTAAGAAGCTTCATTTAAAATTAAATTAAAATGCAGAGCCCCCTGGACCGGTGGCCAGGACCCGGGAAGTGTGAGTGCCACTGAAAATCAGCTCGCGTGCCGCCTTCGGCACGCATGCCATAGGTGCCTACACCTGCTTTAAATTCTAAAGTGAGGGGTATTGCTTTACTAATACCTCCCAGGACTATGAAGTTATATGGAGGGGTTAAGTCGAGTCAACCCTAAGCATGGACTGTACCACTTTGCCTTTGAGAAAGGCTTGTAAGGAGCCTGATCCTGGATGATGACTTTAGATCCCACTTGGTGCTCAGTCAGGTCACCTTTGACATCAAACCATGCCTTGGTCTTTTACACTTTCCTGTCCTTTCTTACCACCACCACACTCCTCTGTAGCTGGAGAATCTCCATCTGCAAGTCCTGTACCCAGGCTTCCGACAGGGCTTCTGTAGTCAGATAAACTGGAACCAGGTTAATTATATCCTTCCACACTCTCACTAGTCTTTCCATCAGGCCTCACTGGGGGGGAAAGGCTGTGGAGTTGCATCCCTAGCTCTGATGCGCATTAGTACCAGCAGTACAATTTCTGCCTGTTGCAGAACCTCTTTTTGTTTTGTTTTGTTTTTTGGATGGTCCCATTTATTCGCTCAACCTTTCCTGCTGGCTGACTGGCTGACAGGGAAGGGGAACGTCCAGCTGAGTGCACACTTCTTTGACAACTGACCCCACAAATTAGCTCCAATTATCTGAGTCAATAAACCTTAGGCCCTCCCCCCATCTGCAGAACACATTGCTCACCAATTGTTTCACTCTCATTAAGGCAGTCACATATTTAGCGTAGCTGTCTTTCTCCTGCCAATCTGAGAAAGCATTGACAACAACTAGCACATACTTGTTACCCCTTGGTGCTAAGGGCAGCTCCCTAGTACAGTTGATTTGATCTTTCCATGAACTTCTGGGGACCTATCTCAGAAGAACTTCTTTACTTTCTTTGATAGCTAGATTGTGTCTGGTACAGATAAGGAGCATCTACAAATCCCTTTCCCATTGTTGCCAAACTGTCTTTGTCCTCTGCCTGTTTGGGGTGGGCCCATGCATCTGTAAGAGCAGATCTGTTTGCGTATTTTGTAGTGCCACCCATACTAAACCATTTTTTTATTTTACTCAGAGGAGTTCTTGTTTTATTACTAAATGTTGACCTACCTTCATGTTTTGGCTGGAGGCTTGTTCCCAGAGGGGTCCTAACTTCACATCCTTCTTTTTGAATGCTTTGTAGCTGCTACGATTTATGCCTTATTGCAATTTGTTGCTAGTGTCAAGTGAAATCTGTTACAGGGATAGTTTTCAATATGATATCCCATGGCCAGTAGGTTCTGGGTCTGTTCCATTATTGATTGCTAGTTTGTAGTTTTATAGACCAGATTACAGTCTATTTGTAGTTTTATAGACCAGATTAGTCTTTCTAAAACTGTGAACTTGTACCACTGTTCATGCAGAGAGATTCATCTTACTGTATGTAGCAATCTTTTTGGATTCAAAGTACCTCTGTTGCTGGTAAGACTGGGGAGCGCTGCATGGGACAGACACCTCAGCTTTTGTTACAAACTGGAAGTGCCAGTGTAATCAGATGATTCCAGGAGCTCTGGTGTCTATGGCTAGTTAATACAGCCCTGCCCTGGATTGGTGCTCAAGTAACTCTGATTCGAGGCTCGGCCCCTGGCTGATGGGAGACCTGTGAGTGGCACTGCCTCTCGGTTGGGAGGAGGATGTGGCTGATTCCTGCCATCACCTGGGTGCCCAGCTCTGTTTGCTCTATGCCTGATCGCTGAGGGGGGCTCTGGCTGCTGCTCCCTGGTGATGCTCCCATTGCCATCTGGTGAAGAAGCAAGGGCAGGAGCTCAGCCCAGAGCCACTCTAGTCCTAGCTCCAAATCTCTGGCCAGGGTTGGGCTGGAGGATTATTATCTAAGTACAACTATTATTATCTAAAATACAAAGCAGTTGCCATCCTCTCTATCGGCTGAGTCCTGGATGTTTTGGTTTCTAGCTCAGCCTCCAGCACTGCATTCTGGGTGAGGCCTGCACAGCCCTGGAGGTGCTCCCGTACTCCCTTGTGTGGTTGCCTAGGCCTGAGCCCTGTGTTTGGCATTGGGCACTTTGTGCTGTAAGTAGCTATGCAATGCTGGGGGAGGGCAGGGAAAGATGAGGGACAACTTTTGGTTCAGAAGATGATACCATAGCCCAAGAACACAGGACAAGCCTCAACATTCCCCTTACTACACTTACAACAGCACACTGAGAGGACAATGGTTGCTAAAGCATTTTATTCATTGAGACCCTTCCAGGAGAAAGACATCTTGATTCAGAAGAGATCAGTGGCACGTCTCAAAGAGCCGACCCTGCCACTCATAGCGCCCCACTCGCTGAATCTCCTGTACTGCCCTGGCCTCAGCAGGTATTGGCGGCCTCTATAATTCGGCAATTCGTAAAGGATCCAGTGCCCCTCCAGCACAGAACAAGAGAGCATCTCGGGGGAGCGTAGCTGGTCCATGACTCTTGGAGAGTCCTCAGTTAACTCCACCATGTTGCCTCTGTGATCTTCCTTGTCATAGATCTTTATCCTGTAGGTGCCCCTGTGCTGTGACAGAAAATGAGACAGGGTACTAGAGTGACCTCAGCAGGCTGGCTGGCTGTGGTTCTGGGCCCTGAGTCAGTACTGTGCACTGCTCCAATGATACAAATGGTGCATAAAGCTGCCTCTGCTCCCCACAGGAGGGGAATCCTTGAATTCTGCAAAGGCAGCACATCCACCCGTTTGACTCAGACCTACGCGAGCCGTGACTCCCACCCTTGGTGCAGGGACTATGTCTGGGGTGGGGAAGAGGGAGCCCAACCAGACACAAGAGGGAACAGGGCTGCAGTGTACAATGTTGGCCAGTCCTCAGCCAGCACAGTGCTCCCATAGGCCTGAGGTTCTCAATCTTTTTTTTTCTGAGGTCCTGTGACAGGCCATGCTTGCCCTGCACTGGTACTGCAAGGGCTAACTCTACTCTTTGGGCCAAGGAGGCCATACACCCTCAGCCCTGCTGGGCATGCTCCAGCTGGAGACCAGATATAAAAGGAAGCAGACCAGCTCATTCAGTGCTAAATGCCAAGGGGGGAGGAAGCCCACTGCAGGCTCCAGCCTGGCAAGTGCTGAGGCCCCAGAAGGCAGAAGCTTGAGACGCCAAGATCCAGGACAACGCCCAAGCTCCTGCAGGCGCCCAAGGAGCTAAAGAACTGCTGAGAGCCACACAGCCTGAGCAGCCTACGGACTTTGGAGATAATAGGACCACTACCCCAGGGACAGGGTGGGAAGTAGTTCATGGGGACTAGGCATTGTACTGAGTTGTGTCAGTGTGTTTTGGGTGGATTCCTCACTGATCCAGTGGTCACTGTGAGGGCCCTGAGCTGGGATCTGGTGGAGCAGGGAGGTCTGGCCATTTAGCCCTATTGAAGAGGGCCATTATACTGACTCTGACTATTGGGCCATGCTGCCCCTTTGCACAGGGCAGCCTTGCTGACTCGGGCCGCTAGGCCACACAGCCCTGAGAGAGGGCAGCAATATTGACATTCATCTGTAGGGCAAGCTTTCCCAAAACAAGGGGTGGTTGTACAGATTCAGCTGCAGGGCCATAATTACCTTCACCCCATCCCAAGAGGGGATGGGGCATGCTTGCCCCACGAGAGGGCCCCTAACATGCTGTAAAAACTCCACAGCCCCCTGTGCCACAACAACTGTTTTTCTGCATATAAAAACCAGGGCTGGGGTTAGAGGGTAGCAAGCAGGGAAATTATCCAGGGCCCCGTGTCACAGGGGCCCCTGAGAAGCTAAGTTGCTCTAGCTTCAGCTTCAGACACCCGTAGGGTGACCAGACAGCAAATGTGAAAAATCGGGGTGGGGTGGGGTAATAGAAACCTATATAAGAAAAAGACCCAAAAATCGGGACTGTCCCTATAAAATCAGGACCTCTGGTCACCCTAGGCATGGGTGGTGGGGTTTGGGGAGGTGGGGCTTTGCCTTTCTCTCTTGGGCCCCAGTGAGTCTAATGCCGGACCTGCTTGGAAGGGTCCTTGAAACCTGCTTGTAAACCCCTAGGGGGCCTCGGATCCCTAGTTGAGAACTGCTGGCATAGGCTACACTAAGTTCTGCTGGAGGGCGTTTCACATTTCAGCAGCCCCAGAATCAAGGAAACAGAAAAATGACTTTGTTCTAAAGAGTCACAGAAGATATGGAGCCCAATTCTCCTCTCACTCTGGTGTAACTCTGGGCCTCAGTGAGTTACTCCTTATTTAACACAAGTGTGAGAGGAGTGGGCCCAGTGTATCTCCAAATCCCCAGAAGTTACAGAAACATTTTTCCTTCTTTATTCAAAGTATGTCATCATTTATCGTCCATAGACTTAAACACAAGAAAGCTGTACCCACACCCTTAACAGGCAGTAGTAGTGGAAGCTTTCCTATCCTATCTCTGCAATGTCCCCCAAGCCATCCTGGAGGGATGACCATTAGGAGGAAGAAAGCAGTTTTCATTTTCAGGCCTTGGTAGCTAAGCTGAAAATGATCAAGCAAGTGCCTTATGACAGTGGCTTGGGCAACGTTGCCATGTTTTAAAAGCAAAATCGAACTCACAGGTGGGATCATCCGGCAGGACTTAATGGAGGTGCTGAAACCCTCAGACTGCATGTCAGGATAATCCCCCCGTTTCACAAAGAACTGCTGTCCCTGGAAGTTGGGACGTTCATAGAGCATGAAGCAGCCACTTTCCACGCGGACGGAGTTACAGCGGCTGAGCTGACTTTGCAAATCTGGCCGGTCGCTGCTGCACTCAACGGAGCGGCCCTGGAAGTTTCTGTCCTCAAAAAGGATGATCTAGTGCGGGAAACAAATGGCAGAGTTTTCAGTAACATCCTATGCAGTGTGACTGCATCCTGGTATTTCAATTCTCCGTCCAGCACCCTATGCCTGAAGCATCTTGGCCTTATATTTTAGTGACTCTGGTGATAAATTGATATACTCCTGTGTCTTCAGTGGAATTGATCCTCATTTACACAAATGTAAGCAAAAGCAGAATTGGGCTCTGAGAGATTAATATACAGAGACTAATAGATTCTTGATTCTCCTCTCCTACTGATATAGGCCAGGAGTAACTCCTTTGAAATCAACAGACTAACTCTGATGTAAATGAGAGGAGAATCAGGTCCTTGGCTTCAGACTGACATAGCAAACAATCCAGTCCAGACAGGTTTCTCTTACCTTTTCCATAGTAGCTGGATTCAGGCTGCAAGCCACAGCACTCCAGCTGGGCAACTGCCTTTTTATACCTCACAACCCGTGCTAAGTGTGCACACATTAACAAAAGTCTTTTCTCTGTTCATAGAGCCAACTCATGACTCTGGGGGATCATTCACTCTTTTTACTAGTGTCCATAGGTTTTGTGTAATGGGGAACAGGTTTTATTCCTATTGTTACCAGTGAGCAGTTCTGGGCTCTGTATCTGTCAGCACAGCCATTTTTACATTGAAGACAACATAGTTCAGGAAAAGGGAGAAACTTCTGGCCAAGTGACAGAGGGGACTGGATGTGATGGCATCAACAATCCTTTTCTATAGAGTCTCTGCAGTTGTATTGTTGTTAGTGAATGCAGAAGTGCGCTGTACAATAAAGACGGAAGAGGGTTCAAACGTCAAAATAGAAAGTAGGGAGATAAAAATTGAAATGTGTGTGTCAAAAAAAATGACAAAAGGGCTTGGCTAGACCTCACATGTGTTTTTTGCCATTCAGTAGCTTTGGGGTCAGCAGTATGGAGTCTGGAACAGCCTCCTGAGAGACCATCATGAGATAAGCGGTAGGTGTGCAGCGTCCATCCCCATCCACAGAGGGCTTTTCTGAGTCCCTAGGTGTGATCATTATCCACACACCTCACCACCCCGCATCTGAAATGATTGAGCTTGTAGACAGCAAGAGTGAAAAATCAGAACATGGAGTTGGGGGTAATAGAAGCCTATATAAGAAAGACCCCAAAATCAGGACTGGCCCTATAAAATCGGGATATCTGGTCACCCTAAGCTTGTACCACAGATAACATGGGAGCCTGAAGGCAGGAGGTCTCACATCAGGCTGAGTGATGAGATGGTAATTTAGCTCATTCCCATTCTGCTCGCCACGGTGTCACAGCATCCACCGTGGAGCAGTTGAGTAAGGGTATGTCTACACTGGAAACTTCAAAGTGCGGTTGCGGGAACGCTCCCACAGTAGTGCTTTGAAGTGTGTGTGTGGTCGCATTCGAGCACTGGGAGAGAACTCTCTCATTGCTCCTGGTAATTCACTTCCATGAAGGGATGAGATCCGGGTGCTGGGAGAAGGCTCCCAGTGCTCGGAACCTGTCTACACTAGCGCTTTAAAGTGCTCAGAATTGCCGCACACAGGGGGGTGATTTTTCACACCCCTGAGCCAGCAAGTTAGAGCACTATAAAATGTAAGTGTAGACGAGCCCTAACATAGTGCAGATAGGTGTTCTAATGATATGTTAGTGGCGAGGCACTGCCTATTTATGTATCTTTGAAAAGTGGTGCTGGTGGTTATCTCCTGGATTGTGTCAAGGAGGTTCTTTGCTGCAATATTATGCCTGATGTTAGAGGAAAGGATATTAGAGAGGACAGGGAGCTAATCAGTGTTTGTTGGTCCTGTAGTCCCTGTTATTCTCATCATTTGATTCAATAGCACAACAACTAGCATGGTGTGGCAAGAGTTTAACCACACAGGAGCACAGTATTGCCCGGCTGACTAGCAGAAAGTCAATGCTGAACTGCACAGTGCTTGCACATTAGCTTCTCAGCTTGAGCCTGCAAGCTTCTTTAAGAGGCCATTTCTGCTGTTAATTTTCCGAACTGTCCTGGTGGTTTGGTTGTTATGAGTAAGAGTGCAAGCTAGAATGACTCCTAGATATGCTGGCTTTGGGTCATGAGCTGGTCATTCTCCATTCAAGAACATATTGAGTTCTTGTGAAGCATTACCTTGACCGAGATGAAACCATGACAACACTGTCTTTGACATGCTGGGATTAAGTCTCCACTTCTTGCAGTCCTCAGGGTTGTCTGCCATATCTTGGTTCAGGTTGTCCCCAGTCTTTTTGAAGTTTTTCTCTTGACATTAGACAGATGTCATCTGCACACTTGAATGGCCTTGCGGTAGTTGCAGGCAGATCATTTGAAAACATATTGGAAATAAGTAGGGGCAAGAACAGATCTCCGAGGGATCCTGTTCTTCTAGATCCTCCATGCACTCGGTTTATTCCCTAACATGGTTTGGAATTGTCTGTTTCAAATCATCATTTCTATAGCCATAACAATCCATCAAGGTGACATCTTGACCAGCAAGCCAGTGTGTCAGGTGGCATCATATGCTGCTTTTGAGTCAAGAAGTACAGCCCTGGACGTCTTGGGGCACTGTGATAGAGGTTTCCAAGATGCCCTCCAGCTCTGCTGCTGCTTCTCCAAATCTAAAAGTATGGAAACAACACAGGAGAGCTGCCTCCCTACTTATCCAAACAAATGGTGCCTGAGCCTCATGGGATAGGGCTGATAGCTGTAACAGCAAAGGTTGCCTCTCGGACTGTTGAAATGAAATCTACAGTTTCCATCAAACAGATCACCATGACCGAGAACTGTGTGCACTGCAAGCTCTAGCCAGACAGACTGGTGAAACAGAACAGACTTTCTGAAGTGGAAGATGATTTTAAAGAGAACAAATAACAGGTTATCAAGAACTGTAATGATATCAAGACTAAACTAATTGGTTTAGAAAGCCACTCTAGACCATGTAACAAGAGCATTGTAGGTGTCCCTGAGGGAATAGAGAAAGGCAAACCTTCTGATTTTGTCCCTAAATTGTAGGATTGTCTATTCACTTTTTATTTTCATATAGAAGGGGCATACCAGACCCTTGTCCCCCGGCCACCTCTCGGCGGTTGGCTTAAAGCATTTGATTGTGAAGCTCCTGAACTTTACCATTAAGAAACTTATATTGCAAAAATCCAGTGAGAGACATGGAGTGGTTATGGGAAGAGCCAGCAATTAAAATACTGATCTCTCAAGATTATACCATGATGTTGTTAGAATGAGGGTAGCTTTTAACCAAGTGAAACAATTGGCTAGGAAGTTTATTAAATACCCGGTTAAGGTCTATATTAAGAATGGGGATAGTATCATGCAGTTCCCTGAGGAGGCAGAAAAATACCTCCAAATTCTGCAAACTCCCCTTTGCAAGACAAGACATCTCTGGAATGATCAGAGTGTATGGAATTCATGTATTGCTCTCTGAAATCTGATATGGTTGCTGTAAACAAGTTGGGTGCTAATTGATATTCATAAGTTAGTTCCTTTTCTCTTTTTTTCTCTCCCATTGGGGATGAAGGGTTAAAATGTTATTAACAATTTACTTCTTATTGCCTTAAATCATGGGGAGGGAGCATCACTGTAAAATCTATCTATCATCGTTGCTTTATTAGATGGTGCTTCCTGATGGATTAAAGTGTGTGAAAGTTCTATTGGTAAGAGATGACTGCTATAATTGTGATGTTCAGAGCCGCAGAAGCTGTGAGGATCTCCAAGTCTGACCTGATCTGGCTGCCCCCTCTGGTTAAAAAACAGTCCAAAACTACACACTTGATAAATAATTTTTTCTTTTTGATGGTATGGTACTAATGTATATTTCTCTCTCCATTATCTTTTTCTGTCTTATTTTTATCACTTCATTTAATCCCTCTTTCTGTTTCCATGCTGAGAGTTTCCTTCCCATGCCTGTAGAGTATGTACTAGGAAGCTACTCTCGACCCCTGGATTATATAACTTTGGCTGCTTAGATATTTAAGAGCTGTTTACTGCACAGGAAACTTTTTAATGTCTCATTTATTCACTGAATGACTTTCTATTTTAACGATGATGGCTCTGAGAACTAAATGTGTATCCTGAAATATAAACAGTTTCAGTAATTCTATTCAAAGAAAAAGTATATTTAATACTTACAGAGAATGCTGCCATTGCCATGCTCCCGGAGACACATCTGACAAACTTGAAGTTTGTAAACTGAATAGAGATAGGGTAGGCCTCTCAGTTTGTAGTTGCTTTAAATTCTTTAAATTGCTTTACCAATACCTCCCAGGACTTTGAAGTTATATGGAGGGGTTAAGTGGAGCCAACCCTAAGCATGGGTTGGACCACTTTGCCTTTGAGAAAGACTTGCAGAGAGCCTGATCCTGGATGATGACTTTAGATCCCACTTGGTGCTCAGTCAGGTCTCCTTTGGCATCAGACCATGCCTTGGTCTTTTACCCTTTTCTGCCCTTTCTTACCACCACCACACTCCTCTGTAGCTGGAGAATCTCTATCTGCAAGTCCTGTACCCAGGCTTCTGTAGCCAGATAGACTGGAACTGAGTTAATTATATCCTTCCACACATTCATCGGTCTTCCCATCAGGCCTCATTGGGGGCAAAGGCTGTGGATTTGCATACCTAGCTCTGTTATGCATTGGTACCAGCAGTAATGCTTCATCCCACTTGCTGCCTATTTTTTTTTATTTTATTTTTTATGGTCCTGTTTATTCGCTCAACCTGTCCTGCTGCTGCCTGGGTGACATTGAAAGGGAACCTTTTGTTCTACATCCAGCTGGGTGCACACTTCTTTGGTGGGGAGGGATAGCTCAGTGGTTTAAGCATTGGCCTGCTAGACCTAGGGTTGTGAATTCAATCCTTGAGGTGGCCACTTGGGGAACTGGGGTAAAAATCTGAGGATTGGTCCTGCTTTGAGCAGGGGGTTAGATTAGATGAGGTCCCTTCTGACCCTAATATTCTATGACAACTAACCCCACAAATCAGCTCCTGTTGTCTCAGTTGATAACCTTAGCATCCCCCCTGCATCTGCAGAACACATTTCCCATCAATTGTTTCACTGTCATTAGGGCAATCACATATTTAGTGTGGATGTCCATTCCTCCCAATCTGAGAAAGCATTGAGAACTAGCACATATTTATTATCCCTTGGTGCTAAGGGCAACTCCCCAGTTCAGTTGATTTGATCTCCTTTCTATGAACTTCTGGGGACCCATCTCAGAAAAGCTTCTTTACTTTCTTTGATAGCTGGATTGTGTCTGGCACAAATAAGGAGCAGCTATAGATCCCTTTCCCGTTGTTGACAACCTGTCTTTGGCCTCTGCCTGTTTGGGGTGGGACCATTATAGCAGATCTGTTTGCATATTTTGTGGTGCAACCTATTTTTTGATTTTACATAAAGGAGTTCTTGCTTCATGATTAAATTTTGACTTACATTTATGTTTTGGCTGGAGACTTGCTCCCAAAGGAGTCCTAACTTCACATCCTGTTTTTGAATGTTTTGCAGCCACTCCGCTTTTTGCCTTATTGTGACTTGTTGCTGGCCTCAAGTGAAATCTGTTACAGGGATAGTTTTCCAAATGGTATCCCATGGCCAGGGCAGTCCTGTGTCTGCTGCATTATTGACGGCTAGGTCAACTGCCACATAGTACTGAATTTGACTTCCCTGTTATTGGTAACCTGATGTTTGTTCTGAGCCTGTTATGCCAGCATGAACACAGCTCCTCTGAATACATAATTCAAGTCCAGAACAATGGTAACATTAGAGTGAGATTTTTTTATCAGTACACTGATAACTCCGGCTAATTTTGTATACACAGCTGACTTACTTTTCTGATTGTACTGTAAAGTGTTTGACCATTTTGTTTTTTACTTTACTTTGATCATTGCTAATCTTTTTTGGTTTGTGTATATGGTAGCTACTGTCACCTGTTTATCTAATTTTTTTTTTAATTGTCAGCATGATTTTTTTTAAAGATTGGATGCCAGGTGCTAGAGGGGCTGTTTTTACATTTAGGCAGAATGTCTGTGTGCCTGGGTTCCCCTACCAGTCAGTAGCAAGTGGCACAGGATTGTGGGAGACACTAACCAGACAGCTGGTTTGGAGAGACTTTGATACCCTGGAAGTGGGGATTATATGGTGACCTAGCCAGAGGGCTAAGCAGGAAGAGGGAGTTCTCTGAGTCATAAAGAGAGAAAGAAGAGTCGCAGTGGGGGTAATGGATGGAAGAAGGTGCCAGACCGGGTGAGTGCTGATCCCCAGATGTACCTACAAAGGAGTACCCCCAGCATTGAGTGAACCACATGACAGGTTGTTTAATACAAGCTCCAATATAGCACAGCACTTAAGCGCATATGTAACTTTGTCAACGGGACTATTCACGAGCTTCAATTAAGCACAGGCTTAAGTGTTTTGCTGGATCAGGGCCTCACGCTGTTCCTCAGGGGCCATGCCGATTGCTTCCAGAATGCCAGCAGGTTTTGGGCAGTCTGTCTAGAGATTTCTATTGAAATAGGGCAGGTCTACACTAAAAAGGCTGCATCAGCTCAGCTGTGCCGCTGTAGCGTTATAATGCAGATGCTCCTACACCAACAGCAAAAAGTTCCCCCGTAGTTACTCCACCTCCCTGAGAGGCAGTAGCTACGTCAATGGGGGAAGCTCTTCCGCTGACAAAGGGTTGTCTGCATGAGGGGTTAGGTGGGTTTAACTGTCGCTCAGAGGTGAGGATTTTTCATACTGCTGAGTGAGTTATACTGATGTAGATCTGTCGTGTAGACTCAACCTTAGTCAACCATATGACTATACAATGTACTGGCAACAGGCTATTGGTGATATTACTGTATAGCTCTTATTAGAAGCACCTTGCTACAATGCTGGGATTCTTGCGTAGAAAAAAGCTTACAAATCTCAACTTGGCCTGACCCAAGGAGTCCCCATGAAGGGACTGTACTGTAGCCTGAGAGGTCAGGCTAAAACTGAATGTCTTGTTGCCTTTACTCTTGTTTTCTGTATTTAATCTTGTCCCTGGTACACCGATAACTGTACGCTCAGAAAACCTTGTAGTTTTATAGACTAGATTACAGACTTTCTAAAACTGTGAACTCACAACACTGTCCATGCAGAGTCACGGATCAGGACTCATGTTACTGTACATAACAGTCTTTTCAGATTCAAAGTACATCTGCTGCTGGTAAGGCTGGAGGGTGCTGCATGGCTCCCCCTCCTTTAGCCCATTGAACGCTCTGTATGACTCTCCACCAAAAGAGACAGGAACAGAAGTATGAGGCCCTTCCAAACTCAATGGAGAACAGGTTCCTTTGTCCCTACGACCCTAAGATGACGGGCTAGGAGTAGGGTAGCTTCCAGGCCTTGCCCTTGAGCCTGGGTGTATCTGCTTGGGTGGGTGGACTGGGCCAGAAGCATTCTTCTTCCTCTACCTCCCACAGTCCTATGCTGGGCTGCTTTTGGTGGCTACTACAGTTAACCTCATACTGAGGTGCATGGGGCTGTTCAGTTCTCTCAATTGTTTCAGGCTGGATGCAGACTTGGCCAGACATCTCTGAATTGGTTCCAACTGGGTCATATTTTCAAGCTGGGATAGAAACCACCCTGGCCTGTGGTGCCTATGGCTAGTTAATCCTGCCCTGCCCTGGATCAGTGCCTAGGTAACTCTGGCTGAGGCATAGTCCCTGGCTGAGGAGAGAGTGTGACAGGCACTGCCTCTTGGCTGGGAAGGGGATGTGGCTGATTCCTGTCATCACCTGGGTGCCCAGCTCTGCCTGCTCCATGCCTGATGGCTGAGGGGGCTCTGGCTGCTGCTCCCTGGTGATGCCCCCAGCGACATCTGGTGAAGGAACGAGGGCAGGAGCTCAGCTCAGTGCCACTCTAGTCCTAACTCCAAATCTCTGGCCAGGGGTGGGCTGGAGGATTATTATCTAAAGTACATCTCTGCAGTTGTCATCCTCTCTATGGGCCGAGTCCTGGATGTTTCGGTTTCTTGGTCAGCCTCCTGCACTGCGTTCTCAGTAAGGTGTCCCTGTACTCTCTTGTGTGGCTGCCTAGGCCTAAGCCCTGTGTTTGGTGTTGGGCACTTTGTGTTGGAAATAGCTATGCAATGCTGGGGGAGGGCAGGGAAAGATGAGCGGCAGCTTTTGGTTCAGAAGATGATACCATAGCCCAAGAACACAGGACAAGCCTCAGCATTCCCCTTAGTACACTTACAACAGCACACTGAGAGCACAATGGTTGCTAAAGCATTTTATTCATTGAGACGCTTCCAGACAAAAGGCGTCTTGATTCAGTAGAGATCAGTGGCACGTCTCAAAGAGCCGACTCTACCACTCATAGCGCCCCACTCGCTGAATCTCCTGTACTCCCCTGGCCTCAGCAGGTATTGGCGGCCTCTGTAATTTGGCAATTCGTAAAGGATCCAGTGCCCCTCCAGCACAGAACAAGAGAGCATCTCAGGGGAGCGTAACTGATCTATGACTTGCGGAGAGTCCTCGGTTAACTCTACCATGTTGCCTCTATGATCCTACTTCTCATAGATCTTTATCCTGTAGGTGCCCCTGTGCTGTGACAGAAAATGAGACAGGGTAATGGAGTGACCACAGCTGGCTGGCTGCGTGTGATCCTGGGCCCTGAGTCAGCCCTGTGCATTGCTCCAGTGATGCAAAAGACGCTTACAGCTGCCTCTGCTCCCCAGAGGAGAATTCCTGAATGCTGCAAAGGCAGCACATCCACCCATTTGAGTCAGAGCTATGCCAGCTGTGACTCCCACCCTTGGTGCAGGGAGCATGTCTGGGGTGGGGAAGAGGGAGCTCAACCAGACACAAGAGGGGACAGGACTTCAGTGTAAAATGCTGGCCAGTCCTCAGCCAGCACAGTGCTCCCATAAGCCTGGGGTTCTCAATCTTTCTTCTTCTGAGGCCCTGTGATGGAGTATGCTTGCCCTGTGCTGGTACTGAAAGGGTTAACTCTACTCTTTTGGCTGAGGAGGCGAACCTCAGCCCTGTTGGGCATGCTCTGGCTGGAAGTCAGGTATAAAAGGGAGCAGCCCAGCTCATTCGGGGCTGACTGCTGAGGAGGGAGTGCGCCCGCTGCAGTCTCCAGCCTGGGAACTGCTGAGGCCCCAGAAGGCAGAAGCTAGAGACGCCGAGATCCAGGCAAATGCCCAAGGTCCTGAAGACGCCCAAGGAGCAACAGAGCTGCCGAGAGCCGCACAGACTGAGGAGCCTATGGACTTCGGAGATTCCAGGATGACTCCAGCAGGGACAGGGTAGAAAGTAGTTCACGGGGACTAGGCATTGTACTGACTTGTGTCAGTGTGTTTTGGGTGGATTCCCTGCTGACTCAGTGGCCAACACACTTGCCACTTTTAGGGCTCTGAGCTGGGACCTGGTGAAGCAGGGAGAGCACGGACTCAGTCTCCTGAGCAACCGCCAGACCAAACAGCCCTACTGAAGATGCCATTTTACTGACTCTGGCTATTGAGCCATGCAGCCCCGCTGAACAGGGCAGCCCTGCTTACTCAGGCCACAAGGACACCCAGTCCTGAGAGAGGGAAGCCATATTGACTTTTATCCATAGGACAAGCTATCCCAAGACAAGGGATGATTGTATAGATTAAGCTGCAGGGCTATAATTACTCTCACCCCATCCCAAGAAGGGGGTGGGGTGTGCTTTCCCCACAAAAGGGCCCCCTAACATGCTGTGTAAACTCCACGGCCCCCTGTGCCACAATGACTGTTTTTCTGCATATAAAAACCAGGGCTGGCATTAGAGGGGAGCAAGCAGGGCAAGTATCCGGGGCCCTGCAAAGCTAAGTTGCTCTGGTTTCAGCTTCAGGCACAGGTGGTGGGGCCTGGACCGGCAGCAGGGCCGGCGCTTCCATTTAGACGACCTAGGTGATCGCCTAGGGCACCAGGATTTGGGAGGGCGGCATTTTGCCACGCTTGGCGGCAATTTGGCGGCGGGGGGTCCTTTCACACTCTGGGTCGTCGTCGGCAATTCTGTGGCGGGTCCTTCACTCGCTCCGGGACCCGCCACTGAAGTGCCCCAAAGACTGGGAGTGCGGAAGGACTCCCCTCGCCGCAGAATTGCCGCCAACGACCAGGAGCGTGGAAGGACCCCCGCTTAGGGTGCCAAAAACCCTAGCGCCGCTCCTGACCGGCGGGGCTTTGGCTTTTTGCCCTGGGCCCCAGTGAGTCTAATGCTAGAGGACTCCCTGGAAGTTGCTCAGACCTCTAGTTGAGAACTGCTGCCATAGGCTACACTACGTTCTGCTGGGGGGTGTTTCACGTTTCAGTAGCCCCAGAATCAAGGAGGCAGAAAAGTGACTTTGTTCTAAAGAGTCAAAGAAAATATTATGCCAAGTTCTCCCCTCATGTTGGTGTAACTCTCTGGGCCTCAGGGAGTTACTCCTTATTTTACACCAGCGAGAGAGGAGTGAGCCCAGTGTATCTCCAGATCCCCAGAAGTCACGGAAACATTTTCTCTTCTTAAATCAGAGCATGTTCTTGGTCACTGTCCATATTCTTAACCACAGGACAGCTGCACCCACGCCCAGAACAGGCAGAAGTGGTGGAAACTTTCTTATCCTATCCCTGTACAGTCCCCCCAGCTATCCTGGAGGGATGATGACTAGGAGGAAGAAAACAGTTCTTGTTTTCAGTCCTCAGTAGCTCAGCTGAAAATGATCAAGCAAGTGCCTTATGATGGTGGCTTGGGCAACACTGCCATTTTTTAAAAGCAAAATCGAACTCACAGGCGGGATCATCCGGCAGGACTTAATGGAGGTGCTGAAACCCTCAGACTGCATGTCAGGATAATCTCCCCGTTTCACAAAGAACTGCTGTCCCTGGAAGTTGGGACGTTCATAGAGCATGAAGCAGCCACTTTCCACGTGGACGGAGTTACAGCGGCTGAGCTGACTTTGCAAATCCAGCCGGTTGCTGCTGCACTCAACGGAGCGGCCTTGGAAGTTTCTGTCCTCGAAAAGGGTGATCTAGTGCGAGAAACAAATGGCAGAGTTTTCAGTAACATCCGATACAGTGTGACTGCATCCTGGCATTCCAATTTCTCTCCATCCAGCACGCCTGTTTTACCCATTCAGTAGCTCTGGGTTCAGAAGGAGTCTGGAACGTGCTCCTGAGAGACCATAGACTCATAGATTTAGGGTCAGAAGGGACCAATATGATCATCTAGTCTGACCTCCTGCACAAAGCAGGCCACAGAACCCTACCCATCCACTTCTATAACAAACCCCTAACCTATGTCCGAGTTATTGAAGTCTTCAAATTGTGGTTTGAAGACCTCAAGCTGCAGAGAATCCACCAGCAAGTGACCCATGCCCCACGCTGCAGAGGAAGGCAAAAAACCTCCAGGGCCTCTGCCAATCTGCCCCGGAGGAAAATTCCTTCCCGACCCCAAATATGGCAATCAGCTAAACCCTGAGCATGTGGGCAAGACTCACCAGCAGCACTCAGGAAAGAATTCTCTGCAGTAACTCAGATCCCATCCCATCCAACATCCCATCACAGACCACTGGGCATACTTACCTGCTGATAATCAAAGATCAATTGCCAAAATTAAGCTATCTCATCATACCATCCCTTCCATAAACTTATCAAGCTTAGTCTTAAAGCCAGATATGTCTTTTGCCCCCACTACTCCCCTTGGAAAGCTGTTCCAGAACTTCACTGCTCTAATGGTTAGAAACCTTCGCCTAATTTCAAGTCTAAACTTCCTAGTGTCCAGTTTATACCCATTTGTTCTTGTGTCTACATTGGTATTAAGCTTAAATAATTCCTCTCCCTCCCTAATATTAATCCCTCTGATATATTTATAAAGAGCAAGCATATCCCCCCTCAGCCTTCTTTTGGCTAGGCTAAACAAACCAAGCTCTTTGAGTCTCCTTTCATAAGGCATGTTTTCCATTCCTCGGATCATCCTAGGAGCCCGTCTCTGAACCTGTTCCAGTTTGAATTCATCCTTCTTAAACATGGGAGACCAGAACTGCACATAGTATTCCAGATGAGGTCTCACCAGTGCCTTATATAACGGTACTAACACCTCCTTATCTTTGCTGGAAATACCTCGCCTGATGCATCCTAAAACTGCATTAGCTTTTTTAATGACCATATCACATTGGCGGCTCATAGTCATCCTGTGATCAACCAATACTCCAAGGTCCTTCTCCTCCTGTGTTGCTTCCAACTGATGTGTCCCCAATGCATATCTAAAATTCTTATTATTAATCCCTAAGTGCATGACTTTGCACTTTCCACTATTAAATTTCATCCTATTACTATTACTCCAGTTTACAAGGTCATCCAGATCTTCCTTTATGACCAGCATGAGATAAGCAGGTATTCAGTAGGTGTGCAGCATCCATCTCCACCCGCAGCCACACAGGGCTGTTCTGAGTCCCCACATGTGGTCATGGTATGGTACTAATGTATATTTCTTTCTCCACTATCTTTTTCTGTTTTTTTCCCCCACTCTATTTAATCCATCTTTCTATCTCCCTGCTGGGAATTTCGTCCCTATGCCTGTAGAATATGTACTGGGCAGCTACTTTCTACCCCTGGATTATATAACTTTGGCTGCTTAGATATTCCAAAGCTCTTTACTGCACAGGTAAATTTTCAATGTCTCATTTATTCACTAAGCGACTTTATATTTTAACGATGATGGCTCTGAGAACTAAATGTGTGTCCTGAAATATAAAGGGTTTCAGTAATCCTATTTAAAGCAAAAATATATTCAATGCTTAAAGAGAATGCTGCTGGTGCCATGCTCCCGGAGACACATCTGACAAACTTGAAGTTTGTAAATTGAATAGAGATGGGGGTGGGCCTCTCAGTTTCTAGTTGCTTTAAATTCTTAAGTGAGGAGTATTAATTTATTAATACCTCCCAAGACTAAGAAGTATACAGAGGAGTCAAGTGGAGCCAACCCTAAGCACAGACCGTACGGCTTTACCTTTGGGAAAGGCTTGCAGAGAGCCTGATCCTGGATGATGACTTTAGATCCCACTTGGTGCTCAGTCAGGTCACCTTTGACATCAAACCATGCCTTGGTCTTTTACACTTTCCTGTCCTTTCTTACCACCACCACACTCCTCTGTAGCTGGAGAATCTCCATCTGCAAGTCCTGTACCCAGGCTTCTGACAGGGCTTTTGTAGCCAGATAGGCTGGAACTGGTCTTCCCATCTCTTCACACACTCACTCGTCTTCCCATCAGGCCTCATTGGGGTAAAAGTAGGGTTGCCAGGGGTGCGGTTTTTTGACAGGAACATCTGGTCGAAAAGGGATTCTGGCAGCTCCGGTGAGCACCACTGACTGGCCTGGTAAAAGTCTGGGCGGCAGCACAACAGGGCTAAGAGAGGATCTCTGCCTGACCTGGTTCTGCGCTGCTCCCAGAAGCGGCAGGCATATCCCTGCGGACTCTAGGCACAGGTGCAATCAGGGAAGCTTCACGCAGGAACCACGGCCAATGGGAGCTGTGGGGGTGGCACCTGCAGGCACAGATAGCGTGTACCATGCAGAGCCACTTGGCTGCACCTCCGCCTAGGGGCTGGACGTGCCGGTCTCTTCAGGGAGCAGCGCAGAGCCAGGGAGCAGGAAGCCTGCCTTAGCCCCGCTGCACTGCTGACCAGGAGCCGTCTGATGTAAGCACCACCTGACAAAGCCCATACCTTGAACCCCCTCCTGCATGCCAACCCTGTGCTCCAAGTTGGAACCCTTTCTTGCACCCTAACTCCCTCCCAGCCCCTGAACCTCTGCTCCAGGTCAGAACCCCCTCCCACACCCCAGCCCTGAGCCCCCTCCTGCACCCAAACTGCCCCCGGGAGCCTGCACCCCAAACTCCCTCTCGCACCCCAAACTCCTGCCCCAGCCCTGACCACCCTCCCAGAGACCGCACCCCCTCCCATACCCCAATCCCCTGCCCCAGCCCTGAGCCCGTTCCCGCAATCCAAACCCCTTCACCCCTGCCCGGAGCTTCCTCCTTCACCCCAAACCCTTCATCCCGAGACCCACCCCAGAGCCTGCACCCTCAACTGGAGCCTTCACCTCCTTCTGCACCCCAACCTCCTGCCCCAGCCAGGAGCCCCCTCCCTCACCCTGAACCCCTCATTTCTGGCCCAACCTTGGAGCCCAAACCCACAGCTGGAGCCTTCACCCACTCTGACACTCCAGCCCCCTCTGCAGCCGCTCCACTTTTTGCCTGACTGCAATTGTTGCTGGCCTGAAGTGAAATCTGTTACAGGGATAGCTTTCCAAATGGTATCCCATGGCCAGGGCGGGCCTGTGTCTGCTGCATTATTGACTGCTAGGATAAGTATCTGGGTGTTCGTTTGTTTTTTCCTGTTAGCTAGGGACACTTTTTGTGTGTGTGCCTTAATCTGAAGCCTGTCCACTTTGTTAAACTGTTTAGCAAGATTATTTAGCATTTTCCACATAGTGCTGAATTTGATTTCCCCATTATTGGTAACCTGGTATTTGTTCTGTGCCCATTATGCCAGCATTTGCACAGCTCCTCTGAATACATAATTCAAGTCCAGAACGGTGGTAAGCTTAGAGTGAGTGAGGCTACGTCTACACTACAGGATAAATTCGAATTAGCTTAATCCGATTTTATAAAACAGATATTATAAAGTCGATTGTGCGCGTCCACACTAGGCACATTAATTCGGTGGGGTGCGTCCGTGGTCCGGGGCTAGCGTCGATTTCTGGAGCGGTGCACTGTGGGTAGCTACTGTAAAATAATGAGGCCAATAACGTCGATTTGCGTCCACACTAACCCTAATCCGATATAGTAATATCGATTTTAGCGTTACTCCTCTCGTTTTGTAGGAGTACAGAAATCGATTTAAAGAGCCCTTTAAATCGATATAAAGAGCAGTGTAGTGTGGACGGGTGCAGCGTTAAATCGATTTAACGCTGTTAAAATTGGTTTAACAGCATAGTGCAGACCAGGCCAGAGATTCTTTTTATCAGTACACTGATAACTTCTGCTAATTTTGCATACACAGCTGAGTTACTTTTCTGGTTGTACAATAAAGTGTTTGACCATTTTGTTTTTTACTTTGATTGCTGCTAGCCTTTTCTGGTTTGTGTATATGGTGGCTACTGTTTTCTGTATACTTAATACGTTTTAGAAAGTATTTGCAGGCATGCATTTTTTTAAAGATTGGATGCCAGGTGCTAGAGGGGCTATTTTTACATTTAGGCAGAATGTCTGTGTGTCTGGGTTCCCCTACCAGCCATTGGCAAGTGGCACAGGCTTGTGGGAGACACCAACTGGACAGCTGGTCTGGAGAGACTTTGATACCCTGGAAGTGGGGACTGTATGGTGACCTAGCCAAAGGGCCAAGCATGATGTGGGAGCACCCTGAGTCATCAAGGCAGAAAGAAGGATAAATGATGGAAGGGAGTGCCAGATCGGGTGAGTGCTGATCCTCAGATGTAGCCACAAAGAGGTACCCCCAGTGCTGAGTGAACCCCATGACAGGCTGTTTAACACAAGCTCCAGTACAGCCCAGCACTTAAGCACGTATGTAATTTTGTTAATGGGACTCTTCTGGTGCTTCAGTTAAGCACAGGTTAAGTGTTTTACTGGATCAGGGCCCCACGCTGTCCCCCAGAGGTCATGCCGATTGCTTCCAGAATGCCAGCAGATTTTGGGCAGTCTGTCTAGAGATTTCTATTGAAATAGGGCAGGTCTGCACTAAAAATTCTGCACAGCTCAGCTGTGCCTCTGTAGGGTTGTAATACAGGAGCTCCTACACCAACAGTAAAGTGTTCTCCCATCGGCGTAGTTACTCCACCTCCCTGAGAGGCGGTAGCTATGTCAAGGGGAGAAGCTCTCCTGCCGACATAGCGCTGTCTGCACGAGGGGTTAGGTGGATATAACTGTGTCGCTTAGCGGTGAGGATTTTTCACACAAGTGCATGGGGCTGTTCAATCCTCTTAGAGCTATTGTTTCAGGCTGGCTGCAGACTTGGGCAGACATCTCTGCGCTGGTTTCACCTGGGTCATGTTTTCATGCTTACACGCCCCTGGACAGAGACTTCAGCTTTCATTATACACTGGAAGTGCCAGTATAATCAGATAATTCCAGGAATGAGGGCCCTCGACCCAGGCCTGCAGTGCCTATGGCTAGTTAATTCAGCATTGCCCTAGATCAGTGCTCAGGTAACTGGCCGGAGACTTGGCCCCTGGCTGGTGGGAGGTCTGTGGCTGGCAGGTCAGGGTGACCAGATATCCCGATTTTATAGGGAGAGTCCCAATATTTGGGGCTTTTTCCTATATAGGTTCCTATTACCACTCCCTCACCCTCGTCCCGATTTTTCACACTTGCTATCTGGTCACCCTACTGGCAGGCACTGTCCCTCAGCTGAGAGAGGGATGTGGCTGATTCCTGCCATCACCTGGGTGTCCAGCTCTGTGGCTGGGGGGTCTGGCTGCTGCTCGCTGGAGATGCTCCCAGGGCCTTCTGGGTGAGGCCTGCACAGCCCTGGAGGTGCTCCTGTACTCCCTTGTGTGGCTGTCTAGGCCGGAGTCCTGTGTTTCGCATTAGGCACTTTGTGTTGGAAGTAGCTATGCAATGCTGGCGGAGGGCAGGTAAAGATGAGGGGCAGCTTTTGGTTCAGAAGATGGTACTGTAACCCCTTTGGGATTTAGAGAGCATGGCCCCTTTAAATCTTTTTCCTAGAGGGGATGGCTCCAGGGGGCTCTCTGGAGTTGGGAGAGAGAGAGAGGCAGCAGCCCGCAGGCCCTGGCAAAGGAAGCAGCAGAGAACCTGCCAGAAGCCTGGGAAGGACAGGGCGGCCGATCGGGGACAGCCCAGGACAGGAGCCAGGAGGAGCACTGTGCCGGGGGGAATCGCCCGAGAAGGACAGGCCGGAGCTGGACCCTGGATCACGGCTGCCCAGAGCTACATGGGGCTGTGAGTACTGGGGCTTGTGACTCTGCATTGGGAACTAGGAGGGAAGTTGTAGCTAGTTAAGTGGGGAGATGGTCGCTCTGTGTGGCTTTGGAGAGAGCGGCAGAAGAGAGCACTGGAGAGGTTTGTTGGGGGAAAGTTCACTGGCGCCGAAGACGACCAGGAACACCCAAGACTCACCACCGGACTGGAACTTTGCTCAGGACTCCTGAACTCTGTGTGCAGACACATTGCTCAGTGTCTGTCCTTCCAGACTGTGCTACTACTGGGCCCTTGGGGCCTTGGCTTGGACGCAGCCCTGTTTTACCCTCCCCTATATTTCCTCTTGTTGTTTTTCTCCTCTCATCCCTCTGTAAATAAATACCTCCCTTTGTTATATCCATTGTGCTTTTCCTGTGGGTGTGTGTGTTCACTCTGGGGGGTTTGGAACAGGTGCCCCTGCGGTGGAGGGGATTTCTGCTGCTGCATTCCTACGCATGCCTTCTCTTGGCCAGAGCTGCCTGCAGAGCAGACTCCATCTTGGCCACGAGGGCACTAAAGTTACAATACCGTAGCCCAAGAACACAGAACAAGCCTTAGTACACTTACAACAGCACGCTGAGAGCACAATGGTTGCTTAAGCATTTTATTCATTGAGACCCTTCCAGGAGAAAGGCATATTGATTCATTAGAGATCAGGGGCACGTCGCAAAGAGCCGACTTTGCCACTCATAGCGCCCCATTCGCTGAATATCCTGTACTCTCCTGGCCTCAGCAGGTATTGGCGGCCTCTGTAATTCGGCAATTCGTAAAGGATCCAGTACCCCTCCAGCACAGAACAAGACAGCATCTTGGGGGAGCGTAGCTGGTCCATGACTCTTGGAGAGTCTTCAGTTAACTCGACCATGTTGCCTCTGTGATCCTCCTTGTCATAGATCTTTATCCTGTAGGTGCCCCTGTGCTGTGACAGAAAATGAGACAGGGTACTAGAGTGACTGCAGCAGGCTGGCTGTGTGTGATCCTGGGCCCTGAGTCAGCACTGTGCACTGCTCCAGTGATGCAAATGGTGCTTAAAGCTGCCTCTGCTCCCCACAGAAGGGGAATCCTTGAATGCTGCAAAGGCAGCACATCCACCCATTAGACTCAGACCTACACCAGCTACCTTGGTGCAGGGGGCATGTCTGGGGAAGGGCGGAGGGAGCCCATCCAGGTGCAAGAGGGTAATGGGTACACTGTGGCCAATCCTTAGCCAGCACAGTGCTCCCATAGCTACAGTAGGTTCAGACTGTTTCCAGCTTCAGTGGCCCGAGGATCAAGGAAAGAGAAAAGCAACTTTGTTCTAAAGAGTCACCGAAAATATTGGGCCCAATTCTCCTCTCACACTGGTGTAACTCTGTGGGCATCCATGAGTTACTCCTTATTTTACACCAGTGTGAGGAGAGTGTGCTCAGTGTATCTATAAATTGCTAGAAATTACTATCATTTTGAGCTGAGGAAAGAAAATGTATGTTGCCATTTACTGTCCATAGGCTTAACCACAGAATAGCAGCATGCCTTGAACAGGCAGGAGTGGTGGAAGGTGTCCTATCTTATCCCTGCAATGTCCCCCCAGCCATCCTGGAGGGACTACCTCTATAAGAAAGAAAACAATTCTCACTTTCAGTCTTGGGTATCTCTGCTGAAAATGATCAAGCAAGTGCCTTATGACAGTGGTTTGGGCAATTTTGCCATTTAAAAAAAAAAAGAGAGAGAAGCAAAATCAAACTCACAGATGGGATCATCCGGCAGGACTTACTGGAGGTGCTGAAACCCTCAGACTGCATGTCAGGATAATCCCCCTGTTTCAGAAAGAACGGCTGTCCCTGGAAGTTGGGACGTTCATAGAGCATGAAGCAGCCACTTTCCACGCGGACGGAGTTACAGCGGCTGAGCTGACTTTGCAAATCCGGCCGGTCGCTGCTGCACTCAATGGAGTGGCCCTCATAGACTCATAGACTGTAGGACTGGAAGGGACCTCGAGAGGTCATCGAGTCCAGTCCCCTGCCCTCACGGCAGGACCAAACACTGTCTAGACCATCCCTAATAGACATTTATCTAACCTACTCTTAAATATCTCCAGAGATGGAGATTCCACAACTTCCCTAGGCAATCTATTCCAGTGTTTAACTACCCTGACAGTTAGGAACTTTTTCCTAATGTCCAATCTAAATCTCCCTTGCTGCAGTTTAAGCCCATTGCTTCTTGTTCTATCATTGGAGGCTAAGGTGAACAAGTTTTCTCCCTCCTCCTGATGACACCCTTTTAGGTACCTGAAAACTGCTATCATGTCCCCTCTCAGTCTTCTCTTTTCCAAACTAAACAAACACAGTTCCTTCAGCCTTCCTTCATAGGTCATGTTCTCAAGACCTTTAATCATTCTTGTTGCTCTTCTCTGGACCCTCTCCAATTTCTCCACATCTTTCTTGAAATGCGGTGCCCAGAACTGGACACAATACTCCAGTTGAGGCCTAACCAGCACAGAGTAAAGCGGAAGAATGACTTCTCGTGTCTTGTTTACAACACACCTGTTAATGCATCCCAGAATCATGTTTGCTTTTTTTGCAACAGTATCACACTGTTGACTCATATTAAGCTTGTGGTCCACTATGACCCCTAGATCTCTTTCTGCCATACTCCTTCCTAGACAGTCTCTTCCCATTCTGTATGTGTGAAACTGATTGTTCCTTCCTAAGTGGAGCACTTTGCATTTATCTTTATTGAACTTCATCCTGTTTACCTCAGACCATTTCTCCAATTTGTCCAGATCATTTTGAATTTTGACCCTGTCCTCCAAAGCAGTTGCAATCCCTCCCAGTTTGGTATCATCCTCAAACTTAATAAGCGTACTTTCTATGCCAACATCTAAATCGTTGATGAAGATATTGAACAGAACCGGTCCCAAAACAGACCCCTGCGGAACCCCACTTGTTATACCTTTCCAGCAGGATTGGGAGCCATTAACAACTACTCTCTGAGTACGGTTATCCAGCCAGTTACGCACCCACCTTATAGTATCCCCATCTAAATTGTACTTTCCTAGCTTATCTATAAGAATATCATGCGAGACTGTATCAAATGCCTTACTAAAGTCTAGGTATATCACATCCACCGCTTCTCCCTTATCCACAAGGCTCGTTATCCTATCAAAGTACGCTATCAGATTAGTTTGACACGATTTGTTCTTTACAAATCCATGCTGGCTATTCCCTATCACCTTACCACCTTCCAAGTGTTTGCAGATGATTTCTTTGATTACCTGCTCCATTCCCTGGCACAGAAGTTAAACTAACTGGTCTGTAATTTCCTAGGTTGTTTTTATTTCCCTTTTTATAGATGGGCACTATATTTGCCCCCTTCCAGTCTTCTGGAATCTCCCCCGTCTCCCATGATTTCCCAAAGATAATAGCTAGAGACTCAGATACCTCTTCTATTAACTCCTTGAGTATTCTAGGATGCATTTCATCAGGCCCTGGTGACTTGCAGGCATCTAACTTTTCTAAGTGATTTTTTACTTGCTCTTTCCTTATTTTCTCTTCTAAACCTACCCTCTTCCCGTAAGCATTCACTATACTAGACATTCCTTCAGACTTCTCAGTGAAGACCGAAACAAAGAAGTCATTAAGCATCTCTGCCATTTCCAAGTCTCCCGTTACTGTTTCCCCCTCCTCATTGAGCAGTGGGCCTACCCTGTCCTTAGTCTTCCTCTTGCTTCTAATGTACTGATAAAAAGTCTTCTTGTTTCCCTTTATTCCCATAGCTAGTTTGAGTTCATTTTGTGCCTTTGCTTTTCTAATCTTGCCTCTGCATTCGTGTGTTATTTGCCTATATTCATCCTTCGTGATCTGACCTAGTTTCCACTTTTTATATGACGCCTTTTTATTTTGTAGGTCACGCAAGATCTCAAGGGTAAGCCAAGGTGGTCTTTTGCCACATTTTCTATCTTTCCTAACCATCGGAATAACTTGCTTTTGGGCCCTTAATAGCGTCCCTGTCATAACCTTAGTCCCAGATTTGGACCTTAGCGTCCAAAATATGGGGGTTAGCATGAAAACCTCCAAGCTTAGTTACCAGCTTGGACCTGGTACCTGCTGCCACCACCCAACAAATTAGAGTGTTTTGGGGCACTCTGGTCCCCCTGAAAAACCTTCCCTGGGGACCCCAAGACCCAAATCCCTTGAGTCTCAAAACAGAGGGAAATAATCCTTTTTCCCTTCCCCCTCCAGGTGCTCCTGGAGAGATACACAGACACAAGCTCTGTGAATCCAAACAGAGTGATTCCCCCTCTCTGTTCCCAATCCTGGAAACAAAAAGTACTTTCCTATTCCCCCAGAGGGAATGCAAAATCAGGCTAGCAAATTCAACACACAGATCTCCCCGATTTCTTCCTCCCACCAATTCCCTGGTGAGTACAGACTCAATTTTCCTGAAGTAAAGAAAAACTCCAACAGGTCTTAAAAGAAAGCTTTATATAAAAAGAAAGAAAAATACATACAAATGGTCTCTCTGTATTAAGATGATACAATACAGGGTCAATTGCTTAAAAGAATATTGAATAAACAGCCTTATTCAAAAAGAATACAAATCAAAGCACTCCAGCACTTATATTCATGCAAATACCAAAGAAAAGAAACCATATAACTTACTATCTGATCTCTTTGTCCTTACACTTAGAAACAGAAGATTAGAAAGTAGAACTACTTCTCCAAAGCTCAGAGAAAGCAGGCAGGCAGAAAACAAAGACTCCGACACAAACTTCCCTCCACCCAGAGTTGAAAAAATCCGGTTTCCTGATTGGTCCTCTGGTCAGGTGCTTCAGGTGGAAGAGACATTAACCCTTAGCTATCTGTTTATGACAGTCCCTTTGAAAAACTGCCAACTTTCCTCAGTTGTTTTTCCCCTCAGTCTTAATTCCCATGGGACCTTGCCTATCAGCTCTCTGAGCTTACCAAAATCCGCCTTCCTGAAATCCATTGTCTCTATTCTGCTGTACTCCCTTCTATCCTTCCTTAGAATTGCAAATTCTATGATTTCATGATCACTTTCACCCAAGCTTCCTTCTACTTTCAAATTCTCAACAAGTTCCTCCCTATTTGTTAAAATCAAGTCTAGAACAGCTTCCCCCCAGTAGCTTTTTCAACTTTCTGAAATAAAAAGTTGTCTGCAATGCAGTCCAGGAACTTATTGGATAGTCTGTGCCCCGCGGTGTTATTTTCCCAACATATATCTGGATAGTTGAAGTCCCCCATCACCACCAAATCTTGGGCTTTGGATGATTTTGTTAGTTGTTTGAAAAAAGCCTCATCCACCTCTTCCGCCTGATTAGGTGGCCTGTAGTAGACTCCCAGCACGACATCACCTGTGTTTTTTACCCCTTTTAGCCTAACCCAGAGACTCTCCACCCTTCCGTCTCCTATGTCCATCTCCACCTCAGTCCAAGTGTGTACATTTTTAATATATAAGGCAACACCTCCTCCCTTTTTCCCCTGTCTATCCTTCCTGAGCAAACTATACCCATCCACATCAACATTCCAGTCGTGTGTATTATCCCACCAAGTTTCAGTAATGCCAATAATGTCATAGTTGTATTTATTTATTAGCACTTCCAGTTCTTCCTGCTTATTACCCATACTTCTTGCATTTGTATAAAGGCATCTAAGATACTGGTTTGATCTTGCCTCCCAGCTTTGCCCTGACCCTCCTTCCTCTCTGCCATTATAGCCCGTGCTCCCTCCTGTTTCCAATCCATCTCCCAGGTCTTGTTCCCCACTTACCTGTGGGCCCTGGAAGTTTCTGTCCTCAAAAAGGATGATCTAGTGCGATAAACAAATGGCAAAGTTTTCAGTAACATCCTATGCAATGTGACTGCATCCTGGTATTCCAATTTCTCTCCATCCACCATGCTAAGCCTGAAGTGTCTAGGCCTTGCATTCTACTCATAGTGATGATAAATTGATATACTCCTGTGACTTCAGTGGGACTGATCCTCATTTACATGAGTGTAAGTAAGAGCACAATCAGGTTCTGTTTGTTTAATATACAGGGGTTAATACAGATGCTAACTCCGCTATCTCTGCATTCTTGAATTTCCTCTCCTAGAGGTATATTTCAGGAGTAACTCCTTTAATATTAACAGACTAAAGGTTGGTCTACACTACTGTGGTAAATCCATCTAAGTTGCGCAAGTTCAGGTACATGAATAACGTAACTGATTTTGACGAAGTTAGATCCACTTACCACAGTGGTTACACTGTGCTTTGTCTTCCCTTACTCTTCTCCGGGAAGTGGAGTACACAAATTGATGGGAGAGTGCTCTCCCCTCGATTTAGCATGTCTTCAACAGACCTGCTAAATCAACAGTCACTGCATCGATTGCAGCCGTGCTGATCTATCGGTAAGTGTAGACATGCCCTAAGGTGATGTCTACAGTATAGCTCATGTCAGCTGTGAATATTCCACACCCCTGAGTGACATAACTTACAAAGACATAAGTGTTTGTGTGCACAGCACTGTCCCACCAAGAGAGCTTATGCTGCTCATGGAAGTGGTTCGCTCACCCATCGGCATGCAGCGTCTCTACCAGACGCACTGCGGTGGCACAGCCATATTGGTACAGCTGCACTGCTGTACGTATAGACATACCCTAACTCTGGAATAACTGAGAGAATCAGGTCCCTGGCATCAGACTTGCATACTGAACAATCCAGTCCAGACAGGTTTCTCTTACCTTTCCCATTGTAGCTGGATTCAGGCTGCAAGCCATAGTATTCCAGCAGGGTAACTGTCTTTTTATACCTCACAACCAGTGCTAAGTGTGCATACGTTAACAAAAGTTTTTTCTCTGTTCATAGAGCCACCTCATGACTCTGGGGTCTCATTCACTCTTTTTACTAGTGTCCATAGGTTTTGTGTAGTGGGGAACAGGTTATATTCCAGTCGTTAACCAGTGGCCAGTTCTGGACCCTGGATCTGTCATTTTTACATAGAAGATAACATAGTTCAGGAAAAGGTAGAAACTTCTGGCCGAGCGACAGAGGAGACTGGATGTTGATGCCATCACAATCCTTTTCTATAGAGTCTCTGCAGTTGCACTGTTATTAGTGAATGCAGAAGTGGTACAATAAAGATGGAAGAGGGTTCAAACGACAACATAGGGAGATAAAAACCGAAATGTGTATGTCAAAAAAAAAAGTCAAAAGGGCTTAGGTAGACATCACGCATGTTTTAGCCATTCAGTAGCTTTGGGTCAGCAGTTTGGAGTCTGGAATGTCCTCCTGAGAGACCATCATGAGATGAACAGTATATATGCAGTGTCCATCCCCACCTGCAGCCACCTAGGGCTGTTCTGAGTCCCCAGGTGTGGTCATTTCCAGAACACCTCATCACTCCACATTTGAAATGGTTGAGCTTGTATTACAGATAGCGTGGTAGGCTGAAGTCTGTCAGTCTCCCATCAGGCTGAGTGATGAGTAAAAAATTTCTTAGAGAGTGAGTAGCTCATTCCCATTTTGCTTACTGGTGCGACAATGTCCACCATGGAGCTGCTCAGTAACCTCATCCAAACTGATCATCAGCTGATGAGTCAGTGTTGAGGCACTTCCCATTTATCTTTGAAAAGTGGCACTAGTGGTTATCTTCTGGATTGTGTCAAGGAAGTTTTTTACTGCAATATAATGCCTGGATGTTACGAAGCAGGATATTAGAGAGGACCCACAGATACTTGGAGTTCGTTGGTCTCATAGTCCCTGTTGTTCTCATCATTCGATTCAATTGCACATCAACTAGCTTTGTCTGGGGAGAGTTTAACCACACAGGCGCACAGTATTGTCCAGCTGAATAACAGAGTGTCAGTGCCAAGCTGTGCGTGTTTGTGAGTTAGCTCCTCAACTTGAGCCTGGCCTCTTAAATACGTTTGTATTTCTGCTGTTACTTTTCTGAGCTATCTTGGTGACATGGTCCTTTATAGGTAAGGGTGGAAGCTAAAGTAACTCCTAGATACACTGGCTTTTGGTCATGTGCCAGTTGTTCACCATTCAAGATGTTATATTCCTATGAAGGGCAAACATGACAGCATTGTCTTTGATGTAATGGGCTTAAGTCTCCACTTCTTACAGTCACCATTGATAGCTGCCGTATCTTGGATCAGGTTGT
The DNA here is from genome assembly GCF_025201925.1 of Gopherus flavomarginatus. Taxonomy (NCBI): domain Eukaryota; kingdom Metazoa; phylum Chordata; order Testudines; family Testudinidae; genus Gopherus; species Gopherus flavomarginatus. The sequence goes on along the minus strand of NC_066626.1, from coordinate 18,356,083 downwards.
CCTTAATCTTTTTTAAATTTCTGTCCCTTGAGGCTACACAGATGTTGTCTGCATACTTGAGTGGCCTGGAGATTGTTGGAGACAGGTCATTTGAAAACATGTTAGAAAATAGGGCAAGAACAGATCTCTGAGGGAGCTAGTTCTTCTGGATCCTTCAGATGCTCAGTTTATTTCCTAGCAGTGCTTGGAACTGTCTGTTTTGAAGCCTCATTTCTGTAGCCATAACAATACATCCAAGTAACATCTTTGACATCTTGACCAGCAAGCCAACGTGCCAGACAATATCATATGCTGTCATCAAGTCAGGAGAAACAGCTACTGTCTTTTCATTCTTTAGGAAACCATTTTCTATATAGGTGGCAAAAGCAAGAACTTTGGTCACAATTATTCTTCTTCAAGTGCTTGCTCATATCCATTCCAGTGAGGTGTGCGCGCGCCGCGTGCACGTTCGTCGGAAGATTTTTACCCTAGCAACACTCAGTGGGTCGGCTGGGCGCCCCCTGGAGTGGCGCCGCCATGGCACCAGATATATACCCCTGCCGACCCAACAGCCCCTCAGTTCCTTCTTACCGCCCGTGTCGGTTGTTGGAACAGTGGAGTGCGGTTTTACTGAGCTCCACTTCCCTAGCTACTAGTAGTTCTCTAGTTATTTTGTTGTGCATATAGTTCAAAGTTATATAGTTATAGTTAATTTTTATTGTTAATAGTTAGTGTACAGTTAAGAGGGGTTCAGGGACTAGCCCCTTCCCCGCACCCGGTGCCGGGGCCCATGCCCAGTTCATCAGGTTTCAAACCGTGCTTGGCCTGTCATAAGCGATGCCGACAGGAGAGCCACACGACTCCTGCCTTAAGTGCCTCAGGGAATCTCACCTGACAGATAAGTGTTGCATTTGCAAGGCTTTTAAGCCGAGAACAAAAAAGGAGCGAGACTTTCGGCTAAAGCAGCTCCTCATGGAGGCGGCTCTTACCCCTCCACCTTCGGCACCGAGTTCTGGTCAATCGGTAGGCAGAAGAGCCTCCTCGGCACCGGACCACACCGGTACTGCCAAGGCCTCTCGGTCCAGCCGTCGCCGTCACCGAAGTCGACTCGGCACCGCTCTCTCTCCCCGAGGTCAAGAAAGCCTAAGACTCCTGCTGCTTCCGTGCCACCTGCACCACAGCCAGAGAGCTCGTCTAAGTCAGATCGCCCAGTACCGACACCTGTCGCGGCACCAACGACGTCGGCACCGTCAATTCTGGTCCCACAAGGGCCGTGGAGTCTGGTGCCTGTCAGCTCCCCGGCACGGGCCGTGGTTGAGCTTGCTATTCCATCCATGCCGGAGACATTCTCAACGGCGAATGATCTGATTGCCATGACAGTGTCGACGCTGCCTCAAGCCCCGGCATCGCCGGAGCAGGTAATACAGTCTATCGGCAAGCCTGCCTTGATAAGACCATCCTCTGTCAGTACAGCAGAGTGGCACCATTCACGATCATGGTCCTGCAGACGTTCCAGGTCCCATCGGCACTCCCGCTCCCGATGCCGCTCGCAGTCCCGGTACCGTTCTCCTCCTCGGTACTGGTCGCACTCGTGGCACCAGTCGGTATCCCATTCACCGGTCTGTTACTCTCGGCACCGCTCCAGGCACCGTGACTCCCGTAGCCGCTCCCGACGTCGAGCCTCGAGATCTCGGTTGACCTCCCAGCACCGCTCCGGTCGCAGGTCCCGATCTCATTCCCGGTATCGGTATGCCTCCTGGTACGGGTCCCCGGTGCCGAGTACAACAAGGTCCGCTAGAGACAAAGACTCTGCCCAGGGTCTTTCAGCACCTCCATGGCCATCCAGACACGCATCAGTGTCGTCCCACGTGGACAGCTCTTATGCTCAGGACTGCGATTCTGATGTGCCCACCAGAGTCTTCCAAGAGACCCAGGCCCAGGACCAAGGACCCCATCTGGTCTTTCTGGACACCTTAGGCGTACCACCAGGCCCAAGGCATACCAGTAGTTCCGTCCCGCTCTGTCTCATCAGAGCACTGAGTGCCAGAGGCGACGGTTAGCCGTCCCCCTCCGACCACTGCGGAGGAAGCCCCAGTTCACCCACCGGACTCCCAGGTTCCACTGGAGCAGGAGGTCGCCCAAGAGCAACAGGACACACAGGACCTGCTCGTAGCTGGCATCTCCTCTTCCTCTTCTCCAGATGAGGTGGTGGCAGGAACATCCTCCTTGGGCCCTCCTCCAATTGACCTGAGAGCCCATCAGGACCTCCTAAGGAGGGTAGCACTCAATATGAACCTCCAGGTGGAGGAGGTCCCTGTCATAAACAGATAGCTAAGGGTTAATGTCTCTTTCACCTGTAAAGGGTTAACAAACAGTGACCTGCAACGCCTGACCAGAGGACCAATCAGGAGACAAGATACTTTCAGTCTCAGTGGAGGGAAGCCTTTGTGTGTGTTTTTGGGTTTTGTTTTGTTCTCTCTGGACTCTGAGAGTGACCACACGTACCTACAGGCTCTCTAGTCTTCTATTCCCATTTTGTGAGTAAAAAGGTAGAAAGGTGGTATAGTCTTTTTATTTCTTTTCCTTTGTTTGCAATTGTGTAGTTTGCTGGAAGTATTTTAAATTGTATTTGCTGGGGGGAGGCTTCTTTTTAGTTTCTATAAGCTGACAGACCCTGTAACTTTTTACCATCTAAATTGCAGAGATAGACCTTTTACTTTTTTCTTTCTTTTTATTAAAAGTTTTGCTTTTAAGACCTGTCTGATTTTTATTCCTTGTTGAGGCTCAAGGGAATTGAGTCTGTACTTAACAGTGAGGGAGGGGAGAAGGGGGAATCCCTTTGTTTTAGATTCACGGAACTTGAATCTGGATTGCTTCTGGGGGAAGGTATCATTCCTCTCTGTGTGGTGATTCAAGGAGTTGAATCACGGTGATCTCCTAGTGTACCCAGAGCGGGAAAGAGCTGGGAGGAAGAAAGGAGGGGGAAGGGAAGTGGTTTATTCCCCTTTGTTGTGAAACTCAAGGAATCTGAGTCTTGGGGTCTCCAGGGAAGGTTTTGGGGGAGACCAGAGTCTATCAGGCGCTCTACCTAAGTCCTGATTGGTGGCAGCACTACAGGATCTAAGCTGGTAATTAAGCTTAGGGGAATTCATGCTAGTACCCATATTTTGGACGCTAAGGTTCAGATTTGGGAATTATACTATGACAGTCCCGGAGATAGAGGACCCGGTAGTGGACATTCTATCAGCGGATGCCCCGCTAGAGTGGCCCTACTGTTTATTCGGACCATCCAGGTGCATGCCGATACTATATGGCAGTCCCCTGCCTCTATCCCTCCTGCGGCCAGGGGAGTCGAGCGTAAATATATGGTGCCCTCTAAAGGGTAAGAGTAGTTGTATGTCCATCCTCCTCCCTGCTCACTAGTCGTCCAGTCTGTTAATGAGAGGGAACGCCATGGCCAGCAGGCACCAGCCCCGAAATCGAAGGAGGCTAGGCGAATGGACCTACTTGGCCGCAAGGTGTACTCATAGACTCATAGACTCATAGGTCAGAAGGGACCAATATGATCATCTAGTCTGACCTCCTGCACAAGGCAGGCCACAGAACCCCACCCATCCAATTTTATAACAACCCCTAACCCAGGACCGAGTTATTGAAATCCTCAAAATTGGTTTGAAGACCTCAAGCTGCAGAGAATCCACCAGCAAGCGACCCGTGCCCCACGCTGCAGGGGAAGGCGAAAAACCTCCAGGGCCCCTGCCAATCCGCCCTGGAGGAAAATTCCTTCCCGACCCCAAATATGGCGATCAGCTAAACCCTGAGCATGTGGGCAAGACTCACCAGCCAGCACCCAAGAAGGAATTCTCTGCAGTAACTCAGTTCCCATCCCATCCAACATCTCCCCGCAGACCATTGAGCAGTCCTATCTGGTGGTAATCCAAGATCAATTGCCCAAATTAACGATCCTATCATAACATCCCCTCCATATACTTATCAAGCTTTGTCTTAAAGCCAGAAAAGTCTTTTGCCCCTACTACTTCCCTCGGAAGGCTGTTCCAGAACTTCACTCCCCTAATGGTTAGAAACCTTCGTCTAATTTCAAGTCTAAACTTCCTAATATCCAGTTTATACCCATTCGTCCTCGTGCCTACGTTAGTACTAAACTTAAATAATTCCTCTCCCTCCCTAACGTTAACCCCCCTGATATATTTATATAGAGCAAGCATATCCCCCCGCAGCCTTCTTTTGGCCAGGCTAAACAAGCCAAGCTCTTTGAGTCTCCTTTCACAAGGCAGGTTTTCCATTCCTCGGATCATCCTTGTAGCCCGTCTCTGAACCTGTTCCAGTTTGAATTCATCCTTCTTGAACATGGGACACCAGAACTGCACACAGTATTCCAGATGGGGTCTCACCAACGCCTTATATAACGGTACTAACACCTCCTTATCCTTGCAGGAAATACCCTGCCTGATGCATCCCAAAATCGCATTTGCTTTTTTAACAGCCGTATCACATTGGCGACTCATAGTCATCCTGCTATCAACCAGTACCCCAAGGTCCTTCTCCTCCTCCGTCGCTTCCAACTGATGCGCCCCCAACATATATCCAAAATTCTTATTATTAATTCCTAAGTGCATGACCTTGCACTTTTCACTATTGTATTTCATCCTATTTCTATTACTCCAGTTTACAAGGTGGTTCAGATCTTCCTGAATAGTATCCCTGTCCTTCTCCGTGTTAGCAATACCCCCCAGCTTTGTGTCATCCGCAAACTTTATTAGCACATTCCCGCTCTTTGTGCCAAGGTCAGTAATAAAAAGGTTAAATAAGATCGGTCCCAAAACCGATCCTTGAGGGACTCCACTAGTGACCTCCATCCAGCCTGACAGTTCACCTTTCAATATGACCCGCTGGAGTCTCCCCTTTAACCAGTTCCTTATCCACCTTACAACTTTCATATTCATCCCCATCTTTTCCAATTTAACTAACAGTTCCCCATGCGGAACCGTGTCAAACGCCTTACTGAAATCTAGGTAAATTATATCTACCGCATTTCCTTATCTAAGTAATCCGTCACCTTCTCAAAGAAGGAGATCAGATTGGTTTGACACGATCTACCTTTAGTAAATCCGTGTTGCAATTCGTCCCAATTACCATTGACCTCTATGTCCTTAACTACTTTCTCCCTTAAAATTTTTTCCAAGACCTTACATACTACAGACGTCAAGCTAACAGGCCTATAATTACCCGGATCACTTTTATTCCCTTTCTTAAAAATAGGAACTACATTAGCAATCCTCCAGTCATACGGCACAAGCCCTGAGTTTATCGATTGCTTAAAAATTTTCGCTAACGGGCTCGCAATTTCACGCGCCAGTTCCTTTAATATCCTCGGATGGAGATTGTCCAGGCCCTCCGACTTCGTCCCATCGAGCTGTTCAAGTACGGCCTCTACCTCAGTTGCGGTAATATCCACTTCCATATCCTCATTCCCGTTTATCATCCCTCCATCATCGCTAGATTCCTCACTAGTCTTATTAAAAACTGAGGCAAAGTACTTGTTTAGATGTTGGGCCATGCCTAGGTTATCCTTAACCTCCATTCCATCCTCAGTGTATAGCGGCCCCACTTCTTGTTTCTTTGTTTTCTTCTTATTTATGTGGCTGTAGAACCTTTTACTATTGGTTTTGATTCCCTTTGCAAGGTCCAGTTCAATGCGGCTTTTAGCCTTCCTCACTTTATCCCTACATGTTCTGACCTCACCAAGGTAGCTTTCCTTACTCGGCAGGGGCCCTACAGCTCCGGGTGGCAAATCAACAAGCCTTGCTTAGCTGCTATAATTATAACACCTAGGTGGCGGTGGGTAAGCTTATGGAGTTTCTCCCTCAAGACTCCCGCCAAGAGTTCGCTGCCCTCTTGGAGGAAGGGAAAAAGGTAGCCAGAACTTCCCTCCAGGCCTCGTTGGATGCAGCAGACTCAGCAGCCAGGACTCTGGCCTCAGGTGTTGTCACGAGGCGCATCTCATGGCTTCAGGTTTCAAACCTCCCACCGGAGCTGCAGTATAGCATTCAGGACTTGCCATTTGATGGTAAAGGCCTCTTCTCAGAAAAGACTGACTCCAGACTGCAAAGCCTGAAGGACAACAGGGTCATAATGCACTCTCTCGGCATGCATATGCCGGTGACCCAACACAGGCCTTTCCGTCCCCAGCCTCACCGCCCATACTCTGTGCCTAGACAAAGACAGAACTTTGGCAGGCGGCGCGGCCGAGGTGGTCGCAGACAACCATCAGGACCCCAAGGGAGCCAAAATCAAGGTCCCTCGAAACCACCACCGGGACCAAAGACGAACTTTTGAAGGTGCGCCTGAGGGCAGTGTACCAGTTACGGGCCAGGATCCTTCTCCTCCCTTTTCCAACGGTCTCTCCTACTTCCTCCCGGCATGGTCCCAGTTAACTTCAGATCGCTGGGTCCTACGCACGGTGGAGTATGAGTACCACCTCCAATTTATTTCAACCCCGCCCTCCCATCCTCCAACCCTGTCCCTCTTCAGGGACCCCTCTCACGAGCAATTCCTCTTACAAGAGGTGCAGACGCTCCTCACCATAGGAGCTATAGAGGAGATACCGATGGATGAAAGGGGCAAGGGGTTTTACTCCCGTTATTTCCTAATCCCCAAGTCGAAGGGAGGTCTCAGACCTATCCTAGACCTGCGAGGACTCAACCAGTTTATGATAAAGTTGAAGTTCCGAATGGTATCCCTGGGGACCATTATCCCGTCCTTGGATCCCGGAGACTGGTATGCCGCCCTCGATATGAAGGACGCGTACTTTCACATCGCCATCTTTCCTCCGCACAGCAGATACCTCCGCTTTGTAGCCAACCGTCAGCACTTCCAGTTTACGGTCCTGCCGTTTGGCCTTTCTACAGCCCCAAGGGTATTTACAAAGTGTATGGCCATAGTGGCCGCCTACCTCCACCGATGTCAGATACACGTTTTTCCGTATCTGGATGATTGGCTCATCCGAGGAGCCTCAGAGACACAAGTAACTCAGCATGTGGGCATCGTCAAGGACTTATTCACATGCCTAGGCCTGATGATCAATATAGAAAAATTCACTCTGGTTCCCATGCAGAGGTTAGATTTCATAGGAGCTATCCTGGACTCCAATCTAGCCAGAGCCTGCTTACCACAGCTGCGGTTTCAGGTGATGGCAGCCATCATCCGAGGTCTACAGAATTTCCCGACGACCTTGGCTCGCACTTGTCTTGGTCTCCTGGGTCACATGGCTGCCTGCACGTTTGTAACCAAACACGCCAGGTTCTGCCTCCGTCCTCTCCAAGTTTGGCTCAACTCGGTATACCACCCGGGCAGGGACCCAATAGACACGATAGTCACCATTCTCCCGAGCACCCTAGGCTCCCTAGAATGGTGGCTAACTCCCTCCCTGGTGTGTGCAGGGATGACATTCCATCCGCCCCAACCCTCAATGTCCCTGATGACGGACGTGTCATCTCTCGGCTGGGGTGCTCAAGGCCTTTGATCATCTCAGGAGCTGGCATTACACATAAATGTCCGAGAACTGAGAGCAGTCCACCTGGCGTGCCAGGCGTTCCAGCAACAGTTGTAAGGCCGTTGTGTCTCAGTGTTTACAGACAACACAACGGCCATGTACTACATAAACAAACAGGGAGGGACATGGTCCTCCCCACTTTGTCAGGAGGCCATCCAACTCTGGGACTTTTGCATAGCCCACTCGATAGATCTGGTAGCCTCCTTTCTCCCAGGCATTCGGAACACTCTGGCGGATCGACTTAGCAGGTCTTTCCTGTCTCACGAGTGGTCGATCCGCCCGGACGTTATGCATTCTGTTTTCCAGAAGTGGGGATTTCCCCACATAGACCTGTTTGCTTCCTGCGAGAACAGGAAATGCCAGATGTTCTGCTCCTTCCAAGGTCTCTCCCCGGGATCGATCTCGGACGCTTTCCTGCTGCCGTGGAAGAGCCAGCTCCTTTATGCCTTCCCACCGTTCCCGCTGGTTCACAAGGTCCTGCTAAAACTCCACAGGGACAGAGCGCACATCATCATGATTGCTCCAGCGTGGCCCAGGCAGCACTGGTACGCCACGTTGCTAGACCTGTCGATAGCCAACCCAATTACCCTGCCACTCCACCCAGACCTCATAACTCAGGACCACAGCAGGCTTTGCCACCCAGACCTGCAGGCTCTTCACCTCTCGGCGTGGCTGCTGCGTGGCTAAACCAGTCAGAGTTACGTTGCTCTGAATCAGTACAAGTTCTCCTGGGTAGCAGGAAGCCTTCCACCCGGTCAACGTATCTGGCCAAGTGGAAGCATTTCTCCTGCTGGTGCGAAACGCTTAATCTTACTTCCACTGAGGTCTCGATCCCCTCTATTTTGGACTACCTCTGGTCTCTCAAACAGCAGAGCCTAGCAGTATCATCACTGAGGGTACACTTGGCAGCCATCTCTACCTTCCACCCAGGTGAAGGTGGTCATTCTGTGTTCTCACACCCTATGGTTTCAAGGTTCGTCAAGGGCTTGGAGCACTTATACCCTCAAGTACCCTGCCCAGCCCCTACCTGGGACCTCAACCTGGTTTTGACCAGACTTATATCTCCCCCATTCGAGCCGTTAGCAACCGGCTCGCTACTATACCTGTCTTGGAAGACAGCTTTCCTCGTAGCCATTACATCGGCCAGACAAGTCTCCCAGCTTAGGGCTCTTAGGGTGGATCCGCCGTACACTGTGTTCCACAAGGACAAGGTGCAGTTGCGACCACACCCGGCATTCCTCCCTAAGGTGGTTTCAGCCTTTCATGTTAACCAGGACATCTTTCTCCCGGTCTTCTTCCCGAAGCCACACTCAATGTGACGGGAGCAACAACTGCACTCCCTGGACATCCGTAGAGCGCTCACATTTTATATTGAGTGGACAAAACCCTTTCCTAAAACACCCCAACTCTTTGTCGCGGTAGCAGACCAAATGAAAGGCCTACCTGTTTCCTCTCAGAGGATTTCATCTTGGTGACAGTGTGCATCTGCAGTTGTTATGATTTGGCTCATACTTCCCCAAGCCACATCACCGCGCATTCTACCAGAGCTCAGGCTTCATCTGCCGCCTCCCTGGCTCATGTACCTATCCAGGAGATATGTCGCGCAGCTACCTCGTCCTCAGTCCACACCTTTGCTTTGCATTATGCTCTGGTTCAGCAGTCCAGAGATGATGCAACCTTTGGCTCAGCAGTTTTGAATTCTGCCACATCTCACTCCGACTCCACCTCCTAGGTAAGGCTTGGGAATCACCTCACTGGAATGGATATGAGCAAGCACTCGAAGAAGAAAAGACGGTTACTCACCTTTGTAACTGTTGTTCTTCGAGATCCATTCCAAACCCGCCCTCCTTCCCCACTGTTGGAGTAGCCAGCAAGAAGGAACTGAATGGCGGTTGGGTCAGCAGGGGTATATATCCGGAGCCATGGTGGCACCACTCCAGGGGGCACCCAGCCGACCCACCGAGTGTTGCTAGGGTAAAAAATCTTCCGACGAACGTGCACACGGCGCGCGCACAGCTAACTGGAATGGATATGAGCAACACATCTCGAAGAACAACAGTTACAAAGGTGAGTAACCGTCTTTTCCTATTAAGTCAGAAAATGTCTTGGTCAGACAGTAGCTAGGTGGAAGACAATAGTTCTTCCCTGATTTTGGTGTAGCTAGCACCCAAGCTTTCCACCATATCTCAGGCATCTTGTTCTCTTGGATGACATTAAATATGAAAATTGACAGTCATTGCATGCTCTTCTTATGAAGATGGAATAGCATTTCTGGTGGAAATCTTGTCATGACCACATGCTTTTCCTGCTTTCATATAGCTCAGTGCTTGTTAGAATATAAGTATTCAGGCCTGCCTGTAAAGGCCTATACTTTAAGAACTTGGGTGTATTTTTATCACTTCACTAGTTACACGGGTAGAAAAACAAAGAATCAAAATCACAGTCTGCCTGTGTATGGGCCTCCTCTCGTTAGGATAGTCTGAGGCCTTGTTCTTAGGCTCAGGCCTCTGGCTAAGCAGCAGGGGCAGCCATAAGCTTGAAAGCCAACAGTCACATCCTTACATCCCAAACCAGTCACACTGAAATAAGGTGGTATTGGGCTGTTAAGAAGACGATCGTCTGTCCTGATAGTGCCCATCACCACCAGATAAAGAAACAGATCTTAAGATGGTTAAAAAAAATTTCGTTTGATAGCATCCTGTCTGGCAATAAATCACTTATCAATGGTTGCGGTTGTGAAACCTTCATTTCTGTATTGTTTTATCTTTATGGCCTTTGACTTTATTGACATGAACTGGGACCATATAGATCGTTACAACCAATGTTACATTGTTACAACCAAGCCTGTAGTGGCACCAAATCTTGTATAAAGGGGGTTAAATAAGGTGTATAAAACAAGGTTATGGTTTGCTGGTTATGATTATGCTATCTGTATGAATGTATCATTTTTGTATTTAAAGTTATAAGTATTGGTTCTATACTGTCTATATTTCAAACTTGTGCTATTCTTCTGGGGAACACCCCAGACAATTTGGTGTCAGCATTGCCTAGCCTGCCTGATGGCCCATTAAGGACCATCAGCTATACAACTGACCCATTGAGAGAAGGCAGAAACACCTTGTGACTCAGAAAATCATGCAGGGACTTGCTTATGGACAGAACTATAAGGTTTTTTCATGCCATGTGCTGGATAGCTTATCTTTGGAACACTTTAGTATTCGTCTGTTTCCCACGCAGTAACTCTGTGGTCTGTCAAGCTGCTGCTGCACCCTCTGTAACTCTCACTCAGCCTCCTCAACTCCTCCCCCCTCCTTCCTGTTTCCTTTCCTTTCAGACTCCCAACAGCCAGTGCTCTCAGTTCTAATAATTACAAGCACATCTAAACACCACACACTTCTGGGGTATATTTCCTCTGATAACCTCAGCAATCCCACTAGAATATGAAACGGGAGCCTGAAGATGCTAACCAAGGCCCTGATCCTGTAGTATGTTCCTCACTGGCAGACCACTATGGTTGTGCAGAGCCCCATTGACTTCAGCATGGAGAGCATTGCAGGATGGAGACCTTAGATGTAAAGAGGTTCAACACAGATGAAAAATGAGTGGGGAAAAGCAGGAAAATGAACTGCAACAGATCTGGAACACAGATATCAAAGGAAAAGAGTCAGTGGGTGAAGGTCTGTGACCTTTGTTCAGCAGGAGATCAGACGAGATGATCAATTGTCCCTTCTGGCCTCAAAGACAATGAATTAAAACTATTTGTAAAGAATGTGCATGTTAGCACAGTAGGGCAAAACTTTTCCTCTTCATCACGTGCCATTTGAGGGGCTGCATACAGCACAGTTTTAGCCAATGAAAACTAAAGACCATGGCAATACTTTGATAAATAGAGTGCTAGAATAATACAGATAAATCACCCATTTGTTTAAGTTTCACCATAGTGCACTGTTCCTTTTTATCTCAGGGCAGTTCACAGAAAGCAGTCATGGTATACTAATCCGTTCCAAGTAAAGCCCTTGAATATATTCCTCTCTGCATTGTTCTAGCTTTCACGTGACTAGGGACAGGGGATTGTGTGTGGTGTTGGTGTGGTTTTTTACTTGTAATGAATTCTTTCAAAGGGAATCTTTCTCTTTGCTTTGGCTTTCAAGGGATTAGCTCAATGCATTTCAATTTTTGGTTAATTATAGAAAAGTCCTTACATTGCTACTTTTGGGTAAAATCAGTCTTAAATATTGGAATAACAATAAGGCCTCTGTTCAGCACAACCCCTAAGCCTGTGCTTAACTTTAAGTAAGAGCTTAAGTCCATCTCTATTCAGCAGAGCATTTATGCACATCAGATCTTTTGCTGAATCCAGGCCATCAAGTTCAATAGCTTGCTTCCACCAGTGGTAAATACATGGGGTGAAATCCTGGCTCCTTTCAAGTTAATGGTAAAACTTCCACTGACTTTAATTGGGACAAGATTTTACATCTGGTTCAAGAGAGAGCAAGGAAAAGCAAACAAAACACCAGTACATAGCTTCGTCTGTTGGGTCAGGTTTTTTCCACCTCCGGTTTGAAATATAGGGTAGTTTTTGCAGTTCTATACTCGTCTTCAACTTGTCTCAGATTGGAGAGAGATGTGGTGTCAGTTTTCAAAATGTAGCAGACAGGCAAAGATGATCACATAGCACGTGTAGTGCAGGGATGAAGGATGATTTTGTGGTTAAGGCATAGATCTGAGATTCAGGAGATCTGGATCCAGTTCCCAGGTCTGCCACCAACTTCCTGGGTGATCATGGGCAAGACATTTCATCCCTGTGAGAATGGAGACTGCAGGAGTGAGCGTCCCAGCCTGAGTCAACAGACTTGGGCTGGCAGGGCTTGCACCAGTGCTCTAAAAATAGCTGTTGCAGACAGCCCTTTAAAGCCCACACACCTAAGCTTGAGAGCCTGAGTTGCAGATATTTCAGGTGCAAGCCCCACTAGTATGAGTTTGTGGATCCTGCCTGGAAGGGTCACTCCTGGATGCAGTGTAGACATAGCCTACATGTTTAAAGCAAAACAAAGCAAGATGCGAGTTGTACCTGGTTTCATTCTGGAACTCTTGCAGAGCTGCCCTTGCAATCCATAAACAAAACACAATGCATTTGAACCAATGGGCAATAAAAAAAAAAACATGTTGTTTCAAAGGTTTTATTTTCTTTTGCATACATGAAGTTAGTATACAATACCAGGCCTGGGGCATATATTAATACAACTGTACGACACATCAGCATAGCTAGGCACTTCAGAGACAATTGTCTGTACTGATGGATATCTTCTGGCTACTCAGTCATTTGTTTTTTACCCTATAGAATTTTAATGTGCAAGATAAAATATAAAGAATAACTATATCACTCTGTCCATAGTATCAGAAACGTCCCTTATCAATGAGAATTTCTACTCAGATTGGGCCTAATATAACTCATATTAAAGTTAATTGAAAACCTCTCCTTGCCTTCAGTAGGAACTGGGTCAGGCCCCGTGGCCCTGATTGAGCAAGGCATCCTGATTCTGCAAAGCACTGAAGCCCCATTGACTTAATGGGACTTAAGCACTTGCTTTGCTGAACAGAGATGATCTTGTTAGCGTGCTAAAGGCCTTTGCTGAATCAGGGCCTACATCAGCATGGGAGTGAGCTATTAAAGATACAGAAAAGGGGATGGAGAAATGCTAGGCAACAATATGAAAGCTGTGTTGAAAACTAGGGGTACAACTGCTAGCTTTAGCTTGTTCCTTCAAGAAATCAAATAGCAACTAATATGGAAAGGAACAGTAACACTGAAGATGAACAGGAGGATAATGTGCTCCATCTTGAGGTAGGCAGCCTGTTTCCATAACAGAGCCAAGGGGGCTAAAAAAGCCATTCAAATACAAAAGTAGCACACCCGCCTCACCAAAATCTAGGGACTAAACCTCCCCCACTCTCAAAAATGAATTGCACACCACTGTCTTCGGTAAGAGTCATGAGACTAGGATGACCAGACTAGGGACAGTCCCGATATTGAGGCTTTTTCTTATATAGAAGCCTATTACCCCTCATCCCCTGTCCCGATTTTTCACACTTGCTGTCTGGTCACCCTACATGAGACCTGGCTTCTTGTTACATCTCTGCTTCCCTTCCACTCTTCGGTGCAAGGTCCTCTGGAAAGATTCCTTGCTTAAACTGTTTTCTAGCCCCCTGCAGGACACAAACAAACATTGAGCTGTTAAACATATGTACAGTGTGGCACTGGGCCACTGGCAACAAGTTCATCAGCTTGTCTACCCAGCAGATACAAGGGACACAATAGAGCTGGGCAAATAGTGTAAAAATAACAGAAGGCACGATTCACCACTGCATTTGTCCAGTTTTACATGAGTGGGAACCTATGGATTTCTTCAGGGAGATAAGTGTTCAGATTTTTAAATAAACAATCTTTGATCAGTTTTATGCCCTACAGATAATTCCAGTGAATGAGTTTTGCTGGCAGGAATATTTGCCGAAACAGTGAATTTCCAGTGAATATTACAGAATTTTACTGGAAAGCAAATTTCAAATTTATAATAGGGAAGTATCGGCTTTTCGTTGACCTAAAGAAATCAAATACAATTGATGCTATATAGATCATTAATTTCAGAGCTCCTGCAAATTGATTGGAAACGACTGCAAAATCTTCCATTCTGTAGCACTCCAGAAAAGGCTCTGTGAACCATGGATGGTCCAACAGGCACAATTTGATGTATGCTGGTATATGCTATTGCTGCCAAAATGGTTTGACCTGGTTTGTATTTTAGACTTACTTTGTTGTCTGGCTTTTTTGCTGTTGATGGAGATTCTGATCGCTTGCAGTCCTTATTTGTTCTTGTTGAATTGGTGGTGGCATGTTGATTTGCTGCTGCCTTTTGAAACTTGACACCTTGGCAAAGAGAATATCAACTCATAGTCATATAGCGCTTCCACCTTCCATCCGGAAGGATTCCCAGATAGCTTACCGATTTCCTACCTTGCATCAATACATGCTCAGACGGAAGGTTGCCATTGTCAGGTTCTTTCCATCCCTAATGCCTTGGGGGTGGTTCTCATTTTGGTACATTGTGAGTAGTCTGTTTTGTTTTGTGACTAATACTGGCCTGCACTAGAACTACTGCGGAAGTTCAGAATCTAGTCCAAGGTCAAGACTGCTCACATGTATCTTCAAATGTATTAAAGACAAACACTATCTGACCGTGCCGACTAAGCCATTATTACATAACTATCAAACCAGCAAGGAATGATCCATTTGGAACAATACTTTGCACTTACACTAGCTGATCCAAAGACCCTTGACTTCAGTGGGAAGGCCCCTATGGGTTTCAATGGGCTCTGGGTCAGGTTCATATAGCACTTTTCACCTGTACATCTCAAAACACTTTACAAAGGTGGGTAAGCATTATTATCCCCATGTCACAGGTGGGGAGACAGAAAGGTTAAATAGTTTGCTGTAAAACAGTGGCAATCTTGGAATTAAAATTCAGAATTCCGAACTCCCAGCCCCCTGCTTAAATCCCCAGGTGAAATGAGGCAAAACATGCTTACTCTGTTTCCAGGCATGTTCTGCAGCTTTCGGGGCTGTCAGCATGGCAAAAGGATGCAAAGAGAGGTTGAAAGGGTGAATCCGGTGACCCTGGAAGGGCAAAAACAGTTAGAGGTTAATCAGAAATTGTACAATCGTTTGTCTATTTTATAGTCTTTACAGCCCTGAGTATGTTATTACAAATCATTGGTATTTTCCCTTGGATCACGTCCATTTTTCTGAAATGTTTACTTCTACCTTTCCCCATCCTCTTTTGCCCTCTCCCAGTGGCTTGGCAGTGCTGATATCCTTTGTTAGATAACCCCTGTATCTCTTGGTTTAGGTGCTCTTTTCAGAGACTGATTTTTTACCCATCACCGTGATATTTGGGAACCATCCAGCAAAGCAGGGTGGAAAGACTTGCATATAAACAAAAAGAGAGGCAAACAGAGGCTCTGACTATATTATTTTCAAAGCAACTTTGCTACCGCCTCACCGGCAAGAATCTATCTCTGAGCTACATGCTACTCACTATTCAGAGACAGGTGTTGTTCCAAGCATCACAGCTAAATTCAGAGTGACAGCAAATGAGAGGAAAAACAGCATAACAGCTTCATCTGAAATCTCTCCTTGTCTCCACCAGAAGCAGATCAGGAGCTCCAGCCATGGGAATACCAACCAAAGGGGCAGCACTATGGGAAATGGCATGAGCAGGCACTTCGGGAAATCTGGTAAGAAAACCTGCTTTGAATGCTGCACTCTGCAGAGGCCCCACTTAGAAGGGAGGTATGGAGCTTCCCAGGCCGTAAAACAAACAGAACATCCCTGGGTCAAGTGGAACCCCCATCATACAACTCCCAGATGGAATTTCCATCCCCCTATGTTGGAACAACAAGAACGAGGGAATTTGGTCAGTGTCACCTTTTTTCTACAGATTATGTGGCTGTGCCCAAACATAGCAGTAACCCTATCCAGACACCAGATGGCAGTCCATATTAATAAGGCCAGGCACAAATGATTTGTTTTATAAGTGCACCAGAGACATTGCTAATTATATGGTTTATTATAATCTGATTACAATTCCACAGTAACTTTGGCAGTTGCTTTGGTAACACTTACTTTAAGCCACACCAAGTATGTTAGAGCTACCTGTAGACCACCGCAGTGTGCTGCTGGAACAGGCGGGAGCTTTCCTAATACTTTCAAAGTCATGAACTCAAATCTGCAAAGACTGATTTTGAAGTATGAGAGCAATTACTAATGTAGGCCTGATTTTCTCCTATGCTGAGGTCTGCTCCGCAGGGAGAAAGTTTTACCTCTGTGATCCTCCTGGTGCATCTATGCTGGCCCTGGCATATCAGCATAAACGAGAGCATCTCTGGGGCTGCTCTAATTTAGGCCAGCTGGCTGGGGGCCCTATGGGACCTTGTTCCAGCCATGAATTTTTATAGCCCCGGCACATGCTGCCCTTCCCCCTCTGTCCTGGCACACCCCAACATGTCCCTTCCCTCCCACCCCCCCTGCCAGGGAGTAGAGGAAGCAGTTGGGGTAGGAGTCAGCTACCACTTGCTCCAAACTGAGAGCTCTGCTGTGCCAAGGGAACTCTACTTGGGCTACAGCTCTGCTGCTACTCGAGTCAATGTTAACATTCCCCTTGACTTCCCTTCAGTGGTGCAGGATGCAGCTCCTGGTGCTAGGATCCTATCAGAGACTCAAGCTATACAGGGGTGGTTGACACATGGCTGGAAGATCTATAATCAGAACTGATAAACTCTATCTTAGATAGCCCTTTTCACAGATAAATCTCAGAGTGCTTCATGGATAGGGAAACCGAGGCACCGACTTGCCCAGTGTCACCCAGTAGGCCTGTGCTGACAATGCTGTTGGCGATTTGGCAAGTGGCATACTTTCCTTTTGAGTTAACATTAAATCCATGTATCAACATGGTCCACTGTGCTCTCGGAAGTGCCATCTCAGAAAACTGAGGCCCTGGCCACTTGTGGCTATTAAAAATCACATACAGTGACCTTTGTGGCACTGGTCTAGCAAAGCACTTAAGTACACACTTAAGGTTAAGCATATGAATAGTCGCACTGAAGTCAGTGGGGAAACTCACATGTCTAATCTTGAGCATGTGCTGAAGTGTTTTGCTTTACTAAACCACTAAGATTGAGTATTACCTTAATATTCTAGCTTGGAAGCCAGGGCCTAAAACCAGTGATGTCCACTGAATGCTTGTTGTTTGTGTTGTACATGCAGTAGCTCAGTTACTGAGTTACTCATTTACTAAGAGAACACATTCAGATCTATTTGGTGTCTATTGGTATCAAGTCCTGCACAGACAAAATAGATCAATTTTCTTTTTCTGTCTTTTAGCCCAGGGATTATCTTCAGCTGGTGCACAGAGAAAAAGTACAGGAGAAAGAGACAATTGGCTCCCTCTCGGGAACAAGACCTGCTCCCTGAAGGTCAATTACACAAACAAAGAAAGCTTTTGTATGTTGATACCAGTCTTACACAGGCGCTTTGTTGTTCACTTTAGCTGGTGAGGTCCCCTCTCAAGGAAACTGCTGACCACTGAGTTCTCTTTCTCTGAGTCCTTTATGCCAGATAAGAAAGGGAAGTTTATAACATTGGTTTCTTAGACAGGAGATGGTCCAGTGGTTATAGTACTAGGCTGGGACTTGGGAGACCTAAATGTAAGTTCCTAGTATGCCAGTCTCTCTGTTCCTCATCTGTAAAATGGGCATAATGGCACTTCACTATCTTATACGGGTATTGGCAGAGTAGATAAAGATAGTGAGTTGCTCAGGTACTATGGTCACAAGCGCCAGCTTCTAATTTTCCCCAGAGATGCCCAACTCCTGCTCAGCCTCAGGACCCGCCCCGACTCCAACCCTTTCCTCAAGCCTCCACCCCTGCCCTGCCTCTTCCCTCCCTCGCTCCACCTCTACCACACCTCTTCCCCATCTTTTTATGCCCTCTTCCTCCCAGTGCTCCTGCATACTGCTGAACAGCCGTTCTGTGGGAGGCACTGGACGGAGGGGAGGAGTTGATTGGCAGGGGCCACAGGCAGGAATGGGGGGAGGGAGGGAAGCTCAGCTGCCGATGGGTGCTAAGCACCCACTAATTTTTCTCCGTGGGTGCTCCAGGTAATAGGGGGGCACATAAGTACATTAGATCGAATTCTTTTTAAATTTTCCATGGCATTTTCAGCAGTGTTTTTAACCACTTGATTTTTGTTACCAAAACTTCAATTGAAGTCACTTTTGAAATTTTCCATTTACAGGCAATAAGAAAACAAGGTTTTAGGTAAAGAGAAATTTTTAGATAAAAAAGTTAGTCAAAAATATCACCAAAAATTTCATGGAAAAATTGTATGCTGACGATTTTCCATAAAAACATTTTTTTAAAAAGGCCATTTTTGGATGAAAAACACGTTGTGCCCAAAATGTTGATGATCTCTAGGCTCAGACACGTGAGTGCATGTGAAGAGAGTTCCACCAGATAACGTGAGGACATTATCTGCCTTGGGGAAAGGCTGAATAACTTGGGCCTTGTCTACACCAGGAAATTAGGGTGATATAACTACATTGCCCAAGAGTGTGAAAAAGCCACAGCCCTCAGCAATGCAGTCAAACCAATCTGACCCCCAGTACAGACTGCGCAAGGTCGGTGGCAGTTCGATGGGCAACCTAGCTACTGCCTCTCAGGGAGGTGAGACCTCATCTGGAATACTGTGTGCAATTCTGGTCTCCTATGTTTAAGAAAGATTAATTCAAACTGGAACAAGAGCGGAGAAGGGCTACTGGGATGATCAGAGGACTGGAAAACCTACCTTGTGAGACGAGACTCAAAGAGCTTGGCGTGTTTAGCCTAACCAAACAAAGGCTGAGGGGAGATATGGTTTATCTCTATAAATATATCAGAGGGATAAATACCAGGAAGGGAGAGAAGTTATTTAAATTAAGCGCCAGTGTAGACACAAATGGATGTAAACTGGTCATCAACAAGTTTAGGCTTGGAATTAGATGAAGATTTCTAACCATCAGAAGAGTGAAGTTTTGGAACAGACATTCCAGTGGGGGCAAAAAACCTAACTGCCTTCAAGTCTGAGCTTGATAAGTTTATGAAAGGGATGGTATGATGAGATTGCCAACATTGGCGTGTAGCTGATCTGTGACTGCTAGCGGCAAATATCTCCAAGGGCAAGTGATGGGACACTAGATGGGGTTACTACAGCAAATTCTTTCCCAGATATTTGGCTGGTGGATCTTGCCCACCTGCTCAGGGTCTAACTGATCAATACATTTGGGGTCAGGAAGGAATTTCCCCCCGGGTCAGATTGGCTTGGGGCATGGGTCACTTGCAGGTTTAAATGAGTGTAAATGGTAGTTTCTCTGTAACTTTAAGTCTTTAAATCATGATGTGAGGACTTCAGTAGCTCAGCCAGAGGTTAGGGGTCTACTAGGAGTGGGTGGCTGTGGGACTGTGGCCTACAATGTGCAGGAGATCAAACTAGATGATCATGATGCTCCCTTCTGGCCTTAACGTCTATGAAATGGATTATCTCCTGTGACAGAAGCCCTCCCATTGGCGTAGTAGGGAATATCTTCATGGAAGCACAGTGGCGCAGCTGCAATATTTTAAGTGTGGACAAACTTAGTGGAAATGCATTTACTTCCCCCTCCTCTTTTGTGAACAGCTTTAATTCCAAAGTGAAATTAAATGAGATGGGGAGACTCAGCTAAACTCCTGCCGCACGTGAGTCCATGCTACAAAAGCACGACATATAATGGATCAAATTCTTCCCTGACTTATGCCCCATGCAACCGCATGCAAGTCCAAGGAGCGGAATCTCTGGCACCAGAAGTCAACAGAGGATATCAGTCGAGGCAGAATTTGGTCTACTATGCTATGCTGCTGGGGAGACTCAGGACACAGATGGTAATAGAAGTGAACTCTCTCTCACCTATGGAGAGGGTGGTCCTCCCAAAGTTGGGGGTACAGTTGAGAAGCTTGTGTACAACTTCCCAGGTCTACGTGGCCTTTGTGTATCAAGAAGCCTCCATTTGCCTTGCTACCAATCCTTAAATTGAGTTTAGACTCTCCTGACTAGCTACCCACTTGTAGCCTGCAAGGCCCCTTTAGAGTCAAATCCAACTGTGGTGTTAGTTTGGCTCCTTCATATGTTAATTCCCATCTGTATTCCATTTCTCCAGTAACTTGCTTCCTCTTTGTATGAAAGGAAGAGTGGTCATGGGCTCGTTCTACAGCAGATGACATGGCCAGAACTGGTTGTATCGTCAGATAGGCATTGAGGAGCCATTTACATTTCAGGTATGTCTACACAGCAAAGAGAAACCCACGACTGGCCCACACCAGCCAACTCAGGCTTGTGGGGCTGTTTCATTGCTGTGTAGACTTCTGGGCTTGGGCTGCAACCTGAGCTCTGGGACCCTCCCACTTCTCAGGATCTTAGAGCCCAGGCAGCCTGAGCCCCACAAGCCTGAGTCAGCTGGCATGGGCCAGCCGCAGGAGTCTAGTTGCTGTGCGGCCATACCCTACAAGTCCCACACTGCCAGCGCGTGGCTGCTGCACGGTTACAGATTCCATGTTCTAGAAACTGAGCGCTTCTGTAGCATGGCTGGGACAACACCATTAATGCTGGGGGATCATGTTGTAGCCCAGGTTGCCCCAAGCATATGATCACCTAGAACTAGAGCTGATCAGAGTTTTTGAAATGTTGACAAATTTTTAACAAACAATTTTACTAAAACGTTTGTGGTTTTTTAACCAACTGTGCACATAACTGTGCAAGACAGCAGTGCGCTGCCACAGTAAGATTCATAGTGTTGTCTCGCCCTTAAAACAGGGAGCCAGATTCTCAACTGGTGTAAATTGGTGTGGCTAGCTTGAAGTCAAGGCAGCTCTGGCAGTTTACATCAGCTGGGAATGTGACCCAGTGTTCAGCTGTGTGCCTCCACTGACACTTCAGTGACATGGAGGATCTTTACTTTGACTACAGTCAGTACCTGTTATTTCAAACCATTAAAAAAGGCCCCTGTTTGCACCCAGAAGTTTGCATGTGTAACCACGAGTGACATGCAGTAATCAGAGGTGAGGGGTCAAAAACTTTGTCTGACTGCAATCAGAGGCAAACTGAGAATCTGGATTGAACCCACTTTGGATTTGGAGTGTTTTACTATGAAACAAAACTAGTGGGTATAGAATTAATTTAACAATTAATGAGCTTCTAGAATGAGCCGATTTTACTACTGATGTTTGCTGACTGCAGCTGATTCATGAGCCTCTGGTGGAAATATAAAAAGCAGTTCATCAGTTGCTGAGTTTACGAAATGCATCATCATGAGCGGCAGGAGCCAGAAGAGACTGGTTCTCCTTAATGAATCCATGTCTGGATATTCTGTGGCCCATAATGAAAATGCCTTATGTTCCTGACAAAGTCACAGTTTAGCTCCTGATTCTGGCCCTGATTAATTTCAGCAGAACTTCTCACATACTTAAAGTTAGGCACATGCTTAAGCCCCTTGCTAACTCAGGACCTCTGTCTCCAAATGCAGATCATTTTTATCTGGGAGGCATGGGACATACCAGGCACCTTCCTATGAGCTCAGCAGTGCCAAGATGCCTCTTCACTCTCACCTTAGCAACTGCAGCTCCCTCCAGGTAATGTGGCTTGATGACATTTGAATCCCCAATTACAGTCTGGAATTTTCTCCTGTTCAAGTCATTAGAAAAACAGATTTTAATGGAGCAGGATCAAGCCCTATGTATGGCCATGATACTTGATCAGGGGAAGGGGGAGATCTCAATGGCTCCATCAGGTCCTTACACGTGATCCCACAAGGAAGTTCTGCTGGCTTCTCTTCAAGGGGGATGTTCACAGCGATGGGTATGATGCTGAGAGGTGCAAAGATGTAAATATCTGATTCCTAGATTTGACTAAGATTTCTAGGACTGAGGAAGGATTTTTTTTGGTTAAAGTACAGGACTGAGCCTCAGAAGTTCTGGGTTCAACTGCTGGCTGTGCCACAGATTTCCTATACTGCCTTGGGATAGTCACTTAATCTCTCTTTGTGGCTGGTCAGCTGTCCGCAAAACAAGGATGATGATGCTTCCATTCTCCTACTCTCTCTGTCACTCTATTTGGATTGTAAGGACTTAAGGGAAGGCATACACTCTCCTTGTATGCACAGTGTCTGGCACAATGAAGGCTCCAGTTCAGCTCCATTCCCAGGTGGACCCTCTAGGCACTACAAACAACAAAATCACAGTCCCAGTCCTATCAGTTTGTTCAGTGTAACAGTTCATGCACAACTTGTATAGGACTTGTAAGTAACTGCACCCTCCAATGTGGTTCACTGCATTTCCTTGTCCTCTTTTCAGCATCACCATAAAGAGAAAATCTACTGGATATTTGATGGGGAAAGACCTTGGGAGGTCAGAGGATGGCACTCACACCTGCTTGGCCATCTCTTTGTGTCCCCTTCCAGTAGGAGCGTGTCTGGTCCTGCATTCAATGGAGTAGACACTGAACCTTCTCTGAACAAATGTCAGAGGAAGACAGCGCCTACACAAGAATGAGACTCATTGACTGAGTTGCAAAGCGAGGCCTACCTTTCCCAGAGTTGGGTTCTTCAACCAGACCATTGATCCTATTCAGCTGGCTAAAAACAAAATACTGTCCACAAAGTCTTCAGTGATCAAGCATTCACTGCAGACCACATATGGTGCAGCAAGTCTATGCATGCACTCCAAGTTTTAATTCAGTATGTGGCTTGATTGGCGAGGCAGGGAATCTGAGTCCACAACTCAGGCATCCCTGTAACAGGATAAGGGTTAGATAAGTGATAACACTCCCAGTGGCCTTGTGTCTATTGTTTATCTTGGTGTGGTTGTGTATTTCATTGTGGGGCAAAGAAAATAATAGCATTTTGAAAATGTTTGACCATTTTAAAGCACAGATCCCCATACAGCCAAGCAACCAGGCCTAGAAATGCCAATGTCTTCCGTTGATCCCGCAAGTTATTAAGCAATCTGCATCCAGTCCAGCACAGCACTTATCAAGTGTAACTTTAAGCATGTAGATGGTCTCATTGAAGCCAATGGGACAACACATGTGCTTAAAGTCAAGCACATGCTTCAGCGCTTTGCTGTATCACAGCCAGGGAGCTCAGCATCTTGCAGGAGTATTTTGAGCCTAGGTTTTTTAAATAGGTTTGGGTCTAGGATTTTCAGCGTTGTTGGATCATACAACGTAGGACTCGAAGGGACCTTGAGAGTTCATCTATTCCAGTCCCCTGCACTCGTGGCAGGAAAAAGTATTATCTAGACCAGACCTGACAGGTGTTTGTCTAACTTGCTCTTAAAAGTCTCCAATGATGGATATTCCACAACCTCCCTAGGCAATTTGTTCCTGTGCTTAACCACCCTGACAGTTAGGACGTTTTTCCTAATGTACAACCTAACCCCCCCTTGCTGCAAGTTAAGCCCCATTGCTATTTGTCCTATCCTCAGAGGTTAAGAAGAACCATTTTTCTCCCTCCTCCTTGAAACAACCTTTTACATACTTGAAAACTGTTATGTCCCCTCTGTCTTCTCTTCTCCAGACTAAACAAACCCAATTTTTTTCAATCTTCCTGCATTGGTCATGTTTTCTAGACCTTTAATCATTTTTGTTGCTCTTCTCTGGACTTTCTTCAATTTCTCCACATCTTTCATGAAATGTGACACCCAGAACTGGACACAATATTCTAGTTGAGGCCTAATCAGTGTGGAGTAGAGCGGAAGAATTACTTCTTGGGTCTTGCTTACAACATTCCTTCTAATACATCCCACAATGATGTTTGCTTTTTTTTGGCAACAGTGTTGCACTGTTGACTCATATTTAGCTTGTGATCCTCCCAGATCCCTCTCTGCAGTACTCCTTTCATGTGCAAACAGAAACTATAACTCATCTCAAAATTTGCATTTAACCTCCACATGCCAGCTAAATTCATCTACTTGACATGCTGCCTTACTAGGGTATAAGGCAAAAACGATTCACGCAGGTCTGCAAAATCTGTAAGAGAGGGAGGTGGCCTGAAGATTGGTAGGAAGAGACAGGCCAAGAGGGAAGTTCAGTTGCCTGGGGAGATAATATTACTGCAGAAAGCTGCCAGAATGCAGTTTTCAACAGAATTAACTTGCTATTGGCAAAAATCCACACATCAGCATAGGCAGATGTAAGCATTTCCATGGCTATTGTAGCATGCTGTACTAGAGCCATCTGGAAAGGGGGGAGGAGGGAGCTGTGGGATCCCTCTCAGGCCTTGTTTACACCAGAAATTTGCCCCAGTTCCAACTCTCACAGTAACACACATCTAGACAGGGCAAACTGATGTAATGGTGGTGACTCTCTTTTTAGCTTACTTCTAACTGGAAACACCCTATAGATGTTGCCCTCATGGCTAGCAACTAATGGCTGAAATCAGAGGAAATAAAATAGCCACATTTGGGAATGTGGAGGAGAGACAAACTTCCCGCTTCAGGACTTAGCAAACTCGAATTATTGGAGATTAGGGTTAGACCTTCATGGGAGACAAATTGTCCCACATCTGCATATTGTGGGGGCTCCTGCACCTTCCTCTGAAGCATCTGGCAGTGGTCACGGTCAAAGACAGTCTTCCGAACTAGCTGCACCACAAATCTGATTTAGTGTTTCAATTCCTATGGAAATCCTCAGTGCAGATAAGGCCTGAGAGTGAAAAGTGCTTCAAAAAGTTTGCTGAACATGTCCAGCCAGTTGTAGTACAGAGTCTCATATTTGGATCAGGGCAGCGTCCTGATTCCCCCCCGCCCCCTGTACAGTAAATGCATTTTAAAAAAATTCTCTTCAGCAGGTGGGTGGGGAACTAGGAAGCAGGGGTGCTGGAACAATTTGTATAGTGGGACTGCTGAGAGCCACTGAACCAAACTGTAAACTCTGGATATAATAGAAACCACTTCAAGCCAGGGGATGCAGGAGCACCCCCAGCACCCGTAGTTCCAGCACCTATGCTAGGAAGCTTGTCTTGTTATTATCATATGCCTCTCAGGGTATGTGTGTGATATTACCCTGCCCGAATACGTAGATCAAAAGGGACTGTTAAAGAAACGAGGCGGGAAATGTACAACAAAGGCCTAGGTAAGGATCATCCCCTCAAACATGAGCCAGGTTTCTAGCCCTGGACAGGAGACTCCTCAGACCTCATCCTGGCAACAGCTGAGAATCTGCAGCTTGCCAACTGCTGTCGGCTGACACACAGACTGACCGGGAGTCAGGGACCTGCTGTAAGTTGGTGCCCAAGAGAGCAGAGGAGCGCCAGGGCTAAGTCATCTCTGAGCGGAAAGCCAAGCGGAGGTAAGACAGTATGCGTAGATCTCTGTTTTAAATTCACTGCCCTGAGTGCTGTGACTGGTTTGGCAAAATAAATCATATTTTTTATTTTGGAGAAGCTGCTTCTATGTCACTGCAAACGGTCACTGTCCACAGATTCCCAGCAGAAAATTCTTGCTGGTGCTAAGCCCACTGGGCCTGCTAGGTATCCCAGTTGGCAACCAGGAGGCTGTAACCCAGAGAGCCAGTCAGAGTGGTTGGATGCCAGAGTCCCACCTCAAAGGGAAGTGGAGGCACGGGCCTGTCACTTGGAAGGGCTGTGCTCAGGGGACTGGAAGAGGGTCTCAGAGAAGGCAGGCTGCCTAGGGACCGAGACAAGGCGTTTGGAATGGAGCATGCTCAGAATTTTGATGGCAGGAGTTTGGCCCAGATTAATTAAGGATGGGATGAAACTATCCAGAGAATCCAGCCCTAATATAACTCCAGCAAACAAAGTGGAAACCAGTGAGCGGCAATTTAAAATAAAAGCCAGGCAGCCTACTCCACTCCATGGCTCTGGCCAGTACTTAAGTGCTTATAATGGACTGCAGAAAGCTTATCAGTGTGGTGCTGGGTCAGCTCTCCTCCGCTCATTTGTGTCAGAGTCTCCACTGGCCAGATAACCGTAATTGCCTGCTGAGTAACTAAATCCGCTCTGTTTATTCACGCAGGAGAGCAGGTATAAACAACAGCTGCTGCAGCACAGACCCAGCTGATGCCAGCTTCAAACAATTAGAAAAAGAGCTCTACAGTCTTGCCACTCACTTTGGCAGAGCGGTACCAGCGTGTTGCCGAGGGCCCCATGCTGTAAATCCCAAAGACGTCTTCAATGGGGATGCTGTTCTGTGAAAGCAGGTCAGGAAAGGGGTTTAGTCCTTGGGGTGGGTATTTTTGGGTTTGAATTAATAAATATATAGAATCCGGATGACACCCCGTCCTGTAGAGTCCTTACCAACTAGAAGGATTTTAACTTCCAGTGTTACTCTATGGGCTAGGTACCTGCTATACATGTCTAGTGTTGTCTCATGTAGCTGCTATGGCCCCACTGACATTTGCTCTTGCGACCTGCTGCCACAGAGAAGATATAGTGGAACACAGCAGGAATCTGACTAAAACACGTCATTGCATAAAGATCAGCGAAACTTGGGGCGAGAGCATTCTGCTACCAGGACTGATTCCATTCCTCCTTCATTAGATCTGTGGATCGCTGTGCATGTCACGGGATATACTGAAACATGGGCTTTGGGAGACCACTGCATAGCTCTGACTTGATCATTGTGCTGTAATTGTTCAGACTATTATTTTATCATCAGTTTCTTTGACATTCTTTATGTTAAAAGCTGTTTATGAGACAAGATATTCACCTCCCTATTCTCCATCAGATTGCTACATGCTAACGGTGCCTAATCTTTACTGTGTTTAACCAAAGGTTACAACTCCCATCCCTTGATGAAAATTAGACAGTTTTGTAATATTTAAAAACATATGTACATTGCATGGCCTGGACTCTTGCACAGTACACGGCATGTCTAGTATTTTGTTTGTCTTGGAAGCTGCTGGAGAACAAAAGATCTTGCTATCATTATTGCTTCCTTACCATTAAGGTCCCGGCATAAAATGATAAAATCATGGCTTCTCTCTCAGTTCGGTTGGGATAGATGTATCGGCTGTGAAGTGGCAAATTCCTATCCAGGATAATCGGAGGGAATATAAGTAAAGAGGGTTAGCCTGAAAGATACTGGACCTGATTTATGCCTGAGTTACTCCAGTTTTACACTGGTGTAAGTCTACTGCGGAACTGGGGCCTCCATCTGTTCATACTCACCTTTTCCCTCCTGCCAAAGGACTTTGGGCTTCTGGATCATTCAGCCACAGTAAAGCAACATTGATGGCCAAGTTGTAATGAGCCTGAAAGCAGAATAGAAAGGCAGGATGGTGCAGGAGTGAGGGCACTAGCCTCGGACTTGGGTTCAGTCTCCTACCCTGCTACAGACTTCCTATGTGACTGTGGGAAAGTCACTTAGTGCCAGATTGTTAACGCTATTTAGGAACCTAGTGGGCTTTTCAAAACCACCAAGGTGCGTAAATGTCATTGATTTCAAAATGGGTGCTGGGCACGTCAATGCTTTAGAAATCTCACTAGGCACCTAAATGCCTTTTAAAACTCTGGCCTGTAGTCTCTGTGCCGCAGTTCTCCATCTGTACAATAGCACTGCACTACCTCACCTGGGTGTGGTGAGGATAAATACCTTAAAGGCTGAGAGGTGATCGCATACTACCATGATGGGGACCACATCCGCCTAGATAGATAGACTAAAAAATGCTATTTTGTAACATGTGAAACATTGTGATCAGCTGCTGCAGGGGCTGCCTGAATAGGACACCCAGCTTAGCCTGTTCTAGCACCTTATCATTTGCAGATCATGAATAAGCAAAAATTGCCTCCAGGCACGCTGAGGCCCGTACCCTACAGCTGAAGGCTACATTCCGCAACTTACATTTTGATGGTCTCTGAACGGAGACATAAAACTAAACGTTGGTGCTAATTCTGGGACTTTCTGCCAGACATAAGCACAGCCATAAAGCTCCATCACAGAATGGGGCACCCCCAGAGCTGATCCTGGGGGAATACAATATGCTATGATAATTTTAAGGGACGCCATCCACTTGAAAATCTAAGTAGTGTGCACCTGCCATCAGTACAACACCCAGGGTGATTATAACTGAAAGGAGTGGGAAAAAAACTTCTCTCTTTGTTACCTTTGTGCATTTGACAGCACTCTGGGCTAGATTGTGGATTTGCCATGGGCCCCAAGTAAGGTGCAGACCTGGGACTAGAGGAGCTCCACTTGAGTCCTGATTCTCCCTTGCTCCAAGAGAAAGCAAGCTGCACCAGCCCTTTGCTAGGCATAGTTTACGTCTGCCTCTGTGCTGGTTCATCTTCATTGGCTGGCACCTTTGGGGAGGGTGGAGTCAAGGCTTCATCTACTACCTTCTCAAAAGCCCTCCCTTATCAACTTCACATATTTTTCCCTAGCTGTACAATAGATGCTGAACTTCGTCACAGTTGACTGGTCACAGTATCCTGGGACCAACAGAACGTTTATAGGGCTATAAAGTGAATAATACTAGGCTTTGCCCACCTCTAACTTCTAGATTTTTTTCCTTTACAGCTAATGTTAGCAAGTGATCTCGTAAAAATTAACTTGATCTATAAGTGAAAAAGCGCTCCAGGTGTGCAACTGACTTCAGGTGAGTGGATCCCTGTGTAAGGGGACTGTTATCCCCTTACTAACATTCAGTGAGGGTGTTTTGGTTGCTAGCTCCCAGTACCAAAAGGGGAAGAGTGGATGGGAAATCAGAAGCCTGAGATTGACAGTCCCCAGGAACAATGGGGATAGGCCAATGCTCCAGGTCAGCCTGATTGACAGGGCAGACAGGCTAATCAGAGAGTCAGGAGGCCAGGGGGGTCCCGTCCTCTGTGTGAGCTGGAATTGCCTGGGTCAGACAGAGTGGGGTGAGAAAGCAGGGGCCCAAGCTGAGCTGCTGTGAGCAGAGCTGCAGCCCCAAAGCCAGAGCACAGCCCAGAGAGAGCAGACCTGCTCTGGGAGCAGAGCTACAGCAACCAGAGCCAGAGGGGCCAGAGAAGCAGCCCAGGGAGCAGGTCAGTGCTGGGAGCAGAGTCACAGAAGCAGCCTGCAGAGCAGATCCTGTGCTGAGAGCAGAGCTGTAGCAACCAGAGCCAGAGAAGCAGCCCAGGGAGCTGAAGGAAGAGCAGCAACAGCAGCAGCCATGCTGAGGCAGAGTGGAGCTGGAGCTGGGGCTGAAGCAGTCTGGAGCTGGGTGCAGTGAGCAGCTGGGGAGAGTGAGGGGGACCCTGGGCAGTGGGCCCAGCACAGGGAGATGCCTCAGCCAAGAGGCTCTGCAGGCCAGACTTGGAGGGGGATCGTAACCCTGACAGGGCGGGGGCAATGCTGGGGAGAAGGCTCCTGCCAACTAGAGCCTGAGAGTGTGTGGCCACCGCCAGAGCAAGTGTCCAACCCACAGCATCCCTGCAGCACAGCCAGGGCCTGAGGAGAAGGCCTGGGACCTACAAGGAACTGCCCTGACATTCCAGGGACATTGTTTGTGATGTTTCCTGCCACAGAGCGGGGTAATGTGTTTCCTTTAACCTTTTCCATGTTTCCTTATTCCTTTTTAAACTAATTGTTAATTAAATAAACTGTATTGCTTTAAATCGTATGTAATGAAAGCATCCAGTGCAGAGAGAGCACCCCGGAGTGGGGACACTCCAGCCCCTGACCTAGGTGACCACAGCAAGGTTGGGGGTTGAGCCCCTCAGGAATCCTGGGCCCAGCCTTGTTGGGGTCACAAGGACTCTGCCAGATAGGAGAGTGCAAGGGGAGTCCTCGAGGCAGGGAGGTCTCTGGGTAAAGGAAGTGGGAGCGAGGACTCAGATCCTTCCACTAGCCCATTTCACCAGGGTAGTGCAGAAGCCAGGAAAGTTCCCCACAATAGTGGGATCATTCCCTCGCTTATACCTGTAATCATGTAAAGTCATCATATCACTAAAAACAAGTTTTCAGAGAAGTTTGTAAAATAATGGATATCTTCCATCTACAAGCGTAATAACAGGAAGAAATCCTGGCTCCAATGAAGTCAATGGGAGTCTTGTACTTCACAAACCTTACCTAACTAATCCTCACATGACAATCACCATGTGGTAGGTTTCATAACTTATATTTTTATCCCAGAAGGGATAATTATGAGCGTCTAGTTTGATCTCCTGAGCAGCACAGGGCTGTGGAATGTTACCCAGGAATTTCTGCATCAAGATCAAGTAGCAGATAAATATTACTTCCATGTTATAGATGGGGAAACTGAAGTTAAATGGCTTGGCCTTGGCCAAAGAAGGCCTCATTAATCCTGTTTAAGCTACTAAACTGACTGCTGTAAGCATGATTGTTTAATACAGTTGGTCCCCAAGGAACGACACCACATAGTTTGCTTCTGTTTGTTTGAATTAGATCCAATTGAGTTAATACCAGGTAAATCGGCTAATTTTAGCTCTCATAAGGCAAAAGAGCTGGAATAACATTTTCAAAAAGTGACTAAGTGACTCAGGAACTTAGGAGTCTAGGGTCATTGAAAGTCAGTGGGATTTAGGAACCTGTCTCTTTTGAGACCGGGATTCAGATACTTTTGAAAATGTTATATGCAACTGATCTCTAGATAGTTTCCCTCTCTTCTAGATAAAACACATTTGCTTACGGATACTAATAGCAAGTTATTTAACTGCATCAAACCAGGCACCCTTCAGTTCTTTCATTCAGGAATTAAGAATGCAAGATTAGAATAAGAAATCGTCTGGTTACCATATCATCGAGAAAGGTGGGCTGCTGTCTTCCTTTCGGGTCGAATTCATTTTCCCGAAGTCTGATGCCAACATAATCTCCCCTAAACGCAAGAGAGCAGCTTTGAGTTACAGCCTGTGCTAGGAAATCCACTGCATTGGAAGATGGAGTAAGACAACTCTCACAATCAGGGCTGTGTAGTTCAAAGCTTCACAATCTGCAAGGTTCAGCAGATATCCCAGCTGCCGATGGCAGCCTCCTTCTGACATGGAAAGCCTGTTATTTTTGCAATCTCAGCTTCCATCTCTATACTCTGAGCTATGGACCTGGCTGTCTGCATCCCCCGAAGGCTTAGAAATAAAGGGAGAGGGCAATGGTAAGCAGAGTATTCAGACTGAGGTCCTGCTTGGGACAGGCTTCGCTGGCTATTTGCTGGTGTTGCTGTTGCAATAAAAGCAACGAGCATACAGTAGGGATGTCACTGCACAACCACCAGCCTGAAATGGCTGCTTCATTGGGGTTTGGGTTTCTGAAGCTGCAACCTGCACTCAGACTGGGGCGTACTCATTCAAACAAGGAGCCTCAGTGAAGTCAGCTGTGAGCCTCCTATTGAATATAATGGAAGTTGAATTACATCCCTGGAGAAGCTGTACATGGAGAGGAACCCAGACTCTCTGGATCTAAGAGCAGGACTTTCTACTACGCGAGGTAAAGGATGTAGCCTGTTAGCTTAAAGGCAGTAATTCTAGTGCCCAGACCCTACCTGTTTGTGTGGTGCAGGCACTAGACAGGAACCATAACCCACACTGCCAGCATGAGTTCTCTATGTGCATAGCTCAGGGCAGTGGTAGGCTCTGAATCATGGAGGTTTACCTATCTAGTGCATATAAAAGGAGGACAGTGGGAGCTGGTGAGCATGCCCAGGGAAGGCTTCCCAGACTTTCCACAAGGGAAAGCCGGAGGACACATGTAAGGTATGTCGGACAGGACCTTTAGAACACAGTCATTGCTAGCTATAATGCAGTATGGGAACTACCTGGCAGTCGGTACTTACAAGAGTTTTTCAATCTTTTTTTTTAGGCGTTTCCTTTCCATGGATGGGGGAGGAGTGTTCTAGTTGGTGGGGAGGCTGCCGCAATCCAGACCGTGTACTAAGATCCAGCTTAAAGAGTAGAAGGAACAGAAAGACAGATCACTGTGTGTCAATATCACAGGGACTGAACCAAAGCCATCGATGAATTGGCACAAACTATTTCAATACCCCTGCAAAAACATGGGCGCCGCAGAAGTGGCAGAGGAGTAATATGCCAGTGGGGATGTAACAGGAAAGGAAAGCAGACAAGACGTTCTGGTAACACAAGTAAACAACAGCCGTAACAGTTCGTGGTATCCTTGGGCCAAGCCTTGAACGTGAGGGTGAGGAATTTGACCATGATGTGAAATGCGGCAGGAAGCCAGTGCAGGGATTCAAGCAGGGAGGGGCAACATCTCTTTTAGGTAGGACACCTATAAGCTTACGTGTTTCTAGAGCACCCATCACAGCAGCATCTACATAGTTAAGTAATTTAGATGTGTCTAGTATTGTCCTCCATACAGGGCATCAGAACAGATCCTGCTCACCAACTCTCCCACCTCCTAAGGCTTTTCCTGTTTCTCCATCCACCTAATGTGGGAGTATTAGTAGTCCCTGAGTGACAGGACTGGAAAGGGGGGCAAAGGAGATGTTTTTGGTTGAATGGGTTGGAAAGAAGACAGGCTGGACAGGAGAAGGCTACAGCAGGCCAGGGTGAGGATAACAAGAGTATGAGCCAAAGTTATGGCAATGTTTTGTACACGATTCACAAGTCAAATTACATGCATTACTTCCCCTCGACCATGGGTTTACAGAGTTCATGAAACCACAAACATTTAGGTTCAAACATGCAGTAAGAACGCTGTTTATATGTGTGTGTAATGTACCCACCAACGCTGTATTTAGGTGCCCTCTTTAATAGGCATCAAAAACGACAGCACTTATGTACAGCATTAGCACAATTGCTAAAAAAAAATGCCAACACAGCTGCTTGCCATGAACCGATTAAAATAGCACAACGATTCCTGTAAATATTCTGGGCCAGATCCTCATCTGCTGTAAATCAGTGTCATTTCATTAACTTCAATGAAGTCAAGAGGATTGAGATGATTTTTTCCATCTGAAGCGTGGCCCCAATGTTTATTAATGCAGCATTTAAGAACATTGTGGCTTGGCCAGATTGCATACACCAAATAAATAAATGAACCCTTCCATTTAATTAAGGAGGGGGTTTCAAAGCAGTTCAGAGCATGTCAGATTAAGGAATCCAAGGCCTCCCTTTTGAAAGCTGCTCAAAAAAATCACACTATCTTTCTGTCATTTGAGAGTCCCTCAGAAAAAGGGAATCCACTGATAACTGTAAAGATGCTAAGAAACATAATTATCTAGTTATAATCCTACCGACAGGAATGTATACCGTCTTTTTACGCACACACACATGCACTTATATGAGAAGTAGTCCATTACCTGCGTCAGACTCTCTGTCTTGTACAACGGTGATTAAAAGGATTGGGCCTTTGGAACTGCTCTATTTCCTGGTAGCTTTAGGATGGAATTCACTCTTGATGCTGTTGTTTCTCCTTTGCCTCTGCTGCAGCTGAAGGAAACTAGGCTACTGCTTCACACAAAGCTGAAGCTTTCTTCTGTTGCTTAGAAACAATGCTCTGAATGGAGAGAAATAAAAAAATAAGTGTGTGCCCTAAAGTGGGGCTCTGGGCCTGGCATCTAAGTGATCCTTTTACATGTCCAGGCATTGGGTTTCGCAGGGGAATGGCTGGCCTGAAACACTGACAACTGGCTGACAAGGGAGATCAAGTCCCTCACTCTGAGCTGTGATGAATCTAATTGTTAGTAAAAGTAGCTACCTGTATGAAGCAGATGTGGGGGATGGGGAGTGCTAACTTACAAGGGGCAAATCCTGGCCCCTGGGAAGAAATGGCAACTGTCCCATTGACTTCAATGGAGCCAGGATTTCCCCTCCAGAGATTAAGGCTAATGTGACTAACTGAATCACCCACAATTTTAACCCAGTTTATAATTATACTCATGGGATCAGGAAAAATTCAAAAAAGCAAACATACCCCAAACAATCAAGAAAATCCCATCATTGCCACCCACTAAAATCTGGCTATGATATATCTCATAAAAGACCATGATCAACAGCAAATCATCAAACCAATTAGCTGGAAGGAAAGAAAGCTCAATCAGCTTATATTACAGTAGGTTTGCAGTTTGTGGACCACACCTTGTCATGGGGGAAAAGTTTGTTGTGCTCCAAGGACCCTGAGAACTATGCCAGTGTGAGTTTTAACTCCTGAGAAGGCCACACAAATTGGACAGGTCAAAGGGTAGGGAGGTGGAGCAAAAGGCCAACAACCTATCCTTATAAAAGAGTTAAATTATAGAAACACAAGGTAGCCATTCTGGTAAAAAGCATGATAGAGAAGGATGGAGGAGCCTTGTTTGTGCCCTAGATTGGATTCAGGGGTGAAAGTAACTTAAAGGACTTGCTGGTACTCCAGAGTCCTGTGGAAGGGGGTGAGGGGCCTCAATCAGAAGAGGCATGGCCTCTATCAGAAGAGGTGGGGCCTTTAAATCAGGATTTAAAGGGCTCGGGGATTCAGCTGAAGCTAGGGACTGGGCCCTTTAAATCACTCCCGGAGCTACCAGCTGCAGAGGTGGCTGGGAGCCCTGGGGTTTGGACAGGGGTGAAAATAATTTACATTTCTTACCCCATATGGTCCAATCACAAGCAACTCACCTCTCCTATGTACTTCATGGATCCCTCCCATTGCATGACATAGATAGAGAAAATAAAGCTACTAATACTACTACCAGTACTGTCTGTAATCAAACTTTACTATTGGAATATGCCTGAAAAAGTGAAAACTCACTGTCACATTTTTCTCTGTGTCTTCCCTCCTCCTCCAGCCAGGCTGCTGACACTAGGCTCTGTGCTTTCTCCCTGGCACTCAGCAGCTGCAGGGGCTTCCCTCTAGCTTGTAGCAGGGAGACTGGCTGAGGGAGGGAGAAGCCTGCCTCCTGCATAAGAACAGTTTAAACTCAGATGTTCCCTGTGCAGTTCAGTAACATTTCAAAGAGGATCTGCAAGCAGTTTGGACATCACAACCATGATTCTCTGCTGGGGAGAGAATGGGATAGATTTGAACTTGGAAATGGTTCCTGATTTTGATTGTGTTTGTTGTGTATAGGAGATCCCCTCATCCCAGGGGCAGAAAAGAACTGCCCTTGCCACGGTCACACACACACACCCTCCCCTCCCACCCACAACAAGTGGGAGTGAAATTAACAAGGATGCCAGAAACAACTTCAAACCTGGGTGCTGAACTGTGCAGGGAACAGCGGAGTTTAAACTGTTCTTATGCAGGCAGCAGCAGCAGGCATCTCAGCCAGTGTCCCTACTGCAAGCTAGAGCCTAGAGGAGAACCCCTGCTGGGGTCGGGGGGGAGGAATACAGAGCCTTGTCTGCAGCCTGGCTGGAGGAGGGGGACGGAGGAGACAAGAAACCAGTGTGACAGTGAGTTTTCCCCTTCCACCTGCTTTTATTAGCTCTGGCTACACAGCTTAAATCCAAATGCTTATATTTGTTGTGTATATTAGTATTGGAAAGATCCCCTCATCCCCAGGGTCAGACAGGGACTACCCCTGCCATGGTCAAACACACCCTCCCCACTCCCCCCAGCTACTGTGACTGAAATTAACAAGGATGCCAGAAACCACTCCTAACCCCGAGGGCTGAACCACTCAGGGAACAGCTGAATTTAAACTATTCTTATGCAAGGGGCAGGCTTCTCCCCCCGCCCTCAGTCTCTTTTTCTTACCAGTCCTCCGTACCCGCCCATACCGGTTTACTTTCACCTCTGATTGGATTATAATGTTGCCTCCAATAGAAAGCTGGCTGGGATGGCCCAAAGAAATCCAATGTAAAAATCGCCATAATATCATCTGATTTACTGTTATTAGCCACTGTCTAGTAAACACCCCATATATTATGTACCAAATTGGTACTGTATTTTCTCTTCTTCATTTTCCTTCACCTCTCCACTATCATCCAATCTCTTGTTCCAAGTCCTATGGCTTCATGCCCATTTTTTTCTGGAAAAGGACCTTTTCCAAAACAGGTTCCCATCAGGTTCTCCATTAACCTGATACTATAGGCTGTGACTATGCTAGTAATGGAGCTGGGTTCAACATCTGGGGTCTCAATCTGTTTGACACCAGTTTAACTCCATGGACTTCACTGGAGTTGCTTTAAGGAAATCAAGCTCCCAAAGACACAGCCTGCCCAGTGCCTCTCCTTCCTTTAAATAGGGTTGGCTGCTTGTGGAAATGGGACTAGCCCTGATGCAAAATGCAGACTATCATTCGAAGTGAGACTGAGCTGCATTGGGTGTGCGCCATAGTTTTACCCAGGTTACATCAGCATTCCAAGATTCTCCTGTGATGGGCTTCCACATGACCTACCACTGATTGTATTAGGGCGTTGTGTTTGTCTAACTTCGTGCAGTTACATCACCTCCTTGGTACAAGCCCATTGTTAATGAAGTCGCGGGAATCTGATTACATTTGCAATTCTTTGAGAACAGAAAGTGCAATAGAAAAGTACATTCAATTCTGTTTTCTACATCTGAGCCCTGGTCTACACTGGAAGGGGGAGGGGAGCGGAGGGGAATCAATCTAAGTTATACAACTTCAGCTACGTAAATAACGTAGCTGAAGTCAGTGTACTTAGATCGACTTACTGTGGTGTCTTCCCTGCGGTGAGTCGACTGCCGACACTCCCCTGTTGACTCTGCCTGCGCCTCTCCTGGTGCTGGAGCACAGGATTGACGGGAAAGGGCTCAGGGATTGATTTATCGCATTTATACTAGACGCGATAAATCAATCCCTGCTGGATCGATCTCTGCCCACCAATCCCGCAGGTAGTGTAGACATACCCATAGTGACCTATACTGCCAGTGATTCAGCAGGGTGAGCAAGGAAGC
This sequence comes from Gopherus flavomarginatus, assembly GCF_025201925.1. Lineage (NCBI taxonomy): Eukaryota > Metazoa > Chordata > Testudines > Testudinidae > Gopherus > Gopherus flavomarginatus. Next base: position 18,319,118 of record NC_066626.1, on the reverse strand, counting down.
AATTGGTCGCCTGTGGCCCATCATTTGTACACCGTGTAGCTATGAAATTGTTACCAAATCACAGAATTTCAGCCCTCACATGGAGCTTTGTGTAATGACCCAGCCATTCCCAGTCTCTGTTAAGGCCTGAGTTAATTGGGTCATTACACTAATTGAATCTATTTCCCTATGTTAAGTTCTCCTCACACCTTCTATGGGTCATCTTAATTATCACTTCAAAAGTCCCCCCCCCCCCCGCCCCCTGACGATAGCTCATCTCAATGACTCTTCCTGTTGGTATGCATACTTCCATCTTTTCATGTTCTCTGTATGTATAAATATCTCCTGTCTGTGTGTTCCATTCTGTGCATCTGAAGAAGTGAGCCATAGCTCAGGAAAGCTCATGCTGAAATAAATTTGTTAGGGTATGTCTACATCTACAATTTTGCAGCGCTGGTTGTTACAGCTGTATTAGTACAGCTGTATAGGGCCAGCGCTGCAGAGTGGCCACACTTACAGCAACCAGCGCTGCAAGTAGTGTTAGATGTGGCCACACTGCAGCGCTGTTGGGCGGCTTCAAGGGGGGTTCGGGGAACGCGAGAGCAAACCGCAGGGAGGGATACCTGCTTGCACGGGGGTTCGGGGAACGCGAGAGCAAACCGGGGAAGGAAACCTGCTTCCCCGCGGTTTGCTCTCGCGTTCCCCGAACCCCCCTGCAAACCGCAGGGAAGGAGACCTGCTTGCACGGGGGTTCGGGGAACGCGAGAGCAAACCGCAGGGAAGGAGACCTGCTTGCACGGGGGTTCGGGGAACGCGAGAGCAAACCGCAGGGAAGGAGACCTGCTTGCACGGGGGTTCGGGAAACGCGAGAGCAAACCGGGGAAGGAGACCTGCTTCCCCGCGGTTTGCTCTCGCGTTCCCCGAACCCCCCTGCAAACCGCAGGGAAGGAGACCTGCTTGCACGGGGGTTTGGGGAACGCCAGAGCAAACCGGGGAAGGAGACCTGCTTCCCCGCAGTTTGCTCTCGCGTTCCCCGAACCCCCCTGCAAACCGCAGGGAAGGAGACCTGCTTGCACGGGGGTTCGGGGAACGCGAGAGCAAACCGGGGAAGGAGACCTGCTTGATTACCAGAGTCTTCCTCAGGTATGCTGCGATACCTGCTTATTCCAAGGAAGGTCAAGAAAAGCGCTGGTAAGTGTCTACACTTGATTACCAGCGCTGGTGATCCTCTACACCCGAGACAAAACGGGAGTACGGCCAGCGCTGCAAACAGGGAGTTGCAGCGCTGGTGATGCCCTGCAGATGTGTACACCTCCTAAGTTGCAGCGCTGTAACACCCTCACCAGCGCTGCAACTTTGTGATGTAGACAAGCCCTCAGTCTCTAAGGTGCCACAAGTACTCTTCTTCTTTTTGCGAACACTGGTTTTTACTCTTCCTAACACACAGTTACAGTCTTCATTAGCAGATATAGGCCCCAATTCTTCAACTGTTTCTATGCAGAATTCCCCACACGTGGTCTATACGATTTTGTTTTTAAATTCTCATCTGATGCTTATTATTTGGTTCCACTTTTTTATCTTTTGAAAGAAAATCTACCTATGCACTATTGTGTTACAAAACTTGATTAAAAAAAATAAACGGAAACCACTCTTTTTAACCCCAAACACTCGCTGTTATTTTTGCAACAGACACCGAAGTATTGTACTCCTGCGTGAGAACAAATCGGATCAGAGACAAAAAAAGTGAAGCTGCCAGGTCTCTAAGCCAGGAGAAATCCAGCAGGGAAGCTGACCGTTCAGCGAGTGAAACAGAAAATGTATTTTACAAAAGCCCTTCCGCGTTAATGGTGTAAAGGTGGGAGCTGAAACAAAGGCAACGCTTCTCTTTCACACGGGCTTTTTAAGCGGATGGCGTCTCTCTAAAGAAAGGTCATTCGCACAGCAAAAGACTTGTGTGTTTCTGGGCTGCAGCTGCACCCCGGGAGCGGGGAACCAGCAGCCTGGGCTGCCCCCGCCCTGAAGGCTCGCAGGGGGGTGGCCGGGGCTCCTGCAGCTGTGGAACGATTGAAACAGCGAGGTCACGTGAGCCAGTTCAAATCGCAACACGCCCGCGAAGCTCCTATCCGCGGCCGAGCCTGGGCGAGCCCCGGCCGATCCGCTCGCGGCGCGGGGTGCCGCTCCGCCCAGGGACAGGCGCCTTTTAGGGCCGGGCAGGGGGAGCTGTTTTACCTTTACCACACAAAATCCATCCCGCTGTATTTCCAGGTTCCCCTGGGCAGGACGTGCCGAGCCCCCCGACTCCCCGCGGGGCTGGGTTGAAGATGTAGCCGCGGCCGTGCACGCGATCGGGTAAGTGATTAGCGAGCCCCGGGGAGCGGCGTGGGGAGCCCCCTGCGTGCCCAGGGCCGGCAGGGCTGCAGCCGGCGGAGATCTGGGGACCCCAAGAAACCCCTTCGGATCCCCCCATCCCCTGCTCGAGCCCGGGGAGCGACTAAATCTTCAACAATCTCCGCTGGGCTAGTTCCCCTTTCTCCGGGGTCTGCAGGGTTGCAAGGTAATAGGGTGACCAGAGAGCAAGTGTGAAAAATCAGGATGAGGGTGGGGGGTAATAGGAGCCTATATAAGAAAAAGACCCCAAAATCGGGACTGTCCCCATAAAATTGGGACATCTGGTCACCCTACAACCTAAAGAGGTTTCAGAATAGCAGCTGTGTTCGTCTGTATCTGCAGAAAGAAGGAGGAGGAATCCTTGGGGCACCTTAGAGACTAACCCATTTATTTGAGCATTAGCTTTTGTGGACATCCGATGAAGTGGGTTTTAGCCCACGAAAGCTTATGCTCTGATAAATGAGTTAGTCTCTAAGGTGCCACAAGGACTCCTGCTCTTTTAACGTAAAGAGAGAAACTATGTGAAGCAAAGCATTTGAAAGTCAGCAGCGTCTGCTGTGCAGGATTTGAGGTGGAGAGCGGGGGAGTGCAGGGCCGGCTTTAGGAAGTGCGGGGCCCAATTCAAACACTTTTGGGGGGGCCCTGGCAGGGATGACTTAAAAAGAAAAAAGTGTAAAAAAAAAATCCTTCAATTTCTTCCATGTATTATTTACTTTCCATAACTATATAAATAATAAAATTGTATATTATGTACATTGCATCATATATGCTGTTGATTGGTTATTAATGACTGCCGTTTCACATGTGTGGGTCCCTGCCACTCCCTGGGGGTGTGCACATGTTTGGGTCCCTGCTGCTTCCTGCCCCCCTCATTGAAGCAGATGTGCAGGTTACTGGCCTGGGAACTGCAGGGCAGCAGTGGACATGGGGCTGGTTGGAGGCAGGGCAGGGGCTGGTTGGAGGTAGGGTCTGGCTGCAGGCAGGGCAAGGGGGGCGGGGCTGGCTGAAAACAGGGGAGTGTGGGGCGGGCTGGCTTCAGGCAGGGCCACAATGGGGTGCAGCAGGGGTTGTCAGGGCTGGAGACAGGAGTATGGGACTGGCTGGCTTCAGGCAGGGGGGTGCAGCAGGGGTTGGCTGGAGACAGGGCAGGGCGGGCAGGGCAGGGCTGGTGCGGGCAGGGGTGTGTGGCAGGGGTTGGCTGGAGACAAGGCAGGGGGTTTGGTAGGGGCTGGCTGTGGGCAGGGGGTGCAGAGCTGGCTGCAGGCAGCGGGGGGCGGGGCTAGTGCGGGCAGAGCATGGGGTGCAGCATAGGCAGCTGGAGCCCCGGCCCTTTAAAAAGCCCCCAAACCCCCCATTATCCCAGGGCTCTGAGGGCTATTTAAAGGGCCCGGGGCTCCCCTGCTTCTACCCCGCCCCGGACCTTTTAAATAGCCGTGGGAGCCCTGGGGAATGCATGGGGGCGACGGGGCTTCGGCGGCTATTTAAAGGACTGGGGTGGCAGAGGCAGCTGGAGTCCTGGCCCTTTAAATAGCCCCCAGAGCCCCCCGCTTCCCCAGGGCTCTGGGGGCTATTTAAAGGGACGGAGCTCCAGCCGGGGGCACAGGACTTGTCGCGCTCCAGCCGGCGCTCCAGCCAGGAGAGCGGGGCCGCGGGGCTTGCGGCGCTCCGGCCGGCGGTCCAGCCGGGGCCGCGGGGCTTGTCGCGCTCCGGCCGGCGCTCCAGCTGAGAGAGCGGGGCTGTGGGGCAGCCGTGCTCCTGCCAGCGCTTTGGTCAGGGGAGCGGGGCCATGGAAGACCCCGCAGCAGACCTCAGCCGGGGTAAGTAAAAAACATTTAAAAGGTGCCTAAAGCGCGGGGCCCTCTTAGGCGCGGGGCCCGATTCCCAGGAATCGGGCGAATCGGCCTAAAGCTGGCCCTGGGGGAGTGTCTGTGAAACTCAGTGGTTTCATCCCCCTATGCCCCTTTTGTAAATTGCAAACATCCAAAGCTGGGGGAGGGGTTAGTGCTGTGATTGGGGAGGGATCCAGAGTTGTCCTGAGGGCAGCTCCTGGCAGGTTAAAGATTGGAGAGATCTTGATAGGATTGGAAGGGACCTCGAGAGGTCAGCTAGGCCAGTCCACTGCACTCATGGCAGGACTGAATACTACCTAAGCTAGGAGAGGGCAAACTATGGCCCGTAGGCCATATCCGGCCTGTCAGGGCTTTTAGTCTGGCCCACGGGATTGCCAGCTCCGTGGGGCTAAGGCAGGCTCCCTGCCTGCCGTGGTCCCGCACTGCTCCCAGCAGCAGCTGGCACCATGGGAGGAGGAAGGGCAGAGGGCTCTGTGCACTGCCCTCATCTGCAGACACTGCCCCCTGCAGATCCCATTGGCTGGGAACGAAGAACCGCAGCCAATGGGAACTTTGGGGTTGGTACCCGCAGGTGAGGGTAGCGCATGACAGAGCTGCCTGTCCCACCCCCAGGAGTCACTGCCAGACATGCCACTTCCGGGATTTGCGTGGGGCCAGGGCAGGCAGGGAGCCTGCCTTAGCCCCCTTGTGTGCCGCTGCCACCCTGGAGCCGTTGAAGGTAAGCGGTGCTGGGCTGGAGTCTGCACTCCAACCCCTCCAGCACCCTGCACCTGTTCCCCCTGCCCTGAGCCTCCTCCTGCACCCCAAGCCCCTGCCCTGAGCCCCCTCTCAGACTCTGCACCCCCTGCCCTAAGCCCCAAACCCCCTGCTGCATACTGCATCTGTCCTGTACACCAACCCCTTGCCCTGAGCCCCTCCCACACCGCAACCCCCTACCCCAGCCCTACATTGATGGCCCTACATTCAATTTCCCCACCCAGATGTGGTCCTCGGGCCAAATAGTTTGCCCACCCCGGATCTAGACCATCCCTGACCAGGTGTTTATCTAACCTGCTCTTAAAAATCTCCAGTGATGGAGATTCTACAACCTCTCTAGGCAATTTATTCCAGTGCTTAACCACCCTGACAGTCAGGAACCTTCCTTGCTGCAATTTTAGCCCCTTGCTTTTTGTCCTATCCTCAGAGGTTAAAAAGAACAATTCTCTTCCTCCTCCTCCCATGTACTTTAAAACTGCTACCATGTCCCCTCTCAGTCTTCTCTTTTCCAGACTAAACAAACCCAGTTTTTTCAATCTTCCCTCATAAGTCATGTTCTCAAGACCTTTAATCACTTTTGTTGCTCTTCTCTGGACTTTCTCCAATTCCTCCTCATCTTTCTTGAAATGTGGTGCACAAAACTGGACACAGTACTCCAGCTGAGGCCTAATCAGCACGGAGTAGTGCAGAAGAATTACTTCTTGTGTCTTGTTTACAATGCTCCTGCTAATACATCCCAGAATGATGTTCGCTCTTTTTGCAACAGCGTTACACTGTTGACTTGACTCATAGTGGACCACAAGCTAAATAGGACCCCCAGATCCTTTTCCGCAGTATGCTTTCCTTGGCAGTCATTTCCTGTTTTGTATAGATTCATAGACAGATAATCAAGACCTATCTAGATAATCATCTAGCACTTACGTAGATCAAGATCTCTAAAAAATATGTATATGTTGGGGCTTCTAACTCCATTTTTGTGCCTCAGTCTTGGGCTCCCATTATGCTCCAGAATTAACTGTGGCAGGGTTAGCACAATTCAAGGACCCAGTTTAAACACAGACGCCAACTCTGGAAACCTCTCCGTGTCGCCAGTCCCCAGCCCGGTCCCACTGACATCACAGCTGGTTATAGGATCAGACTTGTAGTTTGCTCCCCTGCAGACTGTAAAGTGGAACTCAGTCTTAACCGAGTTTCCTGATGCAGCTGATTCTGACAGCAGAGATGAGTGGCTAGGCACCGATCCTGTGAGTAGATGTAAATGCGGGGACTGTGGTACCAGAACAGAGCCCCACTGGGCTTGTGTGACCTGGGAAAATGAGTGGTCACTTTACCTTGAATGGTGCCCTACAGTATGTGCTAACTACTTATGCTAAACAATCTGTCCACCTTGCATTTAGCTGTGACACTGGGAGTACGGTCTTGTCTACACGTACATTTTATAGCGCTCTAACTTGCTGGCTTGGGGGTGTGAAAAATCACCCCCCTGAGCGCAGCATGATTGAGCGCTTCAAAGCGCTAGTGTGGACAGGCTCAGAGTGCTGGGAGCCGCCTCCCAGCGATTCCCCTCGTGGAGGTGGATTACCAGGAACGCTGGGAGAGCTCGCGTGCGACCACACTCACACTTCAAAGCGCTGCTGCGGGAGCGCTCGCACAGCAGCACTTTGAAGTTTCTAGTGTAGATGTAGCCTTCACTTTTCCCAGACCTGAAGAAGAGCTCTGTGTAGCTGGAAAACTTGTCTTTTTCACCAACAGAAATTGATCCAATAAAAGATATTACCTCACCCACCTTGTCTCTCTGGCATAAAATGTGTTAATTAACATGTTTCAAAGCATCTCCCCTTTTTCTAGCCCATTGGTTTAAATGGGACTGTGAGAGGATCCTGAGCAGTGTTGCCTCTGGGATGATTGGTTTGCTTTATATATATATATATATATATATATAGCTTAGTGATAGCCAGTTTCTTCCATACAGTTCTGCCCTGGTGTTGGGGCTGCTACTGGCTGGGCGGCTGGAACGGCTCTGCTAGAAACCTCTGCAAGCTCCACTGGGAAAACTGAGTCCAGGCAGGTTAGTGCACTTTGTGGTGTGTTTTTGGGGAGAGGGATCCCCAATCTCATGTGGTGAGTGGAAATAAGCATGATCCCTTTCAGTGCAATGGGAGGTACAAGGTGGCTCATTTACTGTGGGGCAGGCAGGGGGCCCTGGCCCACCATCACTCCAACAAACTAGGTTTTGTAAACATTCCGGATCATCAAGATGAATGGGTGGAGGGAAACCTGGACTTCGCTGTTTGATGCTGGAGGAAGTGATTTGCAAGGCTGGGTTCATGGAGCCGGAGTACATATTGAGGCTCTCTGCAATTGACTCCCCTGGAAACTTGTCTTTACAGGACAGGAAAATTCCATCAAGATCCACACATGAAGACTGGATTTAGTATTACACCTGCAGTGATTTTGGTGTCCATTCTCACAGTCTGGAAAAGGCAACATTAATTATAGGACATGGTGATGTGTAGGCTGTAGGGGAAAAGAGCTGATCTGGTGTTTTTGGCTCAGAAGTGTTTGTGTGGAAGGGGATAAAGATGGAGAAGCATTTCCCTTTTTGGGAGAGTTTCCCTACAACCGCAGCCTTTATTTTCTGAAAATATACAAGCAGTAACTCACTTCGCTCTCTTGTGCTCTCTCTCTCTTAGGGCTCTTCAACCATGGCGTCTCAGGAGGCTGTGGATACATCTTTTTTCTCCCTAAGTGGCGTTAGAGAACGGATGAGGGAGAAGAAAAATGGTCCTTTAAAGACCGCAAAGCTGAATGCTTCCCTTGTATCAAAAATCAAAACAAAAATAATAAGTGAGTGTCTGTTGTATTATGAAAGCACTTCAGGGCTCATATCAAGATCAGGGTCCCACTGTGCTAGGTGCTGTACATGCAAGTAGTAAGAGAGAGTCCTTGCCCCAAGAACTTACTTTCTTCCAGATTTAGACTGTATTACCCCCATTTTATAGTTGGGGAAACTGAGGCACATAGAGGCTAAGTGACTTGCTCAAGATCACTGAGAAAGTCTGTGGTGGAGCTGGGAATTGAACTCGGGTGCCCCAGCTCCTAGTACAGTGGCTTAACCACAAGACCACAACTGAAGAAGGCTAGGTTGGATTAAAAAAAATTGCCAGGTTTAGAGGGGACCTGAAGGCAGCTGTAAAAAAAATAAAATAAAATAAATTAACAAATGGAATGAAGGGGAAGTTGATAGTAAATGAGCATAAATCAGAAGTTAGGAATTGTAGAAAAATGATAAGGGATACAAAGAGAACTCGATAGCCCTCAGAGTTAAGGACAATAAGGAGGAGGGTTTTTTTTTTTTAAATATGCAAGGAACAAAAAGAATCTTAACAATGGTATTGGTCCATTACTAGATGGAAATGGTAGAATTATCAATAATAAAGCAGACCCGTGCTGTGATTCATGCAGGCAGCGGGGCCTTGGCTGGTGTAGATTTATTCTGGTAGCAGGAATAGGAGAGATTTAATGTAATATCTTACTTTTATTTTGCCTGTAGACAACTCTTCTATAGTTAAGGTCTCCTTAAAACACAATAATAAAGCTCTGGCACTGGCCCTCAGCGCTGAGAAGGCGAATAGCCAGAGGCTCGTCTTCGAGAAGATGTTACTGCAGAAAGAAGTGGAGCAATGTCACTTCCAGAATGCAACGCTTCGGCAAAGGCTATATTTTCTGGTACTGTGCTAACGCTTGAACTTTGTGGTTGTGGGGCAGTCGCAATCAGTGCCACTACCTCTGTACAGCCTAGCCAGGAAGAAAAAGAATGTAACTTAATTTTTGCCATCAAAACTTTTCAGAATTTACTAACCTATTTTTTTTTTAATCTTTTTAAAAAATCAATCCAAACATAGTATTGAACCTGGGTCTCATTCTCCCTAGCAGCTGTGCAGGGACAGTTACAACTCCGTCCTCTTGTGACGTAGACTAAGCCTACCTATGTGTCTGAACTGAAATACAACCCTGAACGGAGCAGAGTGATGACCCGGTACAGGCACTTTAAGATGGGGTTAGGTCATGTCTATACTGCAAGTGCAAACGGTGTGTTGATGGTGTTGTAACTGCGTCCTGGATATGGTGGTTTAATAGTTCAGGTGGCCCTTAGTTGTCCTCAGTAATCCCCAGTTGAGATGCTATCTCAAGGGAAGATACTAGGTTCCTGAGGGCTTGTCTATATAGGGAAATTGCCAGGGGATAATAATTCTGGTATAGCTGTGCAGGCCGATTTCCCCATGTAGTCACGACTAAGGGCTTGTCTATCAGACAAGACATGCAAATTGTCCGGATGGCTAAGTTCTACTCAGGTGCTTGCACCATGCCATCACCTTGGTATCCACACTCCTTCCAGCAGTATGGCATTTCCCAAATCTTCAGGGCAACCAAACCCATTCCCTCCCCCCACCTCTTCCCTCCCACCATATATTGTCAAAGGCCTATCCATAATATGAGCATTTTGCTTTAAATGATGATACTCCTCCCTCTCTTTTTCTCATATGCTCTGAGCAGTGAAATAGCTAAGTGTTGCTATTTAAACTATAATCGGTTGGCACCCTCTGAAATTAATGGGGCTGTTTGCCCCTCTCAGAGCTGTTATTCCAGGCAGCCCAGGCTCCCTGCATACTCAGGCATGCTTTGCTGAGTTGGTTTGCAATTGGATCATGTTTTATAGCTTTTTGTTGTAACCGAAGTCACCTGAGACTTGTTACCGGTGTGTAATTCCTGGGAGCTTAGTGTCTCATAGTGTGCCCTTGTTCCCTCGTCGGGCTGAGCGGCACTGCTTTCTGCTCCCAATATTAGCTTCTCTTCAGCTGTGTCTAGAGAAATTTTAAATTCCAGCCTTGTAAAACATGACTCTTCTGATACAGAATAAAACCCTCAAACAACTGGAAGCCTTTCTGAATGGTAACCTGCTGACGGCCATTAAAATGAGCAGACCTTCCGAGGTAGGTGGTGGGGCTCCGAGTACTTGTGTGTGTTTGGGAAGGAGTGAAATATCTGTGGCTCCTGTCCAAGGACTGCGCCTCACATCGTCGTTTGGAAATGCTACCTGCTTACTCCGCGCAGTACCTTGATTTTAGCTATATGGTAATGGCAGTGACCAAATTAAAGGGCCAGGTTGCAGCCAGTAGCTTCTGTTGGCCTTGAGGTAGATGTTTCCCCTTCAGATGAATTAGCTCAGCTGAACTTGTTTAACTCGAGTTGAAATTGCCAGTTAACACCAGTGTGGGCCCAGCCCAATACCTCTGGCTCAATATTAGCAGGATGAGTTACAGCCTGAAGGTCTCTGAGGCCTGGTCTACACCTAAAAATTAGATTGACCTAGCTCCATTACTCAGGGCTGTGAAACATGTCATGCCCTGTGTAATGTACTTAGGTCAATCTACCCCCCCCATTGTAGACCCAACTAGGTTGATGGATTAACTCCTTTTGCTGATGTAGGAGGTGTCTAGGCTACAACTGCAGCACCATAGTTATGCTGCTGTCGTGTAGACATACCCTGAGCTAAGACCTCGTCTAAACGTACAAACTGGATCTCTATTGGCATAGTTAAAGTGGACCAAGCTCCCCTAGCGTGGATGCAGTTATAGCTGCGTAGCCTATTCCCACGCAGAAAGGGGAGTAAGTTATACTAGTGTAAGGTGCCTTTATACTGGTATAACTGTGTCTACGCTAGGTTGTTGTAGTTTAAATATGTCGGCAAAATATCACCTCCCAAATGACATAGTTACACTGGTGCAAAATCTGTATGTAGAGCAAGCCCCTGTATATATCTGACACCTTTCCAGGTTAGGCACCCTGAGAGAAGGCTGGCCATACTCCACAGGCTCCAAGCTTTGCCAAGAATCCCAGAGGGGCTGGTTGTTTGCTAAAGAAATCTACCTCTTTACAGAAGGGACCGTCTTTGGTGTGTGTTTGCAGAGTGCCTAGCACAGTGGGGTCCTGGTTCATGACTGGGGCTCCAAGGCGCTATGGCAATACAAATAGTTAATAATCAACCGTGGCAGAATTTCCCATGTGGAAACTTTGAAATACCATCATTAGGTTTCAGAGTTGACACCCCACTGAGTTGAACAGGAATGATTCACAGACCCCTTGGAGCTGCTACAGACTCAATGAGATCATGTTGCGTCTCTTCATACTGGGAAGATAAACTTCCCAGTTATAAGGGCTAGAAACTTTCTCACCTGAGAGAGGCTAGTGCAGCCTCCCAGTACCGTCTCATTCCTGGCTTGTTCTGTTTTACTTTTGGAGAGGGCAATTTTGTATGAAGGTCTTTAAAACAATATATATAATAGATATAGATAATCCCAGTATTACCATTTTCAATGTCAGAATGCTCAAAAGTATCTATGTACTATATAAAGTGCCAGTGTGTAATTTCCCACGGGTTGGCATCCAAAAAAATCCCTTCCATAAAACCAAGATCAGAACTTGTGCCGCTCCTACACAGTACAATGTGTTTGTTTATTACAGAAACCTTAACAGACCATGCCATTTTCCCACACTCTAGTACCGGTCAAGTTCTCTGCCATTATCTGAGAGACAGAACAACACCATTGTTGAGGGCAGCTGGCCTGATGATCTCACAGATGCACAACTTGGGGTCTCTCCACTTGCTAGGTAAGCCTGAAAATGTTCAAATGAGGCTAAGATCATGTATGTAACTTTAAACATGTCAATTCAATAGGGCTGTCCATGTGCTTCACATTATATACGTTTCAGTGCTTTGCTTGATTGGGACCTAGGTTTGTAAAGCACCATGTTTCTTTGCAGTGCTGTGTTATTAATCAGTAAAGCCTATTTCTTGTATGGTGCTTTTCATCAGTAGGTCTCAAAGCACTCTTACAACGGTCAGTATCACCCCCATTTTACAGATGGGGAAACCTGAGGCACAGAGTGAGTAAGTGACTTGCCCATGGTCACCCTGCAGGCCAGTGGCAGAGCTGAGACTAGAGTCCAGGTCTCCTGAGTCCCAGTGTAGTGCTGTCTCCACTAACCTACTGCCTCTCTGTGCTTAAGAGTAAATGCTTAGCTGTAACCTACGCGTGAGTGTTTTGGGAAATGCCGTTGCAAATATGATCTGTTCTTAAAACAGTACATCTGAAAATCTGTTTCTTCCTTGTCGTGTCCCAAGTTCAGGTCCTAGTATAACCCCAGCACACTATCGTTCAAACCTCTGTCCTGGATGGCCCTGCTTCCACCTCCCTTCAGATTTTGTTTTCTCCCACAGAGGCTGTGCCCCAAGAGACACATGCTTTCCCCTCTATGTGAAATGACCGCTCAGCAGGGATCAAATCTGGCCACACTGGCACATGATCCTCTTTGCTTCGGCATTGTAACCATTCAGGAAAGCACTTTGGCACATCCTTGCCGTGACGGACATGCCGAAGTGCTGTCCCAAGTCGGGGTGGTGTCCTGAAGCAAGGTCTGGAGACGTGTGATCTGCTCCGTTACCACTTTTCCTTTGATCACCTCCCTTTGTGCTGCAGAATGACAGTGATGCCGATGAGGGTCCCGGTGTGCGAAGTAGATGACGGGGAGGGACGCCAAGGCGGTAGCTCCACAGGCATGCAGACGTTCCTGCTAGGGCTCCAGACATCCGTTCCAGAGCAGCCGGGTAAAAGCAAAACCACCACCTCATGCCAGCTCGTTGAGGAGCCGTTAGCAAACCAGGAGAAAAACGGGCAGAGGTTGAGCGAAGGAGGTGAACCGGAACCTGCCTTTCTTGACTCTCGTCTGATTTTTGGAGGTAAATTCCATCTTTGTCTGTGCTCCCAGGACAACTGTTGGAGTGCTTCAGTGCAGTACAGGCTGAACAGATGTGCATTTAACTCGTCCGCTTGGACGCTGTGATTGTATTGGTGTTGTGGGAATAATAGTGATAGTGCTGGAACAAAGCTGGGGCTGCCAAGGACACCGTGGTTGTTGCTGTGCTGAACATCATGGCTACGGTAGAGACTGAGCTCTCTTAAGACTTTCAGTAGCAATTGCTACAGTGTGGAAGTGCTTAGGGAGAAGAGTATGGGCCCATACTTTGGGATCCGACCATTTTGTGCCAAAGACTCCCACGACATGCAGATAAGCCCTTCTGATTCTGGTTCATGTACATTCCAGCCAGTTTATGACCATACAAACCATGAGAACTTTGCCCGACGCTGAAGAGTTGAATCTCGTCGATGTTGTTCATGGTTTTGTCTTACTGATATGTTGTTTTCAAATGCTTCTGATTGGGTGACGTGCTTTGTTACCATTCAAGGGTCTTACTCTACCATAGGCTGGACCAATTTTGTACGGCGGTGACACACAAAGGGTACGGCTGCCCTGCACTCAAGAGGTGCAGCTACACCGTGTAAGGTGGACACACGGTAGCTTTGCTCAAACTAGCACGCTCAAAATAGTACTGTTGTCACAGCGGCGTGGATAGCTGCCCAGACTAGTTCCCCGAATACATACCCAGGGCCCTGGGCGGGATTGTACTTGCGTGGGTAACGTGTCAGGTCTGCCTACACATGCTGCAGTGGCATCTCCTGAGTGCAGTGTAGATATACCCTTAGTTAACATGTGTAGCAATATTTTCCAGCAACTGACTTTCGCCTGATGGCTGAATTGCCTTGGATAATGAATCCTGTGTCTCCCCATCTCCCCCGTATGTGTGAACAGCGCCTAGCACAGTGAGATCCTGGTCCATGCACTACCACAATACAAATAATAAAATGTTCTGATTTGGATTCTGAACCTCCCCAAATACCCGGCGTGTTGGGGTCTGGGATTGTGCTTTGGGCCATTCTGCTGTTTTGAGGAGAGCTAAATAAGCATCCCTGCAGCACAATTTGTTGATTCTCCACTAGAAAAGCACAACCTTGTCTTATGAAAGAGATGCCACTGTCTGTCCTGTGGGGTCTATGGTAATGTGAGAGTCACAGATATGAGTTGATGAGACTTTTCTGGTGCTGCAGAAGGTGATTTGTTGTCTGCCATGTTGACTTTAGGATGATATGTAGATATCTATATATTTTTTTCATTGTAGAATCCTCGTCATGTACCCCACAAAGTTCTGAAAGTTTCCCGGTATCTACTCTGGCTAATAATCTTTCTCTGCCTCAATGTGAGAAGATTACAAGATCATGTAGTGATAGTGTGGTCCACCTGCATGGACACATAACTGAAAGGAAGAAACGTGTCACTGTCTTTATGACGAGCACCCCATCTTCTGCCATGGACGTACCCCTAGATATCAGCTCAAATCATGCCTCGAAATGGAGCGTTGGTGGGGACAGCTGTGCCAGTAAAACAAGCATGCTGGTCAAATTGAACTCTCTCAATCTCTTGGATTTGCCTTCGGAGTCCGATCGCTATCCTAAACCAGAATCCCCAGATAAAGGGCTCCCCCGTGACCTGCTGCAGCCTGAAGAGACTCTGTGCGATGCTGAAGTGGATCATAACTTCAGCCGAGTTGCTGAGTTTATTACATTGGAAGCCAAAAGTCAAAGTAATGGCCAAGCCAAAGCCGCTGAAATGACAGTTGTCAAAAAGGTCAGGAAGGGCAAAAAGAAAAGAGATGCGCTTAAACTCCAGCCCAAAAGTAGTTGGGACGTACTCCGTGAAGAAGAGAGCCCCCCGAGTTCTGCAAAGGTATCCAAGGCGAAAGGCTTGAGCGGGAGCAAATCGGAAGTGCACAAGCCCGCGTGGCAGACTCCTGGGGATGCTTTGGAAGAGGTGTCGTTACAGACGAGCAGCGGCTGTGCTGCGGGACAGAGTGATAAAGCCAAGGATTGCAGAAGAACGCATGTGTTGAATGTAGGGCAGTTGAAGAAGGTGGAAAAAAAGGTCTTGTTACCACAAGAAATTAATCAAGAGTCTTTTGCTGAGAGACTGAGTAGTATGGAGAGCCAGTTCCAAAGTCCACACTCTGCCTCGTTAAGTCATAAAGCTCCATTAGGCCATGGTGCTCCTCAAAGTCCACCGCGCTTGGAAAAACAGGCCTCCTGCATACCAGCTTTGCAGCAGGATTTGCTGGGTGCGAACGTGAAATGCGCAAAACCAAAAGCACCCAGGAAGACCATTAGAATGAGCAAAGCAGATGACTGTAGTGAGGGGAACGTGCAAAGCAGTACCAAAATGCCAGAGGCCAAAGCAGGCAAAGCTGAATGCCAGGCTAAAAAAGGGCAGAAGAGCAAGAGAAAAACGAGCAAAGAGGGCAACTGTAACCCTCAGAGAAGCGAAGCAGAGACTTCTGGTCCCTATGCAGACGTGCAAAGTGTGGATAAAAACACCGATAAGGATTCATCAAGTAATACCAAACCTAGCCGGAAAACGTACACTGTGTCTCCTCCCAATCTTATGGGGAGCTCAGTTCCTGTCCTGCCAGGTTTAAAGGGGGGTGACATCACCTGCTCTGAGTGTGTTCCTGAGAGCAAAACGAACAAGGTCCAAAAGGCTCAGAGAACCTCAGCTGTTCAGAGCAATAAAAAACAGAGCAGCAGTCCCATAGAGGTGCTGGACAGAGTCACCAAGGGTATGAATGCCTTAAGGGAAGGGGCTGATTCCAAATCTAAGACTAGGAGAAAAACCTATGTTGTTGACCCTCCAGAGGCTCACAATGAAGGCAGAAAGAGTTTTGCTTCTGAGACTAGAGGCATAGCAGATTCTGCCTTCAGTCAGGCTGGTCCAGTGGAACAGAATTTTCTGCCTGTTACCGTTTTCAAAACGGAGCCCAATTCCTACCTGGAGGCACTGATCAGTGAGCCAGGCAGGACAAATTCCATGGTGGGACATCCAGGCCTTATTGATTTCTCCTCTGCAGCCTGTTCTGAAGCTTTGGCCTTCAACCCCTGCAGCAAAAGTCTGCCACGCTTGAAGCCCCCGACTGCTGCAGACCACAGAATTGCAGACAAATCCTCTGCTCTGCCACAAAGCTCTGCGATTGTTAAAGAAAATTACACCGAGCAGACATCGGGAGGCAGTTGTGGGTGGAAGAAAGCAAAGGCCAGTTCAAAAGACCCTTGCCAAAGCGCAGCCTCGCCAGGAACTGGTAAGTGGCGGGGTAGAGGTAGAGGAAAGGGATTACCGGGAATGATTAGCATATTGCCTGTATAAGGGAAAGGTAGAAGTGATTATCGTGTAGTACGATGAATGCTTTGATCATTACTATTTCAAACACAGGTTATGTATGAATCTTGGGCATTTCTGTTGCCTTCCATCATCTGAACGCTAACTGCAGAAAAATAAAAGTTCTGCTAAGTTGGGGCCTTATTCAAAGCCTGTTGAATTCCTTGTGAGGCTTTCCATTCAGCAGGTTGTGAATCCAGCCACTAGCCCTTAGAAGACATTACCTGCGCCTCGATTTGGCTTCAGTGACTTGGGATTTCGTTTATATTTTTGCAAGAATCTCTGGATGCTGTTTTGGTTGTGGGCAGGGAAAGGTTGAGGGCCACTGCTACAGGGATCTCTTCCTTTTGCCTCTGACGTTGTGCCTCTGCATCTTGACTGTCTGGCAAGATGTTGATCACTTGAGCAGCTTTTAGGTGGAGAACAATATGAACTAGCCCTGATCAGTGCCTGCATTGTCTTTGCAAAGAGCTCGATAGAACT
The DNA here is from genome assembly GCF_025201925.1 of Gopherus flavomarginatus. Classification (NCBI taxonomy): domain Eukaryota; kingdom Metazoa; phylum Chordata; order Testudines; family Testudinidae; genus Gopherus; species Gopherus flavomarginatus. The sequence goes on along the minus strand of NC_066626.1, from coordinate 18,302,502 downwards.
GGCCGGGAGATGGGCTCTTGTATGGTTTAAAGCTGAGTGGGAGGGTTCAGATCCTTGTTGTTGCTGTTGCCTAAAGATGGTTTCACTGTAGGGTTAACACGAGTTACTCAAGTTCGCCTCATTTGAGTGAGAGCGGCTGCACTGGCCAGTAACATCTGAGCCCCCCTGGGCACTGTGCTTGCTCCTGTGTGGCACTGACTTCTGGCGACACATTCCGTGGTTTGCACACTGCAGGAAACTGAGCCATTCAAGGAATTCTTTTCCAGTGAATTGTTGGAAAACTTGTCTGTGCTTTCTGGGCACGAGAGGGAGGAATGTGGGATGGCTGCCAAGAACCAGCAGCTTCTGAGTCATGCTAGCCTGTGTCCACACTGCAGAAGTGATTGGGTTAGCAGCTGACGGGTTGCACTTGCTGGAGCCCCCTTGGGCTGGCCCACTCGAGTTAAAAGCACCAGCGCACTTCAATTCAGGCGTTTTGATTGTGGAAGGGACTCAAGTTAGGGGCATTGTTCGAGTTATAACTTGAGTTGGTTTTGCAGTGAAGACAAGACCTGAGAGAGAGACTAGAGCTGGGATGTTTGAAGAGAACTCAGCATTGGCTCCTGTTGAAGTCAATCACAGTGGAGTTAAACCAGTGCTGAGCACGTATAAAACTCCCCCTCAATTGGGCTGAGATGTGAGCCCCTTCAACCTAATGGGCCCTCAGAAAAAAAACACATTTTTTTCCAGACCACAGCTTCATCCTTAATGCTGGCCCTTTGCAGAGCAATCTGTGCTCGTGGGAACTCCACATGTTCTCCTTACTTTGTTGGGGAAGCAGCAGAACGCCAGCTTTGCTGGAGAGACGTTTAAACGTTTCTCCAATCTGGGGGAAAATGCTCCAACAACTTACTGCACTTGCTTCCTCTTCTGACCTGAGTAGGGGTCTCCATGCTCTGGGTCGGTGGAGCTATCAGGAGTTAATGGAAGCAAAGAACAAAGTCGTAGTAATATGGGGTCTTTGTAGATTCTTCCAGAGTTAACCCCAGGGTTTAGCATTTCTGTGCCTCTCATAGAGTCAGTCTGATAGCTCATGTGCCCCTGTGAACACACAGGATGGATCTAGCTGCTTAGACTCATGGATACGCTCTGAGGCCTTTAAGGCAAATACTGCACTGAGGGTGATTAACTGTTGCTACAGAGTTTTTATTTCCATGTCTCGTGCATTAAAATAAGAGGCATAATTTTGTATAGAAATACACACAAACTCCACGCCAGAGGCTGCTGACACTCTTACTTGATAAGGGATCCTGCATCTCCAGTCATCTGGTTTATTCTGAAATGTGCCCGTTCCCCTCACCCAGACAATGTGAACTCCACGTGGAGTTCAATTTTAGCTCCCCCTCAGCTCTCTCCCAGTCTCTTGCATTAGAGGGCGTAAGGCGTCTGAAGAAGGGAAAAGTTTAATAGGCCTAGTAGTTTAATTATGGCTAATGGGGCCATGTGCAGCCCTCATTCCACTTGTATAAGCTCCCACTGATGATCTGAGCAGGGCTGGGGGAGATGTGCACATAGATAGGAGTCAGTTAGGGGAGAGGGTCTGTTACTACTGGTTACTCAGCAAAAAGATGTGTGTTTGTTTTTTCCTACAGCGTTTCAAAATCAGGCTGGTTTGAAAAGCAGAGTGGACTCTGCAAGGGTGTTTACCTGTAACTGGAGGTCTGGAAGTAGCATTACGCTGATTTCCCCCTCCCATCCCCCAGGCTTGCTAATTTCCCTTGGGAAGGTTTTCAGTAGATGCTGCAGTTACATCCAGGTTTCATAGTTAGCTCTGGAATTCTCCCAACTACGCATCCTCGATCGCACTTCCTTAGCTCGTACCCCCCTGCTGTGTCTTTTAGATAGTCCCTGCCCCAAGGAATGTACTGTCCAGAACTTTTTGTACATACAATACGGTCCTGCTGCTGACTGGGGCTTGTCGGCTCTACCGCAAGGAAAAATTACAATATTACAAAATAAAAAAACTGGCTTTTGAACAATAATCCTGGTTTTGGACCAAAGGGGGTGGAGAAACATCCCAACCTCCCAAACAGTTGCCTGTGTTCGAGGGTGAAGGGAAAGGTGCTAGATGCAACTTTCAGAGAACTCTGGCTGGACATTACTCATTCTCTTCTCCACTCGCAGGTGATGTCTCAGGGTGGATTTAAATGGGCTTTGTCAGGGAATCAGCAATATTTTGAATAAATCCTTTCAAATGTCCCTGCCTTTACAGAGAACAAAGCCCTGCAAGATCTGACCAATGCCAGCTTTCGGTCATCCATCAGTTCAGAAGAGTCTTCGGCACGTCCGACCAGACAGAGGCGGGACCCGGCTTGCTATGCAGAACCGAAACTCAATAGGTCGGTATTTCTAACCCCACAGCGCCTCCCCTGCACACTTGTGTTCTTGTTGAAATGGGCTTTTCCTATGTGGCATCCTCCCCCACTGCTTGGCATGCCCTCCCCAGTCTGGTGGCTAGACCTAGTCCCTTCCCTACCTTCATCCAAATCCTCCTAAAACAGTCTCTTGCCCACAAGACGTGATGGGGAACCAACAGAACAAAAACACATGGCTCCATAAAATATGTGTCTGCCTAGACAAACCTCTTACACCTGTTGTCTTCTCTCTGAAGTCAGTGGGAACTTGCTGAGTTGAGAGTCTACCTGCATGATCCCTTTGCAGGATCGGGCCCTTCCTGAGCAATTGTGTGTTCTGTGTTGGTTTGTGGCATCCACTTGTATCATGTTGAATTTAGGCCACAATCCTGCCTTGGGATCAGTTAGCACAGATGCCTGCGTGGCATCCTGTAGACTTACTGTCCAAGAGTTGATGACTAGCACAACCCTTTGCTAGGTTTATTACTCACCATTATTTTTTAATTGCTGAAATTTAAATCACAACCCTATAAAACCCATCCCTGTAAGTAAGAAATCTCTAAACTGTAATATTAAGTAGGTGGAGGGATAGTAGAAAATAAAATTCCGTTTCCTAGTTATACAAGGAATAGGAACAGAAAGCAACATTTGTACTTCACTGTCTTCTGAGACATCCGAAGCCATTTTGTATATGTATATTAAAGATATTACAACAAGGGCCATTGATTCAGTCAAGTTCCCATGACGGGGGCATTGTTTTTTCAGTAAGCAGAATATCTGAGTAGTTACAAAACAGTGACTGATTTCTCTAAAGATGCTCTAAAAACTCAGTGCATCAATCTCTCCAGCATAGGGGCATCTTCTCACTGCGAGGGGCTCTCTCTTTTGCATCTCACCAGCTATCTTCAGGCCTTGTCTACACTTGAAAGCTGTACTGCTTTAACGATACCGGTACAGCCATAGACTTACCGCAGGAAACCCAGTGACCGAGCCAGGCCCTAGCAGCGGGGAAGTGGACAACCCTGCAAATGAAACACCAAGGCATCTAATACTATCTAAGAACTAAAACAACTCCAACTAACCTAACCACTACAATTACAGCAACTAATTACACTAACGGCTGGATTAAAATCCACCTGAGCAATGAGGGGCTCCAGGAAATGTCACAGGTGGTAATAAGGAACTGAAGGGGAGCGCGGTCGGCAGGGCCCTTTATACCGGCGCTATAAACACACAGCACCAGAGAGCTGGAGCCAACCCAACGGATACCACTAAGGCAGGGATCCCCAACGTGGCGCCCGGGGGGGCATCTTAATGTGCCTGCGTCCTGGCCCCCGGGAGAGCTCCCGCCAAAATGCCGCCAAATTTCAGTGGCATTTCGGCAGAGAAGCCTCTCGATGACATCATCTGTCGACGGCAAGCAGCGTCATCGACAGGTGCCACTGCCAAAATTCGGCAGCATTTTGGTGGATGCTCCACCGCCGCGGTGGTTCTTCCTCTGATGCCCGCTGGAGGAAAAGGTTGGGGACCACTGCACTAAGGGGAAAAAGTTCCGGCAACTGTGCTCAGGCCGTGCACATGTCTATGTTGGAATGGACATTTGCAAGCACTGGAAGAAGACTCTTCCCTAGTGTGAACACATTTTATACCCATATAAAGAACCTTTATAGTGGTATATCTGTTTTCCTTTTGGAGGAGGAATAAGGTTACACCAGTGAAAATCCCAGGTGACTTATATTGGTATAACTATTGCGGTAAAAAAATAGTTATATGGGTAAAACTTGCAGGTTTAGAACAGGCCTAAGTTTGACTAGCACTTTATTTGTATTATGATAGTTGGTTAATAATATTTAACCCTTTTTATTCTGCAGCAAATTGAGGCGTGGTGACCCCTTTACAAACACAGAGTTCCTGCATTCCCCTGTCTATAAAACCAAAAGGAAGAAAATGACAAAAGAAAAGGAAAAATCGAAGAGGGTCAAACAGGAAGAAAAATGTCTTCATGAATGATCCACTGCAACATACAGAAATCGTCTGTTTTCAAAATGATTAGTAAATATTTTTATTTTTCTGTAGCTAAAAATCATCAAATATAACCCAGCATCACGCCCTGAATCAGTTTGTCTTGTACTTTTGCTGGGGCAGTTTGAACTCGCTAGAGAACTTAGAAGGGATTTTGCACAATGTATTTATTTATTTTTATAGTGGAATGCTAAATAAAGTCTGACCATTTTACCTTCTAAAATTCACATTCCTGGTCTCATTCTTATAGGTGGAGCCAGATGAGACCGTGCCTTATAGCCCCATTTGCACCAGCGAGGCTACACCTGCGTCTTCCAATGCTCTGCTACCCACTGGAGCCATTCCAGGGCGGGGATGGGGCAATGGAGGAAGGTGACGGGACCTGGGGAGATGTGGACAGGTTGTTCAGATGCCCCTGAGATTACACATCCCGGTAGGGGCTGTAGTTCATGATGGGAGTAAGTTCTATTCAGATGGTCAATGAGCACTGGGCCAGATTTGGTCCAACTCCACAGCTCATCAGTCTTGCTTTCTGGCATGGCTTCTCCACTGGGAAGGTTTCCTGTATATTCAGAATCCAGTGATTTATCATAAAATCACAGAAATGTAGGGCTGTAAGGGACCTTGAGAGGTCATCGAATCCAGCCCACTGGAAGGAGCCACTTGGAAGGAGTTCTGTGCTTGCGCAATAATAAGTAAAAGAACAATCTGGGTAAAGCACTGCAGAATCCCTTAAAGGCAATGAGTTTTCATTGACTTCCATGGAAGTTGGGTCAGGCCTTACATACATCCACTGTTGCTGTATGTCTGACATATATGGGGATTTTTTTAACCATAGAGATGATATAAGCCCTGCTGCTTTAGTCTTCCCACCAGTTTTGTCCTAAGGCTTGTTTACTCCCATTTGGGGTGCCAAAATGGTGTAGTTTTTCTGTGTAGTTTTTGTGCCCCTAGTCTTCATTCTGCAAAACCATCAAACCCTTCCTTGTCCTTGAGTCCTCCTTGGGTAAGTCAATGCTCTGCTGCTTTATTGACTCAAACGCTAGCTGGGAACCTCTCCCTGTCTTTAAGAATGGGGTGTTAAGAGCAGAGGAGTTTGTTAGCGCTAACATTAAACAAGGTGGGTCTGAGTTAACTGCTTACAAAGAAACCACATCGAAAACCAAAGGCCACCAGCTGTTTTTAGCAAGTCAGCAGAGTGAACTAGGCCCGATTCGCCTCTTTGTTACACAGTTCCTTATCACACTGAGGTCAGTGGAGTTACTCCAGTGCAAACATGGGCCCGGTTCCTGTCTCTCGGACCCCAATATGTGTAACTGTGACCAACCAACTTTGTACTTGTTAGTCTTCCATTTCCAGCCTCCACTGGCTGCTCTATAACGGACAGTCCCAAACAACGTTCCAGAAGGGAAGAAATAGCTTCAACATAAGGAAAAATAAGTGCCTCAATGTCATTGCAACACTCACTACAGTCCCTGTGCAGCTTGAGGGCTACGGACCCAGTAGGATGTCAGCTTCTAGAAAAGCCAGTTTGCAGCTCTCCAGCAAAACCACCTCCCAGGTCGAGGTCATATGACTCCCTAAAACCTTAGAGCAGATCTGGGCAAAATACAGGACAAGAACAAAACAAAAAAATTCTACCCAAAGTAAATGACTGACCCCGTTCTTCTCTGAAATCAACCCCCTGGCTGTTAAAATCACTGCATGTGGGGGGATGAATTTAAATAGCATGGCTTTATATTCTTAAAATAGCAACTTTTCTTTTGTCTTTGGAAAGCACACTGTAAGAGGCACTAATCTCTAGTGTCATTCTCTTCCTTTTCATAGTATTCTGTGCTACTAAAGCGTTTTTCCAAACATATTGCTCTGATTACTGCCCATTGCCTATCACTGGCTGTGGTTGCAGCATGCACACTTGGAAAGCAGTCACAGATTTTGGACAATACTACCTTGAGTGAGTCATTCAGACTCAACACACGGTTTCAATTTGCCCAGTAGACAATATAAAGTGTGATGGCCCTTGAGTTTCCTGGTTTCTCAGGGCTTGTCTTCACTGCAAAGTTAACCTGAATTGTCTACACACAAAAACCTCTGACTTGAGTGTGGTTGGTGGTGGTGCTTGCAACCTGGGCTAGCTGATCTGCCCTGGACTACAGGCTAAAGCCAGAGTTTTGCCTACAGTTGGGTGCGTAACCCACACATATTGCGGTGAGACCCCAGGTTCAACCTCCAATATGGCTAAACCTCCAGTGCCTTCCCATAATTCCCCATGTGCCCAGAAGGACAGACAAGTTCTCCCATAATTCACTGGGCAGGAATCCTACAGCAGCTGAGTTTCCTGCGGTGCTAAGAATCATGGGATGTCCCCCCAAAGTCCTAGCAACACGCAGGGGATTGCAGCACCGGTGAGCATGCAGTAACTCAAGTAGGGCTTTGCAATGTGGCTGCTAACCAGGCTACCTCTGCAGCGAAGCCAGACCCTCAGTGGTAATGGCCCCTGGGCTAGTCTGCTGGGCTTTGGGGAACCGGTGCTGCTGCGTTTGACCTTCCTGTCTTCTGCGGGAGCCCCAGCAGGGGTTTTGGTACCTTGGGCTGGGTTTTCAGAAGAGCTGAGCACCACCAAATCTGATGGAGGACAGAGGAGAGCTGTGAGTGCTTGGCCTGCTCTGCTACAGGCCCACTCCTCACTTTATGTGGCAGTAGGAGGGGGCCCACTTTCTCCCATCACCAGCATTCTGTTGAGAGTGGCAGAGGTCACTGCTTCTCCCCTGCATGAGTGACTGCAGGGGCTTCCAATGCTTACCACTGTGGCCAAGGTATAGCTGGGGGAGTGGCTGGGCTTGCTACACAGAGCCCCCTTGCTTGGATGGTGGTGATGAGGGGGCCTTACAGCAGTAGGGTTTGATGTTAACATCCTGTTGTGATACCTAGGGAAGTTCACGCCTCTCAGCTGTTGTCTCAGGCTGTTTGCAGACTCAGGCAGTTATTACTGCATCAGTCACATTTGGGCCACATTTTCAAGGCTTTTATCATAACCAAATGGGATATTTTTTTTAAATGAAAGCTAAGATTCTGTGCTCATCACATGACTCCAGAAGCTGGGGCCCTAGGCCTGGTCATTGTAGTGTCTAGACATTAACACTACCTGGACTCTATAAAGTGTATTTGATTTCTTGTTCTCCTCTTATTGTGAGTTGCTTGTCACTGCACGGTGGAGCTGCTGGGAGCATTCCTAGTATTGGTGTTTGTCTAGGTAGGCTGTTGAACTCAATCTTTGTGTGACCCTCCCACTTGCGGCAGAGGGCTGCTAATTTATCACTCAGTCATGAACCAGGTGGCACGACGATTCCGATTTAAACATTTTCCTGTGTTTCTCTTGCAATGGTTTTAGTGTGGATGTAGTGAGCAGCTCCGTAAGAACGGTTACACAGGTTGAAATGAACCCAGCTCTCTAATACACTTTGGGAATAGGCCATGGACTCCTGTAACAGGCCCTAGATACACGTAACTAGCAGCTTAGAGAACCATGTTTCAAATGAGTGGCACTCTGTAGCATCAATGCCACTCCCTAGATTAACCTGGACTATACTACTAGCTGGTCAAATCTGGGATTGAGCATCCCACTACCTGTATTAAGTTAATTCACTTTCTTAACCAGCTCTTTGAGCATCTGTTTGGCTGGCTTCTGAGTCTGTTAGGTCGGTCAGTAGGGTTTACACTGACGTAACTAAAGTCATAATCTGGTCCCTGCTGGTTTTATAGTTGCCATTATGTACGGTCTTTGGGTACAAAGTCTGTTTTACTATTCTTGTTTACATCTAACCGCTGAAGACGTCAGAGAAACGGCATATCGCAGATATCATTTCAGCCTACATGGACGGGCATTAGCGGTTGCTTTGTTCTCCTACTCCTGCAAAAATGCAAGTTTTGTGTTCTAGAGAAAACTTGGGCTTTGCGGACCAGATTTGAATCTTTTCCCAAACTACTGTGCCCACCCTCTACATGTCTACCACTCAAATCCCTTCAAGAGTCTTCTGCAATGCCCACAACTGAAACAATTCATAATCCCTCAGAATGAAGCGAGCAAGATGTTCACATGCCTAAAACGAATGACTTCATGATCTCATTGCTATAATTCTCCATCTTCCCCATCTCATCCGCTTCCTGTTGTTTGCTATTACTTCTCATAAGTCCCATCTAATATTAGAGGGTAAAATACCACCTGTTTGTTCTGTAAGATGCCTACCGCTTTTCTGCACTGTAAAAAGGGTCAGTCATGCAAACCTGGGAGCTTTATGCCTATGTGGCCACATGGAAATCTGTACTTTTGGGGTCTCTACTCGAACCCCTCACCTTACCTCTCAACTTCCACAGCCGTGGCCAGAGAATCCAGAGGTTTTGGGTGGTAGTAGGTGGGGGGAGGGGGAATACAAGGTGTAATCTACCCCATTCCCCAGCCAGTGCAGGATTTTTCCATATCTTCAAGTGTAGCGTCCAGTAGGGGTTAAATGTGGAATGGGTGGGATTTCCAGCACATTCCAGGGCACATGATTCCACAGACGAATAGATCTCATTGGCAGGCAATTTCTTAACTATATTTCCTTGCTTCACTAACCTCTTGGGGCTTCCCACTGTAACTGGGAGATTACCAGTCAAGGCCACAGAGCCTTAAAGAGGTGGGCGGTAGCAAGCAGCAGTCAGGCTGGGGGCCCTGCAGGCGTGATGAAACTGTGCTTGTCTGTAACTAGGTCATAGGCAGAGAAGGAGCTGGGGAGGGCTTCAGCCATATTACATTGTGCAGAGCCATGCAAAGCCTTGTGAACTCTGGTATGCACTAGCTGGAGCTACATGATATTCACCCATTACTAGAAGTGACAGTTAATCGATGTCACTGCTGTCGTTTTTCCTTACAATAAGGAAATACGCAATTTTTACATCTACTGCCGACAAGTTCAACTTGTCATAGGCAAAAACGTGAAATACCTGACTAGCAAACAGGAGTTTTAAAGAAGAATTAAGTTATTTTACATCTGAAGTAGGATATCTTTACAATGTTAGCCTTTGCTTAATGAAATCTGTCGCAGCATTAACTGGGTTGATAGGTTGTGGAGAGATGCAGTTAAATGGATTTATTGTGGATGGTTCTGTTTTTCCCCCCTCACACACACACAAGAGGATGTTAGTTCTGGTTTTATTTTAGTCCAGACTAAAATATCCTTCAAGGAAAACAAACCATGGCTGGAATAGTGTTTCACAATAGACTGTAATGCTGAACACTGAAGTGTCACAATATAAGAGACTGAATAAGAAGCATTCAGCTGCCTGAAGAAAGCAGCTCGAGTAATTGCACCTTTATGAAATCCATGGGCACTGGTAGGAGGTAACAATTCCCATACAGTAAGAAGGGTGTAGAATGAAATACAGAGACTTCCCTTCCCCCCCCCCACCCCACTACATCATGGGTTAGTAGCCATTTACTCTGGGAAACTGAAACAAGCTTCCAGCATTCATTAAGTGTTCAAGGAACCCCCCATCACCAGGCTACTGCGCTCTGGTTGCCATTATCAGGGAAGTTGGTTTAATGCATTCATAGGACGGACTATTGAAAAGCTGGAGGTTACTGTGCTGCTGGCACGAGAGGAGAGGACTGTTCCAGTTTCTATGTCTGTTGTACGGTAGGTTACCACTGGTTTAGCCACTCATGTACCATCCTCTGGTTGTGAAGCGAGGCAGAAGAAGTGGGGGAAAGAGGCAGTAGTGAGGGATAAATCAAGGAGGAGAGAAGCCCTGGCCTGCTTTCACTGTTGTCAGGTGTCCTACCACATTCAGATGGCTGGCAAAATAGACCCCACATCCCACCAGTTAATGAGTTAAAACAGGTTTCTAAACAGGTTTCATTTTAAAACAGGTGCCCGTGTCAATTCTCCCAGGACTAGGAAATGTTACACACCGCAGCATAAGCCAGTCACCAGACAGGCGGGCTTCTCTGCAGAGTGCTTCCTGCTGTCTGACCTTACAGTCTGGGCTGAGAGGTTAGTTTCAGGCTCAAGTTTTCTGCAAGCTTCTCCATGAACTCAAAGGTGTTCACGTAATCAGACCGCTTCACGCTGCAGAGGGAAAAACACACCAAACAACAATCTTACGGCACTGACGCTGCCAAGTGTAAAGGGAAAAAACGCTCTTCAGGCTTTGAGTTATAATGCTACCGAAGAAGAGTATAAAACACTGATCAGTTTATAGAGTGACGGTTACTTCTGTGCAGGGACCCTTGTAACAGGACTGCAGGGGAGTGTCACAGAGTGCTAGGCAACACCACCTACTGCATTTTGGAGGTACAGGCCCCTCCCTCAGCCGAAGGGGAGGAGCTACTGAGCCCAGGGCTCAAGCAAGTTCGGGGGACCACAGATGAAAAACAGGGACAGGAGTGAGGTTATATGGCCAAAATCTGGGATCCAGAAGGGGACACCGAGCAGAGAACCCCAGACAGCACCCACTGCTCCTTGAAGGTGTCTAGGGAGCCAGTGGACAGAGCCCAGAGGAACTCTGCCCGGATGCGTGATCGAAGCAAGGAATGGAAACAGGCCCCACAACTGCAGAGCACCTTCCCATCCTGCATCCTCCTCCTGGTTTTCTAGATGGTCACCTTGGTCAGTGCTAGGAGGTGGTCTCTTGACTTCATGGGGCTGGGATAGGGCTTGCATAAATCAGGAGATGAGGGGAAAAGGGCAGCCAGAACCTAAGGAGAAGGATCTGGAGGAGCAGGAAAAGGGGCTGCAACCTGGCATGCTACATGTAGATGTACACCAGGTTCTCCCCGATGCTGCAAAAGGGACAGGTGTCGGGGAGGGAGGTGAAATGCGCCAGGCACACAGCCGTGCTCATGGCTCCATGAAGGAGCCACCAGCTGATCTCCCCAGTCTGCTGTAGGACCAAAGTGGAATACAGGCTGGCCCACCAGGGTTCCTCACCCTCCATGGATGGTAAAAGGTCTTGCCACTTGGTGTCAGGGCGGGACATGAGGGTGAGGCAATGGAATGTGTGGAGCATGAGCATGTACAGCTATTCTCTAGGCATGGTTCGGAAACAAATTGTAAGTCGCACAGCTGGCTCATGTTACAGAAGGGAGAGGACTTGAGGTCTGCGGGGCTGGGGCCTGATAATAAGGTCCAGAGGGCCGGGTGGGTGGGGAGCACCCTCCTAGACAGATTGTGGCTGCAGCTCATTCAGGATTCATGTAAAACAACCTCCCGAAATACCTATGCTTCAACAGTCTCTAAAACAGCTTAATGTCTCATTAGGAGAGTGTAAAACCCACATCAGCACCATTCAGCCAAAAGGGTCAGCTACGCAGGCTCCAGCCCTGAAATGAAGCCAGTGCAGGAGCGGAGCAGACGTGTCGATAACAGTGTACTATGCTGAATGCACAGTAAGGGAAGGGGGAAATGTTTGGACAAAAGAGAGCAGGGCAAACCCCTCCTCCTATGAAAAGTGCCAGGGATCTTCTAGATCCCCAGAGCAGACAAGACATCACTCAAGGTCTCATGTAGAAGACTTTCAGACTTTCATATTGTATCTACCTCAGAAAGGACTGAGGTGCCCTCTTCCAGATTTGAACCTGCAGCTCTTGTTTACATAGGTCCTACCTAGTGCATAGACTAGTAAGACAACCTCTGCCTAGGATTAACAGCAGCACTGCTTTCCCTTTTGCCTGTTTTGTTGCTGCTACTGGTCTTAGGCTTTCTGGCACTCCCCACTCACTGATTTATGACGGGAACATGTATATTCGTTGCTCTGTCAGTAAAACAACATGCCCCTCCCGCCTACAGGCACTTCTCACTCATCCTTGGAAAAGTTGCAAGACTGACTGATTTGCATCAGGCATGTGGAGGCTTGGGCCAGATATTACAGTTGATAGGGAAAGTGTAAATACGGTGGCCTGCCCAAGAGATTGTAGAGTCAGTCTTGAACTATACAATGCACAATTCTCTTCAATCCCTTGTTAACAGGATCAACTCACATTGAGCTGAATGGCTTAGTTCTGTACTAGAATGTTAAGACAGTAGAAGGACATGATGTGGGATCTGATTGGCCCTTCTTTACTTGCCTCACTTTGTAACTGTGTTTGCAGCTCAGATGGTATGCAAGACTATCCCGGCACCCTTAACAGAAGATCTAGTCACCATGGACGGGCATGTGAAGGAGAGAATTGTCAAAATTCTATTTTCTGTAGGTTTTAGGAAGTGTTGAAATCAAGCCTTCATACTAGTGCCGTTCACACTTGCATTTAATAAAAGCAAGTGTCACTGTAAGACAGTCGTCCCATGGCAACCCTCTCCCAGTCTGTTCTGGTCAACATGGGGTCTTACACCATTTGGCCAGACAGGATGGACTGAGCTACTTCGATTGGAAGCTCTTGGGGGCAAGGACTGTCTCTTCACCATATGCAAATCACTTCACCACTCTGATCGTCAGTTTCTCGGTCTGTAAAACAGGACTAACGATGTTGACCTCCTTTGTACTGTGCTTTGAGATCTATGTAAGAGCCGGCTACTCTGATTATTCTGTGCTTGTGCAGCGCCTGGCATAAAGGTTGCTGGTCCATGATGAGGGCATCTAGCTGTTACAGTAATATAAATAATAATAAACAGTGGTTTTAAACCTACCCCCCACCAGCCTGCCATGCACTACTGGTCACTACAGCCTTTAACAGCAATGCCACGGCCCTGTTTAAGGGCAATGCAGACACCGCATACTTACTTAGGTAAACCTTTAATGCAAGCAGCTAAGTCCTTTGTCATGAAGCCAGCCTCTATAGTCTCCACACAGACCTCTTCCAAGGCGGTGGCAAAGTTCTTGAGGTCGGCATTGTTATCCAGTTTAGCTCTGTGAGCCAGTCCCCTAGTCCAGGCAAAAATGGAGGCTAAAGAGAAAGAGAGTGTAACTGCACTGCTGAAACAATAAGATGAGGCTGCACTGTCACAAACAAACAAACAAGAAAGAAATCCCCCGAGTAAGAAATGGAACAACTGATGAAGGCCAATGAAAAAAGCTGAACTTTCAGTGAAAATCTGGAGTGCGAACGGGAGTGACTTCACGTCACTGTCTTTTCTTTGGGTTTTAAAGCAGCTCATGTGCTATTCCTTATCTTTTTTTAAGCTCCAGTATCTCTGTGGTACATGATGGAGAGGAACAGAGGCCAATACGAAGAGCTACATGCAATTAAAACATCCAAAGTTATGAAATACCATACAAGCTGGAATCTGATTACTTCCCTGTAACACGATGCACGGAGAACTAGTATAAGTGCAGATGATGTTTTATCATGATTTTATAGGGCTTGTTGATACACCCACGTAGTGCATGGGCTGCTGGGGAGTGAATCTATCCTGCACGAGCCTGCCATGCGCTAAGTGCCCATGGGGACCCTGCTGCCCCACACTAAAAGTTCCTAGCATGCTTTAATCTACACAGGAGTAGAATAAAGCACACGAGGGAACTCTTTAGTGCATCGCACCAGGGTCCACATGTGCAGGGTAATTTACACCCCGGCTTGTGGTGAACTAAGTGTTCACATAGACAAACCTATACTCTGCTCACTTGTGCTTATCAGCTGTAAACCTATTTTATGGGAAAGCAAAACAACCCAGTGGTGCCATTACTACACCATTAACGCACGGATGTCAGAACATCTCAAAGGTTAATTGTGTATACAATTCATTGCTCCCATCCAGTCAGTTCCAAGCTGCTTGTACTGTACATGGCAGAAGTACCAAAGATGATGCACAAATTATCATGCAATTAGCATGTGTGGCATTCTGCGATGCAGACATTTGCAGAAACAACAATGCGGGTGTTCAGTCTTAACTCCTTCTTACATGTCGCAATCAGTCAGAGAAGCACGAGGCACCTTACCGATGGGATTGGTGGAAGTTTCTTGACCCTTCTGATGCATGCGATAGTGACGTGTAACTGTGCCATGAGCAGCTTCTGCTTCCACTGTCTTGCCATCTGGGCAGATCAGTACGCTGGTCATCATCCCCAGAGAACCATACCCTGCAGGTTATAATCACATGGGTCAAGTCTTCCTCTGAAAACCCCGACTCTGCTAAAGCTACACCACTCTGCCAAGCCACAAGGGAAGCCAAACAAACGTAGAATTCCTGAGTAACAGCCATACATTAAATACTAAAACACCCACTCGTTCAGTTCTGACTTAGGAAGTTGCTCTCGTGTCTGAATCATAGAAGTTATTCACCAAGGACACTAGAAAACTGCAGACATTTTTCCCCACTTCAAGCAAATTCATATTCACCATAACCAGCCACTTTTTTTTTTCTGTCAATGAGCTCAGTCTGTGAGCACCTCTCGTCTCCCATTGACTCCCAAAGCTCTGAAATAAGAGTCACTCAAAACTGCAAGGCAGCATGGGAAGGGGATGGGAGCGGCAAGGCTGTTTAGGAATCGGATTTTGCAGTTGATTTCACACTCGGTGGTCCCAACAAGAGAGAGATTCATATTTCTCCTAGGGGAAAAAAAGCAATGGGAAAAGCTAGCTGCAGTGGGAGGAATGCAAGATTTCCTTAGGGGGTGTGCGTGCAGAGACAGGAGGGAGGCCCTGAGACTTGGCTCGGGGAGGTGTCAGGAGCCAGGTCCAGGTGGGTTCCTACCTGCTCCCAGGCCCGTTCCAGTCCCTCTGAGTCCTGCTCCCTGGCCCAATCCTGGGCTCTGCTGCGGCTGCTCCAGCTCCGGTGGATCCTGCTCGTCTTCCCCCGCCCCAGTGTGTGAGAGTTTATCTGGGGGCAGAGCCCCCACAATATTTCCATTGTGGCGGCACTTCTCCTGCCCCCTTCCCAGTTCCACTGCCCTGCTTCTTAACTGTTCATGTATTTTGCTGTCAATCCTCATTCCTAAGGTGACCATACGGCCCGTTTTGCCCGAGACAGTCCCTTTTTGAAGCCATGTCCCAGCTGTGATGACTTTTTTTTTTTTTTTTTTTTGGCAAAAATGGGCATTTGTCCCATTTGCTCTTGCCAATTGATCATCAGCTGGCAAGAGCAAACAGGACAATTGCCCATTTTTGCCAAAAAAGTGGGGCGTGCATCCCTACTGGGGCGCAGAGGAACAGGCGGGAAGGGGAGGTGAGCGGCAGTGCCACCCCTAGGGGTGGAGGGGAAACGGGGTTTGCGCAAGCAGCAATGCCAGCTGTGTGAGGGCAGGCAGGATTTGAGCGAGCAGCAACACCAGCCACGTGGAGGGGAGGGAACAGGGCTCAGGTGAGGAATTACGCCAGCCCCACATGGGGAGCAGGCTGGGCTTGGACAAGAGCCCTGCACGTGGGAGAGGCAGGGCTCAGGCCAGCAGCTTGGGTCAGCCCAATGTGTGGTGTAGAAGAGGCGCAGGCACGGGCTAGCCCCATGTGCGGGGTTGGGGGAGGGCTCAGGTAAGTGGCTTGGGGCAGCCCCACGTGGTGTCCCGTTTTCCCTTTGGGAAATATGGTCACCTTACTCATTCCCCACATTTACCTTGTCACATTCATCTCCATTCCTACAGAAAAGTTCCATCAGATAAAGGGCTTTGGGAGTGGGAGGAGAAACTTGCTCCTGTACAGAGATTTAAATTTTTGTTCTACGCCACACCTGGTCATCCGGGGTAGTCTGGGCCAGGTCCTCCACTGGTATGAAGTGACATGCTCCAGGAACATCAATGCGCTACACTTGTGCACGCCAGCTAATGACCTGGCTCACTCTGTCTAACATAGTATGACTTTGATTAACATGCCATCTCCTTGGGAGGATCTCAAACCATTTCAGAAGCACGGACGAGTTCTGCCTTGCAACCTCTGCGTGGTAGGCGAGTATTGTTCTCCTCCCCAATTCAGAGAGGAATAGGCACAGATAGACTGAAGGGCTTGCCTAATCTCACATGGACCCAACGGCATTGACAGAACTAGTGTCATGACTTCCTGTCCTCTGCCTTGGCCACATGCATGGCCAGATTAATGCACAGGCAAATCAGGCACATGCCTAGGACCCAAATTTGTGGGATCAAGGGGTTAAAATCGTAGGCCAGTGTCATCCTTCTCCAATGCCTTGCGCCACCAAGGCACCAACCATCCTTCATCCAGGCACCACAACCCTAATTCTGGCCTGGCATGGAGGGGAGATCCCAGGGGCGGAGGAGAATGTGAGCCCATCCTGCGCTCATCTTGCAGCAGTGGTTCCTGTCCCCTAGGTCTAGGCCTGGCTCCCGACTCCAGACACTGCACGTTGTGACCTGGTGCCTGGGGTTGCAGCATGTCATGTTTGGCCCAGATACTTCCCCCTCCACCCGTTATGACAGAGGGGCGACCGGGCCGAACCTGAGTGGTGCTGTAACCTCATGCACCAGGTCACAATGCCCGGAGCAGGACCCAGCCCCATGGGACATGAACTGCCACCGTGGGGTGAGTGTGGTGGGCACTCTCCAATCCCCTCCCCCTCTCCAGAACCAAGGGTGACCAGATAGCGAATGTGAAAAACTGGGACGGGGCGAGGGTAATAGGCTCCTATATAAGACAAAACCCCAAATATCGGGACTGTCCCTATAAAATTAGGACACCTGGTCACCCTACCAGAGCCTCCCCTCTGCACTAGGCAAGGAGAAATGTATGTTTACTTAGGATCCAGTGATGGGTTAATCCAGCCCTGACCACATGGCCATTCTTCCTTCCCCTACATTCTTCAGCACTTAGGGTCCCAACCTGCAGGTCCCAGTGCTTGGAACTCCCATACTTGAACAGGTGTTCCAAGAACCTTACAACTTATGAGATCACTGGGTTTGAGTGCTCCATCCCACAGAAAGAGCCACAGGGAGAGCCTGAGGGAACGGAAAAAACAAACAAATACAAACAAAACCACAAAACCTGTTTTCCTGGTGCCATCCCCTCCGGCAGGAGGAGCTTGTGGGGATGTAAAACTGGGAGCTCATGTCACCTTCTCACCTTCCAGGTCTCTGAGATCTGGGTCACTGGAAGCTTCTTGGGGCAAGGAACAAGAATCCCTCTAAGTTCTGTGTGAGGCAAAATTTGCTGATGGTGCTAAAGAAAGAACACTACTCAACTCATGTTCTTCCTGCGAGTGCCACACACATGCCAACAGGCCACATCTTTGGGTAGGATTCTTACCAAGAGCTACGAATTTTATTCATATCAATATCTATCTGGCTCTTGGCATTTGGGTTACATTTTTGTGTCATTACAATTTCTTTTTTGCTCATGGGGCATTGAGCCAATTTGCTGAGGCGACCTTTCCATGCTCAGTTTTCGCTGCTGCGCCCTGGGTTAAGTCATGCAGGCATTTTGGTGACCAAATTCCAGCTACTGGTGCAAGCACTTTGGGTTTAGAGCCATTAGTACTTGTGGCACTGGAATAGCCATCATACAAAGAAGTCTAAATAGAAGATGGATGCTCTCTTTTTAAAGCTAAGTTTGTATCTCATACTTCGTTTTCTTGAGTCTGTGAACTGCAAACAGTTTGGAGATAAAGCAGTGGCTCTAGGATAAGCATATGCACAGGTGTGAGGCTGGTGGCCTGACTGTTATCGAGGCTTAGCCCAGCGACGTGCTGGAACAGGAACAGGACATACCTTGTGCCACAGAGTCAGACTGCACATCACCGTCATAGTTCTTACAGGCCCAGATAAAGCCACCTTCAGATTTTAGGGCTTGAGCCACCATGTCATCGATGAGTCTATGCTCATACCAGATCTTCTGGGCTTCAAACTGGGGCCTGTATTCTCTGAAAGACAAGAAAACCACCAGGTAGCTTCTGGCAATTACAATTCTAGTCAGTGAAACATGCAGGTGAAAGGCTGAAATGCTTAACTTGCATGAGGAAATGGGAGAGGAAAGGGTCTGTGGGTTCAGATGAAGATGTTTATGGGCCTCGAACCGCACCTGAAAGGACAGGATGTATGTACATTTTGCTCCTGGTTTTATAGGTTTTTATGAAGCATGCATATAAAGATGGCACGTGACCAGTCAGAGGTGGGGGGAGGAGGGAAGACAACCAATGGCTGAGCTCCTCAAATATGTGACAAAGAGCAAACATAAAATTCATGAATTCAGCCTTGAGAATCAGTAGCCCCAATGGTGTTCTCTCTTACACTGAGGCAAATCAACAGCAACTCAGCTGCATTTAAAGGGATTAAACTGGTGAACGGGAGGAGAATATGGATTCATGCTTCTGACACCAATTTACAGGGAATTTTGTGTGATCTTATTTCTGGGATCAATTGGAGTCTAATACTCAAGGAACTCCCTAATTAATTGTGAGAGCTGTAGGACAAGATACTTGCTTCAAAAAAGGCCAAGCAACAATTTACTGAAATCTAGACAGATTCTCTCTTTATAATGTAAGCCATTTTAAGAGTACACATATGTACAGAGAGAAGACTTGCAATGCTCTACTAAAAAATAGTGAGGGTCAAGTTCTAAAGCAACTAGCTAGGGATTTTCCATGACTCCATCCAAATCTCCAGAGCTTTCTTTTTATCCTCAGTAGATGCCAGTGGAGATGGACACCAAAGCCTTGATTCAGGAGAGCCCTTAAGTACATGCTTGAGTGCCCCATCCTGGCTTCAATGAGAGCAGGGGGTGCTGAGCACTTCACAGGTCTGGGCTCTGAATGATGGTGGGGGTTCACAAAGAATAAAAGAACCATCTTTCTACTACAGAAAAATGCTCTAGAAGAGAAAAACTGGAAGTAATCTGTACTAGTTACTTTTCATAGATCTCCTGAAAGATGTCCTTAAAGCGTCCATCGTATCTCTTCAGAATGGTGTTCTTGGTGCTCATGTACAGGGGCCAGCCTTTAGATAATGCCATCTGGAAAGAACTGTGTGCAAAATCCCTGATGGACTGGTCAAGGTTATACATTCCCATAGCTACACCACCACAGCCTATCAGGAAAGGGAGAAAAGAGAACAGTAAATGAGAATGAGCTACAACACTGGCTAAAACCCCCACCCCATTTCTAACAGCACGCTACAGAATTCCCAGCCAGCAGGCTGGAATCCTCCTCGGCAGTCTGTATTTCCTGATGCAGTCCTAGAGACTGTGAAGTATAACAGGATGGAATTCAGTTACAAACAATAGGACTCCTCCTCCCATATGTGCATCGTTTGTCTAATTCTCTCAGTGCTGTGAGGTATGGAGCTAGGCATGGTCCCTGGTGGATCTTTAAGCTTAAGTAACTTTTTACATGGCTGTAGGCCAGATGTAGTTTCCTTCAGCGACTCCTAACTACAGTCCAGATCACCACTACTCATAGAAAGAAAAAAAAAAAACACATGGAAAAGGGTTCTGGGGAGGAAATTGCTGTGTGAGATCCTACTTCTTTGAAGTGGTGGTTTAACCACTGACAGTGTGGACAAAAGCTGTGGGGACCAGCTCCATACTACATGGGTCCCGGGAATCCACGGTCATCTGTGGAGGCCCTGCATCTCTTCACTGGCTCAGACCTCACTGCAGCCTCTTCTGGCTCCCTGAGAGAACAGGTTCATTGTCAGCAGGCTGCAAGGAATGCTCTCCTGTTCCTAGATACCCCATAAGGGCTATAGAGAAGAGACAACACAGCCTTGGACAGTGTTTTGACTAGGTTGTGCACGGCCTGTGTACGTCTGAGGGGAAAGGCAGGAAAACTGTGCATGTCTTCCATTCCACAGTCTGTAATCCCTTCCTCAGTAGAGACCCTGGGAGGAGGAAGGAGAGACCTGCTTGTGGACCAGCAGGGTGGGACAAGTTAGACATTAACATTCCTTAACTTCCTATTTAGTCCAAAGTACATACATTAAAACGGTGTGTGGCATATAGAAGTGGAATCACCCTTTGCAGCAGAAACAACTATCACAGAGAACTCTGGTGATTTTATTGGGAACAACAGGAGCTATGGATTTAAAAATAAGTACAGAGCCAGTCAGCCAAGGAAATACAGTTCCCCTGAACCCTCCTGTCATCTCTTCTGGTCTGAATTACAGCA
Source organism: Gopherus flavomarginatus (assembly GCF_025201925.1). Classification (NCBI taxonomy): domain Eukaryota; kingdom Metazoa; phylum Chordata; order Testudines; family Testudinidae; genus Gopherus; species Gopherus flavomarginatus. Next base: position 18,282,071 of record NC_066626.1, on the reverse strand, counting down.
GGGTAGGATTCACAGCAGCATGCACACCCCCTTCTTTGAGTTGTGAGATTTACTAGAGGCTGCTGTATCTGCCATGAGTTTGATCAAAACTAGACCCGCTGGAATGGTCTTCCTGCTGTTGACAATTACTAAAACGAAAAGATTGAGGTTCCTAGGCTTGACTGTGCTTCCACTTAAATCAATGGCAAAATCCCACAGACTTCAATAAGGCAGTTCCCATTGGCCGATCTCTATGAGAGTCTTCTCGTTGACTTCAGAAAGAGTTGGTTGGGGCCGTTAGTGAGAAACCTGAAATGGGCTCATTCTTATCCAAATGCCTTAGACCAAGGGTACGCAACCTATGGCACACGTGCCGAAGGCGGCGTGCGAGCTGATTTTCAGTGGCACTCACACTGCCCGGGTCCTGGCCACCGGTCCGGGGGGCTCTGCATTTTAATCTAATTTTAAATGAAGCTTCTTAAACATTTTAAAAACCTTATTCACTTTACATACAACAATAGTTTAGTTATATATTATAGACTTATAGAAAGAGATCTTCTAAAAATGTTAAAATGTATTACTGGCACGCGAAACCTTAAACTGGAGTGAATAAATGAAGACTCGGCACAGCACTTCTGAAACGTTGCCAACCCCTGCGTTAGACCTTCACTATTATTTTCAAAGCAAAGTTACCACTGGCTTAAATGGGAGGTTTGCCTAGGTCTGTAGGATCTGGCCTAATTTGAAATGTCTCACTGGCCAAAGTATTTTTCAGTAAGTTTTCTTATGACGACATCCCTCATTTGAAAACCCCAAATGTACTTTTAGAAGGAGTGCCTCGTAAGATAACTTAACCACTGCCTATGTGTATTCCTGGTAATGAGAGAAATAGTTGAGCTTATTACAGAGGTACCTGGTGGTGGCTGGGGAAATAGCCAGACCTTTTCATGACTGAAGAAGGTTTGATTGTTTGTCACAAAAGCAAAGTTGTTTTAAGATGACATTGGGTATTAAACCAAGTTTCATAAAAGCTGAACCTAAGTATGTTGGAATAGGATCCAAGTCTCCATTAGTCACAGCATGCAAATTGGCACCTGGCCTGCCATGCTTAGTGATGTACAGGGCAGAATGGGATTGACTACAAGGTCCTCCAAAGAACTTTTAGGGTTAGGGGTCTCATAGCTACCAAGTTTTGTATAGCCTCAAGTGTAACATTTTCCTGAAAATAATTTAAAGAAGATAATTTGCACATTTGTACATAATTCACATATTACTGTAAATGTCAGTTTCAACACAAGTGCATGGCGTAGTGCTGGTGAAAGGCATTTGATTCACTGCCTTGGTGAACCAAATGCTTTGTTTATCTAGAGTGCAGCAGCAGGGCCGGGAGCCCACACACTACCATGTCAGCTTGGCTCAGCCCTGATCTGGGGGGAGGGGATTTCCCCTAGTAGTTATAGAAGTAGTTCATTCTCCAAGCAGTTTTTGGCTTTTTGACAGAATCTGCCAATTAGCCCAAAGCATGGTGGGGAGTTCGCAATGTGAGAATTTCTCTCTCTGTCAGCGAAGAGCAGTGCATAGCATAGCTACCAATGGCGCAAGCGTCACACAAGATGCATGAGAAGTGGTATGTTTGGTGTGTGTGTGTGTTTTGTATTTAGTTTCTTTGCTTTATGATTTCCAACACAATTGAATTAACTTTCAGCGCTGGAACGTTCTCCTCCCCTCCCACACAAATGAAATAGGCCTCTAAAAGTACAGATGCTGTACCCTGCAGTGAATCTAACACACCCATCAACTTGAATCATGCCAAATACCAGTGACAATTACAGCTTTTGTGACACCATACATACCTTCAAAGTTATGGATCAGATAGGTCACTGGTTTGCCGCCATCTTTCGGTGTATAAGTCATCTCTACTTTTCCAGGCCCAGGAACAACAAAATCTGTTGCTCTGTACTGTATAAAAGAGAGAAGAGTTACGTTTAGTAGTTTCAGCCAATACACAGGTTAAACTGCAAGAGCAATAGTCATGTTTGGTCAAATAGCAATTGTCATTCATAGGAAAAATGTGGAAATAGATGCAGTAAAAGAGCTGAAAAATGCAGAAATGTACATTTTCCAGATGTAGATGATTTTAAAGTGGCAGGTCTCTAAAAATATTGTTTAATATTCAGTGGGGGAAGGGAAAGGGATATTCTGGGAAATTCTATTGATTCCATTTCATAATTGGGTTAACGCAACTATGCTCCAAACTACACTCTCTTGACAATGGCTGTGAATTATGCTACTAGTGTCTAACCTTTCACTTCTGAGCCCTGAATTCCAAACAGGCCTAACTACAGTAACAATCATTCTTAAGCATTTGTGAATGGGTGAAAACTGCCCACGCAGGCAACACACATACTCTAAAAAACCCACATAACTGTAAAACTTAGTTACAAAAAATGTGTATCATCTTCCAAATTGTCCTGGGTAAATGTCATTAGGTTCTTTTTAGGCTACTCTCCATTACAGCCTTCGAGCCTTCTCACCATTCCCTTGCCGACATCAGAAATGTTCTTCCCAAGCTCTACAGTTCACTGTTTTTCCTTTCTCTCTTCCCATCTATTATTCCTTTCACTTTAATCTCTTGCTCTGGCAAGTTTCCACTTCTTTTGCTTTATCAACACACTGTCTAGCCTACTGCAATTTCCACTGCCTACTTAATTATTCAGTGCTCTTGATTTATTTCTTAAAGACATAAGACTAATTATTCTTTTTTGTGAGGTATGGGCTCGGCAATTTCTTCTTGCTCCTAGGAATTAGATACTCAGCTGTGGCCTACCATTTTAGGTGAGCATATGACTTACCTAACTCTTCTATAACACTGCTCATCCATAGATTTCAAAGCACTTTACAAAGGTCTGTATCATTATTCCCTTTTTACGAATGGGGAAACTGAGGCACCAAGCTGCTATGACTTGCTCAACATCACACAGCAGGTGAGTGGCAGGGCTGGGAACAGAGCCTAGGTCTGACTTCCAGTCCAGGACCCTTCCCATGGGAGCACACTGCTTTCCACGCCATTTCGTTTCACTTGAACAGGTTCAGACCAAAACTCATTCCTCCCTCAACCATTTCTGCACCAAGTGGAATCTGTGTGGACAATCACTTGAAGGACAAATGCTTTTTCACTAAGCTTTCAAACTTGTATTTAAATCAGGTGCTCAAATGACACGATTTATTTGCAAGACCAAACAAACCCAGGACAAGTAAATGATGTGGCAAGAACCCAGTATGTTGCCAAAAAACAAAAACACCCACCAGCTCCTCATTAGCTCACCTGCATAAACCGTTTGGCCCAATTGTGCATCGTGAACAGGAGTAGGGCAGGCAATGAGACTCCTCTGCCCCAACAAAATGTTTTTCTTCCTCCCTCTAAAGGTCTCATTAAAGTGAGCTTTCCTTGGGGGTGGAGGGGTGTTCTGCTGCCAGAGTGGGTCTTCCAGTTAAATAGACTGACATCTTTCAGAACACTAGAGGACACTCTCAGCTTCATATTACACCAGCTCTCTCAGTATTAGCTATCATTAAAGAATAGGAATGTTCCTCATTAAGATGTGGCCTGAGGTTTCCAAGTACCACTGGTCAGTCTCCCCAGGCACAACTATAAGGTAACCAAGCAAGTAGGTTTTGTTGGTTGTGGGTTGTTTTGTGAATGAAATGAGTATCTGGCTCCTCAAAAGCTGCCCATGGTGGAAACAAGGAGAATCGAGAAGTAATTTGGATGTTGGGCTACCTGGAAGTACCTCAGACAACTCAACAACACTGGGACAAGAGGAAGGAAAAAATTTAGGGGTAGAGTCTGTCCTATACAGTCACCGCAGCAATGGGGTGGGAGGAGGGCCTTGGGAGCAGTTGCTGGAGGCATTCTGTTTCTAGACTGCGAAGGCAGTGAGCTTGCTTTCGGGGCAGTTGGAAATTTCTACACTCTTTAATAAGAAACAGTGCACTCTACCTCCAGCATAGGCCTCTGTATATTATTAGTAGAACTGTGATAGCTCCAGTCATCGACCAGCACCATGGTACAAACACAGAATGCTAATAAGCTTGGAGCATGATGAGTGCATCTCCACCCCTCTCGTGGATCTGTGAAAAAGCAGCTAAAATATGGCCTTTAAGAGATATCACACGTGTGTTGGGTGCATGCTGTAACAGAGAATGACCCTAAAGTAGTAACTCACTTGGTCCCCATAAGCGTGACGGCCAATGATGATGGGTTTCACCCATCCAGATACCAGCCGGGGGATGTTTTTGCAGATAATGGCCTCCCTGAAGACTGTGCCACCCAGAATGTTTCGAATTGTCCCATTCGGAGACTTCCACATTTGCTTCAGCTTGAACTCCTCCACTCTCTTCTCATCCGGAGTGATAGTAGCGCACTTGATGCCGACATTGTACTTCCTTATCGCCTCTGCTGCTTCTACTGTCACCTTGTCATCGGTCGCATCACGATTTTCCATGCCCAAGTCATAGCTACAAATAATCAAGTCAAAGTCACCTGATGGATCAGTCTAAGATGCTTATGGTCCTACATGATATAAATGCACAACACACACACAGTCCTAGAATTCTGTCATTACTGGTATCTACATCGAGCCAACCTGCACTCCACCAGGAGTCAAAACAAGGGAAAGTAGATGGTCTTAACACCAGTATCTTCCCTCAAGATTTCTGCAAGTGAGGGTGCAGGGCTGACTTTAGTTTATGATTGAGAGTAGTGTAGGAGCCCTGCCAAGAGCATCTGCTGCAAGGGTACACAGATGTGTGCATCCCCAGCCTTGGCCATGTCACATTCTCAACTAGTACCCAACTGCTTTGTGAGTATCTAATCAACCTGTCACCCTGGCAGCTCAAGTGAAGTTGTGGCTGTTTTGCATTATTTCAGCCTTCCCCGCTGGATTTTCCACTATGGGACTCTCTGCCTGCGTGCAAATCAGCATAAACTCTGAGTGAATCAGACCCTTCTACTGCAAGCTTCTTGGGGCTGGGACTGTGGCTTTCTTTGTGTAACACATAACACTAAGCACACCAACAGGACCCACGAACAATACCAGTGATGATGGAGTCGGCACACTGTTACGCTTTAAAATGACATCTGAACTTATTTCTTTAAAACAGCGGAGGGGAAAACATTTACTATACTTATTACTGTTTTTATGAACAATTGTGCTCTGCATATTTGTCCTTGAAGTATAATCAGTTACGTGTAAAACAGGGCACGAGTGTATCCATTGTACTTGGGAAGACAGTGTCGGTCTCCTTCCCCACTTTTTAAGAATGGACTCCTCCAGACACTGTGTGTTCAATAGGCTGCTAGGTTCCTGTAAGATCCTCTTGGCACTAGCAAGCAGTAAATCTTGGGCGAGTAGGAGGTGGAGGCTCCAGAACAAAAGCAAACTGCTTTGGAAGTAGGGAAAAGGTCAGACTGGGTGAGTTTGACTAATGATTGACACCACTGAAGATTTCATCATACAACTGGGAAAATAAAAAACCATGAACATGGCTGCTGCCACTGTAATTCTGACCTACTACTTTGAGGATAGGAAGGGAAGGAATAGCTCTTTATTTTCCTAAAATAAGTCTTGTAGGCAGTGTCACCACATTCCAACAGGCGTGATACCCCCTCCCCGTTTTCTTAAAAACTTGCTCCTAATTTATTATTCTGGAGGTGAGCAAAGGTGGATGGATGCAGTTTATGAAACTGTGAGAAGCGTGAACAGTCACAGACTAATCCAAACAGGTTTAATCCTGTTCCATCTCCCCTGCAACAGTCACTTCGTACCACTCCGGCAGCCTAAATGGGTAAAAAAGCCCTGTGGGGAATTCCCCCCATGTTGGCATAAGGCCAGTTGGAGCCCAACATCATCATTCAGTAAAGCTGTCAGTGTAGGGATGTGCTGGGGGCAGGGGGTTAAGAAATAATGGCTGAATTCCAGCTAGTTTAGCTTGCATAAAACATACAGGCAACTATACATGCTGCTCTAACACTGGAGGCATCACCAGACCTAGAGCAGCCCAGAATTAAAGAGGTCCAAAGGTGGTAACTGAACACCTGGGCTCTGATTCCTGCGCAGTCCCTTCTAAGAGGCACAGCACAGTTTAATCCACTTACTACTGAGCATACACCTCTTACCTTTGTGAGTGCAGGGAGACTGTCCGTGAAAGGCTTTGCAGGAATAAGGTCATAGGAAAGACATTTTGGCAAACAGGTTTTTCACCACAAAGTAGTGGCTTTAAGTAGATGACTGAGCCCTTCCTGGTGCTCTTCAGAACAAATCATTTTGCAAACCAAGCAGAGGAGCACTGAGTGCTGGAGGGGAGATGTCTGTGGGAGGCCAGTTCTCTGACATGGTATAAACCCCCACATATGCAAAAATATAAACCAAAGCCCAACAGTAAATCAGCCATGTATAATATATGGTTACCTGTGCAGGTCCAGATCCACATATGGAAATATCAGCTTTTCTTTAATCAGTTCCCAAATCACCCGAGTCATTTCATCTCCTTGCATCTCCACAACAGACCCTCCATGGATTTTTTTGGACATCTTGAACTAAATAAGATGTAAAAACAAACTAAACTGTCTCTGTATTAAGCAATGCACATTTTTGTTAACATAAACAGGAAAAAAAAAAGTCCCAATCCTACAAACACTAATCCTTTAGCAGTGTCGCCAACTCTCATTTTATTGTGAATCTCCTGAAATGTGGTGCTTTTCTTAAAGCCCCGGCTTCTGGATGCTTCTGATTAGGTGAGAATCTTAACATTCATGTACATTTCTATCCCTGGTGATTGTGGAGAGAAGGTGAAAATGTGCCCCGAGTGCCTCCCAAAGGCTCAAAATCCAGAAGGGAAATAAAGAGTGTCCCAAATTTATTAGTTAAAAAATCCTCATGGTTTCTAAGCCAATCTCGTGATTTTTCAGGGACCAGACTCACGAATTTTGAATGCTTAAGGGTGGTGATACATATTCATCTTAGTAGAGATCGGCTCATCACTGCTTTTTTTTCCCCCTTTAGGAGTAAAATGTCACATTGGTACAGAAATGCTGAGGATATACAAATACAACTCTTTACTTGGACATCTTGTTTTTGGGGTTAAATACTGGAATGCATCAGCTTTCTGAAAACAGCTTTCAGCTTTCTGAAAAACTGAAGTACTGGAGTCAAGGGTCATTAAAAATATTTTCCATCAAGACTCTAGATGGCTCTTATTTGCATTTTGATCCTTGTCAACAGAAAGTACTATTCAAACACTTTATGCTCTACTTTCAAATGGCTACAATCGCTTGGTGACTACTTCTGCTTACACAAGAACTATGACTTGGCAATTTTTTCTCAAACGCAAACGCAACCTAGTTCTCATAGGCAGTTCTCATTAGTTATTTTAAGTTCTCAACTTAGAGACAGGAAACTCCTGCTTATGGCCCCGATCCTATAAACACTTATACCCATGCACAACTTCATGTACATGAGTAGTTTCACTGGATTCAATGGGAGGACTCACATGAGTAAAGTTATGCACAGGCATAAGTGTTTGCAGATTTGGGGCCTTAATGTGTAAATACTGAGCCTTACTGACAGTAAAAATTCTTCGCATTAGTAATACTTATTCAGCATTCATGTATCCAGTCTATTCTTAGACTTTAAGTGAAAGTAATGGAATAATTAATATAAATATTTCATAATTTATACAACAGCTTTCATTTGAGGATGCCGGAGCCATTTACAAACATTTCTTAAGCTTCACAAGAAGCTTTGAGGTAGGAAAGGGGTCACATGCCTGTTTTACAGATGGGGAAAGCGAGGCAGAGAGGGTAAGTGACTTGCCCAAGGTCATACAGAGTCCCGGGAAGAGCTGGGAACAGAACAGAGAACTTTTGATTCAGTCTTGTGCTCCAACTGCTAGACCATGCTTCACTGTTTTACTTCCTCTAAAAACCCATCTTCCAAAGTGGCAATAATTTGCAGCCTTATGCTGCTCATAATTCCATCTGGACATATCAATTTGAATAACAACCAATCTGAAACATTTTAAAGGTAATTTTTTTTTATTATATCCAAAGATAGTGTCCTTGCCAATATTAGATGTGGTTACCTACTGCTTATTACAAGCCACTATATAAATGACCATTCACAAAACTTTGGCTGAACTCATAATAGGCTCAGCCCACACATATAAATACTCCAGGCCTAATTCTCAAACATGTTTTTTTCAGTGAGGAGAAGGGTCTTGTGGTTAGGGCACAGGATTACTGGTTAAAAGATTCTGTGTTCTGTTTCTGGCTCTGGGTGACTTTAGCAATTCATTTAGCCAACACTTTCAAGAAAGAAGCCATTGATTTTGGGGTGTTTTAAAAGTTTGAGAGCCCAGAATAAGGCAACCAAAACTGACCATTTTTGAATTTTTGGCTGCTACTCACTGTGGCCTTTGCCATCAGTAGAAAAAAATTAAAAGATGCATTTAAACATGTTAACTAACAACACTTTCCCTAGTATGGCTATGGCCTATGAGCCTCAGTTTCCCCACCTATAAAACAGATGATAAAACATTTAGACACACAGATGTCTAAACACTGATTTGAACAGCTACATGGGGTATTTGGCCACCCTATTAAGGAGCTCTGATAGTTACTTCAGTGATCTATCCCTTTCAGGTTTCCCAGATTCTTGCCTCAGAGCATGGACTTTAAAACATCTTCTCCCCTTTCATATCCTCAGCCCACACACCTAGCCAAAAAGACCTAGATTGGACTTTCCCAACACTCTTTCATTAGGAGAGGCTCATTGCATAGTGTAGTTGCTATTTACATTATTGCAAGTTACACAGTTCAAATCACATCCACATTAGAGATGTGCAAGAGTGCAGCTATGACAGGGGCTAGAATTGCAGTGCTGGCAAGGACTGAGATCAGAATTTGGTTTTGGGCCTTGTGTGCCTGGGAAAGTTTTACGTTATAGCAGTATAACTATGCCATTATAACCCTCTGCACAGCCAATCTTATTGTGGAAGAAGACTGGCTTTTTGCTGGTTTAGCTTAACCCCCTTCTAGAGTGAAATAACTAACCTCCCCTGCAAAAAAGCCACTCCTACAAGAAATGTCCACAGGAGAGGTTATTCGGGAATAACTATACTGGCTGAAATTCACAGTTTAGGTTATACAAAGAAACAAAATCATTTCCACTCAGACTAGGTCTGTACTAATGTAAAAGTGATCTAAGCTAAACAATAGAGTCTCACTGTGAAGCTCTGCTTGTCATGAAGCAGCAGTCATTTGATATTAATTTGCAATCTATGAACTGTCACTTCGTATTTTCCAAAGATTTACAAATCCTACTCTTCACAGCAACTCATAATGAAGTGTTTTAAAGGCACATCTTTTGAAAACACCAGAAACACTGTAAACTTTCCAGGGGGAGAATGAAGTCATGCACTCAGACTGTTTCTGAGCAGGGACAGCCTTGACACGCCCCTGCACCCTCACCCACCCAGGAGAGACTGTCAGACCTCTGAAAAGGGTATAAAGCTGCAAAACAAATCTAGATCCAGGCCGTCTGTAGAAGCCAGCTAGCGCTGCTGTAGGTATGCCATTCTGGAGGTGCCATGCCCGCTTTAAGGCAAAGCGGATCGTGACTTTCAGCCTGGGTGGGGGCCGGTTAGATTCACAACGGCGGCGCTTGCTGGGGTGTAAAGTACAGAGGTCAGATAATAACACCGTGTGCTCCGAGGCCAAAGGGGACTGTGCAAACAGATCAAAGGGAAAAGGTCTCTATGTTTAAGGCTGCGGCGGGGGGGCGGGGGCTGCCTGTACCCCCCCGCCCAGCGATCAGGCCCCGTTTCTAGAGAGAAGACTGACCCCTTCCTCTCCACATCGGCCCAGCCCGGGGACCCCAGCCCCGGAGCGGCTCGGCCAGCGGAGCCTCGGCGCCCCCCGGGCAGACGGGGCCGCTGTCACTGCCAGCCCCGAGCCCGGGCGGCGCCCCGCTTACCTCGGGCTGTCACTGGCTTGGGCAGCGCTGCCTCCGCACCCGGCCTGCTCCTGTTCCTGTTCCTGTTCCTGCTCCTGCTCCTGCTCGCAGCCGGCCGGGCTCCCCCTGCCGGCCCCCGGCTCGCCCAGGTCCCAGCGGCCCGGCTCCGCCTCCGCCACCGACCCGCCAATGGCCTCGCCGACGGGCAGCCAATGGGGGCGGCCCACGCGGGCGGGGCGGCGGGCGGGTAGAGGGGGGGCCGCAGCCAGTCGGGGGGGCTGAGGGGGAGGCACAGGGAGATTGGTGCCCGGGGCGAACTTGGCTTTTGATGGCCCTGACCCCCGTGGGCACGGAGCCCCCCCCTTGCCCCTATGGCGGCCTCACCCTCCTGCACCCCAACCCCTGCACTTCCCTCCTGTGCCCTGGCCGCGAAACTGAGCTGGCTGCCGGGGGAGCTGGTATTGCTGCTCACTCCCCCCAGGAACGCTGCTCCTCTGGGGGGCCCGACAGTAACCGCAGGGCTCCCTGCAGCCAGGTCACTTTCCTGGGGTGAGCCGATGTTCCGATTTTATAGGGACAGTCCTGATTTTGGGGTCTTTTTCTTATGTAGAGTCCTGTTACCTCCCACCCACTGTCCCGATTTTTCACACTTGCTCTCTTCTCTATTTTCCCCACCTGCAGTGGGTGAGGTGAAGGCAGAGAGCAGCAACTCCTGATGCTGGACTCACAGCACAGCCCAGATGGGGAAAGTGACCTGGATGCATGGAGCACTTGGTGTTGCTCCTCGCTTCCTCCCTTACTGCCCCCTTGAGGGGGGCGAGCAGTATCTGTGTTGCATCACCATTTCCCCCTCCCACCGCCCCCCGTTGGGAGGAAGCAGGGAGAAATCTGGATGCTCCCCGCCCACAATACAGCACTCCCCTGCCAGCCGGGGTCAGTTTCTGACTCCACATGGGTAGTGTGCACCTCTGCACTGCCACAGGGCACCCCTTTGACTATGATGCCCCGGACGGTTGCCCTGGTGGCCCCCCCCCTAAGACCAGCCCTGGGGAGGCAGCAGGGAGGAGGAGAAAGGAGAAGGGAAGCAGGGTAGAGGAGAGGTGAGAGCAAGAGGAAGGGAGAGGCGAAGGCAGGCAGATGCTCCCACATAGGTTATACATTTACTCAGGTGAGGCTGAGGCTCAGCCAGGGTTTTGCATCCCCATGGGTTACCAGCCAAGCCCCTCAATCCCCCCATATCAGACCATAGCCCTGTGGACCTGTGTCAGGCTGTAGGACAGGGGGAGGCAATTCTTTTTTGACAAGGTCCAAATTTCTTGGTCAAGGTATAGTCAAGGTCCAGACTCCAGAGAAAAGAAAACAAATCGTAATGATAAGTAAATAAAAAGAAGTTGGGGTTCATTGAAAAGCATCTGGCGGTCTGGATTTGGCCCATGATCTGCCTACTGACTATCCCTGCTGTAGGAGATATCAGACACCAACATCCGTTTTCAGCTTCTAGCCCTGCCTTTCACGGCTCTGCCCACAACTCAGCTTTCATTCCTTCCTATCCCTCCTCTCACTCACTTTTCTCTGCTGGGCCGTCCTGTCAACCTGCTCCCTTTGGGCCAGAATCATCTCTGTACAGATCTTGGCACAGAGGTTGAGAGGAGGTGAATTGTCTCCCCCATGTCTTGGGACTTCTAGGGGTTGGGCCAGTGCCTGGTGCAGGTTAGGATAGCCCCGAAGGCTGCCCTAACTCATACCACCACCCTCTTGGGCTTTGCATTGGCTGGGGAATTACTGGGCTGTAGGAATGCCTTGGCTGTGCCAACTCCCACCCTGGTTTGCCCCAACACAGATCCTATGGCAATAGCTCTTTCAAGAAGAGAGGCAGAGTCAGTGTGAATCTGCCAGGGAGGTCTCTGTGCCAGGGGCGTTCCACAGAAAGGCACTGGTGTAATGTGGCCACAGGGCACTGTTGAATGGGCATTTCCCAACCTTATTCTACTTGCAGCTTTGGGCTGTCCTCTACAATTGAAACAGTCTTTCACTTGTGCACCAAACAGAGAATTAGTGTTGGTAAACTTCTTTGAGAATGTCAGATAAAAGATGCTATAGTGCAAGATATTAAGAAAATAATATTTGATAAAAAATTATACTTTTCCTCCCAAAAAGTAAAGCCTTGCACCTGCACACATGATCTATTGAGTTCAAAGAGACTTCTGGTGCTTAAAGTTAAGTGCAGTAGCAGTCTCCTTTGGTTGAAGGAATACACACACAATTGGTCAATTCAGTTCTCAGTTTAAGAGTATTTGTGGATTCCTCCTTCATGCTGACTTCTCACATGAGTGTCTCTTTCTATCATCTCTGGTTGGCTAGGAGGCTCCATCCCATGCTGGAGAATGATGATCTGGCCTCACTCTTTCATACATTCATCATTTCTCAGTTGGATTACAGCAATGCAGCTTACCTGAGCATGAAGCCTCAGCTCATAGGAAACTCCAGCTGGTACAGAATGTTTGCAGCAAGTCTCCTCAGCTATACAAGCTACACTGAACACATAGGCCCTGTCCTCCACTCTCTTTGCTGGCTTCCCATAGAATATTGAGAATCCAGTTCAAGGCTTTGGTGTTTATTTTCAAGGTACTCCTGGCCTGGGCCCAGAATATCTAAAAGACTGCCTAAAGCTCCAGGACAAAGACCGTGATCGAGGACTTCACTCCTCTGGCACAGGGGAATGCTCTACAACAGAGGTCGGCAACCTTTCAGAAGTGGTGTGCCGAGTCTTCATTTATTCACTCTGATTTAAGGTTTTGCGTGCCAGTAATACATTTTAACATTTTTAGAAGGTCTCTTTCTCTAAGTCTATAATATATAACTAAACTATTGTTGTATGTAAAGTAAATAAGGTTTTTAAAATGCTTAAGAAGCTTCATTCAAAATTAAATTAAAATGCAGAGCCCCTCAGAGCGGGGGCCAGGATCCGGGCAGTGTGAGTGCCACTGAAAATCAGCTGGTGTGCCGCCTTCGGCACGTGTGCCATAGGTTGCCTACCCCTGCTCTACAAAAACAGCAACGCTTGTCTGTGCAGTTTTCTCTGCAGGGTGGCCTGAGGCTGTGGAATGAACTCCCTCAGGAACCTCACAAACCGCACCACTCCCCAGTGCAAAGTACATTTCTTTGACCTTCTCTAACATAAATGTATACTAAAAAAACCCCAACCAAACAAAAACCACAACTACTACCACTAACAACAATACCTTACTGAGACAACTACCTGTACAAAATTCTCCCCCTGGGGCATGGAGGAAAGAATAAATATGTGACAGATGTTAGTCACATCATTTAAAGGAAAAGCGCTACAACTGGAAGGTGCTCAAATGCTGCAATGGTACCTACAGTATAAGAACCTCTATAGAATAGAAGAGAAAAAGCAACTTGCAGGAAAAGGATCTTAATTTGCAAGAATTTAAACAAACACCATTGCCCCCCATGTCCCCAAAAAGAAAAAAGAAAGCATTCCAGTGCTGTTCAGTTTATGCTGTTTACACATTCTGTTGGCTTTGTCATTGGAGCTTATATGTCTGAAGAGAACTAATTTCTCTTGTTTAATTTAGGGGTTGTGGGTCTTGCACCGTGTATAGTCATTTACACCTGTCCAAAGTAGATGAGGGGAGAATTGAGATTTGGTTGCATTTTGGCACCCACTATGTATAGGTATTAATAACTATGCAAGACAGAAGACTGTCAGGTCCTGCATATGGTAGTAGTGGGATTTTGAAACAATGTCAAACTGTGCTCTCATTGGAAACCCTCGGAGTGTCAATGTTGAATTTAATGAGAGCGAAGTCATGCCAAGGCTAAGCACCTTTGAAAATCCCATCCTCTGACTATGCTTGAAATATTAATCAAACATTTCATTGACATTTTGACTAGAAAAGGATGAATTATTTGCAATAATTTAATGGTTCTCCTTCCCCTCTGTTTTCAAACCAAGTGTAAAAGTGAATGGGTTTTCGGAGCACAGATGGAATCTAAATTGCAAGGATTTGAAACCCCTCCACTCAATCCTCCCTGCCCCCATGCTAGGTTACTACACTTTGCTAAAAGAGTTTGTAAAGGTGTGTGGGTGTTTGCTTAATAAAATCTGCCTGGTGAAGTTCACAATACATTTAGAGAGCTATAGCCATGGAACCATGCATAGACGCTTATGTTTTGAATCCTGTATAAAAGCTGCGTCAATCATGCTAGTGCTGGTGTAAGAGGAAACACTGCAGGCTGGAGGGCACAGCTCAATCACTCTTAACCTGCCACAGCCCAAATGCAGGATGTCACAAAGACCCAAAAGGAGACACCCCCAAAGTATACGAGTGCAGGAAAACTAAAATGCAGTGGGGTTCATTGCTCTATGTGATCAGCCGTCTGTCCACCTCTGCTCCATTATGCTTCCGGCTGGTGCCAACGATCTGCAGCAACCCAGGTGCGCGGGCGACCTATGAATGTCCATGCAAGGACAAGGCAGGTATAGCTAAGGCCCAGGGCCGCCCAGAGGGAGGGCAAGTGAGGCAATTTGCCCCAGGCCCTGCAGTGCCCCCACAAGATAAAGTATTCTATAGTATTGCAACTTTTTTTTATGGAAGGGGCCCCCAAAATTGTTTTGCCCCAGGCCCCCTGAATCTTCTGCGCTGCCCTGCTGCAGCCAACCCCAGCGAAGGACTTTTATCAGCCTCCAGCTCTCAGGTTGCAAGCTGGGCTGAACCCGGGTGGATTGCTCTGCAGCTCGATTGCTGCGGTCTCCCTGCTCGTCGCCCTCGGCTGTCGATTGGTTTGGCCTGGGGAGGCCGGTTGCTAGGAGGGGCGGCCCGGGAGGCAGGAAGCGGACGGAGGGTTCGTGGGGAAGACTCAAGAGGCGGCCCGGCCGGCATGAGAGGTGCTCCCCCCGGGGTGGCGGCGGCCTGAGGTAGCCGGGCTGCGGCAACAGGGAGAAGGTACGGGGTAGCCGGTGGGGGGCGCCCGGCTCCGACAGGGCTGGCCCCAGGGTCTGGGCGGGGGCGCCCCCCCGGAGTGCTGGGCAGGGGCAGGGGCAGGGAGGGCTGCCCCCCGGGTCTGGGCTGCCCCCCCCCCGGAGTGCTGGGCAGGGGCAGGGAGGGCTGCCCCCCGGGTCTGGGCTGCCCCCCCCCCCCGGAGTGCTGGGCAGGGGCAGGGGCAGGGAGGGCTGCCCCCCGGGTCTGGGCTGCCCCCCCCCCCCCCGGAGTGCTGGGCAGGGGCAGGGAGGGCTGCCCCCCGGGTCTGGGCTGCCCCCCCCCCCGGAGTGCTGGGCAGGGGCAGGGGCAGGGAGGGCTGCCCCCAGGGTCTGGGCTGCCCCCCCCCGGAGTGCTGGTCCGGGGGAGGGCTGGCCCCAGGGTCTGGGCGGGGGCGCCCCCCCCGGAGTGCTGGGCAGGGGCAGGGAGGGCTGCACCCCGGGTCTGGGCTGCCCCCCCCCCCGGAGTGCTGGTCCGGGAGGGGAGGGGAGGGGAGGGCTGGCCCCAGGGTCTGGGCTGCCCCCCCCCCCCGGAGTGCTGGGCAGGGGCAGGGAGGGCTGCCCCCCGGGTCTGGGCTGCCCCCCCCCCGGAGTGCTGGTCCGGGGGGGGAGGGGAGGGCTGTCCCCAGGGTCTGGGCGGGGGCGCCCCCCCCGGAGTAGGGAGTGTTGGCCCCGGGTCTGGCTGGTGCTGTCGTGTCTTACGTCCTGTCCGCACTGAAAGCGTCTCCCCTGTGATCAAAGGCTTGATGGAGCCTTAGTGGCCCGTAAATCCCCCCGGAGCTGGGGGAAGCCGGGATGCTTTTAAAGCTAGGGGGGACCCCTCCCCCAACACACACATGCGCGCACTGCTCAAATCCTGTGCAAGGGCACAACGTGCAGGGGCCCTGCTGGCATTGTGAGGGAAGATGGGCTGAGAGGCGGGTTCTGTTACCTCTGGAGTCCGACTATCTCCCCGGATTCTCTTTCCCCGCTCCCCATAACGATGCACATGAGAATTTTTGGACTATTTTGTGTTCCTGTATTAAGCTTGAGGCTGAAGGGAACTCCTCTGCTTACAAGAAAACTGAGACCGAGAGGAGGTCTGTATAGCTCCTAAGTTTGTCTCTTTCACCAGTAAAAGTTAGAGTCATAGAATATCAGGGTTGGAAGGGACCTCAGGAGGTCATCTAGTCTGACCCCCTGCTCAAAGCAGGACCAAGTCCCAACTAAATCATCCTAGCCAAGGTTTTGTCTAACTGGGCCTTAAAAACCTCTAAGGAAGGAGATTCCATCACCTCCCTACCTAACCCATTCCAGTGCTTCATCTCCTAGTGACATTTTTTTTGCTAATATACAACCTAGACCTCCCCCACTGCAACTTGAGCTAGTTACTCCTTGTTCTGTTATCTACCATCACTGAGAACTGTCTAGATCCATCCTCTTTGGAACCCCCTTTCAGGTAGTGGAAAGCAGCTATCAAATCTCCCCTCATTCTTCTCTTCTCCAAACTAAATAATCCCAGTTCCCTCAGCCTCTCCTCATAAATTGGGCTAATAAAAGATATTATCTCACTCCCACCTTGTCTCTCAAAAAACATGCCTTTTATACAAACTGCATCTCACAATGCTCACTAAAACCAAGTGATACAAATAAGCAGTGACTCCTGGCAGCAGGAGCTGAATTATGTGCCATATAAAACAGGGGAAGGGGAAAATGTTTACCTTTCCGTGACAAGGTTGTGATGGCAACTGATAGTGACTTCCAGGGGATATTCAAAAGTGATATTCTGTAACTAATCTTGAAGTGTTTGATGCAGTTTTAATACTATTAAAATTGAGATTACTTTGCCTTTAAACCTGGAATACATTTAATGGATTACAAGTAATACCAGAATAGCAAGAAAGCAATTGGTTAAGTGCATGTATTGATCTGTTACACCATAATGTCTCTGAGCTGTTATAACCAATCATTTAGTATTGTGTCTGATCTGTATTATAGACAGTCACAATATTTACATGTTCATGCATTTTAAAAATGCAGGAAGATATAGGTAAGTCAGCTACTGCACTGCCTTAACACTGCATTTATTATAGAGGAGGCATATGGACAAAATTTGACCATAGCTAAAGTCACTTTAGATTATCTTCCTGGTTCCACAGGGAAAGGCATGATCTGTTTTTCTTTCTAGTCGGTTGATTGGTATCATGTGCCTCTTGGCTGTTTAATTTCTGCACTAAGTACAAGTGAGCAACTATTTCCATCTGTTTCTTGAGGGTGTGGGGAGAGCAGAGAAGAATGTCTGATGACCTAGGAGAAGTGGAGTATTGTACAGGAAAGGTCAATACATTTTCTTACCAGTCACTTCTGAAATGAAATAGAAGAGCTTTTATCATCACTTAACAGCAAATATCCTTTTTCTTCCCCTAGTCTTTTGATTATTCACAGAATCCAACCATTGTTCTCATGGAGTAAAATATTTCTCCTGACAGATTTTGTATTGCCTAGTTATGAAGATAAATTATGTGGGTCCACTTACCTTGCCTAATTAAAACATGCAGGTGATGAGACGGGCTGACTTTTTTTTTTTTTCTTAAGGCCTCTGATCGCCTTGTTCTGATAGTTTTGTTGGCATTATACAATTAAGGCTATGTGTTTGTCTTGTATTGAAGTATAAAGAAGGAGAGAAAAGTCTGCATGTTTGAGATGAGGGAAGGGTTATTCCACTATAGAGGTAGCAGTTGCTGAGTTGGCTAACCCTCCAGATACACTTTTGATAGAAACCATCACATGAAGAGCTTAAATAAGTGATTATTAATGGAGGAATTATTACCTGCCCATTATCTAATTTGCTGTGGCATGCAGAACCAGAGAGAAAAGGGTTGAAATAGCCACTAAAAGTAATCCTTTTGAAAATGCTGTTTAAACCTGGAGAGACTGGCCCAGGTCCCTCACAGGTATTTAGGCACCTAACTCCAGTTGACTTTAATGGAAGTCTAAAGGAGCCTAGATACTTTTGAGGACATGGGCCTCTGTGCCTGTATTGTGGCAGAGTTCCATGAGGCTTCTGTGATGCAAAACTACTAGAACAGTAGATGGGGTGTTACAGGCTAGGACTGAGATACCTAAGGACATTGGCAATTCTCTTGTAAAACTAGGAAATGATTGCCCGTTTTCCTCAAAAGAGAGGAGAGAAGACAATCCTAGAATAGCAAAAGAAATCTAAGGGGGAAACCAAGCTTGGGGATCCCCCCACTTCTTGCAATAAGGGCTAATCTTACCACACAAACCAGCAAGAAAAAGCAAACCAAGAACTTGCTTGATTTCTTTCCAGATATCTTTGTATATGTATGGTCTTTTTTTATTTGTCAGCTCTGTCTGGAAAATAAGGAAGTTCTGAAAGAGTTGCGTATGATCTCATGAACCACAGCTTTGGCCACTGCTCTAACTAGTTACACTCCGTGAACATCAGTCTTTATACTGCCTTTTTCCCTGCACAGCAAGATATCTTACTCATTGAATAGTAACTGGATTTTCCAGTTCCGCTTTTATTTAGCATTAGAAATTCTATCTCCTTAGAGTCCTAAGCTGCCCATAAAACAATTTCTGTTTCCTTACTGGTGCCTGACCTGTGTAGTTCTTGAATTCAACTGTTACTTCTAGTTTTCCCTCCTAAGAATATGAAGTCAAAACACAGTCTCTCTGCAGAGATTCATAACTTCCTCTTGACAGGTAAAAAAGCCATTCTCTGTGGACCAAGAACCAAGATGTGTAATCAGAACAGTGCAGAGCCCGCTTTTGTTATCCAGTTTCACAGGTCTTCCAGCTGACTGGATGTTGCTTTTGCTTTATCACATTCAGGTTTGTAAAGCGTGTGTATATAATACACTGAAATTCTTTTCCAGGGCACATGAGATGGCCACAGATGACAGACAATCTCCAACACTGGACTCTGTCAGTGATCTGCCCCGCTCTCCTAGCAGTCCCTCTCATCTCACTCATTTCAAACCATTGACTCCTGATCAAGATGAGCCTCCTTTTAAATCTGCCTACAGCTCCTTTGTAAATCTCTTTCGTTTTGGCAAAGGTAAACATGCATTATGAAGAAATAGCTATTAATTGTGTCTAAATATCCTACCTGCATGTTAATGCATAACTAGTATTTCAAACTATAACACTTCATGAGATGGGGGCATGGGTTTCAGCCAGCCAGCCAGCTAAATGAATGATTAGGAAGGCTCCTATGAGAGTTTTACTTTCTTTAGTAGAATATACGAACTGGATTCACTCTCTGGCTAGGTGGTATAGAACCTTGGTCATAGGATTAAGTCTGTCAGGAGTGGAAAATGTAGAACTAGATTGAGAACTGGCAGCAGCCAGCGATGGGTGGGGCCTAGCCGGTGGGGAGATGCATTCATAAGCCTCCTTCAATAGGGCTTCCTTGGAGCCCTAGTCAGAATGTAAAGATCACCCCCCCCCCCATAAGAAATTCCCAGGGATGGAAGCAGCCTACCACTGCCTACCCTCATCAGTGAGATGAGCATTTCTGGTGCAAATTCTACCTCTGGCCCTGCATTTCTCTATTGCCCATCCCCAGTGAATCTGGCACATCTGTGGTTTCTAAATGGTGAAGTTTCAATAACGCACATAGGGGAACTGCTTCTTGAAGTGCATTTCCAAAGGCGAATGCGATCCTGTGATGCAGAAACGGAATCTCAGATAGGAGGAGTAGGGAGGTTATTTTACCTCTCTATTTGGCACTGGTGTGGCCGCTGCTGGAATATTGTCAAGTTCTGGTATTTACCGTTCAAGAAGGATGTTGATAAATTGCAGAGCGTTCAGAGGAGAGCCACAAGGACGAGTAAAGGATTAGAAAAACACGTCTTAGCGTGATAGATTTAAGGAGCTCAATCTATTTAGCTTACCAAAGAGAAGAGTAAGGGGTGCCTTGATTACGGTCTGTAAATACTTAAGTGGGGAGCAAATATGTAATAATAGACTCTTCAGTCTAGTAGAAAGAGGTCTAACTTGATCCAATGGTTGGATGTTGAAGCTAAGTGGTTTTTTGGGGGGTAAAAACAAGCTTGTACAAACTTTGGGCCAAACTTGACATGCCAGTGTGAACTTTAACACTAAATTGAGCAGGTTAATTTGAGTTGTATAAGATAATTATGGCCAGGATCACAGAATGTTTAAAGGGTGGAAATTCTGCTGAAATAAATAAGGGTATGGCTACGCTTGCACTTCAAAGCGCCGCCGCGGCAGCGCTTTGAAGTTTCGAGTGTGGTCGCAGCACCAGCGCTGGGAGAGGGCTCTCCCAGCGCTGTACGTACTCCACATCCTCTACGGGTGTAGCTTGCAGCGCTGGGAGCCGTGCTCCCAGTGCTGCGGCACTGTTTACACTGAGGCTTTACAGCGCTGTATCTTGCAGCGCTCAGGGGGGTGTTTTTTTTCACACCCCTGAGCGCGAAAGTTGCAGTGCTGTAAAGCGCCAGTGTAGCCATGGCCTAAGACACAATATGAGTGTGTTACTCAAAGCAGCAAGATCAGCTTAGCCATACTCAAGCTTCTGTTTGAAGAAGGTGACTTATTACTAAGAAGCTCTGTTCGTATTGATAAATATGTTGCCACTGTACTTGAAAAACTGGTGTTCAAATCAGTCCAAAAGATCTATCTTCCAAAAGACAGGCTGTGATTATTATGTGGAAGAATTACACTTGTTATAATTTGTCTTTGCAATTCTTTCTTCATGAAGAGAATACTTGGGAAATGAGAGAGAGTGTAGAATCCGGCTTGGTTCCTGCCCTGAAGAGCTTCCTAGTTCTGTGTTTGTACAATGCCTAGTACAGTGGGAGCCTTGGTTCCTGTCACGTCCCTTAGGCACAAGCATATTACAAATAATAATCCAAATGAAATCTCTATAAAGCTTCTTTAGCTTTAAACTTGCTTGTGGTGCTAGGTTTCTACATCCCTTTTGAAGTGTTGGTTTCTCGCTGTTCTTAAACTTAGATGACGGTAGACTTGCATCTCCTGCAGAGAGTGGCCAGGGCGAGCAGCAGGCACTGAGTGGGACTTGGTCCAGTCCTCAGCATACCTCCAGGGCACAGTCTCTGAGGTCCCCGGTTCCGTACAAAAAGCAGCTTACTGGGGAGTTACAACGCAGAGCTTCTGCAACTTTAGGTAACGTGTGCCTTATTTTAATATTGTTTGCTGTATTTTACATGGGTGCTGGCTAATCCTGGGAGGGAGGTACTACTCTCACCTTTCAGATGGGGAAACTAAGGTAAAGTGTTTCAATGACTTTCCCAAGGCAAGAACAGGGATTAAAACTTGGGAAATTCCTGGCTCTGTTTGCCAGTTAGACTTTACATAACCTTCTGTTTAAGCTGCAACTTCTCCTCATGAGCATGTCTGCTCTTCTATCAAGACACTGTAGTAACTTGACCAGCACAGCTTTTTATAATCACTCTTGACAAAATGTTATCTTTATCTTGCTCAAGTAAGGCTAGCAGAAACTCCTAGGTCAAAAATGTTGTCTCTATGTGGCCTGGATTGCATTTTTGGATAAAAGTTTAAGTGCCTAATTATTCTGCTGAAATCTAAGAATACAGAACTGACACCTCAAAATGAATTGTAGGGCTCAGTCCTAACAAGACAAAACACGGTCCCTCTGGTTTAAGACTACCTGTAACATTCACTCGTTGCTCCTTTGAGGAGGAGATGCAAAGAGCACTTGCAGAAAATGCTTTAAGTACCTGATTTAGTGATGCTACTCATACACTATACTAAATCGCTTCTAGCCAGCTATCTGGAATGAGTTTAATGCTGCTGGAATCTGCCACTGTGTAACTGCTAAGCCAATACCTTGATGGCAGCCCTCCAAAGAACAGAGGTGCTGCAGCAAGCGGTGTTGGTGATTCATAGACTTTAAGGTCAGAAGGGACCATTATGATCATCTAGTCTGACCTCCTGCCCAATGCACTCCACAGAATCTTACCCACTCACCCCTGTAACAAACCCCTAACCTATGTCTGAGTTATTGAAGTCCTCAAATTGTGATTTGAAGACCTCAAGCTGCAGAGAATCCTCCAGCAAGTGACCCGTGCACCATGCTGTAGAGGAAGGCAAAAAACCTCCAGGGCCTCTGCCAATCTGCCCTGGAGGAAAATTCCTTCCCGACTCCAAATATGGCGATCAGCTAAACCCTGAGCATGTGGGCAAGACTCACCAGCCAGCACCTAGGAAAGAGTTCTCTGTAGTAACTCAGATCCCACCCCATCTAACATTCCATCACAGACCACTGGGCATACTTACCTGCTGATAATCAAAGATCAGTTGCCAAAATTAGGCTATCTCATCATACCATCCCCTCCATAAACTTATTAAGCTTAGTCTTAAAGCCAGATCTGTCTTTTGTCATGATTGTCAAGCCTTCTGGTTCCTACTAAAGTAACGCCTCAGCATAGAGCTAGAGTACTGTACTGTCAGGAATGCTGTCTCACATGGGACATCGAACCAGGTCTTGACAGCTTGTGGCTATTAAGATTCCCTGGCACTCTCCAGAAGAGTAGAGGTGTCTAATTCTGACACAATTCCAATGTTGGTAGCCACTGTTTTAAATAGCTTAGTCCTTCATGATGTTCCAGTTGGATATATTCATTGTCATTCTCTTTGCTTTGTTGTAGTATTGCCTGTGCCATTTAACTGCTCTTACGTTTTGGGGTAGATGGAGTAATTGCTATTTTTTAGACAACTTTAGATACTCTCAGGCATCCAACCTATCCAATAGGCTAAACTGTGTGTGTGTGTGTGTGTGTGTGTGTGTGTGTAAGGAGGAGGAGGAAGCCTTGGGTTTTGGCTTCTGCTGGAAGTAAGCTGCCACAAAAGAGATTCTTAGTCTCATTGAGGTTGACTTATGACAGTACTGCATTACTCCAGTTTAATTCTGGGTAACTCAATGCATTTCAATGGATTTACACTGGAACAAGACTAGAGTAACAGAGATGTGAATCAGGCCCACTATATCTAAGTGCGAATCTGCACAAGCACTTTCTGCATGGCAAGCTGAGATGTAAATTTTGCCTTGCACTAGCCTGTGGCGCACTAACTGCGTGTATGTGTGTGTTTGGACACTGCTGATGTGCCCTAAAAGTTCCCTGAGGTGCACTTATGTCGCTCTTATCTGCAGGGTCCACACAGTTAGTGTGTGGCATGCTGTAGTCTTACACTTACCGCATGACAAGCTAGTATGTCTGCATAGACAGGCTGAACTTCACACTTCTTTCCAGTGACTTGCTGGTTGCCTCTGGAAAGAAGTACATATTCAAATTTTGTTTATAATGCCATCATATATTCCTATAAATGGCCTGATATCTTGTTGCATATCTCACAAGTCTGGTAAAACATAGCTACAGTGACAAAACATTATGCAATAAGGGTGTAAATGATGAGGAGTTTCTCTTTGAAAGGATGTTGTCAAGTCTCTCCTGCTTTCCCATATTGTTCTAAAAAAACCAACCCTTCAAGTCTCTTCCCCCTCCTCGGAATCAATGTCTTCCTTACCACGTGTTCTTTATGCCTTTCTTAAGGTGCCTACAGTAACATGTTTAGGGTGTCTTGTAGTCAGGTTTACGCCTGTCTCTGGAACTTATGGCAGGGCTCCTGAAACACTGAGTAGACTCCCCCTTCTTTTGTTTACAAATGTAAATAAAGTTCTTGGGCAGATGTACAAAGATATGTAGAGGGATGAAAGATGCTGACAGGTGCCTGGTGGGATTTACAAAATCATGTAAATTGCCAAATTGTCATTAATGTCAATGGGAATTAGATGCCTAACTTGTTTATATGCTCTTCAAATCCAACAAGACACCTTTTAGCATTTTTAGTCCCCTAAATGCTTCTGTGAATCTGGCCCTTCACCTTTAAGTGTTAAATTATCTTTACATTACAACAGGTATTAGGATGAAGTAGCCGATTTAATCTCTTCACAGACAATTAAAGCCTGACGTAAATAAGCAGGTAAACTGAGGTGCAAGGAGGCTAAATGACTTCCGAAGCCCTTACTGAGCTGATGAAAGAGGTAGAAATAGAACCTGTAAGTCCCCAGTTGAACCCTCTGTCTGTGCAATTGATAGTCACATAACTCTGGGGATAGGATTGCTTAGCTAACTACTGTTTTAAATCCAGAGAAGGAGCAGAAATGACTGTCTTTAAAATCTTTTTAGCAACAAAATGGTAAATTGAAAGCAAAGCTCACACTTGGAATCTGGACTGTTTTCTACTTCTAGTTATATAGTAATAAAGGTAAATTTGCCCCAAAATATTAATTACATTTTTACTTAATTCCTATTACATAAATGGAATTGAGAAGAGACAGTTGGATGCCAGGCTTTCTGAAGATACGTTTGCTGGGCATAGCACAAAAGGATCACCTGTGAGATTCTGGGCCTGATTCTATTGTCTTGCCCTTCATGTAACCATTGCACAAATGTAAATGATTGCACAAGATGAGGGAAAGGGGCATTAGTATCGCTCATATAGAAGCAATGGACTCAAACTGCTTTTGTTGGAGTTAGAATGTACATCTGTGTGCCAAGTCCCATGGTCCAAATTGCACCAAGGCAGCACGACTCGACTAATGTCATGAGTCTACTATCTACTTTGTGTAGATCTTCATAAGCTGTCCAGTTGATGTAGCAGCATTTGATATTAATAGCATTTCTAGCTCGTTACTCCAACATGCTCAGTAATGCTATTCGTGTTAGATGCTGTAACAGAGCAAGCAGGTAATGGGGAGTGGCAAGGGCATGAACATGGAGGAACTAACTGAAAACCATAGAGAGACTAGAAAAGACTGCATCCAACTACATTCTGTTCATGTTGTGCACGATGCACTCAGTTCTGTAAAGCCAGTCGCAGGAGAGACTCATGCAGGGGAAGTGAGCATTGACTGATATTAAAATTGGGTCAATGTCTCAAATTACTTAACACTGTGTTTCCACTATTGGTGGTACACACACATGAATGAGCCTGGTATGTGTCCCCATTTATCCTTTTGATCCGTTAGTTTTTAAATCTAACTTTTATTCTAACTAGTACATGGTTAGCTATGTAGATAGAAATTTTCACTAACCTTCTTGTCCTGTCTTGCAGCACGCTTACCTAATTTTAAACATTCTTATTTCCTGAAGCCATTTGTTTAAAAAGAGCTTTGACTGGTACTTGCAGACCAAATGGTATAATAGGTTAGTTCACGTGGAAGTTTTGATACTTCTGATAGCAGAGATAATTTAAGTAACACTTATGTCACAAGAACACATGCCCATCTGGAAGTTGAAGCATTTACTTTCCAGGCTGTCCCGCTGAATACTGGGAATACTCTGCTGGAGACAGGAAAGAGATCTTAAGATTTAAAGTAGTAAAGATATTTATGCTCATTTGAAATCCTACATTCACTTAAATCTTCTTAAAATATCAGACTCCAACACTATTGACATACTCCAAAATGACACTCAGTTTGGCCTTTAAATTCCAGGTGGTTAAAGGTATAATAAGATCTAAACACTTGGAATCTTTTTCTAAAAACATTTTGTTCTTGTGGCAGGTCTGTAGTGGCTTTGTGGACAAATATCTAAATGTTTTCTTGCATCTGGGCTGATAAACACATTTTCTAGGAATGAGGCCATTCAGTAGACTCCTAGTAGATATTTTTAGTTTAACTATGGTGCTTTAAAGACAAAATTTCTTCTATCACACCCCAAAAGTCAAACCTAATTGTTACTGCACAGCAACAGTTAACTAACACGCTCTTGCCAGTGCTTTCAGCGTTCCTGCTGACATCAGTGATATATAAAGCAGTAAACAAAAAGCAGCCATGTCTATTTTCTCTGTACCAGAGGGAACAAAATAAAATGCTTGTCAGATGGAGAGCGAGGAAGCTGGTAAGAAACCTTTACGCTGTTTTGAAAAGCAAACAGACAATGTAGAGAAGTAACTCCTCTCTTTCAAAACTTTTCTGTGGAATATTAGGCAGGAAAAAAATGCATTATGTAATACCAAGGTGGATCATGTTGTAAAGGTTTTGAAGAGACTGACTCTTTATTACACGTCGATGATTTAATTTCATGTTTGTAACCAATTAGTAGGTGAAACTAATTTCAGCAAACAGAATAATGTTGTGGAAAAGTGGCTTAAACTTAACTATAAACATGACTATTATAAGCTGGTGAAGTGAAACCAGTGGATGCACTTTTTTGTATCCTTAATGAATCTGATGGTTTCAATGGAGACTCTCAGCTGTGTCCTGGGATTTGCATGAATAGTTACTGCTGTTTGAAATAGTCTTGAATTAAGTCTTTATGTACAGTACAGGACTGAATTCAAGTTCTCTACTGCAATCTGGTGATTATTAGTGCTTTTAATGAGACTTCCATTGTGTAAGAATTTGCATTTCTCTTTTTAGAAAATACTGAATGAGAACTACTGCTTGTTTTGAGCAGTGATGCCTATTTAAGTTCTTAGCGTCTATGGTATTATACTAGAGGGACCAGATAGGTGGCTACAGAAAAATTCAAGCTACTTTGAATGCAGATTGCTACCGACTATCTGACACAAGGCAGCTCTTCTTAAAAAAAACAAAAAAAAGTAATAATGCAAATTCTAACTTCCTAAACTACATACCCGTTGAACTCTTCTTTTTTTCAATGGCATGTTGCGTTATATGACACACACATTTCTATAGTGCCTTTGATGGTGACGATAAATTTCTCTCCCTTTCAGACACACGAAGGAAAGTGGAACCTTCTCTCAGTGGCCATGATCCTCGGACAGCTGTTCAGCTTAGAAGTCTCAGCACAGTCTTAAAACGTCTCAAAGAAATCATGGAAGGGAAAAGCCAGGTACTACATCAAGGGTTTTAAGTGAGTTAGGTCAGTCAAAGCATATAGAAATTAAAATGTTAAAGGGTTCTGTGTTGCTGTGTTCCATGTATTGCAAATGGAAAAGAGCATAACCTTATGAAGTTCTTTTGGTGTTTTTTACTAGCATTCAGTAGAACAGAGTATGAGTAAACTTGCTATATTTGAGTGGGGAATGGGGAGAATTTCAAACTGGTGAAGTCAACTTTTGATATAAATTGCTTGCCATTGTTTGTATTTCCTATTGAATTACTTACTAGATTAGAGTTTCCAGAACTTTCAGAGCAGGATGACCTCATTCCTCCCTTACTACAATATTTCATGATGTTGCTCGTCAAGATCTAACCATGAGCACATGAAATCTTGTAATTGTAGCAATAGCAGCTAATTCTGAAGGTCTGGAAATTTAACTTTAGTTTTAAACGAAGTACAGCATTTTAAATACAATCACAGCAAACTGAGTGTAACAGGCTGGGAATATTTGCCTGAAACACTCCAGCATATTAGCAGGTGTTGATCCTGCTGGGAAAAAGTTAAGTGGGTTCTGCTGACTTAGCTCCACCTCCCTTCATATCCCAGTGGGGTTAGCGATCTGGAGAAAATCTGTTGTGAACAGAGCAGACCTAACATGAATAGCCAAGCCTGGGGACAAGGTATGAGCAGGCAGTTGTGTATCTTCATTAACAATAAAACTGGGAAGGGGTTGAAACTAGGTGGTTTTTAGTATGTAAGCTGTGTTAGAGCAGATCGGATGCAATCCTTTTGCTGACAAAAGATATTCCATGTGACGATTAACTGGGGAAGTGCAGGCTGAAGTCCTTCGCTTCAACCGACAATTGCGATACTTTGTTTTTGTTTCCTCACCATCATGCAGTAGTTACCTGATTCAGCAAATGTACAGGGGATAAAACTGGAATGGGAATTTTCAAGGTCTTTGCAGAGACAGGAGCTCAGCA
This sequence comes from Gopherus flavomarginatus, assembly GCF_025201925.1. Taxonomy (NCBI): domain Eukaryota; kingdom Metazoa; phylum Chordata; order Testudines; family Testudinidae; genus Gopherus; species Gopherus flavomarginatus. The sequence goes on along the minus strand of NC_066626.1, from coordinate 18,254,230 downwards.
GATTTTGGCTGGCTAGAGGTTCTGTGGCAGGGTCTTGTCACAGAGACTTTGCAGTGGCTCTGTCAGCACCTTGAATGGAGAAGTTGTTGGATCTACATTTTATCCCTCTGTTATCAGGAAAGAAGGCCTGCAGCTGGGTCTGAAGTTCCTGATGCTGACTTAGGAGTTCCTGATCAGCTCCTTAGTTCCTTTGAAGTCTGAAACAAAAATAAAAGGATCAGAGTAATTTCCTCTTGGGTAGACCAGTTTTCAAACTGCTGAAGAATGCTTTTACCCTGTTATGAAAGCTCTGGCCAGGGTGGAATGCACATGGACAGGAAAATTGAGCTCTTTTTTAAGTGATCCAAATATATCTATTTGGTAGACGGAAGCATGCCACCCAGGATGAATTACTGGAGACATCAGCAAGGAGAAGTTGATTATCATTTGGGGAGACCTATGCTGTTCTTAATCAGAAGAGATGAACTGTTGCATTGGCACAAGAGTCTCTGCTTCAGTGAAGAAAAGGGTTTGGGCTCCCCTTCGCTAACATGTTGTTACAGAGTAGTACATAAAGTCAAGAATCCACTGTTAATAACTCCGCAAAGTTCAAAGCCAGCAGCTTCAGAAGGACCTGATACAGCTTTTCAGGCATTTCCCAAACTCTTGGAAGATGAGATCATCACAGTCAATCTCTTGCTGCTATGATCCAATGAAGCCACGAGATGTTTTATGTGATCCTTGCAGATCCTTGTGTGCAGGCTGCAATTACATGTAATCACCATGGCAACATCTGAACAAACTGCAATAATATTCTCTCTGAATGTGGAGATCTTGAGCTGCTGTGTGAAATGACTCAAACAAGCATTCTCTTATTGTGGGTCCTGGTACAACTCTACTATAGAGCACATTGTCTTTGTCTGAAACACACATCAGATGCTAAAAGACCTTGCACTGGAGCATGCAGCACCAGAGACACTGACTCAGTCAGCTGCTTTTTGGGCACCCTCTGCTGTGTTGCAAATATTTTGCAAAGCAGTCTCGTTTGACAAAGACACTTCAGTTTGGTAACCGCTTCAGGTCCTGTACATTTTGAAACAAACGTTCTGTACAGGACATAAGTGTCTCTAGTGGTGTGATAGAGATCCTGCAGGCCAAAGGGCATTTGTGTTAACATTTCTAGAGCTGTTTGTTTGTTGTTTTAATTTTTAAATCAAATCTTGATGTTTAAACTCTTCCCCCCAAGGTCTTTTGGGGTAATATCAGTTGCTGATCAGAAATGATGCACTATTTAGCAGACAAACATTGAAGATTGCATGTATTGAGCAGCCACTTCAGAACATATTGTTTCAGATGAGTCAGTGACAAAAGCATGCTGTATATTAGGTGTCATATTTCTGTATTAACTCATTCTGGTTTGTCCTTGGAACAACTTGCCACTGTCATTTCACAAAAAATTCAGTTTTGCCAAATCGCCCTCAGCCAGAACTGAACTCTTGCAGTGATCATTATACTCAGTGGGGGTCATTGTAATAGACAAACCAAATTACTGTTTAATGTCCCCCTATATTGTCTGTCTAACATGTTGAGCAGGGGAAGGAAAATCAATTTTTCATGTGCTCGTTGAAGTCTTACCTACAGATTGCAAGCTTTTGATTGTTGAAACCATTTTCTTAATAGACCAGCCAGATTGAGAATTTGATCAGGATAATTCAGTTTAGTTCTGTGGCTAAGAACCCGATCAATCGTTTTATTTATGACCTTGTGACTCTTTACAGTGCTGCATCAAATCTATGAACTGTCCTAATTTTATAAATATGCCCAGCTTCACTTTTTTTCACTCACTGCTTGTGTAGCAGCCAGGAGCATAGAATACTGTCTCATTTCTCTAATATGACTTACTTTGTAGGATAGTGATTTAAAGCAGTACTGGATGCCAGACAGCCAGTGTAAAGAATGTTATGACTGTAGTGAGAAATTCACCACCTTCCGGCGCAGACACCACTGTCGGCTGTGTGGGCAGATCTTCTGTAGCCGATGCTGCAACCAGGAAATCCCTGGAAAATTTATGGGTTACACAGGTATGCTCTTTTATTTGTTCCTGGTGCATTTATGTATTAAAAATTGATTGTTTTTCAGATATCTAATGCACTCAGAATACTGATCGCTAAAGAATAAAGAGGTCCAATTTTAACAATTAATCTAAAAAGCCACTCTAACAAGGTAAAGGCAAATTAAAAACCCAGAATGCAATAATACGTTTATGTGCACACACTCATGTATAACAAAATATAAAGCAGTGGTTAAAATTTTCCAGAGTACGTCAGTGACTTGGGAGCCCAAATCGTTCTGATTTCCAATGAGCCTAGGGCTTATAAATCACTGAGGTGCTTTGGAAAACTTTATTAGATAAGAAAAAGGTGAATCATCTTAAAAGGATGAAGAAAGAAAGATGGCCAGTATCTAACAGACATGTCAAACATGACAAAGTATGTTCACAAATAAAACTTGATTTCTTAAAATGGCTGAATATGCTTTCACTCAATTCCACAAATTCAGTTTACTTACAAAATTGTCAATATTAAACTCTGAAGTTTAGAAACATTTGAGAAACAGCTTGTTCCCAACTAGTTTGTAATCCGTCACTTGCTACTACCACGCCATAATTTTGGTAGCATGTAAGCTTTTTTGGGTTGGTAGCCAGATCTACATGAAACAGACCTACATGCTTAACTTTTGAACTTGGAGAATTTCCTTGTGTGGTTAGGATTATTATTATTATTATTATTTATTTTATTTTTGCTTTTCTTCAAATGAGCCTCAAACTCAAGTTAGTGCACGAGTCCTGAAACAGGGAACCCCTGCTTTGACAGATTTCATGAGACTCTCCCAAGTAGGGCACTTCTCCTGTACACTGGCTTACACTCCTCTTGCTTCCTTTTTCTGCAGGGGATCTCCGAGCTTGCACTTACTGCCGCAAAATAGCTTTAAGCTACGCACACTCCACAGACAGTAACTCCATTGGGGAAGACTTAAATGCGCTCTCTGATTCTACCTGTTGTGTATCTGTACTGGAACCTGGGGAGCCACGCACACCTGTTGGGAGTAGAAAAGCTAGCCGAAATATCTTTTTGGAGGAGGATCTTACTTGGCAAAGGTATGAAATGGTTTCATATTACTTTGGTTAGGGGGTCAGAATCTCAGCCACGGCTACCAGATTGTCATCTGTTTTTAGGCGAAGAAGTTGGACCACTACAAGATATTACCTCACCTATGTAGGCTCAGGTTGTTAGTTTGCCTCTGATAATTTAGGCTTATCTTGTATAAAAGACCTGAACCCTGCACTTGGTTCTAACTTTCTCCTTCAATGGAGAGAAGAGATGGGCAATTCCCAGAGGAATTACTGGCCACATTCTTAGTGAGGCTGTTGCCATTTGGAATAATAAACCCTTTAAAACCAGACTGGAGCTGGAAGCTGGTAGTGTGAATAGGAGCATTCACTGTAACAGTGTGTAGGCTTGTGGCTTCATAGAGATGGAAGGTATCTGTTTTTGTTCTGCCCCTGGTGAGTCAGGCTTCAGTTCAATAAAGTATTAGCTTGCTGACTGTCAGAATTAGGAATGGTAGACTCCAAAAATGCTCTCTGGGCTGATACTGATGAAATTAGCAGACAGTAACTATCTGCAGAAAGAGTCAAATGCCTGGTATGAGGCTGCAGGGACAACTTGAGGGGTTCTTTTATCTCTGTCATAAGAGCCAAAGCTCTCCCTAGTGGTCTTAGATAGAAAATTACTAAGAGGAAAGGAAAGAGAAACAGTCTTGTCTTGGACAGCATTTAAGCCACAACATGATGTTTACTCTCACTGATCTCGATTAGTGTGAGAAGAACCCAAATATGTTCCAGGACTGCAGGGTCAGGATAAAACTGGAGTGTTCTGGTTACAAAGCAAGCATGATTATATTAAAAGAAGAGGACTATAAGTGGCAGTGTGTAACTTCTCTAGGGGCAAGAGTTGGATTTTTTACTATGTATGCTAGTGGTTAATGCTCTACTGGCAATAAAAGAGAGCTCAGAAAATAACTGTCTTCAGAGAATCCTGATTTCCACTTCAACTTCCCTTCAGTGCGTGCTAACAGCTAGAATGAAGGTACTGTGTATAAGCTGTCTTAAGGTCTAAATAAAGATCTAGTGGCAGAGAGATTCAAGGTGAATGATTCTGTGTCTTGGATCATTTCTTAAATGGTAAGACAGTTTATAAACTAATACTCGATGCAGGCAGTTTGCTAACCATCTCTAACCTTGAATCTGGGAACACTAACTAAATTCCTTTACTAAGTACATACAGTGTAGGTCTCAGCATTTTATTAAAAACAAACTAGTATTTTTAAAGTGTCTGATAGAAGTGCTGTCCAAGGAATCTGAACTGTAGAACAGCGAGTTCTGTGGCATGCTCACGAAGGCATCTGTTGCTTTTCAGGTATATGAGAATGCTGCAAAATATTGTAAATCATGAGACCTTCTGATCTGCCTTTATAGCTTTTTTCCACTCCCATGCTGTCTTTAGCATGGGAGTGCAACAATTCTCAAGTAGGATAATGGTGTGTGGAAAGCATTTGCATCTTTATTCTTGGCAGTCTTAATACAGCCTTGGAGGAAAAGTTCTTCTGAGTCTTGAAAGACTGGTATCTCTGGAGATGTCATAATTATCAGTGTTGTAGGGAAACTGGCTAAATGAGCATGATGTAATGGTTTTTGGAAGAAGCTGGCTTGTTTTTGTTTCTCCTCCTCCCACCAGATTAGGCTTAAAATTCATTAGTAGGGAAGTACATGCTGAAAGTCTTAAGTGAGCTGAACAGTATTGCAATAGAGACTTGGCAAACTAAACTCAGCTTTTCAATTAAAGCAGAACTTAATTCATGTTTGTAAGTCATGAGATACTTCATGCTAGGTGTAGGCTGTTTAAAAAGAATATTGAGAAGAAGCTGCAGCTCAGTCTTCCCAGGGTAACAAGAACTCAAGTCTACTGAATTTGAGGAGAAATGTGTCTTCTCTCCAAACTATATAAACTCTTTCGAGCAGCCAGAAAAACCTTTATGGGGCAGGGCTGCAATATTTATTCAGAGCACCCAAGAGCATGCTAAGGTGCTGAATGGAAAAAGATGCTGCCCTTGTGCTGAACAGCTGCTAATTGAAGTAGTAGAGCAAGACGGATAAAGGCAAGGAAAGAAGGATAAAGGTTCTATGAATAAGAGAGGGAAACTGAGGCTTGTGCATGTGTTATGGTGGTAGCTGTGTTCTCTGTCAGTAGCTCCGTGGACGGGCTTTAGATATTTAAGGTAATTAAGTATCAGAGGGGTAGCCGTGTTAGTCTGGATCTGTAAAAGCAGCAAAGAATCCTGTGGCACCTCACCCACGAAAGCTCATGCTCCAAAACATCTGTTTGTCTATAAGGTGCCACAGGATTCTTTGCTGCTTTTAAGGTAATTCATTTCTTTGGGGAGTGGGGGAATGTTGTGAAGGAGGAAGGGCAAGGAGTATCAGGCACTAGTACTACCAAGTGGGAGGGAGGCGAATTAAAGAGAGGCAGGGTAGTGGGGGCGAGGATGAGGATGAAGAGTAAGTGAGGATTTGAGCATTTTGAAAGACACTGGCAGTGGAGTCTAAAATGAGAGCACCATACCAGTCTTTTGTACAGCTGTCTTTGGGCTGATGTTATGAAGGATCTTTCCCCTGTGCTCTGGCTGCTTTTTAACTTGTCAAGTGTGCAAATCATGTTATCCCAAATAGTGTTGGTTTTACTGGGACTGTTTTTAGTGCTTCTTTGTGATGGTGGTTGTCTTAACAGAGCTCTATTCTTTGCAGTCTGATTCACCCAGATTCTTCAACTACCACGCTGTCAACACGCCTTGTGTCTGTACAGGAGGATCCAGGGAAGTCTCCTGCTCGAAATAGGTAAATTACGGGGTGGTGTGTGTGTGTGTGTGTGTGTGTGTGTGTGTGTGTGTGTGTGTGTGTGAGAAAAGATCTCTCTTCCTAACCACAATACCATGCATCATGACTATGAAATAAATATGATTTGGTAAAATCTTCTCTTGATCAGTTCCGAACTTGTGTCCTGAGGTAATGAGAGGACCACTGTGCTATTAAAGGTATAGTCTGTTGGTTGAGATGTGAGGTTAAAATCCTGTTCTCTTATGGTCATTGAAGAACCCAGATGTCTTTGCTTTCAGTAATTATACAATGCCAAATGTATTTAAGTATTCTAATGCACAGCTAAACATGCTTCCAGCCCTGAGGAGCTTGCAGGCTACATGTGACTAAACGAGCAAGACTAATAATAGGGTTGGGGAGAAAAAGGACCAGGAATACAGTAAGATTGGACTGTTACTCTAGTTCAGTAGTGTGGCTGTTTTGATGGTACCATGAAAACTGGATTGGCTGCTCCATTGGAACAGAATGAAAAGAGAGCATGGAAGCAGGTTAGTGAGAGACAAGAAGAGGGGCTGGGGAGGAGACTGTGGTTATGTCCTAAAGGCCATGATTGGGAAGAGGTGAGAGGAAATTGAAAGCTTTTGAGAGCAAGAGAAATGGTATAAGTAGAAAGGTGGAAAAATTAGCACTTATGTGGGGAGGTTGAGAGGGAACAGGAGGAAGAATTATGGTAACAAGGGCAAGAGATGCTGTACTGAATTGATTGGTTCACTTCGCCTGTGTCACTAGGCTGCTAAAACCAAGGCTGTCAGTTCAGTTCGGTTAGTAGCATCTAGATGCATGTCCCCTTTATTCATTAGCACATCTTGTAAGAGAAACCATGTTAGCCCTGTTGTCCTGGCTGAATTCCATTTGGGTCACTAACTTCTGCATTGAGTTCCCCTGGCAGATTCAATTGGAGAAATCTCTCCTGACCTCAACAGCTGTGTTCATTCTGTGTGTGCTTTTGGAACTCTGTAAGCAAATTCTGTTCAGGTTGTTTTTGAGTGAACTGAGCATAGACTATTCCCTGGATTTCAGTTTGCTTGTTTGAGGTGTTGGCACATGCAGCAAATCTGTAGGAATTTTTTTCTTACATCTGCTGCTGGCTGAACTGGTTCCTTTTCTCACTTCACTATTCCCACACCTAATCTTGTATAAGAATAGTTAAACTTCCAGGTGCCAACGTAGATTTTAATAAATGTAAAAACTTAATAATCAGCTGCATTTTTTTCCCCTGAAGTTTTTGTCTAGATGAGCTTTCTGATGGGGAATCCCTTGCTAGAATTTAGTAGTTTTTTGATACTGTAAGTTTGGTGCTACATAATAACTGGTTCCTACCCGAAGAGCTTCCAGCTGTAACTGCCAGATCTAGGACACAAACGCAAGGAGAGAACTTGATAGCTAGGAAAAGATAAGGCGAGTCTTAATATTGTTAAAGAAGTTTCGGAGAGTTGGTATTGTCCTCTAGAAAGATCACTAGGTGTCACCAATGTACTCAGTATTACACATGCAGAGCGTAGTCTCTATTAGCTCTTCAAGGATATCTAAGGAGACACGGGCAGAACAAGTTAAAATAACAGAGGTGGGCAGGGGGAAATGGAGGGCCTGCCTGGTTTATAAGGAGATTATGTTTCTGCTTTAGTAGCTCGTCTCGGTAGTTCAGTTCTTCCTCTTTTGAGCTCCACTGAGCCTTCAAAACAAAGGAACAGTGGAGGGAAGTGGGGTTGAGGAGCTCACTATAGGTTTCTCACCCTCCTTCCATCTTTATCACCTTTAAGTTTTGTTAGTACCAACAATCTATGAATGATCGGCAAACGGAGCAGGAAGTCCAGAGTTCAAACTCAATGCTGAATGACTGTAAGAACATGGAGAAGCTAGGGCCATAGAGCTACTCTCCTCTACTCCCAGCTTCCTGCTGGAGAAGGTGTCACTATTCCCAGAAGGCTCGGACTGGCTGGCTACTTATGTGGAGTAGGAGTGTCCTGAGCAATGCCTGGCTGTCCCACTTTGCAGCTGTTCAGTCTAACAGTTATTAGTAACTTTTTTGGAATGGCTCTCCGACCTTAGTATCTGTCCTTAAATGTTCACTTAGGGAACATTTACAGAGTGATGATGCAAAGCCACCCTGTCTCTGAATCTTGAGAATTTTGGCAAAGTCAGTGTCCCAGCCAATGAGACTCTCTTGGCATCTGTAGCTTGGAGTATCTGTAGCTTTGGGTCATGCAACAGAAGCTGAATGCTTTCTTTTGGCACACTATGAATTCTTATAGTGCTTAGCTTTTAACGTGTTAAAAGCACTGTGTGGGCATCTCCAGCTAAACAAACAAACTTCGTCATTCCTTTAAGAAGGCTATTCTGTCACTGCTGCAGGAAGTAAAGGGACTAAAAATCCCAGATGACAAAATTGGCAGTAACTATCCGGGAGATAAAGTGCAGCAAAACTAGTATTGGGATGGGTATTGGAGGGGACTTGCTCTTACTGGATATCATTAGAACTCCAGCGTACAGCAAACTAAGTGAAATAGGTATGGAATTAATTTTTTAAGTGTTGGGGAGGGCATGTTGTGGGAAGCTTTTGGGACTGATCTTGGATGGCTGGTTAACTGTTTTATGTGCACTAAAAGCCCTGTGAAGTTACATGTCAGTACTGAACCTAACATCTCTGAATAAATGTTACAGGCCACTTCTTATAATGGACATTTAAATCTTTGAGGACAATGGTTCATTCAGTGGGTTTGATAGCAAACCCCCTACCCCAACAAACTGCTCGTCGTCCCCTCCCCCAATATATATTTTTTTCTGATCATACCAACTTGATCTCAGTCTTACACAAGACCTAGTCCTTTAATGGGAGGAATCAATGTGTAAGCGACAAGTAAAATATTTTTAAAGTGACTTAACAAAAAATTGGTGTACCTGGGGAATTCTGTGTGGTTCTATAGTCTTTGCCAAATCAACTTGTTAGAGATACTATTCAAAGATCTAGAAAAGCCATTTCTACACTCTTACCTTTCCAAAGGTATCCTAGTGCATGAGGGTTGACTGTCATGATACTCTTGCCAAGGCTTTCAAAAATAAGCACTAAATGGCGGGCACTTAGAGGCCTGATTATTTTTGTATTTCAGCTGTAAGAAGCACCGAGCAGCTTCCATTGAGTAGGTATGCAGCTGTATTCTGTTCAGAGTGAGGAAGTGTTCCTGGGTGGAAGTTGTATCCTAAATGCTTTGTCTTAGCGGAATAGTTGCGAAGAGCCAGTACTTCCTCCCTGTGGCTCTTGCTTGCTTATTTGCCTTGTTTAATGTTTTGCTGTTTCTCACTCTGTTCTGATGGTAGTCTATTTTGTACTGGAGGGAGGAGGGGTCTGTTCATGGGGCCGCCTCCCACCTTGGCAGTTTTTGATGTGAAGTGGCTCTAAAGAAAAAATACCCATATTCTGCTCTCTGTCATTCTTACCATATCTCATCCACCTCAGTCGGGGATGAACTGAGACCCCAAAGCAATGTACAGGCTTTGAGATTGCCACTTCAGACCCTCAGAGGAGATCTCATTTTTTTTGTGTTCTGTAGATCCAAACTATTTTCTAACAGTCAGAACTGATCAGAGTCTGGTATAAAATCCTTGTGTAGATATGCACCCTCTAACCCCTGGGTATTTTTATGACTTTGCTTAGAATATCTGTAAACTTTCCAGAGTTCATTAGTCACTCAGTCATTTCCCTAAAAAAAAATTAAATCATCTTTCAGAATACATGGCAGTAGGTCCTCAAAATGCCTGACATGTTAATCAAATACATATTCTCTCTGCAATGCACTGTGGCATTTTTAGTAGCAATGACAGCAAGTTAATAATCAGTGTGCGAGGCAAAGTAGTGCCATGCTCTGTTTTGGGGGATATTAAGGCTGCCTTTTGCACTTACCTCCTAATTCTCTATTGCATTGAACAGGCAAATGTAGCTAATTGCCATACCTGCTATTTGACTGCTAACTTGACTGAATTCCATTTCTAACTCCTTTGGCATATGGATGACCATTCTAACTAGCTATTTGATATAGATTTCTTTGCCAGTCAAGGTAAGATTAAAGTACTGAAAATAAGAGGGTCATACAAGAGACTATAAAGGATGTTCTTAGAGGACCCAAGTCTGCCACAGTTAGGATGCCCACAAATGGTCCTATTAAAAATCAGTTGTATTACTCTATGTAGTGAAGTAAATAGGGATACTGAGGCATAGAGGTTAAATGACTTGCTCAAGGTTACCCAACAGCCCAGTGGCAGAGCTGGGAACAGAACCCAGATCTCTCGAGTCCCAGTCCAGTATGCTATTTGCAAGGCTCTACTGCATCTATCATGTATTCAGAAAGAGCAGCCAGAAATCTCTCCATTCATCTTGCTACATGTACTTACAGATCCTTCAGCTAATACTTCAGAGAGCAGATGGTTCAGTGAGCTGTGGCAAATTGAGTAGTTATCTGTTGGGAGAGGATGAATAGGGCACTATTTACTCCAGCAGACTGAGAAGAAAGAGGTTTTGTTTTGTTGTTTGAAATACCTGGGAGGTACTTAAATACTATGCTTATAAGGAGGTAATGTATGTACCGAGTGCCTGTCTTTGAAAGACTTTTATCCTGTATGTTTAATATCAGAATTATTGAAAATGCTGATCTTCAAGAAAACTATATATACAAGGTAAAACTGCTTTGTGAATGTGACTTTAAAAAAAACCAAAACAACAAAAACCAAAGCACTAGTAACAAAACACAGGTTAGATATGTAGACTTTAAATGATAAAATTTAAGTGACGCTATAGGTTTTAGCCTGTAATTGAATTTTAATGCAAGAAATAGATCCCAGAAGGTAGAGAGAACTGCCATCTAAAATTCTTGTGTGGACAGAAGAATCTCTGGATATACCTGCACAGGATAAAAAACCTGCAGCTGACTCAGGCTGTGACTGCAGGGCTGAAAAATTGCCAGGTAGGGCGAAGGGTCCTAGGGCTTAGGCCCCACCAAAGCCCAAACATCTGCACAGCAGTTTTACAGCCCCCCAAGCCTGAGTCAGCCAATGCAAGCCAGTTGTGGCTATGCCATGGGGCTTTTATCCCCATGCAGATGTACCCTAAGTGACTTGAATCCTCATAAAACAAACACAAAATTACAGTCTAAACCACCAGGGTTTGAGCTTCTTACACATTCCTGTTCCTCCTCCTGGAAGAACGAAGCTTTAACTAGATCAAACCTATTTTGTTTGATCTGTCCTTTCTAGACCAATTCAGGTAAATACAGTCAGGCTTTGAATGTAATCAATGGTGACAAAGTTTTGATACTAATGTCCATTTAGCTAACTGGTCATGTTTGTGTGGTTTTATATATACCTAAATAAATAAAACAATTATGCCTTCTACAGCTAGATGGCATAGTTAAACTAGTTCTTGTAAAACTAGCTCTTGTAAAACAATTGACTAGTACTGGAAAACATTTCTGATATATGTGAAGTTTTTTAAAATTACATAACTTTCTGGACTGAACTAAATTATCAATCTTGAAATGCTGTTAACTTGTGTTACTAGGAACATAACATCTGCAGTAGTTGAAGGCTATTAGCAATGACAGCCATAGTTGCATGTCAGAGGTATGCTGTGACACATTGCTTATATTAGCCAGGAAAATGCCATTAATTGTCCTTAAATGTCAATTGTTGAAATACCAGCATGGCTTCTCTTGATCCTGACTCGCTCATTACTTAAATTGAGCCTATTAATGTAGACTTTTTTCCCCTTTATGTTTAAAACACTTCAACAGGCCAGTACTACTGATTGAAAGACTGCTGCTTTTTCATTCTATTGCTTTTTTTTAAATATGACTTCAGTGTCCACTTTCTTACAGTTTCACGTTCCATTAACTTCTGTAGTCTGCATTCCCTAGCTATCTAATAGTTATAGAGTAAGGCCAGAAGGGACTGTGAGATCATCTGTTCTGACCTCTGTCTCACAGGTCACCAACTGCACTGCACACCAAACCCAACAACTAAAATTAGACCAAGGTATTACAGCCTTCAGGAGACTAGACTATTGTGTGCCACAGGCAGAGAATAGGAGGCACTGCGATACACCAATACTAGAGGCCCCTGAAATGGCAGGGAATTGATTTAAATGAGATCATCCTGGTAAATGACTTGCACCCCATGCTGCAGAGAAGTTTCTGCCAATCTGACTTGAGCAAAAATTCCTCCCCGGCCCCATATATGACAATTAGTTGGAGCCTGAGCATGTGAGCAAGAACCAGCCAGCCAAGCACCTGAGAGGAAGCTTGGCTCAGAGCACTGGCCCACCTTATCCAGTTTACTATTTCCAGCTGTGGTATCTGATGTTTCAGATGGAGACCAAGAAACCCTAGAATACACTGGGGAGGGGGAAGGGAGCTAATTCCTTCCTGACCTCTGCAGGTGACCTGAAGCATGAGAGTTTGAGGATATCTAACGTGAACCAAATGGGACTCCTCAGAGCTGTGAAGCCCTGCCCCACACTGTCAGAAGCATCCCTACAAGTCCCACTTATAAAGTGGTCCAGCTTTCTTAAAATTAAGCTTGTTTCCAGCCTGAATTTGTTCACTATCTGTCCTATAATCCATAGTTTATTCCTGGAAAAAACTTAATGCACTAAAAGATGGCAATGCCTAAAAGAGGACAACTGCACAAGTTTCTCAGTTCTTACCCCTCCCAAAAAAACAAACCAAAACCCTGCCAGGAACCTGTTTCAAATCACTTCTTTAAAACTAGTCTATGTTGTGTATTGTCCCCATAGAGAACTTTCATTTCAAAATGCATTACTGTGAGGTGGATAGGGAAAAGAAGATAATATACTCTGGGTTACTCTAAGAGGCTTCCCAAAGCTGTGGGATGCTGGAGAAGAGGATCTGTTATGTAGTTACAAAAAGCAAATGTATCGCCATTTTGTAAAAAGAATGAGGAGTCCTTGTGGCACCTTAGAGACTAACAAATTTATTTGAGCATAAGCTTTCGTGGGCTAAAACTCACTTCATCAGATGCATACAGTGGAAAGTACAGTAGGAAGGGGTGTGAATGTGAAAAAATGTGTTGCCATGCCAACTCTAATGAGACTAATCAATTAAGTTGGGCTATTGTCAGCGAGAGAGAGAGAGAGAACTTTTGTAGTGATAATCAGGATGGCCCATTTCAAGCAGTTAAAGTGTGAGTAACAGTAGGGGAAAAATTAGCATGGGGAAATAGTTTTTACTTTGTGTAATGACTCATCCACTCCCAGTCTTCATTCAAGCCTAATTTAATGGTGTCTAGTTTGCAATTTAATTCCAGTTCTGCATTTTCTTGTTGGAGTCTGTTTTTGAAGTTTTTTGTTGAAGAATTGCGACTTTTAAATCTGTAATTGAGTGTCCAGGGAACTTGACGTGTTCTCCAACTGGTTTTTGAATGTTAGAATTCTAAACATCTGATTTGTGTCCATTTATTCCTTTGCATAGAGACTGTCCGGTTTGGCCAATGCTATTCACAGGAGCGTGGGACTTGACCCAGTGTTTGGAAACAGTTGGGTCCAAGGTTGATTTCTCTTCCTCCCCACTACCCCCCCCCCCCCCCCCCCCCCCCGTATTGTTATGGGGAGGAAAAAAACACTTGGCTCAAAGATTCCTTCTGATGTGAAGCTGTTCGATATGAACTATTTTTCTGGTAACTTATTTTATAATATAGAGATTCCATGGAATCTCTTTCCGCATAACATCATTGTAATGTTCGTTGTATTGCAGCCATCTTAATTTGGGAGAGGTGGGGAGTGACCCTTTAAGTGCTGGTTTGGAAAGCTAGTGTGTGCTAGCACATTGCTTAAAGATTCTTGAAGCATGTTGTAAGGTCACAGCCTGTTCTGACAAAGTTTTTGTTTATGAGGGGTTTGCAGACTATAAGCATTGTTTCTCTTTCTGTCTCCAGATCGGCCAGCATTACTAACCTGTCACTGGATCGGTCTGCTTCACCCATGGTGCCTGCATACGAGACATCCGTTAGTCCCCAGCCTAATCGCACGTATCTGAAAGCAGAGACCAATGAGGATGAGCGCAAAATTCTTCTGGTACAAACTAGATTTTTGTCGTCTTCCATTGTGATAGCGATGTGTTACGTTGTCTGTCTTTCTAATGCTTTCCTTGCGGTACATCTTGTGGATCTTTCTTTTTCTTTTATGATCCTTTAGTTTTTTTTTTCCTTATGGGTTAGCAAGTTCTAATTGTAAATAGCTGTTTCACTGTAAAATAGTTCTCTAGTCATTTGAATAAATTATAGAGACCACAGCTAATGTTAGAAGGTTTGAAATTTGTCCTTCTCCCCATCTGCTTTGCTTGCAGCGTTAATGTAACTTTTCTCATAGGAAGTAGTGCTAATGTATTTATTCCAGAAAGGTAACACTGCTCTACAGCCAAAATGCTTCTGAAATAAATGTAGTCCAACTTTACTAATTCTGGGTCACTGAGAACGAAAATAATGCTGGAAATTGTTGATTGGCTCTAGTTTTCAAGATATGCTATTGGGTCAGTATAGACGACCCTTGACTTGGGAATGGCGGAGGATAAGTGAGTTATAAAGGGAAGGGATCTCAATTTAAACCAGAAATAACTAAAATACATCTTTGACTGGATCTATGAATAAATCTATGACTGGGTTTGGACAGTACTTGCTCTTTAGGCAAAACAATGAATGATGCAATCTGAAACTGGTATTGCGTCATACATGACATGAATTGCATCATGTTATTCCTAGACATGGATGATGCAATCATAACGAAGCTTACATCACTCTGCTGAACAAATTGCCCTATATCAGCTCTAGAAATCATACAGTGTCGTGCTCTCTTATTTGTCAGTGTTTGATTTTGCAAAGGGACACATTTCTGTTTAGCCAAAGTGAGCAGAGATGCCTCGTACTTGTGTGAACAGTGCAGATAACTTCTGCTATGTTTGTGGTGAAGTGACTTTTGCCTCACAAAAGCGCAGTATAACCACTATGGTTAAGAAAGCCTATCACCTTTATTTTGGCTCCAAAATTGGAGATCAGGACAAGAGGTGGGCCCCACACATATGCTGCAACACTTGTGCAACAAATCTTGGCCAGTGATTGAACAGAAAAAGGAAATCTATGCCTTTTGCAGTGCCAATGATTTGGAGAAAGCCAACAGATCCTACCAGCAATTGTTACTTCTGCATGGTGCCTCCAGTTGGGAAAGGTATGTCAAAGAAGAAAAAGTGGACTGTGCATTATCCAAACATTCCATCAGCTATACACCCAGTACCCCACGGAGAAGGACTGCTGGTTCCTGATGCACCGGAATCATTCTCACTTGAGTCAGACGAGGAAGAGGATGAAACTTCTGGTCCTGACCCATCAATGTCACAGGACCCACATTTTCTCCCATCCTCCTCCTCTGAACCACACCTCATAACACAAGGTGAACTGAATGACCTTGTCAGGGATTTGGAACTACTCAAGAGTAAGGCAGAGCTGTTGGGCTCCAGACTACAGCAGTGGAATCTCCTGGCAGGCTATCAGGGCAAATGGAGCCCATCGATGCTTGCAGAATATTGCTAGACAGTGACAAGAGATGCTCCATTTAGTGAATACAAGAGACAAGCCAAGAAGCGCCGAGTAGACACTGAATAGGACTCAACTATGTACATAATTGTTTTTTGCCTTTTGTTTCATAATAAATTTTATTTATGTAACCCTTTTGCTGATTTTTAAAGTGTTACATAAACAGGACAGGTGAAATATTATCATGTAAAGCAACCATAAACACATGAAAAGACCTAGGTTTACAATTTATGATTAAAACTCTATCATCTACACAATATATATAGACATAAAATGTAAAAACTTAAATATCTTAGAAACAGTATCCAATCAGTTGTTTTAATTGTCATATTTGAATTCAGCACATCAAAATACATAATAAATAGCACATTTTATCTCTGAAGCAGATGACTTCTCAAAAATTGTAGACCAGTGTAATCAACACCAGTAGCACAGCACTCTGGAGAAATCCTGTTATAAAACATTCTGTTATGTGTGCTTTGTGAGAAATACTACATAAAACCAAAAGAAACACTCCAGCCCTGGTTGACATACCTAATGTTAATAAAATAAAGTCAGTCAAAATGGAGGAAGGGGGGAGATGTTTCGTTTAAAACTGTCCAAACTGCATAACTAGTGCTGAATCTTTCTGGACTTTTATTCCCATTCAAAACCAACAAGGTCAAATCTTGTACTAGCCCTGTCTCCCTGTGGATTGCATATGTAAGGGCAGAATTTGATGTTTGGTGGTGGCTCACCTTTTTATTGTAGAGCTTCCACATTGAAGCAAGCTTGGTAATGGGACAATTTCTTCCTTTTGAGGAAGGAGACTGCTGTAGCAGACATGCTCTGCAGAGGAGTATTGGGGAGAGTAGAGGGACAGTGTCTCAGTCCTCCAGACTGAATAAGATCCTAAACTGACAGCTTAAACATTACAAATACAGCTTGGGACAAAACAGTCTGTCTTCGCTTCACTTTAGATCTGATTTTTAGAATTGTTGCTTTTTATGCAATAATTTAGGATGTCATAATTGCGTATTGCTATACAGGAACTGTCATGAGTCCTTGTCAGGTCATAATACTCTTTCATGTGGTGCATTGAGTTGACTGTACTATGATAAAAAGGTTATGGCCTTTGCTTGAGAAGGAGGAGTTTGTGACAAGGTGCAGGAGCACTAGAATTCTGAATGAAATCCGTGCATGCTTCCATAATCTGCAAGCTAAAATCCTAGAGTTTAAAGTGTTAAACTGTGTTCTGCCACTTGATTTCAGCCTAAAACACAAGGCAATATTAAGATGACTGAATTGCTACTGGATCAAATTTTATATACTCCCGCCTTGGCAGGAGTGAAGTGCTTTGTAGCTGATGACCCAAGAACGTGCAGTGCACTGGAGAGGCTAGCATGGGGTGCATAGAACTGGAGTCAACCAATCAGTGGGACCAGGTTCCTGTAAGATGAAGCCAAGGAGGGGCGGGGGGTAGAAATTGCTGGGGGTAGATATAGTAAACTTGCACACAAGACTGGGTTAAAATCATAGACTTTGGGGTTTTTTTTGGAGGAGGGGAGATCCTAAAGAAACTGAACTTTCCTGGCAAACTTGTCATCTCAGCAAAAGGGTGAGAGGAGAGGAATGCTGATCAGATTTGATAAATCATTCAGTTACTTGAATTTTCAAAGGGGTGAGGAACTGGATTTGTTTGTTGTGTATGAAGAGGCATGTGGTGGAGTCCTGGCTTTTTTTTGTGTGTGTGTGTGTGTGTGTGTTCTTGAAAATATCAGTATGTGTTGTGAGCATTTTTTAACCCTTTGTTTGAAGGGTTTTTTAGCACAAAACCCTAAAAACAGTCCTAAACAGAGGTTAAAAATAAAAACACTTGAAGTCTAAATGAAAATCACTTCCTCTCTGTTTTCATGATGATTAATGTCAACTCTATTGGTTCTGTATTTTTACATAGTCTTCTGGGGGATAAAAAGAACCTTACACTTCTTTAGGCTAACTTTATGCATCATGTAGTAGCAACAAAAGAAACAATCCCAGTTCTCCCCTCTCTTCCTCTTTGGGTTGGTTCAACATCTGCAGATCTTTTCTTGTGGTGTACGTCACTTCAAATGACTGGAACATCATCCACAAGGATAAGCGCGCTATCTGGGTGTGTTGGTGCCAGAGAGCTGTTCTGGCTGCAGAGACATAGCCAGGACCAATGTAAATGTTAGCTAGGCTACAGCCATACTAGTGTCAGGAGGTTTTATGACCACATGATTCAAAGTTGTAGTGTAACTAGCCAGTACATTAGACCCTGTGATTCAGAGTTGTCTAGCACCAGAAAACTGTGGCGAGAACCTGAATCGTGGGGTGTGTAGAAATTCTGTTCCTGGATGTTCTGGGCCCTTGGTTATGTTAACTGTAAAGTGAGGCCCTAGGGGTGTCTTATCATGCAGAAAACTAGCTTTGATTTCCCAGCTGTGCTTACTCTTATGGAGCTGGAAGTACTGGGAAAGGAACGTTTGCATCAAAATGGATGGAGGCTTGAACCTTAAGGATTCAGAAAGGGGTCGAGAAGATAGGAGGTAGGGATGAGGTGGTGTGATTGGCCTCTCAATTGTCCAACAGACAATAAGTGGAGATGCATTCGTTCATAGAAATGGGATGGTAGAAGTTACTTGAACAAAATGGCAGCATAGAAAGCCTCATTCTCAAAGGGATCTCCTTAACTAGCTGACCAAAGAGAGCTCTGAAACAGGCTTGAGTGCAGCATTCAGGTCAACAGCATAGAATGCTCAGAAGAGCATTTATTGCTTTACCTGAAAAAAGAATTAGTGTTCCTTGGTGTTCTACATAGCCCCCAGTTCCAGGGGGCTGGAAGAGGGAGTTCAGCATGGTAGATTTAGTGCTAGGAAAGCACTTGCATGACTTAGTCAAACAATGCAAAAGCTCACTGTGTATGTATAAAACATTACTGCAAAAATTCTTCCCTTGCTTCTTTCTGAATTGATCTTTGGTATTAGTCTGTGGCTGCTGTCTCATTCTCAGTTTATAGGATCGCTTGCTGTAAAAGAAAGGACTTAAATAGAAGCTGTTACGCATTTGTTTCTAGATAAGCAGTGTATAACACTTTCGATTTTACTCTCATTAGTGGAAGACTGTTGATCTAGGAGCCAATTTAAAGGCTTGAGCTAGTCTTTTTAAAACACTTTGTAACTGACTCTTTCTCTCACACAGGACTCTGTCCAGTTGAAGGATTTGTGGAAGAAAATTTGCCATCACAATAGTGGGATGGAGTTTCAGGACCACCGCTATTGGCTACGGACACATCCCAACTGCATTGTGGGAAAGGAACTAGTCAACTGGCTCATCAGAAATGGACAGATTACCACAAGGTATTCCTGATATTTAAAAATGCTTAAATTAAACCCATCTTCCATTGCACTCAACTGTAGGTGTTGGTTGGTGTGTGCATCGGTGGATGGAGAGGAGAAAGAGGAAATGAGACTGATCTCCTCCTCCTTTCCTCTGAACAAGGTAAAGAATGTCTTTAACTCATTTGCCAATTCTGACGGCACATAACCTAATGAAGGGGTAAGTAGAACCGGAAGCTAGGGCAGACGACTAGCCCAACGGAATGGAGTTTCCCAGTGAGAGGGAAAAGTAGTTGGCGTGTGGGGAGAGGGCAGAATGGGAATAGCAGACTGAAATGGGCAGAGGAGACAGTGAAAGAATGGTAATCACTAAAACTGGCACTACACTATAGTTAAGAATGTCACTGTTTTTGGAACACTGTGCTTTGTTTCATAATTGCTGATCAGCTCGTTCTTAAAGGATTCCTAATGTTGATTGAATTAAGCCATGCCTTTTGTTTACGGAGGTTACATTATTTTAAAGTGGAGACTATCACTAGAGCATCTACCCAAAAGATCAGATCAGCTGTGCTGTGTGGATATTGTAGGTGTGTTTCTTAGACGCATGAATACAGCCTTGCTGCTATAGCTGGCTGGCCTGGGGGTGGGGTTCAGGATCCCCCCCTAACTATATTTGTAGTCTTTGCATGTTACCAGGATCTAGGGATAACTGGGTCTGCCGTGTGACAACGTACCATCCCCTATAGCACTGCACATTTGCCTTGCAGTGCTGAGGGCTTGTAAAGGATTATCTCTGTCTTGATGAGTTAAGAGGGGCAGGAGTCGAGATGATTCAAGCCTGCACAGCATGGGCCTGAGTCTTCAGCGGTGCTGAATACCTACAGCAAGGAGTTGGGAGTGTTCGGCAGCTCCAAATATCAACAACCAAGCGTATAGGTGGGGAACGCTTGCATTCCTGGCTCTAGTCATGTATTCAATCCACTGCCGCACCAAATTGTCTCAAAGTACCTTTTTTCGAACAGTGGAAAATAAAGGAGAGCTAAATTACATGGTGTCTAGTCAAACTTTTTTGGGTAAAAGTCTGTACTGTAAACCTTACACACTTATAACCAGACTCTTAATACTCGTCTGTCTTGTATTCTGCCCTTAGAGCTCAAGCCATCGCAATAGGACAAGCGCTGGTAGATGGACGCTGGCTGGATTGTGTCAGTCACCATGATCAAATTTTTAGAGATGAATATGCTCTGTACAGACCACTACAGGTACAGAAACCTCTTTTCTAGCTGCCACTGAAATGCCAACTCAGTTGTGGCTGGGGAGCTGTTGTCAATCTCTCCTTCCTCTGTATGCTCTGCTAGCTCCTAGGTTTCAAGAGATCTAGGCCTAGCTTGAGTCTTGCCTCACGTTCTCTGTACTCTTGGTGCTATCCCTATGCCGGGTGGGTCTGTCCTGTTTTGTGAGTGTGTGGAAATATTCTTAATCTCATTAAACCACTAATGTAAACTAATTGAGTTAAGGTCATAGAGGAAACTAGGTCAGGCAAGGAAGCTGTGATGCTTCCTCTGTGAGGAGAAAGGGTGGCCACACCTATGTTAAGTTAAAAAGGAGGAGGGGTTCTAAAATCTCTGATTGCATCAACAAAAGCATAAAGTCACAATGGTAAGCACATTCCAAGGTGTCTTCTGAATAGCATAGCCAGTATTCCAAACAACTGTCACACTCTAGGAGTAGATGTCACTTGTGATACAGTGTGTAGCTTGCCTCGGAATGGGCCATTGTCTCTTTGAACAATGGCATTTTTGACAAGGTCTTCATAAAGACTTAAAAATACAGTATCATTCCAACTCTTAGACAATGTTTTGGGAAATTAATTATTTAATTCCTGGTCAAAAGAAGTTGATGGGTTTAGGAAGAGATTGAATTCCCTAATTCACTTATTGTTGCCAGTAAAGTATCTTGAGACTTTGCATAAAGGGTTTCTCCACCCTGATTATATAAACGGTCTCTCTCATTCTGAGCCTAAATTGCAGTGTAGAGAAAGTCAGGGCCCCAGTAAAGGAGTGGTTTGTCAGTGACTGAAGATGCTGTCTGGGCTCTGGCATGGTCCTGCTTGAGAGATACTGAGTGGTAAGATCTGCTAATACCATTAGTTTTTTGTCTTAATTCATGCAATGACTTCTAAAATTCAAGAATCAAAGTTTTAGTTATAGTTGGTTGTATATAGTGTGCAATTCATGATTAACTCATGATTTACTGGTCATGCTCTTGTACAATCTCTGATCCTGTAGTGTGTAAAGTCAGTAGGAAGTTGCATCTGACTCGTATCTTGTCTATTTCTGTATAAACTGGGAGTAACTCCACTGAATTCAGTGGATTTAAACTAGTGTCAGTGAATTTGTATTGCAGCAATTGCATTAGTTTCAAAGGAGGGAATTCTATCTAGAACTGCAATTCCTTTGGTGAAAAAATTGCCATCTGGTGGGAGTAGATTGGAGTTGCTGTGGGCTCTCTGGGATTCCCTGCTATCAGATCGCATGGCCTTGCTTCACAATCGTTTTTCTCTCTTGATTTAGAGGGCCAAACCTGGCTTTTGGCTGAATCTGTTTGTGACTGAATCTGTTAGCTCCCCTCCACTTGATTTGGTCAGTCACAGAATTGCTCAAGGGGCTAAAAGTGTGTGCCCGTCTCGCAGATCAGCATGGTCAGCTTATGGGGGCAAAGGATAGACTTTGGCAAACCCCTGTGCTCTAGTCCTAGCACTCAAATCTGTGCAGGCCCTAACGTGTTGTGTGGGGCAAATAGAAAACCTGCGAGTCTTTCATTTGCCTTTCTCAAACATTATTGACTTGTGAGAGTGGGGTGAGGTGCATGGGGGAAGAAGCAAAGACTGATGTGGGCAGAGTAAAGAGGTACTTGCTTCCTGTCCTAAGCAGTTGCTGCCTCCTCTCAAGTGGTGGGTGGTTGAGGGATAAGTTTATCCCACTGTGTGCATGCATTTACTTTTGTGAAGTGCTTCAGGCTGCAAGACACAATAGAAATGTAAGCTGTTGCTGTTTTGATCAGTGCATAATAGTGCCTTTCTAAAGCAGCTTAACATCCCAGTAGGGCTGAAGAATAAATTTGCTTTCTCTTTTCCTGATCTTCCAGAGCACAGAGTTCTCAGAAACCCCCTCTCCAGACAGTGATTCGGTGAACTCCGTGGAGGGGCACTCCGAGCCATCCTGGTTCAAAGACATCAAGTTTGATGACAGTGACACGGAACAGATTGCTGACGAAGGGGAGGATAACTTGGCCAGTGAGTTTCAACTGACTCTCTTCTATCTTCACATGACAAATTAGCATAACTCTTTTTGTGTGTGTGTAATGGAAGTGAAAGTCCTGCTTTTGCTGGTAGTAGCTGTAAGGTTCCAAGTAAACTAAAAGCTCACTAGTCCTGCTGTTTCTTGTGGTAGATACAGTATTTTCTGATCAGTTTGCAAGACTCGATGTTTCTAAATTAGTATAAACTCTCTGGATTACAGTAGCACAGACAGGCTAGATTGGGGTATCAAGACAGACACTGTCCTAATGATCACTTGGATTTTAAAATTATATCAATAGAACTTCTATCCAACACTTAATCTTATCTTGAAGTGTACATATTTAAGACTGAAAATACTGTATCCCTTTAGTGTTGCACACTGGACTTTATGTTTTAAAGACAATTTTTCTCCTCTCCAATACCCTCATGATACCCATTTGAACCCCTTTCCTCCCTGTATCTTCCCCCTTACCCAACATTAAAAGACTCCGCCAGCCCTAGCAAGCGCACATCAGTCAGCAGCTTCCAGTCCACAATGGACAGTGACTCAGCCGCTTCCATCAACCTGAACGTGGAGCTGGACAACGTGAACTTCCATATCAAGAAGCACTCCAAGTACCCTCATGTGCCCCCTCACCCTGCCGACCAAAAAGGTATGAGGTAGTCACCAGCTGGAGTTCCACATGATGGAGAATGGTGCCCTGACACTGATGTGTTTAGACTCTACTACCTGTAGCTGTCTTGTTGATGGGTGTGTATATATGAGATCTTTTTAGTTAGCCCGCTGCATACTTCCTCTTGACACTATTACCTTTGTCAGGGTGCTCAGAATAAACCAACTATGCCACCTTCTCCGAAAAGTGTGCAGCTTCTTGTGTGGCTTTTCTCTTTGCAGTCAGAGGATACAATGCTTCCTCTTCTCTCCTTTCCAGGCATATTGTCTTGTTATCCCAGTTAGCTGAACATCCTAAGTGTGTGTTCCAAGAAGATTCCCATCTATCCAATTTAAGATCTGATTATTTTAAACAACAACAACAAAAAACAGTGACAATTATCCACTAGTGATGAATTTAAATTCTCCACCTCTTTTTCATCAGTTTACCACTGTTGGACCAATTATCCTTTTATAAAATGCATTGATTAACAAATCTAATAGTCAAATTGCTAAGTAACTTTTAAATCTCTTCTATAAATGAATGCTAAATTGGAATGTGAAAAGGCAAATGAAATCTATTTGAAAATATCCCCTATTCTCCCATTCTGTTATAGTATATTGTGAACCAGACTATGGCAGACTGAAACAAAGACTGGCCCACTGTTTTTGTTTGAAAATAATTGTGGTGCTCCTTTAAATGCTGGGGTGACTCTTTTTATTTCTGTTTTTCCCTTCCCTTGCCTACAGTTTCAACCACTTTGCAGATTCCTATCCTTAGTTTCTTTTGAATAGGCATTTAAAAGTCTCTGATTATAGAGTCTGTCCACAGTTTTTGTAAGGTTCACTAGCAGAGTAGAGCATCTTTAATTGGGATGTTCCTAATGAGTGCATCCCTCAGTTGTCAAGGTAAATACAACAGAAAAGTTTCTGTTGGGGTGAATTAGGACAGAAGAACTTGTGTTGGACAGAGTACTGGAAGCTTCAGGCTAAAATGAGTTTGAGAGGGCAACTGTTAGCAACCAAAAAATGAAAAAGCACCTTTAGCAGTGAGAAGAGTGAAAAATAGTGTGTGTGTTAATCTTAAATTCCAGTATCTACAGCCGGCACTGCCAGTACCTGCTAAAGCCTGTCCAGAAGGAAAGGAAAATGTGTATTGTAAAAATGAAAGTGCTGAAGATGCTTTCAAAAACTGAGTACCTTAAATTCTATAATAGCTTAGTTTTTCCTGATGTTATGACCCCACCTTCTTCCCCTCAAAAGATTATCAGCCACATCTGTTGACTTCACTGACCCTTATGGGCACAGCTTACTATTAGGTTCCTAATTTAAGGCATTTAAGCTTGAAAATGTTGTCCACTGTACCTTCTTCAGTGTATTAAAGCTAGATATTTGAGAGCAAGCACACACAACTGGAATCAAAGATAAGCCATCTAATTCACAGTGTACAGTACCTGGAGCAGTCGGGAATAAACCTAAAAGGAAAGTGTTTTCCCACCGCAGAGCTCTGAGATCTTGGAAATTGCTGATGCAGATGTTTCTCATCTCTTCTTTCCTTGCTTTCCACTTTTGAAAAAAAAAAGTGTGCACACAACAGTGTGGGCTAGATTATTTTCAATTCTTTGGAAGCTGTATGTTTATGTTCCTGTCACATTGATGAATAATACATTTTTGTCATTATCTACCCATTATAAACTGATAGGAAAATGTGATCCGAGGTGGTCTGTGGGATTTTTATATGTATTTGTATCTTTATTTTTTTGCATAGTCCTAAATTTTGTGTGTGTTAGACTCATAGACTTTAAGGTCAGAAGGGCCTTTCATGTCATTTAGTCTGACCTATTGCATATTGTAGGTCAGAGAACGTCACCCACTCACTCATATAATAATTGGAGATATACCTATTATATTATATAGATCTCCTAGAACTGGAAGGGACCTCGAAAGGTCATCAAGTCCAGCCCCCTGCCTTCACTAGCAGGACCAAGTACTGATTTTTGCCCCAGCTCCCTGAGTGGGCCCCCTCAAGGATTGAACTCACAATCCTGGGTTTAGCAGGCCAATGCTCAAACCACTGAGCTTTTCCTCCCCTTTCCCTCCACTCCCCAAATATAATAGGCCCATAATCTCTGGCTGAGTTACTGGAGTCCTCAAATCATGGTTTAAAGACTTTGTTACAGAGAATCCACACTTACGCTAATGTAAACCTGCAAGGGACCCATGCCCCATGCTGCAGAGGAAGGCAAAGAAAATGTCAGGGTCTCTTCCAGTCTGAGAGAACTTTACTGTGGAAGTATATTCTGCTGTGTTGTAGCCTCAGCATGTTACTCTTCAATAGCATTGTGAAGTTTGACCAAAGAAGATAAGCCAGGCACGCTAGGTTGGGGAGGTGGGAGGGAGCCCAAGAACAACATCCAGGATTACAGAATTATTAAAGACATCACTGGCCAAATCAGCTGTTTATCTGCTTTCCAAGGACAGGAATTAGTGGGTTGATAGAAATCTGCAATGGGTTGTGGGCAGAGTTAGCATTACCGCTGGAATGAAATCTGTAGAGGGAATCTAAACTGGGAGGAGCTGGGACACTTGTGGAATTAGAAAAGGTGGCTGGAAACAACAAAATGAGACTCAAAGTGGAAGTTAATATACTGGTGCGGGAGGAATAATTCAAAAGATCCTTTTATTAAGAGGGAGAAACCTAGAATTCAGTAAATCTGAACGAAATTCACTACTGTAAGTCTCTATGGCTGTGCAAGTCTGTATGGCTCTGGTTGAATCTCATTTATACCTGTGAGTTCCCTCCTAAGTGCAAGGAAGCGGGCTGTAGTTTGGGCTTAAAGGATGGTAAGCCTGGTTATAGGCAGTACAAAAGAAATCAGTGTAGTTTTAGGCAAGCATTACATGATGAAGAGGAATTTAATGGCGCTCCTCTGTGTCTGGAACTCATGTAACCAAATCTGGAATTTTCCATTAATTTCTGGTGTAAGTAAATTTTATATCCAGGCAATTTTATACCAATATAAAAGTGAGCGAGTAATTTCACTAAGATGGTGGAATTGTCATGAGGTTGATCAGAATCAGGCTCCATGTGGACAGCATTGTTTAACTAGGGGTAGATAGCCTACAACGTTTGAAGCCAGTAATTGTGTGACTCTATCTACACACTTATAGTTCTGTCCTGTAGTGTGAGAACCTCTAGGGGAGGCTGTGGGATAAAGTGGAAAGGGAAACACTTAAATGTTTTAGACAAAAAACCCTTCCTGACACTCACGTGAGACTGTGAAAGTCTCAAAGGGGACTGGAGAATGGAGTGTTGGTCCTATTATTCCAGGCTTCTAAAACTAGGCTGGTCAAGACATGAGAAACGGTACTATATTTTCAGGGGAATTAAATGGATGATTTCTAAAACATGAATGATGACAAAAGGAAAGTGCTAAAATAGAAGAGATCAAATGTGTGTACTGCCACCTCATGTTTATAGTTCACTTGTAAGTAAAATCTTGCTTGGTGGCTATTCTGCCAAAATAATCTTCCTAAGGAGTTAATGAGCTAATCTGTAAAAGCAGCAAAGAATCCTGTGGCACCTTATAGACTACCTCTGTTAGTCTATAAGGTGCCACAGGATTCTTTGCTGCTTTTACAGGTCCAGACTAACATGGCTACCCCTCTGATACTTCAGAAAATTTCCAAATTAGCTCAAGTATCACCACACAGACAAATCTTGCTGGATGCAATCTACTGTGATGTTACTCTAATTCCCATCATTTTCATAAGTCATGTCTACACTATGGGATTATTCCAATTTTACAGAAACTGGTTTTTAAAAACAGATTGTATAAACTCGAGTGTACACGGCCACAGTAAGCACCTTAATTTGATGGTGTGCATCCATGTACCGAGGCTAGCGTCAATTTCCGGAGCGTTGCACTGTGGGTAGCTATCCCATAGTTCCCGCGGTCTCCCCCACCCATTGGAATTCTGGGTTGAGAGCCCAATGTAAAAACAGTGTTGCGGGTGATTCTGGGTAAATGTTGTCACTCAATCCTTCCTCCGTGAAAGCAATGGCAAACAATCATTTCGCGCCCTTTTTCCCTGGATTGCCCCGGCAGACGCCAACCATGTAGCCCATTTAGCCTTTTGTCACTGTCACCGTATGTGTACTGGATGCTGCTGACAGAGGCGGTACTGCAGTGCTACACAGCAGCATTCATTTGCCTTTGCAAGGTAGCAGAGACGGTGACCCTCCCTATTGCACTGTCTGCCATTGTAAATTGGCAATGGTTATCAATCCTTTTGTACCGTCTGCTGCTTTCATGGGTGCTCCTGGCTGGCCTCGCTGAGGTCGGCCAGGGGCACATAGACAAAAATGGGAATGACTTTCCAGGTCATTCCCTTTATATTTTGTCTAAAAATAGTCTGTCCTGCCTAGAATATGGGGCAAGTGTACTAGAGAACCAGAGAGCACAGCTGCTTCGGGTCAGAGCCCCAGAGATCCTGCAGAAATGATGAGCTGCATGCCATTCTAGGGGGTGCCCCTGCAACAACCCTACCCGTTGCTTCCCTCGTCCCCCAACCCTCCTGGACTACCATGGCAGTGTCCCCCCCCATTTGTATGATGAGGTAATAAAGAATGCAGGAATAAGAAACACTGACTTTTTAGTGAGATAAAATGAGGGGGAGGCAGTCTCCCGCTGCTATGATAGTCCAGGGGGGTTACAGAATCTCTTCTTTAGACATGAAAGGGGCGGGGGGGGGCTGATAGAGCTCAGCCTCCAGCTGCTATGATGACTGGGAGTCATTCCCATTTTTACCCAGGCGCCCCCGGCCGGCCTCACCAAGGCCAGCCAGGAGCACTCACAGGCTGATGATGACTATGGATACCAGTCATTTTGAACCGTCTGCCACCGGGAAGGGGATGCTGGTGTTCAGCACTGCAGCACCCCATCTACCAGCAGCATGCAGTAGACATAGGGTGACATTGAAAAAAGGTGAGAAACGATTTTCTTTCCTTTTCGTTTGGGGGTGGGGGGAGGGTGTAAATTGATGACATACCCTGAAACATCCGGGAAAATGTTTTTGACCCTTCAGGCATTGGGAGCTCAGCCAAGAATGCAAATGCTTTTCGGAGACTGCGGGGACAGTGGGATAGCTGGAGTCCTCACTACCCCCTCCTTCCCTCCATGAGTGTCCATTTGATTATTTGACTTTCTGTTACGCTTGTCACGCAGCACTATGCTGAGTTCCTGTTGTGGCCTCTGTCTGTCATAGCCTGGAGATTTTTTCAAATGCTTTGTCGTTTTGTCTTCTGTAACGGAGCTCTGATAGAACAGATTTGTCTCCCCATACAGCGATCAGATCCAGTATCTCCCATACAGTCCATGCTGGAGCTCTTTTTGGATTTGGGACTGCATCGCCATCCATGCTGATCAGAGCTCTGCGCTGAGCAAACAGGAAATGAAATTCAAAAGTTCGCGGGGCTTTTCCTGTCTACTTGGCCAGTGCATCCGAGTTCAGATCGCTTTCCAGAATGGTCACAATGGTGCACTGTGGGATACCGCCCGGAGGACAATACCATTGAATTGCAGCCACGCTAACCCTCATCCGACATGGCAATACCGATTTCAGTGCTACTCCCCTCGTCGGGGAGGAGTACAGAAATCAATATTAAGAGCCCTTTATATCGATATAAAGGGCTTTGTTGTGTGGATGGGTGCAGGGTTAATTTGGTTTAACGCTGCTAAATTCGGTTTAAACGCGTAGTGTAGACTAGGCCTTAGTCTCTGGCTTTGTTTTAGTCAGGATCTTCTGTTATCTTACATGGTAGTGAGTTTGTTCCTTACTGTGAGAACTTGCAGAACTGGTGGTGACACATCCTCCTACAACAGGAAGTAATTTGATGGTTTGTTCACACAATCTGTAAGTCACAATCATGGGGAAAGGGGAGGTAAAGTAGGGACAAAACATCAGTTCTAAGTAGTATGTAATCAATTCTGAAATATAAAGTTACTTATGACTGGAAATTGCAGGGTGTATACTGAAGGGAACAGCTGTAGAGCAACAGTCTACAATGTACTAGAAACCTTCTGGTAGTCTAATTGTTGCAGTGCCCAGTATAGGGACTTGTCTTTGTGAGGATATTAAAGACTCAGTAATATCAGACACTTCCATGAAACTAAATTCCAATACAATAACCTTGGAGTCAAATTTCATTCACTTCTAGGGCGTGCAGCCCAAATGCTGCAGCAGGTTGTTAATTTATAAGCCGGAAAGTGAAACAGATGAGGAACAAAAATGAACTTGATCATCATGTTTGCTTATTGTTTTCACTGAATGAAATACCCGCTCAATGGTTAAAAGTGAACTAGTGTTACAACAGGCAATTTTTTTTACGTTGTTTAAAATGGGGGTGTTTTGAGACATCACCTTGTAGATGCTGTCAGTTTTTGACAATTCTATCTTCGGATTCTCTTCAGTACAGAGCAGTTTTCACCTTTTGTGTAGTTAGACGTAAAAGGGATACAATTGAATTGCAGTGGAACAGGGGAAAGGAGGGTTGTCAGTCCATAATAAAAAGATGTCTTGTGGCTGTTTTCAACCAAAGCTTTTGTAGAACTATTCAGAGTCTAATGTCCCCCGGTGTCTTGGTCAGGGTATGGTGAGTGAGGGCAAGCCCAGGCTTGCCTGTCTGGAGGCCTGTCACCACCAAAGGAAAATGGCATATATTCATTTTGCTAATGCAGGATGATTTTAAGACATTTTTAAATCGCTATTAGTGATCTATAGTGATTACAGTAGCAATGAAGAAAAGCGCACTCTCTCTCTCTCCTCCTGATCTCACTTCATCCTTCCTAATGGTCATGGCTGTTGTGATTGGTTTTAACTCTTTCCGTCCCTTTTCAAGTGTAAATTACTGAAGTTGTTGAATAGTTTCTTAGGTTGAAAACCACTGGTCTAGAGTAATAATCATAAGTGGGAAGGGATGGTATTTACAACACTAGCAGCTAGGAAACTACCAGGCAAAAATGCGACTTGTGTTGACGATGTCCCTCTTTAATGTTTTACTCACGAATGAGAGCATAGTTCTGAGATTTCGTCTGCTTATCAGTTGTCTTATTTAGTTCTGTATTTTTCTCTGTCTTGGAAGTGTGCACTCATCACAGTCCTCCCAGATCAAAACACTTCTTGTCTTGAAGTGTTAAGATTTTTTTTGTGGGGGAGGGAAGTGTGGTGATCATGTTGGGGGTGCTTATGTGGGACTTAGGGTCATTGGGTGCTACTTTCCCCTCTAAACAGCATTGTTGGTTTTTTGGTTTTGTGAAAGCTGGATATAGTTACTAACTTGACATGTGATGGTTACAATTGATCGATAGATATTTCCTGGAAAACTTTTTTTTTTTTTTTTTTTTTTGGCAAACAAGTTGAGAAGTAGTTACAAATATAGTATCTATCTTGTATTACACAACACGCATGCATGTATTATACACCAGGGGTGACCAAACTTGCTGACCCACAGAGCCGCATATGACAATCTTCAGATGTTTGAGAGCTGGTGCGCACTTGCAGCCCTGAGGACACCCTCACCCTGCTGCCAGAGGTGATGTATGAGTGGAGGCACATGGGGTCACATGCCCTCCCCTCCTGCCCCCTCGATTTTTGCAGGGTTTGCTGGCCTCACTCAAGTCATGTGCTGCCTGGCCCCCTCCCTGCACGGCAGCTGCTGGAGCCAGCAAACTGGGAGCTGCAGCTGTGGGCAGAGGCAGCAGCAAACAGCAGGGAGAGCTGCTGCTTTTGCTGCTGCCTCTCCACACCCTGCTAAAGCAGCCACCCTCCCTGCAGCTCCAAGCTGTTTGCTGTTGTCTGCTCATGCAGAGCTAACACCTGGGACCTGCAAGGAGGGGCCACAGAGGGTAAGAGGGGAGTGTGCTGGGGGGTAATAATTCAAGCTGTTGGGGGGGGGGAGCTGAACCTTTAAATTGTGCTCCCCCACTCTCAGCAGGCACCAGTCATCTGTGGCAGAAGCCTCTAGCCCTACCATCCCGCAACAGGGCAGAAGCCCCAAGCTCCTTACCCCCTAGTTTGGGAGGCGGAGAATAGGGGCGGGGGTTCCGCAAGCCGCACTTTAACTGTAAAAAAGATGTCTGCTGCTCACGAGCCACAGTTTGGTCACCCCTATTATATTTATATATACATACACCCGCAACTTCATAGTCTGCGTGTACCTGTATGTGAACTGATAAATGCCTTTATACATACTTTGTGCTGCGCACGCATTTTTGACTATCCTCTTTTCTTTCCATTTTCACCATAACCCATTTTAAGTATGGCATAAGTGTCCCCCCTCTAGCTCTTAAGAAAAGCATGTTGCATGTCTCTTTCTTTGATGGAGAAGAGTCACGGAACCAGGTGGCTCTCCTTCCCTCCTATGGGAAAGCTAGTTGTTCATAAAGGGCCTGTTAGCTGCATCTGAGAACAAAGTTAAGGTTATGCATGGGCAGGGGAACGCGTTCAGTTTTAGTGTGCCTTAAAAAAATTAAGAGCCCTACTTCCTCATTGTGTTTGGGTACCTCCCCAGTCTCTCTCAGGTAAAGACTTAATACATTCCAGATGTAGATGTAGAGGGGAAACTTGCCACATGTAACTTGGGAGGGGAGGTTTTTGTGTTTTTTTTTTTTTCCCCAACACTTTTTTCTTGTATAATCTCCATGTTAGGTTGGTTGCTGAACAATTTTAAGCAGTATTGTGCCGTCATTTTGGAGCCTTGACAGAACAAGCATGAGAGGATATTCTTGTCTTGACTGCTCATCAGGTTGTTGCTACAGCAATGACTAGATGTTTAAATGAGTAATATTTTTCTCTTATGGTGTGGGTGTGTACATAATATAATTATACTGGCATGCCAACATAACCAGTCATTTTTCTGTGTCTCCTCCCATCTCCATCTGCTCTCTCCTTTTCAGAGTACTTGAATCCTGACAACGGAGGGCAACAGATGATCTCAATAAGTGACGCTTTCATCAAGGGTAAGATGAATGGAAATGCTTTTTTCTAGTAAGTGGGTAATGTAGTTATGAAAGCTTCTATTGATGTTTGAGCTGGGCTAAACATTGACTTGTTAAAGTAATTCTAAGGGCACTTAGCGAGAAACCCTTGTGTAACTTTCTCCTCTTACTTGGTTCACTTTCAGATTTAACTCAGGCTTGTCAAGTTCTTTGTATTTAAACGCCCTTGGGAAAAAAAGCTTCGTTCATTACACATTAACTGGCTGTGTTTAGCATTTTATTAGCACTTCCACATCTGTAAAATGTTCCTGCATATGAGATTAGTTGTGTTTTTTTTTTTTTTTGGGGCTCCATCAGGTGTTTAACTCTCCTACCTCCTTATTTCCTGTACATTTGTGTGTGCGCCTAACACGTCTGTGCCACTGATATCTCAAAACTAATCTGAGGTCATTGTAGCACAACTTCTCTTGTCGCTTCTGTTGAAAGGCAAGTCCTGTTGGACACAGTTGTAAGTTTGAGACCCTTTTAGGTGAGGTGCTTTTGCCTGGGCTCTATGCTTAGGAAGCAGGCTATATATTTCTGGGTATTAAGGCATGCAATTTATTGACAAATATTCAGTGTTACGTGGAAAGCATCTGAAAGAGGAAAATACCTTTTTATTTTTTCCACAGGCATTGTTCTTAGTCACTTACTCATATAGCATTTGTTGTTGATCCTATGCAGACTACTTAAAATATGCTAATCATGGCCTGTAACTATATTGAGTTGTTGTCGAAAAGATGATCATTCCCCTTACAGCCTAGACTGTGGAGATTTAATTAAATATGAATTTTATAGTCGGCATAATGACGACAGTGAAGCTTCTAATATTGCTCTTTGATACAGTAGTGTCAGGGGGCAATCAAATTTAATCACTGAAATGACAACAAAATTTACTTTGGGCAGGGGGAAAGCTGCATAAAGAAAATCATAGCGGCTTTGGAAGATTAGGACAATTAATGCAACACACAGGGCTTGCCTGTGCTAAAACTACACTGTTAACTATACCAGTATATTTAAAGCAGCACCCCTTCTTTCTCCCCCCATGTGGATGCAGTTATAGTTTATTTTGCTTCCCAAAACATGCTATCGATCTAACTATGTTCACATTAAAGCTTATACTAGTATAACTATACTGTTAAAAAGAATTGCACCCCCAGCTGAGTGACACCGGAGTTGTACACTTGAGTTACACTGTTTTTTTCCAGTGAGACCAGGCCTCAGTGGAATGACACATTTTACTTATATTTTATCAAATAAAAAAACTGAAGGACAAATTAAGATTTTTGGCATTTCATTTTGGGGGAAACTCATAAAATATTAAAAGTTAAAGGCAAGCTATTAGTTACAATCTGAAGAAATAGAAGGACAGATTTAAAAAACAAAACTACAACTCCTAAGAATTACCACAACTTTGGAATTGTATTGTTCAAAGGGGAAAATAAGAATCCACACAAAGGCAAAAGCAAAATGGACTGAAAAGTTAGCAAGCTCAAGCTGAATTGTCAGCTGTTCCCTTCATGTATTTTAAAGAGATCTTTAAAAACCATGGCTCTTATCATACGTACCAAAAGAGCTTGTTGTTGTTTGTGGTCTTATAAAAGGTAACCAACCTAGTAGAATGTGCCTCATATGGCCAATATTTTTATTACATACAGTTCTATGACTCTGGGCCTGACTGACCTCTGTTACTCCAGTTCAGTGGAGATTTACTCTTATAAAACTGGAATAACTGTGGTCTCTGATTAGACTACTAGCTAAACTGTGATACTTTAGTCTCTGAACTAACACTACTCAACAAAACTTATTGTGACTTCCGTTGACAAAGATTGGACTGCTCTAAGAGTACTCACTCAGTTATGTTGGGAAAGCAAGGTATAATATTATGACCAACAATCCTATTCAGTAGGATTTTATCTCAAGTGAATGGCCTTAGCTTTAGTGGATTAAATCTCCACTGTCTTAAGATCTTGTACTCTTATTGTGCAATTGCCTACTCAATTTCTAAGAGTCTGGGTTAGCCAAGAGATGCATTTCCATTGGCCTTGAGTGGATACATTTATATTTATATTTATATTAAAACAAACATTAAAATAAGTTGAATGTGTTCATATGTGCATGACGTTTTTGCTAACTCCACTACCTGAGTGGAATAACTAGATGCTGTTTTAGTGCTACTTTTGGATATAAGGCTTCCAAAACAATAGCTTTTTGCCAATGAAACTATACAAGATTAGACTGTTCTAATTTTAAAAGGTCTTAAGTATAAGGTTATGTATCTGGAGATTCAGATTACTACCTATTTGAGGTAACATGAGGATATAGTTGACCATACATACACGTCTACCTCGATATAACACTGTCCTCAGGAGCCAAAAAATCTTACCATGTTGTAGGTGAAACCGTGTTGTATCAAACTTGCTTTGATCCATCGGAGTGCGCAGCCCTCTCCCCCCCGCCCCCGAGCGCTGCTTTACTGTGTTATATTGGGTTGCGTTATATTGAGGTAGAGGTGTAGTTAATTCGCTGCTTTAAGACTGAACTGCTCATGAGCAGGTTAGAGAGAAGAAAAGCAAATTATCTGGCATGAGGCTGTGTAGCCTGAAGTGTGTGTAATAGCATGCTTACTCTGCTGTAG
Source organism: Gopherus flavomarginatus (assembly GCF_025201925.1). Taxonomy (NCBI): domain Eukaryota; kingdom Metazoa; phylum Chordata; order Testudines; family Testudinidae; genus Gopherus; species Gopherus flavomarginatus. The sequence goes on along the minus strand of NC_066626.1, from coordinate 18,219,704 downwards.
TTGATGACACTGCAAATACCTAAATTTCCGTCAGTGACTAACACTGTTGTTTCCAGCACAACTTTTAACATTTCAAGAGCCTCTCACAGCGCAGGCCTGAACTAGTCTTGGTGGAGTCTCTTCTTTCAGCTTTTTAAAAAGAGAAAGCGTAAGCATTGAGCTTTGACTTTGTATAAACAAGCTTTTCTCGCTGTTCTTCTTTAGAGTCACTGTTCAATCGGAGGGTGGAGGAGAAATCCAAAGAGCTGTTTTTCACACCTTTAGGCTGGCACCACAGCAATCTGGATCTGCTGAGGGAAGAGAATGGGGAGAAACAAGCTATGGAGAGGCTTCTGTAAGTAGAGCATAAAAGGGAATTGATGTGTATGTCTAGGATACATTTTCAAAAGCTTTGTCCCTTTCACGTTCGGTGGGACTTAGACTCCTTAAGCATTTGAAAATGTTGCCTCTAATTCAAATCTTTTCTGTAATAAGATCAATATGCTAGAGAAGCAAGAAAGGAATTCATGATTGGTAAAAAAAAATTCTCCCTTTCCAAAAAAAAAAAGTTGTTCTGGGACTTTCTTTTTTGCAATTTCCCCAATGTCTTCTCACCTTACCCTTCTTTGTTCTGTTGTCCCCTGTCTTTGCTCTCTTAAATCATAGCCTGAGACAGAGTAAGTGTGTTATTGTGTGAAATGCCACATAAATATGTGGAGCTATAGAAGTGTCCTTTAACAGCTTAGTGAGGGCTGGTCTACACTAACGCTGCAAGTCGATCTAAGTTACGCTACTTCAGTTATGTAACTGAAGTCAATGTAACTTAAGTCAACTTAGCATGGTATAGACACTGCTGTATGTTGATGGGAGATGCTCTCCTGTCAACATAGCTTCCGCCTCTTGGGGAGGTGGAGTACAGACATCGACTTAGTGTATCTTCACCAGACGTGCTAAATTGACACCGCTGCATTGATCGCAGCAGTGCTGAATTAGCTGGTAGTGCAGACATATTTTGAGATTTCATTTTCATACATGCAGCCTCCATGTCTGCTTTTGTCACAGTTTTGTGGCCTGGGATAAGGGATGCCTTCTTCTGAGCATTTGGCAATTGGCTGTAGCCGTGGATTGATGATCCTACAGTTCTGAAACAATTTTTTATGCTAGTGTCTGAGTTAATGTAATTAAATGTTACAAACATGCCAATCATTTTCATGTCTGCTAATAATTTTGTGTCCATTGTAAAAGTCAAAGGGAAAAAGTAGCACAGTTGCTGTTAAAATTAAATACTTAAACCATCCATATTTGAACTCATGTCCTTGAATATAAAGCAAAATTCTTCCCAATATGACATACACATGGCGCTGTTAATATATGCTGCTTGGCATGATACTCTGGGACTACTCCACCTAAAGTATTTGGCATGCCTTAAATAGCATGATATAAGTATATGCAAATAATCTTGAAATGGAGCTGCCTGTCTGAACTCTATTGATAGTATGCAATATTGCCACATAGCATCCAAGAGATGTTGCTTATTGCCCACCTGTGAAGAGTGTGCTCTGAAACTGAATTGCAGCAAAATGCACTTTGCTACTAGAGCAATAAAATTAATAACTTACTGTCAAACAAAAGCTGAACTTTGTCTCTTCAAGGGAGACTTGATCTAGATACTTAGTGCACTTATTTGATTTATTTTTATTTAAGAAATTAGGTCCCAGTAGGGAAAAATCTAGATATTTTTTGTTTCTCTACGCTACCTGTTGCCTCTTACTATAGAGCAGAAAAAATAAACAAGATGATGACCCAGAACGCTCCTGACTGATGTTTCCTCAAATTGCTTATTGCATTTTAAACACTGTGAAGTAAAAAACCTCTAGGTCACACTGCTTCAGATGAAGCAACATGTATTCCCCTCCTCTCTCTTAATCACTCTGATTCCTCTGCAGCTCAGCTAATCATAACCACATGATGGCACTGCTTCAGCAGCTACTCAACAATGAGTCGTTGTCATTATCCTGGAGGGATATCATTGTGCCTGTGGTCTGCCAGGTAGTTCAGACTGTCCGACCTGATGTCAAGAACAGAGACGATGATATGGATATCCGCCAGTTTGTCCACATTAAAAAGGTGAGTTCTGGTGACTGGGAGTGGGAGAACGACGACAGGAAATTTGTGTGAAATAAAGATGATGTGGCTCTTGATGGGGCAGGTGTCTGGATTAAAAACTACAAATTCATTAACATGAGTAACCAGTGTGTCCTATGTTGCAGAGAAGACCGTTGCTATTTTGGGGAAGGATATGTACATGACTCTTACCTCCTGTGCTGCAAAGCGCTTAGAGGCATTTGAGTCAATCTCTTCCTTTCAGGCTGCAGAGAATGGCGTGGGATGAAGTCACAGTAACAACTCACTCTCTTCCTGCCTTTTTTTAAACCTTGCATGTCTAACTAAAGATGTTTGGTAGTTGTCAGCCTCCTGTGTAGTGTACTGGAGGCAAACTCTTCCCTGTAACTGCTTATTATGCAAGAGTTAACCTCTCCACCCCAAGCCCAGCAACTGGCCTTCATGAGGTAGCTTAATGCTCTTGGAGTTACGCAAGATGCACCGATTGCTACAGCAGTTGTAACAAATGTAGGGCCATGATCACAGATCAGAAAGGCCATCAGGAGACTGGGACCTGACATGAAGCTGCTGTGAATAAAGATTCCAAGCACAAGCCTGTTCCTCTTTACCGAAATCACTCTCAATAGGCCATCCTCTGTTTCAGGCAGCCATGTAAGATTAGAGGTGTCTTGTACACTTTTTGCAGACAGCCCCATGAAATTTCTTCCTGACCATATTAGTTGCTCCCTCCTCTCCTAGCACTCAGGTTGAGTTTTAGTAGATGAGCAGCTCCTTAGAACCTAATGCTGTGCCGTAGGTGACCTAGAAAGGGATTTCTGCAATAATGTGATCTCTGAAATATGCCTCTAGGCAACCTAAATTTGATTCAGAGAGCCTGCTTGGTGTCTGTTGTTTTTTTTGCCTACATTTCACTGTGTTATTGGGACTCTGACCCCTTGGCAGACTTCTTCTAAATGCTCTAAGATACGTAGAGCTGCCATTTCCAGGCTCTTCTTTTGTAATCTCCACTGAGAGTATGCTTTTAAGAGGTCTTGACATGGAATAGTGGGAGTCGTAGTACAGCAGAACCTCAGAGTTATGAACACCTCGGGAATGGAGGTTGTTCATATCTCTGAACAAAGTGTTTTGGTGATTTTAAAAGTTTACAGCTGAACATTGACTTAATAGAGCTTTGAAACTTGACTGTGCAGAAGAAAAACCCTGCTCTCCTTTTATATTTTTGTTAGTAGTTTACGTTTAACACAGTACTGTTCTGTATTTGCATTTGTGTTTGGGGATTTTGGTCTCTGCTGCTGCCTGATTGTGTATTTCTGGGTCCAAATATGGTGTGTGGTTGACTGCTCAGTTTGTAACTGTCATGTTCTTAACTCCGAGGTTCTACTGTATTTATAATGGCACAGAAAATAAAAATGAGCAAACTGAAGTTTTAGAGAAACCTATGCATGCTGTAAAATACAATTTTTTCATTAAGTACCTTACATAGTATGCTCTTCAATGAATTTAAAGAGAGAGAAAGTGACTGTTACACCAGAAAGCCTTTAAATCTTGCTATCTTGTTAGATCCCAGGTGGAAAGAAATTTGACTCTGTGGTGGTGAATGGCTTTGTTTGCACCAAGAACGTTGCTCACAAAAAGGTAATGAAGATGTCGTAAATAAAATAGCCTGCATTCTTTTAGTATGGCATTGGGCATTGCATTTAAAAAGAGAAACGTCTCCTTCTTGGTAGTGCACACTGAGAGTAAACGTACTGCAACATCATCTTTGATCTACGAAATCTTTTTCCTAAGGGGTGTGGAGTGGGCTTTACTCAAGGCTGTTGAACAGTTGATTATTTGTGTTTGAGTATGCACGTATATTGCGTTTTCATTCAAAGGGGTTCCTTTGTAGTCCAGGGAGTCTGAGTTTTGAGAGCAGGGACTAAACTTTCCTCAAAACTGTAGAATAGAACACTTTCTAGAAATGTTTAAGATTTACTGGGGAAGGATCTTCTATGGTTGCACTTTTTTTTTTTTATTAAATGGCATTTGGTAAATGAGTGTAAAATAACGCCAGTGATCAGGATGGAGAGAATCTGATTGATTGACCTAGTATGCTCTGGTGGCTTAGGAAGTCTTGGATCATTAAAATTCTATCTGTTGTGCAGGAAATGGGTTTGTACCAGGAACTTGTTTGCTGACATTCTCTTTACAGAGCAGTAATTGTCCTGCAGGACAGATGAAACTGTATCTTGCTTTCTCTAGTATGAGATTGGCCAGCATAAAGTTTACTTGATTGGAGCCACTACCCAATTGGCATGGTTTAGTGGTAAATCTTTGCAGAGATCCTCTGACTGATATGCTGCAGAATTTCATCGATGCAACTATGTCACCTTTGGGTAACTGAGGGAGCTTCAAAAAAGTTCCTCATGGAAAAAAGTCTTGGGTCTAATCTCACCTTGATGTCTGTTCCCTTTTTGTTTTAACTACCATGCCCTTCTCTAGATGAACACCTATATAAAAAATCCCAAAATTCTTCTGCTGAAGTGTTCCATCGAGTACCTCTACCGAGAAGAAACAAAATTCACCTGCATAGACCCCATTGTTCTTCAGGTTAGAACATCTTCCTTCTGTTTTTTAGTTTAAATTTTCTATATTGTCTTTTTATGATCTAATGACTTAGCCATATATGTATAACTTCAGTTCCAGCCACCGGGGGGCTTGGATGGAGTGGAAGCAAGAGAATTTGTGATGAGGGATAACTCATAGCTGCTTTGGGCTTGAGACTTCAGGAAAAAGTTATATACTGGCTTCAACAGAAACCTGTGAGTCCTGTTGACGTTGGGGAAGTAGCATGGATCCAGAGGAATTCATGGCCTTTTTCAATAACATGAGTTTTTAAGAAGCGGGTTTGTGTAGCGTGTGCCTAAGAATCAGGGATCTTGCTGTTCAAAATGGCAGAACTGCTGACTGAGACAAATGGTACGTCCAGACTATCCGCTGTATCGGCGGGTAGCAATCGATTTTTTGGGGGATCGATATATTGCGTCTCATCTAGATGCAATATATCGATCCCCGACCACGCTCCCGTTGACTCCGAAACTCCACCGCAGCGAGCGCCGGTTGCGAAGTTGACACAGGGAGCCGCGGGCGTCGATCCTGCGCAGTGAGGACCCAAGGTAAATCGATCTAAGATACTTCGACTTCAGCTACGCGATCTTAGATCGATTACCCCTCCTAGTGTAGACCAGCCCTCAGGAACGGATGAACATTGGGTTGAGATATACTTCTGTATTTGTGTTAATCTGTTGGGAACTGATAATGCTTGATCTAATAATGGAGAAAATTACAAATATTGCTTTAGAGCTGTGTGCCGTTCTCACCACTGATGGGAGGTTTCAGGGGGTTTAATGCCTAAATTGGTAGAGCTGCTTTTTGTCCAGACACAAAGTATAAGTATCTCTCTGAAGGGAGCAGTCTTATTAAGAGTGTTTATGTACAGTGACCCTTTGAAAGCCCTTACATTGAGTGCTTCATTGATTGACAGTCTGTTGGCACAGTTGAGACCCTGAAAGGGCTGGTGCTTAACCCAGGAGCATAGAAATGAAAACATTAGCAGTACAATTCAACATTGTTCGATGAAATAGCTTTTTCCGCAAAAAAGGATAGGAGTCAATGCTTGTGTCAACAGAAGAGGTAGAGCTTGTAACTTCTCCTTCTGAATATTGTTCACTGACACTTTTTTTCAAAGCTGTCCTTGAAATAAAACTGACTATATCCCTTTATCTCCTTTACCTCTGGAGGGGAAGGAAGGGGAACTGCTATGGGAGAACTGAACCAATGTTTCATGGAGGCTGGGTCAATGATTTCTGCTAGTAAATAACTTTCTAATCCTTGCTGCAGTAGTGGGAACGGTGGTGGTGAGAGGAGTTTGCAGAACATCTAGCTGGATCTGAGTAAACTCAAGCCAGAGGGTAAAGCACTGCTTCTGGCAGGCGAAAGTTGCAACAAATAGCACAAACTGTCCTGCAGTGGAGGATTCTTCCAAAAACTGCATATTTCACAGTCAGACGATAATTTAACTTCAATACTGAAGTTAAATCTTATGAAACATGCAATTTGCCACAAAGTTGTTCACATACTCTGTGTGAGGCAGTAACACTCTATCTATCTTGCTGAACCCCAAAGTCTGAAATTGTTGAAGATGCCAAAAAAAATGCTGATGGGTGCTGGGAAGTGGTGGTTTTGAAACTTCACTCTGCTAATTAAAGATAAATCCATACGTCTGGTGTGGCTTTAATCTTGATCTCCTATGCTTAAAATTATCTCAACCTTTTCTATTAATAGAAAAATCCACACTGAAGCTCAGCAGGATATGTATTTGAGGCAGTGTTTGAGATTCTTCATACTTGTAAATATCCATCCAGTAACTTCCTGGCCAGCTGGACAGAGCATCCAGAACAATTTCTTAGTACTGGAATTTTGTGTAACCTATAGTAACTCAAAGGCCTAATTGGAATAGGATCCATAGCTTAATATTGCTTTGAAACATGAGATGCTGGTGGTGTCTTGTACTGCCTTTTGATCACAGATGGTAACTTTTTTAAATGAAGTGCGTAAGCTGATAATTTGGAGATAAATCTTTATCACTTACCAAATCCTCTTATTTGTCTGTTGACAGACTTCTTCCAAAAAATCTCAGTGAAAGTATTGAGATATGAAATCTTTATACACATGCATAATCCTGCTTATTTCTCAAGGTATATGGAAGCTGGAGGTTTAAATTTTCTTTAAACAAAATCCTCTGATGTTGGTGCTAACCAGCTAAAATTATCCTCAACTAAATCCACCTTCCATTTGACTCTGATTAGAGATGATATGCATTTGAAATTTCTGAATACTAACAGGCCACCTTTTTATTGTTATGTAGGCTTATTATAAATTGAGACAATAAGTGCCGTTTTGAAGGATGGGAATATTTTTAGTAAATCCAGTTTAGAACCAAGTGCACACTAACCAGGGTTACTGACCTACTATTATGTTGTCAAAACCCTGGGTGTTTTGGGAGGATGCTAATTGCCCAGGTGGGCCTCGATATCTCAGCCATGTACCCACACTCGGAGTGCAAGGTTGGGCCCTCATCATTCAGAAATTCCTATGCTCAACAGGTTAAATAGAGTTAACAACAAAGACTGAGGAAGTGCAAGTTGTGGTGATCTTTTCTTGGGGGTAGTAGTTTTCACCCCAGGCTTTGGAGCAGGGGCTTGAAATTTTGCAGAGTGTTGCAGATTTGACTTTGCTAACTCTGTGAAAATCTGACAGTTGTAAGTAGATCTGTGCAGGAGCTGGATTTTTCATTTGGGGTAGAGTTTTGCAAAATTAAAATTCCTTTTGTTGAAGAATGGACCAGAAACAGCTTCAAAATGTCACATGACCCAAAACTCCAAATAATTGAATCTTTTTTTTGTTCCAGTTTCAACTTTAAATATAAAATTAAAAAATTGAAATGGAAAATCAGAATGTTATGTTCCAAAAAGCTCAAAATTGAATGTTTCAGCCTTATCTAAATGCTTTCTTTCAACTTTTGTCTAAGGTTGTGTGTTTTCATCTAATGTTTTTGTTGTGGACAAACTGGCATTTTCCAACAGGTGAATTTTTCCAACAAAATCCAACTAGAGCTGATTGGAAGCCTTTGGAAAAATTGCAGTTAGCACATGCTCTGAGACTTTAGACTTTAGCTGGTAAAATCCTTGAAGATTCTGTTTGAGCCAAACAAGCTTCAGCCAAAGTCTGAGCTGGACTTTCTCTTCACCTGCAAGCTGCCTTGGACGATGCCAGGTCCGGGCACCACACACATCTCTGCAGGGAGGCTGCGTAGGACACCAAAATGGCTAGGTATGACCCTGGCTGTGGGTGCTTAGTACTTACGCAAATCAGACCCCAGGGTCTCAGCTTAAGTGCCCAGAAAATGAAGAGAACACAGCTAATGACCAGTTGTGAAAAATGTGGGCTGGACTGCTGTTTCACAAAGCCACAAGGATAGAATCTAGTTCTCCAGAGCAGCATTCAATTGTCTTACCCATGACTGTCCTTTTTTCTAACTGCAATTCCCCTGCTTCATTTATTACCTACCTTCCAATTTCTGCAACAAATTGGACCAGTATCCTACAGACAAAAGTATTCTTTATACGGTATACTAAATGAGATAAGGGTTCTGAAGAAACAGTAGTATGTGATCATGCTGTCATGGTACAATTCCCCACTCTGAACCTTAGCGTCCAAAAGATGGGGTACCAGCATGAATTCCTCTAAGCTCAATTACCAGCTTAGAACCTGTAGCGCTGCCACCAACCAGGAATTCCAGTGCCTGGTACACTCTGGTCCCCCCCAAAACCTTGCCCGGGGACCCCGCAAGACCCAGACCCTCTGGATCTTAACACAAGGAAAGCAAACCCTTTCCCTCACCGTTGCCTCTCCCAGGCTTCCCCTCCCTGGGTTACCCTGGAAGATCACTGTGTGATTCAAACTCCTTGAATCACAAAACAGAGAGGACAATTCACCTTCCTCCCTCCTTCTCTTTCCCCCTCCCAGACTCTTCCTGAGAGAAAGTAATCCTGGCACAGAGAGAAATCAGCCTCTCTCTCCCTCTTCCCTCTCTCCCCATCAATTCTCTGGTGAATCAAGACCCAGTCCCCTGGGGTCTCACCAGAATAAAAAAACAATCATGTTCTTAAACAAAAAAGCTTTTAATTAAAGAAATTATTTTTGTAAATTTAAAAAAGTGGAATAGGTACAGGGTCTTTCAGCTATAGACACTGGGAACACCCTCCCAGCCTAAGTATACAAGTACAAATTAAAATCTTTTTAGCAAAATACCAATTTGAACTCCTTTCAGGCAAATACACATTTGCAAATAAAGAAAACAAGCATAAACTTAACTTGCTTTATCTACCTAGTACTCACTATTCTGGATTTATAAGAACCTGTATCAGGGAGATTGGAGAGAAACCTGGTTGCACGTCTGGTCCCTCTGAGCCCCCAGAGTGAACAACAACCAAAACTAACAGCACAGCACAAAAACTTCCCTCCCTCAAGATTTGAAAGTATCCTGTCCTCTGATTGGTCCTCTGGTCAGGTGACAACCAGGCTTACTGAACTTGTTAACCCTTTACAGTCAGATATAAAGTACTTCTGTGCTATTAACTTTTCTCATCTGTTTATGACACATGCAATTAAAGATTGAATCCTAACGCATATGCACAAGGGAGCTGAATTACGTTGCCTATGCAACCTTACTTTTTGCTTCCTTAATGTTTTATTTTAAGTGTGTGTGTGTGTGTGTGTGTGTGTGTGTGTGTGTGTGTTAGTTTATAGGATTTGTCTACATGGGGACGCTCAGGAAGGTTAATCTGAGTTAATGAAAGATGAATCCACATGAAATTTGCACCTTTCATGAACTCAGAATGATTTTCCAGAGTGTCTTAGGCAAACAAATCCATACAATAAAGCTACGTAGAAGTATCCATTATGTTTTAGCATAGTAATGCAAAAAACTAAATTGAGTAACTTGCTAAAATCTCAAAGTTCCATTGTTTTTAATCTACCGAATGCACCTCAACACAACATATAAAATCATCTTGATATGCAGTTCTTGTTGATAAGGGGTTGTCTTCCTGCGTTAATGATATCAAGCTAATTAAATTAAGCCTCTATTTAAAGGGACACAGTAAAATTCACACAACGTTGAGAGGGAGAATGGGAAATGTATATGTTTATGCATTTGACTACACTTTCTGGTTAGTCAGTTTCTCCTGTGTGCATTGGCCTTTCACAGTAACAGGAGAGAGAAACTAATTATATATATAAAGAGAACTGTAAAATCACTTGTATAGGCATGATGACTCAAGGGCTGGTTTAGTGCCTGAAATGACACAACATTTTGAAAGTAACTAGATGTATGACTGCTTCACTTTTTAAAAGAAATTAGATCCACAGTAGCTGTCGTACTTTCTCTTGGTATCTAGGAAAGGGAGTTCTTGAAGAACTATGTGCAGCGGATAGTGGATGTCAGGCCTACCCTGGTTCTGGTTGAGAAGACTGTGTCCCGAATTGCCCAGGACATGCTGCTGGAACATGGCATCACTCTGGTCATCAATGTCAAACCGGTGAGTGCTTAGTCCCAAACACAGTAACAGCATATGATACTTGCACAGGATCATGTTGCTGTAATAAGTCATGTCTGGTATGATCATGTTAAACAAACTAAAATGCAATGATAGCTGGAGTGTAGTTAATTATTATTTTATATTCTTTAGAATAATTTCTCAAATATGAATTTTTAAGCAATGAAATTAGTGTTACCCCAATGATGCAAACCAAGAGACTTCAAAGTTAAGGCTGATATTTTTTCCTTAATTCGCTCTAGGAAAACACTATAATTAGATAAGCCTAAGGCATTAGCTTAGGATGAAGTAGCAGATACAGCTTGGAACATATATTTTTAACTTATGACAGTATTGTGCCCTATTCTATTGTTCTATGCATGTTTACAGCAAGTATTAGACCGAATAAGTCGGATGACTCAGGGAGACTTGGTGATGTCAATGGATCAATTGTTGACCAAACCACACTTGGGAACCTGTCATAAATTTTACATGCAAGTGTTCCAGTTATCTAATGGTGAGTAGAACCTGGGTGTCCTAGCTCATTTGCCCAAAACAGAGTTGGCGAGTGGATTATTAATTTACTAATACTGCTATGTTAAGCAGCATGTCTTGACTGCCAAGTAACTGGAATGAATGAAGAAAGGTTGACAGGGCTGTTAAGCATCGTTTTGCTATAATAGTCTTGATGTTTTATACCCCCAAAAAAGAATGCAAATAATTCTATATCTAATGCAGAGGTCGGCAAACTACAGCCTGCAGGCCACATCCGGCCCACGGGACTGTCCTGCCTGGCCCCTGAGCTCCTGGTCCAGGAGGCTAGCCCCGGCCCCTCCCCTGCTGTTCTCCCTCCCCCGCAGCCTCAGCTCAGTATGCCGCCAGTACAGTGCTCTAGGCGGCGGGGCTGCGAGTTCTTGCTGGGTAGCGCAGCTGCAGAGCCGCAGCCTGACCCCGTGCTCTGTACTGCATGATGGCTGGCTCCAGCTGGGCAGTATGGCTTTCTGTCCTGGTGCTCTGGGCGGTGTGTTTGTAGCACCACCAGCCGCTGGTGCTCCAGGCAGCGCAGTAAGAGGGCAGGGAGCGGTTGGATAGAGGGCACGGAAGTTTGGGGGTGTGGATAGGGGTCGGGGCGATCAGAGTGGGATCTGAAGGTTGAATGGGGTCCAAGGGAGTCAGAAAGTAGAGGGGGGGATTGGATGGGGTGGCGTGGGCACAGCCTCCCCTAACTGGCCCTTCATACAATTTCGGAAACCTGATGTGGCCCTCAGGCCAAAAAGTTTGCCTGCCCCTTATCTAATGTTTTGCAAAAAATATGAAGAAATGATCTATATTATGCTGATCTCCATATACAACACATGAAACGAGCATCTAACAAGGGGACAAAAACTCCTCATTTGGTCGGGAGCCTAGGGGAAGAAACTTCAGGTATAATATTTTTAACGTTTTAATTACAGAAACAAAAGGCCAGTGCAGCAAGGAAGGCCAGCATAAATGAATACCTCATGATAGATTTAAAGCTTAGCCCAATGGGTTACGTAACAGTGGGCTGCTTCCTGGCTTTAATAGACTCATAGACTCATAGGTCAGAAGGGACCAATATGATCATCTAGTCTGACCTCCTGCACAAGGCAGGCCACAGAACCCCACCCATCCAATTTTATAACAACCCCTAACCCAGGACTGAGTTATTGAAATCCTCAAAATTGGTTTGAAGACCTCAAGCTGCAGAGAATCCACCAGCAAGCGCCCCGTGCCCCACGCTGAAGGGGAAGGCGAAAAACCTCCAGGGCCCCTGCCAATCCGCCCTGGAGGAAAATTCCTTCCCGACCCCAAATATGGCGATCAGCTAAACCCTGAGCATGTGGGCAAGACTCACCAGCCAGCACCCAAGAAGGAATTCTCTGCAGTAACTCAGTTCCCATCCCATCCAACATCTCCCCGCAGACCATTGAGCAGACCTATCTGGTGGTAATCCAAGATCAATTGCCCAAATTAACGATCCTATCATAACATCCCCTCCATATACTTATCAAGCTTTGTCTTAAAGCCAGAAAAGTCTTTTGCCCCTACTACTTCCCTCGGAAGGCTGTTCCAGAACTTCACTCCCCTAATGGTTAGAAACCTTCGTCTAATTTCAAGTCTAAACTTCCTAATATCCAGTTTATACCCATTCGTCCTCGTGCCTACATTAGTACTAAACTTAAATAATTCCTCTCCCTCCCTAATAATAACCTGCATTTCCCCCTAACACCCCCCCCCACCCACACACACTCCTCAAATTCTTTTAGCTAGAAAGAAACCAAATCAAGGCATTTGCTCTCAGTCTGTAGGCTTTAGAACATCATGAGTTAAACAGTGGAATAGGTAGTGGAATCCCCATCATTGGAGATTTTTAAGAACAGGCTAGACAAATACATAGACCATCCCTGACAAATGTATTTAATCTTGCCTCAGCATGGGTGGGATGGACTAGATGACCTTTGAGATCTATTCCAGCCCTACACTTCTGTGGCTTAGCTTAATCTTGGTATATTGGGAGATTATGCTGCTTGTTTTGTTCTGTTCTGACTGGATTCAAAACCTAGAGGAACTTGAGTGGCAAAGGAAGGGACAGCGGAGGCTAACTTTCCATAAAGAAACCTAAAAATATACAACTGGAGCCACACCCTTGCTTTGGACTGGGCACAGGTTCCTGCAGCGGTGTTGCAATAACTGGTTGTGTCTCTAGTTCCAACTCTTAGATCATAATTAACGTTCCTTTTTTCACAGGAAAACATTTCCATTCTGCTGCTTACTTGTGAAATATGAGAACCGCTTGACCCTCACTGTTTTCCTCCTAACTTTTCTAGATCAAACCAAAACCTTAATGTTTTTTGAAGGGTGCCCCCCACACTTGGGCTGCACCATCAAGCTGCGTGGAGCTGCGGACTATGAACTGACCCGAGTGAAGGAGATCCTTATCTTTATGGTCTGTGTGGCTTATCATTCCCAGCTGGAAATTTCTTTCCTTATGGACGAGTTTGCCATGCCCCCGTCTCTGACTAAAAACTTCCACAAACTGATTGAAAGCCAAGGAGATGAAAATGGGCACCAAGACCTCTTTAATGGTGAGGAGTTTAGCACAGTGGTCAGAGATGTTGAACTCTCTTCTGAAAAAGTGCCCATGGTCTCTGAGTCTGTCTCTTCCGATGAAGCCAGCACACTAGAACAGAGAACTTTGTTTGAAGAAGAGGATCAAGATGATGTTGTCCTGCGAGAGGGTTCCTCTTTAAGGCACCAGGAGCTTCTCAGAATGGAATATTCACTGCCAGTGTCAAGCAATATTACAACACCAGTACCAGAATCGCGGCTACCCTTCCATAATATGGACCAACACCCAGGCACTCTATACAGTCAGCATCTGGAGACACTGCAGCAGCCAGGTGACCTGCAGGATTCCAAAAGCCAGATGAGAGTCTTCAGAGACCCTCTGCAGGATGACACTGGTTTGTATGTCATGGAGGAAGTGACTTCCTCCGAGGATCGCCTCAAGGCCTACTCCTCAGCGTTTAAACAGGAGCTGAAAGATATTATTCTCTGTATCTCACCTGTGATCATATTCCATGAACCTTTTCTTCTAACAGAGATGGGCATGAGGTGCCCTGCCCGGGATTACTTCCCAGAGCAGGTCTATTTGTCTCCTTTCCTCAACAAAGAGTATAAGGAGCTGGAGAGCAGAAGGAAGAAACAGCTGTTAAGGGATCTCTCTGGACTGCAAGGGATAAATGGAAGTATCCAGGCAAAAGCCATCCAGGTTTTGCCCACCCATGAGCTAGTTAACACTAGAATTGCAGAGCATCTGGGTGATAGCCAAAGCTTGGCCAGAATGCTGGCAGATTACCGGGCCAGAGGAGGAAGGATACAACAGAAAAATGCAGATCCCTTTGCCCAGTGTAAAGATGCATCTGGTGTTCCTGGAGGAAAAGCTGGAGGCAGAAATGAAGAGGATGAGAGAGGATTGGTTCGGGGTGAATCTGTTTGGTCTCATAAGGTAAGAATCTAGGTTTTTACTTCCTGTTTTTGTTTAGTGGTAGGAGAGAGAACATACTTCTGAATATCATATTTAGGAACAGGCCAGGCATAACAAAAGTTCATATTGGACTGCAGTGCTCTGTCATTTTGGACGTCAGCTTGTTTAATCACCACATTGTGGTCTCTAATTGTGAGAGATGCTGACCTGAGGGATTGTGGGTGGAGGGGGCTTACAAGGCACTTGCTCTCTGAACCACCAGGAAGAGCAAGAAACTTGGTACATCTCATTACGAGCTCAGTTTTACATGCTGGGAGTGAATGTGCTTGCATCCACAATCGGGAGGTGAATTGTGGGATGGGGAAGAGAACAATCTCCCATCTGTTTAAAAGCTGTTTGTTTTTTTCTCTCTTTGTACAGAGTAATGCTAATGTTGATATTGTGTCCTAGTGGGTTTGGTAGCTAAAGGTCATGAATGGTGTCCAGTTAGAATAAAGGATAGTGTTGGGAGGATGTAACTGCAAAATATTTTTTAAAAATCTCTTAATATTCTAAATATCTGATCCAGATTAGTTGGAAAAATGTCAAGAGAATCTTTTAATGAAAATGTGCTTATAGTCTTTCCCTTAATTATGCTGCCTTTGAAATATTACAATTATTTGTGTGCAAAAACACTTGTGAAGAAGTAATTTTTTTCATAAACAGGTATCTGTTTTCACAAGTGGATAAATCTTTTTGGTTTGCTATGAAAATTGCTAACTTCTGCCTGGGGGGAATCTCGCAGCTCCTCTTGGGATGTGATGCTTTTTTGCACTAGAGGCTGTGGTTACTGGCAGAAATGGCTGAACTTCATTTAGAGCAAACAAGTGAATACTTGCCAGTCCAGCTCCCCAGCACAAAAATATCTTCACTGGTTGACTTTTTTTGGGGGGGAGGTGGAGGGTTATATTTATATTGAAGTTTTAGCAGCAAAGTAGTAAACCCATGTGGAGGGTGGGTGAGGGGAAATCTACCTTGTGTATTCTGAATAATTGAAATCTTGTGTACTAGAAAAACTGTTCTTGCAAGAAGGTAAGCAGCAAATGTCAAGATTCAGGCTCAAGATTTCTTGATCCAAAGGATTAAAATGCATAACACTTGTGGATTAAAGACCCCTCAAACTGTCACACACTGTTCAAGGGCTTCCTATTCCTTAAACTTTTGTACCTAATTGATTGTGCTGTAATCCAAAAAAGTCCTCCTTGCATAAGTCTACCTAGAGCTCTAGGTGGAAACTTAATCTCTTGATGATAAAAGTAAATCCAACAAGTGGGACAAACACAGAATCTCTCGCTGAATAAAATTCCATTCTATGCAGCTTTTAAAGTGTAAACTATTTTGTATTGGTGGAAATATGTGGTTGTAACTGGCTAATGGGTTGTCTTCTCAGGTGGACTGTCTGAGTCCAGTAAACCATCAGAGGCTGTGTGTTCTTTTCAGTAGCTCCTCTGCCCAATCCAGCAATGCTCCAAGTGCCTGCGTTAGCCCATGGTATGAAATGAATTTCTTCTTCTTCTCTATGGCTCTCTTAAAATACAAAGTTTAAGTACTAATATCTCTCTTTATATGAAGGCAAGGTCAGTGCTAATTCCTCTGTACCACTAAGGATGCTTGGGAAGGCAGCTTAGCCCTTTTTAGGGTTATCACATTAAGTTGTGTATGACTAGATGGATTTGAGTAATGTCACTTACCTTTTGTAATGCTTAAGGCAGGAGTGAGGGGGGTGGGGAGAAAGAGCCCAACCTGTAATTCAGTGCTCTAACTAATCACTGCTTTTGTAAGTGAGCCTGATGAAATTCATCCTAGAGTACTTAAGGAACTAGCTGAAGCGGTCTTGAAAGTGTTAGCAGTTATCTTTGAGAGCTTGTAGAGGATGGATGGCGGTCCCAGAAGACTAGAGAAGAGTAAACGTAGTATCTATCTTTTAAAGGGGGAACAGACCCAGGGAATTATAGACAAGTCAGTCTAACTTTAATACCGGGAGAGATAGTGGAACAAATTAATAAACAATTAGTTTGTAAGCACTGAGGGAATAGTGTTTATAAGGAATAGCTAGCATGGATTAGTCAAAACCAAATCCTTCCAAAGCAACCTAAAGTCCTTCTTTGATAGTGTTACTGACTAATGGATTAGGGGGAAGCAGAAGGCATTATTTATCTTTATTTTTAATAAGGCTTTTGTCACAGCCATACATGACATTCTCATAAGCAAACTGGGGAAACATGGTCCAGATGAAATTGCTATAAAGTGGGTGCACAACTGGCTGAAAGACTGAACTCAAAGTAGTTGTGAGTGGTTCACTGTCAAACTGGGAGTATGTTTTTAGTGGGGTCCCATAGGCGTCAGCCCTGTATCTGATAGTAATATTTTTATTACTGATGTGGACAATCATGTGGGGAGTATGTTTATAAAATTTGCAGATGACACCAAGCTGGAAGGAGTTGCAGGTGCTTTGGAGGACAAGATTAGAATTTTAAAATGAACTTGACAAATTGGAGAATTAGTCTGAAATTAGCAATATAAAATTCAATAAATGCAAGTACAAAATACTACACTTAGGAAGGAAATATCCAAAGCCCAACTATGGAATGGGAAGCAATTGGCTAGGTGGTAGTACTACTGAAAAGTATCTGAGGGGTTATAGTGGATCACAAACTGAATGTTAGTGAGCATGTGGTACTGTTGCAAACAAAGTTAATATTCTGGTGTGTATTAACAGGCGTGTCATACACCAGTGAGGCCTCTGCTGGAGTACCGTGTCCAGTTCAGAGTGCCACACTTTGGGAAAGATATAGACAAATTGGAAAGAGTCCAAAGGAGAGCAATGAAAATGTGAAAAGGTTTAGAAAACCTGACCTATGAGGAAAGGTTAAAAAAAACCCGGGCATTTGTAGTCTTGAGAAAAGAAGACCAAGGGAGGACCTGATAAGTCTTCAAATATGTTTAAAGGCTATTTTTAGAAAGGAGACAGTGATCAGTTGTTCTCCATGTTCTCCTGAAGGTAGGACAAGAAGTAATGGGTTTAATCTGCAGCAAGGGAGTTTTAGGTTAGAGATTAGGAAAAACTTCCTAACTATCAGGGTAGTTAAGCTCTGGAATAGACTTCCAAGGGAGGTTGTGGAATCCTCATCATTGGAGTTATTAAGAACAGGTTTGACAAACACCTATCAGGAATGGTCTGGGTTTACTTTGTCCTGCCTCAGCAGAGGGAGTTGGGCTTAATGACCTCTGAAGGTCCCTTCCAGCCCTACATTTCTGTGGTTCTGTATAGTAGGTTTTAATGTAGTGATTGTTTGGGAAGTGAAATCTGTGGAATCTCTGTTGGGCAGGCTGGAACTTGTAAATTCAGAAGATTTTTTTCTTTTCTAGTAGTAGGGCTCCAGAATGGGGTGTAGACAATCTACTACAATCTAAATATTAATATAGCTTTACTCACCTACTGAGAGCAGGAATTTCTTTGTAGCAAGTAGCATTTCATGTTTTAATGTCTGCAGAGCTAGCTGAGAGGCTGCAGGTTACTGGCAGACTTCTAGTACTAATCCTTAGCTGTTTGTTCTGGGTAGGGCTTGTCCCCAAACAGCCAGTGCAGCTGGAGGGAGATAATGGAAGTAAGGATGGCACGGTATGGTATTACCATCCTTACTTCTGCACTGCTGCTAGCGGGGTGCCACCTTCAGAGCTGGGCGCCCAGCCAAAAGCTGCTGCTCTCTAGCCACTCAGTTCTGAAGGCAGTGCAGAAATAAGTGTGGCAATACCACGACTCCCCTGCAACTCCCTTTTTGGTTAGAATCCCCAACTTGAGAAATGCTGGTTTCCCCTGTGAAATTCTTATAGGACAGGGGTCAGCAACCTTTGGCATCCTGCCCGTTGGGGTAAAGTTGCTGGCAGGCTGGGCCGGTTTGTTTATCTGGGGCGTCTGCAGGCATGGAGCCCCGCAGCTCCCACTGGCCGTGGTTCACCCCGTTCCTGACCAATGGGAGTTGCGGGAAGCGGCATGGGCCAAGGGACGTGCTAGCCACTGCTTCCCACAGCTCCCATTGGCTGGGAACGGCATACCGCAGCCAGTGGGAGCTGCGGGGCTCCATGCCTGAGGACACTCCAGTTAAACAAACTGGCCTGCCAGCGGCTTTACCCTGATGGGCCGGGTGCCAAATGTTGCCAACCCCTGGTATAGGGTAAAAGCACATACAAGACCAGATTTCACTGGGTGGGGGAGAGAGGGAGACCAGATGTCACGGACCATGACATGTTTTTCATGGCTGTGAATTTGGTAGGGCCCTACTTGTGTTAAAGCAGCAAATAAGGCAGCAACACTGATTCTAGACAAAACTTCCAAATTTTGGTGCCTAAAATGAGTTATCCAAATCAGTATTTAGGCACCAAAAGTGGCTCTTCTTTTTTCCAAAGTTGCAAAGCAGCTAAAGTGCCCATTAAAATCATTTAGAGGGGATCAGCTGGGATGTGTGTTCAGTACCTCTGAAAATCATGCCTCATTAGGTGCTCAAATATTGATTAAAATTAGTAACTTCAGATACCCAAGTTTGGAAGTTCTTTGCCATGAACTTTAAAGGCACACTTGTGTGGCGATTGCCGAGATAAATGTACTTACTCATGAGCGTTCCCATGTTGTAGTCATTCCTGTAATGTACACCTCTCAAACCAATACAAGATACTTCCCTCTGAAATTCTTTGTTCTTCCTCTACATCAGGATTGTGACGATGGAGTTCTATGGGAAGAACGACCTCACTCTAGGCGTGTTTTTAGAGCGGTATTGTTTCAGGTAAGAACTTTTTACACTAGAATATCACCCGTGCTTTTAAGAAAGTCTTCAGTAGCCTCATCAGACTGAGATGTGCTCTTCTTACACATATACATGAAGTATTGTATAGTTTATAGAGAATTGTTCTCATAATGTGCTTAAAAAGGTATTCATATCCTGTGAAAATCTTTGGCAAAACATTATTTAGAGCAGGGGTCCCCAGTGCAGTGCCCGTGTCCTGGCTGGTGGTCGAGCATCCACCGAAATGCCACCGAAATTCGGCAGCATTTCAGCAGCAACACCTCGGGATGACGCCGCTTGAAAAGGTTGGGGACTACTGCTTTAGAGACATATCTGCTGAATAGGTCTTCTATAATTCTTTTCCGTTTGTTTTATTAGGATGCTTGCAGGAAAAAAAGGAAGTATTTCTTAAAATATGTTCCTTCCGTTTACTCCTGCTGCATTCTTACAAGTGAAAACGTGCTCATATTGTTACCTCTCTCCTACCCATTTGTTTAATCTTCCAATAGTGGCCAATGCCAGGTACCCCAGAGGGAATGAACAGAACAGGTAATTATCAAGTGATCCATCCCCTGTCGCCCATTCCCAGCTTCTGGCAAACAGAGGCTGGGGACACAATCCCTGCCTAATAGCCATTGATGAACTTATCCTCCATGAGTTTTTTCTAGTTCTTTTTTTGAACCCTGTTATAGTCTTGGCCTTCACAACATCCTCTGGCAAGGAGTTCCACAGATTGACTCTGTGTTGTGTGGAAAAAATACTTTCTTTTGTTTGTTTTTGAACCTACCAGCTATTTAATTTGGTGGTGCCTAGTTCTTGTGTTAAGAGTAAATAACACTTCCTTATTGACTGACTTTCTCCACACCAGTCATGTTTTTATAGACCTCCATCATATCCCGCCTTTAGTCATCTCTTTTTCCAAGGTGAAAATTCCCAGTCTTACTAATATCTCCTCATACAGAAGCCATTCCGTACCCATAATCATTTTTTGTTGTCCTTTTCTGAACCTTTTCCAAATCCAAAATCTCTTTTTTGAGGTGAGGCGACCACATCTGCATGCAGAGATGTGGGCGTTCCATGGATTTATATAGAGGCAATATTTTCGGTCTGATTATCTATCCCTTTTCTTAATGATTCCCAACATTCTATTTTTGGTTTTTTGACTGCCGCACATTGAATGGATGTTTTCGGAGAACTATCCACAATGACTCCAAGATCTTTCTTGAGTGGTAACAGCTAATTTAGACTCGTAGTTTTATATGTATAGTGGGATTATGTTTTCCAATGTGCATTACTTTGCATTTATCAAGATTGAATTTCATCAGCCATTTTGTTGCCCAGTCACCCAGTTTTCAGAGATCCTTTTGTAGCTCTTCACAGTCTGCCTGGGACTTAACTATCTTGAGTAGTTTTGTATCATCTGCAAATTTTGCCACCTCACTGTTTACCCCTTTTTTCCAGATCGTTTATGAATATGTTGAATAGGACTGGTCCCAGACTCTTGGGGTACACCACTATTTCCATTCTGAAAAATGATCATTTATTCCTACTCTTTGTATCCTATCTTTTAACCAGTTACCAATCCATGAGAGAACCTTCCCTCTTATCCCATAAGTGCTTACTTTGCTTAAGAGCCTTTGGTGAGAGACCTTGTCAAAGGCTTTCAGAAAATCAAAATATACTCTATCCACTGGATCCTCCAGTCCACATTTGTTGACCCCCACAAAGAATTCTAGTAGATTGGTGAGGTATGGTTTCCCCCATTAGAAAAACCTTGTTGATTATTCCTCAACAAATTATTTTCATCTATGTGTAATTAGGAATATCTGATACTACATGAAGTCTATATGTAGTTTTAGTAGGTCATAATACATGATATACAATGTTTATCATTATAGGCAGGACTTGTTCGGTTTTGTTAGCTTCTTAACAGATTCTCTTATGCAATGTTTTAAGTAATTTTCTACTTCATTTTGTCCCCTGTATGAATCTGTCTTTATTTATATAGGCACCCTAAAGAATGTGGTTTACTTTACTGTTGGCACTAGCTGCATTAGAAAGATGCATATCAGTAACTAAGATAGAAGCTTATCATTCTATTAAATAAAATGAACAGAAGACAATGTTAAGCAGAAGGAAGGATTGTAGTAGATGATGCTGGGATTTAATAAAGGAGTATGCAGTCAATTTCTCTGAACTTCATAAGTTGCTTTTTATAATTAAACTTGGGCTACTAAGTCACTTAGGTGTGTTTGGAAACTTTAGTCCTAAAACCTTTCCTCTCTAGGTTACTGGCCTGATGCTCTCCTGATCTGAGAACAAGTGTTTGCTATCTGATAAACATTTTGTACCATATGTGAAGCTGGGTGATAGGCCCATTCCCATTTCTAGACAACAGGGCCCATAGTCCCTCAATGCAGTGACAGCTCTTCAGAGTAGACATAGCCTTGAAGTTGAGGAGCTGCACAGCCACTGCCTAGGGTGTACCTACTCTGTGGGTAACTAAGTAATCAGTCTCTAGTACTGTTAGCCTTGTATGTGTGTCAAATGCCAAAATTAAATCTTTTTTGTTTTTAAATCTAGATCAAATTTTGACCTATGTGTGCTCACTTTTTTTAAATTGTAAGTGCTACACTCACTACTCTTGAACAGTGATTGGTGCAGGGTAACAGGTGTTCCCCTGTCAGAGGGGAAAGCTGATGCTAGCAATGGATAAACATCAGTGTGAAAATACTGAGTGCAAGTTTAACCGTTGGAAGGCTCTCTGATAACCAGTATGGCCAACGTTTTCAGAAACTAGGTGCATAGACACAGGTTCCTAAACCTATATTCAAACACCTACACTAGTTTCTTTTCCCCACATGGGAGCTCAGCACTTCTGAAATATTGTTCCTCATTTGAGTGCCTAAATATAGACTTGCGAGCTTAACTTGAAGCACTAGTTTTTTGTTGGGTTTTTTTTAATCTTGGTCTGCAGCAACAGATCTCACTGTAAATAAACTTAAAATATTAAGAACCTTAGAAATGGGTTGGAAACTTGGTCGTTCTGTACATCTTGGAAGGTGAATTTTCTGCAGTGTGATGAGATATGCTAGGGCCACTGATAGTCGCTTTCAAGATCTTCACATGTAACACACACGTCCTCACAACTCAATGTCCCCACTTCTTTTCTTTAAGGCCTTCCTACCAATGTCCCAGCATGTTTTGTGAAACACCGATGGTGCACCACGTTCGTCGCTTTGTCCACGGGCAAGGCTGTGTGCAGATCATACTGAAGGAGCTCGACTCCCCAGTCCCTGGATACCAGCACACCATCCTTACCTACTCCTGGTGTAGATTGTGCAAACAGGTAAAGATTAAGAGGAATATTCTGATGCTATGGTAACAGAATCCCGGGTGTGATAGATCTTCACGCAGGGGGCAATGCCTTTCAGAAAGAACTGTATTTTCTCAGAAGCCGCAGCTGAAGTAATACTAGCAGCCTCTGATCTGTATAGGTGCTTCCAGATGTAACTAAGACTAACCCTACATAACCCACTGATGCTGTTGGGTGTGGTGCTCCCAGGATATTGTACTACAGGGGAAGTGGCTGCTTCTGCTTGAAAAAGACTATCACATATTTTTTGAAAGGATAAATAGCTTTGGATAATGGTGCTGACAACTGGACCAAATTAGTTTCAGACACCAGCAGGTGAGCGCTCCATTGATTTTAAATGGAGTCGTTCCCACATGTGCCAATAGAGGTTGTGGCCCCCGAGCCACAACACAGCTTGTTGAATGTTGAGGTGGGGAAAGACAAAACTCCGCTCTCCTGATGTACTGGTCCTTTAATTGACCTAAAACCATCTGCTCCACAATATACTCTTGCTATTATCCACTATACTTAGTGTGTGTCTGTATCAAGTCCAACTGCACCTGCTGTACTCTGTTTCAAAACTATCTACAGATTTTCTTTGTTCAGCATTTAAATACTAGATGAGAGAACTGCAATATTAGATGAATTTAATATCCTTTTTAAAAACCTGAAATAATTAGTAAAATAACATATAAGGCATGTGCCTTTTCTTGTAACTTCAGTAATCTTCATATACTTATTTAAGAAAATTAGCTAGATGTCCCCTGGAGTTAAAACAAACTTCTGTTTAATTTTAGAAATCTACTTATAATCACCAGTCTCTTGAGTGAATTTTATTCAAGACCCCCTAAATTAATTTCATGTACTTTAAACAAAATACCTAAAATAGCCATTTTGCTATCTAGAAACTATATAGAATTGCTACTGTAAGTTGAATATTTGTCTGACTTCATGCTGTCTATACTGGTTTATACTCTGATGATGGATTTAAAAGAATTGGAGGAAATCAGTGTGATAGCTGAAGGCAGATGAAAATCAAGCATGCAGAAAATATCCCATATATAAAACTTACTTGCTTGTTAACACTCCTGATGCTCTGTTTCTAAATGGAAATATGTTCAACAACAGTAAAAATATTGCCCATAAAAATAACACACCTAAAATTGCAAGCAGTATTACAAATATAGAAGCTAAAGTATTGGAGTACTCAATAGAATCTTCACAGCTCAGGCACTCGATAAATGTTTTAAGGCACGGCAGTGCAGTGAAATCGGTGTTGCTGACTAAGCCTTGATACAAGTGATGCTACTAGACAAGGAAATCACTTTTTACAAATATAAGCAGACATGTTATGGTGGGGAAACATCTGCTTTCTGGGGCAAGTGTTCTTATATTGCTTTAATAACCAAAATCTCTCCTGATCAGCACTTCTTGCCATAAAAACTGACTGCGCGTGTGCCCACACACATAACATTCCTAGAAACATTTTTTGAATTGCTTGAATACCACATCACTGCTTGGACTAGGCTAGTTTTACTTAAAGTGTACTCATTGCTTCTTCCTGAGTCATTGGTCCATTTCAATTAAAATCTGTTTTCAAATTTCAGGTCACACCAGTTGTCCCACTTTCCAATGATTCTTGGTCCATGTCATTTGCAAAATACCTTGAATTGAGATTCTACGGGCACCAGTACACGCGAAGAGCCAATGCAGAGCCTTGCGGTCACTCCATACACCATGACTATCACCAGTATTTCTCATATAATCAGATGGTGGCATCTTTCAGGTAAGGTTTCGCTTCCAGATTCCACCCCGACTCTGACTGCATGGCCACCTAAAGTGCTTGGGTCAAGCTGAATGGGCAACCCTAATACTCCTGTCCTCCTCCTAATTAATTAATCTTGAGCATGTCAAAAAGGAAAAGGGACAGTGTTCTATACTGTAGTTTGTGCCTCTGTTCTAGAAGAACAGCATGTCTAGAAACTGGCACTATCTAATCACGGTGTTCTATGCAGTGCTGGGAGATGGGGGGTTGACAGTAGTTCTAGGAATAAGGGACTCAACATGATGGAACCAGCAGTCCATAGGCCGGCTGCACTGGGGGGAAAATGATCAATCTTGTGTTACCAAACTTTATCCTGCTAGTTTATAGCATGGTTTGTGTACTCATTTTACATAGTAGCTAAACAGCACGTACTTGATAGTGTCCTGGAAGGCTGAGGTATTTCAGGCACCGCCAAGTACCTCCAGGGCTCTTTCTGATACTCTGTGCTCCAATTGAAGGAGAATCACCAACAGCAAAAGGGTGGGAGAGATCCAATGGAGCAGGGTGGTGTTTGTTTTCATTTTCACACAAGGTTGTTTTTTATTGCTCTTAGCTATTCTCCAATCCGGCTGCTGGAGGTATGTGTCCCACACCCCAAAATCTACATCAAACGTCAAGCTCCATTAAAGGTTACTATTCTGCAGGATCTGAAGGATTTCTCTCAAAAGTATGTCCTTGTTTTGTTTTTCTTCACCTATTTTGGCTGCCTCTTCTTATTTATGACTTAAACCTTAATTACTAGAGGAACTGAAGCCATTCTTGCTGAAGAAACTAGAGAAAACGTCTGTTAAATACATTTGCAGAAGCTTAAAATATAAGAGCTTGTAGCAAAGCAATTAATTTAAATGCTTAAGAGTAAGGGAAATAAGGTTCCTATACCAACCTAAACTGTGACCCTCTCCACCTATTGTCTAAGAGTATATCTACACAGCAGCTGGGAAGTGCGGTTCCCAGCTTGAGTAGACATACGTGTGCTAGCTATGCTCGAGCTAGCACCGTAAAAATAGCAGGGTGGCCCCAGTGGCCTGGGTCATGACTCAGGCTAGCAGCCATAGTACAGTCTTATTCGACCCCTGTGTACATACTTGGGCAGCTAGTCCAAGCCACTGTCCATGCCGCTGCTCCCACATAGCTATTTTTACTGCGCTAGCTCAAGCAGAGCTTGTGCATCTACCCAAACTGTGAATTGTACCTTCCAGCTGCTGTGTAGGTATACCCTGAAGACTCTTTCTTCCTCCCTGTATGCCCAGTGTAATTATACTTTCTAATGCAGCTGAACTAAAGAGTTTTGGTCCTATGTCTTTTTTTTTTTTTTTTAATTAAAAGAAAAAATAGCTACATAGAAATCAGAACAATCTTAAGTGGCCAAATGTGTTCTTACAGAACTTTTTAAAATAATCATTGGAAAGGATTACGTTGTCAGAAAGCTGATCCGGGATGCATACTGTAACAATGAAAATCCTCAACCTATAAGTGAGATTGCTGTTGCTCTCTAATACTCAAAAAATGGGTAGGAGACGCTGTACTTGGAAGCTTAATTTGAAAAGACACAAGTGACCAAAAAAAAGTATCCAGGTTCTTTGGTGCATTGTTTTGAACTGTCTGGCCTTCTGATGCTCTCAAATTGTGATTTCAATTTATAAAATATTAAAAGAAAAATACTAAATTTGTTTCCTGAGCCGCAGCAGTTTTACTGAATTTGGTTTGATGTCAGACACTTTTCATTGCTACCTAGTGTTTATTTTTAGCTGACTCTTATTGGGCAGCAGGGGATTGAATGTAATTTGATTTGTTGCCTCAGAATGCAGAAGAAACTACTTTTGGATTGTTTGGAGAGGTGGAAAAGAAGGGTGAGAGAACTGGCAACTTAACACAGTCTTCTGACTACTGCTCCTACTGCAGGGGTCCCAGACTGCTGATCTCTTTTTAGTATCTATTTGCTACTTGCCATAATTCCAGCAGGTTATTCTGTTCAGTACTGAAATATTTGAGAAATGGTGAGAAGAGATGCTCTTTCCTACCTAGCTCTGGTTTTCTACATTGTAGTTCAGAGCCATAAGTTATCTTTAAACCAAGAAGGTACAACAATGCTCAGTTTGCATTGTCATTCTTAGTAGACAAAGATGGTAAATGTATTCTAGCTGTTTGTTACCTTAACTCTGATTTCTTCACAATGGAATACTCTGTCATGAATGAGCCCTGTTCTAAGCTGGGGGGTGGGAAGGGATTGATCAACTTCAGCTATGTGAATAACGTAGCTGAAGTCGATGTACTTAGATTGACTTACCGTTGTTTCTTCACCGCGGTGAGTCGACTGCTGCCGCTCCCCTGTCGACTCTGCCTGCGCCTCTCGCAGCGCTGGAGTACAGGAGCCAACGGGAGAGCACTCGGAGAGCGATTTATTGCATCTAGTCTAGATGCAATAAATTGACTCCGCTGGATTGATTGCTGCCTGCCAATCTGGAGGGTAGTGTAGACATACACTGAATGACTCTGTGTGCACCTCAAAAGGGCATGCCATAGTTTTAATAATCTGGGCAGAATATCTTCATGATCTTTTGGAGTCTACAGAATGCTCCATTTAAGGGACCAGTCTTGCATTTTGTTCATGAGAGTAGACTTACTCATTCAAGTTGTCCCACTGAAGTTTAATGGGACAAGCTGTTACAGGGTGGGGATAGGTTGCAAAACTCTAGCATCAAATTTGAGTTTGTGTTCTACTAAAGACCACTTTGGACCATATTTTGGCTCCTAGACTCTGAATGGTGTCTGAAATGTTTTATCCTCTTACCACAGGGTATCACAGGTATACCTTGCTGTCGATGATCGTCTCACTTCTTTGAAAACTGATACTTTCAGCAAAACAAGGGAAGAGAAGATGGAGGACCTTTTTGCACAAAAAGAGGTAACATGCTGCTTCGGCACCAGTAAAATGCAGGGTGAAAATAGAACATTGCTGTACCAGTGTAAATTGCTGGTGGCAGAGTACTGAAAAATCTAAATTTTTCTTTGACAGATGGAAGAGGTAGAATTCCGGAACTGGATTGAGAAGATCCAAGCAAGGATGCTTTCACCTTCTTTAGACACCTCTCAGCAGTTGCAGTCAGTCTTTGAGTCTCTGATAGCTAAAAAACAGAGCCTCTGTGAGATGCTGCAGGCCTGGAATAACAGGTAAGAAAAGTGCTAGCAACCTAGGTAGGAGATCCTACTGCACTTTCTCCCTATCAAGTTTGTTGCTATCACAGCATAGCAAGATACTGCAATATTTTGCTAATGATTAGTCATATTTACACGTGAGTGTTTGAAGGTGAAAATTTAATAAGTAGTTATGTTTATACAGACCCACTTGTAAATGGCTAGACTTCAATGAGTGGCATTATAGATTATCTATTTCAAGCCCTGTTGTAGAAATTGCACAGACTTACTGAAGAATCATAATTTGTATGGGAAACAGGGCACAACCGAAATAAAGATAGAAATGAGGAGGTAGCCCATATAAGGCAATTGATCCTCTGCACAACACTTTGAAGTAATCTCACAGCTGAACAAATCTGAAGAGAAACATTTTAAACACAGGCAACTTATCATCATTTCTCTATTTCACTTGTAATTGTTTAAACAATCCCACGTGGCCCAAGTGTGACTTAAAACTTCTGATTTTAACACTATGGCTCCTACTGTGAAGTGCGAGGAAAATAATTATCTGTTCGTTCTAATTGCAATCTTTTTTAGTCACACAGAACATTTATTAGGTACCAGATGTGACCGGAAAATATTATGAAGACACACATTTGACTAAACCTCAGCATGGACAATCTTTAGAGATTGTCTGAGGGCTTGTCTGCACTACCGCTTAAACCACTCCCTAAGCGATGCAAATTACATCAACTTAAGTGCTATTCACACTAGCACTAAGTCGGCAGCAGATGCACTCCCGCCAATATAGCTTCCATCTCTCATGGAGACAGAGAAATTATGCTGACAGGAGAGTGCTCTCCCGTCGGCACAGCACATCTTCACCAGACGCGCTACAGCACCACAGCTGCATCTGTGCAGCTGCACTGATGGAGCGTGGTAGTGTAGACTAGCTCAGATGCAATTGTTCTAATTGAATATACTATTATTTATGACTATTACCATAGTGCCCAGACGTCTAGTTGTGGACCAAGGATAATTCTGCTTCTCTTTTAGATTACAGGATCTCTTCCAGCAGGAGAAAGGTAGAAAACGCCCCTCAGTACCACCGAGCCCTGGAAGACTGAGACAAGGTGAAGAAAACAAGGTAATCTCATTCTGTTACCTTGAAACCGCCATTCTGGTTAGAACCAAACTGATCTAAAATAGCTTCTCCCATCTTTCAAAAAGTTTAAAATAACTTTCCTACTCAGACGATGTTGTACCATGAAACTTCGGAACCTCTGAAGAATTCTAAAACATTACATGTTATCTGTCATTCTGTACAGTTACAGTGAAGAAAATGTTAACTTTTAAAAATATAAAAGCTTACAGTTCAGTGCTTGTATGACATCATATTGATAGCTATCTAAAAATGAAGACTGATGTTGAGGGTGTTTCCATTTTGGAAGACCTTTTTATGCACTGGCTTTTGTATCAAAATATAATTGTTGATTTTAGTTCAGAGGAGGTTGTTTAACGGTTTACCTTCCTATTAAGTTTTATGGTTCGCTCTCATCTTACTTGAGAAGGAAAAAAAACACATGAAAGTAAAGCAAACGTTGTAAGAATGTAGGAAGTATTGGGTAAAATTCTGATGTAAAGGGACCCAGTGGAGATAGAGAAGGTATTGAAAGGAATTATTTTATCCCAAAGGTTATAAGTTGTATCTGGTGATAAACTCACTAGCATAAAATGAACTCAGTGTCCACGTACAAGAAGGAACTAGAGCTAAAAGGAGTTGCAGCATAATCCAGGTTTCAGATGGAAAAGAGGAAAGAATGCAGGATGAAGATAGTGTAATTATAAAGAGGTGGGAAATGGGAGTATTGTAGAGCTGAAATTTGTGTGTTTAAAATGTTAAATACTAGCACTGTAAAACATTGTAAGTGTAACTTTGATAGATATTGCGTTAAAATTGCAGTCTCATAACTTTATAGCATTCTACATGATATTTGTCCTTTCTGTGGCCAAAGCTAGCTAACCTTTGAATGAACTCCTTTTTTTAGTTTGAAAATGCATTTGATTTTTTTAAACTACACTGTAAAACTTAATAACACAGGTAATGAGCATATTTCCTTTGGTATAAATCTGAGAATGTCACTTATGGGAAATAGTAATTAATAAACACTCAGAACTCATGGCACAGGGCTCTAACCTGAGAGATAATGAAGAGAATGGTTGGCTATGATGGCAGTAACCTAAATCTTACTGTCTATTTTAGAGTGCAGCTCTTACTTTTTACAGACACGAGCAGACTTACAGAATCGTATCTTAAGATTTTCATGTGCTACTACACATCAAGCATATATGATGGCGCTGCAGAAGCTGAAAATGCTAGGGGTGGATGCGGGGAGGGAAGGCTCTGCTTTTGCAAATGTGATGCTGCTTCATTTTGTATTTGCCCCATCATAGGGGATGTAGCTGAAAAGAGAATGGGACTACTGGCTGCTTCCTCAGTAATCTGTGTTTGGTTCATCTTTTCACAGATCAGTGCAATGGATGCCTCTCCCCGCAACACTTCTCCAGCCCTGCAGAATGGAGAAAAAGGTCTGTTTAGATAATGTGTTCTAGTAAGGACATGATAGAATTGCTCACCTCATCCCTGTCTCATCTGAAATAATTAGTGTAGGTCTGTTCTCAGACTTTCCATTTTGAGACCATTACACTACTATGATATAGATGCATATCTTTTTTTTTTTCCTATTTTCAACTACGACATAATGGATGCCAGTACCATGTAAATATCCCTAACAAAGGAGGAGAGAATGGAAAGACTGCATATATCTGGTATAGAATCAGAATTCTTTTCACATCCACATGTTATTGTACAAGTTCTCCTGGAAGAATTAATGGCCTTAAAGGTTTTTATCTTAAAACTCCCAAGGGTGCAACATGTCACTGAGCTCTGGAGACTAGTTTGAAACAATGGGCTTGTCTAAATGAACACTGGGGTGTAAATCTACCCCGCACTAGTCTGTCATGTGGACCGTGGTGCTGCACTAAAAGTTCTCTAGAGTGCAGTGACCTACTTCTATTTCACATTGGGGTGATCAATAGATGAGGATGCTGATTGGCACAAACCACTCCCCCAGCATGACTATTACCACAAGGCAGTTTCTTAAAATGGTTAAGAGATTTTGGTCGTATATCTGGTACCAGTCTGGGTTAACCCTGCCTTGCTGAAGTTCAAAGCTATGACTCAGTTGTGCAGTTGGTTAGTGTGTACTGCAAGACTGAACAGTATTCATGCATGATGGAACTATTGTCTTAATTGAATTCTGCCATACAGGAAGAATTAAAGCATAAATTGGATTTAAAACTATAAAGCTTATTAGTGTAAAAATTGCCTTTGTAACTGTCCTCATTGCGTTTGCATGTAATTGTTGCACTCTAATTTTAAGAGATTTAAGCCATTAGCCTCAAGGTTGCAAAGAACCATCAAACTGTGAAATCAACGTAAACTCATGCGGTGATCATTAAGTCTTGGAAACCCATAGCTCTAAAAGAATTGCCCTATTCTTTTCAATGTGTTATTAACTCTAAACGTTAATGAGGCTATTTTAAATATAATCTTAATTATTTTGCTGATTACTTTATTTATCCCTAACTATTAACAGTACATTAGGTTAGAATGTAGCATGGACTGCTGGAAAACAGCTAGTCCCTGTCAAAGCTTGGTTTTAATCTGCCTCTCCTAAATATCGTCGCATCTGAGGGGAAGAAGCTGCAACTCATTCCCATTGCTAAAAACCGTAGTCATCTCCTGGTTCAGATTTTTATACTAAATTGCATATTACGTTTTCATTTCAAAACACACTCATTATGGGTCTTATACATTGCAAATAGGAATATAATACTTCCAATGCAGAAATGTTCTTGCAAAGTAGAGAAGGATAAGGGTAAGGATTACTGAAAGTGAGATACTGTAACTATTTTCCCATGGAGTCTTTTGAATGGTGGTTCAAGGCAAATTGCATATTATCTCAGTAATATGGTAACGCCAATGTTTTCAGTTTCTTTCAAAAGTTACAAGAACTCCATCAAGAGGAGAAGGTTGAGAGCTCTAGATTTTGTTGTTTATAAAATCTAATTGAAATTTCTTAAAAATTCGTGGGTGAGTATTCCTCTACGGTATCTGCAACCCAAGCTTCGTGGGTGAGAACTGCACAGTGACATGGGCTAATCTATTGTCAGAGGTGAATGGAATGTGGTAAATGAATCTGCTGCATAAATGGTGAAAAGAAAACTGGATTTCTTATGTTCTCAATTGTAATATAAGGATGTATTAGTAACAATATTATAGAAGTTTAAAGTGATGATCAAGTTAAAGTTTCCAAAAGCTCTCTCTAGAACCACTCTGAATAAAACTTTCAAAAGTTTTTGAAAGCAACTTGGATGCTTAGGCACCCTATTTACTTTCAGTAAATCCCATTAGGAGACTAAGCAGCTGGAGTTTCTGAGGCGTCGTCTAAACCAGAAAATTAGGTTGGCACAACTACATTGCTCTCCCGCACCCCCGAGTGGTATAATTAAGCCAACGTAAGTCCCTCTGTAGACAGCACTAAATTGGCAGCAGAAATCTTCTGTTGACCTAGCTACTGTCTCCTGTTGGTGTAGCTAATCCACCTCCCCTGGAGTCCCTGTGGTCAGCCTAGGTAGCATCTGCACTGATGTGCTGCAGCAGCATGTAAGTGTAGACGAGCCCCAAGTCACTTTCAGAACTGGGACTTAAGTGCTTTTGGAAACTTTCCTGCTACCCCACCTAGCATTTGTGCTCGCTCTCATTATGCACTGCTCCTCCACTTTCCATGTGAAGGGTCTGTTATATCACATACCATGTATGTGAGGGAAAAATGGTTACTCAAGTGACTGTCAGCTTTTAGTGAAGGGTCCGAGATGGAAGCAGATATTATTTTTGGTTGGTAATCTCAAATGCTTTCATGTGTCCTTGTTCTTTTTTGTATGTTCAACAGACGACCGTTTCTTGACAACCCTGTCAAGTCAGAGCTCCACCAGCTCCACCCACCTCCAGCTTCCTACCCCACCTGAAATTGTGTCAGAGCAGCTGACAGGGGGGCCTTCCTTTGCCAGTTCACTCTCTGAACCAGACACCACCAGTAGCTCAGAAGGTACAATTCAATGACGCTCTTATCTCCCTCTCCCTTTGGTTGTGAGACACGCCACGTAGTGCCTAGCATATGAAACTACTGGTTACTAGATTAATGTGACTGCCTCGCTAAATGATGGATGGTGCTGAGAACCAAACAGTTCACCCAGCCAACTGAGTGCCTAAAGGTCACCAAAGTGGACTAAATATTCTGAAGTGTGCTTGAGTATTTCAGCATGCTTCAATGGTGGGAACCAAAATAGTGTAAACTTATAGTAATGGTGCCCTGGCTCACAGGTTACATGATACAGGACATCTCATCAACCTTCTTCAAATGGCTGAATGGTACCTAACTGTCTCAAAAATACATGTGCTCCTCTCAAGATATGCTTGTTGCTAAAGGTTCTGCTGCAGCTGCAAAAGAGCTGTTGGTTTGTTACTGCATTCTAATGAATGGCCGTGAACCACTCTCCTCCGTAAGGAAGGCCATTGGTATCCTCCTTTCTCCCTATGCTTTCTTCTCCATATCGCTGACCCTTCCCTCTTTGAATGAAGAATAAATTCATGTTCTTCAACACTTAGTTTTGGCCAGAAAGGAATCATTGTAAGAGAGGCACACTCCTTTCTCCTGGGACTGAATATCCTGGAGAACTCTTATCCAATGTCAAGATCTGATCTTTGACTTATTTCAGGCACACATCTGTCACAAGGGCGCAGTGCTACAAGGCCATCCAGCTGATGATGTAACTGAACCAATATTGCTGCATTGTGCACTGCCATCCACCAAACAGCTTCTCTGAACGAATCTTGATCCAGAGAGACTTTTAATAGGTTGGCTACAAAAAAGGCAGAGTTACAGTGCAAATTTTCAGAAGCTGTACTATAATCAGCTTCATGAGACTGTTCATATATTCAGCAGCATGGCTCAGGGGATAGCACCTTTGGATTGGAAATTAGGCAATCTGGGTTCTCTTAATCACTCTGCCACAGACTCACTATAACTTGAGGCAAGTCACTGTTGGGCCAGATTTTTACATTTGGACACTTAATGGCAGTCTGCCTTTTAAGAATTTGACCCTTAACCTCACAGCCTCAGTTTGTAAAATGGCAATGATACACTTTCACATGTGAATTTCTTTGAGATCCTCCAGTGAAATGTATGATAGAACAAGGAATTTTTTATTTCCCAAGATTACTGCCATGTGGAAGTTAAAGTAAAGTTTGATTGTTCTGGTGTATGCTTCATGACCCACAGTTAATAATCATACTGTCATTCTAGATATATTTGATGGACACTCTTTGGGATCTACAGACAGCCAAGTGAAGGAGAAATCTACTATGAAAGCTATTTTGGCAAATTTGTTGCCTGGGAACAGCTATAATCCCATTCCATTCCCCTTGTAAGTAATATGTGGTGCTACCAATGGGCATGAAAATTGTGTTGTGTGTCAAATACCAAACTGATGTCCTGGCTTAGCTACAGAAACTGAAATCCGTGCAACTGCTCTTGCTGAACAGAGAAACTAATAGTCATAACTTGGCTTTCCCTGCACATAAACATCACTGGATTAATAGTGTGTTCATAACATCCAATAGTATATAACTTGCTTGAAGCGAACCCTGTTTTCTCTAGCATGTTAACCTTTCTACTCTTCACCACCACCTGTGGTACATAATGGGATTTTAAATTACTCATGTCTGTGGCTAATGTGCCATCTACAAATATATTTTGTGATGGGAGAAGCCAATACCTTTACAAGTCCATATGAGGCGTCCAAGTCACAGAATCACTTGTCTGGGGTGTATTTGGTGAAATCTGAACTTCACCAAAAACTCCACCTGTTGCTCCATCACTTGCCTGGAGCTGCTATCGTTTTAAGGATAATCTTTTCTGATTTTTATACAGTGACCCAGATAAGCACTACCTAATGTATGAACATGAAAGGGTACCCATTGCAGTCTGTGAAAAGGAACCAAGCTCCATCATAGCTTTTGCGCTCAGGTATTTAAATTGATTCACTCTTCTTTGGGTTTATCCCAAATGTCTAAAAAATCTTCAGTGGCCTTTCTGTTCAAGGAACATGTGAAAACCCCTTGCGGCCGCTACTTCTATACATGTG
This sequence comes from Gopherus flavomarginatus, assembly GCF_025201925.1. Lineage (NCBI taxonomy): Eukaryota > Metazoa > Chordata > Testudines > Testudinidae > Gopherus > Gopherus flavomarginatus. The sequence continues at coordinate 18,185,050 of NC_066626.1, read as the reverse complement.
AGACTTTCTTCTAGCCCCATATGAGAGCTCCTTGCGAAATTGAAGTGACAGCCCTTGTACATGGGGAAATTAGACTGTCTGCAGCTTTCTGAAAAATCCTTTTAGATAAAATGACTAGAGTTCAGAGCTAGTTGTTACAGAACAGAGTAAAATAGTCTCTCAAGGACCTTGTGTGGGGTTTGTTTTTTAGCTTCAAGGTGGGCATCATATCTCTAGGGGGTTGTTCTCCTCCTTGCTGCAGCCTCTGAATTAAAGCAAATGGGTCGGTATTGTAGGAATTGTAACAAACTGTTAATCTTCCCCTTTCAGTTGCAAGGAATACAGGAATGGCTTAGATGAGTTATCCAAAGCATCTCTGAAGAGCAGTTCTGAAGAAGGGCTTCCACCAAACAGGTGACAGGCGGGCTCATAACAGGCTTGGCAATGTTCTAGAGCAGGGGTGGGCAAACCGCAGGCCGCATCTGGCCTGCCAGCCGTTTTAATGCAGCCCTCACGCTCCTGCTGGGGAGCAGGGTGTGGGGCTTGCTCTGCTCCAGCGCTCTAGCCGAGGAGCAGGGTCGGTGGCCACTCCACGCAGCTCCTGGAAGCTGTGGCCTGTCCCCCCTATGGCTCCTATGCATAGGGGCATCCTGGGGGCTCTGCTCTGCACGACCAATGTGAGCTGTAGAGACGGCGCCTGTGGACAGGGCATTGCACCGCAGAGCCGTTTGGCAGTGCCTTGACTTAGGAGCTGAGGGGCGGGGGTGGGGTTGTGGGGAGAGACACATTTTTGCTGCTTCCGGGAGCTGCTTGAGGTAAGCATTGCCCAGAGCCTGCACCCCTGAGCCACCCTCTGCATCCCAACCCTCAGCCTTGATCCCCCTCCTGCCCTCCGAACCCCTCGGTCCCAGCCCAGAGCACCCTCCTACACCCCAAACCCCTCATCCCCAGCCCCACCCCGGAGCCTGCACCCTCAGCCAGAGCCCTCATCGCCCCCATACCACAACCCCAATTCCGTGATCATTAGTGGCCCGTTATACAATTTCCATACCCAGATGTGGCCCTCCGGCCAAAAAGTTTGCCCACCCTTGCTTTAGAGAGAGCTGAGTGTGGTCCTGGTTTGGGGGGATGGGGAGCCAAAATCATAGCTGGGGGCCCTCTGTGCTCTTATGGAACTGCCAAGTACTTCAGTTTTCTGACAGCACCCAGTGTCCAGATGGTGTCATCTCCAGTTTCAATAACAGCTGTCGCGTAACAGTAATTGGGGTCCCATCTGACTGTGAGCCCTTGTGCTGTAGCCTCCTAACCAGCTTCTCCACTGAGTTACATACACACTAGGGTGCCGTGAGTGGACTGCTCCCAGTCCTGCAGCTGTGCTGTTTGCCACAGTCCGTTATTGAAGAGGCCCATAGTCCTGTTTACTCAGCTTGGTGATTTAGAGAAGCAGTTTCTGCACTCTGGCAAGTGGGTCTTTCCCACTGAGATAAGGGTGGGTGATCTCTTTCCTGGATAGTGGAGGCAGAGGCGTCCTTTTGGAAGGAAGCCTGGAAGTCCACGAGAGGTTGAATGTCTCCCCACAACATAACTCTTTAAATCTGTGTGGGGAAGAGGATGTAACTTTAACTTTCATTCATTTAAAATGGGGGATAATCTAGTGCCCAGGTGAACAATTAGTTTATTTGGCTCACATGGAAAACTTAGTATGGCTATAAATAATTCAGAATGTCTTTCCCTTTCAGTATGTTGGACAACAAACCAAAGAGCAGCAGCCCAGTCCGATTGCCTGAGACTAACGTGGGACAGGCAAACCGCACAGCCGAAGCAGAACAGCGTAAGGTTGTTTTAAAGAAGTCATATCCACATTACAGGCCAGCTTTGATTTAATTACTGAAATCAAATAAACTTAAGTGTAGGTTTGGATGGAAACTAAGTTAAAGGGAAAACACAACTTGGAAACCAAATCTAATTTGTTCTAGTTGGGCATAGCAGCTCAAAAACTGAATTTACTGATATTGGCTTGAAAATCAGTCTGTTACCTGCTCTCTCACTGGTGTGTTTTTCTCCTGGTTCTCTCTTTAGTAACAGATGACCTCAGTTCTTTTTTAATGTAGCAGGCTTGAGTATTCTTCTGTGGGCTTTTGTGCCCCATGTAGAGCTCCAGTTGTGTTCCCAGTATTGTCTTATGGTTTTGGTTATTTTTTTAAGGATACTGGTTAAAAAGTTGTAAGTTGTAAATGCCATGAGTACTTCTCAGTAGAAAAGTTTCCAAGATGCCAGTGATTCTTACAATCAAGAAAATTCCTGGTTTGGTTTGGTTTGGTTTTGTTTTAAGAGGTGTATCAAATTGTGAGCATGGGAACATGGCCTATGTGTTAGGCTTTCTTCAGCTTGTCTCTCTCTCTCTCTCCCCCCTCTCCCCTTTTATTTTTAGAGTATTGGCACTTTAGCACTCCAGTGTAACAATTAAGCCGTCAACTCAGTTTGTGTGCAGTTTCTCCAATGACTTCTGAAGTATTAAGGTGTAGCATTCTGTAACACTAGATCAACTAACCTATTGCTTTTAAAGTGGTTGGAGGATGGGAAATAGGTTACTGTTGGATGGGCTTTTCCCCTCTTGCTGGAAAAGTCACTTGAGAATATTTCTGTGACCACTTCTGGGTTGTAGTGACTATAGAAACAATGGTGTCCACTCTTTCCTCTGCTCACTCACTTTAGCAAAAAAGGTTTCCGGAGTTCTATCCTTCTTCCGTGGCACAGGAGGGAAGAGCCCCGATCTGTCTGCCCAGAAGAAAGAGACCTTACGTGGTGCAGATAGTGCCTACTACCAGGTTGGACAGATGGGCAAGGAGGGTCCAGAGAGCCAAGGAGCAGAGACTCAAGGTATACTCTCTCATCAGGTGCATCTTTCAACTAGAACTGTTGCATCTCCCAAGATCTAGTCTATTTAAACAAACAAAATCCCCCAAACCCACTCCAACTGGAATTTTCAAAGAAATGTAAGTGTTAGGTGCCCAAAGCTCATTGAAATTCAATGTGCTCCTCTTGAAAATCCCAGCTTCCCTCTTTACTAGACAAAGGACCTTTTTTTTTAAAGGCTCCAGGCCTATAGTGTCAAGAACAATACATCTTTGGTTTCAAGGTCTTCCAAATTCCTTCAAGTCGGGCGGGTGTAGTGTGAACCAGTGGGCTTCAGTCCATCTCTCCACTTCACTTCCTGGTCTGCTGTATCACTTCAGTTCATGGAGTAGTAGAAAACAGAAGGAAGGGGTTGGGGGAGCTACTTTCACATAGGCTAGAAAGCTTAGTGCTGTCATCATGCTTCTCTAGTATGAGTGGTAGCGGCAGTCGAAGCTCTCACACAGAGCTGTTATATTGGGAAGCCTGTCCTGGAGGATTAGAGCAGAGGTCCCCAACCTTTTTTGTCTTGTGGGCTACTTGTCAGCGGCATTCCGGCAGATGCTCGTCTGCCGGCTCACTTAGATGCTCTGGCGGGCACTGCGTTGGGGACCCCTGGATTAGAGTAAGACAATTGTTCCCTAGGCTGTTTTAAAGAAATTAGTTATATGAATCTTTCACTTCACGGTTATCTGTCAGCAAATTTAATGAACAATGCGTTTTCTTTAGTATCTACCTAAAGTATGTTTTGAGGACTCTTCCAGTGACCATCAGTTTTTATAACACTGAGTTTGAATCTTATTTCTAACTTTGTAATTTGAAGCTTGAATGATGGAAATGAGGCTAATTCAGTTAGTGAAATAAATGGTTTGTATGTGATTGTGACTCTTTAGCTGTTCATGCAGCATCTAATCATCTTCTCAAGTGCTTTAGAACTACTGCTGCTAATAAAAATAAATATTTTGGCAAACCCCAAAGATCTTCCTTGGATGTGAATTCTCTTCAGTACTAAGCATACCTTGTTATAAAACTTGGCTTCTGGTGCTAAACATACGTGCCTGACTTCATGTTCCCCTTGCCTTTTTCAGATGAAGCAGATGGAGGGGATGCACAAAAGAAGCAGCTAGCAAATCCCCATGTGGAACTTCGTGAGTAGGAAATAATTTGGGGCTCTTAATTGAGAATCACATGGTGGCATACTGCCCTCTTCTCAAAATACAACACTACCTCCCTAATAAAACTTATAGTTGAGGAGTTGACCATTCATCTTTGGCAGGAAAATGTCAGGTTGCAGTGTAATGGCATTCTTCCTGACAAGTCCAAGTGTTAATTACAAAAACAGCCCTACAAGGTCTAAATTACCATCACGTCTTGTTTTGAAGCACTATCCATTGATGTGTAACATGGGCTAACTTTGTGGTGGTATTAAAATAAAAACAAAACCTGCCCTTTTAATTACTGCTTAGCCAGCTTTCTACGCTCTTAAAGCATAGGGGTGGATAAGAGAGTAACTGTAACTTAAAAATAACTTTTGTAGTGAGGGCAAGGGATCTTAAAAGCTCCTGAAAAATATTACTGACTGGCCATCTCTCTTGGGAAAGCAAGCCTTGCATTTTCTAATTAATGAAGGGCCTTCTCCCTCCATGTCTCTCTGAAGAGTTTTCAGATGCTAATGCCAAATTCTATTGCCGGATTTATTATGCCGGGGAGTTCCATAAGATGCGTGATGTGATACTCGGGAGCCGTGAGGAGGACTTCATCCGCTCCCTGTCTCACTCTCTGCCCTGGCAGGCCCGTGGAGGCAAGTCAGGAGCTGCGTTCTATGTGACAGAAGGTAAAACTGCCTTATTTATTTCTTCCCCTTTCATAGCGAAAATCTTCTTGTGGGAGGGGTGTTTTCTGTACCTTCAGTGCAGCACTTGAGGGGTTGGAGAACTAAACTGAAAACCCCAAAACACAACTGGAGGACAGGCTTTCATAAAGGATGCACTGAAAATGCCAACAGTACCCACTATTCAGCAGTGCTGAAAATAGCTGGCCAAAGAGGTTAAGTTTAAAACTCCTACTTTCTCACGGCTTCAGGGGATGCCATTTTTTAATATAATTGAATGATTACAGTTTTCTTTCAATCTTTCTGGCTTTCACGGTTAAGGCCAATCAGACTTTTTTTTTTTTTAATTCCTTCAAATGAGCCAACACCTAGAACTGTAAAGCCTATGGGCACAACTTTCTGCTGCTAAGGTTTAAAGAGAAAATTACAGTTTATAAGGTACACAGTTGAAGTTAGATTCTTGAAGGGTTTGGTGGGAGTGTCTCTATATTTACAGTAAATGTTGTTTTCCTACATCTGGAATTACATAGACTTTCTCTAATGTTGAAACAGATGACAGATTCATTTTGAAGCAGATGCCCCGTCTGGAGGTCCAGTCCTTCCTTGACTTTGCCCCACACTACTTCACTTACATCACTAATGCTGTTCAGCAGAAGGTAGGAGCTTGTATAGCCTGGTTTTTGGAACTTGGCTTTTTATTTAAATAGTTAGTTGTTTTCAGGCCAGTGGTATTAAAATGAGGGAGGCTAACAGATATGAAAGGTATAATGAGGAGTTGGGTATATATTGGCAGTCTGATAGAAAGGATGTGTTTTTAAATAAAATGCAGACATTTTACCAGGACTTAAAAAATTGAATGTATCGGGATGAAAAATGAAAGTTCTGGTGCACAGAAAAGTAATGGTTACTACCATAACCTATTGGAATGTTATCACTGTTCTCTTGATTAGAAACCAACGGCACTGGCCAAAATACTTGGAGTGTATCGGATTGGATACAAGAACTCTCAGAACAACACTGAGAAAAAGCTGGATCTGCTTGTCATGGAAAACCTTTTCTATGGCAGAAAAATGGCTCAGGTGAGGAATAACTATGCAATGCATCTTTCTCTTCCACAGTGCTGCTTCCGATACAGAGAGCTGCAGCAGGGCTGCCACTGATACTAATTGAGCATCTTCACCCTAAAGATGTTGACTCAGGCCTTGTCTACACTTATTGGGGGGGTTGATGCATGGTGATAGATGCATCAGCGGTCGATTTAGCGGGTCTAATGAAGACCCACTAAATCGACCACAGATCTCTCTCTCCCGTCAACTCCCCTACTTCACCTAACCAAGGAGCACAAGGGGAGTCGACGGGAGAGCGTCTCCAGTCAACATCGTGTAGTGTGTCCCCCATGGTAAGTAGATCTCAGTACGTCGACTTCAGCTACGTTATTCACATAACTGAAGTTGTGTAACTTAGATCGATCTCCTGCTGTAATGTAGACATGGCATAAAAGTATCCTCTTCGAATGGCTTCTACTGCTATAGTTAAGATTGCAACCTTTTTTCCATTAGATATCCCATATTTGTCCTTGCATCTCTGGCTATCTACGGTGGCTTGCCCTGAACTGCAAGCTTTACACTGAAGACTCAGAACTTAAAATTTGACTTTGTCTTTTTGGATCAAAAAAGGCTTATTGCTGACTGTCTATCATTTCCAGGTGGTTAAATCTTGACCCTATGCCTAAACTACTATTTGAAGAAATGTGGTGGTGGTTTAAGCATATTATATTGCCTGCTATATCTAATTCTAAAGGTTTTAATGTATATGTGATCTGCTTGTCCTATGGTGGCTTGCTGCCTCAGAGACATGATATATTTGAACTTAACTTCTTGCTAGACTGGAGCACAGCTGAAGGGACCAGGTTTCTAGGCCAGATCAACAGGTTTATATGGCCTATCTTGTACTGGGTTTGCAGCAACCACAACTGGCTACAGTTCTACAATTAATACTGTTACCTTCCCAGCCACACCATGGCCTGTTTCATGTAAGAGTCTCTCTCTCCTGAATGTCTTCTCCTTACGACTGACCTGTGGGGTTCCCAGTAAGCAGAATGTAAACACCAAAAAGTGGCAGCATCCGCTTTTTTATATTCAGCAGTTTTAGAAAAAAAATCACATTGTCACCTTTAAAATCCAAATCATAAAACAATAAAAACTGTAAGCAGTGTACTGACATCTTCTTTAAGGTCCATTGATTAGTTACCACTCAATCCCATATATACAACTTGGGAGTAATTGATTTAAGGGTGAAATATTTGGCATTTCATGCTCTCCTAGTGAAACAATTTGTAGTCTTTGATACACTGGTCTCTCTAACAGAGTGGAAAGTGGATAAAACAGATTTTCTTCCAATGAAACAAAGTGCTCTTGTCCTCCCTTGCCAGGTGTTTGACCTGAAGGGCTCCCTGCGGAACAGAAATGTGAAAACAGACACTGGGAAGGAAAGCTGCGATGTTGTCCTGCTCGATGAAAATCTGTTGAAGATGGTACGGGACAACCCTCTGTATATCCGCTCCCACTGCAAGGCTGTGCTGAGGGCTTCCATCCACAGTGATTCCCACTTTCTTTCCAGCCACCTCATCATTGACTATTCTCTGCTGGTGGGTCGCGATGATACCAGCAATGAGCTGGTGGTTGGGATCATTGGTATGTAATCTTTGCTCTTGCTCTTTCAAGTACTTAACTTTAACTTCATGGACTTTGTGTCTCTTATCACCACAGTACCATATCTGTGGTTACTCATGACTTCTGCATCTTCCTTTGAATTAAGCTGTGTGGTGGGGGCGGGGTGGTTCACAGTCAACGTTTCTGAAGCCTCCCTTGGAGTAAGAGCCATATCTGTGGCTAATATATTTGAAGAATTATGTGGGTGAATGACCCTATTCAAACATTCACCGGATCCACTCAACTCAACAGAGGCACATGTCATGAGCACTTGCGTTTCACCTTGCTGAAGTAAGATCACACTGATTGTGAAAGCTTAAGGATTTCTCTCACTCCTTTCTTTCTGGCCTGCCTGTTGGCTCGTAACCCTAGCTGTCCAAATGCTAACATGCATGCTGAGTACTTTTTATAGTCATTTAACGGAAAGTCAAGTTGGTGTATAGTGTGCATGCCTTGGAGTCAAAGTCCATGTTAAAATAGAGAGTGGATTATTTGTGCCACCTTACATAAATCGACTCACTGCCTTTCCTGACCAAGCTGAATGACAATTTAAGTCAACTTGCAATAAACTTACAGAGAGGGGCCTAGAAAAAATCTATAGATTTGATTTTAATTTTTTGTTAAGACTAGAAGGGACCTTATGGTCACCTGGGCTGATTTCCTGCATTGTACAGGCTGTAAAATTTCACCTGTTCGTTCCTGTATCACACCTACTAACTTCCAGTTGAACTAGAACGCTCCTTAGACAGCCAGTCTTGAATAAAAAGCTTGGCTGGTGAATCCACCACATTCCATATTTAAAACCCCTGAGGGGAAAATCAGTTTTCAAAATAAAGATACTAACTCAGCCCAAAGGATGTTTCCAAACTAGGGTCTCTTAAGATGGGAGCTAGGCAAACCTCTGCTTCTTATTGAGCTCTCAGAACGGCTTTCAGTGTTTAATAGTTGAAAGAACTGAAGCCAAAATTTCACTCTGTTAAAAGCAGCAGCCTCAAATGTTCCATGTACAGTAAATGTAAATCAGTACTTCCGTTAAGTGGTGTTTGTTTTGATTCTGCACAGTTAACTAGACTGGCCAAAACTAAATATCATGGAGGGAGCAATCTCTTGCGTTGGCCTGGGAAGGATTTAGAGGGCCTTAGTTGGTCTCCATAACTGATTTCCAGGAATTTCTTACTTTCAAAAAGTTTTTTTGTTTTTGACTAAAGTTGGAAATTGCACCAACCTATAAATCTTTTGGGAGAGCAAAGGGGAGGGGGAAAAAACCCTACCAAACAGATGTTTCCTAATTTATGTAATGAAAATAGCTTGAAATTGTAGCTCTCTCTAAACTAAAGGCACTGATGAATATTTCACTACACCTCTACCCCAATATAACACAACCGGATATAACGCGGTAAAGCAGCGCTCTGGGGGGCGGGGCTGCTTTACTGTGTTAAATCCAGCAGTGGGACTCAGGGCTCCCTGCAGTGGCCAAAGCCCGGGGCTCTTTAAATCACCACTGGAGCTTGGCGCCGCAACCCTGGGGTAGCTCCCCCCCGCTGTGGGGAGCCCTGGGCCCTTTAAATCACAGTCGGAGCCCTGCTGCTGCCGGAGCCCTGGGGTAGCAGCAGGGCTTGGGGGGGCGCTTTAAAGGGCCCGGGGATCTCCGCAGCAGCCGGAGCCCGGGACTCTTTAAATCACCACTGGAGCCCTGCTGCTGCTACCCTGGGGCTCTGGCAGTGGAGCTCGGGCAGTGCTGTAAAGGGCTCGGAGCTCTGACCACTGCGGGGAGCCCTGGGCCCTTTAAATCACCATCGGAGCCCTACCACCATTACCCCGCCGCTACCCCCATATGACACGGTTTCACCTATAACGCAGTAAGAATTTTTTTGGCTCCCGAGGCCTGCATTATATTGGCCTCCCGAGGCCTGCATTCCCACAGTCTCTTAAGCAGTGTCAACCAACTTTCTAAGTGATGAATCTCTTCATATGAGCTAGCTCTGTACCAAGAGCACTGTAAGCAAACTTAGTGGAAATGGACACTTCATCTATTTCTCTTGTCTGCGAACGGCAGGATCTGTTGTTTTCCTAGAATAACCACTACCTGCATTTGTTGTTCGGGTAGCATTTTACATCAGATTAGGTGTTCCTGCATCTACTCTGAAACAGATGGCGATTAGTACAAAATTGTAGGCATTATGGAAAGCTTATTTGCATCCGCTGGATGATGAATAAACATATCAAAGCAGTAAGCATATGGATCTCTGACTACACATCACACTGTTTGTCCATCACTTCTGCTGGTTCCTGTCACACTAAGGTGACTTTGAATACATTCAAATTCAAGATCTACAGAACTAACTCTGGTCCTAATACAATCTAAAGCTTTGCATCATTTATTCTTTTGCTTACCAGTGTCCATTTGTACACATGGCTCTTAACTTTTCAAGTTAAAATTGGTTGTAGTTCATGTATAATTTACACATACACATACGCTCTCTAAAACTTATTTATTTTCTGGAAATCACTTCTGTTTTTAACCTGAAGCCCTCAGGGAAGCATGCCTGGAGTATTGCTGGATTGAGTTGAGAAGAGAAAAATAATTCAGTATTCCCTGAAGAACCAATGGGAATAGTTTTTTATTCCTCTTGCGTTCTACTCTTTGTGCCTACAAAGATGCCACTTTTACCCAAAAACAGGCTGCATCAGTGTTCCTACTTTGTTCTGTTTTGATGCGTTAAATAAAAGGAGGCGAATTCATACCTGAGGTCATTGTAGCAATTCAGATGGCACAAAGGGCTGACGCTGGGACTGTCATTGTTTGCATTTTGTTCAGTAAATTCTCTTCTGCCACACTGCTTGTGCATAACTCACCACAAAGCGTGGGCTATTGAAGGGGTTTCAGTAAATATTGGAAAATATTTGATGTGCAGTGATGGAAAATCTGTAATCAGTAGGTCTCCGTGAAAGCAACAGCATTCACTTAAAAATAACTCTTTCCGTAAATAATAATAAGCCTTGAATATAAGGCCGGGCAACTGCAAAGAGTAAGTGCTAGGATGAAGACTAATTGATGTTGCTTACAGGGACTCTGTTTTTTTTTTTTTTTTTTTTTAAATCTTCATTAGGTGATTCTGCTTCTCTCATTGCTCTCCCACATGTTGTATGATGTTTTTCTCATAAACCTGAGAAGCTGTATTGACTTGAGTTCACGTGCCAAGGAGAGAGGTTTAGAAGCAACCCTGGGACTTTCCTGCCCAAGCCATGCTGTCCTCCATTCCTTTTGTTCAGGATCACCCCTGGCATTCCCAGACCTTCTTTTCATAAAGGAAAGTTGGGAGGTGCTCTGAAAGCCACACCAGATGCTGTTTGTGGGCAAAAGAGACTTTAATAAAGGGTAATAATACTAGCTTAAAATGAATGAGTTGCTAGATCTTAAGCCATCACTGGGCACCCTTGATCATCAACCAACTTATGAACTGTAGGGCCAGTGTGCGGTGGCTCCTTGCATATGTAGGGTTGGGGTCAGCTGGATGAAGGAAAGTTCATAACTAGGTGCTTGGAGCTCTCACTAATGTGAGTGAAGGCAAAGCGTATCTGAGCAATGTCTTCCTGCAAATAGTGAATAGCTGGTGTTAGCTCAGCAGCAATGAGAAATCTCCCCTGCCAGTGCAAGACCACAGGCTAAGAATGTGTAATTGTTACGTTGGCAGCAAATGCTTGCAACTTTCTTTGCCATATGCCAGGAATGTATTTCTAATTACCCAGAAATATCTGTTTGGAATATGAACTTCATAACATGTCTTTCTGTATTTGTAACAGATTACATTCGCACCTTTACCTGGGACAAAAAGCTTGAAATGGTGGTGAAGTCAACAGGCATCCTGGGAGGACAAGGTGAGTCCAAGACACACCCAGTATTATTTCTGATAACCTGCTATCTTGGCACTGCTATTGACAGATTTCAGGCAATACTATTTTCTTTCCCCTTCCCCCCCCCCCACCACTCTTTTCTCTCATTCAAATGTATTGTTGCAACTCTTTCCTCTTCTCCCTCATTTCCAAGGCTGTGCACAGTGTAAGAGTCTTGTGGTCTCATAATGTATCTGCATGGGTAGTACTGTTAATTGGCCTATTACTTTTTTTGTAGGGCAGGGTCACCCACATATCTCATTGCTCTTCTGTCTTAGAGTAATGCTGTCTCCGTATTGTTGGATTATTTGCAGGGGTAACTAATCTTTTAAAAGCCGATTCAGAAATGCCCGTTTCTTGGTTTTGGGGAATGAAATCTCTTCTGTAAAAACTCCCCGCACCCCGTGTGCTCACCCCGTGATTCCTCTCCCGCCTGTGACCCTTCCTCCAGGATATCTCAGCCACACTGCCTTCCCAAACCATGCTGAAGTGGCTCACGCTACTCACTGTGATGTCAGAGTTCCCCACAGCACAAGCTGTGCCGGTTGTGTGGGGCTCCAAGGGGTAATGCTGACAAATGAGCTGTCAGCAGTCAAGAGGAAGAATTGTCTTGTGGCTGAGGCACTTGACTGGGACCCTGGAGTCTGTGTTCAGTTCTTAGCTCTGCCCTGCGTGGTGTTGGACAAGTCACTTCACTTCTGTCTCTGAGCCCATCTGTAAAATGGGGCTACTACTTCCTTTGTCTTGTTTGCTGAGAGACCATTACAGTGGTGTGTGTGTGTGTGTGTGTGCGCAGACGCAGCAGTCCGTGCCATCAAGGCACTACTGTAATACAAACCTGATTTTTCCTGTGTGAACTCTAGTCCATCTCAAACTGTGGCATTATTGTCTCTTTTAAACACTAGGTAAAATGCCAACTGTGGTTTCTCCAGAACTGTACCGGACCAGGTTTTGTGAAGCAATGGACAAGTATTTCCTGATGGTGCCAGATCATTGGACAGGGCTGGGTCTGAATTGCTGAGCTAAAGCGCACGTTGTGGTAGTCGGGGAAGCACAGTGAAAGAAAACATTTCCTGATAGAAGAGGACACAAACACCCCGGACTTTACGTTGCCATTCCAGCTTCCTGCAGTATGCAAAAGGATTGCACAGCTGCATCTGCACAGGCCACGTGCATCTGAAGTGTAAAATCTGCCTCTTACCTGCACTTCAGTTTCTGACACGAGAGGATTACAGCTAAGGCTGGCAGATGCAAGCTATTGTAGGGATCAGAGTTGGAACATATTACTCAAGAAGATTGAGAATGGGGTGATTTATTAGCTCAGCCACAGGAAAGAGGACAGCATCCAATACAGATTTTTGTACACTGTCCCACATATCAGAGTACTGAAACGTGGTGCTGGCCAGTTTATGATGGATCACTTTGCAGAGAAATAGGTGAGCTCTGCAAGTATTACACAACGTGTACAGTGGCTAATGTGAGTGTGAATCCATAGAGCGGGTGTGTGTGATTTGTATCAGCATCTAGTGTGATAGTGCAGAGGACGTAGAAAGCTTTGAAATAAGCACCCTGGTCATGGAAAATCTAAGTTAATTCATATCTACAATGTTCATGATTGCTGCAGTGGTCTGAAGTAGACCTTGTAAGAATCAGAGTGAATAACTTGTCCTATTATGCACTGTACAAGTTCCGTTCTTACAAGTTTCTGTAAACAATATTTGTGTGTGTTTTAGCTAGCTACAACCATTACACTGTCCTTTTATTTGTACTGAACTTTTATGCAGCTAAGTCTGTCATAACTTAGTTTTCAGCAGCCTCACACAGAAATAGAGCAGTCGAACACTGCAAAAACTAAAAACAATAGGAATGTAAACCAGACATTCCCAAAGCCCCAGAAGCAAACTAATTAAACTGCAGATCCCTCCTACCCTTTCAAGAAGGACTTATGTGCAAGAAGCAGTGTCTTGTCTTGCATTATGAATCATGCTGCCTTAATGGCAGCTTCTTTTTTAATGATACTAACGTCCTTTGAAGATAAATTCCAATCATTTCATTCCCACAAAACTTTGACTACCACATTCCTTCAAAGTAAAGAGTCTTGCCAGCGCAATATTTTTAAGAGTCCACATCCAGACCTCAGTGACATTTCATACATATAAACCAGATTGAAAACCCTTCTAAACCAATATTTGCTTCTGCAACATTGAAATGAGTGTTCAGTTTTGTTGGTGCTCTGTGTGGAAACGGAATTAGTATGTCTTTTTGGTATGATGTGCGGGGATCTGTGGATTGCCACAACTTGACAATAAGCACTTCTTTTCATTTTTATTCATTTTACTTGTTTTTTTTGTAGACGTGCCAAGAGTTTACTTATTTTTAGCTTCAATACAATAAAGGCCAGTAAAAATGAGAGTATTGTATGTATGTTAGAGGCAAGTTCCTTGTCCTTGGAACTAACCTTGTAGGCCATAGGCAACAGCTAAAATTAAACGTGGTGTCTGAGACGGCACAAGTATTCAGGGCCGTTATCTGCTATGATGGGCTGTCACTAATACTAGCTTCACTGCAGTAACTGAGTCTTAACTATGCATTTCCCTCTACCCAACATTTCTCCTTCTAGAGTAATGGTAATTCATATACTCAAGCAAGGGGGTTAGAGAGGGTGGATAGGGCAATTTAAAAAAAAATCTCAGCAGTGGTGACCTGATCCAGGTTGTTTGTATAAAAATGCAGCTTGGTGCTGAGCTGCTGTGAAGTTATGCTGCTGTAGCGTTCATGTCCTGTCAAGCAAAAAACTCCATTTGATTCTTACATTTAGTTGACTCTACTGTAGAAAGAGGAAGGAGAGGAGTCTAACGGGTTTAAGCTGGAGAAGTCCCGTTCCCTTTGTACAGCGTGATCATGTTTCTGGCTCCGCTAGTCATCAGAACTAGTTTGCAGTTGCAGTGCACTCCAAGGATGGCTGATGGTGGCACTACTGCATGTCTCCCTACAGCAGAATCCCATAAATCCAGCGAGTCGAGCACTGATGCCTGAGGTGCAGCTGTTGCGTTATTTATGCAATTTCTTACCTCTAATGTTCTAACTTACATCAGAATCATGCTTATCCGGATATATCTGGCTTTCCCTGGGGTTGTGCTTTTTGCCCAGTTTGACCATTAAATTGGCTTTGTACAAGATCAAATGACTTACCCGTTGTCATGGAATTACTGCTTTTAACTAAGAATGCAACTCAACCATGTTTTCATCCCTATTGTGTGTAGGTTTTTCTAGCTCTGGGAGGAAGCATCACTATACATCTTCCCCAAAAGAGAGAGCCCATAACACTGACTTGTAAAGCTGCCCCAGGTCTATATTACAAGTTTGCACAAGTTTTCACCTTTTATTTTGCTCTTCTCCAGCTTACCCAGAAAAGCTAATTTATACACTCTTCTCTAACCCACACTGACAGCTCAATTGACACACTGTCAAGTGGATTTTCTCGGTTGTGTGGTAGGAGTAACGGACCAAATCTGAACATGGGTAACATTCAGGTTTCTGCTGTCTGCTGTAGTCATTACACTCCACAACATCCTCTTTTTAATACAAAGAATAGTTACTCTGTAGAGTGATGTATGGTTTTTTCCCTATGCTGTTACTTTAGCTGATGGTTATTAGTAACTCTGCTAGCCATGGTTCTGATGTAAGAGTCAGTACTTCCCATCATTGGGATCTACAGACTCAGACCTTCAGCACTGCATGAAAAGAGACAGATGTAGAACTGCCTTTTTGAGTGTGTACTTTGGCCAGTTGATTTGCAGTGGTACTACTTGAAACCTGAAAATGTCCCTTGAATTCAGGGCCAGATCCTCTGCAGGTACAGACTGGCATAGTTCTTCTGAGGTCAATGGAGTTATGCCAATTGCTATCAGCTCAGAGTCTCTCCTGTGACATTGGTGGTAGCACTCAGGCAGTGAATTACATGTCCTGATCTGACTGAGGCTGATAACAAACAGTGCTGGCCTTTGGAAAGTAAAGGGGCACCAATATTCACTGTGATCTTGAAGGTTTTGCAGATTTGAAGTACTTGATCTTATTCAACTGGGGCGAAGTTCAAGAGGCACCACCTACGGAAAGGCGCTGCAGCACATAGCTGTATGTTGTGCAACAGGAAGGGTCAGTGACAGTCATGGAATTGGCAGCTCCTTACAGGTGTTCTCCATTAGGATAAGAACTATCCTAGCATTTCACCTGCTACAAAACCAAGTCCCTCCAAAAGAAAGCAACAAGCAGTATTTTTGTGCACAAAAGACAGTGTTTCACATCTGAAAACTCCTGTCAGGGCTAAAATGCGGCTGGTGAGGTGCTGATGTGTGACTATAGCAGAGCTAGATCAGGATCCCTGAA
Source organism: Gopherus flavomarginatus (assembly GCF_025201925.1). Taxonomy (NCBI): domain Eukaryota; kingdom Metazoa; phylum Chordata; order Testudines; family Testudinidae; genus Gopherus; species Gopherus flavomarginatus. The sequence continues at coordinate 18,169,354 of NC_066626.1, read as the reverse complement.
GTATTAATACAGGGGACTATAACTTGCAGTATTATGGCTCTGGTTAGTGCAATGTTTTCTCTTAATTTTTGTAACACGGGTGTATGTACATAGAGTAAATAATCAACCACAACTGCAATCATGAAGCAGCACTTTCTCAGATGCTGCAGTAACTGTTGTATAAACCTAGGAGTTCATGCCAATGTGTTAATCTTGTCTAATTCAAGAAGTGACAAGTCATTTTTGTGTTACAGTATCTGTATAGCACAACTTCTTTTATTTGCTTGGGGCTGGATTCTGCCACCCTTATTCACACGGAGTGGCACCTTGCTATAGAAGTAGCCCTATATGAGACCAAAGGAGCTGCGTGCATAGTAAGATGCTCCTCAGCGTGTCTAAAAGCATAGCAGAATGAGACCCTTAGTTACCAGAGATGAGATGAGCCACATGCAAAAGCACTCAATGTACCATAATATGTATATAGTTCTATTGTACCTTGGTTTCAGCTGTGTTTTATATGATTCTGACATGTTAAACTATTTAAAAGTAACTGCCTTGACTACTTGGAAAACTGAACTGTACGTAGATAGCAGTCCAAATAAAGTAATTAAAATATCCTTACTACTCCGTACATTCTTTACATGCATTTGACAAGAATCTCATCAAATTATAGCCAATAAACCTTGCACAACTACAGAGGCACTGGCATAATTTAGGCAAGATGGCTGAAAATCTTTTTCCTCACTCCTCCCAGCCAATAACTGGGTTAGTCCCTAATCTCGGTATGTCTGCACTGCAGTTGGGAGGTGTAAAGGCAACATGGGGGCTTGCCCAGGACCCCAGGTACCTACTTGAGTGACTGCCACACGTTATCCAGGCTTCCCTGCTCTTGAACTCGATTTGATCCAATGCTAGATCAAAACTAGCTGGGGTCTGTCTACACGTGCTGTAATCACACCTCCCAGTTGCAGTGTTGACATACCTTAAGAAGTAACAAGTTTTCATGGTCCCTCTTGGTGAAAAGGGAGGAAAATAATGACAGCAGGCTGCTTGCTCAATGAGTTTTAATTTTGAGTGAGCACAGTAGTTTAACATCTAAATTAGAGCAAGGTTGAATGTGGCCCTTTCACATGTGAGCACTCACTCAAGCACTCCCATGGGAATGAATGGGCTTGATAAGCTGGCCCTTAATGTGCTATCATATTGGACACTAGGTTTAAGAACGAACTAGACTTCCCTGATTTTGGACAGGTGATGCTGTCAGTAGGCAGAATCCACCTCAGGAGAGTGAGCATTGTATGCTGTCGTGACACTCTGAGTTGGCAGAAGTCATCTCTTGGTATCGTGGCTAGTATTATGCAAGACTGTTTCAGTCTAAGTACTGTGAATCCTCTCTGGAGACTTGTCTTGCCCTTGCCAGGAGATGGACTTGGTGGATTGAGAGGGTCTCACCACCACAAGGGAGCCTGTGGTAGCTGTAGTATTGCAGGTGGGATAGGAAAAGGGTAAATGATGTAGGAAGGAACCAGTGAATAATAGTCCTTGAATAGCAACTCAGTCTCTGTATCGAAAATAAAATAGCAGCTCACCTTATTAAAACGTGTGGGTGGGAATGATTGAAACATGCTTAGATTTAGGTCACCAGAGCACACTCACTAGAGCTATTGTCTCCATATTTGCATTTTTACATAGCATAGAAGGGGGTCCTTTAAACACCGTAGCCTGATGGAGTCAAGAGATCTCTCCTACTTTGAAGTGAATGCACGTATCTTACCCTCCCACGTAGAAGTTTTGCTTTTAGTGCATGTGCTGTGCAGGGTGATGCATCCGTTTCCCATCCTGCTTTAAGATCATTACTCCTATGGAGGGAGCTGTCATCTTCAAAGACTTGGTGAGCAAATGCATGGAATAATCCCTTACCTGGATTTGAGGCCTCGGGACTGCTCTGACTGATGTGGTTGGTATTTTCCAGAGCTCCTTGATATAGGACCTCAGGCCTGATGCCCTAGGTGATTTCTAAGAGGAAATAACACACACTTCCAGCCTCCTGTTTGAGGACCAATTTTTTCCACATCACATCTCCTAATTGATGACTCGTCACTTCATGCAGCACTTTGTTTGTGACGGCCTCTCTTCCAACAGGGGGGCTGAAATCTGGTCCATGTGCAGGATACAGACCATCCAGGTCCTAGCTCCTTAACACCCTCTTCATTTCAGATTGGGCTCTTGAGGGGAAACCCTCAGTACAGCTACCTATTAGGAATGCCGTGTGTCTGAACAACCTTCATCTATTTAACCGGGTGAAGAGATTTGCTTTTCAATAATCTGACCTTAGAGGACTAACTGTAGGGATCCCTTTAATCTCTTCCAAAGCCAGTAACACTGACTAGAGACTTGCTTCCCTCTCCTTGGTCCCAGATAAACGATGTAACTAAGAGCTTTGCCCCAACAGTTTAAAGATGCCTGAGATACTGGCACTGCAGTTGGAAAGAATCGGTGCTACTCTGGCCAGCAAGTGTCCAGTGGTTCTGGTTCATTTTTTCCTTTTATGGACGTATGTGAAGTATTTTTTCATTGACGTTTTCTCACGCGCTTTGCTTTCATTTGTTTTGAAAAGTTGTTGCATCTGAACGTGTCTGTTTTAGGGGAGAAGGTTCAATTTGCTTAGAAGTCTGTCTGACCTCCATAAGAACGAAGGACTAGAGTTAATTGACAGAATGGCTGGAAGTTTTAAGTGACTTGAACAGTTTTGTTCCGGTTTTTTTTGTATTTTTCTATTAAAATTCTGTTCCAAAGTCCATCAAAACCCTTTTATTTTTGTGCTTTACTAAGGGGATCCTCCTTCTTCCAAAAGCTTGTGTTACCTTTTCGTGTAAGGACTCTAATGTGTTCCTCTACCAGGCACCCTGGTGAGATTATACACTGTGGAGTGGTTACATTTACCTTTTGGAGGGCTCTATTCTCAGCTGGTTACTTAGGGCATTTAGATACTTATTAGCCCTGCACATTATAACCGCAGAGAATAACCGGCTGCTGAAATAGAAAAGCTTAATAGTGGGCATTTAATGGTTCCCTTTTATCCAGAAATATCTCAAAGTGCTTCACAGATTGTACGCAATTCACTTCTACCTCAGCCTCTGAGAGTGGCAGCACAGCAGTCATGCCACAGTAGCAAAACTGGATAGTGAACTAGTTTGTAGTAGAAAAGCAGAATTGAAGATCACGGGGGGAGCTTAGGTACATGAACGCTTTGGTCGGGGGCTCTGGGGAAACATTTCCTGTTCTCCCCAGGAAGGACCATGTAAATTTTCATAACCCTGCCTCAGCACAGTGGGCTGGGCTAGATGACCCTGAGGGATCCTTTCCAGCCCTATGTTTCTATGATAACCACCAAAGAGCCAGGACCTCAGCCTGTTCTGACATCACCAGGAATGCTGGAGGCAAAGATTGCTTGATGCTCCCTAGTGAAAAGTGGAGCCACTAACCTCTCCTGTCAGACCTGGGAGCTGAAGAAGCAAAGGGCAAATGTGTGTACAACACCACAACCTCCATCCCCAGTTGTGGTCTGAAAAAACAGTAGAGTTTAAGGATATGTCTACGGTGCAATGTAAGCCCAGGATTAGTAGAACTCGAGTTAGCAGTCTGTGGGTTTAACCTGTGGCTTGAGCATCTACAGTCATTAGCCCAGGTTAGGAATTGTTGAACCTGGGGCTGTGATGTCTACACTGCACCAAGTGACTGAGTCCAACCATGCATATCCCAGACTTGCTAGCGCCCTCCTCCCCAAATGTGGCCACTCCAGCCCTTTTGGTCATAGTGCAGTGTGGGAAAATTTGACTGTCCACCAGACTTGATTGTGCAGAGGACAAAGGAAGATGGCACGTGGGATACTTTTGGCAGACTCCCAGAGCATGAGTTTAGGGGGACTGTGGCTACACTGGGCTGGGGAAAGCTGGGGTGGGGTGGGGTGAGAAGCATTTAAGTTTGTAAGGGCATTGAAAGTGTTAAGATCAGCTTAGAATGTGTGTTGCTTCTATTTCATTGGCCCAAATCCTACTTGTAATGCTTTAGGGTGACGAGATGTTTTGATTTTATAGGGACAGGCCCAATTTTTGTGTTGTCTTGTATAGGATCCTATTACGCCCCCCACCTCCATCCTGATTTTTCACACTTGCTGTCTGGTCACTCTATTTGACTTGTAATCACTTAAAATCTATCTTTCATAGTTAATAAATGTTTGTTCTACTTGAAGCAGTGTGTTTGGTTTGAAGCGAGTGATAGAGAATTCCCTTGGGATAACAAGCCTGGTACATATCAGTTTCTTTGTTAAATTGACACACTCATATAAGCTTGCAGCATCTAGCAGGCATAACTGGACACTGCAAGACAGAGGTTCCTAGGATTGTGTCTGGGACTGGAGGTGTTGGCTAGTGCCATTTGGTTGCACAATCCAAGGAGCAGCTTACATGCCAGAGGCTGTGCATGAGCAGCCCAGAAGTAGGGAGTCTCATAGCAGAGCAAGGTAAGGCTGGCTCCCAGAGTCAAGGATTGGAGTGACCTAGCAGATCACTGATCCAGATTGAACGTGTCAGTGCCGCAGCGAGCAGGGTGTGTGTACGGCTTGTTACTCCAAGTGAAGTTCACACTTTAAGCACTGCTATTTGTGATTTTAAGTGAGTCTTAAGTGCAGTGGCTAAGAACAGTCAGAAGGTCACAGTTTTGTTATTTTCTGTTTGCTTATTTCGGGAAAGGGAAGTAGGAACAGAAAAGCAGGAAAATGAGTGAAAGCAGTGAAGTGATTGCGCAGTTGGAGCTTTTTAGGCTGCAAGTTGCAGAAAAGGAGAAGGAGCACCAGAGATTATTGCAACTGAAAGAACTGGAGAGGAAAAAAAAAGAGAGCAAAAACACCAATTGGACTTGCTAAAGAAGCAGAACCAGAACCCCCTGATCCCAATGACTCCCACCACTCCAAAAATCCACAAGTGGGAGCACTTATGTTCTGCATACAGTGAGGACGATGATATTGCTGAATATCTGACTACCTTTGAAAGGCTGTTTGTAATACATGAAATCCCTGATTGCAAAATTAACTGGGAAAGCTCAAAATGTATTCAGTGGAATGCCTGTTGAAGATGCTTTAGATTACTGTTTTACGAAGTTTTCAGATTACCCCTGAAACAGAGTTAAATTTCGGAGTGTGAAGAGGGATATTGGTGAGAGTAATGAGGCCGTATGTAAACAAAATGAACGAGTTGTTGGGAAAATGGGTGAGGGGTAAAGAGGTGGCAAGTTTTGAGGGAATGTTGGATCTTGTGGCTCAAGAGCATTTCCTAAGCATACGTAAGGCTGATGTAAAGCAGTGTCTATGGGACAGAGATGTAAAGGCTGTGGATGAGATGGCCGTTTTAGCTGATGCCTTTGAACAGAATTAGGTGTCTATTGAGGGCAGGCCACAGAAAGAGGGGTTTAAAACAGGTGGGAAGGGAGGATCCCATTTTGCCCCTGGGACGAGAGAAGGGGATTGGGAACCTACAGATTCTCTCACCCAAAAACATTCCTCTAATCCTCATCCCAAATCTCCCGTAAAAGTAGAAGAGCTCAAAAGGTGCTACCAGTGTAATTTCACTGATCACCTAAGGAATAAATGCTCTGTGCAAGGAGGAAGCAGGCAAACAGCTCATGTTAGTTCTGCTGTCCTCTCCACAGAAACCCCCGCAAGCAATTGAAACCTATTGTATTGGTTCTATGAGGTTAGCCTCTGCAGAACCAGATAGGAAGCATGTCAGAGACTCTCCTGGGGATAACAAGCCTATCAATTTCTTTGTTAAATTGATGAACTCATATAATCATAACTGGACACTGCAAGACTGAGATTCCTGAGCTTGTGTCTGGGACCGGAGATATTGGCTAGTCTCATTTGGTTGCACAATCCAAGGAGCAGTTTACATGTCAGAGGCGGTGCATGGGGGGATTCTCACAGCAGAGCAGAGTAAGACTGGCTCCCAGAGTCAAGGATAGGAGTGACCTAGCAGATCACCTGTCCACATAGCACCAGAGGGACCAGGCCAAGCCCATTGACAATTTGCAAGGCCGTAAATAAGGGTGTGCCCACTTTTTGTTTGGTATCTAAGGCCATGGCTACACTAGAGAGTTGCAGCGCTGGTGAGGGGGTTACAGCGCTGCAATTTAGGATATGGCCACACTTGCAAAGCATGGCCAGCGCTGCAACTCCCTGGTTGCAGCGCTGGCTGTACACCCGGTCGAGCCTCGGGTGTAGCGATTCCAGCGCTGGTGATCCAGCGCTGGTCAGCAAGTGTGGACCCCACCAGCGCTTTTATTGACCTCCGAGGTATAAGGAGGTATCCCAGAATTCCTGTCCACAACAAACCGGAAGAAAGGGAGAGCTCGGAATTCAGCCAAACTGCTTATTTAAAAAACAAACACAGCTCCTGTTTGCTGAACGAGCGGAGGCAGGCAGGGGAATTACTTTGGAATGTTCACAGCTGTTTGCTTGAAGAGAGAAACAGCACGCTCACACGGCAGCGGGGGAGGGGGAAGTCCGTGTTGAGCAGATGCTTATCTTGTCTGCAGGCTATTTAGGAGTGCATAATTTGCATTTAGTGAATGAGAGAGGGGTGGGGGAAGGGGGTCAGAACTTTTAAAATGATTGAAGGTAGGCACTGTGTGTCTTCCAGTCCTTAGAACTTGCAAGGCAGGGAGCTGAGAACAGTGTCAACTCCAAAAATCCATTCTGTCTGTCTCCTCCACGCTCCCTGTCACATTCCACCCCACCCCCCTCTTTTGAAAAGCACATTGCAGCCACTTGAATGCTGGGATAGCTGCCCACAATGCACCACTCCCAACAGCGCTGCAAATGTGGCCACACTGCAGCGCTGGTAGCTGTCAGTGTGGCCACACTGCAGCGCTGGCCCTACACAGCTGTACGAACACAGCTGTAACTACCAGCGCTGCAGAACTGTAAGTGTAGCCATGGCCTAACATTCATGTTGACTGGGAGTCTGACTTTTTTCTACTGAGGAGCTGATACCTCACTTCTCCCTTCATGTTTTTAATTTGAGAGAATGCAAATCTACCACAGTTTGTTTGTACTTCTATAGGGCAGAAAATTACAGCCATATGGTAAATCAAAGCTGGTGTTGGTAAAGTGACGTTACTACTATTCTGCCTGTATGGAAGACTCTGATATTTTTTCACTTTGTTCCAGAGGCAGAAGGTAGGTGTTGCAGACAATAAGAGCTAGTAGCTAAGCTTTCGTGGCAACTACAGAGATATTTCATTCACAGTCCGCTTTGCATGCAAGTTGGTGAAGAACACAGGGCAGCAGTGACCTCAGCATGGAGAAGTTGTTATTCTTTGTGCACATTCAGCAGCTCTGCAGAGGATTTCATTTCACATAAGACAGGCATGAACGGTATGTTTGTATGCAGTGTAGCTAGTGGCTCTAAATGAAACCATAGATCTGGGCGTCTTTACAGGCGTTCTGCAAATATCCTTCTATTCAATTTTCCTGCTCCCTCCCATTTCCTTCTACGATCTCTGATGTACTTTGTTCCAATTTAAAATACTATGTGAAAGAAGAAAATATTAGTTTTTATTCCAGGAGATGGGGCTATAATCCTGTATTCATTAGCACACAGGGTAGGACATCAGTTCACTAAAGGAATAAACCTTTAAATTCGTAGTAGGAATTTCCTTAAATTCTGTTAATTAGATTAGTAAGAAACCAGAAGGATTAAAGATTAGTGACTTCTGTTTAATCTAGTATATAATAATCCCCATTTCCTTCTTCCTTAGGCCAAGAATGACTAATATGGCTGAAATTTAGTTCCTAGTTTTGGGTTGTTGTTTTTTTTGAAGTAAAACAGTAAAATTTCTCCCTTTACACAGTTCCCTAAATTGCCTTTTTTTTTTTTAACTCTGGCCCTGATCCTGGAAAATATTACAACACACACTTGACTTTAAACAGCGAAGTAGTCCAAGGATTGGGACATCTATTTGGTTTTTTGTTCTTGATGATGGAGTGCAATATGCTGACCCAAGAAGGAAGCAGTGCTGTACCTTGTGATCAGCCCTGCAATTTTACTGTCTCTTCTTCAAGGGCACTGGTTTAGCGCAATCATATCAAAAAAACTGCTGCTGTGAGACTGCAGTCTATATGATTTTATAAAAAATTGATGAGTGAATATAATGCAACTGAAATATGCTACATGCAAAAGGTCTCTTGTAAGGTATCATTACAAAGCTTATAATCCACGGAGTGTGATCATCCTATTTGTATAAATGTAACACTCTAGTATCTGAAACTAGAAATATGAAATAGAACTCTGAGGGCCTATTGTAATTATGCAAAGTGTGGGCCATTAATGGTGGTTTGGAATCTTGATGACTCCCAGTAACCAGGACCATTGACTGCAGATGGGTGTGTTTTACCTGTAAGTCTTCCTGTATACTGCGTGTGCTGGCAAGTGGGCAATGAAGTCTTGCAGTGACGTGATCACGTCACCTGAACTGGAATCGATCTTTAACCTGGTGTCTTTCCATTGAGAAAGAGGGGGTGGGAACCCAGAGAGGGACAAAGAAAGGATTCCTGCCTTATGCAAAAGATATATAAACGGGTGGAACAGAACTAAGGGAAGAGGAGAGAGGAGCCATCATGAAGAATCCCCTACCTACCACCTGGGCTGGACCAAAAGCTGTACTAGGGGAAAGAATTGTGCCCAGGCCTGGAAGCTGTCCAGTCTGAGGAAAAAACTTACAGAAGCATCTCTGAGGGTGAGATTATCTGTATCTAGTTTCATTAGACATAAATTTGCACATTTGATTTCATTTTTGCTTGGTGACTTACTTTGTTCTGTCTGTTACTACTTGGAACCACTTAGATCCTACTTTCTGTATTTAATAAAATCACCTTTTACTTATTAATTAACTCAGAGTATGTGTTAATACCTGGGGGAGCAAACAGCTGTGCATATCTCTCTATTAGTGTTATAGAGGGCAAACAATTTGAGTTTATCCTGCATAAGCTTTATACAGGGTAAAGCGGATTTATTTGGGTTTAGACCCCATTGGGAGTTGGGCATCTGAGTGTTAAAGACAAGAATACTTCTGTTAGCTGGTAACTAGCTGTTAGCTAGTTTCAGGTAAACCTGCAGCTTTTGGGGCAAGTAATTCAGACCCTGGAGCAGACGAGAGTGTCTAGCTCAGCGAGACAGGGTGCTGGGATCCTGAGCTGGCAGGGAAAGCAGGGGCAGAAGTAGTCTTGGCACATCAGGTGGCAGCTCCCAGGGGGTTTCTGTGATCCAACCCATCACAACTGCATAATCAGAACCGCAATTGCATACATTTGTATGCATGTGGCTAATTGACCAGTGGTGGTGCTGTGGAGTAGGCAGGACATTGAGGACTCCTGTTGATTTAATACAAGTAGTCAAGATTAGAAGCAAAAGATCAAGCAAACTGCCTTGTCAATAATCAGGACAACTGTTTATTTGGGACAATGCCCTAAAATTAAGAGGATTCTACTATATTAGTGAAAAAGAAAGTAGCCACCAAACCATTCAGGCTGTAGCACACGATCTATGTGATAAAAACGTTTGCCAAAGTCACGTTAGTGTCCTTTTAGATTGTAGCCTTTACCCCAGGATCAAATCTACCAGATCTTTAGACCAGCTTTGCCATGAAATGCCTGACAAAATAGTTGGGATAAGCTGGGCCCTAGCCCACAGCTTGATGTATGAAATTCCAAAAGAAATGAGAAGCTAAATATATTGCAGATCAGAAGAAAAGCCCTTTGCATTTGTGATAAATGGGGATGGGGGGTAGCACCCTTTTGTGAACACCCAGTTAGCTATAGAATCCCTCTTGGTAGCTGTTCTCTGCTTGCTTTACCGGTAAAGGGTTTAAAAGTCTCATTGCATGCGCAGGTAAAAGGAAGTGAGTGGGTACCTGACCAGAAGAGCCAATGGGAGGATGGAACTTTTTTAAATTGGGGAAAAAACTTCCCTTTGTCTGTGTGTTGTGGTTGTCCGGAGAAGAGGGGAACAGGGTAGCAGTTATACTCTGAGAAGCTGAAGGCCAGGTATGAAAATCAGAATCATACCTAGAATTGCTTATTTGGAACCCAGATATATAAGTAGATCAGAAAATGTGTAGGAAGACGTGATTAGGTTTATTTTGTTTGTTTCTTATGGCTTGTGGGTTCCTCTGGGCTAACTCCAGATGCTTTTGTTGCTTGTAATCTTTAAGCAGAACCCTCAGAAAACTATTTTGGGTGCTTAATTTTTGGAATTGCTCTTTTAAAAATCTAGTAATAGTCTGAGTTTTCAAATGTATTTTCTTTTTGTTTTTAATAAATTTTACCATTTTTAAGAACAGGGTTTGGGTTTTTGTGTCTTAAGAGGTTTGTGCACATGTTTTTTAGTTAGCTGGTGGCAACAGCTGATTTCTTTGTTTTCCTTTCTCAACTCTTCCCGGGGGTGGAGAAGGGCTTGAGGGTACCCCACAGGAAGGAATTCCCAAGTGTGCCTTCCTCGGTTCCAAGGTGTTTTGCACTTGGGTGGTGGCACCATCTACCCATCTAAGGTCAGAGAGAAGCTGTAATCTTGAGAGTTTAATACAAGCCTGGAGTGGCCAGTCTTAATTTTTAGAATCAGGAATGGGAGGGGGTTACATCTTCTCCAGGAACTAACATTTTGGACTTTGTAACCAACCTGCAAAACACCCTCAAGGACTCTCTAGCCCTTGCTCAAAAAAAACCCTACAGGATGCTCAACAACAGCAAAAGACCTGGTAAGAGAAATATACCAGAAAGCCTTCCTTCAAGGTAGGTGACCAAGTCATGGTCCTGAAGGTGCTTCAGGCTAATAAGATGGAAGTGTTGTGGGAGGGGCCATTTATGGTCCAAGAGCTCCTGGAAGCTGTTAATTACCACATAGTGTTCCCAGACACTACCCTAAAACCTAAAACATGCCTTGTTAATTCTCTAAAGCCCTTTTATTCCAGACTAATCAAGGTTCTCCAGTTTACAGCCCAGGAGAAAGACTACACTGAGTGGCTTGAAGAAATCTACTATGAAGGAAAAAGCAACGGTGGCATAGAAGAGGTGAGCCTTTCCATCACCCTTGGGCCTAAGTAGCGACAGCAAATCCATGAGCTGTACACCAGCTTCACAGCAATGTTTTCAGCCACCCCAGGATGGACAGAATGGGCATACCAGTCCATTGACACAGGTAATGTTTGCCCAATTAGAGCCCAACCCTACCGGATGGCTCTTTAAGCCAAAACTGCAGTAGAAAGGGAGATCAAGAAGATGTTACAAATGGATGTAATCCACCCCTCTGAGAGTGCATGGGCCTCTCCAGTGGTTCTGGTTCCCAAACCAGATTGGGAAATCTGCTTCTGTGTGGACTACTGTAAGCTAAATGCTGTAACTCGCCCAGAGAACTATCCAGTGCCATGCACAGATGAGCTATTGGATAAACTGGGACGTGCCCAGTTCATCTCCGCCCTAGACTTAACCTAGTGGTACTGGCAAGTGTTGCTAGATGACCCAGCCAAAAAGAGGTCAACCTTCATCACCGATGTAGGAGTGTATGAATTTAACGTGCTCCCTTTTTGACTGCAAAATGCACCCGCCACCTTCCAGAGACTGGTAGATAACCTTCTAGCTGGATCTGGGGAATCTGCAGTAGCCTACCTTGATGATGTGGCTATATTCTCAGATTCATGGGCAGAATAACTGGAGCACCTCCAAACTGTCTTCCAGAGCATAAGGGAGGCAGGATTAACAGTTAAGGCCAAGAAGTGTCAAATAGGCCTAAACAGGGTAACGTACCTTGGACGCCAGGTGGGTCAAGGAACTATCAACCCCCTACAGGCTAAAGTAAATGCTATCCAAAATTGGCCTGTTCCTAAATCAAAGAAGCAGTCCAATCCTTCTTGGGCTTCGCCAGGTATTACAGAGGATTTGTACCACACTACAGCCAGGGGTGAAAGTAAAATACAGCTCTTATACACTCTGCCTCCCCCGCAAGGGGCAGGGCTTCATATGGAAGGGGCAGGGCCAGGGGTGGAAGTAAGTTACATTTCTTACTGGTACAGTCCAAACACAAGCAACCCACCTCTCCTACATACTTCATGGATCCCTCCCATTGCATGACTTAGATCAGGGGTCGGCAACCTTTCAGAAGTGGTGTGCTGAGTCTTCATTTATTCACTCTAATTTAAGGTTTCGCGTGCCAATAATACATTTTAACATTTTTAGAAGGTCTCTTTCTCTAAGTCTATAATAGATAACTAAACTATTGTTGTGTGAAAAGTAAATAAGGTTTTTAAAATGTTTAAGAAGCTTCATTTAAAATTATATTAAAATGCAGAGCCCCCCAGATCGGTGGCCAGGACCCGGCCAGTGTGAGTGCCACAGTACTGTCTGTAATAAAACTTTACTATTGGAATAAGCCTGAAAAACTGAAAACTCACTGTCACATTTTTCTCCTTGTCCTTCCTCCTCCTTCTCCAGCCAGGCTGCCCAACATGGCTAGTCTCCACATTCCCCCGACCCCCATACTCAGCAGGGGCTGCAGGGGCTCCCCTCTAGCTCGTAGCAGGGAGCAGCGGGACTGGCTGAGGGAGAAGCCTCCCCAGGTAGCCTAATGCCTGCATATCAGCAGCGGTGTGATTGACCACTTGCATAAGGCCTGCCTGTAGCCACTGTGGTCAGCTGCTCACTTTTACAAGCTCTTTGGCCTGGAACCAGCCTGGGGCTTGGAGTGTCCCTTCTTATGTGCTAGTCTCTTTGCTGGCCCAGGTTACTCTCCTTTATCTGCCTGCTCTGGTGCATAGGCTGACACACCTGAGAAACAGTCACAAGGCTCCATCCACTCAAGTTTTTTTTTTTTTTACTACAGTGTCTGGGGGCAAGCAAGAATAGTTCCCCAGTGTGCTAGGGGCTGTACAAAGTGTTTACAATGTAAATAGCCCAGACTGAGACAGGGTGGGGAAAAGGGTGTAACACGCAGGCCGCGTGAACAACGTGATGGAGGGAAACATCTTCATTCCGTGATTTTCTGGTGGAAGAGAGGGGAGGAGAAGGGTTGTGATTTAAATCCTTTCCAAATGTCCGTGTTTGGGGGAGTCAGGAGTTACTCCAGGTGTGAATCTGGTGCTGCTGAAGCTGTTCATGGTAGTGGCAGTGCTACCCTCACCCACCTGCATGGCTGGGAGCGCACGTGCCCAGCTCGGGCTGCTTCCCGCCTGCCTGGGCTCAGGAATGCACGTAGGTGCAAGATGGCCCACAATTTAAAAAATATTGATAGTTGTTGTATACGCTATCTTCTAACTTCCAACTTTTCACTAAAGTTGGTCAGCCAGTACATATATATTAAGCCTAGTACTAATAAATATTGTGAAATTATGCTAACAGTGTATTAAACTCTTCCCATAATTCTGTTCATCCATGTCAAGTCACCTGGCATTAGCTGAAGTCAGCTTTGCCTTATGCAGAGGGGAAAACTGTCAGGATCAGGTCACATGGGTGATTTACCATAGCAACAGGCAGGGATTTACACTCTCAGGCCAGTACTGGAACATTCCAAAGGAAAAGGACAAAATATGTGATTGTGCTACCATCGTACGACCATTAGGAGGTACCTTCACACACCATGATACCAGGAATGCAGGTATTCAGAAGAAAGAGATAAAGGGAACTCCATGGTAGCAGAGAAACAAAGTCGAAAGCTGATTGGTTAAATCTAGTTTCAGATGACACACACTGTACCTTTTTTACTTGTAAACAGGATAGGTAGAAGGATAGTTTTAGGAGTGTAACTTTAGGGGGAGGGATAGCTCAGTGGTTTGAGCATTGGCCTGCTAAACCCAGGGTTGTGAGCTCAATCCTTGAGGGGGACATTTGAGGATTGGGCCTGCTTTGAGCAGGGGGTTGGACTAGATGATCTCTTGAGGTTCCTTTCCACCCTAATAATCTATGATACTATAACACACCTTCTACATAAGGTGAATGTTAACACTGCATGCAATGGTTCCCAGAGACTGGTATCATATTGAACCTTTCCCCTGTACTATATGATCATTGGCTTCTAACAATACATCTAACTCCTATTGGTTCTTTGGTCTCTTGAATATATTTCTTCATAAACCAAAGTATGGTCAAGCAACTGACTATACTATTTGTCAACAAACTGGTTGGGCTAGCCAGGAGGCATCTAGCCAGATCAGAAGCTAAGCAGTGTGGGAGCATGACCTAACTGCTTGGAGGGGATAATGTTCAGAAAGAGGTGGGATGCTGGTGCTCATTAATCCCATGTATTCTCAGGTGGCAGGCCTTTAAGTGCAGTGAAACACTTTTAAATAACCACTTCAATACAAAGTGTGTGGGGAAGCACTATAGGCAAAATGCCAATACTTCAGGAATTTATGGGTGAAAAGCCACATTTTAGATATAAAGTGCTTGTAACGGCTAAACATCAGACACAGAATAACAAGAGAGGAAAAGAGGACTCTTTCTCGGCAAATGCAGAACAGGGGATATAAAACCATGACAAATGAAACAGAGAAACAGGAGACCTTAAAAACCTGTGGTGTACAATCTGTAGACCATCACAGTGGTCTGTCACTCAGGCTTGATCTTTTAAATAATTTTGACCTTTGGGGTCACATATGTAACTTGATTAAGCTGGAAATGGAGGGAAAAAATTAAAAAAGGGAAAGATAAGGAGCCAAACAGTCCGTGAGATGCATTGCCTAACTCGTTTAGCATTAAACAAAAACCCAGCAGAACTTAAAACTAGAACAAGATCAACATAAAGAAAATAAAACAGCAAATGGACGATATAAGCAACTCTTGCTTACAAGAAATTAGGGGAAGACTAGAAGATTATCAGATGAGACACAGTCAACAAAAGGGAGAAAAATTAGGCTGGCAAAAAATCTTAAATGTGGATGGAGTGGCCCAGAAACATTAACTACAGTATGGAGGGGCACTCCTGTAATCCATTTAGAATGCAGACATAAGCAACAGGCAATTGGAGAACAAATACATTATTTTGTAGAAACAGGGTGGTATAGAACCATAGAATATCAGGCTTGGAAGGGACATCAGCGCCCACTCTCCTCCTTGCGGGCAGGATCAGACCTAGAAGTCCTAGCTCCCAGCCTACCTGTTCTAAGCACAGACCCCCACTTTCCTCTGAGAGCTAATGCTGTAACCTTCTTTTCTCTAACATTTGTACATGCAGGTCAAGTTTTCCTTTTTGTCCTTTCGCCATCCACCTTCTTTCCTTTTTCTCTTGTATTCCTCACTTGGTTCCGTTTGCTAAACTCACTGCTGCTTGCCTGTACTTTGAAATGCCCTCTCAGAGTTAATGAACCCCCCCTTGTCTCACATCTGTCCCCTACTCCCATTGCTTCCTTCTCACTTCTGCCCTTCCTTCATTTCAAAAATGAGTCTGAGTCTGTTTAAGAAGCTTCATTTAAAATTAAATTAAAATGCAGAGCCCCCCTGCACCGGTGGCCAGGAACCGGGCAGTTTGAGTGCCAGTGAAAATCAGCTCGCCTGCACATGTGCCATAGGTTGCCTACCCCTGATCTAGTTCAACCTGCATAGACGAAACAGGAAATTTCCTCCAATAGTACTTGTATCATACAGAGCCTTCATTTCAGTGTAATCCAGTCCCTTCCTTTTGGCTGAATAAGTAGCTGATCTTTATCCATATGACCAGTAGGGGACATATTACAGCATGTAGCTGAAATTCTGCTCAATACTAAGTCACTAAAGGCATTGGCATTGTGCAGGAATCACTGAAGGGAGAATTTGACAGGCATATGTCAGTAATGACGTCTGAATAACACCACTGTTAGTTGTGGCCAGCCTGTTGTCACAAGGGTCTTTGTTCTATCCTCCTCCACAGTGATGTCATCCTGTGTTATTGAAACTCAGACTCTCTCCAGCCAGTTGACTGAATTATCCAACGCAGAATGAAGGTTGGGATTTGTGTTCTTAATCCAAAGGATTTAATTACTGAGGTTCTGATCATGCTGGAGTCAGACTGATTGAATTAGGTGGAAGGCACGCTGTATATAACTTGGGGGCTTGGCATGGCTGGTGAGTCAGCATTTGGGCTATTAACAATGGAACGGCATCACTCCAAGGTAATTTCCGCTAGAATATCAGAAGGCTCTCAGGTTTCATCTCTGACCCAGATACAGGCAAGCAAGAGTACAACTATTTAATAAAGATTACCATGAGAAGGCACATGGCAAGACAACATTAGGTGGTGAATCTGCACTATTGACCTGAGCAGGGCCCAGTCACATAGAGAGGGAGCAGGGGCTAGGGTAGAGCCCTGGGCTAGGACTTAGCAGACCTGGATTCCATCTTTGTTTGGCCATGTCCTTGCTGGGTGTTATTCTGTAAGTCACTTTCTCTCTCAATGCCTATTTCCCCTCCCAGTGTTCGTTGACATGTGGGGCCAAGTGGCATGTCTACCAATGTAATACCGATGTATATTGCAGGTATATACCATCCACATGATTTTGTGTTTGTGTGTGTTCTGACTAAAATGGGAAGCTCAGGGAATGAATCAAAAGCAGCATGCATAAGCTACTGTAACTTTTTTTTTTTTTGTAAATACTTATGTCTCACAAAACACCATGTATCTCTGGAAGCTTCTCTGGAATAATCTCTTGCAAGTTGTTTTTGATGAGTCAAACCAAGTGTTGTTTATCATTCGTTACCTAGAATAGACTCTATTAGACTGTTTCACTAAGCAAATTACATTTATATTCCTACCAGTGATTGCAAAGGTCTAAATCAGAAGCTTTTTAAGAGGTGTGTTTGCTGTTCTAATCACTTACTGATCTCCTATAGGGAAAAGGAAAATAGACCCTTGATTTGTGGCGAGGTTTGAGCCCTCCTTACAAATAGTCAGAGACTACAGCTGATGACACAGACAGTGTAGGGGATGAGGTGGTTCTCCATTAAACCAGAGAAGGTTGTTGCTTGTAACACATTCAGCATTGCTGATTGAGTGGTCAAGCTTTAACCGCCATTTCAAGCACTAGCTAGAGCTGGGTGGGAAATAATTTTCCTGTCCTATGAAAAGTTTTGAGATTTCAAATATCTTCCCATAGAATTAGGATGAAAAGTTGATATCTCCAGTTCCTGTGAACAAACATTTTTTGTTAAATGGTCTGTTTGGGTCAACATTTCATTTATATTGATCATTTCAGAACCCCTTCCCCTTTTTTTTTTTTACTATAATTAGCATAAATTTGGAAACAGTCATTTTGAACCGGAAACAGAATTTATAGTTTCAAAAATGTCAAAAGAAAATATTTAGCTAATTTGGGAAACTTTTTCAACATTGTTTTGAGCCAAGGAACTTGTCAAACCCAACTCTTCCCTGTGAAAAGTTTTGGTTTTGATGAAATGGCATTTTCTGACGAAAAAACATTTTGCTGAAAAATTCCTGAGCAGCTCTAACTCTCTCCTCAAAGGGAGGAGATGCAGTGTGATCCAGCAGCCAGGATGTTGGACTGGGTACTCAGGGAGAGTGGTTCTGCTCCTGGCTTTTCCCATTAGGCTCCTTGTTTACACCATGATTTAATGTGCCCCAGAGTGTCACAATTATTTTATATTACGGGAAATAATGGGTATAACTGGAGATATACCTATCTCCTAGAACTGGAAGGGACCTTGAAAGGTCATCAAGTTCAGCCCCCTGCCTTCACTAGCAGGACCAAGTACTGATTTTTGCCCCAGATCCCTAAGTGGCCCCCTTAAGGATTGAACTTGCAACCCTGGGGTTTAGCAGGCTATTGCTCAAACCACTGAGCTATCCCTCCTCCCAAGACCCATGGCAATAATTCTGCCAAAGTTTAATGTCACTAGTACCCCAAAATGGAGATGTGATTTTATTATTGCAAATTGTTTTTCTAATGGATCTGAAGGGAGTTTTTAAATCTGAAAGTATTGAGCAAGATATAGTGTTGGGAATTTCACTGGCAAGGAAGGAGGAAGTATGATTGTTATTATTTATTGAGCATGAATGTATTGAGTATGGATTTACACCTATGCAACAGATATCAGAATTTGGCTAAAGTTCCTTGCACCATGGAGTTGACATCCAGCATGACCTCTGATCTTTTTCACCTCAAGTTTCTATGGCTATAATCTCACAAGAGTGTTGCCGTATTAAAAGACTCTCCAACCTGCTTTTGAAAACAGTTAATAATGAGATTCATTTATTGCCCCAAGAGTTCAATGAGACACGATGGATTTGGTTTGGAGGGGTTGTGTGTGACTTTTCTGTTTCAGTTCACATAGGTTTTGTAACCTCATGATCCCCATTTGAACTTGCTGATTCACTTAGGCTCCCATAGGTTTGTATCCCCTGATTTCACTCCATGATTCAAGTTGGAATAAATCCTAAATCTTACAAGCAAAGCAAACTAGATTGCTGAGCTTTGTCTGGTTTCCTGCAGAAAAAGTACCTAGGCTGGCTGGGAACTGTCTCCCATGAATTGGTCCAAGTTTCATTTTTGTAGCAAAACCTGAAACAAGGAGAGAGATGTTTCCTGGTTTGTTATCCAAGGATAATACAACTCTACTGCCCCCGGTACAGTTCTTAATTGTCAGGTCACCTTTGCAGTTAAGACATTTTCCTAATGTCTAATCCTAATTTCTTCCATTTTAAATTATAGGCCACCAATCTACGTTTTACTGTTCTGGGTTATTATGATTAGCACTTTTCTTGCAGTTCTGTGGGCAGCTGGCAGAATACTGTCTAAATATCTAAATACGCTAGTATTATTCTGGGTATTTTGCTTTAACAATTACTCCTCATTTGCACTGAATCAGTAATAGCTGAATCCATTTAATCTCGAATCCAAGATATTTCAACATTTCTGTGTTCCCTGCAGCAAGGAAAAGTTTCTCCTTCCTCCAACCTTTGCCCTCACCAATTCATCTTTGAAAGACCAGGAGAAAGGAAGGAAAATACACATATTTTGTAGCTGAAGTGAAATAAAGAGGTTTTAGTAGCCATGAAGAGGTTTTAAAGATACAGAGGAAAAAATGTAATAAGGCCTTGAAAATAATATGCTGAAAAGTTAGAAGGAATGTGGCATCTAGCAAAATAAGTTTTGGGAAGATACTGTGCTTGCAATGTGGCTTAACTGAGAGAACTGGACCTGCTGGTTGCTTCAGGGAATTAGCTCAACTCCAGCTACAGAGCACCCTCTGCAGGCCGGTGATCCACTTGTCCTCTGCTGGCCCTGGGCCCCTCCCTGGACCTCAGTGCCCCTTTCTCAGGGTCTCCCCTCCCCCAGGGGAACCCTACCCCACTATCCCCACTTTGCCTCAGTATTGGCTACTGCCCAGTCATTGTCTAGCCCCACGCCCTGGGGCCGACTGCAGTATCAGCGACTCATCATAGGCAAAGGGGTTTTGGCCTGGCTGCCTTTACCCACCCTCCGGCTGCCCCTCTGCAAGCCCAATACTTTGCAGGCCTAGAGTTAGACCCTGCAGCCTGGGGAGTTGCTGGCCTAGGGCTTCCCAGCTCCTAAGGCTTTTCCCCAGCCCTGCCTTCCTCTAGATCCCCCGGGTGAGTTCCTAAGCAGCCAGGCCTGCCTCTCTCTCCCTGTCAGAGAGAGAGAGACTCTTTCCTGCTTCTGGCTCCCTGACCTTATTAGGCCCTGTGGCTCAGTTTGGGGCATGGCCCCCAGCTGCAGCCACTCCCGCCATCAGCCCAGGCTTCTGGCTCCAGCTACGGCCCCTTGCCAGGGCTGTTTTAACCCCTTCAGGGCAGGAGCAGAGATCCACTCTGCTACAGGCAGCACATCTCTGGTGTTGGTACAGCGCCTACTGCAATGAAGGCCTGATCTGTGAATGGAGCTAGATAAAATTTTGTGGAAGAAATTTTTTTTTCCCCACTGAAAAATGATTTGAGTTGACTGAACTATTTTGTGAACTCATACTGAATTTGCCAAATTGTTTTGCTCAAAATAAATAAATCAGAAAGAGTTAGTTTAGTTTTGACATTTTTGACTTTTTTTGGCTTTTACATTCAAATGTTACCTCAATTTTATGTAATTTTTTTGAAAAGGTAAAAAAAAAAATCCTCACAAATGAAACGACACATTTTGTGAATGTTTTGTTCACCCCGAACAATTTTTTAAAAATTATTTGGGTTCACAGAAAAAATTGGAAAAAAAATCATGTTGAATTAGTGCAAAGCAATTATTGAAAAATGTTTTGGGTTGGGCCACTGAACTGAACAATAGGTTATTCCCATAGCTGTAGCTATGGGGACTGCAGGAAAATACCATAAAGCTGGAAAAGAATTTCACTTATTAAATAGTGACCCAGGGAGTGCACAGAATACACACTAATGATCAAAATTTCCATTCTAACCATGTCGCATTCTCCCACTTAATTTTTACCTCCTTTTAATCAGAGTTCTGAAGCGAGTTCAAAGCTACATGCAAACCAATCTCCAGAGCAGACCTAGCGTAGTAGCAGAATAAAGAGGCTAGGCTAGACTGCTTTTCTTCCTCTCTTTGTTTATAGGTCAAAACATACTTTTCAGCTGCAGCAAGATCTTTCAAGCTTTCATTCATCAGTACTAGCCATTCTAAGTTCCTATTTACTTTGTTATTCTGGCTTTTCATTATTGCAGTGTAAAGTATAATTCAGTCTACTGGATGCTACTCCACTGATGGTTGTGCTGTGCTTTGATTAGGCATCCCAGCCACTCCCAGATTTGACCAAAAAGCCTCATCTGAAAGAGAAGTTTGATTTCATTTCCCTCACAGTAACACCAATAAATACCAAGCTTACTTGTGCAGAAACCTGGTGCAGTATGTGGAATCACAGGGGGAAACTTCCTGTCCTGGGGTCAGTCCTGATCTACCCCTTCACCTCTATGTAGAATTTGAACCATTTAATCCTTCCACGTGTGTGTGTTTTGGGGGGAGGGAACCATGCTGCTGGGGGGTCATCAACACTCCCTGAGCATGGCAGAGGGATTGTCCTTCAGGGGCTCAGGCAAGGGGGATTTTTGCCAGGTGTGGGGTGGAGGCATAGCCAGGATGGGTCCAGGACTACCTGGATCCAGTGGCCCCAAACCGTACAGTGTAGGGTTTATAGTGATTGCCCATGGGATGCAGCTAGGGCAATAGAGTTACTGTATGGGTTGTCTGTGATGAGAAGGGGAGGATTCCATCCTTCTAGATGCACGTAGGCAGTTTGCAGGTCATCTTTAATACCAGCTCTTATCTGGCTCTCATTGACGTGAGTGGGAGTAGAAACAGACCTGAAAGGTGAGCAAGTGGCCAACGATCATTAGCCTGCATGGTGTATAAGCACAGGCTGAGTGGAAGCTGGGAGTTGGTCAGGACCACTAGAGTGACAAAAACACGCCTCCTCCCCTGCCTTCCCGCCCCCAAAATCCCCATAATTCATGCTCAGGAGAAGAGATCTAGAAAGGCCCTCCTTACCAGTCCCATATCAATGGTGGGCGCTGGCCCATGCTATGTTAAAAAAAAAAAAAAGATGTCCCTTGGCAATTTATTTTTTCCACATGCTGTGGGCACCTGGCTAGACATGGGGCAAAAAAGTTGGGCTAGAGGTAGTTGGGTAGGTACCATCTGTGCTGGTCAGGACGCGAAGCGAGTCATGGACTGATACCTCCTTGTGGTGCGAAGGAGGGGAGTCAGCAGGCTCTGCTGTGTCCTTGTGTGGGTTGGTTACTCCAGACGGACTGAGCAATACATGAACTCTAGAGGGAGTTTTGACTTTCCCCGCAGAATCAAGAAGGCTGATGATAAGTTATAAAAGTTAAATATTCTGAGCAAGGGAGGAAACTTCAGATGGATGGACAGGAAAGTAAATAAAAATGAAGCCAAGTATCTGACAGTAAATGAAGTAGGTTGTAACTAGCCGCACTTACTTCTCCAGGACACTATGGATTCAGATTGGAAACCTTTGTGTCCCCAGATTCTGATGTGAAATCCAGTACCGATTTGACACAGCCAGGTCAAATCCTTCCCTTTCTACATTCGTATGTGTCAGACCGTGCCCTATTGCAAAGTTCCATTTTGCACTGTTAAACAACCCACGTGAAAAGTAATTTATTATTCAATTAACGTCAGCCTTTGCAATATGACCGAGGAGCTGGGTTTTCTTGGCAATGGCATGTCATGGACCTTGATCCCTGGAAAGAATATTCCAGTGCTATTCAAAATATATCAAGTGTTGACTGATCTATTGATTGTGTATTAATTATATTGGTCAATTAGAAATCCCAGTTAAGACTCTGTGGGCTGGCAGGGTCCCGCCTTATAATCAGACCCAGAAATGTTAGAGTTATTATGATGATGAGGACGCCAATGTGTATGAAAAAGACAGATATATAAAAAAGAAAGCTAGTATAAAACAAGCTTCTGAACATCCATATGCTCACACCATCCCTTGCAGACCAACCCAAAATCATAGTCATCATCATCACCATTACCACCAGTGTTCATCATCCTAGCATCTCCCCAGGCACGCAGGACAGGATACTGCTTCTATAATGTGTTATATTAATGCTCACTGTGCCTAACGCAAGAGCTAAATTACACCAGGTGGGCCCAATCGGTTAATTAGGCTGCAAATAGAGGAGCATTAGGCTGGAGGCAGCTAATTAGAGAGAAGCTCACCTGTGAGGGACAGGCAGAGCTTCTTCCAAAGACAGGGAATTGGAAGCAGAATGGGTAGCTGGGAAAGGCCACAGACCCTCCCTGGGAAGAGGAAGCAGTGTTTGGGGGCTGCAGAGATGAGCTCACTTCCTGGGAGCAGGGAGTGAAGAGACTGGCAAACTGAGAGGAGATGGGAAGGCCAGGAGGCATGGAATTGGCTCAGGGAAAGGCAGCAAGGTGCAGGGAACAGACCTTGGCTGCTTTGTAGAGGGTCCCTGAACTGGAACCTGGAGTAGAGGGTGAACTGGGTTCCCCTGCCAGCCACTGCGGAAGTGGCACAGTGAGGCAGCGAAGCAGAAGATTGCCTGAGACTGTTGGACAGCAGGAACCTTGATACAATTTGCTTCTCTCTCCCCCGCTTCAAAAAGGGGGAACCACACAGTGACCCGGCTGAGTCTCAGAGAGGACGGCTGCAGCTCCTGGGAGCCAGAGAAGGGATACCGAGGAGAAACTGATGGGGTGTAAGAGGTGTCAGCCTGATCAAGCTAATCCCAGAACTGCCAGCAGGCGGTACCATGTAGTGGTGAGTAGAGGAGAGTCTCACAGCTCCTTTTCCTTATTGGGTATTTCCTCATCCTACTAATATTGGGGTGCCTTCTCCCATGGGTTACTAGGCCTTCTACCTCAACTTCAGTAGCCTACACGCTCATTAGTTACCATGACATTCTTGGGGTTGGACATTGCTGATGTTCTTAACTTAAAATATCTCAAGCTGGTATGAAGTGGCATCTTGTGGCTCCGTGTGAGAGCAGTTGAGCCATAGTTGTTTATTGCACCATTTTCTCTTGTGATCTCTTATGCTCTAGGGTTACTCCTGGCTAGCTGCTTGTGCGAAGGCTTTTTGGGCCTTATGCTTTGATTAGTTTAGCTAAGTTATTGTCTTACAGGTCTTGAGGCTTGTAGGCTCATTGCATATTGCCTTAACTTATACCTATTCCTTACCTAGCAAATACCTCTACCTATGGGCTACCTAAGCACTTAGTAAATGGGTTCTCAGCCCAGGGGTCTTGTGAGCACATCCTTTCTTTGTAACTACATGGGATAGGTCCCAAATTTCCTTCTTTCTTTCTTTCTTTTTGGTAATGGAGTCACATTATCGGGGTCAGGGGAGTGGGGGAGGGAGAGAGCCGCTGGCTGTATTGTATATCAATGGGCATATCCCAGCGTCTTTTGACTAATCACTATATTGCAAGAGATTTTCTTAGGCAAGCTCGGGAGAGATCTATAGGTTCATGGATTAGTCTTTCATCTCTAGAGATCAGGGTTCAAATCCTGCCTTAGGTCACAGATAAAAATGGGTTTGGCCTTATGTGAGTGCCTAATTTAGGCCCTGCTCCTGTGAACACTTATGTACAGGAGCAGACTGTCAAAGAGTCGTGTACTTACCTATCTTGCTGAATGTAGAAGTGAAAACATCTAATATAGTAGATCACATAGAGTTCATTGCAGTCTGCTGTTCAGTATTATGGTTGCTTAATGTCCTTATGCAATGTAATAACGAGTATAATTAAATGACCGTAATCTTATCTGAAGAATGTGTATTTCATCATAATACAATAAAAATGTCTCAGTCTTGGAAGATATGTCAGAGAACGATGGAATTCTGGGTGACTATGCCTATTTGCAAAACAAACAACTCTTTTTTTTTTTTTTTTTTTTTTTTTTTTTTTTTTTTTTTTTTTTTTTGGACCAAACAGAAGATCTGGGCTCACACCCATGGACTAAAGCACGGACCATAGACATGTAGATTGCTACCTACAGAGCAAACTAACAAAAAATGAAAGACAAGTCTGGAGGCACATGCCTCTCTAGATCATTTTTGGTATTTGAAAATTAAAAATACATTCTAAGTCCTAGTCCATTAATCACAGGTCAAAGCTTCCCCTCTAGCATGGGAAAAGGGGGACACACAGTCAAGAATAGTAATGGGATGACATGGAGAGGGGAAATGAGGTTAAATATTAAGGAAAAACTCCTTGACAGTCAGCTCTAGTAGACTGTTGAATTGTCTCTTCTGGAGGAAAAAAAATCCCCCAATCAACCACTCCCCCTCCCCCACCTCCCTCTCAATAGAACAAAATTGATTCTACCTTTTTCTCCCCTCAAACGAATGGGAGCATAATAGAACATTGTGACTTTCTCACTTTTTCCAGTGCTCCTTCGAAAAAGTGCACGACTTCCTATGAGGAGTAGGATTGACCAGTAGAAGACTGCCAGGAGTCATTGGTGGTCTAGTTGAATGTATGCCTCTAGTATTCCAGCGCAACCCATACATGTTTTGAGATATGTGCCATTTGGTCTTAGTAATTGAATTACAGTGTTGAGTGCATGTGTCAAATCTCTGTTCTCTTCATTACGCCGCTGCTCTGTTAGGTTGAATATATCCAAGCACTTGCATTTCCAACAGATACATCAATGAAAATGCCATTCCAGAACTGCCACACAGACCTTATGAGCACAGCCGGTTTGTTTCATAAAGTGCCAACAGGCAGAGTTCAGAAGATCAGCTTTTGTACAAGTCTAGTGACTGTAAACATCTCATACTTTGCTCACTGACCACCGGTGTTCTAGATCATACTTCCTAATGATTCAAGCCTTCATGCCTGTGTTTTTACTCTTTGGGGGCATGTCTCTGAGGATACTATCTACGCCTTGCACCGGTAACCCTCGGAAAGTACAATACAGTAACCAGGGCCAGCTCTAGCAATTTCGCCGCCCCAAGCACAGCGGCACGCCACGGGGGGCGCTCTGCCGCTTGCCGGTCCCGCAGCTCCGTTGGACCTCCCGCAGGCTTCCCTGCGGGGGCGGTCTGGTGGTCCCGCGACTCCGGTGGACCTCCTGCAGGCACGCCTGGGGAGCAGCTTGTCCTGTTCTAAAACAGTGGTTTTCAAACTGCGGGTCGCAACCCAGTACTGGGTCATGGGATGTCAGGCACTGGGTCACGGGGGCTCTGGTCAGCACCACCAACTGCGCCATTAAAAGTCGTGTCGCTGGTGCTGCCTGCCTAAGGCAGGCTAGTCCCTCTACCTGTCCTGGCTCCGTGCTGTGCGCCGGAAGCAGCCAGCAGCAGGTCCGGCTCCTACGCGGGGGATACCACAAGGCTCCGTGCACTGGCCCTGTTCCAAGCACCAACTCTGCACTCCCATTGGCCCCTGGTGGGGAGGGAAGATATGAGGCCAATTTTTCTGTTGATGTAAACTTTTGCAGATCCATGGAACAATCACTCCCAACACCCCATGCTGTGCAGAATATAATTTGGAATTAGAATCATGATACAAGCAGATTTTTCAAGATATAAAAGCTATGTTTCTGCAGATACACTTTTTTTCTTTAATTTCAAGCCACAATTAACTTGGCTTTTCTTCATTCTGATAAATCTGTACTCGTGGCATTATGCTACCAACTTGATTCACATGGAGATTATATTTTTATTATAATATCACTCAGGTGTATAAAGTGTTATCATTTTTGCTGCTGGCAAAAACAATCATTTTCCTGACTTTCTCCCTCTCTGATTCTGTTTATTTTAGTAAACCTTGTATTTTCTTTCCTTTCATTAATGTAGAGCTATTTTAATATAAAATGCATGGGACTCAAAGGTAACATGGGATTTTGTCTTAGATTACCTACATTTCTCTAGGCACCTCCAATTTACAACAGTATTCAACAGCAGTGGCTCAAAATACTCCAGTAATATTAACTGTCCATTCTGGGGCCAGATTTTCAAGAGTTCTGCTTCCAACTGCTCCTATTTAGGCATGTAAAGGCTGGTCTACACTACGAGGGAAAATCGGTCTCAGATACGCAACTTCAGCTACGTGAATAACGTAGCTGAAGTCGAAGTATCTAAGATCGAATTACTCACCGTCCTCACGGCGCGGGATCCAAGTCCGCAGCTCCCCATGTCGACTCCGCAACTCCGTTCGGGTTGGTGGAGTTCGGGAATCGATATAAGCGAGTTCAGGGATTGATATATTGCGTCTAGATGAGATGCGATATATTGATCCCCGAGCAATCGATTGCTACCCGCCGATACGGCAGATAGTGAAGACGTAGCCTAAGTAAGTGGCCAGAGTTTCAAAAATGCAGCCCCCTTTATTATCAGAGGAAGCTGCTGAAACTGGTTCTCAGTCAGAACTGCAGGGAGCTGAACGCTTTACAAAACCCGCCCAGCCACTTTAGAATATCCAGCGACTTCATTCAAGTGCTAAAGAGGAGCTGGTCTCTTTGGAAAATCTGGCCTCAGGTATGTGTATTGAGCATTGACATCATGTCGGAGAATATTAGTGCAATATGTTAATATACATAGAATTGGGCAATTTTTTTTTTTTTACAAATAGTTTATTCACCGAAAATACACACTTTTGGGTCAACTGAAAATATTTGCAAATTGTGGTCAAATCTAGCAAATAGATTTGGCCCCTTCCCCCATCAAAAAAAGATTTGCTTTGTAAAAAGTCAAAACATTTCATTTGAAATTAATGTGACACTTCGAAATTTTGCTAGATTTATTATATAAAAAAAAGCTTAAGGCGCCCTCCCCACATACTTCAAAATGAAACACTCCCCACGCCCCCAAGATTTCTGTGTTGGGTCATCCTGAAATACATCTTTTGGTCTAGATTTTTTTTTTGTTTAGTCGCTGAATGGAAAAAAAAATTGTTTGCTTCTCTCTAATTATAAGGGCAACTAAGTACCGTGCTGTCCCTGAATGTGTGCGACCCATTAGAATAATTAGAACTAGCATATGGGTTTCTAAGTCTAGAATTTGGTCCTATGGAGTCCCTGGTCCTGGTCCTTGTTTGTGCAAAACTTATCTGGACTAAAATATGGCTTTTGTCTTTGTGAAGACAAAGCATTTGGCCAGATGCATTTTAAGAAGAGGTTCAATTATCCTCCAAATAGCTAATGTGTGAGAGAAAATTGTTTGTTCGTCTAATAATTTCAACCCTTTATCCCCGGAGTGAGTAAAATTATAGTCTAACCTTCCCTTGGTTTTTCTTAAGGGGACCTTTGATTGGATTCATTTGCAATGTTACTGATTCTTATCCTGAAGCCAGTAACAATAAACATCTCTGTTGCAGCTCACTAGTTCAGTTGAAAAGAAATGTATTTTCTTTGTATTTCAGTCTCCCTCCCCAGGCTGTCTTGGACCTTTTTATGCCTATAGATCTGTTTGTGTAGAGCTACATTAGTGCCGTTTGTGAGGCATCTTTTTATCACGTTGGTGAGCCCAGGAGAAAACCAGACAGACATATGAATGTTAGAGACAGATCCTGGGGTTAGCAGAACGATAAAATGATTTACAGTATATGTTATTAAAGATAATGCTTGAAAGCCATTCCATCTGTGATCAATTGGCTCACTCTCTCTTTTAAGAAAATAGAAATGCATAGATGATCATATGCTCTTGCTGTATGAGGGAGAATATACATCCTTTAGAAAGAAAATCACATCATGTTGACATTAAATTTAAGTGTAGCCCTTTCAAGATGTCTATCTGTCTTCCCCAATTTATGATGATTCCTGGAAAGAAGATGCCTTTAGAATTAGGTCAGATGTTAATGGAAAATGTATTGTTTTTCTATATTTTTCCTAACTCTTGCATTTTGTTTTCATTTTCATCTTCAAAGCAAACCTGTTAATGTTTCTTTTGTGCCATAATTTATTCTCAGTAGGCTAGATTAAGAGGTTGAGTGTCTTTTTGTGTGTAAAAGATACATGTTGGTAAATGGGTGTGAATCTAAGTCCACCTAGAGTGAGCATGAAATTTGTGTACTGCACATATTGCAGGGGATGGGGTGAATTTGTATGAGTTGTGGCTTTGACTCCATAAAGACTAATGCATATGGTTAAATTGATGTCTTGTAAGTAGAGCTAGTTGGAATTTTTTTTGTCAAAATGTTGTTTCAATGAAAATGGCATTTTTCATTGAAACTGAATCATTTTAAAAAATGTGCAAATGTTGAGGAAGGTGGAAAGGACTTTTAAATGATTCCCCCATCCACTTTTTAGAACAAAATTTTAGAATTCCCCTGAATTTTATTTTGGCTTTTCATTTTGATATTTTATTATTTCAGTTTCATTACATGTCAGTATTATGCACTATTATCAATTCAATGGCGTAATGACAGAATATTTCAACTATTCAGTTGTGTCTGACCTGGGTGGTGGTTGTAAATCATTTGCGATCAACTGTAGGTGCAGAGGTAAAGCACTAACATGTTTAATCAGTTAGACCATAGCCAAAGCTTAATATACAATACAAATAATAAACCGGTGCCAAAATAATTTATCATGACATTACGGGACTGCTTTCTAACGACCAAAGCCAGGAAATTAAGGCTGAAACTCATTCTTGAGTCCCCTCGTCCTGCTGTGTCTGAGAACACTAGAATGAAAAAAATTCACAAGGCAGAATTGCCTCCATTTTGCAGATACCCTGGAGTACTTCCTGTGGCGGCATTTCTCTTACCTTCTGAGTAATTGAAGTTCCTTCTGTGCTATTCTATATGTTCAGGGTTTGATTCTCTCTGACTTCTTATTGTAGATTGAGTTTCCTGGCTTTTTGCATGACTTCATTCACACTAGCTATCGACATTACTGTTTACAGCTATCCGCCTATACAGGGCCTGATTTTTGCAAAGGGAGCCAAGGAGATAGGTACTTAGGCCCTCAGGGATCCCTTTGCAGCAAGGGGATGTTAGGTGAAAAAAAGTGGTCTTTGGCTAATATATGGGACTTGGAATGAGGTATCTGAGTTTAGGACTATAAGAACGGCAATACTAGGTCAGACCAAAGGTCCATCTAGCCCAGTATCCTGTCTTCCAACAGTGGCCATTGCCAAGTGCCTCAGAAGGAATGAACAGAACAGGTAATCATCAAATGATCTGTCACCCATTCCCAGCTTCTGGCAAACAGAGGTGGGGGGTGCCATCCCTGCCTATCCTGCCTGATCGCCATTGAGGGATCTATCCTCCATGAACTGATCTAGTATTTTTTTTAACCCCATTAGTCTTTGCCTTCACAACATCCTCTGGCAAAGAGTTCCACAGGTTGACTGTACATTGTGTGAAGCAATACTTTCTTTGTTTTAAATCTGCTGCCTATTAATTTCATTTGGTGGCCCCTAGTTCTTGTGTTATGAGAAGGAGTAAATAACATTTCTTTTACTTTCTCCACACAAGTCATAATTTCATAGACCTCTCTCTCATATTCGTCTCTCTTCCAAGCTAAAAAGTCCTAGTCTTATTAATCTGTCCTCATACAGAAGCTGTTCCATACCCATAACAATTTTTTGTTGTCCTTTTCAGAACCTTTTCCAATTCCAACATATCTTTTTTGAGATGGGCCGATCACATCGGTATGCACTATTCAAGATGTGAGCATATCATGGATTTATATAGAGGTAATACGCTATTTTCTGTCTTATTATCTATCCCTTTCTTAATGATTCTCAACATTCTGTTCTCTTTTTTCGACTGCCGCTGCACATTGAGTGGATGTGTTCAAAGAACTATCCACAACGATTCCAAGATCTCTTTCTAATATAGACCCCATTATTTCATATGTATAGTTGGGATTATGTTTTCCAGTGTGCATTACTTTGTGTTTATCAACATTGAATTTAATCTGCCATTTTGTTGCCCAGTCACCCAGTTTTGAGAGATCCTTTTGTAGCTCTTTGCAGTCTGCCTGGGACTTACCCCTTTTTCCAGATCATTTATGAATATGTTGAATAGGTCTGGTCCCAGTACAGACCCCTGAGGGGACACCAGTATTTACCTCTCTCCATTCTGAAAACAGACCACTTATTTCTACCCATTGTTTCCTATCTTTTAACTGGTTACCAATCCATAAGAAGACCTTCCCTCTTATCCCATGACAGTTTACTTTGCTTAAGAGCCTTTGGTGAGGGACCTTGTCAAAGGCTTTCTGAAAATCTAAGTACACTAGATCCCCCTTGTCCACATGCTTGTTGGCCCCCTCAAAGAATTCTGATTGATGAGGCATGATCTCCCTTTACAAAACCCATATTGACACTTCTCCAACAAATTATGTTCATCTATGTGTCTGACAATTTTGTTCTTTACTATAGTTTCAACCAGTTTGCCTGGTACTGAAGTCAGGTTTACTGGCCCGTAATTGTTGGGTTCACTTCTGGAGCCCTTTTTAAAAATTGGCGTCACATTAGCTATCCTCCAGTCGTTTGGTACAGAAGCTGATTTAAATGATAGGTTGCATACCACAGTTAGTAGTTCTGCAATTTCACATTTGAGTTCCTTCTGAACTCTTGGGTGAATACCATCTGGTCCTGGTGACTTATTACTTTTAGTTTATCAGTTTGTTCCAAAACCTTCTTTAATGACACCTCAATCTGTGACAGTTCCTCAGATTTGTCACCTAAAAAGAATGGCTCAGGTTTGGGAATCTCCTTCACATCCTTAGCCATGAAGATTGATGCAAAGAATTCATTAGTTTCTCCGCAATGGACATATCATCCTTGAGTGCTCCGTTAGCATCTTGGTCATCCAGTGACCACACTGGTTGTTTAGCAGCCTTCCTGCTTCTGATGTACTTTTTTTTTTTTTTGCTATTCCTTTTTGAGTCTTTGGTTAGTTGTTTTTCAAATTCTTTTTTGGTCTTCATAATTACATTTTTACACTTCATTTGCCAGAGTTTCTGCTCCTTTTTATTTTCCTCACTAGGATTTAACTTCCACTTTTTAAAGGGTGCCTTTTTGTCTCTCACTGCTTCTTTTACTTTGTTGTTTAGCCACGGTTCTGTCTTGGTTCTGATTTTGGATCACTGGGTGAGCTTGATCACGTCATTTATGCCAAAACGTTTAAGCTGGGTTGCCTAAATGTATGAGCCCAGGCTTACATTTCCAAAAGTATCCACTGATTCTGAGTGCCTCAGTTTTTGGCTGCTCAAATGTCTGTCTTACTCTGGAAACTCAAGTTAGTGGGCACTTAAAAAATTGAGGCTCAGGTCCATATTTAGTCAGCTCAGCAATAGCTTAGTTGGGCAAAGTGCTCAGCACTATGGCCTCGACCCAGCAAAGCAGTTGCTTACCAGTAAGCATGGAATAAGTCCCATTGGTGCCAATGGCAGTACAGGACAACCCCTATTTTATGAACTAATTGGGACTGAGGAGTTCATAAAATCAAATGCTCATAACGCTGAACACTTCACGATTGCAGTAGATATGGCGCATTGCATCTCCGCCGCCTTGTCCTTCAAACCACCGCAAAGCGATTTCCAAAGCACTGACCCCATTGGACCCAGAAGGGATGTCGACTTCTTCGTTCACCTCACTCTCATTATGTGATTTCTCGTGCCCCCTCCCTTGATGGTTTGTCTGACAGGCCATTTGCAAGGTGGGTGTTCATAAAACTGAGGTCCTGCTTTACTCGTTCGCTCAGAGGTGAGTATGTGAGTTAGTGCTTTGCTGGATTGGGATGCAGGGGCTCCACATCTTACAGGGTTTGAGTGCTGATATTTTTTGGGGAGGTGCTGAAGTTGAATAGATTCCATTGACTCCAATAGGAGCTGCGGGTGCTCAGAGCCTCTGAAAAAAGGCCTCTTTTTTAGATGCTTCAATATGGATTTTAAATGCCTCACTTCAGCCACCCATGGTTGAAAACGATGGCGCCAATGTGAGTGCCTCAGTACCGCCACCTGTAAAACAGCACTAATGATTCTGATCGACTCCATGGGGATGTTGGGAGGTTAATTTATTAAAACACTGAGGTCCTCTGCTGCAAAATATGCAATAACTGAGACGCATGATTGTTTTTCTACTTTAAAGGTCCCAGACGTTCTACAAAGCCTGCTGTAATCCACAGTGGCCAGGGCCATCACTGCAGCAGCTGATTGTGCACTAACTTTCCGTGGGACTTGACTCAAAAGTCACATGGGGATTTTTGAAAATCCCACACGGGCATCAAAAACACAGGGTTGTTTTGCAGCATACGTGAACAATCGGAGAATCTCTTGTCTGTTTTACTGATTGACGTCAGTGAAGAGAATAGCTCTGTGTTGCTGATTGTACCTAGCAGATTCCCTTCGAGACCACCCTGGACTTGATCTGACTGAGGCCATTTCTTGGCTCCTTGTACATCTCTGATGATTGACTCATGCCACCCCATTACGCTGTTTGGAATTGTATAATTTCTTCCCCTTTAATTGGGGTTGGAGGGAGCCAGATGTCCTCGAGGAATTGCTCTTATCCCCGGGTCTTTTTATAGACTCTTTTCTTCCTGGATTAAACCATTTCCCCTTGAGTCTTGTAGCTGTTGAGATGAAACTCCAACTGTACTGTCTTAAACTTCCCCTTGTTATATTTTTCCTCCTTGTCCTTCACTGAAGAGACTGCTTCCAACTGCAACTCTGTGAAGCAAAATTGAGCCAGTTCCTCATCTGATGTAAATCAGTATCGCTTCTCTGGAGAGGGGGCCATTGGGAACTACTTCCAATCTGTATTCATATCTGCTTTGTTATACAGTGATATAATAAGGAGGCAGCCCTGGCCCGCATGCATGGCAATGGATTGAGAGGCAAAGGAGTTAACACGGATTTATGCCAGCAGAGGATCTGTCACCGTGTATCCAGGAAATGTCTCTGAACCTACCTGTACTTCCAGGAACTAAATCTGTTCATAAAATCAGTGAACCTAATAACTGGAGGTAATTCCAGGCTGTGCCCCTTTGTGGTAGCAGGGGATTCCCTTTTGTTCTCTTAAGGTACTATGTGCTGTATATAGCTATAGTATTGCTCAAATACACCACAAACCACTTCACGTCATTGATACACTCAAAGCGGTGTCCTACATCGGTTACAAGCAGCGGCAAGTAGTATGACAGGTGCTAGTTATAGGTTATGGTCACAGCAAGGTACTTAAGCACGTGCCTGATTTTAAACACGTGAACAATCCCGTTGACCTCAGTGGGAACTACTCAGGTGCTTGAAGTTTTGGTATGTACTGAAGTTCCTTGCTGCATTGGCTCCAGATTTAATAGAGCAGGTATGAAGCAGGGGACATTAACCGAGTGCCAGAGAATGGGAAACTGGAAGCAAAAGTCAGATTCTGCTTGGGTTACTCGTGCTGTATGTCCTGCCACCCCATCCTGACCCTCCCACACTGAGCTCCTTGGGTTACCTTCCGTTAGGGAGGATCCATAGTATCCTTGATGGAGTAAGTGCAGAGTATTGGCATGACCCAGCTATCCTCTTCCTTTAAAGGGAGATAGTTTTGTCCACAGGAAAATGGACTAGGTGACTGATTGGTTTTGTTGTCTGTGTAATGAATGGCTTTACTCATGCTAGCTTTCTAATCTTGCCTACACTGCACTAAACTTTCATTTAAATCAAACTTTCTGAAGATGTTAATTATAGTGGGGAGGGGACAATGTATGGTGCTCTCTGAGAAGCCCGCTGTAAAATGCATATCCTTTGGTTTTAATCCCGGAAACCAACTGAGCAGTAGTGATTCCCCGTCCACATGGGGGCAAAATGATTCCATCTTCCTCCTGCTTAGGGATTTGTCTCTCATGTTGTTTGTGATTTGTTGAAAATGTTCTGCTTCTTTCTAACCCTTCCCTTGTTGCTTCCTAAGCAGCTATTGTGTGAAAATCCTTGAGATTTGCTGCTGCTATTATTTTTTTAACCAGGACATTTTACATTATCTTTGAACATCTGCCTCCTAGCCTGGCCAGATGGAAGGACAAAGGTGCATTTCTACTATCTACCTCCAAGGGGAGAAATGGGTCTTTTAGCATGAGAGAAATTATTTCACCAGTGATTTTAAATTGGCTGCATTAAGAAAGGCATTACCCTTTAAAGGGTAGGTTAATGACATGTGATTTTTGAAATGACTTCTGCTTAGCTATATAGTAACCTGACTGCTCCTTGTGCTGGAAACTCCTGAAGATGTGCTACAGCACTGCAACATGAATCATAGACATGCAGGACTGGAAGGGACCTTGATAGTTCATCTCCCATGCGCTGAGGCAGGATTGAGTATTATTTAGACCATCCCTGACAGCTATTTGTCTAACCTGCTCTTAAAAATCTCTGATGATGGAGATTCCACAAACCTCCCTAGCTCATTTGTTACACTGCTTAACTACCCTTAAAGTTAGGAAGTTTTTCCTAATGTCAAACCTAAATCTCCTTTGCTGCATTTTTGACCCATTACTTCTTGTCCTGTCCTCAGTGGACAAGGAGAACAAGTTATAACCCTTCTCTTTATAACAACCTTTTACATACTTGAAGACTCTTATCATGTCCCCTCTGGCTTCTCTTCTCCAAACTAAATAAACCCAGTCTTTTCTTGTAGGTTTTCTAGACTTTTAACCATTTTTGGAGAAAGTCCAGAGGAAAGCAACAATTTGTCCACATCTTTCCTGAAGTGCCATGCCCAGAACTGGACTCAATACTCCAGCTGAGGCCTTATCAACTGCTGACTAGAGTAGGATAATTACTTCTAGTGTCTTGCTTACAACACTCCTGCTAATATATCCCAGAATGATGTTCACTTTTTTGCAACCATATTACATTGTTGACTCGTATTTAGTTTGTGATTCACTGTAATACCCCGGATTCTCTTGTGCAGTACTCTTACCTAGGCAGTCATTTCTCATTTTGTATTTGTGCAATTGATTATTCCTTCATAAATGGCGTACTTTGCATTTATCCATTATTGAATTTCATCCTATTTATTTCAGACCATTTTTCTAGTTTGTCAAAAGCATTTTGAACTCTAATCTTCCCAAGTGCTTGCAATCTCTCCCATGAAGTGGATTTGCATGAGAAACTTGGGGTTGTCAGCAAAGGGGAAGACCTTTCAAAACATCCTGGGCTGAAACACCTAAACCAATATTTTTGTTAAAGTCTTTGTACCCATCTGAGCTTTAATTTTATTAGGGGTATTTTGTTGCTTTGAAATGTAAAAAAGGTTGAAATCCAGCCCCAATGAAGTCAGTGGGAATTTTGCCATTTTGCCTTTTTTGACTTCAGTGAGGACTTCATTCAACGTGTCCAATATGCATCCTGCTGAAAAAAAATATTTGACAAAGACTTGTTGGGGGCTTGGGCTAACATGTGGGGAGGCAAATGACTGCGAGGGAGAAGGTGGGAAAATGGGATTCTGCACCATATGCCTCATCTGCTTTGCTCCCCCTCATTTCCCACTCCCTCCACGCCACACATCCTATTCACCCCCTTGAGGGCTAGGACCACAACTGTTTAAAATGGCAGCTTAGATTCTGCCACATCCGTGCATCACTGAAAATATTTGTGGACAAATCCCAAAGAAAGGAACAGATTTGAAAAATAAGGGGAAATAACTTTGATTGGCAAAGTACCCCATATCTGAGGCATTTTCAGGCTGTGTGTTTGTGTGGAGTTTGGTGTTTGCAGGAGCTTGGGCTCTTTTGAGCTAGATGGGCACCAAAAAAGACTCAATGGGACAAATTTTATAAAGGGTTTGTCTGTAATTATGTATGAGATTTTTGCTTGAAAATAAGTCAGAATTTCAGAAATCACTGATGATGATGCTGTGCTGCAAATTTAGGGAACATACAATGTATTCTTCATATGAACCAAAGAGGTTAAATGGAAGAACTGAACCTTAAATGTAGAGTCATGACTAGTGGCTCTCTATCCAGCACTAACACAGTGACTTTGTCTCCTTCTAGTGGCTAGACTATGAAGAGAGCTTTATGGCTAGAAACCCATGCTTTTAGATCCAGATGCTTCCAAAATTTAGACTCCACAGGTCACCCATAGAGGCATCATTGCACCAATAATATAGTCATATGTAAATACAGAATCTCTGGAACCAATAGACATTTTTTTAGATTCATTAAATATCTGTTGTATAGTAGTGTTATTGTCTCATTGGTCTTCTTCCTTTAGCATATGCAACTGTGGTCTTCCATAAAATTGGTATTACTTCAGTCACATATATTTCCATGGAAAAATGCAATATTCTAAAATATAGAGGCACTAGATTTTATTGGCATAATTGCAGTGTATGCTAATACAGTATATTATTGACTGGATTTTCCACACACTTATTGTCATTTACATCTATGCAAAGCAAGTGTCACCACTTTAGGGTGACCAGATAGAATACCAGGGTTGGAAGGGACCTCAGAAGGTCATTTAGTCCAATCCCCTGCTCAAAACAGGACCAATCCCCAGACAGATCTTTGCCCCAGATCCCTAAATGGCCCCCTCAAGGCTTGAACTCACAACCCTGGGTTTAGCAGGCCAATGCTCAAACCACTGAGCTATCTCTCCCCCCAGTAGCAAGAACAGGAGGGCAGTAATGGGGGTGGTGGTGTAATAAGAGCCTATATAAGACAAAGCCCTAATATCTGGACTGTCTCAATAATATTGGGGTATCTGGTCACCCTATAGAACTCATTTCAGTGAATCACGGAAGTGTAGGACTGGAAGAGACCTTAATAGGTAATTTAGTCCAGTCTCCTGCACTCAGGGCAGGACGATGTAATAATTAGACTGTCCCTGACAGGTGTTTGTCTAACCTGTTCTTAAAAACCTCCGGTGACAGATTCCACAACCTCCCAGTGGCATATTCTGCTTTGATTGCTTTTTACACCAACTTCTCACTCGCTTGTCACAGGCAATAACGATGGCACGAGGTGTAAAGCAGTAGAGAAAATGTTTCTGTGGATGTGAGAAATGTTGGTACCATTTGGTACTGAAGTTACAAAGAAAACACTACTAGATTATTTTTTTATTTTTATTGGTTTTTAAAGCTGGTAGATTTCCTCTGAGTGAAAATTCCTGACTTTAATCACTATGATGGAAGCTTTTGTTAGATTTTAGTCGTTATTTTTCACTTAGAAAGTCTTGAAAATAAGCCACCAAGTCAAAACACTCCATCAGCCCACTTGTCGAGGTCACAGGAGCTTGTTACAGAGGCATATAGGTCACAATAAAATACTGCATCCCTAAGGGAAGAGAGACAAAGAGCGAGCAACACCCACAGGCATGCATCTCTATATTGAAAGCACACAAGTAATCCCATCAAAGGAACTGGAGGTCAATGCATTGTCACTTTCATATGCTGATAAAAATTCTTTCTTCCTGTATCAGATGCCTGACACCTGCAACCTGTGCCCAATCTAGTACCTTGCTGCTATGGTAACAATAGCTACTCAAGGAAGCAAGACATCATCAGTTCCTGAATACATCCCAGCCAGCCCTAATCTCTGACTACTTTCAGGTTTTAAGATGAAAAGTTCCTTGACATCATTCTTTCAAAACAATCAGGGACAAACACTGCTGAAGAAGTCGTATAAACCCAAACTGCCAATAGCTACAAATTCAACGCCAGCAGCATCAACATCATGTTTAAAAATAGAACTCCATGTATAATTTTTTTTCCTTTATGTTTGCAAGTATCTCGATGAGTGTAAAGCAAAGTAAGGACTTTATATCCCTAACTAAACCTAGGAGTGATGATAACAGAAACATAGTCATCCCGCTCTAGTTGGGATGTAAAGCATTTTTCTGTTCCTTGGCGAGTCTGACAAACGGGGGGGATTATTTTATGTTGAACCGAAAATGAATTTTTTAAGAACATTTTCAGTGAATCAAATTGCTGAAATGTTTTGTGTGAGCTGAAATGAAATACAGCTTTGTGTGTGTGTGTGAGAAATTAAAATAAAAGGCATATTTCAATCCCTCCCCCCCCCTTTTTTTTTTTTTTGGACTAGCCCTAGTAGAAAGCCTCCCGAGTGACAATGACTGGAACTCCCAAAGCTAAAGAATTTGAGAGGCTGCCTCTTTCCCCATTTCATCGCGGGGAACACCCTGCCATGTTAATGACACAGCCTGCTCGTACTTTCAGTGCTCCCTTCTTTTTCCATCGCTGGGAACTGCCAAGCTCCTCCAGAGGCTCCTGTGACCACTTTCAGTTGTTGGATGATTTTCTTCCTTACTTCTGAGTTAAAAATACACATGCCATCAGTGTTTTGCTACTGTCTTCTGCCAGTTTAACGAGAGAATAATTGTGAGATATTAGAAGAGGCTCCGGTCATCTTTCTGGCCATTGGGATGTTGCTTTGCTGTTTGTTGGCTTTTCTTATTTCCCTCTGTGAGGCAGCAGCAAATGGGTTAAATCAACAACAGGCAAGAATTTCATACTTAAGGCAAAACCCCACCCTTAACTTGCTCTGGTTTGCAGAAACGCTAGTATTCTCGTATTCTGCCAGGTGACTTTACCTGCAATCCACAGGGGGGAATTAAACAAAGGAAACTTTGGATTTTTAACTCTGAATTCCCCAGTTTCTGTCATTGCAAAGCTGTTTGTATGAATATGAATTTCTCACACTGAGGGAGGCAGATATTTTCTGTTTACCAGGAGTTTTAAACCTTCACTTTGTAAATACCTTATAAAATGGCAAAGGAAATGGCATAAGATGTCAATTTTCATGGTGGCTTGATGGAAATTGGGTTGATACAGAAAGAATAATAAGAGTTCCAAAATTGTTACTGTTGCTGTCATATTCTCACCTGAACATTCATCTTGGGTCAGACCAACTGTCCATCTAGCTTAGTATCCTGTCTCTGATAGTGGCCAGTGCCAAGTGCTTTACAGGGAATGACTAGAGCAGGGTAAGTTCAAGTAGTCCATCCCTTGTTTGTTGTCCATTCTCAGCTTCTGTCAGAGGGTTAGGGACTCCCAGAGCATGGGACTGCATCCCTGACCATCTTGGGTCTATCCTCCATGAATCTCTGTCATGTGTTCCATATATTAGGGAGGCTGCTCTGCAGGGGTGGCTCCAGGCCTCAGCACTCCAAGCGCGTGCTTGGGGTGGCAAGCCATGGGGGGCGCTCTGCCAGCGCCGCGAAAGCAGCAGGCAGGCTGCCTCCGGCGGTTTGCCTGCAAAGGGTCCACTGGTCCCGCGGCTTCGGAGGACCTCCCGCAGGCATGCCTTCGGCAGGTCCCCCAAAGCTGCGGGACCAGCAGACCCTCTGCAGGCAAACCGCCGGAGGCAGCCTGCCTGCCGTGCTTGGGGAGTCAAAATCCCTAGAGCCGCCCCTGCTGCTCTGACTTAAAATGTGGTATTTGGAAACATGATATAAGCTGTAAGTCATTTATCTTTTTGTACTTCTTTTTATTGTTTTTTTTCCCCATAAAGAAACAATCACGGGAAAATGCTAGAGTGCAAGCCAGATGTCATTGGGTAATGGATTGTTTTTTGATATCTGTGGAGACAGAAACAAAAGCCTCACTTAAGTATTGGAATGTGTTATCAACAGCATTGTAACGAGAGCTGAGTGGGAAATGGATTTTCCATCCTAAACAAATTTGAGATTTAAAAAAAGGGATGAAAATCCAAAATTGCTAAAAGAATGTTTGGAACAAAATACTGAAAGTTTCAGGGCAATCAAATATTTCATTTAGATTTGATCATTTTCATTTTTTTTAAATATAAAATGAAGTACCTTTTCAAACAAACACACAAAAAAATCAAAGCTTTCTCTTTCCAAAATGTCAGAATGGGACACTTCAACATTTTTTCTGATAATTAATTTTAAAAAAAATCATTGAAATCGATAGGATTTTGTGAAAAAAATAGTTTTTGGCCAAATGACACTTTCCAGTAGAAAACTGTTTGGATAAAAACAATTTTTTTTACCAGTTCTCATTGTAAATCATGTGAAAGTGGTAAGATTGCAGGAGAGGTTTCCCTCAATTTCTGGTTTCCACACTTTTAAGGTTTTGGGTTGGTGAGGTCTGTCTTGATGCAATCTTACGTACCACCAAACAGAGGTTAGGAGGTTGTTGTTATTTATGTTTACTATGTATTTAATTCAAATAAAAAGGATGAGATTCTTAGCTGGTAAGCATTTTTGCACAGAACACGTTGTGCCCTAATCCTGCAAGGACTTGGGCACATTCTTAACTTTCAACGCTGAATCCTTATATTTTATACATTTAAGTGAGCGTGTAAGGTTTTTGCAGGAATCAGGCCTTAATTTGTATTTATAAAGAGTTATTTTACAGAGCAGATTTTCTTGAGTAAAATAATAGAGTATTTGCCCTCTACAAAGTGAAGAAATATGCCTGTTTGCATTTATAATATGACTAATTGACTAT
The DNA here is from genome assembly GCF_025201925.1 of Gopherus flavomarginatus. NCBI lineage: Eukaryota > Metazoa > Chordata > Testudines > Testudinidae > Gopherus > Gopherus flavomarginatus. The sequence goes on along the minus strand of NC_066626.1, from coordinate 18,128,457 downwards.
CAGCTATGCTGTATTCCCAGTTGATTACCAGAGGAGTTAGTTACCAGTCTGAGAATTTCCGTCAAATTTAGGCTGTTCCCTAACAAATCACTCATTATCCGCGGGAAATGACTAGCTTCTCTGTGGCTGCTGCTATATTCAAGCAATGGCATCTTCAAAGCAGGAATTTCAGGAAAACAGTTTGTGCAGCTGTGATGTGAGATCTTAAGAGAGGGAACAATGGCAGTTTGATTCCCTCCTCCTCCCCCTACCTCTTATCTGAGCGGCTAAATTGACTAGATGAGGCCTAATCATCTCCTTTCATCTAATTCATCCCCTTGGTCTTTTTCTCACCTCAGTTCTGGGCTAGGGAAACATAAAGAGAGACACACTTACAGTAGCATTTTCAACCAGACCTACTGTTTTCAGACAGCAGAGAGAAAAGAAGGAGCCCATTTTTCTAGGGGGAATGGGAACAGTTAGCAGAGACGCTCTTTACGCATTGAACGGACAGAGGAGATTGGCACAGGTGCCTTTCCAAAGGCTTGGCAATCAAGCCTCATTATTCAGACTTGTTAATAAAGGTTGGTAGGTAGCAACAATTAGAGAATTGGGGCTGTAAAACAGTCATTCTAAGCCCTGGAGACAGAGAAAAGAGAGGGCTATTTAATGCTGAAATGGAAGAGGAGAGGGGGTCTCAGTAACCAAGTTTGCTCTTTTCAAGTATTTGCCATTTGCAAGTTATGGCTGTTTTCGCCAGCCATGCAGTCTAGATAATTGACAGCCAGAGAGTGCAATGAAGTTGAGAGAAGACAAACCAGAAGCCATTAGAGCAGCTCTTAGGGGAAACATTTTCTCTTTCTTTGAATGAAGCGTACTGTTGGCTTTGTTAGCCCATGAGTGAAGACATAAACAGCATGTGCAGAGCCCACTTTCAGCATGAATAAATAAAGGCTGGATCATCCCATCTGCTTTCAAGAGGGGAGACACCACTTGGATGGGTCTGGTTGGGCCGTGTAGAAGGAGTGGAGAGTGCCCCCCTAACTCCATGGAATCCTCTCTAGTTTTGGGTATCAATGTTTCTTGTGGGCATGTGTCAAAATCAGGCTGATGCTCACCCCAAGATCTGCCCCCTTTTCCACTCAACAGAGGACGAAGAACAAACCCTATTCCCCAAATCAGAGAGGCATGCTATAAGAATCAACTTGGAGATTGTGGCCCCCTAGGTGGGAAGGAAATCTGCCTTAAATGTCCAGTTAAGCACCTACCTACCAGGGGTGCTGGAACAATTTGTATAGAGGGGATGCTGAGAGCTACTGAACTAAACTGTAACCCCTGGATATGTGGAAACTGCTTCAAGCCAGGGGGTGCGGCATAACCCCTACTTCCTGCACCTATATTCATTTGAGTACCAAGATGCAAAGTTTGGCTATCCTCTTGAGGACTCAGGAGATGAAAATTGGGGCCAGAGTGTTAACGTGTGACATCGTTTGTGCCGCTGTGGGTTGGTGTCCTTAGCAGCTGTCCTCCACCACCTTCTCGGTGTCTCTTTCAGGTGCCACATATCACGGTGCACATTAATTGACATTTAAGATCTTCTGTTGAAAAGTGCCATATAAGTGCAAAGTGGTGTTCGTGCAAAGTGACTTGCATGTTAAAATTTCAAGCTTTGCTTCCTGGGCTGAGTGGTTCTCTTGAATGAAGTACAGTGCTAAAGTGTTTGCTTTGGTCACCTAATATAAGGTTTAGCATTCACAGTTCTCAGTGGCTGGAAAAATCACTCTGTATGTAAAAGGCTATATGGGACACTTGAGAGAACATCTTCTGTGACAGAGAGATAGCAACACTTTCCCAAATTCATCATATTATATTTGATATTCACAGAATCTATCAAAGAACCAAAATTGTTTGAATAAATAAGGAATCGGCTCAGCAAGGAGACTGTCTTGTATTTTAAAGTAACAGCGCTCAGACAAGTGATAGGAAAAATGCCAGCTCGGTATCACTTTAACAGCTTCCAGGCATAGGTGCTGGAACTAGGGCTGCTGGGGGTGGTGCCACACCCCCTGGCTTGAAGTGGTTTCCATTATATCCAGGGTTTACAGATTGGTTCAATGGCTCTCAGCACCCCCACTATACCAGCACCTCTGGTTCCAGAACACTTGTCATAAACGGATAGTTAAGAGTTAATAGAACAGAAGTACTTCATGTCTCTTTTGCCTGTAAAGGGTTAACAAGTTCAGTGAGCCTGGCTGTCACCTGACCAGAGGACCAATCAGGGGACAGGATACTTTCAAATCTTGAGGGAGGGAAGTTTTTGTGTGTGCTGTTAGAATTTGGTGGTTGTTCACTCTGGGGGCTCAGAGGGACCAGACGTGCAACCAGGTTTCTCTCCAATCTCTTTGATACAGTCTCTTATATGTCCAGAATAGTGAGTACTAGGTAGATAAGGCGAGTTAGGCTTATGTTTGTTTTCTTTATTTGCAAATGTGTATTTGGCTGGAAGGAGTTCAAATTTGTATTTTGCTGAAAGGATTTTAATTTGTACTTGTATACTTAGGCTGGGAGGGTATTCCCAGTGTCTATAGCTGAAAGACCCTGTAACATATTCCATCTTAAATTTACAAAGATAATTTTTACTGTTTTTTCTTTCTTTAATTAAAAGCTTTTCTTGTTTAAGAACCTGATTGTTTTTTTATTCGAGACCCCAGGGGACTGGGTCTGGATCCACCAGGGAATTGATGGGAAGAAAGGAGGAAAGGGGAGAGAGAGGTTAATCTTCTCTCTGTGTTAGGATTACTTTCTCTCTCAGGGAGAGTCTGGGAGGGGGAAAGAGAAGGAGGGGGGAAGGTGGATTATCCTCTCTGTTTTAAGATTCAAGGAGTTTGAATCACAGTGATCTTCCAGGGTAACCCAGGGAGGGGAAGTCTGGGAGAGGCAACGGAGGGAAAGGGTTTACTTTCCTTGTGTTAAGATCCAGAAGGACTGGGTTTGGGGGTCCCCGGGCAAGGTTTTGGGGGGATCAGAGTGTACCAGGCACTGGAATTCTTGGTTGGTGGCAGCGCTACAAGTACTAAGCTGGTAATTGAGCTTAGAGGAATTCATGCTGGTACCCCATCTTTTGGACGCTAAGGTTCAGAGTGGGGAATTATACCATGACAACACTGCAGCCTGAAACGACACAACGTTGTAATCTCCACTGTCTCTACTGATGAGATTTTTGAGGTAATTGACTCAAAAGAACACACACCGCACACTGATTAGAACTCTGGCTATTTCAGCCAATTGAGGAAGGCAGCTGCAGCAATTGCATTGTCGTTCCTTAATGCAATGAAGTCGGTGTAGGTTACCATCATTTAAATGTGAGTGAGTTTGATCTGGACATTTTGTACTGTGGCTTTCTCATAAAGGACAAAAGAACAGAGCTATGTCATCCTCCAGCTGTAAGAGGCAGAATAAATCCGAGTTGTGGATGGGGAGTAATGCCAGAGAGTGGGAATGTCCCTTTGATATGGCAATGAAAGTGGTACTGCCATGATGCATTTCATGCAGAAGAATCTCAAAACACACTACAGACGATGGGCTGGATTGTGACTGGTGAGTGGAAGGGCGCAAAATGTACGAGAAACTTCCACTTTTGGGTTCCCTCCCCAGAGGTGAGCCACAGCGAGCGGCCTTGCTCTCCCTGACCACAAGGACAGCTTGTGGCTAGCACAGATAGTGGAATTAACCTCTTCAAAGATGGTAGGGTTGGGCCCTGGGAGGACGAGGGCCACACATCCCAGAGTGTGTGTTGCTCACTCTCCTCCTGTGCTACTGGAAGCATTGTGCCCGATGCAGCTCCTGCTGGCAGGCTGTTGTACCCCTACGATAGGCAGTGACCAAAGAGCCCCAGTTTAATCTTTGAGCTGCACAGGAAGTACATCTTCTGTCCATTATAGTTTCCTCTGGGGTGAAATGTATCCACGATGGTTAACAAACAGGTTAGTGACCCAGCATAATGGCTTCAGGGCAGGAAATTCATCTCTCCACCTGACATTACAAGATGAATTTAGAATGTGCAGAATGTACTTAACTGCAATGTCTTAGCCAGATTCCACTTTGGGTAACTTAGCGGATTGGTCTCATACTTTGGAGTAGAATCACTCCAGGAGGGAATTTCAGAAAAAATTGGGAGTGGAGAAGGGTGAAAAGTTCAGTGAGCATATAGAACATTCTATGTGATTATTTTCTATCCTGCAAAATCAGGGGGAGAAGGGGATGGAGGGAGGAAGTGGAGCATACTGACCTATGGAAAGTCTGGGGGTTGGGCAAAGCAGGGTCTCGGGGGAGGCAACTGTCCCCCCTTGCTCCATAGTAAATGACAACCTTGAATCATTAAGCTATTCTGAAGCAGCCCTATTGAAACAACTCTTCATGGTTTAGTCTTTCTTCACTATCTCTGATGACAAATGGTCTCTTAAACTTTGCTGGTCAGGCCATATGGTGAATAATTCTTTTTTCCAGGCAGCTGCAGAATCATTTAAACCCTCCCATGTAATTTTGACTATTCCCTGGCATCTGATGATTTACCTTAATTAGTTATCAGACTGGAGGCAGTTCCATGTGTGATAGGTCAGAAAAATCACTAAAATGAAGATCTCCCTTTTAATCTAAAAGGAGCATGATCTGATATTAGAAACTACAGTCTGCATAAAGCCGCCCATCTGCAAAGCAATTTGAGACTCAGTTGATGACTATTTCTGCAAACTCAGAATTTAGTCTGCAAATGATTTCTCATGATTTAGTGATCTACCATAATCTAACACACCGTTCCCGTCTTCACTGAAGTCTGTGTATAATTGGAAATGCCAAGTACAGTATTTTAAACTTCCCCAAAGCCAGATTTCTCAGCCATACACATTTGATTGATATTGAAAATCCCATAATATGTCTTCAATCAACTCCAGAAACTGATGAGTGGGCATGAGAATGAGGAAGATGGATGAGAAGTGTCCAGGTCTGGTTCACAGCAGCCAGATTGCTGAAGAGAGAAGATATATGGGTCTAGCTGTGCTTGTACTCCTTGGCCCCAGGGTTCTGGGCTGGCCAGGTTGTGCTCAATGCCAGACCTGAAGGGGAGGCGGGGGCAAATGTAGGTGTATGTCGATCTTGCTCTCCCTGATTGATTCTGATGACAGCTGGGGACTAACCCAATTTATTGTAACTGTCAAAACCAGAGAAAAACAGCTGTGTTAGCCCTGGTTTCTATCGCACTCAAAGGACAGGATATTAATAGAGTCACTACACTTTGAAGTTAAAGAAGCCATGTAGACGGTGGCCATAAACAAATGTCGTCATATTCTAGTCTTAGTTCCATCTATGTGGGTCCAGCTCCTCGAGTCCTTCTCCATCCCAATCTGTCTTGAAGGAATTCCTTGGAAACGCTATAGCTAATCCAATCCTTTTTATATCCATCCACCTAATTTTGGGTCTTCCAATCCTTCTCTTAATCTCAACTTCTAAATTTAACACAGTTTCTTATACATTGTTCCCATCTTCTTTTCATGTGCCCATCTATCTAAGCCTGGATTCTCTCCACTTGTCTCTAATCGATACCGTTTTCATACTTCCCATAACTTGTTTGTTCCAAACGTGGTCCAGCTCCATGATTCCATGTCTCTTAACATTGTCATTTCCACTGTGTTTGAGATCCTGCTCTTGCCTCTTCCTCAGTGCCCAGCATTCAGAGGCATACAAATGTACAGGCCTAATTATTGTCTTGTAGATCTTTGCCTACCAAATGGAAAAGTTTATCCTATTGCAGATCACTCCCCTTGCTTTCCTTTCCTTTCCTCTTCTGTTTATAAGTTCGCTGTTGAGTTCACCATTATCCTGTGCTGTAGAACCCAGGTACTTGAACTTCTGTACCTTTGGTAGTGGCTGCCTCCCAGCTTAGTCTAGTTGTCTTCCTGCAAGCAAGGTATTATGTAATCTGCAGACCATATGCTCTGTTTAATTTCTGCTGATTTTCGTGCCATTTTTCTCCATCTCTCTAAATCTTCTTCTACTTCATCTTTGCTCTTCCCCACAAGCTGCAAAAATCATGCATCAGCATGCCACTCTCTGGAGACTTTCCGTAGGTGCATGGTTCACCAACATACACAAAAAGGGGCTTAGGGCTGAGCCCTGATATACTCCGTCTCTTATTAGAGACTGTTCAGTTTCTCCACATGGCCTTCTAACTGCCATAACAGCACCCTCCTACACATCCTGGAGGAGTCTGATATCATCTTCAGGCATTTGTTTCAGTCTCAGACACCGCCAGGTCACAATCAAATGCATTCTAGTGAAACGAGAAGGAGTCCTGTTAAAATCCATGTGTAGTGAGGCGGCCTGGCTCCCAGCAGCCCCAGAGAGGGATGAGCCCCTCCGGGTGCCAAAATGGGCAGAGTCACTGGAGCCTGCGTCCGCCCCCCAGAGGTCAAAGCACAGGACAGGAAGTATAAAAGCCCAACCCCAGGGCTCAGAAGCTGCCTGGCTGCTGGAGAGGCTGGACGCTGGTGCCCTGGCTCCCGCTGGGGAGACTCCTGCTGCCTGTGACCGACCTGAGTACTGGCCATACCCGTTGAGGCCGGACGCCGACCAGACACCGGAAAAGCCAGTAAGCCTACCGGTGAGAAGGGACCCAGAGGAGCTGCCCAGCGTACTGCTCGCCAAGTACCCCGAGGAACCCATGGTGCTCGATGTCGTGGAAGACACCGACCAGATGCAGGTATTGCTAGAGGGGGAGGTCGGAAGTAGCCTGGGGGCAGCCAACCCTAGTCTGGCTGCAGCACACCCAGAGCCAATGTCAGTGTGTTGCAGCCAGGATCCCCACTGACACAGCAGCAGGTCACCTGCCGCTGTCAGGGCCCTGGGCTGGGATGCAGAGAAGTGGGCTGGCCTGCATCCCCCCTGCCACCCCACTCACGGGTGGCAGTCTCCCCCTCACTCCGACGCTCAGGACCAGGAGCCTGGGTTTTGCTCTTGAACTGTTTGTTCGCTGCCTCACCCTGACCCAGGCCTGGGCTTGTTACTGAACTTTGTCCTCAGCTCTGGCCTGAGGGCCTGAACCCTTGACTGTCTCCTGCCCCACCAAGCTAATGCCCAACTCCCCTGACCTAAGAAGTGAGGCAGCCTGGTTTCCAGCCGTCCCAGAGAGGGGCGACCCCAACCGAACACGTCTTCACCATGCACATCAGCCACTATGACAGGAAGCACACAGCATCTAAATTAATCTGACTGCCACCTTGTGGATACCCATCGAGGTAATTTCACAGCCAAGCTATAGAAATAAATCTAAAAGCAAGTTATCTTGGAGACCAGAGCTCATGCCATTGCCTACCTTAGAAAGCTGGTTTGCTGGAACATTTTAATAAAACATTTAAAACTGGGTTAAGACAGCCTGTTGCTAATGAGGCATAAGAATGGGACAAATGGTATCTTTTTATTATTTAGTCTAAGGATCACCTTGTTTCCCATCTTTGGGTTGCCATTAAGTCACCAAAATGCCGTTTCTCGGAAGCGAGGACATTAATAAGGAAGCATGGAACATAATTCCACAGGCTTCCTGTAGATGGTTGACTTGTGTAATGCAAATACATTTAACAGGAGAAATTAAAAATACAGATTTTGTTCATGTCATGCTTCAAAATAACTTTAAAAAATGGAAGGCAAAGTTTTAACTTAAATAAAATGAGGGGGGAAAAAAGCAGTATTCTATAATAGTAACACCCCAAGAGTTCAGGCCCTAGTGTCGTAGGTACTTGGCAGACACACAGCAAGTCAGAATCCCTGCTGTGGAAAGCTTACAATCTCAATCAACAAGACAGACAAATGATGGGAGGACAAACTGAGGCACAGAGCCCCAGGTCAGTAATAAAATGTATTTCTCCTGACTCCCAGTCCAGTGCCTACCCCCTAAAACACACTGTCTCATCAATGGGAGTTCCACCTGGCTAAGGGACTGCAGGACTGGGCCTGAGCTGGCACAAATATGGAAAAGCATAAGCCATTGAGAATTAGCAGGGTCCCCAGCCTGTGAGGTGCTGAGCAACTCACTCTCCTTCCAGACCTGCTCTAGTACACAACGGACATTTAGAGGCACCCTAAATGGACTAATCTGATGTAAAATCATCTGACAGCCAAATCAAACCATCAAGCTGACGCTTGGGAAACAAATGTTGATTGGATGAATTTCTAGTTGTTGGTGTTTGTTGAGTGACAGTGTGGTGGAAAGAAATGCCTAGCTATTATTAACGTCAGTCTTGCTGGCAACAAGAGGGACATGTCTATCTACTCACTATGCACTGATGTAAACAAATGCAATGGGAGAGGACCCAGGAACGCTGGCTTGAGGATGGAGCGGAGAAGCGGAGAAAAGAAATGAGTTTCTAAAATAACTTCAGTTTTAGACACCTGATACCTGCATTTCATTCTGGGCTTCGTATTTCCTGAACAGTCCTGTGGAATTTGTATCTATAAAATACTCTAGCTGTATATAAAGGACAACTGAGAGTATGGAAAAAATGTCAATAGGAGTTGAGCACCGTTGGGCCTTGAGACTCTCCCCATTCCTCACTGTGGCAGGGGCCTGAGCCTAAGCACCATCTGGGAACTTCTCCCCAGCCTGAGTGCTCAGTATGGGACTCTGAACCCTGCTCTCCTTGTTCAGGTGGGATGACGTGTGTTGTAAAAGACGAGACTGCAACTGCAAACACAGTCATCAGAAATGATCGCTCTGGAAAACTGACCAATGGACGAGCTGAGGGGCCCCAGTATGGGGGTAGTGGCTTCTCCAAGAAAGCAGGAATTGACCTTGAGCCTGTCTCTGGTAGTGGGCTCTACTAGCTTCATCAGAGGAAAGTTAACCCCTCCAGCAGAAAGCACAAAGTGTGCCATGCTACGTCATGGGAGGAGGAATTCTTCTTAACTCCAGCTAGTATTCACCTAAGGCCCTGAAGTGTGAGGCTTGATTCCTCTGATAGTGTTGTCTTAGCTAGTGTCACTGAAAATGCCACTCTTATGCATATAACTGTCTAGTCCCTGCTTGAATTTTCCTAAGCTGTTGACCTCACTCCTGCAGCCGCAAGATACCAGTTAATGATATGCTGGGTAAAACCAATGATCCATTGTATCTCCTGCAAATGTGTTCACTGCATGTGATCCCTTTGGCTTGTCTTATTGGGGGAGGTAAATAGCATTGCCGGAGAGCTTGTTCTAAACCATTCGTTATTATCAGCTCTCTTGTTTTCTCTCTTCAGCAAACCAAATGGTTCCGGTCTTCTAGTGAGAAATTTCCCATAGAGCTAATCGTTTTGAGTGAGTCATCACTGAAGCTTTTCTATTATGATTATGTCTTCCTTGCGATGAGATGAGTAAAACTGAACATAATGTTGAAGGTGACAATGTAACATTAGTTTCCCACATTCTTATTAAATCCTAAGAATCTTTTCTTCTTCTTCGATCACTGCTGGGCAGGCACTGATCTCTTCATAAAGTTGACCAAAGATGTTTTTCTTGAGAGCTGCCAACTAATTTAGAATCCAGTTGACTACATTAGTAGATTACAGATGCTCCCCGATGTAGAAAAGCATTCCCTTCTGGAACACCGTGCGTAACTCGAATTTTACGTAAATCGGAAATGTATTCCGACCATTAGGCCAAAAAAAACCCCACCCCCCATTTCTAGTTTATGGAACTTTTTCCATAAACTCAGATTTGCGTAACTTGGGGAGTGTCTGTATAATGTTCCTTCCAATGTATAGGATCTTATGCTTGAATTTCATCTGCTGTAGTGTTAGTCAGTAACCCAGTTTTATACATACCTTTCACAATCCTTCATACCTCCCCTTGTCTTCACAGAATATCAGGGTTGGAAGGGACCTCAGGAGGTCATCTAGTCCAACCCCCTGTTCAAAGCAGGACCAATCCCCAGACAGATTTTTGCCATAGACCCCTAAATGGCCCTCTCAAGGATTGAGCTCACAACCCTGGGTTTAGCAGGCCAATGCTCAAACCAATGAGCTATCTCCCTAGTCTTGACTAACCCAATCCCTACAGGATTCCACACCACTTCCCTGGGGAAACTATATTCCACTGGCTCACTTCCTTTTGCACTAATGGGATAAAATCACACCATTAGAACCCATTCTGCAAGCAGCACTGTCATTTTCATGATATGTGAGAGGCAAATTGTATTAGTGGAACCTATTTTTTTTTTGGGTGCAAAAAACCTCACTGAATTCCATCAATAAAGACTATTATTTATATCCTGAGACTGTAATAACAAGCCCAGTTTTTGGAGATTAGTGGGCTAAAACATAGAACCCAATCCTAAAAGTGCAAAGAGCTTTTCTGGTCATTAGGAGCAGAGGGTGCTCAGCAGTGCATGTGGAAGGAGGTGCTTGGCTCTTAAAGACCTTCTCAGGGCCGCCTGGGGGGGTGAAGGGGGCAAGTGAGGCAATTTGCCTCAGGCACTGCAGGGGCCCCCATGAGAATATAGTATTCTACAGTATTGCAACTTCTTTTTACGAAAGGGGCCCCCGAAATTGCTTTGCCCCAGGCCCCCTTAATCCTCTGGGTGGCCCTGGAGCTTCTTGGAAATGAGATCTTACACCAGTGTAAGGCCATTGACTTCAAAGTGTTTCTTCTGCTTTATGCTGTAGAGCATGAGATGAGGGGGAAAAAACTCCTTTTGCCTTGAGTCTTACCCAAAATAGCAAGAGTGAAATTGTGACTCGCTATCTGAAATCTCTGAGAACACATTATCAATTTCTTACAGACCATGGTCCACAATATACGAATACAAAATAAGAATAAAACAAATCAAAGCTTTTTCATGGTTTGGGGATTCTGAGCTTGATATAACAAGCCCAAAGTATCTACAGTCAAGCCGTCTAGCACAGTGGTTCTCAGTCTTTTCCATACCAGGATCCCACCGCTAACCCTATCTCCCCCTCTGAGCTTACCAGAACCCTCCTCCCTCATTTGTAATATGGGATCAGATCCCCTGACACCTATTTGCAACTTCCCTGGGGGCCATGACCCACAGCTTGAAAATCCCTAGTCTATTACAATATACCGTTCAAACTATCACAATTAGGATCTTCATGCTTGCATGCAGACAACCCCTCAGAGCCTATCCTATCCTCAATTATGAATGGATAGGTGTCTGAAAACCAAATTGCCAATTGTAACTAGTTCATTCAATTGACACAGCAGTGACTCTGTGACGGAACTGACGGCTTGTGCAGAGGTGTAGAAGAGCTATTAGAATAAGACAGCAAAGTAATTCATTCCCCCTGCTTGGAAGTTGGTGACTAGTTCAGAGTATAGCACAGAGTGATTGTCAGGAGACGACTACTATATTTTATACAGAGTAATTACCTAATGGAACATGAGTTCAGAAAGAATGGGAAAGACATCTTGAAGGTTCTGGTAGACAGTGGGAAATATGTAGCTGAAATAACCTCTATCGTGGAATAATCTGAGACAGATACTGCGTCACAAGGAAAAGAGATGTTCTTCCGTGTAAGCAGTGTTTTTCCCAGGAATTGAAATTAAGGGGGGAACATGTTTGAATTTACAGGGGGGTGACAACCGACAAGGGGTGAGACCTTGAAGTTGGGCTGTATGGCACCAGAGTGAAAATTAAAAAAATATTTCATGACCACTTTATTAAAACTCATGTACTCATGAACTCATGTATTAAAATCATCACAAATTAAAGTTGACTTCTCCAGCCTACTATGAAGCACGACATCTGCATCTTTCTTATTGTAATTTTGCACAGCTCTGTTAATGAACTTCTTGAATGCAGCGCGTTCATCTTTGGTGGCCTCTCGTGTGTCCGACACGTCCAGTCTTTCATGATGTGTTCATGATCAGGCAGAAGGCGACGACTTTCAGAACACAAAATTCTATTCAATGAGGCAAAAGAACACTCAGCTGTAGTTTTTGTGACTGGGAGTAGTAAGAGAGAAATTCCTACTTCTTCCATCCCAGGAAACATGAAAGATTACAAGACAAATGCAGTGCTCTGTGATGTAACTCAAGCAGTTCTTTGGTTGTTGTAAACCCCTAGCACAACCAAGTAACCAGAAGCCCTTTTAATAATTGAGGGTGCTAAGGTGTGTGGGCAAATTACTGCCTTTATTATTCTTTTATTTATTGTGTGTCCTTTTAAGATACAGAATATGCAAACCTCAATGGAAATGTCACTCCAGAAACAACTAAGACTTTGAAAAAATCAAATAATTATAACAAATGGGAGATTATTTATAATGCTTGTCGTTGTTCATAAAGTGATGCAATGTGGAATGAGTATGAGGATTCTACACAGGATTCTATTCCTACTCCATTGCCAGTAGATATTGTTATGGGTTGGGTGTAACCCCCTCCGCCCTACACCCTTTCATTTAAGATAATGATAAGCAGGAGTCAAGCTCCTTTATAGAACCAGAAAGCTGAAACAATAGTGGCCTTTATCCCAGACACAGGCACATGTCTCTGCCCAAAACAAAGGTATATGTGAGGTACATGCAGATGGAGACTTTTGCTACTTACTGTTTGACGTTAAGTGTGTTTGTAGAAGAAAGGCAGACAGATGAGAGAAGGCAGAAAGCACTAGACCGAGCCTGAACAAGGACTGGGAGCCTGGTACTGAGAAAAGCCTAGAGACAGAGATTTTTTGGGCTGAGTGCTGGCTGAAAGGGGCTTGGAGCTGTGAGCAAAGAAACGGTTTCTTGCTGCTTGGTTGCTTCTGTTTCCATGGAAACAGGACGTGGTATATTTTTAGTAAATAAATGGGATTGCATCAGAGAAAAAACAGGTCCCACCATCCATTTCTCCTTCTAATGCAAACAACTGGCAGCATACGGAATTTGGCTAACGATTCGGGTCAAAAAGGGGTAACAATATCACTGAAGCCAAGAGCTTAGCTTATTTCAGAAAGGGTTGGACAGAAAAAGAATATCCAGAGCTATCGGGATTGAAAACACAACTCAAGAGCTTTGGAAGGGATATAAATTCTAAAGTTCAGGGAACAATCAGCCTTTCACTAATGGGGGGCGAGGAAGGAACTTTCCCCGACAGCAGGTTTATACAATAACTACCTAGTGCAGGTTTCTCATACCTCTCTCAAGAGGAGCAGGTGCTAACCACGGTTGGAGATAGGATTTGCTGCACTGCATCAGATCAGCAACCCTTCTAGTCCCATATTCTATGTCCTAGGATGCAATGAAGTTGCTACAAGAGCTTGCTGGGGTGTGTCAGTATTGCTTTATTTGTTGCGAAACTCAAATGCTGCAGAATAAAAGGCAGAGCCATGTGGCTGCCTCCTGGTAGCAGAACTGATTCCTTGCTGGATTATTTATCTATTTAACTACAGATTTGTTTACTGTTCTTTTCTTTCCCTCTCCCTCTGCAGGGATCTTGCAGAACTAGATGCTCCAACTTTTATGCCCTTCTTTTCCCCTGGTTTCAATAGTTCAGAGCCTAGAAGAACAAGAAGGAAGGGAAAAGCTTTGCCTTTTTATTTTTCCCTGCAATGTTCCTGGCTTTTTTTACACTGCAAAGGAAGGTTAACAGGGTATTTTTTGATCACTGGTGCTGCACATTTTGACATGTCCATAACTCATGGTTATGATGTCGTGCTGCTTGCCGTGTCCTGTCTGTCTGATTTGCCATTTTCCTCCGCTTTGAAACAGAAGTCTCCTAATTGTATATCTTCTTCAGTATCAGCTGTGGCATTTTGACACAGAGGATGGGTGATTTATAAGTCTCTTGGCTTCTGGGCACTTTTCAGCGCTGTTCTCAGATGGATTTGCGGAGAAACGAACAAACGATTTCTTGCAATTGCAATAGACCAATCTCGCCTGGTGAGAGACAAAACATTCTCTTGCATCTATGTAAGCATGTTGCCCTTGTACCTACCAGTATTCTACTCCCCGTCTCAGCACAGCAGATGGTTCTTTATCCATAAATCAGTTAAAATGAAGGGCAGGCATTTATTGGGGGTTGCCCTGGGGATTTGCAGACATGTTAAAGCCCTGGAGCCCAATTGCAGGTGCTGGTCTTTAACAATATATTTCCTCACACAACAGGAATGAGATGGTGTGAAAAACTCAGCTTAGTCCCCTGAACCCAAATCTGCAAAGGCCCCAGAAAATGATAGAGATTTTGGTCCAGACCCTCAGACATTTAGCCTCCAACTTCCATGGAAGTTAGGCACCAAAAGACCTTTGGGGGCCTGGGCCTTTGTAAAAAGGGGCTCTGATCCTGCAAACCCTTCCTATTGCAGGTAGCACGTCCCTCTGGGAGCAGTTCCATTGTCTTCAAGCCTTGGTAGTAAGGGTTTTCAGGACTGGGTTGTATGTTCTAGATCAGAGGTGAGAAAACTACAGCCTGCAGGTCGCATCCGGCCCATCAGAGCTTTTGATTGGGCCCTCAGCTCCATCCGGGGAGCGAGGTTGGCTTTTTTTCCTGCTCCAGTGCTCCAGCCAGGGAGTGTGGTTGGGGGCTTGCTCCACTCTGTGTGGCTCCCAGGAAGCAGCTGGCATGGTCCCCCTCCAGCTCCTATGTAGTATGTGGAGGCATGGTCAGGTGGCTCTGTGTGTTGCCCTCTCCGCAGGCGCCACTCCCACTCTCATGGTTCCCAGCCAATGGGAGCTGCAGGGGTGGTGCCTGTGGACGGGGCAGCGCGCAGAGCCGCGTGGCCGTGTCTTGGGGCTAAAGGGGGGACATGCTTCCAGGAGCTGCTTGCAATAAGCACTGCCTGGAGCCTGCACCCCTGAGCCCTCCTTGCACCCCAGTCCCCTGCCCCATCCCTAATCCCCTTCCTGCCCTCTGAACCCATTGGTCCCAGCCTGGAGTCCCCTCCTTCACCCCAAACCCCTCATCCCCAGCCCCATCCCAGAGCCCACACCCTCAGCCAGAGCCATCACCCCCTCTTGCACCTCTACCCCCAATTTTGTGAGCATTCGTGGCCCACCATACAATTTCCATACCCCGATGTGGCCAAAAAGTTTGCCTACCCCTGTTCTAGATACACTCCATCTGAGGTATGAAAGGTGTCTGTATTTATTATAGGGTCGGTCTGGCTCAGCTAATTATATTGCTGACATGAAAAGGGACAATCTCCGCTACCTCCAGATCCCCGTTTTTTGTTCAAAGCAGGGCTGTACTCCTGCTCTTCAAAGTCTCACACTTGGTGCTTATTGAAAATGGCAGACTGACAGTTATGGGAACTGAAATATTGTATGCATTGGATAGGTAAACACGAGCTGTGTCAGGGCAAGATCCCTCAGCACTATCCCATCCACTTATCTCCACCCTGCTGCTTTGGAGAAGCCACTTCTAAGACTGAAAGGATTCTATCCCCATTACTGATACACCCTCTTTCCCCCCCCACCCATGCCAGTCATCAGTTCTGTTTCTAACACGAGCTCTTCTGAAGATGGTGGCTATCTTTAGAATTTGCAAAAGGCGTTTTTGTGGAGCTGGAGTTTCTGCAAGCTAGGAAGAACGACCGAGATGTTCAGGAGACAGCAGCAATCACAACAGAGCTTGGGAGAACTTACTTTCGCTCGACAGACCTCATTGTATTCCTGTGCCGAATAGTGAAAACAGAGTGGAGATGCACACGAGTTATGAAGGTAGCTGAAGCGGGTGTGAAAACATCACGTGTGCAGCTCTGGAACTAAAGAACTCTTTGGACTACTCCTCAAAAGTCACCTTTCAAACACTTCCTCGCTGGTTGATATTTCTGGTAGGGTTAGAGTGAAGTATTCCCATGGTTAGGGCTAGAGGTCTCGAGGGTGGAGGCCTCTTGCTTTAGGTTGTTTCAACCGACTGTACTTAGTGAAGAAGATTTCAGTGTTTGTAGAGCCAGTACCTGAGCTATCACATCAGGAAGGTGTGGCTTGGGGAGGCCAGAGCAGATCTGATGCAGGGTCGAGATAATGGGTATGTACATGGCAAATGAAGGTGTCATTGTAGCTAGGGTAGGCACTCCATGCTAGCTTTAATTTAGCTAGTGCAGGTAACAATAGCAGTGAAGACATGGCAGCACAGGCGACAGTGTGGGCTAGCAACCCATGTGCAAGCCTGTAGGTACTCAGGTTGCCAGTCCACGCCACCATATCTTCACTGTTTAGGGTGACCAGATGTCCCAATTTTATAGGGACAGTCCCGGTCTTTGGGTCTTTTTTTCTTATAAAGGTTCCTATTACCCCCCACCTCCTGTCCCGATTTTTCACACTTGCTGTCTGGTCACCCTATCACTCTTGCTATTACCCATACTAGCTAGGTTAAATCTAGCTTTGTTATGCCTACATGTGCTACCACTACACTTTAATTTGTGGTGGAGACGTGCCTGATTGCCGGTGTATTCTGCCATTGTTCCTTCTGTCTCCTTTCTCATTCTTCTTTGTCTCTGTTTTGTGCTCTTGCTCTGCCTCAGATCATTTCCCCCAAAGCTGCTCATTTTTCAATAGAGTGTTTTAAAACAATGTAGCATAGTAGTATAGTCAGTAAAAAGAAGCTGCTGTTTAACTTGGCTCTTAATGTAATTATCTTTAGGCAAATGCCTCTGGTGAGTATGATAGCCACTTAGTTGCATAATTCCTTCCAGAGCCACAATCCTTAATTATCCCTGCAATCACATTTTTTTTTCTCTGTGTAATTATTTGTTAGCATACTAGTCTAGTGGAAGCAGTGTTGACAATGAAATGTGTTGCCTGTCTGCACTCAGAACTACTAAGTAAACATTCCAGCAACTGTAAAGGCTAGAATTCAAACTCCATTATTTAAACGAAGTGAACAAGGCAGATGATCCTGGTTGGATGAGCCTCTTCTCAGGTGCGAAGACCTTTTCCCCGACTTTCCTGCCCATTTTTAAGGATTTGATTAAAGCTGAGGCTAGGTGAATTACTTAGGAATACAAAAATAATTGCTCACTCTTCACAGATTTTTAAGGCCAGAAGGGATCATCTAGTCTGACCTCCTGCATAACACAGGCCAGAGAACCTCAGCCAGGAATTCCTGGATCAACTCCATAATTTCTGTCTCCACTATAGCATTTCCTTTAGAAAGAGACCCAACCTTGATTTAAAGACTTCAAGCAATGGAGATGCCACCAGCCCCCAAAGTAGTATGCAGCATGGAATCTGTTTGTTCATATTTGCCATACGATCTTTTCAATGTAGTTAGATTGCACAATGTTTATCCTGTATACACTGCTAGCTATGCAAAAGAAGTGGAATGGGAAACAGGAGCAAGTAGCCCTAAGGAGCATATTCTCCTACCTTTCATGGGTTCATATCGTTCATGATGATTTAGCGATTCTATGTTTGCTCCCTGGGATGAAGTACACACCTCACATTGACACTAAAAGGGTTAATGGGAAATATGGAGCCCACTTATGGTACCTGGCTGGAGAGAGAGCCAGGCCCACTGGAAGCTGAAGCCTGGCTGGGTGCAGAGAATAAAGGCAGAAAGCCCAGGTGAGAAGGAGGCTGTAGGTAGAAGAACTCTGCAGTCCCTCTGTGGTAGCTAGAGAGTGAAGGGACGGCTGAGAGAGAGGTAGAAATACAGCATGCTCAGGGGAGGGCTAGGCCTGAAGAAAGGCCCAGGTAGGAAGAAGTCAGGGAGGCAGCAAGGTGTCTATGGGAGCAGACCGTAGCTGCTTACCCCGGGATCCTGGGAGTGGGATGCAGAGGAAAGGGAGAGCCTGGATTCCCCTACCAGGGACCGAGCAGGGTGGTGTGAAAACACCCTGACCCAAAGGGGAGAAGGACTATAGAGTTCAGAGCCAGGCCTCCAGGGAGTCGTCACTCTGCACAAGAGCAGGAAGGTAACCCTGCAGTGCCTGGGAAGGGGTGCAGCGTCTGGAGGAGTGAGCCTAAGTCGGGGTGAAGAGTTATGTTTGTTTGATTTAGGTTTATTTGACTCCTTCTTTATCCCTGCAGGGGATGGGCTAAACATGACCCGGCTGGAGAACTGAGTCATGAGAAGATGCCGACCACCACAGAGGCCAAGCAGCAGTCAACAGATGTTAGAGACAAGAGCTGCCATGTCCAGCCACAAAGGGGCATGCCGTTGCTGAGTCATCTCTTCCACCTACACATCCCCTAATGAACAATGGCATAGATCCATTTTGGCCATACAAATAATGCTCCTTTATAAAGTAGTCAGACCTCTCAAGTGCACTTCATGTTGAGGATCACCACTTATTTTAGTCACCAGCTAACCTGTGTTCAATACAAAGCCACATTCTCCACACTTCTATTGTTGAAAACAATTGACATTGTATCCGAAATAAGGCAGAGGTTATAGAATTAAAGGGATGAATCCCACCGTGTATTAAATTTCCTGCAGGAACAATTTTTCGCATCCCTCATTTTAGGTCTTTGCCCCAGATCTGGACCTTGGTAGGCTGGGAGGAATGAATGTATTGCTCAGTTACAATGGCTATCAGGACAGAATTACATGTTACAGTCCATCCACCCATGACTTCAGAGTTCATGCTTTTACAATGCATGGCAAAGTGTAAGGAACTGAATCTCTCTGGCTAAAATGTTGCCTATAAAATAACAATGAAAGTCATCTTGTCAAGAAGACAAATCTGCCTTGGGACACACCATCAGGCCATTTTTGTTCCGTCCTGCCTTTGAACAAGGCTAAGTTTTAGTGCAAATAAAAGAAGCACTCACAAGCAGCAGAAACCCCGGGCACAGTGAGAATCAGCAAAAAATACAAGGAAAAATCTTCCCAAGTGATTTGAAGAGTCTGTATGCTGGAAGTTATTGGACTGTTAGTTGCAGTGCAGCTTCCAAACTTTGTGGTTCCAGATGCTTCAGCCTTAGAAATGAGCACTGTGAAGGACTGAAAATGAGGCAAAAACGAAGGATACGCTTGAGTGGTTGTTACATATTCATGAGTAAAGCTGTCAAAATTCCATTCCACTTCACCCTCAGTGTTTGTCTACAGAGGCAGAACAAATCACATGATAACGTTCAATGCCACGGGGAGGAAAACGTAGAACAAAGGAAGTCCTTCCATCTGGAGCTTGCCTTATCAGATCTTTTGAAGCAATGTGGTCTATTTCAACTAAGTATGAGGGAGGCTTGCCTTGTATGGGCCTGATCTAAATCCCATTGAAGTCAGTGGAAACACGCTTATTAAGTGGGCTTCTGTTCAGGCCCTTTGCTGACAAGGCAAATGTGATTGTTTATGGTACCGACACCATACTTGTGCCTTGCTGCCTCAGTGCAATTCTGTCTGATTTTCTCTCTGCTGCTGACCCTTGTTCTCCAGTTTCTCTGTACACTGGACAGTTGAGTCCAAGTCTCATACAGAGCTGTCTACAAAAAAGTGCTTCA
Source organism: Gopherus flavomarginatus (assembly GCF_025201925.1). Lineage (NCBI taxonomy): Eukaryota > Metazoa > Chordata > Testudines > Testudinidae > Gopherus > Gopherus flavomarginatus. The sequence continues at coordinate 18,109,075 of NC_066626.1, read as the reverse complement.
GAAACTATAATGCTGTATAACGACAACCATCTAAGAGTCAACATTTACCAAAGTTACTGCATTAATTTCCTCTCCTGAATATATATAAATAAAATGATACAAATTCAGACTTGTGACTGTAAAGTGAAATTGGCCTCCTGGAGAATTCCATCTGTGACTATCAAGGGAGAAGTTTATATATCAAGGGAGATGTTTATATATATTAGATTTCAGCTATCTGACAACCTGCTCCAGAGGAGTAACTCTTTCAAGGCTGTGAAAAATGAAATGTACAAGCCCTTTTTCTTTTTATTGAAAAGGAATTTAGTTTTAAGAACCACCAATACTAAGAGGCTGAGCGAGGGAAGGTGGTAGGGGAGTCAGATTAAAAGCAAGACAATTCGTCACCAGCTGTGGGAGTTCGAGCGCTTAGGACTCGACTGTCACAGCAGGAGCTGCTTTAAAATTGTTGATAACTTTGGGATGAAAATGGCTTTTCAACTAACTGGAAACTTAATCCTGAAAACTTTTTCTTTGACAACTTCATGTTTTTTTGGTTTTGACAACTGAAAAGACTTCGAGTGGTTTTTTGCTACAAACCTGAACAATTCCATGAAAAAGTCTGATGAAACGTCTGCCTTTCACACTGTTCATGGAAAACAATCTATATTTACCATAGCTCTCACTCAGCCATGCGAGGAAGTAAGAAGGAACAAAATCTCCCCTTACACTTCTTATTGGACCTGCCCCCTGTGCTGGGGACAGTAGGAACTACCTGAGCAAGTGCAAGGGGCAAGGGATGAGGGGGGCGGCAACTAGGAGGGGTCCTGGCTCCAGAGCAGGATGCACAGCAGGAGTAAACTGTTCCACAAAAAAGGCTGAATTAACTTAGGTCCAGATACTCAAGGCTATTTAGGTGCCTAACTCCCCATGACAAACTTTTGAGGACCTCTAGCTTACTGCTTACCCATAGCAAAGGGGAAGCGGCTGAGGAATTGTGACTCTCTAAGCCACATTTGTTTCTCTGGTCTGTGCCTGGAGTAGTGGAGCTGCATACGCCCCCTTAATCAGGTTAGATTGTAAAGTTACCATCCACCCTTTAGTTAATCAGGCATAAAAGATGCCCTCAGTCAGCTCATGTTATAACATGCACTCATGCGTACAATTAAACAATTGACTCTCATCAGAGAGAGATGCCATCAGAACTGAATGATAAGAGATCCTCACTGGAACGCACTCGGCTGTTTCCTTTTTCTTGTCACTCAGTAAAATTTGGTTTATCAGATTCTTGGATGAGAAACAAAAGCTCCCAGAGGGTGACACACCATCCTGCAAAATTAGGAGTAATGAGGTGCAGCCAGGTGGTCATTGGCACAGGTCCCAAGCTTGATTATTCCTTCAGGAACATAAATTTCAGACCACTTAGGCCTGGGCTACACTAGCGTGTGTGTGTTTGAACTAAGATATGCAACTTCAGCTACGCTATTTGCATAGCTGAAATCAAAGTATCTTAGTTCGACTTACCTGGCCGTTCTCACAGCGGCAAGTCAACTGCTGCAGCTCCCCTGTCGACTACGCTTACTCCTGCCAAGGTGGAGTACGGGCGTCGATTTGGGGATCGATTTATCGCATCCAGACAAGACGCAATAAATCAATCCCTATTACATTGAACACTACCTGCCGATCTGGCGGGTAGTATAGACGTACCCTAAGACTTGGCCCTTTGGTCTTAACCTGGAATGTCTCTGTGAATCTCCCTTCAGAAGAGACCCTTAAAGCGCCTTCTCTGTTTGGTTTTTTTTGTTTTGATAGAGTCAGACCTGGAGCAGACAACTTCCAACACACTCTCCTCCTGCTTGGACTTGGGTTTTCTGGTAAGTAGCTATATTCAGCACCTGCCCTGTCTATGAAATTGCTTTGCTGCAATTAAAATGAGTAGAACACAGAGACAATCCAGCAGTTGCTGATGACACATGCAAAGTGCTAGAACTCCCTTTTGTTTGTTGTTCTGATGAACTCTGGTTAAACACTGTACTATATCTCACCACCAGGGAACATCATGGCCACCTGGATTATTAAGAATCAGGATGAATGAGTAGCCGAAGTGTGTGTGTCATAAGAAAGGTACAGGTTGTACTTTTGGATGCCCTTTTCTCTATTTGATTTATTCATAGCAATTCACCATGACCCTCATTGTCCCGAGAATTGTATTGTGTTTTCTTAAATACCACGAATGACCAAAGAGTTCACCAGTGCACTCGCAATTGTGTCAATGATTAAGTATCAGCTGAAGTGGTTCAGAAAGAATCATGAAGCACCAAATACAAGTGACAGAATTTGAGCATAAGATGGAGATTTCCCTCATGGTAAATGGTGGATGGAGCCAGATGTTTTTTAGTCATACCACAGACATGACAGCCCCCAAAGCAACTCATTTTGGGTGAGTCCCTTTTCAAAAGTCTCCTTTTTCTCTATGTGTCAAGAAGAAAGGAAGTCCCATTATTCTGGTAAGACTGGTACTGTTGATAGGAGGATCTCACTGTCAATCAAAAATACTAAGTGTAGCTAGCAACAATTGACTTATCCCGACTTCTAAGGACAGTAGCTCTCTCTCAAGACCCTCTGAAATTTTGAATAACTGCTACATTGATGCAGTCTGATTATAACAAAGCTGATAATGCTGATTGCCTAACCACCGTCTATTCAGGAAGCAATACTTCTGTAGGAATGCCACTGCAATAGAGTCAGTCTGTGGTTAATGCAGTAGCACTTGAGTCATAGTTTACTTACAGTACATTATTCAGCCACTAATGACACTGTATGTTGTATAGAGTCCCTGGTAAGACAGGGAGTCAAGGCTGGAACTCAAGCTATGTAGAAGGTTTTGAAAGATTCTGATTCCATATAGCATGACCATGCTGATTTTTACTTGACCCCTCTCTACAACATGTGTACATGAACATGTGCACACTCATATATTTTAAAAGAAGATATGGAAAATGGATAGGTGGGTAATGTTGTCATGGCATCAGGGCTGGTGTAACCACTAGGAGAACTAGGCGACTGCTTAAGGTGCCAAGATTTGGGAGCACCAGAAAGGAGCACCCCCAAATATTTTTTTGGACTATTCCTGGAAAATGAATGAAAAGAGAAAAGTCATTGAACTTGCATTTTAACTTGTCGTTCTTCTCTCATACATTACAGCTAAAGCCTACACCAGCTCTGCGTTGCGGGCACAAGAGTACTGCTTCACTAAGGTACAAAGTTGCAATGACATCATTTTTCTCGTTGCGTGCAGCTATTACCCATTCCGACAGGCTATTTATAATGCTAAGTTTACTAGTTTTCAGAGGCTGTCAACTGAGCCTCACTATTTTTGTTGAGTTGTTTCAGATCTAGGACTCTGGCAGTTGCTGCTGCATCATTTCGCTAATACTCTGTGTCAGTTGTGTGTATGTTAAGTATTTGAGTGTATATGTTTATCATGTGTGAATATGAGTGTGTAGGTTGTTGAAATTTGTCATATTGATATTGTTAGTTGTTGTATGATGGAGTATCTGCTATTCTAATTTTATAAATTTTATTAACAATAATTGGATATTCTAAAGGTAGAATAAAATGTAGTAGATTTTGATATGAAGGAAGGAAATATAAGTGAACAATGCCACCTTATGCAGCATTCATTTTTGAAAGTTTATAATAAGTTATGCTCTGGAGTGAGGGGAGAGGGGGGCGCAACATGCAAGTTTCACCTAGGGCACAAAATATCCTTGCACCGGCCCTGCATGGCATGACAATCTGCTGAGTTCTGCAGATTGATCACTATATTTACAAACAGCCAGTCAGGCAGGTTTTGCCTTGCAGGCCTCTGTTTCTATTTTGTTTAGAACAAATAAAGTGAAAATCAGCATACAATTATCTCTGTGTGTGTGTCACTTTGGGAATCTAATCCAGCACAATCTGGGTGAAGATCATGCAAAACCACAATCTCATGGGGGAAATGAAATGTCAGGAAATTCCGCATTTGCTATGTGTAAGCATGTAGAAACCAGGCACCCTGAGGCTTGGCTACACACCAGGCAAAAGGCCAGTGAGCACCATGTGTTTAGAAGAACAAATCTTTAGCATTGACTGTTTACAGAAAGTATTTTGTTTCCTGTCTTTTGGATTGAGATTAAAGAGGATGCATCCACACTATCCAATGTAGAATCTATTTTCCAGTGCCAATGCAGCTGTATGAACACCAAAGGTGTAAGAGGTAGTGTAGATGGTGTTGAAATGCTTACACGACTGCTAGTGCCAGTGCAGCTGCATGACTTCTGGAAAAAGGGTGCCAAATTTTGTAGAGTAGGCAAGGCCAACCATTCTTAGAATTATATCACAAAGCACTCATGGAAAACAGACAAGGGCTGTCAGAAAATTCCTCCCAAGCTGTTTCTAGAAAGCTCTAGTGGCAGCGTTCATGTTAGTGACAGAAGGTTCTTCTGATAATCCTAGCCAGCTGTTCCAATCTTATTCCGAGTGTTTTAAAAATGTAGACGTTAACCCATTTGTGGACCCCAAACTTGCAAATTCAAAGCATGTGGAAACACTGCTGAAGCTTTCAGTCCAATTTTAAAGAGAAGTTGTCTGCTGGTGCCTGGGGTTTTCTGAATTGTTTCTGACGGGGTGTGTGTGTGTGTGTGCGTATGTGTATTATTTACACTACTAGGATATGAATAGAGGACCCACAGATACAAGGAATCTGCCATGTCAGATGAAGGAATTGCCACTCAAGGTGCAGTTGTGGGTATGAGGCAAAGGAGATTAGATTGGGAGTGGCAAGAAATAGATCTAGGTGATAGCATTATTCAGGATTAGTGGAGATTTCTACTAGCTGTGTACTTATGTGGCTCCCATCCCTGCAGAGCCTGAGTTAGTCACAAAGAGATCTTCTCAGTATCTCTGTGAGGGAGGAGGGTATTATGATATTTACTCTCAGATGGGGAATGGAGGTACAAGGCCACACAGGATGTCTGGGTCATACCTAGAAAATGACCCCTCGGGTGAAATCCTGGCCCTACTGAAATCGATAGCAAAATGCCCCTTGACTTCAATAGAGCCAGGATTTTATCCATCAGCAGCAGAGTTCCCAGTCATTGCCTCAGCCACAAGCCCATCCTTCCCAATTATAGTCTGGGCAAATTGTTATCACTTTACTGATACAAGTACTCATTCTGGCTTCAAGGTGTACTGGACCGTAATTTTTGAAAGTAGAACATAAATAACTGTCCCTCACCCACAGTTTTACAAGCAATGAATCATTTGTAAGTATATAGGTAACTAAATACCACTTTATGTATAGAGGCACACGAGAAAAGCCATGTATTTAGGGTTATCGAGCCAATGCCAGAGCTCCATTTGTCCCACTGTAAATCAGAGGACCTGCTTGGATCTTTACTGGTGTAAATGAGATTGTAATCTGACCCACCATACTTAAATCTTCAGAGATTTCTCTGCTGTTCCAGATACCTTTATTGTGAGTGATGCATATTGTGTAACATCTTACTGTAAGTTCTGTAGCATGATGGCAATATGTTCTGATTTTCCGGATGACCATCTCTGAGAAGTGAGCATTCAGAAAGAAGGTTTGGGAGTGGAGGAACACTTTTTAACAGTTGCATGATGACACCAATAACAGGATTTGTGTGTGCAACTGTCAAGGCATTGTTGTAAACCTTCCAATTTGAATAATCAGGATATATTGTTTTACATGCAACATTCTCATTAGTTGACAGAGATGCATGTAATCCTATAGTATGGAGAATGAGGCTCAGAATTTGTCCGTCTTCCTGTACTTTGAGAAGAGATACTGTACCACTCTGGGTTGTGAAATAGTCTGTCCTATCTGATGCTAAAATATCATGTACAATTATATGTTTTAGAAACAGCTAAACGTATAGACATGTAAAATGACGATGTTCTATGAAGACACTGCTTGTTGGCTAGTTAAGTGCAGTATATGAGAAGAACACAAAAAAACTTTGGATTTACCAAAATAGCCTTTCACACAAAGAAAATAACACTTTTTGCTGTAAAAGTAGCAATTATTGCAGCAGTATTTTATATATGCAATCAATCAGAGTGCTTTCAAGGTAATGAATGCAACTCACCATTCCACCTGTCGAGTTTGTTAGCTTGTTGTTGGTGGGGTTTTTTCACTTGGAAGTGTGTTTTATTTTAACTTGGCTGGAAGACAGAATAGCCTTATTTCAAACAGCTCTTTAAGTTTTCCCCTGTCAAACTATACATACAAAGCGACAGGAGCGGTCACACACAAAATGCAAAGCATACCCAGCTCTGGGTGGGCGCTGTTGGAGGCGGTGCCTTTTACATAGAGCAGGATATGTCAGCACATCCTCTTGAGCAGCTGGTCGATGAAGCCCCACCAGCAGATTTACTTTTGCAATACTTTGGAATTTGAAGCCGAGTGTTGCAACTCTTTATTGTACGACAACTGGGCCTGGGAAAAGAGTGAAATCTCACAGTGTAGGGCACAGGCCGTCCTGCCTGTGATAGAGAGAAGGTACAAAAGAGCTCACTGAATAAATGTTCTAAACAAACCTATCCACCCCTGGAAAGGGGAAGAGAAGGTAAAAAATATCTAGTTTCAGTATTGGTCATTCACTAAGGCAACTGTATGGTGGTGGACATGGTATAAAAACCTGTTACCTCAGAGAGGATGGCACACAAACCAAGATAAGCACATAAACAAATGTGCTGCCACTAACCTTGGATGAAGAGGAAGCATTAACATCCAAAAATGTCAGCGTTCGCTGGGAAACTTCAATGCCTCCTCAGGGACAAAGGCCTGGCCACTGTGAGCCAGGCATTTATCACCTCCAGACTGCGTTACTGTAACACACTGTATCTGAAGCTCAATGTTAAACAGTGCCCAGGCACAATCCAGTGGGTGCACAATGTGTCTGCTCTCCACTTCTGGGGTAGTGAGCATACCACACCTGAGCGTCCATGCCTCCAGGGCTCCCCGTCTGATTCAGGGGCCAGTTTAAGGCCTTCGTCCTAAATATCTTCAGAGCAATTTGTGGATGAAGCCTCAGCTACATTCAAAACTGAAATTTGATCTATGAACCCTGCAGATACAGTTGTGCTCCAGTGGAACAATATGGATCAGAAAGTATGTGAGAGCTAGAAGCAAAGAATTCTGGGTGGAAGGGCCCTGGCCAGTGAATGAACTTCCAGGGGAGATTAGGTAAATCCAAGATCTGACCTTCTTTAGGAAATGATGCAAAACCTGCCTTTCCACCAAAACAAGGAGAACACTGACCACGCTGACACCCCCTCTGCCACCGTCCAGGCCAAATAATAACCAAATCAGCCAACCTGTCGAATGACCACGTCCTAAGTAGAGTTGTTGTGCCTTCAAAAGGAGCCAGAGACTCCATTAAGTTCACAAGGGACTGTGCTATTGCTAATTGATTTTACATGGAAGATGGCTAGATATTAAGGTGATGGGTGGCAGTATAAAGCCCTAAGATAAACAGCGTACAAGACAGTACTTTTACTAACTATTATGTTTCAATTTGCTGAAAAATGTATTCAATTTCTTTACTTTAATAGAACACTTTTAAGTTGCCTATCTAAAATCTGGAGAATTGTGCACCTGAAAACTAGCTCTTGGGACAGTCAAGAAGACTAACAGCATTGTGCTTGGTTTTCTTTTTTTTAGTGAGTCAACGCCTCTGTCAGACAAAGCACCTATGGCATATGTATCTTCAGTCTCAGAAATCCCATTAGGCTCAGACGCACTGAGGGGTTTTTAGGAAACGTGCTCATTTTAAAAGTGGGGGAAGGGATAGCTCAGTGGTTTGAGCATTGGCCTGCTTTAACCCAAGGTTGTGAGTTCAATCCTTGAGGGGGCCATTTGGGAAGTGGGGATTGGTCCTGCTTTGAGTAGGGGTTGGACTAGATGATCTCCTGAGGTCCCTTCCAACTCTAATAATCTGTGATTCTGTGAAAGTACTCAGTTATTCTGCAGCCCATGGAAACTGTGCATAGTATAATAACTCCAGTGTTCCTGCAGCTGTTTATGAAATTAGGTGTGTGATGGATTCTCCCCAGGGTACTACTGAGCCCTCTGACCCACCAGCCTGGGCTCCCTCTCACACTGTACTGCTGTGACAAGCTGCAAAGCCCTCCAGCCTGCACATTCACACAGGTAGGGACACACCCTGCTGCAGTTACAAGTAGGGGCTATGACCAGCCATTCAGGCACATACCCTCACTGGAGTATAAACTCAAAATTATACCATCTTGTACTACACAGGGAATGGTACAGCGTAAGCTCATAAAATTCACCCTCTCCCTCACTTTGAAGAGGAATATGCAACAGCCTTTTGCCCCTGGGTTATGATTTTCATACACTTCACTCCAACTCACTGATTTAGATAAAGCAAAACCAAGTTTATTAACTAGAAAAGGTAGATTTTAAGTGATTATAACTGATGGCAAACAGATCAAACCAGCTAACCTAGCAAATAAACAAAAACTAAGCTTTAATATACTAAATAGATTGGATATGAATAGCAGAGTCTCACCATAAAAGATGATACAAGCAGGCTACAGATTCTTAAGGGGAAGCTGCCCTTGCTTTAGGCTAAAAATCCCTTTAGCCTGGGTCCACTTTAGCCTGGGTCCCTTTAGCACTTCCCCCAGTTCAGTCTTTGTTCCTCAGCGGTTTCCAGGAGTCTTCTTGTGAGGGGAGCAAAGAACCCTAGATGCTGTCACTCCCTGCCTTATATACCTTTTGCATGTTTCCAAAGCTTGATTCCAAGACCAGTTTGTGGAAAAACACTGACATCCCAAGATGGAGTCCAGAGACACATAGTGTCCTCACATGTCCTTGTCGAGTCATAGCAGCCATCACTCATAGGCTCTTTGGAGCATTCACAGCTCACCAGGTGGGAGGTAAGCTTCTCCTAAGGCCTAATGTTCTTTCCTAATGACCCATTGCCCTGAATAGGCCCTTCCTTACCCACTCTCTAGACTGAAAACATCTTGTCTAGTGGGTGTTACCCAGGTGTAACTACATTTGAGATACAGATACATAGTCAATATTCATAACTCCCGATAGAAAAATGATACATGCATACAAATAAGATAATCATATTCAGCAATTCATAATGACATCTCACATGGCTTATCATGCATAAAAGATATCATAATTATGTTCATCATCATATCATAATATCACTGTGAAGAATATCGGATGCATTGTCACAAGATGTACAATAGATTTGCATCTGATGTTTCTGGAGCTATGATGTGGCAGTTGATGGAATGTATGATAATGGAAAGCAGATGTCGTTCCCTCGAGGGAGAGAATCTCAGACAGACATGCTTGGTAGCTTGAAAATAAATGACTGTGTCTTGTCTCTGTTTTTGAAAGAATGGTCCCACAGTTGTCTACGAACCTTGACTCCATCACCCTGGACTCTCCACCTTAGTTGTATATGTGTACATTATTTTTTCCCCTTGACTTACTAGTGGATGAGACCCAACATTCTGGGGGCTGTGACTTCTTCTCAGTCTATGTGTTTCTCTGACATAGCTTGATTTCCCTAAAAGATTTGGAACCCAGGTCTATGGAGAGTGATCTACCTCTCACAACCAGTGGGGGAGTCTTAAAAAAATGGAGTCCTTGACCATCAAACATGTGGGAAAGTCAATGGAAAGTATATCATGTAGTGCCTTAGGGCTTCATCCTGTGCTAATGGAAGTCAATTGCAAATATTCCATTGATTTTAAAGAGGCAGGCCGAGGGCTTTGATGCACATTTGGAGCTTTCTGCTCAAGGAGTTTAGTGATTCCAGTAAGTCTGGCAGTGTCTGGGTATTCCCTGATGGATTCCTTTGTTCAATTATAGATGGTTCTCTTATAAAGAATAAAGGTAAACTTTCTCTAGAATTTTTTTTAAACTAACCTACAGAATTTTACAGCAGTGACACAGTTCTCTACTAACATCCCTAGACTGGTTTATAAATAGTCACCTATTCATTTCCACTGGGTTCAGAGTACTTTCTGTAGGCTTCATTCATATGACATGCTATCAGGCTACGGAACAGGATAAATGCGCCTGTGCTCAGAAACACACGGTGCAATTTAGAATATGTAGCAGGCTTTGCCTGGGTTGTGGAGAGGTTGCTTGTATTATGCCTCAGCATGCTGCAAATGTAAATCAGCATTGCTCCATTGAAACCAAACACCAACTGACACCAGCTGAGCCTCTGATTCACAAGAGTTTAATACCATATTTTACTACTACATAAAGCAACCTGACTCTTCATTTATCTGTAGCTGCTGAAATTGCTGGGGGAGAAGGGATATTGCTTTATAGAGCAGAAAGTGTATTGTTAATTTTTACTCATTACCTGCGTCATGCCCGTGCTCGGCTTACCTTTTAAAAATATATTAGCTATAGCCATTTTCATAAACATTGTGGATGTTCAAAAAGCCTATCCACATTTAGAACCAATTTGAATGTTTTCTTGGATGAGTCTGAAGAAAAGAAAGCAAAATGAGTCATCCCTTTAGCTGAACTCTCTTATTTATTTGTATGTTGAGAAGTTAGAATTATAACATGGAGGACACACAGGACTAAATTAGGGTTTATACTTGCCTAGTACAGAACACCGGTGATGGAAAGCCTTGTAGAGATGAGAGGTTTTAGGAGCAGAAAGTGGCTTGAGATCAGTCGTCAGGGCCAGCTTGGAAGAGTGTGCAATGCTGCACCCCTGGAGGGTCATCTCCAGTCGAGATTGAACCTGGGACCTAAGGATCTTAAAGCAGGAGCCTCTATTGGCTGAGCTAAAAGAATAACTTCTGTTAAACACAGCTGTAGCAGGCTGCCTCCGCCACCACAAGAGGGAGACAGAGCACCGCAGGGACTGGACAGCCGGGTGATGTGCTGGCTCAGTGTATCCCCTTAACAATCCACGCCAGCAGGGCTTTTATGGAGCCTGGGCCTCAAACTAAAGCCAGCTCTAGCTGAGCTGAAGGAGCAGAGAAGGGAATGGAGAAACACAAGGGGGTCTGATTCTATGCTGCATCGCTCAGAAGTGTAATCAGTGTAAGAGCAGTACAGAAAGCTGAAGATGGATGCTTCGTCTACTTGCAAAATCACTAATGAATGAAAATGAGAAGACTGCCTATAAAATGAGATATTGTTATCACGCTGATAACTAATGCTTTGGGATGCATTTTCAGAAGATCAGCCTCCTTTATGCAGCACAAGTTGCATCTACAATATTTACACCCAAATTTATTTTTTTCCTCATAGTTAAATGGCTGGCACAAGTCTGAGCAATGGCAGGTGCTAATTGGGTAGTTAGAGCTGCCTCTACTATTCACAGGGTGGTGCAAAATTGTAAGTACAGATTTTATAGGTGCTAACTGCACTTGTGCAGAGGGAAGTTGGACCTCCCCGCAACTGGAAATATGATTGTGTATGTATGTCCAGTCATGTCATTTCCCCACAAGCCACTCAAGCAATTATTCTCTTTGTTCCACTTGAGTGGTACAAACCTATATGTAACATCTAAGTGAGTTCCATATAGGGAGCGTGGTTTAGGTGCGGGACTGAAATGAAAGCATCCTGTTCCATATATTAAAATTCACATGCATATAAAATATAGATTTAAAAACTAATGACAGTGTCATAGTCTGAGCAGGTCTCCTCCTCCCCCACTCTGTGTATAATCTGAACTCACCCTTTCCCTAGTGTTCGGCTTTATTGCCACTGGAAACTACTGTAACCCATCTCTCAAGCTAGACTTCTCCCAGATTTGGCCTCTTACATCTAGGATGGATTTAATGAACTGTTCCTGTCACAAAGACTCAGCAGGAATCAGTAGGCATCTCTCCCTGTGGTGTCCAACAACTGCTGTCTGTCAACAAGAGAGACTTGCTGCCTTGTTGTACCCAGACGCACATGTCTTCTCCACAAGGGTCACCGTGAATTATTCATGTGGGATCTGCCCTCAACAATGGGCAACCAAACAGCAGCAACAACCCCTTAGCAGTCGAGCAAACCTCTCACTTTTACATTGTCAAATCTACTTTTCTTCTCTGGCTTAAACAGAATCTGGCAGAGGAGCCAGATACAAAGCTGTTCTGGTTAACAAATACATGCAAAAACTCTTTTGTGCCTCCTATTATATACTCCACCATAAACTTGATATCCTTTCAGTCAATGGTTTAACTGTTTCACCCACTGTAAGAGACGAAACACATTCCAAGCTCATCTTTTTCCTGGCTGCTGCAAAGTGGTGCTTTTCCGAGGCTTGAAAACAATGTGACTGGCAGTCGATGTTGGTAATGAATATCTCCCCTAGAATAAACTCACATCTGTGCTTTTCTGGTGTCAGAAAGGGAGCTCTGTAGGTTGACAATTAGTCAGTCAGTGTTGCTATGGCAATTGGAGTTGTGAAGGAGGAGGCTGGCAGTGGCAGAACGACTTAAAAATATAAGGCCAGTGAAGGAATTTTGTTTTCATCTTTATTTATTTTTTGAGACTTTCTCTTTTTCGTAATAATCTTAGTCTGAAGTCTCCCCTCTGCCCATCCTTTACACATAGCGATTAAAAGGTCACATTATTCTAGTTCATACCACAGAAACTGTGCTTGTATTGTGGGGAATGTGGATGATAGGCACAAATATAGCAACAGGAGGTAAGGCAGAAAATAACCAAGAGGAGGTTATAAGGTTCAAAAGGAGGAATTTTTAATCCCATGAGGTCCCATGAAAAATAGAATTAATTTACAGAGTTCAAATTGCAACCATCATACAAAATAGTCACCCTTTTTACAAAACCTTGGTATTGCCAACTCTAGTGATATTTGGTGTTTTTCTTTACCTGATTCCAGCAACTGAGCATTATTATTTGAGAACCTCACTTTTTTTATTAAATGAAAGCTAAGTTTCTAGCCCCCATTGTTGCAGAGAAAGCATAAAAATGTGACCCATAAAGGCTCCAACACCAGAAGGCAAATAAAAAGAACATCAAATTTGGGCTGGTTGAAAATTTTCTGTTAAAACTGTTTTAGATGGAAAATTGGGCTTTTGACTAGATGAAATATTTTGCATAAAGTGTCTGTTTTCTGTGGAAGTTTTCAATTGTAAAAAAAAATCAAATACTAAAAAAAAAAGATTTCAGCAGAAGACTGAAATATTTTGACTGAAAAAGTGACTGTGGTGCATCAGTGGAGTTGAACTTTATTTGCCTCATGTCCCATTTCTCCTCTAGGGGACATGCTGTGCAGCAGGATTTCATCTCCTATGACACATCGTGACCATGGGATGCTCATGAGCCACTGCCTCCCCTCACCAAAAGGTTAAAAAACATAGCACACCATGGGAGACGTAGACTAACTAGGGAGCCTCACCAACAGAAGAGAATGGGAGCATGAAGCACCCAAACTACTACTCCCATAAGCCACTGCAGCAGCATTTCCAAACTGAAATATTTTGGTTTTCTACCTTTTCTTCTTTCTCTCTGAAAAGCTGAATTTTTCCATAGGGAGATCTAAGTAGCTCTAAATCATTACCTGCACTGAGCTACTAATCTAGATTGATCCAAATCAACAGCTTGACCCCTACGCTGAAGTTAGAACAAGCTTCTAGGCTAGAGTGAGCGCCTGTGACTTGACACCAACTTTCTATTGGCTACAACAAAAAGAAGAGTGTGGCCAATCAGCCCGCTTCAACTTTCAGTACAGACTTTTCTCTATCCTCCTAATTTTTTTTTAAACGTATAAAACATTTTTCTTTGCTGTTAACACACTTTGCCACCTTACTACTTTAAACAAGCTCGTAAGCCAACAGGTGACAAAAAGCCTGGGGTAGGTATATAAAAAAAGGTGACTGTAACAGAAGGCTAGGTGTTGGGGGGTATGGAATGGAAAGTTACAATAGGATCATAGGAGTAGCTGAAGGGAAAAGAGTGGGTGAATCTGCTTAACCTCTTAGATGTCTATACACAAATGCAAGGAGTATCATGAATAAACAGGAAGAACTGGAAGTATTAGTACATAAACCAAATTATGACTTAATTGGCATCACTGAGACTTGGAGGGATACATCTCCCAATTGGAATATTGGTACACAGGGGAAGGCTTGTTCATGAAGGACAGGCAGGAAAAAAATGCAGGAGCTGTTGCAGTAAATATCAAGAATATACACACTTTTTCTGAGGTCCCGATAGAGATGAGAGACAGACCAGCTGAAAGTCTCTGGATAGAGATAAAACAGGAAAAGACAGGGATGACATCATGGTAAGGGTCTGCTAGATCATGAGAAATATTCAAAACACAAAACTTGCTAGTAATGAGGGATTTTAACTACCCAGAAATCTGTTGGAAAAGTAACACAGAAAAATAAAAAATGGCCAGTAAGTTCTTAGACTGCATTGGGCACAACTTTTTGTTCCAGAGAGTGGAGGCAGCAACAAGGGGGACAGTCTTGATTCTTGACTTGATTCTGACTAGTAAGGAGGAAATGGTGTCAGATCTGAAGATTGAAGGCAATTTGGACGATAGTGATCGTAAAAGGAAAGATAGAAGTGAAAGGAACAGAATAAAGACAATACATTTAAAAAACCAAACAGACTTTAACAAAGTCAGAGAACTGGTGGCTAAGATCCCACGGGAAGAAAATCTAAGGGGAAAAGGAGTTCAGGAGAGCTGGCAGTTTCTCAAAGAAACAATATCAAAGGCACAACAGTGAACTATCCTAATGCAAAGGAAAGCTAGGAAGAGTAGTAAGATGCCCTTTAATAAACTGAAAATCAAAAAGTACTCTTACAAAATGGGGAATCATGGATGAGTTGCTAAGGAGAAGAATAAAAGCCTAACCCAAGCATGGACAAATGAGTTACACCAAGCAAGGGAAATGAAAGGCAATAAGAAGAGGTTTTATAACTACTTTAGGAGCAAGAGGAAGACAAACAAAAGTGTAGGCACACTACTTAGCTTGGAGAGAGAGCTAATAACAAATGGCATCAAGAAGTCAGAGGTGTTTAATACCCATTTTGCTTCATTCTTCACTGAAAAGGTTAATAGTGACCAGATACTCAACACAATAAATATTGATAACAAGGGGGAAAGGAAGACAAGACAGAATAGAGAAAGATCAGGCTAAAGAATATTTAGATAAGATAGATGTACTACAGTCAGCAGGGTCTGATGAAATTCATCCTAGGCTACTTAAGGAACTAGCCTGAAACAACTCAGAACTGTTAACAATTATCTTTGAAAATTCATTGTGGATTAATGAGGGCCCAGAAGACTGGAGAACAGCAAACACAGTACCTATCTTTTAAAATAGGACATGGGGACTTATAGACCAGTCAGCCTAACTTCACTACCTGGAAAGATACTGGAACAAATTATTAAACAATTGATTTGCAAGCACCTAGAGGAAACAGGGTGATAAGTAATAGCCAACATGGACTTATCATGAACAAATCCTGCTGAACCAATCTAATTTCCTTCTTTGAAAGGGTTACACACCTAGTGGATGGGGTAAAGTTATAGATGTGATATATCTTGATTTTAGGAAGGCTTTTGACACAGTCCCACGTGACATTCTCGTAAGCAAATGAGGGAAATGTGGTCTAGATGAAATTACTATAAGGAGGATGCAAAGTTGGTTGAAACACCATACTCAAAGCATGGTCATCAGTATTTTACTGTCAGACTGGGAGGGTGTATCTAGTGGAGTCTTGCAGTGGTCAGTCATGGGTCTGGCACTATTCAATATCTTCATTAATGATTTGGTTAATGGAGTAAAGAGTATGCTTATAAAGTTTGCTGATGACACCAAGATGGGAGGGGTTGCAAGCACTTCAGAGGACGGGATTATAATCCAAAATGTCCATGACAAATTAGAGAATTGATTTGAAATTCAATAAAGAAAAATACAAAGTACTACACTCATGAAGGATGTATCAAAAGCACAACTACAAAATGGAGAATAACTATCTAGGCAATAATACTGCTGAAAAGGATTTGGGGGTTACAGTAGCTCACAAATTCAACATGAGCCAACAATGTGATTCAGTTACAAAAAAGGGTTATCATCCTTCTGCGGTGTTGTACATAAGACACAAAAGGTGACTATCCCGTTCTGCTCGGCATTGGTGAGGCCTCAGCTGGAGTACTGTGTCCAATTCTGGGAGCCACAACAACAACAACTTGGTGTGTTTAGCCTTGAGAAAAGAAGACTGAGGGAAGACCGGATAACAGTCTTCAAAAGTGCTCTTACAAAGAGGACTGTGATCAATTGTTTTCTATGTCCATCAAAAGCAGGGCAAAAAGTAATGGGCTTAATCTGCAGCAAGGGAGATATAGATGAGGCATTAGGAAAAAATTGCTAACTCTAACAATTGTTAAGCATTGGAACAGGTTTCCAAGGGAGGTTGTGGAATCCCCATCTTTGGGGGCTTTTAAGAACACCTCAGACAAACACCTGGCAATGATGGTTTAAGAATACTTGCTGCTGCCTCAGTGAAGGCAGCTAGACTGGATGGCCCTGAGATCCCTTCCACTCCTATATTTGTATGATTCTGTGTCTGTCCAGGTGGAATAAGAGACCACCAGACAACCAGAATTAAAGTGATATAAGCAGCTAATATTTAGCAGCCCTCCTCCCTTCAAAAGAGGGCCATAGTGCAGTCCTCATTGCAATACTGCATTCCTAGCACCAGAGGGTACTGGGTAAAGTTATAAATAGCAGCTGGTGCAAACTCTCCTCAGGTGACCCAAAATGCAGTCTAACAGTCATCAGCAAACACTATGGCTTCTCATGTCTTCAGGAAAAACTCCACTGAAGCACCATTCCTACATAAGAGTGTGGAAATCTGTATTTTTTAAGGTGAGAGTAATTAAATTAAGAAAAGAGAAGCCATCTCTGAGTATGCAGACCGTAGCTGTGTTCTTCTTGAGACTTTACACAGAGCTCAAACAAGAGGTTTTAATACAAATAACATATTTTGTCTCATTGTTTCTTTTTGCTCCCTCCTCAGTCTGTTGTCTCTTCTGTTGTACTCCAGTGGTAATCTCTTTGATACAGAGTTTTTATTCTGTGTTTGCACAACATCTAGCACAATGAGGTCCTGGTTTATGACAGTCCTCCTAGAAGCTATAGTAATATGAATAATAACACATTTGTTCAATTAGTTCTCTCACAGATATGTTCCTGGGGTTTCCATATTACCTGTAACATCTTACTCAGTTATAATAGTCACCCTGTTGGGAGACAGTGGGTCTGGAGTAATGAGCCCAATGTCGATAGTCTTCTCTTTCCTCCTACAGCCTACAAAATGGGATTTTCCCACATTTTTAAAATAATTTTTACAATCAGCTTCCGTATAGTTTTGGATTCAGGAGACTCAATATAGTTTCTGTGACCTCCGGGGAAGCTGCACTTGCACATCCTTGAGCAGGATGTGGCTGTAGGTTGTTTGAATTGTTGTTGTATCTTGGAAGGAATAAGAGCATTTCCCAATATTTTTTAAAACAGCTAAAGAAATGGACTGATCTGATTTAAAAAACAAGAATTATTCTGAGCACTGACTGTAATGCCGTGTATTGTAATTCACAGCTCAGAATGCTGGTGGTAGAGATTAAAAAAAAAAAAAAAAAAGATTTACCAACGGGATTTACCTAGGAGTGTGGAGGATTCTTCACCCCTTGTAGTCTTTACATTGGGACTGGATGCCTCTTTAAACAATATGCTGTAGCTTAAAAAGAAGTTTATGGGCAAAAATTATTGGGTGAGGTTCTATGGCCTGTGGTATGCAGGAGGCCAGACTAAATAATCATAACAGACCTTGCTGGCTTTAAAGTCTATGAATCCATCCTTCAGTTTCAGGTAATTAATCTGAGAACCAAGGACCTGCTCCCCATGTTTTCAGATGCCAGGAGAATGGGGTTTCCAAGATACTTGCTGGTATCCCTGTTTAGAAGGAGCTTTAAGAGTGAATGGTATCTCGGCATGGTTACAAAGCAAAAGACCAAATGAGGTTGCACATGGTATAATCCAGTTATAGTTTGTGACAGTGTTTGATGCAGATATTTCTGCACCTGCTCCGGAATTTGTATTTCCTGGGGTGTTCCTTCTTCTGCATCTTGCAGTTTCCATCAGCAAAGCTGCTAGAATAAAACATGCATTTTATTATTTTTATGATTATTTATTATTAGGGGCCCACTCCTGGATCATGCTAGGAGCTGTACGAATACAGAACAAAAACAGTCTCTGCCCCAAATTGTTTACAATCTAAGTATAAGATCAGACAAGAGATGGATATAGACTGGGGAGTACATGGAAACAATCAGACAATATTGGTCAGCATGATAGCCAGTGGTGTCAGCAGCCTAACAATTGTCTAGACTTTTGTAGCCGTCATGGGAAAGGAGAATTTTAAGGGGGGAACAATCAAATGGGTTTTGCAGATGGTTCTGGGGAGACTCTTCCAAGTGTGAGGGGCAGCATGGGAGAAAGCACAAAGGAGCTTGTTTGAAAATGTAACAAGTTGTCTTTGGTGACTGGCCTTGTGAGTTGATTGGAGGTGGGAGTCGACCTCTCGATACTGAAAGAGAGAGAACAGGTAGGGTGGGAACAGACAGTGAAGGGCCTTGAAAATGAAGGCAAGTAGCTTATGTTTGATCTGATGGAGAAAAGAGAGTCCAAGGAGGGAAGCAAAGAGAGGGGAGGCACAGTTCTCCTACCCTTCAGTCACCATCTTAGCAGCAGCATTCTGAATAGAAATAAATGGGGCAAGATGGCTGTGGTCAAAGCCAAAGAGGAGGATGTCACAGTAATTGAGCTGTGAGATGATTCCTGTGTGAGTGTCTGGATAAGAGTTTTAGCTGGGTGGATGGAAAGGAAAAGCCGTATCTTAGAGAGATGTTTGAAGATTTGTGTCTGCAAGACTTAGACATAGCCCGAATGTGAGGATCTAGAGAGAAGTCTGAATCAAAGATGATCCCCAGGCTTTGTGCCTGAGTAACCAGAAGGATGGTGGTGTTATCCACAGTGATAGAGGAAGAAGGTGGTGGAGAGGACTTTACAAGGAAGACCAAGAGCTCTGTGTTAGCCATGTTGAGCATGGGTTGATGGCTAGCAGGGTCGGCTCTAGGCACCAGCAAACCAAGCACGTGCTGGGGTGGCACATTTTCAGGGGCAGCATTCCAGTCATCTTTTCTTTTTTTCCTTCTGGTGGCAAAAGCCTAGAGCTGGCCCAGACAACAGCAGGGGGTCGTGCATGGTGGTGCCCTGGGGCTGCTGTGGTTTGCATCATGGGGGAGCAGCACCTGCACCTCATGGCTGGGCCAGGCAGGCTCCGAGTGAGGGACACTCGGGCTGGGGGCCACCCCGCGGGGCACATGGAGCTGCCTGCAGGTGCCGCAGGGTGGCCACCCCCCAGCGCCGCAGCCGAAGCTGGGCCAGGCAGCCCGAGGGACTGCGGCAGGGCGGCCAGAAGCAGCAGCTGCAGCGGGGCCATAGAAGGCGGGGTGCTGCCATGTGAGGCCTGCATCCCGCTGTCCAGGGCTCTGCTCCCTCTGGGGCTACCCTGCCCTGGCTCCTCAGCCTCCTGCTGGGCAGTCGCCCAGCTCTGCCCTCCTGGGTCCTGGCTGGTACTGGAGGTGGGAGCCCTTGCTGGAGGGACCATAGGCTGAGGCGTGGCCCAGGAGCCCCGCTGCTTACTCCGACCCTGCTAGCGCTGGACCGACTGGAGGTGAGGGGGGAGCCTAGGGCTGGGATGGCAGGGGGTGCGGGTGGGATGGGAGGGGAACAGAGCCCAGAGCTGGGACAGCTGGGGGTGCAGGTGGGGAAGGGCACTGGTGGGGAGGCGGTGTGAGAGCCCAGGGCTGGGGTGGGGGGGCAGCCAAACATTTTTTTGCTTGAGGAGGCAGAAAACCTAGAGCCAGCCCCGATGGCTAAACATCTGTGAGGCAGGCAGAGGTTCTAGTATGGGCAGAAGATAATTCTTGGAACAGAGGCAGATCTGTGAGTCTATAACTCAAGTGTCTTTTCTTAGTAATGAGCCTCTGTCAGAGGAGTATTATCTTAAAAACAACAATCAAGAGACAGATGTGTTTCAAGACAGATTTTAATTCACCCAGAACTTAATTTACCCTGCCCCTCTTGTAAGATATATAGCAAGAAATGGAAAGAAAATATAAACTCCTTTTCCACCTGCTAGGGTGTTCTCAACCATTGAGAATTTTATAAAACCAATATTCGGACAGAATCCGAAAAAAAGCCTATGAAAGGATTTGGAATTGCCTTGCACAATTAAATGTCACCTATTTTTTTTTTTAAAAAAGCTTGAGAAAGCCAATTAGATGCGTAAATCTCTTGTTCTTGACAATGAACTAGCAAATAAACTCATTACCTTGTACTGATGTGCAAATCAGTTCCCAAATACTGTCCAAAGGATCTCTCAAAAGAGCTAATTTCATTTTGCATTTATTTCCTGTCTCATTAAATTTTCCTTTGACAGGATGGAAAAACAAATGTCATTAGGTACAACCTGGACAGAAAAACAATTTGTTATATCACGGGGATGTAAGCCAGACAGTACAACAAAATAACTTTGCAAGTTATTCTTTTTTAATGTTTGACCAAACTCTACTTATTAATAAAAGGGCATATTGTTCTCAATTTATCTCCTTCATCTCATGATATGAGACATGTTTTGATCAACCTGTGTATATCCGTTTTGCTCAGGGTAGATTGGTTTGCCATGGCGTGCACCATACTATTTTATTTTGCGGAGAGAGCAGATCTCAACCGTCCTGTCTGGTTAGAAAGGCAATAGCAATTCTCCTCACCAGAGTATAATTGTATATTTTAGTAAAAGCAATACAAACAATTATGTAGGTTGTCATCTAAAGTTATAGAGAGAGAACCACTGTGTCCATTTATTCACAGATCAGTTACTACCCACAAGACCATGGGTATCAGAGAGATAATTTAGACAGCTATTGTCCTCATTTTATATGTAGATTTAGGCCTTGTCTACACTATGCGGGGAGATCGATTTAAGTTATGCAACTTCAGCTACGTGAATAAGTCGACTTACTGAGATCTACTTACGTGATGTTGACTGGAAACACTCTCTTGTCAACTCCTCTTGCACTTCTTGTTCAGGTGGAGTGCAGGAGTCGATGGGAGAGCGATTGGCGGTCAATTTAGTAGGTGTTCAGTAGACTCGCTAAATCGACCACAGATGCATTGATCTTGACGCATCGAACTCCCTGCAAGTGTAGACAAGCCCTAACAGTTCTGGCAGTTGTAAGCCACTCCAAATGTCAAAAACAGCCTTTCAACTTCATCTTCCCCTCATCAGACTCTGTTCTGCAACTGGATATGTCTATACACTCAGACTGAACTTATAAACAGACATGCTATGTACAGGTCAAATTTGTAGATATGGGCTCTGGCTTTCCACTCAAATTACAAGGCTATAAACTTGCAAAATTCAGTCTGTACCCATTTTCCTCTGGTAAATAAAACCCACAGGTCCAAACAAGTTAAGAAAAGCAATGCACCAAAAATGACAACTAGCAAATGGGTCAGGAAAAGCACAATCTGTTGCAAACAAAAAGCTAAAGCCAAATCCAGTTCATTGTTCCAACCAACAGTTCAACCAGCTATGGTCATTTTGCACCAATGAGTGCTTGACAGGATCCAAGCACAGTTAAAACAAACTAAAATTCTAACTTTGCCAACGTAGTCACAATATTTTTTCCAGCAATAAAGAAAGCTATCTGCAATTCCAGCACTCTGACATAGAGTGGCAGGGAGAACCTCTTGAAGAGCTTCCATTTATTCAGCGGGCGAGCTGCTTGGATGAGTTCTTGACAAATGAGAGCACAGATCCTCTGGAGAACTTCATTAGTTAGGGTAGTGCTCAGAATAAGGAGCAGGACCCTTTCTCCCCATGAGAACTCAGCTGAGTCCCTAAAGCAAGACACAAATGGTGTAAAGGCTGAGAACGTTTTATCAGAAGAACAAAGGTCATCATCACAAACATTAATGAAGAAAGAAAAGCCAATTAGGTGTTCCAAACATAGATCAGATGCATGCAGGGCTTGCCTCTGTTAAAATCTCTCTAACTGGGGTGGCACTAATTAACAAGTAGAATTCTGTACTGCTTTTCGCCTCTTTGTAGCTGAATTAGAAGAAGAAAAGGACAAGATATCTGAGGTGTTCAGAGATGCCGGAGTCCTCCACCCCAACCCTCTTGTCTGAGCAATTCCTTTTAAAAACTCTCATCCATAAGACCTGCATTTTTTTTTAAAAGGTGGATTGTAGTGTTAAGTTTCAGATCCAAATTTCTCCCACCTTCAGGACTGTTTGGATCTGGTATTTATGTTTGGGCCCATATCTGGTATTTATCAAAGTTAAAAATGGTGAAAGTTGGGTGCCTGAAGTTCGGCCTTCAAATGTATATCTAGGCACTTAATTAAGGGCATGATCCTGTTCTGATTCAAGGCAATGAGAAAACTTCCATTCATTTGAATTTTCACCCCTTTTTTCTATTTCAAAAATGGACAATAGCTCAGGGGACTAATTTGTCTCTCAAAGAATGTCATATGCAAATGAAAGTGAAAGGATATTGCTCTTCTTCCCATTATGTATTAACTATGTATTTGTTACCAAGAACATCCACGATGAACTAGTTACTGTACAGATACATAAAGGAAAGCAGAGTCCCTGCCTGGAAGAGCTTACAATTGAACAGGGACTTGGGAGATCGAGCGTCAATTCCTGTCTGTGCCACAGACTTCTGGTGTCACCTTAGGTAAGTCACTTAATCTCTGTGCCTTAATTCTCCATCTGTAAAATGGGGATAATAGCACTTCTGTTCTCTTTCTATGGGTTTGTACAACGCCTAGCACAATGGGACCTGTCTTGGTTGGGGCCTCTAGGTGCTACTGGAATGGAAATATATAACTTTTTATAATATAATAAGAACTATAAAACTATTGTAATTTTCCCTCTGCCTTACCATTATTTGTTAGTGATTTCTTGGGGGGTATAACAGCAGAAGTAGGTTATTAGGGGGCATTTGAATATGGAGAGAGGACTGTTTGGGTGCAGCTCTGATGCTTTTCACATGGACTAATTGGGAAACTTGTGTGATCAAAGATAGCATATTGGCTGCTGTGCTCAACCACGGCATTACTGTTGTCTTATTAAGAAAATACAGTAGTTTCTGTCTGACATTGTTGTACAAAAGGCAATTATTGCTGTACAGCACATGTAAGCCTGTGTAATATCACCGTCTCCTATTACATTGTTTAAGATAGTTCAGTATAATATGTTGCTCTTGCCACTCAGTTGTTCGAGCACAGAGGTCCTGTGCTGCAGCACAAAAAGTGCCCATCTCTTTCCCACCACTTACTCTTCATTTATGTACCAGCATCAGTGGTGCTGGAACAATTTGTACAGTGGGGGTTCTGACGGTGTATTTGGGTTGTTGTTAATACTTCAAGCCAGGGGGCACAACAGCATCCCCCCAGCACCCCTAGTTCCAGCACCATCATTTGGAATAATACAGTTCTTCTAATGATCATTTATTTAATGAGTTATTGTATGATCATTGCAGTACCCTCCCGTCACTTGTGTTTAATATGAAGCAAGAAACATGACCATTACTTTCAACTAACCTGCCCAGAGCTCTAAAGTTTTAAAGACCTGACTGGATCTGGGACATGTTGATGTTTTTCACAATATCATTATCTCAGGAGCAATTTTCTCATCAGGTTTGGCAGGGGTGAGAGAGGGTAGGACAGAGTGCATGGTTCTCCCCCAGATCCTCAGCCACCACTGTTACTGGGTGCAGCTGGGCTATCTTAGAGCAGCCTTCAGGTATCTCTATGCTATTCTGAGGGCTGTTTCAGCCTTCAGCTGGCCCAGGATTGGGGGAGTGGAAAAGTAGCTTAGAAACTCCTCCTTCTCCATCCCTTCCAGCTGCATAAACTATAAGCTCAGTGCAGCTGAGGGTTGATACTTCAATGTTATTAGGTGACTACAGCCTACTCTGGACATGTGTTTCCTGCTGGAAAGGAGAGATTTGACTTGTGACCATAGGGATGGTCCAAAGGGAGCATTTGGCCTAGCAGAAATTATTTGTGGTGACTCTGTGAGCAACCCCCATAATATAAGTGGAGCTTGAGAATCTCCAGAACAGTATTAGCTGGCAGGAGAAGATCAACTGAGTAGATCCAGATCTAAGCTAGAAAGTTCACCTCTGGCTCTGTTTCCAAACTCCCCTGTAGTGTGGACATGTTCAGATCTGGAGTCTTCTTTTGGTTTGTTACAGAAATGGAGTCACCTATGAAATTCTGGTGAAGATCCAACGTTTCAGGGTGTGTTTGGTTTTGGTTCAGGCCCTTTCCTAGAGACGAGGAAAGGAAAACAAGCTAGGTTGTCCTTCGCCAGGTTGTCCATCCCTTACAACCTTGTGATCATTTTGTTTCTCTTTTCTGAATTCCCTCCAGTTTGTCAGTATCTTTCTGGTGATGAAGTTATGAGAACCAGATGTAGTATCTGAGGTGTGGCTACCTGAAAGCTACAGAGAGAAAGGGAAAACTATTTTCCTCTTTAATATGTGAGGGACTTTGTGTGTGTGTGTGCGTGCATGTAGCTCAGGCATGTACTGGCTTTTTTGTTGCCATATCACATTTCAAACTTCCATTTTCTGTCCATTACTAGGTTTAGGATGTGAGCTACTTCAAAATAACTAGATCAGTGAAGTTGCTTGTTTGAAATTAGTAAAATTTGCTTGAGTAACAAATGATGTATCAGGTATATTTGGGAAACACAATGCTGCAGCGTGTCTTTCATTTGCCTTGATTCCTGTATGCCTGTGATTTAAACGGTTACCGAGACAATGGCAAACTGTTCCTGGAGCATTAGCAAGTTCCAAAACTATTAAAATAGTTAAGAGAGAAATTATCTGACCAGATCCACAGCTGAATCTCTACCTAACAAACCTGATAAATGCAAACTGCAGAAACACTTTGGGGTGGAATGCCAGAGGGAGAGGAGAAATATATTTCCAGTTTGGAATCAATATGTGACTGTCACAGGTTCTAATTGTTAGTGTCAGACAAGCAAATGACTCCCTTGGTTTCTTAATTCACTTGGAATTATTCATTGATTAACATTTTCCATGCCCCAGTTAAATCCCAAGGGGGAATTTTGGTTTGCCCTCTTCCAGCATCACCCCTGGCATAAACATGCTTCTGGATTTTCTGCATAACAAACAATGTTGTACAGTGTAATTTTGTAATTATGTGATTTTAAGCTGGGTAATTGTAAGATCAGTCAAGGGAATCAAATCATGTTAGTGGAGAATGAATAACACTGAAGGGTGGTTCAAACTAGCAGGACTGAACTAGAAGTAGAATTTGGATAAAAATAGTTATACTTTTGCTTCACTGCAAAATGTCCCACTGCAAAGCCAAAGGAGATGTACCAGAAGGGACTGCAGAGAGAATAACAATAGACTGAAAGGCCAAGTAGGCTATGAATCATACTGATATGCTGGAGGGAAGGGAAAAGAACTTCAGTGAGCCCTTTCCCCATTTGAAACACATGAATAATTCCAAATTAACCTGAAAATTTCAGAGAAAGTGCTAACGGGGTAAGGAGAAGCCTGCCCATAAATAGCTTTAATAAATGGTCAGTGAATGAATGCCGCTCAAGCCAGATAACGCGAGACAATCCAATATAACAAAGTCCCTTTGATAAAGAGGCATTGATCCACTGAAACAAAGGCAGCAAAAACATGCAGGAGTAACACAATTGAAATAGCAACTATATTGACCATCTCAAAGAATCATCTAGCACAAAGGCCAAAGCATTTTCAGTACAAAGTGTTGTCTGAAATCCTGACTGCGTTTCTGAAAGGCTGGCTTTTCATCTGTGATCCTATCTGAGCCTGAGCAGCTTATGAAGAGCCTGAGAAAATGGACAATTAACCGCAGAGAATTAGAATTAATTGAAAAAGTAGGGGATTTTAGTGCTCATACGAGGTGAAGGAACACCAGTCCTGGGGACTGGAGTCTTCTATCTGTCTGCAGAGCAGGTACAGCAGAAGTTTCTCCCGAACCAACCCATATTTTTTTTGACTGATGAGGACTCCTTTATGAGTGAGAGGACAATTCTCTCTTCATGACCATTTAATCCTTGGAGTCAAAGGCTGGGTGAAAGGGATCCTAATTTAATGAATCCTTTGAAAGCCACTGTTTTGACCAGTGGAGTGCCCCCTGTGAGTAGGACACTGGTGACAGCATGTCATATGGACTCCAGTTCTCAATTCCCAGAGCAGGGCTTCCACCATGCGTAGTTTAGCATATATCTACACTGCAATTAGACACCTGCGGCTGGCTTGTGGCAGCTGACTCAGGCTCGCAGGACATGGGTTGAGGGGCCGTTTCATTGCAGTGTAGACTTCTGGGGTTGGAGTGGAGCCTGGGCACTAGGACCCTGTAAGGTGGGAGGATCCCAGAGCTCGGGTTGCAGCCTGAGCCCAGAAGGCTACACTGCAATGAAACAGGCCCACAGCCTGAGCCCTGGGAGCCCAAGTCAGCTGGCATGGACCAGCTGCAGGTTTTTATGTGCAGTGTAGACGTATCCTCTGTGGCTCAAGCCTCAGTACCTGAGCTCAAATTCCAGTGGGGTTAGCTCCCACAGCCACTAGAAGGTTACTGTATATGGTGGCTCTGGATGAGATCACAGAAGCAAGTTGCTATTTGCCTTATCACTCTAGATCCCCTAAAGCTTTGCACAGGATTAGAGGTTTGTGTGTGTGTGGCCAAAATAGCCCTCCTTACATACTTCGTTATACATCGGGCCCTTTGTTTTCAGTTTTTATCTTATTTAATTTTTCCAGGAATTGATCAGTGTTTATTACTACCACAACAAAAACAGGTGACAGTCACTGCAAAAAATGATTAATAATTTTCCTGGGTAAACATTGGGGTTTACTTTGGTGGATGGCAGGATGGGGGCAAAGTATTCAGTAGATTAATGCTTTGAATTTTGTTCATCAACATGGTTGGCTGCAGAACTAAAACAGAACTCAAAACACCAGGCCACCTCTGAGTTTAAGAAAACAATACATAAATCTGATCCCCAAACAGAACTTGTCGTTTGAATAAGCAGTTTACTGTTGTAGACTTAAAACTATTAGCCGATCAATATTTACATTCAATAATTGGGCCACACCATTTGCAGCGCATAACGTTCAATTTCATCCTTTTCTCCTGTTGTTTTTTTTGTAACTTTCGAATACTTCCTTGTGTTCTGAAACAGATTGACACACTAAAATGGGAAGAAAACAACAATGTTAAACCATTATCTGCTAACAGCTTGAAATGTGTACGTGGTGGGTGTGAGAGTCATCAGAGGGTTCAGATGCACACGCACTTCAGAGCTTGTGTGTGTGCCTGTTTGTTTATTGTGTGTATCTTCTAGCCCAGGGGTTCTCACAACAAAATTTTTAGTGGCCTCAGAGTGCAGCCACCAGCTCTTGCTGGTGTCTGCTCTGACAGTTTCTCCTAAAATACTTAAATAACTTTAGGAAAAACAAATAAATATGCACATATACAGGTCCAAATCATTGTAATTTATTTATGTAAGGTTGTCATGGTATGATTCCCCACTCTGAACCTTAGTGTCCAAAAGATGGGGTACCAGCATGAATTCCTCTAAGCTCAATTACCAGCTTAGAACCTGTAGCGCTGCCACCAACTAGGAATTCCAGTGCCTGGTACACTCTGGTCCCCCCAAAAACCTTGCCCGGGGACCCCCAAGACCCAGACCCTCTGGATCTTAACACAAGGAAAGTAAACCCTTTCCCTCACCGTTGCCTCTCCCAGGCTTCCCCTCCCTGGGTTACCCTGGAAGATCACTGTGATTCAAACTCCTTGAATCTTAAAACAGAGAGGAAAATGCACCTTCCCCCCCTCCTTCTCTCTTCCCCTCCCAGACTCTCCCTGAGAGAGACAGTAATCCTAACACAGAGAGAATTAGCCTCTCTCTCTCTCCCTCCCCTCCTTTCTCCCCACCAATTCCCTGGTGAATCCAGACCCAGTCCCTTGGGGTCTCACCAGAATAAAAAAAACAATCAGGTTCTTAAACAAGAAAAGCTTTTAATTAAAGAAAGAAAAACAGTAAAAATTATTTTTGTAAATTTAAGATAGAATATGTTACAGGGTCTTTCAGCTATAGACACTGGGAACACCCTCCCAGTCTAAGTATACAAGTACAAATTAAAAACCTTTCAGCAGAATACAAATTTGAACTCCTTCCAGCCAAATACACATTTGCAAATAAAGAAAACAACCATAAGCCTAACTCTCCTTATCACCTAGTACTCACTATTCTGACCTTTATAAGAGCCTGTATGGGAGAGATTGGAGAGAAACCTGGTTACACGTCTGGTCCCTCTGAGCCTCCAGAGAGAACAACCACCAAACGCTAACAGCACATACAAAAACTTCCCTCCCTCAAGATTTGAAAGTATCCTGTCCCCTGATTGGTCCTCTGGTCAGGTGACAGCCAGGCTCACTGATCTTGTTAAACCTTGACAGGCAAAAGAGACATGAAGTACTTCTGTTCTATTAACTCTTACTTATCTGTTTATGACAAAGGTTTTGCAGACTCAACAATAAAAATAGTTTACAGTTGTCTCTATTCTTTACTGGACCTAAACAGAATAGAAACACAAATAACTTGCTTTGAATTTTTTGCTTTTTTAGCTGATTTTTTTTCAGACTTGCTAGCTAGTAACCCCGCTACTGTGGAAATTGATAGTTGTATATTTGTTAATATCACTTTTCACAGTAGACTTACTCAGCCCAGCTAGGGCGGCCAGATGTCCTGATTTTATAGGGACAGACCCAATTTTGGGGTCTTTTTCTTATATAGGCTTCTATTACCCCCCCCCCCCACCGGATTTTTCACATTTGCCGTCTGGTCACCCTAGCCCCAGGAAGCCCTAGATGGGGAGGTGGATAGGGAGGTCGGGGGCTGGATGGAGGGCTGGAGGAGGCAGCAGGGGTCAAGGCAATGGTGAGAGCGTGAGGCTGAGGTAGGGTGACTGCATGTCCCGATTTTGGGGTCTTTTTCTTACATAGGCTCCTATTACCCCCCACCCCCATCCCGATTTTTCACACTTGCTGTCTGGTCACCCTAGCTTGAAGCTGGACCCTAATATCCCCCAAAGCCCGGAGGCTACAGCCTGCTTGCTAGAGCCTGCCACCCATCACCCCAGGGCTGAAGCCCATGCCCCACCACCCCTGGGAAAATGGAGAACTCATACCGGTTGCCTGCTCCAACAGTGTTTGGGACTCTAAAAGGGGGTAGGGACCAGGCCCTGGAGGAGGGGCCACTGCTTCCTCCCACCTCCACCATCACCCAGGAGACTGTGGCCGCAAGAAAGCCTCTGGTGGCTGCAGGCAGCCACGGTGCCGCAGTGGAGAAACACTGTAGACTAATACATAACCTGACTTCAACAGACAGCTTTGCATATACGCACAGAGAAATGTATTATTGTAATACATGTATCTCATGCAATGTCTAGTTATTTTTTTATATATCTGAATGATACAAAAGTAGGTTGAAAATAAAAAAAAAGAATAATACTTTTTGTAAAATCTCGGAATTTTTCGGTGAAAATCGGTTGAAACTGAAAATGAAGGGGCTTAGTTATACAATATGCCAGCTGCTTACTTCCCAAAGTCTCAGATGCGGATGCATTTCATGATTCTGTATGGATCTAGTTTAAGAATTGGGGGACCATTTGGAATGATACGTGCTATGCAAGTGTAAATATAGATGACTGAAAATTAGCCAGAACTGTGTGTCTGACAGGCAGGAGGGCTACAGACTCAGCGATGCTTACACCATAAAGATACTGGGCAGCCAGAAGATTCACAGCCAAATGATTCTGTCAGGTTAGGGCTCTTTAGTATGCACGGCTTTAGTCCGTGCTGGTGGTAAAATGAGTGTAAAGCCCAGTGTGTTAAAAAGATTGACAGGATGTGAGCCGGGCAGATTTTGGGAAACGGTGTCAACGGTGTCGCTTCTGAAAATTTGAGATTCCACACACTACTTAGATGGGTTCATTTTCCTTGGAGCAGGGCTGGTTAGCACTCTGCTGGCAGCACAATTTACTGCCTTTCATGCAGAGATCTGAGTTCAGAATCCAGGTTTATTCCACACTCACTAGGGCTGGCGGTAGCTGTGAGTGCTGTAGGCACAGCTCGCTCAGAGGGAATTCTTAATGTCACTCTCCCCTCTGGCTGATACATGGAAGGGCAAGGCTGGACTCCAAAGGGAGCAATATTTAGTTCCCTGCAGCAACAGCAGAAAGGGCTGCAGAGTAAAGTGTGTGGAGGGTGGTGGTGGTGGGGTGTGTGTGACAATTTGTGATGATCAGGGCCAAGACTCCTGAATGGGAGAACAAGGGGGTCAGAACCCCCCCAGATAAGCAGTTGAATCAACTAGGTTTTAATGTAGACGATATTATTGTGTATAAAAATATGTCAAGTAAGCTTGTAACGTTCTGAACTTGATGGCTATTAGGAGATCTGGATATAGGTTGTGTGTGTGTGTGTGTAGAAGATTGTAACTATAGGGCATCGCCTCACAGGGGTGTAGTGAGACAACCAGGCAGAGACGGCACATCCCAGGCCAGGTGTTTACACAAAACCGGCTCCAGCACCTAGTGGCCAAGAAGAGTCAATTAAAGGACTATTAAAGGCAATGGGTAAATACTGAAACAACTTGAAACTGAAAAGAGAGCCCCAGTCTGAGAACCCCCACCCCCACCCACTCTGTGTAACCATGAATTACCATAGTCTGGGGGAAAGGAAAAAAAATTAAAACCCTGTTAAAAGAGAAGGGACTTGAAGTGCAGGCTATCCAGAAACTGAGGGCCAGTATCTAAGTGGGCCATTGTCCATGCAGCACTGGATCCCCTCTAGAACAGAAGGCACAGTGGGAAACCACTCAGAGGCAACAGATAACTTGTATTTAGAAAAGTGAGAAAGGCCTGAGATTGGCCTTTAGTTTTATTTTCTGTGTCTGTGTCTGCTTTCCCTTACTATCTGATCTTTGAATCTAGGATTTTTCTATTAAATACACTTTATGCTTCTATTTACCTCAAGGAGGTCTCTGCACCCTGTGGCATGCCAAGGTGAACTGATATAACTGGGGGTGGGTTGTCTGCCTTTGGGGTTGGCAAACCAGAGGGGAAAAATCTGAGCGTCAGGTAGTTAAGAACTCTGGCGGATAGATCTGGAGCAACTCAGGATCAGAAGGGATTGCTGAGGTCAACCTCAAAGAAATGACTAGGCTGGCGGAAGCCAGGGTGGGACCTTATGCTTGTGGGTTGGTTACTGGTGTCAGCACACTGAACCACAGCAGAATCACCTTGACATCCTAGTTACATGGCAGGTAGAGACAGAACCCCTTATTGGTCTGGGAGGACTCAACAATTCGTCTGGTCCCAATTTCCCCCAGATCCAACTTCCCAAGTTTTTAATTACTAGGTACTCAGAGTTTCCCCCTCTGGTGAGTGAGACCAGGTTTGTTGGAAATAGGGTGACCAGACAGCAAGTGTGAAAAACTGGGGCAGGGAGTGTGGGATAATAGGTAATATAAGAAAAAAACCCAATATTGGGACTGTCCCTATAAAGTTGGGACATCTGATCACCCTAGCTGAAAAACACCTTTCTCTGGCTTTGTCACACAGCCATGACTTCTCTCTTTTCTATTGGGGATTAACCCTTCACTTAAATTAATGTTGTCCAAACAGGTCCCCACCCTCTTACACAACATCATGTCTAGGCGAAGTGATACTTTGCGATCCTCATCTGCATAGCATATCATGCTAACCATAGCTTCTCTGTTATGGTAAGCTTTCAGTCAGTTAATATGCACAGTTTGGGGTAAGCCCTGGCCATAGGCTATCTGTACCGGTATTCGCTTAGCGTCTCTATCACCTCAGAGGAACCCTCCCATGAGTTCTTCATTTTATGCTGTTTTTACAGGGGCTAATATCAGAACCAATCATCTCTACCATAGGCTCTTTCACGTGTCTTTTTGTCATTCCATGTTTTTTGTACTGCATGTCTCTTGTTGAGATTCTGCTGTACCAGCTCCATAATGAATTGTAGCTCTGTCCTGAATTTAGATAAAAATTCCCCTTCTGAGTCAATGGTACCTTCCCATGAATCTCTGACCAGGTCTAGGGGGCCTCTGGCCTTCCCTCCGTACAAGAAGTCGAATGGGGAAAATCCTGTTGGTTCTTGGGGTACCTCTCTGTGAGCAAACAATAGGTAAGGCAGTAGCCTGTCTCAGTAGCTGGCCTTCCTGTCTTTCATACCAGATGCTGAATTTAAGTATCCCATTAAATTTTTCAACTAACCCATTTGTTTCTGGCTGATATGGGGCAGCCTTTAGTTGTTTTACCCCACACCTTTTCCACACCCCAGAGAATAATTGGGACATGAAATTTGCCCTATGATCTGAGAATGTTTCTTTTGGGAAACCCACCCTGCTAATATGGTGAGGAGTGTAGTCTACCTCTCTGTGAGCTAGGGCCACTGCCTCTCGGTATCTGGTAGCGACATCAACTACTGCCATTATATATATTCCCCCTCCCCGCATTTTTGGATAGTTTAGGGGAAGGACCCATAATGTCCGTGGCAGCCTTATGGAATGAGTCTCCAGTTACAGACAATGGCTGCGATGGGGCTTTGCAGAGCCCTGTAGTCTTTCTGCTTTTGGCACAAGTCACAGGACTTACAATATTCCGTTCTGTCCACATTTATACCAGGCCAGTAAAAAGTCTTATGAAGCTTTCCAATGTCTTCTCTCGTCCGAGATGTCCAGCAAATGGACAGGTATGTGCTAACCATAGTAACTCTGCCCCGTGCTTTTGGGGCAATAGGTGTTTGTAGAGTTCCCTGGGGCCCTTGTTCTGTCCTGCTGGGGTTTCCTTAAATACCCTACCCTCTTCCATAAAAACCTCCCCCATTATCCTTTACAGCAGTGGTTCCCAAACTGGGGTTTGTGAAATGTTACAGGGGGTTCTCGGGGGAAAAATCCCTAATGGTGGACAGAGCTATTCCTAGGAACTCTGGGCAGCATGGGGCCAGCAGCCCAGAGTCCCTGGACTTCTAAGAGCTAAGCAGATCAAAGCCAGCATCTCTGTCACACTGAGAAGATTTCAACTTCAAGACTCCTTATACGAAATGGAAAGGGAGGTGGATATTTTTGGCTGCTTTTAAAATTAAATAGGCAGTTTGTATTGTTTTTAAAATTATGAAGAACAAGTTTAAGCTTTGTTGTAAGGTGCATTGTTTCCCTGGACTACTCAAAACCTGAATGCTTGTGTAGGAGGAACTCTTTGAGTTGGCTTCTTAAATACCTTCCTGCTGTTTCACATCTGATATTCCTTGATGAAACATAGGAGCCTTGTCTTACAACAGGCTTATTCAAAGTGAAACAAGCTACGAAAGTGAGATCTTGGGAAAGTGTTGCCATTTTCATAATGTAATAAAATACTGTAATGATAAATAGCAATTAATAACAAATAGTGTGTAATAAATATGTCATAAAACAAATTTTATATTTCCAAGCTCACTGCTTTTATAATTAATACTCAGGTAAAGGAGAAAATCCCTGGAAATATTCATTTTTAGGAGGGGGTTCATGAGACTTGACATTTTAGTGAAAGGGGTTCACAGGTTGTTAAAGTGTGGGAACCACTGCTTTACAGGGATGTTGCTACTCACTGCTTCCTAAAACTTTCTGGGGACGTGCCTGTGTCCTGATCTTTAACAAAGGGGCTGCTTGCCTCTGACTGATCTGGAGCACAGCATCAGAGAGAAGAGCTGATAGCCATTCCCTGCTCCCCGGGAATGTGTCCCTGCCCTGTAGTGTGGGCAAAGTATCTTTCTCTGGCCCCTCTCTCTTTCTCTCCTGGGCCAGGCAAATGAGGTTCCTATGGTGCACGCTTTCCCACTGCGGCGGGTTAATAGCTTTAGGCACAGGTATGATATCACTTCCAGCCGAAATGCCTGCAGGGTTACTGTCTCAAATTCCCACTTTCCGTTCGCCCTCCCATTCCAACTCGAATTGGCTAAGGGGGCAAAAGCTCCCAAAGTGAGGAGTTGTACATTCCCCCCCTGGGAGCAGGTGAGGCTCTCTGACTATCTCGCTTTTAACCAGGGAAGCCTGCCCAGCACAGCAGTACCTCTCCATGCCTGGCATACCCTGCCATTACTCTTGGCATCAGATGGACACCTTGCCCATCTCCAGAGGTTCAGACCTCACTACCACCCCATCGGGGACCTCTGTGTTGAGTTCACACTGTGGCAGTGTTAACCTGGGCAGGATGAGATTTCCGTTTGGGGCAATATCTCCTCATGCTCAGGAGACCCACGCTCAAAGCATTTTCTTGGTCCCTCATCCTGGGCTAGGGGGTTGGAACTGGGGTTATTTAGAGGGTATCTGTTTTGCAGGCTGGCTACGGGCGTCAGAGTTCTCAGAGTCATGCAGCCTGTGTGGCCGCCACCATTACTCTAAAAGCTGCGGCCCCAACCTTGTTCCATTGTACACCGTCAGTTCCACAGAGAGACCAAGGGCCTGCTCTGGGTCTTCTGAAGCCAAAGCAAGAAAATGAAGTTGCAGCTCCCGAGGGACAGGATGATTGGAACTGCTGCCAGTTACTCCCTGCTAATGCAAGCATGGAGGGGAGTCCCACAACTGATTCACAGTAACCCCAGCAGATGAGGTCCTGGAACTGTTTCTCTGGTAATAAAATGCTTGCCATGTGGTATAAGCTGGTGCATTCCAAAAGCAAAGTATTTGCTCTGAAGGAGAATCTCTGAGCTGGAGCTAAATGTCATCCCCAGAGGGATGGTTCAACCTCCAGAGAGCTGGGAATGTAGATAAGTGAATGAATTCCACCAGAGGTAGAAAATGCCTCCCCCTCCTCACCTCCTTGCTGGAATTTGAATAAAAATTAATTTCATTTTATTGAAAGAGGAATCTCCTCTTCTGCTTTTTCATCTCAGACTTTTGACCAATTCACTTGTTGCCGCAGATGAAATCAGTTGGACAAGATCCAACCTGCCTCCTTCCTCCTACTCATTTATATTAAAGTCACTCGGGGGGGGCTCCGTGAATTAAGTGGATCAGGAGATGCCGTCTGAACGGAGAGGAGGAAAGACAAGTATGTAAAACACACAAGTTCCAAGCATATCTAGGTGGAATGTGTAGCTGTTGTGACCCTTCCAAAGAGGAAAGGGGCAGCCCTGTTTTGCAGAGTTGTCATAAACAGATAGCTAAGGGTTAATGTCCTTTTACCTGTAAAGGGTTAACACGGGGAACCAAACACCTGACCAGAGGACCAATCAGGAAACAAGACTTTTTCAAATCTGGGTGGAGGGAAGTTTTGGGTGTGAGTTCTTTGTTCTTTATCTTGGGTCTGTGCCCTCTCGGCTCTGAGAGTGATTTTTCTATCTCCAGGTTTTCTAATCTTCTGTTTCCAAGTTCTAAGTACAAGGATAGTAAGACAATAGGTTTATATTGTTGTTTTTTTTTTGTATTTACATGTGTGTAGTTGCTGGAATGTGTTAAATTGTATTCTTTTTGGATAAGGCTGTTTATTCATTTTTTTCCTTTAAGCAATTGACCCTGTATATTGTCACCTTAATACAGAGACCATTTTATGTCCTTTTTCATTCTTTTTATATAAAGCTTTCTTTTTAAGACCTGTTGGAGTTTTTCCTTAGTGGGGACTCCAGGGGGAAAAATCTCTGTGTTAGATTTACTAAGCCTGACTTTGCATACCCTCTGGGTGAGGGGGGAGAGAGGTTAGATCTCTCGGTGTTTGTGTTTCAAGGACTTGAAGCAGGGAGGGTGGAATCCCTTTGTTTAGATTCACGGAGCTTGCTTCTGTATATCTCTCCGGGAACCCAGGGAGGGAACACCTGGAGGGGAGGAGGGGGAAGGGAAATGGTTTATTCCCCTTTGTTGTGAGACTCAAGGAATCTGAGTCTTGGGGACCCCCAGGGAAGGTTTTGGGGAGACCACAGTGAGCTAGGCACTGTATAATTCCTGGTTGGTGGCAGCAATTACCAGGTCCAAGCTGGTAACTAAGCTTGGAGGTTTTCATGCTAACACCTATATTTTGGACACTAAGGTACAGATCTGGGAAGAAATGTTATGACGAGTAATTTGCTTTAGCTCTCTGTGTGAGTAGGAGGTTGAAACGCCAGGCTGGGATACAGGAGCTCTGGGTTCCGTTTCTGGCTCTGCTTTGAGAAACCTCAGGCAAGTCATTTTCCTCTGTGCTTCGGCTCCCCTGCTGTAAAAGGGGCTAATGCTACTCCCTGTTTATCTGCTTTGGCTGTGCATTCCCTGGGGCAGGGCCTCTCTCTCATGAAATGTTTGTACATGCCTAGTTCCATGGGGCTCGGTTGTGGGATCTGTAAGTGCCTATGGGTGTTAATATTACTATGGGGTAAGTCAGTTAGATGTCTGCGATGTGTATCAAACACACACTGCAGATGCATTGCCGGCTGCCATTGAGCTTTGCTGCCTGCTCTTGGGCGTCTCCTCTGACCCCAAAGATCCCCAGTTCCTATCACGCAAGGTTCTGGCTGATTCCCATGCTATTTTCCTCCCTCTCTCTCCCCACAGCTTCCCCAGCCTTTCCTTACGTCCCCCTCCACTGCACCATTTATCTCCTTTTAATCCGTCTGGTGTGGGGGAGAACCACGGCTAGGACTGCTAACAATAGATCAGTGCTGTTAAAAAGGATTATTTTTTAAAAAGATGATTTTATTAAATCCCTGTCCCCTGCACACTCCATGGGGCTGTAACCACATTCTGGGCCTAAGCATTTTGGCTGAGGCATTATGGCCCAGTAGCTAGCTTCATGGCTTGGGATGTAGGAGACCTGGTGTCTAATCCCAGCTCCAACACTGGCCTGCTGGGTAACCGAGGGGCAAGTCACTTCCACTCCGTTTCCTTCCAGCTCTTTCTCTGTCTTGTCTACATAGATTGCTGGCTTCTGGGGGCCAGGACCCTTTAGTGCTATGTGTTTGTACAGCGCCTAGCACACTGGGGCATATCACTAGGATACAAAGGCTAGTTTTAGAAGTGTCTTGGTTTGTGGAGCAGTCCTCCCTAACCTTTCCCCATGGGACTCAGAGTCCGTTCCCATAGCAGATCTTCTCCCTTTGCGACGGCTGCTGGATATGGAGAGCTTTCAGGGCAGCTCACTCCTACTACCATTGACAACGGTTACATACTCTCCTTGTCCTCAATATCGGTCCGTTCACAGAGACTTGTACATTCTGTGAGCACTGCCTGGAATTCATGCCTGATCAGCCCTTCTGGCTTTTGTATGGTATATTATTTAATACAGTGAAGAATGTTGAGCCAATCGGAGCAGTAAATGACCATGCCACACCTTTAAGTGCTTTGCATAAGGACTGTTGGATGGATCATCCTGAAGTTACCATTGGGCAGGGGCTGTTTATTGTTCAAAACCACTTTATAATATGCTTATAAGTTTCCTGACACATGTATGTGGGATATAGGCATGTTCTGTATTTATCTGCATCAGTGCTGTCAATCATCAGCCACCTCACAATGCAGCGCGTAGGTGCCCTTCCTTGGTAAGCAGTGGGGAACGAACTTAGGGCTGAAGGTTGTAAACAAGACACAAGAAGTCATTCTTCCGCTCTACTCTGCGCTGGTTAGGCCTCAACTGGAGTATTGTGTCCAGTTCTGGGCACTGCATTTCAAGAAAGATGTGGAGAAATTGGAGAGGGTCCAGAGAAGAGCAACAAGAATGATTAAAGGTCTTGAGAACATGACCTATGAAGGAAGGCTGAAGGAATTGGGTTTGTTTAGTTTGGAAAAGAGAAGACTGAGAGGGGACATGATAGCAGTTTTCAGGTATCTAAAAGGGTGTCATCAGGAGGAGGGAGAAAACTTGTTCACCTTAGCCTCCAATGATAGAACAAGAAGCAATGGGCTTAAATTGCAGCAAGGGAGATTTAGGTTGGACATTAGGAAAAAGTTCCTAACTGTCAGGGTAGTTAAGCACTGGAATAGATTGCCTAGGGAAGTTGTGGAATCTCCATCTCTGGAGATATTTAAGAGTAGGTTAGATAAATGTCTATTAGGGATGGTCTAGACCGTAGTTGGTCCTGCCATGAGGGCAGGGGACTGGACTCGATGACCTCTCGAGGTCCCTTCCAGTCCTAGAGTCTATGAGTCTATGAAGCAAACTGGTCTAAGTAAAACAAATGAGCCTTTTAAGTAACAGTATTTTGCCACTTTTAACAATCCTGTGGCTCCTTGATTTCTCATGCAGCTTGTAAAGAGGGACGATTTTTACCAACAGCATTTTGCTAAAACAAAGCTAAAGCACAATGTCCAATTTGTATTTACCAGCTCCTTCTGCTAGCCTCTCCTGAAGACAGAACTGCAGAAATCTACACAATTGAAGGTCTTTTTGCCCTATCTGAATAAAACCAGGTTTTGACTGTAAATATGGTATAAAGCAGAGTAGAAGAGCTACTTGGAAGGTCTGTTAAATACTCCTTGTTAGCAACTACTGTATGTTAGAGGAAGCATCACTGATGCCATCATGCAAATGATCATGCTCCTTGGCACGGACCTTCCACTCCTATGATCAAGTGTCAAGTATCAGAGGGGTAGCTGTGTTAGTCTGGATCTGTAAAAGCAGCAAAGAATCCTGTGGCACCTTATAGACTAACAGAAGTTTTGGAGCATGAGCTTTCGTGGATGAATACCCACTTCGTCAGATGCATGTAGTGGAAATTTCCAGGGGCAGGTATATATATGCAAGCAAGCTAGAGATAATTAGGTTAGTTCAATCAGGGCAGATGAGGTCCTGTTCTAGCAATTAAGGTGTGAAAACCAAGGGAGGAGAAACTGGTTTTGCAGTTGGCAAGCCATTCATAGTCTTTGTTTAATCCTGAGCTGATGGTGTCAAATTTGCAGATGAACTGAAGCTCAGCAGTTTCTCTTTGAAGTCTGGTCCTGAAGTTTTTTTGCTGCAGGATGGCCACCTTAAGGTCTGCTATAGTGTGGCCAGGGAGCTTGAAGTGTTCTCCTACAGGTTTTTGTATATTGCCATTCCTAATATCTGATTTGTGTCCATTTATCCTTTTCCGTAGAGACTGTCCAGTTTGGCCGATGTACATAGCAGAGGGGCATTGCTGGCATACGATGGCGTATATTACATTGGTGGACGTGCAGGTGAATGAACCGGTGATGGTGTGGCTGATCTGGTTAGGTCCTGTGATGGTGTCGCTGGTGTAAATATGTGGGCAGAGTTGGCATCGAGGTTTGTTGCATGGATTGGTTCCTGAGCTAGAGTTACTATGGTGCGGTGTGCAGTTACTGGTGAGAATATGTTTCAGGTTGGCAGGTTGTCTGTGGGCAAGGACTGGCCTGCCACCCAAGGCCTGTGAAAGTGTGGGGTCATTGTCCAGGATGGGTTGTAGATCCCTGATGATGCGTTGGAGGGGTTTTAGCTGGGGACTGTATGTGATGGCCAGTGGAGTCCTGTTGGTTTCTTTCTTGGATTTGTCTTGCAGTATGATCAAGTGCTATAGGCAGGGCTGCTGTGAAAACCCTGCCTAAAGTAGATATTGGCTTCCCCTTGAGAGCCTTTTCCAGTCTGCTGAGTGCACCCCTTTCAAGTGGAAGGTCCAGGACTCCACTTCTCTTTGGGGTCCTGGTTACATTTCCCTGGTTGCAAACTGGGATCCTAGCAGCCCGATTTGCCTGACACCTGCAAGAGTTTCCCTCCAGTAACCGTTTGCAGTGATCCAGAAGCAGCTTCCTGAAATCAAAGTCTGATTTATTTTGCCAAAAGGTTCACAGGACTCAGGGAAATGGATTGAAAATCAGAGTCCTATGTGCATCATGTCTTACTCATGCTTGGCGTTCCCCTGGGCTGCTAGCTAGACATGACTTCGCCCGGGTGCCTCTCTGTTTATCTCCAGGCACTAAATTACTGCAGGTCCTTAGTTTTCTGCCAGCCTGCTCTCTGTGTGTCAACCCACAACTGCCCCCTTCTCTGTCAGGCAGATCTTTTAACAGTCCAGTGTCTTTTGAGGTCCAGAGTCTCAGCCTCGGGACACAGCCCTGTTGCCAGGGCGGGGTCCCAGGAGTCTCCTCTCCGTGGCTATAAACCTGGCTATTGTGTATGAAGGTATGCTCCTTATCTAGGCCTTTGTTGTACCTTTCTTGCCTGGTTTCTTTAACAGCCCCTTTTGTTCTGACTCTGTGTTCTGGCAGGGTAATAACATCAGGCCGCTTCACTGAGGGGCGTATGTACGTATGAAATACAACACAAACATTCCCCTGTTCTTCACCCGATCATCTAGAGCAGATTCGCGGATATTTTTTGCCATGCTTTTTCTTGGGAGCAGTTCTACTTCCAGGTGTTTCCATCAGGCCCACAGAAAGGCCTGCGGCCTGAAGAACGCCATAAGCAGAGCAAGAGGAAAGAGCAATGGCTGCGGTGTAAAGTCACAAATACACACTCTTGTCCAATGTCATTCTCCAGTGTTTAGTGTTGTTGTGTTTGCAGCCATTCAGCTAAATCAAAGCACAAAGCCTGGAGGATCACAGAATAGGATGGGCCAAATTCAGCCTTCGTGTAAGTAGGCAGAACTCCACTGAAATCAGGAGCGTGATGTGTGAGAGGCTGTGTGGCGTAGGGCAGAGGGCACTGTATGGCGAGTCAGGAGATATGGGCTCTGTGCCTAACTCTGCAGCTACACTGCTGTGGAACATTGAGCAAGTGCCATCTCTCAGTGCCTGCCTCTGTCTAGATAGCGTGAGAGTTCTTTGGGGGCAGGGGCTGTCTTTTATTAAGTCTGCACAGTGCTTGGCCCAATGGGGAGGCCAGTGTGGAGCCTCTTGGTGTTTCTGTAGTAATAATGTGCGGACACACTGAGCTGTATTTGCATAGCATCGTGCATTTCCACCGCCTGCGTGCAACACAGGAACTTGGGCTTTGCTATCCGCCACATTAGGTTTGCAGCAAAACAGAAAAATATCTAAACACAAAGGAAATGATCAAAGTTAACTTGCTCCTCTTTTCATTACAGGCAACGCTGATAAATTCAGTGTGCAACCAGTACTCTTGAAATCCTAAGAGTTGGCTCTGATTTGGCTAGTTTCCATTCTAATTAAAATTCTCTTCCCTAACCCTCTTTGGTTCCCTGTAATTTATTAAATGTCATACGAATTCTGGAGCTGATAGTCGCTCTCTAGACTGTCAATGGAGCGGACTTTGTCCGCCTCTGTGTTAAAATTGCCTTCCCCCAGGATCATTAGGTTGAAGTATGAGGACTAGTGGTGCAGTGAGTGGAAAGGCAGCAGGTTCCACCACCTGAACAGCTTGACTTCACACGCGCACTGCAGTCTGCCCTCTTTCCACAGAGTTACACGCTGCTCTTCACCATCCCTATTACTGGTCCAAACATCAAACCATGATTATAGCCCAGGTCTACGTAGGAAGTGCTATAAAAATCAACAGTGCCAGCTTGATATCAATATATCTATTTATAAGCAGCCAATATGAAGAGCACAGCAGTGGACATAACATTGATCTTAGTTGCTCAGCACACTAAGCACATGATCGGCTGTATTCTGAGCAAATTGTCACTGAGGTTATCATCATGTCACTGAGGTTCCCTGATGAAAGTTAGGCTAAGAGGGAATAACAAGAACTCAGCGCTGTGATTTTTTAATCCAGGATTTTAGTGAAGGATAAGCAAACCCGGTGGAAGTAATTTTGTGAAACTACAAATCAAGAAGCCGTTGTCTTCCCCTGGCCTTTACAATTTAAACCCATCTTGGTCCAAAGGGCAAATTAAACTGAAATAATGTTTTCCTGGAGAGAGAAGCCTGAGGTTCATATCTGCATGCCCAAAATTGCAGTGATTCTGCCCCGTGAATTATTTCGTTAAATGACTGCACATTTCGTTTGTGTTGGCCAATGGCCATTTCATTCAGCTGTTTGGCCAAAGGACTAATGAGGGCATCTCAGGGGAGGAGGAGGTCTTCTATCTTTACAGCCCCTTTGCACCCAGGGACAGAGTAAAGGTTATATGCTGGACCTCAGGATCAAGTGTGGACTATTTAAAAACTCCCTGGGATTTTCATTAAACAGGGGTAGGGGGAAGCTAAATGAAGTAACTAGGGTCCAGATCCTCATTTAATGGGAGTTAGGGGCCTAAATATTTCTGATAGCTCTGGGCCTACATGTTTCCCATATTCCATTCTTTTCATTTTTTATCCTTATAACCCCTTTAAGAAACCCAGATTCATTATGCCCTTGTGTAAGCCCCAAACTGTAGTAGGTAATAAGGTTAACTTGCAATTGTCACAACAGGAGTTACGCATTAAAGGAATGTTTCTCTGTGGGGGAAATTTCCTTCTTATGGAACTGACTAAAAACTCCTCCCCCCACCCCACCCCATGAAAACACATTTTCTTCTTCTTCCTGGTCCTTTTTGTTTTCAAACACGTTTTATATGATCAAAATGTCTTCTGAGAGGGGCCCTGTTATCTCATTAAAACTGTACAAGCTGCCAGAACAAAGGGAAATTGTGGCTAATGCAACGTTCATGCTGCATCCACCTGCAGCGATACATTCAGAAGAGAGATTTGAATTCCACAACAGGTGAATAGTTGCATTCACCAGGTGCATGCGTGAGATGCCAATCAGCTTGGCAGCATACAAGTGAGCTTTACTGCCACCTACTGGTCATATATAAAGGTGAGAAAACCGAGCTAAACAAACGCTCCAGGGGAAGAGTATCCCATGTGGGCTAGCCCTGCACACGTGATCTTGCACAAATGGAAGAAAGAGAGGAGGCACTGTTTTGAGTGAGGGTGCTGTATATGTATGCATGGGAGAGGATTGCGGAACTGTTATCTCCCGTCCGCTTCTCAATAAGAGGACCAGAGAATAGGGTGACCACCTATACCAAAATGGGCAGGGGCAGGGCCAGCTCTAGGTTTTTTGCCGCCTCAAGCAAAAAAATTTTGGCTGCCCCCCATCCTAGCTCTGGGCTCCCCCCCCCCCGCAACCCCCCTGCTGCCCCAGCCCTTGGCTCTCCCCCCCTACCCACACCCCCTGCCACCCCAGCGCTGGGCTTCCCCCTTTTCTGCCCGCCCCCCTGCTGCCCCAGCCCTGGGCTCTCCCCCCCCACCACCTGCACCCTCCTTCCGCCGCAGCCTTGGGTCACTGGTAACTCGTTCCCAGGGGGGTCATTCAGCAGGAATTTTGGATGGGCACGGAACACAGACAGGACTGGGTCCTATATGGTTACAGAGCTGCACTAAAGTGGAACAATTTTCAGCCTGTATGATTGGAGGATATCTGGATGCATATTATAAGACTGTCCTACATAAATGAGGAAAAGTTGAGGTGCCTTTATTGTTCTTTTGTTCCACTCTTTCTTTCTGTGGGGAGTTTGCCAATGCAATATCACTGTCTTCCTTTTAAACAAACAAACAAAAAAAAGGCAATGGCTGTTTAAAATAGCAATTCCAGTCCTAATAACCACTGGGAAGCATTTCTTGCTCAATTTTATCCTACTTTTTCTACAGCAAGTTACAGTGGATCAGTATATTTGATTTGGGAGAAATGAAATAACAGCTGCCCAAATTGAGCTTGAGCACTCCTGAATTTTGAGGTGTTCAGACCTGGAAGGCAGGTGCTGGGTGTGTGTGTGGGGGAGGCTGTGGGCTCCATGGGGGAGCACGGCAGCGTGTATGCAGCAGCGTGTCTGGCGCTGCGCAGAGCCAGACAAGCTGGTCTGAGTAGCACGGTAAAGGGGCTGGGGGTTGGAGAAGGGGTAGGGAGTTCCGAGGGGGCAGTCAAAGGACAGGGAGCAGGGGGTTTGGATGGAGCAGAGGTTCGAGGTGGCAGTCGGGGCAGGGAGAAGGGGGTGTTAGTTGGGTCAGGGGTTCGGGGGGCAGTCAGGGGACAGGCAGCGGTTGGATAGGCATGGGAGTCCCAGGGGTTTGTCAGGGGACAGGTAGAGGGTGGGGTCCTAGGCGGGAAGTTGGGGGGGGGTCTCAGGAGGGGGCATTTGGGGACAAGGAGAAGGGAGGCTTAGGTAGGGGATGGGGTCCCAAGGGGCAGTTAGGGGCAGGGGTCCCAGGAGGGGCAATCAGGGGACAAGGACCAGCGGCGTTTAGATAGGGGGTAGGGTCCTGGGGGGCAGTTAAGGGCAGGGGTCCCAGGAAGGGGTGATCAGGGAGTGGGGGAGGGGGGGCTGGATGGGTTGGGGATTCTATGGGGGGCAGTTGGAGAGACTGGATGGTGGCAGGGTGGGGCTACCCTCCCTCCCCATGGAGTGTCCTGTTTTTTGAATGTTAAAGTATGGTCTCCCTACCATTCACAGCACTCACAGCAGGCTGCCGCATGAGATCCCCCTTCTTCCTTTCTGGTTGGTAGTGGCCAAGGGAATGCTGGGAAATGTAGTTCTTTCCCTGCTCCAGGGCTGGCTCTATAGGCAGGGAGCTAACCAAGGAAC
The DNA here is from genome assembly GCF_025201925.1 of Gopherus flavomarginatus. Classification (NCBI taxonomy): domain Eukaryota; kingdom Metazoa; phylum Chordata; order Testudines; family Testudinidae; genus Gopherus; species Gopherus flavomarginatus. The sequence continues at coordinate 18,064,388 of NC_066626.1, read as the reverse complement.
TACAGCTCCCAGAGGCCCCTGTTGGTGCTCAGCTTCCCTGCCGCCCCTGCAAATGGGCTGCCCCAAGCAGATGCTTGCTTTGCTGGTGCCTAGAGCCGCCCCTGCGCAGGACTGTCCCAAAATGCAGAGTTCACGTCCTGGTCCCAGGCTGAATGACTCCAGGACAGCATTTGTCCTGGTTGGGTGGGGCGGTTAAGGTGGGCTTTAGCCTGTCCCATCCTAAGCTGATCAGACAGCAAGTGTGAAAAATCTGGAGAGGGGGTGGGGGTAATAGGAGCCTATATATGAAAAAGACACCAAAATCAGGACTGTCCCTATAAAATTAGGACATCTGGTCACCCTAGCCCATCCCCTGGCCATGCCAGAAGCAGGAGCCAGGGACACAGGCTCGGGGCTACTCTCAGCGGGTTCGAGGCTCCCCACAGTAGTCTGAGCTCCCTGGGTGGCTCTTACCATGTCCTGGCTCCAGCTTCTGGCCTGGGCAGGGGGGCGGAGACTTGGTGGGTGTGGTCTTGGGGAAGAGGAGGGGCTGGAGGCGGAGTCACTGAGAGCGGTGGGGCTCCCACATATGTCCCATTTTTGCCTTTTGAAAAAGTGGTCACCCTAACAGAGAAGGGCAAATCTACAGGAACCCCCCTGCACAGGGTGAAAATGAATCCAACTGATAGAGACGAATGAATCCAACTGCAGGGACGAAGGGACATGTGTCCTGGTGCTCCTGCACTCTCACTGAGAGTCCCAGTGAGTGCTTGGTCTGTGGCAGGAGGCATATGGCACCCTGCAGGATTTTGGCGCTTGGTAGGGTAATAAAGGTGGGATTACATGTTTGGCCCAGGAACTATGGGCCCAGTCCTCAGGTGGTGTAAATCAATGTAGCTCTGTAGATTGCAATAGACTCTGTGCTGACTTACACCAGCTGAGGATCTGGCCCAGCATGTTTTTGAACTTTGAAACCGATCCAGGATGCTCCTACCCTTAGAACGGCTCTCAGTATTTAGATGTCCATTTATAATTTTCAGTGAGGCTTCAACTAAACTATATTTACGTTCAGTAGTGGCTGAATAGTCATTAATCATGTATATATTGGAACTAAAGCGAAATGGGTTCTAATTGTCCGTTATTGCTGCCATGATAATTTTATGGCCTCAGTGTTAAGGAAAGAACAGTGGATCAAATCCTCCAAGGAGCTGAGCACCTGCCAGGTGTGGTGGGAGCAGAGGGTGCTCAGGGCCCAACAGAAGAAGGCCTTCTAACCAGAATAAGGCAGTATCCCAAAGGGCAAGTTCATAGGGGAATCCTGACCGTGTCGAATCAAACAGGTGAGTGATGTTGCAGAACAGTGCCCTTATTTTAGTGAGCACTAATTGATACTACCTCCTGAATGGAACACATAGAGCCGGTGTTCAGTGAGCTTTAAATTACCAGCCAAGATCATTTGAAATTGATCCAATTATAACTTTTCTGGGTAATTACAGGACCTGGGATCTGTGTGAAATGATTTACATTTCAGTATCTAAGTCTGTCTCTCTTACAGATGTGCTGCTGAGCCTCTGTAGATCATCCTACTTGGCTGAGTTGATCCTGAGATCCTTCTCTTCAGTGGAGTAAATGAACATATCACTTACAGGGATGGGAGAAAAACCAGTGGCTAGAGCCGAGGACTGGGAATCAGGATTGCTCCCTGCCTGGCTGAGTTCCTAGCATATCAGCCAACATCAGTTTGTCTATTTGTTCTGGGTGTAATAATGTTACTTAGCTACTGTATCTCATGGAGTGTTGTGGGTAAGGATTAATTTACAAGAGGAAGGGGGCAGAGCAGTTTCTGGAGGGGTTGAATGCTTCATATTCCTGTTTGAGAATTGGCTGGAGGTTCTGCAAGCTTTTTATGCTGCAGTCTGGGCTCTGGACCCAGGCTTATTGGCAAAGGCCAGCAGAGAAAAGAAGACCCCATTGCCTCATTTCTGCTCAAGAAACCATAACTTGACATTGACAACCTGGCCAATTATTGCCCTGTACCTTATCTTTGATGTTTGGTTATGATTATCCCTGGGAGATAACGCTGAGTATCTAGATACTTCAGTTCTTCCCGACATCCTGTCAATCTAAGTTCCAGCCTGGCTCTGGCCTGGAGACCGTGCTACCTGCATTGGTGGTAGATCTCCTCTTAGGAGATACAGTTCAGGAGGGACAGATCACCTGTCCCTGTTCTTGCTGCTGAGGCAGTGCAAGGTAGCAGAAGCCCTGCCTAGAGGATGTAAGGGAATCCTTGGGTGGCATAAAAAGCGAGTATGAAATGTGATTACACATTCTGAGTATTTTGGGCTTCGGGCTGTCTCTTTATTCTGTGTTTGTACAGCACCTAGCACAATGAGGTCCTGATCCATGACTGGGGCTCTTAGGGGCTACAGTAAAACAAATCATCATCATCATCATCATCATACTGTAATTATTTTCTTAACAGTGTCCCTATCAGATCTCAGACTGAGACTGTTTCCCGAGCTGTCTTTTAACAGCTAGATGCTGAATTCAGACTCATCTCATTGTGAAAGCTCACCTTTGATGGTGAATAGGGTATGAATGAAAGGGACTTATAAATGGGTCATTAATCAAACAATTGTAGCTTCTTGAGATATTGTGCTGCGAAGAGTCATCTGCACCCCCACATTGTTGCTAACAGGCAGAACAGAATATAGAGCTTATGTGACAATTAGCCCTGAGTCACAGCTGCTCTATGAATAGCTTTCAGTGGTAAGTGCTCATAGCTGTCAGGGATGGCACAGGAGAACTGAGCCTTGTGTTCTTGGTTAAGTTTTGTGTTCTGTGTAAGAGGATCAGGAGGATACAAACCTCAGACTTCAGTACAGCAATTGTTGTAGACCTTTTCTCCAGGGAGCCTCACGCTATGGAGTGACACACGTAATGGGAACTTTTACAGGCACAAAATTTAAAGACTGGGCATGAAAAATTGATGACCGTCTACTTCAAAGAGACCCTTGGATTTTTTGGATTGCTTAAGAGTAGTTCTACTCTGAACACTGGCTGTGAGAAAGTGGAGCTGCACGTTTCTGGAATTCACTAACGGGAACATATTGGAAGTGCGCCATTAGAAATAGAATGCTACTGTCTTTTTAACTCTCAGCTCTGAAGGCTGAGGCTGGGCCCTAAGAGACAGACTGGGTTCATTCCATCTTGCCCAAAACCACAGTGGGTGATGACTCAGTTAAAAAACGTACCTTTGCAAATAGAGTAACCAGATGGCTGTGTTCTCTTCCACTCCTCCTGATCACCAGGAGGGGCTGGTTCTCCAGACCTAATACAAACCACAGTTGGCTTAAGGCTGAGGAATTAAGGATCTCTATGCTAGATCTCTTTGGGCTGCATGGTCCACGCAAGCCTCCAGAGATGATGGAGAGTTAGGGAGGAACCCATGGTATTGCTGTGCCTGGTCTGGACAAAAATCTGCCTTGTGTGTGACCTCATGTGGTCCCCTTTGGATTAACCCTCGATAGCCATGGAAGCATCAGGTGGCTGCAGTGACCTTTGGGTTATGCAGGGCAAGGTTTTGACACAGGGACACAGGAAAGAATCATTTTGCAGGAAGCTCATGAGATCAAATCTTTAACATGAATAATATTTTGTAGGACTTGGGTTTTGTTGCTCAGTATTTTTGAGGAAATATTTTACAGAAATAACAGCAAGCTTGGTTTTAAACCGAGGAATATTCCTCATATTGAGTGACAAACGATATGTAGGTGCATGGATACAATGGGAGCATGAAGGGAAAGGGGTCTTGGTCTATGTAGCTGACAATCTCCCCAGCTCCACTGAGGAGTGGAATGCTTCTGAATACATAAGAGGCCGGAGCACCATCAGTCTGTAACTTATGGGAAAGTGCTGCCAAATCTTAATATAAATGTGTTCAACTGATCATCCAGCAATGTCTAAATGTCAGGGAAAGGAGGTACTGGAAATTGCTCTCTGATATCCTGCAGAGAGAGCTCCTGCTGGCATGGCTGGAAGGAGGCTGGCTTTTGGCCATCTGCTATAGCTGCTGTCTGCATCCACAACCAAAAAAGAGCGGCTTCTGGCTCTGCCAACAGCAGCTGTGCTAAGCTAAGTCAATCTGTGCGAATTGTGGAGCTTCCATCATTCTCTGTTTCCTACGTGAATCATTCAAATGTTTGAAACTGTCCTTAAAATAATTAGGCTGTTGCTTTCTATTACAGCAGCACCCAAAGGCCCCACTGCCCTTGATGCTATACACGCATAAGTGGCAGTCCATGCCCCAAGCAGCATATAGTCTAAATACGCAAGACAGACATAGGATAGGAGGAGAAACAGAGGCACAGATAGGTGAAGTGACTCGACCAAGGTCACATGGCAGTGCCACAACTAGAACTCAGCTTTGCTGTGGCCCAGTCCTGTGTCTTAGCCACTAAATCACGCTGTGTCTCAATAATGAGAAAGGCGAAACAGTGACCTGTGATTGCCATGGCGCATTTGGAGGACCCTGTGACAATTTGTGTCTGTTTTCACTTCTGCTTGGTCTAGCATCAGTAAAGGCTGTCCCATTTAATATGGAAATGGAAGGAAATCTCTCAGGACAATCCTTGGCAGGTTAATGCAGGATTGGATGGGTTGGTTAATCCAGACCCTCTATTGCAAATGGCGATTAGAGTCTCTGTAAGGCCCCTCACTTTCCAAACAGTGCCCCTAAGTGTAGGGAATACACCTTAGTTCTGTGCAAAAGCCAGCGCTTTCTATTGGCAGGACTTTGTGCAAGCCTTTTCCTCAGCCTTCTGGTAAAATCACAGACTCCTGTGGGTTTTGAATCAGACCTTGTGGCAGCAAGGTTTTTTCAGCATCTCATCTCCTGGTTTCACTTTGAATAAAGAGTTCAAACAAGCCCAGAATCTCAAAAGGAAAACCAAAGCAAATCTGTCCAATTTTGCTTCGTTTCAGGACAAAAGGTGCCAGACTTTCAAATCCTGTTCTAAGACAGCCCTCGTTCTCTTAAATCCTAGCCCTAGTACTTCCAGATCCAGCCAGTATCCTACATGGTGGTGTTCAAACTTTGATATCCAGTATGCGCGCGCACACACCCGCACATGCAATCATTTGTTTTTAGTTTGTGTAATTACCAAGGTGCCGCTAGAACAAACACTCGAGCAATTTTAATGTCTGCAAACAGAAGAACTGGCTTTGCATTGTAACTTTAAACAGAACTAGTCACATGGGCTAAATCTCTAGCTGGGGTAAATTGGCATAGCTCCATTGACTTCAATGGAGCTTGCCAATTTATACCCGCTGAAGATCTAGCTTGCATGTCTTCAGTGTATTGATAATCAATTTTAATTTGAAAGGTTAAAATGACAAACAGTCGTTGCTGCTCTAGTCAAGTATTTTTACCCTTTCGATTTCTATTAACATAGCCGTGTTGACATTTCCCTCTTCCAGCGGATATGAGACAAATTATGACACTTGCAATCAACTTATTCATCAATATCAATTACTTAGTAATAATCTTTTAAAAATCCTTCAGGAATTCTCTGTCTGCTTTCAGAAGCAAATTGAATATATAGCACTAATTGGCTGAATACAATTAGGGGGTCCATGCCTGTTACCACTGAAGTCAATGGGAGTTTTGTTATTTGTTCCAGTGGGAGCAAGATCAGGCTCTTGATGATTTTTAAAAGACAGCTATTGATAGAGTAAATTTGCCTCTGTCTACAGACAGAAATAACCAGAGGAAATAGAAATCTGGAGTGAAAGCAATAGAATGTGGGGACTTTCTCTCCAAAATCTGCAGGAGTTTTTCCCAAATCGGAGGCATTTCTGAAAAGATTTTTTTCCAGCTTGGCTCAGACTTTAACACAGATTTTATGAAACACAAGGAACAGTCATCAGCGATGGATTAATTAAAGCTATGAGTGAAGCAGCCTGGGACTCCATGCACACTCACATGTTTTGATTGTGGGTGGAGTACAGCTGGATGATACTCTTCTAATGAAACCCTAATGCAGGCAAATTTGGCTGATTGGAGGCTTTAACACACGCATGATTTCTGCCATTTATCTAAAGGGTTGTGGGCTAAGTATAGAAGGAGCCTGGGCTTGTTGAGAATTTGGGGTTGAAAACTGAAAGAGTTTGGGGTTGATCTGAACACAAGCAAAGCCGTCAAGTTGAGTTGTGACTTTGAGTTTTGGGCTCATGTGAACTCAAAACAAATTTGGTGGAGAAGAAATGAAGAACTTGTGTGCAGAACCCCACCCAGAGTCTTGGCAGCATCTCCTAGCAGCAGGCAGTATCCTGCTGAAGGCACTGAACCTGGGGGTCTAGGTCAGGTACACTGTATGTTACTCAGGGTTTTCAGAACCCACAGCAGTGATATCTTAACTATTTCACTCCAGGTGGTGTCAGGAATAAATCAATGAGAACAAAGCAATTCTGTCTGATAAAAGATCAGTACAGGTCAGCGTGCTCTATCTAACACTGCAGTTTATTAGATTTAAGTACACACAGAGATAAGCAATAGGTTTGGAACAACCCAGCTATTTACCTAAACTCTGGAACATTATTGAGTAATTAACAGCAAGTTTGCAGTGGCCAGTTGCTCACCCATCGAGGAGAAAAAGTGTCAGGAAAAACGTGTCTCAAGATGGCTTCAGAGGACTGCTCCAAAGTACACTGTATTAGCTAATCTTTTATAACTAACTTGTACAAAACATATAGGACATAATAACCCCTAATAAATCATCACTTTTCTAACTGTCATTAAACATCTAATATCAGAGACATCTAGACTCAAGATTTCCATCCACCAAGGTTTTTTGTCTCACTTGTTTACTTTCTTTCCTCTCCTCCCATTCTGATTAGCAGAAACTGTAGCTAGTTTTGACCTTGCATCTAAAAGCCTGCTTTCCAATTAACCTTTGGCTGTGCGGTGTTCTATTTTATTAATTCATGGTGCCTGAATGCACATTATATGGTTGCAATTAGATGGATCACATTCTGGGGTACACCAACCCCCCAAATCCAGGGTGACATGTACTCTCTTCTGACTTTTCCTAGAGAGGATGCATTTGTTTTCTTTTTCTCCAAGAATGGATCACGGTGAATGGGCCCCAAAACAGCCTTGTCCCAAAAGAACCTTATATAATGCAAAATGTACTGGAAAACCGAGGGAGAATCAAATTATATGAAAAGTAAATAGCCTAATACACCAAATAACATAGCAACTGAAGGTGAGCAGGCATCTTTTGGGAAATGCTCTTGAATGGGTCAGAAGATGGTCCCTGTGGAGGGAGAGCCCTGCCAAGTGAATGAAGGCTTTGGGCAGAGCACATAGTAGTTCTCTCAAAACAAACAGCTGTTGATCTCAGCGGACTCCTGGCTGAGCTGGGAGCACACCATCAGGCTGTGATTTTTGTGTGGCTCCAGGTCATTTTTATTGGACTTTATTTTTCCTTATGAAGCGTGGAGCACTTCAAATAGCTGCACTGATCCAGCTAATAATGCGTAGCCTTTCTCTGCCTCCATCGCAATTAGCATAAGGTATGTTTATGCAGCAGGTTGTTGGCCATCTTTCCCTTTAGTGTCAGCTAGAACAGTGGTTCTCAAAGCCGGTCCGCCACTTGTTCAGGGAAAGCCCCTGGCAGGCCGGGCCGGTTTGTTTACTGCCACGTCCACATGTTCAGCCGATCATGACTCCCACTGGCCACGGTTAGCTGCTCCAGGCCAATGGGGGCTGCAGGAAGTTGCAGCCAGCACATCCCTCGACCCGGACCGTTTCCTGCAGCCCCCACTGGCCAGGAGCAGCAAATCGCTGCCAGTGGGAGCCGTGATCGGCCGAACCTGCAGACACGGCAGGTAAACAAGCCATCCTGTCCCATCAGGGGCTTTCCCTGAACAAGTGGCGGCCCGCCTTTGAGAACCACTGTGCTAGAGCCCAAGTCCTTTGTAGTCCTAATCTTAATGATACTTCCCAATTTCTCAATAATTTCAATCTATCTTCGGTATGATTTACTGACAGACAAAATCCAACCCACCACAGCAATAATGGGCCAAATGCTTGTCTTCCTTGTACAAGCAGCCCCAATATATATTGAAGGTATAAGACCAATCCCACTCCCACTGAAATCAAAGGGAATTTTGCTATTGACTTGAACAGCAGTCGCTGTACATCAAAGGCGAGATATATATGTCTATACAGACCCACAGCAATGGCTATAATCTCATAAATAGTATATTTATCACCCAGTGCTGGGTCTGTGTTTTGCATTATTTTATCCTCCATGTATATTTTGTATGTCCAAAAAAATTGAGTCAGAATGAATTCAGAGCCCCATTATAACCACCACGAGGTAGCAGCGCCATACACCAGCTAAGTTTTAGCATTTTCTTGATAAATCAAGGTCTCATCCTCCTCGCTATCTCTCAAGCAAGAGAATTTGTTGGATCTTGAAGTGAGAGTAATATAGAGTGTGCCTGGACTCTGAATGTGTAATCATTACAGCCGTGTATGGATGTCATTGCAAACAAAAGCATCAGCATAGTTCTCCCACAAGCAGGGGTGAAAGTAACTTAAAGGACTTACTGGTACTGCAGAGTCCTGCAGAGGGGGAGGGGCCTCAACCGGAAGAGGTGTGGCCTCTATCGGAAGAGGTGGGGCCTTTAAATCCAGGGGCTTTTAAATCAGGATTTAAAGGTCTCGGGGATTCGGCTGAAGCTAGGAGCTGGGCCCTTTAAATCACTCCCGGAGCTACCAGCTGCAGAGGTGGCTGGGAGCCCTGGGGTTTGGGCAGGGGCGAAAGTAATTTACATTTCTTACACATATGGTCCAATCGCAAGCAACTCACCTCTCCTACGTACTTCATGGATCCCTCCCATTGCATGACACAGATAGAGAAAATAAAGCTACTATTACTACTACCAGTACTGTCTGTAATCAAACTTTACTATTGGAATATGCCTGAAAAAGTGAAAACTCATTGTCACATTTTTCTCCGTGTCTTCCCTCCTCCTCCAGCCAGGCTGCTGACGCTAGGCTCTGTGCTTTCTCCCTGGCACTCAGCAGCTGCAGGGGCTTCCCTCTAGCTTGCAGCAGGGAGACTGGCTGAGGGAGGGAGAAGCCTGCCTCCTGCATAAGAACAGTTTAAACTCAGCTGTTCCCTGTGTGGTTCAGTAACATTTCAAAGAGGATCTGCAAGCAGTTTGGACATCACAACCATGATTCTCTGCTGGGGAGAGAATGGGATAGATTTGAACTTGGAAATGGTTCCTGATTTTGATTGGGATTTTGTATACAGGAGATCCCCCTCATCCCAGGGGCAGAAAAGAACTGCCCCTGCCATGGTCACACACACCCTCTCCCCCCCGCCCGCAACAACAACTGGGAATGAAATTAACAAGTATGCCAGCAATGGCTCCTAACCCTGGGGATTGAACTGCGCAGGGAACAGCGGCGTTTAAACTGTTCTTATGCAGGCAGCAGCAGCAGGCATCTCAGCCAATGTCCCTACTGCAAGCTAGAGCCTAGAGGAGAACCCCTGCTGTGGGGCGGGGGGAGGAATACAGAGCTTTGTCTGCAGCCTGGCTAGAGGAGGGGGAAGGAGGAGACAAGAAACCAGTGTGACAGTGAGTTTTCCCCTTCCACCTGCTTTTATTAGCTCTGGATTTAAGCTGTGCAGCCAAATGCTTGTATTTATTGTGTATTGGAGAGATCCCCTCATTCTGGGAGCAGAAAAGGACTGCCCCTGACATGGTCACACACCGTCCCCCCAGATACTGTGAGTGAAATTAACAAGGATGCCGGAAACCACTCCTAACCCTGAGGGCTGAACCACTCAGGGAACAGCTGAGTTTAAACTATTCTTATGCAGGAGGCAGGCTTCTCCCTCCCTCAGGCAGTCTCCTTTTCTTACCATCCTCCGTACCTGCCCGTACCGGCTTACTTTCATCTCTGCTCACAAGGCAAGTTGCTAGCAGTGCAATCTATGAAAGTGCAGCCCCCTGAAAATTGACTGAAGTGTGTCTAATGTTGTATAGGCTCATGCTGATCCAAAATTTGAGCTCTCCAGGTGTGCCAGTGCAAAATACACTAAGACAGATAGGATTTCAGCTCGCCAATAATAATAAAATGACCTTGTCTGGAGTTTATTACATAAAATGCCCATCCATCATTCATATTGCAGGCCATATTTAAATATTTGACTGCATTACATTAGGGGAACATGGAAATTAAATCTAGGGCCAACTTCAGCTAGTGGATTAATTGGGTGCAACTCCACTGAGTTGCTTTGCCTGCTGTTCTGAGAGAGAATGGGTTTTAAGAGCTGTGGGAGAAGATGCTTTGATTTAGAAGCTTCTCTAATGGACCGCCTTATCCATTGAGATCTCTTTCCATTTCACCACTGGGTGGTATAGGACAAACAAGACTGATGATCTTCAGCGTGGGATTTTCAGAAATGTTGGCCTAACTCTGTTGCCACTGAAGTCAGTGAGAATTTTACCGTTTCTCTCAGTGGGAATGGTTTTAAGTTAGTGCTGAGCACTTATGAAAGTCCCATCCTTTATATTGTTGGTGCTACTTGGCTAAATCTCCAAGAAGCTGCATACATCCAGCTTTTACTAGCACTTTTACTTGGGATACCATGATGTCTTGCAGAATGGTGGATGGCAGTATAACTTCCTGTGACTTGGTTTCAGAGCGGTAGCCATGTTAGTCTGTATCAGCAAAAACAGGAGGAGCCTTGTGGCACCTTAAAGATAAACAAATTTATTTGGGCATAAGCTTTTGTGGGCTAGAATCCAATTCATCAGATGCATGAAGTGGAAAATACAGGAACAGGTATAAATACATGAAAGGATGGGGGTTGCTTTACCAAGTGTGAGGTCAGTCTGACGACATAAATCAATTAACAGCAGGATACTAAGGGAGGAAAAATAACTTTTGAAGTGGTAAGAGAGTGGCCCATTACAGACAGTTGACAAGAAGATGTGAGTAATAGTAGGGAGAAATTAGCACTGGGGAAATTAAGTTTAGGTTTTGTAATGACCCAATCACTCCCAGTCTTTATTCAGGCCTAATCTGATGGTATCCCGTTTGCAAATTAATTCCAGTTCTGCAGCTTCACATTGGAGTCTTTTTTTGAATTTTTGTTGTTGAAGATTTGCCACTTTTAGGTCTGTTATTGAGCGACCTGAGAGGTTGAAGTGTTCTCCTACTGGTTTTTGAATGTTATGATTCCTGATGTCTGATTTGTGTCCATTTATTCTTTTGCATAGAGACTGTCTGGTTAGGCCAATGTACATGGCAGTGGGGCATTGCTGGCACATGATGGCATATATAACCTTGGTAGATATGCAGGTGAACAAGCCCCAGATGGTGTGGCTGATGTGGTTAGGTCCTATGATTGTTTCCCTTGAATAGATATGTGGACAGAGTTGGCACTGGGGTTTGTAGCAGGGTTTGGTTCCTGGGTTGGTGTTTTTGTTGTGTAGTTGCTGGTGAGTATTTGTTTCAGGTTGGGGGGCTGTCTGTAGGCAAGGACTGGCTTGTCTCATGTATTTATACCTGCTCCTGTATTTTTCACTTCATGAATCTGATGAAATGGGTTCTAGCCCACAAAAGCCTACGCCCAAATAAATTTGTTAGTCTCTAAGGTGTCACAAGGACTCCTCGTTGTTTTTCCTGTGATCTGTGGAAGATCAAGCTTACCCCCTTAACCAACTGCAATGTACAAGCTCCCAAATCTGTTATTCAGCTGGTAAATGTGATAGCTTTTACATTTGCTTCTTTGATAGATGACAAGCTGTACTGACGCTTGATGTGCTGATTCCAAAGAAGGCCTTTGTAAGTGTATATAAAACTCAGCTCAGATCCCAAGGAGGAGCTCTCAGTACCAGGTGGAGGTTTCCTCTTTCTAGTTGCATTTGCAGAAAAGACAGCGCATCCCCATCTGTGTATCCCAGGAAAAGTGAATGCATGAAGCCAACACTACTTTGAAGGAGGCGTTGTCTCGTTAATTTCCACCACCTTGCATCCCTGCTGTCTTGCTCCAGGGCAGGAAACTTGTTGCACAGTTTCAGCAGAGAAGGGGACAGTTTAGCCTCCCAGATAATAGCCCAGCTGCAGAAATTTAGAAATTTAAATGGTGCCTAGTTGAAAATACATTTTGAGGGAGAATTTTTTTGAAAGGAATTGAAAAGGTTCCAATGCCCTAGAGCAAGGGTAGGCAACCTATGGCATGGGTGACGAAGGCGGCACACGAGCTGATTTTCAGTGGCACTCACACTGCCCAGGTCCTGGCCACTGGTCCGAGGGCTCTGCATTTTAATTTAATTTTTAATGAAGCTTCTTAAACATTTTAAAAACCTTATTTACTTTACATACAACAATAGTTTAGTTATATATTAAAGACTTATAGAAAGAGACCTTCTAAAAACATTAATGTGTTATTGGCACGCGGAAACTTAAATGAGAGTGAATAAATGAAGACTTGGCACAGCACTTCTGAAAGGTTGCCGACCCCTGGTCTAGAGAATGAGGCCTGGCCTGCCACTGTGATGGGGAGGCCAATGCAAACAGGCAGCTCTTCAGAGAGGGTGCCTTAGTCTTAGGCCACTGGTTTTGCTCTGTCTCGAGCAGCTACGGGGCACTGAAGAGCCACTGCACTGATGGATTATTGACCTAATCACAAAGGTTAGGTCAAGTGTAGGCATTTCCAAGGGCCTTTCACCTTGATACCTAAGGGCTTAATCCAACCCCCATTGGAAAGACCCTTTCCATTGACTTCAGTGGCTGCTGTGCCAATGCTAGTTAGAAGGAGAAACACGATCTAGTGCCAGGAAAGTCAATTATTTGTTGTCAGGGTCCAGATTTCTTGGTCAAGGTCCAGACTCCAGAGCAAATAATGCAATAATAATAACAATGACAAGAATATGTAAATAAATAGATGTTGTGGTCCATTCAAAAGCATCTAGTGGCCCTGATTTGGCCCAGTCTGCCTATTGACTACCTCTGGTCTAGTGGTTAGGGCTCTGGAGTGGGACTCAGCTGAGGTGCATTCTGTTCCTGCCACTGACTTGCTAAGTGAACTTTGGGAAGTCACTGCTCCCCTGTTGTATCTCTGTCCCCTCCCATGCTTGTCTAGTTAGATTGTAAATTCTTTAGGGCAGGGATTTTCTTACTATGTGTTTTTAAAGTAGCTAGTACAGTACAGCGTGGTCTCAGTCTAGATGGGGGCCGTTAGGTGCTACTATAATACAAATAATAAGAAACGAAGGGGTTAAAATTTGGCATAATGCAGGAAGCTGATCTGAAATTGCAGGAGAAAGTGCTTTTAAAAAAAACATGTATGATAATAGTATGTAAGTTTACACTGAGCAATTTATTTAGTGGTAAGGCCATTCTGCAGGAGGAAGAGGTCACTTCTTCACAAAAACAAACAAGTCCGTAGTTCCTTTAGGCCGAAGAGACAGGAGACATAGAAAAGCTGCAGAGGGAGCCAGTGGGTGAGCAGAGCTTTGCAAAAGTAATAGCAGTAAATGGTAATAACTTGATGAGCAGAAAAACAAGACTCAGACTGGAATCAACATACATGAGCATTTCGCAAAAGACATGGTAACGACATGAGTCATAGTTTAGAAATGAAATAAATAGAACTGCTGTTGATAACCAATTCCAAAAGAAAATATAATGAAAATAAATTAACAGCAGGGATCCAAGTGAGAAATGAGCTTTTGTACCTTTTCTATAATTATTCACCCAATTGTGTGCGCACACGTAAAGATAATGGACGACTATAGGAAATGGTTGTGTTTTCTGTTCTGATGACAATGCAGGACACAGGTTGCTTTCTTCTTTCTTTCCTTCGGTTTGTTTTCTCTTCCTTGTGGTTAAAGCATGCGATTTCACAGCTTGCACAAACAGCTTCTAGCTTCCTTTTTAACACTGATCTTTGCGTCTGAGCAGTTTTCTCTTTCTTCACCATCACAGCAAAGGCCAGCTCATTGTTCTGCTTGGGTATTTTGTTTATCTGAAGCGACTGCTTAGTGGATGGAAGTCTGAAGCTGCCCTGAACTTTTTACTGTATGTTGAAGGACAGCGGACAAGACTCTAACCATCACCTGTCAGACATGAGGAGGTTTTGCTTTGTTTTTTCCCATTATTTTTTTAATGAACGGTCAGTGCCTATTGTTGTCACATGACTATCATATTAGTGTATTGTGCATTTAGATTTAAGTCAATATAGTTTAGCAGCAATCTGCCTGCCTGCCATAGCATTTCCTATATGTAAGTGGGGGAATGGTTCCGCTATTGTGGGGACCTTTCCTGGCTTCTGCACTACCCCGGTGAAGTGGGCTAGCAAAAGGATCTGAGTCCTCGCTCCCACTTCCTTTACCCAGAGGCCTCCCTGCCCTTGAGGACTCCCCTTGCACTCTCCTGTCTGGCAGAGTCCTTGTAACCCCAACAAGGCTGGGCCCCGGATTCCTGGGGGGCTCGACCCCCAACCTTGCTGTGGTCACCTAGGTCAGGGGCTGGGGTGTCCCCACTCCAGGGTGCTCTCTCTGCACTGGGCACCTCTCTGACCCACTGATCATTGCTTATGATTTAAAGTAAATATGGTTTATTTAATCAGCAATTAATTTTAAAAAGAATAAGGAAAAATGGGGAAAGGTTAAAGGAAACCCATCACCCTGCTCTGTGGCAGGGAACATCACAAACAGTGTCTCTGGACATCAGGGCTTTTCACAGTCTGCTCCTTGTAGGTCCCAGGCCTCCTCCTCAGGCCCTGGCTGTGCTGCAGGGATGCTGTTGGGTTGGACACTTGCTCTGGCGGTGGCCACACACATCTGGGTTTTGGGTGGTGGGACCCTTCTTCCCAGCGCCAGCCCACCGTCGGGTTAAGATCCCCCTTCCAGTCTGGCCTGCAAGGACCCTTGGCTGGGGGTGTCTTTCCGCACTGGGCCCTTTGCACAGGGTCCCCTCTTGGCTGGCCCCAGCTGCTCACTGCACCTAGTTCCAGACTGCACCAGCTCCAGCTCCACTGTTCTACCTCCGGCTCTACTTTGCCTCAGTACTGAAGCTGCTGCTGCTCTGCCTCCAGCCACCTGGGCTGCTTCTCTGACACCTCTGGCTCTGTGGCTGCAGCCCAGCTCCCAGCACAGGATCTGCTCTCCCTGGGCTGTGTCTCTGGCTCTGCGGCTGCAGCTTTGCTCCCAGCACAGGGGTCTGCTCTCTCCTTAGCTCGGGCCCACTCTGTCTGTCTGACCCAGGGCGATTCCAGCTCACACGGAGGACAGGACCTTTCTCGCCCCCTGACTCCATCGTTAGCCTCTCTGCCCTGTCAATCAGGCTGACCTGGAGCATTGGCCGCTCCCCATTGTCCCTGGGGGGACTGTCAGTCTCAAGATCCTGGTTTCCCATCAACCCTTCCCCTTCCTTTTGGCACTGGGACCTAGCCAACCAAAAACCCTCACTGAGTTTTAGTAAGGGGTCAACAGACCCCTTACATATAGCGCCCATTGCTGAAATATCTACCCATCTGGGAGAAGGAAAATCCACCGACTAGACTGACAGATGAAGAGAGGGAATTTCAGATTTCATGGTTTCTCAGTGCTTCTGTTCAGGGCCAGCCTCAGAACATACCGGGGCATAATACTGGAAGAGAGAAGTTACCTCATCTCATTCAAACTTCATAAAGGGCACAACTTGGGTTCAGTCTGAGTTCTGGGGAAAAGTTCTGGCTGGGGCTGCTTCTAGCTGAACCATTTTGTGCATCTAAGACAGAGTAAACTTTAGTGTGGTGCAAAGGGTGTGCAACTTGTGCATTGGTTTGATGCCTGATGTGGGACACAAATGTTGCATCAGCCTTGTGCTAGCTCTTGGTGAATGTTCCTTTCCTTAGTATGAAATCTCTCTCTCCCTTCTGTGTGTGTGTGTGTGTGTGTGTGTATTATTATTTACGTTTTTTTCTTCTTGCATAATCTCTGATTCAAATTAGACTGAGCATTGACTGGTTATTCTGGAGAATGTGATGCTTCAGAACTATTAAATAGATTATGATCTCCCTGTGGGCAGCTAAAAATATCTCGTCTGCCTGTAGGCCGGTAGTTACTGCTGTGTTCAGACTGACCTGAGATTTTGCAGACTACCTGCCACTTCTCTAATTTGGATGCATTCTAAGAGAGAAGGCAAAGAGCAGCTCCTCAGCTGGCCGCTGAGGATCTGCCCCCAGAAGTCAAAGGCACTTTGCCAACTTACACCACCTAAGATTCTGGCCCTGAGTCTCGTTTCTTTTTTTAAGTTAATTTTTTTTTCGAATTCATTTTGGGACATGAGCCAAGCGAAAACAGGAGTGTCTGCATGTGACAGTTAAAATGGAAAGATGTGCACGGTAAAGAAACTAATTTAAGACTAGCAATGTTTTGCTGCTATCGTGCTGTGACAACAGAAACATCATGTTCTTGCTAATTATTTTGGCACAAGTAAAGTAAACCAATATATAAACACTTCCATGTTGGAGCTATTCATAGAACAGATCTTCATTAGCAGAGAGGGGAACAAATGATGTTTGGTTCCACACAGTCTCAGTGTGGCTGACATGAGGCAATACTGAAACTGGTAAACATTTTCATTTGGTTTTTATCCAGAAATCTCTTGATATTTACTCTCTTGCAGGGAGCAGGTAATTTAGCAACAACACTAGTCAATTGAAGACATAATCAGCTTGGCCTTTTGTGGTTTACGCTATAGCAGTGTGGTGAGAGATTTTCTTTTCTTCCTCATGGTCAAAGCACCTCCTGCTGAACAATATCTTAAACCTTCCTTTTGCATCACACTCAATACCTTTATTAATGACCAGCCCAAACAATCTATGCAGCTTTAGAATTGCTAGTGTGGATTAAACAGAATATCTTCAACAGAGCGGGGCAGAAATGGGACTTTCTGTTTTGCTGGAAATTCCATGATTTTGAAGTTTTTCCACTTAAGAAAGGAACAAAAACATTTCCCCTCCCCAAAATTTCCTACAAAATGAATCCCCCCCCCTTCCAAATTTTGTTTTGGGTTAATTGAAATATTTTGTTTTGATAAAATTGAAACATTTCATTCCAATTTTGACTCTCTTATTTTTATTATAAACATTTTTAAAAATGGAAACCAAAGGTCATTTTCAAATGGGAAATCAAGATGTGTCATTCCAAAAAGGGGGAAATGGAACACTTTGACATTATGGGAATGCTTCTTTTGGTTTTTTTCCTAAACAAAATGTTATTGAAATTGATACGTTTCTGCAACACATTTTGATTTTGACAAATCAGCATTTTCCAGTTGAAAAACATTCCATCAGAAAATTTCCAACCAGCTCTAATTTTCAATTTGTTTCTTTTCCTATTTCAGGGAACGAGTTAAAGCTGTGTCATTTTCACCCACGCTCAGCATGGTTTTGTCATAAGGATGACATAGGATGCAGTAATTTGCCCCAAGAAACGCTACAGTTCACCTTCCACATCTAACAGCCCGCTCTGTAGAATGCAAAATGCACGTATTTTTCTACATCTAACATCGAGTAGTCAAAAGCCCAAGTTTCATTTCAAGATTGTGGTGGCTTAGGTGGTTGTATTCTCCAGATATCTTGTTTTCCAGTGTCTTGCATCTTGTGGGCAAAGTGTGTGTGTATGTGTAGCATGGCAGTAGACTATTAGATACCAGTGATTTAGAGGCAAGGCCTGACATAGCCAGAAGGAACCTGATTTCTAATTTTACCTTGAGTCACTTGATTTTCTTGTGCTGCAGTCATCCATATAGAAAACTGAGTAAAAATACCAAATCTTATTGCAAAAAACTGCTTCCCCAGCCCAGGACAGGTACATTGATGCATAGAGGTGTTCTCATCTCTTTGGTCCATTCAAACCACCCTTTGAAGCCATCGTTCTTGGAAGCAGGGCCTTTCACAGGAGTGCTTTCCAGAATAACACTAGTGTGGAAGGAATTAATTGTGATTGGACAACATATTCTGGACAGCAGTGCTCGCCAGGGTCTGTACTCTTAAAAAGGGATTGAAAACATGTCTGTCCCATGTGTTTCTAAGTGCCCATGAGAAAAGAGAGCTGCTTGAGTCATAGCCACACCCAATGAAATAAGGAATCACCCTTTCAGTAGAATGACAACTTTTGGAGCTCTGACTAGGCACCGTAACATTGAAAAAGAATTCTCAGTGGCTATGTGGTATCTGTAGCAAAGGAATAAAGTTATGCAGTGTTAGCTGTCAGGTCTGACAAGGACTGTAATGAAAAATGTATTCAAATTAATTAAAGTCATCCTTCTTCCAGCTTCAGGATTAAGGGCCAGCTCCTCCGCTGGCATAAATTGGCATAATTCTTTTCAAGTAAGTGGAGCTATGCTGATTTTCACTGGCTGAAGATTTTACACCCTCTAATGTTGTGACCTGATTGGAGGAATGGGTGGCATACTTGCGTAACGGTAGTAAGCATGCTATTTGATATGAAATGTTCAGTTACACTCCAGCAGCATTATCCATGAGTGACTTCTGTCTTGGGAGGAAATGCCCTCTCGATCTCGCCAGCAGATCATTTCAGTTTGTACCCTGAGATTTCATCACCCTTATCTTAGTTGCATAATTAGAACATCACTACCAACCATGAAACCATCCGGATAATAAGTAATTTCACCAGGGTCCCAGGGCATTAAGTCCAGTTGATAAAAATGGAAGTATCTCACACATTGCATTAATACTATCATTTACTGCTTTCTCTGATATCCTGCGGGTCACAGGGCAGGCACTACATCGGGGAGCCACAGTACCTGATTAGCCCTGCTCTACTGGCTAGATGGATCTGATGGATAGACTTAATATGGTGAAACCAAGACACTACGCATCAGCCTATTCACACTACTGAGAACTGGTGAGCTGAGGACAAATTGAAAGCTGTACTTCTTATTTTCTTCACTCATCTGGATTTCAGTTGGACTCTATATTAATATAGATTTTTGTGTTTCATATAATGCCAAAGGTATAAAAGTGAAGGATGTAGAAATACAAAGGAAGGTGGCTGGAAGGGGAACTTGGTACTACTCTACTGTAAATAACCCACTGTCGTAGTTTCAGTGAGTTAAAATTGTCCATCAAATCTTTGGATGGGGAGGCTGGTCACGGGATCACATTTAAAATCAGTCAGGGTGAGGTAGTGGAAGTACTTGTTCCCTGAGCCATCTGTCCATCTCAGGTGCCCATGTTTGGTTCCACTCAATCGTGGCAATGGCAGAAGAGCAGAATGAGAAAAGCCATCTTTAGTTTTTGACAATTGAGTGCAAGTGAGATAATGGTTGTACTAGAGTGTTCAAATTCTGAATGCCTGCTCACAGAGAGACAAATGCTTGTGGTTTATTTGCAGGACTGCGCCAACTTTGACTGGAGTCTAACTTAATGTGATGCACTTATCATAAGGGACAGAAGTATATTTTGGTAATTATTTTGTTGTTTCAAAACCAAATATTTTCAATGCCTTTGGGATACAGAAGTGAGCACATGCTCCGCTAATAACACATTTCAGTATGATGTTCAAGTTAATTGAACATTATAAAGACGCATGCTTTGTGCAATCTACTATACTACTGATGCCCTGTCCTGGTATAGACCATTATTTATGTGGCTATGTGCTCGTTAATCCTTCAGAAAGTAACAATATTTTCCCCAAAAGAACAATGGTAAGTTACTGCAAATGAGCATGAAGAACACATGGAAAGATGTAGTAGGTTCAAATGTCTTCAGATTAAACAGAAATAAAAAACAGCAGAAGATCACGTTCATATTTGTAAATCAAGAACAGTAGTTGAAAAACTTTAGGAAAAAACCTAGCAAGTCTGCTTCCTTTTGTAGCAATTCCTAGCTCTGGAAGAGACTTCCTGTGTGACCTGAGACAAGTCCCTCAGGGTATATCTATATTGCAGCTGGGGTCATGCTTCTCAGCATGGGTGGACTCTGCTCAACCAAGGGTGCTAAAAATAGACTGTAGCCAGGGTTGTATGACTGGCAGCTTGGGCTAACCACCCAAGTACATATCCAGGGGGCCTGAGTGGGTTTGTACTCAGGCAATTAGCCCAAGGTGCTGTCCATGCTACTCTGGCCACACTGCTATCTGTAGCATGTTAGCTCAAGCAGAGCTAGAGTCAGGGGCAGCTCTATGCTTTTTGCCGCCAGTCAGCACAGCAGTCAGGCAGCCTTCGGCGGCATTTCTGCGGGAGGTCTACCTGTCACGCGGATTATGCGGAGTTTCTGTGGGAGGCCCGCCGGTCACGTGGATTCGGTGGTGTTTCTGCAGGAGGTCTGCCAGTCACACGGATTCGGTGGCGTTTCTGCAGGAGGTCTGCCGGTCATGTGGATTTGGCAGAGTTTCTGCGGGAGGTCTGCCGATCACGCGGATTCGGCGGGAGGTCTGCTGGTCACGAGGATTCAGCGGCGTTTCTGCAGGAAGTCTGCCAGTCATGCAGATTCGGCGGCATTTCTGCAGGAGGTCCGCTGATCATGTGGATTCGGCGGCATTTCTGTGGGAGGTCCACTGGTCACGCAGATTCGGCGGCAGCTCTGCGGAAGGTCTGCCGGTCACACGGATTCAACGGCTGCTCTGCGGGTGATCTGTCGGTCCCGCACCTTCAGGAGAAACGCCGCTGAAAGCTGCCTGACTGCAGCCGTTCTCACAGTGATAGGCATGCCACCCCCTCCCCCCAGCTTGCCACCCCAGGCACGCGCTTGCTGTGCTGGTGCCTGGAGCCGCCCCTAGCAAGAGTGTGTCTGTTTACACACCCTAGGAAGCACGCTACCAGCTCCAGAGTAGACATACCCCCAGCCTCTCTGTGCATCAGTTCCCCATCTGTAAAATGGGCATAATAGCACTTCCTTAGCTCTCACGGGTGTTGTGAGGATAAGGATTGTCAGGCTTTCAGATGCTGTAGTAATGAGAGTCACAGAAGGACCTAGATTAGCAGCAGAAACAAACAACCAAAAACCCTTGAAAAATATTTGGCCAGTGTTCCCTTTTACAGGACATAGCTACTCAGAACAATTTATGTGGCTATTTTCAGGTAAATCTCTTTCCCATTCCCAGCTCTGTGTGAAAGAGACATTTGAGTTTCATGTAGGTAGACTAGCATATGTTGAAATCCATGACACTGAGCAGGAAGCATGGCCAGGTGGGTAGACCACTGGCCTTGGACTCAGATGTTCTATACCCAGCTCTGTTGCTGGGGTACTTTGGGCAAATCACTTCACCTCTCTGTGCCTTAGTTTCCCCATCTGTAAAGCAGGGATGATGATACTGACCTCCTTTGTAGTACAGAGATTTGAGATCTACTGATTGAGAGTGCTGTATCAGAGCTAGGTATTAATATGATTATTTATTGCACTGGGAAAGTGAGTTATCCTGGAAAATATGTAAACCAAGATGTAGTTGTTGACACCCTAAACTTTACCTAATGTATAGTGAAGACAAAGTAGTTCGTACTGGAGAATGGGTTGTTTGGTTATGGTTAAGACTGCATTTTAGTCACGGAGGTCACAGACTCCATGACTTCAGCCAGCTGGATTGAGTATCTCTGCTTTTTTGAAGCAAATCCCATTCTACACATGCTCCCCTGAGAAAATGAGAGGCAGAAAAAGATGTTGCTTGTCTAAAGGCTGGATGGGTGTTGTAGATTTATGCCCATTCATGCGTGTGATATGCATACATGTGAGAAACCCAGGATAGGTGTAGTATGCAATGTCTGGCATGGCTAACAGCAGTGGGAAACATCCTTAATGGCTGGCTAAAAATAAATAAATTCTATTACTACTACACTGCTGTTCTCAGCAGTATTGAGAAGAAAAGGCTTCACATCTGTATTGTTCCAGAGGCAAGAGAAAGCAAGATGCTTGTCACTCCGGAGCTACGCTGCAGGCTGCCAGAAATTGGTTCCTTTGCTAGACACAGAGGGCCAGATTTTCAGCGGGTATAAATCAAAATTGCTCTATTGACTTCTGGAGGATGACACCACTTTGCATCAGCTGAGAATTCAGCCCAGAACCCTTTTTCCTGTTTCTGCTTCCTCTGCAGTTCCCCTGGCTTTCAAGTCAGCTACACTTCTACAGGTCCTGTATGCATTACAGTTTCTATTCTGTCCAGGAGGGACCCTGTAACAACATGATTCTCTTCTGTAGTGTAGCTGGGACATTAACAACGTCCCCCAGAGACCTGTTAGAGAGGAACCCTGTTCCTGCAAACCCTAAGAGACCCACGAAGGGAGGACTGATCTGCCTCTACTTGTAAAAGTAAGAACTACTTGCATATGTTTTGCAGGACTGTTGCCATATTGAGAAGTCTATTCGTTCTCATTTTTAAAGCAGGGATCACAGGGAAAAGCTTTCGATTTGGCATCAGAAATTGTGTGAGTCTTTGTTCTTTCTTTTGTTTCTTACTGGGGGCCGAGACACCAGCAGCATATTGCTCTTTCTGTATTGCACATCAAAGTAATTGCATCAGCTGTTGTCCTACTGCATGATAGAATCCTGTCAGATCTCATCAGATGAACAAGTTTAAACTGGAATAAGACTTTGAAAGGGGATCACTAGTTGCTGCAGGAACTGGTATTGGTGGTTCAAGAGATGGTCATCTTCTCTCCCAGCTCTAAATTTGTCTCTGCCACCAAGAGACGTGGGTCCAATAACAGATATTACCTCCCCCACCTTGTCATCTCTCCTAGGCAGTATAGGACCAAAGCCACAGGGTAAAATTTGGTCATTCTGGATGCATGCCTAAGATGTCAACCAGCAGTCCTAAGTGCTTGTGATCAACTAAAAGGTCTCCTGGTTCTTCTGGCGAAAGCAGGGGTGTTAGCTCTTGAGACATTATATTCACCCTACATAAATCCCTGATCTTGCAAAGCCTTACTGTCACAGTTCAGGGCAGCTGCACCTGTATTTCTCCTCCATGGCCCAGCAAGGGCACCCATCCTACCCTCCAGCTCCCCGCTGTTGCCTTTCTGGGTGGAGGCCTGCATCTCTCCCCCTTCTGCTGGTATTTCCAGGTGACACAGCTCCCTGCCTTCACTGGGTATTTTCCAGCATAGACAGGTTGCCTGAGGACACCTGCTTGCTTACTTTTCAGAGTCAGCTCCAGCTGCAAGGTCCCACACGGCACTTCCTATGCAAACCTACTTTATTCTTAAGGTAAAAAGCATGACAGAAATACGTATTAAAAACAATAAAAGGACCCTACACTCATGCTAATACGCTTACCAGAGCTCACCCCGGCCCTAACATGGAATCTGGCAGGATCAGCCCTTCAATACCCCATCAAAGAGGATGCCTTCTGGGTGCAAGGTCGTCATAGCTTCAGCTCAGAACAAGCCCTCAGTCTTATGGGACCTCAGTAGGCCCAAACCTTCCCTAAGGATTGGGGCCCTCCATGGATTGGAGTCCTATCTGTTTGCTGGATCAGGAAGAAGGCCCTGAGCAGTTTAAAAGCAGGCTATTTATCCAAAAACTCTCTCTTTGTTTCTTCATCCCTGGTGAATCTAATGAGTAGCTGTAAAAAGGTAGCAATCTACACTCCACCCTAGCAGAATCTTTTCTCCCTCTCAGTCATTTTGATAACTTTGCTCTCTCTTGGTCAGCCCCTTCACTCAGCTCACTTCCTCAGTTATTTTTGTCCACTAGAAATTAGGAAGAGAGAACTTCTAAAAATAACCCACAAAGAAATGGCAGCCATCAATGTTCAGCACATTACTGGGTGCCCAGTGTTCTTTACAGCAATGCTTTCATCTTCGTAATTAAACATCAGATTATTCTCCTTCAGCTGGCCCTAAGTGATACGAGTCTCACAAACTGAAAAGGTGCGAGTCAGCTGTGAGAAATGCCCCTAGGGCTGCTTGAAAAGTCGCTGTGCTGTATTGAAATCTTTGAGGTGACATGCTAGGAACTCCTCCGCACCATGCAAGGTCAGGTTTTCACTCTGGACCCATGTACAGTTCCCACTATTATATCACAGCTGGATCTGAGAGGAAGGGTTGTTCAGTGGTTAGAGTGCTAGCATAGGACTTGGAAGACATGGATTCAGCTCCATGCTTTGTCACAGACTTTCTGTGCTGTCTTGGGCAAGTCACTTAGTGCCTCTCTGCCTCAGTTCCCTGTCTGTACAACGGGGATGTAGTACCTCACAGGAGTGTTGTGCGGCAAAATATAGATTGTGAAGTGCTCAGATACTATGGTAATTGGGGGCATATAAATACCTTACAAGAGATGGAGCTGTCAAAATGTGTGAATCATAGAATCGTAGAATATCAGGGTTGGAAGGGACCTCAGGAGGTCATCTAGTCCAACCCCCTGCTCAAAGCAGGACCAATTCCCAACTAAATCATCCCAGCTAGGGCTTTGTCAAGCCTGGCCTTAAAAACCTCTAAGGAAGGAGATTCCACCACCTCCCTAAGTAACCCATTCCAGTGCTTCACCACTCTCTGAGTGAAAAAGTTTTTCCTAATATCCAACCTACCCCCACCCCCACTGAACTTGAGACCATTACTCCTTGTTCTGTCATCAGGTACCACTGAGAACAGTCTAGATCCATCCTCTTTGGAACCCCCTTTCAGGTAGTTGAAAGCAGCTATCAAATCCCCTCTCATTCTTCTCTTCTGCAGACTAAACAATCCCAGTTCCCTCAGCTTCTCCTCTTAAGTCATATGCTCCAGCCCCCTAATAATTTTTGTTGCCCTCCACTGGACTCTTTCCAATTTTTCCACATCCTTCTTGTAGTGTGGGGCCCAAAACTGGACACAGTACTCCAGATGAGGCCTCACTAATGTCAAATAGAGGGGAATGATCACATTCCTCGATCTGCTGGCAATGCCTCTACTTATACAGCCCAAAATGCTGTTAGCCTCCTGGGCAGCAAGGGCACACTGTTGACTCATATCCAGCTTCTCGTCCACTGTAACCCCTAGGTTCTTCTCTGCAGAACTGCTTCCTAGCCATTCGGTCCCTAGTCTGTAACAGTGAATGAGATTCTTCCGTCCTACGTGCAGGACTCTGCACTTGTCCTTGTTGAACCTCATCAGGTTTCTTTTGGCCCAGTCCTCTAATTTGTCTAGGTCCCTCTGTATCCTATCCCTAACCTCCAGCAGATCCACCACTCCTCCCAGTTTAGTGTCATCTGCAAACTTGCTGAGTGTGCAGTCCACGCCATCCTCCAGATCATTAATGAAGATATTGAACAAAACTGGCCCCAGGACCGACCCTTGGGGGACTCCGCTTGATACCGGCTGCCAACTAGACATGGAGCCGTTGATCACTACCTGTTGAGCCCGGCAATCTAGCCAGCTTATAGTCCAATCATCCAGCCCATACTTCTTTAACTTGCTGGCAAGAATACTGTGGGAGACTGTATCAAAAGCTTTGCTAAAGTCAAGGAATAACACATCCACTGCTTTCCCCTCATCCATAGACCAGTTATCTCCTCACAGAAGGCAATGAGGTTAGTCAGGCATGACTTGCCCTTGGTGAATCCATGCTGACTGTTCCTGATCACTTTCCTCTCCTCTAAGTGTTTCAGAATTGATTCCTTGAGGACCTGCTCCATGATTTTTCTAGGGACTGAGATGAGGCTGACTGGCCTGTCGTTCCCCAGATCCCCCTCCTTCCCTTTTTTAAAGATGGGCACTACAGTAGCCTTTTTCTGGTCATCCGGGACCTCCCCCATTTGCCATGAGTTTTCAAAGATAATGGCCAATGGCTCTGCAATCACATCCACCAACTCTGAAGTCCAGGGTCTGTATTCTGCTGCTCTCCTTTCTTCCTTGTGTCAGGATCCTGAACTCTACTATCTCACGGTCACTGCCTCCCAGGTTCCCATCCACTTTTGCTTCCCCTACTAACTCTTCTCTGTTTGTGAGCAGCTGGTCAAGAAAAGCTCTGCCCCTAGTTGGTTCCTCCAGCACTTGGACCAGGAAATTGTCCCCTGCACTTTCCAAAAACTTCCTGGATTGTCTGTGCACCGCTGTATTGCTCTCCCAGCAGATATCTGGGTGATTGAAGTCCCCCATGAGAACCAGGGCCTGTGATCTAGTAACTTCTGCTAGTTGCCAGAAGAAAGCCTCGTCCACCTCATCCCTCTGGTCTGGTCTGGTGGTCTATAGCAGACTCCCACCACAACATCACCCTTGTTGCTCACACTTCTAAACTTAATCCAGAGACTCTCAGATTTTTCTGCAGTTTTATACTGGAGCTCTGAGCAGTCATACTGGTCTCTTACATACAATGCAACTCCTACACCTTTCCTGCCCTGCCTGTCCTTCCTGAACAGTTTATATCCATCCATGACAGTGCTCCAGTCATGTGAGCTATCCCACTAAGTCTCTATTATTCCAATCACATCATAGTTCCTTGACTGTGCCAGGACTTCCAGTTCTCCCTGCTTGTTTCCCATGCTTCTTGCATTTGTGTATAGGCACTTAAGATAACTCGCTGATTGTCTCACTTTCTCGGTCTGAGACAGGAGTCCTCCCCTCTTGCACTCTCCTGCTCGTGCTTCCTCCCATTATCCCATTTCTCCACTTACCTCAGGGCTTTGGTCTCCTTCCCCGGTGAATGTAGTTTAAAGCCCTCCTCACTAGGTTACTTTCTGGTATTTGCTAACCAGAGTAGCTTCTCCCTGCTTCTAGTCCTCACCTCATATGGGTTGGGTCCTGGGTTTTTTGTCGCAGGGCCTGGTGCCTCGATTCAAGGAGACTCCTCTCTGTGCCAGTGACACAAGGGGTGCCGTCCCTTGGGAACATAACTAATACTACTACTCTTAATGAGGAGAGAGAGGAAGAGTTTTCAAAATGGCTGACAGGGAGAAAAGGTTTTGCTAGGGTGGAGTATAGGTTGCTAGCTTTTTACAGCTACTCATTGGATTCACCAGGGACCAAGAAACAAAGAGAGAGTTTTTGAATAAATAGCCTGGTTTTAAACTGGCTCAGGGCCTTCTTCATGATCCAGCAAACAGACAGGACCCCCAGTACACAAGCAACAAAATACAATAATACAAACCCCAACAAACAAAATGCCATGCCCAAACATGGCAATGTAACCAAAGGGGACTTTACTGGGGACAGGAAACGAAGGCTCTAGGGAAGAACAGGGTTAAGCTGAACTAATAAATGCTAAACGTGAATACTAAACCAAATTCCCCACCTCCCATCACTCACAACTGTACCACCCCCACCCCCAACTCCCTTCCTGCCATCTTCCCAGGCAAATGGATTGTACAGGGTGAGTCTGGAGATGGGCATAGCAGCGCTGCAAACAAGAGAACAAATGCGGCCCTCTTATTGTGTTTTCACCCCCAAGCGGGGCAGGGTTCTCTCCTGGCTCCCTGTTCTGGAATCCTGTGGAGGTCTAGGCTGGCTCTAGGTAGCTGGCACAGGATTGATTCTCTGCCTCCCTGGATACTGCAGGGGTGGAATGGCCTAACCATGCACTAGGTCCCACAGCAGTTCTGTGGGCAGCGGGAGTTAATGAGTGATGTGGGCTGTTCTGCTTCTCTGTCAGCTCCTGTCATGGTATAATTCCCCACTCTGAACCTTAGCGTCCAAAAGATGGGGTACCGGCATGAATTTCTCTAAGCTCAATTACCAGCTTAGTACTTGTAGCGCTGCCACCAACCAGGAATTCCAGTGCCTGGTACTCCGGTCCCCCCCAAAACCTTTCCCGGGGACCCCCAAGACCCAGTCCCTCTGGATCTTAACACAAGGAAAGTAAACCCTTTCCCTCACCGTTGCCTCTCCCAGGTTTCCCCTCCCTGGGTTACCCTGGAAGATCACTGTGATTCAAACTCCTTGAATCTCAAAACAGAGAGGAAAATTCACCTTCCTCCCTCCTTCTCTCTCCCCCTCCCAGACTCTCCCTGAGAGAGAAAGTAATCCTAACACAGAGAGAAAATTAACCTCTCTCTCCCCATTCCCTCCTTTCTCCCCACCAATTCCCTGGTGGATCCAGACCCAGTCCCCTGGGGTCTCACCAGAATAAAAAAAAATCAGGTTCTTAAACAAGAAAAGCTTTTAATTAAAGAAAGAAAAAACAGTAAAAATTATCTTTGTAAATTTAAGATGGAATATGTTACAGGGTCTTTCAGCTATAGACACTGGGAAAACCCTCCCAGCCTAAGTATACAAGTACAAATTAAAATCCTTTCAGCAAAATACAAATTTGAACTCCTTCCAGCCAAATACACATTTGCAAATTAAGAAAACAAACATAGGCCTAACTCGCCTTATCTACCTAGTACTTACTATTCTGGACATATAAGAGACTGTATCAAAGAGATTGGAGAGAAACCTGGTTGCTCGTCTGGTCACTCTCAGAACCCAGAGAGAACAACAACCAAATTCTAACAGCACACACACAAACTTCCCTCCCTCAAGATTTGAAAGTATCCTGTCCCCTGATTGGTCCTCTGGTCAGGTGACAGCCAGGCTCACTGATCTTGTTAACCCTTTACAAGCAAAAGAGACATGAAGTACTTCTGTTCTATTAACTCTTACTTATCTGTTTATGACAGCTCCAAACTCAAACTGGAACTAAAATTGTTTCCTTTGTCGCAAAGTCAGGCTGTCCCCTTCCCTTGAGGGATTGACCAGTCCTGACTCAGAACTGACCCAGCAAACTGCCTGTATTCATCACTCCATCAGAAGCCTCCTTACTGGTCTCAGCAGAAGTTTCCAGTCCTTTCTGGCCCCAGAGGCTGGGAAACAGTATCATTTGTTGCTGTCGTTCATAGGGTGGTAGGACTCCTGGAGGCTCAGTCCAGCATTCCAGGAGCTGGCAAACTCCAAAGGAGGTTACAAATAGGTGCCCTGCCTGTGTCTAGCTTATGTTTCTTTCGATTATTATTATTTATTATGAAGCACCTAGATGCCCCATCCCTACTGTGTTGGACACCACAAATGAAAAGTTCCTACCTGAAATAATTTATAATTGAAGAATAGAAGTACAATGACAATAAAGGCAGTTGGTTTTACTAGCAGTTCTGAGTATATCTTTATATTTGATTAGGATCTGTGCTAGGAAACACCTGAATTCCTAGCCAGCTCAATAGAATGGTGTTGGGGTTTTTGCCCTCCTTTATTTGAGAGTCACTTCTCTTAGCCAAAAGAACATAAGAACGGCCATATTGAGTCAGACCAAAGGTCCATCTAGCCCAGTATCTTGTCTACCGACAGTGGCCAATGCCAGATATTCCAGAGGGAAAGAACAGAACAGGTAATCATCAAGTGATCCATCCCCTGTCACCCATTCCCAGCTTCTGGCAGACAGAAGCCAGCTTCTCTTACTATTCAGAATACTTCTGTTCATATTCAGAGCTTGCCCACTTTGAGGGCCTGACTTTCCAAAGAGCAAAGGACCATATTTTTCAAGTGACTCCTGCAGTCGGGGCCAGATTTTCAAAAGAGCTCAGCTCCCAATGTGCTCAGAGCATCTGAAAATCTGGCCCTGAGAGGGTATCACAGTTTGAAAGTTCTGACTAATGGTTCATTGCTGCTCTTTCTATTAATACTTAAATAGATTATTTTCTCTCTCATACAATGGGTCCGGGCAGCTTGGAGAGTAGGGTGATTATTTGCCACATTACCAAGCCAAGTGAGTACAATTTAAATATAATGCTGCTTAAATTCAAACTCTGAATATTTTTTTCTTTCTCCTGCTGTGCCCATGTCTTACTCTCAAGAAACACAAAGTAAAAATGGAAGCAGCTGATTGCAATTGCTTAGATTATTCCATTTTGACAAATATTGCTTTTGTTCTCGCCACAGAATACTGCGTGTATACATTATAATTTCTATTCTGTTCTCAGGTCTGGTCAGCTGAAATGCATCGTATGTCCTACAACAATTTTGCACTCATGGAAATGAAACAGTAGTTTATCTCTGCCCAGACAAGATTCCCCCTTTTTTTTTTTGGCGGGGGCGGAGGGGAAGGAGAGAAGTGATTTTTTTTAAGTTTCTACTGTTTTCATGAAATCTCTGTAAAAATATTGCACTTGAAAGATAAAAACTGACTCAGTTGTAAAATAATGATAGAATATGTTCTTGGCTTCCAGCATTATAGTCACAAGCAGTGGATCAGATTCTGTTACCTTGCTCATGATGAGAAGTACCTTACTCCATGAGTGGTCAAATAATTTCAGTAGGAACTAATTTTAAGCAAGGGTGCTAAAATCTGGCTCCTGGTGTGCAGAGATGCATTCTCCAATCACAGGAGATCTACGGACTTGGGCATTATTCAGTATCATATAACCTATTTTGTCAAACCTGTGGTTCTCCTAAGACTTTGCATCACTGATGCTTCGATAATAAAAATTTGTGTGTGCTGCTATATCCTGGAACCACGGAGAGACAAGGCTAAATGAGGGAATTGTGATTGTTGTCAGATAAGTACAGCACTTAAATATAACGGTGACAGGCCCTGTAAAAATCAGATAATAGATCTGATTAAATTAGATAGGTAGGAGTGGAAAATTAGCTCTAAGTTTGTTTCATGTAACTTGGCCGTTTGGTGGTGTGAATGGTGCTGTAATAACTCATTTGGAAGTCTGTCTCAAAGGAGAAGGCACATTATACTGTGCATGTTGGACACTAAAAGCAGGGATTTACAGTGCAGCACATCATTAATCAGCAATTTGAACACTCTGCTTTCCACAAGTGAGATCAGGGTTTCTGACCTCTCACTGAGCAAAAGAATGGCAAATTATGTCCCAAGCTGAATGGGAATTTTTCTTGGGGGAAGGATGGCAGGTGCAAGTTAGAGATGGGCTGGAGTGCTCATGGGGAAAAAACCTGCAGGCCCTGCCGATCTGCTGTTCGGTGGCAAGAGCACGGGTGAAAAGAAGCAGGATGGAGGCGTGGCCTCAGGGGTGGAGGTGGAGCAGGGGCGGGGCCTTGCAGTGGAGCGGGAGTGGAGCACCCACCCAGAAAGAAGAAAGTCAGTGCCTGTAAGTATAAGGAAGGATGAGCTTGGGGTTAAGGCATTGGACTGGAACTCAGGAGACTCATTCCCAGCTTCTTGTGCAGCCTTGGGGAAGTCCATTTAAAGTTTTGGAGCCTCAGTTCCTCAGCTGCAGAATGGGGATAACAACACTTCCTTACCCCAGCCCTTTGTATATTCAGACTGTAAATTCTTGGGACAGGGACTGTATCTCATTATGGGTTTGTACAGTGCCTAGCACAATGGGGTCATCATCTCCGTTCATGCCTCCAGGCATTAGTCTAACACACAGTATTAACAATGGAAAGGTTTTTGTGCCTGCCGGCCCAGGCCTATAAACCAAAGGGCTATTTTTCAGCATAGGGCAGATGAACATAAAGTTCTTAGGCTCCTGGCAGAGCGAGGGTAATGGTTGTTATGTGCTCCAGTGACTCCTCTGCTGGGAGGGATTTCTGCCATGGGGAGGGCACACATGTCCTAAAGTGCTTCATGGTGTCTTCCAAGCCAATATCCCTTCTTAGGATCCCCATAGACATTACAGTGTTAGTCTGAAAGGCGAAAGGAGTGCAGAATCCGCCATGAATATTGTACAAATCAGCCACAGTGTGGGAAGAGATGGTCTAGAAAAGGCGTGGGAAGGAGCAAATGACTGATGGATAAAGGAAAGCAATGCTATGCTGAACACAGCACAGGAGAACCCATGAGAAACACAAAACGGTTCCGGAGTGCTTTAATGAGTCTTAGTCCCTACCCGTGATTGTGTGTTGTAGCCTTGCTTGTCGTACCAGCTGTTGCTGCTGTCAGTCACACCCTGTCACAGAGAATGCATTTCTGGGACCCCACTAAGTATAAAGCAAGATCAAACTAGCAAGACACTGCAGTGGGGAAAACTGAATGCTTTAGGGCCTCATTCAAATCCTGCTGTATGGCTTACGCTGACTTCAATTGGCTTGGGATCTGTCTCTTATTGAGCGGAGTTAGTTGCACACAATACCAGCCACATCAGTAGCAGGCAGAACTTCAGCATCTCGTGGGTGACTGAAGGAAAGCATTCGCTTGGGCTTTGATCATCAGTCACTTTCACAAACCTGGCTCCCAGAAACTCATCAACTTCACTCTGGCGTTTCTGGGCAGATGACGTTTCCTTTCAAAAAGTTAGCCTGGCAGAATTAACACACAGTTGAAAATTCCCACAGAAATAAATTCTTTATGGGGCAGTGAAGTTGTGCTTGTCAGGCTTTCAACAACATTCTTAATGCAGATCTTGTTACCAGACTGGTCCCACATTCTGAATCCTTGTCTGGCAGAGAACTGGCTGTGACAGCTCTAAGACCACAGCAGAGCAAGAGTCACGTCGTCGCTTGTCCCGCTCAGGTTAGCCATTTAACTCTCCTGAGTATCTGAGCTATCTAGAAGAAGCTGTGACGATGGGCCTTCACAGCACAGGATTGCTAAGGCAGACCAGAGAAGATCACATACTTCAGAATCCATGTGGCCTCCTTATCACAGTCACTGTAAAATTGCTTCCCCAACCCCCACCACGGGGTCTCCCGAGTAAGCACCAGCATGGTATATTGCATATGCATGGGAAAGGATTTTGGGAGGGGCTGAAGGTGTAAGTGTGGAGCGAGAGATTCCTTTGCAGGTTGCAAGAGGCATACGGGGGAGGAAGGGAGAAGAGAATGGTTAACTCAATGCTCCAGCTAGGTCTAAAGATAAGAAGCTGACTCCAGCTGCCCAAGGCCAAGGCACACAACCGACTCTTGTCTGCCTGCCAAGAAAGATGGGGTCCTGGATTCCAACCCCGACCAGTGTGAGAACAGAGCAGTAAACTGAACAAGACTGCAGGGGATTGCAAAAAAGCTAGTGAGACAGGGAAAGGCAGTGAGGGGGAAAACAACAGTTTCACATCCCTGAAGCCGCTGTGTTTTGGGAAAGCTGAAGAAGCCATGGAAGGCTGGTTTGGACTGGTACAAACAGCATGGGGGACAACGGTCCCTGAAAGAAACACCTCTAAAAGACTCCAGGACTTAAAACCCTCCTGAAAGCTGAAGCAAAATGGAGATCAGCGGACCCTGGACAGCTTGTGCACAGGGCAGAACTCTTGTCCACCCTTCCCCCTCTTCTTCTGCCGTTGCACTCAGGCTTGGCCAGCCTTGTGTTGTGTGTGTGTGTGAGTATGAAAGTAGGTTAGGGTACAAGCACTAACCCTTTCTTTCTTCCCCTGAGTGACGTGGGGAGCACCCAGCACTTGACGCTGGTATTTTATTAATAAAGCTTTAAAATTTAGTCACTTGGTGTGCTCCTTCATCTCCTCCCCTAATGATCCTGCGGCCTCAGCCTGATCACCTGACGCCTCAGGCAGATTGGTAACATAAATCTGTCACAACCTCAACACAGTACAGCAGGGACTCAGACATTACCCTGACATGGACCATCTTCTAGAAAGACTGTCTTGTGGCCCAGTCTCTCTCGCATTTCCCCTCCCATTTATCTGTGTGGCAGCTACAGCAGTTGCATACATGGAGGAATAATACTTGGAAAGCATGCCAAGCCTTCCGTCCCTGAGGGCTGCTACTGTTTCACCCATTTCCACTTTGTAGGTAGCAACAGCTCCTAGTGCTGGCTGCTCTTCCTCATTTTGCATGTTGCATTTTAGAGTCTTCTTTGCAATGAAGAACATAGATACCTGCAGAAACAGTTGGGAGCAAGGAGAAGGTCACATGATTGTCCTGAACTGGACAACAGGCACCTTGCAACCTGTTCCAAGGAGCATGTTTCTAAGAAATGCGAGACGTCGGAGCAGACATGCGACAGCTCCAAAACCAAACTGGACGTGCCATTGGATGTGTTTGCTTTTTCCCCATCAGCATTTGCTGTGGTCTTTTCTGCTCATTTCTCAGTCTAGACAAGTAAAAATACCACAAGGACTCTTGAAAGAGAGATTGTTACATCTGCAAAGAGGCTTCCCAAGGTTGTCTGGGTACGGTACAGCATAAGCAGAGAATGCAATAAATTCACAGAATAGAGAAAACACTGAACCCAGCTCCAGCCCAGCATTCAAAGCTAGCCACAACGGGCTAGATGTTCAAGTGCTCCTATGCAATAAATAAAGGTCCAGGGTGAAATCTTGTCGAAGTCAATGGCCAAACTCCCATTCGTTTCAATGGGGCCAGGATTTCAATGCAGATTTTCAAAGGCACTCAGCAGCCAGCAGCTGCCATTGTGACATTTATGGCCAGAACTTAGCATGCAGCACACTCCCACCCAACATGCTGTGATCTTTTAAAAATCCGATCCCTGTACATTACGCAACTTTAACTGTAACAGTATGAATGGTGCAGCGAAATTAGGTTTGAAGCTGGATATTAAAACTGTGATTTATAATAAAGTGCATATTCAGTGGCTGGCTTAGTCAGCAATTTAAAGATGTTCCTTTCAGCAACGTGTCCATAGTTCATATCTTCCCACAGAGAAGAATGACAGGCAATCAAAGCTAGATTAGCTCTGAAGTGTTTTCATTTGTGAGCCATTCAGCAAGAGTCACAGAAAAATACCTGCTTGAAAGAAAATCCATCCTACTTTAGTTATCTGAAAATCTTCAGTTAGTAAAGCAACAATCTGAGTACTAGAGGCCTATTCAAAAGATATCTGACAAACCACAGCAGGGGTCTGACACAGCTCCAACTTTTTCTGGCTTACTGCTCTAATTGCAAGATGGTGCTTGACTTTCCTTTGCAACTCAAAAATTCCATATAAGGGACATGGATGGAACTGGAGGGCTCAGTCCTGCCGACATTGATGCCCACCAATAACCATACTCAGACAAGTTGCTGCACTGACTTCAATTTGCAGACGTGGGCCACAGGAGACAGCCAAAGGACACTGTTGTGAAGTGGTACCGTTGAAGACAAAGGTGGAACTCAAGTGATGCTAGGACACTTGTCACTGCATGTCACATTTTATATAAAATAATTAAGGTCTCAATCCAGCAAAGCAGTTAAGCACATGCTTACATTTAAGCATGGGGCTACTCACTTACCTAAATGCTTTGTGGAGAGCCTATGAAAGCTGTGGGAAACGTGGAGAAACCAGCACCTGTAACTACTTCAACAGAAAAGGAGGAGGAAGCAAAAGAGTAGTAGGTTGTGACTAGCTTTGAAGTCCTGTGGGACACCTCATCTGCCTTAAAATTAAGCAAGTGCTTAAGTGTTTGGATCAGGACTCAAATGCAGTATTACATGAGAGCTGGGGGCTTTTTCTTTTTTTGTGTTTTTCATATTGGTGTGATAAATCAATTTGCTGAACGTAGAGTATTGCCTATTTCGAGAAGAGCACAATAATGCTTTTGATGCCAGTTGTCAATTACTATTGGAAACATATATCAGGTATAAGCTACAGATTGGCCCAAATCCAAATGGTTATACGAATGAGCAAAAGCTCAACTGTGCATGCAATCATGGTAAATTATATGTACAAATGTAAGTTTATAATTGTGCATTGACCACTTGTGCTTCTGATTATGTGTGTGGTGGGGGGAAGCCTGCATAGTTGTTGTTGACTAAATTCTGTTATTTTTGTTAATTTCTTGGGGTTAGTTTGACAGACATTAACAAAGCATAATCCTTATCTGTTATCTTCAAGAATAAAGAGCTGCCTTTACAGTAACTTTGAAAGTCTCATACTTTCTCATGCTCAGTTTTGTTTCTTATTAGAGAGGGTTGGAAAACTGATTTTTTTCCATTGAAAATGTCAATGTTTTATCAAAATACAAAGATTCAAATCTTCTGCAGAAAGCAAATGATTGAAAAAAAATTATTTTGTCTTCTGGAAATTTTTCAGTCAGTGCTACTTCCTATGTCTCAAGCTGACAACTTCCTGCGTTACTGTTAATATAGTGCATGTTTAATATATGTCAGGTTTTAAGAAAACAATACCACATTATAATAAGCTATACAATACTTTTTAATCAAAGGCACTGAGCCAAAGCCCACTGAAGTGAATAGAAAGTCTCCCATAGACTCTAGCGGGCTTTGAGTTAGGCCCCAGTTCAACACAATTGTCAGTCTCTGTTGAAGAAGGGTCTGGGACTGCAAGGTCAAGTCATGGTTGTTACAGTGCAGGACTGAACTGTATGGGAGATGCACAGTGTGTGTCCACACATGAAGCCTGACCCACAGAGGTTTTGATACCCACAACCTCAGCGCATTTCCACTGAAGTTAATGGGTTTAGAGGTGGGTGGTTCATCTACAGAATAGGCACAAATGATTGGCACATACCAATGCCCTTTGGACCCAATCCAGAACCCATTTAAATCAATGGAAAGGCTGCCACTGAATTCATTGAGAGTAGGGTAGGGCCCTTAGTCCCTTGTCTGGTTGATCAAAGTCATTCCTCCACAAAGGTGAGTGTCTGGAAGATTCATCTGAATTCCAGACCCTTTGTCCTTTCCTAACTTTTCTGTTGTTTGTGTAGTTTGTTGCTTCATACAATTTAACCCTGTCAAAGGGATTTGCTAATTTTACATCTATAAATATGGATTGTGGACTCGAGCACTGTCACAGACACACTGCTAAATGCACGATCTGATTAGTTTTAGAGAATAACAGAAGGTCCCAGCAACCTCACCTCACTGGAGAAATACGCATTAAGGA
This sequence comes from Gopherus flavomarginatus, assembly GCF_025201925.1. Taxonomy (NCBI): domain Eukaryota; kingdom Metazoa; phylum Chordata; order Testudines; family Testudinidae; genus Gopherus; species Gopherus flavomarginatus. Next base: position 18,027,720 of record NC_066626.1, on the reverse strand, counting down.
AATTAAGCTGTAATAGCCTCAAGCTGTTCAATTTTTTTTTTAAAAAAGGGAATTATTTTTCTACCGACTATTCCAAGTTACCGCAATGAATGTAATCTTGGAATACAGTAGTGTGTGTGTGTGTGTGTGTGTGTGTAGAGAGAGAAATGTGCACAGGTTTACCATTGCCAAGCACTGCATCCACTGGGGACACCTCTTGGTTTATGCTTACTCAAGCTATTGGTGCAAACAGAACAGTTTGCTAAGCTGTAAAAGAAAAGCTAGTAACGATGTCCATAGCATCTGAGAAACACCCCAAAACTATGATCAGAGAGAGAACAACCTTCAAGGGTTTAAGCCTAAACACCAGCATTAAGCCACAGTTGTGTGTTGGGGCCAATAAGAGGTTACATGGCTTCTGCAATGGCTCCTGGAAATATAACCTTCAGGAACTTTTGGGGTTCACACCCATTTCACAAGACTTTCAGTGGGCTCCAGTACTGCCGTGGCCCCAGGTCATCCTTATCTCTTCCCCATGGCATTAGTCAGTCTTGCACTGTAAGTAGGTCTGTGTGATGTTCTCAAACTGTTGCTGTGTGCTAAAATCCATAAAGGGCCATCTGGAGTAAATAGCTCACTAGAGACACATCTGTGGCAGACTGACAACTTCCTGCAATATCCTGAATGAACTTAATTAAATCAGTTTAGACCATATTGAATTAGGTTTAACACCTTGGAGGTCCGTTGTATTAAAAATGCAATTTTGTATGTGTTGTTGTGGAATTATAGGTACCTTTTCTAGTAGGAGGGGGACTAGGGTAACCATATGTCTGGTTTTCAACCGGAACACCTGGTCAAAAAGGGACCCTGGTGGCTTCGGTCTGGATTGCCAACTGGGCTGTTAAAAGTCCGGTCTGCTGTGCAGGGCTAAGGCAGGCTAGTCCCTACCTGTCCTGGCACTGCTCTGCGGCCCATAAGTGGCCAGCAGGTCCCTCTCCTAGGCAGAGGGGCCATGGGGTTCTGCACGCTGCCACCACCCCAAGAATCAGCTGTGCACTCCCATTGGCTGGGAACCGCGGCACCTTCGGGCAAGAGCAGCATGCTGAGCCTCCTGGCCCCCAAGCCTAGGAGCTGGACCTGATGGCCACTTCTGGGGCACAGCACAGAGCCAGGACATGCAGGGAACCTGCCTTAGCCCCACTGGGCTGCTCACTGGGAGCTGTCTGAGGTAAGCCCATGCCCCAACCCCCTGCCCCATCCATGAGTCTCCCCAAACTCAGAGACCCCTCTTGCACTCCAAACCCCTCATCCCTGCTCCACCCCAGAGCCCGCACACCCAGTCCATAGCCCTCACCTCCTCCCACACCCCAACACCCAGCCCAGTGAAAGTGAGTGAGAGTGGGGGAGAGTGAGCCCCTGAGGGAGGGAGAATGTAGTGGGGGGGGACCCCTTCGGGCAGGGGAAGGGACTAGGGTGTTTGGTTTTGTGCGATTAGAAAGTTGGGAACTCTAAGGTGGATGCTAATATACTTCCTCTATTATCAGCTCTTTGACGCCATTTCCTGGAGAGGTGCACATATACAGGTTCAACCTGGATTCTCCCAGGACCAAGAGGCAAAGAAAGGTGTGTTGGATTAATAGCCTGGTTTTAAACTGGCTCAGTGCCTTCTTCCTGATCCAGCAAATGGACAGGATCCGTGATCTACAGAAGAGCCCAATCTTTAGGGCAGAGTTGGAAAGGCTGTGCCTACTGAGGATCCATAAGACTGGGTGCTTGTTCTGAGACATGGAAGCACTATGTGAATTTGTGTAGATCTACTGCTAAATTGTTCGGGGCAAAAAAAAATCAGAAGAAATCAAGACATTTTGGTTGTTCGTTTCCAGTGCCTTTTTGTTTCAAATTTCCTTTAGTTTTCTTTTAGAATATTAAAAAGTATTAAGAATGCTCAAAATCAAAATATTTTATTTTGGATCCAACAAAATGTTTTGGTGGATGTGAAGCTAAGTGTTTTCCAACTTTTTGATTTGCCAAAAATCTCAAAATGTCATTTCTGGTTTATCTCCAAACAAAGATTTTTCAGATTTTTTTTTTTAATTTGCCAGTGAAACAGTAAAATCTGTTATTCCCACAGCTCTAATGACAACACTTATGCCCCCTCTCCTTTGTGCAATGGAGAAAAACAGAGGCACTCAGCTCTTTCCTTCTCCACTCTCCTTCTCACCCTTCCTACCCTCTTTGCTTACTCTGGGCTGGATTGTGCCAGGCTGTGAAGGGAGAGAGACTAAAGATTCCCTTCCCAACTTTGCACAGCCTCCTGGAAGGTTGGCCAGAATTGCCTTTGTACCCAAGATGCTCCAATCTAGAGCAACCTAGTAGAAAGGGAGTACAGAGAAGGCAGAACCATTGTTCTGGCCCTGCTGGATAACCACAGGGGAGTAAATATGCTATACCCTTGATAGGGGTGTGATAAATTACTCCTCTCTGCCCCCCGACCACAGGATGCATCAGGAGGTATTGTGAAGTTCAGTCCTTCATTAGCACAGTGTCTGTGGGGCTCCTCCTTTACTGCTGTGCCTACATATCATCTCTTATTACAGGCTCCAAGCTAAGGATGTGATCTTAGCTTTCTATTGCTAATGAGACGTTCCCAGGCAACAATACTTTTAAAAAATGAATGCGGGCAAACTAAAAAGGCTAAAGAGGCTTCATATTCGTTTTAAACACACTCACTTCACTCACTCACTCTAAATAACAGGAATGGTTGGTGATTTATTTAGAGAACAAAGCCAGTGCTGGAACTCCATGTTCCCAAGACACCGTTTAGAATCCAGGCTGGGAAGACACTACATGGGACATAAACAAGGCAATTTTCATTTGACCTCGAAGTTTCAACTGGTTTCACTGATCAGAAGAAACAAGATGAATGGGAAACGGTGCTGCTCTTGCTTTCTCAGTGAAGCCATTAATGGCTACTGCCTAAGAATCCAAAATGCGGTGCTAATTGGCTACAAATTGGTTTGATAAGTTAAAAAATTAATTAAAAAAGCTTCCTGAAAAGAAGCAATGCTTTCTCAGCCTGGGAAAAGGAACACAGACGAGGGGAGTGAAGAGTTAAACGAGCAGTAACCAATCACCTCAGCTGTGCTGTTTCAATGATCTGACGAAAAGAGGCAGTTTCTTAAAACTTGTCTATAGCTTTCCTCCCCCCCCGTAATTTGTCTAGTAAAAATGCACACCACCGATGACTTGTTTCTGACTTTAAAAGTCTCTGCTTTGGGGCTTAACATAGGTAGCGTCAAGCTGTCCTGCAGTAGCTCAAGTGCGTGAGCACCAACCTCAGGGCAGACTGCTAAGAAGCAGGGTGCAGCCCCCCAATTGGTTGTGAGTTCTATACTTAGTTTTCACCAACCATTTATTAAGAGTAAACTGCTCAGGCGCTGTAACAACCTAGCCATGGAATCACAGACAGTCCCCTTGGGTACTCTGATCTATCTTGTTTCCCTAGTGAGCTGTCTTTGTGCTAGATGGTCCCTTACACCAAAAATCACACCACTATTCAGGTTACTCCCAGGCCCAAAGGGCTGGACACCTACCCTAAGTCATGAAATCTCATATCAAAGACAACGCTTGAAGCTGATCTTACAATAAACTATCTAAAGATGTATTATATAGGCAAAGGAAAGGATAATTCTTTCCAAGATTAGAGCAGGTACACACACACACACACACACACACACGAGTTTCAGTCTTAAGTTTCAAAAGGTAATAGAAGCTTTTACAAAAAGCAAGCTTGATATATCCATTAGAGCTAACTCAGGCTAAATACTCAGGATCGTATGCTTAGTAATCCTTGCCCCACAGAGTCCAAGCAGCATAAAGATATGGTTTCTCCTTGTCAGAGATTTGCATGCCTTTTTCTTTCTTCTTTGAGCTGGCAGTTCAGCTGATGGGAAGAATTCACTTGCACCTGTCTTCTTCATGGTGAACGGGGGACAGCAATCAGCAAAGTCTTTTCTCCTCGGTCGTTCCATCATAGTTTGGCTGGTGTTGATGGTCTCTTCCCTGAGCCTCCTCTGAGACTAGTATTTCACACTAGTTAATGCTTCTCTCTTGCCTGGTGATTTACAGTTACAGAGGCTTACAATGCAAACACTTCAATATTACTTCAATTATAACATTTGTATCCCATGTTCAAAGTGAGATTAATGCACTTGGGAACTTACAAGCAATTAATAAAGTCTAAACTCTAAGCACATTTATAATGCCAATACCTATTTTAGCAATACTAACACACAGGTGAACCAGACTGACTCCAGCTATGCATTTGTCAGTATTCAAATGAGGCATGGGGACCTTGGCATAAGTTGGCACCTGGTTTGCCAGCATTATACGTTGTTACCACTTTTTCCCTCTATCACAGGAGCTTTGTTAAAGATGCTACATCCGTGCTCTGTACAGCTTAAGGCACTGATCCCCAGATCCTCAAATATATTTAGGTGCCTAACTCCCAATGACAGCTAAGCACCTAAATCCCATTGCTGATCTGGGCCCGGTTTTCTAAATCGTGGGAGCACTTTGGTGGTTGACCGTGACCTGACCGATTACATGGTGCTAGTAGCTCGTCCTGCTTTTGATATGCTAGACTCAGGGCCGGTGCTTGCATTTAGGCGGCTTAGGCAATCACCTAGGGCTCCAGCATTATTAGGGGGTGGCATTTTGCCGGAGGGGGCGGCAGGCGGCTCCGGTGGAGCTGCCTCAGTGGTGCCTGCGGAGGGTCCGCTGGTCCACAGCTCCGGTGGAGCTGCCACAGTCGTGCCTGCGGACGGTCGGCTGCTCGTGCAGCTGTGGTGGACCTCCCACAGGCACCACTGCGGCAGCTCCACCGGAGCTGTGGGAGCAGCCAACCGTCTGCAGGCAGGACACGGAGCCGGGGGACCAGCGCGCGGGGCTGCGAAATGTCTGTGCGCCTAGGGCGCTCAAACCCCTAGCGCCGGTCCTGGCTAGACTGCATTAAAAGACAACTCAGATATAGGGGGAATGCTTACCTAGGATTAGTATTCTAGGTAAGCAGCTGGCCCAGAAGTGTTTGGCAGTGATGAATGGAAAAGGAAGTTGTCTATATGGTGATGGATGGGATGGGCTGAGGTCTGTGTGATTATGAATGGAAGGGATGGTGTGTCTCTTTTAAGGCCTGGCTTAGGCTATGAAAACAATTGTGAAGCCCTGCCTTATGGACCCATATCTGAGTGTTGCTGGGCACCAGCAACTCTCACTGAATTCAATAGGCCTTATCCTGCCAGATGCTGAGCACCTCCTCTCCTGTTGATTTCAGCTTGGAAGAGGGTGCTCTGTACAGGATCAGATACAATGGATATGTCCACACAGTAGCTGGGGAGTGTGCTTCCAGGGCAGCTAGCCAGACGCATGCTAGCTCTGCTCAAGGTTGTGTGCTAAAAATAGCTATGTATCTATGGTGGCTTGGGCTAACTGCCCGAGTATGTACTCACAGGGTTGGGGGTGACTGTACTTATGTGGCTAACCTGAGCCAGTGCTGCTGTGGCCACACAGCTATTTATAATGCACTAGTTCAAGCAAAGCTAGCTTGTGTCTGTCAACCATGCTGAGAAGCACAATCCTATCTGCAGTGTAGTTATATCCACAGAGTCAATAGAGTGGCCCCTCGTGCATTCCAAGAATACTGGACATTCTGGTGCTTCCAGGAATGGTTGGACCCTGCCCCCGCTGTACTGTAGATGTCATTTTTAAGAGCACACCACTCTGCTCCTGCCCGTATCAGCTCACATGCCTGTTGTGCGTGAGGTCGTGCCGGCGGGGCAGAGCCGGGTGCTCTTCAAAATGGCATCTCCCATCTGATCCTGGACAAAACCAGATCCAGGGACTGGAAGGGAGACAAACCACACAAAAAGAGGACTTTCAGGTTTAAAATCAGATGAATGGCCTGCCTACGAGTTGGTCTTCACTGGAGAGTTCATTCAGGCGACCGGCACCGGGCTTTGAGTACTTGGGTTAGCCTAGCTTGGGTTTGAGCAAAACACTGCAAAGCTCTGCCAGAGCTAGTGTGTCCAGACTGGTGCTGCACTCCCTGGTGTGTGTTGCTAGGACTTCTGGGGGCATATCCCATGGATGTTTGTGTGGCAGTAAGCTGAACCCTTCTATGTCCCATTGAATTGTAGGACAACTTGTCTGTCCTTTTGGGAACACAGAGGGAATTGTGGGAAGGCATTGGAGGACTATCTACACTTGAATGGTTTAGCCTGAGTCCACATTGCAAAGTTGTTAACCTGAGTGAAAGAAGCTCTAGGCTGTAACCCCAGCTGGGTTTTAGCTCTGATTTAAAGCCCTACCAAACTCGAGTGAGAGGACTCTGTGTGTGCATGGGGGGGCAGTTAGAAGCAACATCGGGTAAGAGCCTGAGTTAACTCTGCAGTGAAGACCTACTCAGCAGGAATAGTGGCATTAAGTACCTTGCACAATCTAGCCATATATGGGCCTTTGGCCATTTTCATGGAAGATTAATTAATTTAAGTCATCTTGCTTGGATCAAGTTCACCAATTTTGCAATAAGATAAGTAGTTTGTCTTAGGCCTCTTGTGACAATAAAAGCATATATCATTGCTGTCCTATTTGATAGTTTCCACCTGATCTCAGTTGTTTTTTTAGTGTAACATGAAAGTTTTGTTGAAGCATGTACCTGAGATGGAGGAAAAATGGTGCCAATTTGCATAAACTCCAACAATGAAATCAAATATAGTTATAATGTGTTAGAAGCAAATGACTTTTTGATACCAAACCATGAACCACATTTTTTTTGTATGTATTGTGTCTCAATCTATGGCTCACTTAGATTTCCAATGCAATGACAAGAAATGTGTTGTTTAAAGCTATCAGCTGGCATTTGTAAATCCTATTTCAATGCCCTGTTTTGTCTGCTCAGTTACTGTTTCGCAGTGGACAGCTGTCACTTCAGAACGCCGTAGGGCATCTATTACACAGTACATGACCACATAATATTGCAACGAAAACAGTAGCTGCTGTGTTAGTCTTGAATCTTTCTGGCTGTGCATTTTTTGAGCCCAATCCTGCTTCTCTCAAGGTCAAAAGCAAAACTCCTGTTGACTTTACTAGGAGCAAGATAAGATCATGTCTAAGGGCCTGATTCCCACTGTCACATTTTGCATAGGTTTACACATGCACTTTAACAGTGATCCCGTATTTCAGAATATGCATCTTATTGGACTATACCATTGTGTAAAGAAGATTATATTTTCACAAAAATAAATTATTCCCACCTGAAGCCTTAGGACCAAGCTCTGGTCTCTGCTGTTTTTTGAAATGTCAATATCCTGATGCCACAGACATAATTATTACTGTAGGCAGGCAATATGTAAATACTTTGTTATATTGATATTTGTTATACTGATGTAGGAATCAGCAGATGAAAAAAAATGAAGGTTACCGTTGAACAATGGTTATTTGGACGATGAATAAATTCAGCAGTTCTTTCTCTTGAATTACTCAAGGCTGTCCCTGGTGCATGGGAGCAATGATATATCTACTATTGATTGTCTGCATTTTAATTAGTGTTCATCCAGTTCTCTTTCAAATGAAATCAGAAAATCCTGACCTGATTGCTCAGCATGTCTGAAAAATATGTTTTCTTGCTGCTATCTATAGCATATACACTGCAATGATCTCTTAATTACCTTGTGCATACAATTAAGATCACTTGGAAACCACTTGCTAGGGATTAAGCTAGTCCAACTGTGCTGGTGTCAGCAGAGTGTGAGCTGGTTGTAAAAGTAACTTTGGATTTTGTAGTTAGCAAAACTTCACGGTTCAGTGGGTTGTCATCCTGGAAGGTGTTAGTGATGATATCAGGTGGATCTTTGATTTATAGACAGTCACAGACCTGTTTGAAGCCAAAGGATGTGCTAAACTTGCTTTCAGACTAAATGAAAGGAGCAATTAAATGCTCCTTTATTTCACGTTAGCTGGAAAGAATAGGAGGCTACTGTCCAAGCCACTGGGCTGCCATGGCAAGAACTGATCAGAAGCTAAGCTATGTGGTCCGAGGGGTTTCCTGACTGAAAACACAGGAGTTAGGGTTGTGTTTGCAGCTGTACGTGTATATGTGAGAGTCCAGCAGACAGTGAAATGAGCATGGCCATGAGTGAGGTGAGAAACAGAGTTTTCTGCACATGGAGATGCAGGTTTGAGGATTTCTGAGCAAGAAAATTGCCTGCTGTTGTTGTTTCTATGTTGTTTGGGAAAACTGGACATTTGTACGGTCTTTGTAAATAAACAAGATGGCACCAAAGAAATACCCTGTTTGTATCATCAATTTCTCCTCCTAACAGAAAAAATCCTCCAAGGCCTCGAGTATCTGCTATCCTTTTGGGCCAAAGAAGAAGTGTATTTACACTGAGTCACTTAGAGTACTCATGAGCACATTCCAAGTTCTAAAACACTTCCATGAGATTTTCCCTGCTTTGTCTCAAGAAAGCTTTGGCTGTATGTTTTCTCACTATGACCATTTGTTTGGCTCAGAATTAGAAACAGAGGTTAAGTGGTCTCTTTTTTGGAGTATGAAACCTTCTTCATTCAGAGGAGGGGCTATTCAGTGGTTTACAGCATTGTATCATTTCCATAGTGGAGAGGTTCTTCATTTCACCATCCTGCATGTCAGGAAGAGGCATGGAAACTAGAACCTGTTCAGTTGTTCTCAACGTAGAATTCCCACACTGGGCTGGATCTGTGGCCCATCAGTGTCATGGTATATACAGCCTGCCTGGAAGCAGGAAGTGATGGTAAGAAAGCCTGATCCATTCAAATGCAGATCCAAGAGGCTCAGATATTGTGGATGAGCTTTGAGTGGTAAATATTAAAGGCCTGATTTTTTTTCTTTCTGGTTTCTTTGCATTGTACTATTAAGCCCTGAGAGTCCCACCATGCTGCAGAGAATGCTGTCATATTGTGATCATGGACAAACTGCCATGACCAAAAAAAGGTTTGAGTAGAGCTGGAAGTTTTTGGGGGTTTTGGGTTCGGTCCCCCTGAATTTGCTCAGCCCTATTGCTAATAATATTTGTTGTCTTTTCTTAAAGCCTCAGCTCTTGGAATCATGTGATTATGTGAGAATTTAAGCTTTCATAAAAAAAAGGTGAGTTTTGGTCGTCCATGTTTGTAGAGGAAAGCTTGAAATCACGAGACTTAAAGTCTCAGAAACCAGACAGCAAATAACACTCCCCCAAATTTATCATTTAAAAAAAATCTTCTGATCTATTAAGCCAATCTCCTGATTTTTTGGGGAGCACCTTAGTCATGATTTTTGAATGATTGAGATTAGCACTGCTGCAATAGTCAGTTCTGGCTGTGTCTATGCTGGGCCCGAGTGCATTGCTTACAGTTAACTTTCTGGCCCTCTGAGTCTTCCTCATTACTTGAACTTAAAGCATACAGAATGCTTATGAGCAGGATGTCCCAAAACACACAAATAACACTAAGGCCTGGACATAGGGCTGTGGTACTTTTGTCTATCGTGGTTCATGTTTTACTGTTCTGAGGGGTGACCAGTCAAGGGAAGAGAGTGGTTAAACTTGGAAAAAGAATCAAGCAAACTCTGAAATGCCTCATTACAGAATCAAGTGACTTGATAGGCTGCCCTACTGGGTCAGACCAATGTTCCATCTAGCCCGGTAGCCTGTCTCCAACAGTGGCCAGTACCAGAGCTTCAGAGAGCATGTAGAACAGGGTAATTTTTGAGTGACCCACCGCTGTCTTCAACACCCACCTTCTGGAAGTCAGAGGTTTAGGGATGCCCCGAGCATGGGGTTGCATCCTTGACTGTCTTGTCTAATAGCCATTAATGGACCTCTCCTCCATGAACTTATCTAGTTCTTTTTTGAACCCTGTTATCCTTTTGGCCATCACAACATCCCTTGGCAATGAATTCCACGGGTGAACTGTCCATTTTGTGTGAAAACAACTTGGTCACCTTTCAGATCAGGAACTAAAGAGATGCAGATCAGCTACGTCAGTATTGCTCCCGTTAGCGGCAAGTAAAAGTGCAGTGTAAGGCAAGAGAATATATGCCTGTGGAGCAGCTGTTCCCCAGAGTAGCAGCAGTGGAAATGGGAAAACCTCAATGCCCAGAAAGATCTGACTGACCGTGGTGTGAGCAGAGACAGGAGTCAGAGGGACTGGGAGGCAATTCCACTCCACCCTTCCTGCTGCTGGCCTGCCTATCGTTGGAAGTGAGGAAAGTCATTCCAGGAGCAGTCTTGAACTCTGGACACATAGCGAGATGAGATTGGCTGCAGGCCATCTGACTGGCCTAGTAGAATTAGAAGCAAATGTTGAGACTTTGAGAAATATGAGTGACCGGGTGACTGACCCTTTGAGGGGCAGTGGGTCAGACCTTGCCTGTGACTCTGTCAGCCCTCCTCCCCAGGTGAGGAAAATTAGTGTAGTTGTGTGGCAGGTAGGCCATGTAGTTCAATCAGTCCAGGCCTAACTCCCAGGCCAGCACATGGCCCCAGAGGCCCATTTACCCCACACATTCAAGGGAACCGTATGGGTCAGGCATTGCCCAACTCCTGGGCAGGGAAGCAGGGAGACACAAAGAGAAAGAAGGGCTGGGCTTTTTCCAGTGGACCCAGCACTAGCAGCCCAATCCAGCCTAAGGTGGCAGCAGCTCCCCCATCTTATGGCAGTGGGAGGGGAAGCGAGAGCTAGGGTGGGCCGCTTGAGGCACCCAGAAACCCAACCCTGTCTAAAGAGACAGCCCTCCTGCTGCTAGCTGAGGTTAGTTCTGTAGCAGTCTGTGCTGCAATGCTGAAGGGTACTGATGATTGATGAGCATGATAGAGGGTTTGTTACTGCTGCACATAACAGAATTTGTTTTGAACCTTTTTTTAAAAAAAAAAACTAAGAACTTATATACACAAAAACTACACTAAAATAATATAATTTAGGTTGCAATATCAAGCAGTTGAAAGGAAATGCCAGATTTAGAGCTGCCTGTGCAGATTTAATTGTGTGCCTTTGTGAGGATGCATTATGAGACAGTCTTTAATGACATGGTCATATACTATCTTTTCCACAAGACCCCTGCCTCATTCAGTGCATAGGATGGGCTCACATGTGAGCCGGATTAAGGTTCCCTGTCAACCTGGTATTTCCTAATGTTGCAACCTTCATTTTCTTTTAACATAGGTTATGTGTGTCTATGGGGGGGAGGGGGGGCAAGGGTGGCTCTAGGCATTTTGCCACCCCAAGCACGTGCTTGGCATGCTGGGGCCTGGAGCCACCCCTGGTGGGGGGGATGTATATAAAATATCATGGGTGCAGAGTACTTGAAAATCTGTCCCTTAAAAGATAACATCCCTAATCAAAGGCCTAATCCAAAACCCACTTAAATCAATGGGTGTCTTGGCCTTGTCTCCATGACATTTGGTTTCAGGCTCCCAAAACCAAAAATACCTTTTCACCTACACTGTCATGATACTGAATCACAGGTGCAGAAATCTGGCATTTTGATTGCAGTGAGTATGCCACATCCTACCGCTGGATTGAAGGGGAACAATCCATTTTAGGAAGAACACAAAAATAAAGGTGCTTGGATAAACTTTCCGTCACTTAGGCCCAGACCTTGCTGTTGGTCTGGTAAAGTTCTGAGCACTCCTGAAATCACTAGGAGTTGGAAGCTGTCAGCATTGTGAGACTGAGGGAGTAAATATGGAGTGATTTCAGTGACATGAAAGGAGTCATTTTGGAATTACATCACAGGAATGAGGCTTCAATTAGCATTCTCCACCTTGTTTTTGTCCTGAAACTCCCGACATGTTATTTTCTCAGGCTACCAAACAATATGAACAGAGAACAGAAAGAAAGCAAACCATACACACAGTGGGAGTGCTTGTAATAGTATGTCCTTAACCCAGTATGTAAACTGAAAGCTGCAATTCCCAAAGATTAGCATAGATGATGCATTAAGATGACTTGAACAAATTCAGGCTGGCAAGCATGTCCTTTACCTGTGACATAGAGGGCCAGGCAGGCCGATTGTCTTGCACTGCATGGGAAGGTTGAACTAGCTATTTAAAGAGAAGGCATTCTATTTCCTTTGTAAGGTTCATAATAGGGAGTCTGAAAAATAAATGCAAAAAAAAAAATAAATGTAAACAAGGATTTTAAAGCATGAGACTTTTCTTTGTAAACTCTCATTTTCTAAGGGCCAGACTGTTGCCCAGCTTAACTTGGAGGAGAGTAAGATTCCTTGTCATCTCTCTAATGTATCTCCGTGTCCTCCATTACCATAGTACCTACGCACCTCACAATCTTTAAGAACATAAGAATGACCATACTGGGTCAGACCAAAGGTCCATCTAGCCCGGTATCCTGTCTTCAGACAGTGGCCAATGCCAGGTTCCCCAGAGGGAATGAACAGAACAGGTAATCAAGTGACCCATCCCCTGTCACCCATTCCCAACTTCTGGCAAACAGAGGCTGGGGACACCATCCCTGCCCCTCCACCCTTCCAGAGGATAGAAGTGACTGTCTGTATGAAGTGCAAGCTGGTGTCCACATTGGAAGAGAAGGTTAAAGGACTAGAGACCCAAGTACAACCCTGATGTTGCATCAGAGAAAATGAAGACTTTCTGGATAGAAGCCACAAAGAGTCCTGTGGCACCTTATAGACTAACAGACATATTGGAGCATAAGCTTTCGTGGGTGAATACTCACTTTGTCAGACACACGTGGTGGAAATTTCCAGAGGCAGATATAAATATGCAGGCAAGAATCAGTCTAGAGATAACGAGGTTAGTTCAATCAGGGAGGATGAGGCCCTCTTCTAGCAGTTGAGGTGTGAACACCAAGGGAGGAAAAACTGCTTTTGTAATTGGCTAGCCATTCACAGTCTTTGTTTAATCCTGAGCTGATGGTGTCAAATTTGCAAATGAACTTAAGTTCAGCAGTTTCTCTTTGGAGTCTGGTCCTGAAGTCTTTTTCTACAGGATGGCTACCTTTAAATCTGTTATTGTGTGTCCAGAGAGATTGAAGTGTTCTCCTACGGGTTTTTGTATATTGCCATTCCTAATATCTGACTAGTGTCCATTTATCCTTTTACGTAGGGATTGCCCAGTTTGGCCAATGTACATAGCAGAGGGGCATTGCTGGCACATGATGGAGTATATTACATTGGTGGACGTGCAGGTGAATGAACCGGTGATCCTGTGGCTGATCTGGTTAGGTCCTGTGATGGTGTCGCTGGTGTAAATATGTGGGCAGAGATAGCATCGAGGGTTGTTTCATGGATTGGTTCCTGAGTTAGAGTTACCATGGTGTGGTATGTGGTTGCTGGTGAGAATATGCTTAAGGTTGGTGGGTTGTCTGTGGATGAGGACTGGCCTGCCTCCCAAGGCCTGTGAAAGCGAGGGATCATTGTCCAGGATGGGTTGTAGATCACTGATGATGCATTAGAGAGGTTTTAGCTGAGGACTGTGGGTGATGGTAGTGGAGTTCTGTTGGTTTCTTTCTTGGGCTTGTCTTGCAGCAGAAGGCATCTGGGTACATGTCTGGCTCTGTTAATTTGTTTCCTTATTTCCTCGTGTGAGTATTGTAGTTTTGAGAATGCTTGGTGAAGATCTTGTAGGTGTTGGTCTCTGTCTGAGGGGTTGGAGCAAATGCGGTTATACCTCAGTGCTTGGCTGTAGACAATGAATTGTGTGGGGTGTCCGGGATGGAAGATGGAGGCATGAAGGTAGGCATAGCGATTGGTGGGTTTTCGGTATAGGGTGGTGTTAATGTGCCCGTCACTTATTTGTACCGTAGTGTCTAGGAATTGTCACTCTTACTGAAGGACTGTCCAGATATGTGGACTCTCTTCTCAGACCCTACACCACCAGCACTCCCAGCTATCTCCGTGACACCTCTGATTTCCTGAGAAAACTACAATGCATTGGTGATGTTCCAGAAAACACCATCCTAGCCACCATGGATGTGGAGGCTCGCTACACAAACATCCCACACATAGATGGAATACAGGCTGTCAGGAACAGTATCCCTGATGATGCCACAGCACAACTGGTGGCTGAGTTCTGTGACTTTATCCTGTTGTGAGGCGGCCTGGCTCCCAGCCGCGCCAGAGAGGGACAAGCCCCTCCAGATGCCAAAATGGGCGGAGTCACTGGAGCCTGTGCCCACCCTCCCAGAGATCAAGGCACAGGGCAGGAAGTATAAAAGCCCAACCCCAGGGCTCAGAAGCTGCCTGGCCGCCGGAGAGGCCAGACACTGATGCCCTAGCTCCCGCTGGGGAGACTCCTGCCGCCTGTGACCAACCCGAGGACTGGTCATACCCGCAGAGGCTGGATGCTGACCAGACACCAGAGAAGCCAGAAGCCGACCGGTACGAAGGGACCCAGAGGAGCTGCCCAGCTTACCGCTTGCTGAGTATCCCGAGGAGCCCATGGTGCTAGACGCCGTGGAAGACGCGCTGAGACGCAGGTACTGGTAAAGGGGGAGATTGGAAGTAGCCCGGGGGCAGCCGACCCTAGTCTGGCTGCAGAAAACCCAGAGCCAATGTCAGTGTGTTGCGGCCAGGATCCCCACTGACACAGCAGCAGGTCGCCTGCGGCTGTTAGGGCCCCAGGCGGGGACGCAGAGGAGTGAGTGGGCCTGCGTCTCCCCTGCCACTCCACTCATGGGTGGCAGTCTCCCCCTCGCCCTGATGCTCAGGACCAGGAGCCTGGGCTTTGCTCTTGAACTGTTTATTTGCTGTCCCGCCCTAACCCAGGGCCTGGACTTGTTATTGAACTCTTCACTCAGCCCTTGCCTGAGGGTCTGAACCCTGAACTGTTTGTTGCTCCGCCCTGACCTAGGGCCTGGGCTTGTTAATACTGAACTATTTGCTCAGCCCCTGCCTGAGGGTCTGAGCCCTGAACTGTTGTTTGCTGCCCTGCCCTGACCTAGGACCTGGGCTTAATACTGACCTATTTGCTTGATCCTTGCCGGGGGGGTGGGGCCTGAGCCCTTGACTGTTTCCTGCCTTACCAGGCTAATTTTCCAACTCACTGGACTTGTGTAGTGAGGCGGCCTGGCTCCCAGCCATACCAGAGAGGGGCGATCCCAACAGCGGACCCCTACAATCCTCACGCACAATTATTTTAAATTTGGTGACAATATATACTCCAGACCAATGCACCACTATGGGCACCCGCATGGCCACACAATATGCCAACATTTTTATGGCTGACCTGGAACAACACTTCCTCAGCTCTCATCCACTCACGGCCCTTCTCTACCTACGCTACATTGATGACATCTTCATCATCTGGACCCATGGGAAGGAGACTCTGGAATAATACCACCACGATTTCAACAGCTTCCACCCCACCATCAACCTCAGCCTGGACCAATCTACACGGAGGTCCACTTCCTAGACACCAGAGATGAAGAGAGGGAAGAGCATTTTTGCAGCAGGCTTGCTAACCTAGTGAGGAGAGCTTTAAACTAGGTTCGCTGGGGGATGGTGACCAAAGCCCAGAGGTAAGTGGGGGAGTGGAATACCAGGAGGAAACACAAGGAGGAGGGTGCAACAGGGGAGGCTTCCTAATTGATACTGAAAAAGTAGGGCAATTGGCTAGTTATATTAGGTGCCTGTACACAAACGCAAGAAGCCTGGGAAACAAGCAGGAAGAATTGGAAGTCCTGGCACAGTCAAGGAACTATGATGTTATTGGAATAACAGAGACTTGGTGGGGTAACTCACATGACTGGAGCACTGTCATGGATGGGTATAAACTGTTCAGGAAGGACAAGCAGGGGAGAAAAGGTGGGAGAGTTGCACTGTATGTAAGAGAGCAGTTTGATTGTTCAGAGCTCCAATATGAAACTGGAGAAAAGCCTGTTGAGAGTCTTTGAGTTAAGTTTAGAGGTGAGAGCAACAAGACTGATGTCATGGTGGGCATCTGCTATAGACAGCCAGACCAGGAGGATGAGGTAGACGATGCTTTTTTTGGACAACTAAGAGAAGTTTCCAGATCACAGGCCCTGGTTCTCATGGGGGACTTCAGTCACTCTGACATCTGCTGGGAAAGCAATACAGAAGTGCACAGACATACCAGGAAGTTTTTGGAGAGTGTTGGGGATAATTTCCTGGTGCAAGTGCTGGATGAATCAAGTAGGGGCCATGCTCCTCTTGACCTGCTGCTCACAAACAGGAAAGAATTGGTAGGGGAAATAGAAGTGGTTCGCAACCTGCGCAGCAGTAACCATGAGATGGGTGAGTTCAGCATTCTGACAAAAGGAAGAAAGGAGAGCTGCAGAATACGGACGTTGGACTTCAGAAAAGCAGACTTTGACTCTCTCAGGGAGCTGATGGGCAGGATCCCCAGGGAGACTAATATGAGGGGGAAAGCTGGCTGTATTTTAAAGACACCTTATTGAGGGTGCAGGAACAAGCCATCCCAATATGAAGAAAGAATAGCAAATACGGCAGGCGACCAACTTGGCTTAACAGTGAAATCTTCGGTGAGCTTAAACACAAAAAGGAAGCTTACAAGAAGTGGAAACTTGGACAGATGACTAGAGAGGAATATTAAAATGTTGCTCAAGCATGCAGGGGTGTAATCAGGAAGGCCAAAGCACAATTGGAGTTGCAGCTAGCAAGGGATGTGAAGGGTAATAAGAAGGGTTTCTACAGGTATGTTAGCGACAAGAAGGTGGTCAGGGAAAGTGCGGGACCCTTACTGAATGGGGGAGACAACCTAGTGACAGATGATGTGGAAAAAGCTGAACCACTCAATAATTTTTTTGCCTCAGTCTTCACAGACAAGGTCAGCTCCCAGACTGGTGCACTGAGCAGCACAGTATGGGGAGGAGGTGAGCAGCTCTCACTGGTGAAAGAAGAGATTAAGGATTATTTAGAAAAGCTGGACATGCACAAGTCCAGAAGCAATGCATCCGAAGGTGCTGGAGGAGTTGGCTGATGTGATTGCAGAGCCATTGGCCATTCTCTTTGAAAACATGTGACAATCAGGGGAGGTCCCGGACGACTGGAAAAAGGCAAAGATAGTGACCATATTTAAAAAAGGGAAAAAAGAGAACCCAGGGAACTACAGACCAGTCAGCCTCACCTCAGTCCCCAGAAAAATCATGGAGGAGGTCCTCAAGGAATCCATTCTGAAGCACTTGGAGGAGAGGAAGGTGATCAGGAACAGTCAACATGGATTCACCAAAGGCAAGGCATGCCTGCCCAACTTGATTGCCTTCTATGATGAGATAACTGACTCTGTGGATACGGGGAAAGTGGTGAACGTGATACACCTTGACTTTAGCAAAACTTTTGATATGGTCTTCCACAGTATTCTTGCCAGCGAGTTAAAGAAGTATGGATTGGATGAATGGACTAAAAAGTGTACAGAAAGCTGGCTAGATCATCGGGATCAACGGGTAGTGATCAATGGCTCAATGTCTAGTTACAGCCAGTATCAAGCGGAGTGCCCCAGGGGTCAGTCCTGGGGCCGGTTTTGTTCAACATCTTCATTAATGATCTGGATGATGGGATGGATTGCACCCTCAACAAGTTCACAGATGATGACACTCAGCTGGGGGGAGAGGTAGATGTACTGGAGGGTAGGGATAGGGTCCAGAGTGACCTAGACAAATTGGAGGATTGGGCAAAAAAAATCTGATGAGGTGCAGAGAGGCTGAAGCTAGGCTGTTCTCAGTGGTGACAGATGACAGAACAAGGAGCAATGGTCTCAAGTTGCAGTGCGGGAGGTCTAGGTTGGATATTATGAAAAACTATTTCACTAGGAAGGTGGTGAAGCACTGGATTCTGTTACCTAGGGAAGTGATGAAATCTCCATCCTTAGAGGGTTTTAAGGCCCATCTTGACAAAGCCCTAGCTGGGATGATTTAGTTGGGGTTGGCCCTGCTTTGAGCAGGGGTTGGACTATATGACCTCCTGAGGTGTCTTCCAAACCTAATCTTCTATGATTCTGTAAAAAGGTGTGTGACCGGGGCTTGACCCTCTCCGAGGGGCAGAGGGGAGCCACACTGGCTCCCTACATGCTGTCAGTCCGGGCAGGTCCTGGAGCGGTAAACACAAAGGCACAAGGCTCTGGCCCCGGGTCCGGGGCAGAGCAACACTGCAGAGTCAAAGGGGGCTCAGGCCCTCTGTTTCAGGGCTGAGCAACAATACAGAGTCAAGGGGGCTCAGGCCTTCTGTTTCAGGGCTGAGCAACAATACAGTTTAAAGGGTCCCAGCCCTAAGTTTGGGCGGGGCACCAAACACAGAGGCAAAGCTCAGGCCCTTTTGGCTCAGGGCTGAGCAAAGCACAGGGTTTAGGAGGCTTAAGTAGAAAGGCCTCCTCAGGCCCGCAAGAGGGGGAGTCTGCCACCCTTGGAAGGGTGGCAGGGGGAACGCAGGCCCTCCCACTCCACTGCGTTTCAGCCCGGGGCCCTAACAGCGGCAGACGGTCCGCTGCTGCGTCAGTGGGGATCCTGCCCGCAACACACTGCCATAGGCTCCGAAATGTCTGCCCCCGGGCTACTTCCGATCTCCCCCTCAGGGCCTATCTGGTCCGTGGCCTCAGCCCCCAGGAAGTCCAACAGCATGGGCTCCTCGCGACCCGGGCTGGGTGGCAGGTCCGGCATTTCCTCCGGGATGTCCGGCCAGGCCTGCTCCGGCGGTTCCTCTGGGTAACAGCAGGGACGGGGAGGCTCCAGCGGCTCCTCCGGGTAGTATGACCGGGGAAGCTCCGGCAGTTCCTCCAAGTAGCAGGCGCGAGGAAGCTCCGGCCAGTCAGGGCGGCTGCCCTGGGTCCTAGAGGGGTCCCAGTCACCTGCTCCCTGCAGCGGCTGGGGCCTGACTGAGCTCTGACGGCCGGCCTTTATACTTCCGGGTCGCCACCTGACCCTCTGAGGGGCGGGCTCACTGCTCCTTAGCCCTGCCCACTCAGGCCTCTGGCTGGGCGCTCCCTCCTCTTGGCAGGAGCGGGGGCCACACCGACTCACTACAGATTCTATTACTCAGATTCAGGAAATCTAGATTCTGTGCCTGGCTCTGTTCAAGACTTCCTAGTGTGACCTTGAGCAAGTCACTTAATCTTTCTATGCCTCAGTTCCCCACCTGTAAAATGGACATAATAATATTTTTGATAATTGAAAGTCAATGCGAGTGAGTTGCTTTTGAAAAATCATAGACAGAGCAAAGAGGGCAAAATATCTTTGAGTGTTTAGGTTCCCCCTTAAAGGTCATGCCAAAGGATATTACACCTGTTTGTTATAGGTTATTTTAAAGTCATTTTTAAGTCATTTTCTTCAATGTACCTGCTCCCAGTGCTTGACCCAAAGCCCATTGAAGTCAATGGAATGGAATGAAAGCCTCCTAGTTAGAGCTGTGTGAATAAGGATTTGTTTTTGGTTCACTGGTAATTCAGAAAAATAACAAATAAATTTAAATTAAAACAAGTTGGTGAATTGAAAAGTTAAGAAAAATTATTTTGGGACAAACAAAATGTTTCATTTAGATTTTGGGCTGTTTGCCCCCATTTTAAAATCTTTCAACCAAAATTAAAGGTAACTTCAAAATTAAACGTACTTTCAAACTGAAAAATTGCAATTTTTTGTTTTGGAAATGTCTCAACAAAATGCTTCAACTCCACTGGAAGTTAGGAGTTTTTAACTGAAACAATTTGCAGAAATTAACACACCTGCTCAAAGTGTCTCAGTCAATCTAAGTCTGGATCATTATTTTTGCTTGAAAAAGTAATTCAGTTCATCTGCTGTGAATCAGCTTCTGACAGCACCGTAAGGATGCAGTGTAGTTGTAGCCATGTTGCTTCTAGGACATTAAGAGAGACCCGAGGGAGAGCTCTGTGTGGCTTGAAAGCTTGTCTCCCTTGCCATCAGAAGCTGGTGCATTAAAAGATATTACCTCACCCACCTTGTCTCTCTAGCACTGAAAGAATGCATTTTTAGCAATAAAAGAACCTGACCATAGCTTGTGTAATTCTCTCATGCAGGGGGTCGAAGGGTAAAATTTGAGGAGAAAAAACAGCCTCTGCAGAGCCTTTGCTTCATCCATCCAACACACTGGCCAGTGCACCTATTCTGTTGTGCCAGGGGACGTATGCGGTGACAGGTTGAGGACTGGTGCTGTGTGTGTCCTTGTCCTCAGAGCCCGGGTAAAACCAGCACGTAACTCTGATAGTCACAATCTGCTTCCCAGACTGCTCCTGGAGAGGTGTAACAACACACTGCATTATACATGCTGTGTGTGGCACAGTCACAGTTTAGCCCCAAATAAACAAATAATTTTCTGTGCCTGTCATATTGCAAAACTATGCAGTCGAGTTTTTTGTTCAAAGCAGAAAATGTCAGAGCAGTTAAGTTGAACTCCTAATGGAAAATACGCTTTTATGTTGCCAAAACAGAGCAAGTTGCTGACAGAGAGAAAAACACTTTTACCTTTGGCAATGGATAGAAAAATGAGTTATTTCACCTAACATCTATATCACAGGTGCTCTTCCAGCTTCCTTACTGTGACTCATGAGAGCGAATACCCCCATGCAAAATAAAAAGGCAAGCTTGGTTAGCTTTTACTTGAGCTCAGCAAAATATACATCACATATAATGTATCTTCTCAATGCACCCCTTTAACTTCCTTATTTTAAAATGATCCACAATCAGGTTTTGATTGTTGATCGATTCAAAATTGTTCAATGAACATTTTATGTGGATACATTTAAGTCTCTGGACTGTTGATAACCCTACCCAGGAAATAGTTTGCAAACTTTGGTTAGATGAATTCCTGGAGGTTTCATTACATGACATTATCTTTAATTAAAGATTAATCTTTAATTCCTGGAGACTCCAGGACAATCCTGGAGACCTGGCAACACTATTTCCTGAGACTGTATCTTTGGCTATTCATTATTTGTGGCATGTCATTGAGCATCCAGGTCACATGGTAATGAGTCTGCAGCCAGATGAGATGACTAAACATTAGAGTTGGGCAAATAACAGATTTTTTCATTTCACTGGTAATTCTGAAAAACTGAGGCAGAGGAAGTCATTTTGGGTCAAACAGAAAATGATTTTTTTCTTTTTTAACATTTTCAGCAAATTGAAAAGTTGACAAATTGTTTTTGTTTCATTTGACAAAATGTCTTGTTTCAATTTTGAGTGCTTTGGGGGTTTTAAAATTTTTAAAAATCAATGTAAAGAAAATGTTGACACCCAACGTTGGTCTGAATCACAATTAATACACACATGAAGCACTTTGTCCATATTTTGGACAAACCCCTTTATTGCATCTTGTGATTTGTTTTAACATCGTGGGCCTGATTCAATGGAGTTATGTCATGATAGAACTAGAGTAATTTAGTTCTGAGAAGTCCTGTGGTACCTTATAGACTAACAGACATATTGGAGCATAAGCTAGATGCATGTGTCTAACAAAGTGGGTATTGTGATAGACCCAGGCCAGTTGGGAACAGCAGAGTAGCAGAAGGGAGATATACTGGCTACTGGATAAGCAGTTTTCTGTTCCCTGAGTGACCAGAGCAGGGGCAGCTCCAGGCTAATGAGAACATCTTACTCCAATTAACCTGCTAAGAGTCAGGTGAGGCTGTTAAGCACTTGGCTCTAATTAAAGCCCCTCTGATGCTATAAAAGGGCTCACTCCAGTCAAGCATACTGCTGGAGGACTGAAGAGTACAAGCATTATCAGGCACCAGGAGAAAGGTCCTGTGGTGAGAATAAAGAAGGTGTTGGGAGGAGGCCATGGGGAAGTAGTCCAGGGAGTTGTAGCTGTTGCACAACTGTACCAGGAGGCACTCTAGACAGCTGCAGTCCAGAGGGCCTTAGGCTGGAACCTGGAGTAGAGGGTGGCCCTGGGTTCCCCTCAAACCTCCCAACTCCTGATCAAACCCAGGAGGAATTGACCTGGGCTGTGGCTTCTACCAGAGGGGAAGGTCTCTGGGCTGTTTCCTAACCCACAGGGTGAATCTGTGAGGTGAGCAAATCTGCCAGTAAGTGCAGGACCCACCAAGGTAGAGAAGGAACATTGTCACAGTATTCATCCATGAAAGCTTATGCTCCAATATGTCTGTTAGTTTATAAGGTGCCACAGGATTCTTTGTGGCTTTTTACAGATCCAGACTAACATGGCTACCCCTCTGACACTTAGTTCTGAAGCTGCTCTAGCTTGTGCTGGAAACCAGGGGCTTTCTGATTTGAGATTTAAAGTGGGGAGGGATAGCTTTGTGGTTTGCACATTGGCCTGCTAAACCCAGGGTTGTGAGCTCAATCCTTGAGGGGGCCCCTTAGGGATCTGGAGCAAAAATTAGTACTTGGTCCTCCTAGTGAAGGCAAGGGGCTGGACTCAATGACCTTTCAAGGTCCTTTCCAGTTCTAGGAGATAGGATATCTCCATTCATTTATTTTTAACCACAATATAAATTAATACTACCTTTACCCACTCAGTCCAGATGTGTGCCAACCTCAGCTCACCTGGACTGGTGAATCTGACCCATGGGCTGTACCACAGTCTGTGTTGATTGTCCCCAGTCCTGAAAACACAAGCGCACATGCTTGATTTAAGCATGGGAGCAATTTCATTTAAGACAATGGACCTACTTCCAGGAATAAAGTTAAGTCTATCCTTAATTGTGTTTGCAGGATCAGGGCTTTAGATGTTGATAACACTTGCTTGTTTAAAGTACAATTCTTAACTTGAGAGTAAGCTTTTAGTTCATTTAAAAATTCCATATCAAAAACTGTTAAATGTTCTGCTTGATTACAGTTGGCGAATCATTGATTTAGCTTTTAAAGAATAACAAATGGAAACATATGGTGGGCATGGCTTTCTAAATCCAGATCACAAATGGCATTTAAATGATCTCTTGGACTCTGATGATGGTTCAAGAGGTGAAATTTAAAATGGCTGTGGAGAGACTGAACTATAAACAGACATTGCCCAGATTATGACTTTCCTTGGCCAGTGAATCAGCAAAGCTGAGAGTAAACCCAGCTGCCAGTATGTTTATTTGTGTGAAAACAAGAACAAATGTTGTTGGCTGTTAATAAGTGAATACTTAACAACTTCCCATTTGGCATGATGATAGTGGTGGCTAACAAATCAAGTGGGCAGGATTCCAAGCTATGACATTGGCTGACCCAGCAAGGTGCAAATGGGAGAGTTAGAGCAGTGCCTGGCTTACAATGCTGCACACATTCCTACTTACAGCTTTGGTACAGAATAAAGCAGGTTTGGCTTTAATTGTCTGGGAGAGGTTTTTGTTTAAACTATTACCTTCTGTTACAATCCATTTTTTCTCCTCATATTCAGATAGGGATTCTTGGATAATTAACTTTATAGCAGAACTTAGCCTGTATAAAAGTTTTTCTTGTAGAACTATCACTGCAGATGTTGGTCAGGGTATTCAGCTGGTGTAAATTCAGTATAGGTCCATTGGAGCTACACTAGTTTATGCCAGCTAATGATTTGATCCCAATTATTACTCTCGATAAATGAAAATTCTTCAGCTCTGGATTTCCTTGCAAAATTGCTAACAGTGATGAGTGCCATGCTCTGAAGACAGTTAATGAGGGACTAAGGGATAGATGTAATCATGCACAAGGCTTCCTATGTATAGAGCTGATAAAATATAAACATAGAAATAAAAAACTTATTTCCCCATCAAAAATTCTGAACAAAAAAAATTTCATCTGAAATTTTTCATTTTTTTGTAAAACCCAATGAAATTTCCTTTGGTCCTATTCAACTCAAAATGTTCATTTCATTTAGTTTCAAAGTGAAATGCTGGTTTCAATTTTCACAATCTGACACTTCAAAAAATGAAACTCTCTTCATCTCTATCCTTTCAAAACGTTGCACAGTGGTAAAAAAAAAATGATGAAAAGAAAGACAAGCATCATGACCTCACTCCCAAACCTTAGACAATGACTATTAAGAATTTAAGGATGTCTATACTGGGTCAGACCAATGGTCCATCTAGCCCAGTATCCTGTTTTCTGACAGTGGCCAGTGCCAGATACTTCAGCGGGACTAAAGGGAACAGGGCAATTATTAAGTGATACACCCCTGTCATCCACTCCCAGCTTCTGGCAGTCAGAGATTTAGGGACACCCAGAGGACTGGGTTGCATCCCTGACCATCTTGGCTAATAAGTAATCATTGCATTTAATGGCATCATTAATAATCATTGAATTTAGTGGCAGGGAAGAGAACAAAAATTTGAAAAGTTTTTGGTTGTCAAAATCTGAAATACTTATTTCAGTTCAAAACTAAACAATTTTTGCTTCTTTTTGAAATTTACCAAATAAAAAGTGGGGAAAAGTAACTGAAAACCTTTTCCTCCTGAAAAGTTCAATTTTTCACAAAACCCCATTTTACAGTGGTAGAAAATTTTGGCTGAAAAATTTCAACCAGCTCTGTTTATTAATCTGTGCATCATGCACCTGCTGTAAACCATGGGAGTTTAACACAGGAGGATGTACTAGAGGATTAGGTACTCCATGGCTGAATGAGATGTGGAGTCCCTGAACAATAATTTGCTCTGTTGTGGGGTCTCTCTCCTAAGTTCACTGCAGTGTAGTGCCTGTTTCTCCATAACAGGGGCTGGCTTTATTTTTCTGGTTCAGATTATCCACTACACCTCTTACATGTATAATAAGTAAAGTACAATAAGGTAGGTGGATGCTAAACACATCAGTTTGCCCAAGCACTGCCCCTCTTTGCCTCTTAAACTCCCAAGAGCACATTGTTTCTTTCTGCTGTCTGAGTGTCTTTGATTGGTTAACTTCACACTAGAGTGATCTCCATCTGTTTAGAACCTCTGGGTACGTCTACACTACGGGATTAGTCCGATTTTACATAAACCGGTTTTGTAAAACACTTTGTATAAAGTCAAGTGCACGCGGCCACACTTAGCACATTAATTCGGCGGTGTGCGTCCATGGTCCGAGGCTAGCGTCGATTTCCGGAGCATTGCACTGTGGGTAGCTATTCTGTAGCTATCTCATAGTTCCTGCAGTCTCCCCCGCCCCTTGGAATTCTGGGTTGAGATCCCAGTGCCTGATGGGGCAAAAATCGTCGCAGGTGGTTCTGGGTAAATGTCGTCACTCATTCCTTCCTCTGGGAAAACAACGGCAGACAATCATTTCGCGCCCTTTTTCCCTGGATTGCCCTGGCAGACACCATAGCATGGCAACCATGGAGCCCATTCAGCTTTTTTTTACTGTCACCGTATGTGTACTGGATGCCGCTGACAGAGGCGGTACTGCAGCGCTACACAGCAGCATTCATTTGCTTTGGCATGATAGCAGAGACAGTTATCAGTTGTTCTGTACCATCTGCTGCCGTCGTAAATTGGCAGTAAGATGACAGTTATCTGTCATTCTGTACTGTCTGCTGCTATCATGGGTGCCCCTGGCTGAGGTCGGCTAGGGGCACAAAGGCAAAACCGGGAATCACTCCCCGAGTCAATCCCTCCTTTATGGTTTCTAAAAATAGTCAGTCCTGCCTAGAATATGGGGCAAGTGTACTAGAGAACCAGTGTATCAGAGAGCACAGCTGCTCCGTGTTAGATCCCGCAGAAATGATGAGCTACATGCTATTCTAGGGGGTGCCCCAGCAACAACCCCACCCGGTGCTTCCCTCCTCCCCCAACCTTCCTGGACTACTGTGGCAGTGTCCCCCCCATTTGTGTCATGAAGTTATAAAGAATGCAGGAATAAGAAACAGTGACTTGTTAGTGAGATAAAATGAGGAGGCGGCAGCCTCCCAATGCTATGATAGTCCAGGCAGTACAGAATCTTTTCTTTACACAGGAAAGGGAGGGGGCTGATGGAGCTCAGCCCCCAGTTGCTATGATGAGGATGGTTACCAGCTGTTCTGTACTATCTACTGGGAATGACCAGGAATCATTCCTATTTTTACCCAGGTGCCCCCGGCCAGCCTCACCTGAGGCCAGCCAGGAGCACTCACGGGCTGATGGTGACGACGGATAGCAGTCATATTGTACCGTCTGCCACCGGGGAGGGGAGAAGAGCGATACTGCTCTTCACTGCTGCAGCATTGCGTCTACCAGCAGCATTCAGTAGACATAGGGTGACATTGAAAAAAGTCAAGGAACGATTTCTTTCACGTGGTGGGGGGAGGAAGTGAATTGACGAGCTATACCCTGAACCATGCTGGACACTGTGTTTGAATCTACAGGCACTGGGAGCTCAGCCAAGAATGCAAATACTTTTCGGAGACTGCTGTGGACTGTGAGATAGCTGGAGTCCTCAGTACCCCCTCCCTCCCTCCATGAGCATCCATTTGATTCTTTGGCTTTCCGTTACGCTTGTCACGCAGCACTGTGTAGCCTGGAGATTTTTTTCAAATGCTTTGGCATTTCGTCTTCTGTAACGGAGCTCTGATAGAACAGATTTGTCTCCCCATACAGCGATCAGATCCAGTATCTCCCGTACGGTCCATGCTGTAGCTCTTTTTGGATTTGGGACTGCATCGCCACCCGTGCTGATCAGAACTCCACGCTGGGCAAACAGGAAATGTAATTCAAAAGTTCGCGGGGCTTTTCCTGTTTACCTGGCCAGTGCATCCAAGTTCAGATTGCTGTCCAGAGCGGTCACAGTGGTGCACTGTAGGATACCGCCCGGAGGCCAATACCGTCGATTTGCAACCACACTAACCCTAATCCAATATGGTAATACCGATTTTAGCGCTAGTCCTCTGGTCATGGAGGAGTACAGAAACCGATTTAAAGAGCCCTTTATATCGATAAAAAGGGCCTCGTAGTGTGGACGGGTGCGGCATTAAATCGGTTTAATGCTGCTAAAATCGGTTTAAACACGTAGCGTAGACCAGGCCTCAGAAAAATCCTGTCTAGTATGAAGGATGGGCAAGACTTTAGACTGCTTGTTTTATCTGAGCCGGATTACTGACCCTCAATTCACACCATTGCTTTAGATGTCTGTGCTGTTAGCTGCTGAAATGCAAAGTTAAAACAAGGGCCAGCGTTTGCTATGGGTCTGAATTTGGCCAGAATCCTAAATGGTAGGGGCTGACAGGTTAGAGAAGAAGGAATTGCTTTTCAAATGTTTTGTTTTAAACTGAGTATTTTCCATAGGTAAGTCTGCATGTACATTCTGTTACTGATTTGGAATCTGAAGCAATTGTCTTTGTTTTAAAACTGTTCATTTCACCTTTAAAGGCTATCAAAGCTTTGTTATTACAAAGAGGCTGTCAGCAACAGAATTTACTTGAAACAACAACTGAGAATTTGACAAGGGTGGCAGAGATGTTGATAAAAACTAATCTGATCTGGGTCAGTATCACATTAAGAAACTGGGTGACATTTGTTGGTTCTTGTACATTTAACAAAACTGTAGGGACATAAAATATCCTGAAGGACTGTGTTTGGGAATTAAGGCTGCACATTGACTGTGTACTGTGAACTTTTCTCTCAAGTGAAATGTGTATTGATGCCTACTTATGACTGGCAAATTGCTTTGAGCTTGATCCTTTTTTCTCCCCCTAAAATATTTATATTCATATTCCTTAGGCATGGTGTACGTTTTTAATAGTATCAGATTTTAGAGCCATCTCCTCGGTGCATCAGTCACAAATGGAAGCACCATCACACGAGCAAGAAAATGCTCCTGGTGCAGCAAGATAGTGTATTTTGGCTCGTAAATTATCATGAGCTAAATGTCAATGCTGGTTTATGCCATCTCAAGTTAATGAAATTTCAGTGGAGTGTAGGTCGACACAGCATTTGGCCCAATCTGACTGCTGCTGAAGTCAGAAGCTTTTACTGTTCATGTCAGTTGTAGCATGATAAGGATCATAATGACCCTGGAATTTCCACTGAACATTCAGAGCTAGATTCAGACAGGCTCTTACATAGGTGCATAGGGGTTGGAGGTGTATACTGGGAGCCTGTGCACCCTGGTTCACCTCTGGCAGAAGAGCAGTACCTGTTCTGGGGAAAGCACTGGGACAGCTCCCTCCATACACCCCTGAAGTTGCACACGGCCCAGAGGAGGTTGTGCGGAGGTAGAGCCATGTCCCTTCCCATGTTCTGGCTCATGTGACTGGCATGTAGTGGGGAGTGTGTTATGCTCCATGAAGGGGTAGCCATAGGTGCATACATCCTGCACCCTGTGAAGCTCTGGGAGGCATTCTGAGCCACTCTCACTGCCGGCCTGTGCCTCCTTGACAGATAGAAGGCCCTTGTTATTATAATATCAAAGATCCTAAGTATCATAAAATAACTCCTCAGAAATCCATCACAGACACATTTCCTACTCAGGGGACTTTTTGACTCTGATTGGGATTGGATTTAGAATTTGGATTGTGTGGAATTATGGGAGCCCAGTGGGATGTTTGTTACAATCTTCTGCATGAACTTTAGAATATTATTGCAAAGCTCTGTATTATTATTAATTTATTTATGTATTCCAGTAGCACATAGAGGCCACCAATTAAGGATCAGGACTCCACTGTATGAGGCACTTGTATAAACAGATGAGAAAACACTTCCTGCCTGAAAAAGAGATCACAATTTACATAAGTGTATGGATTTATTTCCCCCTAGGAGCCTTCTTTTTCTTTTTCTAGCATAGCAAGTCATCTTTAAATGGCTTAGCAGTTTCACACTGTAAAATTATTTCAAAACAATTTTCTGTACAACAATGGATGTTAATGGCCAGTCTTTGGTACATCATTTACTGTTCTCACTCGATAATTCCCCTTGCCTTCCCCTGTTGGTATGAGTGGCATACACAATGAAATAACAATGGTAACACAAGATGATTAACAATGAGTACTTACTATAAAGAGAATGAGTAATGGGTAAACTTATTTTGCCTATTTGACCACATATGTGAACATCATGGGCTAAATCCTCAGGTGAGACAGATCCTGGGCATAGTGCAGTACTGTTCTGGGGAGTGCAGCTTTAGTGACCCCATGTGGTCAGGGACTCCTCACTTGATGACTGATCCTGGTATCCTATTTAAGGGAAATTCCCCAGGGCTCAGCCACAAAATATTTCTTCAGAATTTCTTGTCCAGTTGGTGAGGGCATGATGCATATCTTCTCCAGAGCTTTCCCCTTCATGATACCCTCAGCCCTCGCCGTCCTGTCCTGGCCCCCTCCATGGAGCCACAGATCATGTGCTACAGAAGCATCTGACTTGCCTTCTACAGGAGGGATGAGATCCTCTCACACAGTGTCCTCATCACACCTGCATATAGAGAGTCTGGATCAGATTCTCAAAGTTATTTAGGCAGCTAACTCTCCTTGATATTAATGCGAATTAGCCACCTAAATAACCTGGAATATTTGGGCCTCCGTTCCTGTCAATGTAACTGCGTGAAAGCATTTCTCTGTGTCTCATCTCTGGATATCCCCGTCTGCTCTTCCTCCTAGTTACAGTTGCTTATCCCTACCTTAGTTTAGACTGCTGAGAGTGGGCACCTCCCGTGGCAGCCATGTCTGCAGTAGGAAAAGCTTTATGGTTTAAAATAAGTTAAATACCATGAGTACAGCAAAATAGAGACAATGGATTTCAGGAAGGCGGATTTTGGTAAGCTCAGAGAGCTGATAGGTAAGGTCCCATGGGAATCAAGACTGAGGGGAAAAACAACTGAGGAGAGTTGGCAGCTTTTCAAAGGGACGCTATTAAGGGCCCAAAAGCAAGCTATTCCGATGGTTAGGAAAGATAGAAAATGTGGCAAAAGACCACCTTGGCTTAACCATGAGATCTTGCGTGACCTACAAAATAAAAAGGCGTCATATAAAAAATGGAAACTAGGTCAGATTACAAAGGACGAATATAGGCAAATAACACAGGAATGCAGAGGCAAGATTAGAAAGGCAAAGGCACAAAATGAGCTCAAACTAGCTATGGGAATAAAGGGAAACAAGAAGACTTTTTATCAATACATTAGAAGCAAGAGGAAGACCAAGGACAGGATAGGCCCACTGCTCAGTGAGGAGGGGGAAACAGTAACGGGAGACTTGGAAATGGCAGAGATGCTTAATGACTTCTTTGTTTCGGTCTTCACTGAGAAGTCTGAAGGAATGTCTAGTATAGTGAATGCTTACGGGAAGAGGGTAGGTTTAGAAGACAAAATAAAAAAAGAGCAAGTAAAAAATCACTTAGAAAAGTTAGATGCCTGCAAGTCACCAGGGCCTGATGAAATGCATCCTAGAATACTCAAGGAGTTAATAGAGGAGGTATCTGAGCCTCTAGCTATTATCTTTGGGAAATCATGGGAGACGGGGGAGATTCCAGAAGACTGGAAGGGGGCAAATATAGTGCTCATCTATAAAAAGGGAAATAAAAACAACCCAGGAAACTACAGACCAGTTAGTTTAACTTCTGTGCCAGGGAAGATAATGGAGCAGATAATTAAAGAAATCATCTGCAAACACTTGGAAGGTGGTAAGGTGATAGGGAATAGCCAGCATGGATTTGTAAAGAACAAATCGTGTCAAACTAATCTGATAGCGTTCTTTGATAGGATAACGAGCCTTGTGGATAAGGGAGAAGCGGTGGATGTGATATACCTAGACTTTAGTAAGGCATTTGATATGGTCTCACATAATATTCTTATAGATAAACTAGGAAAGTACAATTTAGATGGGGCTACTATAAGGTGGGTGCATAACTGGCTGGATAACCGTACTCGGAGAGTAGTTGTTAATGGCTCCCAATCCTGCTGGAAAGGTATAACAAGTGGGGTTCCGCAGGGGTCTGTTTTGGGACCGGCTCTGTTCAATATCTTCATCAACGATTTAGATGTTGGCATAGAAAGTACGCTTATTAAGTTTGCGGACGATACCAAACTGGGAGGGATTGCAACTGCTTTGGAGAACAGGGTCACAATTCAAAATGATCTGGACAAATTGGAGAAATGGTCTGAGGTAAACAGGATGAAGTTCAATAAAGATAAATGCAAAGTGCTCCACTTAGGAAGGAACAATCAGTTTCACACATACAGAATGGGAAGAGACTGTCTAGGAAAGAGTATGGCAGAAAGAGATCTAGGGGTCATAGTAGACCACAAGCTTAATATGAGTCAACAGTGTGATACTGTTGCAAAAAAAGCAAATGTGATTCTGGGATGCATTAACAGGTGTGTTGTAAACAAGACACGAGAAGTCATTCTTCCGCTTTACTCTGCACTGGTTAGGCCTCAGCTGGAGTATTGTGTCCAGTTCTGGGCACCGCATTTCAAGAAAGATGTGGAGAAACTGGAGAGGGTCCAGAGAAGAGCAACGAGAATGATTAAAGGTCTTGAGAACATGACCTATGAAGGAAGGCTGAAGAAACTGGGTTTGTTTAGTTTGGAAAAGAGAAGACTGAAAGGGGACATGATAGCAGTTTTCAGGTATCTAAAAGGGTGTCATCAGGAGGAGGGAGAAAACTTGTTCACCTTAGCCTCCAATGATAGAACAAGAAGCAATGGGCTTAAACTGCAGCAAGGGAGATTTAGGTTGGACATTAGGAAAAAGTTCCTAACTGTCAGGGTAGTTAAACACTGGAATAGATTGCCTAGGGAAGTTGTGGAATCTCCATCTCTGGAGATATTTAAGAGTAGGTTAGATAAATGTCTATTAGGGATGGTCTAGACAGTATTTGGTCCTGCCATGAGGGCAGGGGACTGGACTCGATGACCTCTCAAGGTCCCTTCCAGTCCTAGAGTCTGAGTCTATGAGGTTAATCATGATTTTGGCTTTAGTGTAACCAAGGGTGGTTGTGTTTCACATGTTGGTTGGTTGGGGAGGGTTGGGACCATTTTTAAACACAACTTGGCCCTGTCTCTCCTATGTGCAAAGCTGTGTTTAATTTTGTGCTAGCCTACATGTTTTGAGTCCGCTTATAAATGGTTCATATAAGCCTTAATAAGTGAATAATGGATGTTCCAGGCATGTTGCAGACAGCACTATGTGTTATAGATGGTTAGAAAACAGCTCAGTAGACTATGGGTAGCTTCAAGTCATGGGTTATAAGCAACCTGTTGGATGTGCTAATACACGCCTAACTGTTCATTAAAAATGTCTGCTAGTAATTTATTAGCCCTTTACAAACTATTAGAGCCTGAATACCGAGTGTGACTCGTACTAAAATGCATTAATTTCCCAAATGGCCTAAGTGTAACTTTCAAGCCAGTTGGGAATAACAGAAACCCTTAAAGACCATGTAGTGGCACCCTCTTGTTTAGTTACTGGTTGCAAATTCCACTCTCTTCTGTCCTTAGAAAGCTTTCTGAGCAGTGTGGCTTTCTGATCCTGCTTCACTGCATCAGTAGTTTTCCAGTTGCTGATTGCAAGCAATGGCTTTTCTGTTTCCTCTAAATTGAAATTTCCTCTAAATTGCATTGTTGTTATGTTTATGTAGAAAGGTGCCCAGTGGCTAATTCTTGCTGTAATTATTGTTTAACTGGATTTTCTATTTTGTTTCATTTTCTTTTCTGCTATTTAAGCTCTTCTATTGTTTAGTTGCTGCACCCTATCTAGTACTTAGGTCCAACTCGGGATTCCACTTAAATCTGGAGCAGCACAAAGGGGAGACAGACCTGCCTCAAATAGGCAGCTGATTATGGTGTATTGAGGACTATGTTGGAATTGCAAGCTATCACTTTAAGAGTCTGGTGGTGGAGAAGGGGGTTCCAGGTCCTGCATGCAGAGTAGGGAGGCTCTAGCTAGTCTGTTAAGAGCCAGCTTAAAACAAGTGCAGGTGAGTTGTGCCATGCTGTCTTAGAGAGTAGCCTGTTTTCTCTCTCGCAGTTTCTAGGTTCTTATGTGTTATCATTCTGAATTCTAAGAGAGAAAGTCCTGTTACCCTTCAACCTTCCAGCAAGATTATTCATGTCTTTGTCTAGCATTTCTGGTGCCTTTGTGGAAAGTTTGGCAATGCCTAGCAACACCAGCCTTCTGCCTTTCTTTAGTTAGCTCAGTCTGATGTGAACGTTGTTGCAATTTTGCTATGTTAATTTCCTGCTTCCAGTGGGCTGCCTGATGCATGGCTACGATGGTGAGTGCATGCACATTTCATAGCTTTCATCTTAACTTTAATAAAAATGGAAGACTACAATACTAAGGAACAGGTTGATTCCATATTGATTATCTTAACATTTGAATACTCAACAAATAACCCACTCAGATCTCAAATGTGCACTTGGGGAAAAAGCAGTGTGCTCTTTGTGTGCTTTAGCCTTGTGTGTGCTGGTCAAATTAGTCTCGTGTTAGGATGGAGACCAGGTCTAATGTTAGAGCACAGAACTGGGAGTTATGGGGTCTAGGTTCTATTGCCTACACCACTGACTCACTGTGTGACCAGGGGGAAGTCACTTAAACTCTGAACTTATGTTTCTGTGCCTGTATAATTGGGATGATAAAACCTCACAAAAGTATTGTGAAAATAAGCATTTGGAGAGTGCAGTGAGGCACTTGGATGAAAGGTCTTCTATTCATGCAAAATACTGTCTCAATATTTTCCGTGGATTATATATGAATGTAAAACTTGTGGTGAACAAAATGCATTAAAAATGCTACTGATTTTGATGATGCCCAGTGGGAGTTTGGGTTTGATTATGCCAGAACTTTGTCATTAACCATAAATACGTATAAATCTGGTTCAAAAGCACTGATGTTTTATAAATGCATGTATTTTTTATTTTCAAGAGTAGCATAGTTGTAGCAATTACAATGATCAAAGTCTTTTGCTTCCATTCCAATATACTAGTCCAGTGGTTTCCAAGCTGTGGTCCACAGCCCCCTGGCAGTCTGCAGACTATGCTAAGGGGTCCGTGAAAGATTGTCATTATGGTAGAACAGTGGTTTTTCAACCTGTGGTTCTGGTGATTGAATCATAATTCAATCTCTGCTCTGCCAGCACCCAGGACAGTGTAGCTACACACTGTGCTTCATTCAGGGCAGATTGCAAGGTGCTGATCTAGTTCACAGAAACTAGGCAATATCTGGCACGATTGGGCCCACTGAGTTTCACCTGGGGAATCACAGCAGGTTATGACATACTGTCATATTCTAGATGATCTGTGCACTGTAGATATGTGCTCCTGCTATATTCATACCCCCTTCCAATCTTTTTGCTCCCTCGGTATTCAGGTGGTGACAGCTGCAAAGTACCAAACTAATGACATAGTCACAAGCTTGCCAGGACTCATTTATCCTTATACAAACTGGACTTTGTGCAAGTGCTGACCGAAAGGATGTTCAAGAACTTCTCGAAGTATTTATATACGGCAACATTTTGAAATACGGCAGGTATTTGAACACGGTATTTATGGAGGTAATAGTGAGCAGCTCTTAAAAAGCTGCTGTATTTATAATCCCCTTATTTTATTACTAGAAAAATTAAGTATTTATAATGAAGCCGATGAGCTTTCCAGAAAGATTTGTACTTGCATATATCTTTTTTTGGAAATTTACAAGTTTGGTTGATAAAAGTAATGTATGTAAGATATTGAGACTTTAACTGGAAACTTTGTGACACTTTTAATTAAGAAACTGCAGTAGAACGACACCCAATCAATATGGCACATATCACATGGATTAAACTGGCTAAACAATAAGTCTAAAAATGTAATTGTAAATGAGTAATCAGCAAAGGGGGTGTATTTCTAGTGGCATTCCACGGGGATCAGTTCTTGGTTCTACGCTATTGTTTTTATCAATGACCTGCAAGAAAATATAAAATCATCACTGAAATTTTGCAGGTGGCACAAAAATTGGGGGAGTGGTAAATAATGAAGAGGACAGGTCATAGATAACATGATATCCTGGGACAGAGATGACTACAATGATATTGCATACAGCAATTTGCAGACTCTAATATTTACCAAGCAAAAATCATATGAGTGCATTAACGCCTTGGAAAATCCCCCATGTAGAAATGGAGATTGCTAAAGCATTGTTGATCACTCATTAAACTTGCAAGTTGTGCAACCACATTTGCCAATCCAGGATTTAGACTTGCTTCCCATGTGCAGAGCCATAAGAACAAAAACCCAGAACTCAAGTCAGTGCTAGCTGAACGCTCACCCATTGAAGCGACGGGGAGAATCCATTAATTATTGATCAGAAGGCATTAGAGATTAGCTCATGTGAGCGTAATGAATAACAGCAGGAGATCGGCAGACGCAGTATACAGGAATTTGCAAATGAGGATGTAAGCAGTGTCTGAATGAGCTCTCCCCTGACATCAGTGATGCACTGGGGGAAAAGACTTTGGCAGCAGAGCACATTTGCACGGACAAACCTACTCTGTCTAGGTTTTCGATAGGCAGACCTGCTTTGCCAAGGTGATCAGTTTTGGCTGGTGTCGAGTTACAATTTGCTGAAGGTGTGACTTTAAACTGGTTTAGTTAAAGGCTGCATGGACACACTCATGTCTGTTTAGACCAGACAAATTTTGGTTTAGGTTATATGTTTAAACTGAAATAAGTGTCCACACAAGAGTCTGCACTTGTGCTGACTGCTACATCATGTAGGACTTTTAAAAAATGTTATCCACTATACAGTATTTTCTCTCTCTAGCTCTATAAATCACTGCTGTATGTGGATAAAGTGTGGCCTTCCGCACGCTTCCTTGAAAAATTGAGAGAGAGTGAGATTTTTTAAAGCACTCAAATTCCACTGAAGTCTGCCAAGTCCGTAAGGAATTTTTGAAAATGTCAGCCTCCATTTTTAAAGAAGAATGGATTTACAATGGATTGGTTGATATGGCTCATTAACCAATAAATAATATGCATTACTTTATTTCAAGAACACTTGGGAGATTTGCAGAAAAGCCTTTCCAAAACCAGGAATATAGAGGTTTTAATCGTATTTAAATGCAAGATTAGAGAAATGTTGTTCTATCTATTTTGGACTATTTAAAGGTCATAAATTTGCCTGCCTTGGTTTCATGCAAAAACCCAAAGACCTTAAGGTAATGTTCTGACATGTATTTTCAGTGCAACACGCTGGGATCAGCAGTTGGACTCCCATTGATGCAAATGGGATCTCTAAAGTTAAACTTTTGATACTGAACTGAGAATGTCTCCCAAGGATCTAACTAAAAGCACAACAGTATGAAAAACCTGTTTTAAGGCTGCTCTGAAAATGCACCATTAAATTTAGGCTTCTGGATGCTAATTTTCCTTTACATTCTCCTCCTTGGGGAGCTGTTTGCAATGCCTAGACAACATGGGGTATAAGGAGGAACTGTAATCCGTAGCTTTTAGTTGCATGATTTTTTTAAAATTTTTTTTTAAGGTTTGCCAGGGCTTGGATGGAGTTTATTTTTATTTAATTCCCCTGGTTTTATTTTTAACCACTCTACATTAGAACATTACGGGATTAGTAGCCAAACAAATTAATTTTCTATGAGGGAACACGGTGGGGAACCCACCTGATTTTAGTTTTTTAAAAAAATTACCTGGTTTAGGGGAACTGTAATTATACAAAATTAAAAAAAAATGTAACAAATGGAAAAAAAGGGCAGCTGATAGAAATAAGTTTAAATCACAAGGTAGGAACTGTAGAAAATTGATAAAAGAAGCAAAGGGGCACAAGGGGAAATCTATAGGTAGTGGAGTTAAGGGCAACATGGAGTTTTTAAAGTATATTAGGAACAAAAAGAATCCTAACAATGGTATTGGCCAGTTACTAGTCAGAAACGGTAGAATTATCAAGAATAATGCAGGAAAAGCCGAAGGGTTCAATAAACATTTCTGTTCTATATTTGGGAAAAACATGTGATGTAGTTATATCAACTCTTCCCATTCCACTATTATTTCTGGAGGATGTTAAACAGCCACTTCTAAAGTCAGATAAAGCAGCAGGTCCAGACAATTTGCATCCAAGAGTTTTTAAAGAGCTGACTGAGGCGCTTGCTGGACCATTAATGTTGATTTTCAATAAGTCTTGGACCATTTCCGGAAGAATGGGAGAAAGCTAATGCCATGCCAATATTTTAAAAGGGTAAACAGAATGACTCAGGTAATTAAAACCTGTCAGACCAACATCAATCGTGGACAAGATAATGGAGGGGCTGATCCAGACTCAATTAATGAAGAATTAAAAGAGGGTAATATAATTAATGTCAATAAATATGAGTTTATTGAGAATAGATCCTGTCAAACTAACTTGATATCTCTTTTTTTTTGACGAGATTACAAGTATGGTTGATAAAGGTAATAGCACCGATCTAATATATTTAGACTTCTTGTAAGGCGTTTGACTTGTGACCACATGCCATTTTGATTAAAATACTAGAATGATATAAATAACATACATGAAACAGATTAAAATCTGGGTAGCTAATAGGTCTCAAAATGTAATTGTAAATGGAGAATCATCAGTGAGACAGAGTTTCTAATGGAGTTCCACAGGGATCGGTTCTTGGCCCTATGCCATTTAACATAATTTATCAATGACCTGGAAGAAAACATAAAATCATCCCGATAAAATTTGCAGGTGATACAAAAATTGAGGAAGTGGTAGATAAATCAGGTCACTGATACAGAGTGAGCTGGATCACTTGGTGAGCTGGGCACCAGCAAACAGTGTGCATTTTAATTCAGTCAAATGTAAATGCATACATTTAAGAACAAATAATGTGGGCCGTGCTTGCAGGATGGGGGACTCTATCCTGGGAAGCAGTCACTTTGAGAAGGAGATCTGGGAGTTGTGATGGATAGTGAGCTGAACATGAGCTCCCAGTATGTTGCTGTGGTCAAAAGAGTGAATGCAATCCTTGGATGCGTAAGCAGGGGAATCTCAAGTAGGAGTAGCTTATTTTACTTCTCTGTTTGGCACTGATACAATCTCTGCTGGAATACTGTGTCCAGTTCTGGTGTCCTCACTTCAAGAAGGACTTTGATTACTCAGAGGGTTCAGAGAACAGCATGAGAATAATTATAAGATTAGAAAACATGCTTTATAGTGATAGACTCAAGGAGCTCAATCTATTTAGCTCAGGAAAGAGAAGGTTAAGGGGGGACTTGATTAGTTTCTAAGTACCTACCTGGGGAAAAATATTTGATAATGGGCTCTTCAATCCAGCAGAGAAAAATCTAACATGATCCCATGGCTGTAAGTTGAAGCTAACTAAATTCAGACTGGAAATAAGGTGTAAATTTTTAACAAAAAGAGTAATTAACCATTTGAACAACCTACCAATAGTCAAGTTGGATTCTCCATCACTGGCAATTTTTAAATAAAGTGTGAATCTTTTTCTAAAGATCTGCCCTAGATAGGGTGACCAGACGTCCCAATAAAATTGAGACTGACCCGATATTTAGTTGTTTGTCCCGCATCCCAGCCGATGTATGGTCGGGATGCCATTTGTCCTTATATTTTGGCATGGGGCTGGAGTGGATTGGTCAACCTAGCTGGGAGGCTCTCGTGCAGCTTCCAGGAAGCAGCTGGCAGGACCCTGCGGCCCCTAGACACAGGGGCAGCTGGCGGACGGGGATGTCTCCACATGCTGCACCCACCACCAGCCCCAGCTGCATCGCGGCGAATGGGGGCTGCGGGGGCAGGACCTGCAAGCGCGGACAGCACGCACAGTCCCCTGGCCACCCCTGAGCCTAGCAGCTAGAGGGACCTGCTGGCTGCTTCCAGTGAGCCACCCATCCCCACTCCCACGCCAGGCAGGTCCCTCTGGCTCCTAGGGTCAGGGGTGGCCAGGGGGCTCTATGCACTGCCTGCGCTCACAGGTCCTGCCCCTGCAGCTCCCATTGGTGCAGTTCCCAGCCAATTGGAGCTGCGGAGCTGACACTTATGTCAGGCGCAGCAAGGGGAGACAGCCCTGGCTGACCCTAGGACTCAAAGGGACCTGCCGCCTGCTTCCTGGGAGTCACCCCAAGGTAAACACCACTGGGACCCTACACCCACACCACCTCCCCTGCCCCAGCCCTCAGGTGAGGAGGTGAACAGCAGGCAGGAGGCCAGCCAGGAGCAATGGGACATGCATGGCATGATCAGATGCACACTGGTCCACCTGGTCCTGTGCTGCCAGTGTGCCCATTCCTGTGGGGGGAAGGCCCATGTTGTGCCACACAGCTCCCTCACACAGTGCCCCCCAGCCCCACTATGCCCAGTGTCCTCCGGACCCACTCTGCCCAGCACTCCCCCCACACAACCCTTTCACCACAAATGCACTGTGCTCTGCACACCACCATCACTGCCCATCGCCACCTCCCCAAGCCCCACCACAACTGCCTAGCACCCCACACAGAACCCCCCACTCCCTAGAGCTCAAAAACACACATCTCCCCTCCTCCCACTACCCAGTGCCCTTCCCCACAATCCCATCACCACAACTACATAGTGCCCCATACAGACCCCTACTGCCCAGCAGCCTGACACACACAGATCTCCCCCACTGCCCAGCACACACCCCAACAGGTCCCCCATTGCCTAGCACCCCAAAACACACAAACCTCCCCCACTGCCCAGCACCCTCGACCCTTTCACAGCCCAGCACCCCACCACAGACCTCCCAGACACTCACTCCCCCACTCCCCGACCTCTCCCCTGCCCACACTCACCGGCCCTCCTGGGAGGTGAGGTGACTGTCAGCTGGAACTGGGATCATGTGCCCCTGCCCTGAGGCGTCAGCCGGGGGCTTGAGCTGGGGCCAGGAGCCCCTTGCAGGGACTACAGCAGGGGCCGTACACCCTCCTCACAGCTTCTGAGAGCTGTGTGCCCCTCCTCCCCCATGGGTTTGGTCATCTCTGTGTGCCTGTGGCTGTCCCCCCGACCATGTATCCCGATATTTCACTCTTGCAATCTGGTCACCCTAGCTCTAGGGATTATTTTAGGGGAGTTCTCTGGTCTGCCTTATGCAGAAAGTCAGACTAGACAATCACAATGGGCCTTGGAATTTATGACCGAATCGATACCATGAAGATTAGGTGCCAAGGGCTAAATTCCAATCGGCGACATGTTCACATTGGGAAGAAAGGGCTTTTCTCCACTGCTAAAAAGGCAGTGGTTTTTACCCTGGGGTAATTAACGCATGTGAGTTATTTTGAGGTAAACAATAGTGAAGACAAGGCATGTTAGTTTTATTATGAGAACTTGCCAGCCCTATATCATTGCTCACACCAATCACTGCTCAAGGTTGTGCTTAAAGCAGGGGTGGGCAAACTTTTTGGCCTGAGGGCCACATCAGGGAATAGAAATTGTATGGTAGCCATGAATGCTCACAAAATTGGAGTTGGGGGTAAGGGCTCTGGTTGGGGGTGCGGGCTCTAGGGTGGGGCTGGGGATGAGGAGTTTGGGGTGTAGGAGAGTGCTCTGGGCTGGGACCGAGGGGTTCAGAGGGGGATTAGGGCTGGGGCAGGAGTGCGGGAAGGGGTTTGGGGTGCAGAAGGGTTCTCCGTGCTGAGATTGAGGGGTTTGGAGAGCGGA
Organism: Gopherus flavomarginatus; assembly: GCF_025201925.1. Lineage (NCBI taxonomy): Eukaryota > Metazoa > Chordata > Testudines > Testudinidae > Gopherus > Gopherus flavomarginatus. The sequence goes on along the minus strand of NC_066626.1, from coordinate 17,987,243 downwards.
AGGGGCATCAGGGCTGAGGCAGGGGATTGGAGCATGGGGAGAGGCTCGAGGGTGTAGGCTCTGAGTGGCACCCCCTCAAGCAGCTCCCAGAAGCAGTGGCATGTCCCTTCTCTGGCTCCTATGCGTGGAGCGGCCCCCCGACCAGGGGCGGCGCCAGGGTTTCTGACGCCCTAGGCGGATGGCCATTTCGCCGCCCCCCGCAGCCCCAGTGGACCTACAGTAACGCCGGTGGACGGTCCGCTGCTGGAAAGGCTCCGGTGGAGCTGCCACAGTGATGCCGGCGGGCGGTCCGCTAGTGTAAAGGCTCCGGTGGACCTGCCGCAGGCATGACTGTGGTAGGTCCGCCGGAGTCTTTAGCCCAGCAGACCTTCCGCCAAAATGACTGCGGCAGCTCCACCGGAGCCTTTCCAGCAGCGGACCGTCTGCCGGCATGACTAGGGTAGGTCCACTGGACCCGCATGCCACTCCCCCCCAGCAAAATAGTGCCCCCCAAAAATTCTGGCACCCTAGGCCATTGCCTAAGTCGCCTAAATGGTAGCGCCGGCCCTGCCCCTGCCCCTTGGAGTGGGGCCAAGCCACGGCTCCTGGCCTCCAGCCTGGCACCCCAGCGGGAGCTCATGGGCTGCTGGCCCGTGGCCATAGTTTGCCCACCCCGGGCTTAAAGTCTCAATCTAGCCCTTAATAAATAGGTTAGACAGACATATTTCTTCCACTGGGAATGATTGTTATACAGAGAAGAATATATGTCTTAACTTGTGAATATGCTAGATTGTTCAAGAAAATTAAACAGGTACAAGACCTAATGTTCATTACAAAATCTCCTCCATCTGGATCAGCTAATAATTAGTGTTCATTTACAGATGAGGTAATGAGTGTAGCCCTTTCTCCCTAGCATAATCTTTTAATGTGCAGTTCAGGAACAGCTGATCTAAATCCACAAGCCTGCCACAAACTTGGCAGCTATGACACTTCCAAATTAGACAGCAGAAGCTTTTCAATTATAATTGCACCATAAGTGTCTCTTTAACCAGTTATGTGTTTTAATTATAAAGTATTTTTTTGAAGTTTGTTCTGCTCAGCTGAAGGATTTTGTTAGTTTGCTAATGGTGTAGGCCTGCAAACCCTTTTTCAGGTCAATAATGCTTCCTGCACCTCATTTTGGTCCCACTGAACTCAAAGGCGAATGCCCTCCTTTAGGGTGTAGCAATAGCTGCTCCTCCAGATCACCTGGTGGCATTTTGTTTGCATGTGTTCTCTGTGGAGAGACTGCCCTCAGGAGCTGCCCATAGCCCCTTCAGGACTTGGTTCTTTGAAAGCCACAGTCTGGCTTAATGTGTGTGACATTCCGGGGTACAGTTCGGCTCAGTGAGGGGCGAGGTAACCTGGGGTGCTTCATCATGCTTTACTGCTGTAGCTTCCAACCTGGGCTAGTCACAAACAGCCAAACAGCATGCAGGTCACAGCTGGTCTGCAGATAGCTGGTGAGGTCGGTTAGGGGCGCCTGGGCAGACATGGGAGTGACTTATCCAGGTCATTCCCATTTTTTGCTGAGCACCTAGGAGATGACGATGGCTAGCAGTCGTACTGCACCGTCTTCTGGCGAGCAGCCAGGAGATGATGATGGCTAGCAGTCGTACTGCAGCGTTTTCTTGCCGCAGGGCCACCCAGAGGATTCAGGGGGCCTGGGCTCTTCAGTGGCAGGGGGCCCCTGCTTCAGTGGTAATTCGGCTGCGGGGGGGTCCTTCCGTTCCGGGACCCGCAGCCAAAGTGCCCCAAAGACCTGCGGTGGGCACCCCCACCACCGAATTACTGCCGAAGACCCAGCACTTCGGCGGCAGGTCCCACTTTGGTGGTAATTCGGCGGTGGCGGGTCCTTCCGCCCCCGCCACCAAAGACCCGGAGCGGAAGAAACTCTGGGGGCCCGGGCCCTGCGAGAGTTTTCCGGGGCCCCCAGAGCGAGTGAAGGACCCCACTCCAGGAGCTCTGAAAAACTCTCGTGGGGGCTCCTGCAGGGCCAGGGACAAATTGCCCCACTTGCCCCCCCCCCAGGCGGCCCTGTTCTGCCGAGCACCCAGGAGATGACAACCTAAGATGTAAAAGATAGATGGAGGGGATCAAAACAAGAAATTGACCTGATTTGTTTTGTGAAATCAATGGCCTGCCAAACCCAGGGTTTTGAGTTCAATCCTTGAGGGGGCCATTCTGTGTGACAGTTGTTTGTGTTTTTCCTTGACGCAAAGCCACCCCTTTTGTTGATTTTAATTTCCTGTAAGCCATATCGTCAGTCACCCCCCCTCTGTCAGAGGAATGGCAGACAATTGTTTCACACCTTTTTTCAGTGCAGAATCAGAAGCTGCTAAAGAAAAACCAGCCAAGGAGGCGACGGCAGCGTGGTGATGAGAGTGATGAGGACATAGACATGGACATAGATTTCTCACAAAGTACGGGTCGGGCAGTGTGCCCCGGCAATATGCACATCATGCTGATGAGATCTGCATGAGCTCTGCATGGTCACCTGTGCTGATCAGCCCGCCACGCTGGCCAAACAGGAAATGAAATTCAAAAGTTCGCGGGCCTTTTCCTATCTACCTGGCCAGTGCATCTGAGTTGAGAGCGCTATCCAGAGTGGTCACAAAGGAGCAGTCTGGGATAGCACCCAGAGGCCAATACTGTCGAATTGCGTCCACACTACCCCAAATTTGACCCGGCAAGGCCAATTTCAGCGCTAATCCCCTTGTCAGAGGTGGAGTAAATAAATCGATTTAAAGAGCCCTTTAAGTCGAAAAAAAGGGCTTCGTTGTGTGGATGGGTCCAGGCTTAAATTGAGGTAATGCTGCTAAATTCGACCTAAAATCATATTGTAGACCAGGCCTCAGTTGATGTTTGGCTGGCAAAAGCAGTTTGGATTACTCCATATAATTTTTGGAAATGAATCAAAACTTCAGGTAATGTATTCAGCCAAATGGAATTAATTTTGGTTCTTCTATCGCCAGTTATGTATATTAGCTGCTATCTCTGTCGCTTTCTTCCTCTGTTTTCATGCTGATGTTTCCTGCAGCGCAATCACTAAGTAGAATCTTCTCTCTCAAGTGTCTTAGGGCCTGCTCCAAAGCAAACCAAAGTCAATAGAAAGATTCCTATTGGCTTCAGTGGGCATTGGATCAGGATCCTACTACAAGCTGAATCAGTGATAGCTGGCTGCCCTAAGGACCTGCTTGTTGCGCTAGTGCCAGGAGCAGGCCCTGAAGCTGGGTAAGCAAACCTCCATCCCACCCCACTGTTGCCATGCTCTTTGCTCACCCCATACGCATCCGAAACTTACAAGCCCACCGCTAATTATAATCTCTCTCCCCACCCGAATATGCTGCCCAGTTTTTCTCTGGATCCCCAAAGAAAAGTATGCATCAGTAATTAGGGGCCAATATGCAGAATAAACCCACCCTGCTTGTGGCTGAAAATATTAAAAGGAAAACGTTTATATATGGTTGCAAATAAATTTGCCACAGGACCTATTTCTCTGTGATTTAGGCTCCATTCGTGATATTAATTATGTGGAACACACTTCATGGGAAGTAATGGTAATGTGCACTTTAAATCTGATTTGGGAAAGCACTTATGCACATTCTGAAAGCTAAGAAAGTGTTTAAGTAAGGTCCTGAATCTGGGCATTTGGGGACTTATTTAATTTTAAACTTGGTCGCCTGGTGTGCACCCGCCACAGTTCTCAGTTTATCTGCTTGCCCGGCCTATGGTGGGTCCTTTATACTTGGTATGGGCTGTTAGATGCAAATGGTTGTGACACTGACAAAAGCAAGTGCCATGGGTTTTTTAAGGGTTGTGATGGACTATTCATGCCATGATCATTTTACCAACGATGCGTTTGTAGTTACCAGGACAGGGCTGTGATCAATTACCTCCCCAAGTAGGCTCCAGACATCCACACAATAAAAACAGTGTTTATTTTTTTGGCAGCGAAAATTTCTCTACAATGATAGTCTTTTCATTATTTGAATTAGAATGCTCTTTCTCCTTTTTTGGTTGTTCTGCAAAATTTGATTTTGAAAGACTGCTCTGCTCTTCCTGTGTGGATATTTTAGAAACCATTCCCCTCCCTCTTCATTTTTTTTTTCTGGTATTGCGAGCAGTGGGTATTTTAATCCCATAGTAATAAAGCCCTGATTTAAAAAAAAGAACAAAAAGAGAGCAAGAGAGTTATAATGAAAAGCCAGATAGACATTTTACTCTGATGGCATCATTAAGGGTTGCTGAAATACAATATGTATTTCGGACAACCCCAGGAGGAACAAATGCAATGATAGTGGTGATTGCTCATATTTATGTACCTCCATCCACCCAGGAGCATCCACCAGTGCTTGAAAAATCTTGTAAATCATAGCCTTGGTCCTTCAGCAAATTCTTGATAGGCAGCTCCCATGCCCACTCAGCACCATTGTGCAACAGAGATCCACCCGCCTGCATCACATTGCAGGACTGGGGACTATAAATATAAGACATGCTCCAACCATCTTTGAAATGCAGCTACCTCTCAGATGAAAGGTTGTAACCATTTAACAGCACAGCAGGATAGGTCAGGTGGATGTGGGACTTGGGAGACCTGGAATCAATTCCTTGCTCTCCCACAGATGTCTTGTGTGCCCTTGGGCAGGAGGATCAGTCTCTCAGTGCCTCAACTGCCCAGTTGTAAGATGGGGGTAATAGCACTGCCCTACTTCACAGAGATGTTGTGAGGATAATTACATTAGAGATTATGAGATGCTCTGAGTCCACCTCAGATGGTGCCTGGCTAGACAGTATCTAAGATAGCAACAATTACCCAACAGTTAAGGCCGCTGAGAAATGCCACCTCCAGCTGAAAGTAAAGGGGGGATTTAATGTAGTTACTAGTCCTTTTAAAGTGTATCTGTGATGGGGTTTATCAACCCCCCACTATTGGGCTAGAGCGGGTTAATGAAAAATTCTGGGCCCCAACGGCTCCTCTGCACCTGCAGAGATTGCTTCAACATGGAATAGGAGCTTAAAAGAGAGCCAGATAGGTCTGCCCTCTGGTGCTATCTTGAGAACTCCTGAGCAGTGGGTATAGCAGAAGTCTTTACTGCAAGGGAAGGGCCTTCAAATGGCAGCTACCCCATCTTAGAGGTGCGGCCAGGGTGGAGAGGTAGCTGGGAGCTTTCTCTCTTGGGCCGAGGGAAGCCTGGGGGACTGAGTCTTGAGCTGGGAGCCTGACTGGAGGCCGCGGATGATCAGGGACTGCACACTGCCTGAAGCCCTGGATAGAAGGAGTGTGTGCCAGCCCCCAGGAGGTGGAAGTGAAACCCAGGAACTTGGGACAGTCTGAATCTAGGGGCAGCCACCAAGGAAGAAGGCTGCCAGCTGACTCTGCCACCAAGGAATATATAGCAGAGTGGAAAAGGAACAAGCCTTGCTGGGGGCATTATGAGGCATGTGGAGGGGCAGTCCCTCCACACAACTCACTGGGTATCCTCATGGCTTGGTCTTTTGGAAACTGTGGATCCTTTGCCTATCATCATTTCCTGTGTGATCTGCACTGCCGGCCACTGTGCCTCCCCCTCAATAGGATGCTGCAGTGCTCACCTGCCTTCGCTCCCACGGATTTTATTGGGACTAAGAAGACACTTCCATTAAGAACAGGTTATTCCATAATTGTGCATTATAGCATTTTTTTGCACCTTCCTTTCAAGCTGCCAGTGTTGGCCATTCTCAGAGACAGGACCCTGGGTAAGATGGATGTTAGGTCTAATCTAGTCAGACATCCCATCTTGTGATGAGTTGATAAAGGTCTTTCCCACTATACATTTGGATTACGTGTTAGAGAGAACAGTGTAATTTCCTCCTATGAATCTTCATACAGCTTGGCAAATGGTTGCCAAGTTTATTCATGTGAACAGTTTAGCCTGCTGGATACAGTTCTGAATAGAAGTGAAATATTTCCTTTTCCAAGCTGTTGGTAAATTGCATAGTCAATGGCTTGGCCACCTTTTGGTTCATTATGAAATATATTAGAGAGATTGTCATAAACAGATAGTTAAGGGTTAATATCTCTTTTACCTGTAAAGGGTTAAGAAGCTCAGTGAACCTGGCTGACACTTGACCAGAGGACCAATCGGGGGACAAGATACTTTCAAATCTTGGTGAAGGGAAGTCTTTGTTTGTGCTGGTTTTTTTGTTCTTTGTTAGCTCTTGGGGCTAAGAGGGACCAGACGTGCAACCAGATCTTTCTCCAATCTTTCTAAAACAGTCTCTCACATTCAAAATAGTAAGTACTAGCTAGAAAAGGAGGATTAGGCTTATGTTTTGTTTTCTTAACTTGTGAATGTGTATTTTGCTGGAAGGATATTTTTACCTCTGTTTGCTGTAACTTGTATCTTAGGCTAGGGGGGAGGGAGTCCCTCTAGTCTATATAAGCTGAAGACCCTGTAAACATTTTCCATCTTGATTTTACAGAGATAATTTTTACTTTTTTCTTTCTTTAATTAAAAGCTTTTTTTTAAAGAACTTGATTGATTTTTTTCCTTGTATAAGACCCAAGGGGATTGGGTCTGAACTCACCAGGGATTGGTGGGGGGAAAGGAGGGGCAAGAAAGGTTAATTTCTCTTTGTTTTAAGATCCAAGGAGTTTGGATCAGCATATCTCTCAGGGTAACCCAGGGAGGGGAAAGTCTAGGAGGGGGAATGGTTTATTTCCCCTTGTTTTAAGACCCAAGGGTTTTGGGTCTTGGGTCCCCCAGGGAAGGTTTTGGGGGACAGGGAGTGTACCAGACACTGGAATTTCTGGTTGGTGGCAGCGCTATCAGATCTAAGCTAGGAATTAAGCTTAGAAGGGTACATGCAGGTCCTCACTTTCGGACACGAAAGTTCAAAGTGGGAAACATACCTTGACATGGTGGCAGCGGTGGGATTGAGTTTAAAAGCAAAACCAGTAAGTTTTTTTTTCTCTCCTTTCTGGCTGTTCAGATAGCAGCCTGAGAGCAGAGATGTTAAGTTTTTTAACAAGGGTCTTTGTTAAAAAGGAGGCTCAAGCTGTGAGCCAGCAGACACCAGCAAAAGGCATTTACAAGTGAATTGTTTTTTTCCTTTCTGCCTCTCTCGGGGATAGCTAATTAGAAAATCTCTGTTAACCAAGCAGCCCTGAGGAAGCAGCCTGAGCTGCAGCATTCCAGGCAGTAAGCTGCAGAGGTCGTGCAGCCAGCACAAGAAAGCAGGAACCATGAGTTCCAAGAAAGCCGTTAAACAGGAACGGGCAAAACTGGATGCAAAAGAACAAGCCAAAGAAGCTAACCACAAAAAAGAGATGGGGGAAAAAATAATAATAATAATAAAAAAAAATGAAGATGGAAAAAAAAAAGAGATGGAGATAAGGAAAAAAAAAAAGCCAAAGAAGCAGCCCACAAAAAAGAACAAGAAGCCAAAGAGGCTGCCCACAGAAGAAAAATTTTTTAAAAAAGCATAAACTAAGATTAGCAAAAACTAAGCCAGCTGTTCCAGCTCGCCCTAACCCAGGTACTGTTTCCCATCCCAGAAAATTCCCCACCTACAAGGCAGATGAGGACACTGAGGCCTTCTTAGAAAATTTTGGAAGGACCTGCCCTGGGTACAACATCTCTGCAGACCAGTACATGATAAAGCTGAGGCCACAGCTCAGTAAACCTTAACCAAAGGTGGCAGCTAAAATGCCTAAGGAACACACAAACAATTATGAACTTTTTCAAACCAAGGCCAAAATCAAAATGAGGCTAACACCGGAGCATGCCTGTCGGTGGTTCAGAGCCCTAAGGTGGAAACCAGATGTGTCATTCACCCGAGACGCCTACCACATTGAAAAAAATTGGAATGCCTGAATATCAGAAGCAAATGTTAAATCTCTGGACAAGCTGTCCCTCGGAATGCAAATAAAGCAGTTCTTAAAGGGTGTTCCTAAGAAAATAAAAAGGTACATCCTAGATGGGAAACCCAAAACTGTAACCAAGGAGGGGAAAATTAAAGCCAAATGGGTGGAAGTGGGGGGAAAAAAAGCTACTAGCAAGGGAAGCAAATATCACAGGGGGCAAACAGACAATAAACCCTATCACTTAGGGCAACCCAAGACCACACCTACAACCCAAGGAAAGCCCCAGCCTCCCTATTGTCCCACCTCACCAGTCTCCAGCAACCCACCTCGGCCCAGTAGCCAGTCAGCTGGGCGATGCTTTAAATGTAATGAACTGGGACATATAAAGGCCAACTGCCCCAAGAACCACAACCGAGTGCAGTTCATTACACCACCATCACACCAAAGATCCCCAGGCCCAGATGTCTCTCAAATACCCTCGAAGCGAAGGAAAACTTTGACAGTGGGCAAAAAGAAGGTTATCATGTGGAGAGACACGGGGGCACAAGTGTCAGCTATCCACCAATCCTTAGTGGACCCCAAATTCATCAACCCAGAGGCTCAAGTGACAATTTACCCCTTCATGTCAAAATCTGTAGACTTGCCTACAGCTGAACTGCCTGTCCAGTACAAAGGCTGGTCAGAAATGTGGACTTTTGCAGTCTATGACAATTATCCCATCCCCATGCTATTTGAGGAAAGACTTGGCCAACCAGGTGAAGCAGGCCAAGAGGGTGGGAATGGTTACACGCAGCCAAGTCAGGCAAGCTTCCAGACCCACGCCTGTTCCTGAGCCGTCCACAAGGGCCCCGTCTGTGTTACCAGAGACCCAGACAGAGGTGGTGGACCCGAATCCCCTGCCAATGACTGCCACAGCCAAAGTGCCTCCAGTCCCAAAATTGGAACTGGAAAAGCAACCAGCACCAGAACCGTTGCTAGCACTGATGCCAGCGCTTGCAAACCCATCTCCAACCCCAATGCCAGAGGGCGCCAGCGAGCCTGAACTAGCCGAAGCAGCAGACAACCCTACCCAAGAGGCTCAGCCAGAGCCTGAAATATCTCATAGTGCACCAGCGGAAAGCAGTTCACCATCAACGAACACAACCCCATCACCTACATCGCTTCCAGAGGGACCAAGCCCAAGTCCACAGTCTAAGAAGGAACTGGTGTCTCCAGTCTCAAGGAAACAGTTCCAGACTGAGCAGGAAGCAGATAACAGCCTTCAAAAAGCTTGGGTGGCTGCACAGAGCACCCCACCGCCTCTCAGCTCTTCTAACCAATCCCGGTTTGTTGTAGAACAAGGACTTTTATACAAGGAGACTCTTTCTGGTGAACACCAGGAAGACTGGCATCCTCAAAAACAGTTGGTAGTTCCAGCTAAGTACTGGGGAAATCTCTTAAGCTTAGCCCATGATCATCCCAATGGCCATTCTGGGGTGAGCAGAACCAGAGACAGGTTGGGGAAGTCCTTCCACTGGGAGGGGATGGGCGAGGACTTTGCCAATTATGTCCGGTCTTGTGAGGTGTGCCAAAGAGTGGGAAAGCCCCAAGACCAGGTCAAGGCCCCTCTCCAGCCACTCCCCATAATTGAGGTCCCATTTCAGCAAGTAGCTGTGGATATTCTGGGTCCTTTCCCAAAAAAGACCCCCAGAGAAAAGCAGTACATACTAACTTTCGTGGACTTTGCTACCTGATGGCCGGAAGCAGTAGCTTTAAGCAACACCAGAGCTAAAACTGTGTGCCAGGCCTTAACAGACATTTTTGCCAGGGTAGGTAGGCCCTCCGACATCCTTACAGATTCAGGAACTCATTTCCTGGCAGGAACCATGAAGAATCTGTGGGAAACTCATGGGGTGAATCACTTGGTTGCCACCCCTTACCACCATCAAACCAATGGCCTGGTGGAGAGGTTTAATGGAACTTCGTAAATAAACACTCCAATAATTGGGACCTAGTGTTGCAGCAGTTGCTTTTTGCCTACAGGGCTGTACCACATCCAAGTTTAGGTTTTCACCATTCGAACTTGTGTATGGCCACAAGGTTAAGGGGCCATTACAGTTGGTGAAGCAGCAATGGGAGGGGTTTACGCCTTCTCCTGGAACTAACATTCTAAACTTTGTAAGCAAAGCACCCTCCGACACTCTTTAGCCCTTGCTAAAGACAACCTAAAGGATGCTCAGAAAGAGCAAAAGGCCTGGTATGATAGACATACCAGAGAGCGTTCCTTCAAGGTAGGAGACTAGGTTATGGTCTTGAAGGCGGAACAGGCCCATAAGATGGAAGCATCATGGGAAGGGCCATTCACGGTCCAAGAGCACCTGGGAGCTGTTAACTATCTCATAGCATTTCCCAATCCCTCCCTAAAGCCTAAAGTGTACCATGTTAATTCTCTCAAGCCCTTTTATTCCAGAGACTTGAAGGTTGTCAGTTTAAAGTCCCAGGAGGAGATGACGCTGAGTGGCCTGAAGGTGTCTACTACGAAGGAAAAAGTGAGGGTGGCGTGGAAGAGGTGACCCTCTCCACAACCTTGGAACGTCTGCAGCGGCAACAGATCAAGAAGCTGTGCACTAGCTTCGCCCCATTGTTCTCAGCCACCCCAGGATGGACTGAACGGGCATACCACTCCACTTACACAGGTAATGCTCACCCAGTTAGAACCCCACCCTACCGGGTGTCTCCTCATGCCCAAGCTGCTATAGAACGGGAGATCCAAAACATGCTACAGATGGGTATAATCCACTCCTCTACCAGTGCATGGGCATCTCCAGTGGTTCTGGTACCCAAACCAGATGGGGAAATACGCTTTTGCATGGACTACCATAAGCTAAATGCTGTAACTCGTCCCGACAACTATCCAATGCCACGCACCGATGAGCTATTGGAGAAATTGGGATGTGCCCAGTTCATCTCTACAATAGACTTAACCAAAGGGTACTGGCAAGTACCGCTAGATGAACCCGCCAAAGAAAGGTCAGCCTTAATCACCCATGCAAGGGTGTATGAATTTAATGTGCTTCCTTTCGGGCTGCGAAATGCACCCGCTACCTTCCAAAGACTGGTGGATGGTCTCCTAGCAGGATTGGGAGAATATGCAGTTGCCTACCTCGATGATGTGGCCATTTTTTCTAATTCATGGGCCGAACACCTAGAACACCTGGAAAAAGTCTTTGAGCACATCAGGCAGGCAGGACTAACTGTTAAGGCTAAAAAGTGTCAAATAGGCCAAAACAGAGTGACTTACCTGGGACACCAGGTGAGTCAAGGAACCATAAACCCCCTACAGGCCAAGGTGGATGCTATCCAAAAGTGGCCTGTCCCAAAGTCAAAGAAACAGGTCCAATCCTTCTTAGGCTTGGCCGGGTATTACAGGTGATTTGTACCACACTACAGCCAAATCACTGCCCCCTAATAGACCTGACCAAAAAGACCCAGCTGAATGCAGTTAAGTGGACTGATAAGTGTCAGAAGGCCTTTACCCAGCTTAAGGCGACACTCATGTCTGACCCTGTGCTAAGGGCCCCAGACTTTGACAAACCATTCCTAGTAAGCACAGATGCATCTGAGCATGGTGTGGGAGCAGTGTTAATGCAGGAAGGACCGGATCAAAACTTCCATCCTGTCGTGTTTCTCAGCAAGAAACTGTCTGAGAGGGAAAGCCACTGGTCAGTCAGTGAAAAAGAATGCTACGCCATTGTGTATGCCCTGGAAAAGCTATGCCCATATGTTTGGGGACAGCGGTTGCAGCTACAAACCGACCATGCTGCGCTAAAATGGCCTCATACTGCCAAGGAAAACAACAAAAAACTTCTTCGATGGAATTTAGCTCTCCAAGATTTTGATTTTGAAATTCAACACATTTCAGGAACTTCTAACAAAGTAGCTGATGCACTCTCTCATGAAAGTTTCCCAAAATCAACTAGTTAAAAATTGTCCTTAAAATGTGACAAGTCTTGTAGTTTACATATTTAGTAGTATAGGTAAAGGTGCATATGTATTATTAATCTGTTTATTCTGAAGTTCTAGGAAGAAATCACCACCAGTGTGGTTCCACACTGTCTCAGATTTGGGGGACATGTCATAAACAGATAGTTAAGGGTTAATGTCTCTTTTACCTGTAAAGGGTTAAGAAGCTCAGTGAACCTGGCTGACACCTGACCAGAGGACCAATCGAGGGAGAAGATACTTTCAAATCTCGGTGGAGGGAAGTCTTTGTTTGTGCTGTTTTTTTTGTTCTTTGTTCGTTCTTGGGACTAAGAGGGACCAGACGTGCAACCAGAACTTTCTCCAATCTTTCTAAAACAGTCTCTCACATTCAAAATAGTAAGTACTAGCTAGAAAAGGAGGATTAGGCTTATGTTTGTTTTTCTTAACTTGTGAATGTGTATTTTGCTGGAAGGATATTTTTACCTGTTTGCTGTAACTTGTATCTTAGGCTAGGGGGGGAGGGAGTCCCTCTAATCTATATAAGCTGAAGACCCTGTAAACATTTTCCATCTTGATTTTACAGAGATAATTTTTACTTTTTTCTTTCTTTAATTAAAAGCTTTTTTTTAAAGAACCTGATTGATTTTTTTCCTTGTTTAAGACTCAAGGGGATTGGGTCTGAACTCACCAGGGATTGGTGGGGGGAAAGGAGAGGGGTGAAAGGTTAATTTCTTTCTGTTTTAAGATCCAAGAAGTTTGGATCTGTGTATCTCTCAGGGTAACCCAGGGAGGGGAAAGTCTGGGAGGGGGAAGGACGGGGAATGGTTTATTTCTCTGTGTTTTAAGACCCAAGGGGTTTGGGTCTTGGGTCCCCCAGGGAAGGTTTTGGGGGACAGGGAGTGTACCAGACACTGGAATTTCTGGTTGGTGGCAGCGCTATCAGATCTAAGCTAGGAATTAAGCTTAGAAGGGTACATGCAGGTCTCCACTTTCTGGACGCTAAAGTTCAAAGTGGGAAACATACCTTGACAGAGAACAAATCACCATTGCCAGGTTTATTGCTAAAAACAATAATAGTATAGTACCGGAAGACACAATACAATAACAGTTTCTGGGAAGTCGGCTTGTAAAAATCACCTTACACAGAGAGTGTGCTCCCAAAGTTACATATTTCTACTAAAATAGTCTCAGGATGATTTTATAAATTACAAAACACTTTACAAGGCCTTAAAATCCAACCCACCAGTTCATCCCAGTACCTTATCTTGTTGTTCTGTACTTTCCTTAGCTTTGTTTTGGACACTACATTCCAGGTACTGGCCTGCGAAGGGTCTCCTCAGCTTGTACTGGGGCAGAACGTTAATTTATTTTGCCTTTGACAAGTTTCCTACTTTCTAAAGCCAAAGCTGACTTCAGCTTTGCAAAGTGTTATGGGATACTTAGCACAGGTGAACAGAGTTATAGGCCAATTCAGGCCAGGTGACTGCTAGAAATATATATACACTATATAATGTTATATTGATATTGTATGCTTAATACATATTGTAATATATGTGGTGTGAATAACACATTGATAATATGATATTGATTTTTATCTATACGGTCATATATTGGTCAACAAAGTCCTGTGGCAGAAGAACACTCCCAGAGGAAAATGCATTGATGACCAGAGAAACTGTATGTGCTCAGCCAACTTCAAAATAAGAGAGCAAGCAAGAAGGTTTTATGTGCTATGCAATTTATAGTCATTGAACTATACAACGAGTACCAGATGTCAGTGCATAATTGCAGGGCTTCACGTGAAGCAGTACTTACTGCACACCAATGTAAGAGGCTAATGATGCTAAACTCCAAAGGCTTTAATTTTAGGCTAAATGGAAGATTCAGAGGTGAGGTATACACTTACGTGATGGGCAAAAGGAATCCGTAGACCCTTCTGTTCCTAAACAATAGTTGTGCCATTGTGCTGTGTCCCATGCCTGCATGAGGGTAAGGAGTCTGACTCTCATCCTTGGCTGTAGCTGGTGGATAGTGGTGATAATTAAGAACAGGTCAGTGGTGCAATCATTTGGCTCTTCTGCTTCCCTGCTTCCAAGTTTCTGAATTTCATGCACATAGAAAAAAATGTAAAAGGCAAAATTAAATCAAAGCAATTAACCAAGCATGAAAGGGGAAAAAAAAATCCCAGTCAGCTAATGATCAACTGACAAGAGACCCTGATATTGTGGATCCTAATTGAAGAAAGGGGCCAAACCCTCAGCAGGTGTAAACCAGTGTAGCTCCGTTATAACCCAGGCCAATTTGCATTATGCAGGATCTGGCCCAAGCCATTTTGCTTTCTGAGCTATTACAAGATTTGGACACCAGCATGACATTTCCTGGGGCCAGTGGGACCAAAGACCACATGGTGTAAACCAGCATAAGCACCAGTGGCACACATGCCAAATTACATCAAGTGAGAATCTGGCTCTGGGTACGTCCAGTTTACAAATGTTTGGCTACTGACTCGTGACTTCTGCATGCATAAGGAAGTAAGATGTTTTCTATACTATTTATATTATAGAAGCCCCTCAAGGCCCCCAGGGTGCTATGCACTGTAGACTCCTTTCACATAGCAAGCCTCGGAGTGCAACCCCCCCCTTATAAATTAAAAACATGTTTTTATATATTTAACACCATTATAAATGCTGGAGGAGAAGTAGGGTTTTGGGTGGGGGCTGAGAGCTCGTGACTCCCCCTCCCCCGTAATTGCCTTGCGACTCCCTGAAGGGTCCCAACCCCCAGTTTGAGAACCCCTGCGTAGAGATAGTGCCCGTCCTGAAGAGCTTACAATCGAAATAGACAAGACAAACAAAGGAAGTATCATTTTGCAGTTGAGGGAACTGAAGTGCCAGACCTTCTCTCTTCTGGGCTATAAATGGTAACATAATATAAGCCATAGGCTTTGAATGGTGTTTTATTCTTAAAGACAAATAGATCTCATCTCCACTATTTTCATAGGTACGTTTTTAGCCTCCTTTTTAATGCATGTCATTGGTGTCATACTGCCACGGGAATCTGTGGGTGGTAGCGCCTTTCATCCGAGAATCTCAAATCCCTGAACAAACAATGGCCCACAATGTGCTTGGCAATAATTCATGCCATTCATGACCATTGGGCCATTTGAATACCAGCCCACGCGTGCCCTCGAGCGAGTGGTAAGGTCGAGAGGGTTGTGCGAGCTGCAAAAGCACAGCCTAAACCAGGAGGATCCATTTCTGGCTTTACTCAATTACAGAGCAAGGCTCATAAACACCACTAAAGGGCTGCTCTGCACAGCTCCGTGATGAACAGGAGCCAGCTGACAACAGCAATTCCTAGTCCAGAAGGCACACTTTGTAAAATATATTATCAAGTGCTGCTATTTCATGTGACACCCCAAGCCTCAGCCAAAGCTCTGAAGTAGTGCACAACTGGTTATCATGACCTTGTAGTAATACCACCCAGATGTATAGTTTCTGGCATCTGTATTGCAGACAAGCTGGGTATATAGCTTCCTAGACAGCCTGTAGGGAGTCGACGTGGTCTCCCTCCGAACCAGAGGAAAAGGGGCCACTATCTCCGCCTAAGTGGGCAGAGCCAGGCCAACATTGCTCCACCCCCTGGAAGGGGAGGGGTGGAACAGGAAGTACAAAAGGCAGGGCCTTTAGCCCAGTGAGACCAGCATCAGGGAGGGAGACAGACACAGGCTGCTCCCTGTGGACCCTGCTGCCAAACCAGGGGATGCCCTGGACTAGGGGAAACCTGACCCAGAGAAAGGACTCAGGCTACCAGGACTCCCGGCTTCAGAGTACCCCAAGGAACTGGAGGAGTCAGGCAGCGACCCGAGCCCGAGTGAGCCCGACGCTGAGGGTAAGCTGGAGCTACCAGGGCTACCGGCAGCTGAATAGCCCAAGGAGTTGGAGGATCCAGAGGGACCAGCTCGAGAGACCGGATAGGAAGTAGCTCAGGAGCGGAACAGGACAGTGTGGTGAGTTGGTGTTTGGTCAACGTGTTGCGGACGGATCCCCGCTGACTCAGAGGTGCGACACTCCCACGTTCCCACCACTGTCCAGGTCCTGGGCTGGAACGCAGTGGCGTTGGGCAGGCCTGCATTCCCCTACCCCTGCCATCCTGCCTCGGAGTGGCAGAACCTCAATAAATTGTCACAGAATCTTGCCGGCTCTCCCTTGCCTGAAGGGTGCGTCACTGACTCTTTCTGGTGTGCCTGTGTCACGCTAACTGTGATGGCACACCTCCCTCTGCTAAGTCCCCATCGACAGCAAGGTGTGACCAGAGCCTTTCAGTGAGGCAGTAACTCCCTGCCACCCCACAGTGGCTCGGTGGAACATCCGAGACCTTGCTACACAGCCAATCCCCAGAGCTCAATCCGATGAGATGAATCCACCTGCACGTTTCCTCTTCATGGGTACAGGGGAGCAATCAACTAAGTCTTTGTCTCTGATGTTTCGCAATGGCTCATTTGGTTTCAATGGGCCTTCTTGGTGGCCAGAATCCAACACCGCCTGTAGGAAGCCAGCATTTTACATAAATTAATGCATCTTACACAATTACAGAGGTTTACAATGCAAACCATTAATACAACCTTGTTCTACGCTGTGACTGGGGTCCTAGTGGGGAGCCAGCTGCAGTCACTCAATTAGGGTGAGCTGCAAAGAATGGGGCAGACAATCCCCATAAAGCTGGTGGATATTCCAAAACTTAGATTCACCAAGCCAGCACAGAACAGCTTCTTTATTACCTCACTGGTTACTCAAAAGTCCAAACAACACAGTTCCCTTAAAGTGATCCAGCCTCAGGCCTCCATCCAGGTACCCACATCAAATATGATGAAAATTTCTGTGAATCTTATTTCATCATATTAAAAAAGGGTTCTACCCATCCCAAGGGATCAGACACAGTACTTCCCATGTCAATGAATGTCTCAGATCTTACCCAAATACACGCTACAGCCAATTCTTATTAACTAAACTAAAATTTATTAAAAAACAAAAGAGAGAGTATTCAATATACCCACAGACATGAGTTCAATTCACTGAGCTGCAGATTCATAGCACAGATAGTGAGCTTTGTGGTTGCAAAGAGTTCTTTCAGAAATAGTTCATAGATTATAGTCCAGTGTCCAAACATCATATTCAGGGCGTACCAGCATAACTGGGATCTCAGTCTTACGACTCAAACTTCCCCTGATGAAGCCTAAGCAGATGTGAGATGAACAGAATCAGGACCCAAGGGTCTTTTTATACAGTGTCCTAGTATCCACTTGACCACATAGTCCTGGTTAAAAAATAGGCTTTTGATGTAATCTTTTGCTTTCTAAATACCACTAGTAATTAGTTATACAAATTAACATAGAGCGATTTATCCATTAGGCAGTCTATTACAAACTTCAAAGAGGCATATAGACAATGACATTATCTCTGAATCAATAACTACAGTGACAAACAGGAACTGTCTTTTTCGCGGTAGCATCTAAGATACACACAATTAGTATTACGTCTAACAATATAGATTTGCATTTCAAAGTTCTAGCCTATTTAGCATGAATGACCTTAATTATCATTCCCATACCTTTCTAACATGACTTTAAAGGTGGGCTTTGGGTCATTCAGCCTGCAATCTGTTTACCCCTTTCTAGCCATGCGTCACACAGGCGGTACTGGGTGTTATGTGAGCTGACTACAGGCAGCATCATGCAAGCATTTCATCAAGACTAAACACATTCTTATAAACCTACCATCTATATTAACAATGCTAACACACAGATAAGCCGAACTGGTTTCCAGCTATGCCTTTGTCAGTGTTCAGTTAGGCATAGGGGCCTTGGCATGAGCTGGCACCTGGTCTGCCCCCATCATAGCCCTCCTTGCCACTGCTGTGGGACAGCTCCTGTATCAGGACTCTCCCTGCCGCCTGCTCCTCCTCCCCCAGGCCAGCCTGGCCTTACCATTTCCAGCAGCCCAAGTCCCTTCTCAGGGATAGGGAGCGACACTGAACTAAGGCAGGCTGCGCTGGAAGACAGGAGCTAAGCAAGCTCAGCAGCTATGTCAGGGATGGTTCTGGAGGGATTGATGGTGCATACCTTGGGGGGGGCACACCAGCTTCCTCCCACACATATTCCTTTCTGTAGTGGATGAAGAGGGTAATGCAATTTGCTACTGGCCTGTACCAGTAGTACAAGTTAATTCTTATTCCCCCATACTCCATTGTATGGGAATGCAGTCCCAGCCGCAATCCAAACTGTAAAAATGAGCACCAGGCACAAACATACAAGGTGATCTGAAATTGAGCTCAACAGGGCTGAATTTAAGCTCCTGTGAATCTCCATTTTAACACTGGTCTAACATTGAAAATCGTTGTTCATTACGGTAAATTGGCGCTTCAGACAGCCCTGCGTTTTCCATAGCATAATGAACAACAGTTGTTAAATTCTGAAACAGCCACCGGCTACTGTAGGCTAAAGCAGCAATTTACCACATGGCTTATGCTGCTGCTATCAATATTTCTGTATGAAGGTGAACAAGTTGTCTCCTGTAGAGTTGTTGTTCCGTAATGATATGGGCTGAAGCATATATTAGCACATATGAATGCCCGCTTTATAAGTTCCATTCACAGCTATAGATTAGTCATTACAATTCATTGTCTCTGCCCTAAGGGACATGCAAAGCCCTGCAGGGACCTTAAGGAACTGTGGAAAAGTTTCTAGCTGACAACAATGTCCATGTATTGAGTGCACATATAACTTATATTGGTATCTTTATTTACATATTGTGATGGGTTGGGTCCCAGAAACCCCCTTGGGGCTGCCACCTGATGTGATAACACCCTCAGTAGATTATATGCTTTGTAACGATACCTTAGAAGAGTCCTTTTGCATGAAGAATATTCCAGTTACATTATATTCACACATATTAGCATACTTTCATAAAATCATATGGAGTGCAATGGCACACACATCTCAGTGTAAATGGCTACTTTAACCTGTATACAAAGAAATTACAGCAGGAGGAGGAAAAGCTTGGCAGCAGTACATACAATTATGTTAAAGGGGTACCATCAAGTTAAAAATCACACTTCACTGAACATTTTGGGCAAGATTCTTAGCTGGCGTAAAGCAATCTAGTTCTTCTGAAGTCAAGGGCACTACAATAGTTGAGAATCTGTTCCTTTTTGCATATTGTTCCTAAAGTTGTCTTGTGGTGTCGTTATTTAACATTCATGTTGTGGTAGGACCTAAAGAGTGCAACCAGATTGGGCCCCATTGTGCTAGGTGCTGTACAAACAGACAAAATGACAATCCCTGCCCCGAGGTGCTTACATTTTAAAAGTAACACTTAAGTGGATTATTACTGGGAAAGAGAGGAGGGGAAAAAATCTCTTTTTTTTGTGTTCCAGTTTGTCTGCATAGTGCAGGTGACAGAACGTTCATCTAGTTGATTTCACTGTTTCTTCCGTATTCCACAGTTTGGGGCTAGATTGTGCCTGTAGGCAGGGCCCTAAGGAAGAGGCAGCTTGTCCCTGTTTCACTCCTGGAGCAGTCCCGGGAAGGAGGTGTGACTAAGGGCAGGGAAGGAGGACTTAGTCACACCTCCTTCCCGGCACTGCCCCAGGAGTGAAGCGTCACTTCACCTGCGACGCTTAAGTGAAGATGCTCCTACCCCGATGGGAGAGTGCTTTCCTGTTGGTGTAGATAATCCATCTCCCTGAGAGACGGTAACTATGTCGACAGAGCTTCTCTGAATGGGGGTTCTGGTTGGTATTACTACATTGCTCGGGGGGGGGGATTTTTCACACGCTTGAGCGACATAGTTATATTGATATAGGTCCGTTCTGCAGTCAGTTCCTCTCTTGGGCCCCTGGGAGAAGGAATGGCTATAGGCTTATCCCAGTGACCAATTACTTCCTTGTTCATGCTAGTTGGGTTGCACTGGCTGGCACATTGAGGGGACAGAGCAAAGGTTCTGTCTATTCCCCACTGCTCTGTGCCCTTTGCCTGCCCATCTAAATCCCACAAAAGGAACAAAGAATTTATTGACCACTTCAGACAGCATTTTAATGATATTGCAATTCTTAGATATCATGAAATCTGTTACCACTAGATAGCTGCCTTAACAAATAGCCTCTAATGGATACTTAGTGCGGGGGAGGGGGAGTTTATATCATGTTTGCCACCGGATGATAATTAAACAATAAGGATTCAGATACCGAAGCCACATTTTGAGGACTTAATCATAGACTGAACACAAAACCATTTGTACATTTCGCTCTTCTGCTGTGGGAGAAAAACCTGTCCTGTAATTCACCTTGACTCTGATACATATGGCACTAGCTGAAAGAAATACATCTCTACTCCTTCTGTAGCATATCCTGTATGAAGACGATAGCTTCATCCCTCAATAAAATGAAGCATAACCCAGAGGAAAAGCAACTGGGGGGCTGAAGACTCTTTCATATTAAAAAATAAACACCAAACTATGTTTGTACTTTAGTGTAAGAGGCAGAAGTAAAAGAAAATTCACAGGGGGAGAAAAAATTGAGCTGTAATTAAATTGACTAAAGAGAAATTTGCAGCTGATAATAGACTTCAGTAGCCTCTGCAAACTGATGTTTTTACAGCCTGCCACAGTGAAACCATCTTTCACAGTTACTGAGCGAGCTGCATTTTAGAACCCTTTATATTGCTCTTGAGCGCATCCTGTTGGGAACAGGTTTTGCTACTTTCCCCCTTTCTGGGTGGGACCATGTTGTCCTACCATTCTTAGACTGGATATTCTTAGACCAACCATGTTTGTCAAGCGTGAGCCTTTTTGGCCGGGAGCCTGTGCCAGCGGCTGATTGAAGTGACTCAAAACCAGTTTCTTTAAAACAAAGGCTTATTTATTCCTTCACCCAAAGCTACATAGCAAGCAGAAAAAAGAGTTAAAACAATAGAGTCCTAAATGCATATTTCCGCTTAGCTACACTTCAATCTTTTCCTTGCAAGGGTCTGTAAGCTCTCCTCAGTCTACCTGACCCCCATGTCCGCCTCTCCTGCTCTGGCTGAGGGTGAGACTCCATGGCAGCTGGGAGGTGTAATTCCCAGCAAGGGTACACATCCACACGCTACCTCTGCTTCTGCTAGCCACTAAAAACAGCAGTGTGGCCACGGCAGCACAGCGGCAGCTCAGGCTAGCTGCCTAAGCACTTAGCCAAGAGGTCTGGCAGAACTGTACTCGGTGAATACTCTGTGTCTGAGGCTGGATGTCAGCCTCAGTTGGTTGACAAATCCCTCCCTCCCTCTTCTTCCCTAGGCCAGCATCTTTAAGGTTTAAGATCCCTTTTGATCCTAGGCTTTTAGCCTTGGGAAGAGGAAACTGTGCCAGACTGGTGGGATCCAGCCAGAGGTATTTCCCAATTAACAGCTGCTTCTACCCCCCATCACATATTTCTCTTTGCCATTGTTTCCTTTCCTGTTTGTTCCCCTCTTTACAGCCTCCTTTGATTTAACTCAAGTCCTGGAGATGGACAATATAATACCAAACAGCAGCCACTGGGCCTAAGTAATGCTCATTTAGAAAGAAAAAACAGAAGGTTAAAAATGTTTGATGGGGGAAAAATGAAGTGTTGATAGCTCAACAGAGGACAGGTTCACCTTATAGCAAGAGATTGGAACAGTATATAATAGCAAAAACAAGGAGGAGTCCGTGTGGCACCTTAAAGACTAGCACATTTATTTGGGCATAAGCTTTCTCAGAACTGGAATTGATTTGCA
Source organism: Gopherus flavomarginatus (assembly GCF_025201925.1). NCBI lineage: Eukaryota > Metazoa > Chordata > Testudines > Testudinidae > Gopherus > Gopherus flavomarginatus. Next base: position 17,965,623 of record NC_066626.1, on the reverse strand, counting down.
AACTGGGGGGCACCATCAGATTAGGCCTGACTAAAGACTGGGAGTGGTTGGGTCATTACAAAACCTAAACTTAATTTCCCCCTACTGTTACTCACACCTTCTTGTCAACTGTCTGAAATGGGCCACACTCATTACCACTTCAAAAGTTATTTTTCCTCCCTTGGTATCTTGCTGTCAATTGAATTGTCTCGTTAGACTGACCACACACTTGGTACAGCAACTCACATCTTTTCATGTATTTATACCTGCTCCTGTATGTTCCACTCCATGCATCTGATGAAGTGGGGTCTAGCCCACAAAAGCTTATGCCCAAATAAATTTGCTAGTCTCTAAAGTACCACAAGGACTCCTCATTGTTTTTTGCTCATACAGACTAACACGGCTACCACTCTGAAACCTGTATAGTAGCAATTACTTAGACCCATTGGCTGCAGTTTCCTTTTTAGTTTCAGTTTCATTGGGCATCTGCAGTCCCTCTATTCCACTGTCTTCACCGATTAGGAGCCCAGCCTCCTTTCCATTCTTGGGAGTGACCAGCTACGCTTTGGCACCGTTTCTGTGCTTATCCCCAGTATGGTGCAGTTTCTGCGGGTTTGTCCTGCACCATATTGGGGTAAACCCCAAAAATGTGCAGGTCAGTGCAAAAAGCATAACCACCCTTAGAGGGATCTCATAGACTCATAGACTCATAGGTCAGAAGGGACCAATCTGATCATCTAGTCTGACCTCCTGCACAAGGCAGGCCACAGAACCCCACCCATCCCATTTTATAACAGCCCCTATCCCAGGACCGAGTTATTGAAATCCTCAAAAATGGTTTGAAGACCTCAAGCTGCAGAGAAACCACCAGCAAGCGACCCATGCCCCACGCTGCAGGGGAAGGCGAAAAACCTCCAGGGCCTCTGTCAATCTGCCCCGGAGGAAAATTCCTTCCCGACCCCAAATATGGCGATCAGCTAAACCCTGAGCATGTGGGCAAGAGTCACCAGCTAGCACCCAAGAAGGAATTCTCTGCAGCAACTCAGTACCCATCGCATCCAACATCTCCCCGCAGACCATTGAGCAGACCTGTCTGGTGGTAATTCAAGATCAATTGCCCAAATTAACGATCCTATCATAACATCCCCTCCATATACTTATCAAGCTTTGTCTTAAAGCCAGGAAAGTCTTTTGCCCCTACTACTTCCCTCGGAAGGCTATTCCAGAACTTCACTCCCCTAATGGTCAGAAACCTTCGTCTAATTTCAAGTCTAAACTTCCTAATATCCAGTTTATACCCATTCGTCCTCGTGTCTACATTAGTACTAAACTTAAATAATTCATCTCCCTCCCTAACGTTAACCCCCTTGATATATTTATATAGAGCGAGCATATCCCCCCTCAGCCTTCTTTTGGCCAGGCTAAACAAGCCAAGCTCTTTGAGTCTCCTTTCATAAGGCAGTTTTTCCATTCCTCGGATCATCCTTGTAGCCCGTCTCTGAACCTGTTCCAGTTTGAATTCATCCTTCTTGAACATGGGACACCAGAACTGCACACAATATTCCAGATGGGGTCTCACTAACGCCTTATATAACGGTACTAACACATCCTTATCCTTGCAGGAAATACCCCGCCTGATGCATCCCAAAATCGCATTTGCTTTTTTAACAGCCGTATCACATTGGCGACTCATAGTCATCCTGCTATCAACCAGTACCCCAAGGTCCTTCTCCTCCTCCGTCGCTTCCAACTGATGCGCCCCCAACGTATATCCAAAATTCTTATTATTAATTCCTAAATGCATGACCTTGCACTTTGCACTATTGTATTTCATCCTATTTCTATTACTCCAGTTTACAAGGTGGTTCAGATCTTCCTGAATAGTATCCCTGTCCTTCTCCGTGTTAGCAATACCCCCCAGCTTTGTGTCATCCGCAAACTTTATTAGCACATTCCCACTCTTTGTGCCAAGGTCAGTAATAAAAAGGTTAAATAAGATCGGTCCCAAAACCGATCCTTGAGGGACTCCACTGGTGACCTCCTTCCAGCCCGACAGTTCACCTTTCAATACGACCCTCTGGAGTCTCCCCTTTAACCAGTTCCTTATCCACCTTACAACTTTCATATTCACTCCCATCTTTTCCAATTTAACTAACAGCTCCCTGTGCGGAACCGTGTCGAACGCCTTACTGAAATCTAGGTAAATTATATCTACCGCATTTCCTTTATCTAAGTAATCCGTCACCTTCTCAAAGAAGGAGATCAGATTGGTTTGGCACGATCTACCTTTAGTAAATCCGTGTTGCAATTCGTCACAATTACCATTGACCTCTATGTCCTTAACTACTTTCTCCCTTAAAATTTTTTCCAAGACCTTACATACTACAGATGTCAAGCTAACAGGCCTATAATTACCCGGATCACTCTTATTCCCTTTCTTAAAAATAGGAACTACATTAGCAATCCTCCAGTCATATGGCACAACCCCCGAGTTTATCGATTGCTTAAAAATTCTCGCTAACAGGCTCGCAATTTCACGCGCCAGTTCCTTTAATATCCTCGGATGGAGATTGTCCAGGCCCTCTGACTTCGTCCCATCGAGCTGTTCAAGTACGGCCTCTACCTCAGTTGCGGTAATATCCACTTCCATATCCACATTCCCGTTTATCATCCCTCCATCATCGCAAGGTTCCTCACTAGGCTTATTAAAAACTGAGGCAAAGTACTTGTTTAGATGTTGGGCCATGCCTAGGTTATCCTTAACCTCCATTCCATCCTCAGTGTATAGTGGCCCCACTTCTTCTTTCTTTGTTTTCTTCTTATTTATGTGGCTGTAGAATCTTTTACTATTGGTTTTGATTCCCTTTGCAAGTTCCAGTTCAATGTGGCTTTTAGCCTTCCTCACTTTATCCCTACATGTTCTGACCTCAGCAAGGTAGCTTTCCTTACTGATCCTGCCTTCCTTCCACTCCCTGTAAGCTTTCTGCTTTTGTCTAATCCCCTCTCTGAGTTGCTTGCTCATCCAGTTTGGCCTACAACTCCTGCCCATGGTTTTTTTCCCCTTTCTCGGGATGCAGGCTTCCGACAGTCTCCGCAGCTGTGACTTAAAGTAATTCCAGGCCTCCTCCACATTTAAATCCACTAATTCCTCCGTCCAATCCACTTCCCTAACTAATTTCCTTAACTCTTTAAAATTAGCCCTCGAGAAGTCAAAAACCCTAATCCCAGATCTACATTTGTTTATCCTTCCATCTAGTTTGAACTGAATCAGCTCATGATCACTCGAACCAAGGTTGTCCCCTACCACCATTTCTTCTATGAGGTCCTCACTGCTCACCAACACCAAATCTAAAATGGCATCCCCTCTTGTAGGTTCTTCAACTACTTGATGAAGAAATCCATCCGCTATCACATCCAGAAAAATCTGACCCCTATTATTCTTGCAAGTACTCGTCCTCCAGTCTATATCCGGGAAGTTGAAGTCCCCCATAATCACACATTTCCCCTTTGTGTTTACTTCATTAAAGACATTAAAGAGGTCTCTATCCATATCCCAATCCGATCCCGGCGGTCTGTAGCACACCCCAAGCACTATCTCAGGGGAAGCTCTAGTTGCTTTTTTACCCAGTGTGATTTTTGCCCAGACAGACTCTGTCTTATCCATTCCATCGCTTCTTATTTCGCTACATTTAATTTCATCATTGATGTACAAGGCTACTCCACCACCTTTGCCTTTCTTCCTGTCTTTTCTAAACAGCACATAGCCTTCAATACCCGTGCTCCAGTCATGAGTACTATTCCACCAGGTTTCGGTAATCCCTATAATATCCGGCTTCACTTCCTGCACTAGTAACTCCAGTTCCTCCATCTTGTTACCTAGGCTCCTCGCATTAGTGTACAGACCTTTTAATTTTCGGCGTTTGGTGAAAGTGACATTCTTTCCCCCGTCGTGCACAAACTTTCTACCACCAGCATCACCTGTTACTCTGGTTTCTACTCCACTATTCCTCCTTGGATCAAATCTTGGGGCCGCAAGGGTATCCCCACTCACTTTGTTTACTTCCCTCTCCAGGTTATATTCTGGCGTGGAGATCTCCCGAACATCTCCCAGCCATCTCCCCCAACTTCCTAGTTTAAAGCCCTCTTGATGAGGTCGGCGAGCCTCCATCCTAGAATTCTATTTCCCTCCTTGCTTAGATGAAGTCCATCCTGAGCGAACAGTTGTCTATCTGTAAAATAAATGCTTCCCAGTGACTGTACATCCCAAAGCCCTCCTTATAACACCACTCCCTGAGCCATCTGTTGATCGCCATAATCTTGTCACTCCTTCCTTGCCCCGCTCTAGGAACCGGCAGAATCCCACTGAAGATCACCTGAGCCTCGATGTCTTTAAGCCTCTTCCCCAGTCTGGCATAGTCCCCCTTGATACAGTCCAGCGAGTAACTAGCCGTGTCATTCGTTCCCACATGAAGGATAATCAACGGATTCTTTCCTGCTCCCGCTAAGATCGTATTCAGCCTCAAGTCCACATCCTGTATCTTAGCCCCTGGCAGACAGCACACTCTTCTGTTCTCCCGATCAGGTCTAGTTACAGGCCTGTCTACTCTTCTCAGTAAAGAGTCTCCAATCACGTAGACTTGCCTTTTCCTGGCGATAGTGCGATTCTCCGGTCTATCCCCCACAGCAGCTGGCCGCGATTCCTCTCGATTTGTATTCGCCCTTACAATCCTCCTAGGGCTCGTACTTGATGTCGCCTCCACTGACTGGTTAAAGGGTACTAGGCCCTGCATCAATGAGTGAGGCTGTAGAGGCAGCGTTAGTCCTGTTGTGGGACTGTAGGAACCTTCATGTCGATGTCCCTGACTTTCAAACTTTTTTTGGTGTTACTTATATTACCCTATTACTACACTGCTATTCTGCACAAATTTTAAATACCTTAAATGTGTTGGATCCTCAGTCCTATAACAGGCCCAAGTCCTGAGTAGCAAACTGCGCACTGGTGATCACTGTCTGGGGAAGGAATCCTCCCAACTAGCTGTGAATCTGCCCCCTGGCTTCTACCTCTGCCCTGGTGCTGGGAGAGCCCCATAATATTCATTCCTCCATTCTCTCAAGGACAATGGATAGTGGATCCAGGCAGTCGCTAGTCCACTTGTGTCACCCCCTAATCTCCACTGAGGCAGAGTGCCTCAATGGAAGAGAGGCCAGGATATACCCCTTGTGCGGTGACTGAAACGCCTCACACCCCCAAACATATGCACATGTACAGCAAAGTGCACCAGTTTCTGTAGGTGTAAGGTAGCTTAGTGCTTGGTCCTTCTACTGAGGTTACTAACGAGGAGGCCAGTTAACAACCACTGTAGCATTTCTTCTGTGACATCACCGATTCTGTACACGTAGGCCCCTAAAAAGCGATTGGATTCTACTGAGCTTCTGCTATTACCAAGCTGGGGCCCAGTTCTCCTCTACTAAACGTAAAGGTAACACTCTCATTTATTTCAACAGGAATAGGCCTCTAGTCAGAAAGATTTCAAGTTTTGAGAAATAGCCTAGAATTGAGTCTCTGTTAATTTTATTCACTCAAGGCTCTTTTTTAACTTTCTTAAAAGTGTAAATGACAAGTAAATACATACTTGCACAATACTTCACTTTAAGCCCTGCCAACTAAGCAGTTATTTAAGAATTAGTTCTCTGTCAGTGATCTTATAAATCATACTTTTAAAAATCTATTCCTGTAGAATTATTGGTGGGTTGTCATGTGCATATCGCAGGAATAACAAAATGTTACTCAACAGTCAATTTTCAATCTTTATTCCAAAGACAGGTTCATTTTAAAAATAACACACATTTGTGACTTGATGTTGCTTTCCTTATACACCCATAACGCCCACCGACTTATAATTTTACATACAGTTTAAGCTATCTGCAATTCAAATCTCTTTTCCAACAAAAATCCGCTACGAAGAGGTTACCAAGCAGGAAGGAATGGTCTTGTGGACCGATTCAGAAGATCTGGTTTCAATTCCAGGTTCTTCCACAGGGTTCCTGTGTGACCTTAGGCAGGTGACTTCATCTCTCTGGCCAATGTGTAAAAAGAAAAATGATAGTACTTCTTTTGTTCTCTCACCCTTTGTCTGACTTGTCCATTTAGAATGCAAACATTTCAGTCTCTTATTATATGTATGCACAGCACCTTCCGCAGTGGGACCTTGATCTTGGCTGGGACTTCAGGTGCTAAGTTAATAGAAATAATAATGAGCAGTTTCACATCTCTGGCCAAAGCTCAGACCCACTGAAGTCAGTAGCAAAATTCTCATTTGTTTCAGTAAGATGAGGATTTGGCCCAGAGTTCCTTCTGACTTCAACAGGCCAGAGCATGGGCTACATGCCTTGCGATAGCATTGTAAACTTCTTTTCTTGATTTAAATGGTGCCATGTTTTAGCTGTCCTATAATCACCCATGCAGAAGGCAATCTCTCCTTTTAGCAGCAATATTTGCATTGCTATTCATGTATCTGTGAAAGAAAATAATTGAAAAAATAGAATGGAGAGTAACTCTGAACAAATTGCTGTTCGTCTTTCGCTGGCTAACTAATCATCATTTCACTGTGTTGAGCCATTGCTATAACAGCCCTTGTTTCACTTCTTAATTCTTACCAGCTTCCAGTCTAAGCTGCCATAGAATCCAATGAGAAGCATATTCTGGCTTCCTCCCTTAGGTTATCTAGTTCCTTGTTCAATGAAATCAATGGGTCAACTCAGAGTAAAGTAATAATCATTATGAGCAAGGGTGGCAGAATATGACCCGACAGACCCAGCATCAAATGCTAGAATCTTTACCTACTTCATAACAATAAAGTGATCACCTCATAGATTGCTATTTTCGATCAATTTTATCTAGAAAATAATGTTTGGAACAACTTTTTCTGCTTCCACTGGTTCTGGAAGGCCCAAGTTCATGAAAGCATCCCTGTTTAGCAAGGCACTTAAACACAGGCTTATGCTTGGCCTTAAGCAAGTGGTCAGCACTCACCGATGTCAATGGGACGTAAGCACCTACTTAAAGTTAAACGTGTTCAAGTGCTTTCCTGAATCAGGGTCTAAGTTTTCTGCCAATGCAGTTGTAGAATATAAAATTGAGAGTTTCTGGTCCTGATTCTCTATGCTTCCCCCCCTTATGCAGTCATGTATTCCTGTGTAAAGTGGATGTAAAATGCCACTTAGGTTTCAGCAAAAAGCGTACCGACCATGGTCTGATGGAGGAGCTCCTGCAAGGTTGATAGTTCCAGGGCAGTCATACCTGTCAAGAAAAATGTCATGAAGGCGATTCCAAGCATAAGCAGTGCCTGCAAGGGCATTTTACATATGGCCAGGGTCACCCAGAGGCTTTAAAATGAACCACAGTTAATGTTGTGATGCATTAAAATAAATCAGCGTAGGTGGAGACGGTAGACTAGGAGAAATGTGGAGGATTAATAAAAATGACATGAGTAATAATAGCAGCTATTGGAGGGTGACTAATGAATTCCTGCTTTAACTAAACCTAGGACCTTTCTTTTACTTTCCCAGGGGAAGAAGAAATAATGGAAATGATATTTGAAATAAACTAAACAAAACCCCCTTTCTTCTACAATCCTCTAGTGCCAGGCCTGCCTGTCATTGTCTGCTGGTAAATAGAATAATAATTAGTAATTACACAGAAAGTGCACATAGTTCTTGAGGATTAAAAGTTATAGATGGGCAAGGTTGAATTGACTTCCTATAAATCCTATGATGTCCAGCTGCAGGCTGGTTTATGGACGAAACCCTTTAGCAAATGGAAAGCGGTTGCAAGGCTGCTGGCAAAATCTGCTGTTTCCCATAGCTGTTGTCACACTGTCTGGACTGGCTCACAATTGTGGCTGCCTACCTCAGGGCAGACTGTCAGAAACAGGGCAGACACCCCAGATTGGTGGTACAGTCTATAATTAGATTTCTCCAGCCCAGTAACAAGTGTGAACTCCTGAATCACTGTATCAGTCTTACCCTGGAGTCACAGGCAGTCCCCTTAGACACTCTAGTCTATCTTGCCACACCCCCAGACAAACTGGACTCAGTGATAAATGATCACATGCACCAAAAATCCCACAATATTTAGTTTGCTTCCATTCCCAAGAGACCAGTCATTTATCCCAGATCAACTAGTATCCTAAATCTTACACCAAAGATGCCTGTAGCCAAACCCACAATAAACTATCTAAAGGTTTATTAACTAGGGGAAAAATAGGAGAGTTATTTACAGGTTAAAGCAAGCAAACATATGAGTTACCATCTAAATCCAAAGAGGGACAGAGTTGTAGTGATCTGCCAGTTCAAAGTGTCTTTCAGGGTGGACGCAGGGGTCAGCCCCTGGGGATCTCTGGCTTCACTTTAGAGTCTCTGGCCCTGTCAGAGTTCAAACAGTTACAAATATGGAAAATTTTCCTGCAACTTTGTTTTATTTCCTTCATTCACCTTCCAAGCTCACAAGATGAGCTTCCTTGCATGTAGCATTTCCCTGGCGCCACAGGGCCGTTAACCAATCCTTTGTATTGTGATGTTCTGGGTGGGTGGGGTGTGTCTATGTGGGGGGGATGATTCCCCATGCCGGGTTTCACAAGTTAGGAGCAAACATTTTCAAAGTTATAAAGTTATACTTATGGCATAGAGTACCGACAAGTGAGATTATTGCATGCAGCAACTTCCAGGCATTTCACAGAGTCTAAACACTGCATACATTCTTGTAGGAGACTAATACCTATTTTAAGCAAAACTAACATACAGGTGAACTGGCCTCGTCTCCAGCTATTAGTTTGTTAGGTCTTAGCTGTTGGGCCAAATAATAGCGGTCCCTATACGGCAGTACTGGAATTCGGGGCGAGACCACAGGAGCCCATTCTGTCCCCTAATTCACTTACGAAGGAGGTAGACAAAATGCTGGAGTTTGTGTACTTTGAATGCAAGTGGAGGGGTTCAGCTAGGGTGACCAGATAGCAAATATGAAAAATCGGGACAGGGGGTGGAGGGTAATAGGCACGTATATAAGAAAAAGCCCCAAATATTGAGACTGTCCCTATAAAATTGGGACCTCTGGTCACCCTAGGTTCAGCTAGCCCAGCCAGCAGCACTGTACATCCCGACAGAGGAGGGACTGCATACGCATCTCCTATACTGCCACTTCTGAGTGTACTGCTAGCAAAAGTGCCCAGTGCTTTGGGATGCCTCCATTTCCGGGTGCCCGAACTGAGGCTGGATTTTCAGAAGGTGGGTGCTGAGCACTGAAAATCAGGCCCATTTAAGGGTTCTCAAGCTGGGCAGCCAGAAACGGAGGCATCCCTTATCACTAGTCACTTCTGGAAATCTTTTATTATTCCTGGCTGTGCAGTGCACAGCCCCACTCTCATCACGCTGCACCTCTGCAACAATTTCTCCCCACACGTCCCAGCCAGTATTTGCCTGGAATCGATCCCTCTGTAAATAGTCATATGAAATAAGAAGATGCATTGCTCATTTATAAGTAATTCTCACAAGGGTTGTGTCCTAAGGTTATTTTTGTATACAAATGGACAGAAAAGGAAGTTGCAAAGTACTCTGTGATTAGAAATAACAGTTTTGCTCTTTAGATAGTCAAAGCTTCAGTTAAGTTACAATTATATCTGAGGATATGTAATAACCAAAATTACCTGAAGGATTCAACAAGTTTAAAAAGAACATTGCATTGGCAGTGTCTCTGGAGAGTTTTGCCTGAAGAACCGAAATCACTAACATTTAACCTTTTAGATTGTTGGTAGCTCATTTCTGTTAGTAATGCTGTGGATTCTGAACTGGAGTGACCACATGTTCTGTTTTTAAAGGGACAGTCCCATTTTTGGGGACTTTTTCTTGTATAGGCCCCCATCCCCTGTCCTGTTTTTTCACAGTTGCTATCTGGTCATCCTATTCTGAACTAAATTGAATAATATAGAGGTTCCATCTACTTATGTTTATATCCCCAACTATAGTATCCCAGGACCTCACAGCCATAATTTCTTGCTCTGAGATTTTGGTTGTATAACCTATAAATAATTATTAGTGAAAGTTATCAAGCACCAATGGAAATTTTTAAATGAATGAACTAGTTTGCATGTGATGGGTCATTTGTAAGTTTTGATGCACTTTCTACTAAACGAGGGATTTTTCATTGCATTCAGTTGTACAATCTTTCCCTCTTTCATTTATTTTATGATAAATTAGGTTAGATAAATGTCTATCAGGGATGGTCTAGACAGTATTTGGTCCTGCCATGAGGGCAGGGGACTGGACTCGATGACCTCTCGAGGTCCTTTCCAGTCCTAGAGTTTATGAATCTATGAATAACACAAAATGTGTTTGGGGGAAGCTAGTTCCCAAAGGCCACATGTTTAAGAGTTTTGAGGCAGGGTTTACTGCAAAAGGAATATTTAAAAGATTTAAATGTCAAAGCATTACACAGAAAAGCTACCAGGTATCCCAGAGGAAAAAAATGTTCTATATTTTCATTACCTCCTTGCAGTATAAATAACTGAGAAATCAAGGCCACAGCTACTATCTATTCATTATCAAAATAAGATTACTTCACAGAAGTCATTCGGTTTAGTTTTCAGCAAAGGCAGACAGAAAAGTGCCCTGGGAAGCCATCTTTTATCACCATTGATTCATCTAACAGCTGAAGAATGCACATTCTTGATCCACTGCGGTCCTTTATAACAGAGGTGCTAATAGCAGAGGAAAGTAATGACATGGATAAAAGAAGTTGTTTTACTATTTTTGTCCTGGGGAGACAGAGATACAAGTGTATCATCTGAGGAAACCAATTAGTTTCATTTGATATTTCTCTCTGTTCATAATTGATCATTTCAGCCTTGTTCATGAAGCAGAAGAGAAGATGAAGTAGGCAAGATGTGTCAATATGGACAACTTTCCCTGTCTTCTGTGAGTATGATCTAGTGGTTATAGACCCTTCTGTCCCATCCTCCCAGCTTGTCTCTGTCCTCTTCTTCTCCATTCTCTACCCGCCCCTGCTCCCTCCTCCAGCTCCTGTATGTCTCAGCCTCTCTTTGTCTCTCACTCACTCACTACTAGTTACATTAGACCACTCTTTGGCTATCTACCATAAACCCCCACACTTTTACACTGAACTTGTGGATGTCACCAAGCTCGGCTTGAACTAACAAGATGGTTTCCATGGTAACTAATTTTTTTTCAGAGGGAGAAAAGTGGCGTGAAACTATAAAGGTAGAGGGTGATCAAAATAATGCAAGTATGGGTAATACATATACTTGAGCTATGGGTGGGATGTCACATTTCCATTATCATTAGTTGAGAAGCCTGCACAACTCAGTGTGAACAACACAGACAGCCCAAAGGCTCTGTAAGAGCTCGTCAAAACCTTTACAGAATGTACACTGTTATAACATTAGCACATACTCCTGTAGTCTGGAAACGGAACACAAATCATCAGGACATCACTGAGTCATAATAAACATGGAATCCTGTTCAGCCACATTAAAGACTACAATTGCACTTGAAACTTCCTGGGGGGAAAAACCCAAATGTAAATGCATTTCTCTCCTTTAGAAGGTAAACAGGACAGAATTTAGCTATAATTGGAGGAGTGCACAATTATAAGCATTTTGATTCAGAGACAGACAGTAATGAGTTTGGTCATGTTATGCATTATTTATAGGTATTCACTGAATATTCATGACATGAAACATATTTCATTAAATTTATCATTGCCGCCGATTTGTTTGTAACGAATATTACAGTTGTGCTCAGATATATACTGTGAGAAATATATTCGTCACTTGCAGTTATTGGCTCAAGCATTCATATATAGAGAAATTTCAGCCTATGGGTTGTTCACAAACCATTTGTTTGGGTGATGTAACTGACTATGAGATTCATAGATTTTTAAGACCAGAAAGTCTGAGTTCCTATATAATCGGAGCCATGGAATTTCACTCAGTTGAGCCCAATATCTTGTGACTGACTAAAGCATATCTTCCAGTCTAGATTGGCAGCCAATATTCAGAACTTTAGATGCAAAGATGGTACGTGGATTATATAACCATATATATAATATAATATAACCATATTTCATAGAATATCAGGGTTGGAAGGGACCTCAGGAGGTCATCTAGTCCAACCCCCTGCTTAAAGCAGGACCAATCCTCAGATTTTCAGCCCTGTTCCCCAAATGGCCCCCTCAAGGATTGAGCTCACAACCCGGGGTTTAGCAGGCCAATCTCAAACCACTGAGCTATTTCTCCCCTACAGTTTGATACTGTAACTTTTCCATTGACCCCTTACATGACTTATATTGCACAAGATTTGTTGCAATTGTATAACAGTGGTAGCAACAATGCGATAAATGGCCATCTTTCTCATACACAGCATCACATCGTCGCAAACTGAACTCAGCACTTTGCATTGCAAACATTTCCCTGAGCAGTTGTGTTATTACTCAACCAGCCCTAGGGCTCAAATAATGATCATATATATGAATAAGTAAGTAACACATACTCCATCAATGATTGCACAGTGAAAATCATCGCATCGCATATTTTGTATAACCCAAGCAAGATCTAGTTATTTTCTATGGAAAATTAAGCACAGTTTAGCATAAACAACCAATAATGTGTGCAGTTGGCATTTTCTGTTTTTGTTTCATCCCTACGTTCAACTTGTTAGACTCAATGTACTGAAAGAGTGTTAGCGAGAAGCTTTCTGACAAGTTTGCTTCTCATTTGTCTGTGAATATACTGATGCGTTGTTCTGCATTGCATATGGCTTCTAGTGCACACTTCTATGTGTACAGCTCTGAGCACCATGGGGGTACCATATATTCAACAAGGAGGATAAAAGCATATGATAGCTGCCTCCTTCACTGATCACTGTCCAACCTGTGATCATCCTGGGCTCACACAGCAGGTCAGTGGTTAAGGCCAAGCCTACACTACAAAGTTTTGTTGGCGCGGTCAGAGGCATAAAAAAGCCACACCTCTTAGCCAGCATTGCTGTAGTCCTTAAATGAAGATGCTGCTGTGATGATGGGAGAAAGTCGGCATAGATAATCCACTTCCCTGAGAGGCGGTGGCTATGTCATTGGGAGAATCTCTCCCTTCAACATAGCACTGTCTACACAGGGGTTTAATGTTGGTATAACTACATTGCTCAAGGGTGTGAATTTTTCACATCTGTGAGTGATATAATTATACTACTCTAGGTCTGTAGTATAGACTGGGCCTATGTGAAAAGAAAAACGCTTTCTGTCGGCATCAGCTATGTCTACTCTAGGGGCTCTGCTGACTTAGCTATACTGACAAAACACTTGCAGTGTAGACAAGACCTTAGGCAGGAACAGAACCCAGATTTCAAGTCCCCTGATCTGGCCCCCTTCTGCTTTCATTTAAACATGGACCCAGAAGTTATTTTGCATCACTGACCATGCTGCGCATTTATTGGGAACGCTTGGCCCCCTCATTGGTAAATCAGTTTGTAAAGTGTTTTGAGCTCCTTTCAGATAAAACCGGTGTATAATTACAAGTCATTAGCATAACAAAATTTGAAAAATGAAAACAAAAATAACCTTCTATCCCTGTGATGAATCAGTCCAATTATCGGTAACACATAAGTATGCTTCCACCCCTCGCTCCTGCAGGATTGCTGAGGTATTAGTGACTGGTGTTTATTGTACAGCATCCATCGTGGTTCACAAATCATTATAAGGTTGATCTCTGGATATAATTATACATGACTCAACACGGGTATGAAAGGGAACGCTATCTTGTTGAGCAAAGAAGAAACAGCACTAATAGACATGGGACTATGATAAAATGTACAGAAGGCCACTAGAAATGTTCACAGGATGGGGAAAACATTTCCTACTCCACTCTAATATTGGTGAGGACGCTTTTATGCCATAAGATAAGCGTCCAACTGCAGATTTACACCAAAATACCCAAAGGGTATGAATGAGAACAAACTGAGTGCTAGCCGCGTGAGTCTGCGTGTAGACAAGCTCGTAGGGCCACATTCTGATTTCTGTCACTCACAGTGTTATACATGTGTAATTCCAGTGACTTCACTGGAGTTACTTCTGATCTACACCAACCTTAGTCAGGCCTACTAGGCCTGGTCTTCCGCTCTGTTACACTGGTGTAATGGAGCAGAAAATCAGGCCTGGTGCTGCTAACCTGCCAACCCATTCTCAGGTATTCACTGTGAAAGTCACCTTCCTTTTCTGTCACTGACCATATCAACCAAAGTCCTCTCTCTACTTACATTTCTGCTGTCATTTCTACCTACTCCATTTTCTCCCTGCACCTCTCCTAGTCCTCTTGCTTAACTGCACCTCTGTTTTCATTCTTGGCTTCTTGTTACCCTGTACATGTCGTTACCCTATACCTGGAATAATCTTCCACTCTGCCAAACTTCTCATGGTAAAATCCACTTTTTCCAGAAATGCTTTCATCACCTTTTCCCTACTCCATTAATCTCTCCCTGCTTTCCCGTCCCTGGAATGCCCTCCATATTGTCTTGTATTTGTTTCCCATTTACCTTAGACTAGCAAACTAACAGCGCATGAAATGTGTCGTACTGTATGTTTGTAAAGCACCATATCAATCTCTGACCAAATATATACAGTTTAAGAATAATAAAATAATTATTCCCTTTAATATTCTAAACATCAGAAAGCTTCTAGATTGCCCCATTATTTCCAAAACAGTATACTTAAGTGACGTCTCAGTTTTGGCCAATGAGTGTCAAGATGCATTTTCTTGCATTTATATTCTTCATGCACTATGTGACTCTGTGTGTTGTGTAGAGTTCCAAACTGTGTGTGATACTGGTAAACAAGAGAGACAAAGCTGGAACTCAAGGTGTATGGACATTTGTTCATTTGCGTGTGTAGCTGTAGTCATTTTGCCTAATGTATGTATCCTGTTAAAGATCATAATACTGTATATATTATTACAGTGAGGCTTGATGTATAGAGCAAATGGATATAACAGTAGTGCTCAATAACTCAGGGTGCATGTACAAAGCAAAAAAAGAGACCCAGGGCAATGAGTCTCAGCTTCTGGGTCAACGGAGTCATGCTCATGCTGTGGAGCAAAAAAATAGTGGTTTAGACATTCGAGCTCAGACTTGAGCCCAAGCTCTGAAACCCAGTGGTGGGGGGTGGATCTCAGAGCCTGGTCTTCAGCGCAAGCCTGAATGTCTGCATTGCTATTTTTTGCTCTGCAGCACAAGCTCAAAGCCCCAATAAGTTGACCCAGGCTCTGAGACTTGCTGCTGTGGTGGGTTTTTTTTCTGCTTAGATGTGCTCTTTGGCTTCTTGGAAACTCGTGTGTTCCCATGTCTCCTGCATAAACTCATTACAGCCAGCATGAGATCTATTAGCGCCTTTGCTGAGCATGCTAGTTCCTGGAATTTTGAACATATTAAATGAACAGCTTGTTGGCCTCACAGTGGTAAAGTCTTGACAGAAATACACTGATGCTTGTTATGGAAAAAATGTATCTCAACAAAAGGGACAGGATAGCAGGGTGTCTTGAGCAGCTCACAAGCCTGAGTGCCAATCTCAGGGCAGACTGGCCAGGAACAAGGCACAAACCTCAAACTGGTTGTATGTTCTATAATTAGATTTCACCCACACAGTAACAAATGTAAACTCTTCAAGCACTATAACAGCCTTAACGTGGAGTCACAGACAGTCCACTTGTGCACTCCGGTCTCTCTTGCCATGCAGGCAAGCCTGCCTTTTCAATAGATGGTCCCTTACACCAAAAATCACAATATGCAGGTTATTTCCAGTCCCAAAGGACAAGGCCAGTTGTACCTTAGAGATCACATACCAAAGACAACGCTACTAGCCAGTCCTGTAATAAACTAATTAAAGATTTGTTATCTAGGAAAAAGAAACAAGAAAGTTATGTACAAGGTTAAAGCAGGTAAACAAACACATGAGCTACAGGCCTAGGTTTCAAAAGGTAATAAATGTTGCTGTAATATGCAAGCTCTGTATGTCCTTTAGGGCTAACCCAAGCTAAGCAGCTTGGGGATCCCTTGCTTATGCTTAGGCTATGTCTACACTACAGGATAATTTCAAATTAACATAAACCGGTTTTATAAAACAGATATTATAAAGTCGTTTGCACACGGCCACACTAGGCACATTAATTCGGCGGTGTGCGTCCATGGTCCGAGGCTAGCATCGATTTCCGGAGCATTGCACTGTGGGTAGCTATTCCGTAGCTATCCCATAGTTCCCGCAGTCTCCCCTGCCCCTTGGAGTTCTGGGTTGAGATCCCAGTGCCTGATGGGGCAAAAATCATTGTTGCAGGTGGTTCTGGGTACAGCCTCACCCCTCCCTTCCTGAAAGCAGCAGACAACCATTTCGCGCCTTTTTTCCTGGGTGAACTAAGCAAACGCCATAGCACAGCAAGCATGGACCCTGCTCAGATCAATAGCGCAATCGTGGACATTGTAAACACCTCGCACATTCTCGTGCAGTCTATGGTGAACCATGAACTGCAAAGGCAGGTGAGGAGGAGGCAGCTACGGCAGCGCGGCGACGAGAGTGATGAGGACCTGGACACTGATTTCTCCCTAACCACGGGCCCCTGCGCTTTGGAGCTCCTGCTGGTAATGGGGGACGTTCTACCCATTCAACGCCGATTTTGGGCCCGGGAAACAAGCACAGACTGGTGGGACCGCATAGTTTTGCAGGTGTGGGATGATTCGCAGTGGCTGCAAACTTTCGCATGCGTAAGAGCACGTTCTTTGAACTTTGTGACTTGCTTTCCCCTGCCCTGAAACGCCATAATACCAGGATGAGAGCAGCCCTCACAGTGGAGAAGCGAGTGGCAATAGCCCTCTGGAAGCTTGCAACGCCAGACAGCTACCGGTCAGTCGGGAATCAATTTGGAGTGGGAAAATCTACTGTGGGGGCTGCTGTGCTGCAAGTAGCCAAAGCAATCATTAAGCTGCTGCTATGAAAGGTTGTGACTCTGGGAAACGTGCAGGTCATAGTGGATGGCTTTGCTGCAATGGGATTCCCTAACTGTGAGGGGCGATAGATGGAACCCATATCCCTATCTTGGCACCGGAGCACCAGGGCACCCAGTACATAAACCGCAAGGGGTACTTTTCAATGGTGCTGCAAGCACTGGTGGATCACAAGGGACGTTTCACCAACATCCACGTGGGATGGCCAGGAAGGGTTCATGACGCTCGCGTCTTCAGAAGCACTGCTCTGTTTAAACGGCTGCAGCAAAGGACTTACTTCCCGGACCAGAAAATAACAGTTGGGGATGTTGAAATGCCTGTCGTTATCCTGGGTGACCCAGCCTACCTCTTGATGCCATGGCTCATGAAGCCATACACAGGCAACCTGGACAGTAGTCAGGAGCTGTTCAACTACAGGCTGAGCAAGTGCAGGATGGTGGTAGAATGTGCATTTGGCCGTTTAAATGCGCGCTGGCGCACATTACTGACTCGCTCAGACCTCAGCCAAACCAATGTCCCCTTTGTTATTGCTGCTTGCTGTGTGCTCCACAATCTCTGTGAAAGTAAGGGGGAGACCTTCATGGCAGGGTGGGAGGCTGAGGCAAATCACCTGGCCCCTGATTACGCGCAGCCAGACACCAGGGGCAGGAAGCGGTGCGCATCAGAGAAGCCTTGAAAACGAGTTTCATCACGGGCCAGGGTACGGTGTGACTGCTTTGTTTGTTTCCCCTTCATGAACCTCCCCCGCTTTATTGACTCCTTCCCTGCAAGCAATCCACCCTCCCCCTTTGATTACAGCTTGCTTAAGGAAATAAAGTCACTATTGTTTAAAAAGCATGTATTCTTTATTAAAAGTCATTCCCTGTAAGCAACCCACCCTCCCCCTTCGATTACAGCTTGCTTAAGGAAATAAAGTCACTATCGTTTAAAAAGCATGTAATTATAAAAAGAGGAAGAGAATTAACAAGGTATCCTGGGTGTGGTTTGGGAGGAGGATAGGAGGGAAGGAAAAGGCCATTAAGCACATTTCAATGTAATGAAAGCCTTTTGATTGGACTGTCCACGGGGGTGGAGTGGGCGGGTGCACAAAGCCTTCCCCCACGCGTTCTTACACGTCTGGGTGAGGAAGATATGGAACATGGTGAGTACTGAGGGTGATTAAACATGGGCTGCAGCGGCACTCTATGACCCCGCTGCTCTTCCTGAAGATCCACCAGACGTCGGAGGATGTCAGTTTGATCACACAGCAGCTCCAGCGTTGCATCCCGCCACCACTGATCTTCCTGCCTACACCTCTGATCTTCCTGCCACCACCTCTCATCTTGAACGTCTCTCCTATCCTCACATTGGTCCCTCCTGTCCTCACGTTCACTGGCATCTTTCCTGTACTTTGCTACCATGTCCTTCCACTCCTTCAGATGAGCTCTTTCATTGCGGGTTACTTCCATGATTTCAGAGAACATTTCATCTTGCGTCCTCTTCTTCCTCCGCCTTATCTGAGCTAGCCTTCGGGATGGAGTAGGGAGGCTTGAAAAATGTGCAGCTGCATGAGGGAGGGAAAATAGGGAGAGAAGGATTTAAAAAGATACATTTTACAGAACAATGGTTATACTCTTTCACAGTGAACAACACTATTCACCTTACATAGCACATGTGATTTCACTACAAGGTCGCATTTGGAAACTTTTAATATTGAGTGCCTGCGGCTCTGGTGTTACAGATCTCACAGACGCAGGTCTGGGCATCACAATTCAGCTTTCATGCGGTCATGGTAAGCCACAGCTTCTCCAGCCTTCATATACACAGTGCCCTGCTTCTTTCCTGTTAACAAGCAGCAGCAGACACCAACCCCTCCCCTCCCCAATCCAATTCTCTAGGATTGCTTTACTCCTCCCCCCACCGCATGGCTGGTATCATGGAAGATCACTGCTAATCACCCCCCTTTCTCCCCCCCCCCGCCACTGCGTGGCTGGTAGCTGGGAAGATTCCCGCTGGCCAAACGCTAAAAAGCTCAGCACCATTACCCCACCCCTCCCCCCACTTTGCTACGTGCAAGGAAGGCTTTCTTTTAAGCAACAGCCCAGTAGGAAAATGGCCATCTCTCTGTCCCCTTAATTAAATTCCTTAATTTCAACCAGGTTACCATGAACGATATCACTCTGCTGAGGATAACAGAGTGAGATAAAGAATGGATGTTTCTTGAATGCCTGCAATCATCGGGACCATACGCAGCTAGGCTTTGTCATGCAATGATACCCGATTACTTGCTACATGCATGGCGTGGTAAAGTGTCCTACCATGGTGGATGGAACAAGGCTGCCTTGCCCAGAAACCTTCTGCAAAGGCTTTTGGAGTACCTCCAGGAGCGCTTCATGGAGATGTCCCTGGAGGATTTCCGCTCCATCCCCAGACATGTTAACAAACTTTTCCAGTAACTTTACTGGCTGTGAATGCATCCCAAGCCCTCATGGCAAATCAATCATTAAAAAACACTTGCTTTTAAACCATGTTTTATATTTACAAAGGTACACTCACCAGAGGTCACTTCCATGGCTTCACTGTCTGGGCTAGTGGCTTGGGAGGGCTGGGAGGGTAATTCCGTCTGGGTCACAAAAAGCTCCTGGCTGTTGGGGCTAACGGAGTGCTGTGTACTCGCTGCAAGGTCGTCCTCCTCTTCCTCCTCCTCCTCCTCATCTTCCCCCTCCGCTGAATCCTCATCCAGGATTGAGATTATAACCCCCACCTCGGAATCCACGGACAAGGAGGGGGTAGTGGTGGCGCAGCCCCCTAAAATTGCATGCAGCTCAGCGTAGAAGCGGCATGTTTTTGGCCCTGACCCGGATCTTCCGTTTGCTGCTTTGGTTTTCTGGTAGGCTTGTCTGAGCTCCTTAACTTTCACTCTGCACTGCACTGCGTCCCTGGTGTGGCCTTTTCCCATCATAGCCTTGGAAATTTTTTCAAATATTTTTTCATTTTGTCTTTTGGAACGGAGTTCTGTTAGCACTGAATCCTCTCCTCATATAGCGATAAGATCCAGTACCTCTTGTGCGGTCCATGCTGGTGCTTTTTCTATTCTCAGGAGACTGCATTGTTACCTGTGCTGATGAGCTCTGCGTGGTCACCTGTGCTGATGAGAGCTCCACGCTGGCCAAACAGGAAATGCAATTCAAAAGTTCGCGGGGCTTTTCCTGTATACCTGGCTAGTGCATCAGAGTTCAGATACCTGTCCAGAACGGTCAGTGGTGCACTGTGGGATACTGCCCGGAGGCCAATAACTTCGATTTGCGGCCACACTAACCCTAAACCAATATGTTAATATCGATTTTAGCATTACTCCTCTCGTTGGGGAGGAGTACAGAAATCAATTTAAAGAGCCCTTTAAATCGATATAAAGTGCATTGTAGTGTGGATGGGTACAGCGTTAAATTGATTTAACGCTGTTAAAATCGGTTTAACTGCGTAGTGTGGACCAGGCCTTAGAAATATTGTCCTTTCCAAGTTCCAAGTCACATAATGCTACAGTTCCTTCTTATTAGGCAATTTAATTCTCTTCCCCTAGAGCTCAAGTTGATGGTATGAATTCCCGTGCAGGTCCCCTCTTCATGGAGCAATCAACAAGGTCTTTGTCCTCTGATGTTTCGCAATGGCTCATTTGGTTTCAATGGATCCTCTTGTGGGCAGGACCAAACACCTTCTGTAGCAAGCCAGAGTTTTATACCAATTAATGCTGCTTTCCTGTTTGGTGTGTTACAGGTACAGGGGTTTACAATGCAACCAGTCAGTAGAATTTTATGTCATGGGTTACCGATGTTATAAGTGAGATCAATACGTACAGCATCCTACAAGCATTTCATATGTCTAAACACTTAACTCATTCGTATTAACCTAACAGCTATTTTAACAATGCTAACACACAGGGGAGCTGGACTGCTTTCCAGCTATGCATCTGTTAGTGTTCAGTGAGGCCTAGGGTCCTTAGCATGAGCTGGCGCCTGGTCTGCCAGTGTCAGTGTAACTTATGTTTTGCATTAAATAGCCCAAAACAATTATTGATACATTCAGACAGACTCAGGTTAGTTGCAGCAGAAATATATTAGTGCTAATCATACAATGCATGAATAGAGCAGAACTATTTGTATAGTTCTCTTAACTCATTTCACAATGTCTCCTGGCATAAGACAAGTGTGCTCATCAACATCATAGTGATTATGTGTTCCAAGACCCCTGGAGAGTTGTCAGACATAATTGCCTATAAAAATACTATTTACAGTTTGCTACTTATTGAGTTAAAATGGCAAGTTTTCTTTCCCTCCCCCCTCCCACAATAAACTAGAATTTTTTTCAAAATGATCTTGCTTTCTCCCGTTCCCGCGTACACAATAATAATAAAGACGCCACATTGCCCCATCTGTACTGACCGTAGCCAGGTTGCATTGCAGCACAATTTAGACAGGTGACTTGCTGTTTCTTTGCCTTTGACCATGTACTTCGTCTATAACCTCATTTTTTATTTTGCTTCCCTTTAGGTCAAAAGTCCGGAGGCTGATTTTACTCTCACACCACTGTTTTACATGGGTCTGACTCTACTGGCATCACCAGATTTGCACCTTTGTCACTCATTGCAGCCTGAAAAGGTGGGAAAACTTTCCCCCAAGCCCCCCAGCTTCAGTCCTGGTTAAATCAGAATACTAACCCATCTGACAAAAATACACTGGTCCTTTTGGATTTTCTGAGATGTCAGCTATGGCCTGTGTGCATAATGGCCAATATGCCAGGGGGTATTTAAAGTGTAGAGTAATGAAATTAAATCAGGTCTCAAAGAGAATGTGAAAAGAATACTCTTCTACCGTGACTCAACTGAATTATTTCTTTTAAATAAAAACAACCGTGGTAATCTCATGATAATGGATCCTCCACCAGTATAAACCAGTGCAGCGCCAATGAAGTACATGCAAATAACGAGCTGGCACAGCGTTACTTTCCTTATCTAGCTGGTGTCAATGCTTCCCAGACATTGGGGAGGTGATGACTCAGCTGGTGTAAAGCAGTGCTAGGCTGAGGCCTAAAGGCTTGGCAAGAGCTGGCACCTGGTCTGCCAGCATAACAATCCTAACAAGACTTTTGCCTGACTAAGGAATATATGTTGAGGTTTTAGATAGAAAAATCTGATGACAACAAGCTTCGTTGCAAAATGGCGTCATTGCTTCTGTTAATCCTGTGCCAGGAATAACACAAGAAGACTCTTCCTGGGTGTTATTTAATACCGCTTTTTCCAGTGTCTGTTAGAACTGGGCCGTAATGGGGGAGGGAAGAAGTTAAGTGGATGGTTCAGAACCTTCAGAAAAGTTAATGGCAGGTTCAGCTCTGGCACTGCTCAAAAGTTTATTTTGGGGGAGGGGAGGGAAGGGAGTGTCAGAAATGGCAGTGTCACTTCTCTAAAATGTAATGTGCCTTTGTAATTTGGCAAGTAATAGCTTATTTTAAAGCATTGCTATGTACTCAGAGGGCATCTACGTTCTTTATGCCACCTGCATTTTTATTTTTTATTTTTTTTACTTTTAGCGATAAATAATCTTCCTGGTTTCTCCAGTTCGCTAGTTCAACTTCCGTTGCATTCGTTACATAGCTTTGATCGCTTTTCTTGCATCTTTTATTCACTTCTTCACTGTGTTGACCTCTGTGATGTTTCTCAGGCAAATAGGCAGAGATGAAGGTAAGGTTTAGCTATTGCTGCAATCAAATAGCTTCTTTTTATCAAGAGTTGAGTTCCAACATGATAATTGACGTCAATCAGCTTTCTTGCTCTTATCAGTCGCGTTCTCACAGTCTGTATCTTTCTGCCTCCTTGTTTTAATGATCTTGCTGTCTCACACAAGTCTTCATGAACACTTCAAAGATGGTCCCAGCTGTACTAACCTAAGGATCTTGGGACTAAATTCATTGATTTGTTATGTGTATAGCCAATTCTATTGTCCCAATGAAGCTTACTATAACTGAACACCCCCGCAGTATCCAATTTTTACCCTTTCTTCATGAGATTTATCTCAATTCCCTTGATACCAGTCTTTGCCTAGGACAAATGCATCAGCCTTTAGTTCCAATGTCAGTCCAAGCTATCCCTTGCTGTGAAACCCATTTAAATACATTTTGCTGAGGCGCTTGAATGTAACTGAAAGTTCATGCTTGCTATATACACATGATTCAGAGACTGGTTAAAACATAGGCACATAGGGATTGTCACACTTAATCAGACCATGGTCCATCTAGTCCGGTATCCTGTCCAATAGGTGATGCCTTAGAGTAAGATGCAAGAAATCCCTTAATGAACAATTATGGCAGAGGCCCATGGAGAAAGTGTCTTCGTTAGTTAGTGGCTGGCTGAGGCCTTTGAGGGTTAATGGGGAAGATTGTCAAAGCCACAAGTGACAGGCTGCCAACTCTCACTGACAGTCAATGGGAGTTAGGCCTCTAACTACTCTTTACGCCTTTCAAAAATCTCTCTGTGGAGGGGCAGAGAACCCCCTCCATGAGTTAAGAAGGGGTTAAAGAACCTTTGGGCTCACAATCAGCCGCAATTCACCATGCCTGTGAGGCATGGTGGCCGGCCCTTAACAAGGAGGCCCTCAGCTCAGGTGTGGGGACACTCAACCAGACCAGGGCTCTGGGTTAGTGACTGAGGAACAGACTGACAGCACTCCCACCCTGAACCCTTGGCCTGTGTCATTTATTGAAATTCTCAGGGCTAGGTCTTGGCCTTTAACCGTGCAGGAGGGAGGGAACTGAGACTTCCTGTGGTACCAGCCCCAAGACTGCTGCTGCCCACAGACCGATGTATAAGGTTAAAGCAGTACCTACCGTCGCCTCAAGGGGGTGACATTGAGAAATAACCTTTGACACTCCCCTTCCATCGCTTCTATATATTTTTATTTCCTATGTGTTAGCTTAAAAGCTTTGGCTCTTTTAGCTGCTTTATGTATGGAAATAACAGGCATTAAAGGCCAAAGGTGAATTTAGGGAATTCAATTTTGGAGAAGCAACTAACTATGCAAAAATAATAATAAAGGTTGACTCCACTCTTCATAAGGGATATGTTGACACAAGTATAGGAGCGAGTGGCTCTTCGATCCAGCTGTTGTATGGGCCTAAGGCAGCTAGACGGCCTTACCAAACCCTTTAAAATGCAAGTTTGCTCAGCAGGGAGCTCATGCACACCTTTTCCAGGAAATAAGTCCCATGACGATCACATTGCTCATCAAAGCAGCATTCTCTTAAGCATTCCCTGCTCCCACCCTAAAACCATTCCGAGTATTACACTTGTCTATGGGAACATATTAGTGCCCCCATTACAATGGGTCCTTTAAATATGTTAGAGAAGCACATTAATGGCTTGATTCTCCACTCAGCTGAAGCTGTGGAGCTGGAGCTGTGGAGAGGGAGTTTGACAGAGGGAGTTGATGAGGTTGTACAGGGATCCTACTCCATTAGTCATAATTGAGCTCTGCTCTGCTCCACCTCCTTCTTTCCCTGCTCCACCCTATCTCTCTCCAGATCAGCCACGACATGCGCCCTTCCACTCAAGAGAGTGGGGCGAAGAACCCAATGCAGGGAGCAGTGGAGCTCCACTAGCTTTACACGTGCAGTTCTTCTGCACGGGAGGAATTCTCCAATAGCCTTCTCCAACTCCATAATCAAAAGTGGGGCAAAGTGGCCTTAGTAGATTGGAGAATCTGGCCTGATGCATTGAGCAGAGAGTAACGAGCACTACCTCGATGTCACTAGATGTGATCAGCCCCGGTGCAGTAGGAGGCAACCTTACTGGATAGTAAAGAGGATGTTTGCAGTTGCATTGGCAGTGATATAAATCAAGAGATGTTCATGTTGCTGGTGCTATCAATCTGAGCCCTCTCGCTGGCCATACACTTGTTTTTAAAACTATAAAGAAAGAAACCATTCCCTTTTGGAGAACTCATGGCTAGTGATAAAGCAAGGAAGATGACCCAGGGGGACACTTTCTTCAGACAGCTGCGTACAGGGATTGATTTGTAAAACATCACGCCTGTGCATCAGGAAGAGAGGACATTATTGTGCCAAGGCAGCAGCCAGCTTTCCCAGCAGAAATAGTTGCTGAACCAGGTTCCAGACTTGGATTCAGACGAAGTGTGAAGGTATGACCTCGGGCAACCAGTTTTGCAGAAGGGAAGGCTGCAGAGGGGCTGGAGTTGGTGGGAGGTGGGGTGGGATGGGGAGAGGGAAGAATTATGAAAATTTTTCAGTGGCTACACAGCTGTAAAAATGAGGTTGACCCATGGACTTCTTTAATAAAGCACTATAATACATGCAAAATCTAAATGCCGGCCAGTTAGAGGCTGGTGCTGAAGTGCAATATAAATCCATTCTATTACATTCATGTCATCTTTGATCATTTTGATGGGTTCCCCCCCACACACAAACACACTAGTTTGCTTTTCTGGCCTGCTTAGCTTTGCTCGTTGGTTGTCTTATTTTCTGGGCTGTTGACCGTTGCTCTGTTTCAATATTTTGCTGTTCTAGACCTGGCCCAGGTTAGTAGAGACAAAGGCCCAGATCCTCAAAGGGACTTAGGCACCTGACTCCAACTGATTTCAGTGGAATTGAGGTGCCTAAATACTTTTCAGGATTTGAGCCAAAGTCATGTGCTATGATAACTCTTTCAGTGGCCTAGGTGAAATGAACTGGGGGTAACAGTTTAGCTGGTAGTGGGGGGTACCTAGAAAGCACTATCCCAGTTGGCATCAGCTGGCATCTTTCTTGGTAGCATTTGAAAGAGAATCCAAGGAATAAATACAAATGGAGACTCTGTTATCCTTTCAGGCCTCGTGATCATCTCTCCGAGACAGGGTTGGGCTATAGCATGCTGATGGGATGCTGCAGGGAACCCTTTTCATTCAAGGCCAGAAAGGACCACATCTAATCTCCTGAGCTGTATGACACAGGCCAATGGCCTTGTGATAGTGCACCTACCCCTGCTGCTCTGAGAATAGACAGAGGATTGTTGTATACAGCTACCAAGCAGGCAGCTTTCAGGGACATGAGGACTTTCTCCATACTCTGAAGACAGCGGACCATTAACCCACGCATCCCAGCCAGCAATGGACTTAAGATGAGCTACTCTAACAGGGCATAGGTGAGACATCCTCTCAGCTATGCAAACCATTTAAACAGTTAAGTCAAGTGCTATAGAGGAACTGGTGGCCGCGAGCTCTCCCTGGATGGCAGCAGGCAAATAGCAGTTACAGAGCAGATCAGTGAGTGAACTGGTGGAATTAATGCTGAAAAAGAAGCTAGTGCAAACCTCTGAGGAGGAGCTCCATGGAGTCCATAATTTTTGGACTATTATCCGCAGTCTTCAATAACAGGCTGCTGCGCAACCCATGCACTACGCAATTTGCCTGGAGAGAGGTAGTGACGCACGTCCCTCCATGGAGAGGGAAAACAGGCTCTTGAGGAACAGCAATCAGCATTGCACTCTCCAAGTCTAGCCACAAACACCTTCAGTTTATTCAGAGCTAGGAGGGGAGAGGCGGGAAGGGAACAGAAAGTCTCAATAACAGCAGTCGGGCATCATAGCAGCTTCACATCATCGTTGGTCGATGCTGGATACAGACCGGGCAAAGGAGATTGTGTAACTTTTTCTATTGCACCAATTATGTTGGAAATGTTGTAATCCCCCACTAGCAGAAGCCAGTTTCTTAGGAAATAAATAATGCCAGGAAATTCAAACTGTTAATGTATAGGTTAGTTGAAAAAATGACTCTCTAACGGACATGGCGAGTTTCTATGTTAATTCCCTTTCAGCGGGTCCAGTAGCAAATCTGTGCAGTTTATATGTCAAATGGCAATTTGCTCTGTGAACTCCACCTGGGATCCGAAACAATCAAGCTGTTTTTCTCTACTTCCACTGTCACCAGCCACAAAGCTTCTGCTGTCAGAACGTAGCTGACAGTGCCGTCAACAATTGATGAGGCTGGCCCTGCAGTGCTAAGAACAGTTAGTAGAGTAGGCAGATTTCATTCCACAGCCGTGAGAATGGATGTGATGCACAAGGAGGTGATGTTTTAACATGCACTTTCACAGCAAATTAAGTAAATCTTGTAAGAAACTGAATGTGATCAAAAAAAGTTGGCTTAAAAGCAAGTGTGCCAAAAGCAAACAAATCTGGATCCGATGACCGGCTCAACACATCTTGTATAGAAGCCTTATATACGAACTATTTTACTCTTTTTTTTAATAAATGTATTGGGAATTTTGCTCATTTTTCTAACTATATAATTCAATAATGCTGGATGCTGTAAAAATGGGTAAAATGTTTCCAGAAACACTCACATTTCTGCCAATTTTTTTCTTATAGATGCAGAATTATCTTAGGCTATGGCTGAGCGAGGGGTGTGTGTGTGCATGAACAGGGGAGCACACCCCTAGTTCCTAGTGTAGACACAGCCTTAGAGAAAATGTGATCTAGTTGTAAGAAAAAGTGACTGAGCTCCAGGACTCTTGGATTTCTTTTCTATTCTGCTAGTGACTAGCTGTGTGCCTTTGGTGAAATCACTTCATTTCGCTCTCATTTTATTTAAATGTAAAATTGGATTAATAGGCCCTACTTCAAACAGTGACTCTTGACTGACATACTTTCAGATCCTTGGAAATATGGCATCAGGAGCTGGATTGCATATACCTTATTTGCACTGAGGACCAATTACGCACACCCAATAGTCTCATTAATTTCAACTATTAATTCTTCAGTAAGATACTACTCATACTGGCCCCATATTAGTGCAAATTATAACTAGTACAAAATGTGAGGGATGAATGTGTGAGAAATGGGAGGTGATTGTCCTGCTCGACTTGGCCCTGGAGAGGCCTCAGCTGGAGTACTGTGTCCAGTTCTGGGTGTCACACATTAAGAAAGATGTGGACAAACTGTGGAGCATCCAAAATGATAAAAAGTTTAGAAAACCTATGAGGAAAGATTAAAAAACAAACAAACTGGGCATGTTTAGTCTTGAGAGAAGAAGATTGAGGGGGGAACCTGATGATAGTCTTCAAATATGTTCAGGGCTGTTATAAAGAGGACAGTGATCAGTTGTTCTCCATGTCCTCTGAAGGTAGGACCAGAAGTAATGGGATTAATCTACAGCAAAGGAGATTTAGGTTAGAGATTAGGAAACACTTTCCAACTCTAAGGGCAGTTATGCTCTGGAATAGGCTTCCAAGGGAGGTTGTGGAATCCCCCTCATTGGAGATTTTTAGGAACAGGTTGGACAAACACCTGTCAAGGATGCTCTAGATTTACTTGGTCCTGCCTCAGCACAAGGGGCTGAACGTGAGGTCCCTTCCAGCCCTACATTATTATAATTTTCACATTTCTTTCAGTGATTGGACATGGAAAAGGAATTGAATCTCTCCATTTCAGAGCTCAACATTAGAGCTGGGCAGGAAACAATTGTCCCGTCTCTTGAGAAGTTTCAAGATTTCAAAAAAAAAAAAAATTCGCATCCAAAATTGGGACAAAAGTCAAAACTTCGAAAATTTTTGCAACCCAAAAATCTGCAGGAGAAAAAAGAAGAAGAGTTCATTTTGAAATGTTTCATTTTGATTTCAACCATTTTTTATTTTTTTATTTTTTAAAACTCTAGATAGCTTACATTTTGGGGGGGGGAGGGAGAGAGAGAGGGAAGAAAAAGTAATTTTGAACTGGGAAACTAGAATTTATTGTTGTGAAAATGTCAAAACTGCACGTTTCAACCCATTTCAAAACCTTTTCCAAACATTTTTCAAGTCAAGAATTTTGCCTAAATGGACCCTTTGCCTTGACAAGATTTGGTTGCAAAGAATCCGCATTTTTTCAGTGAACAACTGCTTTTGTCAAAAAAATTCCCAACCAACTGTACTCAACATGCATACCAGAACCATGCATTGTGACAGTAAACTGAAGCTCAGGGAGACAATCTTGTTGTGTTGACTAGACGATGCATAAGTCCGTTACCACAAAAGAGGCAATGTTGTTTCATTAGAAAAGAGAAGATATGTTGATAATCTTCTGATCAGGAACAGAGTGCTCCAGCACTGCTGAAAGAGATTTCGGAAGTGGGTTGATATTCAGTCATGGGTGTGCTTCTGAGAGATGACCAGCACTGAAGTTCATGAACACACAAAGCATTTTCAGTCTCGTGTTGACTGTAAAATAATAATTAATAAATGGAAACAAATGCTAATGACAGTTATTGCAGGCGAGAAACTCCCTTGACTGCACGAATGTTTGCTGTGGACATTCCGGATTTAAATAATTTTGCCCAAGGACAGAGTTTAGTTGCTTTGTTCACTATAGCAAGCTGTACTTATTCGCAGAAATGGAAAAAAATATTTCCTCCAGAAAATGGCTAAGGAAAGGTACAGTTTCCCACATAGGGAATTCTTGCTTAGGAACAGCAGCTGTATACATGCCCCCAGTCAATGTCACCTTGGGTCAGAGCTAAACAGCTCTGCACAAAGAGAGGGTGGAACAAATGATTTAACAAGAAATCACGTGAACAGTGGCTCAGGCTATAGTCAGACCTATAGTAGCAACAGCAGGATACGTGCCTGATCCAAAGCTCATTTTGAAGCCAATGGAAATCTTTCCGTTAAGGTCATTAAACTTTGGACGAGTCTCTTAGAGAATGTCTTTTTCACCATACGATAAAGGACTGCAAAATGACAACAGGAAGAGGTGGACCGAGAACTCCTTAGCAAAAGGATGACTTGCTTTTGTGAAATCTGTACTCATGTGAGCTGTCACTACTGCATAGGACATTTCTGATACGGGGATGTACAGAATGCTTTAGGTGACAGTACAAGGACTTCAGAATTAGTCCATATCATGAGTAATATCAGAGAGGGGGGAGATGGGAAAGAACTCTCTTGCCATCTTGTCTATTCCCCTGACTATAAGGTTTACTGGCTAGTTAATAGGTTCAGTGAGGGAAATTTGAGCTTTTAACCACAGAGAACACCTGGGTAGGAAAAGGATCACTGGAATGAATGAGCGTCTCCAAGAGCGATTTGATAGGTCACAGAGGCAGAAATAAACGAGAAGCACAAGTGCCAGGCATAAGTTTTAAGCCTAACTAAAAAGCTGAAAAAAGGAGATTTTTTTTTTAAATCATAGAATATCAGGGTTGGAAGGGACCTCAGGAGATCATCTAGTCCAACCGCCTGCTCAAAGCAGGACCAATCCCCAGATAGATTTTTACCCCAGTTCCCTAAATGGCCCCCTCAAGGATTCAGCTCACAACCCTGGGTTTAGCAGGCCAATGCTCAACCACTGAGCTATCCCTCCCCCCCAATGCCTCTCATGTGCCACTGAACAACAGCTACCCAACAAAATCATCTTTAATATCAGCAAACGAAACAGCACAATTGACGTCTGACATCAGTTAGCACTTCACAGCATCAGCCCTCAGATGTTCCATTCAGACATGATGGAACTTAGCCCATGTCAAATCCAGTTGGGATAAACAAAGTTGCTGTGCGATCTGGAACTTTTTGTGGGAAATCATGCAGTTCACAGAAAGCATACTTGGCACCAACATGGCTTATTCTTATTTTCATGCCTTGCAGGAAGAAATGCGCTGCCGTTCATGGTAAGTTTCAAATGTACACCAAACAGATCATAGTTATCTCAGTTTTTTTGCCTCAATTTACACTCAGGTGACATTTTAAAACTATTTTCACCCCTTTCCCCCAAGTTCAGTCATTTAAAAAACATTTCAATGTTTTATAGCACGCTCTGGTAATTCTCCATACCGATGATGAAATATGTGGAGATGTGAATGGCTGCATACTGCACCTTCCATACCTCCCCAAGTGGTTCAGCTAACACAGCAGTACCTACAAAAATGGCCCTTTTGCTGCCTTCTTCACCCCTGGGCTGTGGTGTGTGTTTTTCCCACATGGGAGGATTTCAGTGCATTTCCTGGGCTTTCCCCTTCACTGTTGCCCTTGTTATGACAGAGCAGAGCAAGAGTGAAATCTTTCTAAGAGTCGAGACTGAGGCACGGACTGCAGCACTGTACCACCACGATGAGAGCCATTGCATGTCCATTTAAGGGTTCTCTTCTGAGTTTCCTCTACCTGGGCCATGATGGTGACGCATGCAGGAGCTCCTTAGCTATTCTATCAGATGATGTTATACCATGTCCACCACCACATTTGAGCTGAAGCAATGAAAAAGTGCCTGGATAGCAGAAGCATGCCAGAGGGGTGCGCTTAGAGGGGCCGTGGAGAGACGTAGTGTAGGCAGCTGCCATCTTATGCATCCAATCCCCCCTGGAGAGGAACTCCACTACTTGAAAATCCATGGAAGAATGGAGTGAGATTGTGTGCCAGTGGAAGAATTTGATCTCAGGGCAAGGATCTTTGGACCAAAGTTGGCCAACAGGAAGTTAGTATCTGGCAAAGACCTTGATGTGTTTAATGAAAGTGCTTTTGACACAGTACTAAAGCTGGCTGAAGTAGCTCAGGCCTGTATTAACCCAATCACGGCCTCTTCTGGTGTTTAATGGCAATTCAGTGGGCACAAACCCATTCACTGTCCAACATCAAAGTCTTTTAGGGGTCGACATAGAGCAGGAGACATTCCTCCACTACAGGGCACTAAGTATATTTAAATTTTCTGGTGCTCTTTTTAGAATTATTTCACTTACATGGAAGGTTTTCAAATGATTTCATATTCAGTTAGTATTGCCACTTAATTCCCAAATCATTGCAGAACTCAGTGCATGCAGCAGGGGCTGTCTCGTTAGAGAATTTAGGTCACATACTACATGAGGTTTTGGTTTGGATGTTTCCATAAAACAAGCTAAAGCAACAGTGTAAATAATCAAACCTAAGTAACATCTCTGTTTAAAAACAATTATTTGAAACATTCTGCGTTGAGATCAAAAGTTCACAAGGTACTGGATGAAAATCCTTTAAAGTTCTTCCCAGCCCTGTGATTCACAGCGAAGACATTTTGGAGTCCAGAGAATCCATTCAAATGCATATACTGTAAACCTTCTGATATCCATTCCTCTTTTCCTTTCAGGTGTACAAATGGAGGAGTCACCTTTCACATGCCTTCAGAAGAGCATGTGCAGAAAACATCTATGATGTGTCTGCTGTAGAGAGTTTTAAGTGTAATGCAGGTAGTAAGTGCTAAAAATTCACTTTTTTTGTGTCTTTGACATTTGTGGCATAGAAATCATTTTGCGTAGTCAGCTGCATTATGTAGGTCTGGAGTCCTTGTAAATTAAGCTTCATCATTGAGTAAGATCTTCACTGAGATTGGCTCAAGGCAGTATATGGATACTAGTAGCTGTTGGCATCATGAGAGGATTCAACCCATTTTAGATTGGACATGCCCATGGATGTCCATGACTCTTCACAGAGCCTCCTCCATTTCTACCCTGTTCCCCTCAGGGTCTGTGCTACTACCCTGCGGTCTAAGTGACTCCTTGAGCGATATATCATCCACCTGCTTCTCTTCATCTTCATTGGCCTCCTTAAGAACCCAGTGGTGCACACAGTCCTGTTCAGAGTTGCTCCTAACATATCCAGGCAAATTCATATGCGCCTCATTTTGCCTACTGGCATTTCTGCAGACTTTGCTGGAAATCAGAACCATGCGGGAGCTGGTCACCATCTGAGACTGGCTGCTGGTGCTGTGGGTCATGTTGGTGAGGACGGAGCCATATCTGTAATTGCCACATGGAGTCGTCCTTTTCCAGTCAATAGCCAGGTTCCATCTAGTCCAAGTCTTCTTGATCTCAGTCTGAACCTAACAGAGAGAAAAACAAAATCGATCAACAACAGATCTAAGACATAAATTGTAAGGGGAAGGAGTCAAGAGCTAAAGCAAGCCTTTAATCATCTTCCCCTTCAAGCACAATCTTGAAAATTCACATGGTATGAAGCTCCTCCAGCCGTGTAAAATCAGGTTTAAAATCATGTATTAACCCTTAAGAAAAATCCCAAATGCCCAAACAAATGTCATCAACTATCAGCCAGATTCTAAATCACTTTCTCAAGTTGTACAATTCCTTTCTCCAGGAGCCGTCCTATTGTAATCACAGATTCAGATTATAAAGCCAGAAGGGACCATTAGTGTAAGGGGTTGCTGAAGTCAGTTTCCTACCATGATGCAAATAATACAAGGGCCTGTTCAAATCCAGACAAAAATTGTTTCCATTTTGTTTATTTTATAATTCATAACAATTTAGGGACCAAACTGCGTGACCCTATCCCTTTAAGAGTTGATCAGCAGCTGTAACACAAACAGCTAACTTGCAACCACTCTCTTATTATATTCTGTAGAAAACTTCCCTTTCTGTCACTCAGTAATTTTGGTTAGGAGCCTCATCCGATCTGTGCTTTAAACTTACCTCTCCGTTGCAGTAACAATAGATGATAGAGACGAAGAAACCCTGAAGGATAAGAAAGCAGAAATCTTTAAGGGATAATTGTCATGTGAAGAACCATGTCAAATGTAAGTCTCCTTCCAGCTAAATTTTAGCAGATCTAACTCACGTTAAACATATTAATGAAGTTTATCATTTCTCAAAGTCTTCCAAGTTCATTCCTGTTTCCATGTTATTTTAGCTACACCCAGCAGAGTTTTATCTGTTATCACAATCTCTGGAGAAAGATGAGGAGGAGCTGGAAGATAGATACTCTTTCTAGTACAACCAGCTGGAAAATGGAAATCCTTTCCCATGAAATATTTCACATTTTTTAGGGGAAAAAAAATTGGTCCCAAATCAGAATGAAAAGTTAAAAAATGTGAAATGTTTTGTGAGATGAAAATGGCATTTTCTATTGGAAAATTATTCCAATGGAGAATTTCCAACCAATTAGCTCTGCTCTCCAATATCTTCAGATTCACGTCTGCAATGTCTGTTTTCTCTGTTATTTCTTGAGTCTACATAATCTTGTGGTTATTTGCATCCAGTTGGCACAGTAATTGAATCCATATTGTAGAAAAGTAAACTAAACTCGGATCTTTGTCCCTGAAGCAGAACTTTCCTAACTAGGAAACAAAAAGACATCTATTTTATCACAAAAGCTAATAATACGCCACCAGAGAAAACACACTCACGATATAGTCGTCACAATCCTTCCTGTGGTAAATAGCACATAGAGGAGCAGGAGTACTGTTGTATTTTCTCTAGTGTGGAATGAACCCCCAGAGCTCCCAGCTGCTACTAGGTTTAGGAATGCAATGACCAACCCTGTCAGAGCTCCATAAAAATGTGATTTGCCTTTGGTGTCAGAATTACACTGTTACATTGTGTCAAGGATCAGCAGAGAACCAGAGAGAAGGGGTAAGGGATGAGAAGGACAGAGAACAAACCAGATAATATATCTCGCACCTGGAAAGAGTTGAAGAAGAGTTCACAGTGCATTCGGATCTGCCATCCCAGCCCGGTGAACGTGTGCGGTAGGCACACAAAGACAATATAATGCACCCCGAAGACCAGAATCAGAACCAAGGTGGACTTCGCTAGCTTCCTGTAAGAGTTACAAAAATATATGAATGAGAGTGGATTGCAGTGAGGAGCTCATGTAGACTCATTAAGATTCCATCAAGTCCCACTTGATTCTGTCCCCAAAATGTACCCCAACAAGGGTGATTTGTACTGCAGCCGTTACTCCCTCAGCAGGTACTTACTACCTGAATTAGCGTTATGAGTGCACTGTTGTACACAAATACTTTTCTATTACATTAGACCCGTGAGAGCTTTTACGCTTCCTCTTGAAAAAGCAAAAGCTCTTTTTTCTTGTGTGAAATGCCAACAAGCTCGTGCGCCGAGAGGGTTCAGTTAAAAGGAAATGGGCATTGCCAAGAAAACACTACAAATTAAGGGCTCTACTGTGGCTTGTAGCAAAAACTCTTCAATAGGGTGTGGCTTGTAGCTGCAACACCTCAGTGAGGGAACTGCGAACATTGCAGCTCCAAAAGGTCCAGTGGAAGTGTACCTACTGCTGTATCCCTTGCATGGCTGGCTGGCTCCACTGCTCAGTGTGGTGGAGGCTGGGAGCATGGTCTCACAACCACCTCACCCCACCCTCTCTCCTTTTGCACCCCAGGGTGCACCAGCAGGGATCAGTTTCAAACACTTCCTGAAAATGGCGGAGGTGCTCCCCTTGTTAGGACCGCCCTTTCAATACAGCTTTGCAACTTCAATGTGCCACTACCTAGCCAGCTCCTCAAGTAACTGTGACAGCCACGAGTGTTTTTCCCATTGGCAGGCAGTGAGAAGGAAGGTGTTACCTTTCTTTTCTGATGCAGGCCTTTGCACATTCATCTACATTTTTGTCGCCTTAGGGTACTTCTAGACTACCTGCTGGATCGGCGGGTAGCAATCGATTTATCGGGGATTGATATATCACGTCTCATCTAGACGCGATATATCGATCCCCGAATGCACTCCCGTCGACTCCGGAACTCCACCACGGCGAGTGGCGGTAGCGGAATCGACGGGGGAGCCGCAACCATCTATCGCACACCGTGAGGACAGGAGGTAAGTCGAAATAAGACATGTCAAATTTAGCTATGCTATTCCCGTAGCTGAAGCTGCGTATCTTACATCAACCCCCTCCCCCACAGTGTAGACCAGGAATACTCTATTGTAATTCACTCTACACGATTCTACACACAGCAACCAACTGGAAACTGAAGCTAGTGCAGTATGTGGCCAACTACTTGTTAAGCAGAGCATCATGGAGAGAATACATTACATCAGAGTCTGAACTGACTGCCTGTTTGTTCCAGCTGGAGCTTTAATTATATTATTGGTTATAATTATAATGTTCTTGTGACACTGACAGGCCAGGTGCCAGCTCTTGCCAAGGCTTTAGGACTCAGCTGAGCACCGACAAATTCATTGCTGGAAACCGGTCTGTTTCACTTGGGTGGTAGTATGGTGAAGAGGACACTAAGCAGATAACAATGTGCTTAGTGTTTAGACTTTATGACATGCTTGTAAGTTGCTGCATGCATTAATCTCACTTGTAATATTTTTCTCACATGCTATAAGGTAGTATTTTAGTTTTTGCTGTATAACTGTACAAAATGTTTGCCCTGAAATTGTCAACCTGACTGAAAGGGATTGTCTCCTGCTCATTGAGAAAGCTATCAAAACTCAATGGGCCATTGTGGATACCATAATACAAAGACATTGTTAATTCCCCCTGCACACTCACGAAGAGGCTATGTGCAAAAGGGCTCATCCCAGCAGCTTGAATTCTGGAAGAAGGAAATAAAGATAGAGAACAAGAAAAATTTTGCATTTTTTTTCTGATTGGACTTTTTCAGGAGCCATGAAGCAAAAGCAGAGATCCCTAGGGTCAACCTAGGTTAGCCCTATAAGACATTCAGTGCTGACAGATTACTACAACTCTATCATCTTTTGGAACCATAGACTGTAACTCATTGGAATATATATACTTGCTTGCTTTACCTGTAAATAATTCTCTCATTCCTTTTCTTAGTTGACACATCCTAAGTTAGTTTATTACAGGACTGGCTACAAGCATTGTCTTTGGCGTGAGATCTGGTCTCTTGGGACTGGAAACAACATGAATCTTTTGTGATCTTTGGTTTATGTGGCAACCAACTATCATGGAGTCCAGCTTACCTGGCTGGCAAGATAGAGTGGAATGCCCAATGGGACTGTCTGTGACTCCATGGTAAGACTGGTATCGTGCTTCGGGAGTTCACATTTGTTACCAGGTTGGTGAAATCTAATTTTTGACCATCTGCCCTGAGATTGGCACTCACGGTAGTGAACCACTCCAAACAGCGCAACAGTCCTTCATTGGTTTGGGAGCTGGTTAAGTAAGATACCACCTCACACCTTGTAGAGATGCTTGACCTTACTTGAGTTAAAGGTAGACATCTGCTCGCAGGACATTCTCCACGTTGAGTGCTCAGTTTGGAATGCACTCCCTCCCCTTAATTCACCAGCCTCAGAGTTGTTACCCTGCAAGACCCATCTGTTTTCTCAGGAGTTTGGTAGATCAATGGGTTGACTTAGGTCCCAAGTGGTGATGGTGGTTATAAGGGTAAGAGGGGATTTTTGAGAGTACACCTCTATAAGAGTTCTGTAAGCATTTATGTGTGTGTGATTTTAAATTATATTGCATTATGGTTAGGTGTGCTAGAGTTGCAGCCTCTGCTGGATAGATCTAGATTAATGAATAAATTAGTACTGTCGATATTGCAGTTAACTCATGCGATTAACTCAAAACAATTAACTGTGATTAAAAAAATTAATCACGATTAATCGCACTGTTAAAATAGAATACCAACTGACATGTATTAAATATTTTTGGATGTTTTTCTACATTTTCAAATATATTGATTTCTATTACAACACAGAATACAAAGTGTACAGTGCTCACTTTATATTATTTTTATTACAAATATTTGCACTGTAAAAATGATAAACAAAAGAAATAGTATTTTTCAATTCACCTCACACAAGTACTGTAGTGCAATCTCTCTATCCTTAAAGTGTAACTTACAAATGTAAAGTTTTTTGTTACATAACTGCAGTAAAAAAGAAAACAATGTAAAACTTTACAGCCCACAAGTCCACTCAGTCCTACTTCTTGTTCAGCCAACTGATCAGACAAACAAGTTTGTTTACATTAATAGGAGATACTGCTGACTGCTTCTTATTTACAATGTCACCTGAAAGTGAGGACAGGTGTTCGCATGGCACTTTTGTAGCCAGCATTGCAAGAAATTTACATGCCAGATATGGTAAACATTCATGCTTCAGCCACCATTCCAGAGACATGCTTCCATGCTGATGATGCTTGTTAAAAAAATAGTGTGTTAATTAAATTTATGACTGAACTCCTTGGGGGAGTATTGTATGACTCCTGCTCCGTTTTACCTACATTCTGTCATATATTTCATGTTATAGCAGTCTTGGATGATGACCCTGCACATGTTTGTTTTAAGAACACTTTCACAGCAGATTCGACAAAACACAAAGAAGGTACCAACATGAGATTTCTAAGAACAGACACAGCTCTCAACCTAAGTTTAAGAATCAGAAGTACCTTCCAAAATCGGAGAGGGACAAGGTGTGGATAATGTTTTCGTACAACTTAACAGAGGAACACTCAGATGTGGAAACTACAGAGCCCCAACCATCAAAAAAGAAAATCAAGCTTCTGCTGGTGGCATCTGACTCAGATGATGAAAATGAATATGCGTCGGTCCGCTCTGCTTTGGATTATTATCAAGCAGAATCCGTCATAAGCATGAATGCATGTCTCCTGGAATGGTGGTTGAAGTGCATCTTTAGCGCATCTTTGGCGCACATAAATATCTTGCGATGCTGGTGTGACGTTGCACTCCACAATGTTTTATGGAAATGCACTTATGAGTATGAATATGATGTAACTGGAATATGCCTTATGCAAAAGATCTCTTGTAAGTTATCATTACACAGCTTATGATCTACTGAATATATTCCTATTTGTATGCATGTATCATTCTTGTATCTGAAGCTAGAAAGATGAAGTATAACTCTACAGTCCTATTGTAATTATGTAAAGTGTGGGCCATTAATGGTGGTTTAGAATCTTGATGGCTCCCACTGACTAGGACAATTGGTTGTAGATGGTTTATTTACCTGCAAACCTTCCTGTATGTACAGGCCAGCCCTGGAAGAACGGAGGCTGGGGTCTCAAAGGACATGTGAACATATCACATGATACTGTAATCCATCTTAAACCTGT
The DNA here is from genome assembly GCF_025201925.1 of Gopherus flavomarginatus. Taxonomy (NCBI): domain Eukaryota; kingdom Metazoa; phylum Chordata; order Testudines; family Testudinidae; genus Gopherus; species Gopherus flavomarginatus. The sequence goes on along the minus strand of NC_066626.1, from coordinate 17,926,782 downwards.
TGCTTTTCCTTTTAGCAGGAGGTGTGGGGACCCAGAGAGACAAGATTCCTGCCTGGTGCCAAAGCTATAAAAGAGGATGGAACAGAACAAAGGGAGTGGCCAGTCATGAGAACACCCCTGCTTTCTACCTAAGATGTCTGCTGGAACTAACAATGACTGTACTAGGGGAAAGGATTGGGCTCAGACTAGGAAGGATGCTAGCCTGTGAAAGCAGCTTATTGGAACATCTCTGAGGGTGAGATTTTACCTGTAATCAGTTTCCTAATGTATTAGGCTTAGACTTGTGTGTTTTTGCTTTATTTTGCTTGGTGATTTACTTTGCTCTGTCTGTTATTACTCAGAACCACTTAAATCCTATGTTTTATACTTAATAAAATCACCTTTGTTTATTAGTAAACCCAGAGTAAGTGATTAATACCTGGAGCAGCAAACAGCTGTGCATATCTCTCTGTCAGTGTTACAGAGGGTGGATAATTTATGAGCTTACCCTATATAAGCTTTATACAGAGGAAAACGGATTTATTTGGGGCTTGGATCCCATTGGGAGCTAGGTGTCAGGGTGCTGGAGATAGGTAACTTTCTGACCAATTAAAGTCTGCAGCTTTGGGGGTGTGGACCAGACCTGGTTCTGTGTTGCAGCAGACTAGCATGTCTGGCTCAACAAGGGTTCTGGAGTCCCAAGCTGGCAGGGAAAATGGGCTCAGAGGTAATTCCAGCACGTCAGGTGACAGTCCCAAAGAGGATCCCTGTGAACCAACCTGTCACAGTCGATTACAACAGTACTATGCGAATGCCTGTTCTCACTTTCAAGTGACATTGTAAACAAGATGTGGGCAGCATTATCTCCTGTAAATTGTAACCAAACTAGTTTGTCTGAGCAATTGGCTGAAGTAGGACTGAGTGGACTTGTAGGTTTTAAAGTTTTACATTGTTTTATTTTTGAATGCAGTTATTTTTTGTAAATAACTCTACATTTGTAAGTTCAACTTTCATTATTAAGAGATTGCACTACAAGCCTTGTATTACGTGAATTGAAATATACTATTTCTTTTGTTTTTTACAGTGCAAATATTTGTAATAGAAAAGAACTAAAAAGTGAGCACTTTACACATTGTACTCTGTGTTGTAACTGAAATCAATGTATTTGAAAACGTGGAAAACATCAAAAAATATTTAAATAAATGGTATTCTATTATTATTTAACAGTGCAATTAATCGCTTGACAGCCCTAGAATAAATGAATTTTTATGCCTACACAGTCTGGAAGATGAATTTACAAAACCAGGATATTTCAGATGAATGTAGCAAAACAATCTATCAACCCCAAAATTTCTCAGAAGCTAGGTGTCAAAGGCTGCTTCACCTTTTATAGAGACTTGTAGGTGATTCATACTGTTTAAAGCATCCCTTTTAACCAGAAAAATCTTGAACATGCTGTTAAACAAAATCCAGTCCAGGAAGTTACCTGTATTGTTTCCTTGTGTCATACCCAACAGCATTTGTCTCCCAAATTTTGGTTGCCAGAACCCGTACGGTATTCAGGAACAGAATGAAGTTCAGCTGTAAAATACAGAGAGGTATTACAGGGACACAAACAGTTAACTATCTTGCAGGCAGCTGTGCAAATTTTTGGAGGTTGAAAAGAATGTCATCAGTAGCATAGGCACGAAAACAATGAAGAACATTTTGCCACATAGGAAAACTTCAGCAAAGATAAAATGATATATTTCTGATCACTGGTCCAGGATCTTGCTTGGAAAAGTTACTGGTTCTGAAGTTCCTAGCCCTGGCTAGCTGTGAGATATCACACTTGGTTATCATGGATGGGTCAGATTTTCAGCTCCACGCCAAATGAAACCACTCCAGTTCTGACATGGGCTAAGCCATGAAAGTTAGATATTAGTGAGGTGTTAATGATGGGATCCCATGCTTTCCATCACTAAAAGCTTTAGGGCCAGGTTCATTGGCCTGGAGGCTACTCCAGAGGTGCAGAGTGGACTGGCTATCTGGGTGGGAGGAGGGAGGAATCCTTGAGTGGCAGAGAGATGATATAGACACTCCTATGTCAATCCTTCTTGGGTTTAGTGTAGGGGGAATAGCCTAGCAAAAGGGACCATGGCTGTGAGGGCCTTTTGGGGGCCATAGACACCATGTTTAAGTCACGCTGAGGACTAGGACAAATGCCCATTGACCACATGATCAGAGAGTTACAACAATGGCTTAATACCGCCTTAGGCCATCACCTCCCTGTGCACTTGTACTGAGCATAGTTCTGCCAGTTCAGTGACTCTGGGCCTAACTGCAGCTGTGCTTAACCTAGAAGCAGCTCAAACCACATCAGGATCTGAGCAGACACAAAAGCCAGATCAGTATAATGTTGTTTAAGGGCTGATGTCCTCAATCTGGCCAGGTTTACTGGAGTTGGCAGTAGCAGCGCTGATGAAATTGGACGAATCCCAGCTACCCAAAGCTATATGGCATTTCTTTCCAGCCCAGGAGGTTTGGGAGATACTGCACCTTAAAACAGGTCCCGCTGAATTGCCGGAGATTTTTTTTGGCATTGCTTGAGAACTGGACATAGTCAGCTCTAGGCTTCACACCAGTGTAATTTTTCTATGCATCACAGGTAGCCCTGTTGTCACAGTTTATTTCGCATTGTTTCCCTTGTACATACTGCTAGTGTTACTTATGTACATGCAGGGCTTTCATTTGCAAACCACCCATTTCAGGTGCAGCTTTGGCAAGACTTCTGTGGTGTAATTTTGAAATCCTGAGTACACCTGCTGCCTTTATTAGGCCTAGAAAGAATTTTCTATTCCATGTGCCTATTATCGCATCAGCTAAGCCCTCCCCCAGAATTGGCTGTTGATTGTGAACAAACAAACAATCAAATGGTCATAGTGTTGGTTGAAATTCTAGTGTGTATGCTGCCAGGGGATCATACAATACGCTGCCAAAGGGATGAAATTGAGAGTATAATGGGTCCTTTGTATCACTAATTGGAATCCCACTTGGTCACAACAGCGTATTGCCAGTGGAAACACCTGCAGTGAAAAAGGCCTGGGGTCCCTTATGGAGAACTTTCATCCACATGAATCAAACAGAAATTTGTCAGGAAACTTTCAAATCTGAGCTAACTGTCAGACCCTTTCTCCTCAAAGCCCAGCTAGTCAATGGGAGCATTTTCCCATTCACTTCGGTGGCTTTGCACTAGGCCTTTGTTGCGGCTGTGACCTCTGAAATAAGGGCAGAACATCTGAGAGGCAAGCTGGTCTTCGTGAAAGGCTTTGAAATTCCTTGTTCCTGTAGGTCCTTCAGAGGCTAAGTTCAGGACATTAATTCACATAGGGCCTGAGCCTGATTCTCCTGTAGTTTAAATCAGAAGTAATTCCATTGAAAATAATGGGGTGAGACCAGTGGCATGAGAGAAGAATCAGGTTAAGAATGGGACAGCATCATATATGAACACAGACAGTTCATTCATATATTACTGAGGCTGTAGGAACAGGGCTTGAAGAAAGGAAGCGCTCCCTGTGTTAAGCTTGGTAACTTTCATTACGCACATTACTGTCTCTTTCACCTTGAAACACAGTGAAAGATCCCAATTGACACCAAAAGAATGTATTGATTACACTCCAAATACTGCAGTGAAGTGGAGTATGCTGAAAAAGAGCACCTATCCCACTATTTTCTGGCAATTCCTTATTTCTACAGCAATTCTAAATAGTACACAGAACAGTATGCAGGGGGCTCTCACTCCAGTGTGCATAAAGATACCAAGGGATGTGACACATCCTCCAGCAATAGAACTTTTTAAAATCAAGCTTTCACATTTTTTCTAGCAGATAGTGCAAGCAGAGCTATTGGACATGAAGCAGGAATTAATTCTTTGACCTTCTATGGCCTGTGATTGCAGGTGGTCAGAGTAAATTATCACAATGATCCGTCTGGCCTTTAAAAAAATCTGTGACTAATTGCCCTGATTCCAATCTCATTTACACAAGTTCTGTGCTGCTGTATGTCACTGGCATGATGCTTCTTTACAATTAAGCCCCTCTTACACTATTACATCAATGTAAAAGACAATTTACACCCACTTCAGATGTAAAGAGATGAAGAGGGGCCGTAGTGTAAACACAAATCAGGTTCCATTGACTTTAGTGGAGTCACTCCTCTTTTACACCTATGTAAATTAGCCCACAAACAGCCCCACAATACTCACTAAAAGAAACAGGAAAAAGGTTTTGTCAGTCTGGATATTACTCTTTTTGGTTTCCTGGGTGTGTGCCTTTAAAAAAATCTGCTTCATCTCTCTTTGTTTTCATTTCTCTCACCCAGCTGTTGTGCTGCTTTGTTTGTTACTTGGTTTTCCTGCAATATTTCCAGCCTCATTTGAAAACAAACCAATGCATCAGATCTAATGTCTGCGTGGCAGAACTGGGTGGCTTTCGTACTCAGAGAGCAAACAGCAGTGTAAACTGTTATTCTTGGGCTTGAAAAGAAACCCCATGTTCTAGTCTAGAGACCTGACCTGTGTGTTTGATAATAAAAACTTGTTCTGTAATAGGATGGGGCACCAGTAATATTATTTCTATGTATTATAGCAGTGCTTAGTGGCCCCAGTTGAGACTGTCACCCCATTGTGCTAGGTACTGTACAAATACTGAGAGTATGTCTACACTACCATTGAAGGGGAATTGCAGCGCAGGTAAGTATACCTGTGCTAGCTTTAATCTAGCTAGTGGATCTAAAAACAGCAGTGAAGATGTGGCGGCACCGACTCTTTCATGGGCTGTACAAGCTGCCTGGAATCCTGAATAGGAAGGGGGTCTGTGTCACCACATTTTCACTGCTATTTTGGCATGAGAAATAGTAGCTTGCTAAATACAGGACCAGCACATACACGCCAGAGGAAGGGATAGCTCAGTGATTTGAGCATTAGCTTGCTAAACCCAGGGTTATGAGTTCAATCCTTGAGGGGGCCCCTTAGGGAACAGAAGTAAAAAATAAACCTGTCTGGGGATTGGTCTTGCTTTGAGCAGGGGGTTGGACTAGAAGACCTCCTGAGGTCCCTGATAACCTATGAATTCCCCAGACATTCTCTCAATGCATCTAATCCTCACTTTTCAAACCTCTTTCACTATCCTGGGTTCTCAATCCCACAGTTTTGTGATGCTGACAATCAAGTTGAAACTGCTAAGCTCATTCTCATTTGGGAAGCAAGCTGGTTTGGAAGCCAGATCTCCTATACCAACCTGTCATAACACTGAGTTTACTACAAATCTGTTTTGAGCCTAGTAAAAGGCATAGCTCTGGAAACCCACCAAAGTGTCATTTTGATAACAGTAAAAAAACTTAGTGTCAAGTGCAGAAGCGGCTAATAACGAGGGGCCATCTCTAGTACTTAGACTCAAGCACATTTCAATGAGCCATCTAAAAGCTTTAAATCACAGGTGATTCTGAAAAGTAGATTTTAATGTCTGGACAAATTTGACCATTTATTGCAATACCTCTCTTAAGACAAGAGATTCTGGCTATAGCTGCAGTGCTGCGGCCATTAATAGTGAATTTTTATGAGGATGAGGCAGCAGAAATAAGTGTGTCTCGAAACGAAGGAGACTGTAAATGTAAATATAACAGAAGAAGAATACGCTCTCCAAAGATTTTTTTTTTTTTTTTTTTTTTGCTTCTGCTGAAGCAAACAAAATTAACTGGATAAGGACACGTGTCCTGGTTACAGAAGCATCTTTGACAGGTTAGGCTGATGCACAATGAAAATTCAGTATGCAGCAGCCCTTTAAAAAAATCCAATTTTCATGTGTTTTTAAGGTGTCACATCAAGCTCTGCACAGTATATAGATGAGCTCAGCAGAGGTGTTGAAGTTAAAGCTACGCTGGTATGGATAAGAAGGGGCTATTGGCTGAGCGTTCTCTGGCCTCGTGGCTTTGGAATTCAATCCCAACTCAACGGTCCAAACCAGACCAAATCTGATCAGTTGAGATGAGCAAAAAGCGATCATGAAAATATCACAGTATTCTTTGTTCTGCTGGTGTAGAAAAGGAACAATGATTGGATCATTCCAAATTTTTTCTTTAACATTTTTATTGAATATTTTTCGTTTGGGGTTTTTACTTTTTTTTTTTTTTTTTTTTAATTTTTCCTTTCTCCTATTTCCCCCCCTTTCCCATGTTGCTAACAGGAAGAATGATAACATAAATCTCAAAAGCTTAAATAAACCCCCCCCAGTTTTGTTTTCTACGGTTGTTCAAAAGACCAGGACCATTTGAGAATAAAAAAATGTCATGATGGTTTCCAATTTCCTAAAAAGCCATTTTTTGACACTGCCCTCCCCCGTGTCTCTCCCCCACCATAAATTATCCAACCCACTCTAACTTTGCAGCATGCCGTGAGGATCAGTAGTAATCTTTATGCGTCCGACGAAGTGGGTATTCACCCACGAAAGCTCATGCTCCAATACGTCTGTTAGTCTATAAGGTGCCACAGGACTCTTTGCTGCTTTTACAGATCCAGCCTAACACGGCTACCCCTCTGATACTAGTAATCTCTAGTGAATTATTGGTGAGGAAAAGGTATTTAGGTTTTTAATATGCTGGGATTGCTGATGATGGGTTATACTGGATTGCATTGCTCCTCTTTTTTGGAATAATTTTGTATGTATTTTTAAGTTATGTCAGGGGAGTGTACAGATGCATTCTGTATAAATATAATATTTATTTTATGGGCCAGATTAATTAGTAGGATAATGGAGGCTTGTTTTCCCTATGCGTTGGTAAATGACAGTCTTTTTACTTCCGTATTTGAATAAATTGTTCAAGTGATTGTGTGTCAAAATTGGGCCATATACAGCGCATTAATGATATTTATGACGTATTGATTTTATATAAATACGGACATGAGATTCATCACATGAAATGCATGAAACTTGGCAGGTCCAGCTGCCGTATTAGTTTTATGTTTATTATTTGCGTGCCAAGTTATGGTCACAAAGACTCGTGCACAATAGGCAATGCTGCCACAGACTTGGGCCATTGTGGATACAAGCGCTACAATTCCAAAAGCAAAAGTGTGGCCCCATTAGCACTATCCCTTCTGAAGACTCTACCTTCATACCAAGCTCGCAGTAGTTTTAATGAGGGTTTCACACATGGAAGAGCAGCATGATTGGGCCCCTGGAGTCACACATCACTTTCCGATCTTCCTTGCCCCAGACTGTGCTTTTCAGACATTCCCTTTAACACGAAATGTTAAAGAGCTAAAATTCAGAACGAAAAAATGGGCACTGGGATTGAAACTACAAAGAAAATCTTTCATTTCCAATATCGGTTATGAAACATCAGTGCTGCCCATTAAGGCTTTCCTCCCTTTCCTGCTTTTCTGTCAAGCTATTGCCTGCACCGCACAATGTGTTGACAGTTGCTGCTGTAGTATGGTATTATGTCGGTAAGTTAGCGAAGGATGAGTTGTCATTGCCTAAAATAATAGCCAATTTATAACAAAAATGCAGAGGATTTATTTATCTTAAACAAAAAGCCTCTTGCTTGCGACACTAAAACGCGCTTTTCTCTTTATTGTGAGAGGTATCAACACTTAAGAGAGAAAAACTAATTTTTTAGGGGGGAGAAGGGACCACTCCTCCCCAGCAGCCTTCAGATGTACATGTGCCCCCTTTTCAAACGGGGCTGGAAAAGGAGCCTGCCCTGTACTCACAAGGCAGGGTTGGCTCCTGACACGCAGGGCTGGGCCCAGATCCCTGCTCTAGGTACACAGAGTCGTGTGCGTGTCACAAAGCCACTCACTCAAATATGGCCCAGCTGGTCATCACAAATGGTACTGCGGCCCTGTGCACCAGGTCGCAGCAGTGGGGTGGCTCAGTAAAGCAGGACAGAAGCTGCCACTGCCAGGTGAGTGTGAAGCAGGCTCAGGCTTGCTCTCCAGCTCTTTCCCTGCCCACCTCCCCCACCCCAGACCTTCTCTTCATGCAGGGCTGGGATTAGGGGTGCAGTGTCAGGTCAGACAGTGCTGCTGTGAGAGGTTAGTGCCTCCATGGCAAGGCAAGGAAGACGTGTACCCACTGAATAGGGAGGTACCACCAATGACCCATCTCTCTCCTCCCTTGGTTGCAAAACTGTAGCAAAGGATGAGGAAATGGTGTACGACAGATTAATTTTAGTGTGGTGAATAAAAGCAGCCACTTACTATAGATCTTTGATAACAGGGCTGCATTCTGGAGTTTCTTTCACTACAATATTAGGTGGTCGGCTTTGATTTCTAAGAGTACCCTCTCCCTGTAGGGCAGGTGTGCAAATATTCAGATGCATGACGGGCTGTGTGCAATGTGAATCTTCCTTTTCACCTTTCACACACAATGATTCAGGGTAACATTTTGGAAAGCACCTAAGTCTCATTTTCAAAAGTGACCTGGGCGCTTAGGCACCTAAGTTCTATTGATCTTTCCATGGGGACATACGGCTTGTCAACACTGACAGCTAGGCTGTGGCAAACCGGGGTGTGAAACTACAGTGCACAAGCCCAGCATGCACTAATTGTCTGTGGACCTTGCTACCACACACCAAAAGCTCCTTTGAGCCCAACAGACTAGTGTGCTGTAGATTTATACCCCAGCTTTCCACTAACTCTCCCAAGTACCGATGTCGCTTTTGAAAATGGGACTTAAGTGATTTTGAAAAGGTAACCCTTAGCCTACCATTGAATAAGACCATTTTTATCTGATCATAAACAAAGTGTTCTCAGTCTGGAACTAAAAAACAAGAAGCCATTAGAACTATTACCCTAAACTTTCCCCTTGAGGTTCAAAAACAAAATGTTGGATTAACTTTATTTTTAAATTGCTTTTCACTGTCACCCTTTGCTACACTTCTGGATGGGACCAATAAAGGAAGTGATTAAATCCTGACACAAAGGCAATTCTTATGTTATTCCTGGCCTGGACAGGAAGCACTGGAAATTCCATCAGAACATCTGTTTGCGGGCAAGTTCCAGCCAATTTTGTAGACTCGAGAGAGTTCAATAATTAGGAAAAGGATCCAAAATTTAAAGTGTTTATCTGAACGGAGTCTAACCTCTGACTCATCATTCATCCATCGCTAGGGAAAGCTTCACCTTGATCAGCTTCATTTCTTGAGTCACTTTTTCTGATAGATCCCCCGGGCTACTTTAGAGCCTAAGGTAACCTGCTCCTCAGGCCACGCTCCCCCGCCCCCCTTTCACTTCAGAACCTGTATCTTTTACAGCAAAGCCACAGAGTTTTTTTTTTTAAATAATCAGACAACCAATAAACCATTTACTCTACATTGCATGTATAAAACCTACCCCGATGGCTGCTAATATTGGTGCTTGGTAAATCCATTTGATAGCGCCGGCACTGAGCTCCCAGCATCTGTGATATCAACAAATACCTAGAGTTAAAATAATGACAACAGCAACAAACAATCAAAGGTTTGTGGGTTTTTTTTTAAGTTTTGTTTTTTCCCCATTGGCTAGAATGAGTCATGCTCATTTTGGAAGCATGTAGAAGAATGGGCCGCCATTTTCGGTCAGCCAAAAGAAACAGTCAGCGCTAGGTTATCAGTCTATCAAAAGACCAACAAAACCAGCCACATCATCACCATCAAAACAATCGTCCCAGCACTGGGACTAATTGCTTGCAATCGCAGAGTGAAAAGACAAGAGACTGAAAGCTCTGCTCAAGAGCTGATCCCGCCAGGGCACAGTTGAGACAGTAGTGGTTGCACAGAAGGGGTCATTCGCCAGTGCTGTCAAGACAGCATCTTTCATGAACGTTGACTGGAGACGTGGTTTTGAAGCAGGAAAAGCATGTCAGTCATAAGTTCAAGCTTCAGACTGATGCCAAAAAATGTGCTTGGCTGATAGATCAGTGACAGAGAGTGGAAGCGAAAACAAGACTTACCGATACAACCTAGATGGCCATATTAGACAAACATGCAGGGCTCTGATGACTAATGATGAGGGTACAGGGAATCAGAGTTTGTCTCTACAAAAACATAAGCCAAAATGATGCGATCCTTTACCTCCTGTTGCATGTTTTCTTTATATAAACGTAAGCATTACAGCTGTTTAGCTACTCTAGAGCAATGTACATACTTTACCACAAATGCTACAGTTGGGTCAGCTGTGGCTGCAATCATGTTAATGATAGAGGCCATGCCACTATTTGCTAAATGCAGATACCATGATTTTACAGGACTAACGTGTCAGTTTAGGGATAAGTTGTGAACTTTTTTTTCCTGCCGGGCCGGGCTTACACACATCCATTGGCCCATTGACATCAATGAGGTCCCAGTATGACTAAGTGCCCACCAGGCTGAGTTAGGGGGTCATAATCTAGCCCGTGGTTAGTAAATAATGCATATGAATTGCAAAGCACGGGTGCATCCATTTACAAGTAGTGATGGGCCTGGAGTGGCAAGTCTTAAGCAACATCAGGCCTTGTTTTAGGGCTATTTTATGAGCTCACTTCCCACTGAACGGGAGTATGTGTTGTCTGACCATCACAATCATTTTCTGTCTTACTCTATATGAGACTCTTAGCCCTTCAGGCTTGTCAACAGTGCCTTCTGCTCTCTAAAGGACTTATTTTCTTCCTTTTGTTGACAAAATAATGTCTGCAATATCATACCCACACAGAGACATGAAAGAATATCAACTGATTGGCATGCTGGACATGGTTTCAGCCCCTGTACAATAAGCAACATTTTAGTATGAAGCTACATTGCATATAAAGGGTCAAATGCTAAGCAAACACACCCAAAATACATCATTTGTGGTGTCTGCATGGCTATTTTTCAGCTGGAATAACTGACTTAATTGACAGTGGCTAGCACAGCTGAAACGCCTTTGACTTTTCATCAGAGCGCCACCCCATCTGTAATTGCATTGTCCAGTGCCCATGGCTGTCACATCGAAGCACTTCACAGTCTAATGCATTTATCCTCACAACAGCCCACTGAGGCAGGGAAGTGCTATTATCTACATTTGCTGGCTGGGGAAATGAAGCACAAAGAGACTAACTGACTGTTCCACAGTCGCACAGAATGCCAATGGCAAAGCGGGACCTTGAATGCAGGTCTCCCCACTCCTTGGGCAGGGGCCTTGCCCGCAGAGCAGAGCTTCAACTAGCGTCAAGCTGTGTTGAACCACTGACTTCAATGGAGTAATGCTGATTTACATCACCGGCTGTTCAGCCCACGTGTCGGTGATCCGCTTGCTAAAATAGATATTTAAAAACAATGGGATTTTCAATTCAAAAAAAGCCAGAAGAGTGGGAACTGGCTGGAGGCTATTTGCTGCTCATAGTGGGGGTTTAAACATCAGTAGCATTCCTTCTAAATGCCTGTGCCTACACAACTTATGTGGACTACTTTATAGTCTTTAAAAGTTTGCTTCTTTCGGTACGGAAGGTAGCTCTGTGGAAAGGAGCCCGACGGATAGCCCTAGAGACTGAAGTCACTAACTGAACAAGATGAGAGACAGCTACTGGAAGCTGGTTCCTTTTGAGTGCTGTTGAATGACCTCTGTGAAGTCAGTTGATGGTCTCCAGCCAATTTCAAGTTAGCAGATGCCCATATCACAAAAACCACCCGAGCAATTGACATCTTTACTGGAAGACTCAGCAGCGAGGGCAAGAACTGACTCACCCATCAGGGTGGGGGGTGGGAGGACATCTAACGTAATGAACACCAGTGAAAATGAGATAGGAGCTAAAGCTAAAATAGGGAAAGAACAAGATAAAAATTACTTAGACAAGTTAGATGTCTTCAAGTCAGCAGGACCTCATGAAATACATCTTAGATTACTCAAGGAGCTGACTGAGGAGATTTCTGAGCCATTTCATGATTATCTTCAAAAACTCAAGGAAGATGGGAGAGAGTCCAGAGGACTGGAAGAGGGCAAATATAGTGCCAATCTATAAAAGGGGGAATAAAGACAACCTGGGAAATTTCAGACTCATCAGTTTAACTTCAGTACCTAGAAAGATAATGGATCAAATAATCAATTTGTACTTTTCAGTTATTTTCATAAAGAAAGATGGTCATTGGTAACCATTACAACATGTTACTTGCAATTAAATGTAGCCGTTATGTTAAATTTGTTGCTTCTTTTTGGTAACCAGAAGGATATAAAATATCTACACATATTTATTGAAGCAATTACATAGCTTAATTTATTCAGACTCTTAGTTTTTCTATTTTTTAATCAGTTACAAAATGGTGAATGATGCATCTCTTACTTACTAGACGATTAATTTTTATTTATGATCCGCCAAGTTTTAATTAGATGGAAATTAAAATCTGATTAAAATGCACACTTTTTTATTTACTAAATAAAACTACCTTAAACGTGTTGGATACATAAGAAAAAGTTTGTCAAAGCACATTTTGCATTTAAAACTAACTGCTTTATTAAACAAAGGAGGTATTATCCATAGTTAATTAATTGAACGGCTTGTTTCTGGTCACCATATCCTTCTTGATTTTAGTACTAGTAGATCTCTCTCTCTCACATCTTCTTTTTTATTCACAGATTGCAAGAGGAAAACAATATTGCTTGCTTTTTCAACTCCCAATTGGTTTCTTAACCTTGAATGAACTAGCCATTGAACTGAATTAGATCAATAAACTGAAATGGAGGAATATTCTCTTTGCACTGGCAGAAGGGGCTACTGCTGTCAAAAGCTGAGTTAGCACTTCAAACACACACTTCTTTCAAGTGCTTAGCCAGTGACTTCAAGCAGTTCAGGGTTTGACTTTCTTAAAATCGAGGCAGCAAACTTGTACCATTTAATAGTTTTTGTATTTTATTTTAATAGATTAGAATAAATTTAGGCCTTAACATCGATTGTCAATTTGAAATTTCAATGTAAATAGGTTTATATTTTAAAAAGAAACCTGGATTTAAGTATTTAAAATTTGATTTTTTTTAAAAGTATCACCAATTTGTATTAATCTTGTCTCAAAGTGACATGATAATAGGCTACGGGGGACTTTGTTCTAGGACTTGTCTATATGGCAAGTTAGTGCACAGCAAGTTGGGGTGTAAATCGACAGCACACTAGCCTTCTATGCACTAACTGGCCCTGGGAACCCTGCTACCACACATGAAAAGCTCCCTAGTGCCCTTTGACATGAGTGCGTTTACTGCAAAGAAGCAGAGTCCACATGGTGACTTATGACAGGGCGACACTTACAGATGTAGAGCACTTTGAGTTAAACCAGCTTTCATAGAGCGCAATAAGGAAAGCGCTACAATCTGTCCACACTGACAGCTGCAAGCGCACTGGTGTGGCCACATTAGCAGCTCTTGCAATGGCCACAGAGAGTAGTGCATTGTGGTTGCTATTCCAGCATGCAAGTGGCTGCAACATGCTTTTCAAATGAGGGGGTGGGGTGTGACAGGGAGTGTGTTCTGTGTATATGGGGGGAGAGAGAGTGGGTGTTTGGGGGGCTGAGAGAATGTCAGCATGCTGTCTTGTAAGTTCAGACAGCAACAGACTCCCCGCCTGCCCGCCTCTCTCTCTCACACACAGCATTCCACAGTAATGGTTGCTTTGTCTCGGAGCAGACAAGCAAGCCGGCTTTCAGAAACGGAGCTTTCAAAGGGCATATCGGCATGCCTGCAGTAATTCCAAAACAGTGAGAAGAGTGGCCACTTGACTTAAGGGGATTATGGGATGTTTTCAGGGGCTGATCAGAGCGCAGTAATGCAATGCCTCATTCACACTGACACCTGGGCATTTCAGCCAATGCGCACCAAGTGTTAATCTTCTCATGAAGTGGAGTACCAGGAGCGCTGTAGCCCTGGATTCAGAGCACTCTATGTGCCTTGCCCGTGTGGACAGGTAGTGAGCTAGGGCGTCCGGGGCTGCTTTAATGTGCTCTAACTAGCAAGTGGAGCCAAGCCCCTAGTGTGCAGAAAGCTAGTGCGCAGTAGATTTACACTCCAACTTGCTGTGCACTAACTCGCCACATAGACAAGCCCTTAGCCTTTGCCTCCAGAGTCTTCCCACTTCATAAGAGACGTGAGTTAGTAAAAGATCTCAGCCCATATTTCCTTCAGGAATGCTGCCTTCCTGAACAAGGAATATGGAAACCTTCATTGTGTTGAGTGTTCTCCCTCTTCTTTCTTTGCTTAAATTCTGCTAGGCAGCATTGTTTGAATCGCAGCCGATCTGAATCATAGAACCATAGGGTTAGAAGGGACCACAAGGGCCATATGGTTATTGACCCTTTGAGTCCCTCAATATCCACTGGCAAAGTGTTCACCGTCAGTAACTACAATGGTTACCATGCCTGACAAACTCATTATGCATAACAGCCTTTTGCCATAATATTTATCTAAAGAGTATCTTGTAAGCTACCATATGGAAACTGGTGACACTGTGGTCATTAATATTCTTGTGTGAAATACGTTAAGTCCAAGCAATCCAAGCAGAGATGATAAGCAGATTTGTCCTAGAGAAAGGAAGGTATATGAACCAGTCTGCCAGCATCAAGCTTTGCGAGCCAGTGGATAATGCATTTGCCTCTGTGGTAAACAGAGTCATCAAGTTAATAGGTGAAGGAGAAAACAGCATGACTTGATTACAAGCAAAAGACACAGATAGAGTAATCAAACCAGCAGGAAAAGGGCTCCAGTTTGTTGGAAAACAAAAGAGCATGACTGGAGTCTGAACTCCAGGCTCTGAAGGCAAAGACAATGAACTTCAGGGAATATAAGGAGAAACAAAAAGACATTCTGATTATCCAACACTTTAGGGACTGAGAGACCTGTGCTCTTTGAATCTGTGAAAGATGGAATCCCGCAGACACGTGGGCTGAGGGGGATGAGAACTGACTCAGTAAGAAATTGCCTGAAACCACGATTGTGATCTGCTATGTTGTAGACACGGGCAAGCGTGTTTTACTTGCAACCACTGTCTGTTTCTATTATCCTTGGTTACTATCATTTAAATCACCGTTCTTAATTAATAAACCTTTGTTTCATTTTAGCATAAAATCATCTCAGTGCGGTGTATTAAAGTGCAGGTCCTCTGCTAAATTAACAGGCTGAGGTGTGCACCCTCTCTCTGGAGGCAGTGGACTTGGCAGTTTTTGTGTTTCCAATATTAGGGGCCGGATACTGCTCTTCCAGGGGGTTGGGAACTAGACAGCAATCCGCAATGCCAGGCTGAGACTGGCAGAGTCTCGAGGAGTTTGCTGGGGAGGTAGACAAACTGCTGACACACAGTGTTAGCTCCTGGAAAGCTTTCTCTTGCTGAGGCAGAGGGTAATACAGTGGCTTACAGTTCTGGACGCCGTGACAAAACATTCCAATGGCCAACTTCAGTGATACTGAAACACAGGAATTGTGATGAGAATGCCATCTGCTAATGAAGACACATTGAAATAAAATCTCTGGCTCATGTAAATCCAGAGGTAACACAAGACACTCTGAGCCAGATGCTGTTCTCCACTGCATAGGGGTACCTCTGGAATAACTCCATCAGCAGAGTGACTCCATGGATACATTAGTGCAACAGGGATCACAATCTCTCCTTGCTTAGTAAAAGAACTCTCAAGCTATCTATGGAAATTGACACACCTTTCAATACCTGCCAGTGGAGAATTACTAGGTTTTGTTTTGCTTTTTAACAGTAGTCAGAGATTCTTGCTAACAATTTTGAGTGGATGAAATGATTGCTGTGAGTCAGAATGTGGGAGACAGAAACTTTCAGATACTCAATCTAGTATTTACTGAAAACAAAACAAAAAAATCCTGTATCAGCCTTGTAAGAAAAGATAAATGGTGACATCCTGGGTGAAAAGGATGCTGGTAGTGAGCGACACTTCAAAAGAAACTTCACCAGCATCCTCTGCCAAAGATCAAAATGGAATGACCGATATTGTTCCTCCCACTATAAGGAAACTGAGCAACTTACAGAAAAGTTGGTGCCTTCCATTAGTTTTCTTTCACTCAAAATAACAGAGCACATGGGCTGATCAGCATTTTTTCAATTTCACTGAAATTCCAAATTTTGAAATAAAAAAAATTGAGTTGGACAAACTTTTGAATTGAAAAAGAAACCTGATGAAATGCTTCTCATCTCTCCCCTGCCCCATTATCCCTATATAGCACCATGATGGGGTAAAAAATCAGTAAGGAAAGTTCCCGTATGCATAGAGTAATTTGCTACTGTTGTGCCAAAGCATGGGAGACATTTGGAGAAGTCAAAGGGTGGCCATTCACACTGGAGTGCAGAGTTCTGTGAATGAGCAACAGAAGGGAGAGCTGCATGCTGCGGCTGAATAAACAGCCTCTGACTTTTGTGGTGCATGCACAGAGAAAAGACCAGAAGTATTTAATGGTGGTTTATAAGCTCTCCTTGCTTTCATAAGAAGAACACCACAATATAAGTGTTCATGATTTTCATTGGTTGACCATATCTATCCGAAGCTGTTCCAAAGGCTGTAAATTCAAAGGTTAAGAACATAAGAATGGCCATACTGGGTCAGACCAAAGGTCCATCTAGCCCAGTAGCCAGTCTCCCAACAGCAGCCAGTGCCAAGTGCCCGAGAGGGAATGAACAGAACGCTCTATCCCCTGTCGCCCATTCCCAGCTTCTGGCAAACAAACGGTTCTGAACATCTGTACGTCCCACTGACAGCAGTCTGAGGGGTGAGTGCTTGAGCACCTTTGAAAATATATCAACAGGTTCATGATACAATTTATTAAAAAAAAAGACACAGTTCCAACAGAAGAGCAGGTTGCTGAATGAGCAGATCACTTATTTATATGCCTAAATATGGGCTTTGAAGGATCCAGGTTTCAATATTTTTGGCCCAATACTCCTAGGCAGAAGCTCTATTAAGAACATAAGAACGGCCCTACTGAGTCAAACCAAAGGTCCATCCAGCCCAGTATCCTGTCTACTGACTGTGGCCAATGCCAGTGCCCCAGAGGGAGTGAACCTAACAGGTAATGATCAAGTGATCTCTCTCCTGCCATCAATCTCCACCCTCTGACAAACAGAGTCTAGGGACACCATTCCTTACCCATCCTTGCTAACAGCCATTAATGGACTTAACCTCCATGAACTTATCCAGTTATCTTTTAAACACTGTTATAGTTCTAGCCTTCACAACCTCCTCAGGCAAGGAGTTCCACTGATTGTGTGCTGTGTTTTAAATCTGCTGCCCATGAATTTTATTTGGTAGCCCCTAGTTCTTATATTATGGGAACAATTAAATAACTTTTCCTTATTCACTTTCTCCACACCACTCATGATTTTATATACCTCTATCATATCCCCCCTTAGTCTCCTCTTTTCCAAGCTGAAAAGTTCCTAGCCTCTTTAATCTCTCCTAATATGGAACCCGTTCCAAACCCCTAATCATTTTAGTTGCCTTTTTCTGAACTTTTTCTAGTGCCAGTATATCTTTTTTGAGATGAGGACACCACATCTGTACGCAGTGTGCAAGATGTGGGCATACTATGGATTTATATAAGAGCAATAAGATATTCTCCATCTTATTCTCTATCCCTTTTTTAATGATTCCTAACATCCTGTTTGCTTTTTTGACCACCTCTACACACTGCATGGACGTCTTCAGAGAACTATCCACAATGACTCCAAAATCTCTTTTCTGATTAGCTGTAGCTAAATTAGCTCCCATCATATTGTATGTATAGTTGGGGTTATTTTTCCAATGTGCATTACTTTACATTTATCCACATTAAATTTCATTTGCCATTTTGTTGCCCAAACACTTAGTTTTGTGAGATCTTTTTGAAGTTCTTCACAGTCTGCTTTGGTCTTAACTATCTTGAGCAGTTTAGTATCATCTGCAAACTTTGCCACCTCACTGTTTACCCCTTTCGCCAGATCATTTATGAATAAGTTGAATAGGATTGGTCCTAGGACTGAGGAACACCACTAGCTACCCCTCTCCATTCTAAGAATTAACCATTTATTCCTACCCTTTGTTCTCTGTCTTTTAACCAATTCTCAATCCATGAAAGGACCTTCCCTTTTATCCCATGACAGCTTAATTTACGTAACAGCCTTTGGTGAGGGACCTTGTCAAAGGCTTTCTGGAAATCTAAGTACACTATGTCCACTGGATCCCCCTTGTCCACCTTTGTTGACCCCTTCAAAGAACTCTAATAGATTAGTAAGACACGATTTCCCTTTACAGAAACCATGTTGACTTTTGCCCAACAAGTTATGTTCTTCTATGTGTCTGACAATTTTATTCTTTACTATTGTTTCAACTAATTTGCCCAGTACCGACATTAGACTTACCGGTCTGTAATTGCCAGGATCACCTCTAAAGCCCTTTTTAAATATTGGTGTTACATTAGCTATCTTCCAGTCACTGGGTACAGAAGCTGATTTAAAGAACAGGTTACAAACTACAGTTAATAGTTCCACAATTTCACATTTGAGTTCTTTCCAAACTCTTGGGTGAATGCCATCTGGTCCTGGTGACTTGTTACTGTTAAGTTTATCAATTAACTCCAAAACCTCCTCAAGTGACACTTCAATCTGTGACAATTCCTCAGATTTGTCACCTACAAAGGATGGCAAAGGTTTGGGAATCTCCCTCACATCCGCAGCCATGAAGACTGAAGCAGAGATTTCATTTAGTTTCTCCGCAATGACTTTATCATCTTTACGTGCTCCTTTTGTATCTCGGTCGTCCAGGGGCCCCACTGGCAATACCGGATTTACAATGGCACCACTGGAGCCGGGCCCACGCTCCAAAGGGGCCCTGGCCCAGCCTCTCTTCTCTTGGAAGCTTGGTGCTGCTGTGCCCAGGGCTCTGTCCTGCTGTTGCATGCAGCCGGTAGCAAAGCTCCCCCTCCCCTGCCTCTTACTTACTCCTCCTGCTCTCACTCACTCTACCTGCTCCCAATCAGCTGTTTGTGGGGGAGAGAGCAGCAGCAGAAGCTTCCGCTGCCTGGACCCCGGGTAGGGAGAGTTTGTTTCTCTGGAAGGAAATGATTTTTTTTTTTTTTTTTTTTACAGGCTGTCCCCATTTCCCAGATCTTCCTCCCCATCCTCCTCCCATGGTGCCCCCTGCCCTGCCCGGGGTCCCCTCTCCCCCTCAGTTCCCCCCTCCCATTTCCCAACTCCTTGCCCCTGGTGCCCTGTCCTTGCTCCAACTCCTAATGGGGGTGAGGGACCTTCTACAGCAGCACCCATGTCCTTCTTCCCAGCTCCAGCCTGGGCTAGAGAAGGAGCCTTACTGTCCCTCCAAGTCCTGGGAGCATTGGGTGGCTTAACAGTAGTGAGGGAAATACCCCTTCCAACAGCAGCTGCTGTCCCCTGAAGTGTGCAGGCATTGGGGGTCGGGGGGGCCTTAACACTGCACCCCCACCTTTACTCATCCCCCACCGCCATATCAGGGAGAGCGGTAAACAGTTATTGCATCACCAGAATTCACAAGTTTTCTTTAGCTGAAAGAGGTCACAGAACATTGCAAAAAGAGAGCAGTGCCTGGTTTTCCCCTCAAAAGGATAATTACTGAAGGCAAAGTGATGATATATTTTGTGAGGGAGGCCATGGAAAATTCAGTCCTCTACCCCATCTGTTCCTCGGCATTGGACATTTAATAACGTTCAGGAGAGAGAGGAGGAAGTGGAGAAGAGGGGGGGCAGGGCCTTGAGAATGGGGGTGGAATCAAGGCATACCCCCTCCAGCCCCCTGCTGTGAACTGCTCAGGGCAGGGGGCTGGGTGCATCTCCACAACCCCAGCCCGCCTCCCAAGCCCTGATCCCTGCACCCCCCCCACACAATTTCCAGCCCCCTGCCCTGACTTCTGCACCTTCCCATGACCTCAGCCCTGACTCCTGCACCCCCCCAAATCCCCACCCCCACCCTGAGCACCAAACGGGAGCTCCTGCACCCTCCCCCTCAACATACCCAGCTGCAACCCTCGCACTGAATGGGAACTGCCCCAGGTAAGCGCTCCACACCCCAACCTCCTGCCCCAACCCTGAGCCCCCTCCCTCATTCTAGCTCCTGACCAGACCCCAACTACCAGCCTGCTCCTGCACCCTAACTCTCTTCCAGACCCTGCACCCCCACCCTCAGCTCGGTACAGAGAGAGGCAAAGAGAATGGGCTAGAACCAGGGAGAAGGTAGGTAACCACTCTATGTGGGCAGGGGTGAGGGGGGGATCCTGTTTACCCCCTCCCCAGCCCTGCTGTGCTTGCAGTTTACTCCCAGCCCCTCCCTTGCTCCAACGACCAACCCTAGCTCCTGCCCCACTGTGTTTTTGCTCCCAGCCCCTGCCTTGCTCCAAGTCAGCAAGGACTAATCCTGCCCCCATGTCCCCCTGTGCTCATCTCACCCTTGGCCCCTCCCTCACTCCAGCTCGGGACCAATCCTTCCCCCACACGCACCATGCCCAGCTGTCAGGGTGGATAAAAATCAATGACTTAAAAAAAAACAGATTTTTAAAATTTAAATAGTTTCTCCCCCTCAAAAATCCAATCAAAGATAGTTTTAATTAAGATACATTATATCATGGAATAGGGATTATAAATTATGATTCTATAGTATAAGACAAGATATTCATGTAATGTTTGAGAAAAGTTTTGTAAATGAGTTCTAATAGTTCATGGCTTATTATGCAGACAAAACTACACAGGATCGTTTCAGGGGGTAAGGCAAAGATGACTCATTTATTATGATAAAAATTTGATCTATAACCACTAGCTAATACCTTAATATATATATACACACACACACACATACACACGCACGCACACACACACGCACACCAGATGTTCTACAGCTGCTGTATAGTTACCAGTCCTGAACATAGCTTGAGTTCATGGCTTGAGTTCACAGCTTGGGATCGGAGCTTGTAGCGGCTAACTGAGCAGGAAAGCTGGGCACAAGAAAGGCTGGGTCTGCCCTCCCATGTTGGCAGCAGAACGTTACCCTTCCAAGTCTTCCATCTCACCCATCCTTTCTGTAGGCTTTAGTTTGAATCCAGAGTCTATAGGTCTTGCTGTGTCACGCTGCCTCTGGGTTCGGTGTGATTGATCATCTGTCAATTGCAGACGTGACTTTCAGCCTGGCTTTGATCTTCCTTCTATTGTACCTTTGTTCTTTTCTTCTTAGGGTGGACTCTTCTTACTTTGTTAGGGCTTTTGTCTGCATCTTCAACCATTGGTGTTTGAACTCTGTTTCATCAGGACAGGCTGGTGCTGGAGGTTGAGTCCATCATCCATACATATCTCATTCACACATTTAAACTAAACTAATAAGATTATAGCAGGGTTTTGCAAAAATGAAGGTTGCAGCAAGCTTTTACAAAATGGAGTGAGCATTGTAAAATGGAGTTTGAATTACAATATGGCAAACAGTGAACATAAGTTGACAAGTGTAGTGAATGGCAAACAGTTTATAGGAGTTACAATGTAGGCAAGTGTAATGAATGGCAAACAATGAACAGAAGTTACAATCCTGAAACAGTGCAAGTCTCAGTGATTTAAGCAGGAATTGGATTGACAGTGAAATTTACAAGGGCAACTGGCTGAACAGCTATGGCTCTTAACAAGCATCTTAATTGCCAATTAGCCAGTTATTGGGGTAACTGGTTTTATGAATGAATGTTGTTTCATTCATAAAACTTTACTTATGAAGTTACATTAGTAAAGTGAACAATTAAAAACAATTTCATTCAACAGTTCTACAGGCTTAGGGACCCAATCTTACGGAGTTCCACAGACTTCTGTACAGATTATTTAGGTCAATTTTTCTATCTACCCCATGGGTCTCAATGCTCAGAAGATACCATCAGAGATGCTTAGTTTTGTAGTTCTCAAACTGTGGATTTGTGTCTCCAGAGGTAACATGCTTGTGAATAGCAAAAATGTTTTAAAATAAATAAATAAATAAATAATGTATAGATGTGAGAAATAACAGACCTCAACTCTACTGTCCCTCTGCAAATTTGTGTACACAGGGTCAACCCTTTACCTCTCTTTAAAAGTGAAAAGTTTCAAAAAGTTCAATGAATAGAAGATTGTTGGGGGCAGAATAGATCTGGATAAGAAGTCCGGAGATAAATGTGAGAAGTGAGGGACATATTTTTTTTTGTTAAAATATTATGTTTGCTGTTGAAGGAAAAAAATCCAGAATACTTCACGTTATTGTTTTAGTTAAATAAAACAATTTAAATGTTTGTCTGGTGACGTTTTCCTCCTAATACAGCCTGGCAAGAAAATCCTCCAAATACTAATGATTAATCTGTTCAATTGGAGATAGTTTGCCTCCCAATGACTTCGTAAATATCTGCTTCACTTACCTTTGGTAAATGAAATAACTAATCATTCATTTTCTGATATAGCTGTAAAACTAAATCTGAAAAGTTTTCAAAATAAATCACGGTTTAAAAATGTATAGTGTGTACCTTCTAAAAATGAAACCTACCGCTATCTCTGAGTTGTGAAGAATGTGTTTTAAGGTTATAACAACCAACAAGAATGCACTTTTATGTAGAAACCCATGATTAAATCAAGTCTTTCTAACTAGTGATTTAAATCATGATTTAAATCAAATCCACCCTGCCCGCTGTGCTCTTGTTCCCAGCCTCTTCATTCCTCAGGGGGGCCCACAAATATGTTTGGCGCCAGGCGCACAAAAAGTTTATCCGGCTCTGTCCACTGGTTGTTTAGCAGGCTTCCTGCTTCTGATGTACTTAAACATTTTATTACCTTTTGGGTTTTTGGTTAGCTGTTCTTCAAACTCCTTTTGGGCATTTCTTATTATATTTTTACACTTATTTTGGCAGTGTTTATGCTCCTTTCTATTTACCTGACTAGGATCTGACTTCCACTTTTTAAAAGATGCCTTTTTATCTCTCACTGCTCCTTTTACATGATTGTTAAGCCACAGTGGCTCTTTTTTAATTCTTTTACTGTGTTTTTTAATTTGGGGTATACATTGAAGTTGGGCCTCTATTATGGTGTCTTTGAAAAGTGTCCATGCAACTTGCAGGGATTTCACTCGTCACTGTACCTTTTAATTTCTGTTTAACTAACCTCCTTACTTTTGCATAGTTCCCCTTTCTGAAATTAAATGCCACAGTGTTGAGATGTTCTTCCCACCAGAGGAATGTTAAATGTTGTTATATTATGGTCACTATTTCCAAGCGGACCTGTTATAGTTACCTCTTGGACCAGATCCTGCGCTCCACTCAGAATTAAATCGAGAATTGCCTCTCCCCTTGTGGGTTCCTGTACCAGCTGCTCCAAGAAGCAGTCATTTAAAGTATCAAGAAATTCTGTCTCTGCATTTCGTCCTGAGGTGACATGTACCCAGTCAATATGGGGATAATTGAAATCCCCCACTATTATCGAGTTCTTTATTTTGATAGCCCCTCTAATCTCTCTTAGCATTTCATCGTCACTATCACTGTCCTGGTCAGGTGGTTGATAATAAGATCCCTACTGTTATGTTCTTCTTAGAGCATGGAATTACTGTCCATAGAGATTCTATGGAACATGGGGATTCATTTAAGATTTTTACTTCATTTGATTCTACATTTTCTTTCACATATAGTGCCACTCCCTCCCCGCCCTCCCTCCGACAACCTGTTCTGTCCTTCCGATATATTTTGTATCCCGGAATGATTGTGTCCCATTGAATCCTGTGGCACCTTATAGACTAACAGACGTTTTGGAGCATGAGCTTTCGTGGGTATTCCCCCACGAAAGCTCATGCTCCAAAACGTCTGTTAGTCTATAAGGTGCCACAGGATTCTTTGCTGTTTTTACAGATCCAGACTAACACGGCTACCGCTCTGATAGTTGTGTCCCATTGATTGTCCCCAGTCCACCAGGTTTCTGTGATGCCTATTATATCAATATCCTCCTTTAACACGAGGCACTCTAGTTCACTCATCTTATTATTTAGACTTCTAGCATTTGTGTACAAGAACTTTAAAAACTTGTCACTGTTTATTAGTCTGCCCTTTTCCAATGTGTCCGATTCTTTTTTATGTGAATGTTTCTCATCTGATGTGGCCCTTACATTATCCTCTTCCATCCTCTGCTCCTGACTAGAACCTAGAGAATCTCTATCAATAGACTCTCCTCTAAGAGAAGTCTCTGTCTGACCAACACGCTCCGCTGCAGCAATCGACTTTCCCCCATTTCTTAGTTTAAAAACTGCTCTGCAATCTTTTTAATGTTAAGTGCCAGCAGTCTGGATTCACTTTGGTTTAGGTGGAGCCCATCCTTCCTGTATAGGCTTCCCCCATCCCAACAGTTTCCCCAGTTCCTAATAAATCTAAACCTCTCCTCTCTACACCATCGTCTCATCCACGCATTGACACTCTGAAGCTCTGCCTGCCTACCTGGCCCTGCACGTGGAACTGAGAATGCTACCATAGAGGTCCTGGATTTCAGTCTCTTTCCTAGCAGCCTAAATTTGGCTGCCAGAGCGTCTCTCTTACCCTTCCCTATGTCACTGGTACCTATGTACCATGACCACTGGTTCCACCCCAGAACTACACAAGATTATCTTGATGCCTCGAGAGATCTGCAACCTATTAGTGGAAATATACCAATAAATCCAGTCATGGAATTCAAAAAAATAATTATGTCAGGGCAAATCAGAGATTTGTGTAAGCTCCTCCAGAGAGGGGATGCATATTAGCTGCTCACTTGCACATGCACCAAATCTGGTCCTATCTGGGGACCGAAGATCAGGCCCTGTACATCTTTGGAATATTTTACTCTGTGACAGCTGGGTCCATAATTCAGGTTTCAAAGGCATTTTTTTTCCCCACCTTGATGTGTTGCATGAAGGAAAGTGGCAGGGAGAGGCTTAAACATGGGTTCAAAATGCACCCACAGAAACTGCACTCCAAGCATTGTGACCCGGCACATGGGGTCACATCGCCACTTAGGTTTGGTGACTCATGCTGTGCCCTTGCAAAACAGCAGCCCTCTAGTGGTCAAGCCTGAAAATAACACTTGCAATTGCCAGCAGGAATGGGAATAGTGGCTTCTTTATAGGATTTTCACATCAAAGCTTCATAGACATCTTCTACATTAAAGGAGCAGCTACCCTTTGTTTCCTGTAGAGGTACAGCTGTCTCTCCTCGGCGATGATGTTTTTCATTAGCCACCACGGATTTCACTGCTTTCTTCCTTACCACAGACTTTAAGTGCAATGAATCTCATCACACAATGGAAAGAAGGTTCTAAGATGGGTTTTTTTTTATAGTTTGTATGTTTTATTGTAAAACTAGAGTTCCACTGTTGATTTGCAGGGGGGATCTTTATATGTGTCCTTTAAGGTGCCTCAGTTAAAAGCCCCATCACGGTCTGGCTGCTTGGCCCTCATGTGGATGCACAAGGAAAGGATGCAGGGCACATTTCCCCTCCCATCTGGTCTCCATGTTCATGAACCAGACACAATGTATCTGATGAGCACATGCCCAGCTCCCCTTCTGGGATCCTCACAGATACTAGCTGCCGTGTGGGGAGAAGGGTATGCAGAATTTAGGGACATGGTCCTACAGCCATCACTGTGCACCAGCAAGCACAGCTAGGTGGGAATGGGAGATTGGGGGGGTGAGATATTACATCTCTCCCTGGGTGGCGTACTTACCATGCCACGTATGCTGCCTGAAAGCCCCTTTCCCGGTGATTTCAATGCAGGCGTAACACAGCAGCTTCTGTCGTACGCATTTTCAGACCAAATTCTGCACTTCCCTGGACTCATGCTCAGAGCATCTAAGGAGAGGGTGAGAAAAAGGTGGCTCAAAGCCACCTTTCCAAACTGCTGATACTGGAGCGATCCCTTAAGGGCACAAATCATCTAAAGTGTTGTGTGTTCTGCTCCTAGCTCTGTTACACCATTCTGCAACTGCTAGCAGCAACTAACTCCAACAGCCGGTGATAGGACCCTAGATGGGGCGGGCTCCAAGTTACTACAGAGAATCCTTTCCCAGATGCCTGGCCGTTGGGTCTTGTTCAGTGTCCAACTGATCACCATATTTGGGGTCAGGAAGGAATTTCTCCTGGATCAGATTGGCAGAGACCCTGGGATTTTTTGCCTGTCCCTGAAGCATGGGGCATGGGTCACTTGCAGGTGTAAACTATGTAAGTGAGAACTCGAAGTCTTTAAATCATGCTTTGAGGACTTCAGTAACTCAGCAAGAGGTTAGGGGTTTATTACAGGAGTGGGCAGGTGAGGTTCGATGGCCTGCAAGTCAGACTAAATCATCGTGATGTTCCCTTCTGGCCCTAAAGTCTATGAGTCCCCACCTTTCCCTGCTCCCAACATACCTCTGACACAGGGGGAGGGGACTGTGGGCGGCCTATGGAAATGTTCACTTCATACTACTCAGGGGGTGTTTTACATTCAGGGAATCAGTGATGCCCCTTTAGGTCAATACAAAGCAGTTGAAATATAGTCAAGGATCTGGTCCAATATCTCAAAAAGAAATTTGGGAGTGGACCCAGACATTCCAAATCCCCTATCACTAGGGTGACCAGACGTCCTGTTTTTAAAGGGACAGTCCACTATTTCAGCTCTCCTGAAGGTGTCCCAACTTTTTCTTAAAAACAGGAAAATTGTCCTGTATTTTCTGTCTCCTCACCTACTGGCAGGTCCTGCTACTGGCCGGATCCCTGCTCTCCAGCTGCCCGCCCACCCACCAGCAGTAAGTGGGGAGGTCCAGTGGTTGACGATTGGGGTGGGTGTGCAAGGCTGGCGGAGGGGCAAAGCTGCAGCGCATGGAGCTGGTTGCTCTGTCAGCGCAGCCCACGCTGTATGTCGGCTCTCAGCAAGCAGGACCCACCCACCCCCCATCCTGTTTGCAGCCGATACTACTTTATTAGGTTATGTGTTGCCTCTGCTAACCACCCAGCTACCCTTTATGTGCTCCCCCTCTGTCTTCTCCTTGCTTTGCCCCTTCACCACCACCCCAGCCCAGCTGACCCTCCATCTCCCCAGCAGCAGGGCGCATCCCGCTCCCAGCACTGTGCGGAGACCCAGCCCCCAGGTCCTAGTGCTCAGCTCACCAACAGCCTGGCCAGCAAGCTCCTACCTTCCCCCACTGCCTCTGGCTGGGCCAGCGCCCTGAGAAAGTCCAAGACCTTCTGGCCCAGGACTCCGGCCAGGAGGAGCCAAGCCCAGCATGTGCCAAAGCACCTCACAGAACTGGCATGGGGAAACTTCTCCACCCCTCAGCTAAGCTTTGGAGTGGCAGTGGTGGGGAGGAAAGTGATTTCCAGTCTGTTCACACTCTGACCCTGCAGGCTCCACAGCAAGCACCCAGGCAGGGGCTTAGCACCCTCTTTGCCCACCACCTGCCTCCCTGCCCTGGGCCCTGTATGGAGTACAGGGAGTAC
Organism: Gopherus flavomarginatus; assembly: GCF_025201925.1. Lineage (NCBI taxonomy): Eukaryota > Metazoa > Chordata > Testudines > Testudinidae > Gopherus > Gopherus flavomarginatus. The sequence continues at coordinate 17,899,358 of NC_066626.1, read as the reverse complement.
GGAGCTGCTTTGTCCCTTAGGCACTCTGCCCTGCTGAGCCACCTCTCTGGCCATGTTCACTGAAGCCCCTGCAGTCAGGTTCTCCGGGTCCTGGTGCACAATGCTTCCTTAGGGCTTAACCTCTTCCTGCCCATGCTATAGCCTGGAGGTGTTAGCTGCCTTTCAACACTGTGCAGGTAGGAAGGGACAAGCTGCTTCCAGCCACAGGGAAGTGGGTGGTGTGAGGAGAGAGCCAGGTGACCCTGCATGCCTCCCACACATTGCCTCAGGAAGATGCAGTGGCAGGTACCAGGAGAGGTGGGTCCATCCCGGAGGCCCAGCCAGGCACGGAGGGTGGAGAGTGCCAGGCAGGGAGCGTCGGATTGGTCAAACCCCCACCTCTCCGGTGTGAGAGAGAGGTGTACGGGAGTGTGTGTATGTCACGTCTCCCCGTGAACCCTAAAGCCTTAACGATAAGAAGGTAAATAAAAAGAATCCAGCTACACAGTATTTCTTTTTAACAGGGGCTCAGTCAACCTGATGTTAATTTGAATGTTTATCCTGCATATTTCTGACTGATTTCTCATAGTCAAGCAAGTTCAATGGCAATTTTATGAGGTGGTCCATATTTAGCATAGAGAAATAGGGTCACTCTACCTATCACTCATGCTGAGCAAATGTGTGTCTGAATACACAATGTGCCTTTCTTCTAGGACATGAACAAAGACTTTTCCAGCCCAGCTCAGTATATATTTGTGGGTAGTGAAAGTGATGCCTGGTAGTAAATTGCTCTGAACAATTCCTACTGCCTAACGAAGTTTTGAACTATTGACATTCAGCAAAGCAAATCCTCAGCAATTATTACACAGACAAAAGTAAAGCTCTGGGAGGAAAGAATAATTTTCTGCACATATTGATGCAGAGAGTGAGAGCATGAAATAAGGTCACAGATATTGCTCAGTAGCAGCTCATATTATTCCTCATTTCAGCTGAATGCGAGGGCAAGTGTTAGCGCCAGGTTGTCCACTTAATAGCCATTTGTTTGAGGTTGGAATTGTTACTGTTAGATCGTCTCTTGATTTCTCTTTGGGACACAGAAATAGTGACAAAAAACAATTAGAGTCAGGAAAGTGCACTGATCGTGGAGCTTTCCCTTTCCAAGTTTTCTTTACTATGACGCACTCAGGGGCCTACATGAGAAGCAAGGCCGGGGAAGAGGTGAACTTATGGAGGACACTGGAGCTCTGCAGCAGGGTACACAAGAGATTTTACATGTCGACCTTGACAGCTATCCATGGGACTGATTCACAGGCGTGAAAAGCCTCAATGGGCTTTGGGTCAGGCCCCTTTGAGTAGCAGCCTTATTAAAACCATGGAAAACTCCCACCCAAAACAGCATCTTCATAACCTTTGAGAGAAGGTTGCTATGCCAGATTGCCGGAAAGCAAGAAAAGGAGCAGCTAAGTCATTCCACACCCCATCTCCACTCCATTCATTAGCTCTCATTCTCACGTTCCACCACCCACAACTATGTCTCTCCAGCCTTCAGCTGGAACAACCCAACCTGCATCTTTAAATCAATAAACTAGCTCACCTATGCAGGCCTTCAATTCTGACATTTCTGTATTTAAAAAAATCACTGGCAACATAGATCACTGATTCCTCCGTCACCCTAAAAATTACAGAGAAACAAAGCTCCCTGCTCCTGTTTGCAGTCTGACACCAGATCTCACTTACTCATACCAGTATGAACAGAGTGATAAACAAAACAAAACACAATCAGTGCATAACCAATAACAATAGGCACAGTGCCCGGGTGCTCGCTGGTTGTTCAGGATGGAGGCATAGGCATATATGTGGGCTGTGGGTGATGAAAGGGTAGTTGAGGGTAGTTGAAATTGATGAACGACATGCACGTGGAGTGTTGAATGACTTCTCTTATCTCCTTGTTTTTTGTGATGGGACTTTCAAAAACACTCAGCAACAGAATACCCTGCTCCTGTTGAAGTCAACAGTAAAAGCTCCACTGACCTCAGTGGCAGCCAGGAGGCCCAGACTGAGTGCGTTTGAAAAGCCCACCCTACATGCCTGGCTCTCGGCTGTCCAGAGAGTTTGGGAGTATGAAATGCAAATTCTCTTATTTGCATTTATCTCTAATTGTAAGTGCAAACCTTTGGATGTTTTAATCTCTCCAGACCTAGAAGCCAACTTGGGGGCCCCTTTTTTTGAAAATGGGTAATAGTGTATATGGATCGTGTGTGTGTATGTACACCCCTGTGCTAAACTATGGAACCATGTGATAAATCACATTGATCATACAACTTTGACTTTCTCACTTGCCCTCTCCCCACTAGTCCCTCAGTACCACCTATTTTTAATATTTCAAACATCCGAGCAGCTTCAGCTACTACTAGCTTAGAGAAACAGCCTGTCAGGAGAGTTCCTCTCTTTCCCCGCTAACATAAAATTTCCACCCCCAGAATTTCACTGGCTTGATATGTCTGCCAATCAGTACTCAATCCTGGGTTAATGGCAGGCTTAAGGTCCAATATCTTATGAACCATGAGGCCTCGGATAAACAGTTGTTTGAACACTGGCTAACCCAATATTTGGTCTCATTGAGTGTGAACTGTATATAACAGAAAAAGATCCATAGTGGAAATGACACACCATTTTCAGTGCTCTAGCTGCACACACAGCTATTTTATTGCCCACTATCTAAATGCCATGTCTAATTTTAAATCCTTTAGAAACACATTTATAATCACAGTGAGGATCTCCACAGCAATGAGTTATCAGACCAATAGGAATTATTTGCTTTGGGCATTTAACTTACTATCGGCCCTTCAGGAAATGAGATCCCATTATCATCTCTCAGTTTTGCAACACAGAATGTAAAAAAAGGAAAATTAGGGTTATGCAGGCCGTTATTCTCTTCAGTACATGTGGAGCCACGCTAAATCAGAGCAGCAGATGAGCTGGCCCTTTATTTTTATCATCATTTTTTCCTCTCTTTTACATTAAGGTTTCCACCATCGACCCAGGCATTCTATCTTTTGCTGTGTAAAATGACACTTTGCAGGTAAGAATGGGAGCACGTGATCAGCGGTACATGCAGGAATGGAGAGATTAAAACAAATCTGATTGCTTTCCATAAACAGATAGATCAAAGCGCCTTCTGCTTCTTTGCCGCTTACCTTGCATCTGCCAGCGTTGCACGGACCACTGCCCAGGCTCCTACAAAGACAGCCGGAAATCCTACAATTACGAAAAGTTAATTAGTCACTGTTCAGAATAGGTTCATTTGGAAGAATGACGGAGTGGGTGAGAATTTTTTTTTTATTTGCACCTTAAGGGAAAGTAAAATAACTACTTGTAAAAGAAGCCAGAAGGAAATGAAGTTCTTATTATTAATAAACCATGAGCTGTGAAGAAGCAATATTCAACGTGAGCATGAAAGACCAAATTCTAAAAAAAAAAAAAAAAAAAAAAAAAAAAAGTCGATGGGGTAGAACTGAGGTCAGAATTTGCCCCTAAATTTTAGATAGAGCTGAAAGTTTGAAAAACACGCATTCTACACACAACTTTTTGAGCCAGATCCCTAGTTGGTGTAATTCAGTGACTTCATTTACATCAGTTGAGGATCTGTGTCCTTGCCTCCACTGTTTCTTATACACCATAAACCAGAGGATGAGGTGATTCTGAGCCAGGGAGCTTTTGTCTCTATATGATACAGGAACCCAGCCCAGCTTGGAAATAATGTAAAGTTTGACAGTCATTGGTTGGTGTACGTGAAATGAATTGGGTAGCCTCAAGCCAGTTCCAAGTGAATAAACATGGACAAAACAAAAGCCACAATCACAGCTGGCAACTTTCGGCTGTCTCATCATGCAGCCTAAGGAATGTATGGGTGGAAAGCATGGATTATTCTTTCCTTTGAAAAGCTAGTCAAAGAAAGGATTGAGGCAAAGTGGCAGGACAGCATGGGGACATTTGCACTGTTTCTGCCCACAAGAGTACCTGTTGGCTGGACAGAGGACTTCAGTCTCCTGCAATGTTTGCCCAGCCCATGTCTCAGATTGAGTATTTAAAATGCAGCACCACTCATGGGTTCTGTGTTTCAAATATAGGGTCTGGGTTTGTTCTCATTGAGGTCAGTGGGAGTTTTGCTGCTGGCTTCAGGGAAGCAAATGCAAAGGTTTCCAGTCACCAATCTCTAACCTCCCCTGTGAGAGTAAGAATATTTGTAGTAGAATCAAAGCTACCAACTTTTCCCGTTTGCAAATAGACATTTATGTGCAAAGTTAGCTGTCTCCTTGGGGGGAGATTTGCCACAGTGCAGAGGGCTGGCCCAAAGCCCACTTTAGGCGCATTCTGATGGCTTAGGTAGGACGTATACAGTTCATGGGTTTGGTGCAGCTCGTCTGCAGAGCACCAGATTTGGCCTACTCCTAAGGAAACGCTGTTGAAAGTGTATTCAAAAAATGGTGCCGGTAGCTTCAGGAAGGATTGTTGCCCTTTCAGAATGTTTGTTTTTAGTAACAATTTTCTTAACATAGGAAACCTCCAGATGGCAGTTATTGGAAACACTATTGACCTTACTATAGCCAAATGCATTAGTGGCCTGAGCGAAAGCCAATGGGAGTCTTTCCATTGGCTTCAATAGGCTTTGGGTTAGGCCCTAAACAACCAGTAACAGCAAGGACTTCCTGTGGACTACCATTTGAGCACCACCAGATTAGAGCATCAGATATAGCCATTCCTCTTTAAGAGATGAATAGTGAGTTTTAAAATGTTGACAGCATTTTCAGGCTCTACTTGCTCAAGAAGTTGTGATTTCTGAGATGCGCCATGCAGTGCGACCCTCAATACTGACAAAGGTTCAGGTGAGCTACCATCTGCTTCCTCCATTCAAGTTCATGGAAATAGCATTGTGTGTTCCTGTGACCCTGCAACTCTGAATTTGATTTCGCCATATGGGGAAAGCTGGTGATAAAGTACTAAATTTAAGTGAGGAGAAAAAAAGTACGGGCAAAGCCTTATGTTTATACTTGAAATTGGAAGAGCCATCTCTTTGCACAAGCATCATTGCTCTCTATAGTATGTCTAGTACTGTCATGACTGGTCTCATTTTAAAACACTCAAATGCTGGGTCTTTATAAGACCTGAGTGAACAATTGATCTTTTGCTGTTTGTGAATAGAACAGACTTAGATTCCTACTAATTTGTGCCTTATTCAAAATATGGTTCATGAGGACATATCTCAGTCTATGGAGTGCTCTCAAACTGTTCTCTGCCTCTCTTGCTTTGGAGATTTGCCATTTGTATTGTGTGCTCTTCACTTATGTCACCTAGTGTTATATACCCGGAAGCCACAATTCCTTCTCTGCTCCAAGCTGGCTCTAGTGAGACAGTAATATACCCTTGGCCTCCACCAATAGTAAATTACCACCTCTGGGGAGCTGGCTCAGATGTACTGTGTGTTATGGGGGCAGAGCCAATTCCCTGCCACTCTCCTCCTGTTCCATTTGGTATGCAATGAACTCCTCCTTAACACCTGAACTCAAGGACTAATCTGCCCCCCTTTTGTCTACACACAAATTGCGTTAACCCAAAATTTGGACCCAGCATTCCAGGAGCCCAGAGGGGTGAAGGGTCCAAGCCTGAGTCGAGCTAGGAGCCAGGGTTCAAGCCCTATTGCTCTGTACTGTAGACATAGCCCCACAGAACTTGTGCTCTGTGAGTTTGCCAAAAGTGTCCCACAATCCCATGGACTGACTTTGTTCGCTGGACAGTCAAAAGTGGTGATCAAGTTTGCCCACACTGTACCATAAACAAAGGGCTAGAAGAGCCACATTTTGGGAGGGTGAGAGGAAGTCTGGGATATAGGTGATTGGATTCAGGTTCGGACAATGCAGTGTAGACACTGGAGCCCCAGGTTGGGACACAGGGTTCAACAATTCCTAATCTGGGGTTACAAACGAGTGGCAATTCTCAACCCCTAGGTAAACAAACACCAGGTCTGCTAACTCGTGTTCTACTAACCCTGGGTAACAGTACTGTGTAGACATCCCATTAGTGAACTGGGAAGAGAGGGATCTGAGCAAAAACTCCAGATATGAACCCTGCCAGCCATGAGGAAGTGTATGCGAGTATCTAGAATTTGAGAGTGAGACAGACCCTGTATGTCAACATCCATAAACTCTGAGATCCAGCTTCAGACTTTGAAACTGTATCCATCCTTGTTCAGGAGAGCCTCTGCGGAAGAGAGAATTCTAGTTTATCGCATTTGATTACATCAGCACCTGTAGGGTCTAGTGAGGGTGGCCTGGAAACAGCAGAGCTATTCAGAAATATATAGAAGTCTCCCTGCTTGTTCCTGAGGCAGGTTTTTCCAACAGTTAAAATGTATTCACCCTTATTGATGCCCACAACATCTAGGAAGGGACTACGGGGCAGGGAAATGATAGACTGCAACAGATGAAACAAATAGTGTATGTCTACACTACCCGCCGGATCGGCAGGTAGCGATCGATCTATCAGGGATCGATTTATCGCGTGTTATGTAGACGTGATAAATCAATCCCCGATCACTTTCCAATCGACTGCTGAACTCCAGCTCGGCAAGAGGTGGAAGCAAAGTCGATGGGGGAGCGGCAGCCATCGATCCTGTGCCACGAGGATGCGAAGTAAGTGACTCATAGTCGATCTAACATACGTTGACTTCAACTACGCTATTCTCGTAGCTGAAGTTGTGTATCTTAGATTGATTTCCACTCCCCCCCGCGCAGTATAGACAAGGCCATAGAGAAACAACTATGAAGAGAAAACAATAGGGAAGAAATGAAGGGGTTAAGGTCAGAGTGGAGAAGGGTATTAGAGAAAGAAAGAAAAACAATGATTAATTCTTTACTTAAAACCATTGTTTCTTTGTATTACTGTAGCCCTCATGAGCCCTAGTCACAGACCATTGTGCTAGGTGCTGTACAAACACAACACAAAGAGGCCACCTCCCTATCCCAGAGAGCTTAACAATCTAACTGTAAATTATAAGATAAAAGACAAAAGGGCCCAACCATCAGCTAGTGTCAACTAGTAAAGCTCCGTTGAAGTCAATGAAGCTACAACACTTTACAGCAGAGGAGCTACCTGGTCCCTTTTGGCACTAAAACAGTATTAAAATTCCCCAGGTGCCAGGGAAGCTCAAAGTACTTCAATGTCCAAATGCTTTTTTATTTAGGTCTTCCTCAAAGTCAGCTGCAGCTTTTGGCTCTCACAAGGTGCTGCTCCTGTTTTATCCACTTTTATAATTAATAGTAACTGTGACAGATATGGCAATTTCCTGCCATATCCTTGAAACACCTAAAGAAATTAAGCTTAAATATCTTTTCAGTCTACTTCATTAAATGAAAAGACTATGTATTATTGTAGGCCAGGATTGTATGTAACCTCTCTAAGGATATGTTGACCTATGACCCTATTTTGTGTATAATTTAGCTTGCTGTGAAGTTAGTGACACTATGGGGCACAATATTGACAGCTTTATTAGACTGGAACATGCTGGGGGACAAAAAGGAGAATCCAAATAATTGGGTTATTTGGCTTTGCTCTGGTTAAGGTCTGCTTTATTAGCAGCTTGAATTTGTCATGCTAAGGTGAGAAGGTGAAAGGGTAACTGTTTGATGGGGGCAATTGAGACAGGAAGGCAAAGGGTTCACTGCAGAAGTTCTAATGTGCAGTATTAGTCAGGAATGGCCGAAGACCCACGTGCCTATCAATATCTAAGGAGGGACACCTCCTGCTCTTGTTAATGACAAAGTTTTAGCCACTCAAAGGCTCTGCATACAACTCAAAGGCTATAAGCACTTGAATTGGGTAGTAACAGGGTGGACAACTTTGTTTGAATGATCATCACAGTACACCTATACCCTGATATAACACAACCTGATAAAACACAAATTCAGATATAATGCAGTAAAGCAGCACTCTGAGGGGGCAGGGCGGCGCACTCCGGCAGATAGAAGCACATTCAATAAAACTCGGTTTCACCTATAACGTGGCAAGATTTTTTGGCTCCCAAGGACAGTGTTCTATCGAGGTAGAGGTGTATATTATTAATTGCATAGGTATATATAATTATTTAAAAGAAGGAACCTCTGCTTATCAGACAATAATGGAAGTTTAGTTATTCACAGGTTTGAGAGGCTGTGTAGCTATGTATTTTGTAAGTCATGGAGGAGGGCCACCAGCTGTAATGGAAGTAAAAAGGTTTCTGTAAATGTGTACATTACCTGGGCTTTTTTCCAGACACACTACAAATCTATTTCTCTTTTAATTATTAAAGGCAAACAGTCATAAAGGTATTCTTTGATTAGTTTATCAAGTGTAAAGTTAAAGGCCTTCATTGTTTCTGTGCCTTTCACTTGTAATTCAGGTGTAATCTTCAGGTAGAAAGCTGAAAGGAGGGAACAGTGCAATGTGGTTTAAAGCTCTTTGGCCAGCTGCCAATATGCTGATGTACACAACTGGAAATGTGTAGTTTTGGTCGTTTTATCTACGTTCATTAAAAAGGGAAGCAAATTGCTTTTAACTTACATTTGACTAAACAGAATTAAAATTGGTTCCCCATCAGCCAGTCTCAAAATCATTATTTTAAATTTACATAATGTATTAAACAGCAGCAATTAACAGTCTTTGTTGTTGCAGAACATCTAATTTAGAATGCTTTAGACGGATTAGTAATTTATAAAGTTCAGTATCTCTTTAAATAAAATAATATATTTTACATTTACAAAAGTAGTAAGTAAAGGTAGACAGAAAACAAACCCCATTCACTACCCCTCTGACCTGAAAGTATGACAGGGGAGAAAGTTAAAAAAAAAAAAAAAAAGAACAGGAATAAAAACCCTTGAGTAAATTAAAGTATGCAGAGTTAGCGCACGTCCAGACTAACCCGCGGCATCGGCGGGTTAAAATCGATTGCTCAGGGATCGATATATTGCGTCTAGTCTGGACGCGATTTATCGATCCCCGAGCGCGCTTACATCGATTCCGGAACTCCATCAACCCGAACGGAGTTCCGGAATCGACACGGAGAGCCGCGGACATCGATGCCGCGCCGTCCAGACGCGTGAGTACCTCGATTTTAGAAATTCGACTTCAGCTACGTTATTCCCGTAGCTGAAGTTGCGTATCTAAAATCGATTTTAAAACCTAGTCTGGACGTGGCCTTAGAGAGAGAGAGAGAGAGAGTGAGTTAAGTGAGTGAGTGTGTGTATGGCAGCATGTTTACACTGACTGAGCCACAAACCTCATTGGGTTCAAATGTTTAACTTGACTAATTAGTTCCTGTCTGTTATTATCGCAAAGGTTCCAGGTAACAAACCAGATACAATCCCGGATTCGTACACCATAACCATGGCAAAAAACAGGAACACACAACTTCTTGCTTTGTGCAAGGATCATCCTTTTAAGAAAGTATGAAACAGTCCCTGGTACCCACAAATAACAGCTACGGTTATTATTATAAGTCCTAAATCATCACTTCAGTAAAACAAGTGACTAAATATTTCTTGTAAAACCTGTATAAGTCCCTTTTAATTTCCCTAACTAAACAAAGCTTAAGTTAATATTGTTTTTTAATTAAGAAAACACGGAATATGACTATTCGAGAAAAATTCTGCTGTAGCCATGTTGGTCCCAGGATATTACCTCATGCACCTTGTCTCTCTGTTCAGGGAAAACACCTTTGACTCCTAATTAAACTATTTCCATTAAAACAAGTAGTTTTGCAAGATATTACGCTGTTTAAAATGAGAGAGATTTCCAGTACTCATCTGCTTTATCAATCAATGATGCCATCAACTAAGTTAAGGACCATTAATAAATTTAACTCTTAGGTCTCCATGACCTGCACTAAATAGCAACCTCTAAGTGGCTGTATGTATTTTACCCTTTGTTTTTTTTAATATATGGTATCCAAGTAAATTTACGTTTTCATGTTTTATTTTATGTATTTAAACAATGTTAAATTGTTTTGTCCTTAGTTGTCAGTTATGTTTTATGCAGTGTTGTTGTAGCCATGTTGGTCCCAGGATATTACAGAGACAAGGTGGGTGAGGTAATATCTGTTATTAGACCAACTTCTTTCTCAGCAGCGGAAGTTCATCTAATAAAATTATTTTTTACCTCACCCAGCTTGTGTCCCTAGATATGGTTTATGTCACATGACTCTCATTGGTGTTTTTTTACTTGGGGGTTTATTTTGTTGCAACAAAAACATTTTTATGTGCAATGGTACAAAAAAAGATTGAATTAATGTGGTACCAAAATTATATTATAATTAAATTATAACCACCATTATTAAAATTCTTGTAATGGCAATTACATTCTTTTGTTAATCTCAGTTATGAATATAGCTATGTTTTGCCTCAATGAATTATAAATGTTTATTTTATTTATTAAACTTTTGTTCAAACTACTGTTAATTTTGATTTGGGGTGTGTAAAACAATATAGCCAGTCGTTCGGCAAAACCCAAATGAAAATTCATAAGTTCATCAAAACCAAAAAATATTAATGCAGTATTGATAGTGATAAATGTGTAATAGCTAAAGTGCTTTAAAAACTAAAAAATATACATTATTTATTGTTATACGTAATTAATTTAATGCAAATTCAAAAGGATCAGGTCCCAGCTAAGACAGACAGTTTACCTTTTCCATAACTGGGGCTCTTCAAGATGTGTTGCTCATGTCATTCCACATTAGGTGTATGTGCTCGCCACATGCACCAGTAACTGAAGTTTTTCCCTCAGCATTATCCATAGGGGACCAGCTCAGGTGCCCTCTGGAGTGGCGCCCACATGGCACGGTATAAGGGGCGCTGCTGGCTCCCCCACCCTCAGTTCCTTCTTGCCGGGAACTCCGACAAGGGAGGTTGTGGAATGGACATGAGCAACACATCTCAAAGAAAATCAGTTACAGAAAAGGTAACTGTCTTTTCTTCTTCAAGTGCTTGCTCATGTCCGTTCCATATTAGGTGACTCCAAAGCAGTACCCATGGAGGTGGGCAGGGGTTCACAGACGTGTAGATTGCAACACACTTCTGTTGAACCCTGCGTCATCCCTGGTCTGCTGAGTGATGGCATAATGTGCGGTAAACATGTGAACAGAGGACCACGTTGCAGCTCTACATATGTCCTGGATAGGGAAGTGCACCAGGAAGGCCACGGAAGATGCCTGCGCTCTCGAGTGGGCTCTGACAATCGGCAAACAGTGAGTCCGACGGCTCCTCAAATTCCTCTGCCTGGAGCCCTAGGTTAGAGGCGACCCTCTTCAAAAGCTCCTGATGAGCCTTGGCATTATCTGGCGGAACTTTGTGACAGGGACCCGTAATCGTTTCGTCCGGCGATGAGGTCGAAGCCAGCAGTGGGTCGGGGGGGGGGGGCAGGATCTTCCTCTGTGGGGCCTCCACCTCCTGAGGAGGGCGAGATGCTGTGACCGATGGCCTATCTGAAGCCCCCTGCCACCAATCGGGTGGTCTGGGAAGGCTGGGTGAACACCCCTGGATTCTGGGGGTATCACGCTGCCAGCCACTAGCCCGGAGGCCACGTGGTTGGTTGTGGTGCTGATGAGGTTGACGGTACCACTGGTGCCTGTCCTGCTACTAGGGATTCCTGCTCAGCACCGGAGTTGTAAGTGGAACGGATGCTGTGGAGTGACCATATGTGGCGGGCCCGGCGGCCCTCCTCACCATGGTGCCAGCCACTGTGCCTCAATGCTGATCTGTCTGATCAGGACGAGTTCTCCCCACAGGACCCTGTGGATCTTCGCTGTTCAGCGGATCTGCATTGGTAGACCTCATGCTGCTTGACCTGTACTGGGATCTAGAGCAGGACCAGGAGTCAGAGTGGGCTAGTTGTCGAATGAATCTCCTCGCTCAAGGGATTTGCCTCTCAGCAACGGGTGCCACTGGGTGGGTGACCAGCGACCCTGTTTCACCAATGGGTTGCAGGACTGGTGCCAAGACGTTGGAGACCCGATGGGTCGGTCTTGACACTCATGCAGGGGGCTGTGTGCCTCCAGTCTGTGGCAGGTTACCGGCGAGCCACGCCTCAAATCCCACTGTCGATGTCCAGGGTCCGGAGACTGAAGATGATTTCTCTGAGCCTTCCTTTCAAAGTCCAAGGCATGACGGCTCCATGCAGGCGAGCACTGGAGTGATGTCTCCCACAATGGGCAGCAGCGCTGCTCGGTGGGGATGATCCCAAGGCAGGTTTACCCCTGGGCTTGGGTACCACCGAGCTGGTGTGGGCGGCACCAGTAGTGTCAGGATCTCCTGCGCTGCCTGCAGGGCCTCGGGATTTGAGACTTTGAGTTGATGGAGGCCCTCGTCACTGTCCAGTGTGGCAGGCATAGTACAGGAGGAGCTTGACCACTTGACATGAGCTGGGGCCCGACTCCCTGGCGGAGGTGTCGAACCTCCCAGCGTGGATCTTGGCTCTCCTCCAGCCCTCTTCTTTCCCTTATGGGAAGTGGGAGATCTTCCCCTTACAGACCTCTTGGGCTGCTTGGCTGGGGCTATGGAGTGGGATCGGTGCTGGCCCGTAGATGGCACCGGCAGGGCGCTCCGTACCGACGCTGCAGTGCTTGGGGTCAAGTTAGACCTCTGCTCCGGTGCCAGGATCAGCGCCGACTCCATCAGGAGTGCCCAGAGACAGATGTCTCTCTCCTTTTTCATTCTGGGTTTGAATGACTTACAGATGCAACACTTGTCTCTTATGTGTCCTCCTCTCAGGCACTTTAAATAGCTAATGTGCTGGTTGCTGATGAGCATAGGCTGTTTACAATGATTGCATGGTTTAAAGCCTGAGGATTGGGGCATGTCCCGTCCCCAGGCTGAGTCCCATCCGGGAGCAACTATTTACTAAACTACATATAACTATTTTACAAAGAAACCTTCCAGAGAGAGACTGAACTAAGTGAAAGCTAGCCAAAGCAGCGGCAGTTCTAGCACCATCACTGGCAGCAAGAAGAAACTGAGGGTAGGGGGGCGCCCCTTATATCGCACCATGCAGGCGCCACTCCAGAGGGTGCCTGAGCCAGTTCCCCATGGATACTGCTAAGGGAAAAACTTCTGGCACCAGTGCATGTGGTGAGCACACACCTAATATGGAATGGACATGAGCAAGCACTTGAAGAAGAACATGGGGTTGGTGACCATAGACCTGGACCTAATCTTGAGTGCTCCACCTTGGATTAGCCTGTGATGGATATGCTAAGGTGTCTGGGCTGGTTAATTATAGGTTGGTTAATTAAAGCTGGGCAGCAACCGCACAATCTGCTGCATTGGCAAAGAGATGGCCCCAGGGTGCATGATGTGGTCATGCTCTCTCACGTTTCTGGTCAGTTCTGTACTGATCTCTCAAAAAGAACTAGTTTCAAATCTAAGAATTTTATAAAAGGAAACTGGTCATTTATGGAATCCCTTTCTCTCAGCAAGTAAAAGCCTTTTCCTTAAAGAGCAATACTGCTTCCAACATAGTCAGGGTGTCAAGGCTTTGGAAGAACAGGTTCTCTCTCACTTGGGACTCCCAACAAGGATAGAATTTGACCAAGAAAGTCACTTTGGGGGAAATGGTCTTTGAAATTCTTTACCACTGTTAGAAATTCACAGCTTTAATTCCACATCCCACCCCACCCACAGTCATCTGGTGGAACAAACAAATCAAACCATCAAACTGATGTTAAGAAAGCCAGTGAGTACCCATGGAAAAATTACCACATTTTAATTCCCATAATTTTAATGGCTCTTAGAGCAACCCCTGCATTTTCAACCAGTTAATCCCTTTCAAAGCAATGACTAGACACAACATGAAATTGCCAAAACATCAAATATGGCAAACCATTACCTTCCAAATAAAAGGAATTACAATGGACGCATACAATCAATTCTTGCATGACATGGGTAATGACCAAAACGGGAATAAGTTTTATCACGCTAATCAATTAAAGTTGTACGAGGAAAAAGATTGGTCCCTGCAGGCGTCAAGCAGTCCTGCAGTAGCCAGAGATGAATCCCAAATCATGGTTGGGGCTGCTCCTCCTAATCAACAATCTCAATAGCGTGAGAGAATAATTAGGATTATTAGGTTTTGCTATGGTTAGGACCTTTTTTTATTACTGTGAAGCCTAGCTTGATTTAGTGATGCTCAGTCTGCATTTTAGCAACAATAATGCAGGCCTGAGAAGTGAACCCCAGCTCCTGAATTCTGCACTCTCAGAGGTAAACAAGAAACAACAGTAGTACAGGTACTCTGCAGTACTGCAAAAGTAATTCTGCATTTAGGTGGTTGGGGGCATTTGGCAACATAGTAACCAGGCAGACAGGTAGTTAGATCACACTGATGTATAGGAATTAAGAAATTATTGATGAACATTATTAATATTAATTATTGGAAGATTAATTATGGATACCCAGAATGCTACATATGGATGATGGACAAGTATAAACTATTATGGTCATGGAAAGTGACTTGATGTGTTCGTATAGCTGGATTGTTACATAAAAGAGGCATATAAAATATCTGGTCTAGTTCTCTAGTTCTCTGTGGGTTCATCAGATCCCCGCAATGTTGTAAACTGAATCAGGACCAACTGTCTGATGTGCTTCACTGACTTCTTCATCTCCAAAAGGTTGTGTGTATGCATAAGTTTAGATTGCAAGGATGGACAATACAGGAAACCACTTTACTGTACTTAAATTATACTTGTATATATTAATTTCTCTATGATTTCAATTACATTTGTTTGTATTAACTAAACCTCAGAGTTTCTTTGTGTTTTTCGCCAATTTCATCTTCTTAGTTAACTCTAAGCAGCTGTCTGAATAAAGAATCTGTTATCTGGCACAAGTGTGTGTTGCAATAATCAATCAGGCTACAGGGGAGATGTGATGTAAGGCCCAGATGATCAAAGGACCACTGAAAGATGCCAAACAAGGATGGATTTGGGGGACAATACATGTGAAGTGGATTTCCTGGGAAAAACACTATGGAGAGGTTAATGCTAATTCCCCACTTCTGGTAATGCAAACACCCTGCCTTTTGAAGCTATGCCTGAAGGGGAGGACCGTTGTCTACTGAATATCTGTTCCTGGAATCTCAAGATCAAAAGGTCCAAGCTGTATAAAGGAAAGATTAACCTCTTCCATGGGGGTGCAAGTTCTGAGCTAAGGCTGTTATGAAACTGTTACTACAGGGGAAAAAAAAAAAAAAAAAAACTTTGGTGGGGTCTGAAGGATTGACTCCCACCAGACCTCAAGACTGGAGTTGAGCTGATCTCTGGTATGCTTATTAGCATGCCTGTAGGGTCTTTTATTTAATTTGGTTTCTCTGTAGTGCTTTCACCATAAGAATAAATGTGCTTGCTTAGAAAGAACTGTGATAGTTCATAACTGCTGGAAATTCCAGCTCTTCATAGCCCCTAGAATGAAAGCAGCGTGCGGACGCTGGTCTGTTTAGGCAGTCGGGCTTGCTGAGAATATCAGAGTGTTGGCTGGGAACTACGCAGGCTGGAAAACCCCCAATCATAGGAACGAAAGAGAGATGTGGGTCTCTACACAAAAAAGACGATAGCTAAGGAGCAGTGAGCCTAGAGTGGCTGCCTTTGGTAGACCAGCAAGGGGAAATACACAGTGCGGTGCCCCTGAGCTGTGACACTCACCAAGACACAGAGATTAAGTGACTCCCTTCCTGTCACCACAAACACATATCCTAAGATCATACCTTGAACAAGCGTGTCTC
The DNA here is from genome assembly GCF_025201925.1 of Gopherus flavomarginatus. Classification (NCBI taxonomy): domain Eukaryota; kingdom Metazoa; phylum Chordata; order Testudines; family Testudinidae; genus Gopherus; species Gopherus flavomarginatus. Next base: position 17,883,575 of record NC_066626.1, on the reverse strand, counting down.
AAGCCTGTTTTAGATGGACCGGCCTTAAAAAGACAACTGAGAAGGGTGGAGTGGATGTGAATAATAAACCAAGGAAAATAGCCAGGAGCCAAGCTCACACTCCACTCTAATGAAATTAATAAATCACAGAACTGGAGAAATGTATGAACTCTTTCACTTCAGATGACTCAGCACACAGAGATGTATTATTGCTCACATTACTATTAGAACTTGGTGAAATTTTTCAGCTGACGCTTTTGCAGCAAAAAAAGAAAAAAAAAACCCGTAGATTTGGCAACATCAAAATGTTTTGCAAATTCAGGTTATTGTTTAGAAAAAAACCAATTTTTTAAAACCCTAAAATTTTGTTGTCAGCTCTTATTCTTTGTTCCCCTCTCCTGACGTACACTATCAGCTGAGTAACACAGGCTTGAAAAAAGTTTTAATGTCTCTTTGCTTTTTGATGCATATTATAAAGTGGGCTCCTATATGAATGATGCACTCTGTCAGGTGTTTACCTTCTGCTGGAGGTATCCGCCGGAGAGCAGACGCGCTGAGGCCAGAGAGGAACAGCGTTTAAATCACCAGGGCAGTCCTTACAGAATGAAACACTTGGCAGTGGAGCTCACCTTGGCCAGCTTGTCAAGGAAGGAATGGGGACGACAGCCAGGATGATAAATAGGTTGGATCACCTGTCCAGTTTTATGAGGCAAAGTGGGAAGGGGGAAGCGCATGGAAGGAACAAACTGCATTGATCTCAAGAACTCCTACCATCCGCTCACTTAACTGTATATAACCCCTTGAGTACCCCAGCTGGTGTGCATCAGGGAGCATGACATTTTACCTTAACATTCACTGGGTTGTGCATAAACTTGCAAGGATTCGATGAAGCACAGGAGTGAATATGGCTACACGCCACTTTCGTGGTCGCACGGTGAACACCTATGGGCTGATTTATGCTGCAACATGTCAGTTGATCACACATGAAAGACAAGGAATATGGGCTCTAACCAATTAACCAAAAATGGTGGCCTGGAATGAAGAGTTGAATAAAAAAATGGCTAGCGATCTCATTTATACCAGCTTTACACAAATTGACCTCAGAGGAGTTACTCATCTTAGAACAGCAGGAGGAGAATCAGGCCCTAAGTCTGCCCTCGGATCAACCTACTATCTTGAATACAGTCGTTATCTCAGAGCACTACTTGGCATATACTCTCATGTGGTGTTTAGATGTGCTTGTAATTATTAGAACTAGGAGGCTGAGTGAGAGCTACAGAGGGTGCAGCAGCAGCTTGGTAAAGGGGTTTCCACTGTAAAAATAAAGTATTGTTGAAATTGTTAGTAACTTGCCAGGTTGATACAACCTCATCCTCTCCTTTACCCACCCATTCCTGACCATGCCCACATGACTGCTTAGTCCCTACATCTCAAGCCCTAAAAAAGTAGTTACATGATTAAATTTGGTCTCCTCTCTGAACAAGCTGTGTGATGTATTATGGGAGTCACATGCCTCAGGTGCATCATGGGAGATGCAGTCTGGCCAGAGAGCCCAGCCCACACTAGAAAATGGGGGCAACAAGTAGCTGAACCACATGTCCTATCAGGCAACACAGCACCCTAGGAAGAAGCAGTTTAATATTTAACTGACACGGAATTAATCATTTCAAGTCAGTTCAACAAACCAGAGCTTTAATGTTTTGATTCAGAAATACAGAAAACTTAGCTGTGATCAAAAATGCTGAAAAAAAAATGTTTCACCATTTCCAAATTGAAAAACCTGAATTTCCCATGGGACAGAAATTCCAATTTTTGTTCAGCTTGATTCAATATGTTTTGTATGGACTGTTTATAGCGATCCTAAGCAAACTATTTTAGAAGCCATTCTTGGAATTGGTGTGTGGGAAGCAGCTGCGATGTACTTTATCAAAACTATGTTAGTTTAGAACATAAATAAATAAATATAACAGTAAATGAGCATGCAGAACGCAGCGTTGGCATGGAAACCAGTGAGTGCTGTGTGCTCCTCTCTTCAGTACTTTCTTTTCCTTGAGCTGCCAATTGAGATTTGAATATCATCATGATCGGAACGTACAGATGTTGAATTATCAGCAAGACCATGGCAGTGGTGACTGAAGCCCCATTGCCATGCAAAGCAAATAGACAGATAAAAGGCCCACGCAAAGCAAACAGTGACTGAAGAGGAAGTAATTTACAGAAAGGCTGTCAGTAACGGTATCATAGCAGTTGGTGATTGAAAAGGCCTATTTGGTCACCGCATCCCTTCCTTTGCAGAGGCCCGCTGCAAGTCTATATGAAAGGGCTACTGAACTCAGCAGAAAGAGTGAAAAGTAGTTTGAAACTAATAATCCTGAAATAGAAGAAGTTTGTTTTTTTTTAAGTCACGAGGGACTCCACATTTTCACAATGAAAAGCTCTGACAAGGAGAAATGTGCTAGGAGATCTCCATATCGAATCCAATTTCAGCTCATCTTTATTCTCCATGGTAGGATTGCCACTGGCCTAGGGATTATGAGCGATATTTCTGAAGGTATTTCAAGGGAGTTAGACACCAAATTCTGCTCTCGGTAGGCCCACTGAAGTCATAAGGTGAATGTGACACATCATGCTTAATGTCTCTGTTCATTCAGCACTGGCACTTGGGAAAGCAGCTCTGCTCTCTAATTACTCTCCGCATCATCTGCTGCTGTAAATAAAACCCGATAGCTTTCCAGACCTTTACAAATCTGGCCCCTTGCTTTTGAATCAATCAAAATGGAGCCCTGAACATTCCAGGGGGACTGGGGTGTCTAACACTCTTAGGAGCCTTTGAAAATCTTAGCCTATGTTTCTAAAGTACCTTCCATTCAGACATCTCAAAGGCTATTACACACAAGAACGTATTACACAGCACAGAGCCCCGGTGAGTTAATGAGTATTACACCTAATGTGTTTTGATATAGTGAAGCCAGCACAGGAGGTTAAATGGTTTGGCCAAGCTCACGAAGATAGACATGCCTATGTCAGAGCGAGGGATAGAACCTGGACGTATCCAACCAAGCATCTCCTATCAGTGCGTCTTAATAGAGTAATTCAAAGCTTTGGCAGATGATGGCAAGCAGGGCTGCACCCTGAAAGCTGCCAAGGAGATCTGGAAAGTGAAACGTTTTTGTTTACAGCAAAAGATGATGTGGAGGGTATTTAGCGAACAGAGCTGGTTTCCCAAGTGCTAATGCTGAATGAATAGAGACATTAAACATGATGTGTCAAATTCATCCGATGACTTCAGTGGGCATGCCTCAGAGCTAAATTTGGCCCAGGATATTTCTCCTCTGGAATGCTCTTCGTTCATAAGAAAAAGCAGCCTGTTTGCTACTGAAAAGAGTTGTGCTACTTTAAGAGACTAACCAGAGATGGGAGAAACTCATGATGTTTTGTGTTTCATGAAATGTTTAGATATTTTTAAATAAATAAATAAATAAATAAATAAAGCTCAAACTCTCCCCCTGTAACGTAACCCTCCTTTCCATTTCTCCCTTACCAGGGAAATTATTGCCTGAGTTTTAAAATCAAATAGTAGCTCAATCCCTGCTTTGCAACGAGCCCTGTTTATTGAGGAGCGAGCGCTTGCCCCTGAGCAGCTCAGAAAACAGATGGGCTTCGAGTCCATCTGCCTCCCAGTTTCCCCCTGTTGGGGGCAGGGCCATACCCTACACCAGCCTCAGACTCTGTGCAGCATGTTCCTCCAGCTCTCTGATGGGGGAAGAATGAAGGCTGTGACCTGTGATATTACACAGTCCTGAGTTTTGCCCTATGTTTTTAAGAGCTTGATCTAGTTTTAACATTGACTTCAGTGGGCTTTGGATCAGGTCCTCACATAGGAACTCAGGGTACCAAGCTGATGCAGGGCCATATAAATATCTAATTAGCTAGATGGTTTGAAAACCTCTTCAAAGCAAGTATTACCTGCATCTCCAGAGAAACATTTTGTTTCTATTCCCCTGTCCTGCAAGTCCTGAGACACACCCCAATCTAAGTGCAGGGACTAAGCTGCCTCCCTTGAGCACAGAAATGAAGTGGGTGAAATGTTTCCTTATCCGAGGCAGAGCTACCAGAAAGAAACACTGTAATGCTGAGAGAACATTATGTAACACCCACCCTTCAACGTAATACCCTGTCCCATGTAGCGGTGGCTGGGCCATATCTAGCCGTCGATGAGCCTGCGACAGCCTTGGCTAACGGAGCTGGATCTTTTAACTCAGGTAGGAAAGGTTTGTATTGCATGAGGTCCTGGGTCAATCCCCACTACTGCTGACCCACCGAGGGGTGTGGAGTGAGTTACTTCTCCTGGAGATTTTGAGAGGACAGTAAAAAATGGTCCTGTGTACAAACAAGGTCTCTCTCTCTCTCTCTCTCTCTCTCTCTCTCTCTCATTCAGTTCTCTTTGGTATGAAAAGAGAAGCCTTAGCTCCATGTTACCGCACTGCGAACATTTAATCCAAGACACTTTATTGCACCTGTCTCACATTGCAGTGCTGATTTATCTATTCACTGCAGATACCACTCTCCTAGCAGTACTTGTTACAGGGAAGCCTCCATTTACAGTGTCTTATGCCAGAATCACCACTTATTATCAGGGATGAAATGTCAGTGGAGAACCATCAAGCAACACAAGTAATAGACTCACAGATTTTTAAGGCCAGAAGGGACCACTGTTGTCCATCTGCATAACAGAGGCCAGGGAACCTCACCCAGTAATTTCTGTATCCAGCCCATAACATCTGGTTGACCTACAGTACAGCTAAAAGAAAGACAGAGTCTGCAAGTACTGGAAAATCCACAACATCACTAGATAAGCTGTTCCAAAGATTAATGACCTTCACTGTTCAGTTCTGAGTTGAACCCAGAACAAGAAAGACAAGGAATGGGGGAGCTGTTTAGGCTTGGATCATGTATGGAGAACATGAGTGTCAGCCTCCTAAATATCCTTTTTTCTCCTTCATGAATTCCCTTTTCAGAGCCCCACCCTCAACCCCTCTGTCAAATTCACCAGCGTTAACTTCATTTCCCCCATTTCAGAAAATTTAAAAATACTGAAATACAAAATGAAGTTAACCTCAGATCTCTTTACAGACCAAACAGAGAACACACTTCAGTGTGAAAGCAAAGGAACCCGACAAGGGGCCTTAACTGCAGTGACTGTTTATAGAGGGGATGGTATGATGAGGTTGCCTACAATGGCACATGTGTCTGCTATTAGCAAATATCTCCAGTGGCCAGAGATGGGACACTAGCTGGGGAGAATTCTGTGTTACTACAGAGAATTCTTTCCCATTTGTCTGGTTGGTGGGTCTTGCTGACATGCTCAGGGTCTAACTGATCGCCATATTTGGGGTCAGGAAGGAATTTTACTCCAGGTCAGATTGACAGACTCTGGGGACAGGGTGGGGATTTCACCTTCCACTGCAGCATGCAGAATGGGTCACTTGATGGAATGAACTAGAATAAATGGCAAATTCTCTGTATCTTGAAGTCTTTAAAAGATAAATTGAGGATGTCAGTAACACAGACACAGGTTATGGGCCTATTACAAGAGTAGGTGGGTGAGATTTCATGGCTTGCAATATGCAGGAGGTCAGAGTAGATGATCATGATGGTCCCTTCTGTCTTTAAAGTCTAGGAGTAATGAAAGACTATGAGAACACAAATCCCAGCGTAAGAAGTTCAACCTGAGGATGGTTGTTGAAGAGACCCAGTGCAGTAAGTAACCTCCTGCCATTTCTCTTCTGAGGCTTGTGGTCAATCCCCAGTTCTGGACACAGGGATGAATTCTGCTGAGTTACACTGGTTTAAATCTGGAGTAACACCATTGACAGGAGCAGATTTACACTGATGGGACTCAGTAGAATTTGGTTTAATCGCTCTGCAAATTCATAGATCCTTCTTGAATGGATAATAATGGCCAATGGACTGATATATGAAATGAGCTAACAACATGAACAAACACAAATTAATGGCTGAAGAATCTGAGGACAGGAGATTCACCTCTCTCTGGAGTATGGAGAGGACCCATTATCTCTTATTTTAATTTATATAGAGGTTTTCCTGTGGTGCTCCCCATCACACTATGTTTAGCTTGCAATTAGGCGCTTCACATATTTGCTTTGCCCTCACAACAACCCTGGAGGTAGGAGTGTATTATTATCCACATTTCAGAGTCAGGCGATGGAGGAGTTAAGTGACTTGCCTAAGGTTGTAAAGGAAGTCAGTGGCAGAGCTGTGCCTCCTGAAGGAGTTCACCAGTGGTGCCCAACAAAATCAACTTCCTGTAACTACTGTGACAATAGATTATTGCTGGACATAGATCCTTCCTGTCTTTTTTGTTTGTTTGTCTCGTGATGAAACAGAGCAATGGGGATAGTAAAATAGCAGAATCCTCTCCCTCTGAGAAGCCTGATGAAAAGATGCAAGGAACAGAAGAGTCCCATATACCTTACCCCAGCCTATCAAGGTGAAGCCCCACAGGTATTTGGTATCCGAAAAGAAAGCCACAAAGATTAGGCTGTGCAGGTAGAGGCCTTCAACCAGGATCCAGTAGTAGTTGGTGGCCAAGAAGTAAATAAACATCACAACCGCAATCTTGCACCCCGCCTGTCGAGGAACCCAAACAGAAAGCTAATGGGTTACCATTCCTGGATACAGCAGCCATTCAAGAATCACCATTATGCTACTGAACCCATTGCATACAGCTCCTATTCTGACAACTTATCTTCATCTCTCTGTAAATAAGACATGTTAAAGGCAGCAAGGCCATCCTTAGCACAGTGTCAAGTCTTTGTGTAAAGTCAGCAGCTCTCCTTGCTTTGTAAGGACCATCTGTGGATGCATTAGTGCTTGTGGAAGTGACGAACGAACAGCATCCCTTTGAGACAGCTAGAGTGGAGGTAAGAGCTATACAAGCTTCCCACACCCATGCCGCTCTGTTAAGGCAGCTTCATTATGATCTGCTAATGCAGTCTTGGGTCTCACTCGAGCAGAGAATGACAAGTGGCTCAGATTTTGCAAGGACGCCAGCCAGGGTGACCCAAACAAACAAGTGAGTCAATCTGATCCCTGTTAACAAAGAGAAGGATTTACAACAGAAACAGGCAGTCAGAGGTTCTCAACCAGAGACACGTGTATCTCTGGGGCTGGGCAGAGGTCTTCCAGAGGGTATATAAATATCTAGACGAGTTAACCTAGTTTTATAACAGGCTACATAAAAGGCATTAGCAAAGTCAGTACAATGTAAAATTTCATACAGACAGTGACTTGTTTAATACCGCTCTATACACTGAAATGTAAGTCCAATATTTATATTCCAACTGATTTATTTTATAATTATACGGTAAAAATGAGAGTGTGCCGTGACACTTCTGTATTTTTAGATCTGATTTTGTAAGTTTCTAAGGGAGGTAAAACTTGGGGATATGCAAAACAAATCAGACTCCTGAAAGGGGTACAGAAGTCTGGAAAGGTTGAGAGCCACTGGCTTAAGTGACTTAGGAATCCAAGTCCCATTTTTAAAAACGTCAAGCAATTCAGTGAAGATTTTAAAGGTATTTAGGCACCTAAAGATGAAGATAGAAGCCTAGTGGGATTTTCAGATGTGCCTCGGCACCTAATTCCCATTGGCACCTATGTACTTTTGAAAATCCCACCAGGCGCCTATCTTCACCTTTCAGCACCTAAATACCTTTAAAAATCTGGCCCTAGGAGCCAGAGTCTTACTGACAGTCAGTGAGGCCCAGATTCTCATAGGCCCCCAACTTCCATTCACATCAATACCTTTGAGGAGCCAGGCCTCGGGATCTTAAGTCACTGTAAGAAAATGAGATTTTTGCCCATTGCATATTGAATTTTCAAGAGTCCGATCCTCAGGATCAGCCTGATATTTTATACTGAGTCACCACAGCAATCTCTACGCACTCCGAAAGGAATACAGATTGTCCTAAAAGGGGCATAACAACTCAGAGAACAGTTGACTAGCAGGCTGACCGTTTTCCCTGAGGGTCAATGCTTACGTATTGTGACTTGTCAACTGCAGGTGCCACTACAGTGCCCCAGAGGTCACTCATCAGCAGAGAGTCCAATTCTTTGACGCCTATGTGCGTATGCACAACTTTGTCCTTGATAAAAATGCTGGCAGCTCTTAGCATGAAAGAGACAAAGAGATGCATGTGGATGCAATTCCTGGTGCAGTGCAGCCTCCTATGAGAAGAAAAGGATAATTTAGAGAGGGTATTGAATTCAGCCAGCAAAAGAGCAAAATTTTTCAGTAGGTTCTAGGATAATCTATGGCCAAGCTCAGCAAGTTCAATACTTCCTCATCCCTTGACTTAGTCACTATTTCATACTTTAAGGACTCTTTTATTTAGTATTTTTGTCCTTCTTAAGAAAAATATAACAGAGCATGATTACTCAGCAATGACAGTTACTCAGCAATGACAGTTACCTACAATATTCTTGATAAACTTTCCTGTCGTGAGAGGTTATATATATATTTTAATGGATAGAGGATACAAATTTTCTTTATCTTTGAGTTCTGCCTGAAACTCTAGCCCACAGCACAATCTTCAGAACCCCTGCACGGTGTATCATTTAATAAGGCTTAAAATGCAACACCTCACATGAGCAAACGTCTACAAGTCTCAGCTGCTGACAGTCTGCAGCTTGTTGTTAGTAAACTGAATAGAAAGCTTCTGCCAGATGCCACCCTGACAGCAATAGAAACTAATTGGGCTGAATCGTACAACCACTTACTCCGAAACATTGTGCATTGTACAGTGCATAATGCTACTGAAGGGGGAAATTCACGGTATTATGCACTATGCTTGGTAGTAAGAGTCTGCAGCACAGCATCCTTATATTACATAGGCCCCAAACTCAGGAAAGCATCTCTATTCAGGACAGTCCTCCAGCGAATGCTTAGCATCAAACATGTGCTTAAGTCTCATTTGTGATGCTGGCAGATCAGGTGCCAGATCATGCCAGAGCCCCAGGCCGATTCATTGTGTATTCGTATAGATCACAGAGATTATTAAATGTATAAGAGTGTATTTGCTGTTTAAATGTCATGAAAATAGTGGGATGTTACTTGCATTGTTTTCACTTATCTGTATCCTGCTATAATGTAGGAGCAAACATTTCCACTCTGTGTACCCCTGTAACTAAATAACCCATCAAACAAGCCCTAAAACGCAAAGGAGGCATTGCGGAATGCAGATGAGGAACTTGAACAGAAAAGTGCTAATTTCAAAGCAAGTGGTCATTAGGTGTGATGCCCGGAGGTCAGAGACTCTAAATGCATTCCTCACTCACAGTCATCAAAAGAAAAGCCCACATGGGTAGTGACACGATCAGCTTGTTTTCTGTGAGAAGAAGCTATAAGTGTGGATTCAGGGAAAGATCCTTCACCTCTGGAGTGTTTGGACTCTGACAGGGAAGTGTACCAGATACAAAAGCCAAGGTCCCCAAAGACAATCTGGTTATCCTGAGAAGACTTTTGGGGAACTGATAGTTTATGACATCACTGCCACCACTTGGAATTAAAAACTGTGGTTCATTTGTGCATATATTTTATCTGCTTTAACCTCTCAATAACTCTCATTTCCTTTTCTGAGCTAATAAGCCTTTAGCTAGTTTACCAATTGATCTAGGGTAACTGATTGGTCTCTTGAGATTGAGAGCAAACAGATGTGATGTGATTTTCTGTTTAAATGACCACTATCACAAAGTCCAGATTGTCTGGGTGGCAAGATAAACTGGAGAGTCTAAGGGGACTTTCTGTGAACCCATGGTAAGACTGATACAGTGATCCAGGAGTTCACATTTGTTACTGGCTTGGTGAAATCTAGTTATAGTACCCACTACCCATGTGGGGTGTCTGCCCTGTTTTCTGACAGTCTGCCTTAAGGTCGGCACCCAGAGCTGTGAGCCACTCCAGACAGCATGACTTCACAGATTCACAAAGACTACCAGTGATGGAAAAATCCCCAGTGTCCCTAGATAAATTGTTTCAGTGGTTAATTGACCTCAATGTAAAAATACACATCGTGTTTCTAGTCTGAAGTTGTCTAGCTTCATTTTTCAATCCCTGGGTCCTGTTAAGCCTTTGTCTGATAGATTAAAGAACTGTCTACCATCAGAATTCTTTTCCCCTTGTAAACCACGATCAAGTCACCTTTTAACCCGCTCTTTAATAAACAAAACAGATCGAGTTTCTTTACTCTCTCACTATAAGACACATCCTGCAGCCCCTGTAGTTCTTTTCTGAACCCTTTCTGGTTTTCCAGCACCTTTTTGAAGTATGGACACCTGAACCAGACAGTAACAGTCTCATTAATGCTATATACAACGATAATACCACCTCCCCATTCTGACCTGATATTCCCCTGCTTACATGGATCGCATTCATTCAGCAGCTACCAACTCACACTAGGAGCTCACAATCAATTGGTTCTCTACCATTTCCTTTACAGAGTGACTGCGTTTTTATCGACTTAAGTAGGCCTTAAGCACATGAATGTGTCGAAGAGCTCTCCTGAACAGAAGTGGCCCTGGAGCACGTAGGCAAGCATTTTTCTGATTCTAGCAGAGGTCAAACATCTTGCTTCTTGCAATAGCTTCCTCTACCCACACCCTTGCAACTAAAACAATATAAACATTTCTTCTGAGATTAAGCCTTGCTCATATGCTATGGAAAAGAAGTTGGAAGAATGCGTGTAACTGCGCCACCTGGAGACACCTGCCCTAATGCATAATATTAACTCCCTAAGGTCCTTTCCCAGTATGCACTGGGTTTCATGCTGATGACTCAGTAAGGAAGACAATCATTATTATCTTTTTTTAAAGCCATAATAGAAACTCAGACAAAATTGCCAGAAACACCAACAAGTGCATATGCTGACAATGAAAACACTGCATAGTCTTACTACTTATTTATAAGTAAGTATATTTAATTTATATGTAAGTATTTATACCTGCCTCTGGAAATTTCCACTACATGCATCTGACGAAGTGGGTATTCCCCTATGAAAGCTCATGCTCCAATACGTCTGTTAGTCTATAAGGTGCCACAGGACTCTTTGTCAAGTCTTACTACTGTAACCCTCCTCCTCCCTGCTCCTTTCCCTTCCTACTGTTTGCCCCCATCATTTCTTTTTCCTGTCACAGGGCAGGTTTGCATTGGGACTGTGACATCCCTAAGAGGCCTCGCCCAGAACCTACAGCCCAGGAGGGTGCCGTGGCAAGGGGCTGTCTACGTTACAGCAGCTTCCCTAGGCTGACCTAGGGGTCGCAGCACTGCTGTTAATGGCTGCAGTGCCACTTGCATTCCTTGACATTCCTCTCCTGCACCTAGCAAGCTCCCTACACCAGGATTCGTGAGGAGGTTCTCCGCTCTATGGCTGTCTTCTGCAGTGCCTGCACCAGAAGAAATCTTCCAGAGCCAAAAACAGGGCTTTCAGAGCTCCTCTGCAGCCTTTTTACACAGCATAAAGGGGCCAGAGCAGAAGCGAGGATCTCACTGTTTTTCTGCTTGTCTTCCATGAAATGCCTAACATGCTGCTGGAGACCATAATATGAATAATAGTCATGGAAAACCTGGCATGCAGTCTTTAGAGTTTGTTTCTTCTTTGGTTATTTCAAAAGAGAGCATTCGATTGAGCATTCAACTCCTAAAGTGTTGGCAACTGACTATATACCTATCAGTAACTCGAGCGGATAATTCCATATGCCAGCAAGTCTATTGTTTCAGTTGTGAAATAAGCCATTAAGCCTCAGAAACAGAGTATAGGATAAACCACTCTGATCATTCTGTGCCTCACTGTGCTGTCATCTTTAACAGTTCTGGAGACAGACAATACAACGTCTCTTGCTGCTTGCAATCTTTGCATGGCCATTGGAAATTATTTTCCATTGAAAGGTTTTAATGTGTTCTTCCTCTGACCAGAGTTTTACACAATGGATAGCCATTGAAAATTACTTCATGCAATGCACAATATTTACTCTCAGCACGGCAGACAGGAATATACAAAAGCATCAAGAGATTGGACAGTCCTGGGTGAATAAGGAACATAAGATTATCTCCCGTAGAGATGATGATGCAAAAAGGGGACAGAGACCAGCTGGGACTATGAGTCTCTCACCTGAAGTAGCCGATGATGAAAACAGCGACTGCCAGAGAACTGAAGGACATAGAATAGCCAACAGTGTACATAATGTACAGACGCTCAAAGAATTCCCGCTGGAAAAGAAAACAAGATCATTTCCACTTTATTTTCTTCATCTGTGTGTACAGTCTCCGATAATCCAGTTTCCCTTAATAAGTGAAAAGCCCTAATATGTGTTATTGGGCCATATTCATCCCTGATGTAACCCTACTGACATCAGTGGACTTACACCAGGGATGAACCTGCTGTACTGCCATCCCAAAATATTCAAGATTCATCAGTCTACAGTAGGGGAAAAAAATCACAAGAGTATTAAAAGGAATAATTTGGGTTCACATATTTGCCTTCTGGTGTTGTACTCTTTAGAGGGTCACTTTTAAAACTTTATTCCACAACCATGGAAACTAACATTTTTTTTTTAAATGAAAGAGAAGATCATGTAACATGATTCCTGGAGCTGCAGATTTGAAAAAATGAATTAACCACCATTCAAAAATCACAAGAGCAGGCGATATTGACATCGTATCTGTTGTCAGTTCCCTCCACTAGCTTTGCTGGGAGGGAGGGAATAATTGGACACACTTCTCTTGCCCTGGTATCTGCTCAGCTTCATTGACTTCTACACTGGAGCGGGTGGAGCCAAGGTTCTGATTCCTCCTCCTCCTCCCTGATCCCTCTCAGCTCAGTTGCTGATGGCATTTTAGAATATGTTTGTCTAGATCATTGCCCTGAAGAGGGCTGCTGTGCGACAGGTTGCTGAGAGTTTAGCATGAATACATCACATGGGTCAGTATTAAAAGGAAGAGAGAGCTAGCATATTTAGACCCAGATTCTGAAGTGGGATCCATCCGAGCACACAGCTGCAAAGACAGACATTGATTTCAATGTCATGATGAGCCTGGGAGCTTTTGAAAAATCTATTGGGCATTTATCTGCATCATCAGGTGACTAAGTACCTTAAAAATGGCCCAAATCCCACAGACATAAGGACTTACACTTCACCAAAGCTACATATAGGAGAAAAAAGTATACATAAAAATGTTTGAGAGTCTGGGGCTTTTAAAAAAAAAATACTGATCAGTTATATAGCACTTTCCATTCAAGCATCCCTAATCTCAAGATAAACAAATAACATTATCCTCCTTATACAGATGGGAAAACTGAGGAACAGGCAGGTTAATTGACGTGCCCCTATATCACAAGCTGATTCAGTGGCAGAGTACCAAATTGAGCCCAAGTTTCTTCAACCCCAGCCACTGGACAAGAATTTTGGACCCAAGAATTTGGAGTTAGTCCACCCCTGCCGAAAGCAGATACCATGCTGACTGAAGCCAATGGAAATTGCAGCTTTGCTGCTATGGCTGAATTTAGCCCTTACAACCATCTTAACCACAGCGAGGAACACGTTGACTGGGGAAAGTGCCTTCAGTTCATAGATTCAGTGTCTGCAGTTCCTTCATGTCTACATTGTTTTAAATAAGACTCCTCCTCATTTTATGACTTAAAAACCATTGTGTAAATAAACAAATACTCATTGGGACTGATGCACCATTATTAAATCAGGACAACAGTGTGCAGGTCATTCATATTTCCAATTGTTTCTGTACAGAACCATCAAGGAATGAAAAGTGCATACAATTTCAGGATTTGTTCTTCCCATCCAAACTCTCATGCTCTGTTATTGCATTGGAAAAACACCCCCATACCTTCCCCGAGCTGATTTCTGGCTGTAAGTAGCGAAGGCAGTCCGAGTAATTGGCCCACGTTCGGTTCAAACCCTGCACAAGGTCCCATGTTCCATTAGAGCTACAGTGTCTGAAAGCCACCCCTGCAAGGAGGAAATGAGTCTTGGTTAGTCTGCGTGGGTCCTTTGTACCACCTGGCTTTTCATTCGTTTCAGATAAACCCTCTGAGGACTACAAGACTGGCAGTACCTTTGTGATTGAAGTCATATATATAATGAGGACATGGAACAGCCAACATTTTTCCCAGTGAGCCCCTGGGCCAGCATATTAGTCCATCCCATTCTGGAAAGCAGTTACCCTCTGCAGACAAATAGAAGGAAGACATAGACAGGAGAAATGAAAAAAGTATGAGACAAGCCTCTATGCCACTTATTTTTTTTACCGTATCTCCTAAATATTTAAAAGTATCTTGCAATTTAGTTACCTAAGGATTAAAAAGTGTTAAATTTCTTCCCAAATAACTTAATTGATAATGAATCAGTGACATCTAGCTTATACTCCAAAACAGTATCAGTTTCTTTAAAAACCCAGTTCGTAGATGCTTTAGAGATGCAGACAGTTCCCCACTTCCATATAACTCTTCATCTCTGACTCTCAACCCACCTACTTTACACTATCCATCAACCTTAATTCTGCCGTCCGATGTTTGCAAAATAAGTCAAATGTATTGGCAATGGTCCCCCATGAATAGGAGATCATATAATGCTAGGAATTTGTTATTTTGACCATTGCACACATTTTTGTTGATTCTGGGAGCTGTGGTATGATAGGGATATCAAGGTATGTCTATGAACCTCATAAGTTGGTGGATCACCAAGGATGCTTCATCGACAGTGTTGGGCTGGTCAGGGAAGGTGCATGACACTTGTATCTTTAAGAACACAGTATATTCAGAAAGCTGCAAGCCGGGGGACATGCTTTCCCATCCAGCAGGTTACCATTTGCAATGCTGAAATGCCAATATTGGTCCGGGGGGCCCAGCCATCCCCTTGTTCTTGAACCCATACATGGAGCGCCTCGACAGCACCAAGGAAAGATTCAGCCACTGGCTCAACAGGTGCACAATGATAGCTGAATATGCTTTTGGTTGACTGAAGAAACAATGGGGATTGTTTACTCACAAGATTGAATCTCTAAGTGAAGTATCTGAACAGTTATAGCTGCCAGCTGTGTCCTGCATAATATCCATAAGGCAAAGGGGAAAAATTACCACCAGCATGGAAGGCTGAGATGAAACATGTGCTGAATTTCAGCAGCCGGACACAAGAGTTATTAGAAGAGCTCAACATGGAGCTATGCCATTAAGGGAGGCCTTGAAAGAGCATTTAACCAGGAGCCAGAGTAATGCACTGCGGTGGACTGAGCTCTACGTGGTCCTGCCGTTTTGGGGCCTGTTGGGAATTGCCTGGTGCTTGTACATTTATGAATATAGCACTGTTTGTCACTGATCCTAGGAGTTCTGTCACACTGTACAAGAAGCGTGTAAGTGCTTTCAGTTCCGCTAGGCACTCTGCAGAATAGGTTGTCAATGAAAGAAGATGAATTATTTTCCAAAAACAGAAGTTTATGGAGTAACAAAAACAGTGCAAAAAAAACCAGGTGTAATTTAAAAACAAATATGTTTTAAAAGAGCTAACTAAATTAATGGAACAGAACTTAACAAGGGGAAAGAACATTCATGTCCATTGTTACCTTCATCCAGCAACCGTGGCTCTCCCAGGTCAGCGTATGTGAAGCGGTGGTTGTCCTTACTGTCCTGCAGTGTAAAGTTGTAGGGATAGGGACACAGCCCCTGGGGCCATGTGGAATGTTGAGAGGGGTGTAGGGAGGCACTAAAATGGAGTTCTCCCTGGAGGGCAAAGGGAGCTTAGTCTGTGATTGTCGAACCTGTCAGTCCACCTGAGTTTGCAGCATCTGTGTTTGCTGCCAGAGAAGCCCCTGTATGTCCTGGTGCATCTCCTTCTCCTGTCCAGATTTTCCTTTTCCATACAGCCTGCAATATTAACATTCCAGGCCCTCTGCTCATGGTCTGATGCAGCACTGGCTTGCTGGAGCTCATTGAGCATGTCGTCCCAAGTCCTCTTCTTTCTCCTCATCTGGCTCAGGCATTCTGCGGGCATGGAGGGGGAAGCCCTGAAAGCTGCAGCACCAGCAGCTCCAGATAGAACACAGGTACCATCGGCACTATAGCCACAACAGAAAGTGAAGGATTCAGGACTCCCTTTGCTTGCTCCCCTCGAGTTTTACACAAGACATGCTTATTGACACTTCTGCCTGGGATTGCTTGCTCACAGCACCTGCCATGGGGAGCATGGTTCACCAGGTGTGGGAAATGAGGAAGGAATTGCTTAGTTGCATGAAACTAGGATGATAAGGCACTGAGTACAGGCAATGGTGATTTTAGTGGATCTCTCACTCCTGAGGGTAACAAAGGCACAGAGATCACAGCTGCTGCTGGCATCCCGAAGCCGCTTGGGCCTATATGTCGCTAGCCTGTGTACTGCAATGGTGCCTGACCAAGTCATCACAGATTGGCATGGGAAAGTGTCCTGTCCTAGAGGAAGAAATACAGCTTCCATTCCTAGAAAGATTTGGGAGAGGATTGCAGAGAACCTCCATGCAAGTTTCATCAAGATCTCTCAGGAGAATTCAAAGAACATAAGAACGGCCCTAGTGGGTCAGACCTAAGGTCCATCTAGCCCGTCAACCTGTCTTCTGACAGTGGCCAATGCCAGGTGCTCCAGAGGGAATGAACAGAACAGGGAATCCTCAATTGATCCATCCCCTGTCGCTTACTCCCAGCTTCTGGCAAACAGAAACACAAAGGATGCCTCTGTGTACATACACTGCTCTGCATGGCCTCCACTGCCTAATTCTACAGTGGAATGAAAAGCAGATAACTGCCTCTGCTTGTACGAATAAACCACCTCTTCTAGGATGAATAAATTAATGAAAAAAGTTGATAGCTACATCTTGCTAAGCTGGGAGCATCACTGGAATGGGAAATATGTTTACACACCTACCCAAGGCTCCTTCCCCTGCATCAGGCTTGCCTGTGCTCGAACCCCAGGGCTGACTGAACTGCGGTGGAGTTTCCAACAGGTCTATCACATTTGGGCCCCCCATCGCATGTTTCCCCCCGCCCTCATCCTCCTCACCCTTCATGTCAGGGACCTGTGACTCAGCTCCTTGAAGATATCCACAGTGGCATGCGGGGCGTAAGTGGGGTGTGCACCAAGCATGGGATGCAGCTCTTTGTAAAAGGGGCAGGTCTATTGACTGTTCGCTTCTCTGACCTTGATATGCCTGCTGCAGCTCCTTGGCTTTCACGCGGCATTGCTGCTGGCCCCTGTCATTACCCTTCTCCTGCATCCCCCGTGCAATCTCCCCATAGATGTTCACATTTCTAAGGCTGGTCTGTAGCTGTTCCTGCACAGTCTCTTCTCCCCACAGGCCTAGGGGAGCCAACATCTCCCGAATACTCCAGGCCAGAGTGCAGCTGGAACGTGTATCCAGCATGGTCAGTTAGGCAATTGCACATAACAATAGAGAGCTGCAATGTGTGCTCATCAAGCTGTGCAATTAGGAAGAGGCTTTTCAAAAATTCACAAGGTTTTAAGATGGGAGGAAAAGAGGTTTTCGGTGTCTGTGACCCCCCTGGGTAGTGGAGTTCACATTTGTGACTGTGTCAGTGTCAGGCATTGTGGGACAGCTGTTGGAGGACTGTTAGGGTTGACATACAGTGTCTACATGCACATCGTATTGATCTCAGTACATCCTGAATGGCATAGAGCCATGGTTGGAGGCAGGAGGTGTGACTGTGTCACCACAACAGAGTACTTACATTGGTGGGAGACAAATTCAAGTGTAGTCACATGCACAACTAGGTTGATGAAAGGCAGCTTATATCAACCTAACTTTGCAGTACAGACTGGGCCTTAAACTCTCCACATCACTTAGCCTGCCTCTTTTATTCACCCAGTGAGAAATACATGTCATTCATCACTGCAGAACAGACACTCAACAACCTTTCTGGAAATATAATTGAAATTATTCTATTAAAGAAATAGCAACCAGTACAGTTACCCTTCATTCACTGGCTCAACACATCTAGTCTCAGAGCAAGTATACTCAATTATATTTGGCTGCTTAAAAGATGTTGGCTTTTTAATAAACGTAAAATCTGATTAACTTTTGATCCAGTAATTTGTGCGTGGTTAAAGATTGTTCCAGGTCATTACATGTATAATTCTTAATGGATGAAACTTGTCAAGGACTTCGCTATTCAGAATAAGTATAAAAGGCTCATATATTATTTCAGGTCCACTACAGGAAGTCACTACCACCAAAAAAGCAGATCAAAGAAAAATCTTAACTTCGGGGCTTCTTAAATCTTTATTTTTAACTCATTCTGTAAAGCTTTAGGGCCAGACACTGATCTCAGTTACACTAGTGTAAATCTGGAGAAACACCACTTCCTAAGAACAGGGTTATTTCAAACGCACAGCATTGTAAAGAAAGCATCCTTATTCAGGAAGCACCTACACACGTGTTTGTACAACATGTTCTTAACGTTAAGGATGTACCTAAATCCTATCTGGAATACGGATAGATTTACACATGTTTAAGTACTGTCATGAAATATGAACCAGGATTTCATCTCAGGACCTAATATTTATTTTTCTGTAGCACCTCGACAGAAATGTTTGTGTGTTACTGTAACTCACATGACCTAAGCCATTGGACCCTGCATTCATTTTTGTGGCGCTCTTGTGAAAACAGGCTTCGGTAAGTATTTTGTTCACCGAGAGTTGTTTCGTACAGGTAAATAGTTCACATTCATTATCTGGTAGAAGGAAAAAAATACTTTATGTTCAATTGAATATTAACTTGCTAATTTCCTCTGAACAAACACCATAAATTACCTCTCCCGAAATCTTCATACATGCCATGATGAAACTAATTATGTCTTTAAAAAAAAAAAAAAGGCAGTGGCATTTAGAGACAATATTCTAAAAAAATGTAGTCGTGTAGCTGTCTCTCTTCTTACTCACCCTTCTTTTAAAAAACATGTAAACCATGATTACTATTATTAGTGATATTATTCTTAGGACTGGCATTAGTATTATTGGTGAGATTGTGATAGCAGCCATAACAAGACATTGTTATTGACAGTAATAATATGTCTGTACAGAAGACATGTTTTCTTATTTAGACAAAACTAAAGGAAAACAAAGCAAAGCCTAATTTTATGGTTTCCCTTTTATCCAAAACTCCTTTTACTCCAATATAAACATCTCCTCTAATCGCTCCCAAGAGTATCTCAGTATTTATGCAAAAAGAATGAGGAGTCCTTGTGGCACTTTAGAGACTAACAAATTTATTTGAGCATAAGCTTTTGTGGGCTATTTGTGATGTCTTTGAAGCATTTCATGTAAATGGGGTTATACAACAGGGAGTGTTTTTTAAAACTAGGGTGCAGATGCACTGATATGTGTTTTGGAGGAATTCATCCTTTAATGACGGGGAGATAGAAAAGGTCTGCTAGTCTAAATTCTAGAGGCCAGATTTTCAACTGGTGAAGCCAACAGAGTTATATGGGGTAACACTAGTGTAAGTAGGAAAAGAATCAGGAAACCTAGAAATTCAAGTTCTGACTGGTCTGGAACACTCCATGAAAAAATGCAGAACTAGTGAAATGGTGATGTCTAGAGCTGGGTGAATTTTGCTTTGGGTAAACACGTGTCTAATTTGGCAAGTAACTTCAGCCAAAAAACAGTTTTGGAATATTTTGTTTCACTGTTTCTGAAACAAAAAGGTTTTGACGTTTTGAAATGAAGCATTTCATTTCAGCAATTTCAACGGTGAAACATTTAAAAGTCTCATTTCGAAATGGTGTTTCATATAGAAATTTAGTTAATTAAAAAGGGCGAAAGACAACTATCCCACTAGCAATTGTTTCAGGTTGAACAAAGTGTTTAGCTGGATTCTACACAACATTTATTTTGCATTTTTTCCAGTTCAGCTCTGAACAAACAAACAAAAAAAATTAAAAATCCATTTGCTCAGCTATTGGGATGTCAGAAGAGCCAAAAAAGTAAAAGTGGATCACCTGAGAGAAGAAGGGATTTTAAGTCTTGGTAGTTGTTAATTAAGACAAATCAAATATTTAAGTTCAGTGGCTAACATTTTAGACAAAAGAAAGCTTTGTTAAAGATTTTGTAGCCTCATCCTTTTAATTCAGGTGTTATAAACAACAACAAAGATGTCTGAGACCTTCTAGCAAACCAGGAAAGATCAAACAGGACGTTCATGATAGCGGTGATTAAATCTCTCCCAAAAGAGCAAAAAAGGCAGGTTTTTTTAAAACCTTTTTCAGCTCACCTTTATGCTTAACTCCACAGCAGTGTGGAACAATAGAACAAACTATGAAGAGAACGTGATATCTCATGCACATAGATTCCAGTCAATGAATTCCAGTGACTGGAACCTCACTAACTACAGATATCCAAGAATGCTCAAAAGCCTTGATCAGTTTGAAGCATCAGCCTATGTGCAACCTTGTCTGCTTGAGTCGTAGAGATAAATTGGGAGAGAAAGAGAAATAAGGAATGTCTATTAAGGGCACATTTCACACACACACTTGATTTGATTCAGAGAAATGCTGAAGAAAGAAATTGGGATCTTTCTGCATTGATCTGCACTTTGAGATGGTCGATATATTTGACGGTCTTGACACCCTATTAGTACTGCTGGTGTAGGGAAGAGAAAGAAATCAGTTACTTGGGTACTTCACCTCCTTCTTGTAGTTGGGTAGTGATGTTCAGTTCACACTGAATTTTGGCTTCCAGGAGAAGATAAATCTGCTCCTCCGTGGTAATCGTGTCATCAGAATCCACCTGTGTGTGGGGGCAAAAAAAAGAAGTGAGGAAGGATGTTGCTTGGATCATTTGACCCTTGGCTGTATTTTAATGGGAGTGCTCTAAAAGAGAGTTAATTTTCTAGACCTGCATTTCTAAGTGTTTTAACATTTTCAGAATGAAATGTTTCGATTTTTACGAATTGACACATTTTTGTTTTGAATTTTACTTTTTTTTTAAATTTGGGGTTGGGGTAACTTTACATACTGGTTGATCTGAGACAACTTCCCTCCCCCCCAAAAAAAATTAATTTCACCAAATATTATGTAAATAGTTTCATTTCAGGTTGACTCAAAACTAGTTTTTCTGCAATTTTGCAGTTCAGCCACTAAACTGAAAGACTGGCTATCCCCAAAACTCTAATTCCATCAGTTTACTGATTAACATGCTCATCATGTCAGCATTTTCAAAGGTGTGCTCTCCTGTAGCCGTTGAGAAAAACTTCTGGCAGATTTAGATACACCACTAGCAGCACCCTAAGTTCATAGTCAATACCTGACTTTCAATCTACGTACTAAAGCAATGAGGAGTCTGGTGGCACCTTAAAGACTAACAGTTTTATTTGGGCATAAGCTTTCATGGGCTAAAACCCACTTCTTCCGATGTATCTGAAGAAGTGAGGTTATTACCCACAAAAGCTTATGCCCTTTGCACTTGCTATATTCCTCCCTGGTCCTCTTGTATTAGAGCATCTTAAGAGTTGCTCTGATTTGTACTCTACTTCCCATCTCCCCTTATGCACCCTGGAAAGCAGACTCGTTGTAGCATAGTGCATTCTGGTCACACTTTCCATTCACCCCCTTTACACTGCCACTCCATCTTCTACATCAGGGCTGAGAACAGGAACCTTGACACAAGCACTACCTCAGATAGGCAGTCCCTTCTGCATAAGGGATACTTTCAGAAGGCTGTTTCCACACACTTCAAAGCCTTTTCTAGAGCACAGGCCCTTGGCGGCAGGGCAGGGGGTGTTATGCATGAATTCTGCTAAAAGCATGTATAATTCATGCCAGAATAATACTCTGCCCTTCTGTATCACCTTCTATCTGAAATTCTCATGGCCCTTTATAAACATTACTGAATTAAGATTTAACACATCCCGATGAGGTAGGTGTTAAGCCCATTTTATGGAAGGGAACAATGAGGCAGTGTTAAGTGACACACCCAAAGTCAAACAGGAAGTCTGTGGCAGAGCAGCCAGATCTCCTGACTTCCATGCTTGAGCTGCTAGACCACTCTCCTTCCTTCCTATAAAGCACAATGCACTGAATGCATGCCCCTGCAACTGCATATGCAAATGTCAGGGGTACATTAGCCAAGTCTCCTGAACTCAAACTCTCAGAAGCAGAGTTTGTTGGACTGAAATCAGATAGGCTCAGCTTTTTACCTAACCTGTCAGCTCAGCCCTAGCAAATAAGATGTCTCTTTCAAAACATCCTTATCTACAGATCTGTTATTCAGGGGAAGACATTTCATAAGCTGAGCTTCTAAACATTTCTCAGCCTCATCCGCATCAAAAATAAATGTGTCTCTCAAAGTTCATATGTAATTTAGCTAGGTACAAGTGTGTCCTTTTTTGTGCCAGTTTCCCAGTACGTAAATCTTAAATTCACACCAGTTTTCTTCTCTTGTGTCAAAGGAAAAAATATTAGAAAAGTAAGAACTATGGAAAGACCATACTTCATGTTCTGCCCCACACCATCCCACTGCTGCTTTAACCCATTCTTTACCCAAATATGATAAATCAGACCTAAATAAAAGTTAAAATGCATCTCTAATATATAGTGCTGTTGGCCGTCTGGAGCACCTGAACGCAACATATTTGAGTGGTACGGGCTCAGAGATGGCTTTACGCTACTTTACCTCCATTTACAATCCTGAGGCAAATGTAGCCCCTGGTGTAAAGTGGAGCAGCCTCAGGGCTGCTCTAATTTATACCAACAGGAACAGCTCCCTATGAGCCACCAATGAGGACTGGCCAGACCACATGACACTCAGGCACACACCCTCTACCTCCACACTGTTTCCTCTGCTGAAGTATAGTGGAGAATAGGGCCTTAATTAAGGCAGGACAAGCAGGGCAACTGGCCAGGGTGCAAAGCCATGGGGGCAGAAAAATGAGATGGCGAAATAATCCCCCACCCCCTCCAAAAAAAACACCACACAACAGCAGGGGGCACAAATACGTTTGCTTGTCCCAGATGCTAAAATGTCTAGTTACAGCTTTGAAGGAGATGGTGATGTAATGCTACTGAGAATTCCACTGTCCTGGGGGAATCCTCACCTTCACCATTAGGGTGGCTTTAAAGGAACTCAGATACACTCCGGAATCAAGATTCAGGTCCCTCCTATGGCAACACACACCACTTAGCATTTACAATAGCATTTTCAAAGCACTGTAAAAATATTAATCCTTCTCCAATTCTACGTGAAGCACTCAGCCATCTTCTAAAAAGACACACTACTCACTTTGGGGAAGAGACCCTAATAATAAGGTTATCAGTAGGAGATGAAGGACCAGGGCATCCTGTTTTTAAAGATTACATGAGTAGATCTGGAGAAAGTTGTGTGTGTGTGTATGTGTGTGTCTGCAACATTTTTCCAGGCAGGTGGAAGAAGGGGAAGCAAATTCAGCAACAAGAAACATTTTGTACAATTGTTCTGTCAAATTAAACGTTAAAAAGAAAAACTCCAACACCTGCTCTCCCCCCCAAAAAACCACCTTTTCTTTTGGCAGTTTCTGAGCAAAACGTTTGCATTTTTTCTGTCCGAAATTACTTTTCTTTCCAGAATTTCCTTCAATTTTATTTAAGCAATGGAAATGTTTAAAATGATCAAGATCCAAATGAAACTTTTACCCAACCTGAGTTGAGGGGTTTTGGTGTTTGTTTGGGTTTTTTAAACTTTTTGATTCATCACAAATGTTGAAAATTCCATTTTCAATTTGACCCCCCATTTCCCCCCCCCAGAACTGCCCACAAACTAATTCGCCCAGCTCTACACCCAAGATTAGTTTCTAATCTCTTTGAAAGCAGTATTGGTGAAAATATAGATTTTAACAGTTTGAGGGCTAAGCTAATCACATGCCCAAGCTCCACCCAGGAGTGAAACATTATGTGTATTACTGAAGTGCCTAAAGATAGGGGGGCCATCGGCACTCAAACCATGGCCTCACCCTTCTCCCTGAGGCCCTGCCCACCTGCCACCTCTCCCCTCCACCAAGGCCCTGCTCCCTGCTTGCTCCTCTCTGTCTCCTCTACCCTGTCGCTCACCCTTATGGCCAGTAAAAAGTGATGAGGCCTTGGCCCTCTAGCCCTTCCTGTTCCAGGATCCCTGCCTAAAAGCCTAGCCATGGACCAAGGCCTCTACTGTGCTTGCAAGACTTCTCAGTGTGATGTCATTAGCATTTTATAAGCATACTCCTTTCTCTTATCTAAGCCAGAGGTTCTCAAACTGTGGTCCATGGACCACCAGTGGTCTGCGAGCTCCATTCAGGGGGTCTGTGGATAGTTCCCTCTAAGGTGCACACCTGGGCAGCCGCACACAAGAGAATGAAGGACCACCCACCTAATTAGTGGAGCCGCAGAGGTGTGGCTCCACTAATTAGGTGCCTGGACCCTGGAGAAGATGCACATGTAAGGTGAGGTGGTGGCCTTGAGGGGAAATAGGAGGTAGGGGGCAGTGGGGTGAGAAGAGGGGATGGGGGGAATTTGATATGTGCAGGGTTGCGGCGGCACTGACTTTCCCCAGCTCCAGGGCTGCAGCTACCAGGGAAAGACAGCCCTCCTTCCCAGCTCCAGCTCAGGGGTTGCTGCGGTAAAGGAAAGGGGGAGAGACATCCCCCTCCTTGCCAGGCCCAGCTTGGGGGTTGCCACAGCAGGGGAGAGAGAGAGCACATCCATTGCATTAGAAAGATAAGACTACTGATATTAAAATACGAGTTGTGTGCTTTTATATGTAGGACCAAAAAATGTTATTAAGTTTTTATTTTATATAGCACTTTTATCCAAAGCACTTTACAATAGTTAGCTAATGGTACAAACAACATTTGGAAAGATTAAGTGGTCCGCCGAGACCCTCAGCAACTTTCAAGTGGTTCGCAAAAAAAAAAAAAAAAGTTTGAGAAACACTAATCTAAGTAATTAATGAACCTATTGACTAGTTCCAGACCCAGGACTGATCCATGTGGCCCCCCTAGATACGCCCCTCCCAGTCTGACAGAAAGCCACTGATAACTACTCTGAGTACAATCTTTCAACCAGTTGTGCATCCACTTTATAGTAATTTAATCTAGAACATATTTCTTTAGTTTGCTTATGAGAATGTCATGTGGGAGTGTGAAAAGCCTTACCAAAAACAAGTTATATCATGTGACTGCTTCACCACAATGCAGTAGACCAGTAACCATTACAAAAGGAGGAAATTAGGTTGGTTTCACAGGATTTGTTCTTAACAAATCCATGCTGGCTATTACATCTAGCCCTATTATCCTCTAGGTGCTTACAAACTGATTGTTTAATAAGTTGTTCCAGTATCTTTCCAGGTATCAAAATTAAGCTGACTGGTCTATAATTCGTCTGGCCCTCTGTGATCTCCTTTTTAAGGATAGGTTGCCCTTCTCCTGGGACCTTCC
This sequence comes from Gopherus flavomarginatus, assembly GCF_025201925.1. Classification (NCBI taxonomy): domain Eukaryota; kingdom Metazoa; phylum Chordata; order Testudines; family Testudinidae; genus Gopherus; species Gopherus flavomarginatus. Next base: position 17,858,086 of record NC_066626.1, on the reverse strand, counting down.
CCATCCTCTGAGAGTCCTCAAAAATAATTGCTAATGGTTCCAAAAGTGCTTCAGCATGTTCCTTATGTACCCTAGGGTGAATTCCACCAGGCCCTGCTGACTTGAATACATCAATTTATCTAAATATTCTCTAACCTGTTCTTCCCTACTTTGGCTTGAGTTCCTTCCCCCTCATTGCTGATTTTTAATTGAATATCTAGTCACCATTAAAAGCAGCAAAGAGTCCTGTGGCACCTTATAGACTAACAGACGTATTGGAGCATGAGCTTTCGTGGGTGAATACCCACTTCGTCGCATGCATGTAGTGGAAATTTCCAGGGGCAGGTATATATATATGCAAGCAAGAAGCAGGCTAGAGATAACGAGGTTAGTTCAATTAGGCAGGATGAGGCCCCCTTCTAGCAGTTGAGGTGTGAAAACCCAGGGAGGAGAAACTGCTTTTGTAGTTGGCTAGCCATTCATAGTCTTTGTTTAATGCTGAGCTGATGGTGTCAAATTTGCAGATGAACTGGAGCTCAGCAGTTTCTCTTTGGAGTCTGGTCCTGAAATTTTATTGCTGCAGGATGGCTACCTTTAAATCTGCTATTGTGTGCCCAGGGAGGTTGAAGTGTTCTCCTACGGGTTTTTGTATATTGCCATTCCTAATATCTGATTTGTGTCCATTTATCCTTTTCCATAGGGACTGTCCGGTTTGGCCAATGTACATAGCAGAGGGGCATTGCTGGCATATGATGGCGTATATTACATTGGTGGACATGCAGGTGAATGAACCGGTGATGGTGTGGCTTATCTGATTAGGTCCTGTGATGGTTTCGCTGGTGTAGATATGTGGGCAGAGTTGGCATCGAGGTTTGTTGCATGGATTGGTTCCTGAGTTAGAGTTACTACAGTGCAATGTGCAGTTACTGGTGAAAATATGCTTGAGGTTGGCAGGTATCTGCCCCTGGAAATTTCCACTACATGCATCCGACGAAGTGAGTATTCACCCATGAAAACTCATGCTTCAATACGTCTGTTAGTCTACAAGGTGCCACAGGACTCTTTGCTGCTTTTACAGATCCAGACTAACACGGCTATCCCTCTGATACTGGTCACCATTAGCCTTTTTAGCGAAGACTGAAGCAAAATAGGCACTAAATACCTCAGTCTTGTTGAAGTCGTCAGCTCTCCTTCCTCCTTAAGTAGAGGTTCTACAATCTCTTTCACCTTTCTCTTGCTTCTATTGTATTTGAAGAATCTCATCTTATAGCTTTTTCTTTCCTTTGCTGGGTGTCTCTCATTTTGTCCCTATAGTCATGTGCAATACATCTCTACTCCTCCTCAATAATTCATCCATGTTTCCCCTTTTTGTAGGGCTCCTTGTTTAATCTTTCAATAATTAAAGACTTCCTGATGACGTCATATTGGCCTGTCACTGGTTTTCTTACCTTTTCTTCACATCAGGATAGTTTGCAGGAAGGGGCACAGGTCTGGGTCTTGTGTGCTTAATTGGAATAACCATAGTTAACAACAAAAAAAAAAGGAGGTCAGTAATAGCAAAGCTGAGGGTCTGAAAGCTCCACAGACTTTCAGATCAAAGTTTGAATAATAAATCTGTCACGCTGATGGATCAAGCCATTTACAAGGGCACTTCTGTGCTAGGTCACTGATTCAAAGGGGACTGGTGGTGATTTAAACCCTATCCTTAGTGAACAGGTAGCCACACAACAAAACTTCATCAACCCTAATCTGTACTAAGCAGCAAATATTCGTAGCGCTGTCGGAGAGGCCAGCCGACTCTTCTTCCCCTCTCTCTCCATTTCAGCTGTGAAGTACATCTAGGCAACCTGGGAAGTTTGCACTACTGACAGAGACAAGGTTTACGGCAGTTGATGATGTCACTGTAATGATAGCCCCTTGTGATGTTCAATGGCTCTCCTTCCAGGCTGTCCATCTGACATGGTTCTCAATCATTCCATTTAGTTAAGGAAAAGTAAAAATTTGCTTCATTTGGTCATCACTGAATCTGTATAAGGAATTTATTGTTTGAATAAGGAGTTCTGCATCCCCCCATCTCAACTTCAAATATACTTTTAAAGAAAAAGACAGAGCTGCAGATTAAAAAAAAGTTTGGAGTGAAATCCTGACTTCATTGAAGCCAATAAGAGTTTTACCATTCACTTCAACGGTGCCAGGATTTCACCCCAAGAAGTCAGTTTCATATCAGTATAATTCAGTCCATTAAATCCACACAGTTTTAAAGTTTTCCAATCAGCCAGTTCAAACAATGTTCCATTTTATTTCTGACAGATAGAACAAATTTTCAACAGGACACGATCACTAGCATCTTGTTTTGACAGCTCTATTGAAAGTCAATGGGATTTTACAATTGTTTTCACTCCATTGTTTTATATTGGAATTGAAAAGGTTCAGAAAAGTGCAACAAAAATGATTAGGGGATGGAACGGCTTCAGTATGAGCAGAGATTAATAAAACTGGGACATTTCAGCTTTGAAAAGAGATGACTAAGGGGGGGATATGATTGATGTCTATAAAAATCATTATAGTGGAGAAAGTAAATAAGGAAGTGTTATTTACTCCTCATAACACAAGAGCTAGGAGTCACCAAATGGAATTAGTAGGCAGCAGGTTTAAAACAAACAAAAGGAAGTGTTTTTTTCACACAACGCACAGTCAGTCTGTGGAACTCTTTGCCAAAGGATGTTGTGAAGACCAAGACTAACAGGGCTCAGAAAAAAAAAAAACCCAAAACCCTAGACAAGTTCATAGAGGATAGGTCCACTAATAGCTATTTAGCTGGGAATGAATGACAGAGGATGGATCACTTGATGATTACCTGTTCAGTTCATTCCCTCTGGAGCACCTGGCATTGGCCACTGTTGGAGGACAGGCTACTGGGCTAGATGGACCTTTAATCTGACCCAGTGTGGCCGTTCTTATGTTCATATTTTAAGAGAGTTGGGTGCTGCTTCCTGCAAGAACTGAATTGGGACAGATACTCAGATGGCGTAAATCAGACAACAAAGCTGCAATGGAGGTAGGCTGATTTACACCAGCTGATGATGTGTCCCATTGACGTTCGTGGAGACTCCCACTTTAGATGAGGCTATTGAATGATGAATCAGGCCCTTTCTTTCCCCCACCAACTATATTCTGCAATGTTCTCACAGAGCAAGCTTACAGCAAGCCTCTGTTTTAAGATAACCAATCTGAGCATTTTGCACAATCTTGCCTTAATACCGGAGACTATAATCCAGCAAAGCATTTAAGGAGCCGCTTGACTTCAATGGAACTAGTAATGTCAGGTGCTTTGCAGGATTGGGGAGCAATAGTTTACAAGAAGTTGTTTATTATTCAGTATTTAGCATGTGCTTAAAGAAGACATGTTTCACAAGTCTCCTAAGCACATGCTTACATTTCATTAAATTTCAGTGGGACTTGAGCAAGCGCTTAAATGCTTTGCTGACCAGATGGCTAACCATACAAAGAGCTTACAATTTAACTATACGCATTAGGACAGAACAGAATCATCCCCTGTTGGACGGCAGTCGGATCGATTCTCCCAGCTTTTTCCCTGGAATTTGTCCAGCCTCTATGTTAAGGACTGTTTGTCCACTAGTGCTAATGTTATAATTTATATATGTATAATTTGTAAGTGTTTTTTGGTAAACGCTTAAAAATGTTTGAAAGTGAACCGAGGACAGCAAATCAGAGCATGAGTAATTCATGACCAGAAAGCATTCATGAATACTTATTAAGTAGGCACACTGAGAATCTTATGTGGTAATTTACATCTGAGTTTGAAACCACCGGTGCTGTAAAATGTTTAATCATTTCAGAGAGACAGACAGAAGGGGAAGCCAATGGACCACAACCCTTAGCTTTAGAAGATTATTTGCCATGTTTCTCCTCTGAGTCCCAGATCTGCCTAGGAAACATGCTTTAAGATTATAAAAATATTGGTTCAGTTCTGAAGGGCAAAACGACAATATACTTTCATTCCTTGGAAAACCTAATGGTAATTTCTCTAGAGTAGCTGACAAGAAATATGCTTCTCACAACTCAAAGCGAATTTGAGCGTAGCTGCCCTTTATGTAATTAGGCATACAGTACAGAGACCAAAAGAGCTTGATTAATATTGGAGTCAGCTCAAACAGAGGAAGGTGCTGTGACAACTTTTGCATGATCCAACAGACACATGAGATCCAGAAGGGGACAAGACTTCTTGTACATAGCCATGGACTCCATTAGAAGGGGCCATTTATGAAATATTAAAATAGCATTCAACTGCTGGTGAGATTCAAGAGGATTTTAGAGGAAGTGCTGAAAAGATACAAATGAAACCAGATTGATCACTCATAAGAGCATAAGAATTGCCACACTTGATCAGACCACTGGTGTATCTAGGCCAGTATCCTGCGTCTGACAGCAGACATTACTAAAGGCTTCAGAGGCAGACACAACCCCCAAATTGTGCAATTATTGGATAACCTGCCCCTAAGGGACATTACTTCTTAACTTCCGGCGGTTAGAGATTGGCTGATAGTCCAAAGCACAACCCTTTCAAACTTTTATTTTTTAAATGATCCTTTCTAATGGAACCGGGTGTGTTCTCATTATGCAACCTGCTTTCAGCCCTCTTCTCTCCAAAGCATCTCATCTGATTTGCCTCGTTTGTCACAAGACAGATCACACACGGGCTATTTCAGAGATATTAGCGTCATTCTGGTGAAGGAGTTGGCATTCATAATGGAAAGTTGGCTTCACCATCCAGGACAGACTATAGTCACAGTAATTAAAACTAGTTACTATCAGGAAAGAGTAAGTTGAAAGTTACTGTGAAATATTAACTGGAAGCAATTTCTAAGTTATAATTGGAGTTGGGTGACAAGTGTTTTGGACTTTTTGTGTGCGTTAAAAATGCAGATTTGGATTGACCAACATTTTGCAAATGTGCGTCAAATTTGCCAAACTGTTTTGGTCAAAACCCAAAATTCTGAGAAGGTAAAAAAAGTGTTTCATTTTTTACAATTTCTAAATGAAATGTTTCAGTTTTTTTAAAAATTCAAAAAATAAAATTGCTTTGAATTTTGCTTCAATTTTACTTTTTTTAAAGAATGCATAAAAATTCAAATGTGAAATGAGACATTTCAGGTTGAACAAAACATTATGTTCAGCCTGAAATGAATTTTTTCACTTTTCTGGTTCATTTTAGGCGAACCCAAAACAATTAAGAAAAAATTCAGTTCATCCAGCAAACTGGAAGTCAGTTAGTCTTCAATGTGTTTGCTAACTCAGAGTCTATACAAGTTCTTCTAGCCACCAAATACTGCGCAGGATCCCTCAATTTGTTGCATTTTCTACTCTATTTAATGGAAGTGAGAGAACACAAACATCCTACACTGCTCTAGAAGGACATAGTTCAGTGATTGTACTGCACTATAACCATTACAGCTGGTGAACATTCAAAATAAAAACAGGGAGTCCGATGGCATCTTAAAGACTAACACATTTATTTGGGGATAAGCTTTTGTGGATACAGACTAACACAGCTACCCCCTGATACCTGACACCATTCAAAATAAAAAAAAAACATGAAGCAGTGGGACGACTAAGCTGCAAATAGCCAGAATAGCCCAGATAATTAATGATACATTTCAGGATAGAAGAGATCACATGGGCCTTCTACCTACTGGTCAACTGTAAAGTTGGTGTCAGTTTCTGGGTAACTGCACGTGTATTTTTCCACCACGATCTAGCAAGGGCACCCACTTAGAAGTTTATAGCTCCCATTCACCATCTCTCTTGGGTGGAGATCTGAATTTCTCCCCCTTGACACCAGCTCTTTTAAAGGCTGCACAGTTCCCTGCCTTACACTGTGATATTCCCAGTAAATTAGACTGCCTACATAGGCCAGCAATTGTCAGTTATACGCTACCACACAGTCGTTTCTAAGCAAGCACACTTTTTAAGTGAAATCACTACAGAGAAGACATACTAAATAAACAGAAGGCCATACACACGTACATCAAAAAAGCTTACCAGAGGTCGCTCCATCTCTAGCCTTGGACTCTGGTAGGGGTCAGTCCTTCAATCCCAGAACGAGGTTTTCTCTGTAGTTACAAGTTCATAACTGTCCATATGCGCCAACTTTTACTTTTCCCAGGGGTTGCTCCGCCACCACTCTGCCCTGAGCCTTCCACCCCTTCCCCCAAGGCCTCACTTTCACTCCGCCTCTTCCCGTCCCGTTCCGCCTCTTCCCCGAGGCCTCATCCTCATTCTGCCTCTTCCCGCCACACTCCGTGATGCCACACCCCGCCTGCTGCCTTCCCCGCAAGCCTTGCCCTAAGCTGCCAAACAGCTGTTTGGCAGTGCCCCTGATTAGCTGGTCAAGGGCTCCACCAAACAGCTGAGTGGCAGCACTGCCAAACGGCTGTGACTTGTGGGTGCTGAGCACCCACAGAGTCAGCACCTATGTAACTGTCTGAGCCTGAGACTGGGCAGATCAGCCTGTTTCTTTATATAACTTCGACCTTTGATCTCCAGGAACAGGTAATCAGCAATCATCCTCTGCTTCTGGCCTTCTATATTAGGAGACAATGACTCTCTCCTCAGGGCATGGCTTCAAAAGGCTGGATTTTTGTGTAACTGGAGGTGGGGGATTTACATTGACCTCTCCCTAAGTATTCGCCAGGAAACCCACTTAACATTCATTGTCCCAAAAGTTCATTCTGGGCAGACATGTTTGAGGTAGTCCTATTTGTTCACTTAGCAGGGGACAGTTGATAGTCAGCAGAGCAGAAATTTAGTGGGAACAGCTGTGCAGTTGTCAAAAGCTGTCACTCGTGGCTGCTAGGATGGTCCAAGATATTTTATATTGGTTTGCTGGGGGGACGCATACGCTACCCAAAATCGGTTCGGTTTTCACCCCAGATTTCAAATGATCTGTTTGTTTGTGTTGCTTTCCTGACTGCAGCAGGAAACTAACAGGGCCAAATTCACTTGAATAATTACAGTGATTTCAAGTTCATCCTGGCTGCAACTTATTTGACACAAGGCCAGATTCTGCCAGGACCTGCTACAGCCATCTGAATTCATAGCAGTGGGCAGAGGTGTCAATCTGGGCCATAATCCTAATCCTTGGGTTTCAGAGTAGCAGCCGTGTTAGTCTGTATCCGCAAAAAGAACAGGAGTACTTGTGGCACTTTAGAGACTAACAAATGTATTTGAGCATAAGCTTTCGTGGGCTACAGCCCACTTCACGTGGGCTGTAGCCCACGAAAGCTTATGCTCAAATAAATTTATTAGTCTCTAAAGTGCCACAAGTACTCCAATCCTAATCCCGTATTCCTTGCACACCCACAACTCCGCTGAGCTCATGGGGGATCTCTGGTGCATAGAATCAGTCCCAGTATGGCACTTGAATCTATGATGGCAGAAGCAGCGCCCACCTGCAGTGAGCTTCCACACAGGGTTTCTCCACTTATAGTGGAAAGGAGAAATAAATACCAGCATGTTGCAATGTGCAGACTGCAGCTCTGGCTACAAGGCATCTGCTTGACGTGAAACTGTTCAGTGTGGGGGGGAGAAGTGACTTTGCTAAGAGGGTTCCACCGTATTTGCTAGAGTGCATTCCTGTCAAGTGCCTTCTTAAAGCCCACTTTCTTCATCTGACCTCTCCATGGCACCATGTGCTTCCACCTCTGCACTGATTTTTTCTTATTTGTATTCTACCCATCGTCATACCACTATAATCGCGTCTAGGTCTAGCTCTTTTCCTTTTAGGCCGTGCGCATGTGCGGTACTACGTGCCATGGATCTGTAAGCTTCTTTATGATTTGGAGTGGCTTACAGTCATTATGCTCACTCCTTTATAAAAAGCAGCCTCAGGCAGCACTTAATTGCAGTACATGCTTTGAGCTTTCAAAATATTTCTCACCTCTGGAGTTCAGCAATCTGCATCAGGCAGATCTGGCTCTACCACAGAGAAAGAACACACAAGCTAGGGCAGGAAAAAACGTTAGCCTGGAGTCAGTCATGCAATACAGAGATGCTAAGGCATTTTGCCATCTACATAAAGCAACAAATTCCAGAGCTTTGGTTCCCAGGCGGTACTCTGAAGAGAGCTTGTAGGTGGGTCCTCAGAGCGACCTCCCTCCTAGTGGTGAAGCATCCAGCAATTTTGAGCAGTGACACTTGCTGCTAAAAGTCACCTTTTGTCTCTCATGAGTTCCCAGCAGCATGTTTGACCTACAGTACTAAACTGTTGCTGGGATGTGTCATGATGCACCCTTAAGCAGCACTAAGTAAGTGTGTGTGTGTGTGTGTGTGTGTGTGTGTGTGTGTGTGTGTGTGTGTGTTCCTTTAAATGGTGTTCAAGCGAGCAGGAGGTACCTTTGGAAGAAGGGATTAGACACGGATAGTCTGCAGAGCAGCACACAGATGTTCTACCGCAGCTAAGGCACAATTTATAAGCCTCAGTTCTTGTGCTTCAGTGCATACATTAATCAGCAGCTAGCGTCAAGAAGAAAGATGCCCTCTTCTATAGCATTAAGGGGGCAAGTATTCCTTACTCTTACAGGGAGTAAAGCCAAATGCTTCAGAGACCTCCCATTAGCCTGCTTTAATATAATAATTCTGATGACTACTGAATACAACCTAATTTCCCACCAAACTACCAGCTTTCTGCTCCTGCTTCTATGTAGAAACACTTGATTTTTAAATCTTGAAGCATAAAGCTTGAATATAAAGTGTGCTGTAGAGAACAATCCTGCACAGTCCCTGAGTGACCTAACAAGTCTTGTCCATGCCTGGAACCTAAGATAGTGCAATAAATATATCCGACATTTGCCACGTGGCTTGCAAATTCTAGTCTATTCTCCTCTTCTTGAAATGTGGGCTTACTCCCATGAGCAGCAACAAATCGAATAATAAAGGAAAGTCACACTCATATTATAGGTACAGCAGGCAGATCCCTTAGCAATGATTTAGTTCATCAATATCTCAGGTTAATTTTTTTCCCTTTGGGCCTTTTTGTTTTTAATTTGACCTTTTAGGAAAAAGTAGAGTGACACTTTAATACCAAAGCCTGAGCACGCTAATTAATGTCCAATAGCCATGCTGGTGTAATTAACTCCATATTGATCTGGCTGTCCTATCGTATGCACATTATTTCCACATGAGGGACATTAAAAGCCAACATCAGCTAATTAGGAAAGCGGGCCAGCGAGCCCGGACAGCAGAGGGTGTCAGTAAAAACAAAACAAAACCGCTCACCTCAGGTTCACTGGCTCAGCTCCAGCCTGTGTATCTGAGGTTTTCACAGTGAGTTAAGCCTCAACATTCCTTTGTGGTACAGTACTGCTTGCAAATATTTTGTACCAATTTTACAGATGGGGAAATTAAGGCAGCAAACGGTTGAGTGACTTGCCCAAGGACACACATAGCTTAAGAAAGAGTCAGATATAGAGCTTGTACACAAGTCTCCCCATCCTTTGCTTTAACCAGTAGACCCCACTGCATCTAGTAAACAAAAGCTGGTACCCCTGGCTGGCTGGCACTTTATCTGAACAGAATAGGTGGGCTTAGTCCAGATCCTACTGGAGAGATGTTCCCCTAAGCACTAAATGCCACCTTTAATGGCATTGTCAATAACTGGCTGTGCCTGGGGCCCGAACAGGCCTCACAGTTGGAGGTAGTTCTTCTAGAACAGGCCCAAGATAACAGCAGGACAGTCTACAGGACTCAGATGCCACTATGCACTCTGTACCTGCTAGATGGATACACAAATGATTAGGGCCCTACCAAATTCACAGCCATGAAAAATGCATGACAGACCATGAAATCTGGTCTCCCCCTGTGAAATCTGGTGTTGGGTGCTTTTACCCTGTATTATACAGATTTCATGGAAGAGACTAGTGTTGGGGGTCCTGACCCAAAAGAGAGTTGCAGGGGGAGGGTAACAAGATTTTTTTAGGGGGTCGCAGTATTGCCACCCTTACTTCTGCGCTGCCTTCAGAGCTGGGCGCTGGAGAGCAGCGGCTGTTGGCTGGGTGCCTAGCTTTGAAGGCAAACCCCCTATAGCAGTACTGCAAGCCCTCCATAATAACTTTTGACACCCCCACACACACACACTCCTTTTTGGGTCAGGACTTCCTACAACTACAACACTGTAAAATTTCAAATTTACATAGCTGAAATCATGAAATTTACAATTTTTTTAAATCCCATGACCTTGAAATTGATGAAAATGGATCCTGAATTTGTAGGACCTTACAAATGATTAACTTAGAGCTATGCTGGGCCACCAGGCACAAGCCTGAGCTAGGGCTGGTGCGCAAGCTGCACTTCTCTTGAAAATACTGTGCCTCTGAGGCACTCAGAGTCACAATTCCTCCCCTACTCCTCCGTGCTCCCAGGGGAGTAGCGATTTATTGCTGGATTACACCAGTATAGCCGACTGCACACTGGTTGAGCGTAGGGCGGGTACAGCCTAGATTCCAGCCTTCCTCCTCTGGCTCTCAGGACACAGTAAGCAGAGAATTAGTCCCACTTGTTCATCCCCCCCATGCACTGACTAAGCGGTGTATTGGGTTTTTTTGGTAAACTCATTTCTTTGCCCAGACACTTAGTTCAAGTCGCAATCTAGCCTTTTGTCTGCAAGACAGCCTGGTGCCTCCCAGAAGTGCTAAACTTACTCCAGATTAAACGCAGATCAATTTTCTAGACATCCTACAGGACGAGTGGCATAATACTGCTGTGCACATGAAACCTGCTTCACGCTCAGTGAAACCTCAGAAATTTCACAACAAAAGCCTGGTCTACAGAGTTAGGTCGACGCAAGGCAGCATACGTCTGCACTAATCTGGAGCTCCCATCGATGTAAGTTGCCCACTACATCAACTTCATAACGCCACCTCCATGAGAGTCCTAGCACTTAGGTTGATGTAGTTAGGGCAACTCAGTACCTGTGGACACCTCATTGCTTACAATCGACCTTTACTGCCTTTGACAGACCGAGTTGTCAGCCCCATGTCAGCTTTCAAAGGTAGCAGCAGGTGATGTAAGTGTGGGAGTCTCCCCTCCAAGCCCCACATGGGGCTGACCACTGGGATGGGGAGAGGGGATCTGGCAGTCAGCCTCCTGCAGAGCGGAGGGGCTCCAGCTGTCAGTCTGGGGCATGGGAACTCTGGTACTCAGCCCGTGTGGGGCTGGAAGAGGGCTCCAGTGCTCAGTCCTGGGAGAGGGGGCGTTCTCCAGCAGTCAGCCCTCCATGGCTGTCAGTACGCCACCCTCCAGCTGTCAGAGCCCCACAGTGCCCCACTTCTCACCACCAGCAGGAGGGCAGCACTGACACAAACAGCCGATTGAATTACTGCGGTGGCTTTAGGTGGAACTAACTTAATTTTGTAGCGTAGCCATGCCCTGCGCTCAGTCGGTCTTAGTGGAACTACACTGACTTCCTTCCAATTTCAGTGGCGCTGCGGCGATGGGCACCAGCTCAGGATTGAGCGTTGAGAAGAAGAGATATGCGGGTGCCTGCCTTTCATCAGTAATATAATATAAAAACGTGCACAGTGCACTGTTTTTCCCCTGCCAGACACGAGTTCTCAGACTGTTGTGATTGAAATGGTGGTTGTGTTGAATTGAAAGCAGCTCTGCTTTTAATAGAATAGGGCAGCATTTGTTAACGAGCTGATAAGCTGCTCAGTACACCACTGGGGGAGGCAGTATTTCACCTGCAGCACCAACCCTAAGTGTTCAAAAGTCATGAGTCGCCTCCCCACCCCCCTCCCCACCCTCCTTGCAAAAAAAAAAGTCATGATTTGTAAGCCAATCACAAGAGTGAAAAATAATACAGTTTGAGGGTTTCCTATTTTGCCTTCTGGGTTATACATCTTCATGGCATAGTAGAGCCTAGCCCAAGTGTAACCAATGCAGCAATGCTTGCCTGAGTCTGCAGACAGCCTGAAACAATAGCTCTGAGAACTGCCCTATGCATCTCCCTGGGAGGTTAAGTCCCAAACCCACTGCTGTAGGGGGACTCTTCATTTTGACACTACCCTAGAGGACTGCTTGTAGCAGATATAGAAGAGTGCAATAGGCCCAGTCCACCCAGGTTAAGAGATATATCCTGATGTTGAGATCAGTGTTGCCACTCCTGACTCCTGGGGGAGAGAAAGGGCCCCTGCGGTGCTCCCGGAAGACAGGAAGAGGTCCCACTGCCTCCCTCTTTCTGCCACTATCACTACAAGTGAAGGGCAAAGCCCTGGTATAGAAGTGGAGCTCTGTGGCCCCAGGAAGGGATGCGCATGGCCCCAGATTGCATTAATCCAGCCTTCTCGTAGTACTGCAGCCAAACGACTCTCAGTGTGAGCGTACCCAGGTGGAGCAGCTTCTCTGGAAAGACCCCAGTGGAAGACTTAGCGAGGGCTTCTGAAGAAACTCAGCGTGCTGCAGTCAGGTGTTCCACGGAGTCAGGAAGGGAAGAGAGGAACCTGAAAGGCAATCAGCACCTCTCGTGATAAAAGGACAGGAGCGGGGGGAGAATACCACGCTTTGAGCTGGCAGATGCGTTAAATATTTACCATACACTATGCAGGCGCTGCTAGCAATTGAAAGAACTGAGGGATTCCCTGGGGTTACTTTAAAGGATTTGAGCCATTTGGATAATGAACAGATCAGAACAAGTTAGTCAGGGGTGAGGAGTGTGTGCGTGTTGTGCTTAAAACAACGACAGCAGGTCCTTGAAGGGCTCAAATCGGAGCACATGGCTCTACCGCAGAGAAAGAACACACAAGCAAGGGCAGAAGGCCTTAGCATCTCTGCTGAAGCACCAGATATTAGGCACAGGTAGAGGCAGGACACTTGATGAGATGGCCCAATGTTCTAAAGCACTACAGAGATTCCTTGCTCCTCCATGCTTAGCTGGGGAATCTGGTTTCCACACCCTGGGTCAAACTGATCACCAGATTTGCGGTTAGGAAGGAATTTCCCTCCAGGGCAGAGGGTTTTTTTCCCCACTTCCCTCTGCAGCATGGAGCAGGGATCAGCTGCTAAGAACCTCTGGGCCCAGCCAACCTATTCTATTCCCTGCCATAGCAGGGGCACAGTCATTGGTGCCCCCTCAGTCTCTCCCGTCCTCTCTCTGTGGCACAGGATACTTTAGTCTGAGGACTGGAAAGTAAACAAGACATTTGGCTCTGATTTGGACCAATAAAATCCACTTGGAAAGATTCAGAAATGAGCTGTGTCTTGCCCCTGCAGTTATTTCTAAGTGGGGCACAAACAGTGCATATGATTTACCGTAGGTCGCCCAGCAAGGCAATGGCAGATCTAGGAACAGAGCTGTGCTAGACTTTACAGCTGGAGCATCTTGGACAGGAGGAGAAAGATGGACAGAGGCACTAGGGGAGGAGGAGAGAGAGAAGCAGCCCCAACTGGAGCAGGAGCAGTCAGAACAGCACTGGTTCCAATCCCAGGGAGAGGAAATCAGGTGAGAGCAGCAGTGCAAAGAGCAGGAAATTTGGGGGGTGTGGGATGCTGGGAAGGGCTGAGGGGGAAATCAGATACAGCCTTGATGTGAAACTGCCTTTTCAGTGCCCTGAGGGCAGAGGGACAGGCCCAGTTATTGGGAAATATTGGAAAACTGTCACCAATCCCATTGTGGGAGGAGGCGTGGGTCCTTTCTCTCCTGAGCCAGGAAGACAGGCACAAAGTGTCTATGGGAGTTGGAGATGCCTTGTGTCATAAACAGATAGTTAAGAGTTAATAGAACAGAAGTACTTCATATCTCTTTTGCCTGTCAAGGTTTAACAAGATCAGTGAGCCTGACTGTCACCTGACCAGAGGACCAATCAGGGGACAGGATACTTTCAAATCTTGAGGGAGGGAAGTTTTTGTGTGTGCTGTTAGTGTTTGGTTGTTGTTCACTTTGGGGGTTCAGAGGGACCAGACGTGCAACTAGGTTTCTCTCCAATCTCTCTGATACAGGCTCTTATAAGTTCAGAATAGTGAGTACTAGATAGATAAGGCGAGTTAGGTTTATGGTTGTTTTCTTTATTTGCAAATGTATATTTGGCTGGAAGGAGTTCGGGTTTATATTTTGCTGAAAGGATTTTGATTTGTACTTGTATACTTAGGCTGGGAGGGTATTCCCAGTGTCTATAGCTGAAAGACCCTGTACCTATTCCATTTTAAATTTACAAAGATATTTTTTACTGTTTTTCTCTCTTTAATTAAAAGTTTCTTGTTTAAGAATCTGATTGTTTTTTATTCTGGTGTGAGACCCCAGGGGACGGGGTCTGGATTCACCAGGGAATTGGTGGGGAGAAAGGAGGGAAGGGGAAGAGAGAGGCTAATTTCTCTCTGTGTTAGGATTACTGTCTCTCTCAGGGAGAGTCTGGGAGGGGAAGAGAGAACGAGGGGGGAAGGTGCATTTTCCTCTCTGTTTAAGATTCAAGGAGTTTGAATCACAGTGATCTTCCAGGGTAACCCAGGGAGGGGAAGCCTGGGAGAGGCAACGGTGGGGGAAAAAGGTTTACTTTCCTTGCGGTAAGATCCAGAGGGTCTGGGTCTTGGGGGGACCAGAGTGTACCAGGCACTGGAATTCCTGGTTGGTGGCAGCACTACAGGTTCTAGGCTGGTAATTAAGCTTAGAGGAATTCATGCTGGTACCCCATCCTTTGGACGCTAAGGTTCAGAGTGGGAGCTTGAAAGGGGGTGCGAATTTACTGGCTATAATTCCAGAGTAAGAAACCCAATTCACGTCCCAGCACAATGGGGCCCAACTTGGCTACAGCTGGAGCTGGCCACAAAGCGGAATTTCTGTCCTGTGAGAAATGTTGAGGTTTTACAATTTGGAAAGAAACAAAATTTCAACAATATTGCACTTTGAATTTCCTGTGAAGAGGACTATTTGGATTCAGCCTCTTGCCACTCTAGCCTCATCTCCTCTGGAAGCCTTTCTGTTAAAAGTTTGATTGAAAGAGACCTGTGCCCATGAAACATTTCAATGGCAATAAATCAGCATTTTCTGACAGAAAAGCGTGATGTCAAAAACCTTTTTGGCCAGCTCCACTCTAAGCCAGTTCTCCATCCGCATCCCCCTTGACCCGTCACCTGCCTTCTCCAATGTTGACCATGATCTTCTTGAAATATTGTCCTCTCACTATCCATGACTCTCTTTTCTCCTGGTTCTGTTCCCTATCTCTCTAATTGCTCCTTCAGCATGTTCTTTGGAATATCTTCCTTATTCCTCTCACCCCCAAACTTTCAGTATTGGTTCCACAGGGTTCTATCCTTGGTCCCTTTCTCTTCTCCCTTATCTCTGAGCAATCTCATCCACAAATCCAGCTAGCATCTTTACTGGAACATCTACACTGCAATCAAAGGTGTGACTGAAGCTCACACATGCATACTCATGCTAGCTTTAAGCCAGTCAGTGTGGCTAAAATTAGCGGTGAAGATTGAGTGGTGCAGGCTTTTAAGACCTCTTGGAACTCTGAGTATATAAGTTGCATTCCTAGCCTGCGCTGGGGCCCAGGCCACTGCATCTTCATTACTGTTTGTAGCTGCCCTAGCTAGGTTAACCTTAGCATGGCTATGCCTACATGAGCTGCATTCACAATTCTGAGTGCAATATAGACACACCCTATGCTGACTACTCATAAGTGCCTCTCTGCTCAGACCCATCTCTTTCTAGCCAGACTAAAACGTCAGCCTGAACCTGGTCTAGACATCAGCTCTAGTTCAACCTGGCTAAAACAGAGTTCTGAATACCCCTCTCCCCCCTAGCACTGCCCCCTGCCTCCTTTCTTGATCACTGCTGGCGGTGTTGTCACATCCTGCCTGTCACTCACACCTCTAACCTGGGGGCCATCCTCACAACTGCATTAATCGCACTACTCCCAATGTGAAATGGCATTATTTCCACTTCAGCCTCCCCAGTCCTCCTTTAAAAGAGTCTGACAATCTACAACAGCCAGGCATACTCCTATGCTTGTGGTACTCCTGTTGAAGTGAGTGGGAACTCTGTGTATGAAGGAACAGGACTCAGTTATAAATATATTTATCTAGAGAAAGGATGAGGGAGTTAGTGTTAGGAAGTAAAAGGAAAAAAACACAGAGCAAAAGGGTCAAATGGAGGGGAGTGGCCTTAATATAGCAAAGTTCAATAGAGTTTTCCAACATCAACCTACAGTAGGGCCTCTATTTTCCTCATCAGTTGTGAAATAGTTCCCAATAACGGCTTAGAGCTAATGCACAGACAGACAGAATGGAGCTCTTTTGCTTATTCTATTGCAGCAGCCTCTAAGATTTTTGTTCCATGCAGACATTGCCCTTGTTAAAAAAATAAAAGTTGACAGACCACAAGATAAGAGACGGCCTATGTTAGAAGTCTCCTCATTAGATGCTTCCATGCCTTTTTAGCAATTGCAGAGTGCTGTGCATGACATATGTAGCCACAAGTTATGCTGGCTAGAGTTATGACAAGTTTCAAACCTGAGATTAAATTTATTTCTGTGGGTCAGATGCAAATCTCAGTATTCCCAACCTCAAGTGCCCCAAAATCGTGGGCCAGGCCCTACAAAATCATGAGACTGGCTTAAAAATAATGAGATTTTTATTTGCCTTCTATTCTAAACCTTTAGGGGTCATATCTCCACACTTATGAAGGCTAGAAGTTTACTTTTAAAAATGGAAGCTGAAATTCTTACTTAAACACAGGATTCCAGTAGGTGGAGCTTTAAGGAAAAAAAAAGGAAAAAAGAAAAAAAACAACACACACCACACATACCACCACAAGACTTGATAAAAAAAAAAGACGGTTACTCACCTTTGTAACTGTTGTTCTTCGAGATGTGTTGCTCATATCCATTCCAGTTAGGTGTGCGCGCGTCACGTACACGTTCGTCGGAAGATTTTTACTCTAGCAACACTCGGTGGGTCGGCTGGGCGCCCCCTGGAGTGGCGCCGCTATGGCACTGGATATATACCCCTGCCGACCCAGCCACCCTTCAGTTCCTTCTTGCCGGCTACTCCGACAGAGAGGAAGGAGGGTGGGTCTGGAATGGATATGAGCAACACATCTCGAAGAACAACAGTTACAAAGGTGAGTAACCGTCTTTTCTTCTTCGAGTGCTTGCTCATATCCATTCCAGTTAGGTGATTCCAAGCCTTATGTAGGCGGTGGTGTCGGAGTGAAATGTGGCAGAATGAAAACTGCTGAGCCAGAGGCTACAGCATCTCTTGACTGTTGAACGAGAGCATAATGTGAAGCAAAGGTATGGACCGAGGACCATGGAGCTGCACAACAGATCTCGTGGGTAGGTACACGAGCCAGCAAGGCGGCAGATGAAGCCTGAGCCCTGGTAGAATGCACGGTGATGTGGCTTGGGGAAACATGAGCCAAATCATAACAAGTGCGGATGCACGCCATCACCCAAGATGAGATCCTCTGAGAGGAAACAGGTAGGACTTTCCTTCTGTCTGCTACCGCAACAGAGAGTTGGGGCATTTTACGAAATGGTTCTGTCCGCGCAATATAAATGCGAGCACTCTACAGACGTCCAGGGAGTGCAATTGTTGAGCCCACTGCGTTGAGTGTGTGGGTAACATGAAAGGCCGAAACCACCTTAGGGAGGAAAGCCGGGTGTGGTCGTAACTGCACCTTGTCTTTGTGAAACATAGTGTACGGAGGAACCACCGTAAGAGCCCTGAGCTCGGAGACTCGTCTGGCCGATGTAACGGCTACGAGGAAAGCTGTCTTCCAAGACAGGTATAGCAGCGAGCAGGTCGCTAACGGCTCGAATGGGGGAGACATAAGTCTGGTTAAAACTAGGTTGAGGTCCCAGGTTGGGACTGGGCGGCGTACTTGAGGGTGTAAGCGCTCCAAGCCCTTGAGGGACCTCGAACACATAGAGTGTGAGAACACGGAACGACCACCTTAGCCTGGGTGGAAGGTAGAGATGGCTGCCAAGTGTACCCTCAGCGATGACACCGCTAGGTCCTGCTGTTGAAGGCCAGAGGTAGGCCAAATAGAGGGGATCGAGACCTCAGCAGGAGTAAGATCGAGCGTTTCGCACCTGTAGGAGAAACGCTTCCACTCGGCCAGGTACATTGACCAGGTAGAAGGCTTCCTGCCACCCCGGTTTAGTCACGCAGCAGCCACACTGTGAGGTGAAGAGACTGCAGGTCCGGGTGACGAAGCCTGTCGTGGCCCTGAGTTATGAGGTCTGGGTGGAGTGGCAGAGTAATTGGGTTGGTTATTGAGAGGTCGAGCAACGTGGTATATCAGTGCTGTCTGGACCATGCTGGAGTGATCATGATGATGCACGCTCTGCCCCTGCGGAATTTGAGCAGGACCTAATGAACCAGTGGGAACAGTGGGAAGGCATAAAGGAGTTGGCCCTTCCACGGCATCAGGAATGCGTACGAGATCGATCCCGAGGAGAGACCCTGGAAGGAGCAGAACATCTGGTATTTCCTGCTCTCGCGGTTAGTGAACAGGTCTATGTGAGGAAAAGTCTCCACTTCTGGAAAACAGAATGCATCACATCGGGGCAGAGCGACCACTCGTGAGACAGGAAAGACCTGCTGAGTCAAAGCGCCAAGGCGTTCCGAACGCCTGGGAGAAAGGACGCTACCAGATTCATCGAGTGGGCCATGCAAAAGTCCCAGAGATGGATGGCCTCCTGACAAAAGGGGGAGGACCATGTCCCTCCCTGGTTGTTTATGTAGCGCATGGCCGTTGTGTTGGCTGTAAACACTGAGACACCACGGCCTCGCAGCTGCTGCTGGAACTCCTGGCACGCCAGGCGGACTGCTCTCATTTTTGGGCATTGATGTGGAATGCCAGCTCCTGAGAAGACCAAAGGCCTTAAGCTCGAAGGTGACAGAGGTGAGCACCCCAGCCGAGAGATGATGCGTCCGTCGTCAGGGACAGTGAGGGCTGGGGCGGATGGAACGGCATCCCTGCCCACACTAGGGAAGGGAGTTAGCCACCATTCTAGGGAGCCTAGGGTGCTCGAGGGAACGGTGACTATCATGACCATTGGGTCCCTGTCCGGGTGGTACGCTGAGGTGAGCCAGACTTGGAGAGGACGGAGGCGGAGATTGGCGTGTTTGGTTACAAACTTGCAGGCAGCCATGCACCCAGGAGACCGAGACAAGTGCGAGCCGAGGTCGTTGGGAAAGTCTGCAGACCTCGGATGATTGTTGCCATCGCCTGAAACCGCGGCTGTGGTAAGCAGGCTCCGGCTAGGTCGGAGACAGGATAGCCCCTAGGAAGTCCAACCTCTGCGTGGGAATCAGAGGGGATTGCTCTATAGTAATCATCAGGCCTAGACGTGTGAATAGGTCCATGACAATGCCCACGTGCTGAGTGATTTGTGTCTCGGAGTCTCCTCGGATAAGCCAATCGACCAGATATGGAAAAACGCATATCCGACATCGGCGAAGGTAGGCGGCGACTACGGCCATATACTTGGACAATACCCGTGGGGCTGTAGAAAGGCCAAACAGCAGGACCATAAACCAGAAGTACTGACGGTTGGCTAGAAAGCGGAGGTATCTCCTGTGCGGAGGGAAGATGGCGATGTGAAAGTATGCGTCCTTCATATCGAGGGTGGCATACCAGTCTCTAGGATCCTAGGACGGGATAATGGTTCCCAGGGATAGCATGCAGAACTTCAACCTTATCATAAACTGGTGGAGTCCTCGCAGGTCTAGGAAGGTCTGAGACCTCCGTTCGAGTGGGGGACTAGGGCATAACGGAAGGAAAACCCCTTGCCCCTTTCGTCCATCGGCGTCTGCACCTCTTGTAAGAGGAATTGCTCATGAGAGGGGTACCTGAAGGGGGACAGGGTTGGAACAAATTGGAGGTGGTACCCATGCTCCACCTGCGCAGGATCCAGCGATCTGAAGTTAACTGGGGCCACGCCAGGAGAAAGTAGGAGTGTGATCCCGGCCTGTGACTGGTACACCGCCCTCAGGTGCACCTTGGAAGGTTCATCTTTGGTCCCGATGGTGACTGCGAGGGACCTTGACCTTGGCCCTCTAGGGGTCCTGACGTTTGTCTGCGACCATCTCGGCCGCGCCGTCTGCCAAAGTCCTGTCTCTGGCTAGGCACAGAGTATGGCGGTGTGGCCGGGGACAGAAAGGCTTGCGTTTGGTTGCTGGCGTATGCACGCTGGGAGAGCACACTAGGACCCTGTTGTCCTTCAGGCTTTGCAGCCTGGGGCTGTCTTTGCCGCGAAGAGGCCTTTACCATCAAATGGTAAGTCCTGAATGGCATACTGCAGCTCCGGCTGGAGGGTTGAAACCTGAAGCCATGAGATGTGCCTCATGGCAACACCCGAGGCCAGAGTCCTGGCTGTTGAGTCTGCTGCGTCCAACGAGGCCTGGAGGGACGCTCTGGGCACCTTTTTCCCTTCCTCCAAGAGGGCAGCGAACTCTTGGCGGGAGTTTCGAGGGAGAAACTCCATAAACTAAACTACCGCCACCCAAGTGTTATAATTATAGCGACTAAGCAAGGCTTGTTGCTTTGCCACCCAGAGCTGTAAGGCCTCTGCAGAGTACACCTGGTGGCCGAGTAAGTTCATTCGCCTAGCCTCCTTCGATTTCGGGGCTGGTGCCTGCTGGCCATGCCATTCCCGCTCCTTAACGGACTGAACGACTAATGAGCAGAGAGGAGGAGGGACAGACAAGTAGTAGTACCCCTTAGAGGGCACCATACCGGGTCCTCTACCTTAAGATCTGCCCGCGTGGGAGGACACAGATGCGTGTCTGGATGGCCATGGAGGTGCTAAAAAAGCATGGGCAGAGTCTCTGACTCTATCGGACCTTGCCCAACTCGTCACCAAGGAACGGTACCGGGAAGCGTACCGGTACCTGGAACGAGATCCAGACCTGCAATCAGAGTGGTGCTGGGAGGTCGACCGAGATCTCGAGGCTCGAGGTCGGGAGAGGCTACGGGAGTCACGGTACCTGTAGCGGTGCCGGGAGTTGGAACGGTGCCGATAGTAGTGGGTCGGCGAATGGGATACCGACCGGTGCGGAGAGTGCGACTGGTACCGAGGAGAACAGCACCGGGACTGCAAGTGGTGTCGGGTGTGCCGACGGGACCTGGAACGTCTGCGGGACTGTGATCATGAACAGTGCCGCTCTGCTGTGACGACAGAGGGTGGTCATATCAAGGGAGGCTTGCCAAGAGACTGTATTACCCGCACCGGCGGTGCCGGGGGTTCAGGCAGCATCGACTCTGTCATGGCAATGAAATCCCTCGCCGTTGGGAATGTCTCCAGCATGGAGGGAACAGTAGGCTCAACCACAGTGCATACTGGGGAGCGGTCAGGCACCGGATTCGACGGCCCTCGTGGGACCGGGATCGATGGTGCCGACGTCATCGGTGCCTCAGCAGGTGTCGGTGCCGGGCGATCTGACTTAGACGAGCTCTCTGGCTGCGGTGCAGTTGGCACGGAAGCAGCAGGAGCAGGGAGCTCAACCACGGCGCGTGCCGGGGAGCCGTCAGGCACCAGCAGGAGTCGTAGGCTTTCTCGACCTCAGAGAGAGAGGGAGCGGTGCCGATTCGACTTCGGTGCCGGCGATGGCCGGTGCCGAAAGGCCTTGGCAGTACCGGCGGGGTCCGGTGCCGAGGAGGCGCTTCTGCCCGCCGCTTGATCATCGCTCGATGCCAAAGGCGGAGGGGTAAGTGAAAGTCCCGCTCCTTTTTGTTCTCGGCTTAAAAGACTTGCAAATGGGGCACTTAACTGTCAAGTGTGATTCCTCGAGGCACTTCAAACAGGAGTCGTGCGGATCTCCCGTCGGCACTGGCTTCTGGCAGGCCGAGCCCATTTTAAAACCTGGTGAGCCAGGCATGGGCTCCGGCACCGGGTGCGGGGAAGGGGCTACTTCCTGAATCCCACTAACTATTATGTTAGTAAAGAAACTATGTTAGTTAGTAAACGAACTATGTTAGTAAAGAAAAAACGTATAACTATACAAATATATATATAAAAGGATTATAACTACGTAACTATATACACAAGAACTACAAGTAGCTAGGGAAGTGGAGGTCAGCTAAGCCATGCTCCACTGTTCCAATGACCGACACGGGCGGTAAGAAGAAACTGAAGGGTGGCTGGGTCGGCAGGGGTATATATCCGGTGCCATAGCGGCACCACTCCAGGGGGCGCCCAGCCGACCCACCGAGTGTTGCTAGGGTAAAAATCTTCCGACGAACGTGCACGTGGCGCGCGCACACCTAACTGGAATGGATATGAGCAAGCACTCGAAGAAGAACAAAAGAATTTCCCTACGCTCAAATCAGCTGTGCCGACATTCCCCAGCTGAAGCAGTGGTCCTCTCTCATTTATCAATGGTACCAATATAGACAAGGAAACTTACTGCTGGTTTTGCTCACTGGCAAAACAAATCACATTGATTGTTGGCACAATTTTGCTGGCTTTTGAGTGTAACTTGTATGTCCTAGTAGAAGGGGGGGTCTAAAAGAAACCACTGCCACAACCAATAGTATGTCCAGCTTTCAAGAACCAACTCTTACCTGCCTGATTAAGAGAGCTCCTGTGCTAAGTAATAATAAAGAGAGGAAGCAGATCTGGTCTTATCTCCAAGCAACACATGCAGTCCCAGTGGATATCCTTCTTTGCTCTTCTCAAACTGACTGCTTTTCTTGCTAAGTAGATTCTCGGCTCTCCAGCTATTTCATTCCAAGGACCGCGTCATAAGAGGAAGCGCCTTTTATGGAACACCTTTCTTCCAGACATCCCAGTTCTCTAATCTTTTGTTCTCAAAATATTTTATTCACCAGCAAGGGCTCTATAGCTCAATGAGAATTTATAGGCCACCGTTCCAGAAGCAGTATCCTAAAGTGGGGGCTCCCAAACTTTCATAGTGGTGACCACATCTTCATAGAAGGATGGACAACTGGGGTGGACAGTCTCCATGGCCCACTCATGATTGCAACTCACCCCTGTGTCAACTGAAGAACTTGCTTACGTGGAAGAATAACATTAGGAACATGTTTTGTACATCAGAGTGCTGGCAGAGAAGTCTCAAAATAGTCTTTGCCCAGTAAAGATAGATAGAAACAAACTGACCAATGACTGGAGCCGGAGACATCAGAGGAAAAAGATGCAAGTTATCTTGCTATCTGTGACAGTCACAAAGAAAGTGGAGTGGATATTTCCTTATCATGGATATGGATAAACTAGAAAGGGAAAGATGAAAGAGCAGGCTGATTTAATGCTAAGCAAAGGGGCTCCAGAGATAAGGGGGTTCTTCAGAACACCTGAGGCAAAAGAAATATTAAAGGGAAAGTCATCCTGTTAACAAGGAAGGAGGTGAAACCTGTGATGACTCAATCACTGCCAAGATGCCACTTTCTTTGTTAAACAATCAAGATCAATGGGGAAAATAAATAAGGGGCTTTGGAACATGACTGCTAGATTGTGGCCTGTCCGGCATTCACTGCAGGGAACTAAAAGGACATGAAATACCCCAGTGCCTCTGCACCAGCTAACCACACCCTGGGTGGCAGCACAGAATGGGAGAACAGCCACAGGATCTGGGTCCTAGAGACTCTGTAAAGGTCAAACCACAGTCTAGCACTCAGAAAGTAAGATGACCTCGTGCAAACAGCTATTCATAGAGAGGAAGAGAGAGGAGAAAGGAGTATTTGGAAAGTCTGAGCCTTTATATCACACTGCAGTCTGGAGTGCAAAGAAAATGAGCTAACATGCTAAATCACCGATAACTGTTTCTGAAGAGTTATGGAGACAGAGGATGGTGGAGGAAATCACATAGGTCTACAATATTAAGAATTAAAAAATGACACTCAGAAAACCTGCTGGCAACTGCCATTCAGCAAAAGTAATGTTTATGATAACAAACCATCAACAATTAGAAACGTGGACTTCTATGAAATATATCAGGCCAAACTACAGGCGCTGACTTTTGTTTTTGCCCATGGGTGCTTTTGAAACCGTGTGTGTGTTTGAGAGGTAGGGAGGTGGGCGACTGCCAGTTTTGGGGGGAGGCTATTTTTAGCATATTTATACATTTTTCATACTCTGGTTAAGATACCAATGATGGACACACATTCAATAACTAATTTAACTATTATTAAAATAGTAATGAACTACATTCTCATGAATTACAGTACATTAAAATCACTGCACTCACCTACAAGCTGTCTTCACTTGTAAAGACATTGCATTTCACTGTAGCTTTCTGGATGAAATTGTCAGCAACACAGTGGCTCATGGAAGTGCTGAGCACCCTCTATTTTTTTCAGTGGGTGCTTGAGCCCCAGAGCACCCACCGAGTCAGGGCTTATGAGCCAAGCACACTTGATCGTTTTGTCACAGAACTACAAAAGGTCAGTTTGAGAGTCCTCCATTCTGTGAAGAAGGCAGGCATAAAACCTATGCCACACTTACATTACACTTAAGCTCTCACAAGAGGGTTTAAGTGTATCTTATGTGGCACATATACATTCTACCTATCAGTGAACTTCATCTATTGGCAAGCAGTCACTCACAAAGCAGTTACATTGAGATCAGCAGGAGTAGCTGCTCAACACTGCGAGTAAAGAACTCACAATCTGGCCCAAAGTTATTGGATGAAAGGAAAATAATTCAACAGAACTCATCTCAGTTTCTTGGCTGCTGCAGAGGTGGTCTCAACCCTGAGTAAAGTCAATAGGAAGCGTCTACGAGATGCAATTGACCTCTTCTATGTAACTCAATACATCCACCGCGTAGCGTAGCATCTTTTCAAAGAACAGGGAAACATTGTGGCTTGCCAGTGGTGGTGCGACTAGGGATTTTGTACCTATTTCAGTTATCGGAAGAGAGAGGACTTGCAAATCTCACACAGTAATTTCATAATGTGTGAAGAGTCTAGCTTCTGCGCCTTCTTTAGACAGGCTTTAGGAGCCTGTAGAAGGGTGGACTCACCCAGGGCACGCTCCCTTGTGGCTGGGCGGGGAGCAGCTCTTTCCTGTCTGTCAGCAGTCGCTCAGGTCCTACGGTGGGTTGCCTCCAGATAGGTCACGTTTTACTTCCACCCCCATTTCGGAGTACTCCAGTCTCACATCCATATAAAACACCACCCAAAGTTCCTGTTGCCTCAGCCCCTTCCTGGGGCTTACTAAGACCTCTGGGTCCTCACCCAGGATCTTCATAGCAGACTGTTCAGAGAAATCTCAGTTAAACACTTCTAGTCCCACTCAGCTCCCAGTACTTCACCAACCCCTGCCTCAGATTCACTACAGCAAGAACCCCTCATTTCCTGCCATCTCAGTACACCCTTGGTCTTAGTCCCACATTGAGCCTTCTTGCAGGCCCACGGAGGCAAGACTCACTGTTTCCTGTAGCCTGTGCCGTTTAACTGCCCATGCCCAGGTTTTTCCCTATCTCTACCAACCTTCTCCGAGCTCCTCAGCTTCCTGGCTTTCTCCCCAGGTCCCACACCCACTGGGACGGTGCAAGGATGTTTTTCCCCCAGGCGAAACTTCCACCTTGCGCCCTCCCCCATCCCCAAGCCCTGCTGCAGCTCCCTGCTCCTCCCTCGCCCTGAGGTGCCCCTCCCCACCGCAGCTCCTCACCCCCCGAATGCCCTGAGGCACCTCCCCCTGCGGCAGCTCCTCCTCCACAGGGAGCCGTGCAGCAGTTCCCCACCCCAGCTTACCTCTGCTCCACCCCCTCCCCAAGGCCTGCGGCAGCTCCCCCCCCCCCGCCCTGAGGCACCTCCCCCCCTGGCCCGGGGAGCCGTGCGGCAGCTCCCTACCCCAGCTCACCCCTGCTCTGCCTCCCCCTCGAGCATGCCGTCCCTGCTCCACTTCTCCTCCTCCCAGGCTTGCAGCACCAATCAGCTTAGGCACCTGCGTGCCGCCCCCCCCTTACTTGCTGCAGGTGGCCCTCCCCTCGCCCCCCTGCCCCAGCTCCCTCCGCTGTGGTCACCACCGAAGAAAACGCCACTTCCCCAAATCTTAGTGCTGGTCGTCTAATAGGTTGCACCGGCCCTGCACACCCACCTTCCTCAGAGCTTCCTGCTGGGATCAAGCCTAATGCCTGCAGAATTCTTTCTTGCTCTTATTTCAGAGAGAGGCCTCCTGGGGCTTCCTCCCTGGAATTGCCCCTCCCTGGAATTGCCTGGGGCTTCCTCCCTGGAATTGCCCCTCCTCAGGGGCTGTGGCCACAGACTATCCCTGCCTGCAGCTCCTCTCCATAGTCCCCCAAACTCACTCCACATCTCCCTTAGGCTTTATTGTCACTGTCTCTTGGCTTCACTGCCTCCGGCTTCAGGACAGTCTGCTTCTAGCCCCAGGCTTCACAACCCCTACCTTCAGGGCCCTCCAGCTCCAGCCCGCTCAGGAGAGAAAACTCCCAGCTACATCCCACTTGGGTCCCCTCCCTGACCTTCCTTCTGCTCTGTCCTTCATGAAGTCCCAGCTCCTCCCCTGCTGGGTTTGATCACTAATTATGCCTGACACCCTTCCAGGTGCTACCCAGTGGCCTAACTGGGCTCAGGTTTACACCCCCCCCCCATTACAGAGCCATACACCTGCAAAGCAGTTTGCGTATGCTAAAATGGTCTGTGCTCTCTCACAGGCTTTTGAGAGCAACATACCATAGTAATGTGACATACTGAGAGAGACAAAGGCAGCCTCTGCCTAAAGAAAGGATAGTCCTGTGATTAAGGTGCTAGGTTGTAACTCAGAGCACCTAGATTCAATGCTCAGCACTACCACAGTGACATCCAGCAAGTCACTCCATGTTTTGGGAGTGGGTATTCCGCTGGCATACATGGTGGTGATGATTAGATGAGGTCCTTTGTTTGATTCGCCCATTTAAATAGTATGTATCTCAAAGCAGGACTCTCTCTTATCAGAGATAGGTACTGCCCCTAGTATGACAGAGTCCCCATGTTAGCCGGGGCCACGAGTCTCTACTGTAATGTTACTGATAATAATAGAACGAAACAAATGGAGACAAAAACATTAGTGGCAGTTTTTTCCTTTTAGTTTTAGAGAAAAATAAATAGCAATCTTCTCCTGGATGCTGAAGACTAAGGACCTGATCCGGCAAACATTGATGCACGTGCTTAACTTGACTACTGTAATGCATCTCATTGATTTCAGTGGGATTACTCACAGTAGTAAAATTAAGCACGTACATCTTTGCAGGATAGGGCCCCAAGGGAGGAAGAAAATTAACAATTGCCCAAGGGGCTACTGCGCTTCATGACAAAGTTAGTTGTGAGTTTCCTTCACCACAAGACAAGTGAATCATCCCCAGCCTGTGCTTACTGTTTGGATTGCCTGCAAGCCATACATGCCTGGTCTCTGAATTCCCTGTCTCTTTCATTCACCAGTGTATCCAGGCTATAAGATAACAAGCTGATCACTCACTTCATTTTTTTTTCCGGATGGAGGTGACTTGAACTAGCACTTCCATTTGAGTTATATCTCCTGAACTGATCTTTAAAGATTTCTTAAAAGCCAGCTAAAAGTATACAATGAATTCAAACAAACAGGTTATGAAAGATACGGCTGAGGTACATTTTAAAACCAAGAAGCAATTGTAAGGCCCCTTTATTATTAAAAGCTACTTTAAAACAAACAAACAAAAAAGAGTGTTGCATTTGTTATTTATACTTGTAAATATCCTGTCTTGTGTTATTAAGAGTTTCTTAAAGAAAAAAAACATATTTACCAACACAGGG
This sequence comes from Gopherus flavomarginatus, assembly GCF_025201925.1. Taxonomy (NCBI): domain Eukaryota; kingdom Metazoa; phylum Chordata; order Testudines; family Testudinidae; genus Gopherus; species Gopherus flavomarginatus. The sequence goes on along the minus strand of NC_066626.1, from coordinate 17,830,336 downwards.
TTAAAAACTAAAAAACATTTAGACACTACAGTAAATATAGATAATAAAAATATAATAAAACAACACAGGAAACCATCTTGAGAAAAAAAGACGACCGATGGTGGGGGGACCTGATAGTCTTCACTGTCCTCTTTATAACAGCCCTTAACACATTTGATCAATTCTTCTCTCTGAAGTAGGACAAGAAGTCACAGGCTTGCACTGCAGCATGGGAGATTTAGGTTAGAGATTAGGAAAAAGTTTCTAACTATCCAGGTAGTTAAGCTCTGGAATAGGTTTACAAGGGAGGTTGTGGAATCTCCATCACAGGAGGTTTTTTAAACAGGTTGGACAAACACCTGTCAGGGATGGTCTAGGTTTACTTGGTCCTGCCTCAGCACAGGGGGTTGGCGTTCCTTCCAGCCCTACATTTCTATGACGTTCCAGTTAGTGGCTTACTCATGACTGTCACAAATGAAACATATCGACTAATGAATTATAGCCACAGAATGACCTGATCAAGTGCTCTCTCCCCCTGACCCTAGATCAGGGTCTTGCTAGCACTCACTGTCATAGTCACAAGTAAATCCCAGAACAGTTTCGTATCAGTTCTAAGTAGATTTTAGATATATCTTGGTCTTAGTGTATGTATCCTTCTAATTTCTTACTATTCACAAGTACCAAGAACCACAGTACCTGAGTGCCCGGTGACAATATTTAACACTTACATGGTACATTACATTTTCCCAAAACTGTAAGAACCATTAACTAATCTTCAATTCTCTTATATCGTTGCATAAGTAGTATTCTCAATGGGAAAACTGAGGCAGAAAGGTTTGTGATTTGCCCAAGACCACAGAGACAATCATTGCAGAGCAAGAATAGGAGCTCAGGTTTGAGAACTCAGGGGTTCCTGGCTCTCAAATCTGTGTCCAGTCCAGTAGACCACACTGCAAAATTTCCCATTGTTAATCTTTCTAGTATTATTGAGATCTGCCCATTCCAAATTAGAACCTGAAAAAGTACTGTACACGTTGACAGTCCTTTCAAGTAACATTGAAGGATTGCTGGTTAAATTCAGTGTTTAAGTATCCTATTTCTCATTCTCCTATTTCCTTAAGTCCTACTTTTGCTCCTGAATTTATATCAGTTCAAGGGCATGGAATTATTCTTTGCATTTGCCAATACAATACTATACACCGTCGAATACCTAGGAAGCACAGATTTTGGCTGAAAGCACAGAAACCGCCGCCTGTGAAATTAATCGCCTGCCCTTTCGCTTATAAATAAGCGCCCCCTATGTGTTACTGAAGATACCAGCAATAAAGCAATTAATTCACAAACTTTTAGCTAAACGAATCCAGGCTATTTAGCGGATTCTACTTTTCACTCAAAAGGGGAAGATATGTCAAAGATTTCAAACCGGCCACTGTCTCATGGACAAGTCCAACCGCAGTACTGTCTGCCGTTGATAGATTGAGACACTGCGGGTGAAAGTGGATTGAGAGGCTAAAAACTTTCTGGATTTTAAAGTACGAAGAGCTCTCTCTTCCCGATTGGCTAGTTTCTTCAATGTCTGGTTTGAACAGCAAGACAAGCAAACCAACCAACCCATGGAGATGTATTGTATAACTGTACAGCCACCCCAGACAGCAACTTATTCTGCTTAGACGCATCCCCGATGTGTGCCCTGGCTAATGCAGTCTTGAGTGGAAGCGGAGAAAAAATATCAAGGTTTTTGGTGGAGATCTTCCGAGCTGCCTATGGGATCCCCGCGAGTCGTTACGTTGAAAGGAAATTAGGGGGCTCTGAAATCTCAGCCTCAGTTGCTCAAGAAACACCTCTCCGCGGGAAACCCACTATCCCCCCGCTTGTGCTTTCCATCCAGCGCTTAGCACGGATGTTCACAGCGCCAGGGCGGGCGCTTTCAGGCAGCTCGGTAACCGGGCAAGCGAACGGGCAAGGCGGCCAGCTGGGCGAAGTTCTTACCTGTGCCGTGGCCAGGAGCCAGGCGCTCAGGGCCAGCCAGCCGAACGCGAGGCGCACGCCCTGCGCAGCCATGCCCGGCCCGGCTCGGCTCGGCTCGGCTCGGCTCCGGCCAGAGCGCGGGGTCCAAGCAGGGCGCAGCAACGCCGCGGAGCCGGGGCGGGTGGCTGCCTCTTCCCTGGCAGCTGCTCCCACTTCGCTGCAAAGTCCGCGCGGAACTTTATAGCTCGTCTCCGGTGCGGGCTCGGGGGGGTCCCAGATCAGGCTCCCCGCTCTCCTTCTGGGAGCCGGGCTGCGCCCCGCTTCGCCGCTCCCCTGCCGGCCAGTGGCACATGGCTCCGCTTCAGCCCGGCGCGTCTGCCCATGCGCCCTGGGGAGGGGGAGCCCAGAGCAGATCCTGCCCTGAGGGAGTTCGCTTGAGGCTTGGTTTGCACCGGGGAGGGAGCGGGGGGAGACTGCAGCAGCAGCAGCGTGCTCCGCCTCATTCACGGGCCAGCCAGGTGACAATCCTTGCAGACACCGCTGTGCTCCTGCTCCAGGACAATGGCTGAGTGGAGCCTCCAGCCACCCCCCCCGACCAGGGTGTGGAAGGGGCCAATCCACCAGCAGCATCTCTTGGGAGTGTAAATGCCCCCCCCCCGCCCCCCGCCCGAGACTGGGCCACTGAGCGATTACCTTCCATTTGGGTCCCCAAACCATTTTGATTTTTTCTAAATTTCTTTTTCACGTAGCCAAGCCAACCATTTACCGCAAGGTCCCTGGCTGAAAATTCCAGCCTTTCCACTGACTACCCTGAATGAACAGATTGTCCACAGGACAAGTGAGACACTGAAAGTGCCCCTGCTCTGCCTTACTTCGCCAGCTTCCTGAGAACAACTAAAAATGCATTTTATTTCAAGCACAAACCTGCAAGGCGCTCAGCACCCTTCACTCACATTCAAAAAGGATCTAGAATAAATGTAAAAAACCTCCCAAGAAATTTCACTATTTAAAAAGGCGTTTTCCCCCCAACGCACACACACATTTCCCACGGTCACATTCTGAATTGCTGTTTCCAAAATCTGTATTTTCAGAATTAGCTGGGATGCATCACCTGTGCCCTCTTACCACCAGTGAAATGTGGGGAACTGAGGCAGCTGCTCCTCACAGACAGAATCAGCTGCCACAAACTAGGAGCAGAGAACAATAGATAAAAAGCACAATGTAAACCCAAAGAGTCAGTGCAGCCAGCACGAGAGAGGAGAGATTGAGGCAGAAAGATGTTTTCCATTCCAATGTCTGAAATACAAAGAATTAATCAAATTCTCGAGAATCACAAAAGACTTCTGTCATGGTATAATTCCCCGCTCTGAACCTTAGCATCCAAAAGATGGGGTACCAGCATGAATTCCTCTAAGCTTAATTACCAGCTTAGAACCTGTAGCGCTGCCACCAACCAGGAATTCCAGTGCCTGGTACACTCTGGTCCCCCCAAAAACCTTGCCCGGGGACCCCCAAGACCCAGACCCTCTGGATCTTAACACAAGGAAAGTAAACCCTTTCCCTCACCGTTGCCTCTCCCAGATTTTCCCTCCCTGGGTTACCCTGGAAGATCACTGTGATTCAAACTCCTTGAATCTTAAGACAGAGAGGAAAATCCACCTTCCCCCCTCCTTCTCTCTCCCCCTCCCAGACTCTCCCTGAGAGAGAAAGTAATCCTAACACAGAGAAAAAATTAACCTTTCTCTTCCCCTTCCCTCCTTTCTCCCCACCAATTCCCTGGTGGATCCAGACCCAGTCCCCTGGGGTCTCACCAGAATAAAAAAAACAATCAGGTTCTTAAACAAGAAAAGCTTTTAATTAAAGAAAGAAAACCAGTAAAAATTATCTTTGTAAATTTAAGATGGAATATGTTACAGGGTCTTTCAGCTATAGACACTGGGAATACCCTCCCAGCCTAAGTATACAAGTACAAATTAAAATCCTTTCAGCAAAATACAAATTTGAACTCCTTCCAGCCAAATACACATTTGCAAATAAAGAAAACAAACATAAGCCTAACTCGCCTTATCACCTAGTACTTACTATTCTGGACATATAAGAGACTGTATCAGGGAGATTGGAGAGAAACCTGGTTGCATGTCCAGTCACTCTCAGAACCCAGAGAGAACAACAACCAAAAACTAACAGCACACACAAAAACTTCCCTCCCTCAAGATTTGAAAGTATCCTGTCCCCTGATTGGTCCTCTGGTCAGGTGACAGCCAGGCTCACTGATCTTGTTAACCCTTTACAGGCAAAGGAGATATGAAGTACTTCTGTTCTATTAACTCTTAACTATCTGTTTATGACAACTTTTTATCAGAATATGACAAGGAAAATTTGCCTGATCCTGCCACATGCATCACAATACATTGCAACTTGTCCACCTGATTAGGAATGGAGAGTAGTGACAGATACAGAGATACCCCCCACCCCCAACACAAGGTATGGCATCATCTACTGTGGACTGTACCTGCCCTGGAGAGATACCTGAGAGGTCTGTCTTTTTCTTACACTTTGGCAACTCTTGTATAGTTTCTCAAGCCAATAAAGTCTTACTGAAAGTCTCATTTTTATTATTATTAAAAATAAGTGGCCAGATCCCAATCTGAAATAAACGGGCATAGCCCCTGGAATTTCCAATGGAGCTGTGAAGATTTACACCAGCTGAGATCTAAAACGTATAACACCGAACATCAGTTGAAATGTGTGCTTGTTGCCGTTATGTGGACTTCTGAGCCTAGGATTGTTTACAATGTAATGGCCCTGCGAGGTCTGTAAGCCTGATCAGCCTCTGTATGTGGCCGCAGCCACCACTAGAGGAGGACAGAGTAAACACACTGCGGGTTACACAAACTCAGGGCTGGTGCAACCATTTAAGCAACCTAGGCGGTCACCTAGGGCACTAGGATTTGAGGGGCACCATTTTCTTCAGCAGCGACCGTGATGGCCAGATCTTTGGCCGCCCCGGGTCGCCACCGGCATTTAGGCAGAGGGAGCTGGGGCAGAGGAGCGCGGGGAGGGCCGCCTGCAGCAAGTAAGGCGGGAGGTGCCGCACCCAGGAGAAATCCCCGCCCCAGCTCACCCCTGCCCCGCCTCTTCCCCAAGCACACCGTGGTTGCTTCACTTCTCCTGCCTCCCAGGTTTGCAGCGCCTAAGCTGATTGGCGCCGCAAGCCTGGGAGGCAGAAGAAGTGAAGCAGCAATGGCGTGCTCGGGGAGGAGGCGGGGCAGGGGTGAGCTGCTTCACTTGTCCCGCCTCCCAGGCTTGCGGTGCCAATCAGCTTAGGCTGGCCCGGGGGGGGGGCGGGTAGGGGCGCAAGGTGGAAGTTTCGCCTAGGGCGCGAAACATCCTTGCATCATCCCTGCACAAACTCTAACATATCTCAGTTACTTTGTGAACATAGAATCCCTTAGGGGGGGAGATGTTTCCAGGACCAATCCCTACATTAGGACAAGAGCAAGTGAAAGATAATGTAGGGGAAGAGGGATGATGAGGGAGAAGACAATGGGGTTATGTGATCACTTTGGAAGCTAAAGCATGTATCTTGAGACCTGGCCAAAGTAGACCATCCCTTTTGGGGGAAATGGTCCCTCCATTTGAATAACACAAACATTCAAAATTCACACGTCCCCTCCTTGAGAAAAGTGGTAGAGATGAAACAGAAGAAACAACTAATTGGCTGATTGGGGCACTGTTCTCTGGGACCTGCTGGGAGCTGGACTGGATGGGTTTGGAGATACTCCAGTTCGTAAATGATGCTAGGTGATATGAGTATATGTTAAGACTTGCAGGACCGGTGCTCTTTTAAAAATCATATGCAGAAAGAAGGAGGGTGACAAGAGAGTGGTTTGTTGTATGATGAACTGAAGCATTTGGTGTATATATATATATTTCCACCATAATTCAGAAGCTACCACTCTGAGTCTTTTTCAAGGGATGGAATAGCCCACACACACACAATGAGATCCCTGGGATGTTGGCAATGGGGTAGGCAACACTAGGGAATCTTTTCTGGTCAGAGCCAGGATCTCCTTAATCATGTGAAAAACACAAACAAGAGGCCCTGCTCAGCTGGTGTATATCAACATACTTCCATTGAGGTCAATGGTATGATGTCAGTTTATACCTTTTGAGGTTCTGGCCCCTTTCTATGTATCTGGTCAAATATTGATCTTCAGTTATACTAACAGGTCCACCCTGAATTGTACATCAGGTATAATACCCATGCCATATATAAATCAATATATTTTAAAAGTTTATTTTGGAAAATACCCAACTCATTATTCATAAAGAAAAATCAGTCTTCACTGGTACATTAAGTCAAAACAATTTTAGGGTTTATAAACTTGAAGTAGCATGTCACACCCAGTATGTCAGCATGTCATACACCACAAAGTCAATCCCTTTTATAGTTGTATAAAGTTAATTAATAGCAACTATATGGTGGGTAGTCACTGCAAAAAAAAAAGCCCTGTGCATAAAACTACCCAAATCCCTGGCCGGTACTTAATACTTACTCACCATGCTTCTTGTGTTGGAATTTCATGTTCAGTTGAAATCAGGCTATTCACTTTCAGCTATAGAACAAAACCAACAATTAGCCCTTCAACAGTATTATAAAACATTTCACAGCATTGAATGCTTCCTGCCTGGTTACAGTGAAGGTGCAAAATAATTTTTCAAACATGTTTTTAATCTCCAAACATCAGAGTATTCACCAGCTGCTCAGAAAGATGGTATTTATAATGATCAGCATAATTGCTTGCAGAGGAAATTCAGACACAGACACCAGCAAAGATCTGCTTGAAAAGCTTTCTCTATCTTTGCCAAGAAAACAAAAAAAGAAGCCAGGAAGTTGTGCTGCAGTGGACCGTGTCCGAATTAGACTCTTCCTGTGCAATGCAAAATGGCCTGTCTAGCTGAATGTGTTGCTGCATCCCAATGGGCACTGTGGCAGCAAAGTGCTCCCGGTCAATAGCTCTTTGTTGTGCTGCTTCGGCATGTACACATTAGGAGGAGGGATGTTTTGCAAGGTAGTATGGTCCGGGGACATCTACATCGAGCACATCACCAGCCACCGACAGTACCAGGAGGCATAAGCCAGAGTGACATCGTTCTCCCACTACGAGAAAGGGACCAAGAGAATTTCTCCATTGGATCATATGAACTGGAACCATAAATTCCCTGAACATTGACCCTCATTTGGTGAGATTTAATCCATCCTCATCATCATATCTCCTCGTTATACTCCACACCCGAACATAGCCACCCTATGAATGTCATACCCTCATATCTCAATGCCTTTACTTTGATCCATCAACCTTTTACCCCCAAATCGGGGATATTGCAGATTATGTATTCCTTATGCCACCTGATCATAAACCAAACTTTGCACCCTCGATAATCTGTACGTTATTCCCTGATAACCAGAAACTTCTATGCTCAAACTCTGTTCATGTTTTTTTATCTTAATAAAAATTTTACAGTAGTTCCTGAGACCAGTTCAGATTTCTTCACCAGCCCACCTTCTCTTGTGACCGTGCATGTTGTCGGCAGCCATTTACAGGCTAAGTAATGCAAAATGGGTGACAACTATGAGTCATCAGAATTAAACTTGTCTGAATCAACCCCCCTAAAGAATCCCAGGATGCACAGCAAGCTACGGAGAACCTTCCCTTGAGCTGAAGACACTGGGACCTGAGCACGATCAGCCCCTCACAGGATTGAGCCTCAAACCTCAGCAGAAGACGACTGCTTGGAAGATGATTGAAGTCCAAGAAACTGTCTGGAAAACAATGTAAGTCAAAGAACGAGAGACGAGGCGGAACTAAAAAGAAAACAGTGACATTCATTAAAAAAAACGCTGGAGCCGCTTTTCCAGGAACAGTCAGTTGTTTAGGCTGGCAAATCTGCCAGTTTTGACAGTGCCTCCTGATTTCCTCTGCTGTTGTTCGATTCAAATGTTGCGCTTTCTCAGACTGTGACTTGTACCACATAAGACACAGAAGCACAGGTATGAGGCAAAAGCACAAGTTGGCAGTAATATACGCTAATAAACTGGCTAGTGCATATATGTACTACTGCCCTCTGCTGGAAGGGATCAGCCAATGCGTGGGCCATATGTCAGCTTAAAGACTAGAGCAGGGGTCTGCAACCTTTCGAAGTGGTGTGCCGAGTCTTCATTTATTCACTCTAATTTAAGGTTTTGCATGCCAGTAATACATTTTAACATTTTTAGAAGGTCTCTTTCTCTAAGTCTATAATATATAAAACTAAACTATTGTTGTATGTACAGTAAATAAGGTTTTTTTAATGTTTAAAAAAGCTTCATTTAAAATTAAATTAAAATGCAGGGCCCCCCAGACTGGTGGCCAGGACCCGGGCAGTTTGAGTGCCACTGAAAATCAGCTCGTGTGCCACCTTCGGTGCGCGTGCCATAGGTTGCCTACCCTTGGACTAGAGTCGCTCAAATTGTTTTGTGGCAAGGGGATCTGAATTTTCCCTACTGTTGCCCTGAAATTCCCAGTACCATTCATGTAGCTGAATGACAGCCATGACAGTCCTAGGTGGTCATGGATTTGTTACAATGAAGTCAAGCACCCAATCAATGTGTGAAAATGGAAACTTCTTGTACAGCACAGCTGTTCTTATGGTACAGATTCTAATCACTTACACTAGGGTATAACTGGAGTAAATCCATTCATTTCAATAGATTTCCATCACCGTAAATGAGACCTGAAGATAGCTGTTCCTGTCTTCAGAGCACATCGGCTTACCTTGCTGAGAAATAATTTTTTACTGTTGTTAGCAAGGCAAGATGGCTGGGCGTGGTTCAGTGATCACTCAGAGACAAGGTGCTTGACAGAGATCTGCTTCATTTGGTGTCTCAGTTCCAACTGTCTCTGCATTGCATAATGTGGGCCTCTTAAAAGTACATCTCCCCACAGTGGGTTCCAGTATTTCAGCACCATCAGCAAAAGCATCAGCTAAATTCTAATTGCAGCATCTTTAAAACTGGTGATGATGGCAGAAAGATCACGCTTTTATTTTCCGAGCTTACAGTGAGCTCCCAGGGCTGGCAATTAGGAAAATAATCTTTTGATTTATATCAAGGATTTCAAACTCCAAGGCTGGATCCATTTTATCTGAAAGCATGAGATTATATATGCTGTGTCAGCCTGGGCTAGGACAGATAAGTCACACACCAGAAAACCAAGAAAGGGTACAACAGAAGCTGAGGAGTGGGAACACGGGGTGTTGTCCCTTGTACACATATGGCAACAGAGCTTCAGCTGGTGTAAATCAGGAAAGCATAATTGAAGCCAGTGCAGCTATTGCCAATTTATACCAGTTGAAGACCTGAGCTACTTATTTTGCCCTTTGAGAGCAGTTTACAATTACATGGCCATAAGTAGGAATCATTATTCCAGGTCTCACTGGGTGTTTAAGGAGGTTTCCAAAAGAACTATGCCTCTTTCATTTTTGAATGAGGTAGCCAGACAATGAAAGAGGGAGAGTGGCAGGGAAGACAAGCCAGCATCTTTCTGCCCTGAACCAAGATCTCATGAAACAACCAAACAAAATGCTGAGAATAAATATGAAATTCAAGTGCACTCTCCATGGATCCTGTAAGAAGCTTGTTGGTTCATAGGAGTGTGATGCTGGCAAACCAGATGCCAGCTGTTGCCAAAGCTTCAGGACTCAGCCGAGAACTCAGTGTAGGAAACCAGCTTGTGTCACCTTTGTGTTAGTATGGTTAAGATGATATTGAACTTATAACAATGTGTTTAGACTTATGAAACGCTTGTAGGTTGCTGCATGCATTAATCTCACTTATAATATCTCTATCACAGGCTATAATGTAATATTTAAGCTTCTGCTGTATAACTATACAAAATGTTTGCACTGAAACTGTCAACCTGTTAGAGTGGATCATCTCTTGCCCACCAGGGAGGACTGCCAAAACTAAATGGGCCATTGTGGGACATCATGATAAAACAACTTCGCTAATTGCCCCTGCACAGGCTACGTGCAAAAGGGTTCATCCCAGCAACTTGAATTCTGGAAGGAGGAAATAGAGATAGCAAACATGAATATTTTTCATCTTTTTCACTGTCTGGACTCTGACAGGACTGGAGCTACGAAACAAAAGCAGAGATCCCCAGGCTTAGCCCTACGAGCCATTCAGTGCTGACAGATTACTACAACTCTGTCAGCTTTGGGAACCATAACTCATTGACATCTATATACTTGCCTGCTTTAACTAGTAAATAACCCTCGTTTCTTTTTCATAGCTAACAAACCCTTACTTCGTTTATGAAAGGATTGGCTACAAGCGTGGTCTTTGGTGAGTGAGCTACAAATTGACCCGGGGTAAGTGACTGGTCTCTTGGGACTGGAAGCAACCTGAATCTTTTGTGATCATTGGCGTAGGACAAGCAACTAACACTAAGTCCAGCTTGTCTGGATGGCAAGATGGAGTGGAATGCCCAAGGGGACTGTGTGTGACTCCATGATCAGACTGGTATCGTGCTTCAGGAGTTCACATTTGTTACCAGGTTAGTGAAATATAATTCTAGAGCCCACAGCCAGTTTGGGGTGTCTGCCCTACTTATTGACAGTCGGCCCTGAGGTTCGGCACTCCCAGTCGTGAACCACTTCAGGGATCACGACAATAAGCACTTAGTCACAGCAACATTACCAATAAGTCCTTGCATGTGCTAGACAATGGCTATGCATCTGGAGCAATCTGCCTGGAGAGACTGAGGGAAAACCTATTCCAAAGTAAAATTTGAACTAAACGGCAACCAAGGTCACAGCAGGGAAGCTGTTAGATCTGTCAGACCCTGCAGTCAGGAGCGGCTCCAGGCACCAGCACGCCAAACACGTGCCTGGGGCGGCAAGCCACAGGGGACACTCTGCCAGTCGCTGCGAGGGCGGCAGGCAGGTTGCCTTCAGTGGCATGCCTGCGGAGGGTCCGCTGGTCCCGCAGCTTCGGTGAACTTCCCACAGGCGTGCCACCGAATCCACAGGACCAGGGACCTCCCGCAGGCAAGCCGCTGAAGGCAGCCTGCCTGCCATGCTTGGGGCAGCAAAATACCTAGAGCCGCCCCTGCCTGCAGTGGGACACCTAGGGGGCAAACTTAGGCTAAGATTTATGGTGTGCTATTTTTGAGGTACCAATAAAGCCAACCCCTACGGAGCAGGTGGGTTTGGACACTAACTTGAGTCTCTGCTGAGTCGGGAACAGACTCAGTTCGTTCAAAGCTGTCCCACCTAAGGCCACAATTACTCATCTTTAGAACACCCTAAAATGCTCATCTGGTTTTGGTTGTGGGAACTGTGCTGAGTGGATGATGGGATAAGATTTTCTTGGGTGGTTTATATTTTCTTTTTTCTATATAGATTCTCATATTGTCCTTGTCACTGTAGGAGCTGAGCATCTCGCAGTGGTGCATTCAGTCACGTGGCTCACACCTGTCACATGTCATTTGTTCTAGCTCCTTTTCCACCCAAGAGGAGAGTAGTGCGTGTAGTGGATTGTTTTGTTTTGGTTGTGTGGGGTTCATTAAATGTGCATGCTGCTGTGCGTGTTTCTGTTAGAGAAGACAGGCGGAGGAAGTTAATCTTGTACTTAGGGTATGTCCATCATGCAATCACAAGGTGTGGTTGCAGCTTGTGGAAACATATCTGAACTCGGTTTCATCTAGCTCTCTTGAGCAGTGGAGCTGCAGCCGTATGAGTCTCAGTGCAAGCTAGCCCCATGGGTAATTACTCTGAAGCGCACGTGGCTACAGCTTTACTGTTCTGGGACTCGAGCTAGCTAGATTAAAGCTCACAGGGGTAGGTCCACAGAAGCTGCAGTCACACTCCATTATTGCAGTATAGACAGAAACAGGACTAAAAATGTGACTGCTCCCCCCACAGCCCCAGGCTGGAGGACTTCTGTGCCTCCGCCAATCATTGCGGGTGCCGTGCCCCTGCTTGCCCCCCTTTGTGCATGTCCCTAAGTATAGACCTGCCCTTAGAGCAAAAAAGGTGGTGAGGTTTGTGATGGTCCTTACATCCTGGGGACATTTGTTCCACAGGATCAGACCAGTCCCCAAGAAAGCTCTGTCTCCTTTCCAGATGAGCGCTACCCCCACTGTGCCAGAGAAACACAGTCATCAACCACAGTCTTCATCCCAGAGCTTTAGGCCGTCTTTTAGGTGTCCTGGGCCCAGGCCCTTGAGCACCTTAAAAGTAGGGACAGAGACCTTGAACTTTACTCACTAGTCTATGGGAAGCCAGCATACAGAACGCTGAGGATAGGACTGTCTCAGCCTGAGAGATGGTTGGTTTGAGCAAGTCATTTGGGTGTTGGATATTTATCCCATATGTGGATATTTCAAACATTAATAAAAAAGCAGCTGGAGTTATGGAGGTTCTGTGTTTTAAGGAACTCTGAGGAAATTAATGAAGTGAGGGAGACTGATATCTCAGAGACATCTCAGTACTTATGCTGGTTTGTACTATGAAAAGAAAGGGGAGGTGAAGTTAACATTTAGAGTACAGTAATTAGTCAATTAAATCAAATTATTACTCAGAATCTTTCATCGCTGCCACACATATGTACCAAAGTGGAATGTGGTTTCTAATGTTTCACAGCTGTTCTGTTCCTGACTATTATAGATTTTGTTCCTTATTTGAAAATTTAGTGTGGAAGATGGGAGCCTGGAAGAATAAAGTCTGGTTAATGGCAGAACAGCTGAAGATCAGCAGCCCCAGCCACAAGACAGGCTGTGAATGCCACGCCCTTTGTGTATTTCAGTGCTAATAGGGAAGAACTGTGCCAAGGGCTCAGGACAGTTCAGATGCTGTGTCCATTCAGTCCTTGACCCCATTCTGAGACTGCCAGCAATTGGTGCCACATATAATGGAGATACCTGTCTACTGGGAAGTGGTCTTAGGTCACCAACTCGCCACAGACATGCCACTGAGCTTGTCAGATACCGATGCCTCACAGTCCTGCAGAGTGGGGCTGAATTCAGACTAGTGACAACAACTGATTGGAATATTTCAAAATTTTGAAACTAGGGGAGGGGAGTGAAGATACATTTTCTGAAAAAATTTCCATGATCTCCCCCCGCCACACACACACACACACACACACACACACACACACACACACACACACACACACACTTCCCCACCAACTATAGGGCTGGTCAACATTTGTATGAATATTGACAAAATCTCAAATTTCAAAATTCAAACACAGCATGAAAAAACATTTTTCCACTGTGTTGAAACCAGCTCTGCTAGTGACCTAGAGGCCTCTTGGATCCATACCCCATTACCTTTCCCCTGAGGTATCTACAGTAGGTATCTTTGTGTTGCATTTTTTGTTTTGCAATATTTTGCTGATTGACTAACATTTCACACTTCCACTTTTTTATGTGTTAATAAATTGTAACACTTCCACGGGTCCTATTGTCAGCCATATGCAACTGAATATATTAACTAATATGAAGAATTACCAAGTGCTGAAAATAACAAGGAAAAAAAACAACTCTAGAACTTTATTTTTGGAGACCCCTATTGACTTCAATTAAAATTGTGAGTATTCACCACCTCTGAAAATTAAACCATTATGCTTCAAAATCTGTCAAAGTCCTATTGTCTTCAATGGGCTTTGGGTCTGGCCCTTAATGTTGAATTTAACAACAACAGCGGAGAACGCATTGAAATAAAATGATAAATAATATTCTGTGATTGCTTTCAATATCTGCCATAACATTTTCTGTCAGACAACATTACACAGACGTATCTGCTCTATTCTTTTTAATCTTCTTTCTAGCATCCACAGAAATAAATGGATTCTAAGCAGCAGATCTGTATTCATGCATTCCGTATTTTATCATTATAAATCTGAATGATTAATACCGTTCTTTTGGTGAAGATAATCCATGGTTAATACAGCATACTGGGAGGATCTCACAGACAGAGGGCTTGGCATCAAGGATCTATATCGGATATCTTTAGTCAATAAGATCTCATTTTGAACAAAACAGAACACTCATTCAGTTACAGCTCAAGCAATTTTGCCCTTGTTTGAGGGATTTACAAATAAAATGTATACTTAAATAATTATTAATCATCATGTTATAAAACATGCTGATAAGCTATGGCCTCCAAATGCAGCATGTAAACTATTACACAGAATTATTTCAGAATGAATGAGAAGTCAGCTTCAGTCTTTGGCATTATAAACCTTTTACTACTTAATTTTGGCTAAGAGGCATAGGCAACCCTGAAGCAATATTGTTTTACATCTGAATTAAACACAACACTCAATTATCATCCGACAAGAGGAATCCCCATCATTAACCCCCCTAGGATTCAGTTCTGCAGTTTTTACTTTGACAAAACTCCCATTAAATTAACACAGAGCAGAGTGGGAATTTTGCCTAAGGACTGCAGGTCTGAATCCCTAGAGATGAAATGTAGGAGAAACTTGTGGGGCTGGGGGATGCAGAACTATCAGGTGGTTCGTACCCACATAGTTTGGAATCATTATTTAACATGTCACTGATGCATTCCATCGCCCCTTAGGGTGCAGTGTCACCCTTTTAGTATGAACATAGACCTTCCAGCGGCAGACTGTGTCAGGCATGAAGGGCCAGCATGGGGCACCAGATGACATGCATTCCCCTCAACATCTACTGCTCCTTTGCAGTGCTGAATCATCACACCAGCAGAAAAACAATCCTGGGATATGTTGTTCTGTTGCATAGCTTATCCAGCAAAGTGTATTTCTTAAAAAAAATACATAAATATAACTGTTCTTTTTTCTTAGTTTCACAGGCAGCTGACTTCGATTGCCATCAGCCACAAAATGTGCTTATTAGGATTTTTTCAGTGTAGGCCCTACCTGAAATGTAAGACCATTTACGTTCAGGAGCCACTGGGAGGGCTGTGTTGAGACAAAACAGACACACAGATTGTATATTCGATTTACAGACATAAAATAACAAAATAAACAGTCCGAACAACAGGCTTTTACGCATCTCATGTAAAGCATTTTTAGTACTATCGTTTACTACACACCGTTACTCTTTAGGAATTCCACCTGTAAACATCCATAACATAGCAGTTGAGGGGAAACACATGTCAAATCCTTCCAGGATTTCTATTAAAAAAAAACAACAAGAAGAATCTGCTCATCTAGAGGCAATAACAGATATTATATACCTCAGTGTTGCATCAGATCTCATCTTGCTAGAGAACACATGCCTTTTGTAGGCGTTTCATGTCTACAAGAGCAACGTTCTTAATTTACATAGTTTAAAATCAATCTTCATAAAAGTATGTCAGATGTCCCTTGTCCAAAGGCCTGCTGCTGATGATTTTATTTACTATGTAGACATGTGCTCATGTTAGAAAGCATTATTTTAGAATGTACCTGAAAATTGTTATTTATCCAAAATAAAACTCATTCTCCAGTTACTTAGTCTTAAGACGATTTCCTCCTTGTTTTCACATCTCCAACGTGCATCTATGCATATCTCTAAATAGTTAAATTTGTCATCACCGCCCAGGCACTAGACCCAACTGGGTTTTGACTTTCAAATTATTGCAATTATGTCAACGTTGAAAGAGCAAAAAGGTACTATTTCAGGGGGATAGTAGTATTTAAATCCAAATTGCATTCTCAATACCGAATACTGGAACACATCTAAATCTTTTATTGGGATTTATTAGAAAATGGCCGATCTTAATAACCAAATAAAATAGAAAGGATCCAATAGAAAAGCAAGAAGGGCTGGAATCTGTGGGGGGAGCATGGGCTGTTAAAACAGAAAAAAGGGAGAGACAAGACAGAAGAGAGAGGGGGGATCAAATCAGTATTTTAGATGTCTGTATATGAATGTGAGAAGTATGGGGAATAATCAGGAAGAACTCGAAATGCTAGTAAATTAACACAACTATGACATAGTTGACATCATGGAGACTTGGTGGGATAATATGCATGACTGGAATATTGGTATAGAAGGATACAGCTTGCTCAGGAAGGACAGTCAGAGAAAAAAGGGAGGAGGTATTACCTTATCTATTAAAAATGTACACACTTGGACTGAGGTTGAGAAAGAAATAAGAGACAGACTTGTTGGAAGTCTCTGGGTAAGGATAAAAGGGGTAAAAAACAAGGGTGATGTCATGATAGGGATCCACTACAGAGCACCAAACCAGGAAGAAGAGGTGGATGAGGCTTTTTTTAAACAACTAACAAAATCATCCAAAGTACAAGACTTGTTGGCGATGGGGGACTTCAACTACTCAGACATCTGTTGGGAAAATAACACAGCAGGGCACAGATTATCCAACAAGTTCTTGGAGTGTATTGGAGACAATTTTTTATTAGAGAAAGTAAAGAAAGCTACTGGGGGAGGCTGTTCTATATTTGATTTTGACAACTAGGGAGGAACTAGTTGAGAATTTGAAAGTGGAAGGTGGGTGGGGTGGAAGTGATGATGAAATGGTAGAGTTCATGATTCTAAAGAATGGTAGGAAGGAGGACAGCACAACAAATACAATGGATTTCAAGAAGGCAGAATTGAGCAGACTGAGGGAGCTGGTAGGTAAAATCCCATGGGAAGCAAGTCTAAGGGGAAAAACAATTGAAGACAGTTGGCAGTTTTTCCGAAGAGACATTATTAAGGGCACAAGAGCAAACTATCCCACTCCATAGGAAAGACAGGAAGTATGGCAAGAGACCACTCTCGCTTACCCAGGAGATCTTCAATGATCTAAAACTCAGAAAAGAGTCCTACAAAAAGTGGAAACTTGGTCAAATTACAAAGGATGAATATAAACAAATAACAAAGGTGTGTAGGGATAAAATTTGTAAAGCCAAGGCACAAAATGAGATCAAACTAGCTAGAGACAAAAAAGGAAACAAGAAAAAACATTCTACAAATCCATTAGAAGCAAGAGAAAGACCAAGGACAGAGTAGACCCATTACTCAACAATGGGTGAAAAACAATAACAGAAAATGTGGACATGGCAGAGGTGCTTAATGACTTCTTTGTTTCGGTTTTCACCAAGAAGGTGAACATGGACGTCTAACACAGTGAATGCCAGAGAAAATGAGGTAGGATCAGAGTCTAAAATAAGGAACGAACAAGTCAAAAATTACTTAGACAAGTTAGATGTCTTCAAATTACCAGGACCTGATGAAATGCATCCTAGAATACTCAAGAAGCTGACTGAGGAGATATCTGAGCTATTAGGAATTATCTTTGAAAAGTCATGGAAGATGAGAAACATTCCAGAAGACTGGAAAAGGACAAATATAGTGCCCATCTATAAAAAGGGAAATAAGGACAACCCGAGGAATTACAGTCCAGTCAGCTTAACTTCCGTACCAGGAAAGATAATGGAGCATATAATTAAGTAATCAATTTGCAAACACCTAGAAGATAATGTGATAAATAACAGTCACATAGATTTGTCAAGAACAAATTATGTCAAACCACTCTGATAGCTTTCTTTGACAGGGTAACAAGCCGTGTGGATGGGAGAAGCAGTAGATGTGGTATATCTTGACTTTAGTAAGGCTTTTGAGACTGTCTCCAGTGACCTTCTCATAAACAAATTAGGGAAATACAACCTAGATGAAGCTAGTACAAGGAGAATGCATAACTTATTGGAAAATCATTCCCAGAGAGTAGTTATCAGTGGTTCACATTCATGATGGAAGGGCATAACGAGTGGGGTCCGTCAGAGGTTGGTTCTGGGTCCGGATTTGTTCAATATCTTCATCAATGATTTAGATAATGGCATAGGGAGTACACTTATAAAATTTGCAGATGATACCAAGCTGAGAGGGGTTGCAAGTGCTTTGGAGGATAGGATTAAACTTCAAAATGATCTGGACAAACTGGAGACAAGGTCTGAAGTAAATAGGATGAAATTCAATAAGGACAAATGCAAAGTACTCTACTTAGGAAGGAACAATCAGTTGCACACAAACAAAATGAGAAATGACTGCCTAGGAAGCAGTACTGTAGAAAGGGATCTGGGGGTCATAGTGGATCACAAACTAAACATGAGTCAATAGTGTAACTCTGTTGCAAAAAAAAAAAGCAAATATCATTCTGGGATGTATTAGCAGGAGTATTGTAAGCAAGACACAAGAAGTAATTCATCCACTCTACTCCATGCTGATTAGGCCTCAACTGGAATATTGTGTCCATTTCAGGGAAGATGTGGACAAATTGGAGTAAGTCCAGAGAAGAGCAATAAAAATTATTAAAGGTCTAGAAAAAATGACCTAGGAGGGAAGATTGAAAAAACTTGTGTTTGTTTAGTCTGGAGAAGCGAAGACTGAGAGGGGACACAGCAGTTTTCAAGTACATAAAAGGATGTTACAAGGAGGAGGAAGAAAAATTGTTTTTCTTCACCTTTGAGGATAGAACAAGAAGCAATGGGCTTAAATTGCAGCAAGGGCGGTTTAGGTTGGACATTAGGAAAAACTTCCTGTCAGAAATCATGGGAGATGGGGGAGATTCCAGAAGACTGGAAGGGGGCAAATATAGTGCCCATCTATAAAAAGGGAAATAAAAACAACCCAGGAAACTACAGACCAGTTAATTTAACTTCTGTGCCAGGGAAGATAATGGAGCAGGTAATTAAAGAAATCATCTGCAAACACTTGGAAGGTGGTAAGGTGATAGGGAATAGCCAGCATGTATTTGTAAGGAACAAATCGTGTCAAACTAATCTGATAGCATTCTTTGATAGGATAACGAGCCTTGTGGATAAGGGAGAAGCGGTGGATGTGATATACCTAGACTTTAGTAAGGCATTTGATACGGTCTCGCATGATATTCTTATAGATAAACTAGGAAAGTACAATTTTGATGGGGCTACTATAAGGTGGGTGCATAACTGGCTGGATAACCATACTCAGAGAGTAGTTATTAATGGCTCCCAATCCTGCTGGAAAGGTATAACAAGTGGGGTTCCGCAGGGGTCTGTTTTGGGACCGGCTCTGTTCAATATCTTCATCAACAATTTAGAAGTTGGCATAGAAAGTATGCTTATTAAGTTTGCGGACGATACCAAACTGGGAGGGATTGCAACTGCTTTGGAGGACAGGGTCAAAATTCAAAATGATCTGGACAAATTGGAAAAATGGTCTGAGGTAAACAGGATGAAGTTCAATAAAGATAAATGCAAAGTGCTCCACTTAGGAAGGAACAATCAGTTTCACACATACAGAATGGGAAGAGACTGTCTAGGAAGGAGTATGGCAGAAAGAGATCTAGGGATCATAGTGGACCACAAGCTTAACATGAGTCAACAGTTTGATACTGTTGCAAAAAAAGCAAACGTGATTCTGGGATGCATTAACAGGTGTGTTGTAAACAAGACACGAGAAGTCATTCTTCCGCTTTACTCTGCGCTGGTTAGGCCTCAACTGGAGTATTGTGTCCAGTTCTGGGCACCGCATTTTAAGAAAGATGTGGAGAAATTGGAGAGGGTCCAGAGAAGAGCAACAAGAATGATTAAAGGTCTTGAGAACATGACCTATGAAGGAAGGCTGAAGGAATTGGGTTTGTTTAGTTTGGAAAAGAGAAGACTGAGAGGGGACATGATAGCAGTTTTCAGGTATCTAAAAGGGTGTCATCAGGAGGAGGGAGAAAACTTGTTCACCTTAGCCTCCAATGACAGAACAAGAAGCAATGGGCTTAAACTGCAGCAAGGGAGATTTAGGTTGGACATTAGGAAAAAGTTCCTAACTGTCAGGGTAGTTAAACACTGGAATAGATTGCCTAGGGAAGTTGTGGAATCTCCATCTCTGGAGATATTTAAGAGTAGGTTAGATAAATGTCTATTAGGGATGGTCTAGACAGTATTTGGTCCTGCCATGAGGGCAGGGGACTGGACTCGATGACCTCTCGAGGTCCCTTCCAGTCCTAGAGTCTATGAGTCTATGAGAGTGGTTAAGCACTAGAATAAATTGCCCAGGGAAGTTGTGGAATTTCCATCATTGGGGATTTTTAAGAGCAGGTTGGACAAACACCTGTCATGAATGGTCTAGATCAGTGGTTCCCAAACTTGTTTCGACGCTTGTGCAGAGAAAGCCCCTGGCAGGCTCAGCTGGTTTGTGTACCTGCCACGTTCGCATGTTCGGCCGATCGTGGCTCCCAGTGACCGCAGTTTGCTGCTCCAGGCCAATGGGGGCTGTGGGAAGCAGTAGCCAGTACATTCCTCGGCCCACGCCGCTTCCAGCAGCTTCCATTGGCCTGCAGCAGCAAACTGCGGCCAGTGGGAGCCATGATCGGCCGAACCTGCAGACGCGGCAGGTACACAAACTGGTCGGGCCCGCCAGGGACTTTCCCTGCACAAGCGGCAGAACAAGTTTGGGAACCACTGGTCTAGATAACACTTAGTCCTGCCTTGAGTGCAGAGGACTGGACTAGATGACCTCTTGAGGTCCCTTCCAGTTCTATGATTCTAAGAATAAGAGAACTGTGGGGACTAGAGGAAGATAACCTTGAGGATAATGACAATAGGATGTCAGATTGACAGGATTAGATCAGAAGTAACATCCAGACCCCTGAATTCAGGGGGAAGCCTGGAGTCCACCCCAATAAAAGTTTCAAGGCTTGATTTAAAATTTAGTGAAGTCCATGTAAGTCTTTTCACTGATTTCAGTAGGCTTTGGATCAGGCCCTGAGTGAGCAGACATATATAGTGAGCCAGCACTCTTACAGCTCCTTTGCGCTCAAAGCCTGCATTTCTACCATTGGCTTTTGTCTGTGTTTTTCCAGCAATGAGTGATAGCAGGACCATAAAAAATTTGTTGTAGAGATTTTGGGGCTCACTGGCCTCAATTCAAAGCCCAGAAAAGTCAATGGCAATCATTCCAGTAACTTTAATAAGCATTGGATCGGGCCCATTCTGAATGAGTTTCAAATTTCTTAAATTCTCTGAATCCCCTTTTCCAGCCATGTTCAGTTGGAAGCAAAGATGGCAGAACATCTTTTCCTTTCTCTTTCTAAGCAGTTAGAGACTTGAACTCATGCTTGCAAGCTTCTGAACAGCTGTGAAGCATATCCTGTGGCCTGATTGTCTTTTGACATTGGATCAGAAGTAACTTCATGGCAATCAACAGTGTTACAGTTGTGTAAAACTGGTGTGTTAGACAAAGCAGACCTCAAGTTTAGAGATACTGACTGAAAAGTTCAGCTAGCACTGGTCCAAACACCAGTATCATTTTTTCAAGAATTTTGTAAACTTTGGCAATTTTTGGAAAATTTTACTCTTTTTTTAAAAAAAATTTCAACATTTTTCAATTAAAAACTTGGAAAAAAATTAGCATCTGGGAGGAGCGGGATCAAAAATAGAATTTCCATCAAAAACTGAAAGTTCTGAAAAGGTCAGTCACCTCTAACTATATTGTAAAAGCATGAATGTTTGTGACTGGAAAGTTCTGTTTCAGGATATCACACCATGTTTGATGAAGTTTAGAAGGAAAAGGAAATAATGAAAGACTAGATTTAATCCAAGTCTCTGTTTGAAGTGTAAAAAGTGATCATTATGTAGTTATAATTTTAAAAAATGATAATTATCCCAGCAAAGAGGATCAAGCACTGGATGATTTAGGAGGAGAGGCTGAGAGAACTCGGGTTATTCAGTTTGCAGAAAAGAAGAGTGAGGGGGGATTTGATAGCAGCCTTCAACTACCTGAAGGGGGGTTCCAAAGCGGATGGAGCTCTGCTGTTCTCAATGGTGGCATATGATAGAACAAGGATCAATTGTCTCAAGTTGCAGTGGGGGAGCTCTAGGTTGGATATTAGGAAACACTATTTCACTAGGAGGGTGGCGAAGCACTGGAATGGGCTACCTAGGGAGGTGGTGGAATCTCCATCCTTACAGGTTTTTAAGGCCTGGCTTGACAAAGCCCTGGCTGGGATGACTTAGTTGGTGTTGGTCCTGCTTTGAGCAGGGGTTGGACTAGATGACCTCCTGAGATCTCTTCCAACCTAGTCTTCTATGATTCTATGATGACTCCATCCCCCTAGGCCGCAAGTACTTTGAGTTGATCCTGTGGCATGCTTTTAAGTCATCTTTGTGTCACCGCTTACAGAGCCACTCTTCACTATCACATCAGTTCCGATGACCTCGGATGAAATATGCAACTCACTAAAGCATTTGCCATTCATTGATCTGCTTTTCCTCTTACTTATATTACATTGATTTCACAGGAATTGCTCATGATTTACCCTGGTACAAGTGAGAAGGGAATTGGACCTGGTAAATCCACATTTTCATTTGCAGTTCTACTGCAGAGATACTTTCCTATGCTAAGTATAGAGAAATACTGCAGTGTCTTCAGTACCACAATGTGGTAGCTCTCAGTACATGCTGACGTTTCAGTGGCACTCATTTTTTCAGGCGTGCACAGCATATGCCAGTTCTTGTGCACTGTGATTTTTCACAACTCTGTAAAGGATGTGGGTACCTAATTCCCATTCATTTTAATTGGAAGCCTGGCATGCAGATCATTTAGGCAGGTCTGAAAATCTCAGCTGTAATGTCAATAACAATTTTGAAATAAAACAGGCCCCAGTGAGCTACATTACCTGGGTGGGGGAAAAATAGGAATAAAGTACCACCACTCCAGAATAACCCCCCCCACACACACACCTCATTTTACTTGCTGGATGGAAGTCTCTCTGCGGAGAACTTGCGGGGTGGGGTCATCAGGAAAAGGGGCAGCTGAGGCTGAATGGAGCAGGTCAAGCACTCTGCATTTAGTTCACCCCAAACCATTCCCCACCTAAATTAATAGTGTAAGAGGCCCTGATCCTGCAAAGCACTTCACCATATGCCTCACATTAAGCAGATGTTTAAATTCCGCTGAAATGGATGAGAGTTAAGCACGTGCTGAATGTCATGCACCCTCTGAAGTGGTGTGATGAGTTGGAGCCTGAGTATTAGCTTGGATGCTCTCCACCTCTGTGCTGTGGAACCTCCTGCGAAGGGGGAATCTAGAAGAGAGAGACATGGGTGAGAACATCCATCGAAGTGCGGCTCCTGTGGAGCTGTGCTACCAGCAAGCCAGACAAGGCCTGGCTGAGCCAGAAGGGAGAGCAGAGGTACTGGGTCTCTCTGAAGAGGCTTTCCAGCAGGCCCAGCAAGATCTGTGATGTTGGTAGGGCTGGGGGGGGGAAATGACACATTAGTAGGATGGGAAAAACTGAAAGCCTTAATAGGTCACCATTGTGGAGTCACAGCCAATTTCCTGACCCCTATGGGGATTCTTCAGGTGTATAAATATTGGCTGTGGCTTTCACCCCATGGTTCTTCCTTAGTCTCTTTTTCTTCTCTCGATTCAGAATCTTGGCCTTTCTTGATAATCAAGTAGTAACTTTCTATGGCAAATCATTGTATTATTCAGTAAAAACTGCTCAATATGACTAAAAGAGATCCAAATAAAAGGGCAGAAATTTCTAATTTTAAATACCAAAGGCTTGGTTCCAAAAGTCCTGATCGAATTAGAAACCAGTTATTGAGTTAAGTGGACTGCACTCTATTCATATTAATGGATGCGCTAGAAGTGCCGATACTTGGGACTCAGCGCTCAGCTAGGCCTACGTTCAGTGCAGCTGAGATAGGGATGTGGGGGCTCTGAGCAACCTTTCCACTCCCCCAATCCTGGGCCAGACAGGGACCAAAACATTTCCCAGCATAAGTTTGTGAGGCTGCCTGGCTTCTCTAAATTGTCGCCTGCAGCCAGATGCTGACCTGGGGCAGATTTAGTAAAACACTGTGCATCCGCCCCCAACTTGTCCCTCTCCCCACAAAGATGGCTGAAGAGCATGTCACAGGATCAACTCAATGTCTTCTTTCATTCCCTCCTTCCTCCTGCATACCCGCTCTGTGAAGAGGGAGTGTTCGGGTGGGGAGACACTAGGTGGCACAGAACTGGCTGTTCTAGCTTTGAAACACAAGGATTTCCCTGTGTCAGGAGAACTCTCAGTTGCCCCTTTGGGACAGTGTTGTAACCGCTTTGCACAAACAGCCTATGCCAGGGTTGAAGACTGTGCCCTCGCATGGTCTTGAATTTCAGACTGACCTGTATTAAATGTGTTCTGGTAACGATGCATATGACACAGCAAAGAGTCCTGTGGCACCTTATAGACTAACAGACGTTTTGGAGCATGAGCTTTCGTGGATGCAGATCCAGACTAACATGGCTACCCCTCTGATACTTGACACATATGACACAGGCTCATGTTTCTGAGTAACTGGGCACCTCTTGTGCTTATACATATCACGATTACTGACTGTGGGCTCATTTCATCAGTGCCCTACACCCAGCACTGTCATTCACAACAAGGCAAAGCAGGTGTGGAATGCTATCAAATCAGAGCTTTGGTGTAAGTTTGCAGAGTGCCGGATGAAGGGGCCTTCATTGCATTTTCTTTCCCTCCATTGCTGTGGATGGAAATCTTTTGTTTCTCTTATGACCCATCTTTGTGTGTTTGTATCACTATGGTACAGCTGAGTGGCATTATCTTGAATAACATTTTCCATAGGAAAAATGTTATTGTCATTTTGCTTTACTGACCACATGCACTGATTCTTTTCCTGACCTTATTTTCCAGGAGATCATTCATCATTTTCTAGTTGGCTTTATGTGTCCCTTCTATGTCATTTTGCTTGCCTGAGGCTTTGTTGCCAGGTCTCCCTGAGATCCACACACATTGACAGTTCTTGACCCACTTCATTTTCAATGGTGCATATTTATTAACTATATCGGAGAATTTTAACACACTCCCAGGATAAATTAAACTCAGGCTTTCAAGATAAGCTGAACCAGTTCTCTCTGTTCCTCCACCACCACCACCACCTCTAGACTGATTGTTTTGAAAGATCAACATACTTGTCAGATCAGGAAGAAACTCTTTAAAGGGGCATTGATTCAGGAACAAATAACAGTAGTTCTTTCACTTCTAGGGCACTTTCTTTCCAAAGTTTTGATTTATCCTGGCTACTGTCTTCCTTTTACCTGCACTCAAAATACTGCATCCTCCCCAAAATCAGATACAAAAAGTTGAGTCCAGGGGTGGGCAATAGGGAGGGAACTGGTCTCCCTGCTGTAAGCATACAACTGTGAGCATACAGATGGCACATCCCCTGGTGGCTGGACAGAACATATCCTTTTTGCCCCCTGCAGAGAGGAGTTCTGGCCTTGCTTCTATGAGTCTACAAATTGAGTATGAGCCATCACAGGTTTCAGTATGCGAGTCACAATGCTATTATTATGAACCAATTAAAAATCATAGCTCACTTTTTAATCGCATTCACACTGGAGATACACCATTAATTCCAGCTTCATACCTAGGTGCCTGAGATTAGAAACTGGATGAATCCACATGTGCAAATATCATTTAGGAAGTGAGGCCATCTTGGTAAGAGTATGCTTGTAAGTATGAGAGGGAAATGACATGCTTGAAGCCTGATTTTAGGGAAGGAAATGCAATTCAGTCTTTTTCAAATTTGCGTCACACAAACAGAGAGCTAAGAGCCGCATGCAGAGCCCTACAAAGATGTCTACAATGAGGAAGTTTAGTCACAATTCTTCTGAAAGCTAGCACAGGATGAAGTACTTGACCTATCCTATATATAGAAGCTCTTCAGCAAAAAATGGCTGCCTATTGTCTAGAAAAGTTACCGTCTTTGCAGTACAAAAGGGACTGCAGATGCCAGAGGTCAATCTGTCTTCATATTTTTCTATGTCATGATGTGGAGACTCAGTTGTGGGAGGAAATAGTTACATCAGGACAAATGGTGGGATTTTCAAGACCCTGAGAGAGAGAGAAACATCATCATCCGGATAAGGGAAGTATTTATCAGCATTCTTAAAATTAATCCTGTAAGTGTTCTAGAAAAGGATGGGCAGGTGGAGAGGGCAGATTTGTAAAGGGAAGTGCCCACCCACTCATAAGGTAGAAAGAGTGTGTATGTGCGCGCAGGGTGGGCGGGATGGTGTTAAAGAGACAGAAATGACAGGAAGAAGGGGGCAGGGGGGAAGGCATAATTCAAATCTCTAATGACCTTGCATTATTCAATTCCTCTCCAGGAGGTCAAAACTGAAGAGTCTAACGTTCAAAGTGAAAATAAAAGGGAGTCATTTTATCAAAGCTAATGACTGTGAGCAGAGGAAGTAAGATGCCCGAGATTGCCTATCAGCAATTATTTAACAAGAGCTCATATCTGACAAGTCTCTTTGGTTGGCTCAGGCAAAATCTCTGAATATATTCTATGATTTATGACATCCCTCCATAGCCCTGGGGACTAGAGTCCTTTCTCCTCAGATTGCAGAGTCCCACGTAGTAGAACGAGTGTATATTTCATTAGTAAGGGTTCACGCATAAAGCCAGGAAGATTGTCAAAAATGCAAGGAACAAGGAGCCAAATCTTCACCTGATGTAAATCAGCCTAATCCGGTAGAGTTACACAGGTTTACATCAGCTGAGAATCTGGCCCATGGTATCTGTGATTGCTTCCTAGATCACTATCTTTGTCTCAAGGACAGATGGAGTCACAACCTGCATTTTAAAAAAAGATAACTGGGACTATCCATCAACGTGGACACCAGTAAAAACACAATGTAAAACAATGCTGCAACCAGGTAGGCCACACTCTTTTTTAAGTTGGATGATGCCAGAGTGATGGGTTGGCATCTCATTTAAAAATAGAGGATTAATGCAAATGTTATCAGGGGACTATAGAATAATAGCAAAGAGACTGTGTTGAATCCCTTCCACAAATTCTGTGCAGAATATTAAATGAATAATATAGACACACTACAGCACATATACCAAACAGCATTACCCATTACTGAGGAACTTGATCAGGATGTTCATGAATCATGTAGGGCCTGATTCTCATATATGCTCTGGCCACTTGACAATGCCCTGGCAGGGTAATATGGGTGCACATTACATTTACAGCATGTGTGTAAGTGTGAACTTATTGTATCAGTGCCACAGAGTTCTGCATTGATAAGGTTTCAGGTGTTAACATTCAGTACATCCAGGATGTAAAAATGTCCGGGTAACCTAGAAGGGAAAAAAGTGGTTAAGAAACTATGGGGACAAACATTGCTTTCATTTATACTAGCATGAATTCAAAGTGACTATTGAAATCAATGCTGATTTCAAACGTCATGCTTCAGGCCAACCTCAAACTGAAGGGTCTAGGAAGAAAATTTCTGTATGGGCAGGTTTTCCCATAACTGGCTACTGAAGCAGCTGGTCATTGTCAGAGACAGGATACTGGACTGGATGGACTTTGGTCTGAGGCAGTCTGGCCATTCCTATGTTCCTAGATAATGGATTTAAAGTGGGCCTTAGTGATTTATTTTTGTACTTTGGCCATTTTTTCCCTTTACATTTTATACTAATAATATGTTTTCTTGTCCTTTTCCCTTGGATCTTCAGTGAGCTCTCCCAGTGAGCTCTCTCCTGGCCTTTGATTAAGAGGTAATGAGAAGAAAGCTCCCGCCTCTCACCTCTTTGCACATACCTGCAGGACTAGGCATCATCTGGCCCACGGGATGAACATGATTACTAAGTTAACATTGCAGGAAAATAATTAACTCATTTCAATGGCATTGAAGTTTGACCGACATAGCAGTTGCCTTTAGAAAGTTAAAAGTTATCTCCAGCTGTATCTGAGGTCTCACAGTATTCCCCTATATTTGGAACAGAGAAAGACTGGGCACCACTAACGTAGTACTTGTGGCCAAAGTCAACTTTCTTATGCCATCCAAGAGTTTAAGGATTCAGAGGGAAACTCACCCAAAACTCTGGAAGCAGCTGTGGTGAGAGAGGTTTAGCATCTGAATCCAAGATGAAAGATGTTCTGCAATACGAGGAAGCACTTCTACCAGCTTGTCATGTGCAGGAAGAAAGGCCCAGTCCACAGGCAAAGACAGCGACATAGGTCACCATGTACCAAGTGACGTGGATGTTTATATTGTTTGATGACCCTGGGTAACTCGGTGGTCAGTGAGTATTACAGGTCCCCCGATCCATAGACGATATACGTTTGTTACCGTTGCAACTAGAGAGCTTTAGTTCAAGCTGTATCAGCCTATGCTTCTAGCTCCAGAGGTCTCCGTTCAGTCCCCAGGATGTCAGCCAAGCCATCCCAGCTGCAGCAATGAGAATAGTAAGCTGCAATGCAGAACCTACAGTAAGATGCAATCTGCTGCCTGGCCTTATCACACACATCCTAGCATTACTGGTAAATTGCACACTCAATTAATTGCTTGACCACACTATGGTTCCTCATGAGATATGCACGCAGACCAAATGACCAATATCAGTCAGGTTGATTGCTAATAGTCAATAATAGTATAGTTCAGGGAAAGAGGTTCAATATGAGACCAGTTTCCAGGAATCTGCCTGGTTAAGTTCACCCTACAAAGAAGACGTGTTCCCAAAGTTACACATTTTGGCTAGGACTATTTATAGGATGATTTTACAACTTGCAAAAGTCTTTACATGTCACTAAAATCCAACCCACCAGTTCATCTCAGTTCCTTAACTTGTTGTTCTGTACCTTCCTTACCTTTGTTTTGGACACTAGCTTTCCAGGTACTGGTCACTTTCCAGGTACTGGTCACTCCCCAGCTTGCCTTTCTCTCCCCAGGGGCAGAACTTGAATGTATTTTGCCTTTGACAGTGCCTGTTTTTCAATGCCAAAGCTGACTACAGTTTTGCAGTATGTTATTGGATGCACAGCTTAGGTGAACAGGGTTATAGAAAGAAAGACATAGGCCAGGTTAGGCCACATAACTGCTAGAAATATATATACACACAAAATGATGTTATAGTGATAGTGTGCTTAACGCATATTAATATGGGATGTGAATTAGAGAGCGAGGGAGAGAGATAAGACCAGTATATATTAGTCAACGGCATGGAGAAAAATATATTGAATGGAAGGTATTAATGCCAATAAGTATGAACCACCAGATGAAATTTTAGAGGAAGCAGTGGGACTACTTGTAGAGTAGGGAGCTACTCAACATGAGTAAAAGTGGCAGAATTTGACTCATTATTATTAAATATACAGAAATGGATATTTCTTCACAACATAATTACCTTAGCTTTGTTTTTTAATACTTTCAGTACCTAAATATTTTATTTAAAGGGATACTCAAGTGGTAAACCAATTCATACATTTATCATTGGACAGTATACTTTTTGGTAAGGTACTTTAATTGCTGAGTGTTGAGAAAGAGATGGAAGAAATGAAGAGGATTCAGAGATGAAGAACCAAGAGGCGGAAGTCCTAGTGAGACTTCCATATGAGAACTGATTAGAGTTGATTATCCTAGTGAGGAGATGAGTAAAGGGGAATATGGTAGAAGTTATGATTGGTTCAGAAACAGTAAACCAGTTTCCTTCAAACTTGATTTGCAGCCTAAAACTCCCTTCACTTTTCCCGCTGCACAGCCATACGAGGACTGCCATGAAGGAGCTGTGTTAACAGGAAGTTCAAACCAGTACAGAGGGGCCACATATTCACAGCACCAGGACTTCCCTCGCTCATCTACCCCCTCAAGCAGTGTGTGGTAGGAGTTTGCCTACAATCCTACTTATGAACTCGCTTCAGAGAAAAACTCCGAGATCCCTTTTCCCTCTACCTGCATATTCTGTGTCAGGTTTCTCTGCAGGAAGTGATGGTCTATCCCACAGTTTTCAATTTGACCCTAAAGCTAACTGTAGCAAGAAGCAACAATTTGTGGCAATGTGGGACAATCTCCCCTATATAAGTACATGGACCAGAAGAATAACCAGTGCAGGAAGATGCAGGATCAGGTCCTCAGCCCTGCTCCTGCTGCTTTGCACTGCTCTGGTCAGAAGCTTTGCACACTCTGTGGAGCTGCTCTGGATTTACAAGTGTAACTTCAAGCAGCATCGGGCCTTTTCACTTAATTCTCAGTTTGGGGCCTGCTCCCACTGTTCATGTGCATGCTGAACTCCCATGGAATGTCCAGATGTGAGTGATCCATCAGCATTGCAAGATCGAACCCCTGTAGAAAAATGGGTGTGTAATGTCTTCTTATGATTCTGCCATCCACAAAAGAGTCTTTGAGCTTCTTCTTTTGTAGTTCAGATACCATATAGCAGTCACCCAAGAGGGATAATTGACTTTGTAGCTAACCTTGCATTCCAAAGGAATGACCATGGTAAACCTACTCAGCACATATCAAACCTCTCAGTAAATGAGCTACATAAATTCATTAGTGAAGAAAACCAAAGGATTTGATTCATTAGTCCACATTTGCCTGTTACCACAGAGTTCTCTGAGACTACCTTGGTTTTCCACTATACCTAGATCAGGTAGAGGAGGAGGACAATTGTCTAGTGGATACAGCAGTAGCCTGGGCCATGGGAAACTTGGAGTCTGGTTCCACCACAAATGTCTGATGAGATCTCAGGCAAGGCACTTCGGGGTTTCAGTGGGAGTTAGGCACTTGAATCCTATCCTGTCTCTCTGATCCTCAGTTCCCCATCTGTAAAATGGGGATAATAGCATTGCCCTAATTCACTCACAGGACTGTACAAGTGGAGCCAAGTGAATAATTTGTTGGACAAACTCAAAAAAAATCTATTTGTTTTAACCACAACAAATTTATTTCCCTGGTTTTCTTGATGAAATAAATAAAATAAACCAGTTTAGAAGGGTCTTTTTTGAAATCAACTTTTTGAAACTGAATATTTTGGAATTTTCAACATTTTTTGTCTTCAGGTTTTGGGGAATTTTTGGTCTGAAACCATTTGCCAAATTCAGCCCAAATTCATGAATAGTTTTGCTGCCTCCAAAAATGTATATTTTGGCAAATTTACAATTTGCTGAAAAAATTCAGCCAACTCTAGTTTTGAGGATTGTCCAGGGGGTTCACTACTTCGGTGCCTCTTTGTTGTTTATCTAGGGATTAGCTCTTAATCAGTCTGATGCCCTCTCCTTCAGTTTCTCACCCTGGGGTCTCTCCCTCCGGACCCCATTGCTACCTCTTTGTGGGTTGGCCCTCCGATCAGGTCACTACAGTTTTCCCCTTTCAGGGTATCAGAGTCCCTCTGGACAACTGTCTCAGACAGTCTTCTGCTCCACTGACCAGACTGTGCCAGTGACTGGAAGGGGAATCCAGGCCTGCCCCGGTTCCAGCCCAGAGACCATATAATTAGCAATCGCAGTCTACATAATCGCAGACCCCACTGTTGTTTACCTGGCCTGCTTCCTGCATTTCTCTCTGGTTTTGACCCCACCTCTAGTTTACCATCAGAGCTTCCTCTGCTCCCTGTGGGTATTTCACCCTTCTTAGGCTCTTGCCAGAGTCTACAGTCCAAGGCAGGGTTCCAGGACTTATCTCCCGAAACCGCCTCCTCATTTCTTGTCAACTCCACTCCTCTCTAGGGAGTAACTGCAGAGTTCCTTCCTGCAGCTCCCTCCTTGTGCTCCACTTCCTGGTTTTATACCAGCTCAGCCTGTCCCTGCCGAGCTGGGCTTCATCATCCACTAGAACTTACCAGCCCTGACTAGGGTGACCAGACAGCAAGTGTGAAAAATCAGGGCAGGGGGTAATAAGAGCCTATATAAGAAAAAGACTCCAAAATCAGGCCTGTCCCTATAAAATCGGGACATCTGGTCACCCTAGCCCCAACTCTCCTCCAAGTACAGCCTGTCACAGGGTTAAGGCCCATTTTAATTACCCAGGCCTGTGTGGGACAAGCATCCCATCACAAGGATAAATACATTAAATTGAGGGGCTCTGACATGACAGTGGTGAAAGCCAGATAAGTACATGGATAGATAGTCCAACTGCTGGATCACATTGTGGTAATGCTGGCTTTTAATGGTGACTGCTGTATGAGGTATTTAAATGCTCAGAAATTAAACCCTTTAGATATAGATATGGACTTTTGAACACATAGAAAAGTTTCTCTTTTTCAATGCTCTCCACAGTCATACCTGAAACAGACTGTTTTCCAGTTACCTGCATCTAGTACTAATCACAGTTGCTTTTATCAGTGACAATGGAACAGTTTCAGCGATGAGCCCTAATGTGGTGATGGCAGGGAAATGGACAGCCAGTTACTGTCCCTCGCCACCTGGCAGCCCCGCCAGCTGCTGTTCCTCACTGCGGGCCACCCCACCAGCTGCTGTTCCTTGCCACCTTGTCAGCCACTTGCTCTGCTCACCACCTGCTCATTCACCAGCTGACCATCAGTCACCTTCTGCTGCCATCTGCCTCTCTGCTGTGACCTCTGCACATCGATCTTGGTTATTTTCAGCTCTTGGCAGGCTGGCCAGAAACACTGCCCTATCTCAAGTGATTTCAGCTCGCATTTGATCACTTTAACATAACACAGAGGCACCTAATGAAACCTATTTAGCTCTTTCTTTAAACCAGACCAGGGTCCCTTAGAGAGTCCACAGCTCCTGGCTAGGACACCTGTCCCCACCCCTCTTACTTTCACAGGGCGCTGGCATTCAAGCCCCCTTGTTTAATGAGGTCTTTTCAGCTGAGGGTGACCCCCTCATTTGAGACATGTTAAGCACAGTTCTGCTCCTCTTTATTCACGCAATGAAGTCAACAATACTGGTAACAGCATTTCACTACCTCTGCTTTCAGTAGTAAAGTGATTTGTAACCAAACACACAAGGCTGGCTCTAACTTTTTTGCTGCCCCAAGCAAAAAAGAAGAATGTCGCCCCACCGCACCCCTCCCCCCGTGAGCGCTGCGCCGCCAAAATCCCACCTCCCGAGTGCCACACTGCCCCAAGTCCCCGCCCCCCCAAGCGCTGCACCAGGCCCCGCCACCCTGAGCGCCAAGCTGCCCGAAGCCCTGCCCCCTCAGAGCACCATGCCGCCCAAAGCCCCGCCCCTCTCAGAGCACCACGCCGTGCCAAGGCCCCCTGAGCGCCACACCACACCGCTCCCCCACCCCCTCTCCGAGCACCGTGCCGCCTCAAGCCCCCACCCCCTCCAAGTGCCGCGCCAACACTCGCCCCCCCAGCGCCGCACCACCGAAATAAAAAAAAACCTCCAGCGTTGCCCCGAAGAACCAAAAAAAAACAAAAAAAACCCGAGCACCGCCCTGTCCCACGGTGCCGCCCCAAGCACGTGCTTGGTCAGCTGGTGCCTGGAGCCAGCCCTGCCCACACCAGCCAAAGCTGATTACTTTGAGCAATATCGCTCGATCTGCTGGCTATCTAAGCAGAGTAGGTGTGCTCATGTAGATACAGTTTGCTCCTGAAGTCTCTCCCACTCCCAGCTAGCTGTCAGGGGAGAACTCATTCAGACCCTGCTTACATTACAACATCGATCCCATCTTGCATAACGGCACTCTCAGACCCATGGGAATTACGTTGCAAGAGTTATTTCTAGTGTACCCAGCATCCATAAAGTCTTGATTTCCAAAGACTAATTGCTTCTGCATTATTAATACAGTAAGTGATTTCACAAAATACATTGCAGCTGCTAGCTGCATGAGTCATAAATTGTTTACATCCCCTGGGACTCTTTGAGTAGAAGGATGTGTCAGAATAATTTCAGGTGATGAACAGAAGGGGTCTCTCCTCGTTGGTTAGCACTGGATACTCATCTTCCATTATGCTACTGGCATCTGAAATGTGACTGTGTTTAGACACACCATACTTCATAGTCGAACAAACCAACTTCTGCTGTCTGGTTTCAGTGCTGAACAGCTCTCTGTGCCATGCTCTTCTCTGTGATAGTGGAGGAAGACATGTAAACTACTATTATAATCTTTCCGGTTGGAATTATCCCTAAAGATGAAGGATGAACAAATATGCAAGGGCAGATAAGAACTGGGGTATCTAAGGGAATAACACAACTGCCTCCTCGTAAAGATAAAGGGGAAATGTCAACTCTGTTGCCTAAGAGAACAGCAACCAAGCAAAAAACTAACCTAACAGTTGGTTGCGCTACCAGCCTCCTGTTTAAGAAGGCCATTGATGTATATTGAGAAAGCATGAATTCCTTTCATCTTCTTTATGCTACACAGTTATTCAGCTCTTGCTGTACTTTGTGGGGATACTGATGGGTTTTTTCCTCATTGTTTTTAAATCACTCTTACAAGTCCCTAGAGTTGGAAGTAGGCCCATTTGCCT
Organism: Gopherus flavomarginatus; assembly: GCF_025201925.1. Classification (NCBI taxonomy): domain Eukaryota; kingdom Metazoa; phylum Chordata; order Testudines; family Testudinidae; genus Gopherus; species Gopherus flavomarginatus. The sequence goes on along the minus strand of NC_066626.1, from coordinate 17,796,130 downwards.
TTTTTGTAAATCCAAATAAATGAAAAATGGTCTTTCCCAGGATGCTTTTGTTATTGACATTAAGCTATTCCTCCCACCCACCCAGATTCTCTCCTCACCATTGAAAATCAGATGTTCATTGTGCTGTTTACAGTAGAGTAAGAAGAGGAAGTACCATAAATACAGTGGTAAATTTAACTACTGTATGCAGCTCAGGTATACTTTTGCCTACTATAATGAAATATACTGGGAGAGAATGCTTAATATTCAGCTAATGCTCAGTTACCTTAAAAATGACACACTTCAGTACAATTTAACATGGCAAATTTCCCAGTTCTGTGTTTCTCACCATGTTATTTGGATACAGTACCAATTTATACCAGCAGAGAATTTGGTGCAACTACATTGAAGTCAATAAAGCGCTGCTGCATTTCTACCAGAAGAAAGTTTGAATCTTTATTCTTAAATGTGTGCCTGGAAGGGCATGGAATGTACATTTGGAAATGGGATATTTCACCCTTTGTGTGTTGGGATTGATAAATGGATGTTCCATTCCATTATGGCAATATGTTTTATTGACAAGAATATGGCCTGAGTATTCACTGAGTACTAGATGGCTCATGGTACTACATGCAAAGACTCCTCCCACATGCATAATATCCCTCGTAGTAACAATGAATGCTAGTATCAGCTTTCTTCTAACACATTGACAATGTTTGCACACTGCTCCTGGGCATTTCTTAGCATACCCTTGTGGTAGCTTTTCCAGCTAAGTACAATGTGTTACACAAGACAGCGTTTAATAACATTACAGAATATAGCAATCTAACTTGAGTCAACAGTGGTAAATGGCTACATTTCCCTTTTATAATTTGATCTTAATTTCCTCGCTATAATACTGCCTATTACCCCATTAACCAGGCCCTCATGGTACCCTTCAAGGGGTTTGCAGAAGGTTTGAAAGCCAAGCAAGATGGTCAGGAAACAGCAGTGATAATTCTCCAAACTATCCCTTTTGAAGGTCTCTCTTAAGCACATGCTTCAGGTTAAGCACCTAAACGGTGTCATAGTTTCAGGCCCTGTATTTCACCTCCGTGGTCCACCAAGAGCACTCACTTTAGGCTTCTGGCTCCCAGACATCACTTCTCTTGGGTGCAGACCCTGGTCTCACTCCCTCTGGGCTGGGGATTTTAAGGCTGCACAGCTCCCTGCCTTATACTGGGATATCCCCAGCAAGCCAGACTGCCTAAGAGACCAGTGCCTGGACTTTGCTTTCTCTGGGAGCTATGCCCCATATAATGCCTGCAACAAGTTAAAACCTTGCTCCTTCTAAGGAAGTACACTTATTCTTAAAGTGACCTTTACAGAGAAAACATAGTAAAACAATAGAAGAACCTACATGTGTGCTAAAAAGTTTACTAGCAATCACCCCAACTCCAGCCACGGGCTGTGGTATATTTTAGCCCTTCAAAACCCATAACTGGGTCTTCCCAGTGTTTACAAGTTCATCTCAGAACCAGAACAGAGACTGGGCAGATCAGAGGCTGAGTGTTTCTTCATACAGCTCGGGTCTTTGATCCTGGCTCTAGCCTATATAACAGAGGATCTCAAACTGTGGTCTGTGGACCACCAGTGGTCTACAAGCTCCATGCAGGAGTGGCTCCACTAATTAGGTGCCTGGACCCTGGAGAAGACACACATGTAAGGTGAGGTGGTGGCCTTGGCGGGAATAGGGGGTAGGTGGGAGCGGGCAGTGAAGTGAGAAGAGGGCGTAGGGGGAATTTGGGACGTGCAGGGCTGTGGCAGCCAGAGAAAAAGAGGCAACTGTCCCCAGCTCTAGGGGTGCGGCCGCTGGGGAGAGACAGCCTTCCTTCCCAGCCTCAGCTCAGGGGCTGCCATGGTAGGGGAGAGAGAGCACATCTATCGCATTACAAAGTTAAGACTACTAATAATAAAATATGAGTTGTGTGCTTTTATTCATAAAACCAAAAAACAAATTATTATTAAGGTTTTTTTATATAGCACTTTTATCCAAAGTGCTTTACAATAGTTAGCTAAGATACAAACAACATTTGGAAAGATCATTAAGTGGTCCGACAAGACCCTCAGCAATTTTCAAGTGGTCCGCAAAAAAAAAAATAAAAAAATTTGAGAACCACTGCTCTACAACAAGTAATCAGCAGACAATGACTCACTCCTCCGGGCGTAGCTTCAAAAGACTGGGGGTTTGCATAACCTGAGGTTGGGAATTTGCATTAACCTCTCCTCTAGGTATTTCCCAGGAAATCCACTTCACACACATTGTCCCAAAAGTCGAAACTTGTCTGGTACATTTTCAGTATAGTCTTTTAAACTCCCAGTCCCATCTGTCACATCTACCCCCTAGACAAGTTGTATGCTATCCCAAACCACAATAATACATAAGCTTGATGCAATAAAGCCTTCCAATACATTGCTGGAAATTGCCATATCTACCAGAGGGTGAAATACAGGCTCTGCTGAGATCTGTGGCAAAACTCTCATTAACATCAATGTGGCCAGGCATTTAAATTGGCTTGAGTGCAGTCCTGGATAGGAATGGATTTAGGCAGATGCTTTCCTGAATTAGGGCCCATGTTTTGAACTGCAGTGAGAAATATGGCCTGGAGAAAGCCCCCATACCATGTGAATGAAAATGAAGAATGCCCAGGGGCAATTTACAGCTACACAGTGTCAGAACACTCAATGCTCTCAAAATAAAATCAGACTGGTTAGGACCTAATCTTGAGACAAACTATTCACATGAGTAAGACAGTGCTTTGAGATCTTCCATTGGAAAGCCACTACTAAAGTATAAAGCATTGGTAGAAATTTATTCTGCTGCATTCTCTTTTCTTTTAAAAAGTACTGTACACAAGAAAGTATCACAGCAGTGGCCAATAGCTCATGCTGAAAACGGAGAACAGAGTTAATAATCAGAACCTTATGGTCAATCAGCAGCCATCTCATTTCTGAATTCTGGACCCTGTCATCTTCAACTGTAAATGCACTAGTTGTCTGCTGCTTGTCATGAACAAGGTGCTAAGCAAATTCGTCAAACCTGCTGAGGATCTGGCTCATTGCTCTTCTAGTTCTTGTGTTTCAATATTTGTGCCACTTCCTTAAATTACTTTGAGTTAAGGTGGAAAAGTAACTATTTTCAGCCATCCTTTTGAATAAAAGAGATTAAACAGAACTGCATCATACAGGCCTGTTATTGAAATACAGTACTACCAAATTGAATGTAAAGGGCATTTTGCGGGAAGTAGGAGAACATATATTTTTAATTAAAATGTCTTCAAACATGCAGGTAATGGTATGTTTTCAAAAAAGGAACAAATTACTCAGAATTACAGTACAGCAGTAATTACAGTGCTTTTCCAAACAGAGGGTAACCTTTCTAACTACACAGTCTAGAGGTTATAAAGTAATACAAGTGCTATCACATGGTTGGTGAACATGATCTGCTATGGAGTCAGAAGGCATTGTGTAAATGTTACATATTATGCAAATTCCGGTGCTCGACTGAAAAATAAATCCTTAAAACTAAATTATTCTGTTCAAAATGTCATTATAAAAACACCTGCCATATAATGGACCCCAACACAACACGAAGTGCGGTGACAAACAATGCAGAGGAAAAAGGAATTATTCCCATGTAGTACATCTGTGCCAATACAGATTATAGGGAAAAGAACTGGGTACTAGAATAACCTTAACAAGAAGGTTGTTCCTTCTGTTTTTAAAAGATCTGTTTACTCAGTTTTTGGCAGTAAAGTTACAGATCAACAAAATGTGGTAACTGCCTTGCTACATGGGAAGGGATGCTATAGCTTATTGTACACACAGGTTTTTTGATAGCTCTCAGCATAGGGGTGAGGTTTGACTTGCACACACTTAAGTCTAATTTTGAGGGTTTACATGAGATTTATCTCCCACAAAGAGAGTCTGAACAAGGCCGCTGCTGGATTTAATTTCACCCTATAGGCTCAGTCCAACTCCCATTAAAGACCAAAGGAACGTTTCCATTGTTACTTAAGTATTAATCATCCATTAAACAGATCTATTCCAGCAGACATAGAGGCCTCAACCACACTGAAGCCCCTCTGTACAAAGACGTAGCAAATGGATCCATGGCAATGAGGAGAAATAGTATGTTTTATTAACCCAGACCTAGGTAGGTTGTACCACTGGCTGTTCTCCTCCACTGAGAACAGAAGAATACTATGCAACCTTCAACCTAATTCTTTGCTCCATTCAGCCATTAATGGAATAACTTTCCCTAGATGATCCGTGGAACAGGGACACTGCAGAGGTCATATTTACTCATTACCGTGTGTTTGTTTTCATCTGCGGTACAGCACCATTATGATGGACATTGACTCATTGCAGTGTATGGAGCTTTCAAAATTATGGTGACTTTGTGGGGTCATGGCACCTTTCTTAGGAGAATGTTGTAGAGCTGCATCACAAGAGTTAGCAAAAATTGGTTAGGACTGAAAACCAGACAGCGCGTATGTGATCTCTGCGGCCTCCATTTACTTTTAGAGTTGAGTTGTATACATTGCGCACTCTTTAGAAGTTCCTCATGAAGGATTATATCAATTTAAGCTATAGTTTTCATTTTAAATTTCTCAAAGCAGAGAGCTCTTTCAGAGCAGAAGAAACTTTTAAAGTGACACTTCTCTAGTATGGCTGACAGGACCCTAACTATGGGCACCCACCTACAAAAGTGAAAGTGGATTAACTGGCTGCACAAATTGCTCAAAGTGTAAAAAAAAAAAAATCAAAGAAATAAGTGCCATAGGCCTCTCATAAGAACATAAGAATAGCCCTCTTGGGTCAGACCAAGGATCCATCTAGCCCAGTATCCTGTCATGCGACAGTGGCCAATGCCAGGTTCCCTAGAGGGAATGAACACAACAGGTAATCAAATGATCCATCCTTAGTCGCCTATTCCCAGTTTTTGGCAAACAGAGGCTAGGGACTTCATCCTTGCCCATCCTGGCTAATAGCCACTGATGGACCTATCCTCCATGAATTTATCTAGTTCTTTTTTAACCCTGTTATAGCCTTGGCCTTCACAACACTCTCTGGCAAGGAGTTCGACAGGTTGACTGTGCGTTGTGTGAAGAAATACTTCCTTTTGTTTGTTTTAAACCTGCTTCCTATTAATTTCATGTGGTAACACAGAGTTCTTGTGCTATGACATGTAGTAAACAACACTTCCTTATCTACTTTCTCTACACCAGTTATGATTTTATAGATCTCCATCAGATCTCCCCTTAGCCATCTCTTTTCTAAACTGAATTGGTCTCAGATTACATTAAGTGTTTGGATTTCAGGATCATTCATCCAATCAGGGGTTTGAGACCATAATTCACACATATGGCGCTGGTGACTTATGCCCCACATAGCTCCATTAAGTTTTCTATTTTTTCAGAAGAGCCCAGTGCCAACATGTTATGCAGATACCAGTACAGACAGGATCCAGCTTCCAGGGGCACCATGACATATGTACTGACAGTGGCAGATTAGTCACTGGGCCAATGGGGCCATGCTCAGGCCAATTGGGGGGTCTCCAGAAAAATGGGCACCCCCACGTCCCAACCCGCTCTGTCTGCCCGATGCTCCTGATGAGGAGTAGGGGAAGCCCCCGTGCTCCGACCCCTCTCCCTGGCAGGAGTGCCAGGCAGGAGTGCGGGGCGGGACAAGCCCCCACACTCTGACCCCCATTTTTCTGGCAGGAGCACAGGGGAGGTGAGGGGGATTGCAGGCGGCAGGGGTGGGAAGGGTCCCCCACTTGGTCTAGCCAAAGGCCCCACAAACCCCTAATCTGCCTCTGCTCAATAAAACCAAGGCATATCGCACAAATGTTTCCAGTGTTTTCTGGCAATGTTGCAATAACAAACCATATATGTTCACATGACATTTCTCTTAATGGCATCACTATCTTTGGCATGGAATAGATGCATAGATATGAAAAAGGAGCATGTTTATTATGCCTAACATTTATATCCCAGATTGTCACCCTGGGTCTGATTCCATGACCGCTAATGTCGACAGAAAAACTCTCATGGACTTCAATAGGCTTTAGAGCAGTCCCTTTGTCACTGCACAATTATGATTTTTTTTTAATTGAGCTCACATCACCTATGACTAAGATGAAACACTTCACATGAGTGTCTCTGGCTATTATGAATGGCATGGCACAAAACAGACTAACACTGAGTAATGTTTCATTAGACAAAGGTACATGCTACTGGCCACTACTGCTCATTTTCTTTCTGCGCATTGTTATGCAAAATGCTTAGTGACTGCTAACAACCAGTACATCCATGCTTGGCATGGGTGTTACTAGACAACATAGCTGCAGCTATCATCCTGGTGATGCATCACAGCCTTGATGAAGTGGATTCTTTTCAAGCAATCAGCCCTCAAATTTGCCATTTACAAGTATATTAAAACATATTTAACATTTAATCTGTAATATTCATCTTATTTACAATCCAACCTGTCTTTAGAGAGGTCATCGAATCACGGCTCAGAGAAAATACATGACTCACTAGAGATAGTTAATACTCACACTATGCTGGTTAACTATTTCCAAACCACTTGTGGGAAAAGTGTCACAAACACACTTGTCAAGAATATTGAACAAATATCAATTTTGCAAACAGAAAAAAAGGTAAAATTGGATAAATACACAGGTTGGTTTTAAATTTTTTGTCCACTTCTGTTCGGAACATCAATTTCAAAATTGTAGTGTTACAGAAGTTTTATATTTCACAAGCACTCCGAGATCTCAGTCAGAACTAGCCCCAGTCACTGGTCACAGTCCCGGCCTCAAAGACCTTACAGTTCAAAGCCCCCTGATCCTGCAAGCTGCTTCACTACTGAGCCCTTCAGATTGGCCCTCCACAGATTGATCCAGGTGAAGCAGTGTGCAGGACTGAGGTATAAGAAAGTGTCTTGTGGATTCTTCAGGGTGGCATTAAAGCTAGGGTGATCAGATGTCCCGATTTTATAAGGACAGTCCTGATATTTGGGGCTTTTTCTTATATAGGCACCTATTACCCTACACCTCCGTCCTGATTTTTCACACTTGCTATTTGGTCACCCTAATTAAAGATGATCATTTTGTGAATATATTCGCGTATGGGTAAAACATTTCAAAATGCCCGAGTGACTAAACAGCCTAAGTTCCATTTTCAAAAGTGACTTAGGGCCATATTTTTCAAGGTATTTAGGCACCTGAATGAGTTTTAGGTGTTAAGGTGCTTTTGAAAGTACCATTAGGCACCTAAATATCTTTAAAACTTGGGCCCTTGAATATCATTGAAAGTGTATGTAGCCAAACATGTTTATGGCCCTGCTGTCCTTCACTTGTAGCTATCTGAGTTTGTGTAGAGGCCCTTGCATCTATTCTTTCCGATAAGTTCAGTATTCATTACAAAGGTTTTGTTACTACTAATTATAATTATAGTCTAGATGAGAGACTTGTCTCCTAGAGGGTAAAATTAGAAAATATTATTACTTTTATACTTCAGCATTTCCTTCTTTGCAATTCAAACAGAAGCTTTGCTTTTACGTAGTTAAGTATCCATTGGAACACTCCAAACAGAGCAGGAGATAGTCACAGGTGAATGTTGTTATTCTTGAACTCGAGCAATTTTCTTCCAACATAAAGCAGGGAGACAATGTAAAATATTACATGTGATAACAACTGACTTCATATTGCATTTATTTTTGTATTCTTTTATTTAGCAGACTGTTGCACTGATATTCATGTACAGTCACAGTGCTTTTTGTCAATTGCATTAATTATGGAGTGCATGTCTCTTATTTGCCAGTTTGAACAATGACGCATGTAGAATCTGCTGTCTGTCCTGGGGAAGATCACTCTCGACTTGGCCATCCCTGTGACAGACAGCAGCCTGCGACCCGACATCATCATGACAGATGCAGAAAAGAAGAAGGTCCTCATGGTAGACATCATGGTGCCATTTGAAAACAGATCACCGGCCTTCAACAAGGCCTGAGCATAGAAGATGTTGAAATACACCCTGCTGGCTGAGACCCTGACAGCCCAGGGCTACGAGGTCCGGATACATGCCCTGATCGTGGGACCCCCACAACGAGAGGGTTCTGAGAGCGTGCAGAGTCAGATGATGCTATGCTCGGCTCATGAGACAGCTCATGGTGTCCAGCACCATCAGGTGGTCCAGAGACATTTATACGGAACACATCACAGGACACCGTCAATACCACACTGAGTAATTGAGACCGCCGACCAGGGAAATAATCCACTTCCTTCCCTGACGAACCAAGGGACACACCCCGCCCATGTACTTATTCGCTCCACCAATACTGACTTGGACTTCTTATACAGTCCATGGGTGGTATACCTGAGCCCACCTATCCACTGACACTTTAAAAACCCTTGCACCCCAATCTGGGTCTATGCTGGTTGTGATATGTATGTATCTCTTCAGCCTTGCAACCAATACCTGTAATCCCTCATAACTCAAGCCTGACCCCAGATGTCTAGTACCTTCCCTCTTAACTTGTGTATATATTTAATTTTAAACATTAACTTTAATAATTTTTTTAATTCTGAGTCATTTAGTTGCATTTCTCCGGGCTTTTAAAATTAAAAATGAAAAAACAATCCCTAGATTCTCTTTAAAATATGGCATTTGAGAGGCAACTTGTGTTTTCTCACAGATTCTGAACCTGACTTCCATCTCCCTGAGGCCTAAAGGAAACATCTTTATTCTAATGCATGTTTGTTTAATGCCTATCACCTAGTGTAGTTCAGCACGAAAACAGTGTCTTCATTAGAGATAGAACCAATTTGGGAGTGGTTTTGAATCTGTACAATAGTCTCCAAGTTTTCTACACATGCCCCTGATTAAATACGACAGAGGAGCTCAACTTTAGGCTTTGAAAACCTCGACTTTAAACAAAAAAACCCAATCAACTAACTAACACTACCTAAAATGAAAGTACTAGGCCATAGGGAAACTGGATCTTAATGTTCATGCACACTGTACGGTGCAGTCAAATGGGAAATCACGAGGTAATACATAAACTGAACCACAGATTATAAACATTAATGCTACTTTGCATGATTAGAATTGTCAGAGCCATGGTGGAACCAGAATAGATGTCTGGCTCTGCATCAAAGTGATAAATGCTATCAAGGTACGAAAAACAGTTCCTTCAACACAAAGAACTAGTTCTTTAAATGTCACACTTTGGATGTACATGCAGGATTCCTAGAGGTAGTTATCTAATACGAACGGTTTTCTTCAGAATGACAAAAGCAGACAAGCTAAAAACATGCTTTAAAACTGTGCAGAACCAGATACAACTTGTCAGACATCTAAACCTTTATTGCAATGCATGCAGGTTGATGTTTCTCGCTCATGGTTATTTACATTATAAAAATAAAGCAGTAGACAAAGCACACAGTGAAGAGCATTGTGCACTCTTCTTGCACTGGCTGCAAGTTGAAATACTTACAACAAAGCAGCTTAGTCAGGATAGGACAAAACATGTTCTTGTTAATCCTTACACATGTGCTTAATGGTACACACCGAGTAGTCTCGTTGAGTTCAGTGGAGCTACTCATGAGTCCTGATTCAGCAAAGCACAAAAGTATGTGCTTAAGTGTTATTGAAATCAACTGCTCCGCCAGTGACTTGTGGTGTCATCCTCTGGCAAGTCACTTCATTTCTTTGTGCCTCCGCTTCCCCGCTCACTTGTCTTGCCTTTTTAGAATATAGTTTCTTCAGGGTAGGAAGCATCTCTTACTGTGTTTATACAGTGCCTAGCACAATGGAAACATCTGTAATACTAATAATTAATAACAAAATTCAGCATGCAGAGGACTCCCCAGATTTAGGGCAACTCTAAGTCTCCTCTGTACTGCTGCAGTGAGGACATGACCTCTAATCTCTCAAAGAGGAGAACTGTATTAGCCACTACTTACTACCAGTTACGGCCTTATAAGGAAATAGAATAAACAGAATGGAATGCTGATGTGAGCAGGACCAGAGCTAGGGGTTTGAGCGCCCTAGGCGCACGGCCATTTCACTGCCCCTCACTCTGGTCCCCCGGCTCCAAATTCCTGCCTGCGGACGGTCGGCTGCTCCCGCAGCTCTGGTGGAGCTGCCGCCGTCATGCCTGTGGGAGGTCCACCGCAGCCGCGCAAGCAGCCAACCGTCCGCAGGCAAGACTGCGGCAGCTCCACCAGAGCTGCGGACCAGCAGACCCTCCGCAGGCACCACTGCAGCAGGTCAACCAGAGCCGCCTGCCGCCCCCTCCGGCAAAATGCCGCCCCCTAACAACGCTGGTGCCCTAGGTGATTGCCTAAACCGCCTAAATGCAAGCGCTGGCCCTGGATGTGAGCCTTTCGGGGTCATGTTTTCTCCACAGGAGAACTAGACACTACAAAAAAAATGTAATCTCATGATTCCAGGAGCTGGGGTTTTAAGAATAATATTATTGTCTATTTCCTGCTCTGCTCCTAGGGCAGCAGAACTACACACTTGTGATAAAGCCATGATCCAGCCCTGTGGCAGTGCAAAAGAACCAAAGCACGGAGGTAAAATTTAAGCATCTAGTTTGACTGTCCAAGGTAAGTGACTTTTAAGAGGGCCTGATAGCATTATCCTGATTCATAATAAAGAGTATTATGCTCCAGGTGACATTCCATTAACATCAATGGAACTAGCAGCAGAATAAAATACCACCCACCATAAATAAAGATACTGCAATTTGGCCTATAATGTTTGATAGAAGTAGTTGTACTATATTTAGTACTCTATTTATTAAATAAGAATATAGACTCCTGCACAGTATTATAATGAAAAAGCAACAGAGAAAAAGCAAACTCCATATTTTAGCTGATTTTTAAAAAATAATTTTAGAATTTATTTTTAAGTAACCAAGGAAAAGAAGCGTAATACGATTCTTTGTCCATTTAACATGATTACTTCTAGCAAGTTTAAGGGGACAAATTTGTAAGTTGGATGACAAAGGACTTTGCTGGCATAACAATACCCACAACTTTACAAAAAATAAGTTGCATTATAAATGCATTGTTTGGCACATCAAGTATTCTGGTTTACACCTTTGGATTAATAGTCTAAAGCAGGGGTTGGCAGCCTTTCAGAAGTGGTGTGCCAAGTCTTCATTTGTTCACTCTAATTTAAGGTTTCACGTGTCAGTAATACATTTTAACATTTTTAGAAGGTCTCTTTCTATAAGTCTATAATATATAACTAAACTATTATTGTATGTAAAGTAAATAAGGTTTTAAAAATGTTTAAGAATCTTCATTTAAAATTACATTAAAATGCAGAGCCTCCCGGACTGGTGGCCAGGACCCGAGTAGTGTGAGTGCCACTGAAAATCAGCTCGCGTGCCGCCTTCGGCATGCGTGCTATAGGTTGTCTACCCCTGGTTTAAAGCTATATTTATGATATCTGTAGATGGTTCTCCATTGTACAAAATGGGCTTGCTCTGTAAGCACTTGTGAAGAGTCACTGAAAATTAATTTATTTTATAGGAATACTTATGACGTTACAGCTAGAACCGCCAGAAGCAATTCATTAACGAAGATGCATGCTGGTAGGTAACAGTCCATCTCATCCCAAAAGATTACTGGAATTCATGTTATCCCCATGGAAACACAGAAACTGGTCCTGTAGCTTGTACTCCAAGGAGCACTCTTTGGGCCACATTCTGCCCAACGTACTCACATTGGCCCTGATTCAAGGAAGCACTTACGCACATGCTTACCTTTAAATGCGTGAGTTGTCCCTTTGAGACTTCACTGAGAACAGAGGTTGTGTCACATTAAAGTTACCTATATCAGCCCTGGGTTTTATTTGCTTGCCTGGTTCTCTTCCAGCTTTACAGTAGTCACCATTAAGAATTCAAATGTTGCTAACAGCTACCATACAATGGAATCTGAGGTACTGCTTCTTTCCCTTACATTTAAAGTAGAAAAACAACACTACTAACTACGTGGCATCAGTTGGCAAATGTCTTTTTACTGGTAACTATCTTCAGTAGATCAGTACTTACTTCTAGGTAAGTTGGCATTCATTACAAGCCACCTCTGGCTATTTCTCCCCAGAAGAAGGCCCTTGCAAAACTTAAGCCCCACATAAACCCTTAAACTAGGATTGAAGTGGGACATAGCCCTTCGAAAGGGGACAATTTCAGCACACATGCAGAGTTCAAGTACAGATTCACTGCAATGTGTATGGCTTAGCTAGGAGGGTCCTACAAAATGATCACTTCAGCAGTACGCTGATGACAGAAGCTTTCGATTAGTAGTAATGATATTATCACAGTACTTAGGCACCCCAGCCATGGACTAGGACCCTATCGTGCAAGGTGCTGCACAAAATGAACAAAAAGCTGGTCTCTCCCCCCAAAAGTTTACAATCGTCACCAGCAGTTATCTCAAGGGAAGGTGGGTCTGTCAGATGTTGGGTGCTCTGCAGATGAAAGAGGCAACATGAAATGGGAACATATTATAGATGATACTCAAGCTAAGGAAAGAACATGGGAAGAGGCTGCAGTCGAGTCAGGAAGAAAAGTGAATGCAAGATGCAGTCTGAGGAAGGGCTGAATCCTGCAAGAGGCTGCTGGGAGTGATGTTGTTACAGGCTTGCCAGAGCTCCCCCTTTTGGTCAAACACCAGGCTGCTGCACTGGGCCCAACCTTTGGATCCTGTGTGCTTCCAAGCCTACGGGGTCTGAGCAGTGTCCAAACACAGTCTAAGTCTGACCTCTCTGGCACACTCCCAGGGTACTGACCCCCTGTCTAGTACCTCTTTTTGGAATGCAGGACCCAGTGCTGACCTCTATCCCCTCCCCAAGTCTGCCCAATCATTTAAGCATGCCCTCCCCAGACTCCATGTGCATGGACATTCTGGTTTACTTTGGGGACTGAGAGACAATTAAAGCAAGTAACAGACTTCTGAACTCTGAAACTACTCTCGTGTCCTTCCTACTTGGGGAGTCATTTGTGTCCTTTCAGGGTCCTGGGACCCTCTGGCACCCTGCTCTGCCTGCCGCCAGCAGATGGTCAGTCAGTGAGAGACCCCTGAGGCCTGAGAAGAGCTGGCCCTTATATAGAGTTCTGTCATCCTGTATCAGGAGACTTCCTGAGCACCATCAAACTCCTCTCAGGGGATTAGTTTATCTTAAATCCCACCTTCCTGGGGTCCAAACAGAGAAAACTAGCCATCTTATTTTCCTAAGGTGGCTTCATTTGAATGGAGGACCATCAAGGCTAGAGATTCTAGCCAGCAGAGGGGTGAACAATGGGAAAGCTAGGTGCCAGGAATTCTCCTGGCTGTCCCAGGACAAGACGCAGGCTACACTGCAAAGAGTACAGTACAGTTTGCAAACCAATCAAAAATAGAACAAAGTTTGCAGACTGATAGAAACATACTGATCGATCACAGCTGTACCCAGGGAAAGATAAAAACAACATTTTGCCATGCACATGTTAACTGAAAGCTGAGCTGACCCCAGCTTAGATGTGCTGTTTGCGCTTCATCTTTCCCTGTAAATTTCATTGTTTCCTTTGAGGCTACAGCCCAATTTATTTTTTAGAATGTCATCCAACCCATTCATTCCTAGCAGCTGTGGCATTGAGTTATATGTCGGCAAGGGTCAGTTCTTGGTTGGAATACTATTTCATTCCCATTGTCAGTCATTATTGGGAAAAGAAATTATAGCTCTTTTGATGCCTGCGCATAAAGCAGCATATGATGTCCCCATTGAAATTCTGATTAATTTATACAGAAAAAAATAAAAAAAGTGATTCTCATTCCTTTATTTACATTTGGGGCCTGCACTCACCTCCATAGAAAGGAACAGGTGTTTTAGAGACATGCAGATATGATGTATTTGCAGGTCAGAATGCTGACAGACCTTTCTTTCTCCCCATTCAGAAAGAACCTAGCAATTCAGCTCTTAAGTTTCTAAATTGGAACCATATTAATAGAAATATAGGGGATCACCACACAAATAATGGAATTTATATGGAAAAGTGATAAGATTTAATAAAAAGCTTGGTTCTTAAGCGCACAATATGTAAATTGGCATATTGAGTGGGGTCCCGCAGGATCCGTTCGAAGTCTGGTTCTCTTCAATATCTTTATCAATAATTTAGATAATGGCATAGAGAGTACACATTTAAAGTTGGTGGATGATATCAAGCTGGGAGGGGCTGCAAATGCTTTGGAGGATAGGATTAAAATTCAAAATTACCTGGACAAACTGGAGAAATGATCTGAAGTAAATAAGATGAAATTCAAGAAGGACAAATGGAAAGTGCTCCACTTAGGAAAGAACAATCAGTTCCACACGTACAAAATGGGAAATGACTGCCTAGGAAGGAGTACTGCAGAAATGAATCCGAGAGATAGAGTGGCTCACAAGCTAAATATGAGTCAGCAGTGTAACACTATTGCAAAAATAGCAAATATCATTCTGGAATGTATTAGCAGGAGTGTTATAAGCAATTCTTCCACTGTACTCCGCACAGATTAGGCCTCAACTGGAGTACTGTGTCCAGTTCTGGGTGCTGCATTTCAGGAAAGATGTGGACAAATTATAGACAATCCAGAGAAGAGCAACAAAAATGATTAAAGGTCTAAAAAAACATGGCTTATGAAGGAAGATGAAAAAAATTGCTTTAGTTAGTCTGGAGAAAAGACTGAGAGGGGACATGATAACAGTTTTCAAGTACATAAAAGGTTGTTACAAGGAGGAGGGAGAAAAATTGAACTCCTTAACCTCTGAGGATAGGACAAGCAGCAATGGGCTTAAATTGCAGCAAGGAGATTTAGGTTGGACATTAGGAAAAACTTCCTACCTGTCAGGGTTATCAATTGCCTAGGGAGATTGTGGAATCTCCATCATTAGAGATTTTTAGGAGCAGGTTAGACAAACACCTGTCAGGAATGGTCTAGATGCCATGAGTGCAAAGGACTGGACCAGATGACCTCTCAAGGTCCCTTCCAGTCCTATGAAAAATAGGATCAGGGACAGCAAGGTCATTAATGGAAGAGCAGTTTATTGACAGAAATAGCCAATACAAATTCCTGAAATAATTTTTTTATCTGTGGATTAAAGACATCCACTGAGTAAAGTACTTAAGCACATAAGTAGTCCTACCAAAGTCCTCTCACATGTTCAAATTCCTTGCTGAAATGCAGTCCAGCATGGGAGAATGGCAGAAACAGATATCTATACAAGTCCTTATCATAATGTCTTAGATCTGCCCCATCAAAGAAAAATAAGATTTCAAAAAGTGGCCTAGAGATTCTAAGTAGTGGATCTAGTTGTTTCCCTCCTTCCCAAAAACACTGCTTGAAATCTGCATAAGTATCTCATCCCTCTACTATCTTCTTTTACTTAGCTGTCATTTTAAGGTTAGGCCAAAGTAGCAAATTTTACAGCTGGTTCTGAAGATGGTGGGGTCACAGAGCATTCTCACCTCCTCTAAAGGAGTGTAACATGTTTGGGCAAACTACTAAAAAAAAACAAAAAAAAAAAGAGAGACCCCACTCTCCATGGTTATGTTTGTCCCTTGTGCTTGATAAAGTCATCATTCTTCTGAAACATCACAGTTAAAGGAGGTCATGATCTCGAAATGTAATAATGCTCTTAGTTCAACACCAGGGTCGGCCTTACAGATGAAGATCCATATCTTCAGTATTACCCAGTGTTCTACAGGTTACCAATATAATAAGCAGAGAATACCAAGGTGGTTTTGCTAACAAAGGTGGATTAATATATTCTTCATGAGATACAAAAATGAATGTGATCTTTATCAAGTACAGTGAGTTACAGTAAACCAGCTTTAAAAAAAAATGTGAAGTACGGATCACTGTACCCAGGTCATTATCCAATAATAAGGAAAAAGTTTTCTTTAACAGGTGAGGTCTAAGAAATAGCAAAGGATTCTAGGCTATCCAGTAACATTCCTATATTCAATATAGTTCACTTGCTGGAGGATTCTCTTCACTTGCTGGAGGATTCTCTGCAGCTTGAGGTCTTCAAACTACAATCTGAGGACTTCAATAACTCAGATATAGGCTAAGGGTTTGCTACAGGAATGGATGAGTGAGATTGTGTGGCCTGCGTTGTGCAGGAGGTCAGACTAGATGATCATAATGGTCCCTTCCGACCTTAAAGTCTATGAGCCTATAGTTCAGCCTTCACTTTTGAAAAGAATCAGCAGGTTAGTAGTCAAAATCCAGTAGCTAGAACTCAGGCTAGTTCTTTATTAGGTTGGCAATAACTAAGTTATTGCAGCTATGTATGCTCTTCTCAGCCTAAAGATGTAAAGACATTTTAGTCATATTGTGGACCTCTTTTTGTCATTAAAAGAATGACAACACTCGATACAGGACTGAGCATCTGTTAAAAAGGAGGAACCATAAAGAACCACTCCCACAGATTGTCTCTACTTGGCAACTCACCTCACCTGCTGCACCTGCTGCACCGTATTAGCAGTTTCTTCTGATCCATTTTGGATACCGAGGGATAGTCACAAACATCAATGGATCTCTATTGCAGTACAAGTTAGCCATTTGCTGTTCCAGTACATACAAGCCTCCACGGCTAATTTGTACAGCAACATAGGTCCCATGGGACCTTTTTTCCATATGGTTAACCCCGACAGTATCACAGAAACTCATCCAGTTCAAGTGTAGGTGTACAGCTGGATGGGAAATAGTTTTCCCATCCAATATGACTTGGATATTTTGAAATATTTCCCTGTCCTGAATTCAGGACAAAAGGTTGAAGTGTTGAACGTTTTCACAACTTGAAAGTGAAAACATTTTTATTTGTATCTATTAAATATTGCATTTAGAAATCTTTAGTTTTAATGTTGGCTTTTTTTAGTAAGTTACATTTCAAAATGAAAAATCTCAGAACAAAACACCCAAACTTTTCATTTCAAGAGTTTCAAAGTGGGACATTGACAATTCTGAAAGTCAACTTATTTTGAGTTGAGGAATTCACTGAAACCCACTATTTTGTGAACAATTTCATTTTTGACAAATTAGCTCTTTTTTGGGTTAAAAAAATAAAAAAATAGAAAAAGCTCATTTCACTGAAAAATATCCAACCAGCTCTACTCAGGAGTCCACTTCTGGATAATATGAGGTCCGTTTCCATATCAGCTTGCAGCAGGTCTCCTTCTCAGAAGGCCAACAAAAATATTCTCTTTGCCTTTTACTGTCTAGCCACCATCTGCCAGATAATAGGCTTCCTAGCTTTGGGTCTCTTGGCTGGTTGCTCTTTCAGTACCTGCTTTAAAAATAAAAAAATTAAAGTGACAGACAATAATAATTGCTTACTCCGCCACCCTCAATTGAGGGGATTTGCCTTTTTTGTTCTACTTAAGTTTGCAAGCAGGAGCTCTTGTTGGCTTGTCAGTTGCTTCAGGATATACAAAGAGCAATGATGTCCAAGAGCACTTTTTTTAAAAATTGCTTTGTGAGAAAGAGGCAACCTCCTTTTTGACTGTTCGCTTTGCCACAGTTATTCATACCTTGGCCACATCCAGACTGGATTACTGCAATGCACTCTACATGGCATGACTCTTGAAGACGGCTCAGAAACTTCAGCTAGAGCAGAACTTCATTGCTTGTTTATTTAGTGATGTTTCTTCTATGAAGCACTGAGCACCTGTGTTTCATAGACAAAACTGGCTTCTACAGAGAAGGCTGTAATTAAGATGCACAGAAACCCAAGATACCACCTCTTCTCTAATTCAAACCACTTGAAAACTGGTGCAAGGGCCCCCTCAAATCTGGATCTTTTTTTGGTCCCATCGAGTCTATTGACTTTCTTAATATGCCCCTAGGCTTAACTAATTTACCAAGACTCCTGTCCAGCAAAATTCGTAACACCGGAATAATTTTAAGCACGCAAATAGTCCCTTTGACTTTTAAATCTAGGGAAGTAAACACGCACCTACTTTAAGGATTTTCATTAGGTGATTTGATGTACTGGAGCAAAGTCTAGCTGAAGAGTTTCTTTGAAGTTAGATGGGTTGCTTTTTGGTGGATAGGGGAGTTTTGTTAGTAACTGCTTGAATTGTTTGACTGGCATTGAGTGTAGATGTTTGTGCTGTAGATGCGCCTTTGAGGTTGTTCAGTAGGAAATGATACAAACGAAATAAAACCAATTCAAAAACTTAAAAGCCCTAACAGAAATAGACTGTCTGCCTTCCCCGCTTTGATGGTGCATGACTTATGAGTCACTCAGACGCTAGCTCTGCAAATGGATAAAATCAAGCTAAAGCCCCTGCTTCAAACACTGGAGGTGAAACATCTCTAACCAGGAAGCTACATAGCTTCTTAATTGCACTAGACAACAGGTCTGTGAGGTTTTTGTAACCCTACCTGACACTAACTGTCAAAGCCAGAGATATTGCTTTGTTAATCATCCACTCCTCTGTATGCCATGTATCCTAGTTTATACTGGAAGTGGATTCCTCTCTCATGTACTCATTTAACTTCAGTGAGAGGGTTGTTTAGGGGGAATAGCACTTATGCACAGGGTTCAGTCATGGAGGGCAGCATAGAGGTCTCTCTTTTCCACTACTCTGGTCAAAGCGTAGAAGAGGCTGGTTAGGAGGGTTAGTGAGGAAGCAGAATCTAAAGTGCCTTCAGTATCTAGCTCTCTCTATATCACCATCTCCTTTGAGGCACTGGAATGAAAACAGAGCTTGAATAAGGGCTAGTTGGTGGAGGCTCAACCCTGACAAAACTAAGGTAACGGTTGTAGGTTTGGGGGCAATAAATGGAAAAGATGGCTGAGATTATGGCCATAATTCAGCAAGGTACTTAAGCCTGGGTGTAACTCAAAGTAATGAAGTCAACAGGAGAACTTGCATGCATCAGGGTACATTTGTGTATAAGTATCACACTGAACTGATCTCAGCAAGCCAGACTGAAGCAGTGTGGCTCCTGCTCGTCACTCAAAGGGTCCCCTCACCAATTTGGTCATTCCAGGTTGCTCAGGAAGAAGCTGTCACACTGTCACCCTGTGCCGGATGAGAGGAGTATGACTTGTGAGTGTGAACCTTGATACAGGTGGCATCCATAGCTTTTTCACTTTGAAATTAGATTGCTGCAATGCTTGCTGCATGGGGCTACACCATAAGACCAACTGGAAGCTGAAGTTACTGCAGAATGTAGCTTCCTACTTCGATGTAGCTTCTTGCTGAGAATACATTACCTCTATAGACTGCGCTGGTTGCTTGTTAACGAGCTAGCTGGATGCTAAGGTTGCTTTGCGCCAATTCAGTAGCACAAAACAGACTTGCAGCCCTCCTAACAGGCAGGTGAAGGATTCTCCCGGCATATAGGAATCCTCGAGTGAAGCAGCTCTCAAACTGTGGGTTGGGTCTCCCGTCCTGGCTCTCATTCCCACAGACCACACTCATTTCCAATGGAAATTAAAACTTTTGATTTGAAGGTTTCCAAATAGTGCTTTTCCCTTTTCTGATTGCTAATAGATGCTGGAACAGAGGTTATTTCTCATTAAAAAGATACTTCCAAGCACATGTCATCTGAGCTATTTACATTTGCAACTGGTTGCATCTGACACATGTCTAAGTCTCAGCATATTGTTTTTTAAAAATAAATGTGTCTATTTGAACATGCAACAGCTACCATGTTATATTTAACTGGTTAATTGGCTCCTGTGCTGGAGTCACCCTGCTGACCTTTAGCAGTTTATGGAGGCTACAAATACTTCAAGCTGAATAATTAACACAGTAGAAAGTCACTTCAGTGTCTATGGAGAAATTTACATCATTAGAGATAAAACAACTTGCTACTTTAGCAGCATGCAGAGCTACAGGATTTTGCAGGCTAAGCCAGTGCTGGGAGACGCACAGAGATTTATTAGAGTAGGTACACTAATTGTCTCTTTCAAACCCCATTCAGCAAAGAAATGGAAGCTTTATCCTGTCTCAATTTACCTACACTGAGCTGAGAGAAAAAAAATCTGTATGGTTGAAGAGAATCTGGATA
The DNA here is from genome assembly GCF_025201925.1 of Gopherus flavomarginatus. Taxonomy (NCBI): domain Eukaryota; kingdom Metazoa; phylum Chordata; order Testudines; family Testudinidae; genus Gopherus; species Gopherus flavomarginatus. Next base: position 17,776,038 of record NC_066626.1, on the reverse strand, counting down.
GACCGTGCACCAGTTTAAAAGTTACTTGATTGGCAGGACTTGGGATGCCTTTTGGAATTCTAATGCAAAATACATAAAACACCCACATGGCAGAGCTAGGACTGGCGAGATCATTGGAAGATCAGGTTTAATACATAGAACCATGCTCGCTCTCCAGGGTGCAGGTGTAGTCATAATGATACAGACTAAACAAAAGGCATTGACTGCATTCCATCCATGCGGCAGACTCCAAAAATAAGCTAAACAAAAGTTATTTTTCCAGAGCTCCCTGTCCTAGCCAGCACAATCCCTTATCTTTTCCCTCTGTGGGATCAATCTTTTGCACTTTAAAGGGGCTGACATATGGTGGAGAAAGGAGGAAGCCATCTTAACACTGGTATTTCTTCACAAGGAATGCAATACAGTCATATACCGGGCATAGCCTAATTAGATGTTTAAAAACAAAACTAAACTGAGAGTCTTGTTTAAGGAAAAGTTAAAAATGGATGTATAGTTCCAAACTGGATGCCTGGAAAGCTGTGCATTGTGATTGTTGTGTGACAGACCAGCATTGGCATGATAACACCGATACAGAAAAAATGAAGGGGGAGTAAAGAGCAGGAGCTAGAGAGGGTGTGAGGAAATGGACATGGCTGAAGGACTCGTTTAGGGAGTAGCTGTTAGACAGTCAGAAAAAGCTCAAGCCAAATGTGGTTCAGGATAAATCAAGGTCCAGAAATGAGAGTCTTGTCCAAGGAAGTTAAATATGCAGCTAGAGAGGTTACTGAGACTGTTTCACTCTTGCATATCACACTACGGTGTATTATCCCCGGTGTCAATGAAAATGAAGGGCTAGTCCACGATGTGGCAAAGCATATTACAGGAGCTTAAGTGGTAGAGTGCACCAAGTAAGAGCTTTAATTGCTCCCTGTAGATCCTGCTGGTGTGCTCTAAAAGGCACCTAGTTCATGTGAATGTAGTTAGGACAATGTACAGATTAGAGCACTTTACAAATCACTCCCCTCTAGTATGTTTTGCCATACTTCATCTTTTTACTGTTTCTGTACCAAAATAGTTGGTATTTTCCTGCTAGCACAAATGCAATAATTCTCCCTTTCCCAACTTCCAAAGTTTACATCACAACTAAAGTTCAAATTATATTTATAGTTAGAACAGAAGAACGGCCACACTTAGCCCAGTATTCTGTCTTCCAACAGTGGCCAATGCCAGATGCTTCAGAGGGAGTGGATGGAACAGGCAATTTAAGGATCCATCCCATTGTCCACTCCCAGCTGCTGGCAGTCAGAGGCTAGGGACACTCGGAGCATGAGATGACATCTGTGAGCATCCTGGCTAATAGCCATTGATGGACCAAACCTTCTTGAACATATCCAGTTCTTTTTTGAACCCTGTTATAATTTTGGCCTTCACTACAAGTTAAAACAACAAGACAAGGCTGTTGTGGAAAGGACATCTGAGACTTCACCACCAGCATCTGCTCTCCCCACCCCCCACCAGGATAGATTTTTGGGATGATGTCTTACTACAGTGAATCCTAGGACTTGGAGATGTTTTCTTCCCCACCCCACACATCTAGCTTCTTATATTGTGTCATAAGGCAAAATTATCTCCTGCTTTCTTTGTATTCTGAATGTCCTCCAAAATAAAGCAGAAGGAAGTGTGGTATCTACGGATAAGCATGGGTTAAAATAATATGGAGCAGGGAAATGCATAACTCTCGCCTCTTCCATGGCTTGGATAAACGGAATACTTTCACAGCTCCCCCTACTCCTTGGCTGGAGCTATGAGCTGACCTCCTCCTGCGGACAAGTCTGTAATTAGTGGTTCTTGAGGGTCTATAGATATCACAAAGATGCCCCTAGGGTGACCAGATGTCCTAATTTTATAGGGACAGTCCTGATTTTTGGGTTGCTTTCTTATATAGATTCCTATTATGCCCCATCCCCATCCCAATTTTTCACATTTGCGGTCTGGTCACCCTAGATGCCCCTCAAGTCCAGATCCAAGCTAAAGTTTAGTTCCAATTGCAATTGCAATTAGAAGCCATTCTGTTAGCTGATGTAGTTGTAGTAATATATTTAGAGAAAATGGACACTACAGTTGCAATTCTCAGCAATGCTGGGTACTTAAAAGTAGATTTGATGTATTCAACAACAAATTGGATTTAATTTATACCAACGTTACTGGAATTGAAAACCAAACAGAATTGCTTGAAAAGAATTTCAGGATTACACATACAAAAGGCATTGAACTGGAAACTGAATGGACTGAGACGGACAGGTCTAGGACCCGTGACAGATTCTCTCTCTGTATCAGATCAAGCTCTTTGCAAATTACACCAAAACCAGTCATTAGAATCAGGTTTTCTTACAATGGAAGGAGAGGAAGATTTCTAATTCAATATCTGCTTGCTGAAAAATTCTTTAGATATTATTTGTATTGTGGGGAAGTGCCTACGAGCCCCAGTCCCGATCAAGGACTCAGTTGTGCTAGGTGCTATTACAGACACAAAACAAAAATGATCCCTGCCCTAAACAGCTTATGTTGTTCTCATCTACTCATCCAGATGTTGGAGCATTAACAACACTTCCATTTCAATAGAAGCACCTAAGGCCCTGATCTTGCCAGTACTCACATGAACAACTTTATATCCTGTACTAGTCCTATTAGGTACTCTTGAAAATACCACCTAAGTGACTTAGGAGCACAACTTCCATTGACTTTCATTGTAAGTCAGACCTTTCTATGGGATCTATGTGGGTCACCTGGGGCACTTTTGAAAATACCCCTCATTAAGTTCCTCTCCTACTTAAGTGTTAGCTGGGTCAGCATCTAAACTAGGCTTATTTTCTTGAACAGTAATTTTCGTAGGGCTTGTCTGTGCTTTAGTTTGTTTCACAGCTTAGTCCAAAACACTGACTTAAAAAAAGGAATTATATGCTATAAGGATCAATTAATTTATATCTTTCCATATTTAAGGCCAACCAGGAGAAGTAATTACTCCTCTAAGTTTGAATTTACTTGTTTGGGTTTTTCAGCATCAGATGTACTAGTGTAAACATAAGAAAATGTTATAATTGCAACAATGCAAAAGTTTCTGAGAGATCAAATGTATCTATGTGGTCAAAGCGGTTCAGATTTTGAATTATACACAATTTTCTTTACTGACTGCAGCAATTGCTTCTTTTACCTTTTATGATAGACCCATTTATTTCATTGCATGCAACTCTGAATATCTGACAGTTTGATTTTTATGTTTAAAGAATATTGACTTAAAAATCTGCAGGATATTTGGGTCTAACTGACAAGCAGATTTTGTGAGCCTATGATATGTCATGTCTTAATCTTATTTGGAATTTCATTCTTATAACTTTTGAAGTTATGTTTAAAAGGCAAGTCATTCACTAAGCTTCAATAGCAGCAATAGCCTCTCCAGTCATTTGAAAAAGTTATATATATATTAGACCAAGCTTATGTGCAGCAGTATTCTACACTGTAGGGGCAATGTTTCCCCAAGATATTGGGTGTAAACAGCACTGCTGGCAGTACAGACATCTACCTATTCCCCTGTACATTGGAAGCCACCTGCTAGTTTATATATACCCAGTCAGCATTTAAACCACAGATTGCACATAGTCTGCTCTACTATGCTTCTACAGAGCAATTGAACAGAGATGGCACCTGGAAAATCATCTTCCTAGCATGCCAACAGCTGGCCAGAGGCCGGCCCCAAGGTTCTGGTGGACATATGGTATGGAGGTCGGTAAGAATCATAATTTGAGATCTGACATTGACAGTTCTACAAAACATCACTATTTATTTCACTGCTCCAAGCATGTGCAAAAAGAGAGGCAATATTGACACCATTTCCCCAGTATGAGTCATGGGCACGAAGAACTAGCCAGGGGGTGCAGAGAGAGAGAGAGAGAGAGAGAAGAGAGAGAGAACTGGTTTCATATTCCTGAAAAGGTGTGGGGTGGGAGCTCCATTTTCAAGAGTTAGAACTTTAAGCTCCCTTTTTATTCCAATATTAAAGCAGACAGACAAGTTCCATTGCTGATATTCCTAACCTGGCCCCTTTTTCCATATGACACCAGAGGGTAAAGTTGAAAACGCAAAGCTCTAGAACAGTATTAAAGACATCTGACTTGCCACAGTTATTACTACATCTCAAAAGAAATTTCAGGCACCTACATTCACAGAGCTCTAATACAGCATGGCCCAGGGGTTACAGAACTAGAAGATACTATTTTAAAAGAATGTCTTAATTCATTTCTCTAGTACCTGTAGGATGTGTTTTATTAACCTATTAAGGAGTAGGGGTAATCTGGTCCTTGTGTACTGGAAAGGTGCATGTGTAACACTGACAGATCCAGATGGCGGCGGGTGAGATCAAACCTGGGATTTTGGAAGCTTAGTGCAGGAGCTAAAAGCCACGTGGCTGTTAGTTAAAGCTGTAGAGCAGATTAATTAATCTCTCTAAGTGGTTTTGGTGCCACTAGATGGGACAGAACACCACACCCAGGAGGTGTGAGACTTACATACTTCCCCTAGCTGAGGAAGCACATCCTGAGTTTCAGAGACTTCCCAGTTGATATCCCAGATGAGCCCCCATTTGTAATACCAACACACCCCGATCAGAAGCAAGCAGGATCAAACCTGGGATCTCTGGAACTAAATACATGAGCCTCTACTGCATAAAGCCCTATGGCTGTTGATAAGGCTGCTCTACAGTCTTATCAGTTTCTCTCTTTCTCCCTCCAAGTGGTCCCAGTGCCACTAGATTGGCCAGAACACTACACCCAGGACATGTGTGGGTTACACATATAAGGAGCCATCTTTCTCCCTAACCCTTCTGCAGCAGAGGAAGTGTTGTGTTTAGTGGAAAACAAAAGGTTATTCCTCCTTACAACGTCCTAAAGGGGACGAGGATGCAACGCAATAATTTCGGCACTTTCTGTACCAACCCAAGAGCTTACATCCAAATGCACAATTCCTACACCATCCCCTGCAGTAGACAATCTGGCCCTACATGATTCGCAGGATTGTAGGCTCCTGATTAGAGCTGATCAGAAACTGGAATTTCTGTTTCATGGGAAATAGTGAAATTACAAAAAACAAGCTGCTCTGAATCAGAATGGAATGCAAGAGTTTCAAAGTTTCCCATGGAAGGAATACTTTAATAGTGTCAAGTTATTTCATTTCAATGAAGTCAAAATGTCTTGTTGCAATTAAGGTAAAAAAGTGTTTCATTCTATAATGTTTATCTTATTTAGACATACTATATATATACATTTTCATATGAAAAAGTAAACATAAAACAAACAGCCAAAAAGAAACATTTAACCTTATCAGAATAAAACACTGATATTATTGAAATGAAACAAGAAAGATGAAATGAACCACATTGACATTTTCCCACTGAAAATTTCATCACAGTTGACATGTTGCTGCAAACCATTTCGATTGAGATGAGACTGTATTTTTCAATGGAATGTTGTTCCGTTGTAAATTTATCAATCAACTCTACATCTGATGTGCTAAGGTATCTATGCTCCTGGTTAGTTAGGCTAATTTCCCTTATCTTTATGGACTGATGATGTAATCAGTAGTCTGATGACCTGGTAAACACAAGACATGCATTATAACATAGCTGACATTTTAACAACAGACAAAGAAACAGGGAGAGAAAGGACAGTCGTCATGACAGGTTCATTGGGCTGGAAGAGAGAGTGGGAGGTTGCGTATAGACACTGGTATCTGCCAGGCCTACCCCTCCTATGAGATGTTGAGCACTCTCAATTTCCACTGACTTTGGTAGCAGCTGAGAGTGCTAAGGACATCATGAAAACGTTTAGCAGTTGCAGGATTGAGTCCACAGGAAAGAAGCTTGTTGTGAGCCAATCAATAATTTTTAATGCTATTGCTAGTTTACTAGATATACTTGAAGAAAAACATTGATTCTTCTTCTAGGCATAAACAAGGACCCACTTCACTGAAACAAATGAAGTTACACATTATGCACAAGCCATTGAATGAGCTCAGAATCAGGCCTTCAGTGTTCATGGATAAGAACGAAGCTGTAAAATGATTGGGGTCTGTAGCAGATTGAAGACTCACTAGCATGGCGCCACCTGGCGGTCATCCTGGGAATTAGCTCATCCAGAACTCAGAGTGCCTCCTGGTGGCCAATGTCTCACCTACCTCAGGCCCCCATGCCCCTCCTGAACCCTGGTGCCCTTTACCTCAGGATTCTTCCCCAGCAGTACCCCACTCTGGGTCTCCCCTCCCAGGGGAACCCCCAACCCTCTACACCCACCTCGCCTCGGTGGCTACTGCCAGTCCTCATCTAGGCCCTGCTCACTGGAGCAAACTACAGTCCGTCATGGCCACTCATCATTGGCAAGGAGTTTGGACGAGCTGCCTCTGCCTAACCCCAGGTCGCACCTCCCAGTCCCAGTGCCCACATAGGCCTCAGCCTGGGGAATTGCCAGGCTGGAGCTCCACAGCACTGCTCTGCTCCAGGTACCCTATTCCCAGGCAACCAGGTCCTTCTCTGTCCACAGCTAGATAGAGACTGACCCAGCTCCTCCCTGAGCCCTTATAACAGGGCCAGGTGTTGCTTGACTGGGGCATGGCCCCAACTGTGGCTGCTTCCCCAATCAGCCCAGCCTTCCTCCACAAGAGGGGTTAACTGCCCCGCTAAGGGTCTTTTTACCCACCCAGCCATGTAATTCTCCCCATTAAAGCTTTTTTTTTTTAAGTGTAAATGTACAGCCAGTAATGATAAACCAGAGCATGATGTACCTGGAGGACTTCTTCGTTTCGGTCTTCACTGAGAAGTCTGAAGGAATGTCTAATATAGTGAATGCTTACGGGAAGAGGGTAGGTTTAGAAGATAAAATAAAAAAAGAGCAAGTAAAAAATCACTTAGAAAAGTTAGATCCCTGCAAGTCACCAGGGCCTGATGAAATGCATCCTAGAATACTCAAGGAGTTAATAGAGGAGGTATCTGAGCCTCTAGCTATTATCTTTGGGAAATCATGGGAGACGGGGGAGATTCCAGAAGACTGGAAGGGAGCAAATATAGTGCCCATCTATAAAAAGGGAAATAAAAGCAACCCAGGAAACTACAGACCAGTTAGTTTAACTTCTGTGCAGGGAAGATAATGGAGCAGATAATTAAAGAAATCATCTGCAAACACTTGGAAGGTGGTAAGGTGATAGGGAATAGCCAGCATGTATTTGTAAGGAACAAATCGTGTCAAACTAATCTGATAGCATTCTTTGATAGGATAACGAGCCTTGTGGATAAGGGAGAAGCGGTGGATGAGATATACCTAGACTTTAGTAAGGCATTTGATACGGTCTCGCATGATATTCTTATAGACAAACTAGGAAAGTACAAATTAGATGGGGTTACTATAAGGTGGGTGCGTAACTGGCTGGATAACCATACTCAGAGAGTAGTTATTAATGGCTCTCAATCCTGCTGGAAAGGTATAACAATTGGGCTTCCGCAGGGGTCTGTTTTGGGACCGGCTCTGTTCAATATCTTCATCAACTATTTAGATGTTGGCATAGAAAGTACGCTTATTAAGTATCAGAGGGTAGCCGTGTTAGTCTGGATCTGTAAAAGCAGCAAAGAATCCTGTGGCACCTTATAGACTAACAGACGTTTTGGGGCATGAGCTTTCGTGGGTGAATACCCACTTCCTCAGATGCATGTAATGGAAATATCCAGGGGCAGGTATATATATGTGTGCTAGCAAGCAAGTTAGAGATAACGAGGTCAGTTCAATCAGGGAGGATGAGGCCCTGTTCTAGCAGTTGAGGTGTGAAAACCAAGAGAGGAGAAACTGGTTCTGTAATTGGCAAGCCATTCACAGTCTTTGTTCAATCCTGAGCTGATGGTGTCAAATTTGCAGATGAACTGAAGCTCAGCAGTTTCTCTTTGAAGTCTGGTCCTGAAGTTTTTTTGCTGCAGGATGGCCACCTTAAGGTCTGCTATAGTGTGGCCAGGGAGGTTGAAGTGCTCTCCTACAGGTTTTTGTATATTGCCATTCCTAATGTCTGATTTGTGTCCATTTATCCTTTTCCGTAGAGACTGTCCAGTTTGTCCGATGTACATAGCAGAGGGGCATTGCTGGCATATGATGGCGTATATTACATTGGTGGATGTGCAGGTGAATGAACCAGTGATGGTGTGGCTGATCTGGTTAGGTCCTGTGATGGTGTCGCTGGTGTAGATATGTGGGCAGAGTTGACATCGAGGTTTGTTGCATGGATTGGTTCCTGAGCTAGAGTTATTATGGTGTGGTGTGCAGTTACTGGTGAGAATATGTTTCAGGTTGGCAGGTTGTCTGTGGGCAAGGATTGGGCTGCCACCCAAGGCCTGTGAAAGCGTGGGATCATTGTCCAGGATGGGTTGTAGATCCTTGATGATGCGTTGGAGGGGTTTTAGCTGGGGGCTGTATGTGATGGCCAGTGGAGTCCTGTTGGTTTCTCTCTTGGGTTTGTCTTGCAGTAGGAGGCTTCTGGGTACACGTCTGGCTCTGTTGATCTGTTTCCTTATTTCCTCGTGTGGGTATTGTAGTTTTGAGAATGCTTGGTGGAGATTTTGTAGGTGTTGGTCTCTGTCTGAGGGGTCAGAGCAGATGCGGTTGTACCTCAGTGCTTGGCTGTAGACAATGGATCGTGTGATGTGCCCGGGATGGAAGCTGGAGGCATGAAGGTAGGCATAGCGGTCGGTGGGTTTTCGATATAGGGTGGTGTTAATGTGACCATCACTTATTTGCACCATGGTGTCAAGAAAGTGGACCTCCCGTGTAGATTGATCCAGGTTGAGGTTGATGGTGGGGTGGAAGCTGTTGAAATCATGGCGGAATTTTTCCAGAGTCTCCTTCCCATGGGTCCAGATGATGAAGATGTCATCAATGTAGCGTAGATAGAGAAGGGGTGTGAGTGGACGAGAGCTGAGGAAGCGTTGTTCCAGGTCGGCCATGAAGATATTGGCATATTGTGGGGCCATGCGGGTGCCCATAGCAGTGCCACTGATCTGGAGATATATATTGTCATCAAATTTGAAATAGTTGTGTGTAAGTATAAAGGCACAGAGCTCAGCAGCCAGTTGTGCTGTGGCATCATCAGGGATAGTGTTCCTGACAGCTTGTATTCCATCTGTGTGTGGGATGTTTGTGTAGAGAGCCTCTACATCCATGGTGGCTAGGATGGTGTTTTCTGGGAGGTCACCAATGCATTGTAGTTTCCTCAGGAAATCAGTGGTGTCGCGGAGATAGCTGGGAGTGCTGGTGGCATAGGGTCTGAGTAGAGAGTCCATATATCCAGACAGTCCTTCAGTGAGAGTGCCAATGCCCGAGATGATGGGGCGTCCAGGATTGCCGGGTTTGTGGATCTTGGGTAGTAGATAGAATAACCCTGGTCGGGGCTCTAGGGGTATGTTGATTTCTTCTGGTGTTAGTGTAGGGAGTGTCCTGAGTAGATGCTGTAGTTTCTTAGTGTATTCCTCAGTGGGATCTGAGGGAAGTGGCCTGTAGAATTTGGTATTGGAGAGTTGTCTGGCTGCCTCCTTTTGATAGTCAGACCTGTTCATGATGACAACGGCACCTCCTTTATCAGCCTCTTTGATGATAATGTCAGGGTGGTTTCTGAGGCTGTGGATGGCATTGCGTTCTGCACGACTTAGGTTGTGAGGCAAGCGATGTTGTTGTTCCACGATTTCTGCCTGTGCACGCCGGCGGAAGCATTCAATGTATAGGTCCAGGCTGTCATTTCGACCCTCAGGAGGAGTCCATGTGGAGTTGTTTTTCTTGTGCTGTTGGTGGGAGGGCACCCGTGTATCAGTGCACTGTTCAGTGTTGTCCTGGAAGTATTCTTTGAGTCGGAGACGGCGAAAGTAGGCTTCCAGATCGCCACAGAACTGTATCATGTTGGTGGGGGTGGCAGGGCAGAAAGAGAGTCCCCGAGATAGGACAGACTTTTCTTCTGGGCTGAGTGTGTAGTTGGATAGATTGACGATATTGCTGGGTGGGTTAGGGGTACCACTGTTGTGGCCCCATGTGGCAGGTAGGAGTTTAGACAGCTTACAGTCCTTTTTCCTTTGAAGAGAGGTGAAGTGAGTAATGTAGATCTCCTGTCTTATTCTAGTGAAGTCCGTTTGTATAGAAGTTTGGTTATTAATGAGAGTCTCCAGGTTGGAGAGCTCTTTTTTGATGTTTTCCTGTTTGCTGTATAGGATGCTGATCAGGTGGTTCCTCAGTTTTTTTGATAGAGTATGACATAATCTCTCACTGTGGTCTGTGTAGTATGTAGATAGCAGTGGATTTTTTACTAAAGGTAAAGGTAAAAAATCCACTGCTATCTACATACTACACAGACCACAGTGAGAGATTATGTCATACTCTATCAAAAAAACTGAGGAACCACCTGATCAGCATCCTATACAGCAAACAGGAAAACATCAAAAAGAGCTCTCCAACCTGGAGACTCTCATTAATAACCAAACTTCTATACAAACGGACTTCACTAGAATAAGACAGGAGATCTACATTACTCACTTCACCTCTCTTCAAAGGAAAAAGGACTGTAAGCTGTCTAAACTCCTACCTGCCACATGGGGCCACAACAGTGGTACCCCTAACCCACCCAGCAATATCGTCAATCTATCCAACTACACACTCAGCCCAGAAGAAAAGTCTGTCCTATCTCGGGGACTCTCTTTCTGCCCTGCCACCCCCACCAACATGATACAGTTCTGTGGCGATCTGGAAGCCTACTTTCGCCGTCTCCGACTCAAAGAATACTTCCAGGACAACACTGAACAGTGCACTGATACACGGGTGCCCTCCCACCAACAGCACAAGAAAAACAACTCCACATGGACTCCTCCTGAGGGTCGAAATGACAGCCTGGACCTATACATTGAATGCTTCCGCCGGCGTGCACAGGCAGAAATCGTGGAACAACAACATCGCTTGCCTCACAACCTAAGTCGTGCAGAACGCAATGCCATCCACAGCCTCAGAAACCACCCTGACATTATCATCAAAGAGGCTGATAAAGGAGGTGCCGTTGTCATCATGAACAGGTCTGACTATCAAAAGGAGGCAGCCAGACAACTCTCCAATACCAAATTCTACAGGCCACTTCCCTCAGATCCCACTGAGGAATACACTAAGAAACTACAGCATCTACTCAGGACACTCCCTACACTAACACCAGAAGAAATCAACATACCCCTAGAGCCCCGACCAGGGTTATTCTATCTACTACCCAAGATCCACAAACCCGGCAATCCTGGACGCCCCATCATCTCGGGCATTGGCACTCTCACTGAAGGACTGTCTGGATATATGGACTCTCTACTCAGACCCTATGCCACCAGCACTCCCAGCTATCTCCGCGACACCACTGATTTCCTGAGGAAACTACAATGCATTGGTGACCTCCCAGAAAACACCATCCTAGCCACCATGGATGTAGAGGCTCTCTACACAAACATCCCACACACAGATGGAATACAAGCTGTCAGGAACACTATCCCTGATGATGCCACAGCACAACTGGCTGCTGAGCTCTGTGCCTTTATACTTACACACAACTATTTCAAATTTGATGACAATATATATCTCCAGATCAGTGGCACTGCTATGGGCACCCGCATGGCCCCACAATATGCCAATATCTTCATGGCCGACCTGGAACAACGCTTCCTCAGCTCTCGTCCACTCACACCCCTTCTCTATCTACGCTACATTGATGACATCTTCATCATCTGGACCCATGGGAAGGAGACTCTGGAAAAATTCCACCATGATTTCAACAGCTTCCACCCCACCATCAACCTCAACCTGGATCAATCTACACGGGAGGTCCACTTTCTTGACACCACGGTGCAAATAAGTGATGGTCACATTAACACCACCCTATATCGAAAACCCACCGACCGCTATGCCTACCTTCATGCCTCCAGCTTCCATCCCGGGCACATCACACGATCCATTGTCTACAGCCAAGCACTGAGGTACAACCGCATCTGCTCTGACCCCTCAGACAGAGACCAACACCTACAAAATCTCCACCAAGCATTCTCAAAACTACAATACCCACACGAGGAAATAAGGAAACAGATCAACAGAGCCAGACGTGTACCCAGAAGCCTCCTACTGCAAGACAAACCCAAGAGAGAAACCAACAGGACTCCACTGGCCATCACATACAGCCCCCAGCTAAAACCCCTCCAACGCATCATCAAGGATCTACAACCCATCCTGGACAATGATCCCACGCTTTCACAGGCCTTGGGTGGCAGCCCAATCCTTGCCCACAGACAACCTGCCAACCTGAAACATATTCTCACCAGTAACTGCACACCACACCATAATAACTCTAGCTCAGGAACCAATCCATGCAACAAACCTCGATGTCAACTCTGCCCACATATCTACACCAGCGACACCATCACAGGACCTAACCAGATCAGCCACACCATCACTGGTTCATTCACCTGCACATCCACCAATGTAATATACGCCATCATATGCCAGCAATGCCCCTCTGCTATGTACATCGGACAAACTGGACAGTCTCTACGGAAAAGGATAAATGGACACAAATCAGACATTAGGAATGGCAATATACAAAAACCTGTAGGAGAGCACTTCAACCTCCCTGGCCACACTATAGCAGACCTTAAGGTGGCCATCCTGCAGCAAAAAAACTTCAGGACCAGACTTCAAAGAGAAACTGCTGAGCTTCAGTTCATCTGCAAATTTGACACCATCAGCTCAGGATTGAACAAAGACTGTGAATAGCTTGCCAATTACAGAACCAGTTTCTCCTCTCTTGGTTTTCACACCTCAACTGCTAGAACAGGGCCTCATCCTCCCTGATTGAACTGACCTCGTTATCTCTAACTTGCTTGCTAGCACACATATATATACCTGCCCCTGGATATTTCCATTACATGCATCTGAGGAAGTGGGTATTCACCCACGAAAGCTCATGCCCCAAAACGTCTGTTAGTCTATAAGGTGCCACAGGATTCTTTGCTGCTTTTACGCTTATTAAGTTTGCGGACGATACCAAACTGGGAGGGATTGCAACTGCTTTGGAGGACAGGGTCAAAATTCAAAACGATCTGGACAAATTGGAGAAATGGTCTGAGGTAAACAGGATGAAGTTCAATAAAGATAAATGCAAAGTGCTCCACTTAGGAAGGAACAATCAGTTTCAGACATACAGAATGGGAGGAGACTGTCTAGGAAGGAGTATGGCAGAAAGAGATCTAGGGGTCATAGTGGACCACAAGCTTAATATGAGTCAACAGTGTGATACTGTTGCAAAAAAAGCAAATGTGATTCTGGGATGCATTAACAGGTGTGTTGTAAACAAGACACGAGAAGTCATTCTTCTGCTTTACTCTGCGCTGGTTAGGCCTCAACTGGAGTATTGTGTCCAGTTCTGGGCACCGCATTTCAAGAAAGATGTGGAGAAATTGGAGAGGGTCCAGAGAAGAGCAACGAGAATGATTAAAGGTCTTGAGAACATGACCTTTGAAGGAAGGCTGAAGGAATTGGGTTTGTTTAGTTTGGAAAAGAGAAGACTGAGAGGGGACATGATAGCAGTTTTCAGGTATCTAAAAGGGTGTCATCAGGAGGAGGGAGAAAACTTGTTCACCTTAGCCTCCAATGATAGAACAAGAAGCAATGGGCTTAAACTGCAGCAAGGGAGATTTAGGTTGGACATTAGGAAAAAGTTCCTAACTGTCAGGGTAGTTAAACACTGGAATAGATTGCCTAGGGAAGTTGTGGAATCTCCATCTCTGGAGATATTTAAGAGTAGGTTAGATAAATGTCTATTAGGGATGGTCTAGACAGTATTTGGTCCTGCCGTGAGGGCAGGGGACTGGACTCGATGACCTCTCGAGGTCCCTTCCAGTCCTAGAGTCTATGAGACTTACCTTGTAACTTTAGACTTAAGATATTATTTGTGGATTTGCAATTGCTTACAAAGTGACACCCTGCAAACTCCCTATCTGAGCAGCTTTTTCAACCAAATAGCCAATGTTATAAATCCTCTATTGCACAGGCTGGCAAGTACCTCTGATCCACGAACTGCTTTGGCTTATTTCAAGATAAGGATTCTCCAGATCAGTCAGGGTGAAAATGAAGTTTATTTTCTTCCCCACAATGGGGAAAAGAACTAAAGCAAGACCCCCTATCAATAGCAAATTACCATAACTCATGATAAAAGACCATTCAAAATGCTGGTAGCATTATTGCCATTCCCTTTTCAGAGCTTCTCCTGAATGTCTGTTTTCATCCTCCTTCCTCTGCCTCGGGTGATTGCTCATTTGATAATTCACTGCACCTATGTTTTAAGCATCTCAAACAAATTCTTTTTTTTTTAAATAAGACGGACCATTCTGTCACAGTGGAACACTGAACTAAATGGTAGGGAAATAGCAGCTTGATATGCTTAAGCCTAGATCCTCAAAAATATTTAGGTGCCCAACTCCTATTGAAAACAATAGGATTTAGGCGCCTAAATACTTTTGTGAATCTGGAGCTCAGAGCCCCACTCAACATAGCTCCAGTGAACCCAATGGAACTACGTGGATTTAAACTATCTGAGGATCTGGCCCACAGACAGTAAACCAAACTTGAAGCCAGGTTTTCCCCTCAAATATACTGTTGAGAATGAGGAGTAATTAGAGATAGTGTAAAACTGGTGAAAGTAAAAGGAACCCTTGTTTGTAGATCTTGAATATTTCTGTTATATCCATTAAACAAATGGAGATTATTTGGGAGTCTACCTTCGACGAGGAGAGAGAAAAAAAGTCATCCAGAAAATAGGTGTAATGCTGATAGACCCTAGTTGTCAGGGGGCAGGATTGAACCTAGAACCTCTAAAGCTTAGTTCATGAGCCTCTACCAGATGTGCTAAATGCCAATTGGCTGTAGAAGAGACTCATTAATCTCTCTCTAAGTAGTCTTGCTACCACTAGATGAGACAGATCACCACACCTAGGAGGTGTGTGGGTTACATAGGCATCTAAGAAGACATCCAGGGCAACCTACTTTCATGTTAGAGACACATCTTAACAGAAGAGATTCTGGATCTCTAGAAGAATGTACCAAACACTTGTACTATTTAATTGGCTGCGCAGATAATTTTGGCAGAGTTTCCCATTAGGAAAGAGACCTTTTATGTCAGTTGAAATCAGGCTGCATTTTTCCAGTCAGAAGAGAAATTGAATAATAAGAGGTGGAAACTAAGTGCAATTTTGCCAGTTTAAAGCACTTTTGATCATTTGTTTGTATTGAAGCGTTTTGCTCTCACACAGTGTTTTTCAAGCCTTACTACCAACAAACTATCATTAAAAATTAGATAGATTAGAAAGATACTTCCAAGGAAAAAGCACATTGTTTCTCTATTGATTTTGTTTGCATGCATGTTAGCTACTTGCAGCTAAACTCTAAAATACTGACCGTACAGTCTTTATCAAGCAAGAGGAAGGCTTAGTTTGAAGAGGTTTCATTTGAAAAGCATTCCCGCATGTCAATGGCTAAGACATGCAGTTTACCTTGCCTTTCAGATGATCCAATAACTCTCTGTAGATCACTTTATTAAGATTGGCTAAACCTTCCAGGATTATTTGAGAAAGATACAAACAGAGCCTAGAGAAAGTTAATTTGGGGTGAAATTGTGTAAAAGATTGAAGCATTTTCATATCGCCTGGAGAAAGATCCAAAAAGATGGGACCCTTAGCATTTTTTTTTGTCAAAATCCTACAAAGAAGCAATAGTACCTTGTATTTCCCCTAGTCATTCAGTTGAGCAAGATATTCTCCATCTTCTGACTTTATCAAGCATGTAATGTTGCTGTACACTGTTAAACTGCGGTCACATTTCACCCCACAGGTGGCAGCATTTCTTCAGATAAATGTGTCCACAGCGTTTTTTTCGTTATTCATCCAGCCGTATAGATGATTGAATAATATTCTGCAAAGACTGTATTGGATGAGTTTTTGCCTCATCAGTTTTCACATAGTTTATTGGCAAATTCATTACACGACTGCGCCTATTTGTAGTAGAAGTCTCCAGTTGTTTATAATGGGAGCAGTTCTTCCAAAAGCAGAGGAGAGATGGATGGCCACAAAAGGTTATCAGTCCCATTTTGCAAGTGACAGACCATCACCACTTCCTTTGGTATTTACAACCACAACATTAATCATAGTGGTATCTTTCAGACACAGTCTAACTGGAAAGAATGAATGCCAGACGCATTCTGTGATAATTCAGCATTAAACGATGGACAGTACTGATGGCATAGCTATAACAACCACAGAGAAAGACAGAAGAGCATTAAGTCCTCTGGGGACAGAGGACACATTTTGTTCTGCTTTGAACAGCATCTGTGACAATGGGGCCACGGTCCATGACTAGGGTGCCTAAGCGCTATCACAACACAATAAACAGATCTATGATAAGTCATTGCGTGTTCCCTAATGCATACAGAAGTCTCTTATGAACAAATGCCTGTAAGATATGTATTCCATGTTCTAAAGTGGACTTACTCCATGTATATACACATGAAGTTGGAAAGCCAGTAAGACACACATACGCAGTGCTCAGTTCTAGCTTGTAAAAATATGTCTCCGCCTCTGAAAAAGGTGATGTCTCAGAGGGCAAAGAGCTGCTATTTCACTATAAAAGGGCTCACAATGTGGCCATTTATGCCTACCTGAGGCTGCAGTCTGCATGGCGAAAGCACAGTTTGACGGAGTTTACTCAGCAGGAAAAGGAATGCTATGTTGAACCAAACCTACCGCACGGGGCAGGTTTTACATTTTCCCCTTATTCCCCCTCCACTAGTCCTTTTAAACTATGTATTTACATGTAGATTCTTGAGGTCAGATTTAACGTATTTCCCCCCTCCCCTCCCCGACACAGCAGCTTTTATGATGGATCTACGCAATAACGTATTTTGGGCTAGCTGCTGTTGTATCCAGGTTAGGGACTCTTGCCTTGATCACACTTTCCTGTGTGTGACTAGCCAAAGGATGCCAAACTTGTGTGTGACAAACCTGCAGTGTGGCATAGCATGCAGAACCCGCCTATCTCCTGGCCTCATTGGCCAGCTGTACTACAGGCCTCCCGCCCCCCCATTTTGTGTGAGTTTGCCATCACATCACGTCTTACTTGCATAAGTGCTCACGGAAAGCACATTTTAAGCTTCTATTGACATGGACTGGTGGATTCCTTCCTCTCGGACAGCCCCAGAACACAGTCATACCACTTGGGCTGTGTGCTGTATTCCAGCTTTTGCCCAGAATGAGCTGGATTTCCTTCCTACCCTTCATCCCATCTTCCCGCCAGTGCCTGCCTTAAGAGATCAGCCTCCACCACTTCTTGGATTTCCCCAGCTCAAGCTGGTCTTACAGTCACATGGTGAAATTAGACAGAATGCAGCTCATTAGAACTCTAGCAGCTCAGAACTATCTCAAACACAGTGGTGCCATCTGAGGAAGGGGTACACTCAAGTCCTATGTACACTCCCTATTTCATGTGTTTACACTCTGTGCCTTTACCACACTATAATACACTTTGGTCTTGCAGAACCAAACGTGTTAAGGAATCCTACTCTGGCCCTGGTTAAGCTGCGCTTGTGTTTAAAAATCACAATCCTGCTTTGAAAGCGACAAGAAAAATGGAATCCTCTTTACTTGCTAAGTCATACCTGCTGGCTCCGCTGAACAATGCATGTTGTTGCTACTGTACACATAGGCTAGCCTTGCAGGGCCAACATACAGAAAAAATAGATGCATTTGCTAATCAATAGGAGCCTGGAACAGCTGAGGAAGGTTCCTATTCATGTACAACAAGCTGGTTTTACTGGTCAGTTCCCTTAAGCACCAGCACTGATCTGGGTTACAGTCCTAAGACCCATCTGTTACAGAAAAGGCCGTGATAGAAGTTTGCATAAAATGGTTTAATTTGACATTGACATTTTGCTATCAGTGTGGATGGGGGATAATCTGATTAAATGTGGCTTTGCAAGCCCTTTGAAACAGCTAATCATATGCATTGAAGCTGCTTAAGATCAGTTTCTAAAATTTGTTTAATAACTTCTCCCATCGATACGGAGCCGGAGTGGCTAATGGAACTGTAACACAGACCACTACCAGTCGCTAGAGGGAATTATGAATCACTGGGGTCTATGGTTCTCCCTATGGTGTTTAAGGGTCTGTTCCCCCATTGATAGGTGATATGGCTATATATCCTGTGACAGACCCAGACCTATGGGGTACAAAAGTCTGGTAGAGGCACATATACTGGTCACTGGATGAGTAGCCTGCAGGCCCACAGCCTGAGCCCCACAAACCCTAGTCAACTAGCACCGGCCAGGCGCAGGCGTCTAACTGCAGCATCGACATACCCTTAGTGCGTGGCAGGTTAATACAAGATAGATTTTACACCACAGCTTGCTGCAAACTAAGTGTTCATATAAGCAAACCCTACGTGATTGTGAGGGCTTATTAGTTTTGTCTCAGCATCTGTGGTTGTATATGTAGCCCTGGCAACTTCAGGTGGTTGTCATCTTATGCTAATTTTGATGCTTTACTCCTGAAATTTTTTTTTAGATAAAATCTTTGAAAAAGCTTGATAAATCCTTTAATTCTGGCATCAGTTGAGCCACTAATTGACCCTCGTACAATTTAGCAAAGGCAAAGTGACAGCCTAGATGACCTAGTAGACCTTCTCCGGCTCCAGACTGTGGTTTTAATCAAAATCAACAATTGTAAGTGGTTATGCAATTTCTCTTCTGCTAAAGACTGAAACAAGCACTGGAAGCAGGCTCACAATCCCCCTAACCCTCAAGTGCAATCTTCTAATCATTCATACCAACCATTCGGGGGGAAATAAATAAAGCTTGTGTTGGGACACTGGCCCAGTTTACCCTCGGCAACTCTCTTGAAAGCAAAGGAAAGAAAATTCCCCTGCTGATTTTCCTTCCGGTCCAGGATTCAAATCTCTAACTGAAGCATAAACACCTCCTCTGAATGTCAGTGCGAGTCACACACATAGAGGATAATAGATACAGAAGGGAGAAAGCCTCAGGCAAAAGGCAGGAAATGAAAATCTCCAGTTGATTCTACAAATCCAGCGAAACTTTTTATTATTGTTTCTATGAGCACCACTGTGTCGGGCACTTTAGCCAACTGCAATTCCGAGACAGATGCAGCTTTCAGAGGCTGGAGGTTGGCATTTATCTTATGCCTTCAGTTTACTTTTTGAATTTAGTGCTTATAAAAAGCAGTGGAGGGCCAGTCCTGGAGAGGCCTATTTATATCCAAAGAACTGGTACAACATGAGCAGTAGCTAAATCATCTTTCCCACTCTACCCCACCGCTGCTCATCAGCCCCAGCCTGACATCAGACAATAACCTTTTCAGTCACAACCAGCAGGGATTGCATTAGAAGCGGTGGCCAAGAGGTGAAAACAACTAAGGCTGGCAGTTTCCAGTGGAGATACCTGTAATTAGGCACCTAAATCTATAGGGACAGAATGATTCCAATCTTTAAGCTGAAGTCTCCATGGTAATCAATGAGTTCTGCTTTAAAACTGATAGCATGGGTCTGATCCATGTTTAGGCATCTGAGGAGTGGCTGGGATTTCAGAGGCACTGATAACTTGCAGCTCTTTGAAGGTAAACTGGAAAATTCCAAAATCCATTTCCCATCGATTCAGAAATCAGAGTCACTAAATCAGGGTATTTTTTGCATGTAATTTAATGTATATTTCGGCAAAATCTACACAAATCCTGTTTATCTTCAACGGAGGCAGTGAAACCTCCACACACAAACTCTTCTGCAGAAATCTTCTCCAAGGAAGATCACGCCCACTGTCATGAACTGTCCCTGATCAGCTCCCTGCTCCCAACCCCAGTCTTAGCGATATCATCTCCACTTCCCATCTGCTCCCTGTCTTCTAACACAACGGAGCAGTCCAGTTGGGTTGTGCTCCTGCCTCTGCCCACTGTGTGATGCTGGGCAAGTCAGTTCCTCACTCTGTGAAATGGGGATAATGCTCAGTCATAGAATTTAAAGATAGAATGGACACATTGGGTCCCACCCCATCAATCTGCCAAGGGCCAATGCAGGCTTATTCCTCAAAGTATATTCTCCAGTGATTAGTTTTAAATATTTCAAATGATGGAGATCCCACCACTTCCCTTCAAAAGGCTCTTGTACAGATCACAGCCAGGAAGTTTTTCTGGTACTCTACCTACATCTCTCCTACCTCCCATCCCCCAACCCACATACCCTATGTTAAAAAGAACCTTATTAAGGCTGCGAAGTTAACCACTCGAAAGTTAGGAAATGCTAGATGCCATCACCGCTGCTCCACTGGGCCTTGTCATGGAGTCAGCTCTGTTCTGTCCTGCCCTGCCATTGCCAATGGTCCAGCTATTCTGTAGATCCCACTATGCAGGGCACAGGATCTCCAGGAGAAGCCAGAGCAAGACAGACTCCTTACATCCTAGGTGAGCACTCCTTGTTTCCAACCACAGCTCACTCTTATTCTGTTTTCCTGTGCCCAAGCTTCATTATACAAAGTTCTTTCTAGGAAAGTTATGGTGACCCCTCACCCAGAGTATATCCTGCTCAGTTCCAGTGGCCTTCCATTAGACAGTAAGGATAATTATTTATCATCCCCTTAAATTATCTATTTAAATAAATACAATCTAAAACAACAAATCTCAGTAGGTGGAGTTAAGGCTAAATAAGATGTAAAAAATGTCAGGACAGGCTGCCTTTTCCTCTTCTCCCCAATAGAGGGAGCACAGAGCTCCATCCCTCTGGGCTGGTCTACATTAGGGGGGGAAATTGATCTAAGATACACAACTTCAGCTACATGAATAGCGTAGCTAAAATCGAAGTATCTTAGATCGAGTTACCTACCATCCTCATGGCATGGAATCGATGTCCGCGGCTCCCCCTGTCGACTCCGCTACTGCCGTTCACGTTGGTGGAGTTCCGGAGTCGAGAGGAGTTCGTTCGGGGACCGATATATCGCGTCTAGATGAGACGCGATATATCGATCCCCAAGAAATCGATTGCTACCCGCCGATACGGCCGGTAGTAGAGACGTAGCCTCTGATTCTTCCAACCACTGGACTTACAAGGGCAGCTCTTGAGGGGTCAGGAGGGATGCAGAAAGGTGTAAATTTAAGAAGGACCTCCACTATTTTGATTTGCATCTTCCTGCTTTGTGGAAGTCAAGTGGCACCTGTTTAGATTCCTTTACATGAGTAAGTTAGTGTAAGAGTTACTTACACAACTTCATATCACCTCTGAATTGATTCCAAGGACTTAAGGAGATGTCCAACCTAGCTCCATGCACATATATATTGCTTTTTCAATTCCAGGGCCAAATCTTCAACTGGCATACATCACCACAGCTCTGCTGATGTCAGTGGAGGTCCACCAGAGTTTATAGCAACTGAGGGGAATCTATTTTACTGGCCAGAAGAATTTGCAGGGGTGGCATTTGAAAAAGAAAATTCCATTAACTGGAAAGTGAGTGAATTTTAAATAAAAAATAATTGAAGACACTTAAATGGGGAACACTGAGTAACCCTTTAGACAGTGTTCTGACTGTAATTGCACTTTAAACAGCAATTTAGTCTGAAAAAATGTCCATAAAACACAAATTTTCATTTTTGGCACAGATTATCTTGTCCCTGTGTGTCTTTGAGTCATATCTGCTTACTTTACTGACAAATACAGGTCTACTCCTGTTAACAGCACAGGAGAGCCAATGCAAGCAAGATAGACATAGCATAAGCCAGATAGACATAGCAACAAAATTGTTAACTTCCAATGGCAAAATTTATATTAGCAGTGATGTTATAAGAGGCAAACACACTACAAATCAATTCTTCCCCTCCCCAGGTTGATTTTGTAATGCTGGCATGGAACATCTTCTGACTGGGAAACTGAGAAAATTAGCTCTGGAAATTACTGGGGGGAAAAAGTAACTATATACCATTTTACAAATTTACTTTTCTGACAATTGCATTTTGTACAGCATAGGCAGGTGGAGGAGATATTTTGTTAAGCAAGTTGTTTTCAACACTGAATAATCAAAAAAGTAAATAAAAAAAGGCAGTGAAAGCTTAAGGTTCTTGAGTCAGATACCATAGGATCGTTACAGGATGCTGTGAAAATAGGCCTGAAAATTCCTTCACGTACCACTTTTACCACCTCACTCTCAGATGTCATCAGTTTCCACTGGTAAAAGTTGTTTCTGTAAATCATTTGCAGCTAAATTAGAACTGTGGCATGGAACTCTATTTTCTGTGTACTGTCCATCTTTATATGGACTAACTAGAAGTCTGTCTCCCTGTTTAAGGAGCAGAGCTCTTAAAATATTTAAGATGGAGAATCTGAGCCCAGAAGCCCAGTCCTGCAACTCAGAGTAACTAGACATTCCTTGAGTTCATAGAAGTACTGGAGACTAATGATGTGTTAAGTTTCTCACATGCTTCAGTGTTTTCAAGAAAGTCTAAAAAGATAAAAATCCCAGTGAGTCTCTTTGTTCTGTTTGTCATTTGCTGTAATTTAAGAGAAGTCATCCAGACTGAAAATATGCATTCTTGCCATGTGTGTTGGGAAACAATCACAACAAAAAAATCCAGTACATCTTAGGTTCCATCATGGGCATGAAGATTTTTCCTTGTGGCTGCACTATTATCTGAAACAAATGATTAACTAGTCTAGAACACTGACCTCTAGTCTTGTAGGACGGCTCTGGGATCACTGCTTGTGTTAGTTCAAATCATGGCCCAGGAAGGAAATAAATAGCTCAGAATTTGTCCTAAGCAGGATGCTTTCTGGAAACCTGGATTGCTTTTATTACTTTTCATTGGTCTCCAACTAATGGCTGAATGTTGTTGGAATATGAAAAAAAAATGTTACTAAAAATAGAGTATCTGTGGGTTTGTTTCAAAAAGTGATAAAGTGCAGTCATTCAAATGAAGCTCTCTTCCTTTCTGACCTCATTTTGTGTCCACATGTGCCTCTATAGGCACCTTAATGCTTCATAGTGTCATTCTGATTTGTGTTTTCTAAATTATACCTGAGGAAAGGAACCCCGTCCCTTTGCCTCTGGTGGAGTTCTTATTAATGGTCATTGAAAGGTAAACATCAAGAGACAGGATTGTTGTTCTTTCCCACCAAAGCTGCAGCCAATGGATATTCTATTTGCTAATTTAAATCTGAAGAGATCTCTTTCTTCTGAAAGACTCTTATTAATGGGGAAGGCAACTTCTCTCAGCTACCTAATCCTGCCTGTTCTGACAAAACACACCAGGAAACAAAGGGAGGATGTTTAAAGTACTCCAGCCAATTGGTTAATCGGCTTGAGCTCCATTTCAACTGAAGCGCTGACAGTATTGCAACCTTGGCACAAGATGTGTGACAGAGAGTCCATTTCACTCAGAAGGTCCCACTTCTGTCCCCCACCATTGGTGGTCACAGGCGGAGGGAACTGAAATGCTTTGTGCCTGCTGACACACTGCAATGGCAACAGTTTCAGATGCAGACGGTTGGGGGACTTTTCCTCTTCCTCCTGACAGCTGGGGGTAAATAGTACCAAACAGGAATCCCTAATAACATCAAGAGACTCATGCTCTCTGCATTGCAGCTCAGTCTGGAATCATGGGATTGGTGGAGTGGGTGCCAGATAGAAAGGAAGCAAACATCCATACTTAATGGAGTTGGTGGTGGGAGGGGAAAGAACGTATGAAAAAGGAAGAGGAGTGAATATTAGGACATTTGGGCATGGGGGACAGGGGAGCAGATATGAGCAAAGGAGCTATTGCTATGGTACACTACCGGCCGAAGTGGTAGCACCACCATTATTAAAATGACCCAACACTTCCAACGATAAGAGCCTATTATCAGTTGCTTATAGCTTTACCAAACGTTAACCATTGGGATTGAAATTTTCTGTCAAGTGCTTGCTTTGGGCTGAAATGGTTTGGAAAATTTCAGCCAGAATGATTCAGTCGTATCCAAGAATGAGGCTCGGGGAAAGTGTTTTGCTCATGTTAAAGATTCCCACTGACTTTTCCTTTTCACCAAAGCATGGGGGCCCAGGAGCTTCTCAGAGACTTCACTTCTAGCTGCAAGGTGGAGTTTGTATCAGAGATCTGCATTTTGTCATCCCTGTTAAAATCCACCCCAATTTGACCGAGTTACAAGCTTTTGTGGGGGAAAAAAAATCACAGTTCATACATGCTCACAGGCTTGCTAGAGTTTCATCTCAATTCTCCCAAGATTCCTTCTACATGGAGCATCCTGCCCAGGGCTGCAAGGGACCAAATAGCAGGTTCCCTGCAGTTGTAGCTCAATTTTATGTTATGCCAGGAGCAGGCACTGGAATGGAGAGCAGGGAGACTGTCTCTGCTGTGCTCTCAGTGCCTTCTTGCTGATGCCCAGGCAGTGATAAGGAGGAGGAAGCAGCTATCAGATTCAAATGCACAGGAGATTAGAGCTGGAAATAGAGGGAAAGCAGGTTGAATAGGGAGGGACAAGGACCTGGAGTGGGGGAAGACTGGAGTCAGATAGAGGGAAATGAAAACTGATACTGCTAGTTTGTCAGATGAGGAGCTGGCGAAAACTGGGACAGGGTAGGCAAGGACACTGGGACAGAAATGAGAAACCTGAGGAGTAGAGACAGACTGCATAAGTGAGGAGAATAGGACTGGGAGCCAGGAGTAAGGAAGAGATAGGACTGCAAGAGGGAAAGGTCGAAGCATCCAGGGAAGAAGGGGGTAAATGTTGGGGGAAAATAGTCACAAGGGTCTGCACCCCCTACAGCACACTCCTCTCCAGAGGCTGGAATGGAACCCATGATTCCCAAGTCTCTCCATTCTTCTGTTGTCAACAAACAAATGTGAAATTCATTGGCAAGGTGTCCCAACCCCACTTTAGTGCTGGTCCACACAGAGGATGACAACCTACTACTTCAGTCAGTTATTTCATGAGTTCAGATAGCAGAGCTTGGTGTGGGAGATCTAAAGCTCCTAACCCTACTGGTGACTAATGGGGGTGTCAATATGATGCCATATAATGGAATTTTTTTTGTTGTTGTTGCTTTTTAAAGCCTAGGAAATTACACACAAAGGCACAATAGCTAAGTCAAACCCAGTCCATAATGAATGGAGATGTTCTTGCTATTGACTAACAAGCCTGGAGTTCAGGGAAATACTTGTCTTGTTCCAGATTAAGTAACAGAATGCATATGACTGTACAAACAATGCTGTCCCATAGGGCTGGAAGCTGCATCATATGAGTGCTGGCTGACTAGACAATACTGAGTCATCTGCAAAACGTAGTGTCAAACTAAATATTACATTCACATTGCTTTTTGGAGGAGAGGTATTTTTCCAATTAATCTGCACATTTATTTCAATCTTATAAGAGTAGTCTTGAGGTATTAAGCTATAGGATCCCTTAGCATCAGGGCCAGCTCTACAGTTTTTGCCGCCCCAAGCAGCGTGACGAATTGCCGCCACGGGCAGTGGGGGCAGTCCATGTGCCCTTAGGGCGGCAGGCGCATTTCCGCCGCAGCGGCAATTTGGCCGCAGCTTCTATATTTAGCTGAAGCCCCCGCGGACAGCTAAACACAGAAGCTGCAGCCAAATTGCCGCTACCGCGGAAACGCGCCTGCCGCCCTAAAGGGGGCACGGACTGCCCCAGCCGCCCACGGCGGCAATTCAGCACGCTGCTTGGGGGCCAAACAGGGACTGCCGCCCCTTGCACGCTGCCACCCAAGCACCAGCTTGGAATCCTGGTGCCTGGAGCCGGCTCTGCTTAGCATACTATAGTATTTTTTTAAACTATACAAATAGCCGTGAACGTAATATAATAAGAATTGTAACTCAAGTGCAAAAAAGCCACTATAAATTAAGGCTGGCAGACCTATTGTATTTGAACACTCCCTGTTAAGTTGCGAAAATTTTGGAATGTTGCGAGCTTAGGCAGAAACCTTCCATCCCTGGTCTCTGTTGAGTGATGCAATTTTTGGAATGTTTAGTCAAAAATGGTTATGTTCACTTCTTTAGCACTAGGAGTGGAATAGAAAAGCAGAGACAAAAAGTTTCCCCTCACCCCATCATCACATTTTTTAAACTTCCCAAAAGAAAGCATAATCACGGCAAAAAAAAACCCCTCAGTAAATAAGCATTATCCATCAGCATGTATGGAGTTGATCACATATGTAAGGTTCTGCAAAAGGGAGGCCTCAGACAGTCCTTCGAAAAAACTACATTAGAAATTCAATATCTACAAATTCCCCTTTAATTTTTGTCCTTAAAAATATCATGTATTAAGAAGTTTCCCATTCCAGACCGGATAACTTTTTACTTGTTTGGGTCATATTTCTATTAGCAACCTGAATGAAATAGCATCTCTGAAAGTTGTAAATCACTGGACGTATATATCGACTGTAGTGAAAAATATATGGAAGAGCAACCTAAGGGATTGCTTAAGTGCTTTAGAATAATTATGTTTTCCTGTAACAATTATAGTCAGATATTTATAATTCAAACGTAAATGTTAAATAAGCTCCCCCTGGAGAAGATTCAGAGACTTGAGCATTGACAGGTTATTTGGAGGCATCATAAAAAGTGAAATTCCAAAAGCAAAAGAAAAAAGTTATTTAAAAAAGAAAGGCTGAAGGACAGTTTGCTCACCACTCAGCTATAATGACAGAATGGCTGATTCTTCCATTTGGAGGTGCTCTCCAATCACAAACAAACCAAAAAGACCCAACATACAATCTGGTTTGATTACACCAGAAACCTTGCTTCTCTCAACCGCCCCCCAAAATTTTTGTTGAATGAAAAACCTCAAACAGATGTCATTTCTAATTAACTAAAACATTTCAGTTGACTTGAAACGACTTTGAGCTTTTTGTTTTGGTTCAGTCATTTTCAGGTGTATTTCACCCTTTGTGAGTTTTTGTTTTTTTTAAAAATTAGTCAAAATAGGGAAATAAAATGGCATTTCAAAATGCAAAATTGAAAAAGTCAAAATTTAATATTTCAATTAAAAAAACAGGTTTGTTTGTTTGTTTGTTTGTTAAGGGAAAACTATTCATTGAATTCAACCTGAATTTGTAAATAGTTTGAGTCCCCAAAAAATGAATTTTGGAACAATACAAAAATCTGTTTGCTAAAACTTTTGCCCAGCCCTACCTATCTTATTATTTGCAAAGTTCATGCACAGAAGAGCAAAGAAATGAATAGTTAAGGACATCACAAATCTTACATAGCCCAGGCATTCTCATCAAGTACAACAAAATCCATATTTCATCACAACAACCTTAACTCTGATCCAAGTATTTTCTAAGTATTACTTTTGTTACTTTGATTTTGGTATCTCAAGAGTTTCTCTTTAAGGGATACTGTTAAAGTGAAAAATATGGTTGAAATATGTTTATCAGTTGACAGTAAAATTAATGGCAGAGGACATGTACTTGTTTCTTGAGAATAATGCTGCATTCTTTAAGACTAAGTTCATTGGAGCAGAGAATTTCTGTTCTGTATTTGTACCGTGACTAGTCCAGTGGGGTCCTGCTTCATGAATGTGGCTTACACATGCCATCCTGTAATGGCGTGGACTCACCACCACTGGCATCTCCTCCTGGTTGCTCCGAGAATTAGCTCAGTCCAGCTCTGGAGCACCCTCTGCAGGTGGTGTCTTGCCCATTGTCTGCTCTACTCCACTGTTTCGGACCTGCGTTGCTCCCCTACTCGGTGGTGTCTTTCTCACCTCCCTTCTGGGGGTCACAGCAGTCCTTTGGCTTGCACCTGCCACAGAGGCCAACCACAACCCACTGTCTAGCCCCTCACTTCAGGGGCAAGTTGCAGTCTGTATTAGCCATGCTCCTCTATGGCCTGATGCAGGGCAAGGAAGAAGGGCAGGGACCCAGGCCCGCCTGCTACTCTGGGTCCTGACCCAGGGACCCTCTAGTGGCAGCCTCTCTGCCCTCCTTCTCTCTGCTTGTCTGCCTATCATTCCGGGTCCATTTCCCCTTGGCTCTTGTACTTTCTTGGCCATTTCTGGCAGGGGCCTGTAGCCTAGCAGGTCACAGGCCTGAGTTCACCCTCCGTTCTCCTGAGCCTGCCCAGCACTGCTCTATCCCAGGTGCTATCCTTGGGAGCCAGTCACCCTCCCTTGTTTGTCAGGGAGAGACTCCCCTCTGCTCTGCTTGGCAGCTCCTTATATCTGGGCTGCCCCAGCAGCTGCCTCCTATCTGGCTCCTAACAAGCCTCGCCCTAATTAGCTGCAGGTTTCCACAGCCTCCTTGGCTGCTTCTGCCCCACGCCCTGCTGGAGTGGGTCACCTGTACCACTACACACCGCAATACAAATATCCAAATTAATAGGAGAAGTGTACAATGTTAAAATGTATGTACGTATGTATGTGGATTTGCATTTCAGTCCAATTATGTACGTGCCTAATAATTTGGAAGGAGTATTTTCACAATTGTTTTATTTATATTTTGACATTCAGGGCCAATCCAAGGAGGTGCCCAGGAGGGACATTTGGCCTGGGCCTCAAGCTCAAAGGAGGCCTCAAATTTGGACACATTAATTTTTTGGCATTTCATACTTTTGCAACTTGTATTTATGCGCATCCCTCTTGGACCAAAATGTGACACACACTCTCAGCTTAGAGCTGCAAATGTAAGCAAATAAGAGGTGATTTGGAAAAAGACTTTTTTTTGTTAACTGATATAGACTTTGTCATATGAGAGTTAAAATATTCATAAATATTAATTAAAATATATCGGTTCTCATGGCACACGATTAGACTGTGATAAACGTGTCCTTTCAGATCAGCTGATTATATAAACAAACCACTACTAGTGGCTGGTGCTGGATGAAGTGCATGTTAAAAGGCAGAGAATTGTTACATTTTAGCGTCTTTATAGTTTTACATCTAGTTGACTAAGGAATTATTTATGTGTGAGAATTCCTCACTATCATCTCCATATGGTAGCTTTGTCTTCAGCTCAGCCTGTTATATTATACCAGTAGGGCAGCATCAGCTGAAAGTTCAGTTGAGAAATTACTCTTGACTGAACTCTCTAAAGAAAGTAATAACTGGTAAAACTTCTTGAGCCCATCCTGAATGTCATCCTTTTCCTTTCTGAGTGGGGATTGTGATTGGCTCTCTTTGGTTCCAGTCAACATATTGGTGATCATGCAAATGAAAAAAACTTTCTAAGCATAGTTGAACTCAGCAAATATGACCCACTTATCAGAGCGTGTTGAATGTGTTCAAGAATTGCAAGAGAAACAAAAGTGCATGCAAGTCCATTACCTCTCCATACGCATACAAAACAAGTTTGAGCTATGTGGGTCATTTGTACAAACAATTCTTAATGAGATTCAAAATGTCAAGTATTTTTCAATCGTTGGTGCCACTCCAGATTGTTCTCAAGGAACAGACTACTATGGTTATTCGATATATTAAATTTTGAGCTGTCTACAATCTTTCAGTTGAAGAAAGGTTTATTTTATTTGATAATTTCACAAGAAAAACTGGAAAAGAAATTGCTGCTCAAGTACTAGCAATTCTAGAAGGTTTTAAGTTAGATTTTTCAAGTCTGCATTGGTTAAGCCTAGGACAATGGATCTAATATGGCTGGGAAGTACAAAGATGTACAAGCAGTTCTGCTTGAGCATAATTCAAACTATTTTCTCCAGCTGTGGAAACCACACATTAAAGCTCGTAGGTGTTGATTGTGCTGAATCATGAAAGAAGGCAATTACTTACTTTGTACATTTGCTGAAAAGTTCCAATCTCTTCAGTAGCAGTCCACAAAGGTGGGAAATTATGAAGCAATATCTTCCCGTTTCATTGCATGGGATGTCCAAAACTAGATGGTCTGCATGGATTGATGGTGTTCAACCAGTTGTGCAGCATTTGAATTAAGTGAAAAAGGCTTTAAATTAGCTTGAATCTCTCAATTTCACTGCACAGGCTCAAACTGAACTTCAGTCTATTCAGAAGCACATGTCCAAATTTGAATGCATTCTGATGTCATCTTTGTGGATGAAGCTACTTACAATGATCCACCAAACTAATTTGGTAACTGAAGCATGCAATGCTACACTTGATCTTGAGAGGGATAACACTGAAAGTCTTATCAATGACATTCAACACATTCGTGAACAATCGGATGTGATCTTGACTGAGTCCAAATTAGTAGTACAGAATATTGGCATTTCAGCTGAGTTCTCCACCAATTGCAACTTACTTACTGAATCTGATGCCAAGCAGAATTATAGGGTCAATGTCTTCCTTGTCATCATTGACATAGGAACATAAGAACAGCCATACTGGGTCAGACCAAAGGTCCATCTAGCCCAGTATCCTGTCTTCCGACACTGGTTGGTGCCAGGTGCCCCAGAGGGAATGAACAAAACAGGTAATCAAGTGATCCATCCCCTGTTGCCCGTTTCCAGCTTCTGGCAATCAGAGGCTAGGGACACCATCCCTGCCCATCCTGGCTAACTGCCATTGATGGACCTATCCTCCATGAATTTATCTAGTTCTTTTTTGAACCCTATTATCGTCTTGGCATTTACAACATCCTCTGGCAAAGAGTTCCACAGGTTGACTATGCGCTGTATGAAGAAGAACTTCCTTTTGTTTGTTTTAAACCTGTTGCCTATTAATTTCATTTTGTGACTCCTAGTTCTTATGAGAAGGTGTAACTAACACTTCCCTATTTACTTTCTCCACATTAGTCATGATTTTATAGACCTCTGTTACCCCCTATAGTGGGGGTGCAGTCATCCCTCCCCCTTTGGGTTGTAGAGAGGCACACCACCTCAGTATGTCACCAGGATCACAGCCTATGGTTGGGGGAATTAGCAGAGTAGGTGCAGCATCCTGGCCTTTGTAATCGCATTAACTCCCAAAGGTTAAGAGGCCGTAGGTAGGGCCTGTAAGCAGTTTATAGCTCTAACCCATAGGCAGAGGAGCACTGGCAAGAGGTCTATGGTGCCAACCCTTAGGTAGGGGAGCGCTGGCAAAAACTATTCAATCAGGTCTTACATGTTGATTTGAGTCACTGCGACTAATATGTACCCTTTTGGGGTTTCTTTGGCAGCTCAACAGACTGAGTAATGAAGATCTACTTTTGCAGCTGAACAATTTCAGCAATAGTACAACAAACAAATCTCAAAAGATCTCAGTGATGAAGACATCTTCCTCAAATGAATATATTCCACAAACTTTAAATTGCATTGCAAGACAAAGGAATTGCTTCAAGAAATACTCAGACTTGGACTCTCTGGGGTGTTTCCTAATATTACAATTGCATTGCATATTTTTGTCAGTTTACCTGCATCAGTGGCTTCAGGTGAATGCACCTTCAACGTGTTCAAGCAGGTAAAGAACTATCACTGTTCAACTATGGGACAAGAGTGTTTGAATGGGCTCACCATGCTTAATACCAACATTGACATTGCACAAAAGAGGTTTTTCCTCAATAATTAGTGTATTTGTATATAAAAAGGCTAGAAAAGTATTTGTTAAATAAAAATATTCAAATTATGTCTGATTTTTTGGTGCCTTGTTTTGTTTTCATGTGTCTTTTTTTATATTATGGCTAGGGGCCTCAAAATCTGGAAGTGGCCCAGGCCTCTCTGGACTTCTGAGAGGGTCTGTTGACATTACTGTGAAGATAACTTTAGTTTCCATCAGTGTTAAGGGTGGTGTGACGAAATATGCATTTCTTTATTGTTGATGAAGACAGAAGAATTATATACACACACACACTGTACAATTTCCAAGGCCCTTTAACAAAGTCAATGAACAGGGTAAGTGCTGGGATTTTGCAAAGGATGTGATAGGTCAGCACATTGTTCTCACTGAGCAGCCTTAACTGAACAAACAAGACATCAGTTATGTCATTAGACTGAGTTCTTCAGCGTGGGGCCAATCTCTTGAACATCTGGACATTGTTGAACATCTGACAATGTCTAGCACATGGTAGGCGCTACCACAAAAACAGTAATGAACAACAACATACTCCTGGCAGGTCTGTTTCTCATTTTGAAACTTACCATAGGCATCATGGCAGAGATGAATCTCAAGGGCTGACCAGAAGGAAAGAGAGACCTGTTGCTATATGGATTACTTCAGAGAGGACACTATGAATGAGAAACAGTCTACAGGAAAGCTGGAGGGTGCTCGTGGGCACAATTGTGAGCTCCTGCACTTATAGACACAGCCCTGCAGAAAATACCCAGCAAATTGTGACACACTAGCTGTAAAGTTATAACATCATATGAATGAAATCTTGGCCCTGCTGAAGTCAATGGTTAACTCCCACTGACTTCAATAAAGTTGTAATTTCACCTTACGTGGCTTATTGCAGGCATGAGTATCGTGGTGCTGGCCACTAACCCAAATGCTATCTGCCCACCTCTTGGTTATTCCACATTATTGTCTCACGTTTGTGCTGTTCTAAGCAGAGCAGAGTCTGTCTGGTTGTCAGATCCAGTGGAAAGCAGCAGCAAATTTTGTACTTAAATTACACCTAGTTGCTTAGTTAGACAGGCGAGCCTATCATTCACATAGATGTCTGTTAGTCAACACCTGTACAAGAAAAGATCCTGTTACGTGCACTCATGAGAGAAGCAAAGACAGCTGACAATCCTTCTGTAAAGAGGGGAGTGTGTGTCAATAACTGTTGCAACTAAAACATCCAAAAGCTCCCTGCTGAGCAATAGTTTTGTAAAGAGACTGCTCAGTGCAAGTCTATTTACAGAACGGTCGGCTGGGAACTTGCCACTTGATTTAACTGCAAACAGAGCGACAACAACCAAAAAGGAAGTAAGGATCCAACCCATAATGCTCTCAGTAACCCCCTAATGACCAATTTACTACAAATAGGAACCACAAAGACTAACCATTCCTAGCAGCAGATTTCCAAATGGGCAGCCATGTACCTTCACTTATGTACAGCTCACAAAAGGAAACAGGCATTGACAACATGAGATAGCCTATATTCCTGGCTATTAATTTTGCTGTGCAATCCACTACACCTGCTAGAGTAACAGATGTTCCAGTGGGTAGGCCACTAGCTTTGGATTTGGGAGACACACGTTCCTGCTCTGCCACAGACATCCTGTGTGACCTTGGACAAGTCACTTAGGGATCTGAGTCACAGAGAGGCTAACTGTAAAATGAGGTTAAAGCATTTCCCTACCTCACAGAGGTAAAAGACAGTCATTCCAATATTAGGTAACGGGGACCCTATATATACCTAAGATGGAATTCTTGTGGTACCAGGGTAAGTCGTTACAAAGAAAAGTTAGTTATTTCCTCTCTACCACACTAATGTGCTCACGCTAGCGGGTTTTGTATTACAGAAAACATGTACTAGAAGGGTTTCCTCATTAGGAGCTCCAGTATCCAGCACACACACAAAAGCAGTTTCCAGACATCTCTATCAGTTTATTTTTATGACTGGATGTCAATTGTGAGGCTCAATGACCAGGTAAGAAATTTTTTTTCCCTCTGTGCTACATTCATGATGAAAACTCCCTCTGCCCCCATTAGAAGTTTACCATAGTGAGAAGCATGGGAGAAAGCTCAATAAATGATCTTTTGAATACATGATTAGCCAGCAAGTTCCCTCACTTACTTGTGAATGAGCATGTCATTACTACCATACGCAACTGACTCTAGCCAAGATATACCATGGCCAGTGAAGACTGAAGATTTATCCCTGTCCCCAGGTTGTCCAAACTTTTCAAAGTGAGGCCTTCCCAATGTGAGAACGACAGTTGGATGAGTTCTCTAAAAAGAAGAATCACAGAAAGCAGAAATTAGCAGAAAGCTAATGTTCAGAAAAGGAAGTGAGGTTCAATAGTCCTGAATTGTTATTACT
This sequence comes from Gopherus flavomarginatus, assembly GCF_025201925.1. Classification (NCBI taxonomy): domain Eukaryota; kingdom Metazoa; phylum Chordata; order Testudines; family Testudinidae; genus Gopherus; species Gopherus flavomarginatus. Next base: position 17,742,021 of record NC_066626.1, on the reverse strand, counting down.
GAAGCCCATCTGCTTATTATGCAGAATTTGATGTGCTTGGCTTGTATTTCCCTCCCAGGCTGTCCTGCCCTCTGTTGGCAGAAGAATACAATGACCCATCCCTCTGTGCAAGTGCCACATTACTCAATGACATCACATTTATTACCTAAGAACGATTTATTGTGGAAAAGACACTTGCATGGTAGAGTGCTAGTTTACATTACTCAGGGCTACACTGTGACAATACATTAGCTAAGGGAGCCAAGAGTATTCCCATTGTGCCATCTGTAGTAAGAGGAGGCCCTGAGATATAAAGCTTGGTATCAGAGGCCCGGTATGAGGCCTAAGACCTCAACTAAAGTAATGGTCAAGACTTGGCTAACATAAAGCAAAGTGAAGCTGTGAGCCAGAGGCAGGCCCTGCTCACAGAAGCTGGCAAGGAAAGGGCTGATGCTGCAAAAAGAGACATACCTAAAAGGTACTGAACACCAGATATCAGAACATTCACATACTTGTACACTCCACACAGATAACAAGGAACAAGCTGATCCATCCCAATGACAGGGCCAAAAGGGGAATATGATGGATAGAGTTTTGTTCGAACCAACATGTACAAGGTGAGAGGCGGCACCTTACTACGTAGAAGGGTTGTACTTTGCTATGTAGAGGGGTTGCACCTCAATACGCCAGGAGTGATGTGTAACTTGTTTGTACCTCTGTATAAGAATGCACCTCTGAGTGGATGTCTTTGTCCAGCCTAGGGGGCAGTGGAAAGTCCCACCACTGACTGAACTGAGTCCATTGTCAGGGAGCACATATGTACTAGCTAGCAGCACCTTAGCATCACCTTGGACCTCTGTGCCGGGAAAGCTGGAAACTGTTTCTTTTCAACAATAAACCTGGCCCGACGTGCCTTCGTACCTTACTAGAGTCTGTGGTCATTGGGGGTTCTCTTCAGGTCTGCTGTGTCAGCTATCTGCGCAGAGCCGCGGCAGCACACAGAGGGAACACACACATGCAGCTGACTGATATCAACATTGAACAGAGCAGAGCACCACACTGGGAGCGTCTGACGACACCATCTTTTTGGAACACGTAGCTCCCTCTGCACCTGACCAGCTCTGCCACAATGTTAACTTTAAGGGTAGATGTTGGGTGGACTACTTCACTTTTGTCCAGGTGGTTTGAAATTCTCCCCAACAGCTTCTACTAAGCAAGGAGTTTGTGTTTACCAGTTTAATTATGTGTGCAGCTCTCAACCTCCATTGCCACAGACTGAGACTAGTTTTTGCAATTGGTGCAATACAATCAGATGTTGCAGTTGAGACACACCGTGGATTATTGCATGGCCATAGATTCAGATAATTAACTGTATCAACCACCTTGCCTATTAGGGGATGGTAGTAAATATTTGCTGAGGATGGTGAACAGGGCCTACAAGTTACGAAGGAAAGTTGGAGCTGACGGTATCATTAGATAAATAGCTTGCTTGATGAGTCACAAGACACTGGTTGTATCAATATGGCAACGTGGACAGAAAGTGGGAAGTACGTAGAACAGTCATGTCTTGCAATAAAGATGATGGTTCACCAGTCCTAACATTGGCTGTTCAACAAGGTAGGCTCTTAGAGATCCTATAAGGAAGGGCCATGATGTAGAAAAGGATTCAGCCCATTCTAAAGAAGGCTAAAGAGAAAGGTGGACATGGTCACTTTAAATGTATATTCATTTAAATGTTATTCCTTCTGCACATTCGAAGAGGCAACCCAACCTATTCCAAATCTCATTTTATGTATGATTGTCAACACTTCCCTGTGGAATCTACTTCCTCTATAACAAATTACACTATCAGAGTTATTATTATGCTTTGGCACAAAGTCTCAAAAAGTACTCGAGCTCAAAGCTACTGTCAAGATGTATTTCAGCAATCTGGGTTCAGTTTATGTTAAATAGCACTTTTGTGGAACTGGTCTTTGTAGACTCCTTCTGCCACTGTGCCATTGACATGTTTTTCACTATATCTGAAGCGCATTCAGTTAGACTAGAAGGAAGTTCACGGTTTTTAACCCCATCCTCCCATTAGTATGTTCATGGCAGAGAAGTTAGGTAATCACAGGAAACACTCTCACTGAAAGGTTGAGCCTGACACTACTTTATTTCTTAGAATTCAGAATGATAAAACAGAGATACAAAGCAGGCTGCTCCATAAGACAGAGACTCAACTCACCCCACCCTGCCTTACTCTAGTCTGCCTACAAAACCAACTGCTGCTTGCATTCTTCCCTACAGAGCCTCTCTAGTCTGCAAGCAGGACTACGAAAGCCTCTGAGCTTTTAGAGTGATAGCGCTACAATTTGATATGCCACAAAAGGACAAGCTCATGCGGCTTCCACATATCCCCTGTTGGAGGTGGAGCAGACAGCAGAGTGCATTGGTCTGGGAGTGGGACAACCATTTTTTAGACAGCCTGAAATCCATGGGATCAACAGATCACTGTCCCACAGATCTTGCCCTGTAAGCAGCCACCCTAGGTACCCTCTGCAGCACGATTCTTCCTTCCATGTTGTTTTGTCATTAGTTGCACTCATCTGACTGTAAATCCTCTACGGTGTTCAAGAAAAGAGGGGAGGACATTACTTAGGTTGTAAGCTCTTTTTTTGTTCTGTGTTCATACCATCCCTAGAACAATGGGGTCCTGGTCCATGACTAATAATTATTAATACTTCTACTCAGAGCTACAGTTCTTATGCTTGTCTTATTGTAACTTACCATGTCCTGAGTGGGGACATGCTGCACAGAGTGGTCACTCATTGCTGACCACAACTGTCCCCTACCCCAATGTTTCCTAATTTGGCTTTAGTTCTACTATGTAAAAAGTTGTAGATCAGAAGAATTACATTGATTTTGCCAACTTGGATCCAAGAAAAACCCGGTAGGTTAAAACTGTGGGACTACCCACTTTGAGTGTCCCTTTCAGTAAGAAATAAAAATATTTTCAGTCACTGGAAACAAAGCTATTGTATTTCAGAGTGGGAAATGTTTCACACACATATATTTTGGTTGTGTGAGTTACTAGACAGGAGGACTTTTTTGGATGAATGCTAGTAAGCCTAAAAATTATATTGTCTAGTAAGGCTCTCTTATTGCTCAAGAACAGTCTTCCCTAGAAGCAGTTCATACAGTAACAAACTCAGACTGGAAATTCTGATCAGTGGATACTTGCATCCAGTAAGGAAAAGCTTCAGAGTTTGAATTATATTAAATAGACTGGACTGATCTCCCTCTGCTTGTGCTAGCTTCCTTTCTTGAGAGAACAATTAGTAACATCTAATTGCCTTGCAACTTCTTCTGAACAGCAATACCCCTTTGAAATTAAGATTTCAAGATATGAATTGACTGCTCTTGACAATAAGTGCCAGGTAACTGGGCATTCCTTTTATTCACCTTTAAATTACTGATGGTTTTAGTCAAGAGAAGTTTTCATATGGCCCCAGTCAGATGGCAGGCAGATTTTGAAGAAGACTGCTTGGAAAACACTCTGACCGTGTAAGGCTAAAAACAACTGACCCAGATTGAGGCATTCATTTATAATTCTTCCCTTCACAGTTTGTTTTGCCTCTCTCAAACTCTCTTCTTTGACTCAGTGTTCAAAGACACAGAGTGAAGTAGAGAACACAGGTTTGAATCCATGTGTTTCCAGCACGAAGGAAGCAAGAGACTAAGGAGCCTGTCTGACTCTAGTTGTCTTCATCCCTCCCACTAAGAGACGAAATTATTCTATCTACGTGAGTTATGTTTGTATGAGGGAAAATAAAATAAAAGCTCTACTATGAGAAAAGCAGAAACTAGGCTAGCCTGCAGAACCTTTTAGCCAGACCAATGGGGAGTGGGTGCCCACCGAGAGCGCACTGGCCTGATATCTGATAGGGGACATCACAACAGTTACAGCGCTGTGTTTGGTGTTCAAACTTTGTCAGCCTGCTGTGGAAAGTTACATTTTAAAATTCAGTAAAACCATCTGGAGTTCTGGCACAGACACACTAGAGGCTGTCTGTTAAATGCCGTTTTGTTGTAGCCAGACCTGAAGAAGAGCTCTGTGTGAGCTTGTCTCTCTCACCAAACAGCAGATGGTGCTATAAAAGATGTTACTTCACCCACCTTGTCTGTGTGTGTTAAATAGTACATTTTAGCACACTAGACCACATACGAGGTGACGGTAATTTTAGTTCCACCTAAATTGAATAAAGTCTATCAAGTTCTGAAGTCTTAATGATCACTCCACTTCCCCAGAGTAAGAGGATTGCAGAAGTAATGGTCTGTTCTCTCACATGATGAGAGAGGGGGCTCTGAGACCCTGGCTAACAGTTGTTCATCCCCAGACAAGTGTGCTGTACCAGCACATCCATGCCTCAGGGACCCCGGTATGATCCCTAAGAGCATTTGGCCTGCCAAGATGAGAATCAGCTGTCTGTCAGTAAACACTTCACTATATGCCCCCAGGAAGGTTAATTAGGTGTTCTGGTATGTTGTCTGCTAAACAACAATTACTCCCAGGGGAATTCTGTGCCAAAAAGATTAAAAAATTCTGCACCAAATATCAAAACAATTGTGCACACAATATTTTAAAATTCTGCAAGATTCTGCATATTTTTTGTCAAAATAATGCAAGCTGGTTTCAATTATTTTGGTAATTTAAAGTACAATACAATGAATGGAGAATGGGAGAGGGGAGCATTGGAGGAAATCACCAAACCCGCTCTGTCTAATAGTAATATAGCTAGTATTGACCCTTTACTTCTAGTTATTAGTCAGATTTATGCAGCCATGTGCTCAGTGTTCATCATAGGCAACTGAAGAGCAAGTGAGGGCTGGGGACTCAAACTCACAAATTTATACTGGCTACTGACCATCTCCAGGAAGGTCAGTAGCAAACAGTTCATGGAGCACATTTTGATAGGAAATTTTATCAGTCTAAAAATTTAGACCAGTTCTAATCACTAAAGCACCATAAGCATTTATAAGGCCTTACTGTCCTTTACAACAAGGACAACATTTTTACACCTGTTTTATACTTCTTGGGGAATTCACTAAGAACAGTGGGAACAATTCACTAAGCAGGTAGGCTGCTACATTCTGCTCTGCCTGAGGGAACAGAGCCTGCCCCATGCCTACCTTTTCAGCAACACCCCAAAGCCCTGCCCTCTCCATGCCGAGTATGCCACAATAGCATGCAAGAGTTACAGAGCATCTCTCTCTCACATACGCATGACTGCCCAGCTTCTACCCGCTCAGTGATTTACATCTCTACCAGGTGCTCTGGGTGCCCAAACTGACCTGCCTGCACTGCCAGGGAGGGCGCACATGACTGCTCTTGCTGCTTCCTTTTGCTTCCCTGTCAGAAGTCATTTTTTCTGCAGAGAAGCACAGAAATCTGCAGGGACCATTAATTCTGCACATACGCAGTAACACAAAATTCTCCCAGGAGTAAACAATGTTGCCATCAGCAAACTGACAGGACAAACCGCAGGCTTCACAGGTCCTGATGAAGAGTCCATACTAGGTTTTGGTATCAATCAACCATGACATCATGATGACTAGGAGACATCAGCCTGTCTGACACCAGTTAACATACGTCATTGCTCAAGTCCCTGAGTTGAGATGTGCCTATAACTCTGACCCTGGAGTACAGGGGTAGGTCATGTTATATATGGTCCTGGCTAAGGAATATAACTATATCCATCTCAGGTGCCCCCAGAAGGATCACCTCCAGGATGCCCCAATCCTGCTGAGAAAGTGTGGGAACCACATCCTGCTCTGACTAGGCCTTCAAGAGCATTTCCCCCCCCCACCATTTTACACTGGCAGAGGTTCCTCCATTTTTCTTTCAGATCTTTCATGTCCCAGCCAGCTCCTCAGCACAGCATTCTCTTTCTCCTGGATTTCCCTCCAGACACAATGATTTCAGTTATGGAAAGGATCACCCAGGAATCTCCCCATATAGAAGAGAATTGTGATTTGATTTGGGCAAATAACTGATTTTTTTGGTGAATTAAAAAACCCTGTTTGGCTCAAACAAATTGACCTGGAATGGTGTGGCACCCACCTCTTGCAAGCACTCCCTTCTGGATGGGTGTGACTGTGATCTTTAAATAGTCTCTGGTATCAGGCCATACCCTCAGGGCTTCCTCCCTGGAGGCAATGGTTTCACACTCTTCGTCTACTCCAGCCCCAGCCTCCAGTTTGGCTACTAAGTAGTTCAGTTCCCCTTCTGGAGTGTTCTCGCTGTCCAATTGTACAGCAGTTCCCCAGTGGCCTGTGAGGGGGGCAGGCTCAAACACTACTGTGGGTCCCAGCCCAAGGACCCTAAGAATAGGAACCAGGTACTGCCATATCCCTTTAACTAAAACACTTTCAGTTCCCTGGGCCACTTTCCCATGGCACCAGCCTTTGCCAAAGCTTCACCCTTACCTCAGGGTTCATCTAAATCTAAGTTCAGGTCCAGCAGCCTGCAAGCAGTTTTTCAGTGCCCAGTCTCTGCCAGCATTGAGCTGTCCATGGTGCTTCAGGTCTCTTTGGCCAGCCAGGAACATCTCCTTTTTCCCCAGTCCCTGCCAGCAGACTGCTCTGTCCAGCTGTTCATCTCCCGCAAGAAACTGACTGTCTCTGGCTCTGCAGCTACTTTTATATGGCCCTCCAGGGCCCTGATAGGCTGCTCACTGCAGCCACTCTAGACTGCTTGGAGGACTCCTCTACTGCTCCTTTCCTGGGACAGGTGTGGCAGGAGACTGAGGCCTCCAGCAAGGGGCCTCTGGGCTTAGCCCACCCCATCACATGACCCTAAATTGATTTTTCTGGACAGCAGTAGCTGAGGAGCAGCTCCCTTATATTTTTTATCCCAGTGGTTAAAGCACCTACCCAGGATGTAGGAGACCCCAGTCCAATTGCCCTCTCTGCCTGATGTGAAGAAGGAATTTGAATTTGGCTCTCCCATATTGCAGAAGCGTGTCTGAGACACTGGATTATGGCATATTCTGGCATAGATCTCAGTCTCCCCTTTTGAAGCTGTTCTACTGTGTATAAATAATTAGTCATTGGACCAGGGGGAACTGAAACTTGGGTTTGTCATATCTTAGGTGAGTGCCCACCATTCCATACAGTCATTTTCGCTTTCTTTCCCTGGCCCAGTGACTAGTCACTGTCATTAGGAATTACTATGAATTTCTTACATGCCTGGAGCAATGCACACACACACTCCATACATCAGTGTTGAAATTTCATTATATTCACAATTTTTTAAGTCTTTTTCTGGCTGCCTGCAGTGTGTTGGTTATATCCTGAGTAATCCTTTGATTTTATTCAGAAATCAGCCTTCCCAATCACGCTTTCAGGTATTGTGAACTAGATTTATGCCCCATACAGATAGCAGATTACCCTTGTTCAATGCCTGAAATGGATCCACTGATTTTAGGTCTACTAGATCCTAGAGCCAAAGCTTTCTCAGCCAGTACCAGTCCAATGCCACTAGAATCTACCAGTCTAGCGTAGCTTTTGAAATACTCTGATCACAGGTATGGGGATAACCGCATCCTCATGTATGTCTTGCCATTCCTGTCTCAGATTTACAAGACAACCCAGCTAGCCTTATTCAAATCTGCCTTAAAGACTCACCTCTTTTGCAATGCCTTTTAGTGGTAAGTTATGTATAGACACATACCAAGTTATTCCCTTACTCTGGGTTTTCTAGCACATCCAATCTTTGTGTCTTTCTGGTAGGCTGTAAACTCTGCAAGACGAGAATGTCTCATTTTATATCTTGCACAGTGCCAAGCACCTTGTTTGTTGGCACTTCAGAAACTATAGTCTGGGGTCAACATTGGAAGAGGACATCAGCTACTCTACTACTGCTGCAAAATCTTTTGTTTTGCATAAAATAGGGAAGCTGTTTATCTGTCCTTCATGCAAATAAAGCTCATTCCAGTCTCTTTTACTTTAAGAGCTCCTTTCATCACTCCCTCCCCTTGAATACTCAACCATGCTGCAGTCTAACTTACCTGCCACTTGGAGAAGAGCCCTTTTTATCTTTTGCTTCTTAACTTTCAGGTCCAAAAAACTGTCGATCGAGAAAGAAAAAAGGTATCAAGTGTCAAGCAGGAGAAAATCATTGCTGCTAGATTCTGTTTTTAGCATTTCTCACCAGGGTACATTAAAAGATTTGTTCAATATTGCATTTCGTTTTCACAAATGGATGCGTGATATAGCATAAATCATTCAAAAAACTTTATTAAAAGATTAACAGAGTTACAAATAAGTGGTGCGGCATCTAGTAATTAGTCACTAAGGCATTTAAACGTTCCACATCCCATTCCACGTGATACTGATCATTCTTCTACATTATTATTAGTTATGATTTGACCATGATCTATTAGTACCTTCATCAGGAGGAGACTTTTGATAGTACAAGGCTCTTTAATTTACCAGATGAAGCATACAACGTGCCAATGGCTGGAAGGTGAAACTAGACAAACTCAGAATAGAAATAAGATGCATTTTTTTGTTTCTTGTAAGTGTTATTAACCATTAGGACAGCTTACCTTGGGATGTGATGGATTCTTCATCACTTAAGGACTTTCCATCAAGACTGGCTGTCTTCTTTTACAAGATGGGCTCTAGCTCAACCAGAAATTATGAGCTTCACGCAGGATCCACTTGGTGAAATTCTACATTGTGTGTTATACAGGAGATCAGACTAGATAGACTAGTGGTCCCTTCTGGCCTTAAAGTCTATTAAGTATATTTCATAGTATCATCCAAAGGCACCAGTCACTATTGGGGCTTCTTGGCACCAAGCTCTGTACAAATACGGATGAAGAGACAGTCTCTAATCCAGAGTGTAGACAGAAGCTTGTTGGGCTAGGGACAGTAATATAACATGCAAGTAAGTGAGCATGGTGATGACTTGCAAAGTTTTGTTAGTTAGAGGTTTTGTTGTTTTGATTGGGGGTAGGTAGATGAGGGGAAACTGGCACAACTGGGAAAGTTGGAGTACATCTTTTAGGGAACAACGTACAGAGAACATGGAGAGGCATTCTTTCCTATTCTCTGCCGACTATTCAATATCCCCCCACGGCTCTATTGTGATATCAGTTTCCCGTGAATTGTAGCGTCATGCTACTTTTCTGCAAACAGTAATTCCAATTCTGATCTTCAGGTGCAAAACCTGACTAAGCTTTACTGAAATCTAGGAAACAAAAAGGTGCAACTTCCAGTGCTGGGACTCCTAGTAAGTGATGCAAAAGAGTGATGAGGTTACCGATGCACCTCCTAAGCTAGAAGGTACCATGCCCACTCACATGCTCATGCTGTCCTGTCACTTTCACAGCTGCGTAACTCTGTGGCCACACCCCCTATGCTGAGTTTCACTGACAAGTGCTCAGGTCTGATCAGAAGCAAGAGTATGAAGCCATTAGATATTTTACTGGAGGAAAATATGGTATAGCCACTCCATTCTTGGAACAGTGAGCCTCTATTAGAAAGGGTGCAGCATGTTCAAAGCTTTCCTGAACAGTTTCATAGGTTTGCTCTATAATGGAAGCAGGGCCGGCTCCAGGGTTTTTGCCGTCCCAAGCAGCAAAAAGAAAGAAAAAAAAAGCTGAGATCGTGATCTGCAGCTCTACCGCCGCTTCAGTCTTCGGCGGCAATTCAGCGGCAGGTCCTTCGCTTCGAGAGGGAGTGAGGGCCCCGTCACTGAATTGCCGAAGACCCAGACGTGTTGCCCCTTTCTGAGGTAGTAAAGAGTAGTAAAGAGTCCAATAAATTAATAGTCCTGTTGTCCTTGATAGGGTCTTCAGCCCTACCTCTGGGCCCTTTAAATTCAGCCCTTTATTCAGGCTCTCAAATAAGCCCTGTCTCCTTATTGGGGTTTATACCACTGTTGCCAGTACGGAAACCTGGAAACTACTGCGGTTTCCACCCAGGGACCCAATACACGGCAGCTATGCATGGCTAGACTGAAATTAGTTGCTGCTTTTTCCCTGGGCCGCTTCCCACCTGACCCCTTGTAGCTTTACCCTTAGTTCAGGGTTAAGGTTCTTAGCTCCCCTTTCTCTCTCTGTACAAACCCATCTTAAGCAAACAGAGCCAGAACCAAATTCTGGTTGTCCCTGAAGCTGCTTGGGCCAGAGGGGAGTTCCCATCTGGTCCCAGCCAGGAACTCACTCACTAAAGCCCTGCAGCTTCTTTTATCTGAGCCTACTGGGCTCTGATTGGCTGTTTCCATGAGGCCTCTCTAGGCAGGCATGGAACACCCATCTTTGCTGCTCCTTTCCTGTTACTTCGCTGCTTCTTGGAACTGGGCATAGTAGGACCCTGGGGCCTCCTGTAGGGAGCTGGCAAGGCCAGGGATACTCCATCACACAAACACACCAATTCAATTCATTGCTCCGATTATGAATCTTCATTATTCCGCATTTCCATGATAAAGCAGGAAAAACAAAAACAAAAAATTAAACCCCACAACCCATTCAACCACTTTCTTGCCACCCACCTGGTTGAGACCCCAATTTAAAAATCACCATTTTAAAAACAATTCAGATTTTAAGCCTAGATGCAGGGACTTGGTCTTCCTTCATATCTGTAGAATGCCTAGCACACTGCTGGTGCTATATTTATGCAAAACTCCAACTTCTAAGTTTAATGAGCAGTGGGAACCCTTGTGAATTTGGCTTTCCTTACAGACCTGGAATCCCATAATATACGGCCTTTAACAGAATGATTAAAAAATTGTTTCTCCGCAGAAAAATTTTTCTAAAAATATTCAACTTTTTTTTTTTTAAACAGGGTTCAGCTCCCTACTGGTCACATTTGAAACCTCAGACTTATGCAAACTTTCAGTTGTTCTTCTGATGGCCAAAGGATAAGCCTCCAGAGCACATGACTGAGTTTTGGGTTTGTCCCTGTTCTCTCCATGGAGGCAGTAAACTCCCTGAAGGAGCATTACAGACGACTCAGAAACAAACAGTTGTTTTAACAAACAATCCATACTACAAAACCTCACAACAAGCAGAGGTCACGTGTAAGTACAAAAAAGTGATTAGTCACTGACAAGCAGTCTCCAAAAAATGTCCCCCACAGTTCCCTTTAAAAAACAAAAAACGTATTGTCTTAGTGTAACTTTTACACAAGACAGAATAGGCCAAATTCTTCCATTGCTTTCAGTGGAGTTAGTCCAGTCATATGTTTGGCCCTACAGGTTTAACTTCACTTAAACAATATTAATTTCTTCCAGTAGGAACTAGTGTGCTCATGAATCAATGTTTGAACATCTGTGGCTGTCCAGTGGCTTATGTGGAATGGATTTATTATCAGAGTCCATTTTATTAGGTCTAGAGCATAAAACATGGGTACCCTTGCTGAAAATCTCAGGAAGAAATTGAATGGCCATGGAAACCATTTTTACCCTCTCAACCTCTCCACAACAGACTGGGGTCATAAAGTCTGATCCAAAACCCGCTGACATCAATAGAGGTCTTTCCATTGATTTCGGTAGGTTTACAGTCAAGGCAGATTCCCTGTGCTGAATCAGTTCTGTGGATGGGGGATCTCAATTACAAGGGCTATCACAACATGGCACTTTTTATGAACAGCAAATTAATCCAAATAGAAACCTAAAGGGACAGAGTGAAGTGATTTTGACTAGAGTCACCTATTTCTTTCACTTCACATTTAAGGCAAAAAACAGCCCCTCATATTCCCAGAAGTCTCTCCCTGCAGCTGCAGTAAAATTAAATTACAGGTGGGAGCATTCTCTTTTATATCAGAGATTTGAGCATTGAATTTTTTTAGCTCATTATTACAGTTGATTAAATTTTACCTGAATTGAGAGCAACGGGAGTGCTGCGTCAGCTCAACAGGCTCATTGTTTGAACTCGGCGCTGCCTGGGGATAATGAAAATCAGAAAAAGCAGTCACCCTCACCACAGCCCCCTTTCGCCAGTGGGTCATTGTCAATGAAAATTCATATTTTCCTCCCTCCACCCACGCAGCTCCTTCCTCCGGGTTCTGAAACACAGCAGCGTTCCTCAGGCCAATGCGCCAATGGAAGAAAATTTTCTCAAACTCATCAAGGCCATTCTAATCACTGTGATGAACTCACTCGACTGCCTGTTGAGCAATACTGAGCTGGAGTGTACTCAGAACTTCATTCAAAAAAAGGGGATTGATGGCCCTCTCTTTTTAGGTGTTCACACTACTGGAGAAACAATTCTATAAACAGTGCCAGATTCAAGTGGTCTTTTGCAGCTTGGATTGATGGAGCAGTTTCACGAGGATTGTCCAATCTCAGTCTTAAATGGGTACAGGGAGAAGATCCACCATGGATGATGGAGAATCTCTCAAGCCTGAAATGCATGTGTACACTCAGCTGTATTGTGTAAGTGTGGCATTCCATTGCATTGGCTCTAACTCGTCTGAGGAATCCTCCACGAGGAGGCAATCTCCTACCGGCTGATTAAGCTGGCATTCTGCTTGCTTTCCACTGTTGGAGGGGACACAGCACATGGGATAGAGAACCATGGTCTGGCCTGTTAATGCCATCATGTGATTTCCATGCCTGCACCAATTAGAGCATAGCTAATTGTTCACAATGAATTTATCCATCAAGCGCCACCTTCTCTTTTTGCAACTTGGCACTTTTTATGATCATCAACTTAGTTCAAACAGAAACCTAAAGAGACAGAGTGAAGTGGTTTTGACTAGAGTCACCTGTTTCTTTCACTTGGCATTTAAGGCAAAAGGAACAACCCCTCATTCTCAAAAGTTTCTCCCTGCAGCAGCAGTAAAATTAAATTACAGCTGGGAGCATTCTCTTAGCTATCAGAGATTTAAGCATAGAGGAGATGAAAATTCTTGACTGTATTAGTCATTCACTAATTTCTATGACACTCTGTCCTGCGGAAATAACACAAAGTTTCTGATGAACACTTGATCTTCAAACTTTGAAATTTGTGCTGCTACCTAGCTAATATAGTCTGGCTTCTGTTCACTGCCTGGAATTTACATAAATATTACAGCCAAAGTACAATTCAGGGTTTGTTTTCAGAGGCTGAGGTTGAAACAGGTTTTCCTGGATATTTATGGTATTAAAGTTCAGCTGCTCAAATGTCCACCATAAGTGACTGTGAAAGTCTGGTGAATATTGGGAAGTGGTGCAGGGCTTTTGGTTTTTGTTTCTAATTCAAAGGAATAACTAATTTTTTTCTCCACTATTTCCTCTGCTATAGGAAGAGTGCATACAGGAGATTGTGGCAGAGTGTTGCACTGGGACATTGCCCAAGATATATGTAAAGACCACTGGATGATTGCCCCAGTGTTTGAGACTATTAGCCTCATGCTACCTGAGTGGCTCCTGGGTTACCCCAGTTCCCAGCCCCATCATAGTTCTAGATGAGACGTCAAAGAATAATAAGTTTTACTAAGTAGTTCTGTAGCAGACTGATGCTAATAGAAGCAAGATATGAATTCAGAGCCCTCTTCTGCACATGGCTAATCTCTCAGCCATGTTTTGGCCCAATATCTTATCAGCAGGGATCCTAGAAATGTTTCCCATGGGAAAACATGGACAACAGAATTTGCATTTTACAGGGAATCTTTACTTTTTAGATTTTGTGAAAAAAACTATTAACTACGTTTTCCTGAAAGTACCAGTGTCACTTATCAAAAGGTAGTAACAAAATGTTTTTTAAGTACATCAGAAGCAGGAAGCCTGCTAAACAACCAGTGGGGCCCTTGGAAAATCGAGATACAAAAGGAGCACTTAAAGACAATAAAGTCATTGTGGAGAAACTAAATGAATTCTTTGCTTCAGTCTTCATGGCTAAGGATATTAGGGAGATTCACAAACCTGAGCCATCCTTTGTAGGTGACAAATCTGAGGAATTGTCACAGATTGAAGTGTCACTAGAGGAGGTTTTGGAATTAATTGAGAAACTTAACAGTAACAAGTCACCGGGACCAGATGGCATTCATCCAAGGGTTTGGAGAGAATTCAAATGTGAAATTGCGGAATTATTAACTATGGTTTGTAACCTGTCCTTTAAATCAGTTCTGTACCCACTGACCGGAAGATAGCTAATGTAATGCCAATATTTAAAAAGGGCTCTGGAGATGATCCCAGCAATTACAGACTAGGGTTTGGAATGGGTCCCATATGAAGAGAGATTAAAGAGACTAGGACTTTTCAGCTTGGAAAAGAGGAGACTATGGGGGGATATGATAGAGGTATATAAAATCATGAGTGATACTTGTTGTAGTAAGAGGAGACCCTGAGATATAAACCTTGGTATCAGAGGCCTGGTATGAGGCCTAAGGCCTGAACTAAAGTAATGGTCAAGACTTTGCTAACATAAAGCAAAGTGAAGCTGTGAGCCAGAGGCAGGCCCTGCTCACAGAAGCTGGCAAGGAAAGGGCTGATGCTGCAAGAAGATACATACCTAAAAGGTACTGAACACTAGAGATCAGAACATTCACATACTTGTACATTCCACACAGATAACAAGGAACATACTGACCCATCCCAATGACGGGAGCAAAAGGGTAATATGATGGATAGAGTTGTTTTGTTCCAACCAGCATGTACAAGGTGAGAGGCGGCACCTTACTACATAGAAGGGTTGCACCTCAATGCGTCAGGAGTGATGTGTAACTTGTTTGTACCTGTGTATAAGAATGCATCCTTGGGGCGGTGTCTGTGTCCAGCCGAGGGGGCAGTGGAAAGTCTCGCCACTGACTGTGCTGAGTCCATTGCCAAGAGGAACTTTCTCGTAGTATGCCCTGAATTAGGCTAAGAAACCTACAGGGAACTGCCACTGTGTCCAAGATCGCAATAAACCTAGCAGACGTGACTTTGCACCTTACTAGAATCTGTGGTCATTGGGGGTTCTCGTCGGGTCTGCTGCATCAGCTATCTGCAGAGCTGGGGCAGCACATGGGGTGAGCACACGCATGCAGCCGAGTGATACCAACCAGGAGAGAGCAGAGCACCACACTGGTAGCATCTGACAACACCTCTGACAACATAATATTAGAACTAGAAGCCATCAAATGAAATTCATGGAAAGCAGGTTAAAATAAATAAAAGGAAGTTGTTCTTCACACAGTGCACAGTCAGACCATGGAACTCCTTGCTTGAGGAGGTTGTGAAGGCTAGGACTACTATAACAGCCTTAAAAAGAGAACTAAATAAATTCATGGAGGTTAAGTCCATTAATGTCTATTAGCCAGGATAGGTAAGAAATGGTTTCCCTAGCCTCTGTTTGTCAGAGGGTGGAGATGGATGGCAGGGGAGAGATCACTTGATCATTACCTGTTAGGTTCATTCCCTCTGGGGCACCTGGCACTGGCCACTGTCGGTAGACAGGATACTGGGCTGGACGGACCTTTGGTCTGACCCAGTATGGACATTCAGTCATATGTCCTGTGCAACCTGACTAGGAGGACAATAGTGGCGTTAGTGAACAGATGTTGGCTACAGTGCCTTCAGCGTGCTGAAAATGCTCAGCTCACATCTCCACCTCAACCCATATGGCACAGTTCAGTGACTTGCAGTGTGTCTGGCTGAGATTAGGTCTGGCTGGGCCACAGCCCAGGTAGCACTGAGATCATGTTGGTAAACTCAGGGAAACTAATAGAAAAGGCCAGTTTTATATTGGCTCCTGCCTTTTCTTACTGGGTTTGCCATTTGAGAGAGATCAGATCCTCAGCTGCGGCTGGATGCTCAAAATTGCCTTTTTTCAAATCTGCACTTAGTAAGACGGCTACAGCTACTTCTTTCAGATGCAGGCAGTTCTATGTGACCTACTTAGAGAGCATTCGGGTAGTCTGAAGAGCTACATACATTTGACCATTCAAGAAATTAAATTAACAGAGAATGCGACTGTCTGCTAGTAAGTAGTAATCTGCAATAAAATGAAGTACATCACTGCTCTGAAGGCCACACTGAGTTCATATTAGAGTCCAGACAACAAAAATTCCATCAAGAAATTGCAGTCCAGTGAGAAACCCTGAATGTCATTAAAGGAAAAAAGGAAAATTGGGTAGCTTTTATCCCCTCCCATTTTCGATTTCAGCTACAGAATTTCATCAAGAACACACATGCATAAAGCCCCATATTCCCAGAAGCAAAATTGATCAGAATACATTTTGTTTCAGTGCTTATAGCTGTTGCATATTAGTAGACTACCAAACTAGTAAAAATTATACTCCTGTCTCCAAAAACAAGAGTGTATAATACAATGGGTGAAATATTTGGGAGAATAATGAAGTCAGAATGTAGTACGGTCTTACTCAGCTGTACAAACACATTCATATCTTTCACTGAAGCGATACAATTTAATCCTGCATTTGTTCTGAAGTCCAGATTACGAGCTGGGAAGGTGGAAAGAATCTTCTGGCTTTTCTTAGGAGAAGAGTTGCTTGCTGGCTAAGACAAACTTAACTGTGATGTTCCCCAGGGGTATCTGGGATTGCCAGGCACCTCATTACCACCAGCCTTTAGTGCTTGGAAGTCTTGTCTGTGCCAGCTGTGGATCAGCTCTCTGAAACCACCCGCCCATGGCTGCACAAGCACCGCCTTCCAGGCCTCAGTCTCTCTCTACAGGTAGCCATAGATTACACACCAATCCCCATTTCCTTGGAACATTCCCTGCTGTTCAGCCCCTTAACCACTGAAAACTGGGAATTACCTGCTGCTCCCAAAGAAAAAGCCCACACCAGCTGTAACTTTCAGCTGAGGACCATCATTTTGCCTAACACCGCAGCACTTAGATAACACATTTTCTCTTGCTTTCACTATAAAGAACAGGGATTCAAAGGGAAGTCAGAATATTAGAAACAAGTGTTACACATAAAACAAAATCAGCACATGCTTTCTAAAAACTAAATTGAATTAACAAGTTACCCTCTTGTTTAAAGAAGCTTATCTTTATCCAAAGTTCTCTCCAGCCTTTTCAGCCAGATCTGGGTGAGATTCCACTTTCATGAAGCAAATTCGCTGTCCATTCACTTCCTAGGGGAGCAATGCTCAGGGATGCTCAACACTGACTCCCTGCAATTAGACTCAAGCAAACCTTTGGTGGGTACCTCAAAATATGGTTCTCCCCCATCCCCACGTTCACTTTTTTCCCTGTTATTTTTCTTCCTTTGAAGTTTATGCAATCCTTCATTAACGTTCACTTCAGACTGGTGATGTGAGACCCATTATGACCTCTACAATATGTAATTCATATGTAGACAGTTAGCTAAACAGGTCTTGTCTGACAGAAAACCTGTTTTTCACCTTTGCTGGCCACCAGTCCCTAGACAGATTTTGAACTTATTTTCAGTAAATATATGTAACTCCTTACATAGTATCTGAATACACGTTTCACACAGATATCGATGACCAGAGGGACACAGGCTTTTACTAGTGACCCCACATGACATTCTTTTGGCAAGCTACAATGTAAATATCATTCAAGAAACTGCTGTAACCCCTCTGCCCCCATCTGTGTCCCATTTCAGTTGGTACTAAGAGTACTGGATCACAATAACCTCTAAGATCACCCTGGTGTTAAGAACTCTGTGAGCCAATCCCCACACACCTACATGTGTCTCCTTTTTTTGGATCAGACTGCTTAACTACCCTGTGGCTCTGCTATTGGGTAAATAGTTCATTTTCTGGAGCTGGAAGCAAGCCACTCATGCTCATTCACAATGTATGTACTCTTTACATCAAAGAGAGATGATCTTCTCTGGGCTACATCCCATAGGTGATGAGAGCTTACATGGAAAATGGATGTCTGGAAGCCATTTTGTGATGCGATTAAGAACCATGGCAAATTAGATCTTGAACCCATGAAAACTGTTTATGCTGCTCTTGCAGTACAAGGTAGCCTGGAATCTGGCTTAAAGGGCCTGTAAAGGATTAACCCAGGATTGAGAAATCCTCCAGTGACATCATGACACCATAGTGGCTTCTTCCTTCTTTCCATTCCCACTCCAAAGTACAGTTCTAGATACAAGGCTGTTCCCTTGGAGATTTTAAGTTTTACTAAGCATCTGCCCTTTTTAAAAAGTGTCATATCCCCATTACCAAAACCCAGTAGCTAGTTTTTAATGTGTTCTCAGGATAAAGCAGTGCATTAAATCTGTTTCAAAGTGTCTGTACCATTAATTAAAGGAAATTTCCTTCAAATGCAATGCAGGTTGGCAGTGGGAGAAAAACACAAAGGATGACAGAAGCAGCTAGAGGGGTGTGCAGAAGAAATCACTAAAAGGTGCAGCTGGTCTGGTGCAACAGGGGAAGGGTTCTTTTAAATTGATACGTGCATTGTAAAGCCATGTTGTGGCAAATGCCGAACTGGGCTGTGACAATCCAGGAAGCAGGGATATCACCCTAGGTCAAATTATAACAGGAAATGTGCCATCTTAAAAGTTATACTATTCCATTATGGAGCCATGTTCTCAGTCAGCAGCTCTCAGAACTCTTATGAGCCAAGTTAGTTGCACAGGTTTTAACACTTGGGCAGGCGTCCTCATGGGCTCAGACACTTCTTCAAACCATGATTTCTCTGGTTCTATTCTTTGGCAATGTACCCTACTCAACTACGCTGCAAATCGCTGCATGTAATACACTATTGTTGGTTATAAAAGCCCCAGCAGGGAGGCACATTTATTTTGAAAGTAGCTTATTATCTCCCTTTACACTCTTGATTCTAGTGTTTCCTGTTTTTAAAAGCTCCGTTTAAAAGCTTCCAAGCAAGCATTTTGCCAGTCTCAATGGCGCATTGACATCTGGATGGCTCTGATTGCTTTAAGGCTTATAAGTTTACATGAACTTGGTTCTCTTTCAATCCCTACCAATGCTCAAAACTCGAGACTACAGTTCCATTTGGCTGTGGACAAAAAGCCAGAAATTTGGGGCTGTTGCCTTATAAAAAACAAAGTTTACTTCCATAGCAACGTAACAGGATCCCGCTGAGCCTGTTCTATTAGCACATAGGGCTGGCACTGGATCCTGTGACTGTCTGATGCACAGCAGGGATATATACCACCATATAAGTAGCAGCAAAAGAAAAGCACTGGCCCTGGTAAGAGGGTCTCTCCCTGAGTGTACAGTGGGCTGTTTGGAAGTTGTCACCGGAGTTCCTTCCTCTTGGCTCCCGTCAGGGCCCCAGCACCTGCTCTACAATGTCGGGGTGGTTTTCCTCCTCCAGTTCCAGACCCAAGAAACTCAGCTCTCAAGCTGGACCCCAGACTGTCCGCTTCTTCCTGGGGGATCAGAGAAGGGAATAACACAGTGGAATCGTCTCAAAGTAGGGGCCAGACTCTCTTCCTTTGAGGTCCTTGGCAGGCTGTGGCGTGAAACTGAGTTCGCAAGTAGAAAGAGGAATGGTTCACTCTAGGTAAGTCAGCATCAGGGCCTCCCTTTAGGTTGGGGCTGTTAGGCACCGGTCTTCTGGGGCACTCCTGCCTTCAGCCAGCCTTCTCTCCAGGAGCTCAGGACTGAAGTTCTGCTCTGCAATCTGATCTGCCATCAGCTGAACCGGGTTCTTCCCTTTTAAGCTCCTCCCTCCAATCCTGACACCTCTCACCTAAGCCCCCATTGGCTTGTTAAACCCGTGTTACCCAGTGTGGGGTTTGTATACCCCATCACAGAGCCACCGGTGCTGTCAGGTGTCCATGGTGTGGCTACCTTAGTTTTTTCACATATGCTGATTAACACGACAACATTTCAAAACTGCAGAAACAGAAGCATTCCCAAAATGGCTCAGTACACATTCCCAACAATCAGCCCCATTTCCCATCCCTGGGAAAGCCTGGGAGAACTCCCGAATCTTGCTATATGCTCTGTTGGCCTCTGCTCTCCTCCCTATGGGCAGAGTGACAATCCGAGCAGAGCGGAGTTGAAGTGGCAAATAGGCCATACTCTCCTGCAGATCTGAGGACACAAAGCAACACAAACACTCAACAGCTACAGCTCTGAGAAAAAATGCCAGTGACACTATGGCTAATGTCTGTTCTGCCACCGTGTGGTTAATTACAGCAGAAGTCCCAAGCACAATAGGCCTCTGGGCACCACACTAATGTAAGCTCAGTGGCAAAAATGTTAGTGCAGACTTAAGGATCCTTGGTGGTCTGTCATCCCCTTGCAGAATGTGGAGTTGAGCAAAATTCAAAACTTCTGTAAACCAGGAATACATAGTGAAGGTTCCCCATCCAACCTTAACTCTGTCATTTTTCAGCAATACCCCAATACACCCCCACTAACACACGTACCTTTATTCTGCCAAGGCCAGAGTTGCTGAAATGTACAAGCTTTTCACTTCCTTTTCCAACCTAGTCACTCTCACTCATAGGATTCTATCAATATTCAAGCAGGAAATATCACCCTAAAGTCTTCAATCCCTGCTATACAAATATTTCTATTGTCTTTCCTTTCCGCATGCAACTCAACTCACATGCAGTGAAAGACAATTATGTTACAGTGGAATGGTGCTCCTGGTTAGACAGTGGAGTTTGGCAGGACCTGCCAGAGAAATCAAAGACAAGGGTTCTGTTCCAAAATACTGTTGGACAGAAAGATCCTTTGGCCTCATCCAATAGATCTACTCCACCTTCATAAGGTGCACAGCTTATGTTTCTTTGCCACACAATACACATTTTCTGGCCATCCATGAACCCTATAATTTCTCTATTAATGTTCTTTTGCCACTTAATAGCTTTCATATAATCACTGTAGTGATTATTCAGACATTCAGCCAAATCAGAAGGAACAATCACAGCTCCTGGGCACAAACGTCTGATGTGTTCCACATCCGCTCTCCTACATCACATGAGATGTGTGCCAAGAATAAAAGGGCCAGATCATTTCCACCCAAGTGAATCACCTCAACCTCCAGTAGATCACAGCCTCTGAAGTCACTGGCCAGACACTGCCGAGTGGGCAAAACATGATGCCAATGCAGGCAGTTGTGCTAACTCACTTGCATGCCTTAGGGGGTGTCAAGGTTCCTTCCCCACTCTGAACTTTAGGGTACAGATGTGGGGACCTGCATGGACACTTCTAAGATTAACTACCAGCTTAGATCTAGTATTGCTGCCACCATTTACAAGCACTCCCTTCCTTGGGTAGCCTTGAGAAACTTCCCCTATTCCCTGGTGAACATAGATACAAACCCCTTGGATCTTAAAACAAGGAGAAATTAACCACCCCCCTTCCTTTCTCCCACTAACTCCTAGTGGATCCAGATCCAACCTCCTTGGATCTAAAAAACAAGGAAAAATCAATCAGGTATTAAGAAAAAAGGCTTTTAATTAAAGAAAAGAAAGGTAAAAGAAAACCCTCTGGGAGAGATTAGTATACCAGCTACTCTCACAGACAACAGATTCAAAACACAGAGGATGTTCCCCTGGGCAAAAACTTTAATACACACAAGAATACCCAAATTTGAGAATTCCCTTAATGATACCAAGACAAGTTACAAAGAAAACAAACATAAACCTATTTATCTCTTTCTAAAACTTACTACTCTGATAAGAGGCTGGTTCCTTGATCTTTTTCACTCCGGCTGAAACTGAAACTGACTAAACAAAGGAAAACTTCCCTTCTTCCTTTTGAAACATCTTGTTCCCTCATTGGTTCCTCTGGTCAGGAGTCAGCTAGGCTAGGTGAACTTCTTAACCCTTTACAGGTAAAAGAGGCATTACCCCTTAACTATCTGTTTATGACAGGGGGTCCAAAATGGTATCCTCCAAGCAGCATAATCTTAGCTGTACCATGCAGGCAAGGATGCGCTATGCATCATGTCCTCACCTGCACAACCCCATGCCATCATTCTAAGCACGTCCCTGGGGGACAGACAGAATCATCCCACAGAGTGCCACTTGAACAACGCAGCCTTACCATACACAGATGGCATGTCACTTTTCTCCCCACAAGTCAGCCTGTAGTCATCAATCCCTATGTAGTGAGGTACTCCTTGCTATCCTGCAACCTCATGATCCAAGAACAGCACAAAATCGCAACCCTGACAGCACTCACATTTCTTCTCCCTCAGCAATCAAGGTACTTGCACCATCGCTTCCAGATCTCCATGCTGCGTCTCTTTGAAAACACCACATTAGTCTGCCCAGAGATCAGGAAGTGGCCATTTGCCCCTATGTCTCCCCCAGGGGCTAGTAAAAGAGATTTTTCCTTAAACAACCAAATCCAAGGTTTGCCTACTACCCATCCCCATTTCCTGACTCTTCTGCAGCCACAACTCTTCTCCCTGTCTCCACCCTCCCCAGTCTTCTATCTCCAGCTCCTCCCCACTGGATATAACAAATATTGGTTAGTACACTTCCTGAGTATTCTGTTGTACTGACAGTAAACCTCCCCACAAAATAAAAAAATTACATTGTAACAGACAAAAGTAGTAGCAAGCAACATGAATTAACAACTCTATTGCACAAGTATACAAATGCTCAGGCTAGAAATATTGGCGCTGGTATGTTCAGTGGGGCAATGGTGTTGGCACAGTCCCTAGAACTTCCCAGATAAGCATAAGTGGCTGGTCATGGTTTTTTTTACGGTATAATCCTTCCAGACTGCACTTGTACGCAAGCGACATACTAAATGTGTTTTACACACCATCCCCTAAAGACTTGGTGTGTGCCATGCACTCTTGGGTAAAACTCAGATTGAGACCCTTTTGACCCACCTCACATCAATAATTTGATCTCCAGCACTCTGCAATAAAAAAAAGTCATCAAAAGTTTTTGAAAAGTGGTCATTTTTTCAGGGCTTATGTCTTTGCACCTCAAATGATTCCAAATTTGGATCACTACAGTATCCTCTGCACCCACCTCAGGAACATTACATTTCAAAGGGACCCAGCGAAGCAGGTCCATTTTAGAGGACTTAGAAAGCTCAAACTTTAAACAGCAGGTGTGACAACGATAACTATACTGGTGCAACCACACCCCTACAATATTAAGCAAGTGTGAAAAGGTGTTAGCCATGCCTTTGCTTGCCAAAGAGTGTTACCAGAGAATATTTCTAAGGAATTATCTCCACCTGGTTTTATATTTTATTTCAGGACATAAAAGCCCCCACCAATGAAAAGGTCAGCTAACCAGACCCAGGAACATAGAGCAGGATAGTGAGTGATTCACACTAATAGGAAAGTGACCTTAGACTCACAATACCTCAAATAAACGATCATTTCTCTCAACACTGATGGCTTCAACCCCTCCCCTGAGGATGCTGATGTGGTGTGGCACAGTTTTGTGAAAGGTTATGTTTCGGGATACGTGGTGGGTTACAATGTGTTCCCAAAGCTGTTGTCGTGGGGTGTGCATTGGAAGTAGCAGGCTGGAGAGCCATATTGGACAAGGTACTTTCACCCCCCTCCATCTCAAAGTGTCCTGGTAAAGGATCACCCTGCAGAGCAGTGGTTCCCAAACTTTAACAACCTGTGTACCCCTTCACTAAAATGTCAAGCCTCGCAAACCCCCTCCTAAAAGTGAATATTTCCTGGGATTTTACCCTTTACCCGAGTATAAATTATAAAAGCAGTGAGCTTGGAAATATAACGTTTGTTTTTATGACATGCTTATTACACACTATTTATTATTTATCATTACAGTATTTTTATTACATTATGAAAATGGCAACACTCTTCCAAGATCTTACCTTCGTAGCTTGTATCACTTTGAATAAGCCTGTTATAAGACAAGGCTCCTATGTTTCATCAAGGAATATCAGATGTGAAACAGCATGAAGATATTTAAGAAGCCAACTCAAGGAGTTCCTCCTACACATGCATTCAGGCCTTGAGCAGTCCAGGCAAACAACGCACATTAGACTAGCTGCCTATTTAATTTTAAAAACAGCAAAAAATAAATATCCACCTCCCTTTCCGTTTCTTATAAAGAGCCTTGAAGTTTGATAGAGGTGCTGGCTTTGATCTGCTTAGCTCTTGGGAGTCCAGGGGCTCTGGGCTGCTGGTTCCATGCTGCCCAGGGTTCCTAGGGACAGATCTATCCGCCATTAGGGATTTTTCCCCCCCTCACAAACTCCCTGTAACATTTCGCGAAACCCCAGGGGTTCACGAACCCCAGTTTGGGAACCACTGCTCTGGAGGTTTGTTTTGTGTACAGGCAGCAGCTACGCTGCACAGCTCCTGATCTTCTAATAAAACAGCTGTGAGAACACACCGTGTGCATCTTTGCGCATGCACATATTGTCTTCTCCATGAGGCTTGCATCCTGCTTTTCAAGGACATGATTGGTGATCAGCACTGCTGGCCCAGCCACATATGACTTGCACCCTAGCAATGAGGTGCTTCCTTCCTGTTTTACACGTAGCTCTGGGTTCAATAGCTTTGCCATTTGTACTTGGTACCCACTGATGGGAAGGAACTTGTAGCATCCACAAATCTTCCATAGCTGAATATGGAGAACTCAGTGGATATTGGTCACAATGGTAAAAGCAGGACAGATCAAAGCAAAGTAATATCTAAAGAAAGCCCCATATCTGTCACTGTCCATAAAAGCCCTCAATCAGTACACAGGAGTGATGCACATCATCAGAATAATCAATATGTAAAGAAAGCTGTGCCATGTTTTGCTGTGGACTCACATTATGACCGAGCCATGGCTTTGAACAGATGCATACATGTCCTTTGCTAACCACAGAATCTGAAAACTGCTTTAAGGGGAAGCAGGATTTCTGGCATGCTCTGATAGCATTCAGTGGCTTGGACAGTTTCTAAGGCCATTGTCAAGGTTAGCAATCTCCCAGGAGATGGCAACCAAGATGTCAAGGTTATTCTGAAACAAATATGGAAAGGTAGTAGAGACACACAAAATCACGCTGCTGGAGATGGCAGGAAGATGTGTTCATTCTGGAGCAAAATGGACAGGGAGTAGCCCCAGCTCTGCCTTTGGCCTTTTGGGTGATGGTGGACAAATCACGTCGCCTCTGTTTCCCCTTCTGTAAAGTTGGGATAATAATACTGATCTCCTTTATTAAGCACTTTGGGATATAACTAATTAAAAATGCTATAAGAGCCAAAGTATTATAGAAGAAAGATTGTTCCCCACATCTACAGGGAGACTACAGCACTGTCATATGCTAATTACCTAATTGCCCAAAACTGGACCCTTCAGAAGCCAGACTTTTCCAAACAATAGGCAATATAACATCATTGGGGTCTGACAATGAGAGGCAGCAGATGTGCACTGCTGAAGGAAAAATGGGACATGCTCGACCCAGGGTTCATTGTATACATAAATGCTATCAATACATTTATGGAAGAGTACGCCTCTTGCCTTAGTGCTAAAAGGCAGACATAGAACAGGCAATGGAAAGTCATGCCAGTGAGCATAAGTGCTGCGTAGTCACAGGTAAGGATCAAGAAGTAGAGACTGCTGCATGAGATGCCAAGAGATGAGAGAGGTCCCTTCAGAAGTCAAGTGTGGATAACAGGACTACTTCCACAGCTATAGGTGCAGGCAGATCCTTTTCTAAACAGCTATTAGAGTGGAAGGAGACCTTGTCAACTCAGAAATGAGAAGAGGCAAGACAGTAAGTTATCTCCACACAAAAGAGGCAAGCATTATCCACAAGGTTAAAACTACAGGTGTCAATCTGATCCCTCCACTGATTCAAATCTAGCACCATTGGTCTTACATTCATGGTCTTTCAAAAGGTTTGTTAACATTTTCTCTTCCCATATCCACACTTTGTTTTTGGGAGTGTGTGTGGGGGGGAAATCTGCTAAGGGATGCATCTCAAATGGTTAACAAATGCACCCTATGAAAGGAAAGTGGGGTGGGGAGGGGAGAGGAAGGTGGTCCTGAGAAATGAGGTAAATGCCAAAAGTTCAAAGAACTAACAATTCAAGCTTTTAGCCGCTGGTGGTGACAGACAGGTTTTGGGGACAAATTTCATACTCTGCCAATTTTTTCCTCTTCATATACAGCATATTAGTATGTGGTTACTTGAAAGATTTTAGTTTTCTATGTCTTGTTGAGGCCACTTTCTCAAAACCATTTTTGCACCTCTTTTGTTGTGTCCCACTGATCTGTCTTATTCAAACCCTTCTTCCCTCACTGAGCTAGCACAGCATTTTCCTTAAGCAAACACTATATTAAGGAAAACTCAACCTCTTTTGGTACCCGCTTGACTTCTGGTATCAGCAAATATTTGTTGCACAGCATCCAGCTGCTATGTTCTTCATGTTTAATTAAGCTCTAACCCTTGGGAAGAGATTTAAATAAGTTTTGGGTCCAAGGCCAAAGTGCTCTTTGCTTTTTCAGAGAGTTTTTCCAATGTTTTGCTAAACTAACAAACACCATTGGAAACCTATTGTATACACTTCTTGACTTGCATGCAGAGCAGAGAGCCCATTTGAGAGAGATTGCTATTTGTTCTAAGAAGTGTTTAATATTTTTAAATTTCTTT
Organism: Gopherus flavomarginatus; assembly: GCF_025201925.1. Lineage (NCBI taxonomy): Eukaryota > Metazoa > Chordata > Testudines > Testudinidae > Gopherus > Gopherus flavomarginatus. The sequence goes on along the minus strand of NC_066626.1, from coordinate 17,715,557 downwards.
ACATTTTGAACTTCAATAGGTCAATCATTTTTTCTGTTCTGCAGTATCCCATCATCGTTTTGGTCTGCACAGCACATACTCTCCTTCCCATGAGCTCTCAAGCTACTGAACTGGACAGATGTTTCCAAATTCCATTCCATTTAACTTGCAGTGGGGAGTGTCATTTCAGTGGTTCATCCTTTAATTTTGTTACAAAAAACGTTTCCAGGTGTACCTGAGAGATGGTTGCTCACAGTGTAGAGCATTGCTGACTACAACAATTCTCAGTCCTTAAGTGCTGGATGTGCATGTGGTTATTCAGCCATAAACAGGCATGGAGTTACGTGACTAATGACTGAGCCACACAGGGGCTTTCTGTAATTCAGGCACCATTTCTGTTTAGCTTAAAATTATCTTGGCACTGATAAAGTGATCCACCCAAACAAGGTAGTAGACAAAGAGGGAGACCCCATGGACCTATGGCAGCAGAGAAAGGATTATATTGCAGTTCATTTCAAGGTGGTGTTATAACTGTAGTCTTTTCTAGTAAGAGAAGGAGGCTTCTCCCTTCACGAGCTGTAAAAACCATTAAAGAATGGGCCTTTGTCCCATGAGGTCTAGATGTTACCAGCAGGAGTGCTTTTTTTTCCAGTGGCCAGCTAGAATGGTTAAAGGCAGGAGCTCAGTGTCATCCAGGTATTTGTTTATTTATGGGAAGGAAGCAAAGATTTCAGGATGGGCTGGGTTCTTTTAGTCCAGAACTGGAGATGTATTTCCTCACTTAGGACAGTTTTTCAGTAGTTTAATCACACCCTTTCCCAGAATCCCACTGAAGATGTGAACCTTCTGGGTTACAGTTTAATGCTCAGGAGGCACATGGTGGTTGTGAAGCATATAATATTGACAGACACTTTGCCCAAGTCTAACCCATTATTGTTGTTTAACAGCACAATAACTACACAGATCCATACAAAAGAGGATCTTACATATATTTCCCTCACCACTTCAGAGCCTTCTTTGGGCTGGGGTCAGATCTTCTGGGGTTGTCCAAGTCCATCTGCTGTAGGTCTGAAACATGGAGCTTTCTTCCTTAGCTTGCCTTCTCTGATGTTGGTCTATGCCTTACCTTCCTCCTGCCCAAGCTTCCCTGGGAGGCTTTGAGTCTACTTCAATATTCCCCTATGGACACTTTAGCTTTTGTTCTGCTTGGTAACTTTCCACTCTCCACTCCCCCGCCCCTCAGAAAGGTAGGGTAAACTGGTTTCCTCCTAGGATACAGTTAGTCTTTGTGATAACTCTTAACTGGTCAATATTTAAGAACTCGTTGTCCCTGGTCCACGGAGAACTTGCTTTCAAGCTTGTAAGCTAAAATGGATAAAGACCCAGAGATATTTTATGATGCTATGAAGATTGCTGTAACTTCATAATATTCACAGACAGATTCTCAAAGTCATGTTATAAATGATATTTTAGGTTTCCCATGTCATATTGCTTTTCAAAGTGTATGGAAGAGAGTCTCTCTCTCTCTCTCTCATAGTACATTTGAGATGAGAGTAGCTGGCAGGTCTAACAAAATCAAGACTTAAGGATTTCATCTCTCTTCAGAAGTGAGTACATTATTAATTTCCTGATGCACATACACAGGAGGTCAGTGTCATTAGTGCCAATATGAACCATCACCTACAGATTGCTGCCTGTCAACTTCAGAAGCCTGTCCAGTCTTAGAGTGATGCCTCATTTCTTGGCTCCAGGAAGGCAGTAAGCCATCCTGTCGTTCTGCAAGGGACAGGCAGACCTTCTTTCAATTCAATTCTTTTGAGTACTGACTCTCCAACAGAGTTCTCCTTGGACAACTGGAGAACTCCTTGCAGGCAAGCTTGGTTTTCGTACAGGTTGAGCCAAGCTGCCATCTACAGGTGTCCCATACATCTCTGTTCCCTGGGATCTGCTGGATCTTGAGACGTATATTCCAAAGATTCCACATAGAGAAGCTGACATCAATTCAAAACTTTTATTTGCATGGAATTTATCCCAGTTCTCTTCTCGCCAGTGGCCTCAGTCTGCCCATCTTTATTTCCAGCCACGTAGAATGCCTCCAGAGACCTCCATGGGCTAAAGTTTTGTAGCTTTCAGCAAGGGACCCTGCTTACTTAGGGGCCCATGGCCCAGCTATGCAGCCTGTACTCAGAGAGCAAACTATCAATCAAGTAACCAACAGGTGAACCAAACATACCACTTACCAAGTCCTGCTACCTCCAAGCACAGAGTTTGCAGCTACTCCCTCCAATTCTCCCCATTGAGTGTGTCTGTTTTTGACTAATAGGGGAACCTTGAGTAGGAAAAGAGAAGTTTTTACTTCTGTGTTTGGCACTGGTGCAAATGCTGCTGGAATACTGTGTCTAGTTCTGGTGTCCACAATTCAAGAAAGATGTTGCTGAATTGGAGGGAGTTCAGTGAAGAACCACAAGAATGATTAAAAAATTAGAAAATGTGCCTTATACTGATACGTGAAATAGACAGCTCTTTGAGTCTAACAAAAAGGTAAGGGGGGTGATAAGTCAATAAGTCCCTACTTAGGGAACAAATATTTAATGATTGACACTTCAGTTTAACAGAGAAAGGTGTAACAAGCTTGAGTTATGGCTTGAAGTTGAAGTTAGACAAATTAAGACCAGAAATAGAGATATACTTAATAAAACAGTGAAGGTAATTATCCACTGAGGCAATTTACCAAGGAGTGTGGTGGATTCTCCCTCACTGGCAGTGCTGCGTGCTGCCTCGTCCCACGCCAAGTGCTGGCTCCGCTGGTGGACAATTGCAGGCAATGGAAGCTGCGGGGCCAATGCCTGCAGGCAGTGGCAGCATGCAGCGCCCCAGCCCCCTGTCCCGACCCCTTTCCCACACCTGAACTCTCTCCCTCTTAGTTAACCAGAAGTTTTGACTTACCGGCTCTCCCCATTACCCCAATATGTCAGATAAAGCTTTTACTGTACATAGAATAAAAATAAATAGAAGAAAGGGAAAGTTGATAGTAATGAATATCATAAGTTAAGAATTGTAGAAAAATGACAAGAGAAGCAAAGGGACACAAGGAGAAGTCTGTGGCAAGCAAAGTTAAGAATAAGATGGAATTATTAAAATATATAGGGAACAAAAGGCATCGTGACAATCCATCACTAGAGGGAAATGATAGAATTATTAATAATGCAGAAAAGGTAGAAGTGTTCAATAAATATTTTTTCTGTATTTGGGGAAAGCAGATGATATAGTCTCATCATATGATGATAAATCTTTATTCCACTTGTATCTCTGGAGGATGATATACAGAAGCTACTAATGTTAAACACTTAAATCAGCAGGTCCAGATAACTTGCATACAATTGTTTTTAAAAAGCGGGCTGAGGAGTTTGCTGGACCATTGATGTTGATTTTCAATAAGTCTTGGAACACCAGAGAAGTGTGGAAGACTGGAAGAAAGCTAATGTTATGCCAGTTTTTTTAAAACTGGCAAATGTGATGACCCAAGTAATTATAGGACTGTCGGCCTGTCATAGATATCAGGTAAGATAATGGAATGGCCAATACAGAGCTCTATTAATAAAGAATTAAAGGACAGCAATGTAATTAATGCAAATCAATATGAGTGTGACATTCTATACCTTGGGGGGGGGAGCATCCTGTAACCCCCATATTTCTCATTTATGTATAATTGTGATACAGCATATAAAGCAGGCCGTGTGAGGTATCAGGGGAAAGGTGATCTGCTGAAAGTCATTTTTCTACCAAAATATGTATATCATTAATGCATATGAAGTTGTGAGAATGTGTTATATGGTTGTCACTAAAATATGCTGTGGGTTTGGGAGGTATTGACCAGAATTTGATGGGTGAATTTTTATGGCTTATCGCTGATCAAATCCAACCAGAAGATTTATAGGTTCTTAACCAATTCATACTACAGAGTTTAAGAACTCAGAGACTTCTATATCGGGAGAGGATTCTTGGGGTACTTGGTAAGAATGCATACACTGAGGACAATACCAAATTGATAAAATCTTTATTGCCATTAACATAAAACAAGGAATGCAATGAAACTTATAATTGCAAAACAGTAAAAGAATTCCAAAACTCCTGCCGGTAACATTTCTATTATAAGTACCTGAACCTACTATACTCACACCCTTCCTTGGTAGCCTGGTAATAAGAGGTGAAGGACCAGCCTCACTCCCGGCATGCCTGATTACGCGATGGTGCTGGCTTACCCAATGATCAGGAATGTTGAGTAGTTCTACTATACTGAATAAATTGAGCTAATAGCGTGATGATTAGGAAGATGGATTAGATAGATAGTCTCAAGAGTAAAGTACTCCAAGAAGCCGAAGCGTCAAGAGTTAGAAGAGTATAGAACTTAGAACCAGAACTTAGAATTTAGAGGAGCGAGAGCTTATCGCTAAAACTATCCTAAAAGACTAACTAACCAACCAGCCCTTACAGGGTATTTTATAGGATCCTGATCTATGTAATTCAGGCCCAACCTACTATACACAAATCTTGTTTCTGTACCCTAAGAAATTTATGGGTACCCTTCTCCTATAGGTTAGTGGATTATGACACTTAATTCTTATTAATATATTTTGAAAGTATCTCACTCCAAAACTGTCAACCAAGGCTCTCTTGATGACCTCAAGTTGTGGCATACCCTGCAGTTACCAACCGGTTGTAAGAGCTGTATAAACCTGTGATGTGGATAGTTCCTCCCTTTGGTTCTCCGAAGTTCAAGGACCATTCTTAACGGTGCCAAAGGTTGCCAGCTTTTATGCTAACATATTTATAACTGATTATACTTTTTGCTATATAGCAGATCTTACAAGCTGGTAGGCTTCTTGCATTTCAGCAAAACTTATTAGGAAACACATGTCTCAACACATCCTAAATTCCAAGGAATTAATAGTGAAAAAATATAAGAATAAAATGGATTAATATTAGAAAGAGACACATTAATTAATACTGCTGGCTGAATTAGTCAGATAATAGCTAGCAAAATAATCCTATGGCCTACAGAAGCGTCCAGATACTAGCTCTCCAGAGACAATGACAAGGGCCGTAACTAGCCCCAGGTGGGTGCTAACCAGACATTACCAGCCATTGTCCAGCAGAGGAGTTACAATTCAATGATTCACTAACAGGAGACACACTAGGGTATTGCTTCACTTTGTGACTAGGCGATGCTCACAAAACATGCCTGGACTTGTGTTCTTCAAGCACATGGACTCAGGGTATAAAACAGAACACCGTGGCCACGTGCTAGGCCTTTCCCCTGTCCCCACTTATGCTGCAAACAACAAGGGCACTCAGAGGACTGAACACTCCAACAGAGGAGACTGGCCCAAGTTTAAGGGACAAACCTGTAGATTAAGGACCCAGTGGGGTGAGAAACTGCTTAATCTAGATATCACCCAGTCTAACAGGGTTGAGAGTTTAGGCTGCATGCTCACATTTTCCTTTGGTAACTAACTGATTTTTTTGCCTATCACTTATAATCTATCTTTTGTAGTCAATAAACTTGTTTAGTGAATAAACTTGTTTTACTGTTTACCTTTACCAGTGCGCTTGCCTGAAATATTTGGTAAATCTGATCAGGTTTGCAAAGGCTGGTATATATCCACTTTTCATTGATGAAGTGGTGAACTAATTAACAAAGTTGCACTGCTCAGGGCAAGCAGTGCAAGATGGTATATTCCTGAGGTACCGTTCTGGGAGCTGCAGGGGGGATTTGGCTCTGGTGCCTTTCTCTGTACTATATTTGAGTGCCTCTGGCAGCATTCATGCAATCTATCTGGGTGTGGGGCTCCACATGCAGTTGAGCAGAGTGCTAACAGCATCTGGAGGGGTTTGCTGCTTGCCACTAGCAAAGCACTGAGAGATAAAGCCCAGGCTGGAGAGTTAAGGGAGCACAGTGGTCCCACAGGCCCAGACTGCACCCCGGGGATCCCGTCACAAGGGGTTTAATGGAAAATAGATCCTGTTTAACTAATTTGATATCTTTTTTTATGAGATTACTAGTTGGGCTGAAATAGGTAATAACATTGACATAGTAGGTGGACTTGGCAATACATGACATTTTGATAAGACACTAGAATATAGTATTAACATGGCACATACTTATTAAAAAGTGGATAACTAACAGGTCTCAAAAAGTAACTGAAGTAGCCTTAAGAAAGGTTCCTGCTGCCGCCTTTACAGAAAAAATCCCCCGCAGCAGAAATACACAGTGCCCAGTCCAGTACTAAGTCTGGGACCCTGAATTTGTCGGGAGTTACTTTTTTTTTAAATCAGGAAAGTGACGAAATTGTAGTGTCTCTTCCATCTCTTGCTTTGTACAAGCTGCTCCTTGTGTAGATGCACCTAAGCAGAGTCAGCCTTTCATCTATATGGCCTGGGCCAGGATTTAGGTACCACCTTCTTCACTCACACCTCACCCCCGACCCCTGGACATAATTAAAAGAAAACTTGTTAATCTGTATTGTGATGTGCGTAGGAGCCCCAATCTTGGGCCAGGCCCACATTGTGCTCACTGTGGTTCGAGCCCAGAACAAAGATGGTTTGTGTCTCAAAGAGCTTATGATCTAATTCCACTGGTACTCCCAAATTCCCAGCGTACTTGGCAGCCACACAGGCCACCTATACACTTCAGAAAAAATTTCATTAGTGCCAGGTGTTCTGGAGTAGTATCGATGGCTGTTTATCCCAATTGCAGAGGAGACCGAGTGTGTGGGTGTTGTGCAAAGCCACAGCAATCTGACAGACCAAGATAAATGAATGCTCAATAGTTTAGCATTGGATCTCTCTCTTTAGGGGATTGTTGCAGCTTCATTACATTTTCCCCGTGTTTCAGTAAAGCCTTACCTTTGCTATTGGTGTATTTATCAAAAGCTCAAGGATGCTCTGCTGAATAAATGAACAAGCTGACAGAACTGAACCTATTTGGGGAAAAAAATCTGTTCCTCTATTTCCAGAGACACCAATCTTTTTCAACATGGAGCATGGACACAAAGGCGTCCAAAGGAAAGATGCAGGCTTCTTGGGCACATTTGCTTGAACCAGTTCCTACCATCGCTATAAACCTAAGAGTCTGCCTGCACATTAATCAACCTTCCCATGTGTAAACTGGGAATTTTGATTACCTAATTTACACAGCCTCCTCACTTGCTGCTATTTAGAATGACATCCTTCCAGGGCCGTATTCTGCACTGTTAGCCAATATCTATTGGCGGACGCTGGGGGTTTGGCTACACTGGAGAGTTGCAGCGCTGGTGGTGGCTTTACAGCGTGCAACTCACTCACCGTCCACACTTGCAAGGCACATACAGCGCTGTATCTCCCTGGCTGCAGCACTGGCTGTACTCCACCTTGGCCTGGGGAGTAACGACTGCAGCGCTGGTGATGCAGCACTGCTTCACCAGTGTGGCCACCAAAAGCGCTGTTCTTGGCCTCCAGAGGTATTTGGAGGTATCCTAGAATGTCTGTTCAGCCACTCTGCTCATCAGTTCAAACTCTACTGCCCTGACCTCAGGTGACCCGCCCTTTAAATGCCCCGGGAATTTAAAAAATCCCCTTCCTGTTTGCTCAGGCAGGTGTGGAGTGCAATCAGTGAATCTTTCCAGGTGACCATGCCTCCACGCGCCAAACGAGCCCCAGCATGGAGCAATGGTGAGTTGATGGACCTCATCAGTGTTTGAGGGGAGGAAGCTGTGCAGTCCCAGTTGCGCCCCAGCCATAGGAATTACGATACCTATGGGCAGATATCAAGGGCCATGCTGGAAAGGGGTCATGACCGGGACAAGCTGCAGTGCAGGGTTAAAGTGAAGGAGCTGCGGAGTGCCTATTGCAAAGCCCATGAGGGAAACCGCCACCCCGGGGCTGCCCACACGACCTGCCGTTTTTACAAAGAGCTGGCCACGATACTTGGGGGTGACCCTACCACCAATCCGAAGACCACGATGGACACTTCAGAGTGGGGGGGAGAGGAGGAGGAGAGGGAGGAGGAAACCGAGAGTGAGGGTACTGGGGTGGGGGGAGACACCCCGAAGTCCCTGGAGGCATGGAGCCAGGAGCTCTTCTTAAGCCAGGAGGAAGGTAGCCAGTCGCAGCAGCCGGTACTTGCTGGAGGACAAGCAGAGGAGAGGGTTCCCGGTAAGCGGCTTTTATTTTCAGGGTGAAAATGTTTTGGGAGAGGAGGGAGGGTTCTGCATGCATGCATGCCTAGATGTGGAATAGCGCATTGATGTGGTCTATCACGTCGCAGTAATCAGCCTCGGTAATCTCTTCAAAAGTTTCAGCCAGAGCATGGGCAATGCGCTTATGCAAGTTTATTGGGAGAGCCACTGTGGTTCTTGTCCCAGTCAGGCTAACACATCCGCACCACTGTGCTGCAAGGGGCAGGGGGGACCATTGCAAGACACAGGCAAGCTGCATAGGGGACAGGGCAGACTCCACATTGCTGTAGAAGACCCTCCCGCTCTTCCCAGGTGACCTGCAGCAGCGAGATATCTTCCAGGATCAACTCCTATGGAAAATGTTGGGCGAGTGTTCAGTGTAGGTGCCCCCTGCAGCTGTTTGCTTTCCCCAACACACAGAAACCCCAGTACAGCCCTGAAGCAATCAGTCCTCCTTACTCACCATTTCGGGCTATGTGCGCTTCCTTTGGTATGGGAAAATTATGCTACTGAAGATTGTGAACTCCTTCATTGTGTGGGAATAACTGTCTGATATAAACAATGCTGCTTCTGTTAAGTGTTGCCTTTTTTGCCTTTCCAAAAGCAACCTTGAGATCTCAGCTGCCCGTGTTAACAACAGCTCAAAGACTCCAAAACCTCCGGAAGAAGCGGCAAAAAAGCAAAGAAGACATGGTGCAAGCAGTTATGGATCACTCTGCCAGAGAGAATCAAAAACTGCTGCACTGGAGGGAAAGGGAAAGCAGGATCCGCCAGAAAAATGCAGCGGAAGGGAAGAAAAGCACAAAGCAGCTGATAAGCATCCTGACGCACCAAGCGGACTCTATCCAGGTGCTCGTAGCCATGCAGGCAGAACTCTACCGTGCGGGCCCCCACCCCCGTCCCAAAGCTCTTTCCCTTGTGCCCCAATGTCAGCTCAAAACCCACTTCCCCAGCATCCAGGTTCTTACCACCACCAGCTACCTCCAACACCTGTACGTTCACCAACCAGCCCTGAAAACTACGACCCTTACCCTCTGCACTCAACCCCCATCACCATGCAGTATAGGCATCCTGAAGTGCAGCAGTCATTGCACAGCACTCCAGACAGGACATATTCAAACCTGTGACTGTACAGTTCCCCATCCCACCCTCCTGCCCTTTTAGGTTCCCAAAATGTTGTGTGTCTGTCAATAAAGTTATTTTCTTTTCAATAAATGAATTCTTGGCTTTGAAAACTGTCTTTATTATTGCAGAAAGTCAAAGATACCTTAGACCAGGAAAGAAACAGGCACTGCAAATCAGCTTAGGAAAAACAGATTCCTGTTAACATCGTAACCACTCCACTTCACTCCTGTGCAAGGAACCAAATATTACTGTTGGTTTTCAGCCTCAAATTCCTTCCTCAAGGCATCCAAAATCCTTGCAGCCCTGTGCTGGGCCTCTCTAGTAGCCCTGCTCTCTGGCTGTGCAAATTCAGCCTCCAGGCGTTGAACCTCAGAGGTCCATGCCTGACTGAATCTTTTACCCTTCCCTTCACAAATATTATGGAGGGTACAGCACGAGGATATAACTGCTGGGATGCTGCTTTCCCCCAAGTCTAGCTTCCCATACAGAGATCGCCAGCGCCCCTTTAAACGGCCAAAAGCACACTTCACAGTCATTCGGCACCAGCTAAGCCTGTAGTTGAACCGGTCCTTGCTCTTGTCAAGCTTCCCTGTATACGGTTTCATGAGCCAAAGCATTAACGGGTAAGTGGGGTCTCCAAGGATCACAATGGGCATTTCGACCTCCCCTACTGTGATCTTCCGGTCTGAGAAAAAAGTCCCTGCCTGCAGCTTCCTGAACAGGCCAGTGTTCCGAAAAATGCCTGCATCATGCATCTTTCCAGGCCAGCCTGTGTTAATGTCAATGAAATGCCCACAGTGATCCACAAGAGCCTGGAGAACCATAGAGAAATACCCCTTCCGATTAACGTATGCGGATGCTGGGTGGGGTGGTGCCAGAATAGGAATATGTCCCACCTATTGCCCCTCCACAGTTAGGGAAACCCCTTTGTGCAAAGCCATCCACACAATGTCCTGCACGTTCTCCAGAGTCACGGTTCTTCTTAGCAGGACGCAATTAATGGCCCTGCAAACTTGCATTAACACGATTGCAACGGTCGACTTTCCCACTCCAAACTGGTTCCCGATCGATCGGTGGCTGTCTGGAGTTGCCAGCTTCCAGATTGCAATAGCCACCCGCTTCTCCACTGGCAGGGCAGCTCTCAATCTCGTGTCCTTGTGCCGCAGGGTGGGGGCAAGTTGTCCCATGAAAGTGGCTTTTCTCATCTGAAAGTTCTTCAGCCACTGCTCGTCATCCCAGACTTCCATGACGATGTGATCCCACCACTCAGTGCTTGTTTTCCGAGCCCAAAAGCGGTGTTCCACGGTGCTGAGCATTTCCGTGAATGCCAGAAGCAATTTAGTGTCATACGCATCAGGCAACTTGCTATCATCGTCGGACTCATCACTTTGGATCTTAAGGAATAGCTCAACTGCCAAATGTGATGTGCTGATGAGACTCGTCAGCATACTCCTCAGCAGTTCGGGCTCCATTTCCCACAGAAATCACACTGCACAGAAACTGTTGAGTCAAGATGGTGCCAAACGTGGACGGAAAAACAGGGATTGCTGGGATGTGAAGCAATGCATCACAGGGCGTTAGGACAGGAAGCAGAATGACCCACATCCTCCGCCCCCTTCCCACAACCCATGACGCCAAAATGGGAAGAGGTGCTCTGTGGGATAGCTGCCCATAATGCACCACTCCTAATACCGCTGCAAATGCTGCAAATGTGGCCACTCTGCAGCGCTGGTAGCTGTCAGTGTGGCCACACTCCAGCACTTTCCCTACACAGCTGTACTAAGACAGCTGTAACTCCCAGTGCTGCACACCTGCAAGTGTAGCCAAACCCTGGGAAATTGTTATTCCTACACGTATAGCTTTGTTACCGTCCGAGACAGGGTAGAACTCAGTACCAGAACTGCTCACCATGTGGCTTTGGATCATGCTATCATTGTGCATGGTATAGCTGACATTTTATAGCCCATTTTGAATTTAATCTGCATTTTGATGTAGGGTTTTTTGGTTTTTTTTAATAGGCAGAATCTTAAACAAAGCCTTTTAGTTTGCCTACAGTAGAATCAGACTCCAAGGCTAAAAGGGACCATTGTGATCATCTGATTGGATCTTATGTACAACACAGGACAATGATAGCACATATTTCATTAGTGAGGCAATCGCACCTAACCCATGCTAGGAGTTGCATATAAATGGGCTGTGATTCAGTCTCCATGGACAGTTTTGATTGCAGCAATATGTGAAGCCATTTCAAGACTGTCCGGGGGGGGTGGGGGGGAGACACAATGAAGACATCTCTATCCTTTTTCATGAAGGAAGAAGATGGTGGATACAATACCTCTCTTGAGGGATTTGAGCCCATTTATTGGATGTGACCATGGAGATTCAAAAATATATATATTCTGTCATGGATCAAAATACCACAGTTATTTCCCACAAATGAACTCTGCGGCAGTTGCTGTGTTAATAGTGTTACCTTATCCTGAAGTAGAGCCTGTACTGATTACTGAAGAACATGTGCTTCTGTTTTACTGTTACTGGATACCTTAGTAGTCATTATATGGAAAAAAGCAAAGGGGTCTGGATTCAAAAAAGCTACTGAAAGAACAAGCTAGGAGCGCTTTCCTCTGACAATGGTGACATCGCTGTCCAGATCCATCCATGCTTGAGAAGGCACTGAACCAAAGAAATGAAGAGCATTTGTTTTTATTCTAGCAAATCTTGTCAGTTTTATTGAAGAATTTGGTACAAAATAATTTAATTCTATTGCCACCTATTCTTATCACTAGTAATTTGGATTCTTCTAAGTGTCTCTACAATTTCAAATTGAAAAAAATATATATCAATTCTTGAATTTGTTGGAAAGCATTCTGCTTAGGGTGACCAGATGTCCCAATTTTATAGGGACAGGCCTGATTTTTGGGTCTTTCTTATATAGGCTCCTATTATCCCCCACCCCCTGTCCCGATTTTTCACGCTTGCTGTCTGGTCACCCTAATTCTGCTCTATAAATACACTCTTTGGAAAGATGTATATTACCTGTCCAAATTGGCTAGTGAGTCTTAGAACTGGCACTGCTCTCCACTGCTGCTATCATTCTTAGTCTTCAGAGCACACACACATTCGAAGTCCATTAGCCAAATTCAAACGTCACTCACTTTGCTCCACCTGTATTCAAAAAAACCAGCATTCTGCATTGAACAACTACATCTGAGGAGCATTAGTATTCCATTGCCTTCACTTTGAAGAGGGAGGTCATTCAAGAGTGTATGTATTTCAAGGCTTGCTGCCTGAAGTACATCTATTCACACTCGTCTGATTAATTTCTCTTTAGTAACATAAGCACACATCTGTGAGCAGCAGTGACATCTTAACTGCTGCCTTTCTGAAAAGATGACACCTCTTTGGACAGAAAGGGTTGAAAACAGACATGCACTTATTTAAAAGCCAGGATATAATAATCACAGCAAGAAAGAAATTACTGTATCGAATGTCACTTCTCAATATAGTTAGTTAAGCCTTTGCTAAGTAATAGGTTGAAAGATACGCAATAGTAGATACAATAGTAGAAAACACGTATACACTTCTACAGCACCCATAGCCAGAGGATCTCGCAGTGCTTAAATGTTAATTCTGCCACACCACACCACAGAGAGGTAGGCAAGTATTCACATCCCTATAATGCAAACAAAGAAAAGTAAAATTAAACAACTCAGCCAAAAGTCACATGCAAAGCCTGGGTCACACCCAAGAATTTAATAGGCCAGACTTCCGAACTCCCAGTCCTGTGCTGTATGTACTATGAGGCCATGTTTCTCCCCTACTTTGTGAGATTATTTTAATGTTACAGTCAAGTCTGTGGAAAAGCAAACATGTAAATGCTTTAATTTGATCCCTTACTCAGAATATAAACCTGGAAGCTTCTTCCCTTCACTTCCCTTCTTTATTTTTAAAGGTTTCCAAATAAGGCAGCAACTCAAGAGTTTCTTTAAACTTTTAAAATAAAAGCAAATCTTAACCTACCCAGGCTCACAGCCAAATCCTTTATGCAAACCATTAAATAGTTGAAAGTGATCTACCACAGTTTGATGGTCAAGATTTAAAAAAAAAATAGGCCACTATTCAGAAGATACTCAAGTATGTGTAACTCACACTCAAAGTTATGCACATATCTGAGTGCCTTGCTGAATCAGGAGTTTACAGCACAACTCTATAATCTTCTCCTACACTCTCTCCCCCGACACTGTTTCTTCTGTTCCCACAGATGTTCCCTTCTCTCAGACTGGAAATAAGGTGTAAGTTTGTTTTTGTTTTTATCAGTTAGGGTAATTAATCACTGGAACAAGGGTCATGCTGGATTCTCCATCAATGACAATTTTAAAATCAAGATTGGATTTTAAAGATATGCTCTGGAAATTATTTTGGGAGATTTTGTGGCCCAGAACTGCCTAGCCACCCTGCTGCCCACTCATATGCCCAAGTTGGCAGGAGACACCCCATCTGGCAGTGCCATGGCCCGGAAAAGGGGCAGGCAGGGTCTTCCCACCACAATGCCCCACTAGTGTGGATCACAAGCTCCTCTTAATCAGCAAGTGATAAGAGCCAATGGGTTGGAGTGAAGAACTGGGCCCAGCCCCATGGGGCAGGAACCACTATGCAGAGTGAGCTCACTCTCTAGTCTCCCACCCGGGACCTCACCTCTGCACTGGGACCGAGACTGCAACCTCCACATACATACAGAACAGAGCAATCAAGTTCAGTCCTGTGCTCAGGAAATCAAGTGTTACAAAAATTGTACTATTACGTTCAGGGCCGTCCTTAGGACTTATGGTGGCCTAGGCGGGATTATTAAAACTGGTGCCCCTGTGCCTGTCTTGCTCTTAGCAACACAAACATAAGCTTACACTATTGGAAAACTTGCCACATGCATGTTATTAAAACCAGTTTAACATAGTTAAGCCACTATAATGCTGATGGACTAGCACTAAAGAAGTAGCACTATAGAAAAAATTCTGATTTGACAGAATGATGCAAATAATATATTTTTTTAATTTGTCAACATTTTATTGGAAATTTATATGAAGACGTATTGAAACAAGGATTTGTTTTTAATTAAAAGCAATCTTTCTGGCTTTTTGGGCTGCAAAATCAGTAATAATGTCATTGCATACAAAGACAAAGTGATGTCTGGTTTGATTGCAAGAATAGCAAGACCATTCAAGTGTTCCTGACTCGTAGAGCGGAGATAGTTTTTAATGAGTTTTAGTTTTGAGAAACTCTGTTCTCCTGATGCTACTGTTACAGGAATTGTCAGTAGAATACAAGTGGCAATGTACACATTAGGATATATGTCAACAAGTTTGCTGGTATGAGTAAACTGTACAATGTCCATCATCGATTTTGTATGTGGCAACATTGATGACAGTGTACTCAATTCTTCATACAGTTCAAGTCCATTTAAATCAAAACGATCGCTGTGCTTCAGGAGGCTCTCTAGGTCGCGGTCCCCAGCGCGGTGACTGTGGGTGCCATGGCGGCCACAGGGGCCTCTCAGTGCACCTGCGTACTGGCCAGTGGATGAGCATCCACCGAAATTCGACAGCATTTTGGCGGCGACGCCTCTGGATGACACTGCTTGCCGCCGAGAAGCAGCATCATCCAGAGGCGTCATCACTGAAATGCCACCAAATTTCGGCGGCATTTCAGCGGATGCTCGTCCACTGCCACAGTCCTTCGTCTGGTGCCCGCCAGACGAAAAAGGTTGGGGACCACTGCTCTAGGTTCTTGCACTCTGTCATTAGTTGCTCTTGTTTTCCTATTTCATTGAATTTAGTCTCGCTCAGCCCACCTACCAGCTGAGTGAATGGAACCCCAGGCCGACAGCAGGTTGAGTGGCTCTGCCGGGGTCTCAGCCGCCAGCTTGCTCAGACCACTGCCAGACTGGGGTTCCTTGGGGGTCCCCAGGCCAGCAGCGGGTGCTGAGTGGGGCCAGCGGCTGGGACCCTGGGTAGCAATGGGGCAGCAGCCGGAACCCCAGAGCAGCGGTGGGCTGAGCGGCTCAGCCCACCGCGGCATGCCATCAAAAATCAGCTCGCGTGCTACCTTTGGCACGTGTACCTACCTTTGCCAACTCCTGCTGTATACACTAGTAAGGAGATGAGCATATTACAGTTGTTGAAGGGCTCTATTTAGTAGTAACAGGGCTATAGGAAAGTCAGTCAACATTATTTTTTCTCTGATGAAAACTGGCCTACTCCCTTCCCCATACCAAACTTGTCACAAATAATTGTCAACAACTTAATTTTCTGTTTTTGGCTAAGATATTGATTTAAAAAAATATTGAAATTGAATTCAGGATTGTTAGAAAGCATTTTTGGAGAACAAATTTGTTAAATGACAATCTAAATGGTAACACAGCACTGCTTTCATGCTTGGCTCACCCCTCAGCCTGCTGGTCCATCAGCTGGAGTAGAGTAGGAGATAGGTGGAAAACTGCAGGACCCCAAAATCCACCTCTTGGGGTGCAGAGTGGCAACAGCAGCAGCAAACCCTTAAGTCCGATCACACGCCAATGGGCACCACCACCAGCCCAACGGACCATGGTGAAGTTAGCACAGCATCTAATCTCAGGGATGGGGCACCCATGGAGCCACAGCAGCTCATCCTGCCCTGTGCAGCTCCCCCCAGATGAGATGGATCGCTGCCAGCCCAGGGGAGAGACGCGCTCCCCACCTAGGGTGACCAGATGCAGATGTCCTGATTTTATAGGGCCAGTCTCGATATTTGGGGCTTTGTCTTATATAGCTACCAATTACCCCCACCTAGGGTGACCAGACAGCAAATGTGAAAAATCGGGAGGGGGGGGCGGAGAATAGGAGCCTATATAAGAAAAAGACCCAAAAATCAGGACTGTCCCTATAAAATAGGGACATCTGGTCACCCTACAGGTGAGTTCCTTCCTTCACCCCTTCCCAGAGACCCCAACAGCCAATCCCCTCCCTCAGACTGTGCTGCATTTGGTTCTCTCTAGGACCCAGCATCCCTGCTCTTACATGCTCCACTGCTTCCCGTCTGTCTGGGCTCCCAGCAGAGCGGTGCCCCCAGACCTAGTGGTGCCCCAGGCAGCTGCCTGATGTGCCTATGGCTAAGAACGGCCCTGATTACATTCAAGACACTCAATTACTTTTGCTCATTCTCATCCAGGTCTCATTGCAGAAGGAGCACAGATATGCCTTGGAGATAGATTTTTCCTCCTGCAAAAAAGTTACATCCTGAAATTTCATCTGAGAACAAAATGACTTGATCTCCCTCCTTCCCCCAAATCCCTAATATAATGAGCACATTCAGCAAAAATGGCTCCTTTCCCGTTCGTACCTTGTCAGAGATGATTCTTTCACACAGCTGCTTCTTTGATGTACCTCTGTTGTCTAATGCTAAACTATTCACGAACACACCAAGAACATTTACTAAGACAGAAACTGTTTGTTGCATGTTTCCATTTGAAGCCACTGCTGAAAGACTAGAGATATACACCACCTCCTCACTCAACAATAAATGGCGATGGGATTTGAAACAAGTGTCTCTTCAATAGAGTGTAGCCCAATCTATGAACTGTATATTAATCATATTGATTACTTAAGAATCCCCAGGTATCACTCTAGGTTTTGACAGGTTTTTGTCCCAAGATCAGGCCCACTATTCTTAAAATTACAGTTTAGTTGGGAATCCTGATGTGCACTGTTACCACACTGACACTATAGGAACCCTTCTGGATCATTGCTCCCTTCACCTACAGTGAGGACATCTGCAATTATTTTCATAACAGGCAAGCTTTCTATTGCTTGGATGAGTCTTCTCTGGAAGTCCTCTAGTGCTGGCATACGTCCATTGGCATGCACAGCCGGCTGTGGGGGACCAAAAGGTGTTGCAAAGGTTGTCAATATGCTAGACTATCTAGAGATGCACCAAAACCTTTTCTTCACATCAGACTGTATGGGTTCTGCAAACAGATCATCCACAGTGAGCCTTGGATAGTGGCATTTTTCAATGCTCAGTCCAATTCTCCCTACGGAATCACATTGCAAGAGGCCCTGTTATTAAGCTCAGGTCACAGCATTTCTTTTAACACTGGTGGATACAGAGAGGTTGGAATTGTCCCTTGTTGCTTTCCTGTGATGAAGGTCTGACCTTGATGCCTGAAGCTCTCGAACTCAAAGAGAGAGTCTGATGTCCTCACCACTGTCTGATGTGCCAGCCACCTCTTTCTGAGGCCCTTCCTCTGCTTTTGAACACACTGCTAAAATAGTTCATCTTGCCACATTCCTTGCAATGCTCTTGTAGTGTGGGATGCTTCTCCTTTACCTGCTCATGCTGGCTCCCACAGTAAGTGCACCGCACTTAGTGCCTGGAACCCTTGCCACGTGCCCTCCCTTGCTGTGGTCTTACTGCATGTACTTCTCTGCATGTCATCCCCCCTAGGGCTTTCATCCTCTCAAAGCTTCTACTGCACACCCCAGGTCTAAGCATCTAATCGGACATCACCTTCCCAGAGCAGCCCTCCCATAGATGCTGATCCCAAGTGCTGCAGACTATCCAGAATTAGGGAGTGTGTCAAGTCCTCAAAATTGCAAGTGTCCTCAAGGCAGTAACAGGTGTATCCACCACCCTTCCGACTGATTTCTAGTGATTTCTAGTGAAAAAATCTGTGCCACTCCAGGTTTGTTCTGCTTTGGGAAGCAATAGGTCCCTATGGCTCTTGGGACTGCTCTGAGGCAGTGGTGAGCTACAGAGTGGTGTAGGCCTCCCTGCCTTATGCCTTAATAAGGTAAAACCACTTCACTTTCCTGCTGCCATCATTCACCTGCATGGCCGGGTCTGCACAGAGCTCAAACTCCTTTCATTGGGTCCATCCCTGGGCTAGGTTTGTATGTGCAAAATCCAAGGCTCCAGACTGAGCTCCATGGCTCACACTTCCAGCTGCTGCACTTTGGAGAACTCATAGCTCCAACACTGCCACCATGATTCATTTGAAAACAGTCTGCATTCAACATCACTCTGTTGATCAAGTGGAACTTCATTATACGTTGTGGACTGCTCGGTCCATGTGTCTGAGTTGCTTTCAGCCTAACTCCCCACATCTCATTTCCACTGGTATCCCTTCAACAATGATCCCTCCAGGGAACAAGCGCCCTCCGGCTCCAGCGCTTTGGACAGGCTAGTTTGTAACCACTTACACATTGGGATTTCTAAGAGCTCCCTTGGGAGTCAGTCACTCCAGATGTCTTCAGCATTGCCTGGTGCTAGACAATATAAACAAACTGGAAAGAAGAGCAGCAGCAAAGTTACTTTTCTCAATGCGTTTATTTCTTAGCACGAGGAATGTAGGCGTCATAGCTTAGGAATGTATATCAAATCTCCTCCAGGACACCAGTTGCAGGATGATAGCTAACTGACATGGAAAGGCTCAGTCTACTTATCCACGCCTTCTTCCTTTACCAGTAGCTGCTATCCTTATCTAGTGCCTGATCCAAAGCCCCGCTGTAACCAGTTGAAAGACTACAACTGATTTCAGTGGGCTTTGGATCAGACCCCAGCGGCTAATAAAGCAAGCAATCTTTTATGGCATTCATCCATATCTATTTCTGATATGCTCTAATTCCATTTCGCCCCCACCCCAGTGTAAAAGGTATGCTATATTCAATGCTTTCCCTTCTTAGCCCTCAGACACCTAGAGGAAGGATGAGAAAAACTTAAGCTTGAGGTTTTCTGAAATTCTTCTTGGTAACCTCGACCTCAAGATTCCCATATTGATAGGAATTAAATATAATTCAAAGAAAACAGCACCACACACAAAGCAGAGCCATTCTAACCATTTGGACAAACAATACACAGAGCATGCCAAAATGATCTTATGAAAATTCCTTTGGGAGGTGACCTTTTAAGGCAACCTAACAGGATTACAGATTGAGTACTGGTACAGAGGTAGCAATTTATCTTCTTAACCTGAGACCGAAATTTCTCTTCCCAATAAAGTCTAACACTGTTAGGTATTCATTTGATTTGAAGAGACATGAGTATGTCACCCTTAATTGTGGAGATAGAGAATCCTTTATGTTTCAAGCATTATACTAAAAAACCTGACACTGTTCAAATGATGGATATAATGGATACATAACAGAAGCAATGTAGAAAGATTGAAAAAGATGTATTGTAAACATTCCCATTATGTTGGACAAGAATTTAATTTAATTTGAAAAAAACATTAGGAAAATTAAAAAGTAAATTTCAAGTCAATCTTCATTGCACTAAAACCAGAGAAACAAATGAAGAGGTTATAGAGAAGAGATACGGATTGTTTTTTGGTATTTCTCAATGGATCTTAAGAATTTTAGATTTTATGAACTCTCCGGATGCTCATCTTTCTATTGGTGTCTTTCACTGCATGCTGGCATGTTAGACTACATCATACCTCTTTTGGTTAGGGGTGGAGGTCTAGAGTGGGTGAGTCTATGCTGAATGGGGCAGCTACAAAGGACCATCAATAGTTGATTAACCTTGATCTAGCAGGACAATGGAGATTACTGATTGAAGACTACCGAGTTGCTCATGACACTTGTCTACTAGAATGAATACAGGGGGTTGGAGGAAGCAGCAGCCTAGAGAGGATTGGGGAGTGGAAAAACTCCAGGCAAAAGACAGGAAGAGACAAGGTCAGAGGTGAAAGTAAGCCGGTGCTGTCCGGTATGGCGTACCGGCAAGAGCCAATACACCATGCCGGACCGCATCGACTTCCACGGCGGGGATTGAAAGGGCTCTGGGCTGCTCTGGGCTGCTCCAGCAGCCGGGCTGGGGCCGGGATTTAAAGGGTTCAGAGCTCCCCGCCGCTGCCGGCAGCCCAGAGGCCTGTGAATCCCGGCCGTGGCTCCAGTGGCTGGGCTGGGGCCGGGATTTAAAGGGCTCAGAGCTCCCCGCCACTGCCGGCAGCCCAGAGCCCTTTGAACCCCGGCCACAGCTGGTTCCCCAGGGCCTTTAAATCTTGAGAGGCCACACCTCTTCTGGAAGAGGCCATGCCCCCTCAGGACTCCAGCAGTACCGGTAAGTCCTGTAAGTTACTTTCACCCCTGGGCAAAGTGTTACGAACTGTTGCTAAAAGGAGACTATCTAGTAAGGGGAGAGCAGAATCAAAGGAGAAATCTAGGTAGGAAGAGGAGAGGTGCCATGAGGATTCTGACTCTCTGAAGACTAATTAAGACCAAGCAGGTCCTCAGGAAAAGTGAGGAATTGGCAGGAGGATCTGGTATGCAGGTGTTCATTTTTTTTATATAAATCTGTTTGCTATAACTATGAGTTAAGTGTGCAGTTCAGAAAGGCCTTTCTAGTGCATGTGTTACTTGCTCTAACTGTCTTGAAGTCACCAAAGGGTTAAACTGTAAATCAGCATGCTCATGTGGGTAGAACTCTGTAGGGAGTGTGCTTAAACTACAGGGAGACTTGGGGATAGGGGTGTCAGTGCTGGTCTTGGGAGCCCCTCACCCCAAGAAGGGGTATCAGCAGTGGAGTGTCTCCCCAGGAATGGGCCTGAAGCACCACACTTGAGGACAGTGTCTTCAGAGAAGATCAGGGTTGGAAGGGATCTCAGGATCATCTAGTCCAACCCCCTGCTCAAAGCAGGACCAATCCCCAGACAGATTTTTACCCCATTTCCCTAAATGGCCCCCTCAAGGAGGGAACTCACAACCCTGGGCTTAGCAGGCCAATGCTCAAACCACTGAGCTAGTCTTGATACTGCTCAGCCCACTAAGCTTAAAAGCACATGAGATCCAAGATTTGGGTTTAGTACAGCAGCCTGGTGACAGTCCACAAGGAGGAGCTCAGCCCAGGCTGGAATATGTATACAGTGGAAACCATCAAAAGATGGGGGAGGAGGGTAAAGGGGGAGAGAAGAATACACAAATAGCAAACTAAGCGTTATAACAGCATAAAAGTTCCACACCCTATCTGGATCTCTTGGTCATTGCTCCAGAAAAGGGACTCCCCTCCTCAGACAGAACATAGACAGCAATGGGGCGGAGGGACCCCCCTCCCCCCAAACACACACACCATACAAGGTCTCACTTGTACATGACTAGAGTTCAGACGTTTTAGGTACATCACCAGTTAAGAACTGGTTTACAGACTGAAGAGTAACAGTCTTCAAACAATGGGAAATCCTTAGCTACATACAATACTATAAAATAGACCAACAACTTTCATTGCACTTCCTATGGGCCCTCCCTCGATGGAAGCCTCCCATTAATGTCAGTGAGACTTGGATCAAGCCCTGAACAGAACTCATGCCAGAATCTAGAGATAGTCCTTGTTTATTCCTTTCAAGGCAGAAATAATTTAGAAAAAGCTCATTTGTTTAGCAGTGCAGGGAGGTGACCTTTACTTCTATGAGCACTTGTCTCATGACATAGTAATATTTCTAATTTTTGGTTTCATTTTGCATATGTCCTTTAATAGTCTCCCTAACCACAGAGTTATTTTTGCTTTACCCTACACTTGTGGGATATCATCACTGCTACTTTTTAATCTTCCTTTGGTATCTGGTAAAGTGAGCATTAGCTGCATACACATGAGTTGTGATTACATTATCATAATGATGTTTTCCCAGTACATCCACATATAGTCACCTTTTCTCACCTTCACCCTGATTTTTCTACCACTTGATTTCAAATTGCTTTGGGTGGGTGATTAAGTCACCTGCTTCTGGAGATTTTGACAAATTTGCTCCTTTGAAAAAGAGTATCTTGTCACACTACAGAAGCAAGACATGAAAGAGGCGTAGTGTGTCAGTTAGGCCACTTCATCCATTGCCAGTGCAGGATTACTCTCATTAGTGCTCCATTGCCTCCAATAACGGCCCCTTCCTTTGGTAAACTATTCCCAAGTTTAACAGATCTTATGGTCACCTTACATACAGAATATCCTAAATTTTCCTGTTCCAAATTTCATCTCACTCTTACTTCTGCCCTTGTGTCACTTTAAAATAAATTTCCTTTTAGCCTTCATATTACTCCCTTTAAGCTTGTTAGTGGTCCCACTGAAGTATTTAAAGTTAAGCACACAGTAAAGCGCCTTATTGGACTGGAGCCCTTCAGAGGGCAGTGGGGAAAAAATACATCTTTTTCATCATAAAGAAGCTGATGCTTTGCAAAGACATCCAGTTTTACAGCCAAAACAGAACAGGATTTCAACTTGGCCTAGCAATATGCCTCACTGAAACACAGTGCACTCAAGAAATAATTTCTCTCTGGAACAGGGTTTATTTGACCAACTTATGTGTGTTTAAGAGTTGCTATGCACAACTGGGTTTGACTAGAGGTGATGAGTTCCTCCAAGATTCACTATGTGTGAAAACAGTTTAACAAGTGCATGCATTCAAATCCTCAGCACCTTAGTTATGCACTTTTGAGGAGATATGAGTTGATGTTATCCATGGAGAACTACTAGGGGGAAGTGAGGGTGTTTGGATTATAGCACACCTATCAGTGTATTAGTTAACAAGTGGCAGTGAGGTTGGGTATGAACTAGCAGTGATTTAATAGGTTTACTACTAGTATTTCTGAAAACCATCTCATTTGCTGATTTAGATAGAGAGCTAAAATATATATGAGATAGTTCTGTTCTGTGTTTCTGAAAGAAAACCATATGTTCAACCTAGAAGCTAGCTCCCTAGTCAAAACTGATGTATCTTTCACTATTTCAGTATTCCTGCACCATTCCTATCCATGGACTTACTAAGAAAGGCTTAAAACATGGATGAAATCAGTGTTTAATACCAATGCCACATGATCCCTTCTGATCAGTGAGTGGGATGAGATCCACAGTGATGGAGAATAGGCATCATTAGATGGGGAAAAAATAGGTGATTACATTAGGTTAACCTTGCGTGGAGTTGACCCTCAGTGAAAGATCTCAGGACACTGATGAAATACAATAAAAAAGCAAGCAGATTAACACAGATCTAGGTTGTACCCTCCTTTATAGACCCCATTTCCAATCCCATTTTGCCGAGTGCCAAGCATGTTTATTCCCAAGCCTCTCCTCAACCACTATTCGTTTTCTCCAAGACCAAATAAAAACCAAGCCTTAGTCTGTGAACGTTCACCTGGAGAGCTAACCTACTATAATCACCCAGATACCTGTACAAACATTTCATACACGAGAATCTCCTTTGATTCATTCAGAGTACAAAGTATGATCTGCATGCACCACTACAGACTGTCCAAACAAATTCACTCATTGCTTCTCAGAAACAGACTATTGCTTCCCACACCTGTTCTAAAAAGTTTTAAAAATTGATAGTCCACATGGAACCCAAACAAAATTCCAAGTATAAGTTTGACTACCACCATAGTACTTCCAAACACACACCATCCTCCCCCCCTTCAGAACTAAATATAGTCTGTGTTTTATTTCCTGAGAAAACAAAACCTACACAGATTCATTAGAGAGGCAGAAATAGCCACAAACAAATGAATTGAAAGCAGGAGTTATCCAGATCATGAAGACAAACAAGCTTCTCAGACATCTCTAGACATACCATGAAGAGCAAGCCAGACACAGGCAGTCTCACTCACCCCCAGAAATTAACAGATCTTGCATTCCAGAAGACTGCTTTAGCAATCTCTAAGGATACTGCATAGGATGCCTTCAAAGATTTCTTCAGAGACAAACTTTTAAAGTAAGCCATCCTCACACCATAATGTTTACTCTGTTTTTATTTTTAAAGGAAAACAAGATTGGAGTAACACTAGTCACACAGCTGTTGTGATGCTGCAACAGCTGCAACAGGCATTAAGCATGGCATTATAATAAGAAGAGTCTAAGCTTTCCAGACTCCTATGAAAGTAAACTTGCTACTTTATCCACAGATTTCAGAGTTACAGCTGTGTTAGTCTGTATCTGCACAAAGAACGAAGAGTGCTTGTGACACCTTAGAGACCAACAAATTTATTTGAGAGGTGCTTGCAGCAAGTCTCCTGAATAAAATGGTACCTCATCAGATATGGGAAAGCTGATATACCTTAATGCAAAGGATGGAATTCAAATCAAGATTTTTCCCCAGGCTTTATGAAATGGGGTTTGTGCATCAACAGCTCGGTATGGCTCTGCAGGAACATAAGAACGGCTGTACCGGGTCACACCAAAGGTCCATCTAGCCCAATATCTGTCTATCAACAGTGGCCAATGCCAGGTGCCCCAGAGGGAGTGAACCTAACAGGCAATGATCAAGTGATCTCTCTCCTGCCATCCATCTCCATCTTCTGACAAACAGAGGCTAGGGACACCATTCCTTATCCATCCTGGCTAATAGCCATTTATGGACTTAACCTCCATGAATTTATCCAGTTCTCTAGAGCAGAGTCGAGTAAGTTGCTTGAATTAGGCAATGGGGTCTTTCTTTCAGGAAGACTACTCTGTGCAGACACTGTTTTCCAGCCAGCAGTGACCATGTACTCTAGCTATTATATTAGAGAGGTAAACCAGAGTTAAATTTAAATAGACTCAGTTTGTCACTATACTAGGTATCAAACATTCTGAAAATTGACAAAGTAGTTACTTTTCAGAAATAAAAACAAAAAACCTCACATGTGTGTGTGTGGTGGGGGGGGGAAAAAAGCAGTAAAAGGCACTGGCATCCGCTGATTAGAACGCCTTCTGACTTCTTCGTACAACCAAAGCCACAGACATTATTTTAGGAATAGTTATTGAGCGTCTAAGAAAGAGTACAAAGCGAGTTGATGAATAACTACCCAGAGTTTAACTGAAGGTGTCTGTATAGGCAAGAAACCTGTTTTGTGATGCATCTGTTAATTATGCTTCTTGGTCTGCCCAATAAAAATATGGAGATGTTGACAAACTTTCCACTGAACACTCCATGCAAATAGCTCAGTCACCGACACTTTTGGACATATGCTTCAAACAAACAATTCTCATAGGCTGAGCAGCAGTAAATGTGTCACTCCGTTTCGAGTCTACATCTCCACGAAAGCCATCCTTCTCTTCAGTAGTTACAATAAAAAGCAAATATAGTAATAAATTGGAATTTAAGTATGGTTTAATAGTATGCACTGAGAACAGTCAGCAGAAATAGAGGCTAGAGGGACAGGTTGTCCAGTTCTGGGTCAATGGTTTTGCCATTCATCCAATTGCTATGGGATCCAAAGGCCAACATTGTACATGGAGTTCTTGTCTCCAACTGTTAAATCAATAAGCATTCCAGCCATGTTTCATTGATGGGCTGGTCCACAAGTTCCTGAAAGAAACTCCTTGTTACAGTTCTTGAAGGTAGTACTAGGCCAACTCCTGGCATCTTATAAAGTTTATCTACCTCTCTGGACACTAAAAATATCCCAGGCAGAAAGTACATCCTTGGAGTTCCAAAAAAGATGGAAGAGATGCATTTTATGAGGAAGCCAGATTGCAGCCTTCCTGGGAAAGACAGAGCACACCCTACATCTCCCAACATGGCCCTCCTTATATGGTACAGCATGAACATGGTGCTAGTTCAGCTTTAAGTCATGGGATAAAACCCTTCCAAGTAGTATATTTAATTCAAATTTGACAAAGTGTGTTGCTTCCCTCCTTGGTTATGGCCAACAAATACTTTTTCACAACATGGGAGATAAAGTTTTCCTGCCCCTCAACCTTTCCAGAAGAAGGTAAGACTGGCCATTACTGGGTCAGACCAAAGGTCTGTCTAGCCCCATATCCTGTTTTCCAACAGTGGCTAATGCCAGGTGCCCCAGAGGGAATGAACAGAACAGATAATCAAGTGATCCATCCCCTGTCGTTCATTACCAGCTTCTGACAAAGAGAGGCTAGGGACACCAGCCCTGCCCAATAGCTATTGCTGGACCTATCCTCCATGAACTTATCTAGTTCCTCTTCTAACCCTTTTGAACCTTTCCTCTACTGGAGGATGAGCTATGTCACAGCCCCAACACAGGTGTAATTTGTGGAAGTCCCTTGTTAAAGTATTGGCAGCACAAACCACTGGTTAACTAGTAAAGAGGTAAATAGCAGAAGTATTTTACCTAAGAGTAAAAATGCTCATGATTTAGATGCTAATGCATCTCAGAGAGAGATACAGCGCCTTCGCCCTTATGTAGAGGTAGGTGTTTGGTCACAGAAAACTCATTCTGCATGCAGAGGGCTTATATAGAAGTGGCATTCATGGATTTTTTTTGCAACAGGATAATTGTACTGATTGAATTTTAAGAGTTAGAAATAAGGAGGGAGTTAGTCCAATGTTAATAGATGCTCAACCTCACTTTAGAGGAAGCAGCCAAATCTATTCTCACATCCCAGAGCAGGATCGATAATTGGTTTGTTTTAAAATAACAGATGATAGAGGACACTTAAGAAGTTGACTGAAATTTCATAACAAAAGTTTGCTTAGATGGGAAGAAATGATAATTATCTGGATTATTGGGTTCCTTGACCTCCAAGGATCCCCACATGCTTGGCAAATGAGTATCTTCCCACCGAGAGCTACATGGAACAAGAGACACTAAAAACACTGACAGTTTCTTTTATCTGCAAACCCAACGAGATAACTATATAAACTTCTTTTCAAGGGGGGGGGGTGGGCAGTAGGGAGAAAGAATTAATTCTGCAAGCTCACTGGGACATCTGTATGTTTAGTGGGATGAGTTGTCCTTTGGATTATTGTCCCTCTGGTTACAGCTCTGGCAAAGTCTGCTGCATTCTCCCCTACTGGAGGAGGGTGGGGGCACTAGAGCTAGCAGTAATCATTAACAGACATGACAGATTTTAGCCCACCGAGGAGAAGAACTATGCCGGTCAGAGTAAGTGTTTGCGTCCTTGGCCATGCCTCTTTAATCTACATGATCCAAGTTCTTCCAGATGGGATGTGCCCACCACTTTTGATCTCCATGACCTTGTCTGGATTTTTGCATCCTTGCAATCCAGAACATGGAGGAAACAAAGGGGAGAGAAAGATCATGTAGATTTGCTCTAATTCATTCATGACTAGCTAACACGGTCTGTGTTTGCACTAGGTGCTAAGTGATCTTTAACAACATGTTAGCTAATACATTTGCAAAATGCACCTCATGTTACTAATCTAGAGAAGGCCTTTAGGGCTATAAACCTGCCTTTTTATAACATTAACAGTAATGTGGGATCAGAATGCCTTCCATGAAACAAATGAAATGCCCTTACCAGCCCTGTTGGCAGGGATAAAGCTCTAATAATTGTTGAGATTGGGGGTTAAATATACTAAATGGAAGCACTCAAGGGATTACTGGAGGACAGCTAAAACCAAGAGTGGTCCTTATTTTATCCAGCAGAGAGTCCAGGAGTCATGGCCCAAAGCTGTCTCTCTGGCAGACAGAAGAATTCCGCCATCAGTTTTATTCAAATGGAGGATGCATAGGTGTACCCTGTGATGGCACAATCCAGACTAATGAGAACTGTGCATGACCCATACCCTGAAGCCTTGGGTGCCTTACAGGGCCTTGCTGAAGTGGCTCCCCACTCGGGGTGGTCACAAACGGCCATCCAGCATGCAAGACAGGGACAAAAGCCTTCTAGCCACCCTTATACTCTGGCTCTCACCAGCCTGGGTTATATTGCAGGGTGACCCCAAAGCACACCTCAAGTTTTAGATTTCCCTGCTAGCCTCAATTTGAGCAGGGCTGTGGTGTTGGGAACCTGTGTTAACATACAGGGAAATCCTAAAAATTTCCATACAATGTTGCCACACATTTTATCAGGACAAAAAACTGACCAGCAAACTGAGCTTTCAAATGATACCTACAAGACACACCTTGTACAAAAGTTATTTAACAGTATGTAGGGTGTGAACACAAGGATATATTCTGTCACAATAGGAAAATGTAACAGGCATTTAGTAGGATTGCCAGTAAAAATTCATACATCAGTTTTCTGCAGAAGAGGAAATTACAGATCTACCATCTGGGTCCTCAGCAACCAAAAGTATGTGTGGGAGAAGTGAATGAGGACTGCACATTTTTGATCCAAGTATTGGGTGATATGGGACCTAATGATTCAGCTTTTATTAAAAACCTAGAGGTGGATTGAGGGCATAGTGACCTTGGTCAACATGGAGCCTTATAGGATAAAGGAAGATAAGATCTATGTACCAATTTAGCAGTAAAACTGGCTGAAGTCTGATCAGCCAGCTTCCTGCCTCCATCTCAGTTGCCAGATGCCAGATGGAAAAAAAAAAAAAGTCATAGCTGGCCAGCCATGGAGAGCTCTGTTTGTAACAGTGTGCTTAGAACCACATTCTATTACATACATCTGCCCCTGTGGATTTTTAAAGCCCTGATCCTGTGAAGATTTAAATGTAAGCCATTCTCATGTATGCTATGAAAGTGACAAGAGTGGTTTTTCTAACTGAGATAGAGCCAGGGCCAAAGCAACCAGGATTAAACTTCACTTGCCTTCTGCCCCACTGTTTCTGAAGCATGGTTTTCCGGCAATAGATTCCCCATATTACAGAGCCAAGCAGAAATCCATATCCAGAGAGCAGTGTGCACTTCTTTAACCAGCAGCTCTCTCAAAGAGAGACTTTAAATGTGCTTATTCTCTCTAAGCCTTGTCCTCAAAGCTATTTCATTGAAGAGTAAAATCCTGAGCCTTCTACTAAACCTGGAAGCAGGCTGGACCTACAGAGTTTAAATCACCACCAACTCTGGATTTAAACAGTGCTGATGTCACAAAAGCAAGACCCTTGTCCATACTGTTACCAAAGTTGTTAGACTGCAAAAGACTTTATTTGCTTGAATAGTAAATATGTTATGCTGAGCAAGATGGGTACAGTACTTTAAAAGAATGGCACATTAGCAGAAGTAGACCATAAGCAGCAGTCTTGGTTTCTATTTCATATTCTATGCATCCAATGCTGTACTTTTTATTTTAAGCATTTAAGCTGCTCTTCAGCCTCCCTCCCTCCCCCCCTCCCCCGCCAGAATACTCCTGTTCAATGCACATGGAGGCATATTTTGTGCTTGTGTCAGCCACAGTGATCTTATACCTACATCACACTGTAGGTTACAGTGCACTGATGTAGCACATGTGCCCATAATGTGGGAGCCCACAACAAAACTTGAGTACAATCTGAATGGAACATCTTTCTAAGAGGTAGATTTCTCATCTAGTGCTGAACGCTGCCTGAACCTGCAAAAGGTTGGCCTATTCTCTGGCACTGACAGAGGAGTGGGTGACATGTAACAGCTCAAGATGAGACCAGTTGATGAAAAAGGGAATTCCAATATAAGTCTCCTAGCACTACTTGTGATTAAATCCCTGACTTTCCTTATGGTGACTAATCAAAGCCCTCGATCGGGCAGATATTTACGTTATTTCTAATTCCACTAGCGTGGCCACAGAAATACTCGAGAATTAGTAGCAAGATGAGCTGAAGCCACAGCTCAGATCTGTGTCTGAATATCCCAAGAGTTCAGGCAAGGGTGGGGTGTTTGCATCCTGGGTTTTTATTTTAATGTTCATGATTGTTTTATAGATCTTCTTTTGCATGGCAATAGTGGAACAGTGAAAGCAATGGCATGACAACAGGTGGCTCTGAAGGTCTCTTATCCAGTCCAGAGCAGAAGGAATAACCATATGAATGGCTGCGATTCCTCCAGGGTGAGAATAGATTGTATTTATAAATCTATTGCCCATTCTATTAATTGACACTCGTGTCTAGGTACCATTTGTTCTATCCATTTATTTGATAGCTAGACAGCGCACTCTTGCCTGGAAGAGGCACTTTGTTATACTTCTTAATATTAATACTAAAATATTTTACTTAATTAAGGAACCATTTTGAGTGTAAAAGAATCCTCTAGAAGCATTCTTCTTGGAGTGGTATATCCTGTAATTTGGCATTACTCTGCACTTTAGAAAAAAAGTGAATTGTTGCAGCATGAATTTTTCTAGACAAATGAAGAGTATATGAAAAAGGTTTTCGTGTATTTGAGATATCTATCATGATTTAAAGTTGTTCATCCCTCCAAAGTATATTTTTTGTTAAGGATAAGAATTCTAAAAATCCCAAAACTAGAGCCATGATAGAATACCAGTAACACTCAGACATTCAAGCGTATTCATATTCCAATAGCAACTAGAGCCCTGTGATCAGCCCCCCATTGTGGTAGGATTTAGATGGGCTCTGTCCAGAAGAGATTACTATCTAACTAGATAGAAAGTAGGGCAAATGGGAGAAAGAAGACAGCCCCATTGAAGTGAATTGCCCAGTTTTGGGTGGGAAGTTTCCTTCAAATCTAAAAGAGGTACCATTTTCATATGGTTTCAGATTAAAAACAAAGGATGGATGGGAGGGGAGGGAAGATTTAAGCTACGTTAGGACCTCTGCAGTATTTTCATTTTCAAGATCTCTTGTAGGACTCAAAATCCAGAAACTCTCTGTAATTTAGGTTCCAGTTTCTAGGCAACTGGTGAGACACTCATTCATAGCTGGCTGAATTGCTTGTAATGTCTAAAGTAAACAATTATTTACACCTCTACCTCAATATAACGCTGTCCTCAGGAGCCAAAAAAATCTTACTGTGTTATAGGTGAAACCACATTATATCAAACTTGCTTTTATCAGCTAGAGTGTGCAGCTCCCCCTGCCTCCTGGAGCACTGCTTTACGGCATTATATCCAAATTTGTATTATATCCGGTCACGTTTTATTGGGGTAGAGGTGTATTTCACTGCTGGACACCCAGAAATTCCCCAAACCTTAGCGTAAGAAAAAAAAGTGTACCTTGAACTGAATGTGTAGGCAGATACTTTAAATGCTTATGAATTTACTCTGGGTAAAAACAGGATGGTTTTAGGAATGAACTGAGTATTGGATAGCGTAAGTAGGTACAACTTCCTATCTCCCCAATCTAAACAAGTCTGCAGGCTGCTAGAGCCTCAGGTAGCATCACCCTGTCTGGGACCTGGTTCATTAAGATGAAATAGTTCTACAGGAAGCCACAGCCCAAAGCTTTGTCCTCAGGCTAGGTTTCACCCAGGACTCCTTCCTCCAGACCCATCTCTTTCCAGCACTAGCTCTCTGCCTTGTGGGTAAGTGAGCTGGCTGAAGCAGAGAATCAGCGTTAACCCATTCAGTGCTTTCTGGCAACAGCATTCCTAGCTGGCATGGTCAGATGAGGTAGGCAGACACTGCCAGCCTGTTACATAGGGCTGCAGTTCAGCACCACCTGGCGCTTCCTTTCCCATCTAGCCAAGCCCTGTTACCTCTAACACTACAGGAAAGGCAGGTCTGGTAGTGACCCTCTGAACTACCAGGCTGAGATCCTGGAAACAGTAAACAATTTTCCCCTTTTATTTAGTAATGTCTAAATCCTGCCATGGGATATACATAGAACAAGTTTCAGAGCAGGGCCTTACATTATGATCTGGGGGTGGTCCTTCCTCCTACCAATTTTCTGCAAGTTTCCTTCAGAGGCAAGGGACATTTAAAAAAGTGAAGAGATTTAGCATCAGTATCCAGGACATGGATACTCAGATACTTCTTGGGTCAGCAATGTTGGATTACAACCCTTGATATCGCTCCTGCAAGATTTCCAGAGCTTCCTTTTCAAAAAAAGGAAAAGGCGTTTTGGCAGATTTGTACTTCCATTAAATATATTTTATTGGGTTCCAGTCCAAAGGAGGTTGTGGATTCAAGAAAGGACCTTTGGTAACAATGCTACTAGAAACGGGATATGCAATAGCTGGCTTTTACAAAAGGACAATCTCAACACTAGTGGCATGGAGAAAAAGTATGTGAAATCCTTACCATGGAGTTAGCCAGTCCCCATGGACACTCCAGTCTAGTTTACTACCCAGACAAGCTTGACTCTGATAGACGGTCCCTTACATCAAAAAAACAAAATCACAATATTCAGATTACTCCCAGTCCCAAAGGACCATGCACATACCCCTATGTCAATCGCACCCTAGATCTCTCAAAGATGATACTTACCAGGGCCTGCTTCAGGCACTAGCGAACGAAGCAGAGGGGTGGTGGGGTACGGGCTTCTGCCCAGTGGGGAGGGAGGTATTGGGTTTCAGCCCTCTGGGGTACACCTGTCAGGGCTCCAGAAGGTGTACCCTGACTCTAATACCTCTGAAGATTGTTGTATGCAGCTCAGGAAGTTTGGCCACCCCTACAATAGCTTAACACCTAGCCTCCCTGCCTAAAACTAGTATGGGAATTAAGAGTGGATTAACTCGTCAATTACCGATGATGTATTTTAAAAAGACAGGTAATTCGATTGTTACTGGGCTAGTGAATGCAATAGGTAAATAGAGACAAACAGTACTAGATTTTTATTTATACAAATTAATTTATCTGCATAGCTAGCTATCAATATAAGCACTTGGGTTAACATTGCTATCACAAATATAATTACAGCTCTCCAACCATAATGCACATCCATCAGCCAGCTGCTGGCTGACAGGAGCTAAGCAAGCCTTTTACCCAGTTCTCCCCCATCTCACTAGCTTTCTGACTGACCCATAGTGAAGTAGGGGTTTCATATCATATGCTACAGGGTTGCTTTTCCACACAAATCAATGATTTGCAAGTTTCAGAAAGTTGCTTGATAACTAGGGCCAGCTATTGACCTCAGGACAGTAAATTGGCATTGCCTCACTGAGGAGCTGCCTCTGGAGTGTCAAGACAGGGATATAGATTAGAGGGACTCTTCTCTGCCTGAATCTCTTCTTTGATGCAATAAGGGTGCCTTCTGCACACATTGGTGAGCCATGCGGTTTAGTGGCTGGAGTAGGAAAGAGGAAATTAGGGGGATGTAGTTCTAATCCAGATTGGTACTCTGATCTGGGGCAAGTCACTCTGGCCCACATCCACAGAAGTTATTTGCTTCCCACTTACTTCCCTTGATCTTTAGGAGCCTAAGTACCTAAGGAATGGGCCTTTCCCATATCATAATGGTTACTATTATGGCTGGCTGAATAATGAAAACCTCTATTCATGAATAACTGTCAGCATTCTCAGCAAGTGGCAGGTGGCCAATTTTTTAACCAGTTCATATACTTGGAACACTTTTCAGAGGGGGCTGAGAACCTCAGATGAAAGAGACTGATCAGCCCAATTCACAGCTCATTGAAACTAATGGACAGTCTCCCACTGACTTTGGATCAGGAGCTACATATCTACAAGTTATTACTACACTATATAATGTGGTGCATTTTGTCTAAGGATCTGGATCCAATCTTTGTTGGATTTGAACCAAAGCTGCTGCATTCTCATTGAGAAGGTAACACTGATGACGGTGTGATGGCCTATGTGAAACAAGTTAATAGTCTCACTCTCGTAAAGATGTGTCCATATTGCAAGCCAATTAATCTCATCTTTTGGTTCTATAACCAGAAATGCCAGATATTGTGTGTTTGAACAGAACTACCTGTTCAGCTCTCCCAGTTAGAATCCAAGCACATTTGCATCATATATATTATTGAACCACTAGATTTCTGTCTACTGTATAGAGTTTGTCAGCATGTGATTCCTGGTGGACAAAAGGAGACAAAGTTAGAACTTGAGCTGGGAATAAACTTGTTAGTAATTTGTTGATTTAATTACCTCTATTTAAGAAGGGCTGTGATTCCATATACCAAGACATTGGTTAGAGGGAATGAGGCTTTGCACTTTGTTGCCCATTGCTGTGGATAAAGAGAGGAATTAACTTTTGTCAGAACTGAAAGCCCCAAACTTTCAAAAGCAATCAAGTCATTAAAAATGGGGGAGATCTGGAGGGAAAACCGGTTCCTTGGACAAAAGATTGTCATTGGTACTGACAATCCAGTTCACGGAGTCTCACAGAAGAGACTGGAAGGAACATTAAAAATCATGCTAACACACATGCTATTAAAACCTCTAAAAAAAGTGTGTATGGCCTCTGCATTCAGACCCAGAGACCATCCGGAGCAAGTTATTTCCAGCGACATGCAATATTTTATAGCTATGATTGATTATTGCTCAGCCTTGCCCCCAAACTAAAAAAAATGGTCCTTGCTGTCGCTTACACTTGATAACTGATTGACATATCTTAGAATGTCACGCTGTTCTCTTTTGAGAGACAGAACATAACCCCTATGAAAAGCAGGGTTCCCAGACAATGTCCTTTGCCAATGTGTGGGCAAAGCCTTAAACGGAAGTTGATAAAGTCTGCGCCGTTGTCAGTCTTCCCCAAGGCAAGGCTCTCCTGGTCAGCAAGCTTCCCATACAAGCTTCAGTTTCATTTCCATGGGAATTTTTCATGAATAAGCACCATAGGAGTTGGCTCTGGTCATATTACATGAGATTTTCAGAAACTTATACAGGACCTTTTTAAAACCCCAACATTCAGATAAAATTCTTCTGGACAGATTGTAATCTTACTCACAGGAGGAAGCAGCTGCCCTACTGACTTTAGTCAGACCACTTGGGGAGCGAGGCGCTACCCAATGTGAATCAGAATATCAGACTCTGGTTCCTCCATTGTAAACAAAGTCAACTGTGGAAGTTGGGAAAAGTGCAGACATCTTAGTCTGACTCTTGCTCTTCCTGGAAGATTAACTCTTCTGTTTAATAACATGAGACTTTAATACAGGGCCTGAGTGAGTGGGAAAAACTGTGA
The DNA here is from genome assembly GCF_025201925.1 of Gopherus flavomarginatus. NCBI lineage: Eukaryota > Metazoa > Chordata > Testudines > Testudinidae > Gopherus > Gopherus flavomarginatus. Next base: position 17,680,559 of record NC_066626.1, on the reverse strand, counting down.
GAGGTTATTTTGACCTTGTGTTAGATAAGAATGGAACGCAGACTGTAGCAGAAAAATTGCTGAGAAAAGTGAGATATCAGGAAGGAATATGTATACACAAAATGCAGCTGTTGCTCATTATTGTATATAACAAAAGGTATAAAAGTTTGCCCTAATTGTTTTTCTAATGGAGACCTGCCTCGGGAGGGGAACCCCTGCCTGTGTGTACGTTTCCATGTATATTATAATTGCTTGAAATAAAGCTGCCTCTGGCTTGTTGCTTCAAACTCAGAGTGAAGACATTGGCTGTGTGGAAGAAAACAGTGCAAGCACTTTTGAAAATGCCACCCTTAGGAATAGATACTGCATAAAAATAGAGATATCTAGTACAATGTGATCCTGAGAGACTTCAGGCGGTAGTATAAAAGTCATCATATATACAGATCATTTATTTTTGTTGTATTGGAGTAGCACCCAGAAGCGCCACTTGTAGGCCAAGCCCCTGTTGTGCTAGGCGCCATACAAAGCTAAAAAAAGAGATTGTAAGCTCTTTGGGGAAGGATCTAAGTAGACTCACAAGATAAATGAATGACTCCCCATTTATCTCACACACACAAAAAACCATGAACCTCAGCAGGTACACATCGTGTTTAAGGGAAAGACCTCTCTGAACTTGTCCATCCTTCCAGGTGATACCAGATTAGTACCGTTTCAGTAGAGTTTGCTGTGCAATAGCTAGATCTGAGACAGTGCCTCCATCTTGCAACCCACCTGTTTTAGCTTGCAACAGAACTCCCACCTTAACATAGCAAGCCCAATTCTGCAAGCATGCCACAAAGGATATCCTCAAGTAATTTTTAAGAGAATCCTAATGAACACAATGTGTTTACTAGACAGAGCTTCAGAGGCCAGATAGAATTTTTAAATACAGCGACACATACATAGAGCAGCTTTGAACATTTATCAGACTCATTAATGGATCACGCTTTGATTAGTCATTGACCAGGGCAACCATATATCTTTCTTGCTTCAATGAAAGCACTACACAGGATTCCCAGAGACATAGGGCCAGATCCTCAGCTGGTGTGAACTGGCATTGAAGAAACTGAAGTCAATGGAGCTGCACAGATGTACATCAGTTAAAGATATGGCCCAGAGATATTAATAATATAGTAAAGACCTGGTGGTCTTTGATGGGCACCAGCCCTGCACCCCAGTGCCAAATCCCTGGGGATAACTGCCAGCAGGCCACCCACTCAGCAACCTGGGCATTCTTTTCAGGTGGGGGAAGGAGCAGAGAAGCCATCTGTTCTGGTGCTGCAGGCTAAGCAGGCAGTATCAAACACCAGCTGTCTTCTCCTTCTGGCTGCCTGCCTCACTTCATTTTCCCTGCATGCAGTCCCACTTGTCTATAGCAAGCAGCTTTAGGGATTGCTTGGTGGAGGTAGGGAAGAAGTCCATGGGGATTCAAAGGATGAAGACCAGTGGTGAGGGAGAGAATAGGGGACACACACCTTCTTACATAGTGCCCCTGAACCATAAGGCCAGCCCTGGACATGAACAAAGTCCAAGAGACTGCACACAGCTGGAAAGAGGTTTGTGCAACATCTGTACACAGACTTGGTCAAGAAATACATTTTTGGCCATTTCCATCAGGATTTGAGATGTGATGCTCTCACTGAAGGGATTTTAACTATTAGCATTGTTAGAAGGAACACTCCTCTACCTAGGTCAGGACCCTTATACCAAGAGGACAAATGCCATTTCAAGGCACACAGGGAGGGTTTGTCAAAACCCTACAGAGCTTGAGTTAACTGAATCAAAGTCCACAACTCCCTTCATCTGCCAAGTATCAACTGTACCAATTTTTCCACTTGTATGGTAGCATGCCTTTAAAGTTCCATAGTACATGCATGGAAACATTACTTATCTGTACCTTGATCAAGTATCAGTATTATGAACATTGCTACAAGGAATTAAAGACCCAATTAGACTCCCACTGAATGGAAAACTTGTTGATGACAATGAATATTGAGTGGGCCCCAACGTGGATAAATCCTGAGCATCAGTGGAGATGGCTGTCCAAATCCTGAACTCCTGACTGACTTTTCACTCGCTACTCAGAGGCAGAGCTCCAAGCAAAAGTCAGATTTTTTGCCTGAGTAACCAGTTAGGGCCAGGATTTTCAGAAGAGCCTAAATTCCTTTGAATTTCAAGATGAGCTGGCACTTAAAACCAAAGTGACTAAAGGAGTTAACTCAAGCTGGAATTTTCAAAGTGCCAAATTCTGCTCTGATACTCAAACAGGTCCTATTGACTGCAGTGGGAGCGACACACAAGACTAGCCAGCCATTCACTGATTGTTAGTAACGTGGGTATAAGTACAAGACATGGACAGAAGACTTGTACTATCAGATACACACTGCAGCATTGCTAACACTAATAGGTTGATTTGTACCATCATTCTGCTTAGGAGAGGTCTTGCCTTCAGGAAAGCATAGAATGATCTCTCCTCACAGGGATGTCCAGTGTTAAATAGTTTCAAATGCACACTCTATTAATGCACCTCGATAACTTAATTACAAATTACAAAGCAGAAGCCAAAAGCCACTGTGCAAATATCTATATTCATGAATGGGATATAGTGTGTGTTCCCATATTAACAAGCATAGAATAAAAAGTTAAAATAATCACTGAAGGAAAATCTAAAGTTTTGGGCATTTCATCTGTTAGATGCTTAGCTATCTCTCAATATAATATAGTATAATAAATACCAGGAGATAAATCTGTGTGCTGTAAGATTCTGTCTAAAACCTAATAAAGCTAGATACAAATCCCAAGTTATCAGGGAACAAAACCAGGAGAGAATGTATTTAAAAACAAAAAAAAATTGTGTTTTTTTTGTTTTTTTTGTTTTTTTTTTTTTTTAAAAAGAGTCAAGAGTTAAAGGTGCAAAGACTCCACTCTGATTAGGGAATGAGAATATCAAACTCAGGTAATTTACCCCCTTGATGAGGAATTAATTCACTATACACAATTTACCTGCGCTAATGCTTTGGCTACTTTTTTAAAATATATTTAGATTTTTCCAGCACCAATCCAGGAGTCTTGATGCTTTGCACTTTACCCAAACTTTCACAACTTTAAGTTGTTTATACCTACAGAATTGCTCATTGCTCAATCATTCTCAACCAAAGTGCACTACATTACCCAGCTACATGTTGGCAACCTCTGAAGAGATTTGACTTTGTTCCCCTTGTGCGCACAGAAGTCAGAGCTACAGCAGTGAAAATGGAAGAATCAGGCCTTGAGGTCATGATTAGGGATTCCCCCCTCATGCAGAGAGGAAGGAATCTTTAAATGTTTAGGGCAGTAGCCAGGAATTTAGGAGACAGATTCAAATTCCAGCTCTGCCACAGATGTGATCTTTGACAAACCCTCAGTTTGTGCCCCAGGTTTCCATCTGAAAGCACTGTAAGAGCATTCCCTACCTCACAGGTCTGTACCTGAGCTAGGATTGTGCTGAGGTTGTCCTACTGTCTAGCTAACTTTAAACATATTATTAAGTCCCATTGACTTCAATGGGATGTAAGCAAGTGCTTTGCAGAATCAGTATTTCACCTACCAAGTATTTATTCCCTGGTCTAGTCCAAGAAAGACTGGCAAAAGTCCAGGAAAGTGATAGGAGGGTTACCTTCATCCTCAATGCTTCACCCCTGAAAGATGATCTCAGATCTTCAACTGGTGCTGCTCCACTGACTTCAATAGGAGCAGAGTTAGGCCAGTGCTGAGTGCTTCTGAAAATCCCATCCAGCATGCCCTGTAATGGAGGAATTTTTTGCTAAATATTTGCATAGCATGAGACCCAGTGGCTCACTGCGCCAGTGAGTGTTTCAATTGCTTTATTAACTGTCAATGTTAGTGTTTTAGAAGCTTTGCTGTCACAATTCAGACTAGTGGTCGAGGCACTTGTCAGAACCTACATTGCGGCTGTCATGTTTACACTCAATTTGCTTCCAGTGGCTACTCCTCACGGTCCAAAGAGCTTTTAATTCCTACAAGCAGGTTTTATTTTCAAATGGTTCATACCATCGTCACACAGCCTTGAAAACATAGCATCCACCTTTCCATCCTGTAAACTAGCCCAACAGGGAATAGTGTTAAAACTATAAAGGTGTTTTATTTGTTGTCACTTGAAATAGAAATCCAGAGAGAGATTAGTGCTTACTTCAGATATCCTCAGTAGCTTTCTGGACAGATTTTCACATTTAAATTACATTGACAGGAATCACGCTGTTTTTGGTGGATGTACATGTGCTGCAGAGACCACCACTACAACTGATGTAATCATAGTTCTGTTAAGATTCAGTGGAGCTGCTCTGGTTTATACTAGGTAAGGATTTGGCTGCTGGTTCTCATTTTTAAAGACTAAATAATGGTTTTCTTTTTTAAAACCAAAGTGAATTTGTAACATGGTACTTTCAGGGAAAGGAAATGGTCTCTCCTATCTTCCCACTGCATGTATAATGCAACCAGCACTGTGAAGCATTATGCTATATGCCAATGGGAATGGTTTTCCGAAGTTCTGAATGCCAGTGTTTGAAGCACTGGTGGACAATCAATGCTGTTAGACAGTCTGGAGGCCAGATTTGCAGCTAGCATTAGTCAGCATTTCTCCCTTAAAATTAATGGAGCTATGTGGCTTTACCCTAGCAAAAGGATCGGGCCTCAGGTCTCATCTTCTTGCCTATGATTAACAGAGTTCTCTCCTTTTGGGGGTGGGGGGGGGAGCTAGTCATCCACTTATCCTCCATTGACATCAAAACTCTCTGAAGTTTGCTTCTCAGACAATTGGTCTCATCATATCCCAATTATGGAGGTAGAAATGAACATTTACTTGTACCGTAATAGCACGTAGAGGTGCCCCAAGATCAGCACCCAACTGGGCTAAGCATTTGGCATAAAGATAAGGCAACTTGAGCAAAATCACATAGGTGGTCAGTGGCAGAACGAGTCTTGTTTGAGTTGCAGTACAGCATCCTCTCTCCCGGAATGCACCATTACCTATTGCCATTTTAGAGACCCATCTTCATTTAAACCATGTCTGCTTCTCCTGTTTACATCCATCATGAAAGCAGCAGCATTCCCAGCCAGCACTGAACAAGCATACTGATTTCCTGCAGAACAGCATTAGCCCAGGCTACCAAGTTGCAGCAGTGCAGTAGAGCAAGTCTTCACACAGCAGGGTTCTGCTTTGTTGGTTCCATGTGCTACGTATTGTATTATAATAATAAATTTAGGACTTATTTCAGCACTGTGCAGCATCTTTGCATATCAAAGAGCTATTTATAAATAACCTCTGTTGACACAGATTAACTGACCTGAATATTCCGCTGTCTTCATATTTCTCAAAAATCTCTAATCTCTCTTTTGGTCTAGGCACATATTAAGAAACTGGACGTATTGAATGTGATATAATTTCAAATGAAGTTAAGTGACATTTCCATCTATTCTATGGATGTTGAATTTTGTTTAGATGAGGTAGCTGTTTTCCAGTGTGGGTAATGGGAGATTACCACTGTGAAAATTCATTTACTGTAATTTTGCATTTAAAAACTGATCAGTGCTTTTATCTGAAAGGACAGAGACATTTTCCTTTTTAATTTTAAGGCCAAATACAGTTGAGAACATTGCATTTCTAAGCTAGATATTCTGCACACTTATGTATAGCTAACAAATGTCTGATACAGGCATCAAAGATTCTGTATTTTCTGTGATATAAATGGTCAAAGTTTTCAAAAATGTCTAGTGTTTTGGGGTACCTCAGGTATTTGGTGTCCAACCAGAGAAACTGAATGAAGCCTGATTTTCAGCGAACAGGTGCTCAGCACTTTCTGAAAATGGGGGTTGCCTTAAGGTGTCAAGCTGAGCACCCACAGTTTTGGGGCACCCTAAGTCACTGGTGATTTTTGAACATTTAGCCCATAGGGTCAATCCCATAAAATGCTGGGTATTCCTGTTAGCTACCAAGTGCTGTTTGCTCCACCTAGAGTCCAAACTGTTGAAGGATATAAAGCTAGGGAGAAGTGTTGTTCCTTTTTCCAAATACCTGCATCATTCCTCTGCTGAGCAACAGTATGTGTGCTTAGTCCTTACAGCTCAGCTTCCCAGTGGAGGAGGAAAAACGTGACAAGCTTAGAATATGTTCTGACCCTATTTTGATCGACATGGTTAACAGTCCTGGAACAGAGAGCTGGGATTGCAGTCCAACACCAGTGGTTGGTTTGCAGGGAGCAACTGTGTCAGTTATTACACACACACACACACACACACACACACTGCTAGCACAGCTCCTTCAACTCAAAGATTTTATAGCAACAAAACCCACCCCCACAAGCAGATCTTCCAAGGCTAAAGACTGAGGGCAGGGCTACACTTGCAGATGTAGAGCACTTTGAGTTAAACCAGCCTTCACAGAGCGCAGTAGGGAAAGTGCTGCAATCTGTCCACACTGACAGCTACAAGCGCACTGGCATGGCCACATTAGCAGCTCTTACAATGGCCACAGAGAGCAGTGCATTGCGGTAGCTATCCCAGCATGCAAGTGGCTGCAATGTGCTTTTGAAAGGGAAGGGGTGGGGTGGAGTGTGACAAGGAGTGTATTGTGTGTATGTGGTGGGAGAGAGTGGGTTTTGGGGGAGCTGAGAGTGCACACACTCTCTCTCTCATGGTTGCAGAGCAAATAAGCATGCCAGTTGTCAAACTGAGCTTTCAAAGGGCATATCTGCATTTCTTGGTTTCACTGAGACTTAGTCTCCAGTGTCAGAAGTGAGTGGCAATTACTTTCCATCTAAACAGTCATCTTGCCATCTCAATCCAGGTCCAAGGATGGCTGCTGCCACTCCATCAAGTTGTTACATACTTGGGAGCAAAGCTTGACCATAGCCAGACATACTCAAAGCTTCTCCCACACCAACCTGATATGAAAAAAGTTATGAACCTCCTGGGGAGCAAACCCTTTGGTCCTTTGTACAGCTGTATTGGCCCTGGTGTTTGCTGCAGCTGAATGCTGATCTGCAGGTCTGGATGAACAGCTACCTAGACTTTGCTTGTTGACATGGAGCTGAATTCACCCACTTGTATTACTAGTGGCTACTCGAGCCATACCAACCTGCCATGTGTGTGTTCGCACATTAGTGAATGAGCTCTGCTGGACTTTTGATGAAATGCCATTGCTGTTTCGTCTGTCTGGAGATCAGATGTAGATGAAACCAACCTATTACATCTCCTACTGACGGATGTTCTGTTCCCCAACAAGGAACATATTGGGCCAACTCTAAGGTCTGCTCATGTTCAGGGGAGAAATCTAACTCCTGCATTTGGGGTGTGTGACACTGCAGCTGGTCTCTGGATACTAATTTGCTATGGTAACTCTAGCCCTGTCTGACAATAGTGCTACTGTCCCTGGACAATCAGCACTGCTAAGGATCCAATAATTACATCCTTACAGAGTGGAAACGTTGGTGGGAAAGAGTAATGCTAAGTACATTCAAGAGTGCAATCGCTGCGCCTGCCTCCATGTCCACTTGATTTGAAATCCTGAAGCAGGCTCGGATTACTCTCTAGCTCAACCAGGCAGCAGCTTAGTCTGGTTTCCTCTCCATGCCGCAATTGTGGGACAGCACTACAAAAAAAAAAAAACTCATAGTGGGAGGGTGCCCAACCAGACACCTGGAGAGTTACTTACAATGCCTCACCTCCCTTGGTACAGAGGCTGTCTTCTGGTTATGGAACCTGGACATGGAGCTCAGACCTCTGCATGCAAGAGGCCTCCCCAATCCATGGATTCAATTTGCAGCGTAACACAAGAAACTGAATTCATAACTGCACTTATAAAATGGAACTGCCAGAATTGAGCCTTTTGGGCACAGTGACATGTGTTGTTGTCAGCCATCATGGGATAGAGATGACAGCTGCATATGACACTGCACAAGAGGAAATACTATTCCAGGAAATCCACTGGTGTCCATAGAAAGTGTGGTCAGCAGTGATAAGACTACTAACCTGCCTCACTATCTCCAAGCAAGCCTCCTCAAACAGAAAAGGAGGGGATCTTTTGATAGTAACCTATACCCAGTGAGGTTTCTGCCTTCCTAAAGTTGAGGATACAAAATAACTCCTATATGTCCCATAGTCAATCTGATCCAAGCACTCTTTCAAAGCAGAGATTGAATAGTGGTCATAGAAGAGAAACTTGCACTTGGGTGCACATTGAAATACAGAATGGATCATCAGTAGATCAAAGTGATGTAGCCAAGACATCTCATGTATCTACTGTGTGACACAGGCAATATGCACTACCTCTCCAGGAGAAGTCCTATCAAATTCCTTAGTGAGAACTAAGAGTTATCCATAACTACCAGTTGACTCATCTTAGAGGTATGACTGGAAACACAGGCAGGCAGTAGCAAGACAGATTTAGTTACTGAGGCAACAAGCTATGATGTATGCCAGCTCTCGGTGACCATCCATGACAAGACAGTGTAGAGTGCCAACTTTAATCATAGTAGATCTGACAGTAGCCAAATGCTCATAGAAGGGGAATCCAGAGCGCTTGTTCTATGCTGATTACATAAGTGGAAACCAAGGGAGTTGATTTAAGAAGGATTTGCCAAAGGTGTTTCAAACAGGGGACCTTCTGCTATACCCAAGACTTACTTCACTCTACCCCTCTCATCACACCAGAGAGATCTTTTAGCCTGCTGGCCCCACTCCTTTGCTCTCCTACTTCACTTTTTCCAGCCCCATAGCTTTTTTGGGGAGTGATCTTTCTTCTACCCCAACAAAAGCAGCAAGGAACCAGAATAATCAAAAACAGTGTGAAAACCTGAAGAGACTCTCCCCTCAAAAAAATTTGAATAAAAATAAGACATTTTAGCCATATGACCCTGCTCTGAGGACAATGGAGCAGAGAAAGGAGGTCTCTGCTTTAAATAGCACACCACTTGTGTGGTGCAGTAAGCACACTGGGAATGCAGAACTTCATGGGGTAATGTTTCTGTGTCATGCAGTCCTGCAGTTTTCCATCCTCTTCCTGAAGCGGATATAGAGCATTGTTGTTGTTGTGAAGCCCCAACTGAGTTCAAAGTACCATTTTGCTAGGTGCTATACAGATAGTACGCGAGAGTCCATGTCACAGCAAGGGTACATGGTCAAATTTTCTGATCACTGTTTCTACCAGATACAGCAAAATATAAATTCAACTCAGGAAAAAAAAACTTCCTACTCTGAATTTTACTACAAATAACATTCCTCCAGTGTACTACATTATGGGGACAAAGACTAAGTTTGGCTAATTGTAGTTTTGATTGATTCAGAGAATTTGCAGTGTAGTGAAGAGATATCAGGGACATGACCCTGTTATATGGAACGGGGAGTTTTGGATTCTTGAGGCTTTCCTGTATCTAGTTTGAGAAATTGTATATTAAATTTGGCAGGTAACAGCTCTTACGTATAGCAAGATGTCCATGCTTATACTTCCTTGATCTTCCAGGCTCATAACTAAATGTGCTTTATATACGTGTCCCTTAGGTATGAAGAAGAGTTGATAGAAAGGACTACATGCATCACACATCTGAGGTTCATATAGTACACTCCAGAGGAGATGTCTATTATATTGCATGGTGGTACAAAACACTGCAGAGTCTTACTCAGCAAAGCAGCTCACTTCCTGAATGGAACAAGTTACAAGGAGCATGTAATGGTACAGACACACCCCGACTTACGCAATCATTCTGGAAAGCCTTGCATAACTTGAATTTTGTGTAAGTCGGAAACTTACCTGTACATTACGCAAAAATTTCCACAACTCAAAAATCCTATTTCTGGCTTATGGAACTTTTTCCATAAGTGCTAATTTGCATAAGCCGGGTCTTGTGTAACCCAGGGAGCATCTGTAGTCCAGACCCTCTCCACTGGCTTTCTGGCTGCTATGAGGTCCAATTCACTGCCAATTCTGGTCTTCAAAGACTGGCCTAATTCTTAAATTACCTCCTTGGAGCTCCATTCTCAACAGCACAAACTGAAAATATCCAGAGGACGTGGAGGCAAGGGATTGCCAGTGCTGGATCCCAGGCAGTAGAACACCCTAGCAGAGAAGATGTTTCAAGTGGGCTCTGCTCTGACCATCTTCAGAGCAGGATGCAAAACTTTTTGCATTAGTCAGCACAATCTCAGAAGTTTATGGGCCAGATCTTCAACTGGTATAAATTGGCATAGAAGCCTTGGTATCAGCACAGCTACACAAGTGTAACCTAGCAATGGATGGATATAATTAGATCCAGTAGGCTGAAGTGCACTGATTATCAAATTTCATTTATCAAGCATGGCATTAATTGCAGTGTTTTGGTCTAATCCTCAGAGTGTCAGTTAGTAGAGAAACTGCCAAGGAATGCTTCTCTTTTTCTGACTAACAGAGGGATTGGCTGTCATTTGTGCTTACTGTAAGACAGGAATACTTTTATGGTAAGTTACTGGTCATGGAAAGTGTAGCAGCATTCTGCTTGCCATTTTCCTCCATTGACTTTCTCAGTAGGTTTGCCAGGAGATAGTAACTTCAACTTAAATTGTTTCAAAATTTATCCTAGCTGAAGCACAATTTCACAGTTCTCAGGAAATTGCAGTAAAGGTAACATTTGTCATATACTTACATTTCAGATGGCATTTATCTACAGGGATTCATGCCAAGCAAAAAAAAAAAAAAAAAAGTCCAAACTTAAGGAACTGACAGAATTTTCAAAGGAAATCTAAGATATTTGGATACCTAACTTATTTAGGCACCTTTGAAAGATGGTCACAAGAACTCAGCAATGCGGGGGGGGGGGAACCTTTCAAAGATGACAGGTGTTAGATCTGCCATTGCCATTCTCCTTCCCTTATAGGGAAGAAGAGAAGCTAAATATCCGAGAATGCTTTTTGAAGATATATATGCTTTTGAGACCTCCGCTCCTTCCATCATGTATACAACCTGACAGGAACCCAGGTTCACTCTAGCTTTTAAAAAGTTCAGTTTCAGGCTACAGTAAATATTCAAATAAAATTCATGTTCATTCAGGGACAGGGTGGAGATGAGAGAAATCATGAACCAAAGCTACTCAGAAGTACGACTAACCATGATCTAAAAGCTCGATGAAGTCATGTGACTTTTCCACCCGTAAAATGGGCTTTAGATCAGGCCCAATGAGAATAAGCTCAGCATAACCGCATTATCAAGTTTTGCTAGTTGATGCTTTTAAAAAAAATTCAACATTCAGTTTTGGTAACTGCCACATAGTGGATTTGTCTGCTATTTGTGACAGAGTAGTCTAATCCCAAACATGGGTTTTCATGATCTAAAGCCAAATTTTGAAAGTTGTTCTTGTCTTTATAATTAGCCAAAACCTCCATTCTGAACAACCCCAAATTTTAGGGATGGTCAAAATCAAAAGCCAGATGCAAACTTTGTAGTTGGGCTCATTTCTAGTAACCAACAGGCTACCAGTGTTACTAACCAGAAAGCAAAAGACAGTTCATTCTTCCATCTGCAGGTGGGAATAAGTAGTGCCTATTTCTGAACAAGCTCAGCCATTACACCTTAGTTAAGGCGGTAACATGTTAAACTACAGTGAAACAAAGGCACAATTCCTGAGAAAGTTAATCACTAGCTGCATTAAGCTCTGAAAGAATTATAGTGATAAAACAGAATAAATTACACTACCTATGGATTTAATTGGTACCTCAGGTGATCCCAAATAGTTTCATAAATCCTCAGCCTAAGAGACTGTCTAGCTCTCTATAGTATAATGTTCAATTTTTCTCATAGGAGCTTTCCACTGGACAACGGTCAGTGTGATTACTATTGATCTTGTTAAACACAGTCTTTTGTCATTTTCAGGCACAATTCTATTAAAGCTTGGATATCAATTTTTAATTAGAATCAAAGCCACGGGTAAAACAGCAACATTTCCCAGGTCCTCTGTGTGTGTGTGAATGAATGGCCACACCATCACTGGTTCATTCACCTGCACATCCACCAATGTAATATACGCCATCATATGCCAGCAATGCCCCTCTGCTATGTACATCGGCCAAACTGGACAGTCTCTACGGAAAAGGATAAATGGACACAAATCAGACATTAGGAATGGCAATATACAAAAACCTGTAGGAGAGCACTTCAACCTCCCTGGCCACACTATAGCAGACCTTAAGGTGGCCATCCTGCAGCAAAAAAACTTCAGGACCAGACTTCAAAGAGAAACTGCTGAGCTTCAGTTCATCAGCAAATTTGACACCATCAGCTCAGGATTGAACAAAGACTGTGAATGGCTTGCCAATTACAGAACCAGTTTCTCCTCTCTTGGTTTTCACACCTCAACTGTTAGAACAGGGCCTCATCCTCCCTGATTGAACTGACCTCATTATCTCTAGCTTGCTTGCTAGCACACATATATATACCTGCCCCTGGATATTTCCATTACATGCATCTGAGGAAGTGGGTATTCACCCACGAAAGCTCATGCTCCAAAACATCTGTTAGTCTATAAGGTGCCACAGGATTCTTTGCTGCTTTTACAACCTTGAACTGTAACACTTTTGACTAAAATTCTGTTTTTAAAATATGACTGCATTGCTATACATTTACTTGAAAAATAAACTCTGTGTACATAGTGCCATCTATCAATAGATATTTGTATTGCAGGTAGCACATAAAATTACAGTATTTTAGTTTCCTGTAAAGTTGGATATGTAAAGAAACCAAAGTTAACATTAGTTTGCTGGCAGTCTAATTATCTTATGGTATTTTGGAAATCAGGAGGCGAGCAGAAGCAGAAAGACATGCTATGTCCAAAACAAACAAATCAACAACATGGCTACAAAGAAACTCTAACCAGAACTAAGCAAGAGATTTCTGGCTCTGACCGATATTATCTTAGCCCCTTGAAGTCAACCTAAATCTCTCACGAACAGCTATATTCTTCAATAAAGTTGAAATTCATGGACCTCAATTTTTAACAGCACTAGGAAATGTTTTGTAACTTAGCCTATGATATGTGAGGCTTTCTGTCAGGAGAGAAATTGGCTCCATGTCTCTCAAACTTTTGAGGTTCAAAAATGTTTGGTTAGAATACAGTGGCTTAAGGGATTCCTAATGAGAAGTGAAGATTTTACACCTAGTTCACTGATTTGAATCCAGGTTGGTCGTGGCTGTATGCAGCTAACAATGGAGAGCTTTGTCATGCGGTAGCGGTCTCGGTTCGGTTTTGTTTAGCTAAGTGTCCACATAATAGAAAGTCACACTGATTGGTATGCAATGGCAGCCTCATTGGCACATGACTGGAGAAGTCTAGGAGTAGATATATGCTTTTCTCCAGATAAGGAGTCGATCCCCTTTCTCAGGTGAGGAAACATGCAATCATCTGCTTGCTTACTGCTCTCTGGAAAAAATATTTTAGTCTCCAGTGAGGTCCATCTAGCACCTCCTGCAAGTACTTATGGTTGGGACAGTTCATCAAAATCCCAGACACCTGCCCCTACAGTGTGCCAGGCCACAGCCCCTTTTATTGAGGTTCTGACTGCTCTTCTCCCCTCACCTATTCTTCTCTGACAATATTAGATATGCTCTGTGCCCCACGAAGCTGCAGGACTTGCTCATCAACCTCGTCTTGTCACTGGCCAAAGTGGCTGTCCATCCATGACCAGGAAGCTAAGTCAGATATCTGAGTGTGAGGCTTCATTCATGCATGCTTCCATCAGACTTCCTCTGGGCATTGTCCACTCTCCCCTGGGATCCCTTTTGGAACTGTGGATGATGTCAGTAATCTCTTCTTAGTGTCCCCTCCTGGCTCCCTTGTTTTGACCCTATTCCTCTTTTTGCATTCTTTGTCTTCTGTGACTAGTTAAACTCTATTTTTTGTGGTTCCACACTCATCTGAGGAGGTGGCCTTTTGTTTTAGTCAGCTTCACCTGCAATCTCAGGATTTAGATAGGTTAGCAACTTTCATGGGGATAAATGTTCTTCCTTTCCCTCCACACCTCTATACTTCCTAGTTTCCACAGGAAGTAGAAGCAAAAGAATTGAAATGCTGGATGAAAGATTCTCTTCGATGTATTTTTCAGCTTGACTTCACTTCTAGACATAGGATATTTTGGTGTATTTATTGGTATCCTAATATTTGGAAGCTTTTTCTAACCAAAACTTCTGAGCCTCTAAAACATGGCCTCTGCTTAATACTAACAGTTTGAAAGCCCTTAGCATAGCAAAGTACTGGATGTTATACACTATAATTCTTTAGCTTTGTGTTATTATTTGAGTAGAGCTAGTGTATGAAAAATATCTATCAAAGTTTGTTACGACCCTGAAGCTTAAATCATGTTCAGAGGCTCTCAGAACTAGCTCAAAGATAAATTGCTGAGCTTTGGGAGAACCTAGACCACTTTTTAGTTGCAGGCAGAAACCATGTGAAATCATTTTGTTTGGCTTGGATTCAAAACCAGGCCCAAACTGATAATTAGCTTGAGTTTTGTGGTTCTTTAAAACCTCAGTGGGGGTGATCACATGTGTGAACCATAACAAAATGAACTGAAACCCCAACCTATGATAGACAAAATAATGGATCACATGAACCACTACAAATTGAATCAATAGATTAACACATAATCAGAGTTGTTTAAATGAACAATAACTTAATATTGTCATCTGCCATCCTGCATAGAAGAGGAAAACATCATTTTCAATGTACAACACAGATGGCAATAACTACAACAAAAGCCATTGCTGTTCTAATCATTGTATGACATTTGGGCGGGAATTTCCAGAGCACTCAGCACTCTGACCTTATTGAAATCAATGGCACTTTTACCCTTAGTTTCAATGGCAGCAGAGTTAGGCCTCCATTCACTTGAATGGGAGCAGGTAGGCCATGCCAAGTACTTTTGTAAATCCCACCTCTTATGTTTCATATTTTAAAAAGCTTCTACATAGCTGGTTTGCTGTTAAGGATGCCACTTGAGGCACTCTGAGTAATGCAGAACCATGACAACGGTACATATTATCAGCAGAATCAGCAAGGTGATGTAGGAGGTGAGATGCTGCAGAGAGAAGTGGGCAGTGACTGCAGGATAAGTGGGTTTTGGTCTTTGGTTTCCCTGAAGGATACTACACAAAGAGGGTGGATGGTTCTGTATGGTGCATGTCATTCCTAAACATGCTTGTGGCCAATGCTTTGTGATTGACATAACAGGTGTGTGTGGTCAGAGGGATGAGTAGGTGTGGCTGTATGCATAGATTTGAGTTTTTCATGTAGAGCCTAACTGAACAAAAGTAGGCCTAATTCTCCTTCTGCCAGTTTGATATCAATGTCATTCCACTGACTTATCTGCACCAGTATCAGAGTAGGATGAGGCCCAAACATATCTAGCACTGTGGAAGCCAGAAGCCAATATTTTGTGGCCTCAAAGGTATGCCTGGGTCCATCATTCTAGAAAGCAAGCAGATGTGTTCTTAATTGGCCCCTTATTTAGGCTCACATGTGTCAGTGTTTTCTGTACGTGAAGGTAACTACCAGTGATCATCTAGCCCCCACACCCTGGGGCAGACTGTAGCATCAGCCTACTCATCACCAGCAAGGCTGGGTTTGGACCTGCTGCCTTTGCCTACCCTGGGCTGCACTCTGCAACCCCCAGTATCCGTTGGCTTTCCAGGCTGGAGCTCCCCTCAGCGCCTCTGCCTTTCCCCAGCCCTGCTCTGTTCAGGGAGTCTGCTGAGCTCCTGACTCACAGCCCTTTTATAGGGCCAGCTGCAGCCTGATTGGGGTGTGGCCCAGCTATGGCTACTTACCCAATCAGCCCAGGTTTCCCCTACCATAGCCCTTGCCAAGGGCTGTTTTAAGCCCTTCAGGGCAGGAGCGGATGACCACTCCACTACACTCTTTCACCAACAGAGGTTGATACAATAAGATATTACTCACCCACCTTGTGTCTCTTGTATCTTTCATCATGGTAATCTGTCCTTAGTGTGCTTTGAGGAATAGGAAATCATTACTGAAGACATTTAAAAGTTAGGCCTTGGCTTGAGTGTTTTGAATGAATCTGGGCCTTAATAGTACCAAGGTGAGGGGCACAGTACAAGGACCTAAATAGAACAAAAAGGGCTAGAAACAAAATTTGAGATTAGCCCTGACACTGAACCTTAACAGATCCTAAATTCCTGTCGTATTGACCACTTTGTAAAACTTAACAAGTGGAGCTGGAGGAAATTTGACTGAAAATTTTTGGTAAAAAATGCAGATTTGGTGACACCCAACCTCACATCTTGTGAATTCATGTCAATTTCGCAGAATCTTTCAGTGGTGGGAAAACAAAAAATTGCTGGTGAAATGAAAAATCCAATATTCACACAGCTCTAATGGCAAGTAACTTCTAAGTAGTATTCAGTGCAAGAAGTCTTGCATTCAGTTTGAAACTCTGCACTGATGATGCATGTTTTGATTTCCAAATCCTGTTGTGTCACTGCCTTCCAGGAGATGTCAGCAAAGTGCCTCTGAGCTTTATTCTATTTAGAAATCAATCTTCCAGTGACTCACTTGTTTTTGGTCTTTGTTATAAGTGCACTGTGGGAGGTTTACAATTCCTTTCTCTTTTTAAAAGGTGTTTTGAATGTTTGAGAACAGAGTGATCATCCTGGCATTTGCAGGAAAAATCTAATCACTGAAAAATGTCTGCATTTTTATGTTAATAAGAATCACTGTTCTTGATTTCATGCAGATTTTTGGTATAATACAAAGAGGGAAGTATATGCTATGGAGATACAAAATGCAATATAATGACTAATAATTGTATGTTTTGTGACAGACCCAGGAGTCTGGTAGAGGGCAAATATACTGCTCACTGAATAAGTAGTTTTCTGTTCCCTGAGTGACCAGAGCAGGGGCTGCACTAGAGTAATCAGGAACCTGCTAGAACTAATCAGCCTGTCTGCCTTAATTGGAACACCTGCAGCCAATCAAGGCAGGCTAATCAGGGCACCTGGGTTTAAAAAGGAGCTCACTCCAGTCAGGGAGGGGAGAGTTAGAGGAGAGGAAGTGTGTGTGAGGAGCTGGGAGCAAGAGGCACAAGGAGCTGAGAGTGAGAGGCTGTCTTGCTGGAGGATTGAGGAGTACAAGCATTATCAGACACCAGGAGGAAGGTCCTGTGGTGAGGATAAAGAAGGTGTTTGGAGGAGGCCATGGGGAGGTAGCCCAGGGAGCTGTAGCTGTCATGCAGCTGTTACAGGAGGCACTATAGACAGCTGCAATCCACAGGGCCCTGGGCTGGAACCCAGAGTAGAGGGCGGGCCCGGGTTCCCCCCAAACCTCCCAACTCCTGATCAGACACAGGAGAAGTTGATCCAGACTGTGGGGAAGATCACTGAGGTGAGCAATTCTGCCAATAAGCGCAAGACCCACCAAGGTAGAGGAGGAACTTTGTCACAGTTTATACATAAAACCTACTAAATTGTACACATGCCATTAATACTCTTTAAATCCAACGGAGGAAAAAGAGGCATGATATTTATAGACTTCTTAAGCCCTGATTCAGTAAGGTACTTAAGTATCTCTCTCTAAGCATATGAGTAATCCCAACGATACTCTTCAAATGCTTTAAATTAGACTTGTGTAGAAGAACCTTAATGACTCAGCCTCAATGCTGATCAGAATAATAGCTGGTATGTACTAACTTCTTGATCCAGTGCCCACTGAAACCAATAAGAATCTTTCATTGACTGCAAAGGGCTCTGGATCAGGGCTGTTTTTTCCCTTCTGAAATTCCTTTTAAATATATACAGTTGACGCTGAAGATTCATGGAACAGTCGCATTGAAAAATCAGAACTCTGCTTGAGCCTGGAATGGTTGAAATCTAGGATGACAGAGGACAACAAGAAAAGAAGAAACCTAAAAATACCATAAGCTTCTGCATATTTTAATTGCATACCACAGAGGTTTAAAATTCCATCTCTCCCGCAGAGAGGCAATGCCCGTTTAACGGGAACCCAATGTTATTCAAAGGAACTCACCTTGCAGGGCAAGAAATCTTAGATAAGGAAAAGTAGTGTTTTAAGGCTCCATAAGTGTGGGTAAAACTTTTTAAAGTGACTTAGGCTCCTAAGTGCTTAAGTTGCTTTTTGAAAATGGGACTGAGGCACATTTGAAAATGTTACCCTGTTTTAACTACCTTCTTTGTCTGTTCTTGGAAAACTAAACAGCTAAAATATCTTTACCTCATCAAGATTTTAAGTCACTGATCAAGATCATATGATCCTGCATATCATAGGCCCCAAAATTTCACCCAGTGACTCCTACAGCAAGTCCAGAGCTTGACAGTTGTACTAACTAGAACATATTTCATACAAAGACATCAGGTCTGGATTTAAAGCTTTCAAGTGATTTATGACAGCTAATTTTTCTGAACTCTCATAACAATGTTCAACTCGTATGTTGGGTCACAAATATTAACAGATTTTAAATCTCACCTTTGTTCCCTGAACACATCAGTTTTTACTATGGAGAATATGGCTAGAGAAAAATCATTTATAACACAGGAGAAAAAAGTTTTTCATTTAACATTCATTATAACTGTCACGTTTGTCTCAGTCCCAGTAATCCTTACAACAATTCTTTTGGAGATGTCTATAAATGTAACCTCAAAAATTTGTTTTCCAAATTTAGCCTATTTCCTTATGTGACTCTCAGCTTTATTGACACTGTAAAGAGTTCTCATGTGGGATGGTTTGATTTGGTTTTCCTGGCTTTTGAAAACAAAAATGTGAGACATTAGCTCAGGTGTGGTGGGTCAAAGGCAAAAAGATTAAAACCTTCAGACCAGGTTTTGAGTCACACCAATTTAGACCAGCTGAAGATCTGGCTCAGAATGATGCTAGTAGGAAATTGATGGGCTCAGTCACAGAGACCCCCTTGGGATTGTCACCTGATGTGCTGAAATTACCTTTGACTTGGGACTTCCAGGACCCTGTCTCATTGATCCAGACACACTAGTCATCTGCAACACAGACCCAGGGTCTGGACCATGTCCCCAAAACTGCAGGCTTTAAGTGAAAATTGCTCAGCAGGTTACTTATCTCCAGCACCCAGACACCCAGCTCCCAATGGGATCCAAACCCCAAATAAAACAGTTTTACTCTGTATAAAGCTTATGCAGGGTAAACTCATAAATTGTTCACCCTCTATATCACTGATAAAGAGATATGCACAGCTGTTTGCTCCCCCAGGTATCAATCACTTACTCTTGGTATATTAATAAACAAAAGTGATTTTTTATTAAATATAAAAAGTAGGGGTTAAGTGGTTCCAAGTAATAACAGACAGAACAAAGTAAGTCACCAAGCAAAATAAAACAAAAGACACAGGTCTAAGCCTAATACATTAAGAAACTGATTTCAGGTAATATCTCACCATCAGATGTTCCGATAAGCTTCTTTCACAGACTAGACTCTTTCCTAGTCTGGGCCCAATCCTTTCCCCGGTACAGGCCTTGTTAGTTTCAGCAGATATCTTAGGTGGTAAGCAGAGGCTTTTTCATGACTAGCATCCCTTTGTCCTGTTCCACCCCCTTTTATAGCTTTGGCACAAGACAGGAATCTTTTCTCTCTAGGTCCCCACTCCTCCTTCTAAATGGAAAAGTACCAGGTTTAAGATGGATTCCAGTATCAGGTGACATGATCACATGTCCTGTGAGACCTCAACCTCCATTCTTCCTGGGCTGGCCCACATGTACACAGGAAAGTTTGTAAGTAAACAGAGTCATTTACAGTTCATTGATTCTGAAGCACCCTTAATGGCTTCCACATAATATGTTTACATCAATAATAGAAGTTTATATATTATTTTCCTAACTCCACACAGAAATAATACATGCAAACAAATAGGATGAACACACTCAGTAGATTATAAGATTTGTAATGATATCTTACCGTACAAGAGACCTTTTGCATAAAGCATATTTCAGTTACATCGTATTTACATTCATAAACATATTTTCATAAAGCATATGGAGTGCAATGTCAGAGATGCTTTCTTGAAAAGCTTTTCTGCACGAGGCTTGATTGATCTAATGATTTAGGCCATAACAATGAAGAATTGAGCAAATTCACCCTGCATTATGATGGGGTTATCCATTTCATGGCATCCAAGGGCAGAACTGGAAAGACAAGTCCTGTAGGCCTGACTTTTCCCTTTTTGTGTGCTATACCTGTGGGAGGACTACTGCAAACACCTACTGATCAGAGATCGTAAATTCCAGCTAGTAGCAAGATATTGCAATAGCCTTAATTAACTAGAAAAGTTCCCCAGGTAGCAGTGGAGTCTCCATTTTTGGCCTTGATTCAGCAAGGTACTTAAACATACAACAAGTCTCCCTGAAGTCAAAAGGATTACTCAGAGACTGATTTAGCTATGTGCTTCTTTCTGTACATTACCGCAGACTAGAGGATACTCAAACTGGACCAATCCAAAGGCAGTACTTTTACCAGCTGAGGGCACTGAAAGCCTCTGTTGACCAATCCAGAAGGATCTGTGCTTAGCTTGACTCTCCTGCAAGTTACTCTTTGCGTCTCTTACATGACTTTCAACAAGGACAAGTGCAGAGTCCTGCACTTAGGATGGAAGAATCCCATTCACTGTTACAGACTAGGGACCAAATGGCTAAGAAGCAGGTCTGCAGAAAAGGACCTAGGGGTTACAGTGGGTGAGAAGCTGGATATGAGTCAATAGTGTGCCCTTGTTGCCAAAAAGGCTAACGGTATTTTGGGCTGTATAAGTAAGGGCATTGCCAGCAGATCGAGGGATGTGATCATTCCCCTCTGTTAGACATTGGTGAGGCCTTATCTGGAGTACTGTGTCCAGTTTTGGGCCCCACACTACAAGAAGGATGTGGAAAAATTGGAAAGAGTCCAGCAGAGGGCAACAAAAATGATTAGGGGGCTGGAGCACATGATTTATGAGGAGAGGCTGAGGGAACTGGGATTGTTTAGTCTGAAGAAGAGAAGAATGAGGGGGGAATTGATAGCTGCTTTCAACTACTCGAAAAGCGGTTCCGAAGAGGATGGATCTAGACTGTTTTCAATGGTACCTCATGACAGAACAAGGAGTAATGGTCTCAAGTTGCAGTGGGAGAGGTTTAGGTTGGATATTAGGAAAAAAATTTTCACTTAGAGTGGTGAAGCACTGGAATGGGTTACTTAGGGAGGTGGTGGAATCTCCTTCCTCAGGGGTTTTTAAGGTCAGGCTTGACAAAGCCCTTGCTGGGATGATTTAGTTGGGAATTGGTCCTGCTTTGAGCAGGGGGTTGGACTAGATGACCTCCTGAGGTCCAATCCAAACCTGATATTCTATGACCACTCATTGGTCAGCCATAACCTACAGCCCTGACCCTTTAAGTTCTTTTGCTGCAGGGGGCTTCCAGCCCCATAAAGTGATTTCTATTTACATGAATTCTTATAGAAGACACTGTTTTGTGCAGCTTGAGTACAACTGAACACAACTGTGCTGCTGTTTTTGTTTTTGTTTTAAATAGGAGCAATCTCCCAGGAGTACAGGAGAAATGTTAAAGGGCCAGAACTGTGAATAATTTTTTGATCTTTCATATTTGCTGACCAGGAGGTTGCTCTGCATTTTACTTTAGCTTTACAGGAAAGGATCAAGTTTCCCTCAGAAATTAAGAATACCGCAGTCTTTAATAAAAACTGATTCTTTAACCTATGATTTGATCTATTGTTGAATTGCGTAATAGTAGACTGGAGGGAAAAACTAAAAAGTTTGTTCTCACAATCTACATGCTGGGAAAACCAATTGGTCAGAATGTATGCACAACATATTCACACTATTAACTTAAACTAGTTGTACATTCTTTGTCATGACAATCTTAAGAAATGCATTGCCTTTCTTATTTCTATATATTTTTCAGTGACTTTCCCTAAATCACAGAGGAGGTAGAGTTTCTGGACTTTACTGCGCAACAGTCCTTCAAATGGTCTCCATATCCTGTAGAATCCCTCCTTCAAGTCAGTGGCTGAAGATGCAACTATTTTATTCGAAGGATTTATTTCCCTTTTCAATATATTAAATATCCAACAGGGGGCAAACCTGAGGTGACTTTCTGTTTGTGGCAAAGTTTCTAGGATCAATGAGCTTATTTTGAGAGAAATTCTTCCTTTTCTCTTAATGCAGTTGGACATTTTATACAAAAACAAAGCAGCTGCTTCTTTAATTTCTAACCTACTTAAAGCAGCACTTGAAGCCATGTCTCAGTTATTCATTAATAATAACTTCATGCCAGTTCCAGCTCTGCTTTAAACATTCGTAATTGCAATATTTAGTTACAATATTATCTAACTTCAGCTACAGATTTTTTTTCTTAGACCTCCTAAAAGTATGAAGAAAATTCTGTAAAACCCAAACATATTGCAGTTATCATAAACATATTTATTATTGCAGCTAGAGGACCCACCTGCCCGCTGGGGCCTATTCTGCTAAGTGCTGTACAAACACAGAGGGGACTGTCCTGTCTAAAGAACTGGCAATCAAATGCACAAGGCAGACAAAGAATAGGAAAAGAAGAATCAGCTCCATTTTACAGATGAGGACCTGAAGCATTAGGTTGCACATGAAGTTTAGGTATGTGGGAATTGAACCTAGATCTCTTTTATCTAAGTCCAAAGCCCTGGAAGAAGAAGACCTACAAAATTATATGAACTATTAGTTGCTACTGTAAGTAAGCCAATATTTAGTCCAATGGCATTTAACTTTAGTTCTCCAGGAAGAGTACTCTAGTAAGATTTTTGCATGATTACAAATATTCTGAATCTTATATGGTGGGAGAAACACAAATTAAATTAACTTTCAGATCATATTGTACCTCACATAAGTTGTCAATTTTCTCAGAATACTTTGCTTTTGTTTTGCAAGACAGGTAGAGAGGTTAGTGTCTAATTTTCAGGCAACTGCACCTGAATCCTGTCCCCCTCCATAGTCCACTCCAGGAGCATCCAGTCTGGTCTTCAGTCTCCAGCTGACTCCTATCTGTGGGCAGGGCCTCTTGTCCCACTCCCTTCTGACTGTTGGGTTTTAAGGTTTGCCCAGCCCCCTGCAGTACGTTGTGATATCCCCAGCAACAGCCCTGGGAAGTTGGGTAGTGCTGTTATCTCCATTTCACAGCTGGAGAAATGAGGCACAGAGAGCCTAAGTGACTTGCCCAAGATCACACAGGATGTCTGTGTTGGAGCAGGGAATTGAATCTAAGTCACCTCAGTCCCAGTTGAGCATGCAACTACTAGGCCATACTGTCTCTTACCAAAACCTACCTGCTGAATAGGAATGCTGTGAATTTTAATTCATTTGTCTGTAAATGCTTTGAGAACAATGGATGGAAGGTGATATTAGAAGCAAAGTAGTATTATAGCAGGCAGCAGCTGGAATATATAACTGTTGCCATTGGTGGTGGTGATGTGTTTACTTTGCTTCAGGAATGCAGCTAGATGGCATTTCATTCAGACCTTAGAACTCTGTTCAGACAAAAAATAGTAAACTTCAGCACTGCTAGTCAGAGAGCATCTGCATGATGGACACCACTTGTTTGGAGCAAGACTCTGCTTAGCACTACTCCAACAGAACTCAGGGTCTAGGACTTCAGCAAGTACCCCTGACTAAGGCCAAGCTAGAATTCATGCCCCCTATTTGCCATGATTTTAATGACCATCGCTGGTTAGATCTCAGACTCAAAGAAGCATCTTAAAGTAAATCACAAATATCAACACAACCAAGAGGGTATTGAGAAAGACAATGATGGTTGGGAAATCAGGGAAAATTTTCCTTTAATGTCGGCTTAGGCCTTGAAAGGCATTTCTAGGCTCCTGATGATGATATCTCCACTCCTCCAGGACAGGCATATCTGATCTATGACTGGGTGTAGGTAGGAGAAGAACATTTTCTAATCTTTTACCTCTGCTGGGGCTAGGGGAACTTCATATCCATTTCTTACCCAGTTCCAGCAATTCCTCTTTTCATCAAATGAAAGGGCAATCAATGCCTCCCACACTGTGGATGACCCCTCAGGATTATGCCCCTTCAGGGCAAAGTGCTGAACTGGTGTCTTGAGCTTTATTACCAGGTAGTCACTTCTTTATGGCTCTCCTAGGGTCTTTCCATTGAGTCTTTCCATTGCCAGCAATGGGCAGTGGATCAGGCCCTTGGCTCCCTAGTGCCATTGTCTAGCAGGGTTTGCCTACCAAGACAATGCCT
This sequence comes from Gopherus flavomarginatus, assembly GCF_025201925.1. Taxonomy (NCBI): domain Eukaryota; kingdom Metazoa; phylum Chordata; order Testudines; family Testudinidae; genus Gopherus; species Gopherus flavomarginatus. The sequence continues at coordinate 17,656,250 of NC_066626.1, read as the reverse complement.
GTTGCGAAACATTCTTTTCCTCATCCAGGCAGTATACATGTTTTTTGGCACAAACCCACTGCAGTGCAGCCAGTTTGCTGGCAGCCCATAATGCCTATTTTCTCGTTACCTAACCGACAATTTTCAGCGACTGTTATTCCTTCAGATGAATAAGTGCTGAAAGATATGCTCCGCTGTAAGGATTCATCTGGTGTCAAAAGTTCATAAGTGGTACAGAGGACAGGATTCCTGCAGAATAAATCACCCACCCAATGTGGTTCCGGCTGCCCATCCAACTCTACAGTTGCCTGGCAACAAAGTGTTACAATAGGCCTCTAACCAATACTTGAGATGGCACCACAGCACTTTAGACATAAGAGCCTGTGTATGTTCATCAAGCACGACTGTGAATATTATGCATCCCACTCAAGAAGGTTAAAATGGCAGTTGGCCCTAATTTGACCTAACAGGGATGTGTGGTCATTAGTTAATGTTCACTGGGATTGGAACATTTTGCAAATGTCGGCCATGCTCGTTGATTTCTTTGGCATTATTGAAGGAAGGGGTAGAGAGAAGCCCTTTGGGTTTTCTGGAAGAAAATCCCAGCAGCTGCCCAAATAAGTTTCCACTGCCTAGTGAGATTTCTTAGGAATGTATCAGTAGCTTTCAACTTCATGTAGAAGAACAGGGTTTTTTTAGGAATATTGTCTTTGAAAATGATCTGTGATGAGCTGAACATGTTTGACACCCCAGGGCATGCCACTTAAAAGCCTGCCTGCCCTACACTGGAGAGGGGAATATGGAGCATCTGTTTTATGGGTACTCAGGGCTTCTCTACAGCAGAAAGTTTTGCCATTTTAACTATTCTGATATAGTTAACACTGCAAACTCTCCTCCTATTGTAGATGCAATTATACCAGTATAAAAGTACAACTTAGTCTGGTTTGGGACACACCTTCATACTAGTATAACTGTATCCACACCAGGCTGTATGCCAGTATAGCTGTAAAAATCAGTAACAATCACACCCCTAACTGGCAGAGCGATATCACAGGAGCTGTATGTAGACCAGACCTTACTCTACACTCTGCAGATCTGCCATGCTGTTGCCCATTCAGTCTGTTCTCAAAAACCTACTCCCTCAATGCTGTATCACCTGACTTAGTTCTATAAAGAACATGGAAAAGGGACATCAGGTTGTCTAATATAGACCAGCCATCCGCGGCAATCCCCTTCATAATTGGAAAATTTTATGTGAGATGGTCTGTTGATGGGGGGTAGTGGTTCCTTAATGTCAAAACGTTAAATTCCAAGGGATCATTTATCTGGACAACACACTTAATCTTTAAGTGGTCAAATATCTTTAACGGCGTGTTTGAATTTTGCGTGATTTACCTGAACTGAACACATCTTCTGAGTCTAAGCTGGTAAAAGACGCTATCTTATGAGCAATGAACACCTGAAGAATGAACGTAGTTAATAAACAGCATATTATCTAACAGAACTGGCAGGAGCCCAGAAAAACTGATTAGTTAAATCAATTATACAACAAGAATTGGCAATATTTTTTGACATATGAATTAAATGACTAGGATTTGATCAGCTTTAGGATGGAGTTTCCAAAAGCACCTGACTTAAGAGCACAAGTTAATGGGACTTGTGCTCCTGGGTCACTTAGAGCCAGTTTTACAGTGGGAGTTAGGCACACTTGCAAATCCCACTAGATGCCTATTTGCATCTTTAGGCACTAAAATACCTTAAGTCTGGCCTGTAGGCACTTCTGAAAATTCCTGCCTACCATGTCTAAGCATTATTTTATATTGCCTCCTAGGAGTTTTGTCACCCAAGGCAAACACAGTTGGAAAAAGAGACCCATGGCTCCCAGATTGACCAAACTTTCCCCCCATCTTATAAACTCTTTGTATGAAGGTTTAATTACTAGAAATCAGGGGTGCTGGACCAATTTTTATAGTTGGGGTGCTGATGATGGAAACATGTATTGTTACTAATTCCGGCCAGAGTGTGCAGCAGCACCACTGGTAGAAGTAGGTTCATATAATCCAATAGTAGACTTGTGGAAAAAAGTATGTTTGTAATTTGAAATGTAAAGTTGCTCTAAGTGATCTTTCAAACCTTGTAACCCAGAGGTGAATATGTGTGTGAATACGTGAATCCCTACGTGTGCTTTAACACTGAATTACCATTTGCTACATAATGGAATTGATCCCCAAATTGAACCCTGGTTACTAGTGTTAGGTTACACAATGTATTATCAATGTGAACTGCAAAAATACCCATATACTTGCTGTGGGTATTGATTGGTCTGTGTGCAATAGTGACACATTTCATCTCTTTACTTCCTGTTTACACTGTTGATTGGCTTTATATCTTCACATAATGTGATTACATTTTGGCAGTGTTGTGAAAAGGGATGCTTCTGAGTCTACAGGATACATTGCCTTTTGATTCCTGTAGGCCAGCGTGCATGCAAAAATAAGATGATATTGCCCAAAGCACAATATTAACTGTCTGGAGTTCAGTTGGAAACGTAACAGCTGAGTTTAATAACAGTTCATTTGAGCTTGACAGAAAATTCTCTGAGCTTCAACAGAATCCAATAGAGTTACAATAAGGATTTTAAAAATAACCAAGAGTTTTGGAAGGGAGGTAAAACCTCCTGCTTCAGGGCACAAAACAGCTTCTAACTAAGCAGGTCAGGAGGGAAATTTCATTGGGAAATGAAATTTCCTCTGAAGCATCTGGTACTGGCCATTGTTGGATACAGGACACTGAATGAGACCAATGGTCTCTCTTGTCCAATCTGGCAATTCCTAAAACTCTCCAGAACGATATTGAATGACAGCATGCTCAACCAAAGAAACACAAAGTTAGATACATTACATCATCAGATCAAGTTTTCATTGGCTGAGCCTGCTAAGAACGCTGTTCCTTATGGCTTCTGAAAGCTGTTCCCTCCTGCCTCTGCTCCAGAATATATCATTTTCGTGGGTATTGCATATCCCAGAGCCATATCTCACCAGCCAGGAAGACTATGGCTCTCTTATCTATCATACATCTTTCTCTCCACCATATAAGAAAATCAAGAGTGACTCTACATAACACAGCAAGTTGTTCTGTTCAGGAGTGCTTCAGTGAAATACAGATGAGATTATCTACACTGTACTAATAATGCATTCCAGTCTGACCTTGGGTGAGCTGCTGCTTCAGAGAAGGGAGAAAAATCAGTCTCTATGTTAATTCAGTCCTGAATTTCAACAGCCTCCTCAAAACAATGATAAAGCCGGGGACTTGTGCTGGCCTTCTGCACAGGGGTGAATTTCACCCTGCCAGAACATCCAAGGACAGAATTTAGCCCATGTCACTGAATATAAAACATTACTGGAGTAATTGTTTGAGAACAGTCATCCTTCCATCAAAGTCAGCATGTAATGCTGATAAAGCTAGTGAAATCCTAAGTTATCTGCTGTGTAACTGGCAGTCATGCAAGTTAAAATGACCTTGTCTGTGTAGCTATGGTTTTGTGAGTACATCACATTTTGTGCTGATGAATGAATGCACTGGCTGCTCATCAGGACCTGATCCTCCCACTTCTCTGTTCCTGACCCCCCCACACACACACACAATTCTTTTTGGACATTCACATCCCTTATTGCGTCATAGACATTGTACGTTGACTTCTGCTGTAGCCAGAACTCCAGGTGGCTGAATGGAGATTTTATGCAAATGAGACAACAGGGAAGCTGAGTTCAGTCATTTTCCCATCTCATTTATGCTAAGAAAAAAATTTAGTGGTCTTTAACTAGGTGCAGATTAGAGTCCTTTGGGCCCATTTTTCCCTCTCAAATAGACTGGTGTAAAATCCAGAGCCTTATCACTTACTTCAGTGGAATTATATCAGCATAAATGGCCTCTTATCTCTAAATAATAGTTCAGGGAGACCAGGTAATTATATTACATTTAAGGCAAGAACTTATATTTCTATATTAACCATGGTAGTTTCCTTGATATACAAGTTCAAGAATGCGCGTCAGTCACAATGTTTTTAGAAGAAATAAATTAAACATCTGGGGATGGTAGCATGGTCTAGTGATTAGGGCACTGGCCCGGGAGTGAGGAGAGCTGATTTCTAATTCTGCCTTTCCCGTTAAAATGCTGTGTGTGACCTTGGACAAATCACTTTATCTCTCTGCCTCTGTTTTCCTTCCCGGCCTTTGTCTGTTTTGTCTACTTAGATGGTAAACTCTTCAGGGCAGGAAGTATATCTTACAATATGTATGTACAGTGCCCCAGCACAATGCAGCCCCTGTCTTGGTTGGGGGCCTTTAAATGCTACCATATCACAAATTATGATTATAATAACGAATTTTCACAAATCTAAGCAGGGGGTTTAACTGTGACTGCCATTATGTCAACAGGACCTGCACACCATACTGAACGGTTATCATCTTCCCGATCTACTTACTGTGAAGTGAGTCAAGAGTCAATATTCATACTGCCTACTATTGTGATAGGAACTATTTAAAATTAGTCTATATGATATATTTTGTTAGAGCTGATCAAAAAACCAGAAATTCTGTCCCATAAGAAATTCTGACACTCATTTCATCCTCAATTGGGCAAAAAGTCAAAATATTGAAATATATCATGGAACAAAGTTTCAAAACATTTTTATTTGGAAAGGTTTAATTTCAGTGGTTTTGATCAAAACTAAAAATTTCTACATCCTGGAATTGACACATTTCATTTCGGTCTCTCTCTCTCTAATGATGATCTGTGGCAGCTCAACCACTGGGATAGACAGTGGTGCATCAAGGGAAATGTAGTCTGTGTGTCAAGCAGGGACCATTGGGGTTAATGGATGGATGCAGACGACAACTCCTGTGAGGCACTCTGTGCCAGGCAGACACAGAGAAATAACGTTGGTTCAAAACAAAATGTTTTGTTTAGATGTTGCTGACAGAAAATCCAGCCAAAATCTATCTTTTCCTATGGAAAATGTAAATTTCAGGAAAACATCATTTTTGACAGGAAAACATTCCATGTGAAATGTTTTGACTAGGCCTATTTATATAAGTTCTGGGGCAAGAGTGCAGAGAGTGAATTTGCTCTGGCTTCTTGTTGTTCGGTGAGTGTGTCTCATGGCTTTACTCTCTATAATCGCCACCAATTAAAGCCTTAAATCAGGGGTTCCCAGACTTGTTCCAAAAGTTTAGACCGTATCTCATCTTCATGAACAGACTGTCTCATGCACACGTCTCCTTCCATTCATGAGTGCAGAGACCACTTACTTGTGTTCAAGTAACCTCCCCATGGCAAACCGTGGTTGTAGGGTGACCAGGCGAGATGAAGAAAATATCGGGACACATGAGGGGGGAGGGGAGGGTCTGCCGGCAGAGAAAAGACAAAAAAAAAACAGTGCTGGCAGCAGAGCGAAACGTGAGACAACCACCCAAATATCGGGACAGTCCCGACTTTATTGGGATGTCTGGTCACCCTACATGGCTGCTCATCTGGGAAAGGAACATGAAGAAAGTATTTATGTATTTTCAACTGTCTTTAATGTGATTCAGCAACTTGAAGCAAGGAGGTCCCAGTGGAGCATTGTCATTTTGGCAGGTTCTGCATGGAATAAGATCTTAAGCAGATTTTTGCCATGCCACTCGAGACGTCTCATGAAAGTCTGCAGGTGTGGCTGGTCAGTCACTCAGAGTGATAGCTAGCTGGAGTTACTACCTTTCAATGCAGTAGGGACTAAAATCAACTCCCTGGCTACAATCATTCTATAAGACAATGTAGGCAGGAATTAATGGGGACCTGCCACCGGGGAAAAAATAGCTCCTGAAAGGGCTTGTTTCCTTAAAACACAAGAGTATTTTTGTTTACATTACAAATTTGGGTCTTGTGAATGCTGGAAGACTCTATGGATGGCCAGAGACGTGATAGATTTCACTTGATGTCATAATCCTGACTGACTAACTGACAGAGGAAAGAATCATCTTATCCTAATTGTTTAAAATTCTCTGAGCTAGATCCTCAGCTGGTGTAAACTGGCACAACTCTGAAATTACATTGATTTACAGCATCTCAGGATCTGACCCTGAGTTAATTATTTATTTTTGTTAACAACCATCCTGGTCATGTTGTGCATATGCTAAAAAGAAGACTCAAATGCCATGTGAATATCTGTGGGGTAGATGGGAGTCCTCTTTGCGAAAGAGGCCATGTCTGCTACCTTTGCAATCCGGGGCTGAGAGAGCTCTAAAATAAATATACCGTGACATTACTAATGTCTGTAGATTTCCTTTCAAAATGACAGATACCAAAAATGAAAACTTTCAGTGAAGTAGAACGGGCGTGTGTTACCTCCTACTAACACGCAGCATCAATGGATGGGGGAGCTCTGTTTATATATATATATATATATATATATATATAATTTTATGAGACTATTCTAACACCAACAAAAAAGTAACAGTTTGAAAATAGTCTGGAATGCTGCCCAGTTTCTTCATTTGATTTCCTAAGTGTTCTCTAGCCCTGTCACTTCTCAGCCTGTTTTTGCTCTCACTTAGCAATGGAGTTGTGCCTATAAAAATGTATATAATGAATGCTATATAAACATTAAATGTGTAAGATGGGAGCTAATAGGTGATACAAGGTACCTCTTTAAACTCCAGTTAAGAACACTATGGCCTAGTGGGTAGCACCTTGGATAATAAGTCAGGAAACCTGGATTCTAGTCCTAGCTCTTCTACTGGCTGATTTTTGGCAAATCACTTTACTTTGCTGTGCCTCAGTTTCTCCATCTGTAAAATGGCGATCATGATACTGACCTTGCTTTGTGACCTACTACTGAAAAATATTATACAAGAGCTAGATATTTCTTTGTATGGTGGTGTCTACATACTGATCACATCCCACATTTGATTTTGTTGCTTTGTATTCGCTGCATCAGAAAAAGAAGACGGTCCATTAGGGAGGAAAAATAATTAAATCTGCTGATTGCTTTCAATAAACACATAACTGACATGTTATGGCATTGACATTCTTTGTGCTTGTTTACAGCGTTTCCTGTAGGGCTTTCTGTGAGAGATGGACAGCTCTGCTAGCCATTTTCCTTTGTTTGTCTGCCTTATTGCTGTTTAACACAGCACCTGAAAATACTCACTGGGATTAATTTTGCTGTAATACCAAACTTCATTCTCTAAAAGCCTCACAAATGGTAGGATTGTTATTTTCTTGCTCTTCGTTTTGGAGGCACACAAATAGATCAGCCCACATACTAACAGCTTCAGCACCAACACCCCTGTTTCCATGGCAACACACCAGCCTATGCAAGCATCCAAAGACTTTTTTAAAAAAATCATAAATACTCAAATAGCACTAGGCAGTCACTTCAGACTACGTGTATAGATGTCATAGCCATTTGAGATACATCTAACTCCACCAGACTCACTGATTTCACACCATGGCTTCTCCTATGTGCCTACAGCTTGGGAGCAGAGGGCCGCCGGCAGAATTAATTCATGCTTCAATTTATGCACACAGACTATTCTCCCATGTAATTTACAGGAATTAGCATCCGATGTTACCTTGTTGGCTCTTTTCCCCGTACAAGTTTTTTAAACGATCAGAGTCCAATTACCAGATGAGCAGGTGGCAACTAGCACAGAAATGTATTAAATGCATAATGTGTGTGGCTGTATGATTGCTAGGGTGACTAATGGTTTTACCACTTGCTTTAATAATGTTGCATGAAATACTGATTTCTACAATGAAAATGGATTTGATGAGCTCTGATTAAGAATTATTTTTCTCTTTATAATAGACCATTGGCCTGCTAACAGGTGAGAAACTGCCTTAATCTCTTTAGAAAATGACAGCCAACAGTTTCTTCAGCTGTGCTTTTGAAAAATAACCCTCCAGCCACATTTCCAGAGCTACAGTAGGTGTACCTGCTATATCTGAACATGCATGTTTTACTTGCAAACATCTGTTTTTGCACCCACAAACTGGGTAACTGCACAAATACCAGTTTGCACATTCAAATACTCACTTTGCACACACAAAGGAATATGCATGCAAGACAATGATAGCTTGCACGTGCTACTAGTGTGTGCACGTAACCCACACTAGGACACTGTGGATCTTTGTCCACCTCTACCAGCTGATTCACATAAGAAAAGCTACCAGTTCACTAAAATCTTTTAATGCTGAAAGTGGCAGATTCAAACTCTCCTCATGGCCCATGTTAGGGAGTTTTTATAAAATATGGCACACCAAAAGGGGGCTTGAACTCTGGTAGTCCTCAGATACTCAACACAAGCTTTCCCAGGCAGGGGAAGTATTTAATGCACATTAAGTCATTGTGGGTCTTTATTCTCCCCTAGTGGCTAGTCCATATAAGAAGTCGAGCATCTACTGCAGCTGCCAGCTAACAGAGTTAATGCTATAGCTCAAGCAGTACAGTCTCATGCTTTTAGGACTGCAGCTCCTGGGGTCAAATGCAGCCATCAGCTCAAGTAGGGTCATAATTTGTACATTTTTGAGGTGCATCTTTGTGCCTTTTTAAAATTTGACATAGTCTTCAGTGCTCCAATCCCCTCCAACAGCACATTTTCCACAAAAAAGTTGCATCCTGTGCTGAAAAATGTAGTTACATTTACATGCGTGAATATTTTTCATTAATAATATGGACGCATTAAAAAGTAAAGGCTCTTATTAAAATCCACATTAATAAAACAAGTTATAAGTATGTCAGCAGGCTGAACAAATAATCTGCCTTATATAGGCATCTTAGAATAATAATTCCAAACTCTTTAACTAAGGGGCAAGAAAAAGACACATGTTCAATAGATGTCAGTGTGAAATTTTGACAAACGGGAAATGAAATTTCACAAATGTCCAGGTTTCTTTTCCCATTTTTTGACCAGCTCTAACGTATAATCGTTTTTTGTTAGACTCACATATAGAAAAGCAACTCTTTTCAAATCTTTTGTTGTTCAGCTGATATGATGGGTATACAGAATTCATTACTAAGTCTTGATGCTTATTCTATCAATCCTCTACTTGGCCTCTGATATAGATAATCACATGGTTCCTTGTAGAAGACCCAGTTGGAAGATCTAACCAGACTGGATGGTGCAGCATTATAATGGCTCCAATTATTCCTCTCAGAGTGGTGATTGGCAGCTGCTTGTGATTCCTCAGATCCCTCCAATACTGAGTTCCAGAAGGATCAATACTATACTTCTGTTCTGTTGACTATCTATACGACACCTCTTGGAAAGTTTGTGAAATGCTATAGTCACACTGTTGCCAACAATACACTGACATCTAGCTTTGTATCTCCTCAGCAAAGACAACCAACACCAACACACCACAAGGTGATATCCAGGTTCTAGATTAGAGTGAACATACTCCGGACTGAATGCTGTTGGTAGGAAAAGAGAAACACAGTGACCTCTCCCTTTTCAAACTCACCTGCCTTCCATTTGTCAAGGTAGTATGAAATCTAGGGATCTTAATGGACATATACCTGATCCTGATTTCAAGTCACTGGGGTGAGAAATGTCTTCCAAACATAGCTTGCTTGGAAACTCTGCCCATTCCTCCTCACATGTGGATCTAGGCCCAGTGAGCTACATGTTCAATACATCCAGACTGGACTATTGTAACTTGCTGATCTGAAGGTGGAAGAAGCATAGAAACTCCAGTGTGTGCAGGATGTAACACCTTGCCTCATTCCCGGGAAAACCACCACGAGCACATCACACCAGTATGCCACACCCCATTCTGCTCTCAAGTCACTTCCAGTACCAATGAAATGTCTTGCTTTTGAGCTCTAAGACCCTCGGCTAGTTGGGACCCTGCTTTACCAGAGCCAACTCTTGACTTGCAACTCACAGACATGCCTATGTTCCCTCTGGAAAATGCAGCTTTTGAGAGACAGAGGCATGGGCTCAACTGTGGAAAGACTTAGCAGAAGAGAGAAGGTTGAGACTTGGCATATCTGATTTCAGAGTATGCTGCAAGTCTCATCTGTGTGCAGGAGCCTTTCCCACAATGACCAGAAATAAACACAGAAGCAACATCCCTCAGATAAATAATCTACAGTAAGTAAACGCTGCCAAACGAGGGAGATATAAAAGGAAGAGTCCATTGTGAAAATCTTTATGGAAAGCTTACTGTGTTTGGCACTAAGATAAACATTGGAGCCCATTAAATCAACTCAGGAACAAGTTGTGACTATTTGTACCCACTTTGTAAAGCCAATGATAAATGTTTGAGTAACACTTACAGTAGACGTTTTTGTTTTGCTTGTCAATCGAAGAGATCGTTTAGGGCCCTGTCCAGCTCAGATGTTCCTCTATAGCCCCGGACTGATAGGGTCATAGATTATAAGGGTCTATTGTGATCTAGTCTGACATCCTGTACAGAGCATTCCTGTTTGAACTATAGCAGATCTTTCAGAACAAACATCCCATTTTGATTTTAAAATGGCCAGTGATGGAGAATCCACCATAATCCTGGGTAAACTGTTCCAATGTGTAATTATCCTCACTGTTTTACAAAAATGAAATTTATTTCTAGTCTGAATATGTCTATATAATTTGTCTGTTGTATCTTTGTCTGTCAATACAAAGAACCCTCTATCAAACTCGTGTTCCCTATATAGGTCCTTATAGACTGGATGTGCAGTAGATCCACTATGGGAGGACTTACCAGAAGCAGCAGAATAATACTGATTCTGACCTTTCACAGTCACCTTCGCCTAGATGCTTCTCAAGTTAGAATGGCAAAAACTCTGCAACCCAGTTGTTATATATGCACACAGATTGCAAAAGAGGCTAGTAGGAAAGTGCTTAGGATATGCCATAGAAGTAGTTTACATGTATTTAAAATTCCTTCTAATGTTTGTAACCCTTATAATCTAATCATCTAAATATCAGCTGCCTCTGACTTGACTACTGTGTTCATACATCCAAATTAAATGTGGACTCACGTATTGTTTATTTAAGAAATGAAATGTTTTCTTCCCCTTTTGAAGTTTGAATCCAAATATCTATGTGGCCAAAACTTATACTTCTAAGAACTAATAGAATAATAGAAGAATATAGTCTTCATTCATCAGTATCCTGGCATTGTTGCTGTATATCCAAAGGAAAAAGAATGTATTGACAAGTATCAGAGGGGTAGCCGTGTTAGTCTGGATCTGTAAAAGCAGCAAAGGGTCCTGTGGCACCTTATAGACTAACAAACGTTTTGGAGCATGAGCTTTCATGGGTGAATACCCACTTCATCAGATGCATGTATTGGAAATTTCCAGGGGCAGGTGTATATATATGCAGGCAAGCTAGAGATAATGAGGTAGTTCAATCAGGGAGGATGAGGCCCTGTTCTAGCAGTTGAGGTGTGAAAACCAAGGGAGGAGAAATTGGTTCTGTAATTGGCAAGCCATTCACAGTCTTTGTTTAATCCTGAGCTGATGGTGTCAAATTGGATGTGAAGGCTCTCTACATGAACATCCCACACACAGATGGAATACAAGCTGTCAGGAACAGAATCCCTGATGATGCTACAGCACAACTGGCTGCTGAGCTCTGTGCCTTTATCCTCACACACATATATTGTCATCAAATTTGAAATAGTTATCTCCAGATCAGTGGCACCGCTATGGTCACCCGCATGGCCCCACAATATGTCAATATTTTTATGGCTGACCTGGAACAATGCTTCCTCAGCTCTCATCCACTCACGCCCCTCCTCTACCTATGCTACATTGATGACATCTTCATCATCTGGACCCATGGTAAGGAGTCTCTGGAAATATTCCACCATGATTTCAACAGCTTCCACCCCACCATCAACCTCAGCCTGGACCAATCTACACGGGAGGTCCACTTCCTAGACACCACGGTACAAATAAGTGATGGTCACATTACCACCACCCTACACCGAAAACCTACCGACCGCTATGCCTACCTTCATGCCTCCAGCTTCCATCCCGGACACATCACACGATCCATTGTCTACAGCCAAGCACTGAGGTACAACCGCATCTGCTCTAACCCCTCAGACAGAGACCAACACCTACAAAATCTCCACCAAGCATTCTCAAAACTACAATACCCGCACGAGGAAATAAGGAAACAGATCAACAGAGCCAGACGTGTACCCAGAAGCCTCCTACCGCAAGACAAACCCAAGAAAGAAACCAACAGGACTCCACTGGCCATCACTTACAGTCCCCAGCTAAAACCTCTCCAACGCATCATCAGGGACCTACAACGCATCCTGGACAATGATCCCACACTTTCACAGGCCTTGGGTGGCAGGCCAATCCTCACCCACAGGCAACCTGCCAACCTGAAACATATTCTCACCAGTAACTGCACACCGCACCATAGTAACTCTAGCTCAGGAACTAATCCATGCAACAAACCTCGATGCCAACTCTGCCCACATATCTACACCAGCGACACCATCACAGGACCTAACCAGATCAGCCACACCATCACCGGTTCATTCACCTGCACGGCCACCAATGTAATATATGCCATCATATTGCCAGCAATGCCCCTCTGCTATGTACATCGGCCAAACTGGACAGTTGCTATGGAAAAGGATAAACGGACACAAATCAGATATTAGGAATGGCAATATACAAAAACCTGTAGGAGAACACTTCAACCTCCCTGGCCACACTATAACAGACCTTAAGGTGGCCATCCTGCAGCAAAAAAAACTTCAGGACCAGACTTCAACGAGAAACTGCTGAGCTTCAGTTCATCTGCAAATTTGACACCATCAGCTCAGGATTAAACAAAGACTGTGAATGGCTTGCCAATTACAGAACCAATTTCTCCTCCCTTGGTTTTCACACCTCAACTGCTAGAACAGGGCCTCATCCTCCCTGATTGAACTACCTCATTACCTCTAGCTTGCCTGCATATATATACCTGCCCCTGGAAATTTCCAATACATGCATCTAACGAAGTGGGTATTCACCCACTAAAGCTCATGCTACAAAATGTCTGTTAGTCTATAAAGTGCCACAGGACCCTTTGCTGCTTGTATTGACAAGTTCTCCTTAGAATGACACATCTCCAAATAACTGTTTGAAATTAGTGTGTTTTTAAAAAGGTTATAGACCATGCCTTTTTTCCAATACACAGGCCAAGCAGAACTCCTCTTTATGTGACTGCTCAGATCTTCTTACAGTGGCAATTTTGGATCTCTGTATCAGATCTTTACCTAATTCTTGATTTTATGTGAGGTTCCAAAAGATGTGCTTTTCCTATGCATCAATCCTGCCCTCACCCATACACTCTGGAGCATCACCTTCTGATCCTTGAAAGTCTTCCTAACAAAGCCTCATACAAGCATATCTAAAATAAATGACAAACATTTCCTGTCTTAATGCATTTAGTAACAGTAGCTTAGTGGACCATTTAATTTATGAAGGGCATAAAAGAATTTTCCCATACAATTTTCCCAAGGAAAGTGGTGGGTGTCCCATTACTAGAGGCATTCATGTTAATACTGGATAAAACACTCTATCCAGTAGAGAACAATCCTCCAGCAGAAAGGGCTCCGGATTTGGTTGGATCTGATGAGCTAAGTAGTATTTTCCATCTATAATTTCTAAGGTTCTGTGATAATTTTTGAGTGAGAACTGCAGATGAATCACTAACTTTCAAGATTCACCTTCTGTCTACATGCTGAAAATGGCATGGCCTCCACATTATTGCACCTGAATTGGATGTATTGATTTCTCCATGACAACCACGCTGTAGCTATGCTGCTGTAGCATCATAAGCTAGACACGTCCTACATTGCCGGAAGGGGTTTTTCCAGTTATGTCGATAATCCACTTTTCTGAGAGGCAGTAGCTGGATTGACAGAAGAATCCTTATGTCATACCTAGCCGCACCTAGACAGGGAATTAGGTCACCTTAACCATGGCGCTCAGGGCAAGACATTTTTCCCAGTCCCGAGCAACATAGCTAGGTCAACCTAAGTTGTAGATGTTGACCAGGTCTTGGAGACAGTAACTGATACCCTGAAGGGAAGTGGAGGAAAGTTCAGTTTGGGAAATTAATGAAAGTTGACAAGGTAATGAGATATCTTTTCTTGTTTTCATTCCAGCCAAAATCCAGGAAATAGAACTTCTGTAGAATTATCAGTATGATCAGTATCAGCTCGACTGCTCGTGAGCATTCAGTCTCTATTCTGTTTCTGACCTGCACAAACAGCACTGCTTATACTGTGTTCTTTCTGCCTCAAAACTATTCTTCTCCTTAAAAATGTACAACTGATAAAGCTGAGATCTGCACCCTTGGAACATCCAAATGATGTTGAAGTCCCCTCCCAGGAGGCATTTCTATAATCACTGGGGATGATTCCTAGAATAGGTACAAGGAGGGGGGCAGGGCTAAGCTGTCAGAAGTTCAGTGGAGGTGAATGACAGCCAGGCTGCACTGAGTGTAATAATACTTAACACTTATAAAGCACTTTTCAAAATATCATTATATCCATTTTGCATTTTAGGGAAACAGATGGAGCGCGAGCTGAAGACTTGGGCCAACACTTTCAAACCTGGGTGATTACCACCAGTCCTTAAAGCAGAGGATTTGCAGACCCAGCCAGAAAAAAAACTGGGCCACTGTGGAGTGCACATTAAGCCCTGTTTTACCAAAGCTGCTGCTCCGAGACTATGACAGCCCTCTTACCCATTTTTTTCCCCAGATCATTTTAAGCACTGCCCACAGCTCGGCATGCAAATCCATATTTAGATACATAAACAGAAGGGACATGTTCTTTCAGTGGTGCTCAGCTTTACTGTTTAGTATCTCTAAAAACAGTTGACTGTTTTGAATTTTCTGGGCTTTTTGGGCTTGTCACTTGCACCAACTGATCCCTGGACTAAAAGGGGGCAATTGTTTGTTTTCGGCCAGAGTTCATTGGAAGCATCTTCCCCTCTCTCTGTGTCATCCTGATCTCTTCCCCGCTGCCTCACCCTCATCTGATCTGCCAGCTTCCTTCCCTTGGTCTGCACCTCCATTACCCCTGTGAATCTCCAGTTTGTCCCCCTCAGTCTGCTGCCCATCCATTACACACTGTCCCCCCATTCCTTGCATCTCCATTTTGCTTCTCATGCTCCCCCATCCGTTTCTGCTTCCCCATTCCTTGTACCCCCATACCTACTTCTGCTCCCCAATCCCTTGCACATCCCCCTGCTGCACATCCCATACACTCTGCTCTGCCCTGTGCACATTTACTCTGCTTCCCCATCCCTGTGCACACCTGTTCTGCCCTGTGCACGCCCACTCTGCTTCCCAACCCTATGCACACCCACTCTGCTCTTCCCCTCTGTACACATCCACTCTGCTCCCTATCCCTTGCACACCCACTTTGTTGTCCTGTACACACCCACTCTCTGCTTCCTATCCCTCACACACCCACTCTACTCTGCCCTGTGCACACCCACTCTGCTCCCCATCCCTGTGCATACCCACTCTGCTCTGTCCTGAACACATCCACTCTGCTTCCTAACCCTTGCACACCCACTCTATTCTGCTGTGTACATGGCCACTCTGCTCCCCATCCCTGTGCAGACTGCCCTATACATGCCCACTCTGCTCCTCCATCCCTTGCACACCCACTCTGCTCTGCCCTGTGCACACCCACTCTGTTCACTCTGCTCCCCATCCTGTACACTCTACTCTGCCCTGTGCACATCTTCTCTGCTTCCCCATCCCTGTGCACATCCCCTGCCCTATACACACCCACTCCGCTCCCCCATTTCTTGCAGACCCACTCTGCTCTGCCCTGTGTATGCCCACTCTGCTCCCCAGTCTCTTGCACACCCACTCTGCTCTGCCCTATGCACACCCACTCTGCTCCCCCAACCTTTGCACACCCATTCTGCTCTGCCCTGTGCACACCCACACTCTGCTCCCCCATCCCTCGCACACCCACTCTGCTCTGCCCTATACACACCCACTCTGCTCCCCAGTCTCTTGCACACCCACTCTGCTCTGCCCTATGCACACCCACTCTGCTCCCCCAACCTTTGCACACCCATTCTGCTCTGCCCTGTGCACACCCACACTCTGCTCCCCCATCCCTCGCACACCCACTCTGCTCTGCCCTATACACACCCACTCTGCTCCCCAGTCTCTTGCACACCCACTCTGCTCCCCCAACCCTCGCTCACCCACTCTGCTCTGCCCTGTGCACACCCACTCTGTTCCCCCATCCCTTGCACACACGCACCGGCGCTCAGCGGGGCCGCGGAAGGCGGACAAGGCCGGCCAGGACCCGCCCCAGCAGCTGGGCAGCAGACGCGGGGGTCGGCGGGGCCGGTGCGGGCTCTGGGGCGGGGCCGGGGGCGGGGCCGGCCGCGCACTAGGCGGGCGGCGGGGGAGCCTCGGCAGCATTCGCAGCGGCCGCCGCAGCCTCGGCAGCATCGCGCCCTTCTGTCCCCGGCGCTCGGCCTGTGCCCCGGGGCCGGCAGCAGCATCTGCGCTCAGGTAAGGGCGCCCCCGCCCCCCCCGCCGCGGGCTCCCGGCCCCCTCCTCCGGGCCTGCCCCCCACCCGCCGTGCAGGCTGCCTGGCATATGCCGGTCACCGCCTCCCTGCCTGCCGCCGCCCCCCGCCCAGGGCCGGGAGCGAGCCCCTGAGCCCCGAGAGTTCGAGGCACAGGTTCGCCTGGCGCTGCCTGGCAGCGGCTGGTGGCCCAGCATCGTCCTCGGGCTGCGGTGTCGTTAGGTCTACACTGGCGGTAGATGTGGTCCTGGGATTTGTGGGTAGCGAGCTGCATAAAGGTTGCTGGACGCAGGACCCCTCGAGGACAGCATTAAAATAATAATAGTTAATAATAAAAAGCCATGTAAACCAATAGGAAAGGTTGCTTGTGTCGATTTGAAGCCAGTCACCCTGAATTTCCTGCACCAGAAGAGAAGAAAGGAAAAGGACACCTAGAAAGTAACCCTCCCCTTGGCCACTGTTATGAGTTTTAAGTGAATCTAGAAGCAAAACCTTTAAAAAAAAAATTTGCCTCCTTGGAAGGGTTTTCTTGACTGCGGCTTTGTCTCTCGGTCACCACCCCACCTTCCTCTTTTGTTTAAGGATGGAAATTTCAAGAAAGTGGGGGGTGGGGGATAAAGGAGGGGAGCAACTGCGCTAAGATACAGCTCTCTGTAACTCATGAACGGAGGGAGTCAGCTTTGTATTTCTTCCCTGTGGTCAAGGGGAAAATAAGCTTTGTCATAAGCAAAATCCAGCCATAAGATTATCGTGGCCCATCTGGTGCACACCAATTTGACCGCAGTGCCCCAAGGAAAATCAAAAGCACCATCCTCAGATCATTTATCTTAATAGGAACAGGCTACTTTTGTCAACTCATTTTAGGATTTCGAGCATCTTTCCAGTGCCGCGGATGTAACCTTTCCCCCTCCCTCCCCTTAAGCTTCTTTACAAGGATCTGTAAGGGTGGACAAAGCACATTGTTCAAAGTAGGGGTGCAAGGGGAGCAATCAGTTTTAATTTGCACTAGAAAAAAATCTCTGTGTTGAAATGATCAGCAGTGGAGAGGAACCGACTGCGAACAGAAAGAGGGGGCTTGCAGCCGCAATGGGGCGGTGGAGAACAAAGACTTTTCATGTAAGAGAGAATGATGCAAAATGTGCCAAGCTGGTGCAGGTACAGTGTTGCATTGAATGTGATCTACCAAATAAAGACTGCTTGACTCGATTCATTGCGTATATGTTTGGTACAAATGATGACTCCCATTTGAATGAGGCTTGCTTTATGGAACAGGGTTTAGGGGGGGAAAAGGGGATATATATGGGTTGTAAGAGCCCCTCCCCCTGGAATTTTCATTTCTCGTTCAAATAAAGATCTCCTTTGCATTGCTGGTGAATTTTTATTTAATCATGTTCCTTTCTGTACAGCAGTAGATACTTATATACAAGGGGCGGTTCATGTGTGCATGCCGTTTGGGCTGATTGCTATATGTCAATCTCCCATAAGGGTTATTTATTTTAGATCTCACAATCCTGTTTCACAATTTGTCATACTTTTATGGTCATGTCAATGATTTGTTTCCCCTACCCCTTTATCTTTTTCTTTTTTTAAAAAAAAAAGTCATTTAGCAAGCATAGCTGTGGGGAAGCTGCACTGCTCACAGTTCGGAAGATGTGCTCTTTTTGTGTTCAGAAGGGATTTTTCCTCACACAATTTTTGTGCATTTCCATTTTTCCCTTTCTCTCCCTCCCCGAATATACTCCCCGTGAAAGAACTTGTTTCTTGCACCTGTGCTGGTTTAAACTTGTAGTTACGTCTAGACTCCAGCTCTCGGAGCCAACGCATCTAGGAGGAGACTCAGCTGCAGGACTTATTTGTTTTCAGAAGCCGCTCTCTGTTCCCTCCCTAACAGATGACGTGATCGCCCTGTCTCAGCTCTTGCTGGGAAGATAGAAAGCGCTGAGAGAGCATTACTTACTGAAACTGGCGTTGTCATTACTTCATAGGTCACTATGAGCGGTACCTCACACATCACAAAAGACTGGGCATCATCCCTAAACAGTAGCAACACACTCACATGGGGCATATTTGAACTATTATAGAGGCAGCCAGCAGAGCTTGTGCTTGTACTAGCATTTCTGTCACTAGTGTGTATTTTCAGGGGGCTTGGTATTAAAAATGAGTGCACTAAAAAAAAACTTGGCCTGAGCTATTGAGTCCCAAGAGCAATTTAATTCCTCACCTGTAATTATGATTTATTTTACTAATCTGTAAAGTGCTGACAATGAGTTCAGTGCTGTACAAGACTCAGAATGAATCCACTACACATGTGCTGAACTTTGCATGCTGTAAGTAGTCCCATTGTGAGTCCTCTCATGGAAACCGGTGTATAAAGGTAAGCACAAGAGTAAGCCCTGGTCTACACTACAGAGTTAAGCTGCCTAGCATTGACCTATGTTGACCTAACTCTTTAAGAGTCTACACTAAAACGTTGCTCCTGCTGATGTAACTCGCCCACTATGCCAGCTTAATAACCTCACCTCCACGAGAGGCGTAGCACTTAGGTTGACGTAGTTAGGCTGACACAGTGTAGACACCACAATCCTTACATTGACTGTTGCTGGCTTTCAGAAGCTGTCCTACAATGTCCCACGCTGACAGTTCAATCGATGCAAGCACTCCTGGTGAGGATGTGCACCGCCAACACAAGGAACATAGTGTGGACATGCAAAGGTGATTTTCTTACTGTGCTGGCTGTACATCAGTGCAGCTTAGGTCAACATAATTTGCAGTACCCTAAGTCTTTGCTTGAGTGGGCCCTAGAAAGGTTCCTGGTGCGAGCAGTGGGATGGTGTTAGCTTAAGAACTGGGTCCAGTATCATCATCATCTTTTTTTTTTTTTTTACTCATGAGTATGAGATAAGCAGAATTTGGCCAATGAAGTTCTGCAAGCCATTGAGTCCATGTTATGGATTACTGCTTCTGTGTGTATCAGACCAAACCAAAATAGCTCTGATAATGAGACTTAAAATACAGTTGAAGCAGGTGTAAAGTAATTGCTTTTCAAAAAAGAATGCTAGTGTACTTCTTTACTGTTAAATGTGCAGCACAGTATATTGTGCTTGTAATGTGGTTTGTTATTGTTATGTAAACTCCCATTGACACCCTAGATTTTAAAGGCTCTAAAGTAGTCATGATGGAATGTTATGTCAGTACCCACACAGCAGTGCTCCTTAAATACACGCTAACATCATAGAAGTAGTCATCATATAAAGGCCCCTAAGATAACATGCATGGACATGAATGATTATAATGGCTCCCAAATAAGCTGCTAGTTTGTGAAATAAGAATTCTCTTATCCCCAAGAAGTTTTCAGAACCATGTTCCAAAAACTCATTGCACCTAGATTTACTATTAAAAAAAAATCCACCAGGCACACTTAAACTGGAGCCATTGGGCCTAATTTCCCACTCACAGTGCTATAAAATCTGAAGTAACTCCATGGAAGTAAATGGAGTTACACTGGCATAAAAACTGGTGTGGGTGAGTCAAGAATCAGGCCATTGTAACTCCAATGGCAGAATTAAACTGATGGTATTGAAACTGCCTGGGTGTGGTTGTGATGTATATTCCATTCAGTTTCACTGGTAGTATTTTAAGTACAATGGCAGGAGGAGGTTTTTCTTTAAGAAAAACAGGAATACAGCACACGAGGATGTGATCTGCATTGACTTTTATAACCATTAAAAGCTACTGACAAAACTACGTGCACAAATGCAGTATCTGTGTAGTCTGGAATCTGATCTACTACATACATATGAAGAGATTAATAGGAACAAATTAGATGAAGGGGGAAAGAGCCCAGACATTGACACATGGTATTTATATATTTTGGGCCTGATGCAAAGGCCTTTGAAGTCAATGGCAGCCTTTCCGTTGACTTCACTAGGCTTTGGTGAGGCTCAAAAAGAATTCACCTAGGATAAAGAACTTTTAAAATTCCATTGGGACGTCATTCCTCTTAATCAGGCAGGCCCTGACTCTGCAGTGAGCTGCAATTGAATGGATGCCTGAACCCTCCCAGAGCCCTATTGGCTTCATTTGGGCTTCACCTAGGATCACAGAACCATAGAGTCCAAGGCCAAGTGGTCATCTAGTCTGATCTCTTGCATAACACAGGCCATTTAACTTCCCCAAAATAGTTCCTAGAGCCCGTCTTTTCGAAAAACATCCAGTCTTGCTTTAAAAATAGTCAATGATGGAGAATCCACCATGATCCTTGGTAAATTGTTTCAGTGGTTAATTACCCTCAATGTCAAAAATGTATGGTTTATTTGTAGTATGAATTTGTCTAGTTTCAGTGTTTAGCAATTGGATTGTGTTATACCTTTCTCTGCTAGACTGAAGAGCTCATGGCTGAATATTTGTTCCCTATGTAGATATAGACTGTAATCAAGTCGTCACTTAACTTTCTTTTTATTAAAATTCATAGACTGAGCTTTTTAAGCCTGTGCTACAAAGCAAGTTTTCTAATCCTTTAATCATTCTCATGGCTCTTCACTGAACCCTCTCCAATTTATCAGCATCTTTCTTGAATTGTGGGCGCTGGAACTGGACACATTATTCCAGCAGTGGTCATATCAGTGCCAAATTCAGAGGTAAGATAACCACTCTACTCCTACTCGAGATTCCCCTGTGTATGCTTCCCAGGATTGCATTAGTTCCTGCCTACGGGGAGCTCATTGCAGGATCAGGGTCAGAGTTAGGAAGCAGTCAGGGAACATTGTATTTAAATGCAAGTGAAGGAGAAACAGAAGTCTGAGGAATGAAAAATTAATCCCATTAAAGCCAACAGGACTTAAGCAGATGCTTAAAATTAAGCATGTCCTTTAGGGCTTTGCTGAATAGGGATGGGTTGCTAAACCAAGGTGTAGGTTGCTTTAGGCTCGTTCCTGGAAGATGCTAGACACGCTTTTGAGGGACTAGGTACTGTTGTGAGGCGCTGAGTACCCTCAACTCCCATTGGTGCCAGCGGGAGCTGAGGACATTCATTGCCTTGGAGGAGTGAGCCCTATAAGGTAGGGGCTCTGGGCTCGTTGGGATCAGCTGTTTTTCCTTAATTCTTCGCCTTATGCAGAGGATACAGGGATGCTTATAAGATCTCTAGTGCACGCAGATGTGAAAGAAAACAGCATGGGTCTGATTTCCATAGAGTGGAGCAGATTCAGAATGGCTGTGATGTGAATAAGGGGCGGTTTCCAAAGCCATCTGCCTCAGCAGAGTAAAAAGCTTCTTTGGGAGGGAGGGTAGACTTAATCACAGGCTACAGTGCTAAACTGTGGGACAGTGTTTTAAAATGAGATTCGATGTGACGTTTGTAATTGCTTTTTAGATATATGAAGAAAGAACTAACATCTCCATGGTGTTAATTTCGATTGCTGTTGCCACATGGGTTGATTGTGCTAGCTGTTAAGAAGATTTGAGGTCTTTATTGACCCATTTTTCCTAAATGCTAATTGTTTGCTGCTTTGTTAAGAACAGACAAGTTTTTACACTCGTTTCATATTTTCCTGGAGAGATCTCACAAACGAAACCAATCCCTCTTCCTTTGTTTGATCAGGGAGTAACCCCTCCTTCCAAATGATAACGGGCCAGCGTTTGCATTGACTGTATTCCTCTGCGTGTTCACATGCTTAGTTGCAAGAAAATACTGCAAAAAGGTGAGGTTTGGGTGACCTCAGTTAAGCACGAATAATTGTAAGGTTTATCGGACCTCTTTGTTTCCATTTAGTGTCTCTCTGAGACAGATTGGTGCTGTTACAGCTGTGTTAGTGCTTGTTATGAAATGTAGCCTTTCTTTTCTTGTTAATTATGTTTTTGATTGTAGCTGTAATGTGCCTGGGCGGTGATAAACAGTTTTTAAGCGAATTCTTTCCAATTTCCAAAAATATATAGGTATAGAAAATAAGTGTATTAAAGGCCAGATCCTTCACTGGCATAAATCACTGTGGCCATATTGACTTCAGTGGAGCTGCATGGATTTATACCAGCTGGGAAGCTAGCCAATACTCTTCTCAAATTTCTTTAAAATATGGCATGCTTTCCACTTCACTGATATGATCAGTTTATATGTGGTGAACTTGTGGGTCGAGCTCAGCACTTGAGCTAAATCCCATTCCCCTTATTCAGGCAGACATTGTATTCCCAGTGGTCAGTGAGGCTACTCATACTTCTAAAGCAAGCAGATTTGGCTTTAGGCTCTGTACTTAGGACTCCATCCTGCAAAGTGCTAAGCATTCCTAAGTAGTGCTGGGCACCCTCACCTTGTGTTGAAGCCAGTTGTAGTGGAGGATGCTCAGTATCTCAGGGGCATGTCCAGCCACTTGCAAGATAAAGCCCCTAAGAAGGCCTAAGGAGAATCTCATAGGATCAGCACCAGTGGCAGTAATGCAATTAGATCCTAATAGCTTTCAGAGAGGTAAGACTGTGGAAGCATCCTCTTCTGTTCGGTAGATCCGTTGTTCTCCAGATAAAAGGGAGCCCACTTGGCTATGTAAAGATTATAAATGTCTTTAATATTCCACCCCTTTAAATTCAATATTCATGTGGCAATCTGTGTATTTTTGAAGTTTCCAGTATTAGTTTGAGATATTGGAAGCTATTTTGTTCATCAGAATGTTACAGCTCAATAAATAGCAATTGAAAAAAACCACCACCACCTTTCAGTAGCCCAGTCACGTCAATTAACTTGGTTGCATTTAATTATAATGATTGATTAAGTGAACCCTGCCATTGCACTTCATTTTCTCTAGAGAATGATAGCAACTGGTTTCATGGTTCAAAACTCAGTCAGAAGTTTTTTTATGGAGAGAAATGGACCTTATTCATGAAAACAGTTGTATTTGTGATGGAGAACTGCACCATTATATCGCAAACTTCTAAATATTTCTGACTAAAGTGATGCAGAAAATATGTGGGAAAAATAGAAACTTAGGCTGGGAATTTCACAAAGGCTTATGGTTGACCTGACTCTGATCCCACTGACGTCAGTGGGAGCAGAGTTAGGCCGTTGCTGAATGCTTTTGAAAATTCCAGCCTCAGGGCCCAGCTTGGTACTGAGATTCACAGCAATGGTCCTCTGTGTGTTACTTCTGAGTCCGAAAGGCAGTCTTGCTTGGAGGAAATATAAGTCTCTATTCACAAGCTAATTGTCCCCCAACACAAGTCAGTCACTGAGTGAGTTGTCCTGGCTGAGCAGGAGAGAAACAGAGGTGGGCCTTAGGAGGAGATGGGCCTGGTTCTGCTCCTTCACTCCTCCTTCTCTACAGTAGTAGGTGTATGTAATGTGTATTATATGCCACACAGATTCCTCCAGGCTCTGACTGGAAGTAACAGGCATTGCTCTGGTTAATGTGATGCTGCAGCATGGAGTTTGAAGACTGTGTCTGGGTAGAGATGGTGCCAAACCAAAACCCTGGATCTAAAGCCCCTCGAACTTTAGGGAAGTGCAGTTGGATCTGAACATCGAGGCTGGCCTCGTCTCTACCCTGATCTTGGTTGAATTTCAGATCTGGGTCTGCAGATTGGAGCCTCAAACTGTAGGGGACTGAGCAGAGGCCAGAGCCATTGTGTGGAAGTTGCCACCTGACTCTCTACAGCATTCTCCCATTCCCTCCCCGAGGTTGCCCATAGTCATAGGGTTCTGCATAAGCAAAGGGAGATCTCTGCATGGAAGATCTGATTCCCCTCTCATTTATACCAGACTTACTCCTGATTTACACTGGTGTGTATGAGAGGTGAATCCTCTCCATGTGCACATGGGATAGTCTGGCCCGGTGATAGGTGCATCAGGGAGTTACTCCCTTTACAAGCAAAAGTACAGACCTGAGCCCAAAGTCTGTATCTGGTGTTTTGTTTATTTATTATAGTCCTCTGATTTTCTCTGGAAGGATTGATTAGATCAGTCATTCTAAAACTTATTTGATTATGCCCCCCTTCTTTGTGTCTGAAGTAGTTTACATCCTCCCCGCTTCCTCCTGTCCCCCCTTCCCACCCCGGGCACCTGATCAGCAGCCACCGCTCTTTGGCTGCCCAGCTCTGAAGGTAGAGCGGAGAGCGGTGGCTGCTGGCCGGGCACCCTGCTCTCAAGGCAGTGCTACCACCAGCCACAGTGCAGGCAGTGCAGAAGTAAGGGTGGCATGGTATGGTATTGCCACTCTTACCTTTGTGCTGCTGCTGGCAGCAGCACTGCCTTCAGAGCTAGGAGCCCAGCCAGCAGCCGCTGCTGTCCGGCTGTCCAGCTCTTAATGTGCGCAGTAAGTGGTTTTTCCCCTTCTCCCAGCCCCCCACCCAAGAATACATTCTTTGTCTCCAGTCTGAGAATTTCTACATTAGATGTCCCCTAAAGAAATTTGCCCCGAGGGCAAAGATGTAGAAATCCATCAGTCAAGAGGAAATTTATGCATATAAAAACTTATTTCTGATATTTTAGGAAGATCAAAAAAGACATACTTTGTAGAACAGCCAAGTTTGCCTTTGCTCAAATCCCTAAGAGAGTAGTTAAAAAAAAATCTGAGTTTAAAAGAAATGAATATTATTCATGCTGAAGAGTAAAGGATATTGGAGTAAATAAGGAGCTTTTGTTGCATAGTGTTCTGTAGACTTAAGCTTTCTTGGCAATACAAGAGGCTCTTGTTGTTTTCTGCATAAGGCTTAGCAAAATCTTGAATGTATACTTTTCAGAATATGCAGTGCTACCTGTTAAAGTGATGTGATAAAATTCTGGCTGTGAGTTTGAATAAAAGATGTTTTGGGTAACATGACAAATTTAATATCTGTAATTTTAAGTTCTGCATAGTTTGCCAAAGTTAGCAACACTGATTTATATATAGTATTTATAACATTCAGTTAGATAAATGATTAAACTGGCATGATATTGAATGGTATTTGCAATACTGGCAGTAGAATGATAGAATAGAATAGAATAGAATATCGGGGTTGGAGGGGAACTCAGGAGGTCACCTTGTCCAACCCCCAAATTGGACTAGATGATAATTGGAACACGATTTAGGAATATTTTATAAAAAATGTTCCTCTTGCTAAATGGATAATTTAGAAATATATTCATTAAATAGATTTAGAAATATTTGTGTATAGTAAAAAGGTATCCATATTTTGAAGGCTAGTGGCCTGAGCATAGAACTGAAACCCAGAATCTCCTGAATTCTAGTCCCAGTTTTGGGCATGATTCCATTTTTGTGTTTGGACAAGTCACTGAATCTCTCTGCCCCAACATTCCCTCCCCACACTTGCCATTAAAAGTGGGGCTAATAATACTTTTTGAGATTTAATTAGTCGGTATTTGTATGTTACATGGATAGACACACATATATCCGTCTGTCTGTATCTATAGCATAAAGGCCACTATATTGATTCACCATTTGCTCATGTGATCTTGTGCTCTTGTTTGGAATTTTGAGGCAGATTCTCAGCTGATTTAAATTGACTTCAGTGGAGCTGACACCTTTTTACATCAGCTGAGGACCTAGCCTCTTATGTTGATCTCATTCTGAGAATGGGCTGGCCAGTTGCTAAACCCTTTTACATAACCCATTTTACATCTTCTTCACCCATGGAAAACTGATTCTCTTTCAGGTGAGTGGTTACATGTGTGTGTATATATATATATATAACACTAATGCTGATGGTTAGGTAGCAGGCAATGGTAATGGTGGTGCTTTCCGCTCCTTGCTCCAGACTGATGTGTTTATTGCTAACGATAATTTCATTGTAGAGCTTTAAAAGGCTTTTCAAAAAAGTTGCTTTCCTTCTATGAATTTGGTACGCTCGCTGAATTTGTATTATAAAGGCAGAATATTTTGGGAGTAGAAATACAACTTCTGTTACTGAGAATAGTGTCTGTGTTGTGCTATTGAGGTTTGTTTTGGTTTTCTGGTTTATATTTCTTAGGGCTAATCCCTATTCTCTACTTGCTAGGTAATCATCAAAATCTTGTCCCACCGTGTTTCTGTATGTATTGGTTTCAGAAATATTGGGATGAGTTCTACAATGGTGACTTAAATTCCTTTCTTTCTGTGTGATTTCATCAACTGGCCTGCTGTGGGACTCTCTTGTACATGAATATCCGTGTATGAAATCAGTGGCTTCTGATTATCAGAGATTCATTTTTAAAGGAGTTGAGTATGGTGGTGTTAGCTGACTGGTGTTTAAGTTCACAGCTGTTCTGTGATCTGGCCTATGTTAACTGTTTTGGGTAGGATATCCGCTGCTATTCACTAATACTTTATCATCTTGAGCTAGTCAACAACATCAGTGATGAATAACAGAGGACAAGACTCTCTGAATTTTAGAATGGCTGTTTTGCTGGCTTCTCTGTTGGGCTGGAGTGCCATCATGGAATCTGTATTTAGGTGTAACTAAATTAGCTTATTTTTGAATGTTATAAACTAATTAAAAGGAAACCCAGATGAGTTCGTGGGATTCTCCCAAAGGAGTCAAATTGCTCGTTAAGTTTCAAAAGAGGATTACTGCAGGTTGGGACTACTGTATATGAATAACCTCAGCAACTAAGTAGCCAAAGCTAACATTACAAAGGTCCTTAGTCTTCATGCTTCAGGCCATACTATGATCACCCATTGGTGTCAGGAAGAATCATTCTCTGATAACTTATTATTGCACAGTTTGCATCAAGGGGAAA
Organism: Gopherus flavomarginatus; assembly: GCF_025201925.1. NCBI lineage: Eukaryota > Metazoa > Chordata > Testudines > Testudinidae > Gopherus > Gopherus flavomarginatus. The sequence continues at coordinate 17,629,000 of NC_066626.1, read as the reverse complement.
AAGGGTTACTTGCCTTCCTCTGAATGACGCATCCGGCATTGACCAGAGTCACAGAAAGGACACCAGGCAAGAAGGACCGTTGATCTGTTTTGGGGTGGGAATCCCTGTATTTCCTTTCAGAGCTTTGTGTGCTTCCTCTGAAATTATGGGTGAATGTAGAGTGGTGGCCAACAAAAATATTAAAATAATAACTTGCCTGGCATATATCAAAAACCACACCCTTTGGGAGCCTCATTTGAATCCTGGCCAGCCAGGATTGCCAGCTGTAGCTGTTTTCTGTAACTCCCGTTGTCTAGGAGGAAGAGGAAGCATGAAAGAGAAGAACATAAGACCTCATCATAACAGGTGCATCTGGTGTGCACTATCTGACATGTATTTCCATTTCTGAGCTGAAATAAGTTTTCTGGAAAGAGAAGTGGGAGACTTGAGGGCTCAGATTAACCAGGGACTAACAGTGACAGGGATCTTGGCACTAGTGTGGAGCCATCCTCTGGGAAAACCAGACCAATGCTAGAAGCTACCTGTTGGGAAGGTCCCATGAATTGTGATGGCTGGGGATTGACAAGCTTGTGTCTCTGCTTCATCTCCACTGGGCTTTGCTCATCCCCACTTCGACAACAGCAGACCAGACTTCAGGAACAACCCTGAAACTTGGTGGAGGGTTGTCCCATTTATGCATTTGTGTTGCATGTAAAGTGGGGATTCAGCACAGAATCTGTATCGTTCCATCTTTTAATTTAGTTAGGATCTTGCAGTACATGTGTCTTGATATTTTGAATTAAGCTAAAAATTTGTTCCTGGCAAGGTTTGGCAATGACCTTCAAAATTATTACAATCCTCAGATGTTTTACAAAAGTACAAACGTAGTGAACCACCTTGAATACTGAAGAGTTTATTACAATTCTCTGGTGAGTTTCAGAAGTTCTGAGGTTTCTATAGTTAGGTTTGCATAATAGTCTTATTTAAGGTTGCATAATTTTGTTTCTAATTCTTTGAGTGTACTCTATAATAGGAGTTAAGATAGAACTTCCTCTAACACATCTATATGCCTGCCTTTGAAGGGAGGGCAACATTTCTTCTACATTATAGGTTATTTGGAAATCAGCCAGAGCAGCATTGCCTATTCCAGTGTGCGATGGGATAAATGATTTGTCAAAATCCTGGCAGAGGCAAGAGGGCTTTCTGTCATAGTTGTCCTTCTACCCCTCCCGTGATTTCAAGAGATATTCTGCACTGTATGATGGGATATATTGAGTTATCTACTGTTTTTTGTTTTGTTTTGTTTTAAAATAGTCCATTCTTGTGTCTATTCCAGCAGACTCTCAGTGGCTTTTTCCATTCTCTGGCTCTAGGAGAGAGTCAGGTTTCCTCCAGGGGGCAGGTGAACTCTGAATACATCTCTAAGGGAATGGAAGAGGTCTTATGCACAGATTATCTTTTCAGCTGAAAAACTATCTGGCTCTGGGCATGGATGTTTGCTCATCAATTGATATGTTTATTTTCAGAGTTGACTCAACAGTGGGAGTAGAATTTACATCTCCAGGATTCCCAGGGACTGCTGTGCTCTTGAGATAAAGGAGCAGCTGTCTGTTTTTTTCCCCCCCATTAAACTGATCCCAGTAGAAAACTTCAGCTCCTTTTGGAATTAATCTACCCCTTAAGTTTGCCTTTGTAAATGTGTGTGTGCATGTATGTATAATATATTTTCTCTATAGCACACTTAATTGAGGGCAGGGCATGACTTGCACTGAACCAAACTTTTCATTAGTGACAACCTACACAAGGCAGGGCATGTTTACTGGACAGATGAATGACTCTTTGAAGAATGTTCATGGATGGCAAAAGAAGTAATCTCAGGCACAAATTTTATTTATTTCAAAGAGGTTTCAGCATGTGCATATAATCAAACAAGTAGAGCCACAAACATAAAGGTCCCAAGCCTTAGGTCACTACTTAATGTTGCTCAGTGGTATTTGGCCTAGATCCAACTTGGATTCAAGTTGTTTGAACTTCAAAACCTCTCCAAAGAGATTGTTTGTTTGATTATAGTATAGGTTGAGGCTAATTTAAGTCTTGTTACATTCAAACCTCCATCATGTTCCCCCGATGCTTTCCAGGTTACAGTCACTCAGGCATGTCTTCACAATGCAGCAATACGAACTACAGGCATTTGATTTCTAAAGCACATTGACGTGCTGTGCACTAGTTGGTCCACGTGGACCCAGAATTCAACATAAATAAGAAGCCCGTCATGAAATCACATACTTGTTCCAAAATAATTAAAAGAAACCACAGAATAATTATGATATTCTCCCATCATAGCTGTCTTTGGAATTATGAGCTGCTCCCTTGCTGAGGACTCTCTGTGCTCTTTGGCCACAAGTAAGTCTGTACAGCATAATAGGCAGCATGATCTAGTAGGCTAAGCACAGGTTTGGCAGCAAGGAATTCCCATGTGATATTGACCGCTTCTGTAGTTTGACTAAGCCACTTAGGTCCTGATCCAAAAACACTGAAGTCACTAGAAAGATTCCCAATGGGTTTTGTGTCAGAGTCTGCCTAGTTATTAGAGAGGTGTCTTCTCCCTATCCAATCTGAGTCCACCAGCCATTAGATTAGAGTGTTCAGCTTTCCCCATAGTGTGCCTTTTACATTTTAATATATATTAATATAGCCTTTCTTTTACATAACCAATTTCTGTTCCTAAGAACTGAACACAAACTGTAAATAATACAACCATGCACACTTCTGTGGACTGGAAATGAGTGGTGTTTATGCAAATTAAATATGTCTGCTGGTAGGAGCCCCTTCAGTTTCTCCTCTGGGGGAGCCAGCATGTTTCTCTTCCCTTTGAGCCCACTAGTCTTGCGTAAGGGTGGCAGAATAGGCCCCTAATATCGTCTGGCTCTTCATCAACCTCAGTGTGTGGCAAAATGCTCCTCTGAGGGCTGGTCTGCACTAGGGGAGGGGATCAATCTAAGATACGCAACTTCAGCTACGTGAATAACATAGCTGAAGTCTAAGTATCTTAGATCGAATTACCTACTGTCCTCACAGCTCGGGATCGACGTCTGCGGCTCCCCCGTCGACTCCGCTACTGCCGTTCGCATTGGTAGAGTTCCGGAGTCAACAGGAGCGCATTCGGGGATCGATATATCATGTCTAGATGAGACGCAATATATCGATCCCCAAGAAATCGATTGCTACCCGCTGATACGGCAGGTAGTGAAGACGTAGTCTGAGATCCGCAAGATGAATCTCCACTCTGGTACGTTGCTCTCCCTTGTACGTGTAAAACTCCCATTAATGTAGGACTTGTAGGGGAAAAGCACAGTTGGGTTATGTAAGGAGAGCAGAGCAGATGGATACTGAGGACGTCCAGAGTTGTTATAGTAAGGATTTAAAAACTCGGTACCCAAGAGTTTTGCTTTCAGACGGCTGCTTTCTCCTCCAGGTGCACTCAAGGATCAGGCACAGTTTGGCTGTAATAATTTTGTTGACTCTGGGCTAGACGGTGAGCCCATTACTGACATGGGTAAGCAGTTACACCACTGAGCAGCCCTACCATGTTCCATCATGGACATTATGAAGAAACAGGTTATCCCATAACTGCCTACTGCGTGGTTTCTTGTAAATTCCCATAGCTGCAGCAGTGCTGCTGTCAGAGACAAGGTACTGGACTAGATGAACCAAAGGTCTAATTCAGTCTGGTGATTCCTGTGTTCTTCTCTTGGGATGGTCTTTACCTTCCCTTATGGTAGGAATCCTGAACAAGTTGACAGTATATTTTGATAGCAAATAATGGGCCAGTTCCTCAACTGGTGGAAATCAGTGCAGGTCCCTTGAAGTTACTGATTTACACCAGCTAAGGATTTGGCCCACTGAAAGAAATAATCCACCTTAATATATCCATAATCCCATTTGCTGCGAGCTGTGACTGAGGAACGTGGCATAAGGCTGAACTGAATAGTCACACCTGGTCCACCTTCCTATAAATGAAGGAGAATAAACGGAAAGGCTTGTTTTGGTGCAATAATGGGAATGAGATCAGAGGGGGATACGCATTACAACAGGCAGCCTTTGCCATTGCCCTTCGACACTCTCTGCTGCAAGCTTTGAAGTGCCCGGCACAGCACTGGCCTACAATAACTTGACATTTGAAAAAGGGCATGGCCTGTAACTTTAACACAGGAGTGTCCTGATTTGGAAATTGCCTTCCCTGGAATTATGGGAAGAGGAGGGGTATGGGTGTGTGACAGAAGCTAAGCCAGAAAGCACCTGGCAACCAGATGGCAAGTAGCATGCTGGATCCTACCCACACCTTCATTAAGGATTACTGGGGCTTTCTCTGGATAATAGTTTTAGAGGTTTGGGTTCATAAAGAATTAGAAAATTGTAGCCAGTTGCAAGTAGACCCAAGTTATTTTTAGAGGACAAAGGACTGAGTGATAGGTCTGAGCTGAAATCCGAATTAGAGGTACTCGAAATGTTATGGCTCAGAGATGATTACTGAGTTCGGCTAGAACAGTGTTTTCTATGCACTAAACGAGAGCCCATGCATTTCAGTTAAATACACAAAGCAGCTCAGGACAGCAGCAGGTGGGCTGGGAAGAACTGAGAGCTGCTAGCACCAGCAGTCGTGGAACCAGTATTTCCACTGGGGTGACAGCATTGTGTGCATTTCTCGGACTGTTTACTTGTGATTCAGAGAAACATTCTGACATAGACCATTGCTGGGGTAGAGCTATCTATTTTGTACTGTGATTTATGTATGTTTAACCCTGTCTCTTGCGGCAATGCTCAGTCCGTAATTTATTTCCTCCCAGTGTACCTGTGACCCTAAAGGACGAGGTCAGGATGTTTTTAAATTATGTCATTATTAAGAATAGTTGGAGAACAGTGATCTGGAAAGGACTGTGCGGACTCTTATAGCCAGATTATGAGTCTCTTACGTTGCTCATCAGTCACTTGCTGATAGGGTTGCTCAGGGAAATAACTGTTCACCCATGTCAGTTAACAGGCTCATAACTTAGCCCTTAGGCTGCAAAATTATTAGGGCTAGATTGTGCCTGGTCCTTAAGTGGTGACAGAGGAGAGAAAATCAGGAATCCTCCCTCACCTTGCACATCATATGCAGCTATAAACCCTGGATTTAGGGGCGTGCAGGTACTTATCCTTCAGTGTACCTCCCATGTGGGGAGGAGAAGCGGCCGAGCTTAAAGGATAGTATAGCATGTGTGCTGGGAACAGTTTCTTTTGGTGCCCAGGTAGTCCTGTGGATAGAGTTCTGGACTTTGAATCAGAAGATCTGGCTCTGCTATTGGCCTGCTAGGTAAAATCACTTCCCTGTGCCTCAGTTTCCCCATCTGTAGCAAGGGGATAATGATACAGAGTTCCTTTGTAAAACACTTTGAGATCCACTAATGAAAAGCACTATCTCAGAGATAGGCAGTGTTGTTTATTTTTTTGTGTGGCTCTGTATTGCAGCCCTACCCAGGACCGTGTCTAAAAGGCATAATCTACTATCCTTTAGCTGTTTCATGGGATTAAAAAAATTAATAGACCACGGTAATCCTGTGGCTGTACCTGACAGCGATCACCCTTTTTACAAACAGTGTGAAGCAGCTTGAGGAAGTTTGAAGGGGTTGTTACATTACTCTTATTCCACTGTTAACAAAAGATAATACTGTGCATTAGCTAAACAGAAGGTTTAAAGCAATAGCTGTCAAGACCTCTATTACGTTCAACAGCTGATTGAAATGGGTGAAATTAATCCCATTGCCTGAATTGTGACAGTATCCACTGGGACACTTTTCCTCTGCTTCCCTAACCAATAGCATGACTAATTTGTCTTCCCTTTTTTCACTCTACACTTTACCTTCACTAATAGTCAAGTATAAAGTGGCCCTAGATCCTATAAATGGTCCCTAGGGCAGGATCCCAGGCCCACTGAGATCAGTGGGAAATCTCTTTGGTGAGAGTAAGAGTGGGACCATCCTGGAAAAGAATATAACTGCTTCTGCTATGGAATACCCTATGCTGTGTATGTTTTTTGGACTTGCTCTGTACTCTGAATATATTTTGCTCTAAAGTGTCAATAAACACAAATTAAAAACAACCCCCCCCTTCCTCTATTGCATCATTTAATATGCTGAGCCCTGATTAGTTTTGACACTTGGTTTTGGAATAGCCAGCTGTGGAAACCTACAGCTAAATTCACTCCTGATTTATGCCCTCCACAGCTCTATTGAAACTAAAGAATGGAGCAGAATTTGGCCCCTAAAATTTAAGGATGTTTGCATTGCTTAAAACGTGTCTAGGTCATTTCACTTTGTCTTGGAAATGCTGTGTAGTGATCCAAATATAATGTGCATATGTTTTTAATGTCACTATCTTTTTAAAACCTTTGCATATGGATTTAATACTGCAGCTAAACTATTTGTAAATAAAAGAAATCTTTGTTGCGGAGCTTTTTTAAAACAGCTTGGTGTTCAGTAACATATCACATGGCCTGGGACAGCCCTATAAATATGAAACAATCCTGTCTTGATAAGTGATCTGTTCCATCCCTCTAGTAGGTCTTTTATCTTCCTAATTTCACTGACTCTAGAAATGCATGGGGTGTTTCCCATTTCACTTATGGGAGAATAAGTTCCCCTAGCCTACTATGTAATGCAAACACACTCAAATTAGCAGCTTGTTGCCCAGAGAAACCAGAATTCCTTTTGTTCTACTTTGATAGTGTCTTCCATCAATTCAAAGACTCTCAGCTGAAGTAAGCTGTTGGAAAGAGAGGCCGGTTGGGGGCAGAGAGGAGAAATGGGTAGTGTGCCTCAAAAATTTATTCTTCTGTTCTTCAAAGAGTGTCCCAGCTGTCTTGGAACAAATTAAAATGTAAATTGCCAAAAAAGGAATAATTAGGGCATTTCCTTGCAGATGGTGTCTAGTGCAGGCAGCATTGTTTTTTGGAGGGTATGTTTTTATCAGTCCAGGGATAGTTGAATGATGAACCAGGGTGGGACAAAGAGAATCACAGGTGCATTCAGAAAGAGTGCCTGGGGAAATTGTGACAAGGAGAGAACACTAACTACACTGATACTGTATTTTTTTTCCCCTACTAGTTCTGCTGCTACTAAATCAAAAGCTGCTGATGACTTGTGCCTCTGAATTTAAACAGTTACTGTCCCAGTAATGCATCAGCTTAAAGTGGGCAGAAGATGTTGGGATGGGATGGGATGGATTGTGTTGTAATTGCATGTGGCTTTGCAAATCAAAATGGAGGGCTGCTGCTGATATCCTGATTCAGTAAGGGCTTCATTGAAACTGCTTACATGCTTAAATTCCTTGCTGAATCAGGGCCATGAGGCCTGATCCAAAGCCTGCTGACATCGAGTGGGAGTCTTTCAGTTGACTTCATGCCCTTAGTGAAGATAGACATTTGCTGAGAGAAAAAGAAAAGAGGGGAAATGTGCCAGTTTTGTTAGGAATTCCTCCTACCTATGAAAGGGTAGGGCGCAGTGCTGAGCATAGTCACACTGCTGTAGGGTTGTATGTGTTCGGCACCTCTAGCATGTCTGAACAGTTCATCTCAGACCTAATATACAACCTTCCTGCTATTCTGCTCTTGATCTTCTCTCACGGAGGCACGCTTGTGTCAGATTACATGGTGGTTCTGGTATGGGGAGTGAAAATATCCAGCCAACTTATTTCGACTAATTTGATTGATTATTATTATTTGTATTGCTGCATCCCCTGAGTACAACAGTAAGGGTGCTAGGCCCTACTGTGCTAGGGCTGATGCAGACATTGGTGTCTTAAACAGATTTTGAAGTAAGGTGAGATTTTTAGTCTAATGGCTGCTGCCTCTTGTTTTGCCAAATAGGAAAAAAAAATCTGTTTTAATCTGGCATTTTGATCTGAGTTAGAGAACAGTTTTAAGAATAGGTTTAGACATGGTTCTAGCTAAAGTGGTATCTAACTCGGTTTGGCTGGCTAGGTCAGACTGAGACAAACAGTGTTAGAACCATGTTTAAAAACTCTATTTATTTAGTCTCCTCCAAGTTGTCTGGCCTAGTGTGTTAGAAACCAGTTTACCTGGATCCACACACAGATCATTCTCCATCATGGTTCCCTGACTCTGTTTAAAGGGTGATATAGATGGCCTCTGAAGGTAAAGATATTAGGTACTATCTCGCACCTTATTAACGAGGTGGACACTGAGATGACGTCAGTGTTAAGGTATTGGAGCCTTAACTTAAAATTGCCAGAATTTAAACTTTAGCATGACTTTGAATTTCTGGGGCTGTTGTAGCCATATTGGTCCTAGTATATGAGAGAGACAAAGTGGGTGAAGTAATATCATTGATTGGATCAACTTCTGTGGATGAAAGAGATGCTCTGTGGAGCTCGAAAGCTTTTTTCTTTCACCCACAGAAGTTGGTCCAATCAATATTACCTCATCTACCTTGTGTCTTTGAATGTTCAGGCTTTCAGAGATGTTAACAATTGTTTATAATCTTTAATTTAACTGACATCCATGAACAATCATAACTGTAATTTAATGACAATTTTTTTGGCCTGGGGAATTTTTGGAAAATTGTCGGGAAGTCCTCAGCCCAGTCATGGTCATACTGAAGCCAATGAGAAGTTTTGCTGATTTCTTCAATGACAGCAAGATCAGGCATTACCAGAAACTGGGTGAAAATTCAGTGACAGTTACCTCATGGCTGTTGACTATATAGAAATTCAAAGAAAAATGCATGTCAGGTGGCTGAGGGGCATTTAGCATTTATTGCCCTTTTAGTACTGTAGATGTGAATGAACAATGGCATTTTCCAGTGCTTGTGTGCACAGAACATAGCCAGCATTTCAAAGGCATTTGTTAAAAAAAAAAGTCAGAGGATCTGATTTAATTTTGTCTTTTTCAATTTGATTTTTACTGAGACAACCAGCAAAAGCCTGCCATTTGTCAGATAGAAAAGTACATCTTTAATAAAATGTCATTATGATATTGGAAAAAGTCTGGCTGGGCTAATCCTATGCTTTATTCTCAGCAAGCAGCTTTCATATTTTCAAAGGACAGCTGGAGACACACAACAATTTACTTTAAATCCTCTATTGATGAATCCGGAGCTGTGACTCTGCAGTTTTTTTAGTAGGGAAGGGAAGGAAGATGGGGTGAAGGGGTTTGAGGATTATAGAAAAGTTCTATAGAATTCAGTAGAGAATAATTACCTTTCTGTAACAGTTTTAAAACAACACACAGAACGTACTGGAGAATTATATTCCTGCACTACAATTTTATAGATTTGTTTAAAAACGCTGTAGAAAGAATACCATTCTCTATTAAATTCCATAGGATTTTAGAGTAAAGTCTGTAAAGCTCTATTGGTTTCATCCCTATTAAATTCTACAAGACTTTTCTAGAAGGGAGATGAACAGATGTCTTATTTCTCTCCCTGAAATCTCCTCTCTAAATCCCTCATCCTGCAAACACTTACACACTTGCGTAACTTTAGGCACATATGTAGCCCCATTGAGTTGAGTGAGACTACACACATAAGTGTTTGCAGGATTAGGGCCTAATTGTGGAACTATATTGCTGAAAACAAACAGCAGCGGCATGTAGAGAAAAAATGCCGTGGGAATTTTCCAGTGAAATATAATTACCCTGCTCTTATCAATGTCATTTTGTTAAATTTTGTGTGGATGTCAGTGGCTGACTATAGTCCCTTTTGTGTTTTACATTGACTGCACCGTCAGTCAAAAAAGCAAACAGGATGTTAGGAATCATTAAAAAACAGATAGAAAATAAGACAGAGAATATCTTATTGCCCTTATAGAACTCCATGGTACGCCCACATCTTGAATATTGCATACAGATATGGGCTCCTCATCTCAAAAAAGATATACTGGCATTAGAAAAGCTTCACAGAAGGGCAACTAAAATAATTAGGCTTTTGGAATTAGTCCCATATGAGGAGAGATTAAAGCGGCTAGGACTTTTCAGCTTGGAAAAGAGGAGACTAAAGGGGGATATGATAAAGGTGTATAAAATTATGAGTGGTGTGGAGAAAGTGAATAAGGAAACGTTATTTACTTGTTCCCATAATATAAGAACTAGGGGCCAGCAAATGAAATTCATGGGCAGCAGGTTTAAAACAAATAAAAGGAAGTTGTTCTTCACACAGCGCACAGTCAACCTGTGGAGCTCCTTGCCTGAGGAGGTTGTGAAGGCTAAGACTATAACAGGGTTTAAAAGAGAACTAGATAAATTCATGGTGGTTAAGTCCATTAATGGTTATTAGCCAGGATGGGTAAGGAATGGTTTCCCTAGCCTCTGTTTGTCAGAGGGTGGAGATGGATGGCAGGAGAGAGATCACTTGATCCTTCTTGTTAAGTTCACTTCCTCTGGGGCACCTGGCATTGGTCACTGGCGGGAGACAGGGTACTGGGCTGGATAGACCTTTGGTCTGACACAGTATGGCTGTTCTTATGTTCTTATGTTACCTCACCTGGGCAACAGCCATACAGCTGATTTCTACAGAAGAACCCTAAATGTGAAGCTTTACCAATGACAGTTGCAGTTTTGGATTGCTGAGTAAAGTGCACCCTGATACCAGCAAACAAAATATTTAAAAAAATATAAAAATCCTCTTTGAGCACTAAATCAAAATACATACATAAGTGCAGTGGAAAACTCTAATATATAAATAATAGCAGAATAAACTTTGCGTGCATATTGCGAAAATAAAATGTCAAGGTTATTATTCCAATCTAACAATCCTAGAATCTAGAGCCAAGAAAAGAGCTACTAAGTTATCGTGTCTGTCTAGGCTTTTAAGCCGCATCCGCTCCTGTGATACCTGGGCACCTTCTAACATTTATATTGATAAGGATCTCTGTTGTTCTCCTTCCTTTAACTGCCATGTGATTTTTATTGTGAGAAAGCTAGGAGGAAGAAAAGTGTTTAGTGTTTTTGGTTTGAAACCAGTGAGTTTCTGTGGCCTTTCTAATCTCATATGGAAGTGCGTTCCACAGTCATGAACCGGCTGCCCAGAGCTCTCTGTCAACAGCAATCATTAGTATCATCCTTGTGATTGACAGTTTCATTGTTCCTAAGGAAAGTAGCTGTCATGGAGGATCCCACTGAGGGGTTTGAACACTGGGACCAATCCATGGATTTGAGTTCAAATTCAATGGAGAGCCATTGTAGTGAGTGGAGGAGTTGGGTGACATACTCCCAGGCTAGATCCAAAGCCCTTTACACTCAATAGGTAGAGCAGAATAGTTAGCTTGCTACTTTCTGAACTAACTGGAGTCTTTTTAGGGACAGCATTTTCAGTCGTAAGTGTAATGTCATGCAATAGTCAAGGTTTTTAGAGGACATAAATGCATGGATACTGTAAAGATCATGTACTGTAGTGTTATGCCGTATTTGTATTTAGAACAGCTTTAGAAAACAACTTGGATATTCCAGTTGATCCTGCATTTTTATGAGAACAATATTTAAACCACCATGCAATCATTTTTGACTGCTCATTGAGATATACTGTACCTGTGGGCATTGGGGGGAAAAAAAGGATATTATTTTAAAGTACAACTACAAATGAAAAAATGTTGTGCCCACAATAACATACCTGATATGTTGATATGGACTATAACTTGCATTTATGTTCTACAAAGCAATGGAAGGTGCAATAAAGACTTAGGTAAAATTACTAGAGATTTTGAGTAATTTTGCACTTACCAGAAATGGTCAATCTGCTGTGACTCACAAGACAGGCCAACCCGCAGTTACAACTTCAGCATGATGCAGGTCCCTGGCTATCCTCACTAGGGATAGTTACTTGTTCAATGATGTCTGGGGATTTATGAAGGTAATTCCCATTAGTGCAAAGAGGACTTGCATGTGTAAATTTTCACTGCATCAGTTGGAAACTGGATTCTCTGAGAGCATCTTTCTTTGAAGGGAGAGTGTGGAAGAGAAAACGTCTATTTATACAGATTTCAAACTCCAGCTCACCAGTGTTTAAACCTGACACACACATCAAGTAGCATCCTTATCCTCCTCCTTACTCATGCTGTCCATGCAAACAATCAATGCTCAGGAATCTTTTATGTATGCCTGCACATAAATGCTCCTTGGAACTTAACAGAGTGAGATCAGTTACCCCGACTGAGAATCTGGCCCAATAATTTATTGTTAATAGATTTTTATTTAATTTTTTGCTTTTGTAATTTTTTTTTACAGTGTACTAAGCATAAGCAAAAGGATAACTCAGATCACCCTGCAGTCATTAGAATCTTTATTGTGAATATGTTGGTGCAGTATTCCAGAGCATACTTTTGCTCACAAGGCCTTCTACTTAAATGTTACTGAAGAAGACTCCCCATTCAGCTACAAATGAAGTTCATACTTGAACGTTTGTTAGTTAATTTTTAATCTACTCCATCTATTATTCTATGATTCTGTACCTTAATTAATTAAGTGCCATACCGAAATTAATTAATTAATTATATATCTGTTAATAAAAGTCACATTTTGTGTTTGTTTACAGTTGTTGTGACTATAAAAGCCCTGATCCTCCAACACAGTCTATTCACACAGACCCATATACAGTCCCATTGACTTCAGTGGCGGTAGGAGCAGGTCTATGCTAGTAAACTGCCTTTCAGGATTGGGACCTAGAACATGATTGTGTATTTCCCAGCTTGATTGTTCACTTCATAACTGTATAACCTTCATCATGGTACTGTCCACAATTCACGTAAAGCCTTGGGGCAAAGTCTGTCTCCTGCCTAGAGAGATCCATGTCAGGGACAAGAGACTCCATGAGTGTCAGTTTGCAGAGCTTCTGCCTTATTGCCCTTTTAGAGCAGGTGCCAGTCCATTCCGTGGAGGAGGAAGGCACTGTGACCTGTCAAACCTAAGGATGCTCCTACACTCTGGAGGGAATGGTACTTATCTCAAGATACCCAGGGACGATAGGTGCATTACACGGGGCTTCTATATTTCTCCCCTAGCCACTTGGCACCATACTGTCTCACTGCTGGCATCTGCCCAGAAACCATTCTGGGGGAGTGGAGTTTTCTCAGGGCTCCAAAGAACATATGGGTGAATGAGTCAGCATTACCTCTCAGGAAGAAGTCCCTGCAGGTGGATACTGATGTAGAAAACAGCCATCTGCATGATACCCCTTGTTGCACAAGTCTTTACTCCGTGTCCTCTGGAGTGGCAGCAGAAAAGGTTCTACTGAATGAGGTGGCATTCACAAAGCTACTGCTTCCCCTGTTCTGCTCCCTGGCCAGATTCTTCTGGGTGTAGTAGCTCTCCATTAGAATCTGTGAATAGAAGGATATTCCCTTCTGTTAGGTATTTACAGCCTTAACATCTTTACACCCTCCAACCCATTGGTTTTGTGTCTTCTGTTAAAGAAAAATCACCAAGTTAACCATATTAGTCCATATTAAAATCCTGATTCAGCAGTGTACATACGCTTGTGCCTCATTTTAAGCATATGAGCAGTCCCGCTGTTTTGCCGAACTGGGGGTCTGTCTTCCCATGGAAGTCAATAGGACAGTGCCTTCTATGGGAGCAGAAGCAGACCCTAAATGGTTTGATTGTTTTGACTTTCTCAAAAGCCCCAAAGCTATGTGTTAAAGGTTTTTCAACACAGACATTACAAAATATTGGAGACGTTCTGTCAAAGGAGGAAGGTGGGTGGAGAAGAACATAAAGTAGGCGTTCCTGATTCTTAGGGAAAATTTTTCTTCTGTTCTCAAGAAAAAGAACAGACATGCCGCATAATCTCTAAGGATGAAAATGAACCATGAAGAGTGTGCTGGCTCCGGCAGAAGTGTGAGTCGTGTTTTACCATCAGGGCCATATGCATGACAACCAGTTGGAGAACTCCACAAGTAATTCAACCACCTACTCACGTGTCCCAGCAAAATTACTCCAGCTAGCTCTTGGTTTTAAACAGCATGTTCATGTGTTCTGCACTGAAACTCATCAAAGCACAGAAGCAGCAACTCTTTGGATACTTATTTGCCTACTGTTTTATTGCACAATATTGGGGAAGAGGCAAAGATTAATATTTAAGCTAAAACCACATTATTTTCTGAAGGTCATTGTTTTCTTTAAGAGAAATGCTTCGTGGCTTTTGTAGCCTATTTTAGGATGACTTCTTTTGGGTAGAGAGAGGATTATTGAGCCCAAATCTTCCTTGGACAGGAACTCCACTGCCTTCAGCGAGGTATGCCAGTGAGGAACATGTTAAAACATAGCTTCAGCTTTCTGACATTCAAGGGAAAAGATCTGGTTAAACACTTCCCCTACCATGCTATACTGACCAGCCCAGTTTTCTTCATATGACCAAACCCACATGATTGGAAGATAAGTTTTTTTCATGGCTCTTGTGTATAAAACAAAACTTACTGGTTCCTGTGTTCGGGCGGTTACTTAACTTCTTGGTTGGTTACAAAAGGAGGCCCTGCCATTTATTCAATATTTGTACAGCACCTCACACAGTGGGACCCGGACTGAGTAGAGGTCATACTAGATGTTACCTCAATATAAATGCATTATATAGTAATAATAGAACAGACTTGAGCTGTTTAGAATGTTTGGTGTTTAGAATCTGTTTTGGTTTTATATATCTTAATTCTAATGTATTCTTTTTATACATGGATTTCAAAAGGATCATTTAAAGATGCTTTATGAATTGACGCGACTTCAGTCTGCTTAAAATGTGGATTTAAACATGTAGTAGATAGTGGAAGTATTGAAGCAGCCTGAACTGTCATAACAAGAATTACCTAATTCAGACACTTATGGCACCCCCCCCCAATAAAGCAGAAAACAAGTTGTTTTGCCTAGCTCAGAATATACTGTACATGGGCATCCAGAAGGCTCTAGTTAAGTTGCATGTCTCTGTTCACGGGGAAAAATACTGAATTTGCAGCTCTGCTTAAATTGCAAAGTGGAGCAGTAGCTGAGGAGGATGTTCCAGTTTGCTTATTCCTGCCCCTGTAAAGTGAGTACCTAGCTGTCTAATTTGGATCAGAGTGCAAGTGGGCAGTTGTTGTTTAGTGCTATGGATCATGGCAATGCAAACAGCTTATTCTCACTTGCTGTTGCTCTATTTAGCTATAGTCAGATAAATCTTGCTTGCTTTACTCACACCAATAGTCCTTTTGAAATCAGTGAGATTAATGAGAGTAACAAGGTCTGAAAAGAAGGGGAAAGGTGGCCCAAACTCAGTGTAAATAAAATGAAATGGAGGGTGTGGGAAGCAGTGGAAATGATCTACTGGGGCCCCAAATTTACCTTTCCAGGCCTGGAATGTCCAGGATTTTCCCCAGTATTTTTTGCTAACCTTGTAGATCTTACTACATTCAATTTCTCTAGACCCAAGACAGGGGTCTCGGAGTCCCTTGGAGATTTCAAAATTGCAAAGTACCTGCTCACAATTTACTTAAAACAGGGCATTTTGTAAGGTATCTCCCTTCTCTTCGTGTGCCAATATATATTTATGCCTGTATCTGTAATTTTCACTCCATGCATCTGAAGAAGTGGGTTCTTTTACCCACAAAAGCTTATGCCTGAATAAATCTGTTAGTCTTTAAGGTGCCACCGGACTCCTCGTTGTTTTTGTGGATACAGACTAACACAGCTACCCTCTGATACTATTTGTCTGAGGACATTGTGGGAAAATGTCTCATTTCTTGGGGCTTGTCTACCCAGGGACTCTCAGTAAACATTAATCTGTATTAATTAAAGGTGTGAATTTGAAATGGATTAGTTAAACCCCTTTGCAGACTGTTATTCAGAATAAAGTGGACTCGGGAAGTGAATTATACTCAATCAAATTAAGGCCACATGAATGCTGAATAAGAGTGTCCACACAGGGATTTAATGCAGTTTAACTAGTTCACTTTAAAAATTCATAGGGATTGATTAACTTTCCCAAGTGTCCCTGTGTAGGAGAAGCCCTTAGAGTGGGTAATGAATTTAAGGTACAGATGATATTCCCAGTATTTAAAAAAGCACATATCAAGAACATTACTTATGAGAACAGGAGTCTAGTTCCGTTTATTTCTTCAGCTGATCTGGTATTGTATATTACTACATTATGACCATGCTTTACTCTTCTTGCAGGAGTGAATGAGCCCATGGCTTTCCCCAGTGCTTGACATAGGAAATAACTGTATCATCTCTCACGCCAATGTTGGCAAATGATGAATTCAGTGTTGACACAGTAATGTGCTCAGGTCAAAATTACTGTGATGCTAAACAGCTTGAAGATCAGTAGTTTGTTCTTAGTTTCCAATTTGTCTTTTTGTTTGGTTGGTTTTTGCTTTATAATTAACTCTGCAGGAATTAATTTTGCTTGACTTACTTTTGTTCTGAACTGTTTATGCAGTTATTTTGATTTTCAGCTGTATTTTACACCTACTTGTTGTGTAGCTAGTAATCTAAGGATCAGCTATGTAAACTCCAGATTTTCCTTACAATAATAGCAATAATTATTTATATAGCAACCTACATGTTCATGGCCCTGAATCAGATGAACTTTCCTTATGTGAGTCTGAAAGATGTTTTTACCCAGGTGGGATTGATAATTTTTAGTAACCCAGATCTACTCGCTATACATTATAGACCTGTTTTCTTCTGGGAGCCTGTACCTATGAATAAATTGGACAAAATATTTAAGGTTGGGATTTTCAAAGACGTCTAAAGACTTCTGTGTACAAACACTTAGTTCGCAGTGAGAGGGGATGTAAATCTGTCATGCACTAGCTCTTTGTGTGGACATTGCTGATGTGCATTAACAGTTCACTAGTGTGCTTTGATCTAGTCCCCATTTCAAAGCAGGGTATATCAAAGCACGGTAGCCAACTGTTAATACCAGAGGTGAAAGTAAGCCAGTCTGGTCCCGGACTCTTGAAATCATGAATGTCCTCGCCTCTTCCAGTTGAGGCCCTGCCTCTTCCGGTTGAGGCCACGCCCCTGCTCAGGACTCCGGCATACTGGTAAGTCCTTTAAGTTACTTTCACCCCTGGTTAGTACACATCAGCAGAATCCATGTGGACAGCCTAGTGTAGGGTGGATTAACACCCCATATTGCCACGAACTAAATCTTCCTGTTGACACACCCCAAGAGAGTTAGGCATGCAATGCCCATTGAAATTCAGTGGGAGTTGAGCACTTACATCTTCTTGGAACCCCCCACCCACCTCTGATCTTTTGCATATCTGGTAGGCCAGATTCTCTGTTGTCCCGCACTTCATGTAGCCATGTATACATGGTGCTAAGTGAGAGCAGAATGGGTATAAAATGCTTCCTTTCAGACCCACTTTTCCCTACTATGAATGACCGTACAAGGCCTCTGGGGATGGAGAATGAGGCCCACTGGGTGGACTAAGGTGCTAAGGAAGGCTCTGATCCTGCAGCTGGATGTAGAAAAGCTCCTTTTATAGTTTGTTTGTTTGTTTGTTTGTTTGTTTGTTTATTTATTTATTTATTTGTTTGTTTATATATCTGTATCTATAATATTTTGTCCCCCTCTTTTCAAATTTCTGACATAATTATGAGGGTGGAAATAGATTGGCACAGTGCTTTTCTCTGACAGAAGTTTTTGCTGTTAAAAAGCAAAATGTCTTGTTTAATAAAAATTGATTTAGTATTAAACAGCTTTGGCTTGACTCCCGGATCAGGTAGTTCTACTTGTGGAAACCACCTGTTACGATAGGTTTTTTTTGTTTTTTTTTTTTTAAACTCTTCAGAGCACGTGGTTGTCTGACAAAGAAGGATTTGCACTATCAGGAGAATTGGGAACGATAACTACTTTAACATAGGACATCAATTAAAAAAATGCAGCTTATGTGTTTGACTATCAGAATATAATTTCCCTGTAGTTAAGTCTGTATTTCCATTATAAAGGCCTATAGAATCTCCAGGGATTATAGGATAATAAAATCTTGGCAGTAAAAAAAAAAAAAAATGTGCTGTGAGTTGGAAGTTGGCTTCAAATGTGTCAGCTTGGGATGGGATTTTTTTTTTTAACCACATTTAAAAAAAAATCAGTTTGCTTATTTTTAGGTTATGTGAGATTTTAAAAAAGAAAAGCACAGTTGATTGTTTTCAGATTGATCTATGTGCTGCACAAGCTGGCATTGTGAAAGGGGAAAAGAAGTTTCTGTGCTGTGCCTTGTTCAGGTAAAATGAATTGTTTACAGTGTAGAATTTTCAAAAGTGACTTAGGGCCTTGAAGGCCAGATTTTTAAAAAGTATTTAGGCATCTAAAGACGCAGTCTTCATTGCACTGATTCCAATGGCAGTATGGAGCCTAAGAAAGAAAGCTAATGTGGCAATATTTAAAAGGGTAAATGAGATGATCTGGGTAATTATAGACCTGTCAGTCTGACATTGATCCTGAGGCAAGATAGTGGAGCAGCTGATATGGGACTTGATTAATAAAGACTTAAAGGAAGGTAATATAATAAATGCCAATCAATATGGATTTATGGGAAACAGATCCTGTCAAAGTAACTTGATAACTTTTTTTGATGAGATTACAGCTTTGGTTGGCAAAGGTAATAGTGTTGGCGTAATATATTGAGCCTTCTATAAGGTATTTGACTTGGTATTGTACTACATTTTGATTTAAAAAACTAGAAAGACATAAAATGAACATGACACACATCAACTGGATTACAAGTTAGCTAACTGATAGATCTGAAAGCATAATTGTAAACGGAATAGTCATCGAGTGGGTTTGTTTCCAGTGGGGTCCAGCAGGGATTGGTTCTTGGTCCTACACTATTTAACAATGATCTGGAGGACGACAAAATCATCATGGATGACGTTTGCAGATGACACAAAAATTGGAGGCTTGGTAAATAATGAAGAGGATACGTCACTGATATCGGGAGATCTGGATTGCTTGGTAAACTGAGCACAAGCAGACAATATGCAATTTAATAGAGCTAAATGCAAACGTATCTGTCTAGTAATAAAGAATGTAGGTCACACTTACTGGATGGGGCATTCTGTCCTGGGAGCAATAAATGAAAAAGGTTTGGGGGTTGTGGTGAATAATTAGTTGAAGATGAGATTCCAGTGTGACCTTATGGACAAAAGGACTAATGCAATTTTTGGATACATAAACCAGGGAATCTCAAGTAGAAGGAGAGAGGTATTTTACCTCTGACTTTGGCACTGGTGCAACTGCTACTGCAATATTGTGTCCAGTTCTGGGATTCACAGTTCAAGAAGGATGTTGATGAACTGGAGAGGGTTCAGAGAAGAGCCACAAAAATGATTAAAGGATTAGAAAACCTGACTTATAGTGATAAACTCAAGGAGCTCAATCTGTTTAGCTTACCAAAGAGGATTTTAAAGAGTGACTTGATTACTATCTAGAAATATCTACATGGGAAAAAAATATTTAATAATGATCTCTTCAGTCTAGCAGAGAAATGTGTAATACGATCCAATAGCTGGAGGTTGAAGCTAAGCAAATTCAAACTAGACATAATGTGTAAATTTTTGTTGGTAAGGGTAATTAACCATTGGAACAATCTTTAAATCAAGATTGTATGCTTTTCTAAAAGATCTGCTCTAGGAATTATTTGGGGAAAGTTCAATGGTCTGTGATATAGAGAAGGTTAAATTAGAGGATTGCAATGGTCCCTTCTGGCATTAGAATCTATGAATCTACAAAAGTGCTTTTGAAAATCCCACTAGGTGCCTACCTGCATCTTTAGGTGCCTAAATACCTTTAAAAATCTGGCCCTAAGTCCTGTTGTCTTTCAATGGGACTTAGTTTCCTAAGGCACTTGGAGCTTTTGAAAATTTCCCCAAACATTCATATTGCATCTTTTAAATACAGGCACAGGCTCTGATCCTGCAATGAATTCTGCAGGCAAACCCCTGACTCTGCAGGGAGACCCTCTGATTTCAGTTGGGGCTCTGTGAGAGGCAGGGGCAACCTGCAGGGATCCTGTTGACCTAATTGAGACTCTTTGTGGGGCAGAGGCCTCCCTACGTGGATCACGTCTCACATCAAGATCTAGCTCTTATGCAAAAATGAATGATCTCCAGGGAGCCGCTGTAGTCTGCTTTGCAAATAATGTTTTAAGTGAAGATCCCTGAGCATACTAGCAGAAATGGAGTTGTTTTGGCCTATGTAGATCGTGGCTAATTTGTTTGTATTGAAGGTCAATTTTTGCACCTATGAAAGATGCCAAATTGAAAGGCTGCTGGGCTGGGATGGTGGTGTGCAGGGCACTGGGCAGTAGTGTTGGGGCTATGGGCAAGGAGTGTGCTTGGCATAGCGGGTCTGGGGGTGTTGGGCAGGGAGGGTGTTTGGCACGGCATGGGCTCACCCAGAGGGGAAGGGGCAGGCTGGCAGCACAGGACTGGGCGGGCCAGTGCGTGACTGGCAGCTGCCAGTTTGTAAAAAGTGCCCTCGCGCTGGGCTGGGCGGAATGCGGCCGCCTCCTCCATGTCATAACCCATTGCTCCTGGCTGGCCTCTTGCTCTGGGTACTGGCCTCCCCACACCATGTCCGATGCTGGACCCACAAAAGGTTAATCTGGCCTTGGCTCCTAGGCCTGCGCGGGGTGGTACCAACAGTGGCGAAGGCAGCCGAGCGGGCACATCCCTTTCTAGGGGGCCCATTGACTGCTCTGTGCCGAGGCCCGGAATTGCTGCTGGCAGGTCTGGTTTACATCATTTCATTGATTCTATTTTGTGCTTTCTTTAGACAGTAGTTTCACAGAGTGCGCCAGATCTATAGCTGATGTAAGTCAGTCTAATTCCATTGATGTCAATGATACTATGCTCATACGCCTGCTGAGGATCTCAACTAACAAGTTTATAAATTAAAATGGCCTTCCCACCACCTTTCAGACAGATGGTTTACAATTTTAACCCAGTGTAGGCTTCAACACAACAGACCCAGGCACAGATAGAGTTGCAGAGCACCGGATTTCATAGCAATGCCTGTTTGGCCCAAGCCTAATGCTTCCAAAACACAGTGGGGTTAGGGTAGAAATGATTATTTTTCCAAACTAAGTACCATTCCTATTGCCACTGCTGCTTTGGGAAAATGGTGACTGTAATTCTCTAAAGATTTAAGTTTCCAATCTGGCCTGGTGAGAGAGAGAGCAGGAGAGCAGGGTTTTGTGATCTGGGCTTTTTTTTTGGTTTATTTTTAAGACTTCTCTTTGGCATCCTTGAATATAAACAGACAATGTGCCCTTTAACTCTTAACTATCCATTTTCTAAAAATAATGCAAGCCAGGCATGTGTTCCGTGACAAGTCTTCTAAGTGGGTAATTATTTTTGGAGTAAAATATACATCTATTTTCCCTGTCTCAATGTTATTGACTGCTGAGAAATACTCAGAGCCAGATACTTTGCAGCTATATATGAATGTATGGATTGCACATAAAGAGAAGTAAAAGAAGCAGGATGGAGACGAATGAGAGGTTACACTGCTGGGCAGGGGCTCAGGAAATCCTGGGCCCAGTTCTTGACTCTGCCATACACTTCCTGTGTGGGCAATTTGCTTAGCGCAGGATTTTCAGATGTGCCTGAGTGACTTAGAAGAACAGGTTCCATTAACTTTCAATTGCACTTGTGCTCCTAAGTAATTTAGGTGCTACTCAGGGGTGGCTCTAGGTATTTTCCACCCCAAGCACGGCAGGCAGGCTGCCTTTGGCAGCTTGCCTGTGGGAGGTCCCTGGTCCTGTGGATTCAGTGGCAGCCTGCAGGAGGTCTGCTGAAGCCGTGGGACCAGTGGATCCTCTGCAGGCAAGCCGCTAAAGGCAACCTGCCTGCCGCCCTCGCAGTGACCGGCAGAGCGCCCCCCGTGGCTTGCCGCACCAGGCACACGCTTGGCATGCTGGTGCCTGGAGCCGCCTCTGGGGCTACCTTAACCTGTTTCTCCTTCAGCTCCCCCGTCTTTAAAATGGGGATAGATAATTACTCGCCGCTGAAGTGCCACCGAAGACCGTCCACAACGAAAGGCACTTTGCCGAATTGCCGCCGAACTCCCGGACGGGTGAGTGTAAAATAAAAAAAAAAAAAAAGGCTCCCCCCCCCCGCGGCAGTCCCAATATTTTTCACCTTAACATCTGGTCACCTTACTGTCAGAAGACAGGATACTGGGCTAGATGGACCTTTGGTCTGACCCAGTATGGCCATTCATATGTTCAGAAGTTTTTTCCACTGGCACTTACTGTTATGCTAAAAGTAACAAATGTATTGCACTCAGTAAAAGTGCTTTTGTATGTACATTCAGCTGGACTTGCCTTTTGAGTCTAACGATACTGTAAACAGCTTAAATAGAGTAACATTTCATCCAGATATTTCTTCAGTTGCCAAACTACAGCTGATGTTTTGCTACACATTTACAGACATTAATTATTCATTCTTTTTGAGATGGAAATGTTTGTTTGACTACCTGTTTATTCCTTGTGCAGCTAAAAGTGAGAAATAACTAAATGTGTTCCAGTTTCCCTCTGTTTTATAGTTCATTAATGTGAGGATTGGTGAGGTTTTAAAAGGATAAAACCCTAATACATCTTTGTTGCTAATCAAAAAGCAGGAGCGATTCCATTTGACAATCAATAGTTAAAAGATTATCTCAACTGCTGTTTTCTCCCTTATTTGCTTAATGATTTTCTATTGCGACTCAAACATCAAATGTTTTATGGAAACCCCAGACAAACCACTATTCAGGGTGTTTTATGGAGCTGTTGATTGTCTTTATTTGGAGTCCTTAAATATATTCTCAATCCCCTAGGCAAGAGCTGTGTGCCTGGGCAAATAGCCAAGAATTTAAAATCTACAAATATGTTTACGAGCAGAAGAATAAGACATACAAAACTTCCAGGTATGCAGCCCAAAGTTTGAAAGAACACTTATTTTTCGAAGAGGTACTAGTTATATTTGGTTCTGAGCCTTGACGCTTGGCCTTTTCTGAACGGCAGTCCATGGAGTCAGTTCTCAATCTTGCTAAGTGGCATAACTCTTACAGTAGATGAGAAAATAATGTATTTCCTGAGAAGGAAACTGGAACACAGTTGTTAATCATAAATCAATAAGTTTGTTCTTTTTTAAAAGACTGGAAAACAGAGCAGCTTGTATGTCAAGTGAGAGAGAAAGTTGTTAATCCTTCTGAAGAGCCTTCTGGTGGTAAGGAAAACAACATAGATTGTAGAGAAGAAATAAAAAAAAAATCTATAATGATTTGCCCAGCTGAGAAGGCATGAAAAGGAAATAAATAAGGGGAGGTAATAGGGGCTGTCAGGACTGTCAGGAAGCTGAGACAATGGAGAAGAAAAACATTTTGGAGTTCAACAGCTAATTTAGGACAGAAGACACCAAGGGCATTTCTGCTTGGAAATTCAGCAATAGAATTGTAAAGTGGTTTTGATGTGTCAGGGTGCAGTTTTCATTCCTGGTTAAACATTGCAGAGTTTGAAGAGATTGCTTAGCTCCAAAAACCAGAAGAAACTCTTGTGAGCCAAAACAAGAAAAAAGCAAATGTTATCTGATGGAATTCCAACTGTGTGGAGATTCTAATCAATCAGCCCACTGTCTTTCAATGAGACTTATGCGCTTAAGTGACTTTTGAAAATGAGACTTCTGCTCTTAAGTCACTTGGTCACTTGAAAATGTTAGTTGTAAAATTATTTGTATTGCAGTAACCATTATAGGCTCCATCCAAAATTTGAGGCTCACTGAATTAGGCATTGAACAAACACATAGTAAGATATGGTTGCTGTTCTAAAGAACTTAAAATCTAACCAGAGGATGGAAGGGGAAATGGGCACAGACTTGCACAAAGTCACACAGCAGGTGTTTATATAATGTTGCTATATAAATCCATGATGTGCCCACACCTTGAAGGCTATGTCCAGGCCTGGTCACTCCATGTCTAAAAGGAGATAGTGGAACTGGGAAAGGTTCAAAGAAGGGCAATAAGGTTGATCAGGAGTATGGCATGGCGTCCTTATGAAGAGAGACTCAAAATATTAGGGTTCTTCAGCTAATAAAAGAGACAACTAAGAGCAGATATGACTGGTCTATAACATCATGACTGGTGTGGTGAAAGTGAATAGGGAAGTGTTATTTACTCCTCATAACCCAAGAACCAGGGGTCACGCAATGAAATGAATAGGCAGCAGGTTTAAAACAAACACAAGGAAGTACTTCTTCACACAACGCACAGTCAACCTGTGAAACTTGTTGCCAGGAGATGTTGTGAAAGTCAAAACTGTAACTGTGTTCAAGAAAGAACTAGATAGGTTCATAGAGGATAGGTCCATCAATGGCTAATAGCCAAGATAGTCAGGTTTGCAATCCTATGGTCAGGGTGACCATAAACCTCTGTCCGCCAGAAGGGAAAGACCCAGGTGGATCCCTCCAACTGCCCTGTTCTGTACTCTCCATTGAAGCTCTGGAACTGCTCACTGTCAGAAGATAGGATACTGGGTTAGATGGGCCATTGGTCTGAGCCAGTGTGGCCGTTCTTACGTTCTGAACAGATCAGAAGCAGAGCTAGAATAGATCTGCTGACTCCTGGTCCAGTGTCATACTCACCACACTATCTCTGTGACTGATGTGCTTTCCATTGCCTAATAACGCAGGACTTGCCTGTACAACGGCATCTTTGCTGTAGAGTGTAGCTGCCTTGAAGGATCATGGAAGGTAGTTTACTCTCTGAGTTAGCCAGGTCCAGTCCATTAACGGCCTGACTCTCCAAAGGGCAGAGCACTTGGAGTTTTTACTGACATCCCCTTTGAAAAATCAGGCAGTTAGAGCCTCATAGATTAGGGAGAGAACTCTGAACCCTTCTCAAAGCAAATGCGGTACCAAGTGTGATGTGTTCACATCAGCCTTTGTGGCTAACAAGGCATGATACTGTATGCTGTACCAGCTGCTCACCATACCATATCATACTCTAGCTGAAGTTTAATCCTTGCAGCATGTGTTCTACTGAAAAATCAGACTTTTCTTACCTAAGAACCTATCAGATATTTTGCTGGCAGGATCACTCCATCTCTTTCACACTTTCTTCCCATTTTCCTCTCTCTCTGCTTCTCCCCTTCTCTCTCTTCCCTGCAATGGTCATTATTTCTTTTCTCTCCCATTTAGTCTCATCAGCTGAATCTCACCCCTTCCTGTCATTCCCACAGGGACGTGAGCCATAGTGCGCTGCGGCAGTCGCTTGAAAAGAGAGGCCAGGCTCAGTAATAAATGATGCTCATTAGCTTAAGTGTGTCCGACAGCAGTTAACACCCAACGAGAATGCTTAATATTCTAACATACCCTCAATTGGGCCAAAACCATTTTTTAATTTAAATTGTTTTGTATTTTCTGTTTGTGTGATGGGAGAGTTTTTTTCCCTTTCAAGCTTTTACAGTCAGTTTTCTGGATCTTGGATGGTGTATGCTGCTTGACATCCTGAGAGGTGCTAAATGCCTGCAGGCAGGGATTTTCAGTAAAAACCAGGCCAGCTTGATATTTAGATTTTAGGGGAAAAAATACTAGCAAAGAAACAGCTGCGCTTTAATCCCCTTGTCCTTGTTTTTATGGCAGCATAAGCTGGATGGGAAACCATGTGATTTTTTTCTAAGGAGAGGGCTAGTAAGACTCTAAGAAGTTATCTAGATGTCAGGGTTTATTTTATAACTAAATCGATTTAGTTGCCCGAGTGCAATCGCCCAGTGTGATTGTGTGGTGACCGCCATTTTGGCCGAAACACTGGGGATGGAAGATGAGATCCCCAGAACCAAAAGTGTGAGTCTCCATCAGCCTTTGTGGAATAGGCGGTGAGAGGTGATGTGCAACACACACTGATCAGTGAGGTATAGATGTATTTAAACATTTTAAATGGCATTTAAAACTGGATTAGCAAAATCTGATAATTTTTATCAAATTAAATGAAATCAGTATAAATCCAGTTTAAACTGGGTTAGGTGCATTTACATTGGGAGTGGGGGCTTTTTATCAGTGTAACAAAAGTGAAGTAGTTACTCTAGTACAATTTTTCTGCCATGGACAAACTCTGAGGATACGAAAGGTAGTTCAGGAGATAGGCACCTGCGTGGGCCTCAGGAGACCTGGGTTCAATTCTTGCCAGACACAGGCTGTGTGCAAGTCATTTAATCTACCCTGTTCCTCAGTTTTCCCATCTGTAAAATGCTTCCCTACCTCCCAGGGCTATTGTGAGGATAAGATCCATTAATGATTGTGAGGTACGTGGGGCCAGATTTTTAAAGGTATTTAGGCACTTAAAGATGCAGTAGGTGCCTACTAGGATTTTCAAAGCTCCTAGGCACCTAACTCCTATTGAAATCAATCTGTGTCTTTTGGTGCTTAAATGCACTTACAAATCTGGCCCTCTGATATGGTGGTGATTAAGTATCTAAGTACCTAGATAAAGGGTCAGAACCTAAGCTAGTGTAAATCAGCCTTAAAGTCAGTGGATCAGTAATTGACAACAGCTGGGTATCTGACCCTTCTTCTTTTAGGATCGTGATGGTGCCTTTCAGTGCCAGTATAGCTCAAGTGGCATCAATGTTTCTATTCCAAACCTGTATATAGTTTTTAGAGGTGCATGACTTGGACATGGATAAAAACCCAAACAAACCTCTTAGGCCAGTCTGAAATTTGGAGTTTGCGGGTTGAAAGAAAAAGGTTCGTGTCAAGTTTTGCTTCAAATCGCTAACATCAGAACAGACTTCTCAAAGAGTGCTGCGTGGCAGCTAACATTACAAGTAGCGAGTGCAAAAGAAATGGTGTGATACCACTGCTAACTGAAAGGATGAGCAGTGGTTGTGCCAGTGATTTTATTGGGAGACCACAGATGAGGCCAGCTCAAAATAAATGTGACCAGAAGTCTGAAAAATGTGGAGTGCAAAGCACACACCATCAAAATGGAGCAATTAAAAAGGACTTTACTTACAAACACCTGTTCTAAGTGCTTCGGATAAAATGATGATTGCCGCTGTATGCAGACCTAGGAAGGACAGCTAGACAAAAACCCATGGGGTTTCACGTATATCCTGTCCAAACAATGCAGTAGGCTTGATACTGTGTTCTTATAAAAGTGCTTGTTTACTGCTATCTTCTGGTGGCAATGTATGGGGACTGTACGCTGTATTTAAATGCTGTTCTCTCTCTTCATATAGTAATTCTCATTTTAGAATGGAAAGGAGTTCCAGGGTCAGATTCTCTGTTGTCTGTTTTGGTCCAATGATTTCCCTTTATGTAAGAGGAAGCCTTTGGAGGTGCATCCTACTCTGCTTTCCTCTCAACCCTTCGAACTAGGAGTGTTCCTGGGACAAAAGATGTAGCATGGGCATTCTTCAGCACCACCACTCCCCAGCTGTTGGAATGGCCCCTTAGGACTGTTTATAATCTATCAAAAATTAGAGCAACCCTGATTTACATTTGGAACTGGATTGGCGCACTGGCAACCCCCCGATAGGGGAATGTAAAGATGGTTTAAAGCTGCCTTTGCCTCCCTTCCCTTGTCCTACACTGAGCCTCAAATGTTTAAGGTATCTATTTTATAATAAATGATAATTAGCCCTAATGTTATACCAATATACAATACGGTATAAATACACGTAAGGAAGAAATAGGATATACCAATATTATTTCTAGTCTCAAAAGGTATCTCGGGGACAGAAAGCAGGAAGACTGTCAACACTAGTTGATGGTGAATTCAATATAATTACCACCAAAGTGATAACAGAAGGAATGAAATTCTTTCCCCCCCAGAGAGTGTAATATTAATAGAAAGCTACTCGTGTTTACAAAGTTTTCAGGTAGAGCCTCCATTTAAGCCCTTGATCTTATTTGACAGTGAAAGTGGGAGCATTTTATAAGTCAAATCAAGATCTCAGGGGATCGGTATCAAGGGTAGTATTTCAATAGAGAAAATAAAGATACTAACAACTCCAAGTCTACATGGTTTTATGAACAGAAAGCGTATTAAATGAAAGCTCCACTGTAACTTGAATGTGAGTCACTCTTTGCTGCTTCTCTAACATCCAGTGCTTTATTAGACAGCTCTGGGTCGTCGAGAGTATTTGCCCAGTTTGCTATGCAAAATCTAGGCTATCACTTAAAACACAGAGGCAACAGAGGCATTTGTCTTTGATGGACAAATTTTCGAAAGGAGTATCCTGAGAGTTTTCACTCTCTCATTATCTAAATGTAAATTCTTCTCTCCATGGCAATATGATCTTCTAATTTCTGATAAATATCTTATGATGGCAGTTATTGTACAAAAAACTGAGGAATGCCTGAACTGTGTAAGTTAACCCGCATGGAATTGCCTTATGTATATCTGCTTTCCTTTCATGCTACAGTGTATGCAGTAAAGTCAATTTGTAAAGTTTTGAGCACATCTTTGCTTTTTCACTAGGTGGATCTGCATTATAGGAGACCCTCTAA
The DNA here is from genome assembly GCF_025201925.1 of Gopherus flavomarginatus. Lineage (NCBI taxonomy): Eukaryota > Metazoa > Chordata > Testudines > Testudinidae > Gopherus > Gopherus flavomarginatus. Next base: position 17,600,511 of record NC_066626.1, on the reverse strand, counting down.
CCATGAATTAGAGCTAGTTAATTTCCGTGAATTGTTTTCACCATTTTTGTCTTTATTTTCCTTCAAAATTCAGGATGTTGCCCATTTTTGTCCAGCTTAAAGCTCACTGAACTTTTACTGCTGATCAGAAAACATTAAAAAAATTCATGAAAACTAGTGGGGCTTTGGTCAAAATTAGAAATTTCATGAAAAATATTGCCCCCCAAAATAGAATTTCTAAAAATAGTGACCAGTTCCGCTCTGCAGAGTGAGAGGGAGAGAGAGACCTTTTCTGCTCACCTTTGATCCCACAATGGATCCAGGTAAAGTTATTTCAGGTCAGGGAAATTGATGATCACTGGTCTGTGGTAGTTTTCTAACCTATAAACAATGGCTTGTATTACTTTTTGAGGCAAGTGGCATGCCCATTTAGATACCTTAGTGACGTCTCAGAGCAGGCCACCAAAGAATTCCCACCTTCATTTCCCACGTGGTTTCACTTGATACATATATTGTAGCACAAGGACACAGCCCTGAGTGAACATGTTACTGAACCACCCCAGGAGCATCCCACTAGAATGAATTATGGCTCCTTCCCTGCTCCCCTCTCCCTTGCTTCAGGGTAGTAATTATCTTCTGACCCATGGTAATTTATTGTTAGTATCTCCTGTGCTCCGGCTCAGCTCTGTTGACTGATGCATTGGAGGCTGATGCCAAGACTCTGTGCTCATCCCATTCCTTTCCTAGTCCATGTCTGCCTATGAAGGTGCTTTAACCCATGCAGGGATTTAAGGTGGGGGCTTTTACTCCCCTTAGTGTCCCTGCAAACACACAGTCCAGATCACAATCGAGCCCTTTGTCAGGGGGCATGTGATAGGCCTATGCTGTTGCAAAGGAACCAAATGGCATTATTAAAAAGAATGGCATAATGCAATGTAATCCCAGTAATTGTCCTTCAGTGTCGTGTACTGTCAGTGAGACAGCAACTTGTGAAATATTCCGTTTCCTTCTTGCCATGACCTAACAAGAAACCGAACCACTTTATTCAATGCACTTTTTCCCAAGGGCAATTACCAAGTGTAGGCATTCTGCCTAATGTAATAAGAACAGAAGAAAATGCCGTTTACTCTCTACTGGCTGAGTAGAGAGCAGTGAAGGCTTTTATTTCTTGAACAACAAATTGTATCACTATGGTTAAACCTCCCCTTTTCTCCTTGGACTGCAGTGCTCACAGAAATATCTTAATTATTTAAATTGTTCTCTCTTAACCAATTGTTTAAACTTTACTATTCAATATAATTTGTCTTTGGAAGTAGCACATAAAAGGTTCAGACACCTCTCCCGTCAGTTGTGAAACATAAAACTTGTGCTTACTCACTGAAATATTCTCCCTAAAAAGGCATCTTGAAAGTATGTTGGTAGCTGGGGTGTGACTACATTAGTCAATTGACTTATGGATGTGTCAGTTTAGACTTCAAAGAGGCAAAAAGCTAATTTATTCACTTTTTAAAATAACGGAACAATGTCAAAATGTTTCAAATGAGCAGATTTTTTGACAAAAGATGGCCACTGGTAATTTAAACTTTTAGGTTCTGTCCAGTGTTGTTTGTCAGTTTTTCTTTAAAAAAAAATGTTTGGGATTTCATTTTATTGTTGCAAAACAAAATTTCTACAAAATTTAGGAAAAAGCAACTTTTTTCAAACTTCTTTTTAAAATTTCCTTAGAAAGTACCTATTTTTCAGCCATCAAAGAACTTATTAGACCACTGCATTAGTGATGCCAACTAGCCTTTTACATTTTTCTTAAAAAAACAAAAACAAACAAAACTACACAGAGCTGCTGTTTGTTCCACATCCCCACCAGCCATCTATCTGAGTCATCTCCCAGGTCTGTATCAACTTCTGGCAGGGCCAGTCCAGACAAGCCTGCCATGCCTGCAGACATAGGTGGCTCCCAGGTCATGAAGCCTCCACCGATTCAAGTGTGCTATTTATTTCTCACGCTCTAGAGCTGTGTGGTGTAGTGCAGGGGCTGCTTCGTGCTCACTGAGAGCTCTGTCGAAATGATAATCAGAACCTCAGCTAGTGAAAAATCAGTCTAGCTCTGTTGTGGATCAGGCCCAATACCTTGAGCTCCCTCAGGATTTGAGATATCTCCCTCGTTACACAGGCCTTGGCAGAAACACATTGCCAGTCCCCATGTTTAACGGGACACCTGTGGGCACTGTTCCCCCTAAATACACAAATACAGCAATTCTGCAGATATTTCTTACCCTCGCTCCTCTCTGTCCCCCATCCACTCATCTTCCACACTTTGCAATGCAAGGCACTCACTGAAATGTGCGTCTTCCATATGTGGCCTCTAACGAAGGTGACCAGATATCCCAATTTTAGAGGGACAGTCCTGATATTTGGTGCTTCATCTTATATAGGCTCCTATTACCCCCACCCCGTCCCAATTTTTTTGTTTGGTCACTCTACCTCCAACTGAGGGACTTTGTAGGTAACTCTAGATTGATTTGAACAGCCCTGAATGCTGATGTTCCACTGCAATTTTTCCAAATTTAGGGGAAAATCTTGCTCTTGGGTTTGCAGGGCAGAACTCCATTGCACATTATGGGATAGATCCCCCCAATGGATGTAGTGTATAACATTCAAGAGAGATATCCCCAGTATGCATAAGAGATCCATACTCCGTACCTGACTGCAGAGTTTAGTCTTTTTCTATTGGAGGAATGATCAGTGTAGAATTCCCAAGGAATGAAATTAATACTTCAGCTTTAGATCCCATTTTGAGTAGAAATAGACCAGAATTAGTACTATAGTGCCATTTGTTCTCTCCCTTGCCCCCAGATCTTGGTATCTGGATAAAAATGGTCCTGGTCTGAATCACCCCTTAATATCAGCTTGGCAAGCCAGGAAGGAAGGAAGTGTGTGTGTGTGTGTGTGTGTGTGTGTGTGTGTGTGTGTGTGTGTGTGTGTATACAACATGTCCAAATAATACACACAGGTAAGTTTATATATTACATACCTGTGTTTAAATGTATATAGAGGTTGGATTGCTCATTTTTCACTTAAATGAAATTCCAAATTTGGGGTTTTTTATTTAGGCCGCATTCCAGCAAAATTAAGGACTACTCAGAGCTTAAAATAAAGCACAAGCTCAGGCGCTTTGATGGGTGTTGGCACTTAACTGACAAAGGTTCTGTTTCTTATGCAACAGCTGATGACCTCAGTAGCTCTTAAAACTGTGGGCTTGGCTACACTGGAGAGTTGCAGCGCTGGTGGTGGGTTTACTGCGCTGCAACTTAGTAACTGTCCACACCTGCAAGGCACATCCAGCGCTGCAACTCCCTGGCTGCAGCGCTGGCTGTACACCTGGTCTGCTTGGGGTGTAACGATTGCAGCGCTGGTGATGCAGCGCTGCTCCTCAAGTGTGGCCACCAAAAGCCCTGTTATTGGCCTCCAGGGTATTAGGAGGTATCCCAGAATTCCTGTCCACAACAAACCGGAAGAATGGCTGAACTCCGAGCTCCCCGGAGCTACTTATCTAAACAACAAACACAGCTGCTCTTTGCTCCAGCGAGCGACAAGCGGAGCCAGGGGAATTGCTTTGGAATGTTCACAGCTGTTCGCTTGAGGAGAGAGGGGAGTCCGTGTTGAGCCGCTGCTTATGTGGTCTGAAGGCTATTTAGGAGTGCATAATTTGCATTTAGTGAGTAAGAAAGGGGTGGGGGAAGGGGTCAAAACTTTTAAAATGATTGAAGGTAGGTGCTCTGTATCTTCCAGTCCTTAGAACTTGCAAGGCAGGGAGCTGAGAACAGTGTCAGCTCCAAAAATCCACTCTCTGTCTCCTCCACGCTCCCTGTCACACTCCACCCCACCCCCCTGTTTTGAAAAGCACGTTGCAGCCACTTGAATGCTGGGATAGCTGCCCACAATGCACCACTCCCAACAGCGCTGCAAATGTGGCCACACTGCAACGCTGGTAGCTGTCAGTGTGGCCACACTGCAGCGCTTTCCGAAGACAGCTGTAACTCCCAGCGCTGTACAACTGTAAGTGTAGCCATACCCTAAGAAAGGAATGTAGAGACCTGCTTCATTGTAACTGAATGATGCCATTAACTATGTAGGAGAAATTCAAAGCCCTGGACTCAGTTCTTGGCATATAAAAAGCTTTTTGGATCAGTTTAACATAAGATGTCATGGTTACTGTCATTTAACATTGATGAGATCTTCTGTTACCTGTAACACTGTTATATCTCCGGTATTGTCAATATGACTTATCTTAAAGAGTCTTCTCCTTTTAAGAATACAAACAATAGAAATTATGCACTGTCAGTATTATACAGTTTGTAAGTGACATTTAGGTGCCAAAGTGATAGATGTCTTAGAAGAAACGCTTTTTAAAAACATTTTTTCTTTCAGTTTAATGATGTAACTTTTTAAGGGACTGATGATCTAATGATACGTTTTTCAAAAGCACCTAAACGATTTAGGTGCTGAAGCCCCAGTCACTTTTCCAGTGACTCAGGTGTTTTTCAAAATTTGACCCTATCTACAAAACTGTTCTAATGGCGCCATTGACTCTAACTCTGCTATGTATCCTCTGGCTAACGGCCAAATCAACTGACAAAGATCTGACAAAGAAATCTTTTAGCAAAATGGATTCCCTCTATGCTGAGGCCCACATGTTTAGCAGCTCTCTTGTAAAGAAGTTCTTGTTGTAGCAGATTATCAAATAATTAAGGTGCTTCAGAGATTGACAGGGAAGAAATAGCTGAATGATTTAAAGTGTTATATGAACATGAATCACTGCACTACATAATTCTGAGTGATAAAGGCAAAGGTATCAATTCAGAGTTACCAGATATTAGGAAAGTTAGAGATAATTTCAAATGTGTGTTTCATTTTTAAAAGAAAGTAATAGAAACTGCGATCATGATTTATCTCCACTTGGGGGCAAAATTGTAAATATTTTTTTGCAATTAATTTTTCATTCAGAGAAAATAGAAATTATGTTCAGAAATGAGAAGAATGTTCCCAGTTTTTTTATAAGCCATTGCTTGTCTGTATTACACACTGTACCCCTAATTCCTACTAGATACATGTACTATCAGGTTGAGAAGATGAGAGTTTTTTTAAGTTACCGAGTAGAGAGAGATACAACTGTGCAGGAAAAACTTGGATAAAGTGATCAGTAAAGAAAGCAGGTCACCTTTTGGTTGTGGTCCTCCAGGCATGTTTCACTGTCCCTCCCCCCCCATTTTTTCTCTTATCTGTGACCAGGGCCGGCCCACAACAGTTTGGCATCTGAGGCGGGGAGTTCAAATGACACTCCCATGCCCCCTCGCTTGGGCCAAAACTTTGAAAGGTCTCAAATCTGTCTTCCTCCAGCACAGCACTCAACCATCTCTGTGCATCTGCAGCAGAGAAGATACATATGCACTAGCAACAGATAGAATTTTCTACACTCCGGGTAATAGCGCCCCTCCCCACCCCCAGTCTGGCACCTGAGGCGGCTGCCTCAGTTCACCTCATGGTAAGGCCAGCCCTGTCTGTGGCCTATGGCCCTGTAACAGCCTCCCTAGGTATGCCAGATATATGACTGAAGGTTTTGTGCTATTGTATGCATTTCTGCATCATCTAAAACATTGTTTCCATAAATCAACTGATCTAATGTTCTGCTTGAGTGATATTATAATTGCCATGATATTATGTCTGTTGTTAGAGGGCCCGAACATGTATCTAGGTCAGGTGCATTATGGGTAATTAAATCTGATCAGTGTCTTCAGTTTCCATTACTAGATGGGTCTGGCAGACAATCAAAGTGCTTGGTGGTGGTGGTGAGGCATTTCATACTATGGGTCTTTTCTTCTTTTGACTGGTGCTCCTTCCCGTATAGCCTCCTCTCTGGATAGAGTTATCCAGTTACAGTTCAGTTACTCTCACTGTCATGACGATTGCCTTTAAGTTATGGAGCACAAAATAAGTGCTACCCATATTTATCAGCTTGATGAATCTGTGTATATAACTATAACCAAATTTAGTTTAATAGTTATCCAGTGGGGTTTTTTTTTTTTGCCTGGCTATTTACTCTGTTGGACTCTCTTTTTGGTCAAGTACAGAATTGCCCTACTTGGAGTAATCAGGAGTTCAGTTAAATAGCTATTCACTGAGTGTCTACAGGATGACAGTGGAGAAAGAACTTGTCGCTATTCAATTTATCACATGCCTGTCTAAGGGCTATAATTGGCAGGTGTTGCTTGGAAGAGAAAGTGTGTTATTGTGATCAGCTCCCAAGGAGAGGCATCCGTACATCAGAGATATTGGACTGTACATCTTTGTAACTTGGAAGTCTTTGAGATAAAATGTTGCCAGTGATAACTGGGGAAAAAAAAAACCTATAGAAAAACATCTAGTCATTTCATCCACTCTGCAACGTGCTCACCGCCCATTGTTATAACACCAGGCTTGCAAGTCCGGTAGCGATTTTGAAAGCAGTAAAAGAATATTTGAAGAGCCAGACTACACTTGTCTGTAATGCAGTTGGAAGACTGTCCAGAGCCACTTGATATGGGGAAAGGTATTTGAAAACTGTAGGAGGAAGGAGGTACTAATCTAGTACTAATGGCGATGGGAGTGGCTGGTAATTACAGACTAGGAAGTTGAATTTCCATCTGAGGGAGAGGTCTGGGATAATATTACTAGGGATGAAAAAGGAGTGGCCCAGATGGAAACAGATGCTTAGGCTCTTGGCAGCATGCGCTCATTCTGGATGGATTTGGTCAAACAAACCTGAAAATGGGAATTAAACATATTGATGAAGGCCAGGCAGTACGTCGTGACTCACCTGGATTCACCTGGGAGAAGAAGAAAAACTGAAAAATATAAATACAGTGTCAGTGCAAACAGATAGCTCTAGAATTTGGTGGTAGGAAGAGGCCAGAAAATCATCATTAAGAATGATAAGGCCTAGATGCTCAAAGGTATTTAAGTGCCTAACTCCCATTGAAATCAAATGCTGTTGAGCAGTGTTTCTTAAACTAGGGTGGCTGCTTGTGTAGGGAAAGCCCCTGGTGGGCCGGGCCAGTTTGTTTACCTGCCCTGTCCGCATATCTGACTGATCACGGCTCCCACTGACCATGGTTCACTGCTTCAGGCCAGTGGGGGCTGCTGGAAGTGGCACAGGCCGAGGGACTTACTGGCTGCCGCTTCCAGCAGCTCCTATTGGCCTGCAGCGATGAACCATGGCCAGTGGGAGCCGCAATCGGCCGGACCTGCAGACAGGGCAGGTAAATACACCGGCCCAGCCTGCGAGGGGCTTTCCAAGTGACGACCCCAGTTTGAGAAGCACTGCTGTTGAGAATCTGGGCCTAAGTCTCTATCTGCATGATTATTTGCTTGTAAGCTAATTGTAAGACAGGAAAGATAGTTGATAAAGTTGAGGGCACAGTCCCATTGCAATATCAGTAAAATAAAGTTTCATGCAGCAGTCATATTGCTGAGCCCTATTTCTAGAGCAGTTCACCTTGGCTTACAAGTCAGTGAAGGTGAACAGCTGACTCAGTTACATGTATCAAAATTTCAGCCTCAAAACAATGTAGAGCTAAATTTTCAGGTTTGGGTGCATAAATGTAAGTGTCTGTATCAATATTTAGGGTCCTAAATAGCTGTTTTTGGCACCTAACAGATGATTTGGACACCCAAATGAGAGTTTAGGTGCCTATTACAGTTGTTTAGATGCCTCAGTTTAGGCACCTCCAACTTGTAGACTTAAGTCATCAGTAGTGCTCAGATACGTAGCATTTATCTGTGCTCGGTGAAGAAGATTACAACTTTGAGTACGGACTTTGCAATGAAATAAACAATAGAACCTTCCTTCTCTTTTTGTGCCATCCCCCATGGCATTATGTTAATAATAATCTTGCTGGTGTTTTTTCACTACTGTTACTTGCTGAAACCAACAATTATAGTAGATCCCATGATAGATAAGGGGCATCAAACTTTTAATGAGATGAACAAAATGTTTCTTGATTTACATGGTGTCAACATAAGCCATACAGTGACACGCTTCACATTTGTTTGATTCAATGTGCACTGGAAGCTATAAGCAACTGTGTGCAATGTAGACATGATTTGGCCTTCTGAAAGAGATGTTGACCCACACAAAACCACCACTGAAGATCAAAACCTCAGAGTTATCCAGAGTACGGGATTTTGAAATAGAAATCCATTCTGACAGCCTGTGTTTAAAAGTAGAATTAAGGGGCCAAATGCTCAGCTGACGTAAATCAGCACAGTGCAACGCTGGTTTACATCAGCTGAGGAACTAGATCAATATCATTTTCACACTCTAGGAGTGTCTGTTGTGTTTCAGTGGGACTAGGAGTATTATGACTGGGACAGTGTTGAGTAACCTACATGGTAGTTCCAGAATACTTGGTTATGGATGCTTAAAATTTCCAAGTTATTTTCTTTTAAAAGTATCTTTAGCACAGCTTGATCAAGTAATGCTCCTCCCATTTATGCTCTTTGACATGGCTGCTGTTATGTAATCACTTCAAATTGCCTCAGCCTGTCTGCATCTTTCGTCCCTCTGCCCTCTTGGGTGAGTGTTATTTGTCCTGTCAGAAGACCTATGTCCTGAATCAATAAATCTTCTGTAATTTCTGTAATTATAGTCTAATTTTGTTAATATTGCAGTTACACATGCTGCTTCTAAGCCCTTTCACCCCAAACCCATTAAAAGATATACTTCCAAAGAGATTATTCTGCATGGCCTGTAAAAGAAACTGAAAGTGTTATGTACCATTGCAAGTAAAATGCTGTATTCCATAATTTGTATGCAACACTCCGTTTTCCTTTGTTAGGGACCGAGACATCAGTCTTGCAAGCTGATATGCCTCACTGAAGCCAAAGGAATTGCTAGTGTGAGTAAGGACTTCTTTCATGGGTAAAGGTTTGCAGGGTCTGGCCGAATTTGGATAATTGTTTCAGTGGTTAGCTTAGGACTTTAGGGTAAAATTTTCAAAAGCACCTAATATAGGTGCCTAACTCCTCATTAAAATTATTCACCTTGTCTCATTAAAATACAATGGCAGTTCCATGCTGAACACCCCAGGTGCTCTTGAAAATGTCACCTTTAAAAAGGAAGAAGAATTAACTCATAAATCTGTCATTTCCGAATACACCAGAGCAAAGTCTTCATACCTGTAATCATAAAACAGTATTTTGAATCCTAAGGAGAGAGTACTACCGGGAGAGTCCATTCAAAACCACCCATTATGTCACGGACTGATTGACATTCTTTTAACAAAAGGTATATCCTTCCTTGTTCTCTGTTTTATATCTTCTTTCAAATATTATTTCTGAATGAGGTATTTTTTAAAAATGGATTGGCAGTTGCCTGCACATTAAAAGTTAATATCCAATAAATCAGATTTCAAATGATTTCATAACCAGATTTGAACTAGTTTGCCTTTTTGTTATATGTGAGTGGTTATTGGGTGTGTACACCCTGAAGGTCTAATTATGCATTCCAAACACCCTAACTTAACTCTAACCCTCCGCAGTATTTGTAATAGGCTGTATCTGTCTCACTGTTCCTTTTCATTTATGATCCTTTTAGCCATTGAACATTATGAACAGTTTTTTTCAGATAAAAAATGGATTCTCTTATTAAAACGGTTAATTGAAAATTAAGTTTCCATTTTCTTAATGAACTCAAAGTCACATCACCTTCCACATAGGCTTCAGGATGGCAGCAAAATAGCTTGGGTAACCGGTCAGCACCAAAGACAGGGAAAGTGCCTCCTCTCTCATATTATTGTGTAAAATGTTATACATGGATCCCTAATGCACAGACCTCTGCCATGCCTGTATAATATATTACACACCCACAACCTACATTAAAAGAACATTTTTAAGGTTACAAAGTCAAACACTCAGAAGTTAGGAACTGCCAGAATTATAGTTGCCTGTGCAACCTTAATTCAATCCCTGTGTGTGTATTATGATACAGTATTTAATTACGTGAACACAGACTGTTTTTAACACAGGACCCTGACTTCATTCAGTGCACAGAATGGACAGTGCTCACTTAGCAGCTATACTATATTTTGTTTGCTCCTTTGTTGTCTGGTGTGTGCTTTATTGCTTACTATTCAAACCCTGCTGTGGAGACTGAATTACTAATTTCTGCACAGGCTTTTCTATGGCACTCATATTATAGAATCCAAGTGCTTCACAAATATTAATGAATTTATCTTTACAACACCGCTGTGAGGTGAGGGGGTGGTATTATCCCCATTTCACAGAGAGCAATCTGAGTCAGAGAGATTAAGGTTAAAAGTACATAATAATTTTGGGTGCCTAATTTGAGATGCCCAGGACCTGGTTTTTCAGAATTCTTAGCATTAGCTAGCACTTTATATGTTCAAGCACCGTCCCCTTTGACTTAGTGATGAGTACATCTGTAAATCAGACCGCAGGGTCTCAAGTGACTACCTGTGAAAAGTTTGGTTTAAGTGACTTGCCCAGCATCATATAGGAACTTGGTGACACAGGCAGGGATAGAAACTGGTTCTCAAGGGCACCGTTCCTATTGCCTTTGTCATCCTTCTTCCTGCAATCCCCTTGTTTACTTTATACCTTGCAACTCGGAACCACTGGTGCCTCTCCCCAGCTAAGGGGGAGGGCCTTTAGTTTTGAGTGGGCTTGGGCCTGCTGTTTTCCCTGGATCTACAATAGGTAAACACTTTGCAACATTTGCAACAAATGAGGCAAGTGTCCTGCGGGCAACAGTCTCCTTCAATACACAGCCCTGATTCATCCCCAGAACAGGTCCATCCTGTGCACTGAATGAGGCAGGGGCCCTGTGGAAAAAATATTATGTGATTGTGCAATTAAAGACTATCATAATGCATACGCAGAAGGCATTTCCTAACTTTTGAGTGCTTGACTTTACAATCTTAATAATGTTTTAATGTAGTTTCTGTAGCTTTTTAGTAGTTTTTACAATTTTTATATATACATACACACACCCCTAAATGCAGAATTTTAATATTTCAGTATTTGTGGGTGTAAATTTCATTTATTAGGTAAAATAATATGTTTTGCTTCAAGTGTCTGGAAGCAATTTTTTTAAGACTAACACTTGAAGAGAGAGATTTGAGTTTTAATTTTTAATGGTGTAAAAGGAGAGGAGAGGTCATTGGATACTTAAGTATAGATACATAGAAATGTTGAGTAGGCTTGGAAGGAATTCTATTTTTCATGTTTTTATAATTTTGACAACTAACGTTGATGTTTATATGTAATCATTTTAAAAGATATTTATTTAAATGTTCACAGTCGCGAGAAATTGGGTGGGGGAAGTTCACACAGTAAGGCCACGTCTACACTACAGCATAAAATCGAAATTATTAAAACCGGTTTTATAAAACTGGTTTTATAAAATCGATTTTACGCGTCCACACTAGGGCACATTAATTCGGTGGTGTGCATCCATGGTCCTAGGCTACCATCGATTTCCAGAGCAGTGCACTCTGGGTAGCTCAGTAAAAGAATGAGACCAATAACTTCGATTTCCGTCCACACTAACCCTAAATCGATATAGTAATATCGATTTTAGGGTTACTCCTCTCGTTGGGGAGGAGTACAGAAATCGATTTTAAGAGCCCTTAAAATCGATTTAAAGTGCCTTGTAGTGTGGACGGGTACAGCGTTAAATCGATTTAACGCTGTTTAAATCGATTTAACGCTGTAGTGTGGACCAGGCCTAAGTGTTTAATACCGGTATTATAACACGTTATACACAATAAGGTGAGACTTGAATAAGTTCTCAAGCAGAATTTTTTGTATTTGCCTATGTACAAATTTCCGTTATTATGGATTGGTAATATTTTTGTGTAGATTTGTGTGTCTACAGTGAAATCAACGCTTACTAAAATTTATGAATAAAAATTGAATTCTTCCATGCCTACCTATAAGCAAGTGTCTACTATATTCATGCAGATGCACTGAGATGATCTTCCAGATTTCTCCACTGAGCTCAGTTCTGACCTGAAAGGAGAATGTCTGTCTGCAGGAGTATCTCATTTACAACTTCATCATGAACAGAGCATCATGGCTTAAGAGTTTTCAAGCCAGGCTACCACTGAAAAGGACAATCAGATATTTTGATTGCAATGCACAATTGATGATACGTTTATGCCTCCCATTTACTAACATGTAGTGTTTTGCATTTGTTTTAAGTCTATTTTTAATTATGTCGGCTGAAGGGCTTCCAACTTGTTAATTGTACATTGCAAATCTGCCAGGATAATTTATTTACAAAAAAATAATTCAAAAGATGTATGTCGTCTGTTAAGAGAAAATCATGCGCCATTAATTATTTGCTGATCACCAACAATGTGTTCTCCATTGTACAAAGCAGATATATCAAGTCAGACAGTGCTCCAAAAAGCTTATGGCCTAGAATATATTCTTTTCCTTTTATCTTCATTAGCCCAGAACAAAAATTCTCAAATCCAAAAACCTGTCTTGTTAGTGGGAAGCTGTCCTGTTTAATGCAAAACAATCAGGGCCGGCTCTACCATTTTTGCTGCCCCCCCAAAAAGGCCGCTCGGACTGCTACCTGAACTGCTGAAGCCAAAAAAAAAAAAAAAAAAAAGCCGCCTGGACTGTGCCGCCCCAGGAATGGATGGAATGACGCCCCTTAGCATGTGCCGCCCCAGGCATATGCTTCCTCCGCTAGTGCCTGGAGCCAGCCCTGAATACAATACTTAAACAAATGACTGACTGAAAAAATACATTGATTGGGGCAGAAGTAGTATAGTGCTGCTTTGCCAGCTCCTAGAGATTAGGACTAAATTCTCAGCTGGTGTAAATCAGCATAACACCATGGAAGTCATGGAGCTTCACCAGTTCACATCAGCTGAGAGTCTAGCCCTACACGGGGATTCAGGATTGGTAATGTTTCAGGACCTGATTTTGCAGGTCTAATCTTGGCAACAAGGTCAGTCACAAGGGTCAGGAAGAGTTTTTCCTTGCAGTTATAGCACTACACAATTGGCTGGGTGCGTCTCTGTGTGTGAATGGGTGCTGGGTTCACTTTCAGAGGACAAATTAACTCTTGGTTACTGCCGGAAGCATGATATTGGACTGCACAGGCCAGTGATTTAATCCAGCCACTGTTAAAAAGTCAGTATTTGCCAAGAGGTGCTCCTGATTTCCTTTGTTTAGAATACACGTTAACTGTGGGAAAAACTGTGGTTTCCATTGGCAAATGTCCTATTTAGCGTGCTGTATGTTCCTGTTGTATGATGCATCATTCAAAATGCACTTAAAGTTTGGGAATGTTTGTCATGGTGGTTGAGATTCCTATTCACCTATTTTGAAGAGAGACACCCTATTGGAGTCTGTTAGCCTTGTAGTGTGACCAGAATCTAACTTGAATAATTTCATTAAGAAGAAAGCATTTCCCAGACTAATCCTTCACATTTGTGGCATTTAGAAACTTTATGGAAAACAATGGATCTCCAATTTGGAAACCTGTAATTGGACCTCATTCTTAAAAATGGAGTCATTTGGCTCTTGCTTTGTTTCTGGGTTGCTTTAGTTTAGTTTTGCTTGATATATTTCCATAATTTGGCAGTTGCCTAAAGGAAATGGCTTAAGGTATTTGGTAACAATTTTTTCTCAACCATTAGGCCTTTAATTGGGGCCAGAGTTACTGGCCTTGAAAGGTTGTGCAGCTCTTTTGTGGATTTTTTTAAATAAGTGCCTTTAGCATCAGTTTGTTGAACTCTGGAGCAAAGTTCCGTTTGATTCAGTGATCAGTGGGATATAGGTTATGATTGCTAGCAATCTGAGGGCCTGATGGTATAAGGTTCAAACCAAATGGATGAGAGGCAGAGTGATCCTCTCAGCAAGAAAGGTGCAGTATTATTATTTTTAAGAATTTTGTCACAGCCATTGGGGAAATATTGAATAGGAGGAAAATCTGGACTTCCAACATGTAAGAAAGAGCTTGCCTGTTTCCTACATTAGTGCCTTTAGGGTGTGAGAAATCCCCAAAACATTTAAGGGACTTGTGCTCACTCCAGACAGAGGATTTCCTATTGTAATGCACCATTGTATCCCTGTCTGGGGTGCTTCGTTCCACAGCATGTTGCACAGGGCAAGGGGGAGAAAGGAGAAGTAAAACCGCGTGGAAAAACATCCCTTGCCAAGGGTCTCAGATGAATCGAGCATTTTGGAGTTCTTAAAAGGCCTGTGAGTGCTTTAGCTATATCCTAATTAAGCAAGTGAGGTAACTCTCTGCCTGAGTAGGCTATAAAATGTAAGGTTTCCCTCCCAGCAGGGCACAGGTTTATGTACTTCTGCCAGCCAAAATGGGGAGACAATGGGAAATTGCAGCTTGAAGGGAATGTTTTATCAGGATTAGGGGATTTTTTTGAGAGCAAAGAAATTTGTAGTTCCTGTTGAGATAACAATATTGCCCTTTAATGTGAAACAAAATAAGGGTTGGATTTTCACTTCATTCCTAACTTCATTTTTGCTTAGATCTCCTGTAAGGCCAGAATCAGTTTGTCTCCTTTGAGTATCCAAATAGCATCCAGCACACTCACAAGTAGCTCTCTTTCTTCTGTAGAGGAGGAAGGATGGTCCCGTTAGGGCACTGCCCTGGAACCAGGGCCAGTGCAACCATTTAGGCGACCTAGGCAGTTGCCTAGGGCGCTGGCATTTGGGGGGCGCCATTTTCTTCGGCAGCGACTGCGGCGGCCGGATCTTTGGCTGCCCCAGTCGCCTCCGGCATTTAGGCGGCGAGAGCTAGGGCAGGGGAGTGCAGGGAGGGCCGCCTGCAGCAAGTGAGGGGGGGGTGACATGCAGGGGAACTCCCTGCCCCAGCTCACCCCTGCCCCGCCTCCTCCCCGAGCACGCCGTGGCCGCTTCACTTCTCCCGCCTTCCAGGCTTGCGGTGCCTAAGCTGATTGGCACCGCAAGCCTGAGAGGCAGGAGAAGTGAAGCAACCATGGCGTGCTCGGGGTGCTCGTGCTCGTGCTCGTGTGCGGAGCAGGGGTGAGTTGGAGGGGGGGTGCCTCAGGGAGGGGGATGGGAGCTGCCGCAAGGGGGGACACCTCAGGGTGGAGGGGGGGAGCTACCATGGGGGGGCATCTCGGTGGGGGGGGAGCTGCCATGGGGGGGACCTCAAGGTGGGGGCACGGGGGGGAGGGCACAAGGTGGAAGTCTCACCTAGGGTGCAAAACATCCTTGCACCGGCCCTGCCTGGAACATAGACATCCTGTGTGACCTGGGGGAAGTCACTTATCTTCATATCCTCAAAGGTATTTGGGTGTCTAATTCCCATTGATTTCACTGGGGTTAGGTGCCTAGATCTGGGCTTTTGTCTCTCTATGCCTCAGCTAACCATCTATAAATGGGGATAATGAGTAACAGTAGGGGGAAATTAGTATGGGGAAAATTAGGTTTAGATTTTGTAATCTCCCTGATCACTCAATAACAGACCTAAAGAGGCAATTCTTCAACCAAAAAAACTTCAAAAACGGACTCCAACGTGAAACTGCAGAACTGGAATTAATTTGCAACTGGACACCATCAAATTAGGCCTGAATAAAGACTGGGAGTGGTTGGGTTGTTACAAAACCTAAACCTAATTTCCCCCATACTAATTTCCCCCTACTGTTACTCACACCTTCTTGTCAACCCTTTGAAATGGGCCACGCTCATTACCATTGCAAAAGTGATTTTTCCTCCATTGCTGTGCTACTGTTAATTGAATTGTCTCGTTAGACTGACCTCCCACTTGGTAAGGCAACTCCCATCCTTTCATGTGCTGTGTATTTATACCTGCTACTGTGTTTTCCACTCCATGCATCTGATGAAATGGGTTCTAGCCCACGAAAGCTTATGCCCAAATAAATTTGTTTGTCTCTAAGGTGCTACAAGGACTCGTTGTTTTTGCTGGTACAGAGTAACACAGTTGTCACTCTGAAACCTGTCACCATGTAAGGTAGAACAGGAGTGAAAACTTGTATTTTTTCTCACTGTAGTCAGTAGTTCGCACCTTCAGTACATACAGGGAGCAGATCTGTTAAGTTAGAAAGTGTCATTGTTACATACTGCATGCACTTTTCCAAGTGATACTTCATTCATTTAATTGCTTGATGGTGTATATCCTTTAAGAGGCACGGTTCCCATTGCAGTCAATAGCAAAACTGCCACTAATTTTAAGGGTGCTGGATCAGGCCTTGTGAATAATTATTTTTGATACACTCCAATAATTCAGTTTTTGCAAAAAGAAACCAAAGATACATTTCAAACATCCTTTTCATTACCCCAGAAATAAGAACAACCTGTTTCATTGCATGATGCATTGTGGTAAACATATGAGTCAGAGCCACAGCTGGGTTAAATTGTGTAGCTTGCCTACTGGATTTCACTGGAGCTATGCTGATTTCTACTAACTGGACTTGTTGCCTTTAATATTTTATCTTGTGAAAGAGAAAATAGGTTCCAGTGAGTTCTGTAAGTCTCATCATTGAAAGTTGCACATCACATTTTGGATTGTAATAAAACTAGTAGTTTAATAGCATTATCGGGTCCTGTTTCATAACTAGGGCTCCTAAATGTTACAGTCATATGTACTGACATTCCACTTTCCCTGGGGGTGCTTGACCCCTGCCCCGCCCCAGGCCTTGCCCCCACTCCATCTGTTCCTCCAGGGCTCCTGCCCTGCCTCTTCCTGCCCCTATTCCCTCCCTCCCCGCGCACGCCCCACCCTTGCTCCTCCCCTTAGCCCCCAGTGCCTCTTGCTCGCCACTAAAGAGCTGATCTGCAGTGGGAGGGAGGGAGTGGAGCTGATTGGTGGGGCCATCGGCAGGCCAGATGGCTGTGTGTGTGTGTGTGGGGGGGGGGGGGTTAATCAATGGGACCGCTGTGGATGCTCCAGTCCTGGAGTACCTATGGAGTCGGTGCCTATGGTTACAGTAATACAAATAATAAATAATATCAGCATTTGTAAATGGATATGTATTGTATCTGTGGCCTTACTCTTAGAACAATTTAATAGAAAATTGAACCCTCTAGAAGTGGAATATTAGAAAAAGAATAAAGAAAACTACAAATGAAAGGAGTTGATATATAAAACATTGTCAATAGCTTTTTTCTGATGTGCTAAAATCAAACCTGTGTGTGCCACAAACTTTCCTCTGTTCACCAAAACAATGCAAATGCAAATATGACTTGAAAATTATATAGACAAGTAATAGATTTAGAGGACTTGATGCTGATCTTAATTTCACCAGTGTAAATCCAGAGTAATGCCATTAAAATAGGGAGAGTTACAAGGGAGCACATTCCATGCAAATAAGAACAGAATGTTTATGTAAGGTGAGATTTCCAAAAGTGCTTAGTGTTGGCCTAACTCTGCTCCAATTATAGTCAGTGGGAGTTTTACCATTGACTTCAATGAAAGCAGAATTAGGGCAACACTGATCATGCTTGAGAATTTTTACAAGAGTAATCTGGAAATCATAGAAAGTTTTAAACAGAAAGAGGCAGTAGGGCTTTCTTACTGACAGCTTACTGTGTGAAAAGTTACAGATCATGTGAATTTCTTTCCCTAAAACTGAGAGATTAATGTTTAGGAAGTAAATTTTCAGTGTAGCATACAGGAAACCAAACTCTGAGCTCCTATTAACAATATAATGTTGTGCGTCTCATCTGTTTTGCACTTCAGGGAAAATGCTCCAAATATCTGTCATGTTACTCAGTTCCTTCAACTCAGAGCTATGCTGTTACAGATTGTTCCTTATGTGTGGACAATCCAAATTATTTTGTAACATTCTTCACAACCTGTAAAAGTTTGAGGAACTCAGAGAGGCTAATGAAAGTATTGAGGTAGTTGAGAATATCGTTCCCCCAAACAGAGTTAAAGTTGTGCTCCCAAGGAAATTCTGGTTTAAAAAAGTAACAGAAGATGCATTTATTTTATTTCAACATAGAACTCTGTGTGTGTCTGGCTGTCACAGTGGGCTTCAGACATGAACCTTGGTCAGACATGAACCTTGTGAATTAGCCTTGTGTATTTTCTGGGAAAGGGCATTTTGAGTACATTCTTTCCTCATTCCACTTTGTTGTTTGACTGAGGACAAAGCAGTCTTGGACATTTCCACGGCTAGCAAGAGGCAGATGCAGTCTCTCTGTGAAACTTGTGGTGATCTGAGTCCACCTCAGTTGCAGCTGATCGCATTGCTGATCGTATCTCTACATTTGTCACAAGTTGGTACCTGTGTTTGTCAGTCTCTGCAGTGAGAAAAAGGGCATGGAGAATGAAGAGGTATCCCCTCCAGCACCTGACTGAGGCCCACCGATGGACCTTGTTGAGGGAATCTTGCACTGCTGTTGCCCATGCTGGATAGATGGAAGACTTCAACCACCAGAGCTGTCATTCTAACCTCTCTCTCATGTAGTTCACGCAAAAATGATAGCATTGCCCAATTTGATTTAAGGGAAGGAGGGTCAGAATTCAGTATAGGTGTGTCCTTTAAAAAACACCTCTAATTTTATTAGTCACCATGTGGGGGGGGAAAATGCCAACACACAGAGTCGCTAATTGTTTTGCTCTGAGTCAGAGACATTGGTGTAGCCCTGTTTATTAGGAGTTGTTTCCTAAATTTGTACTGGGTGTGCACCAAAAGCCAGTGAGTAAGACCTGTGATTCTTAAAGCCCTTGAGGTGGTAAAAGAAATTAGGGCGTTTCGTTACTGTGAATGAGGAAGGTAGGCACACAGATGCCTGCCTCTTTTTATACTGTGCTCATAACCTTCGTATATAGGAACCACCAATATTCCATGAATTCTATGGTCCTCACCCTCTCAGCAACATCTCAGGACTGAAGTGTCAAACTTCTTGCAGATCCAGCAATATTAGCCTGGACATTTGTCCTTGTCAATGAGTAAACATCTTGTGGACTGTGCCTTTAAGATGCAGTAAATTCAGTTACGTCTCTGTGTTAGCTGCCTCTGTGTCTGATAAAGCGCAAGATAGTAACCAGTTACCAGTTCCTCATCTGAATCCTGACTGGGAGAAGCCTGAGATCCTGGCAGAGGTCGGGGACTACTGGACAGGGTTTGTTCCCATTTCTCATCTGCCTTGCTCAGGAAAGGAAGGTTAGAGGCAACAGGCAGCATTTTTCACTGGCAGTTACTGACTATTTTAGGACAAGAAGTAGCCTTTATAAAGAACTTCAAATCTTTAGTACAGACCACTGCATTTTAGGGTGGGGCCAGTACAGCTGTTGAAGACAAATCTCATTTAGCGAGTCTGGCAGGATTAGAGCTGATTTTCTTCTCAGACATATGGAGTTAACCAATGATAATAGGGTCCCTCCCAACTGACATATTTTAGGGAATGACTCTTCATTTGCTGGTACAGAGAGGAGGGAGGAAGCAGATCAGCAGGTTTTTCCCTCCTCTTGATTATGCCTCTAACCTTGCATCCTCTCACAAGTACTGTCTGTATAATTGACACGTGAAACCGATCTGTTTTTCTTTTCAGTGTTGTCTAATGATTAAAGCAGGAGACAGAGAGCCAGGACTCCTGGGTTCTCTTCGCTGACTTGCTGTGACTTAGGCCAGTCACATGTCCTGCCTGTCACTCAGCATGACCCTGATCCAAAGCCCATTGAAATCAATGGAAAGACTCCCATTAACTCGAGTGTTCTTTGGATCAGGCCCTCTATAAAATGAAGATCTAATAATCCCTACCTCACAGGAGTATTGTGCAATGTAATAACTTTATAAAGAGTTGGAATTCACATTACTATTTGTCATCTTGTCTATCCTCCCCCCTTCTGTGCCTCGCAGTGAAGATTTTAATATGTTTTTGTTCAGTTGTGATGACTAAATAACAAAGACATTTTTGCCACCGGCACACTCTGGCAGTGGTTAGTCATCTGGATAGCAATGCAGTGGTTCAGGGCAGCTGTAAGCATTCCTGCCAGGCCACCTGCTTTTCTTGGATTAAAGCTGGAAAGGAAACTTAGGCAGTGCAATGAAACACATAAATAATATTTAATATGTTGCTTGTATGTATAGTAGCTGCTTTCCTTCCAAGAACGGCAAAGCACTTAATATAATGAATTAAGCCTCATTATATCCATGCAGGGTGGTAGGGATCACTGTGCCCATTTTACATTGCAGGGCCAAGGGAAGTAGGAAAGAGAGAGTTTAAATGACTTCCTCTAGGTCACACAATAGGTTAGTTGTCGAGCCAGGAAGAGCACTTAGGAGTCCTTACTCCCAGTCCCTGCCATTTAAACACTTGGCAATGTTCCTTCCTTAAAGATATTCTGTAGAACTTCTATATGATGCACAATAAGAACCAGCATCTGTAGGTCTTGTCGCATTGAGTTGCCGTTTGTGAATATGTTGCTTTATTTGCCCGTTGGGTTCCCTGAAGTGAGTCAGCTGTCAGTAGAGCGGTCAGTCAGGTCTGCCATTTTATCCACATTTTCTTCATTTGCTGGCCTTTGGTACTTCTTACTTAGTGCTCTCATTACTACCTTTGCTAAACCAGTACCTTGGGCTTGATGTAGCCATAGGGAGAACTGTAACAGGGTGGCCTGCTCCTTTAATGGCCTGTGACTAACCAGCCACATTCAGTCAGCCCTGCCTGTGCCAGTTAGCTGCCTCCCATCCTAAAGGGGCAGCACTAATTGGGGTCAGGTGGCAGCCTGAAACACCTGGACCTCATAAAAGGATTGAAGGAGAAACCCCAGGAAGCAAGCTGGGTTCATGAAGTGACTGGAACTCAGTGCTGTATCCCAGAGCAGAGAGACTGAAAGCTGGGAGCTCAGTTCATCGGATGGGCTGAAGGGAAGCCCAGCTGGGTGGAAGAACTTGTGTGACCCTGGAAGGCGATTGAACTCTGAAAGTGACCCAGCTGGAGGGCAGAGCCATATGAACCCCTGGGAGAGGCAGAAAACCTGGGTGAGGGGAAACTAAGGTAGGGAATTCCTGTTGACCCATGCTCAGCCAGCAGGTGATGCTACAGGGCAGCTATGCCCTATGACAGGGACCTTCTGCACATAGGTCTTCTCTCCATCATGTGGAAGGGAGAGGCTTAGCTTACCTTCCCAGTACTATCCTTGTCCCTCTCCAGACCCCACAGAGCCTGTGCAAGGAGAGGAGGGTGGAAAGTGAGAAGCCAAGGGGAGGAGTGGGTGGAGGCAGGGAAAATGCTCAGAGAGAATCCCTGGAGTGGGGGTGGGAGGACCCTGCCCCCTTACCACACAGCTCTGAGCAGGGCGGAGCTCAGGGGCCCCGCCGGAGCCACGCTGCCGCTGCCAAGGGATGCTACTGGATGCACTGAGGCTCCGGGTGAGGGGGAGCCGGGGGTAAGGGGCTGGGGCCAGGGGGGTTGGCTAAGGGGCAGGGAGTCCCAGGGGACAGAGAGGAGGCAGAGGTTGGGGGGCAGTCAGGGGACAGGGAGTTGGATTGTGGGCATTCCGGGGGTCTGTCAGGACTCAGCGGGGGGTGGATAGGGGTTGGGGCAGTCGGGGGACAGGGAGCAGGGGTGGCGTCCTGGGGTGGTGGTGGTGGGTCTCTGGGGGATGCTGAAGGGACAAGGAGCAGGATGGGTTGGGGATTCTGAGGAGGGGTGGGCAGTTGGGGGCAGGAAGTGGGTGAGGGTCAGATGGGGGCAGGGCCAGGCTGTTTGGGAGGCACAGCCTTCCCTATCCTAAAGCTCATTCAGCAGTTTGAGGCTTGCAGAAGAGCCAAGCTGTTAGCTTTTCCATTAGGGCTACCATCCCTTTCACTTCTCAAATGCCAAATTATAGTCTATATTTAATTTCAGTGCCATAGGGAGATTCATGTCAGGGGAGGGTAGCTTCATTTAAAATTAGACACTGGGGGAGGGATCACATGAGAAGAGCAATATCCTTCCCAACCTTACCAAGGGAGGCCCTCCTTCCCCCTCTGCATTCCATGAGGCTCCAGAGGGGTTAATTCAGTGGTTCTCAAACTTTTATACTGGTGACCCCTTTCACATAGCAAACCTCTGCGACACCCCCCCCATAAATTAAAAACAACTTTTTTTATATATTTAACACTTATATAAATGGTGGAGGCTGACAGCTCGTGACTCCCACTAATAACCTTGTGACCCCCTGTTTGAGAACCCCTGGGTTAATTTAATTTTAGAACCCTGTGTCCATTCACATGCACGTGCTATTTTGAGCATTTCAGTTTTCACAACATAGGCTCATCTCAGATTCTGGAACAAGCTCAAATGCTCAGTTCATGGAGTATGTACATAAGTTATACTAAAGACAAACCCACAGGAACCGTCTCCAGTTTGTGAGGGACCCCATGGAGCCAGTCTCTAGAAAACAGATAAATGCATGATGGTTAAGTCCATTAATGGCTATTAGCCAGGATGGGTAAGGAATGGTGTCCCTAGCCTCTGTTTGTCAGAGGGTGGTGATAGATAGCAGGAGAGAGATCACTTGATCATTACCTGTTAGGTTTACTCCCTCTGGGGCACTTGGCATTGTCCGTTGTCGGTAGACAGGATATTGGGCTGGATGGACCTTTTGGTATGACCCAGTATAGCCATTCTTATGTTCTAAGCTAAATGAACCCAAAGTTATGAAGACAGATATGAGTCAAGGAAGCCAGCAGAGTATCAGAAACGTGGAAAAATCTGACTGGATGGGCTCAGGCGTTTGGTCACAAGCTGAGGTGCTTCAAAAATTTTGCATTTTTTTTAGCAGAATTTTTTTATTGTTTCTTTAATCAAACACAGCAAGCAGCAAATATTTGGCCACACATTTCTGAAACCTCAAACCATATTCAGGTTTTGGCAGACTAATTTCAGCTTTTCAATTAAAAAAAAACCCACAACAAATTTTGAAGGAAAGCAGACATTGTCAGTGATTTTTTTCTGCTTTTTAAAAACCCCTAGTTTTCAATCCAGAAAAAGTTTTGATGGAAAATATTTTCCCAACCCTTTTAATGAGCTTTAGTGCCTTTTAACACTAGCCGATACTGAGAACCAGTGATACTTGTAAAGAAGTTTTCTCAAAACTGGGTTTGTTCCATGATGCACAAGATTTATTTTTCCCAGAGCTGCCTGTGGCGGGGGAGCAAGTGGAGCAATTTGCGCCAGACCCTGCAAGGGCCCCCCATGAGAATATAGTATAGCAATTTTTTTATGGAAGGTGCCCCCAAAATTGTTTTGCCCCAGGCCCCCTGAATCCTGTGGGCGGCCCTGGATCTGCAGTTCCCTGGCATAAGTCAGTGCAACAGAAGGCAGAACTGCTCTGACTTGACTGGCTGCCAACAGTCCAAGTGGGTGAAGCCCAGAAAAGCCCTTGCCACCCCCTCTACATTGGCAACCAGGAACGGTGGTGTCCTCGGAGCTACAAGACAGGCTTCATAACACAGCTGGGTCACCCTATGTTCATATGTTCCTCCCATTATAGCTGCCTATGCCCTTTCTAGAGGTGCTTTACTTTGCACCAGAATAAAGCAGCTGCCTCACAAGGCCTCTGAATCTCCTGTGACAAAGTTCCTCCTCTACCTTGATGGGTCCTGCACTTATTGGCAGATTTGCTCACTTCAGTGATCTCCCCCACAGTCTGGATCAACTCCTCCTGTGTCTGATCAGGAGTTGGGAGGTTTGGGGGGAATCCAGGCCCACCCTCTACTCCAGGTTCCAGCCCAGGGCCCTATGGTTTTGCAGCTGTCTATAGTGCCTCTTGTAACAGCTGTGTGACAGCTACACCTCCCTGGGCTACTTCCCCAAGGCCTCCTCCAAACACCTTCTTTATCCTCACCACAGGACCTTCTTCCTGGTGTCTGATAACACTTGTACTCCAAAGTCCAACAGCAGCACAGCCTCTCAGTCTCAACTCCTTGTACCTCTTGCTCCCAGTTCCTCTCACACACTTCCTCCCTATCTGACTGGAGAGAGCTCCTTTTAAAACCCAGGTGCCCTGATTAGCCTGCCTTGATTGGCTGCAGGTGTTCTAATCAGCCTGTCTGCCTTAATTGGTTCTAGCAAGTTCCTGACTACTCTAGTGCAGACCCTGCTCTGGTCACTCAGGAAACAGAAAACTACTCACCCAGTAGCCAGTATAGTTGCCCTCTACCAGACTCCTGCACCCCACTGGCCTGGGTCTGTCACACTCCTTATAACGTTCAGCTGGACTAAATGACTGTTTAACATTGAAGAGCCTTTTCCTTTAGTAGCTGTAACTGACTGAGGTATTTGTTTTGTTTCAGACTCTGGAAATCTGATCTAAGCTATCCTGTGTGACTGACAACTTTACAGCTACACCAAGAGGTGGGTTTTCAGTTTGTGCTGGTCTAAGATTCCCTCACTCCAGAGCTTGGACAACACTGTACATCCCTGATTTTACTGTGTCTGGTCAACTAGCCAATTCCTATGGACTCCAAAACAAAATGAAGATTGTTTCTCATCGAGTTCTGTGTGCTCGCATGTATTTTGATGGTTTTTTAAATGAAATAATGAGCACATTTACTCAGCCTTACAGTGAGTGGCTTTCTGAAACAGAAGAAACTCTAATGAAAACAAAAACGCACAGTGAATTTGCCAACTTCTTTGTACAGATGTTTCTGTTTTTAGGAGAAATTGTCTTACAGTGTCAATTAACATATCCAAGAGCCAGGCCTACTGAGCACAAGTACTGTAAACTGAATTGACAACAGAGCATTTTTCGATTCTCAAATGTCATATTTTGCCGGAGCAGCTGCCAAGAACATTTACCGCAAAATGAACTGATAGACAGTCTATCAGTTACAACACAGAATTCATTGTCTGAGGTTTCTTTTCTCTCTTTTGCCCATCGGTTTTATTGTGGATGTTTATAGAATATGCTAATGAATCCCAACCGCAGATGCAACCAGAAATGTTAGTCTGTGGAACTTAATGGAGCATCCTATCATTATCTACTAAGAAAAAAATTATATAACAAGGGTGTAGACAATTTTTCATTGGGGGAGGGGCTGGAGTTAAAAAAATAATAAAATAGCTGCTGAATGTTGTTTTTACACTATCTAATTATTGTAGCAGGGACAATCCCCTGATAACTCCCAGTTTGCTCTTTTCAGTCTATGAGAGGTACCACCCTCTGGTGGTCTTGATTGTTTGAAGTCTCTCTCTTTCCCCCAGGGTGTCAGCTGGCTGTTGTAGACAGGGCCAGGCCGAAGGTCTCTCCTGCAGCAGGGTCTAGCTCTGTCTTCCCTGGTTGGGATATGGCTCAGCAAACTGTCTCCTCTCCTTGGGAAGGGGAATTCTGTGTGCCTGGGTGAGGTTCACTGGCTGTGCTTCGCCCATTATTTCTGCAGCCAAGGTGTGTGTGGGGGGGGGGGAGACCTGGATAGGTCCAACCAGCTGCCACTCCAGTGGAGCTGACTCCCAGAGCCTCTTGATTGGCTTGTCTCTTTTGTGGGGAAGAAAGCTCATGGAACTTGTGTGACTTGGGAGGCCAGGCATCAGGGAGCCCCCAGGATTCTTTGCTGTCCTTTTGCATCAGTCCCATCATGACTGTGAGTCAAAGAGCCGCCCACTGCCATCTTATTTGTAGTCATTGCCTTGTCAGAATTTCTGGGTGAGAAAGGAACCCAGGTGGTGAAATAAGCAAAACATAAAAGCAGTTGTTTTCCAGTGTAATCAGCCTATCAGCTGTGGGGTGTTTCCTTTCTTCAGTCTGGTACATTCTAGATTGTCCTAGAAAGAACACACTGAATATAGAAAACCAAGAGGCAAGCTAAATTCTCCAGTTTGCCCAGGGGTTGTGTGTATTTAATTGTGAAATCCTATGCCAGTCTTACTAAGTGAGGAGTGACTGAGTGAAGTACAAACAACATGTCTCTGTTTTCCAGGGGATAAAATGAAATCTTTTAATGCGTTAAGAAATACAGCAGAACCTTATTTATCCAAACCTCCATTATCCGGCCCTCTCTATTAACCTCACCAGGCAGCAGGGCTTGGGCTGTCCGTCCCAGGTGACCGGGTTGACAGCTGGAGCCTGGCCTTGTGGGGCTGACTGCCAGAGCCATGCTAATTCTCCTGATTATCTGAATTCTTTATTCTGATCTTTCCTTGGTCCCAATTAGATTGGATACCTGGATTCCACTGAATTGGGGGGGAGGGGCAGATAAAATTCCCCCCAAGCCGTAGTTGTCCATGCCCATGTATAAGTTCAGACTGCTGTTGGGCCTGATTCTGATGCCACTAAGTCAATGGCAAAACTTTGCATGACTTCAATAGGAGAGTAAGCAGGTATCATTTTTTTCTTTGTTAGCAGCTCTTTGTTGACTTGAACATATGCAGTTAAAACAAGTACTGAACATTAGTCACTGCATGGCATAGGGGCACTTACCTGTCTTTGTAGATGTGCACTGTGGGCCAGGCCCTCAGAAGCTGTAAGTCAGTCTAACACCAATGATTTTAATTTTAAAAGTGCACCGTTGAAGCCAGTCAGACTTTTGCCTTTTACTTTGTGTGAGCAGGTTTGAGCACTGAGGTCCAGATTTTTAAGGGTACTTAGACGTTGCTATCCTGAATGCAGCAACAGCTAAATACCCTTAGAAATCTGTGCCTAAATCCTTGAGAATATGTGTTGAATGTGCTGCCTGCTATTAATAAAACCTAATCACAAATAATAGGTTTCAGTTGACATATCTGATCAATTCATTCACACATTTTGCCGTACTAAACTTATATTACAGTAAGACCTAGAAGTCACAACTAACATGGGGTGGGATGGGATTTTCAAGATGCTACATACACATGTAGTATGAGATAATCCTTAGCCCAAAGATCACACACTGATCTGCTAAGCCTGGCTTCCTTAGGAAACAGGGTGTTTGAAATTGGTTTTGCAGACTTTTAGTTCTACCTCTGTAGGACTTAATAGAAAGAAATGAAAAAATTTGAACATTTCCAGAAATCCTTCTGCTTACTCTGAGCCAGATTTTTCAGAAGTGCTTTGCTCCGCCAGGTGGGGCAAGATTTTCAAAAGTGCTTGGGTCACATTTAAGCATTTAAATGAAGAGCCAAGATTTTCCAAATTTAGAGGAATGTGTGCAGAACATTTCTGAATACCTGGGGGTGGATTATCTTCTTTAGCCCCTTCAATTCCATTTAAAGTCTTCACATGTCCATGCACCTACGCACATGGGGCTATGACTTTTGAAGGTGCATTTGCTAACTTGAATGATGCAGTAAAGGTATGGCAATGGCTTATGACCGGTGTACATGGAACCACACAGATGCTGCTTCACTGAAGTTAGTACATATTGGTGAGACGTTAAGTGACCTTCTGAGGCTGGACTGTGCTTCCCAAAAATGATTTCAGAAGAATGTTAATTCCGTTCTTTAACATCTGACTATTAAATGACTCACACAGTCCATTTAACTACATTATAGACTGTGCTTGATCTGATAATATCCAGAAACAGCTGACCATGTGGAGAAGTTTTATTCTCTTCTGTGCACAGAGGGAAGAGAAATTATCTCTTAATTAAATGGAGTAATCAATTTTCTGAATTTTATTTTAGTAAATCAGACAGTACAGCAATTTCCATCTATTTGCCAAGGGCAGACACAGCGCAAGACCAAATGAAGATTTTTCAGTTGAAATTTTATTAGTTGCCCAACTTTTCTCTTTCACCAATATTCTCTTCTTTCTCCTCTCCTCCCCTACCCCACAAATCCAGGCCATGTTCAGATCCAGCTGTTTCCATCTCCACAATATATACAAAACTTCACCTGTCCTCTTCTGTCTTGACTGATGAATCGTCTCTCCTTGCCCTGATTGCCTCTCACCTGCATTACTGCAGCCTAAAATCCAGCTACAAAAATTATCTTCTTTTTCTGTTAATCTGACCCTGTCTCACCACTTTGTGGATACCTGGGCTGGCTCCCTCTTGCCTAGCCCATTGAGGTTAAATTTCTTGTCTGGCCTTCAAGGTGATACACAAATTCTCTCTCATCTGCATATCCAAACTGTTATCACTACATTTTCCTCCACTCGCAATGTCAATTTCAATGCTGCAGCTTCCATGCCTTTTTCTATGCAGCCCCTTTGCATGAAACATCCTCGCCACTCAGTTCACCAAGCCATGCAGGTCCCTCCTAAAGACTCCCTGTAAGGTTGGTTGAAAATTTTCAATAGGGAAAATGTTTGGTTTGTCTATGAAAACCTGAAATATTTTCATGAAAACTCAACTTTTTCTGTTAAAGCTTCCGTGTAATTAAAACGCAAGATAACTGAAAACCTGTAAAGTCAGTTTTAAGCTTAACTTTTTTTTTATTGGTTTGGTGTTTTTCTTAGAAAATTGTCATTGAAAAAACTTCTTTGTATCAACGTTTCTCAGTGAGGAGAGGGAGAATAAGCATTTCCTGACCATCTCTGACTCCTTATAACTTCCACAAGGCATAAGCCAAAAATAACGATAAGATTTTTTTTTTAAAAGCACAAAAAGCATTTAAGTCAGTGAAAGGCCTATTGATGGTCAGTGGGGAGCTGGGTACTTTAATCCCATTTGTTCCTTCCTCTAAAAATGCTACATAACCTCTGTTTTCAGGGCATCCCATATTTTCTGTTTCTGTCTTTGAGATTTCAGGCTCTTCAGGTCAGGGACTGTGACTGTTTTATCTGGCTCCCAGACTATTGGCAGAGCTTAGCAAATTCTAGTTAATTTGTTCTGTCTTCTAGACTGCCGAGCTGTCATCCCACTGCAGAATAGTAGTTCACCGCTGTCACTTTTCTCAGATAATATAGTACGAACAAAATTTATCCCTTGTGTAATTTCATTGATTTAAACAGAAGTAATACACCTTCTCTTACTGTTTTGTCTTTAATGGTGATGTCTGTATTTTCAATGTCAATACGCAGCAATAATTTAAAACAGTGGTTTTCTTACAAACTGGTTCAGATTGTGCTCTGTCTGATCCTTTGTCTTTCAATGAAATGGGTATTCTGTTTGTTTCTGTGTTTTTGTTTTTGTTTTAAATTATAAGGATCCAAGAATTAACAGTTTGGTTATTTTTTAGAGGCATTTGTTCACATATAAGTGTGAGGTCTTCCGAGATGGCTCTGATAATTTCTCTAAGGCGTTAAAGAGAACCTAAAGGCTTTCTCGAAATACACATGGCATATGAGAAACAGAAAGGAAAAATGTACACACTTGGTAAATGAGAGCCAGGGAGAAATATAAACACATTCTCTCACACATACTTTGGCTATAGTGTCATCAAAAGTGACCCACACAATATACCACAAGGTTCCATGTGCTGATTAATCTTTACAGATATTTTTTATCTGTAATGATGAGGGCAATTATATCAAAAATAATATTAACACATAAGAGGCATTGCAGTGGGGAGTACCACTTACGAGTTAGTGAGCACAAAGCACAAAGGCAAGGTAGGGCTAGGTGAAGAGGGAGGATAGGAAGGATGACCTAGAACTTGGCAGATCTGGGTTCAAGTCCTTGTTCTGTAACAGGCTTCCTGTGTGACCTTGGACAAATCAGGAGGGTTTAGGCTCCTAAATGTGTTTTGAAAATGAAATTTAGGTGCCTAAATCAGTTAGGCATTGCAAGGTTGAGCACAACAATGCCTGAGTAGCTTTATATGTCTGTCTGGGCTGTAATCTCTGTTCCCTGTCTATAAAATGGCCAAATAGCACTTCCTCACCTCACAGGAATGTTGTGAGGTTGCAATACGCTGGCAATTGTGAGATACTCAAGTACTGTGGTAATAGGGGGCCTGATAAGTGCCTTAGATGGAAATGTATTGTATCTGTAATGCCTAGGTTTGCATAAGGACAAACAGGGGAATCGCAAATAGGAAATAGAGAGGTTAGTTTACCCCTATAGTTGGCACTGTGCAGCTGCTGCTGGGTTAGTGTGTCCAGTTCTGGTGTCAATAATTGAAGCAGGCTGTTCATAAATTGGAGAGGGCTCAGAGAAGAGCCACGAGTGAGTAAAGAATTAGAAAACATGTTTTATAGTGATAGATTTGAGAAGCTTAATCTATTTAGCTTAACAAAGAGAAAGTTAAGGGGTGACTTGACTACGGTCTATAAATACCTACATAGCGAACAAATATTTAATAATGGGCCCTTTAATATAGCAGAGAAAGGTGGAACACGATCCAGTGGCTGGAAGATGAAGCTGCACACATTCGGACTGGAAATAAGGCATACATTTCTTACAGTGAGGGTAACTAATCATCGGAACAATTTACCAAGGGTCATGATGGCTGGCAATTTTTAAATCAAGATTGGATATTGTACTAAAATATCTGCTGTAGGAATTATTTTGGAAGTTCTATGGCCCATGTTATACAGGAGATCAGACTAGATGATCATAGTGATCCTTTCTGGCCTTGGAATCGATGAAGTTGCTGAACCCTGATCAAGAGAGCACACGCAATTAGCTGCCTGTGACTTTAAGCTCTATTTGGGTTTGCCTGTTTTTCTGAGCCTGGCAGGTTTTCAGTCCATTCTGAGGAAGTGAGCAGGTACCAAGTGGTTGTGGGTGGAGTCAGGGAGACAGAGTTCTTGCATTTAGAATGGCGAATCTGAAGCAGCTGCTTTAATGTTGCCTACCCTCCCAACAAAACATTGCAGGGATATGCAGCATGCTGATTTACTGCATGTGTGTGGCACTCCTATTAACTCTGAGCAGCAGTGAAGCTGTTAGCAGGTCAGTAGTGTGAAGAGTTATAAAGGTGCATGCAATGGATGGAATCTGTAATGGGTACAGAATCACATGGTTAACAGACCATATCTGTGGGCTGGATTGTGCCTTAAAGATCTGTGTGTGGATCCCAACTGTTACCATGTGGGAGGATAGGTCACATGCCTCTGTGGCCCCTGCCTTATTTCATTCTTAGGAGCCAGTGGAAGGCTCTTTCCTGTGTTTGGATCTGCATTAGGGAGGGTACAGGCATTAGGTGGGGTGTGGGGTGGTGATGTCATTGAACAAGAGAGGAGTACTTATGTGAATAATGGTTGCAATATTAGGTCCCATGGGCCAGATGCCCAGTTGGTGGAAACTAACATAATGCCACTGAAGTCAATGCAGCTACACTGATTTATACCAGCTTTGGGCCTGGCCTGCTGTCTGTTCCTTTTAGCGAAGTCTGGACATTCAGACTGGTTTTGCTGATGCCACAGGCAAGTAGACATGCTGAAGCCTGGGAGTAGGGAGTTTTGTTTTGAATGCTCTAAACCAAGGGTAATCAATTATTTTTTGTTAAGATCCAAATTTCTTGGTCAAGGTATAGTAAGGGTCCAGACTCCAGAGAAAATAATAATAAAATAATAATAATGAGTCAATGAAAATATTTTGGGGTCCATTCAAAAGTGTCCAGTGGTCCAGGTCTGCCTATTGACTACCCTGCTCTAAACTACATATCATGTAAATGGGCGGAGCTGGGAAAGGAGCGTCCTGAGAGTCACAGCAAAGGCTGAAATGAGCGTCAGACTGAGCATCAGATTGCTGGATTTAGAACTCAGAGGCAGGGCCAGAAAAATGTTATTGAGAGAGCGCCTGGGAAGTTCTCCATATTGAGGTCAGGCCAACAGCTCCTTACTGCTGGCTACTTGACAAAGTATGTGTTCTAAATTTTTTTGATGACAAACTCAATTGCCGGCAATGTCTTCAAGCAGAAACAGTAAGCGAAAGGGACAGGTGGTACAAGACCTTGAAAAGGAAACAACATATTGTAAAAGTGAAACCGTCTGCTGCTAGTTAAGGCTCAGTGTAAAAACTAAGCTTTGATGGGGTTTGTTAGTGTGGTGAATAATTTACTGGAGAGGTCATTAGGGCCTTATACTGCTGCTATTTTCCCCTTATTTTACTAGCTCATTAGGAATGGAAAATGGCATGTGAGGGATGCCGCATACCATTCCAGCAGTCTGGCAGGCAGAAGGATAACATTTAAAGGCAATTTGGCCCTGATCCTGCGCTAGAGTAGTCATTGACTCAAATGGGAATAGGACCAAGCCCTTTCTTTTTAATATAATAAACCCCCTGTAACAGATCTCTCTTTACCAGTAGATCTCAAAGCATTTTAGAAAGAAGATCAGTGTCATTATCCCTGTTCTACAGATGGGGAAATGGAGGCAAAGAGAGATAATGTGACTTGCCCAAGGTCACCCATCCAGCCAGTGACAGAGACAAGAATAGAATCTTGGTCTCCTCATTTCCTGTCTGATGCTCCACTAGGCCACACTGCCCCCTTAAGTAAAGTGTAATGAGATAATATTAAGGAAGAGACATCATAACTTTAAGGTGAATGTGAAATGTTTAGACTGAGTTAGTGGGGAGAGAACATTTCAATATCGGGTGGTAGCTCACAGTTGGAAGCTTTTCTATGACTTTTATAATCAAATCAGACTCATTTCCTTCTACTGAAGAGACTATAGGTCTGACCTTTGTGTTTTCATGCAGACAAAAGTCTTTTAAAAGATCAGACAAAAGTCTTTTAAAAGATCAACCCCAATGACATAAAGACCAATTTCTTGCTCCCTTTGAAGTCAATGGGAGTTTTTCTGTTGACTTCAGTAGATGTAGGAATGGGCTCTAAGTTATTTGCTAGAGTAGAATGTGAAGATTTTTTGTGTCAGCTGCCTACATTGAAGGGGTATAGAGGGAATGTCGGATTTTTCCATACTGCAAGTCTGTTAAGTGTCACAAGATGAAAACATGTCACAGACAAAAAAGGGAAAATGTGATGACAATCAAAGGGACAGTTGGCTATTTTTATTTTTCTTACTGTCAGCTGTTAACTGCTGCAGGCGTAAACATGCATCACCACAAAGAGGTGTTATAGTGTCTCCTAAGGGTAGCCTCTCATTTTGGTGTATGGGGAATTACACGTTAATGAGAGCGGCACACCAAATTCCTGTGTTCTAGACTGAGAGATATACTGCTGAGTATCCGCTCCAGCCAGCTCCTATTAAAGCAATGCACAAAGCCAGCATTTTAAGCTGAAATTCTACTTTTTCTGTTAATATTTAGTTAAAAATCTCTTTACTCGTCAATGTGATAGCCTTTTTGGTAACATTGTCATCTGGTTATTCTAAAGTTAAAAGAACTAAACATGTATGTATTGGAGAACATGCAAATAATCGCTGTACTGTAACGGCTGTTGTGTATTTGTTTGCATTCTTATAGCAGAGACATGGGGCATGGGTCACTTGCTGGAAGATTCTCTGCAGCTTGAGGTCTTCAAACCACAATTTGAGGATTTCAATAACTCAGACATAGGTTAGGGGTTTGTTATAGAAATGGATGGATGAGATTGTATGGCCTGCGTTGTGCAGGAGGTCAGACTAGATGATCGTAATGGTCCCTTCTGACCTTAAAGTCTATGAGTCTATGAGTCTGACATCTGTTTAGTTGTGAAAATCATCAGGTTTGAAACACCTAGACTGCTGAGGACGGCAGATTCAAATTCTGACATGGGCTGGTCGTCAGCCTTTTATTTCTAGAGAGGGCAGGATGGTCCAGTGGTTAGAGTTTTAACCTAGGTCTTGGGAGACTAGAGTTGACGTCCCTGCTCTGCCACAGAGTTCCTGTGTGATCTTGGGCAAGTCATTTAGCCTCTCTGTTCTTCAGTATTGCCTCAGTAAAATGAGGATAATACCGTTCTCCCGGGGCAAAGGGAGGATAAAGGCTTTTAAGATTGTGAAGTGCTCAGATGCTATGGTAATGGGACTTATAGGTACCTCAGACTTTCTGCAGTGGCTCCATTGAGTTCAGTGCAAATTTCTATAAAGAAGGCTTTGGGGCAAGACCTTGGAAATGCACCCTGTCTGCTCTGCCTGGATGATAAAGACCCTGTTGCTCTTGTTGGTTTAAAAAAAAATAGAAGCTTTCCCTGATGCCCTTGGCAAAATAGTTCCTGCCTAGCCAGCTATTATACAAAGTGCTCCATTCCATTTATGAACCTTGCTACCACTCCCCATCTCAGAGGTGGGTTCATTTCAGGGATGAAGTAATGCAGGGTTGTGTATCATTTATAAAGTGCTTTGGGATGACAGACACTACATGCATAAAAAGATGTTGCCGTGTTTCGGTCTGTTGCTTTAAGCTGAGATTTTTTCAAAAGGGCTAAGGGAGTCAGGTGCCCAATTTCTGTTGAAAGTCAATGAGAGTTGGGTACCTGCCTGAAACTTCCACAGATCTGGAGAACCTCAGAGACAAGAAGTCAGTTGATCTGTTTGCTGTTAACAGTTGTGGGACTTGGAATACACTATTTGAATATTCAGGTCAAAAAGTTTTGTTGCATCATAGTAGTGCATTCAAAATACAAAGCCTCAGAAATAGTTATTCCCTCCCTTAGTTAATAAAGGTTCACAGGTGCTTTTGTATAATCTCCCTTTGGGAAAAGATTCTGAAAGGGATGGGGCTTGCGACTGTCAGCATTGGTTGGTTTAGGTGTCTCCTCACTTATCTTTCAGATCCCATTCTAAAGCTCCTCTTTCTCCCCATTCATTGTAGAGCAGTGGTTCCCAAACTTTAACAACCTGTGAATCCCTTTCACTAAAATGTCAAGTCTCGTGACCCCCCCCCTCCCGGAAAATGAATATTTCCAGGCAATTTTCTCCTTTACTTAAGTATAAATTATAAAAGCAGTGATCTTGGAAATAAAAAAATTGTTTTTATGACATGCTTATTACACACTACTTATTATTAATTATTATTTATCATGACAACATTTTTATTACATTATGAAAACGGCAGCACTCTTCCAAGATCTCACTGTCATAGCTTGTATCACTTTGAATAAGCCTGTTACAAGACAAGGCTCCTGTTTTTCCTCAAGGAGTGTCAGATGTGAAACAGCATGAAGGTATTTAAGAAGCCAACTCAAAGAGTTCCTCCTACAGAAGCATTCAGCTCTTGAGCAGTCCAGGGAAACAATGTCTGTTAAAACAAAGCTTAAACTTGTTCTTCATCATAATTTTTAAAACAACACTAGCTACCTATTTAATTTTAAAACCAGCAAAAAATATCCACCTTCCTTTCCATTTCTTATAAGAAGTCTTGAAGTTGAAATCTCCTCAGAGTGATACATATGCTTGCTTGATTTGCTTAGCTCTTGGAAGTCCAGGCGCTCCAGGCTGCTGGCCCCATGCTGCTGGGATCCCTAGGGACAGCTCTGTCTGCCATTAGGGAATATTTTTCCGAGAACCCCCTCTAACATTTCGTGAATCCCCAGGGGTTCCCGAACCCCAGTTTGGGAACCACTGTTGTAGAGGGAACCTTGGTTTGTAACTCAGGGTTTGTGGAGTCCAGTAGTCTTCCACATGCTTAAGTCCCATAATCCTCAAAGGTATTTTAGGCTCCTGACTTCCATTGAAATCAATGGAAGTTTGACTGCTGACTGAATATCTTTGAGGATCTGGGCCTAAATAACTTACCCAAAACTACATAAGGAGTGTGTGGCCGAACCAGAAATTGAATCCAGGTTTCCCAAGTGCAAGGCAGCAACCATCTTTGCTCTCAAAGCGCTTGTTAGACTCATAGACTCATAGGTCAGAAGGGACCAATCTGATCATCTAGTCTGACCTCCTGCACAAGGCAGGCCACAGAACCCCACCCATCCAATTTTATAACAACCCCTATCCCAGGACCGAGTTATTGAAATCCTCAAAAATGGTTTGTTTCCACCATCCCTTTTAATTAGTATCTTTTCCTGATATAACAACTGATAATTAGCCCTAAAAGTTACTTTTTCTGTATTTGCAACCCAATATGCTGTTCTGAACTCATTTAATATTCCTAATTAGCACACAGGGACATGCTTACAAATCCCATGAATATTTTGAAGAAGACACATGGATACATAACCCATCACACAGGAAAATATCCCCTTAGATGAAGAGCTGTTACTGTTCTTCTCTGCTAAAAGTGCAAATTGGTTTGGCTCTGGGTATGAGTTGGAAATGATTGTTTCTCCCTGTAGCTTGCTCTGGTGTGAATACAGCCACACCGAAGCACTCTCCCAGTGCAGTGCAATGCTTTATTACAGACCAGAATTTCTAATGTTCCCTTTTTCTGTCATGTGTGCAATGGATGGATAGTGGAAGTGTGCAGAGTATGGAAGATTGCAAGTGTGCAGAAACAGTTGGCTGTGGGTCTTTTTCAGTTAATCAGTACTGTCCAGAGCACTTGATCATGCCAGCCTGTGCACAGGCAGAAACACCCATTTGTAAACTCTCTGGTACTACTGAGTACAGGATTGCGCCAGGAAAGTACAGAATTGTAAATGCAGGTCTGACTCCTATTCTGCCAGCATCAATTTTTAAATGCTAAAATTTTCCTAGTGGGCAAGAAGAGGGGCACTGGTTAAGGAGTCCTGTGTTTTCTTTGCTCAGGGTGAGCATTTAATAAAATTAACATGGGATTGTGTAACACCAACGGACCCTGGTCGTCAGGAGTGGCGCCAGGGTTTTTGGTGCCCTAGGTGCAGGGCTGGTCCCGCGGCTCCGGTGGACCTCCCACAGGCGTTCCTGCGGAGTGTCCGCTGGTCCCACGGCTCCGGTGGACCTCCTGCAGGCGTTCCTGCGGAGTGTCCGCTGGTCCCACGGCTCCGGTGGACCTCCTGCAGGCGTTTCTGCGGAGGGTCCGCTGGTCCCGCGGCTCCGGTGGACCAGCGGACCCTCCGCAGACACACCTGCGGGAGGTCCACCGGAGCAGCCTGCCGCCCTTCCAAATCCTGGTGCCCTAGGCGACCGCCTAGGTTGCCTAAATGGAAGCGCTGGCCCTGCTGGTCGTCAGCAGGGCGGATCAAACTGGGGACCTTGGGAGCTTAGTGCATGAGCCTCTACTGCATGAGCTGAAAGGCAACTGCCTGTTAGCTAAGGCTGTAGAGCAGACTCATTAATTGCCTTCTTTCTCTCTGTGGTCTCAGTGTCACTAGATGGGACAGAACACCCCACCCAGAAGGTGTGTGGGTTACATTTGCACCAAGCAACTTGAAGCAGTGGAGCCAGATCCTCATCTGACAACAACTGGCCCTGTTCCACTAAAGTTCCAGCTGAGAGAATCTGTCCCCTGATCTTCAGAAATTCAGGAAGTACAAGGCAACACTGGTAACATAGCAACAGAAATGCCTCAGTACAATTTTTATCATTGCTGATATTGTAAGTTAGTTACAACAACAATCCTACAGTGGAGGACCTGTTTTCTTTTCAGCAAGACTCCCTGCGGCATTCTTGTAAAAAAAGGTCAAATTGTCTGGCAGTGTGATACCTCCTAACGTTACAGTAATGGCTGTGACTACTGCTAAGAGGCTATAA
Organism: Gopherus flavomarginatus; assembly: GCF_025201925.1. NCBI lineage: Eukaryota > Metazoa > Chordata > Testudines > Testudinidae > Gopherus > Gopherus flavomarginatus. The sequence goes on along the minus strand of NC_066626.1, from coordinate 17,563,142 downwards.
TTAAAATACAAAGTAGGTAGTGAAGAAAATGTTACTTTTATTTAGTTTTAGGCGCAACTGTCCTCCTTACTGGAAAGTATTTTCCATTAGATTCTGATGTTTGGTTTGTTGTTGCACATGAAATAGAGTTTATCTTAACTGCTTAAATTTTTTAAGGCAAAACGTACAGACTCAACTGCCTAAATGCAGGCACGTAAATCATAGTCACCTGGTTATCAAATGTGCTACACCAAAAGCTCTCACTGCCTTTAATGATTGTTGTGAGTGGTCAGCGCTTCAGAAAATCAGGGTGCTATTACTTAGATGCCGTAGGCACCACTGTTTTAAAAAAAATTGATGGCTTTGATCTTTGCATAGTTACATTGAAGATCATCGTATGTTGTATGTTGAATTAAGACCAAAGGATGAAAAAATGATTACTTTTGTTCAATTCAAAAGTGTATTTAATCTGCATCAAAATACAATGATTTTAGATTCCAAACTGCATGGAATGAATTCCCATTTGGTATGTTTCTTTAAGCAACAGTACACTCTTGAATTAAGACTTGTAATTAAAATACTGTGCATTGACTTAAGTATAACCACCCTGCACACAAATGTTTGATTATTTTAGTTATACTTTTCCCCCAATGAAATTGTTAAATACAAGGGGCAAACTGCTAGGAGAAAATTGACAGTATTGTACTGAAAATATTTGTAGAAGCAGCATGGACATTAAATAGACACTAACTTAAAAACTTTAAAAATGAAAACTTGTAAGTAGAACCCCCATTTTAAATTTCTTTTAAAATGTTGTCGTATTTCCCCCCCCCGTTTGTTTATAAAACACTACCAAATGTGTAAACTCCATCATCTCACAAGCACCACCTCCATTCCCTTCATTCCAGCAGTCCCTGCCCTTGAAGAGCATATCATCTAAATAGCCGAGACAAAGGCTTGAGAGAGAGGGAGTTTTATACCCATTTTACAGATGTGGAACAAACAGATCAGGTACCTTGCTCCAGGAATCAGTGGCAAAATTGAGACTTGAACCAGCATCTGCGTCTTAGTCCAGTGTCTTAACCACAAGACTGTCCTTCTGTGCTAGAAAGCAGATTAGAGATGCTGTAAAGATGCATTATGCTGAAGAGCTCTGTCCCTTAGTTCTAAAACATCTACTTAAACCCAGTAGTTAATTGGCCTGATAGTCTTTTCTTTAAGGAGGACCTGTAACCCATTCTCTCTTTTGAGTTTGTAGTTATTTGCTGGAGCAAATAAGGTCGTGTTGTTGGGGGTGGGGGGGAGAAGTTGGATGAAATTAGTTAAATGTCAACATTACCTCATTTACAATAGTTGGTTCATGTGGAAACAGCTTTTAACAATAATGGCATTGAACACGTGGGGCTGTATAATTTGGGAACATCCGGTACAGCAACCTCTTCGCAAAATACATTTCCTCTACACCTTTTTTTAAAAAGGGAGTGGAGTGGGGAGGGTGTGGGGTGGGCAGATTTTCAGCTGCCCCTTCAAAGAGACACAACTCATGGAGCAGTCATTACAGTGGTCCTCTTTAAGTTAAAGCTGCCCCATGGGCTGCTCTGCCTTATGACGGCCTTCTTGTGGCTGCCTCTGGGATGCACCAGACTCTCCCTCCATGCCACAACCTTCAAAGGGCACAGTTTAGGCTTACGGCAACTTTTCTCTGCTCCTGAGCTGGGGGAGTTCTCCCTCCGCGTATTGTGCTTCCTTTACAACCCGGAGACTCCGGTAGGGCAGGAGCCAAAGTTGGAAGTTCACACTGACTATTTTAAAAGGAGTCCTTTGTGTTATTCATAATTATATGTGCGCTGCTGTTGGCATACGAGTGCTTTACAAACACATCAGAAGACAAAGTCCCTGCCATGAGGAACCTACAGTCTGATCCAAACAGATAAGTACAAATGATTAAAGGATCAGGAATATCTATCCTCCATGGCTTACTTCCACCTTCCACAGGATTAAACCCCTTGGGTGGAACTCGGTCCCCATTGACATCAGTGGGAGCTTTCCCATTGTATTTCAGTGGGGCCAAGATTTCACCCCTTCTTCTCTCTTTCAGGGTGCTGCACAGCTCCACTTTGGGCTGCAGTCTCTTCTTAGGACTGTCCTCTTTTTGCTGGACACACACACTTTCAGTGCTAAAATAGGGCATTATATGTTAGTTCTTTCTCTGCTGACTTGACTTCACAGATACCATTAATGGGTTGGCATTTAGCTGTGCGACTCCCATGGATGTTACTGCAGCAGAGTCTCACTGTGTTATACTTTGATTCTAATGCAGGGCCATTGATTCCAATGCAACAATTTCCTCTCCACCCCTCCCCCAAAGTGGAGTGTGTATTTGCACAGTGGAGAGTTAGCCACAAGGGACTGAGAGAGAAGCCATTGAATAGGAGCAGTCTGTATGATGTGTGGCACTGTATGTTCCATGGGGCCAAGTCCTCCACTGGTGTAAATCAGCGTCGCCCTACTGAGATCTGAAGAGCACCTGATGAGGATCTAGCCTGTATATTTTGCCTTGTATAAAGTGTCTGACAGTCTCACACAAATGAACCAAATGAATTAAACCCAGATGCAGTATTCTTACATATGTGATTGGATTAAGTGTAAAACCAAGCAGATGTCTCGAAGACGTACCATATTTACCCTATATGCAACATCTTTGCACATAGATTGTAACATCTTTCCAGATTTTTGTGTTGCTGGCCTAGTATTTCTTGAAGGGCAGAGGAGCTAGTACTAATTCAATAACTGTTGGCTGTAATTACACAGCAGAAAAATTCCTCCACGGTGCTCCTCCACCTTGGGATTTATTAGCTGTCTCATCAGCTAAAAGAACAAGATGCAACATAGTTCCTGATGTTCACATGCCAGCAAGTGTGAGACAGAATCAAGTAAGTCTAGTAAAAGTCATGGGGGCTGGGGAGTGGGAAGATTTTTTTTCCCTAGGCTGAGTATGGTTCCTTGTACATTTTCCAGGACCTCGATCTTTCCTAAAAAATAAATAAATAAAATAAATACAATTTTTTTCAAGTGCACTAGAAAGGAGAGTAGCCATTTATTGTTTAATTTCTAGATTCTGTATCGTAGTAACACTGGAACCAGAGTGTGGGTCTTAGTCTGTTTTTTGGGGTTTTTTACTGCACTTTAATTCATTTAAAAAATAAAATGAAATGTGCATTTAGGAAAACTTTAACCTTATTTTCCCTGTGTTCTCCATAACTCCAAGAATAAGGATAAGTGAAATCAGGTGGAGGAGGAAAAGAGCTCTGTTGCATGTCAAATGAAACAACTCTGCATATTCTTGTCAATTAAAGTGAAATACAAAAATGAAGAAGAGAGGGCATGTAAAGTATATGTAAATGAGTGTTGCCCAAGGACAACCGTGATTTCCTGTAGCCTCCCTCCATCCTCCGCTCCCACTGAAGTCAACTTGAATAAAGTTGTCACACAGGCAAATGTATAACTGTTTATTCAATGACACCATCATTGCCTCAGTGATCCATTTCTTCCTTCGATCATTTAGCTCTCCTGCAAATTTTGAATGGGGGTTTAGATCACACTTGCTATCAAGTTCTTCCCCTTCCTAATATAAATGGATGTGCCTAAATTTAAGGGACCAGTTCTCTTGCATCTCTAGATTTTCCCCGTCGATCACGTTTTGCAAACCTTTTATAATTTTTATTGTTCTCTGGCCTTTCTTCAGTTTATCCACATCTGTCCTACAGTATGGCACCCAGAATTGGACACAGTACTCCAGCAGAGGCCACACCAGTGCTGAATAGAGCAGAATGATTATTTCCTATTTCTTACATACAACACTCCTGTTAATACACCTTAGCATGTTACCCGCCTTTTTTGCAATTACGTCATGTTGTTGGTTCATTCAATTTGTGATCCACTCTAACCCCTAGATCCTCATCAGCCATATTACCAGTTAGCCAGTTATTCCCCATTTTGTGATTGTGCATTTGGGTTTTGTCCCTTCCTAAGTGTAGTACGTTGCACTTGTCTTAATTGAGTTTCATCTGGTTGAATTCAGACCAATTCTCTAATTTGTCAAGGTCATCTTGAATTCTAATCCTGCCATGCAGGGTACTTGGAACTTCTTTCAGCTGGGTGTCATCTGTAGATATTATAAGCATATTCTCCCCTCCATTATGCAAGCCATTAACTACTGAATATATTGACTAGTACCAAACCCAGGACCGACTCCTGTGGGACTCCACATTGACAGTGATTCATTGATTACTATTCTTTCAGTATGATCTTTCAACCAGTTGTGCACTCACTTTATAGTAATTTCAACTAAACCACATTTCCCTACTTTGTTTATGAGAATGTCATGTGAGACTGTGTCAAAAGCCTTACTAAAATCACAATGCATCACATCTACTGCTTCTCCTTTCTCCAGCATGATTTGTTCTTGTTGGCTATTCCTGATAACCATAGTCTGCCCTAGGTGCTTACAAATTGATTGTTTAATAATTTGTTCCAGGTATCTTTCCAGGTATCAAAGTTAGGGTGACTGATTTATAATTCCCTGGATCCTTTGTTCCCCTTTTTAGAAATAGGTATTATGTTTGTCATTGTCCTGTCCTCCAGGACATCACCCGTCCTCCATGAGTTCTCAAAGATCATTGCTGACAGTTCTGAGATTGCTGCAGCTTGTTCCTTAGGTATCCTGGCATGAATTTCATCAGGTCCTGCCGACTTGAATACATCTAAGTTATCTAAATATTTCTTAGTCTGTTTTTTTCCATAGATTGGCTTGCGTTCCTTCCCCCTTGTTATTAGTATTAATTATTTGTTATATATCTGGTCACTACTAACTTTTTCAGTGAAGATTGAAGCAAAATGGGCATTAAGCACTTTAGTCTTTTGGACGTCATCAGTTATTAGCTCTCTTTCCCTGCTAAGCAGAGAATCTTTCTCTTGCTCCTAATGTATTTAAAGAACCTCTTCTTACTGCCTTTTATGGTTCTTGCTGGGAGTATCTCATTTTGTGCCGTAGCCTTTCTTATTTTGTCCCTACATCTTGTGCTGTTCTTTTGTACTCCTCTTTAGCAATTTGTCCATTTGAAGGATTCTTTTTAGATTTTCAGGTCATTAAAGTGCTCCTGATGGCATATTGGCTTCTTACTGTTCTGCCTATCTTTCCTTAGCATCAGAATGGTTTGCTGTTGTGTCTTTGATATTTTATCATTGAGAAATTGCCAGCTGTCCAGAACTGCTTTTTCCCTTTAAATTTTCTTCCCATGGGACCTTACCAACCAATTCTGAATTTATTAAAGACTGCTTTAAAAAACAAATCCATTATCCTTATTATGCTGCTCTCACTCCATCCTTTCCTTAGAATCATGAAATTATCATTTCATGATCACTTTCACCCAAATTCCCTCCACCTCCAGATACACAATCAATTCCTTCCTGCTGGTCAGAATCAAGTCTAAAATGTCTGTCCCTCAGGTTCCTCTGTTCACTTTCTGAAAAAGTTGTCCCCAGTACATTCCAAGAACTTATTATACGTCTTGTGGTTTTTATATTATTTTTCCAACAAATGTCTGGGTAGTTAGTCTTCCATTACTACCAGGTCGTTTGTTTTGGATATTTCTTTTATTTTATTCTAGAAATGCCTCACCACCTCCTTTTCCTGACTTGATGATCTATAGTTGACCCCCTAATATGACATCACCTCTATTTTTTCACCTTTTGTCTTTACCCAGAGACTTTCAACTGGTCTGCCTCTTATCTCCTTCTGGACCTCAGAACAAGTGTTGTATATATTTGCGATTGTATAATGCAGCACCTCCCTTTTTTTCTCTGCCTGTCCTTCCTGAACAAGCTATCCCCTCTGTACCAATATTCCAGTCGTGAGATTTATCCCACTGAGTCTCAGTGATGCTAATTAAGTCATAATTTAGCTTATGTACTTCCAGTTCTTCCCATTCATTCTCCATAATCTTTGTGGTCTTTCCGCTCTTAATGTATCTTTAAAATGGGGATAAGAACACTTCTTTTTTCCACCCTTTGCCTTACCTATCTACACTATAACTTCTGTGGCACAAAGATTTTCTCCTACTGTGTGTTTTTTCAGCGCGTAGCACAACCCAACCCTGAGTTTGGTTGGGATCTCTGATGTGCTGTTGTCATATAAATACATACACCTAGCACTCTTCATTTGTCAATATCAAAGCGCTTTACATAGAAGTTAGTAGCTTTATTCCTATTAATAGATGAGGAAACTTAGGCACAGAGGTCAAGTGATTTTTTCCCCCCAAAGATTGTTTTTTAAAAAGCCAGAGAAACAGTTCCGCTGAAAGACCAAGATGTGTAAATGTCTGTAATGGAGAATTTCACACACTACAACTTTGTGGGTTTCCTGCCAGACACTGAAATACACTACTTCACATAAACAAGCAATGACAGTACTCCTAGAGTCCACAATGTCCTCATCCCAGAACAACTTTGGCCTTTTCTGTTTTGCCCTTTTTGTATTTTCCCCACAACAGCCTTAGAGGCACCAGGCTAGAGGGCTAACTGGGAACAAATCAAACGAGCATCCATATTGCCAAGGCCAGAAAATGATCCAATAATGGGTATGTGGTAACAAAGTGAGCGTGAGGGAATCCCCTTTATCCTCAGACCAAGATGAAAGTATTGTTGGGATGAACAGAGCTAAAGCCTCCTCTCAATTGCACATGTGCACCATGTTATTTTCTTCTGCATTTCTCTCCCCGCCCCCCATCAGCTTCGTGGAGATTACCAGAAAAAATAATACAGCATGGGTCTGTACATCTTCTATCTGGAGGGCCACGAGGACTTCCGTCATTGGGGGGGGGAGGGAGAGAGTCCTTGGTAGCATGGGTCCAATGGGGCAGCATTGCAAGGAGGGGAGGGGCAGAGCGAGTGCAGAAGTACAGGGCCATTATTATTCTCTGCCCAGTTTGAGGATGGACCTCCCAGCCTGTTTCCTGGGGGCGGGGAGGGAGATGAACTCCATTAAATTATCCTCCCCCAAGTTCTCCCCTTTGGGTTTCACTGCAGATGGGGCAGTCCAGGCCATATAAATGATCTAGCTACCCATTGCTGCTGCAGAGCTGATTTGGAATAACCCCACGGCCTGGCAGTGGTGGTGATATAGTATTGAACGTATGGGTTCCTATAAATAAACATACTATGGTATATCAGGGTGGACAAAGTAAGTATTGCCATATGTTGCCGCCTTGGCCGTTCATGTTTCTCTTTCTTGGTAGCTCCCTACCTGATTAAGAGAAGTAAGAGAGTTGCTTTAGTTAGCAGAGAAGATACCTGTGTTGTCTGTTGAAGACTGTGCCCCCGCCACCAGCAAGGACTTAACCATCTCCTTTAGGGTCAGTATTTATTTGAGAAATTGCATTCGCTGGCCATCGGAGTACTTATGCCAAGTCTTTTTCAACTGAGAACTGCTTGGGTTCATTCAAATGCTAATATAATGCCATCTGCTGCTCTAGTTGGGTCACGTAACTAAATTACGTGACCTCACCTATTATAACTATAAGCTTTCTGAGAGCTCATTCACTATGATATACCCTGAGTGTTTTTTCAGAATCCCAATTGGACACACTTTTGCAAGAGTGTGTGTGTGTGTGTGTATATATATATATATATAGTGTGTGTGTGTGTGTGTGTGTGTGTGTATAGTGACAGAATATGCAAAAATGCTGAGAAGAAAGTTGTAATCTTCTGAGAGTGAATTGCTTTTACATTGGTATACATTTATTGAACTGATTTGTTGGAGGGCAGCGGAAGCATAGGGAGATTTGCATAGGGGCTACATCTACAGAAAGACTTTCACAAAGGAGAGATTGCAACTTGCCTGCTTGTTTGCACCCATAATTAACCAAATCTGAGTATTTATATCTCTAATTACTGTACTGTGGGCATGAAACAACTGCTTAGAGGCACAATTAGTCATCTTTGTGGCCTTATTTCATTTTGTGGGTGCGAAACTTGTTCCTGCGGAAAGGGAGGATGGGTCTCAGCTGGGCTAAAATTATAACCCAAAAATGTATGTGCATAATAAATGACTGGCCTAAAATTTCCAAAATGGTCAGTGGTTTTGAGTGCTCAGTCTGAAACTTCTTTACAGGGCTTGAGCATCAAAGTGCTGAGCACCCAGCCTGAGAAAGTGAGGGGTTTCAAATTGGGCATTCAAAATTTGAGGCATCCAAAATCACTCACCACTTTGGAAAATACTGGCCAAATATCTTAAAGCTGTTTGTTTCCTTTAATACAGTTGCATTTACAGTAGATGCTCACCAAAGGCAGAGAAAATAAGAATTGTAATGGAATACAAAACAAACCCAATATTTTAAAAGCGATTGTTTTGCAGAAAACTGCCTCATATTAGCTTCCCCCACCATCTTTCTGTCTTTTTTTGAGGTGTCGAATGACGGATCATATTTGTTGCGCCTTTGGTGCGCAAGGACTCTTATTGATCATTTGATGTTTCTAAGATTTTGTGCTGGTTGCGACAGTGCATACTGAGCCCCTTCTTAGAGAAAGGTTTGGTTGTCCATTTGATCAGCACTTTAACAAGCATTGGGTTTGATGGGCTGCTTTGGAGGCTGTGTGCATTGATCGTTATACATGCATTTGTCATTCGGTTCTAGAAATAATGGCCATATCTCTTCAGGTTCTCTCTACTTCTCCTTTAAGTAAATCTCCACGGAGCAGCTTGTGAGGCAAGATCTGAGGATGTTTTACACTACCACTAATCCAGAGGGGAGTGTACCTTGACAGGCCAGACAGGCCTGTGTGTCTGCACTTCCACAGTAAGGTTAAAAGATGATTAATGTGCCATTTAGCTTTAATACCATAGAGCAGTATCCCTCTAGATTAGGCAGCAGTACTGGCATATAGTCATTGCCTGAGCAGTTAGGGTTCAGATACAGATTCAGCTTAGGTTAGCATAGGGGGTACATCTACAGAAAGGGAGCTAAGCTTTTGGTTTGGGTTTGTAGATGCAGAAATGCTGCAGGCTGTTCCCATGAGAGTTGTGGCCTCATAATGGGAGAAATCTCACTAGATAAAAGTATTCATGAGATGTCATCAGCATCCAATCAAGGATCAGAAAGTAGGCCCAAGGGGCAGATTCAGACCCAGCACCTTGTATTGGCCCCTCCACATCCTTTCAAATTAGGTGTTCGGATTTTCAGGGTCTAGTTTTAGCCAATCTTTAGTAGGGTTTCCAACCTGTCTGAGTTTTATCCAGACGGTCTGATTTTGGGCTTCTGTGGCTGGGTGCCATTTAGGGTTGCCAGGTGTCTGATTTTCAACTAGGAAGTCCCGTCGAAAAGGGGCCCTGGCGGTGTCTGGTCAGATGTGTTGACTCGACACCAAAAGCCCAGTTACTATGGGATTTGGAGGGGGAGGGGCGCCAGGGCAGGTCATTAACTCCTGCCAGCTCCTGCTCAGCCAGGGCTGCCTCCTACCTGCAGGCAGGCTTCTTGTCAGGCTGCAGCAGCTCCTGTCCCAGCCCTAGAGCAGAGAGAGCCCAGCTGGGGAGGGGGAGGGAGAGGGAGGAGCAGAGGATCCAGTGAGTGACTAGGGTGGTGAGGGAAGAGGAGTGAGTGCTGGAAGCAGGGTCTTGGAGGAAGACACGGAGCAGCAAGTGGGGCCTCACGTGGAAGGGAAAGGGAGGGTTCTTGGTCTTGTTACCAGCAATTAGAAAAATGAGAGCTGTAATCTCTAGTTCTCCACAGTGGGTGTGAGTTACGTAATTAAACAGTATAAAATGAATCTTTGTCATTCATATTGTGGGCTGTAAAAAGTCAGTATTTGCATCTGTGGAGTTGATACATTCTCCAGTAGTGATTTGATTGCCATTGAAGTATACTGTTGTTGATTACGTTGAGACCTGTTCCCCTGAGTCATATGAGATGGGACAATTGTATATTTACTTCTTTGATTTGAAGCTATTTTTGACACTCCTTTTTAAGCCCCAAACCCCTGGATAGCTTTTTGATCTCCTCTAGACTGAAAAGTCCCTTCTGCATGACCCCCTTCTCCAGCTGGGAAGTCAGGATGCATAGCCTTCTCTATGATTGCCCCCAGACAATCTATTGCAGAATCAGCAGGAGATGCCTATTATGTTTGCTGGTTCATCACCTCACATATCCTATGCCATCTCACGGAGACCAAGCACATAAGCTTTACAAGGCTCTGGATCTCTGCAGACAGCGGATGCCGGTCTAAATCTGCTCTCACATATGGCAGTTCTCCTAAGACATCCTAAAATATGCTTTCAGACTTCAGGAACTTTGCACAAGGCGGCTTGTTGGGGTCATCAGAGGAAAGGCATTGGAGCATATGATCTTTCTCCTCTTCTCATTGTATAACTGTGTTTTTGCTGTAGACTCCTTTTGGAAGAAATCAATGAATTGTAACAAAGCCGCTGGTGCATAAAAATCCTTCTTCTGGAAACCTACAGAAGTCTCAGTAGCAAAGAATTCAGTGCTGCCTTGGAAAGGGGGTGGAATGGACAAAGAAGAAAAGAAATGAGAGGGAAGATCACACATTGATGCGGAGATGGGAAATAATTTGTTGAGGAAGGAGCAGCAAAGACAAGGAAAATACTGCTAAATCAGAGCAGTGCACACACATGTTCCACATGCACCTGAAGCACGGACTGTGAACATTTAATCATTATGAGGTTAGATCGGGGGGGGAGGGGTAGCAAAAATTGTAGAGAGGGAGAGAAAACTGAAGAAAAATAATCATCAAGCCAGTGCATAGGCTGGGGTAAATGAGCCATGCTACAGGACAATGGGCATCTAAGAGATCCCCTCTGGAATCATGATTCCAGAGGTAATGTCTCTCTTTGAAGAGCCTGATGAGGAGACCTTTACTGTCAGTGACTTTCTGTACCTTGCATATTATTTGAATTAATGGGGATGTGAGCATGCCCATTCTGAAACCTTTTAAGGACGTCAAATCTCATATACTTCCACAACATGAGCTGCCACTCTAACGATTTGTACGTGACACTGTTAAAAAAGCACAATTAAATGCTATACTGGGACCCTTAATTTTTATATATTTCATATTATAGTACATTGATATATATTAGCTGATGATGTGCCACAAGAATCAGTTCTGGATCCAGTTCTGTTCAATATCTTCATCAGTGATTTAGATAATGGCATAGAGAGTATGCTTATAAAGTGTGCGGCCGATACCAAGCTGGGAAGAGTTGAAAGTGCTTTGACGGTTCGGATTAAAATTCAAAATGATCTGGACAAACGGGAGAAATGGTCTGCAGTAAATAGGATGAAATTCAGTAAGGACAAATGCAAAGGACTCCTCTTGGTGCAGAACAATCAGTTGCACATATACAAAATGGGAAATGACTGACTAGGAAGGAGCACTGCAAAAAAGGATCTGAGGATCATAGTGGATCACAAGCTAAATAGCAGGTTTCAGAGTAGCAGCTGTGTTAGTCTATATCCGCAAAAAGAACAGGAGTACTTGTGGCACCTTAGGGTATGTCTACATCTACAATTTTGCAGCGCTGGTTGTTACAGCTGTATTAGTACAGCTGTATAGGGCGAGCGCTGCAGTGTGGCCACACTTACAGCAACCAGCACTGCAAGTGGTGTTAGATGTGGCCACACTGCAGCGCTGTTGGGCAGCTTCAAGGGGGGTTCGGTGAACGCGAGAGCAAACCGCGGGAAAGCAGGTCTCTTTCCCCGGTTTGCTCCAGTGTTCCCCGAACCCCCGAGCAAGCAGGTCTCCTTCCCCGCGGTTTGCTCTCGCGTTCCCCGAACCCCCGTGCAAGCAGGTCTCCTTCCCAGCGGTTTGCTCTCGTGTTCCCCGAGCAAGCAGATCTCCTTCCCCGCGGTTTGCTCTCGCGTTCCCCGAACCCCCCTGCAAACGGCGGGGAAGGAGACCTGCTTGCTCGAGGGTGCGAGGAAGGAGACCTGCTTGCACGGGGATTCGGGGAACGCGAGAGCAAACCGGGGAAGGAGACCTGCTTCCCCGCGGTTTGCTCTCGCGTTCCCCGAACCCCCGAGCAAGCAGATCTCCTTCCCCACGGTTTGCTATTGCGTTCCCCGAACCCCCGAGCAAGCAGATCTCCTTCCCCGCGGTTTGCTCTCGCGTTCCCCGAACCCCCCTGCAAACCGCTGGGAAGGAGACCCGCTTAGGGGGGATTCGGAGAACACCGGAGCAAACCGCGGGGAAGGAGACCTGCTTGATTACCAGAGAGGCTTCCTCAGGTATGCTGGGATACCTGCTTATTCCACGGAGGTCAAGAAAAGCGCTGGTAAGTGTCTACACTTGATTACCAGCGCTGGATCACCAGCGCTGGATCCTCTACACCCGAGACAAAACGGGAGTACGGCCAGCGCTGCAAACAGGGAGTTGCAGCGCTGGTGATGCCCTGCAGATGTGTACACCTCCTAAGTTGCAGCGCTGTAACCCCCTCACCAGCGCTGCAACTTTGTGATGTAGACAAGCCCTTAGAGACTAACAAATTTATTTGAGCATAAGCTTTCGTGGGCTACTGCCCGCTTCTTCGGATGCATGGAATGGAACGTATATTGAGGAGATATATATACACATACAGAGAGCATGAAAAGGTGGGAGTTGTCTTATCAACTCTGAGAGGCCAATTAAGTAAGGAAAAAAAACTTTTGAAGTGATAATCAAGATAGCCCAGTACAGACAGCTTGATAAGAAGTGAGAGAATACTTACAAGGAGAGAGAGATTCAATGTTTTTAATGGCTCAGCCATTCCCAGTCTCTATTTAAATCTAAGCTGATTGTATCTAGTTGCTAAATAGCAGTCAGCAATGTAACAGTGTTTCAAAAAAAGCAAACATCATTCTGGGATGTATTAGCAGGAGTGTTGTAAGCAAGACACGAGAAGTAATTCTTCTACTCTACTCCGCTCTGATTAGGCCTTAACAGGAGTATTGAGTCCGGTTCTGGGTGCCACATTTCAGGAAAGATGCGGACAAATTGGAGAAAGTCCAGAGAAAAGCAACAAAAATGATTTAAGGTCTAGAAAACTTGACCTAGGAGGGAAGATTGGAAAAAATTGGGTTTGTTTAGTCTGGAGAAGAGAAGACTAATGGGGTGTTATGGTATCGTTCCCCAATCTGAACCTTAGAGTCCAAAAGTTGGGGTACCAGCATGAATTTCCCTAAGCTTAATTACCAGCTTAGATTTGATAAGCTGCCACCAATCAGGACTTGGAGTGCCTGATAAACTCTGGTCCCCCCAAAACCTTCCCTGGGGACCCCCAAGACTCAGACTCCCTGGATCTTAACACAAGGATAATAAACCCCTTCTCTCACCGTTGCCTCTCCCAGACTTCCCCTCCCTGGGTTATCCTGGAAGATTACCGTGATTCAAACTCCTTGAATCTTAAAACAGGGAGGAATGTCCCTTCCCTTCTCCCCTTTCTCCCTCACCCAGAGGCAATACAGATTCAAGCTCTGTGAATCTAAAACAAAGGGATTCCACCCCTCTCCCCTCCCTTCTCCTTCTTCCCTGTTACTTACAGACTCAATTCCCTTGAGCCTCAACAAGGGGAAAAAATCAAACAGGTCTTAAAAAGCAAAACTTTTAATAAAAAGAAAGAAAAAAAGTAAAGGTGTCTCTATAATTTAGATGATAAAAGTTACAGGGTCTGTCAGCTTATAGAAACTGGAGAAAAAGCCTCCTCCAGCAGAAATACAGTTTAAAATACTTCCAGCCAAATACACATTAGAACTCTACCAGCCAGATACACATTTGCAAATAAAGAAAACCAATTAAAAAGACTAAACTGCCTTTCTACTTGCACTTACTACTTGAATAGAAAATTAGAGCCTTTAGTACGTCCGGTCACTCTCAGATCCTAGAGAGAACACAGACAAAGAACATACACACAAGCTTCCCTCCACCCAGAGTTGAAAGTATCTTGTCTCCTGATTGGTCCTCTGGTCAGGTGTTGCAGATCACTGTTTGTTAACCCTTTACAGATGAAAGAGACGTTAACCCTTAGCTATTTGTTTATGACACGGCCCCCAAATCGCAGACAGTGGGGAACATCACTGGCGGTGATTTTTTTCTAGAACTTTAGAATAAACAGATTAATACAACACATGCACCTTTACATATACTACTAAGTATGTAAACTACCAGACTTTTTACATTTTAAGTACAGTTTTTAACCAGTGGATTTTGGGAAACTTTTACGGGAGAGTGCATCAGCTACTTTATTAGAAGCTCCTGAAATGTGTTGAATTTCAAAATCAAAATTTTGGAGAGCTAAACTCCATCAAAGCAGTTTTTTGTTGTTTCCCTTGGCAGTATGAAGCCACTTTAGCGCAGCATGGTCGGTTTGTAGCTGGAACCGCCGTCCCCAAACGTATGGGCGTAGCTTTTCCAGGGCGTACACAATGGCGTAGCATTTTTTTTCACTGACAGACCAGTGACTTTCCCTCTCAGACAGTTTTTTGCTGAGAAACACGACAGGATGGAAGTTGTGATCCGGTCCTTCCTGCATGAGAACTGCTCCTATACCACGCTCAGATGCATCTGTGGTTAGTAGGAATGGTTTGTCAAAGTCCAGGGCCCTTAGCACAGGGTCAGACATGAGTGTCGCCTTAAGCTGGGTAAAGGCCTCTGACACTTATTAGTCCACTTAACTGCATTCGGCTGGGTCTTTTTGGTCACGCCGGTCAGTGGGGCAGCGATTTGGCTGTAGTGTGGTACAAATCGCCTGTAATACCCAGCCAAGCCTAAGAAGGATTGGATCTGTTTCTCTGACTTTGGGACAGGCCACTTTTGGATAGCATCCACCTTGGCCTGTAGGGGGTTTATGGTTTCTCGACCCACCTGGTGTCCCAGGTAAGTCACTCTGATTTGGCCTATTTGACACTTTTTGGCCTTAACCGTTAGTCCTGCCTGCCTGATGCGCTCAAAGACTTTTTCCAGGTGTTCTAGGTGTTCGGGCCATGAATCTGAAAAAATGGCCACATCATCAAGGTAGGCAACTGCATATTCTCCCAATCCTGCTAGTAGACCATCTACCAGCCTCTGGAAGGTGGCGGGTGCATTTCGCAGCCCGAAAGGAAGCATATTAAATTCATACACCCCCGCATGGGTGATGAATGCTGACCTTTCTTTTGCAGGTTCATCTAGCGGTAATTGCCAGTACCCCTTGGTTAAGTCTATTGTAGATGTGAACTGGGCACGTCCCAACTTCTCCAATAGCTCATCGGTGCGTGGCATTGGATAGTTGTCTGGACGAGTTACCACATTTAGCTTACGGTAGTCCACGCAAAAGCGTATTTCCCCATCTGGTTTGGGTACCAGAACCACTGGAGATGCCCATGCACTGGTAGATGAGCGGATTATACCCATCTGTAGCATGTTCTGGATCTCCCGTTCTATAGCAGCTTGGGCATGAGGAGACACCCGGTAGGGTGGGGTTCTGATTGGGTGAGCATTACCTGTGTCAATGGAGTGGTATGCCCATTCAGTCCGTCCTGGGGTGGCTGAGAACAATGGGGCGAAGCTAGTGCACAGCTCCTTGATTTGTTGCCACTGCAGATGTTCCAGGGTGGTGGAGAGGTTCACCTCTTCCACGCCACCGTCACTTTTTCCTTTGTAGTAGACACCTTCAGGCCACTCGGCGTCATCTCCTCCCTGGGCTGTAAGCTGGCAAACCTGTAAGTCTCTGGAATAAAAGGGCTTGAGAGAATTAACATGGTAAACTCTGGGCTTTAGTGAGGAATTGGGAAATGCTATGAGGTAGTTAACAGCTCCCAGGCGCTCTTGGACCGTGAATGGCCCTTCCCATGATGTTTCCATCTTATGGGCTTGTTGCGCCTTCAAGACCATAACCTGGTCTCCTACCTTGAAGGAACGCCCTCTGGTATGTCTATCATACCAGGCCTTTTGTTCTTTTTGAGCATCCTTTAGGTTTTCTTTAGCAAGGGCTAAAGAGTGTTGGAGGGTGTTTTGTAGGTTGCTTACAAAGTCCAGAATATTAGTCCCTGGAGAAGGCGTAAACCCCTCCCATTGCTGCTTCACCAACTGTAATGGCCCCTTAACCTCGTGGCCATACACAAGTTCAAATGGTGAAAACCCTAAACTGGGATGTGGTACAGCCCTGTAGGTAAAAAGCAACTGTTGTAACGCTAGGTCCCAATCATTGGAGTGTTCATTGACGAATTTACGTATCATGGCCCCCAAAGTTCTATTAAACCTTTCCACCAGGCCATTGGTTTGATGGTGGTAAGGGGTGGCAACCAAGTGGTTCACCCCATGAGTTTCCCACAGTTCTTTCATGGTCCCTGCCAGGAATTTTGAACCCGAATCTGTAAGGATGTCAGAGGGCCAACCTACCTGGACAAAAATGTCTGTTAGGGCCTGGCACACAGCTTTAGCCCAGATGTTGCCTAGAGCTACTGCTTCCGGCCATCGGGTAGCAAAGTCCACGAAAGTCAGTACGCACTGCTTCCCTCTGAGGGTCTTTTTTGGGAAAGGACCCAGAATATCCACAGCTACTCGCTGAAATGGGACTTCAATTATGGGGAGTGGCTGGAGAGGGGCCTTGACCTGGTCTTGGGGCTTTCCCACTCTTTGGCATACTTCACAACGTCCTTGCCCATCCCCTCCCAGTGGAAGGACTTCCCCAACCGGTCTTTGGTTCTGTTCACCCCAGCATGGCCACTGGGATGATCATTGGCTAAGCTTAAGAGCTTCCCCCGGTACTTAGTTGGAACCACCAACTGTTTTTGCGCGTGCCAGTCTTCCTGGTGTCTATCAGAAAGAGTCTCCTTGTATAAAAGTCCTTGTTCTATAATAAACCGGGATCAGTTAGAAGAGCTGAGATGCGGTGGGGTGCTCCTTGCCACCGCCCAAGCTATCTGAAGGCTGTCATCTGCTTCCTGCTCAGTCTGGAACTGTTCCCTTGAGGCTGGAGACACCAGTTCTTCCTTGGACTGTGGACTTGGGCTTGGTCCCTCGGGAAGCGATGTAGGTGATGGGGTTGTTTCCATTGTTGGTGAACCGCTTTCTGCTGGTGCACCAGGTGGTATTTCAGGCTCTGGCGGAGCCTCTTGGGTATGGTTGTTTGCTGCTTCTGCCAGTTCTGGCTCACTGGCACCCTCTGGCTTTGGGGTTGAAGATTGGTTTGCAATTGCTGGCGCTGGTGCTGGTGCTGGTTGCTTTTCCAGTTCTGGGTCTGGGACTGGAGTCACTGTGGCTGTTTCAGTTGTTGGCAGGGGATCCAGGTCCACTACCTCTGTCTGGGTTTCTGGTAACACCGACGGGGCCTCTGTGGACGGCTCAGGAACAGGAATGGGTCTGGAAGCTTGCCTGGTTTGGCTGCGGGTAACCATTCCCACTTCCTTGGCCCGCTTCACTTGGCTGGCCAAGTCTTCCCCCAGTAACATGGGGATGGAATAATTGTCAATTACTGCAAAAGTCCACATTCCTGACTAGCCTTTGTACTGGACAGGTAGTTTAGCTGTAGGCAGGTCTACAGCTTGTGACATGAAGGGGTAAATTGTCGCTTGGGCCTTCGGGTTGATGAATTTGGGGTCCACGAAGGATTGGTGGATAGCTGACACTTGTGCCCCCGTGTCTCTCCACGCAGTAACCTTCTTTCCGCCCACTGTCAATATTTCCCTTCGCTCCAAGGGTATTTGAGAGGCATCTGGGCCTGGGGATCTTTGATGTGATGGTGGTGTAATGACTTGCACTCGGTTTGGGTTCTTTGGGCAGTTGGCCTTTATATGTCCCAGTTCATTACACTTAAAGCATTTTCCAGCTGACTGGTCACTGGGTTGAGGTGGGTTACTGGAGACTGGTGAGGTGGAAGAATAGGGCGTCTGTGGCTTTCCTTGGGTTGTAGGTGGGGTCTTGGGCTGCCCTCGGTTATAGGGTTTATTGTCGGTGTGCCCCCTGGGGTATTCACTCCCCTTGACAGTAGCTTTTTTCTTTTCTGCCACTTCCATCCATTTAGCTCCAATCTCCCCTGCCTCAGTTACCTTTTTGGGTTTCCCATCTGTGATGTACCTCTCTATTTCCTCAGGAACACCATCTAAGAACTGCTCCATTTGTATCAGGAGGTGCAGCTCGTCCATATTGTTAACCTTTGTTCCTGATATCCAGGCTTCATAATTTTTTGCAAGGTGGTAGGCATGTCGGGGGAATGACACATCTGGTTTCCATTTTAGGGTTCTGAACTGCCGACGGGCATGTTCAGGTGTTATCCCCATTCTGTATCTGGCCCTTGGTTTGAAAAAGTTTAAAATTGTTCATGTTCTCCTTAGGCATTTCAGCCACCACCTCTGCTAAGGGTCTACTGAGCTGTGGCCTCAGTTCTATCATGTACTGGTCTTCAGGGATTCTGTACCCAAGGCAGGCCCTTTCAGAATTTTCTAAGAAGGCCTCAGTGTTATCACCTGCCTTGTAGGTGGGAAATTTCTTGTGATGTGGAACAATCATTGGCAAAGGGTTGTTAGGATTGGCTGGAGCATGCTGCCTTGCCTGCGCCAAGTCCATTTCATGCTTTCTCTCTTTTTTCCCTCTCCTCACTTTGTTTTTGTTGCTTTTCCATCTCTTTTTGTTGTTTTTCCATTTCTCGTTGGTGGGCTGTATCTTTTGCTTCTTGTTCTCTTTGGTGGGCTGCCAGTTTGATTTTTTTCTTCTCTTTCTTTTAGCTCCACCTCTTTTTCTTTTTTTTCCATTTGTCGCTTGTGGTCTGCGTCTTTGATTTGTTTCTCTGCCTCCAGTTTTGCCCTGGAAGTCATGTTTCCTGCTTTTTTGTGTTGGGGCGCCCTCTGCTGGTTTACTGTCTGAACAGCTGTTTCTTTGTTGCCTTCTTGGGGTTGCTTAGTAACAGAGTCTTTTTTAACTTCTTCTACCTAATCTTTCACGTTTAAGTTAAAACAAAAGAAAACCCTTTGATATGCAAATATGTTCTGCTGGCGTAGCTGACTCACAGCTGGAGTCCTATTGTTTAACAAAAGACCCTTGTTAAACTTTAATGTGTGTGCCTTCAGGCAGTTTCTCTGCACAACCAGAAAGGAGCAAGGAAAAAAAAATTCTCTGGCTGTAGTTTTAAAACCTTCTCTTCTGCTTACAACCAGCTAGCAGAGAGAAAAGAAGAGAAAAAAAAATCCTATTGGCTTTTTGGGTTCTATACTTTATTCCACCACTGTCTACCATGTCATGGTATCTTTCCCCAATCTGGACCTTAGAGTCCAAAAGTTGGGGTACCAGCATGAATTTTCCTAAGCTTAATTACCAGCTTAGATCTGATAAGCTGCTACCAATCAGGACTTGGAGTGCCTGATAAACTCTGGTCCCCCCAAAACCTTCCCTGGGGACCCCCAAGACACAGACCCCCTGGATCTTAACACAAGGAAAGTAAACCCCTTCTCTCACCGTTGCCTCTCCCAGACTTCCCCTCCCTGGGTTATCCTGGAAGATTACCGTGATTCAAACTCTCTGAATCTTAAAACAGGGAGGAATGTCCCTCCCCGCCTCCCATTTCTCCCTCACCCAGAGGCAATACAGATTCAAGCTCCGTGAATCTAAAACAAAGGGATTCCACCCCTCTCCCTCCCTTCTCCTTCTTCCCTGTTACTTACAGACTCAATTCCCTTGAGCCTCAACAAGGGGAAAAAATCAAACAGGTCTTTAAAAAGCAAAACTTTTAATAAAAAGAAAGAAAAAAAGTAAAAATGTCTCTGTAATTTAGATGATAAAAGTTACAGGGTCTGTCAGCTTATAGAAACTGGAGAAAAAGCCTCCTCCAGCAGAAATACAATTTAAAATACTTCCAGCCAAATACACATTAGAACTCTACCAGCCAGATACACATTTGCAAATAAAGAGAACCAATTAAAAAGACTAAACCGCCTTTCTACTTGCACTTACTACTTGAATAGAAAATTAGAGCCTGTAGTACATCCGGTCACTCTCAGATCCCAGAGAGAACACAGACAAAGAACACACACACAAGCTTCCCTCCACCCAGAGTTGAAAGTATCTTGTCTCCTGATTGGTCCTCTGGTCAGGTGTTGCAGATCACTGTTTGTTAACCCTTTACAGATGAAAGAAGCATTAACCCTTAGCTATTTGTTTATGACAGGGGGGACATGGTAACAGTTGTTATACGGAGGAATGAGAAAAATTGTTCTCTTTAACCTCTGAGGATAGGACAAGAAGCAATGGGCTTAAATTGCAGCAAGGGAGGTTTAGGTTTGACATTAGGAAAAACTTCCTAACTGTCAGGGTAGTTAAGCACTGGAATAAATTGCCTAGAGAGTTTGTGGAATCTCCATCATTGGACATTTTTAAGAGCAGGTTAGACAAACACCTGTAAGGAATGGTCTACATAATACTTAGTTCTGCCTTGAGTGCAGGAGACTGGAGTAATGACTTTTTCACCCTTCCACTCCTATGATTCTATGATTATATATGGTATATAAGAAGACAGGCCTCCCAAAGGCCTGTTCATGCTAGAAAATCTCTCTATCCCCTGAAAACTAATATGAGTATAGGAATAAACACCACCTGATTTTACCTATCACTCCTTTCCCCAGAAGAAGATCTGGAAAACAGTGAGCTTAGCAGCATGTTGTGAAGGTCACCAAATCCCAGCTTTAGTGGATCAGGGAGGAAAATTATTCTCGAAGACCCATCCTGGTTATAACAGTTGCGGGTGGAGTTGGCTACCTCAAGCTTCTCAATTAATTTCCGTGCTCTGGATATAGTGCAGAGGGAAAGGTGGTCTCTCAAGTATCCAGAACCCAAACCGCTTAAGACTTTAAAGGGGAATTTCCAATGGCTTTGAATAGAAGTAGCCATAGAAATCCACAGATCACCCAGTTTGTGTGCTGATGGCTGAAATATAATGACTTCCCTTAACAAAAGGGTTCTGATCTGATCTATTTCTCCACAGTTTTTAAAATGCATTTTATAATGAGTATTGGCAATGGTGGTTTCCCCTTAGATGTGGGTTTTTCTCTGAACTTTTCACTTGTTTTCAAATATAAATTAAAATATTTTTGATTTAAAAAGTAAGTAGTTATCAGTGGTAGCAGAACTGTAGTTTGGAAGACAAGCTGAACGTAAAGGGAAAGCAAGCTGCCATGTGTCCAGTGTACCTCTGCGGTCCCCTGCTCTGCCCCCTTCCATGGCTGTTGCGTGAGGAAATGGCGGTGACTGGTGGTTCAGAGTCATGCCTGTTCAGGCTGTGCACCTGCGAGAAGATGAGCTCCTTATGCAAGTAAAACAGAGAGGTTTGGATACTCTGTTTGCTATGCAGCATACGCTCATCCAAGCTGAAATCACAGGACTGTGCATCCTGGGTTAGGTGCCCATTCTTTGCTTTATTCAATGCACACTTTACATTATGCATAAATAAAATATAGCAAAATTCCATGTGACCTCTCTCTCCACCCCACTCTCCTCCCCAGTAAATCTGTTGTTATGGGCAAAATTCAGCCCTGATTTAAGTGATTTCAACTCAGTTAACTTCCCTGAAGCTGAACCAGAGCTAATCTTGGTTCTTTGTTGTTTATATTCTATTGTGTCTACTATTTTAGAACCCAGATTCTACTGTCATTACAGTCTGTGGTTTCATTTAAATCAACGGGACTACTCCCCACGTAAGGTACTACTCAGTGGGAGTGAGGGTGATGGAACCTGGCCCTTAGGAACTATAGAAAACCAACCAAAAATAAAACCAGCTGAAAACCTATTATGGGGTGGGTGTGAGTGGGAAGGGGGAAGTAACTTTTCACTCTAAAGCTGAACAATGAGAACTAACCACATTGTGAGAAATAGGTATTAGTGGAATGAGCCTGAAATGAATGAATATTGTTTTGGAAGTTTGCAGCATGATTGAAAACACTTGTTACTGGGGTGACTATTTACTGTTATAATATAGGGCCTGATCCACAGTCAATTGAAACGCTCCTATTGACTTTGATGGGCTTTGGATTAATCCCACAGTACCTTATGTGATATGTTTGCCATATATTTACACATGCCAGCAAAGTGGCCCACTAGACAGGACCATAGAATGGGAGTCAGGAAACCTGGTTCAAGGTCTGACGCTACCATTGACTTGCTGGCAGCCTTGAGCAACTTCATTTCTTCTGTGCCACTGTGTTTCCATCTGTAAAATAGGAGTAATTATATTTACCATATCTCAGATATATGGATGAAAAGTGCTACTAGTAAGTGCTTGGACTTATTACTACTCCTTTACATAAAAATGTGTTCAGTTGTGTTTGAATTGTCAATAGCTGTTCAAAATCCTTGATGGATTGTCTGTCACAAAAGTCCTCCAAAGTGGGGAGGAGGGGAAATTTACCTGTCGCCAGATTTGTAGTCATCTGTGTCTTAGATCCGGTAATGAAAAAACAGCACCATTAATCCTTATGGAAAATGTAACTATTTCAGGGGAAAAGCTGACTTTCTATTCTGCTGATACTAGAGCTTTTTATATAAAAAACACTAGGCAAGGTATGCCTCTCGCCAGAAACCAGGTTAAATAATATGCTTTTAAGCTTTGTAAGAATGATGCAGTGAAAGTAGGTTTAATAAACCTTCCCTGCAACTGAGTAGAATGTTAGGACCTGAGCGTGCAAACCATTACAAACGTGAATATGGCTCAGTTACATGAAGAGTGCCATTGAAGTCAGTGGGACTGCTGACATTTAGTGAAGAGTTATAAGTATATGAGTTAAGAGTATGAGGCTTCATATTGGATGATGTTCATTTATTGCAATAACTTTACAATATCTGCCCCCTTAAAACTCAGCTGGAGAACCCACTTACCCAGAGGATCTTGCTTTGCTTATTAGAAAAACACACATCCTAGCAGTAAACTCTACAGACTAGATAGTCTTGTGTTGTGGTATTTCTTTTGTATACAGCTGCTCACTTTGCCTCTGTAATACATGGGAAAAAAATCTTCAGTGTGGTAATTGATTAGTGTAGTTTCCTGTAAGCCAACTCTTGTGGTTTCTGGTTTCCAGCCAGTTCTATTTTTATCTTCTTTTCTCCAGTTACTTTCTCTTTCTTAAAAGGATACTTCTGCCTGGTATTCTATTAACGTAGCGTTTATTACACTCCAACCAATCTACAGTGTGCAAAAAATACGAATAAAGGCGTGAGGATAATGTGTGGTCTGATTAAAGTCGATGCAGGTTTTTAAGCCCTGTAATACAAGAGGCATCAGCAGAGCAAAGGGCAGTAGAAATGAGAGGAATTTTGGCCACTGTATTTATAGATGTTGGGCAATGGTGGTGACCAAACAGTTCCGTGTTCTTGCAGCATAAATAATTTTGTTCCCAATCCTTCAGATGGTTATGAACATGCATATTTTTGCTTATATGAGTAAAGTTATGAATGTGCATAAGCGTTTGCTGTATCTGGTCCTCAGTGATGGGCCACAATGTTATCTGGTTTATATTGGTATAGCTCCACTCAAGGCAATGGAGCTGCACAGATTCACACCAACTGAAGATCTCCCCTGAGGAATGCGGGGGTTGAAAGAACCATGTAAATTAACATGGAGAAGGAGATCTGAATTTACAGAGAAATGAGGAAATGAAATTAATCCCAAGTAAAAGTTCAAAAAGGTAGTAGAGATGGTCATTTAGGTCAGATCCAACTCCCATTGAAGTCAGTGGGAGTTTTCCGTTGGCTTCATTGGTAGCTGGGTCTGGCTGTAGGGTAGGAGGTGCTGAAAGCCCGTCTCCATAGATTGTTTCTTAGAGAGCTTTAGGATTCTCTGAGCCCTTCAAGAGAAGATTCATTGTCATGCTGGAGACTGGGACATGGACACTATTTTAGGTTAATTGAAATCTTGCTTGGATAGCACCTTCATTGTCA
Organism: Gopherus flavomarginatus; assembly: GCF_025201925.1. Taxonomy (NCBI): domain Eukaryota; kingdom Metazoa; phylum Chordata; order Testudines; family Testudinidae; genus Gopherus; species Gopherus flavomarginatus. The sequence goes on along the minus strand of NC_066626.1, from coordinate 17,539,220 downwards.
GAAACGTAGAAGACTAATAGAAGGCGTATCAATTTAGTGACATGTAATGTTTCCCAGACAGGAGCTACAAACATTAGAGCATTGTGTTTTTCATTCAGATAATAAAATAAATACATAAATGTTGTTCTTTTCTGAACCTCACCCTCCCTGCCCCCACCTCCAGGCCACAGGTTGTTGTTTTTTTAGTCTGGCTCCTAAAGCCACATCTTCAGATGTGATAAAAGACCCAGTTCATCCTTTTCCATTGAAGTCAATGCATCCCGTAGCACCCACGGTGAATTTGACACTCTCTCTCTCTCTCTCTCTCTCTCTCTCTCTCTCTTTCTTTTCCAGCCTGCCAGAAGATCAACCTTAACATGTCCCTTCAAAAACTGGGCCTGTATTTTTGGGACCACAGACAGAATGAAGAATCATAATCTGACATATAACCACTAAGCGCACGTCCAGACTAACCCGCGGCATCGGCGGGTTAAAATCGATTGCTCGGGGATCGATATATCGCGTCTAGTCTGGACGCGATGTATCGATCCCTGAGCGCGCTTACATCGATTCCGGAACTCCATCAACCCGAACGGAGTTCCGGAATCGACACGGAGAGCCGCGGACATCGATGCCGCGCCGTCCAGACGGGTGAGTACCTCGATTTTAGAAATTCGACTTCAGCTACGTTATTCCCGTAGCTGAAGTTGCGTATCTAAAATCGATTTTAATTCCTAGTCTGGACGTGGCCCTAGTTACCTGGTTTGCACCCACAATAAGGGAGTTAGATGTGTAATTACTAAGATTTGCAACCATGATAGTGCCTGAACCAGAACCCATTAAAGTCAGATCTGACAACAATTAAATCCTCCTCCCATTAGATCAAGTCCTTGCACATTATCTGACTTGTAAATATCTGCCAGGCTGTCCTTTATCTTCTACCTTTTTTTAAGCTCTGATCCATCAAAGCTTTTAAACCCATGCTTAACTTTAAGCAAATATGTATTCACATTGCTTCAAAGAGACAACCCATGTTCTGAAAGTTAAGCATGTGCTTATATGCGATGCTAGTGTGATGCCCTGATGAATAGCTTCCTCACATTAAGTATTGGCAAAGTTTTTCTGTTACAGTAAAGCACTAGAACTAACGAAAACCTGGGGAGGTTGAGAAGAGAGTGACTTTGAGCTGACATCACAGTATTGCACCGTTTTATTTTTATTTATTTGTTTGTTTGTTTGTTTTTTGAGATTTAAAAAAAAGACAGCAGCATTTCCATGTTTTTACCAGGCACAGCTAGAGGGTCCATTGCTGCACCAGCAGATTGAGTTGAATTTACAAAATAGAAAATGCTATAAAGCATGTGATGTTTGTATAGTGAACGCAAAATATTATTCATGAGACTTCCAAAGGGAACTGCTTGGAGGAAAGGTGAAAATGGTGTTTGCTGTGAATCATCCCCAATGTTAGTAAATTGATTGTAAATTACCTTTTGGGCTGAAGTTTCTCATGCTAGGCTTCAGCCCAGAAGCTATTATTTTGGTATGTGTGGTAAATTTCATAACAACTCCTGGAGCTGTTATTGAAATCTTGGAACCTGAAATTTACTTCATGCTTTCTAAATTTCATTTTGTACTCCGATAACCCCCCCAATAACTGTTTGAAAATTTCTAATTACCCATGTTGTTAGTGATTCATGAAGAATGTTCGAAGGCATTTGTTTTTGAAGTAGCAAAGTTAGTGTATGAATGTATAACAACACTGCGCTGCAAATGGACAGTACGTTATTTCCCATCGTTTCAGAAAGACAGAGGATCCAGTGGAGCATTTAAGCACATGCTTAATTTATAAGCACAAATAATCTTAGTGGGACTATTTATATGATTAAAGTTATGCACGTGCTTAAGTGTTTTGCTAGGCTGAAGCCAGAGCACACTCTGAATGTTGATGCTTGCTGTATGTCCAATTAAAAGTCTACCTATTCTGTGAGGGATTTCCTGCTGTGCAGACGGAATTCCATTTTAATTCCACCTAAATTGTACAAAGAACGTTAGCGTCTTTCAGGGCCAGTGGACTTTCAAAGGGAACAGAACAGCATGTACAATGTATTCACATAGCTGCTATCTGCTGAAGCATTTGGGGCTAGCCACTGTTGCAGTCAGAATACTGGGCTAGAGGGATTACTGGTCTGATTCACTGTGGAAGTTCCAACATTCCTATAATTTGTGCAGAGCTTTGAGACTGCCATACGGATAGTTCTGTATATTATTTATCCCTTTCCTCTTGTATTGGGAAACCCAGATTACATGTCAGTGATTGGAAAAAGTATCTAAATTATTACCAGAGACAGGAATGTTATACTCACACAAAGCCTATTTCTTCCCTGTTCTAGCACAAACATTTGAAGCTTTGAAATGGTGTGAATGTAACATGCCTGGACCCTTGTCTATAACATTTAATTTCCGTTAACAAAACAAACCCAGACCCTAACATTTTCCTTGTTCTCAGAAATCCAATTCTTCTTCAAGTGCTTGCTCATATTGATTCCAATTAGGTGTACGTGCGCCGCATGCACGCTTGTCGGAAGATTTTTACCCTAGCAACACTCGGTGGGTCGGCTGGGCACCCCCTGGAGAGGCACTGCTATGGCGCTGGATATATAACCCTGCCGACCAAACCGCCCCTCACTTCCTTCTTACCGCCCATGTCGATCATTGGAACAGTGGAGCGCGGCTTAGCTGATCTCCACCTCCCTAGCTACTCGTAGTTCTTTTATTAATTCTCATGTATATAGTTGTAAATTCTATAGTTATCGTTAGTTTTATTCTTTCTTTGTTATAGTTAGTGTATATAGTTGACGGGTTCGGGGATTAGCCCCTTCCTCGCACCCGATACTGGGCCCCATGCCCGGTTCACCAGGCTTCAAACCGTGCTCGACCTTCCACAGGCCGATGCCAACGGGAGAGCCCCATGACTCTTCCCTTAAGTGCCTCGGGGAATCCCACCTCTCAGATAAGTGCCGGATCTGTAAGGCCTTTAAGCCCAGGACGAAGAAGGAGCGGGACTTCCGTCTGAAACAGCTCCTGATGGAGGCAGCTCTTACTCCTCTGCCCTCTGCACCGAGTGCTGGACAGTCCATATCAAGCAGAAGCGTCTCCTTGGCACCAGATCGAGCCAGTACCAGTAAGGCTCCTCAGCACCGACCATCGCCTGCACCGTCGTCTGCTCGGCACCGTTCCCTCTCTCCGCGGATTAAGAAACATGAGACTCCTGCGGCTTCCGTGCCACCTGCACCGCAGTTGGAGCACCCGCCTAAGTCGGACTTCCCGGCGCTGACACCCGCCGCAGCACCGACAGTTTCGGCAACATCGATTCCGGTCCCGCAAGGGCCGTCAAGTCCGGCACCTGAAAGCTCCCCGGAGCGTGCCGTGGCTGAGCTCACAATTCTCTCCATGCCGGAGACCTTTTCTACGGCGAGGGAGCTGATCGCCCTGATGAAGTCCGCGCTGCCTCAACCCCCAGCATCGCCGGTGAGGGTCATTCAATCGATAGGCAAGCCTGCCCTGCTGAGGCCACCCTCTGTCGGCACCATCGAGAGGCACCGATCATGATCACGGTCCCACCGGTGCTGTCGGTCCCATCGCCGATCCCGGTCCCGACGCCACTCGCAGTCCCGGCACCGCTCTCCATCTCGGTACTGGTCGCACTTGCGGCACCACTCACTTCCTGTTCACCGGCCCACTACTCTCGGCACCGATCCAGCTCCCGGTACCATTCCCGGTACCGCACCTCTTGCAGCCGCTCTCGATGTTGAGGCTCCAGATCCCGGTCGACCTCCCAGCACCGCTCCGGTTGCAGGTCATGATCTCATTCCCGGTACCGGTATGGTAACCGGTACCGCTCTCTGGTGCCACACAGGCAAAGGGTCGTTTAGAGATTGTGACCCTTCCCAGGGGTTTTCAGCACCTCCTTAGCCATCTCGTCACACATCTGTGTTTTCTCACGTGGACAGTGCTTCCTGTGCACAGGACCATTGCCTGGCCTTTCAGGAGACCCAGACCCAGGAACAGGGACCTGACCAGTGGTCATTCTGGACACCTTGGGCATACCATCAAGCCCAAGGTGTGCCTCCAATGCCATCCCGCTCCGCACCATCGGAACACCGGATACCGGAGGTAATGGTCAGCCGCCCCCCTCCCGCGGCTACAGAGGAGGCTCTCATTCAGCCGACAGTGTCTAAAGTTCCACCTGAGACTGACGTTGCTCAAGAACAGGAGCCCACGCAGGACCCTCTTGTCCCTGGCCTTTCCTCTTCCTCCTCTCCAGATGAAGTGGTGGCGGGGACATCCTCCTTGGGCCCTCCTCCAATTGACCTGCGGGCACATCAGGACCTCCTGAGACAGGTGGCCCTGAATATGAATCTTCAGGTGGAGGAGGTCTCGAAAATAGAGGACCCAGTGGTGGATATCCTGTCAGCTGACACCCCCGCAAGAGTGGCCTTGCTGTTTATCCACACGATACAAGCAAACGCCGATACCATCTGGCAGTCTCCAGCATCTATTACGCCCGTGCCAGGGGAGTTGAGCGGAAGTACATAGTACCCTCTAAGGGGTATGAGTACCTGTACATGCACCCTGCTCCCTTGTCATGCAATCAATCAATGAAAGGGAACAACATGGCCAGCAAGCTCCTGCCCCAGAATCAAAGGAGGCTAGGCACATGGACTTATTGGGCCGCAAGGTATACTCTACTGGGGGCCTCGAACTTAGGGTGGCAACCCAGCACGCCCTGCTCAGCAGGTACAATTATAATACCTGGACGGCAGTGGAGAAATTCAAGGAGTTCATTCCCCTAGACTCCCACCCAGAGTTTGCTGCCCTTTTGGAGGAAGGGAAGAAGGTGGCGAGAACTTCTCTCCAGGCCTCCCTGGACACAGCTGATTCCCACAGCCAGAACCCTGGCTTCAGGTGTTGCCATGAGGCAGATATCATGGCTTCAGGTCTCAGGCCTTCCGCCTGAGTTACAAACCACCATACAGGACCTGCCCTTTGACGGTCAAGGTCTATTCTCTGAAAAGACTGACCCCAGGCTGCAGAGCCTTAAGGACAACAGGGTCACCATGCGTTCCCTCGGGATGCACACCCCGGTGACTCAGTGCAGGTCCTTCCGTCCCCAGCCTCATCGCCCTTATCCCCCACCTAGACCGAGACAGGACTTCGGCAGAGGACGCTGCCGAGGCAATCGTAGGTGGCGGTCTGGATCCCAAGGGGGCCAGAATCAAGGTCCCTTCAAACCACCTACAGTCCCAAAGCCAAACTTTTGAAGGTGCGCCCGAGGATGGCATACCAGTTCCTTTCCAGGATCCTTTACCTCCCTTTTCCAACCGCCTCTGCTTTTTCCTCCCTGCGTGGTCCCAGCTAACTTCAGTTCATTGGGTCCTACGGACGATGGAACTTGGGTACCATCTCCAGTTTATTTCGCCGCCTCCCTTCCACCCCCCACCCTCGTCCCTATTCAGGGACCCCTCTCACGAGCAATTCCTCTTACAGGAGGTGCACACACTCCTTACCATCGGAGCCATAGAGGAAGTACCAGAAAACAAAAGGGGGAACGGGTTCTACTCCCGCTATTTCTTAATCCCCAAGGTGAAGGGAGGTCTCAGACCTATCCTGGACCTGTGAGAACTCAACAAGTTCATGATAAAGTTGAAGTTCCGCATGATATCCCTGGGGACCATCATCCCATCCTTGGATCCCGGAGACTGGTATGCCACCCTCGATATGAAGGACGCGTATTTTCACATCACCATTTATCCTCCCCACAGGCGGTACCTCCGATTTGTAGCCAACCGTCAGCATTTCCAGTTTACGGTCCTACCGTTTGGCCTCTCTACAGCACCGAGAGTATTCACAAAGTGCATGACTGTAGTCGCCACCTCCCTCCGCCGCCGCCAGAACACGTCTTTCCGTATCTCGACGATTGGCTCATCAGAGGGACCTCCGAGACACAAGTCACCCATCATGTAGGCATCGTCAAGGACCTATTCATACGACTAGGCCTGATGATCAATACAGACAAATCCAATCTGGTTCCCACACAGAGGATAGACTTCATTGGAGCCATCCTGGACTCCAGTCTCGCCAGAGCCTGCTTACCACCGACTCGATTTCAGGCGATGGTAACAGTTATCCAAAACCTACAAAACTTCCCAACGACTTATCTCGCACTTATCTCGGTCTATTGGGTCAGATGGCTGCCTGCACGTTCGTGACCAAACACGCCAGGCTACGTCTCTGTCCCCTCCAATCTTGGCTCAACTCGGTATACCACCTGGGCAGAGACGCCATAGACATGATAGTCACCATTCCCCCGAGCATCCTAGGCTCCCTTGACTGGTGGCTGACGCCCTCCCTGGTGTGTGCAGGGATGTTGTTCCACCCACCCCAGCCTTCCATGGCCCTGATGACGGACACCTCATCTCTCGGCTGGGGTGTCCACCTTGGTCATCTTCGCGCTCAAGGTCTTTGATCATCTCAGAAGCTGGCCTTGCACATCAATGTCCAAGAGCTGAGAGCAGTCCGCCTCGCGTGCCAGGCATTTCAACAGCACTTACAAGGCCGTTGTGTCTCAGTGTTCACAGACAACACAACGGCCATGTATTACATAAACAAGCAGGGAGGGGCACGGTCCTCCCCCCTTTGTCAGGAAGCCCTCCAGCTCTGGGACTTCTGTATAGCCCACTCGATAGATCTGGTAGCGTCTTTTCTCCCAGGCGTTTGGAACACTCTGGCGGATCGACTCAGCAGATCCTTCCTGTCTTACAAGTGGTCGATTCGTCCGGACATTATTCACTCCGTTTTCTGGAAGTGGGGCTTTGTCCGTATAGACCTCTTCGCTTCCCGCGAGAACAGGAAATGCCAGATGTTCTGCTCCTTCCAAGGCCCCTCCCCGGGCTCGATCTCGGATGCTTTCCTGAGGCCATGGACGAGCCAACTGCTTTACGCCTTTCCACCATTCCCGCTGGTTCACAGGGTCCTGATAAAGCTCTGCAGGGACAGAGCTCACTTGATCATGATCGCTCCAGCGTGGCCCAGGTAGCACTGGTACACCATGCTGCTTGACCTGTCGATAGCCAACCCAGTTACCCTGCCTCTTTGCCCAGACCTCATAACTCAGGACCATGGCAGACTTCTCCACCCAGACCTGCAGTCCCTTCACCTCACAGCATGGCTGCTGTGTGGTTAAACCAGTCCGAGTTACGTTGCTCTGCCTCAGTACAACAAGTGCTCCAGGGTAGCAGGAAACCTTCCACTTGGTCAACGTATCTGGCCAAGTGGAAGCGTTTCTCCTGCTGGTGCGAAACGCAGAATATCACTCCCACCGAGGCCTCGATCCCCACCAATTTGGACTACCTCTGGTATCTCAAACAGCATGGCCTAGCAATATCATCATTGAGGGTGCACTTGGCGGCCATCTCTACCTTCCACCCAGAGGAGAGTGGACGCTCTGTGTTCTCACACCCTATGGTTTCTAGGTTCCTCAAGGGCTTGGAGCACCTATACCCCCAAGCACGATGCCCCGCCCCAACCTGGGACCTCAACCTGGTCCTAACCAGACTCATGTCCGCCCCATTCGAGCTGTTAGCAACCTGCTCGCTACTATACCTGTCCTGGAAGACAGCTTTTCTCGTAGCCATTACATTGGCCAGACGAGTCCCTGAGCTTCGGGCTCTCACAGTGGACCCACCGTGTTCTGTGTTTCACAAGGACAAGGTGCAGTTGCGACCACACCCAGCCTTCCTTCCTAAGGTGGTTTCGGCCTTTCATGTAAACCAGGACATCTTCCTTCTGGTCTTCTTCCTGAAGCCACATTCATCACGACGGGAGCAACAGTTGCACTCCCCAGACGTCCGTAGAGTGCTCACATTTTATATTGAGCGCACAAAACCCTTTTGTAACCCCCCCCACAACTCTTCGTCATGGTGGCAGACCGAATGAAGGGCCCACCTGTCTCCTCCCAGAGGATCTCATCTTGAGTGGTGGCATGCATGCGTACTTGTTATGACTTGGCTCATGTTTCCTTGAGCCACCTCACTGCTCACTCTACTAGAGCTCAGGCTTCATCTGCCGCCTTCCTGGCTCATGTACCCATCCAGGAGATATGTTGTGCAGCTACCTGGTCCTTGGTCCACACCTTTGCCTCTCATTACGCTCTGGTTTAACAGTCCAGGGATGATGCAGCCTTTGGCTCAGCAGTTTTGCACTCTGCAACATCTCACTCTGACACCACTGCCTAGGTAAGGCTTGGGAATCACCTCACTGGAATGGATATGAGCAAGCACTCGAAGAAGAAAAGATGGTTACTCACCTTTGTAACTGTTGTTCTTCGAGATGTGTTGCTCATATCCATTCCAAACCCAGCCTCCTTCCCCACTGTCAGAATAGCCGGCAAGAAGGAACTGAAGGGCCGTTGGGTTGGCAGGGGTATATATCCAGAGCCATAGCGGCGCCACTCTAGGGGGCGCCCAGCCAACCCACCCGAGTGTTGCTAGGGTAAAAATCTTCCAACAAGCGTGCACGCGGCGCGCACACACCTAACTGGAATGGATATGGTAACACATCTCGAAGAACAACAGTTACAAAAGTGGGTAACCGTCGTTTTTCTTCCATGACTGAAGCTCACTTGAGCTGTGGTGTTTTTCTTTCTTCCAGTCATTTTGCACACTCTCCACAAGGGAGAAGAATAAGGAGCGCTGTTTATGTGGAGGGGGAGCACTTCAGGAGATCTCTGTGGGGAAAATGAAGAGGGTGTGGTGCTTGAGAAATAATGGAGGTTTCAAGGAGCACATCTTTACTGGTGCTTGTGTGGATGGCAGCCCATCGTACAGTGCTACTTCAGCTAAGTAAGAAACATCAAGGGCTCTCTGGGGCAAATTCTGAGGTTCCCAGAAGCTTTTTAAGGAGCCAAATCATTGTCAGGACCAGTAGCAGGAGCCAGCCAAAGCCATGGCTGCAATCTGAATTATAGGCCGCTCTACCCTATTCACAGCCTTCAACCAGCTACTCGCTAGTTCACCAATACTATCAGTCCCCTAGTAGTCAGTCAGTTGTCTCCTTCATTGCATTTGTACCATGCGGCTGGCAGCTTCTCATCCCCTGACCATAGCTTCAAAAGATGCCCTCACGTCTCCTCACCCTCTGCAAGACAGGAGATGTGTCGGTGGGGTGAGGCCTGCTAATAAGCTGCAGTGTTCCACTGTGCTGCCTTGACTCCTTCACAGGAAGGAGAAATGCACGGCTGAAGCTGGGCTGTGCATAAAGAAATCACCTCCACCAGCTGACCCACCCACCAGAGTGGGATGGTTGAGGGAATTTTTTCAGGCCAGACCTGGCCTAGCAACACATTCTCTTTGCTGGGAAGGGACTGGCAGCTGGCAAAGGAGCTGCGTTTGTTGGCTTTACCCCAGCTGAGAGTTGCTGCTGAGGGAATGCCTGATTGGCCAGCCTGTGCCCCCTCTGAGCAGTGCAGGGATGGAGCTGGGACTGAGAATCAGGCTCTGGGACTGTAACAGTATCTTTAGATGCATGTTTTCCTTTCAGCTCTGCAACTCACATTTCCCCATCTGTATCTTTTGTTCCTTTCCCCAGCTTATATATTTCTGATCCTTTCTTTGACACTCACAGAACTTAGTGTGAACTCTAAAGCGATCCACTTTCCCATTTGTGCATGAAATTGATATCATCTGCCTTTTTTGTGTCCTTTTTTTATGAGGACAGCGAGTACTATTTAAAAGGGATATAAACCACACGTTTTTATGAGTCTGTAATGAGTTGAATGTTTTATGTAATGCATAAAACATCACATGAGGGCATTTTCCATTCAGTCGGCCTCATTCTCTCACTTTTTTGCTTTGCTGCAACTCAGGTGATTTCAGTGGAGTTCCTCCTGATTTACACCTGTGTGAGTGAGCAGAGAATGAGGCCCCATGTGAGCTGACTGTGCTGAGTCACTTATTCAGTCGCTAGATACAGCCAAGTGCTTCCAACATACTCCTGAGTATATCAGAGATGTGCCCTAATATACCAAATTCAGATCTGAGTCCAGATTTTGCTTTGAGGGCTTCAGATCCAGGAATTTGCTTTTGTCTCATTATAGAGACCAGAGTCAACTTTTTCAGTTTATCATGACCTAGCTCTGCTCTGAAGTGACATGACACACAACACGACACGTGTTTCATTTGTTCAATGTCTAATTTAACTTGACCAAAATCTTACTTTAAAAGATACATTTATGGAAAAAATCCGTTAAGATGCATGGGTGTGGACTGATGTGTTATCAAGTAGCTTGTTTGGTATTTAATAATACAGAGTTGTAAAATGAAGTAAATTTGCTACAATTACAGTCCTGAAAGCCGTGACCTCTCTAATCCCATCCTTTTCTTCAGCTGCCACTTGTTCTGCGGCCTGATCCTGTGTGAGCTAGGAAAGGTTCTCCCTCAAATGTTGCTGTCTTGTCTCTGGTGGCTGCCAAAAGGAATCTCTTTTACATTAATTCACTGGCCTCTTCTAGCCAAAATCTGGCCCTTTCAATGTCCTGTGTTGCTTTTCGGGGGTCTGTTTGAGCACAACTCAATCACTGCTGCTTGTCCCACTGGCTCAGGTTTCCTTCAAAGAACAGTTGTGTTGTCATGGTTGCTTTGATGGGTACGTGGGATGACAGCCACTGAAAATGAAGCCTCTCCACTACAGTCTCACATGGTAGCTAGCATCTGGGGGAAAACAAATAAAAATAAAACAGCTCTCATCTCGCAAAAGTGCCATTATCATCAGGAAATTGACAGGTTGTTGTGGGTTCTGCTGTAAATTCCCTGAGGGGGTCAGATATGTAGAAGTGCTGGACACTCAAGCTGGAACTGAAGTCGATGGGAACTGTGCTTTAAAAATCTTAAGTGCTAGAGGATGGTAAGAACTCTGAAAAGTCAGGTCCTGTGCAGCTCAAAATGGGCACCCAAATTAGTGGACACTTTTGACTCTGTGCCTCATTCTGTCCATTTGTAAAATGGGGATAATACCATCCCTCAGCTTAAAGGGTAAATTCATTCATGTCTTGAAGAACTCAGGTACTGTAGTGATGAGCACCATCAAAAAGCTCAGGGCAAAATTATTAATTCAGGTTTCAGAGCAGGGTTTGAACAGTGTGCAGTAAATAATGCAACCTTAATTCTGGCATTTCCTAACTTTTGAGCACTTGACATTGCAAACTTAATAATGTTGTTTAAATCGTGTGTGTGTGTAAAACTCTGCACAGAGTACAGTTTTGGCTTGATTTAAAAAGAGTTTGGGGGTTAAACTACCAGTAGCTGACCAATTAATACCATAGGAATTATACATACACTTTACTCATTGAAGATCTCTATCAACAAGTCTAGTGTTCACAATACAAAGCCACAGTGGGCTGCTACTTAATAGCTTGGCTGAGATCAACAACTGGATGAAGCTCAGAAGGCTGGTGGGAAAATGGAAGCACTCCAAAGAACTCCCCGCCTCTTTAATACTCTTTCCCACTGAGGAAGAGGCTGTCTGCTTTCAGATTGTCAAGACCCTGGACTCCCCTGGACTCCTTGCTGGTTCTAGGCCACGTCAAATGTCCCTTTCCCATTTGTGGCTGCCACTGGCTGCTGAAAAGATTGGTCCCCCTCTTGTCGTGTTCCAGGTTTGCCATGGCCATTCATGTACATATGTCCTACATGTTTGTTTGTTGTCATTTCCCCATGCCTAAATAAGACATTGCCAACGTTAGCAACACTACAGTTGGTCCAGAACACTGCAGCCCAACTGCTCAGGAGCACAAGCTGCTGGGATCACTATGCTGTGCCCGCTTCACTGGTTTCCAGTTAAATACCAGTTCAGGCTACTGGGACAGTGGAATTGTCAGCCTCCTGGGTGGGATTCATGTTTGTGAGGCACAGCTTTCTCAGCAATTGGCGCACACATTATTTTTATTATTTTATTATTATTGATTCATTTATTTATTATTGTTTGTTAATGTATTTCTTTTATTAGTTCCAAGTCAGGAGAGTATCCCTATGTACTTCGCTGAATCAGAGCCGTTGTTGTTGCTGTTGTTTGCTATTTGTCTATAGTAGTGCACGCTATATGTGCGAGGTCCTTTCCAGACACTCATGAAGGCCTGGTCACTGATCTGAAGAGCTCAAACTCTCAGGGCAGATTTGGAGACAGAAGTCAGGGGAAAGGCTGTGGGAACTACAGTAGACAAAATGGGTCTGATCCAAAGCCAACAAGTCAGTGGAAAGGCTGTCTTTGGATCAGGCTTCTTACACACGTTTTTTATGCAAGTCAACTTGTGTCAGGAACTCACCCTCAGACGTTCAGATAAACCACAAACCTCAGTGCCTGCAGAGAGCAGGATGCAAATACCACTTCTCTAACCCGCAATAACGCCACACTTAAAGAAAAGAGAGAACCCAAATGAAATCAAACCATACAACTTAAACAAAATCCAGTTCATTTTGATTGGAGGGAACGGGGAGAGAAACACCTCTTCAGGGCTTTTGGAGGTGCTGCTGTGAGGACAGGGATGCGATAACAATCTAGAATGAAAGGAAGAACTCCTACATAATTGAAAAGTGTGCCAGAATAAGAGGATCTAGCATTGCAATTAGCAGGTATATGGATGCACGCACTGTACCTGCTGCTCTCATTAATTAATACACATATGCCTTCAGACTAGGCAGGACTTTTGTTCATTACTCTTCCCCCTCCCCCCCCCCCCCCCGAATGTTGTGAATTTTTCCTGAATGAATGAGAACTCCTAAATAACATAATACGTATAAAATTTCCTTTTAACACCAGCTCAGTGACAGCTGCCAACATCTAATCCCAATCAGCACCTTTTATGTACTGCATGTAAGAGGTTAATGGATATAATACTCCATTTTACTAACATTTATTTTCCTAAAGCAAGGCTAAGTTTACTGTGAATCTGCCTGTGCACTGTATGATTAATACAGTTTGATGAAATAGTATGTAACCAAAAGGAAGTAGAATTACAGCCCTGAATCAGCAATGCTTTTACGCACTCGCTTGGTTTTAAGTGTTTTGCTGAATAGGGATGGGCTTAAGCAAGTGCCTGAAGTTAAGGAGTTGCTTAGTGCTTTGTAACTTGGCATCTATGGCTGGATCCTGTAAGTCGCTGTCACTTCTTTGAACTCCAATTGAAATCAGTAGTAGTTGAAGATATGCAGTACCCGTTAGGAGCTGGCAGGATCAAGCCATAAAAAGAAATATGTTGATTTTTAACACTCTGGCAGTGTTTTGCTGCTGAAATGTTGTAAATAGAAGGGACTCTTGCCTATTTTATAAAAAATAATAATAAGGAGTTGGGGAATTATGGTAACTTAAAAAATCCAGCATGGGCTCTACCATGCAGGTGGATAGAATTTCCAGGCCATCAATCCTGACAAGTCACTAAAACTGTCTGCATAAGTAAAATGAATGGTTAGGTCTTAAAGTAGGAAGCAGAACTCTCCACGGAAATCTCATTTCCGATCCATCCCTTGTGACAATTCTGCCTGGTAATAAGCCCTCTGGATGGTGTCAGTTTCAGCAGATTTACAGCTTTTCGTGGAATAGTATGGTTTAATATTATACTAACATATAAAACACAGAGCTACTTTAACAACGTTTACATAATATAGATCCTCGATCTGTTCTGTGCTTTTGGCTCCCAGCAACCATTCCTAGCAATGAATAACAATTATGCATAACAAGATTGTCATTGGTATAATCCCCCACTCTGAACCTTAGCGTCCAAAAGATGGGGTATCAGCATGAATTCCTCTAGGCTCAATTACCAGCTTAGTACTTGTAGCGCTGCCACCAACCAGGAATTCCAGTGCCTAGTACACTCCAGTCCCCCCGCAAAACCTTGCCCGGGGACCCTCAAGACCCAGTCCCTCTGGATCTTAACACAAGGAAAGTAAATCCTTTCCTTCACCGTTGCTTCTCCCAGGCTTCCCCTCCCTGGGTTACCCTGGAAGATCACTGTGATTCAAACTCCTTGAATCTTAAAACAGAGAGGAAAATTCACCTTCCCCCCTCCTTCTCTCTCCCCCTCCCAGACTCTCCCTGAGAGAGAAAGTAATCCTAACACAGAGAGAAAATTAACCTTTCTCTCCCCCTTCCCTCCTTTCTCCCCACCAATTCCCTGGTGGATCCAGACCTAGTCCCCTGGGGTCTCACCAGAATAAAAAAACAATCAGGTTCTTAAACAAGAAAAGCTTTTAATTAAAGAAAGAAAAAACAGTAAAAATTATCTTTGTAAATTTAAGATGGAATGTGTTACAGGGTCTTTTAGCTATAGACACTGGGAATATCCTCCCAGCCTAAGTATACAAGTACCAAAGTGAAATCCTTTCAGCAGAATACAAATTTGAACTCCTTCCAGCCAAATACACATTTGCAAATAAAGAAAACAAACATAAGCCTAACTCGCCTTATCTACCTAGTACTCACTATTCTGGATATATAAGAGACTGTATCAAAGAGATTGGAGAGAAACCTGGTTGCACGTCTGGTCCCTCTGAGCCCCCAGAGTGAACAACCACCAAAAACTAACAGCACACACAAAAACTTCCCTCCCTCAAGATTTGAAAGTATCCTGTCCCCTGATTGGTCCTCTGGTGAGGTGACAGCCAGGCTCACTGAACTTGTTAACCCTTTACAGTCAAAAGAGATATGAAGTACTCCTGTTCTATTAACCCTTAACTATCTGTTTATGACACGCCCCCCAAATTGCTGACAGTGTGGAACCACACTTGCAGTGATTTCTCCCTAGAACTTTAGAATAAACAGATTAATAAACACATACACCTTTTCATATACTACTAATTATGTAAAACTACAAGATTATTTACATTGTAAGGACAATTTTTAACCAGTTGATTCTGGGAAACTTTCACGGGAGAGTGCATCAACTCCTTGATCTGTTGCCGCTGCAGACGTTCCAGGGTTGTGGAGAGGTTCACCTCTTCCACGCCACTGTCACTTTTCCCTTCATAGTAGACACCGTCAGACCACTCAGCGTCATCTCCTTCCTGGGCTGTAAACTGACAAATCTGTAAGCCTCTGGAATAAAAGGGCTTGAGAGAATTAACGTGGTATACTCTGGGCTTTAGGGAGGAATTGGGAAATGCTATGAGGTACTTAATAGCTCCCAGGCGCTCTTGGACTGTGAATGGCCCTTCCCATGATGCTTCCATTTTATGGGCCTGTTGCGCCTTCAAGACCATAACCTGGTCTCCTACCTTGAAGGAACGCTCTCTGGTATGTCTATCATACCAGGCCTTTTGCTCTTTTTGAGCATCCCTTAGGTTTTCTTTAGCGCGGGCTAAAGAGTGTCGGAAGGTGTTTTGTAGGTTGCTTACAAAGTCTAGGATGTTAGTTCCTGGAGAGGGTGTAAACCCCTCCCATTGCTGCTTCACCAACTGTAATGGCCCTTTAACCTCGTGGCCATACACAAGTTCAAACGGTGAAAACCCTAAACTGGGATGTGGTACAGCCCTGTAGGCAAACAGCAACTGCTGCAACACTAGGTCCCAGTCACTGGAGTGTTCATTGACAAATTTACATATCATGGCCCCCAAAGTTCCATTAAACCTTTCGACCAGGCCATTGGTTTGATGGTGGTAGGGGTGGCAACCAAGTGATTCACCTCATGAGTCTCCCACAGTTCTTTCATGGTCCCTGCCAGGAAATTAGTCCCTGAATCCATAAGGATGTCGGAGGGCCAACCTACCCTGGCAAAAATGTCTGTTAGGGCCTAGCACACAGTTTTAGTCCTGTTGTTGCGTGGAGCTACTGCTTCCGGCCATCGGGTAGCAAAGTCCACGAAAGTCAGTACGTACTGCTTCCCTCTGAGGGTCTTTTTCGGGAAAGGACCCAGAATATCCACAGCTACTCGCTGAAATGGGACCTCAATTATGGGGAGTGGCAGGAGAGGGGCCTTGACCTGGTCTTGGGGCTTTCCCACTTTTTGGCACACCTCACAAGACCGGACATACTTGGCAACATCCTTGCTCATCCCCTCCCAGTGGAAGGACTTCCCCAACCGGTCTTTGGTTCTGTTCACCCCAGCATGGCCACATGGCCCATCATCCGATCATGGGCTAAGCTTAAGAGCTTTTCCCTGTACTTAGTTGGAACCACCAACTGTTTTTATGGATGCCAGTCTTCCCGGTGTCCACCATAAAGAGTCTCCTTATATAAAAGCCCTTGTTCTATAACAAACCGGGATTGGTTAGAAGAGCTGAGAGGTGGTGGGGTGCTCCATGCCGCCGCCCAAGCTTTCTGAAGGTTGTCATCTGCTTCCTGCTCAGTCTGGAACTGTTTCCTGGAGGCTGGAGACACCAGTTCTTCCTTAGACTGTGGACTTGGGCTTGGTCCCTCTGGAAGCGATGTAGGTGATGGGGTTGTTTTCGTGGCTGGTGAACTGCTCTCCGCTGGTGCACCAGGTGGTATTTCAGGCTCTGGCTGAGCCTCTTGGGTATGGTGGTCTGCTGCTTCTGCCAGTTCAGGCTCGCTGGCACCCTCTGGCTTGGGTTGAAGATGCGTTTGCAAGCGCTGGTGTCAGTGCTGGCAATGGTTCTGGTGCTGGTTGCGTTTCCAGGTCCAGGTCTGGGACTGGAAGTACTGTGGCTTTTGCAGTCATTAGCAGGGGATCCGGGTCCACTACCTCTGTCTGGGTCTCTGCTAACACAGACGGGGCCTCTGTGGATGGTTCAGGAACAGGGATGGGTCTGGAGGCTTGCCTGGCTTGTAACCATTCCCACCCTCTTGGCCCGCTTTACCTGGTTGGCCAAGTCTTTCCCCAGTAGCAGGGGATGGGATAATTGTCATAGACTGCAAAAGTCCACTTTCCTGACCAGCCTTTGTACTGGACAGGCAGTTCAGCTGTAAGTAAGTCTACAGCTTGTAACATGAAAGAGTAAATTGTCACTTGGGCCTTTGGGTTGATGAATTTGGGGTCCACTAAGGATTGGTGTATAGCTGACGCTTGTGCCCCCGTGTCTCTCCACGCGGTAACCTTCTTTCCGCCCACTCTCAAAATTTCCCTTCGCTCCAAGGGTATTTGAGTGGCATCTGGGCCTGGGGATCTTTGGTGTGATGGTGGTGTAATGAGCTGCACTCGGTTGGGGTTCTTGGGGCAGTTGGCCTTTATATGTCCCAGTTAATTACACTTAAAGCATCGCCCAGCTGACTGGTAACTGAGCCGAGGTGGGTAACTGGAGATTGGTGAGGTGAGAGAATAGGGAGTCGGTGGCTTTCCTGGGGTTGCAGGTGGGGTCTTGGGTTGCCCTCGGGTATAGGGTTTATTGTCGGTGTGACCCCTTTGATATTCGCTCCCCTTGATAGTAGCTTTTTTCTTTTCTGCCACTTCCACTCATCTGGCTCCAATTTCCCCCACCTCAGTGACAGTTTTGGGCTTCCCATCTAGGATGCACCTTTCTGTTTCCTCCCGAACACCCTCTAAGAACTGCTCCAATTGTATTAGGAGGTGCATGTCGTCCAGAGATTTAACATTGGCTCCTGATATCCAGGCATTATAATTCTTTCCAATGTGGTATGCGTGTCGGGTGAATGACACATCTGTTTCCACCTTCGGGCTCTGAACCTCTGACGGGCATGCTCAGGTGTTAGCCCCATTCTGATTCTGGCCTTGGTTTATAATCATTCATGTTCTCCTTAGGCATTTCAGCCACCACCTCTGCTAGGGGTCCACTGAGCAGTGGCCTCAGCTCTATCATGTACTGGTCTTCAGAGATGCTGTACCCATGGCAGGTCCTTTCAAAATTTTCTAGGAAGGCCTCAGTGTCATCACCTGCCTTGTAGGTGGGAAATTTCTTGGGATGTGGAACAATAACTGGAGAAGGGTTGTTAGGGTTGGCTGTGTTATTCTATTTAGCCTGTGCTAATTCCAGTTCATGCTTTCTCTCTCTTTCCCTCTCTTTTTCTTTTATCTCCAGCTCTCTCCTGTGGGCAGCCTCTCTTTCTCTTTCTCTCGGCTCCATTTCTTTTTCTCTCAGTTCCATCTCTTTTTGTTTTATTTCTAGTTCTTTTTGTTTCTTTTCCATGTCTCGCTTGTGGTCTGCGTCTTTGATTTGTGCCTCTGCCTCCAGTTTTGTCCTTTCTTGTTTCAGGGTGTCCTTGGTAGTCATGGTTTCTGCTTTCTTGTATTGGGGTGCCTTCTGGTGTTTACTGCCTGAAATGCTGCTTTTCTGTTGCCTTCTTCGGATTGCTTAGCAACAGAGTCTTTTTCTTTTTTTAACTCCTTCTGCCTAGCTATTCCCGACAGAGTTAGAAAGAAAAAAACCATTCATTTGCAAATGTGTTTTGCTGGTGTATGGTGACTCACAACTGGAGTCCCTTTGTTTTAACAAAGATCCTTGTTAAACCCTAATGCCTTTGCCTTCAGAGTACTCAGAAAGGAGAGACCAAAAAAACTTGCAGACCTTTGCTTTTAAAAGCAATCTCCTCTAGCCTGCTTTACACACTGCTAGCAGAGAAAGAGAAAGAGAAAAAATCCTGCTGGCTTTGTTTCTAAATCCAAACCTCAGTCTGCCTGCAGATAGCTAGCAGGGAGAGAAATAAAACCTCACTGGGTTTTGGATTCTATCTTATCTGTCTATCCCACACGCTGCACACCAATGTCATTGGTATAATCCCCCACTCTGAACCTTAGTGTCCAAAAGATGGGGTACCAGCATGAATTCCTCTAAGCTCAGTTACCAGCTTAGTACTTGTAGCGCTGCCACCAACCAGGAATTCCAGTGCCTAGTACACTCTGGTCCCCCCAAAACCTTGCCCGGGGACCCCCAAGACCCAGTCCCTCTGGATCTTAACACAAGGAAAGTAAATCCTTTCCCTCACCGTTGCCTCTCCCAGGCTTCCCCTCCCTGGGTTACCCTGGAAGATCACTGTGATTCAAACTCCTTGAATCTTAAAACAGAGAGGAAAATTCACCTTCCCCCCTCCTTCTCTTTCCCCCTCCCAGACTCTCCCTGAGAGAGAAAGTAATCCTAACACAGAGAGAAAATTAACCTTTCTCTCCCCCTTCCCTCCTTTCTCCCCACCAATTCCCTGGTGGATCCAGATCCAGTCCCCTGGGGTCTCACCAGAATAAAAAAACAAAGAATCAGGTTCTTAAACAAGAAAAGCTTTTAATTAAAGAAAGAAAAAACAGTAAAAATTATCTTTGTAAATTTAAGATGGAATATGTTACAGGGTCTTTCAGCTATAGACACTGGGAATACCCTCCCAGCCGAAGTATACAAGTACCAAAGTGAAATCCTTTCAGCAAAATACAAATTTGAACTCCTTCCAGCCAAATACACATTTGCAAATAAAGAAAACAAACATAAGCCTAACTCGCCTTATCTACCTAGTACTCACTATTCTGGACATATAAGAGACTGTATCAAAGAGATTGGAGAGAAACCTGGTTGCACGTCTGGTCCCTCTGAGCCCCCAGAGTGAACAACCACCAAAAACTAACAGCACACACAAAAACTTCCCTCCCTCAAGATTTGAAAGTATCCTGTCCCCTGATTGGTCCTCTGGTGAGGTGACAGCCAGGCTCACTGAACTTGTTAACCCTTTACAGTCAAAAGAGACATGAAGTACTCCTGTTCTATTAACCCTTAACTATCTGTTTATGACAAAGATATATATATATAGTATTACAGAGAGACGGAAGCAACTACAGTTCCTGCATAGAAAATCTGGTAGTTAACTTTCCATGTGAATGATGGGATACTGGATTGCTTTGTTTGTTTAAAGTGTAATCTCTCTGGGGCTGGCTTCTTCCTCTTTGAAACAGTATTTCCATTTTAGGAATAGCACTGACATCCCCTTCTACCCAATAACCAAAAATAATCAAAGCCCTATCCTAAGCAAAGGTTTTACCTCTAAAACGAGACATGCCAGAGATTCCATCAGGTCCATTCGGGGCTTTGCTGTTAATTTTATATGAAAAGCATTCAGGTACTCTAGTGATGGGCAGCAGTATATAACCCATATGCAGATCATCTGTTACTCCATTCTCAGTGGGTCCTCGGGTGGTACTGTATTAAAAATAATAAATAAGGACTATGAGCTACAGTTTTAAGCAGTTATGTGTAATGTACAGTAAGCTGTGTAATGATGGTGCCCAATGAAATTAAATCCAATAGAAGGAAATCAAAGAGATTTGGAAGAGAACACTTTCTTTGTGAGAGGGGAAAATAAACAGAGAGGGAATGTAGAGGCAGGATTCTCCATTGTGCTGTAACATATTCATTCATTTACACCAGTAAATCAGAATAGCATTTTATATTGGCTTTGCAGTTAGTCTGCACAGGGGTAAATGGTTACACAAGGAGCAGGGCTACAGAGAATTGAGCCGTGAGCATGCAGTGAGAGGTCAGGATTGCCAGGTGGCCATATCACAAAGCCCTCCCTCCCACAGTTGTCTCCCAGATTGGCAGTCTCTGAGCAGATGGAAATGATTGAAGTGTCCAGCAATCCTCCACCCCCAGAAGTGGTTCCTGCAAAACAGGGTTCAGTAGCATAGAGTGTAAGCCTGTTGTATGACTAAAGAGAGGATTTCAGTCCCCACAGTTATCTTTATGGCAGAAAATGATCTAAGGCAGGAAGTGTAACGTCACCCCCACAAAACGGTGATCTAAACAAGTCTATGCAGATGGATCGGAGCCAGGGGCAGCATTGTAGAGAGAGAGGGGCAATCCAGGGCAGGGGAGAGGGCTAGTCCTGATGTGTAATTAGGAAAAGACTTTGTTCATGTTATTTTGTATAACAACATTGGTGAAGCATATGGGTCGGTGCCGAGTCTGGAGCTAATAGAGGTGACTTTAATCTTTCTCCATGGAGCAAATCATTAACCCCTTCAAAGAATGTTCTTCGACTCTGTTTGATTGGTTCAGTGGTCTCCAACCTTTTTGTGGCCAGTAGCACATTCATGTTTTCAGAAGAGTATGGTGGGCACCAACAATTTTTCAAGGCTTATTTTGTATTTGTACATTAAATAATACGAGAAACATCATATTTAATATTACATAATATATGAATCCATGAGATAAAAAGGCTAATTTTACATGTAAAAGGTATTAATTAAATTATTCGGCAATTACTCTTTCACCTTACCATGTGAATTTGCTCTTTTTTATCTATCTGTAAGAAAAATTAAGGAGTTTTTACAAAATAAATATCATAAACAGTTTTCATCTTATTTATTTTAAAAAAGTAAAACATTGTTGAACTGCTGGTCCAAATATATTTATTATTCTTACTTTAACATAGAATGAAGCCTGCAGCCCCGGAGTTCTCTGTCCCCGGCAGGCCCGGGGCCGCAGTTTCTCTCCGACTTAAGCCACAGCCCCGCGCCTGCCAGGGACAGAGAACACCGGCAGCCGCAGCCTGCAGCCCCAGAGTACTCTGTCCCCAGCAGATGCGGGGCCCCGGCTTCTCTCCCCTGCTGGGCACGAGGCGGGTGCACATAAATGCCCTGGCGGGCGCCATGGCACCTGTGGGCACCACATTGGGGACCACTGGATTAGTTCAATATGCACAGTTTCAGGAAAGAAATCATTTGGACAAAAGTCTTAGTTTCACTGAGATTTCTTGGGTTCGGAGAAAAAAAATGATGGCTGAAAGTTTTTGCCAAGACTTAAATTCAAATGATTTGCATTTTCTTTTCAGATTTTTCCAGCTCCTATTGCATTTCCCTTGGACTTTATTAGAATCATAGAATATCAGGGTTGAAAGGGACATCAGGAGGTCATCTAGTCTAACCCCCTGCTCGATGCAGGACCAATCCCCAGACAGATTTTTGACCTAGGTCCCTAAATGGCCCACTTAAGTATTGAACTGTTACTAGTTTTACAAATGCTCAGAGGAACATGCAGGAAAAAAAGAGAGACATTCCCATTTCCTCATGTCTGCTCCCCACCTCTTCCCCTCCTCCCCAGTACTCAACTGATCTCTGTGTTCGCAGGACTAAAAGAGAGAATTGTTTGCCATCTAACCCTGCTGGAAAACAGGCCTCATTAAACTCACTGCTGAGAGGAGGGGTGGAGGGGATACCAGCACGTTAAATAGGTTCTCTGTCAAAACTTTCAAGGAGCTTATGTAATGTGGCATTTCTACCACAGTAGAGTTAAGAGAATGAGGAACCTATCAGCTTTTTAAGTAACCTAAACTTTGAGCAAATACAAATGTCTTGAAATTTAGGGCTATTAGGATGATTTGTGATAATGTAACTCCATTAACGGATTCACCACTATGTTAATCCCATTTTATGTCAGGATAATGGCATTAATTTCAGTTGTTACACCAGCGTAACACTGCCATAACGTGATGAATCAGGCCCTCTGTCACTTGGGTTAACTTATGGGTGCGTACTGGGACTGAAACAAACACTTTATTATTTAATAGTGCCCTGCTATTGAAAAGAGTAAGGCTTTGAGTTTCTATCCAGGTTGTACATTCCAAGTGATGATTCCTATCACATGGAGGGGGTCAAACACTAATCAGGTTAGGCCCTGCACCAGGGCAGGGGAGGGATAGCTCAGTGGTTTAAGCATTGGCCTGCTAAACCCAGGTTTGTGAGTTCAGTCCTTGAGGGGGCCATTTAGGGATCTGGGGCAACAACAAACAACAACAACAAAAACCTGTCAGGGACAGTACTTGGTCTTGCTAGTGAAGGCAGGGGACTGGATTCAATGACCAAGATCCCTTCCAATTCTTTGAGATAGGTATATCTCCACATGTGACTCTTATTATTGCCAGTACCAAGCATTGCAGCTGTATGAGTGGGAATGTACTCTACACACAGTATTCAGAATTTTTCCCTCTATTGGTTTTAATACTTGAGTCTTAGGGCCTAGAGGACTGTGTAGTTCAGGTTTTGGAAGGATGGATCTTGGACACAGAGTCTCTATCCTTAGAAGTTTTGTGGATGGTGCTTTTCCAAAGTTTCTTTAATCATCTTTAGGTTCCTTTTTCTCTCCTAGTAAGCTGTCCTCGGAAGCCAAAAAATCTTACCCTGCGCTATAGGTGAAACCACCTTATATCAAACTTGCTTTGATCCACCAGAGTGTGCAGCTCTGCACCCCCCTCCCCAGCACTTCTTTACCACGTTATATCCAAATTCATGTTCTATCGGGTCGCGTTATATCGGAGTAGATGTGTACTATGTGTCTTCATCAATTGCATGTAAATAGTCCTGAGCGGTATTCTAAAGATCACATCTTTTGAGGGCATCTGATTATCTTCCAGAACACTTTCTCACTTCTGTAAAGTTTGTGCATGGAGTCCTTTTATTTTTTTTATTTTTTGGGGGAGGGGGGGTGTCATTTCCTGACAGAGTTACCTGCAGATTACATATCTTCTTTGCTGTGTTGGGAAATATTAAAGATGAACCTGATTTCTCCAGAGAATTCCTTTTGAAATCTCCACTAGGTAGGATCTGGGAGTTTCTGCTAAGCGCTAAACAGTTACAAATGTCTGGGAGCTTTTGAGCCAAACTTTGTTCCGTGGTCTCAGTTCAGATAGACCTTTTGTTCTGTGCCAAACAGTGAAGTTTTGTTGCTGCTAAATTTTTATTTCAGCATTTTGTCCTTGCAATTCATTCAGGTTGGGCCTCTTAGGTTTCAGCTGTATCGGTGCCACAGGAACAGTTGTCCTTTGTCATCTTCCCCTCAGAAGTTCTGCAGGAGATGGTCCAGATGCAAGCAGCATTGACCGACATGCCAGGAGTGCTTTATATGGATCCACTTGCAGAAGTCTTTTTAAAGTCTTCACTGCTCTCTCCAACCCCCCATTGTTGTGGGGGTTATGTGGACTACAAGTACAATGTCCAGTGCAAACACTAGGGATATTTCAGAGGTAAATTAAGGCCCATAATCAGATATGAGGACTTCAGGAACTCCATGTCTTGCAAATATTGACTTTAGTTTATGGATGACCTGTGCCAATGAAGTCTGTATATCTGAGTCAATTCGTCTGGAGAAGTAATCAGCTATAATAATGTATGTGTGTGCTTTCCTACAAAACAAATGTGTGGCTACTTGCTGCCGAGGCCTGTAAGGCAGCTTTTTAGAAAGTAATCATTCTGGTGACTTGTTTGGGGTTTGTTTTTTGACTTGTTACATATTTCACAGTCCTCTACTAAGGTCTTAATTTGCCTACTCAGACTGGGCCTCCATACAAATTTCTTTGCTTGTGCCTTTCACTTGTTTGTACCTTGGAGTCCCTCCTGGGTTTTGGAGAGCATCTCTTTCTGAAGTACCGTAGGGATAAGAATCCACCATCCTTTCAGAAGCAAGCCATCAGCCACGTGAAGGTCATTTCAGTCCTGCCAGTATAGATGGAAGTCAATTCCTTCAACCCGACCCTCTTTGACAGAGTTGAGTCAGTTTCTGGCAAGTTTAATCCTTTAGTTTATTCATCTCAAACTTGCTAAAATCAGCTGTCAGATGCTATAATTTCTGCCAGAACAAGGTCAGTATAGACTTAGTTATATTTCACTAAAAACTTTTCTTCTTTTGGCAATTGCTCAGTTAGGGCAGTAGCTAGTGTTTGTTACTATGAAGGCTTTCCTGGATATGTATTCAGTGCTGGAAGAAAATCACATCAGCCGTAGTTGAAGTCTTTGAATCCTAGGTGAAAGATCATCCAGTGGTTTTGAACCCAATTATGACACTAACGGCTTGTGGTCTATTTCTGTGTTAAAATTCAAGCCAAGCAGATAGGCACTGAGCTGTTCACAGGCCCAAGTGAACACTAGAGCTTCCTTTCCTGCTTGAGCATACCACTGCTCTGTTTCTGCCAGGTTTCTTGATTTGAATGCAATGGGTCTCTCATCTCCTTCTGGCTTCTTTTGTGTGAGCACCGCTCCTAAACTATGTGAATATGCATCCTCTGCCACTGTTCTTGGGTGTTATTGTGCCAAAACATGTGGGAACATCCATGGATTTTAATTTATTAAATGCATTTTATCATCTCTGCTATATACCAACATATCATCTGCCTGGCAAGTCTGAGACATTCTTTTTGGAAATGTTCTGGTTCCGAGATATGCCAAATGGAAGATGACTGAAATAGTACCTTTCAAACAATGTAATGAATGTTGTTAACAGTATGTATTCTTTAACGAGAGAAATTTTGCCAGAAGCTTACTGTACCATCTAACTTTGAATTGACTTTAGCTTCTGATAACCAAGCTAATGTCTGGTCTACTGTGAGATGCATATGTCTTTCTCTGCGCTCACTTTTTTAAAGCTGTGTAAAGTAAAAACGAATCTGGGTTTTGCCATTGGGCTTTTGTATTATAACCATCCTGGCACCAATCACAGGGTTCTTCTATATGGGAAATAACCTCCATATCTTCCATTCGCTTTCATTTTTTTTTTACTTTTCTTAGCAAAGGTATAGGGAAGCAGTATGGGGTTGCGAGAGCAAAAGAAGTCACCAGTTTTATTTTGTACTCCCCTGAAGCTCTCCTAGTCCTGAGAAGATAGGTGGATATGCCTCCTGTAAAGCTTGCTTTCTGCTATTACTGCATTCCAGTTTCTCTGCTAGGTGTAGCCCTTGTATTGCTGGGAACACTAGTAAGGGAGTTGTCAGGTTCTTGTATTACATATATTCTGTTCTTTCTCCAGTTCCCAAGGAACTGGTCACAAACATCCAATGTATTGCTACTCGTCTCATATACAATTTTATTTGTTCTTTGCAATCTCCACCTTAGGATCAATTCTAATTTTTTTTTAATTTGCTGCTCCAATATCAGTTTCCATACCCGTGTACCAAGGTATTGTAAGTTCTATTGAGGGTGTCTCTGGAAGTATAGACTCATTGTCATCTGATAACACTCCCTCTTGGATTGCTGCCACTGCTCTTGGTGACCTGTATGCTATTGCAAAATGTCCCATTTTGTGGCATCTCCTACATTCTGCCTCTTTTGCATTGTTGCCAAATCTGGCTTGGTGTATTGCCACATCTTCCCCAGCTTTTCCAAGCTTTCCTGCCTATTAAGGTTCGTTAGTCTCCCACTTGCTAGTTGTGCATTGTTCTTATGTTATAAATTTGGTCTGACTTCTCCTTTCAGAGCTGTGACTTTTTTCTCTTTACTGTGTCACTACTATCTGATGCCCTCTCCCTATGCTTCTAGCAAGTAAGTCACACTACTGTTTCTTTATGGTTTCTTACATTCTCACTTTGCCTGTACCTTTTGCTAGTGCGAGATCTGGGTCTAAATGAAGCCGTGCCGATAACTTTGTATCTCTTATACCAGCAACTGTTCTCACTCCAGTTAGTCCTCCTTTTAATGTTCCATATTTACAATGTTCAAGCAAGACTATGAACTGCAATAATAAAAGTCTCTGCTGTTTTCCCTTTTTCCTGGCATCTCCTGTTAAATTGGCCCTTTCATATATAATACTCCATCTGCCTATGAAATAGGCATCAAACGCCTCTTTCAATCTGAAGTATTCTTTCTTTTCCTCATCAGTGAGGGGTAGGGCACATAGGATATCGTCAGCAGCATCACCCATGGCAAATATCAGGGCATTTATCTGGCATTGTTGTGCTTTCGCAGGTAAACCAGAAGCCATCCAGAAACACTCAGATCTTCGGCTCTAGGAAGGTCAGCTGCCTGAGTTGCCAAAATTAAACTTCTCTAAGAGAGCCATTTGTGCTATGGACTTCATTACTGCGGTGAACCCAAGCTCTGTTTCCTTCCGGCTGCTGCTTTTATGTATCTTCTCCCTGATTTTCCACTTTCCCCACACTCACCTCTCTGGAGGTCTGTTCTTTCCTTTATTCCTTCTTTGGGGAGAGGGATTCACTCATTCTTGGCACTAGTAGGGTGAGGTTATAACCCAAAGAGCCAAGCTTTAAACAGTAACTAACTAGGAAGTTCCTCTGTTTATTAAGCTCTCCGCTGCAACATATCCTGGTCCTCTCTGGTAACTTTGTAGGTCTAGGACTCTATAAAGACTTCACACTATACACCCCACGATGCATTGCACATCTCAGAATATGAGGATAGCAAAGAAGCTATACAACTGCTAGACTCAGAACAGGTTATTTAATTTAATGCTGAGGGAACATAAACTGTGGAGGGGGAATGATGGTGTGGGTTACTCGAAAATCACAATTAAAAAGCAACTGTGTTGGAAACCTCTGAAACTGTAAACTGAGGAGTAAGAGATGGGGAACTTGTTTAGTTTGAGTAATTGGAAAAGGTTTGATCACTAGCCATGGTCCAGTGCATATACCAATGCAAATGTTCTACCTTGTCTTTCCTGTATTAGTTTAGTTCCCATATTTCCATACAGCCCGATTCTCCCTTTGGGGCAAACACTCAAATAATGGTAAGGAAACTCTGGGGTTCTATTATACCATTCCATCAGGTCTCTAGAGTTTACCCTCCATGGATTTGGCAGGATGTGAGACTCCTCAGACCTCTGGATGTCCCAAGACCCAAGAGGAAATCCCATGAGTCTGAAGCCATCTTTTGAGTGTCAAGTCATTCTTGTAAGTCCACAATGATTGCAAATTAGTCCTTGGGTTCACAGCTCAGCTCTCTCAGAGCCTCATGCTCTGGGGCTGCAGATAGGGACAGTATGGATAATATTTTATAGCTTTGAGGGAATATGTGAAGTAAATAAAGCATCTCCAGGCACCCATTCCTTACCTGGGCATCCACCCTAGAAAGGAAAATATATCACACAGTACTATAGAAGGGACATCTCATCCCTCCTTACCACAAATACACACCCACGCAGACCCATCCAGTCCTAAAAACACCCCAAAAAGCCTGGAGTGAAGACAGAAGGGCTCTACAGCCTTCCCAGAAGGAAAACAAGTCTGAGCTCTCATGGAGCCAGGGAGGAGCAACTGCCAAAGACTCCTCATGGAGAACACACAGCCAGCAGCTCCTTTCTGTTAATAGAAAGGGAACATCCACTCTAGTGCCTGTGCAGATCTCAACTGCCAGCCGTATGGCCTGGTGTGTGTGTATGGGTAGACAACGCACCTACATGAGCAGTAATTAAACCAAATAGTATCCAACAGTGTTTTAGATTGTGTCTGTAGTTGTGCTCACTTTAACAGTTCAGTGATTGCTTAAATCTGAGCTTTTATTCGGCATTGTCACAGACTATCCTCTGCCACAGACTACTTGGAACAAGTTGTCTTGGAGAATTGACTCTTCAGCCACTCCTCATTTAGAAGCCAGATTTTCTGGATGGTGAATAGCATATGCATGTCCTAGCTTTATTTCTGTCAAACTGCGATTTTTGTGTCTGGGCTGGGGGGAAGAGGGGAGATAAATTATTGTTTAATTTAAAGCAGCTACAGTAATCTACTCGAGACTGCCTTGCATTGTAATATGGCTGTTGTAATGTAGGGATCCTATTCTGGCGGACATACGAATGAATGAATAAATTATTGGCATCAAGCACTTTTGTCATTGTGTAAAAACAAGAAAATGACTATTTGTCCCATATAACAAATCTAGCTGGATTCCAGCACTAAATCTCTCTCACAGGCAAAGGTCCATGGAGCTATGAAAGGCAGGTTTTCTAGTGGTAGATTTTGTGTGTGTTTTGTGTTTGTGTCTGGGATCTTAACTAGTAACTGTATCTAAATCTGTAGGTCTAATATCGACTCAAGATCAGTTTTATCATTAAAGCTACCAGTCATTGTTCCTTTAAATCCTCGCAGTATGTATACACAAGCACACACATGGTCTATGAGGATTTAAGGAACAATGACTGGTTGGTTTAATGATAAACTGACCTTGAGTTGATATTAGAACTACACATTCAGATACATTTTCAGACTCTATTAGCTTATTGTTTTGTTTTCTAGGTAAATAGTAGGTTCTCTCCTATCCAAGTTCTTGGAGTGGCAGGGAAATTGCATGGCAAATCTTGCTGTGACTTTAGCATGCTAATTACTGTGCTGTATTCTCTGGGCTAGAGCCTCAGCTGGTGCAAATGATGGCAGTTCCACTGTGCTTGTTTACACAGTTTGGGAGTCTGCCCTTCTGCATTTCTATAACTGTTCATACTCCCAATCTGCGAGAGAGAGAAGCGCAGTGTGTTTCTGGTGCTCAGAATGCTGCAAGAGTTGTGTTACAGTGACTATGGTGATCTGACTGTCACATACAAGTACAAGGTGAAAAGGGGGCCACTAAAACAAAATGGATGCTGTTCACTTAGGAATTACACTTGCGAATCCACTGTGTTTGACACTAGTTTTGTGACATTAGACTTTGAAGAATTATAAGCAGCAGCATCCAATTCAGCAGAATTTTTTTCTGCTCCTACTTGTAAGAATCTTTTGTCTTATTTCTTCCTGAAAAACTGGCTAACTATTCTATAGCCACTGTATCTCTTGCTAACAGCATAAGATATATGTGACCTGATAGCTGGTATAATGCAGCATGTTTGCTGATCCATTCACCAATTTATGTGTTTTAGTAATAACTGTAAATCTGACAGTCCCCACATCCACATGTAGCACGCACCTGTGGTTTCTATCAGCCCTGGCTCTGAGCAGAGGGATAAGGGAGGGTTGAGAAACCAAATAATAAACCATGAGTGGCTGATTAACAGGGTTGTGTTTCAGTCGAGGATTTACGAGGGCATAAGAAAGCCTGACAGTAAACTTTGAGTGGTTCATAAAACATTGCACTGGAGCTGATTCAGGTATGCAACCAATAAACCACATACTGCTAGCTCTCAAACAATTCAGCATTCTTAAACAACTCTTACACACAATTATTTACTTTAGTAAATCTTCACATCAAAGCTTATATACATAATATTTAATATATATGTATGAAAAGGTTCAGAAAAGGGCAACAGAAATGATTAGGGGTATGGAATGGCTTCCATATGAGGAGCGATTAATAAGACTGGAACTTTTCAGCTTGGAAGAGAGACAGCTAAGGTGGGATATGATAGAGGTCTATAAAATCATGACTGGTGTGGAGAAAGTAAATAAGGAAGTGTTATTTACTCCTTCTCATAACACAAGAACTAGGGGTCACCAAATGAAATTAATAGGCAGCATGTTTAAAACAAACAAAAGGAAGTATTTTTTCGCACAACGCACAGTCAACTCGTTGATCTCCTTGCCAGAGGACGCTGTGAAGGTCAAGACTATAACAGGGTTCAAAATGAACTAGGTAAGTTTATGGAGGACAGGTCCATCAATGGCTATTAACCAGGATGGGCAGGCATGGTGTCCCTTGTCTCTGTTTGCCAGAAGCTGGGAATGGACGACGGGATGGATCATTTGATAATTACCTGTTCTGTTCTTTCCCTCTGGGGCACCTGGCATTGACAACTGTCGGAAGACAGGATACTGGTCTAGATAAAATTTTGATCTGAGCCAGTAGGGCCATTATTATGTACATACACATCAAATTCTACATGTATCGAATGCAGTGTTTATATAAAATAAGGACTTTGCTGTTGATATGGATTTTGCATAGAGGACACTCAGATACTATACTGATGGACAGCACTATAAAACCGTAAGACACATAGAACTCAATCCCCATTAGAGAGAGTGAGTGTGTTGTGCAATACATAATGAAGTGATCATGTAGATAGCGATACATAACTTAAACAGCAACCAACCATTTACAAGTAATTGTGAAAGAGGCAAACAAGAGCATTATCACTACAGGTGTTGAATAAATTGCATTTAATGTTTAAACATCTAGGGTAAAGTGTTGTATTGGCTGTAGGAGTGACATTGCTCTCTGCTGAGTGGCCTGCCGAGAGGAGGATAACGTAATGCAAGCGGTTACTGACGTTCTTCTTTACTTGAAGCGGTAAAGCCCTGTGGTTTTGGAGCAGAACCACCAGTTAGGGTTGCCAACCCTCCAGGATTGGCCTGGAGTCTCCAGGAATTAGAGATTAATCTTTAATTAAAGATTATCTCATGGGGTTAAGTCACCAGGAATATGTCCTACCAAAATTGGCAACCCCGGTGCCAGTCGTGGCTTCCCAAGAATGAATGAGAAAGTGGGTGGGTGGGTGGTAATTGTGTCCTGTGTGTGCAGATGTTTCTTCATTAGATTGGCACCTGACTGCTGTGTTTGAAGTACAGTGAACCTCAAAAGTTCAAGATAAACTTTGTCTAATGGATGGAGAAAGTGTAATTTACTAGCTTTGTGTCTATGAGTGAGTAAATGGTATTCTGTCGTCTCTGGCAACAGAAGATATAGGGCCTGCTACTGCTACCAACTTCAGCATGCTGAGATTTTAAAGACAGAATATAATCTAATCTGTCTCTCTATCAAACAGGTCATCGAGGTCCATCATGACAAAGGATCTCTCGCAGAAAAGCATTCAGTCTTGATTTGTCTTTTAAGATCAAGTGGTAAAGGCCTAATTTTTTGGAATTGAAGGAGCAGGGTTCTAGCCAAGCCTCCACTAGGATGTGTGTGTCGTTTAGATAGTAGTTGTGTCTGCGGCCACAGCACTTGGATTCTTTATAGTAAGTAAATTCTGGCACTCTTGGAGTTTGGGGAGAAGGCTGAACTAAATGACTGAGGACATCGAATCTGTCCCAGCAGTCAGATTCAGTACTCTGATGTATTTTAATGCGGTGGTGATCCCATTAGAAGAGATTTCTTTTGCTTTCGCAGAAGCTTCAATACGCACACATACACACACACACTCATAGGTGCCAACCCTGTGGGTGCTCCGGGGCTGGAGCATCCACGGGGAAAAAGTGGTGGGTGCTCTGCACCCACCGGCAGCTCCCCAACCTGCCCCAGCTCACCTCCGTCTCTGCCCCGGAGCATGCCACTGAATCCTGCTTCTACTCCCTCCTTCCCAGTGCTTGTGCCACCAAACAGCTGTAAGCGGTGGGAGGGAGGGGGAGGAGAAAGAACGTGGTGTGCTCGGGGAAAAGGCAGGGCCGAAGCAGAGATTTGAGGAGGAGTCCAACAGGGGCAGGGAGGGGGTGGGGCACGAGCACCCACCGGCGCCAAGGAAAGTTGGCGCCTGCGCACACACTTGGTTTATTTCTTATGTATTGTTAAGTCATGCTTAGGTGGGGAAAACAGAAAATTCACAACCACTGATGCTTCAACTTATTGCTAACTCAGATGCTGAAAACAGGTCTATTCAAAATGAGATGCCCTATTAGCCTGTGCATTCTCATGCTTGAAGGTACGAGTAACTCATAGACTTCACTGGGGATTACTTGTGTCCTGTGATGGAGTGCTAGGGCTTTTCAGTGAACCATTGAGTTCTGATTTGTGGGTGGGTGGGTGGGGGGGTGTTAGTTCTGTACTGGGTCTTTATGTGAACAGAAGGTTTTTTCTGCTAAATAAAAACAACTTTTCCTTCACTTGAACAGCATATTTATTTAAAACCAGTAAAAAGCCACAGAGACAATGTCCATAGGGAAAAGAAAATATTTCTAGACCTGTTTCTTCCCTTCAGATAACAACTCTTCCTGAAATGCTGTTTAACTAAACTGGGTGCTTGTGGGATGCCGAAATTCCCCCTTTTTTCACTATAAATCATTCAGCTTTCCAAGCTAAGTCTGACTGGGGGAAGCATGCATCACCAGTGCGGTATTTCCTGAATACTAATGCTAATAATAATAGAACAGGGCCCAAATGTACACTAAGCCACTTGTGACTTCAGTTAGCGGCATAATAACCAGGTCTGTATAACCTCTGTCTTTATTTTGATACTGCTGACATGATGTCAGAAGGGATGAGAGCCTGCCAAGAACTTCTGAATGTATTCACTCCTCCACCCCTTCTTTCTTCTGCTAAGCAAAGGAACAGCACAGAGCACTCGGTGAGCCCAAGTAACATGTGGTCTCTAGAAGGCTTCACTAGACCTAACAAAGGGCTCCACTGTGACTTTAGTCACACCCTTGAGTAAGGTGTGTAAGCTGCACTAACCTAGATTTAACCCTTGGAGGTGCTGTGCCTGAGACCCATCTGAGACGCAATTTTTCCCCTGTTTCCAGGAGGTGTTAATTCATTACTGGCCTGCATTGGGAGCTATCAGCTATCCTGTTCACCCCCTGACCAAGCTCTACTACTCTGGCTAGCAATCAGGAACCTGCATCTGTCCATTCCCCGCCCAGCAGAGGGACGAGTAGCAGGTGAGCAGCCTTTCTTTCTCCTTTATACCTTGTTCCAAGGTCCAGGTAGCCTGTGTAGGAGTATGAAGGGAGGGTCTTACTCCCTTTCTGTGGGTGCATAGTCTACATCACAATCTAGCCCCATTTAAATACATTCAGATCCATCAATCTGCTATTATCACAAAGAAAATAAGAATAAGTCTTCACAACATAGTGGTGGAGGAACATGGGGTAACAGATATGAAGAATGGAAGCTAGAAATGTAGATGCAGAAGACGGGACAGGACCCTGCAGAACTTCGGAGTTCAGGGAAAAGCCATGAGAGCTTTTCAAAGGTTACTAAGCCTTTAGAGAATAACCATGAAAGGATAGGTAGAGATTATTTGGATCTGCACACACTTGAAGTGTGAGATCCTTAACTGCTCACAGAGCTACGTCATAATTGCTACAATCCTCAGTTCTGCCTATGAAACCGTTACCCTAAGGAGACAGACTTAGATATAGTGTATATTGAAATGAAGTAACAGTTTCATGGTAATTGATATTGTTTTGTGACACATCAGTTACAGTTTCTGCCTTGTTAAACACTTTTAAAGCTGCTTCAGTGAGCACAGCTTCCCTTCCAGGACCTCTGGGAACCCTAGGTTTATTAATCTTTGCAGCCATGGTTGGGAATGCTGAATAGTTTCAGATTTCTCATTTTTGCCTAAGCAGTGGGCATCTTCATGGTAAAGTCAAAAAAGCAATTGTGGACATAATCTTATGAGCTAGTTTGAAAACCCTACACACATTCACATGCATCTTTGTGCATATTTGCTGTTCCTATAATTATTAAATTCAGACTAGAAAGACACAGTGGAGCTTGATTTTAGTGATAATTTGCCTATATAGATTAAAGAAAATTACTCTTCAGTGCTATTTGATGTGCATGCTCCAAAATTATAGGGCCTGATCCAAACCCAATGAAGTGAGTGGGAGTTTTTTAGTGGGCTATGGATCTGTACTGATCAGTGGGGAATCTGCTTGTAAAGATCAGATTAGAAATGGTTTCTCTGATATTTTCAAGGGTAGTGGGGAAAAAATCATGAGAACCACTCAACGACAAATAAAGAATGTTAGAGCTAATGGATGTACCACCGAGAGTTGCTAAAAACCTACCTTACCTGCCTTGGTTTTACAATGCCTAGCAAAACTTGCTGTGTTCTTGTAAGATGAAGGTTTTGCTTGTGTGTGTGTGTGTGTCTGGTTTGAAAAGTTCTCTTGGATCAGGTGTTGGGCAATCTGGTTTGATTGTATCATAATGAGCACTAAGTCATTTCCTATAACAGGATTCCGCTGTCATATTGTGGGGTTTGACAGAATAAAGGAGCTGTTCGGAAATAAAATCGGGCACTTGCTATTTATACAAAACAAAAATGTGTGCGTATTCTCTTCTTTCTATTTCTTGGGGCAGTACATGATTTATGAGTCTGTCTCTGTCCTTTGTCCGTTTCCTTCATCGTGAAGATTCCAGTTAATGACACTCCACATGTGATTAATAGAAAGCGTTATGACAATGAAAATGAAGCCTCGGCACCCTACTTAGCAGTCACACGGCTGCTCCAGAACAATAGCAGTGGGGTGGAAAACTGCAAAGTGATAACTTAGACGTGAAATATTATTTGCAAACTTTCAGCTGAATAACTCCAAAGGAAAATGAGATTTATTTCAGTAAGTACATGGGTGGTATTGAGTTTAAGGTTACGTGCCAAGGCTGGAAGCCAGCTTGCCAGAAATAGTGATGGGTCCAAGCTTTTAAGGCAAACTTACTGCTGTGCCATGGAATTGCCACTTTCCTTATTCTATGTTTAAAAATAGATCCCTTACAGGCTTCTGTTATAGTATGATCCATTCAGTAATTTGCATGGCATTCCATATTTTAGCGTGTGAGTAAGTTGGGAAGAGGTGGGAGGGAGGAAAGACACACTGCCTGATCCGGATTCTCCTGCCTCTTCAGTTCATTTAATTCAGTATGGTTAAAGCATCGTAATGCGGACAGATGGGTGTTTCACAGATGTACATTCTCTAGCACTTGTTTCCACAGTGCTACGTTGAGGCATTACCAGCCACCATCTGGCTGAGTGTGTGAGAAGGGGCAGAGGGCAGATGCATTCTGCTTGTGGAGGACAAGCAGTCAAAAGGGATGAGTGACGGGGTAGTGCGAAGACCTTGTGCTCTGGGGGTGAAAGCACCAGAATTCCAGCTGTCCTGTGCAGGTGCACAAGAGGGGAGAGGAAAGGAGATGGTTGAATCATCCTTTGTGCAAGGGGCAGGCGGAAACTGGAACTTTGTTTCATTACCAGTAACAAAACCAGAGCATTCCCTTCAGACTGCTCCGTTTCTGGTTTTGATCCACTCTGTTTTACGCATTGAATTCTGCAGATACACTTACAGGATTAACTGCTGAGAGCCTGATTCTCATCTTTCACCAGTTTGATGTCACTGGAACTCCACTGACCTCGGTTTGTACTTGTGTGAGAGGAGAATCTGGCCCAGAAATGCCAAACCTTTGTTATAGCACAATGGGGCCCCAGTCCTGGCTGGGGACTCTTGTGCTACTGGAATGCAAATAACACAGCACTAACACTGGCACAGCTCCTGATGCAGCACTCTTTACTTGGTCAAAACTCCCATTGCAATCAGTGGATCTTTTCTCTCCCCTCTCCCCCCCCCCCCCGCCCGCGTAAGGCCTTCACATAGAAATTTCAGCTTACACATGAACTCTTTGGGCCTGTTCTGTTTGTACGGTGCTTAGTGCAGTAGACTGCTGTCCCAGGGCTAGGCTCCTAGGTGCTAAGGTAAACCAAATAGGTGATTGCGAAAGGCATTTAAAGAATCTGTGGGCCTGATTGTGGAATCCCTACTCCCATCGATGGGCAGTTACGCAAACAGTCCCAATTGGCTCAGAGGAGAATGTCCTCACCACTGTTCTTAAGGGTTCCCCAGTCCAAGTCTGTAGCTAGAGAAGGGCGTACAGATTCAGGCTACGTTTACACCGCACACTCTGTGTAGGGTACATGTAGCTACACGCCGCAGAGAAAAGCAAGCTCCATCCTGTCATAACATATTCCCAGATTTGGATCTTAGCGTCCAAAATATGGGTGTTAGCATGAAAACCTCCAAGCTTAGTTACCAGCTTGGACCTGGTAAAGCTGCCACCACCCAAAAAATTAGAGTGTTTTGGGGCACTCTGGTCCCCCCAAAAACCTTCCCTGGGGGCCCCAAGACCCAAATTCCTTGAGTCTCACAACAAAGGGGAATAAACCATTTCCCTTCCCCCTCCTCCTTTCTAGGTGTTCCCTCCCTGGGTTCCTGGAGAGGTACACAGAAGCAAGCTCCGTGAATCTAAACAGAGGGACTCCACCCTCCCTATTTCCAGTCCTGGAAACACAAGTACTTCCCTCTTCACCTGGAGGGTATGCAAAGTCAGGCTTAGTAAATCTAACAAAGAGATTTTCCCCCTGACTTCTTCCTCCCACCAATTCCCTGGTGAGTTGCAGACTTAATTCCCTGGAATTCCCACTAAAGAAAAACTCCAACAGGTCTTAAAAAGAAAGAAAAAAATACATAAAAATGGTCTCTCTGTATTAAGATGACAAATACAGAGTCAATTGCTTAAAAGAAATATGAATAAACAGCCTTATTCAAAAAGAATACAATTCAAAATATTCCAGCAACTACACACATGTAAATACAGAAGAAAACAATATAAACCTTATTGCCTTACTATATTTGTTTACAACTTGGAAACAGAAGATTAGAAAGCCAGGAGATAGAAAAAATCACTCTCAGAGCCGAGAGGGTCAGACACAAGACAAAGAACCCACACACAAACTTCCCTCCACCTAGATTTGAAAAAGTCTTGTTTCCTGATTGGTCCTCTGGTCAGTTGTTTCAGGTTACTCCTTTCCAGGTGAAAGAGACATTAACCCTTAGCTATCTGTTTATGACACATCCACACTGCGGTGCATAGCTACAGATGTCCGTGAAAGCCGCTGGTGGGGGAAGGCAGTGGGTAGAGGCTTCAGCAGTTCCCTGCTGCTGGCACTGCTTGGGTGAGTAGAGAGCTGTGTGGATGTATACATGGGTACATACCCACAGGAGTCAGGCAGGCCTTTACTCGCCTATGCTGACTATTTGTACCTTGGCTAAGGAGGCAGCCCGTGTACACGGGCTACATGCTGCTGAAAGAAGTGTGCCGTGTAGACATCTCTTTGGCAGCCATTGGTCCTCACTCAGGCAAAACTTCCACTGATGTCCCTGGGAGTGTTGCTGAGTAAAGACTGCAGGATTAGCCTCGTTGGTCTATTCATTTCTTTGTTGCTTTAAGTGTGTGTGTGTGTGTGTGTGTGTGTGTGTATGCGAGAGTCGGTGAATATACTGTTAAAAGGGCCATTTGGGGCTTTTTAGAAAAGCATCCTGTACTTTAGTCTGTAATCTGATAAGACTGTTGGAGAGGGAGAGGGGCTGGCTGACTCAGAGGGATTGGTAATGGCAAGTAGTTCAAATCCAGCTTTGTTTGCATCTACTCACTCTTCAGTTGTCTCTCGGAAATTGTTTTGGCATTGGCCCTGTTCTCAGTGCACAGCTGTCCGTACACAAAATTTCAAACAAGCACCTTTGTGCTTTCTTCTTTGCTGCCCCCATGCACAGGAAGAGCTCCCTATAAACAACTGCAAAGCTGCCTCACTGTCCTTCAGCTCCCTTCTTAAAACTCCTTCTGCTGTGATACCTACACAAAACTCAACAATGGCTCACTACTCAGAGTGCTGAAACCACTGCATATCATGGTGATCAGTATTGTTTCCTTGTGCTCCCCCATCTGTCTGTATCCACCTGTTGTGTCTTGTCTTACACTTACATTATCAGCTTTTTGGGCCAGGGACTGTCTTTTTGTTCTGGGTTTGGCAGTGCCTAGCACAAAGGAGACCTGGTCTATGAAAAGGGTTCCTAGATGCTACTGCAGTACAAATAATAAAAAAAACCCACCAGCACTGCTGGCAGTTTTCTTGGATTTTTCAGCAGAGAGGTCAAGAACTGAATGAGCATGGAAACTGGATGACTTTCTCAGCCCCTAGAAGTGGCACCTCCAGGTCATGGTTGAGGCACATTGACAAGGAGACGGTTTGGGGACACATCATGATCTAGTTAAATGGGGTGCTGGACTGTGGGTCAGGATTTTATTCTTAGCTCTACTACTGATCTTCTGTAGACCTTGGGAAGTCACTTCACCCCTCCGAGCATGTTTCCCATCCCACCCTCTGTCTTGTCTGTTTAAACATAAGCTCTGATTGTCTCTTGTTATGTGTTTGTACAGTGCCTAGCACAATGGCACCCTAAACTCATCTGTGGTCTCTATGCCCAGGTAATATAAATAAATAACAATTCCAATTGACTGGGCAGCATGGAAAACCTTCATCTGTCACAACTCTTGTTTTATTATCCCTCTCGATACCCAGGGAGAGTCAGCACTTCTCGGAAATGTAAAATTAATAGTAATATGTTTTTTTTTAAACAAAACCTTGAGCCATGAAATTAAATGGAAACATATGGAGATGTGGTGAATAAAAATAAAATTAGACTGAGAAAAGGCCTTAAGCTTTTCAGCTTATCTAGCTCTTTGTGTGCTCTGTCAGATGGCAAGCACCTGCACAGTGCATGGGAATCGGGGACAGGCTGTCAGGAGACTGCCTTTCACAAATAACCTTTCCTTTCAGGGTGGAATGGCCTAGCTGGTCACAGTTAGCTGTCTTGCAGGTTCCTGTGGTGTAAAATCACTTGCATTCAAAAACACTGTGTTCTGTCGCCCTTGGTTAAACAGTGGAGTCAATCCTGACTGAATAGTATTTTCTTTTAAAAGGGGTGTGTGTGTGTGCTGGGGTGGCGAGAGGAGAAAAGATATCATAGTTTTATTGCAACTGCATAGATCTCATCTGAAAAGGTATGTTTAAATCTTTCCACACCCATTCAAAAGAGTGGTTAGTACTAGCTTCTTTGTGTTCTCTGGCAGTTATTTTTGAAGGCAGTTACCCAATAACAGGACTTGGCACGTATGTAGCACCTTTCATCTGAGGATCGAAAATTGCTCTATAAAGCATTAATTAGCTGCCTTACAACACCCTTGTGGGATGGCTAAGTGGTTATTATAGCTATTTGGGGTAAACTGAGTCATGGAACCGTAGGAACTAGAGAGAGAGGAAACCTGTTAGTTCAGCTACTGGATTCCTTCCCTGGCCAGCCCTGAATTTTCCCTATATGACACTTTTTAGGGCTTTAGCCTATGTTCTTTGAAAAGACCCAAGCGATGAGGCTTCCACTACTTCCCTAGGGAGATTTTTGCACAAACTAACATACTCAGGAGGATTTTCCTGCTAGTCAATCTCCAAAATCCCTTTCTCAGTTCCAGCCGGTTGTTTTTATTTTTACCCTCCCTCTCTCTTACCACCCCTCTCTCTCTCCTTAGCATTTATACCTTGCAAGTATTTGTAGCATCTCCTCCCACTGCTGTTACTTAGCCCAAGCATCCAGTACATATTTATCTCTCTCTTTTCCTCATCAGATTATCTCTTATGTCCCCTATTTCTTTGAGTTGATTTTCTTTGAACTCCCTCCACTTTGCCAGCCTTTCTGGTACAAACGGAGAGGTTAAGGGCTCTGGCCAATGCCACAGAGCAAGTCAGAGCCAGAACCAGGGACAAAACGCAGGGATCCTAATTAGGCCAAGGTGAAATTTTTAGGTTTCAGATCATGTGGGTTGTGTAAACCTAAACCAGCAGGGTCCATTGGAGAGTCCAACCTGGGAGCTTTCCTGGGAGTTTCAGGTTCTGTGAGTTTTTCTCTGAACCAGAAATTCCAAAGTCCTCCCCGCCACAAACTCCATGCAGTCCTCCAGTGGCCCCCTCCCAGCACACACCAGCATGTGTCCCATTACCCTGGAAATCTTCAGACAGGTTGGATAGCAAAGCACCCAGCCCTTATCCTCCCCCTCCCTGTCCACCTGCTTTGTGCTTCTGCTTTGCTGGGTGACAGGGGCGGGGAAGGGGGAGCTCTCCCTGGAGCCCCTCAGGCCTAGGTGCCTAGTGGGTGCAGGAGCTGATGCTGTACACTGGCTTTGCTGGTGTAAGCGAGTACCTGACAGTGTCCTCTCATAGCTGATCCTGCGCAGAGGGTACATGACCGATATCCAGCTGTTCCCTCAAGGGACACAGGCCTGTGGTGTTGGAGCTGGGGGGCCAGGATTCCAGCCTCTCTCGGTTGTTATGATAACCGTGCCCGTTGTCTGCAGCCTGGCGCTGCTCCTTACAGCACCGCTGATCTGTGAAGCAGAATCTGCGTGCTGTAACCCTGCCACTTGGGGAGCCTGCCCCAGCCACTAGGTAGCCCCAGCACTGCCCCCTGCTCCCCTTTCCCTGCTGGCTGCCTGTGGGACAGAGTTTGCTCCTCTTCTCAAGCCTTCGACCGCAGCGGCGTTGGACCTGGTCCTCTGAACCATTTGAGACTTGGCCGTGGCCTAGCCATAGTGAGGAGAGGAAGGAGGCAGGTGTAACAGGAAGAGGGAGGAAGGACTCATGGGGGGCGCTGCAACAAGGGATCAGAGGAAACGCAGCCAGGGGGCCTGTAACAGGGATCTGAGCAGGATTCTGGGGTGCAGGGAGCAGGGTGGGATGACAGCAAGAGGGGCGAGCTGTGCAGCAGAGAGTACAATATAGAGCCTTTAGTAAGATGGGGATGCAACAGGGTATGGGTCTGTACACAACATGGTGAGGATGCGGCAGGTCTGGGGGAATGCAGCATGTGGGTCTGGCAGCAGGGCCTTGGTGGGGGCAGCATCAGGGGTGGCTCTAGGTATTTTGCCGCCCCAAGCACGGCAGGCAGGCTGCCTTCGGCGGCTTTCCTGCGGTAGGTCCCCGGCCCCGTGGAATCGGTGGCAAGCCTGCGGGAGGTCTGCCGAAGCTGCGGGACCAGCGGACCCTCTGCAGGCAAGCCGCCAAAGGTAACCTGCCTGCTGCCCTCGCGGTGACCGGCAGAGCGCCCCCTGCGGCTTGCCGCCCCAGGGACGCGCATGGCGTGCTCGTGCCTGGAGCCGCCCCTGGGCAGCATACCTCTCTGGAGGATGTGGAGTTGGCTCAGTAAGGGGGGGTGGGATGCGTGAGAGTGCGGGACACAGAGCTATTGCTAGGGTGCAGGTGGAAGAGAGAGGTAAGAGGGTGAGAGCGATGGTCAGTACAGGAGGGAATGGGGAGAAGGGAAGGCTGAAAATGGGAGGGATAGAAAGGATAAACAGAAGGTGAAGGAGACAGAGGGGAAGAAATATAAATACTACAGCAAACAGACATGGGAAAGAAAGAAAGAAGCAAAGAAAGAAAAATAAAAACAAGGAAAATCTAGTGAGCTATTTTTTTAAATATAAAGGTTTAATGCCAAAATGTTACAGAAAATAAAAATGTAAAATAGGGACTTTCTGCGCCCCTCATCCCCCCTCCCCTCCCAAAAAAAAGCTGGAGTAGGGTTGCCAATTTGATTGGACGTATTCCTGGAGGGTTTCATCACATGATGTGATCTTTTAATTAAAGGTTAAAATTTAATTCCTGGAGACTCCTGGACAATCCTAGAGGTTTGGCAACCCTGAGCTGGAGCCATAGAGGGATTAGAGAGGGGACTTGATCCTGTATCTCAGTGTCTTCTCTGCCCTTAACATCCATCAGGAAGTGGAAAATGGGGGGAAAAGATGAGCAAATTTGATCTAAAAGTTCATTATTTTTTAAACATTGGAAGAAAAAAATTGGATTTTACACTTGAAAATCTGCCAGATTCTTAAAGTGCATTTGATGGTGGTGAAAACCATCTTTTGGCTCTTAGAAAGCAGAATTGGAAGGGGGCTTGGTAAGAGGTGCTACCTTTAGGATTAGTAAGGTGTTTTGGCATCTGATAGGTGGGGCTTGTGGAGATGCTCACTCTTGCCTTGAACATGTTCTGCAAGGAACTTTGATCCCCAGGACATGTGCTTCCTTACCAGTCTGGGGCAGATGCTCCTCATGTGACCTGCCTCCCTGCTATTGAGGCTGGAACATTGGAGTTGGGGAACTGAAGCCAAGGAAGGAAGGTGGATGCAGGTAGCCATGGGAGAGAGATAATTTGCTATAGGGAGGGTGGTCAGAGTAGGGTTAATCAGAGAGCCTGGGAGAAGGTAGATCTTGTAAGATGGAGAAGAAGAATCAGCAGCTGAGGGGAGAGAGGCTTTGAAGAACACAGGAAAAGCAAAGTGTGTGTTTCAAAGTGCCACAATGGTTAAACACAGATGACTGGATTTCCAGTGCCAAGATATATTCGGTGGACACAGTTTCAAAAACACTTGGCATGAGTTATTTCTAGAATTCCCAGTCACTTGGTGCCCTAAACAGATGACATCTCGCAGAAAATATCAAATCTTAACAAAGGCTCATACAGTTTTCCCAAATGTAAATTCTCTTCCAGTGGACTGAGCAAGCCACATCCAACAGGTGTTTGGTGTGCAGTGCGGCTTTGTATATGTGAAAGCCGTTCTCTTGGCCTGAGCCTGCGTTCAGTGTTTTTAATGAGCAAAAAGCCTGTCCCAATGTCCTTCAAATCACCATGTGTATAGATGAAGTACCATTATCATCTGTCTATGATACTTATACAGCCATAAAAGTCACCATCATGTCTACGCTTTTCATAGTCTCTTACGTATTTATCTTCATAGCACCACTGGAGGGTAGGGAAGCACTGTTATCCCCATTTTATAGACGAGGCACAGCCCAGAGAGTCTGACTTGTCCAAGGTCACACAGAGTCTTTGGTGAAGCAGAAAATAGAGCTCAGGTCTCCCAAGTCACAGCACCCTAACCACTGGACCATCTTTCCTCTCTATTATTTTGTTTGGCACCAGATTCTTTTACCTTTCTCACATTATATAGCACCTGGCTGCATTTCGATTGTAAGCTCTTTTGTGGCTTGTTTGTATCAATTATTATGTCTGTACAGCACCTAGCAGAATGGGGTCATGACCTAGCTGTGGCCTTTAGGGGCTGTTGCAATATAAACATTAAACAATGATAATAATGAGTTGTCTCTTTGGATCTATTTCTCTCTTGTCTTGCACTTTGTTTAGTCATTTGGGGTGGGATTTGCACTAGGACCATAGGAAATTTGGCTCTCATCTCCTATTAAAAGTAAATGGGTGCCTACTTCTCTTAGGTCTGTTTGAAAATCACAGACATATACCATTTTACCAGTCTGATCTGGTAGTATGTTATACCCACTTTATATTCTCTTTACACTTGTGCAAATGAATACACAAAGACTCTGATTTTCCTTATATTAAGGCCTCTTTACACCATTCTGGCAGTGTAATTTACCCTCACTTTAAGGCCTTTTAACCAGA
The DNA here is from genome assembly GCF_025201925.1 of Gopherus flavomarginatus. Taxonomy (NCBI): domain Eukaryota; kingdom Metazoa; phylum Chordata; order Testudines; family Testudinidae; genus Gopherus; species Gopherus flavomarginatus. Next base: position 17,495,594 of record NC_066626.1, on the reverse strand, counting down.
GCTGGAGTGGTGTAAAGCGGCATTAATGTAAAGCAGATTCAGGTCCAAGATGTAGGGTAATGGAGAACCAGTGCTTCAAACTTCAGTGAGACTACTTAAGGAATAAGGTACTATTCAGTGTTAGCAGAGGCATCCAAAGCTGTCTCTCTTAATATTAATATAAACAAGTCTCTGCCTGATTCTTCAAGACCTTAGCGAACTATTTACAGTGATGCTGGTGAAAAGCCAAGTCTTTTAATCCATGACTTTTTGAAATTTGTCTCTGAAAAATCAGATGCAGGGACAGAATAATTATTTCTTTTATTCTCCACGTTTCTCATCCCTTCGATAAGTCTCCACATAGTAGAGAATAAGAAATAAGCTAAATTGAGGAGGGAATAATGTTCCTTGTCCATGTGAAAACGTATTCAGTGATTGTGCTTTAAAAAAAACCACAAGCAAAGAAAAGAGAATAAATCCTATAATGAAATGCAATTCTTTCTCACTAATCTGTGGTCCTACGAGAGCTCATTCAGACAGAGGATTTATATGTTATGCTTGGCTGTAAGCAATAAAATATTTTTAAAATATATTTCAAGTTGGCCAAATTCTGTAATTTTAACTTACACTGCCTAGAAAGCAAGAATAATACAAAATTATGGGTCCAAGCTTGCAACCTGTATTCATGAGAGTAAGGGCTTCAAGATCGAGCTGTATATTAAGGGTCTGATGCGCCACTTTATTGATGTCTTGACTTCCATGCTTCATACACTATATGTCACATCCAATTTGGGTCAGAGCTCAGGTGGTGCTGTTGAGATTCCTCTGGCATAGTAATACTATATATGCCACTAATTTGAACATATATTTTATTGTAACTTCTTTAAAGGGGTTTGTCTTGTGTTTAAATTTTGAGATCACTAGTGAGACAACAGTGGTCATTTTGGGTCAGAGTTAAGGTCACTGTACTGTGCTGAAATAGGCAAACTTGATGCTCAATATGAATAATTTTATGGGTTGCTGTAAGATTTACAATGTCCTTAACTATTAATTTTGTTGCTTTTAAGTGCTTGGGGGTTGTAAATAATATGCTAGGAAACTAAATTATCATTCCACAATGTTCATTGAGTTTTTTTAACGCGTTTGTTTTTGCTTTTGGAACACATATAATAGGACAGGTTCTCTGGCTCAGTGCATGGATGTTGCACTGCTCCTGCAACAGAAAGAGAGCAAAACCCAACCCTAATTTTCCTGCTGGGTATACACATGGTGTAGGCAAGTCCCCAGAGAGCACAGCAGGTTCTTATACCATTGTTCTAATAGCTTGCAGAGCAGATGCAGTGGTGCACTTCAGCTGCCCTTCAGTGGAAAGGTGATCTCATAGGGAAGTATAACAGTGCAAGCTAGAGCAACCTTCATGTTGCTCTAACATCAACTGAGGCCAGGGCTGGGGAAAGGATCATGGAGCTGTAACTGGCTCCATGACAGCCTCCATTTCCCTCTCTGCTGTGCTTAGGGGAAGGAATACAGCAGAGAATCTGGCCAAATATATCCAGAGCAGGGACCATTTCTCCATACATGTTTGTGCAGCGGTGGGGCAGGGCAATTAGCAGTCTTCAGCCCAGCTCTCAGGTTTGGGCAGACAGAGCCCCCTGGGCAGAGCCAAGCAGTAACAGTCTATGGCCCAGCTGCCTGACTGGGGCAGACAGCAAACACAGACAGGCTGTCCAGCCTAAGGTGAGGAGGCTGCCACCCAAGGGATGTGGTTGGCAGCAGGGGGTAGAGGGACCTAGGGCCCAACTTACTTCACTGGGTCCCAGCCCAGGGCCTGACCAGTGGCAAATGATTCCACCACTGGGTCAGCAGGGATCCTCCCGAAACACGGTGTCTCCATTCAGCAACACAACTGAAATAATGTCTCGTTTCCCTCTGCTGCTTCCTATCCCTAACTGTTCGAGGCGCTCTGTTGCTTGTGGATCCTCAGTCTCCTTGGCGGCCACAAGTCCCTGCAGCTCCTTGGTACTCGGCTGCTGGCAGTCCCAGCAGCTCCCCTGCCTCGGGGACCCCCTCCAGGGGCAGGGATTGCACAGGTTAGTCCCTGGTGCAGGGAATTAGCAGCAAGGCAGGGGTAATCTGGCTCCCTCCCTGGCTCTGGCTCAACTGAACCGGAGGCCCCACCTCTTATACTTCCTGTTCCACTCCTCTGCTTCCACTGTGAGGGCCAGGCCGAGCCTGGCTCTGCCCACCAAAGGGCGAGGAGTGCTTCCTCCCTGTCAGCCTTGGAGGGAGACCACTCTGCCTCGCTACATCCCCATGCCATCCAATCAGAGGGCAGACTTTCAGACTAGCTCAGGGCCAGATTTTCAAGTGTTTAGCACCCACAATTGGGGCCAGATTTTCAAAAGCGCTCAGCTCCCATTTTGAAAACTGACCAGAGTCCGACAGCTTCCAGTGTGACATTTATGGCCAGAATTTGGAAAGAGCTCAGTGCTCAGTGTACTGAGTTGTTGTCTTTTTTAAAAGAAGCCACATATTTTGATGCATAAATGGGAACTGAACTGCTCTGAAAATCTGGCCCCAAGTATGGGTGCTGAGATCTTTTTCAAAATCTGGTCCATACTGACTACCCCTCTGGATGCTTTACGTCTCTCTGAATGTCTTTCACATACCACTCATCCTATCCCACCACGGTCCAGAGATAGCAGACTTGACTTAGAACAAAGAGTACATGGCTTGTGTGGGGAGGAGCTAATGTGGGGCCCCATTCAAAGTTTATTTAGGGTTTTGCTTGGCTGGAAGGTAATAATCTAGCTACTACAGAGCTTCCAAGATCTAACCTCTCTGTCAAGAAGCTTTCAAGCCAGTACTGTACATCGGTGTATCATTGAGCTACCTTTCTTAAAAGAGGTCCCCAGATGAAGATTTAGTTAAACTTGAGTCAAGGTTGTAAATATTTATCTAACTTAACATCTGAAAGCCAGAAAGTTTAACATTAAATGTACATTAACTGAAGATCCCAAATATTTAAAAGAATGGAAATGCGGAACTTAACTCTGCCTTCTGAAATGTTCACTTCCATGTGTGATAGTAATGTGTTAATAATTGTACGATGTAGCCAACAGTGGGTTCCTAAAGCCTGTATTTTGCCACTTCCCTTTGCCGAGTAGTAGCATGTGACACACACAGTCCCATTGATTTCAGTGGGAATAACCACAGAGTACGGTGCAAGTCAGCATGAGTAAAGATGGTAGATTTGGGACTGTAATCTTAATATGACTGTAAATGAATATACTAGGAATGAACATTTATATATTGTCTTTCTCTGTGCTATTTGTTGCCCTTTTGTGTGAAGTTGCCTTTGCATTGTGTTGTTGTGTAATATTGTGCATGCTGGTTGCATTTTTTCTCAATTCTTTTAAAAATTAGAGAATTCAGGAAATTCCTCTTGAAAGAGCTTGGTCCTGTTTAATTATTTGAGGAGGAGTTTTCAGAAACACTGAACACTCCTGATTTGTGAACTTCCCATGGACTTAGATGGGAGCTGAGTTAGGTCAGTATTTAATGTTTCTGAAAAATTTCTCTGGTGTATATATTGTGACAAAGTTCCTCCTCTATCTTGGTGGGTCCTGCGCTTATTGGCAGATTTGCTCACCTCAGTGATCTTCCCCTCTGGTGGAACCCACAGCCTGGGTCAACTCCTCCTGTGTCTGATCAGGAGTTGGGAGGTTTGGGGGGAAGTGTCGTTCTGGGGAACTAGATGGAGTGATGCCTGTGCCATGGTTTCAGATTCTGGGTTTCAGAACACCCCAGTGGTTTCTCTAAATTGGAGCAGCTTCTAAGGCTACTCCGAAGTTCTGCCGGAGGCCACGCCAGCCCATGTAACATACAGAATCTGGATGGTGCAAAGATGTCTTAATGCCACCACTGTTTCTTTTCGTTCTGCATCTCTCAGGATTCTTGTACCGAATCTACCTCCAGGTCTTTTGAGCGATAAGATACTAGCTGCCCCAGTGTTTTCTTTGGTCAGTTTCAGGATGGAAGGTTTCCAAGGCAATCCCATGTGCAGTGCTACAGGAAGTGGAATTAATTATTCAGAAGGTTTCTGTCTCTCTTATCTCTGGGTCATTATTCAACCAATGTCCTTGAGTAGTTTTAGGGGTCATTATTCTGCTGAAGGGTGCCGTCTTTTGAATACATATAATACCAATATCCAGGCCACTTGTACTAACAAGAGATCTCAAGGCAATTTTTGAAAGAGTGGGAGTGCTGACCCTCGTGTCCTGGCAGTATTCAGATTGGGTCCTTTATCCAAGCCTCAATTAGCCAAAAGACTTCTTTATCCTGAAGAAGATCCTGTTCTCCGATGTATATCAAATACATGCGAAAGTCACTTACTTATCCAGAACCCAATTTATCCTAATTATTCTCACAACTCCCATCCCATTCTAATGAATCACGCTTGACTATGATTATGTTTTACCTTCCTAAAATATCCCTATTAATTTCAGTTGGGTACAATATTCTTCACTTCCTCCCCTAAACTCTTGTTGAGTGTTGCTTTGTGTTGTTAAACAGCTGCTGTTTTTCACCCTAGAGGCAACTGTGTTCTGGAGGCAGGTGAAGTCATTCTTATGTACAAATAGCTTGAAAATTATTTTGCTTGGCACTCTGACAGCATGGGAAATGAAAACTGCAATTAAGTTTTCAGGTCTAGGTCTCCACTCAGATCCATTTTACACTGGTGTAGTTACTCATGATTTCCACATGTGTAAGCAATCTCATTATGTTAATCACAGGAAATTTGCTTTTATGGTGACAAAGACAGGAATCAATCTTGAGAATTTCATGCATTAGCTTGCAGAATCTACTCTGTGAATTTGAATTTGAAAGCAAATGTAACTCCATTGAGATGTAAAGTCCAATGTAAAGTTCATTGAGAAATGCATGCAACAAAGGCTACGTCTTCACTACCTGCCGTATCGGGGGTAGCAATCGATTTCTCGGGGATCGATATATTGCGTCTCATTAGACGCGATATATCGATCCCCGAACGAGCTCCTATCGATCCCAGAACTCCACCAACCCGAATGGCGGTAGCGGAGTCGACAGGGGGAGCCGCGGACATCAATCCCATGCCGTGAGGACAGTAGGTAATTCGATCTAAGATACTTCGACTTCAGCTATGTTATTCACGTAGCTGAAGTTGTGTGTCTCAGATTGATTTCCCCCCGTAGTGTAGACCAATCTAAAGTTATCCATGAAAGGAATCATCAGTAGGATGTGTGAGACTGTGTATATGGGATTACAGTGAAGTGTTCATCAAGGCACTTTCATAGGGGTTCATGGTGCAGTGGACTGAACATAGGATGGGGGGCCAGGAACTCTTTGTTTTAATCCTTGTCCTACTGCAGATTTGCTGTGTAGTGTGTGGTTAATTTGTGTTTTCACCTTGAAAATATGAAGTGCTACAGAGAAGCTAAGTAATATTTTTATGTAGACATTCACAGAAAAGTAAAGAGGAAGGATAAGGGCTGAATCACATTCTAAATTGGAGTTGGTCTAAAAAATGGGTGACGTTGTTGGGGGGAAATCAAAACTTTATTCAAAATTTTGGGTCCTCCCCCCCCTTTTTTTTTTAATTTCCATCATTTCTTGAATTTATTTCGAAAAATTGACAGCAGGAATCGGGGTACTGGAACAATTTGTATCGTGGGTCTGCTGAGAGCCGTTGCACCAAACTGTAAATCTTGTATATGATGGAAACCACTTCAAGCCAGGGAGTGCAGCAGAACCCCCAGCACTCCTAGTTCCAGCACCTGTGGCAGGAATCAGAATTGTTGACATTTGAAATTTTGAGCTAAAGTTTAATCATAACTTTAAAAATTGTACTATCCTTAATCTAAATATATTTCTAAGAATATTAAATATTCTATGGCCTCTGATTAACCCAACTTGATTTGATGTGTGATAGAATCCAAATCCTTCTCCAATCTCATTGCCAGAACTTTGACCAATATTTTGACATTACTATAAATAAGTTAAAATGGTCTGCAATTGAAACCTAGTGTGGCATCTCTTCCTGGTTTAAGAATAACTTATATTAGGGTTAACTTCTCCCTGGGGTGACTTATTAAATATTTTAAGTATCCTGTGAGAGAGGAGGTCAAGAAGTGTCTATAGAATTTGGCAGGGAAGGCATGTGGCCTGGAGGTTTACTCCATATTTCTATTCTTATCACCTCAATTAACTCATCCTTTGTAAGGGCCATGGCCAGGTTTCGATGTTGGGCTGCAGTAATGTAATATTTTTGAAAAGCTGATCTAAAGCATATTTGGAGGAATTATGTTCAATTTGTACAGATTGTTATAGAAATGAAAAAATCGTTATTAATACTTTTAAATGATCAACATAATTTACCATGTTTATCACGGCCGAACGTGATTCTACATGCAGAGGTCTTTTGTCTTAGGTGGTATGCCAGCAACTTGACAGCTTTTTCTCTCAATTCCTAGAAGTTCTGCCTGAGCTGAGATATGGCAAATTCAGCGTGCACCGAGTGCAGCTTATTGAGTTCATATCTACAGTTAATCAGAGGTTGCAGAAAATCTGGAGATGGGGCTGTGATATAAGACAAATCTGAAGGGGTGTCATTTTCTCCACATTCTCTCTTCTTTGCAAATTCAAAATTATAATTCTGCCTCTCAGCTAGGCCTTCAGTGTCTCCCACAAAAACTTGTGAGAAGATGTTGAGGGTTCATTTGTTTGGAGGAACAGGCCAAATTATTTTTCAATAAAAATTCTGAAAGGGGGAAACTAATAAGTGAAGAATTAAATCTCCGTCTGCATGGCTGTTTCTTACCTTGATCTGTTGCTATTTGAAAAGTTATAGAGGGTAACTCAGAGACAGAAATTGTGTTTAATGAAGGAGTCAATTGCAGAATTAACCAAGACTTGGGAGATCAAAAAGAAATCTATATGGGAATAGGACCTATCTACCAGAGAAGAATATGACTAATCCCTACCCATTGGTAATGAAATGTTTGTCACTTGCTGCATTCCATCTCATCCCCCCCATACAGAAGCCCATGAGGGCGGGGAATCTACAGATGAAATGTCTGACATTTATTCCCCAGATTTCTGATTCTCTTGCCACCTGCCAGACTTCCGGGGAATACTGAGGAGAAGGCTCTGGGGAAAGAAGAGCACAAAAAGATAAGTTAAAACAAAAACATAAAAACACATAACCTACGTATAAAACCTTTTGTTATTCCCAAGCAAGGTGCATCACAATGAAAAGGCAAAAATAATCAAACATCTAACACTAGAAATAAAACTAAACCAATCGAAAGTTCAGGAGGGGATGGGCTGGGGAGACACTATCCATGATGGGAGCTCCACCGATATCCATTATTTTAATTATGGATTATTTATTTTAATGGGCATCCTATTTTTCCCATACTACAAAGTAGTAACTCCATTGAAAGGAGAGAGGGAGCCCACACTCCACAAACGTAACATTTTTTAACCTGGTATGTCAAAGATATGCCTGTGTATTGTCTCCTAACTTGTAATCTTTTTAGTTTGCCTAACCCAACACCAGAGTATTGGTAATACATCTGCGCGCACTGAGTGGGACATAGTGTATTGTGAGGATTACCTTCTGAGAGCCACATATCTCCTCCTGCTTCTTGTTTACAACCAAACATCATTTTCTTTTCCTATATTAAACAAACATATTGGTAATAAGGGAGAAATCTAATTGCTCCCACAAATTGCAAATAACTGCACCAAAGAACAGAACAAACAATCCAGTTGAACAAGTGAGTCTTTTGCATTGACTTCATACTTGATATTCATGAGCTCAGGGTTTGAGCTTATAGAATTTGTTAGGGTGGGGGAAGTTGCATGGGGCTGGGGCAACAAGGGGAAAGACTGGGGAAGTAGAGAGGGCAGGGTGGGTGAGGAAGGCAGGAGACATGGAGGAAAGGGGCAAGAAGGGGCAGGGCAAGCGAGAGGAAGTTGGAGGTGAGAGGGGAAGGTAGAAATCACTGTCCATTTATCGCCAGAACCTGCATTTATCTTCTCCCCTACTCCATTGATCCATGGGGGTATAAGTATATTGTTCAGCTCCTGTGCAGCTTTCCATGATGTCTTGCAGGGAGGAGAGCTGCCTCTCACACTTCCAGCACAGCGGAGGTCTAGCTGCTGAGCTTTGAGCCCCACTAGCAGAAAGATGTGGTGGCACAACAAGGTCTCCCACTGGCACCAATTTTTAAAAGTGCTATTGGAACCCTCAAATTTCTACCAAGCCATGGGGAGCTGCAGTGCCCCAAGTGATGTCTCTCTGGTGTGCATCGGTGCCAGGCTAACACACAGGCTTCATATAGTCCTAGTCTACACTGGGGGGGATCGATCTAAGTTACGCAACTTCAGCTACATGAATAACGTAGCTGAAGTCAACGTACTTGGATCTACTTACTGTGGTGTCTTCACTGCAGTAAGTCAACTGCTGATGCTACCCTGTTGACTCCACCTGCACCCCTCACTCTAGTGGAGTACCAGAGTTGACAGGAGAGCACTCGGCTGTCAATTTATCGTGTCGTCACTAGACGCAATAAATTGACCCCGACTGGATCGATCGCTCCTGAGGTAAGTTTAGACATGTCCTCTGTCACAAACAATTGGTTCATGTTCATCCATCCAGTTAGGGGTATTGTCCAGTGTTTCATTAATTCCCCAGCACAAATACAGGAGCAAAGGCACTCGATATTTAAATAAATCCTTTCCACAGTCAGTGCACTCCTGTGAGATCAGTTTAGGATGAGGTGTTCCCTTAATTCCCTTGCTGGGGCACTTCACATTCAACTATTTGATAAGGTCTGATATATACGTCCCAAAAGTTAAAGTATGAGCGTAGAACAGAAGCGATAAACCAAGTAAGTAGTTCAGTGCCCGTAAGGCAGATGTAACACCTGGGAAGTAAACTTGGTGTAAAACACAACAGGTGCTTAGTTCACTGAAGGCTACCTAAAAACCATTCTGCTTATATATAGATACATATCTATATATATCAAGGGGTAGCCGTGTTAGTCTGGATGTGGAAAAGCAGCAAAGAATCCTGTGGCACCTTATAGACTAACAGACATTTTGGAGCATGCGCTTTCGTGGGTGAATGCCCACTTCATCAGATGTAAAACATCTGTTAGTCTATAAGGTGCCACAGGATTCTTTGCTGCTTTTACATATCTATATATATGTTCCTACTGTATTTTCCACTGCATGCATCCGATGAAGTGGATTTTAGCCCACAAAAGCTTATGCTTAAATAAATTGGTTAGTCTCTAAGGTGCCACAAGTACTCCTGTTCTTTTTGCGGATACAGACTAACATGGCTGCTACTCTGAATTCTGCTTCTTGTGGCTTTGGGATCAGATGAACTCCCTCACCAAACTCTGATGTGAAACTGAGCAGAACCCTCTCTGCTTGGCAAGTTCACTTGCTCTTCTAAAGGCCGTATCTCTGTTCAACCACATTTTTTGCAAAATCTTGAGAAATTGTCATTTTGTTTTGGGACCTCCCCCAAAACATTCCCCCCAGCTCTCCGTGGGCTAGTTGCACTATTTGTTCTTTTACAGTAAATCTGATACATTTGGCAATCAGGTTTGGTATTTGAGGCTAGCTTAGAAATCAGGGACTTGTGTTCTCTAACTGGCTGAGCAATCTGAAAGGAGCTTGTGGTTCTAGGGGCTGGCTTCCCTTCCTCTACTCTTTCAGGTACTCCTATAATTCTCAAATTGTTATGGTGAGACCTTCCCCTTGCCACTTTAGATTTAAGAGAAAATAAATCTATGCGGCTTCTATACCTGATTGTCCACTGCTGATACTCTCCGTTCTGCTTCATTCACCTGTCCTGCCAACGCTCATGGAAAGGAGTTAATCGAGGGAAGATTTAGTTGTGTTGTGGTTATTGTGGCCACTAAATCTATGACTGCAGCAACTATTGCCAGCAAGGCCATCATAGACACAGTGTCCTCAGCAGCAGCCGTCCTGTTCAGGGGATGGAGGGCTTCCATTCTCCTTGTTTGTTGTTCTCAGTAGACAAATCTGTGCCTGGTGACATTCCAGAGATTTTCAGGTACCTCTTTCTTTACTGGGCAGGGCTGCGGGGTGGGAGGGTCAGTCAGAGCCCTGGACTGTGAATGGAAATTGATATTAGCAAATGGTTCTGGAGCCCTGGCGTCCTAAAATGAACCAGTTAAAGTAGAAGAAGGAACGTTATGATTTACCTTTACAATTAGTAGAGTACTGACATTGCTGGCATGCTCATTTTTTTAAAGGGAGGATCGAGACCCTTGGAGAAAGTGAAGCAGGCAGCTTGGTCCATCAAATAGGGCACTGAATTAAGTCAAGAGGCCAAGACCCCAATTCAGCAAAATAGCTGAGCATCTACATGGCATTAAGGACCTGAGCAGATGGGACTTTTCAGGTTCTTAAAGTGAGAAATGTGCTTCTCTATCTTATTGAGTCGGGGCCTGGGTTCTGTTCGTATCTATGACTCTGACGTGGTGTGCGACTTTGGCCTGGTTACTTCTCCTTTCTTTGCTGCAGTTTTCCCACTAAATAGTTGTGATGCTTTTTTATTTCAGAGTTGCTAAACTGCAGGTTTCCCTTCTTCCACGGCCCAGTTACTGATAATTCTTGCGTATATTTCTACTTGACTGCCTATGTTACATAAAGATTTGCTAAGTGAGAAATTGTTCAAACTAATTCTAGTAGATGTTACTACATGTTATTTCAATTTCTTTTGGTGGTTTACGTGGTCTCACTGTCAAGTAAGTCACAAGTCATCTGAACGACCACTTGTTTTTAATCTCTTGAGTGAGCGGGTGGATATGGAAGAAAATGCTTAACTACCCACTGTAGATACTGTGTCTTAAGAAGGCATCATTTTAAAGGTGGAGAACTTTGTATCTCAAATTCTCAGCTGCTGAGCAGAGGTTGCCAGCTTAAACTGGTTTATTGGCATAATACAGTGCAAGATCAAATGCCATGGCAAGCTTGCAATATGATCTCCAGTTCAGGAGAGCGTCCTACCCTTCAACATGTACTATGTCCTGTAATGTCCATTAAGTAAATGGAACTTAAGTACATGCTTGTAGTTAAGCACATGCTTAAGTGCTGGACTGAATAGGGATGGACTTAAAGTATATGTCTGTGTGTTGTCATGAACCTGGGGATGGAGCAGAACAGATAATGTGTCTATTTTGCATTGAACTTCTTGATCTGTGCTCATTTAAGGTCATGTCAGCTCAAGTATTAGTTTTTAATTGTATGCCATGTGAAATCTGATTTAACCAAATGATTCATGCTTTTCAAAGATATTTTATTTGTAAATTTGATAGAGAATAACAAAAAGCTAGAGCTCTCAGGATGAGGCACGACAAGACAATTAATTAAGCATCATTAGGTTACACAGTAAATGAAAGTACAAACTGAACTGACATTTAAGGAAACAATTTCACTATAATCTTTGATATCTTACTGCAAACTCACTTCTGTCTTCATTCTTCCTCTAATAAAAGGATTGGTGAGAGAAATGGATGGGAAAAATAAATATATTTGTCTGATTGCGTCAAAGGATTCCATGTGGCATCGGTCACCCTGTGAGAAGCATTTTTGGGAGGGTTTGAGTGTTTTAAATCTTTAGTATTGACTTCGGCAGTAAAGATGAAACAGGAAAAAAAATGGAAATCAGAGATAGATGTAAGAAATACCTGGAAAGTTGTTATTTCATTAACGAGGGTCAGCTTGGATTCACAAAAGGGAACTCATGCCTGAATAATCTGTCTGAGAGGTTAAAAAGAAGTAACCAGCTGAGATGGCAGGGAGCAAAGGGTGGACATAGTTTACCTACGTATTAAGATCCTCCGTAATAATACTGTGCTCAGCTAACAACGAATCTGTGAGGTTTGCAGATATTCTCTTGGGGGAATAGAGAACTGGCTTAGAGAACCAAGGCCAAAGGTCCATGTGCGGGGAGGCACTGTGAAATGGAGATGGGTGACTGGTGGAGTGCCACCAGGATGAATAATGGTACGGATGTTGTTTTCATTTTGTCAAGAGCTTGTGAGAAAGAGCATGTAAGTACCAGCAAGATGACAAAATTTGCTGAGGATACAAAACTGGAGGGTGGAGTCAGTATAAAGGAAATGGACAACACAAGTCAGAAGACTGGCAGCATGAGATGGGCAGATAAGTTGTTTGTGCATCGATTCACTGTAAAAGAAATTAAAGTAGGTGGCTAGGGACAAAAACCAGGGCCTCTTTCAATCCTGAAATTTTCCATGAGTTTTTAATCTTCTGCTCCTTGGTACCCACAGAAGCTGGTAACTCAGGCTGCAGCTTTTCCTAGCTCCCCATCTCCCATCACTGCTTTATTTCTATTTTATCTGAATTGTATCAGTAACCATGGAGATACCTAGTGATGCTGACTCCTGCCTCAACCTTCCGTGCTGCAAAGCCCCTTTGAAAGGTTTTGCAAACACAGTATGGGGCATACGTATGCCTCTCAGAATTAATTCATTGCCTTCAATTTAGTTTCCTCCTCCTAATGGAAAGAGAGAGAAATCCCAGATCCTCTCCCGAACTGGCCCCCTTGCAGGAGGGCCGCCTAGAGGATTCAGAGGGCCTGGGGTCCTTGGCGGCAGAGGGCCCCGCTTCAGCGGTAATTTGGAGGCGAGGGGTCCTTCCGCTCTGGGACCCGCCGCCGAAGTGCCCTGAAGACCCACGGTGTGGGGCCCCACCACCGAATTACTGCCGAAGACCCAGCTCTTCAGCAGCAGGACCCGGAGCGGAAGAAACTCTGGGGGCCCAGGCCCCATGAGAGTTTTCCGGGGCCCCCAGAGCGAGTGGAAGACCCCGCTCCAGGGCCCCCGAAAAACTCTCGTGGAGGCCCCTGCAGGGCCCAGGGCAAATTGCCCCACTTGCCTCATCCCCCCCAGGTGGCCCGGCCTTGCAGGGCACTGTAAAATGGGCATATTCTGATGTTTCTTGCTATGGCAGAGAAACTGGCAGTGATGGGATTCTAGCTGTGCCCTGGAGCTTTAGGGCTGAAACAGCAGCCCCTGCAGCCATCCTTCCATTAGTGCTTAAAATGATCAACCAAAAGGTGTGAGAACAAAATAGGCCTGTTGAGGGCTGCTTTTACCACCAAGGTACAATTTCTGTTCACAAGGCATCTTCCTTTTAACTTACAGTCAAAATCATATTAGATGCCACTTCACACAGCACATAAAATATTAACAAAGGGTTTTTTATGTGTGAATTTGGTTAAGGTTAAGGGATGAGTGCAGGCAGACGGCAGTAGTTTGCATGGCAGGATGGTCTTGTGCTAATTGTACCAGACTGGGATTCAGGAAATCTGAGTGCAATTCCTGACTCTGCCACTGACTTCCTGTGTGGCCTTGGGTAAGTCATTTATTGTTCTTTGCCTCTAGTTCCAGTCTCTAAAATGAGGGAAATAATCTAATGGGACCCTGAGCTCAGTTGGGGCTTTTAGCTACTGTAATAGAAATAATTATAAAAATAAGCTAAATTTAAAAAAGAAGCTTATTACAGGACATGTCACTTAGTACTGGTCCAGCACCTCCTCCTGGTTACTCTGGGGATTAGCTTGAGGCTGACGCCCTCCCACCCATGGTTTGCACACCATCACTCTGTCCCCATTGTCTGCCTGCAGGCCCTCTTGCAGCCTCAGGAACCACAGCATCTTCTTTTTGACTTAGCCCTCCAGCATCACCAACCTCTTCCAGGGGTTAATGTCTCAGTCCAATAATCACACCACTTCCCCCGTATTGAGTGTGGGGGGGACCTGGGCCCATTACTCTGGGTCCCACCCCAGGGACCCTGTGGATAGCAGCCTCGTGTTGCAACTCTTTAACTTCTCACCATGCTGCTGTGTCTCGCTGGGCCACTTCCCCCCATCCCCTGCACCTTCTTCATCCTTGCCTCAGGGCATGCAACTACCCAATGCCAGCAGCCAGCCAGGAGCTCCCTCTTGCTCCCCTGGTCTTTGCCAGCAGATGCTCTGTCCAAGGTGCTGCAGGTCTCTCCCCCTGCTGCAAACACAGTCCTCACTCTGAGCTTCTAACAGCAACTAACCCAGCCCTGCCCTGCAGCTCCTCTTATCTGAGCCTGCCAGGCCCGGACTGGTTGCTCCCTGCAGTTCCTTCCTGATTGGCTGCACTGGTGTGGGTCACTAGGAGGACTCCTCTCCTCTGCTCCCTACTGAGGTTAACCCTTTACATGCCAGTGTGGGGCGGATGCCCCATCACAAAGCTAAAAACCCAGAAAATTCAGAGTTAAGTCTTCACTAAACAAACAAGGCTTGCAGACTATCTTCTTGCTCCTATATGGGATATGTTTACATAGCAGCTGGAAGGGTGCATGGGTAGACAGACACACAAGCCCTGCTTGAGCTCGTGGGCTAAAAATAGCTATGTGGTATGAGTGGCAGGGGCTAGCCTCCTGAGTGCATAGAGGCAGGTCAGGCAGGATTGTACTCGGGTGCCGCAGCCACGTACTATATCATGCTATCTTGAGCAGAGTTAGCATGCTTCTTTCAACCTGTGCTTGGAAGCGCTCTCCCAGATGCTGTGTAGACGTACCCATAGATTGTAGCTTCCCATTTTTCCTTTTTTATGGGTAGAGTACAGAAAATGTGTACGACAGAACATAGGTTTTCTGATTTGCTTCACATATACACATCTCCAATGCTAAGTATGATGATTTGTTGCCATGCTAGCCTTTGCTCTTCTCATTTAAGTGCTCTAATTTCATTATCTTGGGATGTGAGATCATCTATGGAGACAAGCTAGCTTTATGTCTAATGATATTTGGAGAACTGGTGCATACATGCATCACAGGGCTCGATCCTGGAAGGACATACGCACCCCCCCATGAGATGCTGAATGCCCTCAGCATCTAGCTGGATCAGGTCCATAGTGACTGTGGATGTTATCTGTTTGGTCAGGAATTTGTGAAATTCTTGCATATGTGTATCGTATGACTGTAAGGAAAGCTGGAAGGGAGCACACCCACTACAAGTTTTATGTGTGAGGCACTCTGGTTTTGGTGAAGACTGATTAAATGAAACTCTCTGCTATGGACGCATTTAATGGTTTATTTTTTCTCGGGCCTGGACAGAGTTGAGGTGGTTTGAGTGCCTTGTTTGAAAAGTGCAACTTCAGTTCTGCATTTCATGAGCGTCCAAAGGGTTGTATTCTGATCTCTAATTTTCTTCAAAGGCAATAAACACTCACTGTTGATCTGGGCCTATAACCTCAAATTCCCATTCACAAAGGTTCATAATTTTTTTTAATAGTTCTGACCTGGAACTCAGGAGCAAAGGAAGCTATAAGCTGCTTGATTTCCTGAGGACTGAAGGAGGGAAGCCTGACTTCACCATGCCTTCTAAAGTCCAAGAAAAATAGGACACTGCCTGGAGAAATGCATCGACCCCCCACTGAGCCATATGAATGAGGCTTCTCAGAGCCATCTGCACTCAGTTCAGTCTTTAGGGGTATTTTCAGGAGTCCCTGTTATTCTTTCCTCCATGTTTTATGTTTACGGGACCCCCGAGGAGCTTTGGAGGAGTCTGTGGAGGAGCAGAGCTGTGGGGACAATTGGAGAACCATGAGGGTACTGCTACAAGCCGATGGGGGCTAAGTGGAGGAGCTGGAGGGCAGCTCTGTCCTTCAGAAGAAGGCAGCGAAGCACTAGACTGGAGCCTCCCTGGCTTCTGCAGATGGTGAACCTCTTGTAGCTGGAAACTGTGAGACTCCCTTTTGATGTGTTGCAGGAAGCTTGATGGAAAGAGAAGTCAGGAGAGTCCTAGTGCTTTCCTTGTTTGCCTCTCTTATGCATCTGTGCTGTTTCAGGGGTCCCCCATCCCCCATAACTCCTAGCAAGCCATTTGTTCCACCCCGTATCCTCATGCTCTTCCATAACTCCAGTCCCATGCATGCTCTCATCAAACTAGCTTCCTCCATTCCCTCATGCCTCCCTCTTACTGGAGATGTGATTTGTGAGGAAGAAGGGCTTCCAGGAAGGCCTGACCTCTAGGTGTTTTGTCGCCCAGGGTAGAAAATATTTTTCGCTTCCTCCGCTCACCCCCAGGTTGCTTTGGCAACTGCCCCAATCCCACACCCCTAAGTCTAGCTTTGATTCCAAGAGGAGAGATGGGCTGACGTGGGCACTTGGAGCCAGCTCATGGGCACAGGAGAATGCAGAGGGGGAAGCATTGGTGCATGCTAGTTATTTTTACCTGACTGACTGCTGTGACTCTTGGAGGGAAGGCAGTTAAAAGGACCACGGGGGGCCCACAGGGAGTGGGGACTGGTTGAGAAGAGAGGGTTCAGAGGAGGAGGTCAGGCAGGGCATTGCCCCTCTCACTCTGGACTTCCTGGACTCTGTGGTAGGGGAGACCCCTCAGGGAACCTTAGGGTGTTTCTCAGCCCTTTTCAGAAGCTCCAGGCACCATGCTGGGTCCCCCACATCAGCCCACAAGACTTAAGATGCTTGTTGGGTCTCCTCACAAACCTTTTTTGGGGCTAAATGGACTCTGCTCCATTGACCAGACTCCCCAGAGATAGGGTTATATTATGGGGTCTAACTCTGCAAGGAAAAGGGACAACAACTTGCTGTTTAAAACTGTCTTCATCATCCATTTGATATGCATAATTGCACCCTTATCCAGTAAAATGCTTAAGCATGTGTGCCTAACTCTACATTCATGAGTAGTCCCACCGACTTCAGTGAGACTACCCCGTGCTTAAAGACAGGCATAGGCCTAACTGCTTTACTGGATTGGGACCTCAGTTCACCTTAATTGATGTTTCAAAAAGAAATTAAACTTTTATCAACTAAATGTTAGTCCTGGGCACTAGATAGCCAGGGGAGTTCAGTCTATTAAGTTTGATCTCTTCTTCTGTCTTTTTTGCTAGGAACTTGTCCTCCCCTCCTGGAAAACAAATTTGACAAGTTTTGAAACTCTGTTCAACACTTTTTTCAATTTATAGTGTGTCATAATTCAGAAGCGCCTAAACTGATTCTGTTCAAATTTAGCTTTTTAAAAAAATCTACCCTAGCTCCTGATCTAACATATGGATTTTGAGCCCAATATGTAAACTGTGCAGCAGTGGGGGCAAAACTGGATTTTTGACAGGAGGTTAGTTGCAAGGTGAACCATAGAATATTGGTGACAAAAGTCCCCCACTCACAACATTTTAGCTCTGCTGGAAATTTCTCGTCTTTCTCGGTCGCTGGAAATAAGCAAACCTGGGGCTCAAATAACGGAGCTGACAATGAAACATCAAATAGAAAAATAAAGGGGAAAACTAAAAACACTCCCTCTCCGTAATGCAGAAAATGAGACCTCCTTTTCAGCATGTACAGTACGTAAAACCCGTGTAGGATTTGGACTGGTATAGCTACAGAAATACCGCATGCTGCTGCCTGTGTGCAGTGCGTGCATGTGTGTGTGTGTTTGGCAGTGGCACAAAGGAAACCCATTGATGAAATTCATAGGATTAGAGGCCTGATCCCTGGGGACACACTTGGCTGAATGTAATTAAAATGCCTGTCAGGCATTTGATACCAGAAACCCCTTGACGAACTGCTTAAGCAGACGCAAATGCAGTATCCTATTGTGAGTGAATGATGGCGGAGCTGGCTGCCTTGTCATCCTTCTCGAAAATTCTGTGGCCAGTGAGCTCCCTCTTCCTCTCCCACTCGCCCTCTTTTCCTTTTCACCACTGCAGGGACTTTTTCTAATTTGCCGTTTTCCTTTTCCCAATGTACACATGGTAGATTGAAGCTGGTGGCTTGCAGACTGCGTCTATCTGGAGATAGGCAGCGAGCCGATGGATAATAATGCTCCGGGAGAATGATTATGCAGCAGTTAGTTAAGGATAGGCTTTTGTGGTATGGCAGCATATGAGCTGGTAATGATTTTCTCTTTTAAAATGTCAGCTTTGTGTGATTTTTTGGAAAATTAAAAGAAAACCACCATTGTGTGGTAGCATTCCGAATTCAGTCTGCTGGGTATTAAGTACTGCATTAGTGCACATTGGATCAATTCAAGATGTGTATATAGTACATGCTGTATGTGTATCTATATATGTATCCATGTTAGTATAACAAAAACAATTAGTTTCTTTCCCCGTTAGCTGAAGAAAATATCTTGTTTCATCAAAAATAAAATATTATCACTCCTTTTTTTTTTATTGGCTTATTTTAACAGATTCTCCAGCCGGTTGTCTCTGACGAGACGCATTGATTGGGATCTGCTTATTCCACAGATCAAAAAGGTAAGGCACATTATTTTTTAATATATTTATAAACAGATAGGAGTATGGAGTTAATACTGATATGATCTTCTAGAAACGTATGTGCTTCTTCATTCTGTCATACTGTGCTACGTTACAGCTTTACTTGGGCATGAAATCTGATCTCAGTGCAGACTGTAAAAGTTACTTTTAATATGTATGTATAAGCTTAGATTGCTTGATCTGTGGTGACTACCTCCTCAGGTCAGTCATTTCAGCCACAGTGGCCCCCAAAGGGGTGAATACTAATGTCTGTTTACCTGCTTACATGGATTTGGAACCCCTTTGAAAGCTGTATAAATCCTCCATCCACACTGAGAGTTAATAGCGTTAGAAAGGGGGTCTTTTTAATATGGGTTTTAGTATAACTGAAAGCTACATATGATACTAAGAATGGGGCTAAATTCATTGGCTTGCTTTAGCCAGGTAAGATCTATCACAGAACTCAGACCTGGAAGCATAGAAATAGCTTAATACTGTATTATTTTCATGGGTGGCAGGGGAAATTGCTGTTAACCCCCACCTTGCTGCCAGAAAATGCCTTGGCTTAGGTTTTGGTGCATGGAATTTTAATGTACCGGGTATATGGGGCAACACTGAAGGAGCACATTTCCCGTTTTTATTAGATACGTCATTCAGCACAGAAGAGGCTCTTCTTACATGTTGCTACAAAAGCAGCAGAATCTGCTATTTATGAATGTTTTCTTACTGAAACTTAAATGAGAATAGAAATTCCCCTTCTCTTTCTTGTTTCTGTTGTTTAATCCTTTGAGACTGTCTGCATAGCACAGAGGCCTGCTGGAGAAGTCACTGGAGAAAGGAGGTCTTTTGTGATAAGGCCCTCAGAATGAGGACCTTGCAAACTGTGCAGGATTTTTCAAAGGATCTAAGTGTCTTATGAACATAAATCACATTGATTTTTCAATGGAACTCATAGTCCTAAGTCACTTGGAAGTTTTTTCAAAACTGCCTGTGTGTGTCTCCTGTTTGGCTGGAGATAATGTGCGTGATCATCACTCATTAACCCCTATATGTGCCACACTTCTCCCAGAATCTTCCAAGCCAAACCTCCCAATGGGCATCCACTCAGTTGTCATGAAATTGATCAGGGTCCTTTAAGTCTATATGAATACCTTTCTTTTAAAAAGAAAACAAAAACAAAAAAGCAGATGTTTTGGAGAACTCTAATAATCAAACAAAATTCAGAAGCATGTTCATTTTGCTTAACTTCTGCAGTTATATCTCATCTCAAACCTACAGTAGCCTCCTAGAAGTAATGGGATTTCATTCATGTAATCTTTACACAATGTCCATTGTCCTTTTACCTGTTAAGAGACTGGTTATGCCAATATCAGTGCTGATTGAATGACTGAAATAAGAAAGGATCCAAATCTTTGCTCAAAAAAATGAAGCTGAACCAAACCCTGAATCAATGTAGAATTCAGATAAGTTTAACTTCTTTTAAAACTTAAGCCTCTAATCATGCAAATACTTACATATATTCTTAACCTCTGTGGGATTACTCATGTGCTTAGAGTTAAGCATGTGTGTAAGTGTTTGCAGGGCTAAGGTCCACACTTGCACAGATGCCTTCATTATCCTGTTTCATGGTGTCTTCTGGGGATATCAGAAGCCCCCCAATCTCCCCCCAAACATGCATACACACAAAATTCAGCAGGAAAGGGAGTTCTTGTGGTATTTCCAGCCTGGGTGAAAGCAGGAATAATGGAAACTTTGTGAAAAAACCCAGTCGCCTGCGATTTCCAGTGCAGTTTCCAGGTGTCAGATATTGGGATGAGTCAGAAAACATGTGAACCCAATGGAACTTCTGGATCTTTGCTCTCAACTAACAGCGACTGCTGATGGGCTTCACTGTGAATTTTGGTTTAATGTTTTCATTTATCATGATCTTAATGAAATTGGACTTCCTGTACAATCAAAGTTGAGTGATAGATGCTATTTCTGAAATAAAATGAGTGTTTTTTCAGGCTGTCATCAGGCCATTCTGATATTCTCAATAATTATTTTTTGACCAGAATCTTGCCTGTAATGGATATTTTATATAATATACATATATACATTCTTCTACAGCTCTCCCTGTTCTGAGCATCATATTTCTTCTGTCTTTAGAGGGATTTCTGCTGTTTTTCAGATTTCCCTGGGTAATACATTTCTTCAAGGAAATATTTTGTTTTGTTATGTTTTGCATGATGGTGTTAATAATATTTCCTCCCTGATCTTTAGTAACATGAGGACTCGTTATAGCTGAAAGGCGTGGAGCAGCAATGTGTATAAAATTCTTTGATTCATAAAAAATATCTTCAACAACTTGTTTTAGGCTAAACACAAGTCATTTTTCTCTCCCCCCCTCCAATCCTTGCAATTTCACTCCCATGATCCTAGGGCAACAAGCCAAACTGCGGTACCAATCTGAATTAATTACCGCTTTCCAAACAGTGCTTCAAGGACTAACGCTGCTTACTAGTCTTGATGTCAGCTTTCAAGGTTTTGCTGCAGTACTGGAGAATTGTAAAGGAATGTTCTCCACCAGGATAAAAATAAAGAAATAGAAGTGAGGTCATCATCAACAGACCATGTTTGACTTGCATGCTTTTTCACCAGTTAGTGAATGATGAATCAAAATCTCAGATTATGCAATTCCTTTAAATATAAAGCTTTTCCTCTCTTATGGAAATTCTTATTGAAGTGTGCCGCCATTTACCAAATATTTTATGATCTCCTGAATGCAGAAAAAATAAAGTTGCATCTGTTTGTTTATACTTCAGAGAGGAGATGACTTGAAAATAAACTTATATCTATTTTATACCTCCAATTTATGCAGTTATAATTCATTTTAACCCTGTAGCTGTAGCCAGCTCCTTGGTACTTGTACTGCAAATTGTCCCTTCTATCTACAGAAGAGAAAAGTAATAGGCTGCTATACTATACATTATGTATGCTGTTTCAGTTATTACATATTATATATCATTTATACTGGAAATAATCGTTTGAAAACAATGTTATTTTCTCAAAGCAACAGATGGGTTTCTTACTGTATTAGATTTGTACTAGGTTGACAGGAGGCATTTGACTAAAGTTACAAACCAGTGGGTACGGTGAAGAAATGGCAGAAAGAAGAGAGTTTTGTGGAGCGTTAGGAATAAAGAACAGAAGCCAAAGAATATAGCGACAATGACCTGTTAGGTTACACTTTCTGAACTCTTGGGCATGAAGCTGGAATTATGTGATATTTTGGCATCTGCTTTATTTAAACAGATGACAGTGTGGCCGCATTCATTGACGGCATTGAGAAATACCTAGTGTTACTTTTACTGGGAGTTGCACCAGTGCTGAGTCTGGGCCTCTGGGCCGATCTGAACTGCTGAGATGAAATGGACATCTAGTTCTTAATACTGTTTATTAAGAGATTTATCATAATGTAAGCACAATTCAGATTCTTACCATGCCCCTTTTTGAAAGAATCGACAATGCTGGCAAGCAGGGGTTCTACTTTAGAATTGTCCCAGGAGGAACCTCAATTTTTTACCCAGCTTCCCAGACAAATTCACTGCACAATCCACCAGTATCAGTGTTGTCTTTTCTTAAATCATGTGAAAAATATCCAAAGTGGATTAAAGCCAAGTTGCTCTTCTTTAGGACAGCTGAATGCTGAACGTAAGTGTGCAGTTTGGCCATTTCCTTATATTTTAGTGGCAGTAACATACATAGTTCCCTCTGGGCTGATTTTTTTTCTTTTTACCTTTCTGTCCTAGACGTTTATATGTCCCCAATTGCCTTGGTATGTGATCACCTCACAATCTTCAATGTAGTTATCAAAACGCCCCTAGGTAGGGCAGTGCTCTTATCCCCATTGTACAGATGGGGAACTGAGGCACAGAGAGGCTAAGGTCACACAGGAAGTTTGTGGCAGAGCAGGGACTTGAACTCTAGTCAGCCAAGACACTGGTTAGTAGCCTAACCACATTAATCCTCCCGTATTCAGTGGAATACACCCCCTCTCCTCAAGGCCCTCTGGTGATGGGTGAGATGGACCTCTTATCAGACACAGCCCATCGGTAACACTTCCTCAGTAGCTTGGCTACAAAGTGCAAAGTGAGACTGGGTCAAAAACTAAACCCAGATCTGTTGCATGGCATTAGGCACCATTAACTAGAGGAGGAAAGGTGATTAAGGCACAGGCCTGGTAGACAGGAGACCTGGCTTTAACTGCTGCTGCAGGCTGCTCCTTGTCACTTTTGAAACAACACGTTATGCGTCTGTGCCGCACTTTTCTCATCTGTAAAAAGGGGGATGGTAGCATTTGTCTGCCTCCACGGGGAGCTGAATCTGAAGTCCTAAAGTCTGAAAAATGCTTTGAGATCCTCTGGCAGAGGGAACTGTGTAAGTACAAAGTTTACTTAAGGAATCTAGATGCCAAAGTAATGGGAGCCTAGATAGTATATTGACCTTAGAAATGAGTGTATTAGTAATAATAATTAATTAATAGCACAAAAACATGAGGCTAAAATTTTATTTTCCCAGGAATCTACTGGTTAATGACTTGGCTCCATGTAAGGTTCCTTTCAATGTAAATTACATGGTGATCCCACAGTACTGAGTGAGGGTTAAGGTAGACATGGTGAATAGAGGTGAGTCAGTTTCCTAGTCCAATGTTGTACAAGATATTGCTGCTTACTTATGGGGGTGTCAGTCAGACTTAGATTGGAATGTGGGAGCAGGGAAAGCTAGAAAGAGATTGCACTGGCAGGAACAAGCAAAGAATACCACTGACTCATCATTTAAAAACCTGTAACATTCTCTGAAAAGCCAGGTACAAAAGCTAACCTCTTCTGCCAGTCCCTCTGATGGTCAGAAGACAGTTTTTTGACTATTTATCACCCAAAGGAACCTCTAAATAGTTGTGCAGTGCAGCATTTTCAGTGCCATTTTGGTAGTTCATTATTACAAAGCTTGTAAGAAATCATGGGCAATTTATTTTAGTACATTGGGTGACAGTCAACTCTAAATCACAAAAGTGTTTTCTGAGTCATCACAGTTCTTGCAAGGAGGTGACTTTTTAGGGGCATGTGGTTGTTGAGTCAGATTATTTTTTTTTATACTGGCAGCTTGAAAATATTAAAACATTGCTTAATTGGATAAAATAAAAATGAATCAGATTTAAGGAAGCGACTTACCTCTTACACAATGAAGAAATGTTCAGAAGCTACTAGTGGGAAAGGGAAGTAATGTAGGATGAGAGCAAACATCCTAGGGTTGTATGTTATTCACAGGGTAAAATTATCAAAAACGGTTAAGTTCCATGGATTCCTAAGTCACTTACATTTGAAAATATTACCTCAACATTTGTGCAAAGCTCTGAGGAATATCCCTGGGAATTGCATGTACAGAACAAAATGGTTTGATGTGGCCCATAACTACTAAGGAAAACACTGGAAAGGACATTTGGAAAACCAGATCAGCAGTTCATGTAGAGTTAGGATACTCAACAGTGTTTTACCTCATTCTTTCTCTGCTGTCTTCTCCTGTGCTAATATCATATTAGACTATTTTGCTCATTCAGAGAAGGGCCATTAGTTAGGGTTCTTCAGAGTCATTAACACAGACATGTGGCAAAGCTACTCAGTTATCCACCTCTAGTCAGTGTCTTCCATCTTCTAACTTTTTATGGTCACTGACATTCTCCAAAATACTGGAATAAAAGAAGGCAGTTTGCAAAAATATCTCTTGGCTCCAATTCTGTTCTCATTAATCTGCAAAAGGAATCTGATTGGGTTCTGTATCAGTCTTCAGATAATTTAAAATGATTTGCACACCTTTTTTTTGTAATACAAAAGGGTGTTCTGCTAGTAGAACTGGTGACATTACAGTGCAAAACTATATGGCCAGATCTTGATGTGGTGTAAATGAGCCTTGCTGCATTGAAAAAACAGAGCTATGCTGCTTCACTCAGGCTCAGGCCATAGTGTGAGGTTTTAGACATGGATCTTGCACAGATTTATGCATGTGTTTATCGTTATGCTCCATGAGCTGGCCCATTTTCTTTAATGGGACTATTCACTGTGTGTAAAGATAGGCACACGTAAAAGTCCTTTTTGCAGAACTGGGGCCTACAATTTTGTTTTGGCAGCAAGGAAGCCGTAAGTTGACTAATGATCACTTCTTTCTTGCAACTGTATTTTATGTTTTATTTGAATGCGCAAATGTAATATTCGGATTTTGTTGTAATTTCTATGCTGCTTATTAGCGGAAGGGGAAAAAGTAGGGTTGACTTTATTTTGTTTAAATGGTGATTTGAAACCTTTCTTGTCTGGTAGGGTTTTAAACGTCTATCAGATATGGAGAGATTTAAAATGGAGCCATGTAGGAGAATGGCCATTAGGGAGAAAAATGGCAGAACTAAAAAGGTTTGAAAAGATGAGCATGTGTGTTACGGGACAAATTCTGCCCTTGGATTCACTTCACTCAGAGCCACGCTGTCACGTCAAGGAGTTTGAACTACCAAATATTTCCTGTCCATGTGGTATTACCACAGACAAATGGGTAATCTTTGAAAACTGTTATGGTTCTACTTGTGAATGTGTTTGAAGACAAAAACCCCCCATCTATTCCACCTGAAATCAATGGCAACGTTCCTTTCACTTCACTAAGAGGAGAACTAAATCATTGGATTATAAATTCTTTAGAGTTGGGCACTGTGATTTAGGATTTGTCTACACATAAGTCAAACTAGCTACAAAACTCTGTCAGATCCTCCTCATTTGAATCAAGAATGGCTTATTTTTATTTAGTTTAAACCTGTTCCTAATTGATTTAACTCTCTATAAGCCAGGTTTATATTGATTTCAGGGGTCCATGCAACCTTTTGCACTGATTTGACCAACTTGATTTTAAATCGCACCTGTTGTTAAACCAGGGCTACTAAGCATGCAGACATGCCATTACTCACAAGGCCTGACTCTGCAAGATGCTGCATGCCTTGCACTAGGTGCTGCACACCCTTGTGTAACCTCATGCACACCCTCATGGTCCTCTCGGGGGCGGTGGTGGCTAGCACCTTTAAGGATCAGGTCTTATAGTCACGCATATTCCCTTCCCTAATGAGTTTACAGTCTCATAGCTTTCTTGTGCTCTCAGAGAAGTTAAAGAGAGTGCTGCCATTGATTTCATATGGTTATAAAGTGCAGTGTAAATCTGTAATACGGGATACATGCTTTTTGTTATTAACAGTAATAAAATGTGCTTAAATTAAGCTTGTTATGGAGTCATAATTAGGAATACATGCTGTTAACGTGCATTTGTAGTAGGCAGCTGTTACACTGTATCGTCTAAAGATAAGATAAAACACAGAACCGCTGTTACATTATAATAGATTTATTTATTAACATACATCTAAAAGAGCTTTAGACTTACTGATTCATAGATTCTAAGGCCAGAAGGGACCACTGTGATCATCTAGTCTGACCTCCTGTATAACATAGGCCATAGAACTTCCCCAAAATCATTCCTAGAGCAGATCTTTTAGAAAAATATAGAAATCCAATTAAATCCAGACTTGATTTAAAAATTGTCAGTGATGGAGAATCCACCACAACCCTTGGTAAATTGTTCCAAATTGTTCCACACTCAGAACAATGTGTCACGTTCACACAGTCATTTATTTTCCTTCTTTCTTTTTATAACCACAATTAAAAGTGGAGGAAATTAAAGCAAAAAGCTACAATGCTTGATATTGTTGCGGATGTGATTGGCATCTGGAGAAGATAAACAACTGGTTCCGTGTGGGTATTGGAGAGATTTCAAATGTTTACCCCACTCATTCAGTGGCTGCAGTGGTCTGCTCACACAAAATTCATTGCAGAATCAGGGTCTTTGTGTGCTCTACGATGCAATGACTCTGATCCAGCAAGCTCACCATGGGAATTCCATAGTTTATACTGTAAGATCTTTGGGACAGGGTCTTTTCACTCTGGGGGTATGTACACACTGCAGACGAAAACCCATGGTAGCTAGTCTCAGAGCCTGAAAGTAGCTGTGTAGATGTTCCGGCTCGGGCTGGAGCGCAGGAGCCTGCAAAGGGAAGTGCCCTTCAGAGCCCAAGCCAGAAGATTGACATGGTTGTTTTTAGGCCTGAGTCCGGGCCTGAGACTTGCTGCAGCAAAGTTGGTTTCTTTGGTTTTGCCGTGTTTACAGTGCTTAGAACAATGGGGTTTTTTCCTTTGAATGGTGGTCCCTAGGCACTGCATTAACACAAATAAGTAATAAAAACAACAGCCACAGAAGACTTGTCAAAGTGGATCCTACAACTATATTTCCTGCAACATCTGAGAATGAAACTTAGGCAAATACAACAAACATTTCTGCAAATATTCATTTGAGTCTTAAATATATATACTAGGACTGTGTTCGTGCACCTTTTCTGTTTGCTTTCCACACACTTATTTTCAAGTGGATTTTTACCAGTGGCAGTGATCATGAAAAGTCAATGTTTGGCTCTAATGCTCCATCATGACACTACCTGAAAGCAAATGTCAAACTGTAACTAACGAACAACAGTGTGACTCTTGGATTGCCATTGTCACTGTTGCAGTTAGAGAAGGAAATCAAGATTAGCACTGTAGGTGGATTATTATAGAAGTCATCTGGTCAAGGAATAGAAACAGTACCACAGGATTTAAGTAACAGCTTGCTAACAGTTTACAAATCAGGAATAAACGGCTGAAGACATTTGCAAATAACATTTGAATAATAAAAAAAAAAAGAAATTTCTTTGTGGACATCTCAAATAGAAAACAAAGGCAACATTTGACAAATAAATTGTTTGTTCTGAATTTTTCAGCCCCCGCTAATTCTGAATTTCCTTGACTCAGTGGGGTTATGTCAGACTTGACATTCATAACTGAATGGGTTTAACATAGGTCTGAGTCCTAAACTGGGAGCTCACTGGGACAGGAACTGGCTTTTTTGTTCTTTGGACAGTGCTAGTCCAGTGGGACCCTGGTCAGAATCCTTAGGCATTACCAAGATAAAAACAATTTATCATAATAATCTAACATTAATTTCTTCTCAGTGCCCTTGGCATGCTGTTGTGTTTCATCCCATATACAACAATATTCTGTCTATCTATCAAGGCCATTTGTAGACTTAATTGGTCTCCAGTTTTCTGCCACTACTTTTCATTCACCATAGTTCTAATCACTAACAAATTAGTAACTGCAGCCTGCATGTCTGTGCATAATCCTGCTTTGGAAAGGAACAGTCAGATCCCCATAAGAGCTTCTGTTGGAAGGGCACTAGAGGGGGCCTGGGGAACAGCTCAGCAAGTCTCTCTGGCTGCCTTGTGTTGTTTTTGTAATTGCCTTTATTGGTCAGCCTGCACAGTGGTTGTCAGCATGCACAGGAAGTAGTAGTGGGATAAGGGGATATGCTAAAAAGACACATTTAGGCCTTGTGCATGTAGCAGGGGGTAATCCAAATATGGGTACCACCAGCATAGATTGATCACCCTAAGGCACTTCTGCTAGTGCCAGCCCACAGCCATCTGCTCTACTGACATATTGTCTAGTTCAGACATGGAAGTCAGTGGGGGTTGTAGAATTGCGCCCTGGAACCTCTAGGTTTGGCAGTTCATAGTCCCGGCACTTCTGGGCTTGTTGCATCAGTTATGAATGAAAAAAAAAATTGTTTGAGCCCTGACACGTAGTTGCTTGAGCCCCAGCACCTCTTTCATTACAAATTAAGCACTGTCTACACTGCAATTAAACACCCAGGGCTGGCCTATGGCAGCTGACTGAGGCTCAGGCTAAGGGGCTTTTTAATTGCGGTGTAGATGTTTGGGTCCTTCCCACCTCCCAGGGTTCTAGAGGCCACGCTCCAGCCCAAGCCCCGGTGTCTACATCTCAGTTGAACAGCCTTTAGCCTGAGCCCCACAAGCCTGAGTCAGCTGGCACAGGCCAGCCACAGGTTTTTAATTGCATAGTAGACGTACCCTTTGAGGGTACCAGCGTCAGTACTTGGGAATTTGCACTTGAAAGACAGGCAGTGTGGAGAGCAAAGTAGTACTAGTGAGAATCAGAAGGCAGAAGTCTCTCTCCCCAGTTATATTGTTGCTTTTGCTGCATTTGATTGCACAACGGTTGCATTTATTTAAGTCGTTTGCATAAAGATTGGCACACAGTTGAGAGTAGTCTACATTTTCCAATTTATTTATGATCTCAAGTTCATTTTTAGATTTCTGATTTGTTCATGACATTTATTGCAGTGGTTCTTAGCAAGGAGTACGCATACCCATTGGGGTTCGCAGAGGTATTCCAGGGCATACACCAGTTCATCCAGATATTTGCCTAGTTTTACAACAGGCTACATAAAAAGCACTAGGGAAGTCAGTACAAACTAAAATTTCATACAAACAATTACTTGTTTATACTGCTCTATATACTACACACTGACATGTAAGTACAACATCTATATTCCAATCAATTTATTTTATAATTATATGGTAAAAATTAGAAAGTAAGCAATTTTTCAGTAATAGTGCGCTGTGACACTTCTGTATTTTTATGTCTGGTTTTGTAAGCAAGTAGTTTTTAAGTGAGGTGAAACTTGGGGGTTTACAAGAAATATCAGACTCATGAAAGGGGTACAGTAGTCTGGAAAGGCTGAGAGCCATTGATCTAGAGCAGTGTTTCCCAAACTTGGGATGCTGCTTGTGTAGTGGTGGCCAGTGCGTCCCTCGGCCCGCACTGCTTCCAGCAGCTCCCGTTGGCCTGGAGCAGCGAACCGCGGCCAGTGGCAGCCGCGATTGGCCAGACCTGCGGACGCGGCAGGTAAACAAACCGTCCGGCCTGCCAGGGACTTTCCCTGCACAAGTGGTGGAACAAGTTTGGGAAACTCTGATCTAAAGGCCCCAACCAGGATTAGTGTCTTATTGTGGTAGGCGCTGTACAAATGCATAACAAGAGACATTCCCTGCATGGAAGAACTTACAAAACAAAGGATGGGCAAGGAGGTAATTGTTATAACTGAGGCACAAAACAGTTAAGTGACTTGCCAAAGGTCATACACGGAGTCTCTGACAGAGGTGGGAATGGAACTTGGATGACCTGAGTTGCAAGCCATGTTTTATCTGCGAGACCATCCGTCCTCTTGTTTTTTCTTAAGTTGCAGTGTGTGAGACTTAGAGTAGGAAATCACTCCTGCTGCTGTGGAAAGAGCAGTATATTTGCCTAATTTATCAAGACAATCCATATTAGAATATATGCAGAGGAGGAGCCAGCTCTGGGAGGAACAGGGAGTTTTGACATCTGGTATATGTGATGAGAAGGATGATGTGGGCCCTGCTTCTGAGGCTCCTGCAATAGCCTTGTTCTGGAGCTAGTTGAAATGTTCTGAATTTTGATTTTTTTTAAAGATATTTTTCATTGACATTTTGAAATGTGACCAAAAAATAAATGTTGTTGCTTATCAGGTCTTTGGGTCTGAAATTCATCTTCCACAAACAGGCAAATGAACAAAACTTTGTTTCCTTAAATATTTAATGAAAGGGCAAACCAGGATACCTGGCACATTGAAATGTCGTTTTCCCTTTGCCAAAATGTTTGCAAGTGATTTTCCTCCTCAGTGTTCACCAAGCTCCGACTAAATCCACAAAGAAAAGAGATAACGATTTGAAATATGCACAATGTCAAATGGTTATATATATGACCAGGTATTTGCTTTCCATATATTTTCTTAGCATTTATGTTTACATTTCTCAGGGCTCTTTTTATGCCCTCAGTAGCCATTTATGAGCCTGTAATAAAAGTCTGATTGCCCCACAAAATGCCTTGTGCTGAGTTATTAAAAGAGTCAGGGGACATATAAACACAAACTCTTGACCCTGATTAAAAAAAATAGAGCAACACTGGAATTCAAATTACTGTTTACAAGGATGTTGTCAGGATAAAAATCCTGGGGAAAATTCAATCCTGGGGTAACTCAGTTGACTTCAGTAGTTGTGATGACTTTGGCCTAATATGTGTGTGTACATATGTCTCTATGGTATGTATTTTCGGGTCTATTTTAAAGCAATATCTTTTTATTTTATACTGAAGATTAAATCACTAAATTGAAATAATTGATCCTGCACTTTGCCTTGCTTAAAAACAAACACAGACTGGTTCTTTTTAACTCTGCTAGCACCAAGGTGGTATGTTTAAGTTTCCATCTCTGAGAGGGACTGTTTAAGTCAGTGCTTTTAAATATTAATCCTGAAATAAAATTGATTAAAAAGGCATGAAAAGGGTTCTGTTGGGCCTGATCTAGAGCCCACCGACTTCAGTGGAAACACTCCCATCGATTTCAGCAGGCTGTGGATGGGACCCATGAGGAGCTGTGATCCCCTTCTCAGGCCTGGCCTCTTCACACCTGTGTCACTGTTTATTTAATGTATAAACCTTAATGGGAGGACATAATGGTTTGTCAGCATCCCTTCAAAGGAAAGTGCTCATTCGGCATTGCAGTCTTCGCTTTCCTCCTTTTAACAAAGTCCTTTTCTTCTTTAAAAGAAATAAGAAGAAATTGCACGATAAATTGCCCCCATCTTGTGAAGGAACACCATATGTTTTAAATCAGTACCTCAGAAAGCCTTTACAGATTTGCCGGCCTGTTTGTTTATAAGATTCAAAGACAGAATGCTTTCATTTCCTAGCTATGTTGTCTACAAAGATCCTAGGAAGATGGATATATAAAGATTATGGCATGTTGAACATAAATCACGTGTGCAACACTCGCAGAAACAATCAGTTGCTAGAAATGCCTGAAATGCTGAACCTGCTGGGTTGGAGTTGCTATCAGTCCTGCTGATAGGCTGTACAGCAGCAGTGAGGAAATGGCACTCAAACTGTGTGAAGTTTTGCTATAGGAAGGTTAAGCCACTGGATTGAAGTAATCCTTGGAATATTAAAACCCACCTATCCCCAGAGGAGGGCCTGCAAACTGTAATGTGGTGTAAGAATGAAAACTTGCTGAGGTAATCTCTCTCACTAGCCCTCCTTCAGTTCTTTTCCCCATCACCCTCCCCTGCCTCCTCCCCAGTTTATCCTGCTGCCTCTTGCTTCTGATTTCTCAGTGTCGTCAGTATCTTTTGTCAGTGGTAAGATTCATCTAACAGCAGAAATATCATTAAAATTGGTCCGGGATCAAGGTTCCTTAGCTCCTTAGTGGGGATTAAGTCTTATCCACATCATTCAAAATTCACTGCAATCTGTCCACTCCCACCTCCCAGGCTGATACAGCAAGGTCTGTAGTTTTCTGTTTATTCCTCTCTTTCTGGCCTGTTTCCTTCTCCCTCTCTTCACAGGAACTCTGCTTGGGAACAGTCTGCCTCCTTGAAGTGAAAGTAGATCAGCAGTCATTTGTATGGCCTCTGCCTTCTACATGGCAGCTGTCTCCTCTGTGGCTCAGAAATCTCTTGACGAAACATTGAGTTTATTGAGTCAGGCACTTTGTGTCTAACTCGATGCCATTCTGCCTCTCACGAGCTGCATCACTTAGTCCCGGAGCTCTCGAAGGCAATCAAAATGGATACAGTCTTTATTTTAACCAGTTGAAAGCAGCCGTTAGATGCTTTTGTTAGTTTTGGCTTGTCAGACTGAATAGGCAAATTGTAAATGATCAAGTGGAAGGAAGAGGCATGCCCTTGCACCTTCCTTGGAAGGTTAAGAAGGTTCTGTGCAAAGAGAGCGTGTGCTTAATTTAACACACATCCAGAGCAGTGCTGGGGATACTTATCTATTTAGATAGAGTTGATGGCTATTGTGTGGTTGCCATCTGTCCTCTTTCATGCAGAATAACTTATCTTCTTTTTTAACCACATCTTATTGGACCTCTAAATCATTGGCCAGTCCACATCCATTGTTGGATAAAAGAGCTGTCAATTTTTCAACAAAAAATGATGTCTCCCTGTTGTACTTATACATGGGCCCCTTGTTTCCACAGAGTCTTGCACTGTTAGATGATTGTGATTGGTTTACAACACGACGATCTTTTGAAACTCTGTCTGTCGTCTTATTCACATTGAGGGAATTTATCACAATCGTTATCAGCAAAGCACTTAGCACGAACTTAAGTCCATCCATATTCAGTAAATCTCATAAGCCAGTGCTTAACTTTTCATTGGGATTTAGTGTTTTGTTGAATTGGAGTGTATAGGACTTTCCTTTTACACAGTGTATTGGAGCTATCTCCGTTTGAATTATTCTGAATGGAACTGGGTGTCAAAATATATTTTAGAATTGAAAAAGAAATTGGTAGAGAAATGACGGTAGGTGTTGGGGAATGGAGTAAAAGGGGTAACCCTTTGAAGGTTTCACAGAAAGATTTTGCTAGCAAGGAATGGGAGCATCAAAATAATTTAAAAACAGATTAGCCACAATAGTTAATGTAAAGCAAATGTATAGTGCGTTAGACAAAATGCAACAGTTAACAGCGGCTTAGACCTTTTGGCTAGCACTGTATAAATCCAAATCAGTCAGGGAGCAGTCCATTGACCACTGTCAGCAGGCGCTGCAATTTCACAATCTGTAATTATGCTAGATCGTTACTACCATTGCCTATGAATGGCAAATAGACTGAAGTTCTCCAGTTCCTTGTTCCAGACTCTGTTCGAATTACATTCAGGCCACCCTAGTAGGATTGCAGGTCACACAATGATGGTAGGCTTTGGTCCATTATATATTGTTATCATTACATTTTTAGTAAAATATTTGCCACATTAACAATAAATGGTGTACAACTCACGTGCTCTAGGAATTGTTTTTGGCAAGTTCTGTGTCCTGTGTTGTGCAAGAGCTCAGACAAGATGATCACAATAGTCCCTTCTGGCCTTGGAGTCTGTGAATCTTCCTCAAACATTCAAACCCCCATAGAAACCCCTCCCC
Organism: Gopherus flavomarginatus; assembly: GCF_025201925.1. NCBI lineage: Eukaryota > Metazoa > Chordata > Testudines > Testudinidae > Gopherus > Gopherus flavomarginatus. Next base: position 17,462,293 of record NC_066626.1, on the reverse strand, counting down.
TTCAACAAACCATTCAGCCATGAGAGCTTTTTTGAAGGCAGGAAGTTGAAAGATTTCAAAATATTTCCCGAAAGTGCTTGTAATCTCAATCCCACTCAGTAGCAGCAGTGCAAATTTGGAGGAATTCCATTGACTTCAATGGAGTCACTCTGGCTTTGCACTGGCATAAATTGAGAATCTGATCTCTTCTATTTTGGAAAAGACAGGAGAATGTTGAATTGGCCTTGGGCACCTAATGCAGTGTATTGCTTTGTAGACCTTAGAATCCATTAATTAAAAATTCAGCAGAGCCTTTGTTCACTGCGGAGTGAACTGCTGCACACCTTGCTGAGATGACATGCTTAGTGAGAAGGTCTGAGTCATCCAGTACATGCGGATGCACTTTGCTGGCCATGAAAAGCAGTAACAAGCTCGGGTCATTACTTTCCTCATAGCAAGTGAAAACTGGAAGATGGTTGATGCAAGAGAGGAGTAAGAAAGTAATTGAATTTCAAGCTCTTTACTGCAGTTTGTTTGTATGGTTTCATGTGATTTCTAATCTGTACGTCCCATAGACGTCTGAATACTATTGCAGAGCTTGGGGAAAAGGATTTGAAATGCCCTGAATTATATGAAGTGCTGCATAAATTCATTTCTTAATATAGCCTAGACTAGAGCAGCTGCTATGCAATAGTCTAGCAATCTCCACGTTGAATCAGCAAGGTGGTAATCAGCATGCACCATGGCTCCCTTTCTGCATAATGACAAGTTGCACATAGTGATTTGAAAGCCAGCGTCATCTCTTTATTACTACTGCAGCATGCCAGAATCCTTCCACTGGAGATACCTCTTAGACAGAGATGAACATTATGTACAAAATATAATTAGGAGCATGCATGAAACAAAGACTTTTAAAACATTGGTACTTGCACTTTTTGAATTTTGGTTGAGGCTTTCTGATAGTATTGTTCCATTGCAGCCACCACCAGTTTGATCTTCATAGAAAGCAGGCTTTTAACCCTACTGGATAAAAACACTATGCACATCCTTCAAAAAAAGGTTTGGGGGGTGGGGGAAGTTGTTGCAGAGTCGTTCATCCTCTAAGCAAAAATAACAATCAATTATGCCATTGTGAAAGCAAATGTAGGTAATTATAGTTTGGATAATTGTACAGGAGAGCTAATGTCTGCAAATCCTGAGACCGAACATTGCCACCCGTACTAAAATAGGTTCTGAGGGTGTAAGGTGATAACCATGCAAATGGAGTTAGGTTCAAAGTGATGGAATGTGATGGTTACCCAAATAGGTGAAGAGGAAATATATTCCTTCTGGTAAAATGATTTTTTCAACCTACACTGAATTTATTTTGTAAGTTATGACAAATTAAAAACAGAATGGAGGCAAAATCACTATTTGTCAGATCCCTATTTATTGTGAATTTATAGTGCTTTACATCACAAAAGGTGTGCATTAGAAAAAGAGGGACTTATCAGAAGATTGATGGTGAGGGACAGTTCTGTAAGCTTTACTCGGGAAGACTGTGCAGCCCATAATATTTGATAGTTCCTCAGAAGAGCTCAAACATCCATGTGTGATTTATAGAAATATCTGGTTGGCATAGTGTAATGCTGACAAATGTCGGTCGTCGGTTGGTGGGATCGAACCTGGGACCTTTGGAACTTAGTGCTTGAGTCTCTACCGCATGAACTAAAAGCCAGCTCGCTATTAGCTAAGGCTGTAGAGCAGACTCTTTTTATATCTCTCTCTAAGTCCAGGGTTCTCAAACTGGGGGTCAGGATCCCTCAGGGGATCGCAAGGTTATTACACAGGGGGATCACAAGCTGTCAACCTCCACCCTAAACCCCGCTTTGCTGCCAGCATTTATAATGGTGTTAAATATATAAAAAAGAGGTTTTTTTAAATTATAAGGGGAGGTCGCACTCAGAGGCTTGCTATGTGAAAGGGGTCACCAGTAGAAAAGTTTGAGAACCACTGCTCTAAGTGGTCTCGGTGCCACTAGATGGGACAGAACACCACACCCAGAAGGTATGTGGGTTACAATAGCTCTGGTGTGTCTGTTCAAACCAGCCCCTGATGCCTTTTCCTTGTTTTCCCACTACTTCACCCATTATAAACAAAACCCCACACTACCAAAAAAAAAAAAAAAAAGGGGAAAAATTAAGCTAATATTAAATAGCAATTATGAAACTAATGTAACATTTGCCAGCCATTGCTCTGATCACTCTGCCTGTATGTTGCATACCCTTCTCTACCTTTTGTTTCATCTTTTTAGGGTCACGTCATACAGCTAATGATCCATGAGGAGCCCCATTGATTTCAGCAAGCCTGCATGCTGTCGATTGCTGGAATGGAGCTCCTTAGATTTTAAGCTCTTTGGATCATGAAGCATCTCTTAGCATGTGTTTGTACAGCACCTAGCACAATGGGGCTCCAATCTCATTTGGGGCCTTTAGGTGCTACTGTAGTGTAAATTGTTAATGAATGTGGCAGTGTGAAAGGCATCCTTCTCCAGCATATGGAGTGTGGAAGTGGGTGTCAGGAGATCAAGCTTCTTGTCCTAGGTATGCTGCTGATTGCTTAGCGTTTTAGGACAGGTCACTTAATCTCTCTGTGATTCAGTTTTCCCTTCTGTAACACTGAGGTTTCTCTGCACTTTGATGTCTTTAATCCACAATTTGAAGACTTCAATAACTCAGACATAGGTTAGGGGTTTGTTACAGGAGTGGGTGGATGAGATTCTGTGGCCTGCATTGTGCAGGAGGTCAGACTAGATGACCATAATGGTCCCTTCTGACCTTAGTTCTATGAGGTAACAATACTCTTGATTTTGTGAGGTCCCTTCAGATGTGTGGATGAAAACTACAAAATAAAAAAGCTAAGTATTATTATGTAGTTACCCAAAGCTTGTGCTTCCCCTGTGTTGGCTTAAACCCATGGTGAACTGGCTGGCTTCTTCTCAAGATTGAGTATAGATTTCACAGCTGATTGCAGTTTTCCCTTCAAAGGAATGCGGAAGTCAAAGTTATCAATCACTGTGTGAATGAGCCACTAATGGAGTAAATGCAAAAGAAATAATTAAAACAGCCTCTGTTGCAAATTAATAATTCCAAGCAGCAGCATTAGGATGAGTTTGTTAGGAAGCACTTGGAAAAGCAATAGCCAATTTTCTTTTTAGTGCTATTCCTAATAAATGTGAGAGGGATCCACTTGGTTGATGATCGCTGTTTTAAAAGCACCAGTTCTAAAAGCCTCCATTGGTGCTGAAGAACTGTTGTCTAGTGTATGTTATATTAAAGTGCTGCAGGCATCTTGGCTCATGAATCTGTTAGGAAAGCCACTTCAGAGGTAGATCTTATTTGAGTGTTTAATAACTTTAAAAGGAAAGGCCGAGTTGCCAGGATGTCTGCAGTTAGTAGTTTCCTGGCACAATAAGTGGCAAGTTGTTCGTACTGAATGCTGACGTGGAGGGAAATATTTCTAGTTTGCACAATCAAAATCTGGATTCCAGAGAATGAGCTCATGGGGCCATTTACGGATCTGTGGCCATTCAGGAAGGTGGGACCTAACTGCTGGTATTATTGTCTTAAAAAGCAACCTCATTCAGCCATCTACAACCCTAATTTGTCTAAGACTTAGAAGCTACGTGGCCACGTTAAGTGATGATTTGGAATCCCTTTACACTATTTAGATTCCCTTATGGCACTTGTCTATGCACAAAAGTTGTATCACTTTAAATATCCTGGTACAGCAAAAGTGGTCCAACCCCCCAAGAGTGGATGCAGTTATGCTGATATAAAAGTGTTTATATGGGTATAGCCTGTCTAGGAAGGGGAATAACCTATACTGATCTAAGGCACCTTTATACCAGTATAACTGTACCTACATTAATGGTTGTACTGGTACAGCTTGTTTGGTAAAAAATCACCCCCTAACCAAAATAGTAGAGCAAAAATGGTGTATAGCCCAGGCCTTGCACTCCCCTAAGTCCTACTTATTCCAGCTTTACCAGTGTGTAAGGGAGACTATACTCATGTCACTCAGGGTATGTCTACACTACCTGCCGGATCGGCAGGCAGAGATTGATCCAGCGGGGATCGGTTTATCATGTCTAGTCTAGATGCGATAAATCAACCCCTGAGCCCTCTCCTGTCGACTCCTGTACTCCAGCGCCATGAGAGGCACAGGCAGAGTCTACAAGGGAGCAGCAGTGGTTGACTCACTGCAGTGAAGACACCACAGTAAGTCAATCTAAGTATGTTGTCTTCAGCTATGTTATTCACGTAGCTGAAGTTGCATAACTTAGATCGATTCCCCCCACACACACACCCAGTGTAGACCAGGGCTAAGATCCCCTGCCTGACTCTAACTTACACACACAACATCTAGAAGAAGGTGTAAGTGACACCAACTCCATTACGTTATTGGTAGGGTGGGAGATAAGTAGGTGGTAAGGGAGCCTGAAGGAGTCTAACATACACATCAGCTCTGTATTTATCCCGCAGTGCCTGAGATCATGTCTGTGATTCATGTGCTGTATTCCTCTCAGCAGCGCAGTCTCCAAATTTGAGCTCTCTCCTCTTCTGTGCTGAGTCACGACCCTAGCTAGATTGACATTCATTTTGTTCTAAATGGAGATGGGTGGGGAAGGAGTGGTTGTTTGTGAAGAAGTCGCCTCTGCAGCTGCGATGTTAGGGTAGGAGATGCATAAATTCTTCGGCTGACTGTGGAATTTCTGTTAAAAACCGTATCGCTCATACTAGGGCAGAGTGACCCAAATGTGATGATGCTAGACATACTTGATGTGTGTGGTTTTCACTAACGCACACAGACCCTCTCTGCTATGTGATCCAAGAGACTCTAAAGTTCCCTTCATTCTAGAGCCAATTTCCCCCTTACTCCTTTCCAGCCTGTGGAGTTGCTCAGGACAAGGTATTTTCATGCTGTTGTCTGAGTTCCTGTTTGGGATTTTATTTCTGAGGGTGTATTTCCCTCTTGATAAGTAATAGTAACTCCTATGGCTGCCAGTGGGAGGTATGCCGGTGCACTGATTGGAGAAGAGCTCCATTTATAGCTATGGGGACCCATTCTCAACGCGCTGCAGCTGCTATGTGCTGCTTCAGCAGAGCCAACCAACCAGATCTGGCCATCTGAGGATTCACCAAGTGTAATCCCCAGGTGCATACAGCCACCGTAGCAGCTCAGTCACCATTCAGCCTCTCTGCCTCTGGCACAGGGAGTGTTCCTTGGGGAATGAGGGCTTGGATAGGGTGGCTTTATGCCCTAGCAAGCCCCAAGTGCCAGAATGGCCCTTTGGGATGGAGGGCTGGGCATTCTGTAAGGAAACATAGGGGTAGTTTAAAGCCACCTTCTATCTCTGTCTCTTGTTCTCACATTGAACACAGCTCATCTAGAGCAAAGAATCAGGCCCACTATGCGTATCATTAGGGCCAGGTCCAATGCCCAGAGAAGTCAGTGGAGTCTTTTGACTTCAGTGGGCTTTGATTCAGGTTCCTACCGAGCTATTTTAAGCAGAAAGGAAAACGTAGTTTGGCTCAGTAAAAGTTTGTCTGATAAGGTGAAGGGGAACTAGTATTACTGAAGACTCTGTATTCTGTTGTTTTAGTGATCCATTACAGGAAGATAACTACTCTGTGAGATCATTTGCATTGGTGAAAGAGGCAGAATTCCTCCAGGGCAAAAGGTAATTTGGTCTCTATGTTCTAACAGCACCCAGGCCGAGTGATGTATTCTGTGGTGAGTGGATGCTGTATCGGACAGACAAAACTGCGATAACTTGACCCCCTTGACTCAGAAGAAATCTTCATCCACGTTGCTCCGGATCATGTTCTGAAACAAGACATAGTAAAATGTATTTTTTAACAGGTACTACTGTGAAGTGTCAGCTGTATTAGAAGAAAGTTAATTAAAGCTGTCACTTCAGAGCCTCTTGCTAGTGGTAGTTGTTTTGTTGAATTTTGATACCCTTTGTGATATTGCCAGCATGAAACATTTTACTGCTAAATATTAACCAGTAAAATTCCCCTTCTGAGTAACTAGTGTTATGCTGGTAAAGCTCTGTCAGTTATTTTGGGTTCCTTAGTTCCCAAACTGCCAGTTTCCACTAACATGCTTACATTAACTACAGATGTGCCTGGAATAAAACCGCCAGAGCCAAAGAACCCTAAATTTGGCAAATTTTAGAAATCTGAAACCAGTTCTAAATGTTGTAACCCATGTGTATATTTCTAAGTCTAGCTCCTCAGCTGGGGTAAATTGGCTTAGCACCAGCTCCACTGGTAGCTAAAATGTAGTGGTGTTGTGTATGTATATAGTTAGTGACGTGTTTTGGGGTGAAAGGTTCCCTAATAATGTTTTGCATATATATAATTATCGTTATTATGCAGGCAGCTCTTACGCACTTTGCTGAATGTTTACAGTTAAAATGATAGGCAACAAATAGAGAAAAGACTGTCTGGAAAAAATAAAAGCACACATTTTCTTCTTTATGGTTTAATAACAGCCGACAAATTGTGTGGGCACAAACTTAGAATTTGAACTGCATTTGTTTCAACGTTAAAACAGATTTGTGCGGTTTTATTGTCAGAGTACAAGCATTAAAACATATGCCACCAAAAATGAGGGCAACATTTCCTATAGTGCAGCTCATCTGCATATGATTTACTCCGGTCTTCAAAAATCCCATTGGCATAAGTCTCTGCATAAGTTCCCATAAACCGCACTAAGGATGTGAGTCTCATCCAGCATGGATCACTCTGATGAGGCTAAGCCCCTATCACCTGCAAGCCACGGGAAGACACCCAATTACTCAGGCTCCACACCTCAGGGGTGAGTAATTGTATAAGTAGACTGAGGGAGGTCAGTTGTGGAGTGACTACTCAGGAGACAGGCTTCTGTGATGGAGAGAAGCCTTGGGCTAGTGTTTAACAGGCAGGATACAAACAGGGAACTATGTGGAGCCCGGGAGCGGCAGAAGAACTATTAATACGAAGCTACAGAAGAACCTCAGAGTTATGAACACCTTGGGAATGGAAGTTATTTGTAACTTTGAAATGTTCGTAACTCTGGTGGTTCTTGTAAAAGTTTACAGCTGAACATTGACTTAATACAGTTTTGAAACTTTACTATGCAAAAGAAAAATGCTGCTTTTCCTATATTTTGTTAGTAGTTTCATTTAACGTGGTACTGTACTGTATTGGCTTTTTTTTTTCCCCTTGGTCTTTGCTGCTGCCGTATTATATACTTCTGGCTCCAAATGAGGTGTGTGGTTGACTGGTCAGTTCATAACTCTGAGGTTCTACTGTAGTTTGAATCTTTATTTGGACTTGTTTGTGCTACCCCAGAAGCAGCTTAGACATTTATGTGTCTTTATGAGTTACGTATGCTGGGGATCAAACCACAGCATACCCCCAGGGGGCATTGAGAGTGGTCATTGTAGCTGAGCAGGTAGTCACCACAGGGGGTACGAGAGGCAAATCCTTTGCAATGCCATATCCAGCGAGAAGGAGGCACCCTAGAGGTGCAAACACATGTTCACAATCTCATTAGCGCAGTGAATATACAGCATGTGTTTTTGAGCTGGCGTTTAGCCTTGTTAAATGCATTTAGGATCACAGAAGCACAGAATTAGATATGATTGATTCACATTAGGTCATCTTCTGCACTAGGATAGGATGCTGGGACTTCAGTGAGACTTGCCAACATATATCCAAGGGCAGAATATAGACTTCCCTAAGGGATTAAATGGCCGAGTCCCATTTAAATTTACTGGGAGCTGGATGAGTAGCTCCATTAACAATTCAATCTAAGGGTTTGTCTTCACTACGGAACTAAATTGGTGCTGCTGCAGTCAATGCAGCGGTATGATTTAGCAGGTCTAGTGAAGACACGCTCAATTGGTGGGAGAGTGGAAGCAATGTCGCGGGACAGCATCTCCCATTGACATAGCATAGTGTGGACTCTGCAGTAAGTAGATCTAAGCTAGCTCGACTGAGGCTACTAACGTAGATCAAATTGCGTAGTTTAGATCGACCGGCGGGTGTAGAGTAGACCAGGCCTGAGTGTAATTGGTTGCTAGTAGCTTCCTTGTAAACTCTTTGTGTCACATTCAAATCCGTCATTAGGATCTGCAAATAATAATAAATATTACAGTCGTGAACATTTATATTTATAGTAGCCCCTCTCGCTGGAGGCCCCTTTCCCCTGGACACTATGCAAGCATAGTTAAGAGGCAATCTCTCGATCTCATCTGCTGCTACTGTGTCAGGTGGGTAGGATAGCAGCAATCCCATTGTGCTACATGGACAAGAATGGCTCAAAGTGAAGGGGCGTGAGGTGATCCATGGAGGAAGTGGCTACCTCTGCTGCGTTCCTTTCACCTCAGCTCATACTGTACATCTTGGCTGGGCACCTGACCATGCTCCTTGAGGCTGTGATGTGTCTAGTAACGGTGGCTTTCTTGTACACTAAATAGGTGCCTGTCTGTGTATCTTTCTCATAGAGACTTGTAGGACCACAGTTGCTGTAGTATCTGGGAGATTATCTATACTATAACCCTGTATGCTATGTGACGAAAGAGGCTGCCCATACTTACCTCCTAACACACACCTCCAAACCAGGGCAAGATTTGGCCTTTATTATTCCAAAACTCCATTGGTGAGGTAAATGAATTCAGAATGAGTGAATTTCTTCCACAAGACATTGTACCCAAGTATCAAAGGTAACTTTCACCATTTGACTTATTTTTCTTAGTAGTAATTAGAGTTGAATGAATAATTCACAACAAATAATCTGTAAAACAGATTAAGGACCCCATCGATCAAAGCACTTAGGCAGGTGCTAAACTTTAAGCTCTGGTCACATTGCAGGGCTTCCCACTGAAGTCCTGTTCCTTGATCATGGGATGAGAAGTGTGAAGACACAGGGCTAGGAGTAACCTGACATCAGTGAGAATCCTCTTAAAGTTAAACACACACTTGAGTACTTTGCTGCATTGGGGCCTTTGAGTAAAATTTCCAAAACTACCTAAGTTATTTAGAAGCCTAAATCTCATTTTCCATAGTGACTTAAGTTTTCAAGTCACTTAGCAGCTTTTGAAAATTTTACCCCTAATTTCTTTTTGGTTCATAGGTGTTTCCTGAGCAGCTCATGATGTCATCAAACTTATTCATAATTCAGAAATGTCTGACCAATTTTTTTTTAAACTTGGGGGATGATTGCAAACGTTTCTCCAGTAGTATTCAATCTGAACTGTTCAAGCTTTGTTGGTATGTTGGGATTGGGCAGGTAAGTCACATATAACTGTTCCTTTCCCCTGAGTGAATGAATCTGTAGTGTAGGCATTACTATCACAAATATGAAAGATTTTGATACTCGCTTTCTGAGAACATCTGTGTCTGCAAAACTAGGTCATCATGTGAATGTTCATGGAAAGTAAACACAAAAATTGAGCGTTGCTGAAGGAAATTCATCACAAATAATTTAAATATATATGGAAAATTTTGTCCAGAATTCTCTTGTCTAACAATACATTTTCTTTCCTTAAATAAATGGTTTCATGCTGGATGTGTGATGAATCCTTAACATCCCCACTGCTTTGTTTCAGTTACAGTGATACATTCTAGTGATATTTGTGTGGCTCATCCTTTCCCTCCCATGATTTTAGGCTGTTGCTTGTTCTACTATTCCATGTAATTCTTAATATTCCATTCCCACCCTGCATTAAAAGGACATGATGAAAGTTGCAAAGTGAACCACTCAGACATTAGGACATGCCAAAACTGAGGTTGCATTTAATAATCATTGATATGGAAGCGTGCCTGCTTCTTTAATTTTCAAGATGCCAGGAATAGGATTCTTGTTTTTTCATACAAGATGAACTGACAGCAGGCGGATGCCATCAAGTTAAGATAAATGAAGCTAAATTGATTCTATATCTTTAGATCTTTGACTCCGAGTATTTCTGCTATCTACCTGGGTTATAAAAGAAACATTTGCCTCTGCTTTCCAAATGGTATGGCCATGCTCTGTGACTCTTACTTATGTTGAAGAGCATTTTACTCCATAAATGGTCCCGTTGACTTCAGTTGGACTATTAGTGGAGTGAGGTGCTACTGAGCATGAGAATGAATAAAGTCATCAGAATCTAGCCCTAAATAAGTCAGATACGAATCATCAGTGGCATTATTTCATTATTTTTGCACCAAACAGCTACTTCTTATCCTGATCAGTTCCTGTGAGCATAAAGACTATTCCAAAAGGTTGAGGCTATGCAGAAAGTTCTTCCCGGGGAAAGTATATCCATATTGGTGGGATCCTACTTCTGTCCTGTCCTTTAACATTCCATTCCATTCTGTTGTTTGAAAGGTTCAGTAACCATTTTCATTTTACACTTATTTTTGAAGCGTTTAACTTTGCCTTTAAAAAATCCACTCCTGACTGAAATTTGAGCTATATTGTGATTTTAAAAATTAGCGCGTGGTTATGGGTTTTATATTTCTCTCTCAGCCATAGAGAGTGCAATATGAGGGAGTTGTTTTGTTTCCTTAAATTTCACTGCTATATGTCATTTTTTTTAAAAATCACGATTATATGGGCTAAGGTTGCATACTGCAAACGCTGTGCCTCCAATCCATTTGCACAGTGAGAATTAAAACCAGTTGAGGTATCTTGGAGAAGCACCTGCAGTGCAAACAAAACGTGACCCTTGAACAACTGAAATTTCTTGAGGTCTTTTTGTCCTGTATGAGACTGCCAGATATGTGATCTAAAGTGTTCCTAAGTGCTCTCTAAAACAGAGCCCTTATGGCCAAATAGATCAGTAATCTGGGTTTTCTTTACATCCCTTAACAGGGATTTGTATAATACAGCACAGTGCTTCTAACGGCGCTGTTATGCCCTTCTGAATAAAGAACGCCCATTTTAAAAATCCCTCCTTGATTTGCATGATAGATTGTAATAGCTCTGAAAAAGATGTTACAATCCATTGGGTAAATATGACATGTTTTTCAAAGTCCCTACATACTAATTTTAAGAATTGCCTAAATAAAAGTTTGACCTATGTGACATGAAATTTATCTTCTCAAGGTCATAACACTATTTTTGACTTACCTTTTTCTGTCTACATGCAAATACTGCAACCAGCATTGTCAGCTGTTGGAGAAAGCAATGCGCTGAAAAGGTTTAATACGGCCCATTACATACGCAGAACCAGGCCAACTTCCAACCTTAACTGACCAATTTCCTAACTTTGGTCAGTTTAGTAAAAGTGACGTTATCTTAACGTATTCTGATACAAATCAGAAGCACGTAGTGGTGCTACAGGAAAAGAATTTTCTATGGAGTGCTTTACATGAGAACATTTAGAAATCTGTATTCACCCTACATTCTTTGTTGGCTTGCCACTCATTTCGGTTGATCGGATTTACTATGCAGTTCTGCTTTTGGGGAGACATAGGGTGTCTAATGCTTATCACTTTCTTGTGCCCCAGCTTCTTATCATCATAGACATGTCTGTTTTTGCTCACCTGTAAACCAGTGAAAGTATAATAACAGAATACTGCTGAACTGAATACAAAGAGAAGGAACGACTACAAAACAGCATAGTATGAGACCAAGGGGGGAAATTCCCAACGTTTCAACAGGCACACGATACATTTTATGCTGGCTGTTTGGGTTAGGACATAGGACTGGAAGGGAACTCCTAAGTCATTGAGTCCAGTCCCCTTCTGTCTCAGGCCACCTCATCACATAATCCTATTTGTTGGGAGGGGGAAGTTGGAAAACGGAATAAATATAAATAAAAATCAGGATATGGAACATACGTAAGCAATAAGAATGGGCAAGTAGCGCTAGAGATTTTCCAAAGCACAAACATCAATGAACAGTTTAACAGAACAAGCTGAGTGAGAAATATAGAAAAGGTTATTGGGGATAGTTAATTGGGGAATAGGGAGAAACATACCAGTCAATTGTAACAAACAGTTGATTCCCAGAAGGAGGGAAAAAACTATTTGAGTCAATAACTGCTCTTCAGCTGAAATTTATCCAGGGTCCTGTTTTTGTTAAGGACTGTAACAGAACAAAAACTATAAAACAAATGGTTTGCAAAATGTATACAGTATATATAATTTATATTGTACCTAAAGAGTTAAATAATTTTATATTCACCTTTTTCCTACATTTTTTCTTTTCGGTGTGCAACAATATGACGGCTGTTTGCCATTGGGTTTTCACTGTTCCTTGTTAGCTTTTAACGTAGAACCAAAGATAAAGAGATCAATTTACTTTACCTTTGCAATTTAAATGTTTAAAATCATCACAGAATTTAAATCCTTGACGATTAAGGCAAATGGATTTTTAGTGGAATTTTTTAAAAAGCCAATTCCTTGTACACACACCTTCCCCTTTAATTGGGGTTTGATGCTTCTGGGAGTTTTTCCCTCTATATTTTGCAGATGCTGACACATTTAAGCTGCTCACATTTCCAAACAGCAGTTTCACTCAATCATTTTTCTCTGTTTCTAGCACAAGAATTTAACAAACATAATTGTATTGATCCTGGTGGTAAGTGGCATCCAGCACCTTCCATGACTTGACACACAAACTTTTAACAGAACAAGTCAAGAGGTCCCTAATCATTAGCATTATCAATGACAGCGTTTTATCAAGTGGGTTTGTGGGAGAGGGGAGGAATGCAAATCAGGCTGCCGAAAGAGACGAACTGGGCAAGTCTACAGTAGTGTTAGTGCCCTTACGTCTTCTTAAATTCTCTATAGTTTGATTGCACATTATGTGTGTGCAGAGATCACCATTTGTTTTGTCTTCCCATAACTGCATATTCTGCATTGCTTTTGGTTTCTCACTGTCACAGCACAGTGATTGATTTTTATCAAGAGCAAATACTGCCACAGCCTCTGTTTGCAGAATTCTTTAACTCCTTTTAACTTGTCCCACTGCCACAAAACCATTAAATATATATCTTCCATACACAATCCCCTTTCTTGGGAGTTTTTATATTTTTTCTTAACTTAAGAATGGCCATACTGGATCAGATCAATGGTCCATCTAGCCCAGTATCCTGTCTTCTGACAATGACTGGTGCCAGATGCTACAGAGGGAATGAACAGTACTGAGGAAAGTTCGGGAAACTTGCACGGCCACTGCCTGTGGCCAGAGGTCTCCATGGCTGTACATTGCACAAGCACTAAATTCACACAACACGTTTATAAGGAAAGGGGAAGAAAGTGTTTTCTCAATGAGAAAACTCTCCTGTATGTGAATGATGGTAACCAGTATTTTTCAGAATTGGTGATTTGGTTACAGCTTACATGGGAACCTAGCCTGCCTGCAGAAAATGGGGACTGCGTGCAAATGACACTGAAGGGCTTGGAGAATGAAGCTCGCTGGTCCCACCTTCGCAATTGCTCATTTCTCCCCTAAAACAATTTATTTCTAACCTACTTTTCAGCAGTACTGGCACTATGGGCTCTTCTTTCAGCTCTTCCAGGGTTCCTCTTCTCCTAGGTCCTGATTCAGCCAGGTACTTAAGCATGTGCCTGACTTCAATCAATGGCACTACTCAGATGCTTAAGTTTAGGCATGTGCTAAAAAGTACCTAGAACGAATGTTGAGCTGAGCCCATGGTCTGGACCTCAGTTCACAGCTGATGCTCATTTCATAATAATGCTGTAGCTATGCCAAGCCCCAGTCTTATGACCTACGTTCCATTGTACGTCACAGGTCGTGCATGGGAGGCAGTGTACCCTGGCTGGTAACACTGGCAATTTAATCTAATGAACTGTTACAGTTGCCCCAAAACAGGTGTGAGCACTGTGCCAAAGCACAATGTATCTGCCTCCTGGGCTTTGAGTCAGTGGATGGTGGTGGATCAAATGCAGGGAAAGGTGACCTTCATCAGAAGCTCATCTGAATAGCCCAGGTGGCTGTAAAGGATGAAGAGTTGTTGATGTCTTAAGCTCTTTTAGGCACTGAAGTCACAGGAGATTTTTCTGAAACACAGTGACTGCAACATAGTTTGTGGTTTTTAATATGAAAATAGTTTCTGTACTTCTTAGCATTACATTGCACTGAATGGCAGAAGGGTGTGTCCCTGATTAATAAAACCGAAGGGCTAATGTTTTCCTTGTTCTTGCAAATCCCAGTTATTTCAAACCATGTGGCATGGATACTTGTTTTTTTTAAACAAAACAATCTGAAATGAATACTGTAAAGAGAAAACATCCCTACTAATTGAATAAGGACATGTAAAAATGTGCATTCCTTATGGAGAGGCTGGCCCCAAGTAATCAGCTGGGAGCCTACTTCTTAATCCTGTATATGCTGCTGAGTTTAGTTAAATTATGGCTTTCACTATCAACTACTGATCATTCAGTGCCATAGGGACTGCACAGTTTTTAAATAAACACGTACATTGCATGAGAGAGAGCTTATACAGCAAGCTCGTCTTTTAAATGAGAGAGGGCAAAATTCTACATAGTTTGCATGGGATGTGGGTTTAAAAATGAACAGGGGCTGCATCTTCCAGGACTCATGAAAGCTAGCAGCACTGAGGAACCGTAGCCTTCTGTTTTTTTTTCCAGGTCTGTGGATCTTTCATAGAATCATAGAAGATTAGGGTAGGAAGAAACCTCGGGAGGTCTTCTAGTCCAACCCCCTGCTCAAAGCAGGACCCATAGGGTCTCAAGATATCACCTCCCTTCTTTATCTCTTTGATATAGCATAGTCTGAATTTTCTGGGTTTTTGGAAATCCAACTGATACAGCCAGGCTTTATCCCCTCTGACAACTGAAACACCAGTTAAAAGACAGTGGGCCATATCCTCAGGCGATATGAATCCATGTATCTCCACTGATGGCAACAGAGTTGGGCCAATTTACACTAGCTGAGGACCTGATCAAGTGTGTCTCACCTTGCGTAAGAACGGATATCCTACTGCACACAATTTTCAACTCTTCAGAAACCTTTAGAGAAGTTTCTGGAATGTAGAGACCTTCCCAAATGATGTCTTAGACACTCTGTCCTGGTCCTCAGACTTGGAGTAATCTCCTCTATGCTGGAGTTGATTGCCTGGCTGAGAAACTGCATAAAAGTTTATTTCAGGTGTGCAGTACTGAGGCAATCTAGGAGGTGCTGACAATCCCACACCTCCTCTGAACTTTTCTTCGCTGTGCTCCATTACGGGACCAGGGAAGATAGCAGGTAGGAATTTGACAGAAGTGCTTGCTGGCTTCCTTTTATGTCAGGCTGAAAATCAATGTTTGCATTCAATAAAAAGAGTACCTGACCCATTCTAGACACTGTGTTGGCAGACTGGCCTGGCCTTAATGCAAAGATCTCTTTGACCTGCCATCCACACTTCAGGAGGCTAAGTGAGGGACCACTGGAAGACCCAGAGGCTGTGACTTCCTCATAGAACCATCCAAGTGAGCCTAACATCTGGAGTGAGAATGCTTCATGGGAGAGACAACTCAGAACAGGGTGAAGAAAGGAGAAACATAGCTGGGCTTTTTTGAGGAGGCAAATGTGTGGGTCAGGACAGATGTCTTGTACAAAAGGAGGTGACCTTAGTCTCAGTAAGGCCACCCATAGCAAAAGCATCATAAAGGCAGTTAAATGCAGCACAGCAGTCAGACACAGTACATGCTGCTAAGGCACTTGTCAAAATGCACTTCCATTGCCTCTGCTAAGGAACGTCCCCAGTGCTCTGTGCACTTGAGGAAACCGACAGGAGACCATGGGCGAAAGGCACGGAGGCTGCCAGTGATGCCTCCATAAAGTCCATTAACAAGCATTTTGGGGGAGGATCAGCTCCTCCTCCTCTTCTGGGCAAGATGAGCACCCAAACAGGATAAACGATGTTGTTTTATTCTCTGGCTGATGAAGGCTGATGCTGGCAAAAAGCCTCCCTCCCCTGTGTTGTTGTGTCAGCTGTCTGCTGCCAGAACACCCACGCAGCCAAGTTCCTCTTAATGTCCACTGGATAGGCTTGTGGAGAGAAGGGAACATTTTGATAGCTTTTGCCAATGAAAGTCACACCACATGCGGTTTTTAGGGTGGTTCCCAGTACACTGCTGCCAAAATCGCTGGACTTTTATTAGCACCACATCTGTGGGTTCTGCACACAGTCACTGCACCAATGTAAGTGGTGTTGAGGGAGAAAAGAGGTGAGCTCTGTCCAGGCAGGTTGCAGAAAGACAGTCACTGAATTCCTGAGACCCACCCCGGCCTGCATCTGCATAACATGGAGCCTTATTTGAATTTTCATTATTTGAAAAAAGTACTGGCGAATACATTTCCCCCAAATGACAGTGAAGCCAGCCCATTTGGGCTGATAGGAAAACTTCAAGCTTCACATGTTCTCATCATAGGCAGGTATAGGAGGAATTATACAAAGCTATAAATATACTGGCAGGATCGGACATAAATTTGCTGTAAAATAGGATTTCAAACAGGGACTTGTGCCTCCAAAGCAGTCAGAGTGCTTTTTGGGAGGCTCACAAACAAATGCTTGGATTTTCCCTGTAAAGTATGCACACTCATCAAATGAGCTGGGTGAAGGTTTGAACATTGATTGAAAGGGTCACCAGCTTCAGTGAGATATAGACAAGCACAGTTCTTTTATTCATAGATTTTAAGGCAATTATAATCACCTAATCTGATCTCCTGTAAAACACTGGCCATAAGAAAGCATCTGTGTCCCAGTTCAACGCAGGTACCTCTGTCTCTTCCCTTCCCTCACCCATGCCCTTGGAACCAAGAACATTAGTTCTTGGCTCCCAAAGAACCTTTCCTTTGATTAACTGCTTTGTCCCGTGGCAGAGCCACTCCCCCGTTCCAGATTGCTAACGGAGACAAACTCTTTGAAGGTGATTTACAAGCTCAGAGATTTAAACCCTCTCAGCTTCTCTGCAGTTGCTAATTTACGTGTAGGTAATATATGTTAGTGTGAGGTGCTATGGAATGAGTAAATTATGTAGTTCCTCTCAAGTGAACCCAGTAAAACCTGTGTGTGACACCACATTGTGTTCTGTATCTGCCACATATTTTACAGAAGGAGTAGCTTCAGGGTAGTCTACACTGGCAGCACTTTAACGTACCGTGTGTGGTCACAGCAGAGCGCTGGGAGAGAGCTTTCCCAGTGTTCTAAAAATACCTCCCTGAGGGGCGCGGCTCCCAGCACTGGTGCACTGTCTATACTGGCACTTCACACTGCTGAAACTTGCTGCGCTCAGGAGGGTGTTTTTTTCACACCCCGAGCAAGACAGTTGCAGCGCTGTAAATTGCCAGTGTAGATCAGCCCTTAGATGATGTATAGAGAATATTAGAAATATTTTTTTATGTTCCTCTACCTCTAAGATGAGTGTTTTAGGCTTTGCCATAAGTATAGCTGCACCAGGGCAAACCTGTAGTGTAAACATGTTTAACACTGCTGCAGTGCAGTTTGCCCATTTGCAGCTCACCTTGTGGTGGCTAATATCTGTGTAGACAAGACTTAATTACCATAAATCCTGCACAGGCCTTTGAGTGAGAGAAAATATATAGCCAGATGATTTTAAAAATGCTTTAGGTATTCCCTAATTTAGCTTTCGCACATATTCCCAAACCCATTGAAGATTAAAAGTAATTTGTAAATGCTTATTAATTCTATAGTACAGACTATAGTATTGTGTACTCTCTTCTTCATAAAATGCAGTTTGCATTAATGCACACGCCAGAAAAGACTGAGTTCGGAATTATACACCACATCGCATAAGAGACAACTATGGGGTTGTGTATGTTAGCCTATTGGTCAGAGCAGGGAACTGAGCGTCAGGAGATCTTGATTCTAGCCCCAGCTCAGACAGTAACTCACTGTGTGAGTGAGTGCAAATCACTTAATCTTTCTCAGTTTACTCACCCATAAAATGGGGATTATTATGTTTTCATTACAGTCATCTTGTAAGACTTAATTAATTAATTCTTTTAAATTGCTGTGGGATCCTTCTGATTAAAAAAATAAAAACATCTATAGAAGTACAATGTATTTTTACCCTTTCTTACTATTTGGCATGTACGTCAGGTCACTGACATATCGTTCTCAGTGTGACATACAGCAATCCGAAGAGCTGCCTACCATTAAAGTCGGAGCATAGGAATCTCTGGAGGGAAGAAGAAAAGGATGCTCGGGAAAGGAAAGGGAGCCAAATCAATGAAGCTTCTGTATTTCCCCTCTGAAGTAGTCTTGCCTTTTTCTCTATCTTCTCTCCTTCCGCCCACCTCTGCCCCCCAGCAGAAGAAGCTTTTCCCCTAAAATGAGTCTCCTCCCCAAATCTTTCTTGAGAACCTCCTGCATCCCCAGGCATTGACAATGCTACTGTGAATATTCAGTAGGTTTGGGAATATATGGGAAAGCTAAATTAGGGAATATCTAGCGTTTTTAAAAATCAGCTGGCTATGTGTTTTCTTTTACCCCAAGGCCTGTGCGGTTGGATTTATGGTACTTCTTCCCTGTATGAGTCAGGGGCAGGAGCCACAGGAGCAGGAAAGGGAGCCAGCATCTTAGGATACGTCTGCTCAGCAAGCAGGATCCTGCGGCAGCCAGTCTCAGAGCTCAGACTGGAGCTTGGAGGGGCTCATGCTACAGTGCTAAAAAGAATTGTGCAGGCTGCGATTGGGCTCAGGCTGGAACTTAGGCTCTGAAGCCTAGGGAGGAAGGTAACCCTGGATTGTAGACTTGGGTTCTGAGACTCGATGTGATGGGATCCTGCTGTGTAGATATATCCTGAGACTTGTTAAAAGAGAAAGGCTGGTGATTTCCAGCTAGATGGGAGGTAAGGCTGGGAGTGGCATTGCCCAGAAGTCCCTGTTCATTTCTTCCCAATCATAGATCCGTTCTCTTTCCCAGCACAGCACCCCCTCTTGGCGTCCCAAGATGTAGTCTGATCTAATCTATTCTATCTCTGGACCTCCTGCAGTAATTGTCATGCTATCTGAGATGGCGACCGTCCGTCTTGAAAGACAATGATGTGAGCACCAAAGTAGTTTGGTTGCTGCGTCACGCTGCAGCATTACAAGTGACTAAAAAGTCTGCTTCTCAAGTGACAGTATTTGCCACGGCGGGGGTGAGGCACAGGGCCAGAAGATGAACCAGGCACATTCCTGGTGCTTGAAGCCTGGTGCGTCTTCCTCTTTGCTCACTGAACTTTTCTCTCCCAGTCACTCCTCTTCAGCCTCTTTGATTGCCAGGCGCTGCACAACCCTCCTAAAGGCTGCTGCATGTTCATGAAGGTGGTTGACACTGGTGTATTTTCTTTGCTGCTGATGTCACTCACAGCTCAGACAGCGAGAGCCCTGGTGCATCGCAGCTTTATGCACCAGACAAGCTCTGTTTAAGAACTTCGTCATGTCAGCATGAATTTTGCTTTAGCAGTCATAGCCTCACCGAGGATTATCATATTTCAGAAAGGGTTCTCAGCCCAAGGAAAGATTAAATATGGTATTTAAAATTTCTCTAGCACAGTTATTCTCCCAGAATTAGGGTTCTTTCCTCCTTTTTAATTATACAAATTGAACATATATGCACTCATTTCTCATTAACCCCCTGGTACTGGAATTTTGGGAGTATTCGGTACTGAGTGGTAACTCAAAAATAAGTGAGTGGCCAGACATGAGGAGTGCCCACAGCCCTGAGGTGGGGTTTCTGGCTCCAGAAGTGGAAGCAAAGTCTTTCCAATGTGTGACTCTGAGATAAGTACAACATGGCATTCTGATGGTAATGATTACCCAGATTTCTCTTGATAACCTAGTCTCAAATAATCACTTCCTCTTCCTGATGCTGTCAAGAGGAATCTTAATACATTACTTGAAAAGTATGCCACTTGCTTTTTTATTTCTAGAATTTATTGTATAATGAATGCCTATAAATTCCTATGGTAGCTTAAGAGTCTAGTAAAATGAATTGCTGATGCTTTTTTTCTCTGTTCATCAGCAAACCAGGAAGAGTTCAGCTCACTTTAAGCTCTAGTCTACAGCACTACTGTAGGTCTCCCTCTTACTAAGGGACTCATTTTACGTCTCTCTCTCTCTCTCTCTCTCTTCCCCCCCACCCCCCCCGAAAAGGAGTTTCAAGGGAATTTTCTCTTTCACCCTATGGAGTTATGCTTTCCTGTGAGATTTCCATGGATGTCGGCACAGTACAGCCTGTATTTCTTGGGTCAGGGAATATGAAAGTTTACCTTAGTTCTTTTTTTTTGGTATCCTTCCTTGACTCGCTTTCCTCTACCCCAGATAAATGCTACCAATTTCATGGCCATCTCAGGTAGGCTAAGGCTCCTAAGAGTGAATGGCAAAAATTGCAATCCACTCATGTATCAGCAGTGGCACTCAAGGGGCAGTGAAAATCTTATACTTTTCTCTGAGAGACCAAACATATATTAGGACTCCTAGTGCAAATGTTTTTACTTTGTCTCTGACCTAGGACTTAAAAAGACTTAAACTCTTCATGGTTTGCTGATGAACAGAGGAAAAGAAAAAGTCAGCAATTCATTTTACTAGTCTCTTAAGCTACATTAGGAATTTATAGGCATTCATTATACAAGAAATTATAGAAATAAAATAGCAGGAGGCATATCTTTCAAGCAATGTATTAAAATCCCTCTTGACAACGTTTGGAAAACAGTCCCAGACCTATGCTGGCTACAAAGGGGAAAAAATGGAATGTTAATGATCCATCTACCTTGCTATACATTGCAAAAGGTTGCAAGTACATCTGTACTAATTATCATCTTTACAATTTCCTTTGCTCCTCATAAAAAACGATATACACCGCTACCTCGATATAACGCCACCTGATATAACATGAATTTGGATATAACACAGTAAAGCAGTGCTCCCAGGGGGCGGGGGTGTTCACTCCAATGGATCAAAGCAAGTTCAATATAACACGGTTTCACCTATAACGCAGTAAGATTTTTTGGCTCCCAAGGACAGTGTTATATCGAGGTATAGGTGTACCATTTGTGGAAAGCAGACACCCTATAGTTTCATTTACTGCAGCAGTTATCTGTGTCTCTGTAACATAGTGAGCATTTCCTAAAAACTCCAGTCCCCTCGGGGTCCTAGCTGGGCTGTTTAGGCAAGCTGTGAAAAAAACTGATGTACTCATTTCACCCTTTGCCATCCTCTTCCTTCTCCGTTTCATTTCTTTGCTACTTTCTCATGGGTTCCCACTAATGTAGCAAAGTTATTTCCTGCCAAGAGGATGAAAAAAACCATTCCCCCTGATGCCAGTGTCGGTGATGGTACTAGCCTTCCGTTCGATAAATGATTAAACACTGTCTGCAGCATATTTCAGGCTGCAGCTGAGGGATTCTTGGGTGCCAAGAGAGCTTTGAATCTTCCACCCCATTGCAACCAAACTCTGCTTCAGTCTCCTTTGCAGACTCTCAGGCCATGTCTACATCTAAAGTTTTGCAGCGCTGGTTGTTACAGCTGTATTAGTACAGCTGTATAGGGCCAGCGCTGCAGAGTGGCCACACTTACAGCAACCAGCGCTGCAAGTGGTGTTAGATGTGGCCACACTGCAGCGCTGTTGGGCGGCTTCAAGGGGGGTTCCGGGAACGCGAGAGCAAACCGGGAAAGGAGACCCGCTTCGCTGCGGTTTGCTCTCTCGTTCCCGGAGCCACCCAGCAAACCGCAGGGAAGGAGACCTGCTTGCTCTGGGCTCTGGGAACGAGAGAGCAAACCGGGAAAGGAGACCCGCTTCGCCGCGGTTTGCTCTCGCGTTCCCGGAGCCACCCAGCAAACCGCAGGGAAGGAGACCTGCTTGCTCGGGGCTCCGGGAACGAGAGAGCAAACCGGGAAAGGAGACCCGCTTGATTACCAGAGGCTTCCTCCTTCCACGGAGGTCAAGAAAAGCGCTGGTAAGTGTCTACATTGGATTACCAGCGCTGGATCACCAGCGCTGGATCCTCTACACCCGAGACAAAACGGGAGTACGGCCAGCGCTGCAAACAGGGAGTTGCAGCGCTGGTGGTGCCCTGCAGATGTGTACACCTTCAAAGTTGCAGCGCTGTAACTCCCTCACCAGCGCTGCAACTTTCTGATGTAGACAAGCCCTCAGTCACTATGTGTTCAGATGAATAGTAGTGGTGCAGAGGTGTCTTTTCACACCAGCTAACTTTTCTCAGGTTTCTTGCCTGATGAAGAATTTTCCATGGATCACTTTAGGGTAAAGGGGATTTTTAGACTGTATCCTTTTCCCGTCATTGGACAAGTGGTCCTGCTTCCAATAGGTGCTTCATTCCACTGGGAATGAAAAAGTGTTTGAGTAATCCAGTCATTTGTAACACAGAAGTAATTTAATAGCTTTTAGAATAAATAGATTTATATTGGCAAGTGTTGCGCTGCTTGTTTTTGGAGCATTAGTGCTTGAATAAATTGGCTGAGCAGTGAGTATTTTCCAACAGTGTTAACAATCCAGTTCTTAGTGGCAGAAATGTTGGTAACAAGGAGAAGTGCACTGAATTATACACCCTTCATAAGCCAGTAGAGGAGATTTTCACAGCAAATGGGTGACAATAGTTTCCTTGTAGATCTCTTTCTCAGACTGGAGGGTGCTTGGCACTGATCTTTGGTTCAGAAGTAGAACCAAAGGTCCCACTACAAACCTTTCCAAAATTCAGGGCCAGCTCCTCAGCTGGTGTAAATCTGTGTAACTCTTTTGATTTCATTTGAACCTCGATTTATACCATCGCTATCTGGACTCTAGGTCTAAATCTTTTGCTGGAGCTCTTGTCAGCACCAGCTGAAATTCAGATTTGTTTGACCTTTATTTTAGTGCACTTGGCAAATTAATTAAAAATAACAGTGTATCCTAAATGACGTCCTACAGGTATAGGAAGGTTCTTACATTCTGTTTGAAAACGAAGTTTTTCACCTGGGTCTAAGCTCTCTGCTACTGTGAGGAAAAACAACAGCCCTATTGCAATCAGTCTGTACTCTGGGGAGGATATGATGGAAGCTTCTGTGTTAATGGATCAGAGCCCATTTGCAGCCCCACTTTATAAAGTATTGTTGGAGAAAAAGTTATAAAATAAGTTACTTATTTGTATATCACTCTGCAGGTGGAGTATATACAAAGACAAGGTCCCGGCCCAGAGGAGTTTACAGTCCTAACCTCCAGTACTGCAAGCAGCTCTGTGAAGCTAATGGAGCTCTGCAAGAGTGCAGAGATCCATCTGTATGGAGCAGCTTGCAGGATGAGGGCCTACATTAGACAAATAGACTAGTGACTAATGACAACACACCATGTTTCCAAGGGGTGCAAGGGGAGTAGTGGGCAGATAAGAATAAACAGCCTGTGTAAGCTGCATTATGTGTTTGGGTACTAGGTAATTATGCCTCTCCGTTGTTTGTCGAAAGGGGTGTTACAGTAGTCCAAATTAAAAACAAATGTAATGATGTGTTCAGTATCTGTAGCAAAGGATAGATGCTCTTTTTTTATTGAATGAGCACATCAGTGGAGCTCAAAGTGCCATAGAAAGGAAATTAGAGAGACAAGATGAGTGAGGTTGTATCTTTTATTGGACCAGCTTCTCTGGTGAGAGAATCAAGCTTTTAACTCACACAGAGCTCTTTTTCAGGTCTGGGGAAGGTACTCTGAATGTCACAGCTACATGCAAGGTGGAACAGATTGTTTAGCATAAGCAGTTAGCACATATTGTAAAGAGACCATTCAAGGCAGAGTGGCCCATTAACCCCTCTGCAGTCATAGGACAAAAAGGGGGGTTAGTGGGTTACAGATTGTTGTTATAAGCCATATATCCAGGGTCTCCATTTAGTTCATGATTTTTAGTGTCTAGTGTAATAGTGAATTTAAATTCCTAGGCTTGTCTTTTGAAAGTGTGCAGATTTCCTTTGAGAATGAGGACTGATAGGCAACAACTACACAGAGTTAGAAAGGAAGGATCATTATTCTCATTTTACAGATGGGGAAACTGAGGCTCAGAGCTGAAATGACTTGCCCAAGACCACACAGCAGGGTGGTGGCAGAGCCAGGAACAGAATACAGGTTTCTTGAGAACCAGTCCAGGGTTCTACCTACTACGCATTATTCAGCATTATGCTTCACAGGCACACAAAAATAATCTGTGTCAACAGATCATCTGCTCAGTGTACTGAGATAAAGTTATTGCATTATTTGCAAGCAAAACTTGGGTAGGGTTTATTTCATTGTGGTAAGTGGGCAAATCTTGATAAAGGAAGTTTTCATTTTCAAGGTCATAGTGACAGCAGGTCATGAACTATTTGGGGTGGATCATCAGCTGCTGTACATGGTCACAGCTCTATTTGGAGCTGTACACCATGTACACCAGCTGAGGATCTGCCCCATTGTGTTCGAAAACAAGAGGACGGGATGGATTTAAGGGAGGTGGGTGATAAATTATAGCCTGACACATTTTTGCAGTTCAGGATTTCCACTGTTCTGGTGCAGACAATTTATCAGTGCAGTAAATATTTGCAAGTGGCAAGAAATAATATGGACTTCATACCGTTTAGGGCATTTAAGAGCATATGTCCAACTCTGGCCTTAGGGGACAGCTTGAAAGTACTAGTTATTTAAAACAAAAACCTGTTCACCTGCCATACTAATTTTCTTGTTAATGCCATCCTGTGACTCAATTTACAGGTTACAGATCTGTCCCTACTTTAGTTTATATCCTTGTCTAAAATCTCAGTCTACCATTTATAGCTATTCATATAGATATATATTCCCCCTCCCCTAGATCAGACCTTTTAGCATTATTTTGCATCAGCCATGCATCAGAGTGCCTAGTAGGGCTGTAAGTGCTGACTGTGCTCATCTGTCTCCACAGCATCAATTGTTCTGCTGAGCCAGAGCAAATTTAATTAGTTTATTGTAAAATTCCTCTGCATCCAGTGGATGGGTAAAATCAATGCAGGCTGGAGCCTTGGTTCCATGAATTCCGCTAATTGCACTGTAACTAATTACTGCACAGAGGTGAATGGTGGATTCTATCTAGTCGAACAAAGAAGTCTTTTAATATTAACTTGCCACCAAAGTTTTATGAAACCATCCTATTCAAGGTATAATAACTGCTACCTTGATATAACGCCACCCAGTATAACACAAATTTGGATATAATGCGGTAAAGCAGTGCTCTTGGAGGGGCGGGACTGTGCACTCTGGTGGATCAAAGCAAGTTCAATATAACATGGTTTCACCTATAACACGGTAAGATTTTTTGACTCCCAAGGACAGCGTTCTATTGAGGTAGAGGTATATTTAAGAAACAAAGCCTGTCAACTGCTGGAGACCAAAGCTAAAAATTAATGAGACCAATTGATATACAACTGTAATTGACACAAACCTGTGCCAGGAGCATGAAACAACACCACACACACACAAACCTACATTAAAAGTACATTGAAGATGTAGTCAGGCACTGAAAAGTTAGGAAACACCCAAATGAAAGCTGCCTGTGTGGCTTTATTTCAGCCCCTTTTTATATTACAATATAGTCTTTAAGGACGTGATCACATGCTATGAGGCAAACTTCGAACATGGAAGATTTTAGCCTGAATTGTTAGTTTGATAAAGTTATAAGCAACTGAAAACAGGATCTTATCATGGGAAGTGTTGGGCACTGGCTGAGGTATGGGCCAGAATGTCAGTAGGCATAAAATACAGGAAAGCTGACCCCAGTGCCAGGAGCTGCAGAAGAGAAGGTGGTAATGGCAGTAGTGGTGAGACAGTAGCAAGGGAGAAAGAAGAAGTAGGGGACAGATGGGCAAAGGGATGGTGAGGAAGAGAAAAAGAGTCCCAGAGGATGGCTAAGTCAAGTCCAGGGAGGAATTAAGAAAGAACAATGGCAGCTGCGGATGTGGAACCTGAAATGAATGGGAGAGCTGGTGGCAGTGGTTAAGGGTGGGGTGTGATGTTTTCATCCTCACTTCTAGTATTAAAAAATATCAGGAATCGCAGCAAGCATCCCCTGCATCAACAGGACCTTCAGGAGTAGCAAACCCAGTCAGCTGTTCTACACTTCAGGTTTAACTACGGACCTGGCCAATGTAATGAGTGACATACTAAAGTTAAAGTACAACAGGTCTGCGACCAGTCCCAGGTGGTCTTCTAGTAGGACAACCCAGACCAAGGAAATCTGAATCTGAGACCTCAGCCTGATCGTTTCCTTCTGTGCTCTGCTGAGGAAGCAGCACCATGCTCATCCTCCTGTAGGGGTGAGGGTACATCTCAGATCATTCTCTCAAGAGGTCTAACTAAGCAGCAGCACTGCTAGACCCCAGTGGGAATTCTCTCTGGCCCTTCTCAGCCAGCAGGCTAGTTAGTGCAACGTGAGGATTTTGTGAGTGGAGGAGAGCATATGTCCAACTCTGGGAGAATGATCCTTCAGCTTCTGAGAGATTGCAAAATACCAGGCCAGGATGTTGTCCTCTGCCACTCTTTCTTTGCACCATAAATGGCTGTATCGCCACTGCTCAAGATTCCCCCCAGATGGGAAAATCCTCAGACAGGATAGACAGTTCATAGGCTCCCCAGTGTAGGGGCATGGCTGGAGCATGCTCTGCTGCAGCCATCCCCATCTGACAGATGTCTTTTTGGGGACATTACCAACTGGCTTCCTTTAGAATAGCTCTTAGACGTCTCTACCAGAGCCAGTCTACAAACAGCCCCTTGGTGCTACCCCTACCTGCTGCATTCAGAGAAGGCTGGGCACAGCGGAAGATCTGGGTTATTGTATCTTAAATTACCAATCTTCGGAAAATAGTGATGGGGAAATGGCCTTGGTAGGGACATTATTAAGTGTATATAGTATCAGACACCCTGTGATGTCATATGAGAATAACTGGAATATATCGGTTTATATTTCTTCACAGGAGCCAGAGAGCGTTCCTGGTTCTTTAACCACAGGACACAGCAGCCTTGAAGCTTTCCCCT
The DNA here is from genome assembly GCF_025201925.1 of Gopherus flavomarginatus. NCBI lineage: Eukaryota > Metazoa > Chordata > Testudines > Testudinidae > Gopherus > Gopherus flavomarginatus. The sequence goes on along the minus strand of NC_066626.1, from coordinate 17,435,295 downwards.
CTGCTTAAGCAGGTAAGACCTTTTCACTTATTAACTGGGAGTCCCACAGCCCTGGTTCTGTTCTGTTCAATATACTGCGCTCATCACCGTAGGTCTGAGCCTGAGTGGCTTCCATTAGTACATGGGTAATGTGACTAACTCCCATCACATTTGTTCTCATGGTTTCACAGGAAGGGAAAATTCCTGAAAGGAGGCAGCAGAAAACTCCTCATGGCTTGTGGCATATTTTGTTTTACATTGGTTCATTCCTGCCTCTCTGCCCCCTCCATTTTATTTTACTTGAAAGGCCTTTGATATCTTGCTGGTGGGAGGTGTCACACCCACTGCAGTCTGAACACTTATCTTCCCTTCTTCAACCTAGCAGCAACGTAGTTTACACATCTGCAGGAAGAAAACATGAGACACCTTTATTCACAAGGGACACAATACAAAAGAGGGGGCACTGTTACTGCCTATGACACTTGTTTGACCTATCCGGAGTGCCTTATGTAGCGGTCGAGACCAGTCATACCATAGAAAGGACTTCAATGATTTGGAGAAGGCAGAGCAAGGACAACGGATGTTACAGAGTTTAAAATAACGAGGCTAATTAAATGAGCTGTACTTATTCTCCTTCTTGGAAAAGAAGAAACTTTAAGGCCAGTTTTTAGGATTATGAGTATAATCCTGTGCTACACAAGTTCTGTGGATAAGTAGAGACATTAGATTTCTAGTGCTGCCACCCTACATGACTATCAATTCAATTTAGATTATGAGCAGAGAGAGCCTTGTTCACAGTCGCAAATGGAATCAAAATCCAAGGGACAGAATATTAAACTTTAGGAAGTGGAAGGGGACTTGGTCTGAATGAACAGCCATGTGCACCTGTACCAAGCAGGTGCAAAGCGCTGCCATTCTGTTTCAGTAGCATTTTGCACCCCCGTTGCCCTTGCTTTTTGCAGATGTAAATGATGGCATGAGGTGCCTGGCAGTGGAGGAACAGGACACAGAGTATAGAGGAATTTGAGATGCCTGAAGAAGGGAACACTTGAGCATGTTGGGAAAAGCAGGAACATAGAATGATCCAAAGCAAGGCTGGGCTAGTTGATACCTTCCTGTGCCTAACATGTCTTGTCTTTGCTCAGGAAGGTTAGAAACCCATGTACTCTAAATCCTTTAAAAAGTCACAGTAAAAACAGGGAGCCTGATCTTCAGCTAGGAAAAATCGTCATAGTGGCATTTACAGTAGTGAAGTTATGCCCATTTACTCCAGCTGACGACCCAAGCCAGAACACTGGACATCTCTTTGTGAAGTTAAACGTAATAAATTGTTGTAGTAATTAACAAAGAAGAGTTATTCGGGGGTCTGTAGAACAGAGACAGGAAAGGCAAGCTTTGTTTTGCTGAAAGCTGATGGGTTGTGTTTTGGCTATCGTCTCGATTTTGCCAAATCCAGCGTAAATTGGGTCTTCAGTTGATGGACTATAGGATTATGGAGTATTTTATGTCTTGCAAGTTTTGTCTGTTCACTTGTGACTGAAATAACACTCTCCTACTCCCCGCTAAGTAATCCATGCCCTACTTCTCAGACTACCGAGAGAATTAAAGATTAAAAATGGCTAACAACAGCTCAAGCATTAGAAAAATGCAAATATGGTAGTTGACAATAAAGAATGAAAACACTTTAATAACATAAGAGCCATTCAATATATATATGGAGAGAGAGAGAAAGGAGCCTACTTGACACAACACCAGACTCAACATTGCAGAACTATATTGAAGAACAGACAGAAACCCAGCCATTTGTTGAACAAAAGGAGCGATCTCCCTTTGCATAGTATTTTTTCTGAATCATTCCCATCCCTTCAAGTTCATAGGTGGCATCAGGGCACAAATTTGGTTCATCTAAGTATTAAGGGATTTATTAAATTGATGCACAAGGAAAAGACAAAATCTCTATCTGCATTCCCTGACTCCTCCCTCTGAGCCGCCACAGTAAATGAAGCAATGGCCCCTGACATCCTCTGCACCATCCAGTCCTGTCTCCTTTTGTCATAGTCCCTGCTGGAGCTTCCTATGGGGCAGTGCAACTCCACATCTCTCAAGATGAGCCTGTGTTTCCCTGGCACATTCTAGCCCTAACGGAGTTGGAGCTTTGTTCTGAGATCATCATTTTCTGTGTCCCAGGTTCTAGGATTCTTTCATTAATATGCTGTGGGGAAGATTCTGTGCTACAGCTCCTGAGAGAGGAGGAGGGGAGATGCATCCTCTGGATTCTGGTTGCTGCAGAAACTGCAGCTGAAACTGCTCTCGGCATAAGCTCTAATTTCTGACAGTCGCCACAGGGCTGCCAGTGGGCTGCTCACAACCCAGAATTCTCATAGACTGTGCCAGGGGTAAGGGCAGCATGCGGCGGCTTACACTAGTCCTACACTGCTCTTGTCCATGGCAATTCTTCCTAGGCCTGGCAGATCCTGTCACTGGAGTAGTTTATAGGGACTGGAATGAAGGCCAGAATCTGCCTATAAGTGTTGGTATTAAAATAAAGAACAGGCAGATTTATTTCATGCATCCTTCTTTCTTAGCTAATAATCTGCACAAAATAAACTCCAAAAGTTTCCCATCCCAGCATGCACTGGTTCTCATAATAAATCTAAAGATGGCTCTTCAGATACTAATTGATTGCCAGTCTGGAATGTAGAAGAGATATGGCCAGAAATTCATAGCATTCTCATTGACAAAGATGCCATTAGCAGGAGGCCATTTAAATAGTACACAATTGCTTTTCAAAACGTGGAAAGAACAATGCCATAGCACTTACCCTCTTTGCACAGGTCACTGTACCTGTGCTAAAGAAGAAATAATGGAGCTAAGACAATTTATAGCAGCTGAGATCTCATTTATGAAACTATCAGGCCAATCTAATCTTGCTGAACATCTTTTTTTGTTATACCTGACATTGTGCAGTGTCTTAGGTATCTTTTGTTCCTATAGTGGTTATTTTAGTCCTGACAATGGAGCCCACATCCTACAGGCAGGTACTTGGGTAAACTTGTGGAAAAGAGGCTAAAACCCCAAAAAAAGGATAGGAGGTACTTGGATATTGTACAAGGGTAGGCCTGGTGTTGTGTGATAGCAAGATGGGGGAAAACATAGCAAACGCAGAAACGTAAGTGTCTCTTTAAGGCACAGACCTTTCAGCATGGAGACTCTATGCAGGATCAAGTTCTAGTAAGTAAGGATCAAGGCTTTCCTCAATAGGGAGAGTGAAGGGTTTTAAATATGATGGCAACTTACTTACCTAAATGTAGGCCTGGTACCCAACTGCCTGCGAACCACTTCAAGATAACAAGAAGAATTGTAGCACTTTCCAAAGCTATATCAGGTTGACACTGCTAATGTCTTTGGAAGGGATTATACTTTTATTTATGTATTGCTTATACATGCATATCTTTGTTCCTGTCTTGCTGAGTATTAGAGTCACAGGAACATTGATGGAAAGGTATTAGCAAAAGTTATTCTGAGTTACAGGCTCCAGAACACCATGCGGCCAAGATGTGTCCAATTCCATCCTTGAGTGAGGGTTTATGTGTATCATATTTTTGTCTGAGTTAGACTGTAAACTCTTTGCACAAGAAACATCTCTTTTTCAAGTGTTCTGTAATCTGCCAGGTACATGTACAGCCGTTAAGAGAAATAAAATGTAACTTTCATTACAGGTCTAGTGGTTCCCCTTCTGTTTGATTGGAGTGATGCGGCTGTCAGAGAGGATTTTATGTTGAGTGGTTAGAGCTGGTTGTCTTGAACTTCAGTGAAATGACGCTGATTCATGCCAGCTGTGGATCTGGCCCATAGTATCTGTATAAATAAGTTTTCTTGATTTTTACGGAAAGAGATTCTTGAGCCTTATCTCACTGTGCCTTAGGTTGTACTCGTAAGCGTTCAGTGTCTCTGCCACAGCGTGATGGGGGGGGGGAAAATGACATTGAGAGAAGGTGAAAAAAGAGCACAGAACAAAACATAAATTATTACTAAGTTTCTGTTGCCAACTTTTTTCATGCATTTCCCCCCACCCCAAGTGTCCCCAAACCACCCTAGGGCAAGTTACTAGCAGCAGTACCCTTCTGGCATGTGTTACTTGTATTTATCAGCTAATAACCCATCTGCCACACTTTGAGAAGGAATCACTCATAGATGTCGAGAGACAGAAAGGAGGAGGAGTACCTGTGTCTGCTGATTCTAATAAATAACAACAATGATAATGATTATAATTCTGCATAGTAGGCTGTGTTACCATCATATTCACCAAACTTATTTACAGCTGGGAAGCAAGGTTGTTTTGGATAGAATTGTACAGGTAGAGGTGGTACCACTGCTGCAAGTTCTTCAGTAAGTGCCACAGTAACCGAGAGAAAAAAATTCGTCCTTGGGTGACGGCGGGGGTGGGGGGGAGGGCGGTGGGGAAGGGGAAGCACTCTCTTAACCCAGTGTAATCAAGGAATTTGACCCTGGGTCTTGTAAGAGTTTTCTGCTGGAGGGTGAGGTAGAAGGGTTGTTTGATTGCTGGTGGTGCCTTCAACAACAACAATAGCAGTTTTTGTCAGAGCTGGCTGTCAGCTGCTAGGCAGACTGCTAATGGCACTGGGTAGAGAAGCAGCAGAAATTGTCTCAGGACTGGTTGACGTATTAGTCTTATCTACTAGGACCTACTGAAGCTGTGGTTTCTTGTTTTGTTTTGTTTTTGCATCCTCGCCGGTGAAGTTCACATAATGCTTCATGGAAATATGATAACCATTTGCGGCATTGACAATGGGGTTTGCACACACAAAAAATATAGTGGTTTAGGATGAAGTTCTGGCTCTGCTGTAGTCAGTGGGAGTTTCCTGCTAACTTCAGTGGGGCCAGGATTTCACCGTTAGTTTTTAGAAGAAATTCTGTGTACTTTGAGGCTTTTACAGCATCAAGAATTGGGTTAGAAACTTACAGGGAAAACAAAGTTATTCAGAAATAATAGTATGAATTTAAGAACAAAATGCACTAATTTTGGAAGGGATACAATGCCTCATGCTTCAGGGCATAAGCCAACCACTAACTGCTAGGAATTAGGAGGTATCTTTGCCTGAAGGCAGGTTATCCTGTAACTGAGGGGTTTCTTGCCATTTTCTCTGAAGCAGCTGTTATTGATGGATACTGGGCTACTCTAACTGAATGTGGCAGTTCCCGTGTTACTTTGTTCTTACCAGGAAGCATCATGGTGTAGATGGAAATAATTATTGCCTGGAAGCAAAGCAGAAAAAAAAAAACATGGAAAAGAAGTGGCGTTTTTATTCCACTTTTGAAAAAACTTAAAATGGCTTTTTATATTTTATTTTTATATTAAGATATTCGTTCAGTAAACCATAAAAAGAAATCTATTAGTTGTAGAAAATGCGATGCTCTGAACTAAATCTGAATTTCATAGGGTTAAGCAGGTACATTAGGAAGTACCCCAAAGAAATGGGTAGCAGTAGTGAGAGTTGTTATAGGTGTTCTCTTAACCTTCCCCACTTTAATACAACATATTAGAAGAACAGATGTCTGAGCTTTTATGTTCTTTCCAGAATAGTAGATGAAAGGAAGCCCTTCATAGTCATGACAAAAAGTCATAAAACCGTCCCTCTTAAGACCAGTTATTTTCTTCATTGTTAATACTTTCCCACACTTTACTGGTCCCTTCTTCCTACGTAGGAAGATGTGGGTTGGGCCAGTTTATGGTTAAGACAATTTCAGCAACCAGAGGCGAGGCAGGGGGAGGGAGGACATCATTATTCTGTTTCAGCTGATATCTACACTGCTTTCTGCCACACTGACGTTAAGTCAGGTTATTTGCTTGTAATTTTGCTTCTTAACAAGTAATCACATCCCTCCCTAAGAAATTGAACTAGAGGGCTTTGTGTCAGTCTTATATGAAAATTGCACGTCTGGATGATGTTCAACCCTGTCCTGTCCCCTGGCATGATGCAGAAGATCTCGGATAGTTTTCCTGGTGTCTTGGATCATCTACTCATATAAACCACAGGCCATTCATTCCCTTTCTCGCAAATTGATGTGTGATGTTATTCACTACCATACTGTCAGCTCTCCCTGCAGTACTTCACTACCAAAACCTTCTGTCGTTTGCCCCCCATTCCTCCTTTTTTTTTTTTAAATGATTGAGCCCATCTTTTCCTGGGGATAAATATTTGTTTTTTACAAATATTGCCTGACTTCGTTTAAGCCACTTATACAAACTGACTGCCTTTACTTTGTTCTGTGTGATATTAATTAAAACAAAACCAAAAAGTAGTCCACCAGATTAATCACGGTGAATCAGAATACCAGCTACTATGAACCTTTCCCCAAATTTTTTTATTATCTCTTATGATTTTTTGTTGCAATAGTTGTATTTTATTATTTGAATTGTGGTAGTGCCTAGAAACCTCAGCCATTGAACAGGACCCCACTGTGCCAGCTGTTGTACAAACACGGAACAAAAAGACAGTCCCTGCTCCAAGGAGCTTACAGTTGAAGTAGAAGGCAAGAGACAGCAGGTGGCAATAGAGAGACCAATGGGCCAGCTCGTGTCTAGTATACCTCCTTCAGCTTAAACTGAGTTACCTCAGGGATTCATTTGGTCTACTGTCGCAATGAGCCAATTATTACCACAGCTCCAGAATTTTGCATATTGACCAGATACATTAAAAACTATCCTAAAGAGTGGCCCAAAATTTGAATCAAAATGATTTTTTTGAGGTTCAGCATATTCGGTGAACTCATTTCCACTAGAAATAAAGGTACCAAAAGGGGCCAAGAAAGGCTGTTGTTCTGCTATTTTTGGCTTGAACAAAACATGACAGTAGTAGTAAGGTCATGAGAAAATCTCAGAAGAATGAGCCTTTCAACCTGCTTTCCAGCTCAAAGATGTTCAGGTAAATCTGTGCCTCTTGCAGATAAGCATCTGTACTGCTGAATGTCTGAGTCTACAGCTTGGATTCAAGTCCAGTTTGAATTTATCCCAGCACTAGAGACTATGGTGCAAAACATTTAAACACATGACTGCAGTATTTGTGGGCAGATAGTTTTTGACTCCTTGTATGTGCAAAAACTTATATATCTTGGAATGTGGATCAAACAAGAGAATCAAACCACCATTAATAAGACTCGCTTTAAGGTGATGAACAAACTTTGAAAACCTATTATATAATTGTGGTGAAGGAGTGACAAAAGGGAAAGTTCCATAGAGACAGTGCAAAAGGAGCAAACCAGTTGGTCTTGATCTAAGGAACAATCAAGAACCCTCTCAAACCTGAAATAAAAATCATTCTTGCAGCTTTGTATTACAGTAGCATATAGAGGGCTCCCTAACACACACAGCTGGAGGCAGCCCCTCCCCCAAAGAGCTTACCATCTAAAGAGACAAGACAGACAGAGTAAAAATTATTATCTGCATTTCCTCAAATGGGGAACTGAGGCATAAGGAGACTTGGGGCTTGTCTACTTGAATGTTTAGCTGGCAGCAAGCTTGGGTGTAAATCTACCCTGCACAAGCCTCTCGTGCTTTAGCTGTCTGTGTGCACCCTGCTGGTGTGCAATAACAGTTCATTAATGCACTTTGATCTAGACCTATTTCAAAGATGTCTAGATCAAAGTGCATTAACAGTTTCAGCAGGGTCCACATGGAAGGTTAGTGGGGGTAGATTCACACTCCAGCTTTCAGTTCATGCAGACAAGCTTTCAGTGATTTGCTGAAGGTTACACAGCAGGTTAGTAGATAAACCCAGATCTCCTCAGTCCTGCTGCAGGGCTTTAACTATAACTTTATCCTTCCTTTTCTAAAGAGTGCATATATTGTATGGATGAATACAGTAAATATACAGTGGCGTAAGTGGAAGGAACACCTTGCAAAACCTTCCATTTAAAAGTGACAATCTTGAAATCAGTTTAATAGGTGCAGGGCTTTCTGCAGAAGATGAAAATACTCAGTTGTCTGAGAATCCTTTGGCCAATTTTGGTCAATTACATCTGGCTGATGCCTTACAGAAGAAGGCAAATTACCAACAAATCATAATCTCAGCCATCTAGAGATAACAAAGGGGAAACCTCTTTAGACACAGTACCTCATAATTGCTAAAGCCATTAATCTCCTGGGAAATCCATGGCTAAGAAAAATAGACTGGAGGTTTTTTTCCTTGACCACAAGAGAGAAGAGAACTTTATCTTTAAACATGCTGAGGCCCTGGGAGATTGTACCTATCGTTAACCTGATAAGGGCCTGATCCAATGCTCACTGAAGTCAATAGGGAAACTCCCATTGATTTCAGTGGGCATTGGGTCAAGTTTTGATTATGATGATAGGGCCCAATTTTGAACCCAAGTGATATCTGGATGTAAAGTCTTTAGAAGTCAATGGAAGTAATACCTATGTGTAGCTGAGGGCAAAATTGGGCCCATACTGTAGTTACAGGTAGTAACCTGGTTCCAGATTCTAAGCTGGTGTAAATCAAGGTAGCTCTATTGTCTTCACTGGCTCTGCGTTGATTTACACCAGTGGAAAATCTGGCCCTAGAGTTTACTACATTCCAAGAAGACTGACAGTGGAAGTGTTAAAAATTGTCTCCTAGCTGTATAATTCCCATTATTTCGTAGACCATCAAAGCGTAAATTAAAAAAAAAAAGTTCACTAATAAATACTGTACTTTCCATTTAAAAAACAAACAAACAAACAAAAAACCCCAACACAGAAAAATTAGCAAATAGAATAGAAACCAGAGTACATCATACTATGACATAGCTATTGCATCACCAAAAACATACGTGTGCCATTCTGACTGGCTGTCGGATTTGAGAACACCATTAGCATGAGCAATAGCCCTTTTATTTTCAAACCAGATCCTCCATGTGTATATGCCTCATAAATGGAATATTGTGTTACAGTATTGGATGAAAGCTGTTCTGTCAGCTAAATATTTTCCAAAAGAAGGTATTCAGCAAAATAAATCTGTCTTGGCATTTCTACTGCCTGTTATTGCAGAATGTTTTGGAGCTTATGAAAATACTGCAATGCAGCAAGTGTACTATCACTGGCTTTTCCTTAAAGGTTAAAAGTGAATTTTTGTTGTTGTTTGTTGTTTTTTTCTCTGCAAGCATGTGGGTGGCATTTTAATCAAGTTCTCATGGTAACCAACATAATTTAAAAGTGCTGGATCCAACGAAAATTGGTCTTTTTCAATATGTTTAAAGTGGGTGTTAAGTCAATGTTGTCAGTTATTTCAAGTGTCTCTGGTACAGAGATGATAAGAAAAGGAAAATGGGATAAAGTGATACTGAATGCAGAAAATCTTGATGATCTTTTCACCAGGTCTTATTGTCACATTTTTTTAAAGAGTGTGTGGTTAAAAATAAAACTATGTGCTACTTAAATCTTTTCTTCTCGATGGATTCTGGCACTACAGGTACAGCGTACAGTAGGTCATGTCATGTCTTTTAATTGCTAGAACAGGCAACTTTATGCAAAGGTATTTGTGTTCGCTACTTGAGAATTTGGGCATTCATCAAAACTAATATATAAATGCTTGGAACCGGAAACCCTACTTTAGAGTATCTTTTTTATTATTTTATTTTTTTTATTTTTTTGCTGTTTATAAACAGATGCACATAGCAGCAAACTGTTGTGAGCTGTTAAAAAAAAACAACACAAGAATTGGAGTATGCAGCACATAATATAAACGTGTTAAATGTCATTCTGTGCTCTATACTTAGAGGGAAGGGGTTAAACACTGAGGTTAAACATGTTACTTATTCTGCAGTGAAAATCCACCCTTTTGGACAAAGCCTATATCTTCAGAAAATGACCACAAATGGGATTTACAAAGATATTAGGATAGAACAGGCTTAGGCAACCTATGGCACGTGTGCCAAATGCGGCATGCAAGCTGATTTTCAGTGGCATTCACACTGCCCAGGTCCTGGCCACCAGTCCAGGGAGCTCTGCATTTTAATTTAATTTTAAATGAAGCTTCATAAACATTTTAAAAACCTTATTTACTTTACATACAACAATAGTTGAGTTATATATTATAGACTTATAGACAGAGACCTTCTAAAAACGTTAAAATGTATTACTGGCACACAAAACCGTAAATCAGAGTGAATAAATGAAGACTCGGCACACCACTTCTGAAAGGTTGCCGACCCTTGGGATAGAAAGTGGAAGAGTACAACTGGTTAGGGAATGGAGAGGGACAACACCCGTCTTGAATTCAAGGAATATAGATCCCCACACCTGCTTGGGCTCCTGCATAGCAAACACATCACTTTTCTTCTGTGCAGCAAGACCCCAGATCCATTACCACGGGTAATCCATTATCATGGGTCATCTGCTTGTGGCTCATAAGGCAGATCCAGATCTGTCAGTCACTGGCAAGGGAGGAGAGATCCAACCCTCCTGAAAACCTCCACCTGTTCTGTTCCGCCTCTGCAGCGACGCATGGGCTTTTTAGACCCTTCTGCTAAAGAGGAACTCTTTGTTTTTTAACAGAATTTTAAATGGGAATTCCCCTGTCCCCACTCACCTGTTTCAGTTTTCTCCTTAGCTGTCAGTTTGTGCCTTGTGGGAGGATGCCGTCCCCATTGATCTGCAGAGATGGGCACTTAGCAAATAATAAAAATACTGAAGCACTTGTCATGTGTATTGTACTGTAGTTCTTTACTAGAGACCTTTGTGCATCCAAGGTGTGGTGTCTTGTGTCCCTCTATAAAAACTAGCTGGTTGGGCACTTTTTCTATGTGATGGAAACGGAAAATATCTCTTTCGCATTTAGGAAACTGCAACTGGGCCTGGCCCGCTCTCACTAAACTACACTGTGGCCATGGGTGTATGGCATGTCTACTTTTAAAGTCTACACAGCCAGCCTTACAGCCTTCAAAGCAAAAGCATTTGGATGGTTAACATATGAAACCCAACTGTGTCTTTTATGACTTCCCCAAGAAACCTCAATCCCCTAATAAAACAGATGTTTTATGTCAAGTCTGGAAGGTGTGGGTTTTACGTTTTTGATTACCCTGAGCTTGGCAGAGGACTTTCGTTTCTTTACCTGAAATGTGTGTCACTTCCCGTTCTACCCAATGAAAATCTTCAAGAATTGCTCTTAACGAAAAGAAGCCTGAAATGTGATGATGGCTGAAGAGTTCTGGCCCACCTGCATCAAATGAAGTGACTTTTTAAAGGAATAATAAGGAATCACTTCAAGACAAAACTTTTAGCTCTTGGAACCTTTTCACAGAACTCTCACAAAGCACCAATTTAAATCCTAAACCCAAATTGGAAGTGCTCAGCTTGCATGGAATGAACTTTGATGTCCACACTGCTTCACAAGCAGGAGCTTTACATTTTCATTTGCCCTTATGTTTAGTGCTATACATTTAATAGTTTGAATTGACCTACCTGAGAAACAGCTATGGAGACCACATATGTGTATATGTACTTTCCTTCGTTCTGAATGGGGTAGCGATACGCTTAGTGTAGGGTTCCGCACGAGGCCATGATAGAAAAATGTCCTGCCACTCTCCAGCTCTGTTTCCTCTGAAAACTTCCCCAAGCTTAAACTTAGGCTAAGATAATACCAAATACAGGTATGGAAGCAGTAAACAAATATTGCACCATCTGTAAATTGGGCCAAAAATCTTGATGTTTGTCTTTCTCACCAACAGAAGTTGGTCCAGCAAAAGATATTGCCTCACCCCCCTTGTCTCTCTAACATCCCGGGACCAACATGGCTGCAACTTGCTCCTCTCCAGAACAGCAATCCATAATTCAGATGGTGCAAGCTCATAGTAAAACAGAGCCATAGGCTCAGGAAAATCATTGTGCTAATTTGTTAGCCCAAAAAGAAGCCTGTGGTGGGATTCTATGGAAAGAACCCAGGCAAATAAATCCCATGGCAAATTCAAATTTAACCCCAATATGAGCAGCAAAAGAGGAATTCAACACAGGGGTTCCAAATCTAAAAGCTTTGCAGGCAAAGAATCAGAAAATAATGAAAATCATCAGATAGTTGGTAAAGAATTGTTAATAAGCAAATTAATATACTGCAGGTTTATTTTCTTTTCAGGCATTTCATTAGATATTCAAGCTGCAGAAAGTCTATTATGAAATTCATGCAGTGATTCGCCTTCCCGTTGTTTTATGTTAGCTGTCAAAGTAACTTATGCCTGACCTGGGTGCATATTTCTTTCTCACAGCCACATAGTATCCCTGAATTATTTTTCCCCTTCTTGAAATTCTGGTGGCAACATATTCCATAGGGCTCTGTCTACAGTTAATTGTAAAATCTTAACCAAATCCTCTTTATCTAACTGGAACAACTTCACTACTGTTTCTAAATGTGCTGCATTGAAGCCACTGGATCTCCTTTTTTTCACTGGCCCTACCATTTTTGCAATGGCTTCTGAGGTTTTTACATTTGTCACAATGACTATTGGAGAGACATGATTAGTGGATATTACTGGTTTCGCATTAGAAATTGATTCTTTCTTCTCCTTCAAGGTTATATTGGGGAGTCGGAGTATCTTTTCCGCTAGAGGAATTGGAGTCTCCCAAGTCTGGGCCATTTTAACAGTAGATAATTTAGATGTAGGGTTTTGCTGTAACCCTTTACATTTTCTTTTGGCTGGGATAGATGCCTATACCTTAGGACAGTCTGGCATTGGCATGGGTTTCTGTGGAGATTCTGGTTTTGGCTCTAAAGTGGCTTGGGGTACAGTGGGCATATCAGATTCAGAATGAATTATGCCACTTGTTATTATTCCTTCTGACTTAATTGATTTAGAGAGAGCAAAAATACTTGCTGGAATTTCAGGTTGGCAAAGACTTTCGTCTTTCCTGAGAGCTACTGATATTTAAGATTGCCTTCTTACAGGCCTTCACAGCAACTTCTATAGTTTCCCGAGTTTCTTGTAACAAACGACACAATTGCGGATGGGTTTGTGACATGGCTGGCTTAATTATTCTTTGTCCCTCTTTCTTCTCATTTTCACAACAGCTACTCATTGCTGCTTGTTTCATTTCTTGTCTTAAACCTGCAATATTTAATTTCTTACCAAAACTTCCATCAAGACAGTCTACGACTTGCTTTTTCCCTACTTCACTACTGGCAGCTTCTTTAAATTTCCCATTCTCTTCCCCCGAATTTTCTGCGTCTATGTCTGATACTTCTCTATTCCTAACCCTCCAGATTGTTCAGTTTTCTGTTATTCTTCTTGTTTGAGTTGAGCTCTCAATCTGGTAAGTGGGGGTGAGATTCAACCTCCACTTGTGGGTAGTTCTTCCTCATGTCCCACCATAGCTACTGGAATATCTGGAATTATTTACAACATACACATGTGGCAACTCCATCTCCATATAATTATCCTCCTCATCTACTTGAGGTATCCACTTATTCTTACCTTCAGTGTCTATTACCTGACAATACATAGTCTCCAGAATGTCATAAGTTTGTTCTAATGCCTGTGTTCTCTGAGCTAGCTCTGCTGTTCTCGCTTCTTGCCCAACTGAACATCCCTGCCCCATTGCTCTGTCTCTCCACATCTTGTTACTTGTTGTAGCTTAGGTTTCTTGCCAAACTGTCCTTTGATCAAGGAGTATGGAATTTACCTCTCTTGTCCTGCTAAGCTGTTCTCTCAATGTGTTGTTAGTTTCCTGCTCTCTGGACAAGACTTGTATCGCCTCTTCCAGTTGCTCAACCTTCCTCTTAAATCTTCTCCCCAGAATATTACATGCAGTGTATACGCGATCCATGGCTATTCCTTTCATCTCTTGAGATTTTTTCCTTTACTTTTTCCTTCTCAAAGAAGGAACGCATTAAATTCCAAGGATCTCTATGGGCCCACAGGATGCCACTGCTTGATCTTCTAGCTAATCCTCCCCCATGGGTTTTGATGTAGTCTCGCACAAAGGCCTCCAGGGACATTTGTGGGTCTGTTAAAACACATCTGAATGGATAATTTATTCTGTTCTGTACTTTCCTTAGAGAAATAATAGAAGGCATCCCTGACTTGCCCCTGATAAATATCTTATAGTGATTTCTCGATTTGAGAAGGGCTTGTGGTGCTTACTTCTCCTTCAGCTGTTTTACAGCTGGAGTATACTAAGAGGAGGGGTGGTGACCATGGTAACCCCCCCAAGTTTTCTTTGATCCTCCGTCAGTGGCGCAGTCCAGAGAAGTCTGAAATTCGGGGAGCTTATTAACAAATTTGGGGAGCTTATTACTAACAGATGACGGTGAACCATCTGACTCACTCTGCCATGCCTGATAGGGTTTCTACCTGTATGTGAGTGCTCGGATCCTTTTACACAATTGCGTTCTTCCTGTTTCTTTCCCCTGAACTCAATTCTTACATCACACAGACACACAGACAAAACAACATAAAATGCAAGCAAGCATAAGCGAAAGCAGGCACTCTCCCTTTTAGTGCATTATAACTTTTGACCTATATATATATTTTTTTCCCTTCAGACCTTTGTTTCTTATTGATTTCATGTGTTCTCTATGGTCCTGCTGTTGGGCACCAAATCTGTAGCCTTTTATTCTATTTAATGTTAATCATACTTTAGTGAATTCAGCTCTGGCAGCTACAATCTCAAGTTCAACAGAGTTATCTGTGTTTGTTCTGGATCTAGAGTTAATAGGAACACATAAAACCATGAGCAAATAACACACACAATTATCAGAGCATCTATTTGTAGTAGTTTTATTAAAGTTACTGAGAAAGCTATAAATGTCACAGCATATACAATTCCTAAAGCTAAATACAATGTACCAGTTATACCTACAGACATACTCACATCCTCCTAGATGGTGATAAAGTCTGTTTGTCCTCTTATGGATTGATCATCAATATGGGAGTGGTTCCTGCTGGAGTTCCCCCCCGGAAGCTCAATTTTCCTGTTCTGGGCACCCTTTTTTATACTGTGAGTCTGTCTATACCTACATTCTGTGCATATACACAAAAATGTCAGCCCTCTCTTTCTTATTGGTTTGTGTCCCCTGGAAACACAAGAAACCCTGAATTTTATAGGCCAGGTAGGTTCTTATGAACATTGCAGTACCACCTTTATCCTGCAGTTAGGGCACGTGTTAGAGACAATATTTGTTATTACAGTATTTAATCATTTAAATTTAATTTTTCCAGCTATACTTTCACAATATTACTAGTTGGTACCTCTTTCCCATTGAGTTATTTCTCGGTTATTGACATGCGCCATCATTTCTTGTCTCCAAGGCCTAAAATAACTAAGCTAAAGTCTTGCAGGCCTCACCCTATAGATTTTTTCCATTTCAGCTTGTTTTACTTACGTCTATTACATAGTTTCTCTAAATACTGATCAATGATACACTTTTATAATTCTACGAGTCAACTCTGATAAACATATTGATTGATCATAACATCACACGATAAATGAATACTAAACTAAAATCATTGGCTGCAAGGAAGAGGGAGTTGGCTGCTGTAGCAGCTGGAGGGGATGCAGCCTGTGATTGCTCTGTGCAGAACAGGATAGAGGTGAATCACATTTTCCACCCTGTGAAAGGAGCATAGACATCCCAAAGCACCCGGCTTCACAAGCGGCTTCGTACCTAGCTAGCCCTCACCAGAACAGTTCCTCCAGCAGAAGGCAATGGGAGGGGAAAGGAGCCGGAGCACCTGTCCCAACTATCCATCAGCCAGCAGGGAGCAGATACAGACAAGGTGCCTAGGTCTGGACAGAGAAGAGCAAAAGTGTTCCACCACTCCACAATCCAGAGGGAACTATTATCTATGAGCCTCACCGCACAGGTTTCCCTTTCATCAGAAATGAGGGGAAGGTCAAGATTTGAGCAACACAGGACCTTCTAGAGAAAGGAGGAGGAGATATCACAGTGAATACTGTGTGCCCTACTCTATTAGTTAGGAAAGAACTCAAGTATGAGCAAAGATCAAGCCTGAGGGATTCAGTTATGGTTGGGCCCAGACAGGTGAAGTATTACCCAGAGTGAAGAGTTGTCAGGCCTGCTACCATTATCAGAGCTCCAGTGCAAAGCAGAGGCTGCATATCATCCATCTGAGATTTGCAGGTAGGGGTGCACCTGCTTTTTTTATCCTTGTGGGATTCTCATGCATGTTATTAAACTTCCACGTGAGGAGAAAATTTAAAGACTGAGCCTCTTTCGAGAGGACAGGAGTAAGAGGTCGTTATATAAATATATAAAAATGGTAGACAGGAAACTTCTAATCGCCCTTTCTCACAATACAAGGAAAAGGAGGCATTCAGTGAAACTGAAAGACAAAATATTTAAAACTGCTAACAGTGGTACAGCACATCAGCTGGGTCACCTCTGCTGAGAGCCTGCTATGGAATCTTGGTCACTATTTAAAACATTCTCCTGGACTTGAACCAATGCATCCCTGGAAAGTGGATCAAGTCCTGAGTATAAAAGTGAAAAAATTCGTGGGCATTCATCTTGATCTTCCACCTCTAATGCAGAAGAAGTCTTCCTGGAGTTCTTTACACCTTCCATTTCACATCATACTGATAGACTCTGGTCTGCAATATGACTTCCAGAGCACTGCTAGTAGTCACCATGGTTCCAAAGATCTTGTCGGAATGTGGCAAAACATTTACTATCTATAATTATTCATGAAATAAAAATACTGTCTCTCTCTCTCTCTCTCTCTTTCATTCTGCCTTTTCATGTTTTTCCTAACATACTCGTCTATTCAAATATTTTCCATGAACTTAACATTGCTTTGTAAGTGGCCCAATAACCCCACCTATTTTTAAGGTTGCCCGACACTTCCTATTAGAAGACTCTGTTTCCATTTGCTTATAAATTTGCCCAACGTTAACTGTTTGGGCTGAAATTTTCCATACCAGTGTCTCCCTCAGACTGATTATTTTTTTGATTTCATCAAAAACAAGCTGTTTCTGAGAATGAGGCTAGAGGAAACTATCACTGAGGAAGGGGAGACTGGATCTGGTTTGGGGAGAGGGGAGTAAAGACTAGGACCAGAAGCTGATGAGGGAAACAGGGAGGGGACTGGGGGCAAGTTAGTTTGTGGGGGAGCAGTGAGATGGATGAGGCATGGGGATTGGAACTAAGCACCAGGGGTTGGGGCGGGACAGATCTAACAAGGAGTTGGTTGCAGGGGGAGAACTTGGATGGGCTGGGTAAAAAGATTGGGACAAGGAACCAGGGAAAGGATAGGGGAGCCTGGGAGGTGAGGGGAGGGAGACACAGCTTAAACAAGGGACCAGGAGATGGGAAATGGGACTGGCAGGACAAGGAGACTGGAAGTGGGGGCAGGGAGGGGGAAAGCACGGGGAGTTAGGAGGGAGGGAGATTAGGACTTGGACAGCAAACCTAGAGGGGTATACTAGGAGTAGCTGGGCAAGGAGATTGGGACTGTGACGAGAAGCCTGAGGAGTGGAGAGTGGGATTAGGTACGCAAAGAGAGTGGGATTGGGGCAAGGAGGTAGAGGGATGGGGAAGAGACAGGACTAGGACAGGGACAGGTTTGATGGCAGGGCAGAGAATGGGTCAGGCTTGAGCAAGATGGGAAGAAGAGTCTGTGCCCACTAGAGCGCATTCCCCTCTAGAGCCACGCTTGGCACCCAGGATCCCCAAGTCCCACCATTCCTCTGCTGTCAGCGAATGTCT
Source organism: Gopherus flavomarginatus (assembly GCF_025201925.1). NCBI lineage: Eukaryota > Metazoa > Chordata > Testudines > Testudinidae > Gopherus > Gopherus flavomarginatus. The sequence continues at coordinate 17,417,602 of NC_066626.1, read as the reverse complement.
GTGAAACCCACCAGTGAAATGTGTCCCTCCCTCCCCAATGCTCGTCCACAGTGAGGATGGCAGTCTACTATTGTTATCATTTACACCAGTGTCTCAGTTAGCAGAGATCTGTTTGGTGGATCTACAGATTCCAACCCTTCTGATGAAATGTGTGGGCGTCATATGATAACACATGATGGAATTGTTCTGTTTTTCAGTTTGCTTTCTTCACAGAAAATTACACACCACAAATAACAATAAAAGTACATTATTAAGGTTCAAAGTCAAGTGCTCAAAAATTAGGAAATGCCAGAATGAAGAGTGCCTGTGTGGTACTGGGAAGTCATTTAGACCAAACTTTTCATCGCTGGTCACTAATTGTGTGCCCTGCCTTTTCTGGACACACAATTTGAGTCCCTGGTTTGCAAAACTGAGCACTCACAGCTGCAGGTGAAGTCAATAGGAACTGTGCTTTAACTTTTGAGGTGCCATATAATGCTAAGTACTCTGAAAAATCAAGTCCTAGGCAGGACCAGCGCTAGGGGTTTGAGCGCCCTAGGCTGACAGCAATTTCGCCGCCCCGTGCGCTGGTCCCGTGGCTCCGGTGGGGCTGCCACAGTGGTGCCTGCGGACGGTCCGGTGCTCCGCAGCTCCGGTGGAGCTGCCACAGTCGTGCCTGCGGGAGGTCCACCGGAGCCCCGCGAGGAGCCGGCCCTCCGCAGGCACCACTACGGCAGCTCCACCGGAGCTGCCTGCCACCCCCTCCGGCAAAATGCTGCCCACGAATTATTCTGGCGCCTTAGGCGATTGTCTAGGCTGCCTAAAAGGTAGCGGCGGCCCTGGTCCTAAGTTCTCACATTGGGTACCCAAAATTAGTGGATATTTTGACTTTAATCTTTCCATGCCTCAGCTCCTCACATGTTGATAGTATCAGCCTCCCATCTCACATCGGTGTTGCGAAGATAAATTATTTAGTGTTTGTGAAGCACTCAGATATTATAGTTGTAAGCGTCCTAGAAAAGCCTGTGATTAAATTAATCGTTCTTTCTGCAGGATTTGGAAAGTGTGAAGGAAGTAAGGCCTGGGGCCAAACAAGGAACAATGATGAGAGAACAAAATATTGAATAGCTGCTCATTAAGTGAACACTGTTCATCCGATGCACTGAATGAGACACGGGGTTCTGTGGGAAAGAGAGTATGTGACCAAGCAATAAAAAACTGCATCATAATACATGCTATTACTCCTGAGGGGAGTCTGTGCCAAAAAATTAAATATTCTGTGCACAATATTTTAAAATTCTGCAAATTTTATTTGTCAAATAAATGTGGAGGCTCCAACATGGCACTGGGGAGCACAGGCCACTGGCTGCACAGAGGTGGGAGATCACTCTGCGGCTCCCCATCCCCAGCACACAGACTCAGCAGTGAGGCTACACCCAACCCTGACACAGTGCAAGGACTGGGCCTGCCCCAGAACACCCCAGGGTCCTGCCCCTTCCCCCCGTGCTAAGTGCACCAGATGTGGACAGACAGGCTCAGCAAGGCAGGATCTAAGTATGGAGGGGCTTAGTGTGAGGGTACCCAGGTGTGGGTTGAGAGGGTTCTGTGTGGGACAATCTGGGTGCAGGCAGCTCAGTGGCGGATCCAGGTGCGGGGGGAGATCTGGATGCACACAGGCTTGTTGGGGGATTTGGGTGCAACAGTAATGGGACTTAGCAGGGGAGTCCATGTGAAGGTGGTTGGGGCTCAGCGGAGGGGCTGGGTGTGGGGGGATAGAGCTTGGTGGGGGGGGCTGGGTGTTGGGGGTTCAGTGGGTAGTCCAGATGCTGGGGGAATGGGGCTTGGTGGGGTGGGGATCCAGGTGTGGGTGGCTCATGAGGGTGGTCCAGATGCAGGTGTAGTGGGGCTCATTGAGGGGATCCTGAGTGCAGGGTGGCGGTGAGGCTTGGCGGGAGGGTTTGGATATGAGTGGGTCTGGATGGATGGGAGTTGGGTGGATGGGGGAGTAGCTCCTTGTACAGAGTTCCCTTCTCCTGCAACTGAGGAACAATGGGTGCAGGAAGTGTGTGTGGGGGAGTTTACAGAGCTTCCTGCAGCTGGGGAGAAATCTGGGGTGGGTCTGACCCAGCCCCGGATGCCGTGCAGGGGAAGAGGAAGAAGTCCTGTTCTTCTCAGCCCAGCTGGAACTAGCAGCTGACCCCAGCGCAAGGGTTGGAGCCACCAGCCAGTTCTTCCCCAGCCCCACAGTGATTTACCTCTTTCGGATGCCCTGGGAACTGGAAACATACTGCTGGAGAGGGTTGCTTGACTGCTCTTGTGGCTTCCCTTTGCTTCTCCATCAGAAAGTCATTTTTTCTACAGAGAAGCAAAGAAATCTGTGGGGGACATAAATTCTGTGCTTGTGCAGTGGCACAAAATTCCTCCAGGAGTAATGACATACACACAGTGTGGCTAAAGTAAGGTTTCACAGGCAGCCTGAATTCTGGCATTTCCTAATTTTTGGGTGCCTGACTTTGAAACCTGAGTAATGTTCTTTTAACATAATCTTTTGTGGGCATAAGTCAATTAATATTAAAAATACTAATAATATGTTTTTACACTTATGTTTGTCCTTAATGTTCCTGATCAACAAAAAGAATGGCAAATATTTTCTTTTGTAAGTGAATAAAGTTTAACACTGGACCGATTTGCATGCTTAAGTGATTGCCACAGCTGGGTTTTGCAGCTAGATGGTGACTAATTTTGCAAGTTTTGTGCCCAGAGCCTTCAAGAAAACTCTGTCTCACCCTGAAAGCCAGCAGAAGTCTAGCATTAATAATTAGCAAGCCATAAAAATCGACCTGATTTGTGAGAACCACTGAAGGATGCAAAGAGACATTTCTGTTCAAGGATATAGGAACAAAAGTGCATGGTTACTGACCCAGTCATGTCAGACCTGAGTTTTAAGGGAATCCCAACTGATAAGTGTTCCACAGTCAGAATACTGCCTATTCATCCAACTCAGCTAACATAGTGCATGAATCATCTTTGAACCAGAGACAGTCCCTTTGGGTCATAGTTGAGGTCATTGGCAGGGCAGTGCTTAAGATTGCCTGCCGTCAATGAAAAAGAAAATATACACAAGAGTGCTTCCATTGCTGCAGCTTCAGGCTTTGCAGATATAAAACATTAGCATTAAGCGTCTCATCACAGATCTCTTGCTTGTAGCAGCGTGGGTTGCTGTAAGGAGGCGCCCTGGCTCCCCGCCGCGCCTGAGGGGGACGAGCCAGAGCAGGCGCCTCAGTGGGCGGAGTCAGCACGGCCTGTCCCCGCCCCCTTGAAGTCAAGGGGCGGGACAGGAAGTATAAAAGCCCGGCCCCAGCATTCAGTTGGATGCAGGCTGTCAGAGAGGACAGATGCTGGTGCCCGGGCTCCTGCCGGGCCGGACCGGCCCCGCGCCCACTACCCGGAGGAGCGCTGCCCGGACCGGCCCCGCGCCCACTACCCAGAGGAGCGCTGCCCGGACTGGCCCCGCGCCTACTACCCGGAGGAGCGCTGGCTGGACTTGCCTCAGACCCGGTACCCGGAGGAACGTCGGCCTGACCTGCCGTGTGCCCGATACCCCGAGGAGTGGCCTGAGCTTCCCCAAGACCGGTACCCGGAGGAGCCCATGGTCTGGGACCCCCCAGACGACACTGGCAAGGACCAGGTACCCAGAGAGGGGGAGGTTGGAAGTGGCCCGGGGATAGCCGACCCTGGTTCGGCTCCTGAAGAGCCCGAACCCATGTCAGTGTGTTGCGGCCAGGATCCCCACTGACCGCAGCGGGTCTTGACCGCTGCTAGGGCCCCGGGCTGGAACGCAGTGGAGTGGGAGGGCCTGCGTTCCCCCTGCCACCCATAACCGGGTGGCAGACTCCCCCTATTGCCACTGCTCTGCCCTGACCCAAAGGGCCAGAGCTAATTAGACTTGTGTTTGGTGCCCGCCCGAACCAAGGGCTGGGCCCCGTTGACTTTGCCATTGCTCTGTCCTGACCCAGAGGGCCAGAGCCAATTAGACTTGTGTTTGGTGCCCTGCCCGAGCCAAAGGCCTGGGCTGATACTGCATTTGCTCAGCCCCTACTAGGGGCCTGAGCCTGAACTATTCCTGCCCGGCCTGTTCAAGGGCCTGGGCTGATACTGTGTTTGCTCAGCCCCGCTAGAGGCCTGAGCCTGAACTATTGCTGCCCGCCCTGTCCAAGGGCCGGGGCTTATTGACTTTGAGAGCCCCGACCCCGGCTAGAGGGCCGTGGCTCTACCCTGTTTACAGACCTTATACCCCGCTCAACACCTGCAAAGGGACTAAGCCTACCAGGGCTGCAGAGCGTAAGGAAGCGCCCTGGCTCCCCGCCGCGCCTGAGGGGGACGAGCCCCGACACAACTGGCTTACAGTTGCATAACCTAGACCTTCTGGAAGGGTTTCTTGCCCATCTGTCTACCTACCTTTTGTCTTTACAAAAGATGTTTTTTTCCATCAGCTGATCTTTTTAATATGCCCAACCAACTAACTGCCTTAGTGCCTTCTTGAATTGCATTGGCAGGATGAAAGCAAGCTGTGTCTGCAGCACACTTTCACACCTGCTAACACTGCCCTCTGTCTCTATCTGAACTGTCTGGAACTCAAGTGAGAGAATGTAGTCTATAAAGTGCTCTTTTTCTAAAAATTCCAAGACAAACAGTGGAAGGAGAAACTAAGGCATAGAGAGGGGAAGTGATTTGCTAAGGTCACCCAGCAGGCCTGTGGCAGTGCCAGGAGTAGAACCTGGGTCTCCTGAGTCCTTTTCCAGTGTCCTTTCTACTAGTAGACACAAATTTAATGCCTGATTCTCATGTACTCTAAAGCCTTTTTACACTTGTGCTGGCAGGGTAAAGGGGGCTTAGTGTAAATGAACACCAGGCCCTCCATAGCTGCTGAATACTATATGACTTGACTTTACTGGCCACAACTAAAATCACACAGTGTATCTGAGAATGGGAGTTTATAATGCACTGGAAAGCCAGCCATGGGAAGAGCAGCATGGTTTAGCATTTGGCTGAATAACAGTAATTTTACCATACTACTCTACTACCATACTACTACTACTCTAGACACTTTAAACCAAAACATGAAAGCTGTTTGAGAACCCCACGGAACAAAAGATGAATAGACTCGTGGTATGCTTTTTAAATGATATAGTCTTTAGAGCAGATTTGAAACAATTCAGATCCATAGCACCTCCCAAAGCATGTGTCAAAACCACCTCTATTTATACATGCCGAAGTGAATTACCAGGATCAGACAGTGCTCTGCATTCACCACCCCTCACAGTCTCTTTCACTCACTGCTCAGTGACTCAACTCCTTGTTGAAGCTCTAACCCCAATGAGTGCAAGGGCTACCTTAGGTATAGGAAGGGCTTGCTTTCCTCAGGAAAATGGTCTTGACTGATGGCTTGTGGATTCACAGCATATGCTGCCAGGGTATAATGGCATTGGATAAAGACTTGTAAACATGTTGAGAGTAGGCTGACAGTTCCACCCATCCTCTGCAGAGCTTCGTGCACCTTCTTCCTGTGAAGCAGGTTGTACTGGTTATTGTCAGAGAAAGCATACTGAACTTCTTGAACCATGGGTGTGATCCAGCTGGGCAATTCCTATGTTTCCTCCCACTGTCTGCCTGTATCGTGTTCAGAAAAATACAGTGATGGCTTGGGTGTTTTTTCAAACCTGTTGAAAAATATTGCTGTTATATATGATAATACATATGTCCCGGGCAGGTGCACCCCAGCTCTCGAACTTCATGCCCTTTGATACCTGGAATGCATGTGTTCAGAATAAAGAGATAAAGTGTATACTATGGTACTAGGTAGAAAGCTGTCTGGTTAAATCTTGTTTCAGATGATATGTGCAGTACCTTTTCTTTGTAAATAGGTAGGGTATAAAACGATGGCTCCAGAGGTGTAACTTTAGGAGCACACCTTTTGCATAAGATGATTGTAACAGTGCATGAGACGACTTCCTAGAGACTGGTATCACATTGAACCTTTGTCCTGTGCTATAGACCTGACTGATGTTAATTATTTGGTCTCTGGAATATATTTCATAGAAAACCCAAATGTGATCAAGCAGCTGACTATAACATTTATCAACAAACCTGTCCCCACTTTCTGAATTTGTTTATCCATCATATTGTATCATTTGTTTGTTTGTTTCTTAGACGTTCTCTTCTTTTTTCCATTCTGTTCAATTTTCTTACTCTTTCCCTCTCCCATGCCCCAAGCTCTCATTTTCCCTCTCATTGAAAACCCAATAAGAAAGCTATTTATTACCTATATGAATATCAGGTCTTCAGAGCTGAGGGCGACAGGTGCACCTTCAGAAAAATAGAGCTGTTCACAGAAGCCCAAATGGCTACACAAATCAGGTAACTGCCTGTGCAAATGGGAACATACAGGGAAAGCCTGCAAATGCCCATTGGAAAGCTCAGTGCTGTGATGGTGAATGCTGCTTTGACCAGGCAGGTGTGATTTAGGAGAGGTCCTATGTCTCCGATGACTTAGCTCAGGTGGCTCAGCAGCACTTCTGGGCCTGAGATGCCCAGATTTTCTTTTTAAAAATCTTTACTAAAGATCTTAGAACGACAACAAAATTACAGCAAAAAATTAATCATCAGAGTGCAAATATAAAAACCAACTGAACCAACAACTTGATCCGTGTAAGCCTAGGCTACTCCATTCCCAATACCCATCTGAGACCTGATCTTCCAGTCTTAGTTCAGGCAAAGCTCCCATTGAGGATGAGGACTGCAAGATCAGCCACCTCCATTTCAGATTCCTCTTGCTTAATTATCTGCTTTCCCCCAAAATGCACACACACTTCTGAAACTAACTAGAAGAGAAACTGATTTATTTAATTTTTGAAGCGGAAGTAAATATGGTGGGAAAAGGTTTGGCAGGGGAGAAAAACCACATCATAGAATATTCAAAATTCTATGCTTGTTTGCTTGCTTTTCTTTCTTTTTCTTTTTTAAAGGTTTTGTAGCACAAAATATCTACAGATACTTGGTTACAGTTATAAAGATATGAGAGTTTGTGCGTGTGTCTGTGTACAGACATGTTCACAAGTGTGTGCATGTATATATGTGTAGCTTATAAAAAGCTAGTTTTTCTTTAAGTGGATGTTTCCTGTGTGCTTCTGTTTGTCAGAGATCAAGGGGTGGACGTGTTATGACCCCACTGTTTTTATAAGATCAGAATGTCATAACACAATTATTGCTCAATACATTCCCTAGAGAAGAAAATTCTAGTACTCACTCATTGTGCCAAGTTTACTGTAAATATAGACACATGCATGCTTTGCAAATGGTCTCTTTCCCTTCAATTTTCCAGGCCTTCATCTTGTCTCTTTTTTAGATTTTTAGACTGCAGTAAAATAGTCTCAGGTTATTGTTCTCCCTGCCTTTCAGGTTTCCCAGTAGCGTAACTGAGAAGCAAAGATTTTTGTGATTCTGGACATAGAGACCTGAGAACAAGCTTCCTTCTGTTGGATGCCCTTTTACAGCATGAATAAACAATAAATCTGTTAGACAGTAAGACATTTCTGCTTCCACTGCTACCCCTAGAATAACTGCCCAGTGTGGCTGAGTATTGCTAAGTGCTGCTGAAAGCATTCTCAGAAAAGGGGCCCTTGATCTGAGTGGAAGTGTCATTGACATTAGTGAGAGTTTTTTGCACCCAGCAAGGCAGCGCACATGCCTTAAGGGTCCTTTCTTGATATCACATACATACCTCATCTCTGAGCTTTTAGTAGAACTATAGGGTAATTGCCCTCAGTCACTGAGACAAGGCCTTGTTTGTGAAACCCAAGACTGGCAGGAGACAGGAAGCCTAGGAAAAAATAATCATGTCACGCTCTTGGCAGGAGAAATGAGAGGCAAATATTTTCCCCAAAAGTGTTGGAAGAACTGCATGACTAAGCTTCCTAATAAGCTGTGGAGGTGTCTTCACTGCAGAGTTAACCTGGGTGTTCAGCTCCCTGATTAGCCTGGGTGCGTGCAGCCACACAGCAAAGCCCTACCTGAGTTACTGTGTGCTCACTGGTGCTGCACTCCCCTTTGTGTGTTATACGGACTTCTAGGGGCACTGCCCATGTTTCATTGTGCTGCAGTAATCCGAGTCACTGTGTGATTCTTTTCCAGTGAATTGTAGGAGAACGTGTCTGTCCTTCTGGGCACACGGGGAATGGTGGGAAGGCATTGGGGGATTATCAGCATTTGAGTGATTTAGCCTGCATCCTCACAGCAAAATGGGGTGGGTTATCATCCCAAGTAAAAGTAGAACCCAGGTTCTGACCCACACCCCCCAACTGTGCCAGCTAGGTCAAGCTGAAAGCACCATCAAACTCAGGTGAGAGGTTTCTGTATGTAGAAGAGAGGGGCATTAGGGGCACCACAAGTATGAACCTGAGCTAACTGCAGAAAAGACATACCCTGCATATACAGATGGAGAGACTGTCTCGTGGGAATTATGTGTTTGACAGTTGCAAATTGAAATTCAGGTACAAGTGTAAGTTACAAAAGAGAACTGAGCAGGGTCTGTTGCTCTCTTTGGTGTCACCATCTTGGATTTTAATCCAGAGTGTGACACTATGAATAATGTTCAAGGCGATCTGTCATTTAATATACATGTTGATGTTTACATTTCTAGAGTCTGCTGTGGCTCTCAGGGGAGGTAACCTGCCGGGTGCGTGAGGGGAGGCGTAACTGTTTGAAGAGTTGGGAATGTGGCTCATGTGAGGCAGTTGTTGCTCTCTAAAAGTGTTTCAAACCTTGTAATTATATATATATATATATATATGAAGTGGCTCCTAGGTCTAATTAATTTTAATTAATGTTCATGCGTTAATTTCATGGGCAACAGATCACCCGGGGTCCCATTTACCAAAGTGATACTTTCACATAGAGGAAATATACTTAAATAATTTTTCCAGCATATTGGGCTCATACAGACTCTCCTTCAGGCTCTCTTCCCTCTAAACCCAGAAATATGCACAGATTCATGATGCAGAGCAGTAGTAGTAATGTGAACTTTTATCATAACCAGCTACAATCTCATGCACTGCACTCTCTCCATAGCCCACACTAAGCATTCATCCAAAGGGGAGGAGTAATCTTGGGGGACTAGGACAGGGAGTGTACCCCCAAAAATGCTGACCGTGCCCTTGACTCAGGTGTCTCTCACAATGTCCTACAGTAGTCCAGCTGCCATGGGATTTGTGGAGCGTTAGATCTGTAGGTTTGCAGGGAAAGTCTGAAATGAGTGAAAAAGTTGCACATCAGAATTCTGCTCTGGGCTTATGGTTGCAAGGTATCTGGTTTTTGACCGAGACACCCAGTCGAAAAGGACGCTGGTAGCTCCAGTCAGCACTGCTGTTGGCAGTTCCCTGCCTAGCACCGCACAGCTCCTGGAACTAAAGAAAATTAATTCACATAAATGGGGTTGGATAAGAATTATCAGTGTAGTTAATGTCCTCATTTTAGACTCAAGTAAGTGAGTGTTTGCTTATCATTAGAGTATGCAGCAGATCTGCAGCAGTGACCCTGTTTGCCTTTCCAAGGAGAGGAATAGCTCCCACTGAAGTTAATAAGAGTAACTCCTGTTCTGCAGGGAGAGAGTGGTCACTGTAGAATATATATTAGCGCAATTAAACATGTTCAGAGCAACCAGACCCTAGCTGCTATGGATCATGGAGCCTCTTGAGTGAAAATCAAATCAACATGCCTGAGAAAAAACAATGAAAATCAAATTTTCAAGAGCATGCTCCAAAGTGTCACCCTTGCAATTGTTCATACTCCCCCTCCCACGCTCTATTTTCACAAATATGTATTTGCATATGTAAATTGAGAAGCTGCGCAGCTATTTAGCTAATGTGCATATGCAAATATAAACACAATTTTGTTGGCAGAGTTTCAGAGGCCAAACTGGAAAATGTGGGCCTAAATGTTAGCAGGTACTGGGCTGGGAAACTTGTACAACTCGTGCCTACTGTACCTGTCTGGTGAATAAGCAGAGGATCGTTATGTCTCCAGGGTTGTCAGTATGGCAGCTTTCAGAAGCACTAAATTCCCACGAAAAATTGTAATCAAAATATTCTTTTTGAAAACCCAGTTTATGTTCACTATTTCTTAACAAGCTGATGTTTGTTTCAGGCAGGATTTCAGCTGGCAAAAATGTTGAGATCTTGGAAGCCAGACAAAACGTTTTGCTGTTGTTTTAAGTGTAATGTATTTGTCAATATTTTTAGAATGGTGAAAAATGTCACCTAAATCAGGATAATTAGTGGGAGGCACAGATTATAAATACAGGGCCTGATCCAAAGCCCATTGACTTCCATGCTTTTCAGACTCCTGAATGGTTTTTCTATTGATTTCAATTGGCAAGGCATTAGGCCCCAAAAAGTATTTGATGTAGGCTGTTAGGGCACTCTCTTTTATGGAACGGTGGCTGCCCAGGTCAGTTGTTACTGAGTCAAGCAGTTCACTTTAAGAAAAGGGGGCAGATCTTGAGCTGGTGCTAATTGTCACAGATCCATTATGGTCAGGGGAGTTACTACAATTTGAAATAGCTGAACATCTTTCCCAAAATGTAAAATGCTTTAGCACGTTGATGGTGAGCAAGAGAGTGCAATATTGATGAACGTCATGCAGTGCTGAGCCAGGTTCTTTGTAGCAGCATTGCACTTATACAGATCCCAGTTCTGTTCCTGGAGATGTCATGTTTTATCACTGAAAGATTTCTCATAGATTCTCTTGAGAGCAGCATCAGTCCAGCCGTATGCTGAATTGTCCCTTGATTCCTAGATAGGCTCCTGGACAAAGCCCATGTAATAAGGTTTTGTGCAGGGTGGGGTAGGGAGGTGAATGTCACTCATAGAGAACTGCAATTGAATATCAGTTTTCTCTGTGAACAGAGAATGAGACCTTCTCGTAACAAAATACCTTTGCTTTTTCCTATGTGAGTCTAGATATTTTTCCACAGGTTTATTTCTGTTGTGAAAGGGGCAAGAACATCTCAGAACATCCTTATGCTCTTTTCCAGGGTGGTAAAGAAACAGCTTATTTTAAGCATTTTCTTTTATCTTGCATATCCCATTCTAAAGGATACCCGTACCTGAAGTGCTGCTATTCAGGGGCTGCGGCTCAGTTACAACATTGAAACGAAAAGTATAGTTTCTCCTTGCCAATGTCCTAAAGTGACCATTTGGGAAGGATGGAGGCATGGGAAAGCAGAGGGCACAAATGGCACAGGGACATGCTCTCTGACTGAGATAATTGGATCTTTCTTTCTGGAAACTGGTAAATCTGTTTAAGTGAAGGGGGGCTTCTCTTGTTCTTCCCAGCTTTTTGAAAGCATACTTTACAGTAAAGGAAGCAGGAATTCTTTATAATTACATTAGTAGTGAAAAACAGCCAAACTGTAAAATTGCAAATAAGAACTAAGTCATCAAGACACATATTTATTTAACTAAGACCTTAATGTAGAATTGAAAATCTCCATGTATTCATTCTGTACAAGAAACCAAATGTACCAGGTAGAAAGATTTAATTTCCAATTAGATTTTTCCAGTACAGGCAAGTGGGGAGTTAGGCAAAGAACACTAGAGCATTTCTAATCGGAAAGTTCATTCTGGGCTTCTAGTCCCTTTCTGGCTGAGCAGTACTGTATAGCAAACTGGTTAAGAGAGCTTCTTTCCCATTTCAGTTATTGATATGTGACCTTTTTGTTGTGTTTGTACAGCCCCTAGCACAGTGGTGGTCCTGGTCCATCAGTAGGGATCTTAGGCACTATTGAAATTCAGATGATGGGGAAGGATAATGAATAAGTTCAGATTAACTAAGAACCAACCTAAGAATCTTTCAATGAATTTGAATCCAAACCTACAGCGAGTCTTTTGTTCGATTTTGAAAATGTTTGGATGACTGTGTGTGTGTTTGTGTGCAGATGGGCGCCCATTGTAGCTATGAACCCCTTGTACACATACGCCTGGAATCCTTCAGCCCACAGGCCCACCAGGTCTATGGCCATGGCAGTCACTACAAGAAGAACATTTTGGTTGCAGTCATCCCAAAAGAGGGTCAGGCCACTGTTGAAGACCTGCCTTTCGAAGGCCATGACCTTTTAAATTCAGGAACTGATGAAGCACTTCACACTCTGACGGACTGCAGGATGATGCCTCGGTGCCTGGATCTCTACACACCATCACAGAAAGGGAAGCACACCAGAACTGAGTCAGTCTCCAGTCAGAGGCCTCCCTTTCCTTCTATGAGTACTGACAAAGGGCTCCTGATTTTTCTAGGGTCAGACCTTGCTTCCAGAAGGAGAGGGGCAGTCCTTCTACAGTAACAGCACACTCATCTTTGGCGCAGAGCTCGCAGGTTTGATGCTGTAGTCAAGAGTCCTCGACCAGTGAAGGACGATCTTCACCCCTTCTGTACTCCCCTTAGCACCCATCTTTCATTTTTTGCAGATGCCTGGGTTGCAATTACCACCAAACACTGACTCTTAGAAATCATCTGTAAAGGATATTCCATATAATATCAGACTACGTCAACTCCCTGTCAGGAGTTCTTGTTTTAATAATTATTGGTTCCCTTAGAATTTGTAGTTTTTATGCCCTTTTTAAAAAACAAACAAACAGACAAGTATATCTGTATTTCAGGTGCTCATTGCACCTGATATTTCCACCATAAACAATAAGTAGGTGAGCCATAAATATATGCGGGTCTGATTCCCATTTACAATACTGGCAGTGTAAATGGGCCTTAGTTGAAATGAGACTTAGGACAAAGTAGTGAATCACAGAATCGTAGAATCAAAGAGCCAGATTCTTCTCTTACACCAGTGTAAATCCATATTAACTCCCCTGACATTAATGGAATTACCATGTTGTAAAACTAGTGTGAAATCAAAATAAGGCCTCTAGTAATTAGATTTGAAGGACCTTCTGTATTGGGGGGGGGGAAATCAAATATAGTCTCCAATTTTGTGCCTTTAATTTTGTGATTTGGGAGGAGGACACTTTGACACTTTGCCTAAGTTTTAATTTTTGGTTCCCTGGTTTATATTTTTGTGCTTTTCTCTACAAGGAGTAGACTCAGTTTGGGCCTCATCCAACGCCCAATAAGAATCTTTCCTTGGCCTTCAATGGACTTTGGATTCGGCCCTTTGTACTTGAAGGAAAGACAAAATAGCTAGTCTAAAAGAACAGCTCTGATTGTTTCTAAGCAAGCAAATGAAAAACAGTAGATTATGTAATGTAGAACAAACACACTGCACAATGATTAAACTCTGTACCTCATCAGAAGATCAACAGAGTATTTAATGAACCAACACATCCAAAACCCAGTAAAAGAGACTTTTTAAAAAAACAGTATGATTTGTTTTCCTTTGGTTTACATCAACTATTTCTGTCTTTTTAAAAGCAGCAAAGAATCCTGTGGCACCTTATAGACTAACAGACGTTTTGGAGCATGAGCTTTCGTGGGTGAATACCCACTTCGTCAGATGCATGTAGTGGAAATTTCCAGGGGCAGGTATATATATATGCAGGCAAGCTAGAGATAATGAGGTAGTTCAATCAGGGAGGATGAGGCCCTGTTCTAGCAGTTGAGGTGTGAAAACCAAGGGAGGAGAAACTGGTTTTGTAATTGGCAAGCCATTCACAGTCTTTGTTTAATCCTGAGCTGATGGTGTCAAATTTGCAGATGAACTGAAGCTCAGCAGTTTCTCTTTGAAGTCTGGTCCTGAAGTTTTTTGCTGCAGGATGGCCACCTTAAGGTCTGCTATAGTGTGGCCAGGGAGGTTGAAGTGTTCTCCTACAGGTTTTTGTATATTGCCATTCCTAATATCTGATTTGTGTCCATTTATCCTTTTTCGTAGCGACTGTCCAGTTTGGCCGATGTACATAGCAGAGGGGCATTGCTGGCATATGATGGCGTATATTACATTGGTGGAGGTGCAGGTGAATGAACCGGTGATGGTGTGGCTGATCTGGTTAGGTCCTGTGATGGTGTCGCTGGTGTAGATACGTGGGCAGAGTTGGCATCGAAGTTTGTTGCATGGATTGGTTCCTGAGCTAGAGTTACTATGGTGCAGTGTGCAGTTACTGGTGAGAATATGTTTCAGGTTGCCTGTGGGCAAGGACTGGCCTGCCACCCAAGGCCTGTGAAAGTGTGGGATCATTGTCCAGGATGGGTTGTAGATCCCTGATGATGCGTTGGAGAGGTTTTAGCTGGGGACTGTATGTGATGGCCAGTGGAGTACTGTTGGTTTCTTTCTTGGGTTTGTCTTGCAGTAGGAGGCTTCTGGGTACACGTCTGGCTCTGTTGATCTGTTTCCTTATTTCCTCGTGCGGGGTATTGTAGTTTTGAGAATGCTTGGTGGAGATTCTGTAGGTGTTGGTCTCTGTCTGAGGGGTTAGAGCAGATGCGGTTGTACCTCAGTGCTTAGCTGTAGACAATGGATCGTGTGATGTGCCTGGGATGGAAGCTGGAGGCATGAAGGTAGGCATAGCGGTCCGTAGGTTTTCGGTATAGGGTGGTGGTAATGTGACCATCACTTATTTGCACTGTGGTGTCTAGGAAGTGGACCTCCTGTGTAGACTGGTCCAGGCTGAGGTTGATGGTGGGGTGGAAGCTGTTGAAATCGTGGTGGAATTTTTCCAGAGTCTCCTTCCCATGGGTCCAGATGATGAAGATGTCATCAATGTAGCGTAGATAGAGAAGGGGCGTGAGTGGACAAGAGCTGAGGAAGCATTGTTCCAGATCGGCCATAAAAATATTGGCATATTGTGGGGCCATGCAGGTGCCCATAGCGGTGCCACTGATCTGGAGATATATATTGTCATCAAATTTGAAATAGTTATGTGTGAGGATAAAGGCACAGAGCTCAGCAGCCAGTTGTGCTGTGGCATCATCAGGGATACTGTTCCTGACAGCTTGTATTCCATCTGTGTGTGGGATGTTCGTGTAGAGAGCCTCTACATCCATGGTGGCTAGGATGGTGTTTTCTGGAAGGTCACCAATGCTTTGTAGTTTCCTCAGGAAATCAGTGGTGTCACGGAGATAGCTGGGAGTGCTGGTGGCATAGGGTCTGAGTAGAGAGTCCACATATCCAGACAGTCCTTGAGTGAGAGTGCCAATGCCCGAGATGATGGGGCGTCCAGGATTTCCGGGTTTGTGGATCTTGGGTAGTAGATAGAATAACCCTGGTCGGGGCTCTAAGGGTATGTTGATTTGTTCCGGTGTTACTGTAGGGAGTGTCCTGAGTAGATGTTGCAGTTTCTTAGTGTATTCCTCAGTGGGATCTGAGGGAAGTGGCCTGTAGAATTTGGTGTTGGAGACCAAGACTACCTCTGAATAGTGATTTGTTTGGTTTCCTAATTGCTTACTGCAGTGCCCATTTACAGGTCTCGTAAACCACCTGGGAGACTTGAGTCATTCCTTGTTTTCAGCTCTGGTAAGGACAGAGATTGCAGTAAATGCTCTCAGTCTTTACACAATGAGATTCTTTTCTTCAGCCCACAATTCAAGCATCTTTGCGTTTTTTCCATTTATGTTGTAGTCAAAGATGTAGTGAAAATAGAGAATATTTTAAGCATAAAATAGTCTGAGAAATGCACAGCTATTGGTTAACTGTTTACAATTTATGGGGGCAAAACCCTCAAAGAAATAATCATAATTGTGAGTAACATAAATATTCTTTGCAGGTTTTACAAATAAGAAATTATATTTAGGGGCATAGTCTTGCTGGTATTGTAAAGAAACAGGGAACTAACTGCAAACTAGTAGTCTGAATGGTGGGAAAGGAAGAAGTATAATATAAGTATAAGTTACTATGCTCGAGATGAAGAGGGTCTCAAATTGTGAGCAGTGAATAATTCTACCCAACAACATATTTGTTCACAGAGTCCTGGCATCTTCTAACTTTAGGATCAACTGGTAATTTTGTTAATTAGCTTGCTTCTTCTAGATCGAGAGCAGAGTTAGGCCAACGCTGTGTGCTTTTGGAAATCCCACTCTGGAAAAACTGTTCTGTTAGGAATGTGATCACAGAAGACATTTTAGGAGGGGTAGCATTGGGAAGAACGAAACCCAGAGTTCTCTCTGGCTCTGCACCGTGCGCTTTCATTACATTGCGGTGTGAAGCATTTGTTATGTGCTGGGTTCAGAGCACGTCGGTTTGATAGAGCTTGGCGAGGAGACTGGGAGCAGGTGTCATGTCAGAAAATATATGAGGCAACAAAAATATATACACTCTCATTAAAAGATGAGACAACTGCAAAGCATTGTGTCAAGCCACAAACTCCTGATGAGTTTCACTTTTTGTGCTAAGTGCAAAATGTTTAAATTCCTTCTGCCACAGTGCTAATTCCGACAGATATTAGGGTGGTTATTTATTACCATAATTTGTGTTACAAGGCCAAGGTTTCTCCTTTAGATGGTGTGACACCTAGCTCAAGGCCAAATAGCCAGAGCATGTACTTGGGTCCGTGAAGAGCATCTCCGTGGCCACTACTGTATCTAGGGCTGCCTTTGTGGTTGCATCATGACCCTTCCATGGGTGGATCGATCAGAGGATCCATAGTGGTGTATCAGTTGACCCCATCTTGCCCACCCTGTCAGCCATCCGTGCTCCTCCCAGTAGTCAGTGCACAGGGCATCACTGCTGAGATCTGCTCCGTGTCATGCAGGAGGGAGATGCTGTTCTCACGAGTAGACTCTGGTGTTGTTGCTCCGCCCTGTGTAATGGCACCGTGACTCCTTTTGTTACTGCTGTGGAAGGATGGGAAGGTTGACCCTACAGCTGTAACTTGCTCTGCAAAGTTGTCTTTAGTTACTGTTTTAACAGGAAACATTTAATTAAATACAAGTGTTATATAATGCTGCGCCTGATACAGTGTGTCGCTTACCTGACCGAGCAGAACTCCTAAAAGGGAAGGTTTATACTTGTGTGAGAAGAAGCCCGGATTGCAGGAGGGTTGGAATTGCTTTGGAGTAAAAGCAAAGACTTTCACCCCTGGTTTCAAACACAGCTGAGGTTAGCAGTAGCTGAAAGTTGTTGCTACCCAGTAGCTGTTCGGTATCCTTTGAGTGTTGTGGGCTCAGTCCATTTCCTTGTGGAAAATTGTCCACTTCACAAAAACTACCATCACTAGCAGCAATAATCAGCAATCCCTGCAGATAGATGATCCCACTGGCCACAGAGACTACAATACACTCTTTTTCCCTGGAGATAGTTCCTTCAGGTGAGGGTTGAGGCACACTGGTGTAGCAGCATGAGCCAGCTTCTACAACCACCAGGGCTGTACCTAGTCCAGGTCATTTAGGTGTATTACAGTAGTGCCTAGAAAGCCTCAGCTGAAATGGGGCCCCATTGTGCTAGGTGCTGTACATACATATAGGATAAGAGTCCCTCCCCCAAAGAGCTTATATTTTAAATAGACAAGGGAGACAAAGACATAAAATTACCTTCATGTTATGAACGGGGAATTGAGTCACAGAGAGATTATTGGCTTTGACCAAGGGAATTTGACAGAGCTGGGAAGTGAACCGAGCTCTCTTGTGTGTTATTCCATACCCTAGCCACCTCACCACCACCTCTCCCTCGCTCTTTCCCACTCCCAGACAGCTATTCTGTGGGGAAACGGAGGATTTAAATAGCTAATTCTGTCAGTCCAGACTCTTCTAACACCTCTACATTCCCCTGAGGGAGCGGTAGGAGGGAACATGCCCTTAAGATTGTTGTAGCATATTACATCATAATTAGGTAACACTGGAATCAGAAGAGTGAGGGGTGATAAATGTCACAAGTAGTTTTAACCATGGAAGCATGACATTTCAAGAGGATGCTCTGTCTGTCTTTGTAATTTTCAAAGGCCTTCATAGCAGTTCAGAAAGGAAACCAGAAAACTATAGTGGAAAAGGCAAACTGACTTAAAATTTCTAGCAATGATGTGTTTTAACTATAGGATTGATGGACCTTTTATTCTTTTCATTTATTTACATAACACTATTTAAACACTGCCACAGTGATTAACCACTTTGCACTTTTTCTAGGCTACTACTTGAATTAACTAATTGACTAAATAATTTGCTGTTGAATTAAATACATTCAGTGGTAAAAGCATGGTAAAAAGTGCACGTGGGCATGATGGGCTCTCTCCTGTGCTCCATTTGTCTAAGGGGTACAGTGTGTACATTGGAGATAGTAGTCATCCCTGAAGTGAATACAAAGAAGTATTGTGACTCACTCCCAGTGTTTCTACTAGCATTATAAACTGTGAGAGCACTTTATGAATAACAGAGTCTAGAATGAATTCATCAGTGTTTCAC
This sequence comes from Gopherus flavomarginatus, assembly GCF_025201925.1. NCBI lineage: Eukaryota > Metazoa > Chordata > Testudines > Testudinidae > Gopherus > Gopherus flavomarginatus. The sequence goes on along the minus strand of NC_066626.1, from coordinate 17,399,239 downwards.
TCTCTAACCATCTTTTATGCATACCGAGCCAAGGTCTGCCCCCAGATACATATAGTTGCCGTTGAAACCCACCCACTATATTTACTTTTAAAGATGAAAGCACTTCTCTTACTGTCACAGAGGACTCTCTGTAGCATGGATAGGAATGCAAATACCCTTCCCACAGAAATGGAAGAGAACAAAGAAGTGTGTAACTTAAAGGGGAAGGGACACTTGGAGACAGTAGCATTAGGATTATTGTGCTGTGATTGTAACCTTCACTTTTATCAAAATTTGCTACTGTATACATTTCCTTGCATTTGCTATTATATAAACCCCTCTCAACAAGATGATTCTTGGTATCGTCTTAACTTTTGGAGACAATAACCTCTGGAGTTAGAATGTGATATATGGGCCGGATCCAAACCCCTTAAAAGTCAATGTAAAGACTCTCATTAACCCCCAAGAGCTTTGGATCTAGCTTTAAATGCCTTGGATGGATGGAAACTTTGAGTCAATATTGCTGTTAGCTTTTGTTCAGTTTAATAAAGGAACACAGCTGGGTATATACTTTTTTTTTTTTTTTTTTTTTTGACAGAACAGGCTAAATTCAGCCTCAGATACATGACCCTCCTTAGTGAAGTCCATTGATTTTTGCAGTGTGTTAATGTGTTATCTCCAGCGGTCAGAATTTGCCCCATACTCTCATGTTTCTGGAAAGAACTTTGATCACAAACTGTTTTTAATTTCATAGCATGAAAAGAATTAAAGGCAGATGACTGCCTCAAGTACATGAGGGCACCAATTTGTACCTTCTCTTCCTCCGTTCCACCAATAACATTTTCCAGGCTGCTGGTTGACTTGAGATGACTGCGTCATGGCTTCCTGGCACTCATTATATGAGCTGAAATCTCTTAAACAAGAAACCTAATTGATATGACTTCCAATAGAGAATAAAGGAAGAGGAGGAAGCCGTGGTGGTGCTATCCCATTGGGGGCCCTAAGCAGGAATATTTTTGTGGGCCTCCACACGCATACAATACTAAAACAGGCAAATTCTTATGAAAATAATAATAATAACAAATAAATTGAGGGAGGGCCTTTGAGATGCTTGTGGCCCTAAGCAATTGCTTAGTCTGCTTTGGCCTAGCACTGGCTCTGGGAAAGAGCACAGGGCAAGGACTAGTTAATATAAAACAGTATCATATTTTTTGTGGCTGACTGAGAGGCATAAATCCTTCTGTCCACCCCAATGCACCTTGTGATTTTGCTAAGCTTCCTATTTTCACTACAGCAAAGAGAAAATATTATAGGATCTTTACTCAGTCCAGTGTTCCCCAAAGAAGTATGCTATCTAGTACGTAATATACACAATGCAATATTTCTGCAGGTGAGTATGTATGTTCGTCACTTTTATATGAGAGTTAAATAGAGTGACTGATATTTTTATTTTAACTGAACACTAATATTCTTATTTCAAAAGGATTTTTCATTAAAAGAAAAATTAGTAGCTCAGAAAGTCAATATATGATTAGAGTGGCGGAAATTATTTGCTAGGTATAAATTATCAGACAATTTTGCCTTTTGTTCTGTTTGCAAATCAGCTACAAACTGATCCCGATTCCTGTAAATACGTTTGTTTATCCTAAGTATCTACAGAATAGGTTTGACAAGCAATTTTCAGCTTATCTGTTGTTCACAAACTGCTTTGTTAGACTGTTCACTCTGTGATTGGCCAACTATGGCTTTGTCTTCACTGATAAAAAAAATGTGTGTTCTTTGCATCAAGATTTTACATCATACAGGAGATAAGGTGCAAGTAATCTTTAGCCATGACGTAGCTTGTTAGCTAGTCAAGGTCAGCCCGATACCCTTCCCACCTGGGGCTTAGCTCGACTAACTATAGCGAGGTAAAAACTACTGTGCCTTGTCTCCACTAGGATTGTCCATTAAGATTGCTAACTCTTGATATAAAACCACACTTTTTTGTACAGTAAAGACAAGGCCGAAGTCCCATGGTACTTTTTCTGCTCCCTGATGGAATGAATGAAGCATTTTAAACAGGAGAATAGCAAATGAGGAATAGTGTTATATTATATGTGTTCATGCATAAATACCTTTATGCACAACAGCTTGTCTGAAGAGTAGCTATTCCCCAAACATTTATGTGAACAGAAGAAATGTGTGTGAATGTTTGCAACTCATGAATAAGAAGGGATCTAAATGTGGTAAAGGCAAACATAGGGTCAGAATCTAAATGAATGTTCATGAATATTGTTTCTGCCATGTCTGGCAGCATATGGGGGCAGGGAGCATCTTTTTGTTTGAGCACAGTGGGGTCCTGGTCCATAACTGGAGCGTCTAGGTGCTACTGCAATACTACTAATAATTAATAATAAGAGCTGTAGCTAAAGAGTCATTATCACATTCTTCTCCTCCATCACTAGGAGATGTCATTGTTTCCATGAGGAATGAGTCATTTGCCATTACTTATGTCCAAATGTTTTTGAACTCACTGATCCCAAAACTGATTCATGAAAGATCTTCCATCAAGAAATCAGTGGCAGAAACCAGCGTAATCCATTGAAGTCAATCTGAATCTGGCCCGTACAGTTTAATCTTTTTTAAAGCAACTCAGTCATGTGCAGAGTGAACTTTGATTTACTTGTAAACTCCTTGCCTGGCAGTTGTTTGGGGTTCCCTGACAATGTAGTTGAGAAATGTGTATGTGCTATGCTAGCCTTGTAAACAATGAGCCGGGGAAACCATCCCTGGATCACTGCTGATCTATCTTACTAATGTAATTACAGGACAAAGAAAGAGAGGAAAAATGGCAGATGATAGGAAGGATGAAGCCAAGGCACCGCACTGGACTTCAAGTCAACTAACAGATGCTTCTTCACATCCACATTCCCCTGAAATTAAAGAGCAAGCTGGTGCAGGTGCCGAATTGGTCAGAAGTGCCAATGGATTTCCATACAGAGAGGATGAGGAAGCAGGATACGGTGAACGTGGGCAACAGGGCACATACTCTAGAACCAAAGAGAATGGGATCAATGGAGAGCTATCCACAGGAGACAGAGAAACAGCAGGTGACAAAGCCAGACTCCGGCCCACTCTCCTTTTCTCCTATAATATCTTGCTTTGAGGTTACTTTGGTCTGAAGGTGAACACACTGCGTTTTCCCACATGTGCAGTTTGAGCTCTCAGAGGGCAAAGCCATGGTGTTTGCATTTTATACATACTTCCTTTGCTATCCTTTTAATTGCTCCACTGCAAAAAAGAGACTTACAACATAAAACTTTGGCCTTTAATGGGGTAGCCCAAACCCTTCATGACAGGGACCATGTTTTTTTCATTTGCGTAGGTACCGTGCTCACCATAGCAGGACCCTGATCCTAATTCAGGACAGCTGGCAATACGCTATATAAACATTAAATAATATGACATTAGGCCTGGTTTCTGACTGGTGAAAGTCAGGTGTAAACGCCAAGGAACTCTGTGAATATTCTGGTGTGGAGAGATGAGATTCAGGCCTATTGTGATATCATGAAGCAAAAAAACCAATCAGTTGCTGTGTGATACTGTTCTCCTTTTCCTAGGGGAAATCCTGACGTCTTTTCTCAGGTCTGGATTCTGTCACCATTCCATTGAGTAGTATCTTACTGAAATTCATGGAGAAAGGGACTACTCACATTAGTAAGGGTGCTATATTCTGGCCCTCTGTGTTTTTTCTGTCTTGATACAGGCATATCTGCCCTTGCAATCACTGGGAGTTTCATTGGTGTGTAAATTGGATAAGGACTTTAGGATTCGGCCTGATGAAAAAATCTGATAGTATCAAAATTAATGAAATATGCAAGATGGGCTTCTTATTTTTGAAGCAAACAGCAGTCTTTCCTTTGCAAAACTCACAGTTTAAGCCCTAAATGCACAATGCAAGGGAATTTCTCTCTTTTACAGACACTGCTGCCCTCAATGCATGCATCCATGCATGCTAAGAAGATCATTTTAGTACCATTTACTGACCATTGACAGCACTTTATGCCACCCGTAATTTCTCAGCAATTGGACAGTGTTTAATCTCCAGACCCTAAAGTAGTTTCATAAGAGATTGTACTGGAAATGATAGGTCTGTTAAAAATATATACATTTAAATGTTGAAAGATTATCCTTGTGGTTAGCAGCAACTCAGAAGCCCGGAGATAAAGTAAACCTGACGTGCAAGCACTAATGCAGACATGTTCATGGTTGTCCTTTGGGTAGAAGGATCACTTTCCCTTCCCAGTAATCTAACTTCTTTCTATACTTAGCAACAAATAGTCATAATATAGTCAGGGCCAGATTTCCAGTTAGGCACAGTAGACACGTGCCTAGGGGTGTCTGCATTCTAGGGGTGCCTACCCTCTCTAAAACTGTGTGTGACACAAAGGTCAGCTGTAGGCAGGAGGAGGCACTAAAGATGCTGTGCCTAAGGGTGCGTACGGTAAAAATCTGTCCCTGTACATAATGCTTTTTTAATCACCCACAATCTCTGCTCATTATATTTATTATATTGTATGCTTGGCACTTTACAAGTACTAGAAGAAGGATGGTCCAGTGGTTACAGAGCTAGCCTGGGACATAGAATTGTAAAAATGTAGGACTGGAAGGGACCTCAGAATGTCCTCTACTCCAACTCCCTGCACCGAGGCAGGTCGATGATCCCTGACAGGTGTTTGTCGAACCTGTTCTTAAAAACCTCCAGTGATGGGGATTCCACAACCTCCTTTGGAAGCCTGTTCCAGTGCCTAACCATCCTTATAGTTGGATAGTTTTTTCCTAAGTTCTAACCTAAATCTCCCTTGCTGCAAGTTAAGCTGATTATTTGTTGTCCTACCCTTAGTAAACATGGAGAAGAATTAATCATCAGCCCCTTATAACACCACTATACCTATTTGAAGGCTGTTGTCAAAGGCTCTCTCAGTCTTCTCTTCTGAAGGCTAAACATGCCATATTCTTTCAGCCTTTCCTGATAGGTCATGTTTTCTTGGGAGGTCAGGGTTCAGTTCCCTGCTCTGTCATAGACTCCCTGTGTGACCTGGGGGAAGTCACTTAGTTCCTCTGTGCCTCAGTTCTCCATCTGTACAATGGGGATAATACCACTGCCCTACCTCACTGGGGGGTTGCGAGGATAAATACATTGAAGAGCATGAGGCATTGAGATGCTGCAGTAATGGGAGCCATGTAAGTACCTAAAATAGGCCATTGTAAAGTGTCCAGATGGGGAATGAGATGGGACAAGGCTCTGGCAGTGCAGAGCGGCAAACATCTTGCTAATTCCGTGATTTCTCTTATATTTTAGGTAATGCTTTCGGAGGCAAGGGGTTGGCCAATAAGGTATTTAAAGTTGAAGCGGTGTAGTCCAATGGCGGGAGCATTAGACTAGCGGGTGGGAGACCAGGATTCAAGTCTTGGCTCTGCTACTAATCTGTGTGAGGTTGGCTGGACCTCTTTACTTCCCTGAACCGCTGTTTACCCTCCCATGCTTTGTCTATCTAGGTATTTACTTCGCAAGCTCTCTGAGTCAGAGACTGACTCTTGTTACATGTATCTACAGTTTCTAGCACAATGGAGCCCTGAGCTCAGTCAGGCCTTCTAGTTGCTACTGTAATACAAATAATTAATAACCTAAAATACAACACACTTGTAAGAACTTATAGTTGAAAGTGCACAGGGAGCCAAAGTAAAGCAATATAATTAAACCAAACTGGGACTTCAAATTTATTTACAGTGGTTTTTCTCTGGGGCAACCACGGTAACACAAAGCAGAAGAAACCCTGGTTGTTGTCTATAAGCACAAGACAAAAAAATACCCAAATGGAAGCATAAGTACAAACAGGACCTCTCTTCTAGTCACTAGATACTTGCCTGATCTTTTCTGAGACGAGCTCAGTTCCATTTTAAAGCTTTCGGCCTAACTAGGCTCACCTGCCTCTGATTAACTCAGGTGCCAATAAGAAATTGAGATGTCGCCCTCAAACACCTGCGACACTGCCTGGCATGGTGTGGCCTCCCTCTGCCATGGTTGTGGAGACTCCTCCACTCCTGCACTGCCCCCAGTCACAGAGCTCATGCTGTAAAACTCAAGGGCTGAGAGGAAAGCCAGCATTAGAGGTAGTCAGCTCAGACAAAGGCACCTTATCCAACTCTGAAACTGAAGGGGGGAACAACCGTTATCACTGAAGCATGTATAATACCTCACCGCAAGTGACATTCTTAGGGTTGCGCCGTTAAAATTTACTGTTGTGTCTCTCTTTTAGCATCTGCCTAAGATTCACTGAGCCTGACCTCAATTTTGGAATCCCCTGTGTCAGCCTGTTGCAGTGGCTTTGATTAATCTCCCTTGGTATCGTACTGGCAATGGCTGAGTTACAGAGCAGGATCCATGTCCCCCTTGTAAATGGAAACAAAATCAACAGAGGGGAATTTCAGTGAGGGTACTGCAGCGGGGTAGACTCAGGGCCTGATCTTGCCCCCCCATTTAAGTCACTGGCATAAGACTGAGTGGGGAAGGATCCACCTTTAAGCTTGTGGAATAGTCCTTAGAAAGTCATTCTTGATGTCGTTTTGTTGTGTAAGGAAGGGCAATAGCATAGCAGATCTCTTGAATATAGAAGTGTCCACTTCAGCCTTCTTTCTTTTCTCCCATTTAACATGTGCTTCACTGATACTCTGTAGTGCTTATTTTGTAATCAGAAAGTCATGCAATACTAAGCTACATCTAAACTACAGCCGGGATCAACACTCTGAGATCAATCCATTGGTGATCGATTTAGCGGGTCTAGTGAAGACCCGCCAAATCGACAGCAGATCACTCTCCTGTTGACCCCTGTACTCTGCCCCTGACAAAAAAGAGTAAGGTCCCATCGACCCCCCGCAGTGTAGATCCCGCAGTAACTCAACCTAAGATGCGTCGACTCCAGCTATGTTATTCATGTAGCTAGAGTTGCATAGTGTAGGTTGACTTACCGCTGTAATGTAGACATAGCCTAAAAAGGCTACGTATATTACGTCTATACAGAAACCTTTATCAACCAAATTTGTATTCTAAAGAGAGAATGAAATCAGGCTTGGTTGGCAAGCCTTTGTGTTGAGAGAAGTGATCATCATGATGAGATACTGTGAGAACAGTGCTGTGAAAGTCAGATGTTCTGGCACTCCAAGAGCACTGATTACCCCACTCATAGCCAGCACAGAGTGCAAGTGTTGGCAGTGATATTTTATGAATTATTTCTGTAAAATAAATGCATTCTTTCATTATCAGTTATTGAGAATAGATCCAGAGATCCCTGATTTATATATATTCCTGGAACACCCAAAATATTCATATAAATCAGTAAGTGTGTGTGTGCGCGCACACACCCCATTAATTTCAAGGAATATATTGGGTGCTCGAGGAATACAAGATCAGAACTGTAGCTCTCATGAAGCTAACTGTTATGTGAAATATGTGTTCTGAAGGGAGTATTACTGTATAAACTTTATAAATATGTACTTCACTGTTGAGTGGACTGATTTCAGTGGGCTTTGAATCAGTATCTGCACCATCCTGAATAATCTTGGAGTGTCTTCTCCCAGCATGCACATGACTCACTGTAAAATCTGCAATAGTAGCATTTGGTCACTGAAAAGTCCTGGTCAGGAATTTGGAAGGGATAGCTCTGGAATCCTATGGATGCCTCACGACACCATCAGTAGGTTATTAATTCAAAATCCAACACATATTTAACTTGCAAAGGACTTTAAATGATCAGGCTTGTTTAGTATGTTTAAACTGTATTTGTTATTGAATTTCTTTTTTATTCAGTAATGTGATGACTAATCTGGCCAATTTATATAATTGGAGGTAAAAATAGCTGGATTCATTGTAAAATCTTTTCCTTATAAGCTGTTCTAATGTGTCATTATGTATAATGACTCAGTTAATTGATCTCTTTCTTCATGATATACCTAAAGTAGGGCTATGCCGTAGGGGTTTGGATTGCTCATGTAGTTACCTGATGAATTACTTTTTAACAACTCGATAGAGTTCCCGGAATGACATTATCAGAGCCACAGGATAGTGGCCTGAGCCAGGGTACGTTGTTCTCTTGTCCCATGTCAGAGAAGAAATGGCTGTTTGCCAATGTGCCGAATGCTGGTCCTGGCAGACTGATAAACAGAGTGCTTCATTGATCTGCGCAACCCCCAATATTCGGGGAGAGGACAGGCTGCTTAAAAATTACAGCAGAGACCATGGCCCAGCAGTGAGACAAGTGACTAGCCCAGCCTCCCTCTCCAGAGAATATAAATCCACCGGAGAGGTGTATGGGAAGGAGTACATGATAGATGGTTGGGCTCTGTAGTGGGGGGTGTTTTGGTGGGGCCCAGAGATCCTAAAATATAGGCACTAGGTGACACAGGAGGAGAAGGGGAATGTAGAACTATTAGGAGAAATTGGGGAGGTAACAGGAGGGAGTGAACTTGGGGGTCGAGCAGAGAGTGAGTCTGAAAGGAAGGATTAGGAGGGATACAGGGCCTGTGGTAAGGGAATGGAGAGATGAGCATAAAAGAAAGGGAGAGAAAAAGAGTTTGGTGGCAGAGCAAGGGGTCAAGGAAGAGGCAGAAAACAGTAGAAAAACAGAACAGAAACACACAAAAAGGAAGTAATGACAGTAAAAAGAAAGGGGTGAAATAACATCTGCCCTGCTAGAAACAATGAGCACTGCCTCAGGGGAGCTAATTCAGGGCAGTGAGGGGAGAGTGGCCTGAAAAGAAACATGGAGAGAAGCAAGTCCTGTTACCCTCTGAATTCACATACCTGACTGGGCTGTTCATTTTATAGAGCGGTTAATCGTGATCACTGCTGCATGGAGACATTTAAGAAATATGTTTACAAAACTCCTCCCTGACCCATTAGTCTGTAAACAGGCATTAACTCTCTCCTGAGAAGCAGCTGGGGATCCTGCACCGAAGGGCCGTCCTGGAATAGTTACTAAATCTGAGGAACAGAAACAGTGTGTACCTGCAAGTTGGCTTTGAGATTCTCATTTCCCAAGGAGAGAGACTGTGATTGAGAGCATGCTCACACCTACTTTAACCACCATACAGTATCACACCAACAAAGCCCCCCAATCCATACTACTGTTTTCCTGCGCACTGCCCTCGGTTGCTTAGGTTTCACAATTCACAGATGTCAGGCTCCTGGCTGAGGAGTCTGGCCAGGGCTGTTCTCATCCACAACCCTCACGGAAAGGCACTCGTAGCCTCTTCAGCATTCTAAGGGCCTGCAAAGCGAATACACCATGCTGGGAATCAAAGCTGGGTCTCCCACATGGCAGCACTCCATGGGTACATCTACCCAGCCTGCAGCAGTGAGCCTCCCAGCCCATCCATGGACTCAGTCTCCCCGGGCTCACGCTATCATTCTAAAAACAGCTAAAAACATTCTCAAAAGCTTGTATGCGCAGCCACTTTTACAGCTGTCGTGGGCTGTGTAGATATACCTGTCAGGACACTGAACCACCGGTCTGCCTGGTAATACTGTACTCCTTGGGTCAGAAAGAATATCACCGCAGTAAAACTAAGTAACATACAGTGTAGGGTCTCATGTCTGTGCCTGGCCCCTGTACTCCCTCCTTACAAACACTGTAATCTTCCTCCAGGCAATGCTGAGCCACCGCACTGCCAAGTGGATTCCGAGCCCAGCCAAGTGGAGCAATTGTGCGCAATTGCTTGTGCTGACTCTGCAGCATGGGGGGTGATTCAGAGACTTGCTCAAGTTCACTAGCACTTAGTACTCAGCCGGGGCCTGACCCAGCTCCCACTGAAAACCAGTGGGGAAACCTTCCATTGACTTTAATGGGAGCTGGACCAGGCCAGTAGCCCCAAAGAGAGCCAGAGCACCCTCTCCCCACTTTGTCTCAGGCACCTCTGCAAACCTGCTTCCAAAAGCTGCTGCATTTGTCAAGCCTAATTGGGAGATTTTGGGGGCTGAACTGCAGCCTCGTGAGCATGGTAGGATGTGTATACCAGCTTCTTTCACACTGAAATTGCCTCAGCCTGGTAAGCAATTTGTCCTTGATACATTCATACTTTATTCTCTCTGATCCCTTCCCTAATTTAAACTTCCTTTCTCCTGCCCCGTCTCTCTCTCTCTCTCACTCTCTGACACAAACACACACACACACACACCCTCCACTGCTGGTACTAATCATGATACTTCCACAGCACCAGCAAGCAAGCTAACGGGGCTTTTGTTGGCATCAGCCTTCTGCCCTCCAGGGGAGCTTGGACAGTGGGAGTTGATGATTTTGGCAGTCCCACCATTACTGCAGCATTTCTCCTCTTCATTCAGCTATTCACACTGCACCACAGCCCTTGCAGTTTTGAAGCTGACATAGTGTTAATAGAATTAAAACAGCATCTTCAGGCTCCAGCCGGAGTTGTATAACATCTGGCATAGGGGTGAGGGCCTCCCTGCCTTTTGTTTCAACTGTGCATTTTCAGTTGGAATACATTTAGATCAAAGTACAAGAGGTAGGAGAAGCAAATGAAACAGCTCAGAAGAAGGAAAATCAGTGAGATCTAAAGATAAATCTGATTTTTGTGTTTACTCCCTTTCATTCGTTATTTTTAAAAAGCTCAAAGAATACTTCTTATCATTTCATTGGTAAGTCCCACAGGGACGAAGCTTTAATTAAGCATGCCAGTCTCTCTCCTTTCCCCCAGGATATTGTGATAGTAATTACTATACACCGTGCATCTTGCTTGCTGATAGACACTAGCAAACATACATTGCATTTCACAGATCTGAAATTCATGCACTGCATGTTAAAAGTAACATGAATCTCATTCTCTGTGACATCTTGTCTGTATATATCAGACATGATCAAATTATGTTGTTGGAGAAGGCATAGACAGAAGCTTTCGAGTGCAAGCCCTTTGGGGCATTCCTTGGGAAATACTTTTCACCACTCTCTGTTAAGACTCTTGTATAGCCCCTCCTCAGTAGTTCATTTGGAGGAGACTGGGAATGAGGCCAGGGTAATTCTCCCTCCCACCTTCTAAAATAGCTGTCCCGTGGCTCTGTTTGTTTAATAACTGCTGCAAATGCATTTGCCTTTGCCTCTGTCTTTTTTTTTTTTTTTTTTTAATGGCTTTCATGATCATTTGCTAAGTTTGGTAAGATGTTCAATCCTCACCCGTGTTTGGTTCCCCCCTTCCTCTGAGGGATTTCATAAATCAGTCACTGTTTCGTTTAGTATTTGGGGAGTTGTATTTTAATTTTTGCCACCCCTTTTCATGACAGAGTGCAGTTTTTAAGATCATGTCTCTTCTCTGAGCTGACAAGGCTGCCATGCTGCCTGGATGTTGACTCTTTGTCTGCTTCAATGTTTAGAAAAGCGTTGAAGCAGATTTTCGAAAGTCCTCAGCCAGACTTTTAGAAGGAGTTCAGCTCCCATCTAGGCACCTACATGAAATGTCCAGATTTGCAAAAGAGCTCAGCACCCAATAGCGCCTATTGAGAGCAGCGAGAGCCGCTGTGTGATGAATGCCTGCTTATATAGGTTCCTAAATGGGAGCTGAGCTCTTTGGAAAATCTGGCCCCAATGTAGGTACTGACGCTTCTGAAAAGTCTATCCATGAATGCGTAAGAGAAGGTTTTTTAAAAGCTCCTAAGTGACTTAGGAGCACGAATACTTTTATGGCTGGGATTTCCAAAGATGTCTGAGGGAATTAGGCACCCATTGAAATTCCCCTGTCAATCATCTAATGCCATAAAACTCCTTTTAAAATTCCAGCCTATGCTTCTAATCGTTCAGACACTTTTGACAATCCCATCCTACACCAGCCTTCGTAGAATAACTCCACAGAAGTTACAGTCACATACATCAAGGCTGAATCTGGCTGGAAGAGACAACGAATGAGTTGCATCGGTTAAATAAATAAATAATTTGGCCCTATTTATTATTTTAATTAGTTGTAATGTGTTCTTTCTTATAATATTAGCATAGTAAGAGAACCAGAAATAAATAGCTAAGATTCTTTCCGGATGGAGATGTGAGCTGAATACAACTCTGTAGTCATGGCAACAAGAGGGCTAACTTGTTGCAGTTGATGTTCCCAGATAACATCCTCAGTAATGGCACTGGAGAGCCCATTGTTCTAACAAATGGATAGCAAGACTGACGTGTAGCTGAAAAATCTTTGACAACATATCATTCCAACCATGCTCTTAATGCATGATGTACCCTAAAACGTGTATTCACTGAAACGGCCTTTTAAAAAATTTCTAATGATGCTCTTATCATTCTGGTATAGCCAGCTTCTACTGTGAGGGATGTGAAATTGACAGATCGCTGCTGCTTTTGATTCTGTGTTCCATCCTTCACTTCTTGCGTGAAGAAGGAATATCCTGTCCATTAAAGTACACTCAGCAAAGGCCTGGTCTACACTGGAGGAGGAGGGTGTCGATGTAAGATACGCAACGTCAGCTACGGGAATAGCGTAGCTGAAGTCAACGTATCTTATTTCAACTTACGAGACGCAATATGTCGATCCCTGATAAATCGATCGCTATCTGCCGATCTGGTGGGTAGTCTGGATGTACCCAAAGAAGCAGACCCTGGCTATAGTCACTACTGTGGGCTGATTTGTTTATTGCTGATAATTCCCATCCTCTCTCCTTGGACAGAACTTTGCCTTCCAGTGTTACTCCTCTGTCCCACGTTAGTGGCTGGTCTAGCTGGAGTTTTGAGATTCTCCCCTCATTATGTACAATGGGCCAATGTGCTTCTGCCATTACTAGAGTATCAGAAGTAGTATGATTGATATTACAGTAGTGTCTTGAGGCTTTAATCAAGGTCAGGGCTCATTGTGCTAGGAGCTGTACAAACACATAGCAACATACAGTCCCTGCCCTGAAGAGTTTAAATTAGGTAGACAAGACCCACAAAGGTTGGGAGGGGAAATTGCAGCACAGAGAGGTGAAGTGACTTGCCCAAGATCACACAGCAGTAGTGGCAAAGCCAGAAATAGATTCCAAGCTCCCAGCGCTCCATTTGCCAGGTCACCCTGCCCCCCCACAAGAGGTGTCTCCATCTCTGTCTCTTACAACTGTCTTGCTCATCCTCTCAGGCCCACAGCAGTGCTCCTTAGTGGTGCCAGAAGCATTTGTACTGTGAACGGCTACCTGTCTCCCTCCTCAAACCCCTCTGCTCATCACCTGATCTCAAATGACCAAGGAGCAGTAGCACTGACAATGCTCTTACTCAGCATCTCCTGTTACAGGAAATACTGCCAAGTCACTTTGCTGATTCTTCACTTGTATAAAGAAGGCTGAGAATTTTATGATGATTATTTTTAAGTTGTAGCACAGCAGCAGCCAGGGCCTCGTGCAGTTGACCTAATCAGAGATGCCTTTTGTGCTGCATGCCACAAAACACATAGGAAAATATCATCTCCCACCCTGAACTTGCAATCTAAGTTAGGGCAAGATACACAACAAGAGGAGGGGAAGGGGAAAGGGCACCAGGATACCAGAAATTAGAAGAAGTAATTATATAAACCAACTGTGGCCCTGATTCAGGAAAGCAACCCAATTCCAGAAGGGCACGTAAGCATGTGCTCAGCTTTAACTATATGGTTAAGTCCCTTTGGAGTCAAAAGTTAAGCAAGTGTTTAAATGCCCTTCCTGAATCAGGGGCCATGTGCATAAGTTGGTAGTGAACAAAATGTCATCTGAGCCTACTGTGGCCATTTTAGCTTATTTAGCATTCGCAACATGCTGATGAGAGAAGCTGAGGCTGGAGCGACTTGTCAGTTCTCCATCAGACATTGCTAAATTGATGGCTACCGGTGGCTCCAATGACACAGCTGGCTCAAGCAGGAAATATAGCTGTCATGACACATCCTCACTCCCACTGTACCAAAGGCAATGTCTTTTGTTTCTCTCATTCAAGCAGAACGAAACTTATTTGCTTGGCAGCATGGCAAAAACGCAGGCGTGCATTACAAAGTTCAGCAGGGAGGGATGGTGGCAAGGGGTCTTTAGATTATCATTAAACTTCATTATCATCTTGGGTCATGTTAGGGTATAATCTCCCATCCAAGTGCAGATCTGAGGCCAGAGGATTTGGCTGATGGTCAATTAAACAAATATAAAGCTTTGCTTTGCAGTGGTTCTGACAGTTCTTCTTGTAATCTGAGTTAAAATAGCTAGGTGGGTGAAATATTGCACATTTTCCTTTATCACTCCTTCCAAAGAAGCAGACAAATTCATCCCTGGAGTAACTCCACTGGCTGATTGTGCCCCAAGAGGGTTTAGTGTACATTGCTTGCCTCATTTTAAAGTTTCCATGTCCTTTGCTAGCAGCCTCTGGCAGTCATGAGCTTTGTGGTCCCCGAAGATCCTGGTGCGTGGAAGCTCTGCCAATGTTTACCACCGCCCCTGGGCAGAGCATTAAGCGAGTCACCTATATTCATTTCAAATCACTGTCTCTCATTTTCCTTTTATGGTGACTAATGCCTGTGGTTTTGATGCACTATTAATTCACTGCTAACCACAATCGCAAACCCAGATGCAGGACACTGCAACTTCGACCAGGCTCTCTCCAGCACAGCCAGCTGCACATATTCCCCTCCCCCCAGCCCAGATGTGTGTCTAGTTAAATGCAGGTACACCGTGGCATGCAAAGATTAACTATATGCCTATTCATACAAAGCAAGATATGCTCCCTAATCTCCCAAGCAGAGAGGGCTGCCATCAAATCGTTTAAAAAATAACAAGTCACATAAACAAACTGCTGTTGCATCTAAGAATGCTGGGGGATGCAGATTTTCTCTTCCACGTTGCCATGCCAACATCTCAGTGCACTGTCTGAGATTTCTTTTTAAGCTCCGCTGAGAGCAAGTGTGTAGTCCGGGAGCTTATTTAGCATTCAGAAGTGGACCCGCTGCAAGCTGAACAGCCTCTCTGCAAAGATTCTGAGCTAGATTCAGACCGTCTGACAAAGGAAGTGAGAATCTTTTTAGACATTTGCTTCTCATGGTTAGGGGAGTCAGGGTAGATGGGGAGAGAGATTGGGTAAGCATGGCCATTGACTCCCTGTGTGACCTTGGGCAAGTCACTTAAACCTCTCTGTGCTTTGGTTTCCCATCTGTAAAATGATAATAAGGGCATTTTCCTCTCAGAGTTATGAAGCTAGGTTAGCTGTGTTTGTAAAGCACATTCAGATCAAGCACTGCAGAAATGCAAAGCCTCGATTTATTTATTATTATTCCATGCATGAATTGCATAGAATATGCCAAAAGAACTGTCAGGTGCAAGGAATTGTTTGTGGACGTGCACAAAATCAAGACACCAGGCCACAATTGTGTAGATCAGATTGTGTGAATGAACCTCCTCCTATCTTTGAAAACACACTTAGTGAAAACTTGAAAGCTATCTGCTGTGCAGGCAACCACAAAGAGGGATGAGATATCATCATCTCTAAGAAAGAAAACCTGATAAATGCTTTCAGAAAGTCATTTTCACTGGGCACTGAGTAGATTCAATACTTTACAGAAATCAATTTCACTCAGCTGGTGTATATTTTAGCAGGGTAGGGGCGGGGATGGGGGGAGGAAATGGGTCACATTTCATTCCTTGAGACTAACTCATGCCAGTCCATGATCACTTTGGTGCAGTTTTCAAGTACAGTGCTGTCTAAAGTGTTGATAAAACTAATTTCAAGTTCCTGCTTCCATACAGTGCATGCTTCTAAATAGAAACATTACTAAAGAACAGCAGTTTCTGCCGCCTGTACCATGGAGAGGTGCTGGTAGAGCTGACGTATGGAAACAGTTTTCATAAGTGCAACAGGTGTGTTAGACAGTACGCTAGAGACGGGGTCAGTTCAGCCACAATGATTGCATCGTGTCAGTGCTGAGCCCAGTGCAATGGTGCCCATGCTGGCTGCTGGACAGCTGTAATGTTAGGAGAAACCAGGCAGGAGAAACTGCCCCCCCTTTTTATTTAAATATACAATGATATTTTAGTTGGTTATCATGTCAGCCCCTCACTCTCTTCTTTTCCTCTCAGTTTTCTCTCTCCCTTATCACCTGTTATTCCCTGCTTTGTATCCTGGGGCTTTTACAGCTCTTCTTCTCTTTTTTATTCCTTCCCCCCTCTAATGTCAACATTCAAAATGTCCCTCTAGGTCAACATCTCCCACTGCTCACAATGAACCAAATCCTGGTCTCAATAAACTCCACTGTACAGAGCCCTCCTAGGCACGATGGAAATTGAATCTAGTGCAAATCCTGAGTGTGTGGAAGAAACTGTTCTGCCTGGGAGGCGTGAAGACTTGCTTAGATTTGGCACCAAGGAATGTGTTTGCGTGTGGTTCTTGCACCTCCCCTTATGAAATCGATGCAAATCTCTTTGCCCTGTAATGGTGCAGGACTCATCCCTGTGGCGCCTCCTGCTGGTCATTGGGAATTTGCTCTTTTTTCCAGCCCCTGAGCACCTTCTGCAGGTCGGTTTCCCACTGGCTTTCATGTCCCTCCTAGACCCCAGTGCCCCTTTACCTGGTGGCTTACCCTGGGCAATACTGCCACCAGTCTCTATGGGTCTCCCCTCTCTGGGAAACCCCCAACCCTCTAATCCCCACCTTGCCTTAGTCTGGGCTAAGCCCCCGCTCCCTGGGGCAGACTGCAGTGTAAAAGCCACTCATCATTGGCAAAGGGGTTCAGACCCTCCCCAGCCCTGCTTCACTCCCAATATCCTTTCTGAAGGCAGCCAGGCCCTGCTCTCTCCCAGCCTGAAGAGAGATTTCTTGTGGGCCTCTGGCTCCCAGCCTTTTTATACAGGCCAGCTGTGGCCTGATTGGGGCATGGCCCAGCTGCGGCCACTTCCCCCATCAGCCCAGCTTAGCAGCTCTAAGCCACAACCTTCTCCCAGGGCTGACTTCAACCCTTTTTCCTTTGGAGTGGGGGAGCTGCCCTACTACATGCCCCTATCCACACTGGACCTGAACCTCTTCGGGATCAATCAACTGTGTGTGAAGCTAGTTACATGCTGTCTGAGGTTTATATGCTACAGCCTGTCAGATTAAACAAACTCAGAATTTTACCCAATGTTGTTTTTATTATTGCCTTGGCTGATAAGCCATTTCCCCTTCATTTGCCATACAGGATCCTCTTTATTGAATCAAGATCATAAATTATTTCTCATGGTCCCTTTACATTGGTTTTAATCTTCTCTGATCCTTTTTTACTTAGGAATGGGCGTCAACTGTACTAAGCCGTGGGCTGGGAAACGGCATTGTAAATAGTCAGGGATCAATCTGGGTCAGGGATAATGACCTAGCAGGGCAAACTCCTTAATGATTCCAGTCTCATGTGGACAATGCCAGCACAGAGAGGCAATACAGAAAATACGAACAGGACAGAAACCTCAGAAGGGAGAAGAATTGCTCTAAAACATACTCAACTCCTTGTGACTTTGGATTCTTCCATGGAATTCCAATAATTTGTATGCAAAATTCTGATGGAATCTGCTCTGCTGGATCAACCCTCTGTGCATGCATATAAATGTGCAGCATCATTCCTTGCAATCAGTAAGAGAAGGACGTCTGCTTTGATGCAGTTTGGGTAGTACTTTGGGAATTAATGCTCAGAGCCGATTAGCTGTGCAGCTGGTGCTGCATTGCAGGGCTAGTTGCTTACGCAGTGTCTGACTGGTAGTGTGAGCCTTAAGGGGAAAAGGGCATTCTGCTATGGCATTTACATGTTACCGTACCTCTAATGGGAAGTGTCAGAATTATGCTGCATTGACAGAAAATGATTTTCAGTCACTGAAACAAGGGATAACAATAAACCATGTGTGCTGGGCATTAATGTCAATGTTACCTTTTAACCTAAATGCAAGATGATTTGTGTGACATTCTTTTACATATTTTTTAAAAAGCTTGCAGGAAACAACATGAAATGTAATTATATTATCTATGCAGGATAGTGAAATGGAAGTTTAAGGGTCAAATAATCTGCTCAGGTAAATGACTGCAAGTCCAGTGACTTCAATGGCAGTTCACCCATTTGCATCAGCAGACAGTTTGGCCCTAGAAATCTGTTTATTTAAATAAATTAAAATTCACTGAGGTTCAGAAAAGTCAGTGTAAAAGCAAGATGTTGGTTTCCCATATTTAATCTCCCTCAATGGATTAGATATCAAATTCTGTATCAGATTTGCTGTTTTGAAGTCAAAGCATTTTTTCCTTTGTGATTACTGAAGGCTGGTCTTTGTATAGAAAAATATAGCTGTTTTCTTATATATTAATGACACCTTTAGCTAGCAGAAATCAACATAGTTCTGTTGAAATCCACGGAGCTGTGCTGATTTGCACTTGCTGATGGTCTGGCACGAAGTGTTTTTGGGATCACACTTCAGCTGGAAATTGTGTTGATGATGCATCAGACAGAATAGCATACAACTTGTTTTTCCTGCATTCATATTGGCTCTGGAGTGCTGGGGATAGTAAAAATGTTGTTACAGACAGCAAATTTAAGAAGATAAGACTCAGAAGACACAGGGAGCAAAATATGTACAATAATGAGCAGCTATTTTCAAAGCATCACTTTATTTAACTTTTATTTGACCTTTGTATTTTAAGGAGATGGTAAAGGAACTAACCCTGTGATGTTGTTTTGCAGCCAATAGACAATGTTCCGGGGGCGTTTGATTAATGAACATACATTGTGTGTGTTTGGGGAAATGGGAGGCATGGTTAATTAAAGCTTTCAAGATGGTTCCTGGCCCACAAGATGAGTAGTCTTTTGTGTATTTGGCCACTTGTGTGCCTTCAGATTTGGAGTTTCCGTTGTACAATCTTAAAATAACTGTTAAAAAGTCCGACATTGATCAGGGAAACACACAGTACGGGCAATGAAGTTGAAACACACGCTGAGGAGAGCCAATGGAAGATGATGGAACCAAATCACGGAGAACTGTGATCACAAGGAGTTCAAGTTGAACCAGAGGGCAACTCACCTGAGAGCTGAATTGGAAACTTAGAATTGAAGTATAACTGGTGAGAAAGAAAGGAAGGGAGATTCTGATATAGGAGGTGGGATGAACTAAACAACAGAACAAAAGAAAGGAAGTGGAACCAAAGGCAGTTACATAAATTAAGCTGTCATGGGATAAAAGGGAAGGTCCTTTCTTGGACTGAGAACTGGTTACAAGACAGGGAACAAAGGGTAGGAATTAATAGTAAATTCTCAGAATGGAGAGGGGCAACTAGTGGTGTTCCCCAAGGATCAGTCCTAGGACCAATCCTATTCAATATATTCATAAATGATCTGGAGAAAGGGGTAAACAGTGAGGTGGCAAAGTTTGCAGATGATACTAAACTGCTCAAGATAGTTAAGACCAAAGCAGACTGTGAAGAACGTCAAAAGGATCTCACAAAATTAAGTGATTGGGCAACAAAATAGCAAATGAAATTTAATGTGGATAAATGTAAAGTAATGCACATTGGAAAAAATAACCCCAACTATACATACAATATGATGGGGGCTAATTTAGCTACAGCGAGTCAAGAAAAAGATCTTGGAGTCATCATGGACAGTTCTCTGAAGATGTCCACACAGTGTGCAGAGGCGGTCAAAAAAGCAAACAGGATGTTAGGAATCATTAAAAAGGGGATAGAGAATAAGACTGAAAATATATTATTGCCATTATATAAATTCATGGTATGCCTACATCTCAAATACTGTGTACAGATGTGGTCTTCTCACCTCAAAAAAGATATACTGGCACTGGAAAAGGTTCATAAAAGGGCAACTAAAATGATTAGGGGTTTGGAAAGGGTCCCATATGAGGAAATATTAAAGAGGCTAGGATTCTTCAGCTTGGAGAAGAGGAGACTAAGGGGGGATATGATAGAAGTATATAAAATCATGAGTGATGTGGAGAAAGTGGATAAGGAAAAGTTATTTACTTATTCCCATAATACAAGAACTAGGGGTCACCAAATGAAATTAATAGGCAGCAGGTTTAAAACAAATAAAGGAAGTTCTTCACGCAGTGCACAGTCAACTTGTGGAACTCCTTACCTGAGGAGGTTGTGAAGGCTGGGACTATAACAGCGTTTAAAAGAGAACTGGATAAATTCATGGTGGTTAAGTCCATAAATGGCTATTAGCCAGTATGGGTAAGGAATGGTGTCTCTAGCCTCTGTTTGTCAGAGGATGGAGATGAATGGCAGGAGAGAGATGGAGATGGATGGCAGGGGCACCTGGCATTGGCCACTGTCAGTAGACAGATACTAGGCTAGATGGACCTTTGGTCTAACTCAGTACGGCCGTTCTTATGTTCTTAACCAGGACTGGAGCCAGGACATATATGAGAGAGAGAGAGAGAGAGAGAGAGAGAGAGAGAGAGAGAGAGAGAGAGAGAGAAGAAGTGGCTGGTGAAAGGCAGACACTGGGAAAGGAGATAGGGTGTGGGAGATGGAGAGGCGGGCAGGAACAAACTAAAGAGGAATGTAACTTCAGGAAAGGAGATCAGTAGACCAGGAGATGAATCTAGCGAGAGAGACAGACAGCAAGTTTGAGACTTTGGGGAGAATGGAGGAGATTTTACCAGAATGATTAATTAGGTTTTTAGGCATTAATCCCACATATTAAAATTATTGAGATCATAAGGAGAGAAAGTTAGGGTCGAGATTCTTTCTTCAGGGAACCAAAGTCTGTCAGCCTCAGGAAGTAAGCTTCAAGGCATCCAATAAAACCCCTTGATACTTTCACCAAAGTCAATTGCAAAATATTTAATTTATTGATAAGGGCCAAGAACTCTGAAGAGCAGCGTAATTCATGTCGACACCTCCATCAAATGCGAGACACGATATCATCCTTTTAGAAATGCTATATTGTATGAAAATTGTTACATTGTTACATCAGTGTCTAAACCATGTGATGGGCAGTATCCCACACAGTCTAACCCAAAAGGGGTGGTTCTCTGCCAGGTTCATCTTGCAAGTAAAGTCAAAAGCCTTGGAGAAGTCATCCAGTGCCTCCCATTAAATACTGTAAAATAAAACCTGGAGTGCAAAAAAGAGTCACCGTTGTCCTGCACCTTGTGCCATCAAATAAAGTGTTGATTAGGGAGGGGAGGTTTGTTGTGGTGTTGGTTAATAACAAATAAAAGTTCTAGTTTAGGAGGCTAACTTGAAACCCTACATTCCCATTATTTGCCTTTCACATCCTCCTGCCAATTATTGTGGATGTTACTGACATCAAAATCGAGGGCCTACTTATAGATACATATTTGCTCCCACTAAATCCATTTGAGAGCAAATATGTGAATTCTGTAAAGTTATGTTAATTTAAAAAAAATTAAACTCAATCATGTAATATGAAGGAAATGTCGGGTTTTGTGTTGTCTGAGTAATTTGTACTCTTTTTGAATGCTACTCTACATTTGTTGTTTCAATATAACATCAAAACAAAGGGGCATATTCTCAGTTGGTGTATATCAGCATAGCTCTAGTGACTTCCCCAGAGCTATGTCCATTCTATACCAGCTGAGAATATGGCCCATTGCTTTAAAAAAGTAGAAGCAAAAAAGCGTTCTGCATCACAAGGTCGTGGGAAAAACTCTTCCAACAATAGGAATAAAATAAACCATGGCATTCTAGGATTTTTTTCATAAGCACATTACAAGGATGTTTTCTTGTGTGCTCGTCTGGTTTGTTTTTATGAGAATCCTGAACTGGAAGTCAGGAGGCCCATGTTTTAGTCCTCGATCTGCCATTGATTCTCCAAGTTAGGCAAGTAACTCACTGTAAAATTTTCAGAAGTGGCCACTGGTTTCAAATGCCTTGATTTTTGGGTGCTCAGCTTGAGACACATTGTGGCATGGTATTCAGAGATGTGGAGCACTTGACCTGCTGATTCCATTGCCTCCGCTGTGAGCACTGGGTACTCAGCACTAATGAAAATCAGGTCCCAAGTGTCTCTCTCAAAAACTGAGGTGCTCAGAATCATTGGCTTCTTTTGCCCTTAATCTTCCCACACCTCTGTTCCCTTACCTGTAAAATTGGAGTAGTATTTCTTACCTGTTTTCGTGATCTATGAATGAAAAGGGCTAAGTATTATACACCCAGAAACAAAGATAAATGGGTAAAAATGCCCTTTACACTATCTTAACTTCCCTTTTGCTAGCCTGTGGCATAAGACTGGTGAATTCTTAATTTCAGTATTTAATTCTCATCTTTCTGCCTGTGGCATTTTTTTCCTGATGTTTTCCCCCTGCTGGAGGAGTTGATAGGCTTTCGCTTTTTTCTCTGGAACAGGACATCATATGTCACATAGCTAATTCCAAATATCACTCATTTTTGAGGGGGAAAATAGCCTTTAAAATTAATTACTGGCAAAAGACTTGTGCTAAAATCAGTCCTTTTGGGCAAGGCTTGGAGCAGTGACTGCTGAAGAGAGAATGCATGTGAGGGTGGCTTCCTGAAGACCAGGAGGTTAGAGGCAGAAGGACTGCAACTGAAAGGAGAATCCCTTATTCAGAATTCCAGCAATGCAGTTAGTCTGTGAGGTTTTTTTGAGTGTTGCTTTTTAATCTAAAGATACAGGGAAGCTGAATTCCCGACAGGACAAAGTCAGTTGTCATAGAAACTGAGCACAGTTGCAGAGATTACTGGAGGAGTGAGACTGCAGGCACTCCAAAACCGGAGGAAGAGGAGGGGGATTACATCCCATGAGGAGCAGCCTCTCACTAAACCCATTTACTCTGGATTATCATAGGGGAGAGGATATTGCCCTTAATGTGGAAAAACACAAGGTATCTGGAGTCCAATATTTATCCACAGCACACGCAGTCCAGCATGCCGCCTTTCCCACAGCACCCCAGTGATGTGTCTAACCACTTAGCTCAATGGGCCACGCCTCTAGGAAGGAGAGGCTAGTTCAGACTCTACACCTGGTCAGTTCTTGGCTGCTCTGGTGACATTGCAGCCAGGGATGCCATTAGCATATAGTGTTTATCATGATGTGAACACTTGACCTCTAGGAAATAGACTGAGGCAGACCCCCAGTTTATTTGTCACAGGCCACCAAACAACCATCAGATGGTAATCACCTTCAGTCACCACCATCTGGGTCAAGATTAAATCAATGAGTTAAAGATGAAAGGCTCAGTAACCTATTTCCATCTCCCTGATCCATCCTCTTCCCTGGTCTGTTGCCTCAATGTGTTTGAAGCCTCAAGGATGTTTAATGCCATGTTGTATTTTCACATATTACAGGGTCGCTTGATGGAGTTGCAATAGCTTATTTTGTAGCCATCAACTAGCAGGTGAAAACATGGGGCCAGATTCTCAACTGGTTAGATCAGCATCGCTCCTTTCAAGTCAGCAGAGCTAGGCTACTTCATAGCAACTGAGATCTGGCCTGTGATTCCTGTTTCCTGTCTGTAAATGCTCCTACCAAAAAAGTCTTTAGATGAAATCCTGATCTTTTTTCACTATTTGCTCAGTCTTTACTCAGGCAAAACTCCCACTGACTTCAGAGGGAGCTTAGCCTGAGTAAAGACTTAAGGCTAAGGCCCTGGGTGAATGTCTAGTAATGTTGGGTTGCTAAACAAACAGAATAGCTCTCTGGTCTTTAGGCCTTCACTGTGAATTGCAATACAGCAAAATAGGCCCCATTTACATTTCAGATTAGTCAGAGACAGCAAATAGTAACTTTTCTTCTTTCCTTATTCAAGGAATTTATTTAGGATGTTTGCTTAGCTGAGAACTGCAAACTACTCAGTGCCTTCATTGTTGACTTATTTCCACCTTGGCAGTAATTAGCGTTGGTTACCTAGGAAACTGTTCTGCACCCTATTGAGATTCTTGACAGGAGCATTCTGTCTGAAATGTTTTGTTTCACAAGCACACATACAGCTGATTTCTTCACCATGCTTTTCTTGTGTTTGCCTAAAATTTAGCAAAATTGGGGGAAGAGAGGGTATTTAATTCTTTATAACTGTTTGCATCATTCCTTAACCCTGTTTTAATTTCTGCTTGCAAATTATCAGCATGAATTTTCCTTCACTTTAATCCAAACCACAGTTAATTTCTTGTTGGTGATATTGTGAATGCATATGCTATCTGACATAGGCCTCTGTCTCTTTCCATAGAAGATCAGTTTCTTTCCTAACCTTCCCTCCTAACATCCCTCTCTTCCAGTTTCTTCCTAGAGCATTCATTGTGCCTTGCAGCAGACTAAATTTAAACTTCTGCACGTTCCATAAACAGGTCATATTTCTATAGAAGCTACATGGAATAGTTCACTGGTTCTGCAAGCTCAAGCTCCATTTTCATCACACTAGTATAAGATAGACTTATAGATAGAAAGAATAACCAGAGATGGTTCTTCTCTTATATGAGGAGCCTAAGACCACACACTGATAGCATGAGAATGATCTGAAACACTGCTTGCATATGGGAAGATCCACCTCTCAGCATCTGTGCTACATCCCTCTTTTAAACAGTCTCTTGGAGGAACCCTTTCAGTGTCCCCGACCCACAAGGGGTCTCAATCTTCCTTCAGGGTAGGCTACGTGCAGGGGTGCTGGAACAATTTATATCATGGGGATGCTAAAAGCCACTGAACCAAGCTGTAAACCTTGTCTATGATGGAAACGCCGGGCCTCTGAGACTAGGACGCTTACCTCGGAACTGCCCTGTACGGACTTTTACAAAGACAAGATCCAGCTGCAGCCGCTCCTGGCTTTCCTACCCAAGGTGGTCTCACAGTTTCATACGGGCCAGGACATTTACTTGCTTATCTTTTTTCCAAAGCTGCATAAGTCAGAGGAGGAGCACAGGTTGCATTCCCTAGACGTCAGGAGGGTGCTAGGCTTCTACATTGAAAGAACCAAGCCATTCCGTCATTTGATGCAATTGTTTGGCGCGGTGACTGACAGGACGAAAGGTTGTCCAGTGTCCACTCAAAGAATTTCTTCTTATATCACTGCCTGCATCCTCTGCTGTTACGATCAGGCAAAGGTGCCCCCTCCAGCATTTGTAACCACTCACTCAACCACAGTGCAAGCCTCTTCAGCAGCTTTCCGAGTGCAGGTGTCTATTCAGGACACCTGTAGGGCAGCCACCTGGTCATCCATCCACATATTCACATCCCATTATGCACTTATCCAGCAGGCATGGGACAATGCTGGCTTTGGTAAAGCAGTGCTGCAAGTCACTAGGCTGTGAACTCTGAGCCTACCTCCGAAGATACTGCTTGTGAGTCACCTAGAATGGAATCAACATGAGCAAGCACTCGAAGAAGAAAAAATGGTTACCTACCTTTTCGTAACTGTTGTTCTTTGAGATGTGTTGCTCGTGTTCATTCCATTACCCACCCACCCTACTCTCTGCCAGAGTTGTTGACAAGAAGGAACTGACAGGGCATAGGGTCGGCGATGCTTAACATACCAGCACGTGGGCATGGCTCTCAAGGGTGCGCCACAACCAACCCTACAGATACTGCTAATGCAAAAATCTCCAATGACTGTGCACATGGGTGCGCACACACCTAGAATGGAACGAACATGAGCAACATCTTGAAGAACAACAGTTACGAAAAGGTAGGTAACCATTTTTTTCTAGCCCAGCAGCACAGATCCCTGACTCAGTTGAGCTTTAATTTTGTTTTAAATGAATTTGAATTAAATAAAAGTGCTCCTGAAACACACCAGCACAGCAGATTGGAGTTCTGTGTTTTCTATCTGAGAGCAGCTACAACATCATCGGCAGCAGCCATGCAGACTTCCTCATGGTGACCTGGCAATATGCTTCAATCTGTATGAGAAGTGACAACTCTGAGGGTGAGAAGGAAGTTCAGTCCTCATGCCGATTAGTTCTTGGCCTCTCTGCTGAAACTTCCAGTTGTCAAGGTGGTTTTTAAAAGAGCCATCAGAAGGTAATTCATAATGTTGTATATTCACTATTGAGTCCATGATGGAGGGCTATGTATTAACCGATGATATTGAGGTAACTCTATCGCAGTCCTTGTCTTCTGTACCCTCCATGCTCCATTTAGCTGTTTCATCTCTTCTTTAGCTAAATATATTCTGGACCCAATCCTCAGCTGGTGTACATCAGTGTAGCTGCATTGACTTCTTCTCAGTGCTTTTTTTTTTAGTGAGCCCATCGTTTCTATTGACATGTTCTCAAAATTCAAACTTAGCAAGTTTACAAAAAGAAATTCTAAATCCACATCCCATCAGCAAGAGCATCACTTCTCCTAATAAAAAAGGGCAGTGGCTGATTGAGAGGAAAACATTCTGAAGCTGTGTTTTTGCTGTTCCATTCAAGTAAAGTCACACACTAAGCTGGAATCTTTAGTGCCTTTGAGAAACTCATGTTCTGCATCACTCGGTACCTGTTGCTGTCATTTCAGTGTCAAAAAGTAGAGGAAGACAATGTGTTTCTAGTTTAACAGGTGGGGGAAAAAATCTCTGAAGAAACAAAAGCTCTAACAGAAGCAAAGTTCCCATGATGCCTGGCATCCTGACGGGAAGGATGTACTCTTCTTTGTTGTTGATATTTATCATTCCTCTTCCTTGAACTTTCACTGAACCATGAGGAAATGCTGAAGAGTCTCACTAGCTACCCTCCAAGTATCTGACTTACCCACTGGATCTGCTATTTATAGGGTCCATTAGTACAAAAGTGTCTGTCCTTTTCCAGCAGTTGTTAACAGCAAAAATACTGTTCCTGCTGAACTGCCTGTATCTCCCATGTCACCAAAAATATCCATCAATAGAGTGCTGTGAAGTGAGCTTTACTTGATAAGATCCTCAGAGGCAATTTATATAGTTTGGTTATTTATTTATTTATTTGGGGTATGTCTAAAATTAAGCTTCTATTATTCAGACGGGCAGTCTCTCTCTCCCCCTCTCTCTCTCTCTCCTCAGTATAATGCTTGCCTCTGGGAAATGGAATGAGAATAGGAACTGAGATGGTAGGAGCTACCTGCAGTCCTTTGGATGATCCCTTCACTCTGCTGAGAAAGATTAAATGCAAAGAAGTCTAAATTTATAGCAAGGAAGGTAACTTTTAATAGGGTTTCAGCTTATCTTGCTGGGAACAGTGCTATGCTGGGTGGGAGATGGACAAAGAATGACCTGTTAGGTCTTTCCTCTCTCCAACTTTTGTGCTTTGCTGATTATAATCCACAGTGCCACCTGTGTATTCATCTCACTGTGTGCTAGTGTTTGCATCTGAAAAATGAATCTCTTGTGGTCTTTCCTTAAAATGTTATTCTGAAAATAGCTCCTGTTTTCTACCCTGTTTTCCCAGAATAAGGCATGCAGCAGCACCCTGAGCTGGTTCTCTGTGCAAACTTTCCCAGTACAGGGACTGATTCAAACTAACAGCACAACTTTGTAAATGACTCAGTGATGTTACTTGCTTCAGTGGGATAGTAATTACTGAGAATTGCCACTTCATGAAAACTTCGGACAAAGGAATTTCTTCCTGGGGTAAAACCTGTAAAGGAGTTTAAAAAACAATCAAATGGGCCAGGATTTACTGCTCTGTGTTGATGACTGAGTACCTGGCTCTTTTATGCAATGGAACCCAGGACACTATCCCCCCGCACTAACAGATCCATGGGTGTCTGTAAAGCTCCATGCTGGTCTTCACACCCACCAAGTCCCTTGAAGCCTGGCTCTTTATTGGTGTCATTAATTTCCTACCCCGAAAAGGTAGGCAGGGGAATATGTAATATAGAATGGATGTTCCCTGGTCCCTGCATACCCAACCTACCTATACAAAGTATCCCAGAGCCTCAACCATATGCCATTGTGATGGAGGGGCTACCAGAGGTTGCCAAGAAGCAGGTAGACTGTGCAGTTGAGCTACCACTCCCCCTTTCCTGTCTTTTCTGTGCAGTTCTTCTACTTTGCACTCTGTACATGCTTCAGAAGGGAAATCATGGGCTCCAAATTAACAATCCATATTCTGTAGTCAGTGGAAGCAGCTATGTACAGGGGTCAGCTTTGGAAGAAGAGTTACTCTCATAAACACACACACACACAATATTGTGTAACATTGGTGAACGGTCAGTATTTCATTGCTGTGGTTATGTAAGAGGTTGGGTGGCAAAATGGAGCTTTGCCAGGTATACTCTGGATGCATTCTGGGTCTGGCATACTCTTCCATTGTCATTTACTGCTGGCTGCAGTCAATAAAACTGTATTGTTATCAGTTGCCCTTCTGGCTACCAGTCAAGAGAGGAGTAAATTATATCAGTTATGAAGACCAACAATTGTGAGGGAAATATTCCTTGCCTGCAAGTGTCTTGATACCTTATTACATATGAAGTTTCTGCAGTAAAGAAATTAACGTTGGCTTTGTCCCAGCATTTTTTCAGACTCAGGTGACTGTGGAAGGCAGGCAGCCATATCTCTAGCTAGACTCATAGACTTTAAGGTCAGAAGGGACCATTACGATCATCTAGTCTGACCTCCTGCACAATGCAGGCCACAGAATCTCACCCACCCACTCCTGTAACAAACCCCTAACCTATGTCCGAGTTATTGAAGTCCCCAAATTGTGGTTTGAAGACCTCAAGCTGCAGAGAATCCTCCAGCAAGTGACCTGTGCCCCATGCTGCAGGGGAAGGCAAAAAACCTCCAGGGCCTCTGCCAATCTGCCCTGGAGGAAAATTCCTTCCCGAACCCAAATATGGCTATCAGTTAAACCCTGAGCATGTGGGCAAGACTCCCAGGAAATAATTCTCTATAGTAACTGAGATCCCAACCCATCTAACATCCCATCACAGACCACTGGGCATACTTACCTGCTGATAATCAAACATCAGTTGCTAAATTAATTGCCAAAATTAGGCTAGTTCTCAGAAGAAACTCAGTCTTGTTGAAGGAAAAACATGGAGAAAAAATGATTATTTTAGAAACCTTTTGGAATGTTCATTTGAACTTTAAAGGTGACAGTCGGTCAACTGTAGGTCTAATAGCCTGCATTACTTGCCTGTGAAAGCAGTTGCTGTAAAGTTATGTGCAGGGCATTGACTTAAATATACAACCTCTCCACCTGCTCACCCATGCTAAAGGAAATTATATCTGGTGTGTGATCATCCTTGCCCTCACTGGATGCTCCATGATGTCATCATCGTTGGCAGGGCCAGTGCAAGGAAGTTTTGTGCCCTAGCTGAAACTTCCACCTTGCACCACCACCACCCCAGCTAACCCCGCCCCCCCATGGCAGCTAACCATGCCCACACGCCCCTCCCACCTGAGGAGCCCCCCCCCACGGCAGTTAACCCCACCCGCCGTGGCAGCTAACCCACCCACTCTCGCCCCCACCCGGGGAGCCCACCCCACAGCAGCTACCCCCCTCTTGAAAGCCCCCCTTCCACGGCAGCTAACCTGGCCCGGGGAGCGCCCCCACTCCGTGGAAGCTAACTCGGCCCAGGGAGCTCCCCTCCACAGCAGCTAACACCACCTGCCGTGGCAGCTAACACCACCCGGGGCTTCCCCCCCCCCCGCCGCAGAAGCTAACCCGGCCCCCCTCCATGGCAGCTGACACCTCCCAGGGAGCCCGCCCATGGAAGCTAACCCTGCCCCCCTCCATGGCAGCCGACACTGCCCGGGGAGCCTCAGCTCTCTTCTGCTGAGCATGCTGGCGCTGCTCTAATTCTCCTCCCCTCCCAGGCTTGTGGCGCCGATTGGAGGAGACTTAGAGCGGGGGTTGTGTGCTCAGCGGAGGAGGCAGAGTGGAGGTGATCTGTGACAGGGAGTGGTTCCCCCGTGCGTGCCCCCCCCATTACTGTGGGCGGCCCTGTCATAAACAGATAGCTAAGGGTTAATGTCTCTTTCACCTGAAGCACCTGACCAGAGGACCAATCAGGAAACCGGATTTTTTCAACTTTGGGTGGAGGGAATTGTGTCTCTGTGTCTTTGTTTTTCTGTCTGCCTGCCTCTCTGAGCTTTGGAGAAGTAGCTCTATTTTCTAGTCTTCTGTTTCTAAGTGTAAGGACAAAGAGATCAGATAGTAAGTTCTATGGTTTTCTTTTCTTTGGTATTTGCATGAATATAAGTGCTGGAGTGCTTTGATTTGTATTCTTTTTGAATAAGGCTGTTTATTCAATATTCTTTTAAGAAATTGCCCTGTATTGTGTCATCTTAATACAGAGAGACTATTTGTATTTTTTCTTTCTTTTTTATATAAAGCTTTCTTTTAAGACCTGTTGGAGTTTTTCTTTACTGCAGGGAAATTGAGTCTGTACTCACCAGGGAATTGGTGGGAGGAAGAAATCAGGGGAGATCTGTGTGTGTTGAAGTGGCTAGCCTGATTTTGCATTCCCTCTGGGTGAAGAGGAAAGTACTTTTTGTTTCCAGGATTGGGAACAGAGAGGGAGATTCACTCTGTTTGGATTCACAGAGCTTGTGTCTGTGTATCTCTCCAGGAGCACCTGGAGGGGGGAAGGGAAAAAGGATTATTTCCCTTTGTTGTGAGACTCAAGGGATTTGGGTCTTGGGGTCCCCAGGGAAGGTTTTTCAGAGGGACCAGAGTGCCCCAAAACACTCTAATTTTTTGGGTGGTGGCAGCAGGTACCAGGTCCAAGCTGGTAACTAAGCTTGGAGGTTTTCATGCTAACCCCCATATTTTGGACGCTAAGGTCCAAATCTGGGACTAAGGTTATTACAGGCCCTCCTCGCACCCCCCCACCACAGCTCACCTCCATTCCACTGCCTTGCCTGAGCAGCCTTTTAGGCGCCCCCAACCACTAGATGGCCTAGGCGGCCGCCTAGTTTGCCTAAATGGTTGCACCGGCCCTGATCGTTGGACACTGATGGATTGCGTTTAATTTGTAGTAAAGCAATTGGCATCCACAGCAACACTGAATTTTATGGGTGTATAGTGCAAATGCTTGTATTAGTAAGGCTCTGAGGGCAAGTCTGGGCCATG
Source organism: Gopherus flavomarginatus (assembly GCF_025201925.1). Classification (NCBI taxonomy): domain Eukaryota; kingdom Metazoa; phylum Chordata; order Testudines; family Testudinidae; genus Gopherus; species Gopherus flavomarginatus. The sequence continues at coordinate 17,368,259 of NC_066626.1, read as the reverse complement.
CGTATAGTGGGCCTGAAGCTGCAAGGCATTGAGTCTGCTATGATTTCAGTTGGCTTCAGTGCGTGTGAGGGCACTCAGCACCATGTATAATGGCCCTCAATGTCTGAAAGTAATTCTCACCTGCCGACAGGAATACCTGGGAAATACAGTGACTATGGCTGTAAGTAGAAAGAAATATGGATGTGAATGAGCCAGGGAGTGTATATGTATGCAGATGTGAAACCCACAACTTTTCTCTAAATTGTATTTTATTGATTGTTTGTATTTCGGTCACACCTAGAAGCCCCAGTCAGGAACCATGACCCCCGTGTGCTAGCGACTGTACTAACACAGAACAAAAAGACAGTCCCTGTCCCAAACTGTTTACAATCTATGTATAAGACAAGACGAAACAGCTGGATAGAGGCAGATGGGGAAGTACAAAGAAACAATGAGACAATATTGGTCAGCACACCAGAAGACAAATCATTCTCAAGTTTTTTGTAGGCCTCACATGGCAAAGTCAAGTTTCAAGGAGGGTTTTGAAGGAGAATAATAAGTTAGTTTTGCAGATATTTATGAGAGCTCCTCCCAAGTTTGAGGGGCTGCATGGCAGAAAACATAACGGTTTATTTATTTTGTAAATGGTTCTTCTGCCGTTGGATGCATGAATTATCAATTTGCTATTTCATTAAAGGCCAGATTTTTAAACATATTTAGGCATCTAACTCTCATTTATTTCAGTGAGATTTAGGTGCCTAAATACCTTTAAAATATGGCCCTATGCACCTAAAACGGCAACTAGGCAGATCTTCCTGGCTGTTTCCATATGCAGTTGCATGCCTGTTTACATCCCACTGCATCCTAAGGCTAGGTTTGAGATATCCGTACTCACGGTCAGTAGTATTAACTCCATAGATAGTCCCATTGACCTCAATAGGACTTCACGTGGGGTAAGGTGCTATTCACCATGTGTAAGAGTTATCATAGGACAGCCTTTAACAAATCCTTTGCAAATATAGGCCTGAATCCTGCAGCTGCATTTGCAGTTGCCATTTCAGTGTTGGGCCATTAGCCTAAGAAGTATTATAAAATCTTCATGCATATTAGCACTAAATTAATTAATAGGCCACAGATTTAAAATAAACAAAAGGAAGTATTTATTCACACAACGCACAGTCAACCTGTGGAACTCTTTGCCTGAGGATGTTGTAAAGGCCAAGACTATGACAGGGTTCAAAAAAGAACTAGATAAATTCACGGAGGATAGGTCCATCAATGGCCATTAGCCAGGATGGGCAGGGATGGTGTCCCTCACCTGTTTGTAGGAAGCTGGGAATGAGCGACAGGGGATGGATCACTTGATGACTATCTGTTCCATTCATTCCCTCTGGGGCACCTGGCATTGGCCGCTGTCGGAAGACAGGATACTGGGCTAGATGGAGCTTTGGTCTGACTCAGTATGATCATTCTTATGTAAATTCATTGGATAATAGTGTACCATCCTCCAGGCCACATTTTTACCAGATGTGGATGTCTCATGGAGTCCATCTAAAAGCACTATATTACAAATAGGAGAAGTTTTTGCATGTATTAAAGTGACTTGAGTGTGGTGTTTTCAAAGCTGCATGAGAATTGTCAAAGATGCACGTAGGCCCAGTTCCTCTTCAGTTGAATAGGAATTGGGCACCCAAATCTCCGAGATAACTAAAAAGGAAACGTCCATGCTGTCAATTGCACTGAACGGATTTCTTCACCATTTCCTTGTCGCTGTGTTGTACAAAGCAACAGATGCTGTGCTTGAAAAATACCCAACTAATTTCTCTTCAGTGATCTTCGTCCTGTGATGGCATCGGCCATTCAACCAAAACGAATGTGCCTTATGTGTAACCGTATGGGCGTTCATAGTGCAATAAGGTTCTGATCCAAAGCCCTTTGAAGTGGAAAGACTTCTGTTGACTTCACTGGGCTTTGGATCAGTCCCTTAATCAGAGTCATGGCCCCACCTCAGCATCCTTCCACACAAGTCCATGTAGCATGCAGCGTCTCAAGGAGTGCAGCAGCGGCTCTGCTCCTCCAAGGGCAGTATAGGCCCTTAGTTTTGGATGAGCTTTGATGGCACGACTGAGTGGGCAAGAGGCAAAGTCTGCACCTCAAACATATTGCTATGAACCTCCATCATCCCAGACAGTGGTATCACATGGAATACATTTGCATACTCTCAGATCTGTGATTCAAATGTAGAGTTGCCTGCATGATGCAGCCCTGAAAAAGGTGAGGTGGATAAATTATACATCTTAATGTTGTCGAAATGCCATTGGCCCTTCTTTCTTAAGTCCCTCATCAGCATACCCTTCAATGTCTTCAGGTGCAGTGCCCTGAATGCATACTAACTGTATGCTAATGAAGGAAAAATGCAATCCAAAGCACTTGTAAACATACAGATAACTCAGTATATTAGGTGCTAGAAAATCCATCTCAGCTTGTGTCACAGAGTCCCCGGGCAATGCTCTGGAACTTCTCCTCACAAAGCCAGTCAGGATTTGGGGAGCCTCCTCTCCCTTGGAGCAGACTGTCTTCAGAGCAAGAAGCTCACACGGCTTTACCTTCCTGGGTCTGACCTTGGAGCATTCAGCATATGCCCCTCCTTGCGCGTCCCACGGCAAATCTGCCCAAGTCGGGTCCTGGGGAAGCAAGAGAGTCCTGTACCACCCCTACTTCACAGTCAGACGTGACTCTTAGCCAGCCAGTAAAACAGACGTTTATCAGATGATCGGAACATGGTCTAAAACAGAGCTTGTAGGTACAGAGAATGGGACCCTCAGCCAGGTCCATTCTGGGGCCGAGTGAGCCAGACAATCCCATCTGCACTCATTTCCCATCCCCAGCCAGCTTCAAACTGACCCCCCCCAGCCCCTCCTTTCTGGCCTTTGTCTCTTTCCTGGGCCAGGAAGTCACCTGATCTCTTTGCTCACCTTTAGCCATCCCCTTGCAGGGGGGAAGGGGCCCAGGCATTTGTTGCCAGGAGACAGAGTGTCAGCCATTTATGCATGCTGGAGACTTAAGAAATGCATAGGGGAAACTGAGGCACACACAGTATTCAGAGGCAACATTAAGAACAGTCCCACTTTGTCACAGCTTGTCATCCTGGCCATGTTTGGAAAATGCCATGGTCACAAAATTGCACATGAAAAATCTTCCTAGACAGTTAATAAACTCTCACTTTAAAATTCTGCCATTACTGCATATATCTCCCATACCAAAAATGAGAAGCAGTGATTAATAGTAATGTCTTATACTGTCCTCGCTCCAAGGAGTAAGATTCAAAATTACTTTTACATTTACAGATTCAGGGACAGATTTTCAACACCCAGCAGTTCCCTCTGAGAAGAATATGAGTGCTGGGGCTTGAGATCTTTTGAAAATCTGGTCCTTTAATTTCATTTGTAATGATTTCCCTAAATATTTGAGAGAAAATAAATTTTTAAAAAATCTGAATGAGTTTTAACCAGACTCAATTTCATTTTTTTAAAAATCTCTCTTTTTAACGCACCGTTTTTGTTTTGTTAATTTTGCTACTATCGCAGAGGAAGTGTCTGCAAGGATAGTCCAAGTAGTAACAGCTGAAGCTGTAGCAGTCCTGAAAGGTGAACAGGAAAAAGAAGCCCAGCACAAAGATCAGCCTGGACCATTACCTTTAGGTAAAACGAAGCATTTGCAAGAGTGCTGAAGGTATCTCTGTGTGTGCAGATGTATATACATATAATTATTAATATCAGGTCACAATATATAATGCATGTAGATCACAAAGATGGTGCTGATATTCATGGATAAATTGTAGAACCCTGGGATAAATTCTGTAACCAGATAATAAATAAAATATCACATTTCCCCAATTTATCATGCACCTTTAACTGCCTCGCTGAACCTATCTCCCACCAGGCCTGCATTACATTCTCCAAGCAACTTCAATCATTATTATTATTATTATTGTGTTTATTATGCTAGTGGCTCGTTAACTGAGGTACAATTTTGCTTGAAAGTCCCTAATTCAGCAAAAATATTTAACATATGCTTGACTTCAAGCATTTGCTTAAGTCCTATCAAGATCTATGGAATTTAAGCGCACACTTAACTCCTTCGCTGAGTTGGGCCTAAGTGAGGGCAGAACTAATTACACATCCTGGGTGTTGAGACGTTCTTCAACATACTCTGAGAAACAACGTATGTGTTTGCAATGATTTCTGTTACAGCATCTGTAGGTACGAAAGTACATCTGTGAGTTATTTAAATGTGGTTGTATGATCTGCGTTCGGATCAAAAAGCCAGTCTGGAGAGGAAGTATTCAAGGTACTGGGCCTGGTCCAATATCCATTGAAGTCAATGGAAGTCTTTCCATTGATTTCATTGGTCTGAGGATCACGCCCTAAATCATAAATTGAGACCTCATTGCTCGCTGGAATCATTTGCAGCCCAGGAAATACTGTGGCATAAAGTTTAAAAACCTGATAGATCCCAGTACTAACTCTGAAGAAATACTCAAAACTATTTCTGTGAAATCAGATGAAGAATCTAACTATACCTAAGAGATACCTTGTTTAGGGCTTAATCTTGCTGCTACTGAAACCATTGACAAAACTTCCTCTGACTTCAGTGGGAACAAGATAAGACCCTTAATTGGGAATTAATCTAAACCCTTAAAAGATTAGGCTTCAATAGAGCGCCTTCCTCTATTGAAATACCATGATCAGATGGCTGACAGAAGTTCCCCATTGACTTGTTTTCCGTCCTTGATGATGCTTCCAGCTGGTACCTTTCATACTTTGACAAGGAACATTTGCATATATTATATAGCTAGCCCTGAACCCAGCAGAAACGAAAAAAATATCCAGGTTGTAATAATGTAAGAACCCAACAAAGTGCTATTTGTCCAGCTACCCAAAGGTAAACTAAGCTTGGGATTGGGTGCCTATTTATCCCTTTTCCAGATGATCGAACTGAATCTTTAAAATCTCACTGATTTAAATATGTTGCCATCATACGTTTGTGAATGAAGCTTTCTCAAAATCATGAATGAACAATAGTGTTGATCTGGCTAACAGATGGGACACAAACACAAAGGACTGATACTTCTTTATTTTATTTTAGTTTATTTCATTTTGCTGTACCCTGGGACCAGACTCTGAACACAAGGCAGAGCACCTGAAAGGATATGTTTTCCTTTCATTATAGGTTTAAAATAATACATTGAAAAAGGGAGTATATCTGAAAATCCATTCGGCACAACCTCCATTGAGGTATTCTCCGAACAGGCCAGAATTGAAGCTTGTACTCAGCATCTAATGGTTTCACAGGAATTAATTGCTGTATCTCATTTTCTCATTTGCATTGTTCAATCTCTAACAGTTGAAGAATCAGCTAACCTGCCTCCTTCCCCGCCTCCATCACCAGCCTCAGAACAGACTGGAACATTGGCAGAAGGTAAGGGTCCACTGGACATTTCAGAGTATATCTATCGAGGAAGGGAACAAACGCTCAAATGAAGAGGTGGAGGAAATAGTAAATGGAAATACTTCCTGCCAGCTTCAGCTTAAAGAGTAAGCATTCTCCCACAATGAGGTGCCCTCTGCAAAGTGACCATAACACACAAATGAGATATATACATGGACACAGGAATAATTGGAAGTAAGCAAAAATAAATATGCAGACATATATATATATGTGAAAAATAATCACTAATAGATATTACAAGCAAAGATGTCTAAATAGTGAGACTTCCCAGGTGCGAGCCTAGAACATAGTGTTAAAGGTTGATTACTACAATCTGTTAAGATGCATTTAGTTGGAAATTAACCAGCATTAATATTGTTTTACAATCCAAGTCCATGCAAGCAAGGAGATTCAGAGTTTGATTACTCCTTCTGCTTTCCAGATTTAATTTACATTTCTGTGCCTTGGTGTATATGGGGATTCTGTACAAGGGTGCCAAAGTGAAATTCTACTCTCAAAGCAAATTATACTCTGATCCAAACAGTAGTAACCCAATAATGTCCACATTCTTCTGTCCCTGAAGCCACAATTCAGAAAGCATGTAATCATGTGCTTAACTTTAAGAATGTGGTTAAACCCCATTGAAGTCACTTGCCTAACATTAAGCCCATGGTTATGTGTTTTGATGAATAGAGGTAGACTGCTGAATCAGGGTCTGGGTGTCTGAATCTCCTGTTAACATATGGATCTGAGAGAAAAATTCGGCCCTTTGAATTCCCTTGTCTTTGTGAGCTAAATCAGACATCTGACATTATCATTATAGTATGAATATAGTTTTCATATGTCACCTTCCTTCTTGTTTTTTAAAAATAAATATCTTGAAAATTAATGTGTCATAGAAATAAGATATTACTGTCTGTTGAGTACGTACTGTGTGTGATTTATCCTGCACTAGTGTTGGAAATGTGTATTTTTTATGTGATGTCCCAATATGTGCTAGCTCTCAGTTTGCCATGGCGTTCTGCAATGAGACACTTTTTTTATAGCTGATCTCCCTGTGTTTTGGATCAGTTCATCTCCTGTATACATTGACAAATGTCACATCCTTGGGTACTTTGTATTGAAAACACTTACCTGGCATGTGCAGTAACCAATATGCAAACTTTGATTTCGTTGTCATTATTATCATAAGATTCACATTCCTGTTGTTGAGCAAATATTACAATGTCTACTCAAAGGTAATGGTAGTCAAATAAAACCACTCGGGGGAAAAAAAAGGAAACCAGTACTACCCTGGCAAAGATTTTTAGGATTGCTAGGGGCATTTTGATTATTTCACTGCTCTCTTTGTGTTGATTTATTTGATTATCTTACTGTTCGGGAGTGTGCTTTTTGATTTTTGGTAACAGAGTGAAAAAGGGTTGTTGATCTGCTTGAGACCAATTTTAAGATCCCTCCTTTACCTTGGGTTCGGCATTGGCTTTGCACACTGTTTTCACTAACCGTATTATTGCTTATTACTTTGTGGGTTTTATACAGTAGCAAAATTGATTAACTGACAATGTTATAGGTTAATCACTTGCCAAATGTCTTAAATGGAAGCCATTTTATTAGTTATATCAATGCAAAGAAGTGACAGAACAGTAGCCATGTCTTTGGCCTAAAAGACTGAGCAGTTCCCAGCTCTGCAAATGACTCAAAAAGCTACTTAACTTCTTTGTGTTTCTCTTTCCTCATATGTAAAAATGAGATAATAATGCTTGCTTGCCTACCTCACAGAGGTGTTGTGAGGACTTTAGAGTCAATGATTGTAGAGTGGTTGGAAGATATAATGTATTATATACTTGTTAAGTATGATAGTTTTTACAGCATTCATGTTGTTTGCTTTAAAGGTTGGATTTAAAAAAAAATGTTTCTGTGATAAACTTTTCTACTAACTTTCAGTTTGACAGAAAACTTCATTGGACTTGTTTATAACCTCCTGCAAATATAGGTTTATAAGGGAAACATTGTCAGAGCTCCTGTACTGTAGTTCCTCAGTCACTGATGGCCAAAGAGGTCCAAAGTGCTGTAAGCTTCTCTTTTATGGTTGGCTCTTGGGAGGGTAGTTCATATTAGATTTAGTTGAGAAAACAAAGGAAATGTTAGTAAAAATTGTCACCAAAAATTTTGTCTAGTTTTTCATCGAAATTTAAAAAGTTTCAAACAGCTCTAGTTAATATTGTCTTGTGCTTCTTTCAGTGAATTAGGCCTTGATTCAGCAAATTCCTTATTCACCTGATCAAGGCCTTATAGCTGGAAGCTATATTGAACTTTTGTTGCTTGGAGTCAGGATTGCCTGATAAGGTTAAGTATTAATGAGCCAAATCCGGCAGTAGTTAGTCAGGAAAACTCCTACTTGACTTTAGTGGGAACTTTGCATGAGTAAAGACTGCAAGATTTGACCCCATGTGTACAATACCTGTTTAAACCCACAGCCCCACATGCTACTCAGTTGTCTGTGTGTACCTTTTTGTGTCTGTCCGTCTGTCTGCTCTGTGTAATGCAGTGGTATTTACAGAATTTAATCCAGTTCTGAAGTTGTTGAACAAAAAGTTCTGTATATATACCTTAGTTTTCCTTTTCGTTTTTGTTGTTTTCCTCTTGAATGTTTTACCAGTGCTGTTGTCTGTGCCTTGCATTGCTTTGAAACCAAAGGAGATTTCCTTCAGTCATACCAGGCTGGAAATCACTGTGTTGTAGACATGACAAAGGTAGATGTGGCCAGCCATGCAGCAAACACAAATTAAAAAAAAAAAGAAGAAGAAGAAGGAGGAAAGAGAAAAGAGGAAGGGAGGGAGATTTCTGGGTCAAATACATTTCAGGAGAGAAAAGAGTCAGTGAATGTAGGTTTGATTCTTTCATTCAGCCACAGACAAACGTTCAGATGAGCAGGTCTCTTTGCAGTGCTGCTGGAGGTAAGATAACTAATTTGCTCTTATTGAAATTATTTTGGTGATCACAAATATTGTAGTGTGATTTTTTTTCCAGGAGTTGAAATTTTCCCAAGTGCTGTCTTATCGTTTTATCAAATGGATCTGGACAAACAGTGCTGCTGCTGCTTTGTATTCCCAACGTGGCAGTTTCTGTGCTCAGATCTTTGTAAGATTGTCCCCTAATTCCATTGTCCTGTGTAAAAAATGAATCTAAATGCCTCTCATAGACTTTTTCTTACATTTTAAAGTATGTATTTTGGGATAAGCTTTTTTTAAACAAAATAAGTATATTTTACAAATTGAAAGGAACCAAGTGCTGTAAACAGAGATTATTTCCAGTTAAAAATGACTTTCTAAAAGGTATTTTCAAAAGATACCCAGAAGCTAAAACTGAGTTAGCCTTTGTGTAAAAAAATTGTATTGTAGACTTTAAAATACATTATCTTTTTGCCTGAGCGTGTTTAGAAGGGACAAAAATAATAAAGATGACATTTTTGTTGTAGAAATAAAGAAGGAGGCGAATAAATCATATTAACATTTAAAGACATTATTTCCCTTCTTAAGAAATTGTCATAAAGCTGTTATGAATAAACAATACAGATCTACCAAAAAACAAAAACTTAAAAACAAAACCAACAATATAAGACATGACCTTAATAAAATGGTAACAACAAATTAATACATATGAGCCAGGACCATTACTCTCCTCCATTTCCATTAATATTTCAGACAGACTAAGCAGGGCCTGTATTTTCTTGCCTATAACCAGTTAACAACCTATAAAGTAGGTGTTCTCTGTCTTCTTTACGCTTAACAGACAGATTGTCACCTGGACCATTCCCACCCACACTAATCCATGGTAATGCAGGCCATTTCCCTTCCCATTCATGATGATGTGACATCCCTGTATGGTAACGACAGCGATTGCTTACATAGAAAAATAATCTTAGGAAAGTGTTTGGTAAGGGGATTTTCAGCAGTGCTCAGCATTGACCTAACTGCTTCCATGAGAATTTTACCAATGACTTCAGTGACAGTGAAGTCAGACTCATGCTGAGCGGTTTTGACAAACTCACCCTTTAATGTATTTTTGATGCCTTTTCAAGCATTTTAGCTGTTAAGTACAAGGAGGAGGAGCCATCGCCATGTGACTAGCCAGCTTTCTTTGGGCTACCAGGAAGTGCTCTGTGTACCACCTATAATACATGAATCATTGTTTGAGTACCTCTGCCATAAAGACGTTTGGCTGGTATTGTCAAAGTTAGGCAATCATCTTCCATCGAAACTCAATGTGAGTTGGGTCCCTAACATCCCAGCCTGTAATCTAAAATCACATAACTAACATACTCAGTTTTAGCCATGTCAGTCACTTCCCTCTGTCTGTTTCTTAGCACTAGAATGTAATCTCTTTTCCACCTTCTCAGAATCTATTTTGTGATTCAGGAGAAAGTAATAGCAAAACATTATCTGAATATTTTACTGATTGTATTTGTCACTGAAAAATACTTCAACAAATATTACTGAAATATAGATGCAAATCTCTTGTAATTTGACATTTCCTCTGTTTTACTCTGTGCCCTCTGTCAGGTTTGCTGGTTTGAACATCATCAATTGTTACAGCAGTGAAATTCTGGTTACCTTGCATAATAACCTATGAGGTTTTTTTTTATACTCAAGCAGGCCCCGATTCAGGAAAGCACCTAAGCATTCACTTAAATCTATACTTGTTAAGGTAAGAAAAGCAGTTAAGCACGTGCTTAACTTTAACTTTAACTTGACTTCAATGCAGACTTAAGCACGTGCTTAACTACATTCCTGAATAATGATGCTTTCTTGAATTGAGACTTTAATCAATATAATAAAATGAACTGGAAATACAGAGTGAATTAACTGGCTTAGCAGTTAAATTAATTTATTAGTAGGAAATAAATTTAGAAGAATCAGCAGCAAAATAATCCTAAATATTTTACCCTACTGTTGATTTTTAACTCTCTGGTAACCTATTTGCCCTGATGAAAGAATATATGTTAAAACAGTCCATTTAAAGCAAACTCTGTGGGATACAGACAGAGAGATAGACGGACAGATATAGTCACCTCAACAGAGACTCCACAGGATGCAAATAACCAGACATTATATTGTGGACAGTTATATAATAATAATAATAATATATAATATAATAATATGCCACAGAATCTTAACCCTGGATAATCTTGCTATCAGATGCAAAATACTGCAGATTGGAACTAATGGTATTGTGATCAATGAATAGTTTGTCTTCCCGTTATGAGTGAATAAGCATGAATGGGTCCACATGCTGCATTCTTCCTGCAGCAGGAAGGAATAAATATCATTCTGTCACAAGTTAGTTGCTACTACTTTGCTGCAGAAAGCAAAAAGTACCTCACTGAAAATAACAGAGGTTGAGTTCTCATGGTGTCCTGTAAAAGGAATCCTGTATTTGAATGCATTGTTTAGTGCCTAAAATGTTTACTAGAAAAGAGATTCTTCAACTGCACCATTTAGGCATTTTACATTTCAAAAATAGGTGCTTGGAAAATTAATATAGATGGCTGCAAAATATAAGTTTATGGAGACAAGGGAAGACATTGGAGACCTTGTTCAGAATCTAAACTCCCAATCCTGCCAGTGCTTAAGCAGGTAAGTAAGTATCTGGAGAATTAGAGTCTATGATTCTAAATGAAGTGCAGGCGGCATGACATAAGTTCTTACATATAAGTTTTTTTCTATCCTATTCATACACGTATCTGCAAAAATATTCAAGAATTTTAAATACAGGTCACCGTTATTAGCCAGATTGAAATCTACAAATGAGCTAAGGATCTTAAATCAAATGACTGACTAGGATCCTAAGCCGGAAGAAGATTTATTTAAAACTGCCTAGTACTTGCCAGGAAAGAGCCGTGAGCAATTATAAATGGAAATCACCACATTTTATTATTATGCTACTAGTAATCCCCCCACAGATATATGGAAGAACTAGGTCATAATAATAATAATAATTTCCTGTTTTAAAAATGTATGTGTGTATGTATGCATGTATATATGTACGTACATAAGCACACACAAAGTATCTTTTTATCTATTTTAGTCCACACTATAATATTTCTTCCTCAATGTTCCCCTTATGCAATTGTAGTTGCATATCATACACAGAGGTAATAGCTGCAGCTCCAAGTCACATGCTTTTGATGGCATGTGATAGTTTGATGAGCAATATGCATTTCATAAATCAGCAAGTGTAACCTCCCCATTACAGAATACTTGCTCTAAGAGGCACGGAGAGGTGCAATTAATGACAAAACAGATTCTCTTTGTTCTTTATTGACTATAGTCTTTGAATTAGATTACCTCTGAAATGCTGTGTGATAAGTCAACCATTTGATGAATAAATGAGATTTGAATGACCTTGAAAAATGGAGTAACAGAGGTAGGATGGAATTTACTAGTGCCAAATGCAAGATCAGGCATTTAGGGACTAACAATAAAAATTTTACTGTAATCTGGGCATTTACCAGCTGGAAGTCACAGAGGAGGAGAAAGACCTGAGTGTATTGGTTGATCACAAGATGACTATGAGCCCCCAAATGGATGCAGCCATGAAAAAGATTAATGCAATCCTAAAATGCATCAGGAGAGTATTTCTCGTAGAGATAGGGAAGTATCGTTACTATTTTACAAGGCACTGGTTAGACCTCCTCCAGAATGCTGTGTGCAAGTCTGGTCTCACATGTTTAAGAAAGATGAATTCAAACTGGAACAGATGTAGAGAAGGGCTACTAGGATGATTAGAGGACTGGAGAACCTACCTTATCAGAGGAGAATTAAGGAGCTTGGCTTGTTTAGCCTAACAAAATGAAGGCTGAGGCTGATTGTTCTCTATAAATACCCTGAGGGGCAAACACTAGGGAGGGAGAGGAGTTATTTAATTAACAAATGGCTATAAACTGACCATCAACAAGTTTAGACTTGATATTAGGCAGACAAAGGTTTTTAACCATCAGAGTAGTGAAATTCTAGAACAGCGGGAGCAAAAAACCTAACTTGTTTCAAGACTGAGCTTGATAAGTTTATGGAGGGAATGGTATGATGCGGTTGCCTACAATGGCATATGGCCCATTTGTGTCTGCTATTAGGAAATATCTCCAATGTCCAGAGATGGGACACTAGATTGGGAGAGCTTGGCGTTATTTCAGAGAATTCTTTCTCAGGGTCTGGCTGGTGGGTCTTGCCCCATGATCAGGGTCTAACTAATATTTGGGGTTAGGAAGAAATTTTCCCCTAGGTGAGACTGTCAGAGACCATAGGGGTTTTTCACCTTTCTCTGCAGGATGTGTCGCTTGCTGGTTTGAACTAGAAAAAATGGTAAATTCTTTGTAACTTAAAAGCTTTAAATCAAGATTTGAGGACATCAGTAACTCAGCAAGAGGTTATGGGTCTATTACAGGAATGGGTGGGTGCAGGAGGTCAGAATAGATAATCATGATGGACCTCTTTGGCCTTAAAGTCTGTGAGTCAAGGAATATGTTAATATGCCTTAATAAAGCTATATGTGGCCATTTGTGGAAGACAACTTTATTATGTGTTTTACAGTTGATGGGCTAAATTTTTATCTTGGTTACGTGGATGCAGTCATTCTGACTACAACTGCTTGCACAGATGTAGCTGAGAGCAACATGTGTTCCAAGCTGAGTACCAGGTTGGGAAAACTGCCATTGTAAAAGAGTCTGGAACAATTAAAAACTCATGCAGACAAGAGAAATATAATTACTTAATTCGTGCCAGACAAGCTGCTAACTAGCATCTCAAAGCTCTGCATACATAGACAAAGAAGCACATCCAAACTGAGACTAAAAAAACCCCCTGGAATCCCACTTCATTCCTCATCTGGGTCTGCTTAGCCAGATGTGTCCCATCCTGCAAGGAGGAGGTAGTGCTGATTGTGCATGTCATTACTCCAGAGGGAATTCTGCACCAAAAAATTAAAAATTCTATGAACAATATTTTAGAATTCTGCAAAATTCTGCAGGTTTTATTTGTCAATAATTAAATGTGGAGCCTCCAGCATGGCAGAGGGCAACACGGACCACTGTCTGCACAGAGGTGGGAGATCACCCTGCAGCCCCCACCCAGGATATGGTGAGGCTGTGCCTGATCCTGGTCCGCCCCAGAAACACGGGGGGCCCTGGCCGGTCCCCCTATGCCAGGTGCACCAGGTGTGGGTAGGAAAGCTCAGCAAGGCAGGATCCAAGTGTGGAGGGGCTTAGTGTGGGGGGATCCAGGTAGGGGTTGAGAAGGTTCTGTGTGGGGCAATCTGGGTGTGGGCATCTCAGTGGGGAGTCCGGGTGCGGGGGGGATCTGGATGCACAAGGGCTTGTTGGGGGAGTTCTGAGTAAAAATGGGACACTGCAGGGAGTCCAGGTGAAAGTAGTTGGGGCTCAGCAGGGGGGATCTGCATATGGGGGATGGAGCTCAGTGTGGGGCTCAGTGGGAGGGTCTGGGTGCTGGGGGAGTGGGGCTTGGTGGGATGGATGGGAGTCCAGGTCCAGATGGTTGGGGCTCAGTGGGGTGAGGGTCCAGGTGCACAGGGGTTGGGCGCAGCAGGGGGGGTCTGGTTGCAGGGGAGCTCTGGATGCAGGAGTGGGGCTCAGCAGGGTGGGGGTTCAGGTATGGGAGGCTTTGTGGGGGTTCTGAGTGCGGGGGATTGAGGCTCAATGGGGGATCTGGGTATGAGGGCTCGGGGTGCATGGGGGTTTGGCGAATGGAGTAGCAGCTCCCTGTACAGTGACCTCCCCCCCGCTGAGGAGTGATGTGGGGGGGGGCTGCGGAGCTTCCTGCAGCCAGCATAGGTTTCTGGAGGTGAGTCTGACCTGAAGGGAAAGAGGAAGTCCTGTCTTCCCCCACCTCCAGCCCAGCTGGAAGTAGCAGCTGAGCCTGGCACAGGGTAGGAGTCACCAGCCAGGGAGTCCCTAGCCCTGTCCCTCACTGCCCCATGGTGATTTCCTCTCCACCAGCTGCTCGGGGTGCCTGAAATGACATGCTGCGCTGCTGGGGAGGGGTACATGACCGCTTTTGCGGCTTCCCTTTGCTTTCCCGTCTGTCATTTTTCTGTGGGGGAAGCAAATAAGTCTGCAGGGGGCATGAATTCTGCATGTATGCAGTGGCCCAGAATTCCCTCAGGAGTTGCATGTACTGTCTCCAAAGCCCATCAAGGAAAGCATCTGCTGTTCGGTAGCATTCACTAGCAAATTGAGTCAGGAGGCAATTTTTATTCTCATGGGTTAGCTAGGATACCTTGGTCAGTCCATGATTTTTTAAGTGCACGTCCTATGAGATTAGTAGCTTGTTGCCAAATGAGGGAAGGTTTATGCAACCCTTCCTCATGTTGCTGAGACCTCCCTTATGTGAGCAGACACACCAAAGTCAATGAGGCTAGTGGTGTGCCTAACTGTTCACCAACGTGAGTGAAAGCCGCACAGCCTGGCTTTTACATCTAACTTTTCTGTACCCACTTACTCATCTCCATATAAAGGGAGTGTTATACCATAAATGGAAGAACACGGCTTGTTCATGATTACAGCGACTGGTAAATTAATATGCTACAGCCTAAAATGGAATAATAAGTGAGACAGATATCTGGGGGTGGGTCATGACTCATGCACATTCCTTTGTCAGATTTCCTTTTCTTACTTCAAGTGTTCACCTGGGTTAGGTTTCATTGCTAGAACTAGCACTCTGCAGCCATGGCGGTGTTGCTTTCTACAGTGGGATGCTCAGGTACACAGATCTGGAAACTTTAACTGGCTTGATTAACTTCTTTGTTATTGAGGTTGGGTAGGGTTCAGGACCCTAAATCAAAGAAGGAGAAGAAAAAGAAATTATTTTGCAACTTTCATGCTGGCAGAAAACTCAACAGGTAATCTACACTTACAGATACTGACTGAAGAGTATATCCTATGAATAAAGTGGTCAACAAGTCACTAGCTATCACACTCAGAGGATGGTCAACCTGAGACTTAATTTCTAGTAGTCAGAAAACTAACATTTTAGTTCTTCATGAGTTCACTCAGGTTCAGTGTGCACCACAAACGATGTGAAATCTCAGATCACTCCTGTTCCATTTAATAGGTTGGATAGTTCGCTATTTTTTATTGCAGCTGTGTTATTTTATTAACCTGTGTTATTAGAAACTGCACGAATCCTCCTCTTGGTATCAGTAGCTGAGCTAACCTGAGATGATACACTCTAACTTTTCAGTGGGAGATGAATAAAGCCTTCATTACAGTGCATTGGAAAACTCCCAGCAGAGAGCCAGGTAGGCTACAGGAACATGGCAAAGCAATATATAGGGCAGGAATGGACACTAAAAGAAACTGCCGAAAGGCAGCTGTACGAGAGAGGATTTTACCTCAGAAAGGATAGCCACCAGCTTAAAACAACTATCTTTCTTTAGGTTAAATTGTCATTCATTGATGTGTAGCTGAAAGAAGTTACAGAGGTTGAAAAAACAAAAACAGCATCTACCAAAGTACAGTAAATGGATTTCCTTAAATGCAAGTAGCTTTTTAGATATTGTACTTTCAAATGGTCCAGCTGTTTCTGAAGGGATTATTCAGCTCGATCCTGGGATGCACAAGGGCTACTTTCTACCCTCTATCTATGTTTGTAACCTCCTTTGGCTTCAATACGAGTTGTCAGTTTTGGATTGAGTGCAGCATATAGCCCTTCTATAACTAAGAGTGATTTTGAATTCATTGATACTTTTGATGCTTGGGTACTGTTATTATAGGCGCTAAGAGAGACAGGAAATAAATATATAAATGATACCTTAAATGAATGTAAACCTCACGTCTTCCATTGCTTAGCATGGCTGGTTTCATCCACTCCATTGTATGACATAGTACAGTGATTTTCAACCTGTGGTCCATGGACTGCTGGGGGGCCTGCAGACAATGTCTAAGATTTCCAAAGGGGTCCACACCTCCATTCAATATTTTTAAGGGTCCGCAAATGAAAAAAGGTTAAAAAGCACTGACATAGCAGCTTGATGTGTCTGAGCATGTGTCCATCCTGTCTTGTCTTATCTTTGTCTGTACAGTTCTCCCTGCAGTTTCTTCCTCTGTGTGTCTGTTTGTAGATGAAGGGGATGAGGAAAAGGTGGGACCTCTACATAGCTGCCCATGCTATAGGTCTGCCGCCAGTGGGGAGAGGCATAAACAGCTAGCACCCTCCATTTCAGTGTCTGTGCCCGTTGAGGATCCCTGCCATTCAGACGAGGAGTGCTATGAGCACCCTTTGTTCAGCTCAGAGTGGACTGATTCTAGTACATTCCCCAGCGCTACAGCGCAGAGTACAGAGGCCTTGTTAGGCTGCGATGAAGGTGAACCAGGCATGGTGCCTCTTTGTTCTTCCTCCTTTCCATCCTGCTCCATGATATTCCATTATTGTGCATCAAGTAACTAGTTTCTGTGGAAGAGAGCCCTTGGGGTTTGTTTGTTTTTCCACATGGAGGTAAAGTATCTCTGGAATCCATGCACCCCGAGGGGAGCTGCAGCTGTGGAGCCAAATGCAGCACGGCTGTAAATGGACCCAAGTCCATGATGGCCAACAGAGATGCAGCCACTTCCACCAGAGTTGAATTTAGTCCATAATTTGTAGTAAAATGGCCTTGGTTATTGCAGTGAAAGAAGCAGCTAATTAAAAAAAACATAAATTGTTCCCTCTCCTTTTGGGAGAGGATCACTGCCATGGAAAGTAGGGCGATCATTTGATATCTGAGTTAAGCCAGTTGTTAATGCTACAGAAAAAAAACAACACCCATCCACTGGGACAGCAGTAGAAAATTACTGATCACCTTTGATTCACCAGGTAGGGCAAAGGAGGCCAGATTAATCTCTAGTGTATCTCCGTTGACTTCATAGGGATTAGCTTGACCTATGTGTCTTTATCAATATTCCACGTGTCCAGCTGACAATGTGTTTGTCTGGTCATCAACAAGATGGCATGTAAGACAGACATTTAAGTACGTTTGTTGTGATCATTCTGCATCCCATCTCTTATTAGGCTGAGCCCCTTATTGAGTAAAATTAGCCATATTATTTTATCAAGATGGTTGAAGAAGGGTGGAATGAATTTTGTGGAGTCAGTTCCTACTCCAGATAGTGAAAAGAGTGTTGGCTTCTCAGTCAAGACCAAATAGACAATGTCACACTTAACACTGTTGTGCTAAATCAGCCTGGGACTTAAACTGGATCTGAACAATGGTTAGAATACAACATTCTACAGAGGTTTAAATCACAGAAGAATTGCCCTGAACATCTGTAATTGTTCAGTAAAACATATGAGAAGAACTGATGAGATCATGTCAGTGATGAGCTTATCACACCAGGGAATTTAGCTTGATATTGAAGAGTGTATTGAATATTATAATAGTATTGGATCAGATAGGGAAATCTATTTCCTAGAAAGGGGGGAAATTAATAGAAAAATCAAGTGTTTCATTATATTTTTAGGTAGAACTAGTATTTGACTTTTGTGTGTGTAGTTATTACCATCTGAAGATACAGATGCTTGTCCGTTCAAGTAGAAAATCTTTTTTTTCTGCAGCTATAATTAAGACAGTATAAATGTTTCCATTATAAACCTCATGTTTTGGAGATTGTAACCCAGTGGTAAAATTTTGCTCAGCAGTAAAGCAAAAATCTATGGTCTTGGCGGAGTAGAGTTTTTTTCCCCAATGTAAAAACATATGAGAAGATATGTCATGTAACTTTTGTTTTGGTAGTGTTTCTTTTTTAACTGTATACTCAAAATAATATTGGTATGATGGGCTGTAATAATACTGAAAGAGCCATTATGATCTATAATTTTAACATTTATTTACAACATTTAGCTAATTATACTTTCTTTGGACCAAATTGTTCACTTTATTCCACCTGTTCTGCAGCTGTGTTATTTGCGTGATAGCAGTGAAGTTACATCAGCACAAAAATGGAGTAGAGAATTGCATTTTTTATCTAAAATTTTAAAAAGAAGTATAAATGCAAAAGAAAATGAAGCCAAAAAAAAGTTAAGTATTTAAGCAAGGAAATAAAGATTTTGTAGTTGAACACCGTCATTAACTTGCCCTTATTATGCCAGTGTATTATATTTTTATGTTAGATTAAACTCACCTATGCTTAAAGATCTCTGGAACACCTAGGCACCATGATCTGGTGAAAGACACAGTTACAGTTCAAATTCCAAATCTTCTGGCTTCTGTTAATTTGAGATGAATTACGTAACTAATTTTATTTTTATAGTTTAATTAATAATGCTCTACTTTGGATAACTATTTTCTCAGTACAGGTTAATGAACACATTCCTTTTTGTGATTTATAAAGGCATAAATTTAGTTCTTTTTACCAAACTAGCCTCAGGAGAAAAATCACTTCTCTACAGAGAGGTTTAGCATCAATAAAACAGAGCCAGATACAACCACTGTTATTCAGGTCACTAACACCTAACTCCAACCTGACTCAGTGAGGGGCTTAAGCATGGGCCTAACTTTGAGGCACACATGTACTCCTGTTGACTTGAGTGCGACTACTAAGCATCTGAGCTGAGGTCTGAATAATCCCAGTTGTTATCATTGGGAATGCTCATGGGTAAAGTCAAGATTATAGCACAGGGATTTTCATTAAAATTCATGGGCAAGATGTGAGCAATAAGCAATGAATCACAGAAGGCCTGGGCCCCAACACCCGAGGCTGACAGCCGTTACCCCACAGCTGCGGGGGGCTGACTGCCTGAGCGAGGGGACTGAAGCTGAAGGCAGAATTTACAGTGATTTGTTAAAGTCATGGAATCTGGGACTTCCGTGACAAAATCGTATCCTTACTCATGGGGTAAGGCGCTATTCAACCTGAGTATGAGTGCCAGAGTCCGGCCCATAATGAACAGTTCATTAATCACTCTTCAATGTTCTTCTGCTGTGGCAAGAGAAGAACCAAAAATATGCTTAAAATTAATATAATTATATTAGCACCATGCCAAACTAGGTGCCTTGTAGTAGGTTAACTCACTAGGCAGTTAGTGCTCAATTTCCTCAAGGTCAGGGAGAGGAGTTACTTTCTGCACTGGAGAAAACAGCACATTTATAAAAAATTTCAATGCACTTTGTGACTACATGGATACATCAGACTTTTCACAGCCATCTACCACCGAGCATCATCTCTATTTCCAATGAGTATTCGGGATGTTTGATCTACAGTCATCTCCACGTTGCAAGGGCAGGTCTGTAAAACACTTTCAGCTCTCATTGTACAACCTAAACATGCTTCTCAAGGAAGGAAACAATGCTGTTAAATGTTGCCATGCAAAGCGCAATTTGGCAACCAGAAAATAATACATCCTTTTTCGTTCTAAGGCAAACTCACTCACACCCCCCCCCCACACACACACACACTTGAAATGGGATGGAAGCTGACACAGCCTTGAGGTGGCAATCTAGTCCACCTATAGAGCTGAAAGTGTTACTGTAAGAACAGTCCTACTGAACTTTGTACTTTGTGTTATCTGCTGATGTCACCTCCTTTTCCATCCCCCAAGAAGAAGAAACAGTAGAAAGTCCAAATGCCGAGGAAGCGAAACCAGCAGCTCTTCCTGGAAAGGAGCTGGGGAAAGACAGTGGTTCTGCTGAGCCTTCAAAGCAGGCAGAGGGCCAGCTGGATTCTGGTTCGGAGGCCAAAGTGTATCATGAAGACAGTGTGCTAAGTGTGGCACTCAGCGGGAAAAGCATAACAGTTGTTGAGGAGGTGCCCCTGAAAGCAAATATACCTTCCTTGGCTGAGGAAGGTGTGTGCTCCTTAGGATTGCATGTGTTTGCTGCAAATGGAGTTCTTCTCCTGCTTTCTCCAGTGCTTTCCAAGGCTGCTCCATTTCCTCCTCCTCCTCTCATTTATTATTATTATTGTTCTTGTTATTATGCTTGACGAGTATGTATCGGGTAACCCAATTTGCATAGATGCTGTATAACAAATGATTTCCCACCACTGCAGCTGATTCCTGATTTTTTTTACTTTGCTGTGATACAATGTGCTTTGCAGCTAAGCTGATACTGACACATCAGCCTTTATTTCCCCATCTCAGATGTGTTTGCCAGTCACATTGCTAATCTATATATATACTTTTTTTCTTTTTGGTGCAGAGATTCATCTGCTATTCTTTTTTTTTAAAAAAGGAGATTTATTGACTTAGACTATGACATAAAGAGGCTTAAACTATAGAAATATTTTTGCTTGCTATGTGCAGTGTTATTATTTGTTTATGCTTCAGTGCATTCTGGTTTTGTTTCTGTAAGGCTATTGCTTCTTATGTCATATCCTCACCATTCATTGCAATCAGCTCCCCGCCTTCCCTTCCCTCCTTGACCATTGCCAAAACTTTGAATTTTCATTTATTTTAGCTTATTACAAGTTTATGGCCCAACCTGAAGTCCCTGCTCAGGCACAATTCCCATCGATCCCAATGGGATTTTTGCCTTCATAATGAAGTGTGGAATTGGGCACTTAGGGTAAAATCCTAAGGTGCTCACTTAGGCAAAACTATCAATAGTTTTTATAGTTTTGATCAAATTGAAATGAGTAGTTTTGCTTGAGTAAAAATTAAGTAAGTCTTCAGGGTTTGTCCTTTTGACAGTATTTCTCATCAGTTGTTTCAGCGGAAAACATAGAGGTAATGATGAGCCATACTCTTCCTAATTAAGAGAGTTTGGGTGTTGGAGGCTTGTGTTTACAAAAAAGCCTGTCCTAGTCATTTTATTTGGCCCAGCTGAGCAAGATGAAATTCCTTTGGTATTGTGTCTGCTAATATCATGTGGTATGTGCATCAGCATTACCAGCAGAGGTACAGTACTATAGGTGAAGAAAGATAGCATGTAACTAATTTGTCTCAGTGATGCCACAGTGAATTAAGCTAATGGGCATTGCTTTTGCATATTATATAAGTTGCAACTAATCACCACCATCACCAAAACACCACAAAAACTTTAAAAATAGAGATGAGGAAGAAGTATAACAGTTGTCTATGTTTTTATTTGCTACTTACAATGTTTAGAAGGGTGGTTAATATTTTAAGCTGAAGATAGCCTATCTAAATATTTTAAATAATGATGAACAGATTAATTCAAATTGCTCTAAAAATGATAATGATCCCAGACCTGTGTGCCATACTCACACAAACGGTTTCATTGGCTTCAACTGGAGAACTTCTGTGAGTACGGAGATCCAAATTTGTTTGCCTGAGATTTGTTGCAGCATGTTTTGGAAACATGCATAATTTATTTTTTTAAAGAAAAACTGACTAAACAATGTTATAACACATTCTGGCATAGATTTCATTATTCTTGTCTTATAATGCACAAGGGGAAGATCAATCTATTAACTACTAATAAATCATCTATAAATTATATATTAAAATGTTACCAAAGAATATTAACTATGCTAAGAATATAGCAATAACAGGTGTCAGAGTAACATTTTGATTAATTTTAAAATAATCCAGAGCCTCATTATTAAGTGATGCTGAACACCCATGGTTTCCACTGACTTCATTTGGAGCTGTTAGTGCTCTACATTTCTGAAAGCTAGGCCTCTCAACTTTGGAAATACAAACAGGTCCATATCCCGTGCATGTTGTGTGAGGTCAGTTTCATGAAAATAACCTGCTTTCTGCTTTTTTGCTAAAAAGCAAATGTAAAAGATCAGTAATATTAGTCAATGAGCTCCCTTGGTCTACACTTAGCCCATGTACTGTGTATTTTAATATTTCCTTTGATTAAGCTAGACACACAAAAGCTTGTGATTTAAAAAGAGATGTAGCATTATGTAACTGCATACACTGTGTATTTCAAGCACATATACAAGAATACTGTTACTTGGCCAAATCTTGCAGACATTTATCAAAGCAAAATTTGTATTGACTTCAGAGTCTAGCAAAGCATTCAAATATTAATTGAGGGATATTTATGATTTTACTGTTACAAGTAATGAGTATGAAGAAATCACATGAAACAAAAGGGTATATTTCTCATTTCAGTGGAGACAGATTTACATGTGTAACTCATATTATCATTAATGCACTTGTAAAAGTTTGTGCATCAAGATGAGAGGAGAGTGCAACACTTTAAAACAAATTTCTAACTGACTAGCCTTGCTGCATGGTTGCATATTTTCCCCTCTCCCCTTCCATTAATCATACCAAGATATTGTTGTAAGCTAAATGACTGTCTATAAGTACTTTAAATAATTTGTCATAAAACCCAACCAAACTACTTCAGATTTACTTACAGCCTCGAAGATGGAAATCCGTGACCAGGAGGGCACAGGCCCTTTCACAGCTGAGCCATTAGACACAAAGGAACGTGAGTCAGAGAAAGACAGTAAGACTGGTGAGCAATCTAAACATGATGCCTTAGTTCCACAGCCAGCAAAAACTGAGACTCTAGATAAAAAGGAGTCATGGGGCAAGGAAGAGAAAATGCATCCAACTGTGTCGGGACAGACTTTGGATGCAGATCTGCAAAAGAAAGGGGAAGTAAGTTTTGCAGACCCAGTTGCTGATTCAACTGCAGAGCCTCTTGTATCTCAAGAACACATGGACTTGTCAGCTGACCTACTGAAGGAGAGTAAAACAGATGAAAGGAGTACAGATACCCAGATACCATCTAACCAGGCTATACCCCTGAAATATAAAGATGACTTTACAGAAACCCAGAAGAGTAATCTTGCTCTTTTGCCTTCAGAATCTAGAATTGACCTGTCTAGTGCTGCCAGAAGTGAACCTCTTTCAGAAACTCCAATGACTGTCTCACAGAAATCACAACTTGAAGACAGTTGCAAAACAAAACAAGAGTTCCCTGACAAAGAGATTGCCAAAGATCTTTCCAAAGATGAAAAGATCCAGAAAGACCAAACAGAAAAGCCAGAGGCAGGACAAGTCTCAGCAATGGCTGCAGATGCCCCCAAACCAACTACAGAAGAAAGACCCATCCAGAAAGTTTCTACCTGGGGGGAAGAAAAGGACATGACAAGGGACGAGAGTGATGAGGAGGAAAGATATGGCTTCCTGGATTGGCAGCCCTCCAAAGTATTAGATGATACTAAACTTTATGCAGAGCAGGAAGATAAAATAGTTGTTCCAGACAAAGCAGATGTTAGTGAAGCTAAAAAATCATCTGATGGTCTCAAAGCAGAAGAAGAAACTGATCGAACTGGAGTCTCAACAGTAGTAGATGCCAAAAAGGAAGAGCAGCAGATCACAGAGACCCCCACTGGCAAGTTAAGCCATGAATCAGTTCCTGAAAAAGCAAAAGAACCTATAGATACAGATCACTTATCTAAACCAACAGAAAAAGCTCCTGATGCACCAAGGTTAACAAGTGAAAAAGGCCCAGCTCATGAACTTCATCAAGACAGAACTATTGAAAAGGATGCTAAGGAGGATAGATTCCATATCTCAGATTCAGCCAGTCATGAAATACAGGTAGAGGAGGATAGATCAGGAATGTCAAAGTATTTTGAAACGTCTGCTTTGAAAGAGGAAGCAACAAAAAGTGACACACAGCAGCAAGGCAGTGATTACTATGAACTAAGTGACACTAAGGAAAGTGCATATGAACTTTATCATGCAGATCCTCTGCTATCTAAAAAGGAAGACAAGAAATTACAGCCAGAAACAGATCAACCATCCACTGTCCCTGCTCATGAAATAGGATATAGTACTCTTGCTCAGAGTTTTCCCTCAGATAAGTCTGAGGAACCTAGCTCTCCACAGGAAAGGATGTTCACTATTGATCCCAAAGTGTATGGGGATAAGAGACAGATCCATAGTAAAAATAAAGATGATTTGACTCTAAGCAGGAGCTTAGGACTTGGGGGAAGATCTGCAATAGAACAGCGGAGTATGTCAATTAACCTGCCAATGTCCTGTCTAGATTCTATAGCACTAGGATTCAGCTTTGGCCGTGCTCAGGATCTCTCTCCCCTCGCTTCAGATATTCTAACAAACACTAGTGGGAGCATGGATGAAGGTGATGATTACTTGCCAGCAACCACCCCAGCATTAGAGAGAGCCCCCTGTTTCCCTATAGATAGCACAGAGGAAGATGAAAACGTTGAGGAGGAAAAAGCAATGGAAGAAGAAAATATTCAGGTTGAATCCTTGTGTGAGTCGCCCTTCCTGGCTAAGGATTATTACAAAAATGGGGCTGTAATGGCCCCTGATTTGCCTGAAATGTTAGACCTAGCAGGCACAAGATCTAGATTAGCTTCTGTGAGTGCCGATACAGAAGTGGCACGAAGAAAATCGGTTCCTTCCGATGCTGTTGTAGAAGACGGTGGTGCGTCCCTGCCTCCTGTGACTGATGAAAACCACATAACTCTAAAAGCTGAAAGTCAGCTAGAAGACTTAGGCTACTGTGTTTTCAATAAGTACACAGTCCCACTACCTTCTCCAGTCCAGGACAGTGAGAGCTTAACAGGTGAAATCTGCCCCTTTTATGAAGGCAGGGATGAAAAAATGAGAAGAGGACTGGCAGCTGACCTCTCTTTGATAGAAATGAAGTTGGCAGCAGCTGAAAAGTCTAAAGAAGAATTCAGCAGTGAAAAAGACTTGAGTCCAAACATCTCCAGTGACACAACGGTTCTGGGAAGGGAGATTGAGCAGGAGAAAAAAGGCTCTGATAAGCTAGATACCGTGCTAGAAAAAAGTGAGGAACAAGTTGATTCCAAAGAAATCCATTCCCTTGAAGATACAAAACATGAGAAAAAAAGGCCTGATGCAATTTTAGAAATGAAAGAAGAAGGTACAGTTGATAAACTTCTTGTAGCCGGGCCAGAGAGTGATATTGCAAATGACAAAGCATTAGAAAAAGAGGTAACAAAAGAAGAAGATCTTGTTTCTTTACTGACTCAGAAGGAGGAAAAGTCTCTTAACATTATACCAAAGGTAGCTGAGATAGAAACACCACACAGGCCAGACTATGATGCTATAAAACACGATATGGATGTTGCTGCCAGGAAAGCTGACCAAGAATACCAGACTCAGCTACATACTGAGATCAATGAGTTTGCTGCAGCTGGTTCAAAGCAGGACACAGATTCTGTAAAAAAAGCAGAGCCTGAAGCCCAAGAAGCTCAGCAGCAGCAAAAGGACCTGGCCTCTTTGCCCAAAGAACCAAAGGAGGCAGATGTTCTTTCAAGAACTGAGCCTAGTCAAATGAAGGACAGCACCAAACTATCTGAGTCTGAAATTAAAGAGAAAGTGCCTAAGCCTGATCTGGTGCATCAGGAAGCAGTAGATAAAGAAGAATCTTACGAGTCTAGCGGAGAACATGATCAAATCCAAGAAGACTTGAATGGAGAATCTTTGAAACCTGATGACAGCAAAATAAAACCTCAGAAACCACCTGTATCAGAAGAAGAGATTACATCACAATTGCCAGTGGAAGAACCTTCCATCGAGCTTGCCATTTCAAAAGCTGATTCTGTACAAGAAGAGACTGCCGACATCCAAATGGAGAGCATACCACAGCCTAAAGAAGAAATTAAAGAGACAACTCCAGACATAGCTGTGAGACCCGCAGAAACCACAGAGCAGCTACTGTGTGATTTTACTCCTGAGTCTGTAGAAGGCAAAGAGCATAAAGAAGAAGATGATGATGATAAGCATCAACTCATGTCAGACGTGCACCAAGAAATAGAGTTGGAGGCTCCTGCTGGAGAAGAGGCACTGACTGAGGCTGGCCCAGAGGAAATGCCTGAACTGAAAGGAGTTATTGAGTCTGTTGTGACAATTGAGGACGACTTTATCACGGTGGTGCAGATGACTGTGGAAGAGAGTGAATCTGCCTCTCACAGCGTGCGCTTTGCTGCTGCACAGCAGGAAGAAATGGAAAGAAGGGACTTCCTGCCTGAAGAGGAAGTGGAGATGGAGATGGAGGAACCTGCTGACATCCAGGCAGAGCCCAAAGAGGGCTCGCTAGAAGCTCCCGCTTCACCCGAGAAGGAAGAGATCCTGCTAACCGATTACAAGACAGAGACATATGATGACTTCAAAGATGAAACAACTATCGATGACTCCGTCATGGACACAGACAGCCTGTGGGCGGATACTCAAGGTGTGCATTATCCTTTTTTAAAAAAAATATTTTTGCTTCCCAACAAACCATAATGATTAAAAAGCATAATAATAATATAATAGTAATAATAATTTCAGCACATTTCAGAAATGTTATAAAATAATCTGCCATTTATTTTAAACAATCTGCTGTATTTTCAAATTTCTTTCCCCTCCACCAAAGCGTTGTTAACATTTGTTGCTAATTTTCTGTTTGTTGTTATAATTTGCTCTGACCCTACAGATGATGATAGGAGCATCATGACAGAGCAGTTAGAGACTGTTCCTAAAGAGGAGAAAGCAGAGAGAGAATTGCGAAGATCATCTCTCGATAAGCATAAAAAAGAGAAACCTTTTAAAACTGGGAGAGGCAGGATTTCTACTCCTGAAAGAAAAATAGCTAAAAAGGAACCTAGCACACTCTCCAGAGATGAAGTGAGAAGGAAAAAAGGTTCATTTAACACTCACTATTACCATATTTTTGCTGTTGTACAGTACTATCAGGTTACTCTGTTGTAGAAGTTGAATGTTGTGATAATACTAATACTATTTAATCAGACATTGTACAATTACATCAAAACAAGGTGCTAGGCTCACCCCTCTGTTACTCCAGCTTTATGCCCATATGGCGGACAAGGCAACACATCTGGGGTTAATGCACTACTCCTTCACCTCAGCAAACTAATTAATTCCTCAGTTCAGTCCAGTACAACCTAAAGCATCAAACTGGAATAACAGAGCAGTGTTTGGCCAATGGTTGATTTGTTATCATGTAAAACTGTTTGAGTGTTTTTCCTGATTGTGTGCTTTTGTGTTTTCTTATCCATAGCAGTGTATAAGAAAGCTGAACTTGCTAAAAAATCTGAAGTTCAGGCCCACTCTCCCTCCAGGAAAATCATTTTAAAACCTGCTATCAAATATACTAGACCAACTCATCTCTCCTGTGTTAAACGGAAGCAGACAGGTGACTGTGCTGTGTTCAATTATGCAATGTGGCTGGCAAACATAGACACTTTTTTTTTTTAAATCTCATTGCTATAGCAGCTTCTCTATTTTTTTATTTTTATTTTTCCTCCGAGAATATCAACCTTCATGAATATTACTACTTTTCGGTGTTTTGTATCATTCTTCTTTTTCAGTATTTCTTTATTTCTCTATTTGTTTGACAGAGGCCATGATCATGTATGCTTGTCATTGCTCGGCCTTCCAAGTGCCGTGATTGTATCTTGGCATTGTGCTTGAATGTGGTGTTGTAGGAAGCTCTATTTTCATTATTTGTATTTTGTTTATTTTGTGATGAATTTATATGGTGGGAAAGTGTTGACAGCTTAAACCATGGTATACATATCCATTATTTTGCTTTTTTCTCTCATGCATAATAAGAAGACTTGTATATTGCTCATTTATACTTGTCTGCATTGGCACTTCCAAATCTGTTACTGATGTTTATGACTTCAAGCCAAAACCCACAGGGAGAATCTGGAATGCAGAGTACGACGCAGAGAGAGAAGAAATCTGGGGTCAAATGATGAATGCATTTCAAGCAAAAATGGTTTTCAAAATCTTAGTATTTGGTAGGGGAAGATGAGAGAGAGGCAACCAGTGGTTCTCACAGTGTCTAAATAGATATATCATTATTCAGAAGACCAGAATTAGAACATCTTCACTCCAGTCTCAGTATTATTCTTGATGGCACTGTCAGATCAGGGTGGAAAGAAGTATTGGACTTGTCTGTTAATTTTTTTTTTAAGAGATGGGACATGATTTTCCTATAACACAGTTTGACACCTCCATGTCCTGCAATGCAGTTGCTCCTTATTTACACCGGAGTAAATGAGAAGAGAACCGTGCCCTACTAGTTTACATTCAGGGTATATATAATATTCTAAAATGGAAATGTTTTTATGTTTCTTGGCTCAGAAGTTAAAAACGATGTTTATTACTTTGGTTAGCAAGATATAAATTAGAGTAGTCTCCATTGTGCTCCAAATAGCTCCAGACGACAACTGGGAGAGCAAAGGTGTCTTAAACCCACTTCTGCCCCCTACCTCCTGTGCTCTTTCACAAAGCACAGCTTAATGAGACCAGAAGACCATAATTCAAAGATTCTTCAAAGAACCCAAAGTATGTTGTGGGATTAGGGACTAGGTGTCACAAGTTGGTTTAATGCTTTAGTCATTCACCTTTGCAGACTAGGTTTCATATCCTGCATTGGTCATAAAGGAATTTTTAAACTATTTGGCATGATTTGATTGCAACTGAGAGAGGCTTAAGGCTAAAACAATGAGATGTTTCTTCCTGGGATAAATTATTGGCTTTACAGATTTACAGTCTTGCTAATATCCACACCTCTTTCTTATGTATACTGCTGTTGTTTCCTCCCATGGGCTACCACTAAACCTCTACATTTTTTTGCTTCCTATAGCCTGCTAGTCAGAATTGAGGTGTGCCAGTAGAAAAACATAGGGAAGCTTGCCCATCACTTAGACACACTCATCCTGGCTCTAGGTAGTGCTATCTGTCCCTCATTGTAATGTATAAAGGAATTCACTCAAATTAAAAACAAACCCAAAAGGTTGCCAAAGTGTAAAATATAATTTAAGGACAAACTCCAAATTTATTCAAGCAGTAAGAGTTGAGATCAAATAAAAACCCCTCGTCCAAAACATCAGCCAACTTTGAGAGAGTTCTGAATCAGATTAAATTTCATGGCCTTTATAATGTGTAGAACCAAAATCCTGGATCTGAAATTTGGGATAATTTTGGTCTGGAACTGAACTTTGAGGTTTGGGCTCATCTGTAAAGCAGACTAACATGAACCAAATCACTGAATGAAGAGAAAGTCTCCACAACCTAACATTGGCGTATCCTCAAGACAGCTGAAAAGTCACAAGGTAGCTCACAGAAAGCCTGATTTTCTTCTTCCTCCCCTTTTCTGTATCAGCACAGTCACTCCAGTGATTGCTGCTATGGAGGGTTAGGGGGCATGGAAGGATATTTCATAGAATTGCACGCTGGGGTGTAGGCATCCAGGATTAAATATGCACACCCCTCAGGTGGACATAACCAACACAGGGACTGGACCTGTCCCCAGGCATCTTCAGGATCCCAGAGCTGGAGGGGAAGGTATATTTTCCTAGCTGACTGGTGTAATCCAAGAAGCCTGTTTTCCATTCTTCCTTTTTTATGAATGTAAAACCATTTGTGTGAGGCAGTGTCCACTCCCATTGAAATCAATGTGAGCTTTCTTTTTGGTTTCAGTGAGAGCCGAATTGGATACCTAGCCACAAATGCCCCCAGAGTGTATTCTGGATAACTCTGAGCACATTCCAAGCAGCAAAAACTTCCATGTTCGCCTTTTCTGTACTTTAAAAATGAAACTTGTCCAAAGAGCAACCGTGTGGGACAAAGGCGTCTCCATTAAAAAGTCAAAATTTTGTCCACATTTACCATTCAGTGAGACAGTAAATGAGATGTCACAGTATTTCCCTATAATCTCAAGGGACAGAAAATAACTCATGTCACTGTGTAGTAACTATGGGCAGAAGCTGACTATTTTAATGGCAACCACAGTCTCCTCAAGAGGGGATTCTCACTAATTATGGTTATTAAAAGATGCTCCTTCCTTGGAACATGAAAAGAGAAAGAAGGCAGAAGGAAAAGACAGTTTTATTTGATCATCTAAACTTTATCCTAATTTTCATCGTGTTGTTTGATTGGCTGAAGTTAGACGACGCTGCTGCCTTTGTGACATCACATCATGGATGTCATAGGTTGGCCAGCACAGTTGCTTAGCCTTTGAGCTGGGGCAAACATGCATTAGGCTTGTCTTAAATATGTTTATTGTGTGATTAAACTGGTAGCAGAGCACGAAAGGACAGTGTGACATCATGATCCAGGTATTTTGCTCAGATGGAGGAGTTGTTATGCTTTCAGGTAAGTCAGTCACAGAAGCACAAAACTGTGCTCTTTACTTCATAGCTGCAGGCAGTTGGAGTTAAATATCAAAGGAAAAAGGAGAAACATTTAAAAACCAAAAAACAGCAGTAACAGATATGGGAAAAGGTAATGCAGGAGGGTTTTATTGAGCATGTTCAGCTATAAATGCAGAACTAAACTGTCAGTTCTCTTTCCCCCCCCACCCCTCTCTCTCTCTCCCCCCCCCACTCCCTCAATTTAAAATCAAACAAAAAAAACAAGACAAGAACATTATTTAAGAGGGCAAAATTATTGAGTGGGAAAGGCAACCTTCTTCACAATGGAGATTGGTTGCAGAATACCAGGATTTCATCCTACCCGACTATTCCAGGCAAGGGGATGTGGTGGGACAACTGCCATGGCCAAGGGGAAACCCATCTTTGCTACCCTGGACAAAGTTTCAGGATTGGTTTCACAGGTGGAACAAAATTGGGATTATAGCTAAGAGACCTCGACTGTGACCACCCAACCTTCCTCCTATGCCCACTCAGAGTCCAGTACTGTGCTATTGCAAAGGATTTCACTAGTAGTTAGAGTTCACATAACACATAGCTTCCCGAATAACAGCATGGTGAATACTTAGTACTCAAGTTTCTGAAAAGCGCCTCAACTTCTAGGCTTTCCCCTAGGATGGAGTCCAAGTCAAACGATATCAGCCTCACCTCAAATGTAACTCAAATCATGTTTCATCAGACAAGAACCACGGGATAACACTGAAAGAAGATAGGTGCCAGTGCTTCAATAATAAGATTTTAAACTAAAGTCTCAGGGTCTGATTGACCTCTGCATTACTCTGCTTTTATACCAATGTGACTGTATTGACATCCATGGAGTTATAGCAGTGTATATTGGAGTGAATACACAACAGTGAATCAGTTTCTTTTCATTTAGGGTTCTTGGCCAAGAGTTTGAAAGGTAGCTAGTGAGATTGCTTGAGATTCCTTAAAAGAGCCTGATATTCAGAGGGCTATTGTTCAGTATTTTCTGAAAATTAGGCCCCTTTAAGGTGTCTCATTTTGAGTTCCCAAAATCACAAGTCACTCCTCAAAAATCTTGGCTCTCAATCCTAGATCACTAGGAAGAGGAGGACATAATTCTGATTTGCTGGCTAGAATTAATACATTAACTGGAACTATCACAAATATGGTAACGTATTCTTTTATTTCTTAAGGCAACTGCGTATACTGCATATAATAATTCACCAGATCATTGCTTTGCACGGTGCTTACAAGACAATTGATTATACTAAAGTTGTCCAGTAATTCAAAATGATTATTTTTAACCATCAAGGGGTTTTTTTGTTTTTTGTTTTTTTGGGTCTAACAGCTGCAGGTGGTGAAACAAACCAGGCTCCAGGTGTATTTAAACAAGCAAAGGAAAAACTTTCAGTGAGTAAAATAATTCTCGTCATTCATCTTTCTAAAAACTCCTTTTTGTCCTGTCTCGGATGGTTTTCTTTTAATTTCAGTAAATAACTGTGTCTTCCCTTTAGAATTCATTTGTCGTATTTATTTTTTTTTAATTACAGCCATTCTCCCCTATAGATAATTATACAGTTTTTGATAATTTTTTTAATTATTATTATGTATTGTTTGTATTATTGTATCATCTGGGGTCACGGACAAGGACCTCATTATGCTAGATGCTGTACAAACACACAACAAAAGACAGTCCCTCAATCCACCATTGACACACAGCCACTGAGTTACAATAAAGTGTAATATTGTGAAGCATCCAGGGCCAGGCCCTCAGCTGGTATGAATCAGCATAGCTCCATTGGAGCGCACTGGAGCTGCACTGGTTTACCTGATCTGATTTTCTGGCTGCTGTTGTCATCTTGCTGGATTGTTACATACAAGAAGAAAATTCTGCCTCATGATTGGCTGAAAAGAGTCTTGTGATGAGTCATTACATTTCTATTGCTTTTCTCCTCAGAGGTCACAGATTTCTGGAAAATGTTAACCAATGACATCTCATATGCAAATATGCCTCCTGATTGGCTTAGCTGAGGTCATGTCCTGGACCACTCTCCACCTTAGAATGTTAGGTTTAAACAAAATTGTCAAACTTCCCGTCCTCACCTTCAAGGCTCAGCACAGCCTACACCACCACTTACATCTCTGCTGTCATCCACGCCACACCTCTGACTCCCTCCAGCCCGTCCGTGAGTATTGCCTCACCTCCCCTTTAGTCATTCTCACTCTCCCTCCCTTCTCACGTTACCCATGTACCCTTCCCACCCCAGCACTCCAGGTGCCCGACTTATTTTCTTTCAAATCCCCACTGTGTAACTGTTTTTCCAAGAAGTCCACACATGCTAGCTCACAACTGTAGCACTCTGGGGACTTACCCCTTATTGAACAACGACCACAACAAAGTCCTCCAAGATTGAACCGTACCCCTGGATCTCCCAGTGTGTTTTGGGCCTGATTTGTTTTGTTTGTCTAAATAGATTATAAGCTCCTTTGGGGCAGGGACCATGCAACGTGCTAACCACACTGTCAGTGCTTATCCCATAATATTAGGTGATACTGTAATCAATAATGTTGAAGATAATGGCAACAGCTTATGTAATTTGTGACCATCATGAGTAATGTGCCAGTTTAGATCCAAATCCAGATCTGAACTCTCCCCAAATGAGTATTTGATCCAGTTGTACAATTTTGGCCCATCTCGAGCCACAACTGAGAGATCTATAGATATTTCTCAATAAAACTTCGAGAAACGTAGGAGACAGTGCATATACTGACTTCCTGTTTGGGTCAACAGCGAGGTTCACTTTTCTCTGAGGTAAATGTCTACAGTCACCTTAGCAGAAGTCAGTATCTGCTTGTTGCCAAAGCCTTCGATGCCCTTGGAAAACTACTGGCACAAACAAGCAGCGTGCATTCTTCCTCTGGGTCCGTCTCCTGTCTGTATCTTCTTTATTCTTCCTGTCAGTTGTTTTAGGGCAAAGAGCTGAAATCTATCCTCTTCTTGCTTCCACTGTTGTCTTTCTTCTCAGTCCACCATCCATTCTCTTCCAGAAACACCCCTCCACCTTCTGCCTTTTGTCATAATTCCCTGGGGCAGTCCACATCCTGACCTTTCAAGTACTTGTCTCCTATTACTGTTGCATTCCCTCCTGCTTCACCGTGTATTGTGTTGCGCAACCCTCCCAAAGTGGCCTTCTCATAACAGTTCCCCAGCTCCTTTCCAGCTGTCGTGTCAGGTAGCATCGCAGCTGAGTAAGCTTGCCATCCATTTGCAGAGCCTTAATATCTGACTGCAATGTACATGTTGTACTTCTGAACAATGCTCAAGAAAAGCTAAGCAGTTCTGCCCTGCTGGCGAAGATCATGTCCCCATCCCAGCTGTGTGTTAAGAACACTGGCTAATTCATATCAGGAAGTATGCATTGTGACTGCCTGCCCCCTCCCTAGCTGGCTTATGGTATCAAATGATGTTTCCGCGTTTCATCTTGAGCAGTCTCTTAACCATTGCAAGTGCTCATTCTTATTTTAAGGGCCAGATACTGCTCAGTCCCACATAAGCAGCCTGCCCTTGCAGCAGTAGGAGGTCTGAAAGAGACTGAAGGTAGCATATGGCCCTAAATTGGCATTTGTTTGAAAGCAAAAGAACTATCAGTTTGGCCCTCAAACACAGATAGGACAGGATTTTGCAAAATATCTTCCCATCTTGGACAGTCAAGGATGGAAGATGATATTGCAGATAGAGCACTGGGTTGGGCACCATCGCATATTTCCTGTGCAAATCAGTTAATCTCTTTGGGTCACATTTTGCCACCGTTCTTCATGCTAAGTAGTACCTCACGCCACCATGCCAAAGGAAGTTTGTAGTAGAGCGAGGAGTAGACCTTCTGAGTCCCAGAGTGGTTCACAAGACCATCCTTTCTCCTTAACTGCTGTAGCCTTTTAGAAACAGGAAGATATTTTGCAATACCCTATCCTGGCTGTGTTTAGGATCCAAATTAACTGTGCTTTTATACAATGCAGCTACTTGGAGTGAGATACTATTCAGTATGAGTAAGAGGGGCAGCATCTGCCTCTTTGTGCCTTCCTTGTCCAGCTGTAATATCTTCGCTACAAAGGGTGTTGTGAGGATAAATTTATTGAGGTGCTCAGATACTACAGTGATGGAGGGTATAAAAGTACCAGATTAGATTGTAGGCCCCAAACTGCTGGTATTCAGCCCTCTCAAAATCAGGCACAGGGGCCAGATTTGCAAAGACATTTAGCTACCTAAAGATGTGAGTAGATGTTTAGTGGCTTTACAAAAATGCCTAAGTGAGTTAGGTGCCTAACTCCCACAGGCTTTCTGCATCTTGAGTCACCTAAATACCCTTTGTAAATCTGGCCCAAAGTATCTCAAGTTGGGCACCCAGAAATGGAGGCATGTCTAACTAGGTGAACACTACTATGATGGAACAGTTTTATGAAAATTATTTACTTTCTATTTAAAGCAGACATGCCATTGATCAATTATATGCCTCTCTGTACTTTAGATAGCAAAATAGTAAATATTTAACAATGAATAATGTGTGTCCATAAAAGCGGTGTTTTTAGAAATACGCTCGCAGTATTAGAGTTTCTCCAGTAATTGAACTGAGCTTGTCTCCTACAACAGAGACTGCCAAATTAACAATACTTTCTACAGAGGCCCAGGCTGATAATGCAGCAGGACTGAAATGGCAGCTTTTGCTGTGAGAAGGCATTAGAATTTTGAGCATTCCCAAGCAGTACAGGAATTCCTTTATTTCATTTTACAATTTAAAAATTGTTTTAAGCAGTGCTAATGTGCCTGATTCTGATCTCTTTTAAACTGGTGTAAATTAGGAATAACTCCACTATAGTCGGTGGAGCTACACCAGTATAAAACAAGAGCAGGGAGAAGAGATTCAGGCCCAGTGTTTCGTAAGTGATATAACTTACAGTGCCCTGATTTCTTATGGTGTCTACTGCTGAAGCTGATTTTTTCAGTCCTTCTATGCATTGTTAAGAGCCCAATTCTGCAGCTCTTGCTCATGCTGAGTAGTTCTTACACATATGTAGTCCCATTGGGACTACTCACATGAGTAATTTCACCTCTGAGTGAGTAAAGTGTTACAGAATCAGGCCTTCGTTGCCACAATAATAGCTTCCAATTATTCTTTTTCATTTTACCTTATACCCTTTAAGGGAAAAAAAATAGAGCCAGATTGCAAACCCCTTAATTGGTGAGGCATTACTAAGCCAAGCAGTCCTAGTGACTTCAGTGGAACTAGGTGTGACACTGCTTGCCAATGTTCAGTGAGGGACTCACAATCTGCCCATCTTTCTAATAGAGTGTAATGTG
This sequence comes from Gopherus flavomarginatus, assembly GCF_025201925.1. Classification (NCBI taxonomy): domain Eukaryota; kingdom Metazoa; phylum Chordata; order Testudines; family Testudinidae; genus Gopherus; species Gopherus flavomarginatus. Next base: position 17,332,326 of record NC_066626.1, on the reverse strand, counting down.
TATAGAATATTGCATATTACCCTGGATTTTAAGGGTTAATACGGTAGAAGAGATGTTAGTATCAAGTCATTTCCCCATTTTGAGTAGTACCGTTAAATGTTTTTTTAAAGCTCCTACTAACGTTTTACTGTGGAACATTCCCAGAGAGGGAGATACTTCATATACAGGACGTGGTTTTAAAAAAGCAGGCTCCATCTTTGGTCCTGCAAATCCCCACCTGTAGTAAATGCTTATGAACTAGCCTTTGCGTCTGCACTTAATAGAGGGGGCAAACTTGCATCTGCAAAAAAGGAGGACTGTATTGAGGCCCTTCAGAGGGTCTGTCTACACAGCATCTGGGACGTGATTCCCAGCTTGGGTAGACATACACTTACTAGCTCTGCTGTGGCTAGTGTCTGAAAATAGCAGCATGGATGTGGTGGCACAGGCAGCAGCTCAGGCTAGCCACCTGAGGACAATCCCACTCCACCTGTGGGATGCATAGTGAGGCAGCTAGCCTGAGCCACTGTGCGCACGCTGCTATTTTTTAAGCACTAGCTTGAACAGAGCTGGCATGTGTATGTGTACCCGAGCTGGGAATTATTTCTCAGCTGCTGTCTGGATGTACCTGTAGAGTCAATTCTATCTCAGAGCCAAATGCTGCATTTCACAATATCTACTTGCATGTGTGTCTCAGAATTTTACATGTGCTGATTGGAAAAAGGAATTGTAATTCATAGCTTGCCATTTTTTCATTTATCCGTTTTGCATGTGTTTTCCTTTCGTCTCATTGCTCAGCTTCATGTTATGTTTCTTCTGTTTGTTTTCTCATGACTAGACTTCCTCTTTGTCAAAGATTCCTGCCTCAAAGTCTAGAGTGAAGTCATTGCTTCCTCCAAGACCCAGCTCAGCTTGCTCACTAACTACTAAAAGGGCTACTTTTCTCGATACAGACAGTTACTTTGTACGGCCCTCCTCGGCGGGCCCAAGAGACTGCTTTCCATACTCAAAATCAGATGCTAAGGTAAGGGAGCAGAGTCAGAGAGAGGTAGCTCAGAGAGGGTCATTTCATGGATCTTATTCTCTCCCTGCTGAATCTAAGTAAGTCACAGTGAAGTTACCTGGGTTTGTCATCACATACAGCTGCACCGCTGTAGCACTTAAGTGAAGATGCTCCTACACCAACAGGAGAGCTTCTCCTGTTGGCATAGTTAATCTGCCTCTGACAAGAGGCAGTAGCTGTGTCGACAGGAGAGGCTCGCCCTTAGACCTAGCGCTGTCTACATCAGGGGTTAGGCTGGTATCACTACATTGCTCGGGGGGTGGATTTTTCACACTCCTCAGTGACATAGTTATACTGAGATAGATCTATAGTGTAGACTGGACCTTACAGCAGCACAGCTGTACTGCCACAACTGTACCATTGTAAGGTCTCCTATGTATCCTCTCTTTGCTGGTGGGAATTAACCCACCCCCAACGAGCGGCATTAAGTAGGAGAGCCTCTCCTATCAACATAGCGCCATCTGCATCAGCACTTTTGTCGGTGAAAGTTTTGTAAGTCAGGAGGGGTGTTTTTCTCACACCCTTGACTGACAAAAGCTTTACCAACAAAAGTGCTAGTGTAGACAAAGCCTCAGTGAAGTTACTTGGAGAGTTACTCAGATCCAGTGGCAGGAGACTTGAGATCCAGGCAACAGAGCTTGAGACACAACCTGTATAGAAACAAAGGAGATTATTATAGATCCTTCAGGATAAATTCATCTGTATCATAAATGACATAAATTATACCACTAAGGCCTGGTCCACACTACAGCGTTAAATCGATTTAAACAGCGTTAAATCGATTTAATGCTGTACCTGTCCACACTACAAGGTACTTAAAATCGATTTTAAGGGGTCTTAAAATCGATTTCTGTACTCCTGCTCAACAAGAGGAGTAACCCTAAAATCGATATTACTATATCGATTTAGGGTTAGTGTGGACGGAAATCGAAGTTATTGGTCCCATTCTTTTACTGAACTACCCAGAGTGCACCGCTCTGGAAATCGATGGTAGTCTGGGACCATGGACGCACACCACCGAAGTAATGTGCCCTAGTGTAGATGCGTAAAATCGATTTTATAAAACCTGTTTTATAAAATCGATTTTATTAATTTCGATTTTACTCTGTAGTGTGGACGTGGCGTAACTCTCCTTTGTCCTATGACTGTAGAGGTGCTAACTGCCCTGGAATGGTCTCCTGCAACATGTGTTAACTCCTTATCTTTTCCACCATATATTTAGCTGTGACACTCCAAGTACCTTTCCCAGACCTGAAGAAGAGCTCTGTGTAAGCTCAAAAACTCGTCTCTTTCACCAGCAGAAGTTGGTCCAATAAAAGATATTGCTTCATCCACCTTGTCTCTCTAATATGCTGGGATCAACGTGGCTACAAAAACCATAAGGGCCAGACCCACCCTTGGTGACATGGACAGAGTTCCCTTGACGTCAGTGGAGTTGTGCCTATTTACAAAAGTAGAGTAGCTAGTCCTGGTGTAAGTTGGTCAAAAAATAAAAGTAAGTGGCTAAGGACAGCAGATCCAAAAAGCCTTTCAGTAAGTTTGTAATTTACACTCATTTGGTATTCTGTGGGGACCAAATGCAATCCCAATCATAAGAGGGCACAACTTGCCGTGAAAGCTGAGACCAGTTATGTTGGGGCAAAATTTAGCCCTGCAAGTGTTAAGGATGCTGCAGGAAGAGAAGTCTGGTTTGTCTTACACTTTCCTAATGATGTCTTTCTCTTCCAGCCCCCCGTGCGTATATTTCACCTGTTTTACACACCCACTGAAGGCCAAGTTGGTGAACACAACACTGCTTAGCCACTTTGCCCCACTTGCCACCATATTCCCACCAACCCACAAAGATGTTTCTTGCACCAGTTTGGATAATTTTTGTATTTGGCCCTGGGATTGCAATGGGAGACACCTGCTTATGCCAGGCTGTATTTGGCTACCCATCTCACAAGTGCACAAATACTTGAACATACTCAGATGTAGACTGATCTAAGCGAAGTAAAGAAGCAGACACACACTGATCTAAACATGGAAAAGATCAATAAAGAAGAAAACAGGCTAAGGTTCCAGTAGCTAATATCCCTGCTTTGAAAATTTAATCAGCAGCCTAAATTCTTCAAAATCTCATTTTGGGGGAGAATATAACGCTCTTTTAGAGCTTCAAAAGGCAGCATTTCAGCACTCATTTTACCTAATAATGTAGAGTCTGAAACATCCTGGGGGCCCGATCCTGCAATCTCACTGCAGGTGGAATCCCATGGGACTTCAGTACTGGACCCTGGATCTTTGTTTCCACTTGTATAAGAAAGCCCATTAGACTAAATGATCTTTCAGGATTTCTTGTTTCATGACTTCCTAACTAGAACGACTCTTTCACTAAGAGACAAAGCCCACTGAAACTGATAGAAAGACTCCCAGATTTGGCTTCTTTAGGATTTGGATCAAGCTCCCAGGGTCCATTTTTGCTCCATTGAACTCACATCAGATTTTGACATTGACTTCAGTGGGAGCAAAATCAGGCGTTGATACATTTTGGTCAGATCAGAGAAACAGCATATATATTCAGGGTCTATTTAGGGAAGCTAGGAAATAAACAGAGGGGAATTTCCCCTGAAATAGGCAACCAGACATTTAAGGAGCCTTGTAAAAATGAGTTCAGCATTGTCTTAGGCAAACTGAAAATCTAGAGTGGGCTTTTCAAAAGGATTCAATATTGACCGAACTCAGCTCTCATTGAAGTCAGGGAGAGCTTTGCCATTCACTTCAGTGAGAGTAGAATTCAGCCAATGCTGAGCACTTTTGGAATTTCATCCCCTAAGGGGCAGCCAATCTAAAAGCTAGATGTCCAAAGTCAGTAAATCCCGAGGGAGTTAAGTGACACATTAGACCTGGGTAATCATCAGAGCTTTCTGCATGAAATGTAAAGGAACTGGGCATCATTTGATCTCACTTGCACTGGTCTGAGTCAGAGGCTACCATGAAATCGCACTTGTGTTAAACTAGTGAGAGATCACAATCTGGATAATTATGTTTACTGTAAAGCCATTATTTTCCTTTTTGCTCCTATCAGGATGGAATAACCAAGAGTCCAGAAAAGCGTTCCTCTCTACCAAGACCTTCTTCCATCCTCCCCACTCGGAGAGGTGTATCAGGAGACCGAGACAGAGATGAGAATTCTTTCTCCCTCAATAGCTCCATCTCCTCTTCAGTACGACGGACTACCCGTATGTTTCTCTGCAAACCTAAGTCTCCTGGTGCCTTCACCTGCCCTTGCTATATATTTCACACACTTGCTAAATCCATCTTTACCTTTCCTTTGCTTTTAAGAAGTAGGCCTGAGTTGTACTTCTGGGACCAGAGATCTGAACCCCAAATTTGGCCATGTTCAGATATGGGGTGCCGTTGTGACCCAATACAGCAGCAAAGGTTTGAGTCCAGATGTGGGACCAATCTTTCCCAAAGTCTGGCTTGCTCAGACCTAGGGCTGCAGTTGAGGCCCTTCTCTTGTATAAAAAAAAATCCCTTCACGTGGGTTTCCCGGTGGTGTGACACATTTAATATAGACCATTTATAAACAAACAGAAAAAAGAAACTCAGTGTGAGCAGTATAATTTAAAAATAATAATAATTCTGATGATATCATGAAAATGGAAGGGTTATTTAATAAATACTAAGATTTGTTAATTTGTTGGTTTGGTTTAATGGTCTCTCAGTGCTTAGTTAATGCCAAGCCAGAAAGAAGCTTTGCCTAAAAATATTGTTCGTAGATATTGGGGTGACTCATCAGAAGAGAGACAAAGCAGTTAACCAGCAAGGTTTTCTTATCACAATGTGAGAGTGCTGTTAGCAGCTGTAAATAGGGCAGCACATAGCACCCGGCGTACTGGGTGTGGTTAAGAGGAGGTTTGGAAGGTTAGAAGGGAGCACTTGTATCTGTAGAAAACCTAATGGCGTCATTAGCTCGCCAGTTGGATAGCAGGGAGAAGAAAGCAAGCAGTATAAAAGGCTGAGCCAGCAAGCGGGCCAGTAATCAGGAAAGGGGGCTTCTTCTAGCTGCTGCCATGTCTGTGTTGTACCCAGGGGCCGGGCATAAGGGAGAAACAAGTTACCCTAAGACCAAGGCAATGTAACCACCCCTCTTTCCAGGCATCCCCCTATGCCAGTCTAGCATTCAGCTCAGGCCTCAGAACCTGGCTTGGTACTCTCCTGTCCCGCAGGAATTCTTCTGTCTCTGCCTCTTCAGAAACCATTCTTACAACCTTTTTCAAAGAAGCCTAAGAACATAAGAACAGCCATACTGGGTGAGGCCAAGGGTCTTTCTAGCCCTGTGTCCTGTATCTGACAGTGGCCGCTGTTGGATGCTTCAGAAGGAATGAACAGAACAGGGCAATTTTGAGTGATCGAGCCCCAGCCCTCCAGTCCCAGCATCTGGCAGTCAGCGGTTTAGGGATACCCAGAGCATGGGGTTGCATACCTGACCATCTTGATTAATTGCCACTGATGGACCTATCCTCCATGAACTAATTCTTTTTTTAACCCAGTTATGTGTTTGGCCTCCACAACATCCTCTGGCAAAGAGTTCCACAGGTTGACTGTGCCTTGTGTGAAGTACTTCCTTATGTTACTTTTAAACCAGCTGCCTTTTAATTTCATTGGGTGACCCTTAGTTCTTGTGTTATGTAAAGGGAGTTAGATACCCAAATCCCACTGAAAATCCTTTGAAAATCCCAGCTTGAGTATCAGGGGTAAAGTGCAGCCCCTCTCAGTGCATAGTGACCCCTGGGTGGCATAGCAGCAAATGAACAACTTGCCCATCCTCCTGGCTGGGGCAGATATATACCAGAGTGCGTTTGCCAAAAGGGGTGGAAGCCTGAGGGAAAAAAAAGAGAGGCTGCAGAGAGGCAGAAAAATCCCATTCTCTCTCCTGCACAGTCAGTGCAGTGAGAGAACCCTGACTGACGGTTGGGAAAAAAAGAGCCCAATCTGGGAACAGTGGAGGTGAGAGTAAAGAGCGATTAATCCATTTAATGTGTCATGTTCAACAGAGAGGCTTTCTCCTTAGCCCCGGAGCACCGGTACCTTGGGTCTCATCCATCCCCAGTGAAATAAATAGAATGATTCCGATTGACTTTACTGGCCGTTAGATCAGTCCCTTTGATGCACTAAGAGGACTCCTCAGCAAACTCAGTGGAAGCCAAGGACGTGCATCCATACAGCAAGGAAATTACCTGGGGGCAGATCCATAGGTGGAGTAAATGATCATTGCTCTTTTGAAGTCAATGTAACTATGACTGTTTATACAAGCTGAGGATCTACTGTCTGGATTCTACTGTAGATACAAAGCTACTAGCTATGGTACATGCCCAAAAGCAGCCATGTATTTGAAATCTGTTGTTCAAAAGTTTATGATCGAAACCATCTCCACTACATAGACTACATTAATGCCTAATCCAAAAGCCCACTGAAGTCAGTGTGCATCTGTCCATTGAGTTGGTGGGCTTTGCTTCAGGATACTTAACATTGTAGGTGTCATAGTCTGTGGAGACACAATATGAAGAAAAGAGCGATTTATCCATGTGATTTTAACACTGTTATGTCTTCAATATAGGATCGGAGCCAATTCGCAGCAGGACAGGAAAGAGTGGCACTTCTACACCCACTACCCCTGGATCCACTGCCATCACTCCTGGTACCCCACCCAGCTACTCCTCCCGTACCCCAGGCACTCCTGGGACCCCAAGCTATTCCAGAACCCCTCATACTCCAGGCACTCCCAAGTCTGCTATATTGGTGCCCACTGAGAAGAAAGTCGCCATCATACGCACTCCTCCAAAATCTCCAGCCACACCTAAGCAACTACGACTTATTAACCAGCCTCTGCCGGACCTCAAGAATGTCAGGTCCAAAATTGGATCGACAGACAACATCCGGTACCAGCCGAAAGGGGGACAGGTAAGAATTTACTTTAAATGCACAGTGACAGTATTAATGTGCTGGGAAGGTTGCAATTTTGAGATGCCCCATAAATAACGGACAGAGCATTGCATCTATTGTCACAGTTAGATGCTTTTTATTTAAATGATTTTAATTTGTGAGAGCCTGGCTTATCTTCAGAAAATTGTCTTGTAAACTGAAAATTAACTCTGGGAAGGATTTTTTTTCATGCCTCACTGAGATCAGTTGAGAGTTCTGATGTATTTTCAAAATCAGAGGTGTGTTTTAGCCTAAAAACCAGAAGCTGCTGCTTATTCAGTCCACTGTTTAAACAGCAATGAATTAATAAGCTTAACAGACAGATAGGTAGGAGCCTTAATTAGAGGCAAAGTGTTTTATTATATTTAAACAACTGTAAAATGCAGGAGATGAATATGAGGAAATAGAAGTATGTAAAATAATGAATGGCATAGAGAAGATAGATTGGGAGTTTCTGTTCTCCCAATCTCAGAGCAAGAACAAGGGATCAGAGAATAAAATTAAAATGGGACAAATTCAAAAGTTATTAAATTAAATACTATTTGACACGTTGCATTATTATATTGTGGAACTCATTGCTACAGGAAGTTGTTGAGGCCAAGACTTTAGTGCAATTCAAAAAGGGATTGGACATTTATAATGGTAACCAGAATATCTAGCTTTATAGTAGTGAATGCTTACAACAATTTTGGAATATTAAACCTCATGCTTTTGGCCTTAAGCCAATATCTAACTATTAGAGACCAAGATGGGATCTAATACATCTGCCTACACTGGAGTTCTTATATCTTCCTCTTAAAGCATCTGGTACTGGCCACTGGCCAGGATTAGGTGGACCTCAGGCCTGGTTCAGCCTGGCAGTTCTTATGTTCCTAGACAGAGTGTATTGTCTAAAATAATTACATTATACTACTGGATGCTTCGTTAGCTCACACTTTGCTTTCAATGGCTATCACCTTTGGGTCACATATTGGTCTGTGTAGCTCTTTGTTTCCATAGCAACAGCTACTCCTGTTCCTTATCTCCTTTAGGGGAAAGGGGAAATGTCTGTACGTATATCAGTAGAGGCCAGAATTATTTGCAACCAAGGAAGCTTTCTGCTCATAAAAGGCTATTGCTGTATCTTGTAACTTAGAGGCAGTGGCAATCAGTTTTATTAGTTATATTGTTTCAGAAAGGAAACCAATTTCATATAGGACTGGACAAGCTGGATCAGTAAAACTAAAACCAACCAGACATATGCCTAAAACCTGGACCAAATTCAACCTTCTTTTGAGGTTATAAAAATTTTGGTTACTTTATTTATCATAAAATGTTCGTCTGCCCTTCGTGTTGACTCATGATCCAAATTTGCAAGGGTTTGAGTGCCCTTTACAAAGCACTCTGCATCCTTAGCTCCCATTGGCTTCAATAGAAGTTGAGAGTACTCAGCACCTCACAAGAATAGCATACTGAGTGTCCGCCACTCCAGCAGTTTCTGGGTCCAGTTCTGCAGCCTCTAATTGTGTGCAGGATCAGAACATTTGTTTGTCAGAAGAGGGCAGATATCAAAATGCTAAATATTCATACTTGTACCAGAACCTGCTGGACAATCTTGCGTGAAAGCTAGTTCTCACCAGGTTTCCAAACCTGAGATTCAGATAAATATTCAAGCTTTTGGATATTTATCCAGACCTCCAAAACACTGAGGTTCTCCCTTCATTCATTTTAAAGAAAAGTTGGATCTTAACATTTTAACTTTGCATATCCATTCATTGCAGGTATTTGGGAGTGAAAAAATGCTTAATGATATATTTGATCCCAATGCAACTCTCAGTATGTAGATTCTGATCCTGCCAGAATCTTTAGAGTGATCAGTCCCTTGCAGAATCAGTAGCCAAGTAGTCAAATAAGCCCAATAAGGATAGTGCATCACCAAGTGTATTTTTTTCATTTATTTTGACATGTCTTTTTGATTATTTCTGATATTACTTCATCTCGACCTTTATGTGTTCTGTAGTACATGTTGTAAAAGCTACATAAGACCTCTTTGCAGCACCCTGACAAACTTTTACTCCTAGTAAATTTCATGCTGCATAAAATCTTTGCTAAGTTGTAAGAAGGGACCTGAGAATAGTTGTTTTTGTGTTTGTTTTATAAAGAATTACCAAGTGGATTATTGCAGTGAGGATTACCAAGCTTTACAGTATTATATGTATGTATACGAGTATCTCCGATCAGTTATTGTACAAGCTCTTACTTACAATTTTGCCTTGTTTTTCTGCCAGATATTGTGGTCCTCATATGCAGAGATTTTTTTTCTCAAAGTAATAAGTATCTTTTTCCTTCAATGATATATAGCAGCTGGCAGTTCTTTCTTCTGGGGATCGCAGGGGAAATTTGATGGGTGAATATAAAAAATAGGATTTAAACTAAGGGATTTTGATACTTTATTCCTCAGTGGTTTGCGATCATTATATATGGCTTGGGCAAAGAGAATGACTCACTGAGTACTACTTTGTGCTTCTCTAATTCATCCTTCCTCAGTCTAAACAAGAGTTTGGGGTTGTTGTTTTTTTCTTTTCTGTTGTTCAGTCTTACAGCATCAGCCTATCGTGTTAAAACGTGAAACTAAATTTATTTTCTTTGTTGTTTTTTTTGTTGTTGCCTGGCAGTGTATATATTCCAGCGGCTGAAATGAGCTGCTGTCTGCTCTCTGCTTTTACTAATGATGTATGAAACAAATAGAAGGCAGCCTGAGCTTTATAATCTGAGCTGAAGTTGCAGTACTGATAGTAATAATCATAGGAAAAAAACATCTGGGCATGTAAGCAAACATGACAGGGAAATTATATCAAGAGTATTGCTACGCAACCCTAAAGTGTAATTCGGAGACACAATCTTTTGTTTCACTAGAGGCATGTGTTAACCTAACACAATGTCCATGCTTGGCTTACTGCGGTCCTGGGGAAAGCAGTTGCATCGCAACAGTGCCAGAGTTTGATGTGCATGGTTGAAGAAGCAGGAGGTGTTTGAATGTTAAATAAATCAAGAAAGAAATACAGGGTTTGAGCCTTGAATCTCTTCAGAAGCTCATCAGCCAGCAAATTAATTTAAATTCAGCTCTGTCTCACCATTTAAAAAAGTTTAAAAAGGAAAGCGGCTTTACAGGACAGAAAAAACCATACTTCTGGGGAAAAAACAAGTTCATGTTGCATCATAATAGGTCCTTACTAACAGCATGCAGTATGGGAAGTATTTAATAGGTGTTCTGCAGTAACGTGAACTGAGGGAGTTCTGTGCTCTGTAATGTTAGCCACTGGGCAGTTGTCAGGTTTTCTCCTTATAGAAAAGTCTGATGAAATTTATGATTCTTGGCAAAGCTCAGACATGACTTGCTTATAGGTACATCTGTTGGGCATCAGATTAGGGTTGCCAATCCTCCAGGATTGTCCTGGAGTTTCCAGGAATTAAAGATTATGTCATGTGATGAAACCTCCAGGAATACTTCCAAACAAAATTGGCAACCCAACTTCAGATGGATTTTAGCACTGCTTCAGCCATGAAGGAAATAGTGTGCTTTCAGAAGGATCCAATTTGCATATATTCTTTCTAAGATGGCCTTTGGGAAGAATGAGTGAAAAAAATCTGTTACAGATATCAAGTGTGTTTTTACTATTTTGATGGTTTCTTCTTGGAATTATACCCCTGGAAGTGAGAAGATGTTTGTAAAGGTACTAATTGTACCAAAGAACATTGATTTAATCACTGACATGGAATATATATTAAGTGCCACATGCCAGCAATCAATGATAAATCCAAAAAAAATGCTAAAATCAAATCTGAGACATGGGCCAGATCCTTAGTGGTGTAAATCAGCATGATTTCAGTGAAGTCAATAGGGTTACACAGATCTACCCAAGCTGAGAACTTGGTCCTAAGTATTTGTTAGCATGACTAACTTCAGGAATAGCCAAGCAATTAGTAATGAGTACTGTGGCAAATAGAAAAAGTGTGTATCCAAACCCAGTTGTGAAATGGAGTCTCTCCAGAAGCTTTTTTGGAGATCAAGACAGACATTCATTGTCTGCCCAAAGCCATGGAGAACAAATTCCATTCAGCCACGTTTAAAAAAATCTGAAGTGCATAAATACGGTACCGTGTTATGTGGTGACCAGCCCTTTTTAAAGGGAGCTAGTGGTCTCAGCGCACCTGTCCTGCAGCCGATATGCCTCCTCAAATGCAGAAAAGGAATTTAGTCACATGACAGATTGAACCAGGCCTCTATCGGGGTAGAGAACAGTGTTCAGTGGATAGCCAAAGGGGGACTGCGGAGTGAACATGCAGAGTGTACGAGAGAGACTGAGACGGACTGAGAGTCAGTCTCCTGCAACGGTCCCTGAGGAAGGAAGTGGGGCTGGGAAGAAAGGCCCAGCTGGATGTTTTGGTTTCCTTCTGGGGAGAAGGCGAAGAAGGCAGGCCAGGCCTTGGGTCTTCGCTAGAGACTTAGAGAACAGAGGAAGAGAGTCCCTCCAGGAGGCAGGGCTGTGCCCAGGGTAAGCCTGGGATGGAAGATCTTTTTGTGCTTATTTTGGAACTTTGTGTTAATAAAGCCAGACTCCAAGAAACACTGTTACTGGACTTGTGAAAGCCTCTTTGGGGCTTATTGAGGAATCGAGAGGGAAAACGGTCGGGAGGCAGGGTGGCTTCTGTCCGGATGAGGGGATATGTGTGAGGTGGCCACCCCTGTGACATACCAACATTCAAACAGAGGGTAAAACCTGCCAGAAACCACCTGAATTTTGTGAAAATGAATAGTGATCTGCTAATAAGTGATACAGTGACAGCTGCAGAGAAGGAGGAAGTCTGATTTAACTAAGCATCTCAGAGTGGGGAGGCTGTGTAGACTAAGGGTCCTATCCTGCAACATAAAATTCCCATTAAGGCCCTACTGATTGTGTCCAATCTTCTTACTTCAAGAGGAGTTTTGTGGTCAGAATCTGTCCACCAGGGGCTGTATTATCATTGAGATGTATGCACATGAATGCAAAGGAGAATAGCCCCTGAAGTGAGTTTGAATTTTCAAAAAGCCTTCAGTGGGTTGTATATCTCAAGATCCAGCTTTGGCGACAAAATCCAGGGCTGCAAAGACAGCACAGTGAGTAGACAAGGAGCTGATTGCACAACAGAAAGCAGAGCAGGTATTTGGAGGAGTTGCCTGAGTGCAGAGGTGTTCAGCAAGCTCCTTTTATAGCTAGTATTCTGTGACTAGGGCTTTCTGACTCAATTGTCTTGAAACCTGCTCTGAAAAAAATTTACATGCACTAATGACAGGAGAAAAATAAACACTTAGGGCCAAATTACATGCTGCTCAGTATTTATATGCTAGCAGGTGAGACGTGCAGAGAACCCCTTCCCTCCTCACCCCAGTGCTCCCATGCAGGAAGCAATCCTGCAGCTGGGGCTCTCCAAGTGTAATGGGATGGGGAGCTGCTGGTGCTGCTGACATTGTGTAGTCCTTTTTTTACAAAGCTGCCATTGATTTAAGGGAAGGTTTGTTTGAATAATGACTGAAGAGTTAGGTCCTGGATGATTTTAATTATTTTGGACATGAAGACAGTTACTGCTACTTGTATGTGTATTTTTATTTTATTTTTTAGAAAGACACTCTAGCAGGCAAGTAGAGGAGTCTCTTCTGTTTGTGGGACGGTGGGTGGGTAGGTTGATAGGAATGAGCATAGGGTTGGGAATCGGTATCCTGATCTGCCACTCACTTGCTTTGTGACATTGGGTCAGTCACTACATGGATAAGACTTAAGAGTCAGATTGTGAACCACTTTACTCACATTATCTAGCTCCATTGACATCACTGGAACTATTCATGTGAGTAGCTGCTACACAGTGTGAGATGGGGTAGGGCCCAATCCACAGCTCATTGAAGTCAATGGAAAGATTCCTGTTAACTTCAATAGGTTTTGGATCGCACAGAGGCATAGTGAGTACAAATGAGTTGCTATGTGTTTGAACATGAGAAATGCTCCATGCATACTACGTATGTTATTGTGTATATCATTTCACTAATTCAAGGGGAGCAGCTATGCCCATTAGTGAGCATATGCAATAGCCACACTGATGTGTCTCCCCTTGAAAGTGTAACTCAGATCAAGTCCTGCTTTAGGCACCAGCTAAGGAAGCAGGTGCCTGGGGTGGCAAATCTGAAGGGGTGACAGTTTGGTGGCAGCTTTTCCATTTTTTCTTCTTCCGCAGCACTGCTGCGGCCAGGTTTTTTTCTTTTCTTTGCTTCGCAGCTTGGGGTGGCAAAAAAGGTAGAGCCGGCCCTGACTCAGACAGGCAGCAGGATGAGCTGAGGATGCATGTTGAGCCTTGCTCTGGATAACCTGGCTTGTGTCAATTTGAAATGAAAACAGTGGTTCACAGAACGTGTTTCTGCCAAACAAAAACATGCAGGCACAAACGGGATCAGATTTGTATAGTTAAATGTTAAATACCATGCTCCACTCTGAGTCAATGGAGATGAAGTACATTTATGTTGCTAAAGTGGAAAGAGAATATGCTGTTGGGCGCTGTTTTCATTTTAAAATTGCAAATTTGAAAGGGAATGATAGACACCCAGAGTACATCTAGATTAAAAAATAGAAACCAATGCAGCAAGTCTCAGAGCCCGGGTCAACTGATTTGGGCTCACGGGGCTTGAGCTCCGGGGCTAAAAATAGCAGTGTAGATGTTACTGCACAGACTGGGGCTTGGGCTCTGAGAACCTCTCTGATAGCCAGGTTACACAGCTCAGGCTGCAGCCCAAGTGGGAAGATGTACACTGCTATTGAACACTGTGAGCCCAAGTCACTTAATCCAGGCTCTGAGGCTTGCTGCCGTGGAGATTTTTTGGCAGTGTAGGCATATCCTCAGAGCCTGATTCTCCATTCCCTCACCTCAGTTACACAAGCCCTAAAGATTGAATTTCGCTCCCCTTAAACACACTGGGCCTAATCTGTATGCCTAAATCCATCCAAATGCGGATATTTAAGATCTTGAAGTCAATGGTACTGTTTGCATGAGGATTATTGGTAAAGTTTATAGGGTCAGGCCCTTTATTTATGCAAACTTTGAATCTATTTTTTGAAGTCCAGTACCAGAAACAAGATGTGCTGAATCATGGCTTTCATTTTCGGTTGGTTTAATTCAGATCTTTTGTGTGTGTGGAGGGAATGTTCTTTAAGATTTTTTTTTTTACCATTTATTTTATACCTATCAGACACCCTGAGTTACTGATAAAATGAGTAGAGAATACCGATCACAGCTATCACAGTGTGACTTTGTGCTCCCCTGGTCTGTTTGTGAAATCCACCTGCTGTCTCTTTATTTATACTTAGATTGCAAGCTCTTGGGTGCAAAGACCATCATTTTGCTATGTGTTTTGTACAGCACCTAGCACAATGGGGATAAGGCCTCTAGGTGCTGCTGCAATATACATTATAAACAATCAAATAACCATTCTAGAGGTTGGGTTTAAAGATAACAGATAACAGATTTTTGTTCCCAGCATTAGGAAATATTTTACAATTCCCACACACACTTGTTAATTTTCGGGGGAGAGCTTTTCCATATGATACACATGAGAACACCATCTTTTAACTCTGTTCTATGTGATCCGAGCATTTAGGAATTTCATGGGTTTGTTATGTTTACTTAATGTCACAATTTAAGCATTTGATTTTCTTTGCTGCTTAAAGAGTATTAGTACTTAAAAGATTTATACTCCCAGCAATTATTACTTTCCCTGTTGTATTCTGCTGACATGGGCTATTTTTTTGCTGTTAAGGGAATAGGTGCTTCAGTGATGTGACTATATGATTAACTAGATAAATGCCATGATTTGGTTTTAGCTATAATGAAGCTTTGCAATAAGCAATAAAAGGAATCCTTCAAAGATGTAAATCAGCAATCATTATGCTTAAAAATTGATCGTAGGCAGGGCTGGTAGTACTGCCTGTTACTAAGGTTGCCTGGCACAACCCATTATAAGACTCCTTTCCATTGCTCATAACTTTGCCAAACTTTAATTGCTGGGGCTAAAATTCTCCATGCCAAGTGTCTGTCTCAAGCTGATTTCTTTCTTTCTTTCTTTCTTTCTTTCTTTCTTTCTTTCTTTCTTTCTTTCTTTCTCTCTTTCTTTCTTTCTTTTCGTTTAATTTCAGCCAAAACAGTTCAGCTGTTTCCAAGGATGAGACTAGGAGAATAACACATTGGTTTTCCCACAGTAAAAAATTCTTTTTTTTAAACAGCTCTCACACCCCCATGCTTTGGAGGAGGGACTTGAAATTTGGGAGGTACTGGCCTCGGTGTCAGGGATGTGTCTGCTCAAATTTGGCCTAAGTATAAGCCTTTATGAGGTAGGGTGACTAGGCAGCAAGTGTGAAAAATAGGAACCGGGGGGGCGGGTACTAGGACCCTATATAAGAAAAAGACCCAAAAATCGGGACTGCCCCTACAAAATCAGGACATCTGGTCACTCTACTATGAGGCATGTGGCTGAGTGCTCCAGGCACTTGGCTACAATCCCCAAAGTGAGGAGTCAGAGTCTTGCTTGATCTCACATAGGCTGCCTTCAGTCCACCCAGATGCAAATGGATACCTGATCCACTGGGTATGGGAAGACTGAAGGCTGATGGGGTGGAAGAGAGAAACTTGGACTGAGAATGAGGTGCGGGGGAATATTGGGATTAGCTGAGCAAGGAGACTGGGAGCCGGGAGACTGGGACTAGTAAGCAAAGAGACTCAGCCAGGGAGCTGGGAGAGGGATGTCAATTGGCAGGGCAAATTTAGGGCCTTTTCCAAAGTGACTAAAGATTTTGGGTGCCTCCATTTTTAGGCACCTCATCTGAGTCACCTTAAAGTCCTGATTTGCAGAGAGTGCTGAGCACTCACTTTAGGATACCACAGTATCAGACCTTCTTATTCGACAAAGAACAGGGAACTTTCTTGTTGAGCAAAAGGCAGATAGATGATGCTCATTCTTCAAGAGTTGGTGTGCCCTGGGATATTCTAGTCTTTTTATTTAGCTATCCCAAACGAAGTGATGTGTTTTGAGTATCCTGAGAAGGGTGCCAGTTTCACACTGGATCCCAGAACATTTTTGATTTTGTAGATAGTAGCCAGCACCTTGAATTTCTCCTGAGACAGGCCCAGTCCTGCTGCCACTGAAGCTGTGAAGAGTTTTGCCATTTATCTGAATGGCAGCATGATCGGGCCCGCTGTGCAGAGTACAGGTTTTCCATGTTTTCAAGGGTCTGACCCACTTGGAAAATAGGCAGCCTCATTCTGCACCAGCTGAAGTCTCCCAAGTGGCCCTGGTTGCTAAAATGAAGATGAACATATTATCAGGGCATCATCATGATCATCACTACAGGCGACAGATATGGAGATCACTGTAGCTAGGTCCCTGTCTGGCTTGGTTGGACACAATCTCTTAGGCAGCTGAAGATGAAGAATGGATCCTTAACCACAGGGTACCTCAGGGTTGATCCAAAGCCCATTGGAATCAATGGGAACATTTCCATTGCCTTGAGTGGTCTTTGGATCAGGCGTTGGATGTCCATAGCAGAATATAAGGATATCATGTGGCCTTCTTTCCCCTTCCATGCAATCATGTTCATACCACTCCCCACAATTATGAAGCTGGTGCCTCTCCATATATCAATGTTCAGAGGGGTATTTCTGCTAAAGAGACAAAGAAACATGGGTTTGTATGAACTGGTGAACCTAGATGCCCTCCTCATAAGGCATAGCTCTGCCATTCTTATCCCCAGTGATATCAATATCACTCGGAGAAAACACATCCCATTGAAATGAAGTCACTGGGAGTTTTGCCTGAATAAAGGCTACAGGATTGGGCCACTGATCTTTGCAAAGATATTTTTTAACTTGGAAAATTTGTTACAGGAGGCCTGATTCTCTTCTCAGAGTGGATGAAGTTCACCCAATGCAGAGGGCCACCTTTAGGCGTTTGCACCAGTTAACCCCTCCCTTTCTTGGGGGCTCCATAGTGAGATTTAACTTATGCAGAAGCCTTGTGTTGCCCCTCTACTCAGGGTGAATTCACCCATTGGTTTTACACCAATCACTCCACTAGCCTCCGTGAGGCGAGAGCACGGTCTAGTCCAAAGTTCAGTGTGTATGTCTGTGAAAAGTGCTGGTCACAGTAATTCTCTTCAGGTTCTTGCCCATACAAAACAACCAAACCCCTTTCCATAACCTCTGCTAAAAGCCCTGAAAACTATGAGATCAATGGTCATTTCCAGCACACATATTTGGACTCTTGCTTGGTGCTGATCAAGTTTTCATTCACCCTTTTTTCCCCAAATGAGCCTGATTCTGATCTCACTTAACACCAATGTACATCAGGAATCACTCCACTGAAGTAAGTATAGTTACACTGGTGAGTAACTGATGTAGGTAAGGAGAGAATCAGGCCCCCTATTTTGATTAACCCTGTGGGGTGCCTAAGTGGTGTGATTGCTCTTAAAGCACTTTCCAAGACCCCAATTCTGCAAGATACAGGGACATGGTTATAGTTTTAAGTATGTAAGAAGTCTTGTTGACCTCAAAGGAGCCCAAGTCTGAAGTACAAAAAACCTGAGCAGGAAATATGGCACAAAGAATAATAGATCCCAAACAAATCTCACAAAAACATATTAAGAGGCAGTAGGACTAGGATGTAAACATCCTAAGGAGAAAATCATGAACAGTGGCTCAAAATACATGAACATTTTCTCTTTTCACTGAGGAGTACATTAATGAAATGAAGCCAAGCTGGAATATTTTTAAATGACCTAGCTTTAGTGCATGTGGGGAAGCTTATGAGAGACCATGCACAGCCATAATTACAAGGTATGGAATTTGGGGAGAACATAAATGATCAGTTTGATGGAAAATGTATTCACAGCCTGTAATTTCTTCTGTATCTCACTTTTTCTTCTTTGTTTCAGTGGGCATCTGGGTGGTAGGGTAGGCCAGAGAAGTCAGTTATGAATAGTCTGCCCAGCGGTTGGAAAATAATTTGAATGTTAGGCAGAAGGGTTCTCAGCAGTCTTGTTTTTGCTGTGAATGGCATCTGAAGAGAATTAACATTGGCGAGAATGAAATGCGGTTCTTCTTTTCACCAGCTGCGTGCAGGCATGGACACTGCCTTTGGCTGTGGAGCAAAACTGAGCTCGAGTCTGTCTTCCAATTCTTGGTCTTCCACGCTGTACTTCTACATACACATGCCCACAGTGAACGTAACTCTCTCCTGCTGGCAGAGATGGGCATGAATGAAAATGCCAGGTCCAAACACCCTTGCACATTGGGATGTGTGAAATCCAGAGTCAGATTCTGTGACATGAGCATACCCCTCTGTAGGAGCAGAACTAACTCTTACGCAGGTGGAATCTGCAGCGCCAGTGGTCCTCCCTACCTCTCTCTTGGTCTTCTCCAGTCTCCCCTTCTCCCCCTACTCCTGCTCAGAAAACTCAAAACACAACACACATACCCCTCTTCTCCCCCAATAGAGATGGTGCCCCCTCAGTGCCCAGCTTCTTGCTATTACACCTGCCATTCAGGCCCTCTGTGTCTATGGAGGAGGCTTAGGTTTTACCTCCTAAAGTGCTGGTCTCAAAATGTACTGAGTGAACTAGCAGTTGTAAAAGTACTTTAGGCATTTTCCCCGTCATGAAGCTTTCCAGAGGTGAACCACATCCTCAGATGTTCAGACAAGTGGAATTCAAACTCAGCAGAAGCAGCTAGAACTTACTGGCAAATGTCTGCCCTGATCTACCTACGATGCAGTGCTACAGAAGTCAAGGGAGGTGCCATGAGTGGAGCTGCCGTGAGAGTTTAAGTCAGAGCAGAATTTGACCCAGTGCCCTTTTCTGGAATAATATTTAATGCAGAACCTAGCGAATCCGATCAGCCAGGGAGGTTTTCATTCAGAAACCTGTTCTGCCATGGGCTGTGCCCTCTCTGTGCATTATCCGGGAATTCCTGCTTCTGATGAAGCCAGGACTTGTGGAACTCCGAAGTGCAAGAGCAGGGACAGGGAGCAGTGTAATTCTATGGCAGCTCATTGGGCTGCGAGTAGCTTAAGCATAATGCAATGAAACGCTTTCCAGCCACACAAACACAGAGGGTCATTGTCAGAAAAATGTAACTTTGTCAATACCCTTCATTTGGATGTTACTATTAAGGAGAGTGCTGAAGGAATCTCTCCTCCATACTGTATGAAATATTTACTCCTCCATGCATTCCTAGATACCATGGTAATTTAGTGTCAAAAGAATAAGAGGGAACCCAGCAGTTTCAATCCAGTGGGGGTACTGTAAAGGTTATGAAAAAGTATGCTGCCAAATCTGTGCAGCAGGAAGCTGGCACACTAGACGAATGGTGCTGTTCTCTGGTTCACATCCAGTTTGGCCAGTGGCTAATGTCAGCATCACACCAGATCTCAGGTAACCAATCACATATTGCTGTGCCATAATTTTAGCTATCAGGGAGAAAACAGAGATGGAGATAAGATTAGCAGACAGGAGTCTGCCAAAGTTGAGGCTGCTAACATCAGAGGCTCTTAAATGCTTGTATGATATTGTACATAATAAAAAAGCTGTAGAAGGAGTTTCTGTAGATGAATTTTAACGTCCTGCTTTTTCTTTTCTGCCTTCTCGGTACTTAGGTTGTTGCTCCTGACCTGAATAACAACTCCCTTACACTCCTTTGGCAATCCCAGCCCTAATATTCATATTGTATATTTGTATTTATTGTGTGTTTCATTTTATGTTCATTTCTATTTTTCATGCTACAAAATCTCATAATCTTGGGAGATTTTTGATGATGGTGCTGTGGGGTGTGATCCTGTTTCTGTTGCAGAGCGTGATGCCAATTGACCTCTATGGGAGCAGGAGCAGGCTAAGAGAGCGCACTGCAGATGAAAGCTTTAATCTTCTTCTGTGTGAAACAATTGAAGTATGTGACAAATATATCAGTCTATTTTAGAGGAGACCGACACTCACAGACAGCCAGTGAAATTCAGCCTTGTGCAGAGAGCCAGCAGAAGGCATGCACACCACTTAAATCTCACTTCAGTCCTCAGTATAGGACATAATGGTGCATAGGCCTTATGCTATCCCTCTGCACCAGGGTGAATTTTACCTAGTGAGAAGATAATTATAGTGATTGTTTCTTTACATCTCTGCTAGCAAGGCCTCAGGCAGTGGGATCCCTAGTTTCAGTCTAACTCATGATGGAGTGTCAGCCTAGAAGAGACGCTTTTGCCACTTGCTTTCAGATGCTTCTCAGCTTTATCACCTTGGCTTGGTTTTATTTAACCTGGATTTTATAAGTGCCTGCGCCAACACACTCGCCCAACACTGCCTAGTCCGCACCCTGAATCAGCGTTTTCAGAGCTAATTCTTCCTGCCGGTCACTGCTAAGAGGCCCTGCTGATTCTTTACTGGGGGGGGGGGGGGGTGTGCGTGGCCAGAAAATACTAAGAGAGCTTTGTGTTTTTCCCAGCGCTATCTGGCTTAGGAGCCAGGAGCCAGGCCTAGACTGCTCATCTGACACACATTCCTCTAACTGATGTGGCACCTGTCTTATATATTAGAGGAGTTTTTTAAAAAAAAAATAGTGTGTTGAAATAAAATACAGAAACATAAAACTCCTATGACAGTTGGCTTTCATGTTTCAGTAAACATCTATTTAGTTTGATCTGCTGAAAAGAAAGGAGAGGGGGAAATGTAGAAATCATTTCACTAGCCACAGACATACTTTCATGAAGCTAAACATGACAAATGATTGCAGGGGTTTCTGAAGCTATAGAGATGCTTACTAGTATCAGTCCTCTCACCATGGCACCCATTGACACAGATCTTTCTTCAGTCAGTGCAGTGGGCACTCAGTGTCCTGATGTTCTGGATTAGCATAATATCTGTATAGAGGAAGAAAAATCCATGCAACAAGCTCTTCATGCTGAACAGCTTCCACTTAGCTGCCAAAATACGACCCAGTGAAAAATAACATTAGCCAGGTGTCAGGCTGTCTAGAGTGGCAACCTCTGGGCAGATTGTCAAGAAACAGGGCACAAACCCCAAACTGGTTGTGAGTTCTGTACTTAGATTTTATCAACCACGTAACAAGTGTGAACTCCTCGGGTACTATAGCAGCCTTAACATGGAATCACAGACAGTGACCTTGGGTACTCCGGTCCATCTTGCCACCCACGCAAGCCTGCCTTTGTGATAGATGGTCCCTTACACCAAAAATCACATCAATATTCAGGTTACTCCGAGTCCCAAAGGACCAGTCACTTACCCCAGGTCAAGTGCACCTTAGACTGCTCACCAAAAACAATGCCTATAGCCAGTCCTATAATAAACTAACTAAAGGTTTATTATCTAGGAAAAGGAAACAAGAAAGTTATTTACGAGATTAAAGCAGATAAACTTACACACACAAATGAGATACAGTCTTAGGTTCCAAAAGATGATAGTAGCTGCTATAATATACAAACTTTGTACATCCTTTAGGGCTAACCCAAGCTAAACAGTTGGGGACCCCTTGCTTACGCTTAGAAATCTTTGCCCCTCAGAGTTCAAGCAACACAGGGATACAATTTCTCCTTAACAGGAGTCCCTTGGGGAGCCAGCTGAGGTCACTCAATTAGGGTGAACTGAAAAGAATGGGGCATAGAATCCCCAAAGCTAGTGGATATTCCAATGCTTAGATTTACCAACCCAGCACAAAACAGCTTCTTTATTACCTCACTGGTTACACACTAGTCAACAACACAGTTCCCTTAAAGTAACTCAGCCTCAGGCCTCCACCTTGACACCCAAGTCAGATATGATGAGGATTAATGAAAATCTTATTCATCATATAAGAAAGTTCTACCAATCCCAAAGGATCAGACACATTACCTCCTAGGTTAATGAATATTCCAGATCTTAACCAAATAAATGCTACAGCCAATTCTTATTGACTAAACTAAGATGTATTGAAAAAGTAAAGAGTGTGAGGATTGGTTAAAAGATCAATATACATGCAGACATGAGTTCTGTTCCTGAGGTTCAGATTCATAGCAGAGATGGTGAGCTTTGTAGTTGCAAAGAATTCTTTTAGAATTTAATCCATAGGTTATAGTCCAATGTCCAATATCATATTCAGGGTGGTCCAGATTACCCAGGATCTCAATCTTGTGACTCAAACTTCCCCTGATGAAGCTTAAGCAGATCTGAGATGACAGGATCAGGACCCAAGGGTCTTTTATACAATGTTCTAGCATCCGCTTGACCATACAGTCCTGGGTAAATAATAGGCAATCAGGGTGACTTTGAAGTAGGTCTATTTCCTAAGCATCACTGGTAATTATTCACACAGAATCCTTTCTGGTCATGTGTCACACAGGGATTTCCCCCAGCAATCAAACTGATGTGCCGGGCATTTGGTGCACGTCTCCTCTCCATGGGTGTTGTGGGAACAATCAGCAAAGTGTTTTGTCCACTGATGTTGCACACTGGCTTGTCTGATGTCTGTAGATCTTTTGTGAGGAGGAGATGACACCTCTTGTGGTAAACTAATATTTCACACTTGATGATGCTTCTCCCCTGATGGTGGGGTTCACAGTCTTAGCAAACATTTTTATAGTTACAGAGCAAGCATTTGAACATTATCTTATAACATGGGATACAGATGTTATAAGTAGGATTAATATATGCAGCCTCTTACAAGCATCCCATAAAGTCTAAACACTGAAGACATTCTTATAACTCTAATATCTGTTTTAATAATAGTAACACATAGATGAGGCAGACTGGTTTCCAGCTACACATTTGTCAGTGTTTAGTGAGGCCCAATTGCCTTGACATGAGCTGGCACCAGGTC
The DNA here is from genome assembly GCF_025201925.1 of Gopherus flavomarginatus. Classification (NCBI taxonomy): domain Eukaryota; kingdom Metazoa; phylum Chordata; order Testudines; family Testudinidae; genus Gopherus; species Gopherus flavomarginatus. The sequence continues at coordinate 17,309,408 of NC_066626.1, read as the reverse complement.
TGCCAGCATCACACTGGTGAAAGAAAAGAAATACTAGATGTTTGTACTCAGGTACAGGAGCACAGACAAAAGACCTGATTCAACGAAGCACTCCAGCTTAGCTATCTACTAAGGTATTGTTCTGACATGGCCATCATGATTCTAGTAATTGAGAGCCTCACAAGCATAAATCCTGGCAACATACCTGTAAAGCAAGGAAGTATTATTGTCCCTAGTTTTATAGATGGGGAACTGAGGCACAGGAAGATTAAGTGATTTGCCCAAGGTCACAAAGGAAGGCTATGGCAGAGCTGGGAATTGAATCCAGATTACATATGTCCCAGTGTAGTGTCTTAGCCATGAGACTGCCTTCCTCCCACTGGATAGTTAAGCAGGGTTTGTGTCTGCTTTGTGTTACTAGATCGACAGTAAGCAGCTAGAGGGTATCAATGAATCTGTCTCTATCAATCTATGTATCAGCTAAATATCAGTCAGTCAACTTAGCTTTTTCTATTCTGCCCGTCAGCTACGTTACAGATATGACTGTGATGAATGCTGTCTTGAAGAGTGATTTAGAAATGCCTATCAGCGAGCCTTACAAAAATATAAACCTTGCATGGAAAGACGCTGTAAATTCAAAGTACACTAGTATTATAAACCAAATCCTGAGGTCTCTTTTTTAGTCAGGCATAGTTGAATAAAAATCATGCAATATTTGAGTAAAGACCTTAGGATGTGGTCCCCAAGGAATTACATTGGATCACACCATGCATTCAATTTTTAAGCAGAAATCCCTCACTGGGGATGCTCAGTTGGTTCATATTGGCATTGAAGTCAATGGAGCGACACTGATTTATCCCAGCTGAGGATCTGGCCGATAGAGAAAAACATAACAAAGAATATGACACTACTCCACCACTGAGACTCTAACACAGGACCCGAGCCATCATTTGGATGCAAGGATAAAACCCAGACATTTGGTGGTCAGGTGAGAGAACCATGTGGCAAGCTAGTTTATGTGCCTGCAGTTTCATGGTCTGATCTAGCATGAATCAGGAAGGAGCACTGTCAAACACATGCTTTTTCCCATTTCCACATTCCCCAAAGGGACATGATTTTGTGTGATACACCAACAAGCTATGCCACTGTGGCAGCTTGACCCAAGTAGAAAGGAGCTTCCTCACATAACCAGATCCAGATCAAGTAGGCCTTTATATATTAAATCAGTGCCATCATCTCTCCCTGGAAACATAGCGGCATGCAGTGCAGCTCTGTGGAGCATTAACGTAATACGCTTCCTGCGTGATGATGTATTGCTCAGCCTGTGGTCGGCTGCATTCTGCGTAACCTTCTAACCCTTGGTCCCAGTGTGTGGCCCCAAGTAAAGCCCATTGCAGTCGCCACCTCTTGAAATGACCAGTGTGGATGAGGCTCCCAGGGGCTATTTGGAAGGAAAGGTGCTTTATCCTACCCAGGTGCAGCTGGAAACTTCCTTCCCTTTTTGGCTACAGCTGTTGTTTGATGTTACAGAAGCAGCCCTGGAGGTAGTAAAACTTCTTGATTGCAAACGTGAGTCACGGATGGCAGATGCACTCCCTCAGCCTCAGGTGTGCTTCTTGCCTGTTCTTCAAATGGTTCCGCTCCCCATCCAGAAACATTATCTTTCTCTTATCTGCAGGAAGTCAGCCATCTTGTCCTCATTCATGATTTCATAGGCTCCGGGTTTTCTGTTCCACTGCACCAACCAGACTTTCTGTGGTGGACACTATCTATCTTATCTAATCTGTCTCTGTTTGAGGTTGTAATTCACTATAATATCAAAGACCTGTGTGTGACAAGATTGCTTGTCACTGTCTTACTCTTAGGACTTTGTTTCAGGCATACCGGGGTATGTATGGCTTGTGTGATCAGAGATGCGCTGCAGAGGCTGCAATGCTGTATCTGGGTGATTGTGGCTGGAGGCATAATGATGGTGCAGGACAGTCAGGCATAATGCCACCAGCGAAGCAAGCGGAAAACATGTTCAGAAGTTGCATTTGCTACCCTTTTAAAAAGGCGCGGTGAGGGCTCCGGGCACTGACAGAGGCCTGTGGAGCCATGGGCACGCTCCAGAAATGTCTGCTCGCGTCCCCTCTGGGGAGCTGAACACTAGCAACACTAGTCCCCGATCCCCGTGTGCTCAGGGCTCATACATAGGAGCACAGGGCTGGTTGGTGCAGATGTGAACCTCTGGTGAGATGGATCCTGCACCCTCTTGCCCCTGGGTGGGGGCACCCACAGTTTTGCCATGCATTGTTTATTGGAAAAATAGAAGCACAATTACCAAAGAAAAATTATTGGTGTCCCAGTAAGCGCCTCCTTTTGCCAGGTGGAGATGCTGCTGTAGGGGGGGATCTGAATGGAGCAGCTGTGGTCCAGTGGGCTGAGTGTGGCACTGGGTGTTTGGAGATCTGGATTCGAGTCCCGGCTCTGTCGCTGGCTCACATAGAGATAAATAATGACCACTTGAGTGTGTAAGGGGATAGGTACAGGGATCCCTTTTCCCCTGGGGATGTGGCTGCCAGGGATGGGGAGCACAGAGGAGCAGTGCTGGTGGTCCCAAATGGGTGTATTGTCCATATGGTGGGGTAGCACTGGTTACACTTCACACAGATGTAGCAAATCTCACTGGCTGTCATTCTCCTCCCAGTGACCAGGAAACTGTGACAAAGGCAAAAAGCCTTGTCTTCTTCCCTGTCACAACTTAATCTGATGAGAGGTATAAGTGATCCCACAGCCTCCCCATGGCTCAGTTTTCCCATCTGCAAAATGGTAATAAATATCACTGGTTATCTTTGTAGGCAATCTGAGGGCTCTTTAGGAGTAAGTGCTAAGCAGGAGACCAGAGTCTAACTCCTGACTCCATGCTTCCTGGGCTGGCTGGATCTGGTATGGTTGTACAGGAGGCACAGTCCTCTGTCCCAGGTCTCTCTGCATGGACTCCCTCTGGCCAACTTAAGAGAGGTGCTGGCAACCTCCCAAGAGCATCCACTCCAGTCTTTCTTGGCCAGGAGGTTAATGACTATATAAATTGGAGACAAACTGGGATCCTTAGGACTAACAGGGAGAACTCCCAGAATATAAGCATCACCCATTATATTTCATTTTACTGGCAACCAGTTTGGAAGGAGGTGAAAAGAGCAATAGATTTATTTTAACACTGAGGCTGCTTTCCATAGCTGGCTATATCCATTTGGCCAACATTTAAACCTAAGCGCCCACACCAGCAGTAGCAGTCACAACTATCTTGGGTCCTCTAACCTGCAGACTGAAAGAACATGTGTACAGCATAGTAAGTTACCTCCAATTCCTTTTAGGTTAGAATTTTAAACAAGAAGATCGATTTTAGCGATATTCAGTCCAGATGTGGTTCCAAGGATAACATCAAACATTCTGCAGGGGGAGGAAATGTAAGTAGTGACGCTACCTCAGAAGGCATCCTGACTGTGATGGCCCACCTTGCACAGCCAGCCCTCTGTCTCCCCTCCTTCCAAGCACTATTTCCCTTCTTGCTTATGTTTCACATGTTAACTTGGTCTGATAGTCTGTCAACCCTGTGTGTTCCGTGGTGGGCTTCTGATCCTTCCCCACAAACCGCAGCAAATGTTTAGGATTCAGCCAGGAAATGGATTAAGAGGCAGAGGATGAGTGCGTCTTTACAGCCACAGGTTTAGTCCTGCAAGGAGTTGAGTGTCCTTAGAGGTGTTAAGCAGCTACAGCTTCCACTGAACCCCAAAATAGGAGTCCAATGAGAGCTGAGGTTGCTCAGTTCTTACGTGATCTGATCCAAGGTTACTAATTTCAAGGAAGTGACAAACACACTTTTCACTTATTACATTTTTCTTAAACTGCAACTTTTTATCTCCCTCTGTCCCTGGTGAAAAGGCCAGAGTGCCTGGATTCTCACTGCTGCAATGTGGCTTCATTCACATTTGCTCACAGTTCCACAGAAATCAGTCATTCAAGCTCCTGGAAGTACCAGGGGAAGCCCTTCCTGGCTGTACAGCAGATCTGTATATTTGCCTTCTTTAGGTCATCCCAGACAAAGTAACAGAAAGACTGAAAGCATAGTCCATCTGTCATTTAAGGTTGGGTGTGCGCTTCTGTCCCAGAATGTCTCTCTCTCTCTCTCTCTCTCTCTCTCTCAGAATACTATATAAAATTAATAGAGTTCGATGACAGATAGATAAAAGAAATACAAAATCAGGATAAACAGGGTTTAGACAAAAGGTCTGACTAGCCATTGTGTAACTCCCGTTTTATGCCAGAGTAACCCCATTATGGATTTAATCTGATGTAAAACTGGAGTAACTCAGTAGTGAATCACACTCAGTGTTTACACTGTACTTATGGGAACAGAGGGACATGGGAAGAGATTTGAATCTGAAAACCAGGATAAGCCATGTGAAAGGGATAGTATTAAAAGCCCAAATTCCCAGGAAATAAGTATTCAAGAAAGGAACAAAGAAAGCAGACTAGAACAACCATATGTATCATGCTGCACACAGCACTTAAAGACACTGCTTTTCACCACAAGAGGAAAGCTCAGAAGCTTCTTAGGATATAACCCTTGTTTATCTTCTTGATTCACATCTTTGTTTTACTAATGAAAAGACTTAACATACCACTGTCAGGTTCCTTGGTGGAATGGAAGCTTGCTGTATTAATCCAGATGTTTCTCACCTTTCTGGCATGATCTGTTCTCTGCTAACTATTTCTTCTTTTCTAGTGTTTTTCAAAGCTAGTGCTCTTCCTCTTTGCCTTTTTCCTTCCTAAAACGTGTTTTGTGCACTTTCAACAGATACAAATTGTAACCAAGAAAATAGATCTGAGCCATGTCACTTCCAAATGTGGCTCCCTGAAGAACATCCGTCACAGACCAGGTAATGTAGGAATTATTTGAACTAATATGGCATATCCGGGGAAAATCCTGCTTGCCTATCTCATGTAAATGAACCCACTGAAGCAACTTACTACTCATGCAAGTAATGTGAACAGGATAAGTGGAGGTTCTCTAATGTACCTGCTTCTTAGGGGTTGGATCCTGCAAGATGCTAAGTACTCTGGCCTAATCTAGCAAAACCCTCACATTCCTTAAATTCAGCATGTGTTTACATGCATTGCCGGTTCAAGACTAGAATGCATGCTCAAACCCACAGCTCAAGATGCTAACTCATAGGTGCCTGAAGTAACGATAAAGATACTGCTTGCAGTCCATCATGAGGTGATTATTAAGTGATAACATTCTGAAACCTTAAGAGCTCTATTCCAATTTCAGATTCGCATATACATAATCCCAGAAAGAGAATTTGATCACCTAGCATCCTCCCTACAAAACTTTTCTCCTCTAGAAAGCGCATTTCCCAGATCTAATAAACACACATCTAATGTGCCTGTGCTCAAAGTGATAAAAATGGTGCATGATTCAACCCCCAAATGGGATGTTTTTACCTCACATAAGTGGAGACTAAATTCAGGGATATAAGTAGACTGTTGAGGTCAGTGGAGTTACACTTGCTTACAGCAGATCTGAATTTGGACCAGGCTAGTTACATACTCCTGTCCGAGGTGGTTCTATGATCTTCAGTGGCAAGAGACTTCGGAAAGTAAAGCCAGGACAGATGGGAGAAGGGAGATAAGTATTCCCACAAGGACAAGAGGGAAGTTTCAAACTTCAAACCCTCTAAGAAGAGGCAGAAATCCCCATAATGTACGGAATCATTGGGAACTTCATACTCTGGAGGATTCTCTGCAACTTGAGCTCTTCAAACCACAATTTGAGGACTTCAGTAACTCAGACATAGGTTAGGGGTTTGTTATAGAAGTGGATGGGTGAGATTCTGTGGCCTGCATTGTGCAGGAGGTCAGACTAGATGATCATAATGGTCCCTTCTGACCTTAAAGTCTATGAGTCTATGAAACCAGAATGTGAAATATTTCAGATGCTCAGTATACTGGAATATATAGTGTACACAAGATTCATACTGTATATGCAATCAATAAAGAACTAAATGATCATATATATATGGGTGTGTGATTTCACATATATAAGCTAACAAATGTATTCAGATGCAAATCCCATGTGATCCTTAGGACTTGGAGTCCATATAGCAATGAACGTGTTACAGGCCTCCACATGTTGGGTTTGTTCATCTACGAAAGAAAGATAGTGGTTACTAATCTTCACTTCATTGATAATCCAAGTACAAATCACCACAAGTTACTGTCAAAGTTAGAATCAGGACTCACAATTTGTCAGACCACTCTGTTTATTAGCGCAGCGCTCCGCCAATAACATTCAGAATATGTGAGTGGCCATGCAAGGCCCAAACAGTCTTAAGGGACAAAGAAAGCAAAACAGGAAAATTCACCTGGGGCACAGCATGCATATCCTATTTCCTTACTAACTGTTATCGATTTAAGGCTAATACTTCACCAATTGCCCTTAAACGGTGCAGTTGTTCTATGTTAATGTCTGTATTCCTGACACCTGGATTGCAGCATTCCAACAGTTTTGCTTAAAGGTACAGACAGCATTTCTTTAATCCTTTCTATTCTTACTATATAATTCATTCTACTTTCACATTACTAATGGAAATAATATAATAAATAATAATAATAATAATAATATTCTTTATTTTATTGAGACATTTTCATATAAGAGAGATTGAAAAAGTTTGGGACTGCTTAGTTTAGAGCAGGGATCGGCAACCTTTGGCACATAGCCCATCAGGAAAATCCGCTGGCGGGCCGGGCTGGTTTGTTTACTTGCAATATCCACAGGTTTGGCTGATCGCAGCTCCCAATGGCCGCGGTTCGCCATTCCAGGCCACTGGGGGCTGCGGGAAGCTGTGTGGGCCAAGGGATGTGCTGGCCGCCGATTCCTGCAGCCCCCATTGGCCTGGAATGGCGAACCGCGGCCATTGGGAGCTGCGATCAGCCAAACCTGTGGATATTGCAAGTAAACAAACCAGCCCGGCCCGCCAGCGGATTTTCCTGATGGGCTATGTGCCAAAGGTTGCCGATCCCTGCTCTAAACTAAGCAGTCCCAAACTTTTTCAATCTCTCTTATATGAAAATGTCTCAATAAAATAAAGAATATTATTATTATTATTATTATTTATTATATTATTTCCATTAGTAATGTGAAAGTAGAATGAATTATATAGTAAGAATAGAAAGGATTAAAGAAATGCTGTCTGTACCTTTAAGCAAAACTGTTGGAATGCTGCAATCCAGGTGTCAGGAATACAGACATTAACATAGAACAACTGCACCGTTTAAGGGCAATTGGTGAAGTATTAGCCTTAAATCGATAACAGTTAGTAAGGAAATAGGATATGCATGCTGTGCCCCAGGTGAATTTTCCTGTTTTGCTTTCTTTGTCCCTTAAGACTGTTTGGGCCTTGCATGGCCACTCACATATTCTGAATGTTATTGGCGGAGCGCTGCGCTAATAAACAGAGTGGTCTGACAAATTGTGAGTCCTGATTCTAACTTTGACAGTAACTTGTGGTGATTTGTACTTGGATTATCAATGAAGTGAAGATTAGTAACCACTATCTTTCTTTCGTAGATGAACAAACCCAACATGTGGAGGCCTGTAACACGTTCATTGCTATATGGACTCCAAGTCCTAAGGATCACATGGGATTTGCATCTGAATACATTTGTTAGCTTATATATGTGAAATTATCATGTCCCTGCTCAGTCTTTTCTTCTCCAGATTAAACAAACCCAATTTCTTTCAATCTTCCCTCATTGGTGATGTTTTCTAGTTTAATAACTTTTGTGGCTCTCCTCTGGACTTTCTCCACTTTGTCCACATTTTTATGAAATGTAGCATCCGGAACTGGACACAATACTCCAGTTGATGCCTAATCAGTCCAAAATCGAGCGGAAGAATGACTTCTTGTGTCTTGTTTCCAACACTCCTACTAATGATCATCTCAGAATGACGTTTGCTTTTTTTGCAACGGTGTTACACTGTTGACTCATATTTAGCTTGTGATCCCCTTTGACCTCCAGATCCCTTTCTGTAGTACTCCTTCCTAGGCCATTGTTTCCCATTTTGTTTGTGTGCAACTGATTGTTCCTTTCTAAGTGGAATACTTCGCATTTGTCCTTATTGAATTTCATCCTATTTACTTCAGACTATGTCTCCAGTTTGTCCAGATCATTTTGAATTTTAATCCTATCCTCCAAAGCACTTGCAAAGCCTCCCAGTTTGGTATCATCCGCAAACTTTATAAGTGTATTCTCTATGCCATTATCTAAATTAGGGGTTGGCAACCTTTCAGAAGTGGTGTGCCGAGTCTTCATTTATTCACTCTAATTTAAGGTTTCACGTGCCAGTAATACATTTTAACATTTTTGAAGATCTCTTTCTAAAAGTCTATAATATATAACTAAATTACTGTTGTATGTAAATAAGGTTTTTAAAAAGTTTAAGAAGCTTCATTTAAAATTAAATTAAAATTCACAGCCCTCTGGACTGGTGGCCAGGACCCAGGCAGTGTGAGTGCCATTGAAAATCAGCTCGCGTGCCGCCTTTGGCTTCCGTGCCATAGGTTGCCTACCCCGATCTAAATCATTGGTGAAGATATTGAGTCCATCAGCAAAGAACTTGAGCAAGTGTTTAAATCCCACTGAAGTTCTGATTATAGTATAGTATAGTAGAACCTCAGAGTAACACACACCTTGGGAATGGAGGTTGTCCGTAACTCTGAAATGTTCGTAACTCTGAACAAAGTGCAGTTCAGGCTCTAGTTCCAGCAGCAGCTGAACTCCCTCCTCCGTGCCAGCAGCTTCCTTGCAGGCAGTTTCTTTCCCTAGATCAGACTGCAGCTATGTCCCCCTTCCAGCCAGGAGGGTAGGGTGAAAACAGCTTGTCCCTCTCCCAGCCAGAGGAGGGGGGCTTAGAACAGTGCCTTCCCCTCCCGGCCAGGTATGTGTGTGAAAACAGTGCCCCCACCCCTAACTGGGGGAAGGGGCAAGCAGCGCAGACCCCAGTGCTGCTCCTGCTCTGCCGGCTGCCTTTGGCTGGCAGCTCTGGCATCTTCACTACTAGATGTAAGTGGCTGCCCGACACATGGGGTAGGGATGGGGAGAGGTAACCCACACGTGCCGACCTTTAAGATACAATACAGGCATGGTGCAGTATTTGCTTTTTTTTTTTTTTTGTCTCCGCTGCTGCCGGATTGGTTTCTTCACATGCTGTTCGGTTGGCCAGTCAGTCAGTAACTCTGGTGCTCATATCTTTGAGGTTCTACTGTATTGAAATGATTTGCTGAATAGATGGCACAGTGCTCTTCACCTCTCAAAATCTGGCCCTTTATGAATTATTAGATCATATTTGACAGAGAAGTAATAAATGTCTGTGCCCAGACAGAACTGGGAGGATGGAAAAAATAAGGCACTAATAGCTAATTCTGTCAGTTGATTTGCCTCGTTGGCCTTCAAGCTACATTTCCAGGAAACAAAACAAAGTGTATTTGAAATTTAGGACTACTTTATTTTCGTAATTTTTATTTTATTTTGCTTGAATAGGTGGAGGACGTGTGAAAATTGAGAGTGTGAAACTGGATTTCAAAGAAAAAGCTCACGCTAAAGTTGGTTCCCTTGAAAATGCCCACCATACACCTGGAGGTGGCAATATCAAGGTAAGAAATAAGCCTGATGAACTGAGCTTCTCCCTTTGAGAATGCACTTCAGCCCAAAGTTAGCAGTGACATGAATCATGGTGTAAATTACACAGCAGGTATACATGGGTCAGAAAAACGAGTGTCACTTATATACAGGACTATAGAGGTGAGAGCAGGAAAAGCAACTAACAGGAGAATAGAAGGTAGAACAGGTTGATCCTCTCAACCTGGAGCCAGTGACTCCCAGTCTGCTCCTCCTGATGCCCAGTGCTTCTCCCTTTCCCCAGTTGAACTTCTGTTTTGCCTCCAGACCTCTACCTTTGCCACTATTCGAAATCCACACTGGGGTTTTAGTCAGTCTAGTAATCCTGACCCAATGGCTGTCTTCAAACCTCCCTTGTTTCAGGGCTCTCTGGGTAAGTAGTAGTGTAGAATCACATTACATGCCTCTGACCCCAGAGAATTTGTAAAGTACATGAAATTTGAAAACAGAAGGCAGACCAGCAGGATCTGTTTATATTTTACCATGTATTTTTTAAGATGCCAGGAAACTGAACCAAATTTTTAGAAATTTGGAGTTTGATTTTAAGTTTGGGCTGAAATTCAGTCCAGGTATTTATTCTAAAGGTCGCTCCTGTAAGAAACACAGTTAGTTGTGCAAAACTGACTCTTCCACCTAATGTCATTGAATCACAGAGGGCCATCGTATTGGCATAAAAACAGAGAGAAGGCCTTTCAGTGAATATCAGGCTCCTAAGTGCCTACGTCACTTTTGAAAATAGGGCTTAGGTGCTCTTGAAAATGTTGCCTCAACTCCAATTGATTTCAGTGGAAACTGGACGCTAATCACTTTAGAGACCTTTGAAAATCTTAGCCAGTCTATTGAATAGCACTGGGTGACTATTACAAAAATGCTCTAGGTATATTCCTTTCAGCCATGCTCACTGGCCTTTTGTGTATACTTCCTGTGAACATTTGAACGACATTCAAACAATGCAAATATCAGAATCACATAAACATGTGTATATTCACTTTCCACAAGCAAGTACTTACACTGGCATTGCTTGTGTGATCATCCAGTCAGAGAACTGAAACAATATCACGACTGTTGTAACCAACCACAGCAAACCAGTGCAACTCAAATAGGGTGAAATTCACGCCTGTGCAGAGGGCCAGCGCAAGGCCTTTGCACCGCTCAAGTCCCACTTTAAACCTTGGGATGATGCTGTGCACAAGGGTGGATTTCACCCATTACAGATATTGAATACTCACAGAGGTACACACATGTTCAATCCTTACAAGGCTTTTTTTTAAAAAGAAAAGACATTTCAGACCAATAAAATGTAGAATAATATATTAATTCAATGAAGACATGATATGCACATGGATATTCAGAAATAGACGCAAACGATGGGATTTTTCAGTCCTGCCTAATGGGAGTTAGGTACTCAAATCTCACTATAAGGGGTCCGCTGTCGGGTGGGGGGGGCGCGCTTCGTCCTCCGGGGCACCTGGGAACCAGGCTGCCTCACTACACCGAGCAGCGGTTCAGTCTATAAAGCCTAGGCCCTGGGATCAGGGCGGGGCATCAAACACTCGTGCAGGGCTCAGACCCTCAAGCAGGGGCTGAGCAGACAGTTCAGTCTATAACGCCCAGACCCTGGGATCAGGGCAGGGCATCAAACATTCATGCAGGGCTCAGACCCTCAAGCAGGGGCTGAGCACCAGTTCAGTCTATAAAGCCCAGGCCCTGGTATCAGGGCGGGGCAACAAACACTCGTGCAAGTCAAATAGGCTCAGGCCTTTCGGCAGGGCCGAGCAGTAACAGTTCTAGGCTGTGGCCTCCTCAGGCCCAGGGAGAGGGGGAGTCTGCCACCCAGATGTTGGGTGGCGGGGGGGACGCTGGCTCTCCCACTCCACTGCGTCCCAGCCTGGGGCCCTAACAGTGGCAGGCAGTCTGCTGCTGTGTCAGTGGGGATCCTGGCCGCAACACACTGGCATTGGCTCTGGCAGTGTTGCAGCCAGACTGGGGTCAGCTACCCCTGTGCCACTTCCACTCTCCCCCTCATCGAGTACCTGAGTCGTCGTGGTGTCAGCAGAGGGTTCAACCACCATCGGTTCCTCAGGGTGAGTGTCCACGGGTGGGCTCAGCGGGTCCTTGGGGTAGGTGGCAAAAGGTAGACTTGGCTCCTCCTTGGGGTAGCTGGAGCAGGGCGGTCCCAGCCTGTCCTCCTGAGGGTAGCGAGCGTGGGGCAGGTTCGGTTCCTCCTCCGGGTAGCTGGAGCGGTGCAGGCTCGACCAGTCCTCCTCTGGGTAGCGAGCGCAGGGTAGGCTTGGCCAGGCCTCCCCGGGATAGTGAGTGAGGGGTAGGCTAGGCCGGCCGCTGCCTTCTGCTGCCTCCCCAGCGGGAGCTCGGTCGCAGATGTCCAGCCTTTCTGATGGCTGGCCCCTTACTGAGCTCAGAGGGCCTGCCTTTATATTTCGGGGTCGGCACTTGACCCTTTGCAGGGCAGGCTCAGAGCTCTGTAGCTCTGCCCAGTCCGGCCTCCAGCTGGGCTGTTCGTCCTCCGGGGCGCCTGGGCCGCCTCACTACACCCACTGAAAGCCAATGGACATTGAGTGCCTAATCCCCTTAGGCACCTTTGGAATCCCAGCCTAGATTTATTAGATAAATTTTTGTTGTGAATTATTCACGCGGCTGTCACCTTGGTCGGAATCATTGGCAGGTTCATAGGACAGGGCCCGTCTGCTAGAGCAGTGGTTCTCAAAGCTGGGCTGCTGCTTGTTCAGGGAAATCCCCTGGCGGGCCAGCCGGTTTGTTTACCTGCCGCATCCACAGGTTTGGCCAGTCGCGGCTCCCACTGGCTGCAGTTCGCTGCTCCAGGCCAATGGGGGCTGCAGGAAGCAGGGCGGGCTGAGGGATGTGCTGGCCGCCCTTCCCGCAGCCCCCATTGGCTTGGAGCGGTGAACCGCAGCCATTGGGAGCCACAATTGGCCAAACCTGCAGACGCGGCAGATAAACAAACCGACTCGGTCTGCCAGGGGCTTTCCCTGAACAAGCGGCAGCCCGGCTTTGAGAACCACTGTGCTAGAGGACATGCTCCAGCAGTGGTGGCCCAGGCAAAGGTGGTGAGTGACTCCTGAGTCCAGTGCTGGAAGGCTGTTGATCACCTCCTGGCAAGGGCTGAGCTCTCTCAACTCCCACTTACTTCAAGAACTGAATGTGACCAGCACCACACAGCAACAGGCCCTGTGTCGGAAGGAGAGAGTTGGCTGCACACTGAAAAGGTGGGATGGTGTGTGAATAGGAAAGGGTGTCACCACAGAAGACAGGAGTTTCAAATCAAAGCAGCAATAGAAGGTCATTACTTAAAAGCAAAGGTTTGAATGCATTTTGTCTTTCTTGAACAGATTGACAGCCAGAAGCTAAACTTCAGAGAGCATGCTAAAGCCCGTGTCGATCACGGGGCTGAGATCATTACGCAGTCACCAGGCAGGTCCAGCGTGCCTTCACCACGCAGACTCAGCAACGTCTCATCCTCTGGAAGCATCAACCTTCTGGAATCCCCTCAGCTTGCTACCCTCGCTGAAGATGTCACGGCCGCCCTTGCTAAGCAGGGCTTATGAATTTGCTCCATTTAGCAGTGTATGAAGTAATAATATTTAGACATGAGCTCTTGGCAGGAATGGGCTCAGAGCAGGTGTTACATTCATTCTTTACCATGTCTAAAATTAAGTCACATCCCAAGACTGTAGCAACCATACAATAAAAAAAAACCCCAAAATAATTAAATAGATGCAGAAATTGACCTGATCTCCATTTACAGCAGGAAGACACTGGCTTTACATGGGTATGCAATTGCAGTGTATGACATTGGACAATTATTGTTGCTCTGCTCTGTCTTGCATGGAGTACCATACTATGATAAAATGCATTTTTACCTTTCCATGTGCCTGAGGGCCATCCACCTCTTTCTGACTTGTTCCTATCCCAAGTTGCTCGTTTCACAGTTCCGTTGATGGGTGGGAGGAAAAAAAAAGTCGCCCATTGTAACTTATTACAGGTTAAATTAAACTGAAGAGCCTAGTTACCGCATGGGAAGGGCATATAAAGGAAATCAAGTTTAATTTTTAAAAGTGTTATTTTGTATAAATGGGTAGAAGGAGAAAGACTGGATTAAGTTATTAACGTTTTGGGGCCTGGATAATTATGTCAGTGTATAGCTGATTCCAATAAATTATTTAACTGAAAACTAAAAATAGTAGCTGAAAAACATTTGAATTGTGCTTGAGGAAGTGGCATTTTTAAAACAAAAACGCTGTTGAAAGGAAGCACTTCCATTTCAATGGGCTTGTGTCTGATTAGAATGTCGGTTAAGCGGCTAGATTTGTGTACACACTACCGGTTTCACATCCTTTCCATCTGTTTGATACAGTATTATAGATATATATATTTCTCTGTGGCCATTTGTGATACGCCCTCATATACTTGAATATTATACTTCTTTATTCACAGTATCTGTGTCTCTTGCACCCTTTGGTGTTGCAATTTTAGGTATGTAAAAGTAGATGTTAGCAGGGTTTTTTTTCCCTATTCAGAAAAAAATACATAAAAAGACAAAAACATTTAGCATGAAATTGCTTTCTGTAACAACTAAAAGCCGTGACCCTGTTTTAGTGTCAGATGCAAGTCTCTTCTGTGATGCTAGAAAAATTACTCCTTTTCCCCACCCTCCTTTTTTCACCAAGACTGATTTTGTGAGTTACAGATTTTAGAAAGAGGGTTTCCAAATAGGTGGGTTTGGATTCTGGATTTTTTTAAATCAAAAACAGTTTGGTTTTAGCTTTTTTTTTTTTAAACTTCTGTAGCAACAATGAATGTTGGATTTATTTTACTGATTTTTTTTTCTTTTGCTAAAGTTGAAAAAAGTATTTGGATGTCATTCCATACCTTCAGTAGTGTCTTATGTGTACACTCAGGCACTCTGGTAGTATAGCAGCAAACACTGTAGAGATGCCAATAAATTGTAATTAATAAATTAAATAGATAGATAAAATGAACTCCCTAGCCTGGATCACCAAGGTGACTGAATAGATAAATAGGGCATCTTTCAATCTCAACGAAGAAGCAGCAAGTGTATGTTGACTATAAAAAGTATAAGAAAAGTGTGCATAAACTTGCAGAGAGACACATAAACATCAGATCTAATGGAGTTACTTGTGAGAACTCCAACAACATTATGGACACTAAGAAAACACTGCTGAAGGTAATACAGTGGTATTACTCATCAGTGGATAACAAATCTGCTGATGTTATGTACAGTAGATATTATAAAATGACAAATTTACACACTTGCAGATTGTTGGCTCTCTTCCTTTTGAAATCTCTAGCTAATCTTTACGCTGTCAACTGAGCTAGACATGAATTGTGTATTAAGTCAACTTTGTGTATTGGAAGTTTTTGAGTACTCTGTTCTTTTTATTGTGTGTGTGTGTGTGTTGGGGATTGATATGAAAAGAATATAGAGATGATGTTTGTATCTGTTCAGAAGATTCTTATAATTAATAGCAAGGGATTCCACAGAATTAAATTCATAGTATTAAACTGCACAAATACTAAAGAGTAAATCTTCAGTGTGGTGAATGGAGATTTTGGCCAAGCAGTTGTTCCCGGTGGCATTAAGATGAATTATATGGCTCAAACTCCATGCACCTTACTGAAGATGAACTCCTAAATAGCCCCACACATCAATTCCGCAAAAAGCTTTTTCACACTCTAAAGCACGGAATGCTGTGTGTAAGTCAGTTATTTTATACAAAAGACAGGGAGTTTAGCAACCATGTTAAGTGCATCAAGAGGATTCTGATTTCTGCCTTGTAATTGCTGTACTGTTGCTTAGAATAACCAATGGGAATTTACTTGGAAATAATGTTTGGTGTGATCCATAAAAATGTTTTGCCATTGTTTAAGAAAAACAAAAGGAGGAGGAAGAAGAACAGTATTTTTGATCATGTTGCTCTCCATCAATTAACGCAAATGCACCTTGCAGTGTTTTTATTATGCCTTTTGCCAATGTTAGGAAGAGCCTAAGGTACTCCTGAGCCTCAGCTTCACTGAAGTTGAACAAGCTGGTCAGAACAGTATTTAAACTGTGACTCAAATACTTTTTATCCTGCTTTTCAATAACCAAAAAAACCCACATTCTGTAGATGGTGAAGTTTAGTTATTGCACATACACGTCCAAAGTCAGACTGATGTAACACACCAAGTCATTTACTTCATGCTTTGAAATGAGCTTTCTTGTCTTAATTCAAGCAAAGTCCTTCTAATCAATAAATGTCCTTCCATAGAAAGAGTTCTAGAACTTTTGTGAGGAGCTAGATGAAGATAAAAGAAACCAAGAGTTTATGTTAAATAAAATGTGAGTTACGTTACACAACTCTAGATATTCACTGAAAAAGCTCATAAGAATCTTAACTTCTCAAGAAGAGTGTCAGTTTAAAAACTTTGCAAGCACTGGGTGGCCATTTTCCAGTTTTCTGGAACCCACGTCTTTAACAGTTCTAGTCTATTGGCAAGTTTAGCCAGTCAGTAACATCTAAGAGCCAACTTCTCTCTATTTGTAATAGTGAATAAACAGAAAATTTAAATTAAGCCAAATCGGATAGTCATGGGAGAGACAAAACTGAGTATATTTGTTGAGTGGTAGGACAATGGAAAAGGCACTCTGGGTGTCTCTGCATCTGCAAAATATCTGTTTCTATGTAATCCTAGGCAAGAAGAAATCCAGTAAAAGTTGAGCAGATCTTGGTCCAGCTACTATGAAGGAGAAACTAACAATGATGAGGATACTCCTGTGTCCACTAGACAACACATATTTTCACTGTACAGCAGTAAATGGTATTAGCCAGCTAACACTATCTTAATGTACAGTAGCAACATTTCTTTCCTCATTATGACTGCTTGCAAATATATATAAACTGGCCTATCTACACAACCCAAAGGGAGTTGAAAGGCTGTCTATGTGGACTACTGTATATGAGAAAAGTTTTTGCTGGGCTGGACCAAAATATTTTCTGAAAATCAAGTATGAACATCCCTTCAAAGACAGATGTCTTTGAGTGTAGATCACTTTTGTTATATAAAATGAAGCAGATAGAATTTTAGCCTAGGTGTGTGTAGAGCTCACTCGCTCTTAGTAATCTCACTCAAGCAATGCCCTCTGCAGGAAAATAATTTACTTTAAGCCTTGGAAAGGTCAGGCAAAAAAGCCACTTCAACTTTAGCAAAGAGAAAAAAGAAACAAAAAAAAAAAACCAACCATACTCTGTATGCTGGGATTTGGAGGAATACAGTCTGCTGTTACAAACCTGTGTTTTTTCTGATAATTCTAGAGCCTGTTACCATAAAGAGACATTTCTTGAATGGCTGGTGGTAGTTAGTTCATGTTTTTCAATCCAATTTGCAATTGTATTTGTCGCTGTATAGTGATTGTTTTGCAAAATAAAATTGCTTGTCATCTAACCACTTGTATCTTTTATTTGTGATGCACATTATATCCCCATCCATTCACTGCGTATCATTGTACTGCTTTTAAGAAAATATAAAATAACATATACCTACTAGCAATGCATACAGTCAGTCTTAAGCCAAGTCAGAGCAGATGAAAGATGGCTCTCACTTATTCTCCAATATTTCTTGCCAAAGTACCCAGCTTTACAGCCAGCACATCAGTCTTTAGGGAAATATTTCTCCGCTTCATATGAATGAGTTATTTTCTTGTTTATCCTGGATTTCTAGCCCAAATATGAAGTTTAGCATGACTGTGGATTGAACAGTTAGGTTCCCGAGATAAATAACTGACCTCATGAGTAAATCAACTTTCCTCTGTTCTTCAAATTTTTTAGACTGACTTTAGTACTTTTGAAGATGTCTCTGGAGGCTGAAGTCATCTATTGCACCCCAGAACAGGTACAGCACAGACAGTGGCTTTACAAATGTCCCTGTACTGCCCCTCTTGTGTACCTCACTCCTGATTTGGAAAGAATACCTGTAGGAGAGAATGGATAGGTTCCATCTCTAACTCTCTTAATCCATGGTGTGTCTGCCAAGGGTATATATTAGTGCCAAGCATGATGGTATTTTTATTCTATAAGAATGTAAGAGCTTCCATACTGGGTCAGACCACGGTCCATTTTGCCCAGTATCCTGTCTTTGACAGTGGCCCATACCAGACCTTCAGGGAGACTATATAGAACAAGTCAATTATGAAGTGATCCATCCCTGTCTTCTGCTCCCGACTTCTAGTAGTCAGAGTTTTAGGATCACCTCAAGCATGGGGTTGCATCCCTGACTTTCTTGGCTAATAGCCATTGATGGACCTATCCTTCATTAACTTACCCAGTTATACTATGCACACTTGCCCCCTGGGAACTGGAGTGAGAACTGTCAACATGTTCTATGAGCCATGTTTCTTTACAAAGTAAACAATGACATGGGGGTCCTCAGATGGTCTGTTGAGAAGAAAAGTCCAATAATGAATTTGCCCTTAGTGGAACCCTCAGCCCATCATATATTCCTAGTTGTTTGTTTATTTAGATATCAGCCTTATTCAATCTCCACACCAAAGCTCACTCATCTTTATCAAAAGGCCGAAGTTGCTACATGCCACCATAAATCATCACCTTGTTTTCTTTTGCAAATGCTTACAGAATACACATCTTGGGTTGGAGGGAAGAAGAAAGAGAACCCCCCACAGTTTAAATATGTTTTGTTTCCACACCATGAACGGGACTCTCATAGCCAGTTGGGCATCAAGAAGTCCTGCAGGTTTCCTTACCCAATCCCGCAAATGGAATTTGTTCTGAGGAAGAAGATATGGAGAGAGGTGAGTTCTACGTAATGAAAGGAGGACGCTATCTTCAGTATACTTCCCTACATTACATACTCTTTGGGCTAAGAACCAGGTCATCCACCTTCCTGAGCTTTTGACTTGTATAAGGAAAATGTCCATCCTGCAGCAGATGGATTTGTCTCTTTACTTCACTGCCCTAACATGACATTTGTAGCTGTTATTACTCCTATCTTAACTCAAGTTTTACGCTTGATTCTGCAAAGCTGACTCTCATATCGTTGCTTTATATTCTGTGGAACTTCTTATATGAGTAAGGGTAGTAGGGTCAGGCCCTTACATTGCAGAAAGACTGAGATAGCCCATCCAATCACACATTATTAGTATTGACATTTATTACAAACAATAATTTTTGCCAAGATGTTTCTCATTTAAAACATCTTTTCCCCCATCACTATTATTTGAAATAAAACTCTTCAGAATCATACCACTGAAATCTATTTCCTTACCAAGATAACAACTGCTCCCTCCTGCAGGAAAAAAAACAACATGGCACAGGGCTGAAGGGATGAAAATCTCCATAAGGTTCTCCTGACTCCAATTGGTACTGATTTCTCTACTGGGGGAGGGGCAGGGATAGCACTCCCCAGAATAAATCACATGCCCTACCTTCAAAATCTTGGAACATTGGGAAGCAAGGATCATCCCAACAGAGAACTCATGTCTGGCTGCCTCTCTGCCACCAGCCACTGCACCCTTTGTCTGCCAGCACAGATACAACAGAATTACCCCATTTGAGCGTCATCAGCTGGCACTTGCCCTAGAACACCTATAAAGGCAGATCTCCCTCAGAAGGCGGGACTGCAGGAAGCTGGGCTGTATTACCTTTCTAAAGGAATATTTGCATCATTAGTGCTGGGATAACAGGCACTCTGTCCTAGCTGAGTCTCTGTCCTCCCTACTCCTCTCACAGAGCCACCAATCCCTTGGTGCAGCTTGGAGGAAGGGGAAGACAGTGAGCCAACCTTCTATGTTGAAGGGATATGGTCCATGAATGAAGGGATCCCCTCCACCATCAGATCATGAGGGCATGATCTGCTGCCAAATTATTTGTGTCTTCCTTGAGCATACTCCCTAGTTTGTTGGGATGCTCTGGGCACAGAGCAGCTAGCATGGAGGGTATTTTTTAAATAGAAAAACAAAGAGTATGGCAGCACATGGCTTTTGAGGGGGGAAACATTGCACAAACTTTACTAACACAATAAATGAAGGAGCCACTGTCTCCTTTTAGTGCCCATTAGCTAATAAAATGCTATGGATGGACAGTCTGCAACCTGCCATGGATCTCAACCCCTAGTCTCAAGGAAGAGTCAAGCCGAGAAGTTCAGGAGTGAAGACATGACTTGATTCTCCACTCACATCAGTGCAAATCAGAAATAACTCCATTGCAGTCAGTTGATTTACATCAGTGTCAGAGAAAGGAGAATCAGGCCCAAAGGAAGTAGGATGGTTTTATGTTAAAAGCAAAGCTGGAATTATAACCCATCAGGACACAGCACCAGGAGTAAATCTAAGGCCCAGATGCACCAGAATGCCAATGGGATGCACCGGCATGAACTGTCCTGCCTTCTGCAGCTTTCGCCCTCCTTCCCTTCCCCATCATCCCACTGGGGCACCTGAGGGCCTGAGTGCGGATGACACTGAGATGCTGAGACCCTGTAAAGTGACTGCTTAGACAGGTCACTAGGGGGCCTTTTGGGAGAAGTATAAAAGCTGGCAGGCAGGACAGGAAAGCCCAGTGATTCTCCCTGAGTTTCTGTGCTCTGCTGCTCGGGCCCGTGCCTGGTCTTTGTGACTCTGTGCTCAGGGGAGCAGAATAAGGCACCCTGTTGATGGGTCAGTGGCTGAGGCAAAGGGAGCATGAAGGGAAGAGGGTGGCCTGGAGAGTAGCACAGCTCCTGAGGAAATTACCTTGCCCCAGTGGTGTGACCTGGTGTGGGAGAATCCCTAGTTTGAGAGGAAGAACTGGGGGGGACCTGAACAACACCGCTTAGGCCTGTTAAAAGAAACCACCACTGGGTGGGTGTTTGGGGCGGGGGGCAGAGACCTGTTCAACAACTACTCAGCTGCAGCTGGGGGAGGGGGAAGCCACACTCCTTTCTGGCCTGTGCCCTCTTTCCCCTCCATTGACTGAAGCAGCTATGTAGAGGAGAGCCTCACTTGCTCTGTGAACCCCTTCGTCTCTGTGCTTGCTATGGATGAGGGCAGGCGAACAGAGACTGGCCCCAGATGCTGGTGATCTATTTTGCTCACTTCCACTGCTGGGTGTGAACATGTTTAACCAGGAAGCCTGGACCTGCATTAGGAATTATTAGACACATGCAGGCTACTGGAGCTCACTGACCTTCTAGGAATGGCATGGCATGGCCCATGCCCACTTCCCTGCTGCATTACTATCTCCAGTAGCTGCTCTGGTCATCCTAAAAAGGGACCTCCTTGTTCCATTTCAGCCATTTGACTGGATGGCCTAATGTGAGGCCATATCCTGCAGGGCTTAAACTGATAATAGTGAGAGTTTCACCTCCATGAGGCATGGAAGAGGCATGCAGGATCTAGGCCTCGGGCGAGCCATATGGTTATTAGATTTGCTATAAAATAAGTGTGCTATTATTCGTGTTCAGCTCTAACTTCCTAAGGGAGAAAGGTAGCTAGTCTGCTTCTTAGATTTGTATTAAAGTTTATTTTGCAGCACTTTATTAAACATCTTAACTGTACCCTGAAGTCCACAGCTGCTTTAGCTTTGCTTTATAACTAATATCCTTTAACATGGGATCACCATGCTGATCCTACCTTATTGTGGCTCCAAAGCACTCCTAGTCTCTGCATTAAAATAGAGACCCAGACTGGATAGAGTATTCTAGTCCCTCATTATATGGTGCCCTATAAAGCTTAAAATAACACTTTTGAATGCCTCAGACTGTAAAGCAGTCTCTTATTTGCCTTTTGACTGCAATGGACAGATGGTGGGGAGTCACCGTAATTCCTAAATCCTCTTTTTACTACACTGAGCCCTCGTCCAGACTAACCCGCGGCATCGGCGGGTTAAAATCGATTGCTCGGGGATCGATATATCGCGTCTAGTCTGGACGCGGTGTATCGATCCCCGAGCACGCTTACATCGATTCCGGAACTCCATCAATCCGAACGGAGTTCCGGAATCGACGCGGAGAGCCGCGGACATCGATGCCGCGCCGTCCAGACTGGTGAGTACCTCGATTTTAGAAATTCGACTTCAGCTACGTTATTCTCGTAGCTGAAGTTGCGTATCTAAAATCGATTTTAATTCCTAGTCTGGACGTGGCCTGAGTGAGCTACATCACTGAAGTTCAAACTCCCTTTGTTTTTAGGCTTAGAGATTATTTAACCAATAGATGTTCAGAGACCAATGCTTGCCTGAGTTGCTTGGTGATCTTAAGGAAACTTAAGTGGGAGGGAAGAATCAGCCTGATGCAGCAACAACTTCAAGTTTGCCCTCCAAGCTAAGCATATTCTCACCATAGTAAAGATGGCAAATTCCACAAGGCTGGTTTTTCCAGAAAGTTCTATTCTACATTGTCTTCTAAACTCCTCTGATGGTGGTTAAACTGCTTATCTGTGCCCTGTAGGCCTGCTCAGAGCAGGATTAGATGAAATGGTGCTTATGACCTCTGTTGCTGCTTGGAGCCCTGTCTACACTAATGCTCTGACAGTGCTACCAACTGGGGGGTAGCAACAGTAAAATTCTATCAGAAACATCCCAGTGTAGATATGCTTGTGGATGCCTGAAGCTATGCTTCTGCGTGGTAAACATGAAGGAATTAAAGCGGGCAGTCAAACACTCATGTACTAGAACTTCAGAACCCCTGGACAGGACTGGGTTACAGCCCACATGGCACAAGGTTCAGAAATAAACATAACGAAGCTGCTCTGCACAAGGCAGTAGAAGCCATTAATCATCTACTGAAAAGAAGAGCTAATGTTAGCAGCATGCTTCAGCTGTGGGAAACATCCTCAGTGAAGGAATCAGCACTGAGAACAAAGACTGTGGATGAGGCTAAAGAATCCTGCTTTAAGCAGGTAGAACTAAAGCAATCCCTGAGTGCAGCTGAAGAGATTTCTCTTGGCACTGTCAGGTGAGGAGCAGTGATTAGCTAGGCACTTCAATTAGCAATCCCTTCTTCTCTTGCTGGCCTAATACCTTATTTTTAATAGTACATGGTATGTGATTATACCTTAAGCAAGTGGTTCTCGACCCTTTTTGGCCCAGCTAGAGTGACCAGATGTCCTGATTTTATAGGGACAGTCCCAATTTTGGGGTCTTTTTCTTATATAGGCTCTTATTACCCCCTACCCTCATCCTGATTTTTCACATTTGCTGTCTGATCACCTTAACCAGGACACACTTGCACAGAAGGCCCTAAATGGAGTGAAACCGCTGCTATGCCAGGGGGGCAGACAACTGAGCAGCTGCACAGAGAAAGTGTCTCTCCTGCCCATGGCAGAGCTTCGCTGTATGGTGCTGCTTGCAGCAGCAGTGTGGGGTGGGAAATCTGGTGGCCTTGAGGAAGACTCAAGGGAATAGATAATGCATTTTATATTGTATAGCAATACAGGTGTAGTCCCTTGTGTCTGGAAGGGAGTTATGGTGGACATGCAGAGTCCCAGTTGCTACTGTACAACACTACAAAAGGAAGTGTTGTCTAGTGGTTAGGGCACTGGACTGGGACTCTGGAGGTCTTGGCTGTCCTCCTATCCCGCTGTGTGATCTTAAGGATGTTGCATTACCTCATTTTCCTTCCCATCCTTTATCTGTCTGGCAGTGCTTCTATGTATCTGAACAGTGCAAATTGCAATGCAGGCCTTACTTTTGGGGAAGGAGCTACTAGGCTATAAATAACAGATCAACACAGCCCATGATATGTAGTAAATGCAGTGGAGTAGGTGGGATTCTGTTCTGTCTTAAGCCACCAGATTGGAAAAAGGCATTTTTCCCTACCCCAAAGCATTCCTTAGAGTCCCTAAGCCAATCCTGTTACTTCAGCTGTGTAGTGGCAGGAGGTGGCTTAACATGCCCTTCACAATCTAGTTGAATGAGGTTCCAGCTGTGTTCTCTTGCTGTTACCCCAGCCTCTTCTGGCTACCTTGAATTATGATAAGAAACCAGAATTGGTTTTTTGGCCCTATGTGGGGAATTACCTCAGTATCTGACATTACATAGGTGTTCCCTATGCAAAGTGACCAATCTCCAGAAGAGCTTCTCAGTTAGGGCCCAAAACAAATGGTTAGACTTTCAAAAGAGCTCAGCACTCTTTGAAAATCTGGCCCTAATGGTGGGTTCTGAGCACTTGAAAATGTAGCACTGAGGCCTCTTGAAAATATGAGCCAAAATGTGGGGGGTTTCTGCATGTCCTGAGAATCATACTATTCAGTTATACCAACCAAAACTCACAAGATATTTAAGTGCAACCTCTGCAGTGTATTAAAAAGAGACTAGTGACCTGTTGGCTTGTGATGCTATTAGACTCCTCAGTGTATTATGCTGTGACACCCCATGTAACTCATTTACTCGTCTCCTGTTCTATAAGCCTACTGAATATCTCTATCTTGTGCTCAAACAAATTATTCAGGTTGATCCTATTTCCTGTGACTGCCATAAAACACAAGTAGGTATCATAGCAACTGCATGCCACTTTGTTCTGATTTGTTTCCTGTATGTCTAAGCTGCAAAACAGCACCAGAGAGAGCGAGAGACTCCCTGGGATATAAAGGCATCTGTGGAAACAACCTTTCCCCTTAATACAGAGATCTTTCTAGATATTTAATCACTGACATCTATCGAGCTGAGTCACTTCTCTTTTTTAAAAGCCAAGAGGAAGACTGGCTGTTAAGGAAAGCCGGGGTGAGTCTGATGAGGCATTTCTTACTGGGGCACCATCTTGTTAGTATGTAAGTACAGCCAAATGGTGGCTGTTATTGTGCAAGAGAGCCCCAGCCGTGAGAAGATAATCGATGGATTTGATTATCCTATACAAGTAGGATAAAGGTTAATAGAAAATGTGTTCCTAACTTGCAGTCTGTTTCTCTCCTGTTAGTTGCCATTTCCCCAGCCAGGGAACCCCTGCAGAGCAGAGGCTGCTGTAAATTGCAACAGGGACCAAATTGGTCTGCAGCTACTCCAGAATTGGGGAATGACATAAAAAGCATAAAGCCACCCTTGCCCTCTCTTCCTTAGTCTTGTGCTGGTTACAACTTGGCCAGACCAGAGAATCTTCACCTAGATCTGAGATCCTTGGCCTTCTGAAACTTCTTACTCACTGTTCCTTTTGCACCAGCAGATAGGAATCTCTGTGTTTTAAAATCCTCTATTTATGCTGACATTTCAGATTTCTTCCACTGGTTTGAGATTCCCAGTACTTAAAATGGCAAGTATGGTAGAACAGGTAGTAGAAACTTTACAAGTTTGCACAGGTAAAGAGCCAGATACTCATCTGATATAATTGGCACAGGTCCACTGAAGACAAAAGCTGCACGGTTTACACCAGCCGAGTATTTGGCTCAAAGTTGTGTGAACACATTTGTGGCATATTTGGAGCATAAACTGTACAATTAACCTTTTCAAGCTGTTCTACTTGCTTTTATGTCTAGTGCTGTGGTTTGTTTTTTTTTAAAAAAGAAACCCTAGTCTCTTTAAATACTGTAGCTTGTCTGGGGAATTCATCCAGTCTCTTACATCAATTAGCCTACTTGATATTGGGTTTATATACTTTAAAAGACATCTTTCCCACTGGCAAGAGCATATCTTGTCTTGGCAGGGCATAAGACAGTTGAGATCAGCCAGGTTGTCCCAGTTCTTTATCCCACTGTTGAATCTGGCTTGGGCAGGGTAAAGACTTGTTGGTGATAGGCTCTGTCTGCATCACTACCTCCTTGAGGATGTCCATTACAATTCTTCTATATTGTCTTCTTGAGTGCTGTCATGTGACAATGCAAAGCATTGACATCACTGAACCAGGAACTTAATATTGCCCTTAAAACTTCTCTGCCTTTTCCTAGAAACTTCCACAGCCCTCTCCTTCCTGGCGTGCTGTCACACTTTTAGAGAAACAGGAGACTTATTGTCATCCTCTATCTCTTTTTAAATGAGAACTAACATTTGTAGCAAATTACAGTTCCAGATTCTCCACTGGCCTCATCATTCATCCAGGTCTATTCATCCTCAGATCCTAAAGAGTTCTGTCCATTTCAACTGGACTATACCTCTAGTATCTGATAGACTCCTGCTTTTGAACCCTTCTCGACAAGACCATCTCCCTTCCCTAAGGCAGAAAAGTCACATGCTCAACATCCCACTTTTTTTGTCTGTTCTTAGAACCTTTATCATTTGTTATGGTATAGAATCTCATAGAAAAGCTATGCATAGTGACAATAGCTGGTGTAAAAGACTCTTTCTTGGTAGCCAGAGTAGACCTGAAATAAGAATTGAACTCTCACTAAACCAGGGATTTTCTTCCACTTTTAGCAGGGCTAGTTATCCTAGTTTAAGTTTGAGTAAGACTCAGATTTCATTCTAACAGCCAAAGATGGTGAACTTGATTTGCCAGCTTTCAGCCATGCATCCTTTAAGGAGGGCCACTTATGACAAATATTTGTATAAGGCTGGTTGCATTGTCTATGGCTGCTGAGATGCAGACTGTTACCAGAGCTAATGTGAGATCTTTCTGTTGTAACATTCTCTGAGCATTCTGTGCTGCACTTTTCCCTAGTCTATGCTCTTGTGGGGACTGGAAGTAATATACTCAAAATGGTACCATATCCATCAAGTTATGAATTCAGGGTCTTATTGTCAGTGACTTCTTTAGAAAGGAAAAGACTGGTAAAGTAGTCACAGAAGACAGGGGCAGGATGGGTTGGTTCATTTAATTATCAGAGAATACACAGGTCTCAAACCTGATTCCCCCTTGTATATTGGCACTAGTGGCTATTTTTGTCCTAATCTCAATGGTGAGACTGGCTAGCCACTCAAAATGGCATCCACATATGCTTATATCATCCTGAGCCTCTAAGAATGTGGTTGATCCCATCACAAGGTCTAGTCTATGCCCCATGCTGTCACTAGTCTCTTGGGAGTGACCCCTTTAGTGTGCCAGCATCCACAGAGGCCACGGGACTCTAAGACTCCAAGCCTGGGCCTTCCCCTGTCTCTCCCCATGGCTCCCTGCAACAAATCCAAATCCTTCTGTAGGAGGTGTTTACTGTGCCCCTCTTTTTTTACAGCAACATAGGCAGCCTTTACAAAACAAGGTAACCATTTATTAGTCACCTGGCATCTGAGTCTCTAGGTTAGCGCAGAAGTTGTTAAGCTATAGTTCACTCTGGTCAAACCAGTGCCACTAGGAGCTAGCCAAGCTGTGATGAACTCCATTTCTGACTCTCCCTACCTATTCCTCCTTTTTGTCTCCCCCCAGGTCCAGGCTTCTGAGTCCCTCAAAAGAGGCCACCCTTCTTCTGGTTACCTGACTGACACCTTGTTCTTCTGCTCAGTTCCCGAGTCCTACCCTACTGGGGTTTCCTGCTGTTCATTGCTCAGTCACTGGGATGTCTTTGTCATTCTGAACCCTCTGTTGGATTGAGATAGTTCTTTAATGAACTTGTTAATTCCTTACAGACAGACAGACACACACCCCTCCTGCACTGTTCCAAGAACAACATTAATCCTTTTGCACCTATATGGCAGCAATGCAATGTACAGAGGAAAACTGAGGCATGACTAGGATTCATAAAAATATATTTTTAAAAACTCCTTCTTGGTCACAGATCAACTGGGCTCCTTGGTAAGGTGAGCGAATGCAAGGACTACACCAGGCTTAAATCTCATCAAAACTATTGGCAATCTCTGACACCTAGGGGGCAGGGCACCTTATGTAGGTCATAGAGCATAAGCTACTTGTATTGTTTATCACAAGCCTGAACTTATCATGATCCTGCGGGTAGCTTGTGGCCTCTTTTCTTGGTGTACCCTTCCTGGGAGTTGTGAGCTCTAGGCTTCTCTGAAAATCAGGCCATTTTTATTTCAGTCCCCCAGCTTTGAGAACTGTAGTCTATATTACCTTGCACTTCTAGAGCACCTTTCAACTGTAGGCTTTGAATCTCTTTATATATTTAGCCTCCCAAATGCTCTATGAAGTAGCAGATATGGATAGGCTTGGCCAAAGGAAAGTTTTTACAAAACTAGTGCCATTACAATGAAGGAGGCAGGGTGCCTCGTTAGCCGCTGCAGCAGAGCCAGCAAAAAGACACTGCACGGAAATATTGCAGAACACACATCATTTCATGACAGCATCCCATGCAGCTGTAGAACCCAGCATCTCTTACAGTAAGTAGGAATCTTTCCTGAGGCCTCTCAGCACATCAGAAAATAAAAACCTACGGACAACAGAGGTAGTTTGGATTTCAAGAATCTGACCCCCTTGTACAAGTTGGAGTATGGAAACTCTCATAGCAAACAGGGCTGCTACTAGTTTCTCTGCCCCCATCTTGCCTGAGTCCCTAGAGAGTACTTGATCCATGACTCAGAGACTATCTTCTTCTGAGGGGAATCTACCATCCTCATTAAAATATGGACTAGCCTTACCAAAAGTAAAGAAAAAATCATTCTTTGCTGGAGTCCTTGCAAGCAGCCGCCCACTGTAATCTTCCTCCCCCAAGCAAACTAAACTTAGAAGCTCCCAGAACACTCTTTAGCAGCCAGTCTCCTGGCTCCCTCTGTTAGAAAAGGGTTGTGGCATGGTGCATGACACCCTCCTGTCCAAAGACAAGGGCATAAAGTCATATACATCCTGCTGGATGTCTGGCATTTGGTATTGTTGGTCACCAAATTTCTGCAGTCCTATCTCCAAGAAAATGCATGAATGAATGGTTTGGGTCCAAACCACGATACGTTACAGGCAACTATTCTCCACCTTCGATGTCCTTGCCTGCAAAGTCCCACAAGGCTAAATCTTCTCCTTTACCACATTCAGCATATACATAGAACAAGTGTGTCAGTTAGTGAGGCAGAACAGGCTGAAGTGCCAGCGTTACACAGCTGGCACACACATGTATATCTCCTTCATATCAAGTACAAATAGCAACCATATTTCCCACCCTGCCAGGAATGGTGGGGCTCAGGCTTCAGCCCTGGGGTGGTGGGTAGCAGACTTAAGCCATGCAGCAGCAGGCTCCATCCCCTAGCTGTCATGTTTTGGCCTGCGGCCCAAAGCTCACCACCCCATCCAGGCCTCGGCTGCCTCTCCTGCCCCTTCCCCAACACCAGCCCCTGCTGTTTCCCTACCCATGTCCCCATCCAACACTTAATTTGTCCGCTGGCTTGCCAGAGCCAAGTCAGGCTGTTGTGAAAAGTGATGTTTGTGAATATCACTTTTCACTTCTATTATTTTTTAAAAACTGTACCTAAATAAATTACAATGATTTGGACATGGGGATAGGCATATTTCAGTTAATTGAGTATTTTAGAAAAAACTGTCAGACCCGCCGCCAGCAGGAGCTGGTGGCCGCAATCAGAGACCACCAAAAAACTTCTTGTGAGACCCTCCGCCTTAAAGCACCATCATAAGGGAACAGGTAAGTGACTCATTCCCTCCTCCTCCTGCCCTACAAACAACCAAGGGCCTATAGAACAAGGCTCGCCCTTTTTCAGGCCCTGCTGCACCACAAACTTGAGCCCCCACCCGTCTGTTCTTGCCACCGACGGATGTCCCGCAGGGTGAGGACCCCTCTCCGGCACCTTTTTTGGCAGTTACCCAGCGGGCGCCTCGGAGGGGGCTGCACAGGGTTATTCCTCGCAGGGGCAGAGACCTGCAGGGATGGGGGCGGAGCGGGACGCTCTTTGGGAGAGACTGGACGGGACGCCTCAGCCGCGCTCCCGCCCTGGGCGGGCTGGGGACGGTTGCACCCGCCACAGGTGGTGCTTAGCCCAGCCGCGGGTGAGGGCCCGGGGGCGGCTGGCGGCAGCAGCCCTGGCGCTGTAGGCGAGCGCTGCCTTCCCTGGGGCCCCGCTGGGTGGGTGGCGCCCGGCTCCCCGCCGCGGGCTGGCGCTGGGCGCTGTCCGCCGAGGGAGGTGCTGAAGGCCGGGAGGAGGCGGACACCGTCGCTCGCTCCCGCCCCCGCGTCCCTGCCTGCTGCAGCCATCTTGCGCGGCGGGGGAAGCGGGGCGGCCGCCGCGGGGGCCGCGGGCTGGCGCGGGCCGGGCCGCCGCCGCTGCCATGGTGAAGAGGAAAAGCTCCCAGGGCCCGGAGCAGGAAGGCGGCCGCGGCGTCCCTCTGGCCATCCAGACCTTCCTGTGGCGGCAAACCAGGTGCGAGCGGGGCTGGGGCTGCGGGGGGTCCCCGGCGCGGCCCCCCGTCCAGCTTGGCAGGCAGGCCTCGGGGGGCCCCTCAGCGCTGCTCCCGCCGGCAGGGCTGGTCCTGCCTGGCGCTCTGCCCAAGTCGGAGCGCCCCTAGTCGCACGGGCTCCCCGGTCAGCGCGGGGCTGCAGGGGTCTGCTGGAGGAGTGGGATGCTGGATGAATACTGGGGGGGGGGGAAATGTAGGCGAATAGTATTTTTACACCCTCCGCCCCACCAAACAAACAAACAAACAAAACCAAAAAACCTCTGGTTGTCAACCTGTTAGTGCGATGTTTGTTTTTGTAGGGTCTCTAGTGTGTGTGTGTGTGTGTGTGTGTGTGTGTGTGTGTGTGTGTGTGTGTGTTGTTTAGCCCAGTGGTAGACTGCTAAGGCAAGCTTCCAGCTGAGGCCTGAGTTTGAGCAAATACTGTAGGATGAGGGTCCTAAATGGCCTCATCAACATCAAGGTCAGAAGGGACCATCATGATCATCTAATCTGACCTCCTGCACGGCCACAACCTCACCCACCCACTCCTGTAACAGACCTATAACCTCTGGCTGAGTTACTGAAGTCCTCATGTCTAACTACTTGTTGTGGGGTGGGTGGGTTTTCTGGTTAAAGCTTGTGAGGAAATAGAAGCCCCTAAGCAATTCAAATAGTTGTGTATTAGAGGAAAAGAATCATTAACACAATCTATTAGCAAACCACAGCTATTCAACTCATAATGTCTGTAATACTTAATATATTCTTACTCTCCTAAATACTTTGATAAACGGTAAATGTGACTACTAAAAAATACATCATTTGGATGAGTTAAAATGGCTGAATTCTTTTTACCTTTAAGGGAAGAAAATCATATTTTAAAAATGTCTTGCTTTCATATTGGTATTTGCATGGTATTTGTGAAAACCTTCTGTTTATGGAAAAGGTAATAACATTCTGTACAGTGCTTTCAACAGGTATCTGAGTTTCTCATGGCTTCGTTACTGTTTGTTACATGGGCTTATCTAGCCACTTAAGTAACATTGTTACACTGACAAAATAATTTAATTAAAATGACTCAATAAAAACATGCTTAATATGCATACCTATAACTACTGTTATGAAAACTAACTCTCTTGTTTTTGTTGTTTGTTGGATTTTTAGTGCATTTTTGAGGCCCAAACTTGGAAAACAGTATGAAGCTTCCTGCGTGGTATGTGGCTTTTTTTTCCTTAAACTCATCGTAGTTTACTGGTTTTATGCAGCATTGGCTAAATATGGAAACTTGATAAAAGCTTGAACTCAAAGGCCAAATAATCTCTGGTGTAAATCCACCTACATCAGTTGTTACCCCAGAGGTGGAAAACTGTTCCAAATACCTATGCAAAAAAAGTCAAACCAGACATGTAGCCCAAAATGCAATTAAAAGCATATCAGCTGAGAAATCTGTCATGTTCAAAGATCATTGTAAAGATCATTAGGCAGACAGCTTCAGTGAATTATCCACTGGAAACCCCATCTCTTTCTGCAAAGGATCATGCAAATTTAGAGCTTACTAGTGTGCAGAAGAAGGCTAGTGTCATATTCTCTGTAAACGTACACTTTTAAACTGCACATGCTAAATTTCATTTTCTATCATGCTGCCAAACTGTGTACTGTTTTAACTGGATCTGCCTTTTTCTGTGGTCCTCCATACATTTTGATAAATGAAACAATTCTGCTGACATTGACAAATATGGTCCATTTACTGTTACCTTCTTCCTCCAAATCAACAGGCTACATAACATGATCCTCCTCTAGTGCCCCCTGCCTTTTTTCACATCAGTCTGAGGAACATCAGCACCCTCTAACTCTGAGGGTATGTCTACACTGCAATTAAAAACCCGCAGCTGGCCTATGTCAGCTGGCTAAAGCTCAGACTAAAGGGCTGTCTATCTGCAATGTAGACATTTGGGCTTGGGCTAGAGCCCAGGCTCTAGGACCTTGCAAGGTGGGAGGGTCCCAGAACTTGGGCTGAAGTCTGAGCCTGAATTTCTACACCACAGTTAAACAGCCCCTTATCCTGAGCCCATGTCAGCTGCAGTCTAATTGCTGTGTAGACATACCCTTGATTTGTAAACAGGAAACTTAAGTTTTTCCCAAAACAACCTCTGAACAAACTCACCAAAGCTTTCTCTGCTATTGAATATAATGAAGACTGAGCACTAAATAATACTTTAAGCTTTTATGCTACCTTCCTGCTTGAGAGTGTGGTTTTTTGTTTTTAAATGTCACAATACTTTTCTGTAGAACTATAATCCTTTTTTGAGGTGGTGGAGATGGTGGTGGTGGAATGGAAGCGTGGAGAGTGGAGTGTCTTGTCTGTGGTCCCTTACCTTAGTAAATCAGTAGCAGAGGTAAAGTAGAATGCAGATCTCCTGATCTCTAATCCTGTACTTCAAACCACTAGGCCATGCTCCATCTCCACAGCATTAAACAGAGGTAGTTGTTTGTTTTTTTTTAAGTACTCCCAAGTACCAGGAACCTCACATCTTGTGGAATAGCATGAACATGCTGCTGAAGATGAGTATGAAATCACAACATTCTTGCATGTGATTTGAGTAGGGGGCTGTAAACAGTGTTTTAAGCACCTGAGAAGCACAGTTAGATGAGATAGGGTATCTCAGGCTAGTGTAAATGGGGCAAATACAGCATTATATGTGAGCAGGCTGTAAGCAGAGGGCATAAGGCCCTAAAGAGATGTCATGCTAAAAACCAGTCTTAAGCAAAACACATTTTGTACTCAGTGCCTCTTTGGATGGGGTGAAGGAGGGGCTTCAGGGACCTGAGCAGGGTGGATTGATTTAAATCACCAATTTTAATCTCTGTTTACATCAGCAAGCAGGAAATCTTGATTTATTTTTTAATCAATTTCAATCGTGTCTCTGTATTTGTAGTTTCTTAGTTCTCTTCCCAAAGAAAGGCTAATTCTCACTGGCTGATCAACATTTTAATGGTGATTGGCAACTAAATATAGTCTTTTTGCTGACCAGGAGAACACTCTATTGATATACATTTGTTTAAGCAATTATATAGCTTAATTTACATTTAGTTTTGCATTTAAAACTAACAGTTTCTGATAACTACTTCCTTGTTTAATTAAACAGTTTAGTATCGGTAGTTAGTTCAATTCATTATGTTCTTCAGGATTTTAGAACTAGCAGATATCCTCTCACATATAGTTTTTAGTGATAGATTGGAAGAGGGACACCAAACGTTGCAGCTTGTTCAATTTGATTCTTTAACTTTTGAGGGAAGTAGTCATTCCAATGAACTAGCTGAATAAACTGACATAAAGAAAATGTTCTCTCTGAAATTGCAGAAGAGGCTACTGCTGTCGAAAGCTAGTTCAGCACTTCACCAGACTCTGGTTCCAGGTGCCTAGCCAATGACCTCCAGCTGTTCAGTGGCTTGGCTTTCTTGAAAACTTGGCTACAAACATGTACCATTAATTTTTGTTTGTATTTATCTTAAATGACTTTAGAATATAATAAATCAGGCCTCATCAAAGATCGTCAGTTTCAAATGTAATTAGGTTTATTTTTTAAATAAACAAACCTGTTTAACAAATGTTTCTTTCAGTCCACACTGCCCCTGAGGTCCTGGCTCAGCTACTCCTACCCCTTGTTACTGGTGGCAGCTGAGTCTCTTCCTCCAGAAGGGTGCTGGGGACTTCCTAAAGAACCCTTCCATTGGAGGACCCCTGGACACTTGGTAATCCAGAGAGGTAGGATTGCTGGGGGTCACATGCCCCCAAAGTCCTGGCTGTGCAGTGGTTGAGGTTGGGGCTTAGCCAGCACTATGCCTGCTTGTGCTATTGGCAGCAGGTAATTATTATCTCTCTTTCACTCAGACATGAAAGATCATGTGACTTGAGTAATGTTATACAGGAAGCCTGTGGCAAAGCCAGTCCCAAAAGCACCTGTATCATCCCATCTGGTATTGTAGCCCTGTGATTAGCCTTGCTCTGACAGAATGTGTGTAAACTTCAGGTGTAAGGAGCTAGCTGGTCCCTATAAGAAAGTGCCTAAGGAGATGCAAAATACTGCGGAGGAAAATAACCACCAGACCAGAAGGTCACTAGGGAACAGGGTGAAGATAGAACAGTGATGGTATGAACAAACTCAGAACAGGTTGTTGGCACATAATAGATGGCCTCAAAAGGAAAGTCATAATGTAAGTGACCGTGAGGGAGCAGAGCATTCACCAGGAACAGACTCAACATTGCCTACAATTCTGCAGTCGCTATAATCAGTTCATAATATAAGCTTTCAATACAGTTTTCCAGATTGCCAACTCTGCGAATGTTCCTTTCCTTTCTGTAATTCAGGTAACAGTGAAGCCCTTAAAATGTGTCAGTCTGCTGAGAATAGTTGGTCAGGCTACCTTTTGAAATTTCTTACTAAGGCAAAGTTACAATAAAATATTCACATACTACATCATACATCAGTTTTATAACTTTTTCTGGATCTGGTTAATATTCAAAGAACCTGACTGCAGAATCTGACAGGTGAGCCACCCTCCTGTGTGTTTATTGAAAAGGGTGATAACATTTCTAAATACCTGTCTTCTTGTTGGCACTTCTCTTGTGTACATAATTGGTATGAAAACTTTTCTATTACAAAGATAGTCCATATCTTAATACATCACAGTTCCATAGGAGGAAGAGTTACATTTTTCCAGTAATATAAAATACAATGTTGAGCTACTAACAATAAAGAAGAAATTAATTGGTTCTGTTTAATATGTAGATCCTCTCCTGGAGCATTAAGGAAGTCAAGGGGGCTCTAGGATACTGGCATTTTGTCATAAAATGAATCTCTTTAATAACTTCTTCCCCAGACCATCTAATTCCTGGACTTAACCTCCATGTGTGCAAGTATGTACTATTTTCCTTGCAGTGCCTCCAACTGAGCAACTCCCTGGTAGCAAAAATGTGCCAGATCTTAACTAGACTCAAATGCTATCTATACAGCAATTTATAAATATTTCCTTTATGAGCTACACATATTGAAGATGTATATCCTGTTTCCCATATAGAGACCCACTCCTCTATATCAGGTTTTTTTTTCCAATTCCCTGTCTCATCTTTTCATCTAGGTCGTCTTTTTATCAACATCTTTTTCAGTCAAAATTGATATGTATCTTAAAAATCAAACCTTTTTTTTTAGCTTGCTCCTGGTTGATTGAACTCCTTTAATGAGGTTAAATGTCTAGAGAGAGCTGCCTTGTATCCAGATTTCACAATAAAATGTTTGCCTTGTTAAACACAAGATCTTTATATAATTTTAGTATGTCATTATTACATATCTTTTGGTATGATTTCAAATCAGGATCCAGGAACAACTGTTTGATTGGAGCAACCTTGGCTTTTACCCACAACTAGTAGCTTTGATATTTTCTAGAGATAAATTCCTGTTTATTAATGAAAGTAGCTAAGAGAAAGGGCCTCTCTGACAGCAGTTTTTTAGAAAAATAGTGCAAAGCTGCTGAGGTGGTCTGAATGAATGGGTTATTTTTTTTCTATATTTAATAACCTGGATTTCTTTTTAGCCCAGCAATTAGTATGAATATTTGGGCTCCAATCTTGATTGAGTTTTACCTAGTGTGTGTATGGTCAGTTAACCTAATTAATTACATTTTAATTGTGATGGATTATAATAATAATAAGGCAAATTAGGGAAAGTTAGTCTACCCCACCTTCGAATGTTCGAACACACCCTTTCTCTTTTTATGGTTTTATCATGAATTTTAATAATGCATCCTGCTATATTTTTAATGTCTTATCAGGGATGTGCTGAAACAAAAGTAGTATTTTTGGAAGGACATTCATCTTCACTGAGGCTACCCTACCTAGCCAAAAAACTTCATATTTGTTCCATTCCTTCAAATCTTTTATTATTTTATTCCACATTGGAAGGTAATTTACCTTAAAAAGATTTTCTCCACAGTAATTATTCCTAAATATTGTAAAGACTTCTTTATCCATTTAAATTGATGCAGCTGACAGTTTGATTTGGCCCTTTCTAGAATATTAATTTCTAAAATTTCAGATTTATAGTGGTTTATTTTGAAGCCTGCTACATGCCCAAATTCCAAAGTCAATTATTTTATAATTTTTAACAAGGCTTCTGGATCGTGCAAATGTAATGAGACATTGTCAGCATCCAAAGCTAGTTTGTGTTCTAATCCAGAAAGCATTTTGATGCCCTTTATCAAAGGGCTGTTTCTCACATTTATTGCAAATGGCTCCAGAAGGAATATATAGGGCTTATATACACTTTTTAAACTGATTTCCAAAACCAAACCTTATCAAAATATGTCTAAAGTAGTCCCACTACTGCTGGTCAAAGAATTTCTCAGCATCTAATGAAAGCAGCACACAGGAAATTAATATTTTTAGATCAAATTTGGAGTACTTCTGATACCAGATAGATGTCTGTTGTCCAACAATCCAGATCGGTGTGGGTGAACACATTTGAGCCAGGCGACACTCAATCTGTTTGCTAGCAGCTTAGCATAAATTTTAGCATCTACATTAATTAAAGAAACTTGTCTGTATGAAGTATCAGAAGAGTAGCCTTGTTAGTCTGGATCTGTAAAAAGCAACAATGAGTCCTGTGGCATCTTAAAGACTAACAGATGTATTGGAGCATGAGCTTTCATGCGTGAATACACACTTGGTCAGACACATGTAATGGAAATTTCCAGAGGATAGATTTCCATTCCATACGGCTAAATTCAATGTGTTGCATGATGTCAAGTATCAGAGGGGTAATTGTGTTAGTCTGGATCTATTAGTCTTTAAGGTGCCATATATTCCTAAAAAAAAGCGATCTTTTTACAAAAAAAAATAAAATCTTGTTTTTGATTGGGAGCCTATATATTGGCTGTGTGAGAAGTCTACCTTTCAAAGAGCCATTATTTAAAATCTGCCCTCTGTATCTGTGAGTTGTGCTGAAATAAAAAAAGGGAAGTGTTTACCAAACAGTATTGTCAACATTCTTCTATTAGTTTGACCTGAGGAGACAAATGGTAGCTGTGTCCAAGAAGTATTCAAGTATTTATCATTTTTTCTTCAGGTGTGTGTTTCCTGTAAATTGATTATACTTGGAAAATCCTTTTTCAGTGAGCAGAATACCCTTTTACTTTTTGTGGCATTGTTCATCCCTTTCGCATTAACAGTTATAACACTAATAAATTCACCCATCAGCACCAACTCTGCTGTTGCTCAGTATAGCAGTGAGACTCGCCAGCCAAGTGCCAGGTCTCCATTACATTTATATCTCTTCTTTAAATATGACATTTTAAAGTTCTCCTCATGCATAATAATTTTAAAACTCCAACATACATTGCTTTTTTGTTTATTTCTCTCCTTTTTTAACACCAATATTGGTGTACCCTGATCCTGAGGCTGATTTACCATAATTTGTTTGAATTCTGAGCCCTAAAACTCTGTTGTTATATTTTTTTCTACTAAAACATATAACAATATTTAACTTGTTTATATTCTCTTGTTCCCTTTTTCTCTCTCATCTCCCTCCCTATGTATTTTCCACTGTTGCCTGGTCTTCTCTAGTTGTGAGAGCCCAGGCTACCCTTACTTTCTCTGTCGGTGTGTAAATTCCCTGCAACATGGAACTATTTTTATATATTCTTAAGAACCAAGTCTTATCTTATCAAACATCTTTATAACGTTGGGCACTATGAGATTATTATACCATCTTTGACTTAACTTATTCTGACATTTTCCGCCATAGATGACCCTTCTCCAATTAATATACAGTTTGGGATGTTTGTGATAACTCAAGTCAAACTTACCTCATTAGGGGAGATCTGCATTAATAACTTAGTTTATAATGTGATTTATATTACCTTTAATGTTATACACATTAAGTGTACTGTATCCACATAGAGTAAACTATCCAAGGTGCTATATACCCCAGCTACCATTTAACTATATCCCTTTGTCATTATAACCACATGGATACAATATCCATTATTTATTACACTCACTTAGCCTATGTACTAATCCTGTTCTTATCTAACTGCTTCCATAGTTGGTTTGGTGGAGGGGGAGATTTTGTTTTTGGGGGAAGGAGGGATGGACAGATCTTTGTCGTGAAGGATTTCTTTCCTTTCCTACACACCTAGATCTTCTGGTCTTTCCTCCTGGCTTGATGCGCCTCTTTCAAGATGGCCATTGCCACCACACTCCCCCTTTGGTTTGTCCTTTCCAGAATCGCCACTGCCACATTTCCTCCCCCAGCCACAATAGTTCAACTTTATTTTTATTTTATCTCATTGCACTCACTAACTCCTTACAGCAGGGGTGGCCAACCTGTGATGCCGGAGCTGCATGTGGCTCTTCATAGGTTAATATGCGGCTCCTTGCATAGGCACTGACTCCAGGGCTGGAGCTATAGATGCCAACTTTCCAGTGTGACAGGGAGTGCACAGTTCTCAACCTCCTGCTCTGCCCCAGGCTCTGCCCCCACTCCATCCCTTCCCCCGAGCCTGCCATGCCTTCGCTCTTCCCCCCCTCCCCACTAGAGCCTCCTGTGCACTGCGTAACAGCTGATCATGGTGAGTAGGAGGCATGGGGAGGGAGCGGGAGGCACTGATTGCTGGGGCTGCCGGTGGGCAGGAGGCACTGCAGGTTGAAGTGGGGGGAGCTGCTGATATATTAGTGTGGCTCTTTGGCAATGTACCTTGGTAAATTCTGGCTCCTTCTGAGGCTCAAGTTGGTGGCCCCTGCCTTACAGGAGAAGGAGGTTCCAGTTCAACATCTTTGAGCTTTCCAAGTCAATTTTAATATGTTCTTTCAAGCTGATGGCACTGGATTCTGTGGCTGGATTTCCTTCCTCCCGAGGCAGCTCTCTGTTACGGGCATCTGCCAGCTCTCTTTAGCCTTCCCCCCTTCCCCTTCTCCACCCCCCAAATCTGGCTCCATGGTTGGCTATTCATTTTTAGGGCACAAATCTGTGGATTCAGGTTGGCCTGGTTCTTTTTATCTTCTTATATTGCTTTAATTTATTCCCTGTATTGATGAGATCTGGATTAGGTCACCACTATGTTTGCTAGCTTAGCCATGCCTCTGTCAGGCTGGCATTTTGGTTTTTTTAGCCTAATACAGCCAAACCCTTTGATTTCAGCTACATTTATAGCTCCCCAGGATCCCTCTTCTATTTTACACATTTCAGCACTGTTCTCCTGCCAAGGGTATATGTAGTTTCTAGTGAATGGAGGGTAAAAAGTGGGCTGTTCATCTTGATTTTGCATCATTTTCAGGCAAGAATAAAGTAAATGGAGTCACTGCACACCTGCGTTGCTGCAGCTGAGAGCAGAGTCTGACCCCAGAGCGCCATATCTTGCACTTAGTGTGCAGGGAAAACATCAGCTGAACTTGCAGGGAGCTGTGCTTGCATAAATAAGGTAGGGCAAGGCCATGAGGAAGTTGAGGGAAGGATCCAAATTTTGCTGTCACTTGTGCTAGTGTAAGCCAGAGCGGGGACTGACACTGTAACCATAAGGCCTGGTTCTCCTAATCAGTAATCATTAGCTTGCTCTAAAGTTTGCTTAACGGGCCATTGGAGAATCCCTCATACACAAATGAATCATCTGGCAAACCTACATTAGCATCATGGCTCATTGGCCATCTCCCTTCAACCCAATGGCATAAGTCCTCTTAGCTCAATTTATTCCTAGCCGTTGCAAAAGCCCCTGCAACCTGTGGGCAGCTGGCGTAGGTTAGAGCAGTCTGAAAGAGTCTCCAATCTGACAACCTTCCCAGACCCAGATGCCCTAAAGATTGGAGGAACGTGAAAGTGGTTTAAAGCCACCTTTGCACACTCCTGAATTGTACTGAGTGCTCAGAATCTGGGCTGTGTTTTTTTGAAAGAAGCTGTTCTGTAGCCTCTAGGACCCTATGCCCTTGGGATCTTTTGAAGATGAGGACAGGAACTTGAATTGGATCCAGTGCTGGATGAGAAGCCAGTATATTATGCAGAGCAACAGAATAGCCCCACATCTGCCTCCCACGCACATAGACATCAGCATAGAATTGCTGCTTTGTGATTTTTTTTTCTCCCTTCCCTTATAAATTTGATATACTCTGGCAATTTACGCAAGAAGGTGGGCCTCTGTTATTTTGTTCCTTTGTTAGGATGATCCATTAACAAATCAAATTTAATGTTAAATAATGGTAGATAAATGCCTTGTTTATTCTAGATTGTGCACAGAAAGGTGTATGTATGAGCAGTCCCTTTCATACTTCTGTGTGGGACAAATTGTATTGGCCTTACTCGCAGTTAGCAGTCTCTTATTTCTTAAATAGGCCCACTAATGTGAATGGAGTTAGTGGCTGAGTTAGTTACTACTCACTCTGAATGAGGGAAGCAGAATCTAGTCTGTTATGTGTAGCTGCTGTTCTGTTGCCTGAATGAAGTCTCTGCGAAGAGAACAGTCACGTTGACAGATAACGGGGTTTGACAAATGGTGATTAAAATCCTATCTTCCTATTCTGCACCATATCCATTACAACCACTTTTTCTAGATGGAAAAACATAGTGTTGCCTCTTCTGGCCCAAGCAGTTAGCTAATATTCAGGTGCCTGATGGACTGTTTACATTAGAAGGTGAGATAAATTATATGAGTCAGATATATCTTTGATGCAAGTCCTGTTTCCCTGAATACAATAGGAATGAATAACAGGAAGCAATTTTCTTGTTCAGGAATCCAAGCCTGCCTCTACTCAGTTCTGTGCCCAAAAGATGCTTTCTCTTTTGGCTACCTCTCAGCATCATGCTACCAGTGCCATCTTATTCCATAAAGGAGCTTCATTGCTTCTCAGTTTAGCCAGAATGAGGGGCAGCTAGCACTCCATCAGCATCAGTGAGATTTTTGACTGCCCTTAGATCAGATATGCTTGCTGACAGCTATAAACATCCTTTAGCATAACAGTACATTTCTTGCCAACGTTTGACTATTATTTCTAGCACCTGATTCATTATCGTCATATTAAGTCCTGCATATCCACCAGTATGTCTGTCCATGAGCTGACTCTGTATAATAGTCTCACCGTCCATTTTCACTGCCCTGAACTCTGCCTATAGTCAGCACTGTTAGGATGTTTCTGTCTTATAGAACAAACATATGCAAAGACTACTTTCCTGCCCTGGGTGTATGTAAAGGAATATTACACAGCCTGTTTTACAGGTCTGGTTGGTACTGCACACTTTGAATGGTGGCTGAGTTTTGATGCCAGATTTCAAGTCACATTTCTTTTGCTTTACTCCTTTGTGATTAAGCTTATTCCTGATAAATATAGCTTTTTTACCAAGAAGGGATTTTTGTGCCTCTTGCTGAGGGATGAATTTTATGACTCTGGTGTGATGGCATTTGAAGCATCCTTTAGGTCATGTACATTCACTGTTACTTATCTCTATGAGCATGGTAAAATTGGCTAAACAACTTGTGAATGAGTGGATTGCCAGAAGGCTACGTTGGTTTGTGGCAAGGGCCTGTGAAATCACTAATACAGTCCTTGACTACAGTAACTTCAGAGGAACATAATTGCTTCAGTGACCATATAAGGAGGTCTTTGGCAATATGTGAAAGAATGGACTGTAGAAATAGCTTGACTGTCTAATAATAAGCTTCCATAAGGGTTTTTTCCCTCTCTATAAACAGATGTGCTGGCCCCCAAATCTTATGCTACTTGAGGCAACCATAATCAACACAGTCAAGCCAACAACCCCAACTGTTTGCAAAAATACTACATAATGTCCTGACAAAGGATTTTACACACTGATTAACTTTTGTGACAGGGTGTGAAAATATTTCCTAAGGCGTATGTGCTTTTAGCA
The DNA here is from genome assembly GCF_025201925.1 of Gopherus flavomarginatus. NCBI lineage: Eukaryota > Metazoa > Chordata > Testudines > Testudinidae > Gopherus > Gopherus flavomarginatus. Next base: position 17,267,583 of record NC_066626.1, on the reverse strand, counting down.
GGCTGCTCTTTATGCTACATAAAACCTTCAAAGAGAGTGTCAAATCCTGCTCTCAATCACACTGGTGTAAATCTGGAGCAGCCCCGTTGACTTCAACAGAATTACTACAGATTTACACCAGCATAACTGTATGCCAGGTTTCGCCCAGAGTACTTATGTTTATATGGCGTTTGATACTCATTTCTTTAATTCTTTTGACTAAGGAAAGTGTATTAAATGAACCATGCTATTTCTGAATTCTTCTGAGTTCTGTCTCCTGATTAACTGTCCATCTAGTGAGCTTTGGCAATAGTCTTTCTTTTTCAGGAAAATATTTTAAGGAATAATTTTACTGAAAGGAACTGTAAGTTATATTTTGTGAAAAATAATATGTGACAGCAGGAGCTTTAGAAGAGAATACACAGTCTTGCAAAGCGTGTGCTAAGATAATATCTTTTCTCCTTTTTTTGCTTAGTCTTTTGAACGAGTTTTAGTAGAGAACAAGCTGCATGGTCTTTCTCCAGCCCTCTCTGAAGCCATCCAGAGCATTTCTCGTTGGGAATTGGTTCAAGCTGCCCTACCACATGTACTCCATTGCACAGCGACTTTGCTTTCTAACCGAAACAAGCTAGGTTGGTACTTGCATTAGTTTGCTTTTTACTGTTACCTAGTCTTCCATTAAAATATCATGACGTTTTGCTCAACATGACATACACCATACTCTCCGAAAGCCCAGGCTCCAGCCTGAGCCCAAACGTCTACACTGCAATTTTATCGCCCTGCAGCCTGAGCCCAGTGAGCCTCAGTCAGCTGACACGGGCCAGCCATGGGTGTTATATTGTAGTGTAGACATACCCATTTTCTCCAAGGTATAGGACCAAGTCCTGCAAATCCATGTTCACAGAGCAGTCCTTACTCAAGCAAATAGTTTCCATTTAAGTCTGTGGGCCTACTAGTGTTAGTAAGGATTATTCACATACATAAACTTAGCAAGATAGGTTCCCTTATTCCTCCTGTTTATTGTATTTCAACCTCAAAAATATGATGGGAACCCAATCCTTGATGGCTTTATTCTTGTGGATAGAATTCTCTCACGTGATTAGTCACATTAATTATAATAGCATTGCTCCTGTATGTAAGGGTTTGTGTAATCTTGCTCTTGGTTACTATGCAGGCAGATGTAGTAATAAGACTATGCTATATGTAAAATTCAGCAGCTAAAATAATGCAAAGAATTATCAACCTCTTGCAAAAAAAACCCCAACCCTGTAGAACTGGATATTAGATTGTATTGAGGTAGATGCAAAAAGAAATTAAAATAAATATTTTCTCCAATTTGGAGTTGTGCCATAAAAGCTTGATATAACACCAAAGCTTTCTCTGTTTTTAAAGGAAATTTTAACACTAGATCAAAATTGGGGGTGGGGAACCCAAGCAGAAGACTAGCGCTACAAAAATATATTCCTCATAAAATATTAGCTCATTTTTTTTTCTACCTTTTCTTTGTCACTGAAGAGATTTGTATTTTCTATAAACACTTACCCAAATAAAACTGCATGAGTCCCCCTCTGTTTCATGCTGCAGTTAAATCTTGGTCCCACAGTTTGGTGATGTCACAGATACATCGTTCTGACTTCACAGCTGGATAATGAAAAGTGAGAAGAAAGGTCATACATGATGAAATCCTTCTTTAAGCATGAAAGGATCAAATCTGTCCTAGGATTGTAGGGTGTCATCTGAACAAATGAGAGACTTCTTGGAAATTGTTGTCAAGAGGGAGTCACAATCTTGAGAGTTAAATTAGTTCAATACAGTTTTCCAAGAGGAACTGGAATGGATTTCAGTGGTAGCCTTGCTACCTAACTGTAATAAGCTTCTTCAAGGGATATTTATTTTCTGCAAGACATATGCCATAGTAGTCAGATTTTGAAGGCACTGAAAGTGATGTCATTTGTTGTTGTCGTTGCTGTCGTCATCATCATGGCCAATCTCAAAAAGATGTGGCCTCTTTGCAGATCAGGCTTCGCTCAGGTTGATTTTGGCTGGGTCCTTAGGGTGGTCTGGTTGGATATTCAGTTTATGTCTGAAAGTTCTGTATTTCACATGTAAGTAATTGTTGGCCTTGGTCCAATCCCGAATGGGTAAGTAGCCACATTACAAAATCTGCCACCGCAACTGACACTAATTAGTTCACAGATTAACAGTCTTAACTAAAAAAAAACCAACCAATGAATTCATGAGCATAGGACCTGATCCAAAGCCCACTATCATCAATAACAGTCTTTCCACTGATGTCAGTCGGCTTTGCACTATGCTCCCCAAGATCAAACTACTTTCTCATCTGGCCTGGTTCCTCCAGAGCTGAAACATACTGGTGGGGATGGGTAGCAGAGCACAGTCTAGGAAAGCTTGCAGTACTGCAGCTTGGGGATCCATAGAAGTGTTTCAAGATCCAGGGCTGTCAAGTTAGCACCTTTTATGAGTACTTGTATTTTCAGACATGCGGACACACGCTGAGTGGCACTTCAGGGAGCTGGCAAGGGGATTGTGCAGGGGAATGTAACATTCTGAATCAAGTGATTTTAACCAAGACATACTAGGAACAACTAGATACTTTTAATTGCAGGGGTGAGTTTTTCAAAGCTACATAGAGAATTTGGGTGCCCAATTCCCTATGCACCTTTGAAAATCTCTGCTGTACTGATCCTGTGTGAACAGAGACACCCATTATGCTGAATTTTTCCTTTCAGGACATCAGGACAAGCTTGGAGTAGCAGAGACTAAGCTTCTACACACCCTCCATTGGATGCTATTGGAGGCTCCTCAAGATTGCAGCAATGACCGGTTTGGAGGAGAGAGAGGCTCCAGCTGGGGAGGGAGCAGTAGCGCCTTTATTCATCAGGTTGAAAACCAGGGATCTCCAGGACACCCTCGGCGTGGCAGCACTAATGAAGAGGAAGAGAATAACCGAAGGAAGTTCTTTCAGAATTCCATGGCAACAGTGGAGCTCTTTGTGTTCCTGTTTGCTCCTCTGGTCCACAGGATTAAAGTAAGTGGAAGAACAGTCAGGAGTGGTAATGTAGTGATGCCACTGTGAGCAGACTGCAATTCTGCCGTGGTTGCAAATAGTCATAATAGTGACTAATTTAATTTATCACGCAGTGCAGAATAAAGGCCCAGCCCTGTTGCCCTTACACAGGAGGGCAGTACCTTGGACATAATAGAATTATAGAACTGTAGGGCTGAAATGGACCTCGAGAGGTCATCTAGTCCAACTCGCTGCGCTGAGACGGGAACAAGTAAACCTAGACTGTTCCTGACAGGGGTTTATCTAGGCTGTGTTTGTTCTTAAAAGCCTCCAATGATTGGGATTCCACAACCTTTGATGGAAGCCTGTTTCAGTGCTTTATAGTTAGAAAGTTTTCCTAATATCTAACCTGAATCTCCCTTGCTTCCGATTAAGCCGATTTCTTCTTGGCCTACTGTCAGTAGGCATGGAGAACAATTGATTACCACCCTCTTTGTAACAGCCCTTAACACATTTAAAGATGGTTATCGGGTTCTCCTTCAGTCTTCTTTTCTCAAGACTAAACATGCACAGTTTTTTTAACCTTTCTTCATAGTCAAGTTTTCTAATATTTTTATCATTTTTGTTGCTTTCTGCTGGACTGCCTCTTCTTCATCCACATCTTTTTAAAATTGTAGTGCCCAAGCTGGGCACAGTATTCCCATTGAGTCCTCATTAGTGCCAAGTAGAGAGGGACAGTTACCTCCCAGCTCTTGCAGAGGACACTCCTGTTAATACACCTCAGAATATTAGTCTTTTTCACAATTGCATCACGTTGTTGATTATGCATTTGTGATCCTCTGTAACCCCCAGATCATTTTCAGCAATACTACTACCTAGCCAGTTAGTCCTCATTTTGCATTTATGTATTTGATTTTTTCCTTCCTGTATGTAGTACTTTGCATTTGTCTTTATTGAATTGCATCTTGTTGATTTCAAATTCTCCAATTTGTCAAAGGCATTTTGTATTCTAATCCTGTCCTCCAAAGCGTTTACAACCCTTTCCAGATTGGTGTTATCTACAAATTTTATGACCATACTCGCCACTTCATTAACCAAGTCATTATTGGAAATTTTGAATAGTACTGGATCCAGGACAGACCTCTGCAGGATCCCACTAGAATCATCACCCCAGATTGACAGTGAACTGTTGATTACTACTATTCGAGTACAGTGTTTCAACCAGTTGTGCACCCATCTTTTACTAAAACTATAGTATTTGGAATTACTTTTGATACTTTTACTCTAAAGATATGAGTAAGGGTTGTAGCACTGGGCAGACACTAAGACAAGAATATCCAAAGTGAAGCACCTGCATCTATATTTAGCACCTACATAAGTGGCCTGATTATCAGAGGTGTTGCGTATCTGCAGCTCTCATTGAAATCAGTGAGTCCTGAGGACATGAGTCCCTCACTGGTTCAGAGCTGGAGCAAGGATTGTGGAATTTAGCTCAGTCTGGTTGACTCTCATTCATGGTTAAGAAGTGCCTTTCTGTCTGCTCAGTAATTCCAGAAGCAGGGTTGTCACTGATTTGTTATTGTTATTACTAATAGCTTTGATACTAATTAATTAATAGGATCTGTGATAGTTTTAGTGGCACGCGCAAATTAAGGACTTCTTTGTTCTGATGCTAGAAGTAAGCTGCAGGCTTCTTGTCAGCTGAAGTCTTTCTCTTTATTTTATGATGTATAAGCCAGCTTTGCAGAACTATGTAATCACGAGTTATCTCACTGCACATTGTGATTTCTGCCACTTGTCCTTAGCTTCACTGGAGGTCTACCTTTCCACCTTAATGTTTTAAGGCTAGCCTTTTAAGTGAAATTGGCTTTTCTCAATCAGTCATTCCTAGAAAGTAAGTTATTAGAAAATGGCTATGTTTAACCATATAGCTGCTAAATAAAGCTCACCACCCATTTCTCATCCCCTACTTGAATCTGAACTCTCTCAGCACATGTTGTAACTAATTATCCTGACCCTAAAGTGCCTGCACAGAGGAGTAAGATTTGGCCAGCCCTCTGGCATGGCCTTTCTGAATTTTGACTCAGGTGTTGTGAAGATGTGTGCCTGGTACTCACCACTCCCTTACCAAGCAGGTGGGGAGTGGATGGAGCATCAGCTACTTATGAACACATGCATGCACCAGTCAGCAGAACTGAGCCAGCACCTGAGTCTAAAGTTACTGATACCTGGTAAAGGAGTGGCACAAATTTCTTCTGGCTGCTAATCTTTGAGTCCCAGTTTTTCCCAAAGCTCTTCCAGGGCTGATACAGCGACATTTCACCTCTGTCTCAGAGTGAACTGCAAAGACAAAATGTAATCCCAATACAACATCATTAACTTTGTGTTCATAATTATATAACTACAATGTAGTGGGACCAGTGCAGCACCAAAAACTTAACAGAGCACAGGGAAAAGCAATGTCTTGCTTATGCTTATTTCTACAACACCTTACAGCGTTGCTGGGTGCTCTGTCATACAAATACAAAAGGCATGATAGCTGCCCCCAAAGAGGTCACAAACTCATTTTAGATGTGATGGGAGGGAATAACAAAAAGTAGGGAAGGGAAAAGGTGAGGAAGGACAATATTTCCAGCAGTCAAATCATGGGGCCACTTAGTTTATGTACATGCATGCTTGGGCCCTGGTCCTGCAAAGATTTACCTGCATGTGTAACTTTACTCATGTTGATAGTTCCATTGACATCAATAGGGCTATTCATATGAGTAAAATTACACACATGCATAAATCTTTGCAGCATAACGATTTTGGTGTTTAAATTAAAAATGAATAGTAGTAATAGGACTATTATATGTTGGCACATGTATAATTTGTAAAAATGTTCATATTTCCTAAATAAATATTTTTATAATTATTATTATTTTGAACTCATTTTGTGCAGGCATGTGTTGTAGGAAAAGGGAGCCTAAAGGAAAGATTTACATACTAAATGATCTAAAGCAATAAGCAGAATTATGAGTACAAAGGATTTTGCTGCAATGGTGCATAGGTTTTTCAGTAGTAGCAGAGATCCTGGAAAAACAGGTTTTGATCAGTGTAACTATGGTTTGCGCACAAAGGCCCTTTACTTAGCTTTGTACTGAGAATTCCATGTTGCTTTATTACTTGGGTAGGTATTGACCTTTTGACTTATTTCACAGAAGCAGCATGTGATCATTGTTGTTGCTTTCAAGGTCCATGTTGCAGTAGAAGGGACAGTCAGCACACACTGAAAACGATGCTCTTCTGTGTCAGCCTGACTAATCCATGTATGGTATGATGATCCCATTGTGTCTTTCTAGGAGTCTGACCTGACTTTTCGGCTGGCTAGTGGCCTTGTTATTTGGCAGCCCATGTGGGAGCACAGGCAGCCTGAGGTTTCTGCTTTCACCGCTCTGGTAAAGCCAATCAGGAACATTATTACAGGTGCGTGACTTTGCTGTGTAGTCACAGATGTTAAGCATCGGAAAGTCTCTTCTTTGCGGTACGGTTATCTGAGCCCCATTAGCCATGTGTGCAGGATCTGTGTATAGTCCTGTGTTTTTGTTTTTATTTTTGTGCCTTACCAAAATAAACCCCTCTTCATGGCCAAGTCTACGTGCAGAAATGGCACCGATTTTAACTAAATTTAACCTGTTTAGTTAAACTGGTACAACTGCTGAATGTAGAGAAACCCTCAGTACAATTCCCATTAAAACTAATGAGCCAAAATCATCCTGACATAATAAGATGAGTCTCCCATTAACCTCAATGGGAGCTGCACCATTTACACCAGGATCAAAATCAATTCAATCAGATTCATTGCTATGGTTACCCAATTTTTAATCTCTCTACTCTTAGTCCTGGTCTACCCATACAAGTTGCACCAGTTTAACTAAAGGCGCAATTTTAATCCATCTTGATTAAATCAATGCAGCTTTGTGTGTGGACACTCTTACATTGGTTTAAATTTGTTTTATATACATTTAACCTGCATTTGTTTAACTAAATCAGTTTAACATCACATCTTTATTTAAACTGGTACAATTTCTGTGTGTAGACAAGCCTTTGGAAGTAAATGTGTATGATAGAAGTGCCAAACCTGTATTGATACTACTTCTCATGTACTGCTATGTATCTACTGTAATGCCAGCTGACTTAATCTCAGATGCCTAATCATACAGGCTTCCTATATATGAGAGAAAAAGAAAAAAAGTCTCATATTAGATCCTAAACTGGTGTAAATTGTATTTCTGTTTACTTTAGCGGAGCTACACCAGCTGAGGAATTGAACCATACATTTTAAATTGCCCTTAGATTAAAATAAATCCTTTAATATTTCCTGTAGAATTTATCTCTGTGGAATATGCTAAAATTACAGGAATAATTTGAACCCTTGGACAATATTTTAAGACTCTTTCCCTCAATGCCATCAATATTTGCATACATTTAGAAGGAAGCTAGATCATTTCCTGTCAATTTCACACGTCTATTTCCACGTACACATTTCTAAGAAGAAGTAGAGACAGTGTTTGGCAACAGCTTGATGCTGATGAGGAAAATACAGAGGCTAGCAGCCACATACTATTGGTAGCAAAGGGATAGTCAGTGATACAGATGCTCTTCCTAACCCAAATCCTGATTTTGTAGTATTATAATAACACGGGATTATTTCAAAAGGCCTGGCCAAGATGACGACGTAGGATCTTGATCGGATCTTGCATGCTTCAGTGCAGTTGCTCCTTATTTACATCTGCCTAAATAAGATACAAATCAGCTCCTTATGGTTCCCCAAGTCCTTGTATGTCTTATGAGCCCAGATCCTCAGAAGTACATAAGCTCGTAACTCCAACTGATTTCAGGGTATATGTAGGGTATATGCAGGTATTGAAATAAATTGAAGTTAAGAGCCTAAATACCTTATAAGATCTGGGCCTTTGTCCTCACTTATATCCTGTTAAGTTTTTTTTCATCCTGGAGGTGCAACACAAACTCTCAGCTCAGTATCTTCCTCAAAGGGTCTGATCCAAAGTCCACTGAGATCAATGAGAGTCTGTTTCCACTGATTTCAGGGTATATGTAGGGTATATGCAGGTATTGAAATAAATTGAAGTTAAGAGCCTAAATACCTTATAAGATCTGGGCCTTTGTCCTCACTTATATCCTGTTAAGTTTTTTTTCATCCTGGAGGTGCAACACAAAATCTCAGCTCAGTATCTTCCTCAAAGGGTCTGATCCAAAGTCCACTGAGATCAATGAGAGTCTGTTTCCACTGATTTCAGTGGGCTTTGGTTCAGGCCCTAACATGACTTCAGTGGTTAATTCTGACATATAAAATGTTACATTTTGAAAACATTCCCTATGGAGTTGAGCAAACGCTGGATTTCTTTTTTTTAATCCCATGGAAAATTGCAACTTGTTGACAGTTGTTTTCATCCTGAATTGGGATGAACAGTAAAAATACTGAAATTTTTCATGAAGTCAAAAATTCTAATTTGGAAATGTCAAAACATTTCATATTGAGTCAGTCTGACATTAAGTTGTATCTGCCATGGTTCCTCATGGGAGCGGTAGTTAAGAGGCTTCATGCCCCCATTCTTATCTATGGGCTGCACTTCCTGGCACGACTGCCTCTCTCAAGATACAACATAAACTCTCATGCATCATGTGGCTCCATCAGAGAGGAGACCGAAGTGCATCCTGGTAGTAGTAGTCTGGCCAACGAGCCCAACCCAGGAGAGTACCTGAACTACACTGCCCTTGAGTCACTGTGGCACACTAGACAGATGCAATTTAATGTCAAACTATCTTGGAGTGATATGTTTCAGTTCAGCTCCACAAACCAAAATTATTTTGCAAGAGACAGCAGTTCCCCCAGGAGATTTTGATTGTGTGGTAACTGCGCTTCCTGTGCCACGCCTCCCCCCCCCCCAAAAAAAAACAGAAAATTGCCAACTAGCTATAATTTCCAGCAGGTGTAGCTAACGTCTAGTAATGTTACAGTGAGGGGGATGCCATTTTTTATAATAAAACAAATTTAAGCTATTTGCTATTAATACAACATGAGCATTACATTTTTAAAATTTCTCTCTTTATTTTTATCCCAGCCAAGAGAAGTTCTCCTACTAGCAATCAGAGCCTGGCTTGTGAATCCCGTAATCTGGACACTGGACACACAGAGGTGGGCCTGTGGCTAGACAAGCAAGAGTGGGGAGGTGTGGGGAGATTTTTTTTTTTTAAATCGATGGGGTGGAGAAGGAGTCTTTTGAAAGGAATTTTGGAATGACAGTTGCAATTACTATGCAGGTCTCCAAAGCCTCTTAATGCTTTTATTGAATTGTGTGTTTTATAATTGGTTTTATCATTTCCAAGGCCTACCCCCTGCAAAGAACTAGCTTGGGGCCCAGGGCAAAGGACAATATAAAGCTTACAGAACCTATATATAAGGAGAAAACAAGCCATCATCAATATTGTAAAGACACAAGGCAGAGCTAAGAAGAGAGGGCCAGTGTCCTCCATTTTCATTTAAATAAACGCACCTTTTTGGATGATTTGGAGCCATCAAGGTGTGCACTATCCAGCCTAAATTACTGCATGTTCAAATTGCTGTTATCCTCTGCCCTCTCTTCCCCCATATTATTAATATTATTAATAATAATTAACAACAACATATCATCACTTGTGATATGTTATCTTGCATTAGGCCCTTGAAAGCAACAAATAACTTTCCATTGAAGTAAATGGAACTCCATGCAGGTTTAAGGGTCTGCCCAGGTGGAATAGTTTATAGGACTGGGGCCTTAGCTTGTACACTGTCTGGAATGAAAACCATGTGTTTTCACAGTGTCTAGGACATTGGAGCCCCAATCCTAATTGAGTCCCCTCAATGCTATCTTAGTATAAATAATACTATTATATAAGTACTGATCATAGTAAGAATGCTAATGTGGAAGATCCAAATCCTTTTTTAAACTTATTTCTCTATACTGAAAATATCCTAAGGGACTTCAGGTGGTGTGTGAAACAACCCAGCCAGATGCTGTGCCTCCCAGGGCCACTGTTTCAGGCTGTCATCGGGGAAACTCCTTTGATGGAAGTGTGTCATCCCAAACATCCCAAGACAGAGGACCTCCGCTTTCCAGGTACAGAAGCCTGTGGAAAGCTATGTTGGTATAACTTCCTGGGGAATGTGTGTTACAGGTCCCCTCTGCCCAATCCCCAAAGGATGTAAGTCTTACAGTCCCAACTAAAGAGCCTTGTCTCTTCAGCTCAAACTCTAACAGCTCATGCTTTTTGCTCCAGAAGTCCTCCGTTCAGTTGCCGTTGTGTCATCTGAGATGGTGTTTGTCACCCTGACTTTATTCCATCTAATTTACAGGACTGCCCAGCTGGCCTGTTAGGATAGCAACTATAGAGCAATGGGGACAGAGCAGAGGACAAGACCCTTTTGTATGATGGAGTTTAATGATTTAAAAAAAAAACACAAATCTTTAGGTTCATTGCTCCTTGGTTGGGCACGTCCTCTGGGGCTTGATTTGTCTTGGCTGCCCTTTGGGCAATTCTCTTTCCCTGTGTGGCAGAGTATTTCTGTACCTCTTCTCTCTTTTAGTGCTGCTTGGCCACTACCTCTATTTCCCCTTCTTCACATACAGCTGTTCAGTTCACTTACTGCAGGCTGGCTGGCAGGGAGGCAAAAGAACAATTACTCAAATCTCTTCTCAGCCAGCCTTGAAGGGCTTAGGCAAAGATTTTAAAATGCAGGAGCTAGATTTAACCTCCTTAATTTGTATCTGGGGGAGACAAAGGTACAGCCAGATTTTCAGAAGGGCTGAGCACACATCAGCTCCCATTAGGGTTTGTGAATACTCAGCACTTTTGAAAATCTGACTATATTTTTCTTAGGCTCCTATTTTTAAAAATGTTGGCCCTCATGTTCAGTTGCACTGGAAAATTTCAAACAAAAGCACTCGTTTCAGAATTTGCTTCACTACTGTAACGTTTTATCTCTGTTCCAAAATTTCTCTGATTCCAAAAACAACTACCAACTATTTTCTCAAAATACGTGTTATTGATATATTTTGTCACCTGCTTCAATGGGTAAAAACATTCTTTATGAACCGGATCTAGTTGGGAGTCTTTCTGTTAACATCAGTGGGTTTTGTGTCAGGTCCTGTATAAATTCTGGGGTTTTATTTCATTGTATTAATGTTACCTGGGAAAACTAAGTCACCTGTTACTTCGGAGTATTGTCATACTAATGTAAACTGTTCCTCGTGTACGCCATTGTTCAGTGTGCATATATGCACCCATAAAAAGTAAGGGAGCAGGCAACCTTTTAGAAGACTGAATCAGGTGATCAGTTCATCCAGCTCAGTCTGGTGGTTGCTGTGGAGATGAAGCTTTCGACAGGCTTTGTAGAGAGCGTCACTAATGTCTCCTCATTTGAAGAACTCATTGATCAATTAAAACTGAACAGGGAGTTTTGGTTGCCAAGCAACAGACAATTCAGAAACAAATGTTATTTACTCCTGTTATCAACAGCCACAGTATTCCTTTGTCCTTGGGTCCATGACTGGACAAAATATGCCACCCACTTACCCTGCAATTACTGTATCAGTCAAGAAGTACCTGATTAAATGGCCACAGGGTTTAATTCAAAGCAAAGGAAACGATTTTAAATTCTGTTTTCTTGGTAACTCATTCAGCAAGCCTCAGTCCTGGATAAATATCCCCGCTCCATTCAGTGAAGTTCTTCATTTCAGTGGAACTGTTGCAGTAGTAAAACCCCAGCCATTTATCTCTGCCTTGGAAATAGACTTTGCTAGCAGGGCTTGAATGGTAAATATTTCGGAAGAACAAACCTTCTTTTGGGCTAGATTGTGAACTGGAGTTCATGCTCATATAAGGGAATATGAGAGAATATAGATCCCCCTTACATTCCAGTAGGGGCTCCCCAGACCTGGGGTCTGATTGCGGAGGAATAAGCAGAGAAAGATGCATAACCTTATTGCTTTCTACAAGGGGGTGGATATAGGCAGAGTCCTGGCTTAATCCTTTGTGCTTGCTGGTCAGTGCAGTTGAGCTGGTCTGTGAGATATTGGCAGGCAGATTTTATTTTTCTTTGGGATAATTCTTTTTCTGGCATGCTGCTGGAGTGGTGCAGCAACCCTTTGGCCAGGCTGTCCTTCTGATCCAGTCTTGGTCCTTTTGTTTTCTCCGCATACGCATTTCACTCCTTTCTCTCTTTGTAATCTTTGGAGAAGGATATATGATGGGAGCCCTGATGCCAGCCTGTGGGAAAAGTGTTTTTAAATTATCATGGTTTTCTTTTTGTTCTTTTATTTAAGGTCTTTTTAAAATCACCCCACATTTTATCTTGACTACAGCATTAGTGGAAACATTTTAACTGTAGACTGAATATAGCAATATATGCCAATACTTAAGGTCTAGTTTTCAAAAGTCAGTGCCTTTAAAAAAGGCCTAGAGGAAGTCTATGGTGTCCTCCATTGACAGAGGCTGGCAGCAAACCATCTCTTGCAGATTTGCTTGGACATTTTGAGTTCTGAATGAACACATTTCTCTGAGATGAATCCTTCCCAGCCACCCCATCTGTAAATGTGTCCCAGAAAGAAACTGCCAACCTACCCTGATTGCAGGTGGCGTCAGCATTGCAAACCTTTTGCCCAACCCTACTTAACTAGGTATCCAAAAACCTGCATTTGAATGCTCAAATTGGCTTATATTATTTTTATTATTATTTGTATTATGATAGAGCCTTGGCACCCCAGTCATGGACTAGGACCCTGTTGTGCTAGGTGCTGTACAAACAGAACAAAAAGACACTGCCTGTCCCAAACAGCTTACAATCTAAGGGCTTGTCTACATGAATATTTAGTTTGCAGCAAGGTTGGCTTTGAATCTATCCTGCACTAGCCTGCCACAGACAGACCATCTCTGTGGATCCTGCTGATGCACATTAACAGTTCTAGTCCTGGACTAGATCAAAGTGCATTAACAAACTGTTAATACGCATCAGCAGAGCCTTCATGGGCAGCTAGTCTGCAGCAGGCTAGTGTGGGATAGAGTCACACCCCATCTTGCAGTGAACTAACTGTTAATTTAGACAAACTCTGCTATAAGACAAGAGACAACAGATGGATACAGACAGACTGCATAGGGAGTACAAGGAAACAATGAGACAATATTGGTCAGCCTGATAGGCTGACCAACACACCAGCAACACACCAGCAACCTAACTCTGTCACGTGTCTTATATCCAATTAGGCTGTAATCCAGCAAAGCACTGAAGTGTGTATGTAACTTTAAGCACTAGCACAGTCCCACTGAAGTCAGTGGATTGTGGCTGCTCAATATTAGGCTAGGTGTTGAGAAGATAGCAACAATATAATTTAATACTTTCTGATGGTTTTACTGAAAAAAGAACCTTGCATGTGTGTGAGTGAGAATTCATGGATAACAGCAACTTGGTGGAAGAACCAGGGCTTGTCCTTTGAGACTCAATAGTTCATTCTTTTCTCTCTGTCCAGTACATTCAAGTCTGGAAACAAAAATACCAGGGAGGTTTCACACTAAAAACTATATCAAAAGAACCTTCAGGAAGTGACACCACCAAAAGCAGCCAGGAAACTTATAGGGGAAGGTGAAATACTATATTTTCTAGTACCCAGGGGCAAAAAGAAAGGTCATCTTATATAGCAGTAGCACTTACTCACATGGGAGCCACCAGATCCATTTCAATTAGTTTAAGTGATTATTTTACTGGGTATCCCCAGCATGGTGCCATTTCTTTTAGTAACACCTGACTGTGTAACCTGCTCCTTCACATTTTACATGTCCTCCCACTAGAGCCTGACCAGCAGGGGTTTGAGTCTGTTACTGATTCCTGCTCGAGGATTTAGTCATTGATCACAAGTGGTAGAGACCTGTGATTTTAGGCCCTGATTTAGGAACGAATCTCTATTCAAGAAGACATCTAAGCACATGCTTAACTAAACATGTGCTTGAGTTTCACTGGGGACTTAAAGTTAAGCACATGCTTAAGTGCTTTCTTGAGCAAGGATGCTTTCCTGAACCAGTGCTTTATCCCTGGATTCAAACCTCTCTGTCAGCCCAAACAGAATCAGTTACTTAAGCATCCTGGTAGCTGGAGAGTAGCTTTGAGTTCTGAAGATGTGAGGAGAGTGGAAGAGGCCTTAAGACTCTGTCTTTAATGAGCTGGTGGATTTGAAGCCTGTCAGTTGTTGTTAGTGCAATTGAGTCTCTGTGGAGAGTGACAACTTCTGTCTCTTTCTCAGTCTATAACCATTTCTTAGTGGCCATTAATGGAGCATCATTAGTGTTGGTCTCTGGGGTGACTTCTGTTCACCAAACTAGAGGGTAGCACAGCAATAGTTTCCGTCTACAAGAGGAAGACTAATTAAGTGGTGCCCTAGAGTGGATGATGAAAAAGCAAACATCCAGGTTAGGTCTACGCAGCAATAAAAGAGCCACAGCTGGCGTGGGTCAGCTGACTCAGTCTTGCAGGGCTTGGGCTGTGGGACTATAAAATTCAACTGAAGTGTTGACATTTGGGCTTGGGCTGGAGCCTGGGCCCTGTAACCTGGCAAGTGGGGGATGCTCCAGCCTGAGCCTGAACATCTGCCCTGCAATTTTTAGTCCTGTGAGCCCAAGTCAGCTGACCTGGGCTCTGAGACTCTGTTCCATGGGCTTTTTATTGCAGCATAGACCTGCCATAAGTGTCTTTCTGGAAGGAACCTTTAGGCAGAGCTCTGCACCTCCAGGGGAAGTATTAGCCCTAGCTGATTTCTAATGCTTCTCCTTTTATTATTTGGAACAGGGTATCATTGGTGATCCCACCTTGCCAAAAGTCTCGCTATGCCACCTATTTTGATGTGGCAGTACTGCGCTGCCTGCTGCAGGCACACTGGTCTGAGGAGGGTACACAGTGGTCTCTGATGTATTATCTACAAAGACTGAGACATATGCTGGAGGAGAAGCCAGAGAAACCACCTGAGCCGGAGACCATGCACCTGCCCAGGCCCCGCAGCAGTTCCATGATAGCAGCAGCACCCTCTCTGGTGAACACCCACAAAACTCAGGTAAGAGACCATCATTTAAAAGTAAGCTTGGTAACTCTTTACAGTCATGGCAGGATTAGTAGTGATTCAGCACTTTTGATTTTAATTATGTCATGAACTGTGGGGAAGTCACTTGTAACATCGGAAATGTCCATATGTGGATTGCATAGACAGTCTTATTGCACTGGAATTCAGCATTCAGGCCTGATTTAACTATCTACCATACAAATCCAGACTAACACGGCTACCCCTCTGATACTATATACCATATTGTTATCCCAAGAGAAACCAAAAGAATACATATCACAGTCTCAGTACAAACAAAAAACAAGACTCAAGACACAAGACCACCTTCTTTAAAACATTGCAGCAAACAGCACACAGTGCAGTTGGAGCACAGCAACGTACAGACTTTTCAGAGTGTCCATCAAACATCATAATAGATTGGGACCTGTTACTGTTTCTGTGGTTTCATATTTACACTGCCCCCCTTGCAGCTGCTTAAAATAACCACTTGCTGTTGTGCTTGTAATTTTCCGAATACTAGTGCAATAATAAAGTTGTTGTTCAAAGGTTCTCAGCACAGCAGCAGTGTGGATGGATGTGTTATTTGATAGACATCACACTGAAGGTCTGGAATCAGTATTTCTGTACGTAACGGGAGATCCCCTGGCAATGTAGCAAGATCCGCCTCTCCCAGCTTCACATTCTCAGGTCCTACCTGGTTTATAAGTACTTTTTCTCCTTCAGGAGAGCCCTTTACTCTGTTGTTCTTTATTACCATCTTTGTTAAATCCATATGGTTATTCACAGTTAAATGTAAATGTATTTTGCTTTGCTGATTGGTTGTTTTTTGGGGGTGGGAGTATGTTGGAGGGAGTGTCTTTTGGTCATTGATGTGAGGGTTCCATCCAGAACAGCAGTTTTTTTTCAAGATTAGACTAGATTGCTAAAGGGGACTTTTTCTCATCAGAGTTTCATACATTTTGTCATGCTACATGGAATCGGAGTCCCTCTTAAAATGAAAGTGTTTAATAAACAAAGCAGCTACAACTTCCACACAGCTGAAGTTTCAGCTTTGTCTCCCTTATTCACCAGGGACCACGCCCTATCTGGAGCTCTATACAGCAGTGGTTTTCAACCTTTTTTTCATTTGTGGACCCCTAAAACATTTCAAATGGAGGTGCAGACCCTTTGGAAATCTTAGACATAGTCTGCGGACCCCCAGGGTCTGCGGACTGGAGGTTGAAAACCACTACTATACAGCACATAGCGACATCTAGTGGCTGATTAATATTCCCCAAGTAAACATATTATGCATGAGTATGTTAGTAATTGAGGCAGTAGTGATGGGTTTAGGCTTTTGAAGCACAGAGATGGAAGAAGTTATGTTCTTCTCTGTTTTTCTGCCTACTTGACATTTCTTTCTCTCTCAGGAAGAGTCTGTGGGCTAAGAAATCATTAACTAGTGAGTGAGTCATGGTGCTAAGCTGAAAAAGCAGGCCAGCAGTATATTTCTTACGTTTATAGCGGGAGCCCTATCAAGTTACATTCTTCCTCTGCTTTTACTTAACTCAAGTTATTCTTTTCCAATAGAAGATCAGGATTTCAGAATAAAGTGTTGGGCATCCATGCTCGACAGTGCAAATTCACAATGTCTCCCCTAAATTGGTTCTGAGTTCATGGCCTCTCATTAGGGCTTCTTGCTGCAATATAGGGGAGACCCACACTTTTAAAGTGAGAGCACTGGGTTTTATGGTACGTTGGTCTTCTTCTCTATCATCTGGCCCTTTTGTTATCATTAACTGATGTTAGACATGGCAAAAGAAAGAACTGCACAGAAATCAGCTCAGGAACAGGCAAGTAAGTAGGTTTAGTGATGAAGTGCAGATTGTATAGAAAAGATGTGGATTTGCCATGTAACCTCTTCCACCTTCCTAAGTCTTAACATATCTGTCACACAGACCATTTGCGTGTGAAATACTATTTAAAATATAATTCTGGTGCATATCACAGCAAACTAGTTCTGATCAAATGGTTATGTTGTTGTTTATCTAGAGAGAGAATCTCAGTTCAGACTTTAGCGAACTGAAGGATATATTTAATATTCCATGTAGCAAGCAGTGAATGACATACCCTGTTCCCTGTTGCAAAGCAGAATGCCAAATGAATGAAGGCGTATGAATAAAACAAATACCTTCTCCCTGCTCTAGTAGGTGGTGTAATCAACATGTATTTCAATGTAAGGAAAAATCTGCAGTGCACCTGTATGCAGTGAATCTAGCATAGGGATGGAATTAGGAAATGAAAACCTTGAGGGCTTTCAAAATTGTACAGCTTTGCAATAACGCTACAGAAGCTACGAGCAAAAACTTAAACCTAAAAACAGCAAAACTGCAATGACCAGATGTAATGGTAATTTAAACCCAAGAGTTTCAAGTGTAATACTCAGAAGCTGATAGAAATACTAATGAATTGGTAGCTAAACTACCTGGCCGATGCAGGGCAATAGGAGAAAAGATATATAGGAAGAGCCTCTAAACAATTTTATGGGTTTTCTTATTAGCCACATCTTGATCGAATGATCTGCTATGATGGTAACCACATTTTTAACTAGTCTTCAGCCAGAACATTAAACTAATTTCTTAAAATAGGCCATATCCCATACTATATAGTAAAGCTGACTGTGTAACTCAATTCACATAGAGTGGTTTGTTTGAATAGGTGATTGTGAGCTCTTCAGCGCAGCGCCCATGACTGTGTATTTTTACAGTGCCTAGCACAGTAGGGACCTGATTTTTGATGGGTCCTTTTTGCTACCGCAATACAAATAATACAGTGATTTCATCACTAACGCACAGTGATGATAACCCTGAGTTAAATTTGTGTAGTGCCTTCCATCCACAAGGTTCCCTAAGCACTTTGTAATTCAAGAGCCTGATCCTGGGAACTGCTGATTGCCCTGAGCTGCTACTGATGTTAATAGGAGTTGAGTGCCCAGCACCAGAACCAAGCCCTGATTACCTTTTTATTGGATCTGTCATGTGCCACTTGTAGTCTGCAGTCAATTTTGCAGATGGTTTTAAGAGCTCATGCAAAACTCCATGTGTCCAATTTGGCCAAATGTCAGTAGTACTCTCTCCCTGAAAAAGAGCTCTCTCCTTAGGCGACTCCCTCGAACCTGCATTAACACATGAGCTCTACAGAGCAAGGCTTTGGAGCTGTGCTCCGGCTCCGCTCCAGCTCCAGGCAAAAACTTGCAGCTCCACTGCTCCGGAACTGCTCCGTGCTCCAGCTCCAGGCTCCGCTGCAAAGTCCTGCTACAAAGTGCTCTGGTTTTTATCACATGGGGGTGTGGGGAGTGAGTTACTCAGTGGAAGGCTGGCAAGTGAGAATGCCCTACTGTGGGCATAAAACTGTAGGGGTTACAGGGATCTTTAAAGCTGGAAAACAATATGAAGAGAAAAGGATCTCAAGGGCCCAGTCCTGCAAACACTTAAACACACGCGTGACTCTACTAATGTGAGTAGTTCCACTGACTTCAGTGGGATCAATCACATGAGTAAAGTTACACACATGCTTATGTGTGTGTAGGACTGGGCCTAAAGTAGCCAGGACCTGAACCTGTTCCTGTATAGAAATCACTTCATCCCTGACTGAAGTGCAGCCACCTCTGGAGTGACCAGCAGGATTTCTTTTAACATCATACAGCAGCATTACACACTCGTTCTGGTGGGGGAATGAAAAGAGTAGCCTCTCCAGTGGAAACAATAGGGTGATATGTAGGCAGGCAGAATGGAATTACCCGCATGGGCTTTGATTATGTCACAGGAGCTAACAGCCCTGCTCCTGTGACAAGTGCAAAACAATCTTTATTGACCTCAAGTGGACAGGACCAGGCTTTATGTTTCCCTTGAAGGATGCCACCTCCTGCACCTCCTTCTTTACCATCATATAGCTAAAGCAGCTCAGGCTCAAGGGAGGAACCTGCTGAGTTTCCAGTCCACCAAGGGGTTTGGATACCTAGAGATAAGTGGATGCCTAGGATGTTTTGAGGCCTGAGGCTTTTAAAAAAATAAAGGGGGTAGCAGTAAGTAAAGATACACAAGTAAAGATATCCCAGAGCACCATTGCTGGAAATTAAGGATGCTCATGGCAAACATCAGCTTTGTTTTTTATTCATTTAAATAAGCCTGAGCCTACAAAAAACATTTAATAAAATGATAAAAATGTATATATTCGTACAAACCAAGTAATTCTTAACGTTATTTAGAAGGAGAGGATGGTGACAATGCTGCTCATCACAATCCACATGCTAACTTGGAAACATTAATGCAGTGATTCTCAAACTTTTGTACTGGTGACTCCTTTCACATAGAAAGCTTCTGAGTGCGACCCCCTCTTATAAATTAAAAACACTTTTTTATATATTTGACACCATTATAAATGTTAGATGCAAAGCGGGGTTTGGGGTAGAGGCCCATATAATAACCCCCCATATAATAAACTTATGACCCGCTGAAAGTGTCCTATCCCCCAGTTTGAGAACCCTTGCATTAATGTATTTTGGATGTTATTGGTATATTTCATGAAATTAACACTCGCTTCTTATACAGCGTTTTTTAGTCATAGATTTCAAAGCACTTTATAAGAGAAGATAATTATAATTATCCACAGCTGTATACTGGTGAAACAACCAGCCCAAGCTCATACACTATGCTAGTGTCCTAGCTAGGAGTAGACTGCATGTCTCCTGACTCCCAGTCCAGTGCACTGCTTCCTGCCATTGATGTTTTCTGTGGTGGCAAAATGTTTTCATTTTAAATGATAAACTATTTGAACTAATAATCCATCTCTGAATGTCTAAATATATTTAACCCTAAAATGTGAGAGTGGAGTTTTGTCTGATGGAATTAAGGGTATGGCTACACTTACATTTGTGCAGTGCTGGGAGTTACAGCTGTGTTCGTACAGCTGTGTAGGGCCAGCGCTGCAGTGTGGCCACACTGACAGCTACCAGCGCTGCAGTGTGGCCACATTTGCAGTATTTGCAGCCCTGTTGGGAGTGGTGCATTGTGGGCAGCTATCCCACAGAGCACCTCCTCCCATTTTGACGCTGTGGGTTGTGGGAAGGGGACGGAAGGGTGCGGGTTTTTCCGCTTCCTGTTCCAACACCCTGTGGTGCTTTGCTACACATTCCAAGCAGTTTGGCGTCATTGTGAGTCTGCAGAGCGAATTCTGTTACAAATGGAGCCCGAGCTGCTGAGGACCTTGCTGCTGATGAATGTTGCCAGCACATCACGTTTGGCAGTGGAGCTATTCCTTCAGCTCCAAAGTGACAGTGAGGAGTCAGATGATGATATTGATTCGCCTGACGCGCAAGACACTAAATTGCTTGTGGCAGTAACGGACGTGCTCAGCACCGTGGAACGCCGCCTTTGGGCTCGGGAAACGAGCACTGAGTGGTGGGATCACATCGTCCTGCAAGCCTGGGATGACGAGAAGTGGCTGCAGAACTTTCGGATGAGAAAAGCCACTTTCATGGGACTGTGTGCTGAGCTCGCCCCTACCCTGCGGCGAAGGGACACGAGATTGAGAGCTGCCCTGCCAGTGGAGAAGCGGGTGGCTATTGCAATCTGGAAGCTGGCAACTCCAGACAGCTACCGATCGGTGGCGAACAAGTTTGGAGTGGGAAAGTCGACCGTTGGAATAGTGTTGATGCAAGTTTGCACGGCCATTAATCGCACCCTGCTAAGAAGAACCATGACTCTGGGGAACGTGCAGGACATTGTGGATGGCTTTGCACAAATGGGTTTCCCTAACTGTGGAGGGGCAATAGATGGGACGCATATTCCTATTCTGGCACCACCCCACCTGGCATCCGAGTACATTAATCGCAAGGAGTATTTCTCTGTGGTTCTCCAAGCGCTTGTGGATCACCGTGGGCGTTTCACTGACATTTACTCAGGATGGCCTGGAAAGGTGCATGATGCACGCATCTTTCGGAACAGTGCCCTGTTCAGGAAGCTGCTGGCCGGGACTTTTTTCCCAGACCGCAAGATCACAGTAGGGGACGTTGAAATGCCCATTGTGATTCTTGGAGACCCCACTTACCCCTTAATGCCATGGCTTATGAAACCGTATACAGGGAAACTTGACAGGAGCAAGGACCGGTTCAACTACAGGCTGAGCCAGTGCAGAATGACTGTGGAGTGAGCTTTTGGCCGTTTAAAGGGTCGCTGGAGGTGTCTCTATGGGAAGCTAGATATGGGGGAAAGCAGCATCTCCACTGTTATATCCGCGTGCTGTACCCTCCATAATATTTGTGAAGGGAAGGGTGAAACATTCAGTGAGGAATGAACCTCCGAGGTTCGACGCCTAGAGGCTGAATTTGCACAGCCAGAGAGCAGGGCTACTAGAGAGGCCCAGCAAAGGGCTTCAAGGATTAGGGATGCCTTAAGGGAGCAATTTGAGGCTGAAAACCAACAGTAATGTTTGGTGCCTTTGCTGTGCCCGTTTTTCCCTTGGGGTACTGTATTTCTCACTTTCTGCAATAAGAAAAAATGTTTTAAAAGCCAAGAAATCATTTATTCAAAATACAGTACATAAAAGGGCAGGGGGGTAGGGTGGTGGACTGTACATTCAGAGGTTTGAATATGTCCTGCTTGGATTGCTGTTCAATGCCTGCTGCACTTCAGGATTAATATGCTGCATTGTGATGGGGGTTGAGTGCATAGGGTAAGGGTTGTAGTTCTCAGGGCTGGTAGGTGAACGTACAGGTGTTGGGGGCAGCTGGTGGTGGTAAGAACCAGGCTGCTGGAGAAAGGTGTTTTGTGCAAACACTGGGGAACAAGGGAGAGAGCTTTGGGAGGGTTGGGGGTTACCACGGTACTGATCTGCCTGCATGGCTACGAGAGACTGCATACAGTCCGTTTGGTGAGCCAAGAGGTTTATCAGCTGCTTTGTGCTTTTCTTGGTAGCCAATTCCTTTCTCCTGCTTCGTGTTTGCCTCCACTCATGCATTTTCTCTCTCCAGTCCGGCAGCCTCTTACTGTCTCTGGTGTACTGATTCATAACTGCTTTGATCAAATCTTCTTTTGATTTTCTAGGATTTTTCCTCAAGTTCTGTAGTCTTCGCGCAGGCGGTGATAGGGCTGGAGTATTCAAGGACACTTAAAGTAACAGAAATAGAAACATTTAATACAGAGGCTATATTGTTTATTATCACAGTGAAGGAGTTTGTAGACTATTTGTAGCATCATTTACACATACCAAACATAGCACAGAGAGGCCACGGCAGCAAAGGCATGGCGAGCAATGGGGTGAGTGTTTCTGCCGTGACTTCACCTGGGAAGGGGAACTGCCTGAGGGCTCACTGGGGTTTCTGTGCATTGGGGAAAGCAGAGAGCAGCTACTTGGGGACCTGCACTGAACACCACCCCCCCAATTGCCACAGCAGTTACTCTTCTGGGAAGGGGAACTGCCTGAGGGCTCACTGGGGTTTCTGTGCATTGGGGAAAGCAGAGAGCAGCTACTTGGGGACCTGCACTGAACACTATCCCTGCATTTTCAACAGGATTTTCTACTGCCAGATATATCACTGCTGCGTGTTACCTGGGAAGAGAGGGAGGGTCTTCTACAGCAATGTGGATTCCGCCCTGGTCCCTATGCAGCTTGCCTGTGTGCAGCATGGTCCCCCCACCCCTTGCGGCACAGTGGCGCTGACGAGTTAGCCTGACTGGGACAAGGACTACAGTGGCTCTCCCTATAAACTTGCGCAAGCACATTGCCCACGCTCTGGCTGCAACTTTTGAAGAGATTGCCGAGGCTGATTACAGAGATGTGATAGACCAAATCAATGGGCTATTCCACATTTAGGCATGCATGCAGGCAGTCATAACCCCCACCCTCCTCTCCCAAAACATTTCCATCCTAAAAATAAAATCTGCTTACCGGGAACACGCTCCTCTGCTGCTTCTTCACCAACAAGTTCCAGCTGCTGCGACTGGCTAGCCTCCTCCTGGCTTGAGAAGAGCTCCTGGCTGCATGCCTCCTGGGACTCCGGGGTGTCTCCCTCCACCCCAGTAGCCTCACTCTCGGCTTCCTCTACACCCTCCCCCACTTCTCCCTGCTCTGAACTCTCCATCGTGCTCCTCGGATTGGCAGTGGGGTCACACCCAAGTATGGCATCCAGCTCCTTGTAAAAACGGCAGGTCATGGGGGCAGCTCCTGAGCAGCGGTTTCCCTCACGGGCTTTGCAATAGGCTCTGCACAGCTCCTTTACTTTTACCCTGCACTGCAACGCGTCCCGTTCATGGCCCCTTAGCAGCAAAGACTTTGATATCTGCCCATAGGTATCATAATTTCTATGGCTGGAGCGCAGCTGTGATTGCACAGCTTCCTCACCCCAAACACTGATGAGGTCCTGCAGCTCGGAAGTGTTCCATGCTGGGGCTCGTTTGGGGCGTGGAGGCATGGTCACTGATTGATTGATTGCACTCCACACCTGGCTGAGCAAACAGGAAGGGGATTTTTAAAATTGCCGGGGCATTTAAAGGGCGAGTCACCTGAGCCCAGGGCAGTGGAGTGTGAAACGATGAGCAGAGTGGCTGAAAAGGTATGCTGAGATACCTCCTAATACCCTGGAGGCCAATAAAAGCGCTTTTGGTGTCCACACTTGATGATCAGCACTGCATCACTAGTGCTGGAATCGCTACACCCCAGGCAGACCAAGTGTACAGCCAGCGCTGCAACTAGGGAGTTGCAGCGCTGGCCGTGCTTTGCAAGTGTGGACACAGAGTGAGTTGCAGCGCTGTAACCCCATCACCAGCGCTGCAACTCTCCAGTATAGCCATGCCCTATGATTCTTCTCCTTTGGAGCTGTCCTTGGATGGGACTGAAATAGATGATTTAGTTCAGGGGTGGCCAACCTGTGGCTCTGGAGCCACATGCGGCTCTTCAGAAGTTAATATACGGCTCCTTGTATAGGCACCAACTCCAGGGCTGGAGCTACATGTGCCAACTTTCCAATGTGCTGGAGGGTGCTCACTGCTCAACCCCTGGCTCTGCCATAGATCCTGCTCCCACTCTACCCCTTCCCGCCCCCTCCCCTGAGCCTACCATGCCCTCACTCCTCCCCCTGTCCCCCAGAGCCTCCTGCATGCCACACAACAGCTGATTGGGAGGTGTGGGGAGGGAGGGGAAGGCGCTGATTGGCAGAGCTGCCGGTGGGTGGGAGGCGCTGGGAGTGGGGGGGAAGCTGATGGGGGAGCTGCTGATGTATTACTGTGGCTCTTTGGCAATTAACATTGGTAAATTCTGGCTCCTTCCAGGGGCGGCTCCAGGCACCAGCACGCCAAGCACGTGCTTGGGGCAGCAAGCCACGAGGGGCACTCTGCTGGTCGCCGCGAGGGTGGCAGGAAGGCTGCCTTTGGCGGCTTGCCTGCTGAGGGTCCACTGGTCCTGCACAGGACCCTCCGCAGGCAAGCTGCGGAAGGCAGTCTGCCTGCCGTGCTTGGGGCTGCAAAATGCCTAGAGCTGCCCCTGGCTCCTTCTCAGGCTCAGGTTGCCACCCCTGATTTAGTTGCTTACTTGCTATTTCTATTTGTGCATGTTTTTCTTCTTTTGGGGAGTGAAGGATCTCACAATGAAGTGCAATGAGGAGGAAAAATCACTAAGCACTGAGGCCTTTGCTAAGGTGTCACTCACCAACCTGCGCAGGCTAGCCGTGCCAGATCTCTCCACAGACCTGGGAATGAACATTTTTAAGAAGGTGAGTAGCACAGTAATGTGTTTTTGCTTTACCTACAATCCAATGCCAAAACGCATACCATATATACAACTGTTAAAAGCTTACACTGAGTCTATATTTAGGTTGAACCTGAGGCGCACGTTTGTTTTTTTTCTGATAGACATGTTATGTATCCATGTATAGTAGATACATGTATGTATTAATATTTACTCTATGGGCCCCGTGCTGTAATCTGTACTCAAATCAAGCATTATTGAAATCAATGGGAGTTTTCCCTAAGTGGTGGTAGTTTGCAACCAGATCCTCAAATTACATTAATCAGAGGAGCTCCATCCGTTTCAATAGATCTGTGCTGGATCTGAGTCTAAATCTGTAAAGCACTCTCCCAGGAAGGCCCTTACCATGGTGTTGAAGGTTATACAAACAAATTAAGATTCATAATATAAAAAATTAAACAGATTAATCAAACAAGGGGATCCAGTGGAAAAAAAAAAAAGGGAGAGAAATGGGAAAAGAAAAAGAAAAAAAAAGGTCCAACAACAGTAATAATGAAATCTTTGACATTATAAAACTGGAGAGATGGGTTGAGACAGATGTCAAGGGAAATAAGTCACCACTGTAGCATTTCCCATAGCAAAATGTGGTTGCCCTCCCACAGGGCCGGCTCTAGCTTTTTTGCTGCCCCAAGCAAAAAAAAAAAAAAAAAAAAAAAAGGCGGCTAGACTGCCGCGCCCGAACTGCTGAAGCAGGAAAAAAACAAACAAAAAAACCGATTGGACTGCCGCCGCCCGAACTGCCAAAGCAGGAAAGAAAAAGCCACCTGGATGCTGCCATCCCTTAGCATGTGCCGGTCCTGCCCTCCCAACATGTGGTGCACTGGTGCGGTCTTAAATGTGGGTGGTGCTGAAGTGTAGATACCTATCATGAACAAAGGGCTAGAGTGGGGGAATGTAGAATTGGGCTCTGCATGCTTGTCCTTCATCTGTTTGTGTCCTTCCCCTCTAACTGTAGCGAAATCCCTGTAGCCTCTGCCTGGCTCTAACCCTCCTCCTGTTCTTTCTGCAGTTTAAGAGTCGCAAAGAGGATCGAGAGCGTGAGCGCAAGGGTTCTATTCCTTTCCACCACACTGGAAAAAAACGGCAGCGAAGGATGGGGGTGCCCTTTCTGCTCCATGAGGATCATTTGGATGTGTCACCCACTCGCAGCACATTCTCCTTTGGCAGCTTTTCTGGAATTGGAGAGGACCGGCGCAGCATTGAGAGAGGAGGATGGCAAACTGCCATACTAGGTGACTGATGGGAAAGGATTAATATTGCAACTCTGTATTCTGATCAATTGTTCTGCTCCAAAATGTTCCAAGAATAGCAGAGTGGAAATGGAGGCTTTTTATTATCACTCTGGCACTGGAAAACAGCCCTTCCTCTTGATGGCTGTTATATCCTTTGCCCTGATGTGTAGATTGCCACACCTGTTGTAGAAATGGCGTAGTCTTTCTGCTAGCTTCTAAGGTGAATCTCATTGTTGTACTGACTACTGATCTTGCATGACTATGTTTAGACCAGTTTGTTTCTAATAATTAAATAGGACTTGGGCAAAACATATTTCCAGTCAGTCCCAGGAGACTGACCCTCTCCTTTCCCACCTTACTCCTGGCATTAGTGAGAGTTTTGCTTGATGTACACTCAGGCTATGTCTACGCTATGGACCTTACAGCTTCACAGCTGTACCACCACAGGAGAGAGCTTTCCCATCATCAGCATAATTAAACCACCCCCAATGAGCGGCACTAGCTTTGTCAGCAGGAGAGCGTCTCCTGTTGACATAGCGCTGTCCACACCAGTACTTTTGTCAGGGAAACTTGTGTCGATCGGGGGCTGCGGGGAGGCAGGGTTCACATCCTTGACCGATTAAAGTGCGAGAGTAGACAAAGCCTAAATAAGGATTTTCCACTTTGACTCAAGTGAGATCTGGACTTCTGCTAATCTCAATGATCCCCATTCCCACACCTCAACTTCTAACCCTCACACGTTCCTTATACTTGCAAACTAAATTTCTATTTTGTGTGTTCATCGTAGGGAAGTTCACCAGACGTGGGAGCTCTGACACCGCTACGGAGCTGGAGAGCCTGAGTGCTAGACATTCTCATTCTCATCACACCCTGGTCACTGACTTGCCTGACCATTCAAACAGCCACGCAGAGAATACAGTCAAAGAAGGTATGTCAAATATAGCGATGAGCAAATACCGCATTGGAGTGTGAACGTCAGGAGGCTGAGATAGTTTTATTTTTTAAATTTATTAATATCTGATTAATCCCCTCTTTCCCTTTCTGCTTTTTCTGTATATCTCATTGTTTCTTCTTTTTGTCCTATTTAGGATTATTATTATAATCTCTTACAAAGGACATGCCTCCACTTCTAGGGTGGGACACAGCACCTTTTTAACAATGTACAGGAACACTGCACAGAAGTTTAGGGCAGGAAATCAATCTTACTAACTCTTGTGGTTTCATTGTGTGTCTTGCAATATTTGGTGGCTTTCTGAAAGACCCAGCTGCTGGAATCAAAAGATTGCATGAAAATCTCAGCTTTTACCTTATTTTTAAAAAGTTCATTTCTAACCCACCTGATTTCAGGGAAAGGCTTGAAAAGAATGAAGCAAGTGAAACTCTAAAGGCCCAAGAAATAGAAGGCAAGGAAAAAGAATGCAGAATTTGGCTTAAAAATCATGAAAGTTTTTTAACAATAATCTCATGATTGTTTTTGGACTTGACTGATGATTTTTGAGCACTTGGGGTTGGCAGTTCTGGAAAGTTGATAAAAGGGCTGTATCCATTTAAAATGGCAAAAGCCATAAAGATAGGAAGATTGTAATTGCTCCTATCAGCATATGGCCACCCCATCAGAGCTAAGACCCCCTACTCTTACAATAACAGAACTAGCTACCAATAGAACAAGAGCATTTCCTTATAGCAGGGCTGCTAAAATTATACAAGGCACCTCAGTCTTAACAGGCTGGCACTCTTACTAATGAGAAGCTTTCCTGCCTTAGGGTGGGGAGGACAGGAATCAAATATAGACAGCTGCTGCCTCCCTTTTAGCTAGATGCAGAAAACATTTAAGCCTTCCATCGGTCATTGGTACAGTAGAACCCCAGAGTTATGAACTGGCCAGTCACCCAAACACCTAATTTAGAACTGGAAATATGCAATCGGGCAGCAGCAGAGACAAAAACAAAAAAAGTAAATACAGTACAGTACTGTGTTAAATGTCAACAACTAAAAAAAATAAAGGGAGAGCAGTATTTTCTTCTGCATAGTAAAGTTTCAAAGCTGTATTAAGTCAATGTTCAGTTGTAAACCTTTGAAAGAACAACCATACTGTTTTGTTCTGAGTTATGAACAACCTCCATTCCTGAGGTGTGTTTAACCCTGAGGTTCTGCTGTACTCAGATGGCCCCCATCACTGCAGTATCTGAGAACCTCTCCATTTTTATCCACAGAACACCTCTGTGAGGCAGAAAGTGCTGTTATCTTTATTGATGGAGACTTGAGCAAAGAGAGGCTATGTGACTTGTCCAAGGTCACACAGGAAGTCAGTAGCAGCACTGAAAAATGAATCCAGGTTGCCCAAATTCTAGGCTAATGCCCTAACCACTGGATCATCCTTCCTCTTCCATTGGCATTTGAACATCTTCTTCCTATAAAACGTAAAATATAAAATCCATTAATCCTGGAAAGGAAAGGGGCTCTGTTCCCATACAGATAATTAACTCAGTGGCAATCCACTGTCACTAATATTGGTGGTGCATTGTCCACCTCTGCGTAGAAATTTGTCCAGTTACTGAAGCTCTGTGTTTTATTTGTTCTGACTTGACTAGATAATATTTTTATTTTGGTGCAGCCACAGTCCAAGGTACTAGTGAGCTTTGAAGATTTTTAGCAAGGAGAGAAACAGAGCTAACCAAAAAGTTTCAAATTTGAAATTGCAGTGCAATTTTTCATTCAAAATTTTGATGTACAAAAGAAAAAAAGAGGAGGATATAGTTTTTGTGAAAATGTCCTCCAAATGTTGACCCACTCTTCACCCAGCCCTGCACTAAAAGCATGTTTTAAAGGAATAAAGGGAAACAATGCAGCTTTTAGCCATAGAACTGAGTGCTTGAGTCATTCTGCTCCAGACAGGGCTCAGGGAGGGTTTGCAACACAACACTTCTCACTAGATAACGTCCTGACCACTGCTGCAACGTGGGATTCCGGACATAGCCCCAAGGGAAGAACCTGAGTAGCGAAAAGCAGCTGTGTGCCTTCAGTCTAAGTGCCTGATATAATTTCTGCCACTGCTTCCACCTGTTTTGCCCACAGTCATCACTTCTCTGGGTCGCCCTGCAGCCAGTCTCATTCAGATGCTGAATACATTGCTCAGCTGGGTTCATAAAGATGGAGGTGTAGAGTAGGTTGTCACCAACATCCTGAAGGCACCATATGCTGAGCCTCCTAATGGCTTGATATGCCACTGAACCGGAGGGGGCCCTGCAGTACCCACTAAGCTTCTGGGGTAGACCCAATGCAGATCTCAGACTCAATGGAATTCTTTTCTTCGTTTAGTTCATATGAGCCCCCAGATTCCAACTGGAGGCCTGGCACAAAATGGTTTGGTATTAGTTTTAAACATGGCAGGCTAGCTAGTAGCTTGGAGCCACAGCCCTTCTTGGGGAGCGGATTGAAGTGCCTCCAGGATCAGGCTGGGAGCACAGCTGCTGCTGCACCCTTTGGAAAGATGAAGTATGCAGTTATTGGATCCAGCTCTGCTGGCTACTGCGGGGGTGGGTTGAGAGGGCAGAGCCTCGCTCCCCCTGTCTCCTTTGAGAGGCTCTTATGCTTCTTAGTGCTTGTGGTGTTGCGCCTGCCTGCTGCTCCCTGCACAGAAGCACCGTCTTTTACCTTACACTCCCATGCTGAATAGGGCCCTATCTATCGATGAATGAGCTACCAGGCCACACAGCTAGTAGAGGAAGATGTATTTGGGTGGCGTGAAGTGAGCATTTGGGATTCATTCTCCGAAGTCACTCTCTGAACAATTCTGAATAGCCTCAGAAAGGCTGGATTTGTG
The DNA here is from genome assembly GCF_025201925.1 of Gopherus flavomarginatus. Classification (NCBI taxonomy): domain Eukaryota; kingdom Metazoa; phylum Chordata; order Testudines; family Testudinidae; genus Gopherus; species Gopherus flavomarginatus. The sequence continues at coordinate 17,237,598 of NC_066626.1, read as the reverse complement.
TCGGTTCAAATCCAGTGTAGGCATGTCTCCCTCATCTCTGGTGCTTACACATCTCAGTCAAAGCTCTCCTCTCCAGGCTGCTCTGCAGATTCCTCATGTCTGAGCTGCATGCATTCTGGGAGCGTTTTGCCATGCACTAGGTCAGCTCCGTATCTGAATGGCTTACTGAAAGCTGGAGAGCTGTGATGCTCACATTTCTAATTGATCCCTAAGATACTTATATGCTGACATATTTAGAAATAAAAAAACAAATTGCACTATTGCCTGTGGCCAGGAGCGGCGCCAGGGTTTCTGACTCCCTAGGCGAACGGCCATTTCGCCGCCCCCCGCGGGTTTGGTGGACCTACCGCAGTCATGCCAGCGGATGGTCCGCTGCTCCAAAGGCTCCGGTGGACCTGCCGCAGGCATGACTGCGGTAGGTCCAACGGAGCCTTTAGACCAGCGCACCGTCCGCCAAAATGTCTGCGGCAGCTCGACTGGAGCATTTCCAGCAGCGGACTGTCCGCCGGCATGACTGCGGTAGGTCCACCGGACCCGTGTGCCGCCCCCCCGGCAAAATAGTGCCCCCCAAAAATTCTGGCGCCCTAGGCCATTGCCTAGGTCGCCTAAATGGTAGCACCGGCCCTGCCTGTGGCACTAATTACAGTAATCAGCAAGCCTGAATGGGTAATTTTGTCACTAAAATGGAAAAGCCAAGATACTTGTTTTCTGTCTTACAGTGCGATCCCAGATTTCTACCATCACTGTGGCCACCTTCAACACCACACTGGCCTCATTCAACGTGGGCTACGCGGACTTCTTCAGTGAGCACATGCGGAAGCTGTGCAACCAGGTGCCCATTCCAGAGATGCCCCATGAGCCGCTGGCCTGCGCCAATCTCCCACGGAGTTTGACTGACTCCTGCATCAATTACAGCTGCCTGGAGGACACGGATCACATTGATGGCACCAACAACTTCGTCCACAAGAACGGCATGCTGGATCTTTCGGTAATTGGCAAAGGAACAAGAAAAGCCTCAGCCGTCTTCTGTCAATGCGGCTGTGCCATTGAGCTAACCTGAGGTTTTTTTTCCATAATCTCTTTATATACTTATCCATTCCAGCACTGCAGAAAGGTCTTTCAAGACCAGTAGGGTACATTTGAAAAATACTCAAGGGTGTAGTCTTTCAGGTAATGCAACTTCTATTCTTCTTAACGAGAGTAATACATGTGCACCAAGGGAGAATACACCCATAAAGTTCTGACTGAAAACTAGGAAAGCAAAAAAATTATAACAGAATGTTTCCTTCTCTTTCTTCTCATTTATGATCCTTCCTCTGGCATGCTAAAAGGCTTGTCAATTGTTCGGAAGCAGAGAATTCCTCAAGTAACCATCTCTCCTCTCACTGCATCTGCCTTACAGATCCTTGCAGTTGGTTCTAATGAAAAGAGAGATCATTTCAGTGTACTTGCTGAAATGAATCCTTCACATTTAGCAGGATTTAGTAAGAATTAAAATTAACAGAAGTAGTCAAGCACATAGGCATCTGCCTTGCAGATCCTAACATACTCAGTGATACAAACACATAGTAAGAGATGTTCCCTGTCAGTTGGGAGGGAAAGTGACTTGCCCATGTTTACACAGTAAGTCAGTGGCAGAACAGGATTAGAACCCAAGTCTCCTGACCTGCATTCCTGTGCCCTACCCAGTAGACCATGAGTCATTTCCTAGTGCTAACACAGAGGTTTCTGACATTGGACCAGCAAATAAGATCTTCATGAGGGACATAGACTCCCTTGAAGGGAGAGAAATTCATCCATGTCAAAATTTCAGTAAAGCCCACCACCATCCTGGCTCTGGCAGATCATTACCTTCTTCTTCTGTAGAATGAGTTAGTGAATCCAAACTCTCACATTATCCAAGGGAGAAGAAGATATTCAAAATCAAACCCTTGCATTTAAAATATTCACTGTTTCTTGGAATGTTGTCCTCCTTTGGCCTCTGTGACTGACCTCTCCTGGTTTTCATTCCCTCCTCTCTAATTGCTCCTTCAGCATGTCCTTAGGACGATCCTCCTCATCCTCCCCACCAGCTTTCTGGGGAGGTTCCACAGGGCTCTGTCCTGGGTCCCCTTCTCTTCTACCTCCATATCTTGCCTCTGGGCAATCTCATTTGCAAACACAAATTCAACTGCCTTCTCTATGCTAATGACTGACAGATCTACCTTTCCACTCCAGACCTCCTCTCCTTCTGCCCAAACTAAAATTTCAGCCTGTCTCACAGATGTGGCCTTGTGGATGTCTAGGCATTAGCTCAAGCTCAACATGGCTAAAACTGAGCTTTTAATCTTTCCACCCCCACAAGAACTTCCCCCTCTGCCTTCTCAACCACTGTGAACAACCCCAACATCCTGCCTGTTGCTCATGCCCATAACCTGGGTGTCATCTTTGACTCATATCTCTCTGAGGGTCTTCACATCCAGGCATAGCTAAACCTTGTGAATTCTTTCTGAATGACATCTCTGTGATATAGCCTTCACTTTCCATCACACAGCTGAAATTCTTGTCCAGGCTGTCAGAGTCTGGCATCTCAGTGACTGCAATGTCCATCTCTCAGCCCTTGGTAAATGCAATCTTGCCCTGCTCATATCCATTCAGAATCCTTCTGCAAATATTGTTTTCCAAGCCCATTGCTTTAACCGTGTCTCCCCTCTCTTTGCATCCCTCCACTGGCTCCTCCTCCTCTATCACATTGAACATAAAGCTGCTTGTCTTCAATTTCAAGGCCCTTCATAGCCTATTCGTACCCTCTCTATCCTTTCTCATTCACCATCGAGGTGTTTGTTGACTTCAGCCTCCAGTTGGCCTGTAACACCATCCTCCATCAACCACTTGTTAAATTCCTGCTTTTTCCCATGCTGCCTATTACATTTGGGAGGAACTCTTCATAAACACCCGCAAAACAAATGCATTATCCTCCTTCAAAACTCCCTTTTGCTGGGATGCCTACCAAAAACTTGATGACGGTTAGGCCGTTGGTGTGCTGAAACCACTGCCTACCATATGACCAATATTGTCTCATTGTTTCCTTGTGCTCCCCAATTGTGTGTCAGTATCAACCTCTTGTCTCTTGACTTACATTTAGATTGTAAGCTGTCCATGACTAAGGCTCCTATGCGCCATGGTAATACAAATATGAAATGATGATAATACAGAAAACAAGTCTGACCAAAACACGTTGTTTCCTCTTTCTCTAGGTGGTTCTGAAGGCTGTTTACTTGGTCCTGAACCATGACATCAGCTCCCGGATCTGTGATGTCGCGTTGAACATCGTCGAGTGCCTGCTGCAGCTTGGCGTGGTGCCGTGCGTGGAGAAAGTCAGAAGGAAGAGCGAGAACAAGGAAAATGAATCAGCAGAAAAGAGACCGAGTGAGGGATCCTTCCAGCTCAAGGGGGCTGCTTCGGGCGGCCCAGCCTGTGGATTCGGGGCCCCCCCAGTCAGTGGAACTGGAGATGGGGGAGGCGAAGAAGGTGGAGGGGGAGGAAGTGGTGGAGGAGGAGGTGGCGGAGCTGATGGAGGTGGCGGAGGAGGAGGTGGAGGACCTTATGAAAAGAATGATAAAAATCAAGAAAAGGTATGTTTGGGTACCATGTAATATAGAGAACACATGCATGTGACATTAGTTATGTCAAGTGTGTGTGTGTGTGTGTGTGTGTGTGTGTGTGTGTGTGTGTGTGTATTTGTATGTATATGTGGGTGAGTAATTATCATTTCTTTTTTCCTCTCTGTTTTTGGGAAACTGCTAGGTTTTCTTTTCTTTAAGCACCACTCAGACATATTCATTTGTGTCACTGTAGTACCCACTTCAAACCCAGTGCATGCATCACCATGGAGAATTCAGCGCCCTTTGCTGTGCCTACTCAAGCAAAGCAACTCTGCTAAGCAGCCCTAATTGGCCTAGCGTGGCTGCATTTTTGATATAAAACAAGTATTCCTGATGCCCTGAATAGGTGCTATTTTACATACTGCACAACTGCTGTTTTAAAACAGGAAAAATTATTGCTGATTTTTTCTACTTTTTATTATTTATTTTATGGTAGCACATAGATGCTCCCACATTTGAGGCACTGTGCAAACAAATATCAAGAGATGGACAGTACCCTAAGGAGACTACAATCTAATGAGACAAGACAGAGTCATACAGCAGATCCATGGCAGAGCTAGGAATAGAACCCAGATCTCATGACTCTACATCCCAGGCCTTATCCACTAGATGACAACACAGACTTCATTTTGTTACTTGACTTGATGCAAAGGGTTCTGATCCCTGAGTTCCTTAGGACTTGGTCCTGCCCCACTTACTCATGTCGGTAGTCCTTTATGAGTGGTCCCATGGATTTCAATGGGACTACTTTCAGTAAAGTAGTACTCACTGATCCCTGAGTTCCTTAGGACTTGGTCCTGCCCCACTTACTCATGTCGGTAGTCCTTTATGAGTGGTCCCATGGATTTCAATGGGACTACTTTCAGTAAAGTAGTACTCACTGATCCCTGAGTTCCTTAGGACTTGGTCCTGCCCCACTTACTCATGTCGGTAGTCCTTTATGAGTGGTCCCATGGATTTCAATGGGACTACTTTCAGTAAAGTAGTACTCACTATCAGTCCAGGTAGCACAATCTGACCCTTGCTGCCTGGCAGATAGCTGAATACTAGGAGTACCTGAATTGACATCAGTGCTCATTGTAGTCAGAATTGCACTTGATAACAAGTTTTTGAAGGATTAGGCCCTGAGCTAGAATAGATAAGTCAGTAGGATTTTCAAGAGTTACTTAGCTCTTCAGACTAATATTGGACTGTTTGCAAGCAAGAATGTGCAGCAGTATGTTATGAGCAAATGTTAAAGGTATGCCAGTTACCTGACCTCAGTGTCACGTGGTGTCGTTTCCCCTCTGTGGCTCTTAGGATGAAAGCATTCCAATAAGCACCCACAGGCTGGCACTGACGATGCTGATCAAAATAGTGAAATCCCTGGGCTGTGCTTATGGCTGCGGAGAAGGACACCGAGGGCTCTCTGGAGATCGTCTGAGACACCAGGTATTCCAGGAGAATGTAAGAGAACTAAAGCAGATTCCAGTTCTCCCCAGCCCCTTCTTTCTGAAATGAGTCTGCTGATGTTGAGAAGCCCCCACTCTCCCCCTCCACACAGCTTCCTTTATATTCGTCATTAAATGCTGGCCCCCGTCTCAGCTGCACCTACTGAGCGCTGCAGCTGAACCAAAGGGAGACAGTGGCCGCTTAAGCCACCTTTATCCCTTTTAAATTCCTGGCCCTGCTAGGGGCGTGTCTCGGGCCCAACAAGACAGTTTAGAGCAGCCCCAGAGGCTTCTCTGCCATGCATACTTTACTAGCAAGAGTCACTTTTGTACACTGGTGCAGCATAGCTACACTGAGGAGGTTCACAGTGGTGACTATATCAGTTTGGTCCCATGGATACAAAAATCCATAAGTGTAGACAAGCCCTGCGTTACCTTCTGGTGGCCTTGAATGTCTGCTTATGGGCTGCTCCAGCAAACCTGAATAGCCAGGGTGCACTGTGCTCCAAGCATGCTCCCATGCTGCAGTCTGTGCAGGAGGGCAGCAAAAGACCCCCCTTCTCTATCGTGAGGTAGTTTTACCTAGTTTTCTGGCCCTTTGTTACCATGCAAGCAGCATAAAGAGCCCAGAATTGCTCAGTTACTGCTGTAATTGCATCCCAGAGAATTAAAACCCAGGTACAGGGGGTTTCAATGGGAACACAGGGCCCAGTGTCCTGCCAAACAGGTGCATTTTAAAGGCCCAGTCTCACAAACACTTTTTACTGGCCATCATGCATGCTACAATGAGCATTCCCATTGGCTTCGTTAGCAAGTGTAGACTGTGCCTGCGAAAATGGAGGTGGATGTGGGATTGAGACCTGGCTAAAAATAACGCCTAGAGTGGTGGATTTTATATGATCACCCTCTTCCCCCCTTACTGTCTCAGTTAGTTAAAAAATTGACAGTAGGCATGCATGCAGCATGTTGTATTTTGATACTGAGCCTTGAATTCAAAGCATTTAGCTGTAGATCCTGAACCTCAGAGTGATATGAGCTCAAGGCTAGAGCTGAGCGAATAATTGATTTTTTGGATTGGTGGCCAAACCGAAAAATGTGAAAAAAAGATCTGTTTGTTTCAAACCAAAATTGATTTTTTTTTTCTTGCCAAAATGAAAAGCTGAAAATTTTTATTTGGGTTGAATGAAACATTTCAAATATCAAATCAAAATGACATTTTCAAAATTGTTTCAACATTTCCAAAATAATTTTGTCAGCTGAAACAGTTTGCCAAATTCGTGAATAGTTTTAGAACCTCCCAAAATGCATTTTCCAGTAAATTTTATATTTGCTGCAAAAAATAAAAATAAAAAAATAAAAAAATTGCGCAGCTCTAGTCAAGATCAGGATCAGTTAAACTTCTCAAAGTGTTTGATTACACTGCTCTACAGCCAGAATGCTTCTGAAATAAATGTAGTCCAACTTTACTAATTCTGGGTCACTGAGAACGAAAATGATGCTTAAAATTGTTGATTGGCTCTAGTTTTCAAGATATGCTATTGGGTCAGTATATACGACCCTTGACTTGGGAATGGCGGAGAATAAGTGAGTTATAAAGGGAATGGATCTCAATTTAAACCAGAAATGACTAAAATACATCTTTGACTGGATCTATGAATAAATCTATGACTGGGTTTGGACAGTACTTGCTTTTTAGGCAAAACAATGAATGATGCAATCTGAAGCTGGTATTGCATCATACATGATATGAATTGCTTCATGTTATTCCTAGAAGTCATGGATGATGCAATCATAACGTAGCTTACATCACTCTGCTGAACAAATTGCCCTATATCACCTCTAGAAATCATACAGTGTCGTGCTCACTTATTTGTCAGTGTTTGATTTTGCAAAGGGACGCATTTCTGTTTAGCCAAAGTGAGCAGAGATGCCTCGTACTTGTGTGAACAGTGCAGGTAACTTCTGCTATGTTTGTGGTGAAGTGACTTTTGCATCACAAAAGCGCAGTATAACCACTGTGGTTAAGAAAGCCTATCACCTTTCTTTTGGCTGCAAAATTGGAGATCAGGACATGTGGGTCCCACACATATGCTGCAACACTTGTGCAACAAATCTTCGCCAGTGATTGAACAGGAAAAGAAAATCTATGCCTTTTGCAGTGCCAATGATTTGGAGAGAGCCAACAGATCATACCAGCAGTTGTTACCTCTGCATAGTGCCTCCAGTTGGGAAAGGTGTGTCAAAGAAGAAAAAGTGGACTGTGCATTATCCAAACATTCCATCAGCTATACGCCCAGTACCCCACGGAGAAGGACTGCCGGTTCCTGATGCACCAGAATCATTCTCACTTGAGTCAGACGAGGAAGAGGAAGAGGATGAAACTTCTGGTCCTGAACCATCAATGTCACAGGACCCACATTTTCTCCCATCCTCCTCCTCTGAACCACACCTCATAACACAGGGTGAACTGAATGACCTTGTCAGGGATTTGGAACTACCCAAGAGTAAGGCAGAGCTGTTGGGCTCCAGACTACAGCAGTGGAATCTCCTGGCAGGCTATCAGGGCAAATGGAGCCCGTCAGTGCTTGCAGACTATTGCTGGACAGTGACAAGAGATGCTCCATTTAATGAATACAAGAGACAAGCCAAGAAGCGCCGAGTAGACATTGAATAGGACTATTCTATGTGGACATTGAATAGGACTAAACTATGTGGATAATAGTTTTTTGCCTTTTGTTTCATAATAAATTTTATTTATATAACCCTTTTGCTGATTTTTAAAGTGTTACATAAACAGGACAGAAATATTATCATGTAAAGCAACCATAAACACATGAAAAGACCTAGGTTTACAATTTATGATTAAAACTCTACTATCTACGCAATATACATAGACATAAAATGTAAAAACTTAAATATCTTAGAAACAGTAGCCAATCAGTTGTTTTAATTGTCATATTTGAACTCAGCACATCAAAATACATAATAAATATCACATTTTATCTCTGAAGCAGACGACTTCTCAAAAATTGTAGACCAGTGTTACATTATAAAATGCAGATGTGTTTCTTTTTCCTTCAGTTTACTTTGCAGATTGTTTGCATGCTTTTGGTTCTGATGAATGTTTCCTTGCCGTTTACTAAGCATTTTTACCAGTTCTGAGAGACTGATCCACACTGTAAAACTCAAGAATAAGGGTTAGAACTTTAAAAGATAGGACTCCTGAAGGTACTGGTTGCTGATTCTTATCCTGGCTTTTGTCAGCGTGTTGGATGAGACCTTCCTATCTAAGTACCTGTCTGACCTCATCACCATAGAAGCTGTGCACTTCATAGTCCTCGCAACTCCCATGAGGCAGGGAAGTATTGCCCCTATTTAACAAACACGCAAAGACTAAGGTCCAGATTTGTAAAGGTATTTAGGCATTGCTGCGCTCAGGGTTGCAACGCTTAAGTCTCCTTTTCAAAAGCGATTTAGGCACTTAAGAACCTAAATCCCTTTGGAAAATAAGCTTTAGTCTCCTAAATAAGTTAAGCATTGCAACACTGAGCAAAGCAATGCCTAAAGACATTTTAAAAATTGAGGCCTACCTGATGCCCAGTTTTACATGGGAAGTCTGTGGCTGAGCCAGGGATGGAACACGGAGCACCTAAGTAGCAGGTCATGAGTTTAAAATTCTCCTTTGCATTCCCCTGATTCCAAAGCTGCTCTGTGCAGGCTGCTGTCACTGCTCTGGTTTGGGCACTTAAAAATTTGTTTTAATTTATGCTGGGCTGTAATGGCCACAAGAAGCCGAAGACACAAGTGAGGATTGATGTGGCATAGGCAGGGGTGGCTCAATGTTTTTTGCCACCGCAAGCATGGCAGTCAGGTGGCCTTTGGCGGCATTTCTGCAGGTGATCTGCTGGTCTGAAGGTGATCTGCCAAAGCTGCGAGACCGGCAGACCTCCCACAGGCATGCCGCCGAAGTCTGCCTGACTGCCGCCCTCGCGGCAACCGGCACATCGCCGCCCCAGGCAAGGTTGGCTCTAGCTTTTTTGCCGCCCCAAGCTTGGCAGTCAGGCAGCCTTTGGAAGCTTGCCTGCGAGAGGTCCCCGGTCCCGTGGATTCGGCAGTGCGCCTGCGGGAGATCTGCCGGTCCTGCAGCTTCAGTGTACCCACTGCCGAATTGCTGCCGAATCCACAGGACCGGGGACTTCCTGCAGGCAAGTCGCCGAAGGCTGCCTGACTGCCGCCCTCACAGGGACCGGCAGTGCCCCTCGCAGCTTGCTGCCCCAGGCACATGCTTGGAGCGCTGGTGCCTGGAGCCGCCACTGGCCCCAGGCACACCTTTGCTGCGCTGGTGCCTGGAGCTGCCCCTGGGCATAGGGACATCTTAGCAGTGCTTCCTTGTCCAAACTATACTAGCAGCAGGAACGAGGAGTTATGTCAGAGTCCCTAAAACAGATCTGCACTGCTTTGCAGTAGTGTGATCCTCAGATTGGCTTCTACAGCTTTAAATTCAGATTATGCTGACAGTGCAATGCAAAGCAGCTGCACCACATTAAAGGATCCAGCTGTTTTCCTGGAGATAAAAATTATAATTAATTTTGTTTTAAACTGAAAGCACAAAATAGTCATCAGGCAATTCCAAATGTCTGTGTGCTGAGGGTTTTTTTTTTTTCTTCCCCTTTTTAAATCCTAATTTCACCAGTTCTCCTGTTTCACTGTAATTTGCACCACCCTTTTCCTGTCTATATAAACATCCAGAGTCAGGGATGTGAAACTAAGAAAAAAGTAGAAAATAATTTATTTTCATATAGTGCCTTTCTGCACAAGCTTCCTCAAAATCCTTTCTAAAGCAGTGAGGAAGATACTAGTCATGACTGTGTAGACAAACATAACATCCATGATGCAGTCAGCAATACTTCACAGTATACTCTAGAGCATTAGAGGCCTGATCTAAAGACTATTAACGTTAATGGGAGCCTTTCCCTTGGGCTGATCAGTTTGTTTCAGGGGGAATTGGATCAGGCCTTAGGGCTGTCAAACTCACTCTTTGGAGAGGGCCAAATTCTGTTTGCCATTATGGTACCAGAGAGACAGGACTACGATGCTAGTGTCATGTGCAGCCATCACTGGGTGGCAGAGAACCCAGTGATGGTAACGGGAGGTTTGCACAAAGAGCAAGGGTCCAGAATGGCCTGGTATGTAACAACCAAGTTATTACTTAGTAAAATTACCATTAAGTTTTGCATCGTTTAGGCCCTGATCCAGCAAAACGCTTAGGAACATGCTTGAATTTAAGCATGTGAAGAGTCCCGTTAGCCTCAGTGGGACATGCTTAATGTTAAGCGTGTGCCTAAGTGCCTTGCTGATCTGGGGTCTTTATGGAAAGAGATTTGTAGTGCATTTTGGGGATGACTGCTATTTCCGCTGTTTGTTTATTTGGCCAGGCTATTTTGAATGCACCACTGTGGTAACTGCATGCACAATTGTGCATCTAAGTTATTAGAAAATCACAGTATTACCATTGGGCTTCAGAACCAACACCACCCTGTGAGGAAACAGACAATTCACCCATCTCTTGGAGCTGATACTTCAGGCTTTTTAATACCTCACTGCATTGGGTCACACCTAAATAGTTAACTTTGCAATAAAGAGTCAACACTGAATTATTTTTGTAAATAAAAGTTTGCATTTGCACCATCTGAATTGGTTACTGGAGTCAGATAAATACATGAACAGGGTTGGATCTGGGCTATAGGTTCAAAATCTGACATCCCTACACCACAGTCTGTTTTATCAACGTTTATACTGTAAGTGTTGGCCGAGGTAATTGGGCTCCTACTCATTTCACCAGCAGTGAAATTTTAACTTCCATTTGGAGGACTGCAAGAGGAGGGCAGAAGTGACCTTGATTTAACATCTTCTCCAAAAGATAATGTGGTGTAATGGCTCCTATTACTGAATTGCATGATTGGCATTAGCTGAGAGCCCATATCTTGTTATGGTATTTGAACGTTTTGATTAGTAGGTGAGATTACTTATAACAGCGCAGCACTGGTGAAACAAGAGCAGAAATGCACCGAAGGACCCAACAACTGTCACCAAAATTCAAGCAGATACTTCTCATTTTTGTAATATCTTCACAGGCTCAGAATTGCCTTACAAAGCTGTACAAGCTGGATAAAATGCAGTTCCGGCAGACCATGAGGGACTATGTGAACAGGGATTCCCTCAATAATGTTGTGGATTTCCTTCACGCTTTGCTAGGATTCTGCATGGAGCCAGTCACTGACAGTAAGTACAGCTGGCATCACAACCCCAGTCATATTTTCATCGATGACACTACCATAGGGGATGCTGGCTGCCATTTTCAAAAAGTCGTAGTGAATTTCTAAAGGCAAAATGTAGCCCTGTAAATTCTTTTATTTCCAGTACAATTGGAATTAGAGAAGCATATGTGCTCTCTCTTTTAATGCATCCTACCTGTTTGTTTATGGCTTCATGAAAGAAAATTTTCTCTCAGCTATGCCTCAGGCATGAGGCTTTCTGTTTAATAACATGAACAAATGCCAGCTGGAGTGGACTGTGCATTCTATGTTTATTCTGAATGGAGATATAATTGAGCATTAAATCTCTCTGCAGAGCCTAAGGTGAGGCAGCAAATAGCTAAACAGATCATGTAAACAAGTATAGGAGCATTCAGATTTATGTGCATACAGCATAAGTCCATTTTTTTTAAGTTAGGCAAACAGTTCTATGTACTATTATGATGATGGTACGTGTACATTGGTCACTGCATGCATAAGTAGCTAATTGTGGGCATTTGGAATATAGGAATTGCCATGTCAAAACACACAAGTAGTTTATCTCTTTGTCTATGATTCCAGTCACTTCAGAGAAAGGTGCAAGAAACACCATAGTGGGCAACTGTGAAATAACCAGCCCACAGAGCAAGTTTACTCTTAACACCCATCAGATACACATTGGCTTATCCCTTCAAGGGATAGGCCCTCTCTTGTGAATGTTGTTGCCCTGTCTAAAGAACTGTGGATGTTTTCGTTATCTATATAAATGTTTAATCTGTTGTTTGAATTATTCTGAGATCTTGGCCTCCATTGTACCTTGTGAGAGCAGTTTCATTGGTTAAAAAGAATTTCCTTTCATCAGTTTTAAATTGCTTTTCAATTTAGTTGAATGACCCCTTGTTCTTTGTTATCTGAGTGGGGAGACAGGGATGCCTGAATTGCCTTTCCTGTTCCATTTGTTATTTTGTATGCCCCTGTTTTAGGGAGAGGATAAACAGTTTTGATCATTTCAATCTCTCTTCAAATGGCAGATTTTTCTATCCCTCTTCTTATTTGTGCCACTTATATCTGCTGTGTTGTTTATGAGGTAGGGTCACAAAAATTGAACATATGATTTTGGGTGATTTATGTCTTTTAATACATTTAAAAAGTAATTATGTATTTAATCTGTAATTTGTTAACACATCTCAGCCGAGCTGTGTGGTTTATTGTGCTTGCATTTTGCAGACAAGGCTGGATTTGGAAATAACTTCACCACAGTGGACAACAAGTCTACAGCGCAAAGTGTGGAAGGTATTATTGTCGGCGCCATGTTCAAGTCACTGATCACTCGCTGCGCTTCCACCACGCATGAACTGCATAGCCCTGAAAACCTGGTGAGGATTTAGGTGCAGGTTTTACGAGTTGAATTTCCTCTCCCTCATAAAGCAGCTGGGCTTGAAAATCAGGGCTCGATTCAATGAGACTTTATTGGCATAGCTAGCTAGACAAGTTTAAGAAAAAGACTTACTCTTCAGGTGTTCGTCAGGGGCAAATCTGACCCAGCCAGCGTAGAGTCATACACTGTGTTTGGTCTTTGACTCCCTGTGTTTTCAAATGGGGACTCCATTTGTGTAATTGTGAATTTGATTAATGGAAAGACTAGTAGCACTAAACTGGAGCTAGGAATAATGGGCTAGATCCCCACCTGGGGTAAAGCAGAGTAGTTCCATTGCCTTCAGTGGAGATATGCCGGTTTACATGAGCTGGATGTGACCCCGTTCTGGTAGGTGCTGTGCAAGCTTCCTGAGTACAGTCCTACTAAGGTAACTCAAGCCTAATCTGCAGTACCTCTGTATTTCTCTCTTGGAACTCTCTTAGCAAAGGCTGCCAATCGTACTGAACTAATGTTTAGCTTTGGGAAGAGGGCAGACATCTTCTAGGGGCTCAATTAGGATCAACGGCTATACTTTTTGCTTGAGAAGATGTATGCCTTTCCAGAGGTGAAGAGGTAGGTAGTTGAGATCCCAATTCAGAAAGGTACATAAGCACATGCCTAACTTCAAACATGTGAGTAGACTGCATAGTGCCCACTACACACTCTGTAAAGATGGTGGGCTGATGTGACAAGGCTACGTCTGGGATTTTCCTATTATGGGACGACTTGCATACGTAAAGATGGGTATGTGCGTCAGTATCTTGTGGAATCAGGACCTCAGTCAGAGCACCAGCTAGTCTGTCAATTAATCTGGTGTTTGTAGAGTACTGGCCATAGTTCCACAGCTGGGATTTTCAGAATAGACTGAGGGCTCTCAAGAAAGCTCCTGAAACAGATGTTGGGTCCTTTGGAAGGTTCTCTCCCTCAGAACTAGGGCTGCCCTTTCCATACCAACTCCTCCCAGGGGCTACAGTTATGCACGCAAATGTACTGAAATAAAAAACAAAATCTAATTGTGGGAGTTAGACTGGTGAATGTATGAGTCATTCCTCTCCATTGTCATGGTGTAATCCATTCAAATAATTAAGAAAAAATCTGAGATGCTGCATTTTTTCAATAGGATTTTTCATGCCTTTTAAGATTATGGGTTAGATGAATGGGTAAAAAAGGCTTCAAATCATCTTCACAGCTCCCAGATCCTCTGATCCAGAAGCCCTGGCATAATTTAAAACAGCCTTTGTCCAGTACAGTATATGCATCGATGTGAGGGTCAGCTGCAAACTTGCCTTAGTTAAATTATTTCTTCACAGCCCCCTGCTCCACCTTTAATAATGATGTTAATTTAAAAACTAGTCATATGCACCATCAAGCAGATCAGTAACTCATAGATTACATTATCAAAAGAGTTTGCCACAGATGGTTACAGAGTCTCTTAGCTGGCTCCTGGATTGACTTTCCTTTTACAAAGAGAAACATTTGACCTTAATGAGAAAACATAAACCTGTAAGTAAAGAGCTGCTCAGACAACAGCTGGCACAATTATTGAGGTATGCAGTTCTTTGTGATCTAGTGCATCACCCTGGCTGTGTACAAAAGGAATATATCTTTCCCTCCCTGCTTGTATGCAAACTGAGTAACACAGCTCTCTCTCTCCTTTGTTATTCAGGGATTGTACTGTGACATCCGGCAATTGGTCCAATTTATCAAGGAGGCTCATGGGAATGTTTTTAGAAGGGTGGCACTGAGCGCCCTTTTGGACAGTGCTGAAAAGTTAATCCCAGGGAAGAAAACAGATGAAACAACCGAGCAGGATCTGAAGCCCCTGGGGAGCAAAAAGTTTGTGTCTGGGAGAGATTTGTGTCTGAATGATTTATATACTGTTGTATAATTTATTATGCTGAACACTGTAGTAAGAGGGCCTGAAACATAGGGCCTTGTATCAGAGGCCTGGTATGAGGCCTGAGGCCTGGGTTAAAGTAATGGTCAGAACTTTGCTTTATATTACCAAGTTAAGTTGTGAGCAAGAGGCAGGCCCTGCTCACAGAATTTGGCAAGCATAGTGTTGATATTGTAAAAACACACATTCCTAAGAGGTGCTGGGCAAAAAACACTCACGCAAGCACATTCCAGAAGGGAGGTACCAGAACATCCTGATAAACAAATTCCCCAAAGATAACAGGAACATGTTGACCCATTTTAAGGATTAGGTCAGGATGATAGCATGATGAATCGAGATGTTTTGATGGAACCTACAAGGCCAGTATGTCAGAGGGTGGCACCCTGGTAAGTCAAGAGTGATACGTAACTTGTGTTTTGGTGTATAAAGATGTATCTCAGAGGCAATATCTTTGTCTGGCCTAGGGGATAGTGGAAAGTCTCAACACTAACTGAGACGGTCCATTGTCACGAGCATACAAATGTTAGTGTATCTGTAACCATTGAGCCGGGGCATTAGCACCATGCTTTGTTGGCAATAAACCTGACCAAGTGCCTTTGCACCTTAATGAATTTTGTGGTCAGTGGGCGGTTTGCTCGAGTTCTACTGTGCCAGCTGTCTGCTCAGAGCTGGGACAGCACACATGGAGAACACACGCACGCAGCAAACATTTGACGACAAACACAGATGTAGGAAAGTACAAGGGGTTGTTTGTTTTCATCTTGTTAGCACATGTCCGCTCCTGATGTATAGGACTTGAGTGTGGCAGTGACAGAAGCCACACTTAAATTTTAATAAAGTGAGGCAGCTATGGAAGTAGCCATGAAAAAGGTGGATCAGAAATAACTGGAACAAAGGAAATAAAATAGCAAAGCAGCGGAAATTCAGGGGGAAGGAAGAGTAGAGAAACAGGAGAAAGAAAGAGGAGGGATGGAGGTTAAGTGTGAAGGGATAATTGGAACCCCTACCCCCAACATCATGTGGACATGGCTTAGTATTAGCATCAGTACCTTGAGGTGCTGAGAGCTATTGGTCTGAATGCCTATACTCAGGTGTGGGGAGCATGATACTAAAGAAACCTAGGTTGCTTTATTAATTTAATTTGCTGTCTTGGGATGTGTTGCATTTAAGTGTGAGACAAAAGAATAAGTATGGATCAAAAATGGAGCTTCAAACGGAACTAAATGAATTAGTCTCATGTAAACTGGCAGCATCAGATTTGTTGCATGATTTTCTTGGCCTCAGAGACACGCAGACGACACTGGCCAAGATTGCCAAAAGTATGTGGTCAATACTTTCTGATAATCTGCCTTCTTTAAGGCACCTCAGATTGAGCACCCACAAAATGAGGCTCCCAACATTGCTAGCAGCTTTTGAAAATGTTGGCTAGAGCCCTGTGTGTGATTAGCATAGAGCCCTGCAGCGGAACTGGAATCCCGCAGGTTCTGCTGAACCCACTGCCATAACAGCAGGAGTGGGGGTTTTTAAAAAGTCCTGTGCAAGTCTCTCTAATCTTGGCCTTAGTTCCCCATCCCAATACATTTTTGATGACGATATGTGCATAGGCAGGCCAGTTGCTGTAATGGGGGCACACATTTAAATTTGTTTTTCAGAAGTGCTGGATTCAGTGATCAGGGAACAATGCTGATTATATGAGAAGCAAGATATGCCATCTGTTAACTTTATTTGACTGTCTGTATTGTCTGCATAGATCCGAGGTGGGAAGTGTTGTTATTGATAAAGGCCAGGCATCATCTGCCCCTGATGAATGTCGTAGTTACATCTCCAGCCGTCCTCAGCAGACCCCAGAGCAGTAAGTAAATATTTAGTAGTTTGAATGTGTTGTACCAGAGAATTCCCCACTGTGGTAGTAGCAATTAGCTGTTCGTTTAGGGTTCTTCTCTGCCGGCAATACAAGAAATGTACTGAGCATTTGTTTAGCTGCTGCTGAACTTACAGGTTATGTCCAACAAATGCCCACCTTCTGTACCACCAAAAGAATAACAGGGCATAAACTTGATTTCAGAGGAAGATAAATTAAAGCTGGCACCACAGTCCATCACAGAATGGGGCAGCACAAAATGAAATTGCAACAAAATTTGCCAATGCATTTTTAACAATGACAGAGCAATAAATAGAACATTTTATTCTCATCATCAGAGCAATTCCCTGTTCGTGCGTCCATGCTCCAAACATGAGGCCAGGTAGCTCTCAACATTCTACGCTGTTGCTCCCACAGGAAATGTGAAAACTACACTGGTGGGCTAACTACATGCCCCTTAATTCATCCAGTGGTTGGTTCATTTCTCACCCACGGGACCCTGGGGTTGTTGCACTTGCCTTATGAGCAGAGCTGCACCTCCAGCTTTCTGATTATTATTTTTGTATTTGTATTGGGACAATGCCTAGAGGCCCCAGTTCTAGACTGGGGACCCATTGTGTTAGGTGCTGTATGCATACAGAATGGAAAGATGATCTCTTCCCAAGGAACTTACAGACTAAAAATAAGTAACAATTCTCAAAAAACCCCTCCAGCTTTAGCATCTTCCTCTGCTTTGTTTTTCCCTTTTTTGAGTCAGACTGATTTTTTTCTTTTGTCCCCCTAAATGAACTGAATATTCATAGAAATGGAGGGCTGGAAGGGACATATAGTACATCCCCTTGCCAAGTAACCTAGGCCATCCCTGACAGGTGTTTGTCTAACTTGTTCTTAAAAACCTCCAGTGACAGGCATGCCACAATCTCGCTTGGAAGGCTGTGTCACTACTTAGCTATCCTTACAATTAGAAAGTTTTTCCTTGTATTTAACCTAAATCTCCCTTGCTACAGATCTTCTCTAACCTTAAATGGACATAGAGATGAATTGATCACAGTTCTCTTTATAACAGCCTTAACATAGTCAAAGACTGTTATTAATTCTGTAATTAAATTAAATTTAGTTATTTACTGCTGCCTCTTGCATTATCTGTCATATTTTTCCAGTTTTCTTTTTTTGGTGGAAACTTCCTTGGCTCTTTTAGTCATCAGTAGTGAAGATGGGTGTCTTTAGAGAAGACAGCAGTAGTTCCCTGTATCTGTTCTTCTTTGAAGACCTAACAGATCTTCTGATCTCAGTGGAAGCTGTTCATATCCTGTGGTGGGACAGTAGGCCCCAGCTCGGGTATTTCTCTCTCTCTCTCAATCTTTCCTCCTCATCCTGATCTACTTGAATCTGCAGAAAATAATCTCTTTTGCCATGGAAATAATTGTATAATCGCAAATGCAACATTATGACTTCATTGCAAGATCAAGTGGGAGAAGATGGATTGTGAAGGAGCCCAGCCCTGACTTAAGGGGAAATAACATTTTCTAATTAGCAAACATGGTCAGAGTAGTTAAGCAAAGCAAATGAATGGTGAATTGATTTATATTTTGGTCTGATATATTTGGAGGTTTTGCCCAATCCAAAGATCTGTATATGGTAAGCAAAATCAGGTCTCTTGAAAATCTCACGTTGATAGACCAGTGTCCCAACTGATTAAATCTTTCTTCAGTTCTTGTTTTGCTCTTTACTCTTAGAAACCTGTAATACAAGACTAATATGTGGCTCAGAGAGGGTTTTCTTTAGGCATTGCTTTCCCATTCATGGTTAAATCATCATGTCCTAGGAGAGTGGTAACCCACGTCTTTGAATGATGTGCCAGTAATGAAATAAAGCCTGTTTCTAACATTCAAAATAGTGGATTGGGAAAGGTTAAAGACTGTGGGCCAAGAGACACCACAGATGGTGCAAGGCGGTGCAAATGACGTTGCCTTGCACCGGGATGCAATGCTGTACTCTGGGGGTGGATTTACCCCAGGGTTTATGTCAGGTGCAGCGTAGCTTTAGTCCATAGAAGCTGTGCCAGTAGATGCAGTGAATCAACTTACCCTGATAAACTTAGCCACATCCTTTCCCAGGCTAACACTGCCCAGTTTTTGGTACATTCTGGGCTCAAATGGGTCTTCCTACAGATGGGTTTTTTTGTCATTTTATGCCACGGCAGCTTTCTCACTGCTGAACATTCCACTCTGAGGGTCCCGGTGGCCTGGTTTATGCTGGTGGGCAAGAACAAAAGGAGATAACTCTCCTACATCCATAAGGTCTTTAATATCATTGATATAAGTACAGCTAGAATATAGGATTCAGCAATAGATGAGTCCTTCAGTACTGTAAGCGGAGGTGGGTTAAGAGCAGTATACTGAATCTAGATTTTGGAACAAGGATTATGCCTTGGGCCCATTTCTAAACACTCACTGAATTTCTGACTTGATCAGAGGTGCACAAGGAAGCTTCTGTATATTTTGTGCAATAGATTTGCAACTTTGGTTGTATGTGTGGAGGTCATTATTTCAATATTACTCATGCTCTCAGACAATGGAAAGATACCTGCAGCTATACAGAAGGTCACCCTTAGAAACATTTCAGTTGCCTTAAGGCTTGCCTACACAGAGACGTCCAGGAAAATTAATCCGAATTAACTAAAAGTGAATTTGAAGTGGATTGCATTAAATCCCTGTGTGGATGCTGCTGTTCAGAATTAAAATTACTTTCATTTGATTTAGCTAAATTCACTTTGGCAGTGATGCGGATTAACTTTCCTGGAAGTTCCAGTTTAGACAAGCCTTTTAGAAAGCTGTATAATTTTTCTTCAATATTTGCAGTATTCCCTATATCAAGTGTAGGGAAGTGTAGGGAATACTGCAAATGAGGGCACAATCTAGTTATTTTAAGTCAAAAATAGACAGTGTTTAAGGATGATTATTATATGTGTGCTGCTCTGTTAAATGTTCCAGGGTCATCCTTTAGTCCAGAAGTTACTCATACTTTCTGTAGCAGAAGAAGATTTGTTGAGATAAAGGCTAAACCCTAAACTTATGAAAAAGAGGTTGGCTTTGAAATCTGAATGTTGTAGTTAGCTCTTTTGCTCAGCCTTTTTATGTCTTTCAAATCTGTATCTCTTCAAGTGGAGATAGATTTTCCCTTTAAAATCCAGAATATGGAAAAGAGGAAAGTCCAGAAAGGCTTGTTTTATGCTGAACTGAATATGAAACTTCCTGAAACTTTCCTCTGATGATGCGATTGTAAAGAGAACAGAAAATTTGAATCTCCTGAGAAAAATTAGAATTAGCCATTCTGCTCACAGTCTTGCCGCAGAACTTTGAGGTCTCAGGTATGCAGCAGAATATGGTGTCGCTATTCTAAAAGATCACTAAGAATTGTGATTTCATATAGCTACACACAGAATTGAAATGATTCTTTTGATATACAAACACTTTGTAAAGGACACAGCCTTGAAAAGCATTGGTCCGGTACATTAGTGGTCACTTTGACCAGATAGAGGATGATTCTTTAGCACAGCGGTTCTCAGACTTTAGCAACCCAAAGACCCCATTATGATTTAAAATTTTACGCTGACCCCCAGCTCAGCCCCAGACCCTGCGCCTACTCCATCCCTTCCCTCAAGGCCCCGCCCCCACTCTACCCCTGCCCCTCCTCTTCCCCACCTCTTTCCGTCCCTCCCCTGAGAGCACCCCATCCCCGCTCATCCCCCTCCTTCCCAGTGCCTCCTGCATGCTGCTGAACAGCTGTTCCCCGGCATGCCGGAGGCACTGGGAGGGAGGGAGGGGAGTTGATCAGCGGGGCCAGTGGCCCTGGGCATGACTCGCGGACTCCCTGGAGTACCAGATCCACAGACCCTAGTATGAGAAACGCTGCTTTAGCATAATGACAGAAAAACAGAATGACTTTTTAGACTGTAAACTCTCCAGGGTAACATTTGTCTTCATTGTGCAATATTGAGAACGCTGTCTAGCTTAACAAATTACATCAAGAAGAATAAGTTTACATTCTTAGAGTAACATATGCCAAGGAACAAAGAGAGGTTAGAAGAGGGGAAACTTGTTCGAATGTACTTAGCAGCATACAAACCACAGTGAGATATTATTAACCCTGTGTTGTGTTCTCTCGCAGCGATGAGCAAATGCAAGGGGCGGTTCTGGGACGCAAAGACTTCTGGCGAAAGATGTTCAAGTCGCAGAGTGCAGCAAGTGATACCAGCAGCCAGTCAGAGCAGGACACATCAGAGTGCACCACTGCTCACTCTGGAACGACCACTGATAGGCGCTCTCGCTCCCGCTCCCGACGGATCTCGCTCCGAAAGAAACTCAAACTCCCCATAGGTAAATGTATGTCCCTTTATATTATATATACGTACTGCATGTGCAGATAGAATAGATCTGTTCTGTGCATGTGTTGGATACTGTATAGCAAAGACACGTAGTGTCTGAGTGCCTTACAATCTTTAATATATTTATTCTCACAATACCCCTTGTGAGGTAGGGAAGTGCTATTTTCTCCATTTTACAGATGGGGAAGTGAGACAGAGAGAGAGACTAAGTGATTTGCCCAAGTTCACACAGAAAGTCTATTGCAGAGGAGGGACTTTAACCTGGGGTTCCCAAGTCCTAGACTGAAGCCCTCATCATTGGACCATCCTTCCTTTCTCTCTGAGAAGCTTTCCAAGCAGACTTCAATAAGAAAGGAAGAATAACTATTATTTATCCTTTCTCACCGACCCATGTTGATTTTCAACTTTTACAATCCTAAAACTCAGCCTCACATGTTATTAATTCATCTATGATCTTTGATGCATGTAGCATGAACACGCCTCATCCTTCACCCTTTTCTCATGTCATGGTATGACTGTTTCAGTGCTATAGAGAAATATGCCTGTATTGCTGATGTATTCAGCTTGGAGCAATTGCAGAATTGTCCTGACTGGCTTTATCTGCATCAGGGAACTGGCTGAAACGCTCTTCCCTCTCTGGGCTGGCCGATGGGGTGGAAGACCTTCTGGATATCAGCTCTGTAGACCGTCTGTCTTTCATCAGGCAAAGTTCCAAGGTAAATGTGTCATTTCAGCTTAGTAGGAAGGATAAAGGAATAGGGTCTGGCTACTTCATAGATCACTTCTAGCTCCCAGAGAAAATACTATGATCAGCAAGGATATTGCAGCTTATGGGACCCAGGGACAAAACCCTCAGGAGCTGGGGATTTCGGTAGAGTGCCCACAGTGGTACAACTCCTCACCTGCAAAGGCTAGGAGGAGTCTGTCTTTCCGTATTGGGGAGCATATACTTCCCAGCATCCAGCATAACACCTTGACTGGAGGAGGTCTGCAGGAAGGTGCGGATGGGGAGTGGGGGAAAGAGAAATCCTTCCTCTTGCCCATGAAATTGTAGCACAGCTGCTCCTTGGAAGCTGTTCCAGGCAAAAGTCAGGAGTAGTCTCTTTGGTCCTAGCATTCCCCCGCTCCAGCCCTCACAGAAGTGAAAGGCCAGAGAGTCCATTCAGTGGTGGGTCTGTTACCCACGCTTCTCCCTGCCCTGCATGCTTTCATGCAAAGAGATCCAGTGGAACTGCACTTGCACACCCCTGTGCAGACCTCTCAAATCCTGCTACTCCCCAAAGTCCAGCATAACCACACCATGAGGGAGGCAGCAGGATTTGTCCCTTGAGCATAGTGTAAGACAGGTCCTCCCTCAAGGAAAGAGGTTGAAAATGGCAGGTGACTTTTTCCCTTCCCTTGAGAGGAGGGAGGAGCAGAGTGGAGATGGTCCATAAATGGACAGAAATGATTCTCCTTCTGTATTTTTCTGAGCAGCACCCAGTGCTGTAGTATGGGACACACTAGAAATACACTGGAGAAGAGCTTTGGAAGCAGTCAGTCTTTGGAAAGATTAGGGAACAGCTGAAAGACACAGTTTTGTGAGGATGCATGTGATTTGAGAGGCTGAGAGGTAAACAATGAGTGATGAGGCAGTGATGAGGTAATACAATAAGGATGACAGCAAAATGATGTTATCATAGCAGTGAGGGGAGGGGATGTGCGTCTAAGCAATAGAACAGAAAAGAAGAGTGTAATAACTGGTTTCTAGCAGCATCTCAAGACTTCCTTCTGGGGAAGTGAAGAAAATGGGTTTAAATATGCTCCATGTTTCATTCTTGTTATACGCTGTCTACAGATTTGTCATTGTGCTGCCTTTGGTCCTCCATATGAATAGTGTCACAGGAATGAAGTGTCAGTGTAATTAACATTTAATTTCTCCTGCTCATTCTTTTCACTCAGGGAGTTATCTGGGTCCTCTGAATATACTTAATGTACTTTACTAGCTGATCATGCTGCTTTTCCCTTACTTCTATCTGTATGAATCCCTGTGAAAGAAGGGGAATGGCTACCTTGCCAAATTACAGAATACTTAATATCCTCTCCTGGTGCATATGGACACAGTTCCTGTTCTGTTGCTATAGTAAGGTACCACACTACTGCCTGTTCTTAGGTGCTGCATTGCTGTGGCAAAGTTGGTAGAGAAATCATAACACATCAGAACATGAGTCTTGTCTCCTCATTTGTTCAGGTCAAATTCACTAGTGCTGTGAAGCTGTCCGAAGGTGGACCAGGAGGTGGCCTGGAGAATGGGCGAGATGAAGAGGAGAATTTCTTCAAGCGTCTTGGTAAATGGCGCATCTGCCGAAGATACCCACCCAAGCTTCATCACACAGAAGAAAAAGATGGTTAGAAATCAGGGTTTTCTTTTTCTTTCTTTCTTTCTTTTATCCGTTCCCCACTCCATACTTTCTCCATGGTTTTTGTATCCATTCTCTTCTTCTCCAACTTTTCATTCTTTTTAACCATTTTCTTTCTCTTCCTTCTTTCTTTCATTTTGATTTAAAAAAAAAACCTCTAGCAAATGTGGAAATAAAAAAAACAACCAAATTTGTCGAAATAAATTAAGCTAATGTAACATTTGGACTTTCAAAAACAACATCAAATTAAATCAAATCCGCACACTTGAAAAATTTATATTTACTTCAAAACAATGATTCAGTCTAAAAGATGCTCCATCAGTTATTTTTCCAATTAGTGACCATATGACAGTTTTTTAGAAAAATTCAGCACCGATGAAATGGAAAACCCTGTACAAACCTTGTTTTAATTATCTCTTTTCTTCTGTGTTTGCATGTCTAATGTCTGCATACCATTTGTTAAAGAGAAGCTGTCCTTTTTCTCAACAAAAGACATAATTATAATAATATTTGATTGTAATGCCATATTTTTAAAAGCAGTGATGTTTGTTTGAAAAGTGCCTTTATTAAGAGGATATTATATTTTCAAGTATCATACAGCCATCCAGACTCAGCTCAGAAACCTGATACTTGTTACCAAGGAGACACTGGATCTTGACATTCTATTATTTTTGTTTTAAAAAAACACGTAGTTTTATCCTGTCCCCCCATTGTTTCTGCTATTTTTATAGTATATTACATTCCCTGACATTACATTTTACATGATCTGACATTACACCATGGCTGTATATGCTCATTTTGCCATCATATGACACATGCTTGCACAGGAATCACATGGTCGGGGACAGCAATAGCAGCCAAGTATTAGTGTGCTTCCCAATGTTAGCTTCATACAGAAAGTGATAAGGCCCGATTTTAGATCTCACTAACACAACTGAAGTGTCCCTGATTTACAGGGAGCTACCATGCTCCTAATTTATACTAGTGTAAATAAGATCAGAATCAGGCCCATAGTCTTGTCATCAAAGATGTCACACTTGATATGAATAATATCTATGCATCTCCACTGAAAAGATAAGTCGTTAAGAAAGTATCGATGTTCAAACAGGCCACATTCTAAGGATGATCAGCCATGGGCCAGAACTTCAGCTGATGTAAACTGATGTAGCTCCCTTGAACTGGCATTCCCCTAGCTAAAGATTCAGATCATGTGAGGGCACAGTTCCCAGTTACACCAATGGGTGTCACACAACCAGCAGAAGAGGTGTAAATAGCCTGTTTTTACATACATTTCAAAATGTGGGCTGTCAGTGGTAGAGTGGAGTCCCTTTTGATCAACTGTTTCTAGTACATGTTGACTGATTTCTCATACAGCATGACTTTTATCAACATACCACATGCCTCAGTATTGTCGTGGCTTTTCTTTTCAGAACTGATAGATGCACCCTCATATGAGTTATCAGATCATAATCCTGTGTGCCATGTTCTTATGTATTATGGGGGTGTATAAATGGGGTTGTTTTTGTAGTGCATGTGCAGTTGCATTAACTGGGTATATATACACTCTAGGCCAGACAAAGGCCCCTGATGCAGCTGCCCTGCCCAGTTCTCCAGTACACAAAGGCTTCAGTGCCAGCCCAATTTGTAACCTCAGCATTGCACCCTCATGGGAAATACTCTGGCATGCTCAGGCTGGTGTGGTGGCTTCTCTGTCACCCTCACCTTGGCCCCCAGGGCTGGGGGCATGACCAAAGAAAAGAGCCTGGATGAAGAGCTGCTTCATTCAGCTCATCTCTGGCTGCCATGATGACACAACATGGAGCAGCCCTGAGACGACACTGAATTGTACTTTGGGACTGACCAGGGCCGGTGCAAGGATATTTTGCGCCCTAGGCGAAAATTCCATCTTGCACCCCCCTCCAAATGCCAGCTCAGAGGGGCTGGGCTCAGAGCTGGCCATCAGGGCTGTTGGGGGGATGGGGTCAGGGGGTTTCCAGCTCAGAGGGACTGGGCTCGGAGCTGGGGGTCAGGGCTGTGGGGGGGATGAGGTCGAGGGGGTTTCCAGCTCAGAAGGACTAGGCTCGGAGCTGGGGGTCAGGGCTGTGGGGGGGATGGGGACAGGGGGGTGCCTGGGGGCACTGGGGCAGCTCAGCTCTGCAGGCTGCTGTTCTCTCCAGCTGTCCAGGCACAAGGGGAGCAGGAGCAGGGACCAGCTAAGGACCAAGGGGGCAGGAGCACAGGCACCTGAGGCTGACCCATGGGGAGGCACTTGCTTACCTTGCCCAATGCATGAGCGCTAGGGTCCTCTTTCTTCCTCCGCTCCACCAGACCACTGCTGAGGCTTTTTTCTTCTCCGTGCCCCTCGCTGGGGCTGACGTGGAGGCTGAGCCAGGAGGCAGCCGCGGCTTTCCTCCAGAAGAGAAGCCTTGGTGTTGCGCCCCTGTCGCAGGGCCCCTGCCACGTGCCCTAAGCAGAGCTGCGCAGCTCTGCTCAGCCGCCGGCGCCTCTGCCGGGCAACGAGAAAAATTGCATAGGCTGGAGCCCCTGCTCTGGGAGGGAGAGGGATTCTGAGCCTCTGCTTGCAGCTCAGGGATTCCCCTGGGTCAGCGCAGCCACCGTCAGCTCAAACCTCTGTGCTGCCGCGGCAGCGCACTGACCCCAAGGGTGCCCTGGGCTGCTGGGCTGCCGCAGTGGCTCCCTGACCCCGGGGGCGCCCTGGGCTGCCGGGCTGCCGTGCCGTCGCCCTGACCCGGGGGGCGCCCTGGGCAGCCGGGCTGCCACCCTGACCCTGGGGGCGCCCTGGGCTGCAGCGGCTGCGTCTTGACCCCGGGGGTGCTCTGGGCTGCCGCGCGGCGGCGCACTGATCCCGGGGGCGCCCTGGGCTGCCACAGCGGCGCGCTGATCCCGGGGGTGCCCTGGGCTGCCGCGGCTGCGTCCTGACCCCGGGGGGCGCCCTGGGCTGTCGCGGCTGCGTCCTGACCCCCGGGGGGTGCCTTGGGCTGCCACGGCTGCATCCTGACCCCGGGGGCGCCCCGGGCTGCCGCGGCTGCGTCCTGACCTGGGGGGCGCCCCGGGCTGCCGGGCTGCCACCCTGACCCCGGGGGCACCCCTGGCTGCCGCGGCTGCGTCCTGACCTGGGGGGCGCCCCGGGCTGCCGCGGCGGCGCACTGATCCCGGGGGCGTCCCGGGCTGCTGCGGCGGCGCGCTGATCTCGGGGGCGCCTTGGGCTGCCGCGGCTGCGTCCTGACCCCGGGAGGCGCCCTGGGCTGCCGGGCTGCCACTCTGACCCCGGGGGGCGCCCTGGGCTGCCGCGGCTGCGTCCTGACCCCCGGGGGGCGCCCTGGGCTGCCGCGGCTGCATCCTGACCCCGGGGGCGCCCCGGGCTGCCGCGGGTGCGTCCTGACCCGGGGGGCGCCCCAGGCTGCCGGGCTGCCACCCTGACCCCGGGAGCGCCCCGGGCTGCCGCGGGTGCGTCCTGACCCGGGGGGCGCCCCGGGCTGCCGGGCTGCCACCCTGACCCCGGGGGCACCCCTGGCTGCCGCGGCTGCGTCCTGACCTGGGGGGCGCCCCGGGCTGCCGCGGCGGCGCACTGATCCCGGGGGCGTCCCGGGCTGCTGCGGCGGCGCGCTGATCTCGGGGGCGCCTTGGGCTGCCGCGGCTGCGTCCTGACCCCGGGAGGCGCCCTGGGCTGCCGGGCTGCGTCCTGACCCCCGGGGGGCGCCCTGGGCTGCCGCGGCTGCGTCCTGACCCCCGGGGGGCGCCCTGGGCTGCCGCGGCTGCATCCTGACCCCGGGGGCGCCCCGGGCTGCCGCGGGTGCGTCCTGACCCGGGGGGCGCCCCGGGCTGCCGGGCTGCCACCCTGACCCCGGGGGCACCCCGGGCTGCCGCGGCGGCGCACTGATCCCGGGGGCGTCCCGGGCTGCCGCAGCGGTGCACTGATCCCGGGGGCGCCTTGGGCTGCTGCGGTGGAGCGCTGATCCCGGGGGTGCCCTGGGCTGCCAGGCTGCAGCGGCTGCGCGCTGGGCCCGGGGGCGCCCTGGGCTGCCCGCTGCAGGCAGTCAGACTGCCTCTCCAGCAGCAGCGGCTGCAACCATTTAAAAAATTTTTTGAGGGCGCTGCTTTTTGGCGCCCTCAAATCTTGGCGCCCTAGGCAACCGCCTAGTTCGCCTAAATGGTTGCACCGGCCCTGGGACTGACCCAGCACCCACAGCCCTAGGATTGGGAGGGGGCATGTAAAGGTGGTTCACAGCTGTCTTTGTACCCACTTAATCACAAACTGCACTGTCACTAAAAAAGTCGTCCCTATAGAATCTGGCCCGAAGAGCCTCAGGACCAGTCCTTTGCCCAAAGCTCAGATGCAGCTGTACCCATCTGCAAAATAACATACCACCCATCGCTTACATTTCACTAGCATATTTTTGTCTTGTTTGCTTTTATCTATACTTGCAGCTTTTCAACACCTACCTCTTCCCAGCTATTAACCTCAGATAGGCTTGTCTGAGCAAAATCTGGCCAAAAAATTTCCAGGAAGAGGCTAAGCCAGCATGATGTTCTCCACATTTATCATAAAATGCAAAGAACTTTTCTTTATTCTCAGCTTGGAGTGACAGCCAGAGAGCTCCCGTGTTACTCTTTCGTGCTATTAATTTGATACTGCAAAGTAAGGGCATAAAGCTAGGAGCTAGAGGTATGAATGCAATTAACTATTCAACATCTAATGCTTCTCACAAATGTCCAGACTGGAATTCTAAGCCTGATCTTGCACTTCCAAAATTCCCATTGAATTTAAGTCTCCAACATTTCATGCACACAATGTTAAGTATGGATGCAAGTCAGAATAAACAAACTCTATTTTTATGTTACGTTATATAATAGTGTATGCTACGTGTAACATATCTTATGCATTTGTTCTGCTAGGATATCACACTGGTTATTACCTATGTGAACTTTGAACTATCTAAAGTATTTCAGCACTTTGTGATTAATATGTTATGTTATGTAACTACTTTTATTTTGAAAAATCAGGACATCTATTTCACCTGCCCAAGAGCAAAGTATGTTCATATTTATTTGTCTGTATGTAAGTGGAGTTAAGTGGGCCATGCCTGGCTTTTAAACACGTCTACATTAGAAATGCATAATAACTGAAAGGGCATGAGAGTTAAGAAAAGGTCCTTTATGAAAAAAAACCAAACAGGTAAATCAACCAGTGATGTTCGTGAGTGTAGTTCATCACCTGTGAGTTTCTGAAAATCAAGGGAGCTTAAATACTTTTTTTAAAATCTCTTGAAAGGTAAATTGTGAAAGTCAAGGGAGCATGTAATCATATCAGAAAGAAATTTTTATACACGAGATGTAGCTTAGCAAAATGTTGTGTGTGTGTGTGTAAATATATATATAATTTGTACATATATGTGTGTGTGTTATATAAAATTACCCCCGTCTTGCAAGTTACTGTGCATGGGCAGACCTACTGCAACCATATGCAATACCTTACAGCATCAAGGCCTTTGTGAGTGTATATAATATGCGTGTAGACCCATATATAATAATACTGTATAGTGCACACATGACATAGTATATTTTGTGCTTCAGATGTCAATTTCTGAATTCATGATTTCATTTGAACATGAGGTTGAATTATCATGACATTTATCAGGTCTGAGTTAATCATATTCTATGCAAGGCCTTTTGGGGCATGAGTGTTAATAAACATCAAAAAAGTAATAGAAAGATCAAAATATATACAGGGATGAAAACTTTCCTTTGCATTCATAATTTCCATTGAGATCAATAGAAGTTATATTTTTAAGAGGGGAGAACAAAAGGCCTGTTAGACTGGATAGATGCTATTAAATCATGAAGAACCTGATGGCTGGGTGAATCTGGGACCGTGTTTTTGGTCAATGTTGCTGTCCTCTCTCCTTTTCAGCATTCTTGATGCTGTGCTGTGACATCATTCTGCTCACGCTTTCTCCATGTAGTGCCTCTTTCTGTCTTTGTTTTAAAAATATGATAACTGAGTAAAACCAGGACAGAAAAACAAACACGCATTACAGTGAACAGAAACAAAAAATCTATTAAACCGGGAGTCATTCTGTCAAGTTGTTTACAAGCTGTTGCTTTCTTCATCATTTGTCATCTAGGTCATTGGGAGTTCTATGTATTTCAAATACATGTATGCATTATACAGTTCATCATTTATTTAAAAGGGCTTTTACCTATTATCAGAATACAGCTAAACAGGCAAGCAGCAATTCAAGAAGGTTGTTAATAAATTGGAGAGAGCTCAGAGAAGAGCCATGAGAATGATTAAAGGATTAGAAAACTTGCGTTGTGATGACAGATTCAAGGAGCTCTATCTATTTAGTTTAACAAAGAGAAGGTTAAGGGGTGACTTGATTACAGTCTATAAGTACCTGCATGAGGAACAAATATTTAATAATGGATTCTTCAGTCTAACAGAGAAAGTATAACATGATCCAATGACTGGAAGTTGAAGCTAAACAAATTCAGACTGGAAATAAGATGTAAATTTTTAATGGTGAGAGTAATTAACTATTGAAACAACTTATCAAGTGTTGTGGTAGGTTCTCCATCACTGATGGTTTTTAAAATTAAGATTGGATGTTTTTCTAAAATGTGCTCTAGGAATTATTTTGGGGAAGTTCTATGGCCTGTGTCACATTAGATGATCACAGTGGTCCATTCTAGCCTTAGAGTCTGTGAATATCTTTCATTCAATGCAAAGTTTACAATATTCTTCAATTTATAAAACATAGAACAACAACAAAAAAAATGTGCATAGCACCTACCAGGCCTGCACAGAGAAGAGATCTTGCGTACATCCAGCAAATGGGAATGAAAAATATAGAACTCCCTAAATAGATGAAGCTCTCTCATTAGGATAGGCAATGATTTCCATTAACTGAGCCAGATCCTCAGCTAGTGTAAATCAAAGTAACTCCATTGAAGCCAACGGAGAAAAGCCCATTTACAACACCTGCCCCATTGGCTATTGCTATCTTGTCCTCCATTGATAGTGGAGAGGAACCAGTTTCTGGATTATTAACAACAAGTACTGGTCATGCTCTCATTTAAGTGAATGATAAAATTCCCGTTCACTTCAGTGGGAGAGGATCCAGCCCCAGAACAGTATGTTACATGATCAGGAATATATGAAGAACCAAAAACAGAACCGTGGCTCGTGCCTCCCTCCTTTTCTTTCTCTTTTTTTCCTTCCTATGATATATCAGAATGCAGCCCATAGTTAAGACTGCAGGCCCAAAAGTCAAGGACGGGATCCTCACCACACCCTGGCCCCTTTATGCCAGAAGGACATAAAGAAGGACCCTCAAAGCCCTGTTTGTGTCGGGTGGGGAGGGGGATTTCTCCTTGTGCTGGCCATGAGCTAGTCATAAGGTTGTCTCTCCAGGACCTCCTCACAAACCTCAGAAAAGGGGCAGGGCTGGGGATGGAAGGCACAAGACAGGGACGGGACCACAATATGCAGAACATTGTAGATTCCGTTCATCATTGCCACCCATACAGAAAAGCAGGGTGGACACAACAATTGAGACAGGACCCCAGAGGTATCTAAATTATGCTGGTGACTGTGGCCTAGCCCCAAAGTAGGACGGCACAGATGTGGCTTAAAGCATCCTTGGCTGTGCCCTCCACCAGGGCAGTGAGTTTCTGTGCTGTGCATCTTATAGGTGCAGCACAGATTCTGACACCGAGAGATTGGTTAGACATGTTTAAGGGAAAACAGTATTTGTCTATAGCTGGGGTGACCAGATGTCCTTTTTTAAAGGGACAGTCGTATTTTTTTGGCGCTTTTTCTTATATAGGTGCCTATTACCCTCCACCATCTGTCCCGTTTTTTCACAGTTGCTATCTGGTCATCCTATTTATAGTCCAAACAAGATATTGTGACAAAGTGGCCATTAATTGTATCAGGTGAAATATACCAGGTAGTTAGGAAACAAAGGCACCGGAAGAAAAGGCAGTAATGTCTATTCAGCTAACACAAGTGTCCTTGTTCCTTTTTTCATTTGGACTAAATCTGTCCTGGGATAGAAATGTTTTGCTTTTGGGCACTACGTAGCTTAGCTGGATATAGGACAGCCATGTACTTTCATTCTTACAAGAAGATTTTTTAAAACTTAATTCATCATTGTTTGCATGATTAGGATTAATAGTTTGGAAAAGATTTTCCATCTATCTGTTCTGGGGTTGTCATTTTACTATGTAAGTGCTTCCCAGGTAAATCTTCATGTTAAGGTCCCTTAGTGGACTTGGAGTTTTCTGCTTTTGTCCTCTCCCTAGGTAAAGAAAGTCCTTCAAAAGTGGTGCCCTGTCTTTGTCTGTTACATCCATGTTAGAAACAACTAGAGTCCCTAGCCCAAAGTTCTTAGTTGCTCTATTATTGAGCATTCTGTAAGATTCCTCAATGATGAGAGGTTCTTCCTTATGACCGTAAACCAAGGAAGTTGGGATAGTTTTTGTGGGCAAAGCAGGAAAGCCCATGATCTGGAGATTCTTGACTTTGTCTTGATTCTGCATTTGCTTCTGCAGAGGGAGGTGGAGCGTTTATACTTTTGATTGTGATGAATGATAATCATCTTAGACTTGAAACTACTTTTCAGATCCATCCTCTGAGTCCTGTCTGGTCCTCCATCAGCTCTAGTGAGGTACTCAGGTTTTCTAGCTTTGTTTCCTTAGAGGTGATAGAAGTGTTCATATCATTTATTATGTAGATATTCTGTCAAAGCTTTCAGAAGAGCTTTCCTTTGAGAAGGCAAAAATGGCAGCTGAGCCATGTGCAATGTTGAGGTCATGTGGGTGAAGAAATCCAATTGATCTCCCTTGTTTTTGCCTTTGGGAGGGTGTCCAGCTGAAACAAAAGCTCTTGGATACTCCCCAGTTGTGCTTTAGTTAGAATATTTTTAGTTTCATTGTGTTTTCCCAACTAATTAATATTTATTTCATGTACCTTCCACAAGCCACACCAACTCTGTCACTTGTTAGGCTTTGCCTACCTACTTACCTTCCTCAGGGGAACCTTGGTTCCAGTCTGCATTGTGGGACTAGTTGACCTGTCCCATACAAGTAACATGTTATTGTGTTCAAAGGAGGCTTTATGGCAGGCCTGCACAACCGCATGCGGCCCACAGAGGCTCACTGTGCAGCCTGCGGCTGGATTCAAAAGGCTCTGAGCTGCCCACAGCGGCGGGGAGCTCAGAGCTCTTTAAATCTCAGCCGCGGCCGGGATTCAAAAGGCTCTGGGCTGCCCGCAGCGGTGGGGAGCCCAGAGCCATTTAAATCTCAGCCGCAGCCGGGATTCATAGGGCTCTGGGCTGCCCGCAGCGGCTGGGAGCCCAAAGCCCTTTAAATCTCAGCCACGGCCGGGATTCAAAAGGCTCTGAGCTGCCCGCAGCGGCGGGGAGCCCAGAGCCATTTAAATCTCAGACGTGGCTGGGATTCATAGGGCTCTAGGCTGCCCGCAGCGGCGGGGAGCCCAGAACCCTTTAAATCTCAACCGCGGCCAGGATTCAAAAGGCTCTGTGCTTCCGGCAGCGGTGGGCAGCCCAGAGCCCTTTAAATCTCAACCGCGGCCAGGGTTCAAAAGGCTCTGAGCTGCCCGCAACGGTGGGCAGCCTAGAGCCCTTTAAATCTCAGCTGCGGCCAGGATTCAAAAGGCTCTGAGCTGCCTGCAGCCACGGGGAGTCCAGAGCCCTTTAAATCCCAGCCGTGGCCACGATTCAAAAGGTTCTGAGCTGCAGGCAGCCGCGAGCTCAGAGCTCTTTAAATCTCAGCCGGGATTCAAAGGGCTCTGGGCTGCCCGCTGCCGCAGAGAGCCCAGAACCCTTTTAAATCTCAGCTGCCAGGGCTGGCTTTAGGCCAATTCAACCAATTCCCCTGAATCAGCCCGCCCCTAAGAGGGCCACATGCCCAAGCCCCAGTACGGTGTACTGGCAAAAACCAGTGCGCTGTAGTGGGGTGGCCCAGCTTCCCCAGGGGGCGATTTAAAAGGCCTGTGGCACTGGGAAAGGAGGGTTTGTTTCTGCAGGGCTGGACGGTGCTGGGGCGGAGTGTTTCCGCTGGGCCAGGGGGCGGGGCGTTTCCGCGGGGCCGGCCCTCAGCTGTTTTCTTTGGAGTAATATGGCCCTCGCCGCTTTACAAGTTGTGCAGACCTGCTTTATGGGCTTCATTTTCAAAAGTGGCTAGTCATTCTGGGTGCCTCCATTTTTAGGTGCACTGCATATCAGACATCTTAAAGGATTTATAGAAGGTGAGTGCTGAGCACTTTCTGAAAATCAGGCCTTGACAAAAGGTGTCCCAAGGTGCGCTCCCCAAAATAACTAGTCACTTCTGAAGATTTAAGCATACATAAATAACAGCTGATCCTGGACTTGCTCTTTTGGAAGAATTATTACTCGTGTGTCCTGCTCAAAATATAATATATCATTTGTTAAATTAATAGATAAGGATAAATGTGTATTCTTTCTTAGGGAAGATGATAAGCTAAGATAGAGACCGATAAATGAAAATAATCTAAATAGACTGACCAGACAGTGCAGAGAGGGAGAGAGCCTAAGAGCCCAAACAGGCAGGAGACTTGATACTGTATTTACGTATTTGAAAAACAGCCATGGACCAACCATATTCTGATCTAATTTACACTGGATTAAATCTAGAGCACCTCTATCCAAGTCCAGGGAACCACTTTGGGCTTACATCAGCATAGCCATGTTCAGAATCAGGCTCACAGTTTTCAGTCACTTGTTGCCATGGAAATTGTCACAAATCTGCTCAGATCATGTATCAAGTTGAGGGAAGGGTACTGGGTCAGGATCATGCACACCAGGATTCCTGTACAACTCATTTTTTTTATTTGTGAGGTATTGTGTCCCCCTTCTCTTTCCTGCTTCTCATCTCCCGCCCCCCACTCTGGACCCCCTTTGTATTCTCTCCCTTCTCAGGTTGCCACAGTTTTGATGATCACTTGACCTCCAACCAGGAAGGTGGGAAATCCAAGAATGTAGTGAACCTGGGAGCAATCAGACAAGGCATGAAACGCTTTCAGTTTCTCTTAAACTGCTGTGAGCCAGGCACTATCCCCGATGCCTCCATCCTGGCAGCTGCCCTCGATCTTGTAAGTCATTGCGCAAGCATTCATTAACATAGTTCTTACCTGCTGAGCACAATGTACATAATGTATTGAGATGCTGCTGTCATTAGTTAATATTTATAAAGCACTTTGAATAGGTAAAGCAGTATATAAATATGAAGTGTTTTTAATATTAGCTGAAGTTTTAATGTGTGTGACTATGTAAATATGCACAGAAAATGGGTCTCCATTATTATACCAATCCTCTTAATAAGATTATTGCCAACATGAAGTTTTTATATTCATGCTGCAAATTGCACGAACAGCCAGAAGCTGTCCCTTTGCAAACTGCTTATAACAATACCAAGATACACGATATAGAGTAAAGGGTGGGTAACTGCCAGAGCTGGGGCTGTAATTCCACTGAGAGTTTCTGGTGGTCTCATAAGTAAAGTGAGGCATGGCTGTTAGTCATCAGAGACACTCAGTGGAAAAAACTTCAAGGCTCAACACTTGGCTGTTTTTAATGTATATACTAATAACTCAGGGGTCCAAGTCCCAGACAATCCAAGTCCACTGTTTCATCCTTGCTCCTGCTTGTACTGTCAGCTCCTCAACTCCCCCCCTCTGTTGCTGTCCTTGTCCCCTTTCTTCCCTTTGTGCTGCTCTCTCTTTTCCCACCCCAGTCTCTGAGGACATATTCAGCTGCTGACTTCCCACACCCTTCTTTTCTCTGGGACTGTTGCTGGATCTGTGTTCATTTGCAGCCTTCACACCTTCCTCTTGGCTACTTTCCAGATTTAGATCATTAGGATTGGAAGGGACCTAAAGAGATCATCTAGTCCAACCCACTGCTCAAAGCAGGACCAATCCCCAAATGGCCCCTTCAAGGATTGAACTCACAACCCTATATTTAGCAGACCAATGCTCAAGCCACTGAGCTATTCCTCCTCCAAAATCTGAAGTAGGGAGCAAAACCCATTGCCTTCTCTGAGGCTTGAACTCAAGCCCTTCAAATTATGAGACTGACACGCTGCCAACTGCGCTAAGAAGTGGCTGGTCTACCCAGGCTAGCTTTCTGTCCCGGCAGTGTTGGTTGGTTAAATCTCATAATTCATGGGTTGAATATCACACCAGTGAATCACAACACACTTTTTTTTTACATAGGTTGTATTGTTTTTAACACTGTAAACCACAGTCTACCACCCGCTATGCTGCAGGTTCAAATCCAATCTAGACCAGTATTGGCCAAAAGTTGCTGTTGCCATCTGATGGCTGTTCAGTTTTCTACCTGCAGTTAGAGAGGTGGGTCTCTGTCCATTTCCCAGTGGACAGGTGTGTGCTTCACTAAAATCCACCATCCTGGCTGGCACTAATTGGCACCTGGGCTGGCTGAAGTGCTAGCAGAGATGGGGAATGCTGAATCATCCAGGAGGTTGAACTACCTTTTTGCCCTCAGTCATGGGGTCCATGCCAGTCAGGGTTGAGGCAGGCTTGCAGGGCTGGATGGAAGGCACTCACTCCAAGTGCCTGTGCTATAGCAAGAGGACTTCTTTCTCCAAGACTGTCAAGCTTCTACCCATCACAAGCACTAGATTAACAAACACAAAATGTAAAAAAAACCCTTTCACTGCAGCCCCATAGATGCTGCACTGTGTCTCGTTAATCTGTATGGCATGTACTGTAACAAATTATACTGCCTCCAGGAGCTTTGGAAGAGAGAAACATGCAATGTGGCATCAATCTGGCAAGTGACAATGTCCTTCCTTATTCTTAAACCACAGGACCACTCTCTGCATTCTCACTTATTAAGATAAGTGCAAATGTACCAACAGTACAGGACAATGATGTGTTTATACTATGTATGACTTGGGGAATGCTAGGAGCTGGCTTGCCAAGCTGAGTTTTACTCTCATTCCTTTCCCATTAGATGGGTAGAAGCCTTTGGTTCGAGTATGGAATGGGGTTGCCTGACGAGAAAGAATGATATAAGAATATCCTGATAAATTCTCTGTGCTGGAAACTTAACTCAGTTGCAGTGCTTGTAAATCCAGAGTGTAACTGAGATTACAATGTTAAAAATAGTATTGATTTTGCTGTAATCTCCACAAAAGGGTATGCTGGATTTAGTATATTTTGTATTGCGTAATCACATACTATTTTTTCCACGAAAGCCCTGCCTCATTCATTGCCCAGGATGGACCTACTCTGAGGATGAATCAGATTTGTGTAGTAAAGGAGACTGTTGCTATAGGTCCCCTGCTGGATTTGTTGCAGAAGTTGGCAGGTGTCTAGTGAATGAGGCAGGGGATTGCAGGAAGCAAAAGGTTGGTCTTGTGAGTAAGACAATTGAATGTCACACAGGAGAATTGTATCAGAAGGGTAGCCATGTTAGTCTGGCTCTGTAAAAGCAGCAAAGAGTCCTGTGGCACCTTATACACTAACAGACACAGTAGAATTGGATTTTATCCCTGTCTCAGCCACAAAGTTCCTATGTGATGCTGGGCAAGTCACTTAAACTTTTCACACGTGGTCACTAGTTATCTGTTCCCCATTTTCTAGGTGCCTAACTTGAGACCCTGGATCCTGATTAACAGAAGTGCTGAGCCCTCACTGCTGCGACTGAAGCCAGTGAGAGCTCTTTTTTGCACATATAAAGTGTTATATAATACTAAATGATCTGGAGAATCAGGCCCTGGGTGTCTCAAATTGGGCACCCAAAATTTTTGAATACTTTTGACCTTAATCTCTTTATGCTTCAGACCCCCATCAGTAAAATGAGGGATCATACCATCCCTTCACTTCACAAGGGTGATGTGAAGATAAATTAATTTATGTCTGTGAAGGATTCAGTTAGTGTAGCAATAAGCACTACAGAAAAGCCCATGAGGAAATTAATTGTGTTTTCTGAGCAGGGTTTGAATAGAGTTCAATAAATAAGGCCTTGGAGCCATGCACTGAACAATGAGAAAGAAAAAATTGAATAGCTTCTCATTAAGTGCACTGAATGAGGCAGGGGGCCTGTGGAAAAAATGCTATGTGATCATATAATTACAGACTGTATCAGAATGCATGTGCACACAGGGGCTGAATTAAGGTTGCATAAGCAACCTTAATTCTGGCATTTTCTAACTTTTGAATGCTTGACTTTGCAACCTTAATAATGTTCTTTTTGCATAGTTTGTGTGTGTGTAATACATATGTAGAAAGAGACATTCAGCAGCTGCTAAGCAACTACAACTCTCACTGATTTAAGCAGAAACTCAGCAACTCACAGGATTTGTTCAGTCATTTCAAATGAAAAGAAAACAGACAAACACTTGGAATGAAAACTGTTTTTCAGCAAATTTAATCTCTCAGAAATAAGACAGTACAATACAGTTTTTCAATCTAGGT
Source organism: Gopherus flavomarginatus (assembly GCF_025201925.1). Classification (NCBI taxonomy): domain Eukaryota; kingdom Metazoa; phylum Chordata; order Testudines; family Testudinidae; genus Gopherus; species Gopherus flavomarginatus. The sequence goes on along the minus strand of NC_066626.1, from coordinate 17,199,761 downwards.
TTTGAGTATTTGATTGGAGCATAGAACTTTTGTTATTTCTCCTTCTGTGTTGGACATCTGGAAAAGGTCTGAGGACTGGTTTTAAAAATGAAGATATTAAGCTGTAGTTCACAAGCCTAGAAAGATCAAATTTCCTGGTCATAAGGACTGGCAGTGAAGGAAATCTGAGGAAAAGGTAGCTCTGAATAATTTCCAGTGCTGCACTTAGTTTAGCAGCCACTGATCCTCTTGTTTGAGAAGCTACATTGCACCTAAGATCCTGATAGCACTACTCCTTCTCTCTGGTTTTGAGAAGGAGAACATTGAGCGAAGGGAGGAGGAAATCAATCAAAGAGTTTTATGTGAGGTTTCTGGTGCCCAGTGGGGCACTGAAGGGTTGGAAGCCCTTGAGCTGATGGCCAAAAGTAAAGTACCCCCTAAACTGATCAAAGAGCTCTATTAAAGGGTTCCAATGTGAGTCAACAGATTGTTCATGACAGAGTGTGTCTGCAGGAAGGTGGGAGGGATATCAGAACTAAAAGTGATGGGAATCCTTAGCTATTACTGAGAACTGTGTATGGCTATGAAGTCATTATTATTACAAGAACGTTGAACTAATAAGGGAATTTCAGTGAATTAGCTCTTTCAGTGTCTTACTAGCTAGCTGAGAGTCTGGAAACAGGAGGCAGAGGAGAAAAAATATTAAAGCTTCCTGAGGTATTTTCTTTTCTTTGTTTTCTAGACATTCCTGTTGTGTCTGTCTTTTCTGTAGTCTCAAAGAGGATGGCTACTTTTGGCACAGAGCACAGAATTATATTTATGATCTGGTCACTGAGCTTGAAGTCCTTGTAATCCAACAGATGGAAGCCAGATATGCACAGTATGCGCTGGGATGAGTAACTTGCCCCATTTTGGGGAAGTTGGGGCAGGAATCTAGTGCTGCAGAAAGAAAATTCACAACACATGTCAAAATCAATATTGTTTTCACTTCACCCTCTTTTATTTTCCCTTCAGATTTATATTTGCCCTAGCTTTTTCTTAGGACACTAGCAATGGCAGTCAGTCAGTCCTGAGTTATTGCATTGGGCTCTCTCCACTAACATTTTGGCAGTTCGTTTCTGATCTGTGTAGCCTGCCATAAGCAGATGATTATCTTTTGGGAAGCTGTAGGCATGAGCTGTGTCCAGTTTGACTCAAATATGTCACCAAAACCAAGATTTCTAAATTGTTTAATCTGCAAGAATGGAGTAATCCTTACTGTATTCCATTTGCTTTGTATCAATTCTACAGAGTCAGTGACATGTTTTAACTTTAAGATGTCATATTCACTGTGCATTTGAAAAGCTATCAGTATGTTATTTTACTGTATTGACCACAGGCAAATGACAATATTATGAAAAAATGCTTTCAACTTCTTTAAAGCAAAGAAAAACACAGTTTAATACAAAGTGTATTTTTAAAACAATGTTTCCAAGCTTTTCAAACATTTGTGTGATTTAGATTTGATGCAAATTAAAGGCTCCTTATTTTAAATGATTTCCCCTAGCCATGTTGCTATGACAACTGTTAAAAATTAGAGGCAATCGGCTCCAATTTCAGTCTAGTTCAACCTTCATCAGCATGTTTTTCATGCAGACTTTCACAAGTAATTCCATTCTTAAAGTGATCAAAGGATCTTTGATTAGCACAGATAGTTTAGACATATTTGCCACTGCAACTTAGAGAAAGTAGAGCAGTGGAACAAAAGCCAGAGGTATTAAAAGGTAGTGATTTATTATATACATTGCACCACAGGGCTGCCTTGAAAACTAGAAGCTACTTAGTAACATATTATCCAAGAAGTGACATCCATCCCGGGTTCGGTTTACCAAGTGTTTAATGAGAATTAATAATTGGTTACAGGTCATTTTACCCTTTTGTCTCCAGCTGAAATTCAGTCTGGGTTGATAGTAAATTAAATCTGTTACCTCCTGAAGATAAGTTCAAGGTCTAAGTGGAATGGGTTTGATATGCCACTCTGGTTTCTTGTGGATACATTCCCATATCAGAGGACTAGGATCAAAGGTGTGTTGTTAGAATATTTTAGCCAGCGCATTCTAATGAGTATGTTTAAAAAGTCTAGTGTAGAGGGGGGCCACTGTCTTTAACATGCTAAATTGATTGAGTTAAGGCCTAGGGGCACAATACTCTTTACCATGACCTGCTTAGTGCATGTTAAAGTCAATACTGCTTTGTCCACAATGGACTTCTAGAAAGTATTAATCAGCATGTATTAGCTTAATATGTTCTAATACCATATTTTTATCCTAGTCGAGGCCAGCCCTGACTGATGCAAATGGCAATACTTGACACCAAGTACTGACAGAAAGCCCAAGTGCTTAAAGGCAGAGAAACTGATTTAACCATTTATTCCTGGAGCAATTGCTCCCAATTCAGGGTTCCATGCCCAGTGATGAGTTGGAATGCATACATTTGCTCAGCTGCCACCCACAATGTACTTGCCTTATGGCTAGAGAGAGACGAGCTGTCAGTCTGACATCTTTCACAAGCAACTAACAGTTTATTTTAAAAATAGCTATTTTTTTTCTCAGAAGAGAGAATAGGGGAATAGGGAATAAATTCATTTGAACTGCCGTGGTGAGGAAAGGGGTGGCCACAAGAAAGTTACCGTCAGTAGGTAATATTAGTCTTACAAAATTGCTTGACAATTGAAGGAGACAAGAGTGGAATTGGAGACTCTCTGGTCACAAACCTCTACAGGATCAGCTTAACACCGGCAGTAGCATGATATTATCTCATTTTGATTCCATCTTAAGCCACCTGTTCATCCAGATCAGCCTTGCATTTTATAGCATGTGTTGAACAGACTTCTGAGGAGTACCTATGGGAATCTGTAAAATATGAATTAAGAAAAATGTGTGTTCTTATTCAGGTTGATTTATACAGTACAAAAAAGGAGTTATGGGAATTCTAATGTAAAAAGGTGGAGATTTTACTTTGATGACTTGTAAACAAAATTCCATAGGAAGTGGCAATGCTGCTTGGGATTTTGCTGCCGTGTTGAGTTTTGACGGTAACCATGGTAACTTGTGGTTCTTTTCAGCTACGCATCGCCTGCCCGATTCATTTCTCTCCATTTGTGATGTGTTTCTCTGTGATGTGAATCCATCCCTGTCCATTCTGTCACATCTTCATCTTTCTTTTGCTGCTGCTTCCGATTGCTCTGGGCTCCAGGTAAGCTATCGCAGGGAGTCTGTGCAGTGCCACATTTAGCAGGGTTGTTCTCTCTGTGAGTGACCCACTTCATGTTTTAAATTTGGAACATCTGAGCAGGACTCTGCAAAACAAGGGGCTCAATCCCCAGGCCTTACTTGGGAGGGAAATCCTTCCCCAAACATGCATGGCCACTGAGACTGTTTGCATGAGTAAGGATTTCACAAGTGAAGAAGGGTTTGCTGAATTAGGCCCAAGAGATCCCTGTCACTTGGGTGTTTGTGATTATCAGAAAGTTACTGTCTTTGAGAGCAGTGACCACAGAGCACTATCCAGTAAATCAGTTTAAGAGCTTTATTGTGCCTACTATGCAGAACCCTACTAGTAGGGGGTGCAGAGCCACACAGGACTGGGAGGAGCTCCCCGGGTATGCGGGCAGCTCATCTGTCCATCCATGGTTCTTTTGTGAACCCCATCACTGCCGTATCTGAGCACCTCACAACCTTTAATTAATTTATTCTTGCACCACTCCTGTGAGGAGAGGAAGTGTTATTATCCTCATGTTACTGATATTCTCTGTGTCCCTCAGTTCTGCAAATTATTTGCCCAAGGTCACACAGGAAGTCTCTGGTAGAGCAGGGAGTTGAACCCAGGATCCCTAGTTCCAGCACTTCAGCTACTGGACCATTCTTCGTCTTTCATCCCTTGTTATTCCCGCACCCACCGTCTTTAATTGCCTCAGTCTCATTTTCCCTTGAAAGACCTAGGCCAGATCTACACTACAGAGCTATGTCAGTATAACAGCATCGCTCAGGGGTGTGAAAAATCCATACCCCTGAGCAACATTGTTATACCAACCTAACCCCCATGAAGACAGCACTATGTAGATGGGAGAGCTTTTGCCTTCGACATAGCTACTGCCTCTCAGGGAGGTGGATTAACTATGCCAACAGGAGAAGCTCTCCCATGGGCATAGGGGCATCTTCATTAAGGTGCTACAGCAGCACAGCTGCACCTCCATAGCGCTGTATGTGAAAACAAGCCCCTAGATAATAAAAGATTAATTCTCTGCTTGGGACCATCATTTTGATTCATTTCCTTGTACCCTAGTGGATATATAAACCTAGGTGAAACACCATAATTGCAGCGCCATGTACCTGAGAACTACATCATGGGTGCAATCTTCCTGGTGCTGATAAGTCTGCAGACAAAGTTAATGTTACGCCCTTTTGGGATACGTTGATCCTCACCTACTCCTTGTTCCATGTATCTTGGATACATACCTAGGACACCATAATGCATGCTGGGTGTCCTAGGCAGCTAACAGTCCGTACAAGACTTGGATATAATCCCACCCCTTTGGTGTCACTGAATCCCTGACTTTCAGCTGCTAACCCAAATAGTCATGCATCATTTCAGAACCTTTAACATGATGCATATTCCCATTATTTCACAGGAATCCTAACAGATAAATATTTTCTGCCCTCATTTGAGTTAAAATGAAAGGCAAACTACAACAGAATGTCACACTAAGAGGCATTTACCCCTCTCTCTCCCCGAAATGTTTCTCTTCTTTAATCTAGCCAGAAGATGTCTCTTTTTTGTCTTTTTGCCAGTCTTCCAAGAGGTCCCACATTTTTCAATTTTATTCATAACCTTTTGTGACTGTAATTGAATCAATGATGTATGGTTCTTTAGATGCAGATCTTCACCTGCTTAAGGATCTCTTAAGTGCTGTTGTCTTAATACCTAAATACATTTTACACACGCATTTGTGCACCATGAAACCAATATATTATGGATACAGACAGAATTATCATCTCAACTCTTTAACCATCACCTATTCACTAGCGCCTACTAATGAGCTGTGGACATTTAAAAAGATGTGGAGCGTTTGCTAAATTGTTTTTTGCCTGTACAAATTGCAGGAAATAGCGGGGTGGGAAAATAAAGTAAAAGTGAGAAAAACAATTTTATTTTATTATTTGCAGTGTTGTTGAAGCGGTGTGAATCCCAGGATATTAGAGAGACAAGATGAGTGAAGTAATATCTTTTATTGGATCAACTTCTGTTGGTGAAAGAGGCAAGCTTTCAAGCTACACAAAGCTCTTCTTCAGGTCTGGGAAAGGTACTCAGAGGGTACGTCTTCGCTACCGGCCATATCGGCGGGTAGCAATCGATTTCTCAGGGATCGATATATCGTGTCTCATCTAGACGTGATATATCGATCCCCGAACGCGCTCCTGTCGACTCCAGAACTCCACCAACGTGAACAGCGGTAGTGGAGTCGACAGGAGGAGCCGTGGACGTCGATCCTGTGCCGTGAGGATGGTAGGTAACTCGATCTAAGATACTTCGACTTCAGCTACGCTATTCATGTAGCTGAAGTTGCGTATCTTAGATCGATCCCCTCCCCTAGTGTAGACCAGCCCAGAGTCTCCCAGCTAAATACAAGGTGGAACAGATTGTTTAGCATAAGTAGTTAGCATGTATTCTAAGGGACCATTCAAGGGGAAGTGGCCCATTAACATTCCTGTAGTCCTTGGGTAAAAGTGGGGGGTTAGTGGGTTTCAGATTGTTGTAATAAGCCATAAATTCAGTGTCTTTATTAACACTGTGATTTCAGTATCTAGAAAAGTTGTGAATTTAGGCTCCCAGCCTCATCTCTTGAAGATGTTGTGCAGGTTGCCTTTGAGGATGATTACTGAGAGGTCAGAGTAATCATTCTCACACTGGAACCCATCCATATATGGTATCATTAAACAATTACAATCATACTCTATAGGGACCACATCCTGAAATAAATCTTTCCCAAACCCCTTCTTCTGGCCTTCAAACAACCTCCCAGTCTCGCCATGCTCCTCATCAGAAGCAAGCTCCCCATAGACCAGGACACTCCAACTTAAAATGGTACCAGACCCTCCCAGAACATCAAATGCAAAATCTGCAGACATATCTCCACTGTTGCAATGACCAATACTCCTCCCCCACAACATACCTTTCAAGATCCCTTGGTCCTTCACATGCCTATCGCAAAATGTGGTGTGCTTCAGCCAGTGCACTAAATGCCACGCTAACAGCTACGTGAGTTAAACCAGATAATCACTATTCTCTTGAATGAACTCTCTCAGAAAAATAATAAAAGACAAAAACACCTTATCGCCCATGTGTGAACACTTCACAAAACGAGCACTCCATATCTGACCTCTCAGTCTTCGCCCTCAAAGGAAACCTGCACAATACCTTCAAAAGATGAGTCTGGGAGCTTGAATTCATAACTTTGATAGACTCTAAAATTCATGGTCATAATAAAGACACTGGATTTGTCACATATTACAACAACTTGTAACCCACTAACCCCTCCCCCTTTTTTGGCCTATGACTCTAGGGATGTTAATGGGCCACTTCACCTTAAATATTCTGTTCCACCTTATATTTAGCTGTGGCACTATGAGTGCTTTTCCCAGGCCTGAAGAAAAGCTCTGTTTAGCATGAAAACTTGTCTCTTTCACTAACAGAAGCTGGTCCAATAAAAGATATTACTTCACCCACCTTGTCTCTCTATCCCAAGCGGTAAGAACATTATTTATTTTGACAGTGATGTAAACTGGGTGGGGAAGGAGACTTCTAATTTCAAAGTTACAAATTACAGTTTGTTTTTAAACGCTTTGGCTAGAATTTTCAGAAGCCCCAAACTGGTCTAACTCTCTAACCAATCATAAAAGTCCCATTGAATCTAATGGGAGAAGAGTTAGGCCAATGCTGAGTGCTTTTGAAATCCTACCTCTTAAATATGCACACAGAAAAAAAGAAGGATTAATTGTTAAACAAAAAACAGACAGGCAGTGTAAAAAAATCACTTAGTAATGCCCAATCTTGCCAGGAGTCCTATCTGTTTTGAGGCCACCTTGTGTAATTTATTCACAATTCACTGGAAATTTTTGGTGTTTGGTTGTTCACCTTATTTGTACTGTTTACACTTCAATATGTTATTCACTTTCTATACTAATATTTAGAACTAAGCATAAAGCAAGCCCAAAAATAGGGGGCTGGGATAGCTCAGTGGTTTGAGCATTGGCCTGTTAAACCCAGGGTTGTGAGTTCAATCCTTGAGGGGGTCACTTAGGGATCTGGGGCAAAAAAAAGTACTTCATCCTGCTGGTGAAGGTAGGGAGCTGGACTCAATGACCTTTTAAGGTCCCTTCCAGTTCTAGGAGATAGGTATATCTCTAATTATTATATTAAATTGGGAAAATACATAAAATAACACTGAAAAGACTGTGTTATTGCCAAATAAACCCTCAACATATTCATGAGGGAAAGCACAGTGTTGCTTAAAATGGGGCACTTTAAATCAAATTCAGCTAAAATAGATATTTCTCCCTGTTATGAAAAACAAATTTTCAGTATGTTGGGACACATATGAACAAATTTTGCTTGAAAAAATTAAAGCAAAATTTTTCAAACTTGGATACCTAATGTTAGGGCTTCAGGTCAAATTCTCTGCTGGTATTAATTGGCATAGCTCTGCTGAAGTCAGTGGAGTTACACCGATTTATACCAGCAGAGAATTTGGTCCATCGATGTCTAATTGCTGTCAGCACAGATTGTGCTGGCCACCATTTCAGCAAGCCTCCATGAAAGCATCCACACCCATGTCACCTAGGTGGAACAAATGACGGTGCATGCAAGTGCTGGCATCTATGTGCCCAAACTGGCATTTTTGTCTGCAGTATTTTCAGGCAAGCTGATGAAAGCAGGTTGAAAATTTGGCTCACTACTATGGGGAAAGTTTCAGCTGGAATCAGTTTTATTTTTTGGTCAAGAAGACACTATATGCCTGCCTTGATTTGCATACTTATGTGTATATTTGTCTATATTGTCACATTATTTGCAAAAACCCATAAAATTGTTTCAAAAGAAGTGATTAGTGAACAGGAGGAAGTGAGCAGAAAATGAAAGTAGGTTATATTATATCTGTGTGCACACAAGTGAGAATTGATGTATTTACTTATATTACTGTTATTCTCTCCCTTCTAGCCAACCCAAAACATCTTAAGCATTTATATTGGTGTGTTGTAGATGTAGGGGCCAGACATGCCATTCACATCTGGATCTGAACTTTCCCAAGATTCAGGAGTGTTCAAATCTAGGAGTTTGATTCAGGCACATCCCTATTTATTTCACACTCTTAGCCAGCCCATCTTGTCTGTCTCCATTATGAGTGAGGTATACCACCAGTTACAGAAAACAGGGATGTCATTAAAGATGATTCAAAGGCAATAAACACCCGTTATTGTAACCACATTAATACCAGTGTGGATCTTTGCCTTCCTCTAGTGGCTGAACCAGGTATAGAAATTGATATCTAGTCTTGTACCCTAAGTAATAGATGCAGAGGTCATGAGTTTCATACTAGCAGAGAACCTGTCTAAAGGATCATCACACTAACTATGATCCTCCAGAGATAGCTGCTTTCCATTTGTAAACCAGTCCAGATAATGCCAGCTCTTAAGTTAGATTGGTTGGTTCATAGTTTTTAATGTAATTTTGCAAACATTTCAGGAAGCTCCCGTAGTGGCGAGAGCAGCCCTGTTTCTCGAATGTGCTCGCTTCGTTCACCGCTGCAATCGCGGCAACTGGCCAGAGTGGATGAAGGGGCACCATGTGAACATCACTAAGAAAGGCCTATCCCGTGGACGTTCTCCGATAGTGGGGAACAAACGGAACCAGAAGTTGCAATGGAGTGCAGCCAAACTCTTCTACCAGTGGGGAGATGTAAGTTTTCACCTTTTTTTTCCTTTAAGCTAAAATAATCAAATGGCAATCAAATCAAATGGAGTACAGGGTGCAAATATAATGTCCTTCCTCCTAGCATCCATTTTAGACACGTAGGTCCAGATCCTCAGCAGGTGTAAATCAACCTGGTTCCATAGATGCTATGCCGGGATATACCGGCTGAGTGTCTGGCCCTTATTGGAAGCTGCATCATGCAGCTGTTAGTTGGAAATGCAGGGGAAAACTCATTTTTACTCTTCTCATTTGTTGCACTGCAGAGGTTCCAGCATTTTGAAACCTGCGTGTATGGCTTTAAGTGAGTTGTGTTACCTTCCTGTTTTAATAAATGCAAAGATACAGTATAATGTGTATCAAGCCAAACAAAAAATAAATACATAAATTGGAGTTTGTAAATAAAAAATAAATACATAAATTGGAGTTTGTAAATAAAATGTTCCCCAGCCTAGGGTCTTTATGTGAGCCTCTCCACATGAACAGCCAAACAGATCCATAGTCCCCTAGGTTAATTTAGATACTGTTCAGGGGCATCTGCTTCAAAAATCGTTAAAAACAAATCAAAGGCTTAAAAAAATACAGGCCCTTGATGTAATTGCTCTGCGCCTTCCAGGAGAGATCATCAGTACAGCCTTGCTCCCTCTATGTCTAATCTACCCTATTTGTGGAAAGGACGGGGATTATATATTCCTTTTATTTCCCATCATGCCTTATTCCAGGAGAGGACTGTGTCCATGGCTGCCTTGGTGGACTGCATCTCCCGGCTTGCTCTTTTCTCCAGATTCTGAGGGGGAGGTTAAAAACCAGGAGCTAGTTTGATCCCTCCCTATTGAGCCAGGGTCAGAAGCAATATGAATTTCAAACTGTTTACTCCCCACAGTCAGGGAATCTGCTGTCCACAGGATTTGTTAAAAGCTATGCTGGAATGAAATATTGCATGGTCCAGGATGGTTCCCCTCCCAAACCTCAAAAGGCCTGTGCATACTGTCGCAGAGATTTGGTACTTGCATTTTTTTTCCCTAGGCATTTTCATCCATCTCAAGGTGGACTTTTCTGGTTTCACAGTGACAGACTGAAGGGAGCCTCCAAATCTGTGACTCTGGAGAACTAGATTCCAAAGACCCAGTGTACATGATGTGAGAGCAACATTTCATGCCAAGGGAAATAGTTGGTGCTATTGCCAATGAGCAGACACTGAAAACAAATAATTCATTAACTCAATACAAAGGCCCTTCAGCATTTTGAGATGCTGGGCTTTCTCCTGCCCCAAGGTAACCAGGAAGAGGCCATGAAATTCTGATGGCTCTAGCTTCCATTGGCCCTTGCTGCATCCCTGCTGATTTAGCAGATAAGTAAATACACAGGATTTGCATCTGTGTCAATACTTTTATTTAAGCAAGTAGTTGTGTGGGTCAGGACAAGCTATCCTGCTGAAGAAAGGTAGAAAAACCTGCAGCAACAAAAATCAATGGCACTCTGCAAGAGAGAGTTCAGGGAGAACACCCTTCAACTCAAACTGGAGACATTTCAGGGTTACTCCTCCATCCCCCTTCTCCCAACTCGGGCTCACTCACAAAGGAGAGCTGTGAAATACTGAGGAAGGAGAGGCCTGTGATTTACCCCCTTTCTTGAAAGCTAGGAGATGTCTGTAGTGCCTCCTTTCTCTTCACCCTGTAATATTAATAACAGATATGGGTTACAGTCACCAAAAGTGAAACCTCCCCCATGTCCCCAGTGGTATGGGTGATGTCCGTGAAGGGCATGGTGTATAAAGGCAGCAATTACTCTCGAGAGCAGCTTTCCAATGGTAAAAGGCTGTGGTTCTCATTAGCCTTCAGCCATTCTGTCGTCACTCCAGGTTATAAGGACACTGTCAATGTTAGGGGCTTGGGGATTTTTATAGCTTTCAGTTTATTATTTGTTAGCTTCTGTTTTATTTCTAATTCCTTTTTGGAGGCTTTTACATAAAATGTCTTTCCCTGCAGCAAATATTTTTTTTATCTTATGGGTTTCAAATACAGCAGGAGCCAACATAGCTCTCTTGTGTTTACCTCTCCCAGCACCGTACAACATGTTTGTGGAAATGTGCTCAGCTCTTGGAATGGAATTTTTGAGCTAATTGCTTAACAGCAGTCATGCAGAGGGAGCACATTCTTCTTCTTCTTCTTAATAATAATTATTATTATTTGCACCTCTCCCTCTGTTTTTTACTTTATTTTAAAGTAGGGGAAAATTCAGAGCCAACTCTTGACAGTGCAACATTTTCCCCATATTTAACACCTATCTGCTGCTTTTGAAAGGTGCCATGTTGACATGCGTCCCTGGAGACTTAAGTCTTCTGTTTATCTACAGAGCCGGGGCAGCATAGTCAGCACCTCACTTTGACCTAGGACCTTTTTCTGGGGGATGGCTGAGGAGAACACAACCCATTTCAGGAGAAGGCTCCAAAGGCAGCTTTTGTGCTGTCTCAATCCTGAGCTAACTGTATGCAAGTCTGGTCCTCTGGTGTAACCTGTGGCAGCAGCTTAGAAGCTGTTTTAAATTATTCTGGCTACTAATGGCCTCAAGAGGCCACTCCGCAAGCTGGGGGTTGCCTAGGTATAAGGAAGCTCAGGTCACATCCCTTCACCTGACCATCCCAACTAGGGCACATAAGAGCCACTACATCCAGCTCTGTGCCACCAGAGGTGCAACGCTGGCTCAAGAGCCAGTTAGCAGTGGGACATGATGCTTCTGTACCACAAGGGAGATTCTGGGCCAAAGTCAATAAGATTGAGAGGGCAGGTCACTCTCCAAGCCCATTTAGTCTGTGGTCTCTTCCTTCAGACCGCCAGCAAGGTTGCTTAGTTGTGCTAATTGTGGGGATGGTTTTTCTGGGAGGTTCACTTGAGCACTGAGAGTCATTCAGATATTGCGGTGGGGGATGCCATTGTAAAACCCTGGTTAGGTAAAGAATTATTCTCAGGCCACTAGACCTAACCTACCAAATAGCCGTCCCATAATAATGACTTTAAGTCTCCACTGACCTGGGCAAGATTCAGAATGCCACTAAAAGTGATGAGCCCATTACTGATCCCCCTGAATTTCCTAATCCAATCACACCAGTGACATTGTCTCTTTAAAAGACAGACTTTTCAGTCTGTTCTGGTCAGTCTAGTATCTCATTGCCTGTGGCTTCTTTTGTTAAGCTGCCTTCTTCTACTTGGAAATATATTGCTCCATCCATTGTGAGGGGTTGGATCACAGAAAATCCTCTGGGAGCTGCCACCTGATGTGCTAAGACTACTTCTGCCCCTGCTTTCCCTGCCAGCTCAGGACTCCAGCACCCTGTCTTGCTGAGCCAGACACTCCCGTCTGCTCCAACAAAGATCAAGGCTCTGAATTACTTGCCCCAAAAGCTGCAGGTTAACCTGAAAGCAGCTAACAGAACTGTGCTTATCTTTAACACTCAGATGCCCAACTCCCAATGGGGTCTAAACCTAAATAAATCCGTTTTACTCTGTATAAAGCTTATACAGGGTAAACTCATAAATTGTTCACCCTCTATAACACTGATAGACAGATATGCACAGTTGTTTGCTCCCCCAGGTATTAACACATACTCTGAGTTAATAAGTAAAAAGTGATTTTATTAAATACAGAAAGTAGGATTTAAGTGGTTCCAAGTAGTAACAGACAGAACAAAGTAAGTCACCAAGCAAAATAAAATAAAATGAACAAATCTATGTCTAATGAAACTAGACACAGATAATCTCACCCTCAGAGATGCTTCAGTAAGTTTTTTCCTCAGACTGGACACCTTCCAGGCGTAGGCACAATCCTTTCCCCTGGTACAGCTCTTGGTCCAGCTCAGGTGGTAGCTAGGGGATTCTTCTTGATGGCTCCTCTCTCCTCTTTGTTCTTTTCCACTCCTTTATATATCTTTTGCATAAGGCAGGAATCCTTTGTCCCTCTCTGGGTTCCCACCCCCTCCTTCTCAATGGAAAGACACCAGGTTAAAGATGGATTCCAGTTCAGGTGACATGATCACATGTCACCGCAAGACTTCATTGCCCGCTTGCCAGCACACGCATATACAGGAAGACTTACAGGTAAAACACACCCATCTGCAGACAATTGTCCTGGTTAATGGGAGTCATCAAGATTCCAAATCACCATTAATGGCCCACGCTTTGCATAATTACAGTAGGCCCTCAGAGTTATATTTCATATTTCTAGTTTCAGATACAAGAGCAGTACATTTATACAAATAGGATGATCACACCCAGTAGATTATAAACTTTGTAATGATACCTTGCAAGAGACCTTTTGCATGAAGCATATTCCAATTACATTATATTCACTCATTAGCATATTTTTATAAAACCATATAGACGGCAACACCACCATTATCTAAGCTAGCCCAGGATAACTCCAGCAATCAGTTCCTATTAGGAATTCAGTACAAATTAGCATTATTAGTTAGGTTGCTGTGTAATTATAGCTGATTGTTATATCATCAGTCAGGGTAGACAGCAGAGCAGTAGTAATGAGTTGTAAATCTTTGAAAACCAAGCAAGACAATTCTTCCTTAAATAACTGAAGTGAGGAGAGAGAAAATGATATGAAGGATTGAGAGTTTACTCAGCAATGTGTAACCTCACAGATAACTGAGATTGACAACCATCCAGATCAGTTTGCAAACCACACAGTCGAATTCTCCTATCCCATAACAGAGTGTATCATCTCCATTTAACAGCAACTGCTTCGTAGCAATGGGAATGAGCCTTAATCATACCTATTTGTGACTGCTTTTCTTTCTCTGCTTCACTTCAGTTTAGGCAGATAAATTATATGCTGCTGGTGTGTCAATTCTGAGATTCAAAGGATCAGAAAATTGGCTTTAGTCTGTCTCTCAGGAACTCCCTCTAAATCCAGGAGGGCCTCAGTGCCAAATTGTTATTAAAACAAAGAAATTACTCCCATTTGCTATCTTACAAAATGATGCTATAGCAAGGTAAAATGTTCTGTGTGATTTTCCATGTTCTCTTAGATTACCCTGCTTACATACAGCATCACTTTGGAAAAAAACCTTGGGAGTTCTGAAATGGTCTTAATGTTAAGCATTCTGCTTGCTAATGGACTCAGCTGTGGCATTGCCTCAGAATCTCCACTACCGTAACATTTGGTAATGAGGCCGTTAGACCGGTTTTGTTTGTTTGACTGGAGAAATTTTTTTTTTCTGGTTTATTTTTTTTCCTTCAATGGGAAGTGCTCTCTCCTAGCTGCTTAAATGCCCCCCTCGCTATCTGAGCACCTCACAATCTGTAATGTATTTATCCTCACAACAGCCTGTGAAGTAGGGCAGTGCTGTTATCCCCATTTTATAGATAGGAACTGAGACATAGAAAGGTTAAGGGCCAAATTTTTAAAGGTAATAAGATGCCAAACTCCCATTGAAATCCATGGGAGTTAGCTGCCTAAATATCTTTCAGAATCTGGACCTAAGTGATTTGCCCAAGGTCACCCAGGAGCAGAAAATTCAGCCCCAGTCTCCTAAATTCCAGGGTATCCTAACCACCAGACCATCCTTCTTCAGCAGAAGGATGGCACATGTCAGTGCATAATTTTGATGAAAAAAGAGGCAGGGGAAGGAGGAGAGGTGGGAAGAGGCCGGGCCGGGGGAAGGAGTGGAGTGAGGCCGGAGCCTGGAGCAGGGTCGGGGGTTGAGCACCCGCCAGCAGTTTGAAAAGTTAGTGCCTGTGGTTTCAACCAAATATAAAACCCTTTTTCCAAAATTTGATAAAGTTTCAAAATTTTGATCAAAAATGGAAGAAAATATTTGCAATTTGTTCGGTGGTGATTCCATCCCTCCCTCCCAACCCCACAGTTTTCTCAATTGCTCTAGTGATTTTTAAAAAATGCTAAAATGTTTTGTTTTTAACATGAAATTTCCAGCTGCCTCAGAATGGGCAAGATCCAAGTGAATCCCCTCCGGTCCTCATTCCCTTGTGCTTTCTTTTCCTTCCTTCTTGCTGGCAGGCAATTGGCATCCGACTCAACGAGCTGTGCCACAGTGAAAGTGAAAGTCCGGCCAACCTGCTGGGCCTCATTTATGATGAGGAGGCCAAGCGGAGACTGAGAAAGGAGGATGAGGAGGAAGACTTTTTAGATGACAGTAAGGAGACTCCCTTTACTACAAGAACCCCCGCTTGTAAGAACCTCTGCTTTAGGAGCACTTAATTTTTCTTCTCTTTCATATTCCTGCCACCCAACTGTATTCCCCACCAATTCCCTTCCCCTTCTTTCTGTGCCTGATGTAAAATATACCATATGAGCAGGACCGGCGCTAGGGGTTTAAGCGCCCTAGGCGGACGGCGATTTCTCCGCCCCGCACACTGTTCCTGCGGCTCCACTGGAGCTGCCGCAGTGGTGCCTGCGGAGGGTCCGGTGCTCCGTGGCTCCGGTGGAGCTGCCACAGTCGTGCCTGCGGGAGGTCCACCGGTGCCGCGCGAGCAGCCCACCGTCCGCAGGCACGACTGCGGCAGCTCCACCGGAGCCACCTGCCACCCCGTCTGGCAAAACGGCGCCCACCATTTATTCTGGTGCCCTAGGCGATTGCCTAGGCTGCCTAAATGGTAGCGCCGGCCCTGCATATGAGTAGGAGCAATAAGAGACAATGAAAAGAATAGCATCTAAAACAGAGGCAAGTGAGTTGCAATTACTGTAGATTGTGATTATAAATAAATCTGATCAATCTTTCATATCTAGGGTCAAGTGCTTGTACACCATTCTGACTCCCCTTCTTCAAAGACATCCTTGCCAAAAACAACAAACCACATTTTTTGCAAAATCAGCTACATCTGAATGTTCTTAATATTGACGGACCAGATCTACAGATGATGTAATTTGGCATAGCTGTACCAAATACTTGGGATTTAAGTAGTTTAATTTCCATGTATTGATTCTAACACAAAAATGTAGTGAGGCGGTACAGAAAGTATCATTAAAAAACATACAATGTACTGAATCGCTGAAATAAACACATTTTAAGGACATTGACACATTCTGAAATCGTGACATGATCTGTAATCAGAATAAATAAAATCACATCACATACAGACATAGGCTACAGGTGAAGATAGCAATGAACATTATATCCTCTCCAAACACCATTTGTATATGTGTGCTCTGTAATGTACTGGCTTGCATGTATGTGTACTACTGTTTTTCCACTGAATGTAATATATTGATGCTGTTTATGTATCTATTGGCTTCCTTTTTGTGGTTAAGGAGCTGCTTTTTTCACTGCATAACAGCCATTCTGCTAGAGGCAATGGAATTGTACTCGTGTAAATCACTGAGAGAGCGGAGAATCAGGCCCTAAGTATCTGAATTTCCTTCCCAGCGCTTTGCAATATGCCATTTGCTCCTGAGTGGCCATGGGTGGCTGTACTGGGCCAAATTCTGCCTTATGCTGGTACACATGACGGGGTGGAATGCACAAGGGATGGAGCCTTCCCCTACATACCTTGAATGGCCCATGAGCCTAAGCGGAACTGCAGTCCCTGTATTTGAGAGAGCCTGGACTGTTCCATTCCTACTCCACCAGGGGTGCCAGGTACTCCAAAAGGACAGGTGGGTAGGAGGCAGGGCCACTGTATCGGTTAGGTCGATGGGGGAAGCTGGCAGACAGCACCTCATGAAAGAGTGTAGAAGCAGGAGTGCTCCCTCTACATGCTAGGGAGTTCAGAATGCCACTCAGCCTCCGCACTATGGCTTAGTCTGCACTGGGTCTTCTGCTGGCATAACTATGACGGCCAGCAGTGTGAAAACAAATCACACCCTTTAGCCGAATGTCAGCCAAACCCCCAATGCAGAAGCAACTATGCTGACAGAAAAGTGCTTCTGTCCACTTAGCTAATGTCATTTGGGGCAGAGGCAGTTATGTTGGCAAAACTCCTTCTGTTGGCTTACATTGCGTCCCCACTAGGAGGCTTTGCTGGCATAGCTCTGCCAGCCAAGGCTCTGCAGTGTAAACAAGTCCTAGGACAGAGTACCTCCTAGAGCTTCCCCTGAGAACCTATGCGTGCTCCAGTGTATCTGCCTGTTCAGATCATTTTAATTCCTGTGAACTCCCATCACTCGTGCCAGGTGAAATAAACGAGGCGCCTGCAAGCGAGGCAAATGTAATCAGGCCTCGTCTCCATTCCTGAAACATTCCCTTGTTTGTTCAGTTTCTGTATGTTTCTTTGTGCAACACAACAGGATCAGATGTGAGAAAAAACAGTGGGAACATATTTTATCTCCAAAAGACATTTGGATGGTTCATTAAGTGACAAGCCCAAAACATTCCAAAAAAATCAGCATCATTAGTAGTTTCAAGAGACCCCAAAACAACTACCAGCTTTTTTCCTTCTATATATTAGCCCAAAAAATTCTTTGCAAATTGGTCAAGGCCACAAGAACACTTCATTGTCTTCAAGGTTTGGATGGGTGTTGGACCAGTTAATATCATGAACATAGATTTTGAAGCTGAGCATATAGACTCCATTTCAGCAAAGCCACTAACACATGTGCTTAACTTTAAGCATGTGAGTAGTCCCATTTCTGTAAAGTCAAGCGTGCCTGTAAATACTTTGCTTTGCTGAATCCCTCTTTAATGGAAATTTGTACCTTACTAATTACACTTGATGGTGCAATAACTGCATGATTTTGCGCCATCTCTAAATGACATTTGTATTCATTATGTAGAACAAAGTTGCAGGGCTGCTGCCTTATTTAGGCTTCTGGACAGTTATGAACAGTAGGCACAGTACTTGTTTGTTGACTGTTCACAGTTATGTGCATGGTTTTTAAAAAGAACAAGCGTGACAATGATGCTACCCTTTCCCAAGATTATTGCCATGATAATCTCACTTAAGATGGCTGCTGATTTGTTATTGGTTTGATTTCATCTTCATTGAGGACACAAGCTTAGCTACAATTGCAGTCTATTTGGCTGAATGCAAAGGTGTAAAGGGCATGAGAGTATCTGTTTCTAAATCTGTGTTATGCTAATATATAGTATTGTATGTAGAGTTTATATTTTGAGACCACTTTGAGTTTGCAGATGTTTTGATAACAACATACCACACAGTATATGGGATTTGTGCTGACAGATAGATACGTGCATGGATCTGTCCTTTTAATATTAGAAAAGTAATGTAGGAGTCTAGAATTTAATCATAACATTTTTCATATGCACCTTGCATTGTGCACTATGTGTGTCCGTCAATTCTTGGTTCCAAATTTTGTATCGTGTTTTCTCTTACCAAGCAAATTTCATTTCCCAGGCACTGTGAACCCTACCAAATGTTGTTGCCCTTTTGCTCTGAAGATGGCAGCATGCCAACTTCTCTTGGAGATCACCACCTTCCTTCGAGAGACCTTTCCCTACATGCCCAGGCCTCGTACTGAGCCTCTCGTGGTAAGTGAGCCATAGGAATTAGAGATGAAGAAGTTCCCATGAGGTTATTTTCGTAATACACCTGATGAAAAAGATAGATTGGTGGCAGGGATTTAATTGCGCTGAAGTTTCCACAGAAGGCTGAACGGTTAAGACACACCGTTCCTATTAATGTTAATGAGAGTCACAGGGCAGGTCCACACTACAGCAGGGATCGATGCTCTGAGATCAATGCACTGGCAGTCGATTTAGCAGATCTAGTAAAGACCTGCCAAATCAACTGCAGATCACTCTCCAGTCGATCCCTGTACTATATCCGACGAGAAGAGTAAGGTAAGTCGACGGGAGATTTTCTCCTGTAGACCCCCTGGTAACTCGACCTAAGGTACATCAACTCCAGCTATGTTATTCACGTAGCTGGAGTTGCATAGCGTAGGTCAACTTACCGCAGTAGTGTAGACATAGCCTTTGACGCGAATCTCAGTACATCACTAATGACAGTTTACCTAACAGGCCTATGTGATGTGGCATGACGGCCGTGAGAGTTTGAAGTTGATTGCTAAAATCTTTTACAGACTTCCAGTGGAGTGAATCAGACAAAAGGAAGAAATCAACATGGCTCTTTGTTGACATTTTCACTATGTAATAAATGGCAGTGTTACAAAACTGTGTTACAAAACCACAGGGTCTTAGAGGTGGAAATGCATCTTACTAAAACAGATATGTTGAAAGTAAGAACATCCTGGGTAATTAGGATCTGTAGGGATCTGTGTCTTTGAGCCAGACAAAATGCTGCCGATTAATAATTTTTCAAACTGCTGTGGGAGAAGAAGAGGAGGACTTGATTTATAGTGTGAAACTGGAAGAAAACTTAGTCTCACTGTATAAGCGTCTATCAGAAATAATATTAGCCTGATTTTTTGAATCTTATACAAGTACCGAACAATTATGGTCCCATAACACTCAAGTAAGCGGTGTATTATGTTTTGAGTTAGAAATGGGTTAATGGGGGTTTCTTTGCACAAAGAAAACTTTCTGGCTTGCTTGTACTTTTAAAGAGAATTGAGTGTATGAAGATTTGGTTTCTTTTTGTTGTTGTTGCTGATAAAGCTAAGTTGCTAGCAGAGCATTTTTTTGCAGACATAAACCTGGATAAGAGCCAGAGTTAAGTCTGCAGTGAAAACGTACCCTAAATGAGTGGTTGATTCTAAGATGTCTTAAGCATTTGTAGATTCCACGCATGTCAGCAGGGCCTTGTCTAGACTAGAGAACTAAACCTGAACCGATAATGGTGAGCCAGTTTACCCACAAACAGTTCACTCCATCCAGACTAGTCGGGCTGAATTGCATTAAGTCTTGCCTTGTGTCCAAAATCATTTCAGTTGCAATGTGATCCGAATGCCTCTATCACAGTTCCATCTACCAGAAGCAGTATGTTGTGGATGTTTTCATAAAGCCAGGGGTACACTGGGGGCGGGGCGGGGGCAGTGAAAGATGAATTGAACCCTTTCAGCTAGTCTGCATCCACATTTGTTCAGATTAAACCAGTTAAACTGGGATTTTCAGCGCTGCCTAATGGAGTTGAGGTGCCCAATTCCCAGTGAACCAAGATGCCCAACTCCCCAGATGCTCCTTTGAAAATTCAGCCTTAAACTGATTGTTAAGCAAGTGAAAAAGTCATTGTTCTTATCACTTATTATATCATCAGTTGGACCATTCAGGAGGTTTTCTGAGGGACTGCAAAGTGTTCTACAAGCGTTCTAAGGGCTGTATTTGGTCTAATTTCTCTCATGCAAGGCAATTACACATCTTCAGCACCACTAAGTCTGTAATGTTTCTGCTCTTTTGTATGTTTTTGTGTGTGTTTTTGTGTTGGGAAAATTCACTTATTTCAAAGTAGCATTTAATGTAACAGAACTTCACACATCCCTGTTAACTCCTAGTAACTTCAGTTGGAGTTACAGCTGAGCACCTGTGGGCAAAATCTCCTGAATGTTAGATAAGACACTTATATTTCCTCATGATTAACTTTTTGGATTGTTTTAAGACAGTTTACTACAGGCTTAGTCTATAGGCAGACCATGTGCCAAATCCGGACCACTAGATGCTTTTGAACAGACCCAAAAATCTTTTTATTTCCTTATTATCATTATTGTTATTGGTTTTGTATTATTTTTTCTGGAGTCTGGACCTTGACTATACTTTGGCCAAGAAATTTGGACCTTGACAAAAAATAATTGATTACTCCCTGTTTACTATAACACCTCTTCCCCTGTTTAGCCTGACAAGTAGCTCTGCCATTTTACATTTCTATACCCTAGTGGTTTTCACGCTAAACAGTCTCCAAGGTATCAGTGTCGCCAAGTGGATGTTGTGAATAAAATTATAAACTAGTGGGGCTTTTTAACTGCACTCACTGTATGTGCTTCTCACCAGCCATTTTGAAAACAGAATCCTATGTGTTTAACCAGCCTTTTTTACAGTCTCTGCTAAGGGAAATGAATGTGTATATCTGAATCGTGCTATAATTGTAATGTTGCCCCTTTGGATTGAATGGTTAGTCAGTGTTCGGAGCATTGCAGGGTTGTTTCTGCCAGGAAGAGAAATGGATGATCCGAGTCGGGTGCTGTCCTGTTTGTTTACTAAGAAAGAACACACAGTCCTGTTTTCTTGAAAGCAGCAGAAACAAACAGCAGGCAGTTTCCTTGCTCACTATTTACAAGTTTGCCTCTCTAGTCAGTTCTGTGCCCAAGGAGCTCTGTCTCTGTACTCTCTTTGAGGGCCATGCTCGCAACTGCTTCTCTTGCTGTCTGCTGGTGTTTTATTTGTTTTTCTGCCTCTGGCGCTTGCATGTGCACATACACATGCACACAAGCTGCAACCAATCCCCTAATCTACCTGTGTTTGCCACCAGTCCCAGGAAAATCCCCCAGACCACACTGTTCATGCAGCCTATCCTCCAACTATCAGTACGTAAAGGGGCATTATATTGCTCTATCGATTTAGCCTGAAAGAAGGGTGATTAGCATACCCATTGTCTTTAATCAGATCTGTGATCATCTGTAGATCAGAGGCCCAGTTGATGGCAGCTATTAATACCTTCCAGCAGAACAATATCCCCTTGCATTAAGCATGCAGGAGTTGAGATCCAAATTCAATTGCGATTTGAAAATGAGTCAGTGTAGGTTAGCTATGAAGGGATTAGGTTAACTGGGAATTTAGTTCCAGATGATAGAAGTAGGATTTCCATTTGAGGGCAGTTCTTGCTATAATGATGATCTTTTGTTGCTGAAGAGAAGTATAAGAGCTCACGCTATTCACATGTTTCTATGGTCCACCTGGTGCTACAGGACCTGGAGAGCTGCAGGTTGCGTCTGGACCCTGAGCTGGACAGGCACAGGTATGAGAGGAAGATCAGCTTTGCTGGGATTCTGGATGAAAATGAAGATTCAAAAGACTCCCTGCACAGCAGCAGCCACACGCTCAAATCTGACACTGGCTGCGAAGAGAAGAAAGGTTTGTCAGCAGAGTGACGCTTTCATGTTCTCAGGGCTTGTTATGTGATGCTGTATTTTATGTCTCTCCATTTCCATAGACTGTGTTAAAAAGCAGGAAGCCATAGAGCCACATGGCTTGAATAATTTTTGAGCTGCAACGTTGCATATGTTATGTGTGGAAAACAAACATTTTTAAGTCATCAGGATAACGATATTAGCAGAACCAAACAAGTGTTCTAAAAAGCAAATGGTGTAAATTCAGAAATATCTTTTGGTGCACTCCTCAGTTAGAAGTATCAGTATTTGAATTGATTTTTGTATTTTCTGATACCGTTCTTCAATGTGGGATAAAAAACACACATGGGCCGAAAGATTGGACCCTTCTTTGAAAATCCCCACGTGTTCAGAGGTCGTGGCATTTAACAGAATGAGTGGTTTAACCCCTGACCTCTTTTGGTTCTTTACTACCACTTGAAAAACACCTACCTATGTGGCTCTTGATGGCTAGCAGGTTAATATTACCAGCGTATTACGTACTGTACAAGCAAAGCTCAAGCTCACTGTGTTTGCTCAGGGCAGCAGAACGTTTTCCATTTTAAAACCATCTCATGCAAAATCCCCATACTATATGATGGTACAAGTGTTGCAATACAATATGCAGTCAGTAGTTACTTGACATTTGCTATTAGAGACTGAAAGTTCTGGACAGTTACCTGTAAATGACAGTCCAGTTTGTGTGTTTTAGAACATTTAGAACAAACTGTTTAAAATCTCTTTCATAACGGATATGTAAAGACATAAACATTCTGTAACAATGTTTTTTTTAAATGGATGGGATTTATGGTTTGTGATCTTGTGAAGAATTATACTTGTGTGCTAAACAATGCAAACCATCCAATGGTTGTAGCTTGCCTTTGAAGTCAACCATGAGATTTCCCTTGATTATGAAGGGCTTTGGGTCAGGCTCGCATTGCATTCATGCTCATGGTTGAGCTGTGATTGCATTCACAAGTAGATACATTCATACATGAAACATTTCCAAGAATCATGTGTAAAACTGCCTCCAAAAACACATGGAATGGGAGAGCTCCTGATAGTGAAGGCAGCTTCCCATCAAGCTGCAAAGAGTCATCTTGAAGAATTCTCACATAACCCACTTCCTTTTCTTCTTGACTATTGTTAGCAGCCACAGAATGCACAAATCTCCAGAATTTCACATTGCCAAATAAAGCAGGATGAGAAGTCTCTTATGAATTAGGTGGCTACAACTTTAAATTTTAAAAAAGGCTTCACTAGCAACTGCCTGCAACCACCTTGTGCTGTGATGCCATCAGATCTTATGAGGAAAGCAAGGTTGGGCTGGCAAAGTACATGAACAGGAGGCCTCCTCAAAACATTAGGTGCTGCAAGAAATGGTGGTGGTGATAACATGGAAATTAGGTTTGCCCCTGCCTGGTTACTGTGCAGCACACTTTTGGATACAATGTAAAATCTTTTTTTTCCCCTCAAGAATAGTTCCAACTCATTCTGCTTAACTAAATTCTCCCTGCAGTTTCAGTAAAGCATGGAGGCCTTCTTCACTTCTTGCCCTAAGGTTTGGTGTAGTATTGCTGTGCATGTTTTACAAAGCTGCTACATTGCACCCAGAGGCAGCTGCATTTCAGTGGTGGGAAAAGTGATCCCTATATAGAGGCTGTGTTTCCATTTATACATTAGCAAAATGCTTTGCAATATTTTGTTCTGAATAGGCTAAACAAATACAAGATATTTTTTTTAAGTGTTCTTTGCTCTGACTACAGCCTAGTCTACTGGGAATTTACCTCGGCTAAAACTTAGCAGATGCAAAGGCATCTTTCTGAATCTATAATTGTCTGGCTGAAAATTGTTGTTGTCTGACTGTAACTAAATTTTTCTCACTGCAGTGACAAAAGGACAGGCCTCTCTTTACCCCAATCTCTTTGACCAGTACTAATCCGTTTATTTCCTTTCATCTCCTCTTGAGTGGTAATTACTTTGCTTGATGGTCAACAGCAGGTTTGTCTTAACAGCTATGCAAAAACTACAATTTTACTGTGTCTAACCTCCTACAGGTAGGTCCAAAGCATAGATATACTAATTTAGATTAACAAGTAGCCCCCAGAAAGTTTTAGGTACTCATTGTATGCTAAGAAGTTTCTACAGACTTTATGAAATGTGGCTAGGTGTGCCAAAACAGCTGTGCGTTTCAGTGCAGTCTAGCCAGCTGTGCTGAGGTTGAACAGAATCTAGCCAGCTGTGAGTTAAGTTTCAGTTCAGATACTGGGACGGAGATTCTCAAATCACTCAACAGTGATCTGTCCAGCTGACTAATGAGCAGCGCTGATTAGCTCCAAAAAGGAGACCCATCCAGTCCTTTTCCATCAATAGGATGTTAGCCACCAAAATGGGTTTGTGGGTGAGGGTAGGAGGATATAAAGCTGGGAAAATAAGAGGGATTTTCAAGGCTCAGAAGACTGATTTTTCAAGTCCAAATATAATTACGTTTATATATTTTTCTTACCTATTTTATACCAAAAGGTGTACACCAGTCCAGTCTCTACAGTGCACCAAAAGGTGATGTTGTATGTTCTTCTCTGAATAGATCAACAGTTTAATGACTGAGTGTTGCAACATTTGGACTCATGTGCTGCCATTGTTTTGCCTTTGAAATCAGAGGAGAATAAAATGCAAATGATCGGTGCTTTGAACGTTGAACCATTTCATGTTTGTGCTCATCAGAAACACAAAGTGTCAATAGATGTATTTTTAGTGCCTGAAAGCTGCTGCTTTGTCTGAAGGAGAGGAACTACAAGCTGTTTTTTCCTTAAAGCATTCTAATGGTGAAGAGAATCATGCAAAGAGAGGGATTTATGCAAATATAACTTCAAAGAAGTAACACGTACTATACTACTAATCTGGCAAATCAGGCTAGCTATCTGCAGTCATAAAGGCTGTGTGAATGAACTAGGTGATCCTGCTACAGAGGCAGATTTGGGTTTGCAGACCTTGAGTCAGCAGGAGGATAGGTTTGTCAGAGAAGCTATGTCTGCACTTGGCATTCAATCACTGGTGGACAGCAGCTGTGGTATGTGCACCAGTGCAAATTCCAGTGGTGAGCAAAGAAAGCCACAGTTGGCACCAGTTGAGTCTACTCGAATTTCAAGCAGGAATTAACTCTATCAGTGCCAGTTGTGGTGTTCCTTGTCTTTGCTTGGAGTTTCTACCAGTGCAGTTTACCCATTTGCTGGACATCAGTGGTCAAAGCAGAGTTAATCCCAAATATAAACAAGCCCAGATCTGATGTAATATGTCTCCAGGAAAGAAGATTCTGAGCACATTTCTGTAAAGCATCCCATACTAAGTGATTGATAGAGCTGCATTGGTGCTGGCTTTGGAGGGAGCCTCTTGCCCATCTTCCTTGACAGAAATAAAGGTGCTGCAGTATAGGCTGACAATAAGGAGTCGGGGGAGAAGGGTGGGCTAGGATTTTTTTTAAATGGAGGAAAATTAAGGGGAAAAAAGTCCTCTTTTATTCTTTTAATACAGTTCCCAGCAGGAAGATCAGGATAGGAGGCTCCCGCTTGCTCCAGATTAAAGGAACCCGCAGTTTCCGGGTGAAGAAGGGGGGTTCCCTGTCCAGCATTCGCCGGGCCGGCAGCCTAAAGAGCACCAAGTTATCACGGCAGGACTCAGAGTCTGAGAATGAGGAGCTGCAGCTGTCCCACAGCAGGGACACTGTCACTGACATAGGTAACATAGATGAGATGGGCTAAAAAGGGAGCGGGGCTGCTTGGCAGCATCCAGATTCTGAAATGATTAAAGCAGGTCCAGAATAATAAATAAATATAAAGATTCACTAGGGTAGGAGAAATCTCCATCTCTCTGAGTTAAGCAGCTGTCTTTTCCTCTTCATGGATTGCATAAGCTAACACCCAGAAGGCCAGAGTTCAAAACTTGCCACAGGTGCACACTGGAATATAAATTCTATTCCACACGAAGGTGGTCAATTTAAATATCAGTGTTAGCGTATGAACCCTTAAAATACTGGCATTTACCAGACTTCCAGCCAAATTCATGCTGTGCTTAGGAGGAGGTACACACACAAAAATCATATGATATAGATATATGACATTTACAAATCATATATATTATATATATGCCATTATATGTAATATATATATAAAATATCATTGTTATATATGATATTTTGTTTTCCATGATAGTAGATATTGTATATGTATACATGCACAGTTTGTATTGTATGATATTATATGTGAGTACATTTTATAGTCTATATTATATCATATAATATTCCAGACATATATGTCATTTGAGAATGTAATAGATATCTATTCATATATGTAGAATGTAAAATTATTTTATATATAATGGCCTTGGTCTTCAAAAAATTAGTCCTTATACATTTATTTGATGGAAACAAAATGGACTCCACATCACAAGAAATCCCCATCGCAATTGGCACAAAGTGGTAGGGACATCAGCAAAGGTGTCAAGGATTGGATAAAGACTGGGGCTGAACTAATCTCCCAACCTCAGAGGCCCTTCTGACCCTGTCTGCTTTCCCCACGTTGTACCTCTCTTTTGGATAAATATGAGAGCTAGTTCCTAATCTGGATACCTTTGCAAATTATAAATTCACTTGAAAAAGAAGACAGGACTAACCTGAGTTAAGCCAGAGCTACCCCTTAATGATATTTATGGTAAAAGTTTCCAAAAGCAACTTCTGTTCTAAAACGAGGGCACTATGGAAGACCCCTAAGCAATGAGTGGCTGCCAGAAACACTGGGATCAGTTCAGTGACGAGTCAGAGTTCTCTCCCTTGCCTTAGTTCTCTAGAGTGTGGATTATTTTCCCCTTTCATCCCCATTTATATTAGTGTCTTCTCCTGGGCACATAACCGTAACATTGCCTGGTGGTGGCAACAGCAGCAGGCTGATTCCACTTCAGGTTGGATTTTTGTTGATGGTTTTAACCACAGAGCCCAGTCAATGCAGATCATTGAACCAACAATTTGCAGCATCTTCAACAAATGCAAGGAATTTGTTTCTATTGTTTTTGCTCCCTCCCCTCTCCTCTAAAAGGGAACAATGCTCACCACGGACTAGTTGGCAAATTAACAGTAACTGTGAATGGTGCTTGTAATTGCCAGTCCAGCTGATGGCAAGGGGGAGGAGGGTTCCAAAGGCACTCTATGTGATACAGCAAGTTCTGTATACTGTGATTGGTCTTGGTAGGGTGACCAGACAGTAAATGTGAAAAATCGGGATGGGGGTGGGGGGTAATAGGAGCCTATATAAGAAAAAGACCCAAAAATTGGGACTGTCCCTATAAAATTGGGACATCTGGTCACCCTATTCTCAGCAAGGCTGGTCTGGCTTACAAGCACTTCCCCTAGCTTTTAAACACATGGGTAGCAGTAAAAAACACCACATTTTAGGGTATTTTTCTTTTGAAGAAGGGAGCCCTTGGAGTGCAAGTGAGCCCAGCATTGAGCCTGAAGTGCTGAGTAACACAGGCACGGAGGAGAATTACCATCGGAACATGTCCTGGCTTCATGTAAGTACTGATCCCTCGTGATCCTGTCAGACCTAGCACTTTCAGTTTTGAAAATGAATGGTTATGGTACACTAGTGGTAAACTGTTCATGATTCATGCTTAGTTAGCATAGCATTAGGGCTTTAAAGTGTCTGTAGGCTGCAGCTGTTAGAGTGACTCCTCCCCATCTGTAAAATGGAGATAATACTTCTTTTCTCCCACCATTTGTCTGTCTCCTTTATTTAGATGATAAGCTTTTTGGCCTGGGATCACCCCTTGATATGTGTGTTAACAGCACTTAACACAAAGGAGCTGCAATCTCAGTTGAGCCCTATCTCTCTACTTCAAGAGTTCCCAATCTGGGTACCTTTGCAAATTGTAAATTCACTTAAAAGAAAGACAGGATTCACCTGAGTTGTATAGCCCCCATGGCCGTAGCAGCTGAGCTTCTCACCATCTTCAATGCATTTATCCTCACAATAGAACCATGCTATTATCCCCATGTTGCAGGTATGGAGCTGAGACTCGGACAGACCCAAGTGACTTGCTCAAAATCTCTCAGGAAATTGAACCCAGGCATCCCCAGTTCTAGGCTGGTACCCTAACTACTAGTCAACCCTTGCTACCAGGCACTGCTATAGTACCAGTTATGATCACACCCACCTTAGAAGGGTCAGCACATTTGTTTGACTCCTAATATTATGAGACACTAGAAGGTACAGTCATTGGTGGACGACTTGATCATGTGCATCTGGCCAGCAAGGAGTAGAGGGCAGTAGCACATTTTCCCATTATGGGAGGATAGACACACTCATCAATGTAGGGTATAGATTGGAAGGAGCTAAGAATATTTCTGTGACTGCCTGTCTGGTATTTAGTATACATAGATGAAAGCCTGGAGAATTTTAAGGAGCATGTACTGCAATTAATTTCACGCAATGATCAACTTCTCTAGTAAGCAGGAGATATTGTTGCTCTATGGAATAAAACCAAGGTAAAAAAAAAACAGACTATCTGAGTAAATCTGCTTTATTTAACAATCATTAACAAATTTTTCAAAGGGAACATCAGGTTCAAGCCCTTTTCTGTACACGACCACCTTGGTATTCATTTCGCCCTAGAACTCGTGTAAGGTCAAATTCTGGTATTCTTACTGCCACAACTGGTGGAGTAAGTTACTGCTCAACACGAATAAGGGAACAGACTTTGACCCGCAGCAAGCAATGAGCTTCTGATCTCACTCCAGTTTTATACTAGTGTAAATATACTGACTTTAATGGGGTTGCTCCTTATTGACATCAACATAAGTGAGGTAAAAAGCTGAAAAGCAAACTAGAATATATATCATTTAAAAACCCATGATTTTTGAGTCCATCTCACAATTTCTGGGGGCCTGAATGTTTGGGGTTGGCAGCTGGGTCTGTCTTATTTTGGGCAGGGGTTTGTTAATGCACAGCACCTCCTCTCCAGCAGGCAAATGTGTGGGGGTTGGGGGTCCCTTTGCCTCCCCCCTCCATTGGCTTTGGGTATTTCACTGCTAAGTACTTGGGATAAAGAAGAGTTTCAATAGTGCCTGTCTTGACCCACAGCGCAGGATCTGAAGGTGCCCTCCAGTGCCCATGTGCTGCAGGAGCTGCTCCCACCCTTCAGAGGCAGCAGCTGCAGGGAGCCCCTAGGAGGTTCCATTTCAGATGACATCTCAGATGTCAACCTAGGGAGCTGGGTTTATCCCTATTTTGGGAATAGGGGATGCCCTAATGTTCCCCTCCCTGAAAGGAACCGACTCAAAACTGTGGTGGGGCTGCCGGTGTTTAATGATGGTCAAATATTTGACAGTTTCTAACTCTGACCTTCCCCTTTTATTTCACCAGTGTCAGTGACAAAACAGTCTTGACATGAAATGAGGGGAACGCTGGTTGTCTTGGGCATTCTCTCACCGCCAAACTAGCACTCCTCTTCTTTGAGTAACTCACCCCTCCCCTCTTTGGGTTCCAGGTCATGATCCTGCTGTGCAACCAGCAGAGTTTCATATGTACCCACATTGATTACTGCCACCCGCACTGCTACCTCCACCACAGCCGCTCGTGTGCTCGCCTGGTCCGAGCCATCAAACTGCTGTACGGTGACACCGTGGACTCACTCCGAGAAAACAATGTGCTGAACAATGTGGCAAGAGGCAAAAAGCAGAAGGAGGTGAGAAGGCCAGTAAATACTGTCCAAACTATAGCGCCAGTTCAGCAGGGTACCTAAGCTTGTGACAAATTTTAAACCGTTGATCATCTCATTGGCTTCAATTGAACTACTTTTGTGCTTAAACTGTGGCACATGCTGCAGTACATGGGTCATTCAGGGCCCATAACTGGCTGATATTTATATATTCCTGAGCTGAAACAGACAGGATGCCGATTTTTCTGAATACATGTAATATGGGAGTCTTGTATGAGTCATTCAAATATTCAAGTAGTAATAATATCCCCTTAATTGGTAGCAGAAGTATTTGTGTCCTTGACACTGTTAAATTCACTTCATAATCTCATCAGGGTCAAGATTTCAGCACCCCTGTGTGTGGAAATTTTTGCTCTGCAAGTTCATAACATTTCCCTATCACAGAATAGGTGATTAGTTGCCTGTCCACTTGGAGCAATGGATATATTGGTACGGAACAAAGCGGAGAGGAAACAAATTAAAGAATGCAGAAACTCTACTCTTCAGAACACTAAACTGTGTTCATATGTTTACATCACCTGACGCAAACTGCAATGCTGCAGTTAAGTGCCAAGGAAAAGAAGCAATCTCTAGAATTGTCACCTCTGCCAGCTGAATCGCCTGAGACGAGCACCTGGCAGAGTAAAGGAGCATTAGCTAAAGAGCTTATTCTGCCCTCCTGGGTGTTATTTCAGTTCAAACACTGAATTTCAGTGCAAAATGGTAAGATATACGATTTCATAGCCCATGCCTTAAGAGTAAAGGCTATCAAACAATAGGGATAAAGAAATGGTCACTGGGCAATAAGGCATCTGTGCTTACGCACACAGAGATGGGGATCTTTACATAGGAAAAAAAGTAATGCCATTTATTTCTATATAATCCATTTCTTTTTATGTGTTAGCTCAGTGGTTCTCAGTCTTTTTCATACTATGACCACTCTGGCAACTCCCCATCATCTAGCCAGGATCTAGCTGAAACTACACTCTCATTTAGCAATAAGAGAAGCTCAGGATGGTTGCAATGCTTGACACTTGTTTGCAACCTCCTTGGGGGTCACAACCCCCCAGGTTGAGAACCTCTGTGTTAGTTGATAGGTTACCACCATTAGAAGGAAAGTCTAAAGCCACACAATATGCTGGAGAAACTCTGGTGCTCTGGATATTGAACATGAATCATGGCTGGCAACAGTAGGTTTGCTGGTAAATCCCGTTTCTCGTCACTGAGCTACATGATAATCAGCTTGGTTTGACTTTCAGGCAGTCTTAAATTCGTGTCCAGGTACCTATTGCTTAC
Organism: Gopherus flavomarginatus; assembly: GCF_025201925.1. Lineage (NCBI taxonomy): Eukaryota > Metazoa > Chordata > Testudines > Testudinidae > Gopherus > Gopherus flavomarginatus. The sequence goes on along the minus strand of NC_066626.1, from coordinate 17,168,777 downwards.
ATTTCCCTGAGAGGAATAGAACAGTTGATGGATTGGTGCAGTGGTTGCAAACTCCTTGGCTAGGAGGTTTTAGACTGGAATTTGTGGACTCTTGATTTTTAACCTTCTTAAAACACTTGTGTTCTAAAATGCACACCTTGTAACCTTTTGATTAGAGTATTCTGGGGCATTTTCAGGGAACACATTCAAATTTTTGACTTGACTTATTGGCTATTGCCTTGTTCTTGTTAAGGAAATTAACATTAAAAATAGATTTTTTTACAAAACCCTTTAGAATTAGGGTACTTATGCCATCTCGCTGGCTGCTGAGCACTGCCAGAACAAAAGGACTTATATGGACTGCTTCAGAACCATGGCTTCAGAATCCACCTGAATTAGATTCCCTGGCTTTACAAACTAGGTGTCTCAGAGATTGACAGATAACTGAACTCCATTTCTTTTTCAGTGCTCGGACAAATCATGCCTGAGAACTCCATCTCTGAAGAAGAGAGTAATGGATATCAACTTGGAAGGAAAGAAGGACTCTGGAATGTTGAAGTACATCAGACAACAGGTACTGGCTATATCACCTACCACAGTGACATGCTGATAAGAGTAGGTTCTGCTTTGCCCTTTAGGAGGGTTTGCAGGGAGAGGAGAAGGAATTGTGGAACCTTGAGCCTGTGCACAGAGTGGGAAGAATTGGAGTGCGTGACTGCTCCTGAATAATACCCATGGAAGTAAATGGCATCCCCACAATGGGTAGTATGTGCCAAAGAGTGAGCTGGAGCAGCAATTAAAAGAACCCCACGCAAAGTTTTCATTAAATACATGCAAATTCTAATCCCATTAACAAACTGAAGGAACAGTGGAAAAGGAAAGGAAGTTAGAGTCGGTGCCTTTAAACAGGGCCAAATTAGCTCAAGAGCTTTAGGGGCTGTAGCCCAGGGCCCTGGCGCAGCAGGGCTCAGGCAGGCTGCCTGCATTCCATGGCCCCACGTTGCTCCCGGAAGTGGCCAGCTGCTGGCAGGTCTCTGTGGCTCATGGCGGGACGGGGGAGGTGGCTCTGCACGCTGCCCCGCCCCCAGCACCGTCCCTGCAGCTCCCATGGGCTGGGGACCGGCCTTTGGGGGCTGCAGGGGCACCACTTGCGGGTACAGGCAGTGTACAGAGACATGCTGTCCACCTTCCCCGAGGGGCTCGCAGAAAAGTGCCAGCAGCCAACTGCACTGCCGGCCAGGAGCCACCTGTGGTAAGTGCCTCCACCTCGAACCCCCTCCTGCACCCCAATCCTCTGCCCCAGGTCAAAATCCCTTCCTGCACCAAACTCCCTCCCAGATCCCTCACCCTCTCCTGCACCCCAACACTCTGCCCCAGCCTGGAGCCCCCTCCTGGACCCAAACTCCCTCCCAGAAAGAAACTAATATTACAGGTGTTCTAAGGTAAGAAGTAGGCTCTTTTGAATTAACTTAACTATGTTTAGGGTGACCAGATGGCCTGATTTTATAGGGACAGTCCTGATTTTTGGGTCTTTTTCTTATATAGAATCCTATTACCCTCAACCCCTGTCCTGATTTTTCACACTTGCTATCTGGTCACCTTAACTATATTCTACATGTTTTAAGACTGAAATGTAACCACAGAAGGGCTTTATGTTAATTAAAAGGCAAGTTTAGTATAGCGTTAATAGCTTCGATGCCATAATTGTGAGAATTTTGTTTTAAATTAGGAAAAAGACATATACAGGGGCCCTAGGCCTAAAGGGAGTTAATCCGTCCCTGCCTTTAAGTGTCTGGGTATTTTAACACCTCACATAGTAGCAGTAAAAAAAAGCAAGTGTTTAGATACCAGCTGTGAATTTGCTGCAGTAGCAGTATGTGAAAACTCGTGTGAATATTTATAGCAGCATGTGTGCTGCCATCTTGAAAAAGCTTTGCTTTCCCTTCTAGTTTATCAAAGTTTCAGTCACTGAGTCAGGGAGGAGCAGCAATGGCACAGGGCTTAGGGAACCAGTTGCATACCACAATTAACAAACAACAAATAGTCAAGATGAATAGGTAGCAAGCAGCATGTAGGCTGAAATATGCTCACATATGAGTATGATATGTTCATATCAGGTTAATTTAATTAGCTAAAAGCAGAGACTGTGGATAATTCATGATCAGATAAAAGGGTAAAATCATTTGCTAACAATAGTTTACTCAACTCTGCTATGAAATACACTTTCATTTTCTGTAGGTAATGAGCCTGTCCCCAGCGCCTTTGTCACTGTTAATCAAGGCAGCTCCTATCCTCACAGAGGAGATGTATGGGGACATTCAGCCTGCAGCATGGGAGCTGCTGCTCAGCGTGGATGAGCACATGGCTGGAGCAGCAGGTAAGAGAACCTGAATCAGAGAGTGGTATCGTTGCACTGCTGGCCATTCATAGCAGATGTTGGGGCCTTGCAGGTCAGCTTCCTGTTGGAGAAGGAATCAGTGACCCTGCATCTGGGTGTGTTTTTAGAGCAACTTGATTATTTTACACCATACACACCAGTCACAAACAGCAGGCAGGCAATCTCCTCTTTTGGGCATCCCAGATGAGACGCCAATGCCTGATTAGAAAGAAAGGGCTCTGCTTCACGAATTGACTCTAGTTAGAGATATTAAAGGAGAGAGCACACTCTCCTGCTGTGTGCCATAACCCTTCCCCCAAAAAGAAACTGCATCACAAAACTTAACAACAATACATTGTTTCTTCAATACCTCCAGGGCTTCTGGGGCGAACCACCTCCAGACAGCCAGCCACACTTTCAAGACTGATATCTGTGGAAATTAATGCTGTTGGCATTGATATTTGCTTGTGGGTAAACAGGTTTCTAATTTTCTGTTTTCTTACCCAGCAGCTCCAACAGCAAAACATGAACTTTTGCATTCAGCTCTGTTCCCCTCAGATCTCTGTGATGGGCGCCTTTGTGAGAGAGGAAGCCACTTAAGATCAAACTTATCATACCTCCAACAAATGTTGGCCCATTTAATTTTAATGCCTCTAGTTTGCAGAGGCCTCCATTCTCTCTTGTCTTATATTTAGTTGGTAAGCTCTTTGGGACAAGGGCCACCTTTTGTCCTATGCGTTTGTACAGCACCTAGCTCCTGGTCTGTAACTGGTGCTCCAGGGCATGACTGCAATGCAAATGATGATATACATTTTATAACATTTGAAAAATCATGTTTAGAATACACCAGAATTACTTCTGGCTTAATGGCTGCAATGTAATTAAGGACAAAGGGCCCAACCTTGCACTGGGATCCGCTAACATGGACCCGTGTGGGTCCTCATGTGATCACTTAGACACATAAAGTAAGGTACCCAACTCCTTCTAATTTCTGTTCTCATATGCCCAGGAGGTTGACTGTAGGGGTTAATTTAGACACTGTAATTTAAAAATTATTGGCATTTTAGTACAGCGTTATAACTGCATTGTTACAGGACTAAAGGAAAGAAAACACTAACAACTATTTCTTAATTAATGCTTGTATTGTTTGTGCAAAATCCACTTTCTTTCAGATCAATAGTGCTTTAGGGCTTGTGTGCTGAGCTCTTCTGTGAGATGCTCAGCACCCTTCACTCCCCCTAACTTCACTTGGAGGGGAGGGTGCTCAGCACCTCACAGAATTGCTCAACACCTTGCAGGACTAAGATCTAAATCTCACTGTAAAACCTTTATTTAATCCAAAATGTAATGCAATTCCATTGTAAATATTTGGATTCTGAATCTGCCTGTTCTTTTGGGGAGTTATGAAGTATTCGTTCATAGATTTTTTTATCTTATTTTCTGTCTTTGAGCATGGGATAATTTATCAGATAAAAAAAATAATCTTTTTCAATGCACTGTGATGTTCCCAACAATTTAGTCACTGTCTGTCTACAATTGGAATATCCCTCTATGCAGATGTATACAGTAGTATAATAAGATTCTGGACTGGAAGTCAGAAAACCTGGTTTCTTTTCCCTGCATTGCCACTGATTTGGCTCTGTGAACTTCAGAAAGTCACTAAAACATTGTGCCTCAGTTTCCCCCTCCGTGCTTTGTAAACAGCTTTGAGTTGGAGAGTCTGTAAAAGTGCTGCTGCTTCTTATTGATTATTATTGATGAATGAAGCCTGGACTTACTTTTTATTTTAAACTAATCATTACTGAGATTTTCATGAGAACAAAAGCATTCTCTTTTTTTAAAAAAAACAGCTTTACTAAAATCTTTTTATGAGCAGTTGTGGTGGCTGTGAGAGGTGGAGTGACACTGATTCCATTTCATGAAGCAAAGCACTTTTTGCTGGTGCCAGTATATTGCTGATCTCATTTTCTGTGGAGTGCTTTTTTTCAGTTTTTTTTTATGTGACTGAAATTTTATCTACAAAACAAATACTCTGCAAAAACTCAGCTGATCAAATGTTCACTCCCTGCAGCTGCCATGTTCCTGCTGTGTGCTGTGAAAGTGCCCGAGGCTGTTTCTGATATGCTGATGTCCGAATTTCATCATCCTGAGACAGTGCAAAGACTGAACGCTGTTCTCAAGTTCCATACCCTCTGGAGATTTCGGTATCAAGTGTGGCCTCGGATGGAGGAGGGCGCTCAGCAGATCTTTAAGGTAGATGAGGAGAACAAACATAGTGTTGTCTTTTGCGGGTTTGGCTTATAGAACAGATGTATTGTGACATGATGACAAGGAATTGGCTTTAAGTCATTTCAGGAGAGGAAAAAAATAATTCTGTATGCGAGGTTTGTAGGATGCAGAACTGTATAAAAAAGAAACAGTCCCACAGAATTCTGGATGTAGATTAGAGAAAAATACTTAGTAGGAAAGAAACATATTGCCATAGACCAGGGGTTGGCAGCCTTTCAGAAGTAGTGTGCCGAGTCTTCATTTATTCACTCTAATTTAAGGTTTCGCGTGCCAGTAATACATGTTAACTTTTTTAGAACGTCTCATTCTATAACTCTATAGTATATAACTAAACGATTGTTGTATGTAAAGTAAATACGGTTTTTAAAATGTTTAAGAAGTTTTATTAAAAATTAAATTAAAATGCAGATTCCGCGGACTGGTGGCCAGAACCGGGGCAGTGTGAGTGCCACTGAAAATCAGCTAACGTGCTGCCTTTGGCACATGTGCCATAGGTTGCCTACTGCTGCCATAGACAATTGGCACCGTATAGTAAGATGGAGTTCTGCGAGGGGGAAATGAATGGAACTAATTAGTATCTCTGACTTTTCCACCAATATTAAATTAGAAGATGATACAACATTTCAATAGTTATTAACAGGACTATCTTGTGCCCGTTATAACTAAATGCATTGAGCTAAATATATAGGACCTAATTTGCCCATTACTTGAGTTGGGTACTTCTCGACCTAAGCAAGGATGGCAGAATCCATTCTGGCAATATTAATCATGGTTTTCTTTGATTAATGGGACTGGCCAGTTGAGTTGTTTGCTCACTTTTAACCTTTTATAAAGATTCTATACATCCCAGAAGATCATACATTGTTCTCCTAACCACTTTAATTTTTAATTATATAATGGACGTATCTGGGAAATGGGCTACTTCACTGCAGATTGATATACCAGATACCTGGTGTCTAGCTTAAAGGAACAGATGTTCTTCTTTGAGTGCTTGCTCATGTTGATTCCGTTCTAGGTGTGTGAGTGCACCCACGTGCACAGTCGTTGGAGATTTTTGCCTTAGCGGTATCCATCAGTTTGGCTGTAGCGACTCCATGAGTGCCGTGCTCATGCGTTGGTATACCAGGCGCTGCCGACTCTACACCCTCTCAGTTCCTTCTTACTACCTATGATGATTGGTCAGAGCGCCTCATCTTGCACTGCAAGAGCGTTAGCGGTTCTTCACAGCCCATTGTCTGCCTTCTTCATGTATAGTTTGTAGGTACTTAGTTAGCCATTAAGTGAAGTGTTAGGTTAGTCTGGTAGTTAGAGTCCCGGCTGGGACTTTGTCCTGAAGCGGGGCACGCCTCTTTCCCCAGGCTTTTAGCCATGCTCATCCTGCAGCAGGCCGATGCCGATTAGTGATCCCCCACGCCAGCTGTTTGAACTGCATAGGGAGGAAGGACAAGTGCAGAATCTGTAAGAACTTTTACCCTAGAACCCAGAAGGAGCGAGATATCAGCTTGAGGGCCCTCCTCAGGGAGGTGCACTTCATCCTGCCTTGAGTCCTCCCGCTCGGACCCCACTCCAAGCACCTTGGCATCGGTGAGAAGTGTGCTGCTGGCACTTGGCTCTGCCTGGCACTGTTCTCCGTCACCAGTGCCTAAGAAGCAGCAAAAGAAGAGCCCCCTGACACCAGAAGGGAAAGGGGCCTTGGTCCAAGGACCTATTTCACGCCATGTGCCCGCCCTGGGGCTTCATGGGGGGTACCACTGAGGTCAGACCTCCTAGCCCAGCCAGGGATCCACCTCAGCAGGGGAATCCGGCTTCTTCTTGAGCCCTCGTTGCCTGAAGCAGCCCTGGCAGCTAAAGAACAAGCTGGCCGACTGGCACCACAGACACCGTGCCAGGCACCAGACTTGACTAAGGGCTCAACACCTAAGGACAAGCCAATCATGGGACCGCCCCATAGGGCAGTGGAGCACCCTCGGTCCCCAGACTGCAGGCGTAGATCCCCAGCACTGCATGGCCTAGGACCCTAGCACTGCATCCCCGGTCTCCAGTCAGAAGACCCAGGTCCCCAAAGAGACATGGGACACCGGAGTTGAGACACCGGTTCCCGTACCATCAAAGATTGCCACAGTGCAGGTCACCCTCGCCCAGATGATCTCCCAGATGTCAGTGCCCACGGGGGCGGAATCGCTCCCTGTTGCAACACCGGTCTACATTCCCCTAGTACTGCTCATTGAGCAGGCACTGATCCTCACCTGCCTGTATTATGTCCCTGCAAAAGGGTTTGAATATCTGAATACACATCCTTCAGCGGTGTCACTGGTCGTGTCTGCTGTTAATGAAAGGGACAGGCAGGGCCAAGTCAGTGGCATGCTGAAAAACAAAGATGCCAAGAGACTGGACTTATTTGGCAGAAAGATTTATTCGATGGTAAGCCAGCAATTTCGGGTGTCTAAACACCAGGTTCTGTTAGGTAGGTACAATTTTAACCTGTGAGACTCCCTTAACCAATTCAAGGAGGCCCTTCTGCAGCGCCTGGTATACCAACACATGAGTGTGGCGCTCAAGGGGGTGCCACAGCCGACCCTATGGATACCCACTTAGGCAAAAATCTCCGACGACTGTGCTTGTGGGCACGCACACACCTAGAATGGAATCGACATGAGCAACACATCTCAAAGAACAAGTTACGACAAGGTAGGTAACCATTTTTTCTTCAAGTGCTTGCTCATGTCATTTCTATTCTAGGTGACTCACGAACAGAATCCTCCGAGGTGGACTCAGAGTTGCCCCTATAGCAGCTTTTTCTCTTGAAAACCACTGTAAGGGTTCATATATTGACCCTTTGGTATACCAGAGATATTTGTTATGTGGACTTTGAGGAGTAAAAGTGATTAATTTGGAAGATTTTATATAATTAGAGATATACCTATCTCCTAGAACTGAAAGGGACCTTGAAAGGTCATCAAGTCCAGCCCCCTGTCTTCACTAGCAGGACCAAGTACTGATTTTGCCCCAGATCCCTAAGTGGCCCCCTCAAGGAGTGAGCTCACAACCCTGGGTTTAGCAGGCCAATGCTCAAACCACTGAGCTATCCCTCCTCCTTCACATATCTGTTTCTCACTGTGGTTGAAGGGACTTCCCTTTTATCTTTTGAGAAGTTATTGTAATTGGTGATGTAACAAGAGCACAGATGTGTGAAAGAAAGGCCAGCTGTAAAAAGTGGTCCCATAGTATGGATGGTTGGCGTCATGTTATGCAAAAGAATCCATATTCTGTAATTCTGTGGGATTACAGTTCCTGGTTCCTTGTTTTTAGTTTGGGATTCTGTTTTTATAATGGACAGTGCAAAATGCTTTATTCTTTTTTAAAAATATTATTGATACTGAGCACAGTTCCCCTTCCTTCTGTCCCAGGTTGCAGAAAGAGGCTGGAATCCCAAGGGAAGCAATCAATCAGGATTTAAATCCACCACCTAAAATTTTCTTTCTCTCTACCTGATTTTCTCTCCTTATGTTTTCTTTCAGATTCCTCCTCCAAGTATAAACTTCACTCTGCCCTCTCCAGTACTGGGAATGCCCTCTGTGCCAATGTTTGACCCCCCGTGGGTTCCACAGTGCAGTGGGAGCGTGCAGGACCCAATTAATGAGGACCAGTCTGTAAGTTAAAGAGCTCCCTAGAGGGGATATTGTTATTACTTAGTGACAAATTATATCCCGGTGTTGTGGGTGGGGGTGGAGGGAGGGAGTTAAAGAAGACCAAGTAGTCTAAACTCTGAATTTCCTTACTTGTGTCAGTTTACAAGAGATTTTTGAGTACATTGTCAGTATAGTGCCTAGGCACCACATATACAATGTTAATATTTTTCCTATTTTTCAGCAAGAGACTTAAGACAAGAAATCCAACCAAGAGCTTCCTTGTGAATCTCTATTCAGTTAACACTTATTTGTTGTGGATGTGTATGTGTATAGATAGATGGAAGGATTTGATCTTTCGTGGTTAAATGTTAGAGGTGGCTCATAAAAGTGGCCTAAAACACATGCTGCATGAAAACCAAACCAATTGCTTCAAGTTGGTTTATTTCTTCTTGCTTTTCTGGCAGAAGTCATTTTCAGCCCGGGCAGTGTCACGTTCCCATCAGCGAGCAGAGCACATCCTGAAGAACCTGCAGCAGGAGGAAGAAAAGAAGCGCCTAGGCCGGGAAGCCAGTCTTATCACAGCCATTCCCATCACCCAGGAGGCCTGCTATGAGCCCACCTGCACCCCAAACTCAGAGCAAGAAGAGGAAGGTGCGCTCCAGAGCCATGAACTGCTTGCCGGGGACTAATAAGCACATGCCTCCAGCATGGAACAGATCTTAGGGATGCAGTGAGGATGGAAATTGATCATTACTGATAGGGAAGACTCCACTTTAACATCCTCATTATTTTGGATCATTCAAAGGAACTGGTTTTTAATCACTTTAAGAACGTAACAGCACCATACAGGTATAAGGCATCCATATCAAAAAATAAAAGATTCAAAATGAATGAAAAAAGGTGTAGCCAATAATTAGTGTAATAAGGGCCCAAACCTGTGAAATGTTGAGTGCTGCCCACAAGAAACTGGATGTCCTCAGCTCCCACTGACCAATGGGAGTTGAGGACTCTCTGTACCTCACAGGAAGCACTTAGCACCTTGCCCAATCAGATCCTTAGAATATGAGAATAAAGGAAACTGAAAACTTAGCCTTTGGGTTGAGGATTTTCATTGGATTAAGGTAATGCAATAGAGAGAATTAGTTAAATGTCCTCTTTTTGCACATTGGAGCTGCACAGATATGCTGATGTGTCCTGAGCTGTGTATGCGGTGGAAAATCTGCAAACAGAGTAGTGGCATTGCACGTTCACCCAGACAGTATCTAGAGGAAGGACAACAAATTATCTAGCAATGTGGTTTGTTAGGATGTAGAATAATCGTCTAATAGAAGCTGTGGAGCTGCATCACTTGAGTCAACTGAAACTTGACTCAGCAAAGCACCAGGTAATGTATGTTAAGGAACAGGCCTGCTCTAGCTGCCAGGGGATGGACGAAATAACCTGGATCATCTTTTTAGTTTCTAAATTGTGCATTTCACAAGAAGCCTGACTTTTTTCTTTCTCTTCCAATCTGGCAGCATGATGCTTCTCTCTGGGAAGTGCCTTGAATTGTGTCAGTCAAATTTATAAACCAAAATTCACATCTCCTGTTTTCTTTGTCAGTAGAAGAAGTCACCAACTTGGCATCCCGCCGCCTCTCTGTGAGTCCCTCCTGCACCTCCAGTACTTCTCACAGGAACTATTCCTTCCGTCGCGGCTCTGTCTGGTCAGTGCGTTCAGCCGTCAGTGCAGAAGGTGGGTGTCGACTTTGCATTTGTTTTTAATTCTCCTTACAGTGTATATATTCATTCTGTTGACTCACAGGTCTCATGTCTTCCTTGGTCTTAACCAAAGCTACACCTGCCTTTTGTCAGGCCTGCTTGAAAGCTCAGGAAGTTCTGAACTAGTCAGCCCCATTCATTGTGGTGCTGCTGTTCATTCCCATGTAGCTTCTCTTCAGTTCCGGTGTTTCATTGTGAGTTACCACGGAGTTGTGTCATGTGAAGCACGCCGGGTGGAGAACTGTAATTGAAAGGGATTTTACCAACAGCACATTGGCTAACGCATGCCTTTTACTCCTCTCTGCTCTAGATGAGGAGCACACTACGGAGCACACTCCAAATCATCATGTGCCACAGCCCCCGCAGGCAGTGTTCCCAGCATGCATCTGTGCAGCTGTGCTCCCCATTGTTCACTTGATGGAAGATGGAGAAGTCCGAGAGGATGGAGTAGCAGGTGCTGACCTAGATTAAACATTCATGGACTCTTACTCAGAGGTTACAAAAATCTCTAGCAGTTTGAACAATGGCTCAGATTAGTAAGAGCAGGTAGGCTGGTAGCATCAGAATCCAGTTATTAGTGGTGCCCAGACTTTTTAAAAAGCTAGGATATTGCTCATGAAAAAAACACGTTAGAAGAACCGTTTTAAGGTTGCAAAGTCAAGCCCTCAGAATTTAGGAAATACCAGAATCAGGGTTGTCTGTGCAACCTTACTGTGATTCTCTTATGTGAATGCATTATGATACAGTCTGTAATTACCTGAGCACATCCTATATTTTCCACAGGACCTCTGCCTCATTCAGTGCACAGAATGGATGCTGCACACTTAATGAGCAGCTATTCAGTATTTTATTTTATCTTTATTGTTCAGTGTGTGGGCCCAGGCCTTATTTACTGCACACTATTCAACCATGCTCTGAAGACAGAATTGTTAATTTCCTCATGGGCTTTTCTGTGGCGCTCATCACTACAGTATGTGTGCTTGACAAACATTACTGAATTTATCTTCGCGTCTCAATCCCCCATACCCATCTACAACTCCTTGTTCCAGGTCCAGTCTCACCTCCACACTTGCCTCCTTAGCTCACATATAGACAGAATCCCAGTCCCCTAACCCTCCCTGGCTCCTCCCTTTAGTCCCCCACCCCACCTGGCTCCTCACCCCCGTGCACTTGAATCAGGCTACTTCCTCCTTTTCCTTCTCATTGCCTGGGTGCTTGCAGGAGGATCATTGAGAGCATGCAGTTCCCCTGTTCTCAGTTCCAGTGCCCAGTGCCACACTAGCCCCTGGCTGCCAAGAGGAGCAATTACAGGGAAAGTCCTGCTCAGCCCCTGCAGCCCTGGGATGGAGCATGCTATATGCAGACAAAACCTTTGGAAAATCTAGCTGCTAAACTCTTTTTGCGTCTACTGAGCTTGTGCAAACTGAGCTTTTCAGAGGCTCATAATTTGGCCAAATCTGAAAAAAAAATTATGAGGATGGCAGAAGACACATTTCTGGCACCAGAGTGAGGCACCTGCCAAATTTTAAGTCCCTGCTCTAAAGCGTGGACGTGTCAGAGCTTCTCAGTGGGACAGTTCATTCTCAAAAGTGACAATCATTTTTGCTTAAGTGTACCAAAAATATTCAGCCTGAGGCTGACACCCAGCATGGAAAATGTCAACCCAAACAGTTAAAGTTTGGCAAAGTTGTGAACTGAAAAGAGGATCTTACAATGGGAAGTGTCGGGCACTTTAACTATAGGCATCACTAGCTGTGTTGTCTCTAATTCTACCTATAAATAGTGTATGAAGAGTTTTTAAATGATTAGACCTTATAATCATGTTACAGACATGAATAGCGTGTGTCATCGATGGTTATAAGCACGTCTGTAGAAATTTTTATAAACTGCTATTGTCAGGCTCTGGGTTCTGGATGATCAGGTCTGGTGGTTGAAGTAGTGGTCGAGAAGAGATACCAAGGGTCAAAGCTGGCCACAGAGTCAGGACTGGGCTGAGAGGAGCACTTAAACCAGCATCTGGGGACGGGCCGTGGGTCAGAACCAAGGTCTGAGTCCGTAAACAAGCCAAATCAGGATTGCAGTCGGAGTCTGGAAGTAGGCCAAAGGTTGAAGCTGCGTTGAAGTTAGTCCAAGGTTCTGGTGGTCAGGAGGCAGATGGACCAAGGTTTGGGCAAGGCTGGGGCAGGGACAGAATAACGTACAGACAAGGCTGAAGCCGGCTGGAACAAGGTTTGGGCAAAGCTGGGGCAGGGCCAGAATAACGTACAGACGAGGCTGAAGCCGGCTGGAACAAGGTTTGGGCAAGGCTGGGGCAGGGACAGAATAACGTACAGACAAGGCTGAAGCCGGCTGGAACAAGGTTTGGGCAAGGCTGGGGCAGGGACAGAATAACGTACAGACAAGGCTGAAGCCGGCTGGAACAAGGTTTGGGCAAGGCTGGGGCAGGGACAGAATAACGTACAGACAAGGCTGAAGCCGGCTGGAACAAGGTTTGGGCAAGGCTGGGGCAGAGACAGGGACAGGATCAAGGCAGGCTGGAAGTCTAGGGACTCTGTAACACTGTGAGGCAGCAGGAGAGTTCCTAGTCGAGTGGTGCTATTGCACAGACTGACTTGTTGATCTGCCAGTGAGGGTGAAATACTTGTACATGGGGGTCATTGACCCAGGCCCTGCCCAGGGATAGGCTGCTGCAGCATGCCTGAGGGGTGAGTCAGTGCAGGCTTTGCTGGAGGCATGATTCATTGTAGCTGAGTGAGCAGCCCTGGTTCAGCTGTGCTACTAATGGAAATTTGCAGATGAATAATCATTTATGCTAAAATTGGTGACATTTGAGGGATTTAGTAACCCTTTCACAAACACACGTCTGTCCAAATACTAGCCACAAGTAATACGATTTAGTGAATAACAAAAATTCACAAAAATATTTGCAGTTTTTAATTAACTGACTATGTGTAATCATGCATCTGAGTTTCACTTTTGCAGATGCACATGGTTCTCTGGTTAGCTGGTAGACTTCAAACTTTTTAATATAAATATACCCCTTTAAGACTTCTCCTGAAGATGAGGTTCTCACTGGTTCTTTTTCTTCCTCCTGTACAGTGAGTGCTGTGGCCCAGCAGGTCTTATGGAACTGTTTGATTGAAGATCCCTCTACAGTTCTTCGGCATTTCCTGGAGAAACTCACAATAAGCAATCGACAGGTAGGTTCTCCTTTTCCCAATATAGACGTTAAAGGAGAGCTTAGCCATCACTTAATGCACGAAAATACGGGAGCAAGTAAAATCACTTAAAGGGTAAACAATCTTTACTATAAGGTGGCTTAGAATACTGACAACCAGATCCTCGGCTGGTGTAGATCAGTGTAGGCCCTATCAATTCAATAGGGCTATGCTGATTTACACCACCTGAGTATCTGTCCCTGATTGTCCAAGGCCCTGTTCTGACTCTGTTTTGGTCTCTTAGTCATGAATCCTACTGAGCTAAGCATCCTCAGCTTGTGCAAATGAACCTGGCTTCCTTGGAGCCATTCTGTTTAACCCTCCCTGAAGTACAGGCCTGACATTCAGCACCCTTTTTGCAGTGCTGTAGCTATGTGGGTCCCAGGATTTTAAAGAGGCACAGTCATACCTTTTATTGAACCAGCTTCTGTTGGTGAGACAAACTTTCAAGCTTACACAGAGCTCTTCTTCAGGTCTGGGAACTGTACTAATCGGAGTGTCACAGCTAAACACAAGGTGGAACAGATCATTTAACATAAGTAGTTAGTACATATCATCGTAGTCCTTTTCTGTGCTATGTCTGGTTTAGATTGTAAACTCTATGGGGCAGGGATCTGTTGCTTTTGTTGATATGAAGAGCACCGTGCACCCCTGTAGCACTATATAAATAATAATGTGGACAACACCGTGCACACTAGTGACGCCATATAAATAAGAACATAAGAACGTCCATATGGGGTCTGACCAATGGTCCATCTAGCCCAGTAGCCTCTCTTCCAACAGTGGTTGTGCTAGGTGCTTCAGAAGGAATGAACAGAACAAGGAAATGTATCAAGTGATCCATCCCCTATCGTCCAATCCCAGCATCTGGCAGTCAGAAGTTTGGGAACACCCATAACATATGGGGTTGCATTCCTGATCATCTTGGCTAATAGCCATTGATGGACCTATCTTCCATGAACTTATCTCATTCTTTTCTAACCCAGTTATACTTTGTCCTTCACAACCTCCCATGGCAACGAGTTCCACAGCTTGATTGTGCATTATGTGAAGAAGTACTTCCTTATATTTGTTTTACACCTGCTGCCTATTAATTTCATTGAGTGACCCTTGGTTCTTGTGTTATGTCAAGGGTACATAAGACTTCCATGTTCACTTTCTCTATACCATTCAAGTTTTTATAGAGCTCTTATCATATCCCCCTTCGTCATCTCTTTTCTAAACAGAACAGAGGCTCCCCATATGAAAGCTGTTCCATGCCCCTAAACATTTTTATTGCCCTTCTCTGTATTTTTGCCAATTCTAATGTCTCTTTTTTGTGGGATGGGGTGATGAGAACTGCACACAGTATTCAAGGTGTGGGGGTATCATGGATTTATATGGTGGCATTATGATATTTTTTTGTCTCATTATCTATCCCTTTCCTAACGGTTCCTAACGTTCTGTTAGCTTTTTGGACAGCTGCTGCACCCTGAGCAGATATCGTCAGAGAACTAATAATGATAGTAATGATGATATCACTGTAGATAGTGATATCACCATCCTTATCACCTGACCATCACATGTATATCAAAGTTGACTGCTCGCACTTGCTGCATTAATGAGACAGTAAATAAAAAGAAAACAGGGAGAAAAGCTAGTCAAGTCCTTTTTGCCTCTGTTTTAATGACTGTGCACAGAGGCCTAGCCACCTTTACAGCTTCTCACTTAGGCTAGAGGGGAGTCCTGGAAGTTTCCTTTGAATTCAGCATCCAAACTTGAAAGAATAGCTCTTTCCCCTACAGCCCGGATTACCAGTAGAAAGTTGGAATCTGCTGTGTGGCCACCAATGGCTGTTGAAAGGTGAATTCTAGGTGAGGGGCGGGAGAACCTTTAAAAATACAGGTGATGTCTACACTGCAGTCGGAGGTGCAACTGCAGCATATGTAGACATACCCGAGCCAGCTCTGATCTAGCTAGCTCAGATAACAGTAACAGTGAAGCTGCAGCAAAACGGGCGACAGCACAGGCTAGCCACTTGAGTATATACCCAGGGTCCCAGGCAGGCTTGTACATCCTTTGCTGCTACCCGTCCTGCTGTGGCTTCACTGCTGTTGTTACCTGAGTTAGTTAGATTGTGACTGCGCATGCTGCATTGACACTTGGGATTGCAGTTTAGACATGCCTAAAGAGAGAGACTATTTAATAATTAAACTCTCCAAAACAGAAGAGATAAGGGACCAGATTTTCAGCTGGTGTAAATCAGCCAGTGAATCAACTATGCCAATTCACACCCGCTGAGAATTGAGCCCAGGCTTTCACAACATGTACCCCTCTGTTCTCAGTTTTCCTTCTTCTCCAAAGTATTTTATGTAGGAATTGCTGTGGAACCTTTTCAGTCTCTTCTGATCTCTCACACCTTTAAAATACAGAAGTGTCTCCAATAAAATTAATGGAGCTGCCTAAACTAGAGTAAAGCTGGTATAAGTGAGGTTAGAATCAGTCCCATAACTTTAAAAAGCTTTTATGAAACATAACATTTTAAAATTAAGGAATATTATAGCTTATTGCACTAATGAATTGTAAAATTAGCAAGTTAAACAATGTAAAATCATAAAGGGACAAAGAGAGGAAAGAAATAGTTAAGTCTAAAGAGCTCGATTTTCTGGCCCAGTCTGCTGTCTTTGCGCCACGTAAGCATCACAAAGAGACCGTCTGTAACTTCTCTGGCACCTCTGCCAGGTGTAGAGCTGGCATGGCCTGTCCCTATGCCTAGCCAACAGCCCTGGCACAGGGACTATGCTGGAGTTAGAGAGAAGAGAAAAGAAGTGCCCAGACTGTGATGTGCTCTGTCAATCCTCAACTGGTGGATGATCCCTATGCCAGCCTACACATGTTACAGCGGCCCAAAGGAGAAAACAACAGAGAATCTTGCCCAAAATGGGGACTGTAACCAAGCAGTGACAACGATCACAGTAAAGTGAATTAATTTTTATATACTCTCTCCAATACTGTCCTAGTAGCACTTTTTCATTGTAAATAAGAACTTGAATTGCTGCAGGGAAGGTGTAGTGACAGGATTGGGAGGCTGCCAGAGCAAATGCCCATGGTGATATCTCTAGGTAAGAAAGTGATCCACAACATGAAACGGTGATAGCCACTGACCTGGAGAATACATTCACTGTGGCCTTGGACTTGCACTTAGAATTCTAAGTCCTCTCCTAAGCATATGGTTCCATTTCATGCAGCGAGAGAGAGATTGAGAATGAGAACGAGAAAGGAAGGAAGGAAACTGTAGGCCATTTTGTGATGGAAATTAAAAACTCTTGCTTTTCTTCCAGGATGAGTTGATGTACATGCTGAGAAAGCTCCTACTGAACATCGGAGACTTCCCTGCCCAGACGTCTCACATCCTGTTTAACTACTTGGTGAGTAGCTCCCAGTACCAGCCTACAGCCCATAAACCTAACCTTTGATTGCCCATTTCCTAAAGCACATATATTACAATCTAGGAGGAGAGAGTGCCCTGTAGTTTTGTCCACACAGTTTATGCACATCAAACCTTCAACTGTCAATGTAGATCACCTGGCTCAGACAGGCTTCCATTCGCCCCTCCCCACATTTATTAAAGAGTGAAATAAACTGTTATCCTGTCATCCCAAACCCACAGCTGTGCACAACCCTTTTGTTGAGCAATCATTAGAGTTCTGCTGGGGGAGACCATGCAACGTGTGTACCCCCTAAGCTGCGCTCTAGGAGAGTCTGTGTGAGGGATCGCAGGCCTGTTCCTGCCCTCCTTATCCCAGATCCTCCTCCACTCCCAATTCCTGCTTTCCTGATTTGGTCCAGTTCCCTGCTCCTCCACCCTGCCCCTGACTGTGACTTTGGCTTTGCTTGACTCCTGATTCTGTCTCCAGCTCCAGTTTCTGTCTCCTGACTCCAACCACTAGGCACGACTGCCCATGCCCTGGTCCTCATACACTGCTGCACAGATCCTCCCTTTCCTCCACTCTATAGAGATAGGGTATAAAGGACCATGGTGGCTTCTTCTCTACCCACCTGTCTGCCCAGTGCCCATCCCAGCTATTACGGCTGTTCTGGATCAGCCCCTCAGCACACAGCAGTGGCATCCCAAACTCACCCAGAACAGAAGGAGGTAAAAAGTTGACATTGGGCATAGTCAGACAAAGTGACATGAACTTTCAGGTATTAGATTTGACAGGTTGAGTCTTCTCCCAACGACGAGTAACGCTACAGGAACCATCTTTTTGTTCTGTGTCTGTATAGTGCCTCGCACAGCGGGGTCCTGGTCCATTACTGGAGCTCCTATGTGTTTGACAGTACAAACAATAAATGTTCATCACAAATTCCTCTGTCTGACGTAGTTGACTTGGGTTGATCACAGACTAACTGCTCCTCGGAATAATGGAGGACTGTATTAATGATAACTCTGGGACATGGAGTTGGCTGAAGCAGAACTAATGCCAGTAAAACAATGTGATGTGTATACAAAAGCAGCTTGAGTGCCACTCTTTTGTTTGTGCCTTGCAGGTGGGATTGATTATGTACTTTGTGCGTACTCCATGTGAATGGGGCATGGATGCCATTTCAGCTACACTGACCTTCCTGTGGGAAGTGGTGGGTTACGTAGAGGGCCTTTTCTTCAAGGATCTCAAACAGACTATGAAAAAGGAGCAGTGTGAAGTAAAACTGCTGGTGACTGCCTCAATGCCAGGTAGGAACATGTACAATCTTTAAGACCTACCTGGGTTCCTTTACCTATCTTCTATATTTGCTATTTTGCTTACTGCTTCTACGCCCCTGAAATATAGAATTACTGGTTTGAAATCCATTGGAAGAAGGTCAGTGGAAGCTCCCTCTTAATATCATCAGATATTTTTAAGCCAGTCCTCCTTGAATTTGGGCTATGTAAAATAATTCTTGAACAGTTCATAGCCCCTTCAGAACTCTGCAGGCAAATAAACAAAAAGTGACATCAGAACAGTCTGTTCAGCGTGGAGCCATGTGCCAATCAGTCCCTGAAGGACTGCCAAGTCTGATCATTTGAAGAGTCTGCTACTCAGGGATAGGTCAACTTGAAACCCTCCAGTGTAAATCATGGCAATGCCTGGAGTTAATAACCAAGAGTGTACAGTGGTAACCCTACATCTTCATGAGCCAGACAAGAGATTGCTCTGTGAAAAACGGAGTTGTCATTTTATATGTATTTCTTCTTAAGCGTAGCTGTTACAGTTAAAACCAGTTGTAACTCCCTAGAAAATATAAGGTCTCATTAAATGAGAGTATAAGTATTGCATAATGGATTCCAAATACCTAGAACTTTTGTGTTGACTCCTCACAAGACAAATTTCACCCATTGGCCTTACTCTGTGAATAGTCCCATTGAAATAGCATATGAATTATGTGAGAAAGGAGGAGAGAGAGAATGACAGCTCTTCTTTACTATAGGCA
Source organism: Gopherus flavomarginatus (assembly GCF_025201925.1). Taxonomy (NCBI): domain Eukaryota; kingdom Metazoa; phylum Chordata; order Testudines; family Testudinidae; genus Gopherus; species Gopherus flavomarginatus. Next base: position 17,150,074 of record NC_066626.1, on the reverse strand, counting down.
CAAAGACCCTGGTAGTGCATGGACAGAACGAGTGTGACATCCCAACCCAGTTACCAGTGCATGAGGACACACAATTTGAAGCTCTTCTGAAGGTGGGAATAGGTTTTTGGTAGAGCTGTTTATTGATACATTTAGCTGCCTGTGCTGGCCACATCTAAGTTTTAGAAATACAGTCTTTCAAACATCCTGATTTCAGCATGGTGGAGGAATGCTGCTCTGATATCCACTTCCATCTCAAGATGGGTGACCACTACTATATAAACCAGGGAGTGAACTGATGTCTAATGTGGGGTACTCAGGAGTTCCCATTGCCAGCCAATGCCCCACAAGTGTAACTCTGGGGACAACAGACTGCTGCAGATCAGATACAATTTCCTAAATAAATTAGTTAACAATTCACTGACATACTCATCCGTTCATTTTGTTCTGGTGTTTGACCAGCTCTATTACCTACCTAAGAAATGAACCAAACAGCTGTTCCTACTAAGAACTCTTTGGTAGCCCAGGTAGTCCTGATTCCACCACATGATAACCAGCAGATTTGTTTTTGCCTCAGTGGCAAAATCAGCATTTCAAAGAAGAAAGAGGATGATCCAGTGGTTCAGGTGCTAGCCTTGGGACTTGGCAGATAGGGTTCAGTTCCTTGCTTTGCTAAAGATTTCAAATATGATCTTGGGCAAGTCACTTAGGCCAGTGGTTCTCAACCAGGGGTAGACATACCCTGGGGGGTATGCAGAGGTTTTCTAGGTGGTACGTCAACTCATCTAGTTATTTGCCTCGTTTTACAACAGGCTACATAAAAAGCACTAGCCAAATCAGTGTGAAGTAAAATTTCATAGGGACAGTGACTTGTTTATACTGTTCTGTACACTGAAATGTAAGTCCAGTATTTATATTCCAATTGATTTATTTTATAATTATATGGTAAAAATGAGGAAGTAAGCAGTTTTTCAGTGATAGCGTGCTGTGACGCTTTTGTATTTGTATGTCTGATTTTGTCAGCAAGTAGTTTTTAAGTGTGGTGAAACTTGGGGTATGCAAGACAAATCGGACTCCTGAAAAGGGTACAGTAGTCTGGAAAGGTTGAGAGCCACTGACTCAGGCTATGTCTACACTTACAAGCTTACAGCGCACAGCTGTACCAATACAGCTGTGCTGCTGTAAGATTGGTCGTGTAGCTGTGTTGAGTGCTTATGTTGGCAATACTTATATCACTATGGGGAGGGGGGAGTTTTTCACCCCCCGAACGACAAAAGTTTTGCCGACATAAGTGCTAGTGCAGGTATAGCTTGAGGCTATGTCTACACTTGCTGCGATGTGTAGAGTACAGGGACTAGTACTATACATGTAGCTGCGTACTGCAATGAAAGGCAAGCTGCATCTGCACGTCATTGTGGTTTGCAGCTACACGCTGTAGAGAGAGGCTCCAGCAGTGGGGAAAGGCAGCTTTGCCTTTCCCTGCTGTCAGAGCCTTTCATAGACTTTAAGGACAAAAGGGACCATCGTGATCATTTAGGGCTTGTCTACATCAGAAAGTTGCAGCGCTGGTGAGGGAGTTACAGCGCTGCAACTTAGGAGGTGTACACATCTGCAGGGCACCACCAGCGCTGCAACTCCCTGTTTGCAGCGCTGGCCGTACTCCCGTTTTGTCTCGGGTGTAGAGGATCCAGCGCTGGTGATCCAGCGCTGGTAATCAAATATAGACACTTACCAGCGCTTTTCTTGACCTCCGTGGAATAAGCAGGTATCCCAGCATACCTGAGGAAGCCTCTGGTAATCAAGCTGGTCTCCTTCCCCGGTTTGCTCTCGCGTTCCCCGAACCTCCCTTGAAGCCGCCCAACAGCGCTGCAGTGTGGCCACATCTAACACCACTTGCAGCGCTGGTTGCTGTAAGTGTGGCCACTCTGCAGCGCTGGCCCTATACAGCTGTACTAATACAGCTGTAACAACCAGCGCTGCAAAATTTTAGATGTAGACATGGCCTTAGTCTGCTCGCCTGCACTTTGCAGGCCACAGAACCTCGCCCACCCACTCCTACAATAGGTCCCTAACTTCTGGCTGAGTGACTGAAGTCCTCAAATCATGATTTAAAGATTTGCATTTTACAAAGAATCCGCTATTTACTCTAGTTCATACCAGTAAGCGACTCATGCCCCAGGCTGAAGAGGAAGGCAAAAAAAACCCAGGGTCTCTGCCAATCTGACCTGGGGCAAAATTCCCTCCCAACCCCAAATATGGCGATCAGTTAGATCTTGAGCATGTGGGGGAGACCCACCAGCCAGACATCTGGGGAAGAATTCTCTGTAGTAACCCAGATTTTCCCTGCAGCCAGGGCCGTCCTTAGGATTTATGGTGCCCTAGGCGGAATTATTAAATTGGTGCCCCATATCCTGTCTTGCTCTTAGCATCACAAACATAAGCTTACGCTATTGGAAAACTTGCCACATGTATGTTATTAAAACCAGTTTAACTTAATGAAGCACACTGTAATGCTGATGGACTAGCACTAAAGAAGCAGCACTATAGAAAAAATTTTGATTTGACAGAATGATGCAAATAATATAATTTTTTAAATTTGTCAACATTTTATTGGAAATTTCTATGAAGAGGTATTGAAACAAGGATTTGTTTTTAATTAAAAGCAATCTTTCTGGCTTTTTTGTCTGCAAAAATCAGTAAGAATGTCATTGTATGACAAAGACAAAGTGATGTCTGGTTTGATTGCAAGAATAGCAAGACCAGTCAAGTGTTCCTGACTCCATGTAGAGCGAAGATAGTTTTTAATGAGCTTTAGTTTTGAGAAACTCCGTTCTCTTGATGCTACTGTTACAGGAATTGTCAGTGGAATATGAGTGGCAATGTACACTTTAGGATATATGTCAACAAGTTTGCTGGTATGAATAAACTGTACAATGTCCATTATTGATTTTGCATGTGGCAACATTGAGGACAGTACTCAATTCTTCATACAGTTTAAGTCCATTTAAATCAAAAAGATCGCCGTGCTTCAGGAGGATCTCTAGGTCAGGGGTCCCCAACGTGGTGCCCGCAGGTGCCATGGCACCCGCAGGGGCCTCTCAGTGCACCTGTGTACTGGCCAGCGAACAAGCATCTGCCAAAATGCCACTGGAATTCGGTGGCATTTCGGCGGCAACGCCTCTGGATGACGCCGCTTGCCGCCGATAAGCAGCGTCATCCAGAGGCATCACCGCTGAAATGCCGCTGAATTTCGGCGGCATTTCGGCGGATGCTCATCCACTGCCATGGTCCTTCATCTGGTGACAGCCAGATGAAAAAGGTTGGGGACCACTGCTCTAGGTTCTTGCACTTTGTCATTAGTTGCTCTTGTTTTCCTATTTCATTGAATTTAGTCCTGCTCAGCCCACCTACCAGCTGAGTGAATGGAACTCCAGGCTGACAGTGGGTTGAGTGGCTCATCCAGGGTATCAGCCTGCTGCCAGCCTGGGGTTCCTTGGGGGTCCCCAAGCCAGCAGTGGGTGCTGAGTGGGGCCGGTGGCCAGGACCCTGGGTGGCAATAGGTCAGCAACCGGAACCCCAGAGCAGTGGCAGGCTGAGCCGCTCAGCCCACCGCTGCATGCCATCAAAAATCAGCTCGCGTGCCACCTTTGGCACGTGTTCCGTAGGTTGCCGACCCCTGCTCTGTACACTAGTAAGGAGATGAGCATATTACAGTTGTTGGAGGGCTCTATTTAGCAGTAACAGGGCTCTAGGAAAGTCAGTCAACATTTTTTGTTTCTGTGATGAAAACTGGCCCACTCCCTTCCCCATACCAAACTTGTCACAAATAATTGTCAACAACTTATTTTTCTGTTTTTGGCTAAGAGATTGATTTTTTTTTAATATTGAAATTGAATTCAGGATTGTTAGTAAGCATTTTTGGCGAACAGATTTGTTAAATGACAATCTAAATGGTAACACAGCACTGCTTTCATGCTTGGCTAACCCCCCAGCCTGCTGGTCCAACAGCTGCAGTAGAGGAGGAGATAGGTGGAAAACTGCAGGACCCTAAAATCCACCTCTTGGGGTGCAGAGTGGCAACAGCAGCAGCAAACCCTCAGGTCCAATCACACACCAATGGGCACCACCGCCAGCCCAACAGACCCTGGTGAAGTTAGCACAGCATCTGATCTCAGGGACGGGGCACCCATCTAGTCACAGCAGCTCATCCTGCCCTGTGCAGCTCCCCCCGGATGAGATGGATCGCTGCCAGCCTGGGGGAGAGACGCGCTCCCCAGCTAGAGTGACCAGATCCAGATGTCCTGATTTTATAGGGACAGTCCTGATATTTGGGGCTTTGTCTTATATAGGTACCAATTACCCCCACCTAGGGTGACCAGACAGCAAATGTGAAAAATCAGGACGGAGGTGGGGGGGAATAGGAGCCTATATAAGAAAAAGACCCACAAATCGGGACTGCCCCTATAAAATCAGGACATCTGGTCACCCTGTAGGTGAGTTCCTTCCCCCACCTGTTCCCAGAGACCCCAACAGCCAATCCCCTCCCTCAGACTGTGCTGCATTCATCTCTCTCTAGGACCCAGCAGCCCTGCTCTTACATGCTCCACTACTTCCCATCTGTCCGGGCTCCCAGCAGAGCGGTGCCCCCAGACCTAGTGGTGCCCTCGGCGGCTGCCTGTTCTGCCTATGGCTAAGGACGGCCCTGCCTGCAGCAGCGAACTACACTGCTGAAAATAGCGATGTAGACGTGGGAGGCATTGCTTGGGTGTGTGGGGCACTGGGGGGGTCAGGCGTGTCGAGCACTCTGCTCTGCCCACCTAAGCAGTGCCTCACCATCTATGCAGCTATTTGTATCCATGCTAGGTAGTCGTGAAGTGTCTGTTGTCTACACGCTGCCATAAGTGTAGATATAACCTTTGTGTCTCTCTGCCTTAGTTCCACGTTTTGTAACACAGCACTTCCTTACCTCGTAGGGGTGTTGTGAGGGTAAATACATAAGTCTGTGAGATATTCAGGTCTTGTAGTAATGGAGGCAATGATACCCATATGATGATGTAGCTATAGAGTCAGAACAGGTCTGGAGGCAGAAATAATTGTTCTGTGGATAAATGCAGGTAACATCAGACTATCAATCCAGCAGATTTTAGGAACACTGAAATATGTGTGTGTAGATATAGATACATAAGTTTTAAACAAAGAAAGAAAAGTGTTAAATGCAAGAACAATGTGCCAACATCAGCAAGGCATTTAGGAATGGTCCCTGTATAACTGGTTATAAAACTCTTTGTCTCTGTACAACCTACTTCATGAATAACAAGCTGGTTTTTGTTTCTTCCCCCTTAGGAGTGCTTGGAGTTTTTTAACATACCTGAAACCCAGTCTGCTCATTATTTTTTAATGGATAAACGATGGAACCTTATTCATTACAACAAGGTGAGACAAAGGCCTGGTCCAGCTGATTTTATTCTTTCTTCATCCCTTCCTGAATATTGGGAGAGGCCAGAATATAACTAGAGGGCCATATGTAGCCAGAATTCTATCATCATTGATACAGAGCTGTGGCCTGTGGAAATTACGGGTTTTAGTGTCCCTGGAGAGAGATTGAAGTGACCCATGCCCTGTTATCCAGTCCCAGCTTCTGGCTACAGTTACAGCTGTATTTTTTAAAAAAACTTGATTTGTTATTCTCTTCCATTGCAGACCTACGTCCGGGATATTTATCCTTTCCGGAGGTCAGTGTCTCCACAGCTCAATCTGGTACACATGCATCCAGAAAAGGGTCAGGAACTCATTCAGAAACAGGTATCTCACCACCACCACGGCATCTCCATTGTCCTTTCAAAGGGCTCCCCTCATGCTGTGAGGGGCACACTTTTCCAAAAGAGCAGCTTATGGCATGAATGCCTCCTGGGCATCATTTCACTAGGCATGCTGCGTATTTAGAGAAAATCAAGGCACTGAAGAAGGCAGTGTAAAATCCCTCCAACTGGATCCTTTTAGCTGTATTGTTCTGCAAATGTTCTCATATGTGTGGCTGGGTAACTCCACATACTTCAGCTTCAAAGGCAGGGATATCCACATTACTTCTTTCCAAGCACCAGCCCCCGGCCCTTTGGGAGCCTGCTCGATGACTTTCCCCCACAAGTCTGCCTGTCTCTGCAATAAATGCTACCACTTCTGGTTTCTTCTCCCTCATGGGAGCGTCTCCTCTGCCCCTTCCTTGCTCCGCTTCTCAGATATTCCTTCTTGGGACAGGAATCTCTGCTCCCCATCACCTGCGGCACACCTGTAGCAATTGGCATTGATTGCCTTGCCTTACAATATCCCATCTGCTCCATTAGCTCTCACCACAGCCTCCAGAGGCTCTCCCATTCGGTCTTGATCCCACGTACTGGGCCAGTGACCATCCCATCATGTACCATTGGAAGTATCAGTTCCAGGAAGAATCAGGTATCATCACCTAGCCCCGAGAGGAAAGGTGAAGGCTCTGTCACTGGGCCCACCTGCCCCACCTACTAGAGTGGCCTCCAATCCATCCTCAGAGTCCCTGCTCTTCTGATAAGCCAGGATGTCTCAGTAGCACTTGGGGAGAGTTACCCCAGGGCACTTGCCTTCCACTCTTTCCACTTTGTCTTTGCACTTAGGTGGCGAGATTGATCTTTAAATGTGCCACACTCTTTAAAAACCCCTTCTGATTGGAGCTATGCTGCTGTGTGCGTGTCTCTCTCTCTCTCTTTGCTAGGTGTTCACCCGCAAGCTGGAAGAGGTAGGACGGGTGCTGTTCCTCATATCACTGACCCAGAAAATCCCTGTGGCCCACAAACAATCCCATGTGTCTATGCTCCAAGAGGACCTTCTCCGCCTGCCTTCCTTCCCTCGGAGTGCCATTGATGCTGAATTCTCCCTCTTCAGTGATCCTCAAGGTACTGGGAAAGTACTTGGCAAAGATTTCACTGGCTCCATTTGCATATTGAACTTGGCACCAGCAACTTCATTCAGGCAATCTTATTACTTTGAACAGCATAGTGGTTTATCTCATCTCAAATTAAAATACCCTGCCCAGGAATATGATGTCCAGATGTTAGTACATAAATGTGACTGCAGTAAAGGTGCTGCAGTATAAAACTTTTCGTTTATTATGAGCCCGCAAGAAAGGCTTCTTTCCATTGACTTCAGTGGGCTTTGGATTAGTGCCTCAGTTACAGGCACTCTATACACTCTGATTACTGACAATCACTGCTAAGGCACCTGCAGCTGTGCTCACAAACTTTGTATGGAGTGTGCAAGCTCTGCATCTGCGCATGCAACATTGCACTTGGAAATTAGGTAACTGCATATCCACAGGGGAATTTATGTGTGTAGTTACACAACTTGCATGTGCAAATGTGGGGTCTCCAGCCATGATGGGCACAGGTGCAAAATTTTGCAAGAGGAATTTAGGAACTGCCCCCTTTTAGAGGTTAATCCTATTAATCAAGTAAGTTTTCTAATCAAACTCTGGGGTGGATTAGACAGTCCCCTGCCCTGGAGGGCCTTTTTCACTGTGGGGTAAGCATTGGCAGGTCATGCAACTGGATGTCTGCTGACACTGGAGGCATTCAGTTTCAAAAGCAGCGTTGTAATTGCACATCAGCATCCAGCTGTGTGTTTCCTTCTGGGATAACCCAAAGGGTAAAAAATTGTATTGATCCACAAAGTCAACAAGCTGCCAGTGGTATATGCAAGATTTGGTCTGCTTTAACTTAAAAGACAATGAAAAATGGAATGAATTTTAAACGTATAGAATAAAGATTAATAAAGCCCTGTGATAATTCATCACATTCCTCCAGTGCCCCTTTTATACTTCTCTTTTCTGTTGCTTAAACGCGATTGGCCAAAATCTGTTGTCATCAGTGAAGTTGCACCACCGATTAATTTGGTTCAATCTTCCTTTAAAAAGCACCTGTAGCCAAAATGGTGATGAGTTTTGCTGGAGGAAACCTCTAAGCCCTGTAAGCTCAGCAGATCCCTTCCATTGGTCTTTGGGAATGTTACCCAGCTGGAAATGCCTTGCTGGGCTAAGGCGGTTAATTAGCTTCGATGCTGCCTGCATTGTTCTTGCAGCTGGGAAGGAACTCTTTGGCCTTGATACCCTTCAGAAAAGCCTGTGGATTAAGCTCCTGGAGGAGATGTTCCTGGGCATGCCCAGTGAATTTCCCTGGGGGGATGAGATCATGCTGTTCCTAAATGTCTTCAATGGAGCCCTGATCCTGCACCCAGAGGACAGCGCCTTGCTGAGGCAGTACGCTGCCACTGTCATCAACACTGCTGTGCACTTCAACCATCTCTTCTCTCTCAGTGGGTACCAGTGGATCCTCCCCACCATGCTGCAGGTGAGTGTCTTCCTCCCACTGGTTAACACCAAAGACTAAAGAGCTGCTGTCAGTCATCATACCTAGCAAATCAGCGAGCGACACAAGCATTCTGGTAAAGCAACAATAATAAAGGCACTGAGTACTCAGTTCTTTCCATTGTTAAGAGTGCTTTACCAGCGGTACGTACCTCAGTGTACTGCTGTGAGATAGGTAATTAGCATCTCCCATTTTACAGGTTGGGAGACAAAGGTGGAAGGTTAAGGGCTTTTTGCCCAGGGTCAGTCACAGAATAAGTTTCACCATTTGTATTGGGGATCTGCCCACACCATGCAAGGTGCTGTCTAAGCACACAGGAAAACACAGTCCCTGCCCCAGAGGGCTTACAATCTAAGACCTTGATGTCACTAACTGTGAATCTACAGTGCACTTGCATGTCACACACTAACTGGCTGTGTGGACCCCACCAACCTGTTAGCCACCCAAACAACCTCCTCTAGGCTATGCTAGCCCTTAATTTGCCTTGCAGGTTAACAAGAGGTGAACCCCAGTCCCAGATCCCCTTTGAAGTCTTCCCTCATAGTGTTCAGCCCCTTACCACTGAGCACTCACAGTAATACCAGGAATGCAATGTACACACCAGCCTGAATAATCAATTCTTTGTACAATATGACAGCGCTGAGATATACCTACAGTGAAAACAATAATCAAAGATCAAGGTTTAAGAGAGAGTGAATAAGGATAATGGAAACAGAAGGGTTACATGTAATTTTTGTTCTATAATATTATTTTTAAACTTAATTTAGCAGTCTAACCTTCTGTCTCAATATGTTTCTCTCACCCCTTTTTGCAGCATTTCAACCAAGCCTGGTTGAGATCCCATTTCCATGAATATAAATACTTTGTACATTTACTTCCTCAGGGGCAGGACAAAGGGACGTCTTTTTGTCTTCCACAAAAAGTTCATTTTCTGCCCCCAGAGTCTGAGCTCATTTCCTTGGTGTGCAGCTCAGCTACTTTGCCTGCACTCCCTGCCCAAGGCTACCCATTGGACCTCTGTGGCATAGAAAGTCTTATGTGGGCTGTCTGTAATGGGGTGAAATCCACCCCAAATGCAGGAATTTAGTGGGGTTTGTTGCCGGAGTACAGCAAAAGCAATATCAGCAGCTGTTTTTCAAGGTAACTCATTATATCAGTAGGGAAATAGAGCAGGGAGGCAACTTAGTTATATTGTTTACAAAGCTCAGAGAAATTAACGATTGCTGAATCCCACATCTAATCAAACACCTGCAGGGCAGGATTCTGGGGGCCAGTTATGTAGGAAATGTGGAAACACTGTTTTCAAGGCCCACAATACCTTGCAGAATTTGCTGTTTTGCTGTTTTAATTGGATTGTCACTTCTGTACGCTTCCTCTCCTCTTTCCCCCCAGGTGTATGCAGACTATGAAAGCAACCCACAGTTACGCCAAGCGATTGAGTTTGCCTGCCGCCAGTTCTACATTCTGCATCGCAAGCCCTTTGTTCTGCAACTGTTTGCCAGCGTGGCTCCTCTGCTTGAGTTCCCTGTGAGTAGAACCTGATCCTTCGATTCACACTGGGGAGCATGGATATGCAGACAGGCTTCCACACTGGAGAAAGCAAGGGGAAAGCAGCTGGAACAAAGGAGGAGCTGCATGCTTGGAATTCTCATGGAAATCAAGAGCAATGTACTTGTTACACTAATCCCTTTAGGATCTATTAACTGTTAACCAAAGGGAGGGCTACTCAGGGAGAACAGGGGCTTATAAAACCAGCTTCTCAGTGACCAGAGGAGCTAGCAAACAGGAGTTTAGTGAGAGAATGTGAAATCCAGACATACCTAACATACTCTAAATTTATGCCAATAAACACCTGCCCTCCTAATGAAAAAAACCCCTCCAAAACAAAACAGAAAAAGCTACAGGCATTAAAACAAGGCATGCACAAGCCCAGAAGTAGAGTGGGGGCTATCCAGTTCATGTCACTGAATGCAACATTTAGGATTACTTGACGTATGTGCACATTTGGTGCAAAGAGCTCATGGCCCTCAGAGACCGAGTACTGCTCTGGAGACCAGAGTGGCTGAACTGCAGGAGCTAAGGGAGACAGAGAGGTACATAGATGAGACTTTCCAGCACACAGTAGAACGATCTTACCCCCAGTCTGACAAACTCTGTGCTACTGAGGAGGATGGAAGTCTCAGGGAAGGAAAACATCCAACTGGAGCAGAGGAAAATGATCCCATAGTTGGAACCCTCCTTCCAGATGATGTCATGGTGTCCTCTTGCACTGAGGATACCTTTGAGGGAGAGAACCCCAGTCACTAGGAAGAGACACGTAATAGTAATGGAGGATTCAATCATTAGAAATATATATAGTTGGGTTTGCAATGCCTGGGAGAACTGCATAGTGAATTAACTGCAGGGAAAGGTAGGAGAGAAGTTCTGGAAGCCAAATTTAGGCGGCTACGTAAGAGATTAAAGTCCAGAACCTCCATGATAGCATTCTCTGAAGAGCTTCCACTTCCATACACAGGGTCAGTTAGTCAGGCAGAACTCCAGGGCCTCAATGTATGGATGAGAGGATGGTGCAGGCAGGAAAGCTTTTGGTTTATTAGGAACTGAGGAACCTTTTGGGAAAGGAGGAGCCTATACAAGAAAGATGGGCTCCACCTAAACCAAAAGAGAACCAGACTGCTGGCATGTAAAATTAGAAGGGCATAGAGGAGTTTTTAAACTAAGGGCTGGGGGAAAGCTAACAAGTGTGGAGGAACACATGGTTTGTTCAGAGATATCCCATAGGGAAGGCTTTGTTAGCAGGGATTCTCTGTATCGGGGTAGGCAACCTATGGTACGCATGCCAAAGGTGGCATGCGAGCTGATTTTCAGTGGCACTCACTGCCCGGGTCCTGGCCACCAGTCCAGGGGGCTCTGCGTTTTAATTTAATTTTAAATGAAGCTTCTTAAACATGTTAAAACCCTTATTTACTTTACATACAATAATAGTTTAGTTCTATATTATAAACTTATAGAAAGAGACCTTCTAAAAACATTAAAATGTATTACTGGCACGCGAAACCTTAAATTAGAGTGAATAAATGAAGACTCAGCACACCACTTCTGAAAGATTGCTGACCCCTGCTCTATATCCTAGTAAAGAGGAGAGGATAGATGTTGATAAAGCCCAGATAGGAACTGAAGAGAAACAGTGAAATGAAAGAGTCCCATTCAATTACATCACTTGAAGGCAGACAACTAAAAAGTAACACATTTTAAAAGTGCTTGTGTATAAATGCTAGAAGTCTAAATACTAAGATGAATGAACTTGAGTGCCCGGTATTAACTGAGGATAATGATATAACAGGCATCACAGAAACTTTGTGGAATAATGACAATCAATGGGACACTGTAACACTAGGGTATAAAATTTATAGGAATGACAAAATAGGTCATGCTGTTGTAGGGATGGCACTATATGTGATAGGAAGCATAGAGTCAAATATAGTCAAAATCTTAAATGAATCAAATTGTACCATAGAATCTCTGTGGATAGAAATTCCATGCTAGAATAAGGGTATAGCAGTAGGAATATACTACCACCTCTTGACCAGGATGGTGATGGTGATGGTGAAATGCTTAGGGAGACTGGAGAGGCTGGCATTGGCCACTGTCAGAAGACAGGATACTGGGCTAGATGGATCATTGGTCTGACAAGTATGGCCGTTCTTATGTAGTTATTATAATAAATTATCCTGCTCCCCTTATTCTGCCCCACCAACAGTTTTGTTCATTGGCTAGGTGCATTATTTTTTATTTCACCTTCTGAAGCATCTGACCTTGGGCATTGCTGACAGCAGGGCCAATGATCTGATCCAGTATGGTAAATTCAGTCATATTTTATATTAAATTCCTAGTTTAAATGGTTTATGTAGTGTTAATAAATGATTAATAGCTGTAGTGAGCATGGTACAGACATGATATATGGTTATAAGCAACCTATTCACCAGTTGGACTCTAGCAATTGATTAACCATTGATTAACCTTTTATAAGCTATTTATAAATAGAACCTTAATATAAAGTGTGACCATCAGTTCTATAATCTTATGTTGAAAAAGAAACAATAAGCTTAAATTACAACAAGGGAGATTTAGGTTAGACATTATGAAAAACTTCCTAACTGTAAGGGCAGTTAAGTACTAGAACAAGTCACCTATGGCGGTTGTGGAATCTCTGTCATTGGAGGTTTTTTAATAACAGGTTTGAAAAACACCTGTCAGAGATGGTCTAGATAATACTTAGTCCTGCCTCAGTGTATGGGAGTGGACTAGATAACTTATCAAGGTTCCTTCCAATCCTATGGTTCTATAATTGATTGTGAGTATAAAGGCCCCGAGGAAGTTAGAGACCTTGATTATCTGTGATGCAGCACCATTACTTCAGAGAACAGCACTTGAATGAACCCTTTGGAAGTAAACCTATACAATTTCCAGACCATGTCATTGCTCTGGCCTTTCTTTGCAGAGTCAAACAGCACACATATTGTTTTATATGATTACACTCTTGAACTGAACTTGTAAACTCTATGAACTCGTGATTAAAACTGAACTGTTTCTATCTGCAAATGAAGACACGTGGGATGCAAATAAAATAATAAAAAAATCAATAATAAATGGGTGTCATTTAAACAGGATGCTACAAACAATGGACCCAGCAAAGGAGTGTCAGCTCAGTGCCTGTTTGACCTGCTGCAGTCTCTAGAGGGAGATACACCTGACATTTTGGACATCCTAGAGCTGGTGAAAGCAGAAAAGCCTCTCAAATCATTAGGTAATAGCAAATCTTCCTTTTGTTATCCCCTGTATTCAAGAGACATGATTATTTATTTAGTATCTAATATGTTGACCCAGTAACATTTGCTTTAGGCTTTTTTAAAAGCAGCAAAGAATCCTGTGGCACCTTATAGACTAAGAGACGTTTTGGAGCATGAGCTTTCGTGGGTGATTCATCCAACGAAGTGGGTATTCACCCACGAAAGCTCATGCTCCAATACGTCTGTTAGTCTATAAGGTGCCACAGGATTCTTTGCTGCTTTTGCAGATCCAGACTAACACGGCTACCCCTCTGATATTTAGGCTTTTTGTTTTTGAGTGCAGCAGTACCAGCTTCTTACATTTTACCCAGCTGTGAGGGTTAGGTTTGTCCCAATCGTCCATTAGGTATTTCCATAAAGGGTTATTTATTTAATTGAAAAACATTTTCTGTTGTGCTGAGAAAGCAAGTTTGAGACCAGCCACTGGCATTTTGAATTTTTTTAATGGGGAGTAAAGAACAAAGATCCCAAACAGGCTGCATCATGCAGACAAAATCAATGCAGTTACTCTGCCCCATGCTGGCAAGAAACAAAGGCATCAGATCCCCAGGATGGACTATGACAGGCAAGTGATGGACACCAATCAGCGGTTATCTGGTGTTCAGCTCTGGGGTTTTGGTTCTGGCCCATCTCTAAAGACAATACTTGGGGCTATTCAGAAACATGAAGGATCCTCCCTTCCTACAGCAGTAGAAGCAATGGGATGCTACATTTAGCAATTCAGCTGCTTTGCTGTTTGTGGGGAAATAATGTTTGCTGCTACTGTATGGACCTTTCAGCTGTTTCCAGGTCGTTAGATTCACCTTATACACAAGCTGTTCATTACTGGTATCCCAGTAATGTAGGGTTCAAGGAACCACGAAGCCCTCTCGGATTTACAGGAAAGGTTGGTTATGTTCTGGGATTTTGCAGTATTGTACAGCAGTACCACTAATTATCATATGAAATAATTAAGGGGTGTTGATATTGTCTTGCTTTTTCAGGAGCAAATTGCACAATACAGCATCTCTCAACTTGTTAAGTTTTAAACCAGAAAAGCTCTTTAATTCTCCTTGGCTGGATTTTGGCACCTTGTTCCCTTAGGAACCTTTGAAAATCAGATTTATTGTTTAAAGTGAGAATATAAGGCAAAAAATTGAAACTTAGTTGCCCAATTCAGACACCTCTGACCAGATTTTCAGTTGCTCAACACTCACAATTGGAATTTGATTTTTCAAAAGAGCTGAGAAACCTAAATGAGTGGTCAGATTTTCAGAAGGGGGCATTGTGTGCTGAACTTGTTTGAAAATCTGCCCATAAGTGTCATAAAGGGAGCCCCAGGGTACTTGAGCACTTGTGAAAATCTGGCCTTCAAATAGGTGCCTTCATGAAAGTTGAATTCTTGAAAATGCTGACCCATAAGGCCCAAATATTCAATAGTGACCAGTAATTTTGGTTGCCTCTATTTTTGGGTGTCCAGCTTGGGACATTCTAAGATAATTTCAGAAAGTGCTGAGCATCCACATTCTGAAAATCTGGACTCTTTGCAGTCCCGAGTTGGGAACCTAAAAATTGAGGCACTGAATGATAACATTTTCAAAAGCACCTAAGTCCCATTTTCAAAAGTGACCTGAACTCTTAGGAGTCTAAGTCATTGGCTTTCAATGAGATTCAGGCTCCTAAGTGCTTGAGTCACTTTTGAAAATGTAACTTAAATGCTTTTGAAAAGAATTATCTAAAATTGCTAGCTGCTTTTGAAAATGTTGGCCACAAATCCATATGTAGGCACCTAAATAAAAGTGACCTGATTTTCAGGGGGTGAAACAGGTCCCACGCAGTCAGTGTCACATTTGATGTAAGTTTTTAGTAAAATAGCAGTTAGCTGAAAAACAAAACGTGTCATTAAAACCTTTATTGTCATGGTGCAATTCAGAGTATGTTGATAGTGGGTGAAATTCAACATAGGACCTAAGTGGTGTGTAGGCCTTATGCTCGCCCTTTGAGTGAATTCTACCTGCCTCCATTTCCATTTATACAATTTTCTTAAGTACTTCCTATGTTATTCTCATCCCCTCAGATTTCTGCTATGGGAATGAGGATCTGACCTTTTCTATCAGTGAAGCCATCAAGCTGTGTGTAACTGTGGTGGCATATGCTCCTGAATCATTTAGAAGGTAACATCTCTTTGATTTCTGTCTTAGTTCATTCATGCTTGGAAAGGGAAAAGAATAGCTTGGTGCGTGAGGAATAAAACACAGTTCAGTAGAAGTGGGGAAGGTAAAGATTATGCAAGAGGATTCCAAGCATGGCTGTTTTGGGGCTTTTAGAAGGTGTTGTCTATTCACAATCTTCTTCCACTTTAAAAAAAAATACAGTTGACGTTAGAATGGTGAAAGGTGCTGTATTTGTAATGTTCTCTAGTGAAAAGTTTTAGAATTTAAATAAAATTAAATTGCACAGCTCTGGCAATTATCCAGATTAAAACTGACTGTTCAACCATTATAACCCTATTCTTGCAAGAAAGCTTTAATAAATACAAGCAGGCAAGACCTTGTTTTCCTATCTCATTTGAAAGAAACTACCTCCAGCAGCAAGCACTGTCCCTCCCCTAACACCTTGCTGGGGCCCTGGTACAGAAATGATTTGGGAGTGGGAGTCAGGAGACCTGGGTTGTCCCTGACTGCCACAGACTGGATGTGTGACCTTGGGCAGGTCACCTAGCCCTTCTGTGCCTCCCTTTACCATCAGTAACATAGGCATGATGATAGGAAACTCAGCTGTGTTCAGTCATTCTGTGCGCCTGGAACACACCCAAGCCCTCGAGCATCTACTGCTCTCAAACCACTTTCATTGGTTAAAGAGGGCATCTGTATGGGAAAGATGCTTTGTGGTTAGGGTCCTGGATGTCTGTTTTGGGATTGTAAATCATAGAGACCCCGATGACTTCTCAATCCATAGGCGCCTTTCGTAGAGCACAGCTCCCAAGCTGCCAACAGCCATATGACTAGAGCCCCAGGCAGCGTGATGGACAGAGCAGCACTAGAAAGGCAGTCACTCTAACCATCTGTCTATAGTCATGGGAAAATTGGGGACCACTGCCTGGTTTAGGATCTCTGTGGTCATGGAGCACATGGAGGGGGAACATGAGGGAAGGAGCAGAGAGCCAGAGAAAAGAGGCAGACAAACACAGAGGGGAGGAGAATTGTGGAACCAGAGGTAGGCAGGTATGGAGGGGAACCTGAGAGAAAAGGAATCTTTGGGAGGGAAAATGAATGTGTTGGAATGAGAGAATGCATATGAACCTGATATGCAAATTAGGGCATTACGCAATTGCATGGCATCTCTGGACCTATATTTGAACAGATATAACTCAACCACCTTTGTAGGTGACTATGAGATCCTCAGACTAAAGGCGCTGTCTTGATACAAAGTAATTGTATTATATTCATTTCCTGCACCACCTGGATTTCCTTCAGCAGGGTCTCCCATTCGAGTACCTCTCAGGCCCAACCCTGTTTAGCTGGTGAGATATCATGAAATCACAGCCTGAGGTGAGATCCAGTGGCCCTTGGGTTGCCTTTGGACTCTCAAACCTCTGCCTGAAGTGAATTTCACTCTGCAGCACACTCCTCTCTAGCTAGGTTGTGTGGTTTCTGTTGTCCCAGCCTCCAGATGCTGATGGTCCTGGAAGCCCTGGTTCCCTGTTACCTGCAGAAACTGAAGAGGCAGACCTCACAAGTGGAGACGGTGCCAGCTGCTCGTGAGGAGATTGCTGCTACTGCTGCTCTTGCCACTTCCCTGCAGGCCCTCTTGTATAGTGTGGAAGTTCTCACCAGGTAACTCCCGTGGCAGTCAGACTAAAGACTGTACTTTGTAACTCGCTGGATAACATGAGTCCAGGGAGCTATGTACGGTGAAGCTGTGATGCATACATAGCATGCTAGTGTATAATGACCATGCTCACCCATGGTAAAATTAGCACTGTGTTTTACCAGGTCATGGCTGAAGAGGCATTCTGGTTCTGAGAGATTGTCTCCAATATGCTATTGATTTTTTTCTGTACAGGCCCATGACTGCCCCTCAAATGAGCAGGTGTGACCAAGGCCATAAAGGAGCCACAACAGCCAACCATACCATGTCAGCTGGGGTGAATACTAGGTAATTCCATTGGTTTTCTTTTCAATCCATTGCTCCCACTAGCCTCTGTTGGAGTTTTGAAGTGCAGAGTCCGTCCTGTGTTCTGGGGACAGTTCTGAAGGCACTATGTGTGGGAGAGAGCAATCAGTGACTAAAGGTAACAAGGCCTGAAGAGAAAACAAAACCTCAGAATGAACCACAAAGTAAGCAACACCGCAATGCTGGATTCTCAGGAGAATGGGATACCAAACAGGGAGATGCTTATTCTAGATTCATTCTCCTTTGTTCCCCTTAGCCTGACCAGAGATTTTATTAACCAGATTAAAAATGTCCCTTTTTTTGCTTCCGTCTGAGTCCAGTGCCAAACTGACAGTTGGACAGCTCCCATTTCAATAACAGCCACAAATGTGTGCATTCCTTCCTGCCTCATTACTACAAACAGTGTCACCGCATGGTAGAGCTCAGTACTGCATTCCCATTTGAAATGAATGGGGATTTGCCTTTTCACTAGTTTGCTTACTGCTTTTCCTTTATGATCATCTTCTTGCAGTTGTCTTTATCTGGTTCCCTTTGCCACTAGGCAGAGACAGCAAGGGAGAGAGTGGCACAGAATGCAGGAGAGAGCAGATATTGATGTTATTTTTTCTCTACTTTTGTTTGAAAACAACAGGAAGGAAATAAGGAAAGGAAAGTCTGAAGGGTTGTTTAACTAAAACCTAGTGGAGGTATCGCCAGAAATCCATTACACTGCTCTATCACTTGTGGCAAGGCAGTTCACATTAGGTGGCTGTGAACACAAAACCTCCAGATATTACATTGTACAGAAGATGCCAGTAGGAAGCACAAAAGCATGTTACAGATAATTGGATTTTATGAATCTGTGTGGAGTGTGGGGCTGTCTAACATAGGCAGTGCTGCCCTTTGTTGGATAGGTTACATGTTTCTGTGATCAGATTCTATGTTGTCATGTTGCTAGCCTACAAAGAGGTTACAAGTCCGGGTATTACCAACAGCTAAGGAAAATGCTCCTTTAGTGCAAACTGTAGAAGCCAGTATTTTTGTAGCAAAAGGTTCTGTTCTGAATTCTATTTCCCTTGTGGTATCTGTGTGGTTTAGATGGCAAATGTTGTGTTTGTATGTACTGTATGTGCAATGGATGATCCAGACTAGCCCCATGGACTGCATATAAATAAAGAGAACCATTTTCTGAAGACCATCTAGATAGGTCCCTATCTCTTCTCCCCACATTGAACTAGCTAGTCTACAACCAATTCTCCACGCTACTCCACCATACCTCAGTGTGACAACATGCATATGTTTAGGGCACAAATCTATTCCAGTCACTGAAATCAATGCATTAATTTGTGGGATTGGGGCACCCATCCACTGATTGCAGTCTGAAAGTAGGATACATAGGTAGTAAAAATCTTAGCCAGTGCTCATTTTATTGGTCTACAAAAATTGGACTACAATTGTAGTAAAACTGTGTCCTGATTGGTTGTTAAATTTCCCATCTAGAGACTCTGATATTGTGTGGTTGGAAAATCTTCTGGGCTCAAATCTCCAGACTTTTCTGATAGAGAATTTTCCGTATTCTAAAAGCAATTCAAAATATTTTTTTCTAAAGCTCCATGTTTCAAATTTGTTTTCTCTGTGGTGTTCTCCTCATAACAGAAACTCAGTAGTGACAGCAGGAGTCTAGTGATACAAGACTTGATCACTGCTCCAGCTTCCAAGCTATTCTTCCTGGGAGTCAAAAGCAAAAAAAAAAAACCCTGGGAGTCAAAAGCAAAAAAAAAAAAACCCAACTCACATTTGAAAGTTTCTCCATTAGTTCAGATCTGTTCTCATAAAATAAAATGTTCAGAGGTAGACAAATATGGGAAATATGATAATGCCATTATATAGAACAAGGATATGCCTCACCTGGAATACGGTTTGTAGTTCTGGTCACCATATGTCAAAAGGCTATGACAGAACCAGAGGGGGTCAGAGGCAGGCAATGAGAATGATTAGGGGGATAGAACAGCCCTCGTATGAAGATAGATTGAAAAGATTGGGATAATTTACCCTCCAAAGGAGATGAAGAAGAGGGTTTAAACCAATCTCTAATTATTATGGGTTAAGATGAGATTTTTATGGGGAGCAACCTAGCTCTCATCTGCATACAGTGGGGTTTCTTGCACCTTCCTCTGAAGTATCTGATACTGGACACTGTGACTGAGACAGAGGATCTGAACCAATATGGCAATTTTGATGTTCCTGAATTCCTATTTGGAACCACAGTGTCTGTATTTTCAATTTCCCAGGTACCCGGATCAAGGAGCCAAACTGCACTTTATCAGGTACAGTAAGACCTACACCCCCTTTCCCTGGCATCTTGTGATGAACTCCTCCGAGATGGATTCCTAGTTCATCGGGTTCCACTTGTAGTAATTGAGACAAGGGATGCTGTTTCAGAGGAAACCAGCAAAAGGTATTTCATTTAAACAAAGCTAATTCTCAGGAGGGTCCTGGAGGTAACAAACACTCTCTGTCTCTCCCCCTCTCTCTCTCTCTCCTTCCTACAAATGCCAGCTGCTTTGTCTTCCTTTTCCATCGCAGGGGAAGTGGCTTTTGCAGAGCAGTGATTACCTACCGAAGTACAGCCCTACCTGTTATGGAGGAGGGGTTCATTACAATCTCCTCATTTATCAAGCTGTTTGTCACCTTCCAGCTATATATCAGACACCCTCACTTTTTTTAATCCCCAGGGAAAATCTTCACTTGCTGGAGGAAGGCCAGGGTCTCCCCCGGGAGGAGCTGGACGAGCGAATTGCTAGGGAGGAGTTCAGGAGGCCCAGGGAATCCCTACTGAATATCTGCACTGAATTTTATAAGCACTGTGGTCCTAGGCTGAAGATATTGCAGAACCTGGCTGGAGAGCCCAGGGTGACTTCCCTGGAGCTGCTGGACGTTAAGTCTCACATGAGGTACTCCACTCGCTGTACAAATCTATGTGTGCTTGTCTGTATAACAGTGAAGAAATGCACGCTCTGTATACAGGATGCTGTATTCAATTCCAGGGGCAAGTCTGACATCACTCAGCCTTGGGAACCGGCTGTTTCAGTAGGCTTCCAATCAGGATATCTGTCAACTTGCTTCAGTTCCACGAAAAGGGAGATGAAACATGAGGAGGAGGGGATGGGGAAAGAACGCAAGTTTTAGTATCCTAAGGAGTGGAAAGTGTGTGCTAGAGTTATGAATGCAGAGGGAGGAGCATTCTGAACCCAGACATATGGGGAGGTGGGCTCATCTCAGGGATTTGCCATTTTCATTCCCTGACTCTAATTTTGCATAAAACCAAAAGTAACCACTTTTGTTTTGTTCTAAGAAGGCCAATCTCCTTCCTTGTTTAACAATTACTCTTGTCACGCTGGCAGAGTCTTGCAGAAACTGTATTTGGCATTCACTAGATTGTGTCTGATTCCCTTTGCATTTCCTGGAGATTTCATACACTCACAACCAGTGGCAACAATTCACACTATCAAGTATTTTGCTGAAGTTGGCAGCTGTCCCGAGAGTCACTAAAACATGCATGTGCTGGCTTGATCATTATTTTTCCACATGGGTGGGGCATGTATAATATTAGATATAAAAACAAAAAATAATCTGCAGGTGAAATGACATCCTATTGGGTATTGTTGGTTCTACCTGTGCTGCAGGTGTGTTCTGATGGCATAAGTGTTTTCTGAGTGATCCCTGGTAATAAAATATCATATTGCCTCTATATAAATCCATGCTGCACCCACATCTTGAATACTGCATGCAGATCTGGTTGCCCCATCTCAAAAAAAGATATATTTGAATTGGAAAAGGTTCAGGAAAGGGCAACAAAAATGATTAAGGGTATGGAACGGCTGCCATATGAGGAGAGATTAATAAGACTGGGACTTTTCAGCTTGGAAAAGTGATGACTAAGGGGGATATGATCGAGGTCTATAAAATCATAACTGGTGTGGAGAAAGTAAATAAGGAAGTGTTACTTACTACTTCTCATAACACAAGAACTAAGGGTCATGAAATTAATAAGCAGCAGGTTTAAAACAAACAAAAGGAAGTATTTTTTCACACAACACACAGTCAACCTGTGGAACTCCTTGCCAGAGGATATTGTGAAGACCAGTCTATAACAGAGTTCAAAAAGAACTAGATAAGTTCATGGAGGATAAGTCCATCAATTGCTATTAGCCAGGATGGGCAGGGATGGTGTCCCTAGCCTATGTTTGCCAGAAGCTGGGAACAGGCGACAGGATGGATCACTTGATGATTACCTGTTTGGTTCATTCCGTCTGGGGCACCTGGCATTGGCTGCTATCAGAAGACAAGATACTGGGCTAGATGTACCTTTGGTCTGACCCAGTGTGGTCGTTCTTGTGTTCTTATGTAATTGTGTGTACTGTATCCTGTTATACAATGAAAACCAGGACTAATATGGGGCAGTTTTAATGTAGCTCTCACTATAACTTGTGGGTATATGAATACTTTCAGAGGATATCATTGGAAGCTTCAGGATTGTTCCTTGAACTAAAGGTAACTAAACACTGATAGTATCAGAGGGGTAGCCATGTTAGTCAGGCTCTGTAAAAGCAGCAAAGAGTCCTGTGGCACCTTATAGACTAACAGATGTATTGGAGCATGAGCTTTCATGGGTGAATACCCACTTTGTCGGAAACACTGATAGGCCAGATTCACTGGGAAGGAGCAAAGATGGTTTTAAATCAATCTTCTGCTCCCCCATTCCTGAGGCTGCCTTGATCTCCAAAGTAAAGTAGAGCATCCCTCGGACAGCTCTGAGTTATATCAGACTGCCCACAGCCCCAAAGGGGCATTCTGGCGGCCAGTTATATCCAGGCCCCAATCAGATACCCTTTCACCCTTACGCTGGAGGCTGGGGTATAGGGGATGGTGTAGACCCACCAGGCCAGCCCTGTACCACCCAGAAATTCCCCTTACACAAAGGGAATCCTCAGAAGGCTGATCTGTGGTTTTTATGGATGATTTGCACCACTGGAGAAATTCAAAGGAGCTGAAGTGGGGTGCAGAACCTCGCCCAAAGAATTTGTCGGACAGCTTCTTTCTAGGTAGAGGTCTTTGGATGAAAATCAGCTCCACAGGAAATGTATTTTTGTGTAATATTAATTTAGATTTTGTTTAGCAAATTCCTGCAATTTCACCTCCATTTTTCATGTATGGTCCAGACAGAATGCCTTTTTACGTACAGTAAAGAGAGTCGTATTTAGTGGTTAGTGGTTAACTCTTCAACACAGGACTTCCTTCTTATAGCAGCTGTATGAAATTCTTGTGTGGTGCATGGCCGGAACATAAACTGATTTAAATACAGGTGGACATGTGTGGTCTGGCAGTGTGTGGATCACTGTAATATATTTTCCTCTGGAAAGTAAGTGCTAGAGAATGTCAAAAATAGGAAGGAATAATTATTTGTACTGCCTCATTTTGTTGCAGTACAAATCCTCCAAATATTTCTTATTGAATTCAGTGAGCCTCAGGAATGTACATCCAATGCAAGGATTTAGCTCATAGCATAACATTAAGTGAGGGGTGTGGATCTTCCATATTATATTGAGATCCTTGTTTTGTCATTGCACAGAATATAAGGGGGTCTCAATTTGCACAGACTGGAACTATTTTCTGTTTTATATTAATATGGAAACTTTATTTTCATAGGTTTGTATGTGTTGGAGTCACTGAACTAAGCCTGTCTATGTATCGTTCATCAGATGACTTCATAGTGTCATCAGTGAATTTTGTTGAAAGATTATAATGAATCAGGAAGTAGGGAAGTAGGTGGTAAAGCTGCTTATGGACATTTCTGACTGTTTTCCAAGGCGTAAATCCTTAAGAGATGAGAAGTTGTCATAATGGAGCTGAGGGTCTGAATCACTGAAGTCACACTGTAAGTTAGCTATGAATACTGTGACTCCTCTACTGCTCCAGAAAATTGCTGGTTCAGTTTCAGTGCTAGAAATGACAGACTTGCTAAGATTGAAACAAATCCTTGGGGATTTGGAGGGAGGAATAGCTCAGTGGTTTGAGCATTGGCCTGCTAAACCCAGGGTTGTGAGTTTAATTCTTGAGGGGGCCATTTGGGGAACTGGGGCAAAAAATCTGTCTAGGGATTAGTCCTGCTTTGAGCAGGGGGTTGGACTAGATGACCTCCTGAGGTCCCTTCCAACCCTAATATTCTATTTAAATATGGTCTCATCCATAGTTAGCATGAAATCAAATGGTGAGTCATCTTTTTCTCCAAAGAATTTATAGTGGAAATTTTAAGGGTTCCCCTTTGAGAGCTGTGAGGGCCCCAGGAGCTTTAGGAAGGCCATCCTTAGGATTTATGGTGCCCTAGGCGGGATTATTAAACTGGTGCCCCATGCCTGTCTTGCTCTTAGCAACACAGACATAAGCTTACACTATTGGAAAACTTGCCACATGCATGTTATTAAAACCAGTTTAACTTAATGAAGCACACTGTAATGCTGATTGGACTAGCACTGAAGAAGTAGCACTATAGAAAAAATTCTGATTTGACAGAATGATGCAAATAATATAATTTTTTAAATTTGTCAACATTTTATTGGAAATTTATATGAAGAGATTGAAACAAGGATTTGTTTTTAATTAAAAGCAATCTTTCTGGCTTTTTGGCCTGCAAAATCAGTAATAATGTCATTGATGTCTGGTTTGATTGCAAGAATAGCAAGAATATCAAGTGTTCCTGACTCCTTGTAGAGCAGAGAGAGTTTTTAATGAGTTTTAGTTTTGAGAAACTCCGTTCTCCTGATGCTACTGTTACAGGAATTGTCAGTGGAATACGAGTGGCAATGTACACATTAGGATATATGTCAACAAGTTTGCTGGTATGAGTAAAGTGTACAATGTCCATCATCGATTTTGTATGTGGCAACACTGATGACAGTGTACTCAATTCTTCATACAGTTCAAGTCCATTTAAATCAAAACGATCGTTGTGCTTCAGGAGGCTCTCTAGGTCGCGGTCCCCAATGTGGTGCCTGTGGGTGTCATGACGCCCACAGGGGCCTCTCAGTGCACCTGCTTACTGGCCGGTGGACGAGCATCTGCCGAAATGCCACCGAAATTCGGCGGCATTTCGGCAGCGACGACTCAGTGATGACACCACTTGCCGCTGATAAGCAGTGTCATTCAGAGGCATCGCCACTGAAATGCCACCAAATATCAGCGGTGTTTCAGCGGATGCTCGTCCACTGCCACGGTCCTTCGTCTGGCGCCTGCCAGATGAAAAACGTTGGGGACCACTGCTCTAGGTTCTTGCACTCTGTCATTAGTTGCTCTTGTTTTCCTATTTCGTTGAATTTAGTCCTGCTCAGCCCACCTACCAGCTGAGTGAATGGAACCTTAGGCCGACAGCGGGTTGAGTGTCTCAGCCGGAGTCTCAGCCGCCAGCTTGCTCAGACCGCTGCCAGCCTGGGGTTCCTTGGGGGTCCCCAGGCGAGCAGCGGGTGCTGAGTGGGGCCAGCGGCCAGGATCCTGGGTGGCAATGGGGCAGCAGCCGGAACCCCAGAGCAGCGGTGGGCTGAGCGGCTCAGCCCGCCGCTGCATGCCATCAAAAATCAGCTCGCGTGCTACCTTTGGCACATGTGCCTACCTTTGCCGATCCCTGCTGTATACACTAGTAAGGAGATGAGCATATTACAGTTGTTTAAGGGCTCTATTTAGCAGGGCTATAGGAAAGTCAGTCAACATTTTTTGTTTCTCTGATGAAAACTGGCCTACTCCCTTCCCCATACCAAACTTGTCACATTTGTCAACAACTTAATTTTCTGTTTTTGGCTAAGATATTGATTTTTAAAAAAATATATTAAAATTGATTTCAGGATTGTTAGAAAGCATTTTTGGTGAACAAATTTGTTAAATGACAATCTAAATGGTAACACAGCACTGCTTTCATGCTTGGCTCACCCCCCAGCCTGCTGGTCCAACAGCTGCAGTAGAGAAGAAGATAGGTGGAAAACTGCAGGACCCCAAAATCCACCTCTTGGGGTGCAGAGTGACAACAGCAGCAGCAAACCCTCAGGTCCGATCACACGCCAATGGGCACCACCACCAGCCCAACAGACCATGATGAAGTTAGCACAGCATCTGATCTCAGGGATGGAGCACCCGTGGAGCCACAGCAGCTCATCCTGCCCTGTGCAGCTCCCCCCAGATGAGATGGATTGCTGCCAGCCCGGGGGAGAGACGTGCTCCCCAGCTAGGGTGACCAGATCCAGATGTCCTGATTTTATAGGGCCAGTCTCGATATTTGGGGCTTTGTCTTCTATAGGTACCAATTACCCCCACCTAGGGTGACCAGACAGCAAATGTGAAAAATCAGGACGGGGGCGGGTGGGGGGGAATAGGAGCCTATATAAGAAAAAGGCCCAAAAATCAGGACTGTCCCTATAAAATCAGGACATCTGGTCACCCTATGGGTGAGTTCCTTCCCCCACCCCTTGCCAGAGACCCCAACAGCCAATCCCCTCCCTCAGACTGTGCTGCATTTGGTTCTCTCTAGGACCCAGCAGCCCTGCTCTTACATGCTCCACTGCTTCCCATCTTTCCGGGCTCCCAGCAGAGCGGTGCCCCCAGACCTAGTGGTGCCCCAGGTGGCTGCCAGTTGTGTCTATGGCTAAGGACGGAAGGGATGGGAAAATCCAGTCTCAGATTCAAAGAACAAATCACAGCTACAAAGAGTTTTTTTAAAACTATCTTGTACGCTATAGACTGTCTTTGGAATTTAAAGCTGTCAGATAAAATTGATCATAGTCACATATAACAAGATACAGTAGGTGACTATTTTGCCTAAGCAACTTGCATTAAAATCAGATCTAAGCTTAGGGTGTCTAAACAGCAAAGGGAATGTGTCTGGATTTTTTTCAGGTGCCATTGTTGAATCCAAAGTAAGAAACTCAGCCACAAAAGCTGATAATCATTAGGATTCTCTTTGTGGATCTAAACTCCTGATCACCTTTGCCAAAACAATATATTACTGGGGGAAAAAAAAGATTTTTGTTAATGTGCAGGTAAAAGAAGATCATGTGGCTTTTTCAAATCCCTATTACCACATTGTTAATAATATTATAAATGACCATAAAATAATCCCAACCTATACAGAAAATATATAGAATAGTGCTGACCTGTTTATCTGTTACCATAAGTTAAATTTGTTCAGGAATGACAGTGCTTCCTAAAGGTGGATCTCACAGAGTTAAGGAGCTGTGCAGCACTACATATCAACAAGATTTCAAACAGTGTATTCCCTGCACTATCTGGGTTATGGCTTCCTGCTAGGAGCTGTATCTCTGCTTTAGTATCCTTCAGTGATTGCATACCACATTAATTTCAGCCTGAGACAGAGCTGGAAAAGCACCCAAAGCCTCAGGATATAATTTCTTCCTCCTCAAACAATATTTTGTGCATGTTTTATGGCTGTTTTTTCTTCAGACTTTTTCCTAAGTCTTTCCTCCATCTTTCCCTTGGTGGCCTGCTGAGTGGAGCTAAGAGGAAATACTCTTCCAATACACAGTACTGGTCCCCAAGACCCACCTTTCCAAGGCTGTTGCTAGAGCTAGATGTGCAGTTTTCAACAGAACAGCTTTCTTTTGGACAATTTAGTTTTATCAAAATTGAAACATTTTGTGGTAATGTGTCAATTTCAGCACATCAAAAAAAATTACAGCAAGTCTTCAAGTATGTTTAACTGCTTTTCATATTCCAAGCGTGAGGTGAATGCTGCCATGGGTGCCGATGGGGGATGCTATAAAGCCCATAAGCATTGCTATCTGGGAGAGTCAGAAAGAGCCAAAAAAGTAATAAATGAAGCTAGTGGGAGAAGCAAAATGAAACATGCTGGGAGAAATAATCCTAAACAACGCAGATTACATGGATCTGTGAACCACATTATTTTTTAAAGTTAAGTGCATCTAAATTGCACAAAAATACACCCAGTCATCCCCCTATATTGATCTGGTAACCTTACAAAAAGACAAACCCCTCCAGCTTCACTGACACATTACAGGTGATTGTAGCATGCTAGCAGAGACCCTTCACTAGGATTGCCCATATTATGTATTATCATCAACTGAACACAGATACTATGATACCACTGTTTTAATAACATGAGCTAGCCTTTCTTTATGTTCCTTTTGGTGCAATTTACCAATCCACTAGTCACATAAACATACACATGATGATGTATTCCTCATATACCATACAAGAACATGCATAAATATTGGTTCCTTCTTAAGGGGCCAGGAATGTGTGATCATTTGATCTAAGAGTTTAAACTGCAGTGCTCTTACCTCGAATATCCTTCTGTTAAAAGAGATTGGTGATACCTCCACCAGGCAGTTGGCATGGCTCAGTGTGGAGAAGCTCACGTGCAGAGTATCAGATTTCCCTCTTAACAAGCCATAATTTTAGGTTGGCAGAAATTGCACATTCCCTTCTGAAGCTGGCACCTTATGACACCCAGACGATGGAAAGCCGTGGGCTCCGGCGCTACATCATGGAGATGCTGCCCATCACCGACTGGACAGCCGAGGCCGTGAGACCTGCCCTTATCCTCATCTTAAAGCGATTGGATCGTATGTTCAATAAAATTCACAAGATGCCTACTTTGAGGTGAGCAGGTGTAACGGAAACCTTTGGGTCCGTTTCGGATGTTGCAAGCCTTGAAGTAAGGGTATGTCATTTTATTGACAGTGTCATGCTGCACTGACTTTTACAGCAAAACAAAACAAAGACGCATTTCTCCTGTTGGTGTATATGTATGTCGCCATTTTTCTTGGTGCCGGCTTCCGGGCAGCAATAGAGGAAATGTGTATTTTACTGAGGGTGACCATAAGAAATCATGGAAATCTAACACTTTCCCTCTCTCCCAAAATAAGGCTTCAGGCTGTAAAGATTCTTATTATTTCTCTGTCTTTTATGTTTGCTGTTTTAAAAGACAAAAAGTTAAATTATGGGAAGAGTATTTTTAAAGTCTGTGATTACTGTATCCTGTAAGGCTCTGTACAAATGATAAAAATAGGCTGGGACTGTAGTACCATTCAAATGCATCTGGCAATAGAAGACATGAGTGTAGCAATCTCATCTAGCCGGTGAATGGTGAAAGCAGCATCACAACAAGCAACGTGGGAGGCTCCAGGGAATGATAATTGAACATGGGGCCTTTCGACCTCACTGATGTGACTCCAGTCCAGGTTAGTAGCATAAAAATCCCCAGCTGATTGCCTTTTGGTGGCCTGCGTCAAAGGAGTTGGTGGTCTCGGTCCGGTCCCTTCTGAACAAATGCCCACATTGCAAAAACCACCATGACTGTTTCCTTGAATTGATAACCTTGTTAGTAATGTTAGCTGAGAGGCCAAGGATGGAAGGTATGGAGACTGAACTACTCTCTCTTAAATACCATCGATCTCACCACAGAACATCTGAAATTCTGATCATGAGGGGTGCCGTAGGCACCAAGCGAGATAGGGAGATATGATCTTTCTCCCTGCCCCTTTTCTCCTGCCTTCCTACTGCATTCCCCTTCATTAAAAGAAAAAAACTTCCCCTTGTAGGGAGTTGGGGCCCACTTTTAATGCCATCTTATCTTGCCAGTGCTGTTTTTTGCTATTATCTTGCTGTCTTTTCTACCATCCCTTCTTCATCTTGGGTCCAAAAAAGCAGCCCAGAGTTTTTAAAACAAATTCCCCAAAGCCCCCCTCTCTTTGTAACCTGAACAGCTGGAATCCCTGTCATAGCTTCCCAGTAACTCCACCTGCACCTCCAGAAAGCCACCTGACTAGAATCACTCCTTCTGAAAGGCACGGGCACAGGAGGATCTGCTGGGTCACTCACCTTCCTTCTACCAGCTGACCCAAATGCACCAACCAGCTCTCACATAGTTTGGCCAATAAACTTATTAAATGGTGAGCGGGGCTGCAAGCACTGGTCCAGCTCAGTGCTGCTGCTTAAAGAAGCAGGCCATTTGACCTACTGGAACTCACTGGACCCATCTGTAGGTTTTGAACAGCTTCCTATAGATGTCCAGCTCAAAAATGGGAGTCTGATCTGGATGGTATAAGTGTCGGAGCATAGGTTTGCTATTTGTGGGCCTTTCTGCTTGGAGAAATCCTGACGGGTTGACCTACATGTGCCCAGATACCTATCTGTGCTACAGTATCTAGCTCACATACTCCATAGCTGGTACTCCCTGAGCACGGGAGCCTCTTAAGGAGTCTACCATGGAATTTGACTGGAAATTTGATACAGTACCACATCCTCTAGTAATGCAGTATCTGCCTCATCCTTGCCCCCAGCATCCAGATTACCCACCGTGCAGCACAGATTTGGGAGGTGTACTCCCATCCAAAGAGACAGCCCCTGAGGATCGGGGTCCTGGGAAGCACATTGATGCTGCCTGTGTTGTAACTGGTAAAAGAGATCTTCTGTCTCCAGGGCTCTCAATCTGGCTCCTTTTACAGACTCTAATATCACTATAAAGGAAAAAGCGATCATTAGGGGGTGTAGTTAGGGCAAGTTATTGGTTCTAGGAGGCAGTAACCTGTCTGTCCTGCTGTGGGGGAAATGCAGAAGGTGAAGTCTGTAGTGCTGCATCTGTCTGTGCCCTGGGCTCAGACGAAGTGGGAGTCCCCACAATGTAGCAGACTAGGCTGTGCGATAGTGGGGGAGGAGATATTGCTAAGTGCTGGAGTTTGTTACACTCAAGGTTTTGTGGTGAAGTCTACATTAAATCAACAGGGATTTCACAAGCCTGAGTGGAATGACTATGTCCGTCACTAGGACTGCCTCAGCCATGGCAGCACTGCTTTCCTAAATGTAAAACAAGCAGTGGTCATCAGACAAGTTCATCTGAGCTGGCTGTCTCGTGGATGTCCCAGTTTGCACCTGCAGGCTCGCTTGCAAAGGGGACAAGTTAGGGATTGAATCCCAATCCATTCATCCTCTCTCTCTGTTTTTGTTGTGACGGTTTTTGTGTCACTAATCCAGTGGGGCAGGAATGCTTCTTCTACCTTCCCAGTCTCATCTCTAACTCCCAATGTGTTCTGTGCTCTCTGAGCAATGTGGGTAAAACTCTTACCCCTGGAATGCACCTTGTTGCCATCATGGATGTCATTGCTGTCTTAAACGTTCCTTGTTGGAGTCACCATGTATCAGTCACCATGTTTCGGAGTGTCTGGTGGGGGAGCCAACCAGCTAACGGCACCTACTGTTGTATTCCAGGCGACAGGTTGAGTGGGAGCCTGCCAGCAATTTGATTGAAGGGGTTTGTTTGACACTTCAGAGGCAACCAATCATATCCTTCCTGCCTCACCTTAGGTCACTGATCAATGTCTGTGTCAATCTGGTGAGTAGCCAAGTGGCAATATTATAAACCTTTGCTAAGCTTCATTCCGCTGTTGACTTTTCTGGACTGAAGGTTAAAGTTGATCCCTTTTCCTGTCACCTATTCACCTGTGCAAGCAGACTTCCCAGGTGATGCTAGAGATAGTGAGGTGCATTTTTAAAGTGGTGCCTGGGAAGATACAGGGATCAATCCCCAGGGTCAAGTGATTTATTTGTGTTACTTCCCACGCACCACTTTAAAAATCCACCTCTGCATGTTGCGCTGAGAGTTGAGGGCTGCAAGTTGGAGAGTGGGGTGGTGGAGACTGCACACACCTGGTAGCAATGGGAGGGTGGGGCTAGGGCAGTTTCAGTTTATAACTGGGAAGGAAACTTTTCACTGCTCTGTAAAAGGGCATTGAGTGGCTAGTTAGAGAGTTACGTGAGTGGATTCACTCTGCCATTTGTAATGTCCCTGGTTTGATTTAGTACAGGCTTTTGTCGTACAATGTTCAGTTCTCATCCTTAATCAATACACAATAATGTTGGTGTGTTTTATACTTGAGCACAGACAACTCTTGTGGTTTTCGTGACTAGAAAGATGGTATGCACAGAACTCTTGGAGCCTGTCTGACCATTTGATAGTGATAAGCAATAATTACATGATTAGATCATGATACCTAAGAAGTATCAAGTCAATGGAGCTATGACCGTTTATGCCAGTGGGGGATATTGGAGGAAATGGATGTGGTAGCACTTTTAGTTTCATTTGGGTTAAAAATATTTGACTTTGAGTTCTAGAATGAAAATGTGTGGCCTTTTTTTTTTTTCCTTTTTGATTCTTTGGAAAAACTGATGAACTCGATGATTGTGCCGAAGAGCTTAAAAACAAAATAAAAACACATTTCTAACTTGGCCATGTTAGCATTCATCCTCAGCTTTATCTTCATTCAGGATCCACACAGTGTTTACATACAATGCAAGGGGGAGGTGGGTGTGTGATGGGGAGCCCCAATAATGGCCGGAGTTCTAGTGGCTCCTTTGTTGTTGTGGCAGCCATGTCTGCTCAGTGGCTATTTGGAGACCTTTTGCCTGGGGCCAGCTTTGAAAATTTTAACCTTTACACTACTCAGTGTTGCACCAATAGCAGCAAACAGCCCTCCACCCCCTCCCAAAAATAGTATCCAGGAACATGGGGAAATCTTTAAATGAAAAGAATAGGGGGGGGTTCATCTCTGAATTTCAGCCTAAATTTGTCATTTGGATTCAGAGGTTAGTTCAGTTAATTTTACAGAACAGAGTCCCCAATAATACATTGTGTTTATGGAGAGTCTGAACATTGTACAAAACTTGGCCTAGATCTGGCAAATACTGGATCAGCCTCAGGACATTATTCTTCCAAGAGATCAGCAAGGGAAGGAAAAGGATTACAAGTTAATTGCAAACTTCCTGCTTGTATTACATTTTTCCATGGAATACAGTAGCTACATGGCATACCCTCCAACTCTACCTATTCTACCAGTCCAGTGCTGGTTACTCAGGGCTGGTACTGGGTACATTCATGAAATGTACCAGTTCCCCTCTGCACTCTGTCCGCCCCCTCTGGCTTCCCCTGTAGAGGTTCCCTATCCTCTCCACCCTTTCCCTGCTAGAACCATCCCTTCTCCTTTGTGGCCCCAGCTGCTGTGAGGCATTCGGGGTCACTCCTGCTCTCCGAGCACTCCAGCCTCGCACCGTCTGAAGTGTACCTGTTTCTCTTTCACAAATGTTGGAGGGTATGGCATGGGTGGAATTGCAGTACTCAGTGCTGGTGATGTGCTCTGTTTGTATTGCAGGTGATGGGAGTAGTAGGACCTTCCAGTGTTGCTGATGGATTACCCCTTCTTCATCTCAGCCCTTATCTCTCACCACCTCTGCCCTTCAGCACAGCTGTTGTCCGGCTTGTAGCATTGCAGATACAGGTGTGCCTGCCCTGCCTGGTATCAGGCCCATTTAGCTTATGGTTGAGACACCAACTCATAGGTGCTCTTTTTCTGCAACAGCTGGGCAAAAACTGTGGAACAAAATGTCAGCTCTCCCCTGTAGGTCAAGGTTTAGAGCACCAGAACGGAGTTCAGGTCTTAATAAGCAGCCAGATCCTCAACTGGTGTCAACTGGCGTAACACCACTGATGTCAGTAGAGCTATGCTGAATTACACCAGCTGAGAATCAAGCTCTGTACTTTATGATTCCTCTCAGGATCTAGGAACCAGGCAGAAAGTCTTCTATTACCTTTTGTGAAAAATCCTATCCTAGGTCACCCCCACGCAGCCCCACCAAACTTAATGGGGCATCATTTGTGTACTAAGAGTGGGATTTGGGCCCCACGAGCCAGTACCAAACTGGCGCTGTTTGTGCAAACAATACATAGAAGAGAAAAAAGTCCAAATGCACACTGATGGTTGGCTTTTAAACTGCTTATCAAATATCATCCTTAATTGTCCAGAATAGTGAACACACGGTGATCTCGTTGGGAGGAATTTCATCAGTATATTCCTTTTTTCAGATCAGTGCCATTTGTTTACCATTTTGGACACGAATAGGTTTTTAAAATACATTTGCAGGCAGCTATTCCATGTGCACTTGGACTCTGTCTGCTTCCATATGTGTTATACCTCTGTGTTGGCATGGAAACAAAGGGACTAGAGAGCTACACAGGGACAGAATGAAGGTGCATGTTTCCTGACCTTAATCTGTATTTCAGCCAGTCAGAAGGTACAGTGACCTCATTCAGGACTATTTTGCCCGTGGACTAGTGCACCTGCGGAACAGGCATTTCTGTTTATAATTAACCAATGAGTGGCATGTCCATCATCCAGTTG
Source organism: Gopherus flavomarginatus (assembly GCF_025201925.1). Lineage (NCBI taxonomy): Eukaryota > Metazoa > Chordata > Testudines > Testudinidae > Gopherus > Gopherus flavomarginatus. Next base: position 17,116,468 of record NC_066626.1, on the reverse strand, counting down.
AGAGCTTGGACAGGTTTTTCAGAGTATGGGGAGCATTATGGGAAAGAGGGGTATAGAGCCCAGGCATCAAAGCACAACACAGTCCCATTTACAGTGGAACTGGAGATGGTATCCATAAGGTGAACATTGTCACGGATCGGTGCAGAGACATTGCAGGCTTCTTCCCGGGCTGGCTGATTGGTTTTTAAAAATTTAAGAGCCACTCGTACCTTCTCTCACATCTTTACTCCTGTTTAGAACCTAACTCCAAATTAATCTTTTTTTTAATCATTCTGGGATCTTTGCATATGTGGTTTTTTTCCCCCCCATTTTCATGTTTTTCCTGGGTTTCAGAAGGGATCAAAACTAGAAATGCCATAATACCACCAGTATTTCCAGCAGGATCTGAAGTGGAAGTCCTGGAAATCCACAAGAAAAACCTCTTCTCCTGGGATTTCCACCCCAGTTTTGCAGACTCAGGCGGTTGTGAGGTTCAGTTTCAATTCACACTTAAGTATCTAAAAGTTTGGATGCTCTATCCAAGCTTTGAACCTTCAGAGGTTCACCCAAATTAGTTTCTTCTACCACCACTAAACTTCTTCTGCCTTGGACAGGAACCTGTTCAGGCTGAGGGGTCCTTTCATTCAGACTCGAATAACTGTCAAGATCCAAGTGTGGGTTGTACTTGTTTTCAGGAAGGAAGGCCACCACAACATCAAGGTTTTATGGGTCAGTGAAGCAAAGTGAAGAGGCTGGGAAGTGAGGGTGGATCCTGGAATAACCTCCACATTCAGCAAATGGGGAGATGCTGTTTTTGTCATTGGTATAACTCCCTCTGCTCTTTTTTTTCCAGGTAATTTGGGCTGGATTCTGATCTCATTTGTACCACTGTCAATTTGGAATAACAACAAATGGACTCCGAATATATTGGTCTGGATTTGTAATGGTGTACTTGAGATCAGAATGCCCTTTATCACTTGATTATGTTAAAAACAGGTGACATTTAGATGCTCTACTCCTATTCAGGCCTCCTCAGAGCTTGTAATTTTATCAGTCCATCACCTGTGTTGTGCTGTGTAAACAAAGCCTATGGGAATCATCATTCTCCACAGTGGTTTATACTTCCAATCTTCTGATGAAATCATTTAATCCTTTCTTATTATTACTGCGCAGGCTTTGAAAGAAGATTTTCCCTTAAGCCATGTGATCTCCCCATTCACCAATCAGGAGAGAAGAGAAGGAATGCTTTTAAACCTACTGATTCCATTTGTGCTCACAGTAGGATCTGGAAGCAAAGGTCTGATGATTATTTAACAAAAAGAGTTCCCCTCTCCCAGACAACAAATATTTGCCTTTCCTAGTGTTGTTGCTGCTTATTTGGTTTCCTCTCAGTGTTGGTAGAGCTCATTGGGGTGATGGAAATGATTTACAATGGGTGCTGTTGTTTCTCCTTTTTGTTTCAGCTGTGTCACAGATCAGTGGTTCTCAAACTCACTCTAACAGATGTGCCCCCCTTGTGAAATCAGAACAGTGACAGAGTTCTGAACAAGACAAAATTCACCATAGTATAAGATACAGAACTACGGGGGCAGGAATTTGCCACTGTTGGTTGCTGTTCACCCAGTTCCTTGCCAGTTGTCTGGTTCAAATCATGCTCTCACTCTGTCTTCTTCTGTAGATTTCAGTCACTTTTAAGTGCCTACTTCAAATGCAGGCATGAAAGCAAAGAGTGAGGGGAAGAGAAGAGGCTGAGTCATTATGCTTATAGGGTTTGGTGATGCCAGACAAGCGTGCGTTTTGGGGATAGAATAACTTTGCCTTTGCTCACAGGAGGAGAAGCAACATAACAAGGTTGGGGATGGGCTTAGTTTGAGGGATGTTCTGTTTACATCACAGCTGGGAACTGAAAATGAGGCAGAGAGTTTTGCAAGGCTTTGAGAGGACATGGCCTCATCTGTTTTCTTTCTTTCTCATGCCTGCCACCCCTTTTGATGGATCTCAGACAGTCCCTGGCTGGAGCAGCCTGAAGTCCTTTTGCTGCTCCAGACTGTTATTAACATCCTTCTGCCACCTCGGATCATCAGCACTTCCCGCAGCAAGAACTTCATGATGGAGAGCTCCCCTGCGCACTGCTCCACCCCAGGGGATGCTGGGAAGGACCTGCGCAGGGAAGGGCTCGCAGAGTCCACCAGCCAAGCGGCTTACTTGGGTGAGTGAGAGCTTCACCTCACCCATCAAGAGAGAAAAATAAAAGGGAGCATTTAGGAAACCCCTGGGAAGGCAGAGAAAATCCTCACAGTCACAAGCTGACTGGAAGTTATTGTTAGACAGCTTATTCCTTCACTCTCACCCTTCCCTGGTCCTTCTCGCATGAACAGAGAGCAACAATACCCGAAGGCCGAAGGTGCAAACAATTCGATGTTTATTGAGGTGAACTTCCAGCAAGCTTAAATTCAAGTTCCTTTTCCTTATTTTCGAATCCCAACTTACTTCCTGTTTGCCCCTAATTTATATAGTAATATTTTCAGCTATACCTTAACCAATCATTCTACTAAAATTTACCTAACCAATCCTAACGTATTGTAACATGATTAGCTAACCAATTATATCCCACCACCTTAATTAGTTTACACCTAGCAAAATTAATTATACAGGAGACAGAAACAATCACAGAACCAGACAGACACCATACAAATAAACATACAGAACAATACAGAAGTGAGGATTTCACAACTATATCTATACAGACATAAGGGTTCTCCAGCTGTGTCTATTGGTAAGTGAGTTCTTACCAAACAGAAAACTGTCAAACTAAATTTCTAGGCTCTTCCCTTTCTCTGGAGGTGATGGATCGAATCATTTTCCTAACAGCCCCAGATTGCCTTATTTCAATGTGACTAGTTTGGAATGTGAGGACTTGACCATACATTTCCCAGTTTATGGCTGCTAAAGAACCAGGCTTCAGACTGTCACAATAAGAGAAGGCCACTACACAGACCGTGATTTTTTATTCTTTCTTTTATACCTCTATAACTAGCTAAGTGATAAGAATACACCTACATTCTTAAAGTATAGGCCTTTGCAGACAGGCCTGAATATCTATATTCTAACACTCCACCTCCTTTTTTTTTTTTTTTTTTTTTTTTTTGGGATCCTCCTGCCCAGGTATCCCTGGAAAAGCACAGGATATATGGCAACACATTTCCTGATAGGGCCAGGCATCAAGGTGGAAGGTGTCGATAGTTCATTTGTCCCACTGCCCCTTGTGTAGTACAGTGTCCTGCACCTTCTCTCGTACGGGCATACTACACCTATTCCAATTAGTGTTCCACACTTCCCATTAGAGTGGGCCCAAGAAGGTTGGGTCCGGGTTGTCTAGTGCACTGAGGGGGAGGGCTTACTACATTACGTATAGGTTATCATTAGTAGCTGTTCACTAGGGGGTTGTGCCCCCCTTAATTGTTTCCATATACAACGTAGCACAAATACCATTAACAATACACCAGCTGCTATAATAATCTACAACAACACTGAGAGTTCTGACTACTGCAGTATGGTCCAACATCCTGGCCACCACCACAAACACTGCTTCTCCTCCTTTGATAGGGTTAAAATTTTGTCAGCACCATCCTGTAGTGTGTATTGTAAGTGTGTCCAACTGTTGGCGCTTGCAGCAAGTTGCTTTTGTAATCTTTGTGTACTTTTGTCCACATTGTGTGTCCATTGAATATCCACAGTGAAATTTGGTATTGTCCAAACCAGTTCAACTACTTGGTACAGCATGGGGTAATAGGTGCTGGTTTGATTGTTTACAACAGTTATGTCCACTGATCCATTGGTGCACCATAGTCCAGGTGGCAGTGTATAGAAGTTCATAATTTGGTCATATACTGGAAGGATTTTGCCTCCTAGTGTTATAGTGCAGGATTGCATACATTCCCAACAAAATACACCATATCCCATATACATTACCCCTAAATACCCCCCTTTGCAATAGGCCGTAGATCCTGCTCCTCCATAGTCATAGGAGAGGGGCACATCCATATTCCTCCTCTGGATATACAACTGCTTAATGTGATGACAGTCCAGTTTACCCCATTCCACACCCCTCCCCACCTATTTCGTAATGGCTCCCAATGTGCTCCCCCTTCACTAGTTACTCCCATAGGGTTCAAGGGGACCACCTTATTTGCATTTCCTTCCCATGGTATCATAGTAACAATTACACAAGAACTCTTCCCACAGGTGGGGGATTTTATTTTCCAGGTAGATGGGTATATTTTTGCAATTGTGGATAAATATGGGCTAGCCTCACGATTCAATACTAAAGGTCACTGTTCCGACCAAGCATCTCTCATAATATCCATTAACATTATCAGCTCAACATTTTGAATACCCACACATGCTTCTCCCCATGTTAATCTTCTGAAGCCATCCCCAACCCATGTCACCAGGTCCCCTGCCCAATGAGTTAACTGCAAGTTTACCTCTACTGCTGTCCTCCATCCTGTGGCAACTGCCGATAGTTGCTGTGCCATTAATTCATTAATTTGTTGTTGAAATTTTACATTTTCTCTTACTAATTGTTTGGTTACCCACTTGTCCCGCAGATTCCATGTACCCAGCATAGTGTTCCCCACTGCCCACAGTCCCCTTTTCCGACGACGATTCCAGGTGTGTCCCCTCACCCACCAATTAAATTGTTATTTTAACCCTTTTATGTACATACTACAGTTAGGATGTATTTGGTCCACCCACCATTCCTTGGGGTGTACCACCCATGTAATAGAGTGAAAGGACACATTAAAAAGTGCTTGTTGCACCTGCTCCCACAATGGCTCCCATACATTTGCTCTTCGGGGAACATTTTTGGCTCCAGGCTGTAGCCACTTTAAATTTGGATTCTTCCAACTTGGCATCCATATCACCTGTAGAGTTACATTCTGTAAAACGGTTAACTCATCATACACCCAGAGTCCCAAAGGAGATTTTACGCCCAATGTAATATGTACATGACAATCACATCTTCCGGGATTATCTTCCATGGAAGTACCATTGTGATTACATATGGTAACATCACACCCTAAATGTGGGGCCCTATTTTCCCCAGAGGGGTCACTTGCTCCAGGAGATGAGAGGGTTATATTCTTTGGACCCTCTGTAACAAACCACATAGTTGCGTAACTGTGTTTCCCACTATCATTGATCATGGCAGCACCCAGGGAGTACCGTGCAATATTTCCTGATAAATTTGATATTCTCCACTGGGTTGGGATTCCCCCATCTAATCCATAAACCATGTACCGACACTGCCAAATTCCTGTTGGAGTATTAGTGACACATCTTTCTATGGGGAGATTCTCATAGTCTTCTTTAGCTTTATTACCACAGGTTGCATGTGTAACTGTCCATGTGTTTCCTCATTTTGACACTTCACATCGCGGGATCTGAATAGAATTTGTAAATGTAACAATTGTGGTTAGCACTAGTAATTGTTCCATCCAGGACCAGGGAATTTTCATCCTTTTTGAATTAACCTGTAACACACACACAAAACTTAAACGTCTCCTTTTCCAATCTCCTGTTTATACCTTTTTATTTGCGTGCAGTGAACCCACTCCCATCCTCCATTCTCTGTACCCAAGAATAGCAGACTGGGCCCTAGTTGGTCAAGGACAAGATAGGGGTCCTTCCATTTAGGAGCTGGGAATGGATGTTGTTGACCTGGAATTTTGTACATCACAAGGTCTCCCACCATGGGTAAATTACGCTCCCCGGGCAGGTCATACCATGCTTACTGCTCCTTGCTCGTCTCGGCAGGCCACTGCCTGCTGTACCTGTTTTACGAGGTCGATTAGAGTTAAAATCCATTCTTGTGTTAAGCTGTGTGTAGTGACTTCCCCAGGTACTGGAGTAAGTAGATTTTTCCACCTTTCCATGGGCCTTCCCATGAGAGCCTCGTATGGAGAAAATCCTGTGCCCTTTGATTCTCGGGCCCTTATTCTCATTAAGACAAAGGGCAATAACTGTGACCAGTTTTTTCCTCCCATTCCCACTCCCTTTCTTAGCTCACTTTTAATGGTGCGATTCATGTGTTCCACTTGCCCCGCAGCCTGTGGGTGATAAGCAATATGGAACAATTGTGTGATTCTAGTGAGGGCTGAGAGCTCCCCTAACAAATCTGACCGAAAAGCAGCTCCTTGGTCTGAGTCAATCACCTTTGGGACCCCCCAGTGAGTGAATACCTCATTTACCAGTATTGCAGCAGTTACCTGGGCAGTTTGATTCTTTGTGGGGAGAGCTTCCATCTACCTGCTGAAAGCATCCACTGCCACCAACATAAACTGGTTTTTCCTGTGATTTGGTGGTAGGGGTCCTGTGTAATCAATTTGTATCCTTGTCTCATTAATTCTTCCCTTAGCACCTTCTGAGGTGGGTTGTGCCTGGCACAATCCAAACAATGTTACAGATGTGATTTTAAATCAGCTGCCATTCCTGGCCACCAGCACAACCTTTTTAAAGTTCCCAGTGCCTCCTCAAACCCAGGGTGTCCCCCTGCCAAGCTTCCATGCACCCAGCTTAAGAAAGCCGTCTGGCTTCCCTGGGGGCACAGCATTACTGGTCCCTCAGCTGTTAAGACACACCAAATCCCTTCCATTAGTTCCACCTTTGGCATATGTCTGTCCCCAAGTTTTATGATGCCAACCAGTTCTGGGTCAGATTCTTGCAACTCACGAATTCGCCCTCCCCGATCTGTATCCACCTCACTTCTTGTTATCACTGCTACAGGCACACTCTCTTCTGGCTCCCAGGGCCATGGGGTTGTCTCTGTTGCAGCCCGCTTGGCCTCTGCATCAGCCAGATTATTCCCTTTGCTTAGGGGTCCTGTTTTCTTGTGTGCCTTTACCTTCACCACATTGATCCGTGTAAAACGGTGACTGAGCTCCTCCACTCGCTTCCACCAGTTAGCATGCTTGATTGTGGAGCCATCTGTTGCCCTGAAATGATTATCTGCCCACCATCTCAGCCTTAATGTGGCCCCATGAAATACATAATCTACCACCACTCAACATTCTGGCTCAAATTTGGGATCCACTTCATTTAAAGCTGTTAGCAAGGCTGCCAGTTCTGCCTCCTGAGCTGACCTTGCTTCCAGTGAGAAACCAATGGTGCTGACTGTCTCATTTCCTCTGATTCCCACAACAGCTAAACCTGCAGTTTTCTGTCCCCCTGGATACCTACAACTTCCATTTAAACCATACCAGTGTCCCCTCCTTTACCTGATTGGGGTTAGCTGCCTGAAACACCTGGTGTTGGGTTTTACCTGGGCTGGCTTCACATTGGTGGGGGGTGCCAGCCAGATGGAATCCGGCTATGCAGACTATGGGTTCCTTTAACACTTCTGCTTTAATGTTTTCTGCCCTTAGAGCCAGCCACCATCTGGCAATCCGCTGCCCACTCACTTGTCCCTGTAAGATAGTGTGTGTGTTTAACAGCCGCAGGGGGTCATGATAAGATCGGACTATTAGTTTCTGCATCCCTGTGAGGTATTTGAATTTCCCTACCCCCCAGTAGGTGCACAACAGCGCCTTTTCACACCATCCGCACTTCAGTTCCACAGCACTCAAAAGTTGAGAGGCAAAGGCCACAGGTCGGTCCTTTGCTCCATACTCCTGTGTTAATGCACAACCAATGGTATTGTCAGATACCAAAGGGTACAAATAAAAGAGTTTCTTCCCATCTGGGGAGGCCAGCACTGGAGCTCTAGCCAGGTTTTCCTTTAGTACTCTCAGTGCCTCAGTACACTCTTCTGATAATTCCCAAGTTGAGGCTTGGGTTAGGTCAAATAGAGGCTGGGCTATTTCAGCATAATTGGCCACAAAATCCCTGCAAAATCCAGTTAGACCCAGAAAACTTTGCAAGCTTTTAACATCCGTAGGCAGTGGTAGGGACTGGATCAGTTGCACCCGTCCCTTATCGATTTCCCTTCCCATTTGGGACACTTCCACTCCTAAGTAGGTCACTCTTGTCTGTCCAATCTGAGCCTTTTTCCCATTGACCTTTAACTCTGCTCTTGCCAAAGCTTGCAGGACCTGCTCGGTTAGTTCCCTGTCTTCCTCCTCTGCCTTTGACATTAGCAACAGGTTGTCTACATATTGTATGCACCTTGCTGAATCGACCCCCTCCAGAACCTGTCTCATGTATCTGTGAAAAATTGCAGGGGAGTCCCGATATCCCTGGGGTAGGACTGTCCAGCAGAATTGTCTGCCCTCCCATGTGAATGCAGTTTTATACTGACACGAGGTAGCTAGTGGCAGAGACCAAAACCCATTTTCTATGTCCAACACAGTGAACATTCGGAATTGGGGTCCAATGTGGGCTAGCATTTCAGGGTACACTGCCACTACTGAGGCTGGTGAATTGGCCAGAGCATTAAGTGCCCTGTAATCCACAGTGAGGCGCCAGGTTCCGTTTGGCTTTCTCACTGGCCACACAGCAGCATTACAAGGGGATGCAACTGCTCTGATCAGTCCCCTCTGTTCCAGTTCCCCAATAGTTGCCCCCACCTCTGGCAGTGCCTCCCGAGGAATGGGATATTGTTTCGGTGGGGGAGGATCCCCTCCCTCTAGCAGTACCTCCATACTGCCCCTACCACAATCCAGGTTATCAGTGGCCCACACAGGGATGTGTTCCCACCCAGCCGGGGGTGGTGGGAGGGCATGTGCTGCTTTAATTGTCATAGTGGCTATCCCCATAGGAATGGTATAGCCCTGACCATCCTGCGTCTGCCCCAGTAAACACACCCAATTGGCTAAGTCCAGTACAAGTCCCAGCTTGTGTAAATCTCCTGCCCCCAACAGATTTAGCACATCATTACAACCCCATATAATCTCCCCTTCCCCCCAGACTCCTTTGATCTGTCCCTGCCTCAGGGTTAACTGTGTCTCCCCTCCTGTTGCCCCTACAATTGTCACAGTTCCTTCTGAGGGCCTCCCCTGCCCCCATGTGGTTAAGCTGATGGCTGCTCCAGTGTCTATCAAAAAATCCCTCATGGGACTCCCTTTGATCGCCCCCTGGAGCGTGGGGCGAACAGATGCATCCTGTCCTAAACTGAGAACATGGACAGGATGCCTCCCAGGGCACCCCTAAATCCCAGCACCCACCTCTGTCCTGCCCACTGGTTTACAGGGAGGGCAGGGGTCGTGGCACAGAAGACATTCCTGTCTCCAAGCAAAATTGTTTGTCTGGCATTTCAGGCAGTCCCAGTCCCCTGGCCTCCGGGGCCACATTCCACCTGATCTGGTAAGATCCTGGGTAGTCAGTCTAACCTGCAGTCTCTGGTCTGTTGCTCTATAGCTGCCCACTAGTCCCTAACTACCCCCTCAAAGCCACCACCTCGCCCTCTACCTCCTCCCCTCCGGGCTGACCCACTCCTTTCCACCATGTACTGATCCCCTTCAGTAATAACATGGACTGGCTCTCCCCACAATGCATCTGCCTCCACACATTTGCCTGTTCCAGAAACTGGGGTAGCTGATTGGGAGCAAGTTCAGGATGCTGCAACCTTAAATGTCCCATGAACTGAGGATCACTCAGCTCCAACTATTTTTCCAGCAATTCCACACCCCTATCATGCTCCACACCCCCACCAGGCCCTGGTGCCCCTGTCTGGGGTATTACCCATGGACCACCTAGGGGATCCACCCAGCACCGTGCCCATGCCTGTATGCCATTAAGTGCATCTCACCCTCTTTCCCCAGGGATTCGCTTCATCTTATTCATCCCCGCAGTACAAGAGTACACCCCAAACAACTGTTTTGCTACATGTCCAGGGATTAGAAATGGGTGTGCCACTCCTGTTACATCAATTCTTAAGGTGCCCATCCCAAAAGACTAAGCCATATGATCACCTGGTCCTCACGAGTTAGACCCTCCCTGCCCACCTCCACTAGCCACAGCACAAACTGATCCCAATCCTCCCAGGGTACCTTTCCAAAACGGCCCAGTACTGCCTCCCGGTCCTTCAGGGACAAAGGGCAGATTTCTGCCTGTTCTAGTACTTGTGGGGCATGATCCCCCCACCCTGCACTGAGGCCACTATTCCTGCCTCCTGTAGTTCCTCCCGGGTAGCCTCTCTCGCAGGGGCTGTAACAGTGGATCGCCAGCTTACAACATCCACTGGCAGTGGTGGGTACAGTGTTTTTTCAGGATAGGGTGGTTGAGGTGTCTCCTTCAGCTCCATTAGTGGGGCGGATGGTCTGGGGTCCCCAAGTCCATTGCCCCCATGTTTACATTGATACAATTCCTCCTCTAAGTCTCCTACTCTCCCCAGCAGTTCATCCCTCTCTCTCCGGATTGCCTCACAAGACTCCTCTGTCCATGCAGCGTCCCGTGCCTTCAAATCTGCCACCTCTACTGCTAACACAGATTTTTCTGTTAAAAATCTGCTGCTGATCTACAATCCCCACCAAATCCTTAATGTGTTGGAGGAGATCGACTTCCCTTTTTACCCAGTATGCCATCCCAGCACACAAACCTTGTAATATCATTCCCTTTTTCCTACATTCCTTTCCCTTGGGGTCTCCCAAAGCCTCCCCCATCTCCTTCTCAATCTCACCCCAGGTGGATCCCTGCACCTGGTATGGGCCCTGATTCTTCCTTATCCATTTGTTCAAAAAATCCATTACCCCAGCTTGCCAGAACCCGCAACTACCATCACAAGAGTTCGCCATACCCCCTCCAAGCAGCTGCACGGACTGTTGGGGAGGGGGACTTACAGGCACCACTCACCTATCCGATGCGATGTATCCAAGTCACGACACCAAGATGTTAGAGAGCTCATTCCTTCACTCTCACCCTTCACTGGTCCTTCTCACATGAACAGAGAGCAACAATACCCGAAGGCCGAAGGTGCAAACAATTCGATGTTTATTGGGGTGAACTTCCAGCAAGCTTAAATTCAAGTTCCTCTTCCTTATTTTCGAATCCCAACTTACTTCCTGTTTGCCCCTAATGTATATAGTAATATTTTCAGCTATACCTTAACCAATCATTCTACTGAAATTTACCTAACCAATCCTAACATATTGTAACATGATTAGCTAACCAATTATATCCCACCACCTTAATTAGTTTACACCTAGCAAAATTAATTATACAGCAGACAGAAACAATCACAGAACCAGACAGAGACCATGCAAATAAACATACAGAACAATACAGAAGTGAGGATTTTACAACTACCTCTATACAGACATAAGGGTTCTCCAGCTGTGTCTATTGGTAAGTGAGTTCTTACCAGACAGAAAACTATCAAACTAAATTTCTAGGCTCTTCCCTTTCTCTGGAGGTGATGGATCAAATCACCTTCCTAACAGCCCCAGATTGCCTTATTTCAATGTGACTAGTTTGGAATGTGAGGACGTGACCATACATTTCCCAGTTTATGGCTGCTAAAGAACCAGGCCTCAGACTGTCACAGTAAGAGAAGGCCACTACACAGACAGTGATTTTTTATTCTTTCTTTTATACCTCTATAACTAGCTAAGTGATAAGAATGCACCTAAATTCTTAAAGTATAGGCCTTTGCAGACAGGCCTGAATATCTATATCCTAACAGTTATGTCTGCCCTGCTGCCAGAAGGTGTCATTTCCAGCTGGAGTTGACACACCCACCACAAAAACAGAAGTGTAGCCATGGCACTGCATGCAGCAGGAGGGGCAGCAATCCCGTCCAAGACCCAAGATCCTTACTTGGTGCCGCTGGCCTGTCCCATGCTTGGGCCACTGCAGTTGTGCGATATCTTTAGTGTGTTATGGCTCCTCACGCTGGAAATTATACCCCCGGCTGCAGTGAAGGCATATCCTGAGCTACTTACAGCTGCTTTAGCCACAGCCATGAGCGCTGAGTGGTGCACATGCTGCACCGAGCCAGGAATAGCTCTGGCAGGCATGGTCTTAGCGATACTTCACTGAGAGATCTGCTCCTGCTCAGTTTGCTCTTGGGAGGGATAATTGGCTGCCGACCTATGCTAGCACTCACACACTGGTCAGCTACTCTGGGCAAACTTGCAGGGAGAGGGGGAGTCAAATCTGCACCCACTTCCCAAACCGTCTTTTACTGGGGAAGGAGCAAGGAGACAAACAGCCCTGCTTATTCTCCTGTGCCTGGGCCCAAGGTCTGTGTATCCTAAGTGGAGAGTAAGGGCCGTTCTTTGTGCCCCACTTGGGGATATACCACCTATGTACAATCAAGCCTTTAATAAGCAGCCTCTTTCCAGCCTACACCTTGTTCATTCGTAAATTACCTTTTCAATGGGTTTAGCTAATGAATTCTGATACTTGGCTTCTTGGATCCAAAATAACCTTTGGTGTATGGCTCTTGCCACTGCAGTAGTGCAAGGCCTCTCTTCGTAGCCTCATTAACGACCTCCCAACAGCAGTTACATGGCCATTCCCTCTATGGGGTTGCACAGCCTAGATTTCTCTCCATTGTCCTTGATCACAGAATGGAACCCATCCCCACACTGGACTGGTTTGGAAAGAAGTAAATCCCCAGGAAAGGGAAATAATTCTTTAGTGCGGTCCCGGAACTTTGGACTGGGTGGTATCTCACGGAGAAATTAAAGGAACATAGCTGTACAGAAGGAAAATCTTCCAGTAACTTGCTGGCAGAGCTGGGAACAGAACTTGTGCTTCCTGCTGCCAGGTCCTGTGCTCTCACTCCAAGACTGCCCTACACCCCAGCAGGAGTTGGCAGCTGATGGTAAAGAAACTGGCTTAGAAGTGTGTGCACTGCACTGCTCACTGCAAATACTCCAGCTGTTAATGGCTCTGGCTGTGCAGTGCTCTACATGTGCTGGCGTTTGTTCCCCTGCAGCCCTGAAGGTGATCCTCGTGTGCTTTGAGCGCCAACTTGGCAGCCAGTGGTACTGGCTGAGCCTGCAAGTCAAAGAGATGGCCCTGCGCAAGGTGGGAGGGCTAGCGCTCTGGGACTTCCTGGATTTTATTGTTCGCACCCGGATCCCTATCTTTGTGCTTCTTCGGCCCTTCATTCAGTGCAAGGTAACACTGGCTTTCTCCCTAGTGTCAGCTGCTTCATTAGTTACTATTTTTAGGCAAGACACCCCACACTGCCTTGCAAGGAGAATGTGACATGGGCTTTGAGGGCAGCCGCATTCTTGGGGAGAAGAGTATTTTTGCATAGGAAATGACCCCTGACTCCTATGCTTTGTCTCGGAAGGATGGCTGGAGGCATTTCCGAGATCTTGGTTCGCTAGTAGACCTGTGTATGGACCCTCTTGCAGCTAAGGAGCATCCATCATGGTGAATTTTTAGGGGCAACTCAAAGAGTAAGTTATAATGATGGGAATTCTAATGCAGTGGATCCACAATGCCACACTGGTGCAGAATGAGACTCATCACCATCTCCTGAAATTCTCTTGGAACTTGGATAGTTAATGATGATGATGATGTTGATGTAATAATGGATATTAGAGTAGATATTATCCATCAGCTCAACCTCCACCATCCGGCTGGGTGATGGCTCTCTCAGGCAGACATTTGAGACAGTAAAGGAAGCCTCCAGCATTCCACAAGTCAGGAGGATTTCTCATGGGCCAGCATTCAAGGTGCTAACAGGGGAATCCTTACACATTGGGCAGGCATTTTACCTTGCATTGCCAGGGTCTTATCCCACAAGGCACTGAGCATCCCCTGACTTCAAAGGTAATTGCAGGAGCTTGGTCAACTCGTGGGATCAGAGCCTTAGAAAGGAGGTCACAAGTGGCCACTATTGAGGTGACTTTATATAAATTTGCTCAGCTTTGGGGCTAATGATTGTATTAATTTCAGATTAGTGGTTGCAGGTGTGTATGGAAAAATCTAAATGCTAGTCCCCCATAAACCCTGGCTTGCCAAATAATATGGTGAACCCTGGGATTGGTAGAGAGATCTCATAAACCAGCTATCCCCTCATGAATTAATCTTGCATGAGGGATCTTCTGCCATCAACTCAAAGGCCTGTCTATTTCCTGGATGGCCCAGTGGCAGAATGAGAAACATTTTAAAAGTGTTCAGGGGGACAGGCCAGAAGCCGTACACTTGCCCCACTCTTTCCCCTGGTTCTTAGCAGTAACTGTCAAGGGCCGTGGTGGGCACACACTGGAGATGGAAGGAGTGAGCTGCCATTCCCAGATACCCTGGTTAGTTCTCTGCCCCAACCAATGAGAGTACGTCTTCACTGCAGAGTTAGCCTGGATGATCAGCACCTGATTTAGCCTAGCCCGGGTGTAAGTAGCCAAGCTGCATGGCACCACCCACATTACTGTGTGGTCACTCGTGCTGCACTCACCCTGGTGTGTTGCTGGGATTTCTGTGGGACAGCCCATGGTTCTTTGTGCTGCAATGATTCTCTCCCAGTGGATTGTGGGAGAACTTGTCTGTTTGTTTTGGCACATGATGGAGAAATTATGGGAAGGTGCTGGATGACTATTGGTACTCAAGTGGGTTAGCCTGCATACTCACTGCAAAAAGTGGGTGGGTTACCCACCTGCAAGAAAGCAGAACCAGGGTTTAACATTATAGCCCAGGATGGGCCAGTTAACCTGGGTTGAAAGCACCAACCTCAGGTCAAAGGTTTTTGTGTGTGGATGGGAGCTGGGTTAGGAGCAACGCCCAAATAAGAGCCCAGACTAACTCTGCAACGAACACAAGCCCTGAGAAACCAGGCCATTAGGGGGTTGTGTGGATCTGATGAACAGGATCCGGGATGGGTAGCATGATGTATCAAGAGAAGATTTTTTTAAACAGCGTTGTTGGTTGGGTCGGGGGGAGACCCTTGAACTGACTTTATCTGATGGGAAGCACCTTCCCACTTTGTATTGGCTTTGAGCCATAAGCCAACACAGCGCTTGATAATGGACAGGCAGTTGGTGTGCCCAGGCTGCTACTACTTACACTGACGTGTAGCTGGAGTCCCCATCATTGGAAGCCTTTAAAAATGAGTTGGACAAACACCTGTCAGGGTTGGTCTACTTGGTCCTGCCACAGCTCAGGAGTCTTGACTCGATGACCTCTCGAGGTCCCTTCCAGCCCCACCTTTCTATGATTGTAAGCTCTTTGGGGCAGGGACTGTCTCTTATTGTGTGTAAATGTATTGCTTAGCACAAGGAAGCCCTGATAGACTGCTAGTATATTAATAGCAACAGTGACTGGTTTCAATGTACATTGAGTCAGATATGCATATTCCAAAAAGCGGAGAGAGAATCTGCATGTTTGGTTGTGTTTTCATATGCAACTACAAAGCTCACCCCGAGCTAGATAACATCCCTCTGCTTGTTGCCTCAGCCTGTAGGTGTACAAGCAGCCAGGGGACTGTGATGCCAGGGCACTCACGAGCTAGTTGGAAAGGGACAGAATGTTGTTTCTCAGTGATACTGGAGTGGTCTTGTGCTAACAGGGGTTGTTATGCCTCTCTGTCAGCTGCTGGCCCAACCCGCAGAGAATCATGAGGAGATGACTGCCCGACAACATATCGCTGACCAGCTAGAGAGGCGCTTCATACCACGCCCTCTGTGCAAGAGCTCCCTCATCACAGAATTCAACAGCGAGCTCAAGATCCTGAAGGAGGCAGTGCACAGTGGGTCAGGTAAGGCTGTCCTGGGAGGAGGAGGATGCTCACATGCAGAGGAGAGAGGATTTCTTACCCCTTTGTGTGGATACATATGGCAAGAAACAATAATTTTGCGCATAGTATAGCCCTGTGTGTGAAACTTGATTTAATATATGGAAGCTTAAATGCATAAAAATATGCAGTTCTTCCTTCTACAACAAATACATGGAATTTTCAAAATGCACGTCATGAAACTGTTGTGACAGCTTCATCCTTTCTGCGGGGGTGCACTGGGGTACACAGCACACCAACAGTGGCAGGTGCTTTACACATGGTAATTTTTTTTTAAGTGAATTTTTTGCTTGCAAAAGGTGCTGGCCTGGCAGCCCTGGAAACTGAAGCCCCTTCTTTATGAAAAGACGAGGTACATCATACAGAGCTCCCCCGCACTGCCTCGTTAATGTGCCACAACACACTGAGGGCAACAGGGTTGGTATTCATGCCCTGTCAATCACTGCCCTGTCAGCTGAGACAGACAACAAAAGTGCAAATTACTACCCCTTGTAATGGCAGCCTTGTTACATTCACCTCTCCAGTAACTAAACTAAGAACACCATCTCACGTCTCATATGCCTTCACACAGCCGTCCGTCCGATGGTAACCTCTTTCAGTCACAGCAGACCAAAGTGCACTCTAACCAAGGCTGTAGAGGTGAAACTAGTTTTTTAACTCTAGATAGTCTCAGCTCCCCTCTTTCAGGATTAGCTACTTGTTTATCAGCAGCAGATATTTCTTTTCTTTTCTTTTCTTCCCTGTGAAAGGACAGCTGAGCATTTTTTGGCCCAAATCTATGCCCTTGTAATCAACAGTAAAACTCCTGACCGTTCATAAGGTGGCCACTTCTGCAAACTTTCTCCTTTGCTGTGTACATTTGCTGCCACTAGAGAGCAGTCATTACTTCCAGATTGTGGAAACTTTATATCGAGTACTTTGTTCTTAGAAAGTAGCTCCACTTGTTTTGCCCCATAATAATGTGCCTTGCTTGCTAAACCTTGCAGAGGGGCAGTGAATATGGCAGTATGGCTCACGGGGAAAATCGGAGGACATAAGAAATCCTTGCAGTGACAAAAGTTTCTTACAGGCTAGCTGAGCTAGTGCAGTTGTATTGATCTGGTGTCAAGCAGAAGCAGTGGTAGAGTTCTCTTTCACAGCTGCTGCAGAAGGCCATTCGGCCCTCTGACTTTCCCACTTCTCTTGCCTTTCCCATAAACCCAGGCTGAGGAAGATGCCCTCGCCCTACTGGGAACAATATTTCTTTCAGCATCGGAACTGACTTGGCTTTGTTTTTCCCACTCTGTGCAGCCTACCAAGGGAAGACCTCCATCAGCACCGTGGGCACTTCCACCTCTGCTTACCGCCTCAGCCTCGCTACCATGTCCCGCTCCAACACAGGCACCGGCACCGTCTGGGAGCAGGACAGCGAGCCTTCCCATCAGGCTTCGCAGGACACTCTGAGCCGCACGGATGAGGAGGATGAAGAAAGTATGTGGCTGCCGGGGCAGGATCAGAGTACAGTAGCAGCCCCTTGTTGCCTAGACCCAGCTCTGCTGTACAGGCAGAAGGGGGTGTTGTTTTGAGCAGTAGAATGATCAGGGACTCTTTACTGGATGAGTCCTTAATGCTACAAGCCCTTGCTCTGTGTACGGCTGGGAGGAAAAGACTGTTGCTCTCCAGCACACGTGAGAACAGAGGGTACATGTGGGCACACGGTTCAGCGTTAGGGGTGGTCGCCATACTGTGCAGTTTTTAATGTCAAGTCCTCACATGCCTCTTTCCATACTCTTGAGCACAGGGCTGAGGAACGGTAGGGTGCAGGTGTAGACCATAAGTAAAGCAGAAGAGACACGGGCAGTCCTCACAATGCTGATAAGGCATTTAGCTAAACGGTCCCCTCTTTGGCCTTAATCCTGCTATTAGGCAGGAGCAATTTGGTGGCTATGTAGCAAGCATCGCATTGCAGCAGTATCAGCTTGCTATGCACTTCCTGCTCACCTCTGAACCACAGGCTCCTACGTGTACCTGTACCTGCACTAGGTATGCTCAAGCCACGGCTAGTGTCTGTGCTGATTGGGATGTCTGACCTACTCAAGCATTTGTGAGTATTTTGTAATACATTAGCTGATCAACAGAGGACATCAAGCCTTAAGACTTCTGTCAGCCAATATTCCACTCCTTTATGCCCAGTGATAAGGGCAGAAAAGGTTCTGAGTTGTATGAAACATCCTGGTGTCTCTTTGCAGAAACGGTTTAGTATTTTATGGCTTGTGTGGATTTGCACAGTCCGAATTTCACTTTGAGTTTGAAGGGAAGCTCATTGAAACCACTGAGTTTGCCTGAATTAAGTTTTGATATCAGAAACTTCCAAGTTTTGCCTGGTTTCTTTCAAAACCATCAGCCAGGAGCCCCTCTCATCTCTATCCAGGAGGCTTGGGCTTCCCACTCCTGTAGCTTTTATTGTCTTCTGGTGGTACAGAGGTTGTCCTAATGGCTTGAAACCCTTGCCACTCACTTTTGGTGCTTGGGGACAACTGCCTATTCCCAGAAAATGTCAGACATGAGAGAGGCAATGGCCCTAGAAGATGAAAAAGTGCATGGGCTTGTCATGTGGAGAAGGTGTCCCTAACAGAGTGCTCCTCCTGAAACTTGATGCATATGGATTTATTACAAAACATTGCACAGCTTGTGTCCTGGTTTCTACACACTGTAGTTGGTGACTGATATCTTCTGGTGACAGTCTTGGATTCATTACAAGTGACTGCAAGCTGTGAGGAGTAGACATCTTCCTGTTTGCCTAGCCCAGTAAAGATTCTAGAGCCAGCACTGTTCCACCCTAGTCTGATTTAAAGCTGGCTGACATGCCAAAAGAAGCATGAGAGAGCCACCAAAATAACCCAAAGAAATTAACCTAAATTCTCCAGGGAAAATTAATTCTAAAAGAGAAGATATTAAGGCAGTTTAGTTAATGGCATGTCGGAGGAACAACATGCAGCATGAACCTTTCCATAAGCAGTATTTAAACTACTTGTTGGGTTGAAAATACTAGCAGGTCATAAATGATCATTTGATTAAAAGAATCCTCCAATGTTATAGGAAAGTTATTGTATTTGTGTTACAAATCCACATTTTTATCAAATGCGGCAGCATTGGTATCGCATTCAAATTCACATAATGAAATGCAGCAAAACTTCCACATCTTGGTGTTCATAAGAAGAAATTAAAACTCAAACAGCTTTCAGGTTCTCTTGGGATGTAAGTGAAAATATAGGTAGTACTGGGTTTATTTTTGAATGATACATGTCCTCTTTAAATGCAACTACAATATAAATATGCAATCTTTTTTTCCTAGAAACAGGAATTTATCAGAATATATTCACCGACAGATTATCCCAACATATCAAAATTAGAGCTAGTTAAAAAAGGGAGGATAGAAATATTACATGAAAATTTCTCCAGTTTCTATTTTGAAATGTAAAAAAAAAATTAAATACAGAAAAATTTCAATGAATTTGTCCTCTGTTTTCAGACTAGGTATAGACTTGGTCAGGTTTTTTTAATTTCAAAATTTTGTTGAAAATTTCAACCAGCTCTAATCAAAATCAAGCATATGTGACAGACTTATTTTGCGTAAGTTCACCTATATTTTTATGAATATAAGATCAGCATTTTGAGAAAATACTGCATTTTGCAAGTTAGACACTGTTGAGTCTGTACATCTCTTCCTCTTTCCTTTCATCTTGTAATAAGGTTGATTTTTCTGGATCTTGAAATGTATTAATTTTTTTATGAGCAAAATGTCCCATTATAGTTTTCATTCTCAAGAGGCATCATATTTTGTTGGACAACTTAAAAATAATAATTGTACTGTAGTAGCACCTAAACGCCCTGAACTCATTGTCCAAAACAATGTACAAATATATAACAGAGAGAGGGTCTCTTCTCCAAAGGGCCTGCAGTCTAAAGCCCTGAACTTGCAAACATTTATGCACATGTTTTACTTTACTATGGCTACGTGTGGTAGAAAAGTTAAGCAGATGCACACATTTGCAGTGTTGGACCTGAG
Source organism: Gopherus flavomarginatus (assembly GCF_025201925.1). NCBI lineage: Eukaryota > Metazoa > Chordata > Testudines > Testudinidae > Gopherus > Gopherus flavomarginatus. The sequence goes on along the minus strand of NC_066626.1, from coordinate 17,096,756 downwards.
TGAATTAGAGAGTTCTGCGTGCACTAGGCATGAATATGGGACGGGATCTGGAATTACGTGGAAAGTTTTAAATGTGTCATTGGGGTTTTGGATGAATTTTTTTCTTTTTTGGTCTCTTTCCTATGTCCTTTCTAGATGACTCAGTGAGCATGCCCAGTGTGGTAAGTGAACAGGAAGCCTACCTTATGGGTGCCATTGGGAGGCGGCGGTTCTCCAGCCATATCTCCAGCATGTCTGCACCTCAGGCTGAGGTGGGCATGTTACCCAGCCAAAGGTAACAACATGTGCTTTTCACCTTTCCCACTCTGTTCTCCAGAGCAGACATTCCAAAGGTATAGTGTGTGTAACTCAGACACAGTCGCAGGGTGAGGGTGGTAAATTCAGCACCCGAGTACTAAAAGGCTAATCCTCCACCTGCAGTGCTTGCTCATTTGAGTAGTCCCATTGATGTCAGTGCAAGTACTTGCCACAGGTTAGAACACAACAATTCTTCAATACAATGTGTAAGGCATAACTTCCATGAGAGCCACATTTCATTGTTAGAAAAGTTCCCGTCAGAAACTGACAGCATCTTTATTGTTTCTCTGCTAATGCCATGCCTGTTGATGTGGATTTCAAAGATAGAGGCATGATTTCAGGGTGCAGAGTACACTTAGAGGTTTCATTCTGAGCCAGAGTCCTGCATACAGCACTTAAAATGACTAGGGAGAAATCCCAGCGTGCGGGGAAAGTTGCCTCAGTACAATCGCAACCCCCAAGTCAGAACAAAAATTAGTTTTCCTCTGGACATTAGTTAATGGCAGAAAGAGAAGTGGGATTATTCTAAATCAGAAACTTCTCTGTCTGCTAGAGCTAATCTTGGATGCCTCTTTTTAGAGTGAGAGAGAAAGAGAGAGAGGATTTGGCTTTGTACATTGCACTCATTAGTCAGGTGCGTGACATAGAAGCCAATGAACAAGAGATTTTTCCAATTAAATTGTTATTTTTCAGTAAACAATGTTTATTTCTTATTTATATGTCATATAGATTTGCAAAGAGCTCTGATAAAGGGTCAATATATAGATTCATTTATGTCATTTTTTATAATCTTGAAAATGTGAAATCTGCATTATCTTATGACTGGCCATTGTCCCTTTGCTCAGCCTTGTTTGTAATTCAGTTAGAAATCCCTCAGTGTATGGGGCATGTAACAGTTAAAAGGAACAGCTATAGTATATACTGGCAATGATAGGGGAGGTAATTGCTGAACTAGAAGCCACTCCAATTGTATCCCAGAGTTGCATAAAAGGTACTTGGGAGGACATCTTTAAATTCATTTCATTCCATTTTCTTAATGTCTTTACAATAAGTATATTTTACTGTAATTTTTTTCCTGTGGGCTGTGGTGCTCTTTAATTAGTGATGCTGAGAACAATAATGAAGTTTAATTGCAATATAGATTTGGACTCTTAGCCTTTTTAAGCATGAAATCTACTGTGTAGGGTAGATACTTCATTGGCCCAGCAAGCATAATCCTTGTTCTCAACCGCATACCCATTTTCGTCATGGATGAGCAATGGTATCTGGGATTTTTTGAGTGTATTACACATGTAAACTAATAAATGAACTAATAAATGTATAGTAATATTATTGCTTTCCTGCTGGTAATCCACCAGACTTCTTTCTATCTTTCATATTTCACATATAAGGGAACAGAATGGAATACTGCTAGTTGTTCCTGCTTGATGGGGGAAGTAGGCAGCAGCTGAGGGGGTGTGATTGGGTACAGATTTGCCAGTATACATTCCAGCTGTTTACTTACAGTTTCATTGCAATGCAAGATCATGCTTTCCAGCAGTTTGGCCTTTTAATGGCATCAGAACTAGAATGTTGTTCTACAGCTCATGTTAAGTGGATTAGCCAAAATAAGTGAACTGATGGGGTGGTGGTAGGGGGAAGATCTTAAATGAAACTGAAAGTAAATAGATTACAATAAAAGGAAATACAGGCAGCAAAATGGTTTGAAAACTTTCTAACCCCATCCTCCCCACCCCTTATTTGCATTAGAATCACACCTCAGTGAGGTTCTTAGCTCATGCAATGTATTGTATAGATTTGGAGGTCTCCATGTATCATAGCCTCCATTTGTAAATTGCTCCTTTTATCCAGAATTTGATTGATCAGATGTTCCTCTTTCAATGCTTTGAGTCATATGTTCTGATGAGCCAGTGCAAGACCAAATGATTTTACCGTCCGCCTTTTCCTTTCTTATTCCGTTGATATTTTTTTCTTGAAAACAGAGACAATTGCATGCTTTTTGCATTTTCTTTCCCTAAATGCTTCATCTCCCTGCCCCTCCTGCAGTGAACCTAATGTCCTCGATGACTCCCAGGGCCTGGCCGCTGAGGGCAGCCTCTCTAGGTACAGTGTCAACACTACCTGTCTGTCAGTGTCTGTGCTGGGAAATAATCAGTTCCCTATATCCTCTGTCTCTCTTCCTCACCCTTTGTTTCTCTTTCCATGTCTGTCTCTTGTTGTTCATCGATACTCAGGCCTGCAAGTCAAAGGTGTAGTAACCCGACTTCAGTTTTCAGCGTTGATTGCCAACAGTTTTTAATTCCTAACAACTGAGGGAATTAAAAAAAGAAAAATCTTGCCAAGAAAAAATATTTATCTGCCTGTTGTGGATTTTTCCATTGCTAGCTATTGCTCTGAAGAGCTAAGAAAGAAGCGTTATTATCATCATCGCATTAAATGTAACCTTTTATGAGCCCCAGTGAGGATCTCACAATATCACCATCAAGAAACACTTTAATCATTATTATTTTCTTTAGTATTCATTAATAATACAGATCCTGATAAGCTGTGTTAAATACAGGTTCCTCTGAGTGCCTTTATGGGAATCCCCACTTATTACAAAGTGGTAGCATTCTACAAACACTAGCCTTACAGCTTTCAGGCAAATACTATTCATCCTTATTTAAAATTGCCCTGACAGCCTGACAGTCCAAGCTTTGCAACTAGTGTTTCTTGTGAACAGGAGAGCTTAACAAATAGTGTTATTACTCTGCCTTTAATATACGTTGGTTGTAAGATTTTTAAAAGGAGGACTGCACCTTTAACAGTCAGCTCAGCCATGTTAATCATTCTTCCTGGTGTACTAATACCTCTCAACTGATCCTCATGAGGTGGGAAAGCTCTCACTCATCACAAACTCCTTATTTCATTCTGGGAGAGCATTCCCACATTCTGGGAGAATACAGGCTGCTCCCTTAAGTATACCACATCTCTCTCTGTTGTTTTATCACTCTTGCTTAAAGATGAGGATGTGTTTAGAGGTATTCTTGTGAGTTAATTTTGTTTTATTTGAGATTTCTCCAGTTTTATTTTAATATTGAAAAATGGGAAATGAAGTCTGTTGTTGGATGTGTCATTTAGATCAACCCCATGATTCATGGTGTCACTTGTGTTTGTGTGCCCTGCCTTGATCAGTCTCTGATTGGTGGTAATGTGGAAGGTGTTGTAAAGAAAAGACATTGTCCTTTGGCCGTGGCAGGGATGTTACTGTATAGCAAAATGTATTATTCTGTGCAAAAAAGATCATGAAGAACCCAGTCTTCTTGAGAGGCAACTGAGCAATAGTTCAGAAGCCTAGAAAAAAAACAAACAAAAATTTCTCTGTAGAGGAAGTTAAATGCATTCATTTTATTAGTGTGAAAACCTGATTACCTTTGGCAGATGACCTGCAGATTGAGTCACATCCTAATGTTGGTTGTGAAATGTCTTGACTCTGATAAATGGGGGTCAGACTACACAGCAACTCTTGGTGACAAGTCCAGGAGTTTTATGACAGCTGAGCCAGCTGACAAGATCAATGTCAAAATAATTCATATTGATCTCTGAAGTCTAAACATATGCACAGTGAGTTCCGTTAGCTACTAGTGCCTCAACCTTTGCCCAGAACAGGACTTTGTATCTCCTGTACGGCGCTGTGTTACAGAGTTTCTGTAAAGGAGAAGATCAGTTGGCATGTTTGGTGAGGTAGATTTCTACAGCGAGACTATTTCTGATTGGGGTTTCTTATTTTTGGAAGACACAGTCATAGACTTCTTTGTTTTAAAAAAGTGACACTTTTATTCCGCAGAACCGTAAAAAAGACTCAAGATAATTAACCTGATCTCTGTGAAAAGGCTACAATTATAGTTCTGTATAAGATGAAAAAGAGCAACATTTTAGCTGTATTGTGTGTTCTTAAATGTGCAAATTGCATTCCTTCTGTAAAGGAGAGAAGCAATAGAACAGAGAGATAGTATAGCAGCTTACTGAGATCATTGTTGTAGCAGAGAATAAATACATTCTTCAATTCAGGAACACTAGTTTAAATAAAACAGGCCAAGATTTTTCTTTAGCTATCTCTGATCTTCACTAGAGCACAGGCATAAAAACTGCTTAGGGTAGCTTACTGAATTCAGAAGCTGATATTTAGTCACAATTGATGGAGTGAAACAAACAAAGAATAGAACACTATGGAAACCAGGAATTTCAAATAAATGAAAAGAACAATAATAAAGACAACAATAAAGTCTTTTTTCTTTTGTGCTTGTACCAGTTAGTTACATAGGTAACATTCAGGTTCCCGAGATATACAGAAAGGGTGGGGAGGGAATTTTATTTAGCATCATGATTTGTTGCAGTTATAACTTGAAAAAAGATGGGAAGATTTTCCCAAAGCACAAGGGAAAAGAGAATGAGAACTTCCTATAATTGAAAGCTGATCCACAAAAAAATTCCATTTCAACATTTCTAATTATGCTTGTTTTAAATTAATCATGATCCGTAAGGAAAAGTAGAGCAAATAATATCAACAGGGCAAGCGTGGAGGAAATTTGACAATCTGTTGAAATCCCAGGCCTGGTGTCTTGAGAAGTTCAGCAGGTGCATTCTACCTGGATGTTATCTGAAGGCCTGGCAGCCACTAAAGTCCATTTAGTACAGTTTAACAACTATTTGCTTGCTTTTTCTGGTTTTTGTTCTCCCTCCCCCCTCACTTTTATTTGTTGCATTATTTCTTGTTATTCATTAAAATAACTTATCATAAATGCCAGCCTGGCAATGCTTACTCCAGTACGTCCTGTGTGGTATGAAATTTTACACTGGCCTGACATTTGTTGTATGGTTGGCAATCATTTTTCATTAACAGCTTGTTTGTTTGTCTGTCTCTGTGCTAACCATGTAACATGATTATGGGGACATGGCCCCTTGTCATAGGTATCCAGTAGGTGACAGAGGAGCACTCTTGATGGACAGGCAAGTTTACAAGTGTGTTCTGCTCCAGCAGATCAGGTTTATGTGCTCCAACAAAAATCCTCTAGTAGATGCCAGGTTCACAGGAGAAGTAGAATAAACTATGTCATGTGAAAATGGCATTGGATTTGATTCAAAGCAGTTCAGTAGCATCTCCACAAACTGACCTCCCAAGTATAATGATTGCTCCAAACCAAGAACAAAATAACAGTGCACACTTGGTCCTGTTTACTAGACAATCAGAGGCAGAAAAGAAGGGGAGGGTACTTCCAGAGTCAACAGACCCTTTGGAACTAATTTTCACTGAAACCAGGTTGTTGTTGCTATTCTGGAGAAGGAAAAAACAACCATAATGGAATCATAACTATTTCAGGAAATTCAGTCACTCATCTTACACTTACACTCTTTCTCTCTCTCTCTCAAAATGTGGGGTGAATCTGAGTATATAGGACAGTAAAAAGGATGGGGCAGGGCCCTGTGCAGGTTTTTCTGCCAAATTCCACTGTTCACACTCCCCCATCTTTTACCTCCAATCTGCTGTTCACTAAACTCATTTCATATCTGATGTAAGTGAGGTTTAAACCCAGGCCAACAGAGAGGAAAAGCAACTGAATCCAACCTTTCTGTCACTCATCTCTTTGTTTGTCTTTAATGCACAGATTAGTCCATGGAAATCATTTTTTCCTCATGTCTAACATACATGCAGTATGGTAACATCACACTCACAAGTATAATGAATTATGTTTACCTAATAAGTGTTTTAAAGTGTTTTCTTTATGTTTGCTTTTTGACATGCTTGTTCCATTGCTGTAATAGATTAATTACATTGAACATAATTTTAGTCATTCTGACAGAGGTCGGTCTCCCCACTCATAGAACTAAACATCATCATCTTTCCTCAGAAATTATAACAACAATCTTACCATAACTCAATGATATTTAGCCACTGAGTTGAACAGAAACTTTTTATTGCACCATTTTAAATATATATTCTGAAACAAATTGAGGTTCAGTATTCTATTTAAAGAAAGTATTTACATGTTAATATCTATCTCTGCATCTCTAAATATTTCCCAAGTACCGAAGTAATTCTAGAAACAGAAAATTAACAGAATGTGTACATATAATGTCATGCTGTCTGGATTTCTTATGTGAGGAAAAATGTAAATTCAGCCTGTTTGCCTTGATACCCTTGAGGATGTATCACTTTTGGAGTCTACTGCAGTCTAAGCAGTTGTATGTGCTGTAGGGCCATTGTCTGGGTCAAGAATGTAATGCTGACAGCTAGAAGTAGCTTGTGGGATCATGCAGTTCATAGGGGCACAGTCTCCTCTTGACATTTAGAATGTTTAATTGTAAATGAGATTGCACTGTGATGAGTATTTGCTCTAGGGGATGGTGATCTCTTTTGAAAGGGTTGTTCAAGAGAGAAAGGACCCAAATATACATTATTTTCTGGTGTTGAGCTAAACCAGTCTCCTGGCCATGCTGTTGTAATAAACCCACAGAAGTATTAGCTTTGTCTTTTTCTCCTCCAGTCCTGGTAAAGCTCTGTGTCAAATCACACCTCCCTAGAGGCTCTGACCTCTTTCCAAGAAAGATCCAAGAAAGGCTCAGAAAACTGAGAAGAAAGAGAATGTTCTTTTTCTTAGATTAAGACATGCCAATGCCAGAACGTACTGCACTACTGAATATTTAGCAGTGCATACTAAATAATCTTAGAAGCTGCTTAATTGGGATGCATGCCTTAATGGTTCGGATTTGTCCCAAGTAGGCAGCTGTCCCTTTGGAAAGAAGTTCATCTGAGTGTTACTTACCATGGCAACCATACCTGTCTCAGATGCAGCTCACTCAATTAAAACATTTGTGATCATTGCCTGCTAATAAGTAACCCAACTTGTGCTTGAGCTGGGAGGAATAATACAGTATTGTGAAAGGGACTGAGGGGAAGAACAATCTGCTACATATATCAGGTTAACAGAGGAATTAGTTGAACAGTAACATAGACTACTTTACAGCATTTAGCAGTTTCTTTTATTGTTACAGTGCCTTTACTTTTAACTTTTAGTTATTCAGATTTCATTGACAACCTATTAAGTCCTAAAAGAATACTATAGATTTGTTTTCATATTTAATTGCATTTATTTTGCTCATTAGCCACAAAGAGACTTGAGGCTGCAAACATGCCAAATGCACCCTGTTTGCATAAGTCATGCACCCTTTATGTGAGTGGAAGCTTTGTCAGTTGTGTTCCTTTTTCATTTTTGTTTATTTAAATGACATTGAAACCAAAAGACAAAACTGAGGTGAGGCTTTGGAATCCAATTGGGAGAAATAAGCCTGTGTAATTACCCTCCCCAAAAAACAAACGGAGATAATAAAATGGCGATCTTGCCTTTTGTCTGTGGAGGCCAGTGTGACAAAGGACGCAGAGAGGTGGGTATTGCAGAATGGGATGCATCAATCAATGACTGAAAACTGAAACTCTCAGTTTTTACAGCTCTGTGCTACCTGTGCGTGGCCTAATTCTGAATGCCATGATTCCTACTCTCATTCCCTTCCCAAACCGTGGAAGCTGCAACCCAACAGATCCTTTCCCCCATCCTTCAAAGATGATGCTTCTGTCTTTGAAGTGACTGTGCCATTAGTGTTTTTTAGTCATGATTGCCAGGGATTATTCTAATCAGCCACTGTACTTCTATGGTTGTGCTAATAGTGTCAACACTTAACAGGGTAGCGAGTGTGCAGAGTGAACCTGGACAACAGAATCTTCTTCTTCAGCAACCATTAGGAAGGAAGAGAGGCCTCCGGCAGGTAAGATCACAGGAAGAAGTGAACATGACAGTTTCAATTTGTTGCAGTCCATTTACTGCTGAGATCTTCTATCTTCTGTTCCCCTTGCCCAGAATGTATTACAGCATCACAATCCTCTGAATTAGCAGGAAGTGCTTGGGCAAGCTGAACCATTCAGGTCTGCCAAACCACCAAGCCAGAAGTTATGCTTCATTTCAAATCCCCAAATCCTTTCCTGAATAGCTATATTATTTGAGCAAAGGTCACTGCATTAAAATTGAATTGGTATCAAATGCATTATTTCATCACCTGCTTTTATACTACACCGATGTCTAAATTAAAGATGCCAAAAAGAAAAATTGGTGGCTATACATAGAATGGCATAAATGATATGACTTAGTCACATAAAGGTGAATGTTTCAGTTGTACACTGGTGTCTCCTTGGTCTAACTTTACTCTGCTTTGTGTGCCTTAGCTGCGAAGACCTCTTCTCTCACGTCAGAAGACCCAAACTGAACCTCGTAGCTGTCACGGGGCTCGACTTTCAACTACTCGTCGAAGTATACAGCCAAAAACAAAACCAAGTGGTGAGGCAACTTCTGCTTTTCCACAGCTAGCATCTAATATTTTAAAGTACGAGCTACTACGTTTTGTTTTTCCTTCTAAGACAGGTTACTGTGTGAAGTGTACATAGGTATGCTTTCTGTAGACTGTTCTCAAGAGAAGTTCTGGGTAGTTTGGGGGGATTGGTAATGGGATGCATAGCCTTTTATCAGTTCATGTCTAGCCCCGGTAGGTAGCAATTGGCAATTATCAGCCAGTTGCTTTTCAGTAGTCCATGTGATGTGAATTTTAGTTGTTTCAGTCTAATTTCTGGAGGAGAGACACCACTTCAGAAAAAAATACTTTCACAAAATTGGCAGTTTCTCCAAAGGCCCACATCTGAATGGACACAGACATTGAATTATCTTCCCACCCACAGAAAGAGGATTAAAGAGTCAGGTGTCTTCCACTGAGAATGCCCTGTCAACAGCACTGAGATGTGCAACTCTAGAGATTGCTAGTGAGAATGCCTCTGCCAACATCTGGTGTCCTAGCAGAACACAGAAAGAGAAAGTTTCTCCAATAGTGAGGACCGAAACTATACACGGCTTTAAAGACTGAATGTAGAAGCAAATAGGGGAACCAATTCAGTCTTTGGCATACTGGTGCTATGTTCTTTTTGTGCCTAACATTGCTAATTAGGGCATACAGTTGTTGAATTCTGCACTTCCTGAAGCATCCACGTGGTTTTCAAGGGAAGCCTGTGTGGAGCACGTTGGTTACTGATCTAGCAGGCAGCACTTTTCCTTGAGTTAGTGAAGGAGGATGGTCCTAAGAGGAGCAGTGCTGCAGGAGATGTGCTACAAGCTAAATCTTTGGCCGTAATTAAAAACAAGAGCAAGGATATTAACTTTAATGGATACATTTCAGTGTAGGTAACTATATTTTGCCTGCTCTTTACTCCCGCTTGGTGGCTGCCTAGATAAGGCTCAGAAATAGGAGTCAAAAGCCCTGGATTATGTTCTCAGGTCTAGTACAGACTTCCTATCCAGCCTTTGGCAAGTCACTTAACCATTTGTGCCACAGTTTCCTCATCTAAATGAGGATAATAATAGCTAACTCACATGGCAGTTATGAATATATGTAAATCACTTTGGGCTGAAAGACACCATATAAACATAAAAGCATTTGTTATATTCTGATATTTTTTTCTAAATTGGAGTAATTTTGTATTTATCTTTCCCCACGTTCTGGTGCTGCAGTGGATCAAAAGCGATCAGTGACTTTCACGGAAACTCAGCCAGAGGCAACAACATCTTTAGCAACAGATGCCACACCGGTCCCAGCCCAGCAACCTAGCTGCAGCAGGAGCAGCCCTGCAGAAGTCAGCAAGCCGGAAGATGTGACTAAACCAGTGCTGACCTCCTCACCTGCCACTGTTGTCGCTGATCTCCATAGCCAAACCACCAGCCAGGTAACCCATCTGACAAGTCAGAAAGTAGGTTAGCTGCTCCAATCTCTAGTGGGTACATGCATATGCAGTGCCTCTCTACTTAGTGATTTAAGCTGCTGAAAAAATAGTGAAAATGGCTAACAATCTCACTTGTGGCTGTAAAACGAAGTGGTTGGTGTGTGAAGACTGCAGAGTCTGTTTTCTTTACAGTGAGGTGGCTGCCCATGCCACTTCTTGTTTAAATTGCTAGCTTCCAGATTTTTGTGTTGATTCTCTTTCCTTCCACTTCTGTTAGCACTTCACTACTGCATGTCCTTAGCTTGACTGATCCTGTATCTTCCTCCTCCAGTCTGTATAGATCTTTTCTTTCAAATCTTTCTACATCAGTGAAAATTTTAATTCAGCTCTCTTCTCTATTACTTTGGTTTCTGAGGAATGATCTGTGGTGGGGGTTGGCGTAGGGTAGACTGATGCATCAGTATGGAAGGATTCCTACCAAAAACACATGGCTGCAGTAGCAAAGGTACCAGACTTTTGAGTATGTCAACACTGTAATCAGGGTGTGTGATTGCAGCATGTGTAGACGTATCTGAGTTAATGTTAATCTAGCTAGCATGAGTGCCAGTAGCACTGGAGTCATGGCACATGGGCTTCAGCACAGACTAGCCACCTAAGTAAGTACCCAGGGTCCAGGACAGAGTTGTACAGTGCAGGCTGAGACTCATGCCACTACACTTTCACTGCTATTGGTACTCACACTAGCTAGAGTAAATCATATATCTAATTGCAGTAGGGTACCTTTAGAAAGAAGCTCTTTGTTGTGCACTGACTGCTGGAAAAAGTAGGTGTTAAACCCAGAATTTGGAGCCAGCCCAATGAGACACAGGTCTCTTTTCTGATGTCTTTTTACTGGTTCACCAGTGGGACACATCCTTGGCTATGAGCAGAAGAGACAGAAAAATCCATTTTGGAAAAGTTATGAAAAGAATTTCAAATTGCAGTGTCCTTTTAAGCAATGTTATCTTTGTAGTTTCTACTACAAATTCACCAGCCAGAAAAAAAATTAACTGTTTTTGCATAAAATTGTAGGGTTTTGTACCCTTTTAAACATTTCAAATAAACCAAGGGGCAGTTATGGTTTAGCCTTTATTAGTTAACAGATCTGAATATATTTTGCACACGTTGGTTTTTATTCTCCCCCCTACCCCCTTCTCTTCCCATGAGTTGGAGCCTGACCGCAACCTCTCCTTGATTTCAGAGTGAGGTGCTTCCCACTGAGAAGGAAAAAGAAACAGAGGAGGATTTGGAGCCTCGGCCAGCACAAGCACATAGTACCCCACCCACACAGCTCTCTGATACGGAGGACTTTGCAGGCCTTGAGACAACCAGCTTACTGCAACATGGAGACACTGTCCTTCACATCAGCGAGGACAATGGGATGGAGAATCCCCTCCTTACCAGCCACTTCAGCTTCACACATGTTGAGCTTGGTGAGACTGATGTTGACTTAGATGAGTCCCATGTTTAAATGTCAGGGAACTGCATTAGCATTCCCTAATGCTAATGGAGAGAGAATGTAGAGTCTTGGTAGAGAAACTGTATCTTCTCTATAGAGTTTCTTGATAACTACTGATGAACTAATCAGAAAGAGCACTTTATAGCCAGCAAGGGAAGATATCTAACAACCTATTTGCTATAGATTGGCAAATATGTTTTAGAAAACAAGCTAAGCCTTTTTGGCAAATCTAATTTGGTTCAGGGCAGACTGCAAAGACAAGAAGAGAATTCTAAAAAATTCTGCAGCTACATATCTGTTTTCCAAAATCTTGATCTGCCAGGAATCTACCGCTGTCTGTAGCTGCTCCAGTAAAATGCATTAGTTTAACATAGTAGACTGAAAAAACCCAACCTTTTTGAGGTTAGCCACTTTAACACTGCTCCCCCCGAAAGTTTATTTTTGTAATTTCAGAAGGGTTATGTAGTATCTGAATCCAAGACTCGCATGACTGAATATTAACAGTCAAAATGCTGACAATGAATATCGAACTAAAGATTGTTTTAAATAAACAGGCCTGTGATTGTGTTTTCTAATCCTCATAGCAATGGCACATACCATTGAATGATTAGAAAGATTTTTTTGGCACTGCAGACTTTAGCAGTGTTTACTTTTGTTTGCTGGTTTCATTGCACTCTGTAAGATAGTACCCTAGTGCTAGAAAAATAGTCACTCTGTGTAAAACTGAATACACTACATACTACAGAAAAGAATGCACATGCTGTGCTCAAGGGGAGTGGTCTGTAGATGACATAAATGGTACTATCTGTCCTGCTTAAATATATTAAGCAATTTATGTAAAAAACACAGCTAGAATGTGTGGACTTTCTAGTACAGGGCAACAACTTAATTGATGCAAATATCTACTCTGTATGCACTTGGAAATGTATATTTTAAGTAACGTATATAATCCATATTTTCACATTCCTGTAAACTAGGAATGGAAACTGCAGAGAATAGACCTGATGAAAGAATATATTTTCTGCACACTGAGATTGTATTTAAAAAGGCACCATTCTATGTGGGTATATGAATATGCACTAGTTATGACTCTGCATGTGTAGATATAAATGCATAATATTTATATGTATATCATGTCCCCTTTGGGAACTGACTGAAGTCATGGGTGAGTTATGTTCTGTGCTTCAGGATCATGGGATTAAACTGAAACAGGACTTGAGTCATTGACGTATGGGAAAGCTGCAGAATAGCTGTGAGGCATACTGTGAAGTTGCAAGCAACGTCCATATTTACGTGTGTTTGTATGTTCACATAAGACATTTTCAACTAACCTTGGTAGAATGAGATATTAGACCTTATAATTGTGGCATTATTTTGCATAGAAAAGTTATTTTTGATCACTTTTAAAGCTTTCTAAAATGTATTAGTTACGATATTTTTGACCTTTCAATTTGGACTCATGGTATTAAGACAACATGACTGTAAAGTTAAAATGATATGACCAAAAACAAAACAAAACCCACACCAAGCAACAACACCCAAGACCACCACTATATTTTTTTAAATAACGATTTTTTTCTAAAATCATTTTTTCTGTAAAACACTGGCATACACAGCCTATATGCTGGTCTGGTGCAGTATTACAAGTTTTATTGGCATTAATTTAGGATCAACTCCAGTACTGACTGGTGGCTTCAGTAATTTCAACCAATCAAACCTTTATACCTCACCATCATGTATCCTCTGCATATACATATGAGTCAATAGGAGCCTTGTGTGTGTACATCAGAGTACAGAAATGGGTCTTATATATTATTCGCGCTCTCTCTCTCTCTCACACACATACACATACACACACACACGTAAAACGGACACCTTAGCAACAACAAAATGTATTCTTTTCTCAAGCTTGTCTATTTAGGCCCCAGTCCAGAGGTGCTGAGCACTCTCTACTACTGTTGCCTTCATTGAGAGTTAAAGGCACTTTGCACCTCATAGCAAGCGCTAGTCACCTTGCAAGATTAAGCCCTTGCTGTACAGTGGGCAATCTTAAAGTGGTTTGTGGTCAAAAAAGTGTCTATGTTAAAATGGCACCTTGCTCAGCACAGATCATGGGTATTCTGAATGATAGCTGCTTATATCACTGACTTAAATATATCTGACTACTACTTACGTCTCTCAGCACTACAGACCCTGCACTGGATTCTTTCCTAGTGTTGGCATCATCAAAAGAATTAATTACATCCTGCATGTGGAATTGCTATTATTAACGATGACTCACAAATCAGAAAGAACACCGCTTCGCTTTCAGACCCCAGTCTGGGTTAACTGGCAGTTGGAGGGGGAAATATTTTACTCATAAACGAAGTAAATTTGATATAGAAATGACTGAGAGGAAATTAACATGAAACCCCATGTTGAATTTTGTAGTCACTTTTTCACTAATAATATACTTTAAAAGGAAGCATTTACATTAATGTGAGAGAGATGCCTTCCATATTCTAATTTAATTATAGAAAAATAACTGTGATTTACTACAATAAATTCAATATTTGTGATAAATGTTTCCATGAAGGTTGCCCACTGTTACAAGCTGAATCCATCTTAGGAAGCCATAGCAAGGACTAAAAATGCCTCTTTTTGAAATCCACCCTCCAACCAAACAAGTGCAGTGTATAAATGAAGATTATATTATTCAGGTGGCCCAGGAAAGGGCTATAATTTCATTAGGTAGTTATTAAGACAGGCTGATCAGTCTGTATACTTATAAATTTTACTTTCATATTGGTTGCACTTAATATTGTACTACTAAGGTGCATAAACATGTAATTTAGCAGAGTTTGTGCATTTTTCCAGTATCTCTATAAAGTGACTGGTATATTTCTGCTGTGAAGGAAAATTATGCTGCTTAATTAGTGTTAGAGGCCTTAAGTGCATGTCAAACGTCTGGCCCTTACAAATGTCTGTCAGTGTTTGGTTCTGTTGTGTTGCCTCAAAGTTTTAAACCAATTTGCAGTTGTCAAAAGGATTAAAGATAGAAAAGTCTGTTCACACTGATCATGTTCAACAAATAGTAATTAAAAGACAAGGCTCTGTTTAATCCTATTGTACAACATTAGACAAGTCTCCCTTTTTAAAAAGCACTATATCCTGCTATATGAGATTACTTTGCTCTGTTGCCAACAAAGTTTGTTATAATTTAATATGTTTATCTGTCATCTTTTAATATGTGCCTCGCTAGAACTTGCCATACATCCCTCCAGCCCCGCCTTTTAGAAAGGGGGGATCATTGTACTGAGAACTTCTGGTGTGATCCACTTGTTGTGTTCATTTGTGTCCTCTTAATATGACCTTAACTGTGCTGAATGTCTAGGTGTATTTATATGTACATGTATGTGCATAAGAATGTCACAGGATGTATTTGAAATAATACTATTGCCTAGATTTTTGAAGGAAAGATAATTGTATTCCAGAAGGAAAACATGATGTAGGTTTGAAACTGATCTTATCAATTTGTTTGGAAGTTCAAAAAACATCAAAACTAGAAACTCTTGTTGAGTTGAAACCCTAAAACCAAGTATAGGTTTATAAATGGTGTAGTTCCCTCCCAATCTCCAAATAAGGGCATTCTCTTTGAAATTTGAACAAATCTTAAGCTTTAACAAAAAGTGTTTTTTGACTTCCCATTACCAAAGAAATGTTTAGAGGGAAAGAAACAAAATATCAGAGAAGAAACCGATTACAATAGACCAACCTTCACAACCAAGTGGATATGTGATTTAAAATATTATCTCAGGGCAGTTAAGTAGGATATTACTTCTCATTTGCATTTTCTATTGTATTGGGAAGTAGTTAAGTCTTGCACTGAAGGGAAGGCAATCTTGCTGTGCCAAACAGAGAATAGAGTTTATTTGAAGCAAGTGAGATTTGAGGGCTTAAGGCAAATTCCTTACAGAGAACTGGATAAAAACATGTCAAGTTATATAATTTCCCCACATTACAACTGTAATTCATTTTCAGAATCAATGCAACTGGAGAACAAAAATTCCCATTAGTAAAAATGAAAGCCCTTTAAAAATAATTCGAAGGATTACAGACCGAAAATCTTATAGATCTAAAATGAGAAAACCATCTACTGTACTTCCCAAAAGTACCTAATAGCGAAGTCTGTGATGTATACCAAGTGACCAAAGACCAGGGATAAAATACAAATAATAGAAATGTCTGAATTATGTTTATGAAAGAGATTATAAGAGTTTAATGTTTGAATATGCACAAATAATAAAATATATCACAAATATTTAATGTGGTATGAGATTTTTGTTAGGCCTTACCATGGCTGCTACTTCCAGAGAGGGCCTCCATCTTTCCAAACTTTGTCTTTGCTGGAGCTGACATTCTCTAATAAGACTTTTCTTACTGCGATTCCCTCCAAATGCCCCACAGCTAACAACCAATGTGGTGTATTTGCCACGTTTGGAGTCCTGGCCATCATTTATTGCACTCATATTACGCTTCTGAATGGGTTACTTTGGAAATCAAGCTAATACTCCCCCTTTCTTTTATTTTCCCTAAACATTTGACTGTCTCTTCCTAAGCTGATGATAACCCATCATTCAGGTAGGTATATACCTCTGCTTTGGCCTACATGAGACACAAAGCTGGGTGAAAGCAGCTGGCTCGGCACGGTGCGCCAGAACTCAGGGAAGAGTGAGTTTAGCTGATGACAGTATCGCTGGAACTTGGGGACTCCCGCTGGCTGCGTTATGCCATGGAAGCCGCTACCTGACTTCCCCCCGGGCAGCAGCCCTGGGCAGGCGAGCTGCAGGTGTGAACCTGACGAAGAGGACCAGCAGCAGGGCCACGCTGGGTCACACCAAGGGTCCCGCCAGCAGCCGGAGCCCTGCAGAGGGAGTGACCAGCAGGGCAGCCAGGCTCAGGGACACTAGCCAGGGCCAGCTGTGTGCCCGGCGCTGCGGGAGGGGCTCGCCTCTCCCCCTCCCGCCCATCATGGTCTTTGCACCGCCCCTCAGGGGGCGGGTCTCCACTGCTACCCCGCTCCCTGGCGCCGGGAGGGACGCCAACGGCTGATGTAGCGCGCCTGCGCCAGCCTTTCTCCAGGCCCCGTGTTGCATTATGGGGCGAGTAGTCCCTGCCATTCCGCAAGCCGCGGCAGAACTACACCTCCCAGGATCCCCGGGGAGGGGGTTGTGGCGTCCCTCAGTCTGTCGCGCCAGCGCCTCGCTCAGAGCCCGGTGGCGGGGCGGCCATGGCGTCAGGGTGCCGGATCGGCCCGTCCATCCTCAACAGCGACCTGGCGGCGCTGGGCGCCGAGTGCGGCCGCATGCTGGACTCCGGGGCGGACTACCTGCACCTGGACGTGATGGACGGGTAACGGCCGCGGCGCGGCGCGCGCTTCCGCCTCGAGCCCGAGCCCCGCCCCCCCGGTGCCCGGCCCGGGGCGGCTGCAGCCCGGGCGCTGCTCTGCGCGCGTGGCGGGCTCGCTGCTGAGGGGAGGCTCCGGGGGGCGTTTGCCGCGCGCCCTTGGGGGGGGGGGGTGGCTCAGCGCCTCGCTGGGGCCGGGGCCGGCGGCGGCGCTGCTCCCAGGCAGCCTTCGCAGGGCCTCGCTGAGGGCGTGGCCGTGGCCGGTGAAGTGCAGCCCTGCCCGGGCAGCGCCCTGCGCACCCACAGTGGGAAACCCGCGGCTGGGCGATTGCTGTGGAGACATTTGGGCTCCGGCCGTAGAGCCCTGGGAGGGCGCGAGGGTCTCAGAGCTGCGGCCTGAACCCCGAAGTCTGCATCGCAATTGAACAGCCCTTTAGCCCGAGTCAGCTGCCACGCGCCCGCGGCGGGCGCCTGAGTGCGGTGTGGACACCCCCGCGTGAGGGCTCGGGCTGCCTGGAACCAGTGGCAGGAGCCTGTCAGATCAGCTGTGGTGAGGGCGCGTCCTTCCCTAATGGTTAGCGAACAGGAAGCGTGAGCTTTCCATAGACATGTGGGCTGGAGGGACCTCAGGAAGTGTCAGGGCCAGCCCCTTGCTGAGGCAGCGCCAGCAAACTTAGACCATCCCTGACAGGTCTTTAGCGAACCTGGTCTTAAAAATTCCCAGTGTTGGGGGTCCCACGACCTCCCTTGGAAGCCTAGTCCAGGGTTTAGGTACCTTACAAAGGTTTTCCTAATACCAATCTAAATCCCTCTTATTGCAGATTAACTACTTGTACTACAGCAGTGAAGGACACTTCATCACTGTCCTTTTTAAAACAGCTCTTATCATAAAAACGGCCACATACTGGGTCAGACCAAAGGCCAGTATCCTGTCTTCCAATAGTGGCTAATATCAGGTGCCGCAGAAGGATTGAACACACCAGGTCTTCATCAAGTGATTCATCCCATCGCCCGTTCCCAGCAAATAGAGGTTAGGGACACCATCCTGACTAATAGCTAGTGATGGACCTGTCCTCCATGAATTTATCTAGCTGGTTTTTTGAACCCTGTTATAGAGTGGCCTTCACAACATCCTTTGACAAAGAGTTCCACAGGTTGACTGTGCGTTGTGTGAAGAAATACTTCCTTTTTTTTTGTTTTAAACCTGCTGCCTATTAATTTCATTTGGTGACCCCTAGTTCTTGTGTTATGAGGAGTAAATAACACTTCCTTATTTACTTTCTCCACACTAGTCATGATTTTATAGACCTCTGTTATATCCCCCGTTATATCGTCTCTTTTCCAAGCTGAAAAGTCCCAATCTTATTAATTTCTCCTCATACACCAGCAATTCCATACCCCTAATAATTTTTTTGTTGCCCTTTTCTAAACCTTTTCCAATTCCAATATATCTTTTTTGAGATGGGGCGACCACATCTGCACACACTATTCAAGATGTGGGCGTACCATGGATTTATATAGAGGCAATATGATATTTTCTGCCTTATCTATCCATTTCCTAATGAGTCCCAATATTCTGTTTGCTTTTTGACTGCCACGGCACATTGAGTGGATGTTTTCAGAGAAGTATCGACAATGACTGCGAGATCTCATTCTTGGGTGGTAACAGCTAATTTAGACCCCATCATTTTATATGTATAGTTGGGATTATATTTTCCAATGTGAATTACTTTGCATTTCATCTGCCATTGTCACCCGGTTTTGTGAGGTCCCATTCTAACTCTTCACAGTCTACTTTGGACTTAACTATCTTGAGTAGTTTTGTATCATCTGCAAATTTTGACTATTTTTTCCAGATCATTTATAAATATGTTAAATAGTACTGGTCCTAGTACAGACTGTGGAATATCATTATTTCTCTCATTCTGAAAACTGACCATTTATTTCTACCCTTTGTTTCCTATCTTTTAACCAGTTACCAGTCCATAAGATGACCTTTCCTCTTATCCCATGACATCTTACTTTGCTTAAGAGCCTTTGGTGAGGGACCTTGTGAAAGGCTTTCTGAAAATTTATGTACACTATATTCCCCTTGTCCATATGCTTGTTGATCCCTTCAAAGACTTCTAGTAGATTGATGAGGCATGATTTCCCTTTACAAAACCCCTGTTGACTCTTCCCCAACAAATCATGTTAATCCGTGTGTTTGATAAGTCTGTTCTTTACTATAATTTCAACCAGTTTGCCTGGTACTGAAATCAGGCTTACCAGCCTGTAATTGCTAGGATCCTCTTTAAAACCCTTGTTAAAAATTGGTGGCAGATTAGCTATCCTCCAGTCATTTGATGCAGAAGCTGATTTAAATGATAGGTTATATACCACAGTTAGTAGTTCTGCAATTTCACATTTTACTTCCTTCAGAACTCTTGGGTGAATACCATCTGGTCCTGGTGACTTATTACTATTTATCAATTTGTTCCCAAACCTCCTCCAATGACACCTCAGTCTTTAACAGTTCCTCAGATTTGTCGCCTAAAAAGAATGGCTCAGGTTTGGGAATCTCCCTCACATCCTCAGCCGTGAAGACGGATGCCAACAATGTGTTTCATTTCTCTGCAATGGCTTTATCATCCTGGAGGGCTCCTTAGAATCGCAATCATCCCAGAGACCTACTAGTTGTTTAGCAGACTCCCTGCTTCTGATTCACTTAACATTCTTTTTGCTATTACTTTTTGACACTTTGGCTAGCTGTAGTTCAAATTCTTTTTTGGCCTTCCTAATTACATTTTTATACTTCATTTGCCAGAGTTTATTACTCCTTTCTGTTTTCCTCACTAGGATGCCTTTTTGCTTCTCACTGCTTCTTTTACTTTGATGTTTAGCCATGGTGGCACTTTTTTGATCCTCTTAAATATAAATCCCAAATTTAAAAACATAAGTTGAGCCTCTTATGGAAACTTTTTAAAGGCCGCATGAAGCTTGCGGGGATTTCACTTTTGGCACTGTACCTTTTAATTTAACTAACTTCCTCATTTTTGTGTAGTCCCACTTTCTTAAATTAAGCGCTACTGTAGTGTTTTTCCTACCGCAGGGATGTTCAATTTAATTATATTGTGGTCACTATTACCAAGTGATTCAGCTATATTTGAAGAGTATTATCAAATCCCCTCCCTTCCCTCCAACACAGACACACTTTTCTTTTCTCAAGAACAAGCATGCCCAGTTTTTCAACCTTTCATCATAGATCAGGATTTCTAAACCTTGTATCTTGTTTGTCGCTTTCCTCTGGACTCTGTCCATTTTGTCCACATCTTTCCTAAAGTATGGTGCCCAGACTGGACAAGAACTTCAACTGAGGCCTCACTTATGCCAAGTAGAGCAGGACAGTTACCTCCCACCCCTTACATATGACACTCCTGTCAATACACCCCTGAAAGATACTGGCCTTTTTTTGCAAGTGCATCATATTATTGACATATTCAATTTGTGATCCACTATAACCCCCAGATCCTTTTCAGCAGTGCTATGATCTAGCCAGTTATTCCTGTTGTGTAGCTGTGCATTTGATTTTTCCTTCCTAAGTGTATTACTTTGCATTTGCCTTTCTTGAATTTCATATTGTTGATTTCAGATCAATTCTCTAATTTGTCAAGCTTGGTTTGAAATCTAATCCTGTCCTCCAAGATGCTAGCACCCCTCCCCTCTTTTTGTCATCTGCATATTTTCCACTCCATTATCCAAGTTATCCAAAATATTAAATAGTACCGGACCCATGGCTGATGTGTGAACCCCACTAGATTGACAGCAAACCATTGGTAACTACTCTTTGAGTATGGTCTTTCAATCAGATAGATAATAGTTTTATCCAGATTGTATTTCCCTAATTGGATTATGAGAATGTCATATGGAATTGTGTCAAAAGACTTACTAAAATCAAGACACATCGTGTCTTGCGTCCCCTCTATCTACTAAGCTAGTAACCCTGTCAAAGAAGGAAATTAAGTTGCTTTGGCATGATTTGTTCTGGACAAGTCTATGCTAGCTAGTGCTTATAACCCTATTATTAGAGCCCTACCAAATTCACAGTCCGTTTTGGTACATTTCAGTAACAGGATTTTTAAAATGTGAAATTTCAGTTTCAGATATTTAAATCTGAAATTTCATGGTGTTGTAATGCGGGTGAGGGGGTCCTGACCCAAAAGGGAGTTGGGGGGGTTCCAAGGTTTTGTATGGGGGGTTGCAACATTGACACCCTTATTTCTGCGCTGCTGATGGTGATGGCGCTGCCTTCAGAGCTCCCTGCAGCTGGGAGAGGTTAATTGTATTAACGACACTGCTTCTTGAACATAGTCTATAAAGATCTGTTTTTATATTTCCTATAAATGTAGGTCAATATAAAATTCCTTACTTTAGTCACCATACAGTAAAACAATATCAAGCCTAATAAAGTGTTTTTTTCTAATTGGTAGGCACTTTGTTCCGAACATCACATTTGGACACCCTGTAGTAGAGAGCCTTCGAAAGCAGCTGGGTCAGGATCCTTTCTTTGGTAAGGACTTCATTTTTCCAAATTCTTGAGTATGTGTTGTTATAATGACAGAAGAAACCACAAAACATTGTGGGTTTGAATCCTCACCTGTGGCCTGTAAGCTCAGGCCACAACTCAATGTGGTAACCTCAAAACTGTTTTGCTGCTCCCTAAAACCAGTCCCAGGATTGTGTTGTCTTAGTTTAGAATAGCCTTACCCGGGGGCTATGATGGTGGTAGGAATCATTGGAAGTTGGTTACAACACATCCCCGTACATGTGCGGAAAGTCAAGGAGGGCTGGTGTAGAGCCAGCTATGTCAGATGAGGATTTTCCCAGGTTTACAACCTCTTTCTAGAACTTGAGTAGCACAAAGGAGCCATGTCCTGGGCCTCAAGTTTGGGGATTACAAAATATTTATAGCCAAGCAAAACGCTGTAAAAATACGGTTTCCTTTTTAGCTAAACTAAGTCAGAGGGAGGGGAGAATGTATTATGTAAGCTACAGCTTATTTGCTTTTTAGTACTTTAAAGAAACACACTCCCATGTCACTATAATGTAATCAATGTCCTATTAAGCTTGAGTAGTAATTACTAAACATATCCAATACTACCAATGTTGAGCATAGATTTATTGTCTGAATTTGTTTTGTAAAAATAAATAAGCACTCATTTGAACAGCTTGTGCTGTTGCTACTCTTTTTGAGCTCTGAGTGCATGCTTTGAGTGTGCATCTTCTGTAATGATTAAAGCAGCTGATACGGCATATGAATTACAGATAGTCCACATATTGGTATATTTTGGTGAATGATGCATGCCCAATGTATCTTGCTTACTCATGCTTCTGCTCTTCCTGATTCCTTTCAGATATGCACATGATGGTTGCCAAGCCGGAGCAGTGGGTGAAACCAATGGCTGTAGCAGGTGCAAACCAGTACACTTTTCACCTAGAGGCTACAGACAATCCAGGGGCACTGATTAAAGACATTCGGGAAAATGGGATGAAGGTGAGGAGCTGGTGTGGCAAGAGTATGTGCTGCATTGCAGTAGCTGCCTCCCTCTGGCATTGAAAGATCTGGGCAATAATGTTCTTGAGGACTAATGAAATGAAAGCAATTTATATCTGAACAGAAGTCCTGGAGACAAAGTGGAATCTTGCTTTAATGCAGTGGTCCCCAAAGTGTGAGGTGCACAGACAGAGGGCCACCCAGCTCTGCTCCAGGCCAAGCCCTAGCTTCCACTCCTGCTCCCAGCTGCAGCTCCGTCTCCTGGGGGCCATGGACTGGTTACATTATGGGTGGTGGACCATTGCTTTAATGCAATCAATACGTTTTTGCCTTTATTTGGAATATTATGTAGGCTCAATTCTGTTCACAATATTTAACCGGTAATTTTTTTAAGCTTGCAGTAGCCAGTATCAGAGTAATGCTAACACAGGTGCAAGGCCTCCTTTGTCCTACAGATGCATTTTCATTTATCTTTCCCTCCTTCCGCAGGTTGGCTTGGCCATCAAACCTGGAACTGTAGTTGAATATTTAGCACCATGGGCCAATCAGATAGACATGGCTTTGGTGATGACAGTAGAACCTGGATTTGGAGGGCAGAAGTTCATGGAAAACATGATGCCAAAGGTAGATACTGATTGTGTTTTATTAAATGGAACTAGTCTGTTTCTACTCCCTATGCCTTGACAACTGGGAAGGGAGATGACATTAACAAAAAATCCTTAATCATTTAAATGTTAGAAATTATATAGACCTGGGGAGTATCTGTGTAAAATCAAGTGCTTAACTTTTGTGGGTTTTTTTGTATGGGTGCTTTAGATTCAGTGGCTGAGGACACAATTTCCTTCCTTGGATATTGAAGTAGATGGTGGTGTGGGGCCAGACACCATCCATAAATGTGCAGAGGTAAGCTTTAAGAACTGAACAGCACAGACTCGTCTCCTTTAGAGACAGTCATTCTGTGCATGAAATTGTAATCGCCCTGCTGGGTCTTTCATTTTGGCCATTTGCTTTGTTTTAGAATTATAAAGGGACGGCAGGAGATCATCTAGTCCAACCTCCAATTAAATCATCCAACAGATTTTGCCCTATATCCCCTTCAAGGATTGAGCTCACAACCCTGGGTTTAGCAGGCTACTGCTCAAACTACTGAGCTATCCCTTCCTTGATAGGCTACTATACCATGACCTAACCTACAGCACTTGGTTTGTCACCCTCTGCTCAGGATAGAACCAGAACTAACCTAGGCTGCAGGAAAGCTGTTTGGGGAAATAACACCCTTTTCTCGCTAGAGTAATTTTTTTGAAGTCTGATGAAGTCCATGCATGTTCCAAGTGGACAGTAGTTACCTACCTTTTCTAATACAAAATTTTCACTAGTTAGAGTGTATGGGGATTATATGGTGGTAGTCCATATTACACAGCTGGCTGGTTAACCTTCTTCCAGGCAGGAGCAAACATGATTGTGTCTGGCAGTGCTATTATGAAAAGTGAAGATCCTAGATCTGTCATCAACCTCCTGAGGAATGTGTGTTCAGAAGCTGCTCAGAAACGTTCCCTGGACCGATGAGAGCGTCTACTCATTCCAAGGCAGCTTGGGTGTGAACGGGTTCTATTCCAGTATGGAAACATTGCTGCTGAACCAGGTCTGCAGCACTGAAGAATTGCTCCTTCACTGCAAGCAGCGGTTTTGCCAGGGCTGGAAATACAATCAGCCAGTGCTATCCCTTAAATTGACTTATTTTATAGCAGATAACAGGTATTGGATGGAAACAAAATTGTGAGTTTTTGCTTGAAAGGTGTGGAAGACTAAGAGTCTGCTCTGTGCATTCCTACAAAACTGTTTCAATGTTTGAAATAAAACACTGGTGATAAGTCATCTTACAACTAGCAAAACTCATCTGTTAGCTGTTTATGTGCACTCCAGGATGAACCAGTCTTCCCCAAGAAAGAGCATCTTTCCAGAAATAAGTTCATTAACTTAGACAGGTATGTACACCCCAATAAAGTTATGGAACAATATTTCAGTCTCACAGCGGGAAATAAAAAGTTTGAAAAATTAAGTCTCTTGGCCTAGTTTTCACAGGCGGTATCCTTATGACTAGCTAGTGAAAACTTTCCAAGATAAATGATCTGAAGGTACAGTTATTAGATTAGACATTGATTCCTGAAGTTTTTACAACAAACTTCATTGTAGAAGAGTGGATTTTGTCACCAGCAGTGAATAATAACTTGCCTGCTATTGTGGGTTAACAAAATTTTAATTATTGCACAGTGAGCAGCAGGGTATTGTCTCTCATTTATACAAAAACACATGGGGATCCTAAGCCAGGTCTTTTGCATTCTAGTTATTCAGATGACTAATCATGGATTGCCTGAAGGATACTACATTTACCTATGTCTGGAAGACCAAGCAGCTACTTCAGCTGTTGCCTGTGTATAAAATGTAATAACCAGCATCCTTGACTTACAGAAGGGCCAGTAGAGAGGAAGTAGGATAATTTAGATGCACAGGGTGAATCTGCTTCAGCTGTTCAGTTTCTAAGCAACGATAGTCGAGAGAGGTAGGACGGGTTCAAGAATTTCTCTAGCTAGTCTCTCTGAAAAACCATGTTGGAGATGTATGTACAAAAAAGCCAAAGCCCCCCTTTGGTGCTGCATAAAGAAAGTTATTAGAGGGAACATTTTTGCACACTCCTTCCCAGTACCCCAATTCAAATGAGATACTACAGGTGTGGGGGCAGCTTGTGTAAACATAGCCACTCTAGCTCCCTCAGTAAAAGCAGATGTGAGGATGCCACAAAAGTACCCAGGGGCTCAGACAGGCTTGTGAAGCCAGGGCCAAGGCATCCTCAATGCTGTTAGTAAGCCAGCTAGAGTTTAAACGGAACCAAGTCAGGGATAACTGTCAGTATTGGATCATTGGTGAACAGCAAGTTTGAGCAACTTTTCCAAATACAGTATAACTAGCTGCCATCACACAGTACCCCCAAAACTATCAGAGAGAATGTTTAACTGCAGGCAGTCCCGTGTTGTCATTTAACACCCTTTCAGTTAAAAAAATACTGTGCTCTGTCCCAAGGAGAAATTGAATCCCTTGTCAGGTCCTAGATTAGAGCAGTTTGGGGTCCACACCGTTTTTTGTCAACAGGCTTGAGCAGGTGTAAACTGCCAGTCTAGGGCTGCACTTCAGGGGGGAAAACATACATGCAGGAAAACTACCTCACCTCCCCAGCAAAGTGGCTGGCTAATTGTTCCTACTGTAGCACCCCCCTTTGTAAGTGTGGCCTCTTATTACAGGTAAGGTTAAGGGAAAGGCTATTAGTCACCATGGAGATTGTAATTAAGCATATGCTGAAGTAGTATTCTTCTGTTACACCTTAAAAATTGCTCATTTGCTCACTATTAGCAAACAAATAAAAAGACAATTTTCTGTCCCAGCATGCCTTCCTGCTCTTAAAAATAAGTGATGTATATATGCTTATGCACAGAAAACAGCAGCTACACCTCATCCATGAAAGTACATATTGAACATGGAAACACTCAGTTTGATCAGGCATCCAAATGGAAAAAGTATTTCCACATTAAAACTAACCACACAGGATCTACATCACTCAGTCATGGGTCAATGAATAGAGAAGTTTGACTCAAACTTTCATGCCTAAATCAGATGTCCAGACACTCTGCCCATCAGTCTCGTACCATTCAACCTGCCAGACCCCCAGTGAGGAACATAATTAGTTGTACTTTTCTATAACGTGTGTCTTGTGATTCTTTAAGTGGATGAATTCATGATGTAAATACATTTTCAACAGTAAGTGCAGGGATATCACTGGGACTAAAACGAAAGCCAGTTGAGAATTATTTGTCTCAAAACAGGCAAAGTTCCAATGGAGAGCCAACAAAGCCATCTAGACTGTAGTGCATTACTGGAGGTCGAAGAGGTAACTGATATTCTGTAACAAGGGAAGGGGCCAGGGTGCCCACTATCATCATTGGAGGAAAATATATATGACTCCAGATGTCCAATTCAATCCTTATTTGGATGTGGGGTCCTCCAAAGGACAGTTCTGTAAGCAGGCTAGCATGCACCCAAATAGGGTGAGAAACTATACTGAAAATATGCTCTGCTCACCACATCTGAGGACTTTCTGCCCTTCCCATGCTTTGATGAACGTCGTGGATCTGAAGGAGGATGTGAAACCTCTTGCAACAGGGCCAGGGAAGGAGATATGGAGACCTGAAAAAATGCCTTTGATCCAAAATGGTAAAGCACAAATATACTAAAACAAGTCACAGGTCCAACAGTGCCTGACTGCATAATGCTCAGTACTTTACGGCTGCTGCACAGGGAGATGGGAGGGGAGGAATGACCTGTTTTAGCTTTATGTAACAGCTAAAAGACAAAAAGTTGAGGAAATTTTTGAACATTTAAGGGAGGTATGAGGGGGAAAAAAAACTTGAGTAGGGGGCTTCATGGCTTTTTATAAACTCAACCCTGGGGCTGAGTGTATAAGCAGTTCTCAGTATGCTCTGACCTAGACAGCCAATGGTTTCAGAATTCATGTGCCACAATACACAAACTATAGGTGAGGGAAAGGAAGGAAATTGATGGAGGCCATTTCCATGAGAGAGAATTATTATCCCCGTAAGTTTTAATGATTAAGAATTGAAGACAGCATAACAGATCCGTACAGCAGATTTGAACAAAGAGGGTGGGGATGGGGCTTGAGCAGGTGCTAGACAGATTGAGTGCAATTTCTTACTGTCACAGACTTCCTGTGTGGCGTTGGGCAAGTCACTTAGTGGGGGATTATGACCCCCATTTTACAAAGAGACAAACTGTTTGGGGCATGGCCTGTCTCTTCCAATGTTTGTGCAGACCCTAGCATAATAGAGCCTCGATCTCAGCTGGAGCTTCTAGGGGCTACTGTAATACAAGTAAATAGTAGCATCCCTAGCCCCAAGAGTTTCCAGAGAGAGAGATGACACCAGGGAGCAGGGAGGTTTATACAAATAAGATGAGTTTGCTGGAGAGCTTGGAAAGTAGTAGAGGGAGATTGGAAGGAGAGGTTATGTGGTGTGTAGGTGGGGGATTGTGGGGGAGAGGACAGCCATTCCAGGCACTTGGGGCACTGGGAGAAAGCACACAGGTAATTATGGGAGGACATACAGGGACTGGAAGGATTACAGAGTGCAGGGCTGGTATGGGGGAGCGGTAAGTAAAGAGAAACAATAAACTATCTTCTATTCTTGCCTTATATCTGGAGTTCAATGGATGGAAGCGGTCTCAGAATCTGCCACCAGGCAAATTATTTTGCTGTCCCAAATCTGTTTTTTTATCAGATGAAATGTGGACTATAAGAGCAAAGTTTCTGATGGGAAAAAATGCCTTAAATATTTGCATAGAGAGAAAATAGAAAAGTAAAGTAAAGTTCTCCATTTTGCATCCAGTTTTTCAGTCTCTTTCTTGCCCATCTCATCTTTGCCAGGCTGGTTTCATTACATTCTTGGAAGGTTTAGGGTAGGGCAGAGGTCATCTCAATAGGGACAAAGAGGTTGTGTGCAATCTTCATTTGTATCGGCCATGTAACTGGCAAGATTAACAAATAACATTTTTAGAAGAGGACGTTAATACTGCTCGCTCAATAAAGGAAATTGCCAGGAACTACTCAGGGGCAATGCAAAGATTTCCCCATCCTACGTGATAGCATTTGTCATTACTGATTTTACAGCGCATCCAGATCCTCTGAAAAGCAATGCAGCGAGCTGCCTGACAATCCACCAAGCTAGCCCAGTTTGGTTAGTAGTCCTACTCTAAAGTTTACTTCATTTTTAAAATATTATGTTAACAGAGAACTCTCTCTTTCCTTCAGGATCCTGGATGATTCAGACTTCATTACTAAGTCAGTGTTCCTCACCTGTAGTTCTCCTGAGTCCTGCATGCAGGGAGTTCATGTGACTGATGCCCAGATCCCAGGATTGCGCCTCACACTGCCAAATAGATCAGACAAGAACAGGAGGCACTGAACAATCTATATAGTTGTATGATGGGAGCTATGAGGATCTGAGCTGCTCCGATCTTCACTTTGAAGGAGCAGGGGAACGGAGAAGAAAAGAGCCTCACTCCACACTGCTCTCCAGCTCACATTCCCAGCAGCATCCAGAAGACGAGGGAGAGAGAAATGAGAAATACCCCATTCCACTCAGAAACTAGGAAGAAGGGATAATAGAGGGGGAAGCAACAGTCTCACAGCCAGTTACTTATCCAGTGCGTCATCATCATGTATTAATGCAACATTAACAAATGCAACAGCAAGGCTTTGTACCATTACTACTTTGTGGCTCCCACAAAGCCATTAAAAGACCATGCAGGTCTTCAGCTCTTAAAGGTACATACCACTAATTTGATGTTACAGACCTGTGAAAGGAATTTAAGTACTTCTATTGCTAATCAAATCCAGACTATACACATTGTATGGAAATAACTTTTAATTTAAAAAAACTTGCATTGAAGATTATTGTATCAGACAGAGGCAAAATTTGAGTTTAATTTGCTGGACAAATCAGTGTTAAAAAAAAGATTTAAAATAAATCAGAATGTGCAATAAACTACAACGTAGCATAGGTAGTAGTGTTGAAACTTGACTGAACTTTTTTCTGAGGTCCAGCGTATATTTCCAGTCAGTCAATCTGACAGGAAAAAAATTAAGTTTGACACTACAAACGGGTCATCTGTCAGTACTGGATATTACAAGCTGAGGAAAAATGTTGTACAAGAACAGAGACTCCTATATAGATGCCTTCAACTGTTGTACACAGAAAAACTTCCTGCTGACAGTGGTTTAAACATATGTTCTACTGGTGTCGAATTATTGTTCTGCTACAAGAGTACTGCTAGATCATCAATTCTTGTATGCGTCATCTTCTGTTAGCATCACTTGAGGATGCAGACAAATTCTAAATACTGTAATTCAGAATGTATGAGTTTAAACAATTTGCCTTTATTTTCTTAGAGTATAATGGCTGGGAATTTAAAAGTTAATCTGTATTTAGAAACATTATGAAAGGTTTTTTAAAGCCCTTCTGATGTCCTTATTAACAATGTTTTCCCTTCTGGTTAGTCACTCTGCTTTTGCATACTTGGCAGAACCTTGCAAGGTATCACTTAGAAATCGTAACTACACTTGGTAAGATATTACAGCACACAGTTCTAAGCAGCATTAGCTACTGCAGGTCTAGGAGTCAGGTCTCCAAATATCTGATGATCCAAAATGAAATTCAGAGCTGCATCTTCATTTAATTCAATCTTCATTTCCTCACCACTCCTAGGCTTCTCTGCTCCTCATGTGACTGAAATAGAAAACTGTCTATCTTTCGTATAGTAGAGAAATCAACTATGGAAATAAATATAGTGGTATATTTGTGTGTTAGCGTTTGAGGATTTCTGCATGAAACTAACAATAGAGTTGAATGACTGACTCATTTTAAGCCAAATATAAGGCTTCTGAAAGAGTCATTTAAAAACTACTAGTACTTAAATATTCAAGGGATTTCAGACAAGGCAGGTATTTGCCACATGCTCATGCCACCAAAGGAAACCATTTGAAATTACCCCCTTCTCCTCACTGTCTTTTCAAGTAGTTTTTCTGTGTTTTGAAGTTGTTTGTTTAAAGGAGTAAAGTGTGTTCTGCTGTCCCAGAATCCATCAGAACCATAAACACATTTGAAAGAAAAAAAGGAAGACTATTAAAGAACGTGGCAATATGACAACAGAAAGCAGTAAACTGTGCCAGCTATTTAGGTGTGCCCACTTTCAACACGGAATACTAGACTTCCAGCTTGAAATAATTTGTTTCTCTTGTGGTTCTGGACGAAGAAAGTGTTGCATTTGGGATTTTATCCTGCCTGTTACAAAGCAAGAAAGAAAATATATTATATTCTGCTAATGTACAATATTTGAATTGTGCTGTTATTTCTTGTGTGAACAACAGAGATTTTACCTTATACTTTTCTCCATCTTAATCGGCTTTCTTAATGAACCACATTATTCCCTGTCACCTGTGTTTTCTTGTGCTGCAGAGTCCCAGGAAAACACTTTTGCAGTCTTCTAGCTCTTCTGTGGATTGTTTTCTTGGTGGATGGCCATTGTTTGGCAAAGTGATGGGAGTACATGAAGTGCAGAGGGAGTCACTGTGGAAAGCTGCACTTGAACTTTCAGTCTGATTTGTTATTTGGTCTTGGCACTGTAAGGTTTCTATGTCTTCATCCTTTAACGGAAAAACCCGAAGTTCCCACAGCTCAGACTGAAAGGAGTCAAAGAGGGGAGGGGAGGAAAGAGAGGTCCTGCTTAGCTATGTGGAGAATGATTCTGTTATCAAGTAACAAATGAGTCTTGTTCTTTACAGTGCTTGCAAGGTTCTTCAGCTATAGGGAAGAATACCATTCTGCTGGGTACCAGTTTTCAATGTAGCTTGGCTTAATACAACACAACTTCATTTTGTATAGGATCTTTTAAATAAGTTATATCCCAACATTGTTTCCAAGGTTAAACAATGCAGTTACAATGTAGGGGGCAAGGGATGTAAAAAGGAATCCTCTATTTTCTACTGTTAAGAACATCTATTACCATCACAATCAGTACTATTTGGAACACATGTTGGCATCCTCTGAAAAAAGCTACAGAATGTATTAATAGCCTGCTACTCTCTCATCTCTGAGGCTGAGACATTTTGACCCAGTAGTGAAAGTTTTGCCTGTGCTGTCCCTATTCTGTTGACAAATAGAGGACTTCATTGGAAGTGATCTCAATCTGGTAATTTGCAGAAGCTCTAAATGCAATCCAAAAATTAGAGATGAGAGCACTTACATTTGCAATTTTAGAGCCTGATCCAAGACCCACTGAAGTCAGGGAAACTTTGGGCACTGGATCAGACCCTTACTTACTAAAAAACATCATACCTTTGCTTCTTGGTTTTCCTTTGAAGACTGTGGGACCCTTAAACATACAGAACTGTGGATTTCTGAAGTAAGATCAGAAGCAGCTTCAGCAACACAACGCAGTGAGGCACATGAGTTACGATGGTTTTCTTTCAGTACTGGATCTTGTCCCTGCTGTCCTTCAGCATTTTTGCTATAAGATCTAGTACAAGACAAAATTAAAAAATAAGCTTTTGTTTAATAACTCCTGTCAAGTGACTGGAAACAATTCAGATTTTTTTTCAAAAGAGGAAAAAAGGCACTACTCTAAGTTTTTAATAATGGCTTCTTATTTATATGCTTAGTAGTAAAGAAAACCTGAAAACTGAACTCTAAAGCAAAGCTGACCTTGGTATAAAATATTTAGACTTTTTTTTGAAAGTACAAACTTAACAGAATCCATTACTTGAAGTGGGTCTCTGAATGCAATTACTTTCTCTTAGATCCAGAGAAGTGACACCTTATTCTTTCATGTAAATCAGAGATTACTGAGTGAGAAGTGACACCCTATTCATTTGACTAAGGCAATAATTACTGAGCACGGCAGCGAACAGCAGAAGTGGGATGGGTTCAGAAAATGTTAAGATTTTATTCACCAAAACCCCATAACCTAGATTTTCTTTAAATTCCTAAGATTTAAAGCTATATAGTTTTCCTTTCAGAACAATACATTAAATATGCATGATACCATACTGGTAAACTATTTGATGGAGAATACCCTCATTTTCAAAGATGCTTCGCTCTATTGATAGGATTTCTAAAAGTTGCTGTGCTACCAACAGAAAATCCCAACGATTCTGTAAAAGTCCTCCATTTATGACAATACACCTGCCTGCTATTTCTCCTGGGCCATCGGCTCTGTTCCCACAACGACCACCTTGCTTTCTCTCTCTCTTCATATTTTGCATGACGTGAAGAAAAAAGTTCATCTGATAGATCTTCGATCTGTAATTATAAATGAGAGATGGCTGCTGCCATGATTACAAGCATCACTAAAGATGAAAAGAATGGTTTTATATAGAGTCGTGTGGGGAGTCTGTGTCACATGCACAACAAAAAGTATCGAATGTGCACTGGAGGGTACAAAGGTATAGTAAACTGTATGTGTTCATGTTAAACTACGACAGAAAAGTACGGCTATATGATGCAACAACTTTTTAGCCTGCTAATTTACATGTTTGGAAGGGGGGATCTCAAGTTGATGTAAGAATTATTTTCACCCCATGGAAATAATCAAGGACTACACTAGATTGAAAAGTAAGAGGAAGGTTACTTACTTGTAAGTCAAACAAACAGGAGATGTACTACATTTGTGGATGCACACTTCTGTCTCTTCCAGGGCAGGACACAGAAGTAAACTATAGCACTTAAGTGCAACTACATTTTCCTTCAGAGATGTAAACTGTCAGATTCTTTTGCATTTTGGTTCTAAAGTAGCAAAGCGAATCAAGTTTTAAGAGTTAAGCACGTAGATCCTCAGGTAATAGTATCCTTAAAAAAAGTACCCGGGCTATTTTATGAAGTTAACTGTTGAGCATTAACCATGACCCCAAGAATTCTACTCAAGGTTATAAAAAGCCGGTGTCTCCAGCTGGCCTGAGTTCCTCTCTACTTCAGCATCCAAGACTCAACAGAAGTCTGGGGATGAGGTGCAATGTGTAGATATGCAGAGGCAATACATTTGGAAAATTCTAGTTACTAATAAGCAAGTTCCATTCTTCAAAAATTGCTTCCGCAGAGAACAATGAACAGCAGCAGTGTTCAGGAGAAGGGCTTGGAAGTGCCTAGCTGAAAAAAGACTGAGAAAACAGCGTTTCATCCTTCAGTCGGGCTTCTCATTTGAAAGAACAGTGCTGGATAAGCTGAACTTTGTGCAGCAGACTTAAAAATCTGTTAGGGAGACATGGCAAAGGGGAGAGGGAAAGGCACACAGAGCACTACCAAAAGAACCCTTAATTCTCTCAGCACTGGAACTCCAGCTTACTCATAGCCTTGTAAGTTTAGCCTATCCTATGTATCCAATTTAAACAGTCTCTGAACAGACTGCCTTGGATGTCTTACCAAATATGAGCCGCTGAGATGATTTCCTAGAAGGCTTGGATCTATCCAAATTTTAAAGTCTGACCTAAGCAGTCATACTATGAAGCTTTTAGAGGAGTGGAGCAAAAAGTTGAGGTGAAGATACAACACAACATTGTCTTTATGAAATAGTTTAAATGGAGGATGGGCCATAGGGGCTTAGATTTTGCTCAGACCGATGGTTACCATATATGCAACCAGAAAAACGATGTTTAGAACAGACTAAAATTGCTTGAAGAGGAAGTCAAATATAGGGCCGCCCAGAGGATTCAGGGGGCCTGGGGCAAAGCAACTTTGGAGGCTCCTTCCATAAAAAAGAGTTGCAATACTATAGAATACTATGTTCTCGTGGGGGCCCCTGTGGGGCCCAGGCCTGAGGCAAATTGCCCCACTTGCCTCCCCCTGCTCTGGGTGGCCCTGGTCCAATATATCTTGGCAAGTTCCAGAAGCCCAGCCCAGAGGGTTATAAAGGAATGCAACAACTCTAAGCTAATGTTTCACAGAAGGGTGCATGGAAAGAAAAAAAAAATACTCATGCTGCAGGAGTGGGAAGCAGCAATGTGCTTTGAGCATGGAGTAATGTAAGTATGACCTCATTAAGAATAAAAAACATTCTAAAATGAAAGGCCCCAGGGGAAAGGTGAAATGCCACATTCCTACTAGAAACCCAGCAGATAATAGTCACCATTTCAACACAAAAGATTTCTTAGTGAATGATTTGCAGAACTCCAGTAAGACGCTTAGATCCAAGCTCATGAGAATTTTGGTTGCTCAGTTAAGCACAAGACCCAGGCTGCTAAGTGAAGCCCTCTAGATCCAGACACCAGATCTGCCCTGCACTTTGAGACAGTCTGACTCTTACTTCTTCCACAGAACATTGAAAATTGAGGTTGCTGCTCAGTCACAGCTGAGAAGAACAAAGATATGCACACAAAGGAGCTGTGTTTTGCCCTCCTCAAGACACCCAAGGACGAGTTCTCCACAGGCCCACTCTCTGGCATAGAGTTCAGAACAGGTTCAGGACTGCTGTAATGTACTCTTGTTGCCAATGGCCCAAAAATTCACTTGAGCACCTCGGGATGGTCAGAGCAGAAGGGTGCTATGGCCACACCTTGTTTTTAAACAACAATGGATGTAACATTAATGACACTGTTCATTTTGCTTGTTAATTCAATACAATATTCCATTTTGTAAGTGTGCCTGAAGGTGCTGCAGAACCTTCAGTCAGATGCCACGGAACTGAGGTTGTGTCGACACTAGCACTTTTGTCGGTAAAACGTTTGTCAGTCGAGTATGAAAAAAAAACCTCCCTGCCTGACAAATTTCACTGACAAGCCAGTGTGAACAGCATTCTGTTGGCAGGAGACACTCGTTAGGGGTGGTTTAATTATGCTGGCGGGAGAACTCTTCCCTGCCGGCATAGAGCGGGTACCCGGGAGACCTTACAGCAGTGTAGCTTTAGCAGGACAGCTGTGCCGCTGTAAGGTGTGTAGTGTAGACAAAGCCCGAGGGAACTAACCACAGATTTTAGGTTAAGTTTTGCCAAAGAGCACATTGGACCATGGTAATACCCTACAACAGACAGCACACAGCCATGTAGTTTCTGCTGCAACAGTGTTAGATACATGATTTTACAAAATGGATGAGGGACTTTGTAACTGTTAGATGTGAACACAAACTATTGCAGCTGCATTATTCTGTGATAAGTCTATCTGAACATAGCACTCCACAGCTTCACTGTGTGCTGCTGCTGGGGACCGAAAACCTGATCCGAAGTCCACAGACTTCAGTGGAAAGACTCCCATTAGCTTTATTGGGCATTGGGTCAGGCCCTAATGCACATGCTTGCAAAGCTGGCTGATAAGTGGATATGGAAAGTCTGGCATGCCAAGCGCACCACTCTCAGCTCTCTGACATTGATGTGGAGAGCGAGCTTGGCCTGAGACCAAAGGCCTTGAGTTCTAGGGTCTCCCGGATGTGCTCCCCAGCCCAGTGCTGATGCGTCCGTCATTAGGGAGAGAGACAGCTGAGGGCTGGAGAAGGGAATCCCTGCACATACGACCTGTGGGTTGAGCCACCGCAGGAAGAAGTCAAGAACTTGGCGAGGCAGGGTTACAACCTTGTCCAAATTGTCCCAGGCTGGCTGATACCCTGATGCTAGCCACGACTGAAAATGCCGAAGTCCAAGCGCACCACATAGGTACAGGCTGCCATGTGTCCTAGAGGTTTCAGGCAATTCCTTGCTGTGCTAGTGGGGAACTGCTTGAGACCTCGAATGATATTGCCAGAGGCCTGGAACCTCACTTCCGAGTGGTAGGCCCTGGCCTGGGTCGAGTCCAGCACTGTCCCTGTAAATTCTATCCACTAAACTGGAGACAACGTTGATTTCCACTGGTTCAAAAGAAGGCCCAGGTTATCGAATGTCACCCTTATGAAGTCAACCTGTGCTTCCACTTGAGCTCTGGAGCGGCCCCCGATGAGTCAGTCGTTGAGGCACAGGAACACCTGTACCTGCCGTCTGCGCAGGAACATGGCCACGACTGCCATGCCCTTGGTGAACGTGCGAGGTGCCGTTGAACAGAGAACTTTGAACTGATATTGATTGTTGTTCACCACAAACCTGAGGTATTTTTTGTGGTGTGGAATTATTGCTATGTGAAAAGTGTGCATCCAAGTCAAGGGCAGCATACCAGTCTCCTGGATCCAATGAAGGGATGATGAAGGCCCAAAAAACCCATGCAGAACTTGAGCTTCTTCACGAACTTGTTGAGTTCTTGCAGGTCTAGGATGGGCCTGAGCCTGCCTTTGGCTTTCGGTATTAGGAAATAGTGGGAATAGGAAACCCTTGCCCTTCTGCTCCTAAGGAACCTCTTCCACTGCCCCTAGCGAAAGGAATGAATGCATCTCCAGTATAAGGAGTTGCCCATGAGAGGGGTACCTGAAGAGGGATAGAAGGGCAGGAGGGCACAGAATTGGATGGAGTATCCCCTCTCTACCGTACAGTGCACCCAGCAGTCCCAAGTGATACGGGATCATGCACGGTAGAAAGGAGATAGTCGGGACGAAAAGGTAAGGTGGAGTAGATCCAGTTCTTGTTCTGGTGTGCCATTCTCGACCGCACCTTCAAAAGGCCGGTTTGGAACTGGGAGGTGGCTTGGATTGGCCAGAGCTCTGGCCTGAAGACAGGTGTAGCCTCTTCCTACTGCTCCAATTCCTCCTTCAGGAACTGTGCTGTTGGTTCTGTTGTTGGTAGAACCGCAGAGGAGGTTGTGGGATCATGGAGGCCCGCCCATTTGAGGGTGGCTCTTGAATCTTTTAGGCTATGAAGCCTTTTATCTGTCTTTTTGGAAAACAAGAGTCACACCCTCAAAGAGGAGATCCCGAATGGTCCGCTGGACCTTGTATGGCAGATCTGAAACTTGCAGCCAAGAGCCCCTTCTCATGGCCACCCCTGTAGCCATCACCCTGGAGGCTGCATCAGCTCTGTCATGCGCCACCTGAAAAGAAGCTCAGGAGATGAGCTTGCCCTCCTTGACCAAGGCCAAGAACTTGGCATGGGAGTCTTGCGGCCGCAGCTCTGCAAATTTTGCCATTGCTTCACGTGTATTATAGCAGTACCTGCTAACAATGGCCTGCTGGTTTGAAATGCGGAGCTGCAACCCGCCCATAGACTATACCTTTCTACCGAAAAAGTCTACTCTTTTCGCCTCCTTGTTCTTAGAGGAGGGTCCCTGGTAACCTTACTGCTCGGTGGCTGCAAGTATAGATGCTCACAACCCTTAAATGGCACAAAGTAACATCTTAGTTGTGGGGGGGCCAACAAGGCTGGGGTCTGCCAAAGTTTTGGCTGTTGCAGATATAATTTTGATAAGAGGTAGGGCAATGAGTGTGGGTCGGGAGAGCACAAGGATGTGCACTATGAGATCCGTGTCCTCAATTACCTGCTCCACCTGAATGCCGCAGCAACTGCTGCAACACCCTGTTGTCCTCCAGAGCTGAAGCTATAGCGGTGCCAACCAGTGCCTCATCTGGTGAGGAGGAAGCCTTCATAAAGGGTGGCCGTTCCTTCCCCTTGGTGCCCAAGGGGCCCCAGGATACCTGGGGTTCCTAGGCTGGAGCCGACCCAGATGGTGTTGTGTCCTGAGGTGCTGAGACAGAGGACACCCATGCCGGGGCTGCACTGCAGGTGTTGCTGCCGATGGTGCTGGCGCTGGTGCCGCTGCCACCGCTGACCGTGTCGATGTACTCGGTGCACTGTACACTGGTACCTCTATAGCTGGCTGCCATGCCTGGGAAATTGCAGGTCCCTGAGGGGCGGGAGGTTGGAACAAAAGTAGCTGAGGCTACAGATGATGCTGCTGAGCGTCACCATTGGCTCTGTCCCTGGCTCTGATGGAAGGGCCACTCCTCCAAGTTCTGCCATTGCGGAGGCCACGGTGCCAGGTGAGTCCATCTCTCCTGCCTTGACCTGGACCTCCTGCTCCTACTTGTGTTGGAGCGATAGGAGTTGGTCTCCGACTCCGAGGTCTCCGAAAAGGAAGACCACAGAGGAGTCGCACTGCATGGCACTGAGCGTCAGGAGCTAGGGGATCGACTGGGCTCTCATTCCCGAATGACTGGTATCAGAGCATTTTGGAGAAGGCAAGCGCCGGGACAGCATAGCCGGTTTCACTCTTAACTGTACTGCATGGCAGACTGGTGCTGTCAACGCTGGCAATGAGTCCCTCCCTAGAGGTGAGAACAGCACCATGAGGTGCAACAAGTCCTGATTTGCATTAAACGCCTCCAGGGTTGATGGGAGCTGCAGCTGCTGACTCCTGAGGTCTGGCGAGCGGGGTAGGGCTGGACTCAACCGCCCTTCCAGGGCAGGAGTCAACACGGCCCTCATCAGCGATGTGGAGCTATAGCCCAACTGGGGTCTCTCAGTCACTGGCTTCTTAGATTTGGCCAGGGGAGAATGATCCCTCTCTGGCTTCCTTTTCTTCTGAGGCACCAGCAATTGAGA
The DNA here is from genome assembly GCF_025201925.1 of Gopherus flavomarginatus. NCBI lineage: Eukaryota > Metazoa > Chordata > Testudines > Testudinidae > Gopherus > Gopherus flavomarginatus. Next base: position 17,058,191 of record NC_066626.1, on the reverse strand, counting down.
CTGATGCCTACCTGCCCAATGGACACGGGAGGAGTCATGCCGGTGCAGAGAATCTCAGGAAGAGTCATTTTTTGGCACCGGTTCCCTGGATGATGGTGCCAGAGCACTCTGCACTGAGAAGGTGGTGCTGGGCGCAGGGTCCCCAGGTCTGAATAGGGGCAAAGAGCTGCCTCCACGAGCAGAACTTTGAAAGAGAGGGTACAGCAAAACTCATGGCAAATTCTGCCACAGTCCTTTTGGTGATCCTCACCTAGGCACCCTAAACATGCAGCATGTGCTTAGCGCAGACCTCACACTTTTTGAACCCCGGGGACTGCAGCATACCATGGCTCTGGGTATTGGAAGTGTGGGGGGGGGGAACACCCCCAACAGATTAACTATAACATATACCACTAACTATAGATAACAGGTAACACAGAGATAGGTGCTTGCTAAAGCAGGGGCTATGGGCATTCCAGCCACCATCACTGGTGGTAAGAAGGAACTGAGGGGGTGGTGGGTGGCAGGGCTCTATATTGAGCGCCATGAAGGTGCGACTCCAGGGTGCACCCAGGCTGACCTGATGGATGCTGCTATGGAAAAAAAAACTTCTGGCTGCCGTGCGCATGCACACATCCTAATTGGAACGGACAGGAACAAGCGCTTGAAAAACCCAATTCCCCCTCGGCACCCCCCTATACAAGTAAAATGAATAGGTATGTCCACCATTAAGGATGTCTAATGATTGGTCTGAGGAAAAAGTTTTAACTAAACCTAGGTTTGGATCCTTCCACAGCATCTGGTCAAGCTTCCACTCTGCTTAACCAGATGCCATGTGAGAATATGAATGAAAAGAACTTCCTGAGAAACTTTAAAAAGAATCTTCCAACCTTAAAAAGTTGTTTATGAACTCATCCCCACCACACTGATAACATATTAAAGCATGTGTCTCTACGGAAACAAACAACAATTACTAAATAAACTGCTAGTATTGATTACAAATATGTTTGGCTACAGCCTTCAACTTAGACAACATTAATTTCAAAACCCCACATTAAGGAAACAAGCAAGAAGTGCTCCTTTGGAGAACAGCCAAGTAAGGGTACCTAAACAGCTTAATACCCTTGTAGGAAAGGTCTGTGATGTACTCAATGCAATCTTCTAAATCTATGAGTCTGTCAAAGGCAGCATTAAACAGGAAGAAGGCAGCCTAGGTAGAATCTGTAAGAAAACTAAGAATCTCACCAGATAAGAGGTGGCATCTACCTTGGGAAGAAGAAATCTTTTATCCTTTGTGACCTGGAGTGTTTTCTGGAGCCAGGAGATCATTTGTTTACCTGATCCCACTCCTCAGAATAACAACCTCTAGGATTGCTGCATGGCAACATATTACTTCTTCAGTGTCAAGGGGAGAGAGAACTTTTTTGAAAAGTTTACTCCTTGGCTAGTTTATTGGAGCACTAACCCCCACGCAGAAAGGCCTCTCAGAGTAAGGGGCTCTAGGAAGGATATTGTCATCCGGGAGGGCAGCAATATCTTTGTTTGGGATCAAGGTCTGGATGCTGGTCTTGGAACTGCTGTGTTTACTGTTAGTCCAAGTAGGGGTCAGGCAAGTGGAACAGGTCAGCGATAAGAGAGAGAAATCAGATACCTCTAAAGATTTTGGGAAGGTAGCAAAAATGGCAGGTTTCTTACTAGGCAGTTGACCCAGGTCAGGGGAAACAGTAACAGAAACATGGGGAGGAGGAGGAACCACAGACTGGAGAATGGATCTGGTCTGTTCACACCGGATCTGGGAAATGCCCTGCATGCCTTCTCGAAGGACAGAAAGCTCCCCAGAGCAATAAGCCCAGGGGGATGCCATGAAAAAGGCTGGCTGACCCATGCTCCTGAAAGAACAATAGCAGCGGGTGGTGAAGAAATTGTTCATGGTTTGCCGAGGAGAGTGCTGCAGGCTGCACTGCTTCAGACAGGAAGTTGGAAGGAGAAGTGGATCCCTCCCACCAATGGAAAAGCAAACTACAAGGCGAGGAGTAGAAGAACAGAGATGGGGCTGAAAAAAACCTAGTGGCCCCCACAAAAAAAAAAAGACAAAAATATCTGCTAAGCTGCTACAAGCCCAAGGAGTTGGCTTTCTGGTGCTGCTTGTAGACAATGCAGAGGAAGAGGGGCTGCTAGCAAACCTGGAGATCTCCCTGATTACCCACTCCCTGAAGAGGGTTTCCCACTGCATCTCCAGTGTCCCAGTCCTCAGACAGAGAATGGCAGTGACTGGGGAAGAAGTTTGGTAGAAGGGGCTTGCTGCTGAATCACTAGCTGGTCCCCAGGGTGCTAGAGCCTTGCCTAAAAAGGTGCAGGTTCTGAGATAGAGAGTTGAGGCAACTAAGGTTTTCTGTGTGTTCTTTCATAACCTATTCTTCTTCTTTTCCTTTTAATCTTAAGGCTAAAAGGAAAAGAAAAAAGAAAGAATCAGGGTGCAAGAAGCTAGAGGCCCATGCTTCCTGCTTCTAGGATGTGGGCAGGCTGCTGCTTATATACTAGCACTGACTCCCAATTCTTTCATCTCCTTGCTTCCTAATGGCGATTCATCTTGCCATCGCCCATTAGTGCTGCCACTAAGGGTTCGTCTATACTACCTGCTGGATCAGCGGGTAGTGTTCGATGTATCAGGGATCAATTTATCGTGTCTCGTCTGGATGCGATAAATCAATCCACTAATCGACGCCCATACTCCACCTCGGCAGGAGGAGTAAGTGGAGTCGACAGGAGAGCCATGGCAGTTGACTTGCTGCCATGAGGACGGCCAGGTAAGTCAAACTAAAATACTTCGACTTCAGCTACGCAAATAGGGTAGTGCAGCTACGCATATGTTAGTTCAAACCGCCCCGCTAGTGTAGCCCCGGCCTAAGAGGTTAGTAGGATGGGAGAAGAGACATCTGACAAAATAAGTATATAAAACACACGTGTTCACACAATGTTTTTACATTCATAGTTAGTACAATCATCTTATTTTTTACAACTTCAAACTTACCAGGGGTTTTCATGAAACCAGTGACTACCGAAAACATACATTGATAAACCATGTATTAAACTCTTGGTTTCATTAAAATGTAGCTTACCTCCTCTTCTTCTACAGGAGATCGCCCCAGAGGATGAAGTTCAACAACCCTCCAGCTACAAATCAGAGAAGGGTAGTTAATACAGGATTAGCCAAATTGAATGTTTTATCACTTCAGCAGTGGAATGAGATTATCCTGTTCTCATTAAATAGCACAAAGCTGCAGTATTTACGCTGCAATTTTTGTAGGGAATGTCAATATTTAAGTAAAATGATTTGAATTTAAATACAAATCATGAAAACGTGTCTCCTAACATTAGGTTCTAGAAAATCTCTCTTTTAAAAAAATACAGAATCTGAGCTCAACGCTGTCCTGTTAATATTATTTTAAGCCTTTAAATAAAGCCAGCCAAAACCTGAAACACGAGTCAGAGATTTGCAGATAAAAGAACTAGGCTTTGCTAGTTTAAACTAAATAATGAGTAAGTAATTTAACAAAAACTTGTTTAAGCTGTTCCAAGAATCAAAAGGATCTGTGTTTTCTAAACAAGTTTAGAGAACCAGATATCAGAAATAATGGGGTTATCCTACATGAAAAAGTAAAATTCAATTAATAAAATCAGAATTTAAAAAAAATATGTACAGGTATGTGTTTTTCTGTGCATGTGTCATAAACAGATAAGTAAAAGTTAATAGAACAGAAGTACTTCATATCTCTTTTGCCTGTAAAGGGTTAACAAAATCAGTGAGCCTGGCTGTCACCTGACCAGAGGACCAATCAGGGGACAGGATACTTTCAAAGCTTGAGGGAGGAAAGTTTTGTGTGTGCTGTTAGTTTTTGGTTGTTGTTCACTCTGGGGTCTCAGAGGGACCAGACGTGCAACCAGGTTTCTCTCCAATCTCTCCGATACAGGCTCTTAATAGCTCAGAATAGTGAGTACTAAGTAGATAAAGCGAGTTAGGCTTATGTTTGTTTTCTTTATTTGCAAATGTGTATTTTGCTGGAAGGAGTTCAAATTTATATTTTGCTAAAAGTATTTTAATTTGTACTTGTATACTTAGGCTGGGAGGGTATTCCCAGTGTCTATAACTGAAAGACCCTGTAACATATTCCATCTTAAATTTACAAAGATAATTTTTACTGTTTTTGTGTCTTTAATTAAAAGCTTCTCTTGTTTAAGAACCTGATTGGTTTTTTTTATTCTGGTGTGAGACCCCAGGGGACGGGGTCTGGATTCACCAGGGAATTGGTGGGGAGAAAGGAGGGAAGGGGGAGAGAAAGGTTAATTTCTCTCTGTGTTAGGATTACTTTCTCTCTCAGGGAGAGAGAAGGAAGGGGGAAGGTGAATTTTCCTCTGTTTTTAGATTCAAGGAGTTTGAATCACAGTGATCTTCCAGGGTAACCCAGGGAGGGGAAGCCTGGAAGAGGCAACGGTGAGGGAAAGAGTTTACTTTCCTTGTGTTAAGATCCACAGGGTCTGGGTCTTGGGGGCCCCCAGGCAAGGTTTTGGGGGGACCAGAGTGTACCAGGCACTGGAATTCCTGGTTGGTGGCAGCGCTACAAGTACTAAGCTGGTAATTGAGCTTAGAGGAACTCATGCTGGTGTCCCATCTTTTGGACGCTAAGGTTCAGAGTGGGGAATTATACCATGATAGCATTTTATTGGGAGGTTGCTTTTTGTGGCTGAACTAAAACAAAAAAAGAAAGAAGAATCTCCAACTAACTACTTGAGAGAGAGCGAGAGAGAGAATCTTCTTAAAACACACATTTGTCTCTGCAATAAGTACTAAAATTAAGATGAGAGAAAAACATTCCTCTTTATTTTTAGTCTGCTTACTCTGTGCATCAGACATCATTCTTTGTGCAGTGTGACCATTTCCCCTGGATTGTCAGTCAATCTTCCCCATTGCTGGGGGGTCTTTCATGCAACAGGTGGGAAAAGGTGGAACGTTTATGAAAACAGAAAAAAATATCAGTGGGATGCAAAGAGGGGGAAATGAGCATACCTTGGAGTAAGGATTTCTTTGTATTGCAGCTTCTCCAATTTAGAGGGAGCAACCAGTGACATAGGAATAACAATGTTGTCTATATCATAGGAGCTCTCACTTCTCAGTCTCCGTCTAGAGTTATGCTGTATAACAATTAATAATACAGAAGAGTCATTAGCTTTATGATAATAGCTGCATGTTAACTACAAGACAATAGAACTAATTTTTTTTGTACATTTAACAGATAGACCAACGCAGAGTGACTTTTTAGAATGACGTTTTCAAAAGTACTCAGCTTTGGACTAACTGTATTTCCATTGACTTCAATGGAAGTTTTAACACTGATTTCACAATTACAGTTAATGCCCAGCACCACTGTTGACAATTTCACTCTTAATAGCTATATTCTTCATAATGTTCAGGCTACACTGAAGGCATTCTAGAACAAATCTACTAACCCATAACCTGACCACTACACAGATGTTCTTGTACTTGATAAAAATAAGAATTCCGAAAGGTCAGAGCCTAAATGCAGTATATGAAATGAATGTATCAATGCAGAGCAATCTAGATGGCAAATATTCATCTGGAAATCTGCAGAAATCCCTTTGAAGGGATAAGAGGATGCTGAACTTCTCAGAATTTTCCTCTTTGGGGCAATCCAACCTATTCTCTCAAGTGTGTAGACTGACTTTTCGAGATTACAGTAGGTGGTTTAGGTTTAAAACATGATTCAATTTAAATTATTGAACTTTCTGTTTTCAGCTGAAAAAGTCTGTTTCAGAATAAATCACTTTCATTCAGTCTGGTAAAGGAAAGAAGTTCCCACTACATGCAGATGTGTAAAAGACTCAGTCAAGGAAAGAAATTCAGTAGAATTTGCATTACCCAAACTGTGTAGGGAACATCACTTAGGTTTCGATTATCAGGTACAGTATTTGTAAACTGCAAGTCTTCATATTTCTGTCCTACAGAATTCCAAAGTTCCAAAGCGTTGAAACCTGAAGACGTCCAGGGTGAAATTCTGTCACTCTAATAAATGGGAAGTTTGGCATTGATTTCAGTGAGCCCCGGATATCACCACCACTTTACCAGAGGCTTTGCTAGTAATTCAGTAAATAGGAGTTTGAGATAGTCACGGTTTGGTAAATCAAGATGCAACAGGATAAAGTACCACAACTGTACTGTGTAGCTCCATCAGGAGGCAGCATTATAAAAGCCTCCAGTCACAGTTTCGGGTGGGGGGACTTAAATCATAAGTCATTTCATTAGTTTTAAATGCAGTGTTTTTTAAAAAGTTCTCACTGATAAACTAATTCATGGTTTATGAAATTCGTGTCTTTGAGAATGCATTTCTGGGTTTTAGAACATTCCCTTCCCAATACAGACTAGTAATCTCACTCTCACTAGGCATGTGTTAAACTGCATAAAGCAAAGTACAGTGTGAAAGGCTCTTATTTTTTAATTTACTAATTTTTGCAACTCTCTGATGATGTTTTGCTTAATCCATCAATATATTCATTTTTCGTTTACCTGTGATGATGTGTTTTGGGTAGATCTAGACATCAGATTGACATGGGTCACGGCAGTAAAATCGTTTTGGGATTCCGGTCCTGCATGTTGAAAGGAAAAAGCTTCAACCCTACTGTTACTTTCTCCTGCCACAAAAAGATTTTGGGGAAAAAAATGGAATATTTTTAATATAATAGACTAAAAAAAAATTCTCCATGTAGTAGCAAATGAGGCCTTTTCTGAAAGCCCACAGCTGAACATCTGAGATTTCATGAACACCTAACAACCAGCTGTAAAAATAATCACTTACACAGCTCTATCCATCACAAATTCACCTTCATCACTATTGTCCCAAAAAAACAGTCTCTCTAGTTCAAGGGAGTAATTCCCTCTTGGAAGCAGCCTCATCATTCTTGGACATCACCTGAATAGAGAGAGTAGCCTTCCCTGACTGGGTTATATATCACATAGCCATTAGAGCCTCCAATCAGCTTTTTTCTGACTGATGGGTACGTGGAATTGGCAGCAAAGATGACAATGGCAAAGTCAGTTTTCTCACCTGCAAGTTTGATTTCCCCTAAGGTAGATTCAATGTCCTAGACAAATAATAATCTATGGGTATTTTTTATTCAATCCCAGTGAATATAGCCCCTGCTGCAATTTTGTCTGGACTCTAAAAGCAAACCACCATTGTTCCCAATTCTCTCTCCTCCCGACGTGAAGGACGAAAAGAAAATCCCATACTAAACTAAAAATATTTAGAATACTAACTAAAGATAAAGAGGGTCTGTCGAAAGCAGTGGATCCAGTGCAGGAGAAAGAGGTAACAGACTCTAGATAAAGCATCGTAATGCACAGTGTGGGCCAAGCATATGAACTCTCATCTCTTAAGCAACTCTGCAACTCCCTGGCACAGAGTATTTTACTTTTGGCCTTGCTCACCAGGCTGCTGACCTTCCTCATGGATAATTTCTCCTAGACAGAGCCCAAATTAGGAATACATATATAGCACTAATGAGCTAGAGCTTCTGCTACTATGTACAAATGTATTGCATAGCAGCATGCTGGCACCAGGAAATTGCAATCCTGATGATATATATTTTTTTTAAAACAAAAATCTCAATGAAATTGTCAGAACCCCAGAGAATTTACTCTCTAAAAGGTTTATATTGTCAAGCTGTACCCTTAAGTGCTATTACTACAATCAAAGGAATTGCCATGTTCATAATTAGGTGCGAGTAGTTCAAATTGTTGTTTTCAGAGAGCATTACAATGCCCTGGTCTACACTGAGGCCTTGGCTACACTCACACTTTACAGCGCTGCAACTGGGGTGTGAAAAAACACCCCCCTGAGAGCTGCAAGATACAGCGCTGTAAAGCGTCAGTGTAATCAGGGCAGCAGCGCTGGGAGCGCGGCTCCCAGCGCTGCACGCTACACCCATAAGGGATGTGGTTTACATGCAGCGCTGGGAGAGCTCTCTCCCAGCGCTGCCACTCTGACTACACTCACACTTCAAAGCGCTGCCGGGGCAGCGCTTTGAAATTCCAAATGTAGCCATACCCCCAGTCTCACAGTCATGTTGCTCAGCCACCTACCCTTCTTGGGTCCTTCTGAAGTTCGTCATTCTTTCTAGTCTCGACTACTCAAAACAATTTGGTGTCATCCGCAAATGTTGCCATTTCATTGCTCCTCCATATTAATGGATATATTATACTATACCGGTCTTAGCTTTGAACCCTGAGTCCTCCATTATTACTATTCTTCCACGTTGAAAATTTTATTTCTGTCTCTAATCCAAATTATACTCCTTAACTGCTTTTCCTATTACCCCGTGACTTAGCTTCCTTAAGTTACGTTTGTGAATGTTTTTCTCAAATTGCAAATACATTATATCCACCTATTCTCCTTTTTCCACTCTGCAGTTGAATTTTAAGAGATTGGCGAGACACTATTTCCTTTACAGAGGCGGTGCTGGATCCCTATATGGTCATATTCACCTAAGTGCTTTATAGAATTCTATCTTTAACTGCTGTTTCAATTCATTTACTCAGTGTAGTCTACCTATCATGATCACCACTAGCATCTTTTTAAAAACACCGGTTACCCATCATCCTTATTCAGAATCTTGTCCACAATTCTTACATTTAACAGTTTGAAACGAAGCCAGAATCAGGAACCACAGCATACAATAAATGAAACCTAGCTTACTGAGTTCAGAAATAGTCAGTGTTTGGTCGATGTATGGTTTACAAATGTATCCATAGTCTGTTTCATGGGGAATCATTTACAAAAAAAAAATAATAATAATAAAAACCAACTACCTAGAATTACACAAATGCAACTGTATGGTTACGCAATTTCCTTAAGGAGTATTCTAACAATAAAAAACAGAAGCATGTCTAGTTTTGTAATCACACTAAGTAGAATTGGGGTGAGAAGTGTCGGGGGTATGGAAGAAATAAAAACCAGCAGAAAATGGCATGCCTTAAATGGTAAGCATTTATTATAGTGCATTATGAGCCTATTTCTCACATCCTTGTAAAATACAATTGCATAAAGGTATCCATTCATTTATTTCAGGAAACAGTTTAGAATGATGTGTGGGGCCCAGTGATAAAAGGGTATTTTCAGAAAGGGCAGTCGTTTATATACTCTTATTTTTCCCTTACCTATCGCTGTCTCACTTAGGTGCCTTTTCTTTCTTCCCTCTGACAAGTGTTCAGATGCTCCTGATGCTGCCTGAGGTTTGGCATTAAGTAAATAGCCACTGCTCCATTGTTTGAGAGAAGCACTATGTTGATTATATTCTGCAACAGAATAAGCATTTGCAAAGTTTCAGATTCATTTTCATTAGATGCAACTTACAGCCAAGCTCACTTTACAAACAATAATGAAAGAGCTACAGGTACTTATAATCAGAAACATACAAGGTAAATAGTGTAACAATCTCTGATCTGTGTAGACACAAAAAATCGAAACCATGGGGGCCAAATTCACCTCTCAGTTATACTGATGCAATCATACTGACCAACTGATTTATCCTAGTGTAACAGAGGAGCATCTGGCTCTTTGTGTCTTTTTTGCTCATAACAGTACTACAGCAAGCATTTCAGCAAGCATTCACTCATATTTCTAAAAGGACAATTTGTATGTCAACAGTTAGAGCTGTAAGAGTAGCTTTAATACCAAGCACAGGGCAAAAAGCAGTTAAGGTGGAAGAGGCACAATGTATGGTACGGTGGAGATACGGGATATGATGTAAGGCAGATTTCCTGCAGAATGCAATACTTGACTATCCCACAGAACTCATGTAAAACCACCTTATTATAGTTGCTGCCGCTACCTTTTTATGCCATACATATATCACTTTATTAAGCTTTTCTATATACACAGTCACTTTTCCTTTATCTCGACAAAGTCTAACCAACACCTAATAAATTCTAGGCAGCTGACCAGCTGATTAACCAAAGAAATTATTTACATAGTAAGAGACGGAAAAATCTATAGCTTTAAGTAACAGACAAACTCACTTGAAATAATTAGTCATGTCCCGATTCAACAAGATACTTAAAAGGGTCAATGGGACTGTTTAAGTACTTTACTGTACTAACGCCTTCATTTTTAACTCTTCCGGCACACTGACATCTGCAGGTAGTGCGAGGATTCTGGGGATGGCCCTTACCCCTTATTTTTGTTCTGCTACAATTGTATCAGGTTAGAAGCTGAAATAGTTAAAGCAATACTCAGTGCGCACACAGCTATACTTGTATGAAGGTGCTTATATCAGTATAACTTATTCCTGAATGGGAGTAAGCTAATAAGAATATGCTATAACTCTGTACCACCTTCATACTGGTAAAAGGCATCAGTGTTAGGGAACTGTACTACTTTGCTCAGTTTCTGAACCAATATAGCAGTACAAAAACAGTGTTTAAATAAGCCCTCAGTGACCATTTGGAGGGGTTTGTTATCAAGTTACTGAGCTCATTCTGACGGCAGCAGCTCCTCTTAATGAGAGCAATCAGCAACAGGACTATAGGTTATTTCTAAGTCGTCTCTACGTAATTTGCTTAGCAAGGACTTAGTGATAGATGAGTCAACAGCATACTGGTGTGAAACACCTTTTGGCACTGGTTGGTTTTATATTCTCACAAATACAATATACTGGATGGAAACGTAAGGGCCTGGTGGCATTACAGCGTTAGCCACTTTCCTACCTCCACCTGAATACTGGGTGGAACATTTTAATCTCTTGAGTAGCCCCCTCAATAATTCTTGGGAACTAGTGCAGAAGGCCAAAGAAAAGGAGAACCAGGTGTGTTTATGCAGGTCCAATGGTGCTCACACCCAACCATCAGGAGGAACTACACCAGTTATTCCAGCTCATAATTAGAAACAACAAGAAGGGAGAACTGTTCAGCAGCCTGAAACCCTATACAAGTTGCAGGATAGAAGATTTTACCTCTCCATTCCCTTCACACTTCACCCACACAAACCCAGCTATTTGGAATCTATGTGAGTGGGATGAGTTTCTCCCTCGATTCCTTATTAACTGCCTCCTCCTAACTTCCGTGCCTGTTATTCTCCCCAATAACTAGTCTAGTGATCTGTTCAGATTGCAAGCTGTGTTGTGCACGCTAGCCATGTAGCGAGTAAAAGCATGATCCCTGCCCATCTAAAAACACTAACCCATATTTAAGACAGCATCCAGTAATACAAAAAGAAATTGTTGAGAAACTAGCATTAAAGTATTTTGCATCACATACCATTGGATGGAGATATTTTAAACTCTACCCCTAGTGCTGAGGTGTCAACAGGATCTCCTTTGATCTTGTCCTCCTTCAACAATGTTTCAAAATATATATGAAGAGGGATATCTATAAAACAAAAGGAAGAGATATATACATCTGAGATACTCAGCCAGCTATGGACCCAAGAGTTCTACACTGGTATTACATTTCTGAAAAATCTATTTGTACAGTCTGTGTTATATTCTGTACGAACAGCATTGCGGCCTCAAGTCCACTAGCTCACAAAGAGTGATGGTGGGGCAGCCCTGAGACAACTAACTGGCTGCATGTGCTGGACAGTGTCTTCAGATAGCGAAACTGGAGAGGGGCCAGGGGGATGTATTTTAAAAAGGACAAAACTGAAGCTCGACTATGAGCAGCAGCAAGACGCACATTTTTGGAGAACAGAACTATTAGCTCTCTGGCACACCCTGTCATGAATGTGGGAGATGACTGGCTGGACGGCGGCAGAGGAGAGACTCAGAAAGTAAGAAGCGAAAGATGCAGACATGGACTCTGATGTGAAGTTATTCCTGACAATCTCATCTCTGTCCACACAGAACATGTCTTTCTTGACAAAAAAGTGTGTGTTTGTTTTTAACAGCAGGATAACTAACATGCATTAGCTATGCCCCTGTGAAATCCTAGTGGAAACGAGGCACCTGTAATTTTTACTGTGCGGTAGAAAAGTGACGTCAACACTATGCCCCTTGCTGTGTGGCTGACCTCACCTAGCTACCCTGCAGTAAAAATTACAGGTGCTTGGTCTGCATTAGAATTTTACAGAGGCATGGCTAAAGCACATCGATTATCCCACTGTAAAAAAAAAAAAAAAAAAAAAAAAAAAATCCAGAAAAGAACCCACGCCACCTGATTTTAGCAGTGAAGACAAAGCCATAAAGAAACAAGCCAGAAGGTGAGGGGATTGTAGGCTAACATGACCCAACGCCCTGACAGCTTGTTCAGTCTTGAAAGTTATGTCAGATTAAGTTAGGGTGTGAACTTAAAAAACAATTGCTATTCCTGAATAACTCCCTGGATAGGTACTCTTATTCCAGAGTAAGAGTGTCCACACAAGAAGTTATTTGGGAATAGTTATTCCAGAAGATCTCCACTGCTGCTCAAAAAATCAGTGCTGTGGAGAGCACATGTTGCACTTTTATTTTGTGATCTGCAAAAGCCTCAATCTAGCCATCCGGGTAGAATTATTTGGTATTTTTGAAAACTTATTGCTGAATGCTCTGCGGTAATTTCAAGGTAGGTGCCCTATTTCTGTCTCCAACAAAGGCAACAGGGAACTCTAACTTGCTTCCTGGGGGAGACTTAGTCTGCAAAAATATTTCAAGTGCTTAGGAATTTAGCCCTTGTAAAAAGGCAGAAGGACTTACAAAGATGTCTCTGTTTGAAAAGCCCTTCAGGAAACAAATTTACAAGAAGGGAGCAAAGAGAGGAATGAAGACTTCTCATGCTTGGAAGAAAAGAAGGTAAAGAGTCAAGGGAGGGAAGTTTGACAGCTGGGAAATTAAGAAGAAAAATGAGACTAATTTAAAGGCCCAAAGGGTGGACAATAATTTTCCAACATTTACATACCATCTTAATCTCATGTGTCTTGGAGATCTGCAAATACAAAAATCTTTCTACAAGCAATTTTTGCTAACCAAAAAGAACAGCTTATTTCAGTAACTGGTACTGATCTAAGTAAGTTTTTTGTCACAGGATTAATTGGCACCTGCAAAAGATTTTTTTTTAAATTGGGCCTGTACATTTTCTGAATCTTTATGAAGTATAAAAATGCCAGAAAGGTTTGTTTTTTACCTTAGAAATATACCTGATTTTTTTTGTATCTTAGAAATATTATGACTATCTTTTCTGCTTGCATTTTTTTTGTTGGGGGGGGCATGAGGGGAGATAAGTTGAGAGGATCACCTGGATGTCTCAGACTGTGAATATGTACTCCCACACCATACCTGAAAGGATAAGGATATCTGCCCCAGTTTATTCACAGGCTCTGGGCACAATCAGCACATACCACATTCAGATTCTCCTTCAAGATTTGTTCCATGCAAGTCTGAAACTGCCAGTTGTCTAGTACCAATATACATGGATGTCTGTATGTCTAAGGTATCTTGCAGCCACTGTCAAATACTTGGCAAATATACATGTTGCTGTAAATATGCTGGAGGGCAAGACTCCATACTACTAATGACCGTTACCTATCCAAAAGCAAATATATTTTGGTAAGCCAGTCCAACTGCATTATCTTATTTGGTTGCCTACAAAATGGGAAAAAATGACAATCACCAACTTCTCCTTGTCTTCTGTTCTGTTAAACAACTTGGTTAATGGCTCCCATTCTTAAGAAGGAGCCACCTCTGTTCTGAGCAGTGTCTTATGAGAGAGATCTCTGAAAAGGGATACATAAAAGGACTTGGGAGGTAACACAGATGAGAATTAGGCCACATAGCCGAACTGTATAATCTCAAGCATGCAGTGCTCCATTGTATTTCCACTATATACTGCTAGGACATAAATCAAATGGTTCCCACAAGAAGGAGGGACAGGAAAGTAGACAAAATAAGCTCCTGGCAATACTTCAAATGTGAGGCCTGCCAGATACAGAGGGTGTACAGACAGCAGATACTGTAGCGTAGCCTCTGTTTAAGTGCTTTTCTTTATTCTGTCTCATGACTGATGAGGCTGAAATTTCTGGGAAAGAGAGCAGTAAGTCCCCAGAAGAAAGGTGTTGTCTTTGGTATCAGAATGAGTACAATGCAACATCCCTCTTTGTTCAGGCTGAGTAAGCCCCAGTGACCTTGTAGTAATCAAATGTCCTTCATTTTCTCTATTTTTATGCTGAACAGATCATCATATTTAAAAAGGGAAGCTTTTCAGTTTGAGACAAATGTTCCTTAGGGAGCTGGTCTATCATTAGAAGCATCCACTCTAGAGGTCAGGAGTACAGGAAGGGCCAGAGAGACTTTCAGAACCAAACACCAACAGAACTAAGACTTCCTAACACATTCCCCATGGCCATGATGGTGTCTTCTCATTTTTAATTGAGTTGTGCAGAGTCCTCAAAAATATAAGATTCCTCAGCATTTTAATTTAATTCAATCTTATTCTTAAAATGGAAGAGAATGAGCCTAATTCTGGACTGAGGGCTCAGGGACAGACCCAAGGAGCTCCCAGCCTCATGCTCAAGCTTCTGTGCTTGGGGAGCCCTCAGCACCAATGGAGTTTCTGCACTGTCCAGTTTCAGTCTAAAAGCAGTTTTCCTTTCAGCTGAAGAAGTCTCCAGGCCAAATTAAAGCAGGGGGTATATAAATCCATCTCCAGGAACATGAAGGGGGAAGTGCACACTCAAAGACCCACAGATAGATTGGGTGTAACCAGAGTTAAATCAGCCGTGACACTTGTAGTGCTAAGTCGGGGTCAAACACCTTTTTCTGCCCAACACTGCAGAAAGGCCAATAAAACATTCATTTTAAAGAAAGTCTCTGAACTCCTAGAAACATTAAAAAAATTAAAAACTTAACTACAGAACCACCAGGAAAAAAAAAAAAAAAAACAACACTTGGGAAAAAAGCAAAACAAGTTAAGCTTTTTGGGCATGGAATGAAAGGCCTGTGACCAAAGCTAGCCATGTAAACAAAAGGAAATGAGATGGCTGGGACTGCATGGCCCTTTTTACAGCCTCAGCCCCAAACATTCACTGCCAAGACAAGGTGCTTGTGGTTTCAATAGGCTTTGTTTTCTTGAAGGGTCATGGATTTCTTTGGTGCCACAATGCATATTCTTCATATGGAAATATACAGAGGCAATTTCTGAACTAATAAAAAGTTTCTAACAGCAACATTACCTTGGCCACAATGCAGATATAGTATTTTTAATTTCTATTCTCCTGGTTTAAGTGTTAAACATATATTTTAATGAGCAATACAATTGAGTTAGGGTCCCTGTCAGAGCACACCAGTTTTGAATTTCCTGATTTTTTCACCACCAACTTAAAATGTTGAATTTACAATATTAGTATTTCATACATTTATCTTAAAGGGACACCACCACCTGAAACATACTCAATTAAAAACAACAGAAGTTAGTTTTAAGCTCTACACATGTCCAAGATCCCCCAATGAGGTTTTTTTTTTTTTTTTTTTTTTTTTTGCTTTTACAGTCAAGTCTGTCTTACATTTTTAAAAAGAAACACATCTCAACCAACAAGGTGAACTGGCCAGCTGTGCAAGAGAAACAAACACTAAATGCTATCAAGTGTACAAAATAAATGAACTAAAAAAAGGAAAAATATTTTCCCTCTAGTGTTTTTCAGTTGTAGTTATCGTAATTGCTACATGCATCTATAGTAGATGCAATATTTTAGAGAGCAGGATGAAAATTTTACGTTGACCATGTCCCTTTAAATCAGGGGTTCTCAAACTGGGGGGTTAATTTATAGAGGGAGGGGTCACACTCAGAGGCTTGCTATTTGAAAGGGGTCACCAGTACAAAAGTTTGTGAACCACCGATTTAAATTATACAGAGGGCATTTGTCAGAGCACCTTTTGGCAAGTAATAAGCAAGTGAGAAGTATTTCTTTTAAGAGGTTTGTTCATAGCCAAAGCTTTAAACGTTTATAAAAACTAAGTCAGACCATAAATTTTAGGATTTTTATAATACAACTGGCTATTCTGTTGGGAATATGGAATTGGATGTCTTACCTGAAGGGAATGATAACACAGGATGAAGACAGGAATCCACCTCTGGTATATGTTGTTGTACTATTCTGGATGATGTAGCATGCTCAGAACTGCTCCAAATGGAGGCTGGAGCCATGCAAGGCATCTGTGTATTATATGGAAACGAGGCATCTCTAGATAGCAAAGCCTGCAAGGATATTCACAGAAACGTCATCTGAAATTTTCATTTTCCTTTTATTCACTTTCTAAAACTGGGCCAAAGAGATAGATATTGTAATGAGAGTAACGACTCAATGCTATGTAAATCAGAAGTGCTCTCACACAAACTTCGATTAGCATAGAAGTGATTTTGGACTATGTATAGCATATCTGAATGAAAAATTAATTTGCTTCATTTGGAGCTAGTAAAGAACAGAGTAGCAGCATTTTATTTCCAAAGTAGTTTCCAAATCAGAAGGTAATTGTTCCCAACCAATACGAAAAATTTGGTACTCCCTATGAACAAGAAACAAAAAAGCCAGAGTTCCAGTTAATTTTCTAGTCAGGGACAACAAACGTGATCGGTACATACAAAGAAAATATTTTTGCCATTATAATATCAAACTAAACATCTTTTACTCAGCTTAAACAACCTGAATGTCTTGGTACCTGTACATCTCCATACATTATTGAACTCTTACACAGAAACCCAATTATACATAAAGTTAACAACATTGAAAACTGACTTGAACATGCCATACATTTACATAAAGTCTCACAGAGGAAAGCAAAGTCTTTGCCGCATAGAAACTACAATCTAAGACAGACAGCACGAACAAAAAGCACCCCAACACAATACATGGGAATAATTCAGGAAAGAGATGCAGTGGGGAGTAATGAGGACAATGTAGAAAGAATTTCTGGGAGGAGTGATCTGAAATAAGCTGTGAGGGAGCGGAGGTTTTGACAAACAAAAAGATAACTTATCCAAGTGTAGAGAACTGGATGATCGATGGTGAAAAACTATGTGCTGAAAGCAGGAAGAAATGAGAGCAAAAAGGGGTAAAATTATACTGAGCTTTGAAAGATGAAGGATGAAGATCTTGAATCTGATAGGATGTCTCACAGGCTAACACTCTGAAGGACTGGGAGCAGTGGCAGAGGAAGACAACTTAACTACAAGAGATGTCAAGGCTTCATAAAAACATTTCATGTAAAAACAGGACTGTTCATGTCATTTTCAGCATTAACAGATACTAAAGCTGACGTTTCTGTCTTCCTCCTCACTAGCTGAAAGCTTTCACACACACACTCCATTTTCAAGTTGTCCAAAATGGCTCTTAGCAATTTTAACATTCCAGACAATAAAGTCTGTCCTTCAGTAGGACCTTGCGTGAGAGGGAAGGGAGGGAAACAGGGACCTCATGGACACTTTACAGCCTCCTGCAACAGCAGCTTATTTAAATAGGACTATTTCCCTTCTCCTGCATTATAACTTCACCTTAATAATCAATAGCAGTTATGGGCATATATGAATTCTTTGTTTTCTTAACAAGTATCTTCGTGATGTGAAGGACAAATAAATAGCCTGATTTGGTTGACACAGATGTCAGATAACCAAATGAACAAAAAGGATACATTTGTAATTTTAACTTCTTTCTTCCTAGAGTCAGAAAGTAGCACTCCCTGTAAAAACTCCGCTTCCTGCCTTATGAGATGTTCCAACATGCGTTCTGCTGACTACATCAACATTCTCATTCATCAGTGGTGGAGCACTAATTCTATCTATGGCCTAAAATAAATCCATTCCCTTCGCCCCCACCTCTAACAATGGTTCTTATAAGTGACTCCAATATTCTTATTTAAGGAGTAAAATAAAACTTTTGGAGACCACTCAGTATTAAATAAAAATGTTTTTCCTTTTCCCTCCCTAAACAGATTCCCTACTCCAGTATTGATCATAGGGACTTCTACACTAATCATGTGCATGCCACGGTTTTAAAGCAGAGGGGGATCTCCTGATTGCTTGGGATTACATTTTGCAGGTTTGTTCAAAGGAGGCCACTGCAATATTTTTCCTAGTAAAATAGAATTAATTATTATAGCCAGGATCCTCCAATCACGTGCATCCATGTTCAACTTTAAACTTGAGCAGTCCCATTGAAGTCAGTGGGTCTATTCATATGTTCAAAATTAAGCATGCATATTAAGTGTTGGCAGGATTGGGGTCTTTGTTTGGATATTCCACAAATCTTACTAAGGGTGGTCCTTGAAGAAAGAAAAAGAACAAAACCCAAACAACAACAAAAGTTTAACACATTTCTGAACACCATAAACAAACTTGAATGGCTCACAGGAAGCCACTCTGACTCAGATTTTTAAAACAAAAAGAAGTGACCTGCTCTATACTTACAGCTTATACCAGCACAGCTATATCAGTCTGGGTGTGAAAAAAAACACACCTCCTAGTGACATAGCCATGTTGACAAAGCCCCCAGTGTAGAGGCAGCTGTGCTGATAGAAAAGTGCTTCTGTAGGCATAGCTAATGTCATTTGGGGAGGTAGTATTTCCACACTGGCAGAAAAACTCCCAATGAAGTATGTTACCTCTACTCTAGAGGGCTATGCCGACATAGCTATGCTAACATAGCCTCTCTAGCATAGTTATAAGTCTGTATTTCCTTTAGAGGCTAGTACCTTTCTAAAGAGTCAACACAATGTCTTGGATATGTATTTTTCAAACTGCCTTATCAGCCTATTTACTTGAGAAACCTAAAGGACTCCAAGGAGAAATAAATCAAATCTTTCTGGTAAAGTACAAACCTTTCACTTGAAATCTATTTTTCTTTAACCATTAATCACGGGGCTGAAACAAACCCCAGAAAATACACAGGTAAGGCTGACATCTTTAAAATCGAGAGTTTCAGTCTTGACTTTGAATATCCGGCTTTTAAATCAATTTGTTCCCCAACATTATTTAGGACATATTGTGAAGTTGGTTAAGTTTGCTTTTTCACCTGCTTTGCAGTACATTACAGTGTAGTCAGAAATATTCATCAAATTCTAAATCTAGTTAAAAACAGTAATTAAATTTACAAGCAGTGGCTAAACGATTTTTATGGTTTTGCTCATGTTCTCTGCAATAAGTCAACTAAAGAGACTCTATTCCCAAATTAGTGTTCAGATCATTCAATATAATGGTACACAAACAAAGACATTAAAAAAAAACCCCACAACCCTATATTAGCCAATTTGTAATTCAAGAGAAAATAATGATTAACACATGCAAAAGAAGAAAACTGTTAGGAAAAGATATTTTATTTTCAACCTCCTAAGAAGGTTACTACAAACAATGAAGAGCTGAGAAGAATTTGACCTTGCACTGTTAGGAATGTCTGTTATTACAGCTGGTTGAAAAATTTCTGACAGAACAGTTTTCTGTTGGGAAAGGCTGATTTAACTAAAACCAAAATGCATTGCAGCAACTTATTGATTCTGTTGAAATTTTTGATGAGAAATTACCTAAGTTGTTTGTTTCAAACTTTCAATACAGTTAAAATGCTTTAATGATAAGGTTGAAAAAAAGCACTTCAACACTATCAAAATGAAACTTTTGGATAATGTTTCAATATTTCTGAAATAACTTTGGGGGGAATTTTCATTCAATGGGAAATTTTGACTTTTCCGTTGCAATACAGGACAAAAGGAAATTACAAAAAGAAGTCTGAATTTCCCACACAATAAAAATTCTGAGTATTGACCAGTTCTATCCATTATCCCCACTGAATACAGCGCGCCAACAATTAAGTGGTTCATAAAAGCTTGAGACATTCTCTATACAGAATTTAAACAGCCTTAGCAGAGAGATATCTACGGCAATCTTTTATAAAGAAAACATCAGTGGAAACTCAATTCCGTTATCAGCTTCTCCCCCAAAGAGCTTGCATTCTCTAAAATTATTCCAGCCTGCCCTTTTTTTCCCCCCTTGAAAGTGCCTATAAATTCTGAGGTATAATGTCATTCATAGTATAAATTTAATAACAGGAGTACATGATTGTGTTAATTATAAGGAGATGCAGTGTATTTAGAAAGAACAGACATTTTTTCTGTTCTTCGGAGTCTATGAAAACTAAAGATGATGCTTATGGAATGACAATGAAAAGTATCAGAAGTTTATTTTGTTATTTTAAACTACAAGGGGAAAATACACCCAACGGAAAAGCTTATTCTCTAATTACCACCCAGGAATTCTAATCTACTCATCCAGCAATTTATCTTCAGCACTGTTTGACTTTGCTGCAGAAGAAATCAGAAAGGGCAAGCAGAAACTATTCCCAAATTCAAAACACATCCTGATCCAAAAAGATTATTTGTAGCTTGTTAGTGTGATAAACTGATGATGAATCATTCAGCGATTACTGCCTTTGTTCTGGGAAGATTATTAACTGAACACTGTTGCTTGAATGCCAGTTATATCAAGAAAGGGAAGAAAGCTTATTACAAGGAAGAGTGACATAAATTTAGTGCACAATCTTTTGCATTTCAAGTTTTTAATTCTGAAGTGAATATTAATCAGAATCAGTGTATGAAACAAAAACAAAAAAAATTGAAGAGTGAAATGTGTTGACTCTTGTACGTTTCCGAGCAATCCTTGGAAGTGAGCCTAAATGTAATAAAATAGCATTGAGCTCTGTGGTTACAACCAATTGGCCAAAATTCAGCTCTCAGTTACACCAATGTAAATCTGGAGTAAATCCAATGAGTCAATAGAGTTACCTCAAATAAACTCCATACACTAGATAGCAGGTCTGCTTGAGATTATGCCTGTGAGGAGCCTGGACACAGCTGAAAAGAAAACGCTTCCTCATAAATGCACTCCGAAATGAAAATCTAGTTGAAAATCTGAAAAAAGAGGATGCCTACTCACTCCAGATATCCAGATTAAAGCCTATACTTAAGCAATCAGCAACCAGATAGAATTCTGATATGGAATTGACAAATTATCCTGTTGTGAAGTTGTCACATTTCAAAATGGGATGCTAGCAGCCCCAATTCAGCACCAAACAAATTGCAAATTGTTTTTCTTTTTTGTCAGGAGTGATTTATGCATTCATATGGGCAGAGTTTAAGTGGACTTTTTGGTGAATTATCACTGATTTGGTCATTATACAGTTTTGCTTTAATAATAGAGCCTAGTGTCACAATCAGATCATTTGTCTGTCTGTTGGCCTCTCCTCCAAGCGGAGTTCCTCTTTATTTCATGAATGACAGAAGTTCACATAGGATAAATACACAAGCTTTTCATTTTGTATGAGGTATTGAATGTTTAATCTAACAAACTAAACTCACTGCTGTTTCTAAACTGTAAGTATTCTGATTTTATGCTTTGAGCAGGGGGTTGGACTAGATGATCTCCTGAGGTCCCTTCTCACCCTAATGATCTATGAATCTAAGTCAACTCTAGCTCTCTATGCACTACATGTATGCACTACATGTATGGTGACACATTTGTCAACTGAAGACCTAAAACATTTTACCTCCAGCTATTACAAAAGACGACTCTGGGGAAAACCAGTGTAACTGGCCAGGCATGGAGAAAGTGTTTGGAATACTCCTTTATATGAATATTAGCTCAGTGCTTGCCATGTATGCATACCACTATCTATACAACATGTTAGAATGCCATTAATATACCCAGAGACAATAATATACACTACATTATTAGTTACAAATAAAATCTGGAGTGGATTTTCCTGTGTTGTCCTACAATGTCAAATCCATAGAGCCTTCTTATAACATTGCCTGCAAGACTATGTATACTCAGGCTACTAACTGAGGAGTTTTATCAAACACCCAACTGGAGTAATTTTCAATATCTTTCTTCTGCGCCTCACTGGAAGACCACACAAAATCATGTAGCTAGTTCTTTTACAGTAAAGATATTAATAATTAAAAACAATTCTCAATCTCTGAATAGCACTGAAATGTACGGACCCATAAACTCTATTTTAGACAGATTGTAAATGCTGGAAACAGAGGTCTTCTGTTTATTCACATCATAGGCAGACTCCAGCCAATGGCAGAGCAAGCTGTCCTAAAAGAGTGAGAGGGAATTAGTCTGTCTATGGCCTCTTTACTGAGACTACCAACAAGGATACCAACTGGAATGGTGGGTTTTGGGATACAGACAAGTTTGACAAGGACCTGGACTGAGGCTATCAACTTATTTCACAAAACATCTATCAGATGATAGTTACTTACACTTATAAACCAACCTGTCCAAATTCAAATTTCTGGTCTATAGGTCATAAAAGGTTCTATAACTGTTACCATTTTCGTGGGCCATCTATTCCCTCACAGATACAACCTCAGCCAAATAATAATACACTGACAGTTAGAGAGACTGTCCTACTGTTGAATGGGACTTGTGCGTTTTGCCTGAAACACTGACGTTTTGTTTTTAATTAAAAAAACAAACCAGTTGAAAATGGAAGTTTTGTGCTTCATCATTGATCAGTTAAATAAGACAAAGGAAAAACTTTTGTAATTGTGCTGACACGTTTTGAAAAAATTCTATCAGGTAGAAATTAAAGGAGAGAATTTTTGGTCAAGAAAATATTGGAAGGAAATAGCACAATAAATTCTTTGCTGCAGGAATCTGAAAAGGACCATGCCAGATCCTTATTGCTGAGAAATCTTTCCTGGATTGACTGGCTGGCCAACATAGCTATGTCCACAAAAGTTTGCTTTAGATGGATTTACTACTATCCGGAAAAATCACATAGTGTTCCAACGCTAACGCTATTTTCCCATTAGATAACACATAAACCCACTGGGGCTACAGGATTATAGATTTCTTCTTTCTGAATAGGATTTTTATTGTTAAAACTAATGACTTGTTTTTTTTGTTCCAAACTTTGTCAGCTACTACTTGTATTTTCAGAATGGTGATCGTATTCTCCAGGGAATATACTGCTCCCCAGCAGACTAATCAAGAAGAAAGATTTTACATTTCTACAAAAGTGCTAAGCACTTTTGTAGAAATAGAATTGATCCTCCATTTCAGTGGTTCTCAAATGTGGGTTGGGACCCCAAAGTGGATCGCAGCCCCATTTTAATGTGGTTGCCAGGGCTGGCATTAAACTTGCTGGGGCCCAGGGCCAAAGCCCAAGCCCCACTGCCCTGGGGCTGAAGCTGAAGCTTGAGCTCCACCGCCCAGGGCCGAAGCCCAAGCCCAAGCCCTGTTGTCATGGGCGACACGGCTCAGGTTACAGGCCCCCTGCCTGGGGCTGAAGCCCTTGAGCTTCGGCTCCCCCCCAGCCCGGGGCAGTGGGGCTGAGGCTTTGGCCCCCACATCCGGGGAGAAGAGGCTCAGGCTTCGGTCCCCACTCCTGCGGTCATACAGTAATTTTTGTTGTCAGAAGGGGGTTGCAGTCCAATGAAGTTTGAGAACCCCTGATCTACTTGAAACAAGTCTGCAGGAGAGTTGGCAACACAACAGCATTCCTTATATTCACAGCCTTTCATAGACTGGCTGTGCCAAGAAGCTATACACAGACAACTGGTGCAGTCAACATCTGGGGATACCAGGGCAAAAGATCAACAGAATACTTTCAGTGCAATTAAAGGAGGAAAATTACTTAATTATATGGAAGACAGCTCTGGAAGAACGTCAGACTGTTTTACTGCCCTAAAGAAAGATTACTTTTAAACATGTATAGGCTGAATAAACTAATGAGAGAAAGCAGGTAATTGCAATAAATGATTCACAAACAAATCTACAGGAGTATCTTGTACCGCATGTAAGTGAGTGGCAATATGGCTAATATGGTACAGATTTTCCTGGAAGAGATTCAAATACAGTCTTCAAAACACCTTACAAATATTTACATATAATTTCTCTCTCTCTTTTCCCCTTCTTCACCTACTCCCTTCAAGCAAAATGGGGTGGAACCCTCAAGATGCATGCATTAGCCTAAATAACTGTATATTCATACTGCATTAACTCTTGCCTTCCTCCCAACCCCTCCCTGCATTGCTGTCAATTCCTGTTTTTGTCTGAATTTTGACAGAAAGCTCTCCATGTATTATAATAATTAATAACAACAATTTGCATTACAGTAGTGCAACCACCACCAGCTAGGATCAGGGAGTATTATAAAACTCTCTGCCCTAAAAAGCTTAAAACCTAAATTAAAACCAGAGCAGATGTCCAATCTTTACTTGTTTAAGATGGTAGCGTGTGTATGTCACTTAAAAATAACAAGTACTGTAATAACCATACTGCCAACCCTAAGCTTTCAAAAACCAGGAGCTGAGACCCAGAAAATCTTGAGATATTTAAAAAAATAAAATAAAATTTGAATTCTTTTTTGTTTGCCGTCTGTTTTCTGAGACTTTAGGATACATACTCACTTCATGCTTTTGGATTCTTTTTCCGGCAACCATGAGATCTGGAAACTTTTTAAAAAATTAAATCTGGGATTCTTATGTAATCACTTGACTCCAGCTGTTGGGGCTTTAGACACAGCATATCACAAGATACAAATGGCAGGAGTTGACAACACTGCTATGATGTAATTTTTACTCCACATGCCTATACCCACTGTGGGAGAAAAATATTCATACTCTTACTGACATCTAAAGGTAACTCACCTTTAGTACATTATTTGTAATTCTGACTCAGTCCAGACAACCAAATTTGTCAAGTTTAACCAGTAGATGGAGGCACAACATAGAGAAATTTAAAAACAAGGAGAAATTAGTACTTCTCACCCTTACAATGAAAAGCCAAGCATGGTTTCAAAGGGAAAGAACCTAGTAGGGAATATCCACTGCTGTTTACCTTGCGCAGTGATTAATAACAGTGTAAAGGGAGTGTGAAGTAGTTATAAAACACCACCAATTCAGATGTAAATAACCAAACAAGATGCAAAACACCAGATAAGAAGAAAAGCTCTGTGTAAGCTCGAAAGCTTCTCTCTCTCACCAGCAGAAGCTGGTCCAATAAAAGATATTACCTCACCCACCCTGTGTCTCTAATTAGGCGCACAGACATTTAACAGTGTGGAGAGATTAAACATAAAAACCCAAAAAACAAGAATTGTGGGTTTACCTGGGATGTTATGTGAAAAGCTACCAACATGAAATATCAAGGCAAGAACAATTACGTTTCCACATCACTATTAGTCACATACACTACAGCAGACAGCAAAGATAAAATTCTAAGAAAAACACTAGAACATATATCAGTCAAAACCAGTAACAAAATGGCAACAAGGGGAGCAACTGAAAATGCTACTAGAAGAATGAAAACATTTTATTATTTGGCCAAATTGAGACTAGAATTTAAAAGCTTGCGCTTTTTTGCCCACGAAGTAAACACTCCTTTGGAGAAGTTTAGTTGTGTTACGTTGCAGTCCTCTCAACTCATTGCTTTGAGGAACTTTTAAGTACGGGAACTGCATGTTATCACAATCATGAAGTAGGGTCAGACCACAAGAAACCACTACTGGATGGCTTAAAACAAGATGCAAGAACAAGTGGGTGACATAAGCAGCAGGAGAGGAAGGAGAACGATGGTTATAGTGACAAGATCCTATGGCTGAATGGGTTAGCTAGTGCACAATTTGATATCAATGTAGTTTAAATTTATGTGTTTTGTTTAATTAAAATTTCTACCTCTGCCAAGTTTAAAAAAAAATAAAAACAAAAAAAAAAAATCAAGCCTCTTCTCATAGTTTCCAGGGGTTATTTTTAATTCTGCTTTTGCATATAATTGGAAACATATTTACATTTAAACCTTTTCCTATTACCAGATTGGCTTTTTAAATTATATTTATTATTTTAAAAACTTAAAATACCAAACAATACAAACAGCTCCCTAGCTGAAACCTCTCTCTTGTGCACTCGATACAATTCCATAATTCCATTCACCTCATAATTGTTAAACATTTTTGTAGCTCTCAACACCACTGTGGGCAAAGTAAGTTATCATCACCATTCAGTGGATGTAGAAACGTAGAATCATAGAACTGGAAGGGACCTCGAGAGGTTATCTAGTCCAGTCCCCTGCACTCAAGGCAGAACTAAGTATTATCTAGACCATCCCTGACAGGTGTTTGTCCAACCCACTCTTAAAAATCCCCAATTGAGATTCCACAACCTCCCAAGGCAATTTATTCCAGTGCTTAACCACTCTGACAGATAGGAAGCTTTTCCTAATGTCCAACCTAAACCGTCCTTGCTGCAATTCAAGCCCATTGCTTCTTGTCCTATCCTCAGAAGTTAAGAACAACAATTTTTCCTCCCTCCTCCTTGTAACGACCTTTTATGTACTTGAAAACTGTTTTATATATAAATACACACACATACATACACAGTTTACAACTTGCCAATTTTGTCAAAGCAAACGGGGAGCAAAGTCACAGTTAGAATTCAGGCGCTCTCCAGCTTCCAGACTAACAAACCAAACAGCAGAATCTCAGAGTTACAAACACCTCGGGAATAGAGGTGGTTCATAACTCTGAACAAAACATTATCATTGTCCTTTTAAAAGTTTACATCTGAACACTGACGTAATACAACTTTGAAACTTTAGTATGCAGGAAAAAAATGCTGTTTTAGCCAACTTAATTTAAATGAAACAAGCACAGAAACAGTTTGCTTACCCTTGTCAATTTTTTTAAAAAAAACTTTCCTCTTTTTTTCTTAGTTTACATTTAACAAAGTACTATACTATACAGGGTTGTTCGTTTGTTTGTTTTGTGTGTTTTTTTTTGTTTCTGTTCCTGCGCTGCCTGATTGTGTACTTCCAGTTCCAAATGAGGTGTCTGGTTGACCGGTCAGTTCATAACTCTGAGGTTCTACTGTACTTCCTGTGCCTCTGATGTACTAAAACATACTAGCCTGGATCCTACAGT
Source organism: Gopherus flavomarginatus (assembly GCF_025201925.1). NCBI lineage: Eukaryota > Metazoa > Chordata > Testudines > Testudinidae > Gopherus > Gopherus flavomarginatus. The sequence continues at coordinate 17,031,267 of NC_066626.1, read as the reverse complement.
TCAATAATTATTCAAAAATCATCTTGATGAACTGCACAAATGCATTACAATCATAGCTTTTATTCTGAAAGATGGTTTGTTAAAAGTGGCTTACGTACTGACTCTTGAGATCAAGAAATGGCCTAATTTTCTAATACTGTAAGGTCATTTGAACAATAAAATAAAAATAGAATGAATACTCTTCCAGAAACAAACCCTATCTTGCTTCAGTGTCTAACAGATGCTCAAAAAACTGTTATTTGTTCAGGTTTGGAATCAGAGAAGAGTGTTCAAGAGAGTTCCTTTAGGAATTAAGAGAAAAACGTATTGCAGAGAAGAAAGACCATTCTTCTCACCTACAGGTCAGTAGTGGTACTCAGTCATGCTGAACAGGCAAAGCCTGGTCCCAAAGGATGAACAGGCTTCTGAGGATATTAGTAGTCAGCAAATGGTTATAATAGAGCCAGATGATATATTCGTTATCCCTTCTCCCCCAACCTCCAATAGCCTCACCTACCTGTTATGCATCATCTTTCAAATTGTACAGATTTTTGTGGCAGGGACTGTCATTTACTATGGCCTGGTCTACACCACGCGTTTAAACCGAATTTAGCAGCGTTAAACCGATTTAACCCTGCACCCGTCCACACGAGGCACTTTATATCGATATAAAGGGCTCTTTAAATCGGTTTCTGTACTCCTCCCCGACGAGAGGAGTAGCGCTGAAATCAATATTGCCATGTCAGATTAGGGTTGGAGTGGCTGAAAATCAACGGTATTGGCCTCCAGGCGGTATCCCACAGTGCACCATTGTGACCGCTCTGGAAAGAGATCTGAACTCGTCTGCACTGGCCAGGTAGACAGGAAAAGCCCCGTGAACTTTTGAATTTCATTTCCTGTTTGGCCAGCGTGGAGCTCTGATCAGCACGGGTGGCGATGCAGTCCCAAATCCAAAAAGAGCTCCAGCATGGACTGTACAGGAGATACCGGATCTGATCGCTGTATGGGGAGACAAATCTGTTCTATCAGAGCTCTGTTACAGAAGACGAAATGCCAAAGCATTTGAAAAAAATCTCCAGGATACGATAGACAGAGGCCACAGCAGGGACTCAGCACAGTGCTGCGTGACAAGCGTAACGGAAAGCCAAAGAATCAAATGGACGCTCATGGAGGGAGGGAGGGGATACTGAGGACTCCAGCTATCCCACAGTCCCCGCAGTCTCAGAAAAGTATTTGCATTCTTGGCTGAGCTCCCAATGCCTGAAGGGTCAAAAACATTTTCCCGAGTGTTTCAGGGTATATGTCATCAATTTACACTCTTCTCCCCCACCCCCCGAAAGAAAAGGGAAAAAAATGTTTCTCACCTTTATTCAATGTCACTGTATGTCTACTGCATGCTGCTGGTAGACGGGGTGCTGCACACCAGCATCCCCTTCCCGGTGGATAGCAGTCATATTGTACCGTCTGCCATCGTCATCATCAGCCCATAAATGCTCCTGGCTGGCCTCAGTGAGGTCGGCCAGGGGTGCCTGGGTAAAAATGGGAATGACTCCGGGTCATTCCCGGCAGATGGTACAGAACGGCTGGTAACCATCCTCATCATAGCAACTGGAGGCTGAGCACCATCAGCCCCCCCTTTCATTTCTAAAGAAAAGATTCTGTACTGCCTGGACTATCATAGCAGCTAGAGGCTTCCTCCTCCTCATTTTATCTCACTAAAAAGTCAGTTTCTTATTCCTGCATTCTTTATTACTTCATCACACAAATGGGAGGACACTGCCACAGTAGCCCAGGAGGGTTGGGGGAGGAGGGAAGCAACGGGTGGGGTTGTTGCAGGGGTACCCCCTAGAATGGCATGCAGCTCATCATTTCTGCGGGATCTCTGGGGCTCTGACCCGAAGCGGCTGTGCTCTCTGGTTCTCTAGTATACTTGCCCCATATTCTAGGCAGGACTGACTCTATTTTTAGACAAAAAACATAAAGAAGGCAATGACCCAGGGTGTCATTCCCATTTTTGTCCATGCGCCTCGGCCGACCTCAGCGAGGCCAGTCAGGAGCACCCATGATAGCAGCAGATGGTACAGAACAACTGGTAACTGTCATCTCATTGCCAATTTACAATGGCATGGCAGACGGTGCAACAGGGATGGTAACCGTCTCTGCTACCTTGCAAAGAAAATGAATGCTGCTGTGTAGCACTGCAGTACCGCCTCTGTCAGCAGCATCCAGTACACATACGGTGACAGTGACAAAAGGCTACACGGGCTCTATGGTTGCCATGCTATGGTGTCTGCCAGGGCAATCCAGGGAAAAAGGGCATGAAATGATTGTCAGCCCTTGCTTTCACGGAGGGAGGATTGTCTGACGACATTTACCCAGAATCACCCGGGACACTGTTTTTGCATTGAGATCTCAACCCAGAATTCCAATGGGCAGGGGAGACTGCGGGAACTATGGGATAGCTACCCACAGTGCAACGCTCCGGAAATTGATGCTAGCCTCGGTACATGGACGCACACCGCCGAATTAATGTGCTTAGTGTGGCCGAGTGCACTCTACTTTATACAATCTGTTTTACAAAACCGGTTTATGTAAAATCGGAATAATCCCGTAGTGTAGACATACCCTATGTTTGCATAGTACCTACCTAGCACAAAGGGACCCTACCAAGCTGTGTCATTTATAGTGCTACCACAATATAAATGTTAAACAACAAATGATAACAGAGCCAAGCAGAGGAGGCGTATACAAAAGGAGCTATTTTCTGCAAAAACAAAATTGGCAAAACAGAAGCCAGTGTAGAGACACTGAGTTAGAATAAGCCCAAAGAGATTCTGGGATACAAGAATCTGAGAACGATGAGTATTCTATAGCTCTGTAAATCTACAGTGCACGACACACATAAGCCTTCTCCCAAAGGCCTTACAATCCAACTGACAAATGGGACAAGAGATCAGGAATAAGATGGCATGAACTTTAGTAATGCAGAGATTAACTAAAAATAGCTCCCCAAAAGACCTGGAGGGAAGTGAAGGGCAAGAGGCAGCATTTGACAAAAGGGAAACAAAGCTATTCCAAGCATATGAAGAGATGAAGGGGTGCATAAAAGGGGTGCAATATGAAGGGATGCATAAAATTGTCTATGACCACAAAATAAAGCAACCCAGTTCAAACTATTATACCAGAGTTACTCGATCCCCTCAGTTTAGGAAGTCAGATATAATGGATGCTATTAAGCAGCAATCCTGATATTAACAACTTTGCTTCACAGCAACTTTTTGCTAGGAACCAATCCTGTCCCATTGACTTTAATGTTAATTGGATTCGGCTACTGACAAAAGACATTTTGGAAGATAGGCCCCAGCCACAAGCAGGTTTGCAGAGCTGCAGCCCTGAAGGAAGCACTGCCTGCCTTGGCTGCAGCCCCGCAAACCTGCCTGCAGCCAGTGCTCAGCATATCCCAGTGCTTCCTTCTATCTACCACCCTGCAAACCTGCACGTGGCCTGGGACCTGCTGCCCACACAGCTGGGTGTGGCACCCACATCCTCGCTCAACAGGGGAGCTTCTGCCCAAGTCCCAGTGCTCGGGTCTGGAAGATGAGGTTGGAAGGGGAGGCTACGGGCAGAGCAGCAACAAGGAGGGGGCTGCAGCCTGGATGCTGGGGGCTTCCCATGAAGAGCGAGGTACTGTGGGCTCACAGAGCTGCACAATGCTTCTCCCTACGTGCTTCAGGATACGCCCTGCCCTGACACCAGGGACCTGGGTTTGGTGCATCCCAGCATTTCCTTCCCTACTGTGGCCCCATGGGAAGGTTTACACTGAGATGTGCCAAGCACCAATCGCAGTGCTTTCTTCCCTGGCTCCAGCCCCACAAATATGCCTTTTGCTTATTGGCAGCTCTCAGATAATAGTAACTTTTTTGCTGGGAACCAAGAGGTTGCTAACAAGTGGAATCTACTGTAATTAGTCATCTAAAAAGACAATCTCAAGTCTAGCTAGAAGGATACTTCAGACAATGTAGTTACCTTTAAATTGTCTCAGTCAAACTACTCCACTGCATTACCTCATCCACCACCATTCTGGGGCAATGGCATCCTGGAGAAGTTATTAAAATTAGCCAGTAAAAAACTGGAAGGGGAAAATGGGAGAAAAAGCTTTTTTACTTCTCAGGAGGAAGACAGGCCAGTGGTTAGGGTGCTATCTTGGGATCCAGATTCAGTTCCCTGCACCTTCACAGACTTTTGTGATCTCTGGCAAATCACTTAATCTCTCTGTACCTCAGTCCCCCATCTGTAAAATGAGAGAGCTAGTACTTCCCTACTTCACAGGCATGTTGTCAGGCTGAATACATTAAAGATTGTGAGGTGCTCAGATACTATGTTAACAGAGGCCATATAAGTACCCAAAATAAAGAGGATATGGTCATTTCTTGCTAGAGAGACCAGTATTATATTATTAAGTTGAAATAAGTATCCAGCATGAAACTTCATATATCCCTTTAAGGTGAAATCTATCTTTCTCTGTCCGAGATCAAGCAAATTTGCTGAGCTATCTATTGACAAACTGATAGTTGCATTCTCTGACAAAATAACTGTCAATATCAAGGGCCAGTGCCCATTTTGCAGCCCATCCTTAGAAATTCTGCCTAATCTAACAATCAGCCTGAACTGATACTCTGTTCTTCTATTTCACGCTGAACAATCTCATCAATGGCCAGCTAAGCAACTATGACGAAGAGAAAGTGACAGAAAGGCTGCTAGGCCACAGAAAGAATAAGATTCCTTGAAGGAAGTGATACACTGATGACAGCTCTTAATTCAAGAACTTGATATCTATTTAATGTAGGTTGTCAGAACATGTTTAAAATGCCCAGTCTGATTTTGTCACTTACTTCCTTCACAAGATTTCTTTCCCCTCCTTTCCAATAGAGGCATTATGTGCCTAGCATTTTCTTTCTCCCTCCTTAATTTTTAACATTTTAAATAAATTTGACATTTGTAAAAGGCCCTAGATTGACAGCACAGGAGCACTACATCTTTTTTTCTCCACAACTGTCATAGCACACTAAGCTCCTTCAATTTGCCTCCATGCTAAGTTAGAGAGAACTGCTCCAGATGCAAAAGTTCAGCACAGTCTTCTGGGCACATGTAATCCTTGGTTCCTCTACTAAGATTTCCAGTTAGTGCAATAGTGATAATGACATCTGTCCCCGGGGACCTGGATCCTATCGCTGTATCCTATCATCAACTCCTTGGGCTACCCAGACGCTAGGTACCTCCTTTGCACAACACTAAGAGAACACTATCCAAGCAAAAGATTCAGAAATGAACAAATCATTTTTCCGTCTATAAAAGCCCACTGCTAAAATTTAAAATTAATCTAAAAACTGAACTTTGAAAAGGTGACTAGGAACTGAATCCAGAGATGCAGAAATGGCCAGATTCTGGCTCACGTTAAGGTTCCTTTGGGCTGCAGAAGTGACATAAAGGAACCTTAAAGCCATCCTAAAATGAGTACATAAGGATTCCTAAGAGGTGTAAAGCCTGCACAGCCTGCTCTTGGCCCCTCCTTATATATGTATAGGTAGATATAGGTGGTTTCTTGCATAGGGGGTGGGTGGATGCCAAAGCACACTGCATTCCATAAATCCTCACCAGCATAATGGTTCCTAGGGAGCCATTACAATCAGGTGCAATCTACAGTAGTCAATCTGGGCTTATCCAGACTAAGATTTAAAGTGTTAGGTAATGTGCTTGTCATAAACAGATAAGGAAGAGTTAATAGAACAGAAGTACTTCATATATCTTTTGCCTGTAAAGGGTTAACAAGATCAGTGAGCATGACTGTCACCTGACCAGAGGACCAATCAGGGGACAGGATACTTTCAAATCTTGAGGGAGGGAAGTTTGTGTGTGTGCTGTTAGAATTTGGTTGTTGTTCACTCTGGATTCTCAGAGGGACTGGATGTGCAACCATGTTTCTCTCCAATCTCTCTGATACAGGCTCTTATAAGATCAGAATAGTCAGTACTAGATAGATACGGTGAGCTAAGCTTATGTTTGTTTTCTTTATTTGCAAATGTGTATTTGGCTGGGAGGAGTTCAAATGTGTATTTTGCTGCAAGGATTTTAATTTGTATTTGAATACTTAGGCTGGGAGGGTATTCCTAGTGTCTATAGCTGAAAGACCCTGTAACATATTCCATTTTAAATTTACAAAGATAATTTTTACTGTTTTTTCTTTCTTTAATTAAAAGTTTATTGTTTAAGAACCTGATTGTTCTTTTATTCTGGTGTGAGACCCCAGGGGACAGGGTCTGGATCCACCAGGGAATTGGTGGGGAGAAAGGAGGGAAGAGGGAGAGAGAGGCTAATTTCTCTCTGTGTTAGGATTACTGTCTCTCTCTCAGGGAGAATCTGGGAGGGGAAGATTCAAGGAGTTTGAATCACAGTGATCTTCCACGGTAACCCAGGGAGGGGAAGCCTGGGAGAGGCAACGGTGAGGGAAAGGGTTTACTTTCCTTGTGTTAAGATCCAGAGGGTCTGGGTCTTGGGGGTCCCCGGGCAAGTTTTTGGGGGGACCAGAGTACCAGGCACTGGAATTCCTAGTTGGTGGCAGCGCTACAGGTTCTAAGCTGGTAACTGAGCTTAGAGGAATTCATGCTGGTACCCCATCTTTTGGATGCTAAGGTTCAGATTGGGGAATTATACCGTGACAGCGCTAAATAACATATTTGAAAAATCCCAGTAGACAAGTGTCAAGGTATTATTCCCACTTTGAACTTTAGTGTCCAAAAAGTGGGGACCTGCATGTACCCTTCTAAGCTTAATTCCTATCTTAAATCTGATAACGCTGCCACCAACCAAAAATATAGTGTTTTGGTACACTTTCTGTCCCCCAAAAGTCTTCCCTGGGGAACCCAAGACTCAAATCCCTTGGGTCTTAAAACAGAGAGAAATAAACCATTCCCCCTCCTTTCCCCCTCCCAGACTTTCCCTGAGAGATACACTGATCCAAACTCCTTGGATCCTAAAACAGAGAGGAATTAACCTTTTTCCCCCTTTTCTCCCTCCCCCCCCAACACTCCCTGGTGAGTTCAGACCCAATCCCCTTCAGTTGTACAAAGGAAAAAAATCAATCAGGTTCTTAAAAAGAAAGCTTTTAATTAAAGGAAGAAAAAGTAAAAAACTCTCTCTGTAAAACCAAGATGAAAAATGTTTACAGGGTCTTCAGCTTATCTAGACTAGAGGGAATCCCTCGCCCCCTAGCCTAAGATACAAGTACAGCAAACAGAGGAAAAATATCCTTCCAGCAAAATACACATTTGCAAATAAAGAAAACAAACATGAAGACTAATCCGCCTTCTATCTAGTACTTACTATTTGGAACATGATAGACTGTTTCAAAAAGATTGGAGAAACCTGGTTGCATGTCTGGCCCCTCTTAACTCCAAGAGAGAACAAAGAACAACCCAAAAAGCACAAACAAAGACTTCGTTCCACCAAGATTTGAAAGTATCTTGTTCCCCGATTGGTCCTTTGGTTAGGTGTCAGCCAGGTTCACTGAGTTTGTTAACCCTTTACAGGTAAAAGAGACATTAACCCTTAACTATCTGTTTATGACAACAAGGCATACTGCCTTTAACACATAATGAACCGGCTGAGTTAAAGCCAAGCAAGGGTGGCAGGGATGGGGGTGGCAGAGGGTCTTTTTTAACTCAACTGTCTTAGCATGTAGCACCTGTTGAAGTCTACGCTAGATCTCTAGAAGATGGTGGCTAACTACTAACACCACACCTTTCAATCCTAGTTTGACAGACTAACATGCAACCAGGACCATCTTCATCCCCAGCCAGTCCCACAATCCAAGAAAGAGAAAAAGTGAGGTAGAGTCACAGCTGTCTTCCACCCCCTAGTGGCCCCATGCTCTGGTCCTGCACAGCTGAAACGTTAGTTCACTACTTCTCTGTTCACACTCACCTACTTGCATTACTGTTTTCTATGGGCTTTTCCCCTCTTTGGTCAGAACTGTAGTGACTTTGGGCCACATTTTCAAAGGTATTTAGGTACCTAAAGGTAAATCCCACTAGGCACCTATCTTGGGATCATTAGGCTTAAACTCTAGATCAGAGTTCGGCAACCTTTCAGAAGTAGTGTGCCGAGTCTTCACTTATTCACTCCAATTTAAGGTTTTGCATGCCAGTAATACATTTTAACCTTTTAAGAAGGTTTCTGTTTAGAAGTCTAATATATAACTAAGCTATTCTTTTATGTAAAGTAAATAAGGTTTCAAAATGTTAAGAAGTTTCATTTAAAATTAAATTAAAATGCAGAGTCCCTCAAACCGGTGGCCAGGACCCGGGCAGTGTGAGTGCCACTGAAAATCAGCTCGCGTGCCATAGGTTGCCTACCGCTGCTCTAGATATATGCAGAGGAAGGTCATTTGGTTTCATGGAGGATTTTGATATTTCAAAATTTAGTTTTGTTCCTATTTGGAAAAGTCCTCAGATCCCTGACTTCACGACAGTCCACCTGATTGACTGCGCCAGAGCTGCAGATCCTGGGAGTCCCAGCTGAGCGAGGAGCCTTGGGATGCTGGCTCCCAAGCTCAAATCAATCAGGTTCTGAAGGGGAGACAGGAGCCTGGAAGCAGTTCTGCAGCAGCCCACCAGGCAAGCTGCAGAGAAGCTGGGAACCCGGAAACCCTTCTCAATGGCAGCATGCCAGCTGAACCACAGAGAAGCTGAGAGGCATGGAAGCTTACGAGCTAGAGATCCCAGAGGTTCTAGACTCTTAGTTCCAAGCGATCCTCCAGGCGGGCTGCCAAACTGCAGGAAGTCTGGAAAATCAGGCTGCAAAAAAGCTGAATGAGCAAGCTGGTAGGAAACCAGAAAGGTTTCTGAAAGAAACCTGCCTACTTTCCATCTGGGACTTTTGTTAAAATCAAGCCACCTCCGCGAAACATTTTGATATGAATCAGCATTCCCCTATGGAAAAATATTCTGTCAGAGATTCTCTCACCAGTTCTACTAAATACCTTTAGTATTTACAGCCAAGCTATATGATACAATCGCATTTGCTCCAACCCCTCAGACAGAGACAAACACTTACAAGATTTCTATCAAGCGTTCTTACAACTACAAAATCCACTTGCTGACAGAGCCAGAAGAGTACCCAGAAGTCACCTATTACAGGATAGGCCCAACAAAGAAAGAAAGAGAACGCCACTAGCCGTCATCTTCAGCCCCCAACTAAAACCTCTCAAGCGCATCATCAAGGATCTACAACCTATCCTGAAAGATGATCCATCACTCTCACAGATCTTGGGAGGCAGGCCAGTCCTTGCTTACAGACAGCTCCACAGCCTGAAGCAAATACTCACCAGTAACCACAGACCACACAACAAAAACACTAACCCAGGAACCTATCCTTGCAACAAAGCCCGTTGCCAACTCTGTCCACATATCTATTCAGGGGACACCATCATAGGACCTAATTACATCAGCCACACTATCAGAGGCTTGTTCACCTGCACATCTACCAACGTGATATATGCCACCAAGTGTCAGCAATGTCCCTCTGCCATGTACATTGGCCAAACCGGACAGTCTCTACATAAAAGAATAAATGGACACAAATCAGACGTCAAGAATTATAACATTCAAAAACCAGTCGGAGAACACTTCAATCTCCCTGGTCACTCGATTACAGACCTAAAAGTTGCAATATTACAACAATAGAATTTCAAAAACAGACTCCAACAAGAGACTGCTGAATTGGAATTAAATTTGCAAAATGGACACCATTAAATTAGGCTTGAATAAAGAGTGGGATTGGATGGGTCATTACACAAAGTAAAACTATTTCCCCCCCTACCATTCCTCACAACTTCTTGTCAACTGCTGCAAATGGACCATTTTGATTACCATTACAAAAAGTTTTTTTTCTTTCCTGCTGGTAATAGCTCACCTTAACTGATCACTCTTGTTACAGTGTGTATGGTAGCATCCATTGTTTCATGTTCTCTGTGTGTATATATCTTCCTACTGTATTTTTCACTGCATGCATCCGATGAAGTGGGCTGTAGCCCATGAAAGCTTATGCTCAAATAAATGTGTTAGTCTCTAAGGAGCCACAAGTACTCCTGTTCTTTTTGTGGATACAGACTAACATGGCTGCTACTCTGAAACTAAATACCTTTGTAAATCTGGCCCTTTTTGCTGCAGAGTGGTGGAGATCTTTTTCTTAATCTAAGGAGAATATACTGTATAATAAACTTGAAATCTTGCTTCTTATTGGCAATGGCTTAACCACACTATCTGTGAATATCTGATCATATTCAGATTCAAAAAGTCTTGCTTCTCTATTCATATGGCAAAATCCTGGCTCGCCGATATTAAATAAAGGGAACTTTGACATTAACTTCAATGAGGTCAAGATTTTACCCAGAGCATTTATAATACTTTCCCCTAAGGGGCTGAGAGTACTGCTGTTATAACTTTCACATATCCATTGTATTTCCTGTTTTCAGAGGCTCTCATAAAATTTGATTTGTGGGATTAAAGATGACATGCTACTGGAAGCAATTAAAAATTAAAACAAATTTCAAGTTAGTATAACCATGTGTACACTCAAAAAACTAGTGGGAGAGAAAAATTGTACCTTCCAAAATCCTAGTTCACTAATGCCCTTCTCGCCTATAATGCCAATCCAACTTTAGAATGGAAACGCTAACAGGCTGTGTTATTGTGGTGCAAAAGCACCACTACAATACAGTTTCTAAAAGGCACAGAAAGGTCGTGCAAAGCATCAAAATCCCTTGGGATTAATGCTGCTTTAATAACAACCTTACAACTAATTTGGAAAACAGCAGGTAAATCGGTCCTTTAGAAGCAAGTGGCAAACTCATTCAGTATTCATAACATTTGGAATCTCGGTGTATTCCTGGATAATGGAAATGGCTACAAACAGCATGTGTCTTACACAAGTAGCAGTCTAAAATAGATTTTTCCACATTAAGTATTTCATTCAATTCAGTTTCTTTGTAATGGACAAAATCTTACTTTAGAACAGACAGTTTTAAGGCACTACTAATGCTATGAAGAAGCGAGCAGAGCTGGTTGGGAATGGCAAAAACGGAAACAAGATTAAGATATAGCAGTTTAATTTCCCACACAATAATGCACTACCAGCTGTGTAAACTTTCTTTAGTTAAACCAATGCTCTAAAAGCAAACAGCTAGCAGATTTATGTTGTAGCTTGTTTCCTCAGCAGTAAAGTCTCTTTAAAAAAAATCATTAAATCACCCCACCCTCGACTGTAAAATGAATTTAAGGGTAACTGTAAAACAAATGCATGAATTTGATAAAGCAGGATTCTGAGCAATTTTTAAATTTGACTCCTTAACTGTGAACTCCTGCTGACACAGCTAAACTCCTGTTACATGTACTACATGCTGTCTGAATGTACTGAATAATCAAAACAGCAGCATGTAATATACCGTTATAGCAGACTGACACATACAGACACTGCCAGCTGGAATCTTTGCTTTTGTCTTCTAAAGGAGAGGAGACAGCTCTACCTGTTGATTCCAATAACATGTGCTGTTCATTCTGTATAGTTTCCTCTTCTGGAAACTCTGAAGTGGCCTTGTTCGGGCAGATGTGCTCATGATAGTTACAGATGGAGATCTCAGCCTTGTCCTGTCTTTTCTTCTTTTTTTGATGTGTTGATGATCAAGCAACTGGCTACTAGAAGGGGACATTTCCTCTCTGTTGTCTGAAGCTCTGAAATGCCATGAAAACACTGAAATCAGTCAAAAAGGTCAAGAATGCTCAGTATATAAAGACAACCTCTCACAGCTAGTAGATTTACATACTCAAGAGTATTAGCTCCATAATTCTAGAGGCACCCACAATTTACACATACAGAATGGGAAGAGAGTGTCTAGGAAGGAGTATGGCAGAAAGAGATCTAGGAGTCATAGTGGGCCACAAGCTAAATATGAGTCAACAGTGTGATACTGTTGCAAAAAAAGCAAACGTGATTCTGGGATGCGTTAACAGGTGTGTTGTAAACAAGACACGAGAAGTCATTCTTCCGCTCTACTCTGTGCTGGTTAGGCCTCAACTGGAGTATTGTGTCCAGTTCTGGGCACCGCATTTCAAGAAAGATGTGGAGAAATTGGAGAGGGTCCAGAGAAGAGCAACAAGAATGATTAAAGGTCTTGAGAACATGACTTACGAAGGAAGGCTGAAAGAATTGGGATTATTTAGTTTGGAAAAGAGAAGACAGAGGGGACATGATAGCAGTTTTCAGGTATCTAAAAGGGTGTCATCAGGAGGAGGGAGAAAACTTGTTCACTTTAGCCTCTAATGATAGAACAAGAGGCAATGGGCTTAAACTGCAGCAAGGGAGATTTAGGCTGGATATTAGGAAAAAGTTCCTAACTGTCAGGGTGGTTGAACACTGGAATAAATTGCCTAGGGAGGTTGTGGAATCTCCATCTCTGGAGATATTTAAGAGTAGGTTAGATAAATGTCTATCAGGGATGCTCTAGACGGTATTTGGTCCTGCCATGAGGGCAGGGGACTGGACTCGATGACCTCTCGAGGTCCCTTCCAGTCCTAGAGTCTATGAAACACACTATTTCAAGAAATCACAACTGGTGGCATAAGAAGTTTGTCATTGGTTTATTAATATTATGAATTCCTTTTGTGACACTATAAATAATTCTGTTTTTATTTTGTTCACATTTTCTTTTCTATTCCCAGACAAAACCTATGCTAAAACTGAGTTAAGGTTGAGACTACATAAAGTTCCTGGAATTATAATACTTGCTTTTAGAGTAACTATACCAACTCAGTTATGCATTTTGCCCTTAAAGCTAAGAACTCTATACCTCCATTCATGACATTTCCCTATTTATCCATGTTCCATTGAAGTAAATGGAATTACACTGGCATAAAGTAACGGAAGGACCAGGCCTATTATCTTGTCTCAATGTAGCATGGCTACTTAAATTAATTTAAATTATTTGGCGAATGTAACTAAATAGAAAAAAAAATACTATAAACCAAGGTTCATTCAGATATCAGCCTAGTGTGACACATTTGTATCAAAATTATAAACTCTATTTTGTATTGTGTGTTCAACACATGTCTAATCTTGCCTCAGACAAGCCCAAGGAATTGCATTCTACACAGCAGCCCTGCCCAGGAAAGGTATTTGACATCTTACTGAAGGACTATGCTGAGAAGCTATCAGCAATCTGGAGCCACTGGATTTGATTGTGTCTCAACTGCTGCCTCCCACCCTCAAATGAATAATGTTTTTTCTACATACTGGCATGAGCATGACTAGGGTAGGGAAGCTGCAGTTTTCCAGTAGAACCAGGGGTTCTCAGACTTCACTGCACTGCAACCCCCCTTCTGACAATGAAAATTACTACATGACCCAGGAGGGGGAACCGAAGTCTCAGCCCTGCCGCTCCAGGTGAGGGGGGCCAAACCTGAGTCCCGTCACCCAGGGCTGAAGCCTTTGGGCTTTGGCTTCAGCCCCAGGCAGTGGGGCTTGGGCTTTGGCCCTGTGACCTAGCAAGTCTAACGCCACCCCTGGTGACCCCACTAAAACAGGGTCACGACCAATTTTGGGGTCCCAACCCAGAGTTTGAGAACTGCTGTAGTAGAGCACATGGTAAGGAGACAGAAATGCTATTCTATTCTGAGGAGCATTTATAGGAGAGAGAGAGACAAACACACACAGACAGAGAATAAGTGGGACTCCACCCAGTCTGAACACAGAGAAACCCTGGACTCCCAAGTCCCTGAGGAGGCCAGATCAGACCAGGATAAGGTGCGCATTGCCAGGCTTTTTGTTGTTTTCAAAGATCTGTTACTTAAGAGCTTTGAATAATAGTCACTCTGGATAAGAAATTCCACTGCTAAACCTATACTCCTTGCTTTGTTACCAGGTACTGCCTCGGTTAAAATAGAAGCCCAGAGAGCCCTCAGCCTAGGAGCAGCATGTGTAAGTAGGAGGCTCTGAAGCACTGGTTTCAGGGGCTGGGGTAGCTGGACTGCAGAGTCCCATCCCCCAAGGAAAGGCCCAGGCACAAGATCTAAGTCTGGGAATGTGCCTCACAGACTGAGAGAGCTAGAAAGCGTTATTAGACTCTGCCCAGAACCAAATGGTTTTGAAGCACACGGGACCCAACACTTAAGTCCCCTCACAACAGAATAGCGTCAATTCAGAGAGGTACTGGGCCAGGTTGTAACACCTAACCTCTATCACATGTGGATTTCTCCAAGTGTAAACATCTCGCTAAACTTGAATCACATGCACGCTGCTTATAAACCAACACTCATTAGCATGCAGTATTTTAAAAAGGAACAAAAACGATACAGTGAGAAAGTAATAAAAAGCCAAAAATAGTACAAGCACCCATATACGATAGTGGATATGACTGAAAGCAGCTAAATTTGTGTTACTAAATTAGAGCTGGTTTGCCTCATCAGACCAATTTCAAATGCAGTATAAGAATCCCAAATACCCTCCACTTGGGTGTGAATGAATCAATAAGAGTGCATTTAACTTTTATAGCATCTTGCTTTATTTTGTTGCTGTAGCAACATCTGCCTGCAAAGTTAAAAGCTCACTACAAAAAGTATTCAAGTGCATGTTATTTTTACAACATCAAAGGCCACAAACAACAAAACACTGAATTGCCTGAGAAATGTCAGTAGATGAGATATTCACCCCCTGATTTCAAAATAGGTAATCTGTCTGCACCAACTCCTGTTATATTTTATCATCTTGTTTGATAAAATCCACAAATCACAGATTGCTTATACAACTGTTAAGTGATAACAGGCAATAAAACAACAGAAATGAGCTCATTACAACATCAGCAATCAATCTTTTCTGACAACTAGTTCTAAGCTGCAAAACGGGGCCCTACAAAATAGGACTGTCTGCCTACAAGACATTTCATTTTATATCTGTAAAATGATTGCAATATAAAAATGTATACTATATTACACATACATGACTTGGTATGGTATGAAGAGTATTTTTTGGCATGAGTCACAATGACCACTTTACTCAGTGATTAAGTCAATGAGTTAAGCAGACAATACCAAGTGCTAATAAAATCTTTATACCATCCAACACTATCATGTATTCTGTACACCCTGTGCCACATATTAACAAAAAATTATAAAGTTATTTTAAACATTGATTTCTCTTTTTTTAAAATGACTGTTTCCTCCATCTGCAGTCACATTATTTTCACAAGCCCAACACACAAACTTGTGAAGACGAGCACTTCTTTTAAAGCCTATACAAATTTATTTAAAATAGTTTTTCTACACATAAAAAAAGTCACTACTTTATACAGTCTGATCTCTCGTGACATGAAAAAAAGACGTTTACTCACCTTTGTAACTGTTGTTCTTCGAGATGTGTTGCTCATATCCATTCCAGTTAGGTGTGCACGCGCCGCGTGCATGTTCGTCGGAAGATTTTTACCCTAGCAACACTCGGTGGGTCGGCTGGACGCCCCCTGGAGACCCAGCCACCCTTCAGTGCCTTCTTGCCGGCTACTCCGACAGAGGGGAAGGAGGGTGGGTTTGGAATGGATATGAGCAACAGATCTTGAAGAACAGTTACAAAGGTGAGTAACCGTCTTTTCTTCTTCGAGTGCTTGCTCATATCCATTCCAGTTAGGTGATTCCCAAGCCTTATGTAGGCGGTGGGGTGGAGTGAAATGTGGCAGAATGTAAACTGCTGAGCCAGAGGCTGCAGCATCTCTTGAGTGCTGAACCAGAGCATAATGCTAAGCAATAGTATGGACCGAGGACCATGGAGCTGCGCGACAGATCTCGTGGGTAGGTACACGAGCCAGCAAGGCGGTAGATGAAGCCTGAGCCCTGATAGAATGCATGGTGATATGGCTTGGGGAAATGTGAGCCAAATAACAACAAGTGCGGGTGCACGTCATCACCCAAGATGAGATCCT
Organism: Gopherus flavomarginatus; assembly: GCF_025201925.1. Taxonomy (NCBI): domain Eukaryota; kingdom Metazoa; phylum Chordata; order Testudines; family Testudinidae; genus Gopherus; species Gopherus flavomarginatus. The sequence goes on along the minus strand of NC_066626.1, from coordinate 17,015,270 downwards.
CTGAGAGGAAACAGGTAGGCCTTTCCTTCGGTCTGCTACTGCGACCGAGAGTTGGGGTGTTTTACGAAATGGTTTTATCCGCTCAATATAAATGCGAGCGCTCTACAGACGTCCAGGGAGTGCAACTGTTGCCCCCATTGCGTTGAATGCGGTTAACGTGAAAGGCCAAAACCACCTTAGGGAGAAAAGCCGGGTGTGGTCGTAACTGCACCTTGTCTTTGTGAACATAGTGTACGACGGAACCACCGTAAGAGCCCTGAGCTCGAAGACTCATCTGGCCGATGTAATCGCTACGAGGAAAGCTGTCTTACAAGACAGGTATAGCAGCGAGCAGGTCGCTAATGGCTCGAATGGGGGAGATATAAGTCTGGTTAAAACCAGGTTGAGGTCCCAGTTGGGGCTGGGCAGCGTACTTGAGGATGTAAGCGCTCCAAGCCCTTGAGGAGCCTCGAAACCATAGAGTGTGAGAACATGGAACGACCACCTTAGCCTGGGTGGAGGTAGAGATGGCTGCCAAGTGTACCCTCAGCGATGACACCACTAGGCCCTGCTGTTGTAGGCCAGAGGGCAGTCCAAAATAGAGGGGATGGAGACCTCAGTAGGAATAAGATCAAGTGTTTCGCACCTGTAGGAGAAACGCTACCACTCAGCCAGGTACGTTGACCAGGTGGAAGGCTTCCTGTTACCCCGGTTTAGTCACGCAGCAGCCACACCGTGAGGTGAAGAGACTGCAGGTCTGGGTGACGAAGCCTGCTGTGGTCCTGAGTTATGAGGTCTGGGTGGAGTGGCAGGGTATATGGGTTGGCTATTGACAGGTCGAGCAATGTGGTGTATCAGTGCTGCCTGGACCATGCTGGAGTGATCATGATGATGCGTGCCCTGCCCCTGCAAAGTTTGAGCAGGACCCAATGAGCCAGGGTGAACGGTGGGAAGGCATAAAGGAGTTGGCCCTTCCACGACATGAGGAAAGCGTCCGAGATCGATCCCGGGGAGAGACCTTGGAAGGAGCAGAACCTCGGACATTTCCTGTTCTCGCGGTAAGCGAACAGGTCTATGTGGGGAAAAATCCCCACTTCTGGCAACAGAATGCATCACATCGGGGCAGAGCGACCATTCGTGAGACAGGAAAGACCTGCTTAGTCGAAGCGTCAAGGCGTTCCGAACACCTGGGAGAAAGGACGCTGCCAGATCTATTGAGTGGGCTATGCAAAAGTCCCAGAGATGGATGGCCTCATGACAAAAGGAGGAGGACCATGTCCCTCCCTGCTTGTTTATGTAGCACATGGCCGTTGTGTTGGCTGTAAACACTGAGACACCACGGCCTCACAGCTGCTGCTGGAACCCCTGGCACGCCAGGCGGACTGCTCTCATTTTTGGACATTGATGTGGAACGCCAGCTCCTGAGAAGACCAAAGGCCTTAAGCTCGAAGGTGACCGAGGTGAGCACCCCAACCCAGAGATGACGCATCCGTCGTCAGGGACAGTGAGGGCTGGGGCGGATGGAACGGTATCCCTGCCCACACCAGGGAGGGAGTTAGCCACCATTCTAGGGAGCCTAGGGTGCTCGAGGGAATGGTGACTATCGTGACCATTGGGTCCCTGTCCGGGCGGTAAACCGATTTCAGCCAAACTTGGAGAGGACAGAGGCAGAGCTTGGCGTGTTTGGTTACAAACTTGCAGGCAGCCATGGGACCCAGGAGACCGAGACAAGCGCGAGCCGAGGTCGTTGGGAAAGTCTGCAGACCTCGGATGATTGTTGCCATCGCCTGAAACCGTGGCGAAGCAGGCTCCGGCTAGGTCGGAGTCCAGGATAGCTCCTAGGAAGTCTACCCTCTGCGTGGGAACCAGAGTGGATGTTTCTATAGTGATCATCAGGCCTAGACGTGTGAATAGGTCCTTGACGATGCCCACATGCTGAGTGACTTGTGTCTCGGAGTCTCCTCGGATAAGCCAATCGTCCAGATATGGAAAACGCATATCCGACGTCGGCAGAGGTGGGTGGCGACTACGACCATACACTTGGTTAATACCCGTAGGGCTGTAGAAAGGCCAAAATAGCAAGACCGTAAACTGGAAGTACTGACGGTTGGCTTGAAGCGGAGGTATCTCCTGTGTGGAGGGAAGATGGCAATGTGAAAGTACACGTCCTTCATATCGAGAGCAGCATACCAGTCTCCAGGATCCAAGGATGGGATAATGGTTCCCAGGGATAGCATGTGGAACTTCAACCTTATCATAAACTGGTTGAGTCCTTGCAGGTCTAGGATAGGTCTGAGACCTCCGTACGAGTTGGGGATTAGGGAATAATGGGAGTAAAACCCCTTGCCCCTTTCGTCCATCGGCATCTGCACCTCTTGTAAGAGGAATTGCTCTTGAGAGGGGTCCCTGAAGAGGAAGAGGGCTGGAACAAATTGAAGGTGGTACCCATACTCCACCATGTGTAGGAGCCAGCGATCTGAAGTTAACTGGGACCACGCCAAGAGGAAGTAGGAGTGGGATCCCGCCTGTAACTGGTACGCCGCTCTCGGGCGCACCTTCGCAAGTTCGTCTTTGGTCCCGGTGGTGATTGCGAGGGACCTCGATCTTGGCCCTGTAGGGGTCCTTACGGTCGTCTGCGACCACTTCGGCCGTGGCTAGGCACAGAGTACGGTGGTGTGGCTGGGGACGGAAAGGCCTGCATTAGGTAGTCAGCGTATGCACGCTGAGATAGCGCATTAGGACCCTGTTGTAATTCAGGCTTTGCAGCCTGGGGTTGTCTTCGCTGCGAAGAGGCCTTTACCATCAAATGGTAAGTCGTGAATGGTATACTGCCGCTCCAGCCGGAGGTTTGAAACCTGAAGCCATGAGATGCTCCTCATGGTAACACCCGATGTCAGAGCCCTGGCTGCTGAGTCTGTTGCATCCAACGAGGCCTGGAAGGGAGCTCTGGCCACTTTTTTTCCTTCCTCCAAGAGGGCAGTGAACTCTTGGCGGGAGTCTTGAGGGAGAAGCTCCATAAACTTATCCAATGTCACCCAGGTGTTATAATGATATGGGCTAAGAAAGGCTTGTTGATTTGCCACGCAGAGCTATAAGGCTCCTGCAGAGTACACTTTGCGGCTGAGTAGGGTCATTTGCCTAGCCTCCTTCGATTTCGGGGCTGGCGCCTGCTGGCCATGCCATTCCCTTTCCTTAACAGACTGAACGACTAGTGAGCAGGGAGGAGGACAGACATATAAGTAGCCGTACCCCCCATAGAGTATCGGCATTCGCCTGGATGGTCCGAATAAACAGGTAGGGCCCCTCTAGTGGGGCAACTGCCGATAGAATGTCCACTAACGGGTCCCCTACCTCTAGGAACTCCTCCACTTGGAGGTCCATATAGAGTGCTACTCTCCTTGGAGGTCCTGATGGGCTCTCAGGTTGTTGGTGGGCACATCAGAATCGCAGTCCTGAGCATAAGAGCTGTCCACGTGGGATGACACTGATGCGTGTCCAGATGGCCATGGAGGTGCTGAAAAATCGTGGTCAGAGTCTCTGACTCTACCGGACCTTGCCCAACTCGGCACCGGGGACCGGTACCGGGAGGCGTACCGGTACCTGGAACAAGATCTGGACCTGCAACCAGAGTGGTGCCGGGAGGTCGACCGAGATCTCGAGGCTCGATGTCAGGAGCGGCTATGGGAGTCACGGTGCCTGTAGCGGTGCCGGGAGCTGGAACGGTGCCGAGAGTAGCAGGTCAGCGAATGGGACACCAACCGGTGCGGCGAGTGCGACCGGTACCGAGGAGGAGAATAGCATCGGGACTGCAAGGGGCGTAGGAAGCGGGAGTGCCGACGGGTCCTGGAGTGTCTGCGGGACCGTGATCATGAACGGTGCCGCTCTGCTGTGCCGACAGAGGATGGTCGTATCAAGGGAGGCTTGCCAAGAGACTGTATTACCCGCACCGGCAGTGCCTGGGGTTCAGGCAGCATCTACTCTGTCATGGCAAAGAGATCCCTCGCCACTGGGAATGTCTCCGGCGTGGAGGGAACAGTAAGCTCAACCACAGCGTGTACCGGGGAGCTGTCAGGCACTGGGTTCGACGGCCCTTGCGGAACCGGGATTGACGGTGCCGACGTCATCGGTGCCTCAGCAGGTGTCGGTGCCAGGCGATCCAACTTGGACGAGCTCTCTGGCTGCGGTACAGTTGGCACGGAAGCAGCAGGAGCAGGGAGCTCAACCACGGCGCATGCTGGGGAGCTGTCAGGAAGATTCGTGGGCTTTCTCGACTTCGGAGAGAGGGAGCGATGCTGAGTTGACTTCGGTGCCGGCGACGGTTGGTGCCGAGAGGCCTTGGCAGTGCAGGTGGGGTCCGGTGCCGGGGAGGCACTTCTGTCCATCGATTGACCAGCACTTGGTGCCGAAGGTGGAGGGGTAAGTGAAAGTCCCGCTCCATTTTGTTCTCGGCTTAAAAGCCTTGCAAATGGGGCACTTAGCTGTGAAGTGCGATTCCCCAAGGCACTTCAAACAGGAGTCGTGCGGATCTCCTGTCGGCATCGGCTTGTGGCAGGCCGAGAACGGTTTAAAACCCTGTGAACCGGGCATGGGCTCCGGCACCGGGTGCGGGGAAGGGGCTACTCCCCGAACCCCGCTATTACTAAACTAGAAGTGGAGGTCAGCTAAGCCACGCTCCACTGTTCCAACGACCGACGTGGGCGGTAAGAAGGAACTGAAGGGTGGTTGGGTCGGCAGGGGTATATATCTGGCGTCATAATGGCGCCACTCCAGGGGGCACCCAGCCGACCCACCGACTGTTGTTAGGGTAAAAATCTTCCGACGAACGTGCACGCAGCGCATGCACACCTAACTGGCATGGATATGAGCAAGCACTCGAAGAAGAACGTCCAGTTTCCTGGACAGAGGTGGCTGCCTTCTGGGATTCTGCTTATCTCCTGTAGCCCATATCTCTACCTCCTAGACTATTATATCCCCTACTACATCTGTCCCATGTTCACTTCCATACCTCACCAACCCTTGAATTCTCCTTGCCCTGTGGACTCTTGCTCCTTCTCCATGTTCGTGATCACAAGCTCTTCTCTTCCATTCCTCCCCTTAATGTCTCCTCTTGATGTTCCCTGACTCCCATTCCCCATGCCATTTTAAAAGAGTGACATTTTCTAACACTGATAATTATCAGAGTTTAAAGGTTGAGCCGTATAGGAGTGTATATGGACAGACAAGCTGGGTATCAATGGGAGGAGCTACAGAGTCATACTACACAGCTGGGGAGCTGGGATGGGTGGCAGAGGCCCATGGTACTGAGCCTCCCTGCTAAGCCTGGTTGTTTGGTCCCAGAGCCTAAAGCAGCAGCCTCGTTCTGTGGACTCCTTCCCATTTGTCCAAGTCCCAAACTCCACTCCACAGTGAAGGTCTTACACATTGAACTTTATTTTTAACAGTTTCTTTTCTCTCTTTTATTGTTATTAATAGTATCATTAATAAAAACAGAACTAATTGTGGAAATGAGTAAGCAGTAGGAGGAGAGGTCCAAGAAACAGGGAAGATGGGCTGGGACTTGGGAAGTGGGCAGCACAGTCAATGACTCAGTAAGAAGCCCTGCTGCCAAACCCAGCTCCCAAGTCCTCGCAAATTCTGCCTCCCTAATCCCAGCCGCCGCTGCTGCCTCTGGTCCTGGGCTTCGGCCATATGGTGGCAGGTTCCATCTCCTGGCCATGAGGGTTTGGGATCTGGGTTTCGGCGCCAGCCCCAGACTAACCACCACCACTCCGCATCGCTCCTGACCGCCGCTGCCTCCTCCAGCCCTGGACCTTGGCCATGCAGCAGCAGGCTCCATCCCCCAGCGGCGGGCTTGAGCCCTGGCCCCAGCCCCCAGTTGCACAGCAGGGGACTCTGGTCCCAGGCTTACACCCCATTCCCCCCCCACAATCCCCCAGCCCCTCATCCCTTTCCCCCATTGCCTCTGCTGCCTCCTACCCACCTCCCCATCCAGGGCCTAATTCGTCCCCAGCTTTGCCCAGCTGAGTAAGTCCGCTGTGAAAAAATGATATTAAACATACAAATATCACTTTTCAGAGCAGCAGACTTACTAGCTAGCACATCTTAAAAAACAAAACAAAAAAAACCAACTGGATGTTAATTTGAAGGGTTGCACTGCATAGTTCTGATTGATTGTCGTTACACTCACTTGAATATTAGCAATTTTACCAGGTGTCCTGTATTCAGCACAGGGAAATATAGTCACTCTAAATAAAGAACAGAGACAACTGTACATTATGTTTACTGAGTCTTCAAAAAATCTCTATAAACAAATTAAAACGATTTGGACATGTCTACAGCAATATTTCTTTTTTTTTCCTCTAAAGTTAATTAAATATTTTAGGAAAAATTGTCAGAGCAGCCACCAAAATATTTGTTGTGAGAACCCACCTCCCCATATCCACTGAAGTAACACCTGTGGCTATGCTTTCTCACAAATTCTTGGTACAAGAAAGTAAAGGTCTCAGCACCAGTAGCACTGTTCGGGGCTCCAATATACAGTCTGGTTTCCCTGACAAAGTCGCCCAGATGGACTCCCCAACCCAGGTTTGAGGCATCCATTCCCATATATGGAAATTCAGATGGCTGTCAAAATGAGACGCTACAAGAGGATATTGGAAGTTAACCACCACCAGATGTGGAATTCTTGAATTTGCTGTGGCACTTTCAGCAGTGCTAGTAGATTGCCTTTTCCTGTTCTGAAACTGATGCTTAGCCAGGACTGCAGAGCCCACATTCTCAGTAAGAGAAACAGACTCACGTATGTGCAGGAGGCCATAAGCCCAGAAGACTCAAAAGGTTATTTTCATGCCTTTTTTGAAGCTATGTATTTTTGAATGTCTCTCTCCTGGTAAGAAAGCAGCCAACATGCTAAAGTTGACAGCTGCTCCTACGAAAGTTAGTCTCTGTCTTAGTGAAGGAAAAGTTCTGTGCAAAATGAATTGGAAATTCTCCCAACAAGGAGAAGCGATTCTTGAGTTAGTCCTAAATGGACTACAGGATCTGGTCCAAGAGGTTAATACAGCTGAACTGCTCAACTGTAGCGACCATAACGTAATTAAATTTAACATCCTCAGGAGACTGCAGGAGAGTGTGTGTGTATATTTTAATATTATTTTATATATATATTACACACACACACACAAAACAAACCCCTAGGACGGCCAAACAAAAGCCACCATGGCTAAACAGAGCATTTAACTTCAAAAAGGGGAACTACAAAAAAAAAAATCAGGAGGCTAGTTAAACTGAAATTAAAAGGAACAATCACAAGCCTGAAATGCCTGCAAACTGCAAACTAAAAGAGAGTGAGTGAGTGAGTGTAAACAAATCCCTAGAGGACCAAACAAATGCCACCATGGCTAAACAGAGTTTAACTATTTTTTTTTTAAGAGACAAAAAGGTATCTTTTTAAAATTGAAAGTCAAATCCTACTTAGAAAAATAGAAAAGTGCATAAATTCTGGGAAGTCAAGTATAAATGTATAAAAAGGCCAAACAAGAATTAGAAGAGCAGCTAGCAAAAGACAAAAAAAAATTAAAAGAGCAAACACAAACGTAAGATCAGAAGCAGGAAGAATGCCAAACAATCCATGCAGCCACTGGATGGTCAAGGTGCTAAAGGAGCATTCAGGGAAGCAAAGGCCACTGTGGAGGAACTAAATGAATTCTTGTGCATTGGTCTTCACTGCAGAGGATTGAGGGAGATTCCCACACCGGAGCCATTTTTTTTAGATGACAAATACAGAGAACTGTCCCAGATTCAGGTGTAGATAGAGAAGGTTTTGGAATTAAATTTAGCAGTAGTAAGTCACCAGGAACAGATGGTATTCACCCAAAAGTTCTGAAGGAACTCAAATATGAAATGATTAGAACTGGTATGTACCTATCACTTAAATCAGCTGCTGTACCAGACAAACAACAGATGCCTAATGTGACACCAATTTTTAAAGAAGGCTCCAGAGGTGATCCTGGCAATTACTTCAGTGCCATTATGATTCCTTAAGGGGATCGACAAACATGTGGATAAGGGTGCTCCAGTACATATACTGTATGTGGACTTTCAAAAAGTCTTTGACAAGGTCCCTCACTATAGGCTCTTAAGCAAAGTAAGGAGTCATGGGATAAGAGGGAAGGTCCTCTCATGGATCAGTAACTGGTTAAAAAGAGAGGAAACAAAACAGTAGGAATAAATGCTCAGTTTTCACAATGGAGAGAGTTAAATAGCCGGGTCCCCCAAGAATCTGTATTGGGGCCAATGCTGTTCAGCATATTTAATAAATAATCTGGAAAAAGGGGAAAAAAACATTGTGGTGGCAAAGTTTGCCGACGATACAAAATTACTCAAGATAGTTAAGTCCAAAGCAGACTGCTACGAGTTACAAGGGATCTCACAGAACTGACTAGGCAACAAAATGGCAGATGAAATTCAATGTTAATAAGTGTAAAGTAATGCATGTTGGAAAACATAATCTCAACTATACATACAAAACAAAGGAGTCTATATTAGCTATTCTTCTTTTAGTGATGGTCCCTATATGTGTTCCAATCATGGGTGCGCATTTGCGCCATGCTCTGGAAGATTTCTGCAGCAGTGTCCATTGACCTGTATGTGTGTAGTACGTCACCTCGTGCTCCAGGCAAGGTTATATGAGAACGTGCAGGGTTGCGGCCCTTTGGTTCCCTCTTACCACTGCATTGTTAGAGTCAGAGTCCTTGTTCCTCTGTGCTCATAGTTTGTCTACAAGAGTGTTCTCATCCGTTCCTGCACAGTTCATTATTTCTCTTTGTTTTTCTTGTATAGTTAGTTATTAGCGTTAGTGTAGTTAGTTCCCCATCGGCCCACTTGGGGCCCACCCCAACTTCATTGGGAGACTATGCCCTTTGTTTCGGGGTTAAAAACAATGCTTTGTGGCATTGCTCGTACTACCACTCAAGAAAGAGATCTCAGCGTCACTATGGATAGCAGATGAAAACATCTGCTCAATTTGTAGCAGCAGCCAAAAAAACCTATGCCAGGCACCATTAGGAAAGGGATAGATAATAAGACAACAATATCATAATGCCACTAGATAAACCCACTGTACGCCAACACCTTGAATACTGTGTGCAGTTCTGGTCACCTCATCTTGAAAAAGAATTAGAAAAAATACAGAGAAGGGCAACATAAATGATTAGGGATATAGAACAGCTTCCATATGAAGAGAGATTAAAAAAGACTAGGACTATTCAGCTTGGAAAAGAGATGACTGAGGGGAGATATGACCGAGGTCCATAAAATCATGAATTGTGTGAAGAAAGTGTTACTTACCCTTTCGTATAACATAAGAACCAGGGGTCACCCAATGAAATTAACAGGCAGCAGGTTTAAAACAAAACATAAAGGAAGTACTACTTCCCACAACACAAAGTCAACCTGTGGAACTCATTGCCAGGGGACGCTGTGAAGGCCAAAAGTATAACTGGGTTAAAAAAAGAATTAGATAAAGTTAATAGAGAATAGCCAAGATGGTCAGGGATGCAACCCCATGCTCTGGGTGTCCTAAGTCTCTATTCCGTTCAATCCCTCTGAAGTATCTGGCATTGACTACTGTCAGAAAACAGGATATTGGGCTAGGACCACCATTGGTCTGATCCAGTATTGCTATTCTTATGTTTTTAGGAAGAAACTCACTGAGGAGACTGGGCCTTGACAAACAAGAGATTTGTGGTTACCTGTATCGCTAGGCATCTTAGATGGGCCACGATCACCATGAGGCATTTGATGAAGACTTGAGGACCACACTGAAGCACAAGGATTGTGTGTCTACCCAGAATCCAAGGTATTTCCTACGTTTAGCCCTGACAGAACATATTTCTGTCAAGAGTTTAGAATCAATCTTGACAATTTATAGAAGGAGTAACAGCGGTCAGCTTAACCATACAAAACCTGAATTTCCACATGATTTTGATCTGAGCTCTCCATTATAATAAAAAGTTTGAGGACTCACTCAGTTTAATTTGAGATTAGAAAATAATGAGAGTGAAAACTCTCTGGAGTCATCAATCAAAGGGAAGAAGCCTTGGAGAAATGACTAAATGAAGAATCCGTTTGCACTGGACAACTGCCCAGATCCATGTTGTCATTTCTTAAGGGTGGAAGAGAGAAAGATTGAGGAGGGTCTGTTTGCAGATAAAAGGTCATCTGACTTCTTCCTATGCTTCAGATCTGATGAAGGATCAGATCATGGTGTCTGTTCTTTAGATTTTTCCTCCCCCTCAGGCTCTGAAGGCATTTGGTGTGCTGGTCCATCTAGACCAGGGATCAGCAACCTTTCAGAAGTAGTGTGCCGAGTCTTCATTTACTCACTCTAATGTAAGGTTTCACATGCTGGTAATACATGTTAATGTTTTTAGAAGGTCTCTTTCTCTAAGTCTATAATATATAACTAAACAATTGTTGTATGTAAAGTAAATAAAGTTTTTAAAATGTTTAGGAAGCTTCATTTAAAATTAAACTAAAATGCAAAGCTCCCTGGACTGGTGGCCAGGACCCGGGCAGTGTGAGTGCCACTGAAAATCAGCTCGCGTGCCACCTTTGGCACACGTGCCATAGGTTGCCTACCCCTGGTCTAGACATTTTCTCATGATGCACACCATCTGCCTCAAAATATTGTAGGACACCACAAAACAAGAAGTAATAGAATGGACAATGACTACTCTAGAACAGGAAATGGATGATATCCAGATGAGAACCGCACATTACACGGACAAACACCAATCTGGAACTGTGCAATGACTGACACAGACCTAGCTGTCTTAAGCCAAGCACCAACCTACTAATCAATTTTAAATGTTGTTTAACTATAACCTATCAAATAAATAGAAGCATTTAGAAAAATGGGTTGTCTGTAGTGCAGTCAGGATGAATAACCATGCAGAGACTCCAGTGCTAACTGCCAGAAAAAAGAATTGAGAGCAGTTGGAGACTAGATCCTTTATATACCTTTTCCCAGTTTGGATCCATGGAGGGGTGCATGCCACATGTGCAAACCCAACTGTCATTGTTTGCTAGACAAAAAGGAGTTAAGATGCATGCTCCCAACAGTGGGGATCTGTCAAGAGTGTGTGCGCTCAGTCCTCACAACTTCATTTACAGGAGGAGGTTACAATGAATTTCTCTTTGTTTACTCTTTCCACCTGCTGGCAAAAGGATATGTCGTCGGGAGCTGCATTAAGCAAAGCTGGAATACACCAAAAACAAGGCTCATTCTCATGCAAGGTTTTCCTCAGCAAGGTTACCTCTTTAATGTTAATGAGCTGGGTACAACTCACAGGGCAAATCTTACCCTCTCTTCAGACACAGATAGCTTTGTTCATAGTTAAACAGTAAGGTTTTGTTCTAATGGGAAGGAAGGATACAGGGAAGCTATATAGAGGGTTTGCAACCACCACCATTCTGCAAATGCTGCCTATGTACCATAATGGGGAGAATGGAGGGAGAATGGGGCCACTGAATCAAAACGTTAGAGGAGCGATCCTTCCAGCCCAGGTAGACAGACTTGAGATCCAGCCTGGACCACAATGGTCACACTACTAGAGTGAGTCTGTCTACCTGGGCTGGGCAGCTCGCTCCCAGCTGCAATGTAGACACACCCTAGGTGGACCTACCAACCAAACCCTCCTGCAGTCAAGGGAGCTCACAGGGGTTACCACTCTGTGCACTGGCGAAAGCCTTGATTCAAGGCAGAACATTTTGCCCCCAGTGAATTAAAAGTCAATCTGACCAACATAAGTGGCTTGGGTAGGAGACAGGAATTCAGAAGCTCCAATGTTTGCTTTTTAATGTGTTCAATTTAGTTTGTATGGACTGCTTTATACTAGCAGTATTTCACTGCTTTGCAGCTCTCTTATTCCACCCTTTTCCTCTGACAAGTAGTAAATGCTTCTCCAGAACACAATGCCTGCCTCCATGCCCCACGGATGATAGCTATTACACACAGTTGGAAGGCGGTGAAAAAAGGACTCACTGTTTTGAAAAATATCTCAAATCTTCTGTGTCAGTGATTCATTTATTTAGATTGATAAAACAAGAGACACTTGTCTGAACACTCTATGTGCCTCCGACAAATACAAGAAAAACCAACCCCTTAACACAGATCTACTAAAAATCAGACAGCACAAATAAACCAAATTCCCTCTTCTGCTATGTATCACTTTCCACAATATTTCCTGTTTCCACTTTCTATTTCAAACCTCAGTTAAACATGTTGAAAGTTTCTTACATTACTTGCAAACCATCAAAAACCTAGAAACCCTATAGCAAGTACACAACAGTGCCCCCCTGCCCCAAATTTACATCTTTTAGGCTAAGACATGACAGCAAGACTATACTAAAAGAGTAGCGTACAGCAGAAGGCAAGGAATTTCTCCTCCCCCCCACAAGTATAGTTTAAAATTGGACACATCTCATTCTAAAAAGATAGTTCCAAAAATATTTCTATAAATAAATTTGGTTAAACAAATCAAAGATAACTTCTGAAATCACAATATTATGGTTAAGGCACAGGATAAGGAGTCCGGAAACCTCTTTTGCTCCAAACTTTGCCATAAACACCCCCTGTGACTTTAGGGGAGTCACAAGGGGCCTGATTCTCCACAGATGGCAAGTATTCTCTTCTCCCACTGATCTCAACAGCAGCTGTGGGTATTCAGCAGCTCAGCAAAAGCAGACTACTAATCTTTCAAGCTCACACAACCTCTGTGCTTACATTTTTTGCAAAATAAAGATGGTACTTACCTCAATTTTGTTCTGAAGCTAATGTTTATTAGTATAGTATTTTAGATGCAACTTGTAAGATCTTGCATCTTGAAAGATGCAACTTGTAAACAAGTGCAAAATGACATCATTGACCAACGTTTTTCTGCTATTCATTTTACAAAGTAATATGCTATAATCATGCAGGAAAGTAAATCAATCACTGAATGTTTGCAATATACGATTATGATACCTTAATGTTTTTTTCTTATTAAAGAAGTGTTTTCATTGTTAAAAAAAGAAAGTCATCACATAAAACAGGACTATTCCAGACAACATACTCCAAAGTCTAATCAATTACCGTATATACTCGTTTATTAGCCCATTTGTTTATAAGCTGACCCCCCAAGATGGATAAGTAATAATAGCAAAAATCATATGACCCTTTCATAAGCCGACCATATATTTCAGGGGTTGGAAAACTTTGACTCCCAGCCTGTTAGGGTAAGCCATTGGTGGGTCGGGACATTTTGTTTACTTAGAGCATCTGCAGGCATGATGCCCCTCAGCTCACTGTGGCTGGAAATGGCAAACCGCGGCCAAACATCCCTCGGCCCAGGCCGCTTCCCACCACCCCTATTGGCCTGAAGCCGTGAACTGTGCCCCATGGGAGCTGCAATTGGCCAAACCTGCAGACGCGGCAGGTAAACAAGCCAGCCCGGCTCACCAGGGTGCTTACCCTGGCAAGCCATGTTCTAAAGGTTACCGATCCCTGCCATAGAGTTTAAAATATAAGCCAACCCCTGCTCTTTGATGCGTCACTTTTTTACCAAAAAATATTTGGCTTATGAGAGTATATACGGGACATCACTGTCATCAGAAGAATTCATTCTGGCACAATAAATACAAATTTTAAGTTTGCAATGATGAATGATCTTACCTACTGCGTTTTTTTTACCCCACTTCACAGCTGTGTTTGTCATACGAAGATTTCACATGTGTGTAATAGCTTGTGGAATTTATGGCAACCTCAGGAACAAAACTGATAAAATATTTTAAATGTCAAATGCAAAGCTGCTACCTTTAATTAAGTTTAGAAGCAAACTTTCTCTTTTTCATATTACTGTAAAATTACTAGTTTCAACTGACTTAACATTACAAAAAAAACCTGCTGAGGTTACAGTACTAGCCTGTCCTCAAGAAACGAAAATTACACCACACTGTCACCTACCTGAGAGATATGCCATTGATCAGTTGTTTCTGCTTACAGGACTTGGAAGAGAGAGGAGAGGATGTGGGGGATAGATTGAGTGGAGCAATCAGATTATTGATGATTTCACTCAGCTGAGCACTCTGAAAAACACAGTAGCCGAACTTTTCATTCACACCAAGCATCAATCTAAAATGTGTCCCCGCACCCCCATTTAGTATTCTTGATCTAGTTTTCTCCATGACGAACAAGTAAACACAAGATCTCTGTACATATCAAAAAAGCTACATTTGTTACTTCACAAGTCCTATTTTGAACTTTAAAAAACAATACATTATGTTTGTTAGACTCTTGTTGAACCACTGCCAAGGACAGAGTTTAGATATTTTTATAGCAATTTATTTAAGAAAAAAAACCCTTGAACATGAACTTTTAAGTAACTCGCAGAACACATTTTAACTTACATAATGATAATTATGATTAATAATGGCAGAAGAAACTTTGCAGCTGATGGTACCAGGGCTATGAAGCTGTGCTCCGGCTCTGCTCCAGCTCCAGGCAAAAACCTGCAGCTCCAGAGCTGCTCCACGCTTCAGCTCCGGGCTCCACTCCAAAGCCCTGGATGATACAGTTGCAGTTCATGACTTTTGAACTGGGCTTCAAGATTGACTGAAGAGAACAAAAAACTGGCTACCTACTTTTTATTGTATGTTCTGTTGGTTGATAAAACAAAATTGTTTGGTCATTTAAAGAATCCTCTTAGTTGCTTACTTTGGTTGAAACGAAGTAGAATAGTGATCAGTTTAGGTACAGTCAGAGCTAATGGAAACAAAAGGATGCTAGAACGGATATAAATCCATACCTTTATTCTTACTTAACAGCACGTTCAAAACTACACTGCAACACCCCATATAAAAAATCTTGACTTCAGGATTTGTGTGACACATAGATGCAGTTAATTCTTTAAGATTAAGAATTCCTTCTTCTTGTAAAGTGATGAATTGTGGACAGAGTCCAGATAACATTTCACAATGTTTTTGTGTTTTAAATGTCAAACCTTAATAGTTACTCTGACTTTAAATTTAGCCTGCAGGGGAGAGCAGGGAGGGAGGCTCACCCACAGCCTCAGGGGAGCAGGCGGGAGGTGCGGGCAGCAGGAGCACTGCAAACACAGGAAGAAGAACTCAGGAGGAGCACCAGGCGGCCGCACAGCTGGCCAGAGAAGTGTCACTTTAAAGAGGAAACTGCCACTTCTCTCTGGCTGTGCGGCTGTCCCTGCTCCTCCTGAGTCCTCTGCCCATGTTCACAGGGCCACATTCTGAAAGGGGCTGGGTGGAGGGGGTTGGAGAGGGGGTGGGGTCCCAGTGGGGTGGTTAGGGGCAGGGAGTCCCTGGAGGGGGCAGTCAAGGGACAGGGGAGGTTGGATAGGGTGCAGGATCCCAGGAGGCAGATGGGGGAGGTCACAGAAGGGGGCGGTTGGATAGTGGGTGAGAGTCCCAGGGGGCCTGTCGGGGGTGGGGATGTGGATAGGGGTCAGGGGGGCAGTAAGGAAACTGGGAGCAGGATGGTTGGATGGGGTTGAGGGGGAAGGGCGGTTAGGGAACAAGGAATTTGTGTATGGGGGGGTTGGATGGGTTGGGAGTTCTGAGGGGGGCAGTCAGGAGGCAGGAAGTGAAAGGGGGTGGATAGGGGGCAGGGGCAGGCTGTATGGGGAGGCACAGCCTTCTCTACCCGGTCCTCAACACCATTTTGCAACCCCAATGTGGCCCTCGGGCCAAAAAGTTTGCCCACCCCTGACCTACAGCATCTTTATTGTTGGTGATATGTGAAAGAAAAAAACCCCCACAAGCTTGTCTCCGGATGTAAGTTGATTTACAGGGCTGGCAGTTAGATAAACTCTCTTTTTATTTATAATGTGAGCAAATCTAACACGGAATTTGCAAGTCAATAAATAAGGAAGACCATAATTTCAGTCATTTTTCAGATGACAGCACACTTTTAAAGCTGTCTTTTGGCACCTCAAAAAACCTCAAGTGTTACTTTAACTTTAATTGCTTTAAAGGTGTTTTGCAAAGAACTGCATGTTGAATGCTCCAAGTAAGCAGGTTAAGAAGGTACATTCTAAAAAATACCCTCCACTTTACTTTGTGTTTTATTGTTTCCTCTTTCACAGTAAAACATCTTTCAGAGGAAACATTTTAAAAATAGGAAAATGTTATCATAAAGTAACAAACACTTGGCAGGGGCAGTATGGAGCAGATGTAGTACCTGAAACTATGTTTAAGCTGACTTTTAAAAAGTTTACTAGATTTCCCAGTGATGTATCTAAATGTATGATCAATCTTATATTTTCTTTGTTTGATATAATAAAAAGGCAAGTTTTACTCCACATTATCCTAACAAGTTTCCTATAGTTGGTTCACCAACATGTTCCCCTTATATCTTTATCTTTAATTGCATACTTTGTAGGGAAAGAAAAACCTTCTAGCGTCTACAGCATATTTCCTAGAATCCAACTTGGAAATTAATATTTGGGACACTATGCATCAAAATTGTGTTCTCAGCAATGCCTATGCCACAGAAGTTAGTGGGGTTACAGAGATGTAACTTTTCACAGAATTGGCTCTTAGGGAGAGAAGGTGAACAAAGGTGTTTTTATTTTTAAAATATAACATACTTTCACAGAAAAGTTGCACTCACTTACAGGACTACAATTTTGTGAAATGAGAAAACAGTAGCAAAAATGCACTAAACTAAATTGTTAAGGACAAGAAGATATATGGGAAACTGTTAGAGCTGTTTATTTCTCTGAAGCAAGAGATGGCCACTTTGATTAAATCAAAACAGAATTATAGACATTTTAGTAATGAAAAGTTAATTCGTAAACCTAGTGAACAATTTATTTATTTAAGATCTTAAATTCATCAGCAACCACTGTTAGGAATGTGAAATATCTTTACGGTTCTGTGAATAAATACTGTGTAGCTTGCCCTAATTCTGTAATAGGTCACTTGGCTCCATTTGACAACTCAGTTCTTATTTTACTTTACCTGTTTTTCTATGTTTCGTAGAAGTAAAGTAGGGCTGCTTGGTGACATTTCAAAATCGTGTTCCGGCAAAAAATCCTGTCTCTCAAAGGTAGCTTGAGAATTCCCTGTGGTGTTTAATAAAGCTTCTGGGTTTGTCAATTGTGTTTGCTTCTTCAAAACGTCTTTGGGAAGTGGGAATTCTTCTAAGATCACCATCCCCTAGACAACAGCAATTGAAAACAGTTGGTGGACAACAAATTAACCATCCTAAATCATTTTCAAGTGGCAGTCAACCTGGAACATACCTCTTAAGCCCACAGCAACTCTTTGGAACAGTTTTGAGTATGCCCAGTACACACAATATGTAAATAATACTTAATGCATTTAAGCGATAGTAAAGCTGTAACATTCATTTCTTTCCTTAGCAGCACTAAACCTACAAAGTGTCATAGGACTGTTTCAGAGCCTGTGCCAAAATTCAAATTAGAAATCCATACTTGATTATATCAAGTATGTGATCCTTTGCCTGATGTTTTACGATGATTTCCTCTTTGTAGAAAAAAGAATCCAGCCTTTGATTTCCAAGTTAGTTAACATCTTTACAGCTCAGAGCTTTATTCTGAAAGTCCTTAAAATGTTCCCTCCCTCCCATCCCCGCCACTGCTGCCACCCACGCAAAATGTCAAGGTTTCTCTCCCTAATTCATCAAAGCATGAAACACCACAAACAGCCTTTCATCATAATTCAAGATAAAATTGTTTTTTTGGAGTTATGTATTTTCTTGGTTTCGTATTTATGGAGGCAACAACCCTATGTAAAGTATTTTCCTATGAATCCCATTGTTCTTCAAGGCCATCTGCAGGAATAAGATATCAGCCTCAATGTATTTTTGCAGTATCTCATCTGGAGTATAAATAGTTTAAAAAGATAAATATCGCCTTTCATAGTAATGAACACCAGATGTTTTAAAAAAAAATACACTTTACTTTGTTCTCTACAAGAAATATTACAAAAATAAAGTGTCAAAAGCATTCAAATCAGTTTCCTAACATAAGAAACTGCAAAGTCAGAAACACTATAGCACACAGTAAAATAAAACAAAAACCAAAACAGAGCTTTGAGACAACCAAACCTATTTCCTCAACTGGTCATGCTAAACTGCCATTTGCCTGAACTTACGTGCTTTTTCTCCATTTAGCAAAGTGTACAGAAACTTGGAATTTGGTGGCACTAGCTGGGAGCGTAAATCTGGTACTTAGAGTTATCCAAATATAAATCAGAGCTACTATTCAGTGATGAAAGAATGGGATCTTCCCACTTCATCTTCTCTTGTTTTGGTTTCTAAGCAGTGCACTCACTTAAAAGTTATGGAGGAAGGAGGAATGGTATGGTGTGGAACTCAATCAAGAAGCTTCTATAACTTCTAATACTCAATAGGAATATGGTCTCTGCCTTTGCTGAAACTCCTGTGATGCTTCCATGTTTGTGATTCCTCAGTGGCAACTAGCCCTGGAATCTAGAATATGGATTATTTTTTAGATGGAAAACTGGGAGGGACATAAGCAACATGGAGATGCCCTTGTCTTCTTGAATCTCTCCATTGTTCAAACTAAACAGCAAGTTGTGCACCCAAGAGCAAAGTAAAAAACTGAAGAACTGCTGCAGTGAACCTAGGTGTGGTAATTATATGAAGATATATCTCATAGAACTGGAAGGGACCTTGAAGGTCACCGAGTCCAGTCCCCTGCCGTCACAGCAGGACCAAGTACTGTCCCTGACAGATTTTTGCCCCAGATCCCTAAATGGCCCCCTCAAGGACTGAACTCACAACCCTGGCAGGCCAATGCTCAAACCACTGAGCTATACCTCACCCCATGACCTACATGTCCACTCAATGGAAATGTTTTCAGACATACAGGCCCTCCATCAAGCTGGCTCTCATTTCTCTGTGCTAATTATCAGGAGATGGTCCAGGTGTGACTAACACTTATCCCAAACATAAGTGTACTTGACCATTATCATATGACAATTTGAGGTCCATACAGTCAGAGCAGCTGAAAACTAGGCCTTGTGACCAGGGAAATCCAGTTTCTTCTAATCCTTCTCTTAGGTCAAAAGGAAGGATCTGCCAGCCTTGAATCTCTCTAATGCAAGCTGACAGTCAGAGACCTTGGTTCGGGGTAGATGAAAAAGAAAATTCAAATCCTCTTCATTGTATTTTGTAAGGTAATCATGTCTCTTTGCCATTCACATCAACAAAAGACTTTTAGAACAAGAGAAAAATACGTAGTTCGAGCCTACTTTGATATTTGCTATGGCAATCTTCCCTTGATTTTCTAGTATGTAGCTTATTTATTACTTGTTTTATGTGGTATTCAAAAAGGCACAAAGCATGATTCAGTTGTAGTAGATACTCTACAAACAAAAAGGAAGACACACAGTCCCTGCCCTGAAGAATTTACAATCTAAACACGACATTCAAAAAGAGTAGAAGAAAGGGAAAGAACACATAAGCCACATGATGCAGGCAAAAGTCCACTTTTTAAAAATTGTTTTTCATTGAAGTTTTTTTAAATTAGTATATTGCACAACTGGAGGCGGGAAGGGGAAAGAAGAAAGGAAAGGAGTTAACAGGAACAAGAGACTAAAAAAGGAAGAGAAAAAAGAGACATTAACGGGGGAGGGTTAGGAGAAACAAGGAAAGGGGAAGAGGAATAGAGAGAAGGCGGGAGGGTAAGGAGAGGAGGCTGGCCTGTAGTCAGGGGGACCATAAGCAGAAATGGCTGGAAAATGGAAGTGAGAGAGTTGCCACAGAAAAATACAATAAAAAGGAAAAAAAAAAATTTTTGTTGGTCAAAAAAAAAAAAAAAAAAAGCCAACCCCAAAACCAAAAAACCAAGAACGTGAAAACCAAAGCATTTAGTTTTTGGCAACAGAGCAGTTTTTGGTTTTCCACTGATGTTTTCTGGGTGACTGTTTTCCAATGAGAAGAGTCTCTCGGCTCCCTAGAGCCGTGCTCTTCCTCCTCTGAATGCTTATGGGTAGGGAAGAGGGTTTGCTCTCGCCTGGTACCCCTGGATGCCAACAAAGTGGGATCTTCCCCATACCCACTCTAGTTTAGTGTTCAAACTAGGATGTTTCACCTACCCAAAACACTGTAAACTCACATTTGTTTCATATTTTAAAAATCCCAAATCTTAAAATTTAGAATTAAAAATTCAGCATTAGAATTTGTGCGCTAAGTGTACTACCTGTCAGCCAGGAGACTGAAAAGAAAGAGTTTGTCAATCAGCTTTCAAGCCTTTTCATAGCTACTGCCTTGGCACAATATTCAAACTATACAAATCAAATCCCAAATTATTTAAAAAATCTGAACAGGATAAACAATCTAAATGGAAAAGCAAACAGATATCGACATTCACTAAGTGATTCAAAGCCAAAGACTGAAAAACAATGTTGATAAAGGGATGAAAAACTGCAAAAGTATGTGATTAAAAATATAGAGCCAAGTCATCTCCTCCACTTGCAGAAGCAGAGAGACATTCCAATCTGAGGAGACCAACCCAGATGTGAGGGAGGAAGTATCACTTCTGCAACATTATCCTCTCAGAAAGGATGGGGATGGGACACATGGCACCATACCTCCTACCACTAAGGAAACACATAACTAAGAATACTGGTTCTTAGTCACTGCCACATTGCATATTTCTGTCCAACTCCCACAGTCAGTCATACTGACAGGTGTGGAGTGTGAAGGAGTGCAGAGACAGAGGACATTCATATAGGCACTACATGGATTTCAAGAGTTCCATGGGTGGACCTCCTTGAGAGTTCCACAGAGGGAGAGAGGCAAGGCAAGCCCTAGAAACCATTTCTACCATCACCACTACAACAGGAACAATTAGTGAGCAGGAACTTGCAGAGTTTTTGGCTTCCTATGCAGGGAATGAGTTGGCTGGCCTACAGAACTGAAGTGCTAAGAATAGTGTGATTTAGCATAACATTCCTAAAATATTATCAGAGTTTAGCAATCTTGACTTCCTTACTTTTTATTTTAAACCTGTGCAAACAAAACAGTTGATATCATGCTGTAATTTTAATTATAATTAGCATTTGACATATTCAAAGCACTGTACTGTACAAACTAACTTATTAGTCCTCAAAATATTTTTATATAGTAGGCACAAAAAATTATTGTTTCTTTTTTATGGATAGGGAAACTAAAGTCACTTTGCTAAAGCCACAGTGGATCAGTGACAGAGCAGAGATTGGAACTCAGGAGTCCTGACTCCCAACCCTGTGCTCATGCCCTCTAGATCACCATACTACTTGTTTCTGACATCCTCTCATTAACCTTTGTAATTCTTCGCTTGGATACCAGAATTGTTAAAAAAAAGAAAAAGAAAGATTACTGGAGACACTGTCCACGGATTATTTGAAGAGCCCACTCATGAGCACAGAGACAATACCTTGGTGGCACGTATCTGCCTGTGAAGATCAGTTAATTGTTGGATTTTATATTCTAGCTCCGAAATCTGGGCTTGAAGCCATGTCCAACGGCAGCCAACTTTAGCTCGGTCTACAAGCCACTTCCATTCAGAACTACAGTTGCTGTGAAGAAGATGAAATACTGGTTAGTCCAAGAATATAGACAAGCACATTTTAACAAATGCACTTTCAGCTGCTGCAAGCATCTCACTTGCCTTCAGAGGACATCTAATTAGGTTAACGCAATACAACATCAACATCTCATTTCCTTAATTAAGAACTGGTACAAGTTTCTTGCAACCAATGTTATATTCATCATGCAATAGATATTGCAACTTTCCTATAAAAAGCTGTTTTTCTCATATATTCCAAAGCCAAAAGCAAGAGTATCTATTAAACTAGATCAGTTAAAGATTTTAAAAGAATTCCAATACATCTACTAGCAAAACCCAAAAGACTTCTATTTCTATCAAGTCATACTGATGACTTCCACAAGCCTCCATGGATGTCATCTCACTGACAATTCTATTCTAATAAGGCACGACTCAACAGTTAGAAATTATATATGTCATGCTACTCAAAGCTGTAACTGTACAGTAGGTTAGGTTTATTTTATTTTTTTAACCAATTTTATGAGCACAATTACAGATTTGTGAGATTCAAGTGTTAGATTTTAAAAAAATTCCTCTCCAGGACTGTTAAATTACCTACTTGTACAATGTGATATGAATCTGTTTATTTTATGTAATGACTACTAGAGTTCTAAATAGACCTCTTGATATTATTAAGCCAAGTTCATCCCTGGTGTCAATGAATTTTTGTCAATGTGCCTATTAAGTAAATAGATCACATATGGTACTTCACCCCTCAAAGAGTTATTTTAACATTCAAATATATTTGAATCACAGGGTCACAAAAAACAGTATTTCAACACGTAATTTCTGTGGCACTCTGTGCCTCAAAGCAACACCCTGGAATCCCCATATGCATCACTGTCATATAATTATATGTTTTGTACAAAGTATGCCTTGTGATGTATCATTTTACATCTGCTGAACATTAATATCCTATTGGATTGTATGTGCTATGCTATCATTGTATGTGAAGTTATGACGTGTGTGTGTGTGTAAATATGTTGGAAGGTTGTGAACACCCAAAACCAGCCTTTTAGGTATAACAATGGAGGAGCAAGATATCCTGATAGTCCACTAAAGAGAATCCACACTCCCCAGGACTATCCCAGGAACTATATATGGAGACTTCTCAGTGATAGCACATAGACAATGGAGGCTGCTTGACCCAGCAAAGATTCTTTCCAGGAACCTGGAAGAAACTATAAAAGATAGGAAGAAACATCACCACTTGGCCTCACTCCCCCCAAAACTCAAACCTGGAAACATGTTTCGAGGACAAAGACTTTGAACTGGGGAGGTGATCTGGGCTGGAGGAGAATTCCAGCCTGTGTACTGAAGATCTGTAACCTGTTTGTACTGTCAAGGTGAGACACTGTCTGATTCAAATCCTGTTTAGGTTACAGAACTTGGAAAAACCCTCTTTACCAAGATCAACAACACTAAACACAAAAGAGAAAGTGCCTACATAGCTGAAAAGAGGAAGAATAAGCCAGAGTTAGTCTTATGTCACTTATATGGTATGAAGTCAGCGTGCCAGTAAAGATATCCATGCTCAGATACCAAACCACAATGAATAAAGAAAGAGCTTGTTAAACTATGAAATACATTATTTGATAGAAACAGGTTATCATCAGTATTGGAGTATTTGTGCCCTTATCTTTCACATGCAAGAAAAAAAAAGCATGTTATTGTTATTATTTGCAGTATCAGATCTTGGACTAACTGTATTCGCAGCCACTTCTGCTATCAAGTATATATTTATCATTCCCTCTAAAGTCAATGTGAGGTGCATGCATACATCTGAGAGCAGACTTTGGCCTTAGAATAGTTTAACTGTGAGCATACACTGTATTCATTTAAAATTTTCATAACACTTTTAAATTAGACTATAATATATATGCCCTTAGGTCACCCTGTAAGGAAGCGTTTCCAGTGGTTAGAATAGGCCACTGGGGGTATGTCTACACAACGGGATTATTCCTATTTTACATAAACCAGTTTTGTAAAACAGATTGTATAAAGTCGAGTGCACGCAGCCACACTAAGCACATAAATTCGGCGGTGCGTGTCCATGTACCGAGGCTAGCATCGATTTCCGGAGCGTTGCACTGTGATTAGCTATCCTTTAGATTTCCCATAGTTCCTGCAGTCTCCCCCGCCCATTGGAATTCTGGGTTGAGATCCCAAGGCAAAAACAGTGTCGCGGGTGATTCCGGATAAACGTTGTCACTCAATCCTGTCTACCGTTGCTTTCACGGAGGAGATCATTTCGCGCCCTTTTTCCCTGGATTGCCCTGGCAGATGCCATAGCATGGCAACCATGGAGCCCATTTTGCCTTTTATCACTGTCACCGTATGTGTACTGGATGTTGCTGACAGAGACAGTACTGCAGTGCTACACAGCAGCATTCACTTGCCTTTGCAAGGTAGCAGACGGTTACCATCCCTATTGCACCGTCTGCCATGCCATTGTAAATTGGCGATGAGATGACGGTTATCAGTCGTTCTGTACCGTCTGCTGCTGTCCTGGGTCCTCCTGGCTGGCCTCGCTGAGGTTGGCCAGGGGCACATGGACAAAAAAGAGAATGACTCCCCTGGTCATTCCCTTCTATATGTTTTGTCTAAAAATATAGAGTCAGTCCTGTCTAGAATATGGGGCAAGTGTACTAGAGAACCAGAGAGCACAGTCGCTCCGTTTCAGAGCCCCAGAGATCCCACAGAAATGATGAGTTCCATGCCATTCTAGGGGGTGTCCCTGCAACAAACCCACTCGTTGCTTCCCTCCTCCCCAAACCCTCCTGGGCTACTGTGGCAGCGTCCCCCAATTTGTGTGATGAAGTAATAAAGAATGCAGGAATAAGAAACACTGAGTTTTTGGTGAGATAAAATGAGGGGGAGGAAGCCTCCAGCTGCTATGATAGTCCAGGCAGTACCGAATCTTTTCTTTAGATGTGAAAGGGGGGGGACTGATAGAGCTCAGACTCCAGATGCTATGATGAAGACGGTTACCAGCCGTTCTGTACCATCTGCTGGGGATGACTGGGAGTCATTCCCATTTTTACCCAGGAACCCACAGCAGACCTCACCGAGGCCAGCCAGGAGCACTCACGGGCCGATGATGAAGACGGATATCAGTCATATTGTACGTCTGCCATTGGGAAGGGGATGCTGATGTTCAGCACTGCAGCACCCTGTCTACCAGCAGCATGCAGTAGACACAGGGTGACATTGAAAAAGGCGAGAAACTTTTTTTTACCCTTTTCTTTCGGGGACGGGGGGAGGTGTAAATTGACGACATATACCCTGAAACACCTGGGAAAATGTTTTTGACCCTTCATGCATTGGGAGCTCAGCCAAGAATGCAAATGCTTTTCTGAGACTGCGGCGACTGTGGGATAGCTGGAGTCCTCGGTACCCCCTCCCTCCCTCCATGAGCGTCCATTTGATTCTTTGGCTTTCCGTTACGCTTGTCACACAGCACTGTGCTGTGGACTCTATCATAGCCTGGAGATTTTTTCAAATGCTTTGTCATTTTGTCTTCTGTAACGGAGCTCTGATAGAACAGATTTGTCTCCCCATACAGCGATCAGATCCAGTATCTCCCGTACGGTCCATGATGGAGCTCTTTTTGGATTTAGGACTGCACCACCACCCATGCTGATCAGAGCTCCACGCTGGGCAAACAGGAAATGATATTCAAAAGTTCACGGGGCTTTTCCTGTCTACCTGGCCAGTGCAGACGAATTCAGATTGCTTTCCAGAGCGGTCACAATGGTGCACTGTGGGATACCGCCCGGAGGCCAATACCGTCGATTTGCGGCCACACTAATCCTAATCCGACATGGCAATACCGATTTCAGCGCTACTCCTCTCATCGGGGAGGAGTATAGAAACCAGTTTAAAGAGCCCTTTATATCGATATAAAGGGCCTCGTAGTATGGATGGGTGCAGGGTTAAATCGGTTTACCGTTGCTAAATTCGGTTTAAACGCGTAGTGTAGATCAGGCCTGGGTATCAGGATTGCCACAACGATGAAAATTTAAGAGCGGAAAAAAAAAGCTTAAGAGACATAATTTTGCCCAACTGTGAAAACTGAAATTGATAAAAATAGAAACAATGCTTAAAAATAAACACTGATATCCACTGAAATGATAAAAAAACATACATTGAATTCTGTGAAGCCTACTTATGATGGATACAAGTAGAACACACACAATTTATCCAGGTATTCCTTTTGTGTAAAGGGGAATGGGATAAAATAATAGTGAGGACAGAGTACTAGATCATTCTGTATAGGATACAGCTAATAAATTAAGTCATCCCAATAAAAGGGCAACTAGAGGATCATACTTACAGTGAAACTACAGGGAAGGGAGGCTGTAATAAGACCATGCAGAGGGACTCTGCACTCCTATGCCTACCTCCGAACTCTGCCCTGTGACTGTACATGTGCATGAGCAGGGAGAAGCTCTCTCAAGGTAGGGCCAGTGGGATCAATAACTATACAGATCCACAGAACAAAGCTCTATGAAGGGGTATGAACCTGCTGCTATAAACCAGTAGATCATAGTAGATGTTACAGAGTGGAAGCCCCACACTCTAGCTCTACACTGGGAAAGGGACAAGAAAGGACATGGATGCTTTCTATATATGTCCTCACTACAAAGTGTGTTTACTCAGTTTCTGGGCTGGCAATGAGAATTTGGCCCTATACTCACATACTAATACCAAGTGTGTTTTCCTCTGTACAACCCCAGACCATTAGCAATGCTACATTTTCAGGATTCACCACTTGTCAGTGTGCTACAAAGGTGAAACATTACTGTTGCCAAGACTGAAACACAGAGTAAATTATATTTTTAAAATGTGTTAAAATGATTAAGCCAACATAAGAACAGCCATACTAGCTCAGAGCAAAGGTCCATCTAGCCCATCAACCTGTCTTCCAACAGCAGCCAATGCCAGGTGCCCCAGAAGGAATTAACAGAACAGGTAATCATCAAGTGATCCATCCCAGCTTCTGGCAAACAGAGGCTAGGGACATCATCACTGCCCATCCTGGTTAATAGCCTCCATGAATATATCTAATTCTTTTTTGAACCCTCTTATAGTCTTGGCCTTCACAACATCCTCTGGCAAGGCGTTCAACAGGTTTACTTGCATTGTGTGAAAAAATATTTCCTGTTTGTTTGTTTTAAACCTGCTGCCTATTAATTTCATTTGGTGGCGCCTAGTTCTTGTGTTATGAGAAGGAGTAATAAGACTTCTTGATTTACTTTCTCCACACCAGTCATGATTTTATAGATCTCTGTCATATCCCCTCTTAGTCATCTCTTTTCCAAGTTGAAAAGTCCCAGTCTTATTAATCTCTCCTCATATGGCAACCGTTCCATACCCCTAATAATTTTAGTTGCCCTTTTCTGAACCTTTCCCACTTCCAATATATCTTTTTTGAGATGGGGCAACCACATCTGCACACAGTATTCAAGATGTGGGCATACCATGGATTTATGTAGAGGCAACATGATATTTTCTGTCTTCTCATCTATCCCAACGCACCACTTAGGGCAGAATCGCTGCTTTTACCCTAGAGTATGAGAACTGTAACTTAAGGTACGTCTACACTACGGGATTATTCCAATTTTACATAAACCGGTTTTATAAAACAGATTGTATAAAGTCGAGTGCACGCGGCCACACTAAGCACATTAATTCGGCGGGGTGCGCCCATGGTCCGAGGCTAGCGTCTATTTCTGGAGCGTTCCACTGTGGGTAGCTATTCCATGCTTATCCCACAGTTCCTGCAGTCTCCCCCACCCCTTAGAATTCTGGGTTGAGACCCCAGTGGCTGATGGGGCAAAAATCATTGTCGCAGGTGGTTCTGGGTAAATGTTGTCAGTCATTCCTTCCTCCGGGAAAACAATGGCAGACAATCATTTCGTGCACTTTTTCCCTGGATTGCCCTGGCAGACACCATAGCACGGCAACCATGGAGACCGTTCAGCCTTTTTTTTTTTTCCCCCCAGTCACCGTATGTGTACTGGATGCCACTGACAGAGGCGATACTCCAGTGCTACACAGCAGCATTCATTTGCTTTTGCATGATAGCAGAGACGGTTACCAGTTGTTCTGTACCGTCTGCTGCCAGTGTAAATTGGCAATGAGATGACGGTTATCTGTCCTTCTGTACTGTCTGCTGCTATCATGGGTGCCCCTGGCTGAGATCGGCCGGGGGCGCAAAGGCAAAACTGGGACTGACTCCCCGAGTCAATCCCTCCTTTATGGTTTTTAAAAATAGAGTCAGTCCTGCCTAGAATATGGGGCAAGTGTACTAGAGAACCAGTGTATCAGAGAGCAGAGCTGCTTCGTGTCAGCTCCCGCAGAAATGATGAGCTACATGCCATTCACGGGGGGTGCCTTTGCAACAACCCCACCCGTTGTTTCCCTCCTCCCCCAACCTTCCGGGGCTACCGTGGCAGTGTGCCCCCCCTTTGTGTCATGAAGTTATAAAGAATGCAGGAATAAGAAACAATGACTTGTTAGTGAGATAAAACGAGGGGGAGGCAGCCTCCCGGTGCTATGACAGTCCAGGCAGGACATTAAGCGGTGCGGGAAGAGAGGAGCCCAGCATGCTGCTGCTATGATAGTCCAAGCAGGACAGTATCTTTTCTTTACACAGGAAAGGGAGGGGGCTGATGGAGCTCAGCCCCCAGTTGCTATGATGAAGACAATTACCAGCCATTCTGTACCATCTACTGGGAATGACAGAGAATCATTCCTATTTTCACCCAGGCACCCCCGGCCAGCCTCACCTGAAGCCAGCCAGGAGCATTCACGGGTTGATAACAAGGACGGTTACCAGTCCTACTGCACCATCTGCCACCGGGGAGGGGAGAGGAGCAGATACTGCTCGTCACTGCTGCAGCATCACGTCTAACAGCAGCATTCAGTAGACACAGAGTGACATTGAAAGAAGTCAAGAAACAATTTCTTTCCTTTTTCTTTCACATGGGGTGGGGGGGGGAGTAAATTGACAAGCT
Organism: Gopherus flavomarginatus; assembly: GCF_025201925.1. Lineage (NCBI taxonomy): Eukaryota > Metazoa > Chordata > Testudines > Testudinidae > Gopherus > Gopherus flavomarginatus. The sequence continues at coordinate 16,986,616 of NC_066626.1, read as the reverse complement.
ATTCCCTGAACCACGCCAGACAATGTGTTTGAACCTACACGCACTGGGAGCTCAGCCAAGAATGCAAATACTTTTTGGAGACTGCTGGGGACTGTGGGATAGCTGGAGTCCTCAGTACCCCCTCCCTCCCTCCATGAGCGTCCGTTTCAGTCTCTGGCTTCCCGTTACGCTTGTCACGCAGCACTGTGTAGCCTGGAGATATTTTTTTCCAAACGCTTTGGCATTTCGTCTTCTGTAATGGAGCTTTGATAGAACAGATTTGTTTCCCCTTACAGCGATCAGATTCAGTATCTCCCGTACGGGTCCATGCTGTAGCTCTTTTTGGATTTGGGACTGCATTGCCATCTGTGCTGATCAGAGCTCCACGCTGGGCAAACAGGAAATGAAAATCAAAATTTCGCGGGGCTTTTCCTGTTTACCTGGCCAGTGTATCCGAGTTGAGATTGCAGTCCAGAGCAGTCACAGTGGTGCACTGTGGGATACCACCCGAAGGCCAATACCGTCGATTTGCGGCCACACTAATCCTAATCTGATATGGTAATACCGATTTTAGCAGTACTCCTCTCGTCAGGGAGGAGTACAGAAACCAATTTAAAGAGCCCTTTATATCGATATAAAGGGCCTCGTAGTGTGGACGGGTACAGCGTTAAATTGGTTTAACGCTGCTAAAATAGGTTTAAACGCATAGTGTAGACCAAGCCTTAGAGTAACACTGTCATGGTATAATTCCCCACTCTTAGCGTCCAAAAGATGGGGTACCAGCACGAATTCCTCTAAGCTCAATTACCAGCTTAGTACTTGTAGCGCTGCCACCAACCAGGAATTCCAGTGCCTGGTACACTCTGGTCCCCCCAACACCTTGCCCGGGGACCCCCAAGACCCAGACCCTCTGGATCTTAACACATGGAAAGTAAACCCTTTCCCCCCCCCATTGCCTCTCCCAGGTTTCCCCTCCCTGGGTTACCCTGGAAGATTACTGTGATTCAAACTCCTTGAATCTTAAACAGAGAGGAAAATTCACCTTCCCCCCTGCTTCTCAATCCCCCTCCCAGACTCTCCCTGGGAGAGAAAGTAATCCTAATACAGAGAGAAATTAACCTCTCTCTCCCTCTTCCCTCCTTTCTCCCTACCAATTCGCTGGTGAATCCAGACCCCATCCCCTGGGGTCTCACACCAGGAAAAAAAAAAAAATCAGGTTCTTAAACAAGAAAAGCTTCTAATTAAAGAAAGAAAAAACAGTAAAAATTATCTTTGTAAATTTAAATGGAATAGGTACAGGGTCTTTTCAGCTATAGACACTGGGAATCCCCTCCCAGCCTAAGTATACAAGTACAAATTAAAACCCTTCCAGCAAAATACACATTTGCAAATAAAGAAAACAAACATAAGCGTAACTCGCCTTATCACCTAGTACTTACTATTTTGAATCGATAAGAACCTGTATCAGGGAAATTGGAGAGAAACCTGGTTGCACGTCTGGTCACTCTCAGAACCCAGAGAGAACAACCATCAAATTCTAACAGCACACACAAAAACTTCCCTCCCTCAAGATTTGAAAGTATCCTGTCCCCTGATTGGTCCTCTGGTCAGGTGACAGCCAGGCTCACTGATCTTGTTAACCCTTTACAGGCAAAAGAGATATGAAGTACTTCTGTTCTATTAACTCTTAACTATCTGTTTATGACAAACACTGATTTTGTTTAAGGGCTTCATTTTATTTAAATCATTTAAATAAATAAATTTAATTTTTTCCCACATGACATGATGATACTATTTCAAAGAAGTTGTTTTTCATGTGAAATACTGGTTTGAATTCCTACTGTGCTGGTTAAATTGCAGCAGGTCAATCCTAGGTGACTTGCATGGAAGAAAACAACAAATAAATACAGAAGAAAAACCAAACTACAAAAAAGCTCAGACATATGCAAATAAGTCAGAGTATAATCAAATCTATAATTAGAAGGAACTCGAGGCTGGGGGTGTAGGGGCAGTGCATTACAAGTCCAAGATGAAATTCATTCCTGAGGACAGTGGAGGCAGCCTGAGCCTAGACTGGCACTAAATTAAACCAAAATAAAATTTATTACTACTACTACAACAAGTCACACCCAGCCTTCCTTGACTGGAAGGACAGACCTTAGTCCAAAAGCTGCTGATAGGACAAAATGTATGAACAGTAAGGCTATCCTTCCTCTTCCTCCCCATCCCCAAACCCTCTGCATCCCAGCCACCATAAAGGGAAACAAAGAAAACAAAAAACTGAATGAGAGTGTGGAAAGTATTTGCAATTATATTTTAAACTATTGAGTTGAAGTCAGCAAGAATCTTTAAAAAAAATTCTTTTACAAATACTACCATTCATCAGTCAGCTGGGAATTATGTTTCAGCATTATCTATAATTCAGCAGTGCCAAGAAACCAAATAGGTAACTAAACTGTATGGAGATGGGAACAGCTAACTGAAGTATAAAGCAGCCTCATGCTATGCACATATATTTTATTGTGAGAGGTTTCCTGCTTCTGCAAATATAGTTTGAAAAACAGGTCTTAAGTAGGAAAGTAATAGTAATGGACAAGCAAATCAAGGAGAACTTAGGATACAGAAGAAACACAGGACCAGGTTTTTCAGGGCTGGTCCAAACTTGGAGACAGCTGAGCAGTCATTAGACTGGGCCATGCATCTTCAAGGGGCAGCATGTGATGATCTACATCCACCTGCCCCAAACACCTATGCCCTGAAAACTGTGGAGAACAGAGCCTCATCAGGGATGAAGGTACTGGTGAGGATAATAAACAGCGTGCCCAGACCGGTACATGAATTTGTGGGGAGAGAGTTCATGGAAAATGAATGGAAGTTTCCTATAAAACAGAAGGAGGCACAAGCTTTAATGTGCCCACACCAGTGTTACAAGAAAGCAGTAAGAGCAACCTCAACTGTACAAAATCATAGATCAGACTTCAAAAATCATAAAATTGGCTTAAATATCACAAATTTTTTGCCTGCATAATTTTTTCACCTTTAGGGTAGTATCATCCACTTCTAGTTTGTATGAGATCACCTCAGATTCAAAAATTAAACCTTAAATATATATACAAAAATGTAGCCTACTTGTTCAGTACGCAGAGGTGACTCAGCTTACCCTCTCCTCCACTCTACGATGTGGGTAGCTTCCATTCTGTCCTGTGCTATCCTCACTCTTCCTCTCCTTTAATTAGAGAGGTGGATCGAGAGGGACAGATGGCAACTTCCTCAAGCATCCCTCCATGGTCCCCTACCACATCTCTATGTGCACTTGACTCTTATTTCTTCCTTTTCTTTCAGTCTCCTACTCCTCATACTTTTTCTCTTTCTGCCATTTCACATACCCTTGCACCCTGCTTCAGTCTGCCCCCCTGCTCCTCACATTCCTTTAAAACAGCACCCTCTGGTACTTCAGTTTCATAATGTTTGCCCTACTGCAGGGGTCTCAAACATGCAGCCCATGGGGCTCTTGCATGTGGCCCGACAAGCTCCCCGCACCCCCCCCGCCCCTCTACCTACCCACAGGATTGCCCCCTGTGGCGCTGCAAGCCCCACACCACTGTCTGAAGCAGCTGGCAGCATGCCCCTTTGCGCTGGGGGGGGAAGGGGAAGGAGGCAGAGGGCTCCTGCATTGCCTCCTTCCAGGCACCGCTCCCTACAGCTCCCATTGGCTGGGAACAGGGAACTGCAGCCAATGGGAGCTTCGTGGGAGGTACCTAGAGGAGCGGCAAGAGCAGCGCATGCACAGAACCCTGAGCCCCTCCCCCTCGGGCCTGAGGGACATGGTTCCAGCTGCTTCCTGGAATGGAGCAGTGCAGGGCCGGGGACCAAGGCAGGCAGGCAGCCTGCCCTTGCCCCGGTGCACGCCGCTGCCACCTCGGAGCTGCTCTAGGTAAGCGGCCCCGGACTGGAACTCGCACCCTGAACCCCTCCTGCACCCCAACTCCCTGCCCTGAGCCCCCTGCCCCATGCCGCTCCCCTCCTGCACTCCCTGCCCTGAGCCACCTGCTGCACCCCTCACCCTCTTGCACCCCACCCACCAATGCCCTGTCCTGAGCCCCCTGCCACATCCTGCACACCCCCGGGGGGCAGTGTTGGGGTGGGGACTTCAGGGAAGGGGTTACATTGAGGCAGGGAAGGGGTGGAAAGAGGTGGGGCAGGGGCATGGTCTAATGGAAGGAGTGGAGTGGGGGCTTGGCGAGAGGCAGCGAGGGGGGGTGTCCGTGATGCGGCCCTCAGTTCAATGCACTAGTCCTCATGGTCATTTGAGTTTGAGACCCCTGCACTACTGCCTCCATACTCTCATTTCTGGCAACTCAATGGTTCTCCTATCCCCCATTTGGTCCTCACATACTGACCACAGGGTCATCATCTTTCCTGGCAACAGCTAGGCTTCAGACTCAGTGAAAATAAAGGAACATGGCCATTTTGGATGAGAGCACATCTTTGCAAATTTGAAGATGTTAAAAAAAACAAAAAAAAAACAAAAAAAAACCACACAACTGAAATTCTTGAGAACCCTTAAAAATAAGTCAAATATCACAAGTACTGATAAAAATCATGAGAGAGACAGCAACTCTGGAAAGTGACAAGCATCCTGATTCCCCAGGGGCCTTGACTAATTAGCTACACAGATTACAGCAGCTCATACCACCTAGCACTGCAGCACAAAGAGTAAACACCGAACTAGCACTGGCAGGCCCCCATGACTGAAACGGCATGTTTGACAGAACTGTCTGAACTGGCCCCAACGTCCCTTGCAGCATTTTACACCAGCTTTACAGCCAGCTTCATTATGGCCCCAACACACAGTTAAGCTCAAAAAATTATCAGCTTGAATATAAGCATTGCATTGCAGGTCATTATGTTGTAAAAGCAGGGTTCCTGCTATATTTCAACAGTACCTCAGTGAAATCTCATTTCCCTCCAAAAATTGATATTTAATAAATCAGACATTACTTATGAAGATAACTGAAGACAGCATAAATTAAAGTGTACACTAAAGCATAGTTATGTTGCATAATGAATGTATTTTAAATGAAATTAGCAGCTAGTTTTTTGTATGAAATAAAAATGCTCACTGCTAACAAAAACTAACACATGCCACAGCTGAACAAACGTCCAATTTATGAAATGACCTGTAAATGCTTTCTCAAGGACTATGTCTTCTAGCACGCCTACCTAATGTTTGTTTTCAAAATGAACTTCCATTGGTCACTGCTGAAGCATTAATTCCCCTGGGCCAGTTAACTGTTAAATCTATAACTGCATAATTGGGGAAAAAAAGGAAAAAAAAGAGTGCTGTTTTATGTGCCCTCAATGTATTGCATACATTCCAAGCAGTCAAAATTTGTTTAAAAATGTGAAAATGAACTGTAACAAATAGCACTCTCTGATATCATATGCAATCCCCACCACATAACAAAACACTGTTTACTTTGACAGCTCAATATAGGTCTTTGCCCAGATCATCACAGAAGAATGACTACAGAGAAAACAGGATAACATGCTGTTGCTTTATGATTACTACTACCAAACAAAGCGATGCATTACATATCAATTCAATCAAACCTCAATGGAACTCAGAAATACACTGTTATTTCTACAAAAATCTGTAATCACTTAATTCTTCTGGTGCCTCCAACAATATTATCTTTTCTGGAATTTAATAGATTTCTTTTTTAACCTGATGATTTTTCTGCATAATGGTACATTGCTTCAGAACAGATGAGTTACCATTCTCCATATTGTCTGCAGACATCAGTAACTGCTTATCACAACAATTTCTGGCACCTATTCTTGATTCCTCCATCCCAGATGTATTGTTACTAGTTAGTACTTTCAGAACTGCATCCATCCAATAATGCGTTCAAACATACATACACACACACACACACACACACACACACACACACACACACACACACACACACACACACACACACCACAACTTCTTTTCCAACTTGAATAACTTCAACCAACTGAAAGTTTAAATTTAGCCACAAGTTCTAAGGAGGGTAAATGCCAACTGATATACAAATTCCTTTTCAGGGAACTGATGGCATATTGATATACAGAGGGAAAAAGAACAATCAAGTATGATTTCTATTTCTGTACCTTCACATATCAGTTCAGAAGTTACAGGAGTACACTGCAATCCCCCAAATAAAGCAAACTAAGCTACAGATGAGATCTGAGAGTGAAAACCGAAGAAAAATAGAAGATCTCTAGATAGGCATGACTGCCCTGAGAACCTGGCAACCAAAAGTTTTATTCACCTACAGAAGTAGGAGAATGGCACAGCAGCTTCACATGACTCCTCATCTGAGGTGTTGCATGTTCCAACCTAACAAACTGCAACAGCAAATACTATCTACAGTATGGGATAAGACAGTATTTGCATCTATGGAATTCCTGAATGCACATAATCACCTGGCTAGAGATGTCTTGAATGCTTGATAATCTGAATTAGAGCTCAATACAAAAAATGCCAGTTGGGCAGAAATCTACAGTCTAGATCACTCCAGAACTGTTAGGGTAATTGGTTAGGTGACCCAATACATCCTTTCCATCTCTAACCCAGGAATCTGTTTAGACTGTTCTGATAACATTAGAGCACTGAATGGTAAAAGGTCAATTCATGGGGTCAGACTGAACATTAATTCCTCTGTAATTAACAACCCGTGGAAATATAATTAAGCATTAACCGTCACTTTTAGAAAGAAATGCAAAATGAATCTCTCTCTCTCTAGATCTTTAGCACCAAAAGTTCAATATTGGGCATCATATGGCCTTTTATAGCTTCAACCACCCAGTGCCTTCCACTAAACCTTAGAATCTTTCAGACTAGAACTACAAGGAAGAGGGGAAGGTGAGCAGGTAGTGAGAATATGCAGAGGCAACACCCTCAGAGAACCATATTTACTGGCAACATCTCTGTCTGCTTTTGAAATGCCCTCTTCATATGCCTATAGTCTAACTAGACTACAACACCCAGGAATGTTGGTTGAGAAGTTCCAATTACACAAATATTGCAGAACTGCCCCTGAAAAATAAGCATGAGGTCTAGATGCAAAGTCAAGACATATGTGACAGAACAGAACTCAAGATGGCAGCCCTACAGATATCTACAACAGAAAACATTACAGAGGAAGGCTGCATTAGCCCTACTAAAGTAAACCCTAAGACCATCAGATACCGACTAGGGTGACCAGACGTCCCGATAAAATTGGGTGGCTGTCCCACAATTTGTCCCGATATTTTGCTCCGCTGGCAGCACTGTTTTTTGCTGTATTTTTTTTCTGCTCCGCCAGCAGCGCTCAGCCTCCGCTGGTGGACACCCCGCACCCCAATGTGTCCCGATATTTTCTTCGTCTCATCTGGTCACCCTAGATACCTACAGACTAGCTAAAGCATAACGTTACATAATCTAATACATTTTAAAATAGGCACTAAGTGAAAACAGCATTACCGTTACCCTTATCTCCAAATGTTTTAGAAACTTTTGCTGGCTTCCTAAATACCTTTATTCTGTCCAAATAAAAACTTAAAAGCCTTAATAAATACCTATAGTATAAAGCACACTTACTTCCTTGGAAGAATGAGGTTCCAGAAGACAACTTGGAGACTGATGGGCTGGTTTAAAAGGAATTCAGACACTAGGTAAAGCATTTAGATGAAGTAAAATCTGTGTCTTTATGGAATGCATGAAGGGAGAATTAGCCACAAAACCCTGCAAACTCATTCACTTTTCTCATAGATGTAGTTGCTTTTATTATTTATAACAACACTTCCCTTACCTAAATAACACCTTTAAATTGTTTAAACTGAAATAATTTTAAATATCAAGACCAAGGTATTTAAATGTGGGTGTCTAAAGTTAGACTCCTAAATCCATATTTAGTTGCCTAAATAAGGCCCTGTTTCATGAAGGGAGTAACACATTTTTAATTTTAGCATATGACTTAAGTTAAGCACATGCTTAATTGCTTTCCTGAAAAAGGGCCTGGACTGTCCTGAGCATGTGCAGCTTCCATTGAAACCAACAACATCTATAAAATCAAGACAATTCTCTCCTACCTCACAGGAATGTTTCAGAGATAAATTAATTACTGTTTGTGAAGTGCTCAATTACTAGGATGAGCACCATACAAAAAGCCTACAATTAAAAAAGCTAATTTACAAAACTTTGTATTTTACTAAGCCAATGATAAACCTGCAATTTACTTCAGGAATAAAACTGTTTTCAATGTTCCATTTAATTAGGTTTGTGAGGTTATCATGTATGAACACATGTGCAATTATTAAATTTTCTGTTCTGCCACACTATGTTAACTGATTAATTTATCATTTTCATAACAATAATGCCAAGTTTTTATTTATTGTGCATTCAAAAAATATCTAACAGGTTTTGACATTCTTGGTTTGAGATCCTCACATGCCACAACATGTCAAACCTTCTCCCTTATATTAAAATCTTTCAGTCTGCTTCCAGCAGCTGTGAAAATATTAGTATAATTATAGGTTAGGAATCAGTATCTTTACTTGCAAGTACCCTGCTTTCATATGATAAGACATTAATCTTGCTCAAAGCACAAGTTATTATTGGAATAGGTCAATTGCAAAGAAGTAAAAATGAACATGTGTAAAACCTTAAAGAGTTTTTATGCTTGTCTTACAGAAAACAAACCAAACCAATTAAAGTTGACTATATTCTAGAACAGGCGTAGGCAACCTATGGCACAGGTGCCAAAGGCGGCACACGAACTGATTTTCAGTGGCACTCACACTGCCTGGGTCCTGGCAACCAGTCCAGGGGGCTCTGCATTTTAATTTAAATTTTAAATGAAGCTTCTTAAACATTTTAAAAGCCTTATTTACTTTACATAAACAATAGTTTAGTTATATACTATAGACTTTTAGAAAGAGACCTTCTAAAACCGTTAAAATGTATTACTGGCACGCAAAACCTTAGAATTAGATTGAATAAATGAAGACTCAGCACACCACTTCTGAAAGGTTGCCGACCTCTGTTCTAGAATACTACATTCTACCTTACTATTTGGAATACAAGCATATAGAAGTCTGGCTTTTCTCTTCCTCTGTGCTAATGATAGTTCTTCTCCTATACCTCAGGGAGGGGGAGCCAGTAAGAGAGAGAGAATGGACTTTATAAACATTTTAAAAATCAACGTGTTAGCAGTTATGAATTTATATTGATTTGAGTACTCAAGAAATATGTTTTTTTATGCAAAGGTGAAATTTCCTGGACTTGTATAGTAAAGATGAATTAAATGCTGAACACTGAAAACCACAGTTGATTTTTGCCTTTAAGTAAAAGAAAAATTGCCAACAAATAAGAGCAGCATTCAGTCCTAGCAGACTTTCTGCAGTAAAGCCCAATTCTCATCACAGATGTGTGGTATATTACTGCATTTTGCAAAAATTAGGCCTTGATCCTGTTAAACTGCAAAAATTGACTTTCTACCTTTTCCAAGGCAAAGATGTACCCATCATCCCAGACCCTAAAGCAGTGTGCCTACTGAACTCAATTGATGTTAAAGCAGCAAAGAATCCTGTGGCACCTTATAGACTAACAGATGTTTTGAAGCATGAGCTTTCGTGGGTGAATACCAACTTCATCAGTTGCATGTAGTGGAAATTTCCAGGGCCCTGGAAGGCCTCATCCTCCCTCGTTATCTCTAGCCTGCTTCTTGCTTGCATATATACACCTGCCCCTGGAAATTTCCACCACATGCATCTGACGAAGTGGGCATTCATCCATGAAAGCTCATGCTCCAATACGTCTGTTAGTCTATAAGGTGCCACAGGACTCTGCTGCTTTTACAGATCCAGACTAACATGCCTACCCCTCTGATACATGAATTGAGCTATTACCCCAACCTGACTCCCATCACACAAAGATCTCTAGCTCAAATTAAATTTTGGTTTAAACTAGGTTCAATTACTCCTGGGGAAATTCTGTGCCACTGTGCATGTGCACATTTCATGTGCTGCGCATATTTTTAATTTTTGTTGTTGTTGCAGAAAATAGCTTCTGCTGAAAAGTTGCTACAATTCTGCCTTTTGCCCACCAGAGGTCACTGTGGTGCTAGAACATAGCAGCCACTCCTAGCCAACCCCAACTGTGATAGGGAATAGAAAGAACATGCCTTCTTCACCGCAACTGTCGGGCCAGGTCAGGAGATACGGAGAGTCAGACAGTATGGGGCTGCTGGGACAGGGGAGGTCAGACAGGGACTTATAAGGGCAGGTGGGGGAGGACAGACTGGGGCAGAGACGCATGGAGATGAGGGAAGGGGGCTGGCTGAGGGGGTGCAAGGCCACATGGGGACAGAGGGGAGTGAGTGTCTGATTAGGGTGGAGGGACACATGTCGACAAGGGGTGCACGAACACATGAGATGCAGGGATAGGAGTAGATGTGCCTGACTGAATGGGAGAGGCTAGGGGTAGCCAACAGCCTTTCAAGTTCATAGCCACGTTCCCTCCCAGCAATTACTTCCCTCTCCCTGATCTCCTCCATTACCCCTGACTCCTCCAAGCTTTTGCACAACTTCTGAGGAGTGTGGGAAATACCATTCTATACTACAGTTGAAATGAATAATTACTCAGAGTTCTGGATTAATATGTCTAAGAAGGAATCTAACTGTCAAAAACATTTCCTGAATCTTTTTTATTATCCATATTGTTACAGACATACTTGCTGACAGGTATTTTGAAATAAATTACCAAAATAATTGAAACTGTGTGATTACATTGTGTTATTTTGACAAATAAAATATGCTGAAATTTTAAAGTATGTGAATAATTTTTGATTTTTTGGCACAGAATGCCCCCAGGAATATTCAATTCCTTGCTCTGCCATGGACTTCCTGTGTGACCCAGTGCAAACGACTTAGCCTCCCTGCCCCTCAGTTCCCCCACCTATAAAATGTGGATTATAGCACTCGCCTACTTCACTGGGAAGTTGTGAGGATAAATATATTAGAGATTGTGAAATGTTTTGAGAGCTACTGAGGAAATGCGCTACATAAAAGAGAGAAACATCATTATTATTAAACTCTACCTGGCTCATCAGAGTGTGGGTTGGAGCTTGAGTGCTGCTGATGCTGGAGCTAATAATGAAGTGGGGCTAAGCTATTTTGTGCTGCTAATATCATTCTGTGCTGCTTCAGTGTTATTTTGCTGTGAGTGCTGCTCTCACTGGAGCTAAGCTAACTCAAGAGGAGTTAATCGAGTGACAACGAGCCCAACAGATAGCTGTGAATGCAGAACAAACTGAAGACAGAAAAGAGGAAATAAGAAAGATGAAGGACTGTCAGGATTAGGAACTGGCCCATTCTTTTCAAGAAAAAAACAAAACAAAAGAAGCAGAATCTCACTCCAAGTCTTAGATTATTCCCTTCCCTTTGAAAATCAGAGTGTAAATTTGTCATCAGTTTTCCCTATTCAATTCACGTAATCATGAAATAAGAATCTCAAAGCATCATCATTATCCAAAAGTTCAAAAAAATCAGCTAAGAACACGTATGTTGATTCTTCTCCACTGGGAGGAGTTGATGTTGTTTTTCCATTTAAAAAACATTTCAAAGGGAGCATAAAATGTCATCATCTTAAAGATTAGAGTGTGCAAACAGAAAAGTTAGTTGGCAATCCATTACATTTGGTTTGGTATTTAATACAGCACATACCATTTTCAAAACAGACAGAAACAAATTCAAATACACTTTGTATATTTTTCTCTCTCATCACCTTTCCAGACTCAAACAGTTTCATAGAAGGCAACAGTAACATGATATACATATTAAACACTATTCTGTAACTACTGTACTATTTTAATGCTTTTATAACTGGAGCTAAGAAATGTATAATAAAGGACAAAGTCCTTTTCAACAGGTGCTGAGATCCTGTCCAATTTCAGATTAAACTTTCCTTGTTTTTACTGAATATTGTGGTTTTCAAAAGTCAGAACAGGGGACAAATATTTTAATATATGTTAACTTTAGGACTTAGAAAAAGAGTTATCAGACATTTACTAATCAGTAAACATTTCCTAATCAGAGACCATTACAAAGGACTGGAGACCCCACCAGCACATCCTATGAAAAGCCCAGTCCAAATCTCAGATGCTGGAAATGGGGAGGGTGATGGGATTCCTACCAAGTTGCTATTCCGAGACCATGCTAGCGCCTACAAATAGCAGTGTGGTTGTGGCGGCACTGAGAGCAACACAGATATTTTTAGGTGCTAGTTGGAGCAGAACTAATGCATTTATGTCTACCTATGCTGGGAATCACACTTCCAGCTGCTGTGTAGACATAACCCTGGATGCTGCAAGGTGGCAAAATGTCTATGCTATCTTAAACCCAGCCCCCATTTTTCCACCTCTCCTCCCGAGAATAGTTTTAAGAAACAGAAGCAGGTATTCACAGATTTCCAAAGGCAAGGCAGCATGAAATTGACATGATTCTTGTCAAATCATTAACTAACTGTAGTGAAAGTTATCAGTGTTATTAAGAATAGAATTAAATAGCTAGATTTTACAAAACATATGCCAACATTTGCTCTCATTTACAGCACTGAATTCATTAAAGTTACTCTGGTGCAGTGCTTAATTACCACTTGTCAATGCTGTGCCTATCATATAAATAGATATCACAGCAATGCAAAGTGTTGCCCTCTGCATGATACAACCTAATAAAATAATTGTTCCCTTAATATTCAATTTATAGAACAGCAAACTGAGGGCTGGATCCTGCCAAGCCTTGCTTGCATGAACAGTCGAATTAACTTCAGTAAGACTAATTGCTAAGTAAGGCTACTCCTTGCCTGAGGAGGTTGTGAAGGCTAGGACTATAACAGGGTTTAAAAGAGAACTAGATAAATTCATGGAGGTTAAGTCCATTAATGGCTATTAGCCAGGATGGGTAAGGAATGGTGTCTCTAGCCTCTGTTTGTCAGAGGGTGGAGATGGATGGCAGGAGAGAGATCACTTGATCATTACCTGTTAGTTTCACTCCCTCTGGGGCACCTGGTATTGGCCTCTGTCAGTAGATAGGCTACTGGGCTGGATGGACCTTTGGTCTGACCCAATATGGCCATTCTTATGTTCTTACATGTGAAAGAGCTTGTAGGTCCAGGCCCTTCAATTTCTGGGTTTGTAACAGCTGTTAAATAAATACATAAAAAGTCTAGCAATAGTTTAACACTTACGCTTCCACAGTTTTTCTGACAGTCTGTTCATCACAATCTTCATCTGAGCTACTGCAAGTGGCATCAGAGTCCAGATCTTTCTCCACATGAGACAGCAGCCTTGTAGCAGAGTGTGCAAAACCCCAGATTTCACCAGGTTCAATGCCGAATCCATTCTGTGTTTCTTTATTTGAATTATTTTCCAAGTTAGTTATACTGTTTTCTGCCCTAATTTCAGTGCATCCAAGGGAGCTACTGTCCAAAAATCTGGTTGGATCATGAAAAACTTTCATTCTTTGGAGCTGATGTTTCACAAAGCATTTCAGTTGGTGATCACAGTGTTTGACAACATGCTTTGCCAGGAGTATCTGTAAACGTTTCTGAGCTCTTTTGGCTCGACTAAGCACAACTTGTTGCTTACTGACACAATGAAGTAAGTGAGCATCCAACTCCTCTTCTTTACTACTGGGGGTGCAGCTCACAATTGCTTTCAAAGGCTCATGCACAACTTGATGCAATAAATCCCTTTTTTGTGTCTCAGCGTGTACTAGTAGACCTTTATCCAAAAAGCCATTCTTCCGATACCATTTACAGTTTGTAAACTGCATTTCTTCCACATTACTGGATTCAGTTACATTTGAATCCAACAGTCTCTGCATTTCTGCCAAACTCTGTGTCATGGTCTCCGATAAAGTTTCCCCTCTGATCTGCTCTTCAGGTTCTGAATTATTAATCTGACTGACCTGTGTGGTGGCACCATTATGTAGTTGATTTCTCATCTGGGAGCACTTGCGCTCTTCTGAATTCCTTTGCTCTTCTGAATTCCTTTGCTTACTGTTTTTGTTTTTTATGTTTAATGGAGAGTTTGTGCTCATTAATAAGACAGATTGATAATGCCTGGAAGACTGTGGAGAACCAAAGTGTTTTACACTGAAGATATCATTACTGAGGTTGGGCTCTGTAGTGGGAAACCCCAAGACTGAGCAAGTAATCCGTGTGATGGAATCTTCCTTTATTGTCTCTTCAACTGCTCTGGAATTTTCCATGCAAAAAGTTGTATCAGACTCCATAGCTCTAGAGGACAAAGGTGACAAGTGGATACCATGACCTTTTGTTGCTGCCTCTCTGAGGGCTGGTGTCATTATAGCTATTGTAGGTAGTTTACAGCGAACCTGAAAATAACAGGGGATATATAAATTGTCTAATTTTTAATTACAATATACAAATAAAAGACCATTCCATATACTTTTTTTTATTATTCTTTTAAAATCACTTCAAATCTACCCAACTAATGCAAATGCATCTGACTGACAGGGCCTGACTAGATTCCCTCAAGAGCCAAACAAGATCAGTTTTTCAGTATCAGGCAGGGCTTGTTTCTAATGTAATAAAAGGCTTCCCCTTCCAGCAGAAGTTCTTCACTGCAGGCACCTTCCCAGGTGGCCAGCTCCTTAGGTTCACAGGAGCAGGACTTCTTTGTTGTGCAGATTAGGACGAGTCAGTCTATAGTCAGCTTGAGGTCTTGGGCAAGCTGAGACAAGACAGTGGCAGGGAGGTTTAAAAAACCATGGGAAACAATAGGGTTGTTGATGAGGTGACTGTAAGGCAGTGCTCCTAGTTTATTCCCTTCTTTTAGGAGTTCCATTGGATGGATGCCTTCTCCACTAGCCTCCCTCTACTGTCTTCAGTTTCATTGGCCTTCACAGCCATTGCCTAGCTCACTTCTCCTCAAGTCTTGGGTCTTGTCACATAATTTAAGGCTGAAGGGCCACATAATCATCTCACCGTTCCTTTGTGCTCCCTCCCATCTATTTGTTGTCTCCACCTGTTGTCTTTCTTCTTATATGGTGTTGTACACTGCCTCGCATATTGAGACCCTGTTCAGGGGGCCCTTGGTGCTACCACGATAGGAATAAATAAATATTAAAATACAAGCTTTAGCTTTGGAGAATGAGATATTCTGTTGTCTACAGCTACTGTTAGTCCACTATAACCAGTGCCCTCCCCTGAGGAGGGTGCCTATAAATCCTGGCTGGGACACAACAGAATGCCTGTTACAAGGGGCTGCCTGGGAGATGCACTGAATCAGAATCCAGGCTGTGATTTGGGCCCTGAATCTCCAGACTTGTCAACATTTTTAACGAAGGGCTGAGATGTGATTTCTCTACATTCTTCTTTTAGAACTACAACATTAAAATGTTTAAAAGTAATTAGTCTTTACACCATTAAGTCTATCATAACAAAGCTTTTGTCAGACATAGCCTTTAATTTGAGGGCTTGGAAGATTAGTTTTTTTTCCTCCTTTTCCCTGACAGGCATGTGAAATAACTGTGACAAGTGGAAAAGATGTAGATGGAGGTGCTAAAAGTTAAAGAAGGGGCAGAAGTCAGGATTCCTACAGGGTTTACAAGCCCCAAAGGGAGTCCCCACATTAGACCTTCTTTCAGCTCTGAGCAGAAGATTTCTTAGAAGGACATGGTCAACTTGAAATCTAGTCTATTTTATACAGCAAGTTTAAAGCAGTTTCAGCAACTATACCTTCCCCTGAATCCAGAACCTGCCGATTTGTGCAGTTCTATAATTACATCTTCCTTTTCTAAATAAAATATCCTTCTCCACCGTTATGAAATACCCATATAAAACAGAAGGGAAATGGACTACACATAAAAAGCAAACACACACCCAAAGTAAACAAACTGAAAAAAACAAACAAATTTCATATATACCTATATACTCTAAGGTACTATTTGGAACAATATAGTACAAAATTTTCCACACAGGAATGTGATGTTTGAAACTGATCATGTCCCTTTAAACAACACATCCTTCCAGATGAGCTGCAAACTCCCTAAATTCCAACAAATACAATTCAAAATTTTTCATAGGTTTGGGAAAAAACACTGAAAACTCAAACTAATCCATCAAGGGTAACCAAAGTAGAGGAAGGCAATACTCCTGATGGAGAACAAAAAACAAAAACAAAAAAACCCACATAGATTTGGAGTTCCTGAAGCAAGCTGCTTGAGTTACAATGTGGTTAAAAATAGTAGAAAATCTTTTTCAAAGGAGAAAACACCTGATTTTTCAAACTGTCAAAGCTGATTGACACCAATAACCCTTCCACATGTTACAAAACATATAATATGATAGTCTGCCACAGCAGAAAATATTCAGGTTATTTGTTTTGTTTTTGTGCAGTCAGAATTATAAACCAGTATACTTCCAACCTTAACTATGGAGAGTTTAGTATCTCTCCATAACATGCACTGAAAACAAAGACAGCCTTGTCAGTGATATAGGACTGAAACAAAGCATCATCCACAAGACTAAACATTCTTCATTAAAACTGTCCTGAGCTCCACAAAAACTGCCCATTTTTCCTTTTGACAAGTCTGGGGTATTTTGTTGCATTCTGGCATCAAGTAGTAAAAATAATTTCACTCCACCCTCATTGGAAGCAAACTGCTATGGCCAAGCCCTTTGCTTCTGACAAAGAAGCAAGGACTGTAATATTATGTTTATGAAAAGGCTGAAATCTTACACTGGAAAGAGCTTTCTTGTCAAAGGCAATACTTTGTGAAGATATTTTTCCATTGTCTAATACTTTAGGTTTCCAAACTAGAGCAATAAAAATTTTACTAGACTAGCAAATAAGGTACTTTTAATTATTTGAAGTTCAACTTTCATTTAACTGTTGGTTTTTGACATTGAGAATCTGATATAATAAATGTGAAAAGAAAGGAGTGGGAGAAAATTTTTGTTTAAAGAAACACAAAGTACCGTATATGCACAGTAGCGCAACTAGTGTTTAAAGTGACTCTATGTTTATCCTCACTAGAGCCTTAATTACACAGTAAGATGTAGCCAGGAATTTCAGTTTTGTACTCAGCGTAAGTGCTCCATTTGAGCCACACCCTTGCACCTACTAAACACACACAAAATAATCTTTTAAAAAACTAATTACATGATCACTAATATTCTCCAATCCCCCTAAAAGTTACTGTTCAATTCCTCCACACCCCACCAAATCCTACTTATTTTCAACTCCTCTCTCACTTATGTCTTATTTTCTCATTTTCTTTCCCCATCTTTTCCTTATTCCTTTACTTTTCTAATACATTCCTGACCTCTCTCTTTGAGATTCCCTAGGCGTTCTATTTTCAAATGTGTTTAAAGGGATGCATTCAAAAGGTAAGTAAAACGTCGTTTTGTTTACTAACATCATCTTGGATTATTAAAAATAAAGAACTTTTAAAATCTATTTACTTTTACATGTGGAAGATACTAGTTTATTTTGGGTATTTTTCTCAGAAGCAGCAATATAAGCAGACTGGTCTGTTTCACTTTTGTTTATAGCTACTTTCACTTTCTGATTCTCATGAACTTGCATAGTTCCACATGAGACTTTTGTTCCACATTTCAGGAAAACCTTCAAATAGAAATGTTTTACTGACTTTTTTTTAAATAAAAGCAATTTTCTATTCACAATGGAGTCCTGTAAACCCCATCTGTGCACTCCTACCCTTCCTCCCACATTTTGAAATCAAATTCTAAATTTTTAGACTCAAACTAGCCTGCTTAAAGGGACACTATCAACTTGACAACTTCTTTTCTCTCCTTTGTACCTATCTTATTTACCAGTAACAGTTCATTATAACAAAGATTAAAGAAAAAATATTTTCAATTTACTTTTTGAATTGGCACTATTTAATGTATAGAAACTTACACTGTTTCTTCTACATGAGTTTGCATTTTAAAAAAATCAGAAGGCATTTAAAAAAATAGGAAAATGAGATTGTAAAAACAAAAATGTGCAGGGTAGGGCCTGGTGTAATATCAAAACCTATATTTAATACAATGTGGGAAATTAATAGAATTCAAGTTGATAGTGTCCCTAAGACTTGTTCCCGAAAATCATAATTCAAGCACTAGCTGCTTAATCACTGGGACTCCTTGCAGGAGTAGGGGTTTGCAGAAACCATGACTGAAGAGATGCTGGCCCCAACAGGATGTCCTGATTAAAGTTAGGCCATGGCTACACTCACACTTTACAGCGCTGCAACTTTCGCGCTCAGGGGTGTGAAAAAACACCCCCCTGAGCACTGCAAGATACAGCGCTGTAAAGCGTCAGTGTAATCAGGGCAGCGCTGCACACTACACCCATAAGGGATGTGGTTTACATGCAGCGCTGGGAGAGCTCTCTCCCAGCGCTGCTGCTCCGACTACACTCACACTTCAAAGTGCTGCCGCGGCAGCGCTTTGAAATTCCAAATGTAGCTATACTCTTACAAAGGGCAAAGAGAAGTCCACACTTAAACCACTTGGGACTCTACACTGACCTAAAAGAAAAGGTATAATCCTGGCCAGCAGCTTTTGTTTTTTGTTCAGAAGCAGCACAATTAATTATATGAATATGTAAACATTTTACTATTTTGTTTTATTAGTAACTCTGAAAAACAGGGCAAAGTGGGGAGTCTCTGTGTTTCAACAGCTCTCATTGTGGTCAGTACTATATAGGGGAGCTGCGAACTCAAGCATTAAGTTCTCTCCAGCAGTTCTAAATCAAAAAATTACTCATCTTTGAAAAACATACACCTACAGTGGTCTCTCTGTGAACACAAAGGGAACTCAATTTACAACAGACCACCCACACTGTTTTAATTACACAAAACATCAAAAAGGACATACTTCAACTGGACCTCATTACTATTCATTTATGATAAATCCATAACTCATTAAAAGCCCCGAATGGAGAAGATTTTTCTTCTTGTTCCTCAATGAAACTGAATCCAGGAGCACGTGTTATTCCAATATTTCAACATGTATCACCCCTCTATCAGTTAGTTCAGATGTTCTAATATTTAATATCCTACTATTTAATCATTTATTTGTAACAGAACATTTAATATAATTGATTTTTTTAATCTATCATGCTAAAATTAGGGGCTGTTTTTGTATTAAATGGATCACTCAAGGCTCGGCATGTTGTACATATGTCTCTAATGTAAATATTTTATTTACTTCTAAGTACATTACAAGCTCCATAAAGAAACTGTATGTGATTATTTCAATTATCCCTTTGAATCAGTCAGCCTCTGAAGAGGTTCCATAAAATGTTTTTTAAACAAGACCAACTTAGTGCTTATTCTCTTCTTAACATGTGGAGACTTTATACTTGCAATTCTATTAACATCTATAGGAGTTCCCAATGCGGACCAATGGGATGAATAAGCCTTTAGGATGAACAGATCAGTCTTCTCTGTTTATGAGCTTGCTCTCTCAGTGACATACATTTTCCAGTTTTATTGTTCAAGACGTTTCATGGTCAATATTTGGTCCTTTTAATAGGAGGCAGAATCTAATTAGACCAGGGGACTATTTCTGACTCCCCATATGACCCCAGACAAGTTACGTACCTACATAGGTAACTGTATGTTCCTCACTGTAGTAACTAAGTGCTTTACACTCACTAATGGATTTTACCCTTAAAACACCCCTGTGAGATTGGGAAGCATCATTCCTGTTTTACAGAGGAAGAACTGAGCCACAGGGTAGATTAAATGACTTGGCTCAAGGTCACACAAGACATCTGCAAGGACTCTTGAGTCAGACTCCACTGCCCTATCCACTGTTTTAGATTAGCCCACTCTCCCGCAAAAATGATCTGTGATTCTAGGTACATAACTTGTGATAACCTGGGCCTGATTTTGAGATGTGCTGAGTACCCTAACCTCCAGATCAAGGCAATGGAATCAGATAATTAGGCTCAAAAGGGCCATAAAAAAAAACAAAAAACAAAGGCTACTTTTGAAAATGTGGACCCAAACTTTGTGTTTCATTTTCTCAACCGGAAAACTAAAGCACTGCAACAATGTCTAACTTCTTCATTGTACTGTTGGGAGACTTGAAGTATCATGCACATCTAGTATGCTATGTAGTAATTAATACCTGGAGACCACTTTGAGTTCCTTGACTGGAAAGACCTCTACAAGGACAATGTATTAATACCTCATCCAAGGCCTTGACAGAAACTGCAGTAAAAAACAGTCAAGCAAAGAATAATATTCATGGCAGGAGGGGACAAATCACAGAGGAAAGCAGAATTGCACAAAGACCCCACTGGAAACTACAAGGTGCACCTTCTTCTAAGATCCACACAAACTAAAAGCAAAAAACTGGCTCTGTATGTATGCAGATTCAATATTTTTCTTGTATAATCAAAGTAATAAGAAATGCACAAAGCAAACAGACTAAAAAGAGAAAAAAAATCTACTTTATTTCAGTTACTTAGGTATTATCTGTAACTATACTAGATACGATTTTTCAGACAGAAGTGTGATTTTTCAGTATAGTATCTATCCCTTTAAGGAAGGAATACATCATCCTTCTCTATATTTTCCTAAACTGTGTTATTTTTAATTTACACTCTCCAACCTAGTCTAAAATAAATTCTCTTTTATCTGATTGTATCCAACTCTAGCCCATATCTGAAAGAGTTCATGTTTTAACTAGCATTTTCCTAATGGAAAAACTGGAATTTTGTAATGTTAAACAGTTTTATTTTTATCTCATCTGTAAATTCCAGCATTTAGGAACATAGGGAAAGAGCAAATTTAGCCCCCTCTTCAAAAACACTTTTCTCGGTAAAGTATCCCGCAAAGAAGTGACTCTTTTTCCACTCTCTATGAATTACTCCACATTCGACTCCAAAACATATTTTGAGTTTTACAGACCAAATGGGGATACCACTGTTTTCAAGAAGCTACATTTAAACACATTCCGTAATTGAATCAATCTGCATGTGTTTGTTTGCTTTGCCTAAGAAAAGCCAGCCACCAGCCAACGTGAGAGGCAGGTTTTTCATTTCCTCCGCGGCGCGGGGCCTGTATTCCTCCACAGGGGCTCTGGCGGCAGCCTGCAATAGGTTTCCCATGG
Source organism: Gopherus flavomarginatus (assembly GCF_025201925.1). Classification (NCBI taxonomy): domain Eukaryota; kingdom Metazoa; phylum Chordata; order Testudines; family Testudinidae; genus Gopherus; species Gopherus flavomarginatus. The sequence continues at coordinate 16,965,447 of NC_066626.1, read as the reverse complement.
GGATAAATTGGCAAACAGTAGAGAGTGTTCAGCGGCGACGGACAGGGCAGAGAACCAGACCCCCCTCCCCGGCTCCCAGCATTCAATCACGCCCCGACCTCCCCAGCGCATTTCCCCCACCGCTAGGTACTGGGGTTTCCTCCGCGTTTGCTACGTGCATTGCAACGCAGCAGCTACAAGCCTCTCGTGGCTTCCCCCACCCAGAGGAACCCCACTGCGCCCCTGCCTCCCCGCCCCCATCGCTCCCTTCAGGACGTGTGGAAGGAGGCGGCAACCCCTGCGGGCGCGGAGCCCGGCCAGACACCGCGGCTGCGGAAGCCAACCCCTCCCCCACCGCATCGCCGGCTGTTTGACGCCCCTCCCGGGAGAGGCCACGACTCCCAGCTGGGGAAAAGGGAGGGCAGCCAGGCTCGGACTGTCTGTGCCCACCCGCCTGGAGCCGCCCCCTTGGCGCAGCACTGGCCCCGCCCACCAGCGCGTACAGGCTCTTCTCATTGGCCCCGCGCAGGCACAGCCCCCACCCAGGCAAGCCCTTGGACCCGCCCTGCCCGGCACTGAGCGAGAAAGGGGCGTGGCCTAGGCCGGGAGGGCGGGCGCGGCCCAGAGACAGCTCGAATACGCTCCACATTCCAGCTCCCTCGCTGCCCAGGCCCCGCCACCTCCCCTCAGCGCCAAAGCCCCGCCCTCGCCACTAGGCTCCGCCCACAACCCGCCTCTGCCTGCCTTCGCCCGCCCGCTGTGGCCCCGCCCCCTCGCCGTTTAACACTGAGCCTGGCCCTGGGGCGCGCGAGGGTGGCTCGGCCGCGGGAACCAACCGCCTCTCGGAGCAGCTGCCAAGAGGCCGGCTGGGGATCCGCCCCCGCGGCCATGCCCGCCTCAGCTCCCCGCGCCTGCCCCGGAGCCACACGCACACTTGCCTGCTCGGTGGCTCCCCGTTTCGACTTCTCCACGGCGGCGGCAGCCCCCGCCTCCACCCGGGCTGCACTCTCCTCACTCTGAGCCGCTGTTTAACAGTCAGCTCCCAACTAAAGGCGGCGGGCGGAGGCGGGGCCTCGGCGGGGCCTAGAACCGGCCAATCCGCAGCGCGGTGGGTGGGGTTATGCAAAATTGGGGAGGGGGCGTGCCCTGCAGGAGGCGTGTGGAACGTCTGGGGGAGAGGGGCTCCAGGATTCCGTGCCTAGCTGTGCCCCTGAGCTCCCCCAGCCGCTGCGAAGGGATAACCCCAGCATGTGCACCCACGGGGAGGGAGCCCACTTAGCAGCGCCTGGACCTAGCCTTACATGCCACCCCTCCGCGCCCCCAGTAGTTGCAAGTTCCCTTGGAATCTCTCCTCACTTCATTCCTCCTACCACCCTCCAACACCTGCAAGAATCTTCCCTCTGTGTTTCTCCATTCCTGGAATAATAAAACGAGGGGGAGACAAGAGCAGAGCAATAAACTTGCACCCCAGCATCTCTCTAGGAAAACTAGATTGTAGAGTGTGTGCAAATGCAACTGCTAAGGTCACCAAGTTCACTTAAGTATGCATTGATACAGCCCTATCAACTTCCAGTAGATCTGCATTGCAAGGACATACACACTGTGACCAAGATGGAAATAATAAGGTACATGTTCATCCATTTGGTCAAGTTTTTGGTCCATCACCTTTATTTCTAGAATTTAATTAATGTAATGGCTGTGACTGACAGCCCTAGAAACAGAAATCTGTTAATCCAAACACTAATTTTAGCACAAACAGAAGCAGCCATAAGCTTTTCTTACTGCCCCAATGTTTTTTAATTCTAATATGACAAGTTCACCTCTAAAGGTATAACAAGTGGGGTTCCGCAGGGGTCTGTTTTGGGACCGGTTCTGTTCAATATCTTCATCAACGATTTAGATGTTGGCATAGAAAGTACGCTTATTAAGTTTGCGGACGATACCAAACTGGGAGGGATTGCAACTGCTTTGGAGGACAGGGTCAAAATTCAAAATGATCTGGACAAGTTGGAGAAATGGTCTGAGGTAAACAGGATGAAGTTCAATAAAGATAAATGCAAAGTGCTCCACTTAGGAAGGAACAATCAGTTTCACACATATAGAATGGGAGGAGACTGTCTAGGAAGGAGTATGGCAGAAAGAGATCTAGGGGTCATAGTGGACCACAAGCTTAATATGAGTCAACAGTGTGATACTGTTGCAAAAAAAGCAAACGTGATTCTGGGATGCATTAACAGGTGTGTTGTAAACAAGACACGAGAAGTCATTCTTCCGCTTTACTCTGCGCTGGTTAGGCCTCAACTGGAGTATTGTGTCCAGTTCTGGGCACCGCATTTCAAGAAAGATGTAGAGAAATTGGAGAGGGTCCAGAGAAGAGCAACAAGAATGATTAAAGGTCTTGAGAACATGACCTATGAAGGAAGGCTGAAAGAATTGGGTTTGTTTAGTTTGGAAAAGAGAAGACTGAGAGGAGACATGATAGCAGTTTTCAGGTATCTAAAAGGGTGTCATCAGGAGGAGGGAGAAAACTTGTTCACCTTAGCCTCCAATGATAGAACAAGAAACAATGGGCTTAAACTGCAGCAAGGGAGATTTAGGTTGGACATTAGGAAAAAGTTCCTAACTGTCAGGGTGGTTGAACACTGGAATAGATTGCCTAGGGAAGTTGTGGAATCTCCATCTCTGGAGATATTTAAGAGTAGGTTAGATAAATGTCTATTAGGGATGGTCTAGACAGTATTTGGTCCTGCCATGAGGGCAGGGGACTGGACTCGATGACCTCTCGAGGTCCCTTCCAGTCCTAGAGTCTATGAGTCTATAAAGTAAATGGGGTGATCAGTTTCCATTAAGTTCCTGGCTTCTCTTGCTGAAAATGCCAGTAAGCTTACCATTTATGGCAATGTCCCTTTAAACCATATTACAGAAACCATAATGCTACCACAGCTTATTTCTAAAAGATAACAGATCTGTAAAGTGCACAGTAGTCAAATCACTAATTACACATTTGGCTTAGCAAAAACCACAATTCTACAGTTGTGTAATTAGGCTAATTCAAAGCAAATATTTAAAAGCTATAAAGGCCTGTATTAGCAGCACACTCTACTCAGATACTAAACCTCCAACTGATGACTGCAGACTTACTGAGAATTGGCCAATAGGCCTTTTACAGAGGTATTCACATAGATTAACAACTATCAGATGAAGTGCCACACTGAACTAAAGGGTGCCCTTTCTGACCAACCATATCAAAATGGCACTAGGGCACTTCCATAGTTATTTTATAGTATTTGACTTTGATTTTTCAAGTAATGCAGAAAATTGATATTTTGCATTTTAAATTTTTATTAAGCTTATTTATACAAAATAAATACCTATTGAAATAAGGCACACTGAGTTTCATTGTAAAGCTTATTACATTTTTGTAATTCATTACAAAGCTCAAAAATGTAAGTCACTCACTCATTTGTTCTCATCATCATAGATGAATGCAATACGAAAAGCCAGATGATTACAGGAGGAAAATCTATTACATTCCCAAACAGATATATTATTAAATAGGGGTGGCAGTGAGTCAGTGATAGGTCCAAGTTCTACAGTTACATTTAACAATGTAGTTCCAAAGTTGTGGTTTTGGTGTTTTGTTTTTTTCAACACCCCAGCTGTTGTTTATTTTCTAGGAAGAAAGTGGTTTCTTTGACAATCTGATTGTGTTTAATTCTGAACAGTTAAGACTGGATTTAATATAATGACATTATGTTTCAAAGATTTCAAGTTAATTGTAACATTCCAAAGTGACCATACTTTTCACTACCAATACATTTGATCTTCTTGCCTCAGATTTTTTTTTTACTCAGTCAGAGAATTAGTCCTAGTGTTTTCCACCAGGAAAGAAACTGTTACAAGTTAATATTAATTAAATATTAGAGACCACAGATAAACTACAGTAACAAAATGTGATGTTTGTAACTACAATAGTTTTTTTAACAATGGTTCCTTTTCCTCAACACAACACAGTACTACTACTTGCATTCTGGTCCCTGATTTAATACTGTATTAATTGTGATAGGATTCAGGAAGCAGTCTCCAGCGTAGACATGTGCCTACTTGTCAATCACAATGTCTCTAGCAATGAGCTCTTTCATAATTTCATTGGTTCCACCATAGATTGGCTGGACACGAGAATCCACAAAAGCTCTGAAAAAGTGAGAAGCAGTGACAAAGTGAGTGGTTAGAAAAAGAGAGACTTCTTGAAAATAACCATATGAAATAATCTCTTAGTAAATGGGAAAATCTCTTTTTAAAGATCCGGCATATTTCAAGTGTGATATGTCTGCAGTGAAAACTCAGATCCCTCTTCCAAGATATTTTATTAACGAAAAAACAAAAAGCATAATACAATCATCATCCTGGGTTGCTCAGGTTGTGATCACTTGATTCATCAAATTCCAAATAAAAACTTGTGCTTTAATTCTCATGTTGCAGTTTGTCAGTATTATTCTGCTAGACAAGGGAAAAACGTGAAGTGACTATAATCTAAGTTTAAGTGAAGAAAAAACACTTGACCCAGAAGCACATATGAGTTTGGCAGAGTTTCTTAAATTGAAATAGGGAAATTAGAATTTTACTCAATAGAAGTGTTCAAAATCCAACAAGTCAAACTCTAGAAACTTTCACTAATAAATAAAAAAATATAATTGAATAAACTTGCTGATACCCTATATGTAGGCCCCTACCAAATTCACAGTCCATTTTGATCAATGTCATGGTCGTAGGATTTTAAAAATCGTAAATTGCATGATTTCAGCTATTTAAATCTGAAATTTCACAGTGTTGTAATTGTAGGGATCTTGACCCAAAAAGGAGTTGTGTGGGGGTCACAAGGTTATTGGGGGGGGGGCTGTGGTACTGCTACCCTTACTTCTGTTCTGCTGCTGGCGACAGTGCTGCCTTCAGAGCTAAGCAGCTGGGGAGCAGTGGCTGCTGACCGGGAACGCTGCTGCCTTCAGAGATGGGCCCTCAGTAAGCAGCTGCCATTCTACGCTGGCATCTCTGAACTCAGCGCAGAAGAAAGGATAGCAATACCATGACTCCCCTAAAATAATCTTGTGACCCCCCCCGCAACTCCCTTTTGGGTCAGGACCCCCAATTTGAGAAACTCTGGTCTCCCCTATGAAATCTGTATAGTATAGGGTAAAAGCACACAAAAGAACAGATTTCACCCTCCGGGATGCTTTTTTCATGGCTGTGAATTTGGTAGCGCCCTACCTATATGCCTTGATAACATGGCAGTTAAAATGAGCCCATCTTTATGTTGGGAAAAGATTACAAGTGACTTCAATACAAATTGCTCTTTTAAAAATGGCCTATCATTCCTTTTTATAGTGGTAAATGATTTCACAGAAAAAAATATCCTCTGAGGGAGTTAAGTTTGTATATATCTAGACATTACTTAAGGGGTAAGACAAACTGAATATTGCAGTTGTCTTTAAAATGTTCATTCTTGGTACAAACAGATATTAGAAATCCTGGAAATTAAAAAGTATGGAAATCTATAAATAAAATAAATCAAACCACTGTCCTATCCTCTGCCAACCTTCCATTTTGCATGCAAGATGGACGCAATATGATTAAAGACTTTTCATGAAGTTGGTCTTAATAAAGACTAATTTACAATTTGAGGCTGGACATCTTAAATCCACTGTACTTGCAGTTAGTTTATGGGGCAGAGAAACTCCAGAGAAAACAACATTAATTCTAGAAATATGTCTGACACAAATGTTATCACCTGCTACCCTGCAATCCCCTGCTGTGTAACACGCCTTATTCTGATTCATAAGAACCATGTATGGTTGCTGCTTGCCTATCCCAAGTCTCTGAGAGTAAGAGCATGCTTACATTTGAAACCTTGTACATCTCTGGGGAAGTGTCCCAAACTTGTCACTTGTGGTTAAATATTTTTTCCCACTATTTGCTATGTTTCTTTTCCATACGCTGCCTTGCAAAGTTCTATTTTATTATTTTCTATGCCCCCCATTCTTTTTTAATTCAAAATAATCTCTTTTATAGTCTAGGAGCAATACCTGCTGGTGTTTGCTCACCCTTTCCCAATTCTTTTATCATTTCCTCCCTTCTCCATTTTCAGTTAATTTAGTGCTCGATTAACAGCGCTGAGACTAAAACCCTTCATTTATACACAGCACATGTACAACATACAAATTGTAAGCTCGCCCACACTTACTAGTGTGCCTCTGTGCCCTGAGAAAGAGACCATCTCTAGGTCCAAGGTAGTAATTTAGGTTCCATACTCATTGAATCCATTCCCTGCTGACAGGGCTTCTAATTGTGCGGTGGGTTCTTTCTGAGAGGTGAACATTTGCCCACTAGGAAATGAACTGAAATTATCAATTCATTTCACACAGGCCACTGAACAGGTATCTGATGACTATAGCTTTGAATCACTACTAACTTCAACTTCATTTGAACTGGTGACTGAATCAACAATGAAAGGCTCTTGATCCCCAAGCCATCCAGTTCCCTTTTCCGTACCCTCCCAGTGGGTTGGGGACTGAGCTGTGCTCCTGAGCATACTATAGTCTGGGTAGCAGCATAGGGAAATGGATAAGAATCCTTGCTAATTTCATCCTGTGAAGCACTAAACACAGCATCTCAACCACAACTCCCCACAAAGTAATTTTAAAATTCAGTATCCAGGAAAATGTAAGACTCCTACAGCCCAGCAACATTTAAAAATCCACACTAAGGGTATGTCTACACTACGGGATTATTCCAATTTTACATAAACCGGTTTTGTAAAACAGATTGTATAAAGTCAAGTGCACGCGGCCACACTAAGCACATTAATTCGGCGGTGTGCGTCCATGTACCGAGGCTAGCGTCGATTTCTGGAGCGTTGCACTGTGGGTAGCTATCCCATAGTTCCCGCAGTCTCCCCTGCCCATTGGAATTCTGGGTTGAGATCCCAATGCATGATGGGGCAAAAACAGTGTCACAGGTGATTCCGGGTAAATGTCGTCACTCAATCCTTCCTCCGTGAAAGCAACGGCAGACAATCATTTCATGCCCTTTTTCCCTGGATTTCCCTGGCAGACGCCATAGCATGGCAACCATGGAGCCTGTTTTTCCTTGTCACTGTCACCGTATGTGTACTGGATGTCGCTGACAGAGGTGGTACTGCAGTGCTACACAGTAGCATTCATTTGCCTTTGCAAGGTAGCAGAGATGGTTACCATCCCTGTTGAACCGTCTGCCATTGTAAATTGGCGATGAGATGACGGTTATCAATCATTTTGTACCGTCTGCTGCTGTCATAGGTTCTCCTTGCTGGCCTCGCTGAGGTCGGCCAGGGGCGCATGGACAAAAATGGGTCTGCCTCCCCGGGTCATTCCCTTCTTTATGTTTTGTCTAAAAATAGAGTCAGTCCTGCCTAGAATATGGGGCAAGTCTACTAGAAAGCCAGACAGCACAACCGCTCTGGGTCAGAGCCCCAGAGATCCCGCAGAAATGATGAGCTGCATGCCATTCTAGGGGGTGCCCCTGCAACAAACTCACCCGTTGCTTCCCTCATCCCACAACCCTCCTGGGCTACCATGGCAGCGTCCCCCCATTTGTGTGATGAAGTAATAAAGAATGCAGGAATAACAAACATTGACTTTTTAGCGAGATAAAATGAGGGGGAGTCAGCCTCTAGCTGCTATGATAGTTCAGGCAGGACATTAAAGGGTCGGGGGGAGAGGATCACAGCCACCTGCTGCTATGATAGTCCAGGGAGTACAGAATCTTTTCTTTAGACACGAAAGGGGGGGGGGGAGGCTGATGGAGCTCAGGCTCCAGCTGCTATGATGAGGACGGTTACCCAGCATTTTGTACTGTCTGCCAGGAAGGACAGGGAGTCATTCCCATTTTTACACAGGCGCCCCCAGCCGATCTCACCAAGGCCAGCCAGGAGCACTCACGGGCTGATGACGGTTTTCCACCATTTTATCCCGTCTGCCATCAGGAAAGGAAGGGGAGAGGATGCTGCTGTTCATCGCCGCAGCACCGCGTCTACCAGCAGCATGCAGTGGACATACGGTGACATTGAAAAATGGCAAGAAATGATCTTTTCCCCTTTCCTTTACCCGGGGGGGGGGGGGAGGTGGGAGAGGGGAGAGTAAATTGACGAGATATACCCTGAACCACCCCGGACAATGTTTTTGACCCTTCAGCCATTGAGAGCTCAGCCAAGAATGCAAATGCTTTTCGGAGACTGCGGGATAGCTGGAGTCCTCAGTATCCCCTCCATGAGTGTCCATTTGATTCTTTGGCTTTCCGTTACGCTTGTCACACAGCACTGTGCTGAGTCCCTGCTGTGGCCTCTGTCTATCATAGCCTGGAGATTTTTTCAAATGCTTTGTCATTTCATCTTCTGTAACAGAGCTCTAACAGAACAGATTTGTCTCCTCATACAGCGATCAGATCCAGTATCTCCCATGCGGTCCATGCTGGAGCTCTTTTTGGATTTGGGACTGCATCGCTACCTGCGCTGATCAGAGCTCCACTCTGTCCAAACAGGATATGAAATTCAAAAGTTTGCGGGGCTTTTCCTGTCTACCTAGCCAGTGCATCCGAGTTCAGATTGCTTTCCAGAGCGGTCACAATGGTGCACTGTGGGATACCTCCCGGAGGCCAATACCGTCGATTTGCAGCCACAATCCGACATGGCAATACCAATTTCAGCGCTACTCTTCTCGTCAGGGAAGAGTACAGAAACCGGTTTAAAGAGCCCTTTATATCGATATAAAGGGCCTCGTTGTGTGGACGGGTGCAGGGTTAAATAGGTTTAACGCTGCTAAATTCGGTTTAAACGCGTAGTGTAGACCAGGCCTTAGATAGTTACTACCAGTACATTAACAACAGGGGCCCTACAAACCTGCATAGGGGTTGCTAGATATGCCGATATTATAATGGAGCTCAGTGTACTTTAGAGTTGCTATTTACTCACAAAGGATGGAACAATCATTTCAAAATGTGAACAGGCTACTATGCACAATAATAAAAAGTATCAGGGGGTAGCCATGTTAATCTGTATCCAAAAAAAGAGAACAAGGAGACCCGTGGCGCCTTAAAGACTAACAGATTTATTTGGGCATAAGCTTTCGTGGGTAAAAAACTTCATTTCTTCATATGCCACCGGTCTCCTTGTTGTCTTTTTTTTAAAGAGAAAAAAGTTACCTTAAAGCAGCATTAACAGGGTAAAATGTTATTAAAGGGACAACAACTTGAAATCAGGTCAGTTTAATAAAACAGAAGTAATTTCTGACAATTTATCTGCCCTAAAGTCCTGCCACTTTTGAGGGGTTTGCTATGAGCCTTTTTAATTACTCTCTCCACTTTTTGCTGTGGAAAGATACAAACAGGAAAAGCTGCCTAACTGATTGTATAGGGAAAATAGTAAAACCAACTACACAAAGGCATTTCCTTTACATGTATTGCTAAACTGCTTTGTATTATTAGCGATTGGTTTCTCCCAGTTTACAAATACATATGAAGAAAATGCTGCATTTTACTTTGCTGTATGTCTTTCATAATTCAGCACTGAAATATTATACCTACTTTGCAATCGGATACTCCCACATGTACCCCCATCCTCCATGGAGTTGTACACACTGAGTAGCCACGCTGTTTTGGAGATCAGAAGCCCTAAAATGGCAAACAGAAGTTTGGTTTTGAAGCATTATGCTACTAAATCTATAAAGTAAAACAAACATTTAACTATCAAATTTTCTTACACATAATAACCATATCCAGAATGTTAGGAATTACCATGATGAACTGTGATGAAGTTTGGTCTTTTTATAAAGAGGACCAGAAAGAAGCAGTAATTGGCAAATGTTTTAACTTTGGCTTTTCGTATAGAACTTTCACAAAGGAGGGCTTTCAAATACAGAAAAGTTTGTTTACCTTTCGCTTATTCATGTTGTATATGCCAATCAAAGAGATTTATTTTTTAAAACAGTGGGTGTTCTTCCCCTGTTGAATCCTTCATAATGTTTCTTGTTCACAGCCTTTTTCCTTTGGCAACATACTAGGATACTCTCTGTACACCAATAATACCTGGTGATGCCTTTTTTTAAAATGCTAAGAATCTCTATATTGCATTTTTTAATATAAATGCTGACTAATAAATGCTCCAAGTATTTCCCCCCCTACCCTACATTTAGCTGTCTCTATAATGTTAATTTTTGTGGACTTTCCTAACAGAATTTGATACACTTTTTTTATCCTAGACAGCATGGGCTTTATATAACTTGTTTCCTGCATTTTCTCTTTTAAAAGACTGCATGCTTGCAGTTATATCAAAAACTCAAACATAAATTTTATAAAACCGCTCAGGATTTTGACTGCACTTTGGGATTAAGCTAAAGGTAATAGCTAGGTCATCGAAGAGAATACTGTTCAAACAAGTAACTTCAACAATAGCAAAAAATATGAAAAATGATTAGTCAAGTTAATTTCCTTTTCATAAGAGTACATAAAAGTTCTCTCTTCTCAAGCATGCTCCACTGCCAAGCTCTCTCTTGAATTATATTACACCACATTTAACCTTAAAATGATGTCTTGATGAAACTAGCCAGTCTAAATAGATTTTCAGATTAATTCAAATACTGTAACTGTATCATCACAATAAAATCAATGTCTTTCAACAGAAATCAGCAGCAAAGATGTATAATGCTTTCCAAAAATTTACCTCATTTAACCAAGCATCTACCTCAAAAATAGTAAATTTCAGTTGAAAGAAAGAAAGAATATATTACCGTATAGTCAAATGAAGTGCAGTAGACTGGTACTAGAGAAAGAAGCAGTTTCTCTGTTCAAGCAATTTTTAAACCCATTCAAGCTCTGTGGAAAAGTTACAGAAATTCCACTACCTATATGGACAAGGACACTAAATATTATAGGCATAGGAATTTTGGTGATTTTGCAAGTTTCTTGCTTTGGAAAAATCAATTGATGAAAGTATTTACGCTGGCATTAGTTACATCCTCCTCCACAAAGCTGAATGCCTGTGCTTCTGTACCAGGTATTTCAATGTAATCCTTGCCAAGAAACACTCAATCAAAATCTTTCCTTTTAATGTAAATGTTCTATCTGGATTCCCGTGGAATTTTATGTACTTAAACTTGTACATTTTCTGCAAATGTTCTGTCACTTTCTAGTCTTCATTTTTTCCCCAATTTTGCAGTTAACTTAATCTGGCACCAGGACAAATGTATTACCTTAGATGTTTCTACTTGTCTAACTATGTCTGGTTAAATGCAAGTTAATAAATAACTGCAAAAAAAGTTCCTGGGGCTTTTTCTGTCCAATTAAAAAATGGAACTATGAAAGGAAGAATAGCTCAATCTCAGCAACAGCAATAAAGAGCTAGCTAATTATTTCTTCCTGAAATCAGATAGTTCTCAGAAAATGGCTAGCTTAAATACCTAGCTCTTATGTCAGGATTTATCAAATAATATATCCAAAACTTATTTCATACGTTATAAATATTATATAAGAGAATCCTAGTAAGATCAACCTTTGGTTTTTAAAGTTTTTCAGCTGTATAATTAAATGTTTTTCAAAAACTCAATAAAATAATTCTCAAGTGAAACTATTTAAGTTGAATTTGGAACACATTGCTCAAGAGACCTTTCTCCTAAAAGCCAACACTAAGTAACTAATTTTGAAATTATTTGATCAACCAATACCAATATTCAGTGTAAGTCTCTATGTATACTACATGCATCACTGTAGTTTGGGCTAATAAATTCTGATGTTAGATGCAGACAAATGTTTAATCATAAATGATGTTACCTTTTGGGCTAAATATTTGGGTTGGTTACTTCAATGTTCTAACGTCAGAGTCCAGAAAAGTTCATACAAGTAACATTTTCAAATTGTTTTAACATGCATACCAGTATTTTGCCATGGAAGCTGTGGAGGAGTCCAGACGTTTCTCCTCATGCAGCTGGAGACAGCTGTCCACAAATGTCCGTCCCACACAAATCTGAGTTTTCAGTTCCGCTAACTTGTGCTGCACAGTCTGATTTTTGTTGGGAGGGGAAAATTTTTGTATTTAAAAATCAGGAAATATTTTAGAACAAACCAGCAAAAGGAATATATGCCAATAAGGTCTTTGCAAGGAAATGCTTTTTTTTTGGGGGGGGGGGAGAGGGGAGGGTACAACTAATGTTGTGCATGGAGGAAACACCACCACAGTAAAGACCACAAACAATACAGGAGCTAGAGTTCTATAAAACAAAAAGCAGTTTCCTTTCCATTTTTTTTAACTTTTCACATTTCTGCCAGTCTAATCAAATAGGATTTGCTCAGAGTCAAGGCACCTGTGAATCAAAGAAAAGCTGTAAATTCTGGTCTTTAACTCAAAGTCATGTGTTTTTCTTATTTAAAAATAAATTAGATAACAGAAGTCTTGAGTTCATAAATTCCTAGATAGTACAACCTACTGGCCCTTTACTGAATGTTTTAGCAACTTGAGCTCCCCCTTCTGGTAAAAATGTGTTTCTATTCTTAACAGCTAGTAATTTCTCTAGAGACAAGATGAGTGAGGGTAATATCTTCTACTGGACCAACTTCCTCACCCACCTTGTCTCTCTAATATCCTGGGATTGACAAGTATAACTATACTGGACACAGTAATTTCCCCAGTTTATTAGAAGTTCCATAAAGTACTAACTCTATTTTCTTAAATGCAAAATTTATTTTAAAAGTATAATGTCACAATCCAAAAAACTTTTATTTATCAAATATCTTTTATTAAAGAATAATTAAAATTCAAGACCACAGAGGGAGAAGAGAGGTTCAAAGAGATATGAATAGGAATAATTGGATTCAAATGAACAAAGGAAAGTTTAGATTGGCTGTCAGGGAAAGTTTCCTAACATTGAGATCTGTTACATTGTGGAAAAAGAAGAAGCCCACTTAAAGCATTACGTAAAGCTAGACTGGGCAAGAACTCAGCTATGTGGTAGTAGTCCTTACACTGGCCAGGGGAATGAAAAAGACAAAGTCAACGAGTCTTTTCTCAAGTTCTCAAACTCCTGTATCAGTGGGCTTCATCATTTCCTTTATCCAAGCTACAGAAATAAATAAAAGACTGATTTCAAATCCTGTAATAAATGAATTAGGGAAGACATCAGGCGAATTAGAAAGCAGTCAGCTTTTGATTCCACACACATTTTAGCAATCAGCCATGAAAGAAAACACAGAAAAGTACAGAGTGCATAATGTTTTGATAAAAATACTTTATTTTAAAAAGTTTATTGGAGAGTGGTTGTCTTGTCTTAAAGCTAACTCTGCACTAAAACTATAGTTTTTTAAAAGAGTTATTTCCATAGTGCTAAGTATAGAAATTAAATCACACCTGGAAATTTTATGAATTGATACTTAAAGACGTTTTACTTCTAAGGGCCTAATCCTGCTCCTGCTGAAATCAATGGTAGATCTGCCTTTGACATAACAGGAAAAGGATCATGACTCAAAACTGGGAATCTTGATGTTTTTACTTAGATCTCAAGGGCACATGTCAATTAACAAAAAAGCTACCAGTCTCCAACCTGTATAATTCATTCAGTTTCTATGCATCACAAACACTGGAACCTGACCAATGTTCTCATTAAAATGTTTAACATATTTAAAATGTTTAACATTGTTTTCAGACTAACCCCCTACCTAGGGTTTTACACTGAAACTCTTAAGATCACTCCTGTATTAAGAAACAAATAAGCAGTACCTTCTGAAAATTGCTACATTAGCATGTAGAATCCCAGAGTCCATATTTACTAGAATATGGTTAACAAAAGTTACCCTGATTAACTAGCGATAGTCTCAGAACTCACACCTAACTCTCATTAATGGCAGCAAGAATAATATGCACTGTGGACCATGTATAACTTCTTATGTGGAGTCACTTGTGCATTTAGTTGCCTCACAGCTGAGGAATCATTTACAATATCCATAAAACTGAAGACTATACAAAATAATTCTTTGCTTAACACTTCACAGGCATTAAGACAACAAATTCTCTACTGTGAAAAACTTGCATAGTATCAATCTCAGGTAGGCCCTGATCCTGCAATGCATTGTGCACAGGTGAACTCCCATGCCTGGAAGTCCACCAAAGTCAATAGGACTCAGCTCACATGCAGAGGCCCATTCATGACAATATGCTGTAGGATCAGAGCCTTAGACAGAAAAATGCAATTTTATAAACAAAACTATTTTCACTATATATTCATAAACCAGGTCGGCAATGCACTGTTGACTTCAAATCTGAAAGCAGCAGCAGCAATGTTATTTCAAGAGCACTTAGTCATGTTTAATTTAAAACTGAACATGAGAGAGAAAGCAGAGTCATTCCAGGTACTTGCTCCTAATCCAACTTTAGAACCTTTGAAAACAGTCCAGTGGTTTTGCTTGCCTAACACCTCCAGTGAAATGAAAATTACATATATTACATGAATCTATACTGAGAAACACACAGACAAAAATAATGATTTCTGTCTCTTTTTCTTGGTTTAAGCTCACCTGTAAATGTGCAATTGTTTTCCCAAAAGCTTTTCTTTGTTTAACATAGTTCCTTGTTTCTTCGAACATGAATTCACAGCTGGCAAGTGCCATATCAGCAATCAACAGTCTTTCCTTGGAGAAAGAAGTGAAAGAATCTGAGAGTTCTTATCCAATGCAGCTAATCTCAAATTTCTCTACAAACATAGGCTGGGAAACAAAAGTTTAGTCATGTCTGTTAGTGTTAGTTTTGTTCTGTTCCATTAAATTTTTAACTAGATATATTGTATAATTGAAAATATTGTGACTCTAATTAACACAATTGTCTTGGTGGGACCCAATTTTAAAAGTTCTTAGTGACGTTCCAAAGTTGCATAAACAGGACTACAGAAAAAAAAAAATCTAAAGTGAAATGTAATACACTCCTATTGACTTAATGGGAACAATTTGGCTCAGATTTTTCAGTAATTTGGTTTTAACCTTTCAGTTCAAATAAAACAGTAATGTAAACAAGTTTTCGAAGGACATTGTCTATATCAGAGGTTCTTAAACTGTGGTGCGTGGACCACCAGTGGTCCGCGAGCTCCATTCAGGTGGTCCGCGGATAGTTCTCTCTAAGATGCGCGCCTAGGGAGCTGCAAACAAGAGAATGAAGGACCACCCGCCTAATTAGTGGAGCCAAAATTAGGTGCCTTGATCTGGAGAAGATGCACATGTAAGGTTAGGTGGTGACCCTGGGGGGGGAATATGGGGTAGGTGTGCGGGGGCAGTGGGGTGAGAAGAGCGGGTGGGGGAATTTGGAATGTGCAGGGCTAGGGCAACTAGAGAAAAAGAGGTGACTTTCCCCAGCTCCAGGGCTGCGGCTGCTGAGGAGAGAGCACCCTCCTTCTCCCACGTTCAGCTCTGTGGTGGAGAGACCCATCTCCTTCCCAGCCCCAGCCTGAGGGCTGCCGCGGCAGGGGCGAGAGGGCACATCCATTGCATTTGAAAGGTAAGACCACTGATATTAAAATACGAGTTGTGTGCTTTTATTTGTAGAACTAAAAATGTTAATTAAGGTTTTTTCATATACTTTGGATAAAAGTGCTTTACAATAGTTAGCTAATGGTACAAAAAACATATGGAAATATCATTACGTGATCCACTAAGATCCTCATCAATTTTCAAGTGGTTCGCAAAAAAAAAAAGTTTGAGAACCACTGGTCTAAATACATTTAAAAGTTTAAAATTTTCTCCCCATTCTCAAAAACTATGAAAAGATTTAAACTAAGATCCATTTCCTGCAGAATTGTTTTTTGCTTAACCATGTAAATAATCTGGTTCATTATTGTATGGGTGCTCATGAGCACTGCTGCTGTGTGTTTTTTCAAACCACTAAAATATTTTCTTTGAAAGAACTAAATGTATGGAATTTGCACAGTGAAACAGTAGGTCTCATATTTAACATATAGTGTAAAATCAAGTAAACATGATTTTTATTAGATGATGCAACTACAGAGTCATATTTTATGCTTTATGACAAAACAGAGTCATGGTTTTGGCATCTGAGTTTTCCCTCTGCTCTTCCAAACCTGCATTAACTGGTCAACTATGTTCAGTTCTACTAATAAGACAAGCCACTTTAGGCTCTACACAATGCTTCCACCTTTCAGTTTTTTATTAAATAGATTCAGAAAGTGGTTTATCTATAACAGTAGTTCTCAAACTTTTGTACTAATGACCCCTTTCACATAGCAAGCCTCTGAGTACGAGCCCCCTTATAAATTAAAAACACTTTTTAATATATTTAACACCATTATAAAAGTTGGAGGCAAAGCGGGGTTTCGAGTAGAGGCTGACAGCTCGAGACCCGCCATGTAATAACTTCACGACCCCCTGAGGGGTCCTGACCCTAGTTTGAGAACCCCTGATCTAGAATGTATTGCCACTGGTAGAAGAATTGCAGGTGTGCATTTTGCATTAGCCTTTAGCACAAAGAAAAGTCAACTCTGCACAAAGAGACTTATTGAGGGCAAAAAGAGCATATTTAAAACTACTGAGCTGAGTGTACAAGTGTTAAGATAATACCAGAGTTGTCTGTAGCATTCGATTTTTAAATTCTGTTCTAATCTTGTGTTCTTCACACCAGTGCTACTGACTGAGAGATCTGGTCTTGAAATCGGATATGAAATCTTGATACACAAAATATCCTTCCACTAGCAATCATTATACCGTCCCTTACTAAAGCAGTACCCTAACATGGTATCATAATAAAATTATTTGAATAGAAACTATTAGATTGCAAGCTATTTCACTGATATTCCAAGATGCTTCACTTTGATTTGCAGTGCAGAATTCCTATCACTTAAAAACAAAAATATCAGTACACTGTGGTTGTAGGCATCCTATCTCTGAAACTGAGGTGTCTCACCATAATCCATAAACTGCAGGTGGCGGTTCCAAGCAAAGACCAAAATAAAGTCTTTGTACTTTTGCTGCACATGGTGTGGGTTTGTGTCAGTCTTACCTGAGGGAGCTCTGCCATCAAATAGTAGAACCCTTTGTTCTCTTGTCCAAGCAAGGCACTGGCTGGCAAACGTACATCTTCAAAAAACAGCTCTGCTGTGTCCTAAAAATGGTTTTAAATAAAATATCTAATGTCAAACTCTCTCTTCCAAAGATTTTCCTCTTATCCAGTTCCTAACCTCTATAGCCCAAATTACATATATTCACTGGAGGCGGTTTGCTTTCAATATAAATTTCACTCAACTGCAACCCACCCTTGCAATCTGATTTAGAATATCCTGCTCTTGCAGTTAAAACTGTGAACTGACGTATCACAATAGCTACATTTAATCTTTACTTAAAGTACCCCAGGGAATAACAAGTCCTTTTACACTGCCTCAAAGTCCATCACATGGTAAGGCTTGTATGACTTACCTGTGCTTTCAGGCCTATTTTTTCCAGCTTGCGTCCTTTGATGAATCCTTTCATTCCATTCTCCACCAGAAAAAGGCTGATCCCATGAGCAGGGGAGCGGGCCTCACGGTTTGTAACGGCAACCACGATCACTAAATCACTCATCCAGCCATTAGTGATGAATACCTGCAAGAAAACCAAGATGGAATAATACTGCCTGTTAGCTGGCACATAGCTAGGAAGATTATAAAGTAGTAGTGCACGAACTTTCACACACTTCTACAAGTAAACAGTATATAAAAGATGAAAGCTGTAAGTAAGTGTCCAAAAGGTTTAAAAAGTCCAGATGCATAAAAAACCAAAGTGCTCCAGAACACTCTATAAAGGAGAGATGAGTTCAAGTGGCATAATTTGGATCTGGATTGCAAACTAACACCCGAAGTCTGGTTGACTCTAACCCATTATAAAGACAGGGGACAGATTAAAACAAAAGGAACCAAATTTGTATTTGTTTATTTTGAATATTCCTAAAGTTTAAATTCATATTTTTATTCAGTCTCATCTCTATTATGAAGATTCCTTTTACGAACAAGAATGTCAACTAACATGCAGATGACCTCTTCCAAAAGTTAAAATGGCAAGGTATAAAATGGAAAATCATTGGGAGGTTCTCCATTACTATAGCAAATCTCTATAATTCTGTACAATATGCTGTCTACTCATATTTAATATTGTATGAAACACTGATGCATGCTACAGTGGATGGAAACTTACAGTTACCTTCACTGTATCATATGTTTTAAGTCAAATTCTGATATCACACAACAGGTAGAATATAGACACAGCCATGCCAAGTATAAAAATTAGATTCAGATTCCTAACCATGCCAACCAAAAAAAAAAAAAAACTGAACTGCCTTGTCCTACCTAGGTTCAGGCATGCAATTATCTATCTAAACAGTATCTTTTACATTCTTATGGACAAATACAAACAAACACTTACGGTTTTATTATTTTATTATTGCAGTGACCAAAAGCCACAATCTGGACAAGGCCCCACTGTGCTAGGCTCTGCAAACACATATAGATTTAGCCCATAAATATGCCTAAAAGTAATAGGTAATTCACAGAAGGAAGAATCTTTGAAATATATTGAAATCAAAAAACCATTACTACTTTGTGTTTTCATCCAAAGATTTCAAAGCATTTTTACCCAGATAGGCAGGAAGCATCACCATCACTTTACAAATAGGGAAACTGAGGTCCAAAGTGGTATAGAAATTTTCTCAAACTATAGAAGAGAGTTAGTGAAAGAGGTAGGAATAGAAGTGAAGTCTCTTGGTCTCTCTTTTTAAGCACTAGACCACGTGGTCACCTATGATTCGTCATTTTAAAAACAACGCTTTACTAAACCAGGGGTCGGCAACCTTTCAGAAGTGGTGTGCTGAGTCTTCATTTATTCACTCTAGTTTAAGGTTTCATGTGCCAGTAATAAATGTTAACGTTTTTAGAAGGTTTCTTTCTATAAGCCATATAAATAATGTATGTAAAGTAAATAAGGTTTTTAAAGTGTTTAAGAAGCTTCATTTAAAATTAAAATAAAATGCAGAGCTCCCCAGATTGGTGGCCAGGACCCAGGCAGTGCAAGCGCCACTGAAAATCAGCTTGCGTGCTGCCTTTGGCACGCATGCCATAGGTTGCCTACTGCTGATCTAAATGGATAGTCCTTATAGATTTCACCCTTTCTGGCTCCCATCTCTCCCTGCAATACTGATCCACACAAACACCTCAGATACTTTTCAAGTTCAGAAGACAGCAGCATGTGCATTTAAGAGGAAAAGCAGTGATTGTACCAGCAATGGGGGGTGAGGGGGAGGGGAAGGAAGACAGAACACTGCTACCACATAAAGGAGCATTAGGAGGTTCTTTCAAATGAACCTGTGCACCGAATACTCTTATTGACACAGTGCCCAGGGGAGTTTCAGCTTCTCCCTTTCAGTGATGCCAATAGCTCAGAGAGGCAGCTCAGCTGCAACTCCTGACATGAAACTGACACAGCAAGGACTGGAGCTCTCAGAAGCGGCCCTTAAGACCCAGGTCCCTGCTGCCCAAAAAACTCATATGGCTGCTTCTAGGGACCACTGCACTCCCCACTGCCTTCCCCTCTGAGATGCAGATCCCCTGCGATGCAAGACCTACTCAGATCACTGTACAGTTTGCGCATTTTAAACCTGAGCTCTCCTGGGGGCTGAAAGCTGCCCAGACAGGGGACCACTCTCGCCCGAGCTGAAGTGCCACTGTTAGGAAGTGTTAGGATGCACAGACACAGCAAGAGCCTCCGGCTCCATCTGCTCTTTCCAGAGGCTGCAAAACCCCTCCAACCCTACTGCTGTCCGGCTGGCTCAGGGGTGCTGGGGGCACAGTCCCCTCCTGGGCTGATGCAGTGCCAGAGAAGGGGAAAGAGGAGAGTGGAAGCATGAGGCGGAAGCGGGGCCATGCAAAGAGGGGGGCCAGTTGCAACTCGCAGTGCCTTGCACCAGTCCAGGCTCCCCCTTTAAAGTCCAGGGGCCAGGAGAGAGTTGCACAAGCCGCTCATGCAGCATCTGGGAGCCCTAACACAGCTGCTTCCCAGAGTCCAGTCCCCCCAGTGCTCCCCGAGCCCTGTGGGCAGGGGCTTTGTAACTCACATCCAAGATCACCAAGGTGCCTTTCCACTGCCCTGTGAGGGAAAAACCCTGGCCAGCAGCTTCCCAGAGGAACTCCCTGTTGGAGAGCAGCAGGTTGAGTGAGGCCAGCAGCCGGGACTCCAGACCAACAGTGGGCTGAGCCGCTCAGCCCGCTGCCGGCCTGGGGTCCCGGCCACTGGCCCTGCTCAGCCCACTGCCGGCCTGGGGTTTCTTTCACAGAGGCTGGCAGCAGGCTGAGCAGGGCCGGCAGCCAGGACCTCGGCTGGCAGCAGCGTGCCATTAAAAATTGGCTCGTGTGCCACCTTTGGCACACATGCCATAGGTTACCGACCTGTACTATTAATTATTTAATAATTGGAGATAAACCAATCTCCTAGAACTGGAAGGGACCTTGAAAGGTCATCGAGTCCAGCCCCCTGCCTTCACTAGCAGGACCAAGTACTGATTTCTGCCCCAGATCCCTAAGTGGCCCCCTCAAGGATTGAACTCACAACCCTAGGTTTAGCAGGCCAATGCTCAAACCACTGACCTATTCCTCCCCACTAAACCAACCATCCCAATACTCAAAAAAATCAAGTAACAGGACAGAGCTGTAACTCTAAGAGGTTTTCAGTTTCAAAAGTTTTCAACTAACAGCAGTGTCATTTAACATTTTTTAGAATGACAATCCCCTACTTCAATCCTCTTATTATGGGTTAAATGAGATGGGTAACCTTATAGCAGCTCAATATGTGGTTGGCACCTAATACGGAATTTACCCCATACACCGAACAATACAGACACTGGATAAAGATTCCATTTTTGTGTTGAAGTAGTAAAGGAGTAAAGATTTTAGTTTGTTTCCCTCGACTGACAGGGGAACGCATAGCAAGGTGGCTATTCTGCTACCAACTCCACTGAACTGTGAAACAGTCTGGCCTTTGGCTATACTGTGCAGGCTGACTATACCAGTCAAGGAAAAGAGCAAAATCTTATGATCGGGCTGCTTTTTTGTTCTCCAGTAAAAGCTGCAAAGAAAAGAGTCTGCTCTGCTGATTGACCCATAAATTGTCAGCATCATAAGCTGGATGGCTGGGTAACATGAATTCTTCTATAAGATGTAACTCATAGAAAAGGAAAAACAAAAGTGGAGAGACACTAAGAGCTGGGAAAGCAGCTGTAGAATGAAGTAAATTCTCTCACTAACTGGATGAATTCAGTACCCAAGCACCATAAGTCAGAGCACATCCGTTCACATACCTTACTTCCATTGAGAATCCAATCACTTCCATCCTTTTTGGCATATGTTCGTACACCCTGCAAATCACTAAAATTGATTGGCAAGAAAAGAAAGTTATTTAAGAGAACAATCCAACAGTGGCATGAAGTTCACATTTAAAAAATAATCCTAGTATAAAATAATGAAGAGCGTAGAGCCCACAACTCCTTGTGGATAGCGTTATGTACAACAGTAGTCAAAAGCTAAAATAGGATTCAGAGATGTATTAAAAAGGAGCTAGAGAATATTATGGAAACCACAAGTGCGTTATGTATATGAATGATCCGCATCTTCAGTACAGCATATGGTTCTACTTCACTTTCAAAGTGACATACCTGCTCACACCCGAAGTATCATGTGCACAAATAATATCTATTAGCTCAGAAGCATCTTATGTCGACATGGTCCATCAATTTAGGTCTGCCCCAGAAGGCAGATATCAGCCACTCAGCTTGGCACTCTCCACATATAGTTAGCTTAGGGTTCTCAAGCAGAGAGGCTTTATCTTTTTCTAGGACCAGTGGGGACACAGCATAGAAGGTGCAGCTCCCTACTGTGCTCCCTTCTGCTTAGCAGATTGAAGAGAATGATTCTGAATCAGTAATCTACCCAATAATCCTATTGTCTCTGCCCTTATGCTATATGAATGAGCGTACAGGAAAGAGAACTCTAGTCTATACAGGATTCAGGGACAAGGAAATAGGCCCTCTTGCCAAATTCAGACAGCATTATATGGACTAAGTCAAGCCTCCTTTACTGAGTTATTACATTTCACATTAAAGAATGTCCATGCAACAAGTAGGCTAGTGGCTGTTTATGCAGAATCTAAAACAAATACAAAACCCTATTTGTCCTAGGGCTAATGGCAAGATCATGGGTTTGGAACAGGCATCCGGGAATGACAAAGTTGTAAAACAGCAATCTATAATTACAGGTTATTTTGCAGTTCTACCTATTCCAGGCTACTGCCTAATCAGTAAGATGGCCATGTAACGATGAAACTCGGAATTTTTACACAGTGAGATTAGGTAAGCACCATGTATGCAAAGCCCATCCGTTATCCTTTCCGGCTCACCTGCCAGCCCCAGGTTCTGTCATGGCTATAGCACCAATACATTTGCCTGCAGACATTTCAGGGATAAACCGTTCAATCTGATCTTTTGAGCCATAGTTTGCGATGTAGGGCATGACAATATCTGAATGAAGGCTGAATCCTGGGCCAGAACAATTAACGTACATCCTTGAAGAGAAAAGAGTAAAAGTAAACTTTAGAAGCAAGTGTGACAGTGATTGATCTGTTGAATTTTACACTGTTAAAACCAGAGAACCAAAACAAAGAAATGTACACTAAAAGCTGCCAAAATGACACATAATTTTAACTTGTGACATCCATTCTCTTATTTATTTATAGAATGTACTTTCACTGCCAGACTATTGGATCACCCACCAGTCTAAAGAGAACACTTCCGCTCCGTCCTAAAAATATAATACTATTAAATTTATTATTTTTTAAAAAATCATCTTAAATATCTAAAGCAGGGGGTACTTATGCATGTCCAAATTATCACTTCTGTGAAAGGAAAAAAGACTATTACCGTCTGTGAACACACTCTCCTTACAATAGGAATCAGGAAATCAGATGAACAAATACAATCTTTTAATGGTACCAACTTGATTCTTGCTGCAGTGTCTTGTACTTACTGCTCCTCCCAGACCACTGCTGAAGAGAGCAGATCCCCTCCAATGCCACCATGTTTTTCCGATATATTGACACCGAGCAATCCCTGTTGTCCAGCTTTTTCCCAGAGCTCCCTGCTCACCTGGCCAGCCTTCTCCCATCTGCAAATGACACAGGAACGAGAAGTTAGTGGAATTCCTCTACTACTATTTGTGATTTGCCACAGCTGCTGCTTTACACCATAAAATCTGCTACCAAGTTTCAGTGCTTAAGAATAAGACTTTCAATCTCAGAAACCAATCAGAACACATGAGGTAACATAAAACAGGCATGTGTATTTTGCCAGCTGGGGAGAGCTAGGCTTCTTGAACTCATGCAATGTACTCAGGATCTGTAATCACCAAGTCTATGCATTCATGATTAAGTTGCCACCACAGAATTACATGCAGTATGGTAGATGGTAAAAAGCTAACTTCTGCTTCCAATGTATAACCTGCAATTTCCTTAACCTTTATACCTGATAAATTTGTGAACACTACCAAAGATGAGCTGGTTTTTGTGATACTTTGGTTAATTGACAGCAGAGGAGCTTCTGGTGATAGTCCTTAGATTTTAACTCGGAAGGAGAATTAGAGACTCATAGCAGAAGTTCCCTATCTGTGGAACTTTCTCCCTCAGGATGTCTGCTAGAGCCACAGTTGGATGGCCTTCAGAATGCAGTGCAAGGCTCATCTTTTCAGTCACACAGACTACTTTGGAGGCCTTTTATCAGCTGCAACTGAAATGGATGTAAAAAGTGTAAGCAACAGACACTTCACTGAGCAAGCAATTTAAGAAAGTACTAGAAGAAATATCAAAGAAACAGTTTTGCAATAGCAAGATAAATTTCACTATAAAACACTGCATGTGCTAGAAAACTTAATGAGATCCACACCTTCCTACTTCTTTGGAAGATACTTTTCCTTGGATTATTAGTTTATATGAGAAGGATGAACCCATCTTCAATGAGAGCGCATACATGAGTCCTTAGAGCAGAGATTTCTAAACCGCGAGGAACGGAGGAACATTCGGGATGTGTGGCAGGATAGGGCCAGGCCCCACGGGGGGGGGGGGGGGGGAGAACGCCACTCAGCCCCATTCTGCCCCAGCCCCACTCCTGGTCCTGACCCCTAGCTACCAGATGCAGCTATGGCTCCCGGCCATGGCCCCCAACTGCGACTCCACTCCAGACCCCAGCCTCAGTCCCCAGCCCTGACTCCAGCCCCAGGCACTGGCCCCCCCAGCCTGGCTGTGGCCCCACACCAAGCTGCGGCTCGCAACCACGGCTCTATGAGAAGAGACAGATCACATTGGGGGTGGGGGGCATGCAAAGTAAAAAGTTTGGGGATCACTGCCTTAGACATGCACGGGTGAGGTGTCCCAGTGGCTCTTTATCCAGGCAGTTAAAACTTCTCCTCAATCCCACTCCCACCTCAGAGAGCCCATGTAAATGTCTCTGCCAAACACTCCCTGTGTTTTTCCATTCACTCCAAACTCCATTCCTTCCAAGCAACATTTGTGATGAGCTCTCATACCTCCCAATCAGCCCTAAAAAAATCATGTCTTCCACAAAGCCTGTGTTTGCTAACATATACACTCGTCCCCCCATGTCTGCTCAGCCACTCACTATGTGTTACCATTAAACCCATTTGTTCCTTTACAATCGGATTTTTCAAGAGCGTCTAAATGCTGCAGGAGCACAAGTCCAACTGGCCTTATATTCTAGGGGGGGTGGGGGGGAGGAGAGGATGTTACTAACCTGAGGTAAAATCCTAGGAAAGACAAGGCAGTAGATAAATTTTACACAAGCTAAAGACTTGTCTTCCCTAGGATTTTACCATGCATTAGCTAGCCTGAATTAAGAATGCACTTTTTCCCCAGTGAAGACACAGCCTTTGAAAACCAGTAGTCCTAAGTCACTTAGTGTGATTAGATGTTCGGCTGCATGTGTGTTTTCTTTGTGTGCTGCACCAGCCCTGCGCAGACAGCTGGCACAGCAGACCTCAAGCAAACCTCCCAACGAGCACAAGATCCGTTAAGGGACAAAGGCACCCAGCCAGGCTTATTGTCAACGAAGTCCGGTATGAGTATCCTGCAGACTCCACCAGACCACTAATACACGTATGCCCGTAATAACAGACCAGCTCAGTGAATGGCGGGACTTTCCATTCCTCCCTAGGCCAGACAGAGATACTCCCTTTGAGATACATCTTTATACCCCAATACAAACAAGTTAGTACTGCTCCTCTGACATAGTTAGTTACCTCCTTGTGACATGGCTAGCTATTACCCATTACCTTGTACATGTTGGTTCGATCAAAATAGTTTTATTTTGTACTGTTATCCTGACCTTATCTCTTAGGAAGGGTCAGTGTGTTCCTGTTAACCTTGGGGAATGTTTTTGTACCATGCTTGATATCGGGATGTTCCGGTACCACTTGATATCAGGATGCGTTTGCGTGAGTGCTCTGTGACTAGCACTTCTTAGGAATGTGTATTTCTGCAGTATCAGCCCTGTTGCTAAATTCTGTGAGCGAGTCCTGCCTCATACCAGGCCTCTGATACAAGGGCTTATGTCTCCGGCTCTCTTCCTACTACAAGATGCTTTTGAAAATCTGACACCAAGCTCTTCAGGGCAGAGACTTTGTGTATTAAGAACATAAAAGCCACCATACTGGGTCAGACCATGGTCCATCTCACCCAGTATCCAGTCTCCGACAGAACCCTGTACCAGAGCTTCAACGGGAATGTACTGAACAGGGCAATTATGGAGTGATCCACACCTGATTTCCACTCGTGGCTTCTGACAGTGAGAGGTTCAGGGTTGCCCCTAGCATTGGGCTGCATCCCTACCCATCTTGGCTAGTGGCCATTGATGGATCTATCCTCCAGGAACTTCTTTCTGAACCATGTTACACTTCTGCCCATCACAACAGCCCACGTCAGTAAGTTCCACAGGTTAGTTGTGCCTTGTGTAAAAAAGTACTTTCTTGTTTGCACTAAATCAGCTGTCTATTAATTTAATCAGGTGATGACTGGTTTTTGTATTGTATGAAAGGGTAAATAAAACTGCTTTATACACTTTTTCCACATTCTTCATGATTTTATAGACCTCTATCATACTCCACCCTCCGTCGTCCCTCTTCTAAGCTGACTAGTCCTTATCTTTATAGTCTGTCCTCATATGGAAGCCATTCCATACCCTTGATCATCTTTGTTGCCCTTCTCTGAACCTTTTCCAGTTCCACTATATCTTTTTTTGAGATGGGGTGACCAGAACTGGATACAGTACTCAAAGTGGGGGTAACACCATGGATTTACATAGTGGTATTATATTTTGTCTTATTTTCTATCCGTTTCCTAATAGTTACTAACATACTGTTAGCCTTTTTGACCACTGCTGCGCATTGACTGGAAGTTTAGAGAGAACTATCCAAGGTGACGCCAAGATCTTTTTCTGGGGTGGCAACATCTAATTTAGAATCCATTAATATCCATATTTGGGATTATTTTTTCCCCAGTGTGCATTACTTTTCAGTTAACTTTGAATTTCATATGCCATTTTGTTGTCCAGCCACCCAGTTTTGTGAGATCCCTCTAACTCCTCACAGTTTGCTTTGGACTTGAATATTTTTTGTATTGTCTGCAAACTTTGCCACTAACTGTTCACCCCATTTTTCAGATCACTAATTAATTATTACACTACTGGAAAGTGCCACGTGCATCTATAGTTTTACATAAGCAATGAATAATAGCTGAAGGTTACAGGGATTGGCATTTAAGTTTTAAAGGGACATTGTCACCTTGAAATCTAGTTAGCTGCAAAAAATAATTAAAGTAGTGTCAGGTTCTACACCTGCTATAATTCCAGGGCTATTTTTTTTTCCTGTTTTGTTCGGCTTTACAGACATTTTCCTATTTTATAAGTGTTTCTCTTTCCCCTGTTACTGCGTGAAAAGACCCATGCTCACAACAGAAGGAAACTGACTGACTTTACAGAGAAGAGGAACGTGACTACCCATAAAGCACTCTCAAACGTACAAAGTAAATTTAAAAAAAAAAAAAATCTTTCTTCTAATCTCTTTCAGTTATAGTAGCAATAAGTCTTACTTTAACAGTAAGAAGTGAAAATTATTTCAGACACGAGAATGATTTTAAGTTGAAGGTGTTTTATAGTCTCTATTCGGTTTGGTTGAATGGAATTGCCCAGTAACTATAAATGGAAGAAGAGAACTAACTATATTAAGCCTCAAAGGAAGGGATCATCTTTTTGTTTGCTTGTGTTTGTACAGGGCTTATCTCAGTGGGATCCTGGTCTATGAGTAAGGCCCCTTGGTGCTATGATAATACAAATAAATAATAATTGGTTATGAAAGTTTGTAGCATCCTCTCTCATGTTTATCTTCTGGAGATTGTAGAGAAACAGAATAATTACTACAAACATAAGAGAAGTTCCAGGTGGAGGAGTTGAAGAGAGAAGAGGGAAGGGATGGAATAAATGTGAAAAGGGGAAATATATTAAATTCATCTTTTTATTGTTTGTTTTCCCAGTCCAGAATTAATACAGTTGTTTAAATCTTTAGTTGGAAGATGGTCCTTATTGGAGAATGGCACAATATATGGTTTTGTAGACATGCACTGTAGCCCTAGAAAGAAGGATCACCATATCTGAAGTACAGCTACCCTTCTGGGCTAACTGGCTAAATTTAAGTGGAAGAACACCATACAATATTTCATCCCATTACCCTCACTACCAGAATTTAAAACAATTGTTTGATATTAACATGCTGAGTCTCGATTATCTTGAAATTAATTCTGAAATGAAGCTGCTCTCCTAGATGTAGAATGACAACCATAACTTCGCCAAAAAAATGGATTTCAAAACCAGAATTTGTACTAGGAGATTACAGAACAAAAATATGCTAAGGATTGTGCCTGCAACAAGCTAGCTACACCAAATATAGCAATGGAACTGTCGGGGATGAACAGATCAGGGGACTGGTAACTGAAATCTTTCACTTCTAGACTGCTTTTCCAGCCCTGGCTGAGAGCAATGCAAAATCATTACCATCTGGTGTCTCAGTTGTGACCTCTAGAAGAGCTAATTTTAGGACTAGTCTACACACAAAATTGCACTAAAATAACTAAATCTCTTTTAATACACATATTCTGTTATAATGTGCATGTGTAGACACTTATTGCAACTAAAAGTGTCCTATTTTTACTGAGCTAAAACAGGGTTGTTGTTTTAACCAACTTGATCCTATTTTAATTTAGCTATTAAAACACCACCTCCACAAACACCACTTTAAGTTGGTCAGAATAGAACACTTTTACTCTGAAGTAAGAGTGCCCACACACAGACTTGCACAGAAATAAAAGATGTGAATTAAAACAGAGTTAGCTGTTTTGGGGCAAGTCTGTGTATACACCAACCGTTAAGTCCACTTTTCAAGGGACAGAGATCCACAACATAAAAACCAACACAACTAACATCTTTAGACTGTAAACTCTTTGGAGCAAGAGCTGTCTTGTTCTGGGTCTGTACAGAGCCTCGGATCCTGGTCCATGACTGGGACTCCTAAGCACTAGTACAATGCAAATAATAAACAGTGATAATACTGAGAGCCTTAGCAAAGATAACAAACAGATTAAACTACCTTTTCATCCCTAGAGGCAAGGCAAATTTCTACAGAAGTTTGCGTTTTACTGTTTGTGCTGCATTTGCTCCTGTAAATAATGAGCTCCTAGCTAATCAACCTGGCACCTTTTCATGAGAAATACAGAAAGTGCTTTTTTTGGTTTGCTTTACAAATATAACCATGTACTTTTTTCTTCCTTCAAACATGTGATGTAGGAGTTATGCAAATCAAGATATATATTATGTACAAGCCTTAATACAATTTTTTAAAAAGTAAAATAAACTCTACAGTTTGCTTGTTATACTCAGAACATCATTCCCAGAGAGTTCTGTGAAACAGTCTCGAATTAGTAGGTGACATAAAATATCCAAGCCATATCTTACTCTGCATGATAAGGAAGCACTGCTTCCTGGAAGAATTTCCTCACACTTTCCCTGAAGATATCATGATCCGAAGAGAAGATCCTTCGAGTTCCAATATCCATTAACGTTTTAGCAGAAGATGTTTCTTGACGTACCAACTCATGATTTTCAGTCTGCAGATACCTAAAAAGAGACAGCCAAAGCATTTGTAAAGAATGCTACCTAACATGTTTTTAAACAGTGAATGCCTATCTTGGTCAAATACTTGTGGGCACAATAAATGGCACTGGCCTTCCAAAGGAACGTAGGAGCAGAATGGAACTCCTGGGTCATTGAGTCCAGTCTCCTGGTATTGCAGGCAAAACAGCATATAATTCTGTTCATAAATTTTCAGCGCGGAAGCATAAGAAACATGGATATTTGTCCATTATGCTACTTGACATGATTGACAACCAGAAAAAAAAAAAAAAAGATTGGTACAGCAAGAGGTGTTTCAGGTCAACTTTGACATGCATTCGGCACAGATGCACAGACAGGCTTGAACGAACCATTCCAAAAAACACACTGACACAGGGCTAAGGTCCAGCAGCAGTAGTCCCTCACTTTCAAATTCAATCAATACCATCATCCTTCAAAAAAAAAAAATACAAATAAAACTAAACAGTGAAACTGCTGTTTCTTTTGCCATCCATGCTCAGGGTCTAACTGTTCATCCTATCTGGGGTTGGGAGGAATTTTTCTTGGGGACAGATTGGCAGAGACGGTGGGGCTTGGGGTTGTTGTTTTTTTGGCCTTCCTCTGCAGCATGGGGCACAGGTCACTTGCAGGTTTAAACTAGTGTAAATGGTGGATTCTCTGTAACTTGAAGCCTTTAAACCATGATTTGAACACTTCAGTAACTCAGCCAGAGATTAGGGGTCTATTACAGGAGCAGGAGAGGTTGTGACCTGCAATTTGCAGGAAGTCTGACTAGATGATCATGATGGTCCCTTCTGACCTTAAAGTCTATGAGTCTAGTTGGGTTCTGCAGCAGGAGCCATCCCCTCCTCCCTCTCTAATAAACAGAGCTCTAAAAATAAGACATCTTTTTAAAAAGATAAAAATGAAACAGCTCTATACCTCAGCAGATAAACCCACAACCACAAATACATTTTAAAAAATAGACACATGGTGGGTGAGGAAAGATCTTTTATTGGACCAACTTCTGCTGGAAAGAGAAACACATTTTTGAACAACACAGAGCTCTTCTTCCGGTCTGGGAAAGGTACTCAGAGCTAAATACAAGGTGTTTTTGTCTCTTACTCTCTTTTGTGAGCTCATTTAAGAGCATAGTGATTCTCTGGTTTCACCCACATAGTTGTTATGAGGTGTTATTAGAGAGGGAACAATCCCCCTGCCCAATCTCCCCAAGCGCTCATTATCAGAAGCAAGCTCCCCGCAGACCGGGACCCACCAACTCAAAGTGGCACCAAACCCTGGCAGAACAAGAGATGCAAAACCTGCAGACATATTTCCACCAGTACAATGATCAACACCCGCCCCCAACACGCCTTTCAAGATCCATGGATCCTACACATGCCTATCACAACACATGGTATACCTCATCCATCGCAGTAAATGTTCCAACAACAACTAGGTGGATGAATCAGATAATTGCTAAGTTCTCAAATGAACTCAAATAGGAAAATTATAAAAGAAAACACACCCTATCACCTGTTGGTTAACACTTTTCACAAAGTGATCACTCTATATCTGATCTGCCAGTCCCTGTCTCAAAGAAAACCTGCACAACACTTTCAAAAGATGAGCTTGAGGGCTTAAATTCATAACTCTGCTAGATACTAAAATTTCGTGGACTGAACACACACACTGGATTTATGGCTTATTACAACAGTCTGTAACCCACTACCCTGACCCCCTTTTGTCCTATGACTGCAGAGGTGTTAATGGGGCAGTCCACCTTGAATGGTCCCTTAGACCAGTGGTTCTCAACCAGGACCCCCTGCGGGGGCAGTGAGCAGATTTCAGGGGTCCGCCAAACAGGGCCAACCTTAGACTCACTGGGGCCCAGGTCAGAAAGCTGAAGTCCCACGAGTCTGAAGCCAGAGGTCTTGAGCCTCACCAGTTTAGCTTCACAGGGATCCCCAAGCAATTGCCCTGCTTCCTACCCAATAACACAGGCCCTGGCTTTTATATGCAGAAAACCAGCTGTTGTGCTACAGGTGGGCTGTGAAGCTTTTACAGCATGTGTGGGGGGAGAGAGGACTCAGAAAGAAAAAGGTTGAGAACCCCTGCCTTGTGCTAACTACCTATGCTAAACAATCTGTTTATACGTTGTATTTAGCTGTGACATTCTGAGTACCACTCCCAGACCCGAAGAAGAGCTCCCTGTAGCTCGAAAGCTTGTCTCTGTCACCAACAGAAGTAGGTCCAATAAAAGATATTACCTCACCCACCTTGTCTCTCAAATATTCTGGGACCAACACTCTAGAACAACACTGCATATTTAAAAAAACAGTCAAGGAGAGGCTAACAGCAGTATCTGGGGGTTAAATGACCAAAATCATAAAGGTATCTCCAAAGATTACGGATAAGATTTTTATCTTCAAGACATCACTTTATAGTAGTTATCCCATGAATCAGTCTCTCTTTTGAGTTTTTCCTTTTTGGTCAGTATCTTGTTTTACAGTACAGTCTTGTTAACTTACAACGTTTTAAAAAAGAAATCTTGCTGCTTTCACAGCAAAGGTTTATTTGTCAAATGGCTGAAGTGAAGTTCTATATTTTAATGCTGTGATTCTTTTTAAGTACAAATGCCACAGTATACTAGGAACTGAGTAAATAAAAGCAAGCTACAATTAGCAGAATGGACTCTCCGATGCAGACTAGTTTGTTCACCTTGGGCTCAACCCTCCAAACATTTATTACCACACATGGTGCTCAAGACTGTGCAGTCGCACACCTCTCAAGCACGACATTCAGTGGTGTTTGTAGGATCATGCCCTTATTGGCCAACCTGTAATGCAGTGATTAATCTTGACACTGGTTTCAAGCCTTACACAGGATTTGGAATGCAGGAGGCAGTATACACATTATTGTAATGAGATTTGTATGTATGATGTTACAAAATATAGAATAAATGATTGCAGTATTTTCCCCCCCTCAAACACAAAATAAATACACCTCAACCCTATACACACACATACATACCTTAACCAAGAAACCCACATTAAAACTATAGGGTAACATTTTTTAAACTAACCCCTCCAGGGAGTCATACTAGGGGACAGAGGCTGTATTCTGCAAGGTCATGGGATGGTCTCAAAGATCTAACACAATCGTCCCCAACGCAGCATTTACGTGTGCCTGCCTAGTGCCTGCATAGTGCCCAGCAGGGGAGAAAATCCGCTTCTCCGGGGCTGCAAGCTCTGGGCGCTGGTGTTCTTGGTCCCCGGCAGGCACAGGGCCGTGACTTCTCTCCAGCTTCAAAGCCGGAGAGAAGCCGTGGCCCCGACCCTGACGGGGACAAAGAACTCTGGGGCTGCAGGCTGTGGGCGCTGGTGATCTTGGTCCCCAGCAGGCGCGGGGCCACAGCTTACGCCGGAGAGAAACCACAGCCCCGCGCCTGCCGGGGACAGAGAACTCCAGGGCTGCAGACTTCATTCTATGTTAAAGTAAAAATAATAAATATATTTGGACCAGCAGTTCAACAATGTTTAACTTTTTAAAAATAAATAAAGATGAAAACTGTTTATGATATTTATTTTGTAAAAACTCCTTAATTTTTCTTACAGGTAGATAAAAAAAGAGCAAATTCACATGGTAAGGTGAAAGAGTAATTGCCGAATAATTTAATTAATACCTTTTACATATAAAATTACCATTTTTATCTTATGGATTCATATATTATGTATATTAAATATGATGTTTTTCATACTATTTAATGTACAAATACAAAATAAGCCTTGAAAAATTGTTGGCGCCCGCCACACTCTTCTGAAAACATGAACGTGCTACGGGCCACAAAAAGGTTGGAGACCACTGATCTAACAGGTCTTTTCCTCTCTTCTATAAGCCTAAATCACAAAACTTTAAAATAAAAGGAGATGGTGTGTTACTCACAATTACATTTTCAACTTTAAAGATACACAATGTATTTTTTTTTAATTCTTTGCTTTTAGACATGTGTAGTGTGTACAGAGTTCAAGGTGGACACACTCAAGAATTTAATGATAGAAATAATAATCTCATCAAATAACTTGGGGACATGAGCTTCTTGCAAGATCTTTGGATGAGACCTCATGATCTGATTCTGACTATGAAAAAACAAAGTTTGCTTGGGTGTAGCTTTGTCATTATCTGAAATTGCCATGCTGGCAATATCTGGACTAAAGGTCACAGCTACTTTCCTTCTAAAGAACTGCCTTCACAAGGGAGTTATTCCAGAGAGCCTGTTAAAACTCATACCTCTACCTTAATCCAAATTAACCTTCAAGAGTAGACAAGCCCTAAGAGATGGGGTGTGACAGAGAATGGGAGAGAGAGGCACAAAACAAGCAGGCACCATTAGGAGGAGAGCTGAGACCTGAGCACTCCCAAACTTAGGGCAAGTTTGGATCTGGATGGGGACTTCACAGCTGGGCCACAGCCAAAGCCAAAACCTGATCAAAGCCCATCCAAAACCAGGGGGAGCCCAGACCACCCCAATACAAACCTTGATCCAAACCTGTCCAAAGTCTGGGGGAGCCTAGATCCCTGGCATTATTATGTCCATTAATATACCATTATTTATGGTATTGATCACAGACCCCAGTATGGGCCTTGTTGCACTGAGACTATACACGCTACACACACACACACACACACACACACTGTACACACACACAGAGAAATAGTGCACACACACTGTGTACAGTACACTATAAGCACAAATAGCACAGACACTACACACAGAGCATACTGTACAGACAGTACACATTACACACAAATAGCATGCACACTGTACACAGAGCACACTGTATACACTACACACACAGTACAGACAGTACACACAGAACACTGTACTGTGTGTATGCACAGAGTATACACAGAGCACACTGAACACACTACACACACCAATAGCGCGCGCGCACACACAATAGATACGCGTACACACACACACAGCCCAGAGTGGCCAGCACCCTCCATTTATTTGCTGCCGGAGCCCCCCAGCCGCTCTCCCGCCCAGCCGGGGCTCGGGGTTTCCCCACACCGGGGCCCCGGCAGCGCTCACCTGGCGGGCTGCCGGGCCCCCGGAGCGCAGAGCGGCAGCACAACTCGACTCAGCAACCGCCCCGCCGCCATCTCGCCGGCCCTGGGTGACTGACTGGGCCCGCCGGCGGGCGAAGCGGGAGGCGGCGCAGCTGCTGCGGCGCCATCTAGTGGCCAGCGCGGACAGCGCCCGGCAGCGTGTTAAGCCCAGCCACGCACACCGCCACCGCCGCCCAGCTGGTGTGTGACACGCCCAGCGACACCGCCGGCTGGTGTGTGACACGCCCAGCCACGCACACCGCCACCGCCGCCCGGCTGGTGTGCAACACGCCCAGCGACACCGCCGGCTGGTGTGTGACACGCCCAGCCACGCACACCGCCGCCCAACTGGTGTGCAACACGCCCAGCGACACCGTCGGCTGGTGTGTAACACACCCAGCCATGCACACCGCCATCGCTGTCCAGCTGGTGCGTAACACGCCCAGCGACACCGCCGCCCAGCTGGTGTGTGACAAACACCAGCATATGCACACTGCCGCCCAGCTGGTGTGCAACACGCCCAGCCACGCACATCGCCACCATCGCCGGCTGGTGTGTGACACGCCCAGCCACGCACACTACCACCAGGACTGGCGCTGGCGGTTTTAGCGCCCTAGGTGCACGGCAATTTTGCCGCCCTGCGCACTGCTCCCGCTGCTCCGGTGGAGCTGCCGGAGTGGTGCCTGCAGGAGGTCCACTGGAGCCGCGCGAGCAGCCGACCGTCCGCAGCCACGACTGCGGCAGCTCCACTGGAGCCGCCTGCTGCCCCCTCTGGCAAAACGCCGCCCACCAGTAATCCTGGCAGCCTAGGCGATTGTCAAGGCCGCCTAAATGGAAGTGCCGGCCCTGACCGCCACCACCGCCGGCTGGTGTGTGACACGCCCAGCCATGCACACCGCCACCGCCGCCCAGCTAGTGTGCAACACGCCCAGCCACGCACAGCGACACCACCAGCTGGTGTGGGACACGCCCAGCCAAGCACACCGCCACCGCCGCCCAGCTAGTGTGCGACACACCCAGCCACACACACCACCACCTAGCTGGTGTGCAACACGCCCAGCCACGCACACCGCCACCACCGCCCAGCTGGTGTGCAACACGCCCAGCCACACTGCTGGCTGGTGTGTGACACACCCAGCCACGCACACCGCCACGGCCAGCTGGTGTGTGACACGCCCAGCCACGCACACTGCCGCCCAGCTGGTGTGTGACACACCCAGCCACGCACACCGACACCACTGCCCGGCTGGTGTGCAACAAGCCTAGCCATACACACCTGCTCAGTCTGCCAATGTATAATACACACCACCACACAATACCTCCCTGCCAGTGTGGTGACGCCTACACCTCCTGTCATTGTGCAACACACATACCCTGTCAGTTGTCTGTTACAGCTATCCCCCTATTCCATTTTGTTTCTTACAGCTGTCCCCATACTCCATTTTGTTTTTGTTCTCCTCCTGTGGCCGACCTTCCCTGGCTGTTAAGTTGTTTAACAAGAGCTATTGCCCTTCTCAAAGGGATGGCCACTTGTGCTGCGTGCTAAATGGGACCACTGCCCTTTTCAAAGGGTTAGTCCTGTTATCACCTCGTTGAACCTGGGCTCGGTGTAGGGCAGGCAATGTCTAGAGCTGCAAGACCTATTGTGTTTTTAAGATCCTGGGCATGAGTCATAGGCCTCATGTGCTTTTGAGTCACCTATTGCACAGGACTCTGCCCAGACATGTTTCTGTGCTTAACCTGCAGTTTTTCCTTGTGCCTCCTCCCCTGTGACAGAGGGAGCCTATCAGGATTACTGGCGGGAAACTGCCTGAGTTTGCCTTTAAAAACAGACATTTATGAAACAAACATCAGAAAGGTTCCTGCATTGCTGCCTGGTCTGATCAGCCAGGGATTTTAGGGGGTACTTTCTCCGCTCTCATTTTATTTTTGAGCGTACCCCCGGTTTTTTACCCCCCCCCACGAAGAACGAATTGCTACCTGAGAGATCTCCTGATTATTGAGACTGTACCGAGCCCTCCTTGCTTCTTCTGATGTTGCTGCTGCTTCTGCCTTTGCTGCTGCCTTGGGGACTGGTAAGAATCCCTCTGTGAAACTTTCCCTACTTTTATTTTATTATTTTAGCTGCTGGCTCTGTTTCCCCAGCACACAGACTCAGGCTAAACCTTGGTCTGTGTCTTAAAAACTCTCTTAAACTCCGCAGCACTTTGCTGCTAAAAATAAGCTTGTGCTGCTGCTAAGCTCTGCTCCCTGCTTGGGGGCTGCCTTGGGAGCTGTATCCTGGGCACATACCACTCTGCCCTCTGTGACTTCCCCATAGCATAAGGTGCACCATAGGGTTTGTTTTTTTAGTTTAATAAGTCATAGTTTGTTAAGATTGTAGAGCTTGTAAGTTCACCTGCCTTGTTATAGTTTACTGTTTTGTTGCTCCGTATAGTTGCTTGTTATAGTTTTGCTTAGAATTGTGATATTTGTTGTTTTGCCTAGTCGTTGGTTAAGATAGATAAGGTTTTTGTTGCTTAAGTTCGCCTTCCCGCTGTCCCGATCTCTCCCTGAACTTTCCCGTGTCTGTTTTTCCCCCGCTCCAATCTCCCCCTCTGTGTGCTTCTCCATGTCTCCCTGTTATAACCCTTTGCTGCTTTTTCCCCCGCATCTGCACTCTCTCCGAACTTCCCAACTCCTCGCTGCTTCCCCCCCCCCGCATCTGCATCACTCTCCGAACTTCCCAAACCCCTTGCTGCTTCTCCCCCTGTGAAACTTCCCAAACCCTTTGCTGCTTTTTTTCCCCTTTGTTTTTGGTGTCCGCTTGTTGCTTAAACCTCTCTCTCTAGCCCTTCTTTACACTTCTCCGCTGCCCCTCCTGTACCGAAGATCACCATCACACTGCTCCATTGTCCTTACCCTGCAGGGCTTCAGACTCTCTCGCTGCTTCCAGCCGCACTCTCCTCTCATCAGTTGCCACTAATCATTCACTCCCCTCCCCCCTCCTGTTCCTTGACCCAGCCTTTAGGTACACTCTTGCAGACTATCTGCTATCCTAGCCTCACAAATTAAGTCATTACTTTTCTTTTATACCGTTACATTGCATAATTTCACTTATCACCCATATTGTATTATTGCACTGTGATTCACATTTTACTTGTAATTATAACACCCCATTGGTTGCTTCCACTTTTCTGATATACTTTGTATTTGCATTGATACCATTGTGTTACATTGTGTATATGGCCACTAACCACTTAATACATTCTATCTAAGGTTGTTGATCATTTTATATAGAAGCTACCATTTTATTTTGCATTTCTTTTTGATACGCTTATTGACTGTACTGTATCCCATTGTGCTGAACCCCACTTACTGTACCCCACTGTTAGAACTCCCTACACTGTTCAATAAGTACCCCCCCATCATTGCCTATTGTAAACACCCTATACACCCCATCCCATCATATTTCATTGTTAAATTCCTACCAATTCCTTTTTCCTTTAATAAAGAAATTAATTGGCACCTCACCTGTGTGGTAATTGCTCCCCAAGATCCCATATACCTGCAGGAAGGGACATCAGTGTGTAACACACACCCCTAGTGGGGATGGAGGTGTGTATTTCTGCTTCTGCTACCAGTGTGAAACATGGACATACATACATACCCTCACACTGAGCCAAAACACACAATTTATCCCGAGAGAGTGTGCAGCACTGTCAAGGTTCCTTCCCCACCCTGAACTTTAGGGTACAGATGTGGGGACCTGCATGGACATGTCTAAGTTTAATTACTAAGTTAGATCAGGTATCACTGCCACCATCCAGAATTTTCAGTGTCTGGATCACTCCCCTTCCCCTCAAAACCTTCTCCTCCCTGGGTAGCCTTGAGAGACTCCTTCACCAATTCCCTGGTGAGTCCAGATCCAATCCCTTGGATCTTAAAACAAGGAAAAATCAATCAGGTATTAAGAAAAAGGCTTTTAATTAAAGAAAAGAAAAGTAAAAGAAAACCCTCTGGGAGAGATTAGCATTCCAGCTACTCTCACAGACAACAGATTCAAAACACAGAGGATGTTCCCCTGGGCACAAATTTAGTTACACAAAAAAATACCCAATTTGATTCTACCTCTAATTGCATAAGACAAGTTACAAAGAAATAAACATAAACCTATTTATTCCTTTCTAAAACTTACTACTCTGATAAGAGGCTGGTTCCTTGATCTTTTTCACTCCGGCTGAAACTGAAACTCTAAAACAAAGGAAAAACTTCCCTCCTTCCTTTTGAAACATCTTGTTCCCCATTGGTTCCTCTGGTCAGGTGTTAGCTAGGCTAGGTGAACTTCTTAACCCTTTTCAGGTAAAAGAGGCATTAACCCTTAACAATCTGTTTATGACAAGCACACACAGCCATATATCTCACTACCTGAGTTGGAAGCAGACACAGTGAGCAACAATATACACTACGCACACCTTGTCAGAGTATGCAGCACACACAGCCACGCACATCTCCTTGCCAGTGTGTCATACAAACATAAATACATCCCTACACTGTGCCATGATGCCTCCTTGCCAGAATGGGCAGCAGGCACACAGAGAGCCACAATACACACAGAAAGAATACAGTCCAACACACAGCACTTCCCTGCCAGAGTGTGCAGTATGCAAACACAGATGCATCTCATTTCCTTCCCCATTCTTTGTACTAATTGGGAATTATTCCATTTTGTCTGTTGAAAGGTTTGCCAAGAGCGCTTGGATTTGCCTTACTGCCTGACCCTTTAGCTCTGGTTGGTGATCTCTTGGGGCTTGTTATTTCTGATGTTTGAGCTGAGCATTTTTGGAAATCTGGCCACTTCATTTAAGTGCCTAAATGGGAGCTATTAAGTGCTGAGCTCTGTTGAAAACCAGGCCCCATGTGCATTGTACTTATTTTATTGTGTGCACATAGAGATGCTCCTTGACAGGTGGTTTATAAATGTATTTAATTATAATGTCTCCTTGGACCACATTAAAATTCCAGAAATGGAGCTGGAACGTATGTTAATTCACTCACTAAAAGCTTCTCTGTTAAATAAGCTTGTGCCTCTTTCCTGCTTATGTCTCTCCAAATCTGTTGCAATATAAAAAAAACAAAATATTTAGAGGTATTCCTTCTAACAATTACTCCTGCAGAAAAAAAGATTTCTACTTACAAAGCCTCTGGCACAATAGGGATCCATGTAATGAAGTGCACTGCAGGCTTTTGTAACTACAAATCCTTTCTAGTACATCTAAGCCTATAATAGGCTTATAATGAAACATCTGTATATTTTTGTAATGTAAATATTTTTAAACTTTACATTGTGAAACTGAGAAGGAATGACAAAAAGAGGAGAGACACAGAAGGCAAGACACACAAAGGTGAGAAGAAAAGCGAGGACAAGATTCAGATGTGAGGGTTTTTTATTTTAAGTTAACCTGAAGTATATTATTTCAGGCAATTAGAGTACAAAAGTTCTGTAACCCTGCGGAGCCATAACTTTACATTTATTCTTTAGATAAAGAATACCTACCGGACTCTGCTCTTGGGGCCCTGTTTTGAGGAATTTAAAAATGTAAAGAAGAATCGCATCTTTCAATTAAAAAAAATAAGCATCTGGAAGCAGGGCCGGCGCTTCCGTTTAGGTGGCCTAGGCAATCGCCTAGGGCGCCAGGATTATTGGGGGGCGGCATTTTGCCAGAGGTGGCAGCAGGCGGCTCCGGTGGAGGTGCCGCAGTTGTGCCTGCGAACAGTCGGCTGCTCCCATGGCTCCGGTGGACCTCCCGCAGGCACCACTGCAGCAGCTCCACCGGAGCCACAGACTTGCGGACCCTCCGCAGGCACGACTGTGGCAGCTCCACTGGAGCCGCGGGACCAGGGCGCGGGGCGGCAAAATTGCCGTGCGCCTAGGGTGCTAAAACCCCTAGCGCCAGTCCTGTCTGGAAGGGACCTTGAAATGTCAAAAAGCCCCCTGTGCTAAGGCAGGGCAGGGCCAAATAAACCTCAACCATCCTTGACAGGTGTTTTTCTAACATGTTTTTAAAAGCTTCCAGTGATGGAGATTCCACAACCTCCCTTGGAAGCCTGTTCCAGAACTTAACTAACCTTATAGTTAGAAAAATTTTTTTCTAATATCTAACTTAAATCTCCATTGCTTCAGATTAATCCCATTCCTTCTTGTCCTATCTTTAGTGGTCATGGAGAGCAATTGATCACTGTCCTCTCTATAACAGCCCTTAACATATTTTTAGACTGTTACCAGGTGCACCCCCTTAGTCTTCTTTTCTCAAGACTAAAGAAGCCCAGTTTTTTAACCTTTCCTCATAGGTCAGGATTTCTAATTTTTTATCATTTCTGTTGCTCTTCACTGGACTATCTCCAATTTGTCCACGTCTGTCCTGAAATGCAGCACCCAGAACTGGACACAGTACTCCAGCTGAGGTCTCATCCATGCTGATGAGAGTAGCACAATTACTTCCTATGTTTTACATATAACACTCCTGTTAATACACTCAAGAATAACATTAGCCTTTTTCGTAGCTGCATCACATCGTTGACTCATATTCAATTTGTGACCCAGAATAACCCCCCACATCCTGTTTAGCAATACTACCACCTAGTCAATTATTCCTCTTTTTGTAGTTGTTCAGTTGATTTTTCCTTCCTTCCTTCCTTGCACTTGTCTTTATTGAATTTCATGTTGCTGAATTCAGACAAATTCTCTTATTTGTCAAGGACATTTTGAATTCTAATCCTGTCCTTCAAGGTGCTTGCAACCCTTCCCAGCTTGGTGTTATCTGCAAATTTTATACATATACTCTTCACTCCATTATCAAGTCATTTATGAAAATCCTGAATAGTATACTAGACCCAGAACAGACCCCTGTGGGACTCCACTGTACATGCCCTCCAAGTTTGGCAGTGAACCATTGACAACTATTCTTTGAGTATGGTCTTTCAACAAGTTGTGCACCCACCTTGTAATAATTGCATCTAGATCACACTTCCCTAGTTTGCTTATGAGAATATCCCGTGGGACTGTGCCAAAAGCCTTACTAAAATCAAGATAGATCATATCTACTGCTTCTTCTTATCCACTAGGCCAGTAACCCTGTCAAAGAAAAGAAATTAGGTTAGTGTGTCATGATTTGTTCTTGACAAATCCATGCTGGCTATTCCTTATAATGCTATTATCCTCCATGTGATTACAATATGTGATTATTTAATAATTTGTTTTGATATTTTTCCAGGTATCAAAGTCAGGCTGACTGGTCTATGATTCCCCCAATCCTCTTTGTTCCCCTTTTTAAAGACAATTACGTTTGCCCTTCTGCAGTCTTCACTCATCCTCCAGGAGTTTTCAAAGATAATTGCTAATGGTTCCGAGATTGCTTCAGCTAGTTCCTTAAGTACCCTTGGATGAATTTCATCAGGCACTGCCAACTTGAATACATCTAACTTATCTAAATATTCTCTAATCTGTTATTTCCCTGGTTTTGTGTGCATTCCTTCCCCCTTGTTTTTAATTGTTCCAATATAAACTGATATGCATCAATCACTAGAGCTGAAAGTTTTCCAATTAATCTTAATGAAGATTATTATTATTAATTAATTTGCAGAGTTGCCATTTCTCACAATTAAATCACAAGCTTGTGATATTTGGAGATTTTCCCAAAGCCTCAGTTCCTGGTATTATGAGATTACACGCCACAGTCAAGTCATCTCTTGATCCTTCTTTTTTTTTTTTTGGATAAATTAAACAGATTGAGCTCTTTAAGTCTCACACTAAGGCATTTTCTGCCGCACATGAATCAGTGTTATGATAAATAGCTTCCTAGTGAGGATGTTACACAATTGTGTAAAGCAGGGGTTTCAAACTCAATTTACTTCAGGGCCAGTGCCAGTCCTCAAATCCTCCCAGCGGGCCAATAATGTCACTGAAGATGGTGTTCAGAAAATAAAAAGTTTATATTGTATTCTTTATTTTGAATTTCTTAGAAATTTCATCGCCTGCCAGAGAGTTTAGTGTTTGCCAGACGCCTGGCAATGCTTCAGTTCTGTTAGTTTGTTGATATTTGGCCTCAGTGACTGAGCAGTTGAAACCTTCAGGACTGCAGCAAAGTGTGCATCAGATAGTTCTGTTCAGTCCACCTTCCCATGCTCTGCTGACATCAGGACCTTGCTGGGCTGGGCCTCCTTGGGCACAAGAGGGGCTGAAGAGGAGGCACAGTCATGGTCTTCCCACTGGTCTGATGCAGGGGTTGAGGAGCATGGCTACTACCCTAAAGAGATGGGGCAATATGTCATTCTAACGCTCCCTGTGTGTCTGGGATTATGCTCCCATCAGGTTCAGTGCCTCCCGGTGCTCCTGCTGAGATAGCCTCTCCTACACAGCCTACCAATACTACATGGGACAGTAGGTAAAAAAGTAAATAAAGGGCCCCATTTCCTTACACAGACCTACAATGCCAAGAGCTAGAAAGAACCTCTTTCCTTTCTTCTTCTCTTCACCTTATCTCATCTGCAGGAACCAGGCACATTGCCTCTGTGCAGGCACCATCCCCCAGAGCTCCCATTGACCCAGAGGGGGAACAGAGGCAGCGTGCCCCCTCGCACTGTCATTGGAGCCTCGCAAGTCACGCCACTTCCCAGCCCATTTTCTACCCTTTTCTCTCACTCCCTTGGCTTCATGCGACCCCTCGCCACCAGGGCCGGATGAAAGAACTTTTTAAAAAGTTTCCGTGGGCCGCAATGGGGAGGTTCTCGGGCAGCAGATGGCCGATGGGCCAGGACTTTGAGACCCCTGGTGTAAAGGCTAATGTCTAGGAACTGAGAGAATGATACTTTCAGGAAGTGATGAGAGAAGACAGAATAAGTACAGTAATTCCTCACTTACTGTTGTAGTTACGTTCCTGAAAAATGCAACTTTAAGTGAAACAACGTAAAACGAATCCAATTGTCCCATAAGATTTCATGTAAATGCGGGGGGGGGGGGTAGGTTCCAAGGAAATTTCGGGGGGGGCAGACAAAAGGCCCCTGGCTAACTCCTTTGCCGCAACAGCTTCCCAGGAGAACAGGCTCAGATTTTGCAGGGAATGCTCCAGGCCCACCTCTTCTTGTCCCCGCTCCACTCGAGGCCCACCTCTTCCCCGCCCCCACTCCACTTCCTCTCTGGAGCATGCCACATCCCTCCCCCTCAAAGTCCTAAGCACTGCCAGACAGCTGTTTGATGGTATTTAGGACTTTCTGGGAGGGCGGGGGAGAAGCGAAGACGCAGCGCTTCCCTGCTCCTGCCCCTCCCTCCCAGAAAGTCCTCAGCGCGAAGTGCTGGGAGGGAGAGGAGCAGGGAAGCCCTGCGTCTCCACTCCTCCCCCTCCCAGAAAATCCTAAGCGCCACCAAACAGCTGTTTAGCAGTGGTTAGGATTTTCGGGGGGGGGGGGCAGAGACATAGCGCTTCCCTGATCCTGCCCCTCCCTCCCTGAAAGTCCTAAGCGTTGCCAAACAGCTGTTCCCTGGGGAAGCACTGGGAGGGAGGGGGAGGAGGCGGAGAAGCGGAACTTGTGCAATGCTCCCTTGTAAAGTTGCTGCTCTTCCACAGAATCTTACAAGCAGGCAGGCAGACGTTATAGGGCAGCATTGCACAACTTTAAACAAGCATGTTCCCTAATTGAGCAGGGACGTAACATTGAAACAATGTTAAGTGGGACAAGGGTTAAATGAGGAGTTACTGTAGAAGACGGCATAAGGGCTGAATGTTGCACTGTCTTGGTTATCTTTGCCTGTGCTTGCATAGTGAACGCAGAATACAAGGGTGCTGATTAGCTGCTGATCTGTAATTGTATGTTTAATCCTACCAGAGGCAACCACTGGGATCCTGTTTTGGGGAATTTTGAAATACACCTTTCATTAAAAAGAGTTAGCTTCTAGCCCTTAGAAACGTAAACTGATATACATCAATCACCAGAGCTGAATGTTTGCCAATAAATTTTCATAAAGACAGTGAGGATAAATATTAATAATAATAATTTGTAGT
This sequence comes from Gopherus flavomarginatus, assembly GCF_025201925.1. Classification (NCBI taxonomy): domain Eukaryota; kingdom Metazoa; phylum Chordata; order Testudines; family Testudinidae; genus Gopherus; species Gopherus flavomarginatus. Next base: position 16,921,014 of record NC_066626.1, on the reverse strand, counting down.
GATGCCAACTTTCATGATTTTATCACAGGTCTCATGATATTTGGTGATTTTCTCCAGGCCCCAGCTCCTGGTATCATTAGATTACATTAGAATCTGAGCTTTCATTTGAAAAGAAATAAAATATGTAAAACATGATCAAAAAGGCTCAAAAACAAGAAGTTGAAGAAAAGTGGTTTTTTCCCCCCCAGGATTGCATGATTTTCAATCAAGTGTCATATCTGACTCACGATTTTTTGAACGCTTGGGGTTGGCAGTTCTGAATTTTTATTGCAAGTCTAGAGGCCCCAGCCAAGATCAGGGCCTAGTTGTGTTAGGCTGTGTACATACACATGGTAAGAGTCACTTCTGTCTTGAAGAGCTTACACTGTAAATACATGACATTGACAAAGGAAGTATCTTTGTCCCTGTAAGGGTCCGGTGCTGGCGCTCGTCCCTCTCAGGCACAGCGGAGAGCCAGGGTGCCTCCCTACAGGCAGCAGTCCGTGTAGGCCAAACCCCTCAGCAGGGGCTGAGGGAATAGAGGGTCTGTAAACAAGGCAGAATCCCAGCCCTTCAGCAGGGTCGGGTACACACAAAGTTTATAAGCCTGGCCCTGGGGCAGGGCGGGGCAGTAAGCAGTTCAAGCTCAGGCCTGTCAGACTTGAAATTAGACGAAGGTTTCTAACCATTAGAGGAGTGAAGTTCTGGAACAGCCTTCCAAGGGGAGTAGTGGGGGCAAAAGACATATCTGGCTTTAAGACTAAGCTTGATAAGTTTATGGAAGGGATGGTATGATGGGAGAGCCTAATTTTGGCAATTGATCTTTGATCATCAGCAAATAAGTATGCCTAGTGGTCAGTGATGGGATGTTGGCTGGGATGGGATCTGAGTTACTGCAGAGAATTCTTTTCTGAGTGCTGGCTGGTGAGTCTTGCCCACATGCTCAAGGTTTAGCTGATCGCCATATTTGGGGTCGGGAAGGAATTTTCCTCCGGGGCAGATTGACAGAGGCCCTGGAGGTTTTTCGCCTTCCTCTGCAGCGTGGGGCATGGGTCACTTGCTGGTGGATTCTCTGCAGCTTGAGGTCTTCAAACCACAATTTGAAGACTTCAATAACTCGGACATAGGTTAGGGGTTTGTTATAGAAGTGGATGGGTAGGGTTCTGTGGCCTGCTTTGTGCAGGGGGTCAGACTAGATGATCACATTGGTCCCTTCTGACCCTAGAATCTATGAGTCCAAGCTCAGGCCTGTCAGCAGGCTGAGCAAACACAAAGTCTATAAGCCCGGCCCTGGGGCAGGGCGGGGCAGTAAGCAGTTCAGCTCAGACTCTCAGGCAGAGGCTGCGCAGTGGGTTAAGCTGTAAGTCTATATAGAAGGCCTCCTCAGGCCAGGGAGAGGGGGAAGTCTGCCACCCTTGGAAGGGTGGCAGGGTGGACGCAGGCCCTCCCACTCCACTGCATCCCAGCCCGGGGCCCTAGCAGCGGCAAGGGTTCGCTGCAGTCAGTGGGGAATCCTGGCCGCAACACACTGACATTGGTTCAGGGTCCCCTGGAGCCAGACTGGGGTCGGCTACCCCCGGGCCACTTCCAGTCTCCCCCTCTCTAGGTACCTGTCCTCCGCTGGCATTGTCCGGCAGGTCCCAGACCATGGGTTCTTCTGGATACTGGGCAGCGGGAAGCTCCAGCAGCTCCTCTGGATACTGGGCCCGAGGCAGGTCAGGCCAGCGCTCCTCTGGGTAGTGAGCGCGGGGCAGGTCAGGCCAGCGCTCCTCCGGATACCGGGCACGAGGCACATCAGGCCAGCGCTCCTCTGGATACCGGGCCCGAGGCAGGTCAGGCCAGCGCTCCTTCAGGTAGTGAGCACAGGGCAGGCCGGGGCCAGCAGGAGCTCAGGCACCAGTATCTGTCCTCTCCGACAGCCTGTAGCCAACTGAGCGCTGAGGCCGGGCTTTTATACTTCCTGTCCCGCCCCTTGACTTCCAGGGGGCGGGGACAGGCGGCGGTGACTCCGCCCACTGAGGCACCTACTCTGGCTCGTCCCTCTCAGGCGCGGCGGGGAGCCAGGGCACCTCCCTACAGTCCCCAATTAACAAATAGGGGAACTGACAGTGGTGGCACCTGCAGCAAGAAGGCTCCCTGAAGCCAGATCCGGCCTGCAAGGCCTTCTGTTTGGCCCACCAGGTGTGAGCTGCTTTGTACTGCTCCCTTCTGGGGGCTCTGCTGTTAGACCAGCCCTCCTACCTGGCTCCAACTCCACTCTTGGCTCCCCTCACTACGGCACCCATGCTTTCTGATGCCTATTCCTGTCCGCAGTGTCCCCATGCTGACCTGCCTCTGAGCGCCCTCCCCACCTGCCAGCTCAGAGGATGCTCTGCAGCTGGGAGGGAAAGGGCCATAGGACCTAGGGATGCTTAGAGCCTGGGGCCAGCCAGAGCCAGGTAGCTAAGCTGCCTTTACAACAGAGCCCTCAGTGGGGAGCAAGAAGTAACAGGTGATGCTCAGCAGTCCAAATGGAAGGCCCTCACCGGCAGATATGGGCCTTGTGTTTCCTTTGCCCACACAGCATCCCCCAAGCCAGTAGGTGCCAGTGGTGGGCCCAGGTAGGGAGGTGAGGGGGTGTGCACAAGTGGATCAATGCAGGGACACTGCAGACTGAGACTGGACAGGGGAGCACAGGGGCCAGAGCTGCGGGGAGCAGTCAGGGGTGGATCTTGGGGCAAAGCCAGAGCTGAGTAGCCAGGCTGCCCAGACAGTGGAGCTCCCAGCTGGGAGCAGGAATCAGGCACAGGCAGGGGAAGCCAGGGATGGGACAGGCTCTGGGACAGTCACCACCTACTTCCTTGGGCCTCTCCCTGCTCCTCTACTGTCCCCATCTTCCTCCCAGTCCTCTGGGGGCCCTGGAATTGAGCTTTGCAGGGAGCCCCAGCACTGGGAAATGAGGTACAGAGAGATTAAGTAACTTGCCAAAGGTCACACTGGACACTTGTGTGAAGTGAACCCAAATCTCCAACATCTCCTTAACTCAAAGACCATCCTTCCTACCACTCCTTTTCCCTGTGTAGTTTTTAAGGCAACTTGAATTTAGGCCTCTTATGCTTTTGTGGCTAGTGATCATTATCTTTAAGGCATGATTTTCAGAAGTGCCGAGCAGCCACAGCTCCTTTTGATGTCAGTGGAAGTTATACGTGCTCAGCACTCTTGATGAGCTGACTCTTAGTTTCATCTAGTCCAGGGGTTCTCAAGCTGGGGGTCAGGACCCCTCAGGGGGTTGTGAGGTTATTACATGGCGGGTCGCGAGCTGTCAGCCTCCACCCCAAACCCCGCTTTGCCTCCAGCATTTATAATGGTGTTAAATATATTAAAAAGTGTTTTTCATTTATAAGGGGGGAGGGATCGCACTCAGCGGCTTGCTATGTGAAAGGGGTCACAAAAGTACAAAAGTTAGAGAGTCTAGTAGGCTAGTGGCAGCCAGTGCAGGGAGCAGAGAATTACCTTTAAACATGAATGTATCTGTAGGACAAAGACATTGCTACACTGAGATATTCAGTGATAGGGTGAAAGATTTTTCATAGCTGAACTTTTTGTGTAGTCTGCCATATGCTAAAGCTAAGTGTAATATTTTTTTAACACAAGCAGTGTCAAACTTCTCATCAGTTGCTTCTTTAATAAGCTGCTTCTTACACACTTAACCACAAGATGGCAGCATAGGAATATGCATCTATATTACACCTAACACAAATCTTGCATCTCCCGCAATGTATCTTTTTTCCCTTTCTATCAATAGGGCATGTTGATGGTTAAGAAATATACTTTCTAAGGTGCAATCAGAAGCACCCTTACTAGAACACCACTTGCAATATGAAAATGGATACTGTCTCTTTAAGATGAGAGTGATCCTATGTGGTATCCTACAAGATTGAAGGGGAAGCATAAAGGACAGGGACCTGTGTAAGCGGATCTCCGTGCCTATCAAGGGGCAGCAGATATAATAGACTTCTCTGAGAAGTACTTAGCACAGATGGACAAGGGTCCGCTATGGGGGAAAAGCAATGCTAGTCTCCTAAACCTGGCTCCTATCAGCCAAACTCTGGGCACTGACAACACCAAAAAGAGACATGAGCAAAGCTGGTTGAAATTTTTCATCTGTAAAAGTTCTTTGACTTTGGCAACAGTTTTAGTTTCTCATGAAAACTTTTGTGACATCGCTGCATTATTTACCCTCATTTGACAGCCTGTGGCAGGATAGTCTGTTCCCTGAAGGGCAATGGGGTCTAGGGGCCAGCCCACCCTGCCCCATGGTGTGGCCCTTTAAGATTTTGGAAGATATTATGAATGCAAGATCCTAGGAAATAAAAGATATTAGTAGAGAGGAAATGGTCCCAGGAATAAGTAATATATTTTGGGGAGGAAACATTACTGTTTCTTTAAGGGATCAGAACTAAGAGCCTTGCCAGGTTGATGGGGCAGCCTCTCCCCTCTCTCTCAGCCAATTGGGATGAGTTCTGGAAAAGGGTTGAGCATATATGCTGCCTCGTCCGCATATCACAGCAAGGGAGATACCGGCAGGGGGTGGGTCTACTGGCTAAGGGCTTGGCTACACTGGAGAGTTGCAGTGCTGGTGGTGGGTTTACAGTGCTGCAACTTAGTAACTGTCCACACCTGCAAGGCACATCCAGCGCTGCAACTCCCTGGCTGCAGTGCTGGCCGTACACCTGGTCTGCTTGGGGTGTAATGATTGCAGCGCTGTTCATCAAGTGTGGCCACCAAAAACGCTGTTATTGGCCTCCAGGGTATTAGGAGGTATCCCAGAATGCCTGCTCACAACAAACCGGAAGAGTGGCTGAACTCCGAGCTCCCCCGAGCTGCTTATCTAAAAAACAAACACAGCTGCTGTTTGCTCAAGCGAGCGAGCGGAGGCAGGCAGGGGAATTGCTTTGGAAGGTTCACAGCTGTTTGCTTGAAGACAGAAGTCACATGGCAGAGGGGGAGGAGGAAGTCCGTGTTGAGCAGGTGTTTATGTGGTCTGAAGGCTATTTAGGAGTGCATAATTTGCATTTAGTGAATAAGAGAGGGGTGGGGGAAGGGCTCGAAACTTTTAAATTGATTGCAGGTTGGTGATGTGCATGTTCCAGTCCTTAGAACTTGCAGCAGGGAGCTGACAGATCCAAAAATCCACTCTCTCTCTCTCTCTCTCTCTCCCTCCCCCACGTTCCCCCTCACCTCCCTCTTTTGAAAAGCACGTTTCAGCCACTCGAATGCTGGGATAGCTGCCCACAATGCACCACTCCCAACAGCATTGCAAATGTGGCCACACTGCATCGCTGGTAGCTGTTAGTGTGGCCACACTGCAGCGCTTTCCCTACACAGCTGTACGAAGACAGCTGTAACTCCCAGCGCTGTACAACTGTAAGTGTAGCCGTACCCTAAGCCTTCTGAACCAAAAGGTAAAGACCTGGATTATAGAAAGAGCCTAGCTGGAGGAAAAGTTGGCAGAGGCTTTCCAGCTAGCCTGAAGTACCACCCAGCTTCTGGGGCATACCAGGGTTCTTATATGGACCTGGAGTAAATGTGAGATACTGAAAGAAGTGCTTTGCATGTTGTGTTTCAAAACAAACAAACAAACAAAAACCTTAATAAATCAAACCCTACAAAAGGAATATTTTGTTTGAAATAAACTGAGCTGGGTAGTTGGAAGAACCTGTGCAGATGCTGAGGGCAGTGCACTGGCAAGACCATGAGGAACAATGAGGTTTACTTGAGAGTGGTGCCTGCTCACACAGCCATAAGGGTGGGTTCTCCCCCCCAATCATTAAAATTAGAATTTGGCAAATAATTCTGGGTTTTGTTGTTGTCTTTTTGCCCAGCAACCTGAAAAATCAGGGAAGTATTTGTCTCAGTTCTGGAGACGTTTGGAATTTGTCAGCAAAACTGAAAAAGGTCCATTTTGGGCCAGTAAACTACATGTGTGTGTGGAGGCATAACCTTTAGCCCAGTGGTTAGGGTACTTGCCTCAGATTGGGAGGTTGGAATCCCTACTCTGAAGTAGAGACTTGGACTTGGATTGTTTTCCTTCCTGGGTGAGTGCTTTAACCACCAGGCTATTGGCTATTCTAGGAAAGAAGGGTTTCTCAATCTCTCTTGTTGAAGTTATTTTACTTTGTACAAATATTTAAATATTCATTGGGCCAAAAGGGAAGCGAGTGACTGTATAGCCTGTGATTAAGGCATTCACCTGGAAGGTACGTTTCTGAATCAGGCAGAGAGAGGGAGGCTTCCAACTTGCATGAGAATACTCCAGTTAATCACTAGCTGACTATACACTCTGACTTTTGTGGATATTGCCATTTGGCATCACTCTGAGCCAGAAGAGGATTTATACTTGCGCCAGGACAGGCATGGAAGCCAGACAGTTTGCCTTTCCTCTCTTCAGAGTTAGTCAAGGACTGCAGATATGGGCTCCCCTGCAGTTTAGGGTAGCCCTGAGGGTGCTCTAAATTGTGACCCTGCTGCTGTGGCCATATGGGGCTTTGCTGAGACACAATAGCCAAGGTGTTACTCCAAATCTGCCACACCCCTTGCCAGTTCAGAGCAGTTCCCTCTGTCACCTTTGGCCCATCTTCACCCTGTCCACTTTCAGGAATGCCCCCAGAGGCTAGAGCTCCTAGGAAGTCTGTGCATTCACTGCATGTGCAAGTCTATGACCTGGTCGACACTACAAAGTTCCGCTGATATAGCTATGGCAGCTAGGGATGTGAAAAAATCACATGCCCTAGCTGGCACAGCTGTGCAGGTAAAACCCCCAGTGTAGACACAACTGTGACAGATATTGCAACTGCATGCAATATCCATGGGGACCATTTTATGTTAAATGTAGGAATAGATTATCTATATTATCTATCTATAGTATGAATAACTGCAAGGGTGGAGGGTTGCCACAGCTCTACCAGGAACTAAAACCAGTAAAGTGATTAAGGGAAATCATTATAAACACTGTCAGAGAGGTATCACCTCCTGTGGGCTTGCATATACTGGTTCAAACTGTCTTTTCCAGAAAACAACAGACAAAGAAAGGGCGTTTGATATAAAAATTTGGGTTTAAACTGGCTCAGGGCCTTCTTTCTGACCCAGCAAATGGACAGGATCTTCTGTCTAAGAGCTCCAAACCCTGTAGGAAGTTTAGAAAGACTTTGGCCTATTCAGGCCCCCTAAGACTGAGGGATGATCTGTGCTAAGCTTTTAGCATGTGCATAGGAACTTTTGTTTTTGTACATGTTTTCTCTGTAACGCTTTTATCTTGAGAATCAAGGTGCTTGCTTAGAAAGAACTGTGTGGTAACTTTTAACGGCTGACCATACATTGTTCATTGCCCTCAGAGAAGGAAGCAAAGCACAGACACTGGCCTTTTAGGCAGGCTGGCTTGCTGGGAATATTTCCATGTAAGGCAGGGTGATTTGCAGCCTTAAAATCCTAGTCAGGATAGCAAGGGATGCAGGTAACCTTAACAGGGCGCTGGAAACCTTAACTGGCTGCCCTCGAGAGATTCCGGAGGGTGCAGTTACTCTGAAACTGCAACAGCAACGTTGCATAGGTTACTATGCCAGCAGAACTCCTTCAGTTGGCTTAGGCTGCATCTCCACTAGGAAGCTCTGCCAACAAAAGCTTTTGAAGTGTAGACATGGCCCTTGAGCCTGATTTCTCTCCTCTCTGCCATCCCCTCTTCTCTGAGTCACTCTCTCCTTCACACATTTTGTTTCCACTCCAATGGAGACACACTGGCCCATCCATTCCTCCCCTCAAAAAAACTTGGGGTTCAGCATAGGGCTAGTCCTTTCAGTATAGTATACTAAGTTACATCATTCTTCTTGCTTTATTTGGTTAGCTTCAGACTTTTTCTTTTGAAACCTCTAGATAGCTAGGGCTTTATTTAAGGTGTTATGTTTGTAAACACCAGACCCCCACATGTCAAACTCAACAAAACATCACTTCTCTCATATTAGGAGTGTTACCAGTATGATATAAGAGGCTAATCCACCTGTCCTTGTTGCTGCCCTGATGTGAAGACATTGTCTGGGGGGATTTGGGTTTTGGTTTGGATTTGTTTGGCTGCAAGTTTGTTTTTAGTTTGTTCACCTGTTTGTATTCTTTTTATAACTTCCAATTGCTTCCGGGGTGACTGCTCTAGTTGAAAATGATCCATGTTCATTTTGGTGCCTGCTCTCTGAGAATGATATTTCATATGAATTTGATTTAAAACACCATGTCTTGCAAGATGCAAAGCTAAAACATAAAGAGGTTCTGTGCTATCTGACAAAGGAGTGTTCAAGTGAGAACCTGTTTGCAAGAGAAGCTGACATAATATTCACTTTCTCTTTAGCTGAACACCATAATACTGTTGCTGCCGCAGATAATTTGGGTTGTCTCCTAAGAGATGAGCTTCTACAGCCTTCAAGTCTAGAAACCAATGTGTGTGCTCAAACCAAAGCATCCTCTACATCAGAGGTGGGCAAACTATGGCCCATGGGCTACATCTGGCCTGTGGGACTGTCCTGCCCGAGGCTAGCCCCCAGCCCCTCCCCTGCTGTCCCCCTTCCCCTGCAGCCTCATTTCACTCACTCCGCCGCCGGCGCAATGCTCTGGGCAGTGGGGCTGTGAGTTCCTGGGGCAGCGCAGCTGCAAGCTCCATCTACTTTCTGTATCCAAATTAAGAAATGTGATGTGGAGGAGACGCTCATAGATGTATTCTTCTGGTGTGATTACTCCAAAGGAGGATTTCTATGCTGAATTCTGTAAGTAGATTCTGTGCACCAACCCATGCTGAAGTAATCAGTCCTATCAGATGGCTTGAGCTGGCAACATATTTGACTTGACTCATTCTTTACACTGATGTACTGCATTCCTGTATTTTATCAACATTTGATGGTGATAGAGCCAACAAAGTCAGACTGCAAAGATTTATGTGAGGCTTTGAGAACATGATGACTAGGCTATGTTGCACTTTTTTTTATGCATCTTTCCTTGCTTTAAAAAAAAAAAAGGTTCCATCTCTTGCTGCAAAGGGAAGTTCCAGTTATTCGTCTCTGATGATATGATGGACCTAGTGGCTTTGCTTCTCAGTAGATTGCCTAAAGCTCATGTGTTTCCTTCTTTCAAGAAAAACCCAGATGCTAACTTGCTAGAGCTGGCATCAAAATGATAGAGACAGGCGATCTCTTTCTCTCCGGGAGATGAGAGGGATATTTTCCTGATCAGTTTGCTGGAGTATGGTATTGTAAAGGTGCTGCCAGTCCAGGATGCAGTTCAGAAGCATGCAAAGGTGTTCAGTATCTTAGAAAAGCAGAGATATATGTACCACACGAAGCTGTAGAACCTTTCGACCAACAAAAGCAACAGATATTTTGACATATGGTATTACTGGTTTGGAGCAGGAATTTGTGAGTTATAAAGTAAATGATATCAAAGACACTTCTGCCAAAGCTCAAGATGAGGCAGCCTTAGGCCTGGTCTACACTACGCGTTAAAACCAATTTTAGCAGCGTTAAACCGATTTAACGCTGTACCCGTCCACACTACGATGCCCTTTATATCGATATAAAGGGCTCTTTATATCGGTTTCTGTACTCCTCCCCAACGAGAGGAGTAACGCTAAAATCAATATTACCATATCGGATTAGGGTTAGTGTGGCCGCAAATCGACGGTATTGGCCTCCGGGCGGTATCCCACAGTGCACCACTGTGACCGCTCTGGACAGCAATCTCAGCTCGGATGCAGTGGCCAGGTAAACAGGAAAAGCCCCGCGAAATTTTGATTTTCATTTCCTGTTTGCCCAGTGTGGAGCTCTGATCAACACAGGTGGCAATGCAGTCCCAAATCCAAAAAGAGCTCCAGCATGGACCGTACGGGAGATACTGAATCTGATCGCTGTATGGGGGAGACAAATCTGTTCTTTCAGAGCTCCATTACAGAAGACGAAATGCCAAAGCATTTGAAAAAAAAATCTACAGGCTACACAGTGCTGCGTGACAAGCGTAACGGGAAGCCAGAGACTGAAATGGACGCTCATGGAGGGAGAGAGGGGGTACTGAGGACTCCAGCTATCCCACAGTCCACAGCAGTCTCTGAAAAGTATTTGCATTCTTTGCTGAGCTCCCAGTGCCTGTAGGGTCAAACACATTGTCCGGAGTGGTTCAGGGTATAGCTCGTCAATTTACTCCCCCCCACACGTGAAAGAAAAGGGAAAGAAATCGTTTCTTGACTTCTTTCAATGTCACCCTATGTCTACTGAATGCTGCTGGTAGACGCGATGCTGCAGCAGCGACGAGCAGTATCCGCTCCTTTCCCCTCCCTGGTGGCAGACGGTACGTGCTTGATTGCTGAATACCCCTGGCTGGCCTCAGGGGCGCCTGGGTAAAAATAGGAATGATTCCTGGTCATTCCCAGTAGATGGTACAGAATGGCTGGTAACCGTCTTCATCATAGCCACTGGGGGCTGAGCTCCATCAGCCCCCTCCCTTTCCTGTGTAAAGAAAAGTTTCTGTACTGCCTGGACTATCATAGCGGCGGGATGCTAGGCTCCTCTCCCCCGCACCGCTTAATGTCCTGCCTGGACTGTCATAGCACCGGGAGGCTGCCTCCCCCTCATTTTATCTCACTAACAAGTCACTGTTTCTTATTCCTGCATTCTTTATAACGTCATGAAACAAATGGAGGGGACACTGCCACGGTAGCCCAGGAAGGTTGGGGGAGGAAGGAAGCAATGGGTAGGGTTGTTGCAGGGGCACCCCCCGTGAATGGCATGTAGCTCATCATTTCTGTGGGATCTGACATGGAGCAGCTGTACTCTCTGATACACTGGTTCTCTAGTACACTTGCCCCATATTCTAGGCAGGACTGACTCTATTTTTAGAAACCATAAAGAAGGGATTGACTCGGGGAGTCATTCCCAGTTTTGCTTTTGCGCCCCCGGCCGACCTCAGCCAGGGGCACCCATGATAGCAGCAGACAGCACAGAAGGACAGATAACCATCATCTCATTGCCAAATTACCCTGGCAGCAGACGGTACGGAACAACTGGTAACTATCTCTGCTATCATGCAAAAGCAAATGAATGCTGCTGTGTAGCGCTGGAGTATCGCCTCTGTCCATGGCATCCAGTACACATATGGTGACTGTAAAAAAAAAAAGCTGAACTGGCTCCATGGTTGCCATGCTATGGCATCTGCCAGGACAATCCAGGGAAAAAGGGCGCAAAATGATTGTCTGCCGTTGCTTTCCCGGAGGAAGGAATGACTGACGACATTTACCCAGAACCACCCACGACAATGATTTTTGCCCCATCAGCCACTGGGCTCTCAACCCAGAATTCTAAGGGGCGGGGGAGACTGTGGGAACTATGGGATAGCTACAGAATAGCTACCCACAGTGCAACGCTCCGGAAATCAACACTAGCCTCGGACCATGGACGCACACCGCCGAATTAACGTGCTTAGTGTGGCCGCGTGCACTTGACTTTATACAATCTGTTTTATAAAACCGGTTTATGTAAAATCAGAATTATTCCGTAGTGTAGATGTACCCTTAGAGTAAAGATTGCCAGTGGAGATGTTATCACATACAGACTAAATGTATTGTGTTTTCATCTTGAGAAAGAATTTGTTATACATAGTACTCAGAGAAGCAAGTTTAATCTATGTCTGAACTTTGCCAGGCTTGTGTTCACTTTCCCATACAATAATGCAGAAGAAGAATGGGTGTTTCCCAAGCACAGCTAAGAAGAAATCAGAGTTTTAATGAAGTGTCTCTTGATCAGACATTTTCACCAATTCTAACATTCTAGATCAGGGATGGGCAAACTTTTTGGCCTGAGTGCCACAGCTAGGAATAGAAATTGTATGGCCGGCCATGAGTGCTCACAAAATTGGGGTTGGGGTGCAGCAAGGGGTGAGGGCTCTGGGGTGGGGTTGGGGATGAGTAGATTGGGGTGTAGGAGGGTGCTCTGAGCTGGGACCAAAGGGTTTGAAGGATGGGAGGGAGATTAGGGCTGGGGCAGGTGGTTGGGGTGCAGACTCTGGGGTTTGGCTGGGGATGAGAGGCTTGGAATGCAGGAGGATGCTCGGGGCTGGGATCGAGAGTTTTAGAGGGCAGGAGGGGGATCAGGGCTCAGGCAAGGGGTTCTGGTACAGGGGGATGCTCAAGGGTGCAGGCTCCAGGCAGTGCTTACCTCAAGTGGCTCCTGAAAGCAGTGGCATGACTCTTCTCCGGCTCTTACATGGAGGCACAGCCAGGCGGCTTTGCGTGCTGCCCCGCCTGCAGGCACCCACCCCTGAGCTCCCACTGGGTGTGGTTCCCGGCCAATGGGAGCTGCTGGGGCGGCGCTTGGGGCACGGTGCAGAGCAGAGCCCCCTGGCTGCCCCATGCACAGGAGCCAGAGGGGGGCCATGCTGCTGCTTCCGCTCCCCAGCAGGAGTTTGAGGGCTGGGTTAAAATGGCTGGCAGGACGAATCCAGCCTGGGGGCCGTAGTTTGCCCACCCCTGTTCTAGATGAATCAGCCACACATTGAACCCTATTTATAGGTATGCTTCATTGGAGAATGACAAGTAACAAGCTACAAAAGTGTTTTCGGAATACAGCAAGACACATAACTAAAACAATGCAGCCGTTAATATCTGAGCTTTATATTTCAGAACATTTAAAATATGGTTGTGCTTTGAAAATGAACACTATAAATATGGCACCTTCTTACTCAACAAATCTGCGCCATGTGTGTATTCAACCTTGTATCTGCTTACTTTGAGAATAAAGTAAGCTTTCGTTCCTGTTAGTACTGCAGAGCCAAGACAGCTCTGGGAGAGTGAGTGACTGAGACCCTGGGACCTCTTTCTGCTAGTGTTACAGAGATTCCCTGGGTCTGAGATCAACATACTATTTTGCCAAAGAGTGTCATGTAAGGTCTCTAATGCAAGCCTGTGTCACTCTGGTTCCCATAATCATGGAGAGATGTATGTATGGAAAATATGTGAAGAGTTATATGTATACACTAAAAATGATATTCTGTAGGTCTGTAAATCAGACAGGTTACCAAAAGGTGGTCCATATACTGCTGTCAGGCAGAGGGGAAGAGACACTTATCTCTCTCTGACTGGTCATTTGCAAACTAAGGACTGTGTGGTTCATAATGGACACCATTTACTGTCTGAGCAAAATGCTAATCAATTAAAAAAAACAACCCATCAGAGGCTATCCTGTTTGGGAGAATGACAGTGAATTTCTAGAGCTTGAACTCTGGATTCTTCCGCCCCCCAGATAATATTCATCGGAGGAGGCAGGCTGCTGGCAAACTTGGCCTGATGAGAGAAGGGTCTCAGATATCCTGGATGGAAAAATATTGTAAGAAGAACTTTGAGGAAAGCAGTATCTTACTACACAAGAGAGCATGTTAGTGGAGTTTAGGCTCTAGAATGCATATTATGACTTTACTTTATATGTACCCATTGTTTCCAGTATTTCTTCTTGCTATTCTGTGAATCTCTGTTCTTTGTTAAATAAACTTAGATTTATTTATAGAGAAAACAAATAAGTGCGGTGTGTTAAGTGGAGCTGGGTTCTGAGTGAAGTACTAAGCTCTGGTGTATTCTTTCCTTTAAAAACAGCAGGCCTGCTAATTCTATAAAGCGTTCAGTAGATAAGGATCTGGATGCCACCTGGAGGATTTGGGGTTGGGGCAAGTGTGCCTACTGCTAACCTGAAAAGAGAGCAAGGCCTGGAGGGGAATGCTTGGGTTGCCAGTAGATGGTGTCAGGGAGCTGATCCCAAGCAGGCATGGACACAGCTCACTCACACTAAGGGTAAGTAGTAGCCAGGTACCCCACAACCCTGGGTGTCCTGGGAAGCATCACAGTGACGTTTTGCATTTAGATTAATAAACAAATCTGTTGATGATGCACGGACTTCTGACTGCCCAATCTTTATTGTATCAGCAACACAAGAGTGGAAAGAACACAGGTGCTGATGTTCATATCTAAGCTTGATTTTTGCAGGGGTAGGAGTTAGAAAAAACACTGTTTTGTTTTGAAACTAGGCAGAATTGATCTGGAAATGCCAGAGAAACGTGGGAACTCACACTGGTGTTTTGAAGAATCACTAGTCAAACAATTTTGACACTGGCATTTCATGCTTAGTAGGTTCATTTTCTGTTTAGTTTTTTTGAGGGAAAGCTGTATCACTTGTCTGGTTCACTTCCAAATTATAAATTATCATTAAAATGATTATTCACACTCTTTTCCTTCTGCATGTGTTACGAGCCTAATTCTGGCATCTCCTAAGTGAATTCTTGATTTTTTTTTGTAACCTACTTTTCTTTTAACAAAGGCATTTTTGTATGTGGAATATATCTATTCAACACCGTTCCCCCTCTTAAATAAGCATTTACTAGAGGATTAAATTCCTCAGGGTCTTTCTAATGAGCTTCACAGGCTTTCATCTGTAGATCACCAGTTTAAATCCAGCCCCATTTAGTTGGGAATAAAAAATGTACCTGCTGAATGGATATTTGGTGTCTCCTACGAAATGAGTTTAATGGGTCTCAATTCCAGCTCTCATGTCACAAACTCACCATCATGCTTTGCACTGATTGGCAGATTCACCAGTGAACCCAATGGCTACACTGGCCGTGGAGGTTGAACTACCCCTGTTAGTCCTGAGGTAGAATCCCTGCCCCCGAGATCATGGCGAAGGCAGGCTGGCAAGGTGATGTGTGTAGAAAATTTGCTCTGCTGCTGCCCTGTAGATAAACAGGACTTGATTCATCAGAGCTATCAAGCTGCCTTTTGTCAGCACTAAATTCACCATACAAAGAGGAAGATCATATTCTTACAGTAAGAATACCTAGCTGTGATATAGCCATTTTCATGTGCAGATCACAAAGTACTGTACAAAGGAGGCCAGTGTCATCATCCCCACTTTACAGATCAGGAAACTGAGGCACAGAAAGGTGAAGTGTCTTCACCCAGCAGGCTAGTAGCAGATCCAAGAATAAAACACAGGTCTTCTGAATTCCAGTGTAGTGATCTCTTCGCTAGGCCACAGTCATTCTTTTGGAGAGGATGTCGCACATGGAACTGTATAAAACTTTGTAGAAGTGGAGCAGTAGAATCTATCATTGATTTGGACAAATGAATGTGGTGAATGTGTATTGAGGATGCAGGAGTCCTTAACTGGGCTTTTTCTTGCTTTTAGGAGTTTGAATTGGTTGGATCTTCTTGTGTTTACAGGTGTTTGGCTGAAGAGGTTAAAATGTGTTAGAACCCTTGTTTTACTGTTCATAGAAAATCATAGAATATCAGGGTTGGAAGGGACCTCAGAAGGTCATTTCATCCACACCGCTGCTCAAAGCAGGACCAATGCCCAGGCAGATTTTTGCCCCAGATCCCTAAATGGCCCCCTCAAGGATTGAACTCACAACCCTGGGTTTAGCAGGCCAATGATCAAACCACTCCCCCCTGTTATAGTGTTAAACTATCAACTGCGATTGGGGTTTGCATAAGGAGTTTGCTGTGCCATAGACCCTGCTTTCCATGCACACTTGAACTCAAGATCCAGGCAGGTCACCCAGGCTAGTGAAAGAGAGGTCTCTTTCCTTCTTTGTGTGGCTGCATTCTGGCCTCACATGATCTGGCCCAAAAGAATTAAAGTTTTTTTAAATCTCATCTAGGAAATACAAGAGAGATACTATTACCAAATCAATCCCCAACACAAAAGATGGCATATGAACTTGAAGAAACTATGGAGCAGAAAAAACTCTCATCAAAGTAAGTAAAAGATATTCAGGTTTTCTTTTCTAAAACAAATATTAGCTGTCTATATATTTATATGTATTACACCTTGGAAATTTTAGTATGAGACCATTGCTTATTAAATAACTCACTAGTTTTTAAAAAAATCTCATTTGTAGGGTGGAGAACATTTTTGAGACATCTTTGACTATCAGCCCATGCTATACCAAATAACCCCAAACAGCTCCATTTGTTTTTTTGGTTCCACAAAGAGCCAAACACTGATTGTTTGATCAGGAAGGAATTTTTTTTTTTCAATCTGGAGGGTCAATGTTTGGAAAGATGGAAAAGGTCAATGAGTTATTCAAGGAAACCTCTTTGTTTCTTTGATTTGATAGAGCTATGCAGTGTAATAATTCAGAGGAGCCAGGGGAATGTGCCCAGACTTGATCTCCTCACACCTGGTCCCTGAAAGTGATATATTAATATACTGCACAGAGTGTATATATTGTCCCTTGACATTCAGAAGTCAGTCTGTGTGAATGGAATCTACTTTGGGGCATGTGACAGGATGAAGAAACCCTCCCTAGGCTGGCAGAAGACAGTTAATCCCTTTTAACCTGAAAAGAGACCCAACTGTCTGTCCTTTGTGCAGACACACTCAGAAGGCAGTAGAGAGAGTACCTGCCCTATAAGAGTGCAGTTGGTGGGGGAGAAGAGATTGAGAAGATGGGAGTTAACTAGCTGAGAGAAGGCAGATCTCCTGTGAACTCCTGAGTGTTGAGACGGGGACAGAGCCCAGTACTGAAACTTTTTTGGAACCAGTTCCCAAATAAAAGAAATAAGCTAGTCTTTATTTTAATTATAGGTTGGGTGGAGCTTTCTTGTTCAGTTTGCACTTGAAAGGGTCCTGTTTTGTTGCAGTTCTTCAGTGATGCTCTAAAACCAACCCTCCCAGCCAACGCTGTGTGTCCTCTCCCTGTGTTGTGGTAGGTGTATCTGCTGTCCCCAGATGGGCTCACTGCAGGGTGAATGAGAGCTAAATTATCATTAGATTTAGTGGAAAGCTAAACACTGCCATGCTAAAATCTGGAGTGAGCTTAACCCTTTACTTTTACATGTCTTTAAAACACACAATGCAGTGGATTCAAAGTTGCATGATTTTATGTGAATGAAATATGCATTTTCACGACACTTAAAGAGGGTGATTTGCCTTGTGTTAACGGAACCATACAGTGCTTCGTGCAAGTGGCTGCTATGTTAAATGTGGATTTTTTCCTGTGTTTTGTTTTTAATAGGCTCAGTTCTGTACAGATGAAAAAGCTACATATATGGCAACATACTCTGAACAAGAAACTCATAAAAGTTTGCCAGTTCCAAAAGGATTCAAAACAAAACAAAATAATAAAAAGCAGACTATGCAGCTAGTAAACAGTTATTCTGCCAATAGTTGTTTATGAAGTTTTGATTTCATTCTAGTAATGAATCCAGTTTAAAACAGCAACATTATCAACCCAAAATATTCAAAAATCACAAGTTTTTGATGGGCTCTCTGTCCTCCAGTTTCTGAACATTGAGGGTGCACTCGCTTTACATTTTTAAGATTTTTTTTTCTCTCCATCCATGTCAGCTAGAAATGTACTTTTTTTAAAAAAAAGAAAGATGAGATTCTCGTGCAATCTCTTGAGTCCAGCAGCTTAGGCTTTTAGAAAAACATCAATATTGCAAGAGTTGGCAACCTATTCATTTCTCGTAAGGAGCCCTATTGAAAGACTGCAAATTGCATATGAGCTGCACAAAGAGATCTACTCCACTGCATTGGGGCATAAAGAAAGAGCTTGAGCGCTTGAGCATAAGGACTGCATGCGGGAGTGCCTGCTGCTGTAAAGGGGCTGGAGGGAAAAGTAGGGAGCAGGGCGGTGGAGTGTTCTCTCTAAACATTTTCATTTGCAATAAGCATCGCAGCAGACAGGTAGAACTATAGGAAACATAAACATGCTGAGCGGCCTGTGTTAAACACTCTGAATTAATTGTTTGCCTAGTAGCCACTTGGCCTCAATTTGCCTTCCTGAGTTGCTGTTCCCTGCCCAGTCTAGGTCACTCCTCAAACATGACCTCTTTCTTCTGTTTCACTCATCATAGTGCAAGCAGAGCTGGTCCAATTCAGAAAAGCTCTGCTCCTCAGGAGCCATTCTGCCTGCCAGTGGAATGCTGCTTAGTGAATTTCATGCCTAAGGGCATGTCTGCACTATGGGATTATTCCGATTTTACAGAAACCGGTTTTGTAAAACAAATTGTATAAAGTCGAATGCACGTGGCCACACTAAGCATATTAATTCGGTGGTGTGCGTCCATGTACCAAGGCTAGCGTTGATTTCCGGAGCGTTGCACTGTGGGTAGCTATCCCGTAGCTATCCCATAGTTCCCGCAGTCTCCCCTGACCATTGGAATTCTGGGTTGAGATCCCAATGCAAAAACAGTGTTGCGGGTGATTCTGCGTAAATGTCGTCACTCAGTCCTTCCTCTGTGAAAGCAACAGCAGACAATCATTTCGTGCCCTTTCTCCCTGGATTGCCCTGGCAGACGCCATAGCATGGCAACCATTGAGCCCGTTTTGCCTTTCGTCACTGTCACCGTATGTGTACTGGATGCTGCTGACAGATGCGGTACTGCAGTGCTACACAGCAACATTCATTTGCCTTTGCAAGTTAGCAGAGATGGTTGCCATCCCTATTGCACTGTCTGCCATGCCATTGTAAATTGACGATGAGATGATGGTTATCAGTCGTTCTGTACCATCTGGTGCTGTCATGGGTGCTCCTGGCTGGCCTCGCTGAGGTCGGCCGGGGGCACATGGACAAAAATGGGAATGACTCCCTGGGTCATTCCCTTCTTTATGTTTTGTCTAAAAATAGAGTCAGTCCTGCCTAGAATATGGGGCAAGTCTACTAGAGAACCAGAGAGCATAGCCGCTCCATGTCAGAGCCCCAGAGAGCCTGCAGAAATGATGAGCTGCATGCCATTCTAGGGGGTGCCCCTGCAACAACCCCACCCATTGCTTTCCTCCTCCTCTAACCCTCCTGGGCTACCGTGGCAGTGTCCCCGCATTTGTGTGATGAAGTAATAAAGAATTCATGAATAAGAAACACCAACTTTTTAGTGAGATAAAATGAGGGGAGGAAGCCTCCAGCTGCTATGATAGTCCAGGCAGGACATTAAAGGATGGCGAGGGAGAGGAGCCCAGCCTCCCGGTGCTCTGATAGTCCAGGCAGTACAGAATCTTTTCTTTAGACATGAAAGGGGGGGCTGATAGAGCTCAGCCTCCAGTTGCTATGATGAAGACAGTTACCAGCCGTTCTGTACAATCTGCCGGGAATCATTCCCATTTTTACCCAGGTGCCCCCGGCCAACCTCACCGAGGCCAGCCAGGAGCATTCATGGGCTGATGATGACAATAGATAGCAGTCATATTGTACCATCTGCCACCGGGAAGGAGATGCTGGTGTTCAGCGCTGCAGCACCCCGTCTACTAGCAGCATGCAGTAGACATAGGGTGACATTGAAAAAAGGTCAGAAACTTTTTTTTCCCTTTTCTTTCGGGGGGGGGGGAGGAAGGGTGTAAATTGATGACATATACCCTGAAACATGCGGGAAAATGTTTTTGACCCTTCATGCATTGGGAGCTCCGCCAAGAATGCAAATACTTTTCTGAGACTGCGGGGACTGTGGGATAGCTGGAGTCCTCAGTACCCCCTCCCTCCCTCCATGAGCGTCCATTTGATTCTTTGGCTTTCCATTATGTTTGTCACACAGCACTGTGCTGTGGCCTCTGTTTATCATAGCCTGGAGATTTTTTCAAATTCTTTGTAATTTCGTCTTCTGTAACGGAGCTCTGATAGAACAGATTTGTCTCCCCGTACAGCAATTAGATCCAGTATCTCCCGTACGGTCCATGCTGGAGCTCTTTTTGGATTTGAGACTGCATCGCCACCTGGGCTGATCAGAGCTCCACACTGGGCAAACAGGAAATGAAATTCAAAAGTTCGCGGGGGTTTTCCTGTCTACCTGGCCAGTGCATCCGAGTTCAGATTGCTTTCCAGAGCGGTCACAATGGTGCACTGTGGGATACCGCCCAGAGACCAATACTGTTGATTTGAGGCCATACTAACCCTAATCCGACATGGCAATACCAATTTCAGCGCTACACCTCTCGTCGGGGAGGAGTACAGAAATTGGTTTAAAGAGCCCTTTATATTGATATATTGGGCCTCGTGTGGACGGGTGCAGGGTTAAATCGGTTTAACGCTGCTAAATTCGGTTTAAATGCGTAGTGTAGACCAGGCCTAAATGTTCCTCCTCTAGGGAGGAATATACCCCTTAAAACAAACTGCTTGCAAATAATATACATCAGCTCAAAGACCCAATAAAAATGTATTCCTTTGTTTTAAAAATAATTAGAATGATTAAATATTATGCTTTTTTTTTTAACCAAAGTGAACAACCTTTGTAGTACTCCACATTGCTACTAAGGCAATATCATTGTGCATTTTTATGGCTTTTATTAATCTTTCATTCATTGCTTAGTGCATATTCCTTTTACAGGATCAGCAATAGCATATCCTTACAACAAGCAGTCTGATTTAGGACTACAGTTGCCTATCATTGCTACATTAGGTAGAGCAATGAAATGTTTATTAACTAATCTATACTGTCCTCCTGAACCATAGATTTTTGGTAATAGAAAGTTCAGTTTAATGCTCTAATAAAGTACAATCTGATATACACTGTGCTAATTAATTTAGAAGGTTAATGTGGGAGTAGGATCTTACATTTTCAGCAACATTTCAGACTTCATTCTGGAGAAAGGAAAAAAATTGTATTTTACAATGTAAGATAAATTAGAAATAGTGGCAATATCTTTTCTTCTTTATACATTTAAAGACTTGCTTATATTTCTATATGTCAGTTTTCATGACGAGAGAAGGATGCAGATTTAAAGCTAGAACAGAATGCACTTAAAATCAGCTGCCTGGAAGAGGGTAGTTTGAACTGGTCATTTTAAAATGTAGGTCTGTTGCAAGAGAAGCTAAACTGGTAAAGTTGTTCTTGTAATGCCAATATAAGCAACATAGGGTTGCCAACTTTCTAATCACACAAAACAGAATGCCCCTGCCCTGAGGTCCCGCCTCCATCTTGTCCTCCTTTCCCCCTTCCCACCATCACTCGCTCTTCCCCCACCCTCCCTTACTTGCTCATTTTCATCTGGCTGGGGCAGGAGGTTGGGGTGCAGGAAGGGGGTGAGGGCACGAGTTGGGAGGGGTGGGATCTGGGGTGGGACCAGGGATGAGGGGTTTGGGATGCAGGAGTGAGCTCCGGGCTAGGGACTGGCGCTGAGGGGGTAGGAGTGCGGGCTGGAGGTGTGGGTTCTGGAGTGGGGCCAGAAATGAGGGAGAAGGATCTAGGCTGTGGCCAAGGGGTTCAAAGTGTGAGAGGGGGCTCCGGGCTGGGCAGGGGGTTGGGATGCAGAATGGGGTACGGGCTCTGGGCTGGGAATGCGGATTGCAGGGTAGGGCCAGAAATGAGGCATTCAGGGTATGGGAGAGGGTTCCAGGCTAAGGGTTGGGGTGCGGAAGGGGCTGTGGGCTGATGGCCCTTTAACACCTGGCTGGGAGTTGGTCTGTTCTTTGTTCCCAAGAAACTGGTTTGGGCCTGCTTCTCTTAAACTTGGAGCATGTTCCAGCAGTGTGATACAGTAGAATCCTATACCTTTACATAGAATGATGATACACATAGTTAGCAGGACAATAATGTTCAGCAGACTATGCATTTTCAAGTGATACATCATGAGGCATACTTTGTACAAAATTTATTCTAGTCTTGTAAAAGTGGTGTAGACTGTCACAATGGGATCTGTACATCCTGTGTCAAGTGATACTTATTTCATCTACTCTCTAGAAGTCTTTTATAGCCCTCACTGTCTGTCTAGGTTTTCATACTGTACCCATTGCTGTGGTGTCTGAATGCCTGATTACATTTAGCTCTGCACACCGGTAATCATCATTTTGCAGCTGAAGTATCACAGGACATTTGTTTCTGGTACTCAGAAGTTAAATGGTCAATGATGTTGAATAATGGAAAGCAATTTCATTAACAACATTATGTTTAAAACATACAGTGAATTTAATGGTTGCGAGAGGTGTCAGACTACCAGGATAAGTAGCTTCGTGCTCTGCTCACAACATGAGCAAACCCAGGACAAACTTTTCCATCCTGTGTTCCAGCCACGTGCCTCTATCTTGATCTGCAGAGACCGTGGTGGGCGTGAGAAGGTAATTCAGTCTCTGTGGCTGTTCAGTCATTGGCCTCTGTCCTGACAATGTCAATTGCAAGTGGTGGTTTTTATGTTGTCCACAGGGTGCAGGAATAAGAATGGGAGGCTTGAGTTGGATAATCCATGTCCGCAAGAATTCAGAGTCCTTGATGGTGGGCGAGGGCTAGCATAGAGGGATTACAAATGTATTTAAATAAGTAGTCCAAGCTTTAAATCATTTCAATGGCAAGGAAAAATTTTTCCCCTTCTCCAACATATAAAGTACAAGGGCTGGTTGGTGATTTTTTGACAACACGATTTTCACTGAAAAGTATTAAATAGCAAAAACTTAAACTGTTTGTGGTCTGTTTTGATGAATCTCTCAATTTGAAAACATGTAAAAACATGAAGTTTTAATAATGCAATTAAGTTTCATTTGAAATTTTTTGTTTTTACAATTTAGTTAACTTTTGCTAAAAGAGGTTTTTAAAAAGGTCAGTCTAAACAAAGCGTTTTGATTGACTCAATCAAAAAAAACTTTTTTTGTTTGCCTCGTCGGTTTGTGAAAATTTTCAAAATTTTGACTTTCCCGAAGTCCAAAAGTCTAACACATTTTCTAAATCCAGACTCCAAAACGTTTTCCAACCCAACTCTATAAAAAAACCTCAAGACTTGATCTGATTTACACAAATTGAATGTTATCTATGTCAATCTTTTCTGTTTGGTAAAATTCTTTCTGCCCATCTCCGTGTGGAACAGGAGCAGTAATGGCATTGCTTTCTTGCCTACAACTCATGTTTAAAGAGAGATTGCCAAGTTGATTAGACCTCAAAATCTAGGTTTTTGTTTTAAACAGACTTTTTTTTTAATGCACAAAATCAAAGTATGGGTAAAACTCATACACCCTTGTTCATAGGTGCTGCAACTGGGGGTTCTGCTGCACCCCATGGGTTGCAGTAGTTTTCATTATATACAGGGTTTACAGTTAGGTTCAAGAATTTTCAGCACCTCCACAATAAAAATTGTTCCGGCATCCCTGCATGTGCTTAACTTTATGTGCACCTCAGTAACACTACTTGCATGTGTTTCTATCTACAGGATAAGGCCCAAAGTAATTCAAAAAATAAAATCACAATGATAATTCTCCAAAAAAGAGAGGAAAAAATTAGATATTTCCCTGGAGTTAGAAACCCAAACACATAAGCATTTAGCTACTATGTGGAAAAAAGAGTGAAATACTTGTTTCCACTTCTCTTTTATGTTATTTTAAGCCAACAGCATACGTGGTGAAAATTAGTTAGATTTTAAGATTTCTTTGAGTTTAATTAAGTTTAGGGGGCTTATTAGGAAAGGAATTGTGTTTAAATGTCTGGGCTTTATTTTTTTTTGAAGCCCTTAGTGCTAGCAGTTCTCTGGAATGACAGGCCCCCAGCCCTGTAGTTATAAATAACTTGCCAGAATTTGTCTAATTCTTCTCCCCCACCCCTTACCTTTTTTAGGGCAAAGTTAAATAAAGAAACTTGGTCTTTTCACTCATCAGATGTGCACAAGTGAGCTGGGCGGCTTCTTCTCTGGTGCATGCAGGAAGCCCAGTAAATTACCTGCTGACTGAAGTCTCCATGCAAAAATAATTCAGGGATGAATTTGTCCATGTTGGTCTGCATGTTAATGGTTTAAATAGAAGTTCTTTCTGAAGACTTAGCAACCAGGCATCTGTCATTTCCCCAGCTGGTTGGTGTGTTAAGGATTATTGTCACTCCCACTCCCCCCTCCTCCCTGTTGCACCTGCTATCACTTGAATTATGGGCATTTCATACATAGTAACTTAATAAGGTTAAGTCAGACTGTAATAGAACAAGCTGACACTCCAATCGGGGATTAAAGCAGCTTAATGAGTGCCCAAGGAAAAGGAGCTACATTTAAGGGAGAGGCATGCGAATAGCGAAGCAGCTTTCGGATTGAATTACTTTAATTGTCAGTGCAGAGTGTGTAGCCATATACTATAAATGATATGAAGTTAATCTGACTGATACATGACCATTAACAATCCTTGATATGTTTTTGATTGCTTGTTCTGTTCACCTATTGATCTCTGATCGGAGGACCACTTCCCTTCCTCTCTAAATGGTATTTCTGGGCCTGCTTGTTGACCTCTCCTCTGTTTGTGAAATGACTGTTCCATTATCCTCCTGTCTCTTCTTGGGTCTTGTTGGACATGTCTAGGAGTGAGACTTGGGTGTATGGGCAGGAGATGGATGATGGAAAGGCTGGCACAACAGCCAGCACCTGTCTATTGTAGACTGGTGAACTGCTCAAAGATTCACCACTCAAGGCATTCTGACAATAACCATGACTCCTCTTCTCCAGAGAGTGACTTGGTGCTAATACAGGGGAGTGTCTCTCCAATTGCTCCGTCTTCCAGCCCCAAGAGAAAACCACTTTGATCCAGATGAAGCAAACCAACCCCCAAAGAGAACTAGTTTTTCATAACACTTTATTTTATGAAATACAATATACAGAGTAAATAAATTAAGACTTGAGTAGTGTTGTGAATGGGATTTGAACAGCTTGGTAGAAAGGAAAGACTTTATAGCCACAGACTGACCAGAGGGATTTATTGTCACATTTTTCAAGGGGATACATTGCTTCATGGCAAACAAGGAAAGAGAAATAATCGGACTTGATACCTGTGCAATTTATTCCATCCAGCTTACCTCAAATGTTCAATTTGTAAAGCGTGAGTATGATTGAGAGGGAGACACCTACCGATTAAAAAAAGAATTGGTGCGGTAGGAGGCATATAGTACAGTTCTGTGTGGTTTCCATATTGATGGTGCTGGATGGAAGAAGAATTTGACTGAGCCAAATCTCAAGTGCATTCTTGTCTTCAGAGTCTAGAAATTTTCTGGTAGGGAGAGAAGGAAGAGTTAGATTCCATGACATCCCTTCTCTTCTAGAAGCAAGACTTACAAACTGACATGCCATGCATTTTATTTCTTAGTTTTGGATCTCAGCGTGTCTTGTTATTTGTGGTAATGCTGAAGAATCATGTACACCTGGAAATGTTTCTCTCCCATGATGATATAACCATTGGAAAAGTTGTTTTAAAATAACCATTTCATTTAGTTTCAGGAGCTATTATCTGTAATTCATAAGGGTATTTAAAGTTCACTGCCCTCCCTTCCATGTTAATCTACAAGTTGGTTGAAAGAAGAGGTAGGATACAGTAAGCCTCAAGTAGCTGTTTTTATATGTTAAGCTCTTGTATGTCACAGTGAAGATACAGGTCACTACTTAAGCCTCAGCAGTTTCATGTTAAGTGATAAGTTTGATATTTAATCATTTCACAGATTGGGAAACTGAGGCTGAGGTTAGGGGACTTGCCCATGGTCATACTTCAAGTCAGTTGTAGAGCTGAGACTGGAACCAGAGAATTCTCACTCCCAGTCCATTTCTCCTGCCACTGGACAACACTCCCTCCCCTTATTTATATAGCAGGAGACTGGTAGTTATCATCACTTGGGAACCACTACCCATTACCGCTGGCTGCATGCAGATGGAAAGCCACTAAACAAAGCGCCTAAGGGAAAGAAGGTAAAACATGCAAATCAGAGGGACATACCGTATTATATTTTGTGAAATCCAATTTAAAGAGACATGATGTGTTTTACAAATGCTGTGGAATAATGCAGATTTGATAGAGAGTCAGTGGGGTGAGGGAGTGTTATTTTAAAGGTATCACAGATTAAACAGTTTTGAGGAGCGCAAGGTACTAATGCTCTCCTTCTTTTAAGATAGAATGTAGTACTAACCAGATTGAGCTGCTGATAGATTGTAATAAAATTATCTTAGTCTTCAATGCTGTGCAAGTCAAACTCTCCTCCCACTACACCGTGACACAGCTGAATAAGTGCCAAATCAAGAGTTGCCTCAAAGCCGTGGCTTTGGTTAACTGTACTTGCAGTCAGAACTCCTCCAACATAAGTAAGAGACTCTGGGCCAAGTTTAGTCTTGGCCAAAACAGAAGCAATTTATGTTGTTGTTGAATTTTAACCCTTTATTTTCATATCCTGATTTCTGGCTGAGCATGTTGAATGCAACTGCTTAGCAATCACTGCTAACAAGCTGTCTTTTGGAATAACCTTTTTCATTGTACCTTGTCTAACTGATGTATCTAGAAGGCTCATTGACTCATTCACTGATTATTGGCATAAAGGACTTCACCATTAAAAACAATCTGTTATGAAACTTTCTGAAAGAAGTACCAAATGTATAGCAGAAGAGAGTGCTGAGGTTATTGACTATTAAGACCTACCCTCATAGTTGATGCAGCCATTAGAGTCTTCCTGTCCTTTTAGCAGTTCTTCTACTTCTTCCTCCGTCATCTTCTCCCCTGAAGCACAGACAGAATTGGGTTTGCTTCCAGATTCCATAGACTCTCAGAAATCATGTTAAACTTGCCTCCATGCATCCTCTTTGCTCTCTTGCTCAGTTATCATGAGTTCCTTCTAGCCTCAAAAATGTTTGTTTTTCAATTGTGGGTCACCTTTCCTTGTAAGGTCTCCATCCACATGCTCCAAAAGATTGTACTCACTATTCAATAAGACGTGGAAGCCTCTGCCATTGGTCAAATAACTTTGTCCCTGAAATCTACAGCATTGTCTCATGTCTTTTTTTCTTTTTTTAATCTATTAGACTGAGCCTAGAAATAGTAAAAATATTTTTGCCTTAGACTCTAGGCTGGGTTGTTAGTCCATTTACTGTAGAATACTCGCTAGTCTAACTTTGTAGTCCTATGCCGGTCTCAGCACTGATTGTAACACCCCTTCCCTCTCTGTCTTGTGCCCTGCAAACAACGCTCGCTTTTCTTCGTCCCTCACAGAAATGGAAATCTCTTACCCAGAGTAGCCAGTACATGACGGAGTTCAGCACCCATGACTGTGCCATTGCCCTCCTTGTCAAAGACACGCAGACCTTCAACAAAGTCTTCAAAGGTACCCTGTTCCTTGTTGTTGGCAGCTGCCTGCATCATGGGCAGGAATTCTTCAAATGTAATTTTCTTGGCATTCATCTCTGGAAAGAAAGTGTTCGTTATAACACTACTGGAGACAGAGCCGGTCTATAGAATTCTCCTGAATACCCATGCTGGAATAAGAAAGGCCATCCCATCTCAAGCATCCCTTCTTTCTGCATTCCCTCTGTTGGCTTTAATCCTGTTTCTTTCCCCATGCCTTTAACAATCCCACTGCCATATGGATTCAGTTGTTACTATCATGGAAGTTCCAGTTAAGGTTACAGTCTGGTGTTTGTTAAGACCACTGTTCCATCCTTCTTTTCACTTTTTTAAAGGTGATATTCTTTTGGAATGGAAGGTTTCCAGCCAGGGGTGGGTTTTGGCGTGGGCAGGAAGAGTGTTCTGGGAGCAGGGCTGCAGGACACAGTACTGTGAAGATTCAGGGCAGCGCTGCAATTGATACCCCAGCCCTGCCTTGGCCTGTGAGTTTTACGGTGCCCTTCTTAGGGGCACAGCACAGAATCACCTCCTCTGTGCTTAAGTTTCTCAATATGCACAAGGGGAGAAAACACCACTCACTTTTGCACAATGTTTACATATTAAGTATAATTGAAAGAACCGATTGGTGCTTTTGGTTGATAATTTTTTATATTTGGAGCCCAAGATCCAGTGTCCTTGGAGTGCGGTTACATAGTCAAGGGCCAAATGGAATTAAAAATAGAGCGCAAAGCAGTAACTGTAACAATTTCCAAATGGTGAGGCGCTGAGCATTTAGACCCCAATCTTGCAAACTGCTCTGCTTCGGCATATCCCCTTGGCCTACCGCGGGGCTTGAGACAGAGTTGTCAGCCCAGAGCTCATTGTGAGATTACGGGCTCAATCAGGAAATTCCACAAGGAAAGGATGTTTCAGTGACATTAGTTTCCCCTCTTCTTCACCTTGAAAATCCTGTGTGTATTGTGATGTAAAATGAAAGCTGACATGTAATAAGAGAACAGATTCCATGTATTCCGTGTGCAATGAGTCCAAATTAGTGTAGCTGGAGTAAGCTAATCTTATTATAACATTAATGCTAGTCAGTTTGCATTTAATGTCAAAGGCCCCAATTCTGCAAAGATACAAGCATCAGGGCCGGATTAACTTTTTGTGAGCCCAGCACCAAACATATTTGTGGGCCCCCCTGGGGAATGATTGTAAAAGGGGCCAGGGGTAAAAGCAGAGTGGGGCAGGAGCTAGGGTTGGTCTCTGGAGCAAGGGAGGGGTCAGGGGTAAACTGCAAGCGCAGCAGGGCTGTGGAGGTGGGGTGAACAGGATCCCCCTGCCCACATAGAGCGGGTACCTACCTGGTTCTAGCCCATTCTCTTCGTCTCTCTCTGCACTGAGCTGCCCCTCCTCCCACAGCAGTAGGACAGGTTCTCTTCCAGCCCTCAGGGGCGGGGGCAAGTGGTGGGTGGGCTAGAGAGTGGAGAGGAGCTAGTGGGCAGGGCCATGTCTGCTGTACTGCCCAGGTAGGTTGGAGACTGTGGGGATCAGTTGACACAGTACCCAGGGCAGGTGCAAGGATATTTTGCACCCTAGGCGAAACTTCTACCTTGCCTCCTGCCTCCCGGAGCATCGCTTATTATAAATTTTCAAAAATGAATACAGTGGAGTCACATCTTGCACGGGGGTTAGGAAATTGTGGGTAAGAGGAAAATCGCATATAGTGAAAATTACCATAAACTACAGTATACACTAGAGCAGGGGTCCTCAACCTACGGCACGTGTACCAAAGATGGCATGCGAGCTGATTTTTTTTTTTTAATGGCGTGCTGCAGGTCCCAGCCACCGCTGAACTGCTGCCGACCTGGAGTTCCGTTTACTCAGCTGCCAGCTGGGGGCCCAGCTGGCGACTCCGCTCAGTCTCCTGCCGTTCTCCCAGGCCAGCAGGAGGCTGAGCGGGGCCAGTGGCCGAGACCCCGGCTGGCAAGGGGCCGGCAGCCAGAACCCCAGATCGTCAGCGGGCTGAGCAGGGCCAGCGGCCAGGACCCCAGCTGACAGGAGCCGGCCCACTGCTAGCCCTGCTCAGCCCGCTGCCGGCTGAGTGAACAGAACCCCAGGTCGGCAGCAGGCTCAGTGGCAACCAGGACCCGCAGTCTGCCATTAAAAAAATATCAGCTTGCGTGTTGAGGATCCCTGTTCTAGTGTAAATGAAAATAAAGTGAGGTACCTTTATTGTTTTTGTAGTCTAACTTATTTTTCCACAGACCACTTGAAAATCATGGAGGGTCTCGACAGACCACTTAATGATCATTCCAAATATTGTAAAAAAATGTTTGGAGGCAGGGTCTGGCCAGGAGCTAGGGCAAGGGAGGGGGCTCAGGCTTGGGGCAGGAGATTGGGGTGTGGAGCGCTTATGTGGGGCAGCTCCTGTTTGGTTCTCAGGATGGAAGTAGGGATGTGGGGGTGGGAGTGCAGGTTTCAGGGCAGGGGCTGGGTATGTGTGAGGGGGGATGCAGGAGTGGGGGCTGGGGAGGTGTAGAGGTTCAGGGGTCAGGACAGGGGGCTAGATGTGTGTGAGGGGGTGCAGGGGGCTGTGTGGGGGGTGCAGGAGTCAGGGCAGGGGTCTCGGGGTATGTGAGGGGGTGCAGTGGTCATGGTGGGCAGGGGGCTGGGGGCGTGGGCTGGGGTTGCAGGGGTGCTCATGCAGGGGGCTGGAGGGAGTATGCCCCAATTCCAGCCCCTTCCCCAAGGCCTCACCCCCACCTCCTCCTCCTCCTCCTCCCCACTCCCGCCAGCAAGCAGCTGATTGGCGGCGGTGGGGGGTGGGAGGGAACATAGCACACTGGAAAAGAGGTGGGGGAGGAGCCAGGCTGCTGCTGGCAGAGGCTGCCGCGGAGCCCCAGCAGCGGGCAGCATCAAGCTTCTCTGACCCCACAGGAGAGAGCAGGGGCCAGAGAAGAGTAGGCCAGGGCCCCTTTCAACCATGGGCGTGGCACCATTGTAAATCAGGTATTGACAAGCATGAGTCTAACATTAAGGAGTAGTCCTGTTAATTTCATGTTACTCACATACTTAAGTCTCTTTGGGATCAGAGCTAAGATTTGTTTTCCTTTTGTCAATCTGGAAGAGTTCAGTTTGCCTATATTACAGACTGCTGGCTTTGCTACCAGAGCTTGTTAATTTAAAAGTCTCATGAACACGTACCCCCAGCCACTGTGACCAGGGCCATTTCCTCATTAGGCGCCTACAGACTGTAGGATAGTTACCTTCCTTGCTGGGGTTGCCCAGGATCTTCTTGATCTCACTATTTGTAGGGTTCTGTCCCAGAGCACGGATGATGTCACCAACCTGGTTTAAGACAATCTTGCCTTCACCTGTCCTGTCAAAGAGGAGGAAGGCATCCTTGTAGTCTGAAAGGAGAAGATGAGAGGGTGAGATGAGATGGGTAGCTCAGTGTTAACTAGCCAGTATTGACCAAGACACGGGGCCAGATTCTCTGCTAGTGTAACACCATTGAAGTTAATGGAGTTAGACTGCAGAGACTTTGGCTCATGGTCTTAAGCAAAACTTTACATCCTATGACATTTTAGTATCACTATTTTTAATCTTCTGTCCACCCTTCATCTCTTTCCTGGTTCTAATAGCCAACAGTAGTTTTGTAATTGCCCCATGTGTTTACCTTAAGTGCTGCCAAAGAAGACTGGCTATGTTAAGAAACTTGTCCATGAATGAAGACACTTATAGCCAGCCTATCATTGGAAAGTAAAAAGTTCTTGAATAATCTGTTTGATTTTATTTCACCAAGGGGATGAAAACTTTTTGCAAAAGCTCCTTGCAGTACAAGAGCTCTGTCTGCTTTGAAGAACACAGGCTGTGCTTCAGCAGTGTGGCTGTTAACATGAAATCGGACGCATCTGAAATTTACCCCTTGCCTTCTCTCACAATGTTGTATTGCTATGAAATGTCTCTCCACATCTGTCATTTCATATTCTATCACACCCATCCTGGGTGGGTCATTCCCATATGACAGATACCCAAGGAGTCTGTCTTTCTTTCTTTGGCAGCCCTTGTATAGTTTTTTATGCCAGTACATTCTAACTGAATAAAATCTGTCCCGAGATGACAGATGTCCATTTATTTTCCAATTGCCAGTTGAGACCTTGGCACACCAACACTTTTTCCATTAAAAATTAATGTGAAAAATCCTGTTCACAGCATTCTCAGTCTTCATCTTCAGCTGCTATGCTCTGCTTTAATAGCATTGTGATAAAGAACTTAGCTAAAGATCCATCACAGTTGACTGTTTTGTCAGGGTCTATGCTAAAGATCTACTATAATTTAACAGCCAAAAGTTTGACCATCCTGTGTGTTAAGTGCAATGTGGACTAATTATGTATTTCACTACAGCAGCTTATTCATTTTGAAAACGCATTTTGGAGGAAGGCTTTGATTGTACTGTATATAGGTGGCTGTTCTTTCTGCCTTGGGACAGACTTGGGTCCATAAGCCAAGTGCCAAATTATGTCTTCATTCATCTTTCTTGGGGGCACGTGAAACTGATGTATTTTGGTGCTAGCTCCATATACAGTCTACCTGGAGGAGTCTTGTCACCCAGTAAAACTGCTGATGCAGTATGTGGTTCTGTTAGACTGTAATATAACACGTCTGGAATTAATCCCCTTACTGTCTGACGCGTTGAGACCTACAACACATTGCTGCTAGCCCTCTCCCCTTACTCTCCTTTTACAGCAGGCTATACAATTTGGACCTTTTAGATTTGTACAAAGCAGCATCTTGCAATCTACAGACTTTGTATTGGCTGTTTCCGAGAGGTGGAAGTCAATGGAACTTGACCGATTTATGCCAGCTGATCTGGCCCTTCATCTTGTGTTTTAAAGATATTTATCCAGACCTAAGTTTAAAAGGTGACACTTTTTTTTTCCTTTAGCAAGAACACACAGAGTGTTCCAAGACCAAATTTTTTCCTCTCTTGATTTTTTTAAATCTAAAAAGGATTTAATATTCATTGACGCAGCTTCCCAGTTCAGTGAAAAGGGCCCAATTCAAAGCTCTCACTGACACTTCTTTCTCCCCATTGTTCCTCCACTGAATTCTATGGAGCCTGTCCTGATTTATACTGGTGTAAGCAAGTCCAAAATCTGGCCCTGAATAGTGTTATGCTCAGCTGTGATTCTGTAGCAGGCCTGAATAGTTGTAATGGGTAGGGTTAATGTATTCCAAATGAGTTCTTCTGTTTCCCAAGTGGCCTTTAATTGCTCCATTACTTGGATCAGTCATCACAACTTTGCAACAGCTGGCTACTTTGAAATAGCAGGATGGAGGCTGGAAAAGCTGCTGCTTTGTTATATACATGCATTCTAGTTGATACAATTTTTCCATAACCATTCCCAATCCCTTTGTGAAAGTTCCCCAGTTATAATTAGAGACGAGTCCAAATCAACCCACTTAATGATCAGGAGTGTTTGGAACCAGGGGGCCTAGTTCTGACCTCACGCTGGTGTAACTCAGTTGACTTTAATGGTAAAACCAGAGTTAAATGAGAGTAACTGAGAGCGGAATCAGACCTTGGAAGTTCAGATTGAGACTTCATGATTTAGGTCAGTCTCTTTAGCTGAAAGCTCTGTTGAATTTTCCCTTTCTGTGACTTGATTTCTAGTTGGTCCTTTGTCCCTTTCCTCAAAACAGAAGCTAGTCACAGCAGGGATCAAATTCATTTCATACTGGGTTTTTGCTGCTGTTAGCCTACATTATATTATGTAACATAACCAAAATGTATCCATTAGGATATTTAAAAAACACCCCTGGAGCAGATTTTAGGCTCTTCACAGGGGAATTTCTAAAACATCAGGATTTGAGCCAGACTGCTTTAGGAAGACTACAGGTTTAACTGAATAATCCCGTACCTTGCTAGCTATTGATATAGAAGCAGGAAATACAGCAGCAAGCAAAGGATAGCAATACATACAGATTATTATACGCACCAGTATACATGGATAATTTGCTAACTATTTCCATGCTTCATAAGTGTATTTACTTATGAAATGTATGTACAATATAGCTGTCTTTTTTTCCCCCATATCATCTCCCAGCCAAGAGTGACAAGCAGGTTTTTCATAGAGCTTTTTAATCTTCCATTAATGTAAATAACAATCCAGTGTAACTGCAGCTAAATTAATTTTGCAGCTTCGCTTTCCCCCTCTCCTGGTGTCAGCCTAGTTCCTTATGGTTAAAAACTGCTTCTCCCATCCATTTGACACATCAATGGCATGCTTTGAAGAAGATGTACCAGGTACAGCTGGCAATATCAGAGGTCCTCTTGGGTCTGCGTACCTGGCAGATTAGGCAGAATGTAAGCATTCAGATAAGTGACCTGGAAATCTAGGGTCAGATCCTTAGCTGGTAGAAGTCAGCATGACTCCCATGTCATCAGCGGTGCTACTGATTTATATCAGCTGAAGATCTGGCCTCCTATCTTTCTTAAGGTTAAACTTTATTAGAATGCATGTGCAGATATATTATTGGCTGTCTTGTAACTTACCATCCTGCTGCTCCTTGGAGAACTCGATCTGTTGGAAAGAAATCAATCACAAAAATAGCTTTTAAAAAAAGGAGGCGGGGGACCTGTTGGATTTTAAAGCATCCAACTACCTCCATGAATCATCTTTCAAAGGGGCAAAAAAATTAGCTTGTTTGTCCAATTCTCAGGAGTAGCTCGAATACCAACAGGGCTAGCAGTGGAGAAAGTTCTTGTTAGACTAGGGTACATCTAGTATTTGGTAGTGTGTTACCTCAGTACTACGGCAGTTAAATTCCTGTTCCACTTACCAGCAACCTGGTCGGCACTGAAGGACTGCAGTTGGGAGGGAAAAGAGAGAAGAAAAAGAGAACTAGTACTGTTGAAAATGCATTGACAGAAGAAAGAAAATAACACAAGGTATCTGAGAGTTCTACCATCCCTGTCCTGCCGAATGTAACTGGGCCATGGCAAGTCATATTAGCAAGTGTCTGCTTGGGTTTTTTTGTTTGTTTTTTGTTTTGTTTTTTTAAAGCATCATAAGACTATTTAAAGATTCTGTTGAAATGTATGTCTAGGGCAAAACCAGGACTGCAGCTTAAGCAATGAATCAAGCGTCTCTTAATAAACAGAGAAGTTGTTAATGTACTTCCAGGCCATTTATTATTTTACTACCGACATACAGCATTAAGATCATTTGATGTATCATTGCTTAACCAGCAGCTCAACATTAGGATTACAAATAAACCTATACATTAAAGCCTCTTTGTTTTTAAATTAGTTGTTTATCAGCACTTTGTTCCTAAGGTGGTAATTTATTATACGGTTGCTTTGCAACCACATCAGAGTGCATCATACACAAAAAAAAAAAAAATTAGCATATAATACTGCCATAGTATCTATTCAGTGTAAAGTTATAGGAACTACCCTGCTACCGCTAACCAGTGTAAGAGACCAGACCAACTGGACAGCCTAGAGAATCCATTAAGCTTCATTTTTCCCCCAAGGCCAAAATAAAACTTTAAAGATTCCTGCTTGCTTGGCTTCCTCCCTCAAACTAATCACTTTTTCTGGCCTTCTTTCCTCCTACCACTAAACCAAACGAAGCTAGATACACGCATTAAAATGATTGGCTCACTGTTAAGAATTATATTTCCTGTGGACCCACCATGATTGAGATGGTTGGAAAAGAAGAAGAGCAGATAGGCTGGAAGAATTGGCCGAGGGCTTCTTGAATCCCTGAAAGAGTGGTCCTTCCCCCCTCCCTTTTCTTCTTCTTATATATGTGAAGGGTGTGACATCACAACCAGCTCAAGTGTCAGAATGAAGTGGCCACTCCCCCTGTAGAGTTCTTTAGCTTTCTTAGGGCAAAGGGATAGATCCATTTCTTGACAGACGTTTTACTGGGGTTATTTTTAGGTGGCCAGAAAGGGGCAGGGAGTGACAAGATTCAGTGAGGTTTGACTCTTGTCAGCACTTTCTAGAGCTGTAACGTAAGGAAGGAATATTCCTTCTCAACCTACTTCGGGCTCCTCTTTCTGAGGAGCTCCTATTTGTTCCACAGGCTATAAAGTCAGCCACAGAGAGGGAGGAGCTCTGTGTTTGTCCATCTGGCTGGTTTAACATTTTCACATACAGATCCTTGACCCCCTAGGAAGCTGTGGGTACTTGAACTGGCTGAGGTTTTCCAGCCAGCAGACTTGGTGCCTGTCCCGAAGCCCATTGAAATCAGTGGAAAGACTCCTATTGACTTGAGCTGGCTTTGGATCAGGCCTTTCTTATGCCAGTGTGGTGCTGCAGCTGGCCATTATGATGTGAAAAGAGGACTGGTCTGTAGAACTATTATTGGTTTAGTTCTGACTTTAACAATGTAAACGTTGATTCTGAATGGCTAGCTGATCCACCTTGTCTTCCCTTTAAAGGCTGACTTGACCTACTGAGCCCAGCATCTCGATAAACATTTTTAATGGAAAAACTATCAGAATGTTTGGACTCCTCCTATTTCTGAGGCTGTAATTGAAGTTAATAGTTTGCATACCAATGGGTAATTCATTTTTAAGGAACTACAGATTTCCCAGTCTCTGCTTCTATTCCCTGTTCTACAAGACTCCTTTATGCACAGCAGAGTGAAGCCAGGTTGGGGCTTGCATGGCTGTACTAACCCCTTCCTAATGACATTACGGGATGTGATGGACATATGTAGTATGTTGTCTGACCCACTAATGTGGAGGGAATGGGCAGACTAGATGGTTCATTTTTCTCTGACTCGTTGGTATCTGTAGGGCATAAAGAAAACATTAAGGGGCTATGTGACCCTAAACCCCTAAAATTATATTTCCTGACTGATAGTTTTATTTCAGAGCTGGAGAAAGGTGACATCAGGCCAAAGGTTCCCCCAGTGCCTTCGACTGTGTGGAAAATGATGTTTGAGAGTGTGAGGAAAGAAAAGACAAGGGGGGAGAAATCAACCTGATGAGATTCCACCCACCCACAGGAGCAATGATGGGTTGGAGCCTCCACCACTGAGTGGGGAAGGGATCCCTCTATCTATCCAGGAGGAAAACAGAAAGCAAATTGTATAGTTCCTTTGTGGGGAGAGGGTCTGCTGCTGATGGGAGTGCGGGAAGCTCGGGAAGGTTTTGTTGTATTGCAGGGGGAATTAATACACTTTCCCCAGTGATGGGGATGAGGGTCTGAGTAAGATGTATGGAGAGATCAAAGGAACTGAACTGTGGTCACTTTACTCAACAATATTAATAAGTGAATAGATAACTGTCTAGATATAGATGAAGGATTTTAACACCAAAAAAGGGAAGGACACTGGTTAGGTCAGGGGTTCTCAACCTGAGGTTTGTGATCATCCACTCCAATGTGGGAGATCCCGACTAAGTCCCAAATTGAGAGAGTGGGAGTGCAAAAGGGGATGCAGCGTAGAAAAGGTCAAGAACTACTGGTGCAGTGTTACAAAGAGGAGGTGGGGGTAGGGGTTTTAGAGTGCATGAAAAAGAGCAAAGGAAAGTCCTAACACTGGGGTCTGTTTGATTGGGAAATACCCTCCTCAAGGCACAAGGGGAGCCCAGCCACTTAATTAATTTTAAATCCAGATTGGACAAAGTGCTATCAGAACAAACCTGAACTGGCCAATGGGGGGTGGACAGATGAACTACACCAATGCAATAGGCCATTTTCATTCCTAATGCCTGAGATATTCTCTACAGGCACAATGGCTGCTAAGTAGCATATTTGCAGGGTTTGCTTTTTTCTGAGTTCCTAGGAATAAAAAATGACTATTGCTATGAAAGCAGGGAACCCAATGCCCTGTGGCCTACTACTGTGCAAAGCCATTTACACTAGTGCAAAATGAGGGAGAAACACTACCATTGTTTATCTGGTCGCACTTGCTTTACATTCACTTTGCACAGGGATAAATGCCTGCACAAGATGAAAAGCCCTAGAGGATGAGGCTATGTGGAGAGTCTGTGGAGAGTTCATCTACTCCTCCTGTGTCCCCCCCACTTTTGGGGGCAGGATCCATCCCTTTGTTATATTGATGTACAGTGCCTAGCAAAAAGGAGCCCTGATTGCGGCCACTAGAAATTAAGGGCTGGTCTACAATGGAGACACTGCAGTTGCACTGCTGTCGCGCTTTAGTGTAGACGCTATCTGCCCTGACAAGAGGGGTTTTCTCAATGGCATAGGTAATCCCTCTCCTTAAGAGACAGTACCTAGGTCAATGGAAGAATTCTTCTGTCAATTTAGCACTGTCTACATGGGGACTTTGGTCAGCTTAACTATGCTGCTCAAGCGTGTGGATTTCACACCTCTGAAATCTAATTTTCTAGTATAGACCAGGCCTAATACAAGACAAATAACAATGAAGTCCAATGGCCACGAGTGACACTGGTTTTCCACCAGCATGATTTCATTGATTCCAGAAGTGTTAAGGTGTGGAGACACCAACTCATAAAACTCCGAGACATTGAAATGGCTAGAAGAGGATTTGATAGGCAGTCCATCATTGTAGTTCAAAATGCCATGTGTCTGGCAATTGCCTACCATATGCTGAATGTCTCAGAGGAAGTTCTTAAGCCCTCAGAATATATTAATTGTTCAACATCATATATGGGGTGTGGGGATTTCACTGGACATCAGCTGGCAATCTGCTAATGCCCTGTAGCATGATAACCGATCACCAATAAAGTTTGACACTAACTGGTGTATCTGCAAATACTATCCTCTCGACTGCACTTAATTGTCAGATACACAGAAAAGATTACATGCCTGACTGAAGCCACAGTAGCCTCACTAAAGAGCAGGGATCTGATTCTCCTTGCAGTTACACTGGTATCAAACTGGCATAACTCTGTTAACTTCAGTGGAGTTACTTCTCATTTACTTCTCATCACCAGTTCAAGGGAGAGGAGAATTAGGCCCAATGGATTTAGCTCTCTCTGTCTTTTATTTGGGGAATAAACATCAGGAGCAGATTAATGCCCAAGAAACAAAGGTTCTGGTTTTATAACAAGTCCCTGGTAATACAATAAAAGAAGGAAATAAAAATGAATGCATCCGATTATGGCCTTTATAAATATAAAAGGTCACATATATCCTTAAATCTAAATGGACTTAAGTACAGGTGAATTTATTTTTTAAAGTCTTTGCATGCAAAGTCAGAAATACATTACAATACTGACACGGCTACAACACTGCACATTATAATTCTTGGCAGTTATGGAGCAACTTTTGGATGAAGCTAACTAATTAATTCATTTGCAGTCCTAAAATGCCTGCAAGCGAAATGTGGTACAGCTGCAGTGTTGATGGTATCATTCTGAATAGATTCCATTAGCTTTCCAGAGGGAAGAAGAATTCATTTGGGCTAATTTGTAAAAGTGTCCCTTTTCTAATTGCATTTGGCACTCCATGAAAATCTAGTGGATGTGAGTAGGAAATTCAATGCTGTTGACATCTAGTGATAGTCTCAAATAGATTAGTTGTTTTAATATGCCTCCCAGTGGTCATGTTAGTATATTAACGTTACTTGAGCTATTGCTGCTTGACATTAAAGTACTGTGTAATAGAGCTGGTCGGGAATTTGTTGACAAAAAAAAATTGTGTCAGAAAATGCTGATTTGTTGAAACCAAAACTTATCATGGGGAAGGTTCACATTTGATATATTTCTTGACATGTAAAAATTTTGAAAAAATAGCTGAAATGTTTTGTTTTGACATTTTCAAAATGAAAAATTCCAACTTTCCCATTCAAAATGGCTTTGTAATTCAAAATGTAAGCTAATGCTAATATAATTTTTTTAAAGTTAAATTTGAAACAAAACTCTTTTTTAATTTTTTTTCACGAATTTTCACTTTGTGAAAACTTTTGAGATTTTTGTGTTTTGTCCCCGTTTAGGATGTGAAAATTTTTAAAATCTTCACTTCCCCCAGCAGCTGTCCTGTATAACAAGCCAGACAGTTGAAAGTTGCTATTTGGTGACTAGTGTAAGATCCAAATATAACATCAGGGAAGTTGAGGGAGAATTTGTAGCTGTGGCTATTTCAGATCTCCTTACAGATTACTTGTTTCTTTACTACTCATTGGCTAAATAAGTAACGTTCCTTCAGCTAGCTGATGTGAGCTCAGCTCATTCTTTTAGCTTCTCTCCCAAAGGGTGTTACAATAATATTCCAGTGAGTGGAGCTGTTTCAAACTACTGATTTGCTTTAATTGCTCTTATCAGCAAAACAGGCAATTTTGAATTTTGGACAATTTAGCCCATTGTGTAATTTGCCTTAATTTCCATTATTCTTGGCAAAAAAAAGTGATAAATGTCTTCAGAAGTTCACAGTTGGCACTGGTCTCTTGTTTTAAACA
This sequence comes from Gopherus flavomarginatus, assembly GCF_025201925.1. Classification (NCBI taxonomy): domain Eukaryota; kingdom Metazoa; phylum Chordata; order Testudines; family Testudinidae; genus Gopherus; species Gopherus flavomarginatus. The sequence goes on along the minus strand of NC_066626.1, from coordinate 16,881,553 downwards.
CCACTGAAGTATGCAATTTGTGCGTCATGGCACAAACTATTTTTCAGGTTAGCAAACATGGGAATGAGAGATTTGCTACAAGTAAAGCCAGGTTTCACCTACAAGAGGCTCCTTGCACAGGTGAAATTATGAAAAATCTGAGTTGAACTCATCCCCCCCACCACCCCTCCAAATAGTATTGTCAGATAAACTTTTGTTTTGGCAAAAGTAGGTAATCCGACACGTCACCAGTAGTGAACTTTGTTTTTCACATGACGGGATTTCAGAATTTGATTCTGATGTCCAGGTTATCCTCTGCATTAAAGCCGCTTTGTGCAGTGCTACTAGACTTACAGCTGGCATAGAGAATCCTCTGTGGGTATAAAGCAGTTATAACCTGATGTGTGGGTGTGGGAAAGGGCTTGGCTGAGTCTTCCCTGCCCCACAGTGGTCCCTATATGCTGCAGCATCCCCATGGTCAGATTTATGTCAGGGGACTGGCTTGATGTGGAGCCAGCATAGGATTGGGGAGTTCAAAAGTAGCTTAGTCACCTTTGAACATCCCCTCCCCTCATCCCAGCAAGTAGCACTAGGCACTAGTGGCCTGATCCGATATACAACTGAGTCAGTAGCAGTTTTTTTCATAGACTTCAGTGGGCATTGGATCAGGTCTTTCCTGACGACCTGGACAAAGAGTGCAGAATCTACTAGTTGCAAAGGAAATCCTGAGCTGCTATTAACATTCCAGTTCCTTAATCTGCAGCACCAAAGGCAGTGAGTCTGCACTGTAGACTCTCTCACTCAACTAGCATTTGCAATCACATTAACCACGTAGTGGTTGGTGTACTGAAGTTCTCCACCCTAGATGCTTTCTGTCAATGCATTTAGCAGTTACCTCTCTTGTTATACCCCTGGCAATGTCCATTCAGAGACGACCTGCTTGAGTAGTAAATGCAACAAGAGATAAAGAAAATTTGAAAAGCAGTTTATACCATCTTATGAGTCATCTGTAAAAATAAATTCACAGTTCACATCCATGCGACAGGTTTTCTCATGCGTCATGCAGTAACCAGTTCCCTAGGATGACTTTTTTTTTTTTTTTAATTTGAAGATGTGTAGTATAATAATGCTTACCAGGCTGGGGTTTCAGACCTGATAATGTCATGTTTGGGAAGCCATGTTTCCAAAACAGATGTCATTTATAATGCTATAGCAGCAGAGAGCCTGATTTTCCATTCAGAGATTGGAGATCCTGGGACTGGTTCTCCGTTGCCTTGAACCTTATGTAGGGAGTGCTTGTATAGTACTACCAGAGAATGGTAGCATTTTACACTCACATTGCACAAATGTAAATGATGACATAGGGTGCAAGAAAATGGAGACTCAAGCCCAGAGTCTCCAGCACCTGGATACAAAAACATTGAAGTTGGGAGCTATGCTGGTTTGCACCAGCTCAGCATCTGGCTCACTGATTGCTGACACACTCTTGGAGGGGCATTTACAATTATAATGAAGTCAGAACACTAAGGCAGGTGAAGATGAAGCTGCACAAATAGAACTCCCCCTACCGGCCAAAAGGGCCAAAATCTGTCCTCGGTAGGAGAGGGTTGCCGAGTTGGGCACAGTGGGTATATCAAACAGCATGTTGGCAGTTCTGCACTTTCCTGAGGACTAGGTACAATATGTACAGTTTTTCCATTTTTTTTGCAGTGTAATAATATACAAGACAATAATTTGATTTTATCCAGCACCTGTTATACTTTAGATAGCTCAAAATGCCTTTCAAGTAACTTAAGTACCACTACTGCAAAGACTGTAATACCATGCCAGTGAGTGTACATGAGCAAAGCATAATGTTATGCTGCACATCTTAAACCACGATTCAAGCCTTGTTTTCATTGGAATGGCTAGGACAGAAAATATTTGATGTAGCAGAAGCCTACTCTTTGTATTTAAGCAGTCTGGTTGGTTATGTTTGTTTTACGGCATATATTCTCCTTTTGAGAGAGAGAGCATGAATCAGCTAAAATACCTCTACTCACCCAGGCCCAGATCCACAAAAGTATTTAAGCTCCTACTTCCACTGCAGTAACTGAATATTGAATATCTGTCCTCACATCCATGACTGCAAGGTTGCTGATATTCTTATGGAATTGACAAAACGTGACATTCTTTTCCTTAATCACTACTGGTTCCTTTTGTGCACACTCTTGTAATTCTCATACGCATGCATCATCACTGAGTATCTCTGCCTTAGCGTATACATTCATATTATGTTTGCGATATCAACCTGTACACCTGAAAATAAAATCATAAGTGCGGTAGTGATAAAAACTATAATAAAACTCCATCATTGAAAGGTTTTGGGAAACGGGGCTACTGAATATTTGTTGCTCTCTGCATGGAGACAACTAGAACTTCCATCATCTGAGCTGGAACAAAGTATATCCTCATCTTCCTAACCCTACTTCCTCCATTTTTTCCCAACCTTTCTCCCCTCGGTCATCATATGCTAACCTGCTGTCAGTCAAGAATGGGGCAGAGCTTAAGGAATATTCCCATTTTAGACCAACATCAGTGCTAATCAATTCTGTAGTCGATAGGTGGTGCTACAAAGCAGTAAATTTGGCACCAGCCCCAGACAGCTCAAATGAGCTGCTACATATTTGCCTTTAACTGAGTTAATGCAAGATGAAAGGACTGCTGAGGTTAAGGAATGGGGCGAAATGTGTGCCAAGGTTTTCAAAAGGGATTTTTGGGTGCTTTAATTTTCAGGTGTCCAGTTTAGAACATCTTAAAGGGGGCTGGTTTTTAGAGGGTGGGTGCTCAGCACTTTCTGAAAGCCAAGCCACTTTGAGGTCTCAGATAAGGTGCCCCAAAGTCACTAGTCATTTTAAAATAATACTTACTGTATCTGATGCATTTTTAAAGCAATAAACATCTGTCAGCTTCTGCTTCTTGGCTGTATCTGCTATTTGGGGCTTAGTTTTGCAATAAAGTAGGACGCTCAGGTTTTTCATAAGTTCTTGTTAAGAGTCTATGTGGCAGGGATGGCTCCAGGCCCCAGCATGCCAAGCACGTGCTTGGGGTGGCATGCCGCGGGGGGCGCTCTGCTGGTCGCCGGGAGGGCGGCAGGCAGGCCGCCTTCGGCAGCGTGCCTGCGGAGGGTCCGCTGGTCCCGCAGCTTCGGTGGAGCTGCAGGACCAGCAAATCCTCCACAGGTACGCTTGCAGGAGGTCCACCGGAACCGCGGGACCGGCGACCGGCAGAGCGCTCCCTGCGGCATGCTTCCGTGCTTGGGGCGGCAAAATGTCTAGAGCCACCCCTGCTAGGTGGGAATTCTTAATGATAGAAGTATTCTTTTAGCTGAGCAGCTTGAAGGACAAGGGTGCCATGCTCTTCCTGACATCTACCCTGTTGAACTAGAAGGAGACAATATGTTCTTGTGATTAAGGCACTAGACCAGGGGTCAGCAGCCTTTCAGAAGTGGTGTGCCAAGTCTTCATTTATTCACTCTAATTTAAGGTTTCGCGTGCCTGTAATACATTTAAACGTTTTTAGAAGGTCTCTTTCTATAAGTCTATAATACATAACTAAACTATTGTTGTATGTAATGTAAATAAGGTTTTTAAAATGTTGAAGAAGCTTCATTTAAAACTAAATTAAAATGCAGAGCCCTCGGACCGGTGGCCAGGACCTGGGCAGTGTGAGTGCCGCTGAAAATCAGCTCACATGCTGCCTTCGGCACCCATGCCATAGGTTGCCTACCCCTGCGCTAGACTGACTCAAAGGACCTGTTTTTAATTCCTGTCTCTGCTACAAACTCCTTGTCACCCTGGGCAAGTCAAGCTTTCTATGCCTCAGTTAGAGGGAAATATTTCCCTGCCTCTGTGAGGTTGTTGAGAAGTTAAATACACTAATGACTGAGAAATACTTTGGTGGTAGGAGTCATAAGTATTTAGCAAGAGGGGAAGACAAAGAGGGAGACACTTGTAGGAGTGGAGTCTGTTGGTCAGAGCACAGAACTGGGGCATAGAAATGCATTAGATCCATTCCTATTTCTGTCACATATTCATTCTGTGGCTTTATGAAAGTCACCTAACATCTTTGACTCAGTTTTCACATTTCTAAAATGGGCACAATAATAATACATACATACCTCATACATGCTGCCTTATTAACATTTTTTATTTTAAAAAGGAGGAGAGCCTTTTTATAAGCAGTCAGGATTTTTTTTATTAAGGAGGAAAGATAGAATTCTTTTATTCTAAAACATAACAAGGCCGAGTATGAATGAGCCATACTATGTTACCAATAGCAATCAGACAAAATACAGAGCCGTTACTTTGTTACCAGTAACTATTTATCTCCAGTTAATACAGAGCTGTATGAGCAAAGAACGGGATTATGCTGAACTGCTGTGGTGCCTGAGAGTGCAACTTCCATTTTTTATATGGCAATACACTATTGTCTATTTATGCAAAGATAGTTTAGCTAAGATCACTGGGGTTGAAAATTCTATTTTCTCCTAATGAACTGGACACATGCAGCCATCAAAACAACTTAAATAATTTAGTAGAAAATCCATCCCAAATTTCTCCTAATAACTGGATGTTTGTAAAGTGAAAGGTTTAATCTAGTTTTAGAAAATATTACCAAAGATGGTGACCCTGTATTCTCATCCTCTATTATGACCATTCTGGGTATTTTAAAATGGCTTTCAATTTTTGTTTCATTGATCAGCTCAGACTCAATATTTGGAGGAATGTAGTAGGTGTGTATTATTGTATCCCATATGGAACTTTTTATTACTTAATATTGACTTAACATTTAAGGTCAGGCTGTGAAAATTAAAACTTAAAAGATTTCAATAAACAAATAGATCATCACATTGAAAGTGTCTGAATAGTCAAGTGTCAGGGAAATACCAAGCTGTATGTGTTGAGTTAACCTAAACAGAATTAATTATGGGGTTTTGCGGCTAAAATGAGAAGGGTTCTCAGAATTGTTTCTGTATCTTCTACACTTCTGTTCTCCATATTAGGCAGGATTTCTTATGTAGAGCTTCCCAAATTGGTAATCTGACAAGAAGCTTCCCAGGTAGGTGGGGAATGACTATTTATAATGTTGCTCAGAGATACAGGTTGATCTATCTCCTTCCTTTTCTCCATCTCCTCGTTCCCAAATACAGAATTCCTCCTTGCAGACAGTTCTCTTCAGAGTGTCACGTAAAAAATCAACAACATTCAATGTATCTTAATATTAGCATGCAAAAGCCAAAGAAAATATGAATTCAGATTAAACTGCAATCTAAGAAAAAGTTCTGGAAGGCTTTTCCTGTTTGTTAGCTTCACTTTGCAGCAACTAGCAAATTCTGAACAAAAACATGTAGATGAGAAATACAGTCACTGAAACATTTCCCTTAAAGGTTTTCTACCTCATGATCTCATTTACTATAGTATCAATGTTTGTAGTAGCAAAGCTAAAAGGAAATTGATAGAATTGCCAAAGTTGTCTTTTATGGAGGATAAGCAAAGCAGCTGTCAAATAAATGCACCCAGGACTAAAGAGACAACAGCTGCTTCCAAAAATTTGGAAAGGAGTTCAGAATGAAAGTTGCAAAGTAATGAATCACTTTGAAACGGCAGGAATGAAGGAGTGGAGTTTCTAGTCTTACTAATTCAGTTTTCTTGCATTTAATTGTGTGTGTCTCTCTTTTTCCATTAAAAATTCCTTACATGCAGCTCCACTGAATAGACAATGACTCAGGGCCAGGCTGATGTTGATAAGATAAAAGCTATACTGGCCACTAGGTTAATTTTTTTTTTTGAGCTTGCCAGGCTTTGCTTTTGCATTAAAATGTGTGCGATGCCTTCGATAGCTCCAGCAATGTAAATAACTAAAAAGCTCAGATAAATCAGAAAATCCCTTCAGGTTACTCATTCGTTTCACTGCTGTCTCACACCCACAAACAAATGCAAGTGTTTATTGCAGGGATCTGCTAAATTTTCCAGCTTGTGTTCTGGGAGCTCTTTCAGTGACCACACAAATTCAACCATTTACCTTGATACTCTTCAGATCAATTACTGGTTCTTTGGGCTTAGCTGGTTCTGGGGCAGGCGCTGGGGCAGGAGCTGGTGCTGGTGCTGGTGCTGATGCTGGTGCAGCTTTCTTAACTTCCTTCTTTGGTGCCATTTTGTTTGTTTAAAAAGTAAAGGACCCCAAAAAACCCTTCAAAGTGATTCCTGGATAAGGAGCAGTGGTCAAAATGATCTACAGCCCAGAGCCTTAGAGGAGGACCCAATGTGTAAAACACTAAAAGGTCATATATATATTTCACTTAGTGCCTAATACAATCTTGACACATGCAGCTGGATTGGACAGTTTGCTAGTAAGGGGGATGTCATTCTCACTCAGACTATAAATGGAATATAAAGGGTCAGGGCTACGTCAGATCACAGGACTTCAGTGGCCTTTTTTTTAAAGCCTCCCCTGCATTTTTTTTTAAATACATGAAAAGGAGAGAGAAATATGACAAAGATAGTTCCAGATCTCTTGTTGACATTCAAATACAGATTGACTTGTACTCTTTCTTGGTAGAATTTCAGTTCTGCTGAAGTAATAAATACCCCCCCCCCACACCCATGCCTATGTGTCATTATGAGAGGATTGTGTTTCAAGCTGGAATTTTTAATTTAAGGGTTGGGAAGATCACCAATTTCCATCCTCCTTGACCTCATTCCTGCAGTCCCCTTTACTCCTCCTCCGCTTCCTCCTTCTGCCAGAAAGTGCTGATCAAGGAAAGACTTGGCAGGTGTTTAAAAATAAAGCAGACGTATATGGAAACCCCTCAAGCTTTCAGCCACAGTCTCTCCCCAGAGAGAACAGCCCCTAAGAGCTCTCCTGCGGCTCTGCTTCTTCCTCCTTATCCTAAAAAACTATGATAAAGTTGTGTCTAAAATTCAAAATCGCTTCCTTTAATCCAATGTCATGTTTTAGCTGATGGACTGAGCCTCAGATAAAATGAAGATTCTCTGCATGATATGTTTTCCCATGCTGGTGCTTTCCCCCCTATTTATAATCACAAACTATTAATCAAAGGAAGCATTTATATTTTCTCTTCTAATTTAACTGCCCATCTTAAGTCTCTTATTTATCTTTCCGCACTTCAGTCTCCATAGAGACCTTTCCTCTTCCCATGCTCTCGGTTTCTTTCACTGTGGAGAAGATAACTGAGTTTTTGTTGGATTCCATTTATGCTTAATTCAATTACTTCACCTCCAAGTCCATAGAATTTAGAATTCCTGCAGCCACCTCAAGGGTAGAATATTTTTCTCCTTGTCTAGAAAAGTCCTGCTGATATAGGCTTCAGACTCCTGCAGTTTTATACTAATAAGTGCAAGGCTATTAAAAGAGCCATTATTTATGTCCTTGAGGATTCCAGGTTGGAGAGTGTTATAATTAGAAATCATCCAAGGCTCTTACAGAACCCTCCCAGCTCCTTGTCTCATCTTGTCAGCCATGCAAGCACTTACATTATTTAAAAATTAGACTTTCAGATAGATAAACGTACAGACGCACCAATAAGAAAACCAACAAAGAGCTGGCGGAGGTTGGCATTAGACCAGGACTTAGGAAATCTGGGGACAGTTCCTGGTGCTGCCATAGACCTCTGGTGTGATCGAGAGCAAGCGACTTTTTTGGATCAGTTCCTTTTAGTCAATAGAACTAGGCTGATGTACACTAGTTCAGGATGTGACCCTTAATCTTTGTGCGTCAGGCCCCCGTCTGTAAAACGGAGATCAAACGTCCTGTCTTCCGTCTTTATCATTTTAGTCTGTAAACTCTTAGGAGCAGAACATGTTGTATTTAGATGAAATATATGTGCCAGAGGTGTTAACATAACCCAGTCACCACAGCAAACACACCTTTAAACAACGTTTTATTAAAAATATGGAAAAGAAGGAAACTTAGTTAAAGCCTTTGAAATGTAAATGGTTAAATAAGGCTTTCATTGTATCAGCATTGCTTGTTGCCTTTCCCTTTAGCTGTAGAGTTTTAGAAGGAACCCCCGCCCCCATACCTCCCCGTTTGACAGTCTCTTAGATGGTACCAGAGATGGTGGTATCTGTCCTTTTCGGGGAAAAGAGAAGTTAGTTGAGATGGGCTGGAGCCGCTGCTGTTGTTGGTCTGATCCCATTTCCTCCCCTGCAGTGGTTGGGATCCAGCTAGAGCCAGTAGAGGTGGTGATGATATCTGGATCCCTCTCTGTGGCCTGGTCAAATCAGGACATTTCTCAGCATCAGATGATGAAGGCCTGGGGTCCCAGGAAACAGTGGAGGTGGCAGACAACAATGGGCCTTACTCCAGTAGCCTCTGTCTGTTCTCCTGTATTTCCCTCTGCTCTCCCCTCTGAAGTCTTTCTCTAAGGACCCAAAGGGAGTGACGGATGCAATAGCCCATCTCCTCATTGTTTTGTCCACCAATTAGGTCTAATATCCAACACAGAAAATTTGGTTCTGCTGTTTTTGTTCTTTTTTTTTTTCAGACCAAGTGTGATTTCAGCATAGTTCTTGAATCATCTCAACAAGGCATTTTTTGTTTTGTTTTGTTTGTTTGTTTGGGCTAATTTAGTGTGTCTCTCTGATTCTGTTGCACCTGTTTATAGCATTCGTTGTTGAAAGCAACTTGAGTATTTCCCATCAGCATTTGTTGTTATAGGTTATTGTGTTATCTTGTAAACCTTTTACATGCTTTTTACAACTGTGCTCACAATTTGGGTACATTTTTTGGCCCAGTTATCACAACAGAATAGGGGATGAAGCACTCAATGATTGCTTGGTCTGTTCATTCCATCTGAAGCTCCTGGCTTTGGTCACTGCCCGAAGACAGGATACTGGGCTGGATGGACCATTAGTCTGACCTAGTGTGGCCGTTCCTATGTTCTCTCTCACTATATGTAAATGCAACTGCTGGCACAGTGGAGCCCTGGTCTTGGTTTAAACTGATAGCCACTGCTGTAATACTTCTGTTATAATTACTAACAGCCAAGCCAGATTAACTTTTTGTGGGCCTGGTGCCAAACATATTTGTGGGCCCCCTTGGAGAATGAAGGGCCCCAGAGCAAGAGCACAGAGGGCAGGGTCAATTTGTTTTTAATCATAATTTAAATCACTAGTCAGGAAGACTCGATTTAATCATGGTTTTCTACATAAAAGTCCATTCTTGTTGGTTGTTATAACCTTAATGCATATTCTTTTAGTGGCAGCTGTCGCTCCTAGACAGTGTTCGGTTCCCGTCCTGCTTGCTGCAAGCCACTTTAGGTGAGTCTGGAGGGGAATTTTACCCCAGGTTCTGAATATTTACTCAAATTCATCCACCTGAGGTTTAGTTTGCCCTCTTAGAGGACTGTTTTCATCACACATTAAGACTTGCAGGATATTAATCTACAGCCTCCTAATTGAAAGTTGCCTTTCTCAGCTCTCTGATGTGCTTCCTTCCCCTCCCAGAGGATGCATCCTCTTTTTCCGCAGCTGAGCTCCGAAGAGTCTAATATTTTCTTCCATTAGCCTCACCCTCACTCCTACTCCAAAACTTGATCCATCCAGCTAGCAAGGACTAGCTAGGACTCCTTTCAGAGCCCAGCTCCAGCCAGAGGGGGCACCGTAGAACAATACAAGACACTCTTTATCCCTGAACAACTGACCATCTGAGGAAGAGAGACCAGGAACCTACCTAGCTCCCACTGTAATTAATGGGGAATTTGCAATTGACATCAGGGTGAGCAGGCTCGGGTGCCAGGATTTACAATCAGGGCTCCTTGAAAGTGTAGAGCATAGACATTAGGCCTATAAGGCTGGGTGTGTGTATAATACAATAATATTATTCTCCTTCTCAGTTAAAAAGAATCAAATGGCTGCAATGTATTTGCTAGATCTTCATGCCTTCCCCTCTTTCTGTGGCCTTTTATCAAGCACTTTTCACCCTGATATCCAAGTGCCCAAATGGACTAAAAGCACACCCAGAGTTGCCCAAGTTGGTGGGTGGAAAATGGGTCTCTGTCCTATTCTGGATGCAGTCCTGTAATTTGACCATGATGTCCATTCTGGTGTCATTTTGAATGTTCATTGAGACCATGATCCGCCTGGCTCTAGGTGTGGTTGCTGTTGAGTGAGCCAATCCAATTTTCTTTGTCTCTGGTGCTTTGGGGAATGCTGTGACAAAGAGGTCTGTCTGAGAGTGCCATCTCAAGGCTTGAGATTGAGGGAAGAACTCTTCCTGATCTCTTTGGAAGGATGTTCTAAAGCCTTGAGCTCCAACTTCCTTGAGTCTATATCTCTAGCTCTTTTGATAAGCAGTTCTCTGCATTTGCATGGGTTGGCATTGCTTAATTGAAGTGACTTTGACCTTCCTTTAAAACATATGCATTTGTTTAATCCAAAGTGCTTCCCCAGCAGAGTGGGAAGAAATGAGTGGGTGTATTTAGAACTGGAACTGAGCCAAACCTTTTGCTTTCATCTCTTGAACTGGGATTTGAAAAACTTTGTGAGTCTTTTTTGTTAATGTCCCATCTTTGTAGCTTGAGTCAGTCTCTAGAAGACAGATCAGAACTTAAATGCTGGATCCCAAACCCCTCAAAGGCTGGTGATGTTCATATAGTTATAGGAGTTTGAAGGATTTAGATGTTTGATGTTACAGAAGACTTTGACTTTGACTGCTGAAAGCCCAGATTGCACGCATCCCTATTGAGCCTCCTGGCCTGCAAACAGGAGGAGGAAACACCCTTACTCATTAGCATGATAGCTTGCAATTTTAACACGGTTTTCAATACACCACACTGAGCATAACCCACGTGCTATGGCAACTCTGCCATCTGAGTTCCTATGACATGCCATCTCCCAGTCTACAAGGTAGGGTGTGTGACTGGGAGAAAGGGGCCATAAATGGGGAGTCCCTATGCCCTTGCAATCCCTGGCTGACCAGAACAGCCTCTTAGGGCTGTGAGCAGCTGGGCCCCTGTGTCAATATTAGGCCTGCAGCCCACTACCTCAAGCTGCAGTCTTGTCAGCTGTCAGAAGCTTTTGTGAACTGGACCAGGCTGGCACTTAGCTGTGAGACCTCAGAGAAGTATGGCTCAGGTACTGCAGGAAGTGATGCTGGTAATTCAGAAGGAACCGTTTGCCTCTACTGAACTAGTTCACCAGTAGTACTGCTAGAAATCATACTCAGCATTAGACTTTCAGATGAGATTGTATAATGCTGAGATCCTGAATCTATGAGGCTATTAAAATCTCCATGGTACTTTTTTACAAGGGAAAGAATAGTTTCCCTGGTCAAAATCTAACTTGAATAATTATATTTTCCTCTTGTCACTTCAAGTGGATAGCATATTCTTCATTCCCTCTCCTAAACTGTTACTCAGAGTGGTATGCTGTTAAACACTTGCTGTGTTCCACTCCAGAGGGTTGGGTGGTTTGTATTTCAACAACAAAAAACATTCTATCTAAACCTATAATATCTGTGAAGCTAATACAGCTTTAAAGAGCATTAGGATCCATTTGCAACTGTACACATGCAAAACCATCAACTTTATTATTAATCTATTTAATGAATACATAGGGATATGATAAAGGTTTATAAAATAACAGACTGTATAGAGGAGGTAGGTCAGGAGCTTCTGTTCTCTGTCTCTTAACACTGGAACATGTTGGGGGGTGTCAATGACATTAAAAGGTGCAAAATTCAAAAATGATGAAAGTAGATGCTTTCTCACACAACATGTAATTAAACTGTGGAACTCATTGCCACAGGAAGTTGTTGAGGCCAAGAACTTAACAAGACTCAAAAAGGGATTGGATAATTATATGGATATCAAGTATGTGCTGCATTATCATGATTAATTATTTATAAACCAGATTTTTATAAGGCTCATAGCTTGACTATGAGAAAGATTTCCCCATAATACTTTGGGAGTCATGCTGAGAAAAACAGCTTGCTATGAATTATCAATAAAAGATTTGACAGCTTTTATAATAGTGGTTAGGTAAGGGATATAATTTTTAGAGAGGTCCTAACAAATAAATAGCAGACCCTTAAGCAAGCAAAAAATCTGATGTACCCGACAGATAAACAAATGTTCAAATATATTGAGAATTTATGGATACAAATAAGAGTTCTGTCTGTGAAAGAGAGGAAATGGGTGAAGGTGAAACTGTTTGCAGACGTATAATTGTACCAAACTGTAAACTAACCTTAGAATCAAATGAGACAACAGTGCAAAGAGGGCACTCCAGAAAAATCATATGTATATACTTTTCTGTTATGCATCCAATAACAATATTGTAAATGAAATTGATGGAGCGGGCTGATTTCAGGTCTCTTTAATTATTAAATAAAACCCTTGTTCGTTACTGTAATAACCTTAGTCCCAGATTTGGACCTTAGCGTCCAAGATATGGGGGTTAGCATGAAAACCTCCAAGCTTAGTTACCAGCTTGGACCTGGTACTTGCTGCCACCACCCAAAAAATTAGAGTGTTTTGGGGCACTCTGGTCCCCCTGAAAAACCTTCCCTGGGGACCCCAAGACCCAAATCCCTTGAGTCTCACAACAAAGGGAAATAATCCTTTTTCCCTTCCCCCCTCCAGGTGCTCCTGGAGAGATACACAGACACAAGCTCTGTGAACCCAAACAGAGTGAATCTCCCTCTCTGTTCCCAATCCTGGAAACAAAAAGTACTTTCCTATTCCCCCCAGAGGGAATGCAAAAATCAGGCTAGCAATCCAACACACAGATCTCCCCGATGCCTTCCTCCCACCAATTCCCTGGTGAGTACAGACTCAATTTCCCTGAAGTAAAGAAAAACTCCAACAGGTCTTAAAAGAAAGCTTTATATAAAAAGAAAGAAAAATAAGTACAAATGTTCTCTCTGTATTAAGATGATACAACACAGGGTCAATTGCTTAAAAGAATATTGAATAAACAGCCTTATTCCAAAAGAATACAAATCAAAGCACTCCAGCACTTATATTCATGCAAATACCAAAGAAAAGAAACCATATAACTTACTATCTGATCTCTTTGTCCTTACACTTAGAAACAGAAGACTAGAAAGTAGAACTACTTCTCCAAAGCTCAGAGAAAGCAGGCAGCCAGAAAAACAAAGACTCAGAGACTCAATTCCCTCCACCCAAAGTTGAAAAAATCCGGTTTCCTGATTGGTCCTCTGGTCAGGTGCTTCAGGTGAAAGAGACATTAACCCTTAGCTATCTGTTTATGACACGCCCCCCAAATTGCAGACAGTGGGGAAGCTCACTGGCGGCGATTTCCTTCTAGAACTTGAAAATAAACAGATTAATACAACACATACACCTTTACATATACTCCTAAGTATATAACTAACAGACTTCTACATTTTAAGAACACTTTTTAACTACTGAATTCTGGGAAACTCTCACGGGAGAGTGCATCAGCTACTTTGTTAGAAGCTCCTGTGATGTGCTGAATTTCAAAATCAAAATCTTGGAGAGCTAAACTCCAACGAAGAAGTTTCTTGTTGTTCCCCTTGGCAGTATGAAGCCACTTTAGTGCAGCATGGTCAGTTTGTAGTTGGAACCGCCGTCCCCAAACATATGGGCGTAGCTTTTCCAGGGCGTACACAATGGCATAGCATTCCTTTTCACTGACTGACCAGTGACTTTCCCTCTCAGACAGTTTCTTGCTGAGAAACACGACAGGGTGGAAGTTGTGATCTGTTGCTTCCTGCATGAGCACTGCTCCTATACCACGCTCAGATGCATCCGTGGTTACTAGGAATGGCTTGTCAAAGTCCGGGGCCCTGAGCACAGGGTCAGACATGAGCGTTGCCTTAAGTTGGGTAAAGGCCTTTTGACACTCATCAGTCCACTTAACTGCATTTGGCTGGGTTTTTTTGGTCAGGTCGGTCAGTGGGGCAGCGATTTGGCTGTAGTGTGGTACAAATCGCCTGTAGTATCCGGCCAAGCCTAAGAAGGATTGGACCTGCTTCTTGGACCGTGGGACAGGCCACTTTTGGATAGCATCCACCTTGGCCTGTAGGGGGTTTATGGTTCCTCGACCCACCTGGTGCCCCAGGTAAGTCACTCTGTTTTGGCCTGACACTTTTTGGCCTTAACAGTTAGTCCTGCCTGCCTGATGCGCTCAAAGACCTTTTCCAGGTGTAGTAGGTGTTCGGGCCAGGAGTCTGAAAAAATGGCCACATCATCGAGGTAGGCAACTGCAAATTCTCCCAGTCCAGCTAGTAGACCATCTACCAGCCTCTGGAAGGTGGCGGGTGCATTTCGAAGGCCGAAAGGAAGGACATTGAATTCATACACCCCCGCATGGGTGACGAATGCTGACCTCTCCTTGGCAGGTTCATCTAGCGGTACTTGCCAGTACCCCTTGGTTAAGTCTATTGTAGAGATGAACTGGGCACGTCCCAACTTTTCCAATAGCTCATCGGTACGTGGCATTGGATAGTTGTCCGGACGAGTTACAGCATTTAGCTTACGGTAGTCCACGCAAAAGCGTATTTCCCCATCTGGTTTGGGTACCAGAACCACTGGAGATGCCCATGCACTGGTAGATGAGCGGATTATACCCATCTGTAGCATGTTCTGGATCTCCCGTTCTATAGCAGCTTGGGCATGAGGAGACACTCGGTAGGGTGGGGTTCTGATTGGGTGAGCATTACCTGTATCAATGGAGTGGTATGCCCGTTCAGTCCGTCCTGGGGTGGCTGAGAACAATGGGGCGAAGCTAGTGCACAGCTCCTTGATTTGCTGCCGCTGCAGACGTTCCAGAGTGGTTGAGAGGTTCACCTCTTCCACGCCACCGTCTTTTTTCCCGTCGTAGTAGACACCGTCAGGCCACTCAGCATCCTCTCCCTGGACTGTAAACTGACAAACCTGTAAGTCTCTGGAATAGAAAGGCTTGAGAGAATTAACATGGTACACTTTAGGCTTTAGTGAGGAATTGGGAAATGCTATGAGGTAGTTTACAGCTCCCAGGCGCTCTTGGACCGTGAATGGCCCTTCCCATGATGCTTCCATCTTATGGGCCTGTTGCGCCTTCAAGACCATAACCTGGTCTCCTACCTTGAAGGAACGTTCTCTGGCATGTCTGTCATACCAGGCCTTTTGCTCTTCTTGAGCATCCTTTAGGTTCTCTCTAGCAAGGGCTAAAGAGTGTCGGAGGGTGCTTTGTAGGTTGCTTACAAAGTCCAGAATGTTAGTTCCTGGAGAAGGCGTAAACCCCTCCCATTGCTGTTTCACCAACTGTAATGGCCCCTTAACCTCGTGACCATACACAAGTTCAAATGGTGAAAACCCTAAACTGGGATGTGGTACAGCCCTGTAGGCAAACAGCAACTGCTGCAACACTAGGTCCCAATTATTGGAGAATTCGTTGATGAATTTTCGTATCATGGCCCCCAAAGTTCCATTGAACCTTTCCACCAGGCCATTGGTTTGATGGTGGTATGGGGTGGCAACCAAGTGATTCACCCCATGAGTTTCCCACAGTTTTTCCATGGTCCCTGCCAGGAAATTAGACCCTGAATCTGTAAGGATGTCGCAGGGCCAACCTACCCTGGCAAAGATGTCTGTTAGGGCCAGGCACACAGTGTTAGCCCTGGTGTTGCCTAGAGCGACTGCTTCTGGCCATCGGGTAGCAAAGTCCACTAAAGTCAGTACGTACTGCTTTCCTCTGGGCGTCTTTTTTGGGAAAGGGCCCAGAATATCCACAGCTACTCGCTGAAATGGGACCTCAATTATGGGGAGTGGCTGGAGAGGGGCCTTGACCTGGTCTTGAGGCTTTCCCACTCTTTGGCATACCTCACAAGACCGGACATACTTGGCAACGTCCTTGCCCATCCCCTCCCAGTGGAAGGACTTCCCCAACCGGTCCTTGGTTCGGTTCACCCCAGCATGGCCACTGGGATGATCATGGGCTAAGCTTAAGAGCTTCCCCCGGTACTTAGTTGGAACCACCAACTGTTTTTGCGGCTGCCATTCTTCCCGGTGTCCACCAGAAAGAATTTCCTTGTATAAAAGTCCTTGGTCTATAACAAACCGGGATCGATTAGAAGAGCTGAGAGGCGGTGGGGTGCTCCGTGCCGCCGCCCAAGCTTTCTGAAGGCTGTCATCCGCTTCCTGCTCAGTCTGGAACTGTTCCCTTGAGGCTGGGGTCACCAGTTCTTCCTCAGACTGTGGACTTGGGCTTGGTCCCTCTGGAAGCGATGTAGGTGATGGGGTTGTTTCCGTTGCTGGTGAACCGCTCTCCGCTGGTGCACCTGAGGGTATTTCAGGCTCTGGCTGAGCCTTTTGGGTATGGCTGTCTGTTGCTTCTGCCAGTTTTGGCTCGCTGGCGCCCTCTGGCGTTGAGTTTGAAGATGTAGTTGCACTTGCTGGTGCTGGTTGCTGTTCCAGTTCCGGGCCTGGGACTGGAGGTGTTGTGGCTGTTTCAGTGGTTGGCATGGAATCCGGGTCCTCTACCTCTGTCTGGGTCTCTGGTAACACAGACGGGGCCTCTGTGGACGGTTCAGGAACAGGAATGGGTCTGGAAGCTTGCCTGGTTTGGCTACGTGTAACCATTCCCACTCTCTTGGCCCGCCTCACCTGGTTGGCCAAGTCTTCCCCCAGTAGCATGGGGATAGGATAATTGTCATAGACTGCAAAAGTCCACATTCCTGACCAGCCTTTGTACTGGACAGGCAGTTGAGCTGTAGGCAAGTCTAAAGCTTGTGACATGAAGGGGTAAATTGTAACTTTGGCCTTTGGGTTGATGAATTTGGGGTCAACGAAGGATTGGTGGATAGCTGACACTTGTGCCCCCGTGTCTCTCCACGCAGTAACCTTCTTTCCGCCCACTCTCAAATTTTCCCTTCGCTCCAAGGGTATTTGAGAGGCATCCGGGCCTGGGGATCTTTGGTGTGATGGTGGTGTAATGAATTGCACTCGCATGGTGTTCTTGGGACACTTGGCCTTGATATGTCCCAGTTCATTACACTTAAAGCATCTTCCATCTGATGGGTCACTGGGCCGAGGTGAGTTACTGGAGACTGGTGAGGTTGAAGGGTAGGGTATCTGTGGCTTTACTTGGGTGGTATGTGGGGTCTTTGGCTGTCCTCGGTTGTAGGGTTTATGGTCTGTGTGCCCCCTGGGGTAATCGTTCCCCTTGACAGTAGCTTTCTTGCTTTCTGCCAGTTCCATCCATTTGGCTCCAATCTCCCCCGCCTCAGCGATATTCTTGGGGTTTCCATCTTGTATGTACCGTGTGATGTCTTCAGGAACACCATCCAAGAACTGCTCCATTTGTATGAGGAGGTTCAGTTCTTCCAAGGTTTGAATGTTGTTTCCTGTTAGCCAGGCCTCATAGTTTTTTGCAATGTAGTAGGCGTGTTTGGGAAATGACACCTCTGGTTTCCACTTTTGGGTTCTGAAGCGCCGACGGGCATGATCTGGGGTTATCCCCATCCTGTATCTGGCCTTGGTTTGAAAAAGTTTATAGTCATTCATTTGCTGCTTAGGCATTTCAGCTGCCACCTCTGCTAAAGGTCCACTGAGGTGTGGCCTTAATTCTACCATGTACTGGTCTTCGGGGATGCTGTACCCAAGACAGGCTCTTTCAAAGTTTTCCAAGAAGGCCTCGGTGTCATCACCTGCCTTGTAGGTGGGAAATTTCCTGTGCTGTGGAGCAATATTTGGCGCCGGGTTGTTAGGGTTGGCTGGCACAGGCAGCCCAGCTTTTGCCATCTCCAGTTCATGTTTTCTCTGTTTTTCCTTCTCTTCATTCTCTTTTTGTTGTTTTCCCATTTCTTTTTGTTGTTTTTCCATTTCTTTTTGGTGTTTTTCCATGTCTCGGCGGTGGGCCGCCTCCTCTTCTTCTTGCTTCCTTCTGTGGGCCAACTCATCTTCTGCTTGTTTCCTTCGGTAGGCCATCTCTTCTTCTTCTAGTTTTCTTTTGTGTGCTGCCTCTTTGGCTGCCTCTTTGGCTGCCTGTTCTCTTTGGTAGGCTGCCTCTTTGGCTGCCTGTTCTCTTTGGTAGGCTGCCTCTTTGATCTGTTCTTCTCTTTCTTTCATCTCCATCTCTTTTTGTTTTATTTCCAGTTGTCGCCTGTGTTCAGCTTCTTTGATTTGTTCTTCGGCGCCAATTTTTGCCTTAGAAGTCATGGTTCCTGTTTTCTTGTGTTGGGGTGCCCTCCGGTGTTTATCTTCTGAACTGCAGGTTCTCTGTTGCCTCCTGAAGTCTGCCTAGCAACAGTGCCTTTAGCTAATTTTCCTTTTCTCTCTCTAGCTAATGTTCAATGAAGGGAAACCAGAAAAACCACTTTATTTGCATGCCTATAAGTGCTGGTACTTGCCTCCTAATGGGAGGGCTATTGCATGACAAAAGACCCTTAACATGCAAGCCACAAACTGCGAGAGAGAGCAGAAAAAAAAAATTCTCTCTGGTTCCCTTTTAAAACCAACTGCTTCTCTCTGCTAAAAAGCCCTTAGCAGAGAAAAGAAAAATATAATATTTCTACTGGCTTCTGGATTCTGTCTATCTCCCACCAGCTGCCACTCATGTAATAACCTTAGTCCCAGATTTGGACCTTAGCGTCCAAGATATGGGGGTTAGCATGAAAACCTCCAAGCTTAGTTACCAGCTTGGACCTGGTACTTGCTGCCACCACCCAAAAAATTAGAGTGTTTTGGGGCACTCTGGTCCCCCTGAAAAACCTTCCCTGGGGACCCCAAGACCCAAATCCCTTGAGTCTCACAACAAAGGGAAATAATCCTTTTTCCCTTCCCCCCTCCAGGTGCTCCTGGAGAGATACACAGACACAAGCTCTGTGAACCCAAACAGAGTGAATCTCCCTCTCTGTTCCCAATCCTGGAAACAAAAAGTACTTTCCTATTCCCCCCAGAGGGAATGCAAAAATCAGGCTAGCAATCCAACACACAGATCTCCCCGATTCCTTCCTCCCACCAATTCCCTGGTGAGTACAGACTCAATTTCCCTGAAGTAAAGAAAAACTCCAACAGGTCTTAAAAGAAAGCTTTATATAAAAAGAAAGAAAAATAAGTACAAATGTTCTCTCTGTATTAAGATGATACAACACAGGGTCAATTGCTTAAAAGAATATTGAATAAACAGCCTTATTCCAAAAGAATACAAATCAAAGCACTCCAGCACTTATATTCATGCAAATACCAAAGAAAAGAAACCATATAACTTACTATCTGATCTCTTTGTCCTTACACTTAGAAACAGAAGACTAGAAAGTAGAACTACTTCTCCAAAGCTCAGAGAAAGCAGGCAGCCAGAAAAACAAAGACTCAGAGACTCAATTCCCTCCACCCAAAGTTGAAAAAATCTGGTTTCCTGATTGGTCCTCTGGTCAGGTGCTTCAGGTGAAAGAGACATTAACCCTTAGCTATCTGTTTATGACAGTTACAATCCAAATGTCGTGCAATGAAGACAACATTATCAGGAACATTTTGGATACACTGAAAGGGGCAATGTGTATGTGTTCTTCAGGGAATATTTGCCCAATAGCTCTATCCACTCTTATATGTTCCCTGCCAGCTGGTATCTAGCCATGGCAGTAAAGTAGCAATGGCTACACCCAAGGGTTGAAGGTAGGTGCCAGAAAGAGAAGGGGAAGAGGAATTATTCTTTAAACAAGGGAAGAGAAATAAAATCAACCTTGAGAGTTTATGAAAAGCAAAAGTGAGAGAGGACTGGCCTTACTTCCAAACGAGAGATTTAAGGAGTGTTAGGAAAAGTGCATATGGTGTGTCCATCAGTGGGGAGAAGGGCACCAACTGTCACACCACATATAGCCTACGGCTGACTTTGCACTTGTGGCTTATTGCCCTCCTGCTTAAGGCTTTCTAATTCTGTCGCAGAGCGATATCAGTGTCTCCAGGCAACCGCTACTGAGGCATGCGAGACATTCCTCTGAGACCTCTCTTGCACCTTAGCTTCTCTCTGTTTGTGGGAGGCACCCGCCAGGGGAAAAAAATAGTCTCCTAAAGTTGCATTTGCCTCTTGACACTCACAGAACAATCAAGAGGCCACTTCCCCTGATCTTCAGGCCTCTCTGAAAAAGAAATCCAATTGCTCACATGCTTTTCAGTTCCTTTCCCATCCTCGTATGCACCTTTTGATATCCCTCTGATGGAGATTGAGAGAAGATCTTTTATGCTCATGCAAAATTGAGCTTATAGGAAACAACTCCACCAAGAGTACAAAATGCAGGTGGCTGGTAAAATATGGCTAAAAAATTAGTGACAGCAACTTCCCCCAGCACCTGTTCATAGTTCCTTTGGCGAGCTCTGTAGTTAAGGCAAGACACGTATCGATTCTCATCAGGCAGGATTCTTTACAGAGGAAAATGTGAGCTGACCGGGCCGGTGGGGATAGTTCTCACTACGTGGTGTTAAATATAAAGATTAAGCACCGCACAAGATGCTATTCCCAGTCACTCGTAGTGTACATATTAAAATCCCCTTGGTGCTACTTTGAGCAATTAGAATTCTTGTAGCGTCAGTGCCCCACAACCTATGCACCAGCTGTAGAGATTCACTGCCTCTCCTTTCTTGTCTCATTGCTGGAATGGGTAATGAAAGAATGATATTACTGTTGATTTCAATGAGCGGTGTCTTTCTTGAGTCCCATTTCAATAATCTGCTAGAAAACAGAATGACTTCAGAATTGGAAAGGGCATTAAAGGATGGCTAAGTAAATAGCACTGAGTCCCCAAATACCTGAATAGTCCAGTTTCAATGTGACTTATGGCACAGCAACCTTTTCTGGACAAACACAATCCTAAAAGGTTTTGAACCAATTCAAAATGTATGGGCCAGACCCTCAGCTGGCATAAATCAACAGTCATATGAAGCCAGTGGAGCTCTGCTAATTTACAGCAGCTGAGGATCTGGCCCGAAGACTCTAAAAATTCAGGAAATGTGTCCTTTTTGACTGTGAGGTAGTCTATGGAGCTTTGGGGAAATCTAGGATCATTACCATCTAAATCTGTTTCCTCTCCAGCACTTCACAAGCCTTCTTTCCAGGGGCTTGTGGCACCCACAACATTTTGAACCCAAAGCTAAGAGATACATATCTCAGACTTTGCCAATGTACTTTCCCCCCTCTTTTCCAATGAAAAATCCTAGTTCTGCCAAATGTAGGACGTACATTGCTTAAGTATAGCGGCACATATGGGACTCTCAAAATATATTGGAATAACCAAGTACAACATGGTGAGTTATGGCCTGACCCCCATATTTTCCAGCAGTATGCCTGATTCTGGTATTACATTAGATCATTTATTTAAGTATGCCTATAGCTATAGTGCTTTGCATAAATTAGAATCTGCTTGCAGGAACAAGGTGATGGAGATTGGCATTCTTCAGCTGTTTCTGTGCATTGCAATATGCGTATTGACATTCTGGTTAGAAAACATCTGCTTGTAAGGCTTCAATTGACTTCACTGTATTTTGGAGAAGGTCCATAGGGAAGATATTCTAAAAATGCCTACATGAGGCTCCTTTGTAACACCTTGCTATTCAGAATTCTCTACCCTTGTAAATTATCTATTGTGTTTTGCACGGCTCAGAAGCTCCCTCTAATAGCCTAGGTACCGTACACAGTGTTTGAAATTAGCATTCCCCAACAAAAACGGATAAAGGTCTATTTGGGTATTTTGAACACATCCACTATCATGGCATCTGAGTGCACACAGATGTATGTAAAGCACAGATTTGGTCTGTTAACCTTATTGTCCACCTCTTCCTCGTGTAACATGGTGACAGCATTCTTGAGAACATTTTTTGCATCTTCTGAATTTATGACAGGTTTCAGAGTAGCAGCTGTGTTAGTCTGTATCTGCAAAAAGAACAGGAGCACTTGTGGTACCTTAGAGACTAACAAATTTATTTGAGCATGAAGCATAAAGCTCATGCTCAATTTATTTGACCACGAAAGCTTATGCTCAAATAAATTTGTTAGTCTCTAAGGTGCCACAAGTACTCCTGTTCTTTTTTCTGAATTTATGTACTTGGTACCTGTAGACAAGGTATTTATTGGAGCGTAAATGGAAGAGGTGAGTCTGAGTGGCTTTTGCAAGTTGCACCATGTGAAGCTTCTTCATGGAATGTGCTTTCAGCCCCAGGTACACTCTCCTGAAGGGGCAGTGCTTGGTTGTCCACTTCCAACAGGAAGCTTCCTGGTTAAAGGCATTTCTGGCTACTGATACCACTTGGGCATTCACGAACAATGATGATTTTGTAAAGGCCTTGAGACTACCTAGGTTGGCATGGAGAATCCTGGTCCCTGAGATCTACATTCATGTTCACTGTGTTGATCAAGCCACTGGGTCTGAGCTGCTCTGCCAGCTTGGCTGTGCGCCTGGCCTGCCCCCTGGACCAATCTCCTGGTCTTTGGTTCAGGCTGTGCTCCCGCTAACAGCAGCAGTGCGATCTCACTGACCAGCCCACCTGGTCTTCTTCCAGCATGGTCCCTATGCTAGCTGACTGGCCCAGAGCCAACCAGATGGCCTGCAACCAATCACCTGTTCCCGCATGAGCAGAACTGGGCGACCCCTCTGGAGCATCATTCCTCTTCTCCAATGAGAGGTGGGCTGGCAGCAAGAAGTCAAGGGTGGGATTTCCCCCCAGTCCTCTAGCCAACCAGGTCTCTGGTGGCAGAAGGGCCTGCCCCTAATCAATGAGGTCTCAGGGAAAAAGAACTGTCTCTTTCACACTACTGACATAGGGAGTGAAGGCTCTGCTGCCTTGATCAAGACTGGGGTCCCATTGTTCTGGGGGACTAAAGGTTCCAGCCCTAAGAGTGTTACCTGGCGCTTAGGGCAGGAAACGGGAAGGAAGAACTACTGGGTTCAGGTCCCAGCTGTGCCATTGACTGTGCCAATTTGTTGTGACATTGTTTAGCCATTTGTAAATGTTTTTAGCAACACTCGTGCTTCACATGTACATTAGGAGAATTAATATTGTCAAGCACTTCGAAATCCTCAGATGGAAGGCTTTATGCAAGTGCAAAGTTCTGCTATTGGAGGAGTTTCAATACATTATATTTTAATATTTTTCCTCCTCCCTCTCTTTTAACTTCCTCCCATCTCCTTCAAGAAGACCTGTTAACGTTCTTTAAATGGCCAGAAGTCCCCGAGGCCCTTATTTAGAATTAGGGAGTCAAGTGACATGATGTAGCTTAAGAATGTCATTCTGCGTCTCATATGACCTATGAGATCAGAGGTTGTTATAGAGACATATAACTGTTCTGATGGAAAGTTTTATTGAAGCAGATATCCATAAATCTTGGTGAACCGGGCAGTATTTAAAAACATAGGTGGGGAGAGACTCCAGAGTCAGGGATCATATGAAGTGTTTCATATATTTCTCCACTATAGAAATAACTTGTACCCTTTGCACAGTAGGGGTAATTTCAAGCTGCAGCTTGTGTCATGTGGAACATTTTTAATAATTAAAATGAAAGTTACTATTTCCCACACTATATCCAGGATTAGGGGCGTTGGGGGGATGCCGAAGGAAGTGACATAGGCCAAGCCAATTACACAATCAGAGAACTTCATTTTGTGCTTAAATATTCAATACTGAAATTTTTCTTCTGCTTGTCAAACCAAAGTACAAAATGCTTTTCAATGTCTTATGGCTCCAAAGTTGCCAATTTCAGAGGTTGGTGAAGATGGCTACCAGCAAAGGGGAGCTCAGAAGTGTCTATTTATATAATTATTAATCATTAAATACTTTGGGCCAAATTCATCCTGGGGACAACTCCACTGAAGTCAACAGAGCTACAACAGGGGGGAATTTTGCCCTCTATTTTTTAATTGTATTTCAGTTATTTGTGCCAAGTGCTTTCTACCTGGCCAAGTTTTAAACTATTGAACTGGGTAAAACGAATTCAGTTGCCTTGCCTGTGTGGGGAGATAATTTGGGTGAATGTATATGGAAAGGGGAGTTTGAGATCACAGTGGTGTTTTCCATCACTAGTATCATTATAAAAGGGTTACAGGAGAGTACACAACAGATCTGCATTTCTTCCAAGTCAACACCAACATGAACCCCAAATTCCTAACCCTCAGTTATAGAACTGGGTGAATAATTAATTCAGAAGTAATAACTTATTTAATGAAGTGTGCCTCTTTTTCTATTTAAGAATTATCCTAGTCAAAGTTTATTTGTCCAGTAATGATTTTTAGCCTGTAGATATGTCATGAATGGTTCATTGTGATTATTCAGTATGTGCAACGCAGGCTGTTTTGATTAGACACATGAGCTATTGCAGTCATTGCCCAGAGAAAAGTCTTGTGATTACAAATTCATAATTTGCTTTCAGCAAATATTCTGCAATATTCACTAAAAGCGAGCTCTTTTGGGAAACATACCTGCCAATAAATTCATTTGCTCTCCTGTTCATAAACAGCAAAGAAGGGATTTCAACAACGTTGAAATGAACTTGTTTAAAAATTTATATGAATATTTGGAGTAATATTTGCATTATTCACTTAGCTCTGTTACCCAAAGGGAGGGACTCCAGCACTATTTGCATAGTTTTGAATTATTTTTACTTGTTACTGTTATTCACCTGCTGTTTAAGCTTTCAGCAGTGATTCCTCTATCAGCCCAAGGTATCAGAATTAGGCTAACATTTTCCAAGTAACCATGCAATAAGATCAAATGAAGGTCATCCTTCTGCAAGGGAAACATACTAGAGAAGCTTACTCTGTCTGCATAATCTCCATGGTATTATCTTAGTTTATAGTATCATATCAGCTACATGGGAGGGGAGGAAGATATGGTAGTTCCTCTGCATATATCAAGAATATCAAAGCTGAAATCAATAGTCCTACTTAGTGCTCATGATTTATCATAGAATCATAGAAATTTAGGACTGGAAGAAATCTTGAAGTCATCAAGTCTAGCCACCTGTGTTGAGGCAGGACCAAGTAATCCTACACCATCCCTGACAGGTGTTTGTCCAACCTGTTCTTAAAAACCTCCAATGATGGGGATTTCACTATTTCCCACAGAAGCCTATTCCAGAATTTAACTACCCTTATAATTAGAAAGCTTTTCCTAATACCTGACCTAAATCTCCCTTGCTGCAGATTAAGCCCATTAGTTCATCTGCTACCTTCAGTGGACACAGAGAATAATTGATACTCATCCTCTTTATAACAACTCTTCACATATTTGAAGTCTTGTTATCAGGTTCCCCGTCAGTCTACTTTTCTCAAGACTAAACAAGCCCATTTTTTAAAACCTTTCCTTAATAGTCAGGATTTCTAAACCTTTTATCACTTCTGTTGCTGTCCTCTGGATGCTCTCCAGTTTGTGCACATCTTTCCTAAAATGTGGTGTCCCAAATAGGACACATTACTGCAGCTGAGGCCTCACCAGTGCTGAATAGAGCAGGACAATTATCTCCCATGTCTTACATCTGACACTCCTGTTTATACACCCTAAGATGGTATTAGCCGTTTTTTTTTTTTTGGCAATTGTGATCCACTATATTC
This sequence comes from Gopherus flavomarginatus, assembly GCF_025201925.1. NCBI lineage: Eukaryota > Metazoa > Chordata > Testudines > Testudinidae > Gopherus > Gopherus flavomarginatus. The sequence continues at coordinate 16,856,008 of NC_066626.1, read as the reverse complement.
CCCCGGATGGTTTTCAGCAGTGCTACCACCTACCCAGCTATTTCCCATTTTGTTGTTGTGTACTTGAGTTTTCCTTCCTAAGTGAAGTACTTTGAACTTGTCTTTACTGAATTTCATCTTGTTGATTTCAGACCAATTCTTCAATCTGTCAGGTCATTTTGAATTCTAATCCTGTCCTCCAAAGTGCTTGCAACCCCCCTCAATTTGGTGTAATCTGTAAATGTTATACACATACTATCTACTCCATTATCTGAGTCATTCATGAAAATATTGACTAGTATTGAATGCAGGACTGACATCTGTGGGATCTCACTAGATATGTCCTCCTAATTTGACAGTGAACCATTGATAATTATTCTTTGATTAAGATCTTTTAACTGGTTGTGCATCCACCTTAGAGGAATTTCATCTAGACCACATTTCTCTAGTTTGCTTATGAGCTATCATGTGGGAATGTGTCAAAACCCTTACTAGAATCAAAATATATCACGTCTACTGCTCCTGCACCCATACACATGATGAATTTGTTGTTCGTGAAAATTTGCTAAATAGTTTGGATAAATAATTTTTAGCTTACGGGTTATTGAACAGAGCATTTTGGCTATTCATTTTTCATGGTGTATTGTTGATCACTTGTGTCACATGGTATTGTTTCAGATTCCTCATTGGACAACTTTCAGAATTGGCAAACAATTTCACAAACATTCATCAGTTGCTTGAATACCTGTAAATAATGACTAACAGGAAACCTCATGTAACATAGTGAACCCAACTGAGAGTTTTTCTTTATGAAAATACAGTAGAACCTCAGAGTTATGAACACGAGTTAAAAAGTGACTGGTCAGCTGCACATGTCATTTGGAACCAGAAGTATGCAGTCAGGCGGCAACAGAGAGAGAGAGAGAGAGAGAGAGAAAAAAAAAGCAAATACAGAACAGTACTGTGTTTAAACATAAACTACTAAAAAAGTAGAGAAAGTTTAAAAAAAAGTTTTGACAGTGTAATCGTTTCTGTGTTTGTTTCATTTAAATGAAGATGGTTAAAAGCAGCATTTTTCATCTGCATAGCAAAGTTTCAAAGCTGTATTAAGTCAATGTTCAATTGTAAGCTTTTGAAAGAACAACCATAATTTTTTTTCAGAGTTACGGACAACCTCCATTCCCGAGGTGTTTGTAACTCTGAGGTTCTGCTGTATTTTCCAATCATATTTTGTTTTGTGTTTTCTTTGATTCACTCTCTTGAAGATTATAGATGACGCTGTGTAAAGCAGGTGAAAACTAGTCATGACAGTCTGCTAATTTACCCCACAATACGTCTAACCCAAGAGGCAGGAAAGAAAAATATTACTTAGAATTACTTACATAGTAAGCTGTTTGATGAAGGGACCATCTTTTTTCTCTATATTTGTACACCACCTAGCACAATTGGGTTCTCATCCATGACTGAGGCTCCTAGGTGGTACCATATTATAATTAATAATAATATATAGGAAACAAATTTTATGTAACTGATATAATGCTCTAAGGTGCTAACAATAAAATCCCAGTGTGACGGGGTGTGCTCCCCACACTGGCCCTGAGAGAGTTGAATTAGGCCAGGTGAGGCCAATTATGCTACAAATGTGGGAGATTTAGGCTGTGGAAAGAGCACTAATTAGAAGGAACCCATCTGTGAGGGAGCAGGCAGGGCTTCTATAAAGCCAGGAGGTTGACAATAGGTGGGAGGAGGCCGGGCTGCCCAGAGGATTCAGGGGGCGTGGGGCAAAGCGGGGCAGTTGCAGCGCTTGTACTCACCCAGCGGTGGTCCAGGTCTTTGGCAGCATTTCAGTGGCGGGGGGCCCTTCAGTCACTCTGTGTCTTTGGCAGCACTGAAGGGCCCCCCTGCTGCTGAAATGCTGCCAAAGACCCGGACCGCCACCAGGCCAGGGCTCGCAGGGCCCCTGCAGAGTCCGGGACCTGCGGCAAATTGCCCCACTTCCCTCCCCACCCCGGGTGGCCGTGGGAGGAGGAGAGGCAGGCTGCAGCGAAATAATCTGAAGTTACTCCCAGGGGAAAGGGAGGTGGGTTTGGGCCTATGGGGTTTTAACCTGTAGTTACTCCCTGGGGGGGGGGGAGAGAAAGGTGGAGGGCCTTCAGTGAGTAGCAGAAGGGGGCATAGGACCCAGAAAGAGGTGATCCCCAGAGCAGCCAGGAGGAGGCACCCCTGGTGGTGAGTGGACCCTGTGATACCCAGTAAAAGAATTTACAGTTTTGGGGTCCAGTCCAACTCCCAGTGAATCCAATGGAGAGTCTTTCTACTGACTTTGATAAGAAAGAGAGGGGCCTTAATACTGTGGGATGCATTTCACGAGGGATGGGAAATGACCCAACTGAAACAACTTCATACTGATGCATCTCTTCGCCTCCCCACCAAATATCATAGTATTGCCTCATAGCAGTGCTATATTTTAACAGCCTCACAAATACAGCTCCTAGAGGGTGTTACTTCTGCAAGTGACAGTTCAGTGCAAACCAGTCGGTGTGGTCTGAGCCTGTGATCTCATCTCTCTAACCACGGCTTTCAATGGTAATTGCTTTCAGGAACACTGACAGAGTCCAAGATGGTGGAGTTACTGTCCCACTGGCACAGAGGTGGATTGAGAGAGTAAAACCTCTGACTTGACTGGAACCCTCCATACTCTGGGTTGGAAAGAGGTGCATAATGTTTGCCTGAATGGCTGTGCCTAGGGAATTACTCAACAGAAATAGAGTTCTTAATTCTATCTGGAAATTGTTTTATTTTGGCCTAGAATGTTCCCTTGCCTGTTGAAGGAGGTAAGGGATAAGAATGGCCATACTAGGTCAGACCAATTGTCCATCTGCCTTCTGACAGTGGCCAGTGCAAGGTGCTGCAGAGGGAATGAACAGACCAGGGCATTTATCGAGTGATCATCCCCTGTCATCCAGGCCCAGCTTCTTCTATTTACAGGGATGCTCAGAGCATGGGGTTGCATCCCTGACCATCTTTTCTAGTAGCCATTGATGGACCTATTCTCCATTAACTTACCTAATTCTTTTTTCAACCCAGTTATACTTTCAGCCTTCACGACATTCCATGGCAATGAATTCCACAGGTTGACTGTGCATTGGGTGAAGAAGTACGTCCTTCTGTATGTTTTAAGCCTGCTGCCTATTCATTTCATTGATTGTTCTCTGGTTCTTGTGTTATGTGACGAGGTAAATAACTCTACCCTGATTCACTTTCTCCTCACCATTCATGATTTTATAGACCTTAGTCATATGCCCACTTATTTGTCCCTCTTTTCTAAGCTGAACAGTCCCAGTGTTTTTACTGTCCTCATATGGAAGTTTTCTTTGTTCCCTTCGCTATACTCTCCATTTCTCATATATATATTTTTTTGAGATGGGGCAACTGGAACAGCATGCACTATTCAAGTTTAATATAATGACATTATGATATTTTCTGTCTTCTTATCTATCCCTTTCCCAGTTGTTCCTAACATTCTATTAGCTTCTTTAACTGCTACAGCACATCGAGCAGATGTTTTCAGAGAACTATTCACAATGACTCCAAGATATATTTCTTGAGTGGTAACAGATAATATAGATCCCATCATTCTGTCTATATACTTGAGATTATGTTTTCCAATGTACATGACTTTGGAATTATGAACACTGAATCTCATCTTCCATTTTCTTGCCCATTCACCCAGTTTTAGTGATATTCCTTTTTAACTCTTGGCAGTCACCTTTGGTCTTAACTATTTTGCGTAATTTTGTATTGTCTGCAGACTTTGCCACTTCACTGTTTACCCCTTTTTCCAAATGATTTATTCATGGGCAGTGGGTGAATGTGCTGTTGGGGGAGGCTAGTCCCCCCCGACTCCCCCTCTGCCTGAGGCCACATCCCTTTCCTTCTGCCCCTCCTTGCCTGCCAGAGCCCAGAGTGCAACCTCCTCCCTCCCTGTGCCATGTGCTTCCAGTGCCGGGCAAGCAGCACGGTCGGAGCATTCCTGGCCCCAGTGCACTGGGCGGGCAGCACAGCCAGAGTGCCCCAGCCCCAGTGCTGGGTAGGTGGGCAGAGCAGCTGCAGCAACCACAATTCTGGAGCGCCCCAAGCCCCGGAGCGCTGGGTGGGCAGTGCGGTTCCAGAGCCCCCAACACTGGGCAGATGAATGGCAGTGCGGCCCCAGCGGCCCCAGCCCTGGACCTTGTGTGCACCAGCCCCAGCCTCTTGGCCACAGAAGAGCGGGAAGGGAACTGGAAGCAGGCAGAAGGGAGCTTCGGTACGGAGCATGGGCAGGGTCATGCAAGGCTTTTTGGGGAGGCTTTTTGGGCAGCCTTCCTCTGCTTATGCTACCCGTCGCCCATGCATTCATGAATATGTTCAACAGCACAGATGCCAGTACAGATCCTTGGGGGACACTAGTATTTACCACTCTCCATTCTGAAAACTGACCATTATTGTTGCTCTTTGTTTCCTATCTTTTAACCACTCACTGATGCATGAGAGGACCTTCCCTCTTATCCCATAACTCTTTTCTTCACTTAAGATCCTTTTTCAAAGTCTTTCTGAAAGCCAGGTAGCACTATATCCACTGGATCACCCTTGTCCATGCGTTCATTGACTCCCTCAAAGAATTCTAATAGATTGGTGAGGCATGATTTCCGTTACAAAAGCTATGTTGTCTCATTTCTAACATACTGTGTTCACCTATGTGTCGAATAATTCTGTTCTTTACTATAGTTTCAACCATTTTGCCTGGTACTGAAGTTAGGGTTACTGGCCTGTAATTGCCATGATCGTCTTTTACATAGAGTGCCACTCCTGCACCAGTGTGACCTACGCTGTCATTCCTATATATTTTATACTCTGGTGTTACGATATCCCATTAATTGTCATCATTCCACCAAGTTTATGGGATGCCGGGTATATCGTTAGCCTCATTTAATACCAGGCACTCATGTTCACCTATCTTAGTATTTAGACTTCTAGCCCAGTAGAGAATTGGCCACTATTTTAGAAAGAGGGTGTCATAAACGGATAGATAAGAGTTAATGGAACAGAAGTACTTCATATCTCTTTTGCCTGTAAAGGGTTAACAAGATCAGTGAGCCAGGCTATCACCTGACCAGAGGACCAATCAGGGGACAGGATACTTTCAAATCTTGAGGGAGGGAAGTTTTTGTGTGTGCTATTAGTTTTTGGTTGTTGTTCTCTCTGGGTTCTGAGAGTGACCAGATGTGCAACCAGGTTTCTCTCCAATCTCTCTGATACAGGTTCTTCTAGATTCAAAATAGTAAGTACTAGGTAGATAAGGCGAGTTAGGCTTATGTTTGTTTTCTTTATTTGCGAATTTGTATTTGGCGGAAAGGAGTTCAAATTTGTATTTTGCTAAAAGGATTTTAATTTGTGCTTGTATACTTAGGCTGGGAGGGTATTCCCAGTGTCTATAGCTGAAAGACACTGTAACATATTCCATCTTAAATTTACAAAGATAATTTTTACTGTTTTTGTTTTCTTTAATTAAAAGCTTTTCTTGTTTAAGAACCTGATTGTTTTTTTTTTATTCTGGTGAGACCCCAGGGGACTGGGTCTGGATCCACCAGGGAATTGGTGGGGAGAAAGGAAGGAAGGGGGAGAGAGAGGTTAATTTCTCTCTGTGTTAGGATTACTTTCTCTCTCAGGGAGAGTCTGGGAGGGGGAGAGAGAAGGAGGAGGGAAGGTGAATTTTCCTCTCTGTTTTGAGATTCAAGGAGTTTGAATCACAGTGATCTTCCAGGGTAATCCAGGGAGGGGAAGCCTGGGAGAGGCAACGGTGAGGGAAAGGGTTTACTTTCCTTGTGTTAAGATCCAGAGGGTCTGGGTCTTGGGGGGTCCCCGGGCAAGGTTTTGGGGGGATCAGAGTGTACCAGGCACTGGAATTCCTGGTTGGTGGCAGCGCTACAAGTACTAAGCTGGTAATTGAGCTTAGAGGAATTCATGCTGGTACCCCATCTTTTGGATGCTAAGGTTCAGAGTGGGGGTTTATACCATGACAGAGGGCAAAGGGAACATAATGGGAACTAAAAAGAAGATGTAGTGAAAAGGGTGATGTTTGCTCAGGCCCCAATTCATCAAAGCACTTAGGCAAGAGAGTTTAAATCCCATAGAAGTCAATGGGCCTTAAGCACATGGCTAAAGCTGAGCTTTTGAAAGCTTCGTAAGGGACTTGGAAGCCGAATTCCCATCTAAATGAATATACTGCCTTGAAAATCTCAGCGAAAGGGTAAAATTTTCAGAAACACCTCAGTGACTTGGGGTAGATTTTCAGAGGCACAAAGGGAGATTAGGTGCCCCACGCCTAAAAAAGTCAGTGGGAGTTAAGCTTCAAAGATTGTCAAAGACACAAACAGGAATTGGGTAGCTAAGGTCCCATTTTTCATGTGCTTAAGTCACTTGAGAGTTTTTGGGTATGGCTACACTGGAGCTGGATGTGTCATTTCTGGCCAGAGAAGTACCCGTGCTAACTCTGATTGAGCTAGAATGCTAAAAAAAGAAGCCGTGGTGGTGTGAGTGATGGGAGGGGCTAGCCCAATACCACTGCTCACTCCCAGCAGCTACACTGCTATTTTCAGCGCACCAGCTCGACCAGAGCTAGCACAGGGTAAATTGCACCTGGCAGGTGGAGCTTAAATTCCTAAGTCACTTTTTAAAAGGGTGTTTTGTTGAATCAGGATCTTATTTGATAACAAATAAAGTAATGTCTCACTGCTACATATTTTTCCAGGTTAAAAAACCCCAACTTTTATTTACTCCTAAAAATCTGTCTGGTTTTGTCAATTATTTTTGAGACAGAATTTGCATCTCCACTTTCTGAAAGGTTTTAAACAAAATTTTCCCAAAATCTTTTTTATATTATTTTTATTATTTTATTTTAATGATATTTAACAGATGAAATGTGAAGTCTGACAGCCCTGCTGTGGGTATTGAGATTAAATACACAGTGTGAAGCTTATCCTGTCATGTGCATTCTCTCCTCTACTTGAAGGCGATGAATGCTGAAGAGTACCTTTAAAAAAACCAGCAACAGCAATTTCACAGAGGATTTGTTTTATTTCACAAGCGTTTAAAAGTGACATTTCTGTAATTAACTGTAAAAGTGTCCTACTGTACGGTGTCTTCAAAGGAAAGGACAAAAGCTGCTTGTCTGGGTATTAAAGCATAAAACAGCAGAATAGTTCTGAACCACTGTTTTCTCAATCTGTTTGTTCTCTGTGCTCTGGGATCAGATGAGCTGTGCTCTTTCTGCAGCAGCAACTTCGAGTTAGACAGATGAAGGGCACAGTCAAACATAACAGTGGTGAGAGCTCTCAGGATAAGAAGACATCTGTCAGGAGGAACATGTCGCTGGAACATGTGTTGGTTTAGGATTGCTTTTCCCCTTTGTACAATTCAGCTTGGAGTATAGCAACTGCCTGGGTTCTCTGTCCTCCTTCGCATCAGTAATGAAGATGGTAATTCTTATTTATTGGCTGAGGATTTCACCAATGATTTTGGGCACCCAACATGAGCCCACTTGTCAGAAAGTGTCCAATACTCATGCACTGAAAATCAGGCCTCTTTAATGTATGTGGATCTGAACACCAAAAAGTAAAGGGGACACAAATTATGTCACTTTTGAAAATCTCTGCTCTTATGGATGGGATTTCAAAAGCAGCCATTGTTGAACCGACTTTGGTCGCATTTGAAGTCCATGGAACTGCTTACCTGTGTGAAGTTACTTGTGCGTGTGATGTGGTTGTATGATAAGGGCTTAAGACAAGAAGCAATGGAAGGCAAGAATGTGGAGATGATAGAGGCAAAGACAAGGGGGCAGGCATGGCAAGACAGGACAAGGGAGGGCGTTCAAGATGAAAGGATAATATGAAAAAACATGCAGAGGCAGTTGTGGTATTTAGCACTTAGGAGTGTCATCACTGTCCGTGATCAGACACTGAACTAACATGAACTAGTTAATGAGACCTCACAGATGCTAATCCCTGAGGGGCAGGGATTGTCTGTATTTTACCTCTGTTCAGCACCCAGCGCAATGGGGCCCTGATCCCAATTTGGGACTTTGAATGCTCCCATAAATATTTGTTGTTGCTAATAGCCCTGCGAGAGAGTTGAGGAAATATTGCAATTCCCACATTAACAGATAGGGAGACTTGCTCAAGACCACATAGGGAGTCAGTGGCAGATCCAGGGTTACAATTTAGGAGGTTCACATTCATTCCGTTACACAATTCAGAGTGTACTGCTAACTCTCTGTTTCAGGATCTGAGGGGATTGCAGGCACGTGGCTTATTTCTCACTTTTCACATTCTGTTTCCTGTAGCTTTTTGCCTAGCTAGAGGCCCTGCAGCTACCAATCTGATTTTCCTATCTCATGCCTGGGATGCTTGAGGACCCACATGCATTGGGCACCCAGCTTTGTATTCATACTTAACGGTTACTGCCTTCTGAAGAAAGTGTGCACATCTCCTGGGGCATCTAGCCCGGGGTTGGGTTGGATGGCCAACAAGATCCTGCTGCTTTTAATACCCCCACTGCAGTCTGGCCAGTAAACAGAATGTATTTCCATGCAGGCAAATGACCTTTTCACTGTGTACTTGCTGCAGAGTTTGAGTCATTTCTCCTTTTAAAAGGCTGACTGCCCACCCCAGATTAGTAGATTGTAGGCTCTTCATGGCACCGGCTGTGTTTGGGAAGCACTTAACACAAGATGGGCATTGTTACCATCTAAATAATAGCTCATCATACTTAGCACATGTGTGGTTTTCTGGGGTTCACCTGGTTTACCTTAGCATGCTGCGAAGTGGCTTTTACTGCTCTCTCACAACTAGGAGAGAATTCAGACATAGGGGCTGTGCAAATTAAAGGCTCATTTGTGAGCCCTGCGACACAGAGCTCTTTTACTTCCCTCTATGGGCTACTTGGATCGCCAGAGCTTGCACGAGAGAGCGAGAGCAAGCATTGCCAGGTTGTTACTTCCCCTCCTGTGCAAGGGGCAGTGAGTGGATGGGAAGGGATGGCTAGAGGGAGGAGCATTGGATCTACTCCAACTCTACACCAATCCACCCGCTAGCGCACCAAAGATGATGTAGAGGGTGATCTGCAGGAGCAAAAAGGACAGAACAGATTACTTCCCCGCTGAAGCAGAGAAGAAGCAGATTGCTGTTCTTGGAGTTTGCAAATATTCAGTTCTTGGCTGGCTGGGCAGATTAGCAGTGAGCTAAAGTTGACCTATTCATAGCAGTGGGCCTATCTTTTTAACGTTTTATAGAGCCGGGAGAACTGAGTGGATAGCTGGCCACATTTCCCTCTTATCATTAGGAATTCCCTTTGTTCCCAAACTGATGTCTCGTGGTGCAACTCAAGGATACTGCAAGTAAGGCTAATACTATTGCCCCTCTGTTTTACAAGGAAATAGCTTGAGTGCATAGGTATGGCAGTGGAAGGCTAAGTAATTTATCAGAATGAATGAATCAGTTAATTGCTGGTGAAAGCCAAGGGAAGATGATATTATTGCTGTTGTAATACAAGCTAGAAATTGAATGCCTTGTTTTTAAACAGGGCCCAGACCCAAATTCTCTGATCCATTCACCTTGGAAATTTGGGTGTGTTTGTCTCCAGATCTGTACCTGGCCTTTATGGCTGGCTTCTTGTAAAAGGCTGAGCCAAACCCACTGGAATAAGACATTTCCAAACTTTCCTGATTGCTTAATAACTTAGATTGGTTAATAATTAAATCACTCAGTGGTTTGAACATGTGCTGACTCTTCTTTCACTTGAGCTGCTTTTACCCAGCTGTAATGCGACTGACTTCAGGAGAGTTACTCCTGTTTCCCATTGAAGTAACTGGGATCAGAATCAGGTGTTTAGCTTTTAATTCCTAATAGGACACTTGGGGACACTTGTTATTGCAGAAATTAATTTTTGTTGTGATCTTATCACAGAATTTAGGCTCAGATCCTCAAAGGTATTTAGGTGCCTAACTCTCATTGATTTCAACAGAGATTAGGTGCCTAAATACCTTTGAGCAGTGATGCTCAGACCTCAGTGGTTCAGGAGCCAAATTAGCAATCAACGTTACCCAAAAGAGAGACAGTAGTGTGAATTCATTGCTTCATTTACTATTTTATATATAATATATTAATCTCACAGCAAAAAGACTTACCAAGTATAATTATTTTATCAACTACGTTTGGTTAATAATACAGTAAAAGCCTCCTGATTGGTTAGTAACTTAGACTGGTTTTAATATGTGCTACAAAGAGTGGCAGGAGACACATTAAAGAGCCGTTTATGGCTTGTGAGCCTCAGTCTGAGTATCACTGCCTTTGAGGATCTGGGCCCAAACGACTATTCTTTGATTTAAGGCTTCAATCTCTCATTTTGTATAAGAGTCTTATTTTTGTGTCACCCATAACAGCTGACAAACCGCCACCACGTTTTTCTTCCGAGTACCACTAATCTCAGGGAGCCGGAAAACATATCATCTGTGCGATTATAGCAGATTGTTGTAAAACTTCACTGCTAGGTTACTGTAAATGGTGAATCAATCCATCACAACTGAACCTTCCTCACCAGTGGAAAAGGTTGCTTTATGAAAAGGGGCTATAATACAACTAAGCCAAATGCTGGAAACATGATCAACTCCTCAATTAATCTGATTTGATCAATAGCCGCTGTGTGGAACATTTGTTCCTGTTCTGCATGCTGTTGCATACTGCAGTGGAACTATTTATGGGCCCGGCTCCAACTGGATTGATGGACGATTATGAACCAACGGTGGATTCAATTACAGTCTGAGATCACTGCAAAAACTGCGGCAAATTGCAATCACTGCTAAACACCCTTAGCACGAGAGCCATGCAGTCTGAATTCACCCCAGCAGCCGGAAATTCTTGAGCCATGAGGAAACATACTGCAGGGGTTAAAGGCATCCTTACCCAGATTCTTATTTTTCCCTCTTAAGACTTTCATCGTTGCTTTTGATCTATAGTACCAGGGCTCCTGCACCATCGCAGGCTCCTTCTCTATCACTTCATTAGCTTCAATGCAATAAGAGAAGCAAAATCACACCATTGCCACCCACAAGCTGCACTGATGGCTCATTTATATCAGGATCCAGTTCACATTTGCCCTCCTCTGGCCAGATTGCCCCCTCCCATAAAAAAAAAATCCATTGGGCAAATTGTCTTGAGGTTCATCTTGCAGGGCATACGTGGATTCCAAATTCAGAAGGGACCGCAGTGATCACCTAGCTTAACCTCCTATATAACCCAGACCATTCAAACAGTAAGGGTTTTCTGAGGGGCATTCCTTCTAGTGAATCGAGTGCCAGTGGACTTGACAAAGGGGGAATAACTTCTGACCCTGTGGAGCCAGGAGATATATAGAGAAAGGGCCTTCTTCCTCCAGCTCTGATTGGAAACTTGCTTTATAGCTAAAGGATTGTGATTGGGTGAAGGGTTTGTTCCAGGCTGTGTGCATAACTGTATTTTTTTTAAATGTGCCACAGATGGGTGCTTCTGTATATGGAATGTGCACAGAAACTCACTCTGGGGGAACGTTAGCAGGAGCAAAGAGGTGCTTGCACCAGTGTTTGTGAATGAGAAGGGCTGTGAATGAGGTCAGTGCAAGCTCTATTTTGAGCTGGAAGGAATGTTGGCAGAGTGTTGGTCCTGTCTTTTCCCCAGGTGTATCTGGGACACAGAGCTGTGTTTTTGTTTTGTCTTTTACCCATGAAGGAAGCTGTTGAAAGTGAAGCTGTATTATAATGCAGTGATGCTCTTTGACCACAGGAGTGGCGGTGTTTGCCACAGACCTGAGCTATATTACCACAGTGGAAGGGAAAGACAGTCCTGGACTTGCATGCCCAGACTCAAGGGCCCACGATGCTAATTAACTGAGCCATACTGGAGAGGGCTCATCCTTGATGCAGTTTCCCTGCCCCTCCTTTACCCCTGACAACCATCAACACATGCTCTGTGTTCGTGACACGGCCACACTCTGTTCCTCAGTTAGTTGGAGAGGATGCTGTATGCAAACACATTCCTTGCCCCACCAAAACGGTCACACAGGTTTCCTACCACTCTCTCAGCCAATCTGCCTTTGCTATGCCAGTGAAAGTAATCCAGATTTCCTACCTGGACTTGCACAGCATCAGCCCAGGCTGACTGAAATGATGCAATTTCTACGGTAATATATTTCCCCTTTTTAGTGGAAGGCAGTGCTGTGTTGTGGGCTAGCACCCCCTAGGCAATTAAACTAGCTACTGTAGGATCTTGCATAAAATCGCTTGTTTTAAATCAGTTCTAAAGTCAGACCATGGCCAGGCCTGAATTCCCTTATCTTGGTAGCTTGAGAAGGAAAAGGAGCCTCAAACTAATTATAAATCCATATATTTGAGAAGGATGCACTTCTACCAACCTTCCAAATTGTTAGAGAACACAGATGTGGTCCTCTGAGAGGAGGTGCTAAATGGGGATATGTCTTATCAGTGGTAAAAAATGTGCCCATTCTTTCCAAAGAAACATACTGTCATATCCTAGTTAGTGGAAGCCTTTAATTAATATATCAAGACACTTGTTAAGGTCAAACACAACCAGATTTAATAGATAGTGTGGGACTTTGATCATCCACTCAGAGTTAATTAAACTCCCACTGACTCCTACTTTCAGCTGTTGCAAAGGGTGCAACACTGCTGTAAATCGGCATAATCCATTGATTTTACGCCAACTGAGAATCTGGGCTCTGTAAGTGATCTTTCTAGAACATCTCCCCTTCAAAAACAGCTAATGCAAGGTACTGGCTAGATTCAGAAACAAGGGGGGAAAAACAAACAAACAATTTCTGTTTAAGAGGTTTAAATGAGAAACTTTTGGGATTAGCTGATAAAGTCAACCCCCAGATTTGTTTTCACTTTCTAAAATTTAAATGAGCTGCTCTTGGAGATCTAAATAGACATCATCATAAACCAGCAACACTAAACACAACTACCATTCGCTTCAGTGATGAATATAACCCTACCAAATTCACAGGCATAAAGAATGCGTCACAGACTGTGAAATCTGGTCTACCCCCATGAAATCTGGTCTTTTGTGTGCTTTTACCCTATATGATACAGATTTCACGGGGATGACCAGGGTTTCTCAAATTGAGGGTCCTGACCCAAAAGGGAGTTGCAGGGGGGTCACAAGATTATTTTATGGGGGTTACAGTATTGCCACCCTTACTTCTGCGCTGCCTTCAGAGCTGGGCAGACGGAGAGGGTGGCTGTTGCCCAGGTACCCAGCTCTGAAGGCAGTGCCCCACCAGCAGCAGCACAGAAGTAAGGGTGGCAATACCATACCATGTCATCCTTACTTCTGTGCTGCTGCCTGCAGAGCTGGGCAGATGGAGAGTGGCGGCTGCTGACTGGGAACTGAGCTCTGCAGGCAGCAGTGCAGAACCATATCATAGAATCATAGAATATCAGGGTTGGATGGGACCTCAGGAGGTATCTAGTCCAACCCCCTGCTCAAAGCAGGACCAATTCCCAACTAAATCATCCCAGCCTGACCTTTGTCAAGCCTGACCTTCCTCCTCTGAGGAAGGAGATTCCATCACCTCCCTAGGTAACCCATTCCAGTGCTTCACTACCGTCCTAGTGAAAAAGTTTTTCCTAATATCCAACCTAGACCTCCCCCACTGCAACTTGGGCCCGTTACTATTATCTGCTACTGTTATCCGCCATCACTGAGGACAGTCTAGATTCATCCTTTTTTAAACCCCCTTTCAGGTAGTTGAAAGCAGCTATCAAATACCCCCTCATTCTTCTCTTCTGCAGACTAAACAATCCCAGTTCCCTCAGCCTCTCCTCATAAGTTGTGCTCCAGGCCCCTAATCATTTTTGTTGCCCTCCGCTGGACTCTTTCCAATTTTCCCACATCCTTCTTGTAGTGTGGGGCCCAAAACTGGACACAGTACTCCAGATGAGACCTCACCAATATTGAACAGAGGGAAATGATCACATCCCTCTATCTGCTGGCAATGACCCTACTTATACAGTCCCAGATGTCGTTAGCCTTCTTGGCAACAAGGGCACACTGTTGACTCATATCCAGCTTCTCGTCCACTGTAACCCCTAGGTCCTTTTCTGCAGAACTGCTGCCTAGCCATTCAGTTCCTAATCTGTAGCAGTACATGGCATTCTTCCGTCCTAAGTGCAGGACTCCTGGCCAGCAGCTGCCGTTCTCCAGCTGCCCAGCTCTGAAGGCAGCACCATCGACAACAGCAGTGCAGAAGTAAGGGTAGCAGTACCACAGTCCCCCCTACAATAACCTTGCGACCCCCCCGCCCAAACTCCTTTTGGGTCAGGACCCCTACAGTTACAACATCGTGATAGTTCAGATTTAAATAGTTAAAATCATGAAACTTACGATTTTTAAAAATCCTATGGCTGTGAAATTGACCAAAATGGACTGTGAATTTGGTTGGGCCTTAGTGATGGAGCTCAACTATAATAGTTTATTGTCCTGAACCTACACTGCCTTCTGCAGTTATTTGCCCCAGAGCAAAGTGAGTCAGAATTTTGCACAGGTATAGATGATTGCACAAGGCGCAATGGAGAAACAGGCCTTACGATTCCCCTCTATTCTGGGGTCTAGGATGCTCTTTGACACCATGTCAGGTAACATTTAAAAACCTTTCTATAGACAGAGTAGGTTGTATTTTAATACATGTTAATTGGTCAGGGCAGACCCTAGGCTCCTGTAAGCAATTACCTCAGACAGCCAGCACAGGTTAAGTACAACATGCCCTATTCACACAAGGGCTTTAAAACATTAGCAATAAATAAATAAATAAATAAAATACCCCAACACCTTTTATTCTAGTTTAGGTATAATGTATTGCTAGGAGATCTTCCACTATCCCTTTCTGTCAGCTCTGGTGCACTGGGCTTTTAATTAGATACACATTGGTGTTAATTGGCAGGCCAGATTCCCCTCTGCCTTATGCAGTCCTTCACACCTGTGTCCAGTGGGTGTCAAGTGCTCCCAGAATGATCTCACAAGGGGCAGCGGACTGGAGAATCAGCTTCTGATGTCACTCAGCCTTCAGGCTTTGTCCTGTCCCTCTAGGGGCTGCTGGGCTCTTCCAAAGGCAGCTGCAGCCCTGGATTGTGCCTTTGTCTTATTCTTAATTATAAACCTAATTAGGGAGACTCTTTGCCACCCTCCCACATGGGTTTATGTGGGTCTTCTAGAAGCTCTTGCTCTTTGCAGCCCAAGCCTTTGGCTCCAGGGACATCCGGGGCTTTCTTCTTTTTGAGTGGAGTCTGCTCGGCAATGAAATTCCTTACAAACAACTGGTCAGCCTGCAGTTTCTCTAGTAGCTGCTGCCTGGGAAGGGAGAGTGGCTTGCAAATATGTTTGCTTTTTTGTTTAAACCATCTCAGTTATTTTTGCTAGAGAAAACAGTTACATTTTATGCTCGGCAGAATATGGAGAATTTTCTTGAAAATCTGTTTTCATGCATGCATGTAACTGTGAATATTCTGCCATTTTTGTAGGCTTTCTCAGCATTAAGGGGTGCAGATTGGCGTTGGTGGACTATGGCAGAACTGAATAGACTGGGAAAGATGGTCTAAGCCTCCCCCAAGCTGAGGCTTCCAGATCTTGTGATTGCACTCCCATTGATATACATGAGTAATTTCAGAGGTCATGCACTTCTAAAGGACCCCATATTTTCACAACTCCAACCTCCCAGGAAATATACAAGCAAGACTCAGTCCCTGATTTAATCTGGGCCATGGCTGATGTTAACCCATCCCTGAAAATTAGGGCTGGGTTTTTCTACTGACCTGACTATGTGTAGTCATGTACTCTGATGCAAAGAGAGTGCAGAACAGCACCGGGGTAACCTGGCAGCCTATGGCACCTGCTGCACGGTAGTGTAAATTGCTACACAAACTTCAGGGCCATGGAGAATCAGGCTCTTGGAGTTCATATTGAGAAAATACGAAGGTTTAGAGTTTTATGTGGGGGAAGGCAGCTCATCTTTTTGCTACAACTCTTCTCTCCTAATCATATAGATAAGTAGAGAGATTATATGTGGGACTGTAAAGGCTGGAGAAGGTTTCACACTGGAACTTCTAAAACTAAGGACTCTAGCAAAATAGATGGTGTCTAATACCAGTTAACTTCCTAAAGTGAGACTCCTCCTTTCCCTAGGAATGGTCCCCTGTCACCATAAAGTGGGCTCCAGGCAGGATTCTATTTGTGGTCTTCACAGCTTCTGCACCTTTCAGAATGCTCCTAACTCTGAATAACGGACATTGGCCATCAGCTTTAAAGCAATTCTATTTCTTTCTGCTCTGCTTCTGCCTGCTTGTCCAGTAAAATCTCACTACTAGGGTCAGAGAGCAGCAGTCTCGCAACCTTCCTTCCAACGAGCCCCAGTTATTGCTATAATCTCGTTCATTTGGAACCCGAACCCAGTCCATGTAAGAGAGGTCATGTGGCCATTCTCCAGGCTGCGATGAAGAAGGGCGATGGTGGAGACACTGACTATCTGATAAAATGGTATTGCGTATCTGGAACATTATTATTTGGAGGCTTTGCAGAATTCAATTTTATTTTTAAATAATTTCAAGATGCCTCAATTTTTGTTTTTAAGCATTTGCTTTATTTTTATTAATTTTAAATGTTCAGAGTTGTGGGGTATCATGGGGGTCAGACGGGGTGCTGGTTGGACAATAACTATTAAATGACAGTAGATGTCGAGATTCAAAACGTTGAAGCTTTACAACCATTAAAACACAAATTGTCAACATCTTATGTCAAAATGTACAAAGTAAATAGCCTTAAATCAAACTCTAATAAGTTCTCAAGCCCAATTTTCCTTCGCCTCTGTGTAAATTTTGCTTATTTTAGTTAGCTTGTGTCTGTACAGTGAAATCAGCATTTATTAATATTTGCCATTAAAAATCTAATCCTTCCAAGCCTAATTATTTGTAATACAGCCAGACCTAGGGACTCTAACTGAGATCAGAGTCACTATGCTAGGAGCAGTACAAACACGTACTATGAGGCAGTCCCTGCCCCGAAGAGCGAACAGTTTTTACAAAGAGAGGAGTAACGCACATGGAGATGAAGTGGCTTGCTCAAAGTCACTCAGGAAGCCTGTAGCAGAGCAGGGTATTATAGCACCCAGATTGCCCGATGCTCATTCTAGTGCTGAAACCACAAGATCATCCTTTCTCAGTTTCTGGAAATGCTGCTGTTATCTAGGCAACACACTGAATCAGCTTGTGCCACCCGGTTAATTTATCTGAGGTTTCTCTTGTACCAAAGGAGTATGTTGTATCTACCAACTAATTGCTAGACACCAGCTGTGTTTGGTGGTTACATAGAGCTGTATGACCATGCTGGGTGTATGCATCTGACTCATTGTCTGTATAAGACATTTGCCTTAGCCAAGGCTCTGGTGGGGACCCTATGTGTTTTAAAGGCACAAGCCCCCTCACCTAACCCAAAAGGGCACCTCCCTTTAGCTAAGGTAGCTGTAGCAGGGCTGAGCTTGTCTCAACTGGAAATGGCTTTCAGCATAGCTCACGTTTGCCTCCCCTTTGGCAGTAGCAAGTGGAAGCTAATCCCGTCCTCGCTAGCTATGGTGCCTGTCACCTCATGGTCAGACACTTTAGCAGATTTAGCCAATTAGTGGAGGCGCCTGTCTGGTGATGGGACGTGGTCCATGTGTGTTCTGTGTATTACTGCAGCTAAGACTCAAAGACGGACTGCGGTGTGCCGTAGGCAATAGCTAGCAGGTAAGCCGAGCCAAGCTTCCCCACAGTCAGGCCAGTAGAAACAGTGAGAAGCTCATCTCAGCTGGAAGTGGCTCTCTGCCTATTTTAGAGACCACTGCCTTGTGAGACACGGGAACATTGTTTAGTGAATCTTACCATCAACATGGGCAGCGGGATTGCAAAGAGTTCCCAGGTCCCTTTTCAGAGTTCTCAGGCTGTTTGTAACTCCTGCAATGCTTGCTGCACTTACAGAGCGCACAGCCAGTCGCTCAGCAGTTTTCGCATGTGAATGGCACACTTATGAAAGGCATTGGCTTAACAGACTGAATCTCTGCTTATTGATCAGCAGCAGCACAGGGAATAGCAGTTCAAGCTTCCCTCAGATCATCCCACTCAGTGGGCCTGTATCTCCTCTGCAGAGACAACTCCTAGCCCAAAGAAGCCATTCAGGCTCTATTTCCTTGTTTGAATCTTTGGCCTCTTTGCTGAGGTTACTAACGTGGATGCTAATTGTGATAGTAGTTTCTGTGATGTCCATTAGGAAGTGGACTAAGCCCTGCAACTCCTTGAACCTGGGCTACTCCACAGCCATTGGATAATATACCTATTTTTCCTGGCTGTTCTAGGAACATCAACCTGCTCAGAGCCAATGGCAGGGCTAGACTTGGGTCCATTTGGGGTGACTGATTAACTCAATCCCTTTACCCATAATAATCTAATGCAGGAAAATCATGTCACAGACCCATTTGAAACCATTAATAACTATTATATCAATGCCTACTGGGGGCCCTGCTCATGAATTCCTTGAAGTGAATTCTCCTGTCTTGTTATTTCTGAAAGTATAGGAGAGTATAATAACCAGGCAAAGTGGAGGCAACAACACTACCATTCTGTTTTACACCCACTTTCAGTGCTGCTCACTCTCCTGGCTTTATTGTGCGTCTTGTGATAGTTGGGATTTTTCTCAAAGCCCCAGCTCCTGGAGTCATGTGATTTTGCAAGAATCTCAGCTTTCTTTCCTTGTAGTTAAAAAAAAAATGTTTCCACTCCTATTCGTTGAGGAGAAAATCTTGAAAACATGAACCTGTGAGTCCCAGAAACTAGAAGTCAGATAAAAAAGAACCCCCAAAAGCATTTATTTTTAAGAACTCATGATTTTTAAGCCATTCCCATGATAGCCGAACTCTTGGGGTTGGCAATACTGAACTTTGCACTCATTGGGCCAAATCCTCAGCCTGTGTAAATCAGAGTAGCTCTAGTAACTTTGCATCTGCTGATGAGCTGGCTCAGCCTAAGTAGAGGTGCAAATAATTACACCAGGTTCCAGGCAATGGAGAATCAGGCCGCTTGTGCACTCCAGTTGTCCACTGACGTTTTTTGGAGTTCTGCATGAGCTCGGCTTGCAGATGTCACTATAGATCGACCAGGCTCACTCATCCAGGGTTAAATGTGTCGATTGATTCGACAGAAAATAATGGTGTCTGAAATCAGGACGAATTAAAGTGAAGGTATATAGGCATGTGCATAGGGCCCTGACTCTGGGAGTCCCATGATGAGAATAGAATATCTTGTGTGTGTGTGACAGCGATTTTGATGAAAGCTAAGTACTCTGGTGAATCAGAACCTAAATCAGGATTAACTCCATTGAACTCAAAGGATTTACACTGGCGTAAATGAGAGTGGAGTCAGGCCTAGTTAGTGCTGCTCCTCCAATTCTTGTGTTCCCTGGGAACATGTTTCTTTTCACTAATAATGCCAGTCATCATTGTACTTCTCAACTCTCCTGTACTCCCAGAGATAAGTGTGATGACGAAGACGCTAGTTCTCCATTGGGATCTAGTGGTGCTGCTGCCTGCTTCAGAGCCTCAATTAAGTGAATGCAACTGCATGAAGCGGGGGTCTGTACCAGTGGATCCTGAAGCAGAATTGGGGTCTCACTTAGGCCTGGTCTACACTACGAGTTTATATCAAATTTAGCAGCATTAAATCGCATTAACCCTGCACCCGTCCACACAACGAAGCCCTTTATATCGATATAAAGGGCTCTTAATCCTGGTATCTGTACTCCTCCCCGACGAGAGGAGTAGCGCTGAAATCAGTATTGCCATTTCGGATTAGGGTTAGTGTGGCCGCAATTTGACGGTATTGGCCTCCGGGCGCCATCCCACAGTGCACCATTGTGACCGCTCTGGACAGCAATCTGAATTCGGATACACTGGCTTGGTAGACAGGAAAAGCCTTGCAAACTTTTGAATTTCTTTTCCTGTTTGCCCAGCATGGAGCGCCGATCAGCACGGGTGACCATGCAGTCCCAGAATCAAAGAAGAGCTCCAGCATGAACTGTATAGGAGATACCGAAGCTGATCTCTGTATGGGGAGATGAATATGTTCTATCAGAACTCCGTTCCAAAAGATGAAATGCCAAAGCATTTGAAAAAATCTCCACGGCTATGATAGGCAGAGGCCACAATAGTGACACAGCACAGTGCTGCATGAAACTTAAGGAGCTGAGACAAGTGTAATGGAAAGCCAAAGAATAAAATGAATGCTCATGGAGGGAGACTGAGGACTCTAGCTATCCCACAGTTCCCACACTCTCCGAAAACCATTTGCATTCTTGGCTGAGCTCCCAATGCCTGAAGGGTCAAAAACATTGTCGCGGGTGGTTCAGGGTATATGTTGTCAGCCCCCACCCCGTGAAAGAAAAGGGGAAAAAATTGTTTCTCGACTTTTTCCAATGTCACCATATGTCTACTGGATGCTGCTGGCAGACACGGTGCTGCTGCGCTACACAGTGGCATCCCCTTCCCTTCCTGATGGCAAGCGGTGCAATATGACTTATATCCATCATCATCATCATCTCATGAGTGCTCCTGGCTGGCCTCGGTGAGGTCGGCTGGGGGTGCCTGGGCAAAAATGAGAGTGACTCCCAGTTATTCCCTACTTTAAGCTTTGTCTAACGGAGATTCAGTCCTGCCCGGAATATCATAGCAGCTGGAGGCTGCCTTCCCCCCCTGTCTTTTATCTCTGCTTGCAGAGTCAATAATGTCAGTGTTGTTTCTTATTCATGCATTCTTTATTACTTGATCACACAAATAGGGGGATAACTGCCATGGTAGCCCAGGAGGGGTGGGGGAGGAGGGAAGCAACGGGTGGGATTGTTGCAGGGGCACCCCTAGAATGGAATGCAGCTCATCATTTCTGTGGGATGTCTGGGGTTCTGACCCGGAGTGGCTGTTTGTCTCTCTGGTTCTTTAGTAGGCTTGCCTGATATTCTAGGCAGGACTGACTCTCTATTAGACAAAACTTAAAGAAGAGAATGACCTGGGGAGTCATTCCTATTTTTGTCCATGCACCCCCGGCCAACCTCACCGAGGCCAGTCAGGAGCACCCATGAAAGCAGCAGATGGTACAATATGACTGGTAATTGTCTCTGCTAACTTGCAAAGGTAAGGGAATGCTGCTGTGTAGTACTGCAGTACCGCTTCTGTCAGCAGCATCCAGTAGACATACAGTGACAGTGAAAAAAGGCTACACGGGCTCCATGGTTGCCGTGCTATGGTGTCTGCCAGGGCAATCCAGGGAAAAAGGGCGCGAAATGATTGTCAGCCCTTGCTTTCAAGGAGGGAGGATTGTCTGACGACATTTACCCAGAATCACCCGCGACACTGTTTTTGCCCCATCATGCATTGGGATCTCAACCCAGAATTCCAATGGGCGGGGGAGACTGCGGGAACTATGGGATAGCTACGGGATAGCTACCCACAGTGCAACGCTCCGGAAATCGATGCTAGCCTCGGTACATGGACGCACACCGCTGAATTAATGTGCTTAGTGTGGCCGCATGCACTCGACTTTATACAATCTGTTTCCAAAAACCGGTTTATGTAAAATTGGAATAATCCTGTAGTGCAGACATACCCTTATATAACATCAGTGGGAAAACAACAGTAGACTTCAATAACATCCAATTAGTAACACAGGAAAGAAGATTTACTCTAATCATCTAGGCCCTTTCAACTAGACTCCTACCTATTTCTTCAGTTAGTGCTATTGGTTTTAGGTCTCTGCCCTTAATGTTTTGAGGGTTATAATCATTTTCAAGAAATCAGGACTCAGAGTTTCTGAAATCAGTGTTGAAGGAGCAGAAGAAGGAATTTTAAAAAATAAAGTATGGTAACCAGAGGCTAAACTGTGCCATCAGAATTCCTTATTAAATGTAGCAATTGGCATATTATGGTCCCAGGATAACCAAGTAATTACATTCTTCACTATTCCCCCGCTTAGGGGTATGTTTTCCCAACAGAAATCCCATTCCCATCATGTGTGTGCAAAGGCAGGGAAGGAGAAAGAGTGAGATTAAGATGGGAACAGTCTTTCTCTAGGAAGTAAAGACATTTTCAAAGGAGTATTGTCAAGGTTGCCTGTTGTCATCCTTTGTTAGAACAATCAGAAGAATTCAGGGATTTGGGATGGAGGATGTTCATGGCAGCACAGGAAAAATCTTGCATGCATGTAGCAATTATTCTTGCCAGTTTAAGACAGCAGGCACTAATCCTGTTTCAAGATTTAAAGAGAACCGAACTCTTCTTATTTTTGCACAATTCAGTATTGGGTCATAGCCTGGCCTTTGCCTTTGTATATCTAATCTGTTAAGTTTCTTTTAATTTTCTTTTCAACGTGATAGCTGCTAGGGGGCAGATTTAGAGCAAATTTGATTAGTGTTATCAAATTGAAGAGAGTGGTATACAGTGGTTAAAAGAAACTAGGATTTAAAACTCATAGGTTATATTGCTAGCTCTATCATGCCATCTATCCCTTGGCAAACCATGGTTTGATGCTTAATTAAATATTTGTAAATGGTTTGGACATTCCTGGATGGAACAGACTAGAGAGATGAAAATTCTAAGCCATGTAATAGACATTCTTTCCCCCCAGCAAAATTTTTATTTCCATGTGTCACCAGGCTGTGTTGGCATATTTCCTGCTTAGAACTGACCCAAACAATGTATAAATTGGTTTGTGGTGATCCATTGTTTCAGTTAGTGGGATAAATTCAACCTCACTGGAGGGAGGTAAAACTCCCATTGAAGTCAATGGCTTTGGACCTGCTTATACCACAGCTGATTTTCCCCGGTGGTTATTAGTGATAGCAGAATTCACAAATGCATAAACATTATTTCCAGTGCCACGGGGTATTTTTTGAAGCAAAAAGCCAAATGAACTTGGCAAGTTTTAATTGTGAAATTTGCAAACCAGAATAGCAAACATTGTCTTTGTGCTCAGTCATAGCACTAAAACAATTGAACTCTATTGCCATCTACTGGAGGGAAAATTTCCCTCTTCTATAATCACCCCTGCCAATATTTTAACATGCCTTCCATGAAGATATGCCTTTTTGCCTGTGATATACCCCCACGTACCGGGATGTACACGTTTGCAGAGCAAAACAAACAGTTCTCCATACTCTTCTGCATTTTAGGAACAATATACAGGCTTGAGGCCTTAGCATCCATACTGTGTAGAAAGCCTCATAATTGCATGCCCGCTGTGTGTCGACTTAAATAAAATAAAGGTTAAAATGTCTTTCGAAGTTTGGCTCTTTAGCAGAATATTGACGTGCATCAATTTCCAGTCTCACCTTATATGCTAAGACTGTGGTAAGAGAGAGCTTCTATCTTTTTAAAAATAACACTTCTAGATTTTTAAGCTACTGCTGTAGGCAAATATACCGCACAATAGAAATATGAAAACACACACACACGAAAAGCAAATGATATACATACCATTATTTTTAATAAGGTTCTCCAAGAGGGTAAGCTGCACAATTCTAGCACCTCAACAGGGTGCTTTCAATACTGGGGATGAAATCATGATTCCCCTGAAGTCAATGACAAAACTCTCATTGACTTCTATTCAGGCTTTAACCCCTCATATATATTATGGCCAGAGCTGGTATCATTGTCTAGTTTTAAGATTTTGTGGCATTCCCAGTATAAGATCTTGTTTTCAGTTGCCTTTGTCAAACTTTAACTATTTGGGCTGATATTTTCCATGCCGGGTGACTGCCTCAGGTTTACCTTTGTTTGGAAAGCTTCAGCTAAAATAGTTCAGTCACATCAGAGAATTAATGGGGGGAGGGGGTGAGAGGAGGATGTTGCTTTGTTCATGCTAAAAACAAACCTCTTGCAACCTTTCCTTGTGAAGATCTAGCACCCCATGTTTTGGAGTAGGATTTCATTTGGCAGGGTAGTTGCTGTGGTGTCAGGGATATTCCATTCGTTGTTCCTGTGAAAAACCACTCACATTTGACCAAGCTATACCAGGACTTACCCTGTAATTGAGACTCTGGGGTGTGGCACTGGGCAAAGAACTGAATTCAGGGAGTCTCTCCTGGCCTCTCAGGGCTTCCCTGGCTGGGAGGAGAACTTTGAGTAATTCATTTAAGCTACAATACAGAAATGTATTTCCTGTGCCCCTCAGAAGCAGTGCAAAGGCTTGGAGGAGTTAGGAGTAATGGAGGAGCTAAGGGAGAGGACGGAGCCTGGGCGTGAACCTGGAGGGTTGTTGGATGTGGGTGGGAGAAGTAAGGAACAGGTTTTTTTTGCAGGGGAGGGATTGTTAGGTGGCTGGAGAGTCTCCCCTATGCAGACCCTGGCTGACCTCGGTCTGTCCCTTTGTCAGGCACATCTGATCCTATCCCCGTGTGTCCCTGCACCCCCACTCCCCATTCAGCCAGGCATATCTGTACATGTCCCTGGGTGGTCCTGCACCCTCACTCCCCATTCAGCCAGGCATATCTGTACATGTCCCTGGGTGGTCCTGCACCCTCACTCCCCATTCAGCCAGGCATATCTGTACATGTCCCTGGGCAGTCCTGCACCCCCACTCCCCATTCAGCCAGGCATAGCTGTCCCTGTCCCCATGTGGCCCTGCAACCCCATTCAGCCACCTCCTATCCCCATATGGCCCTGCACCCCTGCTCCTATCCAGTCCCTGGCTCATTATTGTCACCCTACTAGCTCCTGTGCCTCTGCCACAGTATGTCCTCCCCATTAGCCCTTCTGGACCCCAGTCTGTGTAACTCCCCCCAGCAGCCCCATGTTCCACTCCCTGTGTGCCCCCCCCCATCCCGTGCCTCCTCACCTGACCCCATGAGCAGGGAGCTATGAGGAAGGCAGCTTCTGCTCCCTACCTCTCTGCAGCTGGCTGCTCTGGCCAGTCAGCCAGCTGCCCTCTCTTCTGGCACCACATCTGCCCCTGGTGGGTGAAAGGTGTAATTGGAGCTTTCCTTCACCTCCCCATCAGAATCAATTATTGTGCCGGGGATGTTAATTCTGTGCTTGCACAGTGGCACAGAATTCCCCCAGGAATAGAACATATGAAGTGCTAAATAACACTCAGTGTTCTGAGAAATCAGGGCTTGAGCATCTCAGCGAGGCACCCAAAATTAATGGACACTTTTGAATGCTTTGAGTCTCTGTCTCAGTTACCCATCTGTGCAACAGGGATAATACCACTCACTCATCTCATGGGGGTGTTCTGAAGTTAAATATATTAATGTTTGTGAAGCTCTAAGATACTGTAGTGATTGTGCACCAGAGAAATCCCATCAGGAAATTAATAATTCTGTCTTCAGAGCCAGGGTTTGAATAGTGAGCAGTAAATAAGACCCGAAGTCATACATTGAACAATGAGAAAACAAAAAATCAAATTGCTGCTTATTCCATCCTGTGCACTGATTGAGGCAGGGGTCCTATGGAAAACTAGTATGTGACCATGTAATTGAGACTGTGTCATAATGCATACACAAAGGGGGCTGAATTAAGGGTGCACAGGCATTTCCTAACTTCTGAGTGTTTGACTCTGTAACCTTTATGTCCTTTAAACAAAGCTTTGTGTGTGTAATATGTAATTCATATTGGTAAATATATCAGTATGACTGTACAAAATTTAAGGCACAAAGTTGCTGTGGACCATATTAGTCTTAAGTGTTTTCAAAGAGAGTCAAGCTCCATCACCTAAAATATATTACATGATTGTGGTGCTGGTTTATAAATTAGTTTATCAAAGGAGCTATACCTTTGCTCGCATAATGGTATGATGCCTCACAAACGTTTCTCTAACCCTTATTCATGTGGTGCTAGAACATTGACCGCTGACTTATTGTCAGTATAGATTGCAATTTATGTGCCTATGAAAAGTTAAATGAAGCAAAGAATCCTGTGGCACCTTATAGACTAACAGACGTTTTGGAGCATTAGTCTATAAGGTGCCACAGGATTCTTTGCTGCTTTTACAGATCCAGACTAACACGGCTACCCCTCTGATACTTGAAAAGTTAACATAATGCTGAAATGGGAAATTAAACTAGATGGCCATGAGCAGCAATCGGAGGTCTGTCCCTCCCCAAGACGCTCCCTCTATCTTGATTTCACCTCTTTCATAATTGTGCTTGCTGCTTTCTAACAGCAGTGATAGTCTAAGATAGTCTAAGTCTAGTGATGGTTGCCTCTTGATGGGGGATTGGACAACCAAGGATGGTTCGTGGCTAACAATACTACATGCATTTTTCATGTTGAGAGTCCTGGTCATACATATAAGCTGAACACAAGTTAAGTTAGGATGGAGGCCAAGTGAAAACCAGTTGTGTTTTCTGAATGGGACATTCCACTTGATTTGTTGGTAAACTAACTTGTTGAAGTTTGTGTATCTGACCAGCACGCTCCTCAAGTAGCTTGTAGAGAAAACAGAAAAATATATTTTAAACAGCCTCCATTGCCCAGAGCGTGTACGTGTACGTGCACGCACACGCGCGCGCACACACACACACACACACACACACACACACACACACACACAGAGTTTTGGATTCTTATTGAGTAGAACCCATCATCAGCATGGACGCATGTCCCCTGGAATGGTGGTTGAAGCATGAAGGGACATATGAATCTGGCATGTAAATATCTTGTGATGCCGGCTACCACAGTGCCATGAGAACACCTGTTCTTACTGTCAGATGACATTGTAAACAAGAAACAGGCAGAATTATCTCCTGCAAATGTAAACAAACTTGTTTATCTGAGTGAGTGGCTTAACAAGAATTAGGACTGAGTGGACTTGCAGGCTCTAAAATTTGATATCGAATGCAGTTTTTTTGTACATAATTCTACATTTGTAAGTTCAATTTTCACGATAAAGAGATTGCACTACAGTACTTGTATTAGGTGAATTAAAATACTATTTCTGTTTTTTTATGGTGCAAATACTTGTAATCAAAAATAAATATAAAGTGAGCACTGTACACTTTGCATTCTGTGTTGTAATTGAAATCAGTATATTTGAAAATGTAGAAAACATCCAAACCTATTTAAATAAATGGTATTCTATTATTAACAGTGCGATTAATCACAGTTAATTTTTTTAATCGCTTGACAGCGAAAGCACTACTTTAAACTAGAATGGGAACAGGTGATTCAAATGGATGGATTCCCTTTAATAGAGTGCACAGTCTATAAAAAGCAATACTGCTTACAAGGGAGTTTTGCCAGAATAAAGACTAGTTCAGGCCTGGGTTTATGTGAAAGCCACAGGGGGTACAGAATACACAGAGCTGAAATGAGAGAGTCGTCTTAAGAATAAAATAAAACCCATGTTTTATTTGGTGGGGGTGGGGCGGCAGATGCTAAATAGACGGAGCGAGAGCAGTTCCATTCCCCCTTCACAAACAGGACAGAAAAGGCCAAGCTGGATAAGAGGCAAGCAAAACAAAGCCCCAGAACATTATTTATCACCAAGGAGAAAGGACCAACTACTCGGTTTTTGTATTCTCCAGTTTAGATTGCAAAAAGCAACAACCAGCAATCCTGCTTTGAGCAGGGGGTTGGAATAGATACCTCCTGAGGTCCCTTCCAACCCTGATATTCTATGGGCCTTATGGTTGCTGGAGCAAGCCAAACTAAACTGGGGAAAGAGGAGTTGGAGCTCAGCCATGCAAATCTCTTGTAAGCGGTAGTTGGGCCGCCAGTGGCAGTGACACGGGACTAGTATGCAGGTCCATGTGGGTACTGTATCTACAAACCAGCACTGTTACGGTCACAGTGTTGACAATCCTAAATGTTCAAAAACGAGTCAGATACCTTCTCCTCCCCCTAGCAAATCAGGACAGTAGTGTTGAAACCGTGAGATTCACAATATAAGTTTTGGATTCCTTTTTTATTTGCTTTCTGAGCCCTTCAGTCAAACTCAAGTCATGTTTTCAGGCTTTTTGACAAACCACGAGGGCTAAAAACTTTTCAAAATGAAACCTGAGATCTCTCAGCTACAGGAGCTGGGGCTTTAAGGAAAGCGAGACGTGAGATAATTGTGTGTTGGAAATGCCGTATTCAGAGGCTCGCAATAAAGCCAATATTTGATGGCTGTGACCAGGGAGCCACGGTGATGGGAGTTAGCTGGCAAAACTGACAAATTCACACACTTCTGTGAAGCAACAGGTGGACTTCTCTTTGCAGGCATTCATGTCATGTCTGCAGCAAGCTACAAACAGGTTCCATTTGGGTCTTTCTAATTGCGCCCACCACAGTAGAGTCTCAGCAGCTGCTGGCAAACGCTGCCCTGTCACGATACAATTATTGGGCATTACCAGTGAACAGGATTAAGAAAAAAGGACCTACAACTTGTGTGTTTCAGCATTTTATTAAACAGCTTTCAACCTAAGAGTTGTACACCATGTCCCCAGCTCTTTTCAAGTAGTACATGTCCAAGCACAACAGCATACATGCTGCTGGAAAACTCTGTGCAACAGGCTGCATGAACTCTTTTTTCTTTAATAGGAATTCTGTTTAACAGCAATCCAAAACACCAAGACGGGGTCTCAAATCAGTTGTCACTACAGGCAAGATGCAAGTTAACTTACAGTAGGCTTCAACTATAGCACTTCTCCAGAACTATTCAATTACTCAAATCCTCCTTCCTGGAGGTCCCTTTTTTTTTCTTTTTTGGTTATTCACCGCAGTGTTAAAAACTCAGAAACACTGCAGTGAGAGTCTTAGCTAGTCCAAATGAGCTTGATGCTTTTAACTGGGACACCCAGCAAACAGTTAATTAGCTCCACTGTGTTTCCAATTTTTCTAATTAGCTGTCCACACAATCAGTGCTGAAACCTTTAGTGAGAAAGTCAACGAAAGCACTGCCTGCAGTGGCAAAGGAGTCTGTACAGAATACAGTTTACGCTGCTTGCTCAGGCAGTTCACATAAGTGAGCTGGAGATGATTTTCTAAGAGAGATGCAGTCTTTAGGCTCTATTAGTGTTTCTAGCTACTCACTATCAGCAGCCTTGAACTATCAAAACCATTTCCACCTTTCTTCAGGCCTGGAGCAAGGTGAGGAATAGGAGGTCGCATCCAGCAGCCAATGGAAGAGCCAAGAAGCAGGTTCAGGAATCCAGCAGCTAATGGAGAGTGCTCCTTTACCAGAGCACATTCGTTAGCAGGACAAGTGTTTACTAGGACAGATCCTCAGCAGGTGTAAGTGAGTGAAGCTCCATCAATGGATTAATTCCAATTTACAGCCAACGAGGATCTAGTCCATTGACTGGACAAGGTATTCGATCAATACCAATTTGGGCAGATTTCCCAGCTACTTTTCAGATGGATTCTTGTTCATGTATCAGGCTACAATGAGTAGTAACAAGTGAGCCGAGTTACTAAGGTTCATGGAAGCTGATTAAAGAAGTAGGAGGTATTAAGAAGCCAGTAAAGCTACAAATATAACAGATTAAACACTAACAAAACTTACTGAAATCGGTTTCTTTTCCCACAACTTCTGTTTCCAGGCCTGGTTCACCAGGCTAACAGCTGCAACGTTACATATAATTTTAAGTCAAGACCACAGAAAGCTTTCAAAACTGAACTTGAAAGATCACACTTGGCAGTAACTCAACTCTTTTGAACTGACACTTTCAGTGACTGAAGGTTTTCTCCTGTAGCCTTTAGCAGAATATGGTGAATCTGCACAATAGGTTATGGATTATGTATCCTTGTCACTGAAAAATGCACAAAGAGTGAAGCACAGTCTGCTTATAAAGCAGAAAGGTGGGAGGTTTAAGAGAGGACTCTGGCATGTCAGTGATAGCTGTGACAGTTTCAGTCTGCCAAGAGGATGGCATAAGAAATAACTTCTGTCTCCACAGTCCATCACAGTCAGCTGCCCAAGGAGCGGCTCAGTTAGTACTGCCTACCTCCATGATTAGGAGAGGGAATACCTAGGTGCCAATAGGAGGTAATAATCATAAGATTTCATCTTTTGTTTTCCAAAGACAATACTCTAAGCTTCTATCCCTGTTACTCATGACAAAGTTACATTAATAGAAGAAAATTTCTCCCTGGAATTAAGATGCATAAAATAGCAAAGCTCTGAGTTTGCATATCCAATAAAATACTGTACATTTCCCATCTTTAGGAACCAATAAACAAAAAACACGTTTTTTTTTAAATCTGAACAAAGCAAAAAGAGCACTAGAAAAATTTTAAATATGGAAAAGAACTGGAACCATCAACAACAGAACTTTACAAGAGATGAGTTTGAAAAGAGACTCAAGCAAGCTCCATCTCCTTGTCCAACGGATGCGGAGTGTAGTGGGAGTGCAGGGAACTGCTACAAAGGGTTTTATAGCTCAAATGCTGGGAACTTGGCCTTTGTTGGTACCAGGAGATCAGCAAGAAAATATATTGTCCCAGCCATTCCTGAAGGAAAAAAAGAAAATTGTTGTTTCTCAAAGCATATAACAGGGAGATTCTCATTGCATGTCAGTATTATCATGGAGTAAATCATAATGAGTGAGAGTGTGAATCATGGAAGATGGGGAAATGGGCCATTTTCAAAAGCACCTACGTGACTCAGGAGTCTAAACCCATTTTTCAAAAGTGACGCAGGCATTTAGAGCCAGATTTTTAAAGGTATACAAGTGCTTAAGATGCAAATAAGATGCAAGTAAATCTCCTTAGGCACCTATTTGCAGTTGTAAGCATTAAAATACCTTTAAACATCTGGACTTTCAATATGTTTGAAAATTTTCCTCCAGATCCTCAGCTGATGTAAACTGTCCTAGTAGAGTTGCCAGGTGTCTGGTTTTCGATTGGAACACCTAGTCAAAAAGGGACCCTGGCAGGTCCTGTCAGCGCTGCAGACCTGGCCATTAAAAGTCAGTTTAGTGTGGGGCTGACAGGCTCCCTACCCAGCAGGGGCGGCTCTAGACATTTCGCTGCCCCAAGCACAGCGTCATGCCGCAGGGGGCGCTCTGCCGCTCGCCGGTCTCGCGGCTCCAGAGGACCTCCCTCAGGCGTGCCTGTGGAGGGTCCTCTGGTCCCGCGGCTCCGGTGGACCTCCCGCAGGCGTGCCTGCGGAGGGTCCTCTGGTCCCGCGGCTCCGGTGGACCTCCCGCAGGCATGCCGGCTGAGGGTCAGCTGGTCCTGTGGCTTTGGTGGAGCCGCGGGGCCAGCGGACCCTCTGCAGGCACGTCTGCAGGAGGTCCACTGAAGCTGCGGGACTAGCGGACCCTCCGCAGGCGTGCTGTCAAAGGCACCCTGCCTGCCGCCCTCCTGGCAACCGGAAGAGTACCCCCGCGGCATGCCACCCCAAGCACGCACTTGGCGTGCTGGGGCCTGGAACCGCCCCTGCTACCCAGCTCCGTGGAAGTGGCAACATGTCCCTCAGCTCCTAGGCAGGGGGACGGCCGTGGGGTTCCGCACACTGCCCCTGTTCCACGTACCAACTCCACAGCTCCCACAGCTGGGAACTGTGGCTAATGGGTGCTGCGGAGGCGGCATCTGTGGATGCAGGCAGTGCAAAGAATCGCCTGACTGCCCCTGCACCTAGGAGCCAAGGGACATGCCGCTGCTTCCAGAGAGCCGCCGAAGGCACCCCAAACTCCCTCTTGTGCCCCAACCCCCAGCCCTGATCCCCTCCCACACCCAAACTCCCTCATGGAGCCCGCACCACAACCCTACTCCCACACCCCAACCCCCTGCCCCAGTCGGAACTCCCTCTCACATGCTGAAACCATCAGTCCCAGCCCGGAGCCCCCTTCCGCACCCCAAACCCCTCAACCCTGGCTCCACCTGAGAGCCAACACCCCCAGCAAGAGCTTCCACAACCCCCTGCCCTAGTCCAGTGAAAATGAGTGAGTGAGCGAGGGTGGGGGAGACAGAGCAACAGCTGTAGGGATGGAGTGAGTGGAGGTGGGGCCTCAGGGCAGGGGTGGGGCAAGGGTGTTTGGTTTTGCATGATTAGAAAGTTGGCAGTTATGTCCTAGTTCCATGGATGTGAGTGGCTCTGTGATTTATGGTGGCTGTGGAACTGGCCCAGGGTTCCCCCTGCTGACAGATTTATGGAGCAGCATAAGTATCAGCATTTGGGAAAGCTATCTGTTGCCCAATCGTGGCCTGGATCTGTGGCTTCTTTTTGTCCATTTCTTCATTGTTCTTTAGAGTGACACTGAAAAGGACTTGCACAAAATAGTAAGTACACAGAGTGCAGAGGTTGGCTGGGCAGCCAGCCTGAAATTACTGTAGGTTTAAACAGTCCCTAATAAAGGCTTACTCCAGTGAGAGTTATGAACTGTACCAGAGCTGAGCGCAGGAGGACTCGGTGCTTATGCCAGCCTCCAGCCCTCCCAGCTGGGGTTGCAACAGAACAAGGAATTCCAGTTGTAGCCATTATCCACTGCTGTTAAAATCTCATTCAGAGAGGGTCAAAACAGTGGGTGTGATTCTCCTGACGCTGATTTTAGGGGGTCTTAATGCAGTTACTCTCAATTTACACTGGTATGTGATCAGACTCAGGATTCAGAACATATTACGTAGAAAAGGCTGGACAGAGATTACCTTCAAAGAGAGAGAAGGGCGTGTCTGGAGTCCGGCATCCATGCTCCCCATAACTCAAACACCACTCTGCAAACTGAGGAAGGAAGAACAAAGTGTCCAAACTTTGTAGGAGACGTGACATGGACGTTAAAAATACAGACACTCCCCCCAGCGTCCTCCAGATCTCCATCTCGTCACGACAATGGAACAGAAAACAGGCTGTTGCAAGGCACTGCTGTTGACTAGAGCCCAGCAGGGACAGTGATGAGAATGACTGTTTAAGGACCATCCTGGTCCACGTGCTAGCTGCATCTCGGCCAGGCTAGAAGTTAGATTACAAAGGAAAGAACCATCACGCAGAGTGTAGAATCAAACCATCCTAACTGGCTCTAGAATGTTAAGTTACATTCCACCCTAGCCTGACGGGTTCCTCTCCTTAACAAAAGATGGTCCCATGATTTTCTAGCAGATAATTTTTTTAAAAGGTGAGCTATCCCAGCCAGCATCCAATCTTTCCATGACCCGGTGGCAAGAGTCTCTCTTCTGTGTCTGTTGCTCATATGGATGCTCACCTTGCAGGCCCTGTACAAATATTTCATGTTTTGAGTGAGGTTGTATAGCATAAGGAAGGCATAAGCGTTGCCAGCTGTCCCATGGCACAGCCCATAACCTTTCTTCAGCAAACCCCACTGCCAGATCACTTCCGCGCACTGCAGCGCATCACTCAGATACTGCTGGTCAGCAAACACCTGTGGAGATGAGAGAGAGATTCCACTCACTGCAATTATCCCCTTTGCATCCACACTGGGCTGCAGCAGGCCCCCACCTACTTGGTTAATGAGTTCCTATCGAGAGTGACCTCTCCTACTTAAACAATGGCGCCGTGACTTTGCCTTCTACTGTCAAAGATTTTAAAATGTGATAAATGAAGCAGCGTCACCGTTATTTAACTCACAATGAGCTGTCACCATTAGTCACCTACCACAGAATGAATACAACACATGGCTGACTCCACAAGCAACGAGAGCATCCTGCACTTGGGACAAGACACTGGGACATGTTCAGAAATCATTCATTAAAAGTCTAATTTGCATTTTGATTGGTGTGTAAGTGTGGGCATGCATGGTGGCGCTGGTAGGTTATTTCATTAGAATAGTACGTGCCCTGACGGAGACTCCCCTCTAGAGGATTCTCTGAGATCAAATTCCATGTTTAAAGCTCTCCTGTCACCATTTTCCAGGACCTCCTGTACCTTATAGGCCTGTGCGAGCATGTAGATCACGCCAGGTGCCCCGTGACACCAATGGACAAGCAGGTCTCTGGCATCATCAATACAGGGGGGGTAGTTGCCTGATGGGAACTTCAGCTGGCAGACATAATCCACACTGGGTTTGACTGTGTTATGCAACTTCACTTGGCTCACGCCAAGGCCGGGCTGAAACAGACAGACAAGAGAGGCTGTTAAACCATGAAATAAGTACTGTACAATTCCCTCCCCCAGCAGGCAATGCTAGTTTTAGGGGCATAAGCAATTTATGCTTCAAAGATGACAAGAGAATTTGGCGTTACCGATTCCTTCCAGCTTCTTCAGCTGTGCTGCGTCAGCTCATATCTTTCCTCCTATACAGATGGGCTAGGAGAATGCTGGGGGCAGGCTGCTCAGTGCCTCGGGTGCGAGTGTGCACCTGGTCATCCTTTAATGCCTCTTTCTCTGCAGCAACAGTGATTGGCTCCAGAGGGTGCCCCAGCAAGGGGAGTGTGATGGGTATTCACCCTTTACTAGCCCTGAAGGGGTGAGAGTAGCTCAGAAGGGACAAATGAACCTTTAGGCTGCACCCCAGGGAGAGTCAGACTTGACTGATCAATTACTAATTGCTGAAGCTCAGCTTGGGGAGAAGCTGGGTAAGGTATAAAGCCAGGAAGTTTGCAGTAGAAAGGGGCTGCAGGGAGGGAGTCTGCAGTTGCTCTCTGGGCACAGAAAGGTGGGTAGGGAGAAACCCTTGGGCTCGGGGGCTGAGGAGAGCAAAAGACCTGGGCTCCTGTCCCTGACAGAAGGGTGCACCCAGAGGAGGTGTGGAGAAGAAAGCCTGTAGAAGGCAGAGTAGGAAGAAGCCCAAGGATGGAGCAGTGAGGGTTGAGACTGTGTAGACCTTGTCTACTGGGTGGGCCCAGGTTTCCCACCAGCCAATGGGAAGTGGTGCAGGATTGGTGAAGTTGCAGCTGGACAACTGGTCTGGCGAGACTTTGGTACACCAGAAGGGGGAAACTATATTGTCACCTGGCTGGAGGGCTGGGTCACAAAGAGAGAGCACCTCCCAGTCCCGGAGAGTCAGAGGGGCTGCGGGCCAGGTGAGCAACAGAAAGGTGGGGGCTCGAGTCGACAAGGGCTGACCCCCAGACCCAGCCACAAGAGGGTGCCCCCACTAGTGAGTGAACACTGTTACAGGGAGAAAAATAAGGGGATCCCTTTGGATTTTAAGAGGCAAGGAAAAGCCTATCCTACAAATCTGAAGTGGTTAGGAATAGCTTAGAGGATATGATCAGGATTAATGAAATGAAGCAAAGAGAAAAACTCAGGATGACTATCAGGAATGATTCCCACACACCAAGACCTAGCAGATCATGTCACCCACAGAAAGCACCACCACCCCACAGTGAGCTGCAAGGCCAGCCCAACTTGAAGATCTCAATTTTTATTTGTACACGGATCATGTAAAGAGGCTCAAGGGTAACAACCAGTTTAAAACTAAGGGAGCAACTTCACCATTGACCTCATTGAAAGCAGGAATGGATCCTCCATGTCCTCCTCTAATTGCACCACATTGGCCAAAAACTATATAGACAGAGTTCTCTTTTAAGTTGGCAGCTCTGAGCCCCTTGGAATGAGTGTTTTAAGCTAAGAATCATATCATTCCCAAATTGCTAATGTGCAAATTGAAAATCAATACCTGTGCTGTACAGCCATCAGTGATAAAGAATTACACAGTCTGATGTCCTCCTCTGTACCTTCCCTGGTACACTTTCCCTGTAAGCGTATGGTACATTATGCTTGGCTGCTCTTTTCTATAGCCCACGTATTCCAGATTCAGCTTGTAACTTCATTCTATAGGGAGCCAAGATGCCAAACTCAAGCTACCTGAATCCCCATGATTTTCTAGGTACCTAAAAGTTAGGCATAATGACAATTAAGTTTCTTTATGAATCTAGCTCTAAGTGACTAGCCACCTCAGAAGTGTAGTAGCCTCCTAGAAACACAGAGTCTGGAGCATTTTAGAGGTGTTTTGAAAATAGGATTTAAATCAAACAAAAGAGAGCATCTGATGGATAACTGACCATGATTGACACCAGTGTGACATCATTAATAGCCAATCAGAAAGCTCCCCAGGTGTCCCAAATTCAAACTGGAGGGCATTAGAAGTGAAACTGCTAGGAAGGCCTCTTCTCTCCAGGTGTGTCTCACCTGCATAAGGTAGTAATAAATTCCTGCCAGGCCATGGGCAGCCCCTATGTAATACTCCTGGTACCACTCATACATCAACGGGCTCTTGGCTGTGAAGTTCCTCCTTTTGGCCAGGCTCTCCCCAGATGCCATGACTGCATCGCAGACCTGCAGGCAGAAACCAGATGTGAGTGACGACAGCTTTGAGGTATATAATCTCTTCCCTCCAGCCTGGCAGACAGTAGCCAGCGCAGCAGGTATCACAGTGCAAAATATAGTTATGCACCTTTGTTATTCTGCACGTGGAAATCCTAGTTTGTGAATGGGGGAGAGGAACAGGGGCTTCTTCAACTCTAGGCACAGAATCCTAATGGATTAGGAAGGGCATTTGGCACAATATCTCTTTGGAAGAATGGGGCCTGCAGCAACAGCTGGAGGTTCCATGCTGTGGCCTTCACATGTGTCCTGTCATGTTTTCACACATGCCAGAGTTACCTAGACCAGCATCTGTTTTCATCCTTCCAAGGATGTGCTGGGTGGGAAGCGACATAATACAGAGGACAAACGAGTAGGATGCGGGACGCTAATTCAGCCTACATTGGAGAGCAACTGGAGAGATGACAGGGTACCTGTTGAATATAGTTCTGAGGGATTTTTTCCTCTCCAAAATGCTTGTTCACGAACAGCAGTGCATAGAGGTATCCCATGCGCCCATAGAGCATTTCATCAGGTGCTCGTGGGTCAAGTTTGTGCAGCTGAAGCAAGCTGGAAAGAAAGATTCAGGTGAGGAAGTAGATTGGCAGGGACGAGCTATACAAAAACACCCTCAAATTGTAACTCCAGTTGAAGGCTACTAGACTGGAACACAGGAGATCTGAGTGCAGATCCTAGTTCCACCACAGGCTCACTCTGTGTGACCATGGGAAATCTCAGTGCCTCAGTTCTGATCTGTAAAATGGACATAATCCTGCCTTTGTCTTGTCTATTTAGATAGTCAGCTCTTCAGGGCGGGGGCCGTCAGTTATTATGTATTCGTATAGCGCCTAGTGCAAGGGGTCAATTGGGGACTCTAGGCGTTACTGGAATCCAGGTAATAACGTTGATAGTCAAACCCAAGTTGATAACTGTGTGGGTAAGGCAGGATGACCCTTTAAAGCAAGGAAAACATCTCCTCCATTCCCAGCTCCCCCATCACAAGCCATAGCGGTACTTTTAGAAATTCAGCTTCCGTGCCACAAGGCACTTCAGAAGTGATCAGCATCAGCTGATCAGAAGAGCTGAGCCATGGCCGACCATTTTTGAACATGCCACCCCTTATGTTTAAAAGTCTTGACTGTGAAAACCCAAAAGCTCTCATGCTGTTCCAAAACAGCTGGGGTCATCTCCCGAATGAGGAAGGAAGGCGAGGGGGCTGGGGGAAGGAATGTGAATCACTTAGGCAACAGTGCACAGTGAAGTGGGAAAGGGGTGATTATGAAATACCGAGCCTCTGTGGGGTGCAGAAGAAACAGCCAGTTGCTCTTCATCCATCTAGGCTGGGTTAACTAATTATAATCACAGGGTCAGTCCAAGTGCAAGCACCACAGGCTTCTTTCAGTGCAGTCACCTACCACAGGAGTGAGAGTATGGATTGCCTGACTGCACCAGACTTTAAACACACTGGCAACACAGAACAAGGAGTCCAACATAGTTTGAAAAGTCCTTGCATCATTCTTCAGATGATTAGCATGCTGAAGTTGGTGACGCTCCTGCAAGTGTTAACAACGATTGACAACTTCACTTTGTGACCCAATCGCTCAAGATGCAAACGAGCCTCCATTTTTGCCTCTCCCCACTCTTCCAACAAGGTCACAAGTTCTTCCCTGTCAGAGCATTAAGTTGAGGCAAAGAGGAAAGTAGTATTTTTTTTCCATCCCTGGGGTCAGCGGCCTGGAAAATGCTGTCACTTTCAAAATGACAGCATGGGTGCTGCATTTCCTCAAGGCTGCTCCTTTCAGTGCCTCTTGCTGCCACTCTGACAGGCACAAGGCACAGGAACTGCACCCTTGAGGAACCACTGGTGCAGGGCTCCCCGCCACAGCCGCATGAGGGAACAGCAAAGGTAGTGTCAGCGCTTGCTCTTGGGCAGCACATTCTTTTTTAAAAGGAAGCAACGGCCAGTTGTCCAGAATCCCCTGGGATCATGGAGGACGCTGTGTTTCGGCTCCCGGCAGCAACAAATCTTTGCTTGGTGTTGGATTCAATGTGACTAGAGATATTTAGAGAGCGAGGGTCTCGAGGCAGATTTAGTCCAGGTCCTCACAGCAGGCAGCTACCGAGTGTTGTGCTGCTCCCCCTTGGATGTTTCCCAGACGTGAGAACAAGTCACTGACTTCTCACCCTGCCTCCTAACCATGTGCAGGCAAATGTGGGTGGGAGTGGGAGGCAGAGGCCTGTCTCCCATACACATTCCCCCAAATCAGGCAGCAACAGATCTCCCTGCCTCATGCCACTGCCCAGAATTCCTTGGTGACCCTATTCCCAGGGAGGATGGGGGAGAAACAGCTGGAGTGTGGTCTCCTGATTGTTGTGGGTGGTGGAGGGGGAAGGAGTGCCTGGAAGGGCTGGGCTACCTATGGCAGGTGGAGTGGGAGTGCCTGGGGAGATGTCCTGCAGGTTCTGGCTATAATTGGATGAAGGTGCTTGGGGAAACTGGCCGAGGGGGTAGGTACATGGTATGCCATGAGCAGGGTCTTGGGGGAGCGCGTGAAGAGCTCCCTGGGGCAGTCTGGTGGGTGAGGGATGGTCTGGAGCCAGTGTTTGTACTGTTGCTGAAAGCTGCTTCCCCCAGCTGGTGTAGTGAGGGGAGGAGGAGTGGAAGTCTGCAGAGCAGTTCCTGTCAGCATCTGGGGGACCAAACCACAGAGTAAACAGGGGAATCAAAGGTAATATGCTCAAGAGGAGTTGGGCTGCCAATTGTGGGTGTGTCGCACAAGGTGCCAGACCCCTAGCAGCCCTGACAGTACACAGAATGCCATTTTCCAGCAGGGGATGGTAGTACCTGATAGTCAGACACCACAGATACTAAATCAATCTATTAATTGCTGAAAAATAACAGTTTCTGGAAGAAGCGAAAATGTGGCAGTGGGACAGGATTGTGTGCGCCAATTACTCTAGAACCAAACACCTGATCTCCTGATGGCAGCAAAACCACAGAATACAGTCTGTAAGAACATAGCCCAAGTTTTCATTGGCTGTTGGAAAACTGACCACCTTGAAGTGTTAGAGCCTCTCAGGGGCATAAAGCACATTTTGGGGTCAGGAACTCATTTAGGCAAGTGCTAACAGCCCCCCCAAAAAGAAGCTTGTGCGTCTTCCACTGCAGAGAAAGCTCTGCTGAGAGGCTCATTTCAGCCTTTGTACAGCTAGAATGCACTCTAAAGCACAGGGACCCAAAGAGAAACAGGCATCGCGAATGCTATTCTTCTCCACTGGAGAAACTAAGAGCTTTCCACTCTAGAACTCAGCAAACTCTTCAGGAGCGCAGTAATAAACTGAAAACCCATTCCGCCTTTTGATTAATGGAAACATTTATTGTAGAAAGCAGCTTTTCCTGTTTTAAGGGTACTATGGCCTGCTCTGAACAGTCGGGGGCAGGCAGTAGGAAAGTTTGACCTAACCATTGCTGCTTGAATACCCCATTTTCTTTTCTCTGCTTGCCTTTCAGAAGTAACCAATTTCCAGTGCTTGGTCCTCCAGATGCCATTAGATGGCAGTGCAGAATTAATCTGAATTTCTGCTCTGCCACAAAACTGATGCAGCAAGGGACAATTACAATAAAGTAACATGGTTTTGGATCTGTTACAATTTGGGGTTTAATTCCCCCTACAATTGTACATCACAGTTTGAAAGAATGGTGTCCAGATGTCCCTTTGTAGGCAAATATATCTACATCACATTAGCAAGCTTCACCAATATGATGCAAGGTTGACCAATGCAATATTGTTAAGATCCCATGTATATATTTCCAGAATAAAAGAAAGGGACTTTTGTCTCTAGACTGGTCCAAGCTGCATATTTCATGAGCACTAAATTCACACCAAAAAGAAGAACATCTCGTTCTCAATTAAAATTAATGGGAACTGGGTTTCCAAATCCTTTAGGCAATTCTAACCTTCCTCCCCCTGGTCATTTTAAAACAATTGTGCTGTCGGACCCCCATAGCCAGATAACGGAGGCTATTCAGCATATGTTTCTGCCGTTGTTAGGATCTGGTAGATTTGTTTATTGGTCAACTTTAAATGGAAAGTTTGCCCCAAGGTATTTCTCCTTCTATCATATACCCTTGAAAGCTTACAATTGAAATCTGCTCCTCTGCTAAGTGTTTTTTCTCTGTTACACGCTAGCCCTATTCAGGTAGTGTACAGCGGCTTGTGTGTAAAAAATAACAACAAAATACAGATGAAAACACAATATAAAAACAGACACAAGACAAAATGAAAAAGATAAGCTTTGCCTTGACAAAATGTCCCTTTAACTGTAAGGGTGGAGCTAGTAAAAAAAATTCCAAATCTCCTCCTTCTCTCCACCCCCGTCCAAAGAAAAAGATAGTGGAGAGAAGTCCATTTTCAACCAACTATAGAACTAGTGTAAAGTTTTCAAAAAATCAAATTTTGTTTAAGACTCTGAAAAATGGAAACATTAATAACAAAACCAACCAACCATGTGCAGTTCCCCCAGCTTGTCTGGCCAGTTCTAGTGCTGTTGCAATCCCTGCTCAGTGATAGTACAGCCATTCTACCCCGCCATCCAGAAAAGCAGGCTCTAACAAGGGCCAGCTAGTCAACCAGGCTTGGTTTACGTCCTTAATGACAACCATTTCCCTAGGATGTGAAGATTCTGTCGCATGCTTCCTGTCCCGCTAGTGAATGCTCTCCTTTTAAACAGAGCCATACAGCAGAACTTAACAAGGTCGAGAGGGATGTTCCGCATGGGGAAAGCTAGTAGTTTTGGACACCAGCTCATGCATCCAAAAGCAACAACTTGAGGAACAGGCGGCAAAACCAAACCCCGAAACGTTACCGAGTGATGCAGGCTTCTGACTGCGTCTCATCCCGTAATTTATGGTACACAACGGCAGCCACTGCCAAAGGTCCAGCATCCCCACACAAGAAGGTGATGGAGCGCTTTGTCAGACAATTCAAGCTCTTCTTTGCGTACGCCTCTGCTACCTGGAGGTAGGAAGGATCTCCATACACATCATACAGGTGCAAGTAAAGCACGGCAATGCCTGCGAAGAAATAAATGGGTTAAGCCCAAGGCATGGATCAGCTGTTTTATTGCTCTCCCTTGACACTATATACTTTTATGACTAACTTTAAAACATAAATCCCAGCTGTTTATGGTAGAGCCAAAACATATGAAACAGATTTCTTGATCAGCTTATCTGTACTGGGACATTAATATCTCCCTGCATGGCCACTGGGTGACTTTGGACATGTCACTGTACCTCTCTGCCTCAGTCTCCCCATCTGTAAAATGGCAATAATTGTGAAGTGTATAAAGTGTAACTTTGTAAAGTTCTTTTAGATCTACCGCTGAAAAGCACCATACAAGGTGGTATTAATTATTTATTCTTATTTATTTATTTAGCCTCCTGCCAAATAGCAATGACAAATACATAAGCATTAGTGATAGACAAGAAACTATCTGCAATACAGCAGCTGTTCTCAACCTCAACCAGCCTGGAACCCCCTTTTCCATTGCAGGAGGTCCCAGCCTCTCATCTGTCTGGGACCTCCCTCCCATCGAGCAATATGGGAATGGCAGGGTGCTTGCAATGCCTTGACACCTGTTGGTGACCCCTAAATTAGAGAAGCTGTACACTAAACTGGACCTTCATAGAAAAGGAGAGAGACTGAGAATGGCCTTTATTTCTCTCTGCACAGAGAATCAGCTGTTTTCAAGAAAAGTATTGTAAACGAAGAGATAATTCCTGCATACACACACCACACACTAATTCTGAGTGCAGCCCTTGTCTGAAACATAAAAAGCTATTCAAGAGCCAGGAAAATGCATTCTTCTGCCCCTGATTCTTCCATACCAGGCATCCAGCTACATAAACAATGCTGCTGTTAAAAGGCTAGGTCACTGGTTTTGCCTGGAGCCTTGCTCTGTCCCTCTCTCATCCCGCTCTTGAAGCCTGTTATACATAATTTGAAGAGTCATCAGTGTGTCGTTATTCAAAAGGTCTGTCACAGTAGACAGAACCTCCCTTCTGAACACCTGCTAGTCGGAAGGCACCCTCAAAAGCATCTAGGGGTTCGGGGTATCCTCAAAGAATATGTATCAGAAAAGCTAGTGGCCTACATCACTTCCAGAAAAATCTCATTTTGCCCCTTACAGTATGCTTTCCATCTCATTAACCGTTTCTAAGACGACACAGGTCCTGTGTTTAAGCCTAAATTAATAGAGCCAATCTCTGCAGATTTCAATCCAGTTTAAAAAAAAAAAGGCAGCCTGAAAAATTACTTTCCACTGTACTAGGGACAATTTTAAATTTAGATCATTTTCTCATTTTGCATGGGTAATCTCCAAAGCTTCATGCTACAGACAATTCAATTTCACATGTATATTAAGGGCAAATTTCCATTTCCTGCCGAAGTTAATAACCTTGTCCGCTCTCTACGCAGTTCAGTGTTAGTATTTCCACAGAGAGAAGCTCAGATGTACAGTACCATCATTCAAGTTTGTAAGGACGAGGGCATGAAGCTCTTTTTAAAGGGGAATACTCACCTACTAGGTATTTCCATGACCTATGACCATCTTTAGGTTCTTAATAGGCCTGATATCAATTTAAACAGCTCAGACTATGGAGTTACCTGTTCTAATGTTTAGCTTTTCATAAGCAGCTGCTATTGAAACAAGCTTACTTGTTTATGTAACTACCATGGTACGAATAATGCCAGGATTGAAGCCGGGAAAAATAAAATTAGCTTGTGAGTTTTTCTTCCAGTCTCTTCTTCCCCTTTTCCCACAAAAATCTCTTTTAGCAACTCCCTCCCTCCCCATCCTGAACAATGAACAATTGCTTGCCAGAAGCTGGGGGCTGGTCTACACTAGGGGAGGGGATTGATCTAAGATACACAACTTCAGCTATGTGAATAACGTAGCTGAAGTCGAAGTATCTTAGATTGAGTTACCTACCATCCTCACAGTGCGGGATCGACACCCGCGGCTCCCTGTCGACTCCACTACCGCCGTTCGGGTTGGTGAAGTTCCAGAGTCGACAGGAGCGCGTTCGGGGATCGATATATCACATCTAGATGAGACACGATATATCGATCCCCAAGAAATCGATTGCTACCCACCGATACAGCTGGTAGTGAAGACGTAGCCTGGGAATGGGCGACAGGAGATGGATGACTTGATGATTACCCGTTCTGTTCATTCCCTCCGGGGCACTTCCCTTGGCCACGGCCAGAAGACAGGATACTGGGCTAGATGGACCTTTGGTCTGACCCAATGTGGCCACCCTTAAAGGCTCCAAAAGCATCAAAACGCAGTCAGGTTTGAGAGGCTTTGCAGAACTGTAACATCGGCATCACTTCCCAAATGGGGCAAGATTCTCTCTACACCCAAAAGCTTTTAAAATCTGGTCTACAGCTGTGAAGAGCAACACCCAACATGGAGCGGTGACTTGCAGCAAGCATGTTTAGGTCGATAGATACACCAATGATACACTAAAAAAATAACAGCATCAAATGTAGGTTGACCATGATTAATATCTAGACAATGTACATTAGAGGCAGCATGGTTGGAGGACAGAGTATGGGGCTGGGAATCAGGAGGTCCTAAATGATAATCCCAGCATTGCCACACACTCAGTCTGGCTTTGGGCAAGTCACTGCACTCCCTGCCTCAGTTTCCCCATCTGTAAAATAAGGGTATATACCTAACCTCCCAAATGTGCACAGTAGGTTGAGGATAAGCTAGATAATATTTGCAAAATGCTTCTAATGTGTAAAGTACCATATAAAAACAATTATTACATAATGAGGGACAAGGGGCTAGGTAGCAGAGGGGATCAGTTCCCCTCGCTTTGCACCCCTGGAAACCTGGATTCAGTTGAATTGCTTCAAACATATGTGGCTGTCTCACTCCAATTCCCATTTGTGCCCCTCAGAACTACCACACAGCTGGCCGTTTATGGCCTGCCAGAGCAGAGGATCTGAAGGGTCTATTCTAGACAGATATTATGGTGATAAGGGTGGTGTCCGAACCTGAGCATCTTCCTGTTGTGCATTAAGCAACATGGCTAACATCTGTCACGTGTCGTTGGTTCTCGCTCTCATCCTTTCCCTAGGGGAAGAACTGTGCGTGCAGTGGAGTGCTCTGTTTTGATAGGGTTTTGTGTTGGTGGGTTGTGTTGGA
Source organism: Gopherus flavomarginatus (assembly GCF_025201925.1). Classification (NCBI taxonomy): domain Eukaryota; kingdom Metazoa; phylum Chordata; order Testudines; family Testudinidae; genus Gopherus; species Gopherus flavomarginatus. The sequence goes on along the minus strand of NC_066626.1, from coordinate 16,811,478 downwards.
ACAGTGGTGCATTTGTACAGCTAGATGGGAGATCCAGTGCTTATGACCTTTACTTTAGCACCTGCAAAATCTGTTAATCCCAGTAGCACCAGAGTTGTAAGATGTTTTAGTTTGTTTAAAATCTTGTCACAGTATAGGGCACGTATAGTTAGATCTTCCCAACCAGCTAACAGACAATTTCACTAGTTAATGAAGAGGCTGAGATGCTGCTTTAGGTATATACTGAGTTCAGGGCTTGTGAATGATGCTGGATTGTCAGCAACCTGTAAACTGCAGGCCATTGTGATACGCTGCTAAGGGACAGCATACGCGATAGCAAGGCAAATTTCTCTAACTTGAACCTTGCCAACCCTGAACAGAAGGGATCTCAGGCAAGGGGACAGCATGCTTTCAATATCAATTAAATCTTAGTCTCTTTATCCAGACTGCTGCTAAGGACACCAATTAGATGGTGGTTTTCAGTGTGCAGTCCACTAGGAACTGAACTGCAGTGAACTCGTGTAACAAAGGTCACGAAACTGCCACAAGATAGGAGATTTTTGGTTATTGCTAACTTGGACCACATTCAGACCTGCGATCTGGAGGGAGAAAAGGCTTCACACTTCCTCCATCAACCCTGAAAAGCAAACCATCCAGTGTCCTCAAAGCAGGAAGCTAGTCATGGGGGAAAACCCACCTATAGTGGCATCTAGTAGAATATATGAAGTTGCTGTACTTAAACTGAGGATGGGGAATCATGCACTGGGCTCACAAGATCATGTGCATTTGTAATGTTCTGTAATACCTCTCAGCGCACCAAATTCACACTCACCAAATGTGAGCAAAGTTGGAGGGAAAGAGGAGAGCTAGCTGATTTCTCTTAAAGGGACACTAACAACTTGAATTTTAAATAGTGTGATCCAGTGGTTAGGGACCTGGGTTCTATTCCTGGCTCTGCCACTGGTTTGCTGGGTGACCTTTGGCAAGTCACTTAATTTCTCTGTGCCTCAGTTTTCCCATCTGTAAACTGGGGATAGATGATACTACCTCTTCTGTAGAGGAACTTCAGCGCTATGGATGAAGAGTGTTAGCGCTTATCTAAGTATTATTATTAAAGTAACTGAGTTTTTCAAAGAACCTTTCTCAAGGAGCACACCTTCACTGGTGTGTACAGAATTAAAAAAAAAATCTTTAATTTTTAACGAGAGGTTTTCAGCTCTGTTCTTATAAGTCTTTCAAAAGTAACACCTCCAAAGATTATCAGACCCGTCTCTCTTCCCATTCTTTGATGCACATGCCTGCCTGCTACCTCTTCTGTCTGAGCTTTGCTGCAGCTCGTACGGGCAGGTGCCCTGCTGCATCTCAGGGGTGAAAAAATTCACAAAATTCTATCAGAAACAAGATTGTCTCCATAAACAGGTATCTGGGAGGGGCCGAATGAGAGCTAGTTAATATTTGGTGCTTGGAGCACGTCAAGTAAAAATGTCATTTAATTTCACCATGAAGACAGAAGAAAGCTAGGCACCTTTTGAGCAATGTATGTCCAAGATACAGTCAGTAAAGGCAAAAACTGCAGTTGACTAGCCTCAGGGAGAATATTTTCTGTATTTAGTATTTTCATTATTACTTATTTATGGTGAGATCCAAAGCCCACCGGAGGCAATGGAAAAACTTCTATTGACTACCATGGGCTTTGAATTATGCCCTGCGAGCATAAACCTTTTCTGAAAAGTGACTCTGTAAAACAGCAGGGGGGAAATCCACATTTTTTTGCTTCTTACAGGTCTCTGTATGTGCTCAGTTTTCAAAAAGATTTTTGATCACACTTTATAATGAGGTCCTATTTATAAATAGTATGTAAAAGGGTTAATAAATGATTAGCTGTTTTCTAAGTATTACTCAGTTGTAATAGATTGACAAAGTCCAACAGCTCACTTGGTTGCTTATACAAAAATGCATAATCGTCTGTAACCAGTGATGTGTTTATAGCCCTCTATAATATATTACTCATGTCTAATGTGCTTATAACGTCTATTAATAATTTATTAACCCTTTTCAAAACCATTTGTAAATAGAACTTTGTATTAAAGTGTAACAGTTAATTTCTTAACACAACACGGACTCGAAAAGTAAACTCTATTCTTTCCATCTCACACCAAGTCACCAGTCAGAAGAGTTCTGCAGGCCAAACTGAGGCCTCACGAACACTTGTGCAATCTGACTGCTGTTAGTGGGATTACAGGGATGTCAGTGATTGGAATTTACTACACATCTGTTGCCACATGAGAAGGAACAGAATCAAGCTTGCGCTCTTGGCTGGGTTTACTCATCCAAGAGAACAGGAACAGAAATAAAAAAAAAAGATCATTGCTAATATAGGTTGCTAAAGGCAGTGGATAGGAATGAATACAAAGGATATAATCGGTGGTGTACAAAGGTGCCAGGTTCCCATCATTAACACCACCCCTTTGTTCTGTTTGCAGCCCAAACACTAATGCATCATCCTCCTTTTCCACAAGCCCATTAAATCCACAAGTCCAATGGATCTGGAGAAGCGATCAATATGGGACAAACCTGCGCTTATACAAATACATGTATCCGTATCTCTCCTCTATAGCTTTACTTTATGGATAAAATGATGAATGGAGTAATTCAGCCACAGGAAAGACGCTCTCCCAGAGGTGAAAGTGGTTAGGGATTTGGAAGACCCTGGACACCTCCCCGTGTGACTTTGGGCAAGTCACTTAGCCCCAGATCCACAAAGATATTTAGGCTAACTCCCAGCAACATCAATAGGCACTGGAGCCAAAATACCTTTGCAGATTTGGGTCTTTGTCTGTCTGTGTGCCTCAGGTCCCCATGTGCAAGTGAAGACAGTAGTACTGTCATATCTCACAGGGATGATGTGAGGGATTCAGATACTACATGATAGGGGCAATGGATGGCTAGAGAGATATCGGACTGTGCCATTTCTACAGTCCTTGCTCCTATCAGCCCTTTCCTCAGAACCCAGTTATAATTGACCTGGAGGGCTCAGCTGGCATCTGAATTGTATAGGGGTGACGGAACAGTTCAGCCACACGTTTATTCATTGGGGGACAGTCTGTGGTTGCTGGTTTTAATATGTACTTGAACTTTTAAACACTCAGTCTAAAGAGCCAATGTTTTTCTCCCCCTTAAGACTTCTCAGTTTTAAATTTTTCTTAACAAGTAGCAGTTTTCCTCCTAAGTGATGTGACTAAAGGACGGCATAACTCATCCTGACCTCCATAAAATGCCATTACTCATTTAGATTCTGCCTCCGCTTTCAGACTGACAAGCTAGTAACTATGTTGGGGACCATTTTAAATAGGGCTTCTTATATTGACTTTACTGCCTCCAAAACCACAAAGAGCCTGAGATCCTAAATTACAAACAAAGGAGCTTCAGGCTCACTGAAGCTCATGCTGTCCCAGACCCTTAGTGGCCATGGCACAGTGCTGTCTGAGTACACACTGGTGATGGGAAACCCTCAGAGATACCAGGTCAGTAGGTATCAGAACCCAGACTCCCTCCGTATACCCCAGGTTTACCCTTCCTTCCAGCCCCTGCACTCTACTTGGGACAGGGTGTAGAAACCCTATCCTGCTACTAGCAAACAAGGACTCGCCAGTCTAGACAGGTGAGCAGAAGGAAGGCCACCAAAGCAGTTACTCCAGAAATAGAAAGGAGAGAGGCTGTGGGGAAGAAGGCTCTTTGCTGAGACTTGTAGCTGTGGGTCTGGGGAACAACCCCTGACCTGGGGAATACTTGTGCATTTCATGTTGGTGTCTTATCTGCTTTTCTGGGATCTGGAGATCCCTTTTTCCAAGGAGAAATGTATCTTATGCATTGAGCTGTTATTCTGTCCCTCAAAACACTCCCCTAGTAACTCACCTTCCAGCCTCCCCACGCAGGTGCCTGTTGTTGCTCCTCAACCTGCCCTCCATAGCTCTGGTAGCCTCTCTTTTGGGTCCAGATGTAGCCCACCAGTCAGCCTGTGCCCCCCTTGTGCCTGACTCGCAGAGGATGCGAGTCTGTTACAGCCCCCATCTAGAGAGACTGGCTTTCTAGACACTTCTAGCTCGGAGGTTCCTGGTTTGATGACCGGTGTTGGCCAAGATGGCACTCATCCTGCTAGCACTTCTGGATTTCAGATCCCTGTGATCTGGGGCATGGGAGCATGTACCAGATTTCCCACTCCAGAGAATTCTAGTGATGGCAGAGAAGCTACTATAGCTCCTGAGATTTTATCTAAGTCACTTACGTTTGCAGAGTCAGTGTAAGACGCCACTCAGTCAGACAGACAGCATTTGCATCCACTTTGCAAAAGGTGCTGGCCACCGATGAATTAGACTCTAGGAGTCTGGATAATGGACTGTATTTGAAATACTACACCTGTCCATCTATCCCTAGCAAAAGGTGGTCTCTTCACAAATGCTTGGCCCTTCCTTGTTGCACAGTAACTTAAGCAAAAATAGTTTACCATACAAATCAGAAAGAGTGATTATCTTTCACCTTATTAGGGCCTAGCTCATGACCTTGCGCTCCTTCAAAGCCTACTGGGAACGGGCTGATAGTCAGCATTCCTTTGGGTCATATGCACCCTCTGCTGTCCTGTGCAGCTCTCGTCTTTAAGTTCTCTGTCTCAGACACTGGTAACTATGGATTTGGCTTTGGGGAATGTCTGGCAAAATCCTGACTCTGGGGAGGGAGAGCCATTTCTTGGTAGTGCACAATGCACCTTCCTTCCATCCGTCCTCCCCACCAGCAAAACACAGGAGATACACATGAGCTTTGTGGGGTTATTTCTTTCAGAACAGCTCAGGGTCCCAGAGGCAGCTGTGAACCACATGATAAGCTAGCAGCTCAAAGGAGTGCATATATTTTCAGAGCAGCAGAGTAAACAACTGCTTGAAACCATAATAATGGCTTGGAAAGGTCAATATGTAAATTACCAGCATCCTGGGGCTACAGTGACTTGCCCTCATTTTTTAACATGTTGCCTAACAATCTTGAAACAAAGACACATTTCAGGCACATGAATCTTCACCCTGTCTCCTTGTAGTTCAGGCAGACCCTGCTGCTTCTTTAATGTAGCACCATGTGTATAAATAGATGAGATGCCCAAGAACCTGGAGAACAGGTAGTTAGAGGATCTGCAAATGCATAGGAGGGCCAGCTTTTCATCGCTCCATTTCAGCTTATGGATCAGGCTCATAGATTTAGAGATACAGCACGGTCCAGTGGCCAGGAGGCTGGATAGGGACTTGGGTGTCCTGGGTGCTAGTCCCAGCTCTACCACTGGCCAGCTGGGTGACCTCAGCCAAGTCACTTCTCCATTTCTCTTCCCATCCTTTGTCTCACCTGTTTAGACTGTACAATCTTCAGAACCATGTCAATACACAAATTGCAGTGGTTTAAAAACAATTCAGCTAAGGACCAGTGTATCAGTTCAAAAGGGGCTTAGCGCAGCTTAACTTAGATCAGTAACTTACATGCAGGCTATACAGATATCAGCCAGGTTTTAAATTTAAGTGTCCACACAGAGTTTTGCATCAATTTATCTAAATTGGTTAAAAAACCCCCCAAATCTTAACTGCTGCAACTTTGGGTATAGGCCAGGCTCGTGTGTCCGTACAGTGCCCTGATCTCTCTTGGCAACTGTAGGTGCTACTGCATCACACATTAAAATTTGTGCCCCAAGGCTGTTTGTTCATTACTTTGGATTGGCTCAGTACAGCAGCTTAAGCAAACTGTATGTTTCTGTTATTTAGAGGCAGTGAAAATGGTGAAGTCCCTCCCCTTTACACTAGTGCTTCTTGGCACTAAAACACAGGGTTTCCCTGACACAAATGCAGGCCAGTGGGATGGGGTTCTTGCACGTGTACAGTGGAAGGAATAGACAGAACACATATAATTCCAGCATGTGCCGTGTATGCCTAGGCATAATGGAGTACACTCAGGTGTGCTACATCATACAGAGGAAGAACGTTCACTGAAAGCCACAGCTATTCATTTCCACTATCTCCTATTAGCAGCCACAGAGTGCCGACTGATTTCAGACGCCTGGGTGATGATTTACATGAGAAGATACTCAACAAGCCTTTTCTACATAAGCAATTAAGAGGAAAAGCTGCTGTCATGGCCCAATTAATTTTCCATCCAGAAACAACGTTGAATAAATTAATCTAGCGACTATTAGCAGGGGGAAAATGGATACAGAATAATATCAGTGTGTTCCATTTCTCTGGCTGCGACTCACTGAAAATCCTTCATAGTCTTCTTCTAAATGACAAGCCCGGAAGGAATGGAAAGGGGAGAAGGGAGAATCCCTTTTGTGTAACTCCCTTCCGAATAAAATATGGGCGGAAGACTTAGCCATAGCATTACTGATCATTTCATCCCTCGAATCATTTTCCTTCCTAACCAAGGCTTGTAGGATGCGCCTTAAGGCTACCCTCTGGAGGTATACGCCTTCCCTCCCTCCCACCCCTCCAGGAGTTGAGCTCTTCCTCCCAATACACTATAAGAGTCTTGCTAATGTGAGCTATTTATCCTCCAGCCCTACATACTGAATTGTACCGGTAATAGGCAGAATCCAATGTAACTTCAAATAACATGCCTATGCCCACTCCACAGGCCGCCATTCACTTATGGCACTGTCATATTAACAATAGATTTCTTGCACACATTGCCTTTCATCCCAGGGGATCTCCAAGCACGTGCAAGCAGATGGAAATACAGGCTATCCGTGGGGATCAGATCAGCCACCACCAGGTGGAAATGCCAAAGGTGTTGAACAGCGACATCACAGATCAGCGCTGGACAGGAAGTTAGGGATACGGGTGCATTACACTCCAGGAGGAACTTGGGTGAGGCCTTCTGAGTTGGAATTTGACCGTTTTATAAAAGTGCCTTGGAATCAGTCATAGTCATAAGTTGTCTGGGCCCCAGTTTTCCAATTCATTCCAAAGCGTGGCACCTCCAGCATTACTATGCCTTCTAACACCATGCTTGGGCACTCAACCAGTAGTGATTTAGCAAGAAGTGTTCTCTTTACTACCACCTTCTGTAGCACCTAGGCACAGACGTATCCATACCAAGACCAGCATGAAGATCTCAGGATAAGGCAATATGGGTACAAGTATGGGCATGGCAGAGAAACTAGCATCCTCTGAATTGTCACCAAAAACCATGTCACTGCTGTCAGGTGTATGTGATGTCAGGTTCTCCACCATGGGGGTGCTCTGCAGGGCTTCTCCAGGAAGAAGTAAGAGAAAGAGTTGGGAAGGGGAGAGCCTGTGGTGGCAATGGAGGGCACACCTGGCAGGGAACGGAGATTCGGGGTTAAGGCCAGAGAAGGGGAGAATACAGGGAAAGCAAAAACACTCATACAAAGGAGAAAATGGGCAGAAAAGGCATGATGGTGGCAGTCTTCTTCCTTGGCTCATTCTCTCTCTAATGCTATCTACCAAGGAAGCACGCAGGGCTTCATCCTGAACACTACAGGCGGCTGCAATACCAGGAGGAAATGGTCTTAGGCTGTGACTATACTAAAGCACCATCCAGCTAGCACATTACAAATTGTAGTGTGCACGCAGAAGCACAGGCAGTGGCAAGCAGCAGGATGGGGTAGCTGCCCTGAATGTGTGCCAACAGGGTCTGGGTAGGTTTGTCCTTGGGGCAGCTGGCCATGCTTCCTAAGCTCCCCCGGGGAACATGACAGCGTGTAGTGAACTCTATGAGAGCTAGCACGAGTAGGTCTACTTGAGGTGGGACTCCCACCCTCCAAGTGTAGACGCAACCTCAGACTCTGACTTCTTATAGTTAACCCAGACAAGCTTACGGACCAGTGGGATCAAAGACAAAGCCAGTTCTGGTCCTGGTGTAGGGAAGATTGGGATGGACAAGGGACTGAGGACCCAGTTACCTGATGCAGCCCCTGGTGTTTGTCATGGCAAGTCTGACTACATTCCAGATCTGACTTAGAGGTAGAGCTATTTCTGCTAGCTTTCAAGAGAAAAATCAGTTCAAGGACAGGGTTTTCCCTGACTCATATGCTGTGTTGCATTTCTTCTCTCTTCTCCTCTCAAAGACACTGGGCCAGAACCAGTTTTGGATCAGTCGATTGGCATTAACAGGTAACCCAGAACAAGAGCAGGAACAGCCTGGTGATCATGCTACCTCACATCATAATGGTAAAAAATAAAACGACCCTGAAATATTTACTGGAACATATTTATATTTAAATATTCCCTGATTTCAGTGCTTAGGCACCTTCCGTAACCAAGACAATTACCCATTATCTACAGTAGGCAGAGGTAGCTATCGACGGTGGCAATGGAAGCTCCCAAATGCTGGCCAACCCAGATGGTTTCACCCAAACTAGTGGGGTCACTGTTAAGGCTGAGAGGAGTTTGGTCTCCGTAGGCATGGAGCCTCTCTGCTGAGCCTGCCTACACAGTGCCGAGTGCAGATCCTGATACGTGCATCCATGCCCACCAGGAGCTGGACTGACACCCACCCGCTTGCTTCACATTCACCTAACAGCGGGTAGGGAGTCAACAATGTCACAACTGACTGGGTTGGATCTGAGCCAGCCCCTTAAAGGTGAAAGCTCTGACATTCATCAGCTCCACAAGGCATCTAACCCGCCAAGCTTTATTTGTAAGAGCACCTTAGCAGAACGGAACCAGAGCATGCCCTATATTGCAGTGGAATGCCAAAGATACCTTGTTCCCACCCTTCAACCCCAGCAGCCAGAAATGGGGAGGACAGGTGGACCTCAGCTTCAAATGTAGGCCGTCTTTGTTAATCACAAGAAGTGCAAGAGCTGCTTCGTAGCATGAGTCTACACTGATCGTTTCTGACTGAGACCATGCATCATAATCAATAAAGCAGCTCTATTTTTCTTTACTAGAGGAGGCAGAGGCTGGGTGAGCTTAACCTGGAAAGGCAGCTAACAAGCAGACTTGCTCTGCCCACAGAGCTGGCTAGTTCAAATGTCCTTGTTAAGGCATTGCCCTACCTGCCCAGCCAGTGTAAGCAGTGCAGTCCCTGGGGTTGGCAGATTTCAAGCCTCTCTCCATCTGCTGAAGCAGCTCTCTGATCTTATTGTTCAGGCGCTGAGTGAACTCAGGAGTCAGCTGTGGATAGAAAAGAAATACCATACATAAGTAAATATCAGCAAACAGATTGGGTGAGGGCTCATCAAATTGCTGCGAGCGTGCATGGCAGAGAGCAGGGATTACCCTGGGGAACTGGGATTCTCAGTCAGCGAGTGTAGCCAGAAATACTCAGTTTTGTATTTGGCTGGCAGTAGTAAAATGAACTGGAATCTCGGCCTGTTACCTCAGGGGCAGCCTTTTCCCACAGCTCTCACACACCACCTGGCCCTGGCCCACAGATGAGGCTTGAGGAAGTTGAGAGCAGGGTAGCCACTGCTCCAAAAAGAAATCCCACTCAGCTCCTGCCTGCTCCCATCCAGAATGTGGTGCAAGATGCTGCCTTTTCACTAACTGCCCTCGGTTTGCTAGCTAGATTCCCTGTCCTTAATAGGGAGACCAGACAGCAAATGTGAAAAATCAGGATGGACGGATGGGTAGGTGTGTGTGAGAGAGAGAGAGGAGCCTATATAAGAAAAAGACTCAAAAATCGAGACTGTCCCTATAAAATCGGGACATCTGGTCACCCTAGTCCTTAAAATTGTGGTATTGCAGTAGTGACTGGGGTGTTGTGATTTAATCCCTGTATTTGTGAGGTGATAGATTGAGATCTCAGTGCTGGCACTTTAATAATAACAAATTGCATGGGCTTGATTCTCCTCATTCACACCAGCATAAAAATTCCACTGATGTCAACGGAGTTACTCCTGCTGTCCACCAGGGCAAGATAAGATTTTAAGAATTCAGGCCCTAATTTGCGTAGGCTAGGCTAGGCTTGATTTAGCTGTTACTAATAAGATGGGTTGTAGGAAGCAATCCACAAAATGGAAATCCTTCCCTTTTCAACCTTCCACACCCAGTTTCCCACATGGCTAAACATGCTACATATTGACTTTTTTATATTTTAAAAACCTAGCATTCAACAAAGGATATTTGCTGTGGTTTTCCAAGCTGCTGGATTTTGGTACATGAACTGTAATGTTTTGTTCATTCCCCTACAGGCATATTTTAATTGCTTTGTTCAGGGAAAAAATAATAATGAAACTAAGCAATAGGCTGGAAAAAATGAAATTAATTTGTAGAGCTTGGTTCCATACTTACTACTATAACTGCAGGCCATTCATAGCACCGTTGGGATCACCACCTCTGGATCGCCACAACTGACTGAACAGGTCTATAGCGTAAGCCAGTCTAAGGACTATGATACGATACTGTATATCACGAGATGGCATCACCTTATGCTAAAGTATCTACCACACCGTGTGGGTACATGCTTATGTGATAATTCCAGCAGCACCCGCCAATGCAGAAAGAGCCTTAAGCAACAACAAAGGGTTTTGTTTTAACAAGGTTGGAATGTAGTTGAGAGCTCAGATGCATCAGAGTGGTTTACGCCAAGGCTTGGCTGTGTATGCAAACACACATACACTCTGCTTTCTACACACCTTTGCGGGGCAGGGTGGAGGGGAACCAATGTTTTGATGGAAAGAATATTTTTCTGTTTGGAACGTATGTAGTAAAAGTGACGGTATGATGTGAATGAGTATTATTAAACAGTGTGCCACAAGCATTCACGCTGTACTAAGTTGTGTAGGCTAGAAGAGACAGCTGCAGTTTAGGCAGATCCCAGCTCATCAGTTTAAAAATCTAACCATGTCACGATCCCTTCATTTCCTTTGGTAGCCTGCCACTTAAGTAACTCAGAGACTCTAATTCATGCTGTAGTCTTTGGGTTAATACATTAAAGAAGGCACATCTCTTGGGTCCAATCCCCTGAGCTTGAAGATTTTGAACTGGTTCTGCTTGTTTGAGTCTGTTTTCCAGAACCTGTCACAAAAAGCGTCTTGTGCAATAAATTGTGATTATTGTTTTTAGTCTAGGGAATCTGGGTTAGATACAAGAGATCTGCTCTGTTAAATGTGTGACTAAAGACTTTTCATATATATATAAATAATATGCTTCTAAAATTGCTGAGAGGATAAAAGTGCAGTGACTCAGAACTGATTCGTTGGAGTCAGACTCTGGAAGCAAATCTCAGTGAAACATTGTGGAATAAAAACTTCAGGTAGCAACACCACCAAATCAAGATAAACAACAGATGCCCAAAGATCTTTAAGAACTTCCAAATCCAGAGATATATGGTTAAAGTTTTTAAGGTGCTTCCTAGCCGTGATGAGACAGCAGATATGTTGCACCTTCAACTGGGAAGACTTCTGTGGTTGTGCATACACTGCAGCCTCAGAAATGGGAGACTGCAAGTCTCCTCTGCCAAAGCGAAGCAGAAAACATCAAGGCCCCTCTGTAATAACTACATGTCAGGGCATCTTTTCCTGGCTCTGAGATGCATTGCTCAAAAAATAGAGCCAGTCTCAACAGGGTGGATGTGAGGCTGCCAAGGCAAACACCCCTGTGGTGTTTGAATGTTTCATCATCTTCACAATACTTAGCACTTACACAGGCCATTTCATCTTCAAGGAGTATTACAGACATTAATTATGCTTCACAGCACCTCTGTGCAGGAAGTTTTAATTTACTGACTGAGAAACTGAAGCAGAGAGATTAAGTGACTTGCCCAAGGCCACTGAGAGTCAGTAACTAGAATACAGGAGTTCCTGGCTCCCAGACATGTTCTCAGACCACACCTGCCCCCGAATGGCTGCAAGATCCTTTCATCTTACCTTTCCAGCTATTACAATAAAATGCAACAAACCAAAGTAACCAAAGATCCATATCAACAGATATATGGGAATCGACTGGGAGACAGACACACAGACTATATAATCTCTCTCTGTTTTTTATCCAAAATTACTAGGGCCTTATAAAGTCCCCAGGGGAAAGGGTCAGTGTTTCTGATCTGTGTCTGTATGGAGTGGCTTCTTGTCTTGTCAGTATCCAATACACCTACAGTAAGTGGGAGTAGGAAAGCAAAAGCTTTGTTTATTTGCTTATAGTCTCAGGGTGTTTATTACACAAGTGAAGTCAGAATCCTGTTTGCAATGTCACAGATAGCTGCTTTGGAATTGGTTCTCTCCCCATATATATAAACTGTTACCACACCCCTTTGAGCCCTCTCACAAGAGCCAGTGATTTTGATCATGCAGCACCACTGCCCAGGTGCATGGACTGACCTTTTTCTCCTGAAACCAAACCTCTAACCTAAATTAGGATTTTCCCATTAGTCTTTGCCTCCCCCCCTTACAAAAGTTTAACTCGTCTCATGATTTCATTGGATTAAACTAGACACTGTAGTTGTTTTCAGTAACTGGATGAGGTGGCTATAAATGGGGAAACTGTCCCAGAGGACAATGGCAGATACCTGAATGCTGACCTGGCTCAGGTAAGCCCACGAGAAAGCTCCAGGAAGCTCACAGAAACACTTCAAAAAGAAATGTCCAAGACGCTATTAACATCCAATGCACAAGCCCTGTCTTGAGGCATGTTAGGCATGCAATCCCTGCCTTTCTCTGGATCGACCGGGCACTGCTCCCATGCCACAGAAACAGGGGAAAGAAAAATTAAGCTCACGCCAGCCTGTGACACCTGTTAAGAAAGAAACATTCCAGCGCTGTAAAATTAAGTCACTTTAGAGCTCCAACTCACCCGCCCTGAAGAGTCAAAGTATCCTGTGGCCAGGGATTTATCATAGTCTGCGTAGGGATTCGGAAAGGCTCTTTGGGCCATAATGGCAACAGCAAACCTGCAAGAGAGTGAAGAGAAAAAGCTGGGATCCAATTATTTGAGCAGCTGAGGCTAGTGCTTGCTGCTATGACAGCTACCTGCCCCAGGCCCCAGCTTCCTATGAGCTGCAGAGCAAGCAGGCCAGATTCTGCAGCTGCACCCAAATCTAACATACAAGAGAAGATCTCAGGGATCTAAAGCAGCAGCACAAAAGCCTACAAACATCCCCCCACCCCCTTGCTGTACAACACAACCCCACCCGAAAAACAGGGAACCATTGAAGTGAAACCACGTTTTCCCCCACCTCACCCTGCAGCTCAGACAACAACAAGCAAAGATCTGACTTTTCCACCTCCCACTTCCTGCTGCCACAAGCCAATGAGAACTCTAGTGAGCCTGGGGACCCAGCCACACACACACCCCCCTCCGGTTTCTTAAAGAGACAGGGAGTGAAGTCTACTTTTGCAGGGCTTTTTTTATGCCAATCCAAACTTTTGGGCAGTGTTCCCAGTGTTGAGCTCATGAAAGAAGCTGAACTCAGCTACTGGCCCTGCTCTGCTCTCCCCAGCACATTGTGTTCTGCCAGTTTCCAAAGGGTTTTTTTAAAGGGGTAAGATGGGTTAAGAATAATTCATATCAAATAATAGACAGTGCTAAATAATATGTTAATTATTTTTAGACAATTAAGTAAACAGCCAGCCTGGTGTTACACTCATCCACAGCAGAATTTTTAATATTGCTTATAAGACTATTGCACCTGTCCCTTTCCTAGCAGAATCATGCTCTGGGGTGTTTTAATGGTATTTGCTGTAAATTATGGTCATGATTTGTATTACAGTAGTCCCAGCTGAGATCAGGCACCCTGTACATACATATACTAGGAGACAGATCTGCCCTTAAGAGCTGACAGTCTAAACAGACATGAGTGCGGGGGGAAACTGAGGCACAGATGGGTGAAGTGTTACACCCAAGGTCACCCAGCAGGTCAGTGGCAGAGCCAGCAACAGTTTAAGGAAATAGATCACTATTCTGAAGTTGAAGATGTCTCATATTTGCAGTAGATGGCTGGCTTTTCCAGCCTGTTATAAACCTCACATCTGCCTTCCTTCCTGGACCTCAGTTCTCTGATCTGCTGCTGCAGGCTCCCAACTGCCTCCCCCGCTCTGCTGCTGCAGCACTCCCAGCTGCCCCCTTCCCTCCCTCCCCGACTCTCTCTCATCATTCACCCTGTGCCAGGAGAACCAGGTTTGGAGCAGAGAATTAGGCCAACTTTCCAATGTTGTCACAGGAAGGGAGGCTGCTAACGGTTGTGGTAGCTGTGCAGATGACTTTTTATGGGGTTCACAGGCCGCCGCATCTGATGTTCTGAAGTGGGTTGCTGAGGGTGTTTGACTCTAGTCTTTGTTTGAAAGCCAGGGGATGGCAGATGAAAGAGGAGGAGATTGAAGGAGCATCTCACAAAGGGTTGTACTTTCTTGAGCCCTTAGCCCCTTGTGGCAGTAGCCACTGTAATCGATGGATACTTGATCTTTGTCAAGCCTGACTCAGATTATGTGACTGGTGGAGCCAGGGAAACAACATGCAGTTTTTCACTGCACTCCTGTGTGTCAAACCCCTATTATACACCTCACCTGAACACTCACTGAACATCTGGCCTGCTTGGAGCTCAGGGGTTTACTCTTTTAGCTCAAGCAGTAGAGCAGGGATCGGCAACGTTTGGCACGCGGCCCACCAGGGTAAGCCTCCTGGCGGGCCGGGCTCGTTTGTTTACCTGCAGTGTCTGCAGGTTTGGCCGATTGCGGCTCTCACTGACCGCAGTTTGCTGCTCCAGGCCAATGGGGGCTGCTGGAAGCCACGGCCAGCACATCCTTCATCCCGTGCCGCTTCCCGCAGCCCTCATTGGCCTAGGACGGTGAACTGAAGCCAGTGGGAGCTGTGATTGGCCAAACCTGCTGATCATCAGGTAAACAAACCAGCCTGGCCCGCCAGGGTGCTTACCCTGGTGGGACGCGTGCCAAACGTTGCCGATCCCTGCAGTAGAGGCTCATACTTTTAATCTTAGATTCAAGCCCTGCTGAGGGCCACATTCCCTAGTGCACTTCTTGTTACAAGAGTTCTACATAAACTCTATCTATCAGTCTATAGCAGTCTGTGTGTCTATGGCAGTGGTTCTCAAACTTATGTATTGGTGACCCCTTTCACATAGCAAGCCTCTGAGTGCAACCCTCCCTTATAAATGAAAAACACTTTTTCATATATTTAATATCTTTATAAATACTGGAGGCAAAGCAGGGTTCAGGGTGGAGGCTGACAGCTCGCGACCCCCCATGTAATAACCTCGTGACCTCTTGAAGGTTCCTGACCCCCAGTTTGAGAACCCCTGGTCTATGGAGACAGTTCATATCAAGATTGTCCTCTGCAGGCAATAAGAATATGTGATATAGTTCATAAGATGTAAATTCAGTAGAATTGTTACACGCTACAAATAGCTTCCTGAGTCCAGCTCTTGCCACCTGTCTGCCTGGAAAGTTATAATTTGCTCTCCTTGATGGCATCTGAGCAGCTAGGGTCAGAAGTGTGTCAGCAGCAACTTGTTTCAGGCTCACTGAATTGCAATCTGGGACATGCCAACCCTGAGTGTGGTGCACTCCAGATCTGTAGCATTCCAGACTCCCTTGTGTCTCACAGTTCAGTCAGGAGGTGCGAGATGAGGCCAGCATTAAATGCAGCTCGGCTCTAAATGCATGGAGTGGCAGAACACCAGGTAGGAGCTGGATCCATGTGGGTGGATACCTGGGCCCCTGCAGAGCCTTACTAAAGACAATGGGGCTCTGAGGCATTGCAACCACAAAGATCCAAGTGCAGAATCCAGGCATAAGGGTCGACAGGAACTGTTTTCATTTGCCATTGATGGGAACATACAAAGAATATATTAGGCTTTTGCATTCACCTTTTAGTGGATTATAGTGTATTGTACTTTCCAGTTTTCTGTCCATATGTCCTTTTTGTCCTTTTCTGTGTTACAATTTATAAAATTAAAGATCAAAGAGTGTAATTTATTCAAAGAGGCAGTGGGAAAAAAATACAGTAACCTTCAATTTCAACTCCCCTTCCACACAGTGATTCCTACAGTACATAGTTCTGGTTGTTTAATCTGCAAATCTTGCCATCGCTGCATTAAATTCAAGGCAAACCAGACAAACTGTGAAATGTTAGCATTCAGGTCAGTGAGCAGAGTATCGGCAGAAATAATGTTGGGTCTTTTGCTCATATCAAAATTCAGAGAGTTATAGAGAGCCCTGTAATATTATCTGATATTCCCATGTTAGAATTATCTCCTCTTTACAGTTCAACAGCAAAGATCTAACATAAAGCACAAAGTTTTATCTTGAGAACTTCTTTTATCCCGGATTCATTTCAAGTTCTTTAAAAATAATAGCGACTTAATGTCAGAGATCCTTTCCCCAAAGTATCATCTTTTTTCTCCCCTTCACCCAACCCCCCAATACAAGAGATTCTACTTTGATGTACTGTTGTTTAAGGGGTCAGTGTCAGTTTAGTTTAGGGCGCTCTGGAGCTATCAGTGGCCAAGATGACTCAGGGGTGACCTGCTGCTGACATCACTTGGCTCAGCAATGTACTATGATTCCCCAGAAATCTCCCCAAATCCACAGGCCTGTGGAGATGGTGAAAAGAGTGGAGGAACAAACATACAGAAATCAGCATGAGAGAGAGAAGCTGCTGCCATGTTAGCTTTAGAATACTAGTCATTCTGGGTTAATTAGTGAAAAGTGTAAACAGTGCAAATCTGCTCATTTAGAAAACAGTCAGTCCAGTTGCCACTGTCCCCACAAAGTGACACAGGAGCTCCGGTAGTGTGCCTGTCAGTGATTTATGAGACATCAGAACAACTTGCCTCTAGTTGGAAAAGGTGCTAAGCCGCGAGCAGCTGGGTTTTAATCTCTTTTGGTTTGCCAAGATCATATTTCTGAAGGTCAAACCGCTCTCTAGCAGCTGATGATCCTATCACAAATGCTCCTGTTTTCATTAATTAATAAGAAAAGCAACCTAGAAACAGAAGGTTTGATTGTTCACTGTACCTCAGTGTCTGAGACATCTCGCTTTTTGTCCTTAATCTTTTGGTTTTGAGCAGAGAATACATACCATAT
The DNA here is from genome assembly GCF_025201925.1 of Gopherus flavomarginatus. Taxonomy (NCBI): domain Eukaryota; kingdom Metazoa; phylum Chordata; order Testudines; family Testudinidae; genus Gopherus; species Gopherus flavomarginatus. The sequence continues at coordinate 16,794,467 of NC_066626.1, read as the reverse complement.
TGTAACAAAAGTGATCTCCTAGGACATAATTTTTCAGTACATGATGGCTGCTCAAAACTTCATGGCAATATTGAGGTTAGAACACAGAATTTCCTGCTCCAAAAGCATGGGACACCACCACATGCACTAAAGGAGAATCCCCGTTAGCTTTTAGCAGTATGGGACCTATGTGACACAACTGAGCAGTTCTGATTTCATCCAGTAGATGGGAAGTGTTACCACTCCATCCTACCAGACACAATCCTAGCTAGTTAATTTTAGCCTCAAGAAGCCCCGCTGAGGATTGTCCATTTTGATCTGAAACAAGCTGTTTCAATACCTCTACCTTGAAATGAAATATCCTGCCCAAAACACTTCATTAAGTGCCGTCTGAAGATAGATCTTTCAAAAATTGGCATCATGTTTAATATACTCGGACTCTCTCTCCCCATGACTCTAATGCTGCTGGCTTCTTCTTCCTCATTGGTTCTTCTCTAGTCAAAATTCTGACAGGATAAAACAAGAGAGCGGAGTCTCCCAGTGATAATCATTCGCATCTCTTACTCATGATTTATTCAGCAACAGCATAGCTGGAGATATTAAATGCATAAGCTTGCAGTCCAGAGTGGGCTTCACAGATCAAAGCCTACAACACATTTTATTCCCCTTTAAAAAAATAAAGAAAAAGAAAACAAAATCAGATATTATTTCCATCATAAAACTATCCATAAAACAGCGATGATCCTAGCACCTCTGTTGTTCTTAAAGATTAGAGCCATGGCTCACTGTATCTGACCTTGGTCAAAACTTTGACATAGTAAGACACTGAAAATCATAGTGCAGATCTGAAGTGAAACAGAAGATTTTCAGGCAAGGCGAGGGTCATAATTGGCCTTGCAGTGATAAAAACCTTTCATTTTAAAGGAAAACTGGCACGATGAGAAAATCAGGTCCTTCATTATCTGCTCCACTCTGATTTCCAATGAGAAGGAGACGACAGCACAAAAACCTCTAGCTGCGCTAATAGTGAGTAGTGTCAGCACAGAGGCCAAGGATTATAAATGGTATTAAGTGACTGAATTGTCTGTGATAGCAGGGAACTGGGCTGAAGGACTTAGGAGCAGGAGGCACCAGGGTTGTTGGCAGCAATTCTGCGGCGGGGGGGGGTCCTTCTGCGCTCCTGGTCTTCAGGGCACTTCGGCAGCGGGTCCCGGAGCGAGTGAAGGACCCGCCGCAGAATTGCCGACGACAACCCAGAGTGCGGAAGGACCCCCCGCCACCGAATTGCCGCCGAGGGCGGCAGCCGCCCTCCCAAATCCTGGTGCCCTAGGCGACCGCCTAGGTCGCCTAAATGGAAGCACTGGCCCTGCTTAGGAGGTGCCTTCCAGTCCTATGTTCGTATGACTGAACCATTGAGGGTGGAAAATGAATGCCTCTGGCAGTTGTAGCAATATTTACCTGCAGATTTCCAGTTGAGCCTCTAGATGTCACTGTGCTATAGGGAGCACTCAGGATAACCTGTGCTTTTCCATCCCATGCAGCAATAGAAGTCAGTTTGCTTAGTTTGTCATTTGTGACTGTGGTCCCTACTCCCTAATAAATTCATCTTTGGACTGGGCCTGACCATCTTCATCATGCTCATCTTCAAACATGCCCAGCCAGCCCTGCTGTACCTAGTCCCTGCCTGCACTGGGTTCCCTCTCCTCGTGGCTTTGGTGAAGGGAGAAGTAACTGAAATGTTCAGCTATGAGGAGAATTCCACGCCAAAGGAGGAACCTTGGAACTACAAAGATGGAAATGGATAAAAAAGAGAAGTGACCTTGCACACCTGGGCCAGGATGGGCATGTCGGGACCAGGCCAGACTGGGATCCAGACCCCATCGCAAGGATTAAAGATAAAAAGTTCAATTGTGTATCAACATCATGTTCTGTGTGTATATCCAGAGAAACTGTCAGGATGGGAGAAGTCTCTGTAAGCCACTTCTCTTTGTCTGAAGTCCTTCTGCCATCTCCATGTTCCACGGGGCCTGTCCACTGCCATGCAGGGGTTTGGGCAGCCATGCTCCCTGATTTTATTTCATTTTTTTGTCATCTCCTAAATGGGTAGAAAAAAGGGGAGGAGGAAAACCAAGGGGCTGGTTTTTAAATTTTGTATTGTGGATTCACTTTCTCTCATATTAAACCATCTTGAAGGATGAAAAATAAATAAATATGTGTTGTGGTCTGTGGTTTCAGATACTGGTCCCTCCAGGTTACGTATCTTGGTGAGACTGTTTGGAGAAGCTTGTATTGTTGCTCTCCATGCTGTGCTTTCTCTAGGTAATAATGCATAGATTCATAGATTCCAAGGCCAGAAGGGACCATTGTGATCATAGGCTCTGATCTCCTGCATAACACAGGCCATGGGACTTCCCTGTTTAAACTAGAGCATGTCTTTCAGTATGATGTCCAATTGTGATTTAAAGATTGGCAGTGGTGGAGAATCCACACAATTTACATTGTTCAAATGGTTAATTTAACCACCTCGCTGTTAAACATTTGTGCTTTATTGCTAATGATTATACTGGTTTCTTACTGGGCACAGTGTTAGCGCCTAGTGCAGGAGTCAGCAATCTTTCAGAAGTGGTGTGCCGAGTTTTTATTTATTCACTCTGATTTAAGGTTTCGCATGCCAGTAATTCATTTTAACATTTTTAGAAGGTCTCTTTCTATAAGTCTATAATATATAACTAAACTATTGTTGTATGTAAAGTAAATAAGGTTTTAAAAACATTTAAGAAGCTTCATTTAAAATTAAATTAAAATGCAGAGCCCCCCGGATTGGTGGCCGGGACCTGGGCAGTAAGAGTGCAACTGAAAATTAGCTTGCATGCCGCCTTTGGTACCCGTGCCATAGGTTGCCTACTCCTGGCCTAGTGCAACATCCAGCAAGTGGAGGACTCTGTGTTCCCTCCAGCACAGATAAGGGAAGTAATGCCAGAGTGGAACCTGGGGTCAATGTGTGAGCAGGAGCAACAAGCCAAAGGCAACAGCCTGGGAAGCCCAGATAGCAGGTGGCCTGAGAGCTGGGCCAAGACACATGCTAATGCTGCTAGGAGCCACCTGTAGGCATAGCGCAAAGGTGCAAGACTGCAGCCCAGAGGGCTCTGCAGAGGAGTTACACCAGGACTGCCCTTAAGGCCAGGTTTCTCTTGCTTTCTTGTAATTATTAAAGCATTAGTGCTTAGAGCATTTACACTTTATATTTCTGCTGGCCCTAGTAAAGGAATTCTCTGAGGAGGATGAGGGGTAAACTGTGGTGGGGGAGGTGAGGGTTGGCCGGGGGGTTGTGAGGGGGAAACAGAGGAATACTGGGTGCGGGAGGTGAGGGGGATGAAGGGGGGTTGTGTGGGGAATGAGGGTTAAACTGGGGTGGGGGATGTGAGGGGTGTACAGGGGGGTTGTGAGGGGGATGAGCGGTGTACTGGGGTGGGGAATGTGAGGGGTATGCATGGGGATTGTGAGGGGGATGAGGGGTGTACTGGGGTGGGGGAATGGGAAGGTGAGGGGTATGCAGGGGGGTTGTGTGGGGGATGAGGGGTAAATTGGGGTGGGGGATGTGAGGGATGTACAAGGGGGCTGTGAGGTGGATGAGGGATGTACTTGGGGTGGGGAATGTGAGGGATATGCAGGGGGATTGTGAGGGGAATGGGGTACAGTGGGGTGGGGGATGTGAGGGGTGTACGGGGGGTTGTGAGGGAGATGAGGGGTGTAAAGGAGTGGTAGAGGTGAGGGGTTTGCGGGGGAAGTTGTGTATGGGGAAGAGAGGGGTGTAGTATCACATACTAGTCTCTGTCCTTGCCATTTTTGGGGTGCCAGAGGGAGGTGATTTGCTCTGCAGCAGCAGTCTTAGGAGCCAGGCCAGGGGTTTCAGACCACCTCCAGGCATTCCCAGGAAGGGGCCTGGGCCATAGCTTCCTCCCCTACTGCCTCTCAGAAGCGGAAGCTGCTGTGCCCCTGAACGCTAATTGCCAGGCTGGGGACCTGAGGGTTGGTGCTTTGGCTTTCAGGATGCAGCTCCAGAGCCACCTCTGCCCTGGGCCAGAACCACAGACCCGGTCCAGCCCCTCACCCAAGCTCCTGTGCAAGGGGTGTCCCAGAACTGCTGCTGCTGGTCCTGGCCAGGCCGGGCATGTTCCTCCCCAAGATGGGAACTCCTTCCACACTCCCGCAGGGAGGAGCCAGCTGCACATGCCCCATCCCAGGAGCAAGATGTGAGCAGAGCAGGTTCATAAAGGGACACCCCACGTCCCTGCTGGGGCTGCACAGAGGAGATGTGTGACAATTTCTCTAACTGCACCATATGCACAAGATTGCTGCATAGCCACGCACCTTATTGGGGACATTGGTGTGGGTCCTATGGCTCCTCCCTTGTCCAAGGGAGTGGGTGTGACATACCAGGGTACAAGCCAGACTGATAAAATGCTGTATCAGCCCTGCCCTGCAATCTTGTCAGGGGTGTCTTACAATGCCTTGCTGAAGGAGCTCCCACCTGGGCTCTTACAAAAGGAGGAGCGATAGCTCAGTGGTTTGAGCATTGGCCTGCTAAACCCAGGATTGTGCACTCAATCCTTGAGGGGGCTGCTTAGGGATCTGGGGCAAAATCAGTACTTAGTCCTACCTAGTGAAGGCAGGGAGTTGGACTTGATGACCTTTTGGGATCACTTCCAGTTCTATGAGATAAGTATAAACAGCCTTCCAGCATGCAAACCATACCCAGAGTGTCCATGTGTAACCGAAACCTGCCAGCCATGCTTGGGTTATAGTCTGGCTCTCATCAGCCTTAGTTATACTGCAGGGTGACCCCAACACCCACACCAGTCTCAGACTTTTCCCCAGAAATATATGTACTGTACAGCCCAGCCATCTCCTGGACAATGCAAGTTAGATAAAGTCTGTTATTTCTTTAATAGAAATAATATGCATACCACTTGCCACCTCAAATGGAGTTTTCCAGACACTTCCATTTAAATACAATGGATTAGATAAACCAATAAAACAAGTTTATTAACTACAAAGAGAGAGATTTCAAGTGAGTACAAGTAATGAGGCATAAAGGTCAGGAATGGTTACAAGAAAAATAATGATAAAACTTTACTGGCCTAGGGTTGCCAATCCTCTAGGATTGTCATGGAGTCTCCAGGAATTAAAGATTCATCGTTAATTAAAGATTATGTCATGTGATGAAACCTTCAGGAATATGTCCAACCAAAAATGGCAACCTTTCTGGTGCCTAACAACAAACTGTTAAATTCAAAGCAAAGTTTTCTCACCACATGCTTTCTTCAGTCTTACTGACCAAACTCTTTAAGTCAGGACCCCTCCCCCAGTCCAACAGCTGCTTCTTTTATCCCTTTAGTTGCAGTGAATCCATGGGCAGAGAGCAGGGGTGGTTGTGCCTCCTTTTTATAATTTCAGTTCCCCACATGAAAAACATTTCCAGCTGGGTACCACTACACAAAAAGTGTATGTGGAAGGATGTTCCCTGCTGCTTTTTTCTCACCTTTTTGAGGTTCCTTTGTTTCCCTTTCTGCTTGATGACTCTATTTACTGTCTAAATGCAAATTTGGAAGAGCATCCATTCCTTTGTTTAAGACAGACATGTTTGCCAACCTCAGTTTGGGATATATGTTAGTAACATCATGAAGTGGAATCTTATAACCAGAGCTTTGGAGTGGAACCCGGAGATGGAGTGCGGAGCAGCTCCAGAGCAGTGGAGCTGCAGGTTTTTGCCTGGAGCTGGAACAGAGCTGGAGCACAGGTCCAAAGCCCTACTTATAACTTTACATACAATGTTGCCACACCTGTTTTACCCAGATAATAATGACCAGCAAATTATAAGTTTTCATATGATACTTCATAAGGCATACTATGTACAACAATTATTACAATAGTGTATAGGGTGTGAACATGGGTATATTCTGTCACAGTGGGCCTTGGTTGTTTGGTGGACTTCATGTTTCCAAGCTCAGCATTTAAATAGGCTGGTACATATCATGTATATTCTGTCCCCACTTGATTTCTTACTGTGGGCATTGTCTGGGTTTTTTTGCCCAGTGACTCCCTTTGGATCCCTTGTTTTGACTCTGTAACCTTACTTCTGTCCTTGCCACTTGTTTGGTTGTTCCTGGGCTTAATTGTCCTCTTCCAAGGACATCACATGGAAACTGGTATATTTCATGAATACCAAGGCCAACATTTTCAAACTTGGGAGCCTGAAATTAGGCACCTTGGATTTCTCACCCCGCTCCAAACAAAGTCTGGGCCCACCGTGGAGGATCAAACTCCCACACTGGCTGTAGTTTGGCTTAATAATAAAGACATGTATGGCATCAATTCCATCCCAGGCTGTCTCTATAGTCTTAGTATTCTTAGAAATCCTCCTATAGGACAGTTCTGTCCTAAATGACTCTGCCTATACAGCCATTTCCACCTGGGGTGGAGATAACAGGCCACACCTGCTACTGGGAGTCAGCTGGAATCAGTTCACTCTCCCAGCAGGTTCCAACACTATGTATGCCCATGACTAACAGGGTGGGCCAAGAGACGAACAGGAAGCTTGTTGACGGCATCTAAATAAGTGGATTTTTTTTCTTCTAGAGATGCAAAGCGCTTGCAGCATCTTTTATAGTCAAAGAGAGATGTGGTCACGCAGCACCTGCAAAAATCAACCCAGTACCTTGCACTGAACTTGGCAAACACAAGCAGTGCCAGCAATTGATTTGTTCCATTGATATCAATGGGGCTACTTTGTGTGTGTGAAGTTTTAAACGTGTGTAACTCATGTGTAAAGTTAAATGCATGTGTAACTGTTTGCAGGATCAGGGCCATATTTAGGTTTTTCCACAGGGCCTACACAGCACTACCAAATGGCAATGACTAGTCAGGCTTTGACCCTTGCTTTTTTGTATGATAAGGATTCACTTTATTGACAAATGGAATCAACCCAAAAATAAAGGATTTAAACTAGGCCCTGATCCTGCAGAGACTTAAGCAAATGCTAAACTTGAAACATGTGAATAGTCCTATTTACTTCAGTGGGCTACTTTTGTGCATACAGTTAAGCACAGGTGTAAGCAGGATCAGGATTTTAATCAGCATTGACATGACCATGCTCCAAGGGTGCTACAGGCGTGCGTGGCTGGTCATGGACCTGTAACCTACCCTTGCTAACAGGGAAGACTGTCTCTTGCTTATATAAATAACACGCAGTGTTACTCCCTCCCCTTTATTAAAACTGAAGTTGTACTACTGATATTTTCAAAGAGATTGCTCATCCCTTCCTGGCCTGGATGCAGCACATCTGCCTGTCATTCAGATGCATGCCATGCTGCCAGTGCCAGGATACCCTGCCATGCTTTCTTCTCCAGGGAGTGACACCTGTTGATGGATCACTGCCCGGAACAAAGCTCTCTGTGTGAAAGGGTGTCTTGCTGTCCCTTTTCGTGGGTTGTTTTTTATTTTTTTATTTTTCGGGGTGGGGACAGTGGATGTTTCTTTAGCATTTTTTAAATCTTTTTTTGAATTGTGTAGATCTTCCTTCTGAAATCTGAGCCATTGGAAAGTGAGGAAATTCTGTTAACTAGCTGTGCTATTCAAATCCATTGGAGCGATTTCCTTGCTACATTCTCTGCCTTACATCTCTCCACTGGGCAATTACTGTGTTTCATCCAAGTTCACTTTCACTTTCTTTAGTGAATGGTTCTTTGACCCTTGTTATTCAGTGTGTTTGAGAAGGCCAAAGTGGAGGGTTCATATTATATGGATGTGTCCTCTATCTGCTGTATACAGGATGGACAACATGCACAATCCCCTTCCTTCTGAATGGAGAAGGAGAGAAATAAGATGAGGAAATGCTTGCTCACAGTACAAAATTCTTCACAAAGAGAGGAATAATTCTTGTTTCCCTCTTGTTAGATCATCTGCTGTTTCATGATGATGAGATTTGTGACTGTACTTTATACCTGTTATTGTGCAAGCCTGTAGTTTCCAGTGCTGCTTTGAAAATTCATGCCTAAGAACCTGATGAAGTTCCTGGGCTCTGTAGTGATAAAGATGCCCATTAGAAATGGACAAAAGAGGCAGTGTGTGAGCCATATCTGGGTTAAAAATGAGGCCAGCGTTTGGTTTGAAAGTGAAGTCAGTCTAAGGTTGGTATTCAAAGTTACTTTGAGATATGGGTGCCAAATGATGGCTATCTTGATTGCTCAGCCGATCGTGGGAATCTTTGGCTATCAGCTGTTCCAGTAAGATTTTGGTCTTCTCTGAACCAGAAGTAGAAAACAGGCCCTTGAAGGCTTTCTGATCTGACCTAGAATCAGAACAATCAAAGCAGGTTCAAATCCAGAAAGTCACATCTATTCCCTGCCCCTTGAAAAATGAAGATGTTCAGCTTCCAACTTTGGCTCATGTCTGATTCCTACACCCCCTTTCTAGGAGCCACAAAATGACAGATTAGGCCTCCAAGGAGCAATCCCTCCTACTCAGGAGTGGAGTCTGCCTAGGCAAGGCCATTGGACTCTTGGAGGAGCAGTGCATGGGCGTCCAGCACTTAAAATGGCTCCCACCACAGGAGTGTCAAGAACCTGTCCTGGATGGACTTCTTGGTGCTGACTGCTCTTGAATAACTGAGTGATGCATAGGATACTGCAGTGCTGCCTTCCACTCAGTTCTAGAATAACATTATGGAAGTGTGTCTTCTGGTAGTTCTTTTGGGATGTGTAGGTGCCAGGGAAGGTTTATATACTAATAGTTGATTACAATATTCAAAATACACGTTTGATTCAGGGAGCTCTGGGGATTAATTCAGCTTTGGTATGGTTAGTTATTTATCTCTGTTTTTCAAACTAGAGTGCAAAGGTATTGCTGGTGGGGGTGGGGAACCAACTGAGCAAACAACAAGTCTTTCATCAGTATTTACCTATGACTTGTTCAGGAGAGGAGAGTGAGCTAATGAAATCTGGTATGGGTGGTGATGGTAGTAATTAAGGACATTCTCGGCATTTGAAGTTACAATACTCTTAATAATTCATCTGCTAACAGTTTTCAGTTGTGATACGCCCACCAAAAAACCCACGTATGTGGGTGAGTTGACTGTATCTCTTAATATTGAGCAGTGATACAGACTGCCACTTCCAGTTTTAAGAAATGGAAAACCTCCAGCAGTTATAAACAAAGCATAAAGAATTCTTCACAGTTTCCTTTTGCTCCAACAGGGGCTAAAAATGAATTGTCGTGTGACAAAGTGGCAGTGAACAAGGGATTAACTTCAGCTCAGGTCCTTCCCTTCCCTTGCTCAGGAGCTCAGTGCAAGGATTATAAATTGATGGTTTTGGAAACTGAGGCTGGGAATCTTAAAGGTATTTAGTCTCTTAACTCCTATGGATTTCTCCAAAGCAGCTGACGTGGAAACACTACTTGTTAGAGTTCTGTACTGAGTGCCATCAGACTGGATTGAACCCTAGGCAGAAGAATATAGGAATTCCCATACTGGATCAAACCAGTACTATATCTAGTCCAATATCCTGTGTCCAGTTGAGGCCAGTACCACTTGTCTCATGTGAAGAAGCAAGAAACCTGCCAGTAGATGAACCTGACTACAGGGAAATATTTTTTGAAAAGCACATTACCAAAATGTTAAGTATCAGAGGGGTAGCCGTGTTAGTCTGGATCTGTAAAAGCCGTGTTAGTCTGGATCTGTAAAACCAAGGGAGGAGAAACCGGTTTTGTAATTGGCAAGCCATTCAGGATTAAACAAAGACTGTGAATGGCTTGCCAATTACAAAACCAGTTTCTCCTCCCTTGGTTTTCACACCTCAACTGCTAGAACAGGGCCTCATCCTCCCTGATTGAACTACCTCATTATCTCTAGCTTGCCTGCATATATATATATACCTGCTCCTGGAAATTTCCACTACATGCATCTGACGAAGTGGGTATTCACCCACGAAAGCTCATGCTCCAAAACGTCTGTTAGTCTATAAGGTGCCACAGGATTCTTTGCTGCTATTACCAAAATGGGTATTCTATCCATACGCATGAGGATTTGTGTCTCCCAGAATTCTCAGACATTTTTTAATCCTTGTTATTGTAACAGTGGCTGTTCTCCTTATTCATATAAATATTTTCTGACTCCTGCTATACTCTAGGTCTCTCACCTTATCCCAACTGTGGGGAGCCCTCAGTAGGATAATGGTGGAAACTGGCTTGGAAGAAGGAGGAATTAAATCTTGTTAGTGCTGCAGTTCCAGCCACTGGGCTCACAGATAGAAATGACAGACTCTCAACTGAGTGGGATCAGATCCTGCAAAGCCTTATGAAGTTTCAGGGTTCATAAGCTCATTATTCTTGGAGGTGTGGGAAATGGAATTGCAGCTGCCATAGGCGAAAATGGTATATGAAAAAATAGCAGTGTAGTTGTGGATAGCGAGGGAGGGGAGGGAAGAAACTAAAGTAGAACAAAGGGATTGGGTGAAGGTTTTCAGTTTCTTGAGAATAAGGCCCAAATGAAAAGTGTGAGAATCTTGGAGTCCACGGAGCTGAACTTGAAAGTTCATAGCAGGCCTGGTTGAAGACAAAGTTCTCCTGCTATTGGTTCTAGAAGGGAAGAGCAGGCACTAATCTACTCCAAAAGGTGCAAAGGACACTGTGCAGTGCACCACAACTGCAGCTCTGATTGTGTGATGTAGAGGGTGAGAGAGGGAGAGAGGATTCTGCATTCTGTCCAAAAGAGAGAGAAGAGAATTATTGGAGTACACAACAGGCAGACTTTTCCATGCTGAAGTCCAGAGACTCAATAAAGCTGAAAAGAAATGAATAGCATTAGAAAAACCATCCCTTGTGGTTAAGGGTATCCCTGTGTCATTTCAGAGCCCAGCTAAAGCTTTGTGTTTAATTCACATGAATCTTTCTTATTCCATGACACTACCTGCCTTCACAGCCAGCTTATTCATCAGATTACGGATGAAAATCTGCAAGAAGAGTTGAAACGAACTAAGTCACCACTGCATCCAATTACCTGTGCCACCAGTGGGTTAGTGTAGACACTTAGACTCATAGACTTTCAGGCTAGAAGGGACCAACATGATCATCATTGTCCCACTTCCATAGTCAGGTCAATGTAAGCTGCCTTGCGTGGATCTATCTCTGTAGTGTAGACCAGGCCTAACAGAGTTTGCTAGTGGTGAGAGATCTTATCAAGTGTTGTGAAAGAATAAGCCATTCCAAAGATCTGCCGCTAAATTCCTGAGGAATGGAAATTCCAAAAATTAATTGAGAAAAAGTTAAAATGGCATTTTACTTTGACCTTCTCAAAATGTTTTCAAGGCTCCCAAACTGCCTGGGACACAGTCAGCTTGGGGAGCCTGGCAGATAGGGCTCCCAAGCTTTCTGGGGTTCCGAGGAGCTGGGTCTATGACAGTCTGCCTGGTGGACAGGCCTTGAGCTGGAGACCCTAAAAGTTAACCCTGCCTCCAGGGTAATCTGCCTGGCAGGCTGACCCTGGTAGCCCCACTCCAACATAGCCCATCTGGCAGGCGGACTCAGAGCCTTGTGTGCTTCTTCTGAGCAGAGATTGCCAGCTGTCCATGGAACGATCTGCAGTGGTTTTTCTGGGGTGGAAAAACACCCACTGGGCTGCTGGGGTGATATTACTCAAGTCCTTTTCAATCATGACTCAAGCTAGATTTAAACAGGAGTTTCCACAGATGAAAGGCATTATGGCTAAAAATGGCCACTGCTCTTGGGTTCCTCAGTGCCCGGCTGCTTAACCTGGGTCTTGTCTTCAGAGGTACTAAACACCCCCAATTCCCTACGCTCAACACTTCAGAAACAGGCTCATTTTTTCTCAAGACAGGTACCCCAAATCAGAAGCCACTTCTGAACATTATGGCCTATGTCACCTAAATCCCCACCTTTGCTACTAACTCTTAGACCACATGCAATTGTACAGACCCCTTGTCCAAGCTATAGGGTACCTGAGCTGTGGAATGGCTTGAAAACCTTTCTGGTGTATTTGGCTGTTGTTGGTTTTATCAGTTTAGGACAGTCTTATAATGTTGGGCTTGCTGGTTGAGAACAGGCTGTTTTATACATACTGTGGGATATTAGAAACCGGACCAAGATACTTAAATGAATCAAAATGATTTTACTATATTTATTATATAAATTAAAGAAGTGTGGCCTATTTGCGTGACTTAACTTAATACTCTGAAATGAATAAACCTGCTACTATGCTGTTATTTTTACCTCTATCCTATACATTTGGATTACTGTTTTTTAACTAATCCTGGGTTCTGAGCACTAAATTCAGACTCTTAAAAATGTACATTTGGACTGTGTTAAATTATGTCTGTGTAACAGGAACATTCAAACAACTGGTAATAAAGAAACTATAATGATTTGAATTATGGTGTAAGGGAAGAATTATGAAAATATTGTGGGTAGATTGTATAACCAATGAAAAAGTATTGGAGATAATTGGAACTTAGCAAATGCTAGTCAGAGATGTTATGAAAAGAAAGATTTGAATTTCAGGACATGTTTTAAGAGGTTCAGTGGGCAATGCATGTTTACGGGCACTGGAAGGGAAAGTTGATGGCAGAAGAACACCAGTCAGAAATAGAAGATCTTAGATGGTATTCTGGGTGGATCAAAAGGCCTGTTCATACACAAGGAGATTATCAGCAGGTCATATGAAATGGGCTACCAAGGTTGAAAACCTCCAGTAATGCAATGTCACATAAGAAGAATCCTGATAATATTCTACAACATCTGTCCAAGTAATTAACTCTGTTAATGCTATGGACCTATATTTTAGAGCTCCCCATTGCAGTTTATACAGATTACTAAGAGGGTTGCCAACCCTCCTGGTTTTACCAGGAGTCTCCCTGAATTGGGCTTGTCATAAACAGATAGCTAAGGGTTAATGTCTCTTTCACCTGGAAAGAAGTAACCTGAAACACCTGACCAGAGGACCAATCAGGAAACAAGACTTTTTCAAATCTGGGTGGAGGGAAGTTTGTGTGTGAGTCCTTTGTTCTTCGTCTTGTGCCTATCTCTCTCTCTCTCGGCTATGAGAGGATCTCTGTTTCCTGCCTTTCTAATCTTCTGTTTCCCAGTTGTAAGTACAAAAGATCAGATAGTGATTTATATGTTTTTTTTTGTATTTACATGTGTGTAGTTGCTGGAGTGCTTTGAATTGTATTCTTTTTGAATAAGGCTGTTTATTCATATTTCTTTTAAGCAATTGACCCTGTATTTGTCACCTTAATACAGAGAGACCATTTTATGTATTTTTTTCTTTTTACATAAAGCTTTCTCTTTAAGACCTGTTGGAGTTTTTCTTTAGTGGGGGACTCCAGGGAATTGAGTCTGTGCTCACCAGGGAATTGGTGGGAGGAAGACGTCAGGGGGAAATCTCTGTGTGTCTTAGATTTACTAGCCTGACTTTGCATACCCTCTGGGTGAAGAGGGAAGTACTTCTGTTTCCAGGACTGGAAATAGAGAGGGTGGAATCCCTCTGTTTAGATTCACGGAGGTTGCTTCTGTGTATCTCTCCAGGAACACCTGGAGGGGGGGAAGGGAAAAGGTTTATTTCCCTTTGTTGTGAGACTCAAGGGATTTGGGTCTTGGGGTCCCCAGGGAAGGTTTTTGGGGGGACCAGAGTGCCCCAAAACACTCTAATTTTTTGGGTGGTGGCAGCTTTACCAGGTCCAAGCTGGTAACTAAGCTTGGAGGTTTTCATGCTAACCCCCATATTTTGGACGCTAAGATCCAAATCTGGGACTAGGTTATGACATGGGTGGCAGTGGTGAGATAGATAGAATCCAGAAGCCAGTAGGAATATTATATTTTTCTTTTCTCTGCTAGGGGCTTTTTAGCAGAGAGGGTTTGGTTTTAAAAGGAACCAGAGAGTATTTTTTCTCTCTGCTCTCTCTTGCAGTTTCTGGCTTGCATATTAAGCAAGGAACCATTAAGCTGTGACAAAAGGATCTTTTGTGACACAATAGCACTCCAATTAGGAGTCAAATACCAGCACTATACACATGCAAATAAAGTGGTTTTTCTGGTTTACTTTACATTGAAAAGATTAGCTAGAGGAAGAAAGGGAAAAAGGCACTGTTGCTAGGCAGACCCCAGGAGGCAACAGAGAGCCTGCAGTTCAGACAATAAACACCAGAGGGCACATCAACACAAAAAAACAGGAACCATGCCTTCCAATACAAAAATGGAGGCTGAAGAACAAATCAAAGAAGCTGAACACAGGCGACAACTGGAAAAAAGACAAAAAGAGGTGGAGCTGAAAGAAAAGGAAGAAAGCATCAGACTGGCAGCCTGCAAAAGAGAATAAGCAGCCAAAGAGGCAGCCCACAAAAGAAAACTAGAAGAAGAAGAGGTGGCCCACCGAAGGAAACAAGAAGAAGAAGAGGCGGCCCACCGCCGAGACATGGAAAAACAACAAAAAGAAAGTGAAGAGAAGGAAAAACAGAGAAAACATGAACTGGACTTAGCGCAGGCTGGGCAGCATGCGCCAGCCAATCCTAACAACCCTTCGCCAATTATGGTTCCACATCACAGGAAATTTCCCACCTACAAGGCAGGTGATGACACCAAGGCCTTCTTGGAAAATTTTGAAAGAGCCTGTCTTGGGTACAGCATCCCTGAAAACCAGTACATGGTAGAACTGAGGCCACAGCTCAGTGGACCTTTAGCAGAGGTGGCAGCTGAAATGCCTAAGGAGAACATGAACGACTATAAACTTTTTCAAACCAAGGCCAGATACAGAATGGGGATAACCCCGGATCATGCCCGTCGGCGTTTCAGAACCCAAAAGTGGAAACCAGATGTGTCATTTCCCAAACACGCCTACTACGTTGGGAAAAATTATGAGGCCTGGATATCAGGAAACAATGTTAAATCCATAGATGAACTGCACCTCCTCATACAAATGGAGCAGTTCTTGGATGGTGTTCCTGAGGACATAACACGGTACATACAAGATGGAAAACCCAAAAATCTCACCGAGGCAGGGGAGATTGAAGCCAGATGGATGGAAGTAGCAGAAAGCAAGAAAGCTACTGTCAAGGGGAACGAATACCCCAGGGGGCACACTTACCATAAACCCTACAACCGGGGACAGCCAAAGACCCCACATACAACCCAAGTAAAGCCCTAGGTTATGACAGGGCTCTATCTCCAGGAGGCTACTAAAGCCAAACTGGGAGATTTTAGACTGCTAAAAGACCAGTGGCACAGCAGGGCTAAGTTGGGCTTGCTGCTTGCTCCGGCACATCCCTGCAGCCCCGGAGGGTGGGGGTCATGCACTACCCCCGCCCTGAGTGCTGACTCTGCAGCTCCCATTGGCCAGGAACTGTGGCCAAAGGGAGCTGTGGGGGCAGTGCCTGCAGGCAGGGCCAGTGCATGGAGCTCCCTAACCCCCTACCCCCAGGAGCTGCAGGGACATGCTGGTCACTTCTGGGAGCAGCATGCAGAAGAGGCAGTGCACGGAGCTTATGTCCGCTGGCTCCCGGTTGGTGGCGGAGTGGGGCTAAGGCAGGCTCCTAGCCCACAGCTCCCGTTGACCGCAGTTCCCAGCCAATGGGAATTGTGGAGTTGGCACTCCGGGTGTGGGCAGCGCACGGAGACCCCTGACTGCCCCAGGGGCTGCAGGGACTTGCCAACTGCTTCCGGGAATGGCATGGGGCCAAGGTAGGCAGGGAGTCTGCCTTAGCCCTGCTGTGCTGCCAGCCAAGAGCAGCCAAAGGTAAGCACCACCCGGCCGGAGCCTGCACCCCTCACCCCCTCCCATATCCGAACCCCTTGCCCCAGCCCTGTGCCCCTCCTGAATCCAGCACCCCTCACCCATCTCACACCCCAACTCTCGGCCTCAAGCCCCCCTCCAGCACCTCAACTCCCTACCTCAGCTTAGTAAAAGTGAGCGAGGGTGAGGGAGAGTGAGCGATGGAGGATAGGATGGGTGGGGCACGGTCTTGGAGAAGGGACACGGTGAAGCCTCAGCAAAGGGCAGAGGTATTTGGATTTGTGTGATTAGACAGTTGCTAATTACTAATTGCAATTACTAATTGCAAAATATATGTTATTCATATTCAAGGTTCAATTCTGTCTCCCCTGGGATGGAGCTGAGGAAGCCCATAGCAAGAGATGCAGCATTCCTTCTGAAAGAATCTGACTTTACTGATGCTGGGTGTCAGAGCCAGGGCGTGGGCAGCCAGAGCCAGAGTTCATAGTCACAAGACAGGAGTCCAGATACCAGGAGGTCAGAGGCAGGAGACAAACTGTAGATCAGAACCACAAATCAGATGCAAGGAGTCACTCCAGGTCAGGATACCAGGAAATCAAGCCAGGGGAGCAATAAACACACAGTCCAGAACAGAGTGGAGCCCAGTAGTTCAGGCAGCTTCCTGTTCCTGCTGCTGGCTTAAGTAGGGCCAGCAGGCCAATCAGCTCTTCCAGCACTCCACCAATAGGACTGCAGGGGTTGAGCCTCAAACTGGTGCTAGGGCTTCATGGATCCTAGGTATGCAAGCATCATCAGGCTGCTGGTTGCAGTGTGGTTCCTCCTATAGACCCAGGTTCCAGACCTGTGGGTCATGACACTGAGGCAGTATGGGGAGATGGCCTCATTACACCTAGTGAACAGGTATAGCAAGCAACCCTATAACAGAGCCAAATTAGCTAGTGCGGAAAGGCATTGCCCCACCTGCGCAGTGGCCAGAAATGCCCCTTTTGCGGTGCTAACTCTGCAATCAGCACTAGCAGTCTTTGCACCCTAATTATGGCATACATATCCCTCTGCCCGGAGGAGGAAAGGGCTTCTTGTACCCCTTCCTTTCTAGCACCCCAGGGAATGGAGCAGTGTGAATTTGGCCCTTATGTGCCTTTTCTGCTCTATCTCCTATGAAGACTGCAAGGCTTCCAAAATAGCATGATTCACTGGCTTAGTGCGTATGTGTGTGATCGTGCCTCCCTCGAGGGGCTAGCCCCAGTGAGTGTAACAGTGTAGTGGTAACTGCTGTAACCTCCAAGGAGCTTGGCTCCTGGATCTCTGTGTGCTTGTAACTCTGAGAAAGGCACGGCTGTCCTGGGGAGGAAGGGTGGGGGCAATGCTTGACTGAGAGTCTGCTAGGCAATAGGGAGAGAGGAGAGTAATGTGGCCCCTATTTGGAGCAATGGGGCCTCAGGGTGGAGGGGAATAGCAGGGTGCCTGGATGGCCACTAGCCGCTCGCCTGCTCAGAGGAGGAGCAGTGTCTCAGAGAAAGGAGCCTGTTAGAGTCAAATGACTGACAAGTAAAAGTCCAGGAAGAAGAGTTAGCCTGACCTACAGGAAAGTCCTCAGTGAGATGCCTTCCCCTAGGAGCATGGTGAGAAGGAAGAAGCCAATTTGGAGGAGTCTGAAGCCAGCCACTGAAAGGGGAAGGACTTGCCTTGGGGTGAGCTCATGAGTCCAACGCTGGTTCCCTCCTGAGGTCTGGCTTCTGAGTACCTGAAAGCAATATCCCTAAGCTTAGTCCTTTCCCTCTTCAAGGGGACTCCCAGTTGATAGCATCTTAGTGGGAAAACTCCATACCCACTTGGACTGAATTAGTCTTTCAGCTCCAAAAGCAGCCGCCATGTGGCAAGTACTGCTTTGGCTGCTAGTTCAGGGCTGCCTGCCTGCTGTAATTGTCGCTGAGCGCTAAGGTAGGAGATTAGAGCTAGGATTTTTAGTAGTGTTATTATAATTTGCACCTTGATCCCTGCATCATTTTATGGTGAGGGAAAATCTCCGGAAGAGAAGCAGCCTGATTCCTGCATGAGGATGATGCCTACCAATTGAGACTGTCAGCCCCTCTGCCATGTCTGAGCAGTCCAGATGGATCTCTGAACTTGGGGATCTTTCGCAGAGTGGTGAGTGCACCATCTTTTAGTTAGTCAGGGAAATGGTTCTGGAGACATTCCCCCCTATTCCCTGACTGCATCCTCAAGCCAGGGCCTGAAGGGTTGGGGTTTTTATTACCTGCTGCCTTTTAAACCTGTGGAAGGATCTTACATCTTATCCCACATGAGAGTCTTATGGGCTGTACTGAACCACATCAGCCAAGTTGCTTATTGTTGCTATAGAAAATATTGTTATCACAGGTCACCAAGGGCCTCTACAAAGTACGTGTACCAACTTGATCTTTTAGGTCATGTGAGTGGGGAAATAGAAGGGTATTATCAGCCATGACCCTAAGAGTAGTGTTCTACCCTGTTATGTTATATTTACTTCCTGTTTAATATAATTATTATGACTATATTGCATGTTTGTGTTGTTTCTTGGGAATCTCTAACTATCTGGCAAGTAACTGGGGGTTTCCCTGTGTTTAGAATTTTCCTTCCTAGCTGCCCTGGTGACCCTGCCAGGAAGGCGAAAGGGGGGATTGGAGGCACCGCCAAATATATTCATATGGGAAGAAAATAAGGAAGTTCTACCCTGCTGAGCTGGAGGTACGGTCCAAGTGGCTCTGGGCCTGGCCATCAAAACCTGTAAGGAGATTGGTGTTAAAAGAGATAACTGGGTGGCTAGGAACGCTACACTTCATTAGCTTAACAGTAGAGGGTTGTGGTGATGATGGTATAGGTCCCAGGCTCCGTGCCAGCTGCGGCGTCTTCGCATTGGTAGCTACAGCTTGTTACGCTCGCAGGGAAGAGCATTACTGTACTAGAGTCATTCTTGTTGGCAGTGCCCATGCATATGCTGAACGGTTTGTCACTCTTCTTGTTTCACTGGGGATATGTGGCTCTGTTTAACACAATGACAATGTTTGCAGGCTCAGCAGATTGAAAGTCCTCAGTGGCAAAGCTCCGTAAATCATTGGGGAAAGTAACAAACTTCACAGCCTAGGAAGTGCACTCTGTCCCAATCGGGGGCCTGGAGCAGACTCATACCCATCTTTACAACATAAGGGTAAGCTGATAAGAGTTTTTATCTCTGAAGCACTGACTCTACTCCAAGCCAAATGCTTTTTGTATGGAAATAGGCTCATTAAGGAAAATGCTAATGTAAAGGGGTGTGTTTATCAGGAAACAATTACACCACTGTGTGTCCCAAGGCCTGAAGCTCAGCCAAGTGTCTCGAAACCCCGGGAGGGAGTACCATGGCCTAATGAATAACTTAGCCCCCCTCACCCTTAAAGTTGCTTCACCTGCTATTAAAAATCTCAGCTGAGTGGGCAAGGTTGGAGTTATCGGATTACAATGTTGTACAGCTATTTCAGCGGAGTGATTAGATTTTACACTCTCCCTTCGAGCATGTTTTCTGGCCCATCACCATTCTGCCACTTCTCCCCTTCTCCTAGCTGAACAGAGTTATAATGAAATGCATCTCGCCCAAATGTGCTGTCCTATATAGAAAGCTGTCTCCAGCCTGGGGCACATCTCTGCCCAGTGTGTATCTATCGATATGTTACCAGCTGCTTGGAATCTATGCAATGTGCAGCAACTGCAGCTTGTTATCTGCTTTGTCCAGTGTAACGAAAACAAAGCAAACACATTTTGTAAGTTCACCCACGCCAGCTCTCCTAGCACGAGGCATGAATATATGGGTGAAACGCTGATTGATCAATCATGCTGCACGCAGATTGAGGAGGTTCAAGGCCATTTTAAGTGTAGAGACGTGTAACCTTCCCCCCTCCAAAAAAAAAAAAAAAAGAAGGTTGAGGAGAGGGAGAAGAACTAGCTGGTACTATCTTCTGAATTGGTACTTTGGGTAATGCACTGGGCATGGGGTGAATTTTTTTGTATCCTTGTTTAAAATGTGAAAAAAATAGGATGGTAAATAATTGGTTTTGTTTCTACATAGTGTCTGGAATGTGCAAGTCTGCCATTATCAGGGAATTCCTCTCTCATGGAAGCCCCAGTTCAGCAAAGCACTTAAGCAGGTGCTTAATCTTAAGCATGTGAGTAGCCCCATTGTCTTCAATCAATTAGTCCCAGCTGATTTGAATGAGACCGCTCATGTGCTCAAATTTCAAGAGTCCCCAAGTGCTTGGCAGGCCTTAAATATGCTCATCTGAGAGCATGGGGTCCTCTGTTTTATCTACAGAACAGGTACAGCATGGGCAGAAGCAGTGTAAGTTTTCCCCACTACCCCATCAATTACTAATCTTATTTATTACATGTACTAGGGTGGTGCCTAGAGGCCAGGGCCCTCATGGTGCTAGGCATTGCACAACCATACACAAAAGACATAGCCTTGATTCAGGCTAAAATTGGAGAAGCTTCCTTTCAGGAATAGTTTCTGCATTATTCAGTTCTTGGCTTCTCTGCTAGATCTTCCTAACAATGAACAAGTCACGGGAGTGGTTTTATGATGTGGACACACAAGCAGGGCCGGCTCCAGGCACCAGATTATCAAGCAGGTGCTTGGGGCGGCAAGTCTGGAGCAGGGCGGCACTTTCAGCTATATGGTGGCAATTCGGTGGAGGGTCCCTCACACCTGCTCGGAGCGAAGGACCTCCCGCTGAATTGCCGCAGATCGCGATCGCGCCTTTTTTTTTGTTTTTATAAGCTACTTGGATCAGCAAAACCCCTGGAGCTGGCCCTGCACACAAGATCACCAGTGCATTTTGTATTGATCACTAGACATTCATCAGCTGGGGATGACTTTTAGTCTCTACCCCCGTAAGCTGAATGGAAAGCGGAGACCAACCAATTAAAAACTCTGTATCCCATGAGCTATCTAGTGGCAGTCCCTGTTGGTTCAGAAGTGCATTACATTGAATGAGAAGAGTTGACTATTTACTAGTTTGAAGATGAAAATCAAGTCATTTTTAGAAAGTGGTAGCTACTTTCTTAGTATTGGAGGAGAATCAGGATTTTCCCAGAACTGAGCGTAGGGGGAGGAGGAGAGAAATTATTTTGGCCTATTTTTACTTGAAATCAATGGTGAGTGGAAGCATGAGAGTTTATTTATCTTTGGGTTTCATACTTCTGGCCCCTCTATAGTATCAGAGTTCATACATACATACATACATACATACATGTGTATTAATCCTATCAAATGTAACCTTGCATGTTCTCATTATCTATATAAATATATGTTCCATTAAATGAAAATCACTAAGATCTTGACCTCAGTGATATCTAGTGGCAGAGAATTCCACAGGTTATTTGGAGTGTTTTAAAATATTTCTTTTTATCAAGTTTAAACTCATTGACATTCATTTTCACTGGATGTCCTCTGGTTCTTCTAGCATGAGAGAGGATAAATAGGATCAGCTAGTTTACCTTCTTTATACCGTGCTTTATTTTACATACTTCTATCATGTACCCCCTTATTCATTACCTCCCCCAAGTGGTTGAATCCTGATCTTTTCAATCTCTAGCATATGGAACCCTTTCCCTGCCTCTCAGCATTTTAAGCACCTTTTTGGGGACACCTTCTATCAATTACCTTTACCTGACACCTGCTGGCTCAGTTTGGGCTCTCTGTACCACATAAGCCAGTGCAGGCAGAGTGGCCATGAAGTGGGGCATGCATACAGCTGGTATGCTGGAGATGGGGCTGCATGCCAGCTCTGAGAAAGCTGGCATACACAGAGACTTGAAAGCGGATGTGGAGAGAAACCATACCCACACACTTCACCATAGGGGGAGGAGGAGGCAGCAAATGCCTATTATTTGGAGGGGAAATCCATCCCCTGCATTTGATAAATTCGCCCCACAACCTGCCAAATAGCCCCTTTGCGAATATCTGTTTGGTGAAGCTGGCTGTGAATGAGAAACCTCAATAACTGCAAACCTCTCATAGTAAATGGGGTTAAACACTGGATGTTGACTTCAAAGCTCTGTTCAGACCCAACAAACCCCATCTATCTAGATCTAAGGCTCTCATGGGTGTTCTCAGTACAGGCAACACATTACACTACTGCAAAAATAAGAGTAATCTTCAAACACTGGGACTCGTGGAGTGGAAGCAAAATGTACTGAAGAGAGAGTAACTACTGTTATTAGGATAAGTACTGCAATCCCAGGTTGCTCATACAAAACTCTCTTTGGCTGCAGTTAGAGTTGCACCTGAGTAAGGATTTCTAGATAGCCTTTTGAAACAACGTGTGCCTCCATTAGATACTACAAAGGCTTTCGGTATTCCTTCTAAACTGGGCTGCTAATCCTAGTGGCAATGGAATTTGACCTGTTTCCAAACCTTTGATTCCTTTTCTTGTGCTGGAGATAAGGAGAGAGCCTTATCTCTCTAAAGCTTGGAAGAGACATCAGTATTCCAGGTAGCAGATGTGCATAGACTGGCCTGCTCAAGCCTAAAAGAGAAAAGCTTAATCTCCTTGAAAATGGTTATGGCTAACCTGGGAATGGATATGGCCATTTTGTTTCCAGCTAAACAGTGTATAAGCCTTAATGGTCAATAGTCTTGATGATCACACAGCTAAGCTTTTTCTAATTGCTCATTTTCAAGGTTTGGAAAAGACAAGAGGTTGTGAGACGGGTAATTTGGAGTTTATATGAAATTTTATTATTTCTGATATCTAGTATAGTAAAACCTCCGAGTTACAAACACTTCAGGAGCTGAGGTTGTTCATAACTGAAATGTTCGTAACGCTGAACAAAAAATTATGGTTGTTATTTTAGAAGTTTACAACTGAACATTGACTTAATACAGCTTTGAAACTTTACTATGCAGAAGAAAAATGCTGCTTTTAACTATCTTAATTTAAATGATATAAACACAGCAACAGTTTCCTTACTTTGCCACTTCTTTTTAAAAAAAAACTTTTCTCTTTTTTAGTAGTTTACATTTAACACAATACTGTACTGTATTTGCGTTTTTGTGGTTTTGTCTCTCCGGTTGCCTGATTGTGTGCTTCCGGTTCCAAAGGAGGTGTGTGGTTGACTGGTCAGTTCATAACTCTGAGATTCTATTGTAGCTTAAAACTTTAGTTTCATTTTGATATGAAGTCTGACTTTTTCAAATATTTTGCTTTAATTTCTCTTTTTACAAAACAGGAACTATGTTTAGTGCCTTTTAAAATTATTATATTGGATAGTAAATTGATCTTTCAGGAAACCTTTGGATTGATCATGAAGATGCCTATTTCTGTATGCTTATAATATTCACTGCTCTACCTGCATGCCTCTACAGTTGTTCTCCATTTTATGAAGGACTGTCTAAGACTTGGGCCATAGAAATGTGTGTGAATCATGGGAGTCTATTTATAGAGTTAGTGACTGTCAGCCCATATTAGAGCTGGCTGAATTTTTTTCATTGAAAAATGCAGCTGTATAGAAATGTTTGATTTTTCCTGATTTTTTGATTTTTCATTTGAAAAAAAATTAAGAGATTTTTCTGTTTAGTGTTTTAGTTGAAATTTTCATTTGGTATTTTCAAAACTGAAATGAAACAAATTTAAGCTGGAAAGAAAACAAATTTTCAAATCATTTTGAATTTTTTTAATAAAAAAGATCAAAATTGGCCACAAAAAATTCAAAATTTTTTGTTTGCAGTTTCCTCACAGAAATAAAACTGGATTTTTTTTGACTAGCACTAGTCAAGAAAAATCTCTTTAGAGGGTTCCTTTCAAGTTTCCAGTTCTAATGAACCCCAAAACTCAATGATACTCAGCCAAAGCCAGCAAGATTTTTTCCTGGTTGCAGTCTATCTTGTGAGAGATCACTAAATATTACATAATTTCCACCTGAAACCACAAATCAACCCAGGTTCACTTAAAACTGGGCCTAGGTTAGTGAAGAATTCACAACACAGGTTGAATTTTGAGCTTGTAATGAAAACCTGAAACAAGGTGACTTTTTTTGTCTGGTTTGGGTTTTACCTGGAGAGTTTTGCACAATTGTACAGGCTTTCCTCTGAATCTAAATTCCATCAGACACAGATCTAGAATCCCTGAGTCCTTGGAACAGGCCATTAACGTCAATGGAATCTTTGTCTGAGTAAGGACTCCAGATTGGAGCCCATGAATGAGATTTCTAATGTGCTTTTTGGGGACAGACTTTGGTACCCTTCCATTGGGTAGCACCTTACTCTGTGACTAGTTTCACTCATTGCAATGGGATTATTCATGGAATAAGATATTGCACAACATGATGAGGGCCCAAAGCAAGAAAAGTCATGGTTAAAAGAAAAATGTAAAAAAGAAAAAAAATAAGTCAGGAAAAATCAGAATGATTTTTACAAGCCAACTACAGCCTCCAATAAAATCTTTACAACATTGTCTTTGCTATTAGCTAACATCACTTAATCAGGTAAATATAGGGAATACGTGGGGTAATCTGCTCATTCCATTTATCTATCCTGCGAGTTAACTGATTCCTTATATGATCCAATGGAGTTGAAGTCAGGAGTAAGGAGTGGCATTGAAAAGAGAAATAAACAGAACAACCCAACAGCTGAACATGTAGCTAATAAGACATGTGATTGTCCTAGCCATGATCATCATGGGCCAGATCTCCCAAAATGCTCATCACCTGTTCAGTCACCTACTTAAATGGTCAGGTTGTTCAAAAGAGCTCAGCTCTTGGTGAGACACCTAGCCAATGGACCAGATTTTCTAAAGGTCTTGACAACGTAACATACAACTTGATTTGAGAACTGAGCCCATGATGGGTAAAGAATATGGCTTGCTCGTACCATTTTGGACTGGTGGCTAAAACAATGCATTTTCAAAAGACTTAACATTTTGCACTTACAATCTTATTCTGATATCTTACTTAAGTTGATTAGTACCTTACTCTGCTTAGTGCCACTGACCACTGTGAAACCACCGTGAGTAAGGTACTATCCAATGTGACAGAAAGGGTGTCAGCATCCAATCCTTGACTAGTAAATGAGAAGGCTCCTAAGAGACCTTTTTGGGGTTAATGTGGAAACAATGCATAAATTCAAGCAGCTGCCTAAATACAGTATGTATTTTCCCAAAAGGCTGGAACAGGAAGGCACACATGTATTCAAAATGTACAGTACCATAATAGGTACAAAAGAATGCTGTTATCACAGTCATGTTGGCCTCTTTGATAATTCCACTTTTCCTGTCTCTCTGAGAACAAAGGGGTACGTTATTATTAGAAATATCATTTTATTAGATTTTTTTTAACATGGCAAACAAACTAAGGGAAGGGACCAAGAAAAATTATAAAAGAAAATGTGGTCCTTGTTCACCCAGTATTCCTTGTTCACCCAGAACACCCATTGGACTTAACTGACAGAGGAGTCACGATGGATGGCTTCACCCCTTTTATTCATGCATCATATCCTCATAGAATAAAGTCCTATTCAGCATGAGCCATCAACCCCAAACAATCCAAAAATCATGCGTCAGCCCCTCCTCCCCTGAATCATGAGAATTCTCTAAAATCATAAGATTAAAAAAAAATCACTGTTGGGTTATTTTTATTTGCCTTCTGGAGCTAGAGTCTTAGGGATCACATTTTCAAGCTTCTCTGCAACTCTGAGGGCTAGGAACCTTTTTTTTAAAAAAATTATTTATTATTATTTTTATTTTTTAGTGAAGGCGGAAGTTCTCTGGTAATAAATTTCTAACAGCAGTATGGGCCTTAAGAAAACCACCAAGTGTCATGAAATAAAATCATGAGAACTGGAAACACTGAATCAAGTTGACAGAATCTGACCCTTAATGTGATCTGTAGTCTTCTCTGAGTGTTTTCCTCCCATTTAAATAAATAAATAAATAAATAAATAAGCAAAAAAAAAAAAAGTTCAACCCACAGAACAGAACAAACTACTTTAAAAAACCATTATGATCTTGGCTCAAGATAATAAAAGCCAGGAAATCTACAGGTACAGCCTGGCACACCATTCTTATCCCAGTTCCCTTTCAACATTTCTCCCTGCACTCACATGGAGGGTCAGCCTTCCTTTTGAAATTCTTGGCTTGTGACAGTTTGGATAATGATTTCCTCACTGTCCAAATTCGGTGGGGGGTTTTATTGGCGCAGAGCACCAGGTGTGGAAGTGTAGCATAGCATGCTGTCTCTCCCGCAGCATTCCCAGAGTGATCATGTGATAGCATATGCCTGGATGCTGTTAGTCCATTTGCATGTGAACAAGATAACCTGTAGTTTTTGTGATTCCTACAGAGAAAAAAAAATAAAACAACAACTGGAGTTACAAACTCCGATGTAACAGAGGTGTCACGCTGTCCGGAGTGGCTCTAGGGTGACCAGATGTCCCGATTTTATAGCAACAGTCCTGATTTTTGGATCTTTGTCTTATGTAGGCTCCTATTACCCCCTACCTCCGTCCCGATTTTTCACATTTGCTGTCTGGTCACCCTAAGTGGCTCATGACTGTATGCCTACTTCAGGGCAGACTTTCAAAAACAGGGCAGACACCCCAAGCTGGTGGTGTGTTCTATAATTAGATTTCACCAAGCCTGTAACAAACGTGAACTGCTGGATCACTACAACAGTCTTACCCAAGCCATAACTAGGCATTTTAGTGCCCAAGGTAAGCAAGCATATTTGCTCCCCCTACTGGGTTTTTTGGTCATTTTCCCACTCCAGCAGCTTTGTGCCCTAGGTGGTTGCTCTGCTTGCCCTGCCCTGGTTACAGCCCTGAGTCTTCCCATGGAGTCACAGTTCTCTTAGATTCCCCAGTCTATCTTGCTACCCAGACAAACTGGACTTCATGATGAATGGTCACTTACACACACAAACAACCTCCCCAAAACAACCCCCCCCCAATCTATGATATTCAGTTTGTTCCAGTCCCAAGAGATGAGCCACTCACCTCAGATCAATATGTACAATACTCTACATCCAATGCCAAAGACAATGACTGTAGCCAATTCTGTAATAAATTGTCTAAAGTTTTATTAACTGGCAAAAAGAAATAGAGTTATTTACAGGATAAAGCAAGCAAACATATACACACAAAGAAGTTACCATCTAAATCCCAAGGACTTGTCTACACTGGCAAGTTTTGTCGATGAAACTAATGTCGACAAGGAAAAATCAACAAAAGCAACGTCACCAAAGCCTGTCTACTTTTGCTCCCTCTGTCGCTAGATCGTGTCCACATTCAGGGCACCTTTGCTAACAGCAAGAGCAATGGACTGTGGGTATGTATCCCACAATGCCTGGTGACACTATCTATCACTAGGTGTTGTGGGAATGCAGAAATGGAGCGCGGCGCATCCTGGGATGTGCAAAATGTACTATCAGGAACCACTTTGTGTCCTAGCTCTCCAAATGTCTCTGGCTTTCTTTTGTGCCGTTTTTCCAACTGTCATTCTTTTGCAGTGAACACCAGCATCTGCAGTGAGAGAGGATGGATCCCGCACTTTTCTCCAATGTGCTGTTAGCTGTCATGAGGACATGATGCATGGCAGCACAGTTACTCGCAGAGTTACTCACAAAGTTAGCAGAGAATGAATCGTAGGCACCGAGTGTGATATGGACGGCAGCAACTTATCAGTGCTTTGTGCCAGGGCTGGCTTTAGGAACTGCGGGGCCTGATTTGAATCCCCGGTAGCGGTCCGGGTCTTCAGCAGCACTTCAGCGGCAGGGGGTTCTTCTCTCGCTCCGGGTCTTCTGCGGACTTCCCGCCGCTGAAATGCCGCCGAAGACCTGGAGCAAGTGAAGGACCCCCCCGCTGCTGAAATGCCGCCGAAGACCTGGACCGCCACCAGGTGAGTAAAAAAAATTAAAAAGGCACCTAAGGTGCAGGGCCCTCTTAGGCACAGGCATGGGCTCGATTCCAGGGAATCAGGGGAATCGGCCTAAAGCTGGCCCTGCTTTGTGCATTCACAGAGGAGCTGCATATGGTAGAGTGTTGCTTTTGGGCTAGGAAAAGAAGCACTGATTGCTGGGATCGCATTGTCATGCAGGTGTGGGATGACGACCAGTGGGTACAGAACTTTAGGATGTGTAAGGCAACCTTCATGGAACTAGGTGCTGAGCTGGCCCCCGACCTGCGGTGTAAGGATACTAGACTGAAAGCTGCCTTTCCGGTAGAGAAGCATGTTGAAATTGCTGTGAGGAAGCTGGTGAATCCAGACTGCTATTGGTCAGTCGCAAATCAATTTGGAGTAGGAAAGTCCACTGTTGGGGCTGTATTACTCCAAGTGTGCAGGGCAATAAATTGCATACTGGTGCATAGGACTGTGACTCTGGGAAATGTGCATAACATAGTGGATGGCTTTGCAGAGATGGGTTTCCCTAACTGTAGCAAGGCCACTGATGGCACACACATTCCAATTTTAGTTCCAGATCACCTTGCCTCTGAATACATCAATAGGAAGGGATACTTCTCCATGGTGTTGCAGGCGCTTGTGAATCACCGGGGGCGTTTCACAGACATCAACGCAGGCTGGTTTGGAAAGGTGCATGACGCACACATCTTCAAGAACAGTGGCCTGTACAGAAAGCTGTAGGCGGGGATTTTCTTTCCAGACCACAAGTTCACCCCTTACAGCCCAGGCTCATGAAACCTTACACAGGGCACCTGAACAGCAGCAAGGAGCATTTTAACAACAGGCTGAGCAGGTGCTGTATGGTAGTTGAATTGCCTTTGGCTGTTTGAAAGCTCGCTAGAGGTGCCTCAATGGCAAGCTAGACCTTACCGAGGATAATATTCTCGTGCTGCACTTTGCATAATTTGTGTGAATCTAAGGGTGAAATGTTTGCTCAGGTGTGGAGCATGGAGGCAGAGCGCTTGGCTGCACAGTTTGAACAACCAGATGCCAGGGCTGTCAGAGGAGCCCAGAGGGCTGCTATTAACATCAGAGAGGCTTGAGGAACCACTTTGACAATGAGGGGCCTCCCACTTTTTGATTCCCTACACAAGCCACAGGAACTTACCCAGAGATTCATCTGTTTCCTGCTCACCATTGAGCACTTCTGGAGTGGAGAAAAGTTCCTGGCTGCCTGCCCCACCTGGTGACCCCACTGGGCAGGGGCGGCTCCAGGCCCTAGCATGCCAAGGGCGTGCTTGGGGCGGCATGCCACGGGGGGCACTCTGCCGATCACTGGGAGGGTGGCAGGCAGGCAGCCTTCGGTGGCATGCCTGCGGAGGGTCTGCTGATCCCGTGGCTCCGGTGGACCTCCCGCAGGCACTGCGGGAGGTCCACCGAAGCCGCAGGACCAGCAGACCCTCTGCAGGCATGCCTGCGGGAGGTCCACCAGAGCCGCGGGACCAGCGACCGGCAGAGCGCCCCCCACAGCATGCCTCCATGCTTGGGGCGGCGAAATGTTTAGAGCCGCCTCTGCCACTGGGAGCACCACAGCCTCTTTTAACTCGACTTCATCCACAATTTCAGCCTCAGGATTACCCCCTCTTTCAGCAGCCTGCGAAGTATCCACGGGGCTATCAGTGATGGAGGTGGGGTCACCACCAAGGATAGCATTCAGCTCCTTATAGGAGTGGCAGGTCTTAGGTGCACCACCTCCCGCGCCTTATGGTACGCCTGTCTCAGCTCCTTTATCTTCACTCTGCAGTGCTGCGTGTCCCGATCATAGCTCTTTTCACACAAGCCTTGCGAAATTTCCATATATGTGTCCCTATTCCTACGGGTCACTCACAGCTGCAACTGAACAGACTCCTCTCCCCATATACTGATCAGATCCAACAATTCAGCAGTGGTCCAAGCGGCAGTGTGTTTGGGGCAATAGCCAGCCATGCTCACCTGGAAAGCTCCTCTGGAAAGCCAGCAAACAGAAAATGAGATTTAAAAGTTCCTGTGCCTGCAAGGGGGAGGAGCAGGTTGACTACAGGGCAGCAGAGTTCAACTCGCTGACCAGAGCAGCAGCATGGGAATTGTGGGATGCTTTCTGTAGGCCAATAAAATCAGAAGAAGACCCTGTGGTGTGTACACCGGCTATTTGTTGACAATAAAGGGAGGGGGAAATGACAAGTCTCTAGAAGGGGTGGAAGTTTTTTGTCACCAAAACTAGGTTGTTTTTTTTCCCAAAAAAGTGACCTTGCAGTGTGTACACTATCGCTGTTTTGTTGCCAAAAGCCAGTTTTTGGCAACAAACTTGCAAGCCCTGAGTGACAGAGTTGTAGTGATCTGTCCATTCAAGGTGAATTTCAGGGCAGATCCAGGAGGTAGCCCCTGGGGATCTCTGGCTTTAGTTTGGTGTCTCTAACCCAGTCAGAGTTCAAACAGCAAAGAGATGGAAAATTTTCCTGTGACTTTGATTTCCTTCATTCAGCTGCCAAGTCCACAGGACAAGCTTCCTTGCACATAGCATTTCCAAGGGGTAATAGGCCCATTAACAAATCCTTTGTATTGTGATGTTCCTTCATGGAATACCTGATTTTGATAATCTTTCTGGATGAACAGGGGGGACGATTCCAGTGCCAGGGTTTACAAGTTTAAAGCATACATTTTCAAAGTTATAAAGCAAAACTTATATATTTTCTTATGGCATGGAATATAGACATTACAAGTGAGATTAAGTGCATGCAGCAATTTACAAGCATTTCATACAATCTAAGCACTAAATACATCCTTATAAGACTAATACCTATTTTGAGTAAAACCAACATACAGGTGACCTGGTCTGGTCTTTCAGCTATGAATTCTTAGCTAATGCTTGAGATCTGGGCAAGAGCTGGCTGGTTTGCTAGCATCACAAGGGGATTTCATAAAGTTGTTAATAGTGCAGTGTGAACGAAAACTAACCTCACTGGCTCCAGTTCAGTTCTGCTGTAGAATCCTCTGTTGCAATCTTGTTGTCTGGTAAAGATAAAATTAAAGTCTCATCAGAAGGGGCTTGGTACATCTCAGGAACAGGCTTGTAGGGTAAAATTTGCAAAAGCACCTAAATAATTTAGGAGGCAAGGTCTCATTGAAGATCAATGGGACATAGGAACCTAAGTGCCTGAGCTACTTTTGAAGGGAACTTAGGAGCCTTTGCAAATGATATCCTTACTCTTTAACAAAAGAAATCTAAGGCCCTAGATTCTGGGGAAGATCTTCAAAATAAAAAAATGCAAGATTTAGAAGCATGAGTCCATGAAGTCCATGCAACTTGTGCTCCAAAATCCATCAGCTGTTTTTCCAAATCTCTCCCCCTGATCTCAGGTACACCAGTGTAAATCCAGAGTAACTCAGTTGATTCAAACTTTTCAGTTACTCTGTTGGGCATGAGTCTCATCTCACATCAGTGGAACTCCACCAAAACTCCATTGGCTTCACGTTAGTTACTCTGGATTTTCACTGAGATGCTCTGATTTTTTTTTTTTGGTCCACTAATGTAATTTTAAGGAGAACATGGAAATGACAGTCATTTTACTGCAGTAGCTGAGCTGGGCGTATAGATAGTTTTGCCATTAAAGTCCTCAAGGGAAGCTGTATCATTTTTACATAGGATGAAAATAATACATTTATAGATAACAGACAGTCTAGATAGCCTTGTGATTTTTTTTCTTTGGTATGGGTCATGAGAGTTATGGCTATTACATAAAACCCAGAAATTCGTATGGTTGTCCCATCACTATTTTCATTTTAGCCCAGTGTCCCATTTACTCTCTATAACTCATACACGCCACATTCTCCACTATGCGAGAAGACCGACATGGAACAGGAAATTCTATCAGTTCCGACTGGAGAATCAACTCTGAATCCTTCCATAGAATGAGGGGAAAGGGTTATCCCCTGGGATGGGCAGGGCAGTAGTGCACTAAACTAGTGGATGTCCCATGATCTGTACACTTGTCACCCTCAGAAAGATCCTGTGGCTAGAGAAACATCATGCATGGTCATACAGGGACCATGCTGCCATATGCGGACTGCTTCCATGGCTTCCAGATACGTCTTAGGAAGAATGCCCACTCAACTCAGTTGTTTGGGTGGAGCAGAAGCGTAGCAGTAGCTGGCAATCGATGCTGAGAACTTGATATGTGCCCTGCTTGATCGGACACAAGTCACGTGATATGGCTCTTTTTTTGATTTAGAAGAGTGTTAGGATTGAATTTCTGGGGAGAATGCGCATCATTGCAAATATGAGATTTGCGTTCCACAGATATTCAAAAATCCGCTTAAAATTTGCTGTTTTGGCAAATATCCCTTTTGTCATGACACAGGTAAGGAGGTTTAAACACTAAAGAAACATAACACAACAATACCAACACCCATCGATGAAAGAAACCTTAAATATCTTAGTGTGCTGTAATAGGTGGTGTGTAGACTCAGGAGGTTTAGGGATTATTCCTGACCGTACCACTTCGCCTGCTGTGTGACCCTAAGCAAGTCACTTTCCCTCTCGATGCTTCTCTTTCACCTCTCCCATTTTGTCTTATCCATTTAGACCAGTGGTGGGCAACCTGCGGCCTGTCAGGGTAATCCGCTGGCAGGCCGCCAGACAGTTTGTTTACATTTGTGTAGCTGCCTACAGTTCCCAGTGGCTGCAGTTTGCCCGTCCTGGGCAATGGGAGCTGCAGGAAGCCGTGGCCAGCACGTCCCTGTGGCCTGTGCTGCTTCCAACAGCCCCCATTGGCTGCAGGTTGCTCATCACTGATTTAGACTGTAAAGTTATCTGGGCAGGGACTGTCTCTTACAATACAATCATAGAAATGGAGGGCTGGAAGGGTTTGTGAGAGATCACCTACTCCAGCCCTGGGTGCTGTGGCAGAACCAAGTAAACCTAGACCAATCCTGACAGCTGTTTGTCCAGCCTGTTTTTAAAATCCTCCAATAATGAGGATTCCACAGTAGCCCTTGGAAACCTATTCCAGAGCATAACTAATTTTATAGTTAGAAAGTTTTCCCAATCTCTAACCTAAATCTCTCTTGCTACAGATTAAGCCTGTTACTTCTTGTCCTACCTTCAGTGGACAGGGAGAAAAATTGATCACTGTCCTCTTTATAACAGCCCTTAACATATTTGAAGACTATTATTAGGTCTGCTCTCCGACTTCTTAAGACTAAACATGCCCAGTTTTTTAACCTTTCCTCATAGGTTGGGTTTTCTAAATTTTCTATCATGTTTGTTGCTTTTCTCTGAATGCACTCAAATTTGTCCAACTTTCTTACACTGTAGCACCCCAGAACTGGACACAGTTCTCTATCTGAGGCCTCACCAGTGTCAAGTAGAGCTGGACAGTTATGTTCCGTGTCTTACATGCAAGACTCCTGTTAATATGTCTGGGCTAGGATTGGTGGAGGGAACTAGAAATAAAAGGTACTGAGTGCACACTCAGTGGAGTCAGTACAGTTTTCATGGAGAGGAAGCTACGTCCTGTTACACACGGTGGCTTGTCTGGGAGTGTGATTTCCCAATTGATGGTGACAGAAGACCAGACTGGGAAAGCCAGTGCGAGGAGTCAGTGTTCGGGCAATGGAGCAGACCCTATAATGGTTGGTGGGTCAACAAAGAGCGATGCAGAAGGCTATGCTTTCATTCCAGAAATCCTATTAGATGGAACAGCAGTCCTTCCTTGCATGGCCGGTGGAGCAGCAGAAGAGCCTGCAAGAGTTCATAAAGGAACAGGTGCAGGTGCAGCAGCAATTAATACAGGGCTGGGTGAATCCCGTGATGCAGAACAGCAGTGGGACATAGGGGGTGAGCCTGTGTAAGATGGGCTGCACAGATGACCCTGATGCGCTTTTACTAACTTTTGAGAGGGTAGCAATGAAAGCCTGATGGAATAAGGAATTGTGGGCCCTCCAAGTGGCATTTTGTTTGTCAAGAGAAGACCAGGCAGCCTCTATGGCCCTGAGGGAGGAACAGGCCCAGGACTATGTCAAGGGTAAAGGCACCTATATTGGACTGGGTTGGCCTCTTGGTCAGAAAATGTCAGAAATTTTGGGCCACTAGATGGACTGGAGGCAACCCAGAGTGTTTGCACAAAAAATAACAGACTGGGCAATTCACTGGCTAAGGCCAGACACCCCAAGTGTGGAGGAAATAATAGACTTGATAACATTGGTGCAATTTCTCCAGAGCCTCCCAAAAGCGCACACATTTGGGTCCAGAGGGACCAGCCACTCCAGCCAGTGACCCTGGAGGAAACAGTAAAGCTTGCAGAAGAGTTAGTGGATGCAGACTTTCCCAGGAAAGAATTCCCAATATTTCAGGGACTTGACTCCGGGAAGGAGGGTGATTTGACCACACCCAGATAATCAAAAAGAGTCCCTAGTGGAGAACAAGGGGGGACAGCAACAGGCCCTGCCTGCATTCTCCACCACATTGTCACAGAGTTCACTTGTCACTGCTAGAGGTGCCTCTTCCTGGCCACTCTGGGGATTAGCTCTTTCAGCCTAATTCCCTCTTCTTGCGGTTTCTTGGCCCATTGTCTTGCTCTTCAGCCTCTCTCTTGCTCGTCATGAGCTGCAGCGTCTTGCCTTTGTAGCTTAGCGCTCCAGCCAAGTCACAATAGTCCGCCCCTTCCGGGGTTCTGTTAAAGTCCTCCACAGCATCCCAGGCAGTCCTTACATCCACTGTCCTGGGTGAGTCACTCCCCCAGTGACTGGGATGAATGCTCCTGGACAGTCTTCAAGATCACAGTCCAGACTGGGCCACTCATTCAATGGCTGCTAGGGGGAACTCTGGCTTCCAGTGTACAGGCCCTATCTCCAGCAGCCCAGGTCTGTACTACTCCAAACCTTCCTGCCTCTCCCCTGGACCACTTCCTACCTTGCCTATTCTAGGCTTGCATTCTGCATCCTAGCTACGCCCGTATCACCCGGGTGTGCTAGACAAACCCTTCCTCTTCGGTCCCAAGCCCCTTTCTCTCCCTTATCCCTAGGAGAGTGATTGCAGCCCCCTGGCCACCACCAGCTCCCTGGTTTTATAGAAGCCCCTCCTTTCTCTACTGGAGAGCTTCCCTGAATCAGGACTCTCCTCTCAGTGTAAATATCCCCCAGTTTGCAGCCTAATCAGTGAATTGGCCCATCTGGCCTATGTTAACCACTTCAGGGTGAGTGTGGAGAACACACCCCATCTCAACACCCCAGAATGAAATTAGTCTGTTTTGCAACAGCATCGCACTGTTGGCTCATATTCAATTTGTGACCCACTATCACTCCCAGATTCTTTTCAGCAGCACTATCACCTAGCCAGTTATTCCCCAATTTTGTAGTTGTCCATTTGATTTTTCCTTCCTCAGGGAAGTACTTTGCACTTATCTTTATTGAATTAAATTGTGTTGAATTCAGCTCTCTCTCTCTCTCTGTGTGTGTGTGTGTGTGTGTGTGTGTGTGTGTACAAGGCTTAGCACTATGAGGCTCTGATCTCAGCTGAGGCCTCTAGGTAGGGTTGCCACCCATCCAGTTTTCACCTGGACAGTCCTGGTTTCGGCTTATGTGTCCCGGTGCCATTGACAAGCCCTGGTGTCCATTTTTTTAATCTGGGGGGAAGAGGCAGAGCAGGGGTGGGGCCTGGGAGGAAGGGGGAGAGGCAGAGGAAGGGGCGGGGCCCCAAGGGTACGGTTACCAGCCATTAGAAAGGTGGCAACCCTACCTGTAGGTGCTATTGTAATACGAACAATAGCAATAAAAAAGCCAGACTCATATGTGCCAGAGCATTTCAAATCCATGTCAGGCCTTTCTACCCACTGCTCCAGTGCTAGCATGAAAACAAACAGCTGTTGATCACGCACATCCCACTCTGACAGATGAACCATGAAAAAACAGTTGTTGAGTTCTCTAAGCCCTGATGGTTTAAACTCTGGATCAGTTGATCAACCTGTACATATGGATGAATGGGGAGTTCTATATCTCGTTCATGGGGATTACCAGCAGAAATGACACACAAAGGGGAACATGCACTCAAAGAATATCGGTCAGTGGAAGTGCAGGGTCAAGCAGAGGAATTGCGCATAGAGACCCTTTAACTTTTTTTCAGTCTGGTTATTAAAGCAAAGAGTGGGCCTGACTTTTAAAGATCTCAAACCAGCCTGTCTCTGAATACAGCTTAGGTCATCGATTGACTGCAGGACAAACTATAACATCTTTGTACCAGATTTATGGGCACAGTCATATAGCTAAACATAGTGTAAATCAGTGTCACTTCACTGACAGAGGCACTGTGGCTCACTAAGGATAGGAGAATGCACTGGAACTCAGGAGATGTTGCCACTGGCCTGCTGGATAACCTTGGGCAAGTCACTTCATGGATCTGTGCCTCAGTTTTCTCTTTTGTAAAATGGGGATAATGGCCATTACCTCCGTTAGTAAAGCATTTTGAGAGCTATGGTGCAGAGTGAGGTAGTATTTTTATTACCTTGAATTATGGCAGCTAAGAATCTGGCCTGTAATTATTTGGTCTAGCAATTAACTGCGGGTGCAAAATGATGGGCACAATTTTGTGGATGCGAAACTGGACTTATAAAATCAGAAGGGGTGTGTCAAACTCGTGACCACTGGCGTGTGCATGGGTGTGAAATTATATAAGGTATATCAGTCCTGTTTTATAAGCAGAATTTCCCACCATGACCCTAAGCATGACCTATTGTCCTGGTCAGCCACTACAAAGGGTATTGCAAAATGTCCTATTTGCAGGGAGTATTTTTTTGCAAAAGAAATCTGTTTAATTTAGAACAGTGATAATCCCGCTCAAACCACCCCCATCAGATAACTCATTGATTGACTTCAGATAACCCCTTCTCATGATCACTGGTTACATTCAGAGCCTTGCTTAACTTATTTGCCTATTTGCACTCTTCAGATAAAAAGAAAACCCCTTTCCACTCAAGCTGTTTGCTTATATTGTGTGTCTTAGTGGAAGGTGGAATCGCTGAGTCCATGGTTACTGCACAAAGCAGCTGACTGCTTTTTTTTTTTTTTTTTTTTAATTCTGGATGTTCCCTCACTGGTGGCTGGCCATTCCAGGGCCATAGGTCTCATGAGATCTGCACGGGCCCCTTCTGCCAGGAGGCACAAGTAGGGTGGCTATGCAAGCAGGCTATTGCACATCATGCCCTAATCCAACAAAGCACTTAAATGTATGCTGAAATGGAATGAATTATGTGCTTAAAGTTAAGCATGAGCTTAGGTGTGTTGATGTATTGTGGTCCAAAGGCTCCACAGAATGAGGTGTGTGCCAATTCTGAAGAGGGTAGTATTGGAGGTAAAACAGGGAAGGATCACTGGAGCTAATTTACGTGGATCCAGGGGCCAGGAAACCTCATGGAAGGGAAGCAGCTGCTTCTCCAGTCTAGGGTGACCAGATAGCAAATGTGAAAAATCGGGATGGGGGTGGAGGGTAATATGAGCCTATGTAAGAAAAAGACCCCAAAATTGGGACTGTCCGTACCAAATCGGGACATCTGGTCACCCTGTTCCAGTCTCTAAGCTGCAGAAAGGCTGCACAGTATTGGATCTGGCAGGCTGCATTAGTATGGATCTCTTCCTTCCACCCCCAATACAGGACAGTGACATGAAGTCTGACTTCCTGTGGAATTTGAACTTTCCCTTCTAGTGAGCTCTGCTACAATGAGGCTCAATTCAAGTAGAATGAAACCTTCCTGTAGTTTTCATGCTCAGCGATGAATGAACTGCAGTTCTGGCTATTGGGAACCTCTGTGCATAATGAAATAGGTTTTCTGGGGATTTTTTGGGTAGAACAAGCTTCATTCCATATGGGCCCAATTCTGCAGCCATTGATCTCAATGGGGACAGGAGCAGGCCTCTGAGGAAAGTTCTACTCTAATTTTATTTTGACTGAATTAGTGATCAGTTACAGCCAAGATTTTCACAAGTGACTAGTGATTTTAGGTGATTCTACATTTGAGTGACCAGTTTGAGAAACTTTAAAGGTTCGCTTCTGGGTTTTACACTTAGAAAATTTTAAAATGTATCTCTGTTTAATATGCACATTTGCCTCCTCCTTCTACTCTGTACCTAGGCAGGACACTGAACAGAAATGTGAAATAAAGTTCAGTTCCCCTGCCCCCCCCCAAAGTTTAAAAAAGACTATTTTCCAGTATACTGACATCCAAATAACACTGATCACCCTCTTCAGATTTGTTTTTCAGTATTTTAGATGTTACTATCTAACAGATCTTCTGGCTTCGTGGCTTTAAAGTCCCTAACTTCTCAAATGTATGTCCTTTATCCTGGAGCCCTGGGATGAATTTAAACTGACCCATAGAAGGGATGAAGAGAGGGAAGGAAACACTGGCAAAAAACAACCCTCTCCCCCCAACCCAAACTCACATCTTATCTGATAAAAGTGTTAGCTCTAACAGTGAGGTTCCCTTATATAAAAATCAGATACACTTTATTTTTCCTATACTGTTTCTTTCTCTCGATTATTCCCATTTTGGCTTTGACTCAAGACAACAATCCTATTCAGGACAGTACTTAAACATGTGCTTAACTTTAAGCATATGCTTAAGTCACATTGCAATCACATTTAAGCATGTGCTTAAAGTTAAGTAAGTGTTTAAATGCTGCCCTCAATAGGAACAGACTAATGACTTGTTTAAGAGCTCTCTTAGCAATGCCTGATGCATTTGCTGGCTGTAGAAAGTCAGCAGTTCATCACTTCTATTTTATCATCCTGACATCATACCACATAATTTGGGAGTTGTTTCCTGGTCTTTGCGAATGGCTTGCTTCTCCTGCCTTATGCAATTGCAGTGACTCTGGAAAGGGAAGTGGTTCCAAGATTTGAGGGGTAATCTCCTTTTGGTCTCTGGAGAGCTCGTTAATAGACTTTACAAATCCGTTTTTTAATAATAAAGAGGGAATGGTATTAAGAAATACAGGTAGTGTAGTTCTGCATACTCTCTCGGTGGTACAGCACCACTGTGCATTTGGGGAGGACCTGGCCTATAAGAAAGACCATTGTATTGTGTGTTTGTACAGCACCTAGCACAGAGGGGAGCTAGTCCAACACCCAAGCACTACAGTAATAAAATAATAACAGCACTATTTTTTCTACCAGAGCAGCTCATTCATACGATACCACAACAGGGCACTAGTAGTAGTAACAGGGCACTATACATAGCACGCTGGGCACTGATGCTGCTGCAGCATGAAAAAGGCTGCAGGCTCTGAGCAATTAGACACTTTGTGTTGGGAGATGATGAGCACCTGGGCTAATGGTATAATTGGGGGGATATAAGTGGAAGGAACGGGAAGCAAGGGGAAGCTTGGAAGGAAAGCTCAGAGGTGAGCCTGGGCTGCAGAGTGAAGGGTGTGGGGAAGACACCTCTTGCTGTAAGCCTGCAGTACGCTGTGATGCTTTGTAAGGAAAGAATAAATACGGAGCTGGTGAAAGGGTAACAACCCGGGGTGTGTTTGTGACCGTGAGGCCACATGAACTGGTCAGGCAGTGAAGTACACTAGGTGGTGACAGACATGCCCTGTGACAAGTGGGGCTTGTCCAGGAGTATTAACTCTTGCAGCTGAGAGAAGGAATCTTGAGGGGTAACCTGTGTGAAGGCAGGTGAGGTGGACACCAGAGATGAGATGCTGCACGGTCTAGTGGAACAAGAAAAGGAGATGCAGAAGACCCAGCGGGGAGATGGGAAAGCCCTTCTGGGTTGGCAGGTGGGGCAGCTGCAAACCTTGCAAGAGTTCTTCAAGTAACAGACCTGGATACAGCAACAGCTGCTGCAGAGGCTGGTGAATGATGGGCTTGAGACTATGTAAGATGGCACCATGAGATGACCCTGTTGCTTTTTTACTTTGAGCAGGTGGCTACTAGCTTCAGATGAGACAAGACCTTTGACTAGCCCCTTATCTGCCTGATGAGGCTTAGGATGCTGATGTGGCCCTGAGCGAGTACCAGGACAAAGATTATGATGCGCTGAAGGCCGCTATTTTAGAGAGGGCAGGCTTGTCAGCAGCCAAAAATTCAGGGCATCCCAGGTGGAATGGCAGGATACTTCCCTATGGCCTTTGCAGAAATTGTCAGACTGAGCCATTTGATGGGTACAGCTGGATAGACAGGAGACTGAGGCCCTCTGGAACAGTTTACACACAGCATTCCCGAGACTACAAGGGTCTGGGTTTGGAGGCATCAGCCAGAATCATTAGAGGCGGTGGTAAAATTAAGAGAGGAGTATGTGGAGGCAGACTTTCCATGGAAAGAGCTCCATGGCCCTAGGATCAAGGACCCGGGGAAGAAGGTTGAAGAACCTCATGCTGTGAAGCCCAGAAAGAGATGCTCGGACTAACAAAGGGGCCCCAATTGCCCACACAATAGCTTGCCCCCTGTGTAGGGGCACAGGACACATAAAGAGAGAGTGCCCCTTCATGGACTGCAGGTTCGCGGAGTTCTGTTGGTGACCAGGTATAAAAGGGGGACCAGGGATAAGGACGATTCCTGTCAAAGTAGGCTGAAGAATGACAAGGGATGTTGCAGATTCAGCAGCAGAGTGTTCCAGTGTATGGAGCTTCCTGGTTAGGCTACAGTGCTGACAGGAGGGGGTGCCGATAATGATTTATTGTACACATGGGAAAAGTGCACTTATCCTGCATTGGTTATTCCCTTGGAAGTAGAAGGAAAGTTTAGGTGGCAGAGGGTAGGGATAGTAAAGTTGTTGCCTTACTCGGTAATGTTAGGAAGAGAGGGGACCTCACTCCCCTTGTGTGAAAAGGGTAGATGCTGGGGGAAGGGACCCCAACCAGTGGGACAGCACAAAAAGCTTACGAGTGTGGACACTCCAGGGAGTTCTCCAGGTCCAGTGCATGAGAACCCTAGAAACGTGGTAACATGCTCAAAAAGATGTGAGACACTGGAGGACACTGGAGGGATGAGTAAAATGTGAGGAGGGGCAGTGGAACAGAGTGTGCTAGATCAGGGACACCTAGAAGAGAAGGAGGGAGGAGGCACTGCCGGCTTCCGGGAGGATAAGTCCAAGCCAAGGCACAAGATGGAGAACAAGTCGAAGAGAGGGGCCCTGACAAGGAAGCTTTGGTGGGTGAACCTACCCTGATAGTCCTGAACCAGGGGCAAGATAAGACGGGGGAAGAGAGGGATTGTGAGATGGTGGCTCTAGAGGGACAATTCACACACGTAGATATAAGCTAAGAGCAAAGTAATCTGGAAGAAAGATCTGTGGGTTGTGGTTAGTGAGATGACCAATGGGCAGAGATGGAGCTGTGGGGGAAATCTTCACCCTCTAGGTGTTTCTTCTGTGGGTGGAAAGCAGGAGACCCTCACTGGTGGTCCATGGAAGGCCAGCCCCAAAGGGAACAGGAATCCTCAGTAGAATACCAACCCTTTAAAGAGGGTACGATCTGGGCAGCAAAGAAGACCTCTTCCAGAGGTAGGAAAAGGCCTCAAGTGAAATGAAGGGGTGTGATGTATGTGTGTGTGTGAGAGAGAGAGACAAGACACTCTTAGTATGACAGGGCACTATAAGTGGCACGCTGCTCACTGATGTTGCTGCAGCATGAAGAGGGCTGTAGGCTCAGCTCTGAGCAATTACATACTTTGTGTTGGGAGATCATTGGTACCTGGGTGGCAATCACTGGACTTGTGCTGTAATTGGGAGGATGTAAGTGGAAGGAACAGGAAGCCAGGGGAAGCTCAGAAGGAAGGCTCAGAGGTGAGCCTGGGCTGAGGAGTGAAGGCTGTGGAGAAATGACTTCTTGCTGTAAGCTGCAGTATGCTGTGATACTTTGTAAAAAAAAGAATAAATACCAAGCTGGTGAAAGGGTAATAACCTGGGGTGTGTTTGTGACAGTGAGGCTTCATGAATTGGCCAGGCAGCAAAGTACACTGAGTAGTGACTGAGGTGTCCTGTGACAAGTACAAATTCACAAATAATGTGTCAAGGGAGTAAACTATTTGGGCCAAACTTTACTCTGTTGTTCAAGTAAACTATTCAGGCCATGTCTACACTAACAAACTTACACAGCACAGCTGTACTGATGCAGCTGTGCCACTGTAAGATCGCTTGTATAGCTGCTTTCTGTCGACGGGAGAGAGCGCTCCCATCGACATAATAAAACCACCTCAACAATGGGCAGTAGCTGTGTTGGCAGGAGAAGCTCTCCCACAGACATAGCGCTGTGTATATGAGCACTTATGCCAACTAAACTTAGGTCACTCAGGGCTGTGGTTTTTTCACAAGTGACATAGGTTTTGCTGACATAAGTGATAGTGTAGACATGGCCTAACTCCTCTGACTTCAATGGAGATTCACAAAGTAAAATTAGGAGCAGAATTTGTACCTAAATATACCAAAAACCAAAGAAAAATGGCTAACAATGACTACTAGCCACTTCCCCTTAAATGGTTCCTTAGCACCTATTTTAACTGCTTATGCTAACTCTCTGTTGGATCTTGTGTTTAGCTGTGACACGCTGAGTACCTTTCCCAGACCTGAAGAAGAGTTCCCTGTAGCTCAAAAGCTTGTCTCTCTCACCAGCAAACGCTGGTCGAATAAATGATATCACGTCACTCACCCAGAATGCAGAATCGGATTTTGGCTTTCAGTCACTGAATGTTATCCAATACAATGAAAGTTAAAAAACAACAACCCAACGTTTTAAATATAACCCGTGATAGTGTGAATATAACTTAACAGATGCAAAATGCTGAGTCCATAGGAAAAAATACTAGTTTATGAATTGCATGTATGAAGTTGTGTGTTTGCATGAGTTCAGAATGACCTTTCCAGTACAAAGTGCACTTCTTTGGTATTCATTCATTCATGAGCATGCCTGCCTTTTTTGTACACGTCCCCTCTCCAAAACATACCGTCAGTCTGCATCAAGGGCATTTACTGCCTGGCAAAACATCTCCTGTCATTCCCCTCTTTGAATCTGAGATAGAACGACTGCCTGCTGTTTGATTTTGGAAGTGTTTTCCTTCACTCACCACAGCTCTAGTGATGAGTGAATATTCAAAAGGTTTGCTGGCTGGATTCAGATAAGCCCCCCACATCTGTAGTGCTATCTAAGCAATCTGAGGTTTGCTTTCCCATTTCCCCAACTACATCCATCTCCTTTCCTCTGGCCACTATGCCCACTTCTTAATTCTGAACCCTTCTCCCATACGGGCCCACAACATTCTGGGCATGACCCTACCATGTAGCCTTTTCCCAGTGTCTTCTCCTCTCCTTCTCTTGTATCAGGCACCCAGTTCTTAAAACTAGTAACACGATGCGCGGTAACCGAAGGAAATGCTACCATGCGGTACTTGCATTCTGTTTAGCTAAAGCTTTTCCAATTGCGTATGTATTGCTGAGAGAATGTGGGTGCATACATAGGGCACTCAAATCTGTTGGCATAATATATGCCTAAGTGCTGGGCTGAGCACCCAGTTTTGTGTGTCTACCTGCTACTTTGAGTGTTCATTTGGGAGAGCCGGGGATCTTATTTAAGGCATTCATGCTTTAAAACTGGGCCCACAGTTTTATATCTTGAATAATGTACAAAAACAAACATGTTTTTCCCTCAGTTTTTCGGTTCATTATACATTTCCCCCACTCTGTCTAATGGGGAACGACATTACATTTGGGGAACTTGAGGAGCTGCAGAACATACATGATGCTCACCAATGGTTGGCGAGAATTAGGAAACCACATGGAGTCCACTTCAGCTGCTGACTTTGTGATCTTTGCTGAGAAATATTTTTATTGTTACTTGTAGTACAGCTGCATCTAGGCGCCCTAGTCATGAACTAGGACCCTGCTATTGTGCTAGGTGCTGTACAAATACAAAACCAAAAGAAGGTCATATCCCAAAGAGCT
The DNA here is from genome assembly GCF_025201925.1 of Gopherus flavomarginatus. Lineage (NCBI taxonomy): Eukaryota > Metazoa > Chordata > Testudines > Testudinidae > Gopherus > Gopherus flavomarginatus. The sequence goes on along the minus strand of NC_066626.1, from coordinate 16,750,818 downwards.
TACAAGCTTACCATTTTCCTGCTTTCTGTTGTAACACATATGTGTAACCTATAACCCCCTCCTTTTGTCCAATATGTGTAACCTATATCCAGCATTGCACACCAGAGCTGTAGGAAACCTAATAGATAAAAAAATCTTTCTAATGTTACAGTCCTGGAGAATATTGGAAGAATAAATGCAGCTGTTCCTAATCTACTTGTTAAATAATATTTCATGGTATTGCCTTAGTGTATCTGAGCTCTATTTATTCACTGTATAAATTGGCTTGGAAGGGTTAGATTTTTATTGGTGAATCATAGATTATTAAGGGTGGAAGGGATCTCAGGAGATCATCCAGTCCAACCCCCTGCTCAAAGCAGGACCAATCCCCAAATGTTCCCCTCAAGGATTGAGCTTACAAGCCTGGGTTTAGCAGGCCAATGCTCAAACCACTGAGCTATCCCTCCCCTCATGTGTGTATAAACATCAATTTCAAAGTATACACACAAATTGTTGAAAAAATATTTGCATTGATAATCATCTAAATTTACAGATAGGCAATGTAAGAAAAATGCTTGCTGAGAACTTGTTAGAGTTTGATTTAAGGATATTTACTTTGTATATTTTTGTGTGATGTTGACCCACCCCCCCAATAATTTTCATGCAAATGTTAAAATTTAAAGTGATACAAATAGAAAAAATGCTTAAATAAACATTGACAATATTTGTCAAAATTACACACATAAAAATTGAATTCTGACAAGCCAATGTACAAGGAATTTCTCTGGTTGCTTCCTGCAATTCTTTCAGTCCTCCAGCAGGAGCAGTTAGTATTCGATGTATGATGCAACCTAGTCAACATGACCACAGTTCATCTCTGTTGTAAGTGCTCTTCAGAGGAGGGGAGGGAAGAAGGTGGGGCCACACTGAGGACTTTTAATGCCAGAAAGAATGGGAAGGCAAAAGAGAGTGCTGTGCAGTCAATCCAACACGCTGGCTGCTGCTCTGTTTTCTTTATTGTAATTTGCAAAAGTACCTGACTGCCTGTATCTAAGTCTAAAAAAATACAAGTAGGATATATCTTTCTTTCTTTTCTTTCTTTTTTTTTTTAACTTTAGTTACCAATCAACCTATTCAGGATGACAAGAATTTTGACAGCTTGCAAAGTGGTGAAGACTTTGAAAGACGGATTTGAGTTTTGCAATGTGGCTGCTCATCATCACTGGCGTTTGGCAAGGACTGGTACCAGATTTTTAAGTGTCAAGGTAATAATAACCAAGCTCTCGCTAGTATATGTTCTGTGTGCAGATAGACCGCTTGATGCAGATAAGTTGACTGACTTAAAACCGAACCAAACCTGGCTTTTAATTCTAAGCCTTACTCTGAGCCTGCTTGGCTACATGTTATTGTGTAGGACTCTGTAGTCAGAGCTGAAATTGTAGGGTGAATTGCACTGAAAGGTGAAAGTTCATTAATCCTGTTAAATATTATAGAGGTATTTTCTTTTCAAATACCTTAGATCTCCAGAGTGCTGATAGCGAGAGGAGCTGATCTTCCTGTTTTAATAGGAAAATACTTACATGCCTGTTGAACTGAGCTTAACCTTTATGCATGTGATTAAGCTTATTAAAGGGGTTATACTGGGGTTTGGCCCTGAGACTCTTAATCCATGGGAGACACACAGTCCTGTGTCTCACACTGCAGTCCTTTATTTTAGTGGCTGAAATACTATCAGTTTAGCTCCCAGTCTTGAACACAGAGAGCTGAATTCACCAGCCGCAACTTTCTCCAGCTTTACCAGTGTAACTCAGTTGATTTCAGTGGAGGTATATTGGTGTGAAGCTAGTGCAGTGAGGAATTGGGCCTGGTGTGTAAATTCTGTAGCACTAGCAGTGAAAGTTTCATCATCATCAGACAGATCCAGACTAGAACAGGCCTCTGCCTGTGTAACCTGCCGTGGGTGCTGGAACAATTTTGATAGTGGGGTGCTGAGACTCATTGAACCAGACTGTAAACCCTGGATATAATGGAAACCACTTCAAGCCAGGGGATGCTGCAGCATCCCCTGCTGCCCTAGTTCTAGCACCTATGTAACCTGCTGCCACACTACTGTTAACAAGTGTCAGAATCATAACTATGGGGAGTGTAATAGGAAAAGGTGTAGGGGAAGCCAGGTTATGGTACCCAATGGGTGTTATCTAACACAGTTAATTCCCAACTGTATGAGACTGATCATTATTGCCTCTATCCACTGAGGCCTCCAGTTTCCCTAGACACATTTGCAGGCCATTGCATTACAACAGAGAGCAGCTCTCTTAGCTCCCACCAGAGATCTGTTAATCTTAAACCACAAATCATTGTAGAGATGAAGAAAACTGAAGGAGGAAAAAGGCATCTCTGCCATCAAATCGTGCTGTGTCTCATCTGGCATCTGGAACTTTGGGCTTTGAAAGAAAGAGAGGCATGAAGAATGGAAGTTGGCAAATATGTTAAAATTCTATACTAGGACACTTGCATTGTTACTGTTGTATTTCGGGTGGAGCCTGCCATCTTGCTTCTTCCCTTTCCCAAGAATCTACTGTGGCCATGAATTATCCCCATGTCTGCCCCTACCTTAAAATCCAGTGCAAAACCCTTCCTTCTAACTGATGAAACCCAGGGCTGCTTCAGCTTCTGCTCAGGTCTGGAGAGCAGGAGATCTTCCTCTTGTGATGGCAACTACAGTCCTGCTTGGTAAATTAAACACCTGCCATCCTTACAGCCCTAGCCAAGAAAGCCATTTGAAGAAGAGACATAAATAAAAATCGTGCATCTGAAACAAATGATATAGCTTTCCACACAGTAAATATGCAGGCCACAGTTCAGTTCAATGAGACTTTATTGGTATGACAAGCTAGAGCGTGTTGAAGGGTTGAAAAAGCAAGACAGACCCCTCCAGTGTGTGTTAGAGGATCTGCTTGGGACAGGGTTCTGTGCTGGGGATCTGATCCCCTGTTTCCATTTGTCACCAGTGTTCATGCCTGACCTGGTGGCAGGTTGTTACAGGTTGCAGTGTCATTTCTGTCATCTCTCTCCTTCCTCCCATGGTCACTGATTCAGCATTTGGCACAAATCTCCCTTTGTTTTGTACGTTTCACCGTAGTGAAGTATCTGCTAGGGTGATAGTCATGTGCTATCCACTTTAGATTGTTGATGGATTTGATTTTCTTTTCCCAGTGACTAGTATATTGTCGTTTAATGTTCTGGGTTGGCATCTTGTACTGTTTTAAAGGACAGACTTATAGGAGAGTATGCACATGTACTGTAACTCGTCAACAGCACTGCATAAGGACAAGGCCCCTGTGGTCACTTTACAGGAGTCTGCTAGGCTGGGTGGCATATCCAGTTAAAAAGGTTAAGACAGAGAAAACTGCTCAGCTATTTTGGTCTTGTTTTAGTGTCCTCTGTGTGGTACCTAATTCTAAGCTCATAAGGCTACAGAGTGATTTCCTAACACAATTAGCCTGTGTTCATAATGCAGTCATCTCAAGATACACCTGTTCATCTACTGTATCATTTAGTTGTCTTTTTAATGGTAGCTTTTGGAATATTTAAGAAGGTGTGACCTTAAAGCCATTGAAGCTGACCAATGTAAGTGTAGCTAGATGTTGGCTGATGGATGGTTGATCAAGGGCAGTGTGGTAAGAGTCACTATGCATAAAAAGACCTAAGCATGTATGTGTTTATATGTGGGTTGCGACAGGCTGCTTGCTATCTTCATCATAACTCCTTCACTTTTGGTATCAGCAGCTTCTTTCCAAGGTTTCTCAGGCACTTGGCCTGCCCAATTGGCTAATGGCATGAGGGGCGGGTGGGAGGCTGATACAAGCAAATAACATGCATGTTCTTTTCGTATTGCTCATTTATGTGTGGTTAATGCCTTCAAAATGTGTGCTCTGCCCAGTGAATGGTTAAACTTATGGAAGATGAATGTGGAAGTAACATCTTCTGGCTTTATCTCCTTAATGAAGATCTCAGCAAAGATATGTAAACACACCGCTGGCTAGGCCATATGCAGGGGTGAACTTTGGAATTTTGGATCTAAAAACATGAGCTAAAGGGCAAAGTCCATTACCTTGAAGGCAGCGGCAGGCTCACAAACCTCTAGACACTGTTTATCCACTAGTGGGGGACAAAGAGCTACATTACTCTCCTGGCTGTTATTACTCCTGGGGGAATTCTGCACTACTGTACTCACACAGAATTCATGTCCCCCGCAGACTTTTTTTGCTCCATCGCAGAAAAAAATATATTTTCTGACAGGGAAGCAAAGAGAAGCAGCAAGAGTGGTCATGCATCCCTTCCCAGCAGCATGGGTGTGTCATTTCAGGCACCTGGAGCAGCTGGCAGAGAGGCAAATCACTTCGGCGGGGGGCAGAGTGAGGTTCTTGTCCTGTGCCAGGCTCAGAGCCAGGTCCGGGTCAGATCCACTACCAGAAACTTCCCCTGGCTGAAGGAAGATCCACCACTCCTGCTTCCAGCCCTCATTGCTCCTCAGCCACAGAAGGATGGGTTACTCTTTAGGGAGTTCCACCATCCATCCAACCCCATGCATCTGGACCCTCCATATCCAGACCCCCCCTACTGAGCTCACCCACCTTGCTGAGTCTCACCTCTGCATCTGGAAATCCCTATACCCCAGAACCCCACTGAGCTCTGCCCCTGACACTTGAACCCCAACTCAATGAGCCCCATTCCCCCCTGCACCTGGACCACCCTGACAAGACTCCTGCACCTGGATCCCCATCCCACTGAGCCCCAACCAACTGCAACCAGACCCCCCTGCTGAGTCCCACCCACCTTCACCTGGACCCTTCTGCAGAATCCCATTGCCCCTGTGCATCCAGATCCCCCACTAACCTGCCTGCACCCGTATTGCCCGACACAGAACCCTCTCAAGCCACACCTGGATCCCTCCATACTTGACTCCTGCTGAGCCTGCCTGCCCACAGCTGGTGTGGCTGGCATGAAGGGGCAAGGCCCTGGGGTGTTTATGGGGCAGACCTGGCCCTTGCACTGTGTCAAGTGCAGTTTCACTGACGAGTCGGTGTCCTGGGGGTTGGGGGCTGCCGGGAGATCTCCCACCTCTGTGTAGCCGGTGGCTTATGCACCTCACTACCATGCTGGAGCCTCCACATTTATTTACTGACAAATAAAATTTGCATTTTTGGGGCATAGAATCCCCTCAGGAGTATGTGATGTAGGACACTAGTAGAGATGGCCAAACATTTTAATTCAGAATTTTTAGATGAAAAGTGACTTTTGAGAAAATGGAAATTCTTTCATAATGTAGGCTCACATCTTTTTTTCAAACCTCTTCCCCCCAAAAAAACTTTGCTTTTTGTTTTTTGACATCTTCCTCCCCTCAAATTTAGCAAAACTTTTTGATGAAAAGAACTGTTTACTTTTCTTAGTAATTTTTCTTGGAAAATAAAATGCATTTCCCTTGTAGCACTAAGCACTAGTCTCAAGTGTGTGTACAGTGAAAAGTAGACCTGATTTTTTGTAGTTTTTTCTAGAAGTGGTGAATGTTTCAACATCCAGGTTTGACTTTCATTATGGTCATTCTGCAGCCACCTTCTTATTCAGCTCATATCTTTCAGAAACTACCTTGCTAGCTTATATTGTTAAAGCTGAGCAAACAGTTTGCAATGAAAATTTTATTTTAATGAGTGTAATCTTTTCTGCTCACAGATTATCAGTGAGCAGAGAGAAGATTCATTATTCAAGATTATCTGTTTTTATTTATTTATGTATTTTGGCAAATTACTTCTATATCTACATTGATCAAGAACAGTTTTCTGCAAGTTATTGGTATCCACCATTTGACTCATGCTAATCAGATAGGAGAAGTGTTTCTGGTCTATGATAGATAAGTACATGCACACTCTTGATAAAAATATAAAACCTGATCCCCGCAAAATCTTGTGCACTTAGAAATTTTCTTCATGCAAACTTCAGTGACAGTAAAATTAAATGTCACCAATGTGTGAGAAAGCAAACATGGTGGCGGGCGCAGGGGGGCAGGGGGAGCAAGGAGAGGATTAATGTTGCCCAAGCAACTTTATTTCTCAACATGCTAAATTTGGAAAGTGAGAGTCATCCTATATAAGCAGTATGAGATGGGAATGTTCAGTTATCCATCCACTCTAGTGGGATTGATTTTTTGCTAGTACTCCGGGAGGCAAAGAGTTCTCAAAGTATTTCTGATATCAGCTTACGAACTAACAAAGATAAAGTAGTAGGATTCCTGTGCTGGTCGCTGGATGAGGTATTAGGCAATGGCTTGTGTATGCATGAATAAGAGTCCCCTTAGTGAGACAAGGTGAGTGAAGTAATATCTTTTGTTGGACCAACTTCTGTTGGTAAGAGGCAAGCGTTTGAGCCACACAGAGCTCCTCTTCAGATATGGAAAACTTAGGGCACATCTTCACTGGCAGCGCTTTAACATGGCTTGTGTGGTCGCAGTGCAGCACTGGGAGAGAGCTCTCCCAGGGCTCTAAAAAAAACACCTCCATGAGGGGCATAGCTCCCAGCACTGGGAATGCGGCTCCCAGCGCTGGTGCACTGTCTACACTGACACTACAGCGCTGAAACTTACTGCGCTCAGGGGGGTGTTTTTTCTAACCTCTGAGCGAGGGTAGTCAAGTCCTTACTCAGTGTCACAGCTAAATACAAGGTGGCACAGATTGTTTTGCATAAGTAGTTAACACACATTTCAAGGTGAAGTGGCTTGTTAATACTCCTCCAGTCGTGGGGGAGGGGAGGGGAAAAGAGAGGGAGAAAGCAGCTGAGCAGTGAGTTTGTTAGTCGATAACAGGTTGTTGTAATAAGCCATAAATCCACCGTCTTTATTAAACCATGATTTTTAGTGCTAAGCAAAGTTATGAGTTTAAGCTCCCAGGCTTGTCTTTTAAAGATATTGTGCAGGTTGCCTTTGAGGATGAGGACTGTGAGGTCAGAGACAATGTTCACCCACAAGTAATAGTGTTTTTGTCTTATCACCTCTGGGTGAACACTTTTCACACAGGCTATGTCTACATGAGAGACTTTACAACAGCAGAGCTGTATCAATGCAGCTGCGCTGCTGTCAAATTGCTCGTGTAGTGCCGATGGGAGAGAGCTCTCCTGTCGACATAATGAAACCACCCCCAACGAGCGACGGTAGCTACGTCGGCGGGAGAAGGTCTCACACCAACATAGTGCTGTGCACACTACCACTTATGCCTACGATGCTTATGTCGCCTGTGTGTGTGTTTTTTTCTGCACCCCCAAGCGACATAAATTTTGCCGACGTAAGTGGTAGAGCTGGCCTCAGTCTGAGTACATTTCCCAGGTCAGGTCTACGCTACAGACCTATATCGGTATAAATACTGTAGGAGTGTGTGGCTGTCCCTCCCTGTCAATCTCGGAGGGAGGCCACACCTCCTCATTATCACATACCTACAACCAGGAGTGGGGTGGCAACGGGGGGTATGGGAACCTAGGCCCACCCTACTTCAACAGGTCCCAGCCCAGGGCCCGAAGAGTGGCGGAGGTATCATAACCTTAGTTCCACATTTGGACCTTAGCGTCCAAAATATGGGGGTTAGCATGAAAACCTCCAAGCTTAGTTACCAGCTTGGACCTGGTACCTGCTGCCACCACTGCTAAAGGTCCACTGAGCTGTGACCTCAATTTTACCATGTACTGGTCTTCGGGAATGCTGTACCCAAGACAGGCTCTTTCAAAATTTTTCAAGAAGGCCTTGGTGTTATCACCTGCCTTGTAGGTGGGAAATTTTCTTTGCTGTGGAGCAATAATTGGCGCCGGGTTGTTAGGGTTGGCTGGCACATGCAGCCCAGCTTTTGCCAACTCCAGTTCATGTTTTTTCTGTTTTTCCTTCTCTTTATTCTCTTTTTGGTGTTTTTTCATTTCTCGGTGGTGGGCCGCCTCCTCTTCTTCTTGCTTCCTTCTGTGGGCCAACTCTTCTTCTGCTTGTTTCCTTCGGTAGGCTACCTCTTCTTCTTCTAGTTTTCTTTTGTGTGCTGCCTCTTGGGCTGCCTGTTCTCTTTGGAAGGCTGCCAGTTTGATGCTTTTTTCCTTTTCTTTTATCTCCATCTCTTTTTGTTTTATTTCCAGTTGTCGCCTGTGTTCAGCTTCTTTGAGTTGCTCTTCGGCCTCAATTTTTGCCTTAGAAGTTATGATTTCTGTTTTCTTGTGTTGGGGTGCCCTCCGGTGTTTATTTTCTGAACTGCAGGCTCTCTGTTGCCTCCTGAAGTCTGCCTAGCAACAGTGCCTTTAGCTAATCTTCAATGTTAAGTAAACCTGAAAAACCACTTTATTTGCATGCCTATAGTGCTGGAACTTGCCTCCTAATGGGAGGGCTATTGCATGACAAAAGACCCTTAACAGTCTGGTAATGGCTTCTTGCTTAACATGCAAGCCACAAACTGCCAGAGAGAGCAGAAAAAAAATTTTTCTCTGGTTCCCTTTTAAAACCAACTGTTTCTTTCTCTGCTAAAAAGCCCTTAGCAGAGAAAAGAAAAATATAATATTCCTACTGGCTTTTGGATTCTGTCTATATCCCACCGCTGCCACCATATCTTCGGATCCCACCGCTGCCACCATATCATAACCTTAGTCCCAGATTTGGACCTTAGCGTCCAAAATATGGGGGTTAGTATGAAAACCTCCAAGCTTAGTTACCAGCTTGGACCTGGTATCTGCTGCCACCACCCAAAAAATTAGAGTGTTTTGGGCACTCTGGTCCCCCTGAAAAACCTTCCCTGGGGACCCCAAGACCCAAATCCCTTGAGTCTCACAACAAAGGGAAATAATCCTTTTTCCCTTCCCCCCTCCAGGTGCTCCTGGAGAGATACACAGACACAAGCTCTGTGAATCCAAACAGAGTGAATCTCCCTCTCTGTTCCCAATCCTGGAAACAAAAAGTACTTTCCTATTCCCCCAGAGGGAATGCAAAATCAGGCTAGCAATCCAACACACAGATCTCCCCTTGATTTTTTCCTCCCACCAATTCCCTGGTGAGTACAGACTCAATTTCCCTGAAGTAAAGAAAAACTTCAACAGGTCTTAAAAGAAAGCTTTATATAAAAAGAAAGAAAAATACAAATGGGCTCTCTGTATTAAGATGATACAATACAGGGTCGATTGCTTAAAAGAATATTGAATAAACAGCCTTATTCAAAAAGAATACAAATCAAAGCACTCCAGCACTTATATTCATGCAAATACCAAAGAAAAGAAACCATATAACTTACTATCTGATCTCTTTGTCCTTACACTTAGAAACAGAAGACTAGAAAGTAGAAACTGCTTCTCCAAAGCTCAGAGAAAACAGGCAGGCAGACAAAAGACTCAGACACACACTTCCCTCCACCCAGAGTTGAAAAAATCCGGTTTCCTGATTGGTCCTCTGGTCAGGTGCTTCAGGTGAAAGAGACATTAACCCTTAGCTATCTGTTTATGACAGGAGGGTGGAGTGTTTTGCCACTGGGTCAGCAGGGATCCGGCTGCAACACGCTGACCTGGCATCAGGCAGCCACTCAGCCAGACTACAGTCGGCTGCCCCGGGCTACTTCCTGCCCTCCCCTTGGGGTGTACCTGGATCTGAGGGTTGTCTTCCATTTCTCTGGGATGAATTGCCAATGGCAGTTCCAGCAGTGACTCAGTCTGCTGTGACTAACAGCTCTGGGGTGACTGACAGCTCTGGAAGATCTGTCGAATCCTTGGGGCAGCAGAGGTCCTCTTCGGCTTCCCATGCCAGGGGCAGGTGGGAAGCACCCATCTTCCTTGGTGGCTGCAGCCCAACTGAGCTGCAAGGTCCACCTTTTGTACTTCTTGTACCGCCCTTCTGCCTCCAGCGTGGCGGGCATGGCTTTCCGAGCCCCACCCACTAGGGGACGGGCAGTAGTCCCTCCCTGTCAAACTCAGAGAGAGGCCACGCCTCCTCACTACAACTCCCTTGCTCAGAGGTATAAAAAATCCACACCTCTAAGCAGCAGTTATACTGATCTCACCCTTGTGTAGACAGCACTATGTTGACAGAAGAGCTTCGCCCATTGCCATAGCTACTAGCTCTCACGGAGGTGGATTAACTACGCTGATGGGAGAAGCTCTCCTGTTGGTGTAGGAGCAGCAGCATTTTAAGTGTAGACCTGTCCCTAGACCTGAAGAAGAGCTCAGTGTAGCTCGAGAGCTTGTCTCTCTCACCAACAAAAGTTGATCCAATAAAAGATAATACCTCACCCACCTTGTCTCTCTAAAATCTGGGGACTGACATGGCTACAATGCTGGATACAGTAATCCACTTGTCTGAAAAGTCTCACTGACACCCTGGATTGTTGGAGGTGGATGAACAGAATAGAAAAAGCAGATGAGTTAGTTGCAGCTCATTTAGAGATGATCTTGAAACAAACCACCTGAGCAGAATCCTGTTTCCTCTCAACTTTCAGGGAGCTTCAGATCTAGATCTGGATCCAGTATTTCGAGACCAAGTGTTTTTCATCTGTGTGAGAGGAAAGAAATTGGCTCCTACCATGGAGAAGTGTTTGGCTCTGAACTGATCAAAAAATGGGGCAACAATCTGAGATAATTTGAAGTTGTTTCCATTTAAGTGCTCATTTAGTGACCCATTCTCATTTTCAATCAATTTTTCACAACATATTTCTGATATTTTAATGGACATTTTTTACCAAAATTTGTTCCTTCATTTTCTGTGAGTCAGTAAATGAGAATTTGAAAACAACTTCAGTAAAATTTCAATGAAAATTGGTTTGGAAAAATATTATGGAGAATTCCACAAAAACTGTACAATTTTGAGAACGTCAACTGTTTTTTGCAGTAAGCTTCATTTAAAAAAAAAAAACAACCACCACCATTTTCTGATTGGATAAAAATTCTGTGGAAAATTGTGACCTGGTCTGCTTGAACGAGGGAGATGGTGAAGAAATAAGAGACAATGCCACCAAGAGCATGCTGAAACTGATACTGGACTGGCGTGTTTCCCAAGAGGAGTATGATACTCAGCAAAACACTGACATGAATGAACTAGGAAAGAACGAATTTAAGATATAGGATAACGGAGATGCAGAGTTGGTAAAAATAAATAAAATAGAGTTGCCAACATTGTGTATTGATATTATGGTTAAGACAGCAGTTAGACAATTGCTCTGTGGATGCTGATATTACTGTTGCCACAAGTACTGCAGACTTTAGGGAAAAAGCAGCAGGAACTGGGATGTGTGCATGAAGCAAAGCCACTATTCACTCCCATAGCACAGTGATACAGCATTTGCAATGCAATACATTCCATTCATTTTGCCATTGTGGTACACTGTGGCCACTTTTACTGCATTAAAATTTTGCTTTTGCCCTTTGTAACCTGGAATCCTGTTTGAACAGTCTCTCTTGTAAGATGTTCCTATTTCTGCTCTGGCCAGGTATACCAAGAGAGCAGCCTTTACAAAAATAAAGAGCACATGCAAGGACATGGTCATTCTTCCTTTTAATACCCTCTATCTGAGCTTTTTTTGAACCTCTGTGCTTGAGAGGGGCAGAAATGTGGGTATGTTTTATTTGGAGATGGGCCTAAGATACCATGAGGATCTAGATAGGTTTAGGCCAGGGTTCTGGTTTAAGACACAGTCAGGGATAGGGTTTGCATTCAGATTCATTGCACAAAATGAATTTCTGCTGCATCTGAACCTGTCATAAACAGATAGCTAAGGGTTAATGTCTCTTTCACCTGAAGCACCTAACCAGAGGACCAATCAGGAAACCGGATTTTTTCAACTTTGGGTGGAGGGAATTTTGTGTCTGAGGTCTTTGTTTTATGTCTGCCTGCTTTCTCTGAGCTTTGGAGAAGTAGTTTCTGCTTTCTAATCTTCTGTTTCTAAGTGTAAGGACAAAGAGATCAGATAGTAAGTTATATGGTTTCTTTTCTTTGGTATTTGCATGAATATAAGTGCTGGAGTGCTTTGATTTGTATTCTTTTTGAATAAGGCTGTTTATTCATATTTCTTTTAAGCAATTAACCCTGTATTTGTCACCTTAATACAGAGAGACCATTTGTATGTATTTTTCTTTCTTTTTTATATAAAGCTTTCTTTTTAAAACCTGTTAAAGTTTTCTTTACTGGGAAATTTCAGGGAAATTGAGTCTGTACTCACCAGGGAATTGGTGGGAGGAAGAAATCAGGAGGAGATCTGTGTGTGTTGGATTTGCTAGCCTGATTTTGCATTCCCTCTGGGTGAAGAGGAAAGTGCTTTTGTTTCCAGGACTGGGAACGGAGAGGGGGAGTCACTCTGTTTGGATTCACAGAGCTTGTGTCTGTGTATCTCTCCAGGAGCACCTGGAGGGGGGAAGGGAAAAAGGATTATTTCCCTTTGTTGTGAGACTCAAGGGATTTGGGTCTTGGGGGTCCCCAGGGAAGGTTTTTCAGGGGGACCAGAGTGCCCCAAAACACTCTAATTTTTTGGGTGGTGGCAGCAAGTACCAGGTCCAAGCTGGTAACTAAGCTTGGAGGTTTTCATGCTAACCCCCATATTTTGGACGCTAAGGTCCAAATCTGGGACTAAAGGTATGACAGAACCCCATGTAGAAAATAAGCATCTGTGGACCTATTAACGTGTAACAGTCTCTAGAGCAGCATCACAGCATGGAGTCTGGACTCTTATGGGAGTTAAATAGAAAAATAATGAAAAACTTATCCTGTAGAACTTAACAGAGAATTTAATCTTGCCTGTAGAAGTCTATAAAATTGTTCAAAAAATCCCTGAAGAAATTGTATAATTCTCTATTAAATTCTATAAGTTTTGAATTGAATTTTCCTGTAACTTTCTGGATTTTATCCATATTAGATTTTATAAGACTTTTGCATAATTATACCCCACCCGCCCCCTCCCCTAAATACACCCAGCCAGAGCAAAGTCTGCTGAGTTGCTGGATTTGGGCCTGCATGAAGATTTTATGATTTACGTAAATTTTTCTACTAAGTGGCTGATGGAGAACATAGAGGAATGAGCTCCCAGGAAATAGGACCAGCCCTGCTCCACCAACATATGTTAATCCTGAAAAGGAAGGGATGCCCGAGAAATTCAGCCTTCAGAGCAATTCACCCCTTACTTCTTCTACTGACCAGGGTGATGGCTGGTTTTGTCACGGGGATTCCGGTCAACTAGGAGCAGACCTGAGACCGCTAGTTAATTTCACTTGGAAGAAGGGGGCCTCAGGGAATGTTTACTGTAACAAGGGAGTTAGCATAATAGGGTTCACGCTAATCGAGTTTCATTGCATTTCAGAAAGGAGCAGAGATACTGCAGCTCATATCACTTAATGCTCAGCTAAGTCCAATGCAGTTAGGTAGGGATGTAAAGAGTAATATGAGCCATAAATAGAAGGCTTGTAACTAGAGAGACAAACTGGTAACCAGAAGATTGGAAAATCTAAAAAAAAACAAACAAAAAAATTACCCACCAGGAACAAGCTAAAAATATAATTAGAAGAGGAAAATAAATAAATTGAATGCTGGCTTTTGAGACTATTTCAGACAACTATCAAAGGGCTGTCCAAAAATATTTGAGGCAGGCAGAAAGTAAAAGAGAAAATTGGACCTTAGGAATTGGAAAGAGGGACTAAGGAAACAGCAGATCAGTTAAGGAGTTACTATACTTCTGTCTGCTCGGAGAAGGAGGAGGATGAGCTGAAATGGGGATCCTATTTCCAGATGGGCTGGGGTGAAGTTAATGCACAGGTACACAGGAGAAGCAAGGTAGTCTTGTAATTAAGAGTGAACTGGGACTTTGGGGATCTGGGATCAATCCCCAGGTGTGCTACAAGTTTACTGTGTGATCTTGGGCAAGTCATGTAATCTCTTTGGTCAGTTCTCTTTTCTGTAAAATGAGGATAATACTTCCTTTTGTCCATCTCTTGTGTGTCTTGTCTACCTAAATGAAATTCTTGTGACTAGAGTAGAACACTTCCTGAACTAGCTTCCAAGACAGGGATTACACATTGCTTTGACCCATGGAATTCAGATACAGAGCTAAAGTTCCCCAAAGCTCCAGAGGAGTTGGAGATTTGGAGTTCAGTCCTGTTATAGAGATAAACCTAAGCTACAAATTCCCTATCCAGCTCTGAATCCAGAACTGAACTTCTCTACAGTTTAGGAGGTTTATATCCAGCATTCTGGTTTGTTTCCCTCTCTGGTTTGAACAAAATCAGAGCTGGCTCAAATCGTCACCCTAAAGTCACCCTAAAGAATCTGAATCTCCCTTGAGTTTTAAAACAAATTGAATTCATTTTTGTGTGTGTGTTTTTTTTTAAATAAGAAATATTCCTCCTTCTCTGCTCTTCCTGATTTTTAGCCAGGAGCAAATATAAATATCTGGCTTGGCTGAAATCAGGAATACTGGAAATTGCAAAAGAGGGGCTGATTGTGTGCAATTTTCAGTTGGATTTCTAGACCAAAATGGCTTAGAGTTTGCTTCAAGAGGCCTTTCTGCCTCTGTTGAGGGGAGACTCCAAGCTTGCTATAAGTCTATTTGGTGTGAGGAAGAGGCTGCATTACATTTTCAGCACCAGGAATCTGCTGCTGAAGGAATTTAGGCACTGCCACACCTGCAAAATTTTCTGCCCATCTGGCCAGTTGACTGCTCCATGAGAAGACAAGGGTGTATTCTAGAGCCAAGGCAGATATGGCATATGCAGTCATGGTCTGTCCTTAATAAATACTTCCTGCTTCAGAAAACTGCTTCTAAATAGAGAAAACAAATGGGTTCCAACGCAGCTCAAGTTCCAGTGTGGTTTCCTTTGTTTACCAGTGACCACATACTGCCTGGAACCCTACAGCACACAGAGACATCTAGTGGCTGAATAGCAGACTGCAAGTCAACATAGCATTACAAAGACAATTGAAGAAAGTGTGGGAAGCCAGTGTAACCAACACCCCTCCTGGGTGTGGTGTTCTGTCCCATCTAGTGATACTGATACCACTTAGAGAGAGAGATTAATGAGTCTGCTCTACAGCCTTTTGGTTTTAGCTCATGCAGTAGAGGCTCATGTATTTAGCTCCAGAGGTCCCAGGTTTGATCTCGCCCACCGACAACCGGAGTCTGTCGGTGTTACACAGGCTATAGCAAGAGTATATTGAAGCGAGGAGAAATAAATCCAGGAAGTCAGTAAGAGGTTACCCTGTTTAGCAAGCCTAAATAGCAAAGGAATGCTTATTGGTTCATTTTGCTAAGTGATCTGAGCAGAGAAAAAAAACGATAGAGAAACCTGGAATTATGAAAAATTCTGATAAAGTAGAGAGGATTATAGCAGGTGCATTAAAGTTAATTCTGGGATAGTGATGTGACAGGTCTCAGAAATATTCTCTAAACTACAAATGGAATGCAGCTAGAATAGGGAATGTGGCTAGAGGAAGCTTTGTAAGTGCATGCACTGCACTGCAAATACACATCAGTTGAGGATAGTGGTTTTCCTTTACTACATGTTTATGCAGTGCCTAGTGCAATGGTGTCCTGATGTAGTTGAAGCCTCTATGTGCTATTGCAAGTATACAGGAAATCTAACAATAATAAATTACATGTTAATCCTGAAAAGTGTTGAAGTGCTTCACAAACTGTATTCAGGCAGCACTGTTAAACTGCGGTCACTGCTGGGGAAAGAGATATTAGCCGAACAGCAGCCAATGCACTTCACAGTTGTGGTTGGAGATGAAGTTTTAGTGCAGGCTACCAAGGAAAACTCCTCTTCTGAAAAATGCCAGAGTTCATACAGAGTGGGATGGAATTAGGGTTGAAACCTTTCTAATGGCTGGTAGCTGGACCTCCGAGGCCTCACCCTTTCTCTGCCGCTTCCCTCCCAGATTAAAAAAACAACAACAATGGACATCAGGTCTTGTCAAATGACATCAGGACACACAAGACAAAATCTGGACTGTCCAGGTGGAAACCAGATGGGTGGCAACCCTACAGGAACTCAGTTTTTAAGTTGAAAATCTCCTCCACAGTAAAAACTGATAGGCCCAAAGGTACAACTACACAGCAAAAAATAAAAAATCCCCACAGCCATAAGTCTGAGTCTGGGTCAGCTGACTTTGGTTCACGTGATGGCATTAAAAATAGCAGCATAGATATTCCTGCTTGGGCTGGAGCCTAGACTCTGGTAAGTGGGGAGGGCCTCAGAGCTGGGCTCTAGCCCAAGCCAGAATGTCTACACTGCTGTTCTTAACCCTGTGGCACTAGCTCTGAAAGTCCAACTCCGTTGACGCAGGTTCTGCGACTTGCTGGCGTGGGTGTTTTTTGCTGTGTAGATGTAGCCTCAATCACCTTTCCTATTAACTAAAAGTAGGCTAACAGCGCAGGGAGGTGGTAATGCTCACACTAGCAATGTGAGTAAGAGTAGTTGCTCCAAGGATGCAGAGTAAAGAAATAAGGCTCTTAGATAATGATAGACCAAAGAGAGGGAAATATCTCCACATCTCTAGGCATGCAGGGGATAGTTCACCGGTGCTGCAAAGGAGCTGTACAAAGACCATTGTACTCCTTAAATCCCTGCATAGGACTTTGTGGGTGTCTGGAGGTAGGAATGGTTTGCAATGGTTGTGTAGGGAGGTTGTGTAGAGGGTGGTGAGGGATCTGAGGTGTGAGTAGGGTGACCAGATGACCCTGGGGGGGGCAGGGTGCCACCGAAGCAAAAAAAAAAAAAAAAAAAGCCAAATATCAGGACAAATGGCGTCCCGACAATACATCCGTCGGGACGCAGGACAAACAGCTGAATATAGGGACAGTCCTGATTTTTTCAGGACGTCTGGATACCCTGGGTGTGGGTGCACATTTACAATTGGCACAGAAGGCTAGAGACTACAGCAGCAGCACCTATCACAGGTCCTACTTTGAGGGCTAGATCTTAATTCCCCAAACCACTCTACCTGCACAGAGCTGGCTTTATGTAGGTGGCATGAATTAGCCTCTACGGGAACAACATCTTCTGAGGCCAAGAGTTTCTGAAAGAATGAGGTTCTAAAGTTGGGCTCCTAAATTGATATTCAGGGTTGGATTTTTCAACAACACCTAGGAGCATAAATCCCATAGGAAACCTAACCCATAAACTGCCAGATAAGTGCCCTGATTTTCAAAGGTTCTGGGCAGCTGGCAACTTCTATTGAAATCACCTTTCATTTTCAGATACCACCTGTGGTCCATGTGCTGCAGACCCTTTTATTTTAGTGACTGTAGAAAGTCCCTCTGAGGAAGATGTTTCTTCTGTAGGCAATGGAGTGTACAGGCACTCTGCGGAAGGAACCACTGCTTTGGAATGAGGAGTTCATCAGACTTATCAGCACAGTTAGATTTGGAAATTGATCGAGTTATTTCATTAAGTAATATTTGAGGCTGGAATTGTCAGAGGGGCCCTAGGGAATTAGCCACACAGTGTGTGTGGGGAAGTGTCTTTAGTACCCCCGCAAAAATATTAGGGATTGCATTAATTAATAAAGGAAATGCTGAGTCTGGAACAGAAGCTCATTTATCTCACTTTATTCAGCATGGACAAATTGAATCATGGTACAAAACTATTCATTAATGGTATATTGAACAGCTAATGTTCTTACTAATTTTTACCTTTAGTCCCCACAGATAATAATAATAAAAAAGCCCCTGCAACCTTGGCTCTCCACAGAGAGGAGAACCTTACTAATTTGCCCGATGACTGGGAGACCCCTTGACAAAGACTGAATGTTGCACAGTAGTAAGTGAATGGAAAAAAACAAAGGAAGATGCAAAGATAGTACTTCTCCAAATGTATTTTAATTCAGTTACTTGTCAACTGTAGTTTTTGCAATGTCTTGTCATATACTAATACATGAACTGCAGTGTATTTATAACAGCCGTGAAGTACTTAATATACACAATTTTGGATGAATGTTTGCTGTGATTGTTCAGTGCTGTAAATGAAATTCTTCCTGTCTTTGAGTGTTCATTTAATTTGCCACAAATGGAAAGTAGTTTCTCCATCCCACTCTGCAGCAAAGTGATGGTGGCATATTCTTTTTAACAACAAAATGCAAGGGTTCACCCTCTAAGATATGCAGAAAGCTACTTCCAGCAGCGACAAGCTTAGCACAGCTCCTCCAGCCTTGGCCAGTGGAGTTTCCATATTGGCTCTGTGACAAAGTTCCTTCTCTACCTTGGTGGGTCCTGTGCTTATTTGGCAGATTTGCTTACCTCAGTGATCTTCCCCACAGTCTGGGTCAACTCCTCCTGTGTCTGATCAGGAGTTGGGAGGTTTGGGAGGAATCTGGGCCCACCCTCTACTCTGGGTTCCAGCCGAGAGCCCTGTGGATTGCAGCTGTCTATAGTGCCTCCTGTAACAGCTGCATGACAGCTACAACTCCCTGGGCTACTTCCCCAAGGCCTCCTCCAAATACCTTCTTTATCCTCACCACAGGATCTTCCTCCTGGTATCTGATAATGCTTGTACTCCTTAGTCCTCCAGCAGCACAGCCTCTCAGTCTCAGCTCCTTGTGCCTCTTGCTCCCAGCTCCTCTCACACGCACACTACACTACACTACACTACACTACACTTCCTTTCCTTTCCCGACGTGACTTGACCTGACATGACTGGAGTGAGCTCCTTTTTAAACTCAGGTGCCCTGATTAGCCTGCCTTGATTGACTGCAGGTGTTCTAATCAGCCTATCTGCCTTAATTGGTTCTAGCAGGTTCCTGATTACTCTAGTGCAGCCCCTGCTCTGGTCACTCAGGGAACAGAAAACTACTCATTCAGTGACCAGTATATTTGCCCTCTACCAGACTTCTGTACCCACTGGTTTGGATCTGTCACAGCTTCCAAGACTACTGATACTGCTTTTGAGCCAGCCCTGTTTGGGTCCTGGCTGTCAGGACTGCATGCAGAGTTCGGCTGCCAGATGGGAACTGCTAATTTGTTAAACCAGCTCTAGGGAAAGGCATAGCGTAGTTAATGCTCAGAACGAGGAATCATTTGCCCAACTATTCCCAGAGCTCCCACTGACTCATATGACTGTGGGCAACTCAAATAACCTCTCTGCCCTAGTTTGCTCAGCTGTAAAATAGATCATAATTCCACAAAGCATTAAAAAGCTAACGTTCGCTATCTGTTACACTTACCATGGAGATCTATTTGAAGTAAAGGAGAAAATTGAAATAGTGTCAGATACCACTGATAAGAAATGCTGGCTTTTTAATGGGGATCGCTGTACTTATCTTCCGTGCAAGGGTGTTGTGGCTTAATTAATGTCATAAAGAGCTTTGAAATCCTCCTATGAGCAGTGGTTGTAATTACAGAATGAAAGTATTAGGTCACCAGTCCATAGCCACAGTATCTCTCTTGGCATAATTCCTACCTATGAAAATTAGCTCATCTAAGTGGGAGTGCAGTCACTGACTTTCATGGTCTGGGAGTGGAATACAAATGTGGTGGTATAGTTACAGAAACTCTAGTTAGGGTGACCAGATGTCCTGATTTTATAGGAACAGTCTCAATATTTGGGGCTTTGTCTTATATAGGCGCCTATTACCCCCCATACCCATCCCGATTTTTCATGCTTGCTGTCTGGTCACCCTAACTCTAGGACAAGGTGTCTCCATAACTTACGTGCCCCCCTACCACTTCTGAGGGAAGAAGACCTACAAATTGCGGTAATCAGAGATGACACACCCACAATACCATACCGACCCATCTCATTGCTGTTCAGCTCAGAGGCTGCTGGCATAAGCCGTAGAAACGATGAATGTGCTCAGGATGGATGTATTTTACCTTGATATATCAAGTAATTTTAAAACAAGACAAAGTACCTGTGATCACAGTAAAGTTCCTTTGAAAGCGATGGACAAGTGACAGAAACACCATCCACAAGTAACAATGCTACTCCAGCAAAATGGTCACAGCAGTTATAGTTTATATCATAGTTAGCTCAGAGGCCTGTAGTGGGGTCAGCTGCCTTCAGAGTGCCACCTCGTGGCCAGAGGTACCTCGGCGGTGCCCTACCTCATTTTTGCTGTTCTTCAGGGCTCCTCAGACAATTCCACAGACTGCAAAGGAAATTGAACATTCCCTTCTTGGTGTCCAGTTTACTTAGTCCTCCAGTCCACTGGTCCTGCAGGCCCCAATCTCAGTTCAGTGTCTCTCTCCTGATAATCTGAAATACTGGTCTTCCAAAATGGAACTCAAACTCACGCAGTCCTCATCTCAGTTTCAGTGGGGCACAACCCCCTCCTGTCTTTCTGCCTCCTAGCATCTCCCACCTGGAATTTGTCCTTCCCCACTGGTGCCTTTCCCCCAGTGCAGGAGATTACTTAGGCCTGGGGTATACTAAAAAATTAGGTCAACCCAGCTATGTCACTCAGGCATATGAAAAATCCGCCCCCCCAGTGACGTCATTAAGCCGAACTGACCCCTGGGGTAGACCGTGCAAGGTCAATGGAAGGATTTCTGTGGAGCTAGCTACTGGCTCTCAAGGAGGTGTCTTTACAACAGGGATGGGAGAACCCCTCCCATCACTGGAGCAAGCGTCTATTCTGAAGCACTACAGCAGCACTGCTGCAGCATTTCTAGGGAAGACATAACCTTACTCTCTTCAGGCATAGCAAGAGATTCACAGTCCCTCTCAGGTGTGACTCACTCCGGAATCAGAACTGGCTAGCCCCAGCCCTCCAGCCATTAAGGGGCAAGCCACCTCATTGCAAGGCCCCAGTGATGGATGGGACCTATTGTGCTAAGCACTCCCTAAGACAACCACTAACTCACTGAGGTTAGGAAGAAGCTCTCCCAGGGGACATGTTATTCTATAAATATCTGCTGTGGGGTTTCTTGCATCTCCCTCTGAAGCATCTGAAGCTGGCCACTGTCGGTGGCAGGATGCTGGACTAGATGGACCAAGGTGTGATCCAGTCTGGCAGTTCCTATGCACTCAGAGCTGGACCCTGTGAGGCAGTTGGCACTCTGACCCAAATCTAGCAAACCACTTAAGCACATGCTTAATGTTAAGCATATGAGTTAGCCCACTGAAGTCCAAGTTAAGCATGTGCTTATGTGCTTTGTTGGATCAGGGCCAGCATGTTCAGCATCTTGTCAGATCGAGCCCCGAACAAACGCATAATAAAGAGACAGTGACTTGCCTAAAGAGTTTATACCCTCAGTTAACTGCAAGATACAGAAGGTGGATGACATGAACAACAGTCTGGGAGGCAGAGACAAAATGGTCCAACAAGCACCTTTATGTCTAGCCTAGCTCTGTACTCAATTTAACTTGTCACCCATGTAGCTGTTGCCAGCTGACTGTGCTCTGTAAGCATCATGGCAGAAAGGAGCATGAAGGAGGCATCTGAAGGAGGATAAGGTAGTATGGGGGATGAGGGAATTTGTGCTTTGCATCACAAGTGGCATGGGAGCCGTGTACCTTGGAAGTTTTCCTATTAACCACAAGTCTTTTCCCAACTTTAGGGTGTGCTCATGTAAAATACAGATCTGAGTGTCATCATGTAATTTGTTTCTCTAGGCACAGACGGCAAACTTGGTGCTAGATGATGGAACAAAGATGAAGGGTTATTCCTTTGGCCATCCGTCGTCCGCAGCTGGTGAAGTTGTCTTCAACACTGGTCTTGCTGGGTAAGGCAAAAACAAAGGATACATAAGTAGAGATGCTTTTGGTAATGCAGCATTAAATGGCGGAAAGAAGATAAACAGCTTTCTGCTCATTATTACTTATTATTATTATTAAATTAATAATAATGTATTATTTGTATCACCATAACAAGTAGGAGCCCTAATCATGGACCAGGACCCTGATGTGCTAGGTGTTGCACAAACACAGAACCAAAAGACAGTCCCTACTCCAAAAAAATTGCAATCTTAGTATAAGACAAGAGACAACAGGTTATATGGATCTAGACAGACTAACTGGGATGTATAAAGAAACTATGAGACAATACTGATCAGCATGACAAGCAGTGGTCAGTTCAAACTGGTAGCCTAACTGTTGTCAATTTTTTTGTGTGCATCATGGTAAAGGAGAGTTTGAGGAGGGATTTGAAGGTGGAAAAAAAGGTAGTTTTGTGGATATTTTTGGGGAATATTTTTGAGTTTTTCCCAAACATGATGGGCAGCATCATGGTAGAAAACATAAAGAGTTCAGAGCTCACAGAGACTTTCTGAAACATTCTATCATGCCATCCCTATTTTGCAAACTGATAACTATGGTAAATCCCTTCCCTAAGCTTTAAAATGCAGCCACTTCTGTGTTGAAACATGGTAACAGCTTAATGGCACGAAGCGGTAAGTTGTAACATATTGGCCAAGTGTGTCTTCATCTCCCCCTAGTGGCTCGGTCCCATATCGTGGTATATGAGTCTGCTACTGTCTCTAAGCCAATGGAGCTCGTCCCTTAGCTCAAGCAATAGAGGCTGGTGCTTTTAAATCCACAGGACCCAAGTTCAGCCCTCTCACAGGTTCCATCTGGGGGCATCATTACAAGTGGTGACTCATGCAGGGATCAAACATGCTGTTGACCTCTGAACCCCTCAGCTAGGGAGAGCGTGTGATGCACACTAGCATGTTGGGACTCTTTGTCCAACTTTAATGTAGAAGCTCATGAGTCTACTATAGCCTCATGGACTCAGGGGGACCTGGTCAATCAGACAAGATCACTGGCTACTTTTTCTGCAGGATTGTCCAGATGAGAAAGTCAGCCATAGCACAAACTTGCTTGATATAATAAGATCATTAGTGAGGAACAGCAAGTGTCAATGGGAAAGAGAATTGAGACATTTCCAAAGTAAAACTGAAGCTCAAGGTTTCAATGCAAATCTTTGTGCACCTGCTCCACTCTCCCCAAACTCTGCTCTCCCTGTGTTGAACATATACTGCAAGATGGTTTTTTAAATAGTTCCATTGGTGAGAACAGTAAATTACAGCCTAAGAAATCTGTTCGGAAAGTTTTGCATCACAAGGCAATTACTTATGCTTTTCGACAGCACTAATTACTAGCTGTGTTAATATACCTGCCAACAAACAACTGTTTAATATAGATCAAAATGATGGAGGGCACCAGAGTTTTCTTCCCTGTGATAGATTATGGGTAATAAATCTTGTCACATCACAAAAGTCAAGCAACACCTGATGGATTAATTTCCCTTCAACACTGCAGCTCAGCGCCAGAAGCTGGATTTAGTATTCGTTTACTGACGATACGTAGAGGACACACTCAGAAGGAATGGTTTGTTCTAGGGGGACAGATGGGGAAGAAACAAAATATGAAGGGTTAAGGTTTATTTTACTGTCTATGGGCATAACCCCCTGCCTCCCAACCACCTTGGGTTTTGCAGGACTGTCCCACTTTGAACCCAAGCCCTCTGTCCTGGTCAAAGTAGAACATTTTCCATATTGAGTGGCACCCACAGACACATGTACGTTATGCATAGTGTGTGCCACTGGCAGAGGCAGAGTTTGGGAGGGCAGCGGTTTCAGCCCCATTGGGAGTGCACAGTGGCTGCAGGAGCTCAGGGCTGGAGAACGGGACCAAACCTGGGTGGACTGGGCTGGAAGGAGGAGGCTGAGTGTCGCGCAGACTCTGTGGGTGAGGTGCTGAGCCCAGGAGCTGCAGCAAAGATGGCTCCCAAGGATGGATGGTGACCAGCTGCATCCTGCTTTAGGGTGGTAGGAAACTCTGACTGCTACGGAGAAGAGAATGCTTCGGGGGGAAATAAGACCTTGCATTGTTCTCGCAGGCACAAATGTGTCTGGGTTTGTTACAAATCCAGGGATTGCAGGGCAGAGAGTGAGACCTCGGAGTTCTCCCTTGCTCTCAAAGTCCCAGAATAATTAAGGCCTCAAGTATTAAAAGGAATCAGTTCACCCGTGGATTGACTTTAATGACACTGTACCAGAATAAGGGTCTGTCAGGCACAGGACCTGGTCAGGATAGATAGCAAGTTACTAGTATGGAAGTGAGTGTGCTGATGAGCTGATGTAGGGTTGGCATAGGAGTGACTGTGCCAAGACCTCTCTTAAGCCTCTGAGCAATGCCCTGTGAGAACTGAATGTCACGAGAATCCTGACTAGATTCAGACTGAGCTTGTGAATTAGAAAAGACACGGCTCCATGTACTATGACAAACTGAATTCTTGAGTTGTCGCTTAACGTTACAGAGGAGAAAAGCTGGAGAGGTGTTTGAATTTTACATGACTAGAATTGGCCGACATTTTGGCGCATTTCCAATTTGTTGACAAGGTTTTTTGGTGACATTTTTTAATTTTGGTGAATGGGATGATTTTTCACAGAAATGGTCACAAAATATTCCACTAGTTGGTATAAAAATAATTTGGTTTTAGAAGAAAAAGCAGGAAGAATTGAAGACACTTTTGCAAAAAATAAAAAAGTTTCCCCTCTTTTTTTCCCTGACGTGTTTGCTCCCTTTTTGTGTTTGTTTCCCACGGATTTTCTAGCAGAGGAAGTGACTGGCAGGAATTTACAGAGATCAGGCCGGACTTGTCGTGCAAGCCCCGAGAGGATTGGACCCTGATGCCTCTTTAGTTCTTGTGCCACCTGTGTCATTCCTTGTGCCATTCCTCCAAGCTATAGGAAGCATTGTCCCTGCTTTAAGGGCATTATGTCCCAGTGCAGAGCTGTGCCTATATGTCACAGCCAAACCTAGTGGTTTTTTTCAATGTTTTTTTAATACAAATAACACACAAAGGTTAATTAAGTTGACTTTGTCATTAATGAAGGATGTTTGGTGGTGTAAACAATCCAATAGGAAGGAGACTATATATACGTACCAAATGTATGCATACCATGCATTTACTATAACCATATGTTAACACTGAAAATCTCATGCATATTTAACCAGAGCAGGAAATATATTTCCAAAAAGAGGACAAGCATACCGAGGAATATTTCACGGACATTGTTTAAGTGACAAGTCATTTCTCTGAGTTGTCTAGACACTCACTTGTCTGTATCAGCCTGCAACCATTCTGGGTTTTGTAGAGAGTTTTCCAGTGTTTGACAATTAATCTTTTGGCAGTGGGGCTGGTGTTCCATAAATATGTTTCTTGCTTATTGCTGATTTCTGGTAAACTGTGGGAGTTTCCAATTGCATACCATTTAAACAACAATTATAATACATTATGTGTCTATATAGGGCAAATTCATCCTGAAATACCCAATGTGCCTGGGAAAGTATACGAAAGGATCATTTCATCCACTCTGAAATACAGCCATTTCTGGGATGTAAGACAGCAAGTACTTAACAGTTCACAGCAACAGGACGTAGAGAAAGTGAAGAATTACTTATTCAATTGGTGCTGCAGAGGGAAATGTAGGCCAAGTGCAATTATCTGATTTGGAAAATGAGGCTAAAAATGTTCCAATACTGACCTCATAGAAACCTTAGGGTTGAGTATCAATTCATCAAAACATTTAGTCATGTGTTTAAATCTATCCCTCCTTGGGAGTTTTTTCCAGGCTCACCATTGCCTTGTATTTGGGAGTTCATTGCTGGCTGGTTTATGTTGGCTTTTGCGCCTCCAGCCCCATGCCAACAGTTGTCTGTTTGTTTTTCACCCAGGTACACTGAAACCCTGACAGATCCCAGCTACCGGGGGCAGATTCTCACAATGGTTAACCCCATTGTAGGCAATGGTGGGGTGCCAGACACCGCTGCCTTGGATGAAATGGGCCTCAGCAAGTTTTTAGAGTCTGATGGAATCAAGGTAATGGAAGCAGCAAAATCAGGGCTGGACAAAGTAGTCCAGTGGAGACGTGATTTAGAAATACAAATCCCTGGAGTGGATGGGAGCGCACTGACATCTTCCAGGCTCATCCACGGAGGGGGGAAAGTTAGATGGAACTTCCCAGAAACATGCAGAAGATTGGGGTTGTTTTTTTTCTTCGTCTTTCTGGTGCCTCAGATGTGATTTTGTCTCCCAGAGGCAAGTTGCCATAGAGAGATCAGATCATGGCAAGGGAGAGCCGTCTGAGCACAGAGACTGTCTTTCCTGAAGAGATTGGTGAAGGTCAGACTAGATCAGGGGTTCTCAAACTTCATTGCACCATGATCTCCTTCTGACAACACAAATTACTACATGACCTGAGGTGGGAGGAGGCTGGAGCCTGAGCCCTGCCGCCCTGGGCAGGGTGGGAAGGGACCAGAGCCCTCCCGTCCCAGGCTCAAGCCCTTGGGTTTCGGCTTCGGCCTCAGGTGTTGGGGCTTAGGCTTTGGCTTCAGCCTTGGGGCCCAGAAAATCTAATGCTGGCCCTGGCAACCCCCTTAAAATGGAGTCATGACCCACAGTTTAGGAACTGCTGGACTAGATGATCTAATGGTCTCTTCTGACCTTTAAAATCTGAATATCCTCCAGCAGGACCATTTGATACAGCAAGGATTACAGTTTTGCCAAGCTGCCGTTTGGAGTAGGAAAATGAGGTGTACTTAGCAAGTGTGCTCGCCAGCACAGGCTTGTAAACACCTCTAGTATAAACAGAGATAGAGGTGGGTTAAAATGCATCAGCTGCACATGATTAACGCTTCCACTAATCACAATTCATTGCACCGGGGTTGACCAGCCCTATGTGGCATGTGAAGATTTTAGCACTTGCACTTCCACTGTAAGGGTCCCAAAGCTCCTTTCGGCTTTTGGGTTGGTCCACATGCAGTGTTGCAGTGGTTTAACTAAGAAGGTGTAAATAACGTCCACCTTTGGTTAAACCAGTGCAGCTTCTCTGTGTAGACGAGCCCTTAGTTTAAACTGCCCCAGCTATTGGGGAAGGTAGATGGTACCATTATGGGAATAGCGATGGGAGACGTAGGGGTATGAGAGCAATGGTTGAAGTAGAAATGAAGTCCCAGGGAGGAGGGGGAGCTGCAGTGGTGCTGCTTACCAAAGCCAGGGAGAGGAGCAAGATCTCTCCTGCCTTCTAGCAGAGGAAGAAGAATGTTGGCTGGTTCGCAGGACATTAAGTCTCTTCCTTCTTCTCAGATGAGAGAAAAAGGACAGGAGAGCAAGAGAGTTGAAATGAAGCGCAATAGTGGTCACTGTCATTAAGTGTTTTCCAGAAGGACAATGATCATCGCACTGAAGCCAGCTAAAAACACTCTATATACTTCCCTCCATTGACCTTCTCCTGAAAGGAACTGCTGTAGTTGCCACAGCGATGTGATGTGATTGTACATGGGATGGAGCAGTGGTTTTGTATAATCACAAATGGTGGGGCTGGAGGAGATGATCCATGCCATTGTAACTGGGAGGGAAGTGACCTCAATATTTCCATTAAGATGTGGTCCACTCCATGACAAAGCTTGGAAATTCTGCCTATGCACATGTGCGCACACACATGGAGTGGGGACTTGGGTTTTCCTTACTTCCCATAAGAGCAATATGGAATTTCTTCTCTTCTTTTCTCTTTGCAGGTTTCAGGTTTGCTGGTTCTGGATTACAGCAATGACTACAGTCACTGGCGGGCAGTCAAAACTCTGGGACAGTGGCTGCAAGAAGAAAAGGTGAGAGATCTTTGGGCAACCAGACTGGATACTCGACATGGAATATCTGTTCTGAGGAAACTGCTAAGTGACTCCTTGAGTAATGGAAACCAGGAGAGGGAGATTCTGGTTTATAGTGAGCTAGAGCTCCTATTATCAGACCTTTGGTTTGTGCTGGCAGGCAAACCTCTGCTGTCTTTAGTTTGCAGTGGGCTTTTTCTGGGTTTCCTACTTCCGAGGCAATGAGGAGACATGGACAAGACTAACTAGGAGAAATGCTCATTAAGTGGGGATATTTGGTTCTTCGTTTTTTCACATTAGGTTAAGTTTATCCTCACTTCAGTTTCTCTCCCTGCCTGTGTGATTACTCTCCATTACTTTCCCTTCCAACTATTTCTCTCCAATGTGCTCCCCTCTTTCAAACTACTCCAGGTGCAGACACCAGTGTGTGCTGCTAATAGATCAGGGGTCTGCTCAGGTAGGCCCAGAGTCTGAGGTTGCTCACCCCAGTGTAAATTGGGAGTAAGTGCATTGAAGTTAATGGAGTCCCACTGATGGAAAACCAGAGTCGCACCCCTGAAGTCAATGACTTGTTGTCAGTGGATCTGTATCAGTTTACATCAGCTGACGACCCAGCCCCCTGGTGTTAGGCCAGAACGGAGCCCGCAGACTAGACAGAAAGGCATATGCCACACAGGTGTTTCATTGTACGGGTACCAGCTGCCCAGCACAGCACCTAGATACTTTGGGGAACCCTGCCATTTCTGAGAGGGGACATGGGGAGGGGAAGGAATGTGCAAAGGAAAGAGAGAGGGAATGAGAAGGAGAGATGTATCCTGGGACTGTCTCTCTCTGATAGGCTGCCCAGCAAGGTGATCTGTCTGTAACTTTCCCCTGACTGTTCTCTGACTGGGATCTCTTGTACGTTTCCTCCAGGTGCCTGCCCTGTGTGGGATTGACACAAGGATGCTGACTAAAATCATTCGGGGCAAGGTACGATCCCCCTCCCTGATCCCAAATACATTAAACCCAGCCTCATCTCGTGCTTTCCCTAATGGCTGAGAGAACCACAGTCAGCCATGGTGGCCTTGGGGCTATCGACTCATGCTGCTCCTCAGGACCCTGCTCTGCCAGGCACTGCGCACCACACATACTCTGACCTGCCAGCCAGAGCACTGGTCCAGATGAGATTCCTCCATCTGCAGCCCCATACGACTCCAGTACCCCTTGAGCTGAGGCAGAGCAGGAACTCCCTAACTGTCTTTGAGCTTCTCTCCTCTTGGCTTCCCACTCCGTACAAGTGGGTCAGTACAAAGCTGTGCTGACGTAGGTGCGGGCCGGTGGGAGAGGGGTTGCATGATACAGTCCAAACCTCCACTCCCTCCACCCAGCAGTGTATGAATGACCTAACTTGCATAGTATAGTATTTGCACAAATGAATACTAAGGAAAATGCTGGGCTTTGTAGACAGAAGACAAGTACTGTTGAATATAGTATGTTTGTAAATGGAAATACATTTTGTACTTCCTTGATACGTATCCCTTAATGGATCAGTGCCCCCTTCATCCATAGTAAATGTGCTTTCAATAACCATTTGCTTAGCATACACCGTACGGTAGTAATGCACATTATGTTGGACGCAGAGCGATATTGGTTTATGGTTTTTAAAAAATGCATCATGTTACCTTTTCTCCCACTAATCTCAGTCAGGTTGAAAAACTAGCTTAATATTTCACGCTATGTATGTTTATCAATGGGAGATGAGAAGAGGGTTTCACCATGATGAATGCATAAATGAACAGTAAACATGGGGCACCGTTTCACTAAGTAATCCAGTGTCAAGGTAAGACACTGTGCGTGTGAGGTGGGGGGAGAGGGTGTTGTAATAAACTTTTCCAGGGTTGCAAGGCAGTGCTCAGCAGTTTTCAGAGCTCCCAAGTGGCTGTCTCTTGAAGGTCACACGGGCCTTTTCAACTTCTGCCCCATATAAACTTCACCAAAGCAGCAAATGTGAGAAGGGAAAGAGAAGTCTCCTCAAAGTCCCAGAGAGAGGGCAACGTAGCAAAGAGTTTGTTAACGCATTTTACCTGAAATGAAGACCTGGGAGACAGACTCTGCCACCCCTACTCACATGGGGGCTGTTCCTGTCCCACTATAGCTACATGTGGTGTGTGATGCTAGGTGGTAGCAGCTTTTAGCCCTTCCAGTGCCTGCCATTGTCACTTACCCAGAGTTTGCACACACAGGGGTCCATGAGACCGGAGTTCCTTCTTGCTCTAAGAGTAGAGAAATGACTGCAATGTCTCAGGTACTACAGTGTGTGGCCTGGCCCTGGTCCAGCTGTGTACAGGAGTACCTTTGAAGCCAGTGTGTAGTCCTATTGCGCACATTAGTGTGGGGCTACAGAATGTAAAGGTACCATGCTTTACCATAAGAGTTTGAGGAAGGGATATGAAAACAACCCCTCGCTTCCTTTCAGTTTCCTCTTCCCACTCTAAAAGGTCCAGCCATGCCTCCACTGAGAAGAGAGGATGCAACTCCCTGTGCCTCACACCAGAGCTGCTCCTGCAGTCAGCCAGAGTGGTTGTCAGAAGATGGCACACAGGGAAAAAATTTAAGGTGCATGCTGGCTTTGGGAGTGCTCCCAGACCCACAAGCCTGCCATCTTGGGAGCTGAATTCTGATTTCCCCTGAGTAGCACTCCATTTTGCTGCCCCTAGACAGCTGGCCTAGCCCCATATCCACTGATTTTATTGCCTGCTTTGCCTCCCCCAAAATATAGGGTGTTTAAACCGCTTTTGATACTGGTGAAGGCTAGCAAACTTCTGAAGATGCCTGCAGTGGTTGTAATGTTAAACTAAAGTCTTGGAGCAACTGTTCTACTTCCTATGGAGTTTTGTCTGTCAGCACCTGCGCCATTGTTTGCAACTTCTTTGCTCACACTTAGCTGTCTAATGCTTTATTTCCACAGGGCACAGTCCTGGGGAAGATTGAATTTGAAGGTCAGCCTGTGGAGTTTGTAGATCCAAATAAGCGGAACCTGATTGCAGATGTTTCAACCAAGGTGAGAATTCTCTCTCCAATGTGTACATTTGAGTAATAAAACTCCTCCCTGTTTGCCTTAGAGAGTTTCCTTTTTCCTTATCATAGTAAACACTGCGCATTCATCGATAAATCGTTGTCACTTGACTATGCAATCTGGGGACCTTTAAGTGCTTTTGCAAACTGTACCATGCTCCAAAGCTTTTGAGGATTACCCATTAATGAGTGCAGGAAAAGCACCCCTTTAGTCCTCTGCTTGGAGCTGGCATTAGAAGGAGTATTGTGTTGAGTAGGAATGGTCTAAATAGTTAACCTAGGAACTGGCAATACCAGATAGGGGACTAAAAGAAGGGCGAGACCAAGTTGTAGTAGGTGGTAGGTATCGCCACGGTGCATGGGGGCGATTTTCACATGGTAAGAAGAATTTTCAGCTGGTGGAAAATGTGGTTTCCCTTAATGGAATGTCAGTGAAAAGCTGGAAATCCCAGAAAACTCACAATCCTGTTTGGTCACTCTCTTCCAGCACAGTTTTTGCTAGTTTGGTTGTAGAAGCTTGACTTTTTGTACTGGACAGGGATTCCCCCCGCCCCCAGGTAGGTATTACCCATAGCTACATAACTACTGCTCTAGGTAGCACATAGACCTGTAACGAGCACAGATTGTAACCATGTTCTGAGGGTTTGCAAACCATGTTCCATTGTAACAAGGTTAGGCTGTTAAACCAGTACAGGCACACACTGCTGTCGTGTCTGCACTGCAATTGTTAACTGTGTTATAAACAGCGATGAGCAGCCAAAATCTTAACAACCAGTTCCCTATAAAAAGTTCTGATTTAAGGGATGTTCCGCAGTACGTATCATATGTCCAAAATTCCTCCTGGACAATGATTTAAGAACCAAAAAGCCTGACATGTCCAGGAAAATACCTCACCTAAAGTTCTTTTTGAAAAAGATGGGCCTGAACTAGAAATGAGCTCAGTTTCACATATGTGGGGCTCCGCCACTCACTGGGGCTGTGCTATGGTGACCACATGTCCTGATTTTATAGGGACAGTCCCGATTTTTGGGTCTTTTCTTATATAGGCTCCTATTACCCCCCACTCTCATCCCGATTTTTCACACTTGTTGTCTGATCACCCTAGGGTGTGTACATTTGTGGGTCCCAGCTGCTCTCTGCCCCCATCATTGAAACAGGTTTGCAGGGTTACTGTCCTGGGAACTGCAGAGCACCAGTGGACGTGGGGCCGGCTGCAGACAGGGGCATGGGGCAGGGCTAGCTGGAGGCGGGGGTGCAGGGCTGCCTGCGGGCAGGGCAGGGGGTGCAGAGCTGACTGGAGGCAGGGGTTGCTAGGGTGCCTGGAGGCAAGGGGGTGCGGGGCTGGCTGGAGACTGGAAGTGTGGGGTTGGCTGGAGGCAGGGCAGGGAGGTGCAGGGCTGGCTGGAGACAGGGCTGTGGGGCTGGCTGGCTTTGGGCAGGGCCGCAGGGGTGTGTGGCAGGGGTTGGCTGGAGACAGAGGAGTGCGGGGCTGGCTGGAGACAGGGCAGGGGGTGCAGCAGGGGCTGGCTGCAGGCAGGGCAGGGGGTGCGGCAGGGCCTGGTTGCGGACAGGGGGTGCGGGGCTGGCTGGAGACAGGGACTGGCTGCGGGCAGGGCAGGAGGTGTGGGGCTGGCTGCGGACAGTGGGTGGCTGCAGGCAGGGCAGGGAGGTGCAGCAGGGGCTGGCTGTGGGCAGAGCAGGGGGTGTGGGGCTGGCTGACATGGGCTGGCTGTGGGCAGGGGGTGCAGGGATGGCTGGAGACAGGGTATGCGGGGTACTCACTGGGAGAGCAGCTTGGAGCAGCCCAAGCAGCAGGACGCAGCCCAGGCCCAGCAGAGCAGCCAGAGATGCACCAGGCAGCAGCGGGAGCCCCAGGGCCAGGGGTCCGGGGAGCAGCAGCAGCAACAGATCCAGGTGGCGGCCCACACGGCATCCATAGTGTCCCCAGCAGCTGGAGGATTAATCAGGGCTGCCCAGAGGATTCAGGGGGCCTGGGGCAGGGCCGGGTCTTCGGTGGCAATTCAGTGGCGGGTCCCTCTCGGAGGGAAGGACCCACCGCTTAATGCGGCCGAAGAATGAAGCGGTGGTGGTACAGCAGCCTAAGTGCCGCTGATCACATCTTTTTTTTCTGCTGCTTGTGGCACTTGTACTCACCGGGCAGCGCTCTGAGGCTTCGGCAGCACTTCAGTGGTGGGTCCTTCACTTGCTCCGAGTCTTCTGCTGCACTGAAGGACCCGACGCCGAAGACCCAGAGCTAGTGAAGAGCCCGTGGCCAAAGTGCTGCCGAAAACCCAGAGCAGCTCGCGGGGTCCCTGCAGGACCTGAGGCTAATTGCCCCCACTTGCCCCCCCCGGGTGGCCCTGGGAAGAATTACAGACTTCCCGGTCGGAGCCCATCAAAGCCGTAGTGCCTCTCCTTGCAGGGAAGTGGGTTAACAACTGGTTCTAAAACTGCTTCAAAATTTAACAACCGGTTTGTGTGAACCGGTGCGAACTGGCTCCAGCTCACCCAGAGTCAAGGGGCAATGTTTTTGGAATGGGTCCCTTGACTCTGATGTAGCTGTAGTGCAGACAGTGCCTAAATCAATCTGCACAGGGCTGAAAGGGCAGCATTCAGTGGCAAAGCCATGAGTAGAAATCTGGGTGAGCTCCAGCTTAGGATGGACAGGCAATGACAAGAGGTTTGACATCACAGCAAATCATTTGCATTGCATATTGTTATATTATACATTATTGTCTATTCTATTGCATGTATTTGGATACTTGATTGTAGGGGTAGATAACTGGGTGCACAGAGGGGATTTGAGTGCAGGGAGCCTGGGGGCTGGACTGGCCAGTGAAGAGGGGGTGATCCCCACCGCCCGATGGGAAGCACAGATTAAGCTGGGTCAGGCGGGCCAGGTGGAGCCTGCATGGGACCTGGCTCTTGGCACAGTAGTCTGGGGCTGGGAGACATTTTGAGTGCTGGACATAGGCACCGGCACAGCCTGCTGGGCCACTCTGCTCCCTGCTGGTCATAGCATTTGGCGGATGGGCCGAGAGCCACCTGTTATTTAGCCAGGAGTTCCTGATCCACAACCATGCAGATATTGGCTTCTGCATTTGCACAGAGTTGGGTGGGGTGAGCGCTAATTCTGTCTATGCCCCTGATGGCAGTAAGGAAGGCTGAAAGGTCAATGCTGTCTTCCGTTTCTGAACAGCCCCTTATTGTGGCATACAATGACAGGTTAACGCATGTATCTTTTTGATTCCCTGGGGAATCTCACGAAATCGCTGAGTCCCTCAGATCAGGCACTGTACACTTTTCCTCCAACTACACTGTATATTTTTGGAATGAAACTTGACTATTCCATACATGCGATTGTCCATTTGCCATCAGCTGATCAAAACATTATAATAAAACCCCTCTCTGTTATTTCCTCCTCTTGACGCTCTTGGTAATGGCAGAATTACTATAAAGATACTGAAAATACCGTCCATAAAAGAGATATAAAAAGATTAACAGAGCTTCTGTGGTCTCATTATGTTTATAACTTCATTTTATAGGATTAAAAAGCAACTTCACAAATAAAACTGACAATTAGCTAAACTCTTCAATGGTGGTAATTACTGGCCATGATAATCTATTTGCTAGCAAACAGCTATTTTCATGTAAATCAGGATGCATTAAGACCAGAAGTTTTCTTATCAGTGGTACATTAGAAGTAATTTTTTTTCTTTTTATGCTAGTGAGATAGGCTCTGTTTACTGAAGGTTTTTATATATACCAGCCATGTAGACGTTGGCTGCCTTTTGCAGGGAGTTTCTGTAGAGATTATTATGCTGCTAATTTGAGTGTGTTATATTCAGATGCCCAGAGCAGATGAACTGTTTAACCATTTGAGAAGATAAAGTCATTTATGTCCACAAGAATCTAATTAATTGGACAGAGTAAAATCATTAATGCTGCATGGTTATGGTACCTGCAAGCCATGAATCCAACTTCAAAAACTAAGGGTTTGGGGTTTTATTAGGGACCTGTATCACAGATTGTTCTGAATGACAAATTTCAAATCTGGATCTGAATTTCTGCAAGATTTAGCTCAGATGAGAGCTTTTTGTTCAGGCCCTTTTCTAGTCCAAATAACTCAAGGCAGCTTTGCTCTGTAATTGGTCGTTCTAATCCTTATACAATTAAAGAAAGTCACATCCTGAATGTTGCATAGATCCCTGTATATGTGAGCTGCAAGGAGCCAAAAGCCCACTAGAAGCCTATTTTAAAATGTGGTTGAGATTTTTCAAAAACGCTTAAGGGAGTTTGGCACCCAGTGCTCATTGACTTTCAATATGAGTTTGGTATCTAACAACCTTCGGGACTTTCAAAAGTCCCAACTTTTTAACTTGTTCGAACAAGCATATACAGCAATATCTGTATAGGTAGAGGAGCTGTAAAAACCAAAACCAAAACTGCATTGCATAAATATGGTTCTGCAGTTTACTAAGTTAAATAAAACCATGCTTTTATTATAAGATAATGTACCAAAGATTGTCACAGACATAACCCCTTTGCAAATCAGAACACAGGCATGACAAATAGTATTAGAAATTTAGAAGAAGATGGGGAGGACCTAGATACACCAATGCTCTGCAGACTCAGGAAATGGATTGTGGGGTATGTTCCCACCGATGGTATGATATATAAATTAACAGACACATCCCAATAGATTATCTCTGTTCAGTGCTGTAGAGGAAGGCTAATCCCTACCCGTCTTACTATCCTATAGTGGTCACTCCATTAGAGCAATTCCTTCTTGAAACATAGCAATCAGTCACACACCATGCTTATGAGCAGAACTGCCATAGACAAGGACAAGCTATTGCCTACATTATGGAATCCTCCAGCTAATCAAAACAACACGCTACATTAGGATAATGTGAAGAAAGGGACAAAATTACAGCAGATGGGAACGTGTCTTGCAGGGAAGGCATTGGAAAACACATAAAACCATCCACATCGTATAAACATGGGTCACTCTCAGTGACATTCTAGATGGGCTATTGGTCTGTACTGGTATGGCAAATTATACTGATATCATGGTGATTCTGTATTGTGTAGATGTAACATATAGAGATTCATTCTGTTCCATCCCAGCTTTACTGCAAGTGGAGAATCAAAGTGACATTGAAAGCATAATGGGCCAGATCCTGAGGAGGTGTAAATTGGCCTTGGTTTATTAAAGTCAGTGGAGTGACTCTAGTTCACACCAACTGAGGACCTGGCCCAAGGTATGTCTCTCTGTGGTGCTACATCTAAGCCACAGCTCTTGAGAATTCAGTTGTTACTTTCTCTTAATGAGGCGAAACACAGAAAAGCTAGTCATTAACTATGGAGACAGCCAGTTTCTTAGGGATCATTGTTATGACTGTAACGAACAGTATATGAAAAAGCATTACACTTGTTTTTGCCTTTCGTAAAAAAAATTAACCTCTGTGACACTTCCTGAGATTTCCTTGTAAATTGACTGGTAAGTGCCAGTCACTTCCTGGCAGTGAACAATCAATCTGCTACCAATCTGTGTGCAAAACACCCTCACTGCATTTATGGCTTGTGGTTTGTCACTTACGGTAATTGTCTTATCTTTTTTCTAAACCTGTCAATAGGAAGTCAAGGTGTATGGCAAAGGGAATCCAATTAAAGTTGTAGCTGTGGACTGTGGGTTAAAGAACAACGCTATCCGTTTGCTAGTAAAGGTAAGTCAGTGTTTTGTATCTTTTCTCCTCCAGGGAGCTTCTTTTGCAGCATTGCTTTAGTACAAGACAGGCTGATAGTTTAACTGTATCTGTTCCAGGGAGCATGCTCCTCATTCTTACTGAACCTTCTATTCGAAAAATTGGTAGGGATCCATCCCACCCACCTGAATATTTTCATTTCATTATAAGTGCAACCCTTGTTAGATGATTCCCAATGGGGCGAGTCATGCTTTGAACTTTATAGATGGTCCCTAAAGCTAACCTGATGGTGAAGAATAGGCACAAGACAGCCACTGTGTGTGAATTCCATGAGAAGATCTATTGGCAGGAGACTGAGATGGTTTCACTGAGGGACTCACGTGTGAGCTGAAGAGACTGCAAGGGATATGTCGCTACCTGCCTAATAGCAACCAAGGAAGAATCAGCTCTGCGTTGCAAAAAAAATGATTTAAAGTAGGAAACTCGGCACTAGTGCTTTTTTTCCTGGAAGGCTCTCTCATAATTGAGATATCAGCCTTTATGCCATACTAGCCCTTTGTCTTGTTTCTCAGCAGAAGGCACGAAGATGGTGGCCTTCCATTATCGGAAGGAACTGGGGTTCCTGATGTCCAAAATTATTCTCTGCTAATGCAAACATTAAGGCCGTAACAGAAAGCATGCTTTGTGTTGCATCATGCAGCCATTTTTGGTTACAGTTCGCACCTAATATTTGATAATCTCATGACTGTTTCCCCCATTTTAAATGATTGGGCCAAAGGAAACTGTTTGAACTTCACAGAGGGTGTAGCGAGAGGTCGGTGAAGCTAAGGAGAGAAGGAGGGAGCATTTCCAGTGGAAAAGGGTTTAGCAGTGTGGCACTAGGGAAAGTCAGCCCAGCAAAAGCCATCTACAGTTGCCTAAGCAGCACAAATCCAAGATCGAATTGTAACAGATCCCTGCACTGTTTTCTCTGGATGACATGCATGACTGATGTGTGGTTGAAGAGAAGTCCCTTGAACTAGTATTAATGGAAGGAGTGTGGCTGAGCAGTTAAAACAGAAAACTGTAGGACAAGTAGAGTGACCAGATGGTCCGATTTTATAGGCACAGTCTGGATTTTGGGGTCTTTTTCTTATATAGGCTACTGTTATCCCTCACCCCTTGTCCTGATTTTTCACACTTGCTGTCTGGTCACCCTAACAACAAGACTCCTGGGTTTTATTCCTGGTATTGCCACTTGCATGCTGGGTAGCCTTGGGCAAGTAACTCTGATCACAATTCAGCAAAACACTAAACATGTGCTTCACTTGAAGCTCCAGTGTCGGTCCGTCACCTGGGAACCAAGAAAAGTCAATGGGACTATTCACAGACGTAAAGTGAAGCCTGTGCCTAAGGACCAGATCCTTAACAAGACTTCAGTGAGAGTTAGGCACCTAAATACCTTTGAGCATCTGTGCCCAAGTTACTTACTTAGGCTTGCAAGGATTAGCTGTTTATCAGTAAATGTCTATTTCACCATACGTACGCAAACTGACAAAAAAGATTTCCGGAGATAACAATCGACATTTCCAGCTAGGCAAAGAAAGAGAAATGCAGCTTGAGAACTTATTAGGGTTTGGTTTTAAGGATATTTATTTTGTCTGTTTTGACATGTGATGTTGACTATTTGTGTTTTAATGGTTACAAAACATTATCCTTTTGAATTTCAGCAGCTACCATCATTAAATAATTGTCTGATTCCTCTCCATTTCCTCAACCTCACATAATTCCTACAAATGTGAAACTTTAAATTGATAAAAATAAAAAAATGCTTAAAAAGAAACATCTATACTATCCATCAAAATGATTACAAAACTGAATTTTGCCAAGCCTATCTCTACTGAATCAGGGTCTAACCTGCCTCCTTTCAGTAAAGAGCTAGGACCCTATGCTTTTAGGTTAATAGGTTTCACAGGCTATTTGTGCTGTCACTGTGAAGACTTTAATGTCGTGGTGAACAGCTCAGTGACAACTATGAAGTCCTAGGTGGTCACAGGCTTGTTACATCCCTAAAATAGAGATTTACCAAGGAAAGTCCACATATTGGCATTCAGGGCTGGTTTTGGTAGAATATGTCTGCTGGGTTGTAAGGGAGCAGTTAGAATGAACTCACCATGTAAGAGGCTAAGTTGACTTAAAGCATTTTCTTCCTTCCTCTTTTGCTTTTCTGCCAGCGAGGTGCAGAGGTGCATTTGGTCCCATGGAATCATGATTTCACTGGGATGGAGTATGATGGGCTTTTTCTTTCTGGCGGCCCTGGAGATCCAATGCAGGCACAGGAGCTGATTCAGAATCTTCAGAAGGTACAGCATGTGCAGGGGGGTTGCTTGCCAGTGATGACTGATGGTTCCTTTAAGCGGACTTAGTCTTTTCTGATCAGATCATGTATCTGAAAAATGAATGATCGTGGAGCTAATGAGTCGTGTGCCCATGTTCACTTCAGTCATTTTGCTAGTAGTATATATCCCTGTCTTGTGTCTAGTTAGACTGTTAGCTCTGGGACAAGGATGGGCCTAGTCATAGGGTTGTAAAGCCTTTAGCACAGTTATGGGTGCTGTTAATATCACTGTCATACTGGTGGTGTCTCGCAGCACATGCTAATGAGTCAGTGCAGATCTGTGTTGAAGTGAAGCAAGGCAAACATGCATGTTATGGAGCAGTATGGCTGTCCTGGGAAATATGCCCGTCTCTTCTAAATTATGTAACTTTCATGGCTGGTGCTTCTCAGTTCCAGTGATGTGCGATGCCACTGCTCATTCCCTATGGCCCAGCCCTGGAAAGAAGCCTGAGTCATGGCTCTGGCACTGGGGTTTTCCTTTGGAGCAAAGGAGAGAAGGGATCACACCTGCACAAGGTGTAGAGAGGCCGCAGAGCTTCTGCTTGGCTGTGGCTTCCCCTGCCCTGAGACTGTGGTTGCTTCTGGGGGTATGTGTCCTTGCTTCTCAGGGAGCAATCTCAGCAGAGCTGCAGAGTCATGCATCCACCACTCATAGTCATAGAGTGTAAGGTTAGAAGGGACCACCAGATCATCTAGTTTGACCTCCTGTATGTCACAGGCCACCAACAGCGTCCCACACCCCCACACTAAACCCAACAACTAGAATTAGACCATGGTAGGACAGCCTCAGGAGAGTAGACTGTTTTGCGCCACAGGCAGAGAATAGGAGGGATCAAAGTGTGCCACTGCCCTAGGCCCCCATAACATTAGGGAAATGATTAAGTCAGATATAACCACATACTCTTGGCAAGTGGCCCACATCACATGCTGCAAATGAAGGCAAGAAACCTCCAAGGTCACCACCACTTTGACCAGGGGGAAGTTCCTTCCTGACCCTCACATATTGCAATGAGTTCAACTTGTTCTCCCATCAGCCCTACCCCACCCCACAGGACACTTCTGTGAGCCATGCTGTGCACCGAACAAAGACACTCACTGAGTGGCCTCCTTAGATCTTGCCCAGCAGAACCACACCAGTTCCACTGTATGGAGTGACCTCGAAACACCTGGAGGAGGGATGTGATGGTGGACGGAGCATTGGCCCCTAGCTGTGCATGTGTGCTGGGCACCCTGAATTTCTTCCTGGGCATTAGCACTGTATAAGAAACACTACCCTGGCAGCAAAGGGACTAGCTCATTTTTGTATGGAAGCTGTCAAAACAAATTAAATACTAATTGAAAACATTGCATTTAAATGCATAAAAAATATGCACTAGTTTGCGTTATTGCTGAATTTGGAGATTCACTGTTCCCATGGATCTCACAGTCGGGTTAATGAAAATTATTTCCACCTAGGTCTTGAAGAGTGATCGCAAGGAGCCTTTGTTTGGAGTCAGCATGGGGAATCTGATAACTGGAATAGCAGCTGGAGCTACATCCTACAAGATGCCCATGGCCAACAGGTATGATGATGCTGGTGCTCTACAGAATCTGAACACATGCCATCGGGACTTCAAAGAGCCCAATACATCAACATTTTGCCTCCCCACCTCCAATGCCCAGGATGCCAGATAAGTTGGGGACCTGCACATGCTGCTGCATATCTCTCCCTCTTTCCATAGGTCATGTCACAACATGACCTTAGGGGTAGAGTGAACACCATGGATGCAGAATGCACATCCTTCTCCTTGGGTCAAGCATGGCGAGCAGCCAGCAGTGTTCATTTGTGCACTATGCCCACTGCTGGCCACTAATTAACATCTCCACCAGAGCCTCTTCCATCTTTGTAGCTCAGGTCCAAAGGACACTGCTTTAATCCTCCCTGCTAAATAACTCACTAGGAGAAACCGTGAATTTACATACAGTGGCCCAACCATGGCACTTTTACACTGGGTATTGTGTGCCCTAGAGATCAGAGCTGGAGCAGGTATGACCACCTTCAGAGATAACATTGGTACATCCTCTGTTGCTGCTCCTGCTGAAAGTTGATTGCAGCTGCAATGGGATTTCTCCTCAGTGTATTGCTCAGATTACAAATCTGATCCTAGACGGATGATGAGATTTTACCATTGACAGATACATTTGGCTTGTTGTAAATAATGATGCTGCTTTAGATACTGTCTTCCATGCACTATCTCCACCATACTTCTCAGCAGGTCTTTCTCCTAGCCTGCACGCTGATATGACTCCGTCAGAACCTGGAGAGCAGGAACTTTATTTATTTGTTCCAGCAATTGACCTTGTTCCCCTAAATAAATGGTTCTTTCAAGGCAGGTTAGAAAGTGTTTGTATTAGTTCAGGGGGTCTCAAACTAGGGGTCAGGACCCCTCAGGGGGTCACAAGGTTATTACATGGGGGATCACGAGCTGTCAGCCTCTATCCCACACCCCGCTTTGCTTCCAGCATTTACAATGGTATTAAATATATAAGAAAGTGTTTTTAATTGATAAGGGGGCTCACACTCAGAGGCTTGGTATATGGAAGGGGTCACCAGTACAAAAGTTTGAGAACTACTGGATGAGTTGGTCCAATCCTGCTAAAGAATATATGGTATGAATTTGATTTCATTATCACTGTGGTTGTGATACTGACTACAGAAATCGAATAGCTGGTATTGAGTAGCCATAATAGCCTCCCCCAGCCAGACCTTCTAAATTAATTTGTGTGGGGGAGATAAAATATCCGTGACTTTGGTCAGTCTGCAGGTGCATAATTAGAATGGTCAGCACTTTGCTTTTGCTAACTGCCTTGCATTACTGTGATATTCTCCTCCTACCCTTGATACCCTCCATCACCAACCTCTCTGTCTCTGTCCTTTCCCCCTCTCTTTTCTCAGAGGTCAGAATCAGCCGGTTATGAACCTGTCGAACGGACAAGCTTTCATTACAGCACAGAACCACGGCTATGCACTTCACAGCAACACCCTTCCTGCTGGCTGGAAACCTCTTTTTGTGAATGTCAATGATCAAACAAATGAGGTAAAAACACTCTATCCAGATACCTGCTCAGGCAATGGGCGAGTCGGGGAAGTCGGTCATTTATTTCACTCACATGCCTCACTCAAGCCTGTTTTATCTGCAGGAACAGCATTGCGGGTTATCCATCATGACCAGTTGTTCCCTAAGAAACATTTTCTCTCTGTTTCATTATCTGATAATTACCTTTATTTGGTGGCACTGCTTTGTCAGCCGAATCGGTTACTGTGACTGCCGGGTGACGACTTGGTCAGCTAAGCAAGCTGCAGAATCAGTGCAATGACCCCTTACCACCTCTAGAGGAGCTGATAACAAACAGCTCTTGGAGGCTCTTGTAAGAAATGCCTCTCTCCCCCGCACTGCCCCCACCTAGGATGATTTCTGTGCCTTTAATAAAAATCACCCGCTCTCGAGACTGCTAAACCCACATTGCCATATTGTTGTTTATCATAGTGACGCTTCGAGGCGGAACCCTCACCAGAGCCTCAGTGTGCTGTTCAGACACAATCTCTGCCCCAACGAGCTTACAGCATTGATAGACAAAGGGTGGGATGGGAAGCAGCGGCACAGAGAGAAATGACTTGTTCTGGGTCACACAGTGAGTCTGTGGACAAACAGAAATAGGAACCAGGCCTCCTAAGTCCCAGCCCTATCCACTAACCAAGGCTGCTTTCTGTAAGCCTGGGTTATCCTTGAGACTCATAGAAATGCTGCTTAAGAGTAGCTGTTTGGAAAGAAAATTCCCGTGGGTGGACACCTTGTATTAGCTCTTCGCTCCCACCCCACATCAAACTTGACAGGTTGGAAACTGCTGTACTGTACTGGTGTGTATTCAAAATACTCTTCTGGAAGATACATTTAGCAGAAGTTTGTTTGCCAGCTGGTGTTGGCTACGGTTCTGAGTAGAGCTGGACAAATGAGGGGGAAAAATTCCCCACCACTGTTTGTTTCAATGTTGAAATTAGTTAGCTTTGGTCTCTGTAGACGTGTGGACTCACCCCTGCGGCACCTCCTGCTGGTCTGTTGCAGGTATTAGCTCATTCCAGCTCCAGAGTGCCCTCTGCAGGTCGGTGAGCCACTGCCTCTTGGCCCCGATGTCCCTCCCAGGACCCGGTGCCCCTTTATCTGGGGTGCTGCCCCCTGGCAGTAACCCTTTTCTCTTTGTGTCTCCCCTCCCCAGGGAACCCCCACCCATTATCCCCACTTCACCTCAGTATCAGGCTACTGCCAGTCCTCATCTAGCCTCCCGCACCCTGGGGCAGACTGCAGTATCAGCCTACTCATCACTGGCAAGGTTGGGTTTGGACCTGCTGCCTTGGCCT
Source organism: Gopherus flavomarginatus (assembly GCF_025201925.1). Taxonomy (NCBI): domain Eukaryota; kingdom Metazoa; phylum Chordata; order Testudines; family Testudinidae; genus Gopherus; species Gopherus flavomarginatus. The sequence goes on along the minus strand of NC_066626.1, from coordinate 16,707,719 downwards.
ACCCCTGAGCTGCCCTCTGTAACCTCCAGTACCTGTTGACCTTGTGCTAGACCGCAGCCTGGGCCTTTCCAGGCTGGAGCTCCCCAGCCTTTCCCCAGCCCTGCTCCACTCAGGTACCCTGTCGCTAGCTCCCTGCAGCCAGGACCTTCTCCCTCTACAGGAAGAGAGAGACTGACCTTTCTGGCTTCCCTGGCCTTCTTATAAGGCCCTGTTGCTCAGTTTGGGGCATGGCCCCAGCTGCAGCCACTTCCCCCAATCAGCCAGCATTTTACCTTGCCCAGCCCCAGCCCTCTGCAGGGCTTTTCCAGCCCCTTCCAGGCTGGAGCGAGTGGTCACCCCACTGCAGTCTCATTCACACACCCTGTTTTATGTTCAATTAATATGAAGATTGGAGCAGTTGGCTGGCAAGAATATTTGTGGAAAGCAAAATTCAGAGTCAGATGAGCAAGAATGATTTCCCGGGCTGTGTCATCTGTGAGGGGTGAACTTACAACCTCTGCATCTAAAGCACATGAGACTCTATGGCTTGATCTAAAGGACAAGGTAGAGATTGTTACTGCCTCTGTTATGCTGGAGGTAATAGCAGACTCATAAACGGCTATACATGGTGTAGCCACTAGAGGGGGGCGAAGAGCCACATTATGTTTTCCCACATTCTGAAAATATTCACAGAAACTGAATTTGATAACCACACATGTAAGTTATGTTCTCGTCTATTCAGGGAAGAGAAATGATACCATGTAACCGATCTGACCAGCCTCAGCTGAGCAAACCAATGCAGATACCAAATATTGATAATCAAGCCATGGAGTAAAAATTTGGAAATGATATATGTAGAATAAATAAAAATAGCTAATACATTAAGGCAAACTGTAGCCAACTCATGGTATTCTGTGACCAGAAGTAGGGCATAGCTTGCACAATAATTAACTAATTGTGAATTCTTCACTTTATGGTAGCTGTACGAAGGCCCCCGGCCAACAGCCCATCTCTCTCCTCCACACTCCCACCACCATCCCATGCTCTCTCCCGTTGTCTCCCTCCGCTCTCAACCACATCACTCATCCCTGCTCCTACCCAGTGCACCTACGCTGAGGCCTATTTTGGCCCTTCCTCAGGGGAGTGGAGGTGGAGCCTGCAGTGGACCCTCTTAGAGTCCAGGGCTTCTCATCTTTCACCTGACATGGTCATCTTCTCATGATGCAGCAATGACTCCTTCAGGCCTCTCTCATTCGTTGTCCCAGGGCCAAGCTGCAGCCTGTGTCATGCCATTCATGGGAGAGGTCTGGTGCCTCCTGCTGCAGCTTGCTTGGAACTGCCAGCAGCTGCCGAAAACCCAGCTCAGGCAACTGTCCAGCTCTCCTTGGCCTGGCAGAGTGTTCCCACTTGTCATCTCCTGACAGTGGCCCTCGGAAGACACAACTTGTGCCCGCTGCTGCAGCATCCATAATTTGCCTCATGATGTTGAATTAAAGATACTGTGCCATGTCCATCCCTAGAATAATGAAACTACCGACGTCGGTGGAGTTAGAGCTGGAATGTATTTGGCCCAGTGTTTTCAGCAGCACTGATATGAAATCAGAGAAGTAGAAGCAGTCATTTTACTTCAGCTTTCTCCAGGGTGACCCTTTACTGCTGTGTATCCACTCCTCCCAGCCTGTTCCGATGTATACCCCCGCCCTCCCAGCCTGTTCCGATGTATACCCCCGCTCCACCATCTGCTCCAGTGTTGCATCTGGAAGGACACTAGCATATCTTCTCTGGTAAGAGCTTGGCAATCAATAGCGTTGTTCAAAGCATTCGCTATTCAGCAGTGCACAATCCAGTAGGTTACATGGGTAGTGTATTGCCGGTAAAAGGTGAATGGCTCAATGCTTCAATGGAGAAAACACTCTGTGAAGACCTGGAATGAAATAAGTTTCAACTCAAAGGCCCCCAAACGCATACCGGTCCCTTGCCCTTCAGTGCCTACAGGTTTGCAAGCAGTAGCCTTCCTCTATCCCCCTCATTACCAGGATGTTGTCTAAGGCAATCTCTTTTATCCCGCAGGGAATTATGCACGAGACCAAACCAATTTTCACAGCACAGTTTAACCCGGAGGCCAGTGCGGGGCCAACAGACACAGAGGTACTGTACAGGGATTGATTCAGGTTTGCTTTGAGGGTGGCTGAAGGAATGCATGTAGAGTATAGAGCATCTAATGGAGGAGCCCTGAAAATCTTGATGCAGTGACATTCCTAGGGCCTGTTTTCAGAAATGTCAGGACCCTAACCAGGATCCCAGTCTCACATAGACTTGTCTGCATTTGGTCTGATTCAAAGCTAATAGAAATCAGTTGAAAGACTTCCATTGCCTTCAATAGGCTTTGGGTCAGGCTCTCGAGTGACTCTGTTTACACAAGTAGCAGAAAGCAATCCCATGTTCTTTGGCTCCTTGAGTGACTTCATTCACACTGATGGGATTATTCACGTGCAGAAAGTTACTCATGGGCTGAAATCTTTGCCGGATGGGACCCATACTCCTTTTATCTGAGATGATTGTAAAAGAAAATTTTCTATTTTATTTAAAAAAAACACCCAGATGCTTTTTAAAAACAAACCTCATTAACTTTCTAATACATTTTACTTCCACTTTCATATTTTGTAACTGTAGAGTTATATAAATGGATTCATACTCACTCTCTCTTGTTCTCCTCACTGAAATGAAATTTTAATCCCCCGTCTGTGACTTCATGCAAATTCCGATAGCAACTGGTTGTGTAGTCTCAGTGAATGCCAAAGCAGCAGTAGCAGGCGGTGTTGCAAGGAGAGGGCATGTCTGAACATAAATATATTATTGAGTATTTCCTGGTAAAGGAAGCAGAAGTAGTTGGAAGTGATTTGATTTTAATTGTAATTTGATATTGTTGATTAAATCTATAAGTGAACCTCTCGGCAAAAAGTTTCTTACCTGTCTGAGTGATCCGTGAATTGAAAAGAACTGAAAACCACTCCAGAACTGTCCTTGTAACCCCTTGTGCTGGTCCAGTCTATGAATACTATAGTATACTGCATATGCTGATAGATTTAGTGCACTCCTGAAGCCGCACTGTGCCATATCAGATCCACAGCTGGTGTAAATCTGCTTAGCTCCACTGATCCGGTTAAGAGTACAATATTCGGATTTCTAATTTTAAACATTCATTCTTCCCTTGCATGTGTTATCACCCATGTACAAGTAAAGTATGGGTGTGAGTGAATGAATGGGTTCTATAGGCTTTCTCTCCCTAGTCTCCTCCCTGATACCATCTTGCTTCTTTGACTACGGCATTACGCCAAAGATTATTATGGAAATTAGAAATATGGGGCCAGATTCTTGGTTGGTGTCAATCAAAGTCATCTGAAGTCAATGGAGCTAAGCTGACTTACATCAGCAGTGGATTGACCCATGGCAGGCCTGGTTTTTCTGTGTTTCATTCGTATTTATTTAGCCCTGGTTGGGCACTAAAATACATGTGTTTGCCTTTACCAGTTCCTATTCGATTCGTTCATTTCGCTGATCAAGAAGGGAAAAGGTACAACTGTTGCCTCAGTGCTGCCCAAGGCCAGAACTGTAGCTTCTAGGCTTGAGGTCAGTATATTAATGTTCTTTATTTTTAGCTATCAGTCATACACCAGCTGTGACTTGTATTGAATCAGATGGAGAAAATGCAGAGCATGAAAAATTACCTGTGAAACTGAAGTACAGGACTCCCTTACAAAAGCTACATTAGGATTTCATTTATTCTCATTATAACCACTGGATTTTGCTCTCCCTCATTATTTTATTAACTCTCTGTTCCTTTGAGGAAGTTTTGAGACATGGAGGTTTGTGTATATGTTTTTGTATGTTCTCCAGAGCAGAATCAATGCTTGTTATGGTGATCTCTATATTTCATGCCACCTCATGCAGTCATATCCAGCTATGAGATTTGGTTGACAGCATAAAACTGAAGCTGTGTTGCTGGAAAATAAGTTTGGAATTCTTAGCATGAACCGAGTTGCACAGTGAATTGTGCCTTCAGAATGCCGTTGGTCTTTGAATAAAAAATGCAACACAGAGATGTGGGAAGCCAAAGTGAAGCCTGGCTGTCTATAAATAAATTAAACAATCCGTACGTTTACTGTATATTTTGGGTAAAACATCAGTCGCCTCCATTTCTTTACCCACCTGCGCATGAGATGGGTTCAATAAAACTTTTTTTGGAAAGTTGGACAGACAGCTGCAGGTTTTTTGAAGCTGGCTTTTCTTCTTTCTGCGACCTAGTTTTTCATGATTCAAGGCTATTCCGCACTGCACAGTCTCCTTTCACCCTAGTTTAACTCCCATCCTTTGCACCTTTTGTGAAATCATTCTAATCATTTTATATTGCTGACTTTTAGGTTTCCAAAGTTCTCATCCTAGGATCTGGAGGTCTGTCGATTGGTCAGGCAGGGGAATTCGATTACTCTGGGTCACAGGCTGTTAAGGCCATGAAGGTAAGAGAAGGCTCCAAGTACATTACCATAAATTAATCTGCTTTCCCTTGTTGCTGCTAACCTGATCATTTATTCCACCCTAGTGGAAAGCTGCGGATTTATGTAAGTTACTGAGTAGTAGAGCTGGTTGAATTATTTGGGGAGAATAAATTATTTGGTAAATTTAGCCCTTATTTCTGTTTATGAATTATTGACCAACTGATCCAAGTTACTTTATTCATAAGTATTCGGCAAGCAGCTTATGGAAATAGCTTGATTTTGAATTTCAGACTTTATATTGTTGAGATCTGTTCTCTTTGACTATGTCCCTTTGACCACTGAACTCTGTCACATGGTGTTACTTCTGTTCCCTGATTGGATGACCTAAACTTCATCAGCAGGAGAATAATGAATAGTAATTAAAGCACTCACTTCTGAAATGAACTGTCAGATAAATAAATATCTGCGCTAAAATTAGTGAAATGTTTGTGATTCCGCGAATGTTTTCACACAGAAAGTGCCAGTCACCAAAATGCTGATGGGAAATGAATGGTATGACACCACTATTAATAGTGACATGCACAAGCTGTGTTTGCTGGTGAAAATACCTGTGAAGTTTCTTTGTGCGCCATGCAGTCAGCCCTCCTCAACAGGCTATTATTTATTGCAAATGAGATAAAATAGTTTTTTAAAAGCCAGATGTTCCATATTCATCCATGGTGCAACTCCACTGTCAAAGGGGTTACTCCAGAGATAAATGTCGCCTAATAAGCTTAATGAGCAGGCATGTTGGTACTACCTATTGGTGTCTCCTTCCTAACTCATATTGCACCACGTTTTAAAGAGTCAGAAAACGTGTCTATGCACTTCTCCATGTGCCTAATTGCACAAGTAAAACACCCTGTGAATGCTTGTGAATTAGGGATTTGCATCACCAGAATCCTGACTGGTACATATTTGTTGGATGTTTCATATGCACAGCTAGAAGGAACATACTTATGTGTGTTTCAGTTTACAGCATAATAGCTCAGCCCCAACTCTGGCAGCTTTACACTGTTCATAGCAAAGCTGTTGATAAGTGACCCAAAAGGGGCAGCTGAGGATTGTTCTTGAGGCAGGGTCATCACTGGGTAGCGCAAAGTCAGCTCTGCAGCCCTGTGTCCCCATCACCTGCTCCACATGGGGTGTCCAAAGGGAAAGCTCATGGCACTCTGCCACAGCCACAGCTGGCTGCAGACTGGGTAACTTAGAGCAGCTGCAAGGCTGCTCTAAGGTAAGATAGCTGGCCGAAGATCAGGGGAAAGGAAAGGTGGCTTAGAGCTACCTTCTCCGCCAACATTCTCTCACACACACAGACACACAGACACACACATTCTCTGCATCGGGTTTAAACTTGGTGTAGCTGAGAACCGAATTCCAAATGTGGTGAAACACGTATTTCCTGTGCTTTGTTTGCATTGTGTATTGCCAGTGCTAGCTCTAAGTTCACAGTGGTTACATATTCAAGCAACGCATATCAAATCAGGAGAGGAGAGGCCTACAGCCATGTGGATAGCTGTCTGAATTCTCAGGGAGGGCATCTCCTATTTCTTCTTCTCTGTCCTCCTCTCTCACGGTTCTAACAGAAACAAAAATTATTTTTTTGCAATAAATCTTGCCAGCTTGCCCTTCCAAAATACCCTTTCTCTCTTCCCTGTACCACCGGCCAGCTGGCCTGATCTTGGTGCTAATCAGCCAGGCTAGAGGTGCTACTTGCTCTCCCTGGCCTTGCCTCTGGCAGTGTGATTTACAGTAGTATGCAGAAGATGAGGCAGTTGGTCAGCATCTTGCAAGAGGACAGCTAGATCACATAGGTGGGAGAAAAATGGGGACAGGTAACAAGAGCATAAAATGTGAGGCTAAAGATTTTTCTTTGCCAAACTTTTAATTAATATATATATATAGAGAGAAATAATCAGTAATAATCAGCCTTACCAAACACACTGAATCATATTGCTGTTGTTTGCAATCCTTTCTAGTCATTTAAGCCCCGGTTCAGTAAAGCACTTAATCATGCACTTTAATCCATCTATTCACTTAAGCACGTGTCTAACTTTAAGCTGAAAGGACTGCTGAATCGAGGCATTATTCACAAACATTCAGGTGAGTGAGTTTTTCTTTGCAAAGATGTGCATGGAAAGCAAGTGTGCCAGGAATAGTAGCACCTATAAATGTTTGAGAATGCACGTGTGCTGGAAATGGCTGTTTAAAAAAAATCCCTTCTTGCTATTTGTGTGGTAGATTCACTGAAACAATTCTAAATGCGTGCAGGTATAACTCACTCAGAAAAAGGGAGCTCTCCTGTCTTTTTATGGTGAAGACTCATTTATTATTTGTATCACCGTAACACCCAAGATCTGCAATCCGATTTCAGGGCCCATTGTGCAAAGCACAGTTCTAACACTTATTAAAAAGAGCTTACAGGTTTGTCACAACAGAAAATGATAGGTGGGGAAAAACAAACCATCGGGAAAGAGGCTGCAGTATGATTTAAAAAAAGCATATTTTAGCACAATAGGCATTAGTCATGAGCATTAGTGAGCAGCCTTGTCATTGCCAGCTGGGTTTGCAGATACCCTGGCACAGATGAGTATAAAGGAGGGATCTGAAATAGATAGATATTACAGCTGGTTGGAAAATGGGGGGGAAGGGTTCCCTTGGAAAATTTCAACATCAGGGGAATGAGCAGGGAGGGGAGTTTCCAGAGAAATTTTGACTCTTTGATGGAAATTTTTTTGATTTTTTTTTTGGATTGAAAAAAACCCCAAACTGCAGAATTGAATAATTTTTGCAGCTTGGAGACAAAACAAACATTTTCCTTTTGCTTTTTGGTTTTCCAACAAAAAACTCCCAAAAGTTTCAAGGACAGCTGACGCTTTCTGAAAAATGATCTTTAAACAAACCCCCAATTTTCCATCAAGCAAAAGTTCAGTGGAAACTTTTTAGCCAGCCCTAGAAGATAAAATTTCAATTATCCACATAGAGAAAAGAAAAACAACAGCATGTGACTTAGTTGACCAATCATGAAGCACAAATATTCTGTGTGACCCAGTGTGAAACCAAGCCATAAATTTGTTCACACAAGTAATTTTGAATTAAAAAAACATATACATACCACTGCCAACCTGTTCACAGATCATTTGTGAACTGAGAAAAGGGGTAAAGTAATAAAAATAATTATTTTCAAATTATAATTTCCTGAGCTTGGTTTCTCAGTATACAGCTGAGTCAGTCAGAAGCCAATTCAGTGTATTTTGAGAAATGACACAGAGACCATGTCAGTTTTCTTTTCTGACAAGCTTCAGAATGGTAAGTGTGCAGTGACATATTATTCCACTCTAGTTGTTGTATTTTACTCAGCATTTGCTTTTTCCTGAATAATGTGTCCCAGATGCGTCTTTACTCACTGTCTGAGAGGAAGTGCGGGTTTTTCTTTCTTCTTTCATAATGTCACTGGATAGTTAGCTCCTGGCAGAGGATCAGAGCATGTGTTTTTCAGCTCAGAGACCCTAAAGATTGATTGTCCCAGTAAGCTAATCAGAGGACCTCTTGGTTGAACTGTCCCAGTGTTGCATTTAGTATTATTACAAATCATCCTCTCAGATTGCTGTATTAAGAGGTATTCAGCCCTCCCAAGTAGGAAAGGACCCCTGACATTATGTTCTTCCCAGTGCATGTCAGGAAGTGACCTGGTAAATAGGCTTCGTCCTCATTGGTGTCATAATATCTGAGGCAGTTCGAACACCTCTTGGAGCCCCCCACAACACAAAAGTCATTGGAATAAGGCTACTACGTGCAAGTCCCAGGGTTCAGAGTGTGGCCTCCTCCTCCCTCCATGTGCCCCAAACTCCTCTGGGCTGCAAGCAATGGATGTGATGAGGTGAGCCTTGCAAGGAGAAGGGATTAAGTAACATGCCTGGAACTGGTGAAGAGAGTTAGGAGAGTATTGGGTGGAGTTTTCTTTTAAACAGAAGGGGTGGGGAGCCAGCAGGGGTTTCTCCTACCAGGACAGTATAATAGGGGAAGACATCTTGTTTCTCCAGGGGCTGGAGTTATTCTCCTCCTAGAGTTCTCAGGGAGGAGGAAACTGCTCATACTCACCTTCCCAAGACACTAGCCCAGGCACAATACACATCGGACCAGCACTGCTGGGAATGCCTACACCTACAGCCCTGGCAGCATTTCCTGAACCGGCCCTGATTCCATGGCAATTTTTTCTTGCATTGAGGAGTTGCTGACCCCGACATGCCAAGCCGTTGACATTTTCTTTCTTTATGATCAATAGCTTTCTGTACTATGGTGTCCAGTTGTCCTGTAAAGGTGACACTCTTCTTCCTTATTCGCCTCCCCTCTAATCCTGTAAAACTGACCATTCAGACTCCTTCCTTTAGTATGCTCTATTGCATAGGTGGCCAACCTGTGTGGCTCTTCAGAAGTTAATACGCGGCTCTTTGTATAGGCACCGACTCTGGGGCTGGAGCTACAGGCGCCAACTTTCCAATGTGCCAGGGGATGCTCACTGCTAACCCCTGGCTCTGCCACAGGACCTGCCCCCACTCTATCCCTTCCTTCCCTCTCCCCTGAGCCTGCCGTGCCCTTGCTCCTCCCCTGCACCCAGAGCCTCCTGCATGCCAGGGAACAGCTGATTGGGAGGTGCAGGGAGAGAGGGGGAGGCGCTGATCAGCAGGGCTGCTGGTAGGTGGGAGGTGCTGGGAGCAGGGGCCAGGGAACTGTTTGGGGGCTGCTGCCATATTACTGTGGCTCTTTGGCAATGTACATTGGTAAATTCTGGCTCCTTCTCTGGCTCAGGTTGGCCACCCCTGCTATATTGGGTGTCATTTTTTATAAGAGGTCAGTCAGTGTTAGCACTGCAGACCATCAAAATTGAGGGCCACCTTCTCTCTGCAGCCATGGTATATTCTGAGCCCGGCTCTGGCCTACAGGTATTATAGACACACTGGGCTGAATTCTACTCTCTTTGGTACGGGTGTAACTCTGTTGGCTTCTCTGTTACCTACTTATAATGTTTCCAGAGGAAGGGAAAGGGTGATCTTGTACTAAAGAGACTGGACTGGAACTCAGGAAATCTGGTTTCAGTTCCCACCTCTGCCTCTCAAACATCCCGGGTGCCTGACCCTGTTGATGTCAGTGGCAAAACTCTCCTTGTCAATGAGGCCAGGATTTTACCCTTAAACTTTTCTGTGCCTCAGTTCCTCATCTGTAATGTGGGAATGAAAATGCTTCTTTTCTACCCCTCTTTGTCTGGTCTGTTTAGATTGGATGCTCGCTGGGGCAGGATTCTCTTGCTAGATGCATATTCCAAGGGAAAACGGAGCCCCGGGTTTGGTTCGGGCCTCCAGGCACTGCTGTAAAACAAATAATAATAAAGAACTTTCTTCAAGTGTTTCTAGCTGTGCAGAAAGAGGCACTGGGCCAATGTGGGTTCTCAATGTGGTAATTCCAGCGACTGTAAAGATTTGCAGTGGTGCAAACGACAACAGAAATGTATTGCACTGTTGCTCTCTTTGGAAGAACGTGTGAAAACACGTACAGGAAGTTCCTTCTTGTAGTGTCCTGGGGAGGTACAAAGAACTGAAAAATATTGAGGTACCATGATCAGCCACCTGGTGTTGGGTTATTCAGCCAGAGAAGACACTATTTTTAGTTACTGGCATGGTACCTAGTTACTTGTTAAGATCTTCATTCATAGTTGTTGTGTTTCTAGTATCTCTGTGGGTTTACCTCTCAGTATACAGTACATTTTAAAACTTTAATGTTGATTTTCATTTCTCAGGAAGAAAATGTGAAGACTGTCCTGATGAACCCCAATATTGCCTCAGTCCAGACCAATGAGGTTGGCTTAAAGCAGGCTGACACGGTCTACTTCCTCCCCATCACCCCACAGTTTGTCACAGAGGTCATCAAAGCAGAAAGACCAGATGGGTTAATTCTGGGCATGGGTGGCCAGACAGCTCTCAACTGTGGTAAGTACTGTGGAATAGCTGAATTAATCTCTCTAGCCCCACATCCGTCACCTTTATACCTGGCTCTGCCTGATCAAAACTATAGGAATCTCAGCCTGAACATTTCATTCACTTACAAATGTATATAAGCAGAGATGTTAGCCTAATGGACCGATATAAGTATTAATTTAATTGTACCTATTGATTTTGACTTGTAGTGGCTATCTTTTATAGTTATCAGTTATACAGATGTTTCATACCAGTAGTGTTTTGCAAGTGCAGCTTATAAATCTTGGTTTGGACAACAGATTTGGGGCGTGTTCTGTACCTAAACATTAAGATGAAGATGGAAAAGGGAAGCTAGAGGGATAGTGGTGCTTTGTTTAGCTTAGCATGGCACTGCTCCATTTAGGATGAGCGATGGCTCCAAACCACAATGTTCAGATCTAGATGCAGCTTTCATAGATTTTAAAACCTACAGAGATTACTGTGATCATCTAGTCTGACCTCCTGTGTAACACAGGCCAAAGCACCTTACCCCATAATCTCTGCACCAAGTCTGTCATCTTCTGATGAAAGTATAGCTTATCTTTTAGAAAGATATCCAGTCTTGATTTAAAGTGAGAGGGAATCCATCACATTCCATTCTAATGCTTCAAAGTATGTGTGTGTCCAAATCCAAGGTTTTGGTCCTAAGTAATATAAAAGGAAATTGCATTTGCAAAATCCAGACTGGATCTGGCTGCAGATTGTGGCTGTCCTCAAGGTTTGCAGGTATTTGAATCTGTGTGCTGTTGTATTTAGGAATTTCCTTAGTTAACATTATGCCACTTTTAATAGAAAACAACGTTTAAAATGGAAACATTTAGCTCTGACCTGAAACTTGTCAAATTAAATGTCAATGTTTCATGTTTATTTTATCACAGTATTTCCAAAAAGGGTGGTAATTTAGGATTTCCCATCATTCCATCCTGTTACAGTAGATGTGGAAGGAGAAACCCACACTGTCTTTACAAATTTAAGCTTTATCACTACCTAATGGCTCTTTAGGATTGCCATGCTTTGGATCATTTAGAATTACACAGGGTTTCACACTTGAGACTGCACTCCATGGAACATCCCTTCATCGACAGGGATGTGGTTGAGATTGTCTAACAGGACTTGTCTGTCTCTCACTTTAGTGATCTTTCGATTTCAAGGGCTAGATTCCCTTCTAGAATCTTCGGAACGACATGGGACTTGTTTTCCATTGCCCTACACCTCGTGTAGTCATCTACACCTGAGCAAAGTGGGTGTGAAATGTTTCCAAATCAAAATGACAGTGCTTTCTTACATCCTTCATGTGCAGCCATACATGTTTACATAAGGCAGCAGAGAATCAAGACTTATCTGTTTGACTGTGCCACCTGCCTGCTTGCTCCTCTGCTCAGAATCTCCTTCAGGTACCTGTGGCCCCAATTCAGGAAAGTATCCCTATTCTAGATGACACTTAATCAGATGCTTAAACTGAGTCACTTGCTTAAGTGCTTTCCTGAATGTATTGGTTTTGACACTGAATTTTGACAGTTCCAATTGAGAAACTATGTCAGTGGGGACCATGTAGGGACCTAGCTAGCTAGCTGCAAAGCCAGATTCCTCATTCGCTTTCCTCTCTGTACTGCATGGGTGCTCCGATTCTAACTCCATTCTTTCCGCAGGAGTGGAGCTGTTCAGACGAGGAGTTTTGAAGGAGTATGGAGTGAAGGTCCTGGGGACGTCCGTCGAAGCCATCATGGCCACTGAAGACAGGCAACTGTTTTCTGACAAACTGACCGAGATTAATGAGAAGATCGCTCCCAGCTTTGCCGTGGAATCGGTAAATGCGAGGAGCTCGGAGATGCAAGGCTTCCACACTTGGCTTTATTATTCTTTAAACAGCTGAAACCAAATTCATACCTGGTGTAAATCCACTGAAGTCAGTGGAGATTTACCAAGTAGGGATCTGGTGCATTGGAAGTCGGTAGGGATGCCCAGATATATTTAAGGGCAAAATTTGGCTCCTGGAGTCACACACAACAAAGGCATAATTCTTTTCTCTTGTCTAATTTGGGGAAGTGCCTTATTGATGGGTTTCCCAGTAAATGATATAACCTGATGTGTAGACTTGAATCAGCTTAGTCCTTGTTATTTTATTTGACATTTATTCCTGTCTGCTTTAAGATTGAAGATGCTTTGAACGCAGCAGAAAAGATCGGCTACCCAGTCATGATACGCTCTGCCTATGCTCTGGGTGGACTAGGGTCAGGTATATGTCCTGACAAAGAGAGACTGCTGGATCTTGGGACCAAGGTATGTATGCAGTTGATAGCTATAGGGATCTATCTTGCCATCTGATTTAATATATTCTTGTAACAGCCATAGATTAGTCTCATTCTACATACTTTATCTTATTGTTAAAACATTATCTTGATGTCCTCTAAGGTTCAGTCTTCATAATACTTGCCATTGACTTGGGTAGTGTGAATGATTAAGTAACATTGTTAAATTCTGCCAGAAACGACTCATAATTTGAGCAAATGTTTCAGCAGTTTTGGTCAAAAAGCAATATAATGTCCTCTTCTCCTGCTCTCAGGAGCTAATGTCACAAGGAAGATGCAGAAAAAGTAAAAGCCCTAAAAAAAGCACTGAAAAGCTTAGCTATAACTAAGGACAAGGAATAGAGAGAGACTGGCAGGGTTAGGCCATTCTTGTATTTGGTTCTTAAGGGTGAAATTTGTGCACTGCCAGAATCCTATGAGGAACCTGCCTTTCAGCGTTTGTACCTGCTAGCATGGTACAAAAATTGCCTATTATTTTTCTACAGGAAGTGTAGTATTTTTTAAAACTTTCCCATGAAAACAAACCAGAAAGCAGAAAAGGTGGGTAACATTTTTCAGTTTGGGGTTAAAATGTTGCATTTTTGAAAGCCTGGGTTTTTGATTTTCCATGGAAAAACAGGAAAACAATTTATAATGAAAATTTTCATTTGGGTTAAAAAGCTTTTTTTTAGTTTTAAAAAAATTTTCATTTTTTTTTGCAGTCAGCTTTACTAATATTATTGAACATTTTTTAAAAAAAAAGTTTAAAATTTACTCTCTAAAAAGTATTTTTGCCTGCCAAGACCCAAATGTTGGAAACTCAGTATTAACATCTAGGACAAACACTTGGAATTCTAACAAAGATAAATATAGATCAAAGACCTGTTAGCTTAACATGAGGTGAGATTCACTTGTAAAACCAGTACTTTTCTATCTATGATTTCAGTCCCATGTTTCATGTGCTCTGATGGAGATAATTAACTAGATTAAAACATGGAGCAGCACAAGTAAGACTCTGTGGCGCAAAGGTTAGATTTGTGATTAGAGCAAAGAGCAGCACAGTATAGGCAGTCCTGAAATCAAGAAAATCCAGTAGGCCCCAGGTTAGAATATCCTGCACAGTGGGGCCTGATACTTAGCTGGTGCACATGGTATAGCTAGGGTGGCCAACTTTCTACTCGCACAAAACCAAACACTCTTGCCCCGCCCCTTGCTCTGCCCTTTCTCTGAGGTCCCGCCCTACTCACTCCATCCTCTCTCCCTCTGTCGCTTGCTCTCCCCCACCCTCACTCACTCGCTCATTTTCACTAGCCTGGGCTGGGGGCTGGGGTGCGGAGCTGGTGTGCTCCAGCTGTGGGTGTGGGTTCTGGGGTGGGGCTCTGGATGAGGTGTTTGGGGTGCAGGAGGGTGCTGTCGGATGGGGCTGAGGAGTTTGGAGGGTGGGAGGGAGATCGGGGCAGGGAGGCGGTGTGGGGTTCTGGCTCCAGGAGGGAGTTTAGGTGCAGGAAGGGGATCAGAGTGGGGACAGGGGGCTGGGGCGCGGGAGGGGGTCAGGGGTTCAGGCTCTGCATGACACGTACCTCAGGCGGCTCCCAGAAGCAGCGGCATTTCCCCCCCTCCAGCTCTTACATGGAGGTGTGGCCAGGTGACTCTGTGGGCTGCTGCATCCACAGGTGCCACCCCCACAGCTCCCATTGGCCATGGTTCCCAGCCAGTGTCTGCTACGGAGCCAGTGCTTGGGATGGAGGCAGCGCACAGAACCTTCTGGCTGCCCCTATGCCTAGGAGACAGAGTGGGGACATGCTGCTGCTTCCGGGAGCCAGGAAGCCTGCCTTAGCCCCGCTGTGCTGCCATCCGGACTTTTAATGGCCCAGGCAGCGGTGCTGACCGGAACTGCCAGGGTCCCTTTTCAACGGGGCGTTCCAGTCAAAAACCGGACGCCTGGCAACCCTCAGTATAACTTCATTGAAATCAATGGGCCTCTACCCATTTACAACAGTGGAAGATTTAGCCTTGTGTTCCTTGTAGTTTGATTCGATACAATGCACTGATGCTCCTCACTGAATGGCTGTTTTTATGAGGCCAGGGGCCCTGGAGAAAGAGCCAGTATGAGTAGGAGTAGCTCCTTTTTTCTTAGTTAAACAGAATGTGCTAACGCTTTCCTTACCCATCAGACTGATTACAGCAAAGAGAATAGCAGATAGATTACTAATATTGCACATGTCCATGATGACAAATTTACATTTCATCAGAATGGGTTAAAATTATTTAGTAGAAAAAAGTAAATGAACTCAGATACAAGCGTTTCATGTTTCCTTTTGGACTTCAGTGTGTTTAAATTATATTCAACAACAACAAAACCGAACCGTCCCTACCAAAACAAGACACTCCACTCCACACACTTCCTCTTCTGGGGAGAGGATGAGAGAACAAACACCACATGACAGATGTGTAATCATATTGTTTAATTTACTATTGGAAGGCTCTCAGATACTATGGAGATGAGTGTGGAATTAAAAACCTATATAGAATAGAATAGAAAAGGCAGAGGAATTGCTGTTGGAAAGGAGGGAGTGCAAGGTTGTAAACACTCGACCAAGGAAAACAATTTTTTATATCATACTGTTTTTTTCATTCCCTGCAATATTTGCAAATTTTCAGTTATATTGCCCATAAGACTCCTTTTCCCAACGCAAACAAGTCTAATTTTATTCAGTTCTTGTTTGTCTGTGATTCTGTGCAAGGGAATTCCATTGATGCAAATAAGAAAATGAATGATTAATATTAATCTACATTACAGTAGTGCCTGCAAGCTTGGGGCCCCATGGTATTTGATGGTAGAGGACAACCGTGGCTGTCAAAGGCCCAGATCCTCTGCTACTGAAGTCAATGGGAGCTTTGCCATTGATGCCCATTAGCACAGCGTGAGGCCTTAAGGCCCCATCCCAAGATACAAACATGTTATAACATAGTTGGCATTTATCACGTTACATGTAGTAGACATGGCCTAAGTGTCACGAACTGAGACGTGGGTGGTAATGCCTAGTGGTTGGAGCAGGAGCTAGGCTGATGGGTTGAAGAGCAGGTTTGCTGACTTCCTCGTCCTATCAGGCAGCCCTGCTGTGGCTCAGCTGTGTTCATAGGTTACCGTGACACTAAGTAATTTAAGCTTTGGCTGCAAAATTAAGGGCAAAAAGGAGGCTGAGGAAAGGATGGTCTGATAATGTGTGTGTTATTTTCTATATTCCACGTGAGATATAACTAACCTCTTGTATAATAGTTAATATTAATGTCAATGTATCCATTTGGATTATACTCATTTACCAGCTCAGGAATGTTTTCTGGGTTAGTTTTAGAATAATTCATAACTCTTGCTTCTGATCAGTATGTCACAGTAATTAGTGGTGTGATTAGTTAATAGTGTTGTTAATTCAGCAGTGTGTCCAAGCACCCATTGCTTTGTCACCTATTTAATCTTACACAGAGAAGTCATCCTACTGAAGTCAGTGGAGCTACTCGCATATATAAAATTAAGTGCAGAACCTAATATTTTTATTTTAATTTATATTTCTCAGTTCTGTTGCTAAGCCAAATGTCCTCATTTCTTTTGTATCTGATCACATTGTTTTCCATGCCATTTAAATGAGGCTAATGCAAAATAAAAGTTTATACATGGCAATTATCCCATAATAATTAATATCTAGCTCTTACATAGTGCTTTTCATCAGTAGGTCTCAAGTTCTTTACAAAGGAGGCCAGTAGCATTATCTCCATTTTATAGATGTGGAAACTGAGGCACAGAGGGTGGAAATAATTTGCCCAGAGTCACTCAGTGGTGGCAGAGCCTTAAATACAGAGATGCATCCAGTTCCGTTATGCATGCTTAATAAAAATGTATTCCTTCCTTTGTATCCTCCTGCTGTCTGTCCTCCCTAATTGATTCTTCAACCTGCTCCCCAGGCATTTGCAGTGACCAACCAAATTCTAGTGGAGAGGTCCGTTGTTGGCTGGAAGGAGATAGAGTATGAAGTCGTGAGAGATGCATCTGATAACTGTATCACCGTCTGTAATATGGAAAATGTTGATGCTATGGGAGTTCATACTGGTAGGTTCTTTACAGATTACAGTGTAGTTTACTGTAGATTGCGTTTAGATCAGCATGTTCATAGAATGTCTTTCTGCCAACTATAGTTGATACACTTACCTGACCAATGAGAAATAGGATGTAGAATACTTATCAGAGCTAAGTACTACCAGATACAATGGACCACCCTTTTCAATACCTAAGCCCGTCCCTATTGTTTCTTATTTCACACGGTAGCACAGGCCGTCCTTTGCCTTGAAATGTCCCAAAACAGGCATCTTCCATAGCACTTGGTGTTCAGAACTTGTAAGATGCAGTACGTTAGCAGAGACATGACCAGAATTTATCGCCATCAAACTGTTGTGGTTTTTCTTCTGGCAAACAGGAGATTCCATTGTAGTGGCTCCCAGCCAGACACTGTCCAACGAGGAATTTCAGATGCTGAGGGAAAGTGCCATCAAAGTCGTCCGACACTTGGGCATCGTGGGGGAATGCAACATTCAGTATGCCCTGCATCCTACCTCCCTGGAGTACTGCATCATTGAGGTCAATGCCAGGCTCTCCAGAAGCTCTGCCTTGGCATCCAAGGCCACAGGGTAAGACAAGAAAGAAAAGCTGGGGCAGGGAAAGGAGTTGGGGAAAGGTGCAGGGAGCATAGACACTTGGTATTACAAATGGAAAATCTCTCAGGAGGGGAACATAGCAGCTGGTTTTAGAGAGTATATTCCCTGGCATCCATACGTTGGCTGCAAATCATCTCTGGAACCCTAAGGACTTGGTTATTAATGAGCTCTCTGCCAGATTGAATCAAATGGTATTGCTAGCTACCTTTGTTTTGTTGGCTAATCGTAAACTAATCAAGATAACGATGGTCAAATCTGTCTGGTTAAAATTTGGCTTCTTAATTGTACTCTGCAGATGCTGTTGAGAAGTGCAAATTAGTCCTTAATTTACAGTTCTCAACAACTCTTGCAGTTGTTGAAGCCGTGTAGCAAATTGGAGACAGACAGCGATAACTGACAACAAGCGTTTGGTTGATTTCATTGTGTTAGCTGACCCTTCGGAGACACAAATCCATTTTTGTCTTGTGTTGCAGTAAATATATATATATATATACAGTAACTCCTCACTTAACATTGTAGTTATGTTCTTGAAAAATGTGACTTTAAGCGAAACGATGTTAAGTGAATCCAGTTTCCTCATAAGAATTAATGTAAATGAGGGGGTTAGGTTCCAGGGAATTTTTTTTCAACAAACAATTTAATACTGGTACGCAGGGATGATTATTGTGAAGCTTGGTTGAGGTGGAGGAGTCAGAGGGTGGGATATTTTCCAGGGAATGCCTCACTGCTAAATGATAAACTAGCAATTGGCTGAGCCTTCAAGGGTTAACTCTCACAGTCTACAAGGCAGCAGGAATGGAGGGAGGGGAGAGAGCATCGCAGATAGAGACAGAGACACACTGTATGTGTGAGAGAGAGATGAGCATTTCCCCTTTAAGGACACTGCCTTGTTGATTAGATCAGCTTGCTGAGACTGCAGCTGCTGCTGCCAGCAAGCTCCCTCTATCCTGAGCCCTGTCGTGTGTCCCCTCTGCTCTATGGAGGGGGACACCCTGACATTAGCCCCCCTCTTCCTCCCCTCCCCCCACACAGCAAGCAGGAGTCTTGGGGAGCAGCTCCAAGGCAGAGGGAAGGAGCAGCACATGGCAGTGCGGGGAGGGAAAGCTGCAATTGCTAGCCTGCTGGGCAGCTGCTGCACAGGGAACTTAGGGGAGTGGGGAGCTGATAGGGGGCTGCCGGTCCACCCTGGTTCCAAGCCCCCACCAGCTAGCTGCAACAGGCTGCTCTTCCTGCAAGCAGTGGACAAAGCAAGTGGCTGCCAAATGACGTTATAAGAAAGCATTGCACAACTTTAAATGAGCATGTTCCCTAATTGATCAGCAATGTAACAACGTTAACCAGGACAACTTTAAGTGAGGAGTTACTGTATATATAAAATAGTAGCATGGTGTACATAGAACGAAGAAAGCTTTGCAACAAGGGATCTACCATTGCAATCCTGAAAGGTGTTGAGTACCCACATCTCCTGTTGCTTCAGTGGGAATTCAGTGCACCCAGCATTCCTAAAATGTGAACCATCATTTGATTCTCCAAAAATTATAATAATAATAATAATAAAAAATACCACCAGCTTATAAAATGTTCCACCAGCTTTAGAACCATACTCTGGAAATTCCAGTCCTGGCTGGGTCACAAATTGAAATGGGTTTGGTGTTTAGATCTTGGTCCCCATTTGGCTACACAGTAAAAGCACTGCAGAATTGGGCTTTTCCCTAAGAACAATGCTCTGTGGATTGAGACTGGCTGAACGATGCTTTTGCGACTAATGAGGACCTCTGCATTTTGTACAAATATTATAGGAATGTGAGAGAGGTTTGGATTTTTGCCTATGACTACCTGTGAAGTGCTTGAAGTCAAATAGCTAAAGAATTCCTTCAGTCTGCTAGCTGAGAGCATGCATTATTTTATATTAATGTATGCCCAGAAAAGTTCCTTTGTTGGTGAAAGAGTGAATGGTTTTGTGAAGTGTATGGGGAAGAGGTACTTGGACTGGGTGGGGACTGTCTTTTTGTTATGTGCTTGTATAGCATCTATTACAATGGTGCCCTAGTTGCTAACTGCAATATAAATAATAATGGCCTGACGGGGTTTGCTGTCAATTACCATCTGTGAACGAACACATGCTAGCCCATATTGAATTATTAGCATTTCCAGCTGCTCTGCAGTTATCATTGTTGCCTGTTTTGGTGGTGATTCCAAGTAGGCAGTTCTTAAAGATGAGAACAGTCCTGTTATAATGGAATAAACTAACCTCTACCCCAGCCAATGAGGCCTTCTCAATCAAATGAAAGTTGTGCAAGATGACGTTCTTAGCAAACGTTAGGGCAATAGGAAATCCTGCTGGATAATTTATAATCACTTGGCTTCTGCAACGGAATTATATAAATTTCGCTGCTCAGTTATCACCATACCCTTTGTTGCTTTTGGGCTGATTTCTGCCCCCATTTAGACCTGTCCAATCTCACTAATTTCAACCCCTTGAAAGCCCATGTTAGCTGATGGGAGAATTTAGCTCTGAATTTAAAGGTACCTTTGGGACTTTTAACAAATACATTAATCCTGCTGACTCATTGAGTCCAGCAATGTTCCCCTGCAGACTGGGGCAATCATCTGTTACCTAAAAAGACTAAAATCTGCTTTTCGCTTTCATTTGCTAAGTGGATGTTACTAAGTCGGTTTTCCTTCTGCACTGGAGTCACTCAGGCTGCAAGAACATCATGTGCTACTCCAACAAGCACCAGAGCTGGCTGGAAAATGACTGCAAAGGCTATTCTAGCTCCTTTCAAACAAGGCTTATCTGTACTGAGCATAAACACTTGGCCTCTAGTACATGCAGCTAAACACTAGTCCCAGCACTGATTCACTGCAATCCAACCACTGATCTAAGATGTTCAATTGCCCTTATTTGCTGAAATAAGATGGACTCTCACGGTAGGTTATGCAGATATACACTAGCGTTGCTACTATGTTTAAAGGATACTCGCTCATCCCTGTTGTAAAGTCTCTGCTTTCCCGTAGCACCCACTCTCTGGGTCTCTCCCTCCTCCTCCTTTCCCTCTTGAGCAGCTTAACTGCAGTGAAACACCAAACTTTTCAGGTGTTGCAAGGATTTCACGGAGGATAGTCAATTTACCAGCTTTTAATGATTGTCCAGCCCATGTTCCAACGTAAGTCGCTCAGTGCTTCACTTACTTGTATAAGCACGTACCTATAGTATAACCCCCTACCCCAGATGAGGGCTTTTCATTCCCTCCCCAGGCAGAAGTAAACCCTTCTGTTGTTGTTAATTGTTGGTGTTAGAGTAGCACCTAGAGGATCAGGATCAGGCCTGATGGAGCTAGATGTGTACAGACACATAGTAAAATGTAGGCCATGCTCAGAGAGCTTACACACTAAAGACACAAGACAGACAAAGGGTGGGAGACAGGAAATATTATTATTATCCCAATTTTACAGAGGAGGAACTGGGGCATGGAGGCTTTAAGTGGTGTGCTTAAGGTCATGCAGACAGTCTGTGGCAGAGCCAGGAACTGACCTCGATCTCCTGAGTCCCAATCCGGTGCCTGAGCCACAGACCATCTTTCCTCCTTAATAGCTGATTCTTCCTCCAGAGCTCTGTACATGCCCCTTATGACCTACATGATGTAGCCAAGCTTCTTGCTGCTCTCCAGTGAGCTGCACTTACATACCACGTGCCAGGAGTGGTGCGCCATCCCTGCAGAATGCAGTTGCAGAATGCAGATTTCCTTGCCCCCTACAGTACCAACCATGATACTAAAAACGCCTCCCTCCCTCATCTCTGCCAGGTATCCATTAGCATTTATTGCTGCCAAAATCGCCCTGGGGATCCCCTTGCCAGAGATCAAGAATGTAGTATCAGGAAAAACCTCTGCCTGCTTTGAGCCCAGCCTGGATTACATGGTCGCCAAGATACCTCGCTGGGACCTGGACCGCTTTCAGGGCACCTCTAGCCAGATTGGCAGCTCCATGAAGAGCGTGGGAGAGGTGAGTGTGGGGAATTCTCTTCATTTCCTTTCCGTAGCCTGTGAAATTTAACTTTTCTCCCTTGCCTGCTCTCTGGATGCTGGTTCTTTCTAGTCTGCCAGCCGAATGAATGCTAAGGAGGATTTAGAACCTCAAGGGTCGCTCTTCTAAAAACAGATGCTAGTTCTGCACTCGCAATTTGGTTCCAGTTATCAACTGCAGTTACAAAAGTGTTGTGTGTATTTGTGGTTGAACGTGACAGCATGTAGATATCAATTAACAAGGTTTTGCCCACTAATCACGGAGTTAGCTGTCTAACAGTTAGAATTCATTCACTGGGTCTTCAGTGTCTTTTGAATGCAAAATTAGAGACCAAACTGGGACATTTTTAATGTCAGTTTCATGATCTCCATGCTGAGTGGTTGTCCAGAATGTCGACTGAGGATCAATGAACTAAATAGAAATAGATTAAGAACGGAGAGAAGAAATCACCCTAAACTGAAAGCAAACTGGTCTTGAACCTCAAACTGCCTTTGGTTTGTAAAAGTTTTATTACTATATTGGTCAATACTTGTTCACTTTCACCTTCCTCGACATTTTCTGGTTTCCTGTGGAAATGCCATTGGGGTGTTCCTAGCATGGCTGTAGAAAATTTGTTTTCCAGATATGTGCAGCCTGGCTTTTCAGCCCCAGTTAATCCCGAGGGTGTGGATAAACATTTGATCTTTTGAGAGCTTATTCAAATCACCTGAGCTGTATCCATTACTCTTTTCAATTAGAATGATTGGGACTGTAAAGGCCATTTTTGGCAATAGCATGGTAGACCTCTCTTGAGATTCATAGATTCCAAGGTCAGAAGGGACCACTGCATAACACAGGCCATAGGACTTCCTTGAATTAATTCCTACTTCAGGTCCAATAGTTGTGTTTGAACAAGAGCATTTCTTTCCTGAAAACATCCACTCTGAAAGATTTAAAGATTTCCAGTGATGAAGAATCCACCAGAAGCTGTTCCAATAGTCAGTCACCATCACTGTTAAAAACATGCACCTTCTCTCTAGCCTGATCCTGCACCTGAAAACAGAACACAGCACCTGATGCCCTCTTAAAAGGGTCAAATTGCTTTGTCTTAAACAGTTGGTTTCCCACTCTGAATAGATAGGATAGGCCTTCAGAAATGAGGAACAAAACAGCGTGACTTTTAAAATCTGAATTTAAGACTGGTTGGAATAATGGTGACATCTTCAGCTAATTTTTCAAGAGGAATGAAATGAAGCAAAATGGGTAAATTATCCATTTAATTAGCTAATAACTCATCAGTTATCCAAAGCAAAATAATTAATTGTGTACTTTGTTGTCTCTTTTTTTTCCTCCTAATGTTTTTCCAGTAGCTCCCTCATTAAATTATTTTGACAAGTGAGGCCTTACAAACACCCACTCCTCCTCGCTCAGAGAGCACACCCTTAGCACGGTGGGAAGGATTAATTAGAGCTCTAATGGAAAGGCTTGCCAGGGTGATTGTATTTTTAATAATGTGTGGTTCAGTAGGCCCCTGCAGATATTTATGATGTTAATGCCCCGTGACTTCATGTTATACATGCGCTTTGCACATTTTACCCCAGCTAATAAAGGGTTATATTCCGGAGTGTCCCACCGTATGAACACTGAACTGCATTATGACTTGGACTATCCACATGTATGGGGGAATAAGGGAGCATAAGACCCCCCATCTTATTCTCCTGCATAGACTATCTGAACCTTGTTCAAACCAGCAGACAATGAACATGGGGGAGGAATGGGGAATAGACAGAGCTTTGGCTTCATACTCCCTGGCCAGCATGGGGTGTGCTGAGTCGAGATGGTACAGAGAATATTGCAATTTACTGTTGATACAGACAAACAGGAAATTACCAGCTCCCAGAGCAGAGGAGCTGTTCCTCAAAGAGACCCCTCTCAATCAGAATGTCTCCCATGACTGCTACTGGCAGAGTACACCCCTCCCTAGGCCTGTGCCGGTAACCAGACTCCAGACCAGTGTAGTTTTTATTAGTTGAACTGTCTAGCCTCAGCCTGACTGTTGGTGAGCTGTGTTGTGGCAGGCTGAAGGCTCAGAACAGGGCAGCTGTGTGAAAGGGGAGAAAGTTTTCCCATGACGCTTTTGGCCCATTTAATTTCAGATTATTTTTGTGCCCTTTTAAGATTTTGCTTTCTGGTGAAATATACATGTGAACATTGGAATGAGTTGCAAAGTTTCCATGCAACTCACTGGAACGTGGGAATGGGAATGGGATTGTTTTTAGGTGAAATAATCATTGAACAGAAACATACTATGGTAGTTACTTAAGGTTTGACGCACGCTCAATGGCAGAGATGTAGTCTTCTGACTTTGCCCACTTCTAAAGCTTAAAATTCCCTCTGCGCTATGAGGCTTTTCCAGTCTTAGAGGATTCTCCCTTATTATAAAACAGGTGGATTTTGAAAGCTCTGAGATAGTAATCTTCCTTTGAGTCAGTTAGAATGATAGAATATCAGGGTTGGAAGGGACCTCAGGATGTCATCTAGTCCAACCCCTTGCTCAAAGCAGGACCAATCTCCAGACAGATTTTTGCCCCAGATCCCTAAATCCCTTAAGGACTGAGCTCACAACCCTGGGTTTAGCAGGCCAATGCTCAAACCACTGAGCTATCCTTCCCTTCCTACAAGATGTTCCCATAGGTTTTAATCTTACCTAATAAGCATTGCTACCATCTGAACAACTGAGAGGGGCAACACCTCAGCACGTTAACGTGAGAGTTTTCTTTGTTACAGGTCATGGCTATCGGGCGCACCTTTGAAGAGTGCTTCCAGAAGGCCCTGAGAATGTGCCATCCGTCTGTGGATGGCTTCACATCACGTCTGCCAATGAATAAAGAGTGGCCGGCCAACTTAGATCTCCAGAAAGAACTAGCTGACCCCTCCAGCATTCGAGTCTATGCAATAGCCAAGGTAATGAAGGACGCAGAGGCTATGAGGTCTACCCTGTTGACTATAGTTACCAGACTGTGTTGGTTGAGGTAATAGAGTGGAATATTCTTTAACCCCTCGTCCCTTTTTCCTCTTTGTGCACCTCAGACATAAGGGGATAATGTTGTGTTTCCATCTCTGAATCACCTCCGGTGAGGTCCAAAGATTCTCTTTCCCCCCATAATTTCCTCTTCATTACCTTAGGATGGAAATAACTCTTTCTCTGCTGGTCCTCATGACATCTGCTGTACTTGAGTCATCCATTAACCTTTCACTTAAATCACTGTAATTTTAGACTATCCATGTTACATTAAACAGCAGGAACATTATACCACCAACATATTCAGCAGGCAAACGGTTAATGTTGGTTGACAACTGGAGCACTTTTTCTTTAGCTTGCTTCTGTAAGACGATCATTTGCTAAATGGCGGGCAATGTTTGGCCCTTGTTTATGCTGGCACAAGTGACAGCAGAATTTGGGCAGTTCTGCAAACTAGCATTAGTATATGCAAAGCAAATTAAAAATGATCCTTTTGACATCTGAAACCAAGGGTGATACGAAAATAGCTAGCTGCAGTCAATCTGAGGATCTTTGGGGATCTTCATGCTACTCTGTGACCATATCTTGCAACCAAGGATTAAAATTAAATCATAATTAAATTAGCTCAGCTGTCCAGAACTCCCTGTTAACTGATATAGGGTTAAATTTGTTAATTACACTGACAGTTCTTGCAAATATCTGTAGCCTTTGGCTGGAGGGTAATGGCAGGCTAGTGGTTAAGGCGCTGATCTGGGACTTGAGATCTGAGTGCTCTGCTACGAGGTGCCTTTTGTGAGTGTGGGAGCCTCTGTTCCTCACCTGTAAAATGAGAATAATACTCCTTCCTTTTGCCCATACTTCATCTTGTCTATTTAGATTGTAAATTCTTTGGGACAGAGATTCTGTCTTACCAGGCATATGTACAGTGCCTAGCATAACGGAGCCTCAATGTCTGTCAGTACCGCTAAGATGCCAATGCAGTACATGTAATAATTATTGGATATTTTCAGTCTCCACCATGACTCTTGTCTAGCTGAGGTTGTACTGCATTTGCTGATGATTTCCACTCAATTCTCCCTCTTATAAACCTTGTATAAATTTCCAAGAAAGGCTGATGGAGACACAATAATCTTTCTTTCTTCCTTTCTTTCTTTCTTCTCCTGCTTTTAGGACATTTGAACTTAGTCTTCAACAGTGGAAATAAGAAAATAACTTCTAGAGACATCCCAAAGTTTTTCTGTGGGCCGTTCCCCAGGGCCTTTCATTTACATGTTTGCATAGGGAGATCATATTGGAAGTAAGGCCACCATTCTGATTTGGTATCATTGTATTTGCGCTTTGTTCAGGTGTAAATGACACTGCAGGGTGCAAAGCAGTGAGGAATCAGGCAGGTTGCTTCAGACTTGGATAAGGCCTGTACTCTAGAGACAAATGAACAGGTGGTTTTAAGCTGGGGAGGCACATATATTTACAAGCACAAAACACCCTTCAGCACTGGGGCTTGTGTTGGTTACAGTTTTCTCTTTGAATGGCAAGATCTTTCCTGACTGCCCTTACAGGAGCCCCAGAAGCCATTTAGAAAGGTAAGGCCCAAGTTAGGGATGGGCACATGACGATGGGGATGGGGCAAAATGGCAGTTTTCCTTTTGACTGTTGTCTGAACAAGGAACAGTTAAACCTTTAATTCCCCACTTGCCCTCCACAGAAACTCCTTGGTCTAAAATGGAGCACTGATTCACTCCCATCAATAACTGAGTGAAGCCAGTGTTTTGGATTTTAAAATTTCAGCTTGCTTGACTCAGTTTAAGGTAACTCAGACAGCTGGGATCGATTGGATCAGAAATTCCTAACCAGCTCTCTGACATCTAAACGGCCAGAGCCTAGTTGTTGTTACCACTGAGCTCTTTTTGAGTCAAGTCTCATCAGATGCCTTCTCTGTCTCCCCCCCACACGTCAAGGTTTTTCACTGTTTATTGGGGTGATGACTACAATGCCTGTTGTGTCAGAAAACGTGAGAGTTCAGACGCCATTCACAGCTATTGCCTTTTACCTTGTTCTTCTACTTTAGTCAAAAACCACAGGAGAGATGCGAAACCCAATAAAACTTCTGACTGGGCCAAGGTCATATACAGTGTCAACCAGTCTTGGCACTAGGCTGTGG
Source organism: Gopherus flavomarginatus (assembly GCF_025201925.1). Taxonomy (NCBI): domain Eukaryota; kingdom Metazoa; phylum Chordata; order Testudines; family Testudinidae; genus Gopherus; species Gopherus flavomarginatus. Next base: position 16,681,011 of record NC_066626.1, on the reverse strand, counting down.
CCCTCATAAATAAGAGGTATCTGGAGCAGATGATAAGAGAAGATTACTAAGATGATGTGGCCTATTTGTGAAATGATCACATGGAAATGGGCTTTATTAAAAAAAGTTTAAAGTATAAGAGAAAAAAGAGTTCAGTATTTAGCCACATCATAATAATAACTATTAATATCTACCTCTTATATCTGTACTTTATTCACATGTGGGGATATTTAAAAAAATACTGTATCCTGTACTACATTGCCTTTGGGATGATAGAGTGGGTTTCCTTTTTAACCAGTGAATATGGATGGTTTGCTAAAAATAAATTTTTAAAAAAAAACCTCATAATTAAGCATGTTTAGGAAAGTTTGAAGCCTTCATTACCTTGAGAATGAGAAAGAACCAGAGTAATGTCATGGCTGCAAAGTTTGGTTCTGGATGTGAAATTTTCCATAGTTCAGGGGTATTTTATATCCAGGATTTCTGAGTCAATCTATCTTTAAACTATAAATCAGAGTCCATTTCAAAAGTAACCAGTTTCTCAACCATTGAAAACCTAAACCTTTCTTTGATCACATTTGCTTCTAGCAGACCACAGGACTGTGGAATGTACAGGACCTTGGTAATAAAAGGCAAGGATGAGAAGTCAGCTGCAGGGGGTAAGCATACTAGAGAGAGAGAGAGAGAGATCATGAAGCATATACAGCACATGAAGTTACAGCAGGTGTCCACCAGCATCAGTCCCTATTGAAGTCAGTTGGAGTTTGGGCAGAGACTTTCATTGGGAGCCAAATTGGGAGCACTCCTTGCTCAGACAAAAGTCTTGCTGACGTTAATAGGAGATGAGGAATAATTACTATACATTTCCAGGAAAATCGGATACTTATGACGTGTTTATTAAAGTGTCTGGCTTACTATCTCCTCTCTTCGGCAGGCCTTGCACGACGGTGTCCCTGTGGATGATATTCATAAACTCACAGCCATTGACAGATGGTTCATCTATAAGATGCGGGATATTGTGAACATGGAGAAAAGCCTGAAGGAACTCAGCAGGTAGGGAAATCAAACAGATTTCTCTAAGGATACAGCCTTTTTGCTTGGCATCACATAGCTGGGAAACTGGCTGCAGGCTTGTGCACAAACACAAGCAAGGCCGAAAAGGGACTCTCAGTCCTCAGTGCAGCCTGAGTTATCTTAAACCCTAATGCATTGCACTAAGTGGCTACCTCCGTCCATGTAGCAGCAACTGCAGTGAAGAGCGCTGCTCTAGAAGTAAAGCCATCTTGTCCATCTCAGCTGATCTTAAGGGTTCTAGAAATCCCACCTGGATTAGAAAGTCCTTGATGTAGTTTCAAAGCTAGGATTTGCTAACCCTCCCCGCAAATGTGAGATCCGCATTTGCATAGCTAGGGTATGGTTAACTTTTCAGCTAACACTCTCAATAGATTCTCCCTGGCTTTTTACACCTGAGAGCCAAACACAGTGCGTTTCTGATTGGTTGATTGCTTTCTAAGTTGTCTGCCTTGCTTCCTACGTGCTATTCCTCTTCCGTTTAGAACAGCTATAATTTCTGACATATTTAAATATAAATCTTCTAGTTTTTTAAAATGACCATATAAAATGAACCACAATAGATAGCAGTAAATTGAAGCTGCAGGCTGTATATCAGTCTCTGCCTCTTGCTGACTGCAGCTTTCTCGTCATGGTTTACAAGGCCAGCTGAGTTATTATTGTCTGCTCTGTTGCCTGTGTTTTGGATACATGTTGCATTACTGCAGTTGAACCACATGAGGGCACCAGAAACTTGTAGTACACAGCATTTGTAGCAAGAGACTGGGGAGAAACATACAAGAGGTTTGTTATGAAATATGCTTTCATCTCCTGTGAGTTCTGCTTCTATGACAAGCTGTACATTTTTAATTGAGTAGTTTTTGTTTCCCCCCAGAAAGTGAGTTGGGATTCTAGCTAAGCAGAAATAAAGGCACAGAGAGGAGAATGCCCGTGGAAGGATACTTATAAAACTCTATTATTACCCAGCATGTGTAATTCCTCTCTAACTTCCATGTCATGTTTCATTTGTGTGCTGGTTTAATTTCAAAAATCTCATGCATATAAAGTTACTGTGTTTACACAGAACCAATTTGTTTTCCCTACTGTTTCTCAGGATACAATTGTAATTAGAATACTCTGGAATTATATATTCAGGATCTCAAAGCACTGTCCAGAGGATGGTCATGTCCTCCCGGGGTGTAAACTGACATCACTCCATTAAAGTAAAGGGAGCTGAACTGATTTCCGTTAGCTGAAGATCTGGCCTATTAGTTAATTAAATCTCACAGTGCCTCTGTGGGATAGGTACATTAATATTATTGCACCCATGATATAGATGGATTAGCTGAGGCACATAGTCAAATGACCTTCCCAAGGTCAGAGCGGGAGTTTAGTGGCAGAACTACAACAAAAAGTGTTACTGACTTCCAGGTTGGTGTGTTAATCACTAGAACACACTCTCCATCCTCCTCCCTTTCAGCCATTATTGGATGACAGCTGGCTCAGCTGTTGCATGCAAGCAAGGGCCTTCTCCTAGTCAGTGCCCAGGTCTTTCATGTGTGTATTCACCGGAGCTACTTGCTTTATTTTTCATTCTGCTGTAAGATTCAGTGTTTGCAAATTGGACATAATCGGTTTTAGAGGGAATAATGACAACCCAGAAAAATGACTGCACGGGTTATTACAAGCACAGCTGCATTAGCAAGCGCTGTGTTTATGCAAACATGACTCTCTCTGCATGGATATTCTGATATACACATACATATTGTGTGTGTATAATACATTATAATATCCAGACCTTGCAGTTGATCCTTATCTTTCTATAATGGTCCAAACCAAAACCCACATGAGTTCATCATCATCATCATGATCATCACAATAACAACAGCAATGCCCAGCTCTTATCTAGTGCTTTCCATCAGTAGTTCTCAAAAACTTTTCAAAGGAGGGCAATATTATTATCCCCATTATACAGATGGGGAAACTGATCAGTGGAGTGACTCACCCAAGGTCACCCAGCAGGGGAGTGGCAGACTCAGGAACAGAATGAGTCACAATCCAGCGCTCTATCCACTGAACCTTAGATGTGGATTCACAGCCAGACTATGTGGCTCTGGATAGTCTGTAATCTAAAGACACACAGAAAGGGAGGTTAGTGTTTTACACACAAGTATATTGCTATACTATATAACCCCAGTCCTCATGTCTGAGTGAGATGAACTCAGCGCAGGACCTAAGAGAGGGGTAAAGACAGTTTTATATCACCTTTGAGCTTCCTTGGGCCAGCCACAGACAGGTTCAGCTCTCTTGCTTCCCACCACCAGTGCAAGTTAGAGCAGTCTCATGCCAGCCAGTAGTTGCCAGAGCATAGCAGTCGTCTGTCCATGCCCTCTTCCCACCCCCAACACCAGCCATGCTCCATACACCATGGTCTGCAAAGGGAAGATACCATAAGGATTCCCTCTTGTTGGGGAAATCCTCAGATGTCCAGATCCATTGGCTCGCCAAGTGGTGCAGTGGGGCTGAGGATATGCACACAGAGACAGGGAATATATTGAGAGGATACATACCCAAGGATGCTGAAATAAGGTCTTGTAACATGTTAGATATGGCAGAATAACTGAGCATGGCTTTTGGCTTTTGAGAAGCAAGAAACCCCTTTCCGGGTGAGGATGATATAAACATGAATCACGTGACTGAGGAAATTGCACCGTTCTGTAGTATGGCAAAGAAAGGGAGGCAGGTGTTAGCCTGAACGCTGATCCATTATGCTAAGCAGCACTTCCCTTTAGAACTCAGTAATACAGATCTCTTCATGTTGCACTTCTGTTGCTGAGGTACAGTGTCTAGGCACCACTCTTCCCCTTCCTTATTTCTCGTATCATGCCCCTTGCTTCCCATAAGGCTTGCACGGATGGCTTGGCTTGAGAAGCATCTAAAGCAGAGGGGATGGTCGAGGGCAGGCAGAGGGAGCTCTGCCTACCCAATGTTTTCAGGGGTTCGCAGACTGAACCACCACACACAGAAACCAAGGGGGAGAGGAGGAAAAGGAAAGGAATTGAGTGTTCACTGCTGTGTGTCCCCACGCAACTTCCAGTTCCCCCACCGTCCTGTCTACCTTGCCTTATCCACGTGCACCTTACACTATATCTCCCTCATTACCCTCCTGTCTCAGCCCTGCACAGGTGCTTTCACCTGATCTGCCATCGCCATTACGTCTCCATTTGCCTCCTTTGTTTCCCTGCCACACTTTTTCCCGGTCCTCTAAGCATCTGCCCTTCCCCTCCCTTGTTTCTACTGTAGGTGTCGCACATTGCCATTCACACCCCTACATTATTAGCCATACAACCAGTAACTAAGCTGCAGAGCACGTGACTGGCCTGCTCCTGCAGGTCACACATCAATACACAGTCTCATACTTCTTGCCATAAACGGGAAGCACCACACGGAATTGGTAATGGATCAATACAGTTTAAGACCTTTGTATCAATCCTCATGGGCCAGATTCTCCATGGTGTCCATTAGCATAGCCCCACTGACTTCAGTACATCTAAGCTGATTGGCCCCCATCCTCCACTGGTATAAATGTGCATCTAATCAAACACTCCCAAGGAACCAAACAGATTGACTGGGGAGGTGGAAGAGCGAAACCAAAGAAAGCAACATGTAAAAAGGGTCTATCCTGGTGCATTATGCTGAAGACATGCAGGAGCTGGGTCTGTACAAAGCCTTTATGTCAGTTGGGGCCTCTAGGTGCCTCCAGGGTACAACTAATCAACAATCATGTTAGTGATTCGTTGTAAATGATCACTTACTGTGTGTCATTATGGAGCCAGCAAAGGTTGTCACCTTTGGTAGAGCGTTTATGTCACGAGCCCAGTCGTGGAATTGTTCTGAGTGGTTCTGATTTGAGAAATGGAGAGCACACAGCTTGGTTTTCAAAGCCCTTGTTGAGTTTTCAGGCCTGGCCCTTAGAAAAATCCAACTGTGTATATTTGTAACGATCCTTTGCTCTCCTGTTGCTCTGTCCAAGTCATTGTGGGCTCCATTTAATAGGAACAGCATATGCCAAATGCTATTAACTGTAGCTATGATGGCAGCTCGAGTTGAAATTTTCAAAAGCACCTAAAAGACATGGGAGCCCGAGCCCCTTTGAAAGTCAACAGGACTCATGCTTCTAAATTATTTAAACTCCTCTGAAAATCCCATTCTGGTTACCTAGCTGCTTGATCAGTGCCTGCAATTAATTGTACCCAATGTTACTTGTGAGCCCAAAATAGTGGGAGGGGCGGATTTGAAAATCAGACCCATCACATCCTGAGTCACATTCTCAGCTGGCGTATAGCAGCGTAGCCTCAGGAATGGTGCTGATTTACACCTGCCGAGGATCTGGCTCTCTGTCAATACCAACAGGACTACTTATATTGTCTGATGAATTTTTTTTTTTCAGAACCGTAAAAGACTTTGAAAGGGACACTGGTTTAAATCAGCTGTTGTGTCTGAGTTATTAATCAGTAGAAATAGGTGATGATTTTCTCATGGCAGTTTCCTGGGAACTGTTCCCCATTTCATAGTGGGTGGTTTTGCAGCTCTGAGGAATTTCATGGCACTGATATCGTTGGTTTGAAATATGACCTTCCTCATCCCCTTTTTTTCATTTGAAATGTCAGAGTCATGATGTTTCGCGTGAAAGTGACAATGGTGTTTTGTGTCTATGTGGTGGTGGAGCAGAGAAGGGGTGTGTTGCACCTGGGTGAGCCATGCAACACTGGTTCTTACAGGAGCTGGTGTATTTTCCAGGTCCTTATTTCCTATAGCATTTTATTATAATATTGGTAAACCAGTAGAGCCTCCCTGGTCCCAACCAAGTTGAAACAGGAATTAATTCAGGGAAATTCTATGGCCTGTGTTAAACAGGAGGTCATACTAGATGTTTGCATTGGTCCCATCCCGCCACAGAATCTGCGAAAAGATTGGGGCCCCACTGTGCTAGTTGTTGTACATACACATAGTAAGAAATCTTGCCCTGTGCAGAGCTTACAGTTTAAATGGTCAAGGCAGACAAAAGGTGGGAGAGAGAGAGTAGTCTAACCCCCATTTTACAGATGGCCCAGAGTGATTAAGTGATGTGCCCAAGGTTACACAAGGAGTCTGTGTCAGAGCAAAGAGTTAAATCCAGGTCATCGAAGTCCCAGATCTGTGCCCTCATTGCCAAGCCATTCCTTCTCGTTGGCTAATTTTATTTGAAAAGGTACAGCTGTGCTATTCATGTCGGCAGACTATGCTGACACACATCCTTGTTTGATAATATGCTGATCAATGACTTGTGCTGAGATGCTGGGGATTTTTAAGATTTGTCACTGGACATCTCCATGCTCTCAGCACTGAGAATTAGCAAATGTGACCTTCTGTGACACAGGTCTTCTCATATGCAGAGTGGGCAAGTGTGATTCTAAATGTAGGTCTTGTGGCTTGTAATCAGACACAGAATAGCACACCAGGCAGCAGAGAGGGCCAGCCCCAGAGAAGCATTTTTAACAAGACTCTGTTCAGTGGCCTCTAGAAGTCAACAGAAAATTATTTATTGAGACTCCCTTTCCCAGGCTAATGTCCTTGGGACTGCAAATGGTGTGTTTTTGAAAATGGCTTTCTGGAAGCATGACTTGATTTCTAAACACACTGTAGAGAAGTGTCTGCAAAACACAGCAGCTGAAATTAAAGTTCAACTCCAGCATTCAGAATCTGAGGCAGTGCAAAGGAAAAAGATCAAAGGGCCATCAATAAACCATATTCATTCTAGGTGGGTGTCACAAAATAGATTTTTGTGGCCTCTTCAGAATTGGATTTTAGCTGCAGTTTGCAGACATATGGCTAACCTGTCCCCCAGCTGGAAAGGTGAGAGGTCATGGGTCACATCCTCACTGGTGTGTATTGGAGTAGCTTGACTGGAGTTCAAGGACTCTGCACTGATTTATATCAGCTGAGATTCTGGCCCCACTAGAGCTATGGTACTCAGTTTTAACCTTTCCTTTCTGACTGCATCTGCAGGGACGGAAGCCAGTGGGGCAAATGTTTGATTCAGTAAGTGAGATGAGTATAGGCTGCATTACGTACGCTGATTCAGCAGACCTAATAGTTGTGCTTGGTGCTGGATGTCATAGAGGAGAGATTTCGTGTGTGTTACAAAGGCATTGCAAATAAATTGTGGTTCACGTTTTCCTCCAAAGCCCCGAATACTTGTATCACTTTGACGTGAATCCCCATCTTGACACACTCGCATGTGCCCTCTTAAGTGCACGTCTTCCACATTTCTGCATGCTACGTATGGAATAATCCATATTGTATCAGTCCATCAGGGCCCTAGACGGATCCTTTACCTGGGAAAGAAGTTTGAAATAGTGACTGCAACCCATTTCTTTGCTGTGTATTTGCCTGCATTGCTCCTGCAGCTCATAAACTTCATCCTAGATGTGAACCATCTAGGTCTAAGGAAATAATGGGAGGTTCATGTTACTTAAATCAGTGAGATTTACTGGGCCTGGGCGCTGAGCCTTAAAGATGTAGATCCAGAGAGTGATAGTTGGGAGAGTGAGATTTGTTGGTTTCCGTCTCCCGCCTCCCTAAATGTTCCTGACAATTTTGTCTGTCATCTCGTGAGTTTCTTGGGAGGAAAATAAGTAACTACTTGTCTCCTTGAAAGAAGAGGCAAGGAGACAAACAATATTTATATTGATCCCATGCTTGTAATTACAGCTTGTTCTAAATCTTGTGAAATGTCAGAAACAATCAAGGAAACAGACATGAACCTTAGAAGAACAGCGAGGGTGGGCAGTGGGGAATATGCCTTTTGCCCAGTATGGCAATCTAAAATCAAGCCGCAGGATTGCTAACCATGTCAAGCCCAGTGTTTATGTTAGATAGTGACTCAGGCCCCAATTCAGGACTGCATTCCTTTTTTTGGGGCAGAATTTAACCAAGAGATAAAGTCCCATAGGTGCTGTCTTGTATAGAGATGGGCTTAAACATTATCTGCTTCCCTGACACAGGGTCTGAGTTTGGAATTTTACACATATTCTACCCTTGATACTAGTGCCATTTGAAAAGCTCTGCCTCCAATAACTGCATGGCTCATTTTCACATTAGAGCACGTTTGTTTAGCATTACTTCTGGGCTGGGAGATCAGACAAAAGCTGGTCTAGTGTAAGAGAGGACTGAACTGAAGCATGCAGGCTCCCTGGGTAATTGCAATTCTGCAGGTGTTGCTCGAGTCAGTTAATAGATTTCCCCAGGTTCTCTGTGCCAGGTGAAAATTTCCCATTAAGGGGAATTTATTCCATTTCCTTTTATCATTTATTATTGAAGACGAAGCGTGAGTGGATGGCGTTTCAAAGATGACAGGGTAGAATTTTAAACAAAAACAACAACAGAAAATTCACACTGGAAGCTCAAAAGAGAGTGAGAATGGACAAAGGCTCATATAGTTTATAAACTGCAAAATACACAGGAGATTTAGCTTTGTGGGAAGAGAGCTGCGCTGCCTAACCATTAAATGATTATGGCAGTGTGTAAAAAGTCTGATTGTCTGGTATGAAGCTCTAAAACTTCAAACTATCGTTTGGTGAAAAAGGCTACTGGGAAAGAGAATGTTATAAAAGGCTAGAATCCGTGCCACTTCATCTTTTGTTGTTTCGGGCTTGGTTACAAAATGGTGAGGACGTTTAATCTTTGGAAGATTTTTTTGCCCTTGATCTATGTAATAAGAAAACGTCTAGGTAAAAAGGAAAGCCAGGAAGTCCCATTGGTGAGTGATCAGATTGGGAGTTAGCCAGCCTACCTGCATTTTCTATCTTCTTCCGGTTTTAACTCACTGTAGGGTCTTCGCCAAATCACTTGGGGTTTCCAAAGTGCTCAGCATTGGCCTAACTCTGCTCCCATTGACTTCAGTCAGTGATTGGATAGTGCAGGATAGAGTTTTCCAGGCCTTGGCTACACTGGTGCTTTACAGCGCTGCAACTTGCTCGCTCAGGGGTGTGAAAAAAACACCCCCTTGAGCGCTGCAAGATACAGTGCTGTAAAGCACCAGTGTAAACAGTGCTGCAACGCTGGGAGCACAGCTCCCAGCACTGCAAGCTAATCCCCATGAGGAGGTGGAGTACGTGCAGCACTGGGAGAGCTCTCTCCCAGCGCTGGCACCGCGACCACACTCACACTTCAAAGCGCTCCTGCGGCAGCGCTTTGAAGTTTCGAGTGTAGCCAAGCCCCCAGTGAGGGACTGGGAGGAGAGTAAGGTGAAGTTGAGCACTTTGGAAAACCACATCCTTAATTTGTCTGTGCCTCTTTGTCACCATCTGTTATATGGGTATGATATGACTAACCCATCTTTGCCAAGCTCTTTGAAATCCTCAAATGAAATTTCATTTATAAGTGCTAAGCATTATTTTTATTAAAACTTAATCTATCTAAACATAACTGTGTCTGTCTGGCTTAGAGATGAATACAGTCTGCAAAATGTGGATCCAGATCTGGGTTTCCAACTACCTAAAGTTCTGAGCAGTTTGGATTCAGGGTCCAGTTCAACCCATTTTAAAGGCAGTGGGCTAGATCCTCAGCTGGTGTGACAGAATCTAGCTTAGGGGCTGTTTGCAAAGTTCTCATCTGGACCCAAATTTCAAACACTTCCCAATATTTGGGGGTGTGTGTGAGTGTTTTAACTCAGGGAATTAGCTCATGCCCATTTTTACGGTAAAATTTTGGCCCCATTGAAGTCAGTGGCAAAACTTCTATTAACTTGACTGATGTGAGAATTTCACCCATCTCTCTCTGTATGCACTTACTGCACATCTTCTCCTTTGTATGTTACATACATTCAATAAAGCATGAAGACATGAGAAAACACTGCATTCTTTCTGCCTTGTGGAACACACTCTTTGATATAAGGCTCCCATGGTATCTTGCTTATTAACGACACTGAAATCCCTTTTCATTGCTATTCCCCGGCAGTGCTACCTCTTCGTAGCACCCCAAAATGGTGCACCAAAGATGATAAGAAAAGATACTATTTCATTCCCCACAGGTACGGTAAATTAGCTATTCACTCTTGTCATCCCATGCAAAATAGTCATCTTCTTGTTTGATGACTAAGAGTTCAAACCTTGTCTAAGTCACTTGCCCAGGGCTAATGAGTTATGTCTTCAGATTTACAGGCTTTTTGGGGGGTATAATGATGATGAGATATAAAAAAAGCTGAACTGAAGCAAGCTGCAAATGAAGGCAATTTTCTTTCTGTGTCAGTAATCAAATGGCAGCCAGCCCCGTGTCTTCGGGAGACAGCAGAGAGAGCATGCAGCAACCAGCTCATTTTCTTGGGGTCAGGTCTACTCACTCATACTTAGGTAACACAGAATTTAAGAGATGAATCAAACTCAGCTGTGTTCTCGCTAATTGCTAGTGAGGCCAGGCGTCTGTTTTGCCAGAGAAGAGACAGACGCTGTTGGCCCTCTTCCCTTCTGGGAAAGCAGTAGAGCCTTGCATGTCTGTACTACTTCATGGGCACGTGAAATATTAAGCTACTGCCCCAAGAATTTTTGTTTGCCTACACACAAATGGGCATCATGCCTACATCCAGCAGTGTCATATTCAGATCTCGCTGTATGACCTGCCCTTCTGCTGAAAGCAGTGGGGAATCTTAGAAAACGGAACTAGCCCAAAGTGAGCTGATGAGTATTGCCCTGGAGAGGGAAGACAATTGAGGAGAAATTGGACCTTAATAAATCCACTGAGATGCTGCAGCGATGGGTCATTCCCTGGGAATTATCTATGCATATGGGACCAACTCCAAACCCAGTAAAGTCAATGGGAGTCTTTGCATTAACATCAGTGGATGTGGGATCAGGCCCTTTGTCTCTCGACACTAGGGCCTGGTCTACAGTGAGGCGGGGGGATTGATCTAAGATACGCAACTTCAGCTATGAGAATGGCGTAGCTGAAGTCGATGTATCTTAGATTGACTTAGAATTACTTACTTTGTGTCCTCGCGGCACGGGATCAATGGCCGCTGCTCTCCTGTCGACTCTGCTTCCGCCTCTCGCCATGGTGGAGTTCCGGAGTCGACAGCAGAGCGATTGGGGATCGATTTATCACATCTACACTAGAGGCGATAAATAGAGCCCCGAGAGATCGATCACTACCCACCGATCCAGTGGGTAGTGTAGACGTACCCCTTAGGAGACAGCAGTGTTCTACAGTGAGAATTAAGGAAAGGATTATTAGCAGACTTTGAAGGATATAAGGTGTTATTCCTGCGCTCAGCCCTCTGCCAGCAAGACAGAGCCCCCAAGCTCTACTTTCACTATGGAATGAATTTCTCACTGTAATGCTAATGTGTAGCATTTATATCACACAGTTCATCTTTTAAAAACTATGCAAATATCAACTAGCCAATCCCAATTCCCTTATGAGACAGGTATGTCATATTATCACCACATTGCAGATGGGAAACTGAGGAAGTGAGATGTGGCTTTGGGCAAGTCACAAAGGGAGTAAGGCCCATATCTTTAAAGGCATATAGGTTCCAAACTCTCATTGAAATACTTAAGTGTCTGATCAGGGATTAGAATCCAAACCATGGGTCTTGACTCTCATGTGACTTGCACCTGTTTTTTTATCAGTCAGACTTCAATGGAGTGAATTGAGCGGCTTGTTATTTAAACCGGCATGAGTGACAAATCCAATCCAATGTCTTTCTGCTTCCTGAAACGTTCCAGTAAATGAGACTTCCCCCTTCTTTTCCCCCTCAGATTACACAGTGATATTTAGTTAAAAATACCACAAAGCCAAGGACATAATTCAAAAGCTCTGATTTAGGAAAATAGCTTATTTGTTAATCATTTCCTCTTTCCTGATTCAGTGCTTGCTTGCATATAAAATATTGATTTATAGGGCAAGCAAGGATGCTTTTGGCAATGAAGATGGAAACAGAAGCGGTGACAAAAGTATGTAGGATTTTTTATGGTTTGCAAAAGCTTAGCTTAGAAAAGGTAGCTTAGATACCAGAGAGAGAGACAGAAGCTTTACCATAGCAGTAGGTAGAGGCAAAGAAAGAAACATAAGCTGATAGAGGAGGGGTAAAAATGAGAATGGAGATTGAAAATGGAAAAAGATATCTGACAAGACACATTCAGTTCAGCTGGGGATGTGCAGAGATGGCCAGAGCATAGGGGACTTGGTGAAGGTACCAAAATATGTGATGTCTGAAAAGAGAAGAAATGGAAAGAAAAGAATTAAGCCTAGAGGATGCTGAGAAATCTTGTTGAAATTAAATATGAAATAATGAATGGGATAGAGAAGCTAAATTGGGTATGCCTCTTTATCATCTTTAATAATGCAAGAAGGAAGGGAAGTTCAGTGAAAGGGAACACATTTGAAATTGATAGAAGAAAATGTTTACCTCAGCATATAAGCCTGTGGAACTCATGGCCACTTGACAGCACGGAGGCTAAATGTTTAGCTAAGGACTCACCATTTATGTAGGATCAGTGATTATTTAAAGGTATATAGACTGTCATGCTTCAGGGTATAAATCAATCATGGACAGATGGGGTTAGGAGAAAATTCCACTGGTAAGTAGGTTATACCATAACTGCCTCCTTCAAGGTTCTTGAATGTTCTTCTTGATCATCAGATGCTGGCCACTGTCAGAGACAGGACTCTGGGCTAGACAGACTTTGGGTCTGACGCAGTCTGGTAATTCCTATGTTTTTAAATTGACAATGAGAGAAAAAGGAATAACAAAGTGAAGTTGGGGGTAGAATGGAATATGGGTGGGAGAGTTTGGATACTCTGAACCTGAAGATGGGGAACAGGCAACTGTGAGATATCTGTTCAGTTAATATTGTGCTGGACTGGCTTTGTGTTGTCTGAGTATGATGTGGTCCTCCAGTGGCTTACCTACTGACAGGATGAGGCCTATTAGGAGAAGCTAGGGGAGCTGTCCTTAGGCACAGAATGGTGATTTTGCAGCTGAAAGAAAAGAGCTAGAATCCCAGTGCCCCAGATGTGTGTATATGCTTTATCGAGTAGTTGTCTGCAGGGGACATACAGAGGTAGTCTCTTGTGTGTAGGACAAGCATTTGATGGCTTAGGGTTAGCTAAGCCCATCTCTTCTCCTTCTTCCTCCTACACACATGCTCTGACAGCAGCCATCTCCGAGTACCACATGGCAGACACAGATTCACACATGCTCATCTTTTACCGTCATGGACTGTATATGTCTTATATTTAATCCCAGTGAGTCAATTCCAGAAGAAACAATGAGGAGGGCCAAACAGATCGGCTTCTCGGATAAGCAGATTGGGAAATGCCTTGGAGTAACCGAGGCCCAGAGCCGGGAGCTGAGGCTGAAGAAGAACATAAAACCTTCAGTGAAACAGGTACAGTATGAAGCATGTCTGCCATGGCAGCACTGCTGTTGGGTTGAGGTTTGGGGACCTGTGGTGATGGAGGAGACACGTGGTTAATGGGCTGGTAGGAAAGCAAGCTCCATTGAAGTCAAGAGGAGTTTGGCATTGACTTTAATGGAGCCAAGATTTTACCTTTCCTTCTTATTTCCTGCCAGCTCTTAGTCCCATTCTGCAGCCCTTAATGAAGCAACTGGCAACAGTGGAAGGAAAGTGAGAATGCACTTCCTTTCTCAGCCCCCAAAGAGAGACACACTTCTTCTGAGTGGCCTGGACTGAAACCTTGCCAGATAGCTGCAGTGAAAGGCTGAAAGCACCAATGCTAACCCACGGCCTTGTGACCATGAAAAGTATAGCTAGCTTGTTCGCTCTTGGTAGTAACTTTTTAGGGGGTAATGCTTTATTTTAAGTTTCCCATCATTATGGGTTCATTTGGTATTCATTGTGATGGCACTGAACATAATGAGCTCATCTGGTATTCATGACGATGTCGTAAGTGCTTTCATAGGTGTTCCATTGTCATTTTGCCTTTTGCTTAAGGGATGCTGATACTGAAGTGCTGGCAGCTGGTTTTTGTCCTTAGGAAAAAAATCATTGACTGTTCTTGAAAGTGGTTGGAGGGCCCATCTGTATCCTTAGGCCCAATTCCAGATGCCAAATATCCTTTTGCTCCCCAGCTGGTGTTTTCCTTTCTTGTTCTCGCCTGGCCTATGCACACTTGCCAAGCCTTGCAATATATTCCATAATAATAGTAATGAATGGCAGACACTTACATGGTGCTAATACCATACAGTCATATTATTCATTCCTCATTAGTGTTTGGGCATCCGATGGGTATTCATAAAAATGTTTGGTAATCCAGAAAGTTTCTTGAGTTTTAGCATGGAAAATTCATATGGGCGGTGCTTTATTGGTATTTCCTGTTCATTGTGCTCCTGTTTCAGCTATCCATTCTGGGAGCTGTAACGACAGCACATGACTTAATGATGGCCAACCACATGCTATGTAGAATGAGAGGGAAACAGTTGATGGAAATAGTTTGTGAACCAGCCACAGTCTGAATATGATTCCTTCAGGCTGTCTGGTGAATAGCTACGTGCAAGAAATACATTGGAAGAAAATCAGTATGGTTCATATACCATTCACTAACCACGGGAGGGGCTACATTATAACAACTGCAAGTGAATATTTCTACCATCTGTAGTCATGATGATCCTCAAGAACAGTGTGTGTGTGCTGACTGTGGAAGTGAGAGTGACTAATTCTTTCAGAGGCAGCTGGCAGGTCAGCAATAAGAACAGAAAAGCACCCCAAGGTCCCTGGTGAACTTGGTGAGGGAAGTTTGAGCTCATTGGAGCCTCAGAAATGGAGAACTACTACTAGTGGAGGGTGTGTCAGGATAAGGGGAACTGGGATGAGGGGGCCAGTGTTCTGTGGGGGTTGCTGTCGATTGGACACCAGCGGAACAGGAAGGGGAGTTAGGCTGGATGCAATGCGCAGGGTTTAATAAAGTGTCCCACTTAACCTGCATATAGCTTCAGTCTGTGCTAATGAAATAGATGGCAGCACAAGATTCACCCATGGAGGAGAAGTAAAGATAGTTAGAAGGAGAGGGGCATGCAGAGGGAAGAGAGGATGGATTTACCATGGAAAATGTCTCTGGACCATGATTCCTTTCCCTAAAGGAGCTTGGCAGCGTGAATGCATAGGCAGCGTGGGAGGAGAGCTGAAGCTGGAACTTGGAGGTAGCAGTGTGAGAGGGAAACAAAGGAGTCTGATGTGGAGGAGAGGATTGGCTTGAAAGGGTAGGGACATGAAGGAAGGAGGTCAGACAGTGTCAGAGCTGCTAGATTACGTTCTCTTTCTGCGAGAGAGTGGCTGGAAAGCAGCGAGAGAGTGGCTGATAGAAATGCAAAATGAGAAAAACGAAAAAAACCTTGCACCTGTTGATTCATAATTCCCTCCCTTTACAGATTGACACGCTGGCAGCAGAATACCCTGCAATAACGAACTACCTCTACGTCACATACAATGGGCAGGTAGGTGCTGTGAAATGCTGCAGTATAGCTGCAGCATATTGTAATGTCTCTCTCTCTTCCATGATTAGACTCTAGAGACCTTTCAGCTAATTCTCATTTTCTATAGCTGGTAATTGTTTCAGATGGCATTATGCATAGTCTCATTTGAGAAGTGCTGGAACATTCTTCTCCCTAAACATTTACTCGATGCATTTATAAGAAGGTTCTCTACTGACAGCACTTGAATCCTCTCACTGCAGAATGGGCATAGTGTGCGCCCCAGCAGTGACAGCTTCCCCTCAATGCCCCACCAATGTGTCTCAAAGCTTATATCCTCTGCTGGTGAGTGGATACCATATCTTATTATCCAGGGGCTATTCAATCTTTGGCTTCTCTGCTGAATCTGCCAACCAGGGGGCCATCAGGGGCCATGGCGCTGGCTGTTTTGTGATGCAGACAACTCATCCTGGAGAAATTAGGACCACCAAACCATTGGCCACTGAATATCCTGCATGATGGAAATCTTTATGAAAACTTTGGGCTATTCATAGCTACCCTGGCTTTACTCGGTCATGTAACTGTTAGGAAAATACCAAAGGAAACTTTGGCTCTCTACTAGTCTGGACTGTGACTGCAATGTGCTGTGAACGCTTGCAGACAAATAGAATACATCAAGTCATTCTGTCAAACCAGCATAACCCTTTCCTCATTAACTGTCTTATTTTTCACTTCCTCATCTTCCACTGAAGACTTTATCCCCTTGCACCTCCTGAGAGGATTTTCTCTTCCTCCTTCTCCCTCAAGTTTCCTCCTTGTAGCCAGTGAGTGAAAGGTCATGCACAGACATAAACTTGGGTCTCTTGAGCTGTAGCATTGAGTGCTAACCACAGGTGCTCTTGGCTGGCCACAGGATAGGAAGGTTCTCTTACTGTTGTTTTGTTGTATGGTGCCTCCTGTGGGGCTTCTTCCTGCACTCCTGAGTCACCTTTTCAGGCTGTTAGCAGCAAATCATTATAATTTAAGAAAGAATCCTACACTGAATAATGGGACTGACATTTGTTCTTCCAAACCTGTATAGATCCACAGCAACCATAATACTTAAGGCCAGTAGAATCTGAGGGCCTCGTCCCACTGATATATAACTCCACTGACTTGAATGGAGTTTTTCCTAATTTACGCTGCAGTAAATGAGATCAGACTTGAGCCCTGGGTGTCTTGCTTTTGGGTATGGGCTGAGCATTAGAAATGGTTTGTTCTCAGAAACACAGAGTAAGGGCTGCTGGGTATAGCTCCTCATGACTTCTCTCCCTTCCTCCTTAGGAGAATGATGTAAAATTTGATGACCATGGAATGATGGTGTTGGGCTGTGGACCGTATCACATAGGTAAATCTGTCTTCCTTCTACCCTAAAGCTGTCCTGGGAATTCTTGTGGTTCATTTGATACTTTTTTCACATGGTAACAAAACTTGCAAGGACACAGTATATAGCATGTGAATTCCAAATACAGAGCTTGCCTTTTCCATTTGCTTGGGGACTTCATTTCATGCCCTGGAAATAAAAAAGGAGCCTTCTTGTTACTGTTCAGCTGAAACCAGATCATAACACCTATCAGTGATTTCCATGGAGATGTTTTTTATTTCTTCTTTGCAGCTAACATTAAGGCTCTTGGAATTTAGTATCTTGTATCCAGATTCATTGCTGTTACACCTAGGATAGTTTGAATGCATGTGCGCCAGCTGATAAATCCTTATTTACGTTGATGATAATATATGGTTATGTTCAGCCCCTTCTTGTTTGGAGGATTAAGTGTACTGTTTCAGTTGACCACTGTGATAATAAAAGGAAAATACTTGTTTTTTGTAATTCTTTGAGCTGGGCCAATAGCTTGCAGTGAGTAATCTGGTAATTTTCACCACTTCTGTTGATGAATTGTCCCCAGACACCTTGCAAATATTAACAATTATTCACTATTCCAAAATATTTGCAGTGCAATGTCTGGTCTATAAGCCATTCCCAAGAAGTTTACTGAAAGTTGTCGATATTTGAAATTTAGACTATGTTGATTAGTTTTGTTCGGACATGCCAGTCACATGGTATGTTTCAGGTCTCTGATTCAAGGATCATAGCTCTTCAAATCAGGTTTGCAGTGTGAATATTCAGATGAATGAAATCAGAATTAATTCCCCAGGAATATTCTCTTTTATTTGCTGTATCTGTGAGCATTCCTGCCAGTAAACATACTAGCAGAAAGTAAACACAAAAGGGCTGCAATGTTGTTGAACAATTCAAGCAAATATTTGAGGAAACTATTTTGCAGTATTCACCTAGAACTAGTAATTATTTTGGACAAAGAGCATGGGTCTGACCTTGATCCGGTATATTTTGTCATTTCGAGAAAAGCCTGGCCACCTCCAGTAAAAGCAAAGAAGCTTAAAGCATGGTGGGGTGCAGGAATGATTGCTTGCACTTCTGAATACCTTTTCCTAGTGCAATGACTGAGGTGGTCGTTTCTTGTTTACTAATCCTTGGAAGGCAGTTTTGCAGTTTCATATGCTGTCCCTCATAAAATCAAAGTGAAGCTGTAATTCAGTGAGGTCCATCTAGCTTTCTCCACGTTCTTGTATTTTCAGGACTAGAACTGATCAAAAAATGGGAAGACCACGTTTGGGAATGTGTCAGAATTGTTTTCATTTCTCTTGATTCAAAATGGACCGATCTTCTGTTTTTTCACAAACAGTTCTACTATATTTGAAATGGAAATTTCAAATCAAAACTTTTGTAAAAATCATTTTAAAATGTTCCCCAAACCCACATTTTCTTACTGACCGCTGGTTTTTAGGTAAACCAGAAACATCGATAATGATTTCAGTGTATTTTTGTATCAAAATATTGGGAAACATTTCTCAGAACATTTTGTGAAAAAAACAAAATATTGATAATGTCAACAATGTTACACAAGAAGTTTGTTTTAAAATAAAGGCCATTTTTGATGGGAAAAAAAACTTTCTGTTCAGAAGCTGTGGACCTGTTCGGTGCAAGATAATTGTGACAACATGCACAATTCAAGAGTCATTGAAAATTACTAGGTTATATTGTGTATTTTAAACAGTGCTCCTAAACTGGGCTGTACTTTTGATTTATCTTGTTGTTATTTTGATAAATATAAGGTGCCAAATTAAGCTATGATGTAAAGTGGCACAAATACATAGTCTCCTGTGAAGTCGATGTCTGCTTATACTAATGTACCTCTTCACGGATGATTATTAGTATTACTAATTGGCTGCAGGCCCTCTGCAGCTGGACATGGCAATTACTGGATGTGCCTGGAATATACGTGCACCCATTCGGCGATTTTCCAGGCTTACATTCAATACACTGAAATGCTGACCACAAATGACGTTCATGTCTCAAAATTGGGCTTCCTGTACCCTGTAAGGACACTTGAATAATTGAAATTCAATTAAAATGGCTGATGACATTTCAGTGACCTCTGCTGGAAAGGTCCATTTCCAATTATGGGATTTTTTCTATACTCAACAGCCCGTAATGAATGAATGAAACATGTAGTACAATCAAGATTCTAGCTCAAGAGGAATGTGGAAATTAATTGTGTGTCAGTCAGTGAGTGACCCTGTATGTTACTAGATATTGTGGAAAGAGCAATTCTGTGCTGTTTGGATTTCATACAGAACTTGTAACACAATTATATATATAAAATAACGGTACAGATAGTTAATGATCATGTAACTCAGGTTGAGTTCAAGCTCTTTTTGAATAGATCATAAGCATAACAATCTAAAGATGTTCCTTAAACTTGAAGCCACATCTTTCTCTGTTTATGATAATCCACATACACGTTGTAGCTCAGAAATGTATGTAACACTAGCTGCTGGACACCAAAGGCATGCTTCTTCATTGACCTGTGTCTTATTTAGTCATTAGCACCCTAGGCCAGAGTTGCTGTAAAATGTTCCCATTCTAGTTTGACTACATAAGGTGCAAGCCAATGGAAAATCAGACCTCCTGTCTGTTAACTAACATGTAAACTAAAAGTGTTCTGCCCTCAAGACCAATGGTTTTCAATCTGTGGTCCGTGGACCTCTGGGGGCCTGCAGGCTATGTTTAAGATTTCCAAAGGGGTATTTTTCAGGGGTCCACAGATAAACAAAAGATTGCAAACCATTGAGCTAGAGGGTAAGAAACAAACATAAACTCTTCTTATCAGTTTGCTTTTCTTTCTAACAGCATTTCTGTAGATATAAGTTTTTCCTCCTCTTTATAGCACTTTTGTACTGTAAGTGAGACTTGCCGGGGCTCGACCCTCCCGGATGAGGAGCGGAGCCACACCGGCCTCGACTTGTCGTCTGCGGGTCTCGGTCTCGGGACTGTCACCCACCGCGCGGGTAGTCAGTCCCTATGGATAGGACCGGGCAGTGGTACAGTCAACGGGGGCCCGGCCCTGGATTCGGGCGGACACCAACACGCAGTTAATTAGGAGCTCAGACCCTCTGCTGCAGGGCTGAGTAACAATACACAGTTATCCCAGCTCCGGCCCTTTGGTTCAGGGCGGGCTGGCAGGAGTGCGGGTCGCTCGGGCCCTTTGGGACAGGGCCGAGCAGTGGCACAGGCAAATGGAGCCCAGCCCTTGGTTCGGGCAGGGCACCAGTTACACAGTTATAGCAGCTCTGGCCCTTTGGAGTAGGGCAGAGCAATGGCAAAGTCAGAGGAGGCCCAGCCCTTGGTTCGGGCGGGGCACCAAACACATTTATAACAGCTCTGGCCCTTTGGAGCAGGGCAGAGCAGTGGCAAAGTCAGAGGGGGCCCAGCCCTTGGTTCGGGCAGGGGCACCAAACACATTTATAACCACTCTGGCCCTTTGGAGCAGGGCAGAGCAGTGGCAAAGTCAGAGGGGGCCCAGCCCTTGGTTCGGGCGGGGCACCAAACACAGTTATAGAGGCTCAGATCCTCTTGCGTCAGGGTTAGGCAAACACACAGTAGGCCTAATGGCGTCCTCAGGCCAGCGGGAGGGGTATTCTGCCACCCGGCTACGGGTGGCAGGGGGAACGCAGGCCCACCCACTCCACTGCGTTCCAGCTCGGGGCCCTAGTAGCGGTGATCACCGCTGCAGGTGGTCAGTGGGGATCCTGACCGCAACACACTGCCATGGGTATCGGGAGGTCTGCAGCCTGACTCGGGTTGGCTGCTCCCGGGCTACTTCCAGTATCCCCCTCCGAGCCTACGTGGTTCGTGGGATCAGCTTCAGGGACGTCCCACCACACCGGCTCCTCCCGGCCAGGGCTGGGCGGCAGGTCTGGCAGCTCTTCTGGGAAGTCCAGCCAGGCCTGTTCCGGGGGGTCCTCGGGGCTGCAACAAGGGCGGGGCGGCTCCAGCCACTCCTTGTCATAGCAGGCGCGGGGTACCTCTGGCAGCTCCTAGTCGTAGCGGGCGCGGGGCAGCTCCGGCAGCTCCTCGTCATAGCGGGCGCGGGGCAGCTCCGGCCACTCCTCGTCATAGCGAGCGCGGGGTAGCTCTGGCAGCTCCTCTTCATAGCGGGCGCAGGGCAGCTCCGGCAGCTCCTCGTCGTAGCGGGCGCGGGGCAGCTCCGGCAGCTCCTCGTCGTAGCGGGCGCGGGGCAGCTCCGGCAGCTCCTCGTCGTAGCGGGCGCGGGGCAGCTCCGGCAGCTCCTCGTCGTAGCGGGCGCGGGGCAGCTCCGGCAGCTCCTCGTCGTAGCGGGCGCGGGGCAGCTCCGGCAGCTCCTCGTCGTAGTGGGGAGGTTCTGGCCAGTCTGGACACCGGCCTGCGGCCTCAGCAGCTTCCCAGTCAGGAGCTCCCGCGGACAGGTCTGCTCCTGATGGTGGCTGGGCTCCAGCTGAGGGCTGAGGGCCAGCTTTTATTCTTCCGGGTCGCCGCTTGACCCTCTGGGGGGCGGGACTTCCGCTTCGAGGCCCCCGCCCCTATGGATGATTGACGGGGCTCGACCCTCCCGGATGAGGAGGGGAGCCACACCGCCTCATTACACACCCCCCCCTTAAGTCCAGCTCCCGCTTGTCGGGGCTGGACGGTTCCATCTCCTCGAGGCGGGATAGGAAGTCCGCGTTGGCATGGTCCTTGCCAGCCCGATGCTAGATGGTGAATGCATAGGGCTGCAAGGCCAAATACCAGCGCATAATGCGGGCGTTATTGTCCTTCATACGCATGAGCCATTGAAGCGGGTGTGGTCTGTGATGAGAGTGAAAGGGGCCCCCAGGAGGAAGAACTGAAGGGCCTCGCAGGCCCACTTTACTGCAAGGGCCTCCTTTTCCACCACAGCGTAGTTCCATTCTCGTGGGAACAGTTTTCGGCTCAGGTACAGTACGGGGTGGTCTCCGTCCCCTTCCTAAGACAAGACTGCTCCTAGGCCGACATCAGATGCATCCGTCTGGAGGATAAATGGTTTGTCAAAATCCGGACTATACAAGACGGGTTCCTGGCACAAGCAGCTTCGGAGCGTTTTAAAGGCTGCCTCAGATTTGGGGGTCCATTGTACCTGTCGCGGGCTATTCTTAGTCAGCAGCCCGGTCAAGGGGGCGGCAATGGACGCAAATTGCGGGATAAACCGCCGGTAATACCCCACGAGTCCCAGGAAGCGTCGTACCTGTCGTTTGTTTGTCGGGGGGGGCACTCTGCGAGGGGGTTTGACTTGCCCCTGCCCGACGGTATAGCTGAGGTAGGTGGTCTCCTGCCAAGCTATCCGGCATTTCTTGGGGTTCGCCGTCAACCCCGCCTCCCTCAGGGTTCTGAGGACCGCCGTGACCTGGTTTAGATGGTCCTCCCAGCGGCGGCTGTAGATCACGACGTCATCTAGGTATGCGGCCACGTACTCTTAATGCAGCTGCAGGAGGTGGTCCATGAGCCGCTGAAAGGTCGCGGGGGCTCCATGGAGCCCGAAGGGCATCCGTGTGAATTGATAGAGCCCCGACGGGGTGGCAAAGGCAGTCTTCTCCTTGGAGGTCTCCTCGAGCGGGATTTGCCAGTAGCCCTTGCTAAGGTCCAGCGTGGCCCAGCAGCTCGTCGACCCGGGGCATCGGGTAGGCATCTAAGCGTGATATGGCGTTGACCTTCCGGAAGTCTATGCAGAACCGACGGGAGCCATCTGGCTTAGGCACCAAGACCACCAGACTGCTCCACTCGCTCCGAGACGGCTCGATGACCCCCAGGGCCAACATGGCCTGGACCTCCTCCTCGATTTCTTGCTGCATTCGATACGGCACTGGCCGGGCGGTTTCTCGGATGACCTTCCCGGGCTTGGTTTGGATCGTGTGGCAGGTTAACGTCATATAGCCCGGTAGCGCCGTGAAGGTTTGCCGGAACGCCCTTAGGAGGCACTGCGCCTGTTTACGTTGCTTGTCTGTCAGGGAACACCCCAACGGGGGCTCCGTCAGGTCCCTCGTTTGGACCACCTCCGGGCCTAGCTCCAAGTCCAGTGGGCATGGGTCAATCAAGAGGCCCTCCCGGTCACGCCATGGCTTCAGCAGGTTGACGTGGTATATCTGTTTCTTCTTCCGGCGGCCTGGTTGGTAAATCTCATAATTAACGGGGCCCACCTTCCGAGTTACCTTGTAGGGGCCCTGCCAACGGGCCAATAATTTCGACTCCTTGGAGGGTAGGAGCAGCAGAATCCGGTCTCCAGGGGCAAACTCTCGTACCTGCGCTTCTTGATTATTACTCCGCTCCTGCCTCTCTTGGGCTACTTTTAGGTTTTCCCGCGCCAAGGTCCCCGCCTGAGTAAGCTGTTCCCGCAGCCGGAGGACATACTGGAGGAGGCCCTGGGTTGGGGAGGCCAACTGCTCCCACATCTCCTTCATTAAATCCAGGAGGCCCCGTGGCCTCCGCCCGTGCAAGAGTTCGAAGGAGGAAAACTTGGTCGACGCCTGGGGAACTTCCCGGATGGTCCCAGTGGCGTAGCTCGTCCGGTGGGAACCGTTTTAGCATGTCCTTAAGGGTCCGATTGAACCGTTCCACCAACCCATCCATCTGGGGGTGATAGACGGAGGTGTGTAGTTGTTTCACCCCCAGGAGTTGGCAGACCTGTTTCAGTAACCGGGAGGTGAAGTTAGTGCCCTGGTCGGTCAGGATTTCTTTAGGCCATCCTAAGCGGGAAAATACCTTCACCAGCTCGCCGGCAATGGTCCGGGCCATGATGCTCCTCAGGGGAATAGCCTCCGGGAACCGGGAGGCATTGTCGACCAGGACCAGGATATACTGGAAACCAGCTGCACTCCGGGGCAGTGGGCCTACCAGGTCCATGGCAACGCGTTCGAACGGCGTTTCAACCAATGGCATGGGGACCAAGGGGGCCTTGGGACCTCGAGGCGGGGCGGCCAACTGACACCCCGGACAGGAATTACAGTATTGCTTTACGTCCCCATCGAGCCCCGGCCAGTAGAACCGCATCCGGATTCGGGCCAGGGTCTTCTCGTGCCCCAGGTGTCCCGCGGCCGGCACGTCGTGGGCCAGGCTCATCACGGCGCGTCGGTGGCAGCAGGGCACGAGAAGTTGCATCCGGGGCTCCCGTGTGCGGGGGTCCCGCTCGACCCGATAAAGTCTGTCCCGCCGGACTGCGTAGCACGGTGAGGGTCAACAACGGATCCATCGACTGCCGCCAGTTGCTCGTAGGCCCGGCTGAGTGTGGGGTCGGCCCGTTGGTCCCGACAGAAGTCCGTGTCAAAGCGAGGTCTGGTGGGGGGGCGTTCTTCCCCCTGACCTTTGGCCTCCGCGTTTCCTGCCCCAACCTCCTCGGCGTCCCCTTCTGTCTCCACTGGGGGCTCCTGGGGCTCGGCCTCAAAGGCCGGTATGGACCGGAGGAGCCCCTCAAAGGCGGGCCAGTCGCGTCCCAGGATCACGGGGTAGGCTAGTCGGGGGGCCAAGCCGACTACCAACGACCGCGTGAGGCCATTGACCATCAAACGGGCCCGGGCACTCGGGTAGGGTCGGACATCCCCGTGGATGCAGTGCAAACGGATGGGCCCCAAACCGGGATCGACCGGTGGTCCCAGAGCCCGGTGGACCAGCGTTTGCCCACAGCCCGAGTCTACTAGGGCCGTTGTGGCACGGTCCCCTACAACCACCGGGACCGTGAGTTTGGGGGGTTGGGGCCATCGGGATCGGCCTTCCCCTGCACAGACCTGCCCAAAAACACACTCCATCTTGGGACAGTCCCGTTGTAAGTGACCGGCCTTCCCACATCCGAAGCAGGGTCCAATTCCTGGGCGTCCGCCCCGGCGGCCGGCGGCTTGAGGGCTTTGGGGAGGGCTTCAACGGGGCCCCCGACAGACCCGCGGGGGCCGAGTGCGGGGCAGGATCCAGGCGTGGGGCCCGGAAGGCCGTTGAGGGGTCCGGCCCGCGGTTCGGGCGCCGCGGCCCAGATGAGGCAGATGCCCTCGTCTCTCCCCGGAGTTGGTCGGGCCCCAGGGTGGGTGGCCGAACGGCGGACCCCATAGAAGCCTCCACGGCCAGGAAGTCCTCCATCAGGGAGGCCGCCGCCTGCAGCGTGGCTGGCCGGTGGCAGAGTAGCCAAGCCCTTTCCCGAGCAGGTAGAATTTGCACAAATTGTTCTAAGACTATCTGCTCGGTCACCTCCTCCGCCGTACGGGTCTCAGGTTGGAGCCAGTGGCAGCAGGCCTCCTTCAAGCCTTGGGCAATCAGCTGGGGCCGGGTGCCTGTCGGGTAGGTCTGGCCCCAAAACCGTTGGCTGAAGGTCTCGGGGCTGACATCCAAGGCGTCCAGGACCGCCGCCTTCACCTAATCGTAGTCCTTGGCCTCTTCCGTCGCCAGCCCGTGATAGGCAAGCTGGGCTGGTCCGGTTAGGTACGGGGCCAAAAGAGTGGCCCATTGGTCGCGGGCCCACCCTGCAACAAGGGCCACGTGCTCGAACGTGACCAAGAAGGCCTCCAGGTCATCCCCCGGCCCCATCTTGGTCAGGTGCAGGGGAACCGGCGGGCGGAAGCCCCTGGCGTCTTCTCCCGTGGCTCCATCGACGGGGCGGGATGCAGGCCCCAGAAGCAGCTGCAGCTGGCCTCCCAGTTGCTGTATCAGCTGCTGCTGGTGCTCCAGCTGAGCGGCATGCAGCTGTTGTTGCTGCTGGAGGTGTGCGGCGTCTCGCTGCTGCTGCTGCTGTTCGAGATGGGCGGCCTGCAGCTGTTGCTGCTGCAGGAGTTGCGCCGCCTGCTGACGCTCCTGGCTCTCCGCCAGCAGCTAGAACAGCCATTCGACTTCCATGTCTCTGGCGACGGAGGGTTGGTCATGCTACCATCCTCCTACCAGCCCCTTCTCACAGGGGCTCGGGTTCAAGCAGTCCCTGATCAGGTGCCAGTTGTAAGCGAGACTCGCCAGGGCCAGGCCTGTTCCAGGGGGTCCTCAGGGCCGCAACAAGGGCGGGGCGGCTCCGGCCACTCCTCGTCGTAGCAGGCGCGGGGCAGCTCCGGCAGCTCCTCGTCGTAGCGGGCGCGGGGCAGCTCCGGCAGCTCCTCATCGTAGCGGGCGCGGGGCAGCTCCGGCAGCTCCTCAGTGTAGCGGGGAGGTTCTGGCCAGTCCGGACACCGGCCTGCGGCCTCAGCAGCTTCCGAGTCAGGAGCTCCCGCAGACAGGTCTGCTCCTGACGGTGGCTGGGCTCCAACTGAGGGCTGAGGGCTGGCTTTTATTCTTCCGGGTCACCGCTTGACCCTCTGTGGGGCAGGACTTCCGCTTCGAGGCCCCACCCCTATGGATGATTGATGGGGCTCGACCCTCCCAGATGAGGATGGGAGCCACACCGCCTCGTTACATGTACTTTATGGAATAAATGACAAATCACAACAAATAGTGTCCAATGAAGTTAGGGACCTCCTAGCTTATGCCTCTTGGTTTAAATGCTGTCCAGACAAAGTGCATGTATTGGAAAGCAGTAGCAGTTGGCTGGTTAAGACAGACAAGTGTATTGCATGCATGCTGTCAGACAGACATGATGGAGGCCTGTCTTCCCAGAGCAGCTGAGCTAATGCACATTATGCTTGAGAACCTATGTTTAAGGGTTCTTACCCTTACCATGCAAGGGCAATTAGATTTCGTGGCCTGACCTGACAAATGATGCTGTTCTTTTCCTTTAAGCCTGGCTGCTATAAGTGTTTGTCTGTGCTCCCTGATGTTACTGCTTCCTTCTCCCTCTTACTCTTCTGCCTCTTCCTCCTGACAGGCAGCAGCGTGGAGTTTGATTGGTGTGCTGTCTCCAGCATCCGCACGCTGCGTCAGCTGGGCCACAAGACTGTTGTGGTGAATTGCAACCCGGAGACAGTGAGCACAGATTTTGATGAGTGTGACAGACTGTACTTTGAGGAGCTGTCATTGGAGAGGATCCTGGATATCTACCAACACGAGGTAAAGAAAAAGAAATCTAAGCAGCAACAACAAAAGCCCCTAATGCAGACCACACTTCTCAAAATTCATCTCCGTGGCTGCTTTGGCTGGGACGCTTTTAGACCTGTTTTGCACACCATTGCTGTTCCTAGCAGACTGCTCGACAATGCAAAATAAATAGTAAGTGATTTTGCAAAGTTGGCATACGGTGCAATGTTTACAAGCAGTTTAATTTGTTGCACAATTTATTGCCCAAATTTTTCTGCTCTTGCAGTTCTGAGTCTTAGCTCCCAAGTCTGCAAGCACTTGGGCACATGCTTAACTTGAAGCACGTGGAATGACTCACGTGCTTAAAGGTAAAGTGAACTGAAGTGCTTGCAGGGTCAGACCTTACAGTGTAGTGGTTACATGCTGGATGATTTCCAAAGGGTGGGGCTGGCGGGTGGCAGGCAGTCAGGCAGTGATGAAGGAGATGGGGAATGCAAATGACAGTCACGTGTGCAGTGAGAGTCGGGCAAATAATATAGTGCAGGGGTTCCAAACCTGGGAGTCACAGGCATGTCTCGGGAGGTTGCAACCACCCTGCCCTTCCCATATTACTAAATAGAGGGGAGGGAGTCCATTTTGCAGTGGGGTCATGTCTAGATGGGGGAGGGATTTGGTGGGATGGAGAAGATCTGGAAAAGGGGAGTCAGTCTCAGTCCCAGTATGGACTTAACCCGGTATGGAAAAGCTTGAGATCCACGGGTACAGTGTTTATATTCCACAGATGTGGACTTCATGGTTGAAATTTTCAAATGAGCCCAGGGGAATTATGCACTGAAGCCTTGTTGAAATTTGGTGGGGGTTGGTTGCCTAACTCCCTTAAGCAACTTTGTGAACCCCAGCCTATGCGATGGCTGTGGTTTATTTTGACATTTTCCTGACTCTCTTTTCAATATGTAACGAGCTGATCTCATCTGTTGTTTTGCAAATGGAAGCAGGTTTCTAAGGATATTATCGTAGCTTGGGCATTTTCTGATGGTACCGCATTAAAAGCAAGAAAAAAGCCAATCAGACTGATAATCCTGTTTACTTGTTCTTGGAAGCCATTCTTGAAAATGCAATCTGTGTCCATCTTCAGAATGGCTTTTCCTGGCAAGGACGGATCCATTTACCTTCTCACTCCTTTCTACTTCCTATAACGTGTTGGTAAAAACACAGACAGTAGTTGAAAAGCATAGATTGTGGACAGACTGTTGCAAATTGTGATTCTGCTTGTCAGACTGCCAGCCCAGTTCTGCTCACTGGACAAGTTTGCATGTGGTTCATCTAAATGAGCATCTAAACTCTCAGTTGCTTAACCAAAACTGAAGCTCTGAACCTTGAGTGTGGGGAAAATTAGTCAGAGAAATAACGCTGATGAAATACAGCACATATTAACGGCGGATCAAAGAGAAGGTAGAGATGGGTGATGAGGGAGAAAATGCTCATTTAAACACAAATAGCTTTAGTAATTAGCAACTAAGGTAAGAAAATTCACATGAAGAGAATAATGGATTTATACTGAAGTCTGGACGTTCGGTGGCACCTGCTGGTGTTGAAGTTGTAGTTTGAACCGAAGCATGAGGTGGAGCTGGGTGTATTGTGTAAAACTCAAACCGCTTCACTGCTCTGACTTCATTATTCGGTTGTTACCATATTTCCTTGTTGTCACTCTCGTCCTAATGAAGTGACTGTAATTAAGTGAAAGAGGGATTCATGGATTCTGGGAAGTGGTGAGAGACAGTTAAAATGGGGTAGATAAAGGATTTACTTATTAGAATTATTTCTTTCATGATGCTGAAGTGTCCAGCTGGGTAACCCTCATTTGCTCTGTATAATTGTCTCTACAGATTTTAAATTGCTTGCTGGTCTAGAGTCTACTGTACAGACTTTAGATTGTGTTCCTTGCAATATCAACCCAGGCTGTTTGATGTTTGCTAGGGAGATGTTAAAACCATTCGGGATAATAGGCAAATATCGGATTATGTTATTGAACATATCCTAATAATGATGAAGATTGAGCCTTGGCTCTTCTCTAGTGCTTTTGCTCAGTAGACCTCAACTGTATTCACAAAGGAGGACAGAGTCCTTATGCCCATTTTACAGATGGGGAAACTGAGGCCCAGAGTGGTGAAGTGCCTTTCCCATCGTCTACCAACAGGGCAGTGACATATAGTGGAATAGAACCCAGGTCTCCTGTAATGCATAGTTTAACATATACCATTTGCTACATTATATTATTTAAAAAAGCAATGGGCCAAATGCTCGCAAATGCCCATTAAAGTCAATGCCTGAGGAAAGATTAAATAAAAATGAGGAAGCAATTTTGCAACACTAAACCTAACTGGTCCTGCAAATACTCACCCTTGTACTTAACTTAAAGTACAGGAATGGTCCCATCGTCTTCTGTCAGGATCCTGGGCAAAAGTAGGCAGGACTAGTGGCAGAAGCTTGGGAGCCAAGACCTGTAGCCAGGGGTCAGAGCCAGTATCAGCGTCAAGAATCAAGCTGAGGGGCCAGGCAGAGTTGGAGTCAGGAGTCAAGCCAAGGGTCAGAGCTGGAGACAGAGTCAGGGATCTGGCTGAGGGTCAATACCAGTTATCAGGGGCCATGCTGGGGTTTTAGGGGTTGATCAGGAGTCAGAATGCAAGTCAGTACTGGGAGCTTGGAAACAGAGAAGCAGGGCAGTTGTAGCTGATAGCTAGAGATCTGCATTGTCGCCTGGGCACTTTTTGGTATGCCCCATGGTCTTCTATTGGATCAAGGAGCCAGATCACTCAGTCAGTCAAGGACCACTCAGTCTTATCACTAGAGGGAAAGCTTCCCGTGGCATGCAACCTCTGTGGATTGTGGGTTGTATGGAAAGGCCAAGTTACAGTGCTTCCAGGCAGTAATGTGGGGATGTTAGTTGCCTGGTAGTTCTACAGGCCTGGATTTAAGTCCTGCCAATCCTTATAGTCTTTGGAGACAACTCTGAACTCTGCCACACACAGTTTTCTGGACCTTTGAGCACAGTGAGAGATTTCAGGGGGACAATTCATGGCCCCAGTGCAAGAAAACACATCCCATGGACTTCACTTACATGTGTTGTCCTGAATAGGGATGGTTTCATGAATCTGGACCCATGCGCTCTGAGTGAAGCCCATGCCAATGTGTTTGTCAGACTGAGGCTTGATCCCAAGTGCTAGTATGCCTGCTCGGGTAGGTAGTCCCACTGACTTCAATGGCACCTCAGGATTCAGTCTATTCTTTCTGTTAAACTAAAGAAAGGGATGAGAGAGGGAGAGCACTGTAGGACTAAGGGAGTGTCTACAGTGCAGCCACAGGGCAGGGAAGCTCTGGCATTGTGCGCTTCAGTGTGTCCCAGCCATGCGCGTTCCAGCTGGGCTCGTTCAATCTCTGGAGTCTGTGCTACCACGGCTTTGCTGCTCCAGTCCCCAAGCAAGCTTGATTAAAGCTAGCTCAGATATGTCTCCATGACCAGCAGTCACACCCCATGACTGGCGTGGAGACATGCCCTAACAGTTACCATTTGGAGTACTGTAATTTACCATGAATGTATGGGATTTTCTATTGAAAATTTAGATAGCAGACAAAGATTTAAAAAAAATATTCCTGCCCCCAGATTTATTGGGTTCTCGTTTCGAGCAGAGCTTCTATCTCTTTTTAATACCTGGCTGTTTAAGGGTCTCTTCCTTTCCTTTTTCAGTTTATTATTCCATATTTTAGATTATTCCAAAGCAATTCATAAAACTAAACGAGGCTCTTTGGTACAGTTTTAATGGTCTACATTTGTTTTCAGGCTCTGTGAAAAAGAGAACCCAACTCTGTTACTAATGGCATTAAAAACAAGGGAGAAATGAAAAGAGAGATTTTATTATAAACAGGATAAAATTTTCATGAAATTATGGAATGAGCACGTACCTTTACAATATGTTCTATCCAAGTTGTTAGTTGGTTCACTTTAGAATTAAAATCTCACTGATGGTAAATTGGTATGTAACAAAGCCCATTGTCTTTCACTCATGTTGGTCTGCAGTACAGTGTTATCCTTAGCTGGCTAGTGCAATATTCTTTTAGTGGCCATAGCTTTTGTAACATATAACAGTATTCGCAGTGACTTATCACTGAGGGTTAACCCCCAGCTCATGCTTCTTATGGGGGTGGAACTCCTATGACCTCTGCTATCTGCTTGGACAGCCCATCTTCTCCACTGCCCTTGAAGTCCAAGATAGCATCCTGTATATGCAGTATTGCATTGTTCTGTTTTTATAGATGAGATGTTTATGCCAGTCCACTAGCCACAAAAGGAGATATGCTGAGTGAGGGCATATCTACATGAGCACTTTCGCGAGGCAAGCTGTGGTGTAAGTCTACTGTGCTCCAGCATACCGCGCGCTAAGTGTGTGTATGGACCCCACTGATGCCCACTATGTCAATGCGCACCAGGAAACTTTGAATGCGCATCAGCAGAGTCCCTACAGATGCCGAGTACCTGGCATGCTGAAGTGCTGTAGATTTATAGCCCAGCTTGCTGCAGAGTAAGTGCTGGTGTAGGCATGCCCTGAGGCTGTTGTACAGAGAAACAGAAAAGAAACAAAAAAGAGAATGTTTGATGCAAGGCTGGATGTTAAACCAAATTTAGGATTAATGAATGTGTGTTTTGATCATGCATTGTAAGCATGGTTTGGCTGGGCGATGAACAGGGGAAATATTGATCCAGTGTCATAGTATGATGATAAGGGACTGCTGTGAAGCTGGAAGTGCTTT
Organism: Gopherus flavomarginatus; assembly: GCF_025201925.1. Classification (NCBI taxonomy): domain Eukaryota; kingdom Metazoa; phylum Chordata; order Testudines; family Testudinidae; genus Gopherus; species Gopherus flavomarginatus. The sequence continues at coordinate 16,649,344 of NC_066626.1, read as the reverse complement.
CTTTTGATTGAGACTATAACCAAGGGCCTTATCACTGCTGGACATTACAGACCCCATGGGACTTTTCATAAGCATGGGGGCGATGAGCTCCAGTGGCTTGGCGAAACCTCAGGTTAGATAATTACAGCCTTTCAACCTACCTTTCCCTTGAGCTGGGTTTCGCGCCGTCTTAAATTTGTGTGTGTCGGTTTCAAAAGCCTTTGATCCCAGAAGTGGCTGCGTGTCAGCTATGGATGACGTGATCTCTATACATAGTTTGCATATTTCTCCGCGTGGATTGTAAAAAGCTCTCATGCCCTTTGAGTTGAAAGGTACTGGGAAAAGGTGCTATATAATGAATCTATATTAGGGGAGGAAATAACCACATTGCAATTAAGCAGATATAAGCAGGGTTTGTATTATTAAAATTCCACTAACATTTTATTACCAATTTGTTTTCAGAGTCCCGTCCACATTTGGCATACAAGGCATCCATCCTCTTTTCCTTTAAATCCCTCATTAAAACATAGTTCTTCGGAAAAGCCCGTCAATGCTCAGTCATGTCAGTAAAAATGCACTTGCCAATTAAAACAGATTTGATACTCTCAGAGCCAGAGCCAATCTCCGGATCATCCTGTGCATTGTGTGTTTGATTTGTTCTCTCTGTCTGATAGAGGGGGTTCAAATATTGCAAAAGAGCGTTTGCAAATGCGTACTTGATTCTAAAGACTTGTGAATTCAGCCATATTTTGGCTGTGAGTCTCCTTAATGTTGAGCTGCTTTACAAAACTCTGGCAGTGTAAACAGCTTGAAATTAGGCCTAAATGTATTTAACTATCCTTCACTATTACATGATGTAAATATAATTTGCACCTACACATTTTTACATGCAATTTCAGGCCCATTATTATTGTGAATATTTTCACAACATTTTTTGTTCCCAGTTTTTAGTATAATGTCTGTTCTATGTACAGAAACCCACATCTGCATGTGAAAAGGGATATTTATATGCAAATAAGCATATTCATTATTCATTATTTGTCATTTATTATTCTCCTGTTTAAAAAGTTCAGGTCACCCGATGAGGAAACAAAAAAATACCAGGGGGATTTCCTGTTGTAACCAACAGTGAATAGCGAAGAGTCAAAGTAGAGAGTTTGCAAATGCCCACTAGTCTGAAATGTTCATGTGTTGAGTACTTGTGAATATTGAATGCATTAGCAGAAATCAGGATTCACTCACTAATGATTTGTGAATGAGGAAAAAAAGGCTAAATTTATCCAAGTAATTTAACCAATTTGATTGATTCTACTGGCTAGTTAGATAGACTGTATTATCATGTGTGTTGTCAAGCACTGAGCATGCTGCTAGTACTTACGAGAGGCTAGATCTGTGCATCTCAACCCTCAGCTAGTGGCCACTTGTGGCCCAATCCTCACCCAGCTGCAGCCCAATCCGCACACAGCTGCAGCCCATGTGACATCCTCAGGGCCATAACTAGGGCAGAGTGGGAGGGGCACCTGTCTCAGATGCAGAGTTGGTGGGTTTGGGGGTGCAAAAATTGGGTGGTGCATGATTGAGCCCAGCAGCATCAGCCCCCGCAGCAGGATCAGGCCCAGCAGATTGGCAGGAGGCCAGGGTGCTCAGTACCCTCCCACTCTGCAAGATCACGGATCCTGTGACCCTGACTTGAGCAGGCTCCCTGGCACTAGGACCGCAGCAGCAGGCAGGCTGAGGTAGCAGAACTGCGGGTGCGAGGGGAAACAGGGAGTTAGGGCTGTGGGGGGCCTGGGGTTCAGGGGGCTAGGGCCTTGAATACTGCATGAAGTTCTGGACTGCCCATCTCAAAAAAGATATAGAAGTGGAAAAAATAGAAAGAAAGGCAACAAAAGTCATGAGGGGTATGAAACAGCTTTCATATGGGGAGAGGTTAAATAGACTGGGACTGTTCAGCTTAGAAAAGAGACAACTAAGGGGGGATATGATAGAGCTCTATAAAATCATGAACGGTGTGGAGGAAAGTGAATAAGGAAGTGGTAATTACTCCGTCACATAACACAAGAACCCAGGGTCACCCAATGGAATTAATAGGCAGCAGGTTTAAAACAAACAAAAGGAAGTATTTCTTCACACAACTTACAACCTGTGGAACTCTGCCAGGGAATGTCATGGAGGCCAAATGTATAACCGGGTTCAAAGAAGAATTAGATAAGTTCATGGAGAATAGGTCCATCAGTGGCTATTAGCCGTGATGCTCAGGGACACAACCCCATGCTCTGGGTGTCCCTAAGCCTCTGACTGCCAGAAGCTGGGACTGGATGACAGGGGATGTATCCAGGGCTGGCGTCAGCGTTTTTGCCGCCCCAAGCAGCAAAAAAAAAAGTCGTATTCGCGATAGGCGGCAGCTCTACTGCCGCTTCTTCTGCAGCGGCAGTTTGGCGGCAGGTCCTTCGCTCCGAGAGGGTGTGATGGCCCCACCGCTGAGTTGCCGCCGAACAACCACATGTGCTGCCCTTCTCTTCATTGGCCACCCCACGCACCTGCTTGCTATGCTGGTGCCTGGAGCCGGCCCTGGATGTATCACCTGATAATTGCCCTGTTCAGTTCATTCCCTCTGAAGCTTCTGGCTCTGGCCGTTGTCGGAAGACAGGATACTGGGTACTTGGACCTTTAGTCTGACCTATTATGGCAGTTCTTATGTTCTTATTCTATAAACTGTGCCAGGTATAGGGGTGATGCAGTTTACTTCTTCCCCAGAGCAGGGAGGAAGCTCAGAGTAGACTGTGACTCTGTGCTTGTCTTCATGAGGAAAAATGACATGTTCTTCTCTCCTGTTAGCTAAGACATGGTAACTAACATGAGGTTAAATCCTAGGGAAGTTAAGGCAGTTTGTAGTTTTACAATGAGTGAGCAGGTTGAGTAAACCCCTCAGCTCCCCCGTAATCTTTGCCTTGACCTGCTAACACATATGAAAGCTACAAACTGCCTTGTCTTCACTGGGATTTGAATTCATGCTAGTGACCACCTGTTGGTGAACACGAGGTAAGAACATGCCTTTTTTCTTAGGGAAGAGGCATTCCGAATCATAGTCTGCTTACTGAGGTGCTCCTGGATCCCAGATATGCACAGCCCCTTGCGCAGGGCAGATTGTAAAGTAGCCTCTTAATGGACCTTGCATATCAACAGCAGGTAACAAATGGTTAAATGGCTTTATCTCTGACCACCCTTTCCCTCTCTCCGCCCTCAGGAATGTGCTGGCTGCATTATCTCTGTTGGAGGGCAAATCCCCAATAACCTGGCAGTGCCATTGTACAAGAACGGAGTTAAAATCATGGGCACTAACCCTATGCAGATTGACCGAGCAGAAGACCGCTCCGTATTCTCAGCTGTTCTGGATGAGCTGAATGTGGCTCAGGCACCCTGGAAGGCAGTTAGCACTTTGGTATGTTGGGACGGGGAGCGTGCAAGGGATGGGTTTTTTAGGACATTTTCCTCGATTGGCATAGCTTACAGGTTCCTTTTGAGTGCTTTAGTGGGCATTGCATCTGGGTTCAGTAAGCACCCTACAACCAACATTTGTGAACTGCTTCATTCCTACTTTCTGCTGTGCTGTTGGATGAATTCTTATATTGCAGCCCTGATCTGGCCAAGTAGTGACCCATGGAGAATGAGAGGATGTTGTTGGAGATGAAGGGGGAAGGTGACTTTATACCACCTTTGTATGTCCCTGATCCTGAGGCCAGGGTCAACTCCCTGGCATAAATTAAAGCAACCACAGGGCTACTCTGACTTACCCTGAGCTGTCTATGCACCCGAAAAATATTGTTAAAGCAACTGAGAATTGCCAGGGAATAAGGACTTCTCAACAATGCCCCTTTTCCCTGAACAAACTTTCTTCACTGAGAGCTGGAGGGGTGACACAGCAGATGCTACGGCAGCGCCAAAGCATTTAAAGATTGCTGCATTTCTGGAGCAACATGAAGAATCCAAAGCAGAGCAGAGGATCCAGCCCTGTAGTTTATCTGGATGGCTTCTTCACAGCCTACTGTGGGATACAATCAGATTTTCTCACAATGGTGTATTTGAGTTAGATTGAGAAGATCTGGAGAAGCAAAACCAAAGAACACCAATTCAATGCAAGCTGTAGACTCATATCTGAGGTTTTACTATTTGCCATTGCAGGTATTTTTTTAAAATATTCACAGTATGTTTTTTTTCCCCTCCAACCCTTTAGAAAGATGCTGTTGAATTTGCAAACTCCGTGGGCTACCCATGTTTGCTGAGACCTTCTTACGTTTTGAGGTAAAGCTTGTCTGACAGTGCAAATCAAGTTGCATGTGCTATCCGCAAATCCCCTTTGAGAAAGGTGACAGGTAGGCTAGTATTCCAGGAGACAGACAGAAACCACTGTGCTGAGTGCAAACATCACAGAGCTTTCAGGCTTAACAAGCAGAGCACCTGCCAGGATGACAAAAGGATCCAAAAAACACTAAACCCCTAGGGCATGGATCAGAGGCAGGACACATCTGTTTGCTTTAATACTTTTCTTTATGCCTTGGGGCCAAAAGCACAAGTCATCTGTGATATTCCATCTGATATTCCTGGAGATCCTTTGGTGCATTCTGTGGAGTGTACCCTTATGGTGGAGAAGGAAGTGGTTTGGCATCTGGAAAAGGGTTAGGGAACATGTATCCTGCCAGAAATGACAGCCTATCCTTGTATACTATCAGCACCTCTGGGATGCAGCTTCTTGCTTGCAAAAGTTCATTTGTGCATGGTCGTGCTTTATGTCCCTATATTTTGGCATCTGCTTGTCTCTAAATAGATATTTTACAACACCAAGCGTTTCCAACAGCTAAACTTTGAAACAAGTTGCATCAGCACACATAGAAGTTCTGAGTGATCACTCTTTGGAGGTGAATGCTGCAAGGAGCTTCTTCACTCCTGAGTGGATAGGAAAAGAGAAGTAATTTGCTGGGCACAATTTGCAAGTCTGAATGGAATGGGAGATGGGTTTCTTTTCATAATAAAAAGAGATAAATATCAAGATGAAGGGGCACAATATTCACTTTGAATGGAACAAAAAATCTTTTTATTAACAAAAATGAGATTTCATGTAGACTATATCTTTTTAGAAGTGTCCTTTAGAATTTAATACAGGATGATCTTTGTATAGAATTTACACCATCCTATCTATTGCTGGGATAGTAAATGCTGTAGAATGGTTAAATCCTACAGAAAGGATGTCATTCTCTGCTAAATTCTCTGAGTTTCTGAGTAAATTCTATATATCCTATTGGTTTCATCCCTATTAAATTCAGTAGAACTTTTCCATTAGGATAGTTGCAGTACGTGCAGTACACACACACCACTCATATAAGTGTAGAGCAACGGTAGAACAGATAGGCATGGAGGAATTCAATATAGAAAAGATCTACTGGCACATATTGTTGCTCTCTTGATTGTATTCCTCAGCTGCTCAATTAAATACAAACAAGAGTCTTAAGATTTGCCAATTAACTTGGAAAACAAAATATTTAACCTTTAGTTTACTTCAGTATTTGCCTTATACACAGTGGGCCAGATCCTCAGCTGGTTTACATCAGAATAACTCCATTGAAATCTGTGAATCTACCCCAGTTACAGAGCTGAGGATCTAACCCAGTAAGAATAGGAGAAAACAAGACAATACTGCAGATACTGAGGTCATTTTATCTATTTATCTTAGGCAAAATTGACAGACTTTTAAGAGCCAGTATTGCAACTCAAATGATAAGGATTTTTTGATGAAATAGCCTTAAAACACCTCTTCTCCAAACTTCCTTGAGAATTATACACTAAAATGAAGGGGAGACTGAGAATTACTGAGCGTGCAACATAGAAAACTCCCAAGCATAACAACTTTACAATTCTTTAAAGTTTAAACAATTGTTTGAAAGAGAGGTGAATAATTTCTCCTTTCTTCCAGTCCCCCCTTCCCTGTATTGTACTATGGATGGTGGGATTTCAAAGAAAAAGTTTTTCAGATAAGGTATTCATGCCCTGATAAGCATTTGGGGAAAGCCATAACGAAACAATTCTCAGCAAAGCACAGCACATTTTTGATGCACTCCTGCTGTCATAAACATCACCAGCCTATGCAGTTCGGGCTCCATGTGACATTGTGGCAGGCAGTCGGTTTAGAAGTATCCCTTTTGATAGTGAACGCATAGCTAACATGCACACACAGAAAAAGATCAGAAGTTAATGGTGAGCTGAGGTGAGAGAGGCTTGGTCCTGAGTGGGAAGCAGTTGCTGAATAGGTATCTCCTAGTACATAAAAAGAGTTTTGCTAACCCTTTAAAACGTTGTATCAGAAAGGGGATCTTTGGGGAGGGTTATGCTATACAACCACACTTCTTTTTTGATTCTTCACTCAAGCACTGTTTTTCCTCCAGTGTTTTCTTGAGGTCACTCAGCTTGTTGGGTAAGTACAATAGAGATTTGCTTTGGAGACCAACTCTTCCTTTCCTCCAGCCAAAAGGGGAGCAAGTGGTTTGAATCAGGGCTATGCTTGGATAGTCTGTAAGAGTCAAGTATTCTGAGAGCGAACACTCTGATATCTAGTTTGCTTGGCTGCTTTGAACTACAAAGGAAGCTGACCTGTTCCATTTTATTTGATCTCTTTTCTCTCAGCGGGTCTGCAATGAACGTGGTGTTCACAGAAGAGGAGATGAAGAAGTTCTTAGCAGAAGCCACCAGAGTCTCCCAGGTAACAGCCTTTGCCCTATCTGTGCCTTTACATCTCTTTTCATTCATTATGCTCATTTCACTTGTACTTCCTTCTTCCCTGTCTCTTCCCATGCAGCCTCTTCCCAGCTGTTTCCTTCCTCCTTTGCGAATGAGGCAATTTAAACATAGTTGATGGCACTTGCCCCTTCGCTCCCTTCCCTAAGGGGCAGATTCTGATCATCTGTCGACTGAATAGTAACTTACTCTGCCAGTAGCCTCACTGATGCCCGTGAGGCCATTCATGGAATACGGTACTACTCCATGTATATAGGGATCTGGCCCTTATGGAGGTTGGGCACCAAGGTCAAGTGCAAATAGCCATTTATGGTTGGTGCATAAGGAGCCATTATTTAGAGGCTTGCCTTTGTTACCTATGCTAAGCATAATATATTGGGGCTAGTACCCATCCAAGGTAGTTATTAGTGAGAGGTGGCTGCAATTTTGATCTTATCTTTTTCTTTTTGATATCTAAATCCTGTCACTTGGCATCTGTCCACAACTTGGATTTTAAACTGACATCTCATCTACTATTGATTTTTTTTAATTCCGTTCCTTTAAATGCATAAAACTTTGTAAAGTTTCATGGTGACATTTAACGTCTTCCCATCTCATGTTGTGTATTCTTTTCTTGTGGCACAAGGCAAGTGCTGCTCTCTGCTTAATATATTTATCCTTTGGGATCATCGATCCATAGGGCTTACAATGCAGAAGATGAAAGCTGTTTTTTTTCCTTTTAAATGCTTTCAAAAGTTAGTTTGGGGTAATTGTTTTTTTAATACAGGGAAGAGTTTGATCTCATGTTGGTGAAATTTAGAGGGAGCAGAAAAGTGAAATGAGAGTTATTTCCAAGAGCAGCATACAGCAGGATCTAGCAAACAAAATCCAAGAAATCTGCTTGCTTTGCTCAATTATTTGTTCTGCTGAGTTTCAGCGTGCCTGACACAATCAGTGTTAATATACAATAGATATTTGGGAGGTTGAGTAAGGAGAAGGATAGGAACATTAAACACCTGTGAAATATCCAAAGTTCATCACTGTATGGTAGTCCTATTAACAGTCTCTAGGTTTGGTCCTGACTCTTTTCCTGTGTTACTGTGAGTTATTTCCTCTTTCATGTGTGGCTTCTGATCTAAGCAAACCTGCCATGCAATAAACACTTACATCACAAATAACTGGGGGCAAAAAAAGCTGGCAGTAACTCTTCAGTAACGCAGGATTCTGGTACAGATAAAGCTCATTACGTTTTGACAAAGTTAGATATTTTTAAGAGTGATGGAGTTAGGCCTCCAGCAAGGTGAGATGAGACAAGTGATAAGACAGTGCTGGTGATAATACCTTTAAAGAAGAAGAGAAGTCAATACAATAATACATAATAAGAAGAATACCTAGTACATTTTCATCTGTAGGTCTCAAATCACCTTACAAAGCAGGGTGAATATGACTAGCTCCTTTAGAGAAATGAGAAAGTAAGCACCAGCTATTCTGAAGAGCTAAGGGCCAGCACCCACAGCTGGAGACAGATTTTCAACATACTAAGCACCTTTGAGAATAGAGCCCAAGGCCCAACTTTTTAAAGGTATTCAGACATTTGGAGGGCCGAGCTTTGTAACCCCTAACTTGTTTAGGAGCCAAAATCTCATTTTCAAAAGAGAAGATTTAGGCAATTAGGAGCCAAAATTTCATTGTCGATCAAAGGAGCTATGATACTTTGCACCCGCTGAGGCTCTGCTCCTTAGTACACAGAGATTCCTTTGGGAGCTGGGGCTGAAGAATCTTGGCAGTGCTTATTGTATTATATCCATGGGGACAAAGGTGGGGGTTCTCATGCAGTCCCCTGTGGTTGTGATTGAGAGGTGTCACTACACAAATGGTACAGTGACACTTGCTGTAGTCACTGCTAATTGGGCTACTGTGATGTATCTCCAGTGTTTGAGCCTTATGGCCCTCATCCTGCAAAGACTTGGGCTAGCCCTATGCTGGAAACTTTGAATGGAATAACAACATCCCTGAGGGCCTTATTTCATTCAGGGATATAGTATCAGCTGCATCTGCACTAAAAGGGTTTGTTGGTATAGCTAGACCAGCAAAGCTTTTCTAGCATAGACAAGGACACACATGATTGACTTTACACACTGGGAGTTGTCCTGTTACCACACACTATCCAACAAAACCTTTCCAAGCAGGTATGTGGCCAACCAGCATCACAGCTTGGTCTGATGTTTATCCACATCATTTTCCATGTGGTTTTTACTTTTTGCATCAGTTCTTCCACTGAAGAGCCTCATCGGGCACTTAGTATATCAATAAAGTTCTACGAGTAAACTTTCATCCTCCTCAGAAGCAGTGAGAGGAACTGGAATAAAGTAGGTCCTGTGCACACTTAGAAGTGTTGATGAAAAATTACATCAAGACCAAAAGCCACACGATACAATCTTCTAAATTTATGAAGCACTGTAGCTGGTGGCATTGTCCTTTCCTGGGAATTTACTCTCGCTCCAATAAATATAAGGGATTGTATTTTGTAGCGTTTGGACCTGCTATATTTTTTTCCTCAGAGGAGCCTTTTGAGCATCCACAGGCTCTCATTTATTGCATTTTATTCTCTAATAAATAACAGGCAGTTAATAGTGGGTGGGACAAGGAAAATGTTGAGACGTAAAGGTGGCCCAAATGATGCTGCATCAGGAGCTGGAAAGAGCCAGGCTTTGGGAGAAACAGGGGAGGTGCCTTTATCAATCAAAGCCAACAGTACGATTTACGTGTTAAAGGTGATCCCATGTTAGTGTGTACAGCGCAGGTGTGGGGTGCTCTTCCTTTGCTATTCTGCAGTTTGCTCTGTTCTGTTACCATGCCCCTGTCCTGTTTATATGCAAAGCCACTGGGCTGGGCTGTGACCTTGATGTGGATTATTATTATTTACACTTCACTTTACAATAACACCAGAGGCTCTCATTGGCATTGAGGCTCCATTAGGAGACATGGGGTACAGACAGCTAGAAAGACTTCTGTTAATCTATTTTTAGGTGTGTATCTAAACCCCTCCCAGCCTCAGAGGGGTGTTTATCCTCTGAACACCCCTGGGAGGTAAAGCTGTGCTATTATCCCCATTTCACAGATGGCAAATTAAGTGGCTTGCCCAAGGTCACACAGGAAGTCTGTAGCAGAGCAGGGACTTGAAGCCACTCCTCACAAGACCGAGGCTAGTATCCTAACCATTGGACTGTCCCCCCTCTCTGTCCTGCAGGCTCCCTGCCCCAAACTGCTGATGGAAAACTAAGGGTGGGAAAACAAAAAGAGGAAATAGGAGCTGGGGAACGAGGGTATCACTGATAGCAACACATAGTTATGCAGACTAGCTGCATGCATCACTTGATGGTTCTGTATGATTTTATTTTCAATTATTCTATTAGGGGAGTGGTGGAATCCTCAGAGGTTTTTAAGGTCAGGCTTGACAAAGCCCTAGCTGGGATGATTTAGTTGGGAATTGATCCTGCTTTGAGCAGGGGGTTGGACTAGATGACCTCCTGAGGTCCCTTCCAACCCTGATATTCTATGATTCTAATCTATAAGATATGGTTAAACACAGAACTAGAATAGTTATCAGTATTTCCCACTGCCTGTGTACCAAGCCATGAACAGTGGGCAATTTGCTGTAATCATCACAGTAAAATTCAGCTGGACAGATTGGATTATGGACTGATCCAGGGAGGGGATGATACGTGTAGCAGGTGGCATGGAAGAAAGTTGTGGAGATGCTTATGGAAGAAATGGGCGATCCAGTGTGGGAGGAGTGGATCTGTGGAACTGAACCAGTTGGATGAAGGAGGGAAAGAGCTGTGAAAGGCCTTAAAAGAAAGGACAAGACACTTGAATTCAATTCATTAGAGAAGGGGGAGCCAGTGAAGGGATGCAGGGAGGGGAATGACATGGTGACGTGACAGGCAGGGGAGATAATCTTTTTTTGAATGGACATGAGAGGGGCAATGTGTGGGTATTGAGGAGCCCTGGGAGAAGCTACAGTGGCCAAGAGTAGAGGTGGTGGCAGCCTAGACGATAGTGTTGCTGCGTGGACTGTGAGGAAAAGCGAGATCTTGGCAATGTTATGATGCAAGAAGCAGCTTGGATGTGTGGGTAAGAGAAAGGGCAGAGTCAAAGATGACACCTATGTTCCTGTGTCAGAGTGAGATGGAGGGTGGTGGCGTCAGCAGCGGGACCCGGGCTTTGTGCATGTGAGGAGACAGGGAGACAGAGATAGGGAGGCGGTGAAAGGGAGTGAGCTGTCTCATATGGAGCAGGTATGCAGGAAGCCAGGAAGAAGAAGAAAGTGACTGATACGGGCGAGGGGATGTGGTGAGAGCCATGGATGAGTAATGGTGGCCTGTTTAGTGGCAGATCATCAGTGCGGAAACCTAGAAGTTAGGCAGTGCAGTGGATTCAGCCATGGGATGGGAATTAATTGAAATATGTAACTTAACTGAGTGAGCAAACAATCAGTAGTGCAAAGTCCTCAGTTGTGCAGATACCCAGTTATGCTATGGACCAGTAACCCAAACCAGGATGGGGTTATGACATTCTCAGAAAAGGAACATTAATCTTGTAGTTAAGACACAGGTTTGGGTGTCAGGAGCCTGGGGGTGAAATCCTGGGTGCACTGGATGGGAGTGTTGCCAACAACTTCATTGGGTCAGGATTCCATCTCTGGGCTGTATTTCTCTTTCTGCCACAAACTTCCACTTTCACTGTGATGAGTCATGCAGGGCCCAATCCTGCTAAGGGCTCTGCACCTCTTGTGCAGCACTTATCAAGAGACATTCAGCCTGTGCAAGGCTGGCTTCTTCATCAACCTGGGCCTCAGTTTGTTCGCCTCTGAAATGGGGATATTAATACTTCCCTCATGGTGTGGGGCACCCAAGATGTTTCCAGTGGCCAAAGGCAGATCACTCCCTCAGGACCAAAAATGCTTCCACATAAAACTTTTATTTTCTGTCTTGTCCTGGTGACAGGAGCACCCAGTTGTACTCACAAAATTCATCGAGGGAGCCCGAGAGGTGGAAATGGACGCCGTCGCCAAGGCTGGAAAAGTAAGAATTTTGTTTTTTTCCTTATATTTAATTTCTCCTATTTTTTGTTTTATTTTATTCTGTTTTTACGCTGGGGTGTGCAAAGTGTGAGGCACCTGGGTTTGATTAACGCCTTGGTAGAAGATGTGTTTTTTGTGCAGTGGTGCATAGAGATGCTTTGTAACTGAGCTGAATAGGGATGAACTGAAAACAAAACTGCTTTTTCATGGCTATCCAGTCTCCTGAGATTTTCTTGCTTTTCTGCCTCACGAAGATGGCTACCATTTGTCTGCAGTTTTTGTTTTAAGATTTGCTGTTCTTCCTTTTCTCTGTGCCTTTAGTCTTCCTTGTACAGTGAAAGAGTGTGTGAATATATCCAGCATTAGATGACACACATTTCCTATTCAAGGCCTTTGCTTTTCTCTACAGGCTTGTTTAGCATTTCCCTTGGTCTGGCACTCGGTATTCAAACGCGACAGTGCTTCTCACAAGGCCTGATCCAGTGTCTGCTGGAGTCAATAAACAAACTTCTTTTGGGCTTTAAATTGGGACCTAAACAGGAACATAGGATTTACTGAGACAAATCAGACCATTGGTCCATTAAGTCCATTATCCTCCCTCCAGCAATGATGAATACATGCTGCTTCAGAAGGAAGTGAAACAAATCCACAACATAGCCACCCCTGTGTAGAAATGATGCACATGGAGAGGGGTAGGAGGGAATTGCCTCCTCCGGACCACACAGACAACTAGATGATATCCTGAAGCAGGAGATTTGCTTTTCATTAACATTGCTGAAGCTTGCAGTGCTACAGCACAGAAGTTAGTAATGGCCATATTTTCATCCACTAGTCCTTTTTGATGTCCTGCATCAGTAATCGCTCCTGCTAAATTTGCTTTAAGTGCCTGGAAAATTCCATTTTTGTTTTGTTTCCTCATCTCTTTTAATCTCTCCCTATGGGCTTGTTCAGGACTCTTCTTTGTATTGGACCTGGAGGTGAGTATGTAGCTGGGCATGTTAGGCTGGATGATCAATGACTCTTTTCCTTTGCACAGGTTGTCTCACATGCTATCTCTGAGCATGTGGAGGATGCGGGAGTTCACTCTGGAGATGCCACCCTGATGTTGCCCACACAGACTATTAGCCAAGGAGCCTTGGAGAAAGTGAGTGTTTCACTAACATTGAACAGGCAGTTCAGAAAGTAAAGATCCAGAATCACATTTCCTCTTCCTTAGAAGATACTTATGGGTTCAGGAATATTTAAGCAAGTAATGGTATTTAAATTACAAAAATTTCCAGAAACTTGCTCCTCACAATGGTCCATAATATGGAGCTGAGGTATATAAACCCCTCTACTAAACTTGTGGGACATTGTGTATTAGGCTAGGACATGAGACGGTGGCTCCTTTACCAGTTTATTCCAGTGTACTATTGGTACTGATACTGTTGATTTCTGGTGACACAAGTATATTGCTAAATGGCTTTTGGGAAAACCTCAGGCAAAGCACTTGTTTCAAACTTTAAAATACACACTTAGCTGAAACCCAGTATAACATGGGCAGTTATCTTCAGTTGATAAGAAATGTGAACCACTCCCTCCTAAGCTGTAGGGTGTAACATTCACAGAGTCACCATCCAAGATGTAGAGCAGGGGTCAGCAACCTATGGCACGTGTGCTAAAGACGGCACGAGAGCCGATTTTTAATGGCATGCTGCTGCCTGCCATTAAAATATATTACCGGCACGCGAAACCTTAAATTAGAGTGAATAAATGAAGACTCGGCACACCACTTCTGAAAGATTGCCAACCCCTGATGTAGAGATTAAATGTGAGAGACTCCATTTTCATTCCCATCACCTGAAGTGGACATTCTGGCTCTGGATTCCTCAGGCAAATAGGACAGAAATAATCTCCAAAAGATGTTACTGGTTGTGAGGATGATGGAAAAGAGGATATGGTTTAGCAATGAGATAACTCAAAGGGTTAGGAAAGCCACATTTGAGCTGATCTGTTTGTAATAAATAACATTACGCTGCCTATTTTTTGTAGGTGAAAATTATCACCAAAAAGATTGCACGTGCCTTTTCCATCTCTGGCCCATTCAACGTTCAGTTCCTGGTCAGAGGAAACGATGTCTTGGTAAGAACTCCCACCGCTGGTTAGGAGGAGAATATTGAAAGTGGTTTCAGTTTGCGTCCCACCAGTGCTCCCTTTCTCTGTGCTCGCCCCAAAGCAGAGGGGCTAAGCCAATTGCAGCAGCATGCTGTAGTGCATGTGGTGGAGCTGTGCACGTAATACCTGCCTCGTTTGATGGCGTATGGATCTCTGTGCCATTGATATGTCACTCACTGCTTTGTAAAGCACTCCGTGGTGTAGAGTGAGAAAAGAGCTTGTGACAGGGTTGGGACTCACCACCGTGGCACCTCCCGCTGGTGACTCTGGGAATTAGCTCAGTCCAGTGGCACGCCCCCTCCTGGTGGTGTCCCGTGTATCGTCTCGCCCTCGGTTGGAATGTAGACTCGCATTGCTCCCAGTTTGCTGTGTCCTCTTCGAGCCACTGCCCTCCAGCAGTGCCCCTTAGTCCATCCTCACCCCCTTCCGGGGGTGTGTGTGTGTCAATCATATGTCTCTCTGCACCCCAGCCAATGTGGGCAACTGCACCCCCAAAGTCACACCCCTCTTGGCTGGGGGTTGGTGCAGCCCTAGATGGTCACTCCCATCGGCTGGGTGTAAGACAAGGGGGAAGGGGGGACCCTCTAGTGGCAGCCATCCTGCCCTCCTTCTCTCCCTACATCTGTCCATGTCCCTAGGCTTTTCCCCTTCAGCCTCTCCCACCACCTAGGTCCTTCCCCTCAGGGCCTGCAGTCTGGCAGACACTGGGCTGGAGTTCCCTTCTGCTCCCCTGGGCCTGCCCAGCACTGCGCTGTCCCAGCTGCTAGTCTGCCAGCTCTGGAGACAGACCTTCCCCTATCAAAGACCTGGGACAGACTGCCTGCTCCCTCCTTGAGCAGCCTTTTTATAGGGCTGAGCCTGGCCCTGATTGGCTGCCTCCAATCTGGTCCCTGATTGGCTCCCAAAAGTCCCTTTTCTTTTTGGCTGTCTGTCTGCGCAGGCCCACTGCTCTGCTGCAGCTTAAATTCTCAGGGAATGGGGCAACCGCCCCGCTACAGAGCTCCAGGCCTTTAGAAGTGGGCGGACTTGTGCCTGGCCACCTCCTGGGTTTTTCAATGAGATTACAGAGCTCCATCTGCCTTCACTGTGTTGCAATTTGTGGGTGAAGCTGTGAAATTGCTGTCTGTCAGCAAATGTTAGTGTGAGACTGTGCTCAAATCCTACCCAAAAGGATCATTTCCAAATGTGATTTATAGGAATCTGACTCATGCCTCATCTTATAAACTGAGCGTAATCTTGACTTTATCCTTCACCCACTGATCTTTCGCTAGTCTGGATCTTTCTGGGCAGCATGCTAAAAAGCTAAAAGGACAATATGAGTGGATGTGAAAGGGACAAAACAAGTTTGTGGGCCACTAAAAGGTTATCTTTAAATAGTGTGGTATTACTAGCTATTAATAACAGATGTAGTGCAAATGTCTGACCTTTTGCAACCATCATTAATGGGTGCCTTGCTTGCTGTCACTAATGGGGAAAGTCAAGTGAGTTTGTGACTGGAAGGGCAACTGGGAGCTGTGGCATAGCATGGGAGATTTTACTAGATTAGAGTGTTGTTGGTCTGCACAAGATCTGGTTGAACTACTAGTTGGGGAATGGATCTTTCCAGCCCTGTCTGACCTTGTTCTCTTCCCTCTTCTCTTGTGATCTCCTTCTCTTTTCCACCCATCTTTTCTCTTCCTTTGTAGCCGCAGTTCATTCTTGCTGTCTCTCATGTACCCTGATTCCTCCTATACCCTCAAACCCCATGTGAGATTTTGTCATGTGCATGGCCCATCTTTGTTGTTAGCTTTTGTCACTAAACAAATTCCAGCTACGGGTCCAGATGTTCGTTTTCCCAGATGCTTACCCAAACGCACCTTCACTCACAAAAGAAGGACCGTGTGACCATAGAAAGAGCAAAA
This sequence comes from Gopherus flavomarginatus, assembly GCF_025201925.1. Classification (NCBI taxonomy): domain Eukaryota; kingdom Metazoa; phylum Chordata; order Testudines; family Testudinidae; genus Gopherus; species Gopherus flavomarginatus. The sequence goes on along the minus strand of NC_066626.1, from coordinate 16,633,459 downwards.
TAGGCTTTAGTGTTTGTTACTAGCTAATGGTGGTTCCTCCCTTCCCCCGGCTCTAGTCTGGGCACTGATGTATTTGAAACCAAGGCTACAGTGTGGAGAACACAAGGCAAATTTTCAAAGGCGACTGGGGATTGTGGGTGCCTCCGTTCTTGGGTGTCCAACTGGATAGTGCTGAGTACCCGCCCTCTGAAAATCAGACTCCTTTAAGACATATCAAGTGTGCTCCCAATACTCAGAATCTTTGACCACAATTCCCATGACCGCCTGTGCTTCTTTGATGGGAATCTAGAGAGATTTCTCACCAGCTACTGTGAATGCTACCCCAGCAACACTGGAGACTAGCTTCCAGACACCTCCACCTTACACTTTGAATTAGTATTCCAAGGAGGGGCTTTATTTCTTTGCTTAACAAATCTGTGGCACTGAAGTATCTACTCTTTACCTCCTCAGGTGATAGAGTGCAACCTGCGGGCTTCACGCTCCTTCCCCTTTGTGTCCAAGACTATTGGCGTGGACTTCATTGATGTGGCCACAAAGGTGATGATTGGAGAAAAGATCGATGAGTCATCCCTGCCTACACTGGAACGGCCCATTATCCCTTCTGAATATGTTGGGATTAAGGTATGGCTTTATAAAACAATGGGATGAAGGAAGCAGCAGAGAAATTCCACTGGTGGGGGCTGGGAGGGGGCTCCTGTTAATAGGAGTGATGTTATGATCCCATCCCTTCGCTACCTTTAAATTAATAGGAAACAATCCTGCCTGGGAAAGGAGATGGAAATGCAATAGATCTTTTCAATCTTTTATTACAACAATGGTGGTGGGTGGGAATTATACAGTATGAGAAGAATCAAAGAAAATGTTATTCATTGACACAATGGTCTCATAGACATTTGCGAGGTTTGACTGTCATGAGCCATCTTTCAAATTAGCTTCAATCTGGGCTCTGAATGTGCATATCCAAAATTGTATAGCCCAAGTTTAAACCTCTTGCTAGTGCTGTCTGAGGAGTGTGCACAGATCTACGTTCTCAGTGTCTCAAAATTGTATGCCCAAGGATTTAGGAATGGAATTTTGTCTGTTTAAAATAAAAGGCAGGGGGCGTCTCCATTTGAAAATATGACTAATACACTATGGGTGAAATCCTGGCCCCATTGAAGTCAATGGCAAAACTCTCCTTGACTTAAATGGGGCCAAGATTTCACCGTACTTAAGTCTACGCCTGTACACATACCTAAATGATAGGTACTCTAGACATTTTCAGCACACATCAAGAAATAAAATTCTAGTATAATGTGGAAGAGGAGTGCAGACAATCTGCTGGATGTATAAGTAGAAATGTGTCTAAATAGAATATTTTTCAAAGTTCAGAATTTTCAGAACTGTTATCAAGACTTTACATTTTTTGAGCGCATATCTTGTATGTACTTAGATATACAGGGAGTGAATGAAACTTCCTTCTACTAATCTAATGTCCAAAACAAACTGCGCTATCCTACTAGGATATAACGGAGGTCGATGGCTGACTTAGATTAGCCAAGTAGTCACCAAATTGCCATACCATGAAGAAGCTTCACATTTTGTTTTATATCTGTGGTCAAGTTTTCTGAAATTAATGGTTTGGGGTTTTACTAGTTTATCCCATGGATCCTGCAGTGTTGTTAATGAAACTATCCAGGGTTACATCTCTTTCAGGAGCTCTCCGAGATTTGGTCCTGGGAAGCTCTTGCATTGCTGATGTGCTGTGCTTGTTTGGTACTGTTAAATTTAAAGACTTGTTAATAGATTAAAACATTTTGAACTTTGAAAAATATTCTATAAAGACACAATCCTCCTCATACACATCTATATTTTCTGTATGCCTCTGCCACATTTTTATTTCTAGGAACATTTGCATGAAAATGGGATTTTGCTTCTTAAACTGCTCTTAAACGCTCTGAAAAAAGACTGTAAAAATGTTACCTTCTTTCTCAGTAGATCTGCTCCCTGATGTATTCAGAGCCATAGCTTCTTGATTTCGGTGACTGACATATATTTTCGCTGTGTTTCACTGCAGAGCCAGCACAGCTATAAGAGCTGTATAAGCTATATATATAAGAGCAATATAAGAGCTATATTCAGCAGCCCAGGATGCTAGCTGGCAGGGGAGATGAGCAGTCCAGAGTGCTGCCTGTTAGGGAGCCAGCTGCTTGGGCTGCCCAGCTCTCTGGACAGGTGGTTCTTTGGACTGCCCAGCGTCTGGAACTGGCTGCTCAGGTTGGACACCCAGGCAAGCTGCTGTGAAGCCAGGGAAGCTGGAAGCCCAGAAGAGCCCAACTGGGTGATGAGGAGCCTGGAGCCAGGGAGCCCAGGGAGGTGGCTGAGTGAGCGGGCAGGAACCAAGGCAGCTTTCCATGGAAAGTTTAGTCTAAATTGACACAATCCCACAGAAAGTCTTTATTTGAATGAAACAGTATTTCCTGACAGAAAAACGCCCCATCGCAAAAATATCTGACCAGTGCCACTTAGGGTACGTCTACACTACGGGATTATTCCGATTTTACATAAACCGGTTTTGTAAAGCAGATTGTATAAAGTCGAGTGCATGCGGCCACACTAAGCACATTAATTCGGCGGTGTGCGTCCATGGTCCGAGGCTAGCGTCGATTTCCGGAGCGTTGCACTGTGGGTAGCTATTCCATAGCTATCCCATAGTTCCTGCAGTCTCCCCCGCCCCTTGGAATTCTGGATTGAGATCCCAGTGGCTGATGGGGCAAAAATCATTGTCGCGGGTGGTTCTGGGTAAATGTCATCAGTCATTCCTTCCTCCGGGAAAGCAACGGCAGACAATCATTTTGCACCCTTTTTCCCTGGATTGCCCTGGCAGATGCCATAGCATGGCAACCATGGAGCCTGTTTTGCCTTTTGTCACTGTCACCGTATGTGTTCTGGATGCCACTGACAGAGGCGATACTGCAGTGCTACACAGCAGCATTCATTTGCTTTTGCATGATAGCAGAGATGGTTATCAGTCATTCTGTATCATCTGCTGCCATTGTAAATTGGCAATGAGATGACGGTTATCTGTCGTTCTGTACTGTCTGCTGCTATCATGGGTGCCCCTGGCTGAGGTCGGCCAGGGGAGCAAAGGCAAAACTGGGAATGACTCCCCGAGTCAATCCCTCCTTTACGGTGCCTAAAAATAGAGTCAGTCCTGCCTAGAATTTGGGGCAAGTGTACTAGAGAACCAGTGTATCAGAGAACCAGAGAGCACAGCTGCTCCATGTCAGATCCCGCAGAAATGATGAGCTGCATACCATTCACGGGGGGTGCCCCTGCAACAACCCCACTCATTGCTTCCCTCCTCCCCCAAACTTCCTGGGCTACCGTGGCAGTGTCCCCCCCATTTGTGTCATGAAGTTATAAAGAATGCAGGAATAAGAAACAATGACTTGTTAGTGAGATAAAATGAGGGGGAGGCAACCTCCAGCTGCTATGATAGTCCAGGCAGGACATTAAGCGGTGTGGGGGAGAGGAGCCCAGCATCCCACTGGTATGATAGTCCAGGCAGTACAGAATCTTTTCTTTACACATGAAAAGGAGGGGGCTGGATGGAGCTCAGCCCCCAATTGCTATGATGAAGACGGTTACCAGCCATTCTGTACCATCTACTGGGAATGACCGGGAATCATTCCTATTTTTACCCAGGCGCCCCCAGCTGGCCTCACCTGAGGCCAGCCAGGAGCACTCAGCAGCTATCAAGCATATTGTACCGTCTGCCACCGGGGAGGGAAGAGGAGCGGATACTGCTCTTTACTGCTGCAGCATCGCATCTACCAGCAGCATTCAGTACACATAGGGTGACATTAAAAAAAGTCAAAAAATGATTTTTTTCCCTTTTCTTTCACGTGGCAGGGGGAGGGAGTAAATTGACGAGCTATACCCTGAACCACGCCGGACAATGTGTTTGAACCTACAGGCATTGGGGGCTCAGCCGAGAATGCAAATACTTTTCGGAGACTGCTGTGAACTGTGGGATAGCTGGAGTCCTCAATACCCCCTCCCTCCCTCCATGAGCGTCCATTTGATTCTTTGGCTTTCCGTTATGCTAGTCACGCAGCACTGTGTAGCCTGGAGATTTTTTTCAAATGCTTTGGCATTTCGTCTTCTGTAACGGAGCTCTGATAGAACAGATTTGTCTCCCCATACAATGATCAGATACAGTATCTCCCGTACGGTCCAGGCTGGAGCTCTTTTTGGATTTGGGACTGCATCGCCACCCATGCTGATCAGAGCTCCACGCTGGGCAAACAGGAAATGCAATTCAAAAGTTCGCAGGGCTTTTCCTGTCTACCTGGCCAGTGCATCCGAGTACAGATTGCTGTCCAGAGTGGTCACAGTGGTGCACTGTGGGATACCGCCCGGAGGCCAATACCATCGATTTGCGGCCACACTAACCCTAATCCGATATGGTAATACCGATTTTAGCGCTACTCCTCTCTTTGGGGAGGAGTACAGAAACCAATTTAAAGAGCCCTTTATATTGATATAAAGTGCCTTGTAGTGTGGATGGGTGCGGCGTTAAATCGGTTTAACGCTGCTAAAATCGGTTTAAACGCATAGTGTAGACCAGGCCTTAGTGTGTTTCAGAGAGCAGCACATCTGTCTCTTTCTCTCAGGAATCAGACATTCAACAGCCTTTCTGTGTTAAATAGCCTCTTAAAAATCACAGTGTACCACAACTTATTAGAAATCCTGCCTTGGGTTACTCACAGGGGCATTTTGCTGGTCAAATCCATGACCATTTATCCCATTCTCTGACCGAGGCTCTAGGGATACTTGAAATCCATTTGCCTAGTATTCTTTCTGGTCATCAACCTAAACCAATGCTTTTCTTACACTTATGCACCTTGTACATAACCTGGACCTGTATATCTCTCACTTCCGTAATGTATACACCTGAATTCTAATTCATTTAATATTCCCTCTCCCTTATATTCTTTTCCTTCCTTTTGCCAGGCTCCAATGTTCTCCTGGCCCCGACTGAGGGATGCTGACCCTATTCTCCGATGTGAGATGGCTTCCACTGGGGAGGTACCGTTCACATTTTTTACTAAGCTTTCTTTAACAGATACTGTTAATGATCTTATAAGTGCAAGTATCCAGATGGAATCTGCATGCTAAACTGAAAAGAACCAAAGTCTTTAAACAAAATTAAAATTGGACATCTTTCCCTCCTCCAACACACAGATACCCGCCTTGTCTCTAGAAAAAACCCACAAAGGCATTCCCCTGAAGAATGAAATTTATTTGGCCACTGGATGTCCCTCTTCACCTGTACCTCAATTCCATCAGTCAGCGAGGGATTCAATGAAAGCATGAAATGTGTTTCTCAAAGCGAGCTGTCAGTTTCTGGAAAGTTCTCAGCATGTCAGTACATTTTATGAATCACCTAATTCCTGACAGATACATTTATACAACCTTCAGAATCCCAATCAGTGCACGTCAGAATGGCAACAGCAGACTCCAGGTCATGAGTTTTTGGTCTCAGAATGTACAGGTTACTTACTGGCAACAAATATGTGGCGTGATATTTTTATGGTTGCCTGGTAACCAGCAAGATGTGTGCCAGGGAGCAAAATGAGAGCGAGAGCAAGTGTGAATAAAGTGTAGCAGTTGAAGTATTAATTCCACATTGGACTGTTGGGGTTTGGCTGTCTTTTCCAACCTTGTTGTGGACACATTATGACTGTCCAATGAATTTCTGAAACCCATTCCAGTGAACACGTGCTGGCATAGGCAATAACAGGAACAAAGCCCACTGTCAGAGTCATGTAAAGGTATCTTATTATAAATAAGAGTCAGGCCTACATGTAGGGTTGAAATAACCTCATGTTTCCTGCTTCTCTCTGGTACTGTTTTAGCCTGCTTTTCATATTACATGTGAAATCCGTACAGCAGATGATTTGCTTTCATTGTAATTAATGGACAGAAAAAAACACAAACGTGTCCTTCCTACTTCCAGAAGGGAATTGACTCCATGGGGGTGAGGGGTGGGGAGGGGAGAAAAGAACGGAAATGTAGCCAAGGAGTGAGAATTACTTTTCTTGAGCTTTAGATGGAGGTAGAGAATATTTTAGTCATAAAGGCGGGATTATTAATTTTTACGAGCTGGAAAGATCCATATTCATAAATACCATGAAACATGATTGTTATGAAGGTCTTTCTTACATATGTATTAAGGATAATAACTTTCTACTGGTAAAATGCTCAGTTATGCTACAAAGACATTTTAACACACATGTGACATGTGTTGGGCTTCAATCCACCAAGTGCCCCAATGAAGGCACAGGCCGTATTTTGCTTAAAGTAGCAGTTCCCAACCATTAGCAAAAGTGCCATCAGTACTGGCACTTTTCGTTTGGGAGACCGGTGCCGGGACTGACAAGAGTAGGGGTAAGATGGGACTCTAGGCTCCAACCTCAAGCCCCCCCCACTCCCTCCCCCCTCCTAAATGTCTGTAACATCTGTATGAATAAAGTACCAGTATCTCAAGAAACAAATAAATTTGATGAATACAAGGCTGAAGTATAAGCTAAATATAAGCAAAAAGGACACTGTCAGCCTGTGGGGTGAGGCCTCAGTGAACAAGATGTACCAGGGCTTCAAATTTCTGTTGACGGGCCTGGCTGGTGTTCTACCCTGCCTTCTCCGTACCTTCATGATGAATCTCTAGGTGACCAGCCACACACAGTGGTATTCCAAGTTTGAGAGATGGAGTCATCCAAGCTATAACGTAGTTTAGAACGTGCACAATTGAGTTGGAGCAAACAGCTGCGATCGAGCTGTTGATGTGATAAACTGATTCATTTGTGCCCAAAGTTTGAGAACCCCTGGCTTAAAGGATGAGCTTTAGCTTTAGCTGTAGGCTGTTACAGTAATAACACCAGGCTATTACCCAGACTGACCTTACCCCACTTCCAGTTTAATAGTGGGTAAAATGTGGAGAAAATCAAGATTTTTCAATGAAAAAGCAGTAAACTAATTATTATGAATTTTTCCCTCTTGGTTTTTTCAATATTTGCTGGTAAATGTAATTTGTACATTTTCCCAAGGTTTATGCTTACTACAAGTATGGGTGTCTCTCGGTATACTAAGTGACACAGTGTGATATGTTTCACTGGGAAGGACAATGATAGAGTTGGTCAAAAAGTGAGACAAAGTTTTCATTCCTGTTTTTTTTCTCTGAACTCAACATTTCAATTAAGGTCTTTTTCATGATTCCCACTTTTCCAACCACTTGTAGAAATGATTTAAAAGAAAGAGATAAAATGTTTGAGAGAACTCTCAGAAATATCAATAGACCCTTTTTTGTCAAGATTCAAAATTGTGATGAAAATTCCTCAACAAAATTGCATATTTTGAAAATGTTCAACCAGCCCTAGAAAGTAGTGCCTGTTAGCAATCTAAAATACTGCATACAGTACAAAGAGCTATACAATAGCCACTATGTTACTGAAGAGTCTAACAACTACGCAAACAGTGGCATCTGAGAAACCAGACTTCCTCTTGGAAAAGGAAGTAACCATGTGATAGCTATTACCAAATGCTGACTTTTTAAAGGCTATCATTGATCCATCATCCAGAAGTTTCGGTAGCATTTATTTCCCAAGCCATCTGTTTATTGTTTGTGAGGGTTTTGGTACAACCTAAATTTACTATTTACAATAAATGGACTCTTTGAGCTTTCATTGGAACATCATGTTACTTAATGATACTGACTTCCTTTGTAAAGCACTTTGAGCTCTACTGATGAAAAGTGCTATATAAGAGCAAGATATTATCTATCTATCTATTTATTTATTTAAATTCTCAGAACTCTTTCCATAAATAAATCCTTAGAGCCATGTGACAAGCAACCGTGCATTCGTCTTTGAGAGTTGGTCCCTATGTGTGGTCCACATGTGGGCACGCATGCGTGCCCTACACATGACTCTGGAAATTCTAAGTAGTGTCCATTGGCCCGCACATGTGCAGTAATTCTCCTCATGCGCCCAGCCCAAGAGCGTAAGAGACAGTGCAGGCCAATGCTTCTCCAGATGCTTTTTAATACTGCACGGCCCGAGTCAGAATCCCTGTGTCCACAGATTTCTCCAACTTTCTCTCTTGATAGAACCTGTAAATAGGTTTGTAAATAGTTTTATTCTTTACAGCTCTTGTATTAGTATAGTTGGAGCTTTATAGTATAGTTACTGTTTTTCCCTCTGCTGAGGACTCCATTAGCCGTGATCACCAATTCTGCCTCTAGTGCTTGGGTGAGACACATGTCTGTGCAAAATGCCATATTTGTCGCTCATTTCCACCGAGAACACTCCAAGCTTGTGAGCTTTGTCCAAGGAAGCATCTTATGGAGAAGGCTGTGAGGACCCACTCTGATCTGGGCCAGGGAGACCCCCCTCTATGTCAGCCCCAATAGATGAGCAGTGCCCATCTTAGCTCTTGCTTAGGGGTGGAGTCAGCAGCTCCTAAGCCCAAGAGGACTCTTCCTCAGGGCCAGCTCCAGGCCCCAGCGCACCAAGCATGTGCTTGGGGCGGCATGCCACGGCGGGGTGCTCTGCCGGTTGCCCGGAGGGCGGCAGGTGGCTCCGGTGGACCCCCCGCAGGCGTGCCTGCAGAAGGTCTGCTGGTCCCGCTGCTCCGGTGGAGCATCCACAGGACGCCTGCGGGAGGTCCACCAGAGCCGCGGGACTGGCGAGTGGCAGAGCACCCCCCGTGACGTGCCGTCGTGCTTGGGGCAGCCAAATGGTTAGAGCCGGCCCTGCTCTTCTGCCAGGACTTCTGATGAGAGTAGGGTGCACTCTCATCATCAGAAGAACAGGTACCTGTTCAGGACTGTCTACAAGAGATGCAATCCCTCTCCAAACGCACCAAGGTTGGGTGAGCCCTCGCTCACAGGTCCTAAAGGACCGGTACCACTTAAAGCCCCCAGGTTGGAGGGTAAAATGTGCAAGAAGAAGGATCTACTGGTTCCAATGGTGACTCCAGCTCCAAAACACAAGGACTATCATCCTCTGGTTCCATCTAGGAACATGGTTCTGGACTCAACATCAGTACTGTCCAGTGATCAAACCTATAGCTCAATAGGACCTCAGTCTTGTACTGTCAACACTCACCAGACCACCATCCAATCCCTTGATGACATGCTCCATGTCCCACCTGTCCATGAAAGTTGCATTTTTAGTTGCTATCACTTCAGCTGGGAAGGTGAGTGCGTTGGGAGCCCTCATGGCAGACCCTCTTTATATGGTTTTTCACAGGGAAAAGGTATCCCTTTGGCTCCATTCTAAGTTTCTCCCCAAGGTTACTTCTGAGTTCCACGTCAACCAAAGTATCCACTTACCTGTCCTTTTCCCGAAACTCCGTGCTTCTGCCGAAGAGCCAAGACTTCATTCCCTCGACGTCAGAGGGATGTCCCTGATGTTCTGTCTGCAAAGGACCAAACCTATCTGAAAATTACCAAGACTTTTTTTTCGCCATAGCAGAAAGATCATGAGCTTAAGCCATATCTTCTCAGAGAATCTCTCAGTGGATTCCTGAGTGCTACAGGTTAGCAGGCATGCCTCTTTCTGATGAAGTCACAGCACAGTCCATGAGGGCACAAGCTGCCTCTCCAGCATCCCTGCAGGACGTTCCAATACTAGACTTATGCAGAGCAGCCACACGTTTGCAAGACATTCACGCTAATTCAGGCCTCTGCTGCAGATGCAGCAGTGGGAACTGCAGTATTGCAATCATCTATGCTGCCGGCTTCCTCACACCCCACTCTAGTCTGAGTACTGCTTCTCAGTCACCCATGTGTGGAATACACATAGGGACCAGCTCTCAAAGAAGAAATGGAGATTGCTTACCTGGAAAAGGAGGTTCTTTGAGACGTGTGGTCTCTATCTGTAGTCCACCACCTGCCCTGTTCCACTCTGCTATGGATCCTGTTGAATCCACGGTAAGAATAGGAACTGGAGAGGCATCAACCCTCACTGCCTCTTATGTTCTTGGTCGGGAGCATGAGGAGACCACTGTGGATATGTGGGCTAGTGAACACTGCTGACAGCTTATTAGAATTTCTGGACACAGGCACGCATGTACACCCATGTGTGGAATACAGATAGGGACCACCTATCTCGAAGAACTTCTGTTTCCTGCTGCAAACTTTGCATTCATGCACAGGCGCACAGTTGCATGTCTAATATTCACTGTTATTTAAGCATTAAGTCATATTAAACATTTTGTTACAAGCTCACATACTGTGAACCAGACGCTGTGTTTTGATGTCCAAATAACTCAGAGCAGAATCCATTTATGTTGCTCCATGGTGTGCTGCTTGAGAGTAAAGCATTGCTTAGTCCTTCATTATTGCTTAATTAAAAACGTAAGATTCATCTGTGCTGATCTGCTTTTACTCTGTTGGCACAAGAGAAGTCAAGCCGGGTGCTACAGAAAGGGGAAACGAGCACGTTTTAAACAAAATGTTGTACAATGGTTTTTTACTTGTTTGTTTCTCACTCCTCTGCCTTGTTCTTCCCTCCTAGGTTGCTTGCTTCGGGGAGAGCATCCATTCTGCCTTCCTGAAGGCAATGCTCTCCACAGGATTTAAGTTTCCACAGAAGGGAATTCTGGTTGGAATCCAGGTGAGCACCAAGAGTTTGCAAATCAGAGCAAAAAAGGGCAGACGATATGGAGACAGGGTAACTGGCACTTTGCTTTCCATTCACTTATTTTTGTTGGATTTATATGGAAGCTCTCTGCATGAGGGTCTTTCTGCAGCCACAACAGACAGTGGTGTGTGAGTATTTAGCGAGAATGAGCAGTAAAACTGTGTACTCTCGTGCTAGAGGAGGATTTTTACTTGATTCCATACAGTAGGCCCGATCTCTCCCTCACCTATGCTCACGTAGTGTCCATTGGCTTTCATGGGAGCTGTAGTGGGGGTATATCTCTGGGCAGAGTTGAGACCATGGACCTCTGCACTGGGAGACCAGGGCGGAGACGGGTCTGAGTTGCCTCACTGTGGTGGATGAAGCCCAGATCATATCTAACCAAAGATCCACCGCTAACAAGAAATCAAAATCTGCCCCCATTCCCACAAAGTGCTCGTGATTCTCATGCATTTCTCTCTGATCCTGAGGCCTGAGCTTTCTGTCAGATCACAGACACACTGCTGCAAAAGCCCATAAGGTGGGCATCCTGCAAGCCCATAAAGTGGAACTCTGCTAACCTGCACACTTAATAATCTGTACAGAAAATGGCCGTCTCTGTCCCTCCATCTCCACCAAGATTGTATGGCCAGGCAGAGCTGTAGCAGAGTCTCCTAGGATGAAAGATGTGTTATTTTTGCAAAGTATATTACAGTTCAATATATGTGAGGGGCAGGAATCTCCTCAGGTTAAGGTCTGCTCTCTTGGCTGCCCAATAGGAGTGAAAGGGTGGCACCAATTAGCTGGTAGAGGCGGAGATCAGTATGCATGGCTACTTCCTCTCCTGCCTGCTGGGGTCTGCAGCCAGCACTCTGCCTCATGGTGCTGCTGTCAGCCAGCTGGAAGCATGCAGCACTGGGCACCTACAGGAGGAAGCTGTGAAACGGTAGTGGGGTCAAGACAAAGCAGTGCTGTGATGCTCCCAGTCCTGCTCCTTTGTGCTCCATGTAACCTTGATGTTAAAATACTCCCAATTAATACTATGCTGTTAAAAGATAAAGGTGCAATAAAACCCAACTTAGGTTTCAGGTTCAAGCCTCTAGGTTGGTTACAGAAGATGTATTTAGTAGAGGACCAGTAGGTGACATTTGGAACGATACAACCAAACTTCATGCAAAAGTAAAATGATAAATTAAGCAAACAGGCATGCAGTTACTACTTACACAAATGCTACTGTTAAACTCACAGGCAAAGATGAAGTGATGTATCTGTCATAACTTTCCTACTCAGATCTGAACCTTAGAGTTTAGCATGAAACCTCCAAACTTAATTACCAGCTTGGATCTGATATTGCTGCCACCAGCCAGGAAATTCCAGTGTCTGACTCACTGTGGTCTCCCCAAAACCTTCCCTGGGGGACCCCAAGACTCAGATTCCTTGAGTCTCACAACAAAGGGGAATAAACCATTTCCCTTCCCCCTCCTCCCCTCCAGGTGTTCCCTCCCTGAGTTTCTGGAGAGATATACAGATTCAAGCTCTGTGAATCTCAACAAAGGGATTCCACCCTGCCCCCCTCTTCTCTATTCCTGTTAAGTACAGACTCAATTCCCTCGAGCCTCAACAAGGGGGGAAAAAAACAAACAGGTCTTCAAAGCAAAACTTTATATAAAAAGAAAGAAGAAGACATAAAAATGGTCTCTGTATCAAGCTGACAATATACAGGGTCAATTGCTTATAGGAAAAAATGAATAAACAGCCTTATCCCAAAAAGAATACAATTTAAAACATTCCAGCAACTACACACATGTAAATACAAAAAACAATATAAACCTATTGTCTTACTATCCTTGTACTTACAACTTGGAAACAGAAGATTAGAAAGCCTGGAGATAGAGAGAGCACTCTCAAAGCCGAGAGGGCCACCGAACCAAGACAAAGAACAAAGAACTCACACCCAAAACTTCCCTCCACCCAGTTTTGAAAGTATTTTGTCTCCTGATTGGTCCTCTGGTCAGGTGTTTCAGGTCACGGTTTGTTAACCCTTTTATAGGTGAAAGAGACATTAACCCTTAGCTATCTGTTTATGACAGTATCAATGGGTGATTAGTCCACTGATAACAGAGTAAAGTAAGCCATATCACCCTGGAACCTAACAGTACCTTTGGATGTTAATTGGAGCTCTCTTGCAATTTAGCCAAACTACTCCTTTTATACTCCATCATAATGCTAATTAACATTAACCTGCCCTTTACCAAAATTAGATGTCCTCCACCTTCTTATTGGCTCTTGATGTTACACATTATTTAAATTAACATCTGCACCACTCTCCTTCCCATACTATCAGTATAGATAGCATTTTAATAAAACATTCACAGTTTTCAAAAACACTCATTAAAACCTTACTCAGACCAGCTGTAACCAAAGCATGTAACCAACCATAAAGGTAACATAACCCTGGGGTATGTCCTTGCTAACTCTTACTTTCCCGTAACACTCTGTTTCCAACTTATCACTTTCCCACACTCCTCTACACGTAGGCTAACTTAAGCCCCAAACCTGACTTCTACTTATTTCTTAACCCAAACCATCCTATACAGGCGTTCTCTGCCTATAGGGCCCCCTCGTGGAATCTCAGATCAACCTTTTCTGAGTCTAATGGCTCTTTTCCAGTTTGGGCCCTGAATCCATGGATGCACCCCTTACTGTCAGCATTCTCTAAAAGTCACTGGAAGTGGCAGCAAGTTTAAATAGTGTCACTGGGGAAGTCTTTCAGTGCAAGGGCTTTTGCAGAGGGAGCTGAGGAGATATTTGCTCTGGTCTGTTTACAGTTCTGGATCTGTAATGAGAATATGCATCTCAGGATAAAAAAAGGTAGCCTGGAAAAAAACAAATGAGTACAGTTTCTCTACATTAGGGTAATTACCATCTGCAGGAGCTACTCAAGTCAGATATGCTCATAAATCTCCTCAAGGTCTTGTATGTCCCACCGACGATCAATCACATCATCCGAGACTGGAAAATTTCTAGGGTCCCATAAAAACAATTGATGGCCCTGTGCCATACCCCTGCTGTGCTTGTAATAATCTTGCATCCTACATGGTTGCACAAAGTCAATAAAAAATAATTAAAACAACACTGGTTCTCCAGCCAGTAGGTGATTATTACAGACACTATCCCAGTAAAAGTGAATTGGACCCCAGTTGTTCAATGGTAGAAGTGAGTCCTTGGGGAGTTTGAAAGGGTTGTAGGGGAAAGTCTCTTCTTCTGCCAGCGGAGGGTGCCTAGGAAATGACTGATAACATGTAAATCAACTGCAGTAGTGAGAACGCGGCATCGAGCCCAACCTCCTTCTTAAACTCATCAGAATGATAAATGGACTTAAACCACAGCTGCTAATTACTACAAACATGCATAAAAGTGCTTGCTTGACATCCAGAGATAGTTTAATGTCAGACCCTGGGCTCTTCCCATGGAGAGCATGCCCTGAAGTTGGTATCTTCACAGCTAATTATTGTAGGGGTAACATTTTGAAATACCAGCTCTGGAAAGCACTGATGTATAAAATTTGAGCCTGTGTGCCTGGTGCCAGTGCTCCAGGGGAAATAGGGTCCGAGCAGTGATTTGAGTTATATAAAGGATTAATGTCACGTCTGCACCAGCACCTGTTAATCTGAGCCAAATGGTGCTTGGGACAAAGATCTTTCGAAAAAAGAAAAAAAAAAACCAAACAAACTTTAAAGAGCACACAAAATGCTGTCCTTTTCTCTGAGTATTGTGCAGTTGGAAAAGAAAACAACAAATCAGGGGAATACAGCCTTCTCCCAGTGCTTCGGAACAGCGTGTTTCTTAGATAACTAAACTGCAAAGTGATGTGTGTTTGAAACAAGCAGAACTATATATATGTATGAAGTACAGTGGCATGAGCAGACATCATTATGAACAGGCAGGAAAAAAGGAACCCCCGTCTCTGTAAATAATGAGCCATGAGAGGGTGGAGGTGGTTTATAACAGTAGGAAATGCTATTCTTATTTCATTCACATTCGTTAGAACAGATAACTCAAATGACACGGTGGCAGTGTATGCTCATGTAGAAAATAGAGATTCAGAAACAAACTGAATAGTATCCATAGCCACCGAGGACTTCTCTGTGATACACACCATGATCATTCAGAACTTCCTAGTAGGGTAGAGTTCCCAAAGCACAGGCCCCTGGCTCTTGAACTATAGGATGATCTCTCTTAGCTGTTGTGATGCACTCAGTTGTGCGGCTGATTCCATCCCGGAGAGGGCACTGATATACTGGGACAATCACCGGTTCATTACACTATTACACAGGTGATACATTTCATCTTCAGGGGATGTTAGGCCAGCTGAGTTGCACATAAAGATTCCCTTTTGGACATTTCAGTGCTCAGTGATTAACTGCTTCATTTGCTTTCTAGGCTGGACTTTTAGATCCCGCAGAGCCATCAGAGTATAAAAGGTAGAGAAAAGAAGCCAAAAAGGTGGAAAAGTTAGCTTTCCAGAATGGGACTAGGGGACCCTTGCTTAGCATATTGAGTTTCTTCACTCTAATATGGCTTTGTCTCATTTGTATTAACTGTCCAGAGATGAGGAGAGCACATCCCTCATAGAATGGAGAAACAAAACCAGAATTAAAAGGGATATCTTTAATTTTCCTCAAAGTTGTATCCTTCTGGCGTATATTGTTCCCACTAAAGGCTCAAATGCTCAGCTAAGTTCTTGACCAAACATTGTAAATGGAACCAAAGATTTGTAATTAATGACACACAGCATCTTTGAGAGATTCCAATTGCTTCATCCTAGTAGCTCTTTCTAGTTCTGGCAGCCCTTTTAGAGAGGCCACTAAACAATGTCCGTTCCTAAGGGCTGCTAATGGAGGAGCCACCTTAAAAATAGCAAAGCAGCATTACTTCTCATTTTCCTTGCAACAAAATGCAGGTTGAGTTGTCAGGCAAGTCAGGTTACAGATCATAATCATTTGTGTTGTAGAACACAGTGTAATCTGGTGTTCCACAGAACTTTACAGGTCAGATCTTCAGCTGGTCTAAATCAGTGGAGCTCCACTGAAATTAAATGGAGCTATTCCCATTCACAGCAGCTGAGGCTCTGCTCCATTTTTTAATAATGGAGAATCTGTGAAGCTGTGGAACATGAGGGTGGCTAGAATCCTATATTTGCCATTAAATATTTGATACAAGAATAGTTGAAAAGCTCTTTTCATTTTCCTTCCTGATTGAGCTATTCAGTGATGCCTATAGGTTGGACTGCATCTGTCTTACATCTGTGCTGATAGCCATGAAATGCTGAGAACATTAAAGAAATGTTTTATTTTTAAATCCCAACTCTCTGAGCCTGTAGTTTCAGTGTAACCCTATATCATAGCTACCATCCTAGGTCTTTAGGAGCAAAAAATACTGTCTGCCCCACACTGGACTTAAGTGCAAAGCTCACGATCAAAGCATCAGAATCAAGATTATGTAGCTGCATACTGAGCCAGCTGTTGGTGTAAACTGAGGTAACTCTGTTGAAGTCCCTGATTTACACAAGTTGAAGATCTGGCCCTTTACCACCAGCCCAAAGCCTGTGTTTCCCGTTTGACACTACTTCTTGACGGTTCTTCCGGGTTTGAGACCAGGCACTGCTGCAGCTGCTTCTGAAACCAAACGTTACAGAGCAGCCTTAAAAAGAATACCAGCTAAAATCATAGGAGGAGACTTGTAAAGTGTGTTATAAAAGTCTGTTTGTCCCAACATTTATTTTGCAGGGCCAATTTAATAATTGCAGTAAAACACTCTGGGGGATGTATTGTTGTTAGCATATCGAGGTATCTTGGCTGATAGTGGGATTTGAGCTTCAGTCTCATACCAAACCATTAATTTGTAATGTCACAATATTGCACATGTCCTCAAGTGTCTTCATAAAGGAGAATGACACAGAAAGCCATCTAGCAAGGAGGGAAAAAATGGACACACACGCATGGCCAAACAAAGAAATATATCTCTCTCTTAACATATTCTGAAAAAGCCCCATGATGTCCAGTGAAGGGGAAAGTGCCCCATTGCTAGATCATAGCTTTGATCCTCTCTTTTATGTTTCCTTTTCAGCATTCCTTCCGTCCCAAATTCCTTGGTGTAGCAGATCAGCTGCATGAAGAAGGTTTCAAGGTACGTTGCTTTGGGTTTTAAAGCTGGGGTTTGATGTGAAATCTGGTCAAGGGACAGCAGAATGACTTCTTGAGATGCTCTGAGTTGAGACGAAGACAGATGAAAACAAGAGACATATACCACCCACATTTTCAAAGCACAGTAAGGACTTTTAGCTGAATTGCTCCTGTTAAAGTCAATGAGAGTTACACAACTAAAACACTGTACTATTATTAAATTGAACAAACAGGATTAATTTGCTAGAGCCAGGGGTTTTTACTTTCAAGGCTGGAAGAACTGCAGCTCCATTTTCAGCCTGAAGCAGTGATGTCATATTACAGGTCCTCCAGAGGCTTGCAAGAAAAAGAAGCAAGTCAGGAAGTCATATTTTTAAACACAAAAAGATGAAGGAGAAAAAACACCCTTTAATGGTGAAAAATCTGTGTGGGGCCTTTAATATATTACAAAGGTGCATCTAAGAGTGTACAAACTTGTATTGTTTTTCAATTCACTTTTAATTAGGCAAGTATGTGTCCAATGTAGAACCTGTTTTCTGGGTCATCATCACTAGAGAATATTAACATCATGACTGTAAAACATTAGACCATATTTAATAGAAAGCCCTTAAAGAGAACTGACAGACAGCCACAGGGTACTGATGTAAATATTAGATGTATTGATCTGTTTTCTATATGGCACCATTCACGGTAGTGATTTACGAACCTAAGTCCTGTTGAAAGTCAATGGTATTTAGACTCCTAAGTGTTTTTGGCAATATTACCTGCTGTTTACTGTCACTCATCTGTCAGAAGATCATTGATAACATAAACAATGGGAAAATTATGCTTCTGCAGGTGAGTCTCTCACAAAATGGGGCCTAATCCAATGCCCACTGAAATCTATAGGAGTCTTTCTATTGATTTCATTTGATCAGACCCAGACAGTACAATGCATGGTTACATTACAAGCATTTGTGTTATGAAGTAGGCAATAATATATTTTCCGTCTCAATGCAGCTTTATGCCACAGAAGCAACTTCCAACTGGCTCAATGCCAACAGCGTACCTACAACTCCAGTGGCCTGGCCATCCCAGGAAAGCCACACTACCAACCTCCCTGCAATCAGGAGGTAAGAGCTTAGCCCAGTTTGTGGAGACTATGGGAGTCTTCGGCAAAAGTGAAGTTGGAGGGGGTTAGGGGGAGGGAGAATCCTGGCCCCACTGAAGTCAGTGGCAGAACTCACATTGACTTCAGGGCCAAGATTTCACTCCAGGGCTTTGTGGGTCACTGTTCTGCTGTGGAAAGATGTATTCAAATCTGCCTGTAATTGTTATGAGAAGGAAATTTACCTCTGTTTAATCAAGAAGTGTGTAATTAATAGCTCCCATTTCTTATGGTATTGGAGCAATTTTACTCTAAGTCTTTCCTAGGCTCCTTGTGCCTCATTGAGGTTCATACCTCACCAAGGCACCAACATATGATTAAATTCTAGCATATACAGCACTGTATGTTGGAGTTTTAAATTAGGACATTCGGGATCTGAACCTTCAGAGGTGCTGAGCACCTCCTGCAAACATGAAGGGGCACTGCAGGTGCTCAGCAGTTCCCAGAATCAGGGCCTTAATGGAGTTGCACCTAGTTACATGAAGGCTGAATTTAGCCCCATGTCAGGGTCACACAGGCAAATCCAGCAAGTGAACCCCGAGCTCCTGAGTCCCTGTGCAATGCCTTATCCACTAGCCCATCCTTCCTCAGAATGTACTAGTCAGTAAAAATGAAATTTTAAAGTGAATTAAAAATGCCAGTGCTATTCAGCTGAACACACATACATTCACTGAAGATCTTCAGTAAGCAAAGTATTCCTTAGTGTCTTCGGTATTGTCTTTTCAGATTGATAAAAGATGGGAACATAGACCTGGTGATTAACCTCCCCAACAGCAACACCAAGTTCGTCCATGATAATTATGTGATCCGCAGGACGGCTGTTGACAGCGGGATTGCTCTTCTCACTAACTTCCAGGTATCTCCTTCGCCGTTCTTTTTTCTGGTGTCGAAAGTGCTGGGGCCATTTTGAGCTTCAGAGCCAATATTTCCAGACCCCTGTTAATGTTCGACAAATGGTGATGTACCTGAAATTGCAGGAAAGTGGTTGCCTGAATACATTTTCTTTACTGTGTGCTGCAGAACAAGATTTAAAAAAAATGCATAGGCCGGATCCTATGTCACTGCCTAGGGCCACTGATGTCTCAGTTCCATCTTTAGAGCAAATCCTCCAGTACAGGCTCATTACAACATCAGTAAAACATGCTTGGTAGCAGCTTTCTATCATAGCTGTCGAAGCTCCGAACAAGAAGTTGCCCCCCTCTAAAAATCTCAATGCAAATCTGGTAGTATTGCAATATGTCAGTCCAAATGAATTTGACACTTACTGGGGTAGCTTCCTAATTGATAACAAAGCTTCATCTGTTAGCTGTCTGGCATTCCTGGTGAACTACATTTCAGCTATTGATAAAGGTAAGGACGCTGGCCTTCTGTTTGAAATCTATTAATTCCAACATACCTCTGATAGGAGACAGCTGGACTGTGCTTCCCAGCAGAGCGTAGACCGTCTCTGCAAATATCTATAACAATCATTAAGGGCCCATCATACTCCCATTGGAGTCAGTGACCAAATTCCTGTTGACTTCAGTGGGAGCAAGGTCAGACCCAAAAGACATGGGCTGGAGCTAGGGGTTGGAGTGCAGATGCCTGTGCTATGATTTGAGCAAATAAAAAACAAACACAACACCAAGCTGCATCATCATAGACATGAGGGTGCCACGCCTCCATGGGATGCAGCAGAGCACTCTCTACCTGTCTGAAAAATACTCACTGCCAGCCAGAAAGAAGATCCCCCTTCATGATTCAGTAACTGACCTGCCACCAAATTGTGCTCAGCTCTTTTATAGTAGAGTTTTAATCCCTAAAGGGAGGAAATAATCCTATTTTCTCTATAAAGTCTGGGATGAAGCAGAAAATAATATCTTACATTTATATCAAGCCTTCCTCCTCAAGGATCCAAAAGCCTTTACAGTCTTGCAGGGTTGGCTGTCTGTTGCTCAGGATGGGCCCTGGGGTGACCTGGCATGGAGCAGTGGGCAGGATCAGGGTGTAGAACTGGTCTTATTAAACAGTGCCCCCTGGAAAAGGCTGCAAAATGATCAGTCTCCTCTACTTTATATTTCCAGGTGACAAAGCTTTTTGCTGAAGCCATCAAATACTCTGGAAAAGTGGACGCTAAGAGTCTTTTCCACTACAGAAAATTAAATACCAGCAATCCACCATAGAAGAGGCGCCACCAGCATGAAATCCAAGTCTTCTCACACCAGGATAAAGGAGGAATCCCAATCCTGGTTGCTGAGACCATCTGTCCAGCCCATATTTGGTTATTTACATCTTTGTAACTTACAGAGGAGACACAGTAACTCTATACTAACAATTCCCAGTCAGCCTCCCAGCTCAAGATGTTTGTTGGAAAACATTATCTATTCCTTCCCTGTTTGCAGCTAATATTCACTACCCGGTAGATTGGTAGATCCAGACCCTACTATGCTGGAGGAGACAGAAGAAAAAGTATATGGTCCTACACATCAGTGGTTAACTCTGACTTTTTATAATAATTCCTTGAAGGTTCTTTCTGTGTTCTCCTTAGACAGTCCCTGCCACACTCAGGTGCAAGTGCTACACCCCAGCTCATGGAACGGTTATGTAGTTTTTGTCTGTTTCCTATTGTTGACTATCAACATCTTTGTGACTTTCTCCTTTATAATACTCAAACCTGATGCTATTGCAGTTGCCTGCCATAGTACAGAGCAGGAGCTCTTTAAAGTTAAAACACAAGAATTCACTGTTATTCTCCGACAACAAATGCTGGGCATGCAGCTAATTTTGTTTGTTTGTTTCAATCCTGGCAGAGTGTCATCTTTTCCAGTCTGCAGATTTGATGGGGGATTGTGCTGGAATCACTTCTGAATTCTGTTCAGTCCTTAGTTTTTGAATTTGGTTTATTATACGAATCCTGGACCGCTACCAGCGCATCGCAGGGTTCTTTTTCAATCTAATATATTGCTTCAAAGGAGGATAATCCCAAAATGCCACCCTGCTCTCAAACATTTTGGACTATGATTGTGAACATTAAACTGGAATACTTTCAAAATGAAGTCTGAGTGTTGCAGTTCTTAGCTCATTCTGATGAAATTACTCTCTCTTTGCCTCTCACCCAGTGTTGCCTTTCTGGATGCCATCCCATCCCGATGGGTATATTTGTTTTGTATTGCAGTAGCGCTGAGGCACTCCAATCATGGCCCAAGATCCCACTGTGCTAATGCAATATTTGTTGTCTCTGTTGCAGCAGTGTTTACAGGCTCTAGTCAAGGAGCAGTGACTGTTATGCTAGGCACAGTCCACACACACAGAATAAAAAGATTGGCTCTGCCCCATAGAGTTTATAATCTAAGTACTTTTTGTCCCTCTCTCTCTCGCTTATGTTTGTAACACACTGTGCTCTCTCTTAACATATACATGCAGTGCCCAGCCTTAGGAGGATTCAAAGAGGCATCGGACACTTACATGGACAACAAAAACCTCTAGAGTTGATATAGTTAATACCAACAAATTATTAATGCTCATGCTTCAGGGTTTAGGCCAGTCTCTAACTGTTAGGGTTTAGGATTAGACCTTGGGGACATATCATATGACATTGACCTACTGTGAGGTTTTGTGCATGTTCTTCCAAAGCACTTGGTGTTGGCCACTGTCAGAGACAGGACACTGGACTGGATGGACTAAGGTCTGATCCCGGCCGGCGACTGCTGTGTTCCTATCATTGGCATTTCTTTCAGATACTAACTTTTATGGTGAACAAAATCCTTCCTGCTTCTTATCGTGTGAAGTTTTTGCACTTTTCAGAATGGTGATGCCTTTCCTTTGTTCTTTCTTTTCTTTTTAAAATTCTGCTCAAAACACGTGCAGAGCAACAGACTGTTCACCCATTCAGTGGTGAAATGAGATGAATTATAGCAGTTAACTGAGCAGCACTTTCCAAATATACCCTACATATTTTCAGTGGCAAAAATCCAGCCAGCAACTGGTTCTGTCTCATTCCTTCCCTCTGGCAATTAACAATGTAATGGCTGGAAATTTCCATGTGCAGTCTTTCTTTCCTTCTCTATTTTGCTTCTGTCACCATGCACCCAACCCCCCCCCCCAGCATATCACAGCCAATTCATTCTTAAATACTACACGTGGGTGCCACTCTCACTTGCATGGAGTAGTATCTTCATCTGTGACTAGCCTCATTTGAAACGAATGGGGTACTGTGGAGTGAGGCATGACTTGACTTGGGTAAAGACTTTTTAAATAAGGACTCAGCTTTTTGTGAGAAGGTTTGATGGCCTCAGCCCCAGTGGGAAGCTGTCATTCTTGATTGAAACAATTTACCAAATGTTTGAAATGGCAAGTTCTGTACATCACAGAGAAGGCAGCAGTGGGGAAAGAGCAGTAAGAGAACCGAGAGCCCATCCACCTAGAAATATTCAAAACACGGAAGATGATACTAGAAAAGGACCAGTGACCCTATCGACTACTGGAGACATGTCAGCTGCAAGAAAGGAGTCTGATGATATAACGAAGGCTCTGTTTAATGAGTGTCTAGATCATGGAAACTTAAAGAAGTAACTGGGCATTCAGATCTCATCCTTTAGGCAGCACAGAGAGAAATAGCTTAACTTTCTTCTTCAACAGGGCTCCTGCCCTCAGCAAACTTTATAGCCATCACGTTCATTTGTCTCACCAGCTGCAGGTACTTGAACTGCAGCTTCTGCAGTGTCCATAGCCGCTTGTACAATGAAAGTGGAAATTAGCAGAGGAACACACCAGGGCTGAATGCATGCTAAGTGCTCTGTAATTACACACCAGCCTTACCATTTTGCTGCTGCTGCCAAACACCCCACAGGCACAGGTGCCACCAATCCACACACAATCAGGCCCATTTAATTACATGCCGTTCCAAAGGCCTTCAGACAGCAAAAGCACTCTTGCCTCGCACCACCACCTTTTCTCCTCTCCTTTGTTTTTGCTGGGGACAAAACCCAGTAAGTTCTCTCTTTGTCATGCTGAATGATACAGGCTCAACGGAGGGCTTCTGTCAGGACCAGAAAAGAAGCAGGTATTGAGCTTCAGAATCTCCCCCTTCCCTCCTCTCCCACGTCCTGTGAGCTCAGGGAAAAAAAATTGATTGTATTTATTTTGCAGCTTCCTCTTCTTTTTTGTGCAATGAAGGGTGCAAACACTGCGGAAAAAAGACTTGAAGTAGCTACAGCTGTTGGGATCAATGCAGATGTGGAAAAACACAACCATGCTACAATTAGTATCCTTTGTCCCCCACGCTTTTCCTGCCATGAACTATTGTTGACGTGTCAATGGCTTTTCCTCATTGATCTTGGGAACGTTGACACTGACAAAACCAAAATGTGACACTCTTCTGAGACGCAACTGCCCATTTACTACTCTATGAACTGTCAGATCACTTTATTCTTTTTCATTGATTAAACAACAGACGGGTGTGGAGAAGAAGGCAGGGAATAAACAACCCAGATGCACAAGAAAAGAGGTGACATGAAATGGAGCTTTGGATCAGCACAAGAAGCAGAGTTGAGAGTCCTGAGGAAACAGGCGAGAACCTCGTCAGCAGAAATAGAGAACATTTTCTCAGACGTATTCAGGCTGCTAAGTCGCCAGCATCCTGAAGCAGTAAGGCTCTGTAATAGCGAGGCAGCACTGGAAAGTCTCAGGATGTGCTTGACACAATGCTCCTTATAGCAGAAGGTTATTGACAGAACAATCTTAAGCAAACAGCAACGAGCAAGAGCTAGGATGTAGCAGACACTGAGCTGCAATGGTAGAATGAGGAGTGGACCTTGACATCTTTCAGGGGAAGCATTCATAACACCAGCTTGGAATCAGAACATCTCTGGGCCATGGGTAGCTTTCATATTAGTGCTCTGGCTGTCTGTGCAAGGACAGGCAGCACTGCCATGCCGTGTGAAGCAGATGAAGGATGCTGCTATAGCCTTCTGCAGGGCATTGAAGTCTGCTGCCAAACAGTACCCAGAGCCTCTGTTTCTGCTCCGTCCCCATTTAAATATAGAACACAGCATAATGTAATTTATAGGGAATAATTCAGTTACATTGTAACATTTGTTTCAATCTTACTATTCAAGAGGATATGAATATGAAGCTTTTCAATGGGCTCTAATTAAGTTGAGAACATGATGTTTTGTCATTAACTAGGTGGGATAAACTCTCATTCAAACACATAATTAAAATATGTTGAAAGCTGCAGAATGATGATATCAGTTTAGATGAACTCGTTTAATTTAGGGAAGTTTGCAAAGATTAAACAGAGAGAGAAGCGTTTGATACAAATTATGTTCAAGATTCATTAAAATACACTTAAGAAATTAATATTCACTAAGGGATACTATGCTGTTCTTGGGAATATAATACCCTTCTGACTGGATCAGACCTGTGCTCTACCTAATTCAGTGTCCTGTTTACAGTAGTAACAAGTATCCACTGTTTTAGGGGAAGGTGCAAAGAAACACTGCAGTAGGCAGTTATGGGATAGTTCTCCCCCAAGGAAAATTTCCTCCTGATCCCCAACAGAGGTCAGTTTATGCCCTGAAGCATAGAGGTTTATATCCCTTCCAAAACTCTTATCATTTAACCCAGTACGGAGTGAGTACAGTGCTACCATTCTGCTTTTACACCAGTTTGACACTCACTTTGCACTAGAGTAAATTATTACACACAGTGCTGGCAATGGAGAATCACACCCATTTTAAGAAAACATCGACTAATTATAGCTCTGGCTATTCTTGTTGTCCATATAAAGTGGCCCATCATTTGCTGAATCCCACTAAGCTCTTGCCTGCTGGCAGCAATGTCAAATGGCTCTCCAGTCTTCTCCATCTTGGAGACAGATAAATATGAATTAAGTCGAATAGGTGCAACTTCCTTGCTCGGGTGGTCTGACTGAACATCAGGTGCCAGGAAATGCGCTACTTACCATCTTCTCGGACCTGTGGGGTGAATCAGAGGGAATAGCATGGCGGAAGATGGGAAATATCAATAATATTTCAAATTGTCTCTTGGCATGAGCTTCAACCCTTGGTCAAGATCAGAGCTCAAACCTGAGCTGTTTTCGGGTCAAATTTAATATCTTTCCCAATCTTGAATGCACAAATGTGACAGACTGCACACCAAACGACGAGTTTCTGTTTGTTACCGATGAGATTCCTGGTGCTTACTGTATATCAGTTCTTGAATGTAGGTGATGAGGTATCAGTTAGAGGGCCCTCATAAGAGTTCGGAACGCACACGCTATTTACACATGGGCACAAATGGCTGACTATGAAAGGAAAGTCTTGGCAACTTAACATTTTACATCTAGTCCACAGACAGTTTAGTGAGTGCACAAACACATGGACACCAGAGGTTGTATTTTACTGGGTCTTTCCTGCATTGAAATCACACTAACAACAACAGACATTTACCCATGGTTTTTGTCAGCAGGGCAGGGTGTTATCAAATCTTGACCTAGCTCCCTGCCACCCAGGGTTCAATAGTCTCACCTAGTCCTTGGGGGGTGTGATAGCTCAGGGATTTGCACATTGGTCTGCTAAACCCCAGGTTGTGAGTTCAATCCTTGAGGGGGCCACCTAGGGATCTGGGGCAAAATCAGTATTGGTCCTGCTAGTGAAGGCAGGGAGCTGGACTCAATGACCTTTCAGGGTCCCTTCCAGCTCTGAGATCACTATATCTCCATATGATAGATAGCTGTCCATGCTACAAAACCATCACACAATTGAGTGCAGAAAGGGCCATGTTTTAGATCTGGGATACACTGGTAGAACAGTGGGGGTTAATAATAGTTATTATTTATTTCCAATAAACTAGTGTCCAACATGGGATAGGCATGGCACAAACATAGCACAGTACCAGCCTGGAAGAGATGACAGTCTTTTTTTGGACAAAAGAAAAAATCCACACAACTGTAGATGAAGGGTGGGGAGAAGGATATAACATATCCATGATCAGAGCGCTGTAGGGCCAGTTTTTAAAATGGGTGTTTTTGACTCATTGCTTGTAGCAGCATAGCAGGGATGGGTGATGTGAAAGATTTGGAGGGCGGGGAGAGTAATGGTCAGCCCCTGAAGGACTTTGAGTGTCAGGTATGGCATGGAAGACACCCTGGAGATGTTGTCATGAATGGGGTGTGGGTGCTCAGGCTCAGTCGTTGGAGCAGAAGTGAGGCATCAGACTCAGGAGTAAACAAACAAGACAGCCACAGGAGCTGCAGTTGCAGGCATAAGTGATGAGCAGCCAGAGATCACGTGTTGCTGTTGGGCTTAGGAGCAAACTTGCTGATTACCTCAGCCGATCAGGCAGAGTGGTCAATCTGGCTTTGGCTCAGCTGTGTTCTGCCCAAAGATGGGGCAGGCCCTGCTGCAAATCCTCATTCCTGATAGATGGTTGTCAGAGAAACAGACAAGGGAAGCATCAAGGTTGCTAGTGGAGCTGGGCAAACTTTTTTGTGCAAAAGTTTCCACTGAAAAATGCAGATTCAGGGTGATCAAAACAATTTGGGTCAATTTCAATGGCTTTTTCCCCTTTGTTTGTTTGGGGTTCTTTTACTGAAAACAATCAAATGTTGAAATGGTCCATTTCAGGATTTCTGAACCTAAACGTTTTGCCGCCTTCTTTCAGAAAGACGTTTTGTTTTGGAATTTCATTTAGTTTTATGTTAGAAACAATTTAAAAACCTTTATAAAAGCTTCAAAATCAAAACAAAATATTTTGTTTTGTGTCGCCATTTCAGTCGACTTGAAGTGAACATTTTTTTCAATCAGCCACTGAACCTAATAATCATTTATTTACCCGGCTCTAGGTGGCAGGAGCAGCTGTGTGCAGAGAGCTTAGGGCAACGTGACAAGGGGCCCAGTTCATCATTGCCTGGGCCTTGTGCAATCATTAGCACCTGGGCAAGGTGGAGATAAAACTCTGCCACATCATAATGGTTGCATTTTACACCCACATTCCACTGGTGTACATAACTACATAAGGCACAGGCAACAACAAATTGGGCCCATGGTCATTTGAATAGGGAGACGCACCCATTCACTGCCTGCATGTTAGCTACTGGGTTTTGATGAGAACCAAACCATGCAGAAAACTTTAAAATAAACACAATTTAAAGTAATGATTTGCAGTGTTTGCATTTTCCAGCATTAACCTACCTGAAATGAGGGTAGCAATGCCCAGCTGTTCTGAGATGAGAGAAAACTACTTCCATGAACAGATAATAAAGATCTGAGGCCTCTGTAGAGTGGAGAATGCCAGTTAGTCTAAGGCATGTCCAAGAATTCAGTTGCCAACTGCACTTTTGTCCTACAGGATCAAACCTAAGACCTGTAGACCCATTCTGTGCATTAGTGTAAGCTTGTGTTCAACCAAGGCATTCCTAACTAAAAGCTGGATTTTTTTTTTAATTAACTGTAGGAAAAATAGCCTAAACAAATTCCACTCACTGTCTATGATCAAGAAAAGCCTATTAACAATAATTGTTGGGTTTTTAGTTTTCAAAGAACCCATAATTAAATTTTTATTGTCTTATAAGTGATTAGGATTAATTGCCTCCACGCTAGCTCTGGTGCTTATTATCTCCTTTAAATAGGAAGATGGCTTTTTTTGCAGAATTTATTCATTTACCACAATCCCTTAGCATTATGTTGCCTGCCAAGGCAAATCTATTGCAAAGCCTGTTCACCCTACGGAATTACTAAAAAGTGATATGTGTTGATTTAATGTATCTTCCTCAACAGATAGAAATTAACTAAACAAAATGACTTCTCCAAGTGCTTCACCAGAAATATAAATGGTGAAACGGAAAGCAAAAAGGACTAGATGTTTAAAATGCCACACACAAGAACTGTGCATGGGGCATGCCTCTACAAGGGGCTTGTGGTGCTATTAGTCCTGGGCTTTGATGCCCACCAAACCATGCAGAAAGCCACACTGGGCCTGAAGGGGTTAAGAAGAGGCTGTGGGTGCAATCAGTCCTGGCCTGCTACAGCTGTAGAAGGTGTCCCTCCTAGATGGAGGAGTTAAAAAGGCTGAACCTGGGTCAGGTGGGGGATGACCAGGAAGGAGAGCAGATCTCTGGCTCCTGACTCAGGGAGAGAAGCTTGCTGAATGGGCGTGGGACTGGAAGTGCTGGCAGACAGAGCCTCCTGGAAGGAAGGTGGGGCTGCCTTAGGAAACCCAAGGCAGTGGTGAAGGAAATCTGGGGGAAATGAGCGCACTCAGGATTCTCTGTGCTGGTGGAGGGGAGCAGGGGTTCAGGGAGCAGTTGGGTCAGGGACTGCCCTGCTAGGGGCACAGAGTAAATTCCCCTGCAGCAGAACCAGCCAGGTGGCAGGCAGTGCTGAGAATCTCTGTGGGGAGTGCAGGGAAGAGGCTTAGAGAAAGCAGAGCTGAAACACAGGGGGCTGGGAAGAGGCAGAGGCAAAGACCCAAGACAGGGCTAGGTAGGAAGTGGTCCAGGGAGGCAGCAAGCTCATCTGTGCAGGAAACAGAGGCATTACTGTAATGCAAATAATATTTTCTGTGAAAACAGGATGTAACCTCTTATGGCAAAGGTGTTTAGGATTTTTATACACTAGGCTTCTTTAGAAACTAACTAAGGCTTTATAGAAATTGCTCAAAAAACCTACAGAATTGTATAGAGAATCACATCTTTTGTATAGCTTTGTTGGGACTAACATATAATTTATTAGATAACTCTTCTTTAAAATAGAATGATCATTGTCTATTAACTTTTCCATAGTTGGAGTGAATTTCTCAGTGTGGCTATAAATATTATTGTATAAGCAGGCTATTCAGAGAAGATTTGTCTGAACAGTTTCCAGTCCAGCTGAATTATTTTGGGTGCATGAGAACCTCAACTAAAAACAACTAATTTAATTAAAATGTATAAATTACAGCAGGAATGCCTGGAATCATTCAGTTCAGCTACTGAACTGTCTATAGGGGTTTAGGTTAGAAAGACTTACAAGGATCAAGAGGTAATATCCTACAGAGGGAAAATTAATAGACAGGATTTGAACAGATTTTCCCCTTCTAGACTTCAAACAGAAAGATGTTTTAGATCAATGTTTGACAGAACTATCATTTTGGATCTCTGTAAGAGGACTGAAAAGTTGACCCACAGGATATACTCATAGGCGACATGTAGTGGGTTTACTTGCCCCCCAGATTTCTATCTGGCCTGGGGGAGAGGGAAAGAGGCTCTGTCCTTCTCCCACTGCAGCTGCTGTCTGGCATGCTCAGTCCCTGTCCCTGGCATCTGGTTCCAGGCAGGGAGTAGAGGGGGTAGGACCAGCCACTTCTCACACCAGCTGCTCCAGATTGCTGCTCTGTGCAGCTGGGCTCTCAGGCAGCTGTTGCACCTCATAGAGCAGCGACCTGGAGCAGCCAGCTTCAGCCTGCAGGAGCAGTGGCTCTGTCCTGCTCCCTGCCTGGGCCTGGCCACCAGGGCAAGTGGCTGAGCAGGAGAAGGACAGAGCTCCTCTCCCACTGCAGGTAACTCTGGCGGGGTGGGAAGAACATGGTGGCCCTGGGCTGGGTACAGGGGTGAGGGTGTCACTGGGCTGAGGAAGGGGGGTGGTCACATGTCCTCCCCTTTAGATTGTGCCCTCCCGGTATCAAGAGGCGAGTTTTCTATGGACATAACCACGAGTGCCAGATTTATATAACTTTTGGTGGTGCCTAGACTGGGAGCAAGGCCATATCTCTGGGAGGGGCTAGATGGACAGGGGTAAGGGGGCCACAGCTGAGGATGGATGCGGGGTGGGCAGCAGGGTCCCCAGGAGTGGGGCCCGGCCTGCAGCAGAGCCCCAAACATTGGTGGAGCTGGACCCACCTTCCTGAATATTGATGGAGCATGGGCAGCACAGGCTCATATAACTCACCACCTATGGATATACTGTAATGGTAACATTGCCTGATCTGTAACACTGCAGACACTAAAACAACATGTTCATTGCCAATTACATTCACTTAGGGCCATGTGCTCCCATGGGTAGAGAGCTGCAGTGCAAAGTAACCACAGATAGCTGCCACCGGTGGCAATGGTGTAGCCAGCCAGGCAGTGGGTGGTCAGGCCTAGTGATGGATGTGAGAGTTCAGCCTGCTAGAGCTGGGTCCAGCGTGGGCAGGGTCCAGCAAGCCAGAAGGATAGAAGCCAATTGCCAGAGCTGGACGATGACTTGGAGTTGTAAGGCAGAGCCAGGAATCAGTATTGAAGAGCCAGAACCAGAGTGTCAACCCGAGTCATAAGCAAGAGGCAGAGCAGGGAACCGAAGTCTGAAGCTGGAGGGGAGCAGAGAAGGAGCAGGGACTGGAACAAAGGAAAGAAAAGTGCAGCTGAATGCGTAGTATGGGTTGATCGGCCCCTACAGCTGGGCTTATAAGCAGGGCTGCTAAAGCAGCAGCCAGTCAGGGGCTGTGGCCACTCGGTCAGTTCCAGGGCAGAGCAGCTAGGCTCACTGGTTGATAGCAGCGAAGTCAGCCAAGGAGCAGGCCAGCAGCTGGTGGTAGCGGGTCTGGCCCTGACGAACGGGAGTAAGGGGAAGTAGAATATGCAGTACATTTCCCATCACTGCCATGATTGCTGAGTCTCCCCCTGTCATAAACAGATAGCTAAGGGTTAATGTCTCTTTCACCTGAAGCACCTGACCAGAGGACCAATCAGAAAACCGGATTTTTTCAACTCTGGGTGGAGGGACGTTTGTGTCTGAGTCTTTTGTCTTCTGCCTGCTTTCTCTGAGCTTTGGAGAAGTAGTTTCTACTTTCTAGTTTTCTGTTTCTAAGTGTAAGGACAAAGAGATCAGATAGTAAGTTATATGGTTTCTTTTCTTTGGTATTTGCATGAATATAAGTGCTGGAGTGCTTTAATTTGTATTCTTTTTGAATAAGGCTGTTTATTCAATATTCTTTTAAGCAATCGACCCTGTATTTTGTCACCTTAATACAGAAAGACCATTTGTATGTATTTTTCCTTTCTTTTTTATATAAAGCTTTCTTTTAAGACCTGTTGAAGTTTTCTTTACTGGGAAATTTCAGGGAAATTGAGTCTGTACTCACCAGGGAATTGGTGGGAGGAAGAAATCGGGGAGATCTGTGTGTTGGATTTGCTAGCCTGATTTTGCATTCCCTCTGGGGGAATAGGAAAGTGCTTTTGGTTTCCAGGACTGGGAACAGAGAGGGGGAGTCACTCTGTTTGGATTCACAGAGCTTGTGTCTGTGTATCTCTCCAGGAGCACCTGGAGGGGGGAAGGGAAAAAGGATTATTTCCCTTGGTTGTGAGACTCAAGGGATTTGGGTCTTGGGGTCCCCAGGGAAGGTTTTTCAGGGGGACCAGAGTGCCCCAAAACACTCTAAATTTTTGGGTGGTGGCAGCAGGTACCAGGTCCAAGCTGGTAACTAAGCTTGGAGGTTTTCATGCTAACCCCCATATTTTGGACGCTAAGGTCCAAATCTGGGACTAAGGTTATGACACCCCCGCCATTACAGGAGTGTCACTATAGTGCTTCCTCTCCCGCCTTTCAAGCTTGAGACTGACATTGGCAAGACCTAGATAGGCCAAAATGGCCCTAGACAGGGTGTGTGAAGGGGGAGGATTCAAAAGCCAAACCTGGAGCCAGAGTTGCGATTTGAGACTGGCTCCTATCATTCCAATACCCCAAACCAAATGCCAACTACTAACTTCCCCCCTTCACCCCTTTGGAAACCTTTGTGTTCCAGAGGCTCATCTTGCCTACACCTTCATTAGTGGCATTAGTTTTTGGCAACTCACTAAACACAATACTAGTATGACTTCTTGTGACCCAGGGGCCAATCTCTGGTTAGCCTCTGCTCCCTCATGGTTACATCACCAACATTTCTTCCACTCCCAAGCTGCCACTACTTATTTCTTTAAATATTTTACCCTGATTTATGCCTTCAGTGCTTTCCCCACTGCCTCCAACTGACATGATTGCTTCAACATGCCTCTCAACCTGCCACGGTCCAGGCACCTGATATGGAGTCTGACACAGACCCACAACAAGCAGGCCCAGAAAAATGACCGTAGCAGGAAGCTAAACATGTGGTGGGAACACAGAAATACTGAACTGGAAGGGACCTCCTGGGTCACAGAGTCCAGTCCTCTGCTAGTTCAGCCAACCCCATCCTATAATCCCACTAATTTATCAAGCTCTATGTTGAAACCGGTGAGGTTTCTTGCCCCCACTATTCCTGCTGGAAGGCTGTTCCAGAGCATCGCTGCTCTGATGGCTAGAAATCTTCTGATTTCCAGGCTAAACTTATTCATGGCCAGTTTATACCCATTTGTTCTTGCGCCAACATTGCCCATGAGCTTAAATAGTTCTTCTCCTTCCTGGGAGTTTACCCCTCACAGACCTGGCTCTGTTTCTAGGGAGCCTCAAATCCCCTCTCAGCCTCCATTTTGCAAGGCTACAAGAATTCAAGCTCCTTTAGTCTTTCCTCATAGGGTAGGCTCTCCATTCCTCTCGTCAGCCTAGTAGCCCTTTTCTGTATCTGTTACTGTGGAGGACATTCCCCACATGCAAATGGCTCTCCCTTTAGCCTCAGAGCCCTGAGTCTGTATTAGGGCTGGTCATAAAACAGGGAAAATGTTCCATAAAGATAGCAAAGAGTCCTGTGGCACCTTATAGACTAACAGCCAAGATGGCTGTGAGGGCCAATTAACTCCATAGGCTGCACCTGTAGGGCGAGCAGGGTATTGATTGAAAGCAGGTTCAACTGAGCAGGAGGGTTCTGGAAAGTCAGGAAACCGTCAACAGAGAGCTGCTGCTGGGAAAGGCTGCAGCCACTGCCTGGGAAGAGGCAGTTAGCCTGGTACTCCCAGAGAAAGAGGAGGAACCAGAAGAACAGGAAGTGGTCCAGGGAAGGGGTAGTGAGGGCTGGGAGAGTAAAGCTCAGAACGACTGGGTTGAGGGTCCCTGAACTGGACCCCAGGGTAGTGCGTGGGCCTGGGTTTCCCTGCTAGCTACTGGGGACATGGTGCAGGCCAGGCAGAGGACAGTGGATGCCTGGGATGGTTTGTCCTGAAAGACTTGGTTCAGTTTACCCTGGAAGGGGGAACCATGGAGTGACCTGGCTGGAGGGCTAACTCCTGAAGAGGCAGCTGTGGTTCCTCAAGCGAAAGGGGTCTGCTGAATGAGAGGACAGTGTGGGAGAGACAGCCAGGGCAGGGTGCAATGCCTAGCTGGAGTTTATCCCCAGAAGGGCCAAGAGGAGGTGCCATCAGAGGTGAGTGGATTCCGTGACACCTCCCAAACAAGTTTCCTCCTTCACTCTCTTTCATTTTAAGTATTTGGGAAAATTCCACTTAGAGGCCAACAGCAGACCTCAATTAATCATGTATGCAGTGTCGTTGTAGCCATGTCAGTCCTCGGATATTAGAGACAAAGGCAGTTAGTTCAATAAAAGATAATGCCTCACCCACCTTGTGTCTTAGTAAATCATGGCAATTAGTCTACCTTGACCAACTCAACTACTTTACCGATCCTTTTGTTCTTAAACCTTTTGCCCCATCAAGATTTTTTCTTTTTTCCTTTTCCTCCTCCCCCCAACCCAAACTAACTTCTGGAGCGAAATCACTCATTTGTTTTTCAGTAATAGTCTTTTCTTAAAGTCATAGCCCCAGATTCTACCATAAGGTCCCCCTGAATGCATGCAGAGATCATTGCAGGACTGGGTCCACCTATTGTAACAGGTTGCTATGATTTTGGGGGGTCTAGTGGCTGGCAGATGAGATTTTTCCTCCTCCTCCATCTTTCTTGTTTTTCTTCATTCCCTGTTTGTGTTCATACTACCCAATATGCAGTGCTTTCTTGAATTACACTGCAGATGTAAAAGTAAGAATACTGGAAACAAGTTGATTTTCTTCTCAGAAAAAGTAATTATCACCATAAACAATTATCAATATTAATACCAATGATTAGAGCTGGGCAAAAATGCCAGTTAATTTGGAGGGAGGGGACATTTTAATTACTTTTTATAATTTCCAAACTTTTTTTTAAAAAACAATTTTCAGCCAAACACTGACACTGAATTTTTTCTAATCCCATTTTTTATAAGCATTGTTTGGTTTTTTTTAGTTAAAAAA
This sequence comes from Gopherus flavomarginatus, assembly GCF_025201925.1. Lineage (NCBI taxonomy): Eukaryota > Metazoa > Chordata > Testudines > Testudinidae > Gopherus > Gopherus flavomarginatus. The sequence goes on along the minus strand of NC_066626.1, from coordinate 16,599,328 downwards.
ATTGGATTTTTGAAAACTTACAATTTTTGGTTAAAATTTTTAGTTAATGTTCCCCCTTTAGCAAATGTCACAATTAATTTTTCAATAAATTACAAATGTATCATGCTGAATGACATAATAAAAGAGAGAAAAGGATTGAGAGAAGAGGAAGAAACACTAGAAAAGTGTATGTTTCCTGAGATGCATTTGGGTCTATCTTTATCTCACAGAAAATAACTCCCCAGAAAAGAGGCCTCTCCTATAAAACAGCATCTGAAATATATTGTTGTTTCTTTAAGAGAATGTGATGTGCAGTCTTTGCACTCATTAAGTAATACCATCCTAGCAATCACTATTTTAAGATTTTAATGACTTTCCTGTTCTGTGGTTCATTTGACCAGCCAGCTGCTGAGTAAGGTCATGATGTAAATAAAACAAAGTTTATGTCCATCTTTAACCCCAAACAAATTATGGCTCGTCAAATGCCACCCCAAACCAATTTACTGAGAAGTTTTATGGAGCAAACACTTTTTCATTACTCTAAGTAAGCACTTCTTTTGCCTTTTCTGCAGGGGCCCGTGGTAGTAGCTCTTTCATATTCCTGACCAGCCAAACTGGTGTCTGCCCACAGATCTTGCCCTGAACCCAGTGCACCCTGGGACAGGACATGAAGATTGACAACAGCTGAGGAGGCAGCGCCTAAATTTTCCCATCAGGTCACAATAATAAAAGGCGGCTTAATTGCTGAGCTATTTTGGAAATGGTGTTTGTGACATTATCTCCCTGACTCAGACAGAAGCGCAGAGGATGGAATTTTGGCAAGCAATCAAAGCCCCACTGTTCATATAAGGGCTTTAATTACTTGCCACATTACAGGTGAGCCTGAATGACACTGGCAGTGATCCCAACCCCAGCACAGCTGTGAAAGATTTATTTTCATCAGTGATGAGTGGGAAATGGCTGCAAAAATACTGTACAAGGGTGGCTAATAAATTGGATTTTATTAGCCAGACTTATTAGAAGTATTTACAGGCTAGTGCACTGATAGGCATTTTGATGGGGTAGTGTTCCTTAATTATGATCTCTCTGGGACTACAAAACAATGGAAAGAGAGCCAGAAACCTGGAAAACATAATGCATGCATATGTCAAGTCAAGATTTATATTCAGATAGCAAATAACTGCTTGGCAGCAGGTATTTTTAGCTGTTGAAGCCATTACAATATTGGCCTCGTTCAGTCGTTTGTTGCTTGTTTAAAGCAGATTGGTAATGCTGATGATTCACAGCTGTTTGTGATAACGACAAGAACGCATATGCTTGATTTTTTTTTTCCCTCTCTGTTCTGTTCAGAACATGGCTGGCCTCTGAGGTTTTGAGGCTCACCTGGATACGGGTGAATACATCAAGGTCAAAGTCACACAGCAGATCAGTCAAGGCTGGAATCCACCTCGTCTGATGAACTCGTCTGAGTTCCATGCTAACAGCTTTATGCTAGGCCCTGTTTTCCCTGGACTGGCCTTTTATAAGTTTCCTGTATGTCTTAGCTTCCATGTTGTTACGCGTGAACTGGTCTATAATAGTTTATGCTATAAATCAGAGCTGTCTCCCACGCTGCTTCCAGCTAATGATATTAAGGGTACATTCTCTGGACGTGCCAGTTACCAGGGCTTGGCTGGAGGTTGTGCTGTCTTCTGATGTTGATAGCCTTACATTCTCTACTATGACGGTAGCTGTACTGGAATCGCTGTAATGACAAGTTAGTCAAAAATTAAGTTTGATCTCGGAATTAGGGGACGATAAAGAGACACTGTAAAAAATGCCGCAGTGCTTCCATTCATATTGTCTTTGTCTCTGTGTGCATTCTCTTTAATGACGCTAATTCAGATGTGCTCAGCTGCCAAGTAAAAATGCGCTCCTATCTACTAGCCTTACAAACTCACTCTGAACTGCTCGAGTCATGCTGGGTTCTTTACTTTTTGTGCATAATCACCAGTAATAAATGTTCTGCCAGCAAATGATGTTCACAGTGGCACCTGTTCAAATCCATTGTCTTCAGTCAATGTACACAGGTGTAACTGATTGGTGCTTAGTAAACAATTTTGGGGGAGATGCTTACGAAGGAGCAGAAGCTATATTGCTGTCAGCTCTCCAGTGCTAACAGCAAGAAGAAATAACCAGCTTTTTTCACTATAGAAAGAAGGGAATATTTTGAATGCAGGTCACATGGGGCCAGATTTTTAAAGGGATTTAGTGGAGATGGGTGAAATACTTGAGCCAAAACTTTTCTCCATCAAAAAATGCAGATTTGGTGGCACTGGAATGGGTTCTTGTTTCACCAAATTGCTTGTGTTTAAAAATAAATACTTAGCATTTGGAAAACTCAGAATGTTTTGATTTTTTTTGTGTGCAAAATGACTGTTTAGAAATGTCCTTCATTATTTAAAAAGACTGCTATATATATATATAATATAGAGATTGAGATGATATACAAATATATAACTTTAATAAACTGGTCAAAATTGAAATGAAACATTTTGGGTTGACCCAAAATGAATTTTTTTTTTTGTTACTGGTCAATTTGCAGAATATTTCCTCCCATTTTTCAGAATTGCAAGTGAACCAAAAAACTCAATTATTTGCATACCTCTTGTATTTAGGGGCCTGAGGACACAAGGTCAATGTGAATTAAATGGCTGTTGTAAAACCAACTATTTGCATTTTTAGGCACCTGAATTCCTTTAAAAGTCTGGCCCTTAATCTCTCTTTACCTCAGTTCCCCACAAGTAAAATAAAAATAACTCTTCCCCTGTAAGGATAAGTCCATTAACAGCTGTGATGCATTCAGATACGATGATGATGATGGAGTCCTGCCACAAGACTCATTAAATTCAGTTGAGTCTTTCCAGTCACTTTGATGGGTGCTGAATTTGACTGGTAAGCAAAGGCTGTAGCTGCCCCAGGGATGTTATCCGATTATGCAGCACATCATCCCTCACATCCATGAAGGGAAGGAGAAGTGTCCATGAGACATTCTCTGTGAAGATAGCATCCACCCTCTAGCTATGGGCTCTTTAATGGCAGCAGGTGATCTAGCCCCAAGGAACCTTCCACTGATGGGCTTAGAGAGAACAATACCCCCCACCCTCAAACATCATGCTGGGATATTGGTTGAGTGTTGACTTTGAAGGAGAAGTACCACATTATTGAGCCATTGAATTCTGAACTTTCTTTAGAGGTCTCCTATTCAAACATTCACCAAATCCGACCCTACTTAACTTACAAGATCAGCATGAGACAATATTCCTGCAGGAGGCATGCAAGATTTCATTGAATTCAAATGTTAACAATAGGAAACAATATTACGCAGTCCTACCCATCTTTCTTATAAATTTTATGAGCCCTCATTTCCAAACAAACTCTGCAACTCTTTTATTTTGGTTTATGGAGTGGCGTATTAATTTAATCAGCTGAACAGAGACGGCAAAAAATGAACAGGATAATTAGAGCCCAGTTCTGACAATCTGAATCTCAAAGTTAAGGGAAAAGTTTGTCTTCCTTGTGGGATTAGTGTGGTGATGATGGTGGCCATATGTGTTAACATCTGTCCTGGAAGATTTAGGACTAATCATGCAGAATGAATGAGACTCTCACAAATGCAGCTCTAACTCCCTCCATATGCTGTGTGAGAAATTACAGGTGGCTCCCATGCAATGGAGGAGGGACATATGGTCTGATCTACAAAAAGATGGCTTTGTCTGACTTTGAAATTAAGGACCATAAAAGTTTTAGACAAAACAAAATATTTAATTGGAAAGTTCCAAGCACTCTAACATATCATGTAGCTAGATAAAAACACTTTCCTGCATGATTTAATGAAATAGGTCTCAAACTTTTCCATGATGTGACACCATGTTAATGTGGGGGGAAAAGGTCTGGGAAACACCACTCATAGATCCAGGACCCCCTTCATATCTAGTCATAAAGAAAAGGAGGATGGTCACAACTTCCCCAGATGTATCCACTCATGGAGGGTAAGGACCATAGGCTGAGAAACTATGTTGTAGTGAATTCCAAGGCTTGTGTTCAGGACTCATCCAGACTACATTGAAATCAATGGTGAAACTCCCATTGAGTTCAATATTCAGAAGCAGGCTCCTTGTCTGGTTGGGCTGCCATGTGTGGAATGAAGACTAGCTAATCCTCACTGGGTTTGATCCAGACACAGCATGGTGGATGTAGAACCAAAGGACTACTAGGGGATTCAGGTTCTGCTCTCACTACTGGCTCAGTGGCGTTACTCTGCTCCAGACCTACCTAGAAATCCCTCCGTCCCTAACTTTTCTGCTTCAGTATTCATCATATATGGGCCCAAACCTGTAGGTTTAAATATGACTATTTTGCTAGGCAAGGGGTTGCAGGCTTTTGCCCATGATTATAACTTCACAAAGATAAAATAAAAATCTACCCTGTGATCAGGGTGATCACACAGGGAATTTGACTGGAGTTACTGATACATGTGATGTGGAGGATTTTGAGGTTTACTTTGGTGCAATAAAAGACCACACGCTTCCTTCAAACACAGGTGTGACCTCCTTTGTAAGGCAGTGGGAGCTACATGCAGATACAGTACTTGATAATAGAATTTAGCCTCTAGTATTTACTGCATATCACAGTAGAGGGCCCATATTCTTGTGCTGATGCAAACCCTGGGACATCTTATTGAAATCAGTGAGGTATAAATCAGTCCAGATTTTTGTTTGCAGCCTTTTGTTTATTGCTCCAAAATTCAGAAAAGATTTGGAATCTTGGATGATCTGACTAGATTTGAAATCCACCTCAGATGCAGCTTGTTCATCCTTAATTAAAATTCCTAGCCAGCCAGCCTTCACTTCCTCCCAGATTATTGGCTTTTCATGCTGCTGAAGTATGGTGTTTTCATGGGAATGCATATGTTTTGATTTCTTTCTGGCAAATTTTCTCACTGCAGATCGAGCCCATTCAGCCAGTTTTAGATAACTACTATCCAGATAATATTCTCTAATGATCACTTTCCCCGATGGAACACAATTATAGCTCTCTCCCTATTTTTGCCAAGTGCATCTGATTCTACCACAGAGCCAAACACTGCCCTGCTATTATAGTAGTACAGATGGTTGTGAAACAAAATCTGAATTGGAACATTCCCAGTCTTTGAAGTTGCTTGTGTCCAGTTTTTAGTTTAGTCCTATGTCTGCATTTTACGTTTCCTTTTAGTGAAGTTGAGAGAGAAACTTCTCATCAGAGGAAAAGATGCCTGTATTTCAGGTTTCTCACAAACACTGAGGGCTACATTTTGATCAGGTTTCATGGTGGGCAGGAGAGGAACTACGTGCAAATTAGAATGTGAGCAGGAAGTGCACATACACACACAGGATTTTCCAATGTTGTCGTTGCATGCAATGAAATGCGCAGAGTTGTGGGTGTGGCCTTGGGATAGGCACACACTAGCTATTTTTTTTAAATTGCTTGGGGTCCACTTAAGCCAGTGGTCCCCAAACTGTGGGGCATGCTCCCCTGGGGGAGGTCATGGAGGAATATGGGGGGGCACAGTGGGACCCAAGCCAGACCTCACGAGAGGGAGCGCCACCCAGCTCTGCTCCTGGCCAGGGCTCCGCTCCCAGACCCGCCCCCAGCTGCGGCCCCAGTCTTGACCCCCTTACCCCTGTCTATGTCCCCGCCCCTGGAGCTGTGACCCTACTCTCAGCCCCAGCTACTGAGAGGTGGGGGGCACAGATAGGGGCAAGGCTGGCGTGAGACCCTGAAAAATCTGGGGACTACTGACTTAGGCACTTGGAAGCTAAGCGTGGCTTGGGCAGACACAAGCTAGGAGGCACAAGGAGAGATGGTTGCCACCCAGCCCTCTGTTGGCTGCCCCAGTTCAAAAGAAGCAGGGTACACACAAGGATTTGAGAGAGGAGCAGGCGGGGACTGGTGGTGGGTTTTGCAGTGGTAGTGGCCGGAGGCAAGCAAGGATGGGGTACAACACCAAGGAATAAGCAGCAATGCTGAACCCATTTTCTCCGAGGGGGAGGAATCAGGGCAGGCAGAGGGAGGATGACATCAGTGGGAGTAGCCCATCAGCCTTCTCCACATTCCTGTGCCCAGCTGCAAGTAGTATATGTTATCTTCTAGGAACGAGTTGTGAGGGTTAGGTTGGATTGTTTGTCACAGAATTTGCGATTTCCACCTACTTGATCTTTGAAAGTGGTGGGTTCTCATAATATACCTCTGCAGACAGAGTGTGCAGCAGGACTGGAGGAAGCATGCAACAGCCCTGTGGGCAGCATGCCCGTCATGGCCTGCCAAGCTGGGGCACATGCTGTAGGGAGACCAAGGAGCTGGTCACCCTTCTGCCTTGGTGGACGTGCTGTTCCTTGTGTGTGTGTGTGTGGCAGTGTGTTTGTGTGTGTGTTTGACTCTATTCCTGATCTCTTCTGGAGTGTAGCAGCACAGAGGGTGTTTTTGTAGCCACTCTCCAGCAGGGTACCTGAGCCCCATAGCACAGGGGGAGTGGGATGTCTCAGAAACGTGGAAGGAGACAACAGCAGAGACTCTTGAGTGAGCTGTAATGTCTATGTGTCCCACCTTAGGTGCTGAGCTAAGGGATGGGAGGTTGGAGTAGCTGGGAAGAGGCCTGGCAGAAAGGACTTGGGTGTAGCCAGCGAGGAGGGAGTGTGTGACGGTATTGTTCTTGCCTTGTGCAGGGTTGGGGAGAGGCAGGGCTGGGTGGGGAATAGTTGATGGATTTTCAAGCCTTTTACCAAGTCACCAATGGATTTTGGGAGCTCAGCATGAGACACCTTGAGCAGGCCTGATTTTTTTCACAGGCTGGGTTCCCAGCATATTCTGAAAGTCAGGTCTCTTGAAGGTGTCTCAAGCTGGGAGCCAAAAATTAGAGGAACTCCAAGTCATTAGTCATTGTTGAAAATCTTGGCCTATGGTAATGATTCATAGGCTGAGAGTAGACACTGTGCAGCACTGCACCTGGCCCCCATGCCCTGCTGAACCCTGGGGGGCAGATTCCATCTCTTCCCAATGGTGTCATTGGCTTGGATTCAACTTTGCTAGAGCATGGCTAGATCTATCCTTGCTTTAGTTATCCTTGCCTCTCCATTCGCACAGAACAATGCAAGAGGGAATATTTTTATAAACATATAATTATGGCTTCATATTTCTCTTCCAACCTGCGATGGGGTGTACAAACCACACTGGCCTTGAGAGGGTAAATGAGGCCTAATTAACTGCCAAAGCTGCACCTGGAGGAGGAGCCAGGGAGTAGGGATTGATTAATTAGACATGAGGCTTGGCTGGGAAGGGAGAGGCAGGGCTATGTAAGCCAGGAAGCCGGCAACAGAAGGGAGTTGCAGGGATGGAATTTGAAGTCACTCTCTGGGACATGGAAGGTTAGTAGCTAGAGGCAAGCTGCCTTCTCCTTGGGAGGGGAGGGTTAGGACTGGCAAACCCAGAAGAGGAGGAGAGCTAGAGATGTAGGCAAGACTCAGGGGAAAGAGCAGCGAGATACGGGGTCAGTCAAACCTTAGCTGCCAGTGAGAGGGCTCCTGAGCCAGGACGCAGCATAGAGGGTGGGCCCAGGTCCCCCTAACAGCCACCAAGGAAGTGACACCAGTGGGGCAGTGAGCAGGAAGATTGCCTGAGCCCATTTATCAAGAAGGACTTTGTTACTCCAGAAGGGGGGAACACGCATGCTGACCTGGCTGGAGGGCTGAGTCATGAAGAGGAGGCTGCAGTTCTTGGAGCGAGAGGAGCTGCAGGATGAGAGAGGACTGGTGAGGACACCACCAGATGAGGGTTCACTGCCTGGCAAGCGCTAATCCCCAGAGTGACCCAGGAGGAGGCACCACTTGCGCTGAGTGGACCCCATGACACAACCCTTCAAGATTTTTAATGTTGTAGCATCTAGGAGCTCCAGTTCTGGACCAGGACTCTATTGTGATAGGCACTGCACATACCCAGAAGGAAAAGATGGTTTCTGCCCTAAGCATCTCATGGTCTAATAACATGACAAAAGTTTATTGGATAGGTCCCAAATCCAATATCCAGTGACTAAGTGAACCATCAAATACATTATGCTAGAGCAGCAAGTTTGCAGACTGTTAGCAGCAAACTTTAAACTTTAATGTGGAATATTTATAAATTCCTTTTGTCTTTAATGTTCCATGAGAATAGCTGATAATGCATTTTTAAAAAAAGTGTAGTAAAACATGAAATATATCACTTTAAGTCTCCCAGAATGTATTGGCATAAGGCTCCAAATTAGTACTGTCCTTCTGGGGGTTCAGGGTAAGACTATTTCAGGAAATAATTAGCTGGGTCACTTTTACAACTTTTATGTCAAGTTTTATGACATTCTAAAGAATGCAGGATTTGTTCCAAAGAGCCTGATTCTACTCTCAGTTGCATTAGGTTAATCAGGACTGACTCCAGTGAAGCCCTGGAACTACTGTGCTGTCTGTGGCCTGGTCTACACTGCACAGGGGTGAGGGGGGGAGAGGGACAGGATCGATCTAAGGTGCGCAACTTCAGCTACAAGAATAGCATAGCTGAAGTTGATGTATCTTAGATTGATTTACTTCGTGTCCTCGGGGCATGGGATTGACGGCTGCCACTCCCCCGTCGACTCTGCTTCCGCTTCTCGCCTTGGAGGAATTCTGGAGTCAACAGAGAGCGTGTTCGAGGATCGATGTATCGCCTCTAGAGAGACATAATACATCCATCCCTAATAGATCGCTCACTACCCGCTGATCCGGCAGGTAGTGTAGACATACCCTAAGGAAGTGAGATCAGGTACAGAGGTTTTGCTCAGGACAAACTCCCATTGAAATTAGTGGGCCAGTTTCTGGTCTCAGTTACACTGGTGTAAATTCATTTTAACATTGCATCTCCATTGGCTTTGCTGGGATCACTCTGGATGTATTTAGAGATATTACCAAGACCAGAATCTGGTGCAGTGAGATTAAAAAACAGTCAGGATTTCAGGATTTGGCCCCAAATGAATAGTTCTGTGGTCAGCAAGAGGAAACAGCAGTGTTCTGAACGTCCAATGTAAACACAAGCTTGTTTTTACGGAGAAGGGGTTAACTGAGCCACAGGGCTCAACATGAAAATTGTTGTATAATTAGAAAACATAACGTTTCCTTAAATGGCCACGGCAATTTCACTGTTTTGAGGTGACTGGGTAACGCTTTTTATTTCTTTTGACTGAGGATTCTAAGAGACAAGCCTGGTTCTAGCCACATTCATACTTTAAATCAGTGGGCCAGATTCCGATCTCACACTGGTGTAAATCAATAATAATTCTGTTGAAGACAATGGCATCACCACAGTCTACAACTAGGGTAAATGAGATCAGAGTCAGGCCCCAGGAGAGTACTTGCATAATGTGAGTAGGGCAGGCCGAGTCAGGGTCTGAGTTAACACCATGGCCCTGGCTCAGCAAAGCACTTAACTAACATTCTTAAGTCCCTCCCAGCCAGTGCCCTGTCTCCAACTGTGGCCAATCTCTGAGGATGGCGAAAAAAGAAAAATATTCCTTCCTGACCCCTGCAGGTGATCAGCTGGAACATGAGGTTTGATTATCGTGATTGTCTCAAGGCAGAATTGCAGGTGTTAGGAACATGTTGAGGAAAAGGCAGGCAATTGGGTTCTCCCCAGGCCCTGTAAAGCAAGGGGATAAATAGGGGAACTTCAGTAGTGCCAGGATTTCACCCTTTGTATTTTGAGTATAGCTCAATGTCTGGTGGGACTATTTTTATAGATGTAGCAAGGGCAGGCAGTGACTGGTCTCTCGCATCCCTCCTGGTGGCATGAGAAAGGCTTCTGCCTCGTACAGGCACAATCCATTTGGTCACTCCTGCTCAGGCTGGGTATTCCAGCCCTAGCTCTAAGCGAAATGGCCTATAACCAACTGTGTTCTGTTAAATACTGTAAAATGGAAAGTGCTATGTAAATGATTAATCACGATGATAAATAATTGATGCTGAGCTGGGAAATTGCTTCCCTTCAATAATCTCTTCTGACCCAGACCTTCATTTAAGCAGCCTTCAGGAAATGGCCATTAAATGGGTGGGAGAAGCAGCCTGGCTGCTTTTTTCTGCCATGATTTATGTATTAGAATGTAATGTTTATATAACACTAACCATCAATGACTCTCTCTTCTCCAACTTCAACTTGCATACTGTGGACGGGGTGGAAGAGTCTCCTCCATGGGCCAGACTGCTGGCCTTACTCACGTTGAATAGCACCTTATACCAGGAGTAGCTCTATTCACGTCAATGTCAACTGTGTGTGGAGTAGGGTTGCCAACTTAGTAATAATTTAAAAATGGACATGCCAGGAGGCTTGCTGGAACCTCTCCCACCCCACTTCTTCCCCTGAGGCCCCATCCCTTTCCCCCGAGGCCCTGCCTCCATCCATTCCTCTTCCCTGTTCCCTCCTATCACTCGCTGCTTTTCTCTTCCCACTCTCCCACACCCAGGTTAAGAGGGACTCGCCTGCGGAGCCAGGGTTGGGAGCTGCAGTCACTTGACACAGGTAGGAGATGGCCCTGGCAGAGTAGGGGCTGGAATGGGTGATGACCCAGAGCCATCAGATATTGAGTGGGTGTCCAGTCAGTAGCTCTGACTGGACACTGTTTGGTCCCCTCAACCAGACTTTCCAGTTGAAAACTGGGCACCTGGCCACCCTAGTGTTGAGTAATGTATTACTCATGATGGAGAAGGGTCTCCTGCTCTAGCCTCTTGTGTTATTACATTGGATCTTGTTCTCCTTTGTTTCCAGTTTGTTTGCTCTGATGGGACCCCTTTTCTGGACGAAGAGAACTAAGATGAAAGGTGGAGCAATTGAGAACTCTTCTTCATTTCATCACAAAAATAAATGAGGAACAAACAGGATTAACAGGGAATATTTTTTTTGCAGGAAATTCCAAAGAAGGGAGTTTCCTTCCAAAAATAGAAACCAATATTTTTCTAAAGGGATTAGTGATTTTGTGTGCCTCAGTTGCTGGGTGCCTTAGATGGACACCTGGCTTCAATGAGCTGGGTGCTGTCTTACTTCATGATGCTGACTACATGCATTGTGGATGGCAGCACAATGGGGAGAACAGCTGCCACAGGGATGCTATGCCTTATCCCCACAAAAGGGGGGCAGGGTTGTTTTTGATGGCTCCACCCCTCACCTCCACATCCTCAGCTAGCTAAGTCACCCAGACCTGAAGGGATGTGCAAGCGAGAGACAGATGCTGAATCTCTGGGAAGCCAAACATGACTCAGTCTGTCTGAGGCAGCAAGAGGACGTGCTTCCCCCAGAGCTCAGGGCTTGGGTCAAAACCACAGCTGAGCCTGTAGAAAGAACACAGAGAATAATTGGGCTGAATTTTTCTAAAGAGGGTTGTCACCCCTGTGAATGGCTCTCCCTTTTCCTTGTAGGATTTCCTGTTCTCCCAAGATACATCTGCCCACTTCTGTGGTATGGAATATGTTGGGGTTGGGGTGGGGGCACTTACAGAGACTAACCTCTAGACTGCTGGACAAGCAGAGACCTGGCAGTGTCATGTTAAACTCTCTGAATGTTACAGTTAAACACCCAGGCCACCTAAAAGCGTTCATTTGGCAGCGAGCCTGGAAAAAGTCACTATTTTAAGAGTTAATACAAGGACATGGCTCCTGGACCCATTGAAAACACTTTGTAAAGCCAGCAAAGCGAATTATACCCAGTACTCGAAAGCCAGACTCCAAGCAAGCAGGCTAACCTCACAGCTCCACTAATTCAACTGGAAGGAAAGCAAAATGCCTGCAGGTGTTGCCAATGCAGTGGGACAACTCCTATCACTGTTTTCTATTGTAGCTGTTTGCTGTGGTGGGTTTTTTTTTATCTCCAGTGCTAGGTAAATAACAGCAACACACTCTTATTCCTTCTGGGTGCTCACGTTTTTCTACACTCCACTGATGCTTGCTCTTATTGTTACCAGCGACGGTGCAAAAATGACTGTGCCTTGTCCTGTAGGGAGCCCCAGCAGGCATTGTGCAAGTAACGCCTGCCCATTAAGAAAACTCCGGAATGAGGATTCCCTCGGTGCACTCCTCCCGCCAAGCTGCCAGGGCTCCAGGCTGAGCTATGCTGGCTGCTCCGTGACAGAAGCTCTGAGCCACCTTGATGATGATTCCTTGATGACAATTTCACAGGCTGTCAGTGACCGTTGTGCCTGAGTGGGCCTGCTGAAGGGTAATGGGATTTAATTGCTCTTCGGAGGAGAGGAGACACTAATTTTCTTTTCTTTTTTTTTGACACTGTGAGATGCATTTAAAAAAGAGCTTATGAGGTGAGTCTGGAAGGGGGAAGGGGAGTGGAAATGGATATTCATTTCTATAGTGGGCTGAAGCAGTGTCTGAAAGCCAATAGAATCCCACAGGCATTTTTAAAGTCATTTGTCGATTAGGGAGCAGATCCTCAGTCGGTGTAGCTACGTTGGAGGCAGTGGAGTAGACTGATTTACCCCAGTTAGAATCTAGCCCCCTCTCATCTGTATTTTGTTTCATGGGCTCTTCCGTTGCTGCTATATGTGAAGATCACCCCCAGTAGAAGGCAGCAAGGTTGCAGCGCAAGGCTAATTCACTTGCTCATCAGCTCTGGGAATTCCAACCTGCTTTTGGTCATAAGTGACCTGAATTTGATCACATTGCTCCAGTCCCTAGTGGATGTCTGTCCAGATTGCACAATTGCCCCCACAATTTAATTTGGCACCCTCTGGTACTCTCTGCTCAGTGTATGAAATAGCAGGGGGCATTGGCAGGGCAGATCTGACATCATTACTGTGGGGTGAGCCTGTCCAAACCATGCCTGGCACCAGCCACTGCTACCAGTCTCTCTTACGTTCGTGAGCATTAGATATCACTCCCGCTCTGGGAAATAAAAACAAAGCTTAGCCCCTTTCATCCCCAGCAAGCGTTCTGACTATGGTGGAGGTTACTCGAACCTTTCCTCTTTGTTCTCCTTCCCTGCTCTCTTCACTGGCGAGAGGAGCCCTGGCAAATCCAATTTATTTATTCATTTTTCATTCTTAGCTGCGCATTTGAAATGCTAACTAGTGCCGAGAGAAATGAGCAGCAACCTCCCAGCAGCAGAACCTCCTCAAAAAGGCAAGGGACCATCAGAGATCCTGACTTATAGTGCAGGCCTGCACTGCAAAGACCCAACAGTTTTGCTCCATATCTAAAAGGACCATAAAGCACACTGCCTTGGAAACAGCCTAGACAAGAACACCACTGATGTTATCTGTTGCAGAAATATTGATCTTTGTTAAAAATAGTCTTTACTGCTTGTTTCATGCTGCTCCTGCAATTTCTTATTTATTAAGAGCTGTCTTAAGGAATGTCACCATCCTGAGCTTAAACATTTCTCCTTAATACACCCTTTCGAATATGTTACCTAAATCTATTTGATTGTTTGCGTCTCAGGTGTTTTTTGTTTTTTTTCAATTGCAGCAAACAAATCATTTCTTTTTTTCTATCTTGTTTGGAAGTAATGAAATTGCAGGAAGCTCTTTTTTGGTGTATGTTTTAAAAATACCGTTGAAGCGAGCTAAGATAATGCTGTGGGTAATTAAACCTCATGCTTCACGATGTAAGTTGATTGCCTGTGTGGCTCAAGATGGGCTTCTTTTCATTTCCTCTTCTCTCCCAAGTACAGTTCTGCACAAATCTCTAGGTGCCATATGGTGTGGGAAGTGTCACCTTCCTCTGATGCAATGGGTATTAGCCAATGACAGAAGCGGTACTCTGGACTATATAAACCCATGATTGCTAGTTGCTATATGGTGTGGGGATTGAAACTTTCCTTGGGAGCACTGATAATCAATGTCAGAGGCAGTATCCTGAACAAGAGTTGGATGAATTTTGGGAGGGTAAATAGTTTATTTGAAGAAAAATGCAGTTATGGGTTGACCAAAACTGCCTATGAATTCAGGTCAAATTCAGTGAATAGTTTTGCTGAAATCTTTCTTTTTACATTTCAAAAAAGTTGCAACATTTCATTTTAACATTTTCTAAAAAAAATGTTTAGGCTTTTCACTTCAAAATGATGTTTTGTTTTGAAAGTTAGCTAGATTCATTTTTTAAAAATGTTTTAAAAATGGGCAGGGGAGAAAATTTCATTTTGAATTGAGTGAAACGTTTTGTTTGACCCAAAACAATTTTTGTTTGTTTGGATTTTTTTATTTTGGCCACTGAACTGAAAAAATCTATGATTTGCTCAGCTTTACCCTGGACTACATGAGTCTCTGAACTGATCCAGCACTGCAATCCCATGTTTCATAAGCATGCCAGAAGTAATGGCTAAGTGAGCTAAGCATGCCTAGATTCCCATGAACCATCAATTTGAATCATGCCTGCATTCCCAAGACTGACAAAGTGAGTTCCATGCAGTTTACTAGGAAAGAGTATTTTGGGCAGGCTCTTAAAAACCAAAGCCTTGTCTTCTCTGTGAACATTAAAGTTTTTAGGGCACTTCCATATGTGTAGACTATAGACTCCTTGGCCAAAATGTTCTGAAGAAGCAGCAGCTTACAGTTGATTTGGTGTTTTTTTGCTTTGCAAAGTATTTTTATAGAAATTCAGTTTCATTCCATTGACGGTAGATTTAGGCCCTGCTGAACCATGCATAACTCAGGAAACTTGGAAATGGCAGAGATGCTTAATGACTTCTTTGTTTCGGTCTTCACTGTGAAGTCTGAAGGAATGTCTAACATAGTGAATGCTTATGGGAAGGAGGTAGGTTTAGAAGATAAAATAAAAAAAGAGCAAGTTAAAATTCACTTAGAAAAGTTAGATGCCTGCAAGCCACCAGGGCCTGATGAAACACATCCTAGAATACTCAAGGAGTTAACAGAGGAGGTATCTGAGCCTCTAGCTATTATCTTTGGAAAGTCATGGGAGACGGGAGAGATTCCAGAAGACTGGAAAAGGGCAAATATAGTGCCCATCTATAAAAAGGGAAATAAAAACAACCCAGGAAACTACAGACCAGTTAGTTTAACTTCTGTGCCAGGGAAGATAATGGAGCAAGTAATTAAAGAAATCATCTGCAAACACTTGGAAGGTGCTAAGGTGATAGGGAATAGCCAGCATGGATTTGTAAAGAACAAATTGTGTCAAACCAATCTGATAGCTTTCTTTGATAGGATGAGTCTTGTGGATAAGGGAGAAGCGGTGGATACCTAGACTTTAGTAAGGCATTTGATATGGTCTCGCATGATATCCTTATCGATAAACTAGGCAAATACAATGTAGATGGGGCTACTATAAGGTGGGTGCATAACTGGCTGGATAACCGTACTCAGAGAGTAGTTATTAATGGCTCCTAATCCTGCTGGAAAGGTATAACAAGTGGGGTTCCGCAGAGGTCTGTTTTGGGACCGGCTCTGTTCAATATCTTCATCAACGACTTAGATGTTGGCATAGAAAGTACGCTTATTAAGTTTGCAGACGATACCAAATTGGGAGGGATTGCAACTGCTTTGGAGGGCAGGGTCAAAATTCAAAATGATCTGGACAAATTGGAGAAATGGTCTGAGGTAAACCAGATGAAGTTCAATAAAGACAAATGCAAAGTGCTCCACTTAGGAAGGAACAATCAGTTTCACACATACAGAATGGGAAGAGACTGTATAGGAAGGAGTATGGCAGAAAGAGATCTAGGGGTCATAGTGGACCACAAGCTAAATATGAGTCAACAGTGTGATACTGTTGCAAAAAAAGCAAACGTGATTCTGGGATGCATTAACAGGTGTGTTGTAAACAAGACACGAGAAGTCATTCTTCCGCTCTACTCTGCGCTGGTTAGGCCTCAAATGGAGTATTGTGTCCAGTTCCGGGCACCGCATTTCAAGAAAGATGTGGAGAAATTGGAGAGGGTCCAGAGAAGAGCGACAAGAATGATTAAAGGTCTTGAGAACATGACCTATGAAGGAAGGCTGAAAGAATTGGGATTATTTAGTTTGGAAAAGAGAAGACTGAGAGGGGACATAGACTCATAGACTCTAGGACTGGAAGGGAACTCGAGAGGTCATCGAGTCCAGTCCCCTGCCCTCATGGCAGGACCAAATACTGTCTAGACCATCCCTGATAGACATTTATCTAACCTACTCTTAAATATCTCCAGAGATGGAGATTCCACAACTTCCCTAGGCAATTTATTCCAATGTTTAACTACCCTGACAATTAGGAACTTTTTCCTAATGTCCAACCTAAATCTCCCTTGCTGCAGTTTAAGCCCATTGCTTCTTGTTCTATCATTGGAGGCTAAGGTGAACAAGTTTTCTCCCTCCTCCTGATGACACCCTTTTAGATACCTGAAAACTGCTATCATGTCTCCTCTCAGTCTTCTCTTTTCCAAACTAAACAAACCCAATTCCTTCAGTCTTCCTTCATAGGTCATGTTCTCAAGACTTTTAATCATTCTTGTTGCTCTTCTCTGGACCCTCTCCAATTTCTCCACATCTTTCTTGAAATGCGGTGCCCAGAACTGGACACAATACTCCAGTTGAGGCCTAACCATGATAGCAGTTTTCAGGTATCTAAAAAGGTGTCATCAGGAGGAGGAAGAAAACGGGTTCACCTTAGCCTCCAATGATAGAACAAGAAGCAATGGGCTTAAACTGCAGCAAGGGAGATTTAAGTTGGACATTAGGAAAAAGTTCCTAATTGTCAGGGTAGTTAAACACTGGAATAAATTGCCTAGGGAGGTTGTGGAATCCCCATCTCTGGAGATATTTAAGATTAGGTTAGATAAATGTCTATTAGGGATGGTCTAGACAGTATTTGGTCCTGCCATGAGGGCAAGGGACTGGACTCGATGACCTCTCGAGGTCCCTTCCAGTCTTAGAGTCTATGAATCTATGAATAACTGTAGAAGTAGTGATACACTGCTTGTTGGGGGAAGTGGTAGACACACATGCGTCCTTATACACGTGTCAATTCCTTGGTGAAAAACCCACATAACTCACAGATTGTTCAGAGCCATACTAGCTGTGACACCCCGCTCCCCCCCCAAACATGGTCTGGGTTCATGGCTGGGTCAGTTAATTAGCAGTATATTGTACAGAACTAATGACTATTTTTGCGGAGTTCAAAGCAACACCATTTTAGCCTTAGGGTTCCTATATTACGCCAGACTCTATCTATAGCATCACTTAATTGTATATAGCAAACCAAAAAGCAATGATCTGGAAGAGATGAAAACTGCTTGGGGAAAAAATGTAGGTAGCTTTCTAAACTATTTTTCTCATCAACAGATTCAGAAACCCATTTCAACAATCAAACCAGAATATATTGCACATCTGTCTTATCTGATGTGATGAGATAATTTTGAGCCAGTTACCAGGCTTGGTTCAGCAACGGGAGACAAGTCACACCTTAGCATTTTTCGTTAGGACATTTTTTCACGGTATAACATTAAAGGACAATGAAAAGATTTCGCTTTTCAAAATCTGGGCTTTTCCTGTCCTTCAGCAATTTGGCATTGTCAGTGGTGAGGTTGTACCCGAGATGGATCCTGGCATCTTGTTACATTACAGTACGGTTCCATTTGTACTCAGAGGCATAGGCAGGGAGTTATATGAGCCTGTGGTGCCCATGCTTCACCAATATTCAGGAATATGGGCCCAACTCCACCAATGTTTGGGGCTCTGCTGCTGGCTGGGCCCGGCCCCGCACCCCAGGTCCCGGCTACCGCCCGGGGGCTCCGCTGCCAGCCTTGTGCCCATCCCCAGCTGTGGTCCCAGCCTTGGCCCCCTTACTTCTGTCCATCTAACCCCTCCTGGAGACATGGCCCTGCTCCCATGTCGGGGGTGGAACTTGGACCCATTCTGGGCACCGCCTAAAATTATACAAACCTGGTGCCCAGGCTCTGAGGAAGGGATGGTTTAGTGACTGAAGCTCTGGATTAGGTTTCAGGAGCCATGGGGCCAGATCCACACACATGATCACAGATCTGCTGAAGTCAATTAACAGCAGCTGAAAATCTGTACCTGGATTTCTGTTCAGGTCAGTGCTACAGTCTTGTTATGTGACCTGGGGCAAGCTAATTAGGTATATCTGCACTGCCTTGGAAACCTGGATCTGTGGAAGCTGTGCCTGCGGACTAGATGTTTCCAAGTCAGAGCTCGAGCTTCCAGACTGCATTGTAAACCCAGGTTTATAGTTGCTGGATTCAGGTCTTACAGCCACGATAATGCATCCGTACTATGCAGATCTTCTGACTTGGGTCTGTGACTTGAGCTGCATCCACACTGCAAAGTGACAAAGCTTGGACCTGAGTCGCAGTGGGATATGGGCTCTGACCCGTCCTCTGAGCAGGGTCCTTGGACCCAGATCCTGAGTGCTTGCTGACCCAGGTCAGACTGATTTGTGTGTGGATAGAAGGCAGGCTTAGTCTCAAACTTGAGTCACAGCCTGGGCATAGTGTCCATTAATCCTGGGCAGCTGATGAGTGCTGGTGTTCCCTAAATAGCTGGGCTGTTACGTATTAGAAAGTTTAGAAGGAAAAGGGTATGGGAGGGAGGAATTTCCTGGGAATGGTCTGTGGAGCCAGAGATGGTTAATATGGGGGAGTAAGCCCCACACAGGTTACAAGAGGTGGTGATGTTTCTTTCTAGATCTTGACCACTAGCCTAACCCAGCCCAGAGCCTTTTGCTTGAGGACATAAGAACGGCCATACTGGGTCAAACCAAAGGTCCATCTAGCTCAGTATCCTCCCCAGGGCTATCCTTAGGGGGGTGTGGGGCCTGAGGCGGAAATGACAAATCCATCACTTCCAGGATGGAAGTTACATCTGGGATCGACTGTGCCCAGGGCTGGCCAATCACACCGGTGGCCTGCGGGGCCCCCCAAAGCGCAGGGCCCAGAGTGGTCACCCTGATTCACGTATGCGAGGATCAGCTCTGATCCTGTCTTCCACAGTGGCCAATGCCAGGTGCTTCAGAGGGAATGAACAGAACAGGTAATCATCAAGTGATCCATCCCCTGTCACCCATTCCCAGCTTCTGGCAAACAGAGGCCAGGGACACCATCCCTGCCCATCATGGCTAATGTCATTGATGGACCTATTCTCCATGAACTTATCTAGTTCCTTTTTGGACCCTGATATAGTCTTGGCCTTCAGAACGTCCTCTGGCAAAGAGTTCCACAGGTTGACTGGGTGTAGCGTGAAGAAATACTTTTGTTTGTTTGTTTAAACTTGCTGCCTATTAATTTCATTTGGTGACAACTAGTTCTTGTGTTATGAGAAGGAGTAAATAACACTTCCTTATTTACTTTCTCCACACCAGTCATGATTTTGTATGACTAAGCTTGGGAGCTCTGAGCCAGGGTCCTGGGGCAAGGCCCTTGTGAACTGTTTACTGTAATTGTTCCTGAGACCTTATTAAAGGGGACATGCTATTTTATTAATCTTTTTTGGGATTCTCCTTGCTGCAATCCATTAAAGGGATCCGCATGATGCCCAAGTGGGGAGTTAAGACCTGGACGGTGCCGTACAGGGCTGCAAAGTCGTGCGCGGGGATGGCACGTCCCCTTTTACAAACCACAGAGCCTCGTGGGACACACATATATCCAACAACTCTATTATTATTACACTGAGGTATAAGAAAGGAGTTGTGTTAATAATAAATAAAAGCCACAACATGACAGTGGATTTGATGGCTCCAATCAAAGAATGACATTGCTTTTCCTTCTTTCTCTCTATTTGACCCTAGAGTTTTGTTTTAATCTTCCCACATATCTTTTGCCTAAGAAGGATGTGTGTTTTAGAAAGACCTCCTGACAAAGAGAAGCTCACTTTTTCCCTCGGCGGTGTCAATTCACTAGGAGGGTCAGCTGGTGTAAACCAGCGTAGTTCCGTTGGCACCAATTTACCCCAGCTAAAGTATTGTCCCAGGGCCGTGCTTTTTGCTCCATCCAGGGCAGTTCTCTTAGTCCAATGCACAGAACCTAATCACTACCTTAAAGGTAGTTTGTTGTTTGCTGAGTTGCAACTGCATTGGAGCAAGTTTATTATTTTCTTTTCATGTGTCGCTCAAGACACCTAACTGTTATGGATTATGTGTTCACTGCTGTTGTGGTTGGGCAGGAGGCCAGCATTAGATCGTAATTGCCACTGTTCTGTAGCAAGGCTCTTGGATGTGTGATTTTTTTTTTCAGTGTGCCATTAGAGGTGCTATGGAGATACTGTCTCTTTGCCAGGGGTGATGGAGGCTGCAGAAGCCCAGGGCAGCAGCTAGCAGAAAGTGATAGGAAGATTTTAAAGCATTGAACTGTGGGTTCTGCCTGAATCCCTCTCCTATACAAACACCTGCATCTTGTGTTTCTAACAAGCTGATCACAAAGACCCTAACTTATGTAAACTTGTGGGAAAAGTTTGGGGGCTGGGAGGCTAGAGAGGTTTTGAGCATAACACTCATACTGGGCACATGTTCCTTTGGAAGCCAGCGCTATGAAGGGATATATATTGTATTTTCCTGCAATCATTTTGGTACCTGCTGTCACAATTCCGGGCAACTGCACCTGTATTCCTGCTTTGTGGTCCTGAAAGGGCACCCACTTTAGGCTCCAGGATCCTCAGCTGTCACCTCTCTTGGGTAGAGACCTGGGTCTCTCTCCCTCCTGATCACGGAGAGATCAGGCTGCACAGTGCCCTGCCTCCCCTGTGATAGCCTCAGCAAGCCAGACTGCTTAAACAGGCCAGAGTCTGTGCTTTACTAGCTCTCCAAAGGCTGTGAATTGCCAGTTCAGAGGAATGGGGAATCACTCTGATCAACTTAGTGGATTTTTCTGCTATGACCTTCTGATGATGCTTATGCAGCATGCACCATGCTCAGAAAATGCTTTTCCTCTCAATTTACAGCCTGGGTAAAAAAAAAATACTGTAGTGGAGGTAGAAGAAGTTGTAATGACTGAGGATGTTATTATATTATAGTTGATGTCAGCCATCTTAGTCCTAGAGAAAAGAAAGCCCTTCTTATGAAGGTTGTAAAATGACTCGAATGGGAGAGTCCTTTGTAGTAAAGCTATTTTTTCTCTTTGGCGTGCTTTGATAGGTATCTGGAGCTTGACTATACATTTTTGGTAAACCTATCTATGAAGTGCGAGGAACACTTTCTCCACTTCCCAGATTCAAAGGCTTCGGTCTTACAGAGAGTGCCACAAAAAGACTTTCACAGCCAACCCTGCCAACCGCACATCAGAGATGATTAATGACACTGGTACTAGAATCTCTCCCTCCCACTGACATGAGAGGAAATGTGGAAAGAAGCTGGAAAAAGCACTTGCCCGTAATTGTCGGTGGGCAGAGTTACAACTGCTTTCTCTCCCTCCACCCCCCCCACCAACGTTCTCTACATCAGTCATATTCTCCTCTACTCTCTGCAAACCCACTCTGGGACTGGCCTCCCAAGCATTCCTCTGATGGAGTCAGCAGAATAGGCTGCCATGTGGAAAGACTGCCATGTGGAAAGACTGCCGTTTCCAATGGGCTGAAGCTGTCCTGCAGGAGCAGTATTCCTTTGTGCAAAATGGCATTCCTTTGCTGACCTGACAGGGTCCAAACAAGACCATAACCACAGCCTAAAACACTTGCTGCAGAATACCTTGGTGACCTTAGTCACGACCACTGCCTTCAAACTGATGGAGTTACACTGGTGGTAGTAACACAGTGGTGGCACAACGATTCCTAGTTGTCCATCCTTGTCTTGAACATTGATACTTAACATTACTGGGATAAATAACTCTAATAAATGCCCTGGCCTGTCTATTGCTAGTGATGAGAGATGGGGTGTTCTAAGTCTTTGGGTCTGAGGATGCATCTAGTGGAAGTTTTGGAAAAAGGAGTCACTTATATTTGCTGAGGCCCACGTTTTAACAGATATTGGCCACACTTCGGCCAACTAAATCTCTCTGTGCCTTAGCAGCTGTCTTCCCTTTCCAGGAAAAGATGAATTAAGTAATTTGTGTCTTGGCGCTGCTAGCTATAAAGTTGCAAGCTGCATGCACTTGCTGCTAGAAACAGGAGCTCCCGCGTTGGTTTAAAAGTAACACTGCAACAGGTAAACATAGAAAAATCTTTATCTCAACAGGCCAAATTCACGTGCTCAGCACCCGTCTGACAGTTGAAATTTCCCTTTAAGGACAGCTGGGCTAAGTGAAATCTCTGCAAATTGAATGTTTTGCTGTAGCGTGTCGTGTTGTTGTACATGAAACTACTGCTGCGATGGGGTAAGTAGCACCATGTGGCCACCAGATGAGAACACAGCTAAAAAAACCTTCATTATTTTGAAAATGTTGCCCTGGTTCTCCCTGCATTGAGCATCACTCTGGCATAGCTTAATTGATTTCAATACAGCAATGCTGCTTTACACCAGCTGAGGTTCAACAGAAGCAGGCATATATTTCCCTTTCCTCCACTGATCTAACTGCAGTCATCTAGTGATGTCCTGCTAGCCCTTGGCAGTGCAGAGTGCAGAGGCGGGAAGGAAGCTGAAAATATCTAGCTGCTGACTAGTAGGCTCTGTCGTCTACCACAGCTTTAGGTCTGAAGGAACACCTCACGTGTAAGCATGGCTATCTTCTCATAAAGGACTGGTTGGGAATTGGCTATGGAGTCCCACAGAGAGAGGCAATGCATCTTGGGATGGGCTTCAGTGTTCCCAGATTTCTCCAGTTTGGCAAAGTAACATTGGCAATTCCTTTCCCGGCTTTTTCCATTTTACCCTGTATATCTACACTGAGTCTTCAACACTCTAACCATGGCAGGCGTTTGCCCTTGTGAGAGGCTACAACATGAAACTGCCCTGCTGCCAAAGAGCGTATTGAATCAGAAAACTCATGTGCTCTGTTACGCCCAGATCCCTACCTGTCCTGTCCAACTGATCAGGAAATTGCCCAGCAGAGCTAAAAGGGAAAGTAACAAAAAACTGGTATCAAAACGTCTCTCTCACTCCCTGTGAACTGTCGAGAATACCTGACACGCACTGTGTTTGTGAAGGCTGCCTCTTTCGTTCAGCCTGCTGACAGAGACATTAAAATGTATTTATATCAGCCGGGGTTAGCTTGCCCCAACGAGTGAACTTAATTCTTAGTCTGCCAGGTGCTCTTTTATGAATGACAGTGATCTCTCCCCAGTGTTTTCCCTCTCTCTCATACTCTCTTATTTGCTATGCATTTTATGAAGCTGTATTGGCCAGTCTAATTTCCTATACCTAATAACATAATGTAGTGAAATGAGTTTGAAAGTCCGTTTCTCTCTCTCGTACTGAACTATTTGATACACCCTGCGCTGCTTTCCTCACAGCTCACCAAAGTGCCCTTGCTTCTCTAGGGCTTCTGTTTAAAAAATATTCTGCTGCGACTATTACTCTCCTCATGAAGGGCCTGCTCCAAAATCAATTGAAGTCAGTGTGAGTCTTTCCAAAGGCTTCAGTGGGCTTTGGGTCAGGGCTTGTATTGATACACCCCAGATTTTGGAGGTCTCATTCAAGCCTTTTAAAGTTTACCCTTCGCTGTGCAAGAATATTACTTATTATTTGCATTGCAGGAATGCCTAGGAGTCCCTATCAGGGATCAGGGCTACACTGTGCTAGGTGCTTTGTGTGTGTACGTACACCCCTGCCTCACACATCCACAAAGAAAAGACAATTCCTGTCCCTGCCGTGGACAGTTATGAAATAGCCTGACCATAAGGAGTTTCATCCTAGCACTCAACGATTCGTGGTAGACTTGTAGCTTGAGCATGAGGATTTACATCCTTCATACTCTTCAAATCCTAGCTAATATATCAATGTATGTGTTCTCAACACTCAGAAAAATGCCTAATCCTTTTTTGGTAATCCTGCTCTTGGCCATAATGATATCTTGTGGCAATCAGTTACACAGGTTAACTATGATGTGTGTGTGTGTGTGCATGTGTGTGTGTGTGTATAGCAGGGGGAAAATTACCTTTAGTCAGCATCAGATCTGTGACCTTTCAGTTTCATTGAATGTGTTCTTGTTCTTGTATGGCAAAGGGATAAACATCACTGTTCAAGTTCTTCTCTATCCTATTCATTCTTTTGCATACTTTATTATATCCCCTATGATTTTTTTCTCATTTAAAAGCTAATCAATCCCATTTGTTCACATGAGGAGAGATGGGAAGTGTCTCCAGGACTCAGGTAGGTTTTTGTTTATCATCTGCAGAGCCCATCTATTTCTGGGTTAGGGTGACAGCCTGTGATCTAGGGCTGTCCCCATCCTTTTTTATGTCAAAGAGCAGGAAATTCAATTACTTTCTCATCACTTAGAGAAATCAGGTTTTCTAGAACTGTTATGAAACCAAGGCCTTTTAAAATCCTTTCTTCTAAGTCTGTTTCTGTTAGTAATTCCATCATTGTAAGTCTGTGAATACTTTGTTTTGAACAAATCTTCCACTGAATTCTTTTAACCAACCCAAACAAAGATTTCTGGTTTAAAGCTGCATCTTTGAAAGTGTAAGCCGGGCCCCCTTGGCCTCTTCTTTTCTCAGTAGTGGCTCAGCCTTGAGATCAGAAAGTTATCCATAGACGTTCCTGACTTTCAGCAAGATAAATCTCCTTAAAAGAAAAAAAAACCAAAAAACCAACAAACAAACAAACAAGAAACCCAGCTGCTGCACAGACTTAGTTCATTCAACAGAGCAGTTCAAGTGGCTGTGACTCAATTATCTGCTGGGCGGGCGAGTTTGTGCGGCACCTGGAAAATAGGAGAAACAACTATTGTTTTCTATTTGCTTTTCTGCTCCCACTTCCTACTGGCATATGTCAACAGGGAAGAATGCAAAGGGGGGTGAATGAATGACTGCTAACAATGCAGCATTTACTTCAACAGCATGACTGAAATATATATAAAACTACAGCTGGCTCTTGGGTATCACATGTATCCAACATATGATAAATTGAGCCACTGCTCTTTGGATCAGAGATTTTCTCTTTACTATGTGTTTGTACAGTATCTATCACAATAGGATCCTGATACTTGGTTGGTACTGCTACTATAACTGTTATGGCAGGCATCACCAGGAGGCATTGTTTCAAGTAGCCTTCCGAGTTCTTTGTTCACGAGCAAATGTTCAGACATAGTTCTGTCATACCAAGCACTGGGCAGAGGGAGCTGTGTGAGCTTCAGGACAGCTTGATCTCTGCCTTGGTCTCTGATTTGGAGTCGATTTTGGAGGAAGAATTGTCCTCTGGGAGCTGGTCACTAGTGTTGGGTGCAGATTCCTGAAAGAAAGGATTGTCTTCTGTGCTGTTTGTGACTGCCTCTGTTCCAGGACTGGTGTATACTTGTCAATAGAACAAGTTACATTTGGTGCACATCCAGACTGTGTCACTGATTTGTCCTCCATTAGGAAGCCAGCCTGAAGCTGTCACATACTTGCTATCACTTGGCTGAGCGGCAACAACACAAATAATAAACAGACTACACAATATCTGCTTTTAACTTTTTATTATATGTGTTACAACCATCTGATTTCCTTCTTTATCCCGTTCATTTTTTTGTACACCTTTATCATATCCCCTCTGATTTTTCTCTTTTTAAACTAATCAATCCATCTGTTCCATCTCTCCCCATATCTCCAGGACTCAGGTAATTTTTGTTTATCATCTCTAGAGCCCATTTATTTCCGAGTTAGGGTGGGATCGGGGCCCCCTTATGCCAGGTGCTGTAGAAACATAGTAAGAGCAGTGCTTGCTGCAACCAAAGTGCAAGGAAGAAATGATACCCATTTTACAGACGGGGAACAGAGGAAGCCAGAACAGTAAATGATTAACATCATATAAAAAGACAGTAGTAGATCCATGACTTGAATCCAGCTTTTCTGAGCCTAGTCAGGCATCTCTTTACAAGATCTTCCTTCTTCTCACATTTTACCTCCCCTATTCCTTGCTACATAAGTAAAAGGATATATTAATCTGGGAATTATGATGTTGGGATGCCTGTGTGGTAATTTAGACTGTCCTCTCAAGAAGAACCCCAGGTAAGGAGCAAATGGATACTTTCCTCCCACTTTCAACCTCTGCTTATTGGATTTCAATTGTGGCTAAAAAACACAGTATGAACTTTTGATATTTATTTCATCTTTAGTTATCAATATGCCCAGATGGAGTAATTAGACAGGTTGGCAGTGCTAGACTGTGAAGAGATGACTTTATGGTGCTCCCTGTTAGCAGTAACTCTTGCCTTAATGTAGCAGTCCAGCTGGCCCAAGTTAGCAGAGCTGAGTTGGGAAGCCGATGCTGAGATGAAAATGTTTGCCTCCTTGTAAAGTTTACTCTACTAGATTTTATTTTTCTTTGATTCATCAACATACATTTTAAAGGCTTGATTTGGAAATTGGTGCCATCCCTGATCATGTTCCTGTTTACATTTCAATAGCGCACTCAGAGCAAAGGGAAGCCTCTTGTAGCAACTCCGCCCTGCTTCGTTCCCCTCTTCTGCTTATGCTTTATCACCCTCCTCCGGGATCTCTTTTCAAAAGATCAGCAGTAGAGGAGAAGCTTCAGATACCATAAATATTGCAAGAACCAGTGCTCTTCAGAGACTGGCCTCCTTTAGGATTAATACATCTTCCTGAGGGGACATCAGGTCCTTCAAAGTAAACAAGCCGAGAATGCTAAGAAACGCTTTCTACTAAATACATATACATGAATTAGCATCTGTGGCAGTGATTAATCAGTATTATAAAAGTGATGTTTATTACAAACCACAAGAAATGGCATGTCCTGTAGATTCATCAGGCTGATCCACACTGCAGATCTTCCAGTGACCGAGATAATTTTATGAAAAGGCTCAAAGGAAGTTCTCTTCACCGTACATATAAATTGATTTCAGCCATCGGAAACTCACCTTCAAGGAAGGAGTCCATCGGGCTGAAGTCAGGACATTCTGCAAAACTTGCCGAATATGCATTTTTAGGGCTCATTCAACCTCCCATTACTGTGACGTGTTTATCTGAATGGAGAGAGAGAGGGAGAGAGGCTGGGCATCATGAGAAAAATATTAAAAGTAACATGTAGGGGAGGACTCAGAGAAGACAGTACATTTTTTTCTCTCTCTGTGTTGGAGAATGAAGAGCATATGGTAATTATTTCGGGCAGCCTACAAGGCAGCCTGAGTAACGGCCAGGCAGGCATAGCTGGGTTGTCCCAGGACCAAGGCAGGAATCAGACTGTTGCTCCAAGAATTGCAATTTAGTTCCTGCCTCTCTCTCACTCCAGTAGGGAAATCACCTCTGCCGGGCCTTTTGCAAGATCACTACTCCTGCACCAACTTGGAGCTGGTATGTTGCAGGGAGGCAGACACAAGTTGCCCATTCTCTGCCCACCTGCGGGTAGGTACCCCTCTCACACTCATAAAGGCTCCTGTAGTGTGGGAAGCCTGTCCAGGGGCATAGGGGAATTCTGCAGTCCCCATTACTCCCTTGTGCAGGTATGAAGGTGGGCCAAGTCATGGCCAAGTCATTTGTAAACTCATTTCTACAGAAGTAGAAATCTGATTTCACTGTCCCATTAAGAAGATTCCGTGAGGAGAGGATTATTAACTCATGCAGTGGTGAAACTTAACTTCACAACTGAACTTTTTTCAAACAAGTGGATTTGTTTGCTGTTCAGTTTGTTTGCTGATGAGTTTGCTGATCAGAATAATTAGGGTCAAGGCTTTGTCTATTTTGCAGTGCTCAGGGGGTAGACACATTATTTCTCTTCTGCAGACATGATAACAGTAGCTATTCAGGTCGCACACATATAATAAACTGAAAACAGGGTCTTATAAGGGATAGTCTTGAGCAATGTTAATGATAGGTGAAGCTGCCTACATGCTCTAGTATAACCAGATGAACTACCTTCTTTTGTAAATCACCACTCTCTGCGCTCTGCGAGGTGCAGCTGTGAAACCAGACTGCCTTTTAATTTCTGTGCTCTTGCCATAACTGTCCTACTCAGATCTGAACCTTAGAGTTCAGAACATGAGAAGCTAGCATGCAACCTCCAAACTTAATTACCAGCTTGGATCTGATATCACTGCCACCAATCAGGAATTTTAGGGCCTGATACCCTCTGGTCCCCCCAAACCTTCCCAGGGGACCCCAAGACCCAGATTCCTTGAGTCTCACAACAAAGGGGAATAAACCATTTCCCTTCCCCCTCTTTACCTCCTCCCAGATTTCCCCGCCCTGGGGACCTTAGGATACTCCTTGCTTCAAGTCCTTGAAACACAAGTACCGAGAGATCTAATCTCTCTCCCCCCTCACCCAGAGGGTATGCAAAGTCAGGCTTAGAAAATCTAACACAAAGAGATTTTCCCCCTCCCTTCGTTTCTTAGCCTTAACCAGTGAAAAACACTCAAACAGGTCTTAAAAAGAAAGCTTTATATAAAAGGAAAGAAAAAGGACATAAAATGGTCTCTGTATCAAGGTGACAATATACAGGGTCAATTGCTTAAAGGAAAAAATGAATAAACAGCCTTATCCAAAAAGAATACAATTTAACACATTCCAGCAACTACACACATGTAAATACAAAAAAACAATATAAACCTATTGTCTTACTATCCTTGTACTTACAACTTGGAAACAGAAGATTAGAAAGCCTGGAGATAGAAAGATCACTCTCAGAGCCGAGAGGGTCACCGAACCAAGACAAAGAACAAAGAATTTACACCCAAAACTTCCCTCCACCCAGATTTGAAAAAGTCTTGTTTCCTGATTGGTCCTCTGGTCAAGTGTTTGGTTCCCTTTGTTAACCCTTTACCGGTAAAAGAACATTAACC
Organism: Gopherus flavomarginatus; assembly: GCF_025201925.1. NCBI lineage: Eukaryota > Metazoa > Chordata > Testudines > Testudinidae > Gopherus > Gopherus flavomarginatus. The sequence goes on along the minus strand of NC_066626.1, from coordinate 16,570,465 downwards.
CTTAGCTATCTGTTTATCTTTAAATCTCTAAGGCCTCTCCGGTTGTGCAGCAGCCATTTTGTTCTTATAGTTGCTGTAGACCATGGGGGAGGAAACACGCACACTGTGCTCTCTGATGGAGCCTTTATTTTTGTTGTTTTTGTTTCCCTTAATCTAATATAAGCCGCAGGAGCAGAATACTCAGGGTATGTCTACTGCAAATAAAAACTTGAAGCTGGCCTGTCAGCTGAGTTGGGCTTTTGGGACTGTTTAATTTCAGTTTGGGCTTGAGCTGGAGCCCAGGTTCTAGGACTCTGTGAGGTGGGAGGGACCCATAGCTCGGGCTTGCAGCCTGAGCCCAAATATCTACACCACAATTAAACAGCCCCCTAGCCTGAGCCCTATGAGCCCATGTCAGCTGGCATGGGCCAGCTGTGGGTGTCTAATTGCAGTGCAGACATACCCTCTGAGGGATGGAGCTTTCTGCTCCCTCTGCAGGGGAGAAGGGGTAAAGCCAGTCTCATTTGCATTAATTATTATGTTGCTTACCCATAATCTATCTACTGAGTTTGGTTGATTTGTTTGGCGTTTGTTCATGTGTTGATTGTATAGATGTTCCTAGAGTGTTGTTATTATTACTGTACTCATGAAAGGGCATAGGAATTGTGCAGATATGCCCTGGAAATGAGCAGGTCATGCTGAGGTTACGGGTAATGGACTTTGATTTCTTATTGAAATCCAAGCTCAATAAAAAGAGAATCATAGAATAGAATATCAGGGTTGGAAGAGACCTCAGGAGGTCATCTAGTCCAACCCCTTGCTTAAGGCAGGACCAATCCCCAGACAGATTTTTATCCCTGGGTTTAGCAGGCCAATGCTCAAAGCACTGAGCTCTCTCCTCCCGCCGGTTAAGATAAAGAGGGTTTATCCTAGGGCCTAGGAATGGTCTCCTAGGGTCCTCTTTTTTTCTGGGTTCCTTGCTTGGAGATGCTGTGCACATCTCAGAATATAATATATAATATACTGTATAATAAACTACAACAAAATCTCATATTTTGACCTTGTGTATAGAAAATTAACACCCAGCTGGTATAAACAATCTTATTGTCTATACTAGCTTCCCAATGGTTGCAATAGAATTTCCTTATTTCCAGCCACGCAGCAACTGCAGAACTGTTAGATCCAGATGCAAATTCCAACAATACTAGGGCCTGATTCTCCTCCCAGTCAGTGCAATTCAGAAGGAACTCTTTTGAAGTGACTGGAATGACACCTGTGTGAGAAAGCAGGCAAGTATGATGTACAAGTAAATGATTTATTTGATGGGGATTGTACTAGGCAGTGAGACAGCATGTTGCTGACCCTGTGAGATCCAACAGCAGAGATTTTGTTTACTCTCTAATACAGCAGAGAAGTGATATTAAGGAAACTAGAGTTTGTCCCAAGCTGCAAAATTTGAAGCTGTTCATTTCCAAGGCGCATATGGGTGACCCTTGCTGCAAAGCCATGATCAGATCTGGATTCTCATGCTGATGTCCATTCCTAGAATATCCAGGGCTTTCTTTTATTTGCTATGGTTTACAAGCAGAAAAATAAACAAAGGTTTCAGTAGCAGCCTTACCTGATGCAACATAACAGCATTAACCCATTCTCTTCTGATCACCGACCTGCAAGCACGTTATCAGAAAGTCTCCTGGGTTTGCAATGGACAGCGAACTGATCAAATCTTTTGCAAAGCGATCTGCTTCCTGGTAACGTGCAGGGCAGGCAGTAAAGTTTTCCCGCATTCCCAGGGCACATTTTGGGAGTGGGGCACTAGGGCCTGTGGGATATGATTACTTTGGCTCAGGTCTATGCACAGCCGTGTGGACGTCAGAGCCCTAGGTTTGAGCATGAGTCAGAAAATTCTTAACCTAGGGTTAAAAAAACAATGTAGACGCTCAAGCCCAGAGTTTCCTGACATGGGTCAGCTGACTTGAGTCCCACTAGCCCTGCGCTTACATTGCAGTTAGACATATCCTGAATGAAAGTAAGAGATGCAAATGTTTATAGCTTGTAATGCACCCTTAAGTTTTCCTCTCACTTTACTAGGAATTTAATAATGCAAGGTTGGTGGGATTTCCATTCATCTTACTCCTTAGTTTTAAATGCATGGTCTGAAATTTCCAAGTAACTTTATTTTGGGCTTTCCACTTTGTGGTGATAATTCTCTGAGCCAAGTGTAATGGTGTCAAGTACACCCATGTGAAAACCAATTCCTGTGGTAGGTCATATCAGGCCTGACATTCAATAGATACAACTCAAGGGAAATTCTTCGAGGAAGGGGACAACTGTAAATCCAGCAAGTCTGCAAGGCTGCCGTGAGTTATTCCTTGACCTCAGGGCAGCTTCACAATATATATAAATGTATAGTGGCTCGCCAGTGCGTACATCCATCTGTGCTGTCCAATGTAACTGGGATGATGAAGTTCCCTGGTAGAAATTATCCAGTGCTTCTGACAGCACAGTGAAAAACTCCTCTCCGCAAATGACTAGATAGTCTGTATATGAATTGGTCTGTTTGTTCAGCTCTGGGTCTTCCTTCCTTTTCTGAAAGCATTTGAAACTACGGCTCCGTAGAGGCATATAAATTGTTGTCTATGCAAACAATCCAAACCCTGCCTACTGTACATGTGGGACTGTATCCATTCAAAATGAAATCAATACAGATTATTGTTTTATCAGGCAATTAGGATTTATGTTCAGCACTGTAAATAACTGGGAGGTGATGTTTGACGCAGCGGCGTTTGGACTTCCTTAATTCCTGTATTTTCCGTAAGTGCATGGCTCAGAGATCCCTTTCTGAACTAATATTTTCCTGTCAACAAACTTAGAGGAAAAATCAAAATAAATCAATGAATCTTGACAATAAGAGATTTATTTGTCATATATTACTTGATGTTTCACAGTGGGCGGTGGTGCAGCTCTCTCACTAGCCAGTCATTGCAGCTGGTTCTCTCAGCTCTTCTGGAGCTGTTCACTGAATTGCTATTGCCCTTTGATATACACTGATGATAATCACCGAACCCCCCTCCCAACCCAGGTAGAAGCCTGATCCAAAGTCCACTGAAGTCAGTGGAAAGACTCCTATTGATTTCAATCTGCTTTGAATCAGGCCATTGTATATCTTAGATAAGACACATCCGCACTTCTTTTTTATGTCCTTCCTCCCTTTTACCTTCTATCCTTCACTGGAAACAAAACTGCAGAGTTGGAACAAGTTGATCAAAAAAATTTCCCAGGCATCATAACACTGAAGTGAGAATGGGTATTGAAAGGATGGCGACAGGGGCAATACCTACGTCGATTACCTCTTTAAATGTCAGATTAAATATGGAATTAAATCAGATACTCAGGATTTGTCTACATGGCAAAAAGCCAACAACTGCAACCCAACAGCAGGGAGTCTCAGAGCTCAGGCCAACTGACTCAGGCTCATGAGGCTAAAAGTAGCAGTGTAGACATTTCTACTTGGGCTGGAGCTCAGGCCCGGAGACCTTTCCCCTTCTCTAGGTTTCAGAGCCTTGGCTTCAACCCGAGCAGGAACGTCTACACTGCTATTTTGAGCCCCATAGGGTGACCCGGAGTCAGCTGAGCTGGGCTCTGAGACTGGCTGCCACGTGGCTTTTTGGCAGCATAGTTGTACAATTAGGGTATGTCTACATGGCACCATAAGCCTGCGCTGGAGCCCAGGCTCAAGCCTAGCCCCCCTTGTAGGCTCAAGCCTAACCCTCCTTGTGTCTGCACTGCAATTGCACTAACCCAGGGTTTACACCCACAGTTCCAAGACCCTGCCGGGCTGGAGGGTCCGAGCTTGAGTTAAGCCGACACTCAGAGTCTGAGCCCTATTGCTTTGCAGTGTAGACACAGCCTGGCTTAACTCAGGTCACTGATCTGCAAGCTCACTGTGGGATGGGGTGTACTGCCCATACTTGCTTTGAGAGGGCTGAATTAGGCCAGGTGGGCCCAATCAGCCAGTTAGGTAGCAAATGAGAGGGAGAGAGAGGCTGAGTGGAAAGACGCTCACCTGAGCAGGGTTGGGCTGGGTTATTGTAACCCAGGAAGCTGGCAGCGGAGAGACTGGGGGGTGGCAGTTTGTGGTCACCCTCTGTTTAGCAGGGATTGTAGGAGGGAACCCTGGGGAAAGAGTCTGGACTGGAATAAGGGCATACCCAGGGTGGGAAGAGATCCTGTGAGATGCGGGGTAGGAAGCAGCTCAGGGAGGAAGCAGCAAGGTTGGGGACTGAACAGACCTTGGCTGTGTGTTGTAGGGTCCCTGGGCTGGAACCTGGATTTCAGGGCAGGCCTGGGTTCCCCTACCTGCTGCTGAAGAAGTGGCACCAGTGGGGCAGAGAACTAGAAGACTGTTAGGGTCACTGTGTGAGTGACACAGACTTGGAAGGACTATACCCCGGAAGGGGAAACCGCTGAGTGACCAAGTCATGAAGAGGCAGCAGCTCCTGACATGAGAAAGGGGCTGCAGATAGAGAGAGATGGAGTGCAACTGTAGGAAGGGGCATTGACCTGGCAACATATTCTCCAGCGTGACCGGGAGGAGGCACCATCCTCGTGGTGAGTTGAGCACCCTGTGACACATTGCTACAGGGCCTCCTGGGTTTGCAATGGAGAGCGAATCAATCAGGCCTTTTGCAAAGTGAGTTGCTTCCTGGTAATGTGCAGGGCAGGCAGTAAAGTTCCCTTCTTTCCCAAGTGTGATTTATTTGGCATGAGTGAAACACTTCAGAAAATATTATATATATTCACATTTTGCTTTAAGAATTGGCGAGACTTAATTAATCCATAATCACATTAACTAACCAACCAGCTAATAGATATATTAACTGAACCCCCCCCCACAACCTTTGGAAATTAAAACTTGCAACTTTGGAATCTGAACACAGCATTTTAGTCCCTGTGTTTCTTTACCAGCAATAGTAATTTACAGGTGTTGCATTAGCTACCAGAAGGCTCCCAGCTTGGTCCACAAATGCAATAGAACAAGTGAAATATTAATTTAACTAAGGGGAAGAGCTCACATAAAACCTTTGCTCTAGTTGTTATTAAGATCTAGCTACTTGCATCCAATGTCTATAAATAAGGTACCTTCAAGGGGGAGGAGGTATCTGTGAAAACCCATATGCATAAGCAGAGGACAGATAGCTTTCCTAGAATGGATGGACTCTTATGTTTGGCTGGGAACTAATCTAATAACCACTGAGAGCGGGGCTGCCTACCTGGACAGAGTGGGGTGCTAACTCTCAGCAGATGCCGAACGGGAAACTGAGGCTCAGAACTACATGACAGCTGAGTGGTAACCAACAGAGTGATTAGATCTGTGCAAAATCACCATCAGAATAAAATTCCAGAGCTCTTTATTGCCTGGCTAATCTCTTGGATTTCCTAGCAAATTCATTGTTCTGTAGATAGCAGTGCCAGTCTTCATTTTCTGACTTGGCTGAAGTCACTCCTGTGATTCCTGTTCTGACTAAAAAACTACAAACCCCCCTATAAAATGTACGCAGGCAGTCAGGCTGCAATATGAAAAGGTTAGCTGCATAAAGCGATGATGCTGCCAGAACAAGCAGAAGCAAGACAGAAAAAGGTTAGCCATTTAAATGGCCTCACTTAAATACAGCACACTTCTGGCTATATTACCTCTGGAAGAGCTCCCTTGTGCAGGGTTATAAACTCTGGGAAACAGGCCAAGTTAGCCCTAATTATATTTTGTTTAATCAGCTATTTAAATAGCTAACCATTTCTTTGGCTCTTTTTCCCCATAGAGTTCACATCTTTAGACTCTTGACCTTTTCATTTTATGCAAGAAGCTCTTTTGTCTCCTGTTTACCTGGACCATCTTTTTGAACCCAGACTTGTGGGTTGTTTCTCCTGCATTTGGCATATTCTTACAGCACCAGGCTTTTCACAGGAGAGAGGTTAAAGCCCAGGATTACTTACTTTCCTGATTCCCAATAACATATAACAGGTACTGGCCTCCGATGATTTGAGATTTTCCATTATCATCCTGCAATCTACATATGATCCTTAGGAAAAAAGGCAATATCTTTAGAGTTATAGCTCAGTATTGTATTTTCAGCTTTCCAAGCAATATTGGAACTCTGTCTCTGCTCTTTCGCCAATCACTATTTGGAGCTACTCAAAAATTAGAGGGAAAAGTGGATAAATATTTTCAAAATATGTTCCCTTTTCTCATCCTAATGTCAACCAGCTCTATAGTTTGTTGAAAAATAGGAAGGGAAGGAGGGATTCATGAACTTAAGCCTTACATTTTGAAGCTTAGATACCACATGTCACAAAAACCACAGGATGACCGGGTTGGCCTAGTGGTTAGGGCATTAACTTAGGACATGTGGGAGCTGAGTGCAAGTCCCTATTTGGCCACAGACTTACTCTGTGACCTTGTGCCAGTCACTTAGTCTCTCTCTGCCTCAGTTTCCCCTCTGTAAAATGGTGATAAATAGCACTTCCTTACCTCAGCAAGATGTGGTAAAGATAAATGTACTGATAATTGAGGTGCTCAGATGCTATGGTAGCGGGGTCTATTTAGGTACCTAAGATAGAATTTGTGGCATCACTATGCCTACCTGTCTAGTAAACTTACTAGCATTATCTTCAGCAGGATGAAAACAGCTGCTGGAGCTTTCCTTCAGATATTTACACAGGGGTTTCCCCTTAGACCTGGCCTAAACCATTTTAATTTCTGATGAAAATTTTCATCAAAAAATTCAAATTTCTACATTAACCCCTGTCATAAACAGATAGCTAAGAGTTAATGTCTCTTTCACCTGAAGCACCTGACCAGAGGACCAATCAGGAAACCGGATTTTTTCAACTTTGGGTGGAGGGAATTTTGTGTCTGAGGTCTTTGTTTTCTGTCTGCCTGCTTTCTCTGAGCTTTGGAGAAGTAGTTTCTGCTTTCTAATCTTCTGTTTCTAAGTGTAAGGACAAAGAGATCAGATAGTAAGTTATATGGTTTCTTTTCTTTGGTATTTGCATGAATATTAATGCTGGAGTGCTTTGATTTGTATTCTTTTGAATAAGGCTGTTTATTCATATTTCTTTTAAGCAATTAACCCTGTATTGTCACCTTAATACAGAGAGACCATTTGTATGTATTTTTCTTTCTTTTTTATATAAAGCTTTCTTTTTTAAAACCTGTTAAAGTTTTCTTTACTGAGAAATTTCAGGGAAATTGAGTCTGTACTCACCAGGGAATTGGTGGGAGGAAGAAATCAGGGGGAGATCTGTGTGTGTTGGATTTGCTAGCCTGATTTTGCATTCCCTCTGGGTGAAGAGGAAAGTGCTTTTGTTTCCAGGACTGGGAACGGAGAGGGGGAGTCACTCTGTTTGGATTCACAGAGTTTGTGTCCGTGTATCTCTCCAGGAGCCCCTGGAGGGGGGAAGGGAAAAAGGATTATTTCCCTTTGTTGTGAGACTCAAGGGATTTGGGTCTTGGGGTCCCCAGGGAAGGTTTTTCAGGGGGACCAGAGTGCCCCAAAACACTCTAATTTTTTGGGTGGTGGCAGCAAGTACCAGGTCCAAGCTGGTAACTAAGCTTGGAGGTTTTCATGCTAACCCCCATATTTTGGATGCTAAGGTCCAAATCTGGGACTAAAGGTATGATATGGTGGCAGCGGTGGGATAGACAAAATCCAGAAGCCAGTAGGAATATTATTTTTTTCTCTTCTCTGCTAAGGGCTTTTTAGCAGAGAGAAACAGTTTGGGTTTAAAAGAGAATTTTTTTTCTGCTCTCTCTGGCAGTTTGTGGCTTGCATAATAAGCAAGAGACCATTAAGCTGTAACAAAAAATCTTTTGTGACAATAGCTCTCCCATTGAGAGTCATTACCAGCACCATATACATGCAAATAAAGTGGTTTTTCAGGTTTACTTAACATTGAAGATTAGCTAAAGGCACTGTAGCTAGGCAGACTCTAGGAGGCAACAGATCCTGCAGTGCAGAAGATAAACACCGGAGGGCACCCCAACCCAAGAAAACAGGAACCATAACTTCTAAGGCAAAAATTGAGGCCGAAGAACAAATCAAAGAAGCTGAACACAGGCGACAACTGGAAATAAAACAAAAAGAGATGGAGATGAAAGAAAGAGAAGAACAACTCAAACAGGCAGCACACAAAAGAAAACTAGAAGAAGAAGAGTTGGCCCACCGAGGGAAACAAGCAGAAGATGAGTTGGCCCACAGAAGTGTGTAGCTATACATATCCTACGCACCGCCACCAGCATAGACAAGGCCGGTGTGTCTGTATGTCTGTGAAAAAGAGGAATTGCTCAGCCCTCTCAGATTTAGGCACTATAAGATCTAGACAGAGGAACTGAAGGATTCAGCCAGGACCAGCTCCGGGTTCTGTAGGGCTCTGCTGTGAGTATGTATTACCATAAGAGAAGCCTGGCTCTATCTACACTCTACTTCTGGAACATGGCATGGATAGGCACAAAGAGCTGGTGCTGCATGTAGATTGTAGCAGAAATGGAGTTCTCGCTGCATCCCATGAGTAAAGTATGATGTGCCCAATATTAGCCCCCACCTGGAACTCCTCTATCTAAGGGAATGCTGGGGTAATTTTTTTCTTCTGGTGGCGCTCACCCTTCTATGGGAATGCTAAATCAACATTGTTTCTTATTACTCCTCCATCAGTCTGTCTGTGTCCACCTGTTGTCTCTTGCCTTATGCTTAAACAGTGAGCTTTCTGGGGCAGGGACTGTCTCTTTGTTCTGTGTTTGCTCAGTGCCTGGCACAATGGGGCCCTGGTCCATGACTGTAGCTCCTAGATGCTGCCGTAATACAAATAATAATACAAATCCCAGCAGAGACAATTTATCGCTGGGGCTGGTCAAAATGCTTCTGAAAAGCTAACTTTTTGGCTTTCAGAATGGACCTAAATTGCACAAATGGCAGGTATTTTCCAGAAATATCCTCCAGGAGGCCCTTTGCACTACCGCCTACCACAGCCTCGCTTCAGATGGACACAGGCTGAGCACTCTGCTGGACTATAAATTACATCAGCGTCTGTGGTGAAATGGCTATATTTTTGTTCTCGACAAAATGCAATTTGGTATTGCCCTGTGGTGTTAATACCGAGAATCATATACTATGGGGAGCTAGTGCGTGGGGGAAATTGTTTGTAACTGTTTCAAATTAAATAACTTACTGGATCAAGGTGGAAATAATAAAGCTTCTCTTTGGGAAAAAAAGAGCAAAATTGTCAATATTTAAGGCCATATTTTCTGCTGTTGTTAACTGGCTTGTTTCCATTGAAATTCAGTAGGGTTACACCAAGTTACTCCAGCAGAGAGTCTGGCTTGCTGTTGCTAAAGCCAAGCGTACAACAAAGGTCCCAAATCATGGAAGCAATTGCAAAAGCTGTTAAAAAGCACCTGAGATGAGTTATAGGATTCAAATTTCCTTTGCAAACTCAGGCCTCTCAACTGATTTTGTTTTAATAAGACCACCCTTCCCTTGCCTGCCCATTTCCCCTTTTCCTAGACCTTCTTGTTTTACCGGGCGTGTGAAATTCCCCCCCCTTCTTTCCCCCACAAATCCTGTATTTTAGAAGATTAAGGTAGATTTTATGGAGGGAAAAAATACCACATCTGGTATTTATCTGCAATATTAACCTAGTATTATAACTTGCTTGTGAAAAATAAAACAACCAAAGCATCAGAACCATCAGCCCCTGAACAGACGCGCGTACTTTCCATCAGATACATTAAAGGAGCAATTGAACACGCAAAAAACCCATCAGCATTGTAAAAAGATGTCTATGGCCAGAGCAATGTGTCCCCTCTCTCATCCCTGGGTCCAGTGGGATCCCCTGGCCATGATCCCTCCTATCTTCTGCACAGTGATGTCTTCTGCTCTGGCTGTGAGGAGGAGCTTTGGAATGAAAATCTCCACCTGGCTATTGTTTAATGTAAGAGTCTTCCCCTGTGTCGCTCCTTCCGTATGGAACAGTCGTCCTTTGTCTCTGCATCTCTGCTCCAATCCCAGCTGAAAACATTTTCTCCCCACCCCCCTTGCCTCTGCTGTTATCCCTCCAAAAAGGGAGAAGGGCCTTGTTGTGCTTGGTGCTGTACAAACAAATATTGCAAAGACAGTCTCTGAACCAGACTAGACAATAGACAGCTGGTGAATAAACAGGCAAATGGGGGAGAGGGAAGGGGGAAGATAACAGTAGAAACTGGTGTGATTGTGGTCTCAGTAGTCCCAGGTGACTGCCAGCCTAAGCAATACAAGAAGATATCACTTATTTTAGTAGACTGCCTATCACGCTTCGTTTCTCTTTACCCTGGTCCCAGTTTATGCAGAGCAGAGCTGGGCATACTGGCTTTTGGACATCTCTCTCAGATACACAGGCTCTGGCCATGGAGAGACAAGGCAAGGGACTGGGAAACCAATGCCACTGGCTGTGAGGATAATCTCTGCCTGTTTAAGGTGATTGGAGCTGATGAGAAGGGTGGATCGGTCCCCACAGAGTGGCCTAGAGGGGAATGCTCCCGTGTGGGGGAGCACGTAAGCCATAGTACTGAGTGTCCCTGGAGTTCAAAGGGGTTTGAATGAGACTCTGTTAAGGAAAAAACAACTAAAATCCTATTCCAGCCAGGGAAGAGGCTCTCTCTTTGTCAGAGATGGGAAAGCACTGGTGTGATAACCATGGACAGCTCCCTTTATAGAGAGGTGACAGCCTGGCTTTTATTTCTGTCTCCGTCTGCTGGTAGGAAACTAGATTACCTGCTATCTGGCATCTCCGGAAGTTGGAGTGTCATATTATATAATAGTATGTTGCCTTCTCCCTCAAAATATTTCTATGCCTCCTTTGTGATTAAGATGCCAAATGTTCCGATGTTTACCACAGAGAGGTCTGATCTCTGCATTATTCCAATTTACTTTGTGAATTTGGATAAACTGTTTACTGGTACCCAGTAATATGTGTAGAGCAGCGATCCCCAAACTTTTAAGGGTCATACCCCTCTTACTCCTATCTGCACCCTCCCCACCCCACCTAGAGCTGGGGCCAGGAGCAGGGCCGCGACTGGCGGGGGGTGGGGATGTGGACAGGGGCAAGGAGGCTGAGGCCACAGCTGAGGGTGGGTCTGAGGCCGGGAGTAGGGGTGGATGTGGAGCCGCAGTGAGGTTGTGGTGAGGGCCGGAAGCTGGGCCGGGGCCAGGTGCAGCTCCACTCTTGGCCTTGACTCCAGCCTCGGCCCCACACTGGGGACAGAGCCGCGGCCAGCAGGTGAGGATGGGGCTGGACTGGAGCAGAGTGGGGGAGGTAGGGAGGGGCTGGGTTGTGCTCCTTCCTCGCTTCTGTGCAGATTGGCCTGGGCCCTGCCGTGCCCACTGGATGGTCCTCCACGCATCCTCAGGGGGTGGGCGTGCCCCAAGCTTTGAGGACCTCTGGTGTAGAGCAATGATTGCTGATTTGACTAGCTCAGTGGGATGTCAAGCAAAATCTAGGTCAATTTTAATCAGGTATGTGCTGATGCTCCAGGAAATCCTTTGGAAAGGCTTTTGCTTAGCACACAGGCCTAATGTGAGTCAAACGACCAATGTGATCACACCATCTGAGAATACATATCCTAAATTGGTGCAGCTGTTTCAGTGGTCCCTCGCTAGAAGAAACATCCCCCAGTTTAGTACCAACTCATCACTCCAAAAGAAACCTCTGTTATCTTGCCTTTGTTTCTGTATGTTTTTGGGAAAAGAAATGCTGTGTGAAGTACAATTGCTAGAAACATTATTGATGCAATGGAAACTTGTCACACAGAACATCGGGCTCCTTGCGCTATTTCCCCGGTATGTCCAATATTTGGGCTTAGGTAGATTAAGGGGCAAAGCTGTGGATTTGCTATCCAGAATTTCATATTAGCCTGCATACCATTCCCCACTGCAAGCATCTGTCCTGAGGTTTTTAAAGTTTAGTCTTGTCCCTTCTTCTGCTGGTGGCAGGCTAAGGATGCAGGTCTTAACTGCAAGGGGACGTGACTGCATCAGCTCAGGAGCTGGAGATGATATGGTCATTCGCCACATGTCTTAGACATACCACCAGGTGATGGTACAATTGTCCTATCCATCAAAACATGTACATTCAGAGCCAAATTCACCCCTGATGCAACTCCCCTCTCTTAAATTAAGAACTTGGGAATTGCCACTGTGGGAGGTCATTGAGATATTGGAACAGACAGGTTATATGCCAGCATGGCTGATGCCCGATGTGTCAGTTTAAAGCCTAATTCCCTTTTTGTTTTCTCCTCATGCACTTCTCCAATATTGATACCTCTGGGTGTAGGGATGGAAGTGATTTTCTTCCTCCCCTGACTGAGGGCTAGATAATACTAGTCATGTGCATCCTGCGCTCAGCATGGAGAAAAGTGCACCACCCCAGTGGGGATTTGTAGAGGGATTGTGCCTCACGATGGCATAATCTCCCATCTCTGCAAACTCCCCAGCAGAGAAGTGCATAGGCTGCACTCACCCATAGGGATGGTGGAGTCTGTGGCATCTAGTCTCTGCTCTGTGGCTCTTCACTCACTTTGCAGCAATATATGCATCCCAGCGGCACCCAGGGGAAGCCGTCCCTGTGCTCTCTGGAAGGCAGCACCTGTCAGAGGAAAGGGTGAGACTCCGTGCACATTCCTCCTCCTTACACACACCCACCTACACAAGGCTCGCTTGTTCTCTGCCCATAGGAGAACAAATGGACTGAAATATTTTTGTGAATGGTAAATAATCCAAGTCTTGATATAGGTGGCCATTTCTGTCAGTAAAGCATCAGGGCAGGCTCTGCTACGTAAAAGGTTATTCTTTAATATGGCTAGAGTCATGCTGGTACGCAGAACATCTAAAGACCCTTAATTTGGGATTCGTTAAGTCTCTTGGTCTCTAAGGATTATGTTCATGATTCTCTAACCAGTGCGCAGTTTGTACAGGGGGTTGCCAGGACTCAGCGCTGGCGCCTTTAGGGTTGCTGCCTGTTGTTATGAATGTAAAAGAAATTCCTTGAGCCCCAGCACCTCTTTCGTTACAAATTAAGCACTGTTCCTAACAAACTCCTAGCACAGCAGGAAAAAGAAAAAACAGCCACTCCTTCTATGTGTCCACCTTTTGAGATCTTTCTGCTTCTCTGACTAGTGGTATCTAATGCAATAAGGCCTCTAGTCAATGGAAAGGCAATGGATGGAGGCCGTGGGAAATACAAACTCACTCTATTGGCTTATATCTCTTTGCTTTACCTGAGAAAGGGGGAAGGTTCTGTGGAATTCCCTGTGCACAGTGATGAATGGTAGTACAGCTTGCTGGCAGGAGAGCTCAGGAGCGCTTGTTTGGGTGATTATCAAGCACAGACCAGTTTGTCTAGATGGCTGGCCAATTTGCTGTTGGAGTAAGTTGGTAGGGACTCCAGTGACTTCAGGGAAGATCTGCCCCATTACCCCAGCAGAGAATTTGGCGCCTTGCCTCCGTGAAGAGCATCTGAAAACAAAGTCAACCTGTACTGAGAGGCTAGGGGGTCAGGAAGAAGTATTAATAAGGACTCAATGCTTTTGAAAACAATAAGTGTTCTTCTTCCATTCTGCATTCCTTTTTAACATCTTCTCGCTCTTTCTCTCGGTGGAAAACAGCTCTCTCTGCCCTATACTGCAAATGTTGAAATGCTCCAGGCCTGCCTCTCTTTTGGAGGTTCCAGTATTAGTTATGCATCTGATAGTGCCTCGGATAAACTAAATGTAATTAAAAAAAAAACAGAGCAGGGCCATTGCATTTTAACAGCTTGGCACTTTCCCTGTGGAAGGATCAGCAAACAGTGAAAGACTATGAAGATTCAGCTCCCGGAACCTGCTAGGCAGTCTTTGTCAAGATTAACAGCATCACACCAGGTTATTAGAGTGAACATAAATACTTTTGAAGCTCTGTGGGTAGTTATGGTATCACGTTTTATTATCTTCCACTGAAATGAAATTACTTATTGTAATTGCTTGTCAGTCACAGACCAACAAATCTGACAAAGGAAAGCTTGTGTGCTGGGGATGGAGGGAAGGAGACGGACTGAACAAAGTTGTGTTCTATTTTACGCCCCACCTCCAAACGCCCCCCCCCCAAACAAACAGGGGGTATAAGCCACAGGAAAACTCTCCACTACTCACTTTTCATAGTGAGATGAAATTAACTAAAATGGATGAATGACATAAACAGCGTGAGAGCCTTAAAAAGCAATGCAGGAAATGAGTGAACGAAGCAGGAATAATAAGTTGCACTGGGAAGCAGTGACAGGTTTATGGGTGGTGTATCAGCCAAAGGGGCTCAGCAGAGATCCTCGATAACATCTAATATTATCTCTTTCCAAGACATTGCAGAAGTCTGATGTCAGGTAATGCTCGTCAGTGGGAGATGTAAGCTGGATCAAAGCCATGCAAGGGAAATGATCCCTTAGGTTCAGTATCTACTTTTAAATCAGATGTGGGCAGAAGGTGGGAGGAGTGGAGGGCTCAATGGTTGTCACAGACAATATTGAAACAGATGATGATCACTCTACTAATAAACGAGGATGTGCGATGAGGAATAGCCTCAAGGGGCAAGGAAAAGCAGGAGCTCAGTGATAAGACATCATTTAGAAATCCATTAGGGCACTAGAGAAGGCACTGCTAGCATTTTAACTGACAGCTTCTGGAAGTCAGGCTGTGGTTTCAGCTTGTGTGATGGTACATATTTCAGCTACCATGGCACAAGTAGGTAATTCACAAAGAAACCAGTATCCTTGACCCCTGAAGGGGGAAGGGCTCATTGTAATCAGGACCTGGTGCATAATTATGTGATGGAAGTATGGTGATTATGTGGCAAGTGGCCACAGTGCTTACTGGTTGCCAAGAAACTGCATGAATCTTCCTGTATCACATAAATCTGTTAACAATGGCTATTTCCTTCTCATCTCCTGGCTCCTTGGCTTGTTTGCCCACCATTCTGCCCGACATCTCTGTGTTTGCAGGCCTTCCCCCTCTCAATGCTTTCCCTACATTGAGGAGATAATTGAGTTTCCTGCTCTTAAAAAGGCAAAATAGAAAGCCACAGGAAGGAGATGGGTCATACTAATAGCCCTTCACTGGGCCCCCAAGGCTCCAGATTTCCAGGACTGGCTCACGTGTGCAGCCATGAAGTTCTCAAACTCTTAGTCCGCCATCCCTACCAGAATTCACTGACTCTTTCAGGGGACTTCTAGGGCAACGTTCATGTTCCAAAAGTAATAAAAACATTACTTTCTCTAGAAAGTCCTTTCCTACTGGTGTGTTTGCCAGAATTTGGATTTGTTTTCAACACCAGTGCAGAACAAGGCAGGCCAGCCCCCTAAAACAGGGTCAAGAGGCCTGGGTTTGGCCCACCCTGTTTAATCACCCCGCCCTGCCACACCAATGCAGGTTCTAGGATTTAAAAAGAGTGGGAGCCCAGCAGTTGGGAGCTGGCTGTGGAGGACCACAATCAGGCTGAGTTGTGACTATACAGCTGAGCTGCAGGAGTGGCACTAACTCCTGTGGTAAACTCTTGGGACAATGGGACAGACTCCAGGGAGGCCCGTCTTGGGGCCAGTGTTCCACACGTGGAACTGGGAATGGAAGAGAAGCCCAGGAGGTGCAAGACCATTGTGGCTGGACTCCTAGTGAGGCAAAGCCCATGGAGTCAGCATGCTAATAAGAATGAGAAGAGCTGTGAGTTGAGCCCAGGAGGGCGAAAGATCTTTTCTTTATGTTAATTTGGGATTATTTTCTAAAGAGGCCCTGATTTTGGACTTTCAGTTCCCTGGAAGTGGACTGAACTTTTCAGTGAGCTAGCTCAAGGCCATGGCAGACCCAGATGGAGGGGACCAAGGGAAGACCCAGCAACCCCCATGCTCAGTCACAAGGGGTGCTGGTCTGTGAGTTGCTTCTGTACACATGGGGCTCACTCTGGGGCAGGACCCCATAACAGACCTGCTGCATTTGGCCCAGTGGCAAATGGTCACATAACTTCCACTTCCTGAGTCAGTGAAGTTAGGCTAGTGAGGATTGAAATGAAATGTACAAGTGAACCTAAAACTCAGGCTGGAAGGTTGGGGAAAATACCACCAGCCCAAACAGCGTTGATAGGCTGGAGTTTAATGGTATTTCTCTGGACTTGCACAGCTGAGAGAGAACTAGACCCAATGGGTTGGAGCAGTATTCCAGAAGCAAACGTATCCATAACTATTGTCCATCCTGTTGTTACATCTACTTTCTCTAATTTTCTAAGACATAAATCCATGTCTCAAGTGTATTGTAAAATTGGTGTTAACGATTTAAGTTCATCATTCATTAAATGGATCAGTTTTCTTTCTCAGACTTTTAACTTAAGCAGTCTCTAGGCTACTAGATTTAGGGATGAGTTTGTTTTAAGCTTGTCTTCTTAATAGCTCATGTCTCTTTAATCTGCAAACCAAGTTCAGTGACTTTCTTTGTACTGTAGGATCTGCCACAGAAGTATCCACTTTAGCTGCCCTCATCGTACAGTAGAACCTCAGTTATGAACACCTCGGGAATGGAGGCTGTTCATATGATCATTCTTTCCAAAGTTTACAACTGAACATTGACGTAATACAACTTTGAAACTTTACTACGCAGAAGAAAAATGCTGCTTTTAACAGTCTTAATTTAAACGAAATAAGCAGAGAAACAATTTCCTTACCTTGTCACATCTTTTTTTTTAAACTGTCCCTTTATTTGTTAGTAGCTTACATTTCACAGAGTACTGTACTGTATTTTCTTGTTTGTTTCTGCTGCTGCCTGATTGCATACTTCCAGTTCCAAATGAGGTGTATGGTTGGCCAGTTGATTCGTAACTCTAGCGCTCATAAATCTGAGGCCCTACTCTAACTGAATCTTTTTAACACTCTTTTTTTAAAGACATGAAGAATATGTATAGTTACAACACACATCTTTAGTCTTCTCAGTTCCTCCTAGTCCCTGCCCTACTTGTTGTTCTTGCATAGTGCCTGAAAGCATCTAATTTGCTAGAGTACCCTCTCTTATAGTCTGTTATGACCTGTTGTAAATTGTGAAGTAGTATTTTAAACCAGCCATTATTCTTTAATTACATTACTGCTTCCTTAGATGCATAGTCTATAATCAGGCACCTATGTTTTGTTCAGCTCTGATACTGTAACGCGCTGCAGGGAATAGCCAGAGCTGAGTTTTACCTGTGCCTCAGCAAGAGTGAGCTTTGCTGAAAATTAGTCTGTATTTCAGATCCTTGCCACACCAGTCTGTCTTCCTCACCAGTAAACTTGAGACTCTATCAGTCTTAACCTTGCCTAGCAGGCAACAACCGATGAACACCAGCCCCTGAGCTCCTCAGAGATGTCCCTCTGCATTTCACAGCCCCTATCATTGTACATTTGCAGAAGTTATTAAGTTTGTTGCTCTTTTAAAGAGTAAGTAAATTACAGTTTGTGAGCTTAACTGGAGCATATACACACTTCCATTCAAACACAGCACTATGCTGGTTTATAATAAAAATAAAATGTTTATTAATAAAGGGACATAGGTCATGTGATGCCAAGTAGAAGGAATAAAGATAAATGGTTATTAAATATACAAGTAAAATATGCTTTCTTATAGCTTAGACTTAGCTTCACAAGCTACAGTCTTTGTTCAAGGTAATTTCCTCACCAATCTTCCTTTCTGGGCTCTCCACAGAGTCCAAAACTCTGGTTTTCCTTGTCTCCTCAGGTGCACGATAATTTAAAGTCTTTCTGTGTGTCCTTATATCTCAAAGCCTGTCTTTGTTTCCAAAGTCAAATTGATCCCCTGAGGTTCAGTCTCCTGTCTCCTCCAGTGGGCCGACTCCATCCTGATTAAGGTGTTCCCTGGTGTGCTCCAATGTGATGCTTCTCGCTTCAATTTTACAATGTAAATGTTCTCTTCCCGCAACCTTCTATGCAAATGAATAGCCCATTGAATTTGGCCATACCTGGTTTGAGGTGTTGGTCACTTTCCCTTGTCTGGAGAAAACCTGTTTATCAGCTATGTCCGACAGGCCTGGCTTAAATATCTTTTAGTTACAAATTTTAAAGCATAATAAAAGCGAGTATCCATAATTCTATATCCAGCATTGCCACATACATTTTGCAGCAATATTATTGACCCGTGCAGTTTTAGTTTTTAAACGGTACCTCAGAAGGCATATTTTGAACAAATATCTCTGCAGTATTATGTAGGGTGTGAACAGAGGGAGGCATAGGGCCATGGATCAACTTCCATAGCTTCAGTAGAGTTAAGGCCTGAAGGGACCATTATAATAATCTATACTGCCATCCTATATAATGCAGGACAAAGAACTTCACTCAGTAATTCCTACATCAAGCTCCTAACTTCTGTTATGAGCATATCTTTAAAGAAGACATCCAATCTTGAGCTAAAGACTTGAAGTGGTAGAGAATCCACTGCATCCCTAGCTAAACCGCTGCAATGATTAGCTACCTTCACTGATAAAAACTTGTATCTTATTTTTAGTCTGAATTTGTATGGCTTCAGTTTCCAGCCACTGGATCTCATTAGGCCTTTGTCTGAGGGATTAAAAGGTCTGCTACTGTCAGAAATTGCTTCCCCATGGAGAGAGAACATACCTACGTATTGCATTTAACTTGTATTATTGCAAAATGGAGCAGATTGCAGTTGCCATTTTCTTTAAAATGGATAGTGGTGAGAGTGGCTGGCTTTACATGTCTCTGAGGGAGAGGAGTTTGTGCACTGGAAGGACATTTTTCTTTTTGAAAGGTGAACATAAGTCCCATAGGCCTCTTACCCATTTAGGAGTTGAGCATTTCTGGTGTGTCCATTTAGAATAGAGCTGCTGCGCTCTTTGATATGCAGTGAACATCCAAATTTGCCAGTGAATTCAGGATCTTTTTGATCAAGTTCTTTGCCATTTGAACTGACTCTTCTTACTGATCCATTGGACTGTGGATGATAAGAACTTGATATGCTCTTCTGGAACAGATATATCAATGGGAATGCCAAAATGAGCCACTGGTGTATTGTGGACTCTTCTTTCTTACAAGCTCATTTGGAATCCCATGTTATTTTACTGCTTCTCAGTTTGTGCTGTTTATGCAAAAATCCTGTGTCAGGTCCTTTTGGATCTTGTCCATATTCCCTGTGAAGAAGTTAGCAAGGTCCTGTGTGGAAAGGGTGGATAAAGGTGGTAAAAGTGGGAATGTAACGAGTTCCTTGTCCATGTTTTCTCCCTTTCTTCCCCAACAGATTTATAAGAATCCAAATACTAGGGCCCTGTGGAATCAGTTTTATTATTGTGGATTTTTAAATTTATTTTCTGATTTTGATTTTTTTCCTTTAAACAAATTTCATTCAGTCTCCATGTTTTTTTGTAAATCAACATTGTTTTATACATTGGCAACAATTAAGAAGCTTCCCTATAAATGCATAAAAATGTTCAGAATTGGATTGCAATGGGGAAAAACTGATTTTACAAAAAACTCTACAATTTAAACCAAACATCCTGTAGATATACAGTGTACAGTAAAAGTAACACATTTTAATCACTTTTTAAAGTAGCACCCAATAATATGACCAAACTGATATTGCTGAACAGTTACACAAGAAGTCCACAGAAACGAGTGTGTGTATTGGCATGCTGTCTCTTTAAGCAGAGCACTCACCAGCCTGAACACTTGTTGAGACAGCAGCCAGCAGCAACCATTCCTGAGCCAGAAGCAGGTGCACAGACAGGTGCCATCCTGTTCCCTGACCCCATCTCAGCAGAGACTAGGGGAAGGGGACATCCCAACATCAACCCTCTCTCCTCCTCCTCCTCCCCCTTCGCCCCCTCCCCCCCCGCTGTATGTGGCACAACAGATCAGGAAGCTCCCAATACGGAGCAGCTTGACTCTCAAGTGTGGCTGCTTTTAGCTTAGCCATGCAACCTGCCCTGTTTTCCCACCTGCCACTGCGATCCTAGTGCTGGGGAGCGCAGGATTCCGTGTTAATGTTTTGATTCTGTACATGCTCTTGTTAGCATTGACTCCATAGGGCCCTACACTGCTAACATCAAATATCCTAACGTGGCTGAGGTTTTGTGGTATTGCTCAACAGCAAAAAGGTGAATGAAAATACAGTGAATCCTGCCAAGGGCGGCCACTCATGAAGTTAACAAAAGTGGTCGCTTGTAAGAGGTGGTCTCTCTTCAAATGAGTTTGAATTCTCATGACTTTCAATGTAAAGAATGAGGAAGAGTATCTTAAAGCCACTGTCCACTAATTATTTTAGTCCTCTAATGAAACTGTGAAAGGAAGTCCCATAGAAAGTCAATATTTTCAAATAGTTATAGGGTGGCATCTAAGGTTGGGAACTAACTGATATTTTAGGCCCTGATCCCAAAAAGGATCTGACCTCAGCTATCACTTGAACTGTTGCCAAAACATTAATGTTTCTAAGGTGTTCAGACACTACTGTGGTCAGGGCCCTATCAATACCTAAGTAGAACTTACTCCTTCTGTGGAAGAAGGGAGAAAACGTGACCAAGTCACATTGCATTCTTGGCCTCCTTGGACGGTAAAGTTATGCACTGCACTTTACTCAGGGTCAATTGCAGAGGTACACTGTATCCCTATGGACCTGATCCATTGAAGGTAATGGAATTCTTTCCATTTATTTAGCTGGTCTTTGGATCAAGACTGTAAATAGTCTCTCTGACTTCAACACGTGGTCCTAACTACTCCTGTGGGGACAATTATTCATGTGTTTACAAGAGCAGGCCCTGCAAAAACAAGCAATGGCCATGAGACATACACCTCTCCTGAATTCTGGTATGTCTTTTAAAATTTAAAAAAAGTCTTATGATTTTTTTTTCTCCAAAAAGTGAAAATGAAAGCAAATGTATTATCCACTGTGATACAAGTTTCAAGGCTCATTGGTGGATAGTTTGTTTTTTGGGGAGGGAATGTTTGTTGTTGTTGTTTTGGTTTTTTTTCCTAAAAGTGTCTTGCTCTAAATTCTTTACTTTCAAAATCAGTAAATTACAATTTGGTGGGAATAAGATTTTACACAGAGATTTTTCTCTGTAAAATAAGAAGTGTCTCTCTTAGGAGGGAGTTAAAATGAGGTACGATTTAATAATAGCAAGTAATACTTTAAAATTACTGGGTAGATATGCATTATCTCATATTAAAATGGTTTGATATAAACGCAGTGTCCTCTGTTTAAAAGGACGTTGTTAAAGCCCCTAGGACCAAATCAGGTCTTTTTTCTCTACCTAATTAAATTAAGTGCAGTGTATAGTGCCTTTCCGCACAGAATAACAGAATGCATTTCTTGTCAGTTTAAGAGCTGCCTGTGGCGGTATTTTTTTTTTAATTAAAAGTTGTTTTATGAGGAACAAGCCTGAAGCACTGTTCTTCCTACATACGTTTACATTTCTAAAGCCTGCTTGGGAGACAAATATCTACTCTGAAATCCTCCTAGCTACCACTCACACTGTGCGTTTATCACTTGGTGTAGCAGTCTAGAATGTCATAGGGGGATTAGCAGCGCATGGAGACATTCCATAGAGTCATTAATTTAGTAATTACTGCAGTGCTTTAGACCAGATTTTCACCTTGGACCCAGAAACCATGCTTGGGAAAAATCAGGGGTGTATGCCAAGTAGGTTATGCAACGCAATGTGTTCCATGGATCATCAAATGCGTGCTGTGATTCTCAAAGCAAGTTGTTGGATGCGTGACAGGAGGATGGAAGTGTGGGTTAACTTCTGAAGTCTATTAAAAAAAACCAATGTCTATTTCAGCAATGATATGTTTGAAAAGCACCTGGGACACTACAGAGCAGCAGATAACTGAGAACTCCTGCTTCCTATGCTGATGATTGGCTAGCAGAGCAGTAGACAGGAAGAGGGAAGATATAAGCAGTGATTCATGGGACTACAGAAGGAATAACCATTCCTGAGTGAGAGGGAAAGAAACCCTAGCTGTCGAAGAAGGAGGGAAACCAGGAGCCAACTGAACAATTGACAGTAACCTGAGCAGTGTTTTAAGGAATAAGCTGAACAGGAACCTATTGATAGAAAAGAAGAGCTAAGTAACTCTCTTTGGTGAAAGCCTAATGTGGAGTGGGTGGGAAATAAACAGAAGGAGAGGGAGAACGAATCAATAGAAAGCATTTGAACCTTATCACATGTGATGAGCAAGATCCTTTATAGATACGTTTGACAGTCTTAATTTTTCTCGACAAAAGGGATGGGACATAAAGGGCTCCTGTCCTGGAAGAGGAGGTGATATTGCAGGTGTCACATTTAGCTTCCTCCGTAGGCCTGGCAGTCACATTCCAGGAGCATGTGTGTTTGATAGATATTATAGGTTTTAAGATTCCCTTCCATCTGTTTTTCTTCAGTTCTCTCAATGTATGGCAAAGGTACTAGAAGGAATGAGAATATACATGATCCCTTCAAGATGAAGGTCTTGTCTTGGCTATGTTTTACTTTCTGGATGAAGGAGATGAAATTCTCTCTCATGAATGCAGTGCTGTGCTTCTATTAACACTGTGGTGCAGCGGTGGTGGTAAATTGCAGCACCATTAGGATTTTCTTGTGCTTTCTTCCTGGGCAGGGAGCAGAAGGCCATTGAGGAGGTCACAATTAGTAAGGAGCTATCTCATACCTAGGTCTGACCACTGTGAAAGGGATGTGCCACCTGTGGGAAAGTGTGAGTCATTTTTAAAATGGTTTATCAACAAAATGGCTGGATTGATTCCGGGAGTGGTGGAAGCACCCTAAAAGTGTGTGTGTGTGTGTGTGTGGGTCACAGGTGCCCAAACTGCCATGCTCCCCCTTGGGCCACCCCCTAAGGCTCTAGCCTAACACTGCTGCTTCCCTCCAAGACTCCACCCCCACTCACTCCTCTCCTGGCCCCTTGGCCCTTGCCCTCCATTCCAGTGCCCCTGATAGATTCGTGACTGCTACATGCTTCTTTAGTCCCACAGGCTCAGATTCTCAAAAGCATTGAGGCATCCAGGTGCATAAATACCTGTTGAGCCTCTGGGCCCACACTGGCAGCCTAACTGCCCGTACATCTGCCTAAATGCAGAGCTGGTTGAAATTTTGATAATTTCAAGTTTTCAATGAATTTTTTTTGTCAAACTTGATCTTAAACTAAATCTCCCTCCCTCTGTCAACCAAGGACATTTTCAGGGAGAAAAATCATTGAATATAGTTAGAAGTTTTTGACTATCTTTGAAGCCAATTAATGTTTTTGAACAATCAAAACGTTTTGATGGAATGTCAACATTTTCTTAAGAATCCCACATAAATTTTACTGGTTTTATTTTTAACCAGCTCTGTCAAACTATCTTCTGCTGATGTGCCAGTTTCTACTAATTATTTATTAATTAGGAGAGAGAGGATTTGAGACAACAAACATTTTCAGATGTTGCTTTTATGCATAGAATAACTGCTTACCTGGAAAGTCATAACAGCATGTTTTAAAAGAAAAGATTTTGCAAGTGACTCAGTGAGCCAAATAGCCTTAATAATGCATATTAGGCATGCAATATTCAGGTATGTTAAGTAATCTACTCTGGTATTTGAGGGTGAGTTTCAGTACATTTTGAATATGGGGGGGAGAATCACTAATTTCTTACTACTGTAATTCAATGGAAGTCATCAGATTTATACCAGTAGAGAATCCAATCTAACATATGTACCTTTTATTTCAGACAGGAATTTTAAAGCATAAATAGTTCCAACAGGAGATGGCAAAGGTAGATTCTGTGCCCTTCATTAGGGATTTTGAAGGAGAATATGGATTATACCGTGTCATTAAAGTGAGTATACCCTACCATGAACTTATTTTGCAGCTGTGTACTATAACTAGCCAAGTACCAGTATGTGCATGATGTAGCATATTTTCCAGTATTCTACATGATGACCATAAGTATACAGTATCTGCAGCACTTATTGCTTAAAGGAAATGAATCTGTTATGTCAAGATTCCTTCAGAATGAGCAAATATACAATCTTGATTAAGGCTGAGGTTTTCAAAGGAGCCCTAAGGGAATGTCGGCACTGCAGCTGGAGTGTGATTTGCAGCTTGGGCAGATGTCCCTACACCAGCTGTCCTCTAGCAAGCTTGTTAAAAATAGCACTTAGGATACAGTGATGCAGGCTTCAGCTTGGGCTGCATAAGCCTGCCGGACCCCATTTCTCCCCCATGGGCATGTACTTGCTTGTGCATCCCATGCTAAAGCCCGTGCCAGTGCAGCCTCATACCTATTTTTACCAACCTAGATAGATTAAAGCTAGCAAGGGTATGTCTACATGAGCTGGAAATAGCCTCCCTGGCTGCGGTATAGCAGTATTTACGAGTTAAGTGCCAGTTCCCACCAAATCTCAGTGGGAATTGGACACTCAACCCTTGGACTCCTTTTTATAAAACCCAACCTAAATATTTAACTTTTCCTGCCATTCAGCTATCCCCCAGCACTACTACACCTCCTTGTACATTGTTGCTTGTTCCAGCAGCTCTCTGGACCTAATCCAGAGGGACCCTTCCTGGACCAGGTTGAAATGTAATCTGAGAATGCACATCGAGCTCTTGAATGAGGTTGAGCTAAATTGAGAACTTCTGATTAGTCAGAAAATTGGTGGACGGTTAGGTGTGTTGATTGTACAGAACCAGCAAAAGTGGAAGGGGAGGGAAAAGGTGGCTCTAAATCCAGCAGTATGATAAAGAAATGTATTCCCAAAAATGTTCTGGAGTAAATTTGCCAAACTAGATGTGGTATTCCAGTATAGGTCCACCAGTGCTGGATACTGGGGTAAAATCTCCTCCTTACTCACTACTCCCCTGTTTATATATCCAAGCATGGCATGAGCCCTTTTTACCACAGCTTCACAGTGGGAGCTCAAGTTGAGTTGCTTGTTCCTTTCAGAGTCACTGCTTCCCAGGATACAGTCTCTCCATCTGTACGGGTGGCCTGCATTCCTTGCACCAGCTTAGATGTATAGTTTTGCACTTGGCTGTATTAAAATGTGTTTTGTTTGAACGGCCCAACTTCTCAAGGGGGCCAGATGGCTCTGCATGACCCCCTGTCCTCATTGTTATTTACCACTGTGACCAACCCAAACCAGTGGGGTACAGGAGTCTGGTAGAGGGCAAATATACTGGTCACTGGGTGAGTAGTTTTCTGTTCCCTGAGTGACCAGAGCTGGGGCTGCACTAGGGTAATCAAGAACTTGCTAGAACCAATTAAGGCAGACAGGCTGATTAGAACACCTGCAGCCAATCAAGGCAGGCTAATCAGGGCACCTGGGTTTAAAAAGGAGCTCACTCCAGTCAGGGAGGGAGGAGCTAGAGGAGAGGAAGTGCGTGTGAGGAGCTGGGAGCAAGAGGCACAAGGAGCTGAGAGTGAGAGGGTGTGCTGCTGTAGGACTACGGAGTACAAGTGTTATCAGACACCAGGAGGAAGGTCCTGTGGTGAAGATAAAGAAGGTGTTTGGAGGAGGCCTTGGGGAAGTAGCCCAGGGAGTTGTAGCTGTCATGCAGCTGTTACAGGAGGCACTATAGATGGCTGCAGTCCACAGGGCCCTGGGCTGGAACCCGGAGTAGAGGGCGGGCCTGGGTTCCCCCCAAACCTCCCAACTCCTGATCAGACACAGGAGGAGTTGATCCAGACTGTGGGGAAGATCACTGAGGTGAGCAAATCTGCCAACAAGCGCAGGACCCACCAAGGTAGAGGAGGAACTTTGTCACACCACCCTGCCAATCTTTGTGCCAGGTGCAAATTTTTTCAGCACTGATTTTATATTTACTGCTGGATCATTGAAGACTATGTTGAAAGCGTAGGGCCTAGTACTGATCCCTGCAGTCCCACCATGAGCCCCACCATTCCATGATGATTCCCCATTGACGACTACTTTTTGAGACCTATCAGTTTCCTAGTTCTTCATCCATTTACCATGGGCTTTATTGATACTGTATAATGCTAATTTTCAATACGAATGTCAAGCAGCATTAAATCAATGTTTTATAAAAGTCTATTCTGTCTACAGTTACCTTTATCAATCACACGTGTAATCTCATCAAAGAATGAGATGAGGTTTGTTTTGACAAGGCTTATTTTCCATATAGCCAAGTTGCCTGGCATTAATCACATTCCAAAAGTTCAGTTCTTTATCACCTGAATGCCATTTATTCCATCAGCAGTTTTTCCATTATTTCGCTTGCAGCTGCTATCAGGTTAATTGGCCTATGGTTGTCAGGTCATCCCGCTTGCCGGTTTTTGAGTTTCAGCACATTAGTACTCTTCTGGAGTTCCCCCCCCATATGCCGAGATTTATTCAAATTAATATGGTAGCACCTGAGGGTGGGGCAGGGCAGATATCTCCCTGGGCTGCTCTTTTAACCTGGATGTAACTTAACTGGGCCAGCTGATTTTTAAAAAGTTGATTCCCTAGAACAGTGGTTCTCAAACTTGGGCCGCTGTTTGTTCAGGGAAAGGCCCTTGCAGGCCGGGCCGGTTTGTTTACCTACCACGTCCGCAGGTTCGGCTGATCGCGGCTCCCACTGGCCACGGTTTGCTGCCCCAGGCCAATGGGAGCTGCAGGAAGGGTGCCAGCCTGAAGACTGAAACATACCAATACTGTTATTGACATATTACCTTGCTCAAAATCGCTTCCCTGCGTATTTCTGTATAATATATAAAACACACAAAGGCAACTTTAAAATGTTATTGAGGTTGCAAAGTCAAGCACTCAATAGTTAGGAAATGTCAGAATCAAGGTAACTTTAATTTGTCTCCCTTGTCCATATCCGTTATGATACCGTCTATAATTATGTGAGCCCATAATATTTTTTTCCACAGGACCCCTGCCTCATTCAGTGCATGACATGGAGGGTGCTCAATTACTGATCCTGTATTCAATCCTTTGCTTTTTTCTCGCTTTTCAATGTGTGGCCCCTATGTCTTATTTACTGCACAGTATTCAAACCTTGCTCTGAAGATGGAATTATTAATTTCCTCCTGGGCTTTACTGTGGTGCTCATCGCTGTAGTATCTGAATGCTTCATATACATTAATTAATTTATCTTCACAACGCTCCTGTGAGGTGAGGGGATGATATTATTTCAGTTTTACAGAACAGGAGATGAACTACAGAGACAGACACATCTGCCAAAGAGGCAGGAGTTCTATAGACCTACAGAAAACAGTGTCCCTCATTCATCTCCAGAGAGAGATATTACTAATTGTACTGTCCTCTTTGCCCATGTTGAATGTAGTCAAGTGGTGATCAGTCCTTAGGCAACCACCAACTTCCAGTCCAGTGATCAATTCATCTGATCATAATGAGGTCCACAATAAAATGCAGCAAGTCTGTACCAGACAGGAGCTTAGAAGAACCTTGGGTAGTGAATTGTTGTGCTTCGGGTTTGAATGGGCCTAAGGGATAGTTCTAGAAACGATTGGATAATTAAATGCTGCCATTCTGACATTGTAGCATTCTATACCCACTTTGCATGGCTGTAAATAACTACACAACGTGCAGAACGGTTGAGAATCAGGCCTGTTGATCTGGTATTGAACTCTGTGTTTGAGAATCCAGTAAATAACAAATTAAACTTCATAGTTCACAGCACATCTTGGGTAAGTCAGCTTTTAGAAATACAGATTTGCAAGTGTCAAGGTTCCTTCCCCACTCTGAACTTTAGAGTACAGATGTGGGGACCTGCATGGACACTTCTAAGCTTAATTACCAGTTTAGATCTGGTATCGCTGCCACCACCCCCAAGCACTACTTTTCTTCCTTGGGTAGCCTTGAGAGACTTCACCAATTTCCTGGTGAACACAGATCCAAGCCCCTTGGATCTTAAAACAAGGAGAAATTAACCATCCCCCCTCCTTTCTCCCACCAACTCCTGGTGGATCCAGATCCAGATCCAACCCCCTTAGATCTAAAAACAAGGAAAAATCAATCAGGTATTTAAAAAGAAGGCTTTTAATTAAAGAAAAGAAAGGTAAAAGAAAACCCTCTGGGAGAGATTAGCATTCCAGCTACTCTCACAGACAACAGATTTAAAACACAGAGGATGTTCCCCTGGGCAAAAAGCTTAATACACACAAGAATATCCAAACTTGATAATTCTCTTAATGGTACCAAGACAAGTTACAAAGAAAATAAACATAAACCTATTTATCCCTTTCTAAAATTTACTACTCTGATAAGAGGCTGGTTCCTTGATCTTTTTCACTCCAGCTGAAACTGAGACTCTAAACAAAGGAAAAACTTCCCTCCTTCCTTTTGAAACATCTTGTTCCCCCATTGGTTCCTCTGGTCAGGTGTCAGGTAGTCTAGGTGAACTTCTTAACCCTTTACAGGTAAAAGAGGCATTAATCCTTAACCATCTGTTTATGACAGCAAGTCTAAGAGAGAATAAGGATTGTGGTGTGGTGTGGTGGGGAACAGCTTCACTGAAGTCAATGGAGTTACCTCAGTGGGAGAGGAAGAAGAATTCACTCTGTATTTAGAAGCTGTGTAATGTAGAGAGAGATGTGTAAATGATGTCATTGTTAGCACAGTTTTCAGTAACTAGATGGTCGTTCTGTTTCCTGAATTAGAGTTTGAATGCAGCTGGCCATAATAGAGAAACCTGGAATAGTTGAGATTTCAAAGAATGTCTTTATTTTGTTTTACAAAGAAGGCTGCTTTGATTTCTGCTCTTTGCACTGCACTGGGAGGGAAAAAGTTGATTATTTTGGTACTTAGCAGATTTTTTTTCCCCATGTGGAGACAGATTGACAACTGCTAGTGGTTTGAGCACAGTTCACGGTTCATCTCTAGCTTTTGATTCCACACAGGGTTTTTGTGACTCATGCTAACGAGTGTGAGGATTTTATTGTGAGACCTGCTCTCTTAATAAAGCTGCCGCTCCTCCTGGCAATTAGCTGCGTTGACAATCTGTGTGAGTCTGCAGGCAGAGTGTTTATGTGCTGGGAGTCTGGTGAGTGAAACTCCCAGAAGCCAGGCCGCAGGAACTGAGCAGTATTGGCATGGAGCCTCATACTGTTCATTGATTGGCCAAGGAACAGTTGGTGACTGTTGCATGCCACATTGTGGCCTTGCTTAGAAGCCATAGAGCTTTTTAGTTTACTGAAGATAACTTTATTATCTTTAGAAGCCAGCTAATTGGCAAAAAAAACCCAAAAACTCAGCACAACCGCATTGTCACTGTGGTGTACAGCACCTCTCATGCTGAAACCTGGCTGTGTCTAGCAGAGAATTGTTTTTATAACTGAAGAGATTTGTGGTTTTACTTCTTGGGCCTGAACCAAGGCCACAGATCCAAATGTTCAGGATGTTTAGAGTCTAGCTCTATAGCTGACTCGTATTTCAAGAATGACCCAAACTAAAATCCCATATTCAGGCGTCAGTGATGGTGGTGGTCAGGACCATGTGGGCAGAGAAGAGCCTTCTGAATCTCTAAGGAACGCTCATCTAGGCCTAAATCCTGTAAGGGTCTGAATTCCCACTGACTCAGCTGGATTGTAGAACTTCAGCACTCTCCCAGAGGTACTCAGCACCTCACAACGGCTGTTCAGAATTCATTTGCAAGTTTCACAGCTGACTTCACCTGTGTAATAGTCCAAATTCATAATATGGCAACAAGAACCCAAATGTCCCGGAGAATATGGCAAGGGTATCTTTAAAAAGAGGGAATATTTCAGTTCCATTTTTAGAACAAGGAATCATTTTAAAATGTTCTTTAAAAAATTTAAAGGGTCCATCAGACATTCTGCATTCCTTCTGGGACCATGGCAAAGTTATTTTACGGGTGCTGTAAAAATGGTTTGGCTGTTCTAATCTGATCTCTCTGTGCATAAAATTCATGTACTTCTGAGAGTGAGATGAAAAGCGAAAATATAAAATGTGTGTAATGAAATGAGTAGGTTTTTGTCATTTTTGTGCTAGTTTCCTCCTCCCGGCAGTGAAGTATTATGTAGGATGGATGATATTAGCAAACTTTATTTTCCTTTCTGGCCCTATTAAAATCTGTCTGCTAACAAAATTCATTAGTGGCAAAGGCCTGTCTATTAGCTCTAAATGTATTTCTAACCTAACCATTTCATGAACCAAATGCAAAAGTTGTTTGGAAACCAGAACCCCTCCTGATGTACAGCATTTGAAAGGACTTTATGGGTATTGGATTATAGCACTGATTTCATTACGTGCTGGACATGACAAGCGATGTCAAAAATCCCTAGAGTTACAGGAATTGGCTTTATACTTTCGATTTGGATTTATTTTTGGGAGATGGGGTTTAACATAGTGTGTGTGTGTGTTGGACACACACACATCCAAAGTGAATACCTTAGTGGTTATCCTTTGCCTATTTTCCATTTCAGGAACAAAGCAGCACTTTTTTTAAAATATCTTCTCTCTCTCTCTCTCTCTCTCTCTTTTTTTGTTGTTGTTGCTATCATCTCACATAACCAGAAGCTTCTTACAGGTGACTGACTCGCTGACACAATTTCTGTGCTCCCTTTGAGCTAGAATCTTGTAACTTCATGTGTTCATTCATTGCTGGCCTCACTGCGGTACAATGAATGCACAGATACCTCAGTGATAAAACCAGATGGCTTGCAAAATAGTCATGAAAATTAACCAGTCCAGGCACAAAAATCTGCTCTTGCCTTTACCAGAATGGTAATAGCTTTGAACAGGGAGAAAGCTATTAACTGACTCACAAAGAAAGAATTTACTCCAAGCAAGTGGAGGAGCTGAATTTTTGCAAGGCATCTGTATTGTACTTTCTCCACAGAATTACTGTATATTGTATTCCACTGTCCTCTGACATCTGAGGTGCTTAACCACACTGAAGTCACTGGAGGTATGATAAGTTACATGAGCTGAGGATCTTCCCTTTGATATACAGGTCTTTCCATATTTTTACATAGACTAATCTTAGACTCTTCAGCTACATTTTGCTTCAAGAAAGTACATTGATTTTTATGACATCTGGGCTGCCTTCCAGTGGTGGTTATATCTAAATTACAGGACCTTATTCTGATCTCAGTTACAATGATGTAAAGCAAGAATAATGCTGTTGAAGTCACTGGCATTATGTCAATGTGAGATCAGAATCAGGCCCACTGAGTGGAAGTGGCTGTTTAATTGAGAGAAAGGATGGTTCCATGGTTAGGGGTCTAATTTAGGACTTGAGAGACCTAGATTCGCTTCCCTGCTATACCATAGACTTCCTGCGTGAGCATGGGCAGTCTCTTAACATCTCAGTGCCCTATCTCTAAAATGGGAATAATTGCACTTCCTTACCTCACAGGGGTGTTGAGTATAAATATGTTAAAGACTGTGAGGTGCTCAGACAATGTAGCCATGTACAAACCTTACCCAGGTCATCTGAGTGTTTCCTATGATACCTGTCACTTCACCAATTAATCTCCTGTTGGGTACGGTAAGAACTTTATATGATATATAATGGCTAATTAAGTCTTGCTAAATAGCATATATATATGTGTGTGTGTGTGTATGTATATATATATATATATAGTTCTAAAGTCCGCTCTTACTGACATCAATAGTGAAATTCTCATGGACTTGATTGGGATTTAGCCCTTACTGATGCATGAGGATGGTTTATGCCACTAATGGAAAACTACATTATGCCTACCCTGTAATTTGATATGTTTATTCTTTCCCTGACAAAGTGAACTTACCAAATTTAATGCATTTACTTCGGGCCTGCTGCTTCGGTACATTCCCGTGGCCGCACGTAGCAAGCGCACAATGATTTCGTCTCTCTATTCAGATTATTATTTTTTTTAATGGGTGAAAAAAACTGAGACTTGGGCAGGAATGCACTCTATCAATGTAACATCAACCCATTTAAAATGTAATTGCTTCCATGGCCATGTAAACATCCACCAAGCTATGCTGTTAGCTGGCACTGTCAGAGTCTGAGGCTGCCGTTCCTTGCCACTTCTCAGGCTATAAACAGGAGAGGACAGTGTTGCTGCTGCCAGACTCTCGTTTATGACTGCATCTGACAGAAGGGTGTTTCAGCTATACAGAAATGGACTTTTGAGAATCAGCTTTAAGAATATTATGACAGAAAATGAATAGTCTGACAGCAAAGCAACTGTCTTTGATGGCTTTAACTTTGTGCTTTATTTCATTTTGAGCCATTGCTCGCTGTAATCTCATTAGTTTGGCAAGATGAAAGTTCACGAACAAAAAGCCTGGCTAACCCCTTTGCACCAAACCCTTCTATCAGCCCTGGATTTTAAAAATGGATATTGAAAGGATAATCCCTCATTAATATTAAAACCCGAGGGCTCAGTTGTGCCTTATGGGCATAGATCTGGGTTAGAAGCAAGGTGGAGGTGCACTCTTCAGCAGGATCTCTGGGCTGCCTGATGCACAGGGGAGCACAGCTGTTATGCTGCAGCATATGTACAAAGCACACCAAACCCAGGCTCTGACTCAGGGTTCCCCACTTCCATCCAGAGACAAATGAGTCTGAATTGGGTCAGCGAGCACTCAGGACCTGGGCCCTGGGATCCTGCAAGGGGGATGGGTCAGAGCCCAAGTCCCACTGAGCATCTGGGCCAAGCCCTATTAGTTTTGCAGTGTGATCGCAGGTCAAGCCGCAGACCGAGTCAGAAGGTCTGTGCAGTGCAGTATGGAATGTTAGCACAGCTGCGGGTATGTCTACACTGCAGTGTAAGCCCAGGGTTCAAACTCAGGCTGAAGCCTATCCCGCCCCCATTCTGTCTGCACACAAATTATGCTAATCCAGGGCTCAACCCAAGGTCCCAGGACCCCACAAGGGTGGAGGATCCGAACTTGAGTCAAGCCAGGACCCAGGGTTCAGGCCCTACTGCTTTGCAGTGTAGCCACAACTCCATTGGACCCATGCTCTGGGAGTCTACCAAAAGAATCCCACCAGCCAACTTTCTTTTCCCTCTGGACAGTCAAGATTGGTGGACAGGCACATTTTTCCACACTGCACCATGAACAAAGGGCAAGAGCAGCCACATGTCTGGGGTGCTAGGGAGTCTGGGATATGGGTGCTTAATGCAGTTGAGACATTGGAGCCCCAGGCTGGGACCCAGGGTTCAACAATTCCTAACCTAGGGTACCAATGAGTGTAGACACTCAAGCCCTAGGTTAACAAACCCTGGGTCTGCTCACTCAAGTTCCACTAACCGTGGGCTCACAGTGCAGTGTAGACATATCCTCTGAGACCTGAGTTCAGCAGTTGTAGATCCAGGTTTACAATATAGCGTGGACATCCACACACAGGCTTGGAAACACCAACTCCACAAGCCCAGGTCCCCCAGACCCAGGTTTACAAAGGCCCCGAGTGCTAAATGCTAAGTGAATTGCTGAATTGGTGCCGAAGTCCGTTAGTGGTGTTCATCTCACGCTGCGGGGAACACTAGAGGGGCAGTTGTGCTTTTGATGTATAGTGCAGAAATATCCATTTATTTGTCATTGGGAAGAACCATGAGGGTAAGATTTCCAATACTGTTCATTGCCTGGGTTTTAATTGCATGGTATTGCATAAGTACATTGCTGCCACTTAACTGGCATTTGAAACAAAATGTGTTTTTTAAATGGTCATTTTCATGTAGAGATGCCAAAGTGCTTTATAAATGTGGGTCAGTTCCATTATCCCAATTTCACCAAGGCATAGAGAGGTGAAGTGACTTGCCCAAAGTTTAAGTTTATGTCATAGCTGACAATAAAACTCCTGACTCCCAGTCCTGTGCCCTAAATGCTGATCGATGCTGCCCACCTTTACAATGCAACTGCAAAGAAATCAGATCAGGTATGAGATTAAGTCTGACTGGAAGTGTCTTACACAGAACAATCCTTCCCAGAAATCAACAGCAAACAAAAATGAGATAAGATGTAAGTTTAAGGCAAGGAATGCAGAAAGGTCCTTCCCAGAAATCAGCAAGTTTCTGGAAACTCAACTTAGAGTGAACCAATTAGTTTGAATAATGTAAGTTAAGGCCACCTAACACACTTAAAGCATCACTTGTGACCCCTCAATTGTGTGTATCACTGTGGCGTTGGGTGAAATAACTGAATGTAGCAAGTGAAGAGTAAGCAAAGGATGTGAAGGACACGAAGAGCATTTTATTGTAACACAAGACACAGAGGGACATGTTCTGCCCTGCTTTAAGGCAGCTTTGCCCTGCTCTGCTCATGCATTGCTGTCCTGAAGCTGCCTCATCCAGCCACAGGAAGATCAACGCCATGTAGAGAGGGATCTCAGGGGTACAAAGTCACAATATTGACTCCAACATCAGCCTTTCTGTGGTCAGTGCGGATGGTGTGGCTGGGATTTCCCAGCTCATTTGATCCATGGCTGATTTAATGGTCCTGTGCCAGATAGTGTAATGCAGGGGTGGCCACCTGTGGCTGCTTGCATAGGCATTGACTCTGGGTCTGGAGCTACAGGTGCCAACTTTCCAATGTGCTGGGGGGTGCTCACTGCTCAACCCCTGGCTCTGCCACAGGCCCTGCCCCCACTCCACCCATTCCCGCCCCCTCCCCTGAGCCTGCCATGCCCTTGCTCCTCCCACCGAACCAGAGCCTCCTGCATGCCACAAAAACAACTGACTGGGAGAGATGGGGAGGTGCTTATCGGTGGGGCGGCTGGTGGACAGGAGGCACTGGGAGTGCGGGGGAGCTGTTTGGGGGCTGCTGGCATATTATTGTGGCTCCTTGGCGATGTACACTGGTAAATTCTGGCTCCTTCTCAGGCTCAGGTTGGCCACCTCTGGAGTAATGTATTAGTTAATGTATATGTATTTGTAATAAAATAATAATATAAAGTGAGTGCTGTACACTTTGTATTCTGTGTTGTAACGGAAATCAAAATATCTTATATACTCGTTCATAAGCCGAATATTTTTGGTAAAAAAGTGATGCATCAAAGAGTGGGGGTTGGCTTATAAACTGGTCTACAACAAAATCTGATTATTTTAAACTCTATGGAATCATTGAATTTAATATCTAATACATTGTCGTTTTGTTTACCTGGAGCCCCTCAGCAACTTGTGGCTGGGGTTCGCCATTCGGAACGGCAAACCGCAGACACTGGGAGCTGAGGGGTTCCATGCTTGTGAATTTCCCAGGTAAACAAAATGTCCAGGCCTGCCAGCGGCTTACCCTAACGAGCCAGGAGCCAAAGTTTGCAGACCCCTGAAATATAGACTTGGCTTATGAAAGGGTCATACAGTTTTTGCTATTTTTACCTAACCATCTTGGAGGGTTGGCTTTTAAATGAATGGGCTAATGAATGAGTATATACGGTATTTGGAAATGTAGAAAAACATCCAAAAAATTTATAAATTTCAATTTTTATTCTATTGCAATTAATCAAAAGCCCTAACATTAACAGAAGTGTCCTGTGTAAAGAATAAGATACAACACACAAAACGAAACAAAAATCCTAAATCCTCCATTCAAGGTGGAGACAGGAAAATGGCCAGGAGAAAGCAAAACAAATGTAGTAAAAAACTAAATTGTTCATCACAACTTATGGTGGACTTCTCTGAGCTGGAATGCTGTTTTTAATAGCTCCCACTTAACTGAGGCAATGAGGAATGAAATTTCAGGGTGAAATAACACATGGAGTTTCATTCAATTAGTTCTTAACAGGGTCTTGTAGATGGCTGAAAATGAATGCCTCTTATGCCACCCTCCTTGGTAACCCTAACATTGCTGGGGTATGGTCGAAGCTACAGCGTTTTTCTGGCATCGCCATGTTGGCTAGGAGAGTGAAAAAATTGCTCCCCCACCCCCAACTGGTATAGCTATGCCTACGAAACCTCTGGTGTGGACGAAATATATGAACAGAAGAGTGCTTCTGTTGGCTTAACTAATGTAAGGTGGGACAGCTATGGAGGCAGAACTCATTTTGCTGCCATAGACTGCATCTAGCTATACCAGCCCTTGCTTGTCTCGTTTCTTTTCCCTCTTATAATTCAGAGCAGTTTATGCAGAACATAGAATCAGAGAGTATCAGGGTTGGAAGGGACCTCAGAAGGTCATCTAGCCAACCCCCTGCTCAAAGCAGGACCAATCCCCACTACTTACTTGTACGGGTGCTTTCCTACCACTTGACACTGAGACGTTCCTTACACACTACAGTTTGCAGTATGATGTGAAAGGCATGAAGATGGCAAGCTCGGTAAAGAATGACTACTGGAGCATTTTAACAGTTTATACACTTAGCCAGCAAAGGGAATAAGTGAATAACTGTTCAAATATGCTGAGTCAGCATACTTATAAATATGCCTGGCAAGAGGCAATGGTATTGATTGTGCCAGAAATGATTTAGCAGGGGTTTGTATCGCCCTAGTCAATAGAAAAAATATTACAGAGGAATTAAAAAACATATCCAAAATCCCTTTGGCTAGATCGTAGGGATGTGCCAAGTAAACATTAAGATAGGAGTGAGCTACAAAATGTAGGTTTCGGAGTAGCAGCCGTGTTAGTCTGTATCTGCAAGTCTCTAAGGTGCCACAAGTACTCCTGTTCTTTCTACAAAATGTAATGGATAAATCTCTGTTACTGGCTAGAAATTGGCTTACACTGGCCTGGTGTTTACTGCATTAGCTTTGAGCTTTGTGGAATTTAGGGATTCGTGGATTTTAAGGCCAGATGGGAGTATTAGATATCTAATATGATACAGATCATAGACTGCCACCCATTACTCCTGTATTTAGCTCAATCACTTATAAGGTGTAATGAGAGCACTTCAGTGAACTTTGGATCAGACCCTTTGTTATTAGTAATTGCTTGTACCTAAACAGTCCACTGGCATTTTTTCCTCCTGTTATGCTGAGCCTATTGCAAGATAAACTCATTGTAGGATTTAAATAACTTGACTGAGAGCCCAATTCTGATACACTGACATTGAGTAGCACCTTTCTACACACAGTTCCAATGAAAGCTGGGGTACTAGAGGAGAAAGATTCTACTTATGATAAGTTTGGGCATAAAAATCAACCCAATACATGTTATAGATAGGCAGTGTCAATAAACTATACAATGTAATCTGTAAACTATGATAATATAGATGTACAATGCTGTTTCTAGTAAAGAAATACACAAAATATGATCTGATGCAACAAAAAACCAGAACATTTCTGGTGTGACATCAAAAGCATGATTACACTTTCCCTTGTTCAGCATTAGTGCCTGTTAACTGCACCAAGAATCTGAAATAAGCTAGCAATAGGAACCAGAATGAAACTAGTGTCTCATAACTAGGATATGGCGTTGATACTTAGCAAACAAAGCCACTCTGTGCTCCTAAGAAAGGTTAAATGGCTTTTATTTAAAACAATGGCACTTGAGTTAGACAGTCTTTAACTAGAAACAATAAATTCTATTTTCTCCTCCTCTATTTCTCAGTACACATGGTATACATTTTCAGGGGTATTAACAGAAGATTTTGAATGATCGTTGGTAAATGTTATAGAGCACATGGCTTATATCCAAGACATGACAGATACAGCTGGCTCTGATTCAGGTGAGGATCATGAATGATTCACTAGGTTGGTAGAAGTGGCTTAAGTAATTCTTTCATCTGGATCACTTTCTCCCTGAAGTCAAAAGTCTTGTGTGCAGCGGCAGCTTTGTAAAAATAGTGTGATGGCCAACAAGGATAGGAGAGGCTTAGAGGAGACTTGCTCAAATAGATTTAATTTGGGGCCTTAAGAGAGACAACCTGTCTCTCTCTCTGACTTTTTAGACTTTTATTCCCTGGATATGCAGGGAATTGTTAGAAATCAGAGCTAGCTGGTCTGGAATACTAATGTCTCAGCTTTGATAAGGCTGCAAGATGTTTTAATTAGGAAGGGGATGCAGAGACTCACAGGAACATATTTACTAGTGTAATTCGAAACCACCAGGAGGGATCCTGAAGGGCAATAGCATGAGGAACAAATACCATGTATTTCTCTGGGAAGATGTAGCCAAGTTCAGAGGCACAAATGTAAAATGCACAGAACAAATGCAAGGAAACACTTTACTCTCTTCTGACTGGGCCATAAATTCCTTAGGCTTAAAATGTGGGCTGCTCTGCATGAGAATAGACTTCAGCTCCTATGGCAACACTGTTATGAAAAATGGATCTGAATGTCCATTTTCTCTTTTGTCATTTAAACTTCAGGAATGACCTGAGCAAACCCACAAGTCCAGTCCCAGACTCCCACATTAATAATGTCTGCCACTCAGGAGTGGGGCTCTGATGTGCTTTCTGGAGAAACAACAAGCAACCCCTTCTGAAATGTATAAGTTGTCTGCACTTCTTACAGAACAGCCCTCAAATGCAACTTGCATGCTCAAATAAGTTTACTAAGAACATAAGAACGGCCATATCGGATCAGGCCAAAGTTCCATCTAGCCCAGTATGCTGTCTACCAACAGTGGCCAATGCCAGGTGCCCCAGAGGAAGTGAACATAACAGGTAATGATCAAGTGATCTCTCTCCTGCCATCCATCTCCACCCTATGACAAACAGAGGCTAGGACACCATTCCTTACCCATCCTTGCTAACAGCCATTAATGGACTTAACCTCCATTAATTTATCCAGTTCTCTTTTAAACGCTGCTATAGCCCTAGCCTTCACAACCTTCTCATGCAATGAGTTCCGCAAGTTGACTGTGTGCTGCATGAAGAACAACTTCCTTTTATTTGTTTTAAACCTGCTGCCTATTAATTTCATTTGGTGACCCCTAGTTCTTGTAGTATAGGAATAAGTAAATAACTTTTCCTTATCTGCTTTCTCCACATTACTCATAATTTTATATACCTCTATCATATCCCCCCTTAGTCTCCTCTTTTCCAAGCTGAAAAGTCCTAGCCTCTTTAATCTCTCCTCATATGGGACCCTCTCTAAACCCATAATAATTTTAGTTGCCCTTTTCCGAACCTTTTCTAGTGCCAGTATATCTTTTTTGAGATGAGGTGACCGCATCTGTATGCAGTATTCAAGATGTGGGCGTACCATCGATTTATATAAGGGCAATAATATATTCTCTGTCTTATTCTCTATCCCCTTTTTAATGATTCCTAACATCCTGTGTGCTTTTTTGACTGCTTCTGCACACTGCGTGGACATCTGCAGAGAACTATCCACAATGACTCCAAGATCTTTTTCCTGATTTATTGTAGCTAAATTAGCCCCCATCATATTGTATGTATAGTTGGGGTTATTTTTTCCAATGTGTATTACTTTACATTTATCCACATTATATTTCATTTGCCATTTTGTTGTTCAATCACTTAGTTTTGTGAGATCTTTTTTAAGTTATTCACAGTCTGCTTTGGTCTTAAATATCTTAAGCAGTTTAGTATCATCTGCAAACTTTGCCACTTCACTTTTTATCCCTTTCTCCAGATCATTTATGAACAAGTTGAATAGGATCGGTCCTAGGACTGACCCTTGGGGAACACCACTAGTTACCCCTCTCCATTCTGAGAATTTACTATTAATTCCTACCCTTTGTTCCCTGTCTTTTAACCAGTTCTCAATCCATGAAAAGACCTTCCCTTTTATCCTATGACAGCTTAATTTACGTAAGAGCCTTTTGTGAGGGACCTTGTCAAAGGCTTTCTGGAAATCTAAGTACACTATGTCCACTGGATCCCCCTTGTCCACATGTTTGTTGACCCCTTCAAAGAACTCTAATAAATTAGTAAGACACAATATCCCTTTAGAGAAACCATGTTGACTTTTGCCCATCAATTTATGTTCCTCTGTGTGCCTAACAATTTTATTCTTTACTATTGTTTCGACTAATTTGCCCAGTACCGATGTTAGACTTACCAGTTTGTAATTGCCGGGCCCACCTCTAGAGCCCTTTTTAAATATTGGCGTTACATTAGCTATCCTCCAGTTGCTGGTACAGAAACCAATTTAAAGTAGAGGTTACAAACCCTAGTTAATAGTTCCGCAATTTCACATTTGAGTTCTTTCAGAACTCTTGGATGAATGCCATCTGGTCCTGGTGACTTGTTAATGTTAAGCTTATCAATTAATTCCAAAACCTCATCTAGTGACACTTCAATCTGTGACAGTTCCTCAGATTTGTCACCTACAAAAACCAGCTCGGGTTTGGGAATCTCCCTAACATCCTCAGCCGTGAAGACTGAAGCAAAGAATTTGTTTAGTTTCTCTGCAATGACTTTGTTGTCTTAAAGCCCTCCTTTTCTATCTCTATCATTGAGGGGCCCCGCTGGTTGTTTAGCAGGCTTCCTGCTTCTGATGTACTTAAAAAACATTTTGTTTTTGAGTTTTTGGCTAGCCATTCTTCAAACTCCTCTTTGGCTTTTCGTATTACATTTTTACACTTTATTTGGCAGTGTGATGGGGCAAGGCCAGATGGCTACAGTAAAGTACTGAGAAACAGGTATGTTAGCCCCAGGCTAAACAAATCCCTGGTACCATGGTAACCAAATGGCAGTTGCTCCAAGTTAATCAAGACACCTGGGGCCAATTAAGAGCTTTCTAGAAGGCAGTGGAGTTAGCTACGTTGATTGGGACGCCTGAAGCCAATCAAGGGCTGGCTGGACTAGTTAAAAGCCTTCCAGTTAGTCAGTGAAGTGTGCATGTGAGGAGCTGGGAGCAAGAGGCACAAGTAGCTGAAAGTGAGAGGGTTTGCTGCTGGAGGACTGAGGACTACAAGCATTATCAGACACCAGGAGGAAGGTCCTGTGGTGAGGATAAAGAAGATGTTTGGAGGAGACCCTGGGCAAGTAGCCCAGGGAATTGAAGCTGTCATGCAGCTGTTACAGGAGGCACTATAGACGGCTGCAATCCACAGGGCCCTGGGCTGGAACCCGGAGTAGAGGGCAGGCCCGGGTTCCCTCCAAACTTCCCAGCTCCTGATCAGACACAGGAGGAGTTGACCCAGACTGTGGGTTCCACCAGAGGGGAAGATCACTGAGGTGAGCAAATCCGCCAATAAGTGCAGGACCCACCAAGGCAGAGGAAGAACTTTGTCACAGCAGTGTTAATGCTCCTTTCTATTTACCTTGCTAGGATTTGACTTCCACTTTTTAAAGGAAGTCTTTTTGTCATTCACTGCTTCTTTTACATGGTTGTTAAGCCATGGTGGCTCTTTTTTAGTTCTTTTACTGTGTTTCTTAATTTGGGGTATACATTTAAGTTGGGCCTCTATTATGGTGTCTTTAAAAAGTGCCCATGCAGCTTGCAGGAATTTCACTTTACTCACTGTACCTTTTAATTTCTGTTTAACTAACCCCCTCATTTTTGCATAGTTCCTCTTTTTGAAATTAAATGCCACAGTGTTGGGCTGTTGAGATGTTCTTCCCACCACAGGGATGTTAAATGTTATTATATTATGGTCACTATTTCCAAGTGGTCCTGTTATTATTACTTCTTGGACCAGCTCCTGCGCTCCACTCAGGACTAAATCTAGAGTTGCCTTGTGGGTTCCCATATCAGCTGCTCCATGAAGCAGTTATTTAAAGTATCGAGAAATTTTTGTCTCTGAATTTTGACCTGAGGTGACAAGTTCCCAGTAAATATGGGGATAATTGAAATCCCCCACTATTATTGAGTTCTTAATTTTGATAGCCTCTGTAATTTCCCTTAGCATTTCATCATCACTATCACTGTCCTGGTCAGGTGGTCGATAATAGATCCCTAATGTTCTATTCTTATTAGAGCATGAAAGTACTATCCATAGAGAGTCTATGGAACATGGGATTCACTTAAGATTTTTACTTCATTTGATTCTACATTTTTTTTCACATATAGTGCCACTCCCCCCTGCATGACCTGTTCTGTCCTTCCGATATATTTTGTACCCTGGAATGATTGTGTCCCATTGATTGTCCTCAGTCCATCAGGTTTCTGTGATGCCTATTATATCAATATCCTCCTTTATCACAAGGCACTCTAGTTCACCCATCTTATTATTTAGACTTCTAGCATTTGTGTACAAGCACTTTAAAAACTTGTCACTGTTTATTTGTCTCCCTTTTCTGATGTGTCAGATTCCTTTTTATATGAATGTTTCTCATCTGATCTGGCCCTTACATTATCCTCTTCCATCCTCTGCTCCTGACTATAACCTAGAGAATTTCTGTCAATAGAATCTCCTCTAAGAGAAGTCTTTCTCCGATCCATGTGCTCCTCTGCAGCAATTGACTTTCCCCCATCTCCTAGTTTAAAAACTGCTCCACAACCTTTTTAATGTTTAGTGCCAGCAGTCTGGTTCCACTTTGGTTTAGGTGGAGCCTATCTCTCCTGTATAGGCTCCCCCCATCCCAATGCTATTATGAGCATTCTTGTCCTCAGAGTTTTGTCTTTACCAGTGTAGAGAACCTGCTATTCTCGAGTCTTTCAGTATAAAGACATGTAATCCATTGAATTAGATATTCCACTAGAAATATCCATGGTTTAATTCACTGAAAATCCAAATCACACATGAGAGGGGTTCATAATTATACTATAAAAATTTAGTAGCGTACATTGGGCCAGATCACTGGCTCCCATTAAGGTAGCTTTGTGACACTCTTGTGGCCAGAACCAACCAGCTGGGGAATCACTGGCTGTTGTTAAAAATGAATAACCACCCCAGCACAAATATTATGACCAGAATACCCTGGTCCCTATGTTTCCGTCAGAGTCCTCTGTCAAGCTCTTTACTTTTCATGAAACATTTTAATGCAGCCTCTTAAGTATATTTACTTGCGTGAGCCCTATCTGCTCCCTCTTTCCCTGTCTCTCTCTCTCTGGTCTTATCTCATATCTCCTTCAGTTAGGTTTCTCACTTTTTCCCCCTACACAGCCTTCTCTTCAGTGTGACCTCCCTTGCAACTTCATAGCCTCATGACATCCTTCCCTCACTGCTTGCCTTCCTCTGCACCAGAATTAGTAGTCTCAAGAGCAAACACAGGCACTGTTTCCCTCTTGTGTTGTTGCCTATGGTGGGATGCCCAATAAGATGATAAATTGCTTGTATTAAACAACCGAAGAAGC
Organism: Gopherus flavomarginatus; assembly: GCF_025201925.1. Taxonomy (NCBI): domain Eukaryota; kingdom Metazoa; phylum Chordata; order Testudines; family Testudinidae; genus Gopherus; species Gopherus flavomarginatus. The sequence continues at coordinate 16,527,351 of NC_066626.1, read as the reverse complement.
TTTTTGAGAGAATAAATAAATCATCTCCCTGCTGAGCGAATCAGCAAACAAGAACAGGGTAGCTCTTATGCACTTCAAACCTTAAAAGCCACAACAGACTAAGGAAGTCAATGGAAAGAATCCTGCTGAGTTCAGTGGGCTTTGGATCAGAATTTATGATTTAGTGGGATATGTGGATTTTCAAACTTGGTTTTATTTTTTTCTTGAGTGGCTCCAGTACAGAGCCAAACAGACCTCACTCATTCTGTCCTTCCTTCTAAGGATATATCTACACTAAACCAAACTCCATGTTTCCCAACTGAGAAGTGGGTAAACCAAAGTTTTCCCTCAACTACACTACTGCAGTGAAGACAGTGTCGCATGACCTTCAGTGCAAATAGTACAAACTCAGCACAGACCTCAGGTAAATACTTGGCTGTTTAGCCTGTGATGAAATGTGCTGCTCCATCATCACTGGTGGTGTTACCCATGCAGGCTGAATTCAAGCTAGCTCAGGTAGGCTACCTCGTGCACAGCTTTTGCTGTGTAAACATACCCTGACTCTAAAATGCACTTCTGAATTCTGACTAAATGACAACAGGCCAAGTAGCAATTTCCCCCTGTGCTAAAGTCAGCACACCCGTATTGCTGTAGATTGTATTACCGTAGCACTTAGTTTCAAAGGAGTTTTGACATCTCCCCACAAAGTTCAGTGATAATATTAATTTATGATAAATATCTTGGTTTAAAGAAACCCAAACATTTTTATTGGAAACTTGTTGATTGTATTTCATTGGAAAATTGGAAAAATTTTAATGACTTTTTTCTGCAAAGCTTTCGAAGTCAAATGACTTTTGATGATAAACTTTCAACCCTCTCAGATGTTTACTAAAATAATTAGTCTTGTGAACCATAAATTTGTACCAATACATTCATAGTTATTCAGAGAAACATAGATTATGTTTCAGAACTCTAGTTTATTTTCTATGAAAGGTAAAGTACTTGTTCAAGTATTCTGAAAGTGTTGACCTTTAAGAATGTCTTCTCCTGTCTGTTTTATTTGTCTACTGTCACAGAGCTTGTCTAGTTGTGAGAGGGGAGCCTGACAACTTAGTGGAGTGAAACCAGTGTCTCACTGAATCTGCTTGCAGGGAACCTTGAAGCAATTAGGCTGGGTAAATAGGAACAGTTTCTGTTTCAGAATTTGCCCCTCTTTCTAGCTGTGCATTGAATGCAAATCCAATTCAATATGTGTTGATTTCACTTTTCTAAAGTTTGCTGTGTGTCCGCTTTGAATATTGACAGTTATGTAATCTTCATGATCTGTAAATGCATGTTAATAATGCAAATGATGCAAAGGATGTAAAATGACACAAAGTGAAAGCAAAAAGTGTTGTAATTAAATGTTGGCCTTTCTGAACGAAATTCTGTTACATCAAGGTGATTAAGTTTTTCTTCCTAAACTCAAAGTCTGTGTGGTGGCCATGAAAATTCATGACATGTTCTGACCAGTGTACGCATTGTTGCTGGGTCTTGTCCCCAGTGACATTGCTTCCATAGTTAGCTGTGAACAAGTGGAAGAGATGGGTAGCAGCCATACTGCAGAGTGCAGAATTATTGCAAGTGGAACACATTCTGTTGGTTTGAAGCACCCCACCCCACTGTGATGTTACACCCCATATACTTCATAGAAATATGGTTATGATATGAATATGGCCTAACTAAGATACTTTTTATGCAAGATGGGTCTTGTAAGGTATCACTGGAAAGGTTCTGATTTACTGAATGTGATTATTCAATTTGTATGTGTCCCTGCCTGCAGGTACATGGGATCTTGGGGAGCAATTACCACACAGGTGGGGTGCCAGTTAATTTCTTTATTAAAGGAAAAAGGAAGTGGTGGGAATTTAACAATGAAATACGATGGGATGGGGTGTATAGGGTGTTTACAATAGACAATGATGGGGGGAGTGAACAGTGTAGGGAGTTCTAACAGTGGGGTACAGTAAGTGGGGTTCAGCACAATGGGATACAGTACAGTCAATAAGCGTATCAAAAAAAATGCAAAATAGAATGGTAGCTTCTATATAAAATGGTCAACAACCTTAGATAGAATGTATTAAGTGGTTAGTGGCCTTATACACAATGTAACACAATGGTATCAATGCAAATACAAAGTATATCAGAAAAGTGGAAGCAACCAATGGGGTGTTATAATTACAAGTAAAATGTGAATCACAGTGCAATAATACAATATGGGTGATAAGTGAAATTATGCAATGTAACGGTATAAAAGAAAAGTAATGACTTAATTTGTGAGGCTAGGATAGCAGGTAGTCTGCAAGAGTGTACCTAAAGGCTGGGTCAAGGAACAGGAGGGGGGAGGGGAGTGAATGATTAGTGGCAACTGATGAGAGGAGAGTGCGGCTGGAAGCAGCGAGAGGCTTTGAAGCCCTGCAGGGTAAGGACAATGGAGCAGTGTGATGGTGATCTTCAGTAGGGGAGGGGCAGCAGAGAAGTGTAAAGAAGGGCTAGAGAGAGGTTTAAGCAACAAGCGGACACCAAAAACAAAGGAAAAAAAAAAGCAGCAAGGGGTTTGGAAAGTTCGGAGGGTGATGCAGAAGCTGGGGGGGAGGGGAAGCAGCAAGGAGTTGGGAAGTTCGGAGAGAGTGCAGATGTGGGGGAAAAAGCAGCAAAGGGTTATAACAGGGAGACACGGAGAAGCACACAGAGGGGGAGATTGACGCAGGGGAAAAACAGACATGGGAAAGTTCAGGGAGAGATCAGGACAGCGGGAAGGCGAATTTAAGCAGCAAAAACCTTATCTATCTTAACCAACGACTAGGCAAAACAACAAATATCACAATTCTAAGCAAAACTATAACAAGCAACTATACGGAGCAACAAAACAGTAAACTATAACAAGGCAGATGAACTTACAAGCTCTACAATCTTAACAAACTATGACTTATTAAACTTAAAAAACAAAACCTATGGTGCACCTTATGCTATGGGGAAGTCACAGAGGGCAGAGTGGTATGTGCCCAGGATACAGCTCCCAAGGCAGCCCCCAAGGAAGCCGAGGGATGGTGGCGGAAGCCAAGGGATACAGCTGAAAGCAGGGAGCCCAGAGGCAAAGCCCACAGGAGCAGAGCTTAGCAGCGGCACAAACTTATTTTTAGCGGCAAAGCGCCGCGGAGTTTAAGAGAGGTTTTAAGACACAGACCAAGGTTTAGCCTGAGTCTGTGTGCTGGGGAAACAGAGCCAGCAGCTAAAATAATAAAATAAAAGTAGAGAAAGTTTCACAGAGGGATTCTTTCCAGTCCCCAAGGCAGCAGCAAAGGCAGAAGCAGCAGCAACATCAGAAGAAGCAAGGAGGGCTCGGTACAGTCTCAATAATCAGGAGATCTCTCAGGTAGCAATTCGTTCTTCGTGGGGTAGGGGGTTAAAAAACCAGAGGTACGCTCAAAAATAAAATGAGAGCGGAGAAAGGACCCCCAAAACCCCTGGCTGATCAGACCAGGCAGCAATGCAGGAACTTTTCTGATGTTTGTTTCAAAAATGTCTGTTTTTAAAGGCAAACTCAGGCAGTTTCCCGCCAGTAATCCTGATAGACTCCCTCTATCACAGGGGAGGAGGCACAGGGAAAAACTGCAGGTTAAGCACAGAAACATGTCTGGGCAGAGTCCTGTGCAATAGGTGACTCAAAAGCACATGAGGCCTATGACTCATGCCCAGAATCTTAAAAACACAATAGGTCTTGCAGCTCTGGACATTGTCTGCCTACACCGAGCCCAGGCTCAACGAGGTGATAACAGGACTAACCCTTTGAACAGGGCAGTGGTCCCATTTAGCACGCAGCACAAGTGGCCATCACTTTGAGAAGGGCAATGGCTCTTGTTAAACAACTTAAGGGGCCCTCCCTTTGAGAAGGGCAGTGGCCCTGGTAAACAACTTAACAGCCAGGGAAGGGCGGCCACAGGAGGAGAACAAAAACAAAATGGAGTATGGGGACAGCTGTAAGAAACAAAATGGAATAGGGGGATAGCTGTAACAGACAGTATGCATGTACCACTTCTGTATCTAAAGTTAGGAATGTTGACTATGTAACAATTACAACTGGGTATGTATTTGGGAGACGCCCAACAGACCATCAGCTTTGGTGGGCCATTGGGAAGAAACAATAAGACTTTAAAGATGATAATCTCTCTCCTTCCTGAGAGGCATCCTGGGACCTAGTTGTGACACTGCTAGGTCAGGTGGTTCTGTCACCTGATACTAAACACTATCTTGGACTTCTAGTAATTTTCCACTAAAAGGAGGGGGTGGTCAAGACTGGGAAACAAAGGTTCCCGCCTTATGTAAATCTTATTTAAGGCTGAGGAGTAAGGCAAACAGGACTCTTCTTCATTGCTTTCCTGCCCAAGAAGAAAGACTGCTGAAAGTATCTGAAGAGACAAAGAAACTGAGCTGTGGGAAAGGCAAGGGCTGAATCCAGACTGAGACAGGAGTCTAGTCTGTAACGAGAAATACTTGGAACTCTAAGCTACAGAAACTCGGTAACTTGCCTAAAAAAATATTTAAGGTGAGGAATTATTTCTTGAAACAAGTCTCTTTAAGATCTTAAGCTTATATGCATGTTTTGTTTTATTTGCTTAGTGATCTGCCTTGTTCTGTTTGCTGTCCCTTATAATCACTTAAAATCTGCTTTTTATGGATAATAGACTTGTTTTTGTTTATTATTAAACCCAGTTTGTGCAATATCTAATGGGGGAAGGGACAGAAAGTTGTATATATCTCTCTCCACACTGAGGGAGAGGGTAAATTTTTACAAACTTGCACTGTGCAGATCTTTCTATACAGCACAAGACAATATTACCCAGGGTTTACCTCTCCACGGGGGGGGGGGTGTGCATGCGAGTGCTGGGTGAATCCTCTCACACAGATCTGACCGCTGTCTGTGTCTGGGTGTGATCTTGCCTGGGTGTGTGATGGAAAGGGGCTTGAGAGCCTGGCATAGCAACCCAGTGCAAGGGAAACCCAGGCTGGCAGGGTTGGAGAACTGAGCAGGATCCCATAACATCAGGTGGCATCCCAGAAGTGGGGGTCCAACCCGTCACACCCACCATCTTTTATTCATAGTGCAACCAGAGCATGATTCTTTATGCAACTATTGATTGAAATTACATTTTTCATCTGATCAAGTGCTTCTTATTTTATTAGTTCATATTAGATATGGGTCACAGGACAAATGTTAGGATTATTTTCCCCAGTCCCTGCCCTTGGTTCCTTGTATGTTTACCCATGTGAGTCTTGTTGTCATGTTGAATTACAAATGTCAACTACCATAAAGAGTACATCACTATTTAAGGTGGTACTTTAGAGGAGCAATATCTTAGCCTGTTATCTGCAGCCAGATCCCTGGGGAGAAGAGTAGTTGAGGAACTTTGTGCAATGATAATGATGATTCATTTATTAGCATTCATCATCTAGCTAGATTGCAGAGTGGTTTCCATGCTTCACTCCACTTTCCCTATGGTGCAGCAACCTCTATAATGAAACATGGCAACTCTTTAATACTACAGAGTGACTTTTGACAACTGTTTAGGACAGGAAGTGAAGAATACCATGTAGAATCAAAGGTACAGTGGAAAATGAACTAGGTAGGATCTCACTTTTACATCTCATACAACTTCGAGAAGATGTTGCCTTCAGCCACCCTGTGGGAAGCATCAGGTTTTGTACTGGCTCAGTGGCAAGAGTGTTACCGATAAAATCACCCCATCAGTCTTGCAGCACCGCGGTTTTCATTAAGATTTCAATTCAGTATCTCTTAAGTTGATGGGAGCTTTGCCATTTACTTTAGTGGGTGCATGTTCAGGAACATCTACACTGCAATTAAACCCCTGCAGCTTGCCCCTGTCAGCTGACTCGGGATTGCAAGGCTCAGTTGGAGGGCTGTAAAATTGCAGCATAGACATACCCTCCATTACTTACAAAGCCTGAGCTTCTTTATCTAATGGGATCTGATAAGATCCCAGTTTAAGGCTGTGTAGCTGCAACAGACTTACTGCAAATTATTCCCATGAAATGAAAATATATACTTTCTTGTGAAAGTTACAGGGAACATACTTGAGATGTGTCATATCCAGTATTTGTGGGTCACGTTTGTCTTTGTGAAGTATATTAAGCTTAAAGATTAAAAAAAAAAAGGATCATTTAGTCCAGATATGAAAGCACATCTGTTGCCCATTACCTAGTGATATACAGCTATGCTGTATAGAGTAGCAATAATATTGTCTATAAAACTTAGTGTAATTATGATTTAAAGACTAACACTCGGGAATGATGCCAAAAAAGGCCAATTTTGCATCTTCAAAATGATCAGCTGGGAAATTGCACACAGGTGAAAATTATTTCACTTCAAATTCAAATAACTTTCTTCCCGTTTATAGACTGATGGTCACTAAAACTTATGGTAGGAGTTTCTCTTTGACCCAAGGACCTCTTGATGCCAGCTGGCAGAGGACATAGGGGTACATAAGGATACAGGAATCCCCTGGGTTCCAAAAGAGGTCATGTAACATGTCTAATGAAGCCTGTGTCACACTGGTGGTCAGAATCATTGCAAGATATATGTATGGAAAATGTGTGAGGAGTTATGGATAGATGCTGAAAATTAGGTTCTCTAGGTCTTTTAGATAAAGGCAATGAGCCCTGAAACAAACTTCTCCAGACAGGAGGTAGGGGACAGTTATCTCCTGGGTAGACCATTTTGCGTTGTGTCTCTTGGGACAGAAGAGTATTATAACATACTGAGTCAAATGCTAGTGAAGAACTTAAGGAGATATCAGAAGCAAATTAACAAGAAGAGGTAAACAGGAGGGGGACAACTCTATTTTTAGGTGAACAACAAAGGTCTGTTCTGGTATATTTGGGGTGCAGAGAGATGCTCCGGCATCCTTCAGTCTGTGAGGAGAAGCTGTCAGTGGGCTTGATCTTGTGAAGGGGGATCTCAGCCAATCTTGCTGGGAAAAGGAGTTGGGATAAGTTATTCTGTAGGAGACAAAAAATGTCTTGTGAGTTAAGGCTCTAGAAAGTGTTATGATTTTGTTTTATGTGTAATATTCTATCATTTGATTCTCTCTTCTTTCATAATAAACATATTCTTGTTTTTCACTATAAATATACTTAAGTGCCATGGTTTGAGTGGAGCGATGACCCTAAGTTGAATCTTGTCAGTGGGTGTCTATTACTCCTTTGGGAGTAGTGACTCTGAGTGTTCAGTGGAACAGGGGGTGGGTACTTCAGGAGGGATGCTCGGACAACTTGGAGGTTGGTGTGTGCCTGTTGTTACCTGTACAGAGAGAGCAACATCTGTAGGGGTCTGTAAGGCAGTGCTTATGCAGCTGGTGGCTTCAGGGAGCTCATCTGCAACTGGCACAATAAGGGCAGGCTGTAGCCAGGTGCCTCACAACCCTGGAGTGTGTCATATACCCACATTTTCACAGGCAGAAAAATACCTCACAAATACAATGATATTGAAGGCATCTCCACGCTTGTGCAATTTTATTATGGTTCATGCTAAATTCCAAGGATATTTGACATTTAGACATCCTGCGATAGTGATTTCCAAAAGCCGAATATGTGCTGTGTGAAGTAGCTCCTTTAATTTGACACTCACATGCTATTCATTTCATTGCATGAACTCTTGCTCTCGTATTACGAGCCAATACAAAAAAATAGAGATTGAATGTTTTTATACTATGCCCTTCATCATAAATACTTTAAAGTCTCCATTAACTGTAAAACAGAGCTAGAATGCAGATTTAAAGGTGATCTGCAAAGAAGCATAACAAAAAATATTGGGCTGTCTTTTTTTAGTTCTTTATGATGGGTTAAGAAGGGGTGTGAGTTTTTCATTTCTTCACTTTATTTTTATATATATATATATATATATATATATATAAATATAAAATCAGGAATGTCAAGTCTTGTCTTCACTGGATTGGCTGGAGAATTTCTGAGAGGTTTCAGGGTTGATTACCGTGAGCTCTTAATACCTGAATTGAAAGAAACAATCGTGTTAATTCTTTAACAGACTTCCGTTATCCAGTAGTATTTGCATTATAAGATGCTTGGAGGTTCAGCCATCATTAGAGCTCCATTTTGCCAGATGCTGTACAAACACATAGTAAGAGAGAAAGAGAGAGACCCTCATCTGAAGAGCTTAAAATCTTAAATAGGTAAGAGGCAAAATGTATGAGAGAGAGAATTACTGTCTCCATTTTAGAGAGGGAGAACTGAGGCACTGAGAGATTGGTGACTTATCCAAAATCCCACAGAAAGTCCATGGCAGGGCCAGGAATTAAATATCTGAGGTCTCCTCAGTCCCTGTCCAGTGCCTTAACCACAGACCCATTATTCTTCACGAGAAATAGAACCCAAGAAAAGCAAAAAAGACATGTAATGAGAAAGAGAGAAATGATTAGCACATGCAGTAAATATTCACATTGCCACCGTTTCAACCATCTGTACGGTGGGGATAGTTCTTGTAAAGTCCTTTGAGATATACTGGTGAAAAGCACTAGAGAAGAGCTAGGTATTTTTAATTATCATTCGTGCCAAGGAACCTCTGGCAAGTATCACAGCCTCACTGTGCAAGGCATTGCACAGACAAGTTACACAGCAGACAGTCCCTGCCCCAAGAGATCTTACCGTTTTGGGGCCATCTCCTCAGCAGTAGATTTGGTGTCAGGCAAGACACCCCAGTTGGATAGAACAGGCTAATGGGGGATGGAGGGTTGGGCGGGAGGATGAAGTAGCAAAAGAGAGTTTAGCATTAAAAGCAGAAGTCTCAGCTTACCATTTGCCGATAATCATTGTCTGATAGGGTTAGGCATCATGGGAAGAGGGTGGTTAGAATATTAATTAATCACTGAAGTTAAACACAAACCACAAAACAGTTCAGTTTTCCTATTTGGCCATCTGTATGCATTACCTAGAAGAAAAAAAGGGAGCTAGTCCATTTCTCTCCCCGCAGCCCCCCTGGCTGAGCAGCTCTGGCCTGCGGCCCCAGCCCGGCCCCTACCTCCAGGCAGCACGGTAAGGGGGCAGGGAGCAGGGAGGGGGTGTTGGATAGAGGGCAGGGGAGTTAGGGGGGTGGATTAGTGTCGGGGCCATCAGAGGGCAGGGAACAGGGGGATTGAATGGGGGCAAGGGTCCCGGGGGGGCAGTCAGGAAGGAGCAGGGGTTGGATGGGGCGGTGGGGGACAGTCAGGGTTAGGGATTCCAGGGGCAGTCGGGGACAGAGAGAAGGGGTGGTTGGATGGGGCAAGGGTCCCGGGGGGGGGCCATCAGAAATGAGAGGAGGGGTTGGATGGGGTGGCAGAGGACAGGGAAGGTGGGTGGATGGGGCAGGGATTCCTGGGAGGGGATTGTCGAGGAATGTGGGGGATTGGATGGGGCAGGGAGGGTGGGGGGGAATGACCCCCTCATGGGGTGAGGAGGAGGGAACCGGTTGTTATTATTTTGGCAGCTCATCACAGGTTAGGGCCCAGAGGCTGGCAACTTTCTGACGTGGTGTGCTGAGTCTTCATTTATTCACTCTAATGTAAGGTTTTGTGTGCCGGTAATACATTTTAACATTTTTAGAAGGTCTCTTTCTATAAGTCTATAATATATAATTAAACTATTGTATGTAAAGTAAATAAGATCTTTAAAATGTTTAAGAAGCTTCATTTGAAATTAAATTAAAAAGCAGAGCCCCCCCGGATTGGTGGCCAGAACCCGGGCAGTGTGAGTGCCATTGAAAATCAGCTTGTGTGCCGCCTTCGGCATGCGTGCCATAGGTTGCCTACCCCTGGGTTAGGCTGTTGATCTGTACCCAATGTATGCAGTAGATCTGTTTCAATCAGTGGTTGTGAGCCTTACTTAATAATTGTAAAGCACTTTGTGATCTCTGAATGAAAGGTGATCTGGAACAGTGTTATTTTTTGTTGTTGGTAGAACTACTGTTTCTTCTTCAAGTGATGGTCCCTATGTGGGATGCACATGTGCGTTGACCCTCACAGTCATAGTGTGTCCCCTCGGGCTTCCAGCCTAGGGTATAATAGGTAGTGTGAGATAACACCTCTTCAGTTCCACCTTACTGCAATGTGTGAAATACAGATAGGGACCACACATCTCAAAGAACCTTCAATTACAGGTAAGTAACCTCCTCTTATTAATGAAATATTTATTAAATAATGCTACCCTACAATACTTTTCCTTTAAATATTTGACTTTTCAGTGTACTGGATATTCTCTTTCTTGAACATTTTGAAAACACACACACACACACCGAATACCAGGTCTGATGGGCTTTAATTCTTTCCGCTTCACCATCTGATCTGAAGAGAGGAGCAAAATTATAAGTAGTAAAACTGTAACCTCTGTTTCACCTTCCTGCTATATTTATGACTTTTGCAACTGAAATGAATAAACTACATTGTCAGCTTTCTGGCTAAGGGATGTATAGTTACATAATTTCTCTGCATGTGGCCTTATAATGGAATAGTAAATCTGGTTAGTTTGAGAGACACTTTGCTGCAATATTGAAATTACAATTCTTTCTGAACATTTGAGTTCCAAGTGTGATCTATTGGAAGTGGATAACCCAAAAGACATTTGGAATTCCTAGGATGGAGTGTCCTCTGAGCTACACCACTGAAAGTCAAGAGTAACTTAGTTGGGAACAATTGAGTTCCAACTATGTAAAAACAGCCTGAGATCAGAATCATGCCCTCAGTTTGGACTATGATCAAAAAGCTAGGAGACTATCCCCTTATTAGACAGAACTTCTTTCCTTCTTCCCAGCAGCAGATCCATAAACTTAATAACAAAGAGATGTTATGACTGTGTGTGTGGGGTGGGGGGGGCTAAACTTCAGGAAATGCACGTATATCACCAAATTGATTTGATCTCCACTGCTTTGACAGACCCAGAGGTGCAAATATCACCTATTTTATCCACCAAAATATACCATACCCTGATCTTGTGCCAGGAAAGTCTCAAAATATTTTTTGATCTACAACTTGCCCAGTCCAGCAGGGATTATATTTGCTTTTAGCGCATGCAAGTTCAGGTGTTGAGTACCCTGCATCAGCTAAGCCTGATGAGGCCAAGGGGAAAGGCTGGTCATGTGTTAAGACACTGGACTGGGCTATAGGAGACCTCAGTTTGAGTCTGTCTGACCTTAGGCAAGTCACCGTCTTTCTGTGCCTCAGTTTCCCCCAGTAGCATGGGGATGGGATAATTGTCATAGACTGCACAAGTCCACATTCCCGACCAGCCTTTGTACTGGACAGGCAGTTCAGCTGTAGGCAAGTCTACAGCTTTTGACATGAAGGGGTAAATTGTTACTTGGGCCTTTGGGTTGATGAATTTGGGGTCCACTAAGGATTGGTGGATAGCTGACACTTGTGCCCCTGTGTCTCTCCACGCAGTAACCTTCTTTCCGCCCACTCTCAAAGTTTCCCTTCGCTCTGAGGGTATTTGAGAGGCATCTGGGCCTGGGGATCTTTGGTGTGATGGTGGTGTAATGAACTGTACTCGGTTGGGGTTCTTGGGGCAGTTGACCTTTATATGTCCCAGTTCATTACATTTAAAGCATCGCCCAGCTGGCTGATCACTGGGCCAAGGTGGGTTACTGGAGACTGGTGAGGTGGGAGAATATGGAGTCTGGGGCTTTCCTTGGGTTGTAGGTGGGGTCCTGGGTTGCCCTCGGGTATAGGGTTTATTGTCGGTGTGCCCCTTGACAGTAGCTTTTTTCTTTTCTGCCACTTCGACCCATCTGGCTCCAATCTCCCCCGCCTCGGTTACAGTTTTGGGCTTCCCATCTAGGATGTACCTTTCTATTTCCTAATTGTATTAGGAGGTGCATCTTGTCCAGAGATTTAACATTGGCTCCTGATATCCAGGCATCATAATTCTTTCCAATGTGGTAGGCGTGTCGGGTGAATGACGCATCTGGTTTCCACCTTAGGGCTCTGAACCACCGACCGCATGCTCAGGGGTTAGCCCCATTCTGATTCTGGCCTTGGTTTGAAAAAGTTTATAATCGTTCATGGGTTCCTGAGGCATTTCAGCCGCCACCTCTGCTAGGAGTCCACTGAGCTGTGGCCTCAGCTCTATCATGTACTGGTCTTCAGAGATGTTGTTCCCATGGCAGGTCCTTTCAAAATTTTCTAAGAAGGCCTCAGTGTCATCACCTGCCTTGTAGGTGGGAAATTTCCTGGTATGGGGAACAGTAACTGGAGAAGGGTTGTTAGGGTTGGCTGTGTCCTTCTGCTTAGCCTGTTCTAATTCCAGGGTCTGCGAGTGGGCCTCCCTCTGGAGTTCTAACACTCTCCGGTGGTCAACCTGTTTTTCTCTTTCTCTCAGCTCCATCTCTTTTTCTCTCAGTTCTATCTTTTTTGTTTCCTCTCCATGTCTCGCTTGTGGTCTGCTTCTTTGATTTGTTTCTCTGCATCCAGTCTGGTCCGTTCCTTGGAACTCATTGCTCCTGCTTTCTTGTGCTGACTGCGCCCTCTGCTGCTTACTGCCTAAAATGCTGCTTCTCTGCTGCTTTCTTAGGGTTGCTTGGCAACACAGACTTCTGTCTATGCCCGGAGAGTTAGGAAAAAAAAAACCCATTCATTTGCAAATGTCTTTTGCTGGTGTTCGCTGGCTCACAGCTTAAGCCTGCTTTTGTTTAACAAAGACCCTCATTAAACCTAACGCCTCTGCCTTCAGAGCACTCAGAAGGGAGAGAGAGAGAAAAAAACTTGCAGACTTTTGCTTTTAAAAACAATCTCCTCTAGCCTGCTCACAAGCTTTGCTTTTTAAAACCTCCAATCTTCTTCAGCTGCATCCAAGCAGTTTGAAAGGAGAAAGAGGAAAAAAATCCTACTGTCTTTTGCTTTTAAACTCACTGGCTTTTGGATCCTGAATCCCACCTCTGCCACCATGTCAGGGTCTGTTTCCCACTTTGAACTTTAGCGTCCAGAAAGTGGGGACCCGCCTGTTTCCTTCTAAGCTTAATTCCTAGCTTAGATCTTATCACGCTGCCACCAACCCAAATATAGTGTTTGGGTACACTCCCTGTCCCCCAAAACCTTCCCTGGGGAACCCAAGACCTAAATCCCCTGGGTCTTAAAACAAAGGGAAATAAACCATTCCCCCCTCCTTTCTTCCTCCCAGATTTTCCCCTCCCTGGGTTATGCTGGGAGATCACTATGATTCAAATTCCTTGAATCTTAAAACAGAGAGGAAATTCACCTTCCCCCGCCCTTCTCTTGCCCTCTCAGGTTCTCCCTGAGAGAGAGACAGTGATCCTAACACAGAGAGCAATTAACCTTTCCCTCCCCATTCTCTCCTTTCCCCCTACCAATCCCTGGTGAGTCTAGACCCCGTCCACTGGGGTTTCACACAAGAATAAAAAAAAATCAATCAGGTTCTTAAAAGAAAAGTTTTTAATCAAAGAAAGAAAAAAGTAAAAATTATCTCTGTAAAATCAAGATGAAATATGTTACAGGGTCTTTCAGCTTCACCTAGACCAGAAGGACTCCCCCTCCCAGCCCAAGTATACAAGTTACAGCAAACAGAGTTAAAATCCTTCCAGCAAAATAAACATTTGCAGTAAAGAAAACAAACAAATGCCTAATCCGCCTGCTATCTAGTACTTACAGTATTGAATAGAAGAGACTTTTTCAGAAAGATTGGAGAGCCTGTATAGATGTCTGGTCCCTCTCAGACCCCAGAGAGACAGAGAACAAAGAAATCAGCCCAAAACAAAGACTTCCCTCCACCCAGATTTGAAAGTATCTTGTCTCCCGATTGGTTCTTTGGTCAGGTGTCAGCCAGGTTCACTAAGCTTGTTAACCCTTTACAGGTAAAAGAGACATTAACCCTTAACTATCTGTTTATGACACCTGCTATATATTGTATATAGCAGTTTTGATGCCAAAGGCTCCCAGCTGACACCAAAGATATATTGCTCCACATACTTCCTCTGCCACCACTGAAAAACCAGAATTAAAATCATCCAACCAATATTTAGCAATTCTCCACTCTTCCCTGGAAATAGTGCATTCCTACCACCAGGTGGTGCTCTGTAAATATATAAAAAGAAGCTCTTACAACACACCCCTTCACATGTCCTAAAATGAAGTCCAGGAGGTATCAACAAACACTATGGCATCTCCTGCTCCCAGAGAAAAAGCATTGGAAAAAAATGTTGTCTCAGGTAAGAATGTTAAAGTCTCTGCTTTTTAAGGTACAGGCCAGCTCTGCAGCTGGGGGACCTTTCCTGCATCTCTTTTGAACCTTTCCTGATAACTCAGTAAGGGATTTCGTAACACCCACTGTTGAATTACCCTGTTAATAAATACACTTGGATTTCCATGTTCTTGCTACAGCATGGCTTGATCCTGCATGGTGCTTTGTACCTGGGGATTATTCCTGTGCTTAAAGTTAAGCATGTGCTGTCTTGGGGACAGAGTACTCGTCATGTTTTGCAGGATCAAGCATGCAGTTTTGGAGCTTAAAACTAAAACTCTTTGTGAGTCACCATGTGACAAGAATAGAGACCTTGGGGGCACCATATAATTTAACAGTGAAGCAGCTGCTTTTACATCTTGTTATGTCCACTCGCTGTATGAGCTCTTAACAAATGTACAGGCTCTTACTCGATAAGGTTGAATACTGCATTTGAGTGTGTGCAACCAGCCATTCAGATTCCAAAGCACGGTTATCTTCGACCAACGTTGCCTCCCTGCTATTCAGGTGGCATTTCTTTTGGTTTACAGTGCATTCCCATCGATCTTCCATATGTAAGAGCTCAGTAACAAAGGATTAATTTTTTTTTGCCAGATCTTAGTGTAATTTTGGCAGGGTGTTAACTGTTTCACTGCAGTCAGACAAGGGAAGAGCTGTAATTAGGCATTTTAGCACCAGGGGAAAGCAAGCATATTTGTGCCCCCTTGTGGTTTTTTGTCATTTTTCTGCCCCCCCCTGCAGCTTTGCACCCTGAGCAGCTGCCCTGTTCACCCTGGCCTGATTATGGCCTAGCTTAGGGGCATTTTTCTGTCTATAGTACCTATGTGGCCCTCATTACCACAATCTTTAATGTATTTATCTTCACATCACCTTTGTGAGGTAGGACAGTGCTGTGATCCCCGTTTTATAGATGGGGAATTGGGGCACACAGAAGATGAATGTGTGGCCTGAGGGTAGTGCTTTAACCACTGGACCACTCTTCCTCGTGTGTTCTTTAAGAGGAACATTATTTCCCATGCAAGAAACAGCAAGATAGAGCAAATAGGTGAGGCTATGCCTAAGGGATTTAAACAGATAACATTTTATATCATCTCTAATTACATTTATCTACATTCTAATGAAGAACTGAATTTACTAGAATGGGGAAAAGACCCAGCTGTATGATGTGCCAAAAAGCTTACTGGTATTTTGAGCCCTGATTCAGTAGTCCATCCCTATTCAACAAAGCACTCAAACAAGTGCTTAAATGCTTTGCTATATTGGGGCTTTAATGTCAATCCCTTCAGTAAACTCCAGTTTGCTCTTTTATATACAGTACTTCACGCTCCTGTATAGCATAGATGAGTCATTTTAGCACAGATCGTATTGCTGTACAAGATGGTACCGCTGGTCTCTTTCAGAGCTTTATGAAAGCATTTGTAGCAATAACAGCCCTGGAGATCAAATGGGAAAAATGTATTGCCTGCTTTTCTTTAATGCTTAATGTTGTCATATACCTTCCCCTGCACCTCCTCCCTCATTCCCCATACATAACTTTAAATAACTGGGAAGGTTGAGGGAAAAAAGCCCATAGCTCTAATCACAATTACAAAAAACCCAAACCCAACCCAAACAACCCACTTCCTTGAGAGAGGTATTAGATTGCACTGGCTCAGATTAAATGAGATGCCTCAGACCTTACTAAGAATACATGTGTTGCAGTGAAGATATTATTAGACATTTATACCAAGGTGCCATTTGAATAAGTTGGAAAATGGAACCACAGCCAAAATAAGCCAGCGAATGGGCCCAATTGCCCCTTCCTATGAAGAATTCTATGGGAGGTGGATAAAGGAGAGTACTTCTTTGAGATTCCCTTTGCGGAGCTTTCTCCCCACATGTTCTGTTGATTGCTCTCCTCTCTTACTAGCCTTGCTAAACTTTGATTGACGTTCACTCACCCATCCAAATAAGTATCCATGGAAGCATGTTGGCATGGAGATCACCTGGGTGAGGTCAAGGAAGTGGGGGAAAATGGATAATTTGTTAAGAGGCATGGCAGTGGTAGTGGGGATGGTCATATGGAATGCCAGTGTACGTTGATTATTAGGTCCGTAAGGAGTTACGTAGTTGTGTCCTGTGGACATTAGCCATTAGGAAACCAAGTGAAATAGATATATTAATGATGAGGGAATGTTTCAAACATGCCCAATATATGGGGACTATGTATGGCAAAGAGATGGATTCAGTAATCTGACCAATCTTTTTTTCGATCTTTTCTTTAATGGGTCTATCATTTAGATGGCAGGTAGAAAACAGCTTGTCTCCCTTGGTAACAGTTTCACCTAGTGGAACAGGATGGCACTGGAATTGGTAATGGGTGTAGAATATTTTGTATCTAGATTATTGGTTCAAAGCCAGTCCAGGTCACTAATGACTGGATATTGTGAACTCTGATGCCTGTGCGTTGGTCTTTCAGCAATGAGCTGATGGTTTTAATTCATTTCCACATGGACAGTTGCCCAGGTTACAAAAACTCCTGATGCTAATCGGGAACCTTGCTGCATATCTGAGTGGGGAGGTGATGAAGAAGTAAATACCCTGCTGTCCTTAAATGATTCCTCTAAATTAGGGTTTAGGAACATAACCAGGCATTTATTGGCACAGCGGGACTTGCCCTGATCCTGTCTGAGCTGTACCTATTCTGTGATTCAATAGGGGACTTTTTATGCATACGAAACATGCTTAATTGACAACCCTAGACACTACAGTTCACTCCAAAAATATATATGAAAATCCTCTTTGATTTGTGGCCATTAGAGCCTTCACCTGCCAATTACAGTGAAGAATTGCTCAACTGAAGCAGTGAATGTATTTTTTCTTGGAATGAAAGATACAGCACTGTTGAAAGGGTTTGTTATCTTCATAAAGATGATATTACAGAATATTTTTGTTTACTTTACATCATCAGTGAGTGCACTAGTACAGTGCCCACCCCTGAAGTTGTCCTTTACTGACCATTACAGCACATGGAAGACCAAGATACAGCCGTTATTTCCAACTCCAATTATAGCGGAACAACTGTGTTATCTCCAAGACTGCTGTGCACTAACAGTTGGCAAACGCTGACTTTTTAATAGAGACCACTATGTATATTTACTAGAGTTTTTCTGTAAAAATTGTGATAAACGGATGGCTTTTCTTTTTACCCATTCCAGGTTTACTTAATGATTCCCATCATTTTGGTTTTATGTGTAAATCAATTCAAATAGGAGTGCAGTGACTATTAGTTTGTAGTATTATGTCAAAAAAGAGGAGAAAATGAAGAAGTGAGGAAAAAAACACATTCTGTACCTAAATTAGTGCAAGCAGCATTTGGTTTAGTTCCCATGCTGCTAGGTACACATAGATAGATGTAAATCAGACCCAGCAATTACCGTGCAGTATAATGATACCAAATGCAGGGACGCAGTGTTCATATGTTTGTTCCTTTGAATGTGCCATGACTTTCCAATTAATCATATTGGCTTTTGGTGGGTGAGGTGGGGATAGACGTAAAATAGACAGTTTTGAGGCACAGAATCTAGCATGGCCAACTAACGAGAATTTATAGCTGCTTGATGCCTAGCTGTGGCCTATTTTTTAAATTTTGTTAAAAAGATGAATAAGTAAATGCTGTTGTGCTCTTGCCTTTTAATCTGAAGATCAAACAGTACCAAGATAAGTTTCCCCACTTTTACTGTAACTTCTGTATTTCTTAATAGTCTAGTGCCAACATTTTCAAGTGACTAGTGATTTTAGGTGCCTTAATTTTGGTGTGCTCAACTTGACACCTTAGAGTGGCTTGATTTTCAGACTGTGCTGAGACCACCCACCTTCTGCAAATCAGCTCCCCTCTAACTTGTTGGGTGCACAATATCACTGGTGTCTTCTGAAAATCTTATACAAGGGCCCTAGCCTTCTCGTATTTTTATGGTTAGATTCTGTAGTAAGAATTATGTAATCCTCTAGCCACTGCTGATCCCACCACCTTGAATTCACCAAATTCCAGCTGCCTTTAGCTCGGTAAAAGAAAACAAAAGAGCTCAACTTGCATGTTCCAGTCCTGATTTCTTTTCACCAATAATATTGAGGGGGCATTTCAGGTTGCAATCATGGAGGGGATGGGGTGTGCATGCAGTTAGATGCTGCCCTGCAGCTCCTAAATGGTTGCATGCCCAGAAATTCAAGAGATGCTGTGAGAGCTTTTATTGAGACAATGGAATATTGAAGAATATCCCCTCCCCTTGTGTGATTGCCTGGTGGAGGAAGTACAGTACAAGCTAACACTGTATTGTTGTAAACAAAATACCTCTCAGAATGCACAGGTGTTAACAGAATTCTTGCTCAGGGGAAGGGAGGGATCTTAGTATGTAGTGAGCCTGAAACTGCTGCATAAAAATCAATGTGAGTCTTGCCACTGATGTCAACAGATCAGGAGATTACATCAGTGAAGTGAAGCTGATCTGCACCAGCTGGGGATCTGGTTCTGGTTCCGTATCTGCATTCCTTTACACACACAAGCAAGCAACTGAAGAGCAAGAAGGACTGATAGGGCCAACTGTGCACCATTGAAGTCAATAGGGCCTTGCTGATTTACGCCAGCTGAGGAGCTGACCTTTAAAATACAACCTAGTGAATTTTGCAGCAACATCTTAATTCTGAGGCAAACTTCTGCAATGGCAGAAGGTCAGGGACATTGCTTATAGTCTGCCATAAAGAGTCAAACCTTCCAAGAGAACAGTGCTTAATTTCAATTGCTATCATATTTAATATTTAAAAAGGGAGACAGTCTTTTACTGTTCAGGCTCTTTACTAGTCTGGTACTATTTCAGCACTCAAGGAAGGGTGTCCTACTGGAATGGAAGCCTTTGTTGTTAAGGATAAGAAGCTTTCCATCAACACTTGATGTCTTTTCAACTTGAATGTGTTACAATGAGTTGTTTTTAATTTGTCAGGGGTTTTAATAGTGTAAAACATTTCTTGTGTTAGGATGACTAATTCAGCGAGAAGACTAATGTAACAGGCCTCATTTTGCTCTCTTTCCTCAGTGGGAATTTGGAGTAACACTTCACTAAAGTAAATCTGATGTGAGACCAGAATCAAGCCATTGTGTGCTGTGTTTTCAAACATCTGTGGTGTTTTCACATGACTGCGTGTGGGTGAGGTACTAGAAAATGATGATTTTAATGGCACAGAGGAGAGCATGTATATTAAAAATTACTGAGTAAAGTGGCATGACTGGTTAGCAGCATACTTTGAAGGTGAAATGGATAAAATTACATAAAAAAAATGAAGCAGGGATGAGAAAAATCACCCAGTGCAGAAGTCGACGAAAATCCCTGTCTACTTATGCTGGGATTTTCCAAAGCATCTGGGTGGTTTAGGGAGTACGGGGTGGGATTTCAAAAGAGCTTAGGTGATTTAAGAGCACAATATCCATTGAAAGTCTATGAGACTCACTGAAGTCACTTAAGTGTTTTTGAAAATCTTACCTGTAAGCAACATGTTCAAAATTAAAGTTGGCTTTGCAGTGTTGCAGCTCCTTGTGCGCTTGGGTGAATTTCTTGTGAAGTGGGATAATGGAGGAGAATAAAATTCTAGAGATGTTTCCATAAATATTGCAACATTTGATGGCATTCCTTTGCACATTCACAGTGTAGACTGTATTGTTGCTTCTGGGCCTGCAAGATACGGCGGTGCAGATGATTTCACTCTATCAGGGCAGGTCTTTGCTATGTATCTAAGTTGGCGCCGCTGACATTGCGGCAGCGGCATCGATTTAGCAGGTCTGGTGAAGATGTGCCAAGTCAATGGGAAAGCGCTCTCCCGTCGACATAGCACAGTGTAGACACCGCTTTATGTTGATGTAAGTTATGTCGATTAAGTTACTAGTGTAACTTAGATTGACTTACAATGTTAGTGTAGAAGGCTTCAGATTTCCCATTCACTTGCTTCCAGAACAGTTTAGAAGTACTGCAACCACCTCCATCAATTCTTCTGCCAGGTTCCTTTCCAGACTCATGGATTCAGATGGCAGCACTTGAGCCAGTCATGTTTCTTCTGATGCCACATAACAAGGGTGTGGCCTTGTCTACACTGCTGCTTATGTCAATGTAAGTTACATTGCTCACGGGTATGAAAAAATGACACCCCCCCCCGAGCGATGTAGCTTACATTGACCTAATGCAGTGTCTACACCGTGCTATATTGGGGGGAGATTCTCTTCTGCTGACTTAGCTTATGCCTCTCAGGGTGGTGGAGCACTGAAGTTGACATGAGAGCGCTCTGTCATTGACTTATTATGTCTTCATCAGACCCAATGAATCGATGCCACTGCATCAATCACAGCGGTGCCGATTTAGCAGGCCAGAATAGACAAGCCCTGTGCTGCACAAAAGTTCTAAAAAGGGATTGATCTTTTTATCCTGCTCCAAATCATGTGCCATTGGTCAGGATTACAAAAGGGTATATCCTTATGATGTGGTGGGAGCCAGTATCGAGTGCCGTTAGCGTCTGCTTTTAGAGAGTAGATTTTTTTTTAAACTAAATAAGTTCATCTATAACTTTGTCACAAATGCCAGCAATATGGCACAGCAAATGCAAAGGGGCAGGACAAGACAGGGTAAACAGCAAGGCCCTCTTTTCAAAAGGCCACATGCATGAATTACATAAGCAAACCCTCTAATATGCACAAGCAAGAGGAGATTTCCTATGTACCCAAGAATAGGCCCATGCACAACCCTGACATTCACTTGTGCATCTGGGTTTGTGTGCCAAGGTCAGCTGCGCAAATATACGCAGGCCCAAGTGCCTAATACTATTAAAGGAGGAGAGAGGAAGTATTTGGGCACCCAAATTAGATGCCACTTTTGAAAATCAGGCGACAACTTTTGAAAATTTAAAATCCTCACTTTCTTCTGTCTCCAGTTTGGCAGCCCAGAACTGCTGTCTTATTGCCAGATGGAAGGTGGCTGGAGGCTGGTGGTTTAATCAGTTCAGAAGACACTTATCAGGAGCTTTTATCCTCTTCTTCTCCTCACCTGGACACAGAAGCAGGAGGCCAACACCAAGGTAAAAAGAAACATATTTTTTTCTGTAACCAAAAAGTTGTTTTGTGACTCAGGTTTGATGCCGTGATGCTGACAGACAGATGTTGGCTGGAAGCTAAATCCTTGTTTGATTCAGGAAAGGCTTTCTGTTTTTATTTTTTGAAAATGCATTGTGGTACCCTGTCTGAAAGAGAGCATGCCATGGAAATCCTTTGATGGCATTAAATGGTGTCAACTGAATTTCTCTCTCTCCCTTTTTTTTTTAAATAATACTTCATTCACTTCATTTTTGTGGAGGAACACATAATGCTCTTTCTCTTAGGACACTGGGTAATATAATCAGCTGGTGTAAATCATCTTAGCTCATTGGCCATAATAATCATTAGAGCTAGGCTGAGGATCTGCCACATCCTGATTGATTACATTCTAAAACACTGGGGTCAGATATGACAAAGGACCTTAAAGATCTCTGATGGGCTCAGGCAGGATATTTCCTTTTGGGACAGCTTTTTTTGGAGAGTGCATAACATGCAGACTTCCTTTCTTTTTTTCTTGTGGTGCTTGGGGATGTAACAGAACAAAGGAGGAATGATATTTCATCATCATTACAGCCGTGGTCAGCAGAAGCTTCAAAGATTTATGGGATTCCTAAAAACTAGGTGTTACATTATATTCCCTGGAGTTAGGTGTAATATCTGCTGGTGATACGATTTTTACGCTTGGATAAACCCAGTGAATAGCAGTTTGACTCTTGATTGATGGTTTCCTGTTATGTCGGTGTTACTAGTGTTAACCATGCTTTGGAAACCTTTAATATGTAGCCTTCCTCATAATCAGGATATAGTACAGAGAGCTACTGAATCCAGATTTTTTTTCCTCCTCATTTCTCTGTGCAGCCAAATTCTAACTTTGACCATTTGAGTACACCACTTCTGGACTTCATTTGGTGTGATAGACAAGCAGTGAGGGGAACATTTCGGACCCTGTGCCTTCCACTGTTTCGTCTCTGATAAGGGCTAAAATCTGGTCTCAGTTACACTGGGGTCAATATGAAGCAACTCCACTGAAGTCGCTAGTTATTTTGGATTGAGAACTATGTACTTGAGAAATGAATTTGTCCTAAAGAGCCTGATTCTGTGAATAGTTATGTGTGTGAATAACTTGACAAAGATGAGTAGTTCCATTGGCTTCAATAGAACTACTCAGGTGAGTACATTTATTTGGCTGCATCACTGCAGGATTGAGATCTACATTTGCAAATTGTCTCACTTGGGAGAAGACTTTAAAACATTCATAGGTTGCACCTGCTATGGACGAATATCATTCCTATACATTTTTAAGAGCTCATTACCTCACCTAACATTAATACAGCTTCAAATTAACTTCCTGTACATCTTATAAGGCCATAGTTATTAAGGCCCCAATTAAGCACATACTGACTTATGTCCCACTGATTTTAAATTTCATGTGCTAGAGCTGATTGGGAATTTTCCATCAAAATGGGTTTTTGATGGAAGCATAATTTAATCAAAATGTCACTGCAGAAAATTTTGATTTTGTGGAAAGGTGTTTTTTATTATTTTTTTCTGTCAGGAAAATCAAAACAATTTTTTTGGGGGGGGGGGTCAGTTTGACCATAAATAAAACATTTTTAGTTTGTTGAACAGCCATGCTATTTCTTATTTTGAGTCAGTGTGACATTAAACTGCATTTGCTTAACGTACAGCGGTGCCTTATAGGAACTGAAGTTTGAGCGGTTCATGCTCTCATACTCTCCTATGGGCTGTGCTCCTTATCTGGACTTCATCTCCCATGATGCACCACAATCTCCCCTCTGACTTCAACAGAGGCTGTATTTTACCTTTGTGGTTCATTGATCTGGACCAGTGCCCTTCATATGCTATATATGGCATGCCAAAAATATCTAAGGTGGTTAACGTCAACCACTCTGCTGCTTATGGTCATGTTCTCAGAGTCCCATCTGCTAATTCAGATAAGAGGGATTAATGATAAATCTAACCAATGAGACTTCAGCAGAGGCTTTAGTGTTTGTCATCTTTGGACCTTGAACACACTTGACCTCACTTTCACCAAGGTAAATCAAAAGTTTTACATTAAAGTAACGGGATCACAGTCTGGCCCAGTGTCTCTTGTGGCTCATGCTGTCTCAGTTTTCGCATCAATTTCCTGGTTTTTTTTCCCTTGGCATGCTAATTGTTTGAACTACGCAGTTTATTATACTTTAATGAACACTTGGATGCATTTAGGGAAGAGCGATGCAGATGTTGATGTGGTCTGACTTTGATTTTGGAATGCTATGCATGGGGGGAAAAGATAGACGCTGATGACAAAGGTATTTTCAGTTCTTCTGGGTTATTATGATACTTGAGTAAAATATATGATCTATAATAAAACAGGTGTTTAGTTCATTTTGGATAGGAAATGTCAAAAATAATACATGACATTCAGAAAATCAATAACAGAACAAAAACAGTGAAAGACTAACAGAGTTGGCCAGATAAACAAATCTGTCACATCCTACAGTGTAGGCTTCAAGGTAATAGCTACACTTTGCAATAATGAATGCTAGATTGTACTCCTGGCATTGTCAGGTGCATTAGAGTGAGTGCAGGAATCTTGATAATGTTGAAGTGCTCAGGAGCAAATTCCCTGATAGTTCTGCAGTTTAGTTCAGAAAAGACATCAGAAGTTCAGATGCTTTTTCAGCACTTATGCAAACTTCAAGGCACTTGGAGTAATCTCTGTTTTGGGCTGGGTCAGGAGTACTGCAAGGATAATCTCTCGCACGATACTTCCATTTCCATCCAAACCCAGGAAGTATACAGGCCTTGAAAAAATAATTAGTAAAAGCTTGATTTCTGGTTTATGTAAAGTTTTGGACAACTATGTGGGTCATTTCTGATTCATTCACTTAATTATAAAGAGACATTCAGAACTGGACCTCCTGTTCAGATCTTCTTTCAATGCTTATTTTAATAGATGAACATCATAGTTCCCTTTCCTGCACTCCTGTAGCAGTCATCCAGACTCTGTCTCTCTCACTGTCCATACACATCCAACTCACCCTGCCTGCCCCTCACCTGCAGATACCCAAAACACAGTCACTAATAAAACCCAACAGTCCCTCTATCCAGCTGCTTCTGCCACAGGAGTGGAGGTGATTGAGAACTGCTCGGCTATTCCCCGAAGAGTGACATATTCCAGAGAGGTAGGAGCCAGCTAGAACTTCAGCACCACTAGGTGGAAATGATGTATGTGGGAAAGGAGGAGCAGATTGCTTGGCTGCATTCTGAAGACTGTCTTGAAATCCCATAGAGGGACTTTTCCTTCCACACTGTGAAACCAGGCGTGCCTGGGAAGCAAATCTGGCTGGGAGCCTCAGGACTCCTTCATC
The DNA here is from genome assembly GCF_025201925.1 of Gopherus flavomarginatus. Classification (NCBI taxonomy): domain Eukaryota; kingdom Metazoa; phylum Chordata; order Testudines; family Testudinidae; genus Gopherus; species Gopherus flavomarginatus. The sequence continues at coordinate 16,502,589 of NC_066626.1, read as the reverse complement.
TATCTTTAAGGATGTGTTCATGGACTGTTTGTATCTGAGTCATTTTAGGGAATGGGTGACAGCTCAGGCCAGTTTTGTTTGCCCCACACAGTTCAACTATCCATGTAATAATAATAATGTGGCCTCATCCAAATGACCTGGTTATGGATGATCTACCATTAGGAAATTCGGTATATATAATATTCAGTCCTTGCAGATGGTTACTGCTGCTGGGGATCCATGAAGATTTGATTTAGCTCACTGAAATCTAGCTTAGATCTTCCAGTGATGATGTGCTTTATTAACTCAGCAGGACTGTCCTTCAACCGTCAATCCTTTGTAGCAGCAAAAATTCTTTGACAAGTATCTCCCAAATCTTCCATGTTTCGGAGAGAACGATCTGCCGTGTTGCTACCAAGGTCATTCTTTCATGTTCTGTGTGACTCTCTCATTCTTCCCTGTTTACATATGTTTGGCTTTCTCTCCATGATTCATGTTGTAGGTTATGCTACGTTTCCATTTCACTTGCTGTTTATGTATCAATTAAAAAAAGGGGCCGACTCACTGAAAGAAGTCAAGAGTTCAAGGACAGGAGAATCCACTGGTTAAAGAATATGAATATTTTAATGTCATTGTGGCACTTTGTACCTATGATGAAAAGTTGTGATTGATATCTTAGTATGATTACCCGATACGTGCACTGGAAGTATGAAGAATATACTTTTTTTCTTTAATCTTGTAGTAAGCTATACAGATTCAAGGCAAAGAACTTTCTTGAAGTGTATGGGTGATATTTTGCTGTAGAGAGTATTATAGTAAGTCAGTTGAAGATCTCTTTGTTCATTATGACTCTCTCTCTTTCTCTCTCTCTCAAGAATTTTCTGTGACTTTTACGCAACTGCTTCAAAGGGAAGCTCCATTTCTTAGTTTCTTTTTCTTTCTTTCTTCCTTTGCTAAAACATCTGCGGATTCCAGGATCATTCTGCTCTTGTTTCCATCAGTTTTCTGCTGTTGTAATTCTGTGGATTTCAGTAGCATTACCCCAGATTTACACTAGTGTAATGGTGAGCAGAATCAGGCCTTCCATCTAGAGTTGGGAGGTGAGACTAGGGTAAAAAATTATGCAGGATCAGGGCCAAGTTTTGGCTGTTTTTCTCTGAGGGGAGAGAGGAGCTGTAGCAGCAGAGCAGAGGTTCTCTAAACAGGATAACAGAGACTAAATAACTAATTGCAGCATGTGGGGAATGCATTCAAGAGTGACATTTACTGCTGCATCAGAAAAGGCCTCCTGCTTGTACAAGAACCGGGATGGAGGCAGTGCCCTGGCTGTATCTCCTACACAGATGACCAAAACTCCTTGGGGCTGTTAGAAGCTGCATGCTGGGAAACATTTGCAGTACACAACAGCAACTTGATTGAACCTATTAACTTATAGATAATGCTAAATGTTCTAATGTGCCAGGGGATGGTGCTCTAACTGTCCTACATATATGTGTAGTATGTATACAGATGTATCTCTCTTGCCAACCACTTTCAGAACAGATGCTACAGAACAGGGCTGGGGATGTTAGCCACCCTAGTACTCATGAGGTGTAAGGTCAGTTTTCTTCCTAGATCCTTTCAGCTGCGCATAAGTAGTTGGAGGGGAAATGCTCCCTGAACTCTTCTCTCTCCCAGCACACCCATGCTGGGGCAGACAGATTACAGCTCTAAATCAGGACCTTCCTGACATGTTTTTTCACTTACAAGCTGTCTTCTCTTTCAGCAGAACTGTCTGAGCCTGGGTGAGACAATAATGTTCACACCTCACACTTCTATAGTGCTTTATGTCTTCAAAGTGCTGCTTGGACATTAATTGATTATTACATTTCAACCTAACAGATTCTGGTTGAGTTACCCCCCTTTTTTAAAACAAAATCACCAACATTCTCCAAAGATAAAAGTGCATTTGATCTTTTTGTAAAAACAATTTCCGCTGTTTGACCAATGAAGCACTTAGATTTCACTTCTGTGGTTGCAATAATAACATAATTAAATAAAGTAATAATAATCCTGATGTTTCCAATGATGATGTCATGGCAACTGCCGATGTGATCAGCATGTAGATGGCCTTAGCTCCCTGTAAATACCTGTGATTAATATGTAACACTATCTCTGTTTATTTTTTCTGTGCAAGATTGTTGAGTTTTTTAGAGCTACTAATAAGGATAAAAATGACCCGACAGAAAACTTTCCTGTACCTTTAACTTCATATTGTGCTTCTTAGTCAACTCTAGGAAAATCAATTCCTGCCAAGAACTGTCCATCTAGCATACTTGCAAACTTGTCATGGACCTCTGCTTCAGGAGGTCTTAGGTACCAACACTGACATTTGTAATGAACAGCCATTAAATATGGATGGCCTGGATTTTTCCTCACATCATAAGGCCTGAGTCATTCATGTGTCGCATGCTTTTCTTGGGATATTACACGTAAGTCACCTTAGACAGCATTCACTCTCTGCTGCTAGAAAGATAGGTAAAAATTAAAACTGGTAAACAGGGCTATGGCTGGTTCTGCTATCACTCAGCAAAGCAACCACAACATGGCATCAGCATTTGACTATTTACCTGATGGGAAGCATTTGTACTGACTAGAAGTTAGGCTCAGAATCCAGATCTGAGTCCCTTGAGGTCTCTGCTGAGACTAGCTATGATAAGGAAGATTATGGACACAGACAATACCATATGCCTCGCATCCTGCCTCAACTCTCCCAACACCAAGCACTAATGCACGCTTGCGTTAATACCTCTCCTGGGTTTTACATGCCCACAGAACAAATAAGAGATACAGCCCCTTCTCCAGTGTTTATAACGTATCTATCTAGGGACTGATTTGGCCACTATCACTACAGTAAATAGACAAAAGGGAGATAGGAGCGCAAGGGTACCATAAATTGAACTATGCTGTTCCTTGGGTTTTTATGTATGCATCTTGGTGGCTTAGGATTTGGAGGAGAGGTGTCACAGTTTCACCTGTATTCCATCCCTTGAGGGCACCACTTAAGGCTTCCAGCTCCCAGCTGTCACCTCTCTTGGGTGGATACTGGATCTTTCTCTCTCTTCTGATCAAGGTTTTAATGCTACACAGCCCCCTGACACACACAGCAATATCCCCAGCAAGCCAGTGTGCCTAAAGGCCAGCACCTGCTCTTTGCTGGCTCTCTGCAGGCGATGAATAGTGTATAGCCAGCAGGTATACATTACCACACAGCTCTTTCTAAGCAAGTACCTTTATTCTTATTGTAAAAGCACTACAGAGAAAACACATACAAAACAATAGAAGAACCTACACACATGCTAAAAGCTTACCAGAGGTCATCTCCAGCTCCAGTCTAGGTGCTCTGGTGGGCCTTAGTCTCTGATACTTGACACCTGGGTTTGCCCCCTTGATTACAATCCATGCCAGTTTTTAGAACAGGAACCAGACCCCTGTGGGGCAGTTCAGCTGTTTCTTTAAACAGCTTGGGTCTTTGATCTCCAGTCTCCTGGAACACGTAATCACCAGTTAGAGTATGTCTACATTGCAATTAAAAACCCATGGCTGGCTTGTGCCAGCTGCCTTGGGCTCATGAGGCTCAGGCTAGTGGGCTGTTTAATAGTGGCGTTGGAGTTTGGGCTGGAGCCTGGGCTCTAGGATGCTGTGAGAGGGGAGGGTCCTAGTGCTAAGGCTCCAGCCTGAGCCCGAATGTCTGCGCCACAATTAAACAGGTGCTTAGCCTTAGCCCGTTAGCCTGAGTCAGCTGGCACGGACAAGCTACAGGTGTCTAGCTGCAGTGTAGACCCTTAATGGCCCTCTCTTCAGGGAGCACCTTCAAAAGGCTGAGTTTCTGCATAAGTGGGGTTGTAGAATTTGCATTAGCTACTGCACAAGGATTCCCCAGGAAATCCACTTAACACTTATTGTCCCAAAAGTGTATCTGGCACATTTCAAAAGCCATTTGAACTCCTTATACTTCCCCAGTCTCACACTGGAGGTTTTTGTTATTGGGGGTGGGGATGCGGGGAGGACTATAGGTAAATTTGGTTTGCAGTCGCTATGCTACAATTATGAAGAAAAATGAAATAGGGATATGAGTTGTGCTATGGATGTCTGTGCTCTTGGGATTGGGTTGAGGCACGGACCAGTTAAAGCCAGCACTTGTACTCTTGGGAACTGATTTTCAGAGGTTTCAGAGATTTTCTGAGTACCCATAACTTCCATTGACTTCGACAGAAGCAGCAGGTGGGGCTCAGCATCTCTGAAAATCAGGTACTCGAGTCTAAAGTTCTGTGCCTAAATTATTGGGCTGATTCTCACAGATGCAGAGCACCTGCAACTCCCACTGACTGCTGGTCCTATCATTAAATCTGGTTCACTCCACTTATTTAAGAGTGCATCCTCCCAGCCCATCAAAAAGAGAGAGCCTATCAATTATCAGCAGAGCTGAGCAAGAGGCCCATGAGCTAAGTTGTGTCCTGCTGCTCATGCTAAGTACTGACCTATCAGAACTTGCTTACAGAAGGGCTTGAGTAAATGCAGCAATGGGAAGGCACCAGCAAGTGCTCTGTGTTGTAATTTCTCTTCCCAACATTGTACAACAAAAATAGAACTTTACTGAAGCCCAGTGACCTCCCATTGCTACAGTTGCTCCGGCGTTTGTAGAAAACAGTTATTGACATGGAGCTGGTGATTGTTTTAAAGCGGGCACCATGGATCCTACTATCATGTTTAATGACAATGGCTTTATCTGTCATTACTAAACACAACAGATGTCGAGTCAGTAAAATAATAGAATTTTCAGTATCTGTTTTTACAACTTCAAGTGCTTTACAAACACGATATATTAAGGTAATGTTGCCTCGTGATGCTGGTACACCACACTGCCACTGTCCTGTTTCATTTTTGGCTTTGACTTTAGCTGTGCTGTTTGCATCGTCCAATCATTAACTTAGTCACCCAAAAGGAGTTTTTAAAATTTGCACTCTATTTTATGACTGGGCAGGACTCTGAATGGCTGAGGTTCTGGTTTCTTTATCTTTTCAGCTATTTAGCAATCTGCTTGTCTGGCAGCTCTGCGTGGTACTGTGTATAATACGTCAATATGCTATTAATGTGGAAGCCTATTAGAGGGAATAGCTTGTTCCAAATTTCAGTTCTTCCTATCACTTTATCACTCTGAAATCTCAGCATCATTCTCAACAGAAAGAATTTGTGTGTTGAAACTGTTCCATGTTCTGATTTGCTGTTCCAGAATATTATTGTCTTTAGACATTCCCAGAAGATCAACAAGGACAGGAAATTTAAAATTGGACAGTGAACTCGGGAATATAAAAGCAGCAAAGAATCCTGTGGCACCTTATAGACTAACAGACGTTTTGGAGCATGAGCTTTCGTGGGTGAATACCCACTTCCTCAGATGCATGTAGTGGAAATTTCCAGGGGCAGGTATATATATGCTAGCAAGCAAGCTAGAGATAACGAGGTCAGTTCAATCAGGGAGGATGAGGCCCTGTTCTAGCAGCTGAGGTGTGAAAACCAAGAGAGGAGAAACTGGTTCTGTAGTTGGCAAGCCATTCACAGTCTTTGTTCAATCCTGAGCTGATGGTGTCAAATTTGCAGATGAACTGAAGCTCAGCAGTTTCTCTTTGAAGTCTGGTCCTGAAGTTTTTTTGCTGCAGGATGGCCACCTTAAGGTCTGCTATAGTGTGGCCAGGGAGGTTGAAGTGCTCTCCTACAGGTTTTTGTATATTGCCATTGCTAATGTCTGATTTGTGTCCATTTATCCTTTTCCGTAGAGACTGTCCAGTTTGGCTGATGTACATAGCAGGGGGGCATTGCTGGCATATGATGGTGTATATTACATTGGTGGATGTGCAGGTGAATGAACCGGTGATGGTGTGGCTGATCTGGTTAGGTCCTGTGATGGTGTCGCTGGTGTAGATATGTGGGCAGAGTTGGCATTGAGGTTTGTTGCATGGATTGGTTCCTGAGCTAGATTTATTATGATGCAGTGTGCAGTTACTGGTGAGAATGTTTCAGGTTGGCAGGTTGTCTGTGGGCAAGGACTGGCCTGCCACCCAAGGCCTGTGAAAGTGTGGGATCATTGTCCAGGATGGGTTGTAGATCCTTGATGATGCGTTGGAGGGGTTTTAGCTGGGGGCTGTACGTGGTAGCCAGTGGAGTCCTGTTGGTTTCTTTCTTGGGTTTGTCTTGCAGTAGGAGGCTTCTGGGTACACGTCTGGCTCTGTTGATCTGTTTCCTTATTTCCTCGTGCGGGTATTGTAGTTTTGAGAATGCTTGGTGGAGATTTTGTAGGTGTTGGTCTCTGTCTGAGGGGTTAGAGCAGATGCGGTTGTACCTCAGTGCTTGGCTGTAGACAATGGATCATGTGATGTGTCCGGGATGGAAGCTGGAGGCATGAAGGTAGGCATAGCAGTTGGTAGGTTTTCGATATAGGGTGGTGTTAATGTGACCATCACTTATTTGCACTGTGGTGTCTAGAAAGTGGACCTCCTGTGTAGATTGGTCCAGGCTGAGGTTGATGGTGGGGTGGAAGCTGTTGAAATCGTGGTGGAATTTTTCCAGAGTCTCCTTCCCATGGGTCCAGATGATGAAGATGTCATAAATGTAGCATAGGTAGAGAAGGGGCGTGAGTGGACGAGAGCTGAGGAAGCGTTGTTCCAGGTCAGCCATAAAGATATTGGCATATTGTGGGGCCATGTGGGTGCCCATAGCAGTGCCACTGATCTGGAGATATATATTGTCATCAAATTTGAAATACTTGTGTGTAAGTATAAAGGCACAGAGCTCAGCAGCCAGTTGTGCTGTGGCATCATCAGGGATAGTGTTCCTGACAGCTTGTATTCCATCTGTGTGTGGGATGTTTGTGTAGAGAACCTCTACATCCATGGTGGCTAGGATGGTGTTTTCTGGGAGGTGACGAATGCATTGTAGTTTCCTCAGGAAATCAGTGGTGTCACGGAGATAGCTGGGAGTGCTGGTGGCATAGGGTCTGAGTAGAGAGTCCATATATCCAGACAGTCACGATATATGGACTCTCTACTCAGACCCTATCCAGGTCGTATACAGTAGAAGTACATGAGAAGGTCATAAGCTCATAGCAGTGCAGGTTCATATACAGTTGAAGTACATCTCTTGTTTTGTCAGTACATCTTGGTAGTATTAATAGATTCCAAGGCCAGAAGGGACCATTGTGATCATCCATTCTGACTCCACTACAGCACAGGTCATAGAACTTCCCCCAAATAACTCTTAGAGCAGATCTTTTAGGAAACTGTCCAATCTTGATTTAAAAATTGTCCGTGGTAGGAGAATCCACCACGACCCTTGGTAAATTGTTTGAATGGGTAATTATGTTCACTGTTAAACTTATTTCCAGACTGAATTTTTCTAGCTTCAGCTTCCAGCCATTGGATCATTTTCCCCATGTAGGTACTTGTAGACTGTAACCAAATCACTCCTTCTCTTTGTTAGACTCAAGGAGCTCAATCTATTTATCTTATCTCTATAAGGCATGTTTGAATCTATTAATCATTCTCATGGTTCTCCTCTGAACCCTCTCCAAGTTATCAACATCCTTCTTGAATTGTGGTAATATTCTTCTTGCTATTTCCACTGTTTTTCCCTACATTTTTTCCACTACTGCAATGTCAAACATATGGAAAACCACCCCTTAGGTTACACACCGCATGATATGAAACTTTGTGCTGGACTATGTCTTCTGTTGGTTTATCTGTCTAGTCCCACAATGCATTCCACAGGTCTCTTATCCCAGCATCATCTTGGTGATTTTGACATCTGCTTCTGCTTTGCTATTAGACTGGCTTTCATGCAGAGGGAATGTGGCATGTTTAAACTCTGCTGACACAGCAAACTGTGCAAATCACTGACAGTCAAGCAAAGGTCTATTTTCTATAATTACTCTCTCTGGAATTATTCTATGCTGGGCAAACCATTCTTGTGGCATTTAACAGAAGCGTCTGCTACTGCCTGAAAGGGATCTGCTGTATTTCCCAAGAATTAGACTAGAATTCAGCCATCACAAGGTATTCTTGAGTGCTCACTGTACATAAATCCTTGGCTACCTTGCTCCAAGGTCGGTCAGGTATTTCATGCCTCATAAGTGGTTCAGTTTGTTGTCTGGCTGGGAAGTAATGCTGCCCAGACATCAAGACTCATATTTCTCCATTATAGGACAACTGGGATTTTGCTTTGCTTCAACCCCAGTATGACTCATAACATATGCATGTCAGAAATTCTGGGCACGCTGCTTTTCAGTATTATGATCCTACTGCAATTATAGAGAACGTAATTTTGTAATAACAGCTCCAGGTCAATTATTCAAAAATTTTGAGTACAGTCTTTTTCGTGTCTAGCATGCAAACTGGTCATTCCATCATGAAGTGCGGTATCTGCTAGTACATATTTGTAGATGTCATTGTCACTCCTAGTTTGATGTGCTCCTGCTGTGTACATATGCCTAATGGCTTGTGCATTTAGTGCTGTACAGTCACCACATTTGCTTTTCAGGTTTTCTCTCACTTACAGGTATTGCTGTTGAGCCTTATTCTGCTGTTTTGGTTTTTATTTTAATTTGTACATGGTGTATGCTGTTCTCTGTTTCTGATGTCTTCATGTGTTTTGAGACTATAATTTTGATTTGTTTACTGCTCTGGCATACGAGTGTTGTCAGCTCTCCTGGTTTTATCCCAATATTTTTCTTTATATCCTCAGCTCCTAGAGACAAGTGATTATATGAGTTCAGGAGGATATTTTTTTAAAATAAGATTCTAGTTCTCATGATTGTGAAAAAAAAGTTTGAAATTGAAAACCCTAAACGCTTGCAAAGGCAGAAGTCAAATAAGTAGAGACCCAAAGTTATTTTAAAAGTGTCATGTTGTTAAACAAATCACATGATTATTTTAGGACACTCATGAGATTTCCATGCATAGAGTTGGAAATATTGCAGCAACATGATTGAGTTCCAGCACTGATTGCTGCAACATAAGGACTCTGATTTCTTACCTTTGGTACCCCAGAATATATGATCTCTAGTAAATTAACCTCTATGTCAGATCGGCATGATGAGGCTAACTGGCATAGCCTTCTTGCATATTGATCTTATGGTTTCAGTTTCATCAGATGTACTGAAAATGGATATTATGAAGGGCTAGGTTCATATGGGGATTTAGGTGTCTAACTGCCACGTCAAGTGCCTAAGTCCAAAATTTAGATTCCACCAGCTCACCTGCTGCCTAGCCCCGTAGACACCTAAAGTCCCTAGTTGCATAAGTTTTTACTGATAAAGTCCTATAGGTGCTTAAAAATCTGTTGCTGGATATGCACACAGCTGCCTCAGTCCTGACATCCAGGTACCTAAGCTGTAAACATGTGGACTCACCCCCGCGGCGCCTCCTGCTGCTTGCTTCGGGGAATTAACTCAATTCCAGCTACGGAGCGCCCTCTGCAGGCCAGTGATCCACCTATCCTCTGCTGGCCCCGGGCCCCTCCCTGGACCTCGGTGCCCCTTTAACTGGGTCTCCCCCCTCCCAGGGGAACCCCATCCCACAATCCCCATTTTGCCTCAGTATTGGCTACTGCCCAGTCATTGTCTAGCCCCACGCCCTGGGGCAGACTGCAGTATCAGCCACTCATCATAGGCAAAGGGGTTTTGGCCTGGCTGCCTTTACCCACCCTCCGGCTGCCCCTCTGCAAGCCCGGTACCTTGCAGGCTTAGAATTAGGCCCTGCAGCCTGGGGAGTTGCTGGCCTAGGGCTTCCCAGCTCCTAAGGCTTTTCCCCCAGCCCTGCCTTCCTTTAGGTCCCCTGGGTGAGTTCCCAAGCAGCCAGGCCTGTCTCTCTCTCCCTGTCAGAGAGAAACTTCTTCACTCTTGGCTTCCCTGGCCTTCTTATTAGGCCCTGTGGCTCAGTTTGGGGCATGGCCCCAGCTGCAGCCACTTCCCCAATCAGCCCAGCTTAAAGGCTGCTTTCTCCAGCCCCAGCCCTTTCCCCGGGCTGTTTTTAACCCCTTCAGGGCAGGAGCAGAGATCCACTCTGCTACACAAGCCATGGTAGGATACTCAAAAGAGGCATTCCCCACCTAGCTTGCTGGGGTGCCTAAACCACTAGCCATTCTCAGAAGACGCCTAACAGATTGGGCCCTACATGAGGAGGTGGAGGAGGAGATGGAAGCAGAGCTGGTGGTGCTGGTGCCCTGTTTAGAACTCATTTTTCAGTTCACTGGTAGTTCCCAAAAATTGGAAGAAAATTCAGTTTGACCTGCCATGAATCAAAATATTGTGAATTTTTTTGGTAAATTGAAAAAAACCAACAGCTTTGAGCATTTTTAATAGTCTAGAGCAGTGGTGCCGCATGCGGCCCTTCAGGATAAGCTGATTGCAGGCTGCGAGACATTTTGCTGACATTGACCGTCCTCAGGCACAGCCCCCCACAGCTCCCATTGGCCAGGAATGGCGAACTGCAGCCACTGGGAGCTGCGGGGGGCCGTGCCTGCGGATGGTCAATGTAAACAAATTGTCTTTGCGGCCTGCAGTCAGCTTATCCTGATGGGCTTCAGGTTGCCCACCACTGGTCTAGAGTCATAAAATGGGAAGAAGTAGAGGTGGGGAGCTCACTCGCCTGAGCTTTCAGCCCAATGGGGAGCTCACTCGCCTGGGATGTGGGAGACCGAGATTCCATTCCCCCATCTGCCTGAGGTGGAGAAGGGTCTCCCCCATTAAAGAAGCTTGCCCTAACTGCTGGGCTCTGCAATAATCTGCTGTGGGCCTCCCTCGGTCTCCCTGTTGAAGCCGGTCCACTTTATATAACTAATTAAACAGTTGCTGGAGCAGCAGCTTGAACTTTGTTCTTCCAAATTCAAAGTGAGAGCCCCAACCTCCAGGCTCTAGAATCATTCTTACTCTCTTTTTCTGGCCATTCATTGGCATTCATAATGGCAATTCATCATCATTTATAATGTTATCTTCCAGCTTCCTTTCATCATCTCTTTCCAGAAGGGCTTTAAGAAGTCTGTGAAAGCAGAAATCTTAAAGGTGGAGAATACATGCAGCTTGTAAAATTCATGTGCCCCACGGCTTCACCTCATCAATTCCTAGCTCCTCACTCATAGATCATTTGCCAAATATCACTAGTGTAGACATTACAAGCAAAATAATAGAGGTAGTTAGCACAGTAGTTCAGCTATTTTGCAATCATGCGAGCACTGTAGTTATTACTTGCAGCAAGTGAATAATATCATACACTAGTACAGAACTTCTTGTAACTGCAGCCAAATTTGCTCCAAGAAGTGGCTGATGCACGTGCTCCAAAGACCCTATTACATAGCTCTCAATGTGAAATATAAGGCATATCAGCCTGTGCTATCTTTCAGTTCTTTCTATATAATGCCCCTCATTTACTGCAGATATCTACATTGTGTGCCTAATTGCCAGTGTCCACTTCTGGAAGATAATTTATATTATGTGATAATAGATAAATCAGTTCATCCAGTGATGGAGTCTTCTCACTGTGTAGCTGTTTGCTGCAAGCAGTACTCGGAACGTGTCTCTGACTGACTGAAGGTGTATGTCGACATGAGAGACAGCTCCTGAGCTGGTGTAAATTGGTACAGGGCTGCTGGCTTCCACAGAGATATACCAATACACACCAAATGTGGACCTGGCCCAAGGCATTTTAAAGCATTCACATGGTGGTCTTGAAGCACACTAAGCAATGGTGTTGGGGTTTTTACCACTCTTTTTGAGAGTAGTGGAGGTGCAGTCCTAGAGTGGGTTTTCCTTCTAGCCTAGGATCATTGGTGAAGAAGACCAGAAAGAAAATCACATGGCAGTTCCCCATTTGTACATGCCCCAGCTTGTTTCCATATCTACCACTTTTAGCCTATGTGAGCATGAACGCTCAGACAGACACACAGTCAACAAAACAAAAACATGTGCTGGAACATATTTTACAAGCTATTCCAGGGAGCAGCTCTCAGGAGTCAGTGCTAAGTAAAATTTGACACTGATAAATATCTTGTGAAGGTTTACTAGCCCCATGCTTATATCTCCATGTATGCTGAAAGCCTTGACTCCTAAATGGGTTGCTATTATATGCTTGTCTAAAAATTAGATTTTTAAAGAGTGTCTTCAGTGTCTATTGACTTCCCAGTGCTGTCAGTAAAGGGGAATTGAATCTAGCACCTCCTGATTGTTACCAACAGTTCTTAGTTGGCTGTAGTGCATGATTAGTATTGATCCTGTGGGACTAAAAGTAACAATGCTCTTGTTTACAGATCAAAAGAGATATTTATCTTTCAACTTTAATGATCACTTTCTACAAGAGAACAAATCCAGGTCTGCAAATTCACACTGTAGTTATATGCTCTATTATATTTATCAATGATTTTCAATGGAAATATTGAACGTAACACATTTGTTGTTAAACTTTCCACTACACTATACTCTGATAATCTGAGAGATCAAGAGAGGAGTGAGGCAAGATTGTATAATGTCTCTAGCTTTCAACTTTATAGCAAGTGTTTGATTAAATGAATTGAAGAAACAGAAGAAGGTATTATTACCTAGATTTCAGTAAGGCGTTCGACACGGTTCCGCACAGGGAGCTGTTAGTTAAATTGGAAAAGATGGGAGTGAATATGAAAGTTGTAAGGTGGATAAGGAACTGGTTAAAGGGGAGACTCCAGAGGGTCATATTGAAAGGTGAACTGTCGGGCTGGAAGGAGGTCACCAGTGGAGTCCCTCAAGGATCGGTTTTGGGACCGATCTTATTTAACCTTTTTATTACTGACCTTGGCACAAAGAGCGGGAATGTGCTAATAAAGTTTGCGGATGACACAAAGCTGGGGGGTATTGCTAACACGGAGAAGGACAGGGATACTATTCAGGAAGATCTGAACCACCTTGTAAACTGGAGTAATAGAAATAGGATGAAATACAATAGTGAAAAGTGCAAGGTCATGCATTTAGGAATTAATAATAAGAATTTTGGATATACGTTGGGGGCGCATCAGTTGGAAGCGACGGAGGAGGAGAAGGACCTTGGGGTACTGGTTGATAGCAGGATGACTATGAGTCGCCAATGTGATACGGCTGTTAAAAAAGCAAATGCGATTTTGGGATGCATCAGGCGGGGTATTTACTGCAAGGATAAGGATGTGTTAGTACCGTTATATAAGGCGTTGGTGAGACCCCATCTGGAATACTGTGTGCAGTTCTGGTGTCCCATGTTCAAGAAGGATGAATTCAAACTGGAACAGGTTCAGAGACGGGCTACAAGGATGATCCGAGGAATGGAAAAACTGCCTTATGAAAGGAGACTCAAAGAGCTTGGCTTGTTTAGCCTGGCCAAAAGAAGGCTGAGGGGGGATATGCTCGCTCTATATAAATATATCAAGGGGGTTAACGTTAGGGAGAGAGAGGAATTATTTAAGTTTAGTACTAATGTAGACACGAGGACAAATGGGTATAAACTGGATATTAGGAAGTTTAGACTTGAAATTAGACGAAGGTTTCTGACCATTAGGGGAGTGAAGTTCTGGAATAGCCTTCCGAGGGAAGTAGTAGGGGCAAAAGACTTTCCTGGCTTTAAGACAAAGCTTGATAAGTATATGGAGGGGATGTTATGATAGGATCGTTAATTTGGGCAATTGATCTTGAATTACCACCAGACAGGTCTGCTCAACGGTCTGCGGGGAGATGTTGGATGCGATGGGTACTGAGTTGCTGCAGAGAATTCCTTCTTGGGTGCTAACTGGTGACTCTTGCCCACATGCTCAGGGTTTAGCTGATCGCCATATTTGGGGTCGGGAAGGAATTTTCCTCCAGGGCGGATTGGCAGGTGCCCTGGAGGTTTTTCGCCTTCCCCTGCAGCGTGGGGCACGGGTCGCTTGCTGGTGGTTTCTCTGCAGCTTGAGGTCTTCAAACCATTTTTGAGGATTTCAATAACTCGGTCCTGGGATAGGGGTTGTTATAAAATTGGATGGGTGGGGTTCTGTGGCCTGCCTTGTGCAGGAGGTCAGACTAGATGATCAGATTGGTCCCTTCTGACCTATGAGTCTATGAGTCTATGAGTCTATTAATATGAATGAAAAATGGATGAATAACATTCACAATGCAGATGACACAGTACTGTTGGCTGATTCATGAAGTATCATGAAGTTAGTGGAGATTATGTTTGAATATCAGAAAGAATATGGCCTAGAGTTGAATGGGGACAAGAAAAAAATATGTTGGTATGCAAAGATCTTGGGAAAACGTGAGATTCCAGTGAATGACACGGCTGTACAGCAAGTGAGAAATTATTGCTACTTAGGAAGCTTCCTACAGAAGCTGGAATATCAGATACTTAAGCCAACACCAGAATAGCAAGAGCGAAGAGACATTCCAGAAGAATAAACATCTTATAAGAAGGAACATAAATCTGAGGACTAAATTCTTACTCTTAAAAATTATATTTGGTCTGTGTTAAATTCTGGCTGTGGAATGTGGACATTCAAATGACTGATCATAAAGAAACTACAATCCTTCAAAGTATGGTGTTTATAGAAGAATTCTGAAAATATTATGGATAGATCATGTGACCAATGAAGAAGTATTGGAGGTGATTGGAGCTCAGCAAATGCTAGTCAGAGACGTTATGAAAAGAGAGATTTGAATTGCAGGACATGTTTAAAGAAGTTCAGCGGGCAGTGCATGTTTACAGGCACTGCAAGGGATAGTTGATATCAGAAAAACATGAGGCAGCCAAAGAAGACTTGGATGGACAATGTGGTATCCTGAGTGGATCAAAAGGACTGTTCATCCGCAAAGAAATTAGCAGAAGATCAAACAGAATGGGCTAACATGGTTGCAAACCTTCAGTAATAGAGATGTCACCTAAGGAGAAGATCCTCTGGTTATTTACCCTTGGGTTAATGGCTATTAATATTAAAGAATCCACAGAATAAAACAATAATTTATTTGAAGGCCTAGATCTTCATCATCAATCAGAATTATGGAATAATTCCAAGGCTTTGTTTTGTTTTATTCAGCATTTGGTCGAGATGCATAGATATTATTAATAATGCTATTAAAACCCCAGGACATGAATTATTTATAGATGGCCCTGTTGTAAGGAACAAAGGGTTGCGCATATGAAAAATACAATGTGCAGAGTCATTTAATTTCCTTGTCACCAAGATGAGATGTTCTGAGGACTTCTCTGTATTAAACTGTGGCAGAATGTGTGAAGATGGCCAATGGGAAGCTCTTTATAGCCGGTTACAGATCTGGAAAGCCAATCAGAAATGGAAGGTGTTGTCCAGATGCTTCAGTTTACCAGGATTGTTCCCATTATACAGAGCAATCCCAAAGTGCTGGCCAGTTGTAGTTGATCTAGGATATTTTCTGGCTTCACTGGAACCAGACAAAAAGACATCCAGCCACCTCTGCCTACCCACTCTTTAGCTCAGACCTTTCAATGGTTTCCCTCAGGCTGACACTGGACCAGATAGATGTTTATACTTCTAAAGTTAATGTTCATGCATGATGAGCATACAGGTCATGGTCCAATGCACACTGAATTCAATGGGCATCTTTACTTTGACTTCTGTTTGTGCTTGACCAGGCCCTGGATGGATATTAAATCTTAGCAATGATAGCTAAATCATACAAAAAATGTGAGTTAATCATGGTCCTAAGTCAGGAAAGCTCTTGGAATTTGCACCTATTTAAGCATCTTTTTAAGTCCCATTGACTGAAAGTAGACTTCAAATGCGCTTAAAGGTAAGCGCTTGCTTGAGCGCCTTGCTGAGTAGGAGTGGGTTTGCTTGCATGTTTGTACTTTGCTGAGCTCAGGCCTGACCCTATGCCAATCCAGAGCAAAGAGAGAGAACATAGAATGGGATGACATCAGAGTGTGTGCGTGGAATCCAGTGACCTCAAGGAGACAGTTTGGAAAGGAACAGGGGGTTGTAATCTTTTAACTTGGTCATGGAGCATGTGAGATTGCTGAAGACAGCGCAAACAGAGCTGTGGTTTTGTCCGGCACAGTCTCTCTCTGTGTCTAGTATAATTCTCAAGTGGTAAGAGATTTTATTGAGTATCGTCAATTTAGTCTTCCTGTTTCTCTTTCACCCTTTTGCTGTGGATTAGTACAAGAAGGGTAGTGATGTGTTTGAATGTTCTGTGCCTTTCTTTATCCTCATTTATTTTTCTGGTTTGTTTTAAGAGAATGATTCTGTTTTCAAGATAAACCAAGATCACAATGCAATCTGAACTTCCTGTGGAGTATTCGGGTCTATCATGCTTCTGGGTTAGGTCCATTTCTATTTTAATTTGTTTTTATTAAGCTATAACCTGTTCCAAGCACTTTGATTGCATTATAAATATAATTATAATCTATTTTTCTCAATGTATGCAATATGAACATATGTTGTTACTACAATATAAAAATCTATTTAATGTAAATTCCAGGAGTTAGGAATTTAAATCCTACTTGATAAAGTGAAAAGTCAACACAACATAACTTACTGACCTAAATAACATACATAATGATCAGAGCTGGTCAACATATTTCTAATGATTTTTTTTTAACCAACGAATGGCCTTTTCCCCTCTAAATCTAATTTTTGTATGAAAAAATTTAGACATTAGAATGGTAACTGGTGTTTCAAATCCCACAAAATGAAAACATCTTCAAAATTTTGAAATATGTTTGTTTTTAATTTTTTCTGATGCTTTAATAAATTATGTAAATTGCTTGAATTTTCCTGTAAGTTCACAACACTGAAGAAACAGTAGCAATACCAAATTAATGTGGCTCTTCAGTCATATGCAGTGTATGACTACATGATCAGAAAACATTCATAATGGATAATGCTGGGAAATTATGCTAAGAATTTCAGGAAAAAAATTTGACGTGCTGAGTGAAACAGACTAAGTGTAATAGAACACGGTTTGTAAATTCTGTCCTCTAATGCATTGTTCATTTCTGCAGCTTGTTTGTATTCACAGGGAGAATTGGTAAAAAGAGACAAGGAGCCTGATTAATTATTGTGTATTGAAAAGTGTGTGTATTGAAAAGTGTGGGAGAGGGGAGGGATGCAGTGAGAGATGGATGGCATGTGAGCTGCAAATGGAACAAAAAGGTGCAGATAGACAATGAAGTTAGCAGAAATGTTTCAGAAATGAGTTATTCTGAAAGGGAAACAGAAGCAATAAGAAAAATCTGAGGTCCCAGTGCTTAAGGGAGCGTGGGCCAGATGTAACATTTTTAACGCCTATGCAAATATAGCACTAGAATTAGTGGAGACACGTACTTTGTTGTCCACATTCAGCCCTGCCCATGCAATTCAATCGTGACACACAGAGCCACTTATCACACATGTACCTTGGCAATTCAGTAAGAGTTCCCCCCTGTGAATGACTTGAAAGACCAGGCAGCATCTGGGGAATAGAGTTTACAGGCTGCTGAGAGAATTTCTGGGAGTCCAAGTGTTGCTCACTGGGTATATACTCTGCCTCTGTACCGAGACGCTTCCACATCAGAGGAATGTGCTAGATCTTAGTAATGTGAAGTGAACAAAACTCTGTGCCTTGCACTGATATGAGTATAGGTAGGGAGGAGAAAAGGTGGACGTGGCTAGGACAGGACCCCAACAAAAGGGTGCCAGAGCAGGTTGGCATTTAAGTGCAATCAAGTGATGTGTATAGTGGCATTTCTTAGGATTTTTCAGTTGCTCCTGCTGCCAGGATGAGCAGAGGCTCGCACTGGTGCGATTAACAGCTGAGAGCAAAGGTAAGCTGAGGGGCTGCTTTCCAAATGTTCCCAAGAACATTATCTTTTGCCGGCAGACATTCAGTGCCTTATGATGAACACCAGGGACAACGTTCTTGCCAGCCAAAAACACCTCCGTTTATTGGATCATGAATAATTGGATCATGTTTGGGAGTGGTATTAGTGTCTCGGTACCTCCTTCTCAGCATCCTTCTGTGTGGGATGATCCTGTGCCAAGTGCAATTTTGCTGTTGATTTCCAAGGGAAGTAAAGCCCAGACCACTGTTAGCAAAAACACATCTTCCTTTCCTGATGATTCGTGAATGAGTTGAGTGGGGCATGTGAATTCAGGATTAAGATAGAGGGAGGCTACTAAAAATGTTTTGAAGATGTTCGCACATCTAAATATTGCTCTAGAGAGTGTGACAAAACATAACTATTTGGATATTTGTCATGGCCAGCATCTGTCTTCTGTTTATAGAGTAATTGCATATGAAAATCCAGGCAGGGAACTATACATTTTAAAATAGGAGTTATGGCATTGGCTCTTGCTCACTTAAGTTAGTCTCTTAGACAGTGAGATCATTCTTGGAGAGACAGACTTGGAGTATTCTAATCACACATGTGGCTCGGCTCGGGAAAAACCACAGTAAATTCCATACTTTGTAAGTGATGACCTAAGATGCATTTTGTCTTGTCAGGAGTCACTACCACAGTCTTTGTGCATTACTTGGCTGGGCTTCCCTGGTGCTGGCCGCCTATCTTGATGGACGGAAGTGTGGTCTAGGGGCTACAGCACTCAGGAGACATAGGTTCAATTTTTGGCTCAGTCACCTACTTTCTGTGTGATGTTGGGCAAATCTCATATTCTGCTCTGGGCCTCAGTTCCCCATCTGTCAAATGGGGATAGAATTTCACAACTTCACTGGGCTGCTGTGAGGATACCATCCATTAACCAGGCACTCAGATACTGCACCGATGAGGGCCGTATATGTACATACATAATATTTCTTGATTCATAAAATAGTTTCCCTCGTGACTCTATATTGCAATGCCTCTGCACTCCAGTCCTGTTTTTGCTAGTTCTCCTGGGGCTGAGTGTAGCACATAATTCTGTAATCCCTTTAGGTTCATACTATGCTGTTGGCAACTGAAGTCATTTTATAATACTTTACCACTACTCAGCTAGTATAGGACAAATCTCTTACTTAGGGCTGGTCCACACTAGGGGGGGGAAATCAATCTTAGATACGCAACTTCAGCTACGTGAATAACGTAGCTGAAGTCGAATATCTAAGATCGGATTACTCACCCATCCACACCACACGGGATTGATGTTCGCGGCTCTCCGTGTCGATTCCGGAACTCCGTTGGGGTTGATGGAGTTCCGGAATCGATATAAACGCGCTCGGGGATCGATATATCGCGTCTAGATTAGACGCGATATATCGATCCCCGAGCAATCGATTTTAACCCGCCGATACGGCGGGTAGTCTGGACGTGGCCTAATTCCCCTCACATTTAGCAATAGATCAACATGCATCTTCACAATGGCTGTTTTCATTCTCTTTGTAGACTAACTCATTGTATTCTGTATTTTCTAGTACTCCATGATGCTCAAACAGTCTCTGTTTTGTTAAAGGGAGGATCGATTTCAGTGTTAGGGCCATATCCTCAGCTAGGGGTAAATTGGCATAGCCTATTTACACCGGGTGAGGGACTGACTGTTATTTCTTTGTGGTTATTCAGAGATGACATAGACATCACATAATCACTGTATTATCTGTTTCAGTCACTGGTATCGCTGTAATTCAACTGCGTTCTGTCAGTTCTTTGTTTATTCAAGGACAGTTTGAAATCTTACCTTTTTCCATCTGTTTGGTCAGTAAGGAGGATGACATTGATCCCTGTGCAGAATGCCAGCATGCAGTTTGTGCACCACTAAAACCTTCAAGCCGGCACCTGAGAGAGATCTATGTGGTGCATGGGCATTCTACGGGCATGAATTTAACGCTACAAAAGTATGTCCTGTTGGGTCAATGATTCAGGGTTAATTTCACCCCATACAGAAGGCCAGTACTAGGCCAGTGTACCAGCTGAGTCCCACATAAGCCCTATTTTGAGGCCATATTTGGTGCTTAGACCTTGTAATGACTCCTTCATACGGGGTGAATTGCATCCAAAGGGCTTGATTTTTCTGCCTGGCTTCAGCCTCCTTTTCTTTTTTTCTGCCCACAAGTTGGAGGTCATTTAGATGTCTGAGCATTTGATTAGGGCCTGCGCATGAGGTAGTCAGGCAACTAAAGTATGTCGACTGCCCTGCAATACTGTGGGCCAGCAAACTGCAGTAACAAATAGGGAGCAAACTGGGTTTAAAAATTCTGACCCTATATGTTTGCCTAAAAGTATTTGTACTGATTTGCCAATAATATGGTTTAACTGGTATACAAATTAACATGTAACTGGTTGCAGTAGTTCAAGCGTATGTAACTAACAGCCTTTCCAATAAAATGTGCTTTTTACACAACTTTTTTATTCTATTAATCTAAGAGGTAAAACAGCTACCCCGAACAGATGTGGCTTCTACACTGATTTGAGATTACCAGATTATGTTAGATTACCATAATTGTGTAGAAGACAGTTACTTATTTGAGTTGCTACTAGCTTCATAATTGCCCTGCAACTATTACAGAAGCAGCACTTAATATTCATTTGTAAAGCCAGAGAAGTTTAAATCTGATTCAACATTACTATGTACTTTGGAATTGAAAAGTTGTCAATGGAGACTAAAGATATTAATGTCCATGTTGTAGTTTTACTTGTATACCAAAGCATATTGAACAGTAAACTGAAAATGTATATACCGCAATAGGAAAATGTTCACAAAAGTTTTGCCTTGAGAGTGTATTGCCTAGTTGTTAGAGATGGGGATTGCAAATCAAGACTCCTCCTGTTGTTTTGCTATGTGACCCAGAATAAATCAATTAACTTTTGTACCTCAGTCTCCCCATTTGGCTGTAATAAAACCACCCAACAGAGTCCCTTATTAAAAAAAATGAGTAGTGTTCTCCATTAATGGTTGAAAGTACTACAATGACGTTAAGACGTTGGCACCCAGTCTAGGTTCAGTCAGCTGCAAAAGACCACATTAACTTTAGGGCCTGATTGCGCACCCCTTATTCATGCTGAATAGCGTCTCACTCTGTGATTAGTTTCATTGATTTCAGTGGAGCTACTTTCAGAGTAAAGAGATACTCAAGGCAAGCGGGGGTGAAGCATAATCGTACCCTGATTGTGTGCAGAATCAGCCTCTGGTTTTGGACCATTACAGCAATCTTATTTTTTAATAGGAGGTACATAATATTGTGCATAAAGGGCTTTGAGATCCTTTCAAAGGTACTCTCTGTGTACTGTACCCAGCTGGGAATTTGGCAAATGAGTGGTTTCTCTTAAAGAAAAGTATAAGGCTTATTATGGGTATATAGGTTTCTTTTATTGAAGTCAATCCTTTTATGCAAGACTTGTTACGTGGGCGTAGGTTAGAGAGCTAGACAATTTTTGTATATATTGCTAAGTGGCTGCTTTCAACAAATGTCAACTCTTCTCTAGGAAGGGGCAAAGGCAAAACATTATACATCCCAAGTAGCCCAGCTAGTCGTCGTCATCAGCTTTATTTCATACAGGCAATTTGGGAAGTTACACTTGGGAGTGAGGTTACCGTTCTTCATAAAAAGGGCAGATATAACCATTGACATTCATTTGCTAGATAGACTATTCTGAAAGTTATCATTTTATTTATTATTTAAGGTAGATGATACAATGTCTGGAAGATACATAGAGTTTGTCATGACTTTTTCTCTAGCAATTGGTTGATGTATAACCAAGTGCCTCCTAGTATGGAAGGCTACGCTTTAGAAACAAAAGGGCCTATCCTGCTCCAATCAGAGAATCATAGAACATTAGGATTGGAGGAGACCTCAGGAGGTCATCTAGTCCAACCCCCTGCTCAAAGCAGGACCAACCCCAACTAAATCATCCTAGCCAGGGCTTTGTCAAACTGGGCCTTAAAAACCTCTAAGGATGGAGATTCTACCGTCTCACTAGGTAACCCATTCCAGTGCTTCACTATCCTCCTAGTGAAATAGGTTTTCCTAATATCCAAACTAGACCACCCACACTGCAACTTGAGATCAGTGCTCCTTGTTCTGTCATCTACCACCACTGAGAACAGCCAAGCTCCATCCTCTTTGGAATCTCCCTTCAGGTAGTTGAAGGATGCTATCAAATCCCCCTTCACTCTTCTCTTCTGCAGACTAAATAAGCCCAGTTCCCTCAGCCTCTCCTGATAAGTCATGTGCTCCAGCCCCCTAATCTTTTTTGTTGCCCTCCGCTGGACTCTCTCCAATTTGTCCACATCTTTTCTGTAGTGGGGGACCCAAAACTGGACACAACACTCTGGATATGGCCTCACCGGTGCTGAATAGAGGTGAATAATCACTTCCCTCGATCTGCTGGCAATGCTTCTACTAATGCAGCCCAATATGAAGTTAGTCTTCTTGGCAACAAGGGCACACTGTTGACTCATATCCAGTTTCTTGTCCATTGTAATCCCCAGGTCCTTTTCTGCAGAAGTGCCACTTAGCCTGTCGGTCTCCAGTCTGTAGCAGTGCAAGACTCTGCACTTCTCCTTGTTGAATTTCATCGGATTTCTTTTGGCCCAATCCTCCATTTTGTCTAGGTCGCTTTGGACTCTATCCCTACCCTCCAGTTTATCTACTTCTCCCCCCAGCTTAGTGTCATCCGCGAACTTGCTGACGGTGCAATCCATCCCATCATCCAGATCACTAATAAAGATGTTGAATTGGGGCACTTTGCTTGATACCAGCTGCCAACTAGTCATCGAGCCGCTGATCACTATCCATTGAGCCCGACAATCTAGCCAGCTTTCTATCCACCGTATAGTCCATTAATCCAGTCCAAACTTCTTTAACTTGCTGGTAAGAATACTGCAGGAGACCATGTCAAAAGCTTTGCTAAAGTCAAGATATATCACATCCACTGCTTTCCCCATATCCACAAAGTCAATTATCTCATCATAGAAGGCAATCAGGTTGGTCAGGCATGAATTTCCCTTGATGAATCCATGTTGACTGTTCCTGATCATCTTTCTCTTTTCCAATTGCTTCAAAATGGATTCCTCGAGGACCTGCTCCATGATTTTTCTGGGGAGAGAGGTGAGGCTGATAGGTCTGTATTTCCCCAGATTCTCCTTTTAAAAAGATTCTCTTTTTTAAAGATGGGCACTATATTTGCCTTTTTCCAGTCATTGGTGATCTCCCCCCGATCGCCAAGATTCATTTCAAAGATAATGGCCAATGGCTCTGCAATCACATCAGCCAACTCCCTCAGCTCCCTTGAATCTGGCCCCATGGACTTGTGCATGTCCAGTTTTTCTAAATGGTTCAGTGAGAAAGGGTTTACAGGATCAGGCCCAAAAAGAGTGCGGTAGGATTAAAAGTGATTCTTCTTTGTGACATTACCTTCACAGAACCTCAGCACAGGAGTGTCATGGCTAGCCATCTGTTTTGAAGCAGGAGTTGACAGGTATTAATCCAAATGTTCTATAGACCATGGGAGAAATTCTGGCTCCACTTCCATCGGTGACAACCTTGTGACTTCAACCTAAGCGTATTAGTAGCTTTTTGTGGTCTCTCTATTCCTTTCTATCAGCCTGCTGGAGCTGTCGCAGAGCCATCCTCCCCTTTTCTTTGCTGTTTTAGTTGTCCATAAAGAGTTGTGAATAGTATTAAAAGTTAAGCAAGGAATAGGCTTACAAGTCTTTGGTTAATTTTGTTGTTTTTTTTGTTGCTGTTGCATGTTTTGCTGTTATTGATCACCTTGGGCCTTACCAAAAATGACTGATCCATCTAAATAGTGGAGATTCCCACTCAATATGGGCATAAGTGTCTTGCCCGAACAATAATGAGGCATACAATCAGCACTTTTTCATGCGTACAGTAGATGTTCGGGTTTGGTTCAAGTTGTTCACGAAAGGTGAATTTTGGTCTTAGGCTGAATTGGTTTGTTTATCTGTAGTTTGAAAATAAAGAATTTGAATGGTGACCGTCAATCTGTATCCAAATCTAGAAAAGGTGTTTTGTTATGTGAGAATGGCAGAATACTGGCTGCCTGTGAACTCTGGTAACCCCATTGACAGTGGATGTCACTCAAGAGAGAGATCTGTTACAATGGTTTGGCAGTGACGGAGGGAGTTCTGGATAGCGTCCACTGAGATTGCTCAGTACAGTAAGGAGTTACCATTTTGTGAGAAAAGTACATATTCCCAACACCCTGGCTGTCTAGTCAGTGCATCAGACCTTAGTCTGTTTCTACAGAAGGAGAATGATTTTTCCATAGCAATAAACATGGCCCTAAATCATATATTAAGTATGAGGGTTCATTGTTTATGCTGCTACCTTGCCTGTATTCTGCCCCCTTTCCGCCCCCATGCTCATTTCCTCCCTCTCCAACATAATTTATAAGCAGTCTGCAAGATCGAACCCTCTGTGTTTTGGTTTGCATGGATCTTGCCGGTTACATTGGTGGATTGGTGCAAGATGCTCTGATTTCCACTCAACATGCTTCTTACATTGTATTAAACTTGATACTACGTGTACTGTCAACATAGCTTTTGTTCTTTATATAGAGTAGAATAATGTTAGAGATGTCTTAAGAGCAGGGCATAATATATGCTCAATTTAGTAGTGGAATATAAGCTGTAAAATTTCCCTTTTCCCTCCATAAAATCAGTGTCTGAGTAAATAATTAAACATATAAGAAGCTTCATTCCTGTATTTCTTAACATTTGATTTTAAGTAAATCAGATGAGATCTTGAAGGTCACTTGTTGGCTGACTTTGGAATATGAATGGCTTATTAGTAGAAGTAGAGTTTGAGTGAAATATTTTAAATTTCAAAATTCTGACAGAGGTGAAAAAAATGGAAAAAATGTTCATGAACTTTTTCCCTGTTTTTTGACCAACTGGTTAAAAAAATTGAATTATAACATTTTGATGAAAATCAGGAAAATATTGAACATTTTTTTGCAGTTCCCCCACTCCCTGTTTTTATGACCAGGTTTGGTCAATGTCATACATATTGCAGATGTTGGCAAATAGCTGATGAAATTGACATAGATGCTGATGTAAGTAGAGTCAGGATGAGCTCTACCCTGACATCTGGTGGCGAATTATGGCGAGTGTGGAAAAGAATTTCAGAGGCTGATCGTGTTTGCATAGGCACACCCACTCCGCCTAGCATAGCCCACGGCAGCCTAAAATGGTTACTTTCACAGCTGTGGGATCCCCAATTTCTTTGTTATTGGGGCAGGAGAAATAAAGTGGTGTCACCCTGATTAAGTAAATGAGGAACTATGAAACTGTTTTATGATAAAGGGTTTCACTATCAACTAAACAGCACTTGCTAGACAAGGGACATGGGTTCTAAAACCCAGTGAATGGAGAGAGGCTGGGGACAGGTTTCTGTACTTGGTGGTGCAGGTTACTTGTGTGAGCTGGAAGCACCAGTTCCACCTATTCCTCTTTCCACTGTGGAATATCAGAGTTGATTTTTGATTCCCTTAAGAATCTAGACACAGGTTATTGAGCTGAACTCACTATGGGCTAATGGTGCACTAGCACTGGGGCTCCCCTACTGTGAGCTGAAATCACTAAAGAGCTGGAATTGCTGAGCTGAGAGTACTGTGCTAACTAGTGAGGGAACCTGAAGCTGTACTGCGGAGCAGAGCAGCTGCAAGGGCGAAGTGGAGCAGTTTGTGGAGCTACGGAGTGAGTGGAGCCAAGCAGTTTGTGGGGACGGCTGGAGTGGATCATGGGACAGCTGGTGGAGCAGAGCAGCTAGCAGAGCAGAGCAGCTGTGGGACGGGTGGAGCGGTCCACGGAGCAAGCAGAGCCGAGCAGTTTGCGGGCACAGCTGGAGAGGATCATGGGACAGCTGGTGGAGCAGAGCAGTTGGCGGAGCAGAGCAGTTTGTGAGGACGGCTGGAGGAGCAGAGTGGAGTGGCTGGTAGAGCGGAGCAGTTTGTGGAGAAGGCGGAAGCAGAACCCCATGGAGAGGCAGGGCAGTTGGCCCCAGACCATGTAACGTGCCCCTTTCTACCCAGGCTGGTGGGGGGACTTCTGCGGATAGAGTATCGAACTCTGGGGCTGCACTGACCCAGGACAGAGACTTTTGGATTGTGGGACTTTTGGGACTGTGGGTGATCTTTGGGTTGTGGGACATTTGGGATATTGGACTTTGGAGTCTTGGGGTGATTTGGGGATTGCTGGACTCAAGAGCCCAGGGAAAAGGACACGGCCCAATTTCCTGGGATGGGTCTTTGCTCATGGTTTGGTCTATGAACTCTAGTTGAGGTGTTTTCCCAATTTAATGCTTGTTGTTTATCTCATGTAATTAAACCTTTTCTGCTACACCGAGACTCTGTGCTTGTGAGAGGGGAAGTATTGCCTCTTCGAGGCGCCCAGAGGTGTGTGTAAGATTTTCCCAGGTCACTGGGTGGGGGCTTATCATGATATAATTCCCCACTCTGAACCTTAGCGTCCAAAAGATGGGGTACCAGCATGAATTCCTCTAAGCTCAATTACCAGCTTAGAACCTGTAGCTCTGCCACCAACCAGGAACTCCAGTGCCTGGTACACTCTGGTCCCCACAAACCCTTGCCTAGGGACCCCCAAGACCCAGACCCTCTGGATCTTAACACAAGGAAAGTAAACCCTTTCCCTCACCGTTGTCTCTCCCAGACTTCCCCTCCCTGGGTTACCCTGGAAGATCACTGTGATTCAAACTCCTTGAATCTTAAAACAGAGAGGAAAATGCACCTTCCCCGCTCCTTCTCTCTTCCCCTCCCAGATTCTCCCTGAGAGAGAGAGTAATCCTAACACAGAGATAAATTAGCTTCTCTCTCCCCCTTCCCTCCTTTCTCCCCACCAATTCCCTGGTGGATCCAGACCCCGTCCCCTGGGGTCTCACACCAGAATAAAAAAACAATCAGGTTCTTAAACAAGAAACTTTTAATTAAAGAAAGAAAAACAGTAAAAATTATCTTTGTAAATTTAAAATGGAATATGTTACAGGGTCTTTCAGCTATAGACACTGGAAATACCCTCCCAGCCTAAGTATTCAAGTACAAATTAAAATCCTTTCAGCAAAATATAAATTTGAACTCCTTCCAGTCAAATACACATTTGAACTCCTCCCAGCCAAATACGTATTTGCAAATAAAGAAAACAACCATAAGCCTAACTCACTTTATCTACCTAGTACTCACTATTCTGAACTTATAAGAGCCTGTATGGGAGAGATTGGAGAGAAACTTGGTTGCACGTCTGGTCCCTCTGAGCCCCCAGAGTGAACAACAACCAAAAACTAACAGCACACACAAAAACTTCCTTCTCTCAAGATTTGAAAGTATCCTGTCCTCTGATTGGTCCTCTGGTCAGGTGACAGCCAGGCTCACTGAACTTGTTAACCCTTTACAGGCAAAAGAGACATGAAGTACTTCTGTTCTATAACCCTTGACTATCTGTTTATGACAGGGCTCGAGCTGGTTTTGCATTATGTTGTAGGGAAGAGACCCCTATGTATTGAACCCGGCCCTTGCTGCTATCAATTCGGCCTGGCAGAAGGGTTACACTGATAAGACTGTTCCTTAGAGAATTTAATGTTAGTCAGATGTCCTTTTCTGGATAGCAGATCAATTTTCTTACAGTTGCTGACATACAGATGTGCCTAGCTAGTCTTCTTTAATTAAATATTCCAAGAAGACCCACTTAATTTAGCACAATCACTTTCAGCTATAAGAAAACCTTCTATAGGCTAGTTCTCCTTAGTATAAATAAGTTGATTTCATAAAAAAAAACAAACAAAAAAATTATCCTATCCTTTAACAAATTTTGTTAAAGGATAGTTAACAAAAATGTATCTCTTAATTATTTGCCACATATTTTAGAAGACTATCATATCATTTATAAGGGGGATCACCCTTGCTAGGAATCTATCATTATCTCCTGGGAAGTCTATATTAAAATATTTATTTATGGAATATATCTAGTATCAGGAAAAAATAAGCATTAGGAAAGCCACACTAATTATGGTGACTCCACAGATTCTGGAGTTAGTTAGTCAGTTATGGGTCAATATAACGCTGATATCATCCTGTGCTTCTGCATGAAATAAGTTATTTTCCCTCTTCAAAAGCAAAATCTCAGCATTTCCAGCAACTGTGAGCTCCTGGGAATTTCTACTAGGCTCAAACGGTTCAAAAGTTTGCATCTGTTGTTCCTAATTATTCCATAATAATTAGTGGTTCAAATCCCAGTTGGGGAAAAGCTTCCCTGTACTTTCAGAAAGTAAGAGAAAACAGAGATCTTGGAGTTTCGGTTCAATGCTTGATCTGATTATACAATTATACTAGGAAAGATTAGAAGGAGAGATCTGGCTGGCCCCCCAAAACAAAAATGATTAAAACTGATATTTTCCACTTAGTGCAGTTTTAAGAACGAAATGCAAAACAGTTTGAACTGTTTCAAAAGATTTGTATCTGATAAAGTATATATCCAGTTAATAAGCGGTAATTTTGCCTTTTAAATTACCAGCTCCAAAGATGACTAAAAGCAACATAAAACATCTAAATATTAGTATAATTCAAGACTTAATGTCACATAGGAGTATCTGAACTGAAATCAGTTGAGTTTATACCAGTGAGAGAAGAATAAGACCCAGGGAATTCAAATTATTTTATGGATGTTTATGACTAAATATTCCACTCATAAGGCAGAGAACTGCATCACGTTGATTGTATCTGCTTCTGTGCAGTTCCTCTGATTGTAGCAGCCCTTGTGGGTTAACCTAAGGTAAACCCAGGGTGCTCCAGAAAGTGTTGTGTGGTATTTAGTAGCTGTTCCCCTTTAAGTTGGTACGGAATCAAAACCTCAGTGTGTATTATGAATCTCTGTGCCACTGGATGCAATGTGTTCTGGATGAGGTGGAAATAATTAATTGACAATTTGAACTGAAAAAATTCTGTGCCTTTTTTATTTTTGCAAGAAGGGTGTGTGTGTGTGTGTGTGTGTGTGTGTGTGTGTGTGTGTGTGTTACTGTGAGTCTAAGCAATTTCTGTTTGTATGATTGCATCCTGCCTATCTCAGGCAAACTGGGCCAAATTCTGCATTGTTTTACCTCCTAGTGAAACCCAAATAAGTCCACTAAGGTCACTGTAGTTTTTAATGAAAAAAAATGCCAATGCAAAACAAGAATTTCTTTCCAAACCAGGCTTCACTGATATTGGGACGACATTCTAGTGCAATTACTCTTGCGTTATACGGTGTGCTTGGTGAAGATGTGATGGTTTTATTTTTCCTGATAGATGCTGGATCAGTAGCATGATAGGAGCTCCCTGTCCTACTCTCTGAGGGTGAAACTAACCAATGGGGCATGGAATGCTCTACTCATGACTTATGCTGTGCGTGAAGGCTGGGAAAGAGTGCTTCTGCAACCTGTAGGCTGTGGAAAGGGACTGAGCGTTGGCCCAACATATGCCATTATTGACAGCCTCAGCGCCCAGCTCCCCTGCCTCTCCTTGTTCCTCCTGCCATTCTTTACCAGCTTGCAGCTGTTGCTAGAGGTTTATGTAGATTAAATGGCTTTAACCTTTAGTCCAGAATTCACTTCTATGAAGGATGCAGCACAGGGGCTATGCCTTATTTAAATTTCACTTAAGCACTCAAAATAGGGCTCATTTACGTAAGCTGTACATACACTTGACTCTGGTCCTCTGTACGGGGAGAGTTCCTCATTATGCAGCAGCTATGTTGATTGGCTGGAACATATTAAATGCCTGTACTCTAAGCCAATCAAACACTTGCCTACCTACAAAAGCACAGCTATTTAGATAGGGTAGTTTTTCTTTTAAAATAAACAAACTCATTTCAAAATCACTGAAAGATCAATTTAAACTTTTCCTAATACATAAGAATTGGTTGTCCGCTGATCTGATTGGCAGTCCCAGATTCCATTTGAGACATTTTTTAAATACTCCATACAAATTTCCAAACATACTTGATTTTCTTGGTACCTGCACAATACCTGTGTTTTCACAATGCCTGTTTTCTGTGGGACAGCAAAGGCCAAAGGGGCCAATCCTACATGGTGTGACAAGACAGTAGGTCTCACTGACTTGTACTACTGGCCCTTCTGGCATTTGCTTTCATATAAAATAAAAGGGTTGTGAGAATACTAGGCCCAGAATTTGCAAAATATTGTAAGTGTTCTGTCTTCATCCACTCTCCAAAGTGTGCTGCTCATGTTCAGTAGAGTTTGTAACCCTTAAAAATCATCACCCCACTGTCTCCCTCTCTGCACATGTACTAGATCTGGGCTAAATGTGATTGGAAATGGCATGAATGGCTTTGCACAAAAAAAGCCAGTGCTTTGTCTGTAAAGGAAAGAAGAGAGCCGCTATTGGAAGGACAAAATGTTGACAATAGAGATAATTACTACCAAGAACCTTCAAGGAAATAGAGGAATGAGCCAAAGTTCACTGAAGTTTATAAAAAAACAAAACAAAACACCTCCCATTGACTCCAGTGGGCTTGGATCAGCCCCTAAATGCAGTGTCAGGAAATGTGGGCCAAGTGGCTGCTTCACTGCAGAGCTAAAAGGTTCTGCTTTAACAAAGAGCCTACTAAAAGCTGATCTCTTATTGCACGGAAAAAATATTTTTTTTATAGTTCCCAATTCTTGACGTTTAACTATTTAATTTTTGCCAACTCTTGTGAGTTTATTGATGGTCTCATGATATTTGATATTTCTCTGAAATCCCCAGCTCCTGGAGTCATGTGAAGGAGTCCCAACTTGCTTTTTTTTTAATGAAAGTTTCTAGCCATGTTGGTTGCAGAGGAAAGCTTGAACACATGATGCAAGTGCTACCTATAGGCTCAGAAGGCAAAGAGAAAGGTAAATAAAAATAACCACTATTAAAAAAAAATCTCATCACTTTTAAGACAATCTCCTGATTTTTGGGGGGGTCTGCCTCAAAAGTTTTGAAAACTTGGGTTTGGCAATACTGATATTATATAGACTGTATATTTTTTCATTACACCTTTAAGTTTGTTGCTGGTTCAGTGGGAGTTAAATCAATCCATAGAATGCGCATCATTTACATCTTTCCAGCTTTGATTTCTTCACACAAGCATTGTGACGTTTTCTTGCCTAGCAGCTATTTCCTGCTGTTAAACATTAAACTGGCTGTTTGTTTAGATGGTATAATTGTGGAAGTGTTTATTAAAAAGGACTTTCTCTTTCAGAATACTCAAAAAAATATAAATCTTTATTATTATTGCAGAAAAGTACACTTCCATAATTAACTGTTAAGTGGTGGTGTAAATTAAGTTGCTGAACTAGTAGATAAATGAAACTGTCGCATGTATAATTGCTAGGCAAAGTGGTTACAATTGTAGCCAGTTTCATTGGTTTGCTATTGCAGCGTGATGTCGCTCAAATAATAAATCATCATTTGTATAGGAATGGTTAATCAGCACGTGAGAGAGAGGGAACCATTGCAGAGGGGATAAAATGGGATGTTGGTGGTTTTTTTTAAACAGCAATTTTATACACTTAAGCACTGGCGATGTACCAAAGCAAAAACAGTGTGAGAAGAGAATCTTTTTAGCAAGATGTCGCACTTTGATGGATAATTTATAGTTATACTCAGGCAAAAGAACCTTAGAAGGAAGGAGATATTCTTGGCTAAATGCTGCTTTCAGATACACTGGTGTAATCTTAAGTAACTCCATTGATTTGGACTCCTTGATTATATTGCTGTGTCTGTCAGTGCCTCATGATGGGATTTGGAGAAAGTTATTTCACCTTCTTTGTGCTTGGGTTTACCCACTGTAAAATGGGTATAATAATACTCACATACAGTACCTCCCAGGGATATTGTGAAGTTTATTTTATTTTAACGAAGCACGTTGAGAAATTCTCATGGAAAACATTAAATAAAATGATTGATTTAAGCTATTCCAAATTTTTCAAATTTTGGATTAAAAATTAATTTAAAAAAACATATTTCCTTTCCCCACCCTCCCCCCTGGCCACCTCTGTTCATATGATTTAGGCTAAAGAGATAATTCCTCTTAAACCACAACTAGAATTCTCTCTATCTGTAGAAAGATTATGGCTGAAACAAAATCCAAAAGAGTACAATAAAAATCATCATCTGAGAGTGAGAGGTCACTTAAAGAGAGACTGACTTTAAGAACTAGACATGTACAGCTTTGAAAAGAAGCCACACGTGGGAGTACGGTAATTGTCTAAGAATGCCTGAGCAGCGCTAGCCCTAATACTGTGAAATGACTTGGGACCTGTTCCAAAGTGAATAGGAGTCTTTCCATTGTTTTCAATGGGCTTTGCATCAGGGCCATATTTCCTTAGATACCAGGGTAAAAATCCTCAGCGGATTACATAGCCTTGTCTGGAAAGTAGATGGCAAAAATTAAGGATCTTTTTTGGACACTACCTCTTTCAAATGGCCTGAAATGTACAGACATGTTCAAAGCTGGCCAGAGTATCTCTGAGAACAGGTCGATGGCTTCAAATCAAAGTGGATCTGATTTTGTTCATTTAGAGAAGGGGCCCAATTCTGTTGTCATTGATGTCACAAGGAATTTCACCATTGACTTCAACAGGTGCAGGATCATCTCTTTAGTCTTTGTGCCCTTCATGAATTGGTTATCGGAAGAACATTTTGAAACTAAGCTGGGCTAACAGGGTAGCTTCTTTGTATGGCTGATGCTGTTAAAGAGGCACATCTTTCTCTTGCAAACCAAGTCGGTAATAAATTGTGGTGAGACTTTTTAATGAAGTAATTTGAGAGTCAAGAGATGATTCACATATCTTCCAGGATGTCCATAGGGCTAAACTTTGGGATAGAGCTTGTATTGAGGAAGCAAAGGAAATTAGGATCTACTTGGAAGTCAAGGAAGGATGGTCTTGTTCAATAAAAAGCAGCAGGACCTTATTAAGAGGGATAAGGCAAAGATGCCACATTTATTGTAAATATAATAATAAGGCAAAAGATAAAAATAAACAACGTTGTTTGACCACTTATTCCTATTACTACTTATTCCACACACACACACACACACACACACACACACACACACACACACACACACACACACACACACACACACACAATCATTCATTCAAGTTCTGTATAGGGGTTATAGTTACCAGCCTAGAAGTTGCTCATGCCAAGTTACTGGCCAGGTATCTTGGTCATGAGGATGGAGCTGAGTCTGTGTCAGATGCACCTGATGCTCCTGGAGGTTGGCAGCAGAACTAGAGACTCAAAGTCCTCAGTTTTTGGAGTTCATTCTTATAGGAATTAATTCCTATGTTACTCTATGGGAGCTGTTTCATCCTGCTGTTGCTGACTCAATCAGCAGATGACACATTCCTGGTGGCTCCACACTGTCTAAAGTGGCACATTCCTAGTGGCTTCACACTGTCCAAAGTTTGTGTTTCTCATCCTTCCAAGTGTTGGGGTGGATCCCAGTTTACCCTCCGAGGGTTGTCTGGTGGTCCACTTGACACATTCTTCGGCTGATGGATACTCCCTTGCTAGACTGCCACCTCCCTAACCATTCATGTATATCAAGCATTCATCAATATACATTCCATATCTTAACCATATTTTAATTTACTGTCTCCACCACTTTCGGGATGTGTGTTAATTCATATGAGACTCTCAGCCCTGTAATCGCAGAGGGTGGGGGTCTGTTTGTTTACATTGTATCAATTACAGCTTAAGGCTAGCATAGTGTTTAGTTCAAGAACAAAGTCTATTAGCTTGTTTGTAAGTTTTGCATAGTAATAGCCCTCGTCCAGACTAACCCGCGGCATCGGCGGGTTAAAATCGATTGCTCGGGGATCGATATATCGCGTCTAGTCTGGACGCGGTGTATCGATCCCCGAGCGCGCTTACATCGATTCCGGAACTCCATCAATCCGAACGGAGTTCCGGAATCGACGCGGAGAGCCGCGGACATCGATGCCGCGCCGTCCAGACTGGTGAGTACCTCGATTTTAGAAATTCGACTTCAGCTACGTTATTCTCGTAGCTGAAGTTGCGTATCTAAAATCGATTTTAATTCCTAGTCTGGACGTGGCCATAGAGTATCTTTCACAGGACAGATACAATCAATGGTTTCTGCAGACATTAGCTTACAAGGTTTAACAGAAGAACTAAAAGATTTTTGTACTTGGTGAAACTGGGGGGTCACTGTCACTTAGGGGAATCACTGTTAGTACCTTCTTTAATATCCCTACAGTCGATAATAAATTGTGGTGAGACTTTTTTAATGAAGTAATTTGAGAGTCAAGAGATGATTCACGTCTTCCAGGATGTCCATTGGGCTGAACTTTGGGATAGAGCTTGTATTGAGGAAGCAAAGGAAATTAGGATCTACTTGGAAGTCAAGGAAGGATGGTCTTATTGTGAGGCTCCTGCACTCGAGGCAGGAAAGCTCAATTCATATCCTGGCTTTGCTACAGTCTTCGGTGACCTTTACAAGGTCACCGAATCTCTTTGTGCTTCAGTTCCTGATCTGCAAAATGGGATGATAATACTTCCTTTCTCTCACTCTTTTGTCTTGTTTCTTTAGACTGCAAGCTCTTTTTTGCAGAAGCTGGTGCTTACTGTGTGTCTGTACAGTGCCCGGCACAGGGGGCTTGGTTGGGGCTTCACAGCTGTGAGAAAAAAATAATTATGTTCAGTTGATGCCTATAAAGAATGTTAGGCGAGTTTTCATTTTTGTTATGACCTAATTGTTGTTAATGGTTGTTCCCTGTTAAGAGAGAGTGTCGAAGCAGAATGATGATTTCCTCTTCTTCCAGTAAATCAATAAGAGAGTTATTTATTCAACACATGAATATTATGGATCTTCCACTTAGAGCCGAAGTGCAAGCAATGGGCTATACACTTTTCTTGCATGTTCTAGACTTCTTTCCATATCTTTAGCATGCCTATTGCTGTGGGGGCATCTGGAATGCTGTCTGCTTTCATTGGCATTTCAGTTGGATGCTTTGATTAGTTAAAACTTCCATTTGGGGAAAAACTAAGATTAGAAATTCAAGCTTTATTAACTGTGCCTACAGCAGAAAGTCATTAGAGTTTTAAATCAGTCTCAGGAGCATGGGAAGTTATAAATCATTCAGGCTCCTTAGAAGGCTGGTTACACTCTTTTGTTTACTATTCTAAAATTCTTTATCAGTTAGCATCATGCACTAAATCTAAAATCATTAAAACTATTGTTGACCATAACAAATTCAGATCTGTGCAATGAATTTTAATGTTTTCGTTCTGGAAAAGGTTTGAGATTCCTCATGAAGTAAAATACTCCTTTTGAAAAAAGGAAGAATTTAGCCGAGTATTTCCTAAAACAAATATTAGGTGAGAGATTTTAGAGAAAGTGCATTCTGAAAATCAGGTCTCTTTAAGGTATCTAAGTTGGGTACCTAAAATCATTAGTCATTTTTGAAAATTGTGGCCTTGGCTTCTCTATTTGCTCCAAGACTTCCCAGTAAATTTTTAAGGGAAGTGCCATATTGGACTGTGTTTTCCTATTTTTAATCTGGGAAGTATTGCATTTTTTAGGCTCTGGATTCGAGACGGTCCAGTACTAGTCACTAATCCAATTCAATGTAGGTTATATAGTCTGTCTTTCCGCCATCTTCCAGTATTGCAACTTCACCCAAAATATTAACAGGTAAAGAGAAAGCAATTTTAATTATCCTTGGCAGCGTCTCCAGTGCTGATTTCCAACTTTTCTTGAAATGTTAATGATAGATTTCTGTGCCACTGCTGCATGCAGCCTGTTCTCTGCAGAGGATTCAAGTTCCCACCTTAGCAGCAGATTATTTCCTGATCACATTTCTCATATGAAGGAGTCCATGTCTTCAGTCAAGAGACTCGAGCACCGATCATTTTACAATTTAGCTTTGTCCAGCCATCTATTAGTAAGTCGCATGATAGGCTATTTTGAGTCATTTCAGCTTTGATGAGGACTGGAGCTCGCTGAGACATTAATCACTAAGTAGTCTGTATCCAAAGTAAATAAGTGCCTGAAAGCATCCAAATAAATATTGTCTCTTTAATTCCAGTTTTCCTTTCTGTCAAGAGCAGCAGAAAATGTTTCCAGATGCCTCAGTGTGTTGTGTTTAGCTAGGCCACTTAACATTAATCTCGTGTTAGATTACCTCTCCAAAATTGCTAATCAGATCTACTATATTACAGTGTTTAGCTGAGGCCCTAGGGCTTCTGAGTTGAGATTGATAAAGACTGACAAGCCATGGCCATATGAAAACTTAAAACTGATACTTTTCTATGCCAGGAACAAAATACACTGGCATCCTAATTGTGCCAATTGATATGGTAATTGAGGTACACACAAAGGCTTGTATATTCCACAGAAGAGAAGATGCCATTGAAAAAAAATCTCATATCCTAGGGCTACATCATACAGTTGCATTAGGGCCAGATTTTCAGTGGGTGTAAATCAGCATAGCTTTATTGGAGTCTGAGTGGAATTTCACTCATTTATACCAGCTGCCCCCTTTAACCTGTCACCTTAGAAACTGGATTTCCAGGTGGCAAGTGGTGACAAGTGAAATGAATGGAGTATTTGCTGCTTAGTCACTACAGACTGTTTGCCCATAGCACAGAACTACTATGACTCCGCATTCTCTGCTCTGAAGGGGCTCAGGACGGGAAGGGGGAGGTTGTTCCAAGTCAGGACTGGAGTGTGCCAGCAGAGCTCAGGGCTAAAAGCTCACTTTGCCATCGCTTTACTACGTGATATTCATCTGTATCCAAATGTCTTCCAGCTATATAAAGAATGAACTGTTGTTTTTTTGCAACTTTCCGTGTGCTCGGAAAAGTCACTTGAAGCTCAGGATTCCCATCTCAGTGCCCTGCTCAGGGTGAATTTGGTGCTCTTTGAATCCTATGGACTGATGGAATTGGGTGAACCAGGTGTATAAGTTAGAAGATCCCTCAGTCTGATTCTTAAATTCTTTATACCTTGTGTGGTCACTTAAATCCATGCACCATGGGTACAAAATGCCACATATTCAGAATGGCAGCATTTTACTCCTCACTTGACATAACTTTAAATGGCTGCCCAAGACACAGGGCAGGGAAGAAATAAGCCCACTGTCCAAGCTTCCCCAATGCACTCCAATGCACCTCTGCCCTGATCTGCATTGTTGCTGCTAGCCAACGTGCTGGGCCTTTCCTGTACTGAGGTTGCCTTTTGTGGCAAATTGTGTGCTGGTTTTCTGAGGAAACCATGACTCAGGGGCAAAGTAGAAGCCATTGAATTCCTAAATCTGGGCAATGAAAAGGTGAAAGCATTAGCATGCTGTGGCCCCTCACATAAAACAACACATTTACAAATAAAATCTGCACCTTTCCCACACTTGTTTGTATTGAGTGAAATTCACCCCTGTGCAGGTGGCGAGTAAAGGGTCCATCCATCACTTAAGTCCTATTTTGAGGGCTTAAGCGGTGTCCAGGCCTTGTACCTAGTTGTTGTATCCAGATAGGTGCAGATAGCTACACCAGTTTGCATTTTAGGTTTATTCCTAGGTGGTTGCTATACTCTAGGGTCCAGAAACCACAATTCCCAGGATGTACCACGGAGATTAGGGGTGCAGACTAGAAGGGGAGATAGAGGAAGAGAAGGAGAAATAAGAACGTGAGCTCTGTGAAGAAGTGAGGGGAACAAACCTTACCATTTCTTCCTGAGTCTTCTTCCTTGGGGTCCAGGAATTAAATTAGTCCTCTGTGCAGGGTTGGTTTTCACCCATTCTGAGCTAGTGATGAGGACAATTACAGAAAACTATGCACTTAAAGGTATTAATTAGGAGTAGGTCTAGCTATAAATCAAGGATTACAGTTCACAATGTGATTTTGGAGTTTGTTTTTCTTTCCACATTGGGAGAAAACTGAGACCCACCTCGGAATAAGTCATTGGTTGGGGCTTAGGATGTGGGCTGTCTAGCCTGGGAAATGTGGGACGGTTATGCTCTGAATCAGACAGAGTAAGGAGTAGAACCTGGGTCCCCACATCCCAGGTGTGTGCCCTCACCCGCTGCCTAGCTTGGGTTGGGTTCGCTTGCTCTCCCCCATCCTGACAAAAAGTTTCACTGGAAAATTCTTGACTAGCTGTGAGCTCACAAAAGTGCAGGGAGGGATGAAGTGCCAATGCCGTAGGACTCCAGATGCTGCTGCAGATGCATGTATGGTTCCTTTTCATCTTTTGCTGCCACATACGCTAGTGGCCTCAGCCTTGGCGCACAGCCATCTACTCTTAGTCACAGTGAGGATGAATTCTGTACACAGCAACCTTCTGCAGTGTCCTTTGCTTCCCTCTCCCTTCCTTTGCCTCGTGCCCTTGGAGCAGTTTGACTTGATGGTACAATTTTTACCTTTATTGTCGTCTGGCTCTTCATTGTGAGTCTAATGGGGAGAATGAAGAATGAATCAAAGAAGGCAATTGAAATGAAGCGCCAAATAGATTTGTTTCCAGGGAAGGTATTGGGGAGGGAATTAAGGGCCATGGTAAAAAAAAAAAGCTGGAAGGTGAAATGAAGATAAGCCAAATAAAGGCCAGGCATTGTTGGTCTGGATGGTCTCTTTCTATTCCTGCCGACCAGTGATCCTTGAAGGGTGTATTTGATTGTTTGGGCAACTCGCTAACTGCATGACACAGTGATATATTTTTCATAGATCATGGAAACAGACCTGCTAGGGTGAGATCAGTAGCAACTTGCCTAGCTCTTTTCTAACCTTTTTGCACTGCTAATAGACATTCTGCCAGCTGCTAGAGAGGGATAATGAAAAGCAAGGCTGGAAAGCTCCCTCCATCAGGGAGAGTGTCTGCCACTAGAATTGTCAAGAAAGGTTTAGCTCTTGGCACAATCCTCTGATATACAGGATGGGCAGGCAGAAGAATTCTCTATACATTTTACTGTCATTCATCTGCCAGGAGTGTTTTGCAGAAAGGCTGATCTTCCATCCGAGAACTCCCCCTTTGCAATCAAATGATGATTTGTGAGCCAAGCAATGGAGAAAATAATGTTACCTTGGAATTTATGAATGTGTAATGATATTTCAGTTATAATAATAAATCACAATTTTCCCTCCCCTCCCTTTCTTATATATGTTTGCGTGTTTATTTCCATTTACATTTCCACTTATTGATGTCCTCTTAAATTCTCTTTCATGCAAGGAAATTGCCAGGGTATGGGATGCTGGGGTAATTTGAGTTGTTTGAATCAGAAGAATACATTCCTGGAAGCCTTCAATTCCCTGTATATCCTAGTGTCTTTTGCTAGCATTGTGTTGTTTCTTACCCTATTTAGGGATCTGATTCTTTAAGTCTGACTCACTGGACCATTGATACTAGGTTGTGTCTCTTAGTCTGCCCA
The DNA here is from genome assembly GCF_025201925.1 of Gopherus flavomarginatus. NCBI lineage: Eukaryota > Metazoa > Chordata > Testudines > Testudinidae > Gopherus > Gopherus flavomarginatus. Next base: position 16,463,222 of record NC_066626.1, on the reverse strand, counting down.
GAGTAAGGGGCAGTGTGTAGCGGCACAGACCCAGGGCAGACCAGAGGATGGCTCACCATTTCTCCCCTGCTCTCCATCTTCCTCTAGGGTGGACACGTTTCATTATGTTACCCCTTTCAGTGTGCAGCTCACTTCTGTGCCCTGTGCCTGGCCAGGGATTCTAACTGGTGAGTGACGGGGTGGAGCCAGTGCTCATCTCCTCTGTGTCTACTTGAAGGGAACTGTCAGAATAGCCCGTCTCCCATCATTCTCCATAGCTGGAGTTGCAATCTATGCATCTCTGACTCAGGCAATGAGGAGCATTGGTCTCCTATATGGCTGAGTAAGGGCTCTAACGTGCCAACCCTGTGTAATGAAGGATGTAGCTCAGGCTTCCATGCTTGAGTCCTAGACCTGTTCATTATTTTTTGTATGGCAGTCAGTCTTGGAAGCTGCAATCAGGGATCCAGGCCTCCTTGGACATGCAAGCAGCAAAGCACCGGAGATTTTACAATCTGAATAAGCAACACAGACAAAGAGTGGGAGAAAGAAAATAATAATGATATCCATGAGGGGAAACTTGAGGCATGGAGATGAATTGACTTGCCCCAAGTAACAGAGGGTATCTTTGGCAGAGCCAGATATTGAACTCATGACTCATGTGCCCTGGCCTTAACCACAAGACAGTTTTTTTGTCCTCTGCTTGTGTGTGTTTGCAGAGGACAATATAATGTCTATGTTGTGGGGGATACTCTGGGTTATCTGGTAGGTCTTCTCATGTTATAGCAGCTGCATTTTATCCATATATTGGATACACAGATGCAATAGTAGCTGCGTGCCAGATTCTGCTCTTTGTGGGAGCTGGTGCATATCAGGAGTAACTCCACTGAAGTCGAAAGTGTAAAACCAGAATAATAATGAAGAGAATCAGACTTTCCAGCTTTAAATCCATAAAAGCATCTGCTGTTATTTTGCTAGTGAAAATTCATTGTTTAGATGCACTTTTAGATCTCTCCGCCACAACTATTTGCAAAAGCAGGGGTCCCGTGTGACATTTAGTCACTGTTACACAGTGCTTGGAAATTGGTCAACAGAGTGTGGTATTTTAGGCTGGGAATATCACAATGTGAAAAGAACCTAACGGGAGTTAGGTGCCCAAATCCCCTTGCAATTCAGTGGAAATTGGGTCCCTGTCTCCCCCCATAAGCTCAGTTGAAAATCCCTGAAAGCACGCAATATGTAGCTGCGAAGGGCTAAACATCCCCACTGTGTTTTTTAATGAGTGTTGTAACAAGATGGTATGGCAGAACTTTCTCGTGTACTGAGGGAAGCCTGGACTAGAGGCAGACTTTCTTGAATGCCTGGAACTGCACACACATGGGCGCTGTTAGCTTGCTTTAGAGTAAGTCAGTCTCCAGCAAAACGAAGACACCACTGGTAAAACAAAGACCTATATCCACCCTGGCTGGCTGCATTTGCATTTGAATGGTTTTCATTCTTTTCGCGCTCATAAAAAAGAAGTGTTATATTAAATATTAATACAGCATTTTCCTCCTGCTACTGTATAGTTACCTTTTACCTTTCAGTTAACTGCATTGTAACCACAATACAAAATAAAGGAGATGAGAAACCCTTTATACTACTAACAAAATTGCAAATGCCCCATGCGAGAATTAATTTTTCCAATCATGCCAGATTCTGTGATTGACAGCACCAAAGAGAGGCGCTCAGCTGTCCGTTGCATGTTCCTATATTAGGGCATAATAATGGGGTGGGCAGTTCAGAGTACAGCATAGAGTAGGAACCCTTAAAAACTTGCTTGACTGCCTTAACTTAATGCCTTTAACTCAGGAAGTGCAGTATCCAAGATATTTCCTGTCATAAGTATAGGGAAGTACAAGAAAAAGTACTGTAAATACCAAGGCTCATTAGTTACCTAAATAAATCACCAAAATGTTTAAGGACAATCACTGTGTGCTTAGACAAAAATGCTGGAAGCCCCAAGCTATGTCTATGATCCCCATTACTGCAATATCTGAGCACTGCACAGTCTTCACTGTACTTACCCTCACAACACCCCTGTGAGGTAGGGAAGTGCTATTAGTTCCATTTTATAGATGTGGAAACTGAGGCCCAGAGAGGCTAAGGGACTTGCCAAAGCTCATAGGGGAAATCTGTAGACAAGGTGAGGAATTGAACTTGGGTCTTCTAGAACCGAGGCTTATACCTTAACTGCTAGACAGAGAAAAGATGGTCCATGCTAGAGCTCCCATTAGTATTACCTCTAGTCCACTGAAGGGCATTTTTTTCCTAAAATTTCATAGTGTAAAGAAGTCCTCAATCACAGTGATATAAATCTGGAATAAACCCCATAGTTGTACTCTAGACTTCCAGTGCCAATACTGAGGCAGAACTGAACCTCTGAGTTCAGTGGAGTTATTTTGCATTTTCATTGGTCTCCTGTGTGTTGGAGTGGTTCTCACGTGTCTGTTTGTAAGAAGATGACTCAGATGTGCCAAGGCTAGTTCAAATTTTGGTTAAGAGTTCAGTTCTCAGTAGATACGCAGTGGGAAGCGCCGCTCACCCTGTGACCTTTCAGAATGCTAGAAGCAGAGAAAAGGGAAATCATGTCATAAGACGATCATGGAAACTTTATTGGAAAAATATCCAGAAGCAGAACAATGAAGTTTTTTATCCCCTTAAAGTAAAGCTTGCAGAGGCATTTAAACTGTAGTCCATCATTAAGTAGCTATTTTATTCTAAGATTTTTCTTGGAAACTCCTTGTAAAACTCCATTCCAAGAATGGCAGGGCCTGGTAGACTGAGTGACAGATGGATTTGCCAAGTCACGCTGCATTTATAAATCATGTCCAATTCTACTCCAGTGATTAAATAAAAATGGGGAAAAGATACTGCTGTATGGTCCCGGTGCACTTGTTTACATGCTGCATCTCAGATAACTCACCTTGACTTCATGCTGACCTTACAGTGAAGGGAAAACATGAGACAGTCCAGACCTTCTCTGCCTTATAGACCAAGAACTGCTTACTCATTTAATCCATATATTTGCATTACACATGCTAAACTAACAGACTACACTATTTACAAGACTTCACTAAATGCTTAAATCTATTGTGTAGACAAAAGGATTTTAAGTTAATTTATTTTGTTGGGAGAATCATTTAAGCAAGTTAGCATTTTGTTGACAGAATTATGATGAAATTCATTTTGTCTGCATAATTGATTGGACAGCTAGCAGAATGTATTCTCTCCACAGAATGAAGTATGTGCAGGGATTGTCAAACAGCGTATCCTTCGTGGTCCCAAATCATTTTGTCAACAAAATGAATTCAAAATCCTTTTGTCCACAAAATGAATGTAGGGGTTAATTGTTTGTGAATAGAACGCAAAGCCAAATCATCCTCTGTTGAACATTGATAAAAAATTCTTCTATGGGCCCAACACTCTTTCATTGGTACAAGATTCGTGTGGCAAATGAAGCTTTCTAGATGGGAATGACATCTTATCCATGCAGCGACAAGAAATATTCCTGAGATCCTGCTCAGTATTGAGGTCTCAATGAGTAACTGAGCAATACATTAGAAATCCAGAGCACACAGCAGGAGATGGAGGGGGAAACCATGATTGTTACTTATATTCCAGTAGTGACTCAAGGCACCGTCCAAGATTTGAGTACATTGCCCTAGGCACCATACAAATATGTAATAGGTCAGTATTCCTGCCTCAAAGGATTTACAGTCTAAAGAGATGGGACAAAGGTGGGAGAAAAGAAGCATCAATATTGCTACATTACGAACAGAGAATGAGACATAATGAGATGAACTGACTTGCCCAATGTCTTATGGGAAACTTGTGTCCAAGCCAGGAAATGACTCCAGTTCATCTTGACCACAAGGCTTTTCAGGCCCATGCAAATAAAGGTCATGCAAGTGAAATTCACTCCTGCGCAAGGCCAAAGTTCCATTTACGATCTTATTTTGAGAGCTATGGAACTCAACCAGTGCTCACTGAAGATTCCCATTGAGCAGTGGGCTTTGTTTTTGGGATCTTAAACAGGGCCTGGGCCTTGAACTGGCCCACTCCACAGGGGTGAATTTCACCCATATAGGAGATAACACATACACTATGGACTCAGCTTTGAAGAAGATACTCAAGCCGAACTTTCATTGACTTTTCAGCAGAGCAGGGAAGATAATGGAAAAAAGAAGTGTTTTATGTTGACATGTCATTTAAAAATACTGTATTGTCAGGAAAGGAAAGAGTTGCATGTATACTAAATATTCCAGGCACCACCGCAATCCAAAGGTCAAGAAAAATACAGTAGATATTGAGATGCTAGCTTAAAAACAAGGAAGTTGTTTCGTATAACGAGGTTTGTCATTTATGAGGACTGAACGGTCCCTGGTTTCTTAGAAAGTACTTTTTTATGTCTGGAATGCTGTTGGAGAACGCTTTTTAAGGTTACTCAGAATAGTACGATGTGGCAATACTTCTGGAAAGTATTCAGTTTACAATAGAACTTTCAGTTAAAGGTAAGCACATTACTGTACAATAAATTAAAGGTTGATTGAAGACAGTGGCAAAACTCCAGTTAGGCCTTATTCATCACTGCAAAAAGGGACCCTGGTGGCTCCAGGCTGTTAAAAGTCCAGTCAGTGGGGCTAAGGGATGCTCCCTGCCTGCCCTGACTCCATGCAGCTCCCGGAAGTGGCCGGTATGTCCCTGTGGCTCCTAGGCACAGAGGTGGCCACAGGGTTCCGCATGTTGCCCCTGCCCTGAAAGTGTTTGCTTTTCTGCAAATAGGAAGGTGGCAACCCTACTTGACACTGGTGCAAAGTTGGTTTAAAAATGGCTCCATTCTGACTGTGGTAGTTTTAAACCCTTTTTGCATTGATGTACATGACTGGACAAGGTGCTGAGCAGTGGAGAACTAGGCCCATTGACTCCAGTGATGCGAGCATCAGATTCTTAGCATCCATCGTAATAATCATGTGGTGAGGGACAGCGTTTCTATTAGAAATAGCGTTCTGGGATGCAATGTAGTGTTGCGGAAACTTGGGTGTCTTTTGGATGGGCTCTTTTTGCTCCTGTGTTTGGCTGAGTAAATTATCCATGTCCTATAAAAAAAAATTCTTCTATAATTACTTTTTGCTGTTGAGGTTAAAGCAAATCCATTGTGTCAGTTTCCCTTGTTACTAAACAAGCAACCAAGTCATTAGTGACTGCAACATATGTTACTGTTTTCCAAGCCACTGGGAACTTTATATATCTATTACACACCCAGGCGTCAAGACATGCTTGTTAATATGGTTCCAGTGTCCTTAGTCAGCAGAACTGTAATGTATTACAGTGTTAGTTTGTTCTTGTTCAGTGGCAGTGAAGCTATGAGATCTCTTGATGGAGAGGCGGTTTTGAGACACACTGTGAGAATTAATTGGCAAACGGGGGCCATGACATACTAATATATAATACACAGACTAGACAAAAGCGTCTCACAGAATAGTGGAAATAAAGAGGTGGTGATTTCCCAGTGTTCTATCAATGAACATTTGCAAGGCATTAGGTTGAAGCTGCACATGTGAACTGTAGGATCATGTTTAAAGCCAAACACACTTTTTAGAGCCTGCCTTCCATTTAGGGACCTCGCCAAAATCCAGATTTTCAAAAGGGTTCAGCATCCAGCTCTTTTGAAAATCTGGCCAATAGGCTGTTAAATCCAGGATTTAAAATCATGATGCTGCATTTTTTTTAAATTGACTATATAAATGTAAACGTAGCCAACGATGACTTTCAGATACCCCCTTCTTGCCTCGCAACGCATGCCCGCTTTTGCTTCCCAACTGCTCACAATGCATTTTGCTTTTCCCCTTGAGTAAAGGCTTCAACATGGAAATAACAAGTCACAGACGTGGGTGAAAGTGCTGCTCCAGCCTGCACCACATCAGTGCCAGAAACAGGAAGAATTTGAGTAACTGGCATGGCCAGGACCCTCTGAAAAGAGAACTTGCATATCTGTGCCATAGGGCAGAGAGAAGGGAATACTTGCTATTGAATTCATAGTATTATACCAGGGAAAACAATAGAACTACTGTCTGTGAACCAATATACGGCCCCCATCTTGCTGTCCTTCACATGAGTAATCCTCATGCCTGCAGTTGGTCTCCTTGACTCCAAGGGACTATTCTCATCAATGACGGCACCTATACTTTGTGCATATAAACTATATCTCAGCATCCAGGCGACATCAGAAACGTCATTCCAGTATGTTATGGTGATATAATGAGAGCGTCTCAGTATATATGAGGTACTCTTTTTATTTCTTGTCAAGTCTTCGTAATAAAGTGATATGAATTACAGCTTCTTCAAGGCTGTTTGGTGAAGTTAACCTACAAAGACTCATGTGGAGCTACATTGAGAGCAAACTGTTGCAACAGTTTCTGGGTACATTCTGTGGTATTTTGATGTCAGGAGAAGAAATGGCAGTATTTGTACTATGCATGCTGCTACCGTGATAAAATGTGACCCGATATAACACGAATTTGGATATGATGCAGTAAAGTAGCGGGGGTCCCAGGCACTCTAAAGCACCACCTGAGCCCTGTTGCTTTACCGCGTTATATATGACTTTGTGTGGTGTCCCAGGCCCTTTAAATCCCTGCCCAAGCCCCGCTGCCAGAGCTCCGGCTGGGATTTAAAGGGACCCTGGCTCCCTGCAGCAGCTGGAGCACTAGGCCCTTTAAATCCCTGCCGGGGGCTTTGGCAGCTGGACTTGGGCAGTGATTTAAAGGGTCAGAGGCTCCAGCCACTGCAGGGAGCCCCGGCCCCTTTAAATCCCTGTCCGAGTCCTGCTGCCAGAGCTCCGGCGGTGACTTAAAGGGCTCGGGGCTCCCCGTAGTGGCTGGAGCACCGGGCCCTTTAAATCACCACCGGGAAGCCGGTCCAGTCTGGCACGGCGTACCGGCTCTTGCCAGTACGCCGCACTGGACCAAACTCAGTATAACACTGTCTCACCTATAAGGCAGTGAGATTTTTTTGGCTCCCGAGGACCATGTTATATCGGGTAGAGGTGTATATCACAGAATCATAGGCCTGATCCAGCAAGACGTTTAAGCACATGCTTGACAGTATAAAGTTAAGTGCCTGCTTAAGCATTGTGCTGGATCAGGGCCATAAAGACCCATTAGATCATCCAATGCAGAGTTTTTCTGTTCAATGCATTCACTAGCATTTTGTAAAGTATTGTTCTAACGGTGCCAAACTAATGGGGCTGCCACTATAACGTGACAGATCTAACATACAATGGAGCATCATCATGTGGTGGAGTGGCATGAGTTTGGGACGGCCTCGTTATTCATGAATGGGGAATTAATGAGTGACTTGTACAGGGAGTCCCATGCCCCAAATGAGTAGCAGTAAAACTTTTCTGCCACCCCCCGGATCCTGCATTCTGTGTATGCCTTGTTCAGGAACCTATTTTAGACTATGTTAGAGAGCTTTTCCAAGTTGTATTGATCCTCTTTTTTTTGTGTGACCTTCCACCAGTAAGATGCCTTAGTGTCCATGGGCCAGATTCTTGGCTCTCCCTGGGTCCTCTTCACATTACTCAGGGTAGCAAGAGAACTTGAAGCTGCTCTAAAGAGACAGCTGAGGACATAGAGGCTGGAACTAGGGCTGCTGGGGGTGCAGCAGCACTCCATGGCTTAAAGTGGTTTCCATCATATCCAGGATTTACCACTTCATTCAATGGTTCTCAGCACCCCCACTATACACATTGCTCCAGCACCTCTGGCTAAGGAGGAATCTTTCATTGGCATAATGCTGGCATAGCTCTCTTCTAACTGAACTCTCTGCATGCCATGCCCTGCCTAACTGCTGATTCCAGATAACACCAAACGTTTCTGGCACTCCTGAAAGGGCTGATCCTGCTTCCATAGAAGTCGGGGAATAGCTCCCATTAGCTTCAGTGGCAGCAGGATCAGGCCCAGCCTGATTCTTCAGTCCTTACACTTAGCAGCACTTATTCACGTTGAGGCAGCTGATGTGCCATGCCTCCTCATTACACTAATCATCTCATGGTTATCTTGTGCTCGCCCTGTCTATTGTATCCACCTGTTATATTTCATCTTATACTTAGGCGTAAGCTCTTTGGGGTTGGGGACTATTCTGTGTGTGTGCGTACAGCACCTAGCACTATGGGGCCCTGATCCCTGACCAGGACCTCTAGGTGCTACCTTAATATAGGTGATAATGTACATCCCATTTGCACTTCTGAGATGAGTATGTGGGGTATATGTTGCCCAAGGATTAAGATACCAGGAAATACGTATGATCAGATAATCTTTTGTTACAATGATTAAAACTTTTCTAACTCACTTCTAGACTCTTTTTGTGAGCTTTGTGCCCAGCTGAAAGCAGATTTTGCTCTTAATGGCTGGAAGGAAATCATGCCTTTACAAGTAAATGCTGTAAGTAAACGAGGGCTTAAGTATTTCAGACAGAAAGCAGATGCAAAGTAAAATTGCAGAAAGAGGGCAAGCCTAATAGAAAAGCATTCAGATGACAGAGACTCTGAGGAACTTGCAAAACTTTGTGTGTGACTCATAAGATGTGAAAATATTTCTAGCATTTTCAAGAACGCACTGTGGCTTGTTGTCTTAACTGGAATAACTGGTCTTTCTAAAGCATTGACCAGCACTTGAGTCCATCAAAGGTTAACTTTGTTGGCTTTTGCCCTGCTGTTCAGACTTGAGCTTGCCTTAATTTGGAAGATGATTGTAGCTCTCAGTCGTGCTGAAGCTGATGGAGCAACAGGAAAGTATATCTACCAGAAGAGGGAAAGGAAATCAGCTTCATGAATAATGATTCTTAAAGAAACCTCTTCTGAAGCAGGTGTTGACCCCTGCAAAGGAGACTCCCTCGCCTAGATGAAATATGAAATGTCCTGGAAATCAGTGAATGAGGAGGAAGAGCTGCAATCAGTGTCCTGCTGGGCGGATGATCTCCCCTCATCAGCACCATGGGGGAAAGAATCATTAAGAAAAGGTTATATCAAAGTGGAAGGCCTGATTCCAATCCCATTTATGACAATTTACCCAGGGGCCTCGTCCTGATTGACACTAGTGTAGCTGAGAGAAAAATTAAGTTCTGGAGCCATGGGTTAAGGTGCTGTTTCACAAATGGAAATAAAATAACTTACTTGTGGAAGTGACATGTTCTCCCTTTTCTGTCAATGGCCTAGGACAGCAGTGCCCAACCTTATAACACAGGAGGGTCACATAAACTTAAGCACCACCTTGTGTGCGCCAAACAGATTCTGCATAGTTTAATAAGATTTAAACTCATCTGTATTGATTTTTATTTGAAGTTCAGCTTGTTTCATATGTATTTTGAAAGGTTGTCTCTATGTACAGTATTGTCTGTTTACACACTTGTGTAAACTAAAATGATGTAAACTTAATGACAGAGTGCTCATGAATCAGACGTTAGTATATTGTGTCGAAGCAGGCGATGGGCCTTGTGAAATGCTCTTATGGGCCGTGTATGGCCCATGGGCTGTAGGTTGGGCACCCTAGCATAGGAAATGAAGATCACAAAATGTTAGTTAAATTGGAAAGGTTCTAAGCTTAATCCCTGGATTTTACATTGCTCTAAGCCTGTTCTTTGGATTGGGTGTGAAATAAAAAAGCTCCATTCAGAAATGTCAGTACAAGGGAAATTGTATCCTGGGATTAATGAACTGTCCTTTTAGGCAGCACTATTAAACACTGAGTATTCCTGGGTGACACAGATTCGTATTTTCATTGTAACAGCATTTCTAAAAAACCCTCACGATCAATTAGCTGTCCTGTTCAATTAGAAAAGGAAGATATCACCTTCCTTCCCACCACTGAAGGTGTCCTTGTATATAAGTGAGCTGCAGTACCTCTTAGATGGTCCCTAACTATGGCCCAGTGCCACCTCAGCAAATCAGGGATCTATCTTTGCCCAGGAAAAGCTCTGCTATCTTTTACCTAATAAACTTCATTTGTTTCCAAACACAGAAAGGAGCATTTGTGGCTCTTCATTATCAAGTGGCTGCTCGAGCCTAGGCTATGTTGACAAAGAAAAGCAGCATGATGGATTAAATCCAGGATGAAAATGAAATGAACCCGCCTGAATGGAGCTAGTCAGCAATTGATCAGTTTCCCCAACATGTGGATCACTTTCTGAGATAAAAAAAAAACCATTTTTTCCTTAAAATGCCCCCAAACACTTAGGGTTAAATCATTCAACATTATTTCCAGGTACTGTAATAATCACAGGCACCATGTCCCATTAATTTACAATTTAGAGATGTTAAAGAAATTAAAAGCATATATCATAGTAAGTGGGGCCACCCACAGTCCAGCATCTTCTGCTTATATCAATAATCTGAGTCCCAGATAGGTCTTTTTCTGTAAAATTATAGCTATCTTCTCAACTTGACTGATTAGTACGTTTCACTGTAAATAGCCTTGGGAGCATTAGATTATTTTATAATCGTATTGGATAATATTGTTTGTTTGTATCAATTTTAAATTTGCATAGTTGTGGGAAATTATAGTGGGTCAGACAATAATTATTTAATGACAGTAGAGATTGAGATTTAAAAAGTTAGCATTTTAATTGTTAAATTCTCAACATCACATGTCAAAACATACAAAATAAATATCCTTAGATGAAACTCTAATTTCTCAAGCAGCATTTCCTTATTTTGCCTATCTGTAAATTTCTGTTGTAGATGGAAATATTTTTAATTGGTTTGTGTGTATGGTGAAATAAATCTTTACCGGCATTTACCAGAAAAAAATCTGATCTTTCCAAGCCTAACTATATGTAACACAAATGATAAACCCCCTTTCTCTCTCGATACACACACATCTTCCTGGAATGTTCTGCCTTAGAGTCACAAGACATGATGCCATCATGTTATAGTTATTTAGTAGGTAATGCCACTAGGCTAAAAAGGCATAGAGGTGTTCAGGAGCTTGAATTGTCTAATCTAAAGGAGGACACATGGGCATCTTCTGTTTTAAAAGAAATTGTCTTGACAAGCTCATTGTGTTACTTGCAAATCTATTTCATGGGTGCAGTGATACCTTTGAGAAGCTCCACTAACTTTGCCATACAGCCAAAAGAACCATTCCTCTGGCTTTCTCATGTACTCTCCTATTCAAAGAACCACTGGCGGAGGGATGATGACTTTGAATCACAGCAGGAACTGCTCAATTTGCCTCATAGGCCACACTAACGTAAACAATTGCTTTCAAGATGACATTCGGATCTAAGAACAATGAAACTGGCCATGACATCCCAGCTCTCTCTGCTCCTGTAAATTATTTGATGGGAGGTCACATCTTGGAGTGTTTCACTAAGAACCAGGTGCTTTGTGTAGCTTTGTGCCTGCTCCAAAGTACCCTCCCAGGTGGAGCCCGTAAACAATTTATTATAGGAGTGTACAATGAAGTACAGAATGGTGCTTGAGCACCCATTTGTCAAAATGGATATGGAGGGACCAGAGCAAAAAATGCAGAGTGATGTAAAAATGGTTTTGCTCTGTAAAATAAATATACTGTGGCAACGTCTGAGCTGTTCAGGTTACTAGAGTACCATACTGTTGACTGAAGGCTGAATTTCTTCTCAGACCTCAGCAAAAGAGGAAGTCAGGATTAAATTTAGAATTTGAGAACATTTCAGAACTTGAATACAAATGCTAATCTTTGAGTACATCAAAGATTATTTGAGTGATCACTGATCTATTCTAAAAAGGAAACTCTTGCAATGGAGTTTCTTTAGATAGCATATCTATCCTTTAAAAAAAAAAGTATTTTTGAAAATTTTTCTTTTTACAGCCCTTAGCCAACAACAAATATGAAATCTCTTCCTTTTTTACTTTTACTATATGGATCATTCGTCCTGGTTCAGCATAGGTACCATTCAGAATTATACTGCATTTGGCATAACTGTATAGGATATATATACAGAATTTTTTAAGGAACAAGATGATAATATCTAGTACTTATAAAGCATTCATCATCAGTAGATCTCACAAAGGAGGTAAATATGTTCGATATTTTACAGTGGAGAAACTGAGGCACAGAGAGATGACAGAGCCAGGAATAGAGTCCTACCTGTTTTGGTTTTGCACATCCAATTCCCAGTTGTTTCAAATAACTTTGAAAATCTCAGCCTTTGTGTATTTGTGAATTTATAGTGGGCACAAGTAAACCTTTCAGATTTGGCAAGATTGGGTCTAGGAGGCAGTCTTCAGATCTGGTTCTGGCTTGATTGAGACTGAGATTTGATTTCACTGACCAATTAGGGCCAGGTCTCATGTCCATAGTCAGCTACGATGCTGCTAAAATCTTGCAAGATAGTCAAATGAAACCTGGTGAGAACAGCTCCTCTCATGAGGAATCAGCCACACTTGAACCAGAAAAGCACAAGGATCACAAGTGTGTCTGGCCATGACACAGTCTGCATAAAAGGAAAATGAGAGTGTTGAGAAGCTGCTTCTTTTGGCATCTGCTTGAGGATCATACCCAACAGATTTAGGTAACTGGTGCTGCTAAACTTTTATATGAGACTGCAGTTTTCCATGCATGTGAATGGTGCAGAAACTTAGTGGGCGGAAGCGGATAGTGCACTAGACTGGGATCCGAGAGAGATGAGTTATAGTCTTGGCTCTGTCAATGTTGTGCTTGGTGATTTTGTGCAGGTCACTTCCTGTCTCTGTACCTCAGTTTCCCCATATGTAAAAGATAGGACCTGCATTTTAAAGTGCTTTCAGATCTCTGGATTAAAAGTGCTCTGTAAGAGCGAGGCAGTGGTGTAGATGTGTTGCCTTGATGGAATCAGTACCTATTGTGGCCAGTCATGTAGCTGAAATTAGCCAAAAAAGATATACCCTGGCTTCACAATGTTTCACTTACAAACATTTGTAAACGTCTTGCCATTTATCTGGGGTTTATGATCACAGCAGTCTGAAGAGATGTATTTTTAAAATTTCCCCCTTTTTTCTTTTACATTTCAAACGTTTGACATTTCAAATTCAAAGTGTTTCAACCAGATGGTAAAATAAATGGAAATAGTTTCATGAAAATTGTATCAAGAATGTTCCCAATTTTTTGTATTTGAAATTTTCAAATTTGAAATTTTGAAATAGTAACACTAAAAAAAGCCCAACAATCCAAACAAAAACTCCAACCTGCTCTTCATATCTATCTTTCTGTCGGCCTATCTGTCTGTCGTCTTCTTATGCCCTCAGGAAAAAACAAGCAAACATATTTAAATCTCCAACGATTTGGATGATTTCCAGTGGGAGAGAATAGAGGCCCTGCAGAGGAAACCATCAGATGATGCCTAGAGGGCTGTTAGATAACTTCAGAGAGTCTCAATGATACATGATGTACCCAAATGCAAACACAATGGAGTTGGCAGCCTGGTAAGCATCTGTGTCAAGTGCTGTATGAGAACATAATTGTTCCATCCACCTGTTGCACTTGTACTGCTCTGGATGTTAAATGATAGCAGCTGCTTTCTTTCTCTGCTCTGTTTATCTCCCTTTACCTTATGGGGGATTCTGGGATTAGAGAAGGGAAAGATCACTGAGGCTTGGCAATGCAAAATTGTTCCCTACATTCATTAATTAGTGGTTTCTCCAATCCAGTTTTAAATTTCCGACAGTCCTAATAGATCTTACTCTCAGTAAGTTTTTCCTGATACTCATCCTAAATGTTCCCTTGCTTAGTTCCATCTCATTACTCCTAATTAGAGTTGGTTGAAAAATCAGAATTTTTTTTTGCGATAATTCCATGACATATTTCAACCAGTTCTACTGGTTTGTTTGAACATCCCCTACCCCGATAAAATTCAATTAAAATTTTCCTTTAAATTATAATTTTGGATGAATTATTTTATCCTCCCCCCACCCCCGAAAATGTTGCCTGCGTAAGTCAAATTGTTATTGGCCAATGTAGCCTTTCAATCCTCTCCCAGCATTACATAGGAAGTGCTTAACTTTCACTTTCAGAATAATTTACAGGACACCTCGAAGCCAGAGCCAGTTCATTCCCTTTCTTCCTTTTCTTTCCTCCCATTTTCTTTCTCTACTGCTTGATCTCTTTTTAGTGAAATGCATCATTTACCTCACAAAATATTCCCGGCCAGATCTTATCACTGTGCTAAAATCAGAGCACATGTGTGCCCCGGCATGGAAAGTGGTGGGCAAACCTGGAAATTATACTCCAACATGAGTGTTGGAAGTGGAGTAATAGTCCTCCCTGGCCCCCAGGAGAAGCTGCAGAGTGGCCTTTAAACAGCAATCTGAGGGTGTGGCTATGGTGTGCACATCAGTACATAAATACATTAGCAGGACGACTGAGGGGACAATATAAAAGGTGTCTGAAAATATGGCTGATAGCAGGACCCCAAGACAAGATGTGTGTTGCAATCCAGCAATAACTAGAGAAATCTCCATATGTAGGTAGCTGACTAGAGAAATAATTCACAAATGTTACTGCTTGTAGGAGCTAGCAGAATGTGCTGCATTTAAAAGGAGTGGAAAGCCACCTTATGTAGACTTCAACTATTTTTGAATTCTTACTGTGTCACATGCAGAAACCAGGACAATTTAGGGCCAGGATCTGAAGTGAACAGTAGGTTCATAGTACTAGGAGAATGTCCTATCTGTAGTTACCATGCAACACACCACAGTGGTCATGTTTACCCTTTCCTAACCTTTGTCAGCTATCCTAACCCAATGGAGAAACTTTCTCCTGCCCCTTTTCCGGGAAAGTTCCATAGAGAGCAGTTGGCATTGATGGCTCAGAGAAAGCTGTAGCAGCTGTTCTTGTTTTGACTCTGCATTGTCACAGGTTCACTTCTGGCAGAAATTCAGTAGAAATGTTAAGGATCTTCCAATGCTGCTCCTAATACTCTTTAGTAAAAATCGGCATGCTAGAGTGTAAACATTCTTTACTTTGGCCACTAGTTGGCTTTGGTTTTTTGTTTCTCTTTTTACCCTAAAGGTTGAAAGATTTTGAAGCCAGAAAGTTCACAGTGATGCACCAATCTGTGTTACATTCAGT
Organism: Gopherus flavomarginatus; assembly: GCF_025201925.1. Classification (NCBI taxonomy): domain Eukaryota; kingdom Metazoa; phylum Chordata; order Testudines; family Testudinidae; genus Gopherus; species Gopherus flavomarginatus. The sequence continues at coordinate 16,448,115 of NC_066626.1, read as the reverse complement.
TTGCAAGATGATAAAAGGTGACTAAGCATACTGCTTGAGTAGTTGTTTTCTTACTATTTCTAAAGTTGTTCCATCTTCTCAGAAAGCTAAATCTGTAGTCGACTGGGGTCTCTTGGTCTATCTCATGCTGAAATATTTAATATACATAGGCCCAGATCCTCAAAGGCACCTGACTCCCATTCAAATCAATGGGTTCATTTGTCACCTTTCACCAATATCAGTTTTCTTCATAACCTATTATCCTCCCTGAGATTTTCAAAAGTGCCTAGTGATTTTTGTTGATCTCTTCTTTTTCCAGGGTACACCTTTATATTCTCTGGTTTTGAGAGGGTGAGTGGTTAGCATCAATATCCCAAAAAGTGAGAGACCCCAAAATCTCTTTTAAACGCTTGGCCAATTTTTTTATTCAATAAACAGTCTAAAGAGTGTGTTTGGTTTTTGTGGGTTTTTTTTAATACTTCATTTGTTTGAAATGAGTTGCTTCTTTGGTAACGGAATATCCCTGTGAAATCAGAAGGTAATTTTTGCATTGTGTAGTTGATCATGTTGATCTGCAGGGAGACAGGTACAGGATGGCTGTAAATTGAGACAGGATTGGAAATATCGTTCATTAAGTTGTGTATCTCCCTACTAACCTCACCAAACACTGGCCTCCTCCTTGTTCTTCCTCACAGCCTTGTTTTCATAAGAATCTTCGCCTTTTAAACCCCACCCTATGAAACATCTTCCCTGTTGTCAATAACCTAGTCCCAGATTTGGACCTTAGCGTCCAAAATATGGGGGTTAGCATGAAAACCTCCAAGCTTAGTTACCAGCTTGGACCTGGTACTGCTGCCACCACCCAAAAAATTAGAGTGTTTTGGGGCACTCTGGTCCCCCCAAAAACCTTCCCTGGGGACCCCAAGACCCAAATCCCTTGAGTCTCACAACAAAGGGAAATAAACCTTTTCCCTTCCCCCCTCCAGGTGTTCCTGGAGAGATACACAGAAACAACCTCTGTGAATCTAAACAGAGGGATTCCACCCTCCCCATTCCCAGCCTGGAGAACAGAATTACTGAGAGTCAATCTCTCTTCCCCTCTCACCCAGAGGGAATGCAAAGTCAGGCTAGTACATCTAACACACACAGGTTTTCCCCTGACTTCTTCCTCCCACCAATTCCATGGTGAGTACAGACTCAATTTCCCTGGAGTTCCCCACTAAAGAAAAACTTCAACAGGTCTTAAAAAGAAAGCTTTATATAAAAAGAAAGAAAAATACATAAAAATGGTCTCTCTGTATTAAGGTGACAAATACAGGGTCAATTGCTTAAAAGAATATTGAATAAACAGCCTTATTCAAAAAGAATACAATTTAAAGCACTCCAGCAACTATAGACATGTAAATACAAAAGAAAAAAACCATATAACTCACTATCTGATCTCTTTGTACTTACAACTGGGAAACAGAAGATTAGAAAGCAGGAAATAGAAAAATCCTTCTCATAGCTGAGAGAGAGGCAGACAGAAAACAAAGAACTCGGACACAAACTTCCCTCCACCCAGAGTTGAAAAAATCCTGTTTCCTGATTGGTCCTCTGGTCAGGTGCTTCAGGTTACTTTTTTTTCAGGTGAAAGAGACATTAACCCTTAGCTATCTGTTTATGACACCTGTAGCAACTTTCTCCTCAGAAATTCATCTCTTTTCAATTCTTGGCTGAAAAACTCTTTCCTGCATTGCTTGCACTGTTTCTCTTAACTGAGCTCGCCCTCTGCTGCTATTCATTGTCACATGTTTCTCTTTCCCCTCACCCTGAAGGACAAATACCCTTAAATTATGCTAATCTAACCACTGAGAGGCATAGAATGTAGATTTAAATGAAGGCACACAAATGTAATTTGAGCTTCTTAGTGCAAACAAATGGTACTTTAGCACATGTGTAACTTTAAGAATATGCTTAAATGCATTGCAGAATTGGGACCTTGAGGAAGGAATTCCACAGTACAGCAAATTGTGTGTGTGTGTGTATCTTATATATGTATAAATCTTCCTGCTAAGAAAATCGTATACTAATAATTATATTTATAATATGCCCTCCTCTCTCTCCAACAGTGTACACAGGGCACTGTGCTGTAGCACAATTAAACCACGTGTTTAATGTGTCAGACACAAAGAACCAGTAGAGAGGGTCCAATACAGAATAAAAATGGAGGGAGACATATAATAAATATGGAATTAGCAGTGATCGTACCAAAAACAGCTTTGGAGGGAAAATGTTTGCTGGTGATATTTAAAAATGAGGAGGAAAGGTGGATTTGAGACAGATGCCGAGGAATGAGTTCCACCTTATAGGGCCCACTACAAGAAGGGCACAAGAACCAGCCATTCTAATATATGACAGTGGGATCCCAAAAGGACAGGGTGTCTGTTGTGATAATTGGGCCTACAGATTTACCCTGATTGTGAGCCCAACTGTAAAAAGTGAGTGAGAGTTTATAAAATGTCATGATAATCTATAAACAATAAATGTAGGTGGGAAAAGGTACAAAAGGGAGACAATACGACTAGGTTAGCATTAGATCTTTTTCTCTGGCCTATACTTCAAGAACTGCATTAAGATCAAGTCTGGTAAACGAGAAGTGCGTGACTGAAAATCAATGAACCAAAATTGGTGCGTCAGACATTAAACCTAGTTAGTGGGAAAAACAATGATGGAATATTCCATCCATCACTCCCTTTGGAGGTCCTCAAAAAGCAACTTTGAGGGATAAAAATTAGCAAAGGCAACCACAGTGCTGGCTGACTGATAGACAAAAGACGGGGACGGGGTAAACTTTATCATTATACTGGCTCCCAGGACCCGAGACCTCCTTCATCCTAATCCTGAGAGATTTCCTGACCAGAGCGGGCCAGAGAGAGTGAGATTTAGAGATGACATCACTTCCGCTGGCTAAATCCTGAATGCTATCTGGGATGTGAGACTCTGTCAACCCTTCCCCCGCCCCCTACATGTTGTTTTCCTTCCCCACCGTATTTCTTTTCTTTCCTATCCCTCTCTTTTGCCTTCTGTTTAATAGAAGTCTGGCTTAACTAGCGGCCAACAGTGCCTATTTTGCAACACAGGAAGAGACGACTAAATGCAATGCTCTAAACAGCCCAGTCTGGTACAAGTTTGCCAGGTCTTGGAGTGACTGATAAGATGCTATGCTCTGCCTCTGTATTTCCCATCAGTGAGGTTGCAGGTGAAAGTCAACACCTGAGACAGAAGCTTCGTTTCCTATCTGTGCTGTTCTTTTCTCTTCCTCCTTGTTTTGTCTTCTAGGAAACAGGACTCAAGTTTAGCAACAGTAGCAGCTGCAGCCCATTTCAACTAACCACTTCTCTTTTTCCCCAAAAGGACAGTTATTGCCAACTTTAATGCATTCGAAGAGACTGGGAAGCAGGGGGTTTTCCTTCCCTTGCCCAGTTAAATGGAAAGGAAGTAAGGATGCTGTTAAACTGAAAGCCTTTACATTTCAAATACTTTAACTATTTCCCCTCCTTTTCTATATCTTCAATAAAAGGTTACAAAGATTATTAATTATGTGTTTGCCATGCAGGCTGAGGTCTCTGTCAGGGCTGGCTCTAACTTTTTTGCCACTCCAAGAAAAAAAAAGAGCGCTGCCCCACGGAAACACCCCCCCCCCGGAGCACCGCCCCGCCCCACCGAAACACCCCCCGTGTGCCATGCCACCCCACCGAAACACCCCCCCGAGCGCTGTGCTGCCCCACCAAAACACCCTCCGAGCGCTGTGCTGCCCCACCAAAACACCCCCCCGAGCGCTGTGCTGCCCCACTGAAACACCCCCCCGAGCACTGTGCTGCCCCACCAAAACACCCCCCGAGCGCTGTGCCGCCCCACCGAAACACCCCCCAAGCGCTGCACTGCCCCACCGAAACACCCCCCCCAAGTGTTGTGCCGTCCTGCCAAAACATCCCCCGAGCGCTGTGCCACCCCACCGAAATACACCCGAGCGCTGTGCCGCCCCACCGAAACACTCCCCGAGCGCTGTGCTGCCCCACCAAAACACCCCCCGAGCGCTGCGCCATCCCACCGAAACACTCCCCAAAGAGCTGTGCCGCCCCACCAAAACACCCCCCCAAGTGTTGTGCCGTCCTGCCAAAACATCTCCCGAGCGCTGTGCCACCCCACCGAAATACACCCGAGCGCTGTGCCGCCCCACCGAAACACCCCCCGAGCGCTGTGCCGCCCCACCGAAACACCCCCCGAGCGCTGTGCCGCCCCACCGAAACACCCCCCGAGCGCTGCACTGCCCCACCGAAACAACTCCCGAGCGCTGTGCCATCCCACCGAAACACTCCCCAAAGAGCTGTGCCGCCCCACCGAAACACCCCCCCCAAGTGTTGTGCCGTCCTGCCGAAACACCCCCACGAGTGCTGTGCCACCCCATCGAAACACCCCCCAAGTGCTGTGCCGCCCCACCGAAACACCCCCCAAGTGCTGTGCCGCCCCACCGAAACACTCCCCGAGTGCTGTGCCACCCTGCCGAAACACCCCCCAAGTGCTGTGCCGCCCCACCAAAACACCCCCCGAGTGCTGTGCCGCCCCACCAAAACTCCCCCCGAGCGCTGCGCCACCCCACTGAAACACCCCCCCGAGCGCTGCGCCACCCCACTGAAACACCCCCCCAAGTGCTGTGCCGCCCCACCGAAACACCCCCCGAGTGCTGTGCCGTCCCACCAAAACAACCCCCGAGTGTTGTGCCATCCTGCTGAAACACCCTATCAAGCGCTGCGCCGCCCCACTGAAACACCCTCCAAGCCCTGTGCCATCCCACCCAAACACTCCCCAGAGCGCTGTGCTGCCCCACCGAAACACCCCCCAAGTGCTGAGCCGCCCCCCCGAAACACCCCCCCGAGTGTTGTGCCGTCCTGCCAAAACATCCCCCGAGCGCTGTGCCACCCCACCGAAATACACCCGAGCGCTGTGCCGCTCCACCGAAACACCCCCTGAGCGCTGTGCCGCCCCACCGAAACACCCCCCGAGCGCTGTGCCGCCCCACCGAAACAGTCCCCAGAGTGCTGTGCCGCCCCACTGAAACACCCTCCTGAGCGCTGTGCCACCTCACCGAAACACTCCCCAGAGTGTTGTGCCGTCCTGCCGAAACACTCCCCCGAGCACCGCCCCACCGAAATGCCCCACCGAAACACCCCCCTGAGCGCCGCACCGCCAAAACACCCCCCAAGCGCTGTCCCGTCCCCCTGAAATACCCCCCGAGTGCCACCAGACCCCACCGAAACACCCCTCGAGCACCGTGCTGCGCTGCCTCGACGGAACACCCCCCCGAGCGCCACCCCGCAGAAACAGGCCCCCCAGCACCGCGCCGCCGAAACAAAATAGATAACAAAAAACCTCGAGCGCTGCCCTGCTGAACCAAAAAAAAACCAAACCCAGAGTGTCCCCTGCCCCTCCAAAATTGGCCGCCTCAAGCACGCTTGGTTGGCTGGTGCCTGGAGCCAGCCCTGGTCTTTGTACACCAAACCCCAAATGTTGCTTAAAACCGTTTAATGTCGGACAGTTGCGAGGTCACGTTAACACCTCTGAGCGTTTGGGCCCATTTACTCCATCTAAATAAATACAACAGGTCTCTGTACACAGACAATGGCCAGGACAAAACTCAAGAAGGAGGTGCTGAATATAACCGTGGCCTGCACCATGACTCACTTTCAATGCCAACTGGAGGTCAAATTCATGACTCAGGCTCCAGCTACATCAAAGATCAGATTCCGATCTACAGACCCAGAGCACAGCTGTGCTTTTCTGGGACAAGGCAGATCTCAGAACGCTCAGGACGAAGCATGTGAGAGCTGGAGGGAAAGCATTCGTTGTCAGGGGGACCTGGCTATGGAACAGTCTTCCAGAGGAGATCAGGTGAATCCAGAATCCGAACATCTTTAGGAAAAGCCTTTCCACTGTAACTGATGCTCACACTTAGAACACTGAGATAGGTCAAGTTACCACTTCAAAGGTGACATCATAAGATCCTGGGTATTCAAACCAGTGAGCAAACATTACCTTCTGAACAAGCTGAAAGCTGGAATAGCACTAAACAAGCCTGAATGTTACTATGGCTATTGCTAAGGCATGTGTTGCTATTGTGAAGTCATGATGGGATAAATAGGGAAAACTTTAGCCTGCATTCTGTTACTTCTTCCATCAGAGCAAAGGGAGCTATCTTTTAATAAGAGCTTTCTTCCTCATAGCACAGCTACTTCTTTGGCTTGATCTGGCAGTTTGGATAAAGGACCAATTTTATCCTGACCAAAGTCCTATTTAAGTCAATGGGAGTGACTTTCTTTTTCCAGGCCTGAATTTGACCTCTTTTCTTATGTTCCCAATATCACAGTCTCTCTTAACTTTTGGAAGATTGTTATTGCAAGATCAGAGAGGTCGTGATGGGCTGGGCGGGAGCAAAACCTGATTTAAGCAAAAATACCTTTTGGTATTTAGCAAAAATATTATAGAAAAATAGATGTGAAACATAGAGGTGGGGCTGGTAGTGCTGGGGATTATTAAGGTTCTCCCACATTTCCTATTATAAGGCCCTGCTTTCATCACTTATAATGCTGCTAAACTTTAATCATTTGGGATGAAATTTTCTAAGCCAGCTGTCTGCCTCTGGCTGATTTTTTTTTTTTTTTTTTTTAAATTTCAGCCATTTCCAAGGACCAAGGCAAGGGAAAAATACATGGCTTTGCCTATGTGAAAAAATTCTGGTGTCCTCTTCTTTGAACAGCTGTAGCACCCACATGCTGTGGAGCAGAGACTTGAAAGTTGGCAGGGAATGGCCTTCGTATCAGGGCTTGGGCCACCCTGTCATGATTGTGAAAATCTGCCCAAATTTGGCCAAATGATAAGGCTTTGAAAAAACTCAGTTCTGACATGCTCAGTAGAGACTTCTTCCATTTTAGCAGCTAAAATCTCTGGAAAAAGCAGCATGCCTCCACAGTCTCTAGTGCTAACCAGATGCCACATGCACCATTCTCTCAGAGTGACTGATAATGCTCCCTCCAGTCCACATTCCTGGCCACAGGAATGAAGCCAGACTTTTCCTGTAATTTTTGCTCCCAGCTGCTTTGGGCTGGGTTGTGGGGCTGGACACAGGAAGTGAGACTGGAGAGCCTGTCTCTCGATCTCCTGCTGGCACCCAGGCAGTGTGGAGGGGGAAGCCATCTGGGTCAAATGCGGCGGTGACAAAAGTGAGATGGGGGAAGGAAAGGAGTAGATTGGGACAAGAAGTCTGGTGAGATTAGAGGGCAGACAGAAACGGATTGGGACTCTGGGTAAGGAGAGGGGGACTGGGATCCCCTGAGGGGGAGGGAGGGAGGTTGGGACTTGGAGTGAGTGGGGACTGGGAGCTGGTGAGCGAAATAGGGGAGGAAGACTGGGTGCCTAGCAGGGCCGGTGCAAGGATATTTTGCGCCCTAGGCGAAACTTCCATCTTGTGCCCTCCCTCCCCCCGCCAAAAAATCACATAGATTCATAGATTCATAGATTCTAGGGTCAGAAGGGACCAATGTGATCATCTAGTCCGACCCCCTGCACAAAGCAGGCCACAGAACCCCACCCATCCAGTTCTATAACAAACTCCTAACCTATGCCTGAGTTACTGAAGTCTTCAAATTGTGGTTTGAAGACCTCAAGCTGCAGAGAATCCACCAGCAAGTGACCCACGCCCCACGCTGCAGGGGAAGGCGAAAAACCTCCAGGGCCTCTGCCAATCTGCCCTGGAGGAAAATTCCCTCCCGACCCCAAATATGGCGATCAGCTAAACCCTGAGCATGTGGGCAAGACTCACCAGCCAGCACTCAGGAAAAAATTCTCTGCAGTAACTCAGATCCCATCCCAGCCAACATCCCATCACCAACCACTGGGCATACTTATCTGGCGATAATCAAAGATCAGTTGCCAAAATTAGGCTCTCCCATCATACCATCCCTTCCATAAACTTATCAAGCTTAGTCTTAAAGCCAGATATGTCTTTTGCCCCCACTACTCCCCTTGGAAGGCTGTTCCAGAACTTCACATACATTATACACAATACACGGTCACAGAGTAACATGTTATAATTTAGAATTTATGTTTCCATGCTTTAAGTTTAGCAAATTTAGAAACAATTTCCTCCAAGTCAATGCTGTGAGCAATGTCATGTTCTAGTGACAAGGTAGATAGCCCAGCAAGTCTTTGTTGCAACATTGATATTCACATGTATGTTTTTATCAACTTGAGCTTCGAGAAGCTTCGCTCACCACTGGCCACAGAAACTGGGAGAGGCAAGAGGATGCGAAGAGCAATAACTGTGTCAGGGACACTATCTGTCAGCTGGGGGTCAGGGCTGTGGGGAGGATGGGGTCGGGGGTTTCCAGCTCAGAGAGACTGGGCTCGGAGCCGGGGGTCAGGGCTATGGGGGGGATGGGGTGAGGGGGTTTCCAGCTCAGAGGGACTGGGCTTGGAGCTGGGGGTCAGGGCTATGGGGGAGATGGGGTGAGGGGGTTTCCAGCTCAGAGGGACTAGGCTCGGAGCTGGGGGTCAGGGCTGTGGGGAGGATGAGGTGAGGGGGTTTCCAGCTCAGAGGGACTGGGCTCGTACCTGGGGGTCAGGGCTGTGGGAGGGATGGGGTCGAGGGGTTTTCCAGCTAAGAGGGACTGGGCTCGGAGCTGGGGGTCAGGGCTGTGGGGAGGATGGAGTGAGGGGGTTTCCAGCTCAGAGGGACTAAGCTCGGAGCTGGCGGTCAGGGCTGTGGGGGGCATGGGGTGAGGGGGTTTCCAGCTCAGAGGGACTGGGCTCGGAGCTGGGGGTCAGGGCTGTGGGGGGGATGGGGTGAGGGGGTTTCCAGCTCAGAGGGACTGGGCTCGGATCTGGGGGTCAGGGCTGTGGGGGGGATGGCGTGAGGGGGTTTCCAGCTCAGAAGGACTGGGCTCGGAGCTGGGGGTCAGGGCTGTCGGGGGGATGGGGTCGAGGGGTTTTCCAGCTCAGAGGGACTGGGCTCGGAGCTGGGGGTCAGGGCTGTGGGGAGGATGGGGTGAGGGGGTTTCCAGCTCAGAGGGACTGGGCTCGTACCTGGGGGTCAGGGCTGTGGGGGGGATGGGGTGAGGGGGTTTCTAGCTCAGAGAGACTGGGCTCGGAGCTGGGGGTCAGGGCTGTGGGGGGGATGGGGTGAGGGGGTTTCCAGCTCAGAAGGAGTGGGCTCAGATCTGGGGGTCAGGGCTGTGGGAGGGATGGCGTGAGGGGGTTTCCAGCTCAGAGAGACTGGGCTCGGAGCTGGGGGTCAGGGCTGTCGGGGGGATGGGGTCGAGCAGTTTTCCAGCTCAGAGGGACTGGGCTCGGAGCTGGGGGTCAGGGCTGTCGGGGGGATGGGGTCGAGCAGTTTTCCAGCTCAGAGGGACTGGGCTCGGAGCTGGGGGTCAGGGCTGTCGGGGGGATGGGGTCAGGGGGTTTCCAGCTCAGAGGGACTGGGCTCGGAGCTGGGGGTCAGGGCTGTCGGGGGGATGGGGTCAAGGGGTTTTCCAGCTCAGAGGGACTGGGCTCGGAGCTGGGGGTCAGGGCTGCCGGGGGGATGGGGTCGAGGGGTTTTCCAGCTCAGAGGGACTTGGCTCGGAGCTGGGGGTCAGGGCTGTCGGGGGGATGGGGTCGAGGGGGTTTCCAGCTCAGAAGGACTGGGCTCGGAGCTGGGGGTCAGGGCTGTCGGGGGGATGGGGTCAGGGGGGTGCCTGGGGGCACTGGGGCAGCTCAGCTCTGTAGGCTGCTGTTCTCTCCAGCCATCCAGGCACAAGGGGAGCAGGAGCAGGGACCAGCCAAGGACCAAGGGGGCAGGAGCACAGGCACCTGAGGCCAAGTTGTGGGGAAGCACTTGCTTACCTTGTCCAACGCATGAGCATCGGGGTCCTCTTTCTTCCTCCACTCCATCAGACCGCCGCTAAGGCTCTTTTCTTCTCCATGCCCCTCGCTGGGGCTGACGTGGAGGATGAGCCAGGGGCAGCCCCTGCTTTCCTCCAGAAGCCCTGGTGTCGCGCAGCCCTCGCAGGGCTTCTGCCACGTGCCCTAAGCAGAGCTGCGCAGCTCTGCCCAGCCGCCGGTGCCCCCACCAACAACGAGAAAAATGGCATTGACTGGAGCCCCTGCTCTGGGAGGGAGAGGGATTCTCAGCCTCTGCCTGCAGCCCAGGGATTCCCATGGGTCAGCACGCCGCGGGCAGCCCGAACCTCTGGGCTGCCGCGCCGGCGCCCTGACCCGGGGGGGCCCTGGGCTGCCGGCTGCCACGGCAGCACGCTGACCCAGGGGACCCCCTGGGCTGCTGGCTGCCGCGGCGGCGCCCTGACCCAGGGGACCCCCTGGGCTGCCAGCTGCCGCAGCTGCGCACTGACCCAGGGGACCCCCTGGGCTCCTGGCTGCCGCAGCGGCGCCCTGACCCGGGAGACACCCTGGGCTGCCGGCTGCCGCAGCGGCGCACTGACCCAGGGGACCCCCTGGGCTGCTGGCTGCCGCGGCGGCGGCCTGACCCGGGAGACACCCTGGGCTTCCGGCTGCCGCAGCGGCGCACTGACCCAGGGGACCCCCTGGGCTGCTGGCTGCCGCGGCGGCACCCTGACCCAGCAGCAGCGGCTCTCTGTCCCAGCAGCAGCGGCTGCTCAACCATTTAAAAAAAAATTGGGGGGGGCGCCGCTTTTTGATGCCCCCAAATCTTGGCGCCATAGGCAACCGCCTAGTCCGCCTAAATGGTTGCACCGGCCCTGGTGCCTAGGGTCTGGTGGGAACACCCAGATCTGACAAGGGGCTATGCGGGGAGCAAACTGGCGCAAGACGCCAGGATGGATGTGCAGGGGAGAGTGAAATTGGATGAAGAGCCTTTGGAAGGAGACTGGAACTGGGAGTCAGTAGGTTGGAGGGCAGAGACGGAGGAGCCAGGATGGGGGAACTGGGACTGGCTGAGCAAGAAGACTGGAATTGGATGTAAGGAGAGACTGGGAGTAGGGGGATAGGGATTCTGACAGCAAACATGGAGGGGGAGAGTAGGAGCAGCTGACAAAGAGACTGGGATGAAAAACCTGACTGGGGACCTGGACAAGGAGCTGGGGTCAGGAAGAGAAAGAACTGGGACAGTTTGGAGGGCATGGGGCAGAGGAGGGCACTCCCCTTCAGATCTGCAGTGGAATGCAAGAGTCCCCAGTTTCTCCATCCCTTTGCTGTCAGCAATTACCTGGGAAACCTAGTCGCACGTCACCTCCCTAACTTTCTGCTGCTACCCGTTATTGAATGAGGCAAGGGAATAGTGTGTGATCGTAGAATTAAAGATTGTATCAGAATGCATGTGCACCTGGGGGCCGAATTAAGGTTGCACAGACATTTGCTAACCTTTGAGTGCTTGACGTAGTTTTTTTTGTGTGTATGGATTTACGCTGAGGCCAGGTGTAAGTGAACGATTTCTTCAGCATTAAAGTTCCTCTTTAATATCGCCTGAGTGAGGGAAGAACGGTCTCAGTACAGGAATATTTCACACTCGTAAAACTTCACTCAGGGCAGTGTTGAAAAGAGAAACAATGTGAAATATGTAGCGGTTTTGAATTATAGATGTAGAAAGTCTGCCAAAACCACCAAATACATCTCACTTATCAGCTTAAATCATTAGAGCTGAATGGTTTTACACTCTCCAGGGAATGTACCGGAAACAGTGTTTAAATTTTAAAGATATCAGGTAATGTGTCCACATTTTCTATCTTCTTTTCTTTTATTTATTGACTGCTCTGTTAACACTGTGGATGGGTCAAATGGTACCTTAAAGCTCTGCCCATAAGAGCCTACTTGGTAGGATTAGTATGTTAATATGTAAAGTCTACAGACAACTATCTCCTCCTGGCAGATTGGGCATTTCAGATTAGCCAGGTGAAATTAACATATTTTGGGCTATATTCTGGTGCCCTTTAAATGGGTAAACTTCACAGCTTGGAAAAGGGCAGAAGGAGTCTCTTCCTTTCTACTTCGTGCAAATCACACCCCCACAGGGCAAAGTCTGCTGCTAACAGCCCTCACTGCAAGGTTAACCAGCTATTATACCCAGCAGTGCCCCACAGCCTCAGGTGGTACAAGGAACGAGACTGGTGGTGTGGCAAGCGCATACACCCTCGAATACCTTCCAGCATCTGGAAGTGCATAGAGCAGTCACTGTACTTTTCAGCAGCAAGTGGGAAGAGCATCTCCACTCAACTGCTGCAGGTGTACAACCACCACCCCCTACAGTGCTTCCAAGAGAAGCCAGGGCATGATTGACCCCTGTAACTCAGATGTTTCCACCTGTATGATGGGATCTTTATGACTTTCTGTTAGCAGTGATTTCACTTTGCTTTTGACAAGGAACAGACATGTATCTAGCCTTTGGCATCAGATAGAAAAGGAACACCATCAAAACTTGCTGAAAACAATAAAATCTTTGCCAACCACATAGTGATTTTGAAAGGGCTTTCCATGGAGATGGATCTAAGCTAGAAACTTTGGTTGGGGTTGTGAGGTTTCCCAAAACTTGAGGATGTTTGAATCCAGGATTTTGATGACAGACTGTACCAGAGTTTGCAGTTATTGAGGAAGTACATTTATGTAAAGAAAGCAGGCAAGAGAAGACATCACATCCCCATGTGTTTCATTCTGGGACAAAGGACCATGCATTAAAGGTTGCTGAAGTGGACAAGGATAAAAAATTTCACTGTCAGGATTCTCGGGGAGGGGGCAGGGGGGCATCATATTCACTTATACAACCGTAAGTGCTTTTACAAAAGACAAAGACATGTTTGCTTCTTCTTATTGCTCTTTATGGAAATAAAAATTGTTTGTTATCTAAGTTCGCCAAAGGGGTGTACTCTAGGCCTGGGGAGGGCAAACTGCAGCCCGTGGGCCGGATCCGTCAGGGCATTCAATCCGGCCTGCAGTGCAGTGGGGCTAAGACAGGGTCCCTGCCTGCCCTGGCCCCACGCTGCTCCCAGAAATGGCCAGTATCATATCCCTGCAGCCCCTGGAGGAGACGGGGGCAGAGGGAACAGGGAACCGTGGCCCATGGGAGCTTCGGGGGGTGGTGCCTGCAGGCGAGGGCAGCACGTGGCGGAGGATCCACTGCCGGACATGCTGGCCACTTCCTCGAGTCTAGGCACTCTCACTGAACCTTGCATGGGAATGGCAGAGGTGGGGCCAGATTGTGATCTCACTTGCACCAATTCCACACTGGCATTGGCTGGGTGGAATCACTCTTTCTTTACACTGGTGGAAGTGACATCAACATGAGGCCCCTGGTCTCCAGCTTGTTCAAATTATTGGCCTTAACGGGTCATATCTCCACATCTTAAGAGCACTGTAATCTGGACAACAGTTGTTGGCGAAATTTAGGATGTTTGACACCCTCCATCTCGTGAAGGGGCACCTCAAATGCTGAGGTGATAAAGGCGGGATGAAGAGAGGGAAAGGAGTGGGTTGGGGCAAGGAGTCTAGTGAGTCTAGAGAGAAACTGATTTTGACTTACTGGGTAAGGAAACGGGGACTGGGATCCCCTGAGGGGGAGGTAGGGAGGTTGGGACTTGGAGTGAGTGGGGATTGGGAGCTGGTGAGCGAAATAGGGGAGCGAGACTGGATGCCAGGGGGCTGGTGGGGAACACGGAGATCTGACAAGGAGCTATGCGGGGAGCAAACAGGCGCAAGACGCCAGGGTGGATGTGCAGGGGAGAGTGAAATTGGATGAAGAGCCTTTGGGAGGAGACTGGAACTGGGAGTAACTAGGAGGGAGAGCAGAGATGTAGGAGCTGAGAGGAGGGAACTAGGACTGGCTGAGCACCTTTAATACAGAACCGATGTGGTCATACTACACAGGCAATGAAGAATCAGGGTGTCTTCGGGAGTCCTCACCGAACCCTGGAGTAGCATAGAGTCCAACTCCACCGAGTGCCCCTGCAGCCTCTGGGGTGCAGCGACTCTGGTGACTGTTTCGAACCCAACCACCCCCCTCGGGGCAGAGCTGATCCAGCAGCCACGTGGACTAACGCAGCTCTGAGGCTTCAGGAGAGGTTCCATTGTTGCTCCCTGTCCTGATGGAGCATTAATCTTCTCTCCTCATGACTCTTGTTCTTGCCAGCCATGGGCATCAAGATACAGCCCTCAAGGCTGGACTGGCACTTTGCAATCCACTCTGAGTTAAGGGACCACATGCAGTGCTTTGCCCAGGATCAGAGGTTTCACAGTTCGGTCACTACTTCCTCCTTGCTCTGTGGAGCAGGTAATCTGCCCCAGCCCTTTTCCACATGCAGTTTACTTCCCTCTCCACACTAGTTTAGCTGTAGTACCTGGGGCTGCGGTAGGTGCAGTCAAAGCTCTCTGCCAACCTGGGTTTGCCCTGCATGGTGATCCATAATCCATGCTTCTGTTTTTCTGAATTTAATGTTTGCATTTGTTTTGGAACTTATTTTTAGCAATGTTTGAGTTTTATGTAGATGTCCAAAACTCTGGGGTTTGGGAGGCTTCCTCCTTGTATATATGGTCAATTAATGAGCAACACATTGGTGTGCTTTAGACATTACATCACTGTAGTCCTCTTTACTGCTGCGTGTAGACAAGCCCTTAGGTGCAAGTAACCATTTCCAGTGTCTTTCTGGTGTTATTTCATGTTTGTTTTTAATCAGAGGTGTTTCACTGGAGTTTATCTGTTAAACCAGGGGTCAGCAACCTTTCAGAAGTGGTGTGCCGAGTCTTCATTTATTCACTCTAATTTAAGGTTTCATGTGCCAGTAATACATCTTAACATTTTTAGAAGGTCTCTTTCTATAAGTCTATAATATATAACTAAACTATTGTTGTATGTAAAGTAAATAAGGTTTTTTAAATGTTTAAGAAGCTTCATTTAAAATTAAATTAAAATGCAGAGGCCCCAGACCGGTGGCTAAGACAAGGGCAGTGAGAGTGCCATTGAAAATCAGCTGGTATGCCGCCTTTGGCACCCATGCCATAGGTTGCCTACCCCTGTGTTAAACCCTAAAATCAGAATCTCTACCCATAATGCACATAGGCTGCACGGCAGTGTGTGTGGGGGTGGGGGGCAAGGATTGCACCCCATCACTCTGCATGGGAAGGCATGTAGGCTAGTTTGTCATTAAACCCTTAATGAATAGGATAGCTGAGTAATGTATGAGTTTCTAGTGCCTTCTGGTTTGGATTTGAGGTTAAAAGTTGCACAGCTTGTGAATGAGTCGGCCTGATTATTTGCCACACTTGTTGAATGTTAAATTCTGAGTTGATGCATGGAGTGTATTCGTTCGTTGTGCTTTCCCTCCTCCCCTCACCCCCTTTAATGTGCCTAAATGAACTGTTTTGTAAAATGCACAATGTGTTTTCCTTCTGCTTCTGCCCAGTCTAGGAATAAATTAGAGCCTAAATTTGAGAACATGACATCTGTCACTAGTTGTAAGGGGCCCCTTGAAGAATCTTTCCTTGGCAAACCGTAATTGCTGATAACTGCTTATTTTATGCAAATTTTGGCACGTGTGGGACTGTTAATGTGGTGATGTGCTCACTGAATTTGTACAGCTGCTATTGGTAGGCCAACCTTGCAAATGAAACTATGCATTATAATGGACTACAGCAATGTGAGATTTTAAAACATAATTAATTTAGATCTCTGTTAATTATCCAGATGACGTTGAAGGAAACAGGCATTTTTTGAGATTTAATGCTTAAAGTAGTCAATTAGTATTTTTTATAGTAGGCAAAAATAGATCAGTGTTGTTATACGAGAACCATGTCCCGTGCAATGTATACACTGTTAACTTGTGAATGTCTGTTTTCTCTATCAACCAAGGTATGACCCAACCAGAACTTAATGCATCATAAGGCACTTTGGGACTCATTACAACGTGTGAAGCATATGTTTAATGGTACCTTTCTACTAATAGAAATTATGATTCTTGACTGTACATAGATGGGTCACCAAAACAATAAAGCTGAATGATTCTCTTCCTGGTTAGTATTGCATCCTTGCTCCGAAAAGCAAAGCTTTACTGGGCTTGGTTGAAAGAAAGTTGATCCTAGGTTGCTGATGCTTTTATGGGGTAGGCACTTAACATACCTCTGTCCATTTTGTAACAGATGTGTGGCATGGCAAAGTACTTCTAGAAATTGGCATGATGCAAAGAAACAGGGACCCGGTGAAGAAGAGAGAGGTCCGGCCTTATGAGTTTCTGGAATTGCTGGTTCTGTAAGTTTTATTTCTTTGCTTATATTACTGAGACTAATCAAATCATTATTTAGTATTTGTATTGCAATAGGGGCTAGAGGCTCCAAATGAGAGGCAGGCCCTATTGTGCTAGACACTGTACACAGACATAGTAAGAGAGAATTTTTCCATGGTCTTTAAAGGTAGCAGGAGTTGGTTTCCCTGAAATAACTGTCGTAAATCCAAGGGAATCAAGGATAATATAAATCAGTAGATTAGTCTACATCAGTAGCCGTGTAATCTGCTGCTATCTACATAATGACAGTAACTTGTCGCTATGCTGCTCAATCAGGATTACCACCAGTTCAGAAAATAAAATGCAGTATTTTATTACTGCAGTTGATTTTGGCAAGGAAAATATCAGTGGTTGCATCTGTTTATCCTCTTTAGTTTATCTGTTTGCAGTCAGGCGCCTCCTAAACTATAGATTTTAGTTGCTGAAGGAGAAATCAGACACCTGCTTTGCTGAGGTTGTGGCCTACCAATAATGACAAGGGTTATTTTCCAGGTGTGTGTTTTTGAATGCTGCCTTGGATACCCAAAGAGCAACATTTTCAGAAAGCGGGTGCCCAGCGCTTGCTGAAAATCAGCTCCCTTTTTCGCAGATTGGTTGGGCGCCCAAATGCTTGACAACCCTAAATTGTTAGACACTTTTGAAAATCTCAGTATGAGTCAGCATGAAAAAGCATTGCAAGGTCCCAGCAGGGTTTTCTTATTTCTTTGTACTACCAACTGTATAGCTAGGTACTGTACAAACATACGATGAGGCACTGGTCTCATACATCAAATAAATACACAAAAGGCGGGAAGGAAAATGGGGTGAAGCAACTTGGCCAAGGTCGCAAAGAACGATAGTGACAGAGCCAGGAATAGAATTCAAGTTTCCTAACTCTCAGTCTAATGATTTGTCCCATGCTGCCTCTCATGTATGTGGCAGCTCCCTTATTTGTTGAGGCACTTAGAGATGGTATTGCACAACACATCACACATTTAGTCAGGGAATTACCCATGTCTCCCAGACTTGATCATCATTCTGCCTGCACTTCTTTGCAGGCTTGTGCCTCTGACTCTCTGACTTCAGCGCTTACCCAGTGAACTCGAAGGAAGGTGCAGGTCTTATCATTGCACCATCGTATGCGTTGTATTTCTTGCAATATCTCTGGGCTTCTTTTGAGGCAAGATGCACATAGTTTGAATGGTGTCCTTGTCAAATAAAACAGCAACGGTTATATCAGGGGCATCCTAGTGAACTTAGCTAATGAACTGATGAGCGCCATAAATCAAGTAGTTTGAATAACAATAAAGGAGAGGCACTCTACTTAAAATCTTAGAGAGAGAAATCTCCTGAAAGCTGAATTTTTGCTGAAGCCAACTGAATACAAGATAGAGTAAATTTTGCCGTCGTTCTCCAACAACCTGTTTGGGCAGGGCAAATATTACCTGAGTAGGGCACATTTGCTACATAAGGGTCCTTACTATATACTGAGAGGATTCTGCAGTAGATATGGGGTACTTGACAGGAAAAGACCTCTTACATAAATGTGTGAGGAGATTTTAGAGATAAGCAGTTATATAAAGGGATTATTTCACCTGCTTGATGTAAGAAGAGTTTTGGGTTTTCTGATAATGAGATTGTCTTGTTCTCATCTATCCTTCTGTCCCGCAACTCTGTAGTATCTAAACTAGCACCTGAAGGCCCGAAGCATTCACTCAAGACAAGGGGAACACTTAATCATTGCTACCAAGTACTTAGCAGGTTTCACAAAGGGATTAGGTATTTGTAATGGATATCCAGATTTATAGCTGTAAAATTAAAAAAAAATTAGGGGGATAATAACTCTCATACTTCAGGGAAAAAGCTAGCCTTTAATTAATGGCAATCAGAATGAAACTTTCCCTGGGGGCAGCTTATTACATTACTGCCTTCTGCAGGGTTTCTGACTTTGTTCTGAAGCCTTTGATGCTGGCTGCTGTTGGCTGCTGGACTTGATGGACATTCGGCCTGATCCATTCATGTTTGCACCCAAGGACCTTGAATTGTTGCTTTTAGGCCACACTAAGGGCTTGTCTACATGGAAAATCTATACTGGTATCAACTAAGGTGTGACTGTAAACCGATATACACCTCTACCCCGATATCACGCTGTCCTCGGGAGCCAAAAAATCTTACTGCATTATAGGTGAAACCGCATTATATCGAACTTGCTTTGATCCTCCGGAGTACGCAGTCCCGCCGCCCCGGAGCACTGCTTTACCGCGTTATATCCAAATTCGTATTATATCGGGTCGCGTTATATCGAGGTAGAGGTGTAGTTGTACCAGTATAGCTACCCACGTGCACACTCTTATTTCAGTCGCTTTCTTTTGGTTTAGCTGAAATTCTTTGGGAAGAGGTTTAATCTAAACTAAAAAAAGGCACTCTTATAAACCGCATCTATACACTCTTATTTCAGTATGCCGGTCTATTGATTTAATTATACCAGTATAACTGGTGAAACTTTCCTGTGTAGACAAGCCATAGAGAAACTTGAGAATCCAGAACACTAACGAGTACTTCCATTAGCAAAGGGCTGGCAAGCATTTTGAGTATTAACATGCAAATGACCATGTCTTCTCTGTGCTGCAGAGCATCCTAGATCTTACTAAAGACCTAGTCCTGTTTCCATTAGTGTGTTCAGTGGGAATACTCATGAAGGCAGAGCAGGCAATGACCATAAGTGTTCAGTTTCATGTCTACATTGATGCACATAATTATTTAGAAATGATTGCAGCTCTGTAGACATTTCCTGTAGTCTAAGGCAATATTAAATGTATCATCTACTTAACAATGGCTGTACATGCGAAGCTACTACAAATGTGTACGTGACTGAGTACTTCTTATGCATGTACATCTGAAAATGTGTTTACATGAAAGCTGTAAAATTATGAGCCCATATAAATTATTATCAAATGTGGCCTTCAAAGCCAAAGCTTTTATTAGTGTTACTTGCACATTTTCTTTATTGGTAACCCTCAGCTTACCCTTTGCCTTATAGCAAAACAATAACTGAAAGAAAGCGAGAGAGAAAAGTTAGTTTACTGGGTGGATATAGTCAAGATCTATTACCTAGAAACACAGGTCAGAGAATCAAGCTCTAATGTTAAAAGTTATTAGGGTTCTAATACTAATGGCTCATCAGTGCTGATGGGTTTAAAATGGGATGGCAGGAGACAGCTGGATTTCTGCAAGTAGAGCTCAGAATGTAATCCAGTTGACAGGGTGTTAGGCTATGGGAAAAGGAGACTATTCCCATCAACAAGTTCATTGGATGAGGAGTTGGGAAATGAAGATGCTTTGTAATAGTGGTTTCCCACCTCAGTGAGGAGATTCTTCAAACACTTTTTTGACGGAACTTAGCTTGAGAAGAGAAAGCGTGAAACGGTTATAACAAAGTGCACTGAATTTGTTTCTCTGTTGGTGGGAAGCATCTTGGCTCCCTATACAGTTGGCTCTCCAAGTCCCTGGTATCCTCTCATCCCCTGTCCTCTGAAGTCCTTAGGAGCCTAGGGAGCATATGCACGAAGGTTGGCTGGGGAGCATATTCAGTTCTATATGGATTCTTCAACTGTGCAAATCACCATAGTGTTTTGAGTGCCTTCAGTTAATACATTAAGTGACGTGATTAGCACCTTCACATGGAGCCCAGGGCAGTGGAGCAGGGGAAATATTAGGTATTGCAGAACAAGGACCTCTGGAGAATGGAGAGAGGAAATGGGGGCAGCAGAGCAGATAGAATTTTGCCACTTCACTGGCCTTGAATAGGATCATCAGGGTTCCCAGCTGAGTTTTAGGAGGCTCATCGAAACTGCATACCAATGCAAAGCCTAAATAAGCTTGGTTAGGGCACTTCCAAGCAAATGGAAAAATTTTTATTGACTGCATTGGGCTTTGGATCTGCCCTAATGAACATCGCTGTATCAATGTGTTCTCACTCCTCCTCTGTCTAGCCCTCTTTCTGTCTCCTTCATTTTCTTTCTCTCTCACCATGAATTCCTTTTCTCTCCTTCTTTAAAAAAAAGCAAGTTGATGTAAAATTATATCCTATTACCTAAAGTCTTTGTTCTGCTGCAGGTACACATACATTTAATTATATTGGCTATATGAGGGGTCGGCAACTTTCAAAAGTGGTGTGCCAAGTCTTCATTTATTCACTCTCATTTAAGGTTTTGCGTGTTAGTAATACATTTTAAGGTTTTTAGAAGGTCTCTTTCTCTGAGTCTATAATATGTAACTAAACTGTTGTTGTATGTAAAATAAATAAGGTTTTAAAAATGTTTAAGAAGCTTCCTTTAAAATTAAATTAAAATGCAGAGCTCCCCCAATCCGGTGGCCAGGACCCCGGCGGTGTGAGTGCCACTGAAAATCAGCTTGCGTGCCACCTTTAGCACGTGTGCCATAGGTTGCCTACCCGTGGGCTATATGAAAACGGCATGAATGTGCATATTTGGGAAGCATGCTAAAGGCATCTTCTGCTTGTGTAGCTGTTCAATGTGAATTTGTGCATGGTAATTGAATTACTGATCAAGAACTGTATCAATGAAATAATCTTGGTAAATTCTGTGTACTTAAGTAAGTGTAGCCTTGAGACTGCAGTGACTGGAGTAACCCCATTATTGATCTTTTTCTGTTGAATATGCATATTTTATATCTTTAATAAAAATATCCCTTTTCAGCTGTTTCCATGCCCTTCAGAATTGGGGCATTTTTAATTTAAACTGCTTTTTTTGGCGGGGAGGGGGTCAACCGCGGAAAATGATCTGACCATTCCCAGAATTATATGAATCTCTGACTTCAGCCTAATAGCTACATCTCTTTCATCTCAGGCTCTGCTGCCGGACTCTGTCAGGATGGTATGGCCTATGTCTCCACCCAACTCCCCTTCAGCACATGTGAGTGAGAGAGCAGATGGTTCTTTTGCTGTCTCCTCACTCCCTGGATAATAAGCCCCTCCACTGATTTTCCTGGACTATTGACTGCAAGTCCCAGCACATTTAATATCACCCTGCTCCTCAAGGTCATTCCATCACTTCCAAGTCATCTGTCATGATCTCCTTTTCCTACTGACAGAGGCTCAGGGTCATTGCTCACACACAACCTGAGAAGCCTTGGATGGTAACAAACAGCATTTAGCCAGAATTTAGTTCCGACACATTTACTCCTGGCTGTCACCAAGCAGCTGCTCATGACTGAACCCTTGTATGAGTACTTACCTCCTCACTTCAGCAGTAAGGATATGTCTGCACTGCAATCACAGGGTAGGGTTGCAGCTTGCACAGACATACCCTAGCTACCTTTAACCTAACCTTCTTGGGTGCAGCAGCAGTGAGGCTGTGGCAACACGTGCTTCAGTGTGGGCTAGTCCTGTGAGTAATTACCTAGGGTTCCAGGTGGACTTGTACATCCAGTGCTGATGCCTGGTCTGCCAAAGTTTCATTGCTCTGGTACCCAAGCTATAAGATTAAAGCTAGCTCTGGTATGTTTACACATGCTGCAGTCTCACTCTGTAACTGCAATGTAGATATACTCTTGGCAAACTCTGGGGGGAGGGATAGCTCAGTGGTTTGAGCATGGGCCAGCTAAACCCAGGGTTGTGAGTTTAATCCTCAAGGGTGCCATTTAGGGATCTGGGGCAAAATCTGTCAGGAGATTGGTCTTGCCTTGAGCAGGGGGTTGGACTAGATGACCTCCTGAGATCCCTTCCAACCCTGATGTTCTATGATGCTATGGGAGGTGGTTCCATCATATTCCCATACTTTAACCATTGATTACAGGTACAGTGTGTATTACTTTCTTTTCCTTCTCAGAGGGTCTAGTGTTCAGATGGTAAATACTCAACCTCCTCAGCATGTAACAGTGGTTCTCTATCTGTGGTCCATGGATAACTTGCTGGCATTCCTCACATAATTTCTTGTTTCCAGTTGCAAAACTGACAGCTAAGGATGTCATGAATATTTTCCTACTCTTTTTCATGTCAAGAATTGCTGTGGTTGCTACAAAGATGCTATAAGATTGCTAATGCAATGGCACATGAAACCATCTCCCCATGAAGATATGATCCACATATTGACATGGTTTGAGAACACCTGTTCCAGCTGGGACTTGTTCTCTGTTGCCAGGCACCTTGTGTAGTCCTTGACACCAGTACAAAGCAGTGCAACTTCATTTGCATATTGCAAAAGATAAATGGTGATGTGGTAAATCTTGACTTTAGTAAGGCTTTTGCTATTGTCTCACATGATCTTCTTATAAGCAAACTAGGGAAATACAACCTGGATGGAGCTACTGTAAGGTGAGTGCATAACTGGTTGGAAAACCATTCCCAGAGAGTAGTTATCAGTGGTTCATAGTCAAGCTGGAAGGGCATATCAAGTGGGGTCCTGGAGATGTCAGTTCTGGGCCCAGTTCTGTTCAATATCATCATCAATGATTTAGATAATGACATATAGAAAGTACACTTATAAAGTTTTCAGACAACACATAGGTGGGAGGGATTGCAGGTGCTTTGGAGGATCGGATTAAAATTCAAAATGATCTGAAGAAATGATCTGAAGTAAATTCAATAAGGACAACTGCAAAGAACTCCACTTGGGATAGAACAATCACTTGCACATATATAAAATGGGAAATGATTGCCTAGAAAGGAGTACTGCAGAAAGGATCTGGGGGTCATAGTGGAACACAAGCTAAATAGGAGCCAACAGTGTAATACTGTTGCAAAAAAAGCAAACATCATTCTGGGATGTATTTTGTAAATAGAACATGAAATGTAATTCTTCTGCTTTATTCTGTGCTGATTAGGCCTCAGCTGGAGTATTGTGTCCAGTTCTGGGTGCCACATTTCAGGACAGATGTGGACAAATTGGAGAAAGTCCAGAGAAGAGCAACAAAAATGATTAAAGGTCCAGAAAACTTGACCTATGAGGGAAGACTGAAAAAACTGAGTTTGTTTAGTCTGGAGAAGAGAAGACTGAGAGGGGACCTGGTAACAGTTTTCAAATACATAAAAGGTCACTACAAGGAGGAGGAAGAAAAATTGTTGTTCTTAACGTCTGAGGACAGGACAAGAGCAATGGGCTTAAATTGCAGCAAAGGAGGTTTAAGGTTGGACATTAGGAAAAACTTCCTAACTGTCAAAGTGGTTAAGCACTGGAATAAATTGCCTAGGGAGGTTATGAAATCTCCATCATTGAGAATTTTTAAGAGCAGGTTGGACAAACACCTATCGGGGAAGGTCTAAATGATACTGAGTCCTGCCATGAGTGCAGAGAACTGGACTAGATGGCCTCTCAAGGTCCCTTACAGTCTTACAGTCCTAGGATTCAATGATCACTTGGTTGTTCTCGCTTCTTTCTGGGCAGTTTTATAAAATTTAGTCTCTGAAGATGTGGCGTTAGCAAGCATAATGCTCTCAAATGGAGGATCCAGTAAAGCGGGCAAACACACATTTCCTGTCCTGAAAGACCTGATCCAACCCTTAGTCAAGCCCTTGAAATGTTTTAATGACAAGAGCTGTCTGTGAAAATGTCTTGTTTGTCCCAAACCCGCCATTCATAGCATTATACAAATTGCTGTTCCGAGTAGGGGTTGACACATTTCTTTCGGAGTTAGACTCCAAGGACATGTTCAAATGGTTGTTGTACAACTCTCCATTGCAGTCTAGTGCAGCAGTGAACATGGTCCTTAGTATCATGCTCACTTGCTCAATTGACATGGCATGCAGAGCTTGGCTTTATGTGGCCAGCGAAATACCGTTTGGAGGGGCAATGAGGGCTTGGCTCAGACGCGGCCAGAATATGGTGGAAATTAGTCAGTCTTTACTCAGCTGTAGCAAACAAAAGTGGGCCTCTGGGTGAGAATCTAAATGCTCAGTAAAAGACTCTCTTGGAGACCATAGTCTGTTGGCACAAATTAGAGCAGATCTCCAGTTGCTGGAGTTGGTCAGAAAACCAAGGAGTTGTGGCCAGTTCCTTGACAAGTCCTCCCACTCACACACTGCTACACCCAGCAGAGAAGCTGACCTGGCTACCATGCGTTCTTCACAGCTGTGTGGGTCAGAAACAGGAGATTACCTTGCACTGGCATTCTGCTGGGTCCTGACATTCTTTTTTGAGCAATTAACAGGCATTAATATATTTCCACCTGCTGCCTCTGTCTGCATATCTGAACACTTACGGCACAAATGCCTCACTAGCAAAAGGAATTCAGCATTCTTTGATTGTTATTAGGGACGGAGTGTGAAACAAAAGAGAAAAAAGTGTTTGGTTTTCGTAAACTTGGATGACCCTATAAAAGCCAAAATAGCAAAAACTGGTATTGACTAGTAAAGTGAGCAAAAGTGATATAAACACTTCACTTCAGATTGCGGTGTAGCCAACTAAGACACAATTTTTTTTTCTGAGGTAAGAAAAGCCAACATTTGACATCACATGCATAAAAATCATGTTATTTCCTTTAATTGCTGTCAGCATGTGGTTCAGGAACTTACAGGTCATACTGTTGTTTCTCCTTTTCCTTACATCAAACTACTATTCAAGGCTATTCTTTATCAAGAATGATCAATCAATAGTTTAATTCACGTGCTTGAGTTTTGTTGTCCATTAAAGAGGGCAGTCAGTTTTTAAGAAATTATGGTAGGAAATGTTGTGGAGAAGCTCAAGTACTTGGCCAGATCCTTTTTTTTTTTTTTTAATGTGAAATACATCTGATGATATTTTCAAAGTTGCAGCATGGTCAAAACACAGTCTGCAACTGGGGCGGTTATACAGAGTCCAATACTTTCATCGCATACAGTAGGGTCATTGTTAAGAAGTTGCAACACCTGCCTGTCCTCGTCAATGAGAATGGACCATATGATCATCGCTCAGCATGTTTAAAGTAGACTGCAGATCAAAACCTCCCAACATACAGATGGTTCAGCTAGACCTCAAAGCGTTAGTGGAGTTGGTATGTATTGAAGGCCACCTGTACCTCAGCACACAACTCCAGGTGTGCACAACAACAACACCTTGTCAAGAAAGGCATTTCTCCTTCTTCAAAACGGTGATTCGGGCCTGTTTTGACTGGAGGCTGTTCAGTTCATGACTCAGAGCTGGCTCTGCTCTGAACACCTGAAAGACAGAAGTCAAGAGAGGGGGAGGTGGCCTAATGGTTAAGGCACTGGACTGGGATTCAGAAGATCTGGGTTTTCTTCTCTCCCAGAGGTTAGAATCATAGAAATGCAGAGTTCAAAGAGACATCAAGAGATCATAGAGTCCATCCCCTATGCTGAGGCAGGAAAAAGACCTAGACCATCCTTGATGGGTGTTTGTGTAACCTGATCAGTAATCTTTTATGCAGTCAAAGACTGTTATCATGTCCCACCTTCAGTCTTCTTTTATCTAGACTAAACATGACCAATTCTTTCAACCTTTCTTCACAATAGCTCTGCAGGGAGACATTAACCACAATAACTCCATGCCTTCTGTCCCCTTTCTACTACATGAAAACAGATCTCTGTATCCCAGGTTTTAGAGGAGCTTTCAAATGGAGGTTCTCTGTGTACTTTTAGAGTGATAAAAGATGGCATATAGCAGATCCACACACACTTCATTTAATTTGTCAATTTGTTATGCTCTTTAGAAATAGTGGTTCTTTTGCAAGAAGGCAATTTTTATTTCTTCAACAGGGAAATATGTCTCTCTTCAGTTATACTCAGATTATGATTACCTTTCAGATTGAGGGATATAATTTTAAAATCAGATATTTACATATTTTAAAAAGAATCCTCTAAAAATGATATATTAGCATATGTTCCATACAGATCTTGTATCCCTAGAAGCAGTTATATTTGACCTCTTTTCTTGTGTTCCCACAAGTACTCCGGATTATTTAAGCAATTCTATAGCCTGATTTTTTTACATTTTCTTTAAGAGTAAGAAATCCTTCCCTCACAATCTGAATTAACCAACACGTCACTGAATGTGTGAACATTAAACAATGCTGTTTGAGCTTCAAAGTAAGCATTTTTTATATAACATGTAATAAATAATGTGGGAAACTGGTGATGAACCCTCCCCTCAAAATCAGATGTAGCCAATATACAGATTTCAGTGAATTTTAACTATGTGGGGAGTTTTAAGAGTCTGTGTTGTTCTGTTTCTGAGATCATTTGGGACAGTAAAAAAGGTACTATATTTCTTAAAGGACCCATTTAAAATTTTTATTTTGCTTAAAGCTACGCATGTACATAAGAACGTAGGTAAGTCACAGCCTGTGCCCTTGTCAACACTACAGAAAATGTCTTTTTATATTTGCTGTATAATCATAGAAGTGTAGGACTGGAAGGGACCTCAATAGGTTATTTAGCCCTGTCCCCTGCACTCAGGGCAGGACTACGTAATATCTGGAACATCCCTGACAGGTGTTTGTCTAGCCTGTTCTTAAAAACCTCCAGTGATGGAGATTCCACAACCTCCATAGGCAATTTATTCCAGTGCTATGTGTAAATCCTTGTATCTTACAACAGCTACAAGTGATGAATTTAAGAATAGAAGGGAGCGGCTCTGAAAGATGAATGTGGACAAATCCTCCCAGGGCTGTGAGGCATCTCACTACCACTTGCCTTTAGCATGAGGTAGCCTCATTTGTACCTGCTGTGGATCACCTTTCCAACCCCACTTGGCATGTGCAACACAAGCTCTCCCCTTTATGCCTTGCAGGCCCCACTGTCGCTCTACAGATTGGCCCACTCCAAATCTCAAGCCCTCCAAACATCTCCATGTAGAGGTCCAGCCCCTGCTCCACTCACAATGTTCACAGATTCACTGCTTGCAAAGAAGCAGCACACCCCAGCTTACCAGTTCCCACCTCAGATCACTGCTCTGGTTAATTCACAACACTGAGATATGTTTACAGTCAAATCCAGTATAAGTTTAATTAACACAGCATCACCTCCTCATGACCTGCCTAAACTCCAAGACCTTAGGAACCTAATTTTCCATATAGATACATAACTCCGTAAATGTTATCTGTGCACACATTTCACAATGATTATGATGACCAGTGGACTACTGGCTCTCAGCAGAGACCTCACATGCCACATGAACTATTATGCAGATATCCCATCCAGGGGATACCTGTAAAACCCTGTGCATGCCCTGAGTCCTCTGCCAGTTGGTATCAAGAGGTCCCTGGGCCACTAACCATCAGGGGTGAAATCCTGATTCCACTGAGGTCAGTGGGAGCTTAGCTATTGCCTGCAGTGGCACCAGGATTTCACTCCAAATTTTCAATTCATACAGGGAGAAGGTTTTTGTGTTGGTATCTGCACATCAGTCAGTGTCCCTTCTGCTCATTATTATACATGTCCATGACAATTTAATACAAATGGAATATTTCCCCACTCCAAGTCCTTTATTTCCTCATGCAGACTAAGTTACATTTGTTATACATGTATTTTATAACTCTGAAATACTTGCTTCTCCAAAGAATTCACAATCCTAATAGAAAACTGAAAACCTATACCATTTTTTGCATCCTGTGGGCACTTTTCAGACAAAACTGATTACTTCTCAGAGCACTGTTATGTGACAGACAGGTGCATACATTTTATTGTCCCCATTTTACAGATATGGAAACTGTGGGCTTCTCTACACTTACATTTAGTTTGTGGCCAGCTGGGTTTAAATCTATGCCTTGCCAGTCTGCCACACATAACAGCTATGTCTGCATTTGGAGCTGGGGTATGATTCGCAGCTTGAGTAGATGTACTTCTGCTAGCTCTCATTAATTTAGTATGCTAAAAATAGTGGTGCAGCAGCGGTATGGGCTAGCAGCCCTGAGGATGTACCCCTTGGATCCGGTTTGAACTTGGGGCACTAGCCTGTGTCACAGCTGCCAGAGCTACCACAGCTACGCTATTCTTAGCATGCAATTTCGATGAGAGCTAGCACAAGTATGTCTAACACACGCTGGGAATTACATTCCCAGCTCCAAATATAGACATAGCCCAAGTGTTCCTATGGACCAGGCTGATGCGCACTAACAGTTCCTTAGTGCCTTTTGATCTACCCCACATGAAACTAAAATAGATCAAACAGCACTAAAGAACTGTTAGTGCGTGTCAGCAGGGCCTTGTCGCAGGCTAGTGCGGATAGATTTATATCCCAGCTTGCCGTGAACTAAATGTTTGTGTAGGCAAGCCCTGAGACACAGAGATCATGACTTTTCCAAGGGCGCAGAGTGGAATCAGAGTCAGGAGTGACATTGGAACTTAGGAATTTCTGGCTTCTGTGCTCAGATCACTAATTCATGTCTCTGACTAACATTTTACCTCTGTGCATGTGTGTGTATTTATGTTTTCTTATTGTTTTCTATGCATATTAGGAAAACCTATGAAACAACTGAAATTTAAACTCATATCCAACAAAGTACTCTGAGCATCAGTGAGCTCATTGATTTAAATGTGACTGTTCACACACTTAAAATTAAGCACCTGCTTTAATGCTTTGCTGGCTCGGAAACCATGTTAGTGACCTTTTTTATATTTACTTGCTGATTTTGAAATTAGGGATATCACTCCAAGATTTTTTTTTTTTTTGGCTATTAGCAACATCGAAAAGTGTATGTAGGTATTGGGCCCACCTAGTCTCCTCTGCTGAAAAAGACCTGTATAAATATCACAGGGAAAAGGAAAAACAAACCAACCACTTTATTGGCATTTTAAAGAAATATTTAAATATTCAAAGTTGGGGTTTTTTTTGTTTGTTTGTCTTTTTTAGATCAGGTTGTCCTGTTTTAAGGCTGCTCCACCAGAAAATTTACTTTTTTTAGTAAACTAGTCAAATGCAGAAATTCAAGTTGACAATATCCCTTGAAAAGTCTCAGTTACAGAGCTGGTCCATGGAGAATACTCTTGAGGAGAAGTATATGGATGCTAACCCTGCTATGGTGCCTGTTTTGCAGAATGTAACTAATGAGACAGCTTCAGTTTCTAGCGCCCTCCTGAGTGCTAACTCCATCATTTAAGATAAAAAGTAACAGGGGTGGAGCGCTGCCTTTCATCTCTCACTTTGGGAGAGGCTAAATGTCTCCAAGTCAAAGCTGAGTTAAATGACAGCTTTCGTGAAGGGAAACTATCTTAGCAGTTTCAGCTGACTTGTAGATTGACAGCTTCTTTCTTGGGACCTTATAATTGTTGCAAAAGCAAATAATCTCCCTTTAAAGAAAAAAGAAGAGGAGGAAAAATAGAAATTGAATGCAACATACTGAGGCGATATAAGGGAAAATGTCTCAAAAGAAATACATCAATAAGGGCAGAGTTGTAATGTAGATAGAGGAAAAAGTGCATTGATTTCCTGACCTTAAATTTTACTGTAGATCTCAGGTTTAAAAAAACAAAAGAAGCAATCCTTACCTATGTCACCGACCATCTTTCCTGGTCTCCAGCTGTGAATCAAAGAGCAAGATCTCAGATAAGGTGAAGAAGATCAGAAATACGGTGGCGACTTTCAGGGAAGATTTTGAGGTAAGCAGAATTAAATCTTGGAGGTAAGAAGAATTAAATCAGAATTAAAATTTTGCCCTGTGTTAGTGGCGGCTCGAGAGGCATTGTGCCACTTAAGGGCTCCTGCGAACATAAGGCAGGTCCATACTGACTATAATAGGCACCAATAGTATGTGCATTGCAATATCAACTAGAGTCCATAATCGGAATCTGGGCCCTATTGTGCTAGGCATTGTACACATAGTAAGAGACAGTCCTGCCCCTAAAGAGTTTACAGTCAAAGACCTTGATTTAACAATGTGACTAAAGCATGGGCATAACTTTAATCATGTGAATGTTTCCTTTGGAGTCAATAGGTCTAAGAACATACTTAAAGTTAGTTATGTACCGAAGAATCTAGGCTTGCATAGACAAAAGATGGGGGAGAGAAAGTATTTTTGAAGGAGGAACTGAGGCACAGAGAGATTAAATGGCTTCTGCAAGGTCAGACAAGGTCCTGAACTGGGATATGAACTGTGATCTCTTAGGTTACTACTTTAGCCTCAAGACCTTCTTTTCTACAACTAGAGTCTACATTTCCACTCCTATTATTAGGCCAATGTAACCCATCACTCTGTAAGCTGTTTTCTGGAGGAAGAATAAATGAGAAAGTTCAGTGATTGCTGAAAATGTTTTATATATGTCAGAGGAGAAACAATGTTGCTGTGGAAGGTGTTAGTAAGTGCTACTGCTACACAAACTCTTTCAAATTCTTTTTCTTACTATGCAGATTTGACTCTTGGGAAGACATGCTGTGCTGGTGTAGAGACAACTTTTGGAGAAACTGATTTGTACAAAAGTGCTAAGCATCTGTCCTGAAAAAAAAAAGCCCCGTTCTAAAGTGTCTTGAGTTTGGCAACCAAGAATGGAGGCTCCCAAAATCATTAGTCTCTGTTGAAAATTGAGGCCTATGTTTTTGGCCTGCTGCACAGAAAGGTCTGGGTTAGGCTATGTCTACACTACAGCTTATGTCGGCATAACTTATGCTCAGAGGTGTGAATAAACCACCCCCGTGAGTGACATGAGTTACACCGACTTAAGCGCCAGTGTAGACAGCACTATGTTGGCAGGAGAACTTCTTCCGCTAACATAGCTATCGCTGCTCGCTGAGGTGGTTTTATTATGCCAGTGGGAGAGCTCTGTCTCATCAGCATAGAGCGTCTTCACCCGATGCAGCGCTGTATGTGTAGACATGCCCTTACTCTGGATTTCAGAGGGGCTGGAACCAATTTTCTGGCTTAGGCTCATTTGTAATTTAAACATTGTTCAGTAATTGTTGGCAAATATACTGTGAGTCTCTTATATGTTATTCTGCAGAATAATAAGGTAAGATGACAGGTCAGAAATCAATTCATCTCCATTCTCCGTTTTATGGCTATGTGACTTAATACAACTTCCCACTAACTATATGATATCACCATCATCTAGTTGTCAGAGTGGTTTAAATCTGACACATGCAGAAATGTTATTAAAAAACCTGACATTTCCAAAGAGACAGCATAAATATAATAGCCATAAGCATTTCATTTCTAAATGCAACCTTCAAAAATACACTTACCAAATACCATTACTCTATAAAACTATAAACTACAGCAGCAAAGCACAAAATTCATATATCTGTCCTAGTAATGAAAAGAAAAAAAGAGAAGAGAATCCAGCTAGATGCAACAACCCACCGAGAAGTAAATTATAAGTGATGTTTGTGTTTTTGTAATGATGATAGTGATAGTAATAATAATAAATCCTTTTCACAGTGGCTTGCAGACACATTATATAAACTAACCAGAGTCTTGAAATGTATCTCATGTTTGAGTGTTTATGTAGGCATGCAGCTATTGTGTTTTTTCACATCTTCACTAAGGTTACATGGCCAGAAACGATCATTTTGTTAATGTATATTGTTGCTATTTCTAACACTTCTTGTCTGTTTAATAAAATGATATGACAACCCATTAGCTCTGCAAAGCCACCTTGGAATGTACCAGCTCATTGATGACAGCAGAGCAAAAAGTAAACATATATTGCTCCTGCCATTGAAATCATCACTGCCAGCAAACCAAAAGAACACAAAATAGATTCCCCTGCATTTGCAAAGGGGGGTGATTGCACTTCTGTTAGCTGTAATAATGAATCACACCGCATGGAGACATCTTACACCGCTTGCATAAGTTGAATCAAATCAGGTGAAGGAGTCAGCTGAAGAAGTGAGAACCATCACTATTAGTGAACTGGGAAATTTGGGCTGAAGCAGGCATCAGGGAAAACCGTGTAAGCTTCTCCTCTCCCTTACGCTGGTTTTACACCGGTGTTATTAAACTGACTTCAGTGGAGTTACTCCTGATGTACATCAGCGTAAGAGAGAAGAATTGGGCTATTACATTTTTATGTACTAAAACCAGTCAATAGCTTTTATTTCCTTTGATGTTAGCACCTGATCCAAATCTCTTTGAAGTCAATGGAAAGACTCTCATTGACTTCTGTGGGCTTGGGGTCATTACTTTATTGTATAGGCAGCTGGGGAGAAACTCAGAGGCCCTCAGCATGAAAATACTTTCTACCATCATTCTGTTTCGCCCAAAGGGAGAACACAAAAGAAAAATTAAATTTAATGCAACATGAAAGGTGAGATTTTAGAGCAAAAGCATAGATATTCAGAGTCCCCTGGCAACTGTTCATTCTGACATCATTAGGATTACAACGTGCCATTTAGGCACAGCCTATCGCATAGGGTGGCATAGAGCCACATCATCCTGCAGGATCCCCAGGACACAGAATTCTGCATGCCCATAACAGCAACCCTTTGTATGATGCACCAAAGAGCAAGCCAAGTCTGGCCCTTAGGGAGTACTGTCTCCCCCTCCCCCAGGAGCACAGAGACAGAACAGACACCATGCACCTGGAAAGGCAGTGGGATGCTCCCAGGGTTATGAACCTGGGCACCTCACCACCACCTGCCCTTGGCATGTGGTGGGCTTGTCTGTGTCTGCTCTAGCTCAGCTCCCTGAAACCACAGATCTCGCTCTCTCTGGCCTGCAATGGGCACACACCAATCCCCGGCTCCTGAAAATGCTCCCTGCTGCGTCCATCCCTTCCCCACTGGACACACACACATTGTCAGGTTTGCTATCCTCTAGGGGACAATGTACACACCAGCTTGTTTGAGTCAACTGAAGATCAGCCTTCTACTTCTGCATACGGAGGTAATCTGTATACACTGGGATTGCTTATTTCTCTAAGGCCTGGTCTACACTGGGGTGGAGGGTGTCGACCTAAGTTACACAACTTCAGCTATGTGAATAACATAGATCTCCTTACTGCGGTGTCTTCACTGTGGTATGTCGACTGCTGACGCTCTCCCGTTGGCTCCTCCTACGCTTCTCGCTCCGGTGGAGTACCGGAGTCAATGGGAGAGCAGTCGGCAATCGATTTATAGTGTCTTCACTAGACACAATAAATTGACCCCCGCTGGATCGATCGCTTTGGAGGTAAGTGTAGACATGCCCTAAGGCTCATCAGTTCTCACTAGACGTAGCAAGAGATCTAAGGAGCTCAAGTCAGTGCTAGTAAAATGGATTAGATCAATCTCTAGGTGAAGGCTAGGGGTTACCCAGGTGGGGCTAATGATTGAGACGCCAGGGCTTGATCCTGTTCCAGTAGAAATTCAGTGGAAGTTTTGTAGCTGACTGCAGTTGTAACAGGATCGGGCCCTGTGACACTACCCAGGGTACAATCTTGATCTGATGGACAGCCGTATCCCCTCAATTCCCCAGTCTGGGGTGCCTTTTACACTGCTTCTCTGTGAGAGCAACCACTCCCAGGCTGCTCACACACAGCCTCCAGCATGTAAATCACTCCCAACTATACTGTATGAGTGCTATAGCCAGTCACTCATGAATTGCACTGCAGAGCAACACCAGCAAACTCTCAGCCCCAGACTTTCCCTCACAAATGTGTGTCTTGGCCTGCCCAGCACCCTCTTGGATAATACAAACTCATATAAAGTCCATCATTTCATTACTAGAAAATGATATGCACTAATCTTATCATCCCAAATGGAACTTTCCAAACACGTCAATCCAACCACACTGATTTGAATAAAACAATAAAACAAATTTACTAACTACAGAAAAATAGATTTTAAGTGACTACACGTAATGAGACGTTTAAGTCAGAATTGCTTGCAAGGAAACAAAAGATAAAACACAACTACAACTTCATTTAACAGGCTAAGTGAATAAAAAACAAAGGTCTCTCTCACCACACGTTCCAGCAGCCATATTGGCTGAACTAGTTTCAGTCAGGATCTCCACCCAGTCCAGTGCTGCTTCCTTTGCTCTTCAAGTGTTGATGATGCTGTGGGTAGAGAGCAAGGGAGAAATGAATTGGGGCATCTGCCCTCTCTCTTATAGCCCTTTCTCTTACATGAGAATCATCTGTAGGTGAGATTAGGAGACGAAGTCTGTGTGCCCAGGAACCTTAAACTACTTCTTTGTCAAAATTTAGATTTTCCCCATATTATCTCTCCTGCCCACTTAATCAGAGGGTGGTCCATTTGATCTCATTGACACCTGGCTGAAGTGTTCACTAGCCTTTTGCCTCTGGGGAACTTGTTTATGACTGGCCTCCAGAACACGTTGGACCATGTCTTGGTAACATTATACAATGGAATCTTATATTTCTACATACAATGTTGTTGCCACACGTATTTTACCAGGACAATAATGATCAGCAAATTATGAGTTTTCAAATGATACCTTACATGGAATGCTTTGTACAAAATTTAACATAGTGTTGTAGAAGGGGTGAACATAGGGATACAGACTGTCACAGGCCTCAGGCTGGTAACTAGAAGGAATCATTGTTATAGCAGCTATATATTTTTTTTTGAAAAAGGAAGCTGCTCACCCATTTTTTAACCCAGTTTATTAGAATGACTGAGTTTTAATTGTAATAGATGGGAGCCCCACTATTCATCTGACTAGCTTAAAATGTCAGCTCTCAGTATTTCTGTTTTTCTGTATGTATTTTCATGATCTTTATCCAGCCACACTCCATATTCTCTATTCTTCTCTCTCACCTGATCTGTGAGCTGATAATACCAGACATCACAAGAGAGAGGATTTTCTTTTCAAAATTCTATGGAGGATGAAGATTTCCTGATATGACACTAGCAATCAATGTTGAATCTGCTAGTAAGAACTGAGGCCTCTCTTCTTATCAATCAGCCAGTCACTCAGCATGTTTATACAAAACCTTTCATACAGTGTACCCTAGAGCACTGTCCAGTAATAACAAAGCAGTGAATAGGTACTGCCGCTTTCAATATGACCGTTTCACTGTTTCCGCCTCCTCTTTGTCTATTAGCTTGTCTTCATTTTCTGTGGGTTCTCCCATGTTTAGTCTGTTCAATGGGGCCCTGATTCAGGCCCCTAGGTGCTAGTGCAGTAAAACTGAATAATATTGACAAGAGGTTTGTGAAAAATATCAGAGCCGGGAGGCATGGTTTCAGTTTAAACTTTGGTTTTAGGTCAATCAGTTAACGTTAAACACAGGCTCAAGCCCATCCCTCTTCAGCAAAATTCTTCGGTACGTCCAATGAAACTTAAACGCGCTTAGCATTAAGCCCGTGCTTAGATGCACTGTTGAAGCAGAACCTAAATGTCTTTCTCTCATTGTTCACAAATGATATATGGGCAGCCGTTCTCTCCCAGGGCTAGTCTCAGTATAATATAGATCAAAGTTTCTCATGCGCCAGAGTGAGGAAGATGGCAGGGAGCCAATTA
Organism: Gopherus flavomarginatus; assembly: GCF_025201925.1. Classification (NCBI taxonomy): domain Eukaryota; kingdom Metazoa; phylum Chordata; order Testudines; family Testudinidae; genus Gopherus; species Gopherus flavomarginatus. Next base: position 16,412,494 of record NC_066626.1, on the reverse strand, counting down.
GGGTTCCTGGATTATGAGGGCAGGCTACAGCCCCTACATCACTTAGAACTACTTCTCGGTAGCTCTAATTTGGGCTGTTGATTTGGGAGCCTCTGTCAGTGGAGATCTGACATTGCAGATTTGCACTCCCTTATACTCCTCACGTGCCCCCCTGCACTAGATGGGGCTTTGGCCTAGACCTGAGAGTAGCACTGTTCTGCCCAATAGAGAGTTCCCTTACACCAAGGGATTTCTCAAGTGAGCACTGGTGGGCAGATTATAGCCTCTTTGTGGTGCAAATGGGCTGTTAACTCACTAGAAAATCTGGTTTTATGTGTTTTCATCTGGGAATCAGAAATCAGCCAGATAATGAGGGGAATAATTGTGAAGAGCTTTGAAAGTGACTGCTAAAACCCAACCGTTCATCCACAAAGGCACAGAAAGCTGGTGAATAAAGACACCGAAAAAGGTGTAAAATGAGAACAAATCTTTGGGCTCATAAAACCCCCTGTCAACAGTATTATGTATGAGTCAAAACTGATGTAGAACATGATCTGGGAGTTCAGCCAACAGAAAATTACAGTAATCAATTCCAGCCCTAACAAAAGCAGGAGGTCTCAGACTGGTAACCTGCAGAGAGGGGCTTGGGGGGGGGAAGCAGCATTGGCCAAGCCACTGATGTATTCCTTCAGGGTTGTTAAATCAGCATTCACACCAAGGTTCTTGACACAGCACATGTATAATAATTGGATGTTATCCATGACAACCTCAAGAATCAATAAGTAATTTCAGGGGATATATCAATGAAATCTTGTCTGTGCCGGAGTTCAGTTTCAAGCAATATGGAAGGGACAGAATTGGGACATCTTCCAGGTTCTTTCTGAGAGGGATTTGCTGCAGGAATGAGAAGAGCTGAAGTTACTAAAAAATTAGTAGTCAAGATAAACCTAATAAAAATACTTTGTGACAGTCTTTACATGCCAAGGGTGCCCCTCCTATGATCAACGAATTGGTGCATCTTAATCGTCTGGCAGGTGGCAGCCAATTCAGATGTGGGGTTTTCACAGCCAGTTCTTCCTCCTCCCAGCATGCAGTCTGGCTTCCCCAGTTATTCTCTTGCCTCATTAGAATCAGCGACAACTAGCGCTTCTTCCTGTCCTCAGCGGCGCTCCAGAATGAGATGGTGCAGATGACACTTCCTCCCAGAGGAAGCCGGGGAATAAGGGCCTGAAAATGGCCCCACTCTCCCTCTTTCCTGTTATGTACAGAAGCGGGTTCCTTGGCCTGTCTTGCCTCCGCTTCCCATGACGGTGTCACATGACAGCCCCATGGGCAGAAGTGGCTCTGAACTGTGGGACCATGGGACCTCCCCCAAAGAGCTTACAGTCTAAGTGTACGACAACAGCCAACTTACAGAGAAGGACAGAGGGATGGGGAAGCATGTGGAAACCATGGAGCAATGTAGGTCAGCACAACAGACTGTGGTCTCTGCACAACAGCAGCCTACCTGTTATCAAGAGTTTTGTTTCTTGTAGGCCTTATGGCAAAGAAGAGTTTTCAGGGTGAGTTCTGAAGGCATAATAGCTGTCTTGGTAAAAAAAAAATACCCCCCTAACTAAAATAGCTGTACGAGTACAAAATCTGTGCATAGCCCAAGCATAAGGCCTAGTTTTGTTCTGATGACCCTGAACTCTGTGTCGCTCAAAGAGTTGGAAACGCACACTCCCAGCCTTGAACAGCTTGACAACGCAAAAATAGCTGTCATCCCTGAACGCAAAGAACCTGGCATTCCAATTCAGGGCCCAGATTATGGAGGAGGGTGGTGAGGGCAAGTGCTGCCAAACTGGCTGCGATGAGCTCTCCACCTTGAGAGTTCCCTCCAAATATGAACCTGGCATAGGTGCTCATCCCCAGATCTGTATTTAAACATCTCACAAAGTTCAGAGACATGGGGTAAAAACCTGGCTCCATTGAAGTCAGTCGCAAAACTCCCATTGACCTCAGTGGGGCCAGGATTTCACCCACAGTCTCCCAGGTCCTGGCATGGGCCTATCCCAAGTGTTAACTCTTTGTTGGATCATTCCTTCAAGCTTTGTACAAACTTAAGTCTTTTAAGGCTGACAAGTTCCACTTCTGCTTCACTATACAAAAGAGTGGAATGTTATAACCTACCAGAGTAGGAAATTTGAAACGTAACTGTGTACTTTTCAATAAAAGTAAGCATTTACATGTCAAAACGAACAGGCAAGCTGAATGCAGACTGTGGAGGTCAAAAAAATGTTGAGTAGTCACGTGCAAGTGTAAACACTTAATTTGCTCTGCACTAAAAGTCTTTGGGCCAGACCATCTGTGGGTATAAACTGGCAGAACTCCAATATAGCTTCACTGATTTACACCAGATAAGGATCGGATGCTTTTTTAAAGGATGCACCCATCCTCTTCAGTAGCTCAGTGGGACTCAGAACACTGCAGTAATAAGTACCAGGAACTAGGTAATCCCCTCCATGAATATAATATATTAAAACCTTTTAGTTTTTGGTCATAAACTCAAATAGATTTCCTTTTTCAGAAGACCTTGGAAGCTAGTGAAATAAAAAATGTCAGCTGAGAACTAGGAATGCCAGCACCAAAGGAATCCAGATTTTTGTTCCCCCACAAAACACAAATGAAAAACTCATAATTGTAGAGTATTTTTATTAACACTTTGTCCTTATAGTGTTCAAAGAATTACTTTGCCAAAATATATTTGAAGTTCCAGATGGGATGCAAAAAAAAGCTTTAAAAGCAGAAGTCTTTCCTCTTTTCCCTTCAACAAAGTGAAGCACAGCAGTTGAAGACAGACCATTTTCCTTAGTAGGAGGATTAATTTTATATTCTTTCTACTTTCTGCCACAGAACATGCTTTTAAGCTAAGAAAAGAGGTGTAATATCTCTTAGAAGAAAGCAGCATTCATATTTTTAAACCTAGCCTCTCTCCGTGTGTATAAACATGTTTCCTTATTTTTCACCTGCTTGGTTGTTTTACCTTTACAGTATTGGTATCTCATTCTGATGCTCTGGTGGCCACATTGGTACATTGCCCAGAGCAACCCTATGGCAAGCTGTCATATGGTATGAGAAAGAGCCTTTTGCCCCTTCCTTAGGATAATTTAGTCAGTACTTTTAGCCATCCTGTGCCTAGTGCAGACAGACCTCCTCCTTCCCCCATTAACTCTTGTAAACTTGCTAACAATGCTAGGAATTTAGATACACTTATCTCAGCCAGATTAACTTTGTTCCCAGGGGCTATATTTCACTACTGCAGCTTGTTCTATCTGTTACCAACATTTTCCAGTTTCCAAATTGGTAGAGAGAGGAGCTCCTGCAAAGGTTTTAATTGTAAAGTCCCAGGAGTTCTTGAACTGAGGCCCACAGAACTACCAGACAGCTGGCATCTCCAGGCTGCCATCCAGCAACAGCGATAACTGGTTTGCGCTCCACTTCCCATGACTTGCTGTGAACACAGACCATGGGAAGTTCTGCCTCAAGGGTTTGACAGACAGCAGTGTCATGGCGCCTGATTGTCTCCCTGCCCTATATAAACCCAAGAGGCATTCCAGGAAATATCCAGGTAACAGTGTGGATCTCCTGTAACTACAAGACTATTCCTGCTCCTTAATTCCTGGCTTTGACCACGTCTTGTTTTGGACTTCAGCTCCTGACATGGACTCTGATCCTGGGTATCGACCCTGGCCTGGAACCTGACTATGAACTCCTCTACTACTCCCATCCTTGGGTTTGTCCCCACTTTGACCCTTAGCCCTGACTGCCTTTTTTGAGATCCTGACACTAATTTGCTTTAAGACTGGAAGAATACTGCTGATGGAACTCTTTCAGGGCTGAGATTCTCAAAGCCAGCTAGGGTTTGGATACCCAATTTCCATACGTTTTAATGAGAACTGGGCATGCAAATCCCTTAGACAGATTTTGAAAGCTGACAAAAAATGTGTTTTTTCTAATGGACTGGATTGTGCCTTGTGGTTTTAAAAGAATCAGGTTCCCATCCCTTTGACTAGGTGGTGAGGATGTGCTTGCCAGCCTCTCCTCTTTGCTCTAATGTAAGCAGATCATGCTCACTCTAAGCTTCCCAGGAATGGAGTGGCTCTCTCCAAAGCTCCTAAGGTCCTTCCTTTCCCCTCCAACCCCTCCCCATTTCAGACCTTTGCTTAGGCCTGTCTCCCCTAGGCCCTTCTGATTTCAGGCTCCTCATTTGGTCTCCTCTACCCTCGGAGTGTGCTTGTAGCACATCTGTTATCCCTGGCCTGAGGAGGTTTGTTTGTGGCAGCACCCTCAATGTACATGGCACTTTCCAGATGTCAACAAATCACTGTCCCGAGGAGCTCACTAACAAGGGAAGATGGTCCAGCTGTCCGGACACTAGCTTGTGACTCAGGTGACTTAGGCTCTCATCCCTTCTCTGCCACAAACTTCCTGTGTGACCTTGGGCTACTCACTTGGTTTATACAGCTCCTCATTTGTAAAACAGGGATAATAGCACTTCTCTACCTTGCAGGGGGCATTGTGAGGACAAACATGTTAAAGACTGTGAGGTGCTCAGATGCTGTGGTAAAGGGGACCATATTAATTACCTTAGATTGTTAGGACAAAGAAGTCAGGGAAGGGAAACTAGGTGGATTTTCTATAGAAATCAATATGGTTCATTGTAGCCAGCACTGCAAGGGTGGACTTTTAAGAGTCACTGAAAAGTCAGGCCTTTCGGAGGTCAGAGGGGTCAAACCATGTTAGCAGGTTGCCTAGAAGAAGGCACAGAGGAGACTGACAAATAGAGAGGCGAGGGAATGCTGGGGAAACAGAGGGGGTCTTGTGATCTCAAGAAGCGAGGATAAGGAGGGGGATGTGGATTTGCAAAGATGGTGACCGATTATTTAAATTTGATGTAGGTGGTGAGCCAATGGAGGGCATTCAGAGAGGAGAGTGACGTCAAATTGATGGGCACTGCCAATGTTTGCCCATGTATGCAGTTGACTCCACCACCTTTTTCTCCCATATTGTATCTTTCCAGGCTGGCGCTCTCTCACTTGGCTGCATTCTGACTGACTGGCAATGGGAATGACTAAAATGCTGCTTAAACCCCACAGCCAGCTTGTTGAATGGACAGGGATCCATACAAAAATTGAGATTATGCAGACATTTCAAACTCAAAGTGCTGGTGCTGGTTTGAAGGTTTTAGCATCCAGGAAGCCCATCTCTCTACTAGGTAGCTTCAGTCCAGAACAAAAAAAGGTTAAAATGAAAGCCACTGGTGATTATGGGACAAATTTCTTCCTTTTCTATAGAAATACATTTATTTTACAATAGGTCTCTTGTGACTGACCTTAAATGAAACTGGCATTTTATGGGACTACTGCAGTAGTAAAGTACAATTCAATGTGAATAAAGGTCTGACGCGCGGTCAGCTCCTTAGAAACCAATGCACCCTTCTCATTCAACTGTCATGATATGCCAGACCAAAAATCATGCTTATTGGCCACTTCCAATAAGCCAGAAATGACATGTGCGAGATTTGTCCAGTCTGTGCTTTAAAGATTGCCTTGGTGAGGTCAACACACTGAGGGTAGAGGCTGGCCCATGCATGGGTGAAAAGCTTCTCTGCCGCTGAGAGTGAGGCCTGGTCTACACTGGGGGGAGGGGAGGGAAGAGGGCAGCGAGCTAAGTCGGTCTAAGTTACGCAACTTCTTCTACGAAAATAGCGTAGCTGAAGTCAACGTACTTAAAGCTACTTACTGCGGTGTTTTTACTGCGATAGGTCGACTGCTGATGCTCCCCCTTTGACTCCGGCTACGCATCTGACTCCGGTGGAGTACCGGAGTTGACAGGAGAGCACTCGGCAGTTGATTTATCATGTCTTCACTAGATGCGATAAATCAACCCCAGCTGGATCGATCGCTCTGGAGGTAAGTGTAGACATGTTGAGGAGATGTGGAGTTTATGGAAGTTAGCACCGAGAGTTATTCTTCCTCATTCACTCATTTGTTTCCCCCTGTTCCTGTTTTGTTATTGAGATGCAACAGTTCTGAGAATAAAGCAGGTCATGCCATATATTAGTATTCCATGTATAAAGGGCTGGTGTAATGAACATGTTACAGACATGAGTGGTATGTGTCATAGATGGCTATAAGCGGGTGGTGTTACAGATGGTTATAAGCCATGGTTTTAAGCAACCTGTTGGACTCTAACAATCCATAACAATTGTTTAAATACTTATTAAAATCTACTAATAATGTAAAAGCAGCAAAGAGTCCTGTGGCACCTTATAGACTAACAGACATATTGTAGCATGAGCTTTCGTGGGTGAATACTCACTTCGTCGGATGCATGTCATGCATGCTCCGATACGTCTGTTAGTCTGTAAGGTGCCACAGGACTCTTTGTTGCTTTTACAGATCCAGACTAACACGGCTACCCTTCTGATACTAATAATGTGTTACCCTTTCCGAAACCACTAATAAAATGAGCATTAATATAAAAGATGCCCATGTAATATCTGCTGTCTTGGCACACGCAAATGAAACTGGCATCTTATGGGACTACATAAAGGTGCACAGAAAAGAAAAGGCTTCATTGTAGCTTAGCCACATATATCTCAGTTTCTCTCTTGAAATAGAGAGCAGCCTCCATGATAGCAGCTCAGGAAAATTTATCTGAAAGGGTCTTTAAGTATATCAAGAATATGAAAAAACAAACTCATTTTTTTGGTGGTATTCATTGGTTTTCCATCCTAGGTTATCATTAACGATAATAAGATTGCTATATAATGACATCTTGTACCCTGTGTGTTTTGGTTTTCTAACTTGGGTTGAAACAGGAAAACCTGAGGTCTCTGTTGGCAGATCCTGACAAGCAGGTGGCCATCCACCTGAAGCAAAACCTGCAGCTGCAAGAGAGGTGGTTGTTTCCCCGAAAGAGCCAGAAGACTGCAGAACCTACAGCTTTCTACAGGGAGGAGCAGGTAGGTAACCAGTGGTTTATTCATAGATTCATAGACTCTAGGACAGGAAGGGACCTCAAGAGGCCATCGAGTCCAGTCCCCCGCCCTCATGGCAGGACCAAACACCATCTAGACCATCCCTGATAGGCATTTATCTAACCTACTCTTAAATATCTCCAGACATGGAGATTCCACAACCTCCCTAGGCAATTTATTCCAGCGTTCAACCACCCTGACAGTTAGGAACTTTTTCCTAATGTCCAATCTAAATCTCCCTTGCTGCAGTTTAAGCCCATTGTTTCTTGTTCTATCATTAGAGGCTAAGGTGAACAAGTTTTCTCTCTCCTCCTGATGACACCCTTTTAGATACCTGAAAACTGCTATCATGTCCCCTCTCAGTCTTCTCTTTTCCAGACTAAACAAACCCAATTCTTTTAGCCTTCCTTCGTAGGTCATGTTCTCGAGACCTTTAATCATTCTTGTTGCTCTTCTCTGGACCCTCTCCAATTTCTCCACATCTTTCTTGAAATGCAGTGCCCAGAACTGGACACAATACTCCAGTTGAGGCCTAACTAGCGCAGAGTAGAGCGGAAGAATGACTTCTCGTGTCTTGTTTACAACACACCTGTTAATGCATCCCAGAATCACGTTTTCTTTTTTTGCAACAGTATCACACTGTTGACTCATATTTAGCTTGTGGTCCACTATGACCCCTAGATGTCTTTCTGCCATACTCCTTCCTAGACAGTCTCTTCCCATTCTGTATGTGTGAAACGGATTGTTCCTTCCTAAGTGGAGCACTTTGCATTTATCTTTATTGAACTTCATCCGGTTTACCTCAGACCATTTCTCCAATTTGTCCAGATCATTTTGAATTTTGACCCTGTCCTCCAAAGCAGTTGCAATCCCTCCCAGTTTGGTATCATCTGCAAACTTAATAAGCGTACTTTCTATGTCAACATCTAAGTCGTTGATGAAGATATTGAACAGAGCCGGTCCCAAAACAGACCCCTGTGGAACCCCACTTGTTAAACCTTTCCAGCAGGATTGGGAGCCATTAATAACTACTCTCTGAGTATGGTTATCCAGCCAGTTATGCACCCACCTTATAGTAGCCCCATCTAAATTGTATTTACCTAGTTTATCGATAAGGATATCATGCGAGACCGTATCAAATGCCTTACTAAAGTCTAGGTATATCACATCCACCGCTTCTCCCTTATCCACAAGACTTGTTATCCTATCAAAGAAAGCTATCAGATTGGTTTGACATGATTTGTTCTTTACAAATCCATGCTGGCTATTCCCTATCACCTTAGCACCTTCCAAGTGTTTGCAGATGATTTCTTTAATTACTTGCTCCATTATCTTCCCTGGCACAGAAGTTAAACTAACTGGTCTGTAGTTTCCTGGGTTGTTTTTATTTCCCTTTTTATAGATTGGACCTATATTTGCCCTTTTCCAGTCTTCTGGAATCTCTCCCGTCTCCCATGACTTTGCAAAGATAATAGCTAGAGGCTCAGATACCTCCTCTATTAACTCCTTGAGTATTCTAGGATGCATTTCATCAGGCCCTGGTGACTTGCAGGCATCTAACTTTTCTAAGTGATTTTTAACTTGCTCTTTTTTTATTTTATCTTCAAAACCTACCCCCTTCTTTCAAATCACCCTGAATGGTGGCCGTTTATACCGTTGTCATATTCAGCAGTTCCAGATAAGCCCTATGTAACTCAACAAAAGCAGAAGCCCAAATCCTTCACTTGTGCCAGACTCACCCTCAGGACCTTCTGTAAGTTTTTAAAGCATGTATGTTTCCAGGAGCTGAGGTGGCACTAGCAGTATAATTTTCAATGACAGCGCTTCTATAAGGGTCTGATTCTTAGTTGTGAGGAGCATCATTTACACGTGAAAATACATGAAATTTCTTTGAAATCACTGAAGTGTTACTCAACACAAGTTAGTTTGCAGAACTGGGCCCAAAACTCACAGGACTCAATTCTTGGCTGGGTATGAATCAGCATTGGCTTCAAGGGGGTTGTGCTGATTTACACTAGTTTAGGATATGGCACTCTAGATCTGTCTGAAACGTTTGTCTACCACATAACTACTCATGGAATATGGGAATATAGGAACTGCCAGATGGATAAGACCCAACGTCCATCTAATCTCTTAGCCTGAGTCTGACAGTGGCCAGGATCTGCTGCTCCAGCAGAAGGTATAAGAACCCCACAGTAGACAGATGTGGGATAATCTCCCCCCCATAAGATTTTATCCTAATCCCTGATATTTAGAGATTGGATTGAGCCCTGAAACAAGAGGTTTACCATCCCTCCCAATATTTTTGTTAGCAATGTAATTCTGGGTATTCTTGTTATTCATATATGGGGCTCTACGTGACTATTTTTAGACCAAAACACTTTATCAAAGCCCTTTTTTTAGAGGAGCAAAGAAGATTCTTTGACATAAAAAGAGCAAGAGAAAATGCCCCATCAAATGTATCTTTATGGAGTACTGCTGCTATTTTACTTTGAAAATGTTTTATCCTCTAACATTTAGATCTAATGTATCGTGTAGCTCTAGGCCCACTTGCACTGAAACCCTACAGATTCTCCCAAGGGTTTCTCTCCCAACTCAGCTTGAAGGGACTGTTAATCACATATGAAGTTAGGAAGGGGGGGTATAAAGGAGAAATGTTAGGCTCTGTTCATGATTGGAGATGGCTGCACCACTTCAAGCATATTGCAGCCAACTTTAAATGCACTCCTGAGCTCCTAAATGAAAGTTAAATGTTTGTAGGATTTGTATCTGATGAATGCATCTTCAATTTGCAGTACCTAATACACAGCTCTCGCATAGCCCTAAAAATATGGGCCAGAGAATCTGGGCCACTGTACTCCCTTTGTACAGTTCAGTGGCGCAGAGGTCTCCTATGTCTCCTCTTGGGGACACATCACTGGCTCCAACTCCTCTCACCCCATAGCACTCACTGCAGGGAGCAATTTGTGGGTGAGGAGAGGCAGGTAGGAACCATGGACAGATGGGGACCATAGCCAGCTGTTGCAGTCTGGAGGAACTCCCAGGCTGCTTTAACCTGCTCTGGGGTCAGGGCTGAAAACCAGGGAACCATAACCAGTTCCCTGATGGCCCTGTATGCGGGAGAGAATCTGGCCATACGTATATGGTAGATGAATGTGTAAATATGTGTATGTGGGTGAATGGGTGAGTTCTTGGCCTGTAGGAGTAGCCTCCAGTATTTGCACTCCACAAATACCTATCATATGGAAATAATTGTATTTTTAAGAAAATGGTACTGTAAAGAATTAGTTTTTAAAGTCATATATGATGAGGATAACAGCTGAAACCTGAAAACGTCACTGAATTTCCTGAAGAGTTTACAGGTCTGGGGTGATGTTGTTTGGAGTTGTGTGTCATTAGCTCTCTGGGGCTAACATCAATAATCTGTCTGAATTTCCATTAACTTGAAAAAAAATTATAAGGAAAAAGCAATTAAAATTATAATTAAACCAACACTGGAAGAACTGTGGGATGCAGGGAGTTGTGTGGGGGTTTTTTAGAAGTTTTCTTTTTTGTTGTCCTCCTTTCAAAGCATTTCAAAGGGGAAGTTAGCGCCATTTCTGAATTTTCCTCCCAGGGAGTCACCGATTTCAGTTGAATGGCTGTGGTCTCCTTACCTGAGTTTTTATTCAGAATTTGAAACCTGTCATTTATTGAAGTCTCGTCTGCAATAAAATGATGTTGGATCTGCCCTCCTCACCAGCATCCCTGTTTTCATCCCTGGATTGCTTCTCTCTATGTCCCTCTTGTGGGTGAAGAGAAGTTTATTAATGCTTGTCTGCTGCTGAGTTGCCGATCCAAAATTCTCCTCATCCAGTATTCTGTACTCCATAAAGCCCTTATCCACCAAAGAGAGTTCTTGAGAGCACCCCTGCACTCTCAGAGGTGCAATGCAATGCCCCCATTGACATCAATGATAAGCCTGTTCCATGGAACCCAGAGAAGAGCAGCTGATGAGATCTGGATTGGAGAGCCACAACATTCATATCATTCTTTGCAGCCAGATGAGACATTCTGGCATACCATCGGTGACATTTGAGTTTGCAAGAGGCACAAACTCAGTCTAAGTTTTGTTACGACCAGTTGCTGAACAGGAAATGGATGGAAGCCATTGAAGATGTAACAGGAACATTAAAACGAGTTAATTCTGTTGTCTCTATAGCAAATATGAACTTGTAGCTGCATTTCATAAACCCTGCAAAGTGCCCGAATTATTATCTTTCCTGAGACCATGTGAGATCACTGAAGCATGACCTGTATTGTTTTCTCTCCCAGCTGTCTGAGTGAGCAGAGAGCTGACTCCATGATTAATATACCTCAGTACAGCTCTGACTGGAGACATCCACAGGAATTAAAGTTGAACTGGTGTGATTTCCCTTAACTGGTCACTAGTGGTTGCACTGGCATCTTTTCATCACCTCCTTTTGCCAAAAAAAGTGCAGAAGAGATTAAGGAACAAAATGTGAGACATTTCAGGGCACCACACATCATTGAACTCAACAGGCCATGAACATAAGTGAATAGATGCCCATCATTACTTCTCAAATGAAGCATCTCTGCTGCTTCCTCCATGTTCCTGTGAGACTGCTTCAGAGAGAGGCTGAGAATGAGCAAGCTCTGTGATGAATGGTAGCAAAGGGCTAGGCGGGCCGATGACACAAGCACTGGAAGGAGATAGGAGCCTTTAAGAGGTGTGGGTGTTGTTTCCTTAAATGAAGTGACCCCCTTGGCCTTTTAACTTCAATAAGATACTCTGGAGACTAAGGCTCTGATCCAGCAAAACAGATTTACAGTTGCATAACCTGAAATGCATGATATTGGCTTCTGTGGGACGACAGGAACTCAGTTATGAACATGCTTGGATGCTTTGCTGGATTGGAGCCCAAAATATCTCCTTCCGGGATCATGATACATGGAGCATTTCAGGTGGACATAGAGAAGATGGCTTCCCTCTGTGTGAATTCTACCCGGCCTCGCAATGGTATTTGAGCTTGTATTTGGACGCTGGCTGCAGTATGGGAGGGTGAAGAGAACAGCAAGTAATGACGATGAAAATCCAGCATAGGTATTGGTTGGTAGCTATATGGCACAATAGCCCTTCCTACATTCTGGGCTAGCACTGTACATGGCTGGTGTGTACCAAAATCATACTGATAAAAATTCAGGCTCTGAGATACTCATGGAATAGGTTGTGGGGTTCAGCGGTCCTGCAGCATTAGCTTTTTAAAAGGAGACAAAATAAAAAACAAAACAAAACTCAGCTTGTGTCATGATACATGAAGAATGGAAAAGGAAAGTGGACCAAGCAGACTGAGAGGAGAAAAGTCAGAGTTAGGAGCAGAGGTGGAAGAAATGTAAGCAGAGTCAGGATAAGCTCTGCCCTGACATCTGGTGGAAAGAATTTCAGAGAGTGTATTTGCATAGACACGCCTACCCTATCCCAGACTGCCAAGCTGTGGGACTGCTTGGTGACAAATGACTCACCCTCAGTTGGGTGGTACTTGCTAGACAAGGGACATGGGTTCCAAAACCCACTGAATTGAGAGAGGCTGGGGACAGGTATTTGTGCCTGGTGGTGCAGTTGCCTTGTGGAGCCAGAAGCACCAGCTCCACCCCCTCCTCTCTCCACTGTGGAATGTCGGAGTTGATTTTTTTATTCCCTCAAGAATCTAAATACAGGTTACTGAGCTGAACTCACTTTGGGCTAATGGTGCACTAGCACTGGGGCTCCCCTACTAAGAACTGAGATCACTAAGAGTTGAAATCACTAAAGAGCTGAAATTACTGAGCTGAGAGCACTGTGTACTATGCTAACTAGTAGAGGAGCCTGAAGCTATACTGGTGAACAGAGCAGCTGGCGGAGTGGAGCAGTTGTGGGGATGGCTGGAGAGGATCACGGGACAGCTGGTGGCAGCGGAGCGGCTGGCAGAGCGGAGTAGCTGTGGGACGGGTGGAGCGGCCCACAGAGTGAGCGGAGCTGAGCAGTTTGCAGGGAGAACTGGAGCAGCTCATGGAGCAGAGCAGCTAGTGGAGCGGAGCAGTTTCTGAGGATGGCTGGAGGAGCAGAGTGGAGCGGCTGGTAAAGTGGAGCAGTTCGTGGAGAAGGCGGAAGCAGAACCCACGGAGAGGCAGGGCAGTTGGCCCCGGACCACGTAAGGTGCCCCTTTCTACCCAGGCTGGGGGGAGGGACCTCTACAGATAGACTCTCAAACTCTGGGGTGGCATTGACCAGAGACTTTTTGGTTGTTGGACTTTGGGGTGATTGGATTTAAAACCCTAAGGGGAAAAAGGACAGTGCCAAACATACTTGGAGGTGGGTTTTTGTTTATAGTTTGTGTTATAACCCTGTTTGTGGTGTTTCTCTAATGGGATGCCGCATTGATTCCTTCCTTTATTAAAAAGATTTTGCTACACTCAGACTCCGTGCTTGCGAGAGGGGAAGTATTGCCTCCTAGAGGCGCCCAGGGGGGTGTGGTATGTGAGTGTCCCAGGTCACTGGGTGGGGGCTCAAGCCGGTTATGTATTGTGTTACTGAAACGGAACCCCTGGATACTGAACCCGGCCCTCGTTGCTGCCAACTCAGAGGGGCAGAAGGGTTACAGAAAGAAGACAGTATTTCTGTGTTTTGTCTGCATAATATTGTGTGTTATGCAGAACTGTTAATAAACAACACCTTGAAATCCCCATGGGGAACCAAGAGAAGCTCCTGTCTCTGTAGTCGCATTATCCATGTCACATGTACATGTTATAGCGAAGACAGATTTTATCTGACAAATTAATTATTTTATTAAGAAATTATTGTAGGCCAGATCCTGCTACCTTGTGCAAATGGACTCCACAAATAGTGCCATTGGGACTGATTCTCAGTTACTCTAAGGCCATTTTACCCCACTCTGGAAGTGTAAAGTAGCCTTACATGGAATGTATGCCCAATTAAGGCCCCCTTACACTGCATTACATAGTGGTGTGAGTGAGAATGAGGACTACTGACTCATGGTGTGTAAGATAAAAAGAATATATATATAGAGAGAGATATCTGTCTCATAGAGCTGGAAGGGACCCTGAAGGGTCATTGAGTTCAGCCCCCTGCCTTCATTAGCAGGACCAAGTATCAGAGGCGTAGCTGTGTTAGTCTGGATCTGTAAAAGCAGCAGAGTCCTGTGGCACCTTATAGATGTATTGGAGCATGAGCTTTTGTGGGTGAATACCCACTTCGTTGGATGCAAGTGGGTATTCATCCACAAAAGCTCATGCTCCAATATGTCTGTTAGTCTATAAGGTGCCACCGGACTCTTTGTTGCTTTTACAGGGCCAAGTACTGATTTTGCCCTATGTCCCTAAATGGCCCCCTCAAGGATTGAACTCATAACCCTGGGTTTAGCAAGCTAGTGCTCAAACCACTGAGCCAGACTCAGGGGAAATTCAGGCTGAGGTTTGTTTCATTGATTGTTTGAGTTACCTGTAAAATAAAAACAGCAGAAGGTGGGTTTGAACATTTGCTCTCGTGGGCTACATGTTCTGTAGAGGAAGTGATAGCGACTTGGGTCCAGATCTACAATGCCCTTTATGCTTCTGACTGCTACTGATTCCAATGGAAGTTAGGACCCTGAAGACCTTTGTGGTTCTGCGCTTAGCATATTCACAACGATGATGGTGCTAATCACGTTGTAAGTAGATTAAATAGCAAAGCATTCCTCAGTTATTGCCATCTTCCTTGACAGATTATTTTGTTCCCCCCACCTGCAGCTTATTATAATAGCAAGTTCTTGCTAGTGCCGTGCAATTTGTGAAAAACAGTAGGGCTTCTGGATTATCTTTCATCTTGGTGCATAACAAATTAAACACTGCAAGAGTCAATGCTTTCAGCAGCATTACAGATGGTTCTATCTGATCACAAATCATAGTCAGGCAAGGGATAAAGTTATTAATTTGGGGTCTGTGGGAGTTTTGTCTGAGCAAGGAGTCCAATTGGGGGCCTGATCCAAAACACTTTGACTTCAATGGCAGTACTGATTTCAGAGGGGTTTGGATCAGGCCTAGGAGTGATATAAAACTGAGAAATGAAATCCAAAGATTTTACGTGATGATAGCTCAGAAACAGTGTTGTGGAAATCTAAGGGGCAGGTCACTTATGCAGTATGTGTGCCAAAGTTATTTGTGTGCTGAGCCATCCTAGCTGGACGACTTAGTCTTGCTATGTCCCTTAGTTTCTCAAAAGATAGCATTTTCCTTTGTTCCTGCTGTCTTGGGATTAACTGAATCTCTGTGGTTCGGTGTGATAAAACCCCACATATACCATCATTTAACCGCTTTCTCTGCTTACATCTTCCATTTCATCCAGCCCCCACGTTTCATAACCCGATCCTAGTCTCGCGTATGCCAGGGTGAATGAGGAATGACACTGTTCCAGTTAGTGGAGTTTCACCAGAATGAAACAGGACTGAAGTGGGTTGAAGCTCAGGCCCTCCATGGCCCTCACTCCTGGTGCCCGTTTGTTAGTGCTTGTTATTGCAATGCCCCCATTCTAGAAAACTCACTGGAACTTTGCGCATTCAACTGGATCCATTTTCATTGGGCCGTATCTCTCACTCTGTAGCTGTGCCAGGCAGCTTCTTTTCTGCCAGCTCACTCGTACCAAGCAGCTGGAGTAGAACCCACTGGAAACACTAAGTATAGAACCTACCTTAATTGAGGTTTTGGGCTTCTCCAAATCTGCCCCGCCTCTCCCTGCCAAGCTGGGGGTAGGGAGCCCAACAAGAGATCTTCAACCACTCCTAGTGGGAGGGTGCTAATACCACTGAAGGCCATAAAAGTCTCCAGGAAGGATGCATCTTGCTCACTGCAGATGTGCGCAAAATGCTAGTAAAGCATCTTCTCCTCCTGTGACTTCAGAATCTCTGAAGGGCTATATTTCCACCCTGCCCCAGGAAACACCTGGTTGGGTCTCATTCACTTGCCATG
Source organism: Gopherus flavomarginatus (assembly GCF_025201925.1). Lineage (NCBI taxonomy): Eukaryota > Metazoa > Chordata > Testudines > Testudinidae > Gopherus > Gopherus flavomarginatus. The sequence goes on along the minus strand of NC_066626.1, from coordinate 16,396,491 downwards.
TCCATGAGGAGCACTGTAAGAGGATTCTTCTCCCCAGCTTCCTGTCTTTCGCTCTCTTCATATGAAGGAGGAGAAGGTGGAGTTCCATCGCTTTGGGGTGTACCAATAGAATCTGTGGGAGTTGTGGGGTGTACCAGTTGAATCTGTGGAGCTCTGCATCCCTGAACATAAGACCCAGAGCCAAACACTGTCCTTTCTTTTCTTCTCTTATGCCAGGTAACCCTAGAAATGCGCTCTGAGCCAGGCAAAGGTAAAGATTAGTCTTTTCTCTCCCTCACCTTCTGCTTCCTGATAAATGAACTACATCTGCAAGGGCCAGATCCTTAGCTGAGGTGAACTGGCATAACTGCACTGAAGGCAATAGAGTTATGTTGATTATCATCAGCCGAGGACCTGATTTTTATATCCATGAGCTACATAACTTGCCATACACTCGGTTCTTTCTTTCTCACTCCCTGAGTAAATTGTGTAAAGCAGAGCCATCGGCAACAGCAAATCTTGCCATAATTTCTGCCTTCCAGAGTCAGGTAACAGTACTAGTTTCTCATCATTTCTCTCTCTCTCTCTCACTTTTTCAGGACTAGGTAACAATAATACTACACATTACATGTCCTCCTTACAGCCAAATAACTAATGATTGTCATTATATCTCTATCAGAGGTAGGTAACTGCAATACTCTTCATTACATCTCTCTCTTTTGGCCAGTAACGGCAGTATTCTATATTATGTATCTCTCTTTCTCTCCTGCTCTGAGTCAGGTAATTGTTATGCCCCTCTTTATGTGCTTTTCCTGGAGCTGTAATAGTTTTCATTGTATCTCTTTGGAGCTTGTAATGGTAATGTTCCCTGCTCTATCTCTGAGTCACAAGGCAATATGTTTTGAGAGTCACCTCTATAGAGTTCTTCCTTGTGTAGGTCTCAAAACTGACTAATAAAAATGGTATTTTATAATAATAATTTGCAAACGTCTTGTGCCTTTTATCTTAGGATCACTTCACACATATTGGCTCCCGGCCCTGCGTGTGGCTGGGCCTCACGTTGCACAGGACTCGAGGATATGACCTGTAATGCAACCTTTATGCTCCCTGGATCCTGGGTCTGGTGGGGATGGTTCCCAGAATGAGGTCCAGCAGCTCAACTGAACATCAGTACCACAGCATTTCCATTTAATACCTTTCATGCTCTGTTATTGCATATGTGCTTTACAGCCAGGATTTTCAAAACTGAGTCATGGTCAGCATGAAAAACCATAGAGATCGGATGTGACTAAGTGAAGTGCTGATCCCTTGCTCTCTGAAAATCAGGGCCCTTTAATGTGGGCAACCAAAATCTCTAGTCACATTAGAAAATCTTGGCCTACAGGTGACATTTCCAGAAGCGCTTTGTGTTGGCCTAATTCTGCTCCCATTGAAGTCGGTGCAGAATTTAATCAGGGATTTCAGTGGGATCAGAGTTGGTCAATGCTGAATGATTTTGAAAATCCCAGCCTATGTGTGTTAATCATGTCACCTTGACAGGGCAGTATCTTGGCTGGGTTTCATGCTGTATATTTCAAATGTTTTAATTATTTTATTCTTCTGGCATTTAAAAGTGTTGCCCTGCCACAAGAACACCTGAATTGGTACACAGAGCATTTAATAAATAAACTGTTTTTACCTGGCAATGAGTATCCTTCTGTTATAAACAGATAGCTAAGGGTTAATGTCTCTTTCACCTGAAGCACCTGACCAGAGGACCAATCAGGAAACAGGATTTTTTCAACTCTGGGTGGAGGGTTTTTTGTGTGTGAGTCTTTTGTTCTTGGTCTTCTGCCTGAATCTCTCTCAGCTAGAGAAGGATTTTTCTATTTCCTGCTTTCTAATCTTCTGTTTCCAAGTTGTGAGTACAAAGTGGGTTTTTTCTTTGGTATTTACATGTCTGTAGTTGCTGGAGTGCTTTGAATTGTATTCTTTTTTAATAAGGCTGTTTATTCAATATTCTTTTAAGCAATTGACCCTGTATTTGTCACCTTAATACAGAGAGACCGTTTGTATGTATTGTTCTTTCTTTTTTATATAAAGCTTTCTTTTAAGACCTGTTGGAGTTTTTCTTTAGTGAGGAACTCCAGGGAATTGGGTCTGCATCTCACCAGGGAATTGGTGGGAGGAAGAAGTCAGAGGGAGATCTGTGTGTGTTAGATTTACTAGTCTGACTTTGCATTCCCTCTGGGTGAAGAGGGAAATAATTCTGTTTTCCAGGACTGGGAATGGGGAGGGTGGAGTCCCTCTGCTTAGATTCACGGAGGTTGCTTCTGTGCAGCTCTCCAAGAGCACCTGGAGGGGGGAAGGGAAAAAGGATTATTTCCCTTTGTTGTGAGACTCAAGGGATTTGGGTCTTGGGGTCCCCAGGGAAGGTTTTTGGGGGGGACCAGAGTGCCCCAAAACACTCTAATTTTTTGGGTGGTGGCAGCAGTACCAGGTCCAAGCTGGTAACTAAGCTTGGAGGTTTTCATGCTAACCCCCATATTTTGAATGCTAAGGTCCAAATCTGGGACTAAGTTATGACACCTTCCCATTGTATTTAAGTGCACTATGCATTTTTTGCAATTAAAGCCTATATCACATGAAATTCTCCTCTCAAGCAAAGCTGGTCAAAGAATGAAAGTCATGATTTGCACATGTAATTGCAAATCTGATTCCTGATGCAGTCTACCACCATTTATGAGCTATGACTCAGGAGATCTGTGTATTCCCAGCTGCGCCACTGGTTTGCTGGCTGACCTTGGGCAAGTCACTTCACCTCTCTGCTCTGTTTTCCCCTCCCGCCTTTTGTCTGTCCTCCATATTTAGATTGTTCAGACCCTAGCACACTGAGGTCTTGATCTTGACTGGGGCTTCAGATGCTACTTTAATATAAATAATAGCCACTGTGTATTTGTGAAAATGTTTATGGATCAGGAGGGTTTCACAAAATTTAGCATGGATCGTGGATTATTTGTCTCATACTGAGATTTCATTATTTGCTATTCTTAATTCAGTATTCATCTGTTTTTTTTTTTAAAAACCTTTCAGTTAACCAATAATGGAGCAGACACCATACCCTGTGTGTTAGGTGAACCTCCTGTACAACATAAATACTAAACAGTTCACTAATCAAAGTGAACAATGTGTGGGGTTTTTTTTTAAAAAAACACCCTGTCTGAAAATTATTTGCATAAACTGTTCAGTGAATTCTTCTGAAAAACAATTACATGTGAAGAAATCAGTCAGAAAATAGGGATAAATTTGGAATTCTTGTTATTTGCAAACAATAAGTCAAATTTTATCTCCTAGTTTCAGTCCATCATTAGAGACTCAAAATTCAGATCACTATAATTAAAGATTTGTTTACATTTCCTCAATTTTAAGTGAGTCTGACTCTAGTTTTGTCTGAAGCTGTGCTAATCCATTCAATAACCAGCCCCGTCAAAAAAAATCCAGCAACATACAACTCAGAAATAAGTTACATTTCGAGAAACATTTCATTTCATTGGCATAATATGTTAAATGAAATCTAAGGCTCCCAATATTTAACAGATATGGCTGAAATGTATAGTTTAAGGAGTTTGGACAAGCAGGCTGATGCAAACCTGTGAAGAAATTTACGTGTAAGAACCACACTTTTAAACATTTTTAAAAGGTTTATGCCTGTATCTGTAATTTTTCACTCCATGCATCTGAAGAAGTGGGGTTTTTTTCCCCACGAAAGCTTATGCCCAAATAAATTTGTCTTTAAGGTGCCACTGGACTCCTCATTGTTTTTGTGGATACAGACTAACACAGCTAACTCCTGATACTTTTAAACTTGCAATTGGCTTGCAAACCTGGAGTGAAAAAAAAAATTGCAGAATGATACAGACAGCAATTTTAGGGTCCGATCCTGGTATGCCTGCAGCCAGTGGAAATAGAAGTCAGTCAAGAACTCTTAAGAGACATGACCCAGATGCCTAGCACCTTCCAGGATCTCAGTCTCTTAGGCTGTGTACAAACGCCCATTGGACTGCTTGAAAAGGCAATAGCTGCAGACAGGACCGGTGCTAGGGGTTTTAGCGCCCTAGGCACACAGCAATTTCGCCGCCCCGCGCGCTGGTCCCACTGCTCCGGTGGAGCTGCCGCAGTTGTGGCTGCGGACGGTCGGCTGCTCTGCGGCTCTGGTAGAGCTGCCGCAGTGGTGCCTGCAGGAGGTCCACTGGAGCTGTGCGAGCAGCCGACCGTCCGCAGGCACGACTGCGGCAGCTCTACCAGAGCCGCGGACCAGGGGACCCTCCGCAGGCACTACTGCGGTAGGTCCACCAGAGCCGCCTGCCACCCCCTCCGGCAAAACACGGCCCACCAATAATCCTGGCGCCCTAGGCGATTGCCTAGGCCGCCTAAATGGAAGCGCCAGCCCTGGCTGCAGAAGAAGCAAGTGCAGAGCAATGCACTGATCAAGTGTGCTTGTAACAAAACCCAACATAATGAATTTATGCTTTAGCCCTTGAGAGGAAACAGTTTATCTCAGCCCTATATTTCAGGTAGAAAAGACTGAGCTCACGGTGAGACTAATAAGCTCTGATGAGGAAAGTTTGGAACCCAGCCTGACTGCGAAATTCCTCACACAATGATCGGATCCGCAAAGTACAAGCGAGGAAGCTCAGCCCTTGATAGCTTAGGTCACTCTGTTTTATATCTATCATTGCTTGGCAAATCAGATTTAAAGCCACTTGGCAGTGGCCAGGCTCTGCTTCCTTTCATGTCGACGGTGAAACTGCCTTGCCTTCAATGGGAGCAGAGCTGGCGCGTGGCTCAGCAGCTTGGAAAATCCCACCAGAAATGCATGTGCCAACTGGTGTCAGTGGGACAGATACTCACCTGGTATAAACCAGTTTAGCTCCCTGGTGATTTGCCGGTGCTGAAGATTGTTGATCAGGTGGTTCAGCAATGTAAATCACTGCTTTCTTGGGGCAAAACTCCTGCAGACATCAGTGGGCACAGGACTGGGCCCTTCAGGTCAAGTTGTGTAAGCTACGCTGGACTGGCCACAGGCTGTAACTCTGACTTCAATGGAGTTGCATTTGCTTACGCCGTATCTCAGAGCTAAATTTGGCCCAGTGTCAGGTTTATACTAATGGGTGATTTTTAATGTTCAGGTACAACTCTTCAGCTGGGGTAGATCAGTAGAGCTCTGTTAAGACAATATGGTCCAGTGGGTAAGGTTCTATTCCAGGCTCTGATACCTGCTGTGTTTCCTTTGGCTAGTCACTTCATCTCTCTGAATATGTCTACATTGCAAAAAAACCCCACAGCACTGAGTCTTTGGGCCAGGGTCAATTGGCTTAGGCTGCAGGGCTAAAAATTGCAATTAAGACATTAGGGTTTTAGTGGAAGCCTGGGCTCTAAGCTCCTCCTCCCCCACCACATACCCACTTGTGGGATTTAGAGCGTGAATGTGTATACTGCAATTTTTAGCCCCACAAGGCTGAGTCAGCTGACCCAGGGCAGCCATGGCCGTACAGCTGTTCTTTTATTGCAGTGTAGATGTACTCTCTGTGCCACTCCCATCCTTTGTCTGTCTTGCCTTGGCCAATTGCCAGTTCCCCATCTGTAAAATGGGAATGATAATACTTCCTGTTTTGGTCTTTCCTATTTAGATTGCAAGCTCTTCAAGGCTGGGACTACTCTCCTACTATGTGTGTTTGTGCAGCTCCTGGCACAGTGGAGCCCTGAGCTCAGCTGACTCTTCTAGGTGCTGCAAAAAAGTAAATAATACTAAATAATACTAATAGCTAATTTGTATTAGTTGAGAATCTGCCCCAGTATTGTTAACCTAGGTTGGATTTAAAATCATGCTTTTTATATATATATATATAACAATATATATCTGCTGTTTAAAATTTTTAAACCTAAAGAGTGTGTAACTCGCTAGTTTACACAGTGTTAAAATACGGGAACTCAGTTTTCAGAGCTAGAATTCCATCTTGGCTAGAGGCAAGCAGAACTAGCATCGGACAACTGTAAGTAAGGCAAGTCAAACAGTTAGTCAGCAAGGAGTCAGACCAACCAGATTCTGTTACAAAGATAAGGAAACAAAGTATCCTTTTCATTGTGGCCTTGTATTTTTTATTAATGCTTAGTAACTCTAATATGCTCTTTGAAGCAGAAAGCTGTTAGATGCTTCATTATCTCTTCTTTATAGAATGTGACAGACCCAGGCCAGTGGGGTGCAGGAGTCTGGTCCTGTTGGTATCCAGGGGAGGTGGGCGGGCAAAGCCCGCCCACTTCTAAAGGACCTCCCCCCAGCCTAAGGGGAAGACCCACAGGTCTGAGACACCAAGTAATTCCAGGGGACAACTAATGAAAAAACAGGATCGGGAGTGAGGTCATAAGGCTAAATTAAGGGAACCTGATGGGGACACCAAGCAGAGAACCCCGGACAACACCCACTGCTATTCGAAGGCGTCAAGGGAGCCACTGGACGCCGCGCAGAGGAACTCTACCCTGATGCGTGAACAGACGGAGGAACGGAAATAGGCCCTACAGTCGCAGGAAATCCCGTCGGCCAAGCTCCTCTCCCTGGTGTTGTAGATGGCTAGTTTGGCCAGGGCTAAGAGGAGGTTGATAAGGAGATCCCGCGACTTGGTGGGGCCACGGATGGGGAGTGCATAGATGAACAGGTGTGGGGGAAAGTGCAACCAAAAACGCAATAGGAGGTCCAAGAGGAGCCGGAACAGGGGCTGCAACCTGGCGCACTCTAAATAAATGTGCGCCAGGGTCTCCTTCATGCCACAAAAAGGGCAGGTGTTGGGGATGGGTAAACTGCGCCAAGTACACGCCCGTGCTCATGGCCCTGTGAAGGAGCCGCTAACTGACATCCCCAGCGGGCCTCAAGACCAGGGCAGAGTATAAGCTGGCCCACCGGGGCTTCTCACCCTCGAGAGGTGGCAGGAGGTCACGCCATTTGGTATCGGGGCAGGGCGCGAGGTTGAGGTAGTGGAGAGTGTGGCGTATGAGCATGTAGAGTTGTTTCCGTGGCGCGGCCTGGAACAGAACCGGCTGCAGATCGTGCAGCCAGCTCGCAGTGAAAGGGTGACGGGGGCGATTGGGTCCACGGGGCAGGGGCCCTATAAAAAGGTCCACGGGGCTTGGGGGGAGGGGTGGGCGGGTCATGCCCTCTCACAGGACCCGGTTGAGGTAAGCCCGAGCAGCAGGCAGTAAAGCGGCCTTCACCTCCTGAAGTACCCACCGGGGAGTACAAGGTCTGGAGAGCCCCATGCGCTGAGCGAGCGTCAGGGGATCCAGCCAGTTTCCCCGGTCGTAGTCCAGGAGGTCTCCGACCCTGGTGACTCCCGCCAAGACCAGCCTCTGGCACACCGCAGGGGACTCTGCCACATGCACACGAAGCTGGGGATTGTGTAGCAGGGGCTCTGCGAGGAGGTCGGCCCCCCACGGACCTGGTCGTTGAAAAGAGCTTCTAGGTCCGGAGGAGGTCTTGGTAGAAGACCGGCAGCCCGGAGAGGTCTTGCGGAAGACCTCTCGGATGGAGGTAAAAGAGCTGCTGGTCGTATCGGAGCCCTCAGAAGCGGCAGAGGAAGGCATGCGCCAATACACTCCACGCCGGACTACCTGCACCATACAGGAGCCTCTGCAGGACCTGGAGGCAGAAGACATGGACCTGAGTGCGTAGGCACTTCAGGCACTGCCCCCCCTCCTCCAGGGGCAGGTGGAGGACCCCTGCAGAGACCCCGTGCATCTCTGGCCAAAAGAACTCCAGAATCACCATCCGGAGGTTGGCCAGGAAATCCGGGGCCGGGACCAGGGTGTTGAGCCGGTACCAGAGCATGGACAGGACCAGATGATTAAGCACCAGTGCCCTCCCCTGAAGGGAGAGGCACCGGAGTAGTCTTGTCCATTTTCGGAGCCGCTCCGTCACCCTGCCTTCCAAACCGTGCCAGTTCTCTGGCGGAGACAGATGCTTGGCAGAAAGGTAAACACCGAGATAGAGCAGTGGACCCGCGCTCCACTGGATGGCCTGAAGTGTCGGTGGGAGGGATCTCGCCTGCCACCCGTCCCCGACCACCAGGCCAGAGCTCTTGACCCAGTTGACCCGGGCAGAGGAGGCCGCCGAGTACACGCCTGGCAAGCCTCCACCCGCGCCAAGTCGCCCCGGTCCTGGACCATGAGGAGCACATTGTCAGCGTACACCGACAGGACCAGCCGCAGCTCCAGCTCCCGAAGCACCAACCCCGTCAACCTCTTGCGGAGGAGACAGAGGAAGGGCTCAATCACCAGAGTGTACAGCTGGCCCGAGAGGGGGCACCCCTCCCGCACTCCCAGCCCGAAGCTGACCGGCTCGGTCAGGGTCCAGTTGAGCCTGACCAGACACTCCGCAGAAATGCACAGCACCCGGAGAAAACCCACAAACTGGGGTCCGAAGCCGAACGCTCGCAGAGTGCTCAGGAGATACCCGTGATCCACCCTGTCGAACGCCTTCTCCTGATCCAGGGACAAGAGGGAGAACAACAGACCATCCCTACACCCTAATTCCAGAAGGTCCAGGACCAGATACAAGTTATCAAAGATCGTGCGGCCCGGGACGGTGTAGATCTGGTCTGGATGGACCACATCTGCCAGCACGGACCCTAGCCGCATTGAGATGGCCTTCGCAACGATTTTGTAGTCCGTGCTGAGGAGTGAGATGGGATGCCAATTCCGTAAGTCGCGGAGGTTCCCCCTCTTTGGCAATAAGGCGAGCATGGATCGCCTGCACAAGAGAGGGAGGACCCCGCTCTGCATAGACTCCGCCCAGACGGTGACCAGGTCTGGGCTGAGGACGTCCCAGAACACATGGTAGAACTCCACGGTCAGCCCGTCCATGCCCGGAGATTTATTGGTGGGCATGCGACGGAGGGCTTCCAAGAACTCAGCCAGAGTGAGAGGCAGCTCTAGCCGGTCCCGGTCACCCGTGCTGACCATCGGGAGTCCGTCCCAGAGCACTCTGCAAGTGATAGGATCGGTCAGATCCGGGGAGAAAAGAGTCACGTAGAAGGCCCTGGCCCTCTCGCACATCTCCGCCGGATCCATGAGGGGGGTGCCGTCCTCCGCCAGGAGGCAGGTGATGTGCTTCTTGGCCCCCCTCCTTTTCTCCAGGGCGTAGAAAAAGAAGGAGCCGTGATCCATCTCCCGAAGGAGGAGGATGAGGGATCGAACAAAACACCCCGGGTCCGATGGTCTTCAAGGGCCTGGAGCTCCTCCCACTTCTCCCGGCACGCTCCACAGAGGGATGGATCCTTGGGGCTGGCGGCCAGACGCCTCTCCAGCTCCAAGACCTCCCACTCCAACTGCTCTATCGCCGCATCCCTCCGTCGGCTGGCGCCCCGGCTGTAGTCACGGCAGAAGAGCCAGGCGCGCACCTTCCCCAGATCCCACCACCGCCGCGCCGAGGAAAAGGCGCGCCTCTGCCCTCGCCAGGCCAGCCAGAACTCCCGGAAGGACGCCACGAAGCCCGCATCCTCCAGCAAACTATTATTAAAGTGCCAATAGGCCGGCCCCGGCCTCTCCGCACAGAGAGAGGCCATCACGGTGGCAAGGTGGTGATCTGAAAAGGGGGCCAGCCGAACGCTGGAGGAGTGGGCCCGTGAAAGGTGGAAACGCGACAGGTAAATATGGTCCAGCTGGGAGTGGCATGACCAATGGGCCTCCACCCGGATGAAGGTGAACGTCGAGACATCGTCCAGGTGGTGGTCGCACCAGACGTCCACCAGGGAGTGGTGTTCGACAATCTCTGGGAGGATGTCTGTGGCGGCCGGGCACTGCTCGGTCCCCAAGCGGTCCCGTTCCTCGAGGGTGGTGTCAAAGTCCCCTCCAAGGACCAGGCACTCACGAGGATCCAGTGAGCCGAGGAAGGCAGACGCCTGCTGATAAAAACGCAACCTCTCTGGGCCCGATGTTGGGGCGTAAACATTGATGAGATTAACCACAAGCCCCTCCATGTGGACCCAGAGGTGCAGCAGGCGACCTGGCACAGCCTCGGAGACCCCCAGCACCTCGGGCCATAAGTTGGGGGAGAACAGGGTTGCGACTCCAGCCGCGCAAACCGAGAAGTGGCTAAAGTAGGCCCCATCCCCCAACTCCAGCCACCAGCTAGCTTCAGCGGCCGGATCCATATGGGTCTCCTGCAGGAAAACCACAGAGTACCCCACCTCCCGGAGGAAGGAGAGCACCTGGCTCCTGTGGAGACCCATCCTACAGCCCTGGGTGTTTAAAGTGGCAAAGATGATCAGCGCCATGAGGAGGGCTGGGGGGGATCTTCGCCGGCAGACACGCCCACGGCCTCTGGCAGGCTGCGCAGCAACCCGTGACCTACCCCATAGGTGAGTAAAGAGTCACGGAAGAGGTGGACTCACCGGTAGGCTGCGGCGGCCTGCTTCCCAGTCCTCTTACTCTCCCTCATGAGGGCCCTCGCAGCCCAGAGGATCTGACGGAAATCCCCCCACCGCCAGAGCGCAACTGGACTTTATTACGGGAGCCACGGACGTCCTCAAGGAACTCCCGCAGCTCCTCCCTCAGTGCAAGGGGGGGCGGGGTCACTGATCGATGACTGTCCCCCAATGGGGCCCCCGTCACAGCCCCGTGGCCCACTGAGGCGGGCAGGCAGAGGGCAGACCCCCGACGTGGCTTCCGATGGGCTGACGCCACGTGACCCACCACACGACCCGCCCCGCTCCACGGTTCAACAAGGGGCTGCGGAAGGAGAACAGCAGCCCCTGATGGGTCGGGACAAGGAAAAACTACTGAAGCTGCTCCCTGGGGGGTTTCCCAGGGGCGGCACTGGCATCACAGGAGGTCGGGGGGACAAGGACAGGGCTAACAGGAGAAGGGCGGGGATCAGGGAGAGAATCCGGGAAGGGTGTAGAGGCAGGATCCTGAGCCTCTATAGTTGAGCCGCTGGATGGTGGCTCCTCCTGGCCAGGCTCAGGGATCTGGGAAGTGGAAAGGGGACCCCTAACGATGCTGGGCTCAGCCTCTGTGGTACATGTGGCAGCCCCGGCATCCAGAGATAGATGTTCGTCAAGAGGGTCCCTGCCTAGGAAGGAGGGCGGGTCCTCCACACCCAAGAGGGACACCCCCGGGGAACCGGGGCTCAGCAGCGGGGCACTGGCTGTCGCCCCAATGGGCTCAGTGGCCGTCAACAGGGTGCCAGCCGTAGCCGGGTCGATGGAAGATTCCAGGGGATCCTCAGAGGAGGGAGCAGAAGCAGGAAACCCTATTTTGTTCATGCATGAGTTGGCCACATCGTCAATAGATTAGTTTTTCTTTTCTCTCAGTCTTTGATAAAATATTAGTAGCTATTTTGTATTGTATTTCCCTAGAGCAGCAATTTAAATCCAGCAAAGCAGAAAGTGACTTCTTCCTAAGCAGAGATGGGGCACCAAAGACATATCCAACTTGCCTGGATTTGAAAGTTTCAAGTTCTAGGGTTTTGGTTGTCCAATTTTACAGGCCAGGTGCAGCTGTAAAGTTAAGAGCTAGATCCAAATTTCCCAAGAGTTCTGAGAGGTGTGGAACCAGAGTTTCAGCAGAGTCTTATTTATAGTTATATGATTTGTACTAACAGCTCTCCTACCTTTTTCGCCTCCACCTTCCACCTCCCTGTACTCCACGTTATGAAAAATACAGCTAACATTGAAGTCTGGGAAAATATTTTCTGCTATCAGTTTATTTTAAGATTGGCCTGTAACTAAATTATATAAATATAAGATTTTCCACATTGGATTAGACCAATAATCCAGGCTTGGAATCTTTTCTCCACTTGGTGGCAATACATCATGCTGGAAGAGAAGGCAAAGTAGAAGAAAAGTCCATTGTGTATACCTAAAGAACTATTGAAGTGCATGTAGCAAAATGTATAGAGGACCTGTGGCTTCCATGGGATCCTGTTTTTCAGGTGCTCAGATACCATGGTCATGGGCATGGTATAAAATCATAAACTTCACTGGAGCTCGTGTTATTTACACTGGCTTATGAGGATGGCAAGCAGCGGCAGATTCAAGATGGTTGCCCTGGTGCTGCACACCTTGGCACAAGGTCATGGGAAGATTCCTCCACCACAGATTCCTGCCCCACAAAGCCAATTTACTCAGATGACCAGGATTTGGCTCTTGGTTCATAAGCTGCAGCTGCCTCTTTCACTAAATACCTTTTTAGTGGCTTCTCTTTTTTTCCCCATATAATGTGTGGATGTAATACTTAGATTCTCATTTGGCAGTTTCTTAGTTATACGCTCCCTTGGGATTTGATGAACAATAAACAAGAATCATGTCCTAGTAATGGTGCAGAAACTACACCCTGTTCTCTTTCAGTGCACGTAGGTCCTGATCCTTTGACAGTAGAACAAAGAGTTTATCAAGATCTGGGTGCTCAGCCTTGGTTATGAAATACAGTTGAACTTGGGCTGAATGCCATTAAAATATATTTTGATGCTTTTTATTGTAATGGTTATGTTAACAAGATATGACAGGCAAGTGTGTTAGATGCGGCACTGAAAAAGTTAGCAGTACATCATTACCCCATTATAGGCTGTCCTCGTGCAGTTAAATGTATTTCTCCAAAGAAACTTGTATGGATTTTGTTTATAGGGCCAAACCATAAGAGGAGGTTTGATCTGGTGGCTAAGGCAGTGGACTGAGATCGGGGTTTGCTTCCTGATTCTTTCCCCAACTTCCTGACTGCCTTGCATCTTGGTCAAGCCCCTTAATCTCTCAGGCCCAGATGTTTTAGGCATTGCTGTGCTCAGTGTTGCAACACCTAATTGATTTAGGAGCCTAACTCACATTTCTGAAAGATATTTAAGCATGTGGGTGCCTAAATCCCCTTGACTGTCAATGGGATTTTGGTTCTCTTTTGAAAATGAAACTTAAGTTCCATTGCAACCCTGAGTGTAGCAATACCTAAATACCTGTAAAAATCTGTGCCTGTGGGCCTTAATTCCCCATCTTTGTATTGAAGGTATTCATATTTTCTTCTACCAACACTTGCGTCTATCTTGCCTATAGAACCATTATCAGTCTTTCTCTCTGGCTCAGTGACTAGTCAGGTAATCGATACAAAGTGGAACAGCTTCAATAGGAGAGCATGAGCCTGGCCCTTTGGCCAGTAGTCTGGTGGTTAGAGTACACAACTGGGAAGGGGGAGACTTGGACCCTACTCTGAAGCCATTAGAAGGATCTGAACTTGGGTCTACTGCCTCTGGGGGAAGTGCCATCACCATCTGGCATAAGATGAACAGCACCTCCTCATCTTTTTTTTGGTGAATGTCGCCTAAATCCGCCTGAAAAATCAAAATACTTCAGTTGGAGAATGATGAACAAATCTCATCATTTTCTTTCTCTTTTTTCGATGGAAGAAATTTTTTGGCGGGAAAAGTTTTTGATGAAAAATGTCACCCAGAGCTAGAGATGACTAGAGTTAAAGAGGCTAGAAGCCTGTCACCTCTCTGCCCCTGACAGGACTACATTAAGGAAATTCCATGAGTGCAAACTAGCCAGTTTTGCAGCCACCTGCACAGAAATTACCTGCTCAAGAAACAGTTAATAGCACACAGAAATAAAGACTAAGTCCTCTTTTTAGCCACAGAGCAACCATATCGTGGGCAGTGGCAGGGCAAACCTCTCATGTCCTCCTTGCCAACGTACCCTGTTTCTAACCTGCAGGGGCCGCTTCCAGATGTAAGAGAATACTTCACCGTGCAGGCCCATTAAGGCTTTGGACTCCCTGCTGAAATGGCAAGCGTGACAATTGTGGTGGTAGCTTGTGTGATATGGGCATCTATCAGTCTGGAACTGGATTAAGAATTACCAATTTGCTTCATGTAAGAGTAGGTCCTGGAGCTAGGTTTACATGCTAACAGTCCAGAATGGAATGTTCTCAGGTTGCTCCAGACTCTTGCATGGAGGTGAGAGCACAGAGTCTTCCCCACAAACTTGTGTTTCCAGTGTAAGGACCAAGGATAATCACACTTCTTGAGCATAGGGGAAGCACAGAGATAGCTCCCTCCATATGCCCTTTGGGGCACTTATCACCCACTTCTTACTGTATGCCCAGAGCAGCTAGGTTTTCCTCCTTTCTTCCTGAGAAAGCAAATGGGACTTCAGTGGTCCCCATCCCATGTTCTCAGCAGAGGAAGCAGCTTCTGGAGCAGACTGTTCTGAACAACAGATGGCACAATATAGCCCTTGAAGGGGGGAAGCTTCATAACCCATCACCACTCTCCTGAGTTATCCAGTCCCAAATTGGAAAACTAATCCTCCATTGAAAAAGTAATACAGATCCCTCTATCCTTTCTGACTAAAACGCATGTAAGGGAAATATCTACTATAGATTCCATCTATATTATGTGTCTATAACGTGAATATGTACGTGTTGTGGATTTAAGATTGGATCCTAACTGAATAGGCTCTCAAAAACTGGACATTTCAGTTCTCAGTGTGTGACATCCAGGTTCCATTGCAGTCAATGGGAGATTCAGATACACAATGAGTAGTCTGACCAAGGCAGATAGCCCTGCTATAGTTAAGATTGAAAATATTTGTTCTAATCTGCCATTTTCAGGTCATAACTTACTCAAACAATTGTCTTATGGGAAGAAACTTTCCATGGGATCACCTTCCAAATGGCAATTTAATGGAAAGTTGGACCAAAAATTTTTAAGCTGTTTGTGCTATCATAATCTTGGGGCAGGAGCAATACAGTATTCTGAGTATATCTGGGATCCTAAGTATACCAATGAGAGACAAGATTTCACCCAATGAACATCACCAAACTGGGATGGGTTGCAAGGACTTTGGAGGACAGTATTAGAATTAAAAACAACCTTGACAAATTGAAGAATTGGTCTGAAATCAACAAGGTGAAATTTAATGAAGATAGGTACAAAGTACTTCACTTAGGAAGGAAAAATCAAATGCACAACTACAAAATGGGGAAAATTGGCTAGGTGGTAGTACTGCTGAAAAGGATCTGGGGGTTATAGTGGATCACAAACTGAATATAAGCCAACAATATGATGCAGCTGTGAAAAAAGGCTAATATCATTCTGGGATGTATTAGTAGGAGTGTCAGATGTAAGGCACAAGAGGTAATTGTCTCACTTTACTTGGCACTGGTGAGGCCTCATCTTGACTACCATGTGCCACATTTTAGGGAGATTGTGGACATATTGGAGAGAGTCCAGATGAAAGGAACAAGAATGATAAAAAGTTTAGAAAAATTGACCTAAGACGCAAGGTTAAAAAAAAAACTGGGCATGTTTAGTGTTGAGAAAAGACTGAATGATAGCCTGATAAGCCTTCAAATATGTTAAGAACTGTGTGACATTACCCAGGGTACAATCTGGACTGATGGACAGCTGTGTCCTCTCAGTCCTCCAACCTGGTGTGCCTTTTACACTGAGAACAACCACTTGTGGTCTGCTCACACACAGCCTCCAGCATGTAAGTTACTCCCAGTTATAGTGCAGGAGTTCTATAGCCAGCCACTCCTGCATTGTACTGCAGAGCAACACCAGCAAACTCCCAATCCCAGACTTTCCTCAGAAATGTGCATCTTGTATTGCCCAGCACCCTCTTGGACAATACAAGCTCGTATAAAATCCCTCATTTCATTACTAGAAAATGATGTGCACAAATCCTGTCATCCCAAATGAAGTTTCCCAGACACTTCAATCCAAACACACTGGTTTAGATAAAACAATAAAACAAATGAATTAACTTCGGAAAGCTAGGTTTTAAGTGATGACAAGTAATGAGACATAAAAGTCAGAACTGGTGACGAAATAAAGGTAAAACACAACTAACCCCTAACCTAACAAGCTACATGAATTCAAACAAAGATCTTTCTCATCACAAGTTTCAGCAGTTTGACTGGCTGAATCTTTCAGTCAGGATCTCTCCCCAGTCCATTGCTGCAGCTCTTCAGGTGTTGATGATGCCAATGGTACAGAGAAAGGCAAAGGTGATTTGGGGTGTTTGCTCTCTCCTCTTATAGTCATTTCTCTTGTGCAAGAATCATCTCCAGCTGAGGTTCAGAAGACTATGTGGCCAGGAACCTCAAGCTGTTTCTTTGTCAAAATGTGGATTCTTTGCCCACATCCTCTCTTCTGCCAAAGAGTGGCCACTGACTCAGGTGATGGTCCAATTGATCTCATTGAGACCTGGCTGAGGTGTTAGCTAGCCTTTTGTCTCTGGGAGACTGGTTTGTGACTGCCCTGCAGAACATGTTGGAATATGTCCCAGTAATATCACACAGGGGAATCTGATAACTTTACATATAATATTGCCACATGTATTTTACCAGGACAATAACGATCAGCAAATTATGAGTTTTTCAAGTGACACCTCCCAAGGCATACTTTATACAAGTTTTACCATAATCCTCTAAAAGGCATTGAACATAAGGGTACAGACTGTCACAGGCTGTTATAAAGATGGTGATCAGTTGTTCTCCATGTCCACCTATGGTAGGAGAAGTAGTAATGGGCTTAATCTGCTACAGGGGAGATTTAGATTAGATATTAGGAAAAACTTCCTCTAACTATCAGGATAGTTAAACTCTGGAATAGGCTTCTGAGGGAGGTTGTGGAATCCACATGATTGGAGGTTTTTAAGAACAGTTTGGAAAAACACCTGTCAGGGATGGTCTAGGTTTACTTGATCCTGCCACAGTGCAAGCGGCTGGACTTCACTTCTGGAGGTCCCTTCCAGCCCTACATTTCTGATTCTATGATGATGACAGAGAATGTTCTCTTTAAGCATTCAAAAGTAGGTTCACCATTGTGTCTCAGTTTGGGTGTTTTGGAATCTGGGCCTAATGTTGCCTAACATCTGCAGCCTGGTGTCTGCCCTGGACTTCATACATTTTCTGTCTTCCATGTACACAGTTATCATCAAATACTTACTTAGGGTCTTTTCCAAAGTCCACTCGAGACTCCCTATTAGTTCACTATGCTTTGGATCAAATTCTCAGGGAAAGTTATCGAAGTTGTTTGTGGTTTTTTTAACCCTTTGTCTGGAAGGTAAAATTGCAGAGTTAAAATGGCAAATCTAGTATTGTGAGCAAGCTGAAGCTAAATTCATATGTTACTTCGTGTTAGGATCACATGCAATTTTTTGGGCATTGTCTTATTCAAGAACATCCAAAGAGACTGATGTGACAGGATGTGACATCAATACCTGACAAGGAGCTGGCAATCTTGAATATGCCAAATCTTGTAAAAGAAACAGTTTGTCTAATGATAATTACCCTCTCTCTTTCTGTTAGTGTGAGAATCTTTTCATGGAAACTATTCAGACATAACATGATCCTCATTTCAGGGAGAAAACTAAACTTTTGTGGTAGCTTAAGCTTCAAATAGCAGCAGAAAAGAGGAAATGGTGGCGGGAGACAGGACTGAGTTATAGTCCTAATGAAAAATAAACAATATTGTAAAAGGAAAAGTTAAAAAAAAAAGTTTTAATTAATTGGAAAGAAGAGAAAAGAGAGTGAGATCTCTAAGGGTCTTTCAGCCTCCTTTCCAGAGATGAAGAAAAACAAGCAAATAAGAAATCCTGATTATTAAATGCATTTTTAGGAGCTGCCAGGAAATTTGAATGCCATGAATTACTTATATGCAACACAAAATCCCTTATTTTCATATTCACAAAGGCTTTGCAACTAATATGAGGAACTAATTTCCCTTAATCTCATATCTAGTATGTAAATTAAGGGAAGACCTCCTCTAAAAGAAATAGTATTTCGAGTGCTTGACAACCCTTTTGATATCTTTTGACAACTGTAAGTTTCCAGAGTACAAATGCAGGAGTTAGTTCTGGTGTTGGGATAGATTTCAACATCTGTTGAATGGCAAATAGTATGTCCATCTTTCCAGAGTTCACCAAGTGTTCCTTATTAATGGGTCTAGCTGGGAACATTGCTGTGGGTAAGAGAACTAAGCCAGAGACTCTCTGGCAGAGAGTGTAATACAATATATATTTTTTATCATTCCAGCTGTTTGCGTGGATTAGAACATTTAGAACATTGATAGTGGATCCTACAGACCTTATTCATGTGAGTAGTCCCATTGCTTTAATGAGGACTGCTCCTGGGAGAAGGGCTGCAGGAACAGGTTCATTGTAAAATAATGATAATACCTATCTCTTATGCATCTGTAGATCTCAGAGGGCTGTAGTTATGAGTTCTCTATGGATTTAAACCCTGATTCAGGAAAGCACATTTTAAAACCACATATCATGCTCTAAAAGTTAAGCACAGGCTTAACTCTTTTCCTGAATGGGCATGCTTTCCTGAGTGAGGGCCTGCTCTGAATCTGAGCAAAGATATCCATATTTACTGACTCTTTATTCGTACTCCTGTTAGTAAGGAGTTATGTGTCAGTATATTCATGTCTGATAAGAAAGGAACAGCACATTTTTCAGCCTTTTTTAAAGGCTAATCTGGTTTTCTCCCAAGTGAAGGCACCCAAACAACCTTAACTTTTCCCTCTAGTGATGCCATGCAATGTCCATACAATTTTTATTAAGGCATTTTAGTGTCTGCGGGCCCACATTAGATTAATCTGATGTTTTTAAAATAAAAGACACATTAGATTTTTTTCATATTCTCTTCCTCCTCCCGTCCCATTTCACTTCAGAACAGAGTTATGGACCAGGTCTCTGGATCAGTTGCTGGAACTCAAAGGAGGCTGTGGAATCCCCATCTCTGAAGGTTTTAAGAACAGGTTAGACAAACACCTGTCAGGGATGGCCTAGGTTTACCTTTTGAGGTCCCTTCCAGCCCTACATTTCCATGATTCCTTTATAGACTTCCTGTGTGTTGCCTGGCAAGTTACTTGATCTCTCTGTGCCTCAGTTTCTGATCAGTAAAATGGGGAGAGTGATATTTGCTTTTGTCAACTGCTTTGAGAACACTCAAAAAGTAGAGTGTAAATATTATTGTAATACTATTATGGATGAAGTATAATTACTATATAATTATTAACTGTATTATATGTTGGAAATATTTGTAACTATTACCACACTATGAAAGAATGATTTGGGCTATTGAGAGAAGCAGAATATAATCTCTGCATTGCTATAAAATTAAACTTGATTCTGACATAATATATTTGGTAGCTGTGTTTGGGTATTTGATTGTTAGTTGCAAAGAATCCTGTGGCACCTTATAGACTAACAGACGTTTTGGAGCATGAGCTTTCGTGGGTGAATACCCACTTCGTCGGATGCATGTAGTGGAAATTTCCAGGGGCAGGTATATATATGCAAGCAAGAAGCAAGCTAGAGATAACAAGGTTGGTTCAATCAGGGAGGATGAGGCCCTGTTCTAGCAGTTGAGGTGTGAAAACCAAGGGAGGAGAAACTGGTTTTGTAATTGGCAAGTCATTCACAGTCTTTGTTTAATCCTGAGCTGATGGTGTCAAATTTGCAGATAAAGTGAAGCTCAGCAGTTTCTCTTTGAAGTCTGGTCCTGAAGTTTTTTTGCTGCAGGATGGCCACCTTAAGATCTGCTCTAGTGTGGCCAGGGAGGTTGAAGTGTTCTCCTACAGGTTTTTGTATATTGCCATACCTAATATCTGATTTGTGTCCATTTATCCTTTTCCGTAGAGACTGTCCAGTTAGGCCGATGTACATAGCAGAGGGGCATTGCTGGCATATGATGGTGTATATTACATTGGTGGACGTGCACGTCCACCAATGTAATATACACCATCATATGCCAGCAATGCCCCTCGGCCAAACTGGACAGTCTCTACAGAAAAGGATAAATGGACACAAATCAGATATTAGGAATGGCAATATACAAAAACCTGTAGGAGAACATATATATACCTGCCCCTGGAAATTTCCACTATATGCATCCTACGAAGTGGGTATTCACCCACGAAAGCTCATGCTCCAAAAAGTCTGTTAGTCTATAAGGTGCCACAGGATTCTTTGCTGCTTTTACAGATCCAGACTAACACGGCTACCCCTCCGATACTTGATGGTTAGTTGATAGTCTGTTAGCATATCGTGTACATGTACTTTTCTCCAGCTGGCTTCAGAACTGGTGTGGTAAAAAGGGGAAATACCTACTTAAATCCAGGGATGGATGGAGACCTGATGAAATTTTCAACAGTGTTTAGTGATGTCAATGGAAAAACTTCTAGTAACTTAAACAGGAACAGGGTTAGACCAACACTGAGCACTATTATATTTAAATTTGCCCTTTACAATCAATCAGACCTCGGTAGAAATCTATTTGAGTGATCATGAGCTAATTCAGTTTAAACTAAATGGAAGGATAAACAAAAGAAATCTGCAGCTAGGGTCCTTGATTTCAGAAGGGAAGACTTTTTTAAAAAATTAAGGGGATTAGTTAGGGAGGTAGACTAGATTGAAGAACTCGAGGATTCAAATGTGGAGGAGGCTTGGAATTACTTGAAGTCAAAGTTTCAGAAACTCTCTGAAGCCTGTATCCCAAGCAAGGGGAAAAATCATAGGGAAAGGGTTTCAGATCAAGCTGGATGAGCAAACATCTCAAACAGCTTATTGTGAGAAAGCAGAATGTCTACAAGGAATGGAAGATGGGATGGATCAGCAAGGAAAGCTACCTCGTGGAGGTCAGAAGGTGTAGGGATAAACTGAGAACTGCCAAAAACCAAACAGAACTGGACCTTGCAAAGGAAATTAAAACCAATAGAAACAGGTTCTTTAGGCATATAAATAACAAGAAAACAAGGAAAGAAGTGGGACTGCTAAACACTGAGGATGGGGTGGAGATTAAAGATAATCTAGGCATGGCCCAACACCTAAACAAATACGTGGCCTCAGTTTTTGTAAGGCTAATGAAGAGCTTAGGGGTAGTGGCAGGGTGGCTAATGGGCACAAAGATATGGAAGTAGAAATTACCACATCCGAGGTGGAAGTCAGGCTCAAACAATTTAATGGGACTAAAACAGAGGGCCTAGATAATCTCCATCCAAGAATACTAAAGGAACTGGCAAATGAATTTGCTAACCCAATAGCAAGGATTTTTAATGAATCTGTAAACTTGGGGTTCATACCCTATGATTGGAGAATTGCTAATATAGTTCCTATTTTTAAGAAAGGGGGGAAAGAAGATCTTGATGACTTTGAAAACTGGAGTAATAGAAGTGGGATGAAATTTAATAGTGCAAAGTACTAGGTTATTTAGGGACTAGAAACTAGGATTTTTGCTATAAGCTGAGGATTTATCAGTTGGAAGAGCCAGACAAGGGAAAGACCTGGGTGTATTGGTTGATCACAGGATGACTATGAGGCACCAATGTGATACAGCCACGAAAAAAGCCAATGTAGTCCCAGGATGCATCATGTGAGGTATTTCCAGTAGAGGTAGGGAAGTATTAATACCATTTTACAAGGCCTTGATGAGACCTCATGTGGAATACTGTGTGCAATTCTAGTCTTACATGTTTAAGAAAGATTAACTCAAACTGGAACAGGTGCAGAGAAGGGCTACTAGAATGATCAGATGAATTGAGAACCTGTCTTATAAGAGGGAGTCTCCAAGAGCTTGGCTTGTTTAGTCTAACCAGAAGAAAGCTGAGGGAAGATATGATTGCTCTCAATAAATATATCAGAGGGATAAATACACAGAGAGGGAGAAGAGTTATTTAAGGTCAGCACCAACGTGTACACAAGAACAAATGGATATAAACTGACCATCAACAAGTTTAGGCTTGAAATTAGACAAAGGTTATAACCAACAGAGGAGTGAAGTTCTGGAACAGCCTTCTGTGAGGGAGGAGTGGGGGCAAAAAACCTGACTGGCTTCAAGACTGAGTTTCAGAAGTTTATGGAGGGGATGGTATGATGAGACTGCCTACAATGGTGTGTAACTGATCTGTGAGTGCTAGCAGCAAATATCTCCGCTTTCTGGTGATGGCACACTAGCTGGGAGGGCACTGAGTTATTATTGAGAATTCTTTTCCAGGTGTCTGGCTGGTGGGTCTCTAACTGATTCTCCATATTTGGGGTCAGGAAGGAATTTTCTCCTGATCAGATTGTCAGAGACCCTGGTTTATTTATTTATTTTTGGCCTTCCTCTGTGGCATGGAGCATGGGTCACTTGCAGGTTTAAACTAGTGTAGATGGATTCTTTGTAACTTAAAGTCTTTAAACCATGATTTGAAGACTTCAGTAACTCAGCCAGAGATTAGGGGTTTATTACAGGAGTGGGTTAGGTTGTGGCCTCCCATGTGGAGGAGGTCAGACTAGATTATCATGATGGTCCCTTCTGGCCTTGTAGTCTATGAGTTTGTGAATGGGAAGTGACTGAAAGATTACACCCACTGTCAGGCTGCCACAGCAAGCTATTCTCCAGTGTCTCCAGAGCACAGCATTCTGTGGTTCTCTATCTACCAGACACTATGGAAAGGAAGGGCTTCATGATCCAGCAGTGTTGCTATTAAAGTCAACAAGTACCTAGCTATTATGAAGGGGTGGACAGAAAGTCTATTTGTGAATTAATACAGCTTTTAACCGCCCTAGGTAAGCCAGATGCATCATGTAATACAGCAATAGCTACAGCACAGCACTTGATTTACTCCTGATAAAAAAACCCTAGTGACCATGGAGGAGTTTGTTCCACAGAGGGACATGAAATGAGGGTAGATTGATTGTACTCTCAAGGTCAGACATTTTGGAATATAGGACTGGAAGTAACCTAGTGGGTGAGGCAATTAGAGGATGTGTTTGAGAAACTGACAGCCGAGCTACATGCTGAATGGGAAGTGATCAGCTACATGCTGAATGGGAAGCCCAGCAGTGATCGCTTACCTCAAAAGACGTTGGGCCAGATCAAAGGCAGCTGCCTTGTGCCTATTGTGTACATGCCAAGCAGTCTTAAAGCTGACCTAAGAGCTCAGCTGGGGAGTTCCCTGCCAAAAAAGAATTTCTGAGTGGTGTAAAACCATCATACCTGGGTCTATACCACCCCTTAGGAGTTGTCAGCATGACAGAGTTAAGAGAGGGTGTAGCTCGAGCACACTGTACCCCAGCAATTCCAGTGGGGGCCATTATAGTAGCTCTGAGGCTACTCCGACTTATGCCAGGGGACAGGCCCAGGGACTGTGGAAGTACAAAGGCAGTACCAAGCAGAGCTTGCCTGGATTGTTACCAAGAATCTCAAGTAGGTCATTACACATGTTGCTGAAGGCTCTTGGGTTGTTAACATGAGTGCACTAGCTAAGTAAATCCTATCCTATTTGTGTAGGGGCTGTTGGTAGTATGGTGTACTTGCTGGCTTTCTGGGTTGCCGCTACATATTGTTTAAAAGTTTAAGATGTCAAAATTTTTCCATGTTAGCTCTAGGTTACCAAAAGCCTCAATCAACAAACCCAGCAAAACGGGCCAAATTCTCCCCTGCTGTGACTTCAGTGATTACAGTGGAGGTGCACCAGGGAGATATTTGAGTGAAATGAAATAACAGAACTGATGAAGCAGACAGATCTGGCAGCCCAGTGAAATTGCAAAGACTTGAGAGAGAATGGGCAGCGGATTCCACTGAAGTTATAGTTAAGAGCAGTGATATTATTCTTGGGACCAATTCTGCACTATCCAGAGCACCCACAACTGCTGTTGACCTCAACAGGAGTTGTTAGTGTTCAGCACCTATAAGAATTTTGTATTCTTCGAAGACATTTTCTGACCCATTTCTAAAGGAAATTACAACTGCTCCCAACCTGGAAAAGGCTCTCCACAGCCAAGCTGATAAGCTCAGCATAGAGTTTTGCATAAATTTCAGCATGTCAGGATTCATTGAAAGGGGCTGCTTTGCCAATGGATGGGAGAAATAAATCCTTCAGACCAGGGGCAGCTCTAGCTTTTTTGCTTCCCCAAGCATGGCAGTCAGGCAGTCTTCAGTGGCTTGCCTGCGGGAGATCCCTGGTCTCACGGATTCGGCGGTGTGCCTGCGGGAGGTCCACTGGTCCTGCAGCTTAGGCGTACCCGCTGCCGAATGGCTGCTAAATCCGTGGGACCAGCGGACCTCCTGCAGGCAAGCTGCCGAAGGCTGCCTGACTGCCACTGTCGCAGGGACAGGCAGGGTGCCCCTGGAGCGGAGCCGCTGCTGCTTCAGACCAAAAAAAATAAGGGAAGTGGAAATGGACATGATGAGTGTGAAACTGGCAGCCCTAGCTCTGACAGTAGCTCATAGCCTGCCTAGAAATGTACAGTCTTAGTCATAAAGCTATGGGCACAACCTGGATCACCACTTGGAGGTATAGGAAGCTCTTCAGGAAGGATCTAAGTACTAGACCAGCTGTGCCAGCAGTATCCTGACAAAAAAGCTATACTGCAAATGCTATCAGGGATCAAATTGCACAATAAGAATAGCTCCACCAACACAATCTAAGTAATTTGGGTCTGGAGTTTAGTGGCAAAATATGTTGAATGTATGGGCTCTTTCAGTGATAGCACATTGCTGCAGAGTGTGGGATTAGAGTTTGTGTCCTGTTCTCGGCTCTTCATTCCCAGGGCTAACAGCCCCGAGCAGAGTCATCATGCTTCTTAACAGCATAGATCCTGCTAGAATGGATTACCTATGGAGGTGGTGTAATCTCCATCCTTAGAGATTTTGAAGGCCCTGCTTGACAAAGCCCTGGCTGGGATGATTTAGTTGGGGTTAGTCCTGCTTTGAGCAGGGGGTTGGACTAGGTGACCTCCTGAGGTCCCTTCCAACCCTAATCTTTTATGATTCTATTAATCTGTTGTCTTGAGTAGAAACTTATCTCCTTTTGTTATGTTTTTAACCATTCTATAGAATTCTGCAGAAGTTCTCTACTAAATTCAATAAGATGATTAAAACAAACCATATAGAGTGTAGATAATTCTTTGTTAAAGTCTGTAGATTTATATACCAATTTCTGGAGAACCCTCTCTTAGATCCTGTTTGTTTCATACCTATTACATTCCAATGGGACAGTTTTGATAAATGGATCAGTACAATTTAATGAGACTGCTGCTCCTTTGTAGGAGCTGAACAGATTTTTTTAAGTAATCCCCATTCTATTGGTTTGAGATGGAATCCATGCTTCTGAGAATGTGAATAGTTGAAATATTGGTGGAGAATGAAATTAATGTAATCTTTGTTCTTTGTGAGTCTTGATAAGCCTGCTGTGTTTTTCTGATTGTGAAGCCTTTTAAAAACAGACTGGCAGTCTACCTCATCCTCTGAGAAGCAATGTGTCCTAATGGAGATGGTACTGGACTGGGAGGCAGGAGACCTGCATTCTGTTCACGACTCTCTCATCTGACTCATTGTGTGACATCGGGCACGTCTCTTCAGAGCAGGGACTGTCTTTTACTATGAGTTTGTGCATTGCCCCCCCCAAAGAGGCCTTGTTTGAGGCCTCAAGGTGCTGAGGCCCTGAATACTTAATTAAAAGCAATGTGTTCTTCATGCACTCCAATTCCTGGGGACAGGATAACCTCGTCTTAGTCACTTCAGTCTCTTCTACCTCTTATCTTTGGGAATAAGACAGTTATCTCCAACCACGCCAATGAGTTTTCTGAATACTTTGCAGCCTGCAGAAATTTGTTATTACCTGAGAAGAAGGGCTCAGTAACGATCCACAGACTTATACTGGGTGATACATTTTCCTCTTGTTATTAGTACTGGTGAAATTATTCATTGGAAGAGCAGGGTCAGATCCCCATCTGTGCTGAAGCAGAACCGGTGTGGAGGAGGCAAAGGTGGTTTCTAAGCCACCTTCAAACTTCTCCTCAGTCCTGGCGCTTGCCAGGGCGAAAAACAAGTCCACTGGCAAAAGACAGAGCACAAGTCCACTGGCAAAAAACGGGCTGCTCTGATTTCCACCACCTTTTAATGGCTTCATAACCAACCAGATTCACTGGATCACACTGCTCTTTGGCCACCTTCTTCACTCAATGTTTGGATGCAATGGGCCATGAAGGACTTGCACAGAACTAGAACTATTGCCTGAGGATTTCCCTACATCAGCCCCCTTTATAAAACTCCAACAGATGCAATGCATATCTATGGTATTTATATAAAGAACAAACACTTACTGCTGCTGTTAGTTACTATTATTATTGACCATGTTAATTTCTTTCAGAGACTTTAAAAATACTTAAAAAAAAATCTCCACCTGGCTTGGATCTCGTATAGGGACTTAAAAGAACAAATCCTTACCAGGAAACACCTGACTTTTAAGGTGTTATAAACCATAACAATCACATTCTGTCTTCCACTTGTGTCTCTGCTTTGGAGATGAAAGGCCTTATTCTGCTCTCAGAAATTTTAGATCAGCATAACTGTATTGGTTTCAGCATAGTTCCTGGTGATTTATATTGGTACAATCAGGATTGTAATCGGACCATGTTTCCCACTGCTATTTTGGAAGGATGAAAGAGTGGCACAATCCTCCTCACCAAAGGACTTTTGGAGAAAGGAGCATAAAATATCCTTTTTTTCAGAGACAACTGAAACCTTTGGTGAATGTTGACTCATTCAGTGCAGTCAGCCTTGATGGTGAAATGGGTTCTGAAGTCCCTGACCATGGTGCTGAAAGACATAAGAAAGACATAAATGGAGCTGCCTTGAAAGTAAATTAGTTTGTCTTTTCACTTGTTTCTGTTTTAAAATATTACAATTTTTTAAAAAGCAATCTGTCTCATGGAGAGATTAAAGCTGACATGCTATAATAAACAGCCGGTGGGGTAACTATATATTTAGACACTTTTAAAAACATGTCATACTGTATATACTTCAGAGTCATGATATCTATCACATCAGGTTAATCCATAATGTGGAGCTAAAGGAAAAGCCAGGTAGACATCATGTGATCACATTAAAAATGCCATAGTACCAATAAAAATAATATAGTTTTCCAGTTCATTGTTATGTATATTATTTAAAGGTGACCTCCAAAGGAGGATTGCATAAAGAAGCAAACAAGTTTGACACAAATTAGGGGCAAAATGTAACTTCCACTGAAATCAATGGGAGTTAGACCAGTTCTTTGGATAGCTAGTTAATTACACCATGAGATGTCCCCAGCTCCTGACAATTACATGAACATTCCATGTCCTTCATCTCAATGACTATACCTGGATCTGATTTTATCTCACCCATAGTAAAGGAACAACCTAAATAGCTCATCTCTGCAATGCAGACGATGCCTCTTACTGGATCCAGACTTACCTTTTAATTTAGTATCTGGAATACAGTGCAAAGATGTGCATGTAATTCCTCTTCTAGACAACCAAATACTAATATGTTCTCAGTTATGGCTGCAATATTCCTGAGTCCTCTATATGTCTCAGATGACCTGCAGTGGAAATTCTCTTGTGCTGAGATAATACCAAAATGCAGACAAAAACCTTTGGCCAAAAATGTACTGTGTTGAAAATTATCAGTGACATTTGTGACTGTTCAAACAGTCTAATTGTGTAATACCATCACAATGAAGTAACTTGTGCTTCTGCGAGCTTGTAATCTCTTCAAGGGTTGTCAGGAGGCTTCAAGGAGGAATGAGTTCAAGGAAAGGGGGAAAAAACCCTGTGAAATTTTGATAGTCGTTATGGTTTGTCTGGTTTGAAACTGACCTCTTCAGGTTTTTTTCCCTTCCATACATTGATAGATATTTTTATCACATGTGTTATTGAAATGGCTATCAACAGATTTTGGGAAATAATTCTGATAATATTTATGATGATGATTTTGATGCTTAATAATGTTGTAAAAACGATTCTTGAATCAGTCAGCAGTTTTCCACAAAATTTTTAATTGGAATTGGGGGGGGAGGGGAAGAGGGGCCATTTTCCAATGAAAATATCCCTTTTTGTTTGAAACATTTGAACATGCTCTGGGAATTGGGGTGTTTTAATCCCAAAGATCCAGGTGAACTGTGTTTGTCTGAGTGGGCAGTCTTGCATACTGCAGGCAGCCATCTTGTGTCCTCCTTGAGACTGTTTATAGCACAGTTTGGGCCTATGCACACAAGCCAGACCACTTGTGTTGTAAGATGTTTTTGTCATAACTGAATTTAATAACCAGTATTTTGGCTGTATCCACAAGCTTTTGTTTCATCTGTGTCCTTCTGATTTCCAGGCAGCACTAAAATTCTCCCAGTGCAAGTTTCTCTACTAAGGAGTGATATCAACTGGTAAAGGGTGTGGATGTGTGTTTGTGTGTGTGAGAGAGAGAGAGAGAGAGAGAGAATTTATTTGGTTTCCTTATTTGGATTTCTTTAATGTGCCTTTTCCCAAATGGCTCTAGTCACTTTCACAAATAATTAAAATAAAAATGAATATAAAAGTCTCAGAATACCAGAACAAAAAAACTACCCTATCCCTTTTACCAACCAGCCCTAACTGAAGCACACGCTCTCCCATGATGAATGATTTACCAAATATGCAGACAAACAGCAATACTACGTTTTTCTACATCAAAGGGTTTCTTACATTTTTTGACATTATTACAGCCAGCATCGCCTCCTCTTATTGATCAAAACCTGAAAGGGTTCTTCTCTTCTGTGCCCAGGAATGGCCCTGTGCTTGGAGTGCACTGAAATAAACACAGGAGATGTAGTACTTTGTTGTGGTGTAAAAAGGATTTTTGAGCAGTGTAGTCTACTCTCCCTACCTATGCCTCAAGATACCTGCAATGACTCTGTTAAAGGGCCTGCATTTTCTAGGCTGTACAGTGAGTCTGGAAGATGGTAAGTCAAAGATCAACAATACCTACATGATCTTATCATGACCAATGGGCCTGTCTTGCGGGTGTTTTTATGCTTGTTAGAGGTGAAATGGCATTGTAGGAGTATAAGGTTGATGGGGTGTATTGCTTATTAACTTGGAACATGCGTGGGAGGCAAATAGGGAGACAGAACTAAATGGGTTATTAGGCTTGCTACAGTTAAAGGCTTTGTAGGATAAGGCCTTGTGGGAGTATTTATGTCAAAGGCTGAGATCTAGCTGAAATAGTGTAAGGCCTAAAGAGAGGACCCTAAGTCATCAGTTCTGCATTCTCATTTTGAGGGGGAAAATAAGTGACCACAAAGGGTACAGTACACTGCAGAATTCTGCAGGAAGGGAGTTTTGGGGGCTTTGGCAATCAGGTTGCTATGCAGTACCTAAGTACACCTCTACCTTGACATAACGCCACCCGATATAACACGACTTCGGATATAACGCGGTAAAGCCGTGCTCCAGGGGGGCGGGGCTGCGCACTCCGGTGGATCAAAGCAAGTTCAGTATAACACGGTTTCACCTATTACGCGGTAAGATTTTTTGGCTCCCAAGGACAGCGTTGTATTGAGGTAGAGGTGTAGTTAGAGCACATTTGTATATAGGAATTTACTGAGAAAGAAGTGATATAAATCATAATATTAATGCTTAATTATGGACACCTCCACAAAGGCTACATACAGATAGGGGTAGGAATTGATCTTCTTATAATCTTCTGATGGGCTCCACTTACTTTCCCTACTGGCTTTGTTTCCAGTGGTCTCCACAGAGTTGTAAGCATGCACAGAGCAAGAATGTAAATATGGAATGATGCAGGAAACCACATAACTGTACTTATCTTATTCTAATCATTATATATATTGAATTTTCCTATGACTTCAATTATTGTTGTCTGTGTAACGTAATGTTGTGTTTTTTCACCAAATTCCATCTTATCAACATAGCTGCCTAGGAAAAGAAGCAGTTCTCTCTGACAAGCGCATGTTGCATCCCAATAAATAATCTTATAGGTGTAGTAATTGTTCAGGCTGCAGTATACACAGCTGGCTTTCTTTTTAATACTAATGCATCACTCTTATACAGCACTTTTCATCAGTAGATGAGAAAGCGCTTTACAAAGGAGGTTGGTATTATCTCCATTTTACAGATGAGGGAACTGAGGTGCAGAGAGGTAAAGTGACTTGCCCAAGGCTATTCAGCTGGTCAGAGGCAGAGCCCAGAAGAGAATCCAGGTCTCACATCACAACCCAGTGCTCAGTTCAGAGGGCCACTGTAATGGCATGGCACCCACCTCTTGAAAGTGCCCCTTTGCCAGGTGTGTGTGCCTGAAATCTTAGTCTGGGGTGACCTCTGTCAGTGGCTTTTAGGAGGGTTTTCAATGAGTTAGCCCTCTGGCTGAGTCACATACATAGTCCATATGTGAAACAAACAGGCCCTTCCTGTGTGTACAGTCCGTCAGAGACCTATCCCAGTACCCCTCCATTGGTATCTCTATAGTCCTCCCAAGAGTCAGTCTTTAAATAGTCCCAGTCATGGTATGGGGCCGTATTCCCAAGGCTTCCTCCCTGGAGACACTGTCTTCCTGCAACCCTTCCTGGGCTTGGTACTTAATCAATCACACAGCCCCTTCTTGGCTAGTCTTCAGATAGTCCCTTGACCTTGGTATGGGGCTGTGTCCCCAGGGCTTCCTCCCTGGAGACTCTTCAGCCTTTCTGGTTCTTTCTGGCCCCAGCTGTTCTTCTATGTTCAGTCCCAGCAGCCAGCAGGAACTCCCTTTTGCTATCCTGGTCCCCGCCAGCAATTGTTATGGGCTCAATCCCAGCAGCTAGCCACGAGCTCCCTCTTGCTCCCCCAGTCCCTGCTAGCAACTGATCTGTCTATGGACCTGCTGCTCCCTAAGCCAATCAGGAACACAGTTCTCACTCCTCCAGCTCCAGGCAGCAATGACTGTCTCTATCTCTGCAGCTCCCTTTATATGGCCATCCTGGGCTGTGATTGGCTGCGCTCTGCAGCCTCTCTCCAATTGGCTGCTTCCCCCGTAGCCACAGTAGGCCTCTTGCAGGACTCAACTTCTGCCCTTTCTGGGATGGGGTCTGGTAGAACCCTGAGTCCTCCGGAAGGGGCCTCTGGGCCTAGTCCACTTTGTTACAACCACACTGCCTCTAAAAATGCTTGAAGCTCAACTACCTCACAGCGGTGTTGTGAAGATGTATACAGGAAAAGTAAAGCTCCTCTCCATGGCTCTGGGCACCTCTGAAAATGTTTAAAAATGCATTTGTGATTGGGTCAGATCCTAGCCGGTGTAAACCAGTGTAGCAGCACTGACGTCAATGGAGCTATGCCACTTTATACCAGGTGAAGATCTGGCCCAGTATTTGTAGAGCTCTTTGAACATGACAGGAGCTATATTGTCTCAGTGCAAAGTACCCCCATTAAAAATATGCTGAAAAACAGCTGGGAAAACCTATAATCCTCAAAGCGTAGCATTTGCAACAGAAGCAAAGAGGTCACTTGGTTGCTATTACACAACAAGGGCTTCAGCCTCTGGGATGCATGAGCTGAGCCAGGCCTACCTCAAGGGCAGGGTGGAAAACATAGCAACCTGCACAGAACTGGGGAGAAGAGCAGGAGTGAAGAGTGTGGAGGGGGCACCAGAACATCTGTCTGTGTGCACATGGCTTGAATCCTAGCTGCAGTTTCAGCATCTCTTAATAAAGAGCCAGGTTAGCTTTAGAAACCTGGAATCCTTTCATGTTATTATCCAGCACATTGTATGTGAAACAGCAGAGGTGAGGTTATACCCCTTTTCTGCCCCTCTTCCTTTAATGCTAAGCAAACTGGAGGCTCCTTTGGCTTCCCTAGTAATAAATCACAGCAGCCTAAAGGCTCTTTATTTTATGTTGACTCTCTGCAAGCCATTCTGTTGGTCGTGACTCAGCTGCAGTGCCCTGCCTTCTCCCACGCAACATGGACCAACACACCCCTCCCCTATTCCAGCATGGCCTTACACCAAGAAAAAGAGTCAGTGGGTAATGCTGGGGGATCCCATGCTTGGTGCGAGTGGGGGTGGGGGTATCCTCAACGGCCTGTTTAAGGCAGCCAGCAGCACAGAGGAGACTTCACAAGGCGAGACTGAGACCCAAAAGCTTATAGTCTTATCATTATTGTGGTAGATTAAGTCCTAAATTTTGCAAGGGATAGGGAGGGGAAACATGGGTGTCCCTTGTTTTTCCAGTCTGGTTGTAGCTTGATGAGATCATCCCTTGAGCACTGATATTGCGGTTAGTCATGGCTTTAAGTAGTGATTTCAGCATTAGTGCATCCCGTTAAGCTTTCATGTGTTATTAAGAAATCAAACAAAGATAATTACCTGTTAGTTTCAGTTTGATTTTATTAATAAAAAGTGAAACTTCTTTGCTGTTGTCATGCAGCATTTTATGCTGTAAATGTAAGATTTGCAAGATGTGTGTGGGAGGGAGATATTTACAAAATATTTATCTCAGCAGCGGGGGGATATTCCTAACTGACTTTTCACCTATAATCCTGTGGGCTTCCTGAGATGACAGAAATAAAAAGCCACGTGAATGGAATATATTGCTAATGCAGCAGAGTTCTAAAACTGTTTCAGACAAAGTTCCAAACCCAGGGTAACAATTGCATTCAAGAAAGCCACCAAAAAACAAACATAAATGATCACTTACCACTTCAGAACTGCTTATTCTCTCTGCTTCCCCATGTATCTAGAGTGCAGAAAGACACTCAGTTTGCAAAGCTAACTATTCCCTTTGGTTTCTTAATGGAAATCGACAGGGCTGTATGAGAGATATGTTCATCACCATATCTTAGGCTTGATCCAGACTGAGATTGACTTCAGCCCCTAGTTGATCAAACCCCTAGTTACAAAGAAAACTAAATCCTAATAATAAAATTTAACAACCAGCTAGGCCATGGAGGAGCCTTACCTTCATCCTAATGTGCATGGTTGTGTAGTTACCTCACTGCACTGGAGAGTACAGTATATGCTTTCATTCATAGATTTATAAATGTTGAGTCCAGAAGGGTCCATTAGATCATCTTGTCTGACCTCCTGTCTAAAGCAGGCCCGATAATTTCATCTGGTTTCTCCTGTATTTGAGCCCAAAACTACAGGTTTGACTAAAGCCCAAACCTGGATCTGAAGAGTTGAGATGGAGAATTCACTTCTTCCCTTGGTAGTTTGTTCCAGTGGTTAATCACCCTCGCTGTTAAACATTTCAAATTTAAATGTGCCTGATTTAAATGTACATGGATTAAAAAGCCCTTTAGTACGGGGTGCATTCTCCCTATGCAGGTACTGATAGACAGGGATAGGACTGAGGTGTTTATGGTCTCCCTGAAGCACTGGTGAGACCAGGAGGGAGCCTGTGATTTGCAGAGTCAGTCTCCCTCCTGGGCTTCTCCAGGGACAGAGCAACAAGAATGCGCCCCTCCTTGTGAGACGAATTGCAGACTGACCAGCCTGTCCTGAACTTACCCCTTATACTTTGTATAAATTGGGGGAAAATCCTGTTGTCTTGCTTAAGGCAACTCCATCCCACCCCTGAGATCACTGGGACTTTGCAGCACCAAGTAGGCATGTTGCCTGGCTAAGGACTGCAAGATTTGGCCTGGCCCAATTTTCAGTAGCAGAAACATATCCAGCCAGGAAAGGAGGGGGGATCACTTCCTTCCTGTCTTTTGCTCACTCCCCTGGGCTCCTGACAGCTGTATTCTGCCAAGCAGACTGGGCCCATGTGTTCCGCTCTCTCACCTTAACTCAACAGATGGCACTCCTGGGCCATGCTGAGGCTGCAGGTGCCATGCTGAGAACCGCTAATCTAAGGTGCATAATCTCCCTTGGTTTTGAATGCAGCTGTCCCACTGACATCAGAGTCCCGTAATGATTTGGGTAAGGGAGCGTCCATATCCTATTGCTACATCTGAGGTCACTGGAGTCTCTCAAGCTGAAATTCCTTTGGGATGGCTACGGGGCAGGGAGCTGCTGGCAGGGCTGTGAAAAGCCCCTGGATATTAGAACTCACTTACTCCCCTCAGTCCATCAGGGTCCTGATCTATTAAACTCTGTGGCATGCAGCAAAACTTGTGGGCAGGCAGGCAAGAGGTGGGCTATGAAGCCAGAGGAGGGCAGTGGTGATGTTTATGATTAGTCATGGGTAATTCTCTGAGCTGTGCATGGACTGGTGAGTTTATATTTTGATTTAGAATATTGTAAAGGCACCCGTAGCAATGAGTGGGCACCTTTGTTGTTATTGTTATGTATTGTATTGCTGTAGAGTCTGGTCTATGAACAGTGGCCCATGATGCTAGTGCTAGGCACAAATATATGTTATATAGCTGATAAATAAATAAAGTACAGTAGTAAGGGACAATAAACCCCCAACATATTACTAAGAATCAACACAGTTTTCCTATTGTCTTTCCTGTCCCCCCCCATGTTGTCTCACAGGATAAATATTTTTCTAGCATGGTTTTCAGTATTCACGGTTACAGTTTTCTAGAGATCTTTGGGTAATAACAAATGTATGAAGAACTCCCTTGCTCCTACTTAACACGGCACTCTTAGCTTAACCGTGAAACCCACAGCTTGAGTACCCATCTGTATTCATTTTTTCCTCATGAAGTATAAATCCTGCTTATCCTGTTGCCATAACCTCACTAAGTCTATTTATTTACAGATTAGCTCTCAGCGTGATTATTCCCTTTAAGTGCCCACAGGATGGATGTACACATGACACATTCTAGAAATAATATGATTATCAAGGAAATGCTGTGGAAAATCCAGAACACAGCTCTGAAGATGTAAGCAGGAGGAAAGATCACATTTGTTCATAGCTGCTGTTATTCAAGCTAATGAGGGGTACAGTTGGGTTGTAATATGGGAAGGTTGAGAAATATAGGTTCCAATAGACATGGTGTCAGATCCTCAGCTGGAGTAAACTGAAGAAACTCCACTAACTTCAGTGAAGTTATCTATGCTGATTTACGTCACTCAGCATCTGGCCCATGGATTGTAAAATTCATGTTCCAACAGCAGGTAAGTGTTGGCGATGGTTCAGTTTCTGCAAAAGTCTGAGACCTCACATAGATATACTCAGCCATTTAAAATGCCTTTGGAAGGACCAATTACAGGAGAACTCCGGAGTTTCACAGAGTTGTAGATTTTAAGGCCAGAAAGGGACTGTTATGATCATCTAGTGAGTCTAACCTGTAAAACACAAGCCATAGAATTTCACCCAGTAATTATTCCTGTGCTAGGTCTATAATCTCTGGTTGCATATATTTTACACAAACATCCAGTGCTGATTTAAAAGACTTCATGTGATAGAGAATCCATCAAATCCCTTGGTAAATTGTTCCAATCATTACTTACCTTCATAATAAAATGTTCTGTCTCCATTCTAGCCCGAATTTGTCTAGATTCAGCTCTCAGCCATTGGATCTTGTTTTGTCTTTAGCTGCTAGAATAGAGAGCCATCTGCTCTCTGAATTATTCCCCCACATATAGGCAGTTAGGGGTCAGTCATGATGCTCTCCTCATGCTTACACAAGGCCCAAAAAGAAGCTGAGCCACCATGGTTCTACTCTGCTGCGAGGTAAGACCATGAAGACTGCACAGACTCTGGGAAACTCTGCATCTTCTGTACACTGCCCATCAATGGTCATTGATGGCACACTCCACAGCAACCAGGCAATGGGGAGGGGGTGGATGGCATTTTGCTTCTGGGCAGAAGGTCTGCAGAGGGCATCTCCCAATGTGATCCCCCTGGTCAATGATGACCTCCCTTTGGCTTTCAAAACTAGCCTTTCAGAGGACACATGGGACTGCACATCTAGTCTTACTGCTGTGCCCACTGGCACATGGTTAGGGTGACCAGATGTCCTGATTTTATAGGGACAGACCAGATATTTGGGGCTTTTTCTTATATAGGCACCTATTACCCCCTCACTTCCATCCTGATTTTTCACATTTGCTGTTAAGCCCTCAAGGTCTGACTATGGGTTCCTTACTAACATTGAGTAGTACCTTACTTCTCCAATAGCAATAGCCCCATTGATTTCTCTAGGAGTATTAGTGGAATGATGTTCTACTCAACCTGAAAAAGGGTCTAGTCCAAAGATAATCATTTAAAGAGGTTTTTGTGTTTAATTTACGTGTTACTATTTTTTGTTGTCATGGTCAAACAATACATAAAATCAGTTCATGAGAATGGACACTCACAGTAGAATAGTGATATATTAACATAATGAACAGTGCTACAGATGTAGTGATCATGTTAAATACTAATGAAGGGAAAAGTCTTTAATGGAAGTCTTTGGATATATGAGCTGTTGTTAATATGTTTAAAATA
This sequence comes from Gopherus flavomarginatus, assembly GCF_025201925.1. Taxonomy (NCBI): domain Eukaryota; kingdom Metazoa; phylum Chordata; order Testudines; family Testudinidae; genus Gopherus; species Gopherus flavomarginatus. The sequence continues at coordinate 16,360,322 of NC_066626.1, read as the reverse complement.
GTAGTAACAAATAATTAACAATATACATGCATGTTATCTGCCCAAGAGGCTTTCTTTCATTTTTGTGCCCTGGTATCTTAGATAAATGCTTACATAGAATGATTGGAACAACTCCAATATCATCTATCTAGTTAAGGTGGGTTTACAGCTATTTTGCATTGCTGAAGAACTGCAAACCAACTCACAATCTGTGAATCTGGCCCACTAAACTAACGTTACATAGTTCTCTAAGGCAATTAATATGTTTTTTGGGATGACCAATGTATATGATGCTTCTTTCAAAATTAGGAACCAAGTCTATTCCCACTGAGATCTACAAGAATTTTGCCGTTGACTTCCATGAGGGCAGGATCAATCCTATTGTTGTAGAGCAAAAGTTGGACGTCCACCTTATCCTTCCTTTTTCCTCTCCAAAATTCCAAAAGGGATTAGACCTTTTTAAATAAGTTAATTGTTTACAGCAGTGGTCACCAACCTTTTTGTGGCCAGTAGCACATTCATGTTTTCAGAAGAGAGTAGTGGGCGCCAACAATTTTTTAAGACTTATTTTGTATTTGTACATTAAATAATACAAAAAAATCATATTTAATATTACATAATATATGAAATCGTAAGATAAAAAGGGTAATTTTACATGTAAAAGGTATTAATTAAATTATTCGGCAATTACTCTTTCACCTTACCATGTGAATTTGCTCTTTTTTATCTATAAGAAAAATTAAAGAGTTTTTACAAAATAAATATCACAAACAGTTTTCATCTTATTTATTTTAAAAAAGTAAAACATTGTTGAACTGCTGGTCCAAATATATTTATTATTCTTACTTTAACATAGAATGAAGCCTGCAGCCCCAGAGTTCTCTGTCGCCGGTAGGCGCAGGGCCGTAGTTTCTTTCTGGCGTAAGCCGTGGCCCTGCGCCTTCTGGGGACCGAGAACATCAGCGCCCGCAGCCTGCAGCCCCAGAGTTCTCTGTCACCTGGAGTTCTTGGTCCCCGGCAGGCACAGGGCCGCTGGGCACTAGGCGAGCACACATAAATGCCCCGGAGGGTGCCACGGTGCCCATGGGCACCACGGCGGGGACCACTGGTTTACAGTTTTCAAATTAAAGCACTTTCTGACACAAAAGAATGGGAAACACATGGTTGTTTTTTGTGTTTTTTATTTTACTCCCCTCCCCCCAGCTCCAACTTCTGTCATTTGAAAATGGCCAAACTGATCCTTTGGAATTTTTTGCATTGTAGAAAAGGTATCTTTGTAGGTTGAGATGTTGACCTTCAAGATTCATCCCTAGGGAAGTATGGGTCTGTAATGGGCACAGACACAGAGAACGGGTATGGAGAAAGTTTAGGACACATTCAGAAGGTATGTTGTGACACACCTTGCATGGGCTATCCAGACCTTGACTCCAGGCATACAGGAGTAAGGGGCTCTGTGGGCCTTCCTACTCTTTTCTACAAGAAGGGAGATGGAAGGAGCCTTGTCTCGATCCCTGCCAGTCTGCTGGGGGTGATAATTCACTGCTCGCATAGGCCAATGGGTTGGGGGGAGGAGCAAGGGAGGGGGACATTTTGGCTGTCCGAGTTCATTTGGTTCTTTGTGGGCCCCTTTGTATTTATAGAAATCTTCCAGTTATTAAATACCCTAATGGACTATGAGTCACATATATGTTGGTCCACTGCAAATGTATGTGGGGGGTGGAAAGGTAGTGTATTTCCCATACTAGACTAATTTCCCCCAATGTGTGTTGGAAGCAATTATTCTATGGATAGAGAATGGCCTCTCTAGAGTGGACCCTGTATACAATGGAATCTCACTAGAATGTCCTTTGAATTTGAATTACAAAAAGACTTGGTCCCACACACCTCACGCAGACAAAACTTGTGTTAAGCGACAGATTTTGCCTCCGTTGCTCATGCTGAGTAATATAATCACTTATTCTTCAATTAGACTCTGGTTCTGCTCCCGCTGAGGGTCATCACAAAACTCCGGCTGACTTCAATGGGGACAGGAACAGGCCTTTAATTCCCTTGGAACCAATGGCGCTACTTGCAGCTAAGGTATTACTTGGCATAAGTATGGGGAGTTAAAACTGTCCCTGAATGAGAGATGCAAGTCCAGGACCTAAGTCCCATTCATGATATATCCATTCAAGTTTGAAAAGCTAACAATATCTTTGTGACGGGTTCAATCACAGAGACCCCCTTGGGACTGTCATCTGATGTGCTGAGACTACCTCTGAGCCTGTTTTCTCTGCTGCTTTGGGCCTTCAGAATCCTGTCTTGTTCAGACAGAAACATAACCTGCTGCAACACAGACCCAGGGTTGACCCACGCCCCCAAAGCTACAGACTTACTGAAAACAGCTTAGCAAGTGCTCGTGTCTCTAGCACCCAGACACCCAGCTCCCAATAGGATCCAAATCCCAGATAAATCCGTTTTACTCTGTAGGAAGCTTATACAGGGTAAACTTATAAATTGTCTGCCCTCTACAACACTGATAGAGAGGTATGCACAGCTGTTTGCTCCCCCAGGTTTTAAGTACTTACCCTGGGTTCAATAATTAACAAACGTGATTTTATTAAATATAAAAAATAGGAATTAAGTGGTTCCAAGTAATAACATAGACTCATAGACTCTAGGACTGGAAGGGACCTCGAGAGGTCATCGAGTCCAGTCCCCTGCCCTCATGGGTAGACAGACAGACAGAACAAAGTAAGTTACCAAGCAAAATAAAACAAAACACACAAATCTAAGCCTAATACATTTAAGAAATTGATTACAGATGAAATCTCACCCCTAAAGCTGTTCCGATAAGCTTCTTTCACAGACTGGGCTCCTTCCTAGTCTGGGTCCAGCAATCACTCACACCCCTGTAGTTACTGTGCTTTGTTCCAGTTTCTTTCAGGCATATCTTGGGGGTGTAGAGGCTATTTCTTGAGCCAGCTGAAAACAAAATGGAGAGGCTTCTAGGGCCTTTTATAGTCTCTCTCTCGTGGGTGGGAACCCCTTTGTTCTTCTGTGCAAAGTCACAGCAACAAGATGGAGTTTGTAGCCACCTGGGCAAGTTACATGTACATGAAGGATTCAGCTTTTTGCAGGCCGATGCCATTGTTTACATGTTAGTTTGAACATTCCCAGGAAAGCTCAGATGTGGATTGGCATCTCCCAAAGTCCATTGCCAGTTAAGTGTTTTTTGATTGGGCACTTACTGAGAATAGTCCTTTCTCAAGAAGCTGACCAAATGCTTCACTGAGGCTACTTAGAATCAAACACATTGAGATACAAGTACAAAGCCAATATTCATAACTTCAAATACAAAAATGATACCCACATACAGACAGCATAATCCCAACCAGCAAACTACAACCTTTCCATAGACACCCCACTTGACCTCCCCTGTACAAGACCTGATGCAACCACAGGACCTGGTTGCAACAATGATCTGTATGGTCACAGTTCATGTCAATAATGTCACAATCGTGTTCTCTCTTTGATGAATCCTGGCCTTTATTCTGGTAGCATCACAAATCAGTTTGTAGTCTGTATTTACTTAACTCCTCCTAACTCCTAAAAATACAGTGCATAATAATTGAGAGTGATAACTCCTGACACCACCTAAATTATGGAATCATAAACAGAGAACATTTACTATCATAGGCAGTATTATTTACAGTACAACAGTGTGTGAATGCTGAACTCTGTAAGTGATTTCTGATTGGATTTCACATTTAACTTAGGATAACTACTTTGATAAAAGCCCTGAGAGAATAGTACCATCTTATAGCTTTTAAGTGATTGCTATTGTATGCCATTATAAATCTTACATTCTTCATTTAGATATGCTAAGTAGGCTTTTTCTTCCTTTACTAATGAAAAAATACCCCCTTTTTATACAGTACTCAGAATTAAAATTAATATTAATGTTGCTCAGCTTTGTGGTTGGGGAGGGAATTTCAATGACTTTTCTCTGGTAGGTCTCAGAGTGATCTGTGAGAAATGGGACTTTTTTTTCCCTTTTCAGGAAAAATCTTTCAGCAAGACAAAACCAACACCTCCGAGATCTAGTAAGTTCTTGTTCTGTTAAATTCTACTTACCTTGGGTGCAGATTCAAATACTATGGATCGGATCTGTTCTCATTGAATCAATACATGATTTGAGAGTTATCAGAGTCTGAAAGACTAAATCCTGCATTGATTCAGTTAGTTCATTCTCTTGTATCATTAATTTAATTATATTTAAATCATCTCAGTCTAGTTCTGAGTATTACCAGCAATGGTGAATTATCTCCTGTGGTTTCACGTCCACACTTGGCAGCTTATTCCATTGCTTAATTACTGTTTTTGTCCCTGTCCACAGTCAGAGAAGAATCATGCTGTCTAGATTCATATTACAACCACGATCAAGCATCATTGTGGGTGCTTGACAGTCATTTTTGAAAACAGCTGTAACTAGCAATGTTCTAGCACACCTTGAGTATCTCTCCTCTTCTTCTTCGAGTGGTATAATTCATGTCCATTCAAAGTAGGTGTGTGCGCACCGTGTGCACGCCAGCCAGAAGATTTTCCCCTAGCAGCATCCATAGGGTCGGCCCTGGTGCCCCCTGGAGTGGCGCCACTACGGCGCCCTATAAAGGGGCCCGCCGACCCTCCACCCAGGACCGGCGCTAGAAGTTTTAGCACCCTAGGCGGATGGCAATTTCGCCGCCCCACGCGCTGGTCCTGCGGCTCCAGTGGAGCTGCCACAGTAGTGGCTGCGGACGGTCGGCTGCTCCATGGCTCTGGTGGAGCTGCCGCAGTGGTGCCTGCGGGAGGTCCACCGGAGCCGCGGACCAATGGACCCTCTGCAGGCACGACTGCGGTAGGTTCACCGGAGCCGCCTGCCGCCCCCTCCGGCAAAATGCTGCCCACCAATAATCCTGGCACTGTAGGCGATTGCCTAGGCTGCCTAAATGGAAGCGACGGCCCTGTCTCCACCCCCTCAGTTCCTTACCACCGGTGATGGCTACCTGGAACTTCTCTTGCGCATAGCAAGTTGGCAGTGTCCTATCCTTGTGTTTAGTCCGTGTATGTAGTTATGTTATAGTTAGTTTACTTAGGTCATTGTGTATAGTTCTTGGTAGTTGGGGGGTCCCCCCCCCAGTTTCGTCACCCGCTTGGGCATGCCCGGGTCCCCCGGGTTTAAACTCTGCAAAGACTGCAGGAAATTCATGCCCAAGAGTGACCTGCACTCTGCTTATTTGAGGTGCCTTGGAGAGAGCCACCTAAGGACCGGTGCTCTATCTGCAGAGGCTTCCGCCCAGGAACTCTCAAAGACAGAGCTCAAAGACTTAGAGTCCTCCTGATGAAGGCTGCTCTGAGGCCACCCTTGGATCCGAAACCGGCCGAGGTGGTGCCCAGCACGTCTTCCTCGGTGCAGAGCTCCCCGGCACCGGCATCAGGACTTAGGTCCCAGCCCAAGTTGTCTAAAACCCGGCACCGGACGGAGTTGGGTCATAGGAAGTCAGCCTCAGTACGACACCACTCACCGTCGCTGGTGCCCGCTAAGAAGAGAAAGCCGGTGAGGGAACGGTCACCCCACCAGGACCCGAGGCCGACACCATCCGTAGGTGCAAGCGGACAGGCTAGGCTACAGCCCTCGGCTGCTCCGTCGACTCCCGCACCACAGAGAGGGCAGTTGAGTCCGGACCAGCCTAGATCCCCGGACCTCAGCGGAGACTTGCTCCTCCCTTCGACACTGGAGGAGTTCGAGGTGGCCTCAGACTTGATGGGACTCCTGGCACCGGCCTCCCCACACCGTAGGAAGTTGCCTACTGCAGCCTGTCCCCCAGTACAATTGAGGGGCAAGCTGGCCATGCTGTCACCTTCCTCCCTGCACCGCGCCGCTAAGGCAGCACCGGACCAGATAAGAGGCTCCCCGCCGCCTCAGCACCCGCTTTCCAATGGCACCGGGTACTGCTCCCCCCAGGTCCTCGTACTCAGAGACTTCAGACTCAGAGGCAGACTCCTACCGCTCCAGCCAGCCGCGGAGCAGGAGATCAGTTTCGGGGGCGAGACACCAGTGTTACCCACAGTGGCAATAGCAACGGCATCCGCCTTCGCAGTGGCTGTTTTGGACCCCCTGGGCATACCACCAGTCGGTAAGCCAGGCATTTGGTCCTCGATCAAGGTCAGCCTCGGTCTTCTCGGCATCGCAGCTGCCTCCTCCACCGGCACCATTGCCGGGCAAGGGTGTGCCATATCCAAGTTCAGCACCCCCTAGCCAAGAAGTGGCACTGGCAGTTGCTACAGTTCGGGCTCAGCAGGCACCGCCCGATACACCAAGTCGCTCACTGGCGACCCTGGTACCGGTCACAGTGCCATATTTAAAATCGGAACCGGTCCTGCAACCACAGTACCATGTACCACAGGACCCCGAAGGACTGCATGCACTGGAGGAAGGGCCGATCCATGTAATTTCCTCATCTTCCTCCCCGGAAGAAGCAGTCTCGGGCACGGCTGTGGCACCGGCCCTGGAGGACACCCGAATCCTCCAACAACTGCTCCGATGAGCTGCTCAGAGCCTCGCAATCCAAGCTGAGGAAATTGAGGTGGACGCGGACCCTGTAGTAGACATCCTGGCTCCCTCAGGGCCATCTAGGGTGACTCTCCCGCTGATAAAGACCATAGCGGATACATCCCGCACCTTATGGCAAATGCTAGCCTCACTGGCCCCTACTGCCAAGAGAATGGAGCGGCGCTATTTCGTCCCCTCTAAAGGGCACGAACACTTGTACACCCATTCACCCTCGGACTCCCTGGTGGTGGATGCGGCAACCAATGGGAGCGTCAGCGTTTTCAGGGGTCAACACCAAAGAGCAGGGATGCTAAAAGACTCGACCTCTTTGGCAGAAAAGTGTACTCCATGGCAGGCTGCAACTTTGCATTGCCAACCAACAGGCAATTGTAAGCCGATATAGTCATAACACATGTTCAGCCATGTCGAAGTTTATGGAGCTCCTTCCCCAGGACTCGAGGTTAGAGTTTTCGGCCCTGGTGGAGGAGGGGAAGCTGATCTCCTGAGCCTCTCTCCAGGCTGCCTGGTCACGGGCCTGATCATGCAATGAGGAGCCTGGTTCCAGGTCTCGGGCCTGCCCTATGAGGTCCAGCAGACCATTCAAGACCTCCCCTTTGAGTGGCAGATGTTGTTTTCAGAAAAGATGGACAAGCATCTGCATAGCCTAAAGGACACGCGGGCCATGCTTCGCTCGCTGGGCTTGCATACCTCTGCAACCCAGCGCAGGCAGTTTAGGTCACAGACGGCCCCATGCCCCTACCAGCCTCAGACTTGCCAGGAGCTGGGGCGCAGGTGGGGCAGAAATGGCAGGAGGAGTCACCAACACTACCCCTCTGGCCAGGCGGCCGGTCAATCGAGACCACCATTGGGGCCTAGACCCCCTATTTGATGGTACGGTGGAGGGCGACCTACCTATCGAGACTCTGGATCCTTCTACTCCTATCTTTGGGTCACGTTTGTCCCCCTTCTACCGTGCCTGGTCCTGAATCACATCAGATAGCTGGGTGCTCGGCATAGTAGAGAGGGGATATTCTATCCAGTTCTGCTCCCTCCCGCCCCACCAGCCCCCCTCTGCATCTCTCTTCAGGGACCCATCTCACGAGCAACTTCTAAGTCAAGAAGTGAAATCCCTCATGGAGGCAGGGGCGGTGGAGGAAGTCCCTTGGGAGCTCAGGGGCAAAGGCTTCTACTCCTGGTATTTCCTAATACCGAAGGCAAACGGGGGCCTGAGACCCATCCTAGACTTGCGGAGGCTGAACAAGTTTGTACGAGAGCTCACGTTCCGCATGGTCTCCCTGTCCTCGATTATTCCCTCCCTGGATCCAGGAGATTGGTATGCCGCCCTTGACTTAAAGGACGCTTATTTCCACATTGCCATAATTCCCCGACACCGTCGGTACCTCAGGTTTGTCATGGCTGATGCCCATCTGCAATTCACAGTGCTCCCGTTCGGCCTGTCAGCTGCTCCAAGGGTCTTCACGAAGTGCATGGCAGTCGTGGCGGCCTTCCTGCGCAGGCGGGGCATCCAGTATTCCCCTACCTGGATGACTGGCTCATAAAGGGTCCCTCCAAGGAGCAGGTAGGGACCCAGGTGTTGTTCATCAGGCAGACCTTTCTCAATCTCGGCCTCCTCTTGAACGAAGCCAAGTCCACCCTGTCTCCGACACAACTAATAGAGTTCATAGGAGCAGTTCTGGACTGCACCCACGCTAGAGCGTACCTGCCGGAATCCAGGTTCCATGCGATTTCCGAGCTCATCCTCAGACTGCACCACGGCCCGATTACCCCGGCACTAGTCTGCCTCCGGCTGTTGGGTCACATGGCAGGGTGCACCTATGTAGTAAACCATGCCAGACTCCAGCTTCGCCCGCTACAGTCCTGGTTAGTGACGGTATATCTCCCGGCCAGGGACCCCTTGGACTCAGTGGTGTCCATTCCCCACTTGGTGCTAAGCTTGCTGCGGTGGTGGCTCAACCCGCAGAAAGTGTGAATGGGTGTCCGCTTTGCTACCCCTCAACCCTCCCTCTCCCTGATAACGGATGCCTTGGATCGGGGTTGGGGAGCGCACCTGGGACACTTCAGGACGCATGGCTTGTGGTCACCGGAAGACCTCAAGTTGCATATCAATGTCAGGGAGCTGAGAGAGATTCGCCTGGCTTGTTTGACCTTCCAGTCCCACCTGGCCGGCAGATGTGTTTCAGTCTTCTCGGATAACACGTCGGCAGTCTTTTATATCAACAAACAGGGAGGTGCACGCTCCTCTCCGCTGTGCAGGGAAGCCCTCGTACTGTGGGATTTCTGCATCCACAATGCGAGCCACCTGATGGCGTTCTACCTTCCGGGGGAGCAGAACGGTTTGACGGACACCCTCAGCCACTCGTTCCGGGGTCACGAGTGGTCCCGCCGATGGGATGTGGTAAGCTCAATTTTCCAGCTCTGGGGCTTTCCCCGGTTAGACCTGTTCGCCTCAAGGGAAAACAGAAAGTGCCGACGGTTCTGCTTCCTCCTGGGCCACAGTCAGGGGTCTCTGTCGGACGCCTTCCTACAGTCTTGGGGGGTCGGTCTGCTGTACGCTTTTCCTCCGATCCCCCTGATACACAGGGTGATTTTGAAGATTCGCAGGGACCACACACGGGTAATCCTGATAGCTCAGGCGTGGCCGCGCCAACATTGGTACACGTCACTCCTGCGCATGTCCGTTCAGGCACCCCTGACACTGCCCCTGCTCCCGGACCTAATCACGCAGGACCGGGGCTCCCTCTGCCACCCAAACCTGGAATCCCTTCACCTCACAGCCTGGATGCTCCATGGCTGAACTCGGTGGAGATGCAGTGCTCCCAGCAAGTCAGACAAGTGCTGCTCGGTAGTAGGAAACCGTCAGCTAGGGCCACCTACCTGGCCAAATGGAAGCGCTTCTGCATATGGTCGGGTCAATGAGGTCACAATCCGCTGGGGGGGTCCCAATCTCCATTGTCCTAGACTATTTGCTCTACCTCAGACAACTGGGCCTCTCCCTCTCCTCGATTCATGTTCACTTGGCGGCCATCTCAGCTTTCCATCTGGGAGAGGGGGGTACCTCGGTGTTTGCGAACCCGCTGGTTGGTCATTTCCTCTAAGGTCTGGACAGGCTATTTCCGCATGTTCGTCAGCCGGCCCCTGCTTGGGACCGGAATCTGGTCCTCTCTGCCCTCTTGGGACCTCCCTTTGAGCCTCTGGCTTCGTGCTCCCTGTTGTACTTGTCATATCAGACCACCTTCCTGGTGGCGATCACCTCGGCCAGGAGGGTGTTGGAGCTCAGGGCGTTAACATCCGAGCCCCCGTATACTGTCTTCTATAAGGACAAGGTCCAACTTAGACCTCACCTGGCTTTCCTACCCAAGGTCGTCTCATAGTTCCACATGGGTCAAGATATTTTTCTCCCTGTTTTATCTGAAACCACACTCTTCCAATGAGGAGCGGAGGTTACATTCCCTGGATGTCCGCAGGGCCTTGGCTTTTCACATTGAGCGTTCCAAGCCGTTCAGACGCTCAACTCAGCTCTTCATCGCCGTGGCGGATAGGATGAAGGGGCTCCTGGTTTCCTCTCAGCGAATCTCTTCGTGGATCGCGACCTGCATCCGAGAATGCTACTGCATAGCTAAGACCCCTATCCTTCCGGTCACAGCCCACTCTCCTAGGGCGCAGGCCTCCTCTGCGGCATTCCTGGCTCAGATCCCCGACTCAGGAGATTTGTAGGGCAGCCACGTGGTCCTCCATCCACACGTTCTCGTCATATTACGCCATCACGCACCAGGCTAGGAATGATGCAGCCTTTGGTCATGCAGTTCTCCAGTCAGCAGTGATCTCCGACCCCGCCACCTTAGGTTAGGCTTGTGAGTCACCTACTTTGAATGGACATGAACAACCACTCGAAGAAGAAAAAATGGTTACCCACCTTTTAGTAACTGTTGTTCTTCGAGATGTGTTGTTCATGTCCATTCCAATACTCACCCTCCTGCCCCTCTGTCGGAGTGCCGGCAAGAAGGAACTGAGGAGGTGGAGGGTCGGTGGGCCCCTTTATAGGGCACCGTAGTGGCGCCACTCCAGGGGGCGCTTGAGCTGACCCTATGGATGCTGCTAGGGCAAAATCTTCCGGCTGGCGTGCACGCAGCACACACACACCTACTTTGAATGGACATGAACAACACATCTCGAAGAACAACAGTTACTAAAAGGTGGGTAACCATTTTTTCTCCTAAGAGAGATGCTCTGAGAGAAGGAAATGAGGGCCACCCTTAACTTGAACCAGTAAAACACCAGGGAAAATGTACAAAGATGGAATGCCTAATCTTGATTAACTCTTTACACACCATATATCCTCCAGTGCCGCAGGAGAGTTCAATGGAACACAACAGAGTTTGGAACAACTCTATCATGGTGTCATTTTTCTGGACAGGTGGATAACTGTGTGCTCATCTGAAGTGCTCAACAGCCAGGGGAGTCTGAGTTGCTTACACTAGGGCTGAATTTGCTCCTGAGTGTGTACCTGCAGGTAAATGATACTCAAAGTCCAGTTTAAACCAGATATATTTATCTTAATTCCCATTTCCCTTTTTTCCCCAGTGAGTGAACCTGGGATTAGAGCTGTGGGTTCAGAGAAGTGGACCCTGGTGACACCGGTGACACCTGTGAGTAATGGGGACTACTTTCTAAATACTGCCATTTGACGGGGCAGGTGGGTGTTCATGTGGCTGAGATCCAGGACTCTGAGTCTGAAAGCCCATAATGTCTGTTCCTGGATCAACCAGATTTCAGGGGTGATGTAGCCCAGTCACTTAGTGGAACATTTGCACCAAGGTCAGAGTCCACTTCCATTTTGGCACCCACACCATGAATAATGGGATACAAATCTGAGGGTTTGTGCTTCAGCCTGATTTCCGGGGGTATAATTCATAGGCACCTGCAGAAGGAAGGCTGCTTTTTAGAAAATATGGTGCTTGCTTTGTGTCTCTGCCTCAGTTTCCTCCTCTGTAAAGAAGGCCAGGAATGTTGCAGCTATCACTAATGTCTGCAGAGTGCTTCGAGATGCTCCAGTGGAAAGGCTATGTGGGAAAATCTTATTAGGATAACGATGATTACGTACAGGTAGTGGCACAATATAGATCACTCACGGAATTATTCAGCTTTCCCTTCTCTCTCTCCCTTCTACTCCCCAAAGTGACATAAACAAACTCTGGTTTTAACTGGAGACTTTCATTTCTACTGAATGGATGTTATGCTGGAGTTCAAACCCAGCAGCAGTTTTTTGGGAGTGGCGCGAGTTTGTTTCAAATCAACCAGTGTATACTAGGGATGTTTTTCTACATTTTCAAATATATCGATTTCAGTTACAACACAGAATACAAAGTGTACAGTGATCACTGTGTGTTTTTTATTACAAATATTTGCACTGTAAAAATAATAGACAAAAGAAATAGTATTTTTCAATTCACCTCATACAAGTAATGTAGTGCAATCTCTTTATCATGAAAGTGCAACTTACAAATGTAGGTTTTTGTTACATAACTGCACTCAAAAACAAAACAATGTAAATCTTTAGAGCCTACCAGTCCACTCACATCCTACTTCTAGTTCAGTCAATCGCTAAGAGGAACAAGTGTGTTTACATTTACGGGAGATAATGCTGCCCACTTCTTAATTACAATGTCACCTGAAAGTGAGAACTGGTGTTCGCATGGAATTGTAGTGGCTGGCATTGCAAGATATTTACAATGCACTAAAAGATTCATATGCCTCTTTATGCTTTGACCATTGTTCCAGAGGACATGCATCCATGCTGATCATGCTCATTAAAAAAATAATACATTAAGTGTGTGACTGAACTCCTTGGGAGAGAATTGTACGTCTCCTGCTCTGTTTTACCTGCATTCTGCCATATATTTCATGTTATAGTAGTCTAGGATGATGACCCAGCACATGTTCGTTTTAAGAACACTTTCATTGCAAATTTGACAAAATACAAAGAAGATACCAATGTGAAATTTCTAAAGATAGCTACAGCACTCGACCCAAGACTTAAGAATCTGAAGTGCCTTCAAAAATCTGAGAGGGATGAGGTGTGGAGCATGCTTTCAGAAGTCTTAAAGGAGCAACACTCTGATGCAGAAACTATAGAACCCAAATCACCAAAAAAGAAAATCAACCTTCTGTTGATGTCATCTGAGTCAGATGACGAAAATGCACATGCGTCAGTCTGCCCTGCTTTGGATTGTTATTGAACAGAACCATCAGCATGGACACACGTCCTCTGGAATGGTGGTTGAAGCAAGAACGGTCATATGAATGTTTAGCACATCTGGCACGCAAATATCTTGCAATGCTGGCTACAAAAGTATCATGCCAAATGCCTGTTTTTACTTTCAGGTGACATTGTAAATAAGAAGCAGGCAGCAGTATCTCCCATAAATGTAAAGAAACCTGTTTGTCTGAGCGATTGGCTGGACAAGAAGTAGGACTGAGTGGACTTGTAGGCTCTAAAGTTTTACATTGTTTTATTTTTGAATGCAGGTATTTTTTGTACATAATTCTACATTTGTAAGTTCAACATTCATGATAAAGAGGTTGCACTACAATACATGTATTAGGTGAACTGAAAAATACTATTTCTTTTGTTTTTTGCAGTGCAAATATTTGTAATAAAAATAAATATAAAGTGAACATTGTACACTTTGTATTCTGTGTTGTAATTGAAATCAATATATTTGAAAATGTAGAAAACATCCAAAATATTTAAATAAATAGTATTCTTATTATTTAACAGTGCGATTAATTGTGATTAATTTTTTAAATCACTTGACAGCCCTTGTACATATATATATATATTTCCATAAAGCCTTTGGGTGGCACCATCACAGGAAGGATCTGTGGAAATGGCCTGGCAAGATGGCAGTTCCTGAAAACCCCTACGTTTGTGGCTTGCCTGACTACTCCAGTGCAACAAGGGAAGATTGCAGATGGAATGCTGGGTTCTTCAGCGTTCCATGCTAATAGTCTCTATCTCTTATCTAGCGAGCTTTATGAGCAGATCTCGGTATGCTTTACAAAAGAGACCAGGCTTATTATCCCCATTTTACAGGTGAGGCAATTGAGGCATAAAGGGGCATTGAATTGTCAAAGATCACCAAGCAGGGCAGGAAATAGAATGCAGGTCTCCTGAGTCCCAGTATGGTGCTCTAGCCACTAGGCAACACTGCCTCTGAGGGTTGGCTTCATGCTGTCTCTACCACTGCTCCCGTGCTGGGGGACAGCATTCCATTGCTCCCCCATAACCCCTTCTTTCCAAACTCAGCTACCCACGAGAAAATATAAGAATTTATCCTTTTGCCTACAGCCATCTACTTCCTGGGAAATTTGTAAATTATAGAGGAATAAACAGACACTAATTTGTGCTTGCATGATAATGTGTTTGATGGAAATATAATCTAAAGGGGAAGAGGTTGCTATATCTGTAGCACATCTCAGTAAACAAGCGCCATATCCTGTTAGTGGCAGGCTTCCTTACCCCTTCTGAAGCTTACTTCATACTTTTCATTCTCTGAATGCTGTGTGCTAACACAGCACGCTCATCAGTGAGTTAGATGCTGTCTTTCAGATTTCACCTCAGAGACCCAGCTGGCTCCATCTCTAGGTTTTGAGAAAGTGGCTGAAATGCCAATGGTCAAAATGACTTCTTGAAGGATAACACTACATGTTTTCAGCTCCCTCAGTGATGTTAGATAAATAAATAAAATAAATTCTCCCTCTAGCAAAGTGGACAAAAAAGAGTAAAAGGGGACTGAATGGGGAGAGCAGAATGATCTCTGACTCTGCAACGTGTCAAGATCAAGACTAGTAAGATGGTGGAACCTGAATTGTATTTGTTGACTTTGTGCAATATCTGGTCTGTTGATGGTATTACATCACTCCTGGCTTGGTCTATTTATTTTGGGTTTAGAGGTAAAGATCAAAACATCCTATGGCTTCTTATTTTCGGAAGTTCCCTGGGGTTCTTAGGACTAATAAAAATAAACCACAGTAGGCAGAAAAATGCTGGAAAAGTTTGCAGGTTGTTATCTAGCACCACTACTCTAAACACTTTTCTGCTGCTCAGAATCCCAGTGATTTCACTGTCTGCATGTCACGCTGAAGCCTAGAATGTCTATCTCATAGAATATTAGGGTTGGAAGAGACCTCAGAAGGTCAGCTAGTCCAACCCCCTACTCAAAGCAGGACCAATCCCCAGATAGAATTTTACCCCAGTTCCCTAAATGGCCTCTTCAAGAATTTAACTTGCAACCCTGGGTTTAGCAGGCCAATGCTAAAACCACTGAGCTATAGCAATGGGAACAGTTACAAGCAGGCAGAGAGTTCTTTTTGTTTAGAATATCACAAGGTTCAATCATTGCTGGGATTCACCATCTGCTTCTGCCTAATTTTAAAGTTGTAGGCAGTGTTATTGTAGCCATGTCGGTCCCAGGATCTTAGAGACACAAGGTGGGTGAGGTAATATGTTTTATTGGATCAACTTCTGTTGGTGAGAGAGACAAGTTTTGACGCTACACAGAGCTCTTCTTCAGGTCTAGGAAAGGTACTGAGAGTGTCACAGCTAAATACAAGATTTACCCTGTAAACCAACGCACATGCAGAATTTGCGCAGAAATTAATGGGCTTTCTTGCACAGAATTTCCTTTTCCTCCACAGAAATGGGCTGCAGAGCTGCTGACTGCCACTGGGGGCCACTGGGCCTGGCTGAGCGCAACTCAGAAGTAGAAGACACAGCTAGGGGGAGGGGAAGGGGGAGGAGGAGCTGGAGGGTTCTCAGCAGCTGCAGTTCTCAGTGTCCCCTGTAGGAAAGAGGTGGCAGGCAGGAAACTCCCCCAAGCCCAGGACCCAGCATCAGGCTGTTTCTCCCTCTGGATCCCTGGACTCTAGGGGAGGGGGGGTGAGTTTCTGGGCTGTGGGGGCAAGTTGGGATCGGGGGGGAGAGGGGTGACAGTGTCTGGGTTGGGGGCACCCCACAGCTGAGCACTGCATGACAGAGGGTGTGAGTGCCTGGGAGGGGGGGCACAGCTGGGGTCTGGGGGTGCAAGTGTCTGGGCTAGTGGGTGCCCAGGGGCTGGTCTCTGGAGGATAGGGGGTGCTAGCAAGTGTCAACGTGCAAGTGTCAACTAGCTGGGGTCTGGGGATGTCCCGTGGCTGGACTCTGGGGTGGAGGAGGTGTGGGTGTCGGGCCCTCCTACTGGGCTCTAGGGGGAGGGGGCAGAGAAACAGGGTTTTACTGGGTTCTCATGTGGGTTTCCTTAACTCTACTCCTGGAGGAATTGTTGTGTGCCTCTATTGTTACAGACATAGTTGCTGATGGGCATTTTGAAATAAATTGCCAAAATAATTGAAACTAGAGAGATTATATTGTGTTATTTTGACAAATGAAGCTATGCAAAATTTTAAAATATTGTGTGCAGAGGTTTTAATGTTTTGGTGCAGAATTCCCCCAGGAGTAAAGCTTGAACAGTTAGTTTAGCATAAGTAGTTAGCACATAATTTCATCCCTGTTCAATCTTGTGCTTAGCTGTCACTTTTAGTATCTTTCCCAGACTTGACAGAAAGCTTCTGTGTAGCTCAAACCCGTCTCTCTCTCACCACCAAGTTTTTGATAAAATAAATTACCCTCCCCCCGCCTTCCTTCTCCAGTTTTAAAGTTCTCGGCCATGTTGGCTGGTCTACACTTTACAAAGTGCGCCCGTGCGACAACATGGGTTGGGAAATGTTGTTACGAGAGTTGGAAAATTTTCTGCTCCCTTTAGTGCAGCTTGTGCCTCCTCTATTATGGGATGACTGGAGGCTTGTGAGTCCCCTAGCACAAGCTAGAACCACCCTTGGGACTTCCTTAAATTGCACTGCTGCTTCAGTGGCCTTTATGGGCCGTTGCAGGAGCACAGAATCACTGTGGTACAGGCTGACCCTAGCCATGCCCATCCCTTCTCTGCCCCTCCCGTGACATGCTGAATGAGAGCATTATAGGAAGGCAGGAGCGGGGCTGGCTCAACCCAAGGTCTGGGAAGGTCATGGAGAAGGTGCCAGCGGGTCCCTCTTCTTACCCTTTATGTCCATGTCCAGTTAAAGGACAGTTTAGCCCTGAGGTAACAATGTTCAGCCATCAAGCTGAGAGTCACTCAAGAAATACTCAAGATGGAGATTACATTTCAATTCATTTAAGACAGTTAATTATGAACTATAGTTGCTACATTTAAAAAAAAACAAAAAACCATGAGTAGCTTGTCCAAGCTGTGCTGGTCATAGAGAGGAGGAGAGGAATCCAAAGCAATCAAAGTCTGTGTTTAGTTCATACTCTGTCAATATTTCGCTCTGCACAGCACTGATCAGTGTACTGCTGGGTTAGCAACAAAACAAAAGCCAAAGCCCTTATTCAGCACAATTTTCAAGTGTAGCAGAAGTTTCTCATCCTGTTTCCTTTCTTGTTTATACATTTCCCCTAATGAATCATGGTGGACTGGTTTGTGCTTTTAAATGAGAAAGGACAGCAGGTGGGTAAATCCTCTTCTCTCTGGCTTCCTGGACTGTATCTCCACGTTTTGGCAGCATCTCTGGAAAGTAACAAAATAAATAGTGTTGGCTTGTTGTTTTCCCTCCTTTGTTGCAAGTTGAATTTACACTCAGAGAGCCACTGTAGGATTTTTCTATTAACAGTTAAAAGCTTAAATTTCACATCTCTCCTAAAGATAATGCTGATGTTCACAGCCTCTGAAAGCCCTTAGATCAATATACCATGTCCATATTACCAGTACTGAATCCAAAACATTACGGTACAAAGCTCATCTGCTACAAGGCTATTAGTTATTTCCCTGCTACAATATAGCCTTGTTGTATGTATAATTAGCTTTACCCTTGATTCATGAAAACTCAGACTATAAAGCACTTGAAACACAGATGCTACTGCATTTCCATTGCATAGTCAGCTCTGGTTTTCCAACTCGTGTATAGCATGGAGTCAACAGAAAGTGAGCAAGTTGTGCCCCATCCTGTCAGAACAGGGCATATTCTCCTCTCAGCAGGGGCAATCTAGCCCTGTAGAACCAGCTCAGGGCATGCAGGCTCTGGAATATTTTCACCGTGTGTCTTATTTTGCTGATTGAACTTTATGTGGGTTTGGGTTGTGGCTGGAGAACCAGCCGTTGTGCTTCCTGGCAGACATACTGGATCCATAATGGGATATCCATCAGAGAGTCAGTGCTGCTTCAAGCAGCATTAACTCCCACAGGGTCTTCTGTCCTGAGCTGCTGTCAAGGTAGATGGAAGGGCAGGAATCAGTGTGGCGTGTGGCCGTGGGCTGCTGTGTGTGTCATGAGACATCTGCTTGTTTAGCTGCCAAACTTCCTGCCCAGTCCACAAAGGGTGACCACCCATCACCTCCATCCCATGACAGACCTGTGAGAAAGAAACTCAGTAAATAGAAACTCTCACATTTCCTGCTCCCTGCACAGATATTTCTCACACAAAGGAGGACGTGGCCCAATGAGTGTAAATGATAAAAAACATACTGTGCTATTTTGCCATCATGAACAAGGGCCCACAGGTTAATGCCAGGCACATGCCTTGCTCACTTTTCACAAGCCTTGTAGAAATACTGGGTGTGGCTTCCTGAAATTAGAGGCACGGTCAGGGCCAAATCCCTTACTCTTGCTCCCTTCCAAAGGGCTTTAAAAGGGGAGAGTAAGTGATTTAAAGCCACCCCAAGCCTAGTATAGATCACTGCTGTTGCCTTCCTCAAAGCCAACTCTGTGAGAATGCTGCCCATAGTTCTGTGAGTGTGCTGCTATTGCTCCTTGGGGAGCACTATATTTGTGGACAAGATGGATGGTAAAGTGAAATGATGGCTAATGGGTGATATTTCACACTAACAATATGCAGCAAGGATAACCTGTTTGCCTTATACCAAATGCTGTTTAGTGTACAAGCTTACACGACTGAGTGTTGGGGCACTGTGTTAATCTAGATCAATCTACCTATTCATTTATCTTGCGACCTTTCTCGTCTCCTGTCACAGCCATACCACGATGGGGTGCTATGTTTTGGAGATGATCTCACTTCCTTTTAACATGTTGCTGATTAGTTTGACTAAATATACCCTCTTTATATCTTGACTACTGTTGTAACTAGTATAATGATCCGACTAGTTCAATGGGGAATCTAGACTTGCTACTTAAACCAAAATTCTGCTTATCCTAGGAAATCAAGCATAACAAGAATCTGTTTCTTGTTATTATCAGTATAACCAATGTACCAGTTTCTCAGGGAAATAGCTCCCTAGGCTTTTAATGCAACCAGTTCCCCATGATAAGCATATCAGTTCTCTAGTAAACCAAAAACATGTCTCCCAGTATAACCAGGGTACCATTTCCCCCCACTATAAGGAACCAAACCATCTCATTTGGTTCCCACTGTAACTGATGCCCGCTTCTCTTTATCCATATGGAGTATACAGCTAGGTGAGTGTCGCAGTGTTGCTGTTTTACTATTGCACATTTAAACATCTAGAAGCCTGTTGAGGCAGCTCTGATTTTTCCCAAGGAGACTTTACTTTTATTGACTTCTCCTTCATCTAAAGCAGAAGTTATTCAGATTGAAGGTATGTGGTTGCGTTTTCTATGCACAGAAAAACAGCAGTTGGGGTAACTAGTAATGCCAATTTCCAGTGTAACCAGTGCAGCCAGTATGCCAGTTTCCCTGTAGAGCAAGATCCCCATTTAGCACCCCTTAATCGTCCACTACTTCAGTGCTTAGCATAATAAGGGTCTCTCTCAGTGAAGCTGATTGCTATGGTTACAAGCCCTCTGCTGCTCACTGGTTTCCAGGTGCTGTAAACAGGGAAGCATTTATACTATTTGCAGAAATTCTGCCTCTTTCTAATGTGGCACATCTCTGAGTCTTTATACTATGCTTTTTGCATTGGTCCTCCCATTGCTAACTCGCATGGTTTTGGTGGGAGAATACAGGGTTCAATTTCCATTGTGATGTTTGGACAAAGGTTTTGCAGTAATCCCCCTCCCCACCTCCACGATGCTTTAAAGAGTGAGTCAGACCAGATTGTGCACCACCGGCCTCTTAAGGTTGCTTAAAACAAAGATCCACCTCTTCCCTCCACAGGGCAGCCACAGTTTCTGTCCACGAGCTCACTTTAGCACGGTGACTGTTCAGGTCTAGCATTGTTAGCAGGACCAGTGACCCCAAGAATGAACAGGAGTAGGAGGACCATAATAGTGGTCTGTATTTTGAAGAGATCTAAAACCATAGAATCATAAAACATTAGGGTTGGAAGAGACCTCAGGAGGTCATCTAGTCCAACCCCCTGCTCAAGGCAGACCAATCCCCAACTAAACTATCCCAGCCAAGGCTTTGTCAAGCAGGGTCTTAAAAACCTCTAAGGATGGAGATTCCCCCACCTCTCTATGTAATCCTTTCCAGTGCTTCACCACCCTCCTAGTGAAAGTGTTTCCTAATATCCAAGCTAGATCTCCCCCACTGCAACTTGAGACCATTCCTCCTTGTTCTGTCATCTGCGATCACTGAGAACAGCCAAGCTCCATCCTCTTCAGGTAGTTGAAGGCTGCTATCAAGTCTCCCCCTCACTCTTCTCTTCTGCAGACTAAATAAACCCAGTTCCCTCAGCCTCTCCTCATAAGTCATGTACCCCAGCCCCCTGATCATTTTCATTGCCCTCCGCAGGACTCTCTCCAATTTGTCCACATCTTTTCTGTAGTGGGAGGCCCAAAACTGGATACAGTACTCCAGATGTGGTCTCTCCAGTCTTGAATAGAGGGGAATAATAATTTCCCTCGATCTGCTGCAATGCTCCTACTAATACAGCCCAATATGCCGTTAGCCTTCTTGGCAACAAGGACACACTGTTGACTCATATCCAGCCTTTCATCCACTGTAATCCTCTGGTTCTTTTCTGCAGAACTGCCGCTTAGCCAGTCAGTCCCCAGCCTGTAGCGGCGCATGGGATTCTACCTTCCTAAGTGCAGAACTCTGCACTTGTCTTTGTTGAACCTCATCAGATTTCTTTTAGCCCAATCCTCCAATTTGTCTAGGTCACTCTGGACCCTATCCCTACCCTCCAGTACATCTACCTCTCTCCCCAGCTTAGTGTCATCATCTGTGAACTTGTTGAGGGTGCAATCCATTCCTTCATCCAGATCATTAATGAAGATGTTGAACAAAACCGGCCCCAGGACTGACCCCTGGGGCACTCCGCTTGATACTGGCTGTAACTAGACATTGAGCTGTTGATCACTACCCGTTGAGCCCAACGATCTAGCCAGCTTTCTGTCCACCTTATAGTCCATTCATCCAATCCATACTTTTAAAAGTTGCTGGCAAGAATACTGTGGGAGACTGTATCAAAAGTATTTCTAAAGTCAAGATATATCACGTCCACCGCTTTCCCCATGTCCACAGAGCCAGCTGTCTCATCACAGAAGGCAATCAGATTGGCAGCATCAAGTGCCTGGAATTGTACTAGCTGGATCCAATTGTGCGTGATATCAAAAAAAGGGGTTTATTTGATCCTCCTGGCTTGTGTCTGTGTTGTAGCTAGCTCTGTGTCCAATACAAAAGCCTGGACACATTGCAGTTATGGCCGCCCCCAGCTCAGCACCAGCTAGTAGGGCCAGACGACCATAAAGTGGAATCCAGGCACTCTTAAGGAGTATGTCGCTGAATGTGTTGTGTTCACCACAGATACCTAGAAGAGAGCTGGTTGAATTTTTTCTCAATTTTTTGTTTTTGGCAAAAAAAATCTTAAAATGCTCATTTTGCCCCGGACAAAAAGATTTTATTTCCTTTGAAAACTTTAATGGGAAATACCATTTATTTGACCGGGGCCATTGCCTTGTGGGGCTCTCGCCTCTGGGGCAGTACAGCTTCACAGTACTTGGATTTACCAGCTATGTCTATGTTGTAATCAAACACCCGTAGCTGGCCCGTGGCAGCTGACTTGGGGTTGGGCTGTGGGGCTGTAAATTTGAGGTGTAGAAATTTGGGCTCAGGCTAGAGCCTGAGCTCTGGGACCCCATGCTAAAGCAGCAAAGGAAACTGCAACGCCGAGAGGCACAAAAAGAGCAGAAGTAACTGAACCAGGAGGAGTAAATTAGCTGTTTGAATGATTAACTCCTTGGTTACAAAAAGACAAAAAGACACTTATACATATTTTTGTCGGTCCTGGGGTGGCTGGCCCTTTAAGGGGAGTCAGGCCCCAGTGCTGTGTGATGGGCTGCTTTAGGGGGAAAACAAGCCTGCCTGTAAGCAATTAGCTGCCAGCCAGCCTCCTGGGCAGTCAATTGACTAATGAGTGCCTGGGCCTGAAAAGGCTACAGAGTTCAACTGGAAAGTGGTGCTCTTAGGGACAGGCTGCTCCTACACCGCCAGAGACACCAGTCAAGGAATGCTGTTGTCTGCTGAGCAGTCCAAACCCAGGGAGAAAAGGACGAAGGTAAAAAAGGGGCCAGCTGAGGTGCTGCTTGGAGGCCAGAGCGTCCCTGAATTAATGTGCATGACCCAACAGAGAGGGCTGGGTGTCCTGTGCCAAGATGGGAAAAGCTGAGTGGGAAATCCCCTCTGCCCCAAAGGAGGGCTGGGAAGTCCCCTGCACCTGAGGGAGAATCTACTGGCTATGGATGCCAGGACATTGGGCCTGACTAGCAGGACTGGGAACTCCTGAACCTAAAGGCAGGGTTTTTGGGGGAAGTGAATTAAATCAGCTAGACTTCAGGAGAAGGACACTATTGTGAAAAGACTCTGGATGACTGATTTCTTTCTGAATCCTGGGAGAAGGAGGAGGAGATTAGTGGAATGTGCGGGCAGAGCCTTGTCATGCCATGAGGGGGGCACACTGGGGTGTATCCCTGCCACAGCATGTAATGAAATTTAACAGGTTCCCCACTATGTTCTTTCTGGGATTAAAACATCTTCTTATATAGGGCTTGGGCAACTCCAAGAACTGCAGTACAAACATCCCACAAAAGCCTCCTATAATTACAGAGAGAGAGAGAGAGAGAGAAGGGGGCGGGGGAGAGGAAATGCCCTTCTTGTTCTTCATTAGCTAGCCATTGGGGTTTCTCACGGCCATTTTCCTGTCCCATATCTCCTAGTGTCAGTTTCTTTCTCCTCCCTTCTATTATCCCTGCCCTCTTTATGTATTGCTGAGGTACCTGTCCTAGCAGCTCATTGTCTCTGTGGTGACCAGTAGCAGCATTGCCAACTCTTGTGACTTTTATCCTGAGTCTTACAATATTTGGTGTTTTTTCTTAAAGCTTCAGCTTCTACAGTCATCTGAATATATGAAAACTCAACTCTTCAGGCTTGCTGAGAAAAGCTTGGGAATATGACCTGAATTTATCCTAAAGGTTCAAACCCCAGAAGGCAGATAAAGAGTCCCCAATCTATTTTTAATGAACTCTCGTGATTCCAAGCAAATCTCATAATATTTATGGGCCTTACTTGTGATCTTAGAACGCTTGGGTATGTATTGCAACACTGCGCTAGATACCTCAGGAGTTATGGTCACATTGTACCTGTCCATTATCCTTTCCAGATTATAGTGTTTGGTTTTTATGTGGACATCACTAAAAACATCTGTTCAATGTGTAGCAGTGGTAAAAATAATAATCATAATAATAATCATAAAAATGATGCATTAGAAAGAGGATAGTATAATATGGAAAATATTCTAAATTCCATTGCAAAATTGAGTGACACATCTGCCCCTGAAATACCATCTGTAAGCTTGCCTATAGCTTTAGTCATTGCCTGGGCACATCCTTTCAAAAAGGGCATATCCATTTCTTCAATGATGAAGCCAGTTTATATATGTTTTACATCAAGCCCTAGAGCCCCAGCCATGATCAGGGCACTGTTGTAAGAGTCAGTCCCTCTTCCAAACAGCTGTCAATCTAAATGGACAAGCCAGACAAAGGAGGTACCTCTCTGTGCTCTTCAGAGGAAGTAAGTGACTTGCCCAAGATCACACAGGAAGTCTGTAGTGGAGCTAGGAACTGAACCAAGGTCTCTGGAATCCCAGTCCTGTGTCTTAATAGCAAAACTATCCTTCCTCCCATTTCAAAACCCTTACAGCTGGCGTGGAGGGTGAGGGATCCAAGTTCTCTTCACTGGTTGCAAGCAAAGAGCCAGAAGGCAGCCTGCCATTTCATATAGTCAGCCTGCTGTTGCCCTGATCTAGCATGACAAATTGGTGTTCCCAGAGTGGCAGCAAAGTAATCAGACTGTGACAAATGGTTTACTTAGAGCAATTTGTTTTCATTTTACTGAAAATTTCCGCAGTCTTAACAAAAGGATTTTTTTTTTCTTTTAATGATATTTAAGCGCTGTTGGAAACGAAGGGCTGAGACTAGCCTGGAGATGGTAGAACAGCACTGTGACTCAGTGGAGAGCAGTGTTCTGGAGCCGCATGGGATCTCTTGGTCCATCTGTGGCTGGTGTCGGCACTAGAGTTGAGGGGCTGGGGCAGGTTATCCCTCCCTCCCCCCAATACAAAGGGTGCAGTAGATTTACTTTTGTCTGCCTTTCTCATGGAAATTGCACTACTTGCCCCTAGAAGAGGTCCACCTAAGCAGGGATGAAGTGATGGGGGAGGAGAGGATGCATAAAAGCCTTTATTTTCCTGTGCTGTCAGTCTGGTGCCTTTCACAATTTCACCACAATTAAGCAGCCAAATTAAAATAAAGAAGCTATTTTGGGCGATCAAAGCAATGAAAGTGAATCGGGAATGTCCTGGTTCTAGCCAAGACTGTGCCATTGCCTGCCTCTGTGACCTTGGGTAACTTCTCTGGATCTTCTTGTCCCTACCCATGAGCCAACTATTGAATTGTATGAAAAAGCAGTAAGAGCCAGTTAGGCCTTCTCCAGGCTAGAATTTAAAGAGGGGAGAGGGAAGAAGATCCCATTACCTAGTTCAGTCAGTTTAACACCTCCTAAAACTCCAGTCAAAATGAAGCAATTACATGTTAGCCTGTGCTAAAATGAGTTAGGCCTCGGAGGATCCTGAGGCATATTTAATACATACTAAAGTATAATTGCTTTGCCTCGACTAGACTCTGAGGAGGTAACATGATCTAACATCTTTAAATCCTAATGTAGAGGGGGACGTAGGGCATGCCTGTGCTACAGTGGCACAGCTACAGATGTGGTGCCACAGTGTTGATGTTTCCCATGTCAGTGGGAGGGTTTTGTCCATCAATGTAGTTAATCCCCCTCCCTGAGAAGCGGTAGCTAGGTCAATAGAAGAATTCTGTCTGTCAACCTAGCTGCATCGCCACTGGGGGGGTGACGTCTGATTTGACTGCAGGACTCAGGATGTGAAATTATTCACCCCTCTGAGCAGCGTAGCTAGGCTTATCTAATTTTTAAGCACAGACCAGGGGTGAGAGGGACCAAAAGCTGCTGCCAGGAGCTGAAACTCAGGAATACAGGATTTTCCATGCTATGGCAGGATGCTGAAGCCTCTATTCTAATTCTGGCAGTAGTGGAGACTGAGATTCAAGAAGAAGGGGGAAAATCTCCCTACGCTTGCCTAATTGTGCCCTACTAGTGGATAATTCGTTCTGATCCCTGTAGTGATCATTTTATACCCCCAAGCATGAGAATTCATTTCCCCTTTGGTTGCCCAAGATGGTCTCTGTATAGCCCCATGTTAGGTCAGCATCAGCAAGTCTACCCATAAATACAGAAGGCTTATAGTGGTGGTAGGGCATTCACAATCCTACTCTACAGGGGGGTCTAGAGCCAGCCCGTGCTGTTTAGGAAGTAGTTGGAACAGTAAAAGGAAGGACACGGCCACAACCCTCATTCAATATCTCTCTCATGTGGCCTCATTACTAGCATGCCAGAAGCCATGATCTAAAACTGTATAGAGCACCAGCCAGAAACTAAACATGTCATCCCTTAGGAGAACCCTCAAGGCCAAGAGATGATGCAAGCACCACCTGGCCTCCCTCACAAGCAAATGCCCCTAGGGTGCAGTTTGCAACCCTTCCAGTGGCAGGGCTCAACCTAGCCCAGTAAATACAGATGTTCTATTGGTCATTAAATAAGCCAGCTCCAGGAAAAAATGAGGCGTGAATAAGAAAAACAATATCATTCCCTGTCCTCCACCCACCAGGCTGCAGGGAGACCAGCTGCCCTAAACCCATCACCAACTTCACAATGGTCTTCATTCTCTCTTCTCCCCCCTCTCTCTCTCTCTCTCTCAGGTATATCTTGCATTTTCAGTAGCCAGTAATAAGCCACTTCCATGGACTGTAGAAAAGAGGCTGTAGAAGCGCTTGTAAAAATAAAAGCCACCTATACCAAGCTCAATCTAGAGTGCTGTGTGGCTGCTTTGCACCACGCCGCCAAAGGCATCAGGGCACAGAGCCTGTGTAACTGGCCTTGGAGTGATTGCACCATTCAGGGAGAATCTTGCGGTGACAGAGGGACTTCTACCCCCACCGCCAACATAGGGGTTTGGCCGGTAGAAGCAGGCTAATCTGTGCCTTTAAACGTAGGCTAACTAGGTGACCACCTAGGAGGCATCAGCTAAAGCTATTCTAGGGCGACACACATAAGGGGGCCCTAGAATAGGACTGGGGCCACTGTGGTCCTTTGCTAATAGGCCAGGGCCAAACTCTTTCAGCTATTTATTTTCTGCTCCTTTCGCCCTCCAAAAGAGCATCTGTTTCTTATTTTTGAGTCTCAGGTGTGCTCAGACATTGGATTTGTAGGCTCCCGTCACATCTCCTCCAAAGCGAAGCTGTAGCCAGAGCACAGGATTCCGGGGTGTATTGGGGGAGGTAACAGCACCTCCTGAGGAAGCAGTTACGCCAAGCATGGCCCTGGTGGAAGGGAGATGGAAGTGATGAGGGTAGTGCTGGGTTCCCTCAGCATCTTGCTGCCGTCGTGCAGGTTGCTGCCAGTCAGAGCTGGTCAGAACATGTCTGTCAAAAATAAAAATGTCTTTTGGAAAATGACATTGAGACTAAACCAAAACTTGTGACCAAAAAATTGATTTTGATAAAAATGCTAAGGGGAAAAAAATGGGGGGTGGAAGAAAAACAATACTGCCAAGGTGTCCCATTTGGATGGTTTTGGAATGAAAAGTTTAAATTCTTTCATTTTTTTCAAAGTGACATTTCATTTTATAATTCATATTTGTAAAATGTATAAAATAAGAGTTGAAATGAAATGTTTTGATTGACAATGGCATTTTTCAGAATTTTTTATTTTGGTGGTGGTTTTTTGTTGTTTTTTCATCCTGGTTTGGGATGAACTTTCTTTTTCACAGGACAAAAAAAAAAAAATTCCAGCTATCTCTGCTGCCATTTCCCGCTTCCCCGTCTCTTTGTCTCTTGTCACACCTATAGACAACCATTGGAACTGTTACACTGATAAGGTTAAAGCTACGCATTGTTGGGCTCAAGACAGTAGTAAATGGCATCCTCTAGTCTGTGACCTGCAGGAGGTCAGACTAGATTACCTAATGCAGTTGTTCTCTAGCCTTTTGCTAAGACCTATGGCATCATGTCTTTTTGGGGGGACCCACTATTGTGTCCGTTGTTTACTATTGTAATTTGTTTTTAAAAAAATTTAAGCCTGGAAGGGAAAAACCCCAAAACTTTGTCCTTTGTGCACTGCCAGTATCCTTCCACCTCCCTGTACTTGGCTTCCCACCCTCCCAACCCCCTTGCTCTCCCAGCCCCACCACTTCTTATGGATAGAGAACTCTACTAGGGTTGTTGTTACACCCCTGTTGTTGATCATCACTCCTTTAAAGGGAAGAAAGAGACAGGCTTCAACAACTTGAAAGAAAATACCAAACCGCTCCCTGGGCAGACTGTCCTGGGAGAGAATTAGCATCTCAAAGATCCTTTTATGTCTTGGTGGGGAAGCTAACTGACAACAACAGAGATACTCCTCTGAGCAAGGACACTGCCCCCGCATCAAGGAGTGGAAAACTTCCCTTCTCTCAAGCCTCCTGCTTGGCTAACCCCAGCCCCATTGCTTTCGCTCTATCTCCCTCAGCCCTGCCCCATCCTGCAGTCCCGGCTGGCTGGGAGGCTCCCATGGAGTGATTGTGGTTGGAAAGCAAGCCTATCCTGCCCTGCCCTCATAGCAACGGCTCCTGTCTGTCATGGCCAGGCCCGGCTCCTAGCTCTGGGCACTGAGACCTGGTGCACATGGTCACAGTGCCACTCAGTTATGGCCCAGTTGATCCTCCCCTCGGGTTTGGCCCAGCCTGACAGAGGTTCAGCTGGGCCAAACCTGAATGGTGCTGAGTTCCCATGTATCGGGTTGCAGTGCCACTTGGTGGGGGGCTCCAGAGCCAACAGCCTCTTTTGTCTGCCCTGCAGGGTGCTCATTGGGTGTCATAAACAGATAGCTAAGGGTTAATGTCTCTTTCACCTGGAAAGGAGTAACCTGAAACACCTGACCAGAGGACCAATCAGGAAACAAGACTTTTTCAATTCTGGGTGGAGGGAAGTTTTGGGTGTGAGTTCTTTGTTCTTGGTCTTGTGTCTGTACCCTCTCGGCTATGAGAGTGATTTTTCTATCTCCAGCTTTCTAATCTTCTGTTTCCAAGTTGTAAGTACAAAGATAGTAAGACAATAAGGTTTATATTGTTTTCTTTTGTATTTACATGTGTACAGTTGCTGTAATGTGTTAAATTGTATTCTTTTTGGATAAGGCTGTTAATTCATTTTTTTCTTTTAAGCAAATGACCCTGTATTTGTCACCTTAATACAGAGAGACCATTTTTATGTCCTTTTCTTTCTTTTTATATAAAGCTTTCTTTTTAAGACTTGTTGGAGTTTTTCTTTAGTGGGGACTCCAGGGAATTGAGTCTGCAGCTCACCAGGGAATTGGTGGGAGGAAGAAGTCAGGGGGAAAATCTCTTTGTGTTAGATTTACTAGCCTGACTTTGCATACCCTCTGGGTGAGGGAGGAAGAGGAGAGATTAGCTCTCTCGGTACTTGTGTTTTCCAGGACTGGAAATAGGGAGGGTGGAGTCCCTCTGTTTAGATTCACGAACTTGCTTCTGTATATCTCTCCAGAAACCCAGGGAGGGAACACCTGGAGGGGAGAAGGGGGAAGGGAGATGGTTTATTCCACTTTGTTGTGAGACTCAAGGCATCTGAGTCTTGGGGTCCCCCAGGGAAGGTTTTGGGGAGACCACAGTGAGCTGGGCACTGTATAATTCCTGGCTGGTGGCAGCTTTACCAGGTCCAAGCTGGTAACTAAGCTTGGAGGTTTTCATGCTAACACCCATATTTTGGACGCAGAGCCAACTGCCTCTTTTGTCTGCCCTGGGGGGTGCTCATTGGGGGTGAGCACTTCTGGGGCACATGTAGGGAACAGAGTGACATGAGGGCAATGACAGGCAGCCCACCCATGTAGACCCTTCCTGCAACCCACTGGTGGGCTGAGACAGAGTTTGGGAAACACTGGTGTGATGTTCTTTTCTGAGCTTAGTATCTATGGATAATTGTTTGCAGCATCTGAATGATTGTTTGTAAGCAACTTGCTGAGGATCAGTCACTTTGTTTATAAAGCACCAGGCTTGCCTATATTGCTGCATAAATAATATTTACTATTCTGTAATAAACTGGCTGCGTGGCGCAACACACACAGTTTGGGGTGGAGAAGAACAGTTTAAATCTCTCCAATTTGTTGTAATAACAATGGGGTTCTGCGAATTGCCTAGCAATGGTTACATAGCGAATCTGTGGGTGCGTTTCTTGGCTCAGTAAATTTCCACTGTATTAGCAGATATCCGCTTTGCAAATATACTTAAATATAGTCGCAACGTATAAATCATTTGAAATGTTGCACAGCAGAATGTCTTATTGGCTTTGGGTGGTACAAGTTTTATGGTGTTTGCTAATATGACAAATTGACTTAACTGAGACCACTATTGCACTAAGGCTTTCATAATGTATTAGCAAACATCATAATCCAGTGGAAAATTATTTGTGCTAATTTGACCTCCAGAAATACACTTAAATAACATGTTTGACTCATAATTACAGTGAATAATTTATCAGCAGAGTAAATCTGATGATTTTATACAACCTGTCAGTATCTTGTTCCTATGGATGCTTTACTGTCCATACATATCCATTAGACTGAAGGACTCAGGCAGTTCAGAGTGGTGATGTTCAGTTAAATGTTGTGTATAAATAAATAAAGTTGGATTTACAACTTTAGGTCCCCATTCACAGATATCGGATGCCAAAAAGAGAGATTATTTATTCAAGAAAGTCTAGTCTGCATCATGGAAGGAAACTATTTTTAACACCTTGGGCGAGAAAAAAAGCAGCAGAAGAATTTTTAACATCCCAAACATGTCAGGGTTGGGAGTGAGAAAAAGTGAGAAGAGACCAAACCTTAACCTCTTTGGTGGGCACTGGGAGGTGCTAAAGGTTTTATTGTGGTTCTCAGGGCCGGCTCTAGCCATTTCGCTGCCCCAAGCACAGCGACACGCCACAGGGGGCGCTCCGCCGCTTGCCGGTCCCGCGGCTCCAGCGGACCTCCCGCAGGCGTGCCTGCAGATGCTCCATTGGAGCCGCGGGACCAGCGGACCCTCCAAGGCATGCCTGCAGGAGGTCCACCGGAGCCGCCTGCCGCCCTCTGGGCAACTGGCAGAGCTCCCCCCGCAGCATGCTGCCCCAAGCACGCGCTTGGCACGCTGGGGCCTGGAGCCGGCCCTAGTGGTTCTGATGTGCTGGGAGGAGTAAGCTGTTGAGAAGTCATGCAAGGGAACTCTATAACCCCTGTGCATCTCAGTAGCTTTACAGAGTGTCTTTCCCGACAGTGTCACAAGGGGGTGTGAAGAGTGAGGCCAATAATACTGCAAAACAAAAAAATTCCTACAGCCAGCCAGCCATGTGCACAGGTGTTGTGCTCTCATGGAGACTTGACTTCAAATGCTTTGTTTTCTTCTTTCATCTTGCCTAGCAGCATGTTGTGCTCTTTGTATATGGAAGTTTAACACTCACAGTGAAGGAAATCCTCTATTTGGACACACTGTGATAAATTTGGAATTTTACAGAGGATTTAAAAAAAAAAGAATAAAATGACTCCTAAGCAAATTGGAAAGTCCCTCAACAATGTCCTCTAAATATTCTTCAGAGTAGTCTTCCCCCTGTTCCAAATACACTATTTGTTTAAAAGTTGTAAGGTATTGAATTCAGGGAAGATGCTCTGTTTAGGCACCTGCAAGAAAGTTTTTGGCATGACAGCATGATCTGTGTTTTCAGGTCCAGTCCTGGCCTGGATTTTCAGATCCCAGCTGTAAAACACTGTACGTAGAATAGAAGGATACTTCATTACTAGGACTCTCTCCTTTCTAATGCTTCATTCCAGCTCCACACATAAGACTGCCTTACATGAAGGCAAACTCCCACAGATTGTTGTGGTTCAAGAGAACACAGCTCTTCCTATAGGCCCTCCATAAGGAGAGCTGGAGAGGGTCATTCTGGGTTGGGATTTAGAGATGAGAGTCATAAAAAATCCTTGGTCCCTGTGTCACCTGCTGTATGCACATGGCAGATAAAAAACTAACTTAAAGCAGCAGCTGAGAATTACCTCTGCCACCGGGAAATCCTCAGATTGCACATAGCCAATTCTACACCTCATTTTATAGAGCACACCTGGTACAGACCATATGGATGGTGCTCTGCCAGATCCTTGGCTAATGCAGCCATTGGCTGCAAGGAGACATAAGTTAGAGCAGCCCTGCAGCTGCGCTAAATTATACCAAGGAAGTGTTTTGAACCCCAGCTGGCTCAGAATTGGGGGTAAAAGTGGCATGGCTGAGAACTGAACCTTAAGATTCTGATTGTTCACTACCTTGCACTTCTTGTGTAGTCACTAACACCTTTCCAAAGGGAGAGTGAACTTTCACCATTCCAATTGGAGATCTTCTCTTGACTCCCACCCCCTTTGTTCCACTGTAAATAACTAAACAAGGTGCAAGGTCATGGAAGTCAGGCCCCAGCAGCTAGGCTCCAAAGGCATGCAAGCCTGACCTGACAATAGGTCTTGGGTAAATCCCAGCCTGGCAGAAATAGTTAGTGTGGGGAAACTTCAACACACAATATTTTAAAATTCTGCATATCATATTTGTCAAAATAACACATAAGGTGACACTCCCCAGCAGCCCCATGTGCCCTGCTCTCTGGTCCCCCCCGCCCCATATTCCATGCCTTGTCACCTGGCCCCACAGGCAGGGTGCTGTGAGCAATGCAGCCTCTTTCACTCCCTATCCAGGAGTGGCTGTCCTATATTCTGGCACCAAAGCAGCCTCTTGTAGGTGAAAGGCACATTCTGCTGGAGAGGTGCTTCAGTTATATTTTCTGCAGAGGAAAAAAAATCTGTAGGGGATATGAATTCTGCGTGTGTGTAGTGATGCAGAATTCTCCAAGGAGTACAATCTGTAAACAGAATAATGCAAATATAAACTCTTTTTTTGCCTTCCTTTGCATTATCCTGTGTACCAGATAGTACCACATTACCTATAGAAATGTGACTATCTGGAACACTATAGTGATGCTACTTGCAGCAGCTGAGTGAATTTGTGAACTCTGCTGCAAAGGTGTGAAAAAGGGAATGCCTAAATGAGTAGGAAAATAATCCCAATTCTGCTCCCCTTTTGAGGACCATTAGCAAAACTTCACTGGCAGCAGGATGAAGCTCAGTGTGGATAATTTATGAACCTGCTTGGCAATTATTTAGAAAAATGAAAAGGGCCAAGCCAGTCACCCATGGACAGTCTCATACTGTAGGGCTGGCCTCAGGTGAAGTAGAAATAATAAACGACTCCTTTTTCCCCTTTCTGGTTTGTAGTTGAAGTGCCGCTGTTACACCCAGAGGATATCCGCTCCGATTCTGTCTACGGAAGAGATACAGGCTGTAGAGAGAGAGAAGAAAGATCTCCAGTACCGGATGCTCACTTTGGTAAGTGCTCTTTGTGTTGCTTGCTATGGCAGTGCCACAGAAAAGAGAGGGAACTCTGTGTCTATGTGTATATGTAACTAGAGAGGTAATACAAAGAGCACCATTTACTGGTGCATAATAATATGTAACACTGGCCGTAAGTCAGTAGTAAATGGCTTCCTGAATCAAGTTCGTAGCAGTGGCAACAGCTTAAGGGCTATAATTAGCCAAAAGCAAGCACACAAAAATATTCCCTCTGCATTGTTAGATTGGTCCAAAACTTGATTCCAAAGCCTTAATTAGCATAAAATTGGACAGCTTCTAGGAAAGCATTGGATAGTCTGAATGGAGAACTGCTTTGGATACACCAGATAGTGTCTTGTATTTTATTTTTCTTCCCCATACAATGTCACATTTATTATTTGGAAAAGCAAAGTAGCTTCCCAATAACAGTGGCATTTCCTGCTCCCTGCCCCCATCCCCAAAAAGTATTCAGTTTATGGACTAGATTCAGTCTGGCACTACATGTGGGGGAGAGAAGGGATGAATGGCTAAGGATTTTTACCCAGCCATGCTGCACATAGGCCTAGCATGGTTCTACTACTTGGGCTTGAATCACAAAAAGGCTGAGTGTCTAACTGCCACGTTAGGTGCCAAAATCTCAGAATCAGGCTCCATTGGGATTCACGAACCCCCTGCTCAGATTCTGCCAAACCCTTTAGGCATCTAAATTTGCTCAGCTCACAGACTTGGCAGGAAAACTTTCCCTAGGTACCTATGTTTCTGTCTCTGAGCATGCTCACGGCAGCCTTACTCTGGGCACCCAGATCCCGAAGCCCCAGAGTGATTCACAAAGTGGGGAAAGATCAATGTTCCTCTATCGATCAGGGAAGCGTGCTCAGAGCTCACCTACAGGATCAGGCCCCATATGTGAGCTTACACAAAACAGCTGGCAGAGGAAGATTCTCATTAAATATCCATAGTGGAATATCTTCAACAGACAAGATGGAGAAGCCCTACATTAGAATATCCCAGTGGTTAGGGCACTTACCTGAGATGGCAGATCCCTGTTCAAATCCTTCTCCCCATCAGGCGGAGGTGGGTCTTGGACTGGGGTCTCCCCCTGGGTTGTTATGAGGGAGGTGGTCCTCCTTGCTAAAACAGCCTAGGCACCTAACACCAAGAGAGGGTTTGCAGCTGAGAATCTCAAGCACAGAGAGGCTATTCCCTGCAGCCTGGATTTAGGCCCCAAACTCCCTGTGAGGGGCAGGGCTTAGCACACACCCGT
The DNA here is from genome assembly GCF_025201925.1 of Gopherus flavomarginatus. Taxonomy (NCBI): domain Eukaryota; kingdom Metazoa; phylum Chordata; order Testudines; family Testudinidae; genus Gopherus; species Gopherus flavomarginatus. Next base: position 16,326,456 of record NC_066626.1, on the reverse strand, counting down.
TGGTGCAGCATTGCCAATTGGCTGGAGTAGGTTAGGTGCTGCCTTGTGTTCTGGATATTGTTAATCCCATTGTAAAGGAGCCAAGGTGCTGAACTTGGGCTTGGTGAATTCCAGTGATTTTTTTCCCCCCTCTCCCACCCCATGGTGCCTAAACATTAGGTGTGGTGGCCACTGAGCATCATCATGCTTAAGTCCCTTTGTGAATCTCACCCTTTGAGTTTCCTGGGCCTAGTCCTGACTCCAATGAAGTCAATGGGAGTATTGCCACCGACATCAACAGGGCTAAATTTTGTCACCAAGCCCTGGGAAAATTAGCATTGTTGTCACCAAATAGGCTTTTCCCTGGCAGATCTGGCTTGGTACATCCAGAGCACACATCATAACCTGTCAAAGGGTGTATCAGTGTCTGCCCTCCCCAGCTGCCTGCTTCAAGGGTATCTCTCTCAGAAGCTCCCATTGGATGTTGTGCCTTTGCTCACGCCCCTGCCAAGAGCTGTGGCTTCAAACCACATTTTAGCCCTGACGCTTTACCTGATTGGGTCACATTATGTGGGAAGATTTAAAAAATATTAATTTGGATCAGCCTCAGTTCTAGACTCTTACCTGCACTAGAAAATTTAGTTACTGCCCATGCTAGTATAGAGAGTTCATAGCACTGCATTTTGAAAACCTGTTCCCAATTGCTGTAGTTTTTCTATTGTAGATGAACTTTTCTTGAGGGGGTCATAGTGGTGAAGAAAAGACAGGGAATTTTCCTTCTCTGTCTCCAGGAGAGTGGTGAATAAAGGGTTATTTTGTACCCTCTGAGAGGAACTGTGCAGTCAGAGTTCATGGTACATGTGCTTTGGAGAGCAATCAAAATGCTGGATTGGGATTAATAAACTCACACATTTTATTTGCATCACTAAATACCAATCTTCACAGCCCTGCAGGATACCCAGTGATCTGTGGGGAAAAGTGATGTTTGGTGCTTGAGGCGGGGGAGGGAAATTGCCCGGCATTTTGGCAGAATTATTAAAGGCCCTATAGTTAATGGTGGCTCATGCTAGTACAGTGCTAAGACACTCCTGTATTCAAAGCAAATACAAAGGGACAGATCACCTGCTAGTGAAAATCAGTGGAACTAAATTGACTTACACTAGCTGAGGGCCTGGCCCAAAGTCTTCAAGGCCTATTGAAGTAGCCTTCAAGAGTCGGCATATTGACAGTGAGATCTGATGTTGTGGGTAGCTATGCACTGTGCTATATTTTGGTTTTCTACAGACTCCCAAAGCAGCCTTAGGGATGCAGACAAATCCTGCTACTCATGAACTCACAGTTGTTCAGCTGTCCTTCTTAGAAGTTATTTTCATTTTTAGCATTTGTCTTTTCCCGTATGATTTCATCTTCCAAGTCTAACACTCTCACATTTGTGTTTTCACAGTTTTACCCCTGCTTAATGAGACCAAGAGAGTTAAAACCAGCTGTATTTCATTATTATTTTAAAGCAAAATCTGTTTAGAACACTGAAAGCCTTTCTAAAGCCACACCGGGTGGCTTGTTTGGATGTGGGGAAAAAGTAGTGGTGGGTATTTTTTGGTCTGCTTCATCCTCTTATTACTCAAATAACAGCTCACAAGAAAATAGTATCAGAGGAGTAGTCGCGTTATTCTGGATCTCTAAAAGCAGCAAAGAATTCAGTGGCACTTTATAGACTAACAGATGTATTGGAGCATGAGCTTTCATGGGTGAATACCCACTTGGTCGGATGCATGTGTCACGTGCATCTGATGAAGTGGGTATTCACCCACGAAAGCTCATGCTCCAATAAGAAAATAGTAGTAGTGTATCCCAGTTGCTGCTTGCAGAACTGAGCTAGCGTGAGTGATGCACAACTTAGTGTACAAATATAACTATGGCAGATGGGAGGAGAAGAGCAATACCCAAAACAATATGTATCATAGGCCTTTTGCTCCAAAAATAACCATTGTAACGGGGGCTCTGAGAAACATGAAGGCTGCGGATGAACCTCAGCATGTTGGGAGCCCCAAATCCCAGGTGGCATAATCTTACCTTGAGAGGCAGTGTGGTTAAATATAGACCGAAGATTTTGATGCTGGAATTTCTAGTAAATTTATGAGTTGTATGTAGCTGAGCAGTGTGGGCAGTTAAAAGTGGTGCTCAGGGAACCTTGTGAAAGGGAAGAACTAAGAGCACTGGGTAGAGTTAAGCATAATAGGAGGGTTAAAGCTCATCCCAGACCTTTCTAAACACGCATCCAACTTGGGATGTGGAAAAAAGCATCCTTATTCCATCATGGATGCTGAACAGAGGCTGCCAGGGTTGCAGAAAGGTGCCTTTGGGCTGTGGACAAATTGGAGCTTGGGAAATTTAGTTTTTTGGGGGCAGTGACTGTCTTTGTGTGATGTTTGTGTGCGGCGTGCTTAGTTTCTTTCTGTTAAGTATCATTCATTATCTGTATGGCAGTAGCACCTGGAGACCCTAATTAGGGACGTAATTTGTGATGTCAGGAAGACTTGAAATCTACTCCTCGGGGGAAGTACTACTATGCTAACCTATTCTGCTACCTAGCACCCAATCCACTTGATCACTCCTTTGCATCATAGCCAATATGGAATCATCATCTATTCCTGCTACTGCTGTACAAGTGTGTGAGTAGGGAAAGGCAGGGACAGAAACGTAAGTCGGGAGGTGGTGGGTATCAAGAAGGACAATAGGAGGTGTAAGGAGCTGGGATGGGGTAAAGCCTTAGAAATGTGGGGCTGGACGGGACCTTGAGTCATCGTTAGAGGACTTTCCCTTCACCCCCTCCTCCAGTTTTTGTCATGCAGACAGAAAGCAGGAGACCAGAAGTCTGAAGTGCAAACAATGTGATGTTTATTGGGGTTAGTTCCAACCAAGTATATCCATAGTTCTATGCACCGGCAGAGTCTGTTCCCCAGTGTTCCATTCCCAGCTCTGACACTGCAGAGAATTTACCCCGTGTCCCCCTTCCCAGCTCTGAAGCCACGGAACATTTACCCCATGTCCCTCTTCCCAGCTCTGACGCTGCAGAGCCTTGCCTGTGTCCTCATTCCCCATTTTCCCTATTCCCACCTTCTCCTTCTTAGCAAGCCCAAATATGCCTGTAATACAGTACTTACAACTTAAGGTCATCTTCCATTTTTGGATCTGGGGTCTTCATTCCACCCCTTTTGTACCCCATGGGAGAGGTAAGGAGTGAGGTTGTGCTCTGATCAGGGACGGGTATTTCTTTGGTCTTTAATGTTTTATACTTCCCCTCACAAGCCCCTTTGCCCCTCCCAACTGGTTGCTTGACTTTGCCTTGAGATAGTGGTTGAGGCAATCTCAAAGTGTACTCTCTAGTAACGCTTTAACTGCTCTTATCTGTTCCCAAACAAATCCAGTTGACTAGGCAGAAGCAACATCACAGTGTCTTTCTCCCTTGTTTACACATTTTAGTATAAAAGTATCAAAAAGTCAAACCCAACATTTTATCCCAGGCTAACAAACAGACCTATATACCAACAGTCCCCTGTGCTGAGGCAGGACCAAGAAAACTTAAATCCTTGACAGGTATTTGTCCAATCTCTCTTCAAAACCCCCAGTGATGGAGTAGATGGGATTTGAGCCTATATTCTTGCTGAAGGTTCTGTTTGTCTGTAGAAATGAAGGCTCCCAAACTCATTGTGGATGCACAGTTTTAACTAACAGCAGAAATTTATCTCAAGGCCCTGAGTTATCACTAACACCATAATTTTTCTTACTACAGGTATAGAGCCTGGTGCCTCTAACAACCTACTTGTTCTTGTGTGTATAAATACAGATCATTATATTTATACACACACACACACACTCAACCCACAAATATCAAAGGCTGGGTTGAGGCCTATTTAAAAATCAGGCCCAAGAGCCCTTAGCAGGGATCAAAATCCGCAGCATGTTGGTTTTAAGGCAGGTGAGATTTCCCAAATCAAAAGCCATCGATTTACAAGACAGTTCTAATGGTCACCTGGGTAATGTTCACACTGAGACTAAATAATGCAGTTAGTGGCATCCAAAGTCAATATCTAGCCCCTCTTCCATTTGGTGGATGCATCAATGTTTCCAAAAGTGAAAAACAGGTTCCAATGGCAGAAGTGATGGTCAGGGTGTGTTGTTTTTGAAGCGTATCAAAAATAATGTTGGTGTGGAATGTTTGAGTCTTGTGTCCTTTAAAGATGGCTGAAAAAGAGAAGCACTAAATACAAGTGTCTATAAACTGAACTGATTCTTGCCTTCATTTTGTCCAGGTCTAGTAGGACTAACAGTGTAATGTTCCATCTGAAAACCTTCATTTTTGCTATTTATTAAAGTGAAGGCAGTCCACGTTGTCTCCAAAATGGAATGCTAACGCAGTTAGTAGCATATTACATCTGGATGCACAAAAATGATCTTCATAGCTCACTCGAGGCTTTGTCTCTTTAGAGTTATGGTTTATTCCTGTGCTAGTGATAATAAACTATATTATATTCCACTTCACACTGATGGGGTCTATCTACACAATGCCAAGGAAGCTTTTTTTAAAAAAAAAATGTCAGTGCCTTTCACTGTGTTTTATTAATTAAGGATGTGAAGGAAAATGAGCTCAAATCACTTCTCAGATGATAGATATATGCAGTCTTAATAAACGATTAGATTTTAATTAGTATTTATAAGTGTTTCACATGCATAGTTGGAATATTATTACACAGTACATCAAGGCTACCAGATGTCTGGTAATCAGAATAGACACATATTTAGGACACAAATCAGAGTGAGCCACAGAGAGCTTTACTCCTCAGCTGCTGAACTTGGTGGAACCTTGTCTATTTAAGTCAATGGCATTTTCTTTTTGTTTGGCTTGTTTTTTCTGTAGTGTTCCAGGAATGCCTGAAATACTCCAGCATCAGTGGGATAGCCGTGTTAGTCTGGATCTGTAAAAAGGACAAAGAATCCTGTGGCACCTTACAGACTAACAGACATACTCCATTTTTCCATTTCATCAATCACAATATTTATATGACTCTAAAAACTGTTTGCTAAAACCGTATCGCTACCGCGACTAGAACTTGTTCTGTGTTTAGCAGAAGCAAGCGGCTCAGTGGAATGAGCGCTCAGTGTGATGAACAGGGCTTGAAGTGAAGAGAAGAAGCTGAATGAACGTTACCACTGTCGAAGCTGTTGTTTCACTCAAAATGAGTGATAACACTCGCTCAGTGTTTCATGAGAAACTCATTCAGATACCAAGTCACCGAAAAAAAAATCCTGCAACAAGAGAACACATTTTACAAACAGGGTACTTATGTCTTTTCTAGGAGTATTTTGCATCCCTTAAAATGTTGCCATTATGGTATCCTTTAATATGAATTTAAAAATATGGTCATCTTCCCCCTCCCCTGAAATAAATGTTCTTACCATCTACTTGTAAGTGATCTGGAATTAAAACTAATATGCCTGTGCTTTGAAAAATGTAGTAGTAGATTTTTTGACCCTTCGTTTGTGTGTGTATATATATAATGTGCACTTCTGTGACCAGAATCCCTTTCCTCCTTTGTGGCATTGTGCCCTCATGCACCACTGACCTCCCGAGAACTGGCTAGTTTCCCAACAACTAAACTCTTTATCACTTAAGACTGAAGGAGGCGTCGGTATTTTTTAAAATAACCACTTGTCCGATTAATAAAGACCAGGATGAAATGTTACTGAGTGTGGGGAAAAAAAATGCCAGTCACATTAATGTCGACACTGTGTCTTTAACAAATTCGTTGGAACCTCCTTAACTTCTCTCTGCACTTTGGCCTATATGACAGGCCTTAATTAGCACAGATTTTTCACATTCATGGATAGATTGGAAATTTGGAAGCACTTAATGAAAAAGGTCTGTTACCTTGACCAGGCTGAAATTACAGTTAGAGGACGTTTGCGTGCTCCAAAGGCTGGCTGCATACAAGTATATGAATATTAGCATCCTGCAAACAGAAATCCAAACATAAGATCTTTGAAGAGGCAGGGATGGAGCCTCAGCTTCAGTGGAGTGTCCAATATTTACACCAACTGAGGATCTGGCCTACAGTGTTTACTTTGGTTCTCTATCCATGGCCACTGCAGATAAAAATAACATCTTCTGATATTATCAAAGCATTGCATCTTCTTCTCCTGTAGATAAACCTCTGTGTGCCTCTGTATTGTGGGGTGGTTTTGATCTGAACCTGAATCCAGAGCCACATTTAGCATCTTTATCCTCTTTCTCTCTACCTCTAGGGCCAAGCTTGATTGTTCATTTTCACTTCTTTGCTGCCTAGCTACAAGGAAATAGCAGCCATCTATCTCAACCACGTACTGTCTCCTTCTTGTACTGCAGCATCCTTAGAGAGAACTCATTCTGATGGCTTTTGGCTAGGTGAAGCTAGTTTTGCTAAAGAATATTTACAGTATCTTGACTAGGGTCACAACTGAACCTTTGATAATGCCCACCCACTTTACTCTTGTATTCCACGGTCACTGCCCTCCAATGGGCAAATGGAAACAAATCCAAGATTCCTCCCCACCCCGCCATGTGTTGCTACTTTCACCTCTGGTAAAGCCATGTCTAGAACACTCAAACTACTAAGAGGGGTGATCCTGAGGCTTATTGCACCAACCTGGGGAAGAGGATAGCTTTGCCAAGTGGTTATGAGGTTACTAGTTGGGTTATAGTTATATGCAGAAATAACATCAACCAGACCACATTTGCTTGACATAGGAATGGTACAATCAAGGTTCATAGACCAAATGCTATTACTTCTGCTATAAGGCACTGTCTTCAAAAAATTATTGTTAAAGTAGGCAGTGTGGCCTAGAGGGCTAAGCACAGGATTGAGATTTGCCAGTCCTGAGTGCAAAACTTGGCTCTGCTCTGTCTCATTATGTGGCCTTGACCAAGTCACTTCATCTTGCTGTCACAGGTCTCCCAGCTGAAGAATGGGTATGATGATGATTGTGGGGGTTAGGACTAGGAAGCTTTCTTTGGCAACAGCTTCTCCCGTAGCTGCCTGTTGCATAGTTTCTTGAACCTTCTTCTGAGGCATCTGGTCCTGGCCCAGTTGTGACAAGATACTCGACTAGATGGACCATCAGTCTGATCTGTTATGGCAGCGCCTATGTTCTCAGACTCTCTTATTTCATTTTCCTTTTGTTGTTGTTTTTTGTTCCCATAGCACTATGATAGAAGAGGTCACTTCCTAAACATGTAAATATAGACACACAAACACACAATTAATGTTAGCCCTGAGCAAGCAGAGAGAAAAATATGCAGAAATAGGGGGAAAAAATCATGTTGAGTAAGATGGTAAGTAGCATGCAGGTGCCTAAGAGACAGTGCAATAAGTGCATGATGCATTTTTCTTTAGATATTCTAGTATCTTAGATGATACTAAGTTATGCATTCCCCCCTCCCAAGTACACAGCTGAACCCCAAAACAATTAAGTAAGAAAAGCCCAGATGCTTTTGTTTCTGGAACTCTTCGGTGCAGTAAATACACAATGGAGAAGAAATATGCTGTGGGTGATAACTGCCCAGTTAGAATCTGAGCACATTATCCTGTCAGCAAAGATTTTTATAAATTGTGAAACAACATGTATTGTATGTGCGTAAAACATGGCTTCGAAACATTTGTGCGTTTAACACCCAAAGTGATAAGATTGCATTACTCTGCACCCTGAGTGCTTAGCAAATATCATGTTGTGGAAACTGAATCCCTCTTTCAGACATACAAAACCATGAAGTTCTTACAGTGGCAATGAGCTTCGTTTGTCTTTGATATCTCACATTCTAAGGTGCCTATGAGCCCCAACTACTGTGGTATCTGAGCACTTCACAATCTTTAATAACAGGAGCTGGTTAGAAATTTTCCCTCAGAAAACGCCATTCTAATTCAACTGATTTTATGAGTGATGTATTAATTGCAACTAAATGATGTTGAAAAAAGTGGAAGAAGGTTTAGAAAATGTCAAAATGTCTCATTTTGCCATCAGAATGATACGTTTTTCAATATTTTCATTTTGAAAGTTTTCGTTTCAGATTTCTACTTTATCTGTAAAAAGGTAAAACTAAAAATGGTCACAACTGAAACCCCATTTCAAATTTATCAAAATAAAATGTTTTGACTGACCCAACAGAAGGTTGTTCTTTTTTTAATTTTGTGTTGCTAAAATTTTCATTTTTTTTTCATCTCACTTTGGGACAAAAGGCCAATTTTTTTTTGAATTTTCTTGTGGACAGAAAATCCATTTTCCAACCAGCTCTGATCAGAGCACCACCCCTCTGTGAGGAAGGGCAGTATGGGTATTCCCATTTTCATAGATGAAGATCTGAGGCCCAGAGAGACTAAGCTCAAACAGGAATTATTTTGAGGCTGTTCTATGGCCTGTGTTATGCGGGAGGTCAGACTAGTAGTCCCTTCTCACTTTAGAATCCATGTGACCTATCAAAGGTTACACAGGAAGTATGTGACTTGAACCCAGATATCCCATAGCCTAGGTTAATGCCTTTACCATTGGAGCATCCTTTCTCTCTTCTTATGTGTATCTACGCCTGATGAAGAGTGAGACATAATTTGAAATTTTTATTTAACTAATGCTTTTCTAGTCTTTTTCTGTGCAAATGCACTAATTAGTGAGGAAAAATCTAGCTTTCATGCAATGTCACAATTGATATTAAGCATGGCAAGCCCATTCAGACACTCTTGTCCCATAGTTGAAATGGTGATAGTTCTTTACCTGCTTCAACACATTGAAGGTCCTCACAAATTTTTGCCTTGAATCAGCCTATAGACTTCGAAAGCCTAAAATGATGGCCAAGCTCGGGCTCAGCCAACCAACCAGTCATCTCTTTTAGCTACCATATGAAGATAATAATTAGGAATTCTCTCACACAAATAATTCCTCAGTCAGCTAGATGTAAAACTATAAAGACGATAAAATGTAACCGTTCTCTACCTTTTGACACACATTTGATCCAGCACTAGTCACTAGTAGTGATTTGTTTATATAATCCGCTGAGCTGAGAGCACACATTCATCACAGTCTAATCGTGTGCTGTCAGAACCGAAATATTTTAATTAATATTTATGAACATTTTAACTCTTTAATATGACAAAATCTGTATCAGTTAGCAAAAAAAAAAATTATGTCTTTTACCAAATCACATCTCTTAGTTGCTTAAATTTACAGCTCTAAGCTGAGAGAGTGTGTCACATTTTGGTCCAATGGGGATGCACATAAAAATAAGTTGCTAAATTTATCAAATGCCAAAAAATTAACAAATGTCTAAATTTGAGGCCCTCTTTGAGCTTGAGGCCCAGGCCAAATAGCCCTCCTGGTCCCCGCTCTGATTGGTCCTGCTCCCACTGAAATCAATGGCAGCCAAACTATGTGACTCAGACTGTTTTGAAAGTTAAACCAACCCCATGTCTCCTTTTTAAAGTAACTTTGCTTTCTAAGTAACTTTGCTCTTGGTTCCTCTTTGCATAGGATGCACGAATAATGCGGAATCTGAAATGGAAAATGGATGATTACCTGCCTGGCTACAAGAAGCGAGTGGCCTCTGTATCCGTAGCAGGTACAGCATGCTCCTTGTACCATGTCGGTTTATTTGTGAGAAGGGCAATGACCTATGTGGTCAGTTTAGGTTGAGAATGAGAGAGTGACACCACGTAATCCAACAGTCCATGCCGTAGCCACATCCTTTCATTTTACTCCTATTTTGTTAGTTTTTTATTGCTTGTCGTAGAGAACAAGTACAGGCCCTCGTTAGGCAGGTCTATGGAATCAGTGGGAATAACTGCTCCCAATCTGGGCTACAGTGATAATGTGGCCTGTGCTCTGACTGAGCTGCAGCCTTGTATAGGGATAGCATGCACATTTTTTCCTATCTGTGTGGTCACAATCTAGGAAAGAGATGGGGTGCACAGGACATAACTCACCAACTATGTGCTTGGCTCCTTTCCCCATCCTCCAAGCTACAAAACCTTGTTCTGTAGCGTCTGCTATGGAGAATCCGTGCAGTGTAAAATCCACGTTTATGGGGAAACCTGGAGGATGCAGCCGTTGTGCCCCAAATAGTGGTCTCTCTTCTTCTGTAAGTGTCTCAGAAGAGATGGATGGAATGTGGCCACCAAGCAGTTAGATGATGATTCACTCGACAGCTAAGCCATGCAATCTCATTCACAGTACCATAGCTATTTAGTTATATTGGGGGGAAGTGCATGTTACATATCACATTCTTATTACCTGTATGTAACAGCACATCTGCCTGACACTGCACGCTCACATACAAAAATTACGTGCCCATCTACCTACAGCACACTGCCTCCTTTCCCCACACCTCCTTTGCCTCCCCTGTGGATGCGTTTCTATCTGTGAAGAAGTCCTCGTGGAGAGAGACACATTTCTTTTCAGCATCTCCCCTCCCCCTTTTTCCTCCTCCAACCTTGAAATTAATTAAATGATGTCATGCTTGATTTTATCTGATTTGGAAGCAATTCATCACCCTTTTTGTGGTTCTATTAGTCCAAGCGATCAGCATATTAATTTTTTTGTGAGACTAAGCTCAAGGGTAATTACAGTGAGGAAGCTTAATGCCTAAACGTGTTAATGTCTGTAATCAGAACTATTTTCTCAGTGCAGAACAATTGTTAGACAATTACGGTCAGATATGATTGCCCTGGTAGACAACAGACACTGTGTCAAGAGGGGAATATCAGAAGCTTGTTTTGCAAGTACCGTATTATCAGCAAACTCATTTTCTTGCAATCTTTTTGTCTGGATTTTTGCATATCTCTCCCTTTCCTCAGGTTCTGCATTGTTAATTAAGTTGAAAAGTCATTTCTTTTTTTTTTCCTGGGTAAAAAGGTGCATGGGGACAATGGAATCATTTCCTGCCTTATAACATAAATGTTACCGGTATTTGCTTCTGGTACCCTGGTTTATGTCCAGTGGAAGGAGGAGTCGGGGAGAAACACCAGTTTAATCAGCTGCCCTTTATCTCCCAGTAGAGCCATATGTTCCTATTTCATCATCAGTGATTTTTTTAATCAAAAGAAGGCTAAGAACAGATGAACTGAGACTGAAATTCTTTCTCCTATACTAATATGGAGTGATCCCCAGAGGTCAGTGGGTTGAAATGAATCAGGTGAACACAGTGGGGGTAAATGTACTACCATTATAATGCTCAATCTAATGAAAAACATGGGTCAGATTGCAATAGTCTTATGCTGACTAATGCCAGCCCCCATGGCTAGTGCCACTTGTGCAGTGAAATGGGGCAAAGGCATCACAATCTGTTTCTGTGGGAATTCATTCTCCATGACTTTTAACTTCTCTCCATCAGAAAGCACAGTCAATAGACCAGTTAGATTAGAACTACCTATTGTGTTCTTCTACGTCTCCTGGATCTTCCCTGTATTTCCAAACAATCAAATATGTCCCAGCAAGTCCCTCTCATATGTGAGAAAGTGAATACAGTTTAAAAATCACCCAACTGGAAGCCAGGAAATCAGAAAGTTGTTGAAATAAAAAACCAGAACCTGCCTGCAGAAAATCTGGAAATAGTTTAGTCCCCACTACCAATCTTAACTCTGCCCCTCTGCTGTTGCTTGGCCTCCTGGGAAAATCACCACTAGTTCTCTCTCGAAATAAACTGATGTGGTCCCCATTGTGGAGAATATAGGAATTACAATAGAATCGCCAGCACCTCTGTGCTCATGTTACGGTGCTCCTTCTAGCCTATATCCAGATAGAGGGCAAATGTCAAGTCCTTATTGCAAAGATGTGTATGATACTGGGGGGAGTGATGGGAAGTGCTCAAGTTGGCTGGGCTGTGAGCGAATTCAAGCTTGATTTGGGGACACAGGCAACGTTCCATCTATGTTGCAAAAAAGGACTAGAATGGGGAACAATTGTGGGGTATCCCGGTCTCCAGCATGGCAGGATTTGCAGTACACATGGGGCCATGGCAGAATGAGAGGGAGGACTATAGGCTGAGAGAAAATGAAGACTAAATAGATATTGCAGCATTGAGCCGGTTGTCCTGAGCAATTCTGCCTTATATAAACACCATTCCCTTTCTGCATTGTCCCCTCTGGAGTTTAATCTTTTGCAGGCAGCACTTAAAAATGTCTTGTTTGATTCTCCTCTTTCTCTATAAATTAGTCTCTTGAACGTGTAGGTGAACTTGTTTTCACGTTAGTGAACCGAGTGGTGTGCAGCTGTGATGAGCAAAGGAAGGGAGTGGATTGATAGTATTGAAAACAGAGCTTTTCTTTAACTCTGCTAGCCAGTCCATGCTGTCTGCCTCCCTATATCTTGCCGCAGAGAGACCTTCACTCTCGCTTGGTAAGACCAGTTGTCTTTCCTTTTGACTGGCGAGTGATTTCTTTCCAGCTCCTTGGGGAGGCCCCTTTGAGCAGAGAAGGTACATTGCACTGAGCCACTGCATGAATGCTTATTTGGTGTAATGTCATGTACACCACTGGTCATTAAAAAATGCACTTCCCAGCTACTGAAGCAAAGCCCCCAGCTGAATTTGAATGGCACCATTCTCAAAGGCCCATGTCTTTCTCCCATCACATTCCCAGCCTTGTCTTTAAAAGAGGCGGATAAGATAAAGGCTTTACTGTTATATTTCCCGCAGCCACCCCAACGCCTGTGCAGATGACAGCCCCAAGGACAGCCTCCCGCACTGATGTGTTTGAAAGACTATCAACATCTGGAAGAAGGTGAGGAAAAAAAAAGTCTAAATACCCCTCTGAATTAGGGTGTGATGAACCCCAAATTGTGTATGGATTCAGTGCCTCTTCCTATTTTATTTTACTCGATGAAATGATCCTGTCCCAGCCTCTTGGCATACGTACAAACCGTCCTCTACAAAACATACATCCTGGTGATTTCAAACTAGATCAAGGTCGGTAATGACCTCCTCCCTGCCCACGCAGCTCAACAGGACTGGTAACATGCTCCCCTCTCTAGCCTCCAGCCTTCACAGTCTGATAAAAGAGAGTCCTTGATGGTGCCCCAAAGGGCCACCAACCAGAGCTCTCTTGTAACAGTATGAGTGGGAGAGGTTCCAAAGCAATTAGAGGCAGTGTGGGCTAGGGCATGGAGCATTGAGACGTGGGTTCTATTCCTGGCTTTGCCACTGACTTGCTGGGTCACCTTGGGCAAGTCACTTCACCCCTCCGTGCCTCTGTTTCCTCTCCAATCCTTTGTCTGACTGGAAGCTTCTCAGGGCAGAGAGCCATCACTTAATTAATGTCTGTACAGCACGTAGCACAACGGGGCCTCGGTCTTGGTTGGAGACTCTGAGCATGACTGTAAGATAAATAACAATTTTGAAGTCACGGTGCACTCACTGAAAATGCCTTGCTGTCAGCCCCTTCCCCATTTCAACAGTTTGCATGGGGACCTGAGCTGATCTTAGGTACCATGATTGCTTTTGTCTGGGGCTGAACTTTCTAATGATCAAAACTTTATCAGAAAACAGAGCATTGGACGCACATTGAGTATGGAGTTCTTTAGAATATCTGGCTATAGTCATGTCAGTGTGTCTGAGTACATGGGGTCTATCTCACTAGGATCTTAGACATGCTATGTACCGAAGCCATGCCGCCCCATCTACCACTTGAATTTTTAGCAGAATAGTGTCCTGTTGCCTGCCCGCTGCAGGAGTCTTTCCCTGGAAAAGACTGTCAGTGGGGAAGGCTCTGGTATGGGGGAGGCATCAGGAAAGACTTTGGCAGCTCTGCGCTACCTCCCGTCTGCCAGAGCTTTTCACCTACACATTTAGCCACATGCCACAGTGTGGAGGTGGTGCGCTTTGCACTGCAGTGGGTAGCTATACATAGGCTACACCACTTTTGGCAGCGTAGACATAGCCTAAGACTTAACATTAAGGTCAAGCACTGGCAGCTTTAATGAACACTTCCAGCTGCACAGGATATCTCTGTAGAGCTGACTTCATGCTCCCCAAATGAAAGTTGCGTAGGTAAAATAGGGAAATATTTTCTTAATGCTCCGTTAGCATGTGGAACTCACTACCACAAGATACAGGTGAGCCACAGGTTATGGTAGCATGTATAAAAAGGTTTCATCCTTTTTTTGAATGAGTATATCTGCTGTCACAGTACATAGCATGAAAATGTATAAAGGACTATAAACCCTCATGCTTTATGCTATAAGCCATCTGTAAATGGCCTGTGATTAGGAAGTAGCTTTTTCTGAAGGCATATACAATTTCATTGTGGGGTTTAAGGCAGTTCTTAGGTTGTTAAAACATAGTATCCTGTCTCTGAAGGCACACAGCTATCTCAGTTTGGGTACCATGTAAAATCTGCAGTGTATTTTGTAGATGTGGATGATGGGTGTCTTTGTTTCAGTTATCCCAAAGTCCTGCTCTTCCTGGATGTGACATCTGAGTGCCAGTGCCCTTCACTGGCATTTTCCATCAGTGCAGCAGACACTCGTATAAATTCTCAGCTTTTCTTAAAATGACGTGAAAACCCTACATTTTAGTTAGTTTTTTAAAAAACAAAAACTCTGAGAAATCTCGATGCTATTCAGATTCAGATAAGGTCTTTGACAATAGGGACGTTAAGCACAATAGGAAGTGATGTTAAGTCCTTGTCTAAAAATAGAATTTTACATTTTTTCCTCCCTGTTATGCTGGAATACCCTGTTAGCAGCATGAAAATAAAATGTTTTCCCCCCATCCTCTGATCTGTTCTTTAGGCAGAACTTAGAGTATACGGCAGCTGTAACTTGGGATGGTTTTCTGACGTTACTTTTTTTTCTGGTTTACGGGTACCATCAAGCATCAGTGCCACTGGGGATGACTCCTTCCTTCTTTCCAATGACTCCTCCCACTTTTCCATTCTTGTCCAGGTGTGGTGCAGATAGGTTGCACTTCTGCTTTTTGCAGCTGGCTATTTGTCTATCTGCTCAGGAACTTGAATGTCCCTTCTCACCGTAGTACCTGAGTGCCTTGCCAGTGTTACTGAGTTTATCCTTGCAACACACTTGCAAGGTAGGCAAGTATTTGTGAGCAGCTTGGTCTAGTGGGTAGCACTGAGTGGCGCTCAGGAGAGCTGGCTATGCTACTGATCCGCTGGGTGACCTTGGGCAAGTCACTTACCCTCCCTGTACTTCTTTCTTTTCCTACTCTTTGCCTATCTTTCCTATTTCAATTGTAAGCTCTCCAGGCAGGACTGTTGCTTACAATGTACTGCTCACAGAAGAACGGGGATCCAGTCTCTATTACACAGTTAGAAAATGGAGGCACAAAAGGCAAAGTGACTTGCCTGTGGGCACACAGGAAGTTTGCAAGAGAGATGAGAATTGAACCATTGTTACACAACACAATGCCTGCAACTTTTTAGCCTGCTTTTCTAGTATCTCGTGACAAGCAGCGGCATTCCATGGTGTCTACTGATGGTAGCACGTGGCCCTTAGCACGGCCATTTTTATGGTTGCATTCTATGTCAGACCAATGATCCATCTAGCCCAGTGTCCTATCTTCCAACAGTGGCCAATGCCAGGTGCCCCAGAGGGAATGAACAAAACAGGCAATCATTGAGTGACCCATCCCCTGTTGTCCACCCCAGCTTCTGGTAATCAGAGGCTAGGAACTCTCAAAGCATCCCTGACCGTCTTGGCTGATAGCCATTGATGGACTGTTCCTCCATCCAAAGAACAAGGCTGACTAGATAACTATTTCAAAAGTTGTGTAATCACATTTGGAGTCAAACCTATCTGACAGCGTGCTTCTTAAAATATTCATCCATTCCAGTTAATACAGGACATGTTCATATCACAGGTATGGAATGCTTATAGCCATGGGAAGAATGACAATCCATTGTTTCTCCACTGTAGAGCAAAGCTGCTCAACTGCACTGATGGGAGACAACTCGATTCAAAGTTGTGCTTGTTATTAAAGGACCCTTCTGAAATTGGAGTTTGTTATTTTAGCCATGACACTATTCCTGATCCTTCTATTAAATTTGTTCTGGCCATCTGATGTAAGACAGGGCTATGCCCCCTTGAATATTTGAGTTCCAGAACAATGCATGGACTCTAATATATTTCAAAATGTAATCAATTAGAAGATTATATTGCACCATCCTGTTCCGACCGGTAACAAAATTTACAAATCACCTAATCAATGTAATCCATTAAAACTGACAATGGAGGTGGTGATGGAGTGGAAAATCTCCATCAAGGGCACTCAAAAGATGTAATTAAAAATACATTACGCCTCGAATGGAAGGCACGCTGCTTGCTGCTGCTGCCTCACTTTGCTGTGCTCAGGCTTCCAGCACACGGACTTGCATTGTAATCCTACCTAGTTGTAAAATATCCCTCATTATAACCTCCAGTCTCCTTGGTTCTAAAACACGGCGTCTGTGGAGAGGTGTACAGGAGATTCGCATTGTGTAGGTGAAATCTTGACTTCATTGAAGTCAGTGGCAAAACCCCCCATTGACTTCAATAAGGTCAGGATTTCCCTCCTTTATTTATAGCTGCTTATCATTCAAAGCCAGTTTCCTTTTCTGAATACCTGTCTAGGTGTTCAGCTCCCTAGACTGGAGCATTTGAGCAGTTCACAGCCATGCACGTGTTTAGTTTCCAACACCCATGTAGAGAAAGGAAGCGTTTTCCTCTGTTATAGGTGGGCAACCAAGATAACAAGATCAAGTGTGTTGTTTGCACAAAGTCACACAGGATGTCTTTGACTGAGCCAGGAATTGACCCCAGGCCTCCTTGGTCACGTGCAGCACCTTAACAACTATCTCAACTCTCTTTGATTTCAGTGGGACTGCTTGTGAACTAAACTACTACTCACTGTGAACAGTGGGTCAGGATTTGGTCCTTAGAAAAGTACAAAATTAGAAACCACTATTCCTTGCAGCTTATCTCCCTAGCCATGATTTATGAGACACACTTCTGTCTGAAGTACTTATACAGCCCCATCCCCCTAGTATCTGGGCATCTTGCAATCTTTAATGGTTTTTGTCCTCACAACTCTCCTACGAAGTAACATTATCCCCATTGTACAGATGGAGAACTGAGGCCCAGAGAGACCACGTGACTTGCCCAAGGTCACACAGGAGGCCTGTACCGGATCTCCCAAATCCCAAAATAAAGACCAGTCACTGGGCTGCTCTTCCTCTTTGCTTGTTCCTTAGTGGCTTGTTTCTCAAGAGCTGTGTACTTCTGAATTATCTGAAACAACCCATCAAAGATTTCTCTTTGCAGCGAGAGCTAAAAAGACTTTGAATCAAAATAAGTGACATTTCCAAATGACATTGTATGGTTGGTATGAAAATTGATATTCCTTGGGAATTTCAGATTACAAAAACTGGGTATTTTTTGTTCAGATACCTAGAAAATTGATCAAATTTCAAAATAAAAGTTTTTTCCCCTCAGATTTCAAAAGCAGAGTTTCCTTTCACTCTGTCCTGTTTTCAAGTGAGAAACAACACAGTTCCCCAGGCCATTGTGAAAATTGGTCTCGCACCAAAGCGAAATGTGAAAAACCTCACACTACTGAGGTTTGTAAAACTTGTGAATATTTTGCACCGCACTGGTCCCTTTTCTGGCCTTCAGCACAAAAATCTCGTCTTCCTTATGTCCTTAACCATAGGTTTCATTATAACATGCCTTATTTAAAACCAAAATTATATATTGTTCCGAAGAGCTCAGAACCAGATTTACATGGCGCTCAGCACTGACGGTGGGACCCCCTCATGGTGCCTTGTGTAAACAGTTTGATCTGTTCAGTTCTCTCTGTGGCAGGACATCCCACTGTCCGTTGACTTTCATATTGCTGAGGCATCTCTGTGTGCATGTTCTTTGGGCTTCTCTGTCCCCTATGGGACAGCCACCCAGAATGCACTGTCACATCCACAGGCATGTCTGTGCTGCAATCAAAAGGTGTGATTGCAGCACGTGAGGACACACTCCAGCTAGCTTTGATCCAGCTAGCACAAGTGCCAACAGCAGTGATGTTGTGGCATCCTGGGCTAGCTGCTTGAGTATGTACCCATGATCCCGGGTGGTTCTTGTACAGCCTATGCTGCCACAGTTTCACTGCTACTGCTAGATCGGTGTGTCTACATGTGCTGCAGTCACATCTCTGATCACACACTCACAGTTAGGTAGTGTGGTAGGAGCAGACACACAAACATAGTGGATGATGCATGCGGAACAGGGGTAGGTAAGCTGCTATGAGGATACAGCTCAGTTTTGGTTGTTGCAGCTCGATCAGATGAGGGTTTTGTGCGAACTGATTACCTGAATATGGTTATATTTTCAACAGAACTTTTGAGACCAAGGTCACCCAGCCCAACGCCACAAACAGCCTGTTCCTGTTTGGGACAAAAAAGTTTGTACTGTAATCACGTAAAGACTCAAAATTTGGCTCATTCAGGTGGAAAGAGGTAAAATTAATACATGTGTTGAGCCTGCTTTATTCTAGCCTCTGAAAAACAAATAGCGATGACTAGGTGTATTGATTTACATTAAGAATGCATAACTTGAAGAACTGGAAACTTCTCTGAAAGTTTGCATGACGCAAAACAGCAAAAATCTATCTAAAGAACCAAACTTCATGCTCATGGATTTCTGTTTTATTGCCCCTGGTTATGGCTTATAGAACCAAAAAAAAATTGACTTTCACAATGGCAAGAACAATAAAGTTATGGAGGGAGAATTATGTTTCCTAGTCACATCGCCTTGAGTGCTAGGCTGCTCTTCTGCGAGCATCGGTACAGAGGCACTGTTGGGCTTACGGCAACCGGAGACTGAGTGGGCTGTGAGGAAAAGGATAAGAGGAAATCCAGATGCAAGGACTTAGTGCAGTAACTCAGCAGTAAGCCCTGGATAATCTAGTTGCATGTGGGGAGGAATGAGCAGTTTCTTCCTAATGGAAGAAACCCTCCTTTATCCCCTCCTTTGCTGTCAAGGGAGTCAGGGTAACCATTTAAATAGAAAGCCAGTGACACAGATGGAATACAAGGATGCACAGTCGATCTGGACTGGTGTATTAAAGCTGGCTGAGCCGGGAGACGAGCAGTATGTGTCCTATGTGCAGTGTGCCAGATCCTCCACTTGTATGATTCAGTAGAGAGTCATTGACTTCAATTGGAGCTATGCTAATAAACACCAGTGAAGGAGCTGACCATTCCAGGTGTCAAATTGTTTCTTTTCTGAGGCCCAAGCCCAAGCCCATTGAAAGCAATGGCAAAACCCCTGTTGACCTCCACGGCACAGGTGCAGGCCCATAGGAGGTAGCCTGCAGCTCTCATGCTGCCCTTGAGGCTTCTCATGCTGGGTGAGGCCATGCTAAGTACGTCCTGGGCTAGTAAGAAGGAGTCATTGTATCTGTGTGCCTGTATCGCTGTGGTGCTTTTCCCCTGCAGATATAAATACTTCCAATCAAAAGGCACATGTTTTATTCTCCTCCATAAACAAATGAAATGCAATGCAAACATGTCACTGGCCGTTGTTCGTGCGTTCTGTGTAGTCTGGCAACACTGGCAAAGAGCAGATAAAACTGGAGAGAAAGAAAATCTATACCATATTTCTCTTTCCACCCAGTACAGTACACACAATGGCAGGACAGCTGCGCACACAACTGCCTTATTCATCTCTCCTGTATTCACTCAAAAGCAGTGTTAGTTCCTCATTCAGTCAAGGGATCAAGAGAAATTCAACAATTGACCAGGCAACATTACTGTCAAACTAGAGGGACCTAGACAAATTGGGGATTAGGTCCTGCTTTGAGCAGGGGGTTGGACTAGATGACCTCCTGAGGTCCCTCCCAACCCTGATATTCTATGATTCTATGACACAACTCCCCAAGAACTGAAAACTTAGACAGGAACTTTCTCTTCTGAGGGATCTGAGAGGGCTCAAGCTACCAGTTTACAGTCCAGCAATTCACCGTTAAGAGTAATGCTGTGTTCTTAATGGACTGGGGCTAGGTAGCAGAAGGATTGTACCCGGGACTGAAGGGTCACCAACCACTAGCAGTACCTACTGACAGTCCAGAGTCCCACAGCAGGGCCAGTCTGATAATGGCAAGAGACTGCTCTGCTGTGAAGCTGTATCAGTGGAGGTGGCTGGTGGACTCTGGATATCCGCCTTGCTTTGTACCAAAACTGCAGCTGCCTGAGTTTGGAGGGAGCGCTAGGCTCTTTGTGGATGATGCTGGTGGCCTTTGGGCCTAATGCTGTTGCAGTGTTTGATATCAGCACAGTCATTTGCATATTAATAACATGCCATGAACAGTGGCTGTATACATACAGATGAGAGCTATGGAGGTGGGGGAGAGAACTGGGGAAACGCTTTTCCTTGGAATTTGCTGGTTTTCTGAAATTTCAATGTTTCATGGGACTGTGCTGATTTTGATGCAAGTCCATGGAAAACCACACAGGGCTCCATTGAAAAGCTGCCTGGTTTCCTGCCAGCTCATGCCCAAATGCTTGCCAGCCTGCCTGGAGGGCTGATGGGGAGCCAGGAGCCTGGAAGCCCTGTGTCCTAGCCTTAGGGTTCATCAGTAGCCTATGCTCCCAGTGCTTCCAGGATCCTTGGCTCTTCTGCAGCCTGCCAGATGGACTGCCCCAGATCCATGGCTCCCAGATTCCTAGCTCCTCTGCAGCCCACAGCCTTGGGGGCTCTGGCTTTCCGAGTTGCTCAGCTCTCCACCTGGGTAGCTACCAAGGCTCCAGGCAGCTGTTTCAAAATGTTTGGTTTTCATTTGGAATCCAGATTTCGAAATCTCGAAATCTTCCATGGAGCAGAATTGCCATTCTCCGTCCAACTCTAATGGAGACACCACAGTTATCAACCTGGATCAAATTCAGGACCTTCAGCTTCAAAAGCAAAAGCTCCTGCCACTTTAAACTAAGCAGGTAATTCTTTGAGTTGTAAGAAGTAGCAAGCTGTTCTAGTCCCTGTGGCAAGCCACAAGAGGGAGACATGATTGCATGCACTAATCCAGTACAATAATATCTGCTTATTTGCACTGTCACTTCTGTTCTATTAACTTAATACCTTGTCTAAATCCTTGGGCAGCTCAGAGATCTCTGTCACACTCCTCCTGAATACTGGTGAAAATCTGCACGAAGAGCAATTGCATGTGAAAATATCGACCAAGGGAAAGTTCTGCATCTCATGCATTAGGTTGCATTGCCAACTCATTTTTGTCTCACTCATCGTGGCTTGTCATACAATAGGTATGGCCAGACTTGCTCTCGACTCTCAAAGGAATATTCTGGGAGATGGGGGAGGAGAGAGTTGAACTGATGAGAAGCTAAGGGCAATTAACTTCTCTTTGCTACAATATATGACATAGTTTTATATGTGTAACACACAAAGAGGGGGAAATGGCACAGTGAGTTCTTGCTAAATGTTCACTATTCAAGACATGCCACGAGACACTGGGTTAGGGTTTGTCTACATGGGAAAGTTTTTACCGGTTATAGGGTATAACTCCTCGTATGGATGCTTATTTTGGAATAAGTTTTTTTTCCCCTGTTTTAACTTAAACTCCTTAGCTTAAACTCCAAAGCAATGTAAGCTAAATTGTAAGAAAAAACAACAACAAAAAAAATCCTCTTGTATCACTAAGGGTATCCACCTGGGAGTTATACCAATGTAACTGTACACATTTCATTTATACCAGTATAGCTTTCCTGTGTAGGCAGCCCCCTAGTGTTAGCCCATTCCAGTTTTCCTAGGACAATCCAGTTTTCAACATGTTCTCCAAGATTGGCCTGCAGCATGCCACAGAGCCCTAAGATATCTTCAGGGCAGTCATAACATTGCCACACTGTGATAGTGAATCTCAGATATATATGGTACAAAGGAGTGGTTTTGAGTTGTGACATGGCAGCGTGCTTGGCACAGTGGCGTGAGGTGGCAGCCATACGACAAATGGTCATCTCAGACAGACTGATTCGGTGCTTGTTTTCTGTCCTGACAACAGGCAGAGCCAGACAGAGCTAAAGGTCCATTTCTTCAGCTGCTGCAAGTCAGCGTGGCTCCATTATAGCCCGTAGAACTGCACTAGTTTCCACCAGCTGCAAATCTGGCCCCACCCTCTTTGTTGAACTGGATCAGCCTATTGTGTACCGCGTGCTTGTTTACCAGACCGGGGAATGCTCATCCACAGTTCACATAATCTGGAAAATAAAAATGTAACCGATTATTATTGCTAGTGTCTGTACTTCGGTTGCGACTAGATACCCCATTGTGCTAGGAGCTGTACAAAAAAGTTAATATATTTGTATGAGAGGCCTATGACTTTTCATTTAATTTGACAGACTGTTATCACATATTGTCTCTCACACACCATTAAAGCCCTTCTTTACTAGGAAAACAGGTCATTTTAAAACATGTTAAACAGTTGTTAAGCCCCATCACCACATCTTTAAAAAGACACGATAAATTGGTTATGATCAACAGTAGGGGCAGCCATAGCTTTTGCCTGTCTTGTCAAACTCAGGCTGTAACGTCATGATCCAAAGCCTTACAAAGGTTGCTTAAGAAAAAAGAGGGAAGTCAGGACTTGATATTTGTGGGGTACAAAGAGCAAGCAGAAAAAAACATATAAAACAAAACACTATATTTGGAAGCATCCTTCACTCATAACAAAGGAGGAGTAAAGGGCACAAACATCTCACATTTGCTGCTCTGCAGTTCACCTTTAACGTAGCTGATCAAAAGCCAGAGGGAACCGAAGAAGACAAGAAGCAAGGATAGCTCTGCTATGAAAAGGCTGTCATGCTGGTTTCTTCTAGTAACAGTGTTGAAAATTAATTTGCTAAGAAATTTAACTGGTGCCTTCGCCATGCCAATGAGTTACCTCTCCCATGTTGCCTGACAATACAGTTCAGCTGCTGTTTGGAAAACAGCACATGTTCCCCTTCCGGTATCCGGCAAAAAGGGACATCCCCTCGATGGAGGGTTACCGTGCCAATCTGACACAATACAATCAGTGCAGTGCAACAAAACACCAACATGGAAAACCGCTACACCTCCCATTTTCCAATGAGACCCCTGTATCTGCAGGTGTCTGCCTTGTGTTTATTGTAGCAGATGACTCCAGTGTGACTGGCTCAGTGCCTGTGTCGACCGGCACATGCGTCGGTTCACTGCTAATCCTAAATTGTGTTTGAATAGTTTGGTACAGTTGTCTAGTGCCAGAGAGAACCTTTTGTTCTGAAGCCGCATATGTGTTTG
Source organism: Gopherus flavomarginatus (assembly GCF_025201925.1). Taxonomy (NCBI): domain Eukaryota; kingdom Metazoa; phylum Chordata; order Testudines; family Testudinidae; genus Gopherus; species Gopherus flavomarginatus. The sequence goes on along the minus strand of NC_066626.1, from coordinate 16,303,158 downwards.
CCTTTCAGGTCACCTTCCCCTTGTCATGCTGCGGCTTGCAATGCTTTCAAACAGGGGCTAGCTACAAAGGAAGGACGGGGGAGCTCCAGAGTTCCAAACTCCAGCCAGGCCAGGAAGATGGAGGGAAGCGAAACAAAAAAACACAGAGAGACATGGGTGCAAAAGTAACAAGTTGTGAAGGAGACCAGTATGCCTTTCAGGCAGGCAAACAATACTACAGCTCCTCCTTGCCTGCTTCCCAGTCCCTGCTTTGCCAAGAGCATGCATTGGTATGGGGGTCTGAGAAATCGGGAACATTTTCATTCTGCAGGAGTAAAAGGTTTCCTTTGTTCTAATTCCTCTGATCTACTCTTTGCAATGCCCTCACATGGGCCACTGCAACATTTGCCTTATATAACAAGGGCAAAAGCAGATTGCTCTGGGAATAGCTGAAAGGAAACCATGTTTTGTTCCCTTGTTGCAACGCTCATGTTTACTTGCTGGTGCTGCACAGGATCTAGTTCAGACAGATTTTCTTTGCATAGCAATAATAAAGACTTTTAAAAAAGAGCAGCCCTAATGAATGTGAAGTTGTTTGAGTCGGGGGATGATGTATCACGGAAACTAATATGGCCTTGCCGGAGACAGTGATTTATGGCAAATGGAATGGTCAATTTCTGTTTTCCGGATTCCATATCCCAGGTTTGTGGCCCCAATTCAGCAAAGCACTTAATCATGTGCATAACTTTAAGCCCATGAAGCAGTAGCTTCAGTGGGCTCAGAGTTAGGCATTTATTATTAGTGTTATTATTTATCACGTTCTGGAGAAACACAGAATAAGAGGCAGTCCCTGCCCCCAAAGAACTTATGTGCTTCAGTGCTTTGCTGAATCAGGGCCTGTATCAACAGCTCTGATTATTTACTAATCTGTCCGTTCCCACCCCCCCCCACACACACACACCATGATGGGAGAGCAGACACAGATTAAAGTTCAGTTATTTCTAAGTGTCTGCGTGTTTAAAATGCATTTTCCTGCTGTTAAGAAAATATATTTTTTTAAAGAAAACAGATACACTCTTCAGCCCACACACCATATTGCCACCCCTCTGCCCTAGCAGCAGAGTGGGCACTAGGCAAAAGCAGAATAAGCAATTGATTATGGCCCTGAACAGCTCAAGGGGGGCCCCTATTCACTTTTTATTGTAAGAACTTGCCTGGTTTCATGTTGGGAGGGGTGAGGAGGAGCAATAGTCCTGCATCGGGCCCCCAATGAGCTAGCACTGGCTCCGCCCCGGCAGCATGCCCCTGCTGCCCACCGAATTGCCACTTCCTCAACTGCAACTACTTGTGTTGTGACCATCACAAAAGAAATGGGTATCTTAAAAAAAAAAGAAAAAGAAAAAGAACAGGCTCAGCTTCTCAGCTAGTGAATATTAGTCAAATCTTGTTAACTTCAGTGTGACTGAGGTAAATGACGCCAGCTGAGGTGCTGGCCCACTGGGTTTTCTTGGTCCTCAGTGCTTTCTTGGCCATCTAGATCCTCTACTGTGCTGTACTGAATCTGCTGCATGTTCTCCTCTCTGCTCTGTTGACAGGAACAGAGTGGTACAAAGCGATCCTAGGAGCTCAGGGTCCAGCCCAGAGAGGATGTTCCCTAGTGCAGACACTTTGAAGACAGCCGTAAAGCCACCTCCCATAGACCCCTTCACAAGCCATTGTGTATTAGGAGAGCTGTGGCTGTGGCTAGGGACATCAGAGGGGAGTGTGGGTACAGCAGGCGGCACTGTGGAGATTCCAAGCAGCGCTGCAGCCCATAGGGAAGCCCTGGGAGCCTTTGACTTAGGCTTAAAGGGACAGCATAACCCCACCACCTCCGGGCCCTGAGTTCTGGGATCTCCACAGTACCCCCCACAGAAGGGTTACATATGCCAGAACCATGTTAGCCCCCTGCAGTCATATGCTAACGCCTCAGGGGTACGACTTACATAAACACAAAATAGCTCTTTTCCATGTGCCACGACTGGGAGAATGGAGTGTAACCCCTCTGAGTTCAGGAACAGACGCAGGCACTGGGTTGTCTGGCTCTAGTGGCAATTCTGAGGAGTCTGGAGGGGGATCACAGAAGGCTGGCAGCCATATTGAATCTGTTGGCTAGAGCCTCCGCTGCTATGTTTTGGTGTTATTCTGTCGAAGCAAATGGGAGCCCCTGCTTCACCATTGGAGGGTCTGGTTCTGTCATTTTAGAGGCTCAGCAATAGAAGGAAGTGATCCCGGATTATTTTTTCCAGTTGGAATTGTATTTTCCTCAGACACCAAAGACGCATTCTGCGTGTGTGCTAAGTCTAGTTATTGCTCCCAGTGAAGAGAGCACGTCGTATCTAAGGGCAACTGCATCTGAGCCCGGGGATGCTGAAGAACCTGCTCTTGAAAGCATTGATGAAAAGGAGGGAGAAGAATAAAAAAATGATATAAGTGGGATTATAAAAAGGAACTTAATTCTTTAGTAAGACTCAAGAGAGCAGCTCCAGTCCTTGAATGGTGCTGAAAATCAGGAATGTAGCTGGCAAATATTGCAGCTACAAGTATTGCAGAGCTTGTGACAAGTCTGCTATAGTCAATCATGTTAGACAAATCAGAATTAGCAATAACCAAAGGATTTTAGCATGTGATTAGCAATCAGCCTAAGAAAAAGTGACTTTTTGAGCATACAACAAACTCCTGAAACAGTAAAAGGAAAGAATAAGTATGATAAGGAATGATTTGATGAAGGGTCAGGATAGTTCAGAAGCATTTTTCATAGATTCTGAAACCAGAAGGGACCTTTAGATCATCTAGCCTGACCCCCTGTCTATCACGGGCGACAGAATTTCACCCAATTACCACTGTATGGATCCCAGTAACTTGTGATAGAGTCAAGCACCCTCCAGAGAGCATCCAGTCTTGATGTGAAGACATCTAGAGAGGGAGAATCCATCACTTCCCTTGGTAGTTTATCCCGCTGGCCAGTTGCCCAAATTTATAATCTCTGTAGAACAAGGAACCACTTTCATGGTAGAGAAGCAGACACATTCCCTATATTTTTCCACTTGTGGCTGTTGTGACTGAGTTGGAGCTGTCCTGTGATAACTGATGAGAACTGTATGTCGGCTTGGTTATTGTGGTTGTGTATTCTATATGAATATATGGGTAACTCAAAAGGAATCTGTCTGGGACAATAGGCAGATGAGAAAAGATTGACTCAAGATAAGCCACTTCTGAGCAAACGCTTGTGAGTTGTTAAGGGACAATGCCCAGAGCTATTCATTTTGATGTTTTTTGCCTTCTCCGCAGCCAACCCACAAAAGTGGTTTTGACCATACCAGGAAAAGGCCCATGAACACCAAATAACAAAGGAACTTGGGCAGGTTTTTAAAAGCAGCACTTCATCAAGAGAAGGCAATAATTATCTGGGGGAAGTGGAGAAGAAGCAGGGTCACCATCAAGAGAGGGTGAGACTCTAGGTGACTCCTTGATGTCGACTGGCTGAAGCCTCATAGATAGACTTTATTTTGAAATCTTTTCTCTCTAAAGCTTGGTTTCTACTGCAAACTAAGCAATATGCTGGTTTTCACAGGGCTGCCTGATCACAGACTCCTGAGGGGAAGAGCTGCACGTGCTGAGCTCAGTCAGACCTTCTGCACAAACACAGTCGATACAGAGGACACCATAACCAGGGACTGAATCTTGTTACACTTCCAGCTGCCATGTAGAGGTATTCTAAGAGTGAGAGAACTGTGGAATTGCACCCCAGGAGAGACAAAGGGCCAAGACATGATGCTGAAGGTGTGCACCCAGACACACCAGGAAGGGGACAGAGGTACAGCTAGTCCTGTAGCCATGACAGCCACATCCTGGTGTCCTTACTCAAGGTTCTACTCAGCCCATGGACAAATCTGCAGCTGGTGTAACTTGGCACAATCAGTGACTTACCCTAGGTGAGAATCTGGCCAAAGGTTTCAGTGGGAGTTTGCCTGTGTAAGGAATGAGGCCAGGTCGTGGGCCAGTTATGTATCAATTAGAATTCGAAAGGTGTCATATGTGCTGTATAAATAGGCTGCCAGGTGTCAAGTGAAACTTAATAGTGACAAACATAAAAGTAATTCACATTCACTCCAAAATAATGAAGTCACGTACAGAAGGAATTGAAGTGCCTGAGAGCAGGAGGACTTTGAGGGAAGAGTGGACTGTGAATTTCATTTGTCCCTTAATACACAGGAACCAAGTTAATTGCTCTGCTCTTGCACACATCTGTATTGTCTACCTGACTCTTTATAATTGCAGTTTAATTGCCTAGTTATGATTCTCCACTTACTGAAGGAAAATACATCAGAACTTCAGAAGGTGTTTCCATGCAATTGACTTATACCAATTAGAGACTGAAAACCCAAAAGACCTTATTCAAATCATCAAGGCCACTGCCTAGTGATTCATCAGATACTAAGCTGGTTCCGCAGTCCTCTTGGGTTGGGTCATATGTCTCAATAAACGGCATGGTCTAGTGCTTAGAGCACAGGACCAGGAGTCAGGTGACTTAGGTTCTCTTCCAGAATCTGCTGTGTTCTTACTGTGTGACCTTGGTCGAGGCACATAACCCTATCTGTGTCTGTTTCCCTGCCCATAAAATAGGGGAAAGCACTTACCATTCCCGTCTGGGCAAAGCTGTCCTCGATGGACCCAATCCAAAAGTCAATGGAAGGCTCCTGTAGATATCAGTGGGATTTCGATCGAGCCCTATAAGACATTCTCGCTGGGCTTGTTGACTCCATGCAAAGGACATTGGTTTAATAAAGTGACATGTTGGCAGGGCTGTGGGGCCATCGGATGGCACTGGGAACGAGCTGTTCCTAAACAGTGAACCCAGCATTGAAGGCTGGTACAATGTTTTTCTTGTCAACCCCAGGCATAGTGCACCTGGGTCCATTCCTTTCCTTGCCATATAGCACCTTCTGTTTGAGTGAAGGCTTTCTGAAATATTGCCAATGTCTCCTTCCCCCTAAGGTAGAGCATGGGAAAAAATCCTCGCTTCCCTGATATATGTATATTAAAGGCTGCAGGGAAATGTACTCTCCTGCCCATCATATGCAATACATCTTGGGGCAGGGAGAAAGTGGAGCGCTGTAGAGGAATATTTTAAATGCCATGCAAAAAGCACCCTGTGAATTGTACTCCTGTTTCCCTGGGTGATTCACTGCCTCTAGGGCCCTGCATAGCCCTCGTGATGCAGGTGCTGCGATAAACCTTTTCAAACTCAATTTGTGTTTCATCAGATTGCACTTAAGGGAGGCGAGAGACGCAGTTTCAGTGTAAATCAACAGAAAGGGTTTTACTTAAACATAAACGATTCTTAGCAGGGCCCTCCAGATAACAGGTATGATGGTCTGCCTCATCCCACCTACCTGCCCCTGGTCTCTGGAAAGCTGTTTACTCAGAATACTATTTGGCATTTGTACCAGCTTTGCATCTGCAAAGTGCTTCATGAGCATTTCTTAAGTAATCTGCAGAGCACCACTCTGAAGGAAATAGGTATTATCCCCGTTTCAACATAGAGGGGAAATGGAGGTAGTGCATGTAACTTACCTGTATCCACCCAGCAAATTAGTGGAAGTCCTGGGCTATGCACAGATCCTTAATTCAGTTTCATATTCTATTGAAACTCTGCCCACAGGGAAGCTCAGGTGAGGGCAGGATATTAGTTACTGGACTTTCTGGGGGAGAAAATTGCCAAGGTCTCTATGGTGTTTAAATGGAAGGGAGGATATTCTAATGGATAAGGCACTGACTTGGAATTCAGAGCTCTGGGTTTGACCTCTCTACTATAAACCTTGGACAAATCACTTAATCTTTCAGTTCCCACCTGTAAAATGGGACTAAAAATAATTCCTTTTTCTGTCTTGTCTGTTTGGACTATGGGACACAGAGGCCCATTGACGGCTCACTCCTCTGTGTCATTGGCTCTTGTCAGACCTGACATACTCACTAAACCTAACACACTGTTGTAATAATCTGCATCTAAAAGGAGTTATGGAAGGTAGCCATGGAAAACTAAATAACTCTGTGACACATGGCCAGAAAGGGTTAAACATCCTGAAAAATAAATAATCCTCGAAAGACATGTGGGGAGATAATGTTTGTGGTTTTGTATATTTACATATGTATGAGTAGGGTCGACAATTTAATCAACAGTCTCTGTCTATGCTGTATTCTGATAGTTCAGAGATCAAAAGAACATCCTAGCATTTAAATGAATTGTAAACATGGGATATCTCGGTATTCAACCTCTCTTTGAAATGTACTGTGAATGGTAGAGGAATAAGCAAATGGCCTTATGTTAATTTGTATAACTAAGTACAGGTGACAGACTCCGTCAAAGTCATCCTGATTACCTTTTGTTTCCTGAGGAGCTCCAACTTGTCAAAAGACATGAAAGTGCATAAAAGATCCTTGGGTCCTGATTCTATCATCTCAGATCTGCTTAGGCTTAATCAGTGGAAGTTTGAGTCACAAGACTGAGGTCCTAGTTAGGTTGGTATGCCCTGAATGTAATATTTGAACATTGGACTATAAATTGTGAACTATTTCTGAAAGAACACTTTGCAATTACGAAGCTCACCATCGCTGCTATGAATCTGAATCTCAATGAATTGAACTCATGTCTATATGTATATTGATCTTTTAACCATACTCTCTCTCCTTTGTTTTTTAATAAAGTTTAGTTTAGTTAATAAGAATTGGCTGTAGTATGTATTTGGTAAGATCTGGAATATTCAATAACCTCGGAGGTCATGTGTCCAATCGTTTGGGATTGGTAAAACCTTTTCTTTTATACAATGAAATAAGATTTTCAGAAATCATCATATTTGATCAGTATCAGAGGGGTAGCCGTGTTAGTCTGGATCTGTAAAAGCAACAAAGAATCCTGTGGCACCTTATAGACTAACAGACGTTTTGGAGCATGAGCTTTCGTAGGTGAATACCTACTTCGTCAGATGCATGTTGTGGAAATTTCCAGCGGCAGGTATATATATGCAAGCAAGCTAGAAATAATGAGGTTAGTTCAATCAAGGAGGATGAGACCCTGTTCTAGCAGTTGAGGTGTGAAAACCAAGGGAGGAGAAACTGGTTTTGTAGTTGGCAAGCCATTCACAGTCTTTGTTTATGAATACTCACTAACATTATGCTTTATAAAGCCTGTGACTAAAAAGTGTTTAAAGTAGGCGGGTCAAGGAAAGTTGATAAAGAGGTTTTCTAATTTCTCCCAGACAGGAGGGTGGAGAGTTGTCTACCTGTCTCCAATGAAGTTAAGCAAGGTGTGACCAAAAACAATGGAAACCCCATTTACATCCAGATCAGCAGGGAGATGAAAAGTCCAGAGGAAGGGAAGACCAGCATGAGGTCATCCTGAGCCTGGGGACAAAACAGTGACTTTGGGAAGATGTAAGGAGAGAAGAGACACTATCCTGGCATCCATCACTAGATAGACACAAGAGCCCAGAGCTTTTACAAGCTGAGAAAGATAGGTCCTCTAACCAAGCGGGTTAAAATCTCTGGGAACCGAATACAGGTTACAAACCTGCTTAGGTATAAATCTTTCACCTAGGAAGACAAGGGAAGCCTGGTACTTCTGTGGAAGATCCTGACAGAGGAAGTCCCATGACTGGAAAGGAAAAGATGGTAAGAAATCTACCTTGAACCAAGGCTGTAGAATGTTAACTCTAAGCCACTGGAAAGTGTATTTTATTTTTATTCACTTGTGACCATTTTGTCTTTATCTGTTACACTTGAGCTCACTTAAAATCCTATCTCTTTTTGTTAATAAACTTGTTTTACTTTTAATGTAAACCAGCCCAATGCTGTGTTTGAATCGAAGGGATTGTTAACTCCCATTAAAGCAACAAACTGCAGTGTTTTTGTCTCTTTAAAGGAGCAACAGATCCTTATTACTCATCAGAATGTTCCATGAGAGGGCTTCAGTGAAGATGGTTTGGGGGAAATTTGATACCGGGAATGTGTTGGGATCCCTCAGCTAGTGGTAACCAAGGCTGGTGGAGACCAGGGTGGGGCTGTTGTAGGCAGGCTGGTGGGCTCAGAGCACCGAACCAGGGCTGCAAAGCACACAGACACTCAGGGAACTAGCCCAAGGGTTACTGATGTGAAAATAAGTGTGTCTGTGTTTAACAGACTGCTTGAGTAATGCACCTGTCATTTATCTGATATGAAACTATTGAGGAGGACTCGTGGGGACAGCAATCCGGTTCAGAGGTGTTTGTAATCAGGGTGCCAGCTAGAAGTAGGCAACTTTCCTTACAAAATGGTTTTGTTTTCTTTGCCCATATGTAGGGCCCTACCAAATTCATGGCCATGAGAAATGTGTCACAGACCGTGAAATCTGGTCTTTTGTGTGCTTTTACCCTATACTACACAGATTTCATGGGGGAGACCAGTGTTTCTCAAACTGGGGGTCCTGACCCAAGAGGGAGATGCGGGGGGGAGGGAGTGTCGCAAATTTATTTTAGGGGGGGATCACAGTATTGCCACCCTTACTTCTGTGCTGACTTCAGAGCTGGGCAGCTGGAGAGCGGCAGCTGTTGACCAGGTCCCCAGCTCTGAAGTCAGCACCCAGCCAGTAGCAGTACAAAAGTAAGAGTAGCAATACCGTACCATGCCACCCTTACTTCTGCGCTGCTGTCTTCAGAGCTGGGCAGCCGGAGCATGGTGGCTGCTGACTAAGGGCCCAAATCTGCAGGCAGCAGCACAGAAGTAAGGGCGGCAATACCATACCATGCCAGCCTTACTTCTGTGCTGCTGCTGGAAGTGGGTCTGCTTCAGCGCTGGGCTCCCAGCCAGCAACCACCGCTCTCCAGCTGCCCAGCTCTGAAGGCAGCGCCGCCCCAGCAGTAGCACAGAAGTAAGCATATCAGTACCACAACCCCCCTACAATAACCTTGTGACCCCCCCCCACAACTCATTTTTGTAGCCAGGACCCCTACAATTACAACACCATGACATTTCAGATTTAAATAGCTGAAATCATGAAATTTATGATTTTTAAAATCCTATGACCATGAAATGGACCATGAATTTGGTAGGACCCTACCCATATGCCTCTGTATCTGATGGTCCCCCTGGGCTTGCTTTCTAAAGTGATTAGCGATTTTGAAGGCCCAGCTTCAGAAATGTGTCTTATGCTTATATGCTCTAGTTCAACCATAGTGTTTTGGTGCCAGAGTCCCTTTGTGTATATGGGCCCTAAGCCCCATACCTTTCCCTCTATTTTACCCCTGACTTGCTTAGTTGGCTCCCTGCTCAGCTTATTGGGTTCTGAGGATCCCTTTCCTGGGTGCCTAGCTCTCCCCACGCATTGTGTGGGCAGCCTGGCCAACTCACTCAGGGTTGAGAATTTCACTAGATGGCAGGGCCCTAGGGTCTAAGCCTAACTACCTTTAGAATCTGGGCCTTAGAAGCCTAAGTCTTATTGAAAGTCAGTGGGACTTAGGCTCCTATTCAGACTCTCTCTGGCCCAAGGAATATTTATTTTACGACATAGACGTGGTGTGAGATTGAGAGAGATTCACCCCACACTACCCTATAGCCTATGCCGCTGGGAAATAGAATTACTCAGCTGGGAATTAGGAGACCTGGGATCTGGTGTTACATGTAGAGCACAGGGCCCTCATCAATGCCTCCCATTTTTGCCAGTCACCTGCTGCAGTCCTAGCTTCTTCCCACATCATTTTGATAGCTTTCAGTTCTTCCTCTGTTGTGTGTCTCCATGTTATCCTTGGTCTATCTCGTTACCTCTTGCCCTGAGAGTTCCAGTCCAATACCTGTCGTGTTATGTTTGGGTTTTTCCTTTCTGTATGCCTAGCCACCTCCATTTTCATTCTGTAATTTCCTGTCCTATTGGTTTCTATTTCATCCTCATTCAGAGTTCTTTTTGATTTTTTTTCTGGCCATCTGATATTGAGGATTCACTCTGGCACTCTGATGCATCTGAAGAAGAGAGGTTTTTTACCCACGGAAGCTTATGCCCAAATAAATCTGTTAGTTCTTAAGGTGCCACCGGACTTCTTGATGTTTTTGTGGATACAGACTACCCCCTGATATATGAAAACTTGGAGTGTTGATAGTAAGGTTTTAATGTCTCCATATTTCAGCACCACATAGTAAGACTGTCTTTACAATGGTATTAAATAGCTGAAGTTTAGTTTAGATGGCAAGATTTCTGCTTCTCCAGATCTGCTTTAGAGTTACAAAGGCATGTCTGGCTTTTGTTATTCCAGCTTTGCCTGTTCTATCTGTTGTATTTATTGTTCTTACAATGCTGCCAAGATATGTGAACTATCAGACCTCTTCCGTGTCAGTCCCAGAAAGTGATACTGGTGTTTCTTGTGCGCTGATTCTCTGTTTTAGTTTTCATGGTGTTCATTTTCAACCCTACTAATTGTGTGTAGGTGGTTTTGGCTTGCTTACATGTCTCTGTGGGTATGGGATAGCAAATTGATGTCATCTGCAAAGTCAAGGTCCTCTAACTTCTGTGTGAAAGTTCATTGCATGCCCTTCAGTTGCCATGGGGTCTTTCTCATCACCCAATCCATCACCAGTGAAAAGATCGTGGGTGAAAGAAGACACCCTTCTCTGATGCCCATAGTAACCTCATGTGGCTGACTCAGTTAGCTGTTACATATTACTTGGCATGTCATATTTTCATACAAGCTGTGAATGATGTTCACAAATTACTGAGGGATTCCATAGTTGCATAGTGCCACTATGCTGCACAACACCCTACATACCTTTAAAAATCTGGGCCTAGGATCCCATTGTGATGGGTGTGGCCTTAATTCCTAACTTAATTAGACTATACAGAAACACTCTTATCACTCTGTTGTTTCACTCCCTTCTGGCAGGTGTAATGGGCCTTGCAAACAACATCCAGCATATACTCTGAAGACAATATTTACATATAATTAAAACACTCTCTGTGGCTGCTTTGGAATTGATAATTGGGAGGGAGGGAGGGTCCCCCTTTCTGCCCTGCACAGCCCTCATGTTTAAAGATTACAGTCCCCTTGTGCTCCTTTCAACAGTGATCCCCAAACAGTAGCATATGTTTCCTTTGCTGGTTTTTCAGATGGATAGACCTCTTTTGAGCTTGGGACAGAGCTGGTGCAGAGTAAAGTAAAGCTGGACATGTACTTACAAAGAGAAACAAACCCTAAAGATGAATAAAGAAGCCACCAGGCAGTTATAGATTCTCTGCCATATTTCTGAGCAGAAAGAGGGACAGCACTTCGGACTCACAGCAGATAGTAGAGTTTCTTCTCTGTTCTTTTCCCTTAGCAAGCTCTCCACACTCGCATGAATCAGCATCTCAATTTAATCCTCTCGCCTTGGAGACTGTTCTCCCCATCTCCCAATCCGGCTCCCTTTGGAAAACAGTGAGTCTTTTCCTTCACGTTAATGGAAGCTGGATCTTGTTACAGTGTGCACAGTCTGCTAATGATTTCTTGCAGGGGAGATCCTCCAGAGTATTTCCTAACTTCCTTTGATTTCAATGCGATTGAAGATACTAAATACTGTTTATGGTCAGAGTCCTTCCCCTTTTCCTTGTACATTTGTGGTAAACCATTAAAAGACACCCCTCAGATCCCCATGCACCTATATCTGTGGAGAGAAAAGGAACATTCAGCCATCAAGCTTTGCATGGCTGTTAAAACTGCCAGCAAAGGGGAACAAGCCGTGCCAGTTGTAGGATGTTTTTTGGGACATAGATCACTGTCCTTTAGGAAATGGAGTGAGACCACCAACTCATTTCAGAAAGGCTATCAGACTGCAATGACTTTCAGGGCCAGATTCTCAGCTGAGGTAAATCAGCAGAGCTCCACTGAGTTTAATTCGTTGGAGCTACACCAATTTGTACTCTCTGAGGATCTGGCCCTCCCACGTTCAGTAATCTGTTCAGGAGTTGAATTACTGACCTAAAGGCAAAAGCCTTCGTAAACCATTACTAGCCTTCCAAGCCATAGTATCCCACAGAAATGTAAGCATTTTTTTTGTTTGTTTGTTTTTTTTGGGTTGGAACCAACAGCACTCCTAAATGGCAAGGTCAGCAGAATAAGGTTACTGAGTGATGGTCATCTGTACGTGATGGTGAATAGTCAGAGCTAGGGGGAGGGAAAACATCTGCACTTTGAACCTGATTGTGCCAAAGAGCCCACCTGATTAAAAAATGGGATGAGGGAGAAGCATGCATTGAAAACCAGAGCAGCGCGTTTTGAGCGAACTTCCCCAGGCACAGGGTGAGTTCCTCTCTAAAGACGTCTTGCAAATGCGGAGATGTGATATGTAACATTCGGCTCAGGAATGTTATCTCCATTGTGGTAGTGCTTAGAGGGCTGGGCACTGAACAAAACACCCCACAAAAAGACAATCCTCGCCCTGAAGAGTTATAGTGATAGGAAGATTGGGTGGGGTGGTATTTGCAAAACAAACAGGCTTTTCCAAGTGGAATCCCCAAATCCTCTGTCTTCAGATCCAGAATATAAACTTCAGGGCCAAAACTCTGCCGATGTAGCTCCATTGACTTCAGAGGCGTTGTTTCAGCAGAGTTTGGCCCTGAATGTTTATGCTGTTGGTCTGGATCAGAAAAATGTGCACCTGCTAGTTGTGTGGTTCTGGTGGTAGGAAGTCATCCTGGGGATAGCATATTCCTTTTCCTCTTATGGTTTCACTTTGAAGTTTATCTTTTAAGGTTAACAACTTGCCTACCCCCTGCTTGACAATACAGGTATGTTAGTGAATTTTCTGATTTATTTTTCTACCAAACCATTGGAAGAAAAAAACCAACCCAATACTAATTGAAATTGCATTCCGTTCTAATTGAAAAGCTGTAGTTTTCTAGCTCACTGAAAATATTTCGTTCTGAATTTTTTGTTGGAAAACTCAGTGAAAAATTTCTGAGAAAAATCTCCATTTTGTTGGCAAGGTTTAATGGAAAAGACCCCGCCGCCCAGCGCGTTTTTCCCCCCTTCAGACCAGCTTTGCTGTTTCCTGTAATAGTGTTTTGTGTTTCTTCTCTTGCCTCCTACTCCCTCGAGAAGCCTAAGGTGTTTTTTTAGACTTCTAATCTGTCCTTCCCTGCATATATATAAATATGTACGTACATTTCTAGCATATAAGCCCAGCATATATTGCTGTTTCTGCATGTTTAATAGTTTTTTTCTCTATACTCAACTCATCCTTATTCTAGAAATGCACTGAAAACTCAATACAAAGAACATTTAAAAAAGAAAAAGACCATTAGCATTATCAGCATATTTAGTACAGCTCAGATTAAATCCCACTGGATGCAGAGCTAGACTTATTGAGATTTATCTTTGCATAGCTCAGTGGGTAACACTAGGAAGCACTGTGGCGCTGTATCTCTATGTTCAAGTCTGGCATGCTGTTGGCTTAGTTTTTTAATAAATCTCACTGTAGTTATTGTGCAGTGGTTGCCCTTAAAACCTTTCCTGTTCCCTGTTTGTTAGAGCCGAGCCAAACATTTTGGAAGAAAAATGGCTTTTTGGACAATACAGGTATGTTAGTGAATTTTCTGATTTATTTTTCTACCAAACCATTGGAAGAAAAAACCCCACCCAATACTAATGGAAATTGCATTCCATTCTAATTGAAAAGCTGTAGTTTTCTAGCTCACTGAAAATGTTTCGTTCTGAATTTTTTGTTGGAGAACTCAGTGAAAAATTTCTAAGAAAAATCTCCATGTTGTTGGCAAGGTTTAATGGAAAAGACCCCCCTGCCCAGCGCTTTTTTTCCCCTTCAGACCAGCTTTTCTGTTTCCTGTAATAGTGCAGGCAGGGCCATACTCTATTGTACACCTAGGGAACAGCTGCTCATACAGGTGATAAGAGGAAACTTAGGAGCTTTATGGCTTTATTGGCTTTATGGCACACTATCTCCACGGCTGAGTGCTTAATGCATGACATGCTGGGCCCTAGGTATGGTCCATCTTTCCTCTCTGCTGCTTACTTGCCTTTGAAGTGCAGTACATTTCAACCACTGTGGTATGCCTCACAGGAGAACTGCACCCTACTAGTTGACACAGTACCAGTGTCCCATGGTCATTGGGACCCATTAGGAATGCAGGCAAAGCCTCCACCCTGTTGCTTCCATTCCATCCCTCAGCCACTTCCAAGGTAGCATCTCAGTCCTCCACCCCTTCCTGCCCACACAACTGGGAGAAAGAAAATAGTGCTTCTGCTTCCTGCAGGTGGAATCAGAGGTGGAGCACAACTATCCTGGGCTTATATAGCCCTATTGTATGGAGTTTCTGCATGATTAAAATACTTAGTTTACACTGCTTGTGGGATTGTGCTTTCTCTCTCTCTCTCTCTCATGATCCCTCTCCTGGAGGTATCAGGAGGGGATGGTCAATATTATCATCTACTACTAAACCTCACGTCTCGGCCTTAGCTGTTGAATGATCCTTTATTTCTGATAATTGAGTCAGTCTCTAACCTCTGCAGCTGATTGATTCCAATTCCATTGTCATACCTTGCAGAGAAAGACTGTCTGTCTCTCCATTTGGGCCTTCATATGGTCTCCCATCACTGTGGTATCAGAGCAATGTCCATGAAAATAAACGCCAAAAACCCGGAGAGGCTGGCGTCTGCTTAGCTGCTCCATTTAACGGTTGTTCCTGCTTCATGTGGCTCTGTCTGAAAATGCTAGCAGCTTCCAGCTTCGGTCCATGCCAGCAACCTGGGGTGTGCTTATGGCTCTCAGGGAGTCCATGTTGATACCCTCCATATTTGCACTCTGTTTGCCTGAGGCCAGTCTGTCACAGCCTCTCTGTGTCAAAGCTTTTGCGGTGCTCGGATGCTGAAAATGAATGGAGCTCAGTTACTGCAGGTAGTCTCCTCTCTCTTCTAGGCCATGTGTGACAGGCTAGTTGCCAGGCTATTATTATGAATGCCAAGGATGATCCCTGGAGAACTGGGAGGAGTAGCCTATAAGAACGGTAGGGCACTATAAAAAATACCTGCCTGATATGGATGGCTACATCTGACTGAGATTTACCAAGCAGTGGAATATTGTAACAAGAAGCCTTAAAAGCCCTTCAGCCCTGCAGGAAAGGTGTGAGGAGGAGAAAAGGAGAGGCTTTTTTATAGGAGCTCAGTGTTAATCAATAGATTCACCCTGTTGCATTGGAAATCCCAGGACAAATGGAAATTAAGGGTGTGATGCTGCACGAGCTGAGGTCAGCAGGCCTCTGTGTTCTAGATCAGGACTAAGGCTCAGGGACAGGACTATCTATGGGTTCTTGTTACTTTACCATTAGCCATGCATGGTATGTAGAATTCAAATGCTCCCTAAAGGTGTCTGTATATACTTCCTCTCCACTTGGTGCACGCAGTGCGCTGGTGACCCCTTGTTTTGCCTGTCAGGCCTGTTGCCTTCGGATTGGCCAGTGTCAAACTCTGTTGCCTTGTACGATCCATGTAACACATGCTGACAGTTCAAAGTGAGCCACAGCATTGCCTGCGAGGCAGACTCTCCAACTCTGCAGCCAAGAAGGTTTCCGGTTGTCCTTAGCACTGACACAACAGCCTTATTTATCCATCACACTGTGAGAAATTAAACACACAGTTCAGCACAGTTGCAGCTTCCCCCGGGCTGAGCGGATAGACCTGCTTAGATACTTGCTACCAGACTTGATAGTACCAGTGAAATATTATTTATGCTGTTGCATGGTAAGTGTGAGAGTGTGTTAAACACTTTGATTTTATGGTTATAGGATCTTGAAATGCTTGTGAGTAGTAGCGAGGAGGTTACACTTCAACTGTGCAAGCACGTGTGAACTTGCAGACTAGCATCAGGAACTCTCCATTGCTCTCCATGTTACCCCTCTGCATTGCTGAGTGATATGCCCTCAGAAGCAACTCACCAAAGGGCTGAGGCTGGGCCAGAATAGTGCTGAGGTCCAATTGGCTGAGCTCTATCATCAGCTGGATTGATGCAGCATGGTCTGCTTTAAAGTCTCTGCAGCTGCTTTGCTGGGGCAAACAGAATGAGAGGCATTGTCCCTGACCCCAGTCCTGCACAAGAGCCAGAGTGAATCACAGCTCCTGCACATGGAGAAACACGGGAACTGTTCCCGTCCAGTGTCCTTGCGAGCATGTACCAGCCCTGTGTGGGTCACAGACTTCGATGTACAACAGTCAAGGGCTAATTATTATGGACATTTGGTCCACCAGGAGTTCATCCTTGTTCCTGTGCCATATATACACATCAACAGCACTCAGCAGGCATAGAACTTGCCCAGAAAAAACAATAGCCACCTATCTCCCCCTCTTGAGCTAGTGTGGAATCTGTTGTTCTTTTACCAAAGAACACAGGGGAACAGAGAAGTGACAGTTCAATGGTTGCAGCTTTATTCTGTCTAGTCACTTCATTTCCACCAGCGCAGAGTAGCTTTCCAACCCCTAATGGACTGAGCTAAGAGATCAGTTTGAAAGTAGCCAGATAGCATTCTTCATAACACTTCCCCACTCCAGCTCGAGAGTCCCACATTCTGGAGTATCATCAAAAATACTTCCAAAGGCCTGTAATACATTGTCTTGAACACTTGAACAAAGACACTACAGATTGAACATGACCTAAAATAGTACAGGGTCAGGGCAGACTAACTGAACCTTTAAATCTGTGAGTCTCAAACTTATTTGATCTCACCACCCGATTTGTGTCTGTAGTAGTTTATGCCTCCCAACCTGGCACACAAGTACCAATAAAAAAATCAACATGCAACTCTCACTAAATATTAAAAGCAAGAAGGCATCGATTCAAACAGAGCCAATGATCCATTGTAATACGAGCAAAAGCAAAACTGCAGTTGTGGTCGATGGTTACAATTAAATGTGCACATTGTGTCATAGCCGAGGGGTTAATGTACAGATGGCAACGACTCTGTATAATGCTTTGCAGGCGTAACAGAAATCCATCAAAATGCACAGCACCATCTAGCTGCATAGCGCCATCTGAGAACCTGACACATCTGGAGGAATCAGCTTTGCTGGTTATTCATTGCTGTGGGTAATATGCGCACAGTATGTTTCCCCCCACAAAACTTCTCATGCCTCCCCCCACAGAATACATTCCTGCAGCCCCCAAGGAGGCCTGCCTCCACAGTTTGAGAACCTCTGCTTTAAATCCTTAAATGTAGTAAAGGAATGGTTCTGCCCCCTCATTTACCTCACCCATTTTATGCATAATCTGTTTAATAGTCTCACAAATAGGCTGTTGTGCTTCAAAAACACTGAAATCTGTGAGTGCTCACGTGGTTAAAAGAACTGGATAGTAGCATAGTGCTTTGCGTTTCTAAGACCAGTGGGTCTTAGATTCACTTTGTCTGTGCTTTGATCCAGGACATCGGTATATTTTCTTTTGTTACACCTAGCGGCTGGGAAACTGGAATCTGGGAGAAAGGGAGTGATGACAGGTTCTTGATATTCCCCATCCTCCCTTACGTTCTGGTTTCACCCTTCAGACTCTGGTAAATCAGTCAGGGCTAGATTGTAACCATGCAGTCCAGCCTGAGCAGGGGGACGCATATAGGTGAGTTGCCCCAGGAGCTGGTTTGGAACCAACTCATGATGCTAAGAAGTATAATTCAGACCCCGCCTACCTTTTGCTCAGTGGGCGGAGTATGCTGCACCAGCCCTCTTTCTGGCACAGGCCCATGTTGGCTCAGCTGTGCTGGCTGACACATAGGGAGGATGGAATGAAGGCTCCACCCACCTGCACATGGCAGGGGTAGCAGTGTTCCAGTAGCTGCTCACTTCTGCACAGAACTTGACAATACAAGTATCAAATGCTGTAAGACACCTCCTTGCACCCCGGTAGTCTTCTGCACACATGTGCAACCAGCCAATAGCCTTTTCCAGGAAAGGTCTCCTCCCTGGACCTCATAACATCACTGCTCCCAGGGTTTTTTTTAACCTCACTTTGAATTAAAATGGCTTTTTTCCCCCCACATCTATCATCACAAACTTGTTCTCGGGTTTCAGCTCCTACTGTAGGCCTTGGTTTCTTCCCAGATATAGTTACCCTAATCATGTGACAGAGCTTCCAGTCTGGCATATAAATATCTTCCCATTAGGTGTTTGGCCAGTGTATAGTTTAAAGACATTCACAGGAAGTAACAGCTGGTAAATTTTCAGTGTCTTAGTCCTAAGCAGAACTAGACCAACAGAACATATTATACCGGTGCTTTCAACCTGCACTGGCTCCCCAGGCTGTAGTTCAATCCATTTTAGGATTCTAGTGCAGAGCTACAAAGACCTTAATGAGCCAGGCCAATATGTGAAGGGTCATTTCTTCTGAGATGTGCTGGGATTTTCCAGCCCACTGCAGAGGATGGAACCCTCCAGGGGTCCATTTGAGGATTCAGGAGACAGTCTTCTCACAGCACTCCCAAACCTCGGAAATGATCTCAAAAGGACATCAGGAAACATCCAATGCTAGCCAGCCCCAGGTCACGCTCCACCAAACCTTTTACAGATCACTATGGCAGAAGAAAATAAACTGCACCCTCAAAGATAGAAACTAAGCTGAGTAGAAGAATATAAAATTGACTCTCTTTTCCGAACAAATGTTCTTGTTTTTCCATACAAAACCTACTTATAAAGGTGAAAGGCTCTTTAGAAATGCTGACAGATAAATTAGACAGAACTATGTAGTATTGTTCAACAAAATAGCACAAACGGCACTAGGTACTGTCTCTATTTTGTTGCTTCTCAGAGCAACTTTGAGACTTTCTTACAAAGTATTTAGTTGCCTAATTAGAATTTGGATGGTGAAAAAGGCTGATAAAATACAGTAGGAGGGGAGTGGAGATATTCAACTAGTGTGCATTGATATGGCTGCATTGACTTCAGTGGAGTAATGCTGGCTTTCACAAGCACAGGATCTGGCCCTATATATTTTTAACTTGAGAAAAGTTCTTGAAGACTGAGATGTATATTGGGACCACTTATTTAGATATTAATTCCTTGGTATAACATGTCTCTCAAACTAATCACAAAACCTTAAGAGTGTTTGACTGAATTCTGGGGCTGATCTAACACTCACTGACGTCAAAGGAGAAAACTACCATTGACTTCAATGGACCTTAGATTGGACCCTACTTGAGGCTTTACAGTGCGGATAACTTCTTGTTTCGTGCGATATAATGGAAGAGCAAAATCCATACCCACTCGCTGCGATGGGGATGGTAGCGATATCCAGGGGTCTGCTGGTGTTACAAAAGCTTTTGTTTGTATGAGCTGATAACCTTTACAGTTATGAATTGGTTCTTCAGTATTCTATTCCATATCTAGCCATTAAGCAGGCTGTCTGGCTCAGGGTTTTGCACATACCATATCTGCATAGCTTGCATGAATTCTGATGCTGATACATCTCTGGAACGCTGGTTCTCATATCCTTCCGGAAGTATGTTTCCCTTTCCCTTGTGCAAGCAGGGGTTGCTAACAGGGAGTTTCACAAGGGAGTTCTCCAGGTGAAGGAGGACCAAATACAGCATCTGTGAGATAAGTGACTGTCTGTAGTGTGTGTGTGTTTGTGTTTGTGTTTGGGGGTTACTTGCTGTGTGCTGAGCTTGTGTTTGTCAGTCTGTTTGGTCGGTTGGTTGATTGAAGCACCGTGTGCTGTGGCTGGCAGTTGGAGGCCGTGAGCTTCAAAGGAAGGTTTGAAAGCTCAAAGCCTCTGGTAATTGGCTGAGCCTTAATCAGTGGGTGGGGCATTCACTCAGGCCAGGGCTTTATAAAGCCGTGCACACAAGTGACCAGGGAGCTTTGCAACTAGGGGCTGCTAACAGGGAGTTTCACAAGGGAGTTTGGGAAGAGAGCGGGGGTCCCCTGTCGGTCCTATCTGTTCCCCTGTCGTCCCCTTAAAACCTATAATCCAAGCCACATTTCAAAACCTCTGTCTTTAAACCACCCTTCCATTAACTAGGAGACAATGCAGGCAGAAGCCCAGCAGCAGAGTGGGGGCTATCCAGTTTATTCCACTGAGTGTAGCATGTATGATTACCTACCTGCCCTGTGGGCGAGTGGCGTATGTGTGCATTCGGTGCAAGGAGCTGCTGGCCCTCAGAGACCATGTACGGACTTTGGAGGCCAGGGTGATGGAACTGGAGGAGCTAAGAAAGGCAGAGAGGTATGCTGATGAGGCTTTCTGGGACACTGTAGAATTTTCCCACCTCCGCTCATACAGCCTCTGCGCTGTTGAGGATGAAGAAAGGCCCAGGAAAGCAGGGCAGTCAATGGGAGCAGAGGGAAACCTTCCCATAGTTGGGACCCTCCTTCCAGATGGTGCTGGGGTTGCCTCTCGCACTGATGTTACCTCTCCAGGGGAGGGAACCCCAGTTTCTAGGAAAAGGCAGGTGTTAGTAATGGGAGATTCGATCATTAGAAACATAGATAGCTGAATTTGTGATGACCGAGAGAACCGTATGGTGACTTGCCTGCCTGGTGCGAAGGTTGCGGATCTCTTGAGGCATCTAGACAGACTTATGTGTAGTGCTGGGGAGGAGCCAGTAGTCATGGTACATGTAGGTACCAATGACATAGGGAAGGGTAGGAGAGATGTCCTGGAAGCCAAATTTAGGCTGCTAGGGAAGAGACTGAAATCCAGGACCTCTATGGT
This sequence comes from Gopherus flavomarginatus, assembly GCF_025201925.1. Taxonomy (NCBI): domain Eukaryota; kingdom Metazoa; phylum Chordata; order Testudines; family Testudinidae; genus Gopherus; species Gopherus flavomarginatus. The sequence continues at coordinate 16,282,440 of NC_066626.1, read as the reverse complement.
GGCATTCTCAGAAATGCTCCCAGTTCCACATGCAGGGCCAGGTAGGCAGGCAGAGCTTCAGAGTCTCAATGCGTGAATGAGACGATGGTGTAGAGAGGAGGGGTTTACGTTCATTAGGAACTAGGGAAACTTCTGGGATGGGGGAGCCTATACAGGAGAGATGGGCTCCACTTAAACCAAAGTGGAACCAGACTGCTGGCACTAAACATTAAAAAGGTTGTAGAGCAGTTTTTAAACTAGGAGATGGGGGAAAGCCGACTGCTGCAGAGGAGCATGTGGATCGGACACAGACTTCTCTTAGGGGAGAGTCTGATGATAGAGAATCTCCAGGTTATAGTCAGGAGCAGAGGACGGAAGAGGATAATGTAAAGGCCGGATCAGGTGATAAACAGTCACATAAAAAAGAATTTGGCACATCAGAAAAGGGCAGACAAATAAACAGGGACAAGTTTTTAAAGTGCTTGTACACAAATGCTAGAAGTCTAAATAATAAGATGGGTGAACTAGAGTGCCTTATGATAAAGGAGGATATTGATATAATAGGCATCACAGAAACCTGGTGGACTGAGAGCAATCAATGGGACACAATCGTTCCGGGGTACAAAATATATCGGAAGGACAGAACAGGTTGTGCAGGGGGAGGAGTGACACTATATGTGAAAGAAAATGTAGATTCAAATGAAGTAAAAATCTTAAGCGAATCCACATGTTCCATAGAATCTCTATGGATAGAAATTTCATGCTCTAATAAAAATATAACATTAGGGATCTATTATCGACCACCTGACCAGGACAGTAATAGTGATGATGAAATGCTGAGGGAAATTAGAGAGGCTATCAAAATTAAGAACCCAATAATAGTGGGGGATTTCAATTATCCCCATATTGACTGGGAACATTTCACTTCAGGACGAAATGCAGAGATAAAATTTCTCGATACTTTAAATGACTGCTTCATGGAGGAGCTGGTACGGGAACCCACAAGAGGAGAGGCAAGTCTCCTGAGTGGAGCGCAGGAGCTGGTCCAAGAGGTAACTATAGCAGGACCGCTTGGAAATAGTGACCATAATACAATAGCATTCAACATCCCTGTGGGGGGAAGAACACCTCGACAGCCCAACACTGTGGCATTTAATTTCAAAAGGGGGAACTATACAAAAATGAGGGGATTAGTTAAACAAAAGTTAAAAGGTACAGTGACTAAAGTGAAATCCCTGCAAGTTGCATGGGCCCTTTTTAAAGCCACCGTAATAGAGGCCCAACTTCAACGTATACCCCAAATTAAGAAACACAGTAAAAGAACTGAAAAAGAGCCACTGTGGCTTAACAACCATGTAAAAGAAGCAGGGAGAGATAAAAAAGCTTCCTTTAAAAAGTGGAAGTCAAATCCTAGTGAGGCAAATAGAAAGAAGCACAAACACTGCCAACTTAAGTGCAAGAGTGTAATAAGAAAAGCCAAAGAGGAGTTTGAAGAACGGCTAGCCAAAAACTCCAAAGGTAATAACAAAATGTTTTCTAAGTACATCAGAAGCAGGAAGCCTGCTAAACAACCAGTGGGGCCCCTTGACGATCAAAATACAAAAGGAGCGCTTAAAGACAATAAAGTTATTGCGGAGAAACTAAATGGATTCTTTGCTTCAGTCTTCATGGCTGAGGATGTTAGGGAGATTCCCAAACCTGAGCTGGCTTTTATAGGTGAAAAATCTGAGGAACTGTCACAGATTGAAGTGTCACTAGAGGAGGTTTTGGAATTAATTGATAAACTCAACATTAACAAGTCACAGGGACCAGAAGGCATTCACCCAAGAGTCCTGAAAGAACGCAAATGTGAAGGTGCGGAACTATTAACTAAAGTCTGTAACCTGTCCTTTAAATCGGCTTCGGTACCCAATGACTGGAAGTTAGCTAATGTAAAGCCAATATTTAAAAAGGGCTCTAGAGGTGATCCCGGCAGTTACAGACTGGTAAGTCGAACGTCGGTACCGGGCAAATTAGTCGAGACAATAGTTAAACATAAAATTGTCAGACGCACAGAAAAACATAAACTGTTGAGCAATAGTCAACATGGTTTCTGTAAAGGGAAATCGTGTCTTACTAATCTATTAGAGTTCTTTGAAGGGGTCCACATGTTTGTTGACAAGGGGGATCCAGTGGACATAGTGTACTTAGATTTCCAGAAAGCCTTTGACAAGGTCCCTCACCAAAGGTTTTTACATAAAGTAAGCTGTCATGGGATAAAAGGGAAGGTTCTTTCATGGATTGAGAACTGGTTAAAAGACAGGGAACAAAGGGTAGGAATTAATGGTAAATTCTCAGAATGGAGAGGGGTAACTAGTGGTGTTCCTCAAGTGTCAGTCCTAGGACCAATCCTATTCAATTTATTCATAAAGGATCTGGAGAAAGGGATAAACAGTGAGGTGGCAAAATTTGCAGATGATACTAAACTACTCAAGATAGTTAAGACCAAAGCAGATTGTGTGAAGAACTTCAAAAAGATCTCACAAAACTAAGTGATTGGGCAACAAAATGGCAAATGAAATTTAATGTGGATAAATGTAAAGTAATGCACATTGGAAAAAATAACCTCAACTATACATACAATATAATGGGGGCTAATTTAGCTACAATGAGTCAGGAAAAAGATCTTGGAGTCATCGTGGGTAGTTCTCTGAAGATGTCCACGCAGTGTGCAGAGGCGGTCAAAAAAGCAAACAGGATGTTAGGAATCATTAAAAAGGGGATAGAGAATAAGACTGAGACTATATTATTGCCCTTATAGAAATCCATGGTACGCCCACATCTCAAATACTGTGTACAGATGTGGTCTCCTCACCTCAAAAAAGAAATTCTAGCATTAGAAAGGTTCAGAAAAGGGCAACTAAAATGATTAGAGATTTGGAGAAGGTCCCATACGAGGAAAGATTAAAGAGGCTAGGACTCTTCAGCTTGGAAAAGAGGAGACTAAGGGGGGGATATGATAGCGGTATATAAAATCATGAGTGATTTAGAGAAAGTGGATAAGGAAAAGTTATTTACTTATTCCCATACTACAAGAACTAGGGGTCACCAAATGAAATTAATAGGCAGCAGGTTTAAAACAAATAAAAGGAAGTTCTTCTTCATGCAGCGCACAGTCAACTTGTGGAACTCCTTACCTGAGGAGGTTGTGAAGGCTAGGACTATAACAATGTTTAAAACGGAACTGGCTAAATTCATGGTGGCTAAGTCCATAAATGGCTATTAGCCAGGATGAGTAAAGAATGGTGTCCCCAGACTCTGTTCGTTAGAGGATGGAGATGGATGGCAGGAGAGAGATCACTTGATCATTGCCTGTTAGCTTCTCTCCCTCTGGCGCACGTGGCGTTGGCCACTGTTGGTAGACAGATACTGGGCTAGATGGACCTTTGGTCTGGCCCGGAACGGCCGTTCTTATGGTCTTATGTTCTGAAAGTTTAGTCTTTCTGCAAAAATAAGACCTTCTCTCCTGAATAATTTCATTTACTTTTGGCCATCCATTTACTGTAAGGAGTAGAACTTTAGCTAACAATTTACCTATTAGTGTAGAAAACTAGCTTGTCAATAGTAAGTTGCACTTTTCTTTGGGGAGTGAACCCCTGAATTCGACAGTCTTTGTACAACCTTTCTAAATGAGCATTCAAGGTCCACAAATTAATGTCATTTCACTAGCAAAATGTAGGTTGATTAATCTCTTTTGCTAGCTAAATAACATTCAAATGGAAAAAACAAGGCATTTAGTAATAATCTGGTCTCTTGCATGTCTTCCACAGGTGCCCTGAATTGAGTGTTTTGATGCATTGCCAAAGACTTACAGTAATCGTATCAAGGAGTTTTTTTATGCCAATCCCAGCCCTCTTGTCAGAACAGATCTACACTGATCTCCAGTGTGAAGTATTAATAACGTTTATATAATGCACAGTTTTAAAAACCTTTCTTAGTGAATACTCTCAAATGCTTCAAAGACAGCTTGTAAATCAAGCAGTGGAAAATGTGTTAAATATAGACACATCAGGTTTGATCCTCAGCTGGTGTAAATAGAGTTAGCTCTGTTAAAGTAAAGGGAGTTGTCTCAATGTACATCTGCTGAGAATCTGACCCATTATTCCTTTCTGTTTGGCAGTATCATCCTCCTGGCTGTTACCATTCCAGTTTTGTTCACTTAGGGCCTGATACTGAACTCAATGGGAGTCTTCCAAATGACCTTTTCCAATGGCCTTTGAATCAGAACTACACATTCGTTCTTTGTGGTCTATGGCCCAGGCTCGTATTTCATAAAGTTGTCATTTGGTACCTTCCAAAGTTTTGTGGACTCTGCTTCTTCTTAGTATATGTGCAATGTGCCCTCAGGTGGCACGTGACCAGGATTCATCGTGCTGAGTACTGACGGGGAACCCAACATAAACACTGATCCATGCTTGCCCCGTGGACCCTGCTGAGCATGATACATGGTTCACAAATGATGCCTGTTGTTTGCTCCAGTGTTGCCCGGCTTGTTGATAAGCTCTTTACCTCCTTTTATAAAATAGGATCCCCTAGAGGTTCAGGTGACTAGCTCGGTTATTGTGATCCTAGCTTACGCAGTTGTACTCCCCAAAGCTGAAATGCTCCTGTTTATTTGAGTAAACGAGACACATAGAAAAGGTGATTAAATGGTTTTAAAAAACTAGGAGTCAGAAGATCGATCTAGGTACTAATCCTGACTCTGCCATGCAGATGCATTTTTAAAAGTGCTCATAATCCAGCTGCTTCCATTCTTCACAATGAGAGCTGCTGAGGTGCTGAGTGCCTTGAAAATCTGACTCTAACCCTGGTTGCTGAGCACTTGGAAATCTGCCCCCCCCCAACCATCCTGTGTCTAAGTTTCACCAGCTGTAAAATGCAGCTAACAACATTTGCCCATCTGTGTAAAGCATTGAGAGATTGTTTGCTATATAAATGCAAATTATTAATTATTATTTAGTCAGACTATCATCATTAATAAGGAACTTCCCAGCAGATGGGGAAATTATATGCAGCATGTATTTTGAAGGCATGGATATTTTTGCAAGCTTCCTTTACACCAGTATCGCTGCCCTGACACTAGATGTGGGAGTTAAGGAATAGATTCCAAACAAACATTGGAAACCATATACGCTTACAGTTAAAAGAACTGAATATATCTGTGAAATGACCTTTCCAGGCTACTGAGTATAAAATGTTGAGGTCATTCATGAAACAAATAGTTGCAATCCAGGGAGATCGGAGTGTTTGAAAATGCGCCTCCAAGAGCCAAATGACCTTTACTGTTTCTCACTAAATTTAAAATGCTCTCATGAGTCCTGATAATACAGTTAGTGAGAGAGGCTGATTCAGGGGAGGTTAGCGCATTTAGATTTAGGGCACTTGCCAAAACTCATTGCATTAACCAAGGATTTTGAAGTGAAAGGCTCCCTGTGGAAAATTTCATCTGTAGAGCAGAGATGCTACCCCAGGGGAAACCAAGGCCCCAGTTGAGGAAAACACTTAAGCACATGCTTAACTGTGTGTGGTTAAGTCCCATTCACTTCAATGGGATTTATACCTGAGATGGAAGTTGGGCATGTGTGGCCCTGAATAAGGATACCTTCCAGAAACAGGGCCTAAAACATGAGCCCGAGCCCACCCATCTTGATGCCAATGGCAAATCTCCATGCTATGGCAGGTCTCCAGATGGAGGGGGTGATCGGGCTCAGATCAGATAAAAAAAACTTGACTGAAACATTTTACTAAACTTCCTGGTTCAAGTTGAGTAATTTCTCCCCTCCCCGTGCACTTTCGGGTTTGGATCATTTGAAGTGCTGAGATGCCATGGGAGAGGTTACTGCTGAAGTGCTCCTGGCCTAATGGGAAGCAGGAAGTATCACATGAGAGTCTAGTTTAGCTGACCCCTATGGGTCTGTGCAGAGAAGCATCTGAAAGCTTGGATCTGAAGCAAACCTTTGAGGGTCACCCAACTGGTCTAGCAGGGCAATGTCCATGGTCACTCAACCTCTCCATTGTAGCACCATAGCCAACAGTGAAATGAGGATCGTAACTTACCCACTTCAAACTCTTTGGTGCTAGATAAACTCTACGGAACAATGTTATTAGGAAAGGATCTAGACACAAGGCTCCAGCCTACTTTCTGGACTTAATTGCTTATGCTGGCATGTCACCCATAAGCTGTTGACTCAGAATAGCTTGTTCCCATTTCAGAGGATGGGTAGCAACTGGAGGGAATAAATATGAAGTGTGCGTTAGAAACACCTATGCCTATTTCTTAGAACTGAAAGGGACCTTGAAAGGGCATTGAGTCCAGCCCCCTGCTTTCACTAGCAGGACCAAGTACTGATTTTTGCCCCAAATACCTAAAGGGCCCCCTCAAGGATTGAACGCACAACCCTGGGTTTAGTAGGCCAATGCTCAAACCACTCAGCTATCCCTCCCTCCTTGTAACTATAGTCTGCTGTAATGGTTGTGTTATTCTAGAAAGACTAGCGAAGTGAGAGGCACAAGGTCCTGAGAAGCCTGCAAAACCACTGGTCTCTTGGCAAATGTCTCGACACTGCAACAAGAGAGCCTTTAATGTGACAACTGGGCCTCAACTGCATCTCCAGCTCTGCATGAATAGACATTATCAGCTTCCTCACTTGGGCATGGTTGGATGGAGCATGCAGCACAAGTGAGGTGATGTCACTTCTGAAAGAACTCAAAAGCAAGTGCCAAGGAAGTGGAGAGGGGGAGAACAGGGAGAAATTTCCATTTAATTGCTGTAATTTTATTAAATAACATTTGAATAATTGTTAGGTTTCTTTTCATTGGAATGTGGAAGATTTAATGCCCAGGCTTTTTTTAATGTTAAAATGAAATATAATTGTAATGTTTTCTGGATTTTGGCACTGGTGGCCTCATTACATGTGAGAGAGAGAGAGAGGAAGTGGAGAAAATAATAGAAAGTAAGTTCCAGCACATGCTTAGGGATGACAATGTTAGCTGGTTTCTCTGAGAGATGAGAATACGTCGGGATGTATGAGTTCCAAGCCTAAGAAATAACAGTCAGAGAACACTACTGCAAATGAGAACACGGAGTCAGATTCTCGGCCGGTGTAAATCTGCTGCGATCCTTTGAAATCAGTGGAACTGTGCCAGTAGACCAGCTGAGAATCTGGCCCTGTCTTTGTAAGGATATGCAGCAAGCGCAGGGAGGGAACACTTTCCAGCATCACCCTGCCAACATGCCTTCAAATCTGACCTGGAGGGCCCACCTACTTGCAGAGGGAAATAACATTGTTGTAGGGGACTGCGGAAGACTGTGTCACGGCCTAGCTAGGGTATTTCCGCTTTCTCGGCGGCCTTGTGGAAAGCCCCTGCTTGCTAAGTGGCCGGTCTTTGTAGGACACGGCATGCCAGTTATAACTTGCTTTTAACTGGTTGAAACTAGCTTGTATGGCCTCAGGCCAAAGGGCGTACACCACCCATGGACAGTCCCTGGCCTTTGGCCAAGGGGCGGACATAGCCTGTGGGAAGTCCCTTTTTGCGTATGTATGAGTTGCTTTTGTATTGTGTCTATATAGCTGTATGCTCCCGGTCCCGCCTTTGGACTCCGACCCAGGCCGAGCTGAGCTTTGGTGCTGGGTTCCCCGCCAAAGTGACAGCAACTCCCGGGGTCCCCGTTGCGAATGTGTCACTTTACCTTCATTAAAGCCAAATAACTCACAGTGTGTGTGGGCCTCGTTCTTGCAGAGCATCCAAGCACGTTACATTTGGCGCAGCGAGCAGGGTGCTCTGGAAGACAATGCCACTTTGGCTGAAGGTAGGGGAAGTAGGGAAGCAGCCGCTGTCCGTACAGTGCATACCCAGGTGGCCCCAGACGGAACGCTGGGGGCCGGTAGTGCGGGTTCTGGCAGGGTGGACTGCCCCTGCCGAGTGGCCGGAATTCTGGCAGGTGGCCGGAGTGACTCCCGCACAGCTGACGGAGGCCTTACAGCGGGTGCGGGTGAACCGGCGTTCTGGGACGGAACGGCGAGCGATGGGGGAGCTCGGATGGCTCTTCCTAACCGCCCTCCAGGATGAGGAGGTGCTCCTCTTACAGTGGGCCCTGGAAGTCTATCGCCGAAGGGGGGATTGTGAAAGCTGGCTGACCCCCCCAATAGATTACAAGCGGCCAGTAGGTCAGAGGGTGAGTGCTGCTCATGGACACAGTAGCCTGTACTTTTACACTATCTCTTTTCCTCTGCATTTTTTCCTTATCCCTGTCAGGCTGTTAATTGGCTCTCAGCTAGGCAGACCCGATATTTCGGTAATAGTTTCTGGCTACTCCAGACAGGACTCTCCTAGCTCGGGCATTGGACTCCAGATGGCTGCGGCGAACTAGGAGCGGCGCCACTGGGGTGCTTAACCCCTCTTCCTCACTTCCCCGCAGCCCCTGGGGTTCGTGCTCCAATAAGGTGAGCCCTAATAGGATAAGGAAATACTCTCTGGTTCTGGTTAGAGGCGGGCCTCTTATCTGGTTTTGATTTTGTTTTGTCTAACCGGTTACTGTTGTTTTTCTGCTTTGTATACATTTGGGCATTAGGAATGTGGGCGGAACTGAACCTCTCTTTCGTAATTCCTCGGAGTGGAAGCCATGCGTGCGAGGAAGCTCTGAGGTCGAATTGAGATCCTTCTGTCCTGTCCCCTGTAGCGGTCGGTGTAACAGAAGTGGGAAAACCTGGATTAGACTGTAATTCCCTCTGTTCTCTGTGTAATTCTTTTTTGTTTAAGTATCAGCAAACAGATGGGTGGGTCTTATGTGAGGAATTATGTTTTGTGTTTTATGTTTTGTCTTGTGGCGTTTGTCTTGTGGCCGGCATTCTGTTTAGTGTTTTTATGGAATGGTCTGGTTTGGAATCAGGCAGAAGGGTTAAATTGAATGAACTCCTCAAAGTGGGTGTGCTTATCCTGGCTTGTTGTTCCAAAGCTCTGTAAAAGGTTATTTTAGTAAAAGAATATGTGTGGCATATATTAAATAATAAGACTAATGTACTATATAATGGAAATGTTTATGTGCTTGTTGTTTAAAAAAGGTGTGTAAGTAAAAAGTAAAAGTTTCCTTTGTAAAATAAAAAAAAGCCAAAAATAAAAAGAAACAAAATAAGTTAACTAAAAAGAAAAAATAATAGCTAGCAGGCTAAAGATAAGACACTGGCTCCACTCAAGGACACGGCTCACAGCTACGACTTGGCTAATAACCAAGAAAAGGGCGGGGGTGCGAATGTGCCCAAGCAGCTATGAGATCTGCAAAACACTGCCAGGCACTAATGAGATGTGTTAGGTTTCTTTTCTCACAGGTAAAGAAGCGCTACCCAAAGACCCCTCCCCCTCGGGAGGATTCTCCTATTAATGATTAGCATATTTCTTCTTCCAGCTCCACTGTGCCTTCTGGATAGCAGGGGAAAAGTACAAGGTAAAGTGCTAGTAACCCCTCCCTTGTCCACTGACAGATCTACTGTGCCTTTAAATTTTTCTAGAAGCAGCAAAACCATTACAGGGTGATGTGCTGGTAACCTCTCCCCTGTAGGATGCTAAACCATAATTGTTTTGGGAAAGAAAAAGGAACACTCACTCCACTAACATTGCCAAAGTCCAAAAATTCCTGACTAAAAAGAACATTAAAAACTAACCCTGGTAAAAAAACAAAAAATTATACACTGGCAAAAAAAAATTCGTAAAACCCATGCTTAAAAATGTGGTATTAATTAAATGTTGGGGTTTGTTCTACAGCGCCCCATGTTTTAAATAAATCCTTTAGTATGTATTGCTCTCCCTAATTGGATTTAAAATAACAGGCACCACAGGCACCTTGTTGCCCCTGCCATCTCCCTTGTTACCCTGTAATATACCCCCTCCTAGGCTATTAATGTTAATGTCTTTTAAAAATAACAAAAATAAATAAATAACAAATGTAAAAGAGTACTACACAAAAAAAGATGGTATTAAATATCACTAAGGCTGGAAAGGCATTGCAGTGGGATCTAGTATGTTTAGAAATCCAGGATTTCCTAAATGACCAGCTAATGGCCATTCGGAGTAATCTTGAGCACCGAACTTGGCCCACTGCCCTTACAGACACACCAGGAGTACCATCTGATCTGTGGTCATAAAAACATACTTGGACACTTTCTGGGTGGAAGTGTGAATATTCACAGTGCTCCTTCCAAGCATTTGGACCAGTTTGGGGGTGTGTGCGCTTCCACATACCGAATCCTGACAGGTCCATAGGGAGGATGCATGTGGGACTGGATTATTCACCAAGACATCTGGGAAATTAGACCACCTGGTATACCTAATTAATTTTTAGTCAGTGCCCCAATCCCGTAGTTGTCAGACAAATAGGATTTCATTCTTTTGTCCGTGCACTCATTTTTGAGTAGGGGGGGGGCTTGTACTCGCATTGGAAAAAAAAATGCTCTTTTTATGTCAATTATTTTGGCTTAATTAAATAGGATTTACAGGCTATTAAGAATGCTGCTGCTGTTTGCTATGCTGTATTTTTTGATCACACCTTTAATTTTGAGGACCCTCTCCCAGTCCTTGGGTCATGGTCACTGACGTCGCTCAAGAAAGCGAAGGGGGGGGGGAGAATGTAGGGTACTGCGGAAGACTGTGTCACGGCCTAGCTAGGGTATTTCTGCTTTCTCGGCGGCCTTGTGGAAAGCCCCTGCTTGCTAAGTGGCCGGTCTTTGTAGGACACGGCATGCCAGTTATAACTTGCTTTTAACTGGTTGAAACTAGCTTGTATGGCCTTAGGCCAAAGGGTGTACACTGCCCATGGACAGTCCCTGGCCTTTGGCCAAGGGGCGGACATAGCCTGTGGGAAGTCCCTTTTTGCATATGTATGAGTTGCTTTTGTATTGTGTCTATATAGCTGTATGCTCCCGGTCCCGCCTTTGGACTCCGACCCAGGCCGAGCTGAGCTTCGGTGCTGGGTTCCCCGCCAAAGTGACAGCAACTCCCGGGGTCCTTGTTGTGAATGTGTCACTTTACCTTCATTAAAGCCAAATAACTCACAGTATGTGGGGGCCTCGTTCTTGCAGAGCATCCAAGCACGTTACAATTGTTTTTAGGAACCAAGTATGGAATAAACATTAAGCTAACAGGGCTGCCAGATGGCACCACTTGTTATAATGGTTTCTGTAATAGTTACACCTTCACAGAACCCAGACTGAGGCCTTGGTTTCACCACTTTAGTTAAACTGGTGCAAAAGGCTGTGAGAACACTCTTATTTGGTTTGAGAGTGTCATATCGAGCTCTAGCATAAACCTAATCAATTTACGTTAAATTGAAATAAACCAGGTTTAAACAGATACAGGAGTGTCCACACACTCCACCAAGGAGGCATTGGTTTAACTCAATTCATTTACCCGCTCACTTTTAGTTAAACCAGCACAGCATTGTGTGGCTGAGCGCCACCAACTAATTTCAGCTACAGAGGACACCATTTTAATGTTAGGTGCCCCAAGTTCCTTCAGAGGAAGGCACTAAGTAATGTCCCTGCATGCAAAGAGCGAGAGATGGATACAGAGCTGGCAATGGCACAGCCAGGTGACCAGAAAGATGATCTGCAGGTGATAAGTGAGGTGTGAGATTTCTACACTCTTAGAAAACAGCTCCAGGAAACAATTGTTTTGTTTGCCTGTGGCGTGTTTTGAAGCATCATGGGGAACTGCTCAATACGAGTTAGTTCTGCTGTGGCATGAAGGACACAGCTTTCACTTATCTTGGGCCCTACCGCAAGGGCTCGGGGTGGGGGTAGTTATTTACTTTCCTTTTACCCTCCTCTTTTTTTGCCCCCCCCGAGTCTGTCTTCCTTCCTTTACTGAGTCTTCACTCCATGCTACTCCTCCACCCACAATCCCAACTATAAAAAGACAGTGAAAGCTGATGGATAGAACACTGGAGTGGGGTTCAGGAGCCCTGGACTCTAGTCCCATCTTTGCCACTGCCTTCCTGTGTGAGCTTAGGCAAGTCTCTTCAGGCTAGATCTACAAGTGGGATTAGACACTGCAATACCTAACTCTTTGGCACTACCCTGGGGCGATAGAGGCAGAAGGCCTAGTTTGAGAATCCTGCTGCTGTTTAGGCATGAGTTAGGGCTTAGAGTGCCTGTGAACTGTGAGGGAGTGTCAGGGCTGAGGCTTTTGCCTAGGAGATTTAGGCACCTGCAGGTGAGCTGTAGTTTTGAGGATGTCAATGGCACCTAAATATTGAACTTAGGTGCCTAAAAAGGTAGCTAGGCACCCAAGTCTATTTGTGGATCTAGCTCTTGGCCTCTATTGGCCCTCAATCCCTTAGTCTTTACTTAGACGATTGGAAAGTTTTCAGGCTAGGACTTTCTTTCGCTGTGGCTGTTCAGCACCTAGCACAATGGGACTGATATCAGTGGGGCCCTCTAGGTGCTACGATAACACAGGTATTAATTCTGACCACCGTTCTCCTAACAATCTATGGTCAACTGCAGTGACCTGGCACTAGAAGCACTGCAGCTTCATTGGTAAAACCTGCAAAAATTCCTGCACAATCAGCGCTGCTGTCTATCCTGTCCCCTCCACACACACACACACCTTGAACTAGTGTGTCAATACTTTTATTATACAATTCTTCACCGTATACGATCTCTGAATTAGCCCATAAAGATGACTACCACGGGAGCACAAATTTCTATTCCATATAGAATGAGAATTTGGTTATGTGTGAGAATTAAAGCTGCGATGACTTCAGAATGCTTGGTTATTATACACATGCACTCTCTGTCTTTCACTGTATTGCTGGGAAAACAACAGGGAGGTCAACTGATTTACTTAAGGACCTCCATGCAGTTACATTCCTTTTGTGCAAGTATAATGCTTGCAGATAGTGCTACAAAATACTATGTTATATCCAGCTCACTGACTGCTAAAATTCACTGGATCAGAGCTAATAAACAGTCATTTGTAACCTGAATAGCTAGCCTTACTTTGAGGATGAATTTTAAGGAGGTGGGTTGTTGTAGTGTAATTCCTCATCCATTGCATTCTGGCATCTTTTCACTCCCCGGCACTGGATTACAGAAGGCACACCTGCTGGCCAAGGTAGATTAGGAGTTCTGCTTAGTGCTGCGGCTCACATCCAGTGATAGGGCTATTTGTACAGAAGACACATGGTTCTGAGCACTGGTATTTAGAAGCTTGTGCCTGACCAGGTTCTGCACAAAACTTCCTCGCCTGTTGTAGGCCCATTGTAGTCAGTCTGTGTAGTAGCTGGCTATTACAGGACTGGTCTCGAAAACAGATGTCAGCATAGGTGTCGATAGGGTGTTCAAGACTATGTGGCATAATTCATGGGTGTTGCAGGCCCAGTACCAGTTGTTGTGTACTGCAAGTGGCTTCTTCTGTGGTGCTTGTTTAGCACTGAGACCCTATCACGGAATGCCTGACAGTAAAATCCCTAATGAACTATATGAAGCCTCTTGCAATTTGAGGGAAGGATCGCTTCATTTTTATGTTATGTATTTATTTATTATTGGGGAGGGAGAGAGGGAGCAGTTGAGGCTGTGACTCAGGAAGGCCACGTAGTGTGTTTTCTGAAGATGGACAAACTCTGAAGTTGTCTTTTCTCCTCTGGAATTTCATTCTAAGGCCAGAGCCCCTCAGCTGTGAATGGTTTGTCCCAGCCCACATATGCTTTGTTCCGGGCTGTGTGACTTGTATAAACGTAGCAGTGCACAACTGGTTTGGCCATTTGCAGATTGTGCTCTACTGCAGGTGGAGGGGCCTCATCCATTAATGGAGAGATTCCCCGTGACTTGAATGAATCGGTCGATCAGGCTTATTGGCCACTCTCACCCCACGGAAGCATCCTTGACAGACTCGCCGGGGGTACGCTGTGCCAGAGAGTACATGGCTAGTTAGACAGGAAGTTGTCATGTGGTTAAAAAGAAAAGTTGGGTATTTTGCATTCGTATTTACCCTTCAGGGCAAAAAATGGTAGGTACCTGTATCAACCTTCTGCTGGGCAAAGCCTTCCTCTCCCTCTCTGAGCAGAGAAGCCCCCTGTGCAACAGAAACACCATCATTCCCCCCACAGGGGCTGAGGCTGCGCAGAAGCCGTGCAGCGGAGCTTCTGCCCTCCTTGTGCCAGCCCAGGAGTAAAGCACCACAGCAGCAGCCGAGCACAGCATTGCATAAAGGGTTTGTGCTTGTGGGGATTGACTGGTCTGGGGGAGGGGTGGGGCTTGTGCTGCCCTCATTATGGTTTGTTTTGTGTGGTGCTGCCATATGCTAGATCCTGTCCTTGCGCTGAGGCTATGAGCCTGCCCCAAAGCCCATTGTAGTCAATGGGCGTCTTCCCATTGCCTTGAATGAGCCTTGGATCTGTCTCTAACGCAGTCTCAGTCAGAGGTGGGCAAAGTACATCCCATGGGCCACATCCGGCCCGCGGGGCTGTCCTGCCTGGCTCTTGAGCTCCCGGCCAGGAAGGCTAGCCCCAGACCCCTCCCCTGCTGTCCCCCCCTCTCCTGCACCCTCAGCTCGCCGTGCCACCAGCGCTCTGGGCTGCAGGGCTGCGAGCTCCTGCTGGGCAGGGCAACTCCCAGGCCTGGAGCTCTGAGTGGCGTGGTAAGGGTGCAGGGTTGGGTAAGTGGCAGAGGGTGCCAGGGGGCAGGGAGCAGGTGGTGGTTGGATAGGCTTGGGAGTCCGGGGGGGGGGCCTGTCAGGAGGTGGGGGTATGGCTAGGGGTCAGGGCAGTCATGGGACAGGGAGCTGGAGGATTGGCTAAGGGGCGGGGATCCCAGGGGGTTGGTTAGGGGCTGGGAGTCCCATGAGGGGGTAGTCAGGGAACAAGAAGTGGGGTGGGGGGCGTTGGATGGATTGGGAGCTCTGAGGGGGCCAGTCAGGGGGTGGATAGGTGACAGGGGCCAGGCTGTTTGGGGAGGCACAGCCTTCCCTACCAGGCCCTTCATACAGTTTCGGAACCCCAGTGTGGCCCTCGGGCCAAAAAGTTTGCCCACCCTTGGTCTAAGTGTTATAGTACTGAGTGTGCTGATGTCCTGTATCCTGGGACATGTGAATCCATCCCCTTGGACAAATGCAGAGATCCTACAGGCAGAGCACATTTACTCAGGATTCCCACAGGAGTGTTGGGCTAGGCCCTGAGGAAAGAAAAAGAATGACCCTACTCTTAGTCCAAGAAAGGGAAACATGCTGGTTCCCATTCTCCTAACACTTCCTTTCATGCTATGGTTAATTGTGGCAAACAGCACAGCCAGATGGCCATGGGAAATTACAGCCAGAATGAACTGTCAGAAGCAGCGTAAGCTGGAGCGTGGCCACGGAATACTTCACAACACGGTAACAGCCTGGAACAACCAACCAGCCAGCACTTGGGAAAAAGGTAACCTGAACGCTTCAAGGAAACCTCTTGTTTGAATGAAAGACACTCAGTCCGCCAATAAACACCGAGCAGATGTAATGTCTGAGGCAATATGAGGAATGAACTTGAGGGTGAAAAACAAACAAACACCTATATGAGACCTCAGTGTGGGCCCAACATCCATTACAGTCAAGCAAAAAACTCCCATTGGCTTCACCGAGCACTGGGTGGAAGAGTCTGCCTGCATTCTGACCTGCCATTAGTACCTTTGGGGTGATAATCAAATGTACTTAAATCGGGATAAAGATACTTGATACGCTTTGGTAACACATGCTGAGATCTATTGCTGAAGAGGGCTTGATTGGCCCCTTGTATCATTGTTATTTATTTATTATTCAGGTACAGTTCATTGTCTAGGTTACAATTTAACAACAGTCAGCCAAGAAACAAACCCCAGGCTATTAGCTGTACAAAAACACAGCCCAGTGTCTCAATGGTCACACTTTCTATAAAGATTTCTTATATTGCACGCCTCATCACAGAGTCTGAGGGCCTCCAATAATGTATTGTGCATTGTGACCACACATTGCAGCACCATACACAAAACCTCCCCCAGCTGTCTGATGGGTCTGATCTTAGTTATAAATATGTTCAACACAGACATCAATGACTTACTGCTGCTTCACACTGATGTAAATTGGAGCAATTTTTCCCAACACCACTGATTTCTTGGTGCTATAGATGGAGGATTGATTTTTAATTTGAAGTGTTTCTACTTCTCAGTACCATTTCACTCATCTGGGCTACCTTTCAGAGGCCATGATGTTTGGTGTAGTCTTGAGTTTAACTAACAAACAGAGAAAACAACAGTGCTTTGCATTTATAGCTCCTCATTGCATTGGAGGAGCTCAAAATAATTTACAATACTCATAATCACCTTGGTTTGATAGCTAGCAAAACTGAAGCAGAGGGAAGTTGACATATGATTTGCTCAAGGAGAATCAAGAACTGTGTGGAATTGTGCTATTTAGTTTGGTTAAGAAGCCAGCTCGCTTAGCTTCCCCTTTACTAACTCCTAGATATCCCTGCCACCAAGTGTCTGATTTCTGTTCACAGGTCTTTTGTATCACATATCATGCCACTGCATTTAACCTCTCCCACGAGAAATGTGGGTGCATTTTTTAGAGAAAGAAGGACAAGGAAGCAGGCACAACATATTGGAACTATGAGTGTTTCCTTTTTAAACACGTGCAGGTAATTTGCAAGAGGAGGTATTTCAGTATTTGTATGTCTCCTGTGAACCATTTGGTTTATAGCCCTCAGATTGCTATCATGTGGTGAATCATTCCGTTTATAGCTTTCCAATTGCTATCTGGTTCACAATCTTTCTGTTTTGCATCTTCAGCTGGTTACCTAGTGGCTTTGTTCCCCATTGTTAATTGTGCAGTTTGGAAAAAAAATTTTTTTTTTGGAGGGAGAAAGTAAATTAATGAAGTGCACCTGCTCTTCTTACAATTTTATGCTGGAAACCTTTGACTGGGAGAGACTTTTCCCTATGCCTCTTGCATGCAGTGTGTGCAGATCCCCGATTACCTCTCAATGGGGTGTCTCTGGGGTGAAAAGGACTTTGAAGGGAGAGTTGGATATGGGACATTGTTTGCAGATAATATCCTGGCGTTTGTAACTTCAATTCTACTCTTCTTTTTCATCTCTGTAATTTGAACTGAAAAGCTGATCGTGAATCAGGGGTGAATGCTCCATCGTAGGTGTCTCAGAAGGCTATGTGGTATGGTGACCATTTAGCTAACAAAATGATAATATTCACCTTCAGGGAGAGCCTGTTCAGACAAACTGTCAGCCTTCATACATGGATGGGTGTTTTTTTTCCCTTCCATGTTTACGTTCACTCCTGTTAGCATTAACAGCAGTTAATGTGCATGGAAAGGAGAGTGGGCCTTGAAGCCTGGATTGTGAATCCAGCCTAGAGGATATATATACTGAAATGTGTAGAGCAAGCCCAGTGGTAATCTGTCTATGTCCAGCGCAGACTGTTAACACAACACTGCTCTGATCTAGGTGAGTGTAAATGTGGAGTAAATCCATTGAGGTTAATGGAGTTATACTGGTTTCACACCAGTGCGAGGGCAGGATAATGCCTTAGTGTATTTATCACACTTCAAGGCTCTTCCCTCATTTGTGTAGGATTTAAACTTATTAAATATTTTAGGTGAATGTAGTGCTACTGCTGGGCTACTCAAATCCTACGGTTGGTGGGCAATGCCCACCAACGTGCTGGAAGGTCCTGCTTTCATGACAAAACTGGTGTGGCATAGGCTTCCTCAGTCTCCCTGGGAATAGACCTCTGTCTTCTTCTAGAGAACTCGCCTTTCCAGAGGAGTAGGTATTTCAGGTCCTATATCAGTTTAGTCCTTGATTTTGGCAGCTTCTAGTTAATGATGATGATATTTGTGACATGAGCACCTGTCCACCAGGTACAAGGCTGAGAGCAACTCATTTGATAGAGGAAATCTCAGCCTTGGTTTTTCTACACAACCAGTGTGACTTAACTTTTATTGATTTGGTGCCTTTGAAAATCTCAACCAAAATGGTCGTCAGCTGGCAATAATTTTCACTCTTTACTGAAGTACTAGGTCATATAGGGCTGATGGTTCTCAGTATCCTGAAAACTATCCAGCCAAGGCACAAAGCAAACCTCTCCCTCATTCAGCATGTGCCTGTGTCCAGTGCAGTAGCAACTCACATACCATGGTTATTGATTAGCTATCAGTAGACAGCAGTTACCAAATCTAGATGTAGCACCTTTGGCTCTGACTCAAGAGATTCCCTACCCTATTAGCTAACAGAGCTGTAAAAACAGCTGGGAAAGAGGCTTGAAATGCAAATTTAAAAACACACAGTGGAATAAAATCCTACAAGCACCTCCCAGCTCAGCCAGCGAAGCCAGTTAAAGTCAATTTAAAAACTCTTCATTGAATATCCTGGCCTCCAGACAGACTATATAATTGATGCAGACGACAGGTGTCGGGAAGTGTCACAGTGTGTTATTGTGCCAGCGTATACTGCAGCTGATATAGAAGCAGGTGTTTCAGGTAATGTGCTGGGCATGGTCAAGACCTGGCTCCTTAATACTGTTACATAATTGTAAGGTCTGACTACGTTGCCTCCCCAACAATGTGCCGTACGACGAGATGACAGCTGTGGCAATGGGCAGTATTGGCAACCCTAGATTTTACAATATCATTATATCAGGCCCCCACAGAAAAACAGATTTAAAAAAAAAAAAAAACTTTTCCCCCAACATACATTTGAGCACTTTGGTCTTATTTTCAGGCTTTTTTTTTTTTTTTTTTTTTTTTTTGGCAGCTAGGATGGCTAGAAACTCACCTTTTAATTGAGAGCCGTGAGAGAGTCTCACAATCATTGACTGCATGAATTGGCAACAGTGTAGTGGTGAAACCCATATGAACGCAGTAGCATGCTATGAGGAGCTGAGATAATTATGACAATGATTTTAAGCTAGCTGGGAAGATTTCCTGGAAATTACTGACAGTTTGAAAGTAGGAGAAAATGTAGCCTCTCTCCCTGCTCCACGGGGATGATCTTAGCTAGCCATTCAAGGCTGATTTTTTTTTCTCCTCATTATCAATTGTGTTGCTGCTCATCGTTCTCTGCCATTTTTCTCTTAGGCCTGATTGGTTTCATAGAAATAGGCTGTCATAAACAGATAAGTAAGAGTTAATAGAACAGAAGTACTTCATGTCTCTTTTGCCTGTAAAGGGTTAACAAGTTCAGTGAGTCTGGCTGTCACCTGACCAGAGGACCAATCAGGGGACAGGATACTTTCAAATCTTGAGGGAGGGAAGTTTTTGTGCTGTGCTGTTAGTGTTTGGTTGTTGTTCACTCTGGGGGCTCAGAGGGACCAGATGTGCAACCAGGTTTCTCTCCAATCTCTCCGATACAGGCTCTTATAAGGTCAGAATAGTGAGTACTAGATAGATAAAGCAAGTTAGGCTTATGGTTGTTTTCTTTATTTGCAAATGTGTATTTGGCTGGGAGGAGTTCAAATGTGTATTTTGCTGAAAGGATTTTAATTTGTACTTGTATACTTAGGCTGGGAGGGTATTCCCAGTGTCTATAGCTGAAAGACCCTGTAACATATTCTATCTTAAATTTACAAAGTTAATTTTTACCTTTGTTCTTTCTTTAATTAAAAGTTTCTTGTTAAAGAACCTGATTGTTTTTTTATTCTGGTGTGAGACCCCAGGGGACGGGGTCTGGATCCGCCAGGGAATTGGTGGGGAGAAAGGAGGGAAGGGGGAGAGAAAGGTTAATTTTCTCTCTGTGTTAGGATTACTTTCTCTCTCAGGGAGAGTCTGGGAGGGGGAAAGAGAAGGAGGGAGAAAGGTGAATTGTCCTCTCTGTTTTGTGATTCAAGGAGTTTGAATCACAGTGATCTTCCAGGGTAACCCAGGGAGGGGAAGCCTGGGAGAGGCAACAGTGAGGGAAAGGGTTTACTTTCCTTGTGTTAAGATTCAGAGGATCTGGGTCTTGGGGGTCCCCGGGCAAGGTTT
Source organism: Gopherus flavomarginatus (assembly GCF_025201925.1). NCBI lineage: Eukaryota > Metazoa > Chordata > Testudines > Testudinidae > Gopherus > Gopherus flavomarginatus. The sequence goes on along the minus strand of NC_066626.1, from coordinate 16,262,445 downwards.
TTTGGGGGGGACCAGAGTGTACCAGGCACTGGAATTCCTGGTTGGTGGCAGCGCTACAGGTTCTAAGCTGGTAACTGAGCTTAGAGGAATTCATGCTGGTACCCCATCTTTTGGATGCTAAGGTTCAGAGTGGGGAATTATACCATGACATAAGCAAATGTAGCTCATATGTTTGTGCTGGGGGTGGGGAAGGGTCCTGTAAATCATTTCAGATGTGGCTTACCAGCCACTCCGTAGGGTTTGCGGTAGCCCCACTGGATGTTCAGTTCCCTGCTCTGTGCAGGAGAGATTTGAACTTGGGTCTCCCCAGCCCAGACGACAGCACTAGTGATGTGTTGACAGACTCTGTTACAGGCCTTTCTCAATCTCTCCCAGTTTTAACAAATAACTTTCAGTGGGGCAGGGACTTGAAGTTGGGTTTCCCACTGCATAGGGGAGTGCTCTGACCAATCACCCATATCATCACTGTTTGCTTTCCCTGGCGCAAGGACTATTCATTGTCTATGAAGTAATTAGGCCAGGGAGAATTACAGTACATCATAGCGGTTAGGGCATTTATCTAGGATATGTGGGAGATCCCAATTCAAGTCCCTTCTCTACATCAGGGGGCTGGACTAGTAACAAATTCATCCCTCTGTTTATTGGGGGATGGGACCCTTTCCTGGGTAGCTGATGCAGTTTGTTCCTTTACTTTAAGGGAAAGTAATCTTCTAGTGGTCTAGATTAGTTGCAAATGTCTTACTCCAGAAGCCAATGCACTGAGGGAATGGAATGACAGTTGTGTAAAGGCTGCTGGCGCCACTGCACAGGGAAAGCCACAATCTTGCATTTCTGTTTCCATCTTTCAAAGGGGGAAATAAATGGACCATTTCAGGATATTTACCCTTTTTCCTATGTTATGCCAAGACAGGCATACTCAGATGCTGCAATCATGCAGCCATCGATGAAAAATCTGAGGCGCACAAAGGAACATTTCTTTCATATTTTATTGAATTTCATTTATATTAAATTAAAAATATATTTCTGACAGATTCATGTAACAAAAATGCAGAACAGTTTTCAAATTGTTCGGCTGGGATGATCAGTGGGGGATGAGCTAAGCAGGTCCCAATCTACATTTGTCTTAACAAACAGGTAAAAGCGCTATCACCAGGAGGAGGGATTTGGGAGTGTGTACACTGAAAAGAAGATCCTAATCAGACAAAGAAAAGAGCCACTGGTTTCTCCCCAGCCTCCAAAGAAAAAAAAAACCCATGAAAAATCAAGGCAAAGGGAAATAATACTAAAATATAGAGCTAATATTAACCCAAGTCAGTATGTATTTTAACAGTGCATAATCCTTCATAGCTGAAATATGAGACAAAAGGTTAAAGTAACATTACGCCACACACAATTGGCATACGTTACTGTGTAAGCAAGTGCAGAAAGTCTGAACGTACCACAATAGTGCTAAACACAGAGTCACACAGAATGTCAAAATGATATCTCCAATAAAAGCTAAAAAGGGAAATAAATCACCAGCAAATTACTTATATACAAATCAACCCTAAAGACAATTATGTTCTGAATAATGATGTCCACAAAAGGAAAAGAAAAACAACATTATCCTTATGTACAAATGCAACTAGCCATGTCTTTAACAAGCTATAAAAATACTATTCACATTTTCAAATTAACATACAGTAGTTTTTTGTTTATTTCAAAAGGTAGCTAACTCTGAGTGCACTGTATCATGTGAATGAGGATGGCGTCTTCCAACATGGTGTTGCTTCTCTTTTCCTTGAAGGTAATTCACAAGGCAGATATCTTTTTGTTTGTATTTTTACACTTTAAGAACACAGAGAATTGGCTAAAAAATATAACACTCTAAATTTCTGCCTTTTTCAGGTACCTCCAGTTAAGCACCCCATGTTGACTCTACAAGAGATGCTTTGATGAGAAGATGGAGTGGGATGGGAAAGGACAATGAACTCAACAAGTTTCTTGCACTGCGAATAGGACATCTATTCTTGTAGACTCATCTAATTCCTCTGGTGTGACCTTTCTTGGAATCTGATCCATTGATCCTATGCCCATTGAAGCCAAATTTTTGAAAGTCTACCTATCATATAGCCTTGAGCCCTTTCAGAGGGAGGAATGTATAGAGGTGAGCCTAAGCAGTGGATTTCAAAGCCGTATTTGGATTAGAGTGGGTTGAAATGGGGAAAATAGCAATTTTTCTGATTTTTGCCCCCCAGTTCTATATTCAAAATTTGTAATATTTCAAACTGCTCTACACTTTGGCTGAAAATGGATAAAAAAAGAATTTGTGAACATTGCTTTGTTTTTTTAATTTCTACATTTTTTTCTTTAACATTAGAAAATATTTTCATCAGCTCTGATTTCTGGGGCCACTCAGATATGCTGATATTCCAAGCCAACCCTTCTAAAAATCAACCTATAAAAAGATAGCTTCCAGCATATACACAGGCCATCTAAGCTGTATCATCTTCAAAGGGCGGGTGGTTTTAGTGCATTCAAAGTTAGTTACCCTTTACACAGCTGCTCAGTTTAATAATCAACCCATTTAACAGCAGTACCAGTTTATGCTACATATTTCATAGTACCTTACTTCAAAAGAACGGCTTACATATCTACACTTACTTATAAAATACCATTCACAGTTTGTTACTGTGGTTTTCCCAAAATGGTTGAGTCTTCGGAGTGCTATGGAAAATACAGTGTTTCCGCCCCACAAAGGTTGAAAGGGTAACGTGGCTCTCACACCACTGGAAAGGAAGTATTTGCAAACAATGCACACCGGAAACAACCAGAATGAAATTGCTTTCCCGTCAGAGTAGGTACAGGACTTAAGCACCTAAATTCTACTGAGGAATTGATGCTTCATTGTTTTTGGGTAGGTTTACTCATGCTGTACTACTCTTGTGACTACCACCAATGACATGACTAGGCAGCTGCGACCATTGTTATTTCACTAATCACGAGCATCTGACTATTCCCCCTCTCTAGCCATCTGTTATTGCTTCTTGTCATATACTAAAATTTGTAAAATAAGTGGGACTGGAACCAGTTTAACTGGAAGCATGTGCATAATCCCACCAACTTCAATGGAACTTCCGCGAGTGCTTGGATCAGGATGTTTTCCTGAATTGGGACCCATATCTATGCACACTACCCAGCACCAATTCCTGATGTTTTCTGCTATACAAATAATAATACCTTATGACTTGAGTAATCCCAGTGCCATTAATGCTACAAAGTAAGGTACTTCCTGTGAGTAAGGGTGTCTGACTCTGGCCCTTATCTTTGAAAGAAGTGGCACAGTGTTAGAATACCAACTAGGAAGTGGCAGGGGGTGGCGGGGATGTTTGTCGACAAACTAATTTGGACAGTCTAAGCTAGTGCCTCCAGCCCTACAACTTTGTTTCTGTGCATTTGTCCTCTATTTTTAAAAATGTATTTGAACAAATAACTTTTCCTACCCATCTGCGTAAAGCTCACTGAAAATAAAATTTAACAAAATCAGCTAAAAAAAAGCAACACTAGGCAAAGGCTGCCCTCTTAGACTGCACCAGTCTCTACCACGCTATGAAGCGTGAAAATAAAAGGAAGAGCACGTTGCAATACTGCATAGGCCCATCTTTCTAAAACAAACAGATATGGTTACATTCCAACAAATGTTAGCAGCAGTGGCAGGTCAACGGCAATGAGTGAATTACAAGTGGCAGATTTGAATGGGAGCAGGAAACTGATACAACTAAATTTACAGGCTTCATGTTGTTATTGCAACTGAAAGAAGAACTTACCTTTAAAAAGGTGTTTACAGAGTGAAAAATAAAAGGCGACAGCATCAACCTGGAGTAACTCTTCAAAAACCAACCAGCATCCTGGTAACAAAGGGTCCAAGTCTCATTTATACAAAGGCTCTTATACATCAGTGTGTAAAGGGGCCTTAAAGTGGGTGCCACCCTCACTGACTCTGTAAACGGGCAGTCATGCTATAGCACCTCTGCATCCACCTTGCATTTACAACCAGGAAAACGTGGATGGGTGTAATATGCTAATCAAGGTCCCTTAATGCTAATCAAGGTCCTCTGGCAAATATCACCCCCCGGTCCATAGTTGGCAAATAGCTCTACATTGGCCCAGCCCCCTGGAGCAGATCAGATGGGGGGTCCTGAATGCCCTGCAAATAGCCTTGGCATCCCAAGTCACATACATAGGGAGCGGTGGAAAACAAAGGTTAAGTTACAGCAACCCTGAGGCTGTTACACTGGGGAAGGGGCAGGACCCCAGAGTAGAGGCAGCCTGATTCAGAGTGGTGCTAAGACTCTCTTATAACTTGCTCATTGCATAAGGAATCCTTTCATTTAAAGTCCCTGCATGCTGCCACTGTGATGTAAAAGAGCCTTAGTGCAAATGAGAAGTCAGGCCTCCATTGTACAAAGGTGCCTTGGAGTAATTAAGCCTCAGGTCCCCGCACCAGTCTCGGGTCGCTTACACCAAAGGTTAGGTATCTCCTACCCACTTTGCACAGCTATAAGTGGTTACAGACGGTGCAGGGCACTTGAGATGCAGGCTCAGAGTGTTCACTTTCCTGCAAAGTGTTGAGCGAAGGAAGGTTTCCCATGTAGGTCATACGCCAGTCCCATTGCCTTCAGTGCGTGCAGGATCGGGTCACTAATGTGTGCGGACCAGTTTACTCTGCCCCACCGAAACAACCTGGAGTACTCTTCAGCCTCTTCTAGGGGGAGTTCCCCTTAGCACTACAAGCTGTGGGAGGAGCAAAGGACACTCCCCATAGTTCACCAACCCACAGAAATAAATGGCACAAGCTGATCAGGCTGCAACTTGTACAGTCAGGTGATGGCATCAGTCAATTAAAAGCTGCAGAACAGCTGGCAGTCTTAACACAGAGTTTCTCAACACAATTAGGAAGGTTTCTGGTCTGAGGTTAGTCCTTGCAGCAGTGCAGTACATCTGCATCTCTTGATCTAAGGCTCGGATTATTTCCACTGTTTTCTACCTTAACAAGGTAATTTTCACTGAACAGAAAAAAAAACTCGATTTAAAGAATCTTTTGCATTTGTCAATTTAAAAGGAATGTGTTACAAGGGATGCTGCCAATTTAAAATCTAGTCAAATTCCATTCCTCCCAAATAATTAAAAAGGATGTGGTTGACTTGATGTTTAGTCCAATGGTATTTCGCACAATCAAAAAAAAAAATCACATTTTTTTGTCTAAAATTTGTTTACCTACTAGTGTTACACATAACACCTAGCTTGGAAAGAGATTGAAAACAAAACAAAACCAACAGTGTGTTTATCTTTCATTCAGTTTGCCTGTGACAATACTTTTTCCTCTGAAAAATTAATCATTGTGCTCCAGCAATAGGGGGAAAAGAAACATTTCAAAATAGGAAAATATGCTTATAAAGTCATTAAAAACTGACTGTGGACTTTAGGGACAGGAATAGCACTTGAGTTTTGACTAGGTGAGCAAAACAAATTCAGTCAAAACTTGTTTTTCATAGAAAAACTGAGTTTAAATGAAATTATTGGTGAAAAGCATCTGTTTTCCAACGAAAAAAATAGAACATCTGTCACGATCTGTGGCCTCCCCTCGACATAATTAAAATTAAACCTAGCTGTGACAGATTTATTTATTTCATTCTTGGGAGTGCTCGGCTTTTACAAGAGGGTGGATCAGACCATAGCTAGATATTTCTGTTGAAAACATTCAGCCTGTATATAAAAAAACATACTATTGACTTTGTAGGTCAAGGTTAATCATCCCTTGAGGTTTAAAAAAAAAAAAGAATCTAGATGCTTAGGTCAATACCTTGTACCCAGAGCAATGACTTATTAAAGGCAATTTTTGGCAACAGGACTAACCCAAACCAGTAACCCAGGATACATAAATGGAAGTCATTTGTTACTTTGCATTTCACAGACTGTGTTTACATTTGTTGTATTAACTGCTTGGTTTTTCTTTTTAAGATACATTTGACACTGCTCAGCCTATAATTGTGTGCCCGCTTCTGGGTTTCATGCTCCCTGCAAGGAGCCGCTGTATTTCCACATGACTGAGTGCATTTTAGCCACAATCAACAATTTAAAAAGTAAATAAATAATTCTTAAAATGCTTTGAGGCAAAAAAGTTAAACTGTTAAAGAACAACCATATTTACACTTCATTTTTTAAAACGAGGCTTGTTTTTAATGTTGACATTACTGAATTATCAAAGAACCCAAAACAGGTTTCCTACTTTCCATTAGCAGCTGGATTCTAAGATCCTTGGAGCGATTTGCCTTCAATATTTTCAAGGTGTGCACATTTCTCTCACAGTCAGTCTTTTAGCACACTGCTCCAAAAACAAATACACAACCTGTACGTAGATTTCCATTAGAACGTTACTCTTCTCTTACATCTGTTCAGTGACGGAGATCAAGCCCTCCTTAATATTCTAAGCTTTCTCTGAGTCACAAAAGGGACATGATAAAATTCTGGGATGAGTTTTTTTATTTGTCCATTCTCACTTCAGGAGGCTTAATATTACGCACTCTGAGTGCTCCCACTGGCATATGTTTTTTGAAGGTCTGAGGGGGTCTAATTTCCCCTAATGCTCACCTGTATCTCTCATTAACCTCACTGGGAGTTATGGGAATGCATCAAGAGCAGGAGAGACCTCACCACAGAGACAGACCTTCTTTCAGATGCCTGGCACTCCTGCTTTAATGGTCAGCTGTTCATTTCATTCTGCCAGAACAAACTGATTTATTATGTGGCCACATGTCCACTAGGCCTCCTTTAAATAGCTGCAAAGACCTTTTGTTCTTGTTTATAAACCATTTATCTACATACAAGGTTTATGGCCTTAATAAGTGCACAGCAGCTGGTAATTAAGTTTTGCTGGTTCAGATTGACTTGAAACACCTAATTCAGTAATGCCACATTGGCTGAACCAGCCTTGACCTGAAATCTTGATGGACATTGTAGGGACCATCCACAAATTATGTTTCAAAGTACAAGGCTAAGAACCCAGGTTTGAAATCTAAGGTCTCGTTCCAGCCCAGAGCTGACTTTGTCTAGCACGACCTATGGCACAGACAATTAAGTAATTATTGCATGGCGGCCCTGGGAATAGGGAGGGGAGGGGGTCAGGCAATTATGAAATGTCACTTCATGAAGCAATCACTGGTTGCTTGTATAACACAGCATGACATCCACTCCTAAAATTAACTTAAGATGGCAGACTGAGGCTGAGGGTTGGGGCTTACTCTCCAGTCTGCCTCTTTCAATTTGAGCAGTCAGATCTCCCTGACAGGGTTATGGCAGGGAGCTCATGGTGGCTGTCCATTAAAATGTTAGGATTTAAGAGAAAATTCACATTGCTTCCAGACTGTTCACCCCTGTTGCTGGGTTCCATGATCCAAAGGGCCTTCATTTTAATAGTACTAAAGTGCATAAATTGGAATATTGTTGTCTCTCCTAGAATTTGAGTCTAATTAGATAGATACCTTTTCTTTAAAAGCCTAAACAACTAGAAACGTAGTGCATCGAAAGCAAGACACCATCCCCATTCTTCTCTTCCACGTCATGTGGTGTTCTGTTTTGATGCTAAAATAATTCATAAACTCTGGCTGGAAATATTTTTAGCCATGGAGGGGAATAAACCAAAGGTCCTGTGAAAGCTGAAGTTGACAAAAGGGAAATAAGTGCATGGAGATCAACTCATTGTTTATATTTTTGACTGAAAGCTGTGTATGTCATGCACATACTGACTTTAAAAACCTTGTATGTACCAGCTTACGTGATGGAGAAATCCTCCTTTTAGAAAACTATAGTCCTTGCTAGGCCCCAAGCCACACCTGGCCCTTCTTCTCCCCAAATCCCCTTCACTATTTGCTCTGCCTTTCCTTCGTGCAGCAGCATTTGAACTGGTTACTCCTTCACTGTATTCTCTGAAGTAGTCAATATACTGGCCTTTCAGAACCAGCGGATACTGTTCCCAAGACGTGACTTGTTTCATTTTGGCATTTCCACAGCCGTCCTTTATATATAATTTCACTTTTTAATTTAAAATTATTTTATTTTGCTGGTTGCTTCCATATTGCTTCGTTCAAAATCCAGAAAACAGTTCAGAGCAAGGACAAATAAAATCATAGCTTAAGTGCAAACTAACTTTCCAGTGAACTGCTATGTGCGTTTTATCCACTCCAGTGTCTTTCTTCCAGTTTAAAGAACTCCTTAGGGCACCATCCCTAAGACCACCACCAGGTTTCCTGAACCTATTAAACTGTCCTCCTTCTGTCTTGTCCTCAGTGTTGCCTACTGCATCCCCAACTATCTTAATCGATGAGCAGAAAGAAAGAGAGGAGAAATTGTATGGGTACTTTGTTTGTTTGTTTAAGTAGGTATAAAACATGAAGGTGAGGCCCTGTGCATATAAATGGCGGATCTTGGCCTCTCTTTTAGCTTCAATGGAGGATGTCAGCTTTTTGTGTTTTCTTCCTTTCCTGACGGGATCTTTCTGTTGAAAATACTTGTTGTCATTGCGACACGTACCAAAAAAATTGCACTGTCATGCACAGGAGCTTCTAGTGAAAGTCTTTGCTGTTAGGAAATGGGATAAAACTGTGGGAGTGGCTAAGAAGAGGGGACTGGCCAGAGACAAAGTCTCCTCATTTTTTATTTTATTAGTTATTTCTTTGATGGCTGTGATGAAGAACTGAATGGTTATGAAAAGCTGGGTTAGCTGTTTTCAGCTGCCAGGATAGAAAGTGTTAGAGAAAGACATTGGCTTCTCAAATCTCAATTATTATGCTATCACATGTGATATAAAAATTGTCCTTTTTTCCCTCTTAATGGAAACTGCATTGTGATTTCCAGGAATGCTGAACAGGCTTTCCTCGGTTCCTGCTGACAGAAACAGACACTGTGTGACTTCCCCTACAGCATCTGAGTTGAATCACTGAGAACTAACTTGACAGCAGGCAACAATGCCACTGGCCTTTACTGGTATTCACTTGCTTGTCTGACCTTCTGACTCTCAGGGTCTGTGAAAGGTGAGAAATGCCAGACTGACTGACTGACTGACTGAATGAATGAATGAAAGGCCAAAACCTGGCCTTGGAAAGTCTTTCTTTCCTTCCATGTTCCTAACCCAATCAGCAAATGACTCAAAGGTGTCCTTCTACTTGGAAATATCAAAGTGAGTGAACCGGCAAAAAGAGAAAGCTCAAGGGAGACAAAGAGGGAGAGAGAGGAAGAAAGAAAGAGAGAAAGGCCAGCATCTAGAAGGGGTTGCCTCTCTACTTGTGTAATACTGATGTCACTACACCACCGTGTTTCGATGTCTGTAGGGTGGTGGGGGCAGCACAGTGCCAGGCTTCAGGGAGAACTCAGAGAGGTATTCAGGGTTCTCTGCCACGATAGGCCGGATCCGTCCATTTTGTTTGTAAAAATATTTTGTGCTGTACTCCTGCAGGTAGTCCGGGTGCTGGAGGGTGCTTCGCGGTGGCAGACTGTGATTCCAGTAATCCGGGTTGTTGAAGGCCTTCTTGGATTTCTCTGGCAAAGGAAGCCCATTGTTCTTCAGGTATTCTGCGTTTTCCAAGGTATTAGCAAAGGTGCTGAGGTACAATGGCTCGTTCACATACTCGTCCTCTGCTTTGGGCTGCCCATTTGGGGCACTGTGATACTCGGGGTTGTCCAGAGCTTGAAGATCACCGTTCTTTCGTCGAGAGACAAATGGGTTCTCCTCTACTGGGTTCAGGTAATCTAAAAAAAATAAAAGGTATGTCAACACATGGTAATGTGTCCACACAGCAGCAAGCATCTCTGACTGGCAGCTCATCTGAATGTAAACTTCAGACCAAGGTTCCCAAATGTTACAGCACTCTATACTTATCTTCACTTCACTACTATCAAATAGTGCCGAGTCCTTAACTGAGATCTGGGCCACACTGAGCCAGATGCTGTACAGACTCATAATGGGAGACAGTCTCTGCCCAAAAGAGGTTAGTGCCTAAACATGGAAAAAGGGTAGGAGACAGGAAATAGAGAGACTAGGTAACTTGTCAAAGGTCACCAGGGAGTATGTGGCAGTGCTGAGAATGAGGGCTGTCGATTAATTGCAGTTAACTCACGCAATTAACTCAAAAAAATTAATCGTGATTAAAAAAAATAATCACAATTAATTGCAGTTTTAATCGCACTGTTAAACAATTGAATACCAATTGAAATTTATTAAATATTTGTGGATGTTTTTCTACATTTTCAGATATATTGATTTCAATTACAATACAGAATACAAAGTGTACAGTGCTCACTTTATATTATTATTTTTTATTATAAATATTTTCACTGTAGAAATGATAAACAAAATAAATAGTATGTTTTCAATTCATCTTAAACAAGTACTGTGGTGCAATCTCTTTATAGTGAAAGTGCAACTTACAAATGCAGATTTTTTTTGTTGCATAACTGCATTCAAAAACAAAACAATGTAAAACTTCAGTGCCTACAAGTCCACTTAGTCCTACTTCTTGTTCAGCCAACCACTAAGACAAACAAGTTTGTTTACATTGATGAGAGATGAGGCTGCCCGTTTCTTATGTACAATGTCACCTGAAATTGAGATCAGGCATTTGCATGGTACTTTTGTAGCCCGCATTGCAAGGTACTTGTGTGCCAGATATGCTAAACATTCATATGCCCCTTCCTGCTTCAACCACCATTCCAGAGGACATGTGTCCATACTGATGATGGCTTCTGCTTGATAACAATCCAAAATAGGTGACGTAAACAAGAATTGGGCAGCATTATCTTCTGCAAAAGTAAACACATTTGTTTGTCTGAGCAATTGGCTGAATAAGAAATAGGACTGAGTGGACTTGTAGGCTCTAAAGTTTTACAGTGGTTTATTTTTGAATGCAGTTTATTTTTTTACATAATTCTACATTTGTAAATTCAACTTTTTTAATAAGGTGATTGCACTACAGCACTTGTATTAAGTGAATTGAAAAATACTATTTCTTTTGTTATTTACAGTGCAAATATTTGTTATAAAAATAAATATAAAGTGAGCACTGTACATTTTGTATTCTGTGTTGAAACTGAAATAAATATATTTGAAAATGTAGAAAACATCCACAAATATTTAAATAAACGGTATTCTGTTATTGTTTAACAGGGTGATTAATCCCAATTTTTTTTTTAATTGCTTGACAGCCCTACTGGGAACCAAACCCAGGTCTCTCTGAGCCCAGTGCTTTAACCACAAACCACTCTCTAGAGGAGCTGGCTGTATGGCCCACTGAACAAAGAACTGGAAGGAGGATACTGGGGTCTATGCCTGCCTCCTCCATCGACTCTCTGTGCAACCTTGTCTAAATCACTGAAACTCACCACTATCTCAGCACCTAGAAAATGCTAGATTAGCATTATCTCCACTTAAGTCTCCTCTGTACTATAAACATTTCCACAGTCTAACCCTGTATGGCTGTTTTATTAAAAACACAGCTATCTGACTAATTAAAAGCTGCCCCGACTGAGTGACAAAGGGCCTCAGAATGTGGAGGAACAAAGATTCTAATTAGCATGGAGCGGGACACAGAAGAGTTCCTGAGCAACCACTAAACCAAGAGTAGGACTATGTGAAATTAGTACAAAATGTCAACCCCGTGATGTAAATAATACTGAAGGTCACAGCTGAAAGGAGGAAAGGTTAATGGCACATCATGCTTGGAGGGAAGAGGAGGTTAAGTCACCCTCACACAACAGCACAAAGGATTTTCAATTTTCACCAGAAACCTGTTAGGAACAAAATGTTGGCAGGCTAGATGGTTGGGAGATATTGCACACCTCTTCTGGAGTAATGCAACATTGTTAGGAGTTCTCTCCTGAGGACAGAGCCTGTCGCCCTCAGGCCTTGGTTACCATATGTTAACTGACCTACAGGGTCTCAGAAGCGCTCTATGAGAAACAGTGTTTCACAGTAAAACACAAAGCACATCGGATGCAGAGAGGGCAGGGTGACCAAGAGGTCAATGGAGCTGTTTGCAAGGGTAGTGGACTGTAAATGGAATTGCTTGGAGGTTAACTATGGAAAAAAAAAAACCCATCACTGATGGGGGACATCTGCAGTGAGAAATGTCAGAAGTATCCTGTTCATTCAAGTCCAAAACCAGCTGGATAAAATCCACTTCTTGAATGGATTTTGTCTTTCATCCTGAAGGATCCCAATGCATCCTATTAGATTATGCACTTAAGAGTGGCATTAAGCCACAGCCCTGGATAGGGGGTGGTATGCACCTCACTGGAAAGTAGGCACAACAGACCTGAATCTCCACTGCCTTGCACCTAGTGTGTCAGTTACACTCTGGTGTGAGTAGTACAGAACTCCACACAAGGTGCAAGGCAGTGATGATTCAGGCCATTGTCTCCAGGGAACAGGGGCCAGGGTAGCTCATGGTGCACCTCTGGAGAGGGTGCAATGTACAATATTCCATTGTAGTCAAGGATTAAAGAGATCAGGTACATGTAGGACATAGAGGTGAAATATCAATATTAATTAATGTTACAACAGAGGATCAAGAGGCCTTAGTCTGTAAGATATTCAGCTTAGATGAACAAGGCCTCAGGCCTAGATAGGCTGACATGAGCAGCTAACCAATGAGTGACTCTGTGTCACAAGCTGAAACAGTTACAGTAATAGATGTGTTACCTGCTGGTATTTAGGAAATGTATATTGCAATGGACCAGCTCAAGCTGGTTAGAAGAGTTTGGGGATTTTTGCAGACCTAGGATGTCAGCAGATGTGCTACCCACAAGTTGTTAAGGTGACTGATGGACCTCAATGTTAACGAGTATGTTGGGAACTAACAAGTTAGCCTGTGAAAAACAGGGCATCTCAAATGTAATGGAGTGTGGAAACACCAAAGGAAAAGAGGTTGAAACCTTCATAAATACGTCCGAACCCCAGTGGATGTCAGTGTAACTCATTATAAAAGGCATAAACCAGCCTGTGTGACATGGGAGAGGATGATGAAGATGATGCTGAGGAAGATAATGACTCCCATTCCGGAATTGTGAGTGATGACAATCATGGGCAAGACACTTTGTACTACCTCTCTGTCTGCTGTTGTATTTCACTGGTTGCAGGATTGTTTATCAGCTGGGTGGATTTGTTAATAAAGGGACTCATGATAAACTGCAATTCTTTCTTGTGTGTTCCTTGGCTCGCTCATTCTAATAATGTTGGTAACAATCTTCCTGATGCTGTAGCCGCTCACGAGACTGAACACATATTGACCACTGCAGGCTCAGAGATTAATCAATAATCAATATAAAAATCTATCAGGCTACACCTTGTTTCAAAGCAACTAAACCCCACTCTCAACTCTTCCTTCCCCCTCTCAGGAGGGTACAGTCACTAATCTCAAACAGTCCAATCAGATAATTTATACAAGGTTTTTGACTAGCACCTCTCTTGAGCCTTGATTCATCAAAGCACTTAAAGACATGCTTAAAGTTAAGCACACACTCAAGTGCTTTGCTGAATGAGGGTGCAGATGAGCAAAAGCTCCTTGCATCCTTTTCAGCTCCCCTGGACACCTGTGAAGTCACGATCCAGCTCTACATATTGGGCCATGGAATTTAGCTGCTGTTCAACAGTACCAGTCACATAATGTAAGTTCTTTAGAAACTCAGGAAAGTCCACAATAATTTCTCCAATGAAAAACACAGAAGGAATTTAGATACAGTAGGAACATGTAATTATGCATGCTGGAATTGGGTGTGTGTGTGTGTGTGTGTTTCAGCCAAAAATTTGTGATTAGCTTAGTCAGATCTTTCACTGCAAAATGCTAGAGATTTACCTGTTTTGGGTTTGTCTCGCATTGGAGTCATGTACCCATCTTCATCCAGCTCACTCCGTTGGCCCCGCTCCGGTACAAACACTGTTGGGTCAGCACTGTACCTCTGAGTGCTGCTGTCCTCTTGTGCGAGGGCGGCCACCTGCTTCCGTAGCGTACCATTACAGCAAGTGTCGTCAAAGATCTCTGCTGTGGCCCCCTGGATGGCTGGCGCCTCCGGAGTGATGCAGCTGACAGCTCTGTATGGCACAGGCACTCCTTGTTCTGTAGCAAAGCCGCCACCTCTGTACATAAACTGGTTCTGTGAGAAAGACAAAGTGGTGCAAGAGAGAAGGACAAAATAAAGCAACTGACTAACACAGATCTGGAAGCTCCTTTGGTTTCACATCAGTGTTGGCTCAATGCTTCATTTTATTGAATGGTCAAAGCCTTGTCTAGGCCGGGGAGACTTGCCAACATTGCAACCTCTGGTAAGATACACAAAGCCTCTATTTGCACTGGTGGTGCATACCTGGGTTTTGGCCGGACTGGAACTCCAGCAGAGACAGTAATTGTTTTGCCTGTTTACACGGATGCAACTGCACAAATTGCTGGCCACCAACAGCTGGTAGTAGGGCAAGTCCCCAGTCTATACAAGGCCTAATACTGAGATATACAGTAACAGGGACCATAATGTGTAGGTCTCCTTCACTGTTGGGCTGGCGAGAACAAATGCTCTCCTAACAACAAACCTTAAACCTGACCTGGTGGAAACCTTCCTCCAGAGAGGAGAGAAAAAGCCTCCATCTCTGAACTGTCTTTATTCAGAGTGGGCCTGGTTTTGGTGTGAACAGTCAAAGAGCAGTCATGTAAACTATATACTGTTCCCACTGGGAACTGAATTTTAGCGTGATAAGATGCTTTCCCATTGGTGCATCAACTCATTGCTTTGGCTCAACCTAATAACTGCTCGTTGGGATGAGCACATCACTTTCAGAATCATGACAAAACAGACTCTCATCAAAGCACTTTACCTAGATCCTTTTTATGAAGTATGCTCACCCATTTGGGATGCATAATACCATAGAACTCTGGGCTTCCTGACGAATCCAGACTGGGATTAGAGAGACTTGGTAGGTTTGCCCAACCTATGTATTAATTCTAGTCATTGTTGGCACTGGAGTAAATTGAGGAATTTATGAAGAGAATAGGGGAGGAAACAGAAGGTTTAAAAAGATGAAAAAACCCTAAAGGATGAAGGTTGATAGTGAAAT
The DNA here is from genome assembly GCF_025201925.1 of Gopherus flavomarginatus. NCBI lineage: Eukaryota > Metazoa > Chordata > Testudines > Testudinidae > Gopherus > Gopherus flavomarginatus. The sequence continues at coordinate 16,247,312 of NC_066626.1, read as the reverse complement.
ACTTACTCCTGACATAGGGGCGTAGGCAGGAGGAGGGCTGTGTCCAAGTTCACTCTAATAGGAAAGAAAAATGGAATGATGGATATAAGAAGAAGTCACATGAGCTGTATGAACTAATGGGGAAAAACATGCACAACAGTGAGGGGTCAATTCAGGCCACTCCTACTCAAGCAAACCTTCCAATGAAGTCAGCAAGCCTTCAGTGTTAATGGGAGTATTACCTGAGTAGGGCCTGCAGGATTTGTCCCTAGTTGATTAAGAATGGGTGCTGCACTTGCTGAGAGATGTGTGTCCTGCCAATATCCTTGGTTTAGTTTTTGAAAGGACAGATTGTACAGAGACACTGATGTACGCAGGCAGAAGGCAGGCTCATCCCAGAGACACTGCAGAGCAGGGAAGAGTCATTTCTAATCATTGCTCTATACAGAAGTGGTTTCCTTTTCTACTATCAACCAGCAAGGACAGGGAAAAAACTATGGGAAATTTCAACTCAGGCAGCAAGTGAGCTAAGGTGGCTTTCAACCACCTTTAGTGCCCTCACAATCCTGAGCTGTTCCAGCAGATGGAGAGGCTCTTGGCCTCTTTTACATAGCCACGGGGGCTTCTCTAAGTCCTGGAAGCCTCTCTGGGGTGTCCTATGGGCCCTGGCATTGCCTGCAAGCTCGGCAGAGCTGCATGCTGGGGCCCCGTTCCAGATGTGGCCCCTGCTCCTGACTCACCTCCTCTTCCCCAAACCCTACCCCCAGCATACCTCATATGGCAGGGCTTTCAAGGGACTGCTTGAAGGGCAGTGCAATCTTTTACAGCGCCTATGCAATCAGAATTGGTACAGGACCTCTTTACATTGCTAGGCTTCTTTTAACTGCTGTAATAGGCCAGCACAGCAGTGAGGCTCTCACACCAGGTCTGCGCACACTAGAAGCTGGTCAAAACTAATATTTTTTGCCATTAACATTTTTGAAAATTTTATCTGAATTCAATTTTTTTAAAAAAAATTGTTATTGATAAAAAATTAATTGAATTTAGTTGAAATATTTTATTTAGTTTCAATGAGGAAAAAATTCCACTTTTTCTTACTTTTAAAAAATGTGGCCCATTTCTTTGGACTGGAAAAAAGCAGGGCAGGAGGAAAATGTGAGAAAATGTTGGGGGGTGGAATTTGCATCCAAAAAGTGCATGCAGCTTTAGCATACACCAATCTCAAAGACAGTCCCCTTTTTCCCCTAGTCAGTGGGGTGAGTGAGTAGGAGTATGGAGGGACAGCAACAGGCTGGAGGCAGAAGCAGAAATGGACGATAACCACTAAAACACACTTCTCTAGGGAACCTGGAATCCTGAATCTACTTCCTCTCATGTCAGCAAACAGTGCAGGCTTAATTCCCCTCACCCCATGTGTATGCATCACGATATTGTCTTTAATTCTGTAGTGAAAGAGACTGTTCAGGAAGGGAAAGGTGTTATCTCTTAACAGCACCGTGCAGTGGAATAAGACCATCAACAGCTTGTGAGAATTGACGGGCTAAATTAAGACCAAAAAGATAGAACTGAAAAGGCTTGTCTGCAAAACCGAAATAACTGCTGGTATGAGGGCTTGACAATGACAAGCAAACATCAGTACCTTTCAGGCCCATCGAACAAAGCAAGTATTCAGGAGGCAGGCCCTACAGGATAGCCTTCTGTCTGCAATCTGCCTCAGGAAATGAAGTTTATGACTGAGAAGCCTCCAAAACGAGCTATGAATCTCCTCTTTTGGGGGAATCAGGAAACAATACTAAGAACAGCATAGCTGTTAGTGGCTTTTGCAGTAATTTCCTTGACGAGCTCCTGGAGCTGAGCTTCCAGAGCTGAAGCCTGGATCATCACACTGAGCAGAGGATTGGCCCCTGAATCCAGAGAAGGGACCGGAGAAGTCCCAGTGTATGCTCTTGGGAGAACGATTTGAAGACCAGTGTGTCCAAGGAGCATTCAGCTCCTGCCTGCTCAATCTGTTGTCCCTCATGCCCCAATAACAGGAGAAGCTGCAGGCCTGGAAAGCTATCTCCCCTTCAGGGCTGATTAAACTAGACAGCTTGGGAGAAACCTGCTGAGAATTTTATCCTAATTTGGAAGGGGAGAGGTTTAAGTTAGCATCCAGGGCCAAAATACGGCCTTTTGGAGCCATGCAGGGGAATCTGAAGGCAAAATTTGGTCTTATAAGTGTGCTGGGTACCCTGGATCTTCAAATAACCCCAAAGGAATGCGGAACATGGATGGAGAGGAAATAATCCCCAACTACAGTTCCTCTGGGAATAAAATAACAATGCTCACTGAGTGTGGTAGAGCACGGGGCTCTGGTTGGAGGCTGGAGTGCCTGGCTGTGTTCCTTAAGTCCTTGCCAAATAGCTTTCTACTTCTGAAGGGCAGAGCTGCTCTGGGAACAGAGTTGTCATTTCTGAGCCAGCTGTGGCTGCTGCCAGGTCTAGAACGGAGGATAGTACAAGCTGCATGGAAAGCACTGTCCAAGGCAGGGGGATGAAGAGGACTTGGAGGAGACAGCAAGAAAATGCCTCAGTCCTGTCCCAGCTGTATGCAAAAAAATCCTCTCCCTTGAGCAGCCTGAGCTGCAAAACAGCATGAAATGCAACCTCCAGAGGCATGGCAACTTCCACCGCTCTTCCATAGCATCTGACAGATGGCCCAACGTATGGTGCCCATTAGGAAGGCTGATTTGGAGGAGAGTTTCAGGACTTTCACATCCACCTCTAGGGATATTTGCAATTTGGGATGACTCCTCTGAGAAAAGAGGGAGTGCACTGTATGCACTGTCTCTCTAGGGTTAGCAAGAGGCTTATGTACTTAGCTGTTCATCATGAAGGCGTAGAGGATAGAGGGAAGGAAGCTACCAATTTTGCAACTGCCTCCCTAAGCCTATCCCCACCAAGAGAAAAGAGGAGCTGCTGGGGAAGAGAAACCAGAAGACACTTTACAAGAGTGTGTTCATGGCAGCAGAGAGACATCGAGACCTGCAACAGGCGCTTGAATACCGTCTCTGAGTTGGGATCACTGTCAACCAATCTTCTGCAAGTTGTAGGATCTTGGAGGTGGATTTGGGGCACTAGAGTGTATCCTTTTAAGCAGGGAAAAGATGTTGGATACAAGAGGTGGAGAGCTGCCCACTGAGATCTGAACACTACTGGCCTTGCCTGTTCCCCAGAAATAATGTCATCCATCAGGATTTTTTTTTGGGGGCTGGGATCTGGCAACAAGACCGCAACTGAGAAGGAGACAGATCAAGGTTAGGGAAAGATGTGCCCCATGCTGACAGCTGCTGATCAGAACTACTAGCAGTGGCTATTACCGCACCAGGGAAGAACTGGCACACTGAAAGGCAAGATCCTGGGCTCAAAAGAAAACCCTCTTCCCCTAAAATGCTACATTCAGGGAACATTCCTGGCCTACTCCAAAAAAATGGGGCAGAGGCAAGGACTGAAGGGAGACAAGCAGGAATCTGTGGAGAAGTCAGAGGCTTCAGGCAAAACTGATGATTGCAGACTGGTCCTTTGTGAATCGAGAACTAGGGAGCAATGATCTAAGAGGGGCACTCTTGGAAACAGTGAGTACCCTGAATCAGAGATGGGAGTTTGTTACCTATCGCTTAGTGCTCCGTTTTTGTCTTCATCTGTCCTCTGATCACTGGAATGGGTTACCTAGGGAGGTGGTGGAATCTCCATCCTTAGAGGTTTTTAAGGTCAGGCTTGACAAAGCCCCGGCTGGGATGATTTAATTGGTGTTGGTCCTGCTTTGAGCAGGGGGTTGGACTAGATGACCTCTTGAGGTCTCTTCCAACCCTGATATTCTATGATTCTATGATTATCTCAACTTCTTTCCTACTGTCCAGGAGATTAGAAAAGTGTAAAAGAGTCAGATGCCAGAGGAACCCTGTGTATGAACCAACATGGGGGTCCTATGCCTCTAGGCTGCAGAAAGCAACAACAAAAGAGGAGTTGAGTCAATAGGAGTCTGTCAGCTGGGAGAAACAGGACTTTTTGCTGCCTTACTTCTTTGCAATGGGAACAAATATATTCTTCAGTTTGAATGGAATCATATTTGTATAACAGGGAAGGAATACACAACAATACACCTTCTATTTTTGTTTGTTCTAAGATGATCCGACCATGAGTTTGCCTTGCTCCATTAACCATGAATCATGCAGTCATCCCTAAAAACTCTATGCTGTCTCCACATTTTCTTGGCTATTAGGCTTTCAATTAAATATACACTGCATGACCGTAACAAATTAAGTGACTCCCTTAGAATAACCCATTACCAGACCCTCTTAGAATAACCCCATTCTAAGATATCGGGAGAGGACGTACCAACATGAATGCATTTATGGTAGCTTATGCTCACAACCCTCTGGTCAGCAACCTGCATACTACACATGCTGCCAAGTAACATCACAGTAATGATGTTTTCCTCATGCATTTCCTTTATCTTGCCATAAATGCTAACCACAGAATTCTCACCATAGACTACTAACCAAGGCTCTTTTCATATCTATTGTTGTCTGAGCAGTTTCTTTTTACATTCATTTTATTTTTTGCCATCATTAAAGCTCCGCAGTCATTTTTCCAAAATAGGAGGCAAAGAGAACAGCTGTGGTGCAAATTAGTGGGTTGAAAATGCGATATAATTGTTGTTTAAATGTTGGTAAATTGCCTCCTAATTACAATGTAATGTCATAATTTTGTAGGCTTCAAAAACAACTTTTCATACTTAAGAACCAAGCCAACTTTTATTTTATTGTGTCACTTTTAGTTGGCCAGCAAATTACATTTTGGGAGGCGAGTGTGTGTGGCATGGAATACTTTTTATATTTCCAATGGTGAAGTTTCAATAGCTGAAATTATAAATCTTTTTGGATTATAAATACTTTGTGGATTATGATTTTTTTGGTTTGGTTTGTTCTTGCATTTTACACACTGACTCATTGGAAAGAAAAGTTTTAATATAAGTAGGGTCTGAATGATAGAAAATAAACAGAACTCTATACTGTGCCTTTTCCCTCACATACAGGGCCTAGATTGCTGAAAGCAACTAGTGGTTTTTGCTTTGCTCCAGGCTGGGTGCTCAATTTGAGATCCCTCTTGAGGAAGTCTGATTATCAGAGGGCATATGCTCAGCACTTTCTGAAAAATCAGCCAATTTTATTTAAAGTATCTCACAATGGGTACTGAAAAACTCAGTGATCACTTTTGAACATGTAGGCAGGACATCTATGTTAGATACAGCCCCCTAAATTTAAACCCTGATTATAGGCTATCGGGAACCCAGTATTTCTAACGGTCCATCAGCATCCCTCACAAGGAACGTGTAAGACTCCAACTTTTTTGGCCTGTGACTCCATTTCAAGCACAAGGCAAAGTACAACAGGCAAAACATTAAAACAGGCAAAAATGTTCCCTATGCCCTTCCAGAGGGCCTTGTCATATTAAATGCCAAAGACATAGGAACTATTATAACTTCTAACATGTGTGTAAAATGAGCCTCAGTAAAACAAAAGTAAATAAGACCTTTGTGGGTATTGCTTTGTGTTATTGCTCTCTGTCTGCTAATCTGTTTTCCATTTCCTGGCCTCTGCAGTCTCTCTCGGTCAATAGCTCCTCTCTTCATAGCAAGGACATAATGTTGTTGTGGTGGTGCATTAAAATGTAATGAAAACAAAGATAAACCACCTACTCCATACTGGACTCTACACAGCCATTGGAATAGTATCTCTTCTGCGCCTCCTTTCATTTTACGCTGATGGGATCTTGCCCACATTATCGTTCCAAGCTGTGTTTCTCACACTCCATTTCCTTAGCCCCTTCTGCAGTGCTTATGGGACCCTGATCACAGCATCTTCCCCACTTCCCCCGCCTTGACCAGGTTGATTGGATGCACAGTCTTTCCAGAGCTGCACTCAGCATCTTTCAGGGGGCAGGAAGTGCTGAGAATCAGTGAGTCTTGAAACTACCAGATGGTACTTGGGGTGCTCACCCCTGCACCCACATCCCTTTCATCCCTGGTGAGGGTCCAACATCCCCAAGTCTGGTTCTTTCCCACAGCAGCGCTGAGTGCCGCTGGGATGCTGGTTTTCATTGTTGTCAGGCAGGAAACACAAACATTCGATGGGGAAGTTCGCAAAACTGGAGCCACTTCTTGTTATAAATCAACCCTAAATTCACATTATCCAGAGTGTTTGCCTTATGACAGGGCAGAGTCTGCCAAGCTCAAGCTGAGCCACACCTAACTCTGCAAATAGCCCCACTGATTACAGCAGAGACGCACATGCTGGGTTTGCTTGAGCTAGCACACTCAAACTACCAGTGTGAACATGGCAGCATGGGCAATGGCAGGGTAGCCACCTGAGTACAGACCCGGGGGGGGGGGGGTCAGGCAGGCTTGTACTCAGGTAGAATACTTCTGTTAGTCAGCAGATGTGTGGCTAAATTTGACTCTAATACGTTCTTTTAACTGCTTTGTTGCTGGACCTCCACTAAAGTATCTGGGCTGCCATGTGGTTCTATTGAATTCATCGGATGGTTCCAAAAAACACTCAGATGTATATTGTCCAGTGGTCAGGACTAGAGGTGCATTTTGCCTGACATACTTGGCAATTTATGTAGCAGAGAAGAGCTGTCACATTGGGAGTTAAAACCCTGCTGAAATCTCTGGTAGGACTGCTGGGTAAGTGCTCTCAGGCATCAGGGTTTATGCCCTATCAAAATGACTCACTGCTGGAGCTAGTCAAAAAAGGTTTGTTGTGCAACATTTTTGGACTAAAAAGGGCTCTTTCAACCAAAGTGAAAATTTTCATTTTGGTTGAAAAGTTCTGTTTTTTAACCCAAAAAATGGAAATTGAAAACCAAAAATATATATATATATATATATATGGGAAAATCTGCACAGCTTGATTCTGTTTATGGTTTAAAAATGAGTTTGGGGTCTGTTTTTTTCATCAAAAAAAATTTCACAGGAAATTATGAATTTTTTAAAGGACATTGTTTAACAGCTCTACTTCGTGGTACTCAGAAAAGAAGGCAACTGAGCTTACCCAGCACCAGGCTCTTGGAGTTTGCTTTAGTAACAATGGAGCAACAACCTCAGGATTTGTCTCATATATCTTTCTCTCATTCTCACATACAAATCTCCTTCCCCTACTTCACTATTCCCTGTTGCACCTTGGATAGTTATTTACACCTGCGTAAAGTGAGTGCAAAGTAAGAGTAAAATACTCCCAACAATGACAACATGTCACACCCATTTTGCACAGGAGTAAAATGACTGCACCACAATGCAGTTTATGATATCTCTTACACATGCATTTCAGACCTCACACGTGCTCTGCCTACCTCCCTTGTGGAATTCTATACCAGGGCTGTTTGTATCAGAATAGCTAATCAGCAGAAACTGTCTTGATAGAAACCGAGTGAGCACCCAGCTTTAAGTCACCAAACTCCAGCCTCCTAAATGTACCTGACTGCACAGCTGCTGCTGTAAGATTTCAGCAGTCCGTCTGAAATAAGGACAGCTGGTTAATGCCAGTGGACCTGAATAATGTGCTTTGGATACTCTGGTAGTGCTGCAGACAGAACAAACAATGCATAGCTGTCCCGTCAGCCCAGAGCAAACACCAGATACATTTCAAAGGAACAGGCTGCTATTTACAACTGATCCAAACTGAAATGAAATTGAAATTGGAAACAGCTCCCCTGGAGAACATCCACCTCTTCCCAGAAGATTCACGGCCTCCTTCTGACCACTGAGTGAAGCGCTTACTCTGCTCTGGCTTTAGACTGCCCACAACAAATATATCTGACCCTAAACTAAAAGGAGGAAGGGCAATTTTGTAAAACAAAATCGGTCTATATAATGATACATATAAATGAATCAATGTTTGTACAATGATATCTAGAGGGCTTTGTAGACTAAGTCTCAGCTTTTAAACACCTAGATTCCCTGCAGCTATCCCAACAGGGTCGACTCGATTCAACTCGCCAGTTCTTCCAAGCAAGATAAATTAGATTCCATGCAGCTTACTGTGCATGGGACTTTCAGAGGAGACCTTAAAAAACAAGGTCTTGTCTGCTCTGTGGGGACATTAAAGAGTCCAGGGACCTTTTTGTAAGAGGGTGTCTTTGCCCCTTGCTGTTATCCAATCTCAAACAGTTCAAAGGAGTTGGAAAGTTGCCCTAATAGGACAGCAGTGAATTTCCCGTGTAGGGGAAGTCCTGGTTCATAGAGAGCTGGTGCACCAAAAAACAGGAGAGGGAAGTCAGAACATCTGGTATTCCGGCAATTGCTGGCAGAGTCTGTGGCCTCTGAGGTTGATCCAGTTTATGCCGGGGGCTAAAATGGCCCCAGCCACATTCATGATCATACGTTTTAGAATGAGCTGCTCTCCACAGCCTTGCAGCTGGGGATCCAAGTACACGGCCATTGCCCAGCGCTATACCTTGTCTGTGAATAAAACATAAGTGTTCTGCTGCACAGCATTAAATATCTGTTGAAAAGACATCAGTGGAAGTATTGGGAAAGTCATGAAAAACAGGCTTAAACCTTCATAATAACGAATTGGTTTTCATCTGGACATATTGATACATGAGCGAGTATTTTTTTCATGTAAAATTGACTTACTTTACATTAATGCAGTTTGGGCACCAAACAGGCTGGAAGGAAAGCCAACCAGCACGGCGGTGGGGAGAAAGGCTCCATATTCTTATCCCTCTCTCTAATCCTTCTTTTCAATCCATTTCACTTTCCTCAGGATTGATTCCCTGTCATTTTTTCTCCAGTACTGGGGCCCTTGCATTGTACAACGAATGATACCCCTATAACATCTGGCAGGTCCCCACAGTTTAGAGGAGAATACTTGCAATGACAGGGTCAAGATGTTGACCTCGCTTTTATGCAGTGGTACCTGACTGAGCACAGAGTCCGAAAATCACCCCTTTGTACACGGCTGTTAAACCAGAACTCTGAACTTTAAAGCCCACAACTTTTGAAATGCAGGGAAAATAAGAATAAAAACACAACATGCTTGTGATTTGTGATTGTGATATGTTCCCAGCAGGAAAAGCATAATAGAAAGCTGATGAGGAGCGCTCGTGGCAATCCCCCACTACATAACCAGCTTCCCCATTCTTTTTTATACAGTAATCAAAGGCTATTCTGAGCCTCTCAAAATGCCATCAACCCTCATTGAGAATGAAATAGAGCACATCTCCTCCGAACCCTTTACAGGAGTAATCATTACAGTGTGCTGGCCTGAACAGGGAGCTCTAATAGATAAAGATGGTTCTTTTTCAAAAAAAAAAAAATCCTCCTAAAATCTGAATAGTAACTTGATGATAATCTCTCCATTTTGTTATGCAAAGGGAAAAGAAACCCATAATTGTGCGCTCTTGATTTCTTAATGCAAAGAAAGGCTTCTTGATGAGATGCTGCGATGATTTAGAACAGGGCTGGGAATCTGGTGGCAATAATACTTTAAAAGAAATAGCCATCCAACTGATTTGGATAAAGTAATCATTAGCATTCTAAATCTAAACCTCCTCTATGTCCCCTCCACGCTACCCCACCCCATCTAGCTTTGCTTCTTTTTATAGCTCTAATTATTTTTTTTCCTTATCAGCATTTAACAAATAAGGAAGGCAGTATCTTTACATTGGCTACCAAGTCATTTTATACCAAATGGATATGGCCCATATGAAAAATATGTTTAGGGGGTATAATCCCTGGCCAGACTACATCTCCCATGATGCACCATAGTCGCTCCTCTTGATGCTCTGCTATAATGCATCATGGGCATTCCATGGACTCATGGGAAGGGTAGTCCAATTCAGAAGTCCATAGAAGAGAATGGGGCAGAAGGTACTCAAACAACAACTCTTATTGAGGCACTTCAGTGGCTTTTCCTAATCTTTTTTTTTTTTTATTTTCACCTATAAAACAAAAACTTTTATGTTTTGGGGTATTCAGGGATTTTTGGCCAAAAAAATGTGACCATTTTCAAAGAACGTGATACTTTTTTGGCAAAAAAATTAATTTAGTCAGAAGCAGTTCCAGAGGAAAAGTTTTGACCAGTCCTAATCATTATTTCCTAGTCCATTGTCCTAGCCCTTGAACTCTGCAGAGTTGTCTATCCTGCTGTTTTCCCAAGATTTTTTTCTGCCCTCCATCCAGCGTGGGTTTACAGCAATACATCGACTACTGCACCTTGATCCTTCCTGTAGTGCTTCAGTGCAACTGCTTCTGTCCTCCTGAATGATGAACACACTGTGCCCAGGCTCCACTATTAACTTCCTGGGCCAGCTACAAACATCCCTTGGTACCACTAAGGGCTGTGTAAAGTATCTGCAATGATGGGATGACTCTTGGCATGTCAGTGCATTTTAAAGTGTGTGTGTTGTGGAGGCTTATATATTTTTGTAACCATCTACTTGGTTGCAGAGGAGCCACTTGCATTATAGGTTAAATTTTCAAGTGAATTTGGCACCCACAAGTCAGGAATAGGTTTTTAAAAGAGCTCAGCTCCCACTTAGGCACCAAAATAAGTTTTCACATTTCCAAAAACTCAGCATGTTGCATACTGAACTCTTTTGAAAATCTGGCCACATATATCACAAATCGATCTTCTTGGTGCTGAGCATTTTTTTTAAAAATTGGTACCTATTTAGGTGCCTAAAGTGGATTCTTTCCCAACTCTGACCCTCCCTGAGGATTCTGTGCATTTGAAAAATCTGGGGTCAGGTCTTTCTGGTCAGTCTCACCCACTCTTCCAGCTGTGCTTCCTGAATAAAAAAGGTTTTTGGAAACTCACTGGGTGCCTCATCAGTGAGTTTAGAAATATTTGGCAGTCACTCCCTTTATAGCCATGGACTTTTTTTTTTTTTTTTTGAGAAAAGACGATGAACTGAATCAGCTGCAAGTTCTCTTGTTTGTTAACTGAGCCAACAGCTATTCATAGATGAGGCAGATGCTCCTGATTTTAAACCACTGACAGTGAAGCTCAGTACATTTCCATTTCACATACTGATAGCTCTTGCAAAGTACAGCTGTGGTCCCCTGGACTGGTTACTGTCCTTTGGTGGGAGTGTGAACTCACGATAATTCTAACTGGGGGAGGGTAATCCTGCTGCAAGGCAAGAGCACAGCTAGTTGATCCCAACTATATATTAAATTAGTAGCAAATGTGTGTCCAAACCCCAAACCCCAGAACAAATACTTTCCAAAACTAGAAAGGTTAATCTGGATCTAAATGTATGTCAGAGAAAAAACAAGAGGGACAAGATTAGCCGTTGTGATAAAGTTCCTCCTCTACCTTGGTGGGTCCTGGGCTTATTGGCGGATTTTGCTAGCTTCAGAGATCTTCCTGTGTTGGATCAGGAGTTGGGAGGTTTTGGGGGGAACCTGGGCCCACTCTCTACCCTGGTTCCAGCGCAGGGCCCTGTGGACTGCAGCTGTCTAGAGTGCCTTCTGGAATAGCTACAACTCCCTGGGCTACTTCCCCATGGCCTCCTTCCAACACCTACTGTGTTCTCACCACAGGACCTTCCTCCTGATGTCTGTTAACGCTTGTACTTCTCAGTCCTCCAGCATCACATCCTCTCACTCCCAGCTCCTTACGCACACCTCACTAACTGGAGAGAGAGCCTTTTTAAACCAGGTGTCCTGATTAGCCTTCATTAATTCTAGTAACTTCCCAATTGGCCACAGGTGTCCTAATTTTTCGGCCTGCCGTAATTAGTTCTAGAAAGTTCCTGAGTGTTCTGGAATAGTCCGTTATCTTACTCAGGGAAAAGGGACCTGCTTAACCTGGAGCTACTGTGTCTACCTTCGACCACTCTCTTGTAGCCATCTGGCCTGACTCTGTCACACAGTGTAGGGCAACTCTTGCAACATGACCTTCAACAGCTAGCTAGCATGGGGAATGTTAAGAGCCAGCTTCTGATACCCTTACTTATGCTGTGCCTTTCTCTGTGAGCAGCACTGCTAATTTCAGTAGGCCTGCTTATGGAGTGAGGGACTACTTGTCATAAGGCTATGGAATCTGGCACTAAAAAAGTACCCTGCTATAGCTAAGTGTTGGCGCACATGTGTTTTGTTTGATCCCTACATATGAATTTCCCTCTTTTTTTTTTCTGTCACAAATTTAGCGTATTTTAAAGAGATATTGTAAATTTTCTATCTTTTAAGATAGATCAGTAAACCTGAACTGTTTTAATCTAATTTATTTGACATCAGATTTGATGCTTTTTTATATTCTACTCATCCTAAGCAATAAAATTAGATCAGTCAGTTTCAATTTCTGTTTATACCTAGGTTCGCTCTCTGGGACTTAGGCAAAAAAACTGTTTTATGATGTTGGCTTTCCAATACAGGAGCTAGAAACAGATATATGACATTAGACATTTCCCAGGGACAAGGAGACAAAAATGACTGAAGCTAGCCTGATGACTAAAAACATTGATTAAATTCTAAAATCCATCCAAAACTTCTTAAGGGAGATGCAAAGCAGAAAGAGTAGAGGACTTGGAATAAAAACAAAACAAAACAAAACCAAACCCTCTTTAAAAAGCAGGAAATGGTACCAAAACTAACTGGCAATACCCTAACAGCAGATTCTGGGTCCGGTTCTGTTCAATATCTTCATCAATGATTTAGATAATGGCATAGAGAATACACTTATACAGTTTGTGAACAATACCAAGCTGGGAGGGTTTGCAAGTGCTTTGGAGGATAGGCTTAAAATTCAAAATGACCTGGACAAATTGAAGAAATGGTCTGAAGTAAATAGGATGAAATTCAATAAGGACACATGTCAAGTACTCCATTTAGGAAGGAACAATCAGTTGCACATGTACAAAATGGGAAATGACTGCCTAGGAAGGAGTCCTGCAGAAAGGTATGTGAGAGTCATAGTGGACCACAAGCTAAATATGAGTCAACAGTGTAACTCTATTGCAAAAAAAAATGAACATCATTCTAGGATATATAAGCAGGAGTGTTGAAAGCAAGACACGAGAAGTAATTCTTCCGCTCTACTTCACGCTGATTAGGCCTTAACTGGAATATTGAGTCTGGTTCTGGGTGCCACATTTCAGGAAAGATGTGGACAAATTGGAGAAAGTCCAGAAAAGAGCAACAAAAATGATTAAAGGTCTAGAAAACATGACCTATAAGGGAAGATTCATCTGGAAAAGAGAAAACTGAGGGGTCATGATAATAGTTTTCAAATACATAAAAGGTTGTTACAAGGGGGAGGGAGAAGAATTGTTCTTCTTAACCTCTGATAATAGGACAAGAAGCAATGGGCTTAAATTGCAGCAAGGGAGGTTTAGGTTGGACATTAGGAAAAACTTCCTGTCAGGGTGGTTAAGCACTAGAATAAATTGCCCAGGGAGGTTGTGGAATCTCCATCATTGGAGATTTTTAAGAGCAGGTTAGACAAACACCTGTCAGGATTGGTCTATAATACTTAGTCCTGCCTTAGTGCAGGGGACTAGATTAGATGACCTCTCAAGGTTCCTTCCAGTCCTATGATTCTTGGCTAAACAACTGATCTACAGATTTGACTTTATCATTGTACCAAATACTAAAAGCACTAATTAGAGACAGAGTAGGGAAATATCTGGAACATTATGATGTGCTGAAAGACATTCAGGATGAATTAATAAAATGGGTGAGTATTCCTAACCAAGTGTTTTGAAGATGCAAGAGAGCTAATGGAGGGACACTGCCAACACAATTTTTCTGAATTTTAAGAATGCCTTTGATACAGTATCCTATTAATCTACAAGTTCCTCTGTTATGGTATTAGAGATGAACTATAGCACTTGAATGCATAAGGAAATGACACAAACTAGTGGCGAGACATGGAATATTAGGATACGTTTTGATCACCTATTTTGATTACCAGGACTTAGGAGAAGGAATGAATGAAACTGGAGGCAAAGTTAAAACAGTTAAGTTCTTGGTTGCATATATAAAAGCATGAAGTCTTGTCTGAATCAGAGACCTCCTGTCTTGCAGTGGAAATGGGGTTAGCAGAGGGAGAAGTCACATTTGGCGAAAACGTTGACAGTTCTGGTCACTTCATTACGAAGAAGGTATTGAAGAAATAGAGAAGGCAGCATATAGCAGGAGCCAACCAGAACAAAAAGGCAACGTTAAATGCAGGTTTGCTCTGAACACTGAGTATGTAACACATGGCTCTATTTTGCTCAGCAAACCTGCGCCCTGAGCAGAAGAGATTTCTGATAGTCGGCAGCTCTTTAATCTAGCAGGAAGAGGCATGATGAGAGCCAATGGTTGAACGCTAAAGCTTGACAAATTCAGACTAGAAATAAGGCCAAAAAAGTTCATGGTGAGGGTAGTTAATTATTGGAACAATTTACGTAGAGTTGTGGTGAACTCTCCATCACTTTCAGTCTTTAACTCGTGACTGGATATCTTTTTTAAGAGATGCTTTAGCTCAAACACAAGTGGTGGGCTTGATGCAGAAGTTATGGGTGAGTCTAGCCTGTGTTATCCAGGGGTTCACAGTAGATGATCACAATGGCCCCTTCTGGCCTTAAAATCTATGACTACAGAGTCATATTGCTGACCATTAGGACAAAGTACTTTTTTTCTGCTTCATAGATTGATAGACTTAAGGCCAGAAGGGGCTCTTGCAATCATCTCGTCTGACCTCCTACACAACACAGGCCATGGGACTTCCTTGTAATAATTCCTTTTGCCTCCTGTTACCCTTGCAGAGCCGGCACAAGTCTGGTAGAAGCAACTGGCTTCTCTTCTGGCTCTTGTATCATCAGCAGAAATGTTTACTGAATTCCACTCATTGAAAATAGTAGGGATGAGTAAGTGTAACTAAGGGCCTTATCACAGCCATCCTATTATTAAAGCCCCCAGTGCAAAGGGTGGGGGAAACAACTCCCTCCCTGCTTCCTCCTTGCGGTGGGGGCAGAGGGAAGTGATTGACTGCTAGCCTGTCCTATTGGCAAATTACAGCATCCCCGGCACCAACTTAGCTGGGGGAACTGGCATTGCACACAGCATCTGTTTAGTCCAGCATGCATTAATTTGCAGTCTAGAAAGTCCATGCCGGGGCATAAAGCAGATTCTTAACTCCCTGAAATTCTCCTGCACAATCTCCCTCCACAGTTGTCAGGCAAGCCCCCAAAAGAAAGGAATTCATAATAAGGGCTATAGGAGAGTCTGATTAAAGGGTCTCTATTGTCCAACCCATAATTTATGAATATTGGAAGGTTAGGGCTCAATCCTCTAAGCACTCTCCACTCTTTTTGTGAATTTCTTCATTTTTGTGGAGTTTTCTCACAACAATCAGACCCTTTTTCCAGTGATTTTTTTCAAATTTCAAAGGCAATTTTGAAGTTTGTAGAATAGTTATATAGTCATTGCAATGACTATATATCTATTTATGCAATTAATGTTACTGTAAAATAATGACATAATTTGAAGGCATAATTATAATGTAAAAAAATGCAGAAAAGAAGTTTTAAATTTGTGAAATGTGCGACATGGCTGCAGTGTGCGGATTTTAAATTCAGTGGGACAAATCCACCTTTTGTTTACCCTTTGCATCACCCTGTAGACTAGAGCGGGGTTGCAATAGTCAATGGGGTTGTGCCAGGGCACCGATCTGGCCTGTCATCTCAGCGTTTTTAAATTTTTTTTCTCTTAATACCAAATCAACTATTGATTCGTGACCGGTATTATAAACCTGTTAGAGGCACAAAGTGGCTGATCTGTAGGGAACTGATGTGGCGCTCTGTGTATTCGGAATGTCACGTGAGTAATGGGTGCAGTAGGCCACAGCCACAGAAGAGGCCCGCTCCTGCTTTGAAGTCAGATTGACAGCAGGGACCCTACCCTCTAGGTTCCTATGTAGGTCACCTGTGTGGCTAAGGAGTCTAGTCAAGCCAGAGCTCTGGTGTGCTCCATGTGGCAGACGTCTCTATCCTAAGAATTGTGCCCAACATCTGTAATGAAAGTTGCCATGTCCATATAAAATACTCTTAATAATCATTCTAATTCTTCTTTTCTTCACTCCCTTTAAAGCCCACATGTTTATGTGTTTTTAAAAACAAACTAAGATGAAACTTTGCCCTATTTCACTCTGGAGTGACTTTTTATGGGCTAATTATAAATTCAGGTTCAGAAGTGAAATATCACCTGACTCTTACCTACACACATAGTATCACGGGCTTCTATAATATACGGTGTACAGAACAAGTAACAAGGGCTGCATTCGCAGGAGCTACTGAACAGTATAAACAGTTAGAAGCGGTGGGAATTAGCCAAGGTAAAAGCATTGTGGTATACAACTGCTAACACAAAAGAGACTTCCATCTATTCTAACACTGTCCCTGTTAGGCAGTACAGTACTTGTTAAAAAGTAGAGTCAGCAATTGTACGGTTGTGAATGTAGGAGGTTTGCTAGCACTAGCAACAAAAGTCTTGGGCTTATAACCACTGCAGTGGATATGACTAGACTTTCACTAGCATGAAATTATTCACCCAAACAGAACATTCAGTGCTGGAAACCCACCAGTTGTTAACCCCTTTGCTGATTTTGGAACTTTCTGGTTTACAGGTGTTGATTAAAAGTCAAAATTTTCTGTGTAAAGCAGACATTTTATGTGAAAAATGTAGGTTAGCTGAAATTCCAATTTTCTGGACAGACCAGCCCCTGTATTAACTTTTGCCCAATGCCCTTTTCAGGCTGGGGAACTCCCCTTTAAGGAGGAACTCTTCTCCAAGGGAGTCCATGAGTTAGCCACAAAAAGAGGAGCTTTGGTAGCTTGAATCCAATAGTCAGGCTCCCAGGAAAACAGTGTGTGTGTGGCGGTGGAGTAACAGGAGGCTTTGGCCTTGTGCCTCCAGCCTATCTTGTGCCTCCAGCCTATCCTAATTCTCTGGGATCTCAACAGATCCCAGAGAATTAGGAAGGCAATACCTTGTTTATTTCAGTGAGAGCATATCCCAGGGGTTCTCAAACTGGGGGTTGGGACCCCTCAGGGGGTTGTGAGGTTATTACACGGGGGTCGCGAGCTGTCACCCTCCACCCCAAATCCCGCTTTGCCTCCAGCATTTATAATGGTGTTAAATATACATAAAAAGTGTTTTTAATTTATAAGAGGGTGGAGGGATAGCACTCAGAGACTTGCTATGTGAAAGAGGTCACCAGTAAAAAAAGTTTGAGAGCCACTGGCATATCCCATCCCACTGAGGTTTCATCTGTCCTAGGTGATACAGCTTTATGTCACTACTGTATATTAAACTGTTCTTTTGTATTTGTCTTATGTATATCCTCCTTCATTGGTGCCTAACCCTAGCATCACCTTGCCTGGATTTAGGATCATACAGCAGAAACTCCACAGCTTTCCTTAGCAGACAAGTGCTCTTACTTTAGTTCACTGACTTTAATGTCTAAACACAAAGAGGCTCAGAATTTCCCTGCTTTCCTGATCCCTTGTTAGAATTGTGCTATGGCACATTTAAGCCCAGAGGTTCTGTGCAGTATGCCCAGAGACAGAGCACATGAGCGGCTCACAGTAAGCATGCCTCATTTTTAAATTCAAAACGCAATCGCAGTAAGTGCAGGGTGAGATGGTGCAAACGGTATTTTTCAACCACCTCATCTCCAGGAAAGACTTGAAGACTCCGTAGCTACTGGCTCTGTGTCTCGCTTTAACTAAGCAGCATGGAGACTTGCACATAAAATTTAATTTCCCAGTAACAATGAACATAAACTGCCTAGGAGCTGTATCAATGCATTCGGTATTCACAGTAATAACACTGATCATAATGAGTTCATTTAATATTAATATTCATTACACCAAACAAGCATAAATCCAAGTTACCCAAAGGAAACACAATAAGCCAGACTCCAAGCACTGTACGTATAGATACTTGAAGGCATTTCAGGTCTGTGTGATTCCTGCAACAGACATCCATGTGTACTTAAAGTATACACAGTAGAAAGAATACTTCTTAAAGGAGCTACCGTGCATTTCGTTTTAAATCAACATGAATGTTTAGAGGAGGAACAATTGCAGTCTTATCGCCATTGATTATTATCTGCATTTATTGCAACTGCAGAGCAAATAGAGCAGAGCTTATATCCAGAAAAAGAAACCAACTTATCTGTGTTAGAAATCAGGAGCCTCTATGGCAACTATGTATCTTAGACACAGCCTGTCTGATTCACCAGGGAGGTACTTCAGCATTATTCTGATTTAGCTCTACTGAAATCTAGCTGTGTGTGTGCGTGTATATATGTGCATGCTGCCTGCTGACTCCTGTAATAAATGTAAGACACACGACTGCTAGCAGGAGACCAGACTTTATGTGCTGACCTGAGACATCTGACATGGCTCAGAGTTATAATAGTTAATATCCCTGTCACATGAGAGGGCTCAGCCTCTGCTGATTCCAGCAGCTGGTATTATATATAAATTGTACATTCATCAGCCACAATGTCGGCAGTCGCCTTCCTCCCTGCCCTAAAAATAATGCCCATGAATTAGGGTGAATGGAGCCCAAGGGGAGTATGGCACAATGGCGTGCAGAGGATGCGAATGGACTGTGTAGGCTCTTTGTACCCTACCCCCATTTTAGTAAACTGATATATCATTGGTTACACTGCATTCGGGGCCTTCCGTAGCCCTTAGCTGGCCCAGAAAGTAGTGAAAACTATTGAGAAAGTATAATATTATATTGGTCAAAACATTAGACTTATAGGATGCACTAGGAAAATTCAGAGCCATCACCCTATCCTCAATCCCACTGGCAGAAAACGTTGCCCGCTCAGCATTAGATAACACTGGTTTCCTCTTTATGATGCGACATTCTTCTCAGAGGAGGACTTGAAGGGGCAGGTATCACTGGGTACATCTACACTGAAAAGAAAAATCCATGGCACCGAGTCTCAGAGCCGAGGTCAATTGACTCAGGCTTGTGGTACTAGAAATAGCAGTGTAGATGTTTGGGCTTCCCCACTCAGGGGAAGGATCTCAGAACCAGGGCTCTAGCCCAAGCCTGTATGACTACACTGCTATTTTTAGCCCCACTGGCCAAGCCCCGCAAGCAGGAGTCAATTGACCCAGACTCTGAGACTCAGTGCTGTGGGCTTTTTATTGCAGTGTATACATACCCAAGACGGTTGCATGGATCCTGCCTGATCCAGGCTCCCACAGCAGCCAGGAGGGAAGGTAGCATAGTGAGGGTTCTCCCAAGCTTCATGGGACTTGGCGCAAAGACCCTGCGATAATGGAAGCAAATCCTGCACCCTCACACAGGAGTGCTCAGCTGGCAACCCTGCCAATGCACACTCAAGCTATTTTTCCCTACATGGAGATGGGGCCCTGTAAAAGGAAGTTATTTTAGTTTTCCAGTGTAAGCTGGCAGTGATCACGAGAAGCACAATGCAAGAACTTAGCTTCAAACACATCTATTTGTATTTATGGGAAAAATGATGTTCATGCCTCTAATTAAAAACGTGAGTAACTTATTTAAAACTCAGCTATTACTTATTAAGGAACAGATTCTGTCCCCTCCTTATTCACCTTACTCCACTGGACCATGCAAAATAAAATACTGCTCAGAATGGCAAAATCTGGCTCCAGGTCATTAGTTCTGATCCTTATTTGATTTCTTTTCATAAGCAATATTTACTGCCTTCCATATGCAGTGTGATTAATCCATCCCACTGCATGAATTTGAAACTGCTTGGATTAAAGAGGGAATCAGAAGATTTCTCAACAGTAAGGAATAAATGTCATTGCTGTTAATCAAACCATGAGAGTAAACCATAATAACATGCGTCTGACAAGGTGGGTATTCACTCACCAAAGCTTATGCTCCAATACATCTGTCAGTCTACAAGGTGCCACAGGACTCTTTGTCACTTTTTACAGATCCAGACTAACACGGCTACCCCTCTGATACATAATAACAGCGGTGATTACTGGATGTTGTTATAGTCTGCCAATTTGCAGCCCAATTTTGCTGATCCAAGACAGTTCAGAGATGCATTATGGGTATATATCGCAAGCTCAGCCAAACTATGGCCCTCATTCAGGAAAGCATCTCTATTCAGGAAAGCACTTAAGCACTTGCTTAACTTTAAGCACATGCTGCGGTCCTACTGGTTCCAGCTGGAGCTGTGGGTGTTTAGCACTGCTGGAAATCAAACTGTGTGCCTGTTCTGGAGAGACTTTGATCAGTGCTTTAGATGTGATTTCCCTTGGAAAAATGTGTCTATGCAAAAATGACAACTTCTTATCCTAACCTGATGCGTTTAGAGTCATCTCTCCTCACTTCAGCGAGGACACCAGATCACCAATCCTATTTAAACATTTTTGATCTCATGTTAGAAGTACAGAGTCAGAAGGCAGGATACTCTAAAGTCCATGGGTACATTCGCACAGCGAAAAAAACAAAAAACCCCGCAGCAGTGAGCCTCAGGGCCAGGTCCACTGACTCAGGCTCATGTTACAGGGCTAGAAATAGCAGTGCAGACATTCCCACTTGGGCTGAAGCCCAGGCTCTGAGACCAGCCCCACTCGCCCAGTTCCAGAGCCCAGGCTCCAGCCTAAGTGGCAACATCTACACTGCTATTTTTAGCCTCATAGTCTGAGCCCAAATTAGCTGACCCAGGCTCTGAGACTCGTTGCCACAATTACTTTTTTTGTAGGGAACTAGCCAGCAGTTCAGGTGACCTGCGCTCAAGCCCCTAGTCTGCAACAGACTTCCTGTGTGACCTATAGCAAGTCCTTCAGCTTTTCTGTGTCACTGTTCCCCATCAATAAAATGTGAATAATAGCACTGTCCTACCTCTTAGGGTTGTGAGGCTAAATACAGTTAAGATTGTGAGGTGCTCAGATACTGCAGTAAAGGAGCCCATAGACAGACTGGAGAAAGAGTTAGATTCCATTCTGGCTCAAGATGCATTGACAGGATTGTGTACTTAATTCCAGCTACTCTTGGTTAGACCTGTGCAATCCCTTTACAAGTAATGGGTTTGCATGACGGACGTAGACTGGCACTGATGATGCACTGTCCAGAAAGAACACAGCGTGGCTTTACAATCCCAGGCTGAGCACTCAGACCTAGCTGTTCAAAGAATACCTTTGTTCACTTGTGAGCGGAGCTATTGATTTGGAATTCACTGAGACACAATGAACTTGGAACCCCATGATTCCATTTTTATAGTCACTCTCCATGCACTTAAAGCTCAAATTTGCAGGGTAACTCAGGCTTATGATTGATTAGAGCACTTAAAACTCTATTCATGGTTTGGGGAGTCAGTAGCTGCTCTTACCCTGTTGGAGTCGATTCTAGCCCTGGACGTATAGATAGGAGGAGGGATGTTAAAGGCCTGAGGAACTAAATATTCCTCAGCATCCATCATATCTTCCAGGTCTTCCTCATCCAGCAGATTTTGGAAGAATTTGCTGTCGTTTGGACTCGGGAGCTTCATACGGTCATCACCCTGAATGTGTCACATGGACAGAGGAAGATAACACAGAGATTAATTAATTCTATGAGCGTGGTTACCTGTTTTCTATACCACCTTGCAGTCATGGTGCAGAGACCATGCATATACTCAGGTTTCCCTATATCACCACAGTTACATGGTTTATTTTGATTTTTTGGCTGGAAATATGATGACAGGAGGGGAATAACTGCATTAATCAAGCAAAAATAAATGTTATTGAACCTTTTTCTTTCTTTTTTAAAACAGACTCAATTCTGGACCCAGTAGACCAGCTTCTGGCAAGGTCTGCTGTATGTTGTGAAATATTTGAGATATTAAGGCTAATGCAGGAAAAAATATATGTAATGGAAAGTGGGCTTCTTTGCTTTTTATTTTACTTATTTTATTTTATTTTATTTTTATTTGTGTTTTTTAAGGATTTATTGTGTGAAATTCCCCTGTTAGCCATATGGATGGCCTTATAAGAATTTAATAGGGATGAAATCAATAGGAATTAAACTGGGTAATGACAACATTTGGATTGCAGTAGGGCCCATGGTCCCAGGTCCCATACAAACACAGAACAAAAGACCGTTGCCTACTTCAAAGAGCTCATGATCTACAGAAATTACACTAAAAACCTACATAAATTAATAGAGAATAAAGTCCTAGCTAGAGAATGGTTTAACCATGCTGTAGAATTTAACAGAGAATTATATCCCTGCCATAGAATTCTATAGATTGGTTTAAAACTTGCATGGTGGGGT
The DNA here is from genome assembly GCF_025201925.1 of Gopherus flavomarginatus. NCBI lineage: Eukaryota > Metazoa > Chordata > Testudines > Testudinidae > Gopherus > Gopherus flavomarginatus. The sequence goes on along the minus strand of NC_066626.1, from coordinate 16,225,019 downwards.
TGTTCGCAGTGTTGTAGTAGTCATGTTGGGCCCAGGATATTAGAGAGACGGGTGGGTGAGGTAATAGATTTTATGGGACCAACTTCTGTTGGTGAAGTGGTGAAAGAACTTTAAGAGGAGCTCAGAGGAGCTCGAAAGCTTGTCTCTTTCATCAACAGAAGTTGGCCCAATAAAAGATATTCCCTCACTCACAGAGAGGATATCATTCCTGATTATATTCCATATGACTTTCTATAAGGGCAGTGACACTAGTGTTGCAGTGGAGTTAAACTGAGAGGAACATTTGGCCTTTATTGTCCTAACTGACTGCTAAGGAAGAGGCCAAATAGCATTATGAAAGAGGCCACGTGGGTGACCTGAAATGATGAAATACCTGCCAGATTATATCGCAAATTACCTTGACAACGAGATTAAAAAGATAATGAAAGGAAGTAAAAAGAATGCAGTAAATTCTTTTACCTAGTGAAATAATTATCCATGCAGGTTTTCTGGGGCCTTCTCTTTTTAAACATTACTCCCCTTCGAACTCAGTGGGGAATATTGCTAGGAAAAGGTCACATTATGATACTATTACTCATGCTGACTATTGTCTTGCTGATCAAATTGTTCTACTGAACTGTTTGTACTGATCATTGTGAGTCAGTCCATCAGAATCTGGCCCAACTGATTCCATGTTCTGGCCTCTGGTATTTAATAATTATGTTATTGACAGTGCAATTTTTATTCATCTCCATATTTGTTTGTCCAACCTGTTCTTAAAATCCTCCAGTGATAGGGATTCCACAGCCTCCCTTGGAGGCCTATTCCAGAGCGTAACTACCCTGATAGTTAGAAAGTTTTCCTAATGTCTAACCTAAATCTCCCTTGCTGCCAATTAAGTCTATTATTTCTTGTCCAATGTTCAGTTGACATGGAGAACAATTGATCACTGTCCTCATTATAACACCACTTAACATATTTGAAGACTGTGGCACCTTATAGACTAACAGATGTTTTGGAGAATGAGCTTTCGTGGGTGAATACCCACTTCGTCAGATGCATGTAGTGGAAATTTCCAGGGGCAGGTATATATTTGCAGGCAAGTTTGTTTTTTAACTTCTTCTCACGGGTCAGGTTTTCTAAACCTTTTATCATTTTTGTTGCTCGCCCCTGGACTCTCTCCAATCTGTCCACTCCTTTCCTAATGTGTGGTGCCCAGGACTGAACACAGTGCTCCATCTGAGGCCTTATCAATGCTGAGTAGATTTGGGATAATGTAAATATTGAGTTAGGAACTGAATTCCATGCACCCGTTTTTTCACATCTCAGCATTGGTCTATATATATTGAGCTATCTTACAGTATTAGCTGACATTTCTAAGAACAGGTTGGACAAACACTTGTCAGGGATGGCATAGCTTTACTTGGTCTTGCCTCAGTGCAGGGGATTGGGCTAGATGACCTCTCGAAGTTCCTCCCAGCCTGACATTTCTATGATTCTACAAGCAGAATTAAAATGATTTCTAGATGTTCCAGAGTTGCTGACCTGAATGACAAGGTATCTTTGTGGGTCTCGAGCCATTCTAGAAAATTCAGCAGCCAATTCCTTGAATTTAGGCCGACTATCAGCATCGATCATCCAGCCTGGGGACAGATTTAAGAAGAAAATAAAAAGTTGATTGGCTACAAGGAATATCATTACATTTTGAACAACATTTGAAACAATCCTGAGTATGAAGTGTGATGATGCCTTTGGTGTATTTGGCCTGCAGAGGAAAAAACACAATTCAGTTGTTCAGGAAAATTGGAAAGACAATAATAAACAATGCTTCTAAAATAGAGGAAGTCAGATCTTGTGGTTAAGGCCTGGAGATCTGTATTCAATTCTTGGCTTTGCTGCTGTGGGACCTTGGACAAGTAGCTTACTTTATCTGTGCCTCAGTTTACCATCTCTAAAATGGGGATGGTACTAGAGTCTTTCTAATCCTGCCCCGCTTATCACAGTCTTGTCTATTTAGATCAGAAGCTCTTTGGGGGCAGGGAATGTCTCTTACCATAGATTTGTACCGTACCTCGCATGATGGGGCCTGTATTTCAGTGAGAACCTCTAGGCACTATCATAATACTACCAGTAAAATGAACATTTCTACCTGATCTGCTAATCCATAATGTATTCCAGGTTAGAGCAGACTGTTAAACAGATTTGATCACACTGACCTCTCTCAATTATTTCTCCTCTCTCCTCACCATTTGAGGGACTTTGTATTAGTGCTGCCATCATCAGCTATGGGCTACACTTTAACTTTATTTGCAGGCATAAGCCCTGCTCCAGGCCATTGCTATTATTGAGACACATTCCACCTCCAACGAGCAAGGACTCCCCGCCCCCCCATCGCATTCTCTCAAAAAGTTCATTAGAAAGAAGATCCTCCTCTTTGAATGCCTTCTGCAAAATAGTTAGTGCAAAGCAACTGATAAATGCCACTCAGCAACAGCTGCTGCTTTATATCAGTGCCAACCACTTCTACGAAAAGATTCTATCAGCAATTTTCCAGGAATGTGTCCTCATTTAGCAGGGACTCTCAGTGAAATGGTCCTTATCTCCTACAGCCCCATTACACCGAACATGTGACTAAAGTAGAAGAACCAAAGCTTCCTTAGCTAGAAGGCAGGTTGGCAAGAACACTAAAAGATTAGGGGTACGCCACTAGCAATGGATTCCCCAATTTAAGATGTCCGGAATATCCAGTCTACCTGCATCTGCTTTCAACACTATAGAATTGTTTCTTATTCATTAGAACTGTGTTCTATTAGAATATTCTTGAGTTTGATCCGAATGGTCCCCTTCCACGTGTTTAGCTCGTCTAGTCAACTTCCAACCTACATGCTGTTGCATCACTAGATGCCATGACAATCAAGTGCCTTGCTCTTTTATTGTCCATATCTTATAGAGCCTGTAAGGATGCTGCAATCCTTTCTCACAAACTAATGTATATCTGTACCCTCGCTGAAGTCAGTGGGCCTATTCACATGGTTTATGAACTCTTCAACATGAGAAAAACATGCAGAATCAGTTTCTATGGCTGAAATGACATATCGAGGAGAATTCCTGTATTAAAGGAAATGTCATGTTATTTTTACAAAAATAATACCTGAGCCACAGACAATCAAACTGCATGAGGGGTAGATTGCCCTCATACCAGCATTGTGTAAGACTAAAGGAAAGGCAGTCTGCTGCAAAACAAAACCTTCCATTTATCCCTATCAGAATTGTTTGTGTTTGGATTTTAGGGCCCATGTAGGTTCCAGATGGACAGTGCGGAAGACTCAACTCCTATTTACCCACAGAGTGTGTATAGTACAGGAAGCTACATTGCAAATCACCTCATAATGTCCGACCAATGTGCCTCAAACCTACACCCATTACTAAGATGAGGATGTTACAGTCCTTGGCCTCTCTGCTAACACTTTCAGGAAGGAGGTGCATATTGATTCTAAGGGACTGTGATTTTTGTGATGTGGACACTTGTTCATTGGGAATTAGATGAAACCATTAAACACAAGCCACCAAAGAGCCCCTGTACTGAACATGTGTGTCAGCCTTCAGCCCCTAATGACCTGTGTTGGGTTTAATCTTGCAGTTAGGGGTGAAAGGAACTATATATCTCATTAGCAATCTCCTGAGTGATATAGTGCACCCATATGACAAGCTTCAGGCTACAAATGCAACTCTGAGAAGAGAGAAATCCCATTTCCTTGCTAAGAATATACATATTTACCTCCTCCAGTTTATCTTCTTAGTTCTGCTATTTTTTGTGTGCAAATCACAAGCGAAAGACCCATGTTAGAACGACAAGATGGCTGTAAGTTAATTTCACTTAAATGAAGTCAGAAGGACCACACAAATGTTCCTAATTCTTTTTTAATTAGAAGTCTAGACTTTGAGGATCCATTTGCGTGCACGTCTCTCTCTCTCTCTCTCTCTTTTGCGGGGGAAGAAGAGCAGAGTAAGTGAGAATACAGATATAAACTATTTTAATTTTTTGCTAAATCATAAATGTCTATAAACTACTGGATCTGACTAAACAAACAAAAACAAATCCTCAGCTGCATAATATTTGTTAGATTAAGTCAATTTCTCTTTAATAAAAAAACATTATGGATTTCTTTCCTCAATATTTGAGACTTCTGTTTTGGAACCAACTCTTCTCTTTGCCACCTTCAATGCCTGACTACCCATGTACCATAATTATGTTTAATGCTATCGTTTTTTCATCAAAATCAATTGTCATGGAAATGACAAGTGTTTACAATCACAATCATACAATTTTGAGTTCATAGCGAGGATGTGTGATACTATCTCACAGTAATAAGAAGAGGAGCTAACTCAAACCTTTCACAGCTAAACTCATATCCTTTGCAATTGGGGGACGGGGGAAAAGGTGCATTCTATGTTCAAATGTAATTTATAAAACCGTAGGAAGCATTTTGTTTTGAAACAATCTCCATTATTAGCAAGCACTGTCAGTGACTGTAGATGGAATGGAATACGCTATGCTAGCATTGACCACAGTGATATTAAAACGACAGTTACTCACATTTCACCATCACCATGTAAACATCAATGGTGCAGATAGGAGGCTGGGGCAACCGTTCCCCTTTCTCTAACAGGTCAGGAATGTCTCGTGTCGGGATTCCATCGTAGGGTTTTCCACCAAAGGTCATAAGTTCCCAGATAGTGACACCTGGGAACAAATGAGTATAAGATTAGGGGCATGTTTTATTTAAGTTGTTAAAAACACCTTATGGATCAGTTTGAGGCTCAGTATTGGGTTACAACGTGAAGGACCTGTCTCATTCATTCTTACAACCAGTGCATGTATAAAGTGTGCATAGCTTGCTCGGACTTATGTTGGATCCACCACTTAAAGACTATTGAAAGAGTGTGGAACAGCACTTGAGTTTGAGTCTAACGATGGTGTCTCTTGTTTGCATTGGGTTAAGAAAAGGTGCAGGCATGACAGATGTGGAGACTTAGAACAAATAAGTGGTGCTGAGTGCAAGCATGACAGATATGGAAGACTTAGAAAATATAAATGGAAACAATAACAAAAGAATACGCCTGGCTCTTTTATCATATCAAAATGGAAAATGAATGGTTGATGTTATTGTAAGGGGCAAAAAACCTGAAGATGTTCTGTAAATTACAGCATCAATTTCCCATAATGATGCAGAGTGAATAAGGTTATGTCATTATCTTTGCTTTGTAAGTCATTCACAGTCCGTTGTGTTGATTCCTCTTAAAGCACCTTATGGATTTGAGTTATGATAATGCTATGATTTAAACCTGGGATCCTCTTTCTGAACAGCCTGAGGATTTTTTTGGCCGCTAAGAAGGAAGATAAATAACATATATCACAAGTAACAGAATTTATCCCAAAAGACAATCTTTAATATTAAAAATACTGCTGCTTTCCCGACACTCTCCTTTGTTTTGCTTTTATTTTATTGTAAAGGTCATTTAAAATATGCCTCCAGCCTGGTAATCATATTCTGCAGACTGTCACTTCTAATCTGAGGAGAGAGAAGTAAAAATACATATCCATGAAACATGCATTTATTTTCTCCCCCATTCACCTCCACACTGATGTTTAATAACTAAATCTTGTCCATCATTGTGTTTTATTCTTTCAAATTACAGATGTGCTGGGCCTCCTGTTTTAAACTGAGCTGCATAAATAATGGAGGAAGATGCACATTTTGCTATCTGGGGCAATACACAATTTGGGGGTGGGGAGGAAGCTGCTTTATGCTTACAGTTTTAATATCATAGAATCATATATTTTTCTTAGCTGGACAGAAGAGGGTAGCTACCTGGCAATAGCAAACTGTATTTTACTGCTACCCACAGGTAAAAGTGAGTAATGAGTTTCAGCTGATACTGCACAGTTTTGTTTCAAAACTATTCAGCAACAGAAACTCTGGATGAGGTCCAGTATCTCTAATTACCTAATATGGGTCTGATGCTGTGAGATCTCATTTATAAAGGTGCAGGTTACTTTCTCACTAACAGCTGGATAAGTTAAACAGGCAAACAACGAAGCAGATGTGTAACAGCTCATTCTTATATTGTAGTTAACACAATTTAAAAAACTCTCTAAGTATTGAAATCACTTGGTTTTCTGTTTAGATTCCTCATGGCCTGACCTTTCTCACTGATTCCAAAGTTGTTTGTGAAATTAAACCTAAGCCTGTATAAGTCAGCCTCTTCTCTTTGCTTTCTTCTCCTTCCCCCATCTCATGCTGTATTTGTTCTGTGTTATGACATATTCCCTTTTATCTGACTGTAGTGCAGAAACTTCCATAAGCCAGAAAATGTTTTTTGACATTCCTGGCTTTCAGAGTTCGGTTTTCAAAGAACTGTTGGAAATTATGACCCGCAGTCATATTTCTACCAATCTATGGTGAAACGAAAAGAAGCTTTTTCTGTCACAATGATCAGCCGAACTGCTACCAAAACAGAGCTTCTGGCAGGCAACCCAGCAGGGACGTTGTGGTACTGCATTTTAGTGAGCAGGGAAATAATTCAGAAGACAGGTAACAATGCAATTTAGATGTATATTTTTTTAAAAAGAGAGGAAACACAAGGTAAGAGTTATCTCCTTTAGGAAATATGGGTTGATAAATAAATGTCAGTGACACAATAAAAGAACTTTATGTATTTCACAAGAGATGAATTCTTAAGCACAATCACATGGAAGATTTACCATAGCTCCAAACATCGCTCTGATGGGTGAATTTCCTGTAGTGAATACATTCCAGAGCCATCCACTTAATTGGCATCTTGGGAGCAAAAAGATACATGAAAGTTAGAAAAATGATAATGAATAAACTAATATGAATGGGTCCTAAACCCAGGTATCTAGTTCTCTCTCACTCTGTCAGTCACTAATTTAAACCCCCCCATAGTCAGGACATTAAAAAATTAAGGCTCACACCAATAAAGTAAATAAATACATGGCCAAATTCTGTCTTCATTAACATGCAAGGAGCCCTCAAAGAGAGAGTGTAGCAATTTGAGGGGGAGGGATAGCTCATTGGTTTGCACACTGGCCTGCTAAACCCCAGGTTGTGAGCTCAGTTCTTGAGGGGGCCACTTAGGGATCTGGAACAAAATCAGTACTTGGTCCAGCTAGAGAAGGCAGGGGGCTGGACTCAATGATCTTTCAAGGTCCCTTCCAGTTCTGTGAGATAGGTATATCTCCATATATTCACAGTCTGTGCAACCCCCCAGAATTCTTCATGTCTCAATTTCAGTGGGGTTGCTCAGGGAACAGAATCTGACCTGGTGATGTTGCACACGCATAATGGAAAGCAGAGCAGGCACTCAGCTATCACAGTCATGGGGATGGTGTAAAGAGCTTAAATGAAAGTGAGCAGAATAGATTGTGGCCCACAACATATACTGAGCTTAGAAATAAGCAGAACCTTCTATTAGAAATCGTTCACTGCACCCAAGCTTTGGTGGTTCAGATACATTGGAACAGCCAGTTTCTTGCTAACCCTGGATTTAGCATTATAAAATCAAACCAGTTTGCCCAATATAATGATGACTGTGTTTTTGACAAGGTTTTGCAAAACCAAAGCATTAGCACAGATACATAACAACCTATACAGTCATCGACAATGCTACAAGACAATGAGTTAATAGTGGGATGAGAATTTTAACTTCTCCATTTCCAGACTTGTGTGTGTGTGTAAAGGGGCCAATGTCCTGCAAGCCCTTTGCATCCCAAACACCCACTGACTTCAAATGGGCAGTGTGTGCCATGAATACTGCCTTGTAGGAACAGAGCCTCAGGCTATACACTATATCCTGCCAAGTAAGGGTCATCTTCTTTTGAAACTATAGAGCATGTCATTGAAAGGAAACCCTCCCCACCAAATAAACCTACAACTGCAGGTGCCCTGGTCAAATCTTAATGGCTGGATAAAGCAGTTAAAGGGTCTGCACTGTGAAAATATCCTATGTAGTTGATTAGAGAACTGTAATCTCGATATTTATGGCCAGGATATCATTCTCTATTAAATTCTATAGGTTAGTTTAATGCCTTTACAAAAAGCAAATCATACTGAGTTCTATAGAGACCTATTTAATTTCTGCAGAAGTCTATTAAATTCTATAGGATTTTTCCAGACAGGAACAATTTCAGTAGCAGAGCTGTATTATTCATCAGCTGCCTAAGCCCTCCTTAGCAAACGTACAGTACAGCTTTAAAATGCAAACAACTTCTGGCTTGGGAAGGGATATTGCTCAGAAGCAGGACAGTCAAATTTCTGGTGCATACATCCTACCCCAACCCCCAAATGTGCGTTTGGGCCCACAAGTCCAGGACACCCTCCAAGAGCTGCAAGAAGAATCTGTAGGCTTCCTTTGTCCTTCATGGGAAGGAATGGGTGGCAAAGAGGCAGAGGGGGTACTGCAGGGGAGATCAGAGGAAATGGAGGAGTCAGGGAAGGCTGCCAAATCTCTATCCTCATGCCAGAAGGTCCCAGCATCGCTAGGGAGTTGAAAAGCAGCCACTGACTATTACTGTGCAAATAAGTGATTCTTCAGTTCACTGGCATTTCTGGGGGGAAAAACCCCAGAAAAAATGGGTTTCCGTTTGACCCAATTAAAAAAAAAATTGGTGAATGGAAAAGCTAAAAAAAAAACCCTTCATTTTGGGTTGAACAAAACATTTTGTTTTACTCAAAGTGAAACATTTTGCTTCACTTTAAAAAAAATTAAATTTTATTTTAATAATATTGACGTAAACTTCAAAAAAATGAAATGTTAAGATATTTTTGGATTTTTTTGTTTTTTACCAAAACAACTGAGCAAATTCTACATGAATTAGTGAAATGTTTTGGTTGACCTGAATCTGCATTTTTCGGCCAAAAAAACCCCACAAGTTTTAGTCAAAAAATTTTGCCTGAACCTATTGTTGATTTCTTTGACGCTTCTTGCCCCTCCAACTGTATCCCTGTTGCTCCCCATGATTCCTGTTCATGGAACAGTTGAACTCAGCAGCAGCACTTAGGAAGGCAGCCACCTTCCCCAGGAAGTAACAGATGATGGCAGCAGTCTCTAGTCAGCCAAGTGAACAGAGAAAATGAGGGGGGGAGCAACCAAGGATTTGGGAAAGGGGATGAGGAGAGACAGAGACCCACCAGGGATTTTATGGAGGAGAGACTAAGGCAGGTTAAGATGAGCATGTCTGGTGAGGAATTTCAAAGATGCGTATGGCATAGCCACTTGGAACTTGTGTCTGGGACTGCCTGAATGTTGTTATGCCTCTATTTGGGTGCCTTTATCAAGTCTTGCAATGGTGAGTCTATGTAAGACATGAAACGGAATTCAAACTATGGTGGTGCAATGGGAAATAATATGGGAAGAACAGCGGAAAGTGTCCCAGGTGTCCAGGTTAAAACCTGTCTGTTTTAATTACATGCAGCAGATCTCCTGAGTGTCCCAGCATTTTGCATCTCTTTCGAGATGTCTTGAGCAAATGTTGGCACTGCAACAAGGAACGGGGAAACAGCATGCACAGATTCTTTTACTGTGAGCCAACAGGCAGATTGTTGGAAACCACATGTCAAACCTTAATGGACACGCTACAAGTAAACATCTCCTGCCCTCTTCCCTTGTGGCTGTTGGAGAGAGATCTGTCTGGGAAAAGTAGCCTGCACACTACTCAGTGCTGGCAATAGCCTACAGTGATGAACTGGAACAACTGCACTGCACTGACTTCAGATGTTTTCATTGCAGTAGAAATGCAGCACAAAATGGAACAGACAAGAACAAAGCCCGGCCACGATGCTGTTTTGCTCAGTGGGGCTCATCTTAGGACAAGCCCTCTGTACCTTGCAGAGTCCCATTGAATAGAACGGAATAACTCGCAGGACTGGGCCCTGCCTGATTTCCCACAGTGCTGAGTACACAATCATAGCTCCCACTTAGGTCATAGGCAGCTCTAGTGTGCTCAGGACTTTTGAAAAATGAGGCTTGTACCAAAGTGTGAATTCAGGAGCCTAACGTTCAATTTCTCTTTTTGAAAATCCCAGCCTTCATCTATAAAGTTTCCTTTTAATAACGTACATGGTCCTGTTCCAATAGGCATACTTTTTTCAAGTGATGGAATTGAGAGAACAACAGCTTTGCACTGGAATGAATGAAGGCCCCTGCAAAAGAGCAAGACTAGGACTGCTGGCGTGAACAGGGGCGGCTCCAGGCCCCAGCACACCAAGCGCGTGCTTGGGGCGGCAAGCCACAGGGGGCGCTCTGCCAGCGCCACGAGGGCGACAGGCAGGCTGCCTCCGGCGGTTTGCCTGTGGAGGGTCCGTTGGTTCCAGGGCTTCGGTGGACCTCCCGCAGGCAGCCTGCAGTGCTTAGGGCAGCAAAATCCCCAGAGCCACCCCTGGGCGTGAATGCACCCACCTTCCCTCCATCAGCGTTGTACTCTTTCTCATCGCCTTCCAGGAGCCTGGCCAGGCCAAAGTCAGTGATCTTCACATGGTTTGGTGATTTTACCAAGACATTCCGGGCTGCCAAGTCCCGGTGAACCAGTCTCCTCTCTTCCAGGTACATCATTCCCTGGGGGACACAAAACATTTCTTTTAAGTCAAATAAACCCTTAAATATTTTTCAGATCCTCCCCTCTTTTTGCAACCTGTTTCCATGATATCTTGAAAAACAGTCTATATTTTTATTATATGATAAAATAGAGCCTAGAGGTCAGAGCCACAAAGGTGCTAAGAACTGTACATAGTGAGAGAGTCCTCACCACTAACAGCTTGCAACCTAGATAGACATGACAGAGAAAGGAAGGATTATCCTCCCTATTTTGCAGAGAGGGAACCTGAAGCACAGGGAAATTAATTAATTTGCCCAAGGCCTCAACAGGAGTCTGTAGCAGAGCTGGGAATTGAATCTGGATCTCCTGACACCCAGTCCAGCTCTCCAACTACAAGAAAATGCTCCTGTTCTATACCCAAAGCCTCTGAGTTGGATACAAATTTTCAATATTCTTAGTGAATTATGGGGAAAACAACTCTGTGTTCCTCTGGCTGCAATCCAGTTGCTTTTCCAACCCCATTAAAACTTTACCTCTTGTATTGTAATTGGATATAAGATCAATGGTCAATGTCTGTTATGAGCATATACGTTCTGTTAGAAGTAGCTGTGTTAGCAAGCCATCCGGGTGTCTTAATAGATAGGCTAAACATGTCCAAATTGTCTGGTCTGCATCTGCCCTAATCATTTACTCAGTCTGATGACAGACTAAGCACCTGCAGTCAGATCAGCATGTGAGTTTAATGAGATCCCCACCAAAGCTTAATCTTAGTACTTCTATGAAGAATGCAAGATGCCCTGAAAGGGTTACGAGCCTGTAATTTCATAAAGAGGAATTTATGACATTAGCAGTCATTATAGGGACCTACAGATGAAATTACATGCCTGGCAATTACCCTTACGGTAACTTTTAATATATCAACTCCATAACACACACAGTAGTTTAAAAAAAAATACTGGAAGCTGTAGTATCATATAAGATGATAATTCGGAGAGTCACCATCAGTGATTAAAATAAGTAGGTTACTCAGTATAACGGGTCAGATTCTGATTCCCTTACACTGTGGTGCTACCCAGCTAGCCCTACTGGTATCAATGGGTCTATTTCTGTGTTAAGGAACTATTCAATGTAATGTGGTAGAATATAGTTCTGTGCTGGCAGAAAAAGGGGACACCTCTACAGAAGTCACCAAGGGGCTCTTCGAAATGTATTTCAGCATAAAGGAAACCAGTGGCCATAACACTTTGCTTTTATATAGAAGATTTCAATGCAATCAGCATGGAAGGTTATGAAAGGCTCATGGAGCAGCCTCAGCATAAATACTATTTTATTTTTAATGCAACATATTTTGCTGCCGTCAACATGAAGAGAGTTTGAACAGGGAAGTGGGGACTATGTGGCATACAGCAAACAGAATTATTTTTAAAAGGCACTTTTAGTCAAAGCAAGCACTCTCTCACGCCAATTGCAAATCAATGCTGCTGGCTGTTGAACATCACAACTGTACACTTTGAAGGATTAAGAGTTTCTGACATCAAAACAAAAGCTGTGGAAGAAACAGACAAATAAATCTCACAGAGCAAACAGTTATGAACCATATAGCAAGTGTGTCATGAAAAATCAGATTGCTTTAGATGGTATCGTGATCAAGCTTGCGTAATAACAATTGGAACCCAACCAACAAGTGATACTGTATAGAACAATCCAATCAGTCAGTACCAGTGACATTCCAGGATACAGAAGTAGCAACATCAACAGCAATAATAAAAGCTGACAGGTGCAGAGGAGCACCCACTTTAGAGAGATGTATTTCTTAGGGGAGGATTTCTTAAAGGGAACACTCTATATCCTAGTAAAGAAGAGTGGATAGAAGTTGACAAAAGTACAGGTAGGAACTGAAGAGAAACAATTAAATGAAAAAAAGAGTCCTATTCAATTACATCATATGAAGGTAGACAACTAAATATTGACAGTGCTTGTATACAAATGCAAGAAGTCTAAATATTAAGATGGACTTGACTACCTGGTATTAACTGAGGATATTGATATAATAGGCATCAGAGAAACTTGGTGGAACAATGATAATCAATGGGACATAGTAATACCAGGATAAAAAATATATCGGAATGACAGAGTAGGTTGTGCTGGTGGGGGAATGGCACTGTATGTGAAAAAAACCTAATCAAATATAGTAAAAATCTTAAATTGTACAAATTATACCATAGAATCTCTACAGATAGAAATTCCATGATTGAATAACAGGAGTATAGCAGTAGGAATATACTAGTGACCACCTCACCAGGATGGTGATTGTGAAGTGCTCAGGGAGATTGGAGAGGTTATGAAAACAGAAAAGTCAATAATAATGGGGGATTTCAACTATCCCCATATACATTGGGAACATGACATCCCAGGACAGGATGCAGAGATAAAATTTATAGACAGCATTAATGACTGCTTATTGGAGCAGTTAGTCCTGGAACCCACAAGGGGAGAGGCAATTTTGGATTTAGTCCTAAGTGGTGCATAGGATTTGGTCCTTATAGTAACCATAATGCAATTCAATTTAACATCCCTGTAGGGGAGAAAATACCAAAGAAACCCACCACAGTAAATTTAACTTCACAAAGGGGAACACCACAAAAATGAGGAGGCTAGTTAAATGGAAATCAAAAGGAACTGTCATAAGAGTGATATGCCTGCAAGCTGCATGGAAACTTTTAAAAAACACTGTAAAAGAGTCTCAAACTAAATGTATACCCCATTTATTTATTTTTTTAAAATAAGAGTTCCAAAAAATGCCACCATGGCTAAATAGAGTAAAAGAGGCAGTCAGAGACAAAAACACATCTTTGAAAAATTGGAAGTCAAATCCTACTCGGAAAACAGAAAGGAGCATAAATTCTTGCAAGTCAAGTGTGAAAGTATAATTAGGAAGGCCAAAAAAGAATTTGAAGAGCAACTAGCAAAAGACACAAAAACTAATAGACTTTTTTTTTAAAGTATATCAGAAGAAGTAAGTCTGGTAAACAATAGGTGGGGACAGGGGGCGATCGAGGTGCCGAAGGAGCACTCAAGGAAGACAAGCTATATGAATTCTTTGCATTGGTCTTCACTACAGATGACGTGGGAGAAATTCCCACATCTGAGCCATTCTTTTTAGCTGACAAATATGAGGAACTGTCCCAGATTGAGGTGTCAGTAGATGAGGTTTTAGAACAAACTGATAAATCAAAGAGTAGTAAGTCACCAGGACCAGATGGTATTCACCCAAGAATTCTGAAGGAACTCCAATATGAAAATGCAGAACTATTAACTGTGATATGAAAACCTATCACTTAAATCAGCCTCTGTATCAGATGACTAGCCGATAACTCATGTGAGGCTAATTTTTAATAAAATGCTCCAGAGTTGATCCTGGTAAGCTTAACTTCAGTATCAGGCAAATTAGTGGAAATCATAGGAACGAACAGAACTGTCAGACACACAGATGAACACAATATGTTGGGGAAGAGTAAACATAGCTGTTGAAAAGAGAAATCATGCCTCACCAATCTATTAGTATTCTTTGAGGGAGTAATCAAACATATGTACAAGGAGGATTCAATGGATATAGTGTACTTGGACATTCAGAGAGCTTTTGACAAGGTCCCTCACTAAAGGCTCTTAAGCAAAGTATGCAGTTACGGGATAAGAAAGAAGGTCCTCTCATGGATCAGTAATTGGTTAAAAGATAGGAAACAAAAAGTAGGAAAAAATGGTCCATTTTCACAGTGGAGAGAGGTTAACAGCGGCATCCCTCAAGGATCTGTTTTGGGACCAGTGCTGTTCAACATATTCATGAATGATCTGGAAAAAGGAGTAAACAGTGAGGTGGCAAAGTTTACAGATGATACTAAGTTACTCAAGATAGTTAGGTCCAAAGGAGACAGTAAAGTGTTACAAAAGGATCTCCCAAAATTGGGTGACTGAGCAACAAAATGGCAGATGAAATTCAATGTTGATAAATGCAAAGTAACACTAATTGGGAAAAAATAATCACAACCACAATTACAAAATGATGGGATCTAAATTAGTTGTTACCACTCAAGAGAGAGGTCTTGGCATCATTGCGGATAGTTCTCTGAAACATCTGCTCAATGTGCTGAATCACTCAAAAAAAGCTAAGAAAATTTTTGGAACTATTAGGAAAGGGCTAGATAATAAGGTAGAAAATATAATTCCACTACATAAATCCACTGCACACCCACACCTTGAATATTGCATGCCGTTCTGGTTGCCTCACTTCAAAAAAGCTATATTAGAATTGGAAAAAGTACAGAGAAAGACAACAAAAATGATTAGGGATACAGAACAGCTTCCATATGAGGAGAGATTAAAAAGATTGGAATGTTCACCTTGGAAAAGAGAGGACTGAGAAGAGACATGATAGAGGTCTATAAAATCATGAATGGTATCGAGGAAAGTGAATAAGGAATTATTTACCCCTTCACATAACACATGAACCAGGGGCCATCCAATGATATTAATAGGCATCAGGTTTAAAAAAACATATGGAAGCACTTTACACAATGCTGCATCACCTTGTGGAACCACTGCCTTGGGAAATGGTGGAGGCGAAAAGTATGACCAGATTCAAAAAAGAATGAGATAAGTTCATGCAGGACAGGTCCATCAGTGACCATTAACCAAGATGGTCGGGGATGCAACCCCATGCTCTGGGGGTTTCTAAACTTCTGACAGCTAAAAGCTGGGACTGGACAACTGGGGATGGATCACTCAATAAAGTACCCTGTTCTGTTCACTCCCTCTGAAGCATCTGTCTCTGGTAACTGTTAGAAAATAGGATGGACCTATGGTACGACACAGTATAGCCATTCTTATGCTCTTAAAAAGTGATCCTTAATTCATGAAATCCCGATAAGGCTGTACATTTATATATTTTGTGTTGTTTCATGTACCCTGTGCTAGGTAATAACTTGAGAGGACTCCATGTTTCTGAAACAGAACTGGCTCATTATTAAGAGAATTATTTTCAGATATGTGCCTACTGCAGCCTAACTTTCCAATGCAACCACTAAACTTTTTCTGCAACCTGTGCTCCTCCCTCCAAGTTCCATGCAGTTTGCCATACTCATCTTCTTTCTTGTACATTTTTGCTACAACAACGTTCCCTAAAACAGAGGACTGCATATGCACCTGTTTAATCCCTTCTCTGCTTAGACATTTTACAATGTGGCCTTAATTTTGGGAACTAGAGGAAAAACATCCAAACCTGCACAGCCATGTTATCACTCCATAAGTCCTTATTTGGGCAAAACGCTGATTAATAACTTCAAATGAGAGGTTTATCCGAAAAAAAATTAATGGAGTCAACCCTGCAAAAACAGTCATACGGGCAGATCCTTATGGCAGCATGAAGTTCCTGTTGCAGATTCATGACCTTTAGGATTGCATGTGCTTTTGGGAATATCCAAGTTAAACAACATATTGATTTTCCTCCACATCCTATTAACAAGGGCTGTGCATAGTGGGCCATGTACAATATAAACAAAGCACAACAATGGAGGGAAGGGATGGGAGAAATCTATGGTGTTCATTGCAACAGCACCATTTAAATATATATTATGCTGGAAACGTTGTCTGAAGACCTTCTCAAATCTGGCAGGAGCAGTATTATATATGTAGGTTTAACCTTTGTATAAGATGCAGGAGTATTGCGAGCAAAAAAAAAAAACTGCATTTCAGAGCTGGTGTCAACATCACCCAGTAGATTTATGGTGAAATATCAAACAAATATTTTATGTGAGATACATTGACAGAGCAAGGAGACACCCTTACAATGTGTGGGGGGGGGAGAGGGAAGAAAGAGAGAGAGAGAGAGAGAGAGAGAGAGAGGGAGATTGATTTCTAAAAACGACATTAAAAGTCTGATCCTGGGAAGGTTCTGGTCTGCAGTCCATGAGAATATTGAAATTCAACACCGGTCATGATCAGCCCCCTCCAGATGAGGACTACAGGGATACAAAATGCAATCCGAATATAATTTGACAGGACAGGGTTGCACAGAGGTCTGCCTTTTTGTGTCTCCACTGGTACCAGAAAGTTTGCTAAAAGGTGTGACTTGATGATGAAACATTAAAGGGGAAGAGCCAGTGCAAAAAAGGCTAAATCATAAAACTTGGATTCTTCCATGACCCCTGTGCCCAGAATAACCTCCTACGGATGTGAGGATCAGCTCTGACTAACCCATCCTTGAAACCTCTTCATTGCAATGGTTTCCTCACTGAGGAGCTCATTGGAAGTACAATTACTAACAAGATCTTCTAACATACAATCACTCTTTGAATCAGCACTTACCGCCAGTAAGAAGTCAAACACACACTACAAATAGTTGGGACACAGATAAATGGAGTAAGACATTTTTGAATGTTAGCATAAATAAGGATCAGCCTGCTATTTATTATAATCATACCCCTAATACTAACCCAGTATAATAACCACATACAGAGATAAACCTGTACTACATCCAGTCTTTACTCACACATACATAACATTAAATATACTTAGGCTTGGTAGAATTTCATGTTTATTTTTTTTATAATTTTGATGGATAATATTGATGTTTATTTTTAAGCTTCTTCAGTTTTTAGTGAGTTATTTTTTCACAGTTGCATGAAATTTGGCGTATTAAGCATTTTTTGTATTTTTATCAATTTAAATTTTCACAGATGCAGAAAATTACGGGAGCATCAGACAATAATGATTTAATGACAGTCTCTAATTAACATTCTCGGGCAGTATTTTCCTTACTTTGCCTATCTGTACATTTCTATCATCATGGATGGAAATATTTTTGTCAGTTTGAATGTGCCAGGTGAAATCAACGTTTATCGATAAAAAAAGAATCTTTCCAAGTCTAAATATACTATTCTGTAGATAGACAAAGCCTCTTTTACTGTTTGATTCTGCAGCTGTGCAAATGCCATCATTCTTCATTTTGCAAATACACTGCATAAATGGCTCTCTAGAAATCTTGGGACTTCAGCAAGATAAGACCAAGGAGCAGCTGAGTAGATCCCAGACAGGCACATAGTGGGAGGATTTTAGAAGAAGAATTTGTAGTGCTCCGAGCTTAGGAACCCTGTTCCATAAATATCTTCTCTAGCTGCTGAGCTCCTAAGAATAGCAAAAGAGAAGATCGCACCTGGGCACCTTATAAGCTCCACCAAAGTGGGGTCAAAGTAGGCAACACTGGTTGGGAATGGGGAGGGCCAGTGCTTCTCCTGCACTCCTTAGGAGCTCTGCAGCTGTGCATGTGTGTGGGGTGCTTCGTGAATTTGCGGGGGCTCCCGCTCATTCCACAGGTCAGACATCTCTCCTCCTGCCAGCTCCTCAAACTTGGTTTGAACTTTAATACCCCCCCAGCTGCAGACTCTTTCTCTTAATACACCAAATTTCGTGCAATTGTGAAAATGTAGCTCACTAAAAATTAAAGAACCTTAAAAATAAACATCAATATTATCCATCAAAATTATAAAAAAATAAACATGAAATTCTGCCAAGCCCTTCTCTTTGTGGGTAGGGCTAGCTCAGTGGTTTGAGCATTGGCCTCCTAAACCCAGGGCTGTGAGATCTAGGGCAAAAATCTGTCTGGGGATTGGGCCTGCTTTCGGCAGGGGGGTGGACTAGGTCCCTTCCAATCCTGATATTCCATGATTCAAGCTGCTATAGTCACCGCGTACAAACAGAGAAGTTAGTGAATAAAGTAAAAAGCTCTTGCTGGAAAGTGGCAAAGGAACACTACATTATTTCTTCGGGTGATCGTACACAATCCCCCTTTGAAGCCCGGTCTCAGACATTACAACTTTTATTTTGGCAAAACTGGGCATTTGCTCTTGCCAGTGGATGATGGAGTGGCAGGGCTCTGGCTGTCAGCCCTGGGCAGTGAAGCTTGGGCCATCAGCTAAGGACCCAGGTGGTGGGAATTTGGTGAGCAGCAACGCCAGGTGGCTCAGGCCTGCCCTGCACAGGAGGAGGCAGTTCAGGCCAGCCACATTCAGTGTCCCATTTTCACTTTGGGAAATAGGGTCACCCTAGCTTCTCTACACAGGGAGTTAGTGTGTGGCAAGCTGAGCGCTAAATCTACAGTGCATTTGTTTGCTGCACAATAACTGTCTCCGTGGACCCTGGTACAGGACCACTAGAAAGTCCATAGTGCATGTTGACCTATTCCCCAGATTAAACAGAGGATGTCAGTGCAGGAGGGAACTTTTAATGTACAGCAGCAGGGGTCACAAAGCCAATTAGTGCATCGCATGCTAGTGCTGCTGTAGATCTGCACCCTAGTTCACAGTGCATTAATTCTCTAGTTAGACAAGCCCTTAGAACCCTAACTCACAAAAATGAAGTGACAAAACAGGCTGCTCCCTAAGGTAGAGAGGTACAACTCGAGCCAGCGTGTTCTAGGCTGGCTCTTTGCAGATTAACTGCTGAGCAGTCAGACTGCACACTTTGATCAGAGGCCCCTCGCTGGCAAGTAGGACCAGGAAACCCTCTACCATTTACAGTGACAGCTTGTAATTGTAACACAGTTTTCAGTATGCCACATACACCTTCCCTTCAGCCAGGGCTGATTCTCAAGAGACCCTCGCTTCCTGTCTGGCCCCAGAGACAGACAGGAAGTTAAAGCTGAACGGGAGTGATTTTGGTCAGGTTTGGGCTAGGTTAGCCTAGAGAGACTGATGTGACAATAGAGTCCTCTGCCATATTGGACTTTACTGCATCATTCTGACGGCCTTGCTGAATAATCTCAGCCAAGTCTAATACTAGGAGGGCTTTGCCTATCAAGTGCATAGTACACTATTTAGAATCACTGATATAGCCCCAGACATTAACCAGGAGCTTTACTGACCTTGCACAGGGCCTGGTGCTGCTCCACAGAAGACAACAGCAAAACTCCTGTTGCCTTCAGAGGTGCAGGAACAGGCTTACAGGAAGATCAGATGCTTTTACTGAGATGGAAGGCAGACAGGTAAGGGAGACTGGGAGATTCCAAGGCAGAAATGGTATGTAGGTGCCGAACTCCCATTAAAAGTCAGTGACAGGCCTCCTTCTGCCATTTGGGATTTTGAAAATGTCCGCTATAATTAAATACAAGAACATACATATAGTTTGAATGGGCCAAATTCTGCTCTCAGTTACCCCCTGTACAATGCCCATGACTCCAGCAGGGTAGCTTAGGTGTGACTCAGAGCAGAGCCTGGTCCATTATACAGACTCAGCACTAGTAAATCCAATGTGTATAATGAGAGGCCTTTCTCACGTTGGTTAGGGATTGTTTGCTGAGGTCTCTAAACTCCCAAACAGACGGCAACTCAGACCGAGCCCTCAGCTCTAATTTATCCGTATCCTTCTGCGAGAAAACTGGCATAATAGAAAATGAGCTCTCACGCGTTGGTAACAAATAAAAGGGCTCTGGGACAGAGGAAAGGAGACGTCTTGTCCAAAAATTCCGGGGGTGAAGATAACACACGGAACAGCTTCACGAGTTAAAGAAAGTGCTGCATTGCAGCAGAAAAGTCTCTAACAGGTTCATAAAGTATTAGGAATGCTGCTAACATAGGCATCCACAAAGCAGTGTAGCCAAGGAGTGCTTGGAAATAAAAGTATGTAGAGGGAGATCTTTTAAAGAGCTTCTCAGATGTAACCCTGAGTTATACGGTTGTCCCCTGAGAGTCCTTCCCTTCAGGAGCTGGGCACCTTTGCTGTTTATTTACTTTATCACCAAGCATTACTTTCTGTAGCTCTCATTTGTCTCCCAGATCCTGAGGGCAGTTGTTGAGCAGAGCTGCATTTTGTACAGCTCGTGATCGAGATGTTGCAAGTCTGGGCTGTTCAGACATTTTTATTTGATTTTTTTTGTACTTTTTTTACGTTTCAAAGTACCACCTGTTCAGCGCCAGACACTCTTTGAGTCTTGCACAGTTAGCACAAGTTGCTCAGGAAAAGTCAAACTCTTCGATTTCAGAGGAGCCCTGTCTGAAGTCTGCTTCCATAAGGAGTTTGTACGACAATTTAAGGCTTCATTCCTATTCAGGAGAGCACTGAAGCATGTACTTAAGTCCCACTGAAGTCAAAGTGCACTCTGGGATAATTAAAAGGCATGAACTGAAGCAGGTGTTTAAGTGCTTTCCTGAATTACTGAGGCCCCAATCCTACAAATTCTAGTCCACACTTGAAAGACCCCTGGTATTAGACGGGTGATTTAGTATAGACCATTAAAGATCCTGTAGCACTTTTTGCAAGAGGAGTTTGTCTCACTGTCCTGGTCAAACATTTCTCTCCCTTCCTTGTTCTACAGCGTGCTATTCATCTCTTACTGCTTGTATAGACCAGCCCTAATGTACAGTTATACCAGTATAAAGGTGCCTTATACCAATGTAGTTATTCCCCTTCCCTGCAGGAATAAGCTATACAGGTATAAGCACTTTGATACTGGCATGACTGCGTCTACACCAGCAGGGTTGTACCATTTTAACTATAACACTATAGTTTAAAGTAGTAGAACTTGTGTGTAGACATTCCCTTACCCATGTGCTTAATTTGTGAGCTTCATGGGACTACTTATGCACATAAAGTCAAACATGGTGCATAAGCATTTGCAGGATCAGGGGCCTAATTCTCCATGGCAATTTATTATTATTTTAAATAAAGCTGTACTTATTCTAAACAGTATTACCAGTGAGCAGATGTGCTGTAATAACTTCCCTGCTCCAGGTGTCCCAAACCACTGACTCCCAGAAGCTGGGATGGACGACTGGGGATGGATCACTCAATAAGTTGCAGTGTTCAGTTCATTTCCTCTGTAGCATCTGGCACTGGCCATTGTTGGAAGACAAAATACTGGGCTAGATGGACCATTGGTCTGACCCAGTAAGGCCGTTCTTATGTTCTCAGTGTGACTAGTTTTCTATTGTTGAGTACAAACATCAATTTCTCTCAAAGTAGAATGGGAGGGAGGGAGAATGTTGATCTGACTATCCCTAGGAAGCTAAAGGAAGTCAAGGGAGGCCTGACTACTCTGATAATAACTTCTGCTTACCACAGCCGTACCACGCAACAGAATCATCAAACAGGCGTATGAAGCTAGGCTATTTCAAGTCAATGTAGGATCTCATGGATATTAATCTGCAGAGCTGGCAGGAATACATCATCTTCTTTTCTTTTTAATAACATGAAGCTTGCTTAATAACAGGAATCATCAGTAAAGAAAACTTGAAATGATAATCTCTCTTCCCCTTTCCCCGCTAAAAATATAATATAATTCTACCTAGGGCTAAAGCTGAATACATTTTCAAGGGAGAGAGGCACCTTTTGTTGTCAGAAGCAACTGGCATCATCCAAATAGCTTTAACTCCCTGAGATAACTATGTGGAGGAAGAACTGAAGTTGCTCTGCAATATATTGACTCAACTGCACAGGATTTTTTGTAAAGACTCATTCACTGCAGAATTATGATTCACTACATAGTTCTGTCTACGAAGCTAGATGCACAGACCATTCCCACAGCGAGGAGATAGTGAGGGATGATAAAAGAATTAAATCCAATTGGCAGATACAATCGAACTAGGGATTTACAGCCTGCACCATGCAATTCTTCCACAAGATCAGTTGGTAACGTGTTCTGAAAATGCCTACAGTTCAGTGAGCTAACATGGAGGCTGGGGATTCTGCACTGTAGCCTGACCCTGGCCTTCAAGTTGGGGGTGGTTTCACCCATCAGATTTTATGTGGGTGAACAGAATGTCCCCCTTGGTGGATTTCCTCTGCATGGAAGAAGAGAAGGACTAAGTTATTCTAAAGCACGTCCTTCCTCCCTGCTCTCTGAGGGCCTGTCTTCAATGCAGAGTTAATTTCAGTTATAATTTTGTCCTGAATTTGAGTCCCATCCACAAACAAAAAGCCTTAACTTGAGCATGATAGTGCTTTTAACTCAAGTTGGCCAACTCAAGAAGCGGGTACAGGTTATAGCTCAAACAGCTCGTCAACAGCTAACACAATTGCTCTGTGCTGCTCAAGTGTTATTTTGCAGTGTGTCACACAAGGTAAGTTAACTCCTCCTGAGTTAGCCTAAGTGTAGATTACAAGTCAATTCTGCAGTGAAGATGTAGCCTCAATAAGATACAAAATTAAAGGAGTTAAAACAGAATTGGACAAAATGGGGCAAGGAAATAATATGGAAAGGAAACAAATTAGCGATCAGTGAGATAAAACTTTAGATTTGCCAGTTTCAAAGTGTCATAAACAGATAAGTAAGAGTTAATAGAACAGAAGTACTTCATACCTCTTTTGCCTGTAAAGGGTTAACAAGATCAGTGAGCCTGGCTGTCACCTGACCAGAGGACCAATCAGGGGACAGGATACTTTCGAATCTTGAGGGAGGGAAGTTTTTGTGTGTGCTGTTAGAATTTGGTTGTTGTTCTCTCTGGGTTCTGAGAGTGACCAGACGTGCAACCAGGTTTCTCTCCAATCTCCCTGATACAGGTTCTTATAGATTCAAAATAGTAAGTACTAGGTGATAAGGAGAGTTAGGCTTATGTTTGTTTTCTTTATTTGCAAATGTGTATTTGGCTGGAAGGAGTTCAAAGGTGTATTTGGCTGGAAGGATTTTATTTTGTACTTGTATACTTAGGCTGGGAGGATATTCCCAGTGTCTATAGCTGAAAGACCCTGTAACATATTCCATCTTAAATTTACAAATATAATGTTTACTGTTTTTCTTTCTTTAATTAAAAGCTTTTCTTGTTTAAGAACCTGATTGTTTTTTTTATTCTGGTGTGAGATCCCAGGGGACGGGGTTTGGATTCACCAGGGAATTGGTGGGGAGAAAGGAGGGAAGGGGGAGAGAAAGGTTAATTTTCTCTCTGTGTTAGGATTACTTTCTCTCTCAGGGAGAGTCTGGGAGGGGGAGGGAGAAGGAGGGGGGAAGGTGGATTTTCCTCTCTGTTTACAGATTCAAGGAGTTTGAATCACAGTGATCTTCCAGAGTAACCCAGGGAGGGGAAGCCTGGGAGAGGCAACGGTGAAGGAAAGGGTTTACTTTCCTTGTGTTAAGATCCAGAGGGTCTGGGTCTTGGGGGTCCAAGGGCAAGGTTTGGGGGAACCAGAGTGTACCAGGCACTGGAATTCCTGGTTGGTGGCACCGCTACAAGTACTAAGCTGGTAACTGAGCTTAGAGGAATTCATGCTGGTACCCCATCTTTTGGACGCTAAGGTTCAGAGTGGGGAATTATACCATGACATGGTGATAGAGGTGGGATAGATAGATAAGATAGATAAGATAGAAAAAATCCTACTGGCTTTTGCTTCTAAACCCAAACCTCAGTCTGCCTGCAGATAGCTAGCAGGGAGAGAAATAAAAACCTCACTGGCTTTTGGATTCGTTCTCTTTCCCTGCTAGCTGTGTGTAAAGCAGGCTAGAGGAGATTGTTTTTAAAAGCAAAGGTGTGCAAGTTTTTCTTTGGTCTCTCCCTTCTGAGTACTCTGAAGGCAAAGGCATTAGGGTTTAACAAGGATCTTTGTTAAACAAAGGAACTCCAGTTGTGAGTCACCATACACCAGCAAAGCACATTTGCAAATGAATGGTTTTTTTTCTTTCTAACTCTGTCGGGAATAGCTAGGTAGAAGGAGTAAAAAAAAAACTCTGTTGCTAAGCAACCCTAAGGAGGCAACAGAAAAGCAGCATTTCAGGCAGTAAACACCAGAGGGCACTCCAACACCAGAAAGCAGGAACCATGAGTACCAAGGACGCCCTGAAACAGGAACGAGCGAGACTGGATGCAGAGGAACAAATCAAAGACGCAGACCACAAGCGAGGCATGGAAAAGAAACAAAAAGAACTAGAAATAAAACAAAAAGAGATAGAACTGAGAGAAAAAGAAATGGAGCTGAGAGAAAGAGAAAAAGCGGCAGCCCACAAAAGAGAACAAGAAGAAAAAGAGGCTGCCCACAGGAGAGAGCTCGAGATAAAAGAAAAAGAGTGGGAAAGAGAGCGGGAAGAAAGAGAAAGAGAGGCGGCCCACAAAAGAGAACAAGAAGACAAAGAGGCAGCCTACAGAAGACAGATAGAACTCCAGAGGGAGGCCCACCAGCAGGCCCTGGCATTTGAACAGGCTAAGCAGAAGAACACAGCCGATCCTAGCAACCCTTCGCCAGTTATTGTTCCACATCCCAGGAAATTTCCCACCTACAAGGCAGGTGATGACACTGAGGCCTTCCTAGAAAATTTTGAAAGGACCTGCCATGGGTACAGCATCTCTGAAGACCAGTACATGATAGAGCTGAGACCACTGCTCAGTGGACCCCTAGCAGAGGTGGCGGCTGAAATGCCTAAGGAACACATGAACGATTATAAACTTTTTCAAACCGAGGCCATTATCAGAATGGGGCTAACACCTGAGCATGCCCGTCGGAGGTTCAGAGCCCTAAGGTGGAAACCAGATGTGTCATTCACCCGACACGCCTACCACAATGGAAAGAATTATAATGCCTGGATATCAGGAGTCAATGTTAAATCTCTGGACGACATGCACCTCCTAATACAATTGAAGCAGTTCTTAGAGGGTGTTCCAGAGGAAATAGAAAGGTACATCCTAGATGGGAAGCCCAAAACTGTCACCAAGGTGGGGGAGATTGGAGCCAGATGGGTGGAAGTGGCAGAAAAGAAAAAAGCTACTATCAAGGGGTCACACCGACAATAAACCCTATACCCGAGGGCAACCCAAGACCCCACCTACAACCCAAGGAAAACCGCCAACGCCCTATTCTCTCACCTCACCAATCTCCAGTAACCCATCTCGGCCCAGTGACCAATCAGCTGGGCGATGTTTCAAGTGTAATGAACTGTGACATATAAAGGCTAACTGCCCCAAGAACTCCAGCCGAGTGCAGTTCATTATATCTCCATCACTCCAAAGATCCTCAGGCCCAGATGCCTCTCAAATACCCTCGGAGTGAAGGAAAATTTTGAGAGTGGGCGGAAAGAAGGTTATCACGTGGAAAGACATGGGGGCAAAAGTGTCAGCTATCCACCAATCCTTGGTGGACCCCAAATTCATCAACCCAAAGGCCCAAGTGACAATTTACCCCTTCATGTCACAAGCTGTAGACTTGCCTACAGCTAAACTGCCTGTCCAATACAAAGACTGGTCAGGAATGTGGAACATTTGCAGTCTACGACAATTATCACATCCCCATGCTACTGGGGGAAGACTTGGCCAACCAGGTAAAGTGGGCCAAGAGGGTAGGAATGGTTACACTCAACCAAACCAGGCAAGCTTCCAGACCCATCCCTGTTCCTGAGCCGTCCACAGGGGCCCCGTCTGTGTTAGCAGAGACCCAGACAGAGGTAGTGCACCCGGATCCCCTGCCAACGACTGCAACAGCCACAGTACTTCCAGTCCCAGACCCGGACCTGGAAAAGCAACCAACACCAGAACCGTTGCCAGCACTAACGCCAGCGCTTGCAAACGCATCTTCAACCCCAAAGCCAGAGGGTGCCAGCGAGCCTGAACTGGCAGAAGCAGCAGACAACCAGACCCAAGAGGCTCAACCGGAGCCTGAAATACCACCTGGTGCACCAGCGGGGAGTGGTTCACCAGCCATGAAAACAACCCCATCACCTACATCACTTCCCGAAGGACCAAGCCCAAGTCCACAGTCTAAGGAAGAACTGGTGTCTCCAGCCTCCAGGAAACAGTTCCAGACTGAGCAGGAAGCAGATGACAGCCTTCAGAAAGCTTGGGCGGCAGCACGGAGCACCCCACCGCCTCTCAGCTCTTCGAACCGATCCCAGTTTGTTATAAAACAAGGGCTTTTATATAAGAAGACTCTTTCTGTTGAACACCAGGAAGACTGGCATCCACAAAAACAGTTAGTGGTTCCAACTAAGTACCGTGGGAAGCTCTTAAGCTTAGCCCATGATCATCCCAGTGACCATGCTGGGGTGAGCAGAACCAAAGACAGGTTGGGGAAGTCCTTCCACTGGGAGGGGATGGGCAAGGATGTTGCCAAGTATGTCCGGTCTTGTGAGGTATGCCAAAGAGTGGGAAAGCCCCAAGACCAGGTCAAGGCCCCTCTCCAGCCACTCCACATAATTGAGGTCCCATTTCAGTGAGTAGCTGTGATATTCTGGGTCCTTTCCCAAAAAAGACACCCAGAGGAAAGCAGTACATACTGACTTTTGTGGACTTTGCTACCCGATGGCCGGAAGCAGTAGCTCTAGGCAACACCAGGGCTAAAACTGTGTGCCAGGCCCTAACAGACATTTTTGCCAGGGTAGATTGGCCCTCTGACATCCTTACGGATTCAGGGACAAATTTCCTGGCCAGGACCATGAAAGAACTGTGGGAGACTTATGGGGTGAATCACTTAGTTGCCACCTAGTACCACCATCAAACCAATGGCCTGGTGGAAAGGTTTAATGATACTCTGGGGGCCATGATATGTAAATTCGTGAATAAACACTCCAATGACTGGGACCTAGTGTTGCAGCAGTTGCTCTTTGCCTACAGGGCTGTACCACATCCCAGTTTAGGGTTTTCACTGTTTGAGCTTGTGTACGGCCACGAGGTTAAAGGGCCATTACAGTTGGTGAAGCAGCAATGGGAGGGGTTTACACCTTCTCCAGGAACTAACATTCTGGAATTTGTAAGCAACCTACAAAACACCTTCCGACACTCTTTAGCCCTTGCTAAAGAAAACCTAAAGGATGTTCAAAAAGAGCAAAAGGCCTGGTATGATAGACATACCAGAGGGCATTCCTTCAAGATAGAAGACCAGGTTATGGTCTTGAAGGTGCAACACGCCCATAAGTTGGAAGCATCATGGGAAGGGCCATTCAAGATCCAAGAGCGCCTGGGAGCTGTTAACTACCTCATAGCATTTCCCAATTCCTCCCTAAAGCCCAGAGTGTACCACGTTAATTCTCTCAAGCCCTTTTATTCCAGAGATTTACAGGTTTGTCACTTTACAGCCCAGGGAGGAGATGACGCTGAGTGGCCTCACGGTGTTTACAACAAAGGGAAAAGTAACGGTGGCATGAAAGAGGTGAACCTCTCCACAACCCGGGAATGTCTGCAGTGGCAACAAATCAAGGAGTTGATGCACTCTCCCGTGAAAGTTTCCCAAAATCAACTGGTTAAAAATTGTCCTTACAATGTGAAGAATCTTGTAGTTGTACATAATTAGTAGCATATGTAAGGGTGCATGTGTTTATTGATCTGTTTATTCTAGAGTTCTAGGGAGAAATCACTGCCAGTGTGGTTCCACACTGTCAGCGATTTGGGGGCACGTCATAAACAGATAAGTAAGAGTTAATAGAACAGAAGTACTTCATACCTCTTTTGCCTGTAAAGGGTTAACAAGATCAGTGAGCCTGGCTGTCACCTGACCAGAGGACCAATCAGGGGACAGGATACTTTCAAATCTTGAGGGAGGGAAGTTTTTGTGTGTGCTGTTAGAATTTGGTTGTTGTTCTCTCTGGGTTCTGAGAGTGACCAGATGTGCAACCAGGTTTCTCTCCAATCTCCCTGATACAGGTTCTTATAGATTCAAAATAGTAAGTATTAGGTGATAAGGAGAGTTAGGCTTATGTTTGTTTTCTTTATTTGCAAATGTGTATTTGGCTGGAAGGAGTTCAAATGTGTATTTGGCTGGAAGGATTTTACTTTGTACTTGTATACTTAGGCTGGGAGGATATTCCCAGTGTCTATAGCTGAAAGACCCTGTAACATATTCCATCTTAAATTTACAAAGATAATTTTTACTATTTTTCTTTCTTTAATTAAAAGCTTTTCTTGTTTAAGAACCTGATTGTTTTTTTTATTCTGGTGTGAGATCCCAGGGGACGGGGTTTGGATTCACCAGGGAATTGGTGGGGAGAAAGGAGGGAAGGGGGAGAGAAAGGTTAATTTTCTCTCTGTGTTAGGATTACTTTCTCTCTCAGGGAGAGTCTGGGAGGGGGAGGGAGAAGGAGAGGGGAAGGTGAATTTTCCTCTCTGTTTACAGATTCAAGGAGTTTGAATCACAGTGATCTTCCAGGGTAACCCAGGGAGGGGAAGCCTGGGAGAGGCAACGGTGAGAGAAAGGGTTTACTTTCCTTGTGTTAAGATCCAGAGGGTCTGGGTCTTGGGGGTCCCCGGGCAAGGTTTTGGGGGGACCAGAGTGTACCAGGCACTGGAGTTCCTGGTTGGTGGCAGTGCTACAAGTACTAAGCTGGAAATTGAGCTTAGAGGAATTCATGCTGGTACCCCAACTTTTGGATGCTAAGGTTCAGAGTGGGGAATTATACCATGACACAAAGAATATACAGGCTGGGCACTAAGCTACTCCAGAATGCCACGTGATTCATAAAGAGAGAATGATGGAGCCGGAGGGGGAAAAAATCAGAAGTGAAACAAAGTACATATTGACTTTGAAATGCCCAGATGCTCAGAAACCATCAGTTCCAGTTTTAGCAGTTTCGTTTCAGCCCTTCATTCTCCCAAGGCAGATAAATGGGATACTGTGTCCTTTACTGCTTGGAGATTTGGGGGATGAGACTTTTAAAGCCAACATGTCTGCTGTGGATGGACATTAAAGATCCTGTGGCACTTTTTGCAAGAGGAGTTTGTCCGACTGTCCTGGTCAAACATTTCTCTCCCTTCACTGTTCTACAGCGTGCCATTCATCGCTTACTGCTTGTCCCACCCCAGATATGGCTGTATATAAGGTGTTTGAAATGAGAGACAGTATATAAATGTGTCAAATGGCAGTAATAGTAAGACACACAAAGCAGGAATCTAAAAATTGTATTCCCTTCCTCTGCTGGGAATAGGGTTGCCAGTTGTCCAGTTTTCAACCGGAATGCCCGGTCAAAAAAGGACCCTGATGGCTCTTCATTGGGCTGATAAAAGTCCAGTTCGCAGGGCTTGCATGGTCCCTACCGGGCTCCATGCGACTCCCCAGAAGCGGCGACATGTCCCTCAGCTCCTAGCATGCTGCCCCCACCCTGAGAGCTGCTCTGCAGCTCCCCTTGGCCAGGAACCACGGCCTTTGGGAGATGCAGGGGCAGTGCCTGCAGATGGAGGCAGTGCACAGAGCTGCCTGTCTACGCCTCTGCTTAAGAACCAAGGGACATATCGCAGCTTCTGGGGAGCCTCCTGATATAAGAGCCCCCTGGAGCCCGCACCTGAACCCCCTCCTGTGCTCCAACCCTCTGCCCCAGCCCTGAGCCCCCTTCCACACCCAAACTCCCTCCCAGAGTCTGCTCCTTACGCCCTCTCCTGAGCCCCCTCCCACACCCAAACTCCCTCCCAGAGCCTGCACCTTACACCCCCTCCTGAGCCCCCTCCCACACCCAAACTCCCTCCCAGAGCCTGCACCTTACACCCCCTCCTGAGCCCCCTCCCACACCCAAACTCCCTCCCAGAGCCTGCACCTTACACCCCGTCCTGAGCCCGCTCCCACACCCAAATTCCCTCCCACAGCCTGCACCTTACACCCTTTCCTGAGCCCCCTCCCACACCCAAACTCCCTCCCAGAGCCCACACCCCACATTCCCCTCCCACACCTCAACTCCCTGCCCAAGCCCTGAGCCCTCTCCCATACCCAAACTCTCTCCCAGAGCCTGGACCCCATCCCCGTGTCCCAGCCCAGAGCCCTTCCCACACCTTGAACCCTTCATTTCTGGCTCCACCCTGGAGCCTGCACCCCCAGCCCAGAGCCCATACCCTCTCTATACTCCACCCTCTGCCTCAACCCAGAGCCTCCTCCCACACGCCAAACCCCTCAGCTTCACCCCCCAGCTCGGAATCCCTGCACCCCAAACCCCTCATCTCTGGCCCACCTCAGAGCCTGCACCTCAACCTCCTGCCCCAGTTCGATGAAAATGAGTGAGTGAGTGAAGGTGAGGGAAAGCGAGTGACAGAAGGAGGAGGGATGGAGTGAGCGGGGAATGGGGCCTCTAAGAAGGGGCAGGGTGCCAATCACAGCGAAGACATAACCAAACAGTTCTTGGTTCTCCAGTTACCAGAAATGATTGGGAGAGGTTGTAGGAGGAATTTAGTAAAGTAAGGACTTCTGGCTAGGAGATAATTCTCTAGCTCTCTGCTATACTACTTGGAGTTTGGTGCCTCTCTGCTCACTCCACCATGTCTTATTACTCACAAGGGCTTGTAACAGTAGCACCAACCAGACAAGTGCTCTTTAAAGGCCATTTTCTCTCCATCACCATCAATGCAAGTAGAGGAGAAAGCAAGGCAGAAGCCACTGGGGATTCCAGTGTGAGAAAGGGACCAAGTAGCTCTGCAGCATGTTTCCTTCCAGTTTGATGAAGCCCTTTCATAGTTACACTACAACACCTGGGCTCTGTAGATTAGGCCTTTAACTATAGGGTTTAACAACAGCTAGGTGAAACTGGGCTGAGCATGGCTTGTCCTTCTCTGAAGTATGTTCAGCCCTGGTTCAGATGCAACCATTGCTAACATACGATGGCAATGTTTCCTAGTGTAAAGAAGGCCTTTAAGGACTAACTTCTTAGTAACTCAAACTTTTCTTCATGGTCAATTAATACTCATTGCCAACTGATTAAAGTTAAGTGACTGGAAGCAATACAACAACATTATAAGAAAGTTTGTTAATACATAACTTTGTTTCAAAAATCAGAATCCTAATAACCTGTGCTACACGTGACAGTATGTAAAAGAAACTTCCTATTCCTGAATATTGGAGTTTGTAGGGGATTCAGATTTAAAGCCACAGGTGGTCAAAAACTCATGAGAACTACTGGGTACTTTTCAAAGATGGTTCATATGTGAGCACTTTCCAGTTGAAAGATTTTTATCTCCTTTTTCTCCTCCCTTACATTAATCTCTGCAATTGTACTAGCACTAGGGTCTTCCTCTGAAATGTTAGGTGAGAAAAATAGGTCCTCAAAAGGGAATTTCCAAAGCAACTTTAACTATGGAGCTGTGACTCAGATTTCAAGGCCATAAGAGACCATTATGATCATCTAGTCCAACCTTCTGTATAACACACGCCCTAGGATTTCCACCCAATATTCCGGGAGCAGACCTTTCAGAAAAACATCCAGTCTTGATTTTAAAATCCCCAGTGATGGAGAATCCCACCATGACTGTTAGCAAATTGTTCCAGAGCTTAATTATCCTCACTGTTAAAAAATTACACCTTATTTCCAGTCTGAATTTGTCTAGCTTCAGCTTCTCGCCATTGGATCATGTTTCTCTGCTAGACTGAAGAGCCCATTATTAAATATTTGTTCCCCATCTAGATACTTACAGACTGGAATCAAGTCACTCTGTAACCTTCTCTTAGTGAAGCTAAATAGACTGTGCTCCTTGAGTCTCTCACTAAAAGGCAGATTTTCTAATTCTTTAATCATTCTTGTGGCTCTACTCTGAACGTTCTCTAATGTATCAACGTCCTTCTTGAACTGTGGGCACCTGAACTGGATATAGTATTCCAGGAGCAGTCTCACCAGGGCCAAATGCAGAGGCTACTTTCTTACCAGTGCTTTCTTAATACTCCACAGTTGTAAGTGAGATAACCTGACTTTCCTGAAACATTAAGCATGTGTAAAAGACTCAACTCCTCACATGGCCAGTAGAATACTAAGCAATATATGACCCGCCCCCTCCCTGCTCCACTGACCTCTTGCCAACACAATTACAATTGGGAAGGTATATTGTGTAGTGCATGCACTCTCTCCAAGAAGTGTATTTAAAATGGATTACTTCTGCTCCTTAGGCAGACGATCAATAGAGATGTGGACTGCAATAAGTACAGAGATGTCTGTGGGCTGCGGTAGTTATCCTCTGTTTCTTTAGAAATTAATTAAAAATCGATGATGTGTGCAGCCTATTAATAAGGCAACCTCCAGATTAACAGATACGAGCCAAGCCTTCTCTGGGTTGCAGTAAGTGTACAGCAGAGTGCAAACTTCAAACAACAGAGTAAGTATTCTGACCTTCTGTTAGAAGACTCAGGATTTCATTGACTCGCCATATTCCCCCACTATTTCTGGCCTCAATAAACTATGCACTCCTTGTTTGCGAGTGGTTAAGTAGGAGTAATACATGCATAAAGAGTTTAAAGTCTATATATTTATGTTGTTGACTTTTCGTACAAGACCCTCATTGTAATGCACAACCTGTAACAGCCAGCACAGAGCTAATGGATCTCAGCAACCACCTTTTGGAGGAGGGATAACTTTGCAGGAGGAATGTCATTGGCATGAGCTGGTGATATTGAGGATGCACACTGTTTATCCGACTTCCCTGACAAAGTTCTGATGATAACAGCGTACCATCCTGAGACTACTAACTACCAATTTACCGCTGATGATGGAGATCAGTTGAGATGATTGTGTTAACAGTGTCTGAATGTGGACTGGAGACCGGGCATTCTTGTTGCTGGTCTCCGACTGTCACAATCCTTTTCTCTGGTACTGCATGCAGAGCTTGAGTTTGTTAGCTCTCAAAGTACTGGATAAGGCACATGTTCCTAGACAAGCCATTGACAGATGGATCTAAAAGACCCATCAAAGTCCAGGGATCCACTGTGCTAGGCACTGCGCAGGTACATAGTAAGGAACAGTCCCTGCCCCAGCTTACAGTCTAAATACACAAAGTACCACTGTTCCTATTTTACACAGGATTAAGTGATGTGCCCAAATCATGAGGTGTTTGTGACAGAGGTGGGAACAGAACTCAGAGCTCCAGAATTCCAGTCCAGCGTGTTAACCACAAAACACATCTTTCCTCTCTAATCTACAACATTGTTTTGTCTAGTCTTTCTGATCTCCTTCCAGGGGATTAGCATTGCCACTCATGGTGTGCTGTTATAAACTGAAGGTTGGGTTTTAACATGTGACATTGCCCAGGTGTCAGGGTATAATAAAATATATAAAATCAAATATATACAACACTAATTCTTTCCTATGGGAATAGATTCTGCCCATCTATGGGAGATGTTAGGACAGCTAAAGAATTTTATATGATATTTAGCCTGTCCTACCCTTTGGCAGGGCCTGTTGAGTGCACAAAAGCTATGTTGTTGCTGCTTAACTTGTGTGTACAGATAAGAATCATACAACTTCTACTGTAATCTCCTTGGGGCAGGGACCATTTTTTTGTTATGTGTTTGTACAGCACCTAGCACAACGGTGCCCTGATCCATGACAAGGGCTCTTAGGCACTACAGCAGTGCAGATAACAACTGGAGGACATCAGATTTGCATTACACAAAAATATTTCTATTTGTCCCTGAGAACAGTTGAAATGGGACCTTTAGACCCCAGGATGTGCATTTTATAAAAGCATTTTTGGTTCAATAAAGAAGATTCATAAGACCCAAGTGAAGTTTCACTTAGTGGCCCCTTTATGTCAACATTATAAGTTGGCTGCTGTAACTTGCCCTAACTGTAAATGTACTTATTAAGAGCTCTTCTGAAAGTGCCCCTCAGTCCTGTGTGTTGTGGCTAACAGCTTGTTCAATAATATTCAGCTGCTTGCTGCTTTGGAGTTCCCTTCAGGAATGTGAAGATGTCACACTCCTTACTGATGGGTTCTTTGGAAAGTGCCTCTCAATGCTTTAGTGTGGGGAATGGGTTGTCCCATGAAATCCTACTGCTTGAGAGCCACTGCTTTAATATATCCATGTGCATTATACATAGTGGGACATGGAAGCAGCTGTTTCCCATGGATCTGTCATCTGGACAAGCTATTCCATTCCACAACCAATTATCTGTTCTACAGAGAACTGGGATGAGGCTACAAATATTTTACTCTGGTTTAATTTCTATGTTTTCTGAGCAGGGCAAGTATCCAGGTACCTTGTGGAAGTGACGCTATTGGGTCACAACACCTTTTTCTACAACAAAAAAGACGAATGTCTTCGATGTAGTTTAAATACTTTCAGTACTCTGATTCAAGAGTTCTTGACTAAATTAAAGCCTTGAACTTCCACCTCTGTTGCCATTAGGTTTCTGCACATTTTTAGACATCCATAGCACCAGTAACCATAGTTACGTATTTCATACTAGCTTTTCTTTTTAATTGAGAAACTTGTAGTGCTTTACGGAACAGGAGAACTGGTCAAATACTCAGAGTGTGCCGATGGATAACAGCTGGAAAAAGCGATGAAATAGGTTAATTAGCATAATTCAATGAGCCTAGATATCATAGGGGTGGAGTGGGTGAGAGAAACACATTTTGGTTTCAAGAGTTGGATTTTTTTCCCAACTAAAATTACCACAGACTGTGGCAGTTGTATGTTGACAGCAAGAGCACACAGAGTGAGAGTCAAGATGCCACATTAGCTCTGTCCATTTGACCTGAACACCCTTTGTTGAGTATTTAATAAGAAAATATATATTTTTTAGAAAGTCATGACACTGTTTTCAACAGGTGTAATTTACCCAGGCATACATGAAAAGGCTGTGATTGTCCTCATCCTCCATGCCTTTCTGGCATATGAAAGAGGTCCTCGAGGAGCAATGAGTCAGGAGAGGAAGGATGGTTCAGTGGTTAGAGTGCAGGCTGGGACTTAGGAGATCAGAGTTCTGATACCTTCTCTGCTACTGACTTCCTGTATGACCTGGGGCAAATCACTTAAATTCATACATATAAAATAAATACACGAAAGAGTGAGGGGTTCAGAAGCTATGGCAACAGGGGCCATGTAAGTGCCAGAGATAGACAGATAATCCAAGGGCTTGTCCACATGGTGCCTAGTCCACACTAGAGGCTTGTAAATTCTAGTTCGCAGTAGTGTGCTGTGCAGTCGCTGGCACATGCAGAGCCTGCTGGGCTGTGCTAGAAGTTCCCTGGTGCATGTTAATATAGCACTGCACGAAACGGGACTACATTACAGCTTATTAGGGAATGTCTAGTACATGCCATGAGGTCCAGCTAGTACACACTAGAATTTACATCCCTCTAGTGTGGTCTAATGCACCATGTAGACAAGCCTTAAACAAAGGAATACCTGTTGTGGTAGCACAGCACAGTCTAATGCATGTGGCCAGCAGGCACGTGTAGAACAAGCGATAGGTAGCTATCAGTTATTATAAAGGCCATGATGGCTGGGAGGGACCTCCAGCAAGATCACAAAGCACAAGTGTTTAGCTCAAGAAGACAGGAGTGTCTCTGGGTGAAAAGCTCTATAAAGAATCTCTCTCTCCCCATTCAAATTTTCTTTTCTTTTCAATGTCACAGTCATGAATCACAGAGACTGGTAGCAGAGAAGTGCTCTGTCCCTGCTGTGATATGAGCTGCCAGGCACAAAATCAGTGAAGGGGAGTGAGGCCCTTATGTCGTTGTGTGTGAGTGTGCAAGGTAAGTGATGATCTGGTAGAACGTATGTGTATTCGTTTTCCATGCCGCTCCATAGTGACCCAGATATTTACATAACTTAAAGCGTAGTAACAGTTTGTGCCGTCATCCACAAAACATTTGTAAATTTGTTCTACCGTATTCTTTTACATGCGGTTTTGCAAGTTCGCCAAGTGCCACAATGCCACACAGAAGTCTAGTTTTAAAGTTATGGATAAGTCTTCATAATAATATCTAAACATGTTTGACTCAAGCTTTCCAAAACTGTTTGTCTTTAGGGTGAAACCAAGCATAGAAAGAGTTGGGAGAGTTATGAGCTGCGGGTTCTAATGGAAATCTGTAGCACAGCAAACTCCATAATTAAGGCTTCACCTTTGTCACAGCTGTCACAGGAGCCATGGATTCCATGATTTTCATGTTTTGTTTTTTCAAAAAATTTCCATTACTTTTGACATTTAAGGATTTTAGCATATGGGTGGGTGGGTATGAACAAGTTTTGCTGAAAAGCTTGAGAGCTTCCAAGTTAAAAGAGGTCACTAGAAGAACAGAAACAATGAGAAATTAGGATTATTGCTTTGTCATCGAGGATAACGTGGGAATTTTTCCACTGACTTGTATGGGAGCAGGTTCAAGCTGTGAGTGACTTCGGAGTCTTAATGCTATTGACAGACTTAGGCTCCTAAATCACCTAGGCACCTTTGAAGATTTTACCCACAGGCACAGAATGGGAGTGATGGGGCAGAGATTCCATGCATGACAGGGTGGAAATCATGGCTGCTGTTGAAGAACTTCAAGCAAGTGCCAGGAAATTGTATTTAAATGGTTTTAAATGATTGGTTGAATGGCAGTAGCTTGGGCTTTTCAATCAGAAGTTCAAAAAGAATTGGGCACCTAACTCAATTCAGCTCCTTCAGAAATCCAAACCTTTGTTTTTAAGAAAAGGTTAATACAAACGATACATAGACTCATAGACTCTAGGACTGGAAGGGACCTTGAGAGGTCATCGAGTCCAGTCCCCTGCCCTCATACTGTGACTTTTTCCTTTTCTTTTTGCTATAAATTCATGACTTTTTGCCTTTTATCCCACACCTAGGCTGTGACTTTCTGCATAATTTACAATGATAAGCTGCGAGCCCTAGCTGTAGAATATGAGTGGGGCATTGCCTAGAGTAGCCAAAGCCCTTTTCATCAGGAATCAACTCCCTTCTTCAACCTGTCAGAGTCCTGATGGGGATCTAGCGCTCTCTTCCTGCCTCAGGAGGCATCTCTTCCATAGCGACCATCACATCGGTCTTGCTAGACTCTACTGGCCCTCGTGTTCGCACCGATGTTTCACCCTATAGTCACTATCGTTTAACATTCACCTTCTTCATCAGGTGACTTGTTTGTTTTCATATCAAAATTCTGGTAAAGGACAATAAGGGGTCTGATTCAATACCCATAGAAGTTAATGGAAAGCCTGCCATTGATTTCCATGGGGTTTGATGAGGGCCAAACACATCAGCCCCACTGTGCCCATTGTCCCTCTAACTCTCTCTGGTGGAATTTTTCTCATACACTTGTTTCTCCTGGCTGCTTCATCCACTGTTGCTTCTCTTCCTCTTTCAAATTGTCTTGCTAGCTAGAAGGCGCAGCTGTGGAAAATTCACCATTTCCCCGAGGACCTAATCATGGTTTTTTTCATTAATTAAAACTAAGTGGCACCAGACTTCATAAGTTTCTGTAGTTTGACTGAAACACACTGATTAAAACACATGCCTGAAAAACACCAAGATGACCCCAAGAGAAATGTCACAAAAAGGTCTTTACAAGAAAGATTCTTTAAGGACAAGGGTAAGGAGGAACCAGGCTGTCACTGAGAAATCCAGTTGCCATCACAAAAACATCATGTCAGTAATTGCCGTGCTGTTGCCAGGTGGCATGAATAGTAACTAAAAGTACTTCTCTTCGCAGGAGCCACAGTAATTGAGGATACAGACAATCACATCAACTGTCTTATTACTCACAAGATCATTACCATCACACACACACAAAAGAAATGTCTTCCTCCTTCCCTCCCTTCCTCGCATAAAAATGGTCACAAGTTCTTGAAATAATGAGGTCAACCATACTGCATCAATATGAAATTACTTTCAATGTATTAGCCCATACAATACAGGACATATTCAAACCTCCACTAATAGGTCTTGGTAATAAATGATGTTAATTAGAAACTGAATGCTAATACTTTGCCAGACATGCAGAGTATCAGCCTGTCAGCTCTGGAAAATATGGATTAAATCCAATCTGGGTCTTAGAAAGGAAATGAAATTTAGTGGTTGCAGTGCCATTCCCATTCTGAGATGCCCATAAGTCACCATTCTTTGTTTTCTTTTTTATAAAGTTTAGAAATGCTTTGCTACTGGGTGAGTGTGGTTTTCTATAGATAGATAGATAGATAGATAGATAGATAGATAGATAGATAGATAGATAGATAGATAGATAGATAGATAGATATCTTTAGTTGTACTAAGAGATCAGAAATTCTATGAAGTTTTACTGAAGAAAAACAAAAAAATCAAACTCTTGGCCCTATACTGATCAATAGATTGAAAACAGAGTTTAATGACCGGGCACATGATGCTGGGTCTTTCTCATTTCTAGCTGTTAAGATTAGGTCTATCCTGCCCCGCAGTTTGGACGTCCTGTAGGACTGTCTTAATGTGATCCTAGGAACCTTTTTGTTCATGACTATCGCATCCACGTAGGGGAGTTACAGCACAGCACTTAGGTAAGCACTATTCACACACC
The DNA here is from genome assembly GCF_025201925.1 of Gopherus flavomarginatus. Lineage (NCBI taxonomy): Eukaryota > Metazoa > Chordata > Testudines > Testudinidae > Gopherus > Gopherus flavomarginatus. Next base: position 16,186,241 of record NC_066626.1, on the reverse strand, counting down.
CCATAGTCTGAATTGTGGGGCAGTATAGACATGCCCTTGGCTAAAAATATGCTAAATATTTTTTCTAATAACAGAACAGATTATCCTTTCCTGCAGAAAAAGCACTGGAAGGGACCTTTTATTTGGCAATTTCTCTAAGGAATTCCCAATGGAAATTAACCCAAATTGTTTCATTGGTGGGCCAAGGGTGCTTTTCCTCCTTGTGGAAAATCCACCGCCCCCTTGCTGCAGGATCTCTGAAAAAGTAAAGGCTAACTGCACCAAGGGCCTAAATCACTACAATGGTTCTGCCTCGCCTTGTGGACCTCTGGTTCCAATACATCCCCACCATCACTGACTCTCCATGTAGCTATGGTGGCTCCTGGGAAACCCAGAAAGAATCCACAGAAGAGTTAAAGCAGTCTGGGTCTGTCTGACCTTTTTGAGATATCTTGGGCCTGATCTGAAGTCCACTGAAGTCAACAGGAAGACTTCTATTAACTTTAAGAGGCTTTGGGGAATCAACCTTCTTTTGGGGTGCCAGATGGAATACAATGTGCTTTCCCCGCTCTTCTTGTCTTGCCTGATTCTACCACAACTCCATAAAAAGACAGGAAATCAGTATGTGGAGGACCCCTCCATGAACACATCTCAGAAGGTAGAATCTGGGACTAGAGTGACCAGACAGCAAATGTGAAAAATTGGGACAGCGGTGGGGGGGTAATAGGAGCCTATATAAGAAAAAGACCCCAAAATCGGGACAGTCCTTATAAAATTGGGACATCTGGTCACCCTATCTGGGACACTGCTCTATCCTGCCACCATTGCCACACAGATGTTATGCAGTCCTGACAGGGGAGGTGGCAGCTCACATGATCACAAATGAGATGGCCAAAGGTCCCTATCAGAATCTTGGTATTAAAACATGGTGCATGCTATAAGAGAGGTTGAGAACTTCCACAGGAATGCAGAAATTGCCAGGCTGATCAGCATTTGGTCCATCTAGAACAGAATTCTGCCTCTGGCAGTGGAGAGTACCAGATGCTTTGGAAGAAGGTGCAAGAAATCCCACAATAGGCAGATGTGGGATAACCAACCCCTCTGTTTTGTATGGGGCGTCATGCCGTATTGCCCTTCCACAGTGTTCTGGTTTGGCACTTCCTTGCCATCATACCATACAGCTGGATATACAATCATTTAGGGTCCCTTGCAGAAACACTGGTAGTGTGTTTAGCCATTCTGCTACCTTCAGGTACAATGCTATGGGCTGCGTTGAAAGGGGGGGAACCCTATTTTCTTTTCAAATAAAACACGATGCCCTTAATTTTTTTTAAAAGTACTTTTTGTTTGTTTGGGGGGTTGGTTTGTTTTCATTCTAAAGCTTGTGAGAAAATAAGATTAAATTTTTTTGGCCCTTTTATTGTATGGATGGCATATTTAGCATAGCTCCGATACGTACCATCTGCTTAATCTGAACTTCAAACCACTGAGCAAGATGGCGAATGTACAGGAGCAGCAGTGTATCACAGACCAGGCTACTGCTCTACCGGCAGATCTATGGAGGGCAAGCCGAGTTCTAGCCAGGTTCACTCTTTCGATTAACTTCCCAGGCCCTCAGAAGCAATGAGCCTTTCAGAAGGTCTGTTAATGCCTGCCTCTTTAATACAAATATATTCGGAATGTCTTATTTTGCAATAGGCTAGCTGCCACTTTGATGGTTAAGTCTGTTCACATTACAGGCCTCTGTGATTTCTGCAGCAAGCCAGGCAGTCCCTGGGTGAGCAGCAGCAGTTTGGGTGTGTGGGAGGGGGCTCAGGACTAGAAGCAGGGGTTAGCAAGTGCGGGGGGGGGACGCTTACCTCGGGGGAGCCTTCCCGGTTCCTTCTGGCATGGCTCCCCTGCAGCTCCTTGGTGGCGGACGGGGGGGGGAGGTCTCCATTCCCTGGCCCCTGCCTCAACCACCTAGGAGCTGCAGAGATGCAGAGCCGGGTAGGAAGCCCCTGCCAGCCCGACCAACACCTGCCCCCCCACCGCGCACCAGCAGGGGTCTAGGATCACATGCCATGGCCTGCCCTCCCCCTTCCCGGTCCCAACAGAGTACTGGCATCCCCCTGCCCAAGTTTTAGTCAGGGCACGTATTTTTAATAAAAATCATGCACAGGTCACGGCCTGTGAATTTTTTTTTTATGGCCCATGACCTGTCCTTGACTTTTACTACAAATACCTGTGACGAAAACATAGCCTTAAATATAACAAATGGACAGGAGAGACTTCGATAACAGTGATTAGTATAATGAGCAGTATCACAGCACACCAACTGTATAGCCACTGTCAACTATTTTGTAAGCATCATAACAGAAGTGTGCTTTAAGGAGGGATTCCAAGGTGTCTTTGCAGATTTGGCAGCATAGGAGAATTCATAAGGTTATCCTGAGGGGTAGGCGAAGTTTTGTTGAAATTGGCTGATGTAACAGCCACCTTCATCCAGGATAAATGTAAAAAACAATTGAGCTCCTTTATAGAAACAATAGGAGCCTTGGCCCAAAACACAGGCCATGTGCAAGGCTGGAGTGGGAGTTAAACCAGGTGGCCCAAGGGTTTTCCCAGAGTCTGCGAACAAATGGTGGGGCTGGGGATTGATTAGATTGCAGCTGTATCTGTGAGAGAAAAATACAGTGGATGTCCAGAGAGAAGGCAGCAGAAAGTCAAGGACAGCCAGAGAATGACTTTTGTAGCATGATCCTGAGATAAAGCTAAGATTAAGAGCATTTGGATAAAGTGCTGGATGGAAAGAGACCTGAAACTGTGATCAAATAAAATGTCTCTCCTGCTGTTTGATTCATACTATGTTCAGGGAAACAGATCTTGATGCACATTCTTTGTAAATGAACAGGACTGCATCAAAGAAATACCTAACTCCATCGTCAATCTGTCCTCCTAGCGGAAACAATCCACAGAACCCAGAATATTGGCTAATCACTTATGTCAAAAGTGGTAACAATTATTGATAATTCATTTATATTGATAAATTTTTGCATGTCCCTGAGGTGACAGTTGGCCCTTGAAAATACACCAAGAAATGCAGTTCATAAGAGAATTCCACAGAAAGTCTTCAGAGCTAAGAGAATAGTCATAGCAGCTCTGTAGAAGTCACCAGACGTTGGGGGTTTATCTGAACCAGGCCCAAACTAAGAGCTCAACCTCATCACTAGTTATTTTGATGACACAGGTGACCAAATTACAACCTGTCTTCCCTAGCCTCCGTTTGCTTTTTAACTTCAGGATTCAGCTTCTAGAATCCTTGTGTTTCTGCTGCAGGTGGCCCACAATCCATGTATCCTGCTATGCTGAATCAGGCCCTCAGGAATGGAGAAGCCTCTGGAGTGGTCAGTGGGGGTCGCCGCTTTTGGCAGGACTAATTTGGCTAGGGGGATATGGATTAGTGGAGGTCAGCAAGAAAGACAGGAGCTCTTAAACACCATTTATGCTATGAAAGTCAGAAAGGAATGGGAAGAAAGACAGAAAGATGAATTCACAATGGCAATGCCCACAGTTTTCAGATGACCTCAGGCTGAGTTATTTGAATGTTTGTTCAGCTGCCATGCTGGCATGGTTTTGAAGGTAACAGTCATATTCTCTGCTGTTATTAGCTGAGTGTGTGTGTGTCAGAGCTGAAGTACTTTCAGAGGGTTCTACCATGTTTACTATTCTGCATTTTTAAATATATCCAACACAGTTGTAATACTTTTTTTAATGACAGGACTTAGCACAACCTGAAATAACCACTGTAGTAACATTCTTTGCCCATTCAAAGTAGTTCAATCCATTACTTAAAAAAAACAGCAAGCTTCCCCAGTCCACCAATAATTATGAAGAGAATCAATTATCTGTGGTAGACCTTGTGGATAACGACACTGTAAATACAAATCTTAATGCAAACCTACCTGATCCAACAAACTGGGCAACAACTTTTCTAAAGTTCAATCCTGCTAGAAATAAGATTTTTGATAAAAGGTTAGGGCCTGATTCACCACTCTGTTACACCAATTTTACGCTGCTGGGAATCCACTAAAATCAATGGCGTAACACCAGTGTAGTGAAGAATTAGGCCTCTAACATTCGTCCTAAAGATCAGCTCAAACCACACCCACATAACCAAATCCCTCAACTTCATGAAACTTCAGATCCAGATGTTGTAGACCTGGACTATCTCTATAATAATCCCAAAACCATTCAACCTCTGACATTTGGGAAAGTCTGGCTGCAGATTTTCATGGCTTGGACACATCTCTGTTTTGGATTAGTATTTTCATTCTTCAGATACTTTCACAACTAAGACTGATATACAATCGGTACAACCACTATTTGCCAGCTATATCCACAACACTCCTCCTGATGCCTGGAGTGGAGTTTTAAGGAACAATATAAATGCTAGGTAGGGCTCCAGAGGTTCCAAACATTTCAGTCCAAGATTGGTGGCTGCCAATAACTCTTATTTTCTCATGGGAACGAGCAGTAATTATGGACATTGTGATGCTTTTCAACCTCAGAGCTGAAGTGCAATGGACGTTACACAGCAAGTGGAAAATGCAGGCAATATTTTCAAACTCAAGGACCTAAAGTTAGGCACTTAAATAAGTGGCTTTTCAGAGATGCGGAATGTGTTTAGCTCTTCTGAAAATCAGGCCACTTATGTAGGGTGCCCAAGTGTGGATTTAGTTTTTAAATTTAAACATCAAAATTTGAAAAATTTGATCCTCAACCCTCTATCCTGGAAAATCTGTGGAATGAATATTGGGGCAATTGTTCTAGACATCAAAAAGGGCAGTAATCTTTGGAGAACTTTTAGTTTAAACATAAGAAAAATCATTGAAGATAGAGAATTGCTTTGGGTCTAAATTTCAGTAAGTATAAGAGAGCCCTGGAAGGGGAAACATGAACAGCCGTAGAGAACAAACATGTCATCAAGGAAGACAAAGAAGCCAGCTGAAGTTCTTGGGAGGGGTGGGGAAAATGTAATTTCCAATCTAATCCTGAAATTATTGGGTTCAGATTTGAATCTGACCCTGAAATTACCACAATACATGTGCGCCTGCCCATCAGAATGGAAGTGCCCAGGTACTAGGGTAATGGGTATGAAAGAAAGAAAGAAAGAAAGAAAGATCAGACACCTTGTTAATAGCTAATTTTTCTTTTCCTCGTGAAGAAGACTATTTTCAAAGAGTATCAACAAACATAATGGAGGACAGCAAAAATATTAGCTGCTTACTCTAAAAATAAGTGAAAGTGCAACCAAATATAATACGAAAATAATATTTTTATATAAACTTCCAAAATATGTTTTCCTAATAAGTACCAGTGTCTGCTTCTTTTCTCGGTCTATTTCATCAGAATAACATGTAAGCTGTACTGTAAACACAGTATATTTAGATAAACTGTTGAATGAGTTCTTGGATATTCTAAGTGTCATAGAATTTAGCTCCAGAGACAGAAAGGCAATAAACTGAGGTGCATATATATAACTTTACTGGCACCTCATTCAACAATTCAGCTGAATACATAAACTGATCCAAAATCGAAGTCAAGGGAAAGACTTTTCAACTTCAATGGCTTTTGGACTAGGTCCTAGTTGAGTAATGACTCATAAATATGAGAAATTAATATACCTGTAGGTCTTTGCTCTACAGGCTATCAATATGCCTCTACAATTATTTTCATATACTTGGGTAACAGATCAATATCTACTACTTCAAATATAAGAGACATGCCCTCTAATTCCTGTTGGGCATTTCCTGGTGGACCTGTGACAGGTTTTACGTGGGAAAAAAAACAAAACAAAACAAAACAAAAACAAACAAAACCAAAAAAAACGAGGAGTCCTTGTGGCATCTTAGAGACTAACAATTTAGTCTCTAAGGTGCTGTCATAAACAGATGGTTAAGGGTTCATGTCTCTTTTACCTGTAAAGGGTTAACTAGCTCAGTAAACCTGGAACACCTGACCAGAGGACCAGTCAGGAGACAAGATACTCTCAAATCTTGGTGGAGGGAAGCCTTTGTTTGTGTTTTTGGGGTTTTTCTTTGTTCTCTCTGGGTTCTGAGAGGGACCAGACATGTATACAGACTCCAATTTTCTGAAACAGCCTCTTCGGTTCAATTTAGTAAGTACCAGTTAGAAAGGCGGTTTAGTCTTTTGATTGTTTTCTTTATTTGCAAATGTGTATTTTGCTGGAAGGATTGTATCTCTGTTTGCTGCAACTTGTATTTGTGCTGGGGGGAGGATTCTCTCTAGTGTCTATAAGCTGAAAGACCCTGTAACATTTTCCATCTTGATTTTACAGACAATTTTTACTTTTTTTTCTTTCTTTTATTAAAAGCTTTTCTTTTTAACAACCTGATTGATTTTTTTTATTTCTTGGGTAAGGCCCAAGGGGAGGGGGTCTGCACTCAACAGGGAATTGGTGGGAGAAAGGAGAGAAAGAGGGAGGAAAAACCTGATTTCTCTCTGTGTTAGGATCACTAACTCTCTCTCAGGGAGAGTCTGGGAGGGGGAGTGAAGGAGGGGGGAAGGTGAATTTCCTCTTTGTTTTAGATTCACGGAGCTTGAATCTGTATAGTCTCTCCAGGGTAACCCAGGGAGGGAAAGTCTGGGAGGGGGAAGGAGGGGAATAGTCAGCTCCTCCTTGTTTTTAGATCCAAGGAGTTTGGGTCTTGGGGTCCCCAGGGCAGGTTTTGGGGGACCGGCAGTGTACCAGAACACTATACTTCTGGTTGGTGGCAGCACTATCAGATCTAAGCTAGTAATTAAGCTTAGAGGAGTTCATGCAGGTACCCCATCTTTTGGACGCTAAGGTTCAGAGTGGGGGTTCATACCTTGACAGGTGCCACAAGGACTCCTCGGTTTTTTTGCTGATACAGACTAACATGGCTACCACTGAAAGGTTTCACGTGGTAGATTTATTTTTTATAAAATTTACCCAGTTATGATCATATCACTGGTGACCTAAAAAGTTAAATATATTGCTGCACAGACAAGTGTTCTCTGTGTCTCTTCACTGGCTACCGAAATTACAATTTTATTTTGGATCATCTTAACTCAATACTCTAATTGCTCTGAGAACAGCCCAGGAAGACGAGCTAAATGAAATCTCTGCACTGAATCTTTAATGCCGGACGTTAGTAAATAAGCCCCAAGCTATTGCTAATCAATATCAGTTACTGAAATGGATCGCAGTTCCCTCCCCTCACAATTCTTCATGAGATTGATCCAAATCAGGCTGCTTTTGCTCTCACAGGAAGCCTAGCCAGACTGCTGTAAAGAACTGGGGATAATGTTTAAATGAGTTCTTATGGGTTTGAGCAAGTGCAGCTAGTTTGTTAACTCCAGCGGCAATGCACTCTTGGGATGCATACAAAGCTAAGATCTGGTTCCATTGTGACTTTTAAAAATTAATTGCCACAGATGCCAGTTCCCTGAGGAACCATACAATGATTCCAGTTGTTCATACAGAAAATGACTGAATCACTACTTACAAGATTGCCAGGGAACTACGAAAACCCTTTCCTCGACCATGTGAAAATAGTATTTGTCATGTAATGGAGAAGATGGTCAGCTCCTCAAGTTTGATGCTTGCTGCAAGAGGGGAGATCACCAAAACTATTTCCAGTCACTAGTGGTCCATTGTTCATGAACTACATTTTGCTCTCAGGGGCCAAATACTCAACTAGTGTAAACAGACCTAGCTCCATTGAAGCACCAGCTGGCGATCTCACTCAGGGTGCTGAAGTAGAATTGCTCTCTACTACTACTTTCAAATCTTAGTCCTTTATCTCTCCTAATACTATTGCTGCACTTCTCTGTTACCTGAGCGTTTTCATTAAAGATTCACGGCAGGACCAACACAGCAGATGGGAAGAGGGAGAACACAGTAATACTACCAGTTTCTTTGAACTGATGATAACAGTGGTTTGTCATGAGGGCTACAAGGAATCCCTGAGACTAGCTGGCCTACAATGGTTTTGCACACGTAGAGCGTACTAACTGGATTTCAACTAGATGGGACATTATCAATGGGGACACTGGGCTCTCTATACAGCTCTTGTCTACCAGCTCCAATCTTGAACTCTTCACTCACTCAGAAAGGTTTGGGCGTTATGGTTCTTCCCACCACGTAGGTCTGTTACAAATTAGAGGTGGCCCAGAACCAAACCCCAGGATCCAGACATCCCAGATTTGACTGAATTTGAGATCTGGATCTGAACATTGGATTCATGATTGTGGTTCAGTCCATAAAAGATAAACATCCCTATACTTTTCCAAAGACCAGATGCGATCTGAACACTGATAGCATAGACATATTTTATGTAACATGCATTTGACTATAGCTTACAAAAGTTCCCTATATGGTGGGAGCATTACACTTAGTGACACACAATACTTTAAAAAAAATCCTTTAGGGCCTCAAAGCCATCTGTTCCTTTTCCTCTTTTCCAGATGGTTGTTTACCTGCTTTAATGTGTGCCCCTTATTTTACCAGACACAGCAGTGATGTTTAAAAGAGGGCAGACAATGTAAAATCTGGACTAGATCCAGCATCCCAGAAACACCTGAAGGTCAATAAAGGATATATGTTTAGAAACCATCCAAAACATTTCACCCACCAAACTTGAGGAAGTGTGATTGTTATCTGCAGTTAAAAAGTTGTGGATTTTCTTCCCCTGTTTATCCATTAAAGGATTTGTTTTCTGTATTGCGGCGTGTTCAGTATTATCATGAACATATCCAATTTTCAGTGAGCAAGGGTACATTGGTTCCTATTTGGAATAATCAATTGGAACCTGCATGGTTGGCTATTCTCATTTTCTAATAGCATACAGTCTTGCAAAGTCATCAGGAAAATGCACTAGCCCAGGCACACAATCAAAACAAAACCCAAAACAAAACCCCCCAAACTGCTCTTGAAACTAAGGACTCACCTATTATTAATATAAACATTTGAAGATTGTTGGCTTCAATGGGAGTTTTGCTCAGGGCCGCCCAGAGGGGGCGTAGCAAGGGGGGCAATTTGCCTCAGGCCCTTTTCCAAGGCCCCTGGAGCGGGATCCTTCACTCGCTCCAGGTCTTCGGTGGCAATCAGCGGCGGGGAGTCCTTCGGCTCCGGGACTTGCGGCCAAAGTGCCGGGTCTTGGGCAGCAATTTGGTGGCGGGAGGTCCTTCTGCCCCAGGACCCGCAGCCAAAGTGCTGGGTCTTCGGCAGCAATTTGGTGGCGGGGAGCCCCCACCGCCAAAAACCCCAGGCCCTCTGAATCCTCTGGGTGCCTTGGTTTTGCTTGATTAAGGAATGCAGAAGTTGGCTCTAATATTTTGCTCACCCATTTAAAAATGACCCCTGGGAAAGTAGTAACTAGAAATGCAAGCCTGAGCAAATAACATGTGATACAGTAACAACAACAATAACCACGAGAAGGAGAAAAAAATGAAGAACCACCACCACCACCAACAACAAACACATTTTCTAATATCAAACATTGGCATAAAAGCTATAGTGACTTTATATTTTCTTCTGTACAACTTTAGATCCCAGGCCTGTGAGCATGTGGGTGAGTAGCCCAATGAACTCAGTGGGACTATCTGTGTTCAGAAAGGTAAGCCTGTTGCATGAGCACATTGTGGGATCGGGGTCTCACACATCCCCGGGGACATTTTCAGCATGGCAGTTAACAAATGAGGTATCAAAGTGCTGCTGCGGTTAATAGGTGGCACCAGGCACCTTAGGACACATATTTCCCTGTCCATTTTCATCTGACATGTAATAGCTTCCCCCTCGTCCCCTCTCTTTGTGAACTAACACGGTGAACAAGAATTTAAAGCTTGACCAAGGCAGCAGGAAAGTCAATAGAAGATGTCATACAAGGGGTTACTTGTTTCTTTTCAAACGTACTCCTCCTCCTCCCTCTATTAATCATGACCATGGTAACTGATGTTATTTACTGTAAGGAACAGAGAGGGGGGCCCTTGAGAGCGCCGTTAGACTGCCTGGGATAGCGGGAGAAGGTAATGACTCTTCCTATTAGGCAAACAAAAAGGTTGGCTAGTTCTCATCCAGCTTGTCAGATGCTTCTTGCCAGCACAGTTCTGTCCCTTTCACTTGCGTTAAGTTACTTGCTCGCTGGCTGGCAGAACGCTGTCAGCCTCTGCTGGCTAGTTATAAAACTCTTTCCAAGAGAAGCGACGGTGCACTTCCCCACCTCCTCCCACATGTACCTGCTGGATCTATCAATCCGTCTCTCTCTCTTTGTATCCTTGACCATGCGCTTTAAATCCCCTCTAGCGCCTTTCCCTAATGCAGTCACACATTTTAATTCCACTTCTTAGTCTGTCACCAATGAACTTTTCCAGGAAAATTGAGCTGAAACGGCTGTTGGATGGGAATACATATCTGAATGGTGGGGCTGGGGGAGAAGGTCGTTTCAATAGAAGGCTTTCATGTAAAGCACTCAAGTGAATACCCTGATGTGTAGTCTTTGCACTATAGATTGTGATCAAACTGTAATTCCCCGATAGACTTATAACCATGATTTCCTACCCTCTGGCCTGGGAAGCAATTTTCTGCACTTCACCCAACAGACCTGCTATTTCCACAGCATAAAAAATAATCACACATTCAAATTTGCAGAGCCCATGTTTTTAAGGAAATACTATCTTCTAGTCCTGGCATAGGCAGGTTTTGCACAGTAGGTGGCAGCACTGAAGAGTTGCTAGGATGATTTTTAGCTGACTGTATTGTTGCAGAATCCAGATCAGTTAGTTACAACACTAGGAAGAAAATCAACCCCTGCCCAAAGTCTCTCTTTGCCTCTCCTGGTTTAGGGCCACACTGTTCTGCACACACTGGCTTCAATACAACTTCTGGAGGAGTAAGGTATTACGCTGCCTAGGGGGGCAGAATCTGGCCCTTAAATATTTATTTTATATGTTATGGTTTTCTTTTACATTTTTAAGATATGAAATGTGCCATCAATGCGAAAATGTGAAATGTATCTTGCATATTATCCTGTGGATGCATGCACAGAACTCTGAGACTGAAAAGAGTAGAGAGGGGTTACCATGAAAAGTAGTTAGTAGTAGCAGAGTACTTTCTCTTCTGTAGCAGCTCAGCTGCCGCGGCCAGTGAGGCAGGAGGATAGACCCAAGGCCCCACCCACTCTCTCATCTACCTGCACAATGGAGTAATATCAGCCCCATGGAAATCTGCTCCCTCTCACACCTACTGATCATCAATGCTGGAGGCTGTGCAGGCGAGTCAACAGGCCCCTTCTTCCCCAGCATGGCTGTGCTGGGCGAGACACTGGCTTGCCTATAATTTGTACAAGTAGCCCATGGAACAATGAAAGAAAAGATGAGTGTTAAGGTTAGCCGAACAGGAGAGTCTGGAGGACAAAGCTGAAGAAAGGGAGAACTGAAGACAACAGTGAGAGGACAGATAGACAGAGATATAAGAAGATGCCTTCCCAATGCAGCAGTCATGAGGAGAGATCTTTACACAATAGAACAAAAGGTTGTATACACCAGCCAATAATGAGCCTTTTTGCATTCTAATAATCACAATCATAGGTGGTAAAAGACCTATTTTTTATTTGGAGGATGAGGGGAAATGGAAGGGGTGAAAACAAACCCATACTTTTAAAGAGGAAATCCTTAGTGCAGGTGTATACCTAGCACTGGGTTTTTAATATTACATTTTCACACTGTAGAAGCCCACTTCAGATTGAACTGACGACGGATGTATCACCAGAGACATGCAGGGATGAGAAGGTGCCCTTTTTATTTGGTCACACAAGAACTAAACGTTTGGAAAGACCCATCCAAACATGGCTGGGGAGGTGTAGTATAATATACCCCAGATAGTCCTATCCCAACTCCCATAGCTGATTTTCCTATGCAATTAGAAAAAGCTTTCCTGCTCCTATTAAATAAAGGCCTGGGTTTGCTTCCATAATGCATCATGTGCTAGTTCTCTCATACAGTGTGTTTTGCTAGGGCGGACTCTCAGCTCAGCATTAAATACCCAGATCTCTCAGTTCTGACCTCTTCATTCAAACATGATTAATGTCATGGCTGGGGAGGAGGAGGAGGAGAAGAAAGGCAATGTTGTTTACCATGGCATTCATTCCTCTCCAATCTTCTTCCCAGATCAATGCAATAACTTTCACTGCCACTTTGTCGGCAAGACAGAAATATGCAGCATCAAACATGCCATGTTAAAGCAGTGTCTGGAATATGAGCTGAGGGAGCTGGGGCCCAGGTTTGTGTCAACAGCATCTCTCACATCTCTCAGGCACCAGGAGATGAAGGTCGCAGAGGAAGAGCACTTGAATCAACTGACAACCTAAAGATAAGCTTACAAGGAAAACTGCGCCTTCCTCCTGCCCCTTTCTAGAGAATATCTCTCAAAAGGAGGCATACAAAAAAAATGTAACCCTACAACTATCCACATCTTATTGCCAAACCACCTGCAAGCTTTAAGATAACTGTAGTGCTATTTCTCCATAGGACCTTAGCAAATGTAATTGCTGTTGACTCTCTCATCATTTCTGGAGTCTGAGTTTGCCTCTCCTTCTCTCTGTCTATCTAGAGCACAATAACACTGCCAGCCAGACTTTTGCTACATCTGGGAAAAATCCCCCAATAAAATTTCAAGTGGAATAGCAGAGAGAGAGAGAGAGATGTACATTAAGGACCTGATCCAAAACCCATTATAGTCAATGGGAGTCTTTCAATCAACTTTAACCATCTTTGCTTCAAGACTTAAGTATGGTGTTTATAAGATCCAAATATTTTGACCCCAAAATACATAGCAGTTTGTTTCCTATTTCATTAGACAATACTAATGAGCATTTTTAAGGCACCTTCCACAGATGATCTTGAACAAACTTAATTAATTAATAGTCATTACACTTACATGAAATAGACAAGATTTTTGCCACTTTATAGATAGGAACCTGCGGCACAGAGAGAGATTAAACTATCTGCTGAAGGTGACAGAGGAAGTCTGGAGTAGAACCAGGAACATCACTTCCAGTCCTGGACCTTAGTCACTAGACCATCCTCCCCCAGCATCACTGAGGGCATCTTGTGCTGGCAGGACACTATTACTGCTGATCGATACAGCATGATGTTCATAATGTCAGTCGTGAGAGGGACAGTATCCTTCTTGAAAGGGCTTTGGGATCCCTTCAGGGATTCTCAAACTGGGGGTTGAGACCCCTCAGGGGGTTGTGAAGTTACTACATGGGGGTGGGGTCGCAAGCTGTCACCTCCACCCCAAACCCTGCTTTACATCCAGCATTTATAATGGTGATAAATATATAAAAAATGTTTTTAATTTATAAGGGGGTCGCACTCAGAGGCTTGCTATGTGAAAGGCATCACCAGTAAAAAAGTTTGAGAATCACTGCCTTAGTCCCTCTTCAGGACCATCAACAGAGAAGTAATCCCTTGCCATTTTCTGCAGAAGCAATCAAAGAAAGATAAATCCTGCCACACTGCTTCAGGAGGAGACTAAACCAAGGTTAATAAAGAAACAATCCGAAGGACACTGATTTCTCACATTTACAAAGAGAAAACAAATATCAAGGAGGTTGATTGGCTACACAAAATTTGGCATCTTATAGCAGCACAATGTGGAAATCATGCACACTTACCACTGTGTACTTGGCTTCTTGATTAATGGTACAAGTTTTCTGCTTTCTGGAATTTATTTTTATTTTATTTTCAAGGTTAGAATTTTTTTAACTGTGGGTCAAAACTCACATGGCTCTACAATTTTCTCAGTTTTTATTTACACTCACTTTAAACTGACAGCATTTGGTAAAGCCAATTTCTGACACTAGAAACCACCAACTGAATGTGATATTTTAAAAATATGTAGTTAATTTTCTTGGCATTAAGGAGACAACACAACAATTGCTATGTCACACATAACACCAGCACATTTCCCATGCCATAGATTTCCTCTCTTTATCACGTTTATTACTTTTTTCTCAATGAACTTGCATGGTGTTACTAATTCAGTCACTAGGCAGAGAATCAATGATAAATCACTACTGAAGCCAAACAGTGTATCACATTGTCATAGGATGGCAGTGTGATCTAGTGGGCAGGGCTCTGGCCTGAGAATTAGGAGACCCAGGCACTATTTCTGGATCTGCACTAAATTGCAGTGTGATATTACACAAGTTACGTGACCTCTCTGTGCTTCTCTTTCTACTCGTCATGTGTCTTACTCTGTGTCATAACCCAGTCCCAGATTTGGACCTTAGCGTCCAAAATATGGGGGTTAGCATGAAAACCTCCAAGCTTAGTTACCAGCTTGGACCTGGTAAAGCTGCCGCCACCCAAAAAATTAGAGTGTTTTGAGGCACTCTGGTCCCCCCAAACCTTCCCTGGGGACCCCAAGACCCAAATCCCTTGAGTCTCACAACAAAGGGAAATAAACCTTTTCCCTTCCCCCCTCCAGGTGTTCCTGGAGAGATGCACAGAAGCAAGCTCCGTGAATCTAAACAGAGGGATTCCACCCTCCCCGTTTCCAGCCTTGGAAAACAGAAGTACCGAGAGCTAATCTCTCTTCCCCCCTCACCCAGAGGGAATGCCAAGTCAGGCTAGTAAATCTAACACACACAGATTTCCCCCTGACTTCTTCCTTCCACCAGTTCCCTGGTGAGCACAGACTCAATTCCCTGGAGTTCCCCACTAAAGAAAAACTCCAACAGGTCTTAAAAAGAAAACTTTATAAGAAGAAAGAAAAATACATAAAAATGGTCTCTCTGTATTAAGGTGACAAATACAGGGTCAATTGCTTAAAAGAAATATGAATAAACAGCCTTATTCAAAAAGAATACAATTCAAAACACTCCAGTAACTACACACATGTAAAATACCAAAAAAACATATAAATCACTATCTGATCTTTTGTACTTACAACTGGGAAACAGAAGATTAGAAAGCAAGAGACAGAAATCCTCCCATAGCCGAGAGAGAGACAGGCACAAGACAAAGAACTCAGACACAAACTTCCCTCCACCCAGACCTGAAAAAGTCTGGTTTCCTGATTGGTCCTCTGGTCAGGTGCTTCAGGTTACCTCTTTCCAGGTGTAACAGACATTAACCCTTAGCTATCTGTTTATGACACTTTGTCTGAACAATACCTAGCTCAATGAAGCTTCATCTTGTTCAGGACCTCTCGGTGAAAGCACAATATTAATACTTGAATTCATTGTATGGGTATGTAGAGTGCTCCAGTAGATAAGGCACCAGATGAAAGTCAAGAGACTTGGGTTCTACTTCTGCCTCTGCTGTTGTGTGACATTTGGCAACTCACAGCTTCTCCGTACCTTAGTTAACCCTGTCTATAAAGGAGGGATAATCATTTCACTCATGATGTTTCTCTGTTGTTGATGTAAAATGTTGTATAAGTACTACATTATATCATATGTTACACTCTCTCATATTACACAGCTACATTAGAAAAGAAAGAGTGACTCACAGGACCAAGATATTTTCCAGGACTGGCATGCCAGCACTCAACCTGAATCATAAAACATTTTTTACTGGGTAATGAGGCTCAGTTTTGCACTCTTTACTCAGGAGAAAATCCACCTGAGTTCAATGGTGGTTTTCTTTGAGTGAACAGGACAAGAAAAAGGGTAATTTGAAGGTCTAGTTGGAATCAACCCGTGTTGCTGTGATCTTATTTATCAGTTATATACAAAGAGAGGCAACTACAAAGTGAATCCCTTTCAAGGTTAGAATTCAATCTGGTAAATCAGACAGTGTCCCATTCACTGAGCAACATTTCAGTTATAGTAAAAGCAATTAATAAAATGTATAGGGCAAAATTCCTCCATGATGACTCTAGAGTTACACCAAGGATGAATTAAGTCCATTTCATCGTATTTCACTGATGCAGATGTGTTAATTGATTCCATTATAGTGCATAATGATAGATATTCAACTGAAAATGACAAGAAGTACATTAATCCACATGGAATAGCACAGTACTTAATATTACAGAGAATGCTCCACAGGTTCACTTCAAACAGGAATTATTCTAGGTGCCATTTGGAATGAGGTAGCCTTACCACATAGTGATCATTGTTTCCAAAGCAGCTAGTGGGAAGGGCTTGTAAGATTATACAAAATATGAGTACTGTGCAGTATTTCATAGTGACAGTGGCCTCTACATTAATTCTCACATGAAAATGCAGGGAACAAAAAATACAGCTATCAAAAATGTTGGCCAGGGTTTAGGAAGCTGAAGAACACATCATCCTTCCTCTACCTGAGGCTGGTCGCTCAGTGGGAGGGGCGCCTGAACGGGATGGTGGATATGCTGGGGACCCTGACCCAAACTACAGATCCCAACCAGACATGCTAACAGGATAGGATCTTTTACTCTGCACTCCAAGTCCATTGGTCCATCAATAGTAAGATGACTGTCTCGGTTGCCATGTGCTTATGAGATGATCATCCTCCAATGAGACCACAGAGCATGGAGTGATTGTTAATGCCAAGCAGCATAACAAACCTTTTGTGTTTGCATTCGCTTGACAGTAGGAACATGCCACAGGGAATGGCTGCTCCTTGACTCTCTCCCCATGACCCCAGGCTACTCTCTTAGTGAGTTGTGGAATTTCTGAAGACCGCAAGATAGCAGTGGGAGATGCAGGGACAGGGGGAGTCATTCCACAAAGCCACCTTTCCCATCTGGGTTGTGCCCCACCTCCATTTCCATTGGGTTGTTATAGTTCTTCCCCCCACACACACAAGGGAAGGGAGCAAATGGTCACCAGAAAAAGAGCTTGTGTACTTCTGCACACTTTTACCTGAAAGACAACTCTGTTGCAGTGGAGTATTCAGTTACAATATAACTATTGCAGAACTTAAAACATACTTTTTCTGACGCTGAGCATCTGTATATAAATGTATAGTCCTGGTGTTTTCCAAGGATTGCTGTGACAGAATTTGATTATTACGAAGGGTTAAGCTTGGAAGATTTGGGTTGGCTAAACATTCAAAAGTCCAGATGCTTATTCACACTTTTGTTTGAACTCCAAATTGTAAAAAATTAAGTTGTAAAATGAGGTTCTCACAATGTTACTTTTGTGCATGGTTCCAATATTTCTAGACTCAGAAAGTGCATGGGAGAGAGACTATTCTAAGGTATTTCAGCAATACTGCCTCTGGCGGGGACCAGGAAATGCAGACATGAATGAAAATGAGAAACAACATAAAGCAGGTTTACTGAACTTTTTGACCTTTCAGAAGAATTCTGCTCAGGTTCACTTTGAGTTCTGGGCGAGCTTTCTGGTCGGTTCCCATATTTTTCAGACTAGCTGTCCCATCCTTAATAACGAGACTCACCAAAGGCTGTTGTAATAGCTGCCTTACTGGGTCTGGGTCTGCTAGATTGAGACTGCCGGTTACAGTAACACTCAAAAAGGAAATCTAGTGGCCTAAAAGTGTGATGTTCAGACTTCAACACGTTTCCCAGGGTGTGAAGGCCTTGCCCCTCAGTGGTTACAGAAACCATATAAATGCTACGATGTATGCCTGTAGTTGGAAATTTTCTTTTAACTCAAATGGTAAAATGCTTGTTTTTGAATGGTAGGGTCAATTATTCAGTTCCCAGCAGGGGTGGTTAAGTTATGCACTGAAAGGGCATTCATTACATTAAACTGCAACGTGCAAGAGGACTTGCTAAATCCTTTCCTGGGGACTACTGAGGGGCCTGCTCAGGGACTTCCAAGAGACTGCACCACGAAAGCTTATGCTCAAATAAATTTGTTAGTCTCTAAGGTGCCACACGTACTCCTGTTATTTTTACATGAAGGTGAGTTACAGGTGGAATAAGAGAGAGAGAGACTTTCACTTTCCTAGTATGATTTTCTAAATTCTTCCCTTTTGGAATACAGTACGGAGCATGATTTCAGATTAACCCCTCACCAAATGTATTAGCCCAGGGGTCAACATTTGATGGAGTTATTTTTGTTTTAAATAGTTTGTAATTATGGGGGTGTGGGAGGACGTTATCACTAGTTTAAATAAAAGGGAAGACTTCAGGATATACACCATCCTTTACTGCCTTTCCTTTGCAGACAGGCAAAATCCTGAGGTGCGGTGTTTAGAACTGTTTAATCTAGCTGCTGGATTAATTTCCCCATCAATAGATGGGATAAATACTGATTAAAACATCTCATTTCAGGAACATTGATGTCAGTCAGGGAAGAGGAAAAGAAAAAAAAAAATAGGCCATGGCCCCTTTGAATTTCTTTTCTGCCTGACTGACATGCTTATTCAAGCAGTGGTGCTGGTACAATTTTTATAGTGGGAGTGCTGAGGGCAGAAACCATGCATTTGGGTTGTTATTACTACCTCAAACCAGCCCCTATGTATTCAGAGAAGAACCTGCCCCTTGCTTTAGGACATTTGGGGGGATTCCCTGAGCATCTCTTGAAGTTTCCCAACTGAAGAATCCCAACTAGCCATCACAGCTGCAAAACAAAGGAAGCTGACAGAGCTTTCATGGGCAAGCAACTGTGCAAGCTATTTTATGTCTAAATCAGCCTGGAATCTCTCTGCTTCTATACTGCCATAGAAATGTGACATTAACCTACAGGTGCCACCGCATGCTGAGATGCTGCATACCTTACCCGTTCACCATAAAGGGAAATGCTGTGGGACCTGGTGCGGTAAGCATGGATAAATGATGGCTTTTTAATGGTGACTGTTGTTGAGACACATGAGGAGCAAACACTTGTGAACATGCACAATCTTTTCTGGTTGCCCATTCTTAACAAAAACCTACCCACAAAATTAGATGCAAGCCTATCCAATATCTTCCTGCATAAGTTTATGAAGAGTAATGTGTTCATTACATTGAAGTCAGAGTATATAATGCACAATGTTCAAATATTTCATAGGTACAATCTATTAGAAAGTACATGTAATACAGTGTATTTCCAAATGGACATTCATTGGACTTGTCGGATGATAACTCCAGAAATGTGCCATCTCTGCAGCAGACCTTAGCTTTGTTGCCTTTCAGAAAGAGAGGCTGTTCTTGGCAATTAGGCATTTGAAAAGCAGCAGGGACTACCAGGAGACACAGCACGTTTATTGTATAATTACAGTCGTAGTACTTCTGTGCTTCTAAATCTTGGTGCAGAGGGTAAAGTTCAAAATCTTTTTCATGTGCTCCTTGCCTAGCAGAAGCACAATACCAGTGGAAAAGAAATCTTCAGGGCATTTGGCAAAAGGTCAGAAGCTGTAAGGTGGAATCATTTGTGAGGACAGGTCATTGTGAGATTTTTTTTACTCCTTCCATGAATAAAAATTGCTTCGGAGAGAGGCAGGCACTGCAGCCTTTGAAAAAGACTATAAAACCTTGTACATAAAATCTCTTTTCCCTCATAAGTTGGCATTGTTGTTCAGCACAATAGCATTCACTTAGTGAGAGTCAAGGGCCAGCAGTCTTATTGTGATAGGTAAAAGGTTGCTTTATATACTACAGGTAGTTAAGTAGATAACATGTTTTAGTTGCAATGATGTATGAAAGGTTCTATCCCCTTTTCTCTATGTGCAGCAAGAAAGCGACACTAGAATCTTAAGTCCGAATTCCTCTAGAACTTAGCAGAAGGGAAGTTTCCCTGGTTCTTACATTGTGTTAGCTGACCTCCAGCTCTACCTTTACATACATTTTAAATAGAAAATAGACCTCACTACATATTTGCGCATTGCCAAGTAAATTGTAGTTATTACTAAATTGAGAAGTTCAGTGTCACAGTGTACATTGATACTTATCAGTGGTATGGTTCTGGAGATCTCAAAGCGCTTTTACAACAGAGACCTAATTTTCCTCATCTGTAAAATGGTGACCAGATGAGAAAAATGAGGCAATCACAGGGCGAGGACTTGTCTATATGGGAAGTTTGTGCAGAATAAGCGAGGGTGTGAATTTAAAGGGCAATAACTTCTCCATACAACCCCCCTATGTGGACACTCTTATTCCTCCCTAACAATGCCTTTGTGTGGCTTAGCTGAGGGCTTCTCTACATGAAGACTTAGTTCAAGCCAGGGCCACCCAAGGGGAGTGGGATGAGGGTGGGGAGGGGGGCAAGTGGGGTAATTTGCCCTGGGCCCTGCAGAGGCCCCTATGAGAGTATAGTATTCTATAGCATTGCAACTTTTTTTCATGGAAGGGGCCCCAGAAATTGCTTTGCCCCAGGCTCCCTAAACCCTC
Organism: Gopherus flavomarginatus; assembly: GCF_025201925.1. Classification (NCBI taxonomy): domain Eukaryota; kingdom Metazoa; phylum Chordata; order Testudines; family Testudinidae; genus Gopherus; species Gopherus flavomarginatus. Next base: position 16,165,963 of record NC_066626.1, on the reverse strand, counting down.
TGGGCAGCCCTGGTGCAAGCTGGGGTGTGAATATGTAGTGCGCCAGCCGGAGGTTGACTAAGTGGCTGTGTGGACCTTGCTAAAACTTCTGTAGTGTGTTTTGATGTATTGCCATTTACTTTTAGTGCATGACAGCAGGTTCTATACAGCCACTTCACGCTCAGCAGGCTGGTATGCTGTAGAGTTCCATCCCGGATTGCTGTGTATTGAGCCCTGAGTGACTTGTCCTCGAGTACAAAGTGAGTCTGTGGCAGCACGAGGAATACAACCAGATTTCCTGACTCCCAATTCGATGCTCTACTCCCATAGGTCACACTTGCTTATACTGTATGCTCAGACACCTCTGTGTCAATGTGTGTCAAATGGGACTAGTCCTAAAAATGGGTTTCCTTCTACACTCAAGTTTTTTTGGGGGGCTGATTTACCATAAGAGCCTGATTATGAAACAGCTTGACAATACCCAATCAGTTTGATATTTGTGAGTTTGTTTAGTAGAAAGTCAATGGCAAGGAAGTCAGCTAATAAGACATAAGATATATTTGAAGTAGGTAAGATATGGAGGTTCACTTAATTGGAATCTTCTTGTATTTTCACTTTGTGAGAGCAGGAGGACAGCAATAGCTTTTCTAGCGGACGCCCCTTATATAAACCTACCCTTCTGTTCTGCACTGTGTATTTGGGCATTATAATGACTATACAAGGGCTGGAGGATACTGTACTTCTTTTTATAAATAAGAGAAAGTTATCAGTCCTAGCTCTCCTGTTGCTGAGTAGCTAACTGTCCTAAAATGGACAAATTTGTATATATCCATATCTGAATTTTGGTCTTGTAAGCCTGCACACAAAATGGCATCTCCTGGGAAGAGTCCCAGTATGAAACAGCCACTTCATTTTTATGGGTTTCCTTCCCTATCCTGAATAATTTAGGCCCTGATCCTGTCAGCTGTTCTAAACATGGGGACCCCCTGTATCCCTAGGAAAGTCAGTGGGGTTCCACATAGACCAGCTTGCCTTGGATTGCTTAGATAGATGTTTACTGTGCAATAGCAGCAGTACAGATCAAGACAGAGAGCATTCAGGTACAAAATATGCAACCAATAGGCATCTATATCCCTTCCAAGAGGAGTAGGTTCAGGAGGAGAAACAGGAAGGGCAAAGAAGAGTAGTGCTGGAAAACTTTATGCTGAAGAAGCTGAAAAAAAGTGCACAGCAGGATCACTAAAAATGCTCAGCTGTATCTGGGTTTCTGCCATGATATGCAAGGCAGAGACAAGAGGATGTTTAAAGATTTTTTTTTTTAACAGCGAGGGTAATTCATCGCTGGAACAATTTACCACGGATTGTGAAGTTTGGATGGTTTTCTAACAGGGAAGTTCTGTGGCCCAGGTTATACAGGAAGTGATCCTTTCTGGCCTTGGAATCTATGAATTCCAAGGCCAGACAGAAAACAGCATTGTGTTAGTAGGAGATCCATATGCAAAGCAGGAAGCTATGCACCCCCGCATCCCACCCCCAAATGTCTGTCTACTTGCTTGGATGAGCATGTTTCTAGTTGTGGAAACAGTTAAAAAAATTCAGTAGAAAAAAAATATATATATACCTGCTCCTATAGTTATTCAGTATGGGGTGCTTACGATGCTTGCTGACACAGAGGTACCCTGTAAGAAGATATCATTGTTTCTAAAACAAACTGGAAGGTCAATGGTATTGACTGACTGATTAAAAAGGAGATTTTTTTAAACAAAACTGGATGGCTGCACAGAGGAAATACTGCCAACAACAGATAACACACAGGGGGATTTATTACTAAACATCAATCTGATTTTTTTAAGCCCTGGATAATTTGGACCCAGCAAGGGAATGAGAAAAAGGTGCTCTTCCTCTAGAAAATATTCTTAAAAAAGCCTTCAAAGGTAGCTTCTCTATGCTTCATAACCTCATGTACTGCATTGTCAACTAGATTGGCAGAGATGAGAAAGCTGACAGCTCTCCAGAGGACCCTGGCTGAAGCTGCTGTGCAGAAGTCTGGAACGGCAGAGACCTGCTCCTGCATGTAATGAGACCAAGCAGAGCTGGAAGGTAAACTCCTTCCCCTGTCTAAAAGAAAAAGAGAAGCCAGCCTGCCATGTATCACCGTTTTGGGAGGTGCGTGTGTGTGTGTGGGGGAAACAGTGTATGTATCTTTCTCTCTCTCTCTTCCCTTGGAGGAGGGGTGACATGCTGGGAAATAGTGGTGGATTCTTGCCTATGTCAGAAATGAATTACAAATTTAAAAGCAAAACAAAACACTGCTCCTAAAATTTCTGTCTCACACATACACAGAATACACAATCAATCCATGAAACCAGTGACACAGCTGTGCTCCCCTCTATACCTTAAGTTAAGCACGCTGGAAAAGCTTCATTCACTTGTGACAGTTGTAGCCACAGGTCTTGTGCACAAGGCTGGTTGAGAATATTAAGCCTCATTAAATTAAAAAAAACAAAACCCAAACTTAGCTGCTCTGATACTACAATTGGTTTGCCTAATTCCCCTTTAATTAGCGTTCATGGATCTGTTGTGTTTGTCATGGAACTGTAGCTGAATATTCAAAGAGACACACGTGTATACTGGCAGTTACTCACGTTGTTCTTTCCTACCCAGAGCAACAATGCTATTCACAATCTCACAGCAAGTAACACACAATCCAATATTATATATATATATCTATGTGGGCAAGCCTGGAAGTGCACAGCTTCGGTGAGGTAGTGGTGGTTGGTAGGTAATAACCTACCAGGACCATTCTACAACACAATGTGAGTACTTTGCCATTTATTTAAAATACACAACACTTGTAATGAACAAACAACGCCTGCTCGAGGCACTTGATGGTTCCTTTGATAGAAGGCATATAGCCATTGTGCTGAGTGCACCTCTCAGAATACTCAAGCTCTCCGCTGTGAAGTGTATTGAAAATAAAGGGCCCAATTCTGCTCTTGTTGTAAATCAGGATTAGCTCTACCAGAGTCGATGGGATGAAAGCGTTGACAGTTCTGTGCGGCTGCCGCTGGCCGGAGCTACTTTGTAGGTAATAACACAATGTGTGACTCTATACAGAATGGAAACCCCAGACTGCAAAGCAGAGCTGCCATCCTATTACAATGCAGATGTTAGGAGATTGGAATGTTAATATTTAAATAAAAAGGTCTGGGTTTCCACAGGAAAGTCCTCATTGTACAAAAACAGTAGGATGGAAACTGGTTTACTGTCTTTTACCTCTGGCTCCCTTCCTGCAGGTAACTCAAGAGCTGGTTGTTTTCCTTTGTAAAATGACAGCGGTAGTCCCACAAAGCTGTTGTTTTGTTTTGTTTTTTTAAAGTCGTATTTCATGCATGATATTACATATGTGAACTTTCTGACTGCAGAGCACACTGGGAGCAGCTTTCTTTTAAGGCCTGGACTGGACATGTGAACTCCTTTGAAGAGTTAGTTGAAAAACAAGAAGATGGCTAAGAAATCAGCATCGAACAGGGATGCTGCCTGATTGCACATCTGGAAGGGAAAGTATCATATAAGCCTTTCCTTGTGTGCGACAACGTTCTGTTAAATTCAGCCACCGTGGGGGTGATTCAATGTCCCAATGCTTTCGGAAAAGATGCAAGAACTAAGATAAGGACCAGCCACTTTGTGATGTAGGAAAAAGGGCACATTGTATCTGAATATAACTAACGTGACAGTAATAGTAATGAAACATAAGCATACGCATGTTCTGAACTGAGAGCATAGCAATTCCAAGGTAACTTCTGATGCAAACCCCGTACACCTTATCACTTTTTATCTGGACACTTGCATTTCGAAGCCTAAACATTCACATTATGATTGCTTGAACTCTTCTTCAGTCACTAGAGGGCAGAGTAGCACTGCCCTGCCTAATATTCTGGAAGCTCACACTGACCCCAAACTAGAAGTGGCCACATAAATGAGCCTGTGGCAGCCTCAGCAGCACTGTTTACATTTTCAAGAGGTTGATTTATTCAAACCCTTTAAAGGGGGTAAAAAGAGTTTGCTCATCCATCAAAGTATTAACTTTCACAAGTAAAGAAGACCTGACAGAGCGAACTCTATCTTTCAAGGTGCTGAGTTCCCTTTGCTCCCTCTGTAGAGCATTGAAGCACCTCTCTGGATTGGAGAGAAAGAGCAATTCACCTTTTCACCGCCCAGGTTGACGATCAGTAAAGTAAGTGCTTCAGCACCGTGGTTTTCACTGGAAGGCAAAATATACCCATCTGCTGTTTAGTGCACATTAGGATTAAGTAGCCTGCTTCCTCATTGTATATGTTTATTGCTCTTCTGATCACTCGGCACATTCTCTGTGATGTCCCTCTCTCTTTCTTCAAACTCCTCCTCTGACATGTCATTTTGCCTCCCTTTTCCAGAAGACAGCACATGCACAGACTGAAACAACTTCCAGGGTCAGTGGCAACCAAGAATATCACATTGTAAAGTTCTGTTTTCAGGGTTGGAAGGAGACTCTTTGAAAACATTGGAGCTCATCGTTGTGGAGGAGTTTAATCTTCCGATAACAAAATGCCACCAGCCAAGAACAGTGAGGACATCTGAACTAAGCCAATGAGAAAATTCCACTTGAGGAGGAGTTCCACAGAGGAAAGGATGCTCTTGTGTTTGAGACAGTGGACTGAGACTCAGGAGATCTGAATTCAATTCTTGCCTCACCTAGGACACGCAGAAAATCTGCAGCAAAGTCACTTAATCTCTGTGTGCCTGTGTGTGAGGATGATAATATTTCCTTCCCCACCCCCACAGCTTTGTCTAATCAATTTAGATTGTCAGCTCTTTGGGGTGGGGACTCTCTGGCAATGTCCAGCACAATGGGCCTTCCAGGAGCCACTATAATTCCAATATTAAATAATCAAACTGAGCTTTGCAGGCCACTTTGACACACTGCACTGCACGCTGGCATGACACTTTCACAATAGCCTCAAAACATCCCCAGCACTAGTATCAATGCCCACACAGATACCATCCAAGTTCCTTGCTTGTTCAGCTGCATGCTCTGGCCGGAATATTCCTGAACTAAACCTCAGGGGTTTATTGATGCAGGGGTTTAGGCTGACACAAACAGCAGCTTTATGGAAACACCCCTTGGGGCTGACTGTACATTCTGTAAACTGCCTCTATAGCAAATAAATAAATAAACAAATAAATAAATACATCCCATTTTTAAATTGAGACTGTAATTTCCTTTTTAATAACTATCTGCTCTCACAGCGTACTCGCCAACTCAACAGTATTTAACTAGAGGCTCCAGTATTTTCAGGAGACTCCAATTATGAATCAGACTATAAACTTTTTTTTTTAAATGATTCACCAGACAACAATTAGTTCAAATTCCTCTAGAAACACAGAATATAGCTTCATATTTGTACTAGAGAATTAGGGTTATTCACTCCCATGACCCGGCTCATCTCAAGACCAACAGATAAAGCAAAAAACAAAACGTAACACAGGTAATTTTTTCAGAAGCCAAATTATGTCCTCAGATGATGGAATGACCTTTTGCCATTCTGTATATAGTATATTCCCCATGTGTTGAAATTAACTGGAATTCTTAAGCCACACAACTGTCTGTCCTCCTAAAAGCCAAAGAGACATATCTGACTTTGTATGAGCTATACAGCTGTTTATGCAACCTCCATGTTTTATAATTAAGCTTTAATACCCATTAAATCAGTCATTACTACCAATAATAACCAGTTTGCTCATTAGCAGCTGAAGGCAAGTCTGAGGACAGTTAATTCTGTAACACCACAATTGCAAAGTCCAATAATGACTTATTCCCAAGGATTTACTACTATTATATACCATATTCAACCCTTTATAGAACAGTAATTTTTTTGGAAGTCGCTTATTGCTTTAAAAATTATTTCCTTCAGTCTCTGACTGCGTATTCACTAGCCAAAATACAGATTACAGGTATATTTGGGTTATGTTACCTTTAGCGTTAAATCACCAACAAACACACAACCCTGATTTGGAAGTCACAGACAGTACCTCAATCTCTAGGTCCACAACAACAAGTTTGACAAAGGACCTTTGAGCAATGCCATCGTAAACAATCCCTGGCATGTTCAGCATTGGCAGCAAGGTCAGCAAGGAGATAGACTCTGCTGTCACACCCTTGCCAATGCACCTTGGCCAAGTATGATGAGGTGCCAGCCAAATCCTTTGGCCTGACGGAGTAGTACTGAAGCAGCTTTTTGGCCTTGCAGAGGACTATTAACGGCAGATATGTATGGCGTAGAAATTCACAGCCATGTCATCTCTCTGCATTGTGTAAATGGCAATGTTTTGGTCACAAAGAAAGCTCCGATGGTGCTCTTTTCTGAGGGCAAAGTAACAGAGCTTGCTCCCAGCTAATGAAGAGTGCAGAGATGTGTTTTGGAAATGATAATGAAGGAAGACAGTAGAGGTAATGCTTCAGGCACAAATACATCCTGTGTGCCAAATCTTTACGGGAACGGGTAAGCAAAGGCTGTCGTGATATGTTTAACTTCATGTTCTTAGAGTGATTTAAAGGTAAGCTGTCATAAGATGTCAACATGTCCTGTGTGCTAGAATCTGACTGAATATAGTAGGCCAGATTCATATCTGATTTATGAGAGTGCAGTCTCATGAGGTCAGTGGAGATGTATCTGTTTGAATCAGGTCTGAATTTAGCCCCAAAGCTTCAGAAATCCTAGCAAATTTACTTTTGAAGGCAGATGTTTCATCTGATTTTAAATCAGGCTACGGATGCATTGAAGTAACACCTATGGATGAAATTCTGGCTTCATCAAAGTCAATGGGAGCTTTTCCATTTTGCTTCAACAGGACCAAGATTTCAGCTATGGAAACCAAGGGCCTGATTCACCATTGCCTTGAACTTGGTGCAGTTATTTACACTAGTGCACAGTGGGATTTCACTATTTGGTTTTTCTGTCTACTGCACTGTATGTTTAGTTATGTTTTATGTATCTCTCAATATCAGGAGAGTGTATGAGGGGGAGGTTCGGTGGGCGCGGCGGAGAGACATGCTCAGATGTCTTATGTAGTATTCCTGAATTGGTAGGTGAAGGGGGACAGGAGAATGTATTGGCCTTTCTTGCCATAATAAGTGGCAAACCAGTGATTGCTGCTGATGTGATGCTTTCTATAAGAGAGGGTATAAACTTAATATTGGGTGCAATGAAGGTCAAAGAAATGCAACTTCAAAAATGGACATAAGACTGCCTGCTTCTCCACTGCACAAGATGGCCATCAACTGTGAATTTATTTAAGTTTGAAAAATTTTGGTGTTGACAGGAGAAAGCTTGTTAGCACATTGCTTAGGTTCTAATTAAAACAAAAGGTGCTAAGAGTGGGGGGAAAAGCTTTAACATTGATAGCACTCAGACACCCACTTCTTAGGACTATGAACATGGCTGCTGGTCATTCTGTTCATGGACCAGATGGACTTCCAACATTTAAAGAGTGCTCTACACACCCCTTTTCAGTTCTTCATTTAGACAACTATATTTCACAATCCCATTTACAGATTTAATAGCAGCACTAGTGTAAATTAAATGTGGCATATCATCACTATGGCAGTGTTTTGGTCCATGGCAGTGTTTTGTTTTTGCTTTATCTCTACACGCACACAGAGTACGTATATGGGAAATTTTCAAAAGCACAAATGGCAGTTAGGCATCCAGCACCCATTGAATGTCCATATACAAAGTATACACACAAACCCAGATAGCAATGCAGGGGTATATCCACCACAGCATTATTTAAATCCACCACAGTATTATTTTATGGCGAGGTGAGGGAGAACAAATAGAATGTCTAGAGAGCCGGTGTTCTTACATTCAGCACTGGGACCCATGGGCATATCTGAGAGCTAAAGAGAAACTCTAATTATTTTCACTATTTTAAACAGCAAAGAGTCAGAAACAAGAGCCTTCTGGTACAAACCATCTCAAGTGGCATTTAGGTATCTTCACCAGGCAGGAGCAGAGATGGCCATTCATTTGAACGATGTTGATTTAACCGATGAACACAGCGAAAGGATTGTGTGCCTTTAAATTTCTCCTGGGCAGAACTGAAGCAGTAAGAGAATGTTATGCTATTACTATAAATTACACTGATGGTAGAGGGCTGCCGGGGTTACGGAGAGAGAGCAATTCGCTACAGCCACTAGCGGTCAAAGTAATTAGCTGGTGTAATGAAGAGCGAGAAAAGGGAGACGAATGTTGGACATTGGGGCGTTGTACTGCCAGCATTCTCATTCTCCAAGGCTTCGGAACAACAATGCACTGCTGAGCCTTCAGTAATCTCTACACATGGCTACACATGAAGAGAATAATTAAGAAATGTCAGTGTTTCCTTGGGAAAACACCAGCACTCCCTGAAAGAATGATGATAATCTCCAGAACAGTCACCCCCCAACCCCTCTTCCTTTGTTGTGGTAGGCAGCAAAAACATGTGACGGTGCTCTAAAATTAACACACTTTTGTTCTCTCCCCCCATAATACTGGCCCCCGTCACACACCATCCAAACAGCGTGCTGTCAGTGGTGTCAAAACAGCTGGAACAAAGCTAGTTTTATATACAAGGGAGAGATGCACACACTTAAATCCTGCAGTTTTCCTCACAGTCCAAACCTCAAAGTGCTGAGCCCCCTCACCTCCAACTAAGTGGAGCAGCAGCTGTTTAGCACCTAATGGGGGGCCTTAGCCTCTTGGAAGATCAACTGCTCAGACAGGAAGAGCTAAGGTTGTCTTTTAGGCAGTTTTTTCTGATTAAAGACTGTGCCATGACGACATGATTTTGCTTAAAGAGACAGGGCTGTAGTCCTGGTCCAAGGACCACTGAATTCAAAATAAAGCCTCCCAATGATTTTTAAGTGAGATTTAGCTCATAAACAAAGAAAGGTGCAGAGAGGGGGAGAGTCTCTTGGTAGAGGTAGTGCTTAGCCATACCAGGTGAGGAAAAGACTGAGATTTCTAGGCCAGCACAAAAGAGACAGTGGCCAATTCCCCAGAGAACAGACTCAATATTAAAGTACAGAATCCTATCATCCTAAATCAGATCTTTGTACTGTATGAACAGTCAGTCGATCTCCCCCGAATGAAAAAGATTTTCCCTGCCAGCTGACATTGTGCTGGACCTTAATTCTTAAAGGCTGAAATCTATAGTTTGTTAATTTTTCTTCAGAGAACTCCATAATGAGAAAAAGCCAATGAGAAGCATATGCATGTCACACCTACATTGTAAAAGGGATTGCTCCTGTGGAATTCCAGAGCTGCTGAACCCTCTCCCATTGCCTCCCACCCCGGTGGAATAAAACAAACTGTCCTTTTATTTAATATAAAAATACTTGGCACTGCATGAAATATCTCTGATCTGCAAAAATCTCTTCTCTCACTTTAGCTCTATCCATAAAACTGCCAGCAGAAATCCTTCTAACAAAAGGTGGGGAATTAATGACCTAAATAAACAGAGAATCCAGACCAAAAAAAGGTTAGTGCAGCAATCCTTTGCTAATGAGGCTGATCAAATCAAACAGTTTTCTCCTCCGATTCTCTTCCAACTTGTTTACTCAGTTCTTTGAAATTAAGCAGTTGTGTCTACACAGCTAATTGTACCTTTGATTCTCCAATTTGCTGCTCAGTTGGATTGTACTGGAGATAAATACTTGTACCCAGGAAGTGGAAGAGCTGAGGGTTTGAGTGTAACAGATGCTAATCCTGTTTATCCCATCCTGGATGATGTTAGAACCCAGAAAGAGGAGGCTATTTCTAAGATGCCCTGTGCTGGACAACTTTAGATAGAAATGCAGTGATTGATTAGTTCGGTTCTGAGATTCTGGATATTCTTTCCTACATGAATGATTACCTAGAAAATGATGATGCCATATTAAAAGAATAAGTGGGGAAAAATTAAATAAAATCTTCTTTTCCAGCCTCTGCTGATTACAGTAATGATCATTCTGCAAAGGAGCCCAATGTTGCTCTGTTAGCTATTGTCAACTTGCCAGTCTCAAGACATTATCAAGTGACACTGCTGGTTTTATCATGTATTCCCTCCAGGACACAACAGCTGCAACCAATGAGGATTCAAAATAATCCCAGTGAGGTTAAAATAGAATGGAAAAATATTTAAAAAGTGCTGAATGTTGGGTCCAAAAAAACCAATCTCCATATTGCAAATTTAGGAAAGAGAAAAAAAAACCACCATTTTTATGAGGATTAGAAAAAGGCCACATATTTTTAACTTCTACTCTGATTTATTTTGTGAAATAATAGAGACAGAAATCCACTGGCACCCAAACTGGTAAATTTCCACCAGGGAAAACACATGATTTTACAAACATACACACAGGTTGGAATCACTGTAAAAGTTGTGTTCCCTGTTGAAATTCTGCCCAGCTTCAGTTTCTGCCTATGCACACAAAAAGTATCAGTTTTCTCAAAGTGTAGTTCAGTGGGTTTGCACAGCTATCTAAAGGACAGAATCAAGCTTAAAGTAAAAAAAAACCTCAAAATGAAATGTGCCAAACTGTTTCAAAAAAATTGTTCTATTCTGTTTCATACTAAGATCAGAGGTCTTTGTATTGTTTTGAATTTGGTAAGTTGAAAGTGTAAGAAGACAAGGATGTTTAGAATTCATAACAGACCTTATCCTCGCTCAACTTTCAAATGTCTACACTTTGAGCAGCCCCTTCATTGGGTGGTTCTGTTCCTTGATATTCTGTCTGATAACAGATACATCAAGAAAGTATTTGTACATGGGCAATACATGAGGGCTAAAAACCCTTTGAAGGATTTACTCCATGTAAGGGAAAATTACTTACCTTACAATTCTGCTCCTCTGAAGATACCAAGAAAGATTTTCTATCACATCTAGTCTCCTGTGCATTCTAATTGTCTGCAGGGGTCAAGCTGGCACTATTGGTAGTTTATCCGGAACCCTAGATCCCAACCCCTCTGGATATGACACAGACTGAACTTTTGACACCCTCCAAAGTGATGTCTTTGTTCAACGAATCATACAAGTAGTGGAACAAGTACATTCCCAGCCAGTCCAGTTAAGTCACAAGACTCTCAGGACCATATCCTAAAACACTTACCGCCAACATCAACTCAAAAGCAAGACACAACATTGGGAGTGCCCTTCCCCAATGGCAAGATGCTCCCACTTCTTGAGATGCATCACTATGGGTATGACAAGCACATATAAGAGCTAGAGAAGATATATAGCGAAAACAAGCACATATAAGAGCTAGCACATAGTGCTCCAGAACCCCCAAAGCACCAACCTGGTTCTAGAGCCCAAATGCAAAAAGTGCTTCGTGCTACAGAGCCAGAAACATGGTGGCACTCAGTGGGTCCAGCTGGAAAAGGTGTAAAACCTTCTGCCTACATATTGGGGGTTTTTTTGTGAGAAAATGGCTTTACAATGGATTTTTTTCACAAAAATATTCTGCTTTCATTTGAACAATATGGAGTGGGAATTTTTCAACAAAAATAAAAAAAATGGAGAAAAACGATGAACACAAAAATATTTGTTTAGGTTTTTTTGAGGAGCAAAATCATTTCCTCACCAGTTCTAGGTCCAGCATGGACGGTAACTATGGCACTAACACACGCCCAAACTCAGAGCATGAAGCAACAAGACAACATTGGTAGCAAAGTGTAGCAGTAGGCCTGAGGTGCTCACAGACACCCCAGTACAAAGAAAGGCCATTGATGCAATGAAATAAATAGGTACTGAGCTACCAGAACAGTGCAGGGATCATTTTATCAGAGTACTGGTGGAGGTCCTAATCCTCAAGGAAGGTGCCAGAGTGCTAAGGCAAAAAGTCTTCTGAAATTGAACACAGGACTGGTCTGACTGGAAGGCAAGGTAAGGGGCAAGAAAAGAATATCCAACAAGGTATCGCTATACAGTGATATGGTTCTGGTGATGAGTTGAAGTAATTGCCGTATGGTGCTGTTTCTGCAGGGAGCTCTGTCAAGAAAGATCTGACTGGAACTTTTGGAGCCATTCTTTTGCTAAGGAACTAAAACCTAGGACCAAGAATCTTGCATGGATGGAATCTTTAGAGAGGCAAGTATTTCATCAAAATTATGCTGCAAGATCAGAGTATACCTCTGATTGCCCTGCACACTACGTAAGATTTTGAACCAGACATAAGAAGTTTCTGGAACTAGTATAGAAGAACATCCCTGGCCTGCTCCTTCACTCCCTTGCACTCTGTCTGGTTATATGTACCTAAATTAATAGATTTACAGAAAGGACCCCGGTGACTATCCAGTCTGACCTCTTGTATAACACAGTCACAGATCTTCCCCAAAATAACTCCTAGGGAATATATATGTGTGCAAAGGGGACTGTGAAGTGTACATAAAATGCTTGGGGTCGGATTCTCATTTGCACTAAAGCCACTTAACAACACCGGCAATTTGAAGTGGTCTTGAAGTAGGTATAAATGTAGTTTAGACTAATTTTCAGGCCACTTTGCACTTCCAGAGCCAAAGCAGTGAAAAGTCTAATTGGTAGTGTGTTGCATCGGCTTCGCAATCACTTCGCACAGATATAAACGACACCTAGCGTTGCCAACTATTTGCAGAAAACCAAACACCCTTGCCCCACCCTCTGTTCCATCCCTTCCCTGGGCTGCACCCCTCTCTGCCTCTTCTCCAAGGCCTCGCCCCTGCTCACCCCATCCCCACTCTCTGTCACTCGCTCTCCCCCTCCCTTGCTCACTCTCACATTTTCACTGCACTGGAGCAGGGGGTTGGGTTGAGGTGGCGGAGAGAGGGAGGGCTCTGGCTGGGGATGCAGACTCTGGGCTGGGGCCAGGGATGAGGGTTTGGGGTGCAGAGGGGGCTCTGGGCTGGGGACAAGGGGTTCAGAGTACAGGAGGGGGCTCAGAACTGCGGTAGGGGTTGGGGCACTGGAGGGGGTTTGGGGTGCAGGCTCCGGGTGGCACTGACCTCAGGTGGCTCCCAGGACGCTGCTGGCATCTCTCTCTGGCTCCTAGGCAGATGTTCAGTGAGGCAGCTCCATGCATTGCCCCTGCCTGCAGGCACTGACCCTAAAGCTCCCATTGGCCGTGGTTCCTGGCCAATGGGAGCTGTGGAGCACGTGATCAGGGTGGGGGCTATATATGGAGCGCCTGTGGCCGCCCCATATATAGGAGCCAGAGGGAGATGCCCGCAGCTTTCCAGGAGCCGTGCAGAGCCAGGCAGGCACCCTGCCTGCCCTGCTACAGGTAGCCAACTGGACTTTTAACAGCCCAGTCAGTGGTGCTGACTGAAAGTGCCAGGGTCCTTTTTCAACTGGGCATTCCGGTCGAAAACTGGATGCCTAGCAACCCTAATGACCCCTAAGGTGCAAGGTGGTGGAGAATCAGGACCCCTATGTTCGGCTGGGAGCTACATATGGGGAAAGAAAGAAATGTGGCAGAAAAGCATGGAACGTGAACAAATGAAGGAAATGACTGAATAAGGTTTCCTTGTGATGCTGGTCCCCATGCAACAAGAATCTTTGCCAATATGTTGACTTCCTGAAGACATGTTTTGTTTCGATGAACTGATTTTCAAGTGTGTTTGCACTGTCTTGTGCCCCTTCTCCACAACTCCCTCAACTAAGTAGGACATCATAAGAGAAATGATACATAGCACGTAGAACAGACTTTCACGTGCACCCTGACTCCAGTGTTTAAAATACCAGGACTTTTGTAGACGTTCAGCTATCTTACAAACTAAAGACAGGGGGATGATACACACAAGTTACCTGGGATAGCCCGATCTTCAATGCATTGATGAGGTGATGGACTATAGTGCAGTACAGGGCAGTGGGTGGAGCAGAGGATGTAATTCTAAGCCCCAGATCAGATTTTTGAATCCTGCTTGATGCCTGCTAGGTAATGAGCCTCATCGGGTCTTTAGTCATCTTTCACACCCGTATAGGAGTAGCTTTTCACAATGATGATGGTAATACAGTGAGTTCATCACACTGAGAACAGGAAGGTAGTTTTTAATGCAGCATCAGCATAAATAGACTTTGTTAAGATAGTTCTATTATAGTAAGACACGAAAACTTTACCATTAGTGAATATGGCTTCAAAGTGGAAGGTGGGTTCAGACTTGCTCAGTTACCTTAGACACTCAAAATAAAAGGCTTCTCCTGGCCAGGTCCATGCTCCAATATGCATTCAGCCAACCTCTGCCTATCATGGATTTGCTCTTAGATTTACAAACCTACTCAACCAGCATGTGATGATGTTTGCATTGATAAAGCAAACCTAGTGAGGTGGTGATGCTAGAGAAACTCCATGGATTTAAATGGAATTAATCCTGGTTTACATTGGGAAAACTGAAATCAGAATCAGGCACAATAAGTGTTTATACAAAAGGGCAAGATTTATCAAATAGACCGATTTTCAGCCCCAGGAAAACATTCATAACAGTGCTAACAAACATTAATGTGCTATTTTGGCTAAGTGAATCACAGCTTTAAATATTTATCAGGTTGATCACACCGGTAAACCGTCACAAGTATGCAATCACTGGAAAATCTAATCTCGAATAGCTTAACAGAAGGAAAACAAAGCTGCAGTGAGGCTGCTAAAAAATCTTGGGTAAATCTGGCTGTAATGAAAGTACATATTCAGAACAAAAATAATTCCAACAAAGTCAAAGAATTTGCTTGATTTTTCTTGAAGCTGGAGTTGGAGGAAATGCCATGAGACCTACAAAAAGCTCAACAACAATAAGGCTGCTGGTGTGCTAAGACCTCTGCCTATCTTGCTGACGAATATTGTCTCATTGTTTCCTTATGCTCTCTCATTTGTCTGTACCCATCATTGTCACTTGTGTTTTACTTAAGACTGTAAGATCTCTGAGTCAAGGACTTTCTCTTTGTTCTGTGTTTGTCCCAGTGCCTAGCACAGTGGGGTCCCAGTCCATGACTGGTGTTGCTAGGTGTTATGATAATACAAATAATAAAAATGCATAATACACACCAGAGTTGTGAGACTGGTAGCAATGTATAGGATTCCAGGTGTCATTTTGATCTCTCTTGCACTAGTGAATATCAGTGTATTCTCTTCTGAGATTCAGCCTCTTTGCACCATTCAGAAGACGTAAAGGGGTCAGATGCTGATTGCCAATAGCCTTAATAGAACTCTGCTGTTGGAGAGGAACTTCCTTGCTAGTGCACATGTGCAGCAGCCTGGTGCTGAACCAGCTACCCCAACTTTGATATAGGGAGCATATTGGGAACACTTTTAAAGGCATGACGGGGGTGTGACAGTGATTTGTTCCACTTATCCTCCACTGACATAGGGTTGTCATAAACAGATTGTTAAGAGTTAATGTCTCTTGTACCTGTAAAGGGTTACAAGCAGGGAACGGGACACCTGACCAGAAGACCAATCAGAAGACAAGATACTTTTAAATTTGGGCGGAGGGAAGCTTTTGTGTGTGTCCTTTGTCCGTTGTATGTTCTTCTCTTGGAGGGTCTGAGAGAGACCAGACATTACTACAGGCTCTCTAAGTTTCTTTTCTAATAGTAAGTAAAAACAGGCGGTTTAGGTTTTCTGATTGTTTTACTCTATTTGCAATTGTGGATCTGGCTGGTTAACTTTTATATGTGTAGTTGCTGGGAATATTTTGATTTGTATTGGTACTGGGGGGAAAGTCTCTTTCTGGTGTCTGTAAGCTATAGGACCCTGTAATATTTACATCTTGAAGTTACAGAGATAATTCTTTACTTTTTTCTTTCTTTTATTAAAAGGTCTCTTTTTAGAGAACCTGATTGATTTTTTTTCTTGTCTCCCTTGTTTTATTCCAGGGGATTGGGATAACTCACCAGGACGGGTGGGGGAGACGGGAAGGGGAGAGATAGAAACTCTCTCTGTTTTCCTTGAATCTGTTTGCCTCTTTGTGGAAGGGAAGGGAGATGCTTCTCTGTACGTTGATTTAGAGGTTGGATCAGTATCTCTCAGGACAGCCCAGGGAGGGAAATTCTGAGAGGGGGAAAGGTGGGGGAATGGTTTATTTCTCCTTGTTTTAAGAACTCAAGGAATCTGTGTTCTTGGGGTCCCCAGGGAAGGTTGGGGAGGTCAGAGTGCCCCAAAACACTATATTTTTGGGTGGTGGCAGTGCTATCAGATCTAAGCTGGTAATTAAGCTTAGAGGATTCAGGTGCTAGTATCTCATTTTCTGAACTCTAAGGTTCAGAACTGAGAAAGAATGCTATGACAAGGGTCCACTAAGAACCCTTCCTTGGTGGTGCAACTTAAAGTGGCCCAGCAAAAGCCCAAAGTTGTGCTGGGGCCAGGAGGAGCCCTTAAAATCAAGGCACTGTAACTGGTTCCCAAAGATCCCTCTCTTGCTCTGAGTAGGGCTCTGGCATAGGAGAGAATCTGGCCCACTGTTTACATGAGAGCAGAATCAGGCCCACGAAGAAGTTACTCCTAATGTGAATCAGACCCACCAAATTCAGATTCAGCTAGGACAGACACCCAAGTGTTTGGATGCTTATTCTAACTACTGGAACCTCTGGAGTTTGCTAAAACATGCTAGGGGGGTCTCATGAGGACAGGGTTTTCATAACTTCTGCTTTGAGCTAGATAAGGCCTGCATCTGCTTTGTCTAATTAGACAATATCATCTCATTGTTTCCTGGTACTCCCCCATCTGTCTGTCTGTATCCATCAGTTGTCTCTTGTCTTAGACTTAGACTATAAACTCTATGGGGCAAGGACTGTCTGTTCATTCTGTTCGTGTTCAGCGCCTACCACAATAGTCCAGGTGCCACAATAATAGAAATAATAAACACTGAGAGTGGCCTATTTCATGGCATTTGGGCATTCCTGGGGTGAAATCCTGACCACACTGGTCAATGGCAAAACTCTCACTGATTTCATTGCAGGCTGGACTCCATCCCTGATTCCAGTGGAAACACAGAGGTGAAAAGTCTTCTGAACTTTTCATAAACTCAGGGGAAAACATAGCTCAAAACAGTGTGTAAATACAGATGAAGGATAAGAAGAGGAATTTTTTACATTTTGTGAACTGGGTTCTCCCACCCCTGATCACCACACATAAATTCTTATTGGGAATGATTTATACATTTATAATGCTAGAAAAATCAATCAATCAATCAATAATTCTGAAGAGATGAGCGATGTTACAGCCAAGAACAATGTGTTTTGTTCCTGTGCGTAATCTGTGTAAGTAACATGAGATTTAAAACAATATTGTTTTTATTAATATTTAAGGAAAACTATGATGAAGATCATTTTGTTTCTACTTTACAGACCTTTTAGATTCCATGTCCTGGAATGTGGGTTGTACACACTGGGAATATGGAATGATATAGGCAATTACAGACGTACTGGAACAGATTCTGTGCTGCATCACCACCTTCCCACTGCCTGGTTTTGTTATCAGCCTTTCATTGATTGCCTATTTGATGCACGCAAGCTCTGAATCTATACATGAAGACTGGGGTAGCCACTCCCCTCCCACCAAGATACAATGCCTCCCACATCCAACATACACCCATGCTGGAGCTTCTGACGGGAGGGCACTGTAGTGCTGCTTAGGATGGCACTGTGTTGCTTCTGCACACCTCCCAGTACAGGTCTTTAAAGCCCCTATATGTAGCCAGAGCAATGTATAGGGCTGGAATCAAAGTGCTGTTTAGGTGGGTGACAGTGGTGGTTCACAGATTTATTCATTGTTTTATTTCTTGCTTTTGATGTGATTTTCTAGTATACACAGTATGTTCAAAGAAGGCCAAATCCTGGCCATAACAGCACCCACAGCACAGAGCCAACAGGCCAGGCTCCACAGCCACAGATGCTCCCGGGAATCCTGAGGGGGACCTCTCATTGCAATGGCTCTGCAGACACCCAACCCTTTCCTCTCCTTAGCAGAGGAGTCAGTGACTCCCTCCACAGTCTACATATCTCAGCCAGGTCCTTGTCAGGGGAGCCAGTGCTTCCGTGATATCCGAGCTAGCTAACTATCCTAGAGCTAGCTAGAGGCAGGGCCAGTGCAACCATTTAGGTGACCTAGATGGTCGCCTAAGGCGCTGGCATTTGTGGGGCGCCATTTTCTTCAGCAGCAACCACAGCGGCCGGATCTTCGGCTGCCCCAGTCTCCACCAGCATTTAGGGGGAGGGAGCTGGGGCAGGGGAGAGCGGGGAGGGCCTCCTGCAGCAAGGAAGGGGGGGGCGGCACACAAGGGAACTCCCTGCCCCAGCTCACCCCTGCCTCGCCTCCTCCCCGAACATTCTGTGGCCGCTTCACTTCTCCCACTTCCCAGGCTTGCGGCACCAATCAGCTTAGGCGCTGCAAGCCTGGGAGGTGGGAGAAGTGAAGCGGTGATGGCGTGATCGGGGTTCTCGTGCTCATAAGCAGAGCAGGGGTGAGCTGGGGCGGGGAGGGTGCCTCAGAGCGGAAGGGGGGAGCTGCCGTGGAGGGGGTGCCTCAGGGTGGAGGTGTGGGGGGGGGTGCAAGGTAGCTAGAGGAGAGAGCAGGCATCCTCAGTCACAGCCATGGAGACTGAACAGGCCATGCAGCCCAAGGCATGTTGAAATGGAGCTGTCTAATGAGCTCTGAAAGGGCGTTTTTCACCAGGAAGCTTGGATGGAGAAGGTACGTCAGGATGGAGAGCCTGCCCATGGCAGCTGTTGGCTGGGGAAGACATGTAGCAAGTTTGTGCTTAAATCTCTCCACTGGCTCCCAGTCAACTTTGGATAACAGTTTCAGACATTGGCCCTAATTTTCAAAGCAATTACACCCCAACCACATTAAAGACCAAATTTCAACGTATGAACCACTGTGATGGTGTTCTCCTCTGGGACACCACACATCACAAAACCCAAGGTGAAGTATGTGACAGCTGAGGACAAAGCATTCTATGTCCAGGCCGTCTGGCTATGAGACAAACTTCCAGAGCAGATAAGGCCAATCCAGAGCCTGACCATCTTTGGGGAATCCTGCAAAACATCACACTTTGAAAAGCCTTTCCAATCACAAGGATGACTCTCACAACACTAATGCCCTTTCTACTCAATAACTCTCTACCACATAAGCAAGTAAGCAAAGTAGGGGAAAATAAAATCTAAAGAGTCAAACAACCCCCCCTATCCTAATCAGAGGTGTTAAAAGAAAGTGATAGAGACCCTCTGTAGTCCACTTGAAACTTCCTCAGTTGCTACTGATTTCACACAGAAGATGCTCAGATAGTATGGTGATGGCCCAGCAGCACAGAACTATAGATAGGTAGGTAGATAGACAATCCAGCAGTAACCCAGTGATTCTCTCCATCCTGACAATATGTGCACATTAAGACCTGGTCCGCACCTCCTCCCTTGTCCTATAGTTGCAAATGAGTTCCACAGTGCAGCCCATGGATTGAAATTACCCCCGTGTCCAAAGCTGGAGAATAAAATGGAAGGGAGAGACAACGTCAGGGCTTGTATAAGTCTGCTTGGGAGAGGAGATGCTCCTAGACATAAATCTCTTGAGCAGCTCCACATCTACCACCTGTGGCATAGGAACAGATCTCTCCTTGCACATTAGGTCAATTGTTTCAATCAATTGTTCCAGTGTACACAGCCACTGCTGTACACAGCCACTGCTCCCCTTACAGCAATGTCAGCTGTACCCAGGATTTATACTGCCCTACATTCAAAAGAAATAAAAAAGAAATAAAAGTATTAAAAATTATCAGACAAAAGAAGTCAAATCCTCTACCTAAAGCTCAGTCCATTGTGATGTTCTCTACTGTGCTTTCCTTTTACCTAGACTTGATGTCTTCTCCTCTACATAAATTCAGCCTACTAGGGTCAATGCTTTTCCTTTACTTACCAGAAAAGCAGTAAGATACAGAGGATGTTTCTCATTTCAACAAAGTAAACTCAGCAAAACTTGTACTCAATGGGTCAATTTCTACACCCATACAATTCCCATTAGCTTCAGGGAGACAAGCAAATGTGCACGAGAAGGCAAAATTGGACCTAAATTTAATCAATATAGGCTAGTTCAGTGGTTCTCAGCCTTTTCCATACTAGGCATCCTTCACTCAGTTAACCAGGATCTACCAAGGAGCCTGCTACCATTTAGCATCATGGGAAAGGCAGGGTGGTCATGACCCCCTGAAGCTTGTTTCTAACCTCCCAGGAGGTCATGACCCAGCATGAGAATGCCTGGGCTAATGTTTCATCATCTTCAGCATCATCTTTCCTTCATGTGAAAACTTTACTGTGAATTTAAATTACAAACCCCATGTTACCAAACACTTAAAAGGACCATTTATACATTTGCAATAGGATTAAAGCAAAACTGATGTCCAGGTTCTGTGATTCTGAATCTATGTCATCAAAATGCCGAGAACCACACCAAAGTCATTATCTGCTTGCCTCTCTTTTAAGTGATCTCTCTGCCAGGACTGCCAAAAGAACGTGTATGACCCTTTAAAGCTGCTTATTGTTAGTTTTTAATCACTTAAAAGTTAAAACAAATGTGTAATATTTCAAGAGTGATGCCTTCAAGACAGTCTAAGCCACATCGCTTAACTTGCTTTTAAAGTTTAACAGCTGTTTATCTAACAGCTTGTTCTCTAGTTTGCTGGGATTGAATTGTATGGAACAACTGATAGGGAACAATTTTAAAAAAAGGAGTATTTCTTTTAATAAGCAAAATTGTTTTTAACACTTTGCATCATTAACCTTGAGAAAACTGCCTGGGCCACATCATTAGCGGGTGTAAATCATCATCATTCCATTGGCTTCAATGGAGCTATGATGATTAACACCAGCTGAGGATCTGGCCCCATACTTTTAGAAGGGTTATAAATATTTGTTTTAAAATACAGCCACATTGCTCTGAGTAAATAAATGGAGGAATGGGAAGAAGCTACTTTATTCTCCTCTTCCCTACATTTCAGCAGAGCAGCCCCATTTTGTAAGATGGCTTCCAAAGAGAAAACAACCACAAAACTTGTCAGCAAAGGAGAAATACTTCAATCTTATTATACCAACCCTCCATGAACCAGATTTATTTTGCGGGCAACTTTGCTATGGCTCTGTGCCATGGAGAGAGAAAGAAGGGTAAAAATGAACGTGGATGGAAGGAGGAGAGGGAATTAAATTTAATAGAGCTATAAAAATCTGCCCGACTCGGATCAAATGCTTCTGTCATTGCTGTCAGGCAAAATTATGGTGAATCAGTATGAAAGGTGCATTATTTTAAATCTGTAATGCTGCTTCTCATATTGATTGGTGGAAACAGGTCGAATACATCAGCTCTTCTTAAAAAAAATAAATATTGAAAAAGTAGCCAGCAATGCTAAATTTGTGTGTGCGTGAGTGTGCGTGTGTGCTGTTTCATTTTTCTCCTATTTGCCACATAAATGTCTTTTCAAACACATTCATTATTGTGACAACAGGTTGAATCTGCAATTCACCATCTGCCTAAACAACATTAACCTTCATGCAACCTCATAATATCATTGTTCGGCTTTGTCTGCAATTTTAAATCCTGCTAATATAAGTTTTGTGTCAACTAGACACCAAACTAGCCTTCTCCAATGCAGTTGGACACTAGCATTTGAGATTGGTTTTTTTTATAGAAATGTGCTAGGTGATCTGAAAGCAATAAGAGCAGAGTTGAACCACCTGTCAAAAAATTATAACAGTGGGCATTCCCAATACACACACCTATGTGGCAGATTTATATTCTGAGCAACAGCACCTGGATGTTAAAGTACTCCTAGAAATTCCCTGTCCAGAAAGCTTTGTTTTAGATATGTTGTTAAAAGATCATCTAATCATTTTAATATTGCAATGCCGTTCTTACAGGCTCTTTCAATCCGGTGTGTGTGGGGAGGAGTGAGGGTACTTCTGGGAATTAACATAATATGTGATCCACTCAGAAAGAGTGATTGCAGGGAGAGTGGGTCTGAAACAGGGTTAGCAGTGCATCTCACCATTATGCAAGTATTATAGGTAACCTGCTGCCATATCTAGCAGTTGCTTCATGTCTTTGTGAGCTATTCAACGATAGCAAACAGTGGAAAGGGACTCTGGAGTTCAAGGAATGAAGGAACATTCACCATATTACGTTAATGAGAAGACAAAACTATCAGTTGTTCACTTTCAGCACGAATATTCCTATTGAAGTTAACTTGACAATACATGCACTTAAAGTTAAGCACATGTGTGAGTGTTCAGATGATTAGAGTCTTTAATTTTAAAGATCTCATTGTAAAAGGTTTTAAATGGAGAGGGGTTTTTCCCCCCAAAAGTGTGACATACACAGTACAGTAATTTACATTACGTTATCACTGAAAGCTAGTAAAATGTGATCTAGTAACCACTCTCATTACAAAATAATGTCATGTAATTGGCCCGATCCACAGATGAGTTGTTTGTTTTTGGTTAGTATTCATTGCATTCAGAGATAATTATTAAGATCCCAATCCTGGAAAACATCCCAATTCCAGAAGGGGACTTATACACATGCTTAACTTTGAGCATGTGTTTACGTGTCCTTCCCGAATCAGGCCCTAAGTCAGAACTAGCACAAATCTAAAAATTAAGAAATAAAACAATCAAAGTCCTAAGGTGACATGAGAACACAAATCCCATTGACTTTCAGTCACTTATGAAAAGTCCACACTAGTGGATGTAGTACATGTGAAGGCTGACAGAATGACAGTCCTGGAAACCGATCATCACTATTTATCCAGAGATGAATTACAGTGTGGGTGGCACAAATTTCCCCCACACTGTTTTGTCAATGTGCTTCAATCCAGGTTTAGGAGAACATGAAAGGCTAAACTGGCCTCTCCCCTGAGACTGCCACCAAAGGTACAAATTGAGGTAGTTTCTCCTTGTCCAGTGTAAACAGTAACTCATTTTACATAAGCCATCAAATGGCTTCCTGCTGTAAAAACTTTCGTGAAGTACAAACTTGGGCTAGATTTGAGTCTGTAATCTAGAAGTGAAAGCTTGTACATCAGTTTGCTCACCAGTGCTGTGAGACAGACTACTTTGCTGGTGGATTTTCTGTCTATTGTTTGTGAGGAGTTCTGCACTTTGGTTTCTCTCCTTTCTGAACATGATTTTACCCTGTTCTGACTTCTTGCCTCCAGTCCACATCTATTTCTGAAAGACTTAACATCAGTCATCATATAGAGTCATATACAGAAAATGTCTTGAGTCTAACAGGATAATTTGCACTCTTCATTCTACTATCTAACACAATAATTGCCACATAAGCTTTGATTTCAACTGCTATCTGAACAGCTTAAAGAATCTTTATGATATCACTTTTATACTTTAAAATGCAATTGATTAATTTTGATGGGAACTGGACATCCAAATCCCTTAAGGCAGACTGGAAAATCTCTTGATAATTTTCAAAGAAGTCCAGGGGATTTAGACACACATCTTTAATTAAAATTAGTGGTTAAGGGCCACTTTCAAAACTTTCAAAAGTATTGAGAGGCCTAAGAATGCAGACAGACACTATCTGCATCTTTAGACCCCTAACTACTTAGAAAAATCTGGCCCTAAATCCCTTGACCCACTTCAAAAATCTCACCCATAAGCAATGGGAGCTGCTGTGTACTCAGGACTATTACAAATCAGGCCATTTATTTAGGTGCCTAAACATGCACTTAGGAGTCTAACTTACAGAGATGATTTTTGAAGATCATTCCCACAGCAATTTAAAAACCAATGGTAGACAGCAGCGATCGATACAGTCACCCCCCCAACCACAATTCTATTAGTCCTCTGATCCGTTCTAAGTGATACCAAAAACTCTCTCTGCCAACATAGATCAGAAAAATAACGTTATATTTACTGTACCTTTTACCTTAATAAGTCCACTGTCATATTGTATTTAACATTTTGCTTTGCTGTGACAGGCTCCTTTTTATAATATCTTCAAAATTTAATCTCTCGGTATGCAACCAGGACAGACTTCCTGCAGTGACTAACCACCAGTGAGGCTGCTCCAATTAATTATTATTATTTTCTTTAAGTAATTACTTTGCTATAATAATTCTGGTTTCGAATGGAGCCAAAAGGCAGTGACTAAAATTGGGGAAGAATCAACCCCCTGAAACAAACATTCTTTTTCGAAAGATCAAATCCACATCTAAATGTAGAGGGTCAGGCTCATCGCTGGTAGTGACTTAAGGCCTATCTAAAGCCTGATGGAGTCAGTAGAAGACTTTACATTGACAGCAGGGAGTACCTAGGCCGCAATCCTGCAAATATTTAAGCAAGTGCTTGAGTATATGAAGGATTGGGATCCAAATGATGGCAATGATAGGTCATTTTGAAAATAAACATCTTTGTTTTATTTCCATCCAGGTGCTTATTTGCTGTAAATGCTTCAGCTAAGCCTCAATGGCTATATTTCACTGAGAGAACATTATCTGTTGACAATGCGCAATTCTATTAACATCACTGGCTTTTTAATCTATCCACGGTTACATCACACAAAAAGGAGCATACAGGAGAATACAGAATGGAAAGTACCCACCTTTTAGAAAAAAGGGATTTTTTTTCAAGTGATTGCGCGTATTTATTTTTACACACAAAAAAAAAATGCTGCATAACAGGTTTTTTTGGTGACCTGAATGTTGACAGAAAGTCCATCAAAACTCACATAATAAATACGAATTACAGGCCAGATTCTCCTCTCTGCCAAAATCTGATCTGTGCACGAGAGTGGGGCAGAGGAGACTGTCTAGGAGCTGAATACGATTCCTAATTTTGTAGACCAATCCACATCAGCCATGGCTCAGTGTAGGTTACAGCAGTGTAGAGGCTGCTCTAATGTACACCATCTGACTGCAATCCTGTAGGTACCTCAAGTTAGACTCCCAAAATTAATAGCTAATTTTTAGTTTAGTTCCCTGCGAATCCATAAAATGAAATACACCCATACAAAAGATCAGACCCCGGGTCATACCAGAACTGTGCCCAGTACATGTAAACATGATTTTAAGCCACATTCACTCCTCCCTTTGCCCCAATCCTACCACCGAGTGGGATTCCCAATGCAATTTAGAACAACCTCAGGGCTACTGCAAGTCAGTCTCAGTTGCCAAAGCTCATGGTGTGGAGATGTTCCAGTCATGGCCTATAGATGTGATCTGAGTGGAACTACTGTTCTGATTCTGTGGCACTCCTGGTTTGTCCTTGAACAAGGAGCAGCCTGAAGGGGCCACCTTGGCTCAGTGATGGACAGTTTGATGAAGCATCATGTAGTAGCTGTAGCATAGCATTGGTCAAAACACTGAACAATGAACATGTTCATAAAAACCAAGCCCTGTTCACAAGCAGGGAAAAGATAGAGCTAACTTAGTCTTTTAAATAATTTACTCTTAATAGTTTGCCCAGCTCTACACGTAAGGTTCTCTACTCAGGAATACATTCCCCAGAGGAGAACAGACATGTCGATAGGGTCTACACAGTCTATAATTCAGTTTTAAGGCAGCAGTGCTGGAACTGGGCAGTGGGTATAGATACCATTGCTCTCCACTTGTCACTGCTAGCAGCTGAAAAACAAAGGAGCAGTAAAAGGGAGAAGATGAGGAAAAGCTACAGCTTAGCATTATAGCTTTTGTTCGAACATTTGTTTTCAGGCGTGAGGAACAGGGATTTATTATTATTAATCATGTTTATTATGGTAGTACCTAAAGATCAACCAAGGCCACATCTACACTGCATACTACTGGTGGCAGTGTGTAGGGCAAGACACCGCAGTGAAAACAGGCTGCCTCCACACTGCGGTGTGTAGCTACATGTGTCAGTGAAAGGCTCTCGGCGACGGGGAAGTCGTGGGGAAACGCTTCAGCAGCGGAGAGGCAGCAGGACACAGCGTAGCTAAAAATAGTGGTGTAGACAGGAGAGGCACTTCTTGGGCATGTAGAGAGTCACATAGGGGACATACCCAGAGGGTTCAGACCTGTCTTTACTTGCCTAGATGTTGCCCCATCATCCACACTGCCATTTATACCTGTGCTAGGGGGACATGCCTTGTCTGTATCTACACAACTCTATAAGGAGCATGCAGTGTAGATGCACCCCATTGTCCTAGGAGCCATATAAACACAGAGTGGCTGACAGTCCCAGCCCTGTAGAGCTCACAGTGTATATAGACAAGACAGACACAGGGTCAGGGAAGGGAAGAATACACAAGCAGAGTGGACAGTTTGATGGCCACAAGCGCCATGTCAGTGCCACATTTTTTGCGGGGTGGGGAGAGGTTAGTTAAGAGAGGATCAGCTAAATGGAAAGAAAAGGGAAGGACTGGGGGAGGCTGATGGGAAGGAGATGAGGTGGGTGGGGCAGGTGAGAAGGGGGTAGGAGGGCAAGTGTGCAGAGTGAAGGTGAGTTGAGGAGACTGAGGGAGGGGGAAGCTTGGAGCAAACAGCCAGTGAGATACACGGGGCAGAAAAAGTCCATTCAAAATGGTAGAAAAGTCCATAGGTCCTTGCTTTTGCTGCTTCTGCCCTTATTGACTAGACCCTGTCTGGTTCATCTCTGCAGTTTTTTTCCCCCAGGCCACAAGGTGTGGAGAATTGAGGGCGACTACTGCTTGGTTCCTAGTGTCCCCAGAGTGGGTCTCCCCTGCACTGTTCTGAGCCTGGGGGAGTGCTGAGGGAAAGGTGACCTTTGGCTACTTCTGCAGCTGCTCCTGTTGGCTGGAGTCTCTGGTGGGCTCCTCTCTGCACCATCCCGTTCTTCCCCAACCACCACCAGTTTAAACCCTGGAAGAAACTTTTACTTCCCCTCATGGCCACATGTGTAGACAGCTTTGGGTTGAGGTTAGGGGATGTCCAAATGTTGGTGTTTCTCATCTTCAAAAGCTGTGTTTTTTAACTTTGATGGCAGCGGCCAAACATTTTTCATCTATTTCAGAGGGGCAAAAAAGGAGCAGAGCTGCCAAAGGACATTCCAATGCTGAGAACACTAAGAATGCTTGACTTCCCTTCCTCACTTTTAATGACAGTGAACTTGTTGGTTATTAGCAAGCGGGTTTAAAATAATGTGTTTATTGCTATTATCTGTTTGGATTACAGCTGGATGGGCTTGCAAGCTGCAGTTAATTGGCTCTTTGGATCACTTGAATATCCTTTATCATACCATGCTGCGTACTGGGCTCAGTATAAGAGGGATTTGTAATCAGAGTATAGAATATAGAGAGCAGGTATTTTATTTTTTGTGTATATTCTATTAATGTCCTGAAGGTTGTAAGCTAAAGGGGGGAGTGGTCACATTAAATAGAAGAGAAATGTCATAGCCACTTGCTTGAGAGTTGAGGCTCTGTTTTGCAGAAGAAGCCGAATGTTGACAAAATTGACAGAGAATTCATGATGAAGAATCTAGTAACATGAGAGGGTGGTGAGATGGAAGGGGATATCTAGGATTAAGTGCACTGATCACTTCAAAAATAAATGGGTATAATATTCTATTTCACCAAAGACTATATTTATAACTTATGGTATGTTATGATGGCTATTTTAAGTGCTTTAAGATGTCTCAGCATGATAAGGTTCTATGCACATCAATGAGATCCACTGAAAACACCAAATATTGTTATATATAGGAAGGTATTGTCCAGCCAGGTGCAGACATGTCACTAGCTGGCTGACTCTCCCAAGCAGTTATTTCAGACTAGATCTAGATTAAATTCTAATTGCTACAAAATAAAATGAGGGTTTGCCTTCATAAATCAGCTGAAAGCTGGTCATGAGTGGGCATACTCATCTGTATAACTTTTGAGTCCTGTATCTATAAACCAAAGAAGAAAAGGGTTCACCCTGGCATATTTTTATATGTATTAGTCAGTCACATGCATATAATCAGTGTGCCAAATGTCTTGGGGGAATTCTCTGCATTGCACATGTGCAGAATTCATGTCCCCTGAACATTTATTCTCTGCGGAAAATACATTCTGCTGGTGAGGAGCTGCAGTTACACCTTTTGCCTGCCGGGGCTGCTGTTGTGAGAGAAAAGAGGGCAGCTGGCTCAGCCAACCATGGACAAGGAGGAGGAAAGGCTGCCTTCCTCACAGCGCTCTGCCCATGGAGCCAGGTGAGGAGACCAGGGATATGGGGGGGGCAGACAGAGCGGGGCACATGGGGTTTCTGGGGAGGGGTCACAGACGGGTTCAGAAGGGCTAGTGGTGGGGGGTTAGACTGAGGTGGGGGCACAGGAGCTAGTGGGGACAATATTGAGCCAGGGCTGAATTGGAGGAGATGCAGTGACACATGAGGACAGAAGGTAGCTGAGTGGGAGTGCAGGGACACATGGGGATGAGGGAGGAGTTTGCTGAGTGAGGGTGCAGAAGCCTATGGAGACAGGGGCAGATGTGTCTGACTAAATGGGAGAGGTTAAGGGTCAGCCAGGGTCTGCTCTGGGGGAGGTTCCCCAACTCCCTAACAATCCCTCCACCATCCCCAAAGACCCCCTATTGCATACTTCTCCCACCCATACCCAATGACCCTGCAGGTTCACTCCCAGGCTCCTTCCCAGAAATTATTTCCCTCTCTCTCAGCTCCTTGTTACTCCCTGACTCCCCCAAGCCTTTGCACTGCTTCTGAGGGTGCAGCAAATACATTTCTCTATTGTAGCTTAAATTAAGTACTCAAAGTTCTGTATTAATATGCCAAGCAAATAATCCATTTGTCTAAAAACACTTCCTGAATCTTTTGTTGTTGTCCATATTGTTATAGGCATACTTGTTGACAGGTATTTTGAAAACAAATTACCAAAAGAATTAAAACTGGTGTGATTATATTATTATTCTGACAAATAAAATATACAGAATTTTGCAATATTTTAAAATATTATGCACAGCACTTTTATTTTTTTGGCACAGAATTCCCCCAGGAGTACGTTTTATATTTGATGAGTCTAAGAAGCCCTTACATGAACAATAATGTTTTCTTTCATATGTCAGCCAAACTATTTACTAATGTAGCTCGCTCTAAATACAATAACTGAATTGGGCAATTTTAAAATTACATTAATACGGTAACATTAGAAAAATAGTTTGTTAGCTATAAGTGAGATCCATTGTGGGGGTTTACAACACTCCAGTGGCCCCCATGTTTTCTCTTATTGTAGGCTGGGATTTTCAAAAGCGCTTAAGAGAATTAAGCACCCAATACTCATTGGAATTCCAATGGTTAATTTTGCAGCAATGTTGGTAGTGTCATTTCTCTCTACCTGTACATGTCTATAGCTGGTAATGATACATGGAGGCAACATTAATAGAGACAGAAACAACATGAAGGATAGATTGGCTCCTGGTGGGTATTAAAAGGCTGTAATTTCAATTCAAATTCCTGTGACTGTATAACCTGGGAGAGCAAAACTTGTGTCATACTGACCCTAATGAGAAATGACAAGCCTTTTAAAACCATCCATAATCTTCCTTTTAAATAGTATGCTGTTCTGATAAATGAAATTGTTTTACATCCCTTTCCCAGTCTCCAGTAATGCTGGTTCAATTTCAGAATTCATTCTTTAATTGTGATGCTATCTGAGGAAGAAGCGTTTCCAAATGCCAATAGAAAATGAGTACCACAGATGTGATGGATAAAAAAAGGAGCTTGCTCTGCATAAAGATTTCTATATACACATATAGATTCAATTAACTATATTTACCTAGTTCTCAGTCCTACAACCAGCTCAGCAAACTGAGCTCCACTGACTTTCCACAGAGCTGCATGTGGACATAGAGGTCTACCTGCACGGAGCCCGTTGCAGGGGCCTTGAATCCCAAAACATTCAGACAAACTTCTGTTTTTCCGCCTTTAATTGCATGCTGGGAGGAGCTAAAGACCAGCTAGCTCTGTATGGTACATGAATACTCTGTCAGCTTTGAAGCAGGACAAATTATGCGGCAGCTCAATGTGTGGCTACTTTAGAGATTGCTGATGTTAGAGCTGAAAGGTTATCTTGCTTTTTTTCTCTAGAGAAGCAGATAAGTTGCTGAGCAATACGCTAGGGTTTTTGTTGTAGAAACAGAAGACACCTACGCAGAGGTATCTGCATGTTCATTATGAGTCTCTAGTGACTGGTGCAAACTTAAAACAAACAAAAGCCAAAAAGCCCAGTATATTAAAGAGCTGCTGATGCTAAAATACCCGCTGTTCTTAAGTACCTCTGAGTATGGATATGCAACAGGGCTCAAAATACCTATTACCTCTCTAAGCACTGAAAGATTAGATTTCACATTATATAGTAAGCTGCTTATGAGCCTCTTCTAACTATTTCTGATAAGTGTTGATTCTTTGTCTGTATCAATCAACACTGGACCACAAATAACGTTTTTTTTTTAAAAGAGAATTACATACCTGTGGGGGAGCTGCACCTGACTATTAAAAGATATGCAAAGTCAGAGGATACAACCCTGAATATGGATATTAGTATCTATAATATTCACATTTTATGGTTCTTTTTCATAGAAGTTAGTAAGTATAGACTTATATATTCTTGGATATGCCTACCCACTTCTTTGGCATGACAGACGAAGAGGATGAGAGGGAAATTAGTGACAGAAATAAAAAGAAAGCAAGCATGTGAATGTCAGAAAGGAAGAGGTGTGGTATATATAGAAGACAAACAGACTTAGGGCCTGCTTTTAAAAGAGCATTTCACATGTATTTAGATGAGCCCAAAGCGTAAAGATTTGTCAGAATACTGGAATCAATCTGCACCACTTGGTTTTTGGTCAACTAAACTAAGCCAGAATATTGTGAGTTGAATTTGGCAGGTGTAACATTGTGATATCATCTCACTGTGAAGCAGTCATACTTTTCACTTGCCTAGTGCCTTTTGTCTAAGGATCTTAAAATACTTTACTTCATTAAAGTTCACCACACCCTGGTTTGGTGAAGGGATTTTAACTGACCTGTCAGAGCTCACATAAAAGTGTTGTGAAAAAAGCCATCAATGAAATCCTGTTCCTCCTAAACTTGGTCCCATACGTTATCATGAGACCATCCATCCACCCTTGATGAGCCTTGCCTCCAAGATGACATGAGACGGCAGACTGCACTGCCAAGAGGATCCCAGCAACTGGCTAACTTCAGTATGGATTTCTGCTTAAAATGCAAGGACTAGATGCAGTCTGTTGCTTTGAAATGTAAAGTGATCTTTCTCAACTTTCATTCAACTCTAGAATTTATAATGGGTGTTAATGTGTCAGATTAAAAGTATATTTGCCTGTCGTTGTATGTAACCTAGAAGGACCATGTGATTTTCATGAGAAACCAGGAAACTCCTCATGCAGGATTACAGGTAAGAGTAGACTGTGTAACAGAGAACTGCCCAAGATCACGTATTTTACCATAAGTGCCTGAGGATTTTTCAACTTGTTGACCCTTGTCAGTTGCAAGATGCTATATATGGCTCCTTTTGCATGATTCCTGCCCTATGCAAAAATCTGAGATGCACATGATTTCCTAGACTACAGTTTACTAAATCTGGGTAAACAAGACAGAACCACATTTGTCACTGCAAACAATGACAGAATGTTGGTCCTTAGCAAGCGCATATATTCCAGATTATCGTGTATAATATCTTTCTTCATTTACCAAGCAAAACACCAAGAGCCTTAACACTAAAATATTAATAGAGAAATGTGAGATGCATGAAGATGCATGCAAATGAGGAACTACAAGTGTGGAATGAATATGCTTGGAAGGAACACGGTATGTTACAGATAGCCAGATAAGGAGGAGTGAAACGATGCAGAGATGAGTAACATTGAGATGGTCCCTGAAATGCATCACAGGCATTCCCAACACATCCAATCACTGCAGTATCTAAATTGCTCCCCACCCACAACTAATGATTGCTATTACGTTTATCTAAAGAGGTCTATGCTATTATTATTATTGCCTCTATTACATTAGTGTTAAGACCTTTTAAGCTTAAGGGATTGTATTCATTATTTTATTTTATTTCCTTTCCTTTCCTCTCTCTTCTCTTCCTATTTGCATTCATCGGTTTATGTTGCTGTGGGAAGGCTCTCTCAAAGAAGTGGGCTTTGCATCCTATCCTGAAAACAGCAGAAAACTTAAAGGAGGCTTTGACCTGTGGTTCAATGCAGCGTATGAGCACTTTGTATAGTAGAACAATCGAGACTCAGGATACTAGGGGTCCAGAGTAGGTAGCTCTAATATGCGAGTCAAAAGGAATGTTCTCTCCACCCTTAAGAGTTTTTTTCTACACTTAGCTCAACTGGAAGTATCTCTTCACATTCCCTACTAAACTCACAGACAGGAAATTAAAGGTAAGTTAGAGGGAGGTCAACAAATAAACAAACAACTTGAAGAAAAATTACTAGACATAAAAAACCACCAATGTGGACAACCAGGATGTACAAGGGAAGAGAAGGCCAGTAGAAACTCCCATCACAGCTGCTAATGGAAGGCACAGATTCTCTCTGCTGCTCCAGACCATGTAACCCCTGTGTACATACAGAATCCGTAAGGACACTGCATGTGGCTAGGACAGAACTGTCCTAGCTCAGGAGTAGCACAGGGACTGGTTAAACAGCCCTATGTTGATCCCTCTACTACAAACAAGGCATCTTCTAGCAAATATCACAACAGAGATCCTGGGCTTTTCCAAGCTGCAGCACAGTCAGTTGGCAGCCTTGGGGAGCATACAATAAGTTAGAGCAGCCATTGGGGCTGCTCTAAATTTGTGCTGGGAACTACATCACTCCCAAGCTGACCTGGAATCAAGACAGCAAAGAAAAGTGACTAAAAGCGATTTTTTCTCCAATCTGCTTGAGCTTCATGTTCTGTGCTGCACCTACGAAGGAGACACAGCATAGAATGAGATGCCAAGTCTGGAAGACCAAAGCAGATTACTAGATAAACTAATCAAAAGTTCAAGACAGAAAGGAGGGAACACAAAAAAAAAAATGAAAAAATCATCAGTGTTGACTTCAGCGGGGCCAAGATTTCACCTGTAGACTGTTACATGTTTACAAAAAAACCCACACAGAATAATACAGAATTTAAGTTCCTTCAAGTCTAAAAAGAGAAGCTTGATGACAGCAGAGGATACTATACTGCTAAGGAACCAAATGGTTCCTTTGCCTTGTTCAGCAAGGAAAATAGCCCAGCAGCAAAGATCAGTTTTCTGGAGGGATAAAATGAAAAAGCTACTAAAAAAGTGTGATATTAAGACAGATTAAAACAAAGTGATAGCAATTAAAACAGAGGAGGCATTAGAACTGGATAGCCCCATATCCTATGAGTCTAAAGAGAAGTGGAATAAATAAAACACATTCTTTGTAATTCTCACGGGCTGTAGAGATTGCGAAGAAGCTCACAGAGTAGTGAGGCAAATTTAAGTCTTAGAATGCTGCCTTTGTTTTTCATAGAATCATGGAACTGCAGGGTTGGAAAGGGTCATCGAGTCTAACTCCATGCCCAGAGGCAGGATTTGTTGTGTCTAATCCATCCAAGACAGATGGGTGCAGAAAGTGGGGTCTTGGCTGCAGGCTCCACGCCAGGGCTCTGCTCGAGGTCCCCTCCATGCAGGGTTCCGGCTGCCAGCCCCATGCCTGGGGCTCTGCTCCAAGCTCTGCACACAGGGTCCCACCTGCTGGCCCTGCACCCAGAGCTCTGCTCCTGGTCCCGCACATTGGGTTCTCGTCAATCTCCTTTTGAAAATCTCTAGTGAAGGAGATTCCACAACCTCCACAGGCAGTCTGTTCCATTCCCCTACTCTTCTTACAGTTGAGAAGTTTTCCCTAAGATTTAATGTATATCTGCTATGCTGTAGTTTGAACCCACTACCTCTTGTCCTGCCCTCTGTAGCAAAGGAGAACAAGTTTTCTCCATCTTTTTTTGTCATTCTTTCAAGTATTTGAAGACTGCTATCATATCCCCTTAATCTCCCCTTTTCCAAACTAATCATACCCAGTTCCTTCAGCCTTTGCTCATATGGTTTGTATTCCACCCCTTTGATCACCTTTGTCACTCACTGCTTGATCCTTTCCAGTTTCTCTACATCCTTGCTATACATTGGTGACCAAAACTGGATACAGTTCTCACACTGAGGCCTAACCAGCACCAAGTAGTGTGGTACTATCATCTCTGATGACTTGCATGCTATGCCTATGTTAATGCAACCTAAAATTGCATTTTTCCCCCCCCCATAACAGCTGACTCATGTTGAGGTTGTGATCCACCACCACTCCCAGAACCTTCTCAGCAGTGTTGCTGGCAAGTTAGTTTTTCCCCAGTCTGTATTTGTGCAATTGGTTTTTCATCCCTAAGTGTATCACCTTACATTTGTCTTTGTTGAATTTCATTTTGCTGCCTATAGCCCAGTTCTCCAATTTATCAAGATCCCTTTGGATTTTAGCTCTATCCTCCAAAGTACTGGCAACCTCATCCCAACTTTGTATCATCTGCACACTTGATCAGTATGTTCTCCATACCTATATCTAGGTCATTAATAAAGATGTTAAATAACACCAGACCCAGAACAGATCCATGTGGAACCCCACTTGAGACCTCATTCCATTAATAGCTACTCTTTGTTGTGGTTTTTTAACCAATTATGTACCCACTTAATGGTAGTTCTGCCAAGCCCACATTTTTCCAGCTTACTGATCAGAATGTCATGTGGGACTGTATCAAAAGCCTTGCGTCCATCACATTCTCCCTATCCACCAAATCCGCTTTGTACTTAAGCAAGCATGTAGCAGTAGACAGGATGCTTTGATGAATGAAAGTGCCATGAAAAGTACACAATGAAAATTAACGCATTTAGAATAAGTGCACTGTTAAAGAGTGCCAACTTGTGCAAAGTGGTTTCAGTTTAATAGGAGGGCGATGTTAAAGTGCCTGATTTATAGTGGAGTAGGAGCTTATAAGGAAGAGCTTCTCAGACTTCACAAGGCCATCCCGTCCTGCACCCAGGAATAATGTCAGAAAATGCTTCTCAATAAGGGCTTGTTTAATTATTTTCCATGCATTTACCAATCATTTATTCCTGGCTTATGTTCTTCTGTCTTTTTTTCTGAGATTTAGAGGAAAAACAGCTACAGACTAAAAGGTCTGGAAAACAAATTAACAGCCCGATCCTCCGTTGGTATAAATCACTTTCACTCCACTGACTTCAGTGCCAGTTTAGGATCTGGTCCTAAAAGAAAAACACAGAGCAGCCACAGCAAAGTTGATGAATGTAATGAAGAGAAATTTCCATCAAGCCTTTTTAAACCCCAGGTCTAGCTGTTGATTTGTACTGGGCTGAGCAGCACACTATCTTCACTTAGGGCTACAATGCCCAATTTTACCTGGAAGCATAGACCTGGGTAAGGGCCTGCAAGAATTGCAGCTTCGATGTTTGGGGGAATGCAGCGCCTGACAGCACAATTCTACCCTGGTAGGAGTTCAGAGGGGTGAGGAGAGACAGGGAGTTGGCTAAGCTATGCTCTTCTCACCACATGAGCTGGCCTCCTGGGGGAACATATATTGCCCACTTCAAAAAGCCATAGCAGTCTATGAGCTGCTCTGTGCACTGAGATACTTCTGAATGCAGAATGCCGCCTGGTGCTTCCCTTGAGGTGTTGCAGCTAAATGCCACAATTAGTAATAACAACAATGAAAATAGACAAAAAGACACTAATGTACACAGGATCTAATCCTCTACCACTTGCTCAGGCAAAATTCCCCTCAATAAGTTTTGTTTTAGCATGGCACACAGGACTAATCCAAAGAACTTAGTTCTTCCCCTCATATCCAAAAATACAAACATACTTCCTTTCCCCCCATAAAATGTAGTATTCTGGAGCGATATTCTCAAACCCAGAAAATAAATCTGTATTCGCTACACAGGTTGGGAGAGAGAGAAAAACGGACATAATTACACTCTGGTAATAGAGCTGTCAGAATAACCCTCTCTCACAATTTCCATTATCAACTGTCTTTGCCTTCCTATTATTACATTTTCTAAATTATATGTCAAAATTAGCATTCACTTTACAGAGTATAACACATGCCCTGCCCCAAGGAGAATACAGTTTTACAAAGATAGGACAAAATATGGGAGAAAAGTTGAAGAGAGTGAGGACAGACTATGAAGAAGGAAGGAAGGAAATACGGTGTTCCTGGGAGAAATGGAACGTGAAGAGGAAAGAAGAGGTGGGAGCAGAAGCCTTGATAGACAGGAAGTGAGATGCTGGTCTTCACAGAGAGGGAAGTGTGAAAGAAGGCACAAGCCTGGGCATCTCAGAAGGGACTAAGGGAGCTGTAAGACAAGAGGGATGTGTAAGACATAGGAGTGAACTGGCAATGTATTCCCTTCCAAATGAAATGTAGTGTGCAAGGCAGTCTGTGTCCAAGGATGTTTTCATGTTTATAAATGTGTATATTTGAATATAGCCACTAAACCCAGAATCATTATTTGTTTTAGGTTGTTTTCAGACAGGCCTGTTCCTCAGATGAAAAGTTATAGGTCATTAGCCTATAATATGAACTCGAACACTTTTAGGTTAAAAATAATACATTCTTCATTAAAGAACTCCATTACGTGCTAGTCTTGCAGTGCGTGTGCGCCACCGACAGTACATGAATCATGATTTACTGATATCAGGCCCAGGACAATACTTATATTCAATTGGGTAAGAAAAGAACAGAGTTGAAGTCTACATCTCATTGATTTTGCTAGAGACTCAACATAATAGGCTAGATACCTTTCCTCCCACAGAGTAATCTCTCACTCCAGGGGCAGTTACAGTGTTTTCAATGAGACTACTCACAGACTAATATACTATTCCATGTGAGTAAAAGTATCCAATCTGAACCTATGTCAGTGACAGATGAATGAACCAGGAAGAATGAAAGCACCAATCCCAACTATTGCCACAGTGTAAACCAAACCTTGATCTTCAAGCAGAAATAGGAGTTGCACATTGCATATCAGGACTCTATTAGGGTTTCCAACTGTCTAATTGCACTCCTGCCCCTGAAGCCCCCTCTGCCCTGCCCCCTTTGCCGAGGCCCTGCCGCCTGGTCACTCCATACCCGCTCCCTGCGTTGCTCACTCTCTCCCACCCTCACTCACTTTCACCAGGCTGGGCTGGGCAGAGGGTTAGGGAGGGGGTGCAGGCTCTGGGCTGGGTGCAGTTTGAGGTGTCTGGAGTGTGGGAGGGGGTCCAGGCTGAGTCTGAGCCAGGGGGTTGGGAAGCAGGAGGGGGTGCGGGATGCAGGCTCTGGGAGCGAGTTGAAGGAGGGGGCTCAGGACTGGGGCAGGGGGTTGGGGTGAGGGAGGCGTTCAGGGTGTGGGCTGTGGCAGAGAGTTTGGGTGCAGGAGGAGGCTCAGGGCTGGAGCAGGGGCTTGGGGTGCGGGATCCAGCTGGGTGGTGCTTACCTCAGGCAGCTCCTGGAAGCGATTGGCATGTTCAGCTCCTAGGCTCAAGGGCGGCCAGGTGGCTCTGTGCACTGCCCCGTCAGCAGGCGCCGCCCCCACAGCTCTCATTGGCTGCAGTTCCTGGCCAATGAGAGCTGTGGAATCAGTGCTCAGGGTGGGGGCTGCATGCAGAGACCCACTGGTTGCCCCTGGGCCCAGGAGCCAGACATGCCGGTCAATTCCGGGAGCCACACGGAGCCACAGTAGGTAGTGAGTCTGCCTTAGCCCTGTTGCGCCGCTGACCACAGTTTTAGTGGGCTATTAAAATTTCCTGGATTGGTTTCAGTAGCCACTGGGGGATAAATTCCAATTCTGGGAGACTCCTGGCCAATTCGGGAGGGTTGGCAACTCTACTCTCTACCCTAAAGCTTGGAAACATTATTTTCCCCAGGGTTTTGGGTTGTCCTATTAATAATCCAGGGCTGCAAAGCTCACATCTGAATCCACATGTGAATTTCCTCAAAGCTTCGAGCTTCTAGATCTGTGATTTGAGCCAATTTCTAGCTTTGAAAAAATACACAATTCTCTTTCTCCCTCTTTTTTAAATGTATCTGCACTGAGTGTACAAGTCGTCAGATAGTGAACTTGGCATAGCTCTATTAAGCCAAAACATGGGCCAGATTCTCAGCTGATTCAAACCAACACCAAGAGCAAAACAAACAACTATACTCATAGTATCTCAGAGGTGGACAAAACCAGCAAGTACTAGATGTCACAAAATTTCCAGTTAGAATTCCAGATCAGAGAGATTCAGATAATATTTAAAATAAATCACCAAACCTGTCAAATGTTCATCCATGGCTCTGAATATAGTTATTTTTATATTCAGAATGATAAAGTGAATTCTAACATATAAAGCCCTTAATTCTGAGCTAGCTAAGGAATCACCCCCTCTTCATGTCATACTGCCACAAGAAGGGTTCATCAGGGAATCTCAAGATGGAAGTCCCTCAATGTGAAAGAGAGAAGTGCATGCAAAGCATTCATTTTGACTTCTCTTGCCTTGAATTTAGGTGGCTTCTGTGCGGGCACAGTCATCTGACTGCATGAAGCTCATTGCAGGATCAGGGACTAAGGCTTTTTCCTTTCACAAAGAACTGATTGAGGCACGAATATCTGTCCAGTTACTACTTGTTTTCTTTTTAAAAAGGTCTAAAATCTGATAGGCCCTATTTTCCTGAGGTAGAAAATGGGCAAAAAGTTATTTAATGTATGATTGCAGAAGCGGGCATCTGCAGGGTTTTTATATTTCTTCAGATTTTTTCCTAACCCTATGGCATTTCACTTGCTATCTCTCAACACCAACCTCAGCTCAGAGGTTTTTCTTTTATTTTAGTAGCAATAAAGCCTCACTGATAGAGGTTTAAGTTCTTTTATGTCTGTTGCATTCACTCTTTCCAGGCAGGTAGGATGGTCCAGTGGTCAGGTGACAAAATAGCAAGTGTGAAAAATTGGGCAAGTGGATTATGGGGCAATAAGCGCCTATATAAGATAAAGCCCTGGATATCAGGACTGTCCCTATAAAATTGGGACATCTGGTCACCCTATCGAGTGGTTAGCACTTGCCTGAGACTCATTATACCAGAGAGACCTGCTCTGCCACAGACTGTCTATGTGGCATTGGCCTCTCAGTGACATAGTTTGTCATCTATAAAATGGAAATACTTTCCTTCCTAATGGTGATGTTGTAGGGTAAATACACTAAGAATTATGAGGCACTACTAAGGTGATGTGGGCAGTGAAAAAGTAGGTATTATCCCTTTAAGGGACAGGTTGGAGCCTGCAGGCAGGGGTTAATCAACAAGGCCCTAAGGCTGAGAGATATAAAAACGGGAACAGGAAGTGGAGTGCAGGGGAGAAGCTGGGGCAGTTGCTCCCTGTGGCATCTGGGGAAAGCCTAACCTGAGACTTGGGTAAATTTGGGATCCTTGAGCCTGGGGCCTGATGAAATTATTACTGTAGTGATTCCTAGAATGAAGAACTGTTCGCTGCAATTATTCAAGGGCTGAAGCCTTATTAAAAGGGACATGGCCTATGGTTAATGTGTGCTGGCTTCTCCTTGCACTAGGCTGCCAAATTGAAAGCTACTGCTGCTCCACTTGGGGAAGTGAAGCCGTGGCAACGTATAGTGCCACACCAGACTGAAAGAAAGCACTCAGTTATCACAGATTGCATCAATCATGATGAAAAATGTATGATTCTATGTATATCTACGTACCAGAGCTATGCTCAAAACCACTGTTGCACGGTCCTGAGGACTTCACCTTCCAGCTCGAGTTTATTTTTGTGACCTACACACAATTGAATATACAGGTGAATGCACAAGTAGGCATAGGTGAAAGGGGACTATTCTTTTGTCTTTCAAGCCAAGCTATTTCACCAGGCGGACCAGTGGTGCGCATTAGAGTAATGCACAGAGATGTGAATGCTATCTCATGTCATTAAGGAGCAATGATGACACAAAGCTGTACACTGTACAACATTAGCACTGAGCTGGCACAACAACTTCAAGGCAAAGTTCTCCTGACATCAACCACAAGAGCAAACCCTGAATTATTTGTGTACCCTCCAGACCCTGGACACAGACAAATTCTATTGGGAGGTCTCTGCACAGACCTCCCAATGACTCCTGATTCGAAAGCAGCCTTCATTCCCAAATGTCCTGAAATTCACAGTTACTGCCCCTTTTCAGGTTCCCTCCTAATGTCTCATTTCCCCTTCTCCCCATCCTTCTGCCAATGCCCCCCTGTGCCTACAACAAGTCATGTTTATTATTATTATTGTGTGTTGAACACTGATGGGATGCTGTTCAGGACACACAGAGAGGGTCCCTGCCTTAAGGAATTTACAATGCAAGTAATTCAACATAAGCCTGGTTGCAAAGACAGTCCCGGATCCCATTACAGAGCATCATCCAGTTCTGAGCACAGGCAGACAAAGTTTTTGTGTAAAACAGTTTTCTGTTAGAAAATGCCATTTTGAAACCGAAGTTTTTACCAAAATTGTATTGATTTAGATGCAATTTCATTTTGAGAAAAAAATGGAAAAGAACATGTCAAAAATGCCTCACTGTTCCTTTTTGACATTTTCAGAACCAAAGGTATCACATTTTTATTTCAAAATGACACTTTAATATAACAAATTTCTAAACAAAAAATTTAAAAATGTTTGAAATCTATGCAAAACATTTCAAATTTATTAAAACAAAATATTTTAGTTGACTATCCATTTTTTGGATTTTTTTACCGAAAAAATATCATCATTTGGGGGGTTTGTTCTGATCCAAGATGATTTTTATTTTGAAATCTTAAAATTTTCCATAGGTCAGAAAATCCATTTTCCAACCAGCTCTAGTTAGGAGCTAATAATTTGTTGCTGGATGGCAGGCTATAATTGGCCACTGTATATTATATGAGCCTCTCTCTCTTTAATTATCCTGCAGCATTGACAATTGGTAAATAAAAGCAAAAGCAATGAGGATTTTAGACCAAATGATCCAATACAGGCAAAGATATGGTCTCAGGTAAGAAAAAGGTCATAGGATGCAGAAAGAAAATCAGGACCACAGTGAGAATTGCTGCATACTGAGAGCTAATTTACACAAACAGGCTAGACAGAAACAGATGGGGAGAGAGGGAGTGTTGACTAATGACACCTGACTGCCAGATGACCCTGTAGGTATGAGAGCTGTTATGACAGCTGAACTGGTGCCAGCAGCCAGTTAGAACAGCCCTGTTCCCCCTCACATTTCATTAAACAGGCTAACCTTGGTCTTCTGTAGTACACAGGGACACACTTGCATGCACAATGCAATGGAGATTATACAGCATCCCCAGAAACTATATTCTTCTAAATGGGCAGCACTTTTATGAGCAGTTTACACAGCAGCTCTTTAACAGAGTGTTTGCTGTCAGCATTGTATTCAATTGTGCACACTGGGGGATCTGTTCCTTTAAAGTGCATTGAGTGCGACACATCGCATTCTCACGGCAGCTGCACCGCTACATTCTGTGCCAGAAGAGGAATATTAGCACAGGGCTAGACTGTGAGGTCTTTACACTGGATAGAATCATGCCCTTGGATATGGCAGGTGCAGGGGAGTTCAGGGGTGTAAAATGACTCCTATTCCCATACACAGGTTACCGCTATTACAGGTCACAATACGGAGGGAAAGGGGAGGGGAGAAAGAAGCCTTCACTTGGCCACTACTCCCACTTCCATGCAGACAGCTCAAAGCTGTCTCCTGTACACTGGCCAGTGCAGCTTCCTTCTCTATAGCTTGATCTAAGGAGGGGGGGCTACACCAGCCTCACGTCACCTGTGGATTGGGCACAGAAGGGGACATGTAACACACCCTGGCCAGCGGGTTGTATTTGCCCCATAGCTGCCTTTCCACCACACAACAGAACCACCATGGTTCCACAGAGATTGGGTACGTCCACACAGCAAAGAAAAACTCACGGCTGGCCTGTGCCAGCCAACTCAGGCTGGGGGGCTGTTTCATTGCTGTGTTGACTTCTGAAGAACCCTGCAGGGTGGGAGGAATTGGGATGAATCGGCTGGCATGGGCCAGTCATGGGTTTTTCTTTGCTGTGTTGACATAACTTTAGAGGCCTTTTGGAACCTCTGTGTCCAGTGGTGAAGATATAAGGAACAGAACAAATTAGCATATTAATATGGATCCAAAATTTATAGTGAAGGATTGGTAAGGCATTTATCTGTTCAAATTTACAATATCCACTTTGCAAACTTTAGTGTCCTGGCCATTCATTGCAAATAGGATAAGCTGCATTATCGGTTTATGTCTTTCAACTTTTTATTATACAGGAGAAAAATCATTTTTAATTTATAGGGATACAAAAAGCACCCAGCTTTTACTTTTGCATTCCAGCAACTTAGAAATAACTCAATACGTATATGTCTTGAATAACAACCAACAATGCTTTGGGCTGAGACTTTTTATGCCAAGTCACAGCCCAGAGCGAATATTTATGGCTAAGTTATAAACCCCAAAATATGGGTTTATAATGGAAATCCTGATAGACCCTAGCAGGTGCTGCTATAACATCTTGAATTTGATTTAGGAGTGGTTTTCAATAATGCTTTCCCAAGCCTGTCTGTTGGGGATTGCTAAGAATATCATATTTTTCTTTCCCCACAGTTGTTCAGTATACTTGATGCCAGTGTCGGTATTTTAGGGCAGAACAAACCTTTGGGGTCTACTGAGCCAACAGCCTTCAGTCCCCCAGTATTGGAGCCCCTATAAAAGTCAGTGCTAAGCTCAGCGTTCATTTAATAAAACAGTAAATTGTTTAGCTCCTTGCCATTGTGAAATTAGACTAGAAAACATGAAGAGCTGAAGAGCTGTCACTTGGATTTTTCCTAACAATGGCTGATTATTCATGCAGGGCGGGCTGGCTTTTGGAGCCCAAGAAACCACAGCAGAGGTTTACTTGATTTTTTGGAGGTATAACAAACTGATTCTGAAACTGGGGCTCCTCCTGCCATGACAATGCCCTACCTACAGCTGAATTAGCTTCTTTGCTGACAAACCCCCATTGCTGTGTGCAATAAAGGGACCTGCCTGTGACCCAGGTTAAGTCAGTTCCCTTGTCCGTGCCTCTGTTTCCCCTCTCACTCTTTATCTGTCTAGATTGTAAACAGGGTAGAGACTGTCTCTCCCTGTGGATTTGCACAGCATGTAGGGATTCTGATCTCATCTGGAGGCTGCTAGCAATTCTACTAAGGACCCAGTCCCTTGGTCTATTTGGTGAAATTAGGAAAAAAAAAAGCCTTAGCTGTCAGTAGCTCTTCCCTACCCTAGCATAAGAAGCTGGGCTTTGCTCCAGCAGCAGAAAAGGCTGGTATTGGGTTGGGGTCCATCATTCTGAAAATTATACAAGCACAGAGATTTTTCCATGTGGGGAGGTGTGATCCAAGCTGTGAATTTTGTTCCTCACCCACTTTCAATATAAAGATGCTTCAATTAGGTTTGGGATCTTCCAAAAAAACTCATTTCAGTAGCCTCTCCACCCCCTCTCCCCAAAGCCAATCCCGTGCATAGTGATGTAATCACAGTGGAAAGGAGTTTAAAATTCAGAGGGGCATCAATTTTAGGGTAGGGTGAGGGTAGGTCGCAGAATTCTTTCCCCAG
Source organism: Gopherus flavomarginatus (assembly GCF_025201925.1). NCBI lineage: Eukaryota > Metazoa > Chordata > Testudines > Testudinidae > Gopherus > Gopherus flavomarginatus. Next base: position 16,122,285 of record NC_066626.1, on the reverse strand, counting down.
GTTCGCCCTGGATTGACCTGTTTTTGGCTAGTGTTTCTCAAGGGTAAATCTCTCTCCGTATCTGGGTGTGTTTGCTACTAAACCAAGTGCCAGGGTGGGTGATTCTATCCCTGACCCAGTGGGAATATCCTCTTTCAGCACAGCTCTCCAGGGGCACCAGACTCAGAATAGTTGCCCCTCTTTTCAATTTGGTCTCTGTAGACATCCCCAGCCTGCCAGCAGAAGATGGAAGGTGATAATTATGCGTACAGAACATTGTGAATATATGTGTGAATTCAATGTTGTACAAAAAATATACCTTTCCCACGTATTTTGATTTTGTTTCTCGACACAATTAAGTCATTGTTTAAATATGGCTTGAATTTCATAGTCCTTGGTTTAAACCAGACTCTTTGACATGCTGAACTTCCTAACAGAGCAGCCCCATTAGTAAACTACATTTATGCTAATGTACTTGCTTGGATTGATAATTATCACAACCCTTATCCCTGCTCCTTACCAGTGTGTGTGTGTCGAGTGGGACTGGTATAGCATTACAATTATACAGTTAGCCTTGTCATGGCAAGGAGCTTTGGGAATAGAGACATCCTGACGCTTAAAATGTGGACAGCTGATAGATGACTGTCATTAAACTCATCCTTTGTTCGCTCCGTCATGGAGTAAGTCACTGAGCGGTAAGCTAGGGATCCTAAATGAAAAAGAAAGACCTTGAACCACAGCCACTCTTCTTCACCTCCTTGCAACCTTCCCATTCACCCGTTTCCTCCCACTGCACACACATTCTGTCCAGTTCTCACCCCTGACTGCTGCAAAATAACAAAAGCGGTCTCCAGCAAGCCGTTGCTTATCAATCAAATCCTCACAAAGAGAGTCAAACAGCTCCTCTCCTAACCGTGTCCTTAATCTCAGCTGCCTTTTTTTCCCAGTATCCCTCACTTTTCATGTAGTCTGCAGTGGAGACTGAAAGGAACGCATGCGAGAGATGTAAAATCAGTTGTACAACAGGCACCGCTTCTGGACCAGCTTCTCAGCAGGGGTTAATCAATATAATTCTCCTGAAATCACTAGATTTACACCAGCAGACGATCTGGCTTTGAATCTTCACCCCAGGTGATTAAAAAATACTCAGCTAAAAAGTCTGGCATGGAGGGAAGTTACAGGGGCAGAAAGCAGCCATGAGATTGCATTTGCCAATTGTAGGAGGTCAATGGGACCCATAAAGTGAGCAGAGCTCACTAAGAGAGAGGTTTGGCCAAGGTAGCAGGAAGATGCACCGAATTCAGGCAGTGCCTCAGCAACCTTTAGCTTGAGGCCTCCTATATAGCCCCTGCTGCAAACCAACATCACCCATTCGCCTGGAGAAAAACATGGCCTGTGTGCCTTGGGAGGACTCTTACCTGAAGCATGGATGTGGATTTGTGTCTCCCTTTAACACTTTAGCTTCACTGAATTTGATCCCAGCAGCTTTTCTTTCCAATTCCATTTTCTAGGGTATTTTCAAATATTTTCTCTAGATAGCTGGATAACTGAGGATGTGCAGGCCTCAGGTTGATGTAATTTGAGAAGCTTTTATATTCAAAAGATGTAAAAATAATCCCCCACAGGACTTGATTTTCCTTCCACAGCATGCCACTATATCAAACTGCTTCTGCTTTGGCTTATTATTATTCTAAAGTAACACTTATGGAATTACTGTACTCTAAAATATGATAAGCTTGCTTGGCAGCCTTAGGAGGGACCAGAGATTGAATGGGGGAAGGTGTTGGACCGGGACTTAGGACACCTGAGTGCTATGCTAGACTTGCTTAAGTCATTTGCTGTGTGATTTAAGGCAGGTCACTTTCCCACTCTGTGCTTTTGTTTTCTCCTCCCACCCTTTGTCTGCCTTGTCCATTTAGGTTGTAAGCTCTTCAGGGCAGAAACTGTCTCGCTGGTTTTGCACAGGGAGGCCGCGGTCTCAGCTGGGCCCTGTTGGCCTAATGACAATATAAATACATAGTACTAGTGAATGGAGCCCTATCTCTAAAGGTGGTCATTTCAGAACAGCGTTGAAGCACTTGGTAGGACTTCACACATTAGCATTCACTGCCACTTCCTCTCTGTACCTGCTCTGTGAATTAGGACTTCAGTATGCAAGGCTACAGATCCAGTGTTATTCATAAGCACTTATCTGAAACAAGATTTTTAGTGAAAATGAGGTGTTCGTCAGGTTGCAGTGTGCTGTACTGAATGAAGAAAAACCAACCAATAGCATTCAACAAGATGGAAAACAGGTGTCGCATTGCATCAGAATGTGAAGGGAACACTTTGGAAAGTAACACAGCCTACATACCAGGACAGCCACATGTCCGTTCACTGGAACAACTGTGTGGTACGGGTACTGCTGCTCAGTGAGAGCAAATGTGACAGAATCAATGGTTACTACGTTAGCTATCCAATTCAAAAAATATCCTTATTTCTATCACGTAAGCCCTATATTAATATTCTCCAAGCATGCTAATAGTTGTCAGGGTATGTCATGACCGGGACGTGGGCGATCTGATCTAGTGGTCAGAGCAGGAGTCATACCAAGTCAGATACAAGGAGGTTAAAGTCTGAGACAGGTCAGAGGGCGAACCAAGAGTCGAGTGTCAGGAGGCAGGAAGGGTCAGGTTGCCAGGAAGTCAGGCTAATGGAGAGGGAACAGGAAGCACAAGGCACACAGTCCAGAGCATGGATAACTTTATGTTCTTGTCCTGGATTTAAATAGGGGCTGTGGACCAATCAGAACCCCCAGCATTATGCCAATCAGCTCCCAGGCTGAAGTCTTCTATCTGAGTTCAGCTCCTATTCTGACACCATTTAGCAGATCCGTGAGAGGCAGATTGAATCCTTTTAGCTCCACAGATCCCTGTGGACCACGGCTCAAGAAAGGACATTAATGTTTTTCACTGCCCCTTGGTAAGGCCATAAAATAAATGAATTATAATGGAGCAGGTTTCCCCTCCATAGAATATCAGGTTGGAAGGGACCTCAGGAGGCCATCTAGTCCCATTCCCTGTTCAAAGCAAGACTAATCCCCAGACAGATTTTTGCCCCAGATCCCTAAATGGCCCCCTCAAGGATTGAACTCACAACCTGGGGTTTAGCAGGCCAATGCTCAAACCACTGAGCTATCCCTACCCCCAACTTATATGCCTCTTACACTTAGCAGCACCTCAAACCACAAGATATCACATTTACTTCAACAGAACCACTGATGGAGTAAGGTGATAGTCACTTTGAGTAACAATATCAGAATCTGGCCCAAAATAATGACACTTTGTTTTGTGGCCTTACCTAGTGGCTGCAGACCCTGTAGGAGTATAAGCCTTTAGAGAGTATTTTGCTCTTCTTGCATGTGTTACACACACAAAAAGGTATGACTTCTACTCAAGCCTTAATGGGTTCAAGTGACAGCAAGCAAAGAGCTTCCACCAACTCGCTAGGAAGGATATTTGGCCTCTTGGTCCGCTGCTAGTCACTGTTCAAGATTTCAAGTTCTGATGCAACATGGCACCTGTTTTTCATCTTGCTGAATTTGAATAATTTATTTCACATTGTTAGGTACAACATGTTGTAACCTTAAGGACTTGCAGACAGATTTTAAAGGTATTTTGGCACTTACACTTCCACTAAAATAAATAGGAACAAAGCACGTAAACACCTTTGAAAACTGCGGCCTCTGTAATTTTACTAAAAAGCTTGTGTCATAAACAGATAAGTAAGGGTTACTAGAGCAGGATTACTTCATGTCTCTTTTGCCTGTAAAGGGTTAACAAGTTCAGTGAGCCTAGCTGTTACCTGACCAGAGGACCAATCAGGGGACAGGATACTTTCAAATCTTGAGGGAGGGAAGTTTTTGTGTGTGCTGTTAGATTTTGGTTCTTGTTCACTCTGGGGGCTCAAAGGGACCAGACGTGCAACCAGGTTTCTCTCCAATCTCTTTGATACAGTCTCTTATATGTCCAGAATAGTAAGTACTAGGTAGATAAAGTGAGTTAGGCTTATGTTGTTTTCTTTATTTGAAAATGTGTATTTTCCTGGAAGGAGTTCAAATGTGTATTTTGCTGAAAGGATTTTAATTTGTACTTGTATACTTAGGCTGGGAGGGTATTCCCAGTGTCTATAGCTGAAAGACCCTGTAACATATTCCATCTTAAATTTACAAAGATAATTCTTACTATTTTTTCTTTCTTTAATTAAAAGCTTTTCTTGTTTAAGAATCTGATTGTTTTTTTATTCTGGTGAGACCCCAGGAGACTGGGTCTGGATTCACCAGGGAATTGGTGGGGAGAAAGGAGGGAAGGGGGAGAGAAAGGTTAATTTCTCGCTGTGTTAGGATTACTTTCTCTCTCAGGGAGAGTCTGGGAGGGGGAGAGAGAAGGAGGGGGGAAGGTGAATTTTCCTCTCTGTTTTAAGATTCAAGGAATTTGAATCACAGTGATCTTCCAGGGTAACCCTGGGAGGGGAAGTCTGGGAGAGGCAACGGTGAGGGAAAGGGTTTACTTTCCTTGTGTTAAGATCCAGAGGGACTGGGTCTTGGGGTTCCCCGGGCAAGGTTTTGGGGGGACCAGAGTGTACCAGGCACTGGAATTCCTGGTTGGTGGCAGCGCTACAAGTACTAAGCTGGTAATTGAGCTTAGAGGAATTCATGCTGGTCCCCATCTTTTGGACACTAAGGTTCAGAGTGGGGAATTATACCATGACAGCTTGTATGAAATGAGCACTTATAAAAAAGACACTAAGTGCCTAAGAGCCAGATCTCTAAAGATATTTAGGTGTTTAAAGATGCAGATATTTCACCTAGTGGGATTTTCAAAGTTAAGCGTTGAGAGTTAAGTGCCTAGGCACTTTTCAAAATCCCACTAAACACCTATTTGCATTTTAGGTCCCTACAAACTTTTGAAAAATTGGTCCCTCGGTCCATTTCTGGAATGACCAATCCTAACATTTCAAGCCCTGTGAACATTTATTCCATCATACTTCTCAGGCAGACCAAAAATGGATTTGAAGAGCAAATAGCTAAAGACTCAGAAAGTTTAACAGCAACAAAATGTTTAGGTACATCAGAAGTAGGAAGCCTGCCAAACAATCAGTGAGGCTACTGGATGATCCAAGTGCTAAAGGAACACTCAAGGAAGATAAGGCTACTGCAGAGAAGCTATATGAATTATTTGCATCGGTCTTCACTGCAGAGGATATGTGGGAGATTCCAACACCTGAGCCATTCTTTTTAGGTGACAAATCTGAGGGACTGTCCCCGATTGAGGTGTCAACAGAGGATGTTTCAGAACAAATTCATAAACCAAAGAGTAATAAGTTACCAGGACCAGATGGTATTCACCCAAGAGTTCTGACGTAACTCAAATATGAAATTGCAGAATTACTATCTGTGGTATGTAACCTATTATCTAAAGCAACTTCTGTACCAGATGACTCGAGGATAGCTAATGTGACACCAATTTTTTAAAAAGGCTCCAGAGGTGATCCTGGCAATTACAGGCCAGTAAGCCTAACTTCAGCACCAGGCAAATTGGTTGAAACTATATTAAGGAACAAAATTATCAGACTTAGATAAACATGATTGTTGGGGAAGAGTCATCCTGGCTTTTGTAAATGGAAATCATGCCTCAGCAATCTATTAGAATTCATTGAGGGGTTAAGCAAATGTGAACAAGGGTGACCCACTGGATATAGCGTACTTGGACTTTCAGAAAGCCTTTGACAAGGTTCCACACCCAAGGCTCTTAAGCAAAGTAAGCAATCATGGGATAAGAGTAATCAGTAACTGGTTAAAAATAGAAAACAAAGGGTAGGAATAAATGGTCAGTTTTCAGAATGAAGTTGGCTAAATATCAGTGTCCCTCAGGGATTTGCACTAGGACCAGTCTTTTCAACATATTTATAAATGATCTGGAGGATAGGTCCATCAATGGCTATTAGCCAAGACTGTCAGGATTTCAACCTGGAGTGTCCCTAGCCTCTGTTTGCCAAAAGCTGAGAATGGGTGACCTGGGACAAATCACTTGATGATTACCTGTTCTGTTCATTCGTTCTGAATCACCTGGCATTGGCCACTGTTGGAAGACAGGATACTGGGCTAGATGGACCATTGGTCTTACCCAGTATGGCCATTTTTAGGTTCTCAGAGACTAATAAACCAGCCACTCTGGCTCACCTTGAGTGGTTCTTACTGTGTGAGTAGTGGTGGCAGACTTATTGTTTTGTTGCACTTCAGTTTCTTCAGTAAAGTCAATGACAGCTGAACCCTCAAGCCAATAGAATGTTTAGCAATTAGAACGCTGGGCTAAAAGGCAATGCTTCAGTTCCTATGTGAGACACCTGAACATCATTCATCTACTGTGTATCCCACAGAGCACTGGAGGAACTTTGTGTTTCTGTAGACTAGGAGGCTAGTATGCAGATAGCTTTGGCTACCGCCTAATGACCACATTTTATTTAGAATACATGAAGTTGCTGTGTTTCTGTCACTTTCATCTTTGGAATAAGAAGTTAAACTGCTGGAAAGAAAGTACCATTAGTCTACAATGATCTAATAATCAAAATGAAGTATACACCATCCATGCAAGCAAAGAAATTCAGCTAAGCTCTCATTCACCTGGAAGTGGAAAATACTTAATAACCACCCTATAGTCAACTTTCAAAGAAGATCACTGGAGACGTATTGACCTTGGCAACCAGGCCTAGTTCCATTCTAGCTTTTGCATCTACTTATAAGAAAATACAGAGAGCTGGAAATGAGCACCCAGGCAACATTAGTTAACTCTGAAGCAGAGCCTTCAGTATGAAACAGCCTGCATGATGCCAGATAGAGAAAGATAGTGGGAATAGTGCATATTGCAGTCATGGTAATTTGATTTTACATCATTCCCAAAAACAAACCCACCCCCAAAAATAAAGGCTCTCCCACCTCCTTCATCTCTGTTCTTGCTAGAGAAAACTGTCTTCAAAACGAGTCCCTGGAAAAATCATGGAGCAGGTCCTCAAGGAATCAATTCTGAAGCACTTAGAGAACAGGAAAGTGATCAGGAACAGTTAGCATGGATTCATCAAGGGCAAGTCATGCCTGACTAACCTAATTGCCTTCTATGAGGAGATAACTGGCTCTGTGGATGAGGGGAAAGCAGTGGATGTGTTATTGCTTGACTTTAGCAAAGCTTTTGACACTGTCTCCCATAGTATTCTTGCCAGCAAGTTAAAGAAGTATGGGATGGATGATTGGACTATAAGGTGGATAAAAAGCTGGCTAGATCGTCGGGCTCAATGGGTAGTGATCAATGGCTCCATGTCTAGTTGGAAGCCGGTTTCAAGTGGAGTGCCCCAAGGATCAGTCCTGGGGCCGGTTTTGTTCAATATCTTCATTAATGATCTGGAAGATGGCGTGGACTGCACTCTCAGCAAGTTTGCAGATGACACTAAACTTGGAAAAGTGGTAGATACGCTGGAGGGTAGGGATAGGATACAGAGGGACCTAGACAAATTAGAGGACTGGGACGAAAAAAACCTGAGGTTCAACAAGGACAAGTGCAGAGTCCTGCACTTAGGATGGAAGAATCCAATGCCCTGTTACAGACTAGGGACCGAATGACTAGGAAGCAGTTCTGCAGAAAAGGACCTAGGGGTTACAGTGGACGAGAAGCTGGATATGAGTCAACAGTGTGCCCTTGTTGCAAGAAGGCTAGTGGCATTTTGGGCTGTATAAGTAGAGGCACTGCCCACAGATCGAGGGATGTGATCATTCCCTTCTATTCGACATTGTGAGGCCTCATCTGGAGTACTGTGTCCAGTTTTGGGCCCCACACTAAGAGAAGGATGTGGAAAAATTGGGAAGAGTCCAGCGGAGGGCAACAAAAATGATTAGGGGGCTGGCGCACATGACTTATGAGGAGAGGCTGAGGGAACTGGGATTGTTTAGTCTGCAGAAGAGAAGGATGAGGGGGGATTTGATAGCTGCTTTCAACTACCTGAAAGGAGGTTCCAAAGAGGATGGATCTAGACTGTTCTCACTGGTACCCGATGACAGAACAAGGAGTAATGGTCTCAAGTTGCAGTGGGGGAGGTTTAGGTTGGATATTAGGAAAAACTTTTTCACTCAGAGAGTGGTGAAGCACTGGAATGGGTTACCTAGGGAGGTGGTGGAATCTCCTTTCTAAGAGGTTTTTAAGATCAGGCTTGACAAAGCCCTGGCTGGGATGATTTAGTTGGGAATTGGTCCTGCTTTGAGCAGGGGTTGGACTAGATGACCTCCTGAGGTCCCTTCCAACCCTGATATTCTATGATTCTATGAAAGGCAGACCTTAGAAGCCACCTCAGCCATCTGAGCAGGCATCTAGGAGAGGGGTTCTCAAAGTTTGAGAACCACTGATCTAGGAGGTCACTGAACATTCTTTGGGTTCTGTCACACCTGTCTGGATTTTTGGTAGCCTTCAGAAAGACACAATAAAGCTTGTGAACATGCCTAAAAAAGTGAGAGGGGTAAGAGACATTCCCATGCCCAGAAGGAGCCTGCAAACTGAACTGTGAGTTCTCCGTGGATATAGATTCTCAGAAGGTAAAGCATTTCACTCAGTTGTCTAGGAGAACCCATAGTTCGATGCAACAGCCTGTTTCAGCATTCACTCCACTGGCAACTTGGCTATTCTAAGGCAAACTGAATCTCTCTGTTTTCAGGATGCCAGCTGATTCCCATGATCATTAAAGGTGACAGATGAGTGGCACAGTAACACTGCTATTCTCCTGTGCTTGGGATCTATGCTACTCATTTATTCCATTTTTCGGACTAAGGGTAATCCCTCTGCTGTGCTCCAAAAGATCTTTTTCATTTTTCAACCCTAGCTCTAAGTGCCCTACTCAGAGGAACCCTAACCCTAGCTCCAGGTGCCCTATCCATAGGAACCCTAACCCTAACTTCAAGTGCCCTACCCATAGGAACTCTAACCTTAGTTCCAAGTGCCCTAAACATAGAATGTCTAACCCTAACTCCAAGTGCCCTACCCATAGGAACCCTAACTCTAGGACGGGAATCGCTACCCATAGGAACCCTAACTCTAGCTCCAAGTGTATTTCCCATAGGAACACTAACTCTGGGGTGGAAAACCCTACACATAGCAGCCCTAACCCTAGCTCCAAGTGCCCTACCCATAGGAACCCTAACCCTAGGGTGCGACTCCCTACCCATAGGAACCTTAACCCTAACTCCAAATGCCCTACCCATAGGAACCCTAACCCTAGATCCAAGTGCCCTACCCATAGGAACCCTAATCCAAGGGTGGAAATCTCTATACACAGGAACCCTAACCCTAGGGTGGCAATCCATACCCTTAGGAACCCAAACCTTAGCTCCAAGTGCCCTACCCATAGTAACCCTAACCCTAGCTAAAAGTGCCCTACCGATAGGAACCCTAACCCTAGCTCAAAGTGCCCTACTCATAGGAACCCTAACCCTAGTTCGAAGTTCCCTACCCATAGGAACTCTAAACCTAGCTAAAAGTGCCCTACCCATAGGAACCCTAACCCCAGCTCCAAGTGCTCTGCCCATAGGAAACCTGACACTAGGGCGGGAATACCTATCCATAGGACCCTTAACCCTAGCTCCAAATGCAATACCCATAGGAACCGTAACCCTAGCTCCAAGTGCCTTAATCAGAGGAACCCTAACCCTAGCTTCAAGTAACCTAGACATAGGAACCCTAACCATAGCTTCAAGTGCTCTATCCATAGGTACCTTAAAACTAGTTCCAAATGACCAACCCATAGTAATCCTAATACGAGAGTGGGAATTCCTAAGCATAGGAATCCTATACCTAGTTCCAAGTTCCCCAAGCAGAGGAACTCTAACCCTAGCTCCAAGTGCACTATCCATAAGAACCATCGCCCTAGGAAGGAAATCCCAATCCATAGGAAACCTAACCCTCGCTCCAAGAGCCCTACAAATAGGAACTCAAACCCTCGCTCCAAGAGCCCTACAAATAGGAACTCAGACACTAGCTTCAAGTGCCCTACCCATAGGAACGCTAACCCTGGCTGCAAGTGCACAACTAATAGGAACCCTAACCCTAGGGTGTGAATCCCTACTCATAGGAAACTTAACCCTTGTTCCAAAAGATCTACCAATAGGAACACTAATCCTAGAGCAGGAATCCCTGCCCATAGGAACCCTAAACCTTGCTCCAAGTGCACTAAGCAGAGGAACTCTAACCATAGCTCCAAGTGCCCTACCCATATGAACCCTAACTCTAGCTAAAAGTGCCCTACTCACAGGACCCTAACCGTAGCTCCAAGTGCTCTACCATAGGTACCTTATACCTAGTTCCAAATGACCAACCCATAGTAATCCTAATACTAGGGTGGGAATTCCTATCCATAGGAACCTTAAACCTAGCTCCATGAGCCCTAAGGAGAGGAACTCTAACCCTAGCTTCACGTGCCCTACCCATAGGAACCCTGAACCTAGCTCAAAGTGCCCTACTCATAGGAACCTTAACCCTAGGGCAGGCGTCCCAACCCATAGGAACAGTAACCCTAGCTATAACTCCCCTACCCATACAAACCCTAACCCTAGCTCCAAGTGCCCTACCAAGAGAAACCTTAACTCTAGCTCCAAGTGCCCACACATAGGAACTCTAACCCTATCTCCAAGTGCCCTACCCGTAGGAAAACGAACCACAGATCCAAGTGCTGTATCCATAGGAACCCTAATCCTAGGGAGGGAATCTCTACACATAGGAACCTTAACCCTAGCTGCAAGTGCCCTACCCATAGGAACCTGAACCCTAGGGACAGAATAGCTACCCTAGGAAATGTAACCCTAGCTCCAAGAGCCCTACAAATAGGAACTCTAACCCTAGCTTCAAGTGCCCTACCCATAGGAAGTCTAACCCTAGCTCTAAGTGCCCTACCAATAGGAACTCTAACCCTAGCTTCAAGTGCCCTACCCATAGGAACCCTAATCCTAGGGTGGAAATCTCTATACACAGGAACCCTAACCCTAGGGTGGCAATCCATACCTTTAGGAACCCAAACCTTAGCTCCAAGTGCCCTACCCATAGTAACCCTAACCCTAGCTAAAAGTGCCCTACCGATAGGAACCCTAACCCTAGCTCAAAGTGCCCTACTCATAGGAACCCTAACCCTAGTTCGAAGTTCCCTACCCATAGGAACTCTAAACCTAGCTAAAAGTGCCCTACCCATAGGAACCCTAACCCCAGCTCCAAGTGCTCTGCCCATAGGAAACCTGACACTAGGGCGGGAATACCTATCCATAGGACCCTTAACCCTAGCACCAAATGCAATACCCATAGGAACTGTAACCCTAGCTCCAAGTGCCTTAATCAGAGGAACCCTAACCCTAGCTTCAAGTAACCTAGACATAGGAACCCTAACCATAGCTTCAAGTGCTCTATCCATAGGTACCTTAAAACTAGTTCCAAATGACCAACCCATAGTAATCCTAATACGAGAGTGGGAATTCCTAAGCATAGGAATCCTATACCTAGTTCCAAGTTCCCCAAGCAGAGGAACTCTAACCCTAGCTCCAAGTGCACTATCCATAAGAACCATCGCCCTAGGAAGGAAATCCCAATCCATAGGAAACCTAACCCTCGCTCCAAGAGCCCTACAAATAGGAACTCAAACCCTCGCTCCAAGAGCCCTACAAATAGGAACTCAGACACTAGCTTCAAGTGCCCTACCCATAGGAACGCTAACCCTGGCTGCAAGTGCACAACTAATAGGAACCCTAACCCTAGGGTGTGAATCCCTACTCATAGGAAACTTAACCCTTGTTCCAAAAGATCTACCAATAGGAACACTAATCCTAGAGCAGGAATCCCTGCCCATAAGAACCCTAAACCTTGCTCCAAGTGCACTAAGCAGAGGAACTCTAACCATAGCTCCAAGTGCCCTACCCATATGAACCCTAACTCTAGCTAAAAGTGCCCTACTCACAGGACCCTAACCGTAGCTCCAAGTGCTCTAACATAGGTACCTTATACCTAGTTCCAAATGACCAACCCATAGTAACCCTAGGGCAGGCATCCCGACCCATAGGAACAGTAACCCTAGCTATAATTCCCCTACCCATAGAACCTTAACCCTATCTCCAAGTGCCCTACCCGTAGGAAAACGAACCACAGCTCCAAGTGCTCTATCCATAGGAACCCTACTCCTAGGGAGGGAATCTCTACACATAGGAACCTTAACCCTAGCTGCAAGTGCCCTACCCATAGGAACCTGAACCCTAGGGACAGAATAGCTACCCTAGGAAATGTAACCCTAGCTCCAAGAGCCCTACAAATAGGAACTCTAACCCTAGCTTCAAGTGCCCTACCCATAGGAAGTCTAACCCTAGCTCTAAGTGCCCTACCCATAGGAACTCTAACCCTAGCTTCAAGTGCCCTACCCATAGGAAGTCTAACCCTAGCTCTAAGTGCCCTACCCATAGGAACTCTAACCCTGGCTACAAGCGCACGACCCATAGGAACCCTAACCCTAGGGCGTAAATCCCTACCCATAGGAACTTTAAACCTAGCTCCAGGTGCCTATCCATAGGAACCCTAACCCTAGCTCCAAGTCCACTAGCCATATGAACCTTAGCCCTAGCTTCAAGTGCCCTACTCATAGAACCCTAACATTAGGGCAGGAATCCCTATCCATAAGAACCCTAAACCTAGCTTGAAGTTCCCTCCCCATAAGAACTCTAACCCCAGCTAAAAGTGCCCTACCCATAGGAACCTTAACCCTAGCTCCAAGTGCTCTACCCATAGGAACTGTAACCGTAGCTCCAAGTGCTCTACCCATAGGAACTGTAACGGTAGCTCCAAGTGCTCTACCCATAGGAACTGTAACGGTAGCTCCAAGTGCTCTACCCATAGGAACTGTAACGGTAGCTCCAAGTGCTCTACCCATAGGACCTTAACTCTAGTTCCAAATTCCTACCCATAGGAACCCTAATCCTAGGGTGGGAATCCCTACCCATAGGAACCCTAAACCTAGCTCCAAGTGCCCTAAGAAGAGGAATTCTAACCCTAGCTCCAAGTGCTCTACCCATATGAACCCTAACTTTAGCTCAAAGTGCCCTAATCACAGGAATTCTAACCCTAGCTCCAAGTGCCCTACCCATAGGAATCCTAACCCTAGCTGCAAGTGCACTACCCTTAGGAACTCTCACCCTAGGGAGGGAATCTCTACCCATAGGAACCTTAACCCTAGCTCCAAATGCCCTACCCATAGGAACCTTAACCCTAGTTCCAAGTGACCTACCCATAGGAACCTTAATCCTAGCTCGAAGTGCCCTACCCATAGGAACCTTAACCCTAGTTCCAAGTGACCTATCCATAGGAATCTTAACCCTAGGGCAAGAATTTCCACCCACAGGAACCCTAACCCTAGCTCCAAGTGACCTACCCATAGGAACCCTAATCTTCGGGCTGGAATCCCTAGAATAGAAACCCTAAGTCTAGCTCCAAGTGCCATAATCATAGGAACATTAACCCTAGCTCCAAGAGCCCTACTCATAGGAAACCTAACTCTAGCTCCAAGTTCCATACCCATAAGAACCCTAATCCTACCTCCAAGTGACTTACCCATAGGAACTCTAACCCTAGATTCAAGCTCTCTAACCATAGGAGCCTTAACCCTAGCTCCAAGCGCTCTTCCCATACGAATCCTAATTCTAGGACCGGAATTTCTTCCCAGAGGATCCCTAAAACTGGTTGCAAGGGTTCTACCCATAGGAACCCTAACCCTAGGGCGGGAATCTCTAGCCATAGGAACCCTCGTCGTAATGTGGGAATTCCTACCCATCGGAACCCTAGCCCAAGCTCCAAGTGCCCTACCCATAGGAACTCTAACTCTAGCTCCAAGTACTCTACCCATAGAAACCTAAACCTGGGGTTGGAATCCCTACCCATAGGAACCCTAACCATAGCTCCAAGTGCACTACCCATAGGAACCCTAACCCTAGGGCGGGAATCCCTAGCCATAGGAACCCTCGTCGTAGTGTGGGAATTCCTACCCATAGGAACCCTAGCCCAAGCTCCAACTGCCCTACCCATAGGAACTCTAATTCTAGCTCCAAGTACTCTACCCATAGAAACCTAAACCTGGGGTTGGAATCCCTACCCATAGGAACTCTAACCATAGCTCCAAGTGCACTACCCATAGGAACCCTAACCCTAGGGTTGGAAACCCTATCCATAGGAACCTTAACACTAGCTCAAAGTTCCCTAATCATAGGAACCCTAATTCTAGCTCCAAGTGCCCTACACTTAGGAACTCTAACCCTAGCTCCAAGTGTACTAACCATAGTAACCTTAATTCTAATTCCAAGTGATCTATCCTTAGGAACCCTAACGCTAGCTCAAAGTGCCCTACGCAGAGGAACCCTAACCCTGTTTGCAAGAGCCCTACCCATAGGAACCCTAACCCTAGCTCCAAGTGCCCTATCCATAGGAAGCCTAACCCTAGCTCCAAGTGCCCTACCCATATTAACTCTGACCCGAGCTTCAAGGGCTCTACTCATAGGAACCCTAACCCATGCTCCAAGTACCCCAACCATAGGGACCTTAACCCTAGTTCCAAGTGCTCCTCCCAAAGGAACCCTAAACGTAATTCGAAGTGCCCTTCCCATAAGAACCCTAACCCTACGGCGGGAATCCCTACCCATAGGAACCAGAAACCCTAGCCCCAAGTGCTCTACACATAGGATCCCTAACCCTAGCTCCCAGTGCACTATCCATAGCAACCATAACTCTAGCTCAAAGTGCACTACTCATAGGAACCCTAAAACTAGGGAGGATTTCCTACCCATGAGAACTCTAACTCTACCTCTAAGTGCCCTGCCCATACGAACCGGAACCCTAGCTCCAAGTATCCTATCCATAGGAATCCTAACCCTAGGGCGGGAATCCCTACCCATAGGAACACTAAACCTCTCTCCAAGTGCCCTGCCTTTAGAACCCTAACCCTAGTTCCAAGCGCCCCTCCCAAACGAACATTAACCTAGTTCCAAGTGCCCTACCCATAGAAACCCTAACTCTAGCTCAAACTGCCCCACCCAAAAGGACCCTAACCCTAGGGATGAAATGCCTATCAATAGGAACCCTAACACTAGTTCCAAGTGCCCTACCCATAGGAAACCTAACCGTAGCTTCTAGTGCCCTATCAATAGGAGCCTTAACCCTAGCTCCATGTGCGCTGCCCATATGAACCCTAACACTAGGACGGGAATATCTACCCAGAGGAACCTTAACCCTGGTTGCAAGTGCCCTACCAATAGGAACCCTAACTCTAGGGCAGGAATCCCTACCCATAGGAACCTTAACCTTAGATCGAAGTGTCCTACCAATAGGAACCCTAACCCTAGCTCCAAGTGCTCTACCAATAGGAACGTTAACCCTAGCTCCAAGTGCGCTACACACAGTAACCCTAACCCTAACTCCAAGTGACCTATCCATTGGAACCCTAACCCTAGCTGAAAGTGACCTACTCATAGTAACCCTAACCCTAGGGTGGCAATCCCTATCCATAGGAACCCTAACCCTACCTCCAAGTGCCCTACCCATAGGAACTCTAAAATTGGGGCTGGAATCCCTACCCATAGAAACCTTAATTCGAGCTCTAAGTGCCATAATCATAGGAACCCTAACACTAGGGCGGGAATCCCTACCCATAGGAACTCTAACCATACCTCCGAGTGCCTTACCTATAGGAACCGGAACCCTAGCTCCAAGTGCCCTATCCATAGGAATCCTAACCCTAGGGCGGGAATCCCTACCCATAGGACCATTAACCCTCTCTACAAGTGCCCTACCTATAGAACCCTAACCCTAGTTCAAAGTGCCCTAACCATAGAAACTCTAATCCTAGCACCAAGTGCCCTACCAATAGGAACCCTAACCCTAGCTTCAAGTGCCTGACCCATAGGAACTCTAACTCTAGCTCCAAGTGCCCTACCGAGAGAAACCCTAACCCTAAGGTCCAAGTGCCCCACACATAAGAACCCTAACCCTATTTCCAAGTGCCCTACCAATTGGAAGCCTAACACTAGCTCCAGGTGCCCCACATATAGGAACCCTAAGCCTAGTTCCAAGTGTCCTACACATAGGAACCCTAACCCTAGCTCCAAATACCCTACCCAAAGGAACCCTAACCCTGGCTCGAAGTTTCCTACCCGGAGGAACCCTATCCCTAGTGCGGTAATCCCTACCCATAGGAACCCTAACCCTAGGGCGTGAATCCTTACCCATAGGAACCCTAATGCTAGCTCCAAGTGCCCTACCCATAGGAACCTTAACTCTCACTTCATGTGCCCAAACCTTAGGAACCCAAACCCTAGGGTGGGAATACCCACCATAGGATCCTTAACCCTAGATCCAAGTACCTTACTCATAGGAACTCTAACCCTAGCTCCAAGCACCCTACCCATAGGAACCCAAACCCTAGCTCCAACTACCCTACCCATAGGAACCCCAATTCTCGCTCCAAGTGCCCTACCTATAGTAACCCTAACCCTAGGGTGGGAATCCCTATCCATAGGAAACCTAACCCTAGCTCCAAGTGCCCTACCCATAGGATCCCTAAACCTAGCTCCAAGTGCCCTATTCATAGGAACCTTAAATCTAGGATGGGAAAGCCTACCCATAGGAACCCTGACCCTAGCTCCAAGTGCCCTACCCATAGGAACCCTAACTCTGGGGCTGAAATCTCTATCCATAATAACTCTAACCCTAGCTACAACTATCTTACCTATAGGAACTCTAACCCTCAACGGGAAACCCTACACATAGGAACCCTAAGCCTAGCTCCAAGTGCCCTACCTATGGGAACCCTAACTCTAGCTTCAAATGCTCTACCCATAGGAATCCTAACCCTAGCTCCAAGTGCCCTACCCATAGGAACCCTAACCCTAGGGTGGGAATTCCTACCCATAGGAACCCTAACCCTAGGAAGGTAATGCCCACCCACCCTTACCGTAGGTATGGAATCTCTACCCATGGGAATTCTAACCCTAGCTCCAAGTGCCCTACCCAGAGTATCCCAAACCCTAGGGAGGAAATCCCTATCCATAGGAACCCTAACCCTAGCTCGAAGTGTCCTACCCATAGGAACTGTAACTCTAGCTCTAAGTGCCGTACACATGGGAAATCTCACCCTAGTTCCAAGTGCCCTACCATAGGAACCCCAACCTTTGGGAGGGAATCCCTATCTATAGGAACTCTAACCCTAGCTCCAAGTGCCCTACCCATAGTCACCCTAATCCTAGGGCGGGAATCCCTACTCATAGACTCGTAGACTTGTAGACTATAGGACTGGAAGGGACCTCGAGAAGTCATCAAGTCCAGTCCCCTGCCCTCATGGCAGGACCAAATACTGTCTAGACCATCCCTAATAGACATTTATCTAACCTATCCTTACATATCTCCAGAGATGGAGATTCCACAACTTCCCTAGGCAATCTATTCCAGTGTTTAACTACACTGACAGTTAGGAACTTTTTCCTAATGTCCAACCTAAATCTCCCTTGCTGCAGTTTAAGCCCGTTGCTTCTTGTTCTATCACTGGAGGCTAAGGTGAACAAGTTTTCTCCCTTCTCCTGATGACACCCTTTTAGATACCTGAAAACTGCTATCATGTCCCCTCTCAGTCTTCTCTTTTCCAAACTAAACAAACCCAATTGTTTCAGCCTTCCTTCATAGGTCATGTTCTCAAGACCTTTAATCATTCTTGTTGCTCTTCTCTGGACCCTCTCCAATTTCTCCACATTTTTCTTGAAATGCGGTGCCCAGAACTGGACACAATACTCCAGTTGAAGCCTAACCAGCGCAGAGTAAAGCGGAAGAATGACTTCTCGTGTCTTGTTTACAACACACCTGTTAATGCATCCCAGAATCACGTTTGCTTTTTTTGTAACAGTATCACACTTGTGGCCCACTATGCTTGTGGTCCACTGTGACCCCTAGATCTCTTTCTGCCATACTCCTTCCTAGACAGTCTCTTCCCATTCTGTATGTGTGAAACTGACTGTTCCTTCCTAAGTGGAGCACTTTGCATTAATCTTTATTGAACTTCATCCTGTTTACCTCAGACCATTTCTCCAATTTGTCCAGATCATTTTGAATTTTGACCCAAAATACTCATACTCATATGAACCCAAAACCTAGCTCCAATTGCCCTACCTATAGGAACCCTAACCATAGCTCCAAGTGTCCTACCCATAGAAACCCTTACCGCAGGGAGGGAATCCCTAACCATTGGAACCCTAACCCTAGCTCCAAGTGCTCTACCCATACTAACCATAACTCTAGTTCCAACTGCCATAACCATAGGAACTCTAACCCGAGCTCCTAGTGCCCTATCCATAGGAACTCTAACCCTAGCTCCAAGTGCCCTACCATAGCAATCCTAAACCTAGGGCTGGAATCACTACCCTAAGGAACCCTATTCCTAGCCCCAAGTGCCCTAGCTATTGGAACCCTAACCCTAGCTCCAAGTGCCCTACCCATAGGAACCCTAACCCTAGCTCCAAGTGCCCTAGAGTGCCAAGTGCCATAGAAGCCCTAACCGTAGGGCAGGAATCCCTACCCATAGGAACACAAACTCTAAATCCAAGTGCCCTAGAGTTAGGGTTCCTATGGGTAGGCCAATTGGAGCTAGGTTTAGGGTTCCTATGGTTAGGGCACTTGGAGCAAGGGTCAGAGTTCCTATGGGTAGGGCACTTGGAGCTAGGGTTAGGGTTCCTATGGATATTGATTCCTGCTCTAGGGTTAGGTTTCGAATGGTAAGGATTGCTGTCCGTGTGGTTGAAGTTTCTATGGGTAGGACACTTGGAGCTAAGGTTAGGGTTCCTGTGGGTAGGGCACATTTAGCAAGGGTTACCGTTCCCATAGGTAGGGATTCTCGACCTAGGGTTAGGGTTCTATGGGTAGGGCACTTCAAGTTAGGGTTAGTGTCACTATGGGTAGGGATTCCCTGCCTAGGGTTAGGGTTTCTATAGGTATGTCACTTGGAGCTAGGGTTAGGGTTTCTATGAATAGCGCACTTTTAGCTATGGTTAGAGTTTTTATGGATAGGGATTCCCTCCATAGGTTTCAGGTTTCGATGGGGAGGGCACTTGGAGCTAAGGTTAGGGTTCCCATGGGTAGGGAACTTGCAGCTAGGGTTAGTGATCCCATGGGTAGGGAATCCCTCCCTACGGTTAGGGTTCCTATGTGTAGGGATTCCCTCCCTAGGGTTAGGGTTCCTATGGGTAGGGCACTTAGAGCTAGGGTTAGGGTTCCCATGGGTAGGGATTCCCGCCATAGGGTTAAGGTTCCTATCGGGAGGGATTTCCGCACTAGTGTTAGGGTTCCCATAGGTAGGGCACTTGGAGCTAGGTTTAGGATTACTTTGACTAGGGCACTTGGAGCTAGATTTAGTGTTCCTGTGGGTAGGGTTCTTGGAGTTAGGGTTAAGGTTCCTTTGGGTAGAGTACGTGGAGCTAGGGTCTGGGTTCCAATGGGTAGGGATTCTTGCCCTAGGGTTGGTTTCCTTTGGGTAGGGCACTTGGATCTAGGGTTAGGGTTTCTATGGGTAGGGATTCGCTCCCTAGGGTTCTGTGTCCTATGTGTAGGTCACTTAGAGCTAGGGTTAGGGTTCCTCTTGATAGGGCATTTTGAGCTAGGGTTAAGGTTCCTATGGGCAGGGCACTTGGAGCCAGAGTTAGGGTTCATATGGATAGGTATTCTCGTCCTAGGGTTTGGGTTCTATGTGAAGGGCACTTGGAGCTAGGGTTAGGTTTCTAATGGGAAAGGCACCTGTAGCTAGGGTTAGGGTTCCAATGGGTAGGGCACTTCGAGCTAGGGTTAAGGTTCCTATGGGTAGGTACTTGTAGCCAGGGTTTGGGTTACTATGGGTAGGGCACATGAATCTAGGGTTAAGGTTCCTATTGCTAGGGAACTTGAAGCTCGGATTAGGACTCCTATGGGTAGGGATTCCTGGCCTAGAGTTAGGGTTCCTATGGGTGGGAACTTGGAGCTAGGGTTAGAGTTCCTATGGCTAGGGCACTTGGAGCTAGGGTTAGGGTTTCTATGGGTAGGGTACTTGGAGTTAGGGTTAAGGTTCCTATGGGTAGGGTACTTGTAGCCAGGGTTTGGATTACTATGGGTAGGGCACTTGAATCTAGGGTTAGGGTTCCTATCGCTAGTGAACTTGAAACTAGGGTTAGGGTTCCTATGGGTAGGTATTCCCGGCCTACGGTTAGAGTTTGTATAGGTAGGGCACTTGGAGCTAGGGTTAGGGTTCCAATGGATAGGGATTCACGCCCTAGGGTTAGGGTTCCAATGGGTAGGGATTCCCACAGAAGGTTAGGGTTCCACTGATTAGGGCATTTGGAGCTAGGGTTAGGGTTCCTATGGTTAGGGCACCTATGGTTAGGATAGGGATAGCACTTAGAGCTAGGCTTGGGGTTCCTATGGTTAGGGCACTGGAAGCTAGGGTTCGGGTTCCTATGGGTAGGGATTTACGCCCTAGGGTTAGGGTTCCAATGGGTAGGGATTCCCACAGAAGGTTAGGGTTCCACTGATTAGGGCATTTGGAGCTAGGGTTAGGGGTTCCTATGGGTAGAGAACTTGGAGCCACAGTTAGGGTTCCTATCAATACGGATTCCCGCCCTAGGGTTAGGGTTGCTATGGATAGGGCAGTTGGAGCTAGGGTTATGGTTCCTATGGGTAGGGTACTTGGAGCTAGGGTTAGGGATCCTATCGGTAGGGATTCCTGCCCAAGGGTAGGCTTCCTATGGGTAGGACACTTGGAGCTATGGTTAGGCTTCCAATGGGTAGGGCACTCTGAGCTAGGGTTAGGGTTCCAATTAGTAGGGATTTCCGCACTAGTGTTAGGGCTCCTATGGGTAGGTCACTTGGATCTAGGTTAGGGTTCCTATGTGTAGGGCACTTGGAGCTAGAGTTAGGGTTCCTAGGGGTAGGACAGTTGGAGCTAGGTTTAGGCTCCTATGAGTAGGGTACTTCGATCGAGGGTTATGGCTCCTATAGGTAGGGATTTCCGCCCTAGGGTTAGGGTTCCTATGGGTAGGGCACTTGGAGCTAGGGTTAGGGTTCCAAAGGGTAGGTTACTTGGAGCTAGGGTTAGGGTTCCTCTGGGTAGGATAGTTGGAGCTGGGGTTAGGGTTCCTATGGGTAGGGATTCCCACCCTAGGGTTAGGGTTCCTATGGGTAGGGCAGTTGGAGCTAGGTTTAGGGCTCCTATGGGTAGGGCACTTGGAGCTAGGGTTAGGGTTCCTCTGGGTAGGATAGTTGGAGCTGGGGTTAAGGTTCCTATGGGTAGGGATTCCTGCCCTAGTGTTAAGGTTCCTATGTGTAGGGTACTTGGAGCTAGGGTTAGGGTTCCAAAAGGTAGGGAATTTGGAGCTAGAGTTAGGGTTCCTATGGATAAGGCACTTGGAGCTACGGTTAGGGTTCCTAGGTTTAGGGCACTTGGAGCTAGGTTAGGGTTCCTATAGGTAGGGCACATGGAGCTAGGGTTAAGGTTCCTATGGGTAGGGCAGTTGGAGCTAGGGTTAGGGTTCCAATATGTAGGGCTCTTGTAGCTAGGGTTAGGGTTCCTAGCAGTTGTCCATACTCTGCCTTTAAATGATGGACAGCCTTTTCTAAAGCCAGAAGGGACCATCTACCTCAGACCTCCTGCACATCACAAGCCACTAATCTCCATCCAGTTATCACTGTATTTAACCTAATAACCGAGATTAGACTGAACTATTTTATGCCACAGGCTGAGAATAGGAATAATTGAGATGCATCAATGGTAGAGAATTGATTTGGTGAGACACACCCAGCTCACGTAAGAGATGCAAGGAAAGGTGTCTGGGAATTTCCATTGGGGAGTGCCATCTGATGTAGCTATAATGCTATGCAACATTTGCATGTGATAGGGGTCAGAACATCCCACATACTATTTCTTCTCTTCTGTGATACCTTAATGTTGATTACACACTCAGGGCTTGCTTGCACTTGACCTTTGTCCACATGTGCTGATGGTGACTCTTTCCCCGCCCAGTGAACCTTCTGCTCAAAAGCCAGGCACAATCAGAAACTTTGAGCTCAAGAAAGCATCTAAACGCTCAGCGATTTATCCATCAGTGTTTTTTTGCCACACTAGCATTGTGCAGTAGCATTCAACATGTGTGGAAACCTTCCCAACTAAACAAGCCATCTCATCACTACGTACCAAAGAAAAGCACTGGTAAGCTAGCACCAGCAGAATGGAGAACATGCCCATGAAATAGGTATCAGTCTCCTGCTCTCAGTCCTCTTGCAAACCAATAGTGATCCCCACACGGAAAGCAAGGCAGGCAAAATAAAGGGAGATTCACATTAAGCAACTAAGAGGAGGCAAATCCAATTAAGCTGTGATTACAAAGAAGTAAAAGGACAACTATGTCTAGCAAGCAATATGCCCCTTCAAGAAAAACAGCTGCTCATAACAGTTTCCCTTGCGAGGAGCCAAGCAGATGACCCTGATGCTGTAACACGAGGCCAAATTAAAATTAACCATATGCCAGTGTGATATGGAGAATGATGGATTAATTAAACTTTGCTTCTTCTCCTCATTAATAGGCCACCTTTCGTTCCGGGGAATTTCCCTCCCTCTTCCTCATGGTTCATCTGTTAATATTACGCATTTGGTCTACTCTTCCTTGGAGTGCTGGAGAGCCTAATCGCTCAGTTTTAAGTCCCTGTAATGCCTCACCTCCTTCTCTCAACACACACACACATGAAAAGCTTTAGGCTACAATTTTCAAACAAAGTACCTGAATCCACACACAATCCCATCAATAAGGGGCCTCAATTTTGAATGAATTCCTTTCAGAAGTGCTGAGTGTCTGGCAGCAGCCTCTGCCACTGATCACTGCCGTTCTGCTTCAGCTCCAGCATGGAATCAGCCTGTCCCGACATAGCTATTACAAGCAGCAAAGAGTCTTGTGGCACCTTATAGACTAACAGACATTTTGGAGCATGAGCTTTCGTGGGTGAATACCCATTTCGTCGGATGCATGTAGTGGAAATTTCCAGGGGCAGGTATATATAAGCAAGCAAGAAGCAGGCTAGAGATAACGAGGTTAGTTCAATCAGGGAGGATGAGGCCCTCTTCTAGCAGTTGAGGTGTGAAAACCAAGAGAGGAGAAACTGGTTTTGTAGTTGGCAAACCATTCACAGTCTTTGTTTAATCCTGAGCTGATGGTGTCAAATTTGCAGATGAACTGAAGCTCAGCAGTTTCTCTTTGAAGTCTGGTCCTGAAGATTTTTTGCTGCAGGATGGCCACCTTAAGATCTGCTATTGTGTGGCCAGGGAGGTTGAAGAGTTCTACAGGTTTTTGTATATTGCCATTCCTAATATCTGATTTGTGTCCATTTATCCTTTTCCGTAGAGACTGTCCAGTTTGCTATTACAGAGTAATAGAATTGGTCTCAGTAAGTCCATTAATGGCTATTAGCCAGGATGGGTAAGGAAGGGTGTCCCTAGCCTCTGTTTGTCAGAGAGTGGAGATGGACGGCAGGAGAGATATCACTTGATCATTACGTGTTAGGTTCACTCCCTCTGGGGGCACCTGGCATTGGCCGCTGTTGGTAGACAGGATACTAGGATGGATGGACCTTTGGTCTGACCCAGTATGGCCATTCTTATGTTCTTAATATACACTGCACAACCAGGCAGTAGTGTAGCATATGAAAAGAAAGGCAGGTTATCTTTATGCGTATGGTACTAAGTAAGGGTTTTGCCATAAATAACCACCAATAATCAAGAGAGTGGGGAGCAGGTGAAAAAGAGAGAGAGCTGAGGAAGAGGATGACAAGAGAAAAACATATGCTCTCCCATCCTTGTGCTGAAACCACTTCTGGATATGCCCTTCAAATACCACATACCCAGTTATCGGCCCCAGCCTGCTGTACATCTTCTGCTGCATTAGCATCATGGATGCTGCCATATCTAAACATACCTCTACATATTTTTGGCTATTTGTCTTCCTCGCTGACTCATCTACAGCTTTGATGCAACATGAAAACATTTATTAAATATTAATTACATGGTATTTCTTTGCATTATCTTCCCACATCTAGCACTAAGGCAAATTCACCCATTGTTAAGGTACCTGAAAATGCCAATGAAAAAGGATGAAATCTCTAGTCCTGGAAAAATGAGCAATCCTTGAAGAGGGCAAGAGGACTGCCTTTGTGTTCTGCTCCACATAAGGATACAGGCAGGAGGGCAAAGAAGGGCCTGTTTGAACCCTCAGATAGCTTTCCTTTCTGGCATACAAATGTAGGGCTGGATCTTGCATTGGACAACGCCGTTGGTGCTTCACTTTCATAAGCATAATATTCACTTGTTAAAACAAAAAGCAAACAAACTCCACAACAATGTTTTTGTTATGACTTCCCCCTGGTGTGACACACTGGGTATTGAATGTAGGCCCCCACAGTGCTAAAGCTGCTACAACTTGAGCTAAGAGTCAGGACTTGTTAACAGCTGCTATAGCAGACTCCTATCCTCTGCAGATTGGGCAGCAAGGATGATCTGTAACATGCACTCATGTGGGTGTTACTAACATTTTCTGTTCTTTTGTGGAAAAGTTACTTTTAAATAATTGTACAAGTAGTTAGCACCTGATTCAGAGTCAGTCACACACACACACTCAAGTCCCTTCATACCCCTCTGGTTGCCATATGCGCAAGAGAGATACCACCCTGCACATTGTAGTTCCTTAACACTTCCAAATCTTTTCATTCATTGTGACCTGATATCTAAAAGAGTGGTTCCTAAGTTGGTGTTTAACGGCATGCTTATTTGTTGCAACAAGTTCATGAACAACACACTACTGTGTAAGGAGTATATTAAGGTTGGATTTATGGTCTACTGTTCGTACCTCTCAGTTGATGCTCTTTGAGCAATCAAGTACACATCTGAACTCTGAAGACATCATTCTTACTTACTGAAGCAGCAGCAGAAGAGGTTGCATAATCATTCTGTGCCAGGACTTGGATCTAGGGAACAGGAGGCCTTTCCTCTTCAAATCTTTCAAAACCCCACAGTAAAAACACGCTTTGTGTATGGAGCTGAGTCAGATTGTTACCTCACCAATATGTATTGTATTATTGCACGGAGGTAATTACAAAGATCACCAAATTGCCTTAGGAGAATAGATTTTCCTCTCTTGTTTTCTGCATAGGAATGGGTACCGCTGACTTTCAGAAATGACCGTGTTCATTTGTTTAGTCCTGGAAACATCCAAAAAACTGTAGGACCTTACCTTAGCTATCTGGACACACCAGTTCAGCAGGAGCTGCGAGCCAATGTTATCCTTGTGTTCGTGAACATAGTCCAACAAGCAGCCATGTGGCATCAGCTGAGTGACGAGCTGAATGGTAGGGCTCAAGCAGACACCCAGTAATCGCACCAGGTGTGGATGATCCATGCTTGCCATGATAAGTGCTTCCTGTAACAACAAAAACATCCCAAATCCATCACTGCATTCAAAGGTTCCACTCACTGCAGCTTTACGGCTCCCCACACACTATCAGAAAGGATTTGGTGTCCCCTGAAGTGCAATAAAGGTTCACACTATCTTCCTGTTGTGATGAGATAGCACAAGCTACTCTTCAGCAAGGTTCAAATTGATGTAATTTATGTTACATCAGGCTAAACAATGGGCCTGGTCATTAGCTACTGTAAAGCCGCATAGCTCCACTGACAGCTGTTAGGGAAAATCTACCCTGCCGTACACCACCTCGTGCTGAGACAGCCACCTGAGGAGGTAACAGTGGTGTAGCTGATCATATTCATAGCATGAAATCTCTTTCTCCTTAAGAGACGTAGCTATTAATACCTATTTCCTTGCATCTTTCCCAAACGTGAAGCAGGCCGCTTGGCATTAAGCAACCATTATAGCAATGGTCCCCAAACTTTTGAGAGTCATGTCCCCTTCCCCCTGTCTGCATCACTCACAGCCCCTGGAGCCAGCGCCTGAAGTGGGGCCATGGCTCAGGGTCGGGATGGGGATTGAAGAGCATAGACAGGGGTAAGGGGAGAGAGGCTGAGGCCAGGTCCACAGCCAGGCCAGAATGGGGGCCAGCAGCTGGACCCCTGGCTGGATGCAGAGCCATGCCGAAGCTGGGACTGGGGTCAGGCGCAGGCAGGGCTGGCTCTAGTAATTTCGCTGCCCCAAGCACGGCGGCACGCTGCGGGGGGCACTCTGCCACTTGCCAGTCCCGCGGCTCCGGTGGACCTCTCGCAGGCATTTCTGCGGATGGTCCGCTGGTCCCGCGGCTCCGGTGGAGCTGCCGCAGGTGTGTCTGCGGGAGGTCCACCAGAGCCGCGGGACCAGCGGACCGTCCGCAGCCACGCCAGCGGCAGGTCCACCAGAGCCGCCTGCCGCCCTCCCAGCAACTGGCAGAGCGCCCTCTGTGGCATGCCGCCCCAAGCACACGCTTGGCGCGCTGTGGCCTGGAGCCGGCCCTGAGCGCAGGGCCATGGTCGGGCTGGAGCACAGCTGGGTTTGTGGGTGGGCTGGATGGTGCTCCCTCCCTGCCTCCCATGGGGGCTAGCCAAGGCCCACTGCGCCCCCTGAACATGCCTCCATACCCTCCTAGGGAGCACATCCCACAGTTTGATGACCTCTTCCTGGGGCTTGATCTTACACGATGTTGACCATTCCGACCCAGACCCAGCAAAGTACTAAAAGCACAAGTGAAAGCTAAGCCTCTGGTGAAGGGCCTTGTAGGATGATGGACAGACTGCTCAGCACACTGCAGGATCCAGCCTATAATGTAGCCAACTGATAGTAATGGGAATTTTCCCTAATTCAAAGTTCCTTTTTTATTTCATGCCTTGGACTGGGACAGAGAAGATCTGGTACAGGATTTTTAAATGTGCCTAAGTGAATAAGGCTCACAAATCTCACCAAAATTCATTGGGACTTGTGTTCCTAAGGCACTTAGACTCTTGAACAATCTTACTCCTAGGTTCAATTCCTAGCTCTTCCACAGCCTTCTCATATGACCTTGGGCCAATCACTTAATTTCTCAGATTCCCCAGCCATGAACCAGGGATAATAACCCTTACTTTCTCCCACTCTTTGTCTTCTCTAGACCAGGAAACTCTTTGGGACAGGACTGGTCTCTTGCTACCTGTCTGCATAGCACAGCGGGGCCCCCAGTCTGAGCTGAGGCCTTTGAACGCTACTGTAATAATGCTGCTAGTAAGGGCTGCACGACTTGGCTCTCTATGCTCAGTCCTTACTCCGGAATCTCCCAGTGACTGCAAGTCCTGCAGGATCAGATACCAAAGTCTGCAGCTATAATTCAACTACAAATCTTCACTTACAGCAAAGCTGCCACCACCAGGCAGGCAGCTTTCAGAAGAGGCAAGGGGAAACACCTCTTTGATTTACTGAGCTCTGCCTTTCTGTGGCAATCATTTCACTAAGGCAAAGGAACATTGAAACGCAAAATGGAAATGGGGTTTTGTGAAGCTCTTTTGGTTTTCTCCCCCCAAAAAGCTATCCAATGTATAACTGACAACTTAAAGAATAACGGCAATAATAATACCACATAAAGAGAGGATGACAAAACCTTAGCATCAGAAGAACACAACAATGAAGAAAAGTCTCATAAAAGTTTTTTTCCCCCCGTATTAAAAAAAAAAAAGTCTTGGCAAGGAGGTTGGGTTTGTATTAAAGAAAATTGTTCATCACAGTACAAAGAGTATTTGAAACCAAATTGTGGAGTATTTGCATAATAGTTCTCTTTTTTCGAAAAAGAAAAGATGAACAAGACACTAATTGTAGGTTTTATTTTTTTCCCATAAAGGAGATAGCAGATGGCCTCAGATTTTTCTCCTTTTTCTTTTGAAATGTGTGTGAGGAAAAAAAAATACAACCCAACACTGAACTAGTCAGTGGGGCGTTTTGGAGGAGGGGTGTGAAGGCGATCCTAATGCAACAAATGAGATGGGGGGAGTTTGGCTTAAGCAATTTGCTCCATGTTAAAATTAATACAGAGCTCTGTTTCCCAACTCTATATAGGGCCTCCTAGATGCAATTTTAGCATCTCTTCTGCCATCGCTAGAAAATGTCACTGAAGGCCGCCAGACTAAATACATGTTGACAGGTGCATTATCCATTTTCGAGAAACAAAATTACTTTGCCTTTCTTTTTCTTTATTACCCTTTATATTTTCTCCTGGAGTTGCACCAGGGGGAAATCTCTCCCCACACATCCCTGGCTTTGGGTAACGTAACATGTGTTTCTCTAGCACCTTTGAAGTGGGAGTATTTTTCTTTCTACTGAGAACAGATTAGAACATAGCCATTTTTTTTTCTAATTTGGTCCACCATGGAGTAGGAGGGCATGGACAAAAAAGCTTTGAAGCCTCTCTCCCATTAGTCTCTAGCCACATACCATTTGTAACTCTATTTGAGTCTGAAGCGAAGACGTTTCTGTACAATAATAAAAGTAAGCACTGCCATTTGTCATATCCTTATTATTAGGAAGTTCATGTTTCCTCATGAGTTTTGGACAGAGGTTCTGGAAAAAAGTGGCATTTTTATAAACTCTTAAGGACTGCTCTGTATTAGATTAAGGCTTGTAATGTAGCAGAGAGCAGCAACACCTTCACTACAGCTCTAGACCATTCATCTACAAGAAACATTAATTTTGCATGAATCCTGACTTCCCACAAATTTCTTCATTGGTAAAATTAGTGCTATTTGTATTACATTAGCATCTATAGGACCCAGCTGAGATCAGGACCCCAAGGTGTCAGGTACTGCACACACACATAGACTCTAACTGGAACAGTTTATAATCTAAATAGACAAGACAGACAAACAACAACAAGAAGGAGGTATTATGATTTTCCATACCACCTTATTGACTTGGGAGCCTGAGTCCCATTTTCAAAAGCCATCTGGGCACATCAGGGCTGTAGTAATATTTGGGTTTACATATTTATCCTACCTGTAACCTCAGCTGTAAAAAGTGAGTGAAACTGTCACAGTAATCTGTTATAGAAAATTGTTTAAGACAAGATGTCAGGAGACAGAAAAACTGAATTATTTTAAACAGAAAGGATTTTACTGATACAGCTCAAGGACTGTCTGAGGATTATGCTTGGTAAACAAGACCAAAAGTCATTGAAACAAAACTGGTGTGTTGGGAATTAGGCCACCTGGTGGTCAAAATAATAAGAGGGTGGGCTATTCTGCCCAGCACTCCCTTTTGAGGTTCTTAACAGGAAAAGGCTTTGGGGACAATTAGCAAAAGGAACTGTCTGCCAGCAACTGGTGCAGCAAGTTTTATCATCATGGCTGCTACCTTCACAGAATCATAGAACATCAGGGTTGGAAGAGACCTTAGGAGGTCATCTAGTCCAACTCCTTGCTCAAAGTAGGACCAACACCCTCAACATCTCCTGGGAGCCTGGACCTCCTACACACTAATTCTGAGGCATGTCTTCACCAAATTGGGCAAGATAGATGAAACCAGTACCTCCACTGGTGCTGACTAAATTCTTCAACACCACCTGAGATAATGAGATTTTGGCTTCCCCCACCCCTCTGTGTCCTTTTTCTTCCTCACCTTCCATATTTTCTTCCCCCTCTCTCTCCTTTTGCCTTCTGTTTAATAAGAGTCTGAGTCAGCTGGCCAAGACCGCATATGTTGTTATACTGATGTCAGCCTATGACCAGAGAGGCAACTAAGAGCAATGCCCTTAACAACCTAATGCAGGTACAAGTTTGTCAGTTCTCGCAGTGGCTGGTAAGGCCGCGTGCTAGGCCTGTGTTTTCCACCCATGAGGTTGCAAGTGAAAGTCAACTTCAGAGGAAGAACCTGCATTTTTATTTGCTTTGCGGTTCTTTTCTCTCCCTTCCTGTATGTGTTTGTCTCGTTTTCTGGAAAATGGGATTGGACTTTAACAACAACAGCAATACAGCTCCAGCCCATCTCAACTAACATCCTCTCTCTTTCCCCCAAAAGGACAGTTATTACCATCTAAAAGACAGTCAAACAAGGGTTTTTTTTCCCTTCCAAAAATACTCTCTCCAGGAAAGGAAAAGGGAACAGGATGTTAAAATGACAGGCTTATTTAATACTTGCAGTATTATAGCTGTGCTGGTCCCAGGATATTAGAGACACAAAGTGGGTGAGGTAATATCTTTCATTGGACTGACTTCTGTTGCTGAGAAAGACAAGACTTTGAGATACACAGAGTTAGACCTGAAGAAGAGCTCTTTGTAGCTCAAAAGTTTGTCTCTCTCACCAACCGAAGTTGGTCCAATAATCTGATCTCTTTATTTTAGAGGTTCTCAACCTTTCTCTTTCTGAGGCCCCTGGCAACATGCTATAAAAACTCCATCGTCCATCTGTGCCACAACAGCTCCATATAAAAGCCAGGGCCAGCATTAAGGGGTAGGAAGCAGGGAAATTGTCCAGGACCCCACATCATGAAGCAAAGTTGCTCAGTCTTTAGCTTCAGCTCTGGGTGTTGGGGCCTGGTGCCCCATGCTGCAGTCCTGGGTGGCTGGGCTTCAGCTGTCTGCTCTGGGCTCTAGCGAGTCTAACACCAGCTATGCTTGGTCGACCCCCCGATACCTGCCTGTGGCCCACTAGGGGGCTCTGGACCCCTGGATGAGAACAACTGCTTTATTTAGTACTTTACATTTCAAATGCTGTAATTATTTTTTCCTTCTTTTTGGTATCTTTAATCCAGGGTTAAAAGGATTTTGAATGGTGCATTTGCCATGACACTAAGCAGGCTGAGGTCTCTGTATACCAAACCTCGAAACTTACTTAAAACCGTTTGATGTTGGACAGTGACGGGGCTACGTCAGCACCTTTAACTCTTTGTACCCATCTATTTAATCTAAATTAACACAAAAGGGCAGAGGGCCAGATTTTCAATTTTCAAAGGTATTTAGGTACCTAAATGCACCTAAATGCAGATAGATACCTAAGGCATTTTCAGAAGCACCTAACCAGGTTAGACACCTAACTCCTACCAGGGGGATTTTCAAAATCTCAGTAGTTGCCTAAATAACCTTTGAACATCTGGCCGCTAAATCTCATTGACGTTCAGTAAGGCATAGGATCCTGAGTCACTGAGGTGGTTTTGAAAATTTTACCCATCCTCTCCATTTTACAGATGGGCAACTGATGGAGAGAGAGCCACAATAATTGCTGACGGCCACACAGGGAGTCTACAGAAGAGGGGGCCACAACCGTGGTACCCCTAACCCAGCCAGCAATATTGTCAATCTCTCCAACCACACACTCAGCCCAGAAGAAAAGTCTGTCCTATCTCGGGGACTCTCTCTCTGCCCTGCCACCCCCACCAACATGATACAGTTCTGCGGCAATCTGAAAGCCTACTTTCGCCATCTCCGACTCAAAGAATACTTTCAGGACCACACTGAACAGCACACTGATATACAGTTACCCGCCCACCAACAGCACAAGAAGAACTCCACATGGACTCCTCCTGAGGGTTGAAATGACAGTCTGGACCTATACATTGAATGCTTCCACCGACGTGCACAGGCAGAAATTGTAGAAAAACAACATCGCTTGCCTCATAACCCAAGTCGTGCAGAACTCAATGCCATACACAGCCTCAGAAACCACCCTGACATTATCAAAGAGGCTGATAAAGGAGGTGCTGTTGTCATCATGAACAGGTCTGACTACCAAAAGGAGGCCGCCAGACAACTCTCCAATACCAAATTCTACAGGCCACTTCCCTCAGATCCCACTGAGGAATACACTAAGAAATGGCACCATCTACTCAGAACACTCCCTACACTAACACCGGAACAAATCAAAATACCCTTAGAGCCCTGACCAGGGTTATTCTATCTACTACCTAAGATCCACAAACCCAGAAATCCTGGATGCCCCATCATCTTGGGCATTGGCACGCTCACTGAAGGACTGTCTGGATATGTGGACTCTCTACTCAGACCCTATGCCACCAGCACTCCCAGCTATCTCCGTGACACCACTGATTTCCTGAGGAAACTACAATGCATTGGTGACCTTTCAGAAAACACCATCCTAGCCACCATGGATGTAGAGGCTCTCTACGCAAACATCCAACACACAGATGGAATACAAGCTGTCAGGAACAGTATCCCTGATGATGCCGCAGCACAACTAGTTGCTGAGCTCTGTGCCTTCATCCTCACACACAACTATTTCAAATTTGATGACAATATATATCTCCAGATCAGTGGCACCGCTATGGGCACCCACATGGCCCCACAATATGCCAATATTTTTATGGCCGACCTGAAACAATGCTTCCTCAGCTCTCGTCCACTCACGTCCCTTCTCTACCTACGCTACACTGATGACATCTTCATCATCTGGACCCATGGGAAGGAGACTCTGGAAAAATTCCACCACGATTTCAACAGCTTCCAACCCCACCATCAACCTCAGCCTGGACCAATCTACACGGGATATCCACTTCCGAGACACCACGGTGCAAATAAGTGATGGTCACATTAACAACACCCTATACCGAAAACCTACCGACCGCTATGCCTACCTTCATGCCTCCAGCTTCCATCCCGGGCACATTTGTCAATAACCTAGTCCCAGATTTGGACCTTAGCGTCCAAAATATGGGGGTTAGCATGAAAACCTCCAAGCTTAGTTACCAGCTTGGACCTGGTACTGCTGCCACCACCCAAAAAATTAGAGTGTTTTGGGGCACTCTGGTCCCCCCAAAAACCTTCCCTGGGGACCCCAAGACCCAAATCCCTTGAGTCTCACAACAAAGGGAAATAAACCTTTTCCCTTCCCCCCTCCAGGTGTTCCTGGAGAGATACACAGAAGCAACCTCCGTGAATCTAAACAGAGGGATTCCACCCTCCCCGTTCCCAGTCCTGGAAAACAGAATTACTTCCCTCTTCACCCAGAGGGAATGCAAAGTCAGGCTAGTAAATCTAACACACACAGGTTTCCCCCTGACTTCTTCCTCCCACCAATTCCCTGGTGAGTACAGACTCAATTTCCCTGGAGTTCCCCACTAAAGAAAAACTCCAACAGGTCTTAAAAAGAAAGCTTTATATAAAAAGAAAGAAAAATACATAAAAATGGTCTCTCTGTATTAAGGTGACAAATACAGGGTCAATTGCTTAAAAGAATATTGAATAAACAGCCTTATTCAAAAAGAATACAATTTAAAGCACTCCAGCAACTACAGACATGTAAATACAAAAGAACATATAAATCCCTATCTGATCTTTTGTACTTACAACTGGGAAACAGAAGATTAGAAAGCAGGAAACAGAAATCACTTCTCATCCGAGAGAGCATACAGGCAGAAGACCAAGAACAAAGGACTCACACACAAACATCCCTCCACCCAGAGTTGAAAAAATCCTGTTTCCTGATTGGTCCTCTGGTCAGGTGCTTCAGATACTTATTTCCAGGTGAAAGAGACGTTAACCCTTAGCTATCTGTTTATGACAACATCACATGATCCATTGTCTACAGCCAAGCACTGAGGTACAACTGCATCTACTCTAACCCCTCAGACAGAGACCAACACCTACAAAATCTCCACCAAGCATTCTCAAAACTACAATACCTGCATGAGGAAATAAGGAAACAGATCAACAGAGCCAGATGTGTACCCAGAAGCCTCCTACTGCAAGACAAACCCAAGAAAGAAACCAACAGGACTCCACTGGCCATCACATACAGTCCCCAGCTAAAACCCCTCCAACGCATCATCAGGGATCTACAACCCTTTCTGGACAATGATCCCACACTTTCACAGGCCTTGGGTGGCAGGCCAGTCCTCACCCACAGACAACCTGCCAACCTGAAGCATATTCTCACCAGTAACTGCACATCGCACCATAGTAACTCTAGCTCAGGAACCAATCCATGCAACAAACCTCAATGCCAACTCTGCCCACATATCTACACCAGCGACACCATCACAGGACCTAACCAGATCAGCCACACCATCACCGGTTCATTCACCTGCACGTCCACCAATGTAATACACGCTATCATATGCCAGCAATGCCCCTCTGCTATGTACATCGGCCTAACTGGACAGTCTCTACGGAAAAGGATAAATGGACACAAATCAGATATTAGGAATGGCAATATACAAAAACCTGCAGGAGAACACTTCAGCCTCCCTGGCCACACAATAGCAGACCTTAAGATGGCCATCCTGCAGCAAAAAAACTTCAGGACCAGACTTCAAAGAGAAACAGTTGAGCTTCAGTTCACCTGCAAATTTGACACCATCAGCTCAGGATTAAACAAAGACTGTAAATGGCTTGCCAACTACAAAACCAGTTTCTCCTCCCTTGGTTTTCACACCTCAACTGCTAGAACAGGGCCTCATCCTCCCTGATTGAACTAACCTCGTTATCTCTAGCTTGCTTCTTGCTTGCATATATATACCTGCCCCTGGAAATTTCCACTACATGCATCCGACAAAGTGGGTATTCACCCACGAAAGCTCATGCTCCAAAACGTCTGTTAGTCTATAAGGTGCCACAGGATTCTTTGCTGCTTTTACAGATCCAGACTAACAAGGCTCTGATACAGCAGAGTTGGCATTTTGGAGGCAGATCACCAGAATCCCAATCTAATGACAAGATATAACCGCTCTCTCTCCCTCTAAGAAAAAACATGTCCTTCCAACTTAAAGAAAAAGCTGGGAAAGAAGAGGACAAAACATTTGATCAGTCACAAAGTGTTGCAATCTCAATAATGTCATTGCTTGTGTCAGAATTTGAGGAACGACATGTCTGTTGAGGTGTTATAGTCCATCGGACTCTAATTCACTATTAGACAAAAACAGCAGATCATTTGCAGTGACAAGAAGTCTCATCCGGGGCTCTTAGTCCACCAGAAGAGGGACTGACCTAGCCAGACCAAATCTATGGTTCGGTGAAGGTGGGTGAAGAAAGACCTCCCTTTAGTAAATGGCTACTTGCTCAGGTAGCTGGCAGCAATGTTGTTGTACTGCATCAGTCTCATCCCAAGGAGAATGTCAAGCGGCTTGAATTAAGCATTCCGTTTTTCATTTAGTATTCTGATGTTCACATAGGGTGTTTCATATAAAGAAATCATCTGTCATGTTGCTCATTCGTAGCTTCTCTCCTCTTTTTTTTTTTAATGAATTTAATTATTGTTGCCAGATATATTAAACTCAACTCTGATTTATGTATACAGCCTACATTGAAAATTAATGTCAATGTTATATTAATGTTCAGCACTGATCCCAGTGTTAAGGCCATTTAGTAAGATGACGACATATCCAATGAGGAGGACGGTTGTGTAGATACAGCTGGTGAGTAAAAATATGTCTGTGCTGGGTGGGCATATAGCCAAACTGAGGACTAAGGGTGATATTTTAAAGATGCCTATGGGATTTAGGCACTCTAACAACATTGAGGTTCAATAGGAGTTGGACACCTAACTCCTAAATTCTAATTAAAATGGTTTCTGGACCCAGCCACACAGGGCAGACAAGCTAGGCTCAAAATTGGTTTTAACCTCAACCATGTAACTTGGCCGCAAGTCCAGTACAGACAGGGCCACTGTGTTCCATCTCCCTCATGAAGGAAGAGGAGAACAAAGATGTGAGCAGGAAGCAGTCCCTTCCGCTCTGAGTAAAAACTGCACACACAAGTTATAAAGCAACGTTGAACTTATCCCTTTTCTGGGGGGTGGCTTTCCTGGTGAAATAATAATTGACAACTGAACATGAATATCAGCCTAGCTGCTCCTAAGGTTTCTTGTGGCACCACCTGGTTTCTGACCTTAGTTTCCTCTCACTGCAGGGTCAGGCCGACCTCTTCTATACACAGGTGGGAGTTAATAACTTCACCAGCTACCAAGAGCCTACAGAATGTATTCAAACTGCTTTATGCATGGTTCTAATTCCTATCCATGCAGCAAGTCCTCAGAAGAGCCCTGCACCTCAACAAGGGGTTGTAGATCCTGCCACCCTCTAACAAGAGGTTTGATCACTCTTACCCATAAACCAATTGCAGAACCACAGAATAGGGGTCCAATGTATTACTTATTACTTTCCATGACTCCCAAGAGCCTGAACCATGTTGGATAGGATAAGGAGATGCACTTCATGCATGACTGGTGTCCGGATGCAGGTAAGCTCCTGAACTTTGATATCAATACTGAGTGGGTTTTTACACATTGCAGAGAGGTAGCCAGTGCTCCTCCAAATGCAGCCTTCCTAGTGCATGGGGTGGAGGGGCCTTTGTTTACCCACACAGAAATGCCTTCTGTGGGGCTCGTTAGATGATGCCTGCCCTCCTGAACCAAAGGAGGAGGAACACGCTCCCTAGTCTAAAGCACTCTCACAAGGACAAGCTTAATTTAGTCCAGAGTGCTTAGATAAGCTCTACTTCTCTGAGCAAGTGAAGTACGTGGCTCTTGGTGTCAATGTTTTTCCTGCCAATGTCCTACAAACTGGAAAAAAAACAACCAAACAAAAAAACGAACAACAAAACTTGTTTCCTTGTTCTGTTGCTTCCAACTGTTTTTCAACTTAAATGAAGGAACCCAATTCTTCTTTAGAGTTCCATTTCCCAGCTAATTTTCCTAGCTCGCTGCTATGGAAATAATTTTAGGGTACTTAAAAAGCTGGTGTTTTTTTTTACTGGGCTGTGCATTTCTTTGAAAGCCAAAAATGTGTGCTGTGTGACAGCAGAGATACTACAGTTGATACTCTTTTTCCATTAATTTTATGATACCTGTAATAGCTAGAGCAAGAAGCCATGTCTAGAGTGCATGTCTGATCTGCCTCGGGGAGAATCCAATTACAGACTGATATATTTTCAACACATTTTGTTCTCAAAACCTCCTAGTTAATATGCCCTCTTAGGCCTCGCTAAACCTTTAGCTTATAGCTAACTTGGCCATACATAGACTACACAAAAAAACTTAAGGAGATAGAAATACATACATATAAAACACATTTATTATAGATGGTGATGGTTGCCTGATACTTCCCAATATGAGAACTTGTTTTCAGTTGCTTTTAACTTTGTCAAACTAACTGTTTGGGATGAAATTTTCCATGCCACAAGCTGAATTTTTTCCGAGAATGAAATTAGGGAAAAAATCATTGCTTTTTGGTTATTAAAAAAAAAAATCCTACAACCAGTTTGTTGAGAAGCTCCACTGCCATCATTGTTTGGATCAGGGAGATGCCGGAGTGTCCAGAACATGACTTTAGCCATCCCCATGGAAATTCTCCCAAACATGGTCAAGTTATGAGCCTCCCCATACTGAAAGCAGAGAGACCCACTGTCTCCTGTACTCTCAATGTTCCCTGTGCTCACACCCAATCAGCATGGAAGAGGAGAAGTAAGCACCTGATTTGAATGAAGGGTGAGAAATGGTGGGGAGATGGGGTGGCAAGAGCCAGAGGTAGGGAGTGGCAGAGAGGGAAGGGACAGGGTGTAGGGTGTGATGAGTCAGACCAGATGGCTACAGGAGAGTGTTAGAAGGCAGATATTAATCCCAGGTTAAGTAGATCCCTTTTCCCTGGGTAAGGTAATAGAGCAGTTCCAGAACAAGCAGGAACTTGCTGGAACCAACTAAGGCAGGCAGGCTAATTAGGGCACCTGGAGCCAATTAACAAGAAACTGCTAGAATCAATTAGGACAGTCTGGCTAATCAGTGCACCTGAGTTAAAAAGGACCTCACTCCAGTTTGTAGTGTGCATGCGAGGAGCTAGGAGCAAGAGGCACTAGGAGCTGGGAGCGAGAAGACATATTGTTGAAAGTCTGAGGAGTACAAGCATTATCAGACACCAGAAGAAAGGTGCTGAGGTGAGGATAAAGAAGGTGTTTGGAGGAGGCCATGGGGAAGTAGCCCAGGGAGATGTAGCTGTTGCACAGCTGTTCCAGGAGGCACTATAGGCAGCTGCAATCCACAGAGCCCTGGGCTGGAACCTGGAGTAGAGAGTGGGCCCGGGTTCTCCCCAAACTTCCCAATTCCTGATCAGACACAGGAAGAATTGACCTGGACTGTGGCTTCTACCAGAGGGGAAGGACTCTGGGCTGTTTCCTGACCCACATGGTGAATCTCTGAGGCGAGCAAATCTGCCAATAAGCGCAGGACCCACCAAAGTAGAAGAAGAACTTTGTCACAAGGGGTATGGATAGGACCAGAGGGGTGCAGGAGACAAAAAAGAAATGTGATTAGGAGATGAGGGGGGTCGGAGATAAGTTGCGGTCACAGGAGCAAAATGCTCTATTAAATACTATAGAACACATAAGAACATAAGAGCGGCCATACCGGGTCAGACCAATGGTCCATCTAGCCCAGTATCCTGTCTTCTGATGGTGGCCAATGGCAGGTGCCCTCTGAAACCTGGAATCGAAACCAGGAGTTCTGAGTCTCTACATTCCTCTGCTGTCAGCAAATAGCTGTGAAACCCACTGGCCAAGGAGTCCTATGATTCCTACTACTATTACCAGTTACTACATTAGCTCAAGCAGTAAAGATCTGTGTGGTGAATCTAAAGGTCTAAATGACCCAAGTTGATTAAATTAGTGGACTTTTCTGACAATTTTGCCCCTAATCTCTGTGTTACCCACCTAATAAATGTGGTGAAGATACATTTGTCAGTGCTTGTGAAACACTGTGATACTACGGTGAGAGCACCATAGAAATGCCCAGAAGGAAAATCATAACTTTGCATGCAGTGCAGGGTTTGAATATGTGCAGCAAACAGATGGGGGCCACAAATTGACTGTGGAGGATAAAAACAATATTGAAAATCCATTCAATAAATTAGGCTGGGGACCTGTGGAGAAAATAGTATGAGTTCACGTAATTATAAACGGTATCATTAGGCACCTGCACAAGGGGCAACCATAACTCTGGCATTTCCTAACTTTTAAGTACTTGACTTTGCAACCTACAAATTCTTTTCATATGGGTTTTTAGAGGTGGTACATAGAAATATACAACTATATGCACACACTCACATATCTATATATGTGTCTGTGTGTATATGTACGTATATATTATAGCTATAAATATAGCCAGGCAGAGCTTTAGAGTCTCAACGTGTGGCTGAGACGATGGTGTTTACATTTATTAGGGACTGGGGAAACTTTTGGGATAGGAGGACCCTATACAGGCAGGATGGGCTCCACCTAAACCAAAGTGGCTCCAGCCTGATAGCACTTAACATTAAAAAAGTTGCAGAGCAGTTTTTAAACTAAGATATGGGGGAAAGCCGATTGCTGCAGCGGAGCATGTGGATCAGACAGGCTGCTCTTAGAGGAGAGTCTATTGACAGAGATTCTCTGGGTTCTAGTCAGGAGGATAGGATGGAAGAGGATAAGTTATGGGACAGATCAGATGAGAAACATTCACATAAAAAAGGATCGGACACATCAGAAAAGGGCAGTGTAGCGGGGTGGTCACCTGCTCCTGCCCTGGGAGAGGGGCTGAGGCTGCCAGAGGGCTGCTACTAGGGAGAGCAGCAAGCCTTGGCTGATTGGGGAAACAGACACAGCTGGGGCCACGCCCCCCAATCAGACCATAGCTGGCCTTATAAGGGCCAGGGAAGCCAGGAGCTGTGAGGACTCTTCCTCTAGCTCTTGAGAGAGAAGGGCCTGGCTGCCTGGGAGCTGACAAAGGTACCTAGAATGGAGCAGGGCTGGGGAAAGGCCAGAGGAGCCGGGGAGCTCCTGCCTGGAGAACCCCCAGGCTGCAGGCTTTGAAAAAGGCCAGAACAGGTACTGGGGCTACAGAGGGGTAGCCTGGGGTACGCAAAGGCAGCAGGTCCAAATCCCCCTTTGCCTATGATGAATGGCGTATATTTCAGTCCGCCCCAGTGAGCAGGGGGCTAGACAATGATTGGCAGTAGCCATATACTGAGGCAAGGTGGGGATAGGGGGTTGGGGCTTCCCTGGGAATGGGAGACCCAGAGAGACTGCGGGGTACTGCACGGGGCAGAACCCTGGCAGAAGGGGCATCAGGGTCCGGGAGGGACACCGGGGCCAGCGGCAAGGTGAGCCACTGGACTGCAGAGGGCGCTACGGAGGCTGGTGAGCTAATTCCCAGGATGACCAGCAGGAGGCACCACACTGATGAATCATTGCCCCATTACAGGCAGACAAATAAACAGGGACAAGTTTTTAAAGTGCTTGTACACAAGTGCTAGAAGTCTAAATAATAAGATGGGTGAACTAGAGTGCCTTGTGATAAAGGAGGATATCGAGATAACAGGCATCACAGAAACCTGGTGTACTGGGGACAATCAATGGGACACAATCATTCCGGGGTACAAAATATATCGGAAGCACAGAACAGGTCGTGTGTGGGGGCGGGAGGGGCACTATATGTTTAAAGAAAGTATAGAATCAAATGAAGTAAAAATCTTAAATGAATCCCCATGTTCCATAGAATCTCTATGGACAGTAATTCCATGCTCTAATAAGAATATAACCGTAGGGATCTATTATCGAACACCTGACCAGGACAGTGATAGCGATGATGAAATGCCAAGGGAGATTAGAGGGGCTATCAAAATAAAGAACTCGATAATAGTGGGGGATTTCAATTATCCCCATGCTGACTGGGTACATGTCATCTCAGGACGAAATGCAGACAAAATTTCTTGATACTTTAAATGACTGCTTCTTGGAGCAGCTGGTACAGGAACCCAGAAGGGGAGAGGCAATTCTCGATTTAGTCCTGAGTGCAGCGCAGGATCTGGTCCAAGTGGTAGCTATAACACAGGGTTTCTCAAATAGGGGTCACCGCTTGTGTAGGGAAAGCCCCTGGTGGGCCAGGACGCTGTGTTTACCTGCCCCGTCTGCAGGTCCCACTGGCCGCGGATCACTGCTCTGGGTCAATGGGAGCTGCAGGAAGCGGCGTGGGCTGAGGGACTTACTGGCTGCCGCTTCCAAGCTTGCTCATGAGAGGAAAAGCTAGAAGCAAGTATCTCTCTTGTACTAGGTAGAACACTGCAAAGAATACCCAGAGGCAAACACTGGAAGAATACAATTCCATTCACTTGATTTCAGCAGCATAACATTCAGAACTGCTGCCATATATAAATATCCCAGAGCTTTTAGAAACATTGAACTATGGAACTATACACTGTACGTCGTCCTCAGAAACCCATACTACAACCATTTTGCGTTTCTGTTATACTTTCCCTGGAGAGAGCTCGCAGCACTTTATAAACAATCAAAACCTCATAATAGCCTGTCAGGGAGTGTGACAGCTCTTTAAGGGAGGCGAGTTTAGCCCTGCCTCTGCCTAATCGTCTCTCTCCCAGGTGATGGGTTTGAGGCCAGGGATTTAGGTGGTAGCATGAAGCTCAGATAGTCCTCAGATCAAAGGCCAGCACACAGCTCAGTTAGGGAGAGACTTGCAGGGAGAAGGAGGCTTCCCACAGGAGATCCAGGGTCTGAGGGAAGGTGCTGAAGGGACACTCTTCACACCAGCTATTTGGAAGGCCTGGCTGG
Organism: Gopherus flavomarginatus; assembly: GCF_025201925.1. NCBI lineage: Eukaryota > Metazoa > Chordata > Testudines > Testudinidae > Gopherus > Gopherus flavomarginatus. Next base: position 16,080,696 of record NC_066626.1, on the reverse strand, counting down.
CAAATACCTGCTTTGTGAGCAGAGATCAAACACCAATGTGGGAGAGACGAATAAAAGTACCTGGTGTTTTTGGACTGTTCTTGTTTTGAAAAACAAACCCATCCCTGAAGAAAGGGACTGGAATTCTGCTGCTGTTGGAAGATTTATATTTGATGCACTGGCCAGTGAGTAGGCCCCACTGTCTTACAGACCGCTGACTCGTAACAGTTCAGTACTACTCCTATTTTACATGTAGGTAATCTGAGCATAGACACCTCCTACCTTGGCCAGGTCCCCAGCTGGTGTAAATTGTAACTCCATCAATTTCAAATGAGGTATGTGGTATTTCACCTATTTTAAGGATCTGGCCCAGAGAGAGGTTAAAGATTTGCCCAAGGTCATCCAGGAAGTCTGTGGCAGAACTGGGAATGGAGGCTAGATCTTCAGAACCTCAGCACCATGTTTTAATGACAGGCCTGTCCCACAGAAGAAAGTACAGTAATTTTGGTCGGTGAGGTTGGGAATCCTATACAGCAGTCTGTGATATTTCATTCCCTTTGGGAGGGGAAAAAACAATATTTTTATTTTGTTCTAGACTCTCATTGCCCATTCTCCTCTGCTTGTTTACTTATCACTTCCCTAGCATGACTGCTTAATGCAAAATACGTTTAGAGGATTTTCAACTGGATGACAGCATGAGCAAAACTCCAGCTGTGCTAACCTTTAGCAACATTTCTGACTACCTTGTCAACCATCGCACAAACCTGTGGGCCCAGCTTATTTCACACTGCAACAGCCAAAGTCAATATTTTGGGACAGAAAATACTGGCACCTTCATTTGCATATATGAAGATATGCTTTTGACCTGTGCCTGTGCTCTTTTCAGATCAGTGTAGTGATCACAGGTAGAACCAAATTCACCACAAATGTGAGTTAAGTGTTCCAGCTGGGAATTTACAAATTGCCATTGATTGCATTACACAACAGCAGGACTACTTAAATTAGACCTTCTCCTAAAAGTGTCACGCTACAGTGGCTTACATGCATCAGCTTTCCAGATCATTGAGCCCAACTTTCAGACAATTATGTGAAAGACTAACTAGAATCAAACTTTAACAGTGAGACCCATGCTGACACATGACCAAGTCCGTCAGCCCAGATACAGCATAGAGGCTGATGGTTTCCTAGCCAAAGATCATAGGTTTGATTCCCACAGACCACCCAACTAAGGTTGGTGTTACAAATCATGGCCCCTATGGGGAGCTGTACTGCTAGGGACCTCTGAAGCTTAGGACAATAATCCAGATTTAACACACTGAAGTTAAGCAGTTTTACATTCAATTTCAGCCCCTGCAATGATGCGGCAAGATGGAAATTTGACCTACTGTTATGCTCTGCAAGTTTCTGGGTCTCACTTTGATACGGCAAAATCTTGTGAAGGAAGTGAAACATTTTACAGATTTTTTTTCCCATGTAAAATTGTATGCATGGCTGTTCCGACAATTTCACAAACTTACGGACAAAGTGTTTTCTTTCAGCTTGTGAAATTAACCATTATTTCCAAAAAAAAATTGAGAAAGACAATTGCTTTTGGTTGTGATTGGTGAGAACTACCTAGTGCTAATAGCAAAAAACTTTCAAAAGTACATTGTCCAAAAACATTAATCTTCATCATTACAACAACAGGACAAAACCCAATCATAATTGACCAGTTAATAAATATTTTCATTGTTTTAGCTGTAAACCTTTCAGCAGCAGAGAGTTACTGCTTTTTTTGTTTGTTTTTAATGTAAGAAGAGAGATGACAGTGTCTCAAAGGAAAACATTCGTCAAGTTCTCAGACCTTCTGAAGAGTCTTGGGATGTTACTTTGAAAAAGTCAACTTCAGGTAATTTTCTCAAACCACAGGAAAGCTTGACCTTATGACCAGATACTTAAAAGCTCTGTTTTTTTTAACCCCACAATTAAGGTTATTATCAATATTAAAACTAAAAAAATTGGGGTGGGACAGGGGGACTGAATATACTTATTGCCTTATCACATTGCTTCATGTCTTGCATCTGAGAAATCAAAACAGGCTTCACAGTTTCATTTTCGGTTCTAGACAATTTCATTTTCAGGTCCTCAGAAGAGTGTCATATTTGTGTTGCAAACATTGCAGGGGAAGGTTTAAGTATAAACAAATAATGGTATTCAATGGAATTTGTTTTTAAAAATCATGGAAATATTTTTTCTGAAATGTAAAAGTTCTAAAGTTTAAGCCCTCAATTTTTTTTTACCAGTTCAAATATTGGTTTTATTGAACCATCAAGACAAGAAGCCAGAACCTCCCACCCACCTACTTGCTCAGTCTTTTCATATCAGCCTCACTCCTCCTGCCATCTGTACTCCTCTCTTCCCTGTTTTCTGACCAGCTCTATCACTAGCACCATTCTTATAGTACCTATTTTGTCCCCAGATGTCTCCATCCAAGCACTTACCTAGTCCAATCCTGCTTCACTTACAAAACAATGGCTTGAGATGGACTAGCTGCAGAATATAAATTTACTAAGGGCTAAATTCTGCCTTTGGCCTACACATGTGGAACTCCTATTAAACTCAAATGGAGGGTAAAATTTGAGCATGAGAAGTGTCAGCAATACCAGGGTATATTTTTAAGGTATTCAGGCTAAAGGTCATCCTAGCACTTATGTTGATATCACTCAGTATCAAAGCATGGTATGCTTCTTTAACTGGTGCTGATTTAAAACAGACCTCACTTGCTGACGACTCAGGTTTCAAATAGATAAACAGTTGTTTCACTACAGCTCAGATGTTTCATGGCAGTGCATCGATATTGTTCCATATCACAGTATGTAACTTTGTGAACTGATTAATGAACACCCTGGAAGATGCTATTGACCACTAATACCACGCTTTTCAGAAGCAATTTGGTATCACATCTCCGTGATCTAAGTAATTACCTCTTTTTTCTTAAACATTTTGATCACGCTTACAGTGCTCAGAGCTAAGATAACACTTGGGCCCTGATCTATCTGGCCATTAGTTAATTTTGATTTGTGCAATAAAAGTTTGTCTATCCAATTAAAACTTGGTTTTCTGCATTAAAGCAGAATGCTTCAGGATCCAATTTCAATCACCTTATAAGTAAGGCAGAGATAAGAACCCCTAATTTCCCCTGTTGCTATATACAACTTGCCTGTTATATCAACTGTTTTCCAGCTTATTTAAAATAGCAGACTTTTGCAGCAAGCATTGTGAGTGATAGAAATCCATGTTAGTTATTCTAGAATGGAGGTTTCTACCCTCCGTTTGACCAGAAAAATCAGCTTTGTTTCACGGAGAGCCTTGTATAGCTGTCGTTTTGTGCGGGAAGTATATGTCCAAGGAATTTTAGTACCAAGAACTCTCAAAAACATTCCCTTTTCAAACGTTTAGGTTTATATTAGGCAAAACAAAATCATTATCAACAGTTCAATTTGTAAAATATAAATTCTCCCACAAATAATAACTGATTCCGGACTAATAGCAGACTAGTTCCTTTCCCTGTAATTATTTCTGATTAGAACTATTACCATTTCATACACATTTATATTATCATGAACATTAGAAAACGTATCTCTCAAAAACGTTTTAGGAAGTTAGTTTCCAAACCGCCTCTCTGCTAGGAACTTGCCAATATCATTCAGTGATCTAGATTCACAGACAGCTATGCATGTTCAATCCAGAGAAAAAAGACAGTTTCGTGGTAAAGGAATTTGCTCTGAGACTTATGAGATCTGGATTCAATGTCAGTTTTCTCTCTCTAAAATCGGGCTGAAGATGATAACACTTCTGCCAAACGCCAACTGTCTTGGCTGTTTAGGTTGTAAACTCTTCAGTATAGCGCAATGGAGTTCTGATCTTAGCTGGGGCCTTTAGATGCTACATAATACAAACAACAATAATCTATGTAAACACACCGAACAGCAACCCTTTTTTACAGTTTGGCCCTGCTCCCACAAAAATCAATGGTACAACTTCTATTTACTTCAGTGGTGCTGGCTTAGGCTTAAGAAAACACCAATTAGTGTCAGACAGATTATGATCTCATCTTCACTGCAACATATCCTACTAACTCCAGTTATGTATATGAAGATATAAGTAGAACGTTACAAAAGTTATCAGAAACTCGTGCATGTAATGGATTTACCAATCCTATTTCTTATAATACAACAATTTGACAGTCAACAGTCCACATCTTTTGCTTATCAGCATTAGTTAATAGAGTGAATATTTTTATATAAGCAGATGTTAATTCTTTTATTTTCATAGGCCAATCAATGTTACCTTTGATAGATCAGAACTGCCAGGAATCAGCAACTAGACAAAGAAAAATTGTCATCTCTCATTGACCAGCGGGCAGATAAATCAGTTCCCCTGCTTTGAAGAAGTATTCCAAACTGAGAGTTTTGGGAAGCATTTAAAGGCACAATAGTTGGTGAAACTGGCATTTCATCAAGCACATGTAGAGTTTATATTCTTTCCTATTCTTGCAATTTCTATAAATAACATAAAGAACAGGAGTACTTGTGGCACCTTAGAGACTAACAAATTTATTTGAGCATAAGCTTTTGTGGGCTATCGGATGCACAGAATGGAACATACAGAAAGAAGATATTTATGGCCCATCCTGATTATCACTTCAAAAGTTTTTTCTCCCCTGCTGATAATAGCTTCTCTTAATTAATTAGCCTTTTACAGCTGGTATGGGTACTTCCACCTTTTCATGTTCTCTGTATGTATAAATATCTTCTTACTGTATATTCCATTCTATGCATCCATTGAAGTGGGCTATAGCCCATGAAAGCTTATGCTCATATAAATTTGTTAGTCTCTAAGATGCCACAAGTACTCCTGTTCTTTTTGCTGATACAGACTAACACGGCTGCTACTCTGAAACCTATAAATAACATAGTGTCTCTCATATTCATACTTCTTATAAACTTTGATTTTTTTTCCACCACAACAAAAATCTCTTTGTCTTTCCTTAATCTAATGTTGACCACCTTTTAAATGTGGGGCACTTTTACAATACCACACTAAGAATGGCAAATATAGCAGTGGTCCTTCAGCACTCTTCGTCCTCGAGTATTTTCTGCATTGTTGCTGATTTGTGAGGAATAGTCTAGTGCTAGTATTCAGCCCTATCAATCTGTTATCATGAAAAACCTGTAATGCAATAACTCAGCGCCAAAGGGGCAGTACAGTCACACAGAACCATGCTGCAAAAATTGCTTAGCTAGCACATACATAAGTTTTCACAGCCTGCTTGGTTGGCTTAAATATCAAGACATTTCTTCTTCAAGCTTTCATCAAATCCTGATTGGCTGACAGTTAACCTTGAACCAACAGTGGCTTGTCTGGAAGTTATGATGTTGAAGTCGATGAAAATAATACCTTGTATTATTAACAGAGAGCCCATAAAAACTTCATTTACTGTCAATGCAGCAGCAATCTGGCATATACATTACCCTTTAGAAATTGAAACATCACTGTGTCTACTTTGTATTGCTAATGTGAGCAGGAGGCATGCAGAGAAAATTCCTAAATAATAGGAAGTTCTTAAATATAGGCTTTCAGTTTTTTATTGTGATGTGTTGGCACTAATTGCCCAGCTCTTGGTGCCTACGTCGACTTTAAAGTTGGATGTTCTTTGTCAATTTCTGCTCACAGTAAATGTGTGAAACACTGTTTGGTAATTATGTCTCCTGTTTTACTATTTTTTGGCATAATTCACTTCTGTAATTTTAGTTGCATTTTAAGACGTCAGGAACAATATATGCAAAATCCCAATACTCCCTATCATGCGTTGCTTGCTGGACTAAGGGCAATGTAAAGATCTGACTGCCTTGTTGTGTATTTGTGGACGTACCAACCTACCAGTTGCCACTTGGTTGATCTAGCAGTAAGACCGTCCCAGCATGCACCCTTCCTCCTTCCTTAAAGTAGTAGAGACCTTAAAGCTGATGAGGTTATGCCCCTCAAAATTCAGATCCAGATGGAAGACACTGAAATCCTGGGAAAATTTGAATCTGGATCAGAACTGTCTGGATCCAGACCATCTCTAATATATAGCAATGGTCTTCAGCAAAATGCTGAGAACTAGAAGACTCAAGATCCTTTTGTACAGTATCTAGCACAATGGGGTCCTGATCCACAACTAGGGCTCCTAGGTGTATGGTAATATAAATAATTAATACAATAAAAATAAGATAATAATACTAATAAATAATAATAATTAAAAATGTTCAGCACCAGGACGGGAGTCCAACTAGGAAAATAAAAGTTTTAACAGCGTCAGTTTATGTCTCCCGAATTTGAGTGGGATGTGTTTGCTCACACAATGTTACCTTTACTTTTCTTTTCCACCCTACCATCCTTGGTCTCTTTGGGGGCAGAGACTGTCTCTTACTGTGTGTTTAGACAGCACCTAGCACAGTGGGGCCTTGATCCTGGTCAGGGGCTCTGAGTATTGCTGTAACACAAATAAATAAATAAGGTGGACTGCCTTTACAATCATCCAGGAGAGCAGGAAAGGCACATTAGACTGAATACCTAAAACACAGCCATGTGTGCGACTCTCCCTTAAAAACCAATGGCAGCCCGTCAACCTTCTGGGGTGAAATCCTGGCCGCACTGAAGTCAATAGCAAAACGCCCACTGATTTCATGGGGCCAGGACTTCCTCTCTGGTATTTTTCTAACTTTCATCATCTGTAGGAAGCAAACTCTCTCTTGCTGTGTTTTTCCATTAGAACGTTATGCCAAAGGATTCTATCCAACCAACCTAGCCTGCTCTGTCTGTGCTCACACGTTATCCTCGGTCTGTAAATAGACATGCTATTTCCTCAAGAACCTTAGAAAAATAATACTATGGAAGAAAAGATTACTGGGGTAAGTAAATATTTAAAGAGGAAATTACCAGCGAAGGCAGAAATAAAAGGGAACATGGCCTTGAAACAGTTCCCATTAAATGTCTAAAAGCAGTAAACCTTCAGCAGGGATCAGACTTCCAGCTTTCGCGGTGGCTGCCACTCTAGGGGGCTTCTGCATGGCGTGTGTATAGCTCTCAAGGACAGCTTGATTTCTGGCACCTCTGGATAAGTTGGAAATTGTAATTGCAGTCACAGCGAGTTTCTGTGCCTGGAAGTGACAGGCAAACAGGTTCCTCTTCAAAGCGGTTACACTTACCGTATGTGTAAAGCGGGAGGGCAAGGGGGACCGCACAAAAGGGGATCTGCAATCAAGGGCTTGGGGGGGTTTCTTCCTTCTAATAACTTAGCATCACGGGGTGAACACAACACTCTTTGGAGGCTATCAGAAGCCTAGTCATGCTGTGGTGTTGCTTCTCATTAGTAGGCACTCTTTTGGGGACCACTAAAACCAGTTTAAAAGAAAGATGTGTGTATAGAAAGTGGAAGAGAAAGACAAAGGAAAATGGCAAACTGTTATGGAAACTCCTGATCTGTTCATTAAGCTGCCCTTTAAAACGGGGCTCAGCATTCAATGCTGCTGCAATTCGTGTGCAGGCAGCAAACTGCACTACAAAGTGGGACACCCAATTACAGTAATGTCGCAATGCTTTTCCAGATGGGCAGGGACTGGCAGAGTGGCTGAGGTGATGCTTTCAACATTTAATGGGGAGATGAGCTAGTTTCCTGAGGCGAATCTAGAAATGTGCTGCGATCTTTGCCAAGGAACCAGGGGATGGTGTTGGGAACAAATCATGATTCAAAAGGATGCAACAGAGACACTATTTCTTTTCACTGCAAGCTACGTAGTAATACAGGCTATGATCCTTCAAGGATCCTGATATGAGACGACCCATGGGCCTCGTCAGTGAGGTTCCCTGTGAGCTCATGGGGCTGCCCATATGGAGCTCCTTAAAGGATAAGGACCATAGAATGGTTGGCAAGGGACAGTGCTGAGAGTCCAAACTCTTAAACCTGCTTCCCAACCCAGCGCAAATACTGAAAAACACAGAAAGTTGGGAATAGCGATGAGAAGATAGAGCCTATCTGCATCTCCAAAGTGCTTCTCACACACTTATCTAGCCACTCTGCACGCAAAATGGTGTGATTTGTCCTGAAGGGCTACGCCATCCTCTTGCGTGAAATAATAGTTGAAGTCTGAGAGCTTCTCTCACTGTAGGCTTTTGAATGGCACTTTATTTCACCTTCTCTGTTTCAGCTGGTGACTGTTCACTTCAAACCTGTAAAGCGAATATCGGTTCAGCAATGAACAGTGCCCATTCACAACATGAGCCTTACAAAACAGAACAGTTTGCCTTTGCTATAAAAGATGCCTACATTTTCAGAGAAACCTCTTCTCTTTCATTCTGCAGTTAAAGCAGCAGATTGGCGGCCTTATTAATTTAGTTCTTTAGGCTGGACAAACTTTTATCTTTTCTCTCTCATTATAATCAACGTCACCCCTCAATGCAGCTTTAATGTATTTGCCACATGCTCGGTAGATGTGGCACTTGCTAAATTACTGGACAATTTTATTTACTATCGTCACATATCGCTTAACAAACACTTGCCTGGTCACTGCTGGCTGGCTATTCCAACAATAAGTCTGGCTGAAGTCAAGAAGCTCCCTAGATCTTAATTATAAAGTCATGAAACAGACTGACTCCCTTTACAGTTCTCTTACCACGAAACAAATGAGAATGGAACATTTATTTCTAATCATAAATCCCAAACCCTTCAGTTTAATTTTTCCCAAGCTAACTTTCTCACGTAGCTAAGCAGCATTTGCCTTCTATTATTAGCTTCTGGCCCAATATCGGCTGACCAGCATCAGTCAAACTGTCTTCATCTCAATGAGCTTGGGGACTCCCAAGGATCTCTATGTATGCAGACTTCAGCTTGCAGCTTCTAATTATTTTCTAACAGATAATGGAACGCTTAAGTTCAGAGAGGTTAGATTAAACTGGTAAATGGATCAACCCGCTGGATAAAATCATAGCTCACGAGAACTCCTCCTGGAAACACCGAGCTTATTGTTGATGAGATCAAGGGCCCACTTGATTGCCTGTTTCACTGTGACAAACTAGCATATTTTTAGCATCACAGAATGTTCATTATGCTTTCTAATTGCAACATAACTTGGGAACCTATAATAACCCTAGTTTTACTCATCTCTTTGCCTTGATGTAAAGCCATCAGATTGAGACAATAGCTACATGGCTTGTTAGGAATTCATGATGGCATCAAATAATTTGAGACGGGGGAGGGAGTTTGAGCCGCATGGAAATTATAGACTTCTGTTTAAACGTTACTGACCCAGCCAGCTGTGGGGCCTCCCCTGCCTCCCCCGATAACTGTCCTCTCCTCCTACATATCAATGCCCAGGACCTTCATGTTCTCTTACTGCTGCCAGCTTTTGGCGAATGGGGGAAGCTCGGTTCCCTCCTGTTGCCTCCTGGGCCTTCTGGATACATCAGCTACTTTGCCCCAACATCTGCTTTCAGAGAGACCAGCTGCAAGAGACATTGCTCCATCGATTTCAATGGTGATGTGGTGCAGATGAAATGTGATCTTCCAGTCAGAGAGCAGAAGCAATGCCATGTGACTCAGGCAAGTAATCATAGGCTGTGAATAGCTGAAATGAACCACACACTTGATTACCTTCACAACTAAGTGCAGAACTCCTGAACCTAGTCTTCCCACAACAGCAGCAACTACCTCCACTAAGGAGAGGAAATTGAAAGTTCACACAGAGATTTAATTCCCACCGCCTCCTGGAGAGGAGGGAGGAGTATGGGCCACTTAATGGAATTTTCCTTTGCTCTGTTCAGCACTGGAAGACACTTGTGACTATGGTGATAGGTGGAAGAAACAGACAGGAAGAACTGTACCAGGAATATGTAAAGAAAACAAGGAAAATACTATCTGTTATACTTCTTTGAAGAAATATCCGAAGTTAGGGATGTATTTTGGTAAGACACTCACAATTGCCTGACAGGAGGAGGGGGTTGTCTATGCCATGTGCTAACATGTTGCATTATGCCATTATAGGCATTATGGATCCATTAGCAGGTGTTCAAGGCTGCTGAAATGACAGCCCAGTTGCCAAATTGCCATGCCTTATTCTCTTTTAGTGCAACATTTAGCAGAATCTCAACTGCTCATAAAGCACTCTCTGACTTGCTTTCTTTCGACATTAAAAGTTTTAACAAGAACCAATGGGCCCTACTGCCAATCGCTCGGTCTTGTATGGGATACCGGATATTTCTGTACATCATTCATGTCACTCAAATGGCTAGATGACCTAAGACATACCATTGTGTACATGAATCAAAATGGAGTTTATGATGGATTCTACTTGTTACATACACTCTCAGACAGCAATGCTAAACTTATCAGTTTTAAGTGCAGGGTACAAGCACACATATCACAATGTTAATAATTCCTGACAAGAGGCACCACTATACTGTATACTTGCAGAACATTGTTGGCTAAGTGCTTTTAACTAACCAAGCCATTGGGAATATCTATAAAAATGCTTTTCCAGGACAACATAATTGCTTTGACTTAAAGTTCTGTAGGCATAATAATGTTATTGCCGTGTGATAGTTTGCCGACATTGTTATGCCAATAAAAAGCTCAGTGTAGATGAAGTTATACTGGTATAAAGATGCTTTATACCAGTATATCTTATCTTGCTCCACCAAACTGGAATAAGATCAACTGACATAAGCACTTTTATATCAGCACAACTGAAATGACACCAAAAATAATAATAATAATACCTAGCTCTTATGTACAGTTTTTATCAGTATGTCTCAAGCACTAGGTTGGTATGATGAAAGTGGCAAAACTTTTAAGTGCAGGCAAGACCTAACTCTCTTACATAAATACATTTTTTTTTAAAAGCTACAAGTGAGAGCAGGATTGGGTTCCTGTTTATTTCAAAACACAAAAGATATAGGGGGAAAAAATCTCTGCCAACAGATCACAATAAAATGGGCATTGGTGGTTACTTCTAAAGAATGGGATTGACTCTGCTGCCACAATAATTATCCTTAGTTATAGAAAGTCCTCAGGGCTACAGGTGGTTGTTGCAACCCCTGTGTTATAGCAGCATCTATTGAAGGATGTCATGGTAAGCTAATGCTCTCTCTGTCTTGCTGTCCCTTGTCACTCTAGGACTCTAACAGAGCTATGGCTGGGAATCTGGGCCAGAGTTTTTAGATGTTAGAACTAAGACGACTCATCTTTAAATTTTCTCTTTGTGACCACTGGGGGACGGGGGGAGAAACAGGCTCCCAAGAGACCATAATTTGAAGTGGGACTGAGCCTAACATGACTGCTTTTGATACATGCTACTGTTATAACTTTCTAGAAGGATAAGGAGACATCTCTTATTCCTGAGCAATGTATCAAATGTTATGACATATGCACTGGAGGCAGTGGTCCAGTGAATAAAGCATTACTCTGGGAATCAGGGTCTTATGCCTGGCTCTGATATTGAACTGCTGGGTGACCTCAGACAAGTCACTTCCCTTCTCGGTGCCCAGTACCCCCATCTTTATGTGCCCTCCTTTCTGAGCTGCTTTGAGATCAAAGGATGACAAGCATTATATATGCACAATTATATATGATTGTTTTCTTATTTTATACTTTATAAACAGACAGGGCCAGATACTCAGCTGGTGTGAACTACATAGCTCCACTGATGTGAATGAAGCTGTGCCAAATTTACACTGGCTGAGATTTTGGCCCATAGAGTTGAATTCTGCCATTAAGTAGAGAGGCTCAGTTCCCACTGAATGGCCCTTCGTTCTTTGCACATTTATTTCACAGGGAGGCTTGACTGTGATGCATCAGGCCCCTAATGTTTCAGATATCTATAGTTATTACTACTCACTTAGAAGCTTGACAATTATTTTGCCCATTAAGCAAACATTCGATCCTCTTTAGCCCTCCTCCACTGGGCGTTTCTATCAGAGCAGAAGTCAATATGGCCCACTTTTGCTTACTCCTTTGTTTGTGAACAATGATTATTGATGTCATCAGCATGAACTGTGCAGTGCTCTGAAAAGCGTTGAAAATACCTTGATCTCAGTGTTAGCCTGACTGCCTGAGAGTTCACACATGGTAATTTGTCTGAAATAGTTGAAGCTGTAATTGTACGTTTCTGCTGGTTTCCCAGTGACAGAGCAGACCACATGATGGGAGCGACAGTCTCCATTTGGTTTCTGCTATCATTAATGCTAATCAAGTTACACACACACACACACATAACCTTAGAAATGCAAAAGTCTTCAGTCATTTCCCAGTTCAGAAGAGGAATTTTATAATTTAGGGCTTGCCAAAAACAAGTGGAAAACTCATATGGACTGTCAACATATTGTCACTGCATGAGACACACATGTTCCTAATGTCAGTGACCTTTTCTTTTAGCACTAAGCTGAAAATTGCACTTACGGACTCCATGAATATAAAACTTATTTATAAAAATATGATCCAACCTCTCACTAACAACATTCTAGATCAGGGGTTCTCAAACTTCATTGCACCACGACCCTCTTCTGACACCAAAAATTACTACACGACCTGATCCCACCCAAGCCCCACCACCCTGGGCGGGGTGTGTGTGTCAAAGCCCAAGCCCCACCATCCTGGGGGGGAAGGGGTGGCAAAGCCAAAAGGCTTCAGCCGCAGGCAGAAGGCCTATAACCTGAGCCCTACCGCCCAGCCTTCGGCTTTAACCCCAGGCCCCAGCAAGTCTAAGGCAGCCCTGGCAACCCCATTAAAACGGGATCACGACCCACTTTGGGGTCCTGCCCACAGTTTGAGAACCACTGCCCTAGATTATTAAAACTAATGAGGTAATAAAAACCCAATAGACTTTGTCTCAGTTACTTTCCCCCGTTTACATGTGGTTGTTTATTGCAGAACCCTCATTGCCTGGTGCCGGAGGAAGTTAGAGCAGCCAGAGGCCTGCTCTGACTTTTACCACTGGGGACCTCATGCCAGCTGTTCCACCACGCCTTTACACACATGCCCTACCCCCATTCCTCTAAGGGAGCAGGGTAGACAGCGCCCCATTGGAGACTACCTCTGCATAAAGGGAGTTGTCTACCAGCTACCTCCAGGCATTGTAAGGCCAAACTGGAGAATCTAGCCCTTTCCATATTGTGGCAATTAGCTTTACCCCAGTGTTCTGGGGTAGTTTTCTAAAATGACCTCAGTATGATAAATGTTTAGGGGCAGGTCCTCTGCTGGTGTATACCTGCCTACCTGCACTGGCTTCCCTGGAGTGCGGCTGATTTAACACATCTGATGTTGTGAGCCTTACTTTTGAAGATTGCCGTATAGAGATGGCTGAGGATAAGTTCCCCAAATGACAGGGGGGAGGTGTAGAAGAGCCAAGGGTTCTATACAAAACCTGACTCTGTTGCTACTGAGGGTACTGTGTTGTAACATCAGGCTACGTCTATGCAAGGAGTGGATTCCCCTGCTTGTGTGCATATACTCGCGTTAACTCTCAGCTAGCTAGCACAAGGATAAATAACCATGGTAACATGGGTAGCGGCAGCAGAGGCATGGCCGAGCTCTGCCCAGGACGTACCCACTGCTTTTAGGTGGCTTTATACTTTATGCTGCTGCCCGTGGTACCATGATTACACTGCTATTTATACACATGCTAGGTAGATATGAGCTAGCACAAATATGTGTACATGAGCACGGGAATGGTAGCATAGACACAGACTTCATTAAGTTTCAAGGCACCTAGAGCCTTTATACAGGCATCCGCTTAACACTGAAATACAAAGAAAAGAAAAAAAAAAACGTAGGCAGAAAATTACCTTTAAGTTTGGGAGGATTACAGACTGATTTGTTTCCACTGTCAGCACTAGCATGTTATATTTAGGCACAGTCAGAGAGGCTGTACACCTCTTACTTACATCCATGAACTCCACATTTGCCTTGGGACCAGTTGTCTCATTAAGGATTTTAATAGCCACAGGAATCTTTACTGTTTCTCCTTCAGGAACCCAAATACCCTAGGGAAAAAAAGATACAAAAATTAACTCCACACTAGTTGTTAAATCTTTCTCCATGGCTAGGCTTCTTTTCATTATACAATATCCAATTCAGCAAGGAACATTAGAACTCAAAACACACAGAGTAAGTGCATTGAATCATAGCAATGCAGGGCAGGAAGAGACCTCAAGAGGTCATCTAGTCCAACCCCCTGAACTGAGATAGGATTAAGCAAACCCAGACTATCCCTGACAGGTATTTGTCCAACCTGTTCTTAAAAACCTCCAGTGATGGAGATTCCATCCCACTCCCTTCGAAGCTTATTCCAGAGCTTAGCTACCCTTAGAGTTACAAAGTTTTCTCCCAATATCTAACCTAAATCTCCCTTGCTGCAGATTTAGCTGATTATTTCTTGTCCTACCTTCACTGGCCATGGAGAACAAACTGTCCTCTTTATAACTGCCCTGAACATATTTGAAACCTCTTCTCAGTTCGCCCTCAGTCTTTTTTTCTCAGGACTAAACAGGCCCAGGTTTTTTTAACGTTTCATCATAGATCAGGTTTTCTAAACTTTATTATTTTTGTTGCTCTCCTCTGGACTCTCTCCAATTTGTCCACATTTTTCTTAAAATGTTGTGCCCAGAACTGGACACAGCACTCCAGATGAGGCCTCGCCAGTGCCAAGTAGAGCAGGACAATCACCTCCTGTGTCTTACATAAGACAGTCCTATTAATACACTCCAGAATGATATTAGCCTTTTATGCATCTGCATATGTTGGCTCAGCCAATTTCTGGTCCACTCTAACTCCCAGATCCCCTTCAGCAATCTTGCCGCCTGGCCCGCTATTTCCCATTTTATAGCAGTGCATTTGGTTTTTCTTTCCTAAGTGCAGTACTTTGCACTTGTCTTTATTGAATTGTGTCTTATTGATTTCAGATCACTTCTCTAATTTGTCAGGGCTGTTTTGAAATCTACACCTGTCCTCCAAAGTGCATGCAACCCGTCCCAGCTTGGTGTCATCCATAAATTTTATAAACACATTTTCCACACCATTATCCAAGTCATTAATGAAAATATTGACTAGTAACAGACCCAGGAGAGATCCCTGGAGGGCCCCGCTGGATACATCCTTCCTATTGGAAATTCAAAGACAAAACTGTAACGTAAATGAACCTTCTTGACATGAAAACTCTTTGTTCAGCCATTTCTGCTCAGTAATGTCAGCATGCCCATGACACACAGAACAATACGTGTTCCTTTGCTCGGCATTGCTTCCAACTAGTAGTGTATTAGGAATGTCAATTTGGGTAGGCCTCAATTTACTTTGAATGGCTACTGGCAGCAGAGAGCTTGGCTGGGTTCCTTTCTAGCTCTAGCACTCTGGGCCCCATTTCCTATCGCAACTATCCAGTGTAAGGTGGTGTTTGCCACATTGCAGAAGCACAGTCCTTGTTCCTTTCTGTCCCATAGCTGCAGCCACCTGGCTCTGACCTCTGTTGCTCCTGCCTGCATGTCTCTGCTCCACTTCCACAAGGAGCCTGTACTGGGTTCTGTTCCTCCCTCTGTCCCTGTTGGGTGGGTGAGGGGACAGTTACTGACTGATCTGGAACAGCTGGGCAGAGGAGGGGAGACACTCCCAGGAGCAATTTCTGCCTCCTTGCCAGGCCTCTGGAGCAAACTGCCATTGATAGTGGTGTTACAGGAGACTGGGGAGGGCAGGGTCACACAAGCTCTGGATCTTACACATCACGCATGGACCGTACCATGATATGCTAAGATCGATGCCCCCTTCTGCGAAACGTATTTTCTCCAGTGAAAAGTACACTTAAGCTTTAAACTGAGCTTGAGAGCAGCTAATCCTTACTTTTCAACATCCCATGTTGTCTGTGCTTCCGATGTGGGCTGTAGGCGGGGCTGTGTGCCCCAGCCCCTTGGCATCCTAGGCTTGGCGGGTGCTTCAGCTGGGGCCACGCACCTCAGCCCTGTGGCTTCTGCCGCGGGCTGCAGCCGGGACCACGCGCCCCTGCACGGCAGCTGCCTTGGAGGCCATAGGCCCCACTTGCGGCTTCCCAGGCCCGTGTGCTCCTCCCCCACCCCGCCTGCTGCAGCTGGGGCTTGGCAGGGGCTGCAGTCAGGGCCACGCATCCCTGTCCCACAGCTGTGGCCAGCGCTGGAGTGGAGGCCATGTGCCCCCCGTGGCTGCGCACGCCACTGCAGCTGCTGGAGCCAGGGCTCTGCTCCCCACCGTGGCAAGGGGCTCAGCCTGTCAGTCCCCCCGCATATGGGACTCCATTTTTCCCCCCTACCTAGCCCTGCCCTCTGGTTATTTTTAGTAAAGTAACGGACAGATCACGGGCTCCATGAATTTTTGTTTATTGCCCTAGAATTTTTCTAAAAAATAACCGTGATAAAATCTTAGCCTTAATTATAGGTGCTGGTCAGTTTTCTTGGAATTTTGCAATTTCATCACAAGTTTAATTACAAAATGTTGAAAATGTGATTTTCCCCCTCTTCTTTTTCAACCAACTCTATTTAGTGCTTCTAAGTACTTTAACTATGACCTTTAAACTGTGGAATCTGAAGTGCTCAATAAATCTTAAGGGAAATTTGCCATTGTTTTTAATGGGGGAAAGGATCAAAGCTTAGCTGATTATGCTGCTATTATTATATAAGGGAGAGTATTATTATTATACCCATTTTACAGCTTGGTCAAATGAGGTATAGAAATTAACTGGCTTGCACAATGTGCACATTATGTCAGTTACTGAGTGACAAATAGAACCACAAAATCCCATTCCTGTTCTTTAACCTCAAGACTATCTATCCTGTATGTTTGTCATGTCTGTATGTTTGTGTGTGATGTTATTTTTCTCTACATGGAGTAATGTTTGTGTCTTTACCAAGTGAAGCTGAAATCAGCAGATGAAACTAGAGGTGTACTCAAGATGCATCATCATACCCAGAGATGAACTCCCCGGACAGGCTGTGGATTATGATTCAAGCTCATCTGTTGTATAGACAAGAGCTGGGTCCCACACTGCGATGTAACACTTTCAATGATCCATAGGGTTCAAAAAAGAAATAAGGCCACTCAATGCTGTTCAGTGAAGATACTTGCCTTATACACGGTTCCAAAGGCCCCAGAGCCAAGGACCTTGACTCGCTTTAGCTCAGTTTCCTTCAGGATGCGAAGCTGCGCTTGGTTGGGTGCTGTGCCACTTGGGGTCAAGGGCTCCACCAGCTGCAAATCAAAATCCATCAGGATTAGGCACTGGACACAGGAAGACCTCATGAGACTCCTGTTGAAAATGTGCATCTAGTTCCTACTCAGTCCAGTTGGCTAACTAGTTATTAGAATAAAGCAATGGATCTAGTGGTGCCAGGGCTATCGATTCTTCAAGTGAAACCAGTCAAGGTCAGTAAAAAACCAACAGAAAGCAGCTGCAGGATTCTAGGGAGTAACATAATTTCCACTAGGGGCTGCATGATGTCATTAGGAACTGGAAACTGAATCAGTGTCACAATATGTCCCCAATGACTTTTGCTAATTGCAGCAATATAAATGTTTTCTATCTGATGGAAACACAGTGTTTATTATCAGTGCACCATATTCTATTTTTGGCAATTTTAGTGCCCTTTAAAAGTGGCTGTTTTGCTATTGAATAATGGTGACTTATTGATTCATCAAATTCTTATCCTCTTTTTGCGGGTAAGGCTCATTGCTCTAAGCCAGTGGTTCCCAAACTGAGGTTCATGAATCCCTGGGGGGTTCATGAAATGTTACATGGGATTCTTGGGGAAAAAAATCCCTAATGGTGGATAGAGCTGTCCATAGGGACCCCAGGCAGCATGGGGGGCTTCCAAGAACTAAGCAGATCAAAGCAAGCATATCTATCACACTGAGGAGATTTAAACTTCAAGACTCCTTATACAAAATAGAAAGGGAGGTGGATAATTTTTGCTGTTTTTAAAATTAAATAGGCTGCTAGTGTTGTTTTTAAATTATTATGAAGAACAAGTTTAAGCTTTGTTGTACATGCGTTGTTTGCCTGGACTGCTCAAGACCTGAATGCTTGTGTAGGAGGAACTCTTTGAGATGGCATCTTAAATACCTTCCTGCTGTTTCACATCTGATACTCCTTGATGAAACATAGGAGCCAGAGGCGCCAGTACGCGGGGGATGGGGGCAACAAGGGTCACGTGCTGCCCCCATGTCGGTGCCCCCTCCCTTGCAGGCCTCCCCACTTTTCCAGCGGTGCTCCTCCTGGCCCCAGGGTGCATGGAGGCTTTGCCCCCGAGCCCCTTTTTTCTACTGGTGCCTCTGATAGGAGCCTTGTCTTATAACAGGCTTAATCAAAAGCGATACAAGCTACAAAAGTGTTGCCATTTTCATAATGTAATAAAAATACTGTAATGATAAATAATAATTAATAAATAGTGTGCAATAAGCATGTCATACATACACAATTTTTATTTCCAAGATCACTGCTTTTATAATTTTTTCTGGGGTAAGGGAGAAAATCCCTGGAAATATTCAGTTTTAGGAGGGGGTTCATGAGAATTGACATTTTAGTGAAAGGGGTTCGCAGGTTGTTAAAGTTTCAAAACCACTGTTCTAAGCTTTAGTTGTGCCTTAAAGGAGGGCAGCTTTTTCAGAAGCAGAAAACATCTGCAGTAGAACAAGAAATTACAACTGCAACTAATTTATTGCAAGCACTGGTACATTGTGAATTATGATCCAGCAAAGTTTGTGAATGAAGAACAACAGTATGTATGCTCAATCAAAAAGTCATCCGATCTCAGCAACATACAGCCTTTGACTAAAAAACAATGTTTCTTTAAAAATAAATGAAAAAATAAATGAAAAGAACAATACTCTAAACACTGACAAATAGCCTGTCCTCTCTCAGGATAAGGAAAATAATTAAGGGCTACTCCTACTCAAATTGCTTTGAAATCACTGCAGTATTTCAAAGTGTCTGTTTACAAGTCTTAGTGCATAGTGCTCTTCAGTTTGGACACTATTATCATGCTTCTATGAGCATCATGGACTACTTCGTTAGCTGAACAAACCGCTTTGGTGCAAGTAGAAATACCAGTAGCTAGAAATTACTTTTTAAAAGTCTTTAAGAAAATACATAACAAAAACAAACAGCAACAAGCCAAGTGAGTGCGAAGAGTTTGACAGCGATATTTTCATAGTTTGTTTCCCTCTTCCTCCCAATATAGTTTACTTTTCAATACTCATTATGGTGGAAGACGTAAGCCAAATGTAAAAAAAAAAAAATACAACTATGGGAGAAGGTGAACACACAGGGCCACAATCTCTGGTTCACTTCATAGATTCCCACAGAACTTTCCCCCAAATAATTCCTCTTCCCCTTTGTGCTGCCCTGGCAGTGCAAAGGAGATGGAATCTGGAGTTTCACCCATGCCAGGGATTCTCTCAGTCTAAGGCCATCCCTAGAAGTTGAAGAGTTGGTATACCTTACTCCTACCACCCTCCCCAACAGCTGACCAGCTCAGGGGCACATTGGGGTGGAGAGCAACAAGGAGATATAACAAGAGTGGAGGTGTAACCCATTGATCAGTGTGTGTTGATCTGCAGAGATTATGGATCTGTTACAGACCTCAGCTAAAAAGCCTGGCTCTTTAGCTCAAGCTATAGCAACTCATACTTTTAGCTGTGGATGTCCCTGGTTCACTCCATGGTGTCTCAGACAAGATGGCAACTGTCACAAGTGCTCAGTCATTGGGCAGTCCCTTGGGGATGGTTGCCAACTGGCACAGGTTAGCGTTGCAGCCATTCAGGAAGAAGCTTAATGAAAACACAATGTTGCTATGGAAGTCATTTGGGATCAATCTCACACCACTGAATTCAATGGGAGTAGGAGCAAGACCTTAATGACACCAATCGTAACACAATGGAATCAGACGACCAATGACTGTTGGTTTTCCTAAACTTTTTTTTTCTTTAGAGGGATCTATCTGTACTATGCATCTCTGAAAGTGTGTCAGATATATAGAGTTTAGGAGATCCCGTGTCAACCTTCATTTATAACTGAAAATTTAAGATTAAACTTTAATGATGATCAAATATGAACTTCTAACCAAAAATAAGCTTCTGAAGAGCATGGGGACTTGTTTTTCCCCCCAGTAGTGAAGCCAACATGGTAGGCAGGCTACATTGAGCCCAAATAGTTTGTTCTATGGCTCCGTCTCACTTTTTTGCCAGTGGGACTATGGGCCCAGTCCAGTTCCCTTCTGATTCAATGGAAGTTTGAGGCGTAAGTTCCCAATTCAGCAAAGCAATTTTGTTATTATTTATATTGTGCCTACAGGCCTCAAACAGGTTGAGGCCACATTGTCTTATCCACTGCACAAACGTAATAAATGAGAGTTCTGGCACATACGCATGTGATTAACACGATTCACTTTCAGCAAGGGCCTGATGCAAAGTCCACTGAAGACAACTGGAGTCTGACCACTGACTTCAATGGGTTTTGAATATGTGATTAAGCGATTAGATGAATCAGGGCCTAATTTCTACTGGGAGCAGGATTGAGACATGTATGTCAGACAAGATGATCAAAATGCTCCCTTATCATTAAAATATATGAAATAATATATTCATAGGTGCTGACTCCGTGGGTGCTCCAACCCAGATCACCCATGGAAAAATATAGTGGGTGCTCAGCACCCACCAATGGGCCCTGCCAATCAGCTCTTTCCCCTTCCCCCAGCGCTTTCTGCCTGCCAAAGGGCCTTGCCAATCAGCTCTTCCCCCTCCCACACTGAATATCAGCTGTTCAGTGGAGGGCAGGAGGCGCTGGGGGGAGGGGAAGAAGCGGGGGCAGGGAGAGGAAGTGCTAGGGAGGGGCATGCTTGGAGGAGGGGGTGGAATGGGGTGGGCAGAGCAGGAAGAGGCAGGACCTTGGGGGAAGGGGTGGAGTGGGGGCGGGGCCTGGGATGGAGTTGGGGGTCCGAGCACTCCTGGGAAATCAGAAAGTCAGCACCTCTGGATGTATCAATAGAAAACTAATATCCTAGAATAGCTTCATTCACACTATACAATAAATCCAGTCTATGGAAGTATTTCTAGGGACTCAGTGGGCGTTGGATTAGAATCCTAATATATTGTGTGAAAAAAAGTAGAGAAATACTCTGCATCTTTTCAAATATTCAGCTTTTCTGAGAGGTACAACAGAAAATATCCTCACCTCAGTCTCCAGGAACCTCCGCAAGGCCCTCTTCTTTTTGATGCTTTTCCGCCGAACATAAACGGCAAACGTCAGGCCCACAATGATGATGATAAAGAGTCCACCAATCACGCCTGCAGCAATCAGGGGGGTTCTACCAATCAGAATCAAAGACTTTAATGCAAGGCAGGGAAACAGAGCAAAGAACAGCTGCATGCATGAAATAAAACACCTGGAAAACTTATGAAGCATATAGCTCTCAAAATGCAGTAATGTCAGATGATAAATCAAGGAATGCTCATTAAGTGTGGCATTGCTTTCCATTATCCATCTAGGATATTAGTTTTTAATGCACACTTGTGAAGTCGTGGACAAGGAAACACAACATGCACTCTGATGGAAAATGCAAACCTGCAATGGCAAAATGAGGATACATGTACCAGAAGCTTGTTCTGCAAGGAACATAACTAATCTGAGGTCCTCCTTTATAAATCTGACTAGATTAACTCTTCTTTTTTTGTATATTTAGATTAAAAAAATAACACAAATTATGAAAGACTAACTGATACCACTTTGGGCTGTGACTGTAAGTTAATCAAGGCTGGTTCTGAAAGAGGCACATAATTCCAGAGACGTTGCTGCATGGGGCTCTTCAGAAAGCACGCTTAAGAAACTGTACTATTGTAGGTGTCATGTTTCAATGGAGATGTAAACCTGAAGCCCTGATGTTTTTGCAAGCGTTAGGATGTTAGCTCCCAGTGTCCATATAAATTTCACCTTAGGTAAATATCAGAGCTGTGCACAATTCAACAGTTTTAGCTGATAAGTGTTCAGTGATTGTACCCCCTAAGTTTTGCTGTGATATTTGGGCTCACACAAATGTTAAAACTCAAATGGCAGATAAAAGACTGACGAGTTAGGTCTTGTTTAAGGTTGAAACCATGTGATGCTGCCAAATTATGCATGGCTTGCACACAAAACCACAAATCCCTCCCTGGCCCCCACAACTCAGCCCCAGCTGCACAAAAGGTTTGTGAACTTCTGAGGGGGAGTTCAGCCCCTTTCATCTGGTCATGGATTCCTTGGGAGTACACCAGATCTTTACGATCATAGCCTCTTAGTTCAACTCCAGCTAATCTCAAATCCTTATGTCGTATTCATCCTGGACCTGGAAGCAAGGAGTACAGTTCTCCTTCAGCTCAAGGAGCATAGGGGAAGGAGTAACCCCTTACGGTTTCTACTCCCCACACCTCAGCAGTCTCACTCCAATCCAACCAGGGCTTCTGATCCTACATCTTGGGCAACTCTCTGTAAGTATGCTGCTGATGCAGGGTAGTTCTCAGCTTCTCCAGCCACCCCTATCAGAAGTACTGTATCAAATTCAGATAGCAGAAATTTAAATCTGCCAAATTTAAATTGCCAGATTTGGGTA
Source organism: Gopherus flavomarginatus (assembly GCF_025201925.1). Taxonomy (NCBI): domain Eukaryota; kingdom Metazoa; phylum Chordata; order Testudines; family Testudinidae; genus Gopherus; species Gopherus flavomarginatus. Next base: position 16,058,046 of record NC_066626.1, on the reverse strand, counting down.
ATAAAGCTCCATGTTTAAATGTTCACTATCATGCTCACCCATGGGAAAGTGATTAATCCTTAGGTGCTTAACACATCACTTAGGTATTCAAATATTTGCAGGTAATCCAAATCGAGTCTCAAGACCTTCGACATTTGCATGTGTTATTCAAAACTTCAGGAGCTGAGTGTAAACACCCAACTCATTACTATGCCCCACAAAGTGGCATAGTAGAGATCATGTGGGACTTGAAACAAGCATTGCTAAGTGTTACCCAATAAGACTTAAGTAATAAAAATGGGGTAGGTTTTGCTTTGGAATGGAATAGTAAACATTTCCTTCATTATAATGGTACTTCATTTACAGCTCCACCATCAGGACTTTAAAGTCATATAATCTCGCAAACATTACAGAGGGAAAGAGATATTAGATCATCCTGTTCATCTTCCTGCCAATGCTGAGTTCCTTCCCAGAGTCAAATGTCAAGTGCTTTCTCCTGTTTTAAATGACAAGTCTTTTGACCCTTTCACTTGTTTGACACCATAACTGCACTGAAACCGCACATTTCACTGCTGTTCACTATCATCCCTTGATCACTTTTAGGCACTAATTTTTTGCAAGTATCACTCATTTCTCTTTTTTTTTTAATGCTTTGGTTTCTTAACTTGCTCTTTTGGTTGTCGTTAAGACTTGTTTCATTTCCTATCTATATTTCTAACCTCACTGAGCCCCATTTGTGTTATTTCTCTACTGTCTCTGGTGTTTGCAACACCTCACATTTAATATCATTTGCAAATTTCATTAACATGCTGTGTACTCTTTCCTTCACTGTCATTAATAAGGCTCCTTAATGAAAGTGGGCTTAATACTGATCCATGCAAGGTGGTGTTGATCAGAGTGTAATTGCAGGCATGAAACCTTTTCCCATTATATTTTTTAATCTGGATCTTTTTGCATGTGCCACAGCCACCTACCCACGGCCTCAGCTTGATGTGTGACTGGACTCATAACCCCTTATCTCTGGTAGCATGAAGAGCTTAATCCACTTACATTATAGCTACAAAACAATCTGTTTCTGAATGCAATCACCAGCAGTTGCCTCCTCCCACCACTTTTACCACAGGCTTAAAATGAGTTCCATGAAAATTAAGTGTAAGAATGTCAACCATGAGACATCAAAGCAAGTTTCCTCACCAAAATGGAGATGTTCATAAATCATTTTCAAAAACACTGAGGTCCCAATTCTCTATGTCCCAGCTATGCTAAGACGTAGTAGAGAGTGACAGCTGCAGGAAGCTGGTTGCTGGCTCTCTGATCCTGCCTGGCTCTGGTGGAAATTAGAACAGCTGGGAGCCTACTCGAACTTCTGTCACTGGCATAAGCTCCATATTGAACCTGGCCACAGAAAATCCTTCGGTTATGTTGGGGTGGAGAGTTCCACTGTGCAAAGGGAATTCTCCACTGGCTATCCCTGGCCATTCTAAGGCATATGTAGTGCCTTGAATCACCATTCAGTCCCTGCTCTATTCCTCAGGCAGCACAACTCCGCACTACACCCTTACTTGGGGGCAGATTGCACACTGCCAGCTTTTAATTATTAGAAAAATACGCTAGAAGAAATATTCTGACTTCTAACCTGGAAACTGTGGGCATGTGGCTGAATACTGAAAGCAGGATCCTAGGATCCCCTGTGGAGAAATATCTATTTTCTTTTTAATGCGTACAGTGTTTTCATCTTTAGAAGCACACCAAAATTGAGATGAAAGTTCAAAGTTTGTGTTCCAAGATGTATGAGGGCGCTCAATAGGGGAGCACGTAACGTCAGTCCAACAGCTCTGAAACATCTACAACACTGCAAAAACCAGATAACATAGCCTAATTAATGACATAGAGTAGTAAGTGATTTCATACTCTCGATTGGCAAACAGGAGAAAAAGACAAAATTTTGGTCCACAGAGAAAGAAGAACAGGTCTTCTGTCCCCAGCCCACCTTCAATATTAAAACACATACTATAAAAAGTAAATAAATTGAGCTTTGAAGTCTGGTTTTTAGAGTGCTATAGCGTTTTTTTTTAATATATTTGAACGTAGGATTCATTATCACCTTGAATGCTGATAAGCAGCAGCTTCTTGCTGTTTTTTTCTGGTAAGGCATTCTTTAACTAGAGGCTATCATTTTCTGACAGACATATGGCATATTCCCCTCACTCCCCCATAGGGAATTCACACGACCATAATGTTTTACTATTAGAGACTTGCCTCTCCTGGAAGCTTAGGTACTCTGTAACCAAAATATGAAATTCCCTATTAAGTCAGAATGGCACGCAAATTGTTTTCAAATGTATTTTAATAGCATCTCTCTTCTCTTCACTCATCCTCAGTAAGTTGTACAAGTGGGATTTCCAAAAGCATTCAGTGTTAGCATAACTTTGCTCTTCTGAAATCTGTTGACGTGAGAGAAGAAATAGGCTAACACTGCTTGCATATATAAGATGGGCCTTGCTTTGTGTTTATTCAGGGAACATTATACATTTTTTTAGTTCAGAGAATAGTGATTTCTTCTCCACCACTCTTTGGCTTGTAAGTAAAGAGTTACTGAACACTTGGGGAAGCTTGTCTGTATTAGAAAATTTTATCATGTTTAAACATTTCTTTTTAAACAATCAAGTTAGCTGACATAATACTGGCCACAACTCTATATTCAGTGTAGACAAGGGCCAACCGTGTTCAACATTATGTCAGCTAGTCATGCTTAAAGCTAGGCTCCAGAAGGTTTTAAACCAAAACTTATCCTTGTCTACACTGACCACAAAGTCATGGTTAGCATTTAATTAACTAACTCAGCAGTTAAAACTCGTGTTTAAACATGATAACATTTCCCAGTGTAGACACATCCAGTATTGACAAAAATGTATTTGTATCCAAAATGGCAATTCTCTTTGACCACATCCATGCCTGATTTAGGCACTGATTCAGCAAGGTACTAAAGTATGTGCATAACTTTAAGCATGTGAGCAACAATAATACTCAGCTCTTTTATACAACACTTTTTATCAGTAGATCTCAAATACTTTACAAAGGAGGGCAGTATCACTTCACCCATTTTATAGAGGGGGAACCTGACCAGCTAAAGTACTCACATGCTTAGAATTACAGATATGCTTAAGAGTTTTATTGGATCAGGGTCAGAGTTCTCAGTGTCTTACAAAATTGATCCCTAGCATCATTCTGAAAATAAATTCTTCCCATTATTAAAATAAACTATTAATCAAGACAAGCCTCTTGCTAGCCTCGAAACAAATGCAAACTGTTTAATATAGGGTGCCAATGTTTAGAGAGGGTTACACTTGTTTTGATTATGAGGAAAGTTTTTACTGAAATGGAAGCCAAATGCCAATGTGATGAACAAACACTGTGGGAATGTCAATTAATTGGTAAAAATATGTCCTAACTGTCCCTTAATGTGATAATTTTATATTTCACTTTAATAGTATGATGGGTAATGTCATTTTGTAAAATATGTGAAGGGGCAGGAAGAAGAATATGTCTTTAAAAATCAGTCTAATTTGGGACCACAGACACTAATATATATTATAATTGTACGATTATTGCATGGTGTCACCAAATAACAGGTTTAAGGCTGTCTGGGTGACATAACTATTCATTTCTATACTAGAGTTCCTTAAGGTTAATTTTAGCCCTGAATTTTAAATGTTTGATGTATGAAAATTAAAACATCCTTGTCCTGTTTTCACCAGAAATGACTGATATGTACTCACAATTTTAACTCCATATCATTTTGCCTGGGAATAAATAAGTAATGATAAGGTACCAATTATCATGGTAGGAAAACATGGGTGCTTTTATCTACATACAGTAGAGACGACCATTTGACACTACAGCATACTTGACATTTTTATGCTGAGATTTTTCTTTTCCACCACAAAAGGAAGAAAGGGAAAGCTACTGGTAAGAACTTGCATGGTGACTTTGTTGTTAGGCTTGTCATTTAAATGGATTAATGTGTCTTATAAAATATGCCGAGTTAGCTCCTGGATAAAGTGGATTGATTTATCAGTGATGGAAAGGCAGCTAAATTCACTAGATTTGACTCACAGGTGAAGCAGGTTCATCAAGTCAAAGAACAATCCATTTATATTCTTGTCATATTTTCCATTTTCTTTGGAAAGAGTAATTTCTGCTTTACTGAAAGAAAACTAGAGTCATATCGATAGCGTGCTGATGGGCTGATTTGTGACTAAGACCATTGGCTTCCACTTAAGCAGCTCCCCTCTGCATACATAAAGAGTATATGTTGGGTCCATAAACTGAGATACAGTACACACTTCGCTACAGCAAGTTGCATGCAGTTGACTCAATGTTTCATTTTGTACAATTGACATTATTAAACTGAAAATGTGCTTTCTTCAAATGTAAGCATGTTGCACACTCAGTTGTAGGATATCATACGCCAGTAGGTCAGTCTATCATGGAAACACATACTTCATGAGAACCACGGGAGTTTAAATTTGGTTTGACTGTGGTTTTCAGAGTGCATAATTAGGTCAATCCTTTTCTCCACCCAATATTTTACTGGCATATTAGTCAATTAAGACACTATTCAGCTACACTTTATATGGCAGAAAGTGTCATACAACTTGGAGAACTGGATGAGTAAAATATGGTGGTATGACCCAATTCAATCAATGGCAAACCACAATTTTAATAGGGAGGTGTGTATAATGGAGAATATAGGTCCCAAGAGGCAACACTCCATCTTGACCTGAATGGAAACATCACAAGAATTGTTGGATAGGATTTTTTTCTTCATTGCTTAATCTCTGTGTCCAAAATATGCAATTCACTCCTAGCAAAAGTGAACAGGTAAACTAAATTCAACTGTGCTATAGCAGATTCGGTATTATCTTCACTCTCCAACCTGTATAACTTTTCACAGAAAAGGCAGAACTCAAACATAATTATTCAGAGATTCCACCTCCACCTCATAGCTTGTGCATAGAGTTGAGTAAATACTGTAAATCCTGCATTACTGGAAATATACTAGCATTGCAACTGATAGCGTAGTTCAATCAAATTCATGCCACTCTTTATTTACAGTCATGCACAACTATGTACACATGCATGGAAATGTGTTTGTTCACACACAAAGAATTGGAAACAGTTGTTTGTTAGTGTGCCCACATGTATGTGAGCCTGGGTATTTATGAATCAACAGAGCAATCAGTCATTATTCCGCTCTCTAGAAGGTTTCAGTCATCCAATCAAGGTACAGAAAGAACGGCTAGTCATTCAGGTGATCCATCACATACCATGAATAAAGAACTGTGAATAGGAACTCTTGGAGGTGTACATTTTTCAAACAACCAATTGTATGACACTTGTTTATTCGAGAACAGTATTCGTCCTCTCTTCCTGCACTGAGCTGTTTTTGTGAAGCCACTGTGCACTATTACATCGCTGCTATGTTCCACTACAGAAGTGGCTGCATTCCAGTGATCAATTAAATGAGTCCTATAATGATCTATACAAGTTAGAGAATCCGCAAACCTTTACAGAATCTGGGGAAACCCTGCCTGGAGGATTCAAAAGTTGCTTCTCCCAATTATAAAAGCATCTCTGGAAGGTTATGGAGCCTAAGAAAGAGGTAAGAATCAGGGAGGGAGTAGAGTGTTTTAGCTAAATTGTTGCAGTTCATACACTTGAGTTGAGGTCCGGCATTAAATATTCTATCAGTGTAATATAAAATATACACACTAATTACATTGAGCATTTGGTTCATCCTCAGATTAGTTTACAGAGCCTATGATTTCACTCAGCTTCAATGTCTAGACCACTGCCCTTTCTTAGTGCCAGGCACAAAAGACAACGCAGAAAGGACTCCATGTCAGTCGCCATTTCCCTAGGGGATCCCAACTGACAATCCATCAGAGCATTGACTCCTGAGCTCAAAGGTCTCCATTTTCTCACTTTAGAGAACAGGAGACCCCTTTAAGTGTGTGTCTGTCTTTGCTGCTGTCCTTCTCTCTCAGTAAGGCACAGTTCTGTTTCCTTTGATTCGTTTTTAGAATACTAGCCTTCACGGTTATTGGCGTCCCTTTGAGAGCCGTTATCCAAGAGATTAAGAATCACAGTGCAGATTTAATGAACTTTAGCTTACTGGTGGTGAACACGAACTCTTCAGTCCCAGCTGTAGAATTATCTAGGATAGCTTCAGCTTCCTCAGGCTCCAGGAAGAATTCAGACCGGAATAGCTAGGATTGCATCTCTGTGCTGGTTCTGCAGTCCTTTACAAACTACCTTGTTTCAGAAGTTGTGCTTTCCAGGCCTTTATGGCTTCATTGCTTGCTTTTTTCAGGGGCTGATCCTGTGAAGTCATGATCTCTCAGTTCCCTTAGATGCCAATAAGAGTTCAAGGAGCTCAGCACATTTGTGTAGTAACTTGACACTCCTGCAACTTCATCCCAGGAGCAGTCCCACTGAAACCAAGAGTCAGGGCAGAAGGGTTGGGACATCGGAGGTTGAGCCATACATTTTGGTAGGAAACAATTGTGGGCTCTGAGGTGGGGCTGGGATGAGGGGTTTGGAGTGCACGAGAGGGCTCCAGGCTTGGGGGGTGGGGCTGAGGGATTTGGAGTGTATGAGGGGCCTGTGGGTTGAGGCAGGGGGTTGGGGTGTGAGAGGGGGTGAGGGCTCTGGGCTGGGGGTGCTGGCTCTAGGATGAGGCCAGGGATGAGGCATTTGGGGTGCAGGAGGCGGCTCTGGGCTGGGGCTGAGGGATTTGAAGTTCAGGGGGTTGGATTGCAAGAGCTCTGGGGTGGGACTGGGGATGATGGGTTCAGAGTGTGGGAAGGGGCTCTGGGCTGGGTGTGTGGGCTCTGAGGTGTGGCCGGGGATGAGGTTGGTGCAGAAGGGAGCTCTGGGTTTGGGCAGGGGGCTCAAGGCTGGGGCAGAGGGTTAGAGCTCGGGCTTGGGCTTATCCCATCAGATCCCAGTCAGCAGTGCTGCAGGGCTAAGGCAGGCTACTCCTTACCTGTCCTGGCACTGCACTGCACCCTGGAAGAGGCCAGCAGGTCTGGCACCTAGGCTGGGGGTGGGGGGGCAGGAGGCTCCGCACGCTGCTCTCGCCTGCAGGCACTGCCCTCCCCACCCCAGCTCCCATTGGCCAAGAGTGGGGAGCCAGTGCTCAGGGTGGGGGCAGTTGGCAGAGCCCCATGGCACTCTTGCCTAGGAGCCAGACCTGCTGGCTGCTTCCAGGGCACGGCGCAGTGCCAGGGCAGGTAGGGACTAGCCTGCCTTAGCCCTGCTACACCACCAACTGGACTTTTAATGGCCCTGTCAGCAGTGCTGACTGGAACCACCAGGGCCCCTTTCCGATCTGGTGTTCAAATTAAAAAACGGACACTTGGTCACTCTCTGATTAGGATATACTTCCTCTCATAGTCTAGCAACAAACAATGGTAGTAGTTAGTCCTGCATGTGCACTGATACTTTCTCGTATTCTAATAAATGCCTCAAAATGGCCACAATACTGTATTTACATTCAAACATGTACTCTTGTTATTTCTCATTAAATTTCAAACATGCAAAATTTATCTGTGTGAGACATATGAGAGAATAAACTTAACCAGTGCTCATAAATATCAAGAAGAAACCAAGGTAGATGCATAACAAGGTATACTGTATTTCTGCTTATGCCTGATGCTACTTTGGGAGTTTTCACTATTATATTACAGAAGCAGTATTCTATCTGTGAAAATGTCCTACATAAATTATACCAATCATTAGAAAATCCCATTTGATTAAGGGGATGAAAAAGATAAGAGAAATTGAAGAGACTGCTATAAACAAATGCAGGGCTTACGGGAAAAGAAATGGATACTATGATATGCCTACGAATTCCAATGCATATATAACATCTTCAAGGGTGCTTATGGCCATTGGTCAAAATACTAGGATGGATTTGTAACCATAAATCTGAATTTCCTGGCAATTCTAGCTATATCCATATAGCATTTGGCTTCAATTTAATTTTCTCAATTCCTCTCCAGAAGTAAAATAAAAAGAAATCTCAATGATCAAAGTTATAAAACAGAATTTTCAGCTCTATTTCTGACCTGCATTTCAGTCCATGCCAATTGTACTGAATGGGTGGCAAACTTGGGGAGGGAATGTGGTTAAGGGAGGAGTTATAATACTAAAAATTGCCATGAAGAAGTCTATTCTTTATAAGGAATAGATGTACCTATTTGGCTAGAGCAAACCTTCATTCGAGACTCAAACCAATCTGTTTTTGGTGTTTGAAATGTTTTTTTCACTCCCAAGTCCCTTTGCACTTCCTGTTTCAAGACAAAACTGTAACTAGATCTGCTTCAGTACCAGACAAAAGGCTTTTCTTATTCTCTCTCCAGCCTTACCAGAAAGAGAAAATAAAAAAATCTTAATCTTATGAGTCTTTCAATCCAATTTTGCAAACTAAATAGGTTCAGATTAATTGGGCAAAATTGGCATTGGCAGCTAATCATATAAGCAAAGACACTGTTCAGAGCAAAGACTATGTTTCAAGAAACCTGATTTCTACTCCTGACTCTGCCAGCGATTTGCTATGTGGCCTGGGACAAATCACTGTAGATCTGTCTACATTAAAACCTGTTACCCTGTTTATAACCAGGATGTGACATAATTGATTCCAAAAAATGGTTTAGGTCCATGGTTAGCACATTGTTCAAAATGGTGAAAAAATGTCTTCATGTGTTTATATTGCATCAATGGGACCACCTAAATGGGTGCATATAACCAGGTTCAACAGTCCTCCTTTCTCCAAAATCTCTGTATGGGACACCAACCCAAAATTTATTGCATATGTTGCAAGGGTCACGTGGTGTTCCAGGCTCTCTAGCTCCCTTCTACCTATGCCTGCCCTCTCTCAGAATATTGTTGGACAAGCATCCAGGAAATGGTGAGCTGGTTTAAACACGCAGACATTTCCTTCTGTTGACTGCAGAGAAAAACCCCAGTATTCATTTCAGCTGACACCTGACCAGAGGAACCAATGGGGGGACAAGATGTTTTCAAAGAGGGAAATTGGTCTTTTGACTGTTCAGAAAAGTTTGTGCCAGAGTGAAGGATCCAGGAATCAGCCATCTAACATTTCTTAAAAGTAGTAAATGTTTAAAGAAGGAATGTTAGATGGCTGATTCCTGGATCCTTCATTCTGGCACAAACTTTTCTGAACATTCAAAAGATTGAGTTCCCTCTTTGAAAACATCTTGTCCCCCCATTGGTTCTTCTGGTCAGGTGTCAGCTAGGCTAGTTGAACTTCTTAACCCTTTACAGGTAAAAGAGGAATTAACTCTTAACTGTCTGTTTATGACAGAAGCCTTGAATGGATATTTAATCCAACAGAAAAATCAGGACCCTGCTTACGATCAAGGAATATATCCAGAGGGAAGGTCCAACTGCACCTCTCCCTCCTCATCAAAGGTCATTTGCCACACATCACATGTTTTAAATACGTGGAGGGCAAGATTTCCAAGTGAATTTTCAGTTCCTAGGGGAGGACTATGAGAAAACTTGGGATACCCTGCTGATGCATCTTTGGTTTCCTCTTCCCCCCCGACCCCTTTCTAACTAAATGCCAATCCACCCCCAGTTACAGACCTATCTTTGCTGTGGGAGAGAAACAGTGACTGAAAGATTACATGAACCTGTCGATGACAGGAATCTGGCTTCTGGGCCATTTGACAACTTAACAAAGCCAACTTACACAAAGCTGCAATGGTGAGGCAATATTGTATTTTGCCTCCAATTCATCTACATGCAAAGAATATCACTGTCACAAGAAAAAAACCCACACATCTACTGGAAACCTAGAATATCCTTTCAATCTGTTCTTTGTCTGTTACCCTTGCTGTGATACTGTGACTATGCTTATTAATGGCTGCTGGCCCATTTTTTATCTGATAATACATTTTTTCCTCCTGAAATTCATGATGGGCAGGTAGACTGATAATTTACTTCTAGAATTTACATGGTTCAATGAGAAGGGTTATTAAACTAAGCAGCCGAGGGCCTATCCAAAGTCCACTGAAATCAATGAAAAGGAGCCCAGTGACTTCAATTGGCTTTGGATCAGGCCCAGAGTTGACAAGTAGAAGACAGAGCTGGCTGCAGCTGCATTGGTGAATTGCTAGATTAGAACTCATCTCCCCTCAGGGTGACCAGATGTCCTGATTTTATAGGGACAGTCCCAATTTTGGGGTCATTTTCTTATATAGGTTCCTATTACTCCCAACCCCGTCACGATTTTTCACATTTGCTGTCTGGTCATCCTCCCTCCCTCTCACTTATTTCTCTGCTGCTTTCTTTTGACCAACCTACACACATGTTAAGTCCTGAAGGGATCATTATGATAATCTAGTCTGGCCTCCTGCATAACAGGGTGTAGAACCTCACCCAGTGATTTCTGCATTACGCACATAACTTTTGGTAGAACTAAAGCATATCATTTAGAAATACAAGGAGTCTTGACTTAAAGACTTCATCTGATGGATAAGCTATCATCTCACTAGGTAAACTGTTCCAATGATTAATTGCTCTCACATTTAAAAAGATGAATCATATTTGTAGTCTTAATTTCTTCCTGTTCTTCCTATTGTCTTCTCTCCTCCTACTGACCATCTCTTTTGTCTCCTTCTCTCAGTTCTCGATCCAGTGCCCTGCTCTTGTACCTTCCTTGCTCTCCTTGTTTGCCAGGTGACCTCCCCTCTTTACAATCAAATTCCTCCTCAAAACTCTACTTCTTCCACAAGGCCTTCCAAGAAATGAGGTGTTTAAAAGAAAAGAAAAATCCAATGGCTATCTGGGAATTTGACTTCAACCATGAACCTTTATTGTATGCATGAGGTTACATTTGGACTATACCTGCATCTAATTTAGACCCTGATGCTGCAAGGATCAGAACCTTAGACTACAAGCAAGTTGGGACAGGAGGCATATTTAATCTGTGGCGCTTGATCAATAACACACAGTAATATAATTAATAGCCTGTGCCATTTTCTTTCTTCCACAAGGATGCCTGTGTGTTTGTTCAGTCATCTGCAGTAGATGTCTACAGTTCCCAGACATTTTCCACACTCCTTTGCGTGAGACACAGCAGTACTTCAAGAGTTTCAGGATGTGTGTGTTAATTAAAGATGTCTATTGAACTTGACTGAGCAGAAACAGGGTGTGCAGAAACCATAACCACAGAAGAGTAATTCAAGATTAATATGTTCTTGAGTGACTGAAGCAATCTCTGTATTATTCCTGTAGAACCATCTGTAGGGGGCTGTCTACTTAGCCTATGCCTAAAATGATCTTTGGAGATACATTAACACTCACCCTTTGTCCCTTGTTGGCTTCTGTTTCTCCATTACCATATCTTATTTCTCTCCTCCCTCAGACTTCCTTAGGTTACTTCCTAAGTACCTCTTAAAACCAATTTGAGCTACCCTTTACTGTTAGCTAGATATATCTGCACAGTATCTACACTGGATTGTTTAGAGTGCATGAAATCCTGAGACCTGAATGTTAAAATGAAATAATTTACAAAATAACAGGAAATAAAATAATAATAAACCACTAGAAAGACAAAGGAATGATGGCATATTGGTTTGTTGGGTTGTATTTTTGTAATCAACAGTGTGTGTTATAAGCAGGGTTTGGATGGGAATCTAAGACAAGTTGTACGAGGAAATGATTGGCATGTTTTTACTGTGAAGGTTGAGGGGAAATTGTATTTGTGCCAATTTTACTGCACATAAGGCTTCACGAATTTTACAAGTCAAGACTTATATGAAAACTTGTTTCATCCAGTTTTGTTGAACCACAATCTGGCCTTTGCCTGCATCACTACATTTTGACTTTGTTCTTGAATTTTTCTCTGAACGTTGCACATTTGAAAGTGAAGGATTAGTAGCATTGGCCAGAGACATGCATTGAGTAGGCAGACACAGTGCAAACCTCCTCTGCCAACAAACCTCCACTAGGACCTGCCAACACCTGCTTTTCATGTTATCCGAAAACCATTTCTTCTTTTTAATAACTTGCTCAACCGTGAATGTCTCCAAAAATGATTATCTGCATTATCTTTTGTGGACTTATTGGCTGACGTGTCTGGAAGGATGCCTGCTTACCAGTGTGTCGAGCTGAGTTTCTTAAATTTTAATTCAGATTGAAAAATAATATGAGGCATTTGTTAAAATTACAGTCTTCCCTCAAGGCAACTCCCCTGATGATGTCAAAAGGTTACACAAACAAAAACATTATCCGCATTTTCTAAAGATAATGCATCTTTGTGTAAATCTATATGTCACTTGGAGCCTTTGCATAAACTGCACTAACTTCAAATAACTCCGTAATACTGAATATACATCTGTAACTCCAAACAGTACCTCAAAGCAATGCATCTTTAAGAAGAGGAAGAAAACAACCAACCATCTGCATTAAGGGACAATGTAAGGTGCTCAAATACCTTGCTAATGAGCAGGGCATAACACCCTAGATAAATATAGATCTTCAAATTTCTACTATTAATGTAAATTCATACAGAGGGAAGACCACTTGTCCCCAAATGCACCATACTAAATATAAATTCAGAAATAACTCTTAAAAATAAGGAAATTATTTATTCAGATAAAATACATGACTCTCTCAGGTGACAGGGGGCCTGAGCCCAACCCCATTGAATGCATGGGATTCAATTCAGCTCTTGGTTACCTCAGTGGGGCTCACCTTGAAAACTCAGAAGTAACATGATCACCTAACTCCTAACAATGAAATATGTATTTCACTGCAATGGTGGGTGTACGTTCACTTCTGGCCAGGCACTAGGGCAGACCAAGGACCTGAGCCAACTCCCACTGAAGCCAGCGGGAACTGGAAGCTGCTATCCAGTGGTGAGATTTGCTGAATGCATTTCTACACAATACCACAGCTGAGCTTCAAACAAGAAGCCCTGTGGTCCTATCGTTAGCAAACGAGCCTAAAGAAGACCTAATTTGGAAGACGATGTTTACATCCTTTACAGACAGCGTGTTAGAATAGGCAGCTAGAAGAAATGGGGCTAGAGACCACCAGCGAATGGAGAGTCACCTAATGAACTCCTCTCCTTTAACTTTAGATGCAACATGAACATGAGTTTCTCACTGAGTAATGAGAGAAACAAAAAGACTGTGTTTCAACTATGGGGTGCATAAAGGAAATAGAGACAGCGCCACATGATAGGGACAGAGCAGGAGTCAGGCCTGTTGGTTAGAACGAGAGCTAGCAGCCAGGAACTGGAGCCCAGGGTCAGAGCTGGAGTTAGGCGCCAGAGCCAAGGGTCAGAGCTGAAGTAAGAGATCAGGAACTGGAGCTGAGGATTAGAACCAGGTCACCTGGAGTGAAACAAGGCAGGGCACGGCTGAGTCCAAAGAAGGAGCAAGGCTGAAGCAGGGCTGGAAACAAACCAGCAGCAGCAGGACTGGGAACAAGCAGGCGCAGGAGCTACTGCAGCCATGAAGAATGCTTTGAGCAGCTGCTGCTGGGCTTAAGAGCCGAGTCTGCTGACTCTTCCAACCAAACAGGTGGCATAGCCAATGGGGCAGCCGATTACAGGCCAGCTGCACTCGTTAGATTGCCTGGAGACTGGCTCTGCTGCAGACCCTGCTTTCTGACAGACGGGCGCTTCTTCAAGACAAATCATAATAGCAGCAATCTAAATCAAGGACACATGTACTGAACAGCTGAAGCCCTCTCTAAGAATGGGCAAATCAGTTCAAGTTAAATGAAAAGTGACTTCCACTTTCTCCTAAAACTTGAAAAGAACCTAAACTGAATCTTCTGACATGCAAAAGGATTTTGGGGAAGTACTGTATTTTTTTTAGTTTTGTAGACTTCTGGATGTCCTTGTTCTGGCTCATACTGGAAGCACATCTCTCTGCATCCTATTTCTACCCCAACTATAGTAGAAAACACCTCCAATTTTGAGATATCCAGTCTAGTTTTGTAGACTCACAGTGTCTAGACAGTTCTGTTAAGTAACCAAATTTTTATCTACAAGAATTTCCAAATATCCTGAGATTCAACCATTGCTAGTCTTCATTTTTCTCCTTCATTTCCCCACGCCTGTCAGAATGACGATACAGATCAGTTTCCTGGACAAACTCTTGTCTAAGTGGCTTTGGCAACATTAGGTTGCCGGGCACAGCATAGAGAAGCATATAATCATCATCACAACTCATCAGGGTTCAAACTTACCTTAAGAAAACAGTAACAGTCAGTGGAAGAGTATGGATTGGATTTTTCAAAAGTACTGAGCATTGGTCTAACTCAGTGGTTCTCAAACTTATTCCGTCACTTGTATACGGAAAGCCCTTGGTGGGCCGGGCCGGTTTGTTTGTCCCTCGGCCCGCGTGGCTTCCCCTCATTGGCCTGGAGCAGCGAACCACAGCCAGTAGGAGCCATGATCAGCCAGACCTGTGGACGAGGCAGGTAAACAAATTGGCCTGGCCCGGCCCGCCAGGGACTTTCCCTACACAAGCAGCAGCCCTAGTTTGAGAACCACTGATACAGATGACTGTACAGTTCCATCTACCATCTCAGTAGATTTTTTCCACTCTAATCATAATAAAAGAGACAAAGGGCAAAATGTCTCTGCAACATGGTTGAATTGGTTTCACACGGGCAGGATGTTGCATGTGAAATGAATGGTTTAGAACACCCTTCCAGTTCACATACAAATTTAATTATTGGTAAGTCTTCGCTCAAAAGCACCAATAATTTACATGGCATTTTTCGAGCATGTTACTTCACTTCATTGTATGAAAAAATGTATATACACAATAAGAGAAAATAATTCAGCATGATGGCATGATTTGCTAATGCTCTGAACCTGCACAATTGCTGATGTTTGTGGTAATCCTTCAACTTTTGGTAATTATTGTAGTTCAGTATTTTGCAATTAGCACCATTGAAACTTGTTAATTTCTTAGAATTTGTAAAAAAAATTTTTTGGTATGATTATGTATTTGCAGGTCTCATGCCTTTGTGACTAGAATCCCTTTTAACAAATCAAAATCTCGTATTTTCACTCACATAAAACAAACTGAAGAATTCAAGTCTGACGTAAGGTTAGGTCAAGTTATTTGCTATTTCTAACCTAATATTGAAAAAGTTTTTGGAAAACAACTGCAGAGAAAGTGAAGAATTAGTGAGTGAGTGAATAATTAGCAAGGTAGTGTACTTTGTGGATTGTACATTAATTCAATCTAATTTGTATTATATAGTCACATCTTGGTGGGCAGATCTAAATAAATTATGACTTGTAAATAAATCAAGTACTGTAAAACAGTAGGAAATGCTTTCAAAGCCATTTAAACACACACACACACACATATTAAAGAATGGTTCTACCTCTGGCCAAAGGCAATCTCTCTTCTATAATAGATGTGGTTTTACATTAGAAATTGACTTGAAGAAATCTAATCAAACAGATTTCACCCCATGAATGCCCACAACACAACTACACTACCAATACATTTTCCATTTTATGCAACAACAGTAGCTTCTTCATCTTTCCACAAATCAAAAAGTGAAGGCTGGGGCCACAGAGAATATTGTGATGTTGAGACTTTAAAATTAAATACGCTTTGTCATGTATATTGTCTAAATTTAATAAGAGGGGCAAATCCTGCAACTTTATTAAGGCAAAATGGAAGAAAGTCTGCAGGCTTTAGTCCACACTTATTGTATGTTAAATATTAATGAATTATTAAGAAATTATTCACTGAGTCTTAGACACTGCATCTTACATACTTTTAAAGCTCAATTAATGTGTTTTTAATAATAAATAGATAATTAATTTATAATAATTTATTAGATCTATATTAAATCCTCATTTGAGGCAACTGAATTAAGAAGATACTGTGGAGAGACGAACAGTGCAGCCATGCTGCGACAAAGTCACTTTTTTTTTTACTGCACAGTGTCACTATACATGGAAGTTCACCATTACCAGGATTGTAATGCATACAGTGCAATTTATTGGAAGAATTTCAGGTTTCTAATCAACCTCACTCTTATTGGAGTTTACCTATATCTGAGATCATCAGAAGCATGTCTCACTGGATGTGTGCACACACACTATTATGACGAAAACAGTAACTGAGATAAAATATAGAAATAAGAGTAAGAAATGCCAAAGATAAGGTTGCATGTTGCTTATCAGTTTTCAGTTGCTCAGAACTTTCTGGAACGCGCTTCTTCAGCTAACATTTACCAGGTTTGCTCTCTGCTTGTCGTTGTCTTCTTTTCTGTTAAACCTTTGAGCAAAAATAGTTCAACCATTTTCAAGCACTTGGAGAGTTTTAAAACAAACACAATTTTCCTCTCCTGAAACAATTTTTGCAACCTCCTTTATCAGAACAGCTCTGCGGCTGAAATGGTTTGTGGTAGAGCGATGAAATTTGGGTATGGAAATAGCCTTCACTGAGGAGAAATGCCTGTGAGCGTGCTGATGTAACTTGGTTGGGATTTGACAGAGAACTGTACATTAAGCATGCCCAGTATATTTTTCATTGCGCTGCTTGCAAATCTGAAAAGCACGCACTCCCGAAAGGCTGCGGTGAACGTGCATGAATAGGTAACCTAGTTATGTAGTGTACTGAAGTTATGATTAGGGAGGTTATTGCAATACTTACCAAGATGTTCTGAGGCGAAGCCAAGGGAATTCTGTGGCCCCTGTAATTTGCAAAGGGTATTGTGTTGCAGCACACTTTAGGCGGGCTGGTGGGCCACAAAGGAATCACTGTGAATGTTAGTAGGTGCAAAAGGATTGCAGTGGCCTGCTTGCATATTTGGTAAGGTTGGGCAGCAGGGAGCGCTGCTCTAATGCTCCTGAGGAGAGCTGTAGCTAGGGAAGGTAGCAAGGTGTAGCATACACCATGTAAGATCATATTTGATAGACACTATGTGATTATGTCATTAAAAAGCACTGTAACAATGAATTCACACAGGGGTGGGGGGCTGTATTAAGGTTGCACGTGCAACCTTATCTTTGGCATTGCTTATTTTTGAGTGCTTAGCCACACCATTAGGTTTTGCATACACTGATCACGATCATCTACCCCAGAGGGACTCTGCCTATCACGAAGAGTAGCAAAAGTCCCAAATTGCCTCTGTTCACTATACTTTACTCACTATAGTGCCAAATCTACTGCCTTATTCTAACGTTGAGTGTATGGCCTTTTTACAGGGGTCTCAAGGCAGTGGGGAGTGGGAATGTAATTCTTCCTCCTGCAAGCAGCTACTGCTGCATCTGTAGCCCCTCCTCTCTCCCTTCATATTAGGCTGTTGCTGTTGGTAGCTCCTCTGAGGAGCAATCCTCTCTGCTTTGTTTCTACGCTTCCTCTGATCGGCTTCAAGCCCCCCATAAGCAGTGGCTCATACAGAGCGTCCATGGGGATAGAATTCATAGCACACAGTGGGTTCCAGTGTATGTATATACAATTCCCTCTAAACTCGCTACCATAAGTTAATTACATTACACTAGCACCTAGAGTCTAAACCCAAGATCAAAACCCCATTGTGGTAGGCATCATGCACCCACATAGCTGTAGGATGACCAGATGTCCTGATTTTATAGGGACAGTCCTGATTTTCGGGTCTTTTTCTTATATAGGCTCCTATAACCTCCCACCTCCTGTCCTGATTTTTCACACTTGCTGTCTGGTCATCCTACATAGCTGGAGACTGTCTCTGCCCTAAAGAGATTGCAGTATAAATATGCAAGACAGATAAAGCGTGGGAGAGGAAAGCAGTACTGGGAGGGAAGTGACCTGGCCAAGGTCACCTAGCGTTCCAGTTGCAGAGCAAGGAATAGAACCAGGTCTCTTGAGTCCCAAACCAGTGCTCTATCCACTAGATCAAACTGCCTTTCATGATAAACACAACTTTATCTGTCACTCTGCTTTATTCTAGAGGGATAAAGGTGTGACCTCAACCGTCGAATCCATAGACTTCAGGACCAAAAACAGTTTGCTTTTCTATTCTTTTTCAATATTTAAAAATACAATCCGTTCCCTGAATTGATCTGTTCTGCGACTATCTTAGAAAGTCTCTCTGGAATAGTATATTTTACCAATCAAGAGGTAGGTTTATAGTTTTATACTCACAAATAAATCTTATTTCCCCCCCTTGGAGTAAACTTTTAAGGGGAGAGTTTTTTGTGGGGCTTTTTTGGCTGTTTTTTTTTTTTTACACTCTTTCAGGAATGGCTGCAATTATTCTATAAATAACTGGAAGATATGGAATGCTTTAGTCCAAGCACTGGAACAGAGTGCTATAAAAATGATGAGCACTCAGAGTTTATTAGAGGTGGGTTTCCTTCCCCCTCTCAGGTATTCTGTACTGCAGAGTTACTGTAAAATTCTAATGAAATCACACTGTGCAGGGGGTTCTGAAACAGCTATGAAAGGATTTGCCTGCATTACAAAGGGTTTACTGTTAATTAGCTCTTGTATACATACACTGTATATAAAAAACAATCTTTTGTTTGTGAAGGGATAATTAGTGGGGTGAGTGTGCTTTGTTAATAGGAAGAAAGTATGAGGATATTGTAATTTGAGTTAATATCTACACATCGTTTAATGTTACCACTTCACAATGGGGGACCAGGCTAATTAGCTTCTGTTAGTTAAAAGAAAATGTGAAGCCCATTTAGTTAGGGTGTAAATCAGTACAGGTTTATTCAGGGAACTATTAAGGTGCTATTTCCTTGATGGTCCCTCCCCTGATTACATCTTCAGTTTTATGATAGATCTCATACCAGAAAAATGGCAGCTTCACCCTTTCCTTAAGGAATTATTTTCCTTTGAATTATAGCTTGAATGCTTCATCTGAAAGTTTAAATACCAGCAACTTAGTGAAACCTAGATACACATTAACACTACTAAACTTTATCCTGGGCCTGGCTTGGATAACTGAATTGGCAGTTAAATTCTGTGGGAAAAGACCACACCTGTATTGCTGGGCATTGTTTTGTTTTTTAATAAGAAGGTGAAGTTTCTCTCTTCACACTCCCTCTCTCTACCCCCATTTCAATTACTCCTAGTCTCCTCATAATCATTACAGCTGGAATTTTCAAAGGCATCTGAGGGAATAGGCCTCAGCTCCTGCTGAAATTCAATTGGAGCTAGGCATTAAGCTCCTTTAGGCTCCCTGGAAAATCTCTGCATGGTATACACAATTTACCTCTCTTTTCCTCTTGGTTTTCATGAAAGAACTGGTGTGCAAACATGTCCCAATTCAATTAGCTGAGAATACCAGAGTTCAATAGCACTCTGATCGTGGCCCCTCATTTCCCTCCTCCCCACCACCTCCCCGGCCCCGGGCCTGGTATGTACCCTATGCTGAGTTTCTGGAGAGCAAGGGGTGATACAGGAATAAACTATGCCATCTCTGTGCCAGCTAAGGATTCTCCCTTGCTTTAGGAATTCTCAGCTGGCAAGGTCTATCCCATTTCTGGTTCCTTAGTGTCACTGGAGCAGCTCAAAGAGGCAGAAGCCAGTGAGAGAATCTGCTCCTCAAGTCAGTATAACACATAAATTACAATCAGATTCCACTATGCTTGACATTACATAAATACAAGAGAATATGTCAGAAATGTGGAGAGCTATGGCTTTCCATAGTATTACTAGAACTACAGTGCAGTACCTCCGATGGTTACAAGAGCTGGAAATTGGCAACTAGCCACAAATAAGAGATGCTCATTTCTCCCATGAGCTCTGAAAGCTTTTACAGGTTAGTTCAAGGAGACATTTATTCTCTTTATGGTTTGAATTTTTTCTGGTAATTAACAATGTGGTGAAACCCTTTGTAAAGATAAACTTAATTTATTGAGTCTCAGAGGGGTAGCCGTGTTAGTTTGGATCTGTAAAAGCAGCAAAGAGTCCTGTGGCACCTTATAGACTAACAGACGTTTTGGAGCATGAGCTTTCGTGGGGTGAAAACCCACTTTCGTTGCATGTGACGAAGTGGGTATTCACCCACGAAAGCTCATGCTCCAAAAAGTCTGTCAGTCTATAAGGTGCCACAGGACTCTTTGACGCTTTTAATTTTATTGAAAACACATTTGGGTGGCTGTGGAACAAAGGATCAGTGTATTTATAGATCTAACAAGCAGTCTAACAGCTGTTTGGATATCAATCAACTGGTCTAGAGGAAAGGGGTAAAATGTTCCTCCCTTGTAAGTGCCGTTCAGATGGAAATGAGAAAATAAAAGTATTTCTAACATCACCTGATGTGGAATTCTGCTAGGAAATGTTAGGAGTAAAACTCCCTGAATAAAGGGATTATAATGTATAGCCATTAAAGGCTCTAGACACAAGTGAAAGAAGGTATGTTTTGAAATGTCACCACTGGTCTTTTGGAAAACAAGCAGTGTAGCACACATCTGATACATATTTCTGAAACATGACAGTAAAAATTCCTCTGCTGTCCTACCAGGCTCTCGCAAAAGCCTTCAGGCCAATGGATCATGGCAAAAACTATTTGCAAATTGCAAAACTGGGAAAAAACAACAACATTGATTTGAAAATGGAAGCAGATGAAGGAAGTGAGAAATCTTTCATTTGTCTACATTACAGACTTTGTTCTCATCTTCTGCTGTCTGGTTGAACAACAGAGCACTCTGCCTCTCAATCCAGTACCGATTCAAGTTAATGCGAAGCAATGGTGAAGGTGCAGACTAGACATTAATGACCTGAAGTAGGTCATGGTGGATAAAAGATAGCTAGAGGAATATGTAAAGCGTTCCATTTAAAGTGAAATAGACACACTTTAGTTTTCACCACTTTCATTACGCAGAAAATATACCATTTTTGCCAGTGCAGTTTTGCATGATTGGGGACTTAGTCATTTTTTTTTAAAGGGCATCATTTAAAAATGGATCATTTAAAAAAATTAACAAATGTAGGATTGGAAGCTGTAAACTGGCTCTGAAATTTCTTACATAGGTTTGAAAGTGACAAAACATACACATCCTAAAATTTAATCACATTTACATGGCAATCATTGTCACAAAATAAATGTAGCAAAATTGTCAGTTTTAAAGGAAATGTTCTTTCTTTGAAATGGCTTTCTAGATTCCATAATTGAGGGTCACTCATTACTCACATGGAATGGAGCAGGACGTGCCTCATTTGAATGGATGAAAACATCTACTTTAATTTTCACACCCACACCCACACACACAGCAGTCTGTTTTAATGACTTGACATCAGATCACAGATTCAGAGAGATGAATTCACTTATCTACACTTCTTAAAATAAAAAGGATCTGCATTGTTTGTTTTAAGGTCTTGAAAAATGACTGCACACTAGCAAATATCATCTGTAGCACTGTGCCACATCCCGAATTCCGCACATTTCCACATTAGTGTTTACAGCCTTGTTGTAGCCATGTTGGTCCCAGGATATTAGCAAGACTAGGTGGATGAGGTAATATCTTTTATCGGTCGGACTTCTGTTGGTGAAAGAGACAAGCTTTCAAGCTTGAAGAACAGCTCTGTATAAGCTCAAAAGTATGTCTCTTTCAGCAACAGAAGTTGGGCCAATAAAAGATATTACCTCATCCACTTTGTCTCTCACCTATTTCAATACTCGTTTTGCTACATAAATTTAGGATCCGATCTAACAGACAATGACGTTAATGAGAGTGTTTCCATTGATTTCAATGTACATTGGATCATGCCCTTGGAGATTTAAGTAAGTATCTAGACAATAAATCCATCTTCTGAAGTCAAAGTTAAGCTTACAATTCTGCTAGTTAAATCAAAGAATGAATAATCTGATGTGCTCTCTCCCTGTTGTGCTAACAATATCAAGCAGCTTTACTTAAAATATATATACTGGAGGCCACAGCTGATGTACACGACTGGCGTGATGTCATTACTTACCAATAATCTTCCCAGTATTTCCAGTACAAATCATATAACATATTCTTAAGATTTTGTTTATTCCATTCTCATATTAAAATACAATATTGTAAATAATTAAAAAAATGACTAAGGCCTCAATCATGCAAATCACTTAAGCATGTCCTTAACTTGAATCATGTGTGTAGTTCTGTTGAAGCTGTTTCAGTTAAGTATATGCTAAAGTGCTTTGCTCATTTGGGGCCAAAGGGCTTGATTCAAAGCTTAGTGAACTCAATGAAGTCAAGATTTTCAGAAGTGCCCAGTGATTTGGGGCACCTCAGTTTTTGGTGCACAGTCTGAGATTCTTTAAGAGGCCCTTATTTTCAAAGAGGCTTAAGCTGGGCCTTTAAAAACTGAGGCACCCGTGATCACTAGGCACTCCTGAAAATCTGGACCTCTTCCCATTAACTGCATTGGGCTTTGGAACAAATATTAACAGATCTTGCCTAGACCATTTAAGAAGGAGATTTGGCTAGCATATCTAGTTGTATTTTTTTCACACCACTCTCCCTTGAGTATAAACACTATCGGTCAACATCTAGAAAATAAGGAGTTTCATGTTGAATAAGTAACCTGGAGGCATGGAAACAAGTTTAAAAAAAAACATTCGGCTCCTCTGAGCTTCATCATATTAATCTTCTGGTATCATTGTAAGGAAATGTTCAAGACAAACCAAGGAAAACCAGCTAGAATGCTTTATGAGGTGAAGTTGGTTGAAAGGGAAAATTCCTAGGCAGGTTCTAGACTCAGAGTCTGGAGGCTATACTAACCAGTTTGAATTGAAAATAAATAGAATGGGGAAAAAAATCAGAGGACATGAATGGAATATAACAAATGGGAACATAGAGGCCTAACTTAAACTCAAACATATGTAGATTCTTCCTATATAAATTTGGCTTGGTCATCATGGATGCATTTTAGACCAAACCTGATGCAAGGAGAGAGACTGAATTTCTCAACTTCCAGTGTCAGTTTTGAATGCTAACTTAACAATTAAGTGGCTAATGCTGGTCAACAATTTTTGAGATAATTATTTTTTTTTGGTAGAAAAATAGTTTTGTCTACGTTGTGATGTTAGATCAATTTTGAGAAACAAATAAAAAAAACTCACTTAATTGTAATTTTTTTTTCATTTTGGCTTTCAAAAACAAAACTAAATGAAAATCTCAATTAAATGAAATGTTTCATTTTGGTTAGTTGTGAATTTTTTGTTGACAAAAAAATTGAAATTGAAAAAAAACGTCATACAGAATAGCTCTGGGGATTTTTCAACCAATTCTATTAATGGCCTAGCTAACTTTACATTACACACTGTAAAGCAACCTGAAAGCTGAGCTGTATATATCCTACTCTTGAAATTAAGCACACTAATTCTTATTTCTAACCCAACGGGTTAGTACAACTCTTCTATGGTAACTGGGGAAGGATCCTGAGGTACAAGATGGAAAGATGAGGATGTTACCTAGCATGCTGTGGTGAGGTGGACTGGCGTGTCCATGGATAGTAAATGCAGTCATGACTAGTGGGGCCTCTACACCTGTAGGCAATTACAGAACAGAAAATATCATTCGCCATTCACAGGGACATGCACACACGCGCCCTGGCCCACACGTGGAGTATGGTAGGGGGACAGTGGGAGCAAGCACTCAGCAAGTACCTATCCATCAGGCCGATGCAGTCCTCAATACGGGGGCCTATGCACCTGCAGCAAATCCAAATTGAAAAACAGGGAGAGAAAGAGAGAAAAATCTGTTATTTACAGACAGAAAAAAACAGGAGTCCCCCCCACCATGTGCCAAACTGTTAATTATAATTCTTGAAAGACACCCAAGGCATCGTAAAATTACAGCTTGTGACACAAAGTACAGACAGCAGAGAACAATACAAACAGCACCAGCAGCATAAGGTTGGACCAATCTCGGCTCGAACAATGCTTAAGGCAGGTTTCACCTGCTTACGTGGGAGGCCTAACAGTACAGTTGCCTTTCTGGCTGTTGTTTAAAATATCAAACCAGTGATTACAGCACACAGGCTGCTCATTTGCATGGCTCAAGAGCTACAGAAGTTAGGTGGAGAACTATTTTCCTTAATTAATGTTGTTGTTCATACGGTACTCACTCATAGACAGGGTCATGGCAGAAATATTTTGAGCCCTGTCATCCCCTCCTCTCATGGCAGCTGATCTGCAGAAGTGGGCAGGGCATGAGGGGGAGTGGCACTTCTTGTCCTTGTCACCCAGGCTTCTTCCCTGAAGCCCCTTAGCTGGGATCAAGTCGCGATGGCAGAAGAAGCTTGCCACTTTCTGCAGTGTCATCTCACACCAAATGCAGGGGGCTCCATCCGCAATGATTTTCCACAGTGTGGCATCTCCTTCCCCAGCCCTGAAGGGAGGGTGAGCTCCAAGAGCAGCGACTAGTTAAGGAGCCCTAAGTAGCATGGCGTTACCAGAACTGTGTTGCCAAGGGCTCTGGGGAACCAGTAACTGGCCCAGAGCCTCTGTGAATCCTGGGCAATCGACTGGTTTTGGAGGATCTAACAGCCTTGAGCGAAGCAGATGCTGAGTGAAGATTTAAGTCCCAAACTTGCAAACCACTCCTTATGGGCAAGACTCCTGTGCCCACAGGGAGCCGCACTGAAGTCCATGGGGATCTGCCTCCACGGAGCTGCTTGTGGGACTGGAGCCCTTATGGAGTTCCCTATCCCCTCGGCAGTCTATGATGTGGATGGCAGGATACTTAAATGGAAAGTCAATTATGGCATGAAGACAGTGGCCAAGATTTTCAGGAAACAGGTGCCTACAAAGTTAAGCTCCTACATCAATATTTAGGCACTCAGACAAGCAACCCGAGTTTCATAAGGGCTGAACTCCCACCAGCACTGCTAGGCGCTTGGCCTTCATGAGTAGCAAACCGTGTTTTTAGGTCTTTAAATAAGGGCCAAGGACCTGGGATTTTCAAAGGAGCTTAAGGGAAGCAACTCTCTGAAAATCCCAGCCTTTCATTTCTGTTCTGATAGAAGGAGACCTGAAACAGATTTGAGGGAGTTTAAATAGGCTCCCATGGGGTCTTCTCTCTGCTTTCACTTGCCACTTATAAGCTCTTACTTCTTTAAAAGAAAATATTTAAATATCAATCTGCCTTTAAAAAATAAATTCACTGATTTCACTGAAGGCCGGTCTCACTGACCATTTTTCTTCGGGAAGTGCCATATAATACTGCACCCCAGTTCTTGTTTGTTTACTGATATTTTTATTTTTGCATAAATGCTGTGACAGGCAAACAAAAACAGATTGCAAAGGTTGCCTTAATAATGAACTCAAGCAGTATTCTGTACAGGAAGTGGATACAATTAATGGCCAGGGAGCTAGACAGACTGCATAGTGGCAGGCTTGGATTTAAATACAATTCACAGTATATAGTAGAGAACTCTGACAGGCTCTTTTGAAATTTCAGCTGTCTTGGCCTTCAAGGGTTTATATTCTGTCCAGCCTCAGGCACATCTGTAACATTTCTTCTTCCCCACATGGCATGCTCAGCAGTTCCCCCCAAAACCCAGCTCAGTAATGAAGGAGGCAGAAGGAGGTGTTCAGAGCACCCATTCTCCAGCATGTCAAAAGCTGCTGAGCTCAGATCCTTGCTATAAATAAAACGAAGGCCTTCTTCAAATTAGAGGTCTGAAAGCCCATCATCAGTTCAGATAACTGGCAGCCTAATGTAAAGAAGAGCCTGTTGTCTTAGAGTCATTTTACCTCTCTGTTGCATTTATTCTCTCAGGCTTTTGAAGAAAAAGACCTAAACCTGGGGAAACTGTTCTCCTGGCCGTTAGGACTTCTCCTGTGGTCTAAATAGCAATGCCATTGATTTCGAGTTAAACATCCTTGTGCCACTGTTCTCTCAATCTCAAATAGAGGTCCCTCGGGGGCAGATTCTGCTATTCTTACTCACGCTGAGTAGTATTTACACCTCAACTTGGCTCATTAATTTCAAGATAACCAGAGTACAAGGAGGAAGGTACTACTCAACATGAGCAAGGGAGGCAGAATCTGGTGCTTAGTAATTTTCCAGAGAACCATCCCCATTTTCCATCTGAAATCACCAGTCACTTTTATTCTGGAAATAACTGCTTTAGTTTCAGTGTTTCCAGACTGCTTTTAAGACTTACAGACCACATGTGACAATAGCAATATGTTTCATATGGTACTGGTTCATACCCAGATTTTCCCTCTCCTGGGAATACTGGGGATCTGGATGTGATTTCATTCCAACTTCTCCCTGTAAATGAATTGGTTAGTGGGTAAATATACCTGTTTGTTAACCAGATGTGTAGTGATTTATAACAGTCCATACACAGTTGGTAGAAAAAATAGATACATTTGGCAGCTAGTATAGGGTTTTAGATACAGTAACTCCTCCCTTAACATCGTAGTTATGTTCCTGAAAAATGCAACTTTAAGTGAAACTATGTTAAATGAATCCAATTTCTCCATAGGAATTAATGTAAACAGGTGGGGTTAGGTTCCAGGGAAATTTTTTTCACCAGACAAAAAACTATATATTATATAGATATACACACAGTATACGTATTAAACAATTTAATACAGTTCACAGCTATGATGATTGTGAAGCTTGGTTGAGGTGGTGAAGTCAGAGGGTGGAAGAGAGTGGGATATTTCCCAGGGAATGCCTTACTGCTAAATGATGAACTAGCACTCGGCTGAGCCCTCAGGGGTTAACATATTATTGTTAATGTAGCCTCTCACACAAGGCAGCACGAACAGAATGGAGGGGAGACAGCACAGCAGATAGAGACTGACACACACTCTGTGTGTGGGAGAGAGCGAGAGATGCACACTGCCCCTTTCAGTAAGCTGACCCACTCTTAAGTGCATTGTCTTTTTAAGCTGACCAAGGAGTTGAGACAGCAACTGCTGCCCGAAGCTCTCTCTGTCTCTCTCCGTCCTGCTCTATGTGAAGAAGGGATAAGTGGGGTGCAGGAGCAGGGGGGAGGGGAACACACTGACATTAGTGCCCTTTTTTCCCCCCTGCACAGCAAGCAGGAGTCTCTGGGAGCAACTCCAAGGCAGAGGGCAGGAGGAGCACATGGCAGTAGGGGGAGGAACAGCTGAACTGCCTATTGCTAGCCTGCAGGGCGGCTGCTGCACAGGGAACTTAGGGGAGTGGGGAGCTGATAGGGGGGCTGTCAGTCCACTCTGTTTCCAAGCCCCCACCAGCTAGTTGCAACAGGCTGCTCTTCCTGCAAGCTGTGGACAAAGCAGGCAGCTGCCAAACGACATTAGAAGGGAGCATTGTTCAACTTTAAATGAGTATGTTCCCTAATTGATCAGCAAAGTAACAATGAAACAACGTTAACCAGGACAACTTTAAGTGAGGAGTTACTGTAATTGTCCTCTGAAAAGAAACAAGCAGATTAATAAAATGTAAAAGTAAAAACAACAGCTGTCTTTTCTTGAAGTGATCTTTTCTCCTTAGCTCCCTCAGTAACACAGAGATACACTTTTCCTTGGAGTAGAGGAGGCAAGGCTCTTCCCAGTCAGAATCCATGAAATGTCCTTAGTTTTCCAGTCAAATGGCACACAATTCTAATGACATTGGTACACAATTTCTGTAAGGTGCCACAAGGCCTCCTCATTGTTTTTGCTGATACAGACTAACACGGCTACCACTCTGAAACCTAGCCCGAGCAGGAGACTTTTAAAAATAACTATGTTTTATTTCTGTGGAAGCGTTCTGGTTTGGATCACGGGGTGGGAGAACCTGCCAATACCTTCAGAACACCCATGAACTGAAGGAGATAGTGGTCTTGTGCGCCTCAGGTCTGCTCCAAATTGGCATTGGATACTTGATGACAGAAAAGCTGGATGTTTCTAAATGCAGTTGCTGTTGCATACAGTAAGCCACTCCTAGGCAGTTCTCTTGCTCAGTATTAGACAATTAAAAGGGCTGGATGCTTTTATGATCATTAACAGTATTTGCAATTCTACCTGTTCAGATGGGGTAATAAACCCCGATCCAGTGTGCAAACCTGCAGGTACCAAGGACCAGGTTTGTCCAAGTGCATTATGAGAAGGGGTGAGGTGGGACATTTGCCTTTCTCTGCAACCCAAGGAATTGACCACTGCTGGAACCATGATACAAGACTTGATAGTTAATGGTCCAGTTTGGCAAATATCCTGATCCTAAAAGAACAGCTCTGCAGGAACGAGCTCGCATTGTGTATGATTGGTGCTCTGCAGCAGCATAACACTTGTTGACAGATATGTTAGCTGTACTGCTGGTGTCAATTTTGTTCCCGCAATTGATCTAGCACAGAAGCTAACAGACACGCTAGATGGAGTATGATTATGATTTTGCTGAACCAGTTCAGTTGTAGGCCAAATATCTGAAGAGACATGCCATCACTGTTCCTTTTTTCTTCTTCTTGAAGAGTTCTGCTCAAGGAGGAAAATTTAAATACTCATTTCTACAGGAAGGCAGTGAAGCTGGAGAATTCTAAATTAGAAGGGGGCGGGGAAGACAAATTGATTCCTTTTCTCTCCCCAGGCATATTCAATGAGAGCCTGACAATGTTGGCAAGAAGACGGACGATGTATAAAAACCAGACATCTGGGGCACTCATTATGACCATCACAGTTTAACGTAACTGCAGAGCGATACAACTACATTTGAGATGATATAAGGATGTTTTTAGAAGAACCAGAAAGGAACATTTGAGGTGAACCAGATTACTATTTTTTTTTAAAAAATAAAAAGGCTGCACATATACATTTTCCAGACTGTTAACTAAATCCAGATGTGTCTGCTCAGTGGCTTCTAGGAATGTTCCCTCATTTGTAAGAAGGAGATGAGGATGTCACTAGAACTAGCCTTTGACTGGCCAAAGCTAACCTACCTGCTCCAGAGGCCAACCATACCTCTGTGTGCATGTTACTCAGGGAGCGTAGAGGAAAACTTTTTGTTGCCATCACGGCGGGTGTCTGTCGTTCATCCGCAGACTGGCATATCCTGGCAATGTGACATATTCATTCGTCTAATAAGCCCTGGCAGCATGGATGCTGCTGGATGAGGGGAAAGCCGAAGATTAAAGTGCCAAACAGCAACACAAAGACCTGATGCACGAGGAGCTGTGGTTCCATTCAGCCAGGAGCTGCCAGCGAATATTATCAATTCAAAGTACAGCTGCTCAGGGCCCTGCAAAATCCCAATGGCTTCCTTCTTTCTAGTTGTTTAAGAATCCGAAGGGCTAGATCGGCACAGTCATTCCTCAGCTGCACAGGGGTAATTTCCCTTTTCCCCTACCCCCATATTGTCCTGTTCCAGCCATGATGGGGAAAACAGGGGCTCATTGGCTCAATACTTCTTGCTCTGAACAATAGGTGGAGGAATTGGAAGGTTCATTGGCTATGTCTCTCCATTTCCAGGGCCTGATTAGCTGGCTAGTTTTACAGAAGGGACTGAGCTGAATTTACCTATGTCTGCCCCTAAGAAGCGGGGAGCAGAGGCAGAAGTGTGAATTTCTAGTCTGTTCTAGGGCCAGTGCAGCTCCATGCGACCCCTTGCTCAGGGCAGACTGTAAATGTAGAAACTAGACATAGGAAGAGTTGATCAGAATGACACCTCCATAGTCCATTAAAGCCATCATCGGAAACCCTGCTCCTGAGGTAAGTTTCTCTTAGTGTTTCTTCCTATCCTCTTCTCCTTCATTTTTTTTTAATTGCATAACTCTGATTTAAAAGGGCTGAGAGGAAGACGAATCTGCAACAGATCCTGGCTGTGTCTCTGCGATCTCACTTTCATTTCCCTAATGGCTCTATTGTAATTAGATTTGCAAAAACAGCAAAAGGTCTCATTTTGAATGGCAACAGCTGTTGACATCAACATCATGTTGAATAATTTACTGGTTTAATTTTAGCTGCAAAACAATAAAATCCTCCTGTGGAGCATTACTTCACTGGATGAAGTTTTCTTGTTCTTCCTCTGCCTTGGACATAACCCATTGTCTCCTCCTAAGAATATTTTTAACTCACGTGGCTCATGCAAAATGATAACTGCTTACTTCTCTAGAGTTACTTGGGTACAGAATTTCTTAATGCTCATGCCACTCTCTGAAGCCTTGCCTCTGGCTGGTAAAAATTCACATCCCTTAAAATGTGCTGACCTGCGGTCCATTTTGAAAGGACATCCATTAGAAAGTGACTTGGTTCTTGATCCATATGCACCAGGAGCAGTATTTGAAGTCAAGTCCTCTGGCACTGGGTGCTCTGTTTCTGCAATATTTGATGTCAGATGGTTTTTCAGCAGGCCCAGAAGCCTCATCTGGATACAGACACTTTGCTGTCAGACAAAATGGCCTACATTCTCAAAAGCAACTAGTGATTTGGGGGGGATCAACCTGAGAAACCTTAAAGGGATCTGATTCCAAAATTACTGGGCCCTTTGTCAATTGAGTTCCTTTCAGGTGCCTCTAGTTGGGCACCTAAACACTGGGGTACCCAAAAATCACTAATTGCTTTTGAAAATTTAGAGCACCGCTCCAGGTAACAGGTGCCATCAGCAGATAGGGCAATTGATGGGAACAGGAGAAACATTGGAGGAGGAAGAAGTAATTCAGCAGAATGATAATGGAAAGGGATGGTCTCAAAGGTGACAACAGAGCAGGGGAAAGAATGTATTTAAAAGGACTGTAATCCAGTTTGTGAAATCAACAGTACTGCTGACTATTGTAGACGAATCCTATGGATAGTTTTGGACACTGCCACTCTTCTGAATGTGAGCACTTTTTTTAACTGATTCGTTACAACCTATAGCCACCGCCATTAGGAAAATACTTCCCACTCTTCTCTCCTGGGGCCCATCTCGGGTGAGGAGAAGGTGGGAGAAGTTTTGCTGACCACAGGAATGACATGATGAGGCAGGGGACTACACAATGTTTGATTACCTACTAGTGTTTTTAATAATAGATATTTTGAACTGTCCCCATTTTCCCTCTGCCACTTCCAACTGCTGGTCTCTTGGCTCAGCTCACAAGAGGGTGTGTTGGTGAAAAGGCCAGGTCAGCACTTGCACTTGAATCGGGCCAGACTATGGCACAGGTAAGGCAAATGCCCTCTAGCATCAACTTTCTATAAGGTGAAAGCGGAAGCCAAAACTGCCTCCCCTCTCCACTGCTATTGGGTCTTGGCAGGAAGGATGGTCTTGTGGTTGATGTGGGGACTTGGGAGATGTAAGTTCAGTTCCCAACTCTGGTGCAAACTTGCTGTGTGGTCCTAGACAAGTCACTTAATCTTCCTTTGCCTCAGTTCCCATCTGTGAATTAATAATACACCCTTGACTCACGGGCACGAATCCATTGATGCTGAGATGTGATGATGGTCACCGTGAGAAAACCCTCTGCACAAATAAATACTCAATATGGTGTCTGTGTACACGCCAGCTTTCATGTACACATATTAGAAACACTTTCCATACCAGTGCTTGTTATCGGGAGGGCCAAGAACACTGCTGTAAGAACCAATTCTGATAGGTTTGCAAGTGAGGTGCTAATTAGTCTGCTAATTACCTGCAAAACTGTAATGACTGGATTCTTCATCCTAAAACCAAAGGTGATGTCATAGCTGTGTATGCACATACTTCCAGGAATGATGAACACTTTTCTTGGCCAAGCAGTAACCAAACAAAACCACTACCTAACATAAATACTAAATAGTAAAGCTTGCTATTTGCAGAACTCCAGCTTACCCTTGTGTGCAGTTTGGATGACAAGGGTGACACTCACGGTCCTCATCGGCGTATTTGAAAATGAAGCTGTTTGCTCCCTGTAAGCCATCGGGGCACTTTTCCACACAGTTGGGGCCATCCTTAAAATGGAAACACTTGGTGCAGTGGTCTGGTCCCTGGGGAGCGAGAGAGAAATGCAGTGTATTAGATTTACTCTATCATTTGTTACTGCGCAGGAGCTGCTGACAATATGCTTGTTGCTGTACACTCAAAGATAGAGGGGTACATTTCCCTCGTAATGAACAGGGATTTAGCCGTGTGACTCCAATGAATGTTAATGAGAGTCACACGGCTAAATCCTGGGGCACTATGCTGAAAATGTACTACATAGAGAGTACTATCAGAGTACTGCTTCTGGAGTATTTGGTTTCGTTACTTTTGATGGATGCACCTCAATGTGCCTCATGTCCGCTTCCTTTTGTCCTGGAATTTTCCTAAATGAAGCTACAAAGTGGTGAAGGCACCTTGATGGGATCATTTGTGTCACAGGCTTATCTCCACACCGTATTTTGCCGGTGATTTCGTGTCTCCCTCCAGGAGATGAGGATTTAATTTTCATTATTACACATGGAAACCTAAAGTTAGAAACTGTAAATCAAGTCTCCTGAAGTATAAAGACAAAGTTTACTGGAGTGGGGCTACAGTGAGTTAGGCAAAGTTCTCTCAGCCAATCTGTAACTAGAGAAAGTCCAAAATATAAGCTCTTCCCATATATTCAGGGAGGGATAGGATGTATCCAGGTGCCCATCCAGTTCCTGCCTTTTATTCAGGCTATGCACAAAGGATAAAAACATAAGGATCACTTCACTTTCCCCACCACCAAAAAGCCTTTTCGGTGAGGCTCATCATCCATTAAAGTGGTGCCAAAAACATTTCATTCTGCTATAAGGATGGCCATGAGGAATTTCTTGGCCAGTCGGAATATCTGGTTTGGCAGAACGCAATTGCTTAAAACAGAATTTTTCTAGGAGACTGAAGGCATGGAGGGGAACAGGATTGACCTCAACATAGGAGGGGGGGAAAAACCAACAGTGATAAAAGAAGGTTCTGTGGGTGTATGAAATTTCTTTTGCTTGTCACCATTTACTGCTGATGTATTTGAAATGGTCGAGAGTGATGATGGCAAAAGTCTCATTGGACAATAACAGATGTTTATTTAAATACCTACACTAGCACAGATTTACTGACCAGGCTACAGCTACAAAGTATTTATGTTGTGCTTACCAGCCCATAGCATGTGATCATGTTATCTTCCATCTTCTCACACTGGGGATCACATTCCACACATACAGAACCATTCGCAAACTCTCGAAATTCCCTGGAGAAACATTAGTCAGTCAGATGAGTGGTTAGTGAAAATCATACTGAAACGGATCTGAATTTAATGGACCAGATCTTCAGCTGGGGTAAATCAACATTGCTTCATTAACTTCAGTGGGACTATACTGATTTACACCACATGAGGACCAAATCCAACACCTGTGTTATCATTTGTTGAATATCCTTTTGGTAGGTTATGGCCGTGTTAAGAAATAAGAACACCATCACGGGGTGGGGGTGAGGAATTGAACTGCAGCCACTTGATTTCCACACACACAGACCCAATCTCCCAAGCAGTGAAGTCACAGAGGCAACACAAGCTGTACAAACCCTTCCAGAACGCTGCGCAGGGACTCATGTGACTAGCCCGGGCGCTTTCCCAGTGACTGTTCATTGAGTTAGCTAGATAAAAGCTGGTTTGGGTATATCTGCACTGTATGCTGCTGTCGCACTGTTGATTTCAGTGCAGACAGACAGTGTGCATGACACAGCTACAAACCATGAAGTGGTGAAGCTTGTTGACTTCAGCGGAGCCACGTCAAGTTGTCACGGCTGAGGATGTGGGCCCCCATTGTTACTTTATCAGCCAAAATCTGAGGTGTTATAACTGCTCTCAGTGCCATGAGGCTCTATTGTGGCAACCCAGTTAAGTGAGTATAAGGAATCCATGGGAAACTTTCATTGAAAAGAACGTTGCATGGAATCTGAGGCTGCTTTAACTCTGAAGCAGAGACTCTCCATGTTGAGTCACTGCCCAGGTGGAAGGGTGCAACCCTAGCAGCACAGCTCCATTGGAGCTGCCATACAGGGGAGATTAAGGGCTATGGAGCCACAGCAAATGCATAGGATTTGCACCCAGACCGTTCAGGTCTACACTGAAGGTCCCCAAAAGTTGCAGAGGTCCTGGAAGATTTGGGCAACTATATCCTTGTCTTTTGTGCAAGGGGCAACCACCATTCCCTTATCAAAATAAACACGAATACCCTAGCTTAAATGATAGCTCCTACTCAGGTAATGTGAACAGGACCATGGAACTTTCTAATGGAACTTTCTAATGTGTCTGGGTTATGGCTGACATGGGAACCACAGCCAAATACTGCAGTGTAAATTGTAGTCAACTTTACCCTGGCCTATGTGGCAGCACAATCTGGCCTCACAACTTCGTCTTTCCAGACTTGAATGCATATATAGCTATAGGGTAACTTTAACAGTTTTTTGCATGTCATTTCCTTGTTTTGAGAAAGAAAGAAAGAAAGAAAGGATTTTGCAATAGTTTGATGTGTTTACAGGGAGTACATTCTACTGTCTCTTTATGATAATCACATAAGCTAGTATCCAAGAAACAAAAAAGAACCAAAAGTGCTTTTATATATATATATAGTGTTTTTATTTTTAATTAGCACCTCTTGAGGTGAAAAAATTAACTAAAATCAATTATGATTTGTTGATCCTTATTATAAAGAAATGTTGGGCAGCGTGTTGTGTCATCATCTGGGAAATGAGATTCCACCCTCCATTTTTTTTGCTTTTCTTTCTGGTATATGTAACATAGAACCTTTAAGTTTTATTCTTCTGTCAAAAGACAGTTTCACACAGCTATGTCTCTGTGATCTGTGGGACTCCATCCTCCCAGTGAAGACTATACAAACATCTAAAAATATTTGGGGGGCGGGGAGGAGGAGGGAGGGAGGCAGGAGGGAGAAAGGCAAAGAAATCAAACTTCAAAATTTATTACGAAACAATAGCAAGGGCATATGAGCGTTTTAAATCCTGCATTGCCAAAGATTAACTCTAAAAACATCTGCAGTTAGCTCTGTAAAAGTCCTTGGCTTGCGGATAAGAAAGAAGAACATCATTACTAAGGAACGACAACTGTGAAGCATGAACTGACTATGGCTCCGTGAATGTATTTACTCAGTTTTATTGCTTGTAATAATTATTGTTGTTCCAGAGGGAAAAATAAATAAAAGGGAACTGAGGATGTTTGGAGTGAAAAAAAATGTATCTAGAAGTAGTATCACAGCTAGAGTACCATATGAATCCATCCACTCATACTTCCACCTCAAGGCCAGATTCTGTGTACTCACACCGAGTAAATATCATCTTACTCCACAGAGTGTTTTGGTTAAAATCAATGGAGCTATTGGTGGAATAAGGTGTTACTCAATGTATGGACATCAGAACCTGTCCCTGTGATTCCTGAACTGTCAACATAATCAACACCCTTTGGGGAACAAACAAGAAAGGGTGATGTCTTACCCATCATAAAGGTTACAAGACTCTATACAGGTCCTTCCTCTGCTGAAGCGTTTGCAGGACAGACATTGGTCTGGCCCTGGCCCCCAACAGCCATCACTTGAGCACAAGTTGTTACACACCTTTCCCTCTGCAGCTGAAAACAGAGAGAGGAATGAAGATATTTTTAGTGCCATTAGCTATTAGATTGCGAATATTACTTTCTAACACACCAGAAAGCAAGTCCTTCTCCCAGCATCCAGACACAAAGAAGCTACTACCCACAGAATGGCCTCTTCCCCTCCCTGCCTCAGAGCCGGGAGGGATTCAGTGGTCTCCACAGCACAGCCCATGCATGGGAAGCAGAAAGCCTGGAGTGATCAGGCCTTAACTTCCTAGACATCCATTGTAAATGTTTGCATTGTTTCCCCTTTCCCATTTCTTGCTGATGAATCCTCATGGGCATTTGCCAGCAGGGGGAGATTTAGCAGAACAGTTACATTGACTGGCCCTGTCGATTTGGGGGGATTACAAGCATAGGAGGGGAGGGATGATATGTCCTCTCCTATAAAGCCTTTAGGCTGGGATTTGCAGAAGCATTCAATGTTTGCCTAACTTAATTTTAAGTCAAGTAGGACTGACTTCTATTAGTGTGGGGCTAGGCCAATGCTGGCCTCTTCTAAGAAATGTGTGACTGAATTGGGGGTCAATAGGGATTTATTTTTCAGGGGCCTTTATCCAAAATTAAATCCCTGCAGTGTGTCATAAGAAATCCATCACAGAACATATATTCTGAAAACAGTAATGAAATAACTTAATTAGACCTGACTGAGCTTAGAGCAACGCAAGCAGCTTTAGCCATTTCATTATTGTTTATCATGTTTATTATGGTAGCTCCCAGGGACCAATTGAAAACAGGGCTCCGTTGCACTAAGCAGTGTACAGTCGTAAAATAAAAGACAGCCCTAGCCCCAAAGAGCTTACAGGCTAAGCAGAGAAGACGAAGGCTAGGGACAGGGGATTAACACACAGGCAGACTGGGCAAGGTGAAAACAGCAAGGAGCATATTAGCGTGGAGTCTTTGGGCTTGTCTACATCAGAAAGTTGCAGTGCTGGTGAGGGAGTTACAGCGCTGCAACTTAGGAGGTGTACACATCTGCAGGGCACCACCAGCGCTGCAACTCCCTGTTTGCAGCGCTGGCCGTACTCCCGTTTTGTCTCGGGTGTAGAGGATCCAGCGCTGGTGATCCAGCGCTGGTAATCAAGTATAGACACTTACCAGCGCTTTTCTTGACCTCCGTGGAATAAGCAGGTATCCCAGCATACCTGAGGAAGCCTCTGGTAATCAAGCTGGTCTCCTTCCCCGGCTTGCTCTCGCGTTCCCCGAACCCCGAGCAAGCAGGTCTCCTTCCCTGCGGTTTGCTCGGTGGTTCGGGGAACGCAAGAGCAAACCGGGGAAGGAGACCAGCTTCGCCGCGGTTTGCTCTCGCGTTCCCCGAACAAGCAGGTCTCCTTCCCTGCGGTTTGCACGGTGGTTCGCGGAACGCGAGAGCAAACCGCGGCGAAGCTGGTCTCCTTTCCCGGTTTGCTCTCGCGTTCCCCGAACCCGAGCAAGCAGGTCTCCTTCCCTGCGGTTTGCAGGGTGGTTCGCCGAACGCGAGAGCAAACCGCGGCGAAGCTGGTCTCCTTTCCCGGTTTGCTCTCGCGTTCCCCGAACCCGAGCAAGCAGGTCTCCTTCCCTGCGGTTTGCAGGGTGGTTCGCGGAACGCGAGAGCAAACCGCGGCGAAGCTGGTCTCCTTCCCCGGTTTGCTCTCGCGTTCCCCGAAACCCCTTGAAGCCGCCCAACAGCGCTGCAGTGTGGCCACATCTAACACCACTTGCAGCGCTGGTTGCTGTAAGTGTGGCCACTCTGCAGCGCTGGCCCTATACAGCTGTACTAATACAGCTGTAACAACCAGCGCTGCAAAATTTTAGATGTAGACATGGCCTTTGTTCTTTTTCTTTTGCTATTTAAACCCTTTCTGTGGAGTTCTTAGGAGAGGATGAGTCAGACAGAAAGACAAAGGAAGGGAGTGGTGAGAGGTGTTGGAGCAAGCAGCAAATCAGTACTGCGGAGAGAACGCAGGCTCTCAGCCATTCCGTGCTGGCTCAGTTTATACTGATTAGACCAGCCCCTGATACCTGACGGAGGAGGCTATCATTCTCCCAGATATGTGGGGTTTTATGTCAATTGGTGCCATGTGATAGACCTTGAAGATTAAAAAGCAAAGAGCTCTCGTTTAAATCTTCTGTCACAATTAGCAAGTAGGAAGACCCAGGGTTTGATAAAAGTAAAAGAAGTGATAAATGACAAAATATGTTGTTTATTTCTTGGTAGAGTTTTATTAAATGCCATAAAAAACAGACAGTAAAAAAAATGACACCTTCAATAAAAACATACACATATTATAGGTACAGAATAACACTGACACCTATATACACAGATTCACACAGTGGTGATAGCAAAATTGAAAGAATTCCCCATACCGAATGCAAACACTACTCTGGTGCTTGTGCAAACCTGTGCAAGTTACTATGGACATAGCCTATGGGGGTATGTTTCTTGCACTTCCACAAGTGGATGATAGGTGACAGTGTGTGGCGGTGATTAAAGAATGCCACATTTCCCTTTCAAACAACAGATGGTGCTCTTATCATGACTGTCAGGGTTGCAACAGGGTTGTTAAAGAACATTGTAACGGACAGTACCTAACTGCTGAACTGCATATTGAGGTTCATCAGCTGATGAGTATAAACCCCTCTAAAATCACCTCTGCAGTAGGAAGCTGCTTCCTCCCCCCCAGCATTTTGTTTTTCCTTGATTATTCTTCACTGTATGGCACAATATTCCATATTTAGTTTCTCTTGGGTGTGGAAGCATTTGTTCCATCTTCATGCCACAAGGCAGAGCGCCTCCATGCGTCTCATTAAACACTCGTTGAATGTCTGTCATAGCAGCCCACTGTATAGCAGAGTCCATTGCTGCATATATTGATTCCCTCTTTAACTCAGGCCAATCACTTATTTTTCATTGTGCTGCAATGTTCAGTATTGGCACCATGTTTGCCGAACATATCGTTTTGAGCTGTGAGGCGTTCCTGGCTTATGTCCTCTTCTATTTATTACGTAGCCTTTTATCATACTGTAACAGATGATATTCACATTGCAAAGACAGGATGCATCCCTTTCATCTGCTTTCCTTGTCTGGTCCCTCCTTCCATCATCAGCCAGCTTACTGCCTGCTGTATTTACTATGCAGCACTTCTTAGGGGGGAAATGTGCAATCACATGTTGAAAATCATGCTGCATTTTCATAGATTTCTCTTTGCTGGCCCCAGGCAAGAAGACGAACAAGTTACCTGAAAATCCTGTGACATAAGCAAGGACTGTAGCTCTGAGAATCATCTTCTACCTTCCCTTTGTTCTTGCAATTGGATGCTATTCTAGTTCCTTGGCTTATAAAGCTTGTGGGCAGAAATTCTTCATTTAAGTTATTTCTTTTTCCACGCAAAATGTTTTTGTGGGCTTCAATGCTGAGAGAGGTTTATGGTATTTCACTTTAATCTCCTTCCAGGGACTGTGTGGAGAACTAATCAGTAAGTTAGTGTTCTCCAGTTCACGTGTACAAGCAGCTCCAAAAGGCAGGAGATTCGCTATTGTGCTTGTCACTGTGTACAGAGCTAATGCTGGTTGTGAATGGCTACATTACATGATATTGTTGGTTCCACAGAATTTGTGCATTGTCTCATTCATTACTGTACAACGTGAAGCTCAGGATACTGGAGCACTACAGACATCTAGGACCAAGAACAGGCCACAGATTCATCATGTCTGGAATAGTTTGGCAACTTTCCTTTAAACTTTTTAGGCTAGAAAAGAGTAAAAATGTCCACATGCCAAATAAAAAACAACTAAATAGCATTTATTTCAGAGAATATGCTCAGTTACATAGTTCCTTCTGTTCCTCAAAGCATCAGTCAGCTATTCCCAAGCACAAAGAAAACTATTAAAGTTAATAATAATTCCAGCTGGCTATGCAAGTTTTGTTTGAACCTGTTAATTCTTGGCTGAAAGCCTATTTCACTTTAATTAATGGCCCTGATTCACTTCTCAGTTACACTATTGCCTACAGGAGAAATGCTTTTGAAGTCAAACGAGCCAGACTGATGTAAAACTAATGTGAGAGCAGATTCAGCAGATTCAACAGCATTCTTACCGTAAACCTATATTATGTCATTTGGTTCTCAAATAACTCTCTAAACTTATTTTTCTAATATCCCCAAGCAGTTTTTGATATTTCATTCAGTTTGCCTCTTAATAATTTCCTCCAAAGTCGATGGATTTACACTAGCCCTTTTTGTTTTAGGCACTGAATCTCCACACACTAGCAAATGTCGCATGTATTGTAGACAACACGATGCTTCCTGTTACAAACATTCTTAGACATTTGGTTTGTGTTTCAGTGTCAGAGTGGAGGCCTGGACACGAACCATGACAGCTCCAAGGCTATTGATGTTAGAGTCCCCAAGCCACTACTATTGATATCTTGGCAAAAACACCATCAGCACTTCATTTGCTGGATTACCAAGTGTGAAAAACTGATCCACTGCTATTTTACTGAGGCGTGGGCATGGGCTGTGAGTTGGCATGATACTGATTCCCATCTGCTGGTTTATGGCAACTCTCCACTGTTGAGAACAGCACTGAAAATATGAGATGCAGACTAGCTATCACTGAGTAATTCCATGTCATGACAACCAGACTATCCATGTGCTAGAGAGGAAATATCTGGAGATTATGGTGCCCCTGTCAACTGACCAAGACAACAGAATTAGGAGGAACAGAACAGCCTGCCCAGACCCACAACTGGTGATTGTGCCAGTGACCTACTTAAGCTGCAAACATGTTTTAAGGTAACACTAATGAAGACAGCAGCACTCTGGCAGACACCTCCTCATGCATAACACAAGGCGGTAGGGGGGAAGATCCTAGTTAATATAGGAACAGACACTGCATAGGTCCTACTCTGGGGCACAGCATGGGGGGAGAAAGCTGGGAGCAGCGAGCCTCCACTCAGCCATATGTGGCCTAATTGCAGTTCCAGAAATCAACATAGGGAGTCCTCCTTAGCTACTCCCCCAAGGAGCACTCAATACCCTAAAGCGAGCATCGAGGGCTGGAGAGCAGGGAAAGCAGTCAGTCTGCCACAGCTACACACTAGCCAGAGGAGCTAGTTGGCCACACAGGGGGAGTAATGCTGCAGCCGTTTGAGCGGCAGTAGTAATAAATTGGTGTAAATGACATGCATGTCCACTTTACAGCCCATTTAACGCTGCCAGAGTAGGTAAAGGGGCCTTAAATGAAAATGAGAAACAGGCCTTGTCATAACATTTCTTCCCAGATCTGGACCTTAGCGTCCAAAATATGGGTGTTAGCATGAAAACCTCCAAGCTTAGTTACCAGCTTGGACCTGGTAATTGCTGCCACCAGCTAGGAATTATACAGTGCCTAGCTCACTGTGGTCTCCCCGAAACCTTCCCTGGGGGACCCCCAGACTCAGATGCTTTGAGTCTTACAACAAAGGGAAATAACCCCCTCCCCTTGTTTCCTTGTTACTTCCTCCCAGTCTCCCCTCCCTGGACGACCCTAGGAGATTCTCTGCTTCCAGTCCTGGAAACACAAGTACTGAGAGAGCTAATCTCTCTTCCCCCTCACCCAGAGGGTATGCAAAGTCAGGCTTAGTAAATCTAACATAAAGAGATTTTTCCCCCTGACTTCTTCCTCCCACCAATCCCCTGGTGAGCTGCAGACTCAATTCCCTGGAGTCCCCACTAAAGAAAAACTCCAACAGGTCTTAAAAAGAAAGCTTTATATAAAAAGAAAGAAAAAGGACATAAAATATCTCTGTATTAAAGTGACAATATACAGGGTCAATTGCTTAAAGGAAAAAAATGATTAAACAGCCTTATCCAAAAAGAATACAATTTAAAACATTCCAGCAACTACACACATGTAAATACAAAAGAAAAACAATATAAACCTATTGTCTTACTATCCTTGTACTTACAACTTGGAAACAGAAGATTAGAAAGCCAGGAGATAGAAAGATCACTCTCAGAGACGAGAAAGGGAACAGACCCAAGACAAAGAACAAAAAACTCACACCCAAAACTTCCCTCCACCCAGATTTGAAAAAGTCTTGTTTTCTGATTGGTCCTCTGGTCAGGTGTTGTTTGTTACCCCTTTCCAGGTGAAAGAGACATTAACCCTTAGCTATCTGTTTATGACAGGCCTACAAATCTTTTCTCTACCAGTGACTATTTCTAAACCTGACCAGAAACAGCGCTCTGCCAGGAGCTTCTGAAAGTTTGACAAAGAAACAAACTGTGTTAAAGGAAGAAAAAAAATCCCTCTATTTACACAGAAAATAAACTGTTGAGTACTCTTTCATTAGGAGTCTCTTTTGTTAAACAAAAGTCCCACAGTAATATTACTCAGTTAATTAAACAAGCAAGGAAAAAGTCAATTAGGCCTCAAAGTTTTATGAGCTTAATTGACTGAAAACACTACGAACTTGCGGCTTCTTTTCCAAACAGCTTACAGTGAAGGGGTTCCAGCTAGGGGGAGGTTTAAATTCTTGCTCATTTACACCGCTTTATTGCTCTCACTGATTGCTTTTCCCAGTAGCTGGGAAAAACAGCTGCAAGAATTTCCTGACCTGTTGCTTAGTCTCCTGGGAGTGGAAATCATCTCTTATGATTTGTATCAGAAACAGAACTATAACGTATCATTTACAAGACTGGCGAGAGTTCTGCAAAGAATATTAACTAGGACAGGTCTGTTATCCAGGATGATCTGCATCCCAAATGGTACAGAAGAGGTAGATTTCAGCTGTAGTATATACGTGGGTGATTCTCCACTGAGGTTGCTGGTAGCCTTCCCAAGCTCTTCAACTCAGACAAAACAAAGTTTGTCACCACACAGGATCCCTCTATGTTGTGGTTTGGACCGAGCAATCATGGAAGGGACTTGTGACTACACAGAGCTCGTATTCTATTACACCCCTGAGTACGTTAGCACTGTTTTTAATAAAGGACATCAAACCATTGACTTGTTTTATCCATACTTTAAGGGGAAAACAAGTCATGAATGTGGAAAGTTTTTCAGCTGTAGTATTTCTCAAAGAGCTTCATGTATAATACAGTACAGTTGTCCATAGATACTGAAAATCACATTGGTTATCTGGCAGCTAAATAGATTGGACTAAACGGGATAACAAAACATCACTCTTGGCAGCAGGAGAACCATTAGATTTTTTCTGGTTTTAAATAGGTCTCCAGGAGAAGAAGTGAGCAGAGCTTGTGCAAAGGAGAATGCAGAATCCGAGCACTCTGAAAGCATTTGCACAAAACCCGCCAAACCCGCAAAACACGCACTATGCTCCACTGACGTCACATCAGCACATCTCAGGTTTGATTCAAATAGCTACTCGCTGTCTCCAATCTTACTTCTTCAAAGTATTTTTATCTGAATTTTTCCTGATTCTACTCCTTACCCAGTTATACCACAGTAGATGTCACTCACATCCCAAAGCTATAGGTGAATCATACCAATCAAACAACATGTAGATTGGTGATCTCCATCAAATTTCAGACACACATACATACAGATTCCTTCGACTGTACCCATAGTATTAAACTGTATTAAAAGAAGTTGCTGTGTTAACATAATAATAACAATAACAGCAGTAATAATAATAATAATAATAATAATAATTGTTATTATTCAAGATCTTGG
Organism: Gopherus flavomarginatus; assembly: GCF_025201925.1. NCBI lineage: Eukaryota > Metazoa > Chordata > Testudines > Testudinidae > Gopherus > Gopherus flavomarginatus. Next base: position 16,014,865 of record NC_066626.1, on the reverse strand, counting down.
TAGCAGTATTCAAGATCAGAGTAGCAGTTGTGTTAGTCTGTATCCGCAAAAAGAACAGGAGTACTTGTGGCATCTTAGAGACTAAAAAATGTCTAATGCCAAGACTGAGCAAACGGTCAAAAAAGGCAGCTTCCCATTTGCTTATTAATTAGGTTTCATTATACTGAAATTATTACTGATTTACTGTTCTTTGTAATTGAATGCGTAGCGATTAGAATGTTTTTTTTAATATATATTCTTAGATGGGAATTTCTGTTTAAATAGTATGGATCAATGTAATGAAATGACTCAGGACAGAAAATTGAGAGAGTCTTATCAAACTGAAACTACAGAGGAATGTTAGGTAGGCAAAATGTAATTACCCCACTTGGAATCGCAACAATAGAGGCGTAGCCACAGCCCATGCAAAAAAGACAGGCAGTAAGAAATCATTATTTCCAGGTGCTTATTACTAAGCCATAAAAATGTGTTCTGAACTGAAACTTGATAGGAAAGGATTGAAATTTTGAAGTAACTTGTAAAAATACATTAGGGTTTGGTTTGGTTTTGCTCCTCCTGTATGTTAAAATGTTTTTTTTCTTCCTCATACAGTCAAAGCACATAATACATTTAGCATTCAGAAGATGTTACTGCTTACGACAGCAATTCATTTTCATTCAGATTTTCAGAAAATATGCTTATATCCTTTCAATGGGCTTGCACAGGGTACAAGAATCAAACCCAGTATGTTTCCACAGGATAGAAAGGAACCATGAAAATTAGCTATTTAAGTACATAGCCAAAGATCAATCATTTGTTCACGGGCAAGATCCAAAGCCCACTGAATTCAGTAGACAGACTTCTATTGACTTCATCAGTTGACTTCAAATCAGGCTTTATTATAGTATAATAATTTATTCAAGTTTTTAATTGGCTGCTAGATTGATATGATTCACAACAAGTAACAGTTTATCTAGAAAGGTTTCATTGGACGCTGTATGAGCCCATAAAACTGGAAGATTTTAAACAACTTTTTACACAACTGCAACCTTTCTGAATTCATATTTAATGAAAGCTCTCTGCTGGCATTATGTTAAGAACCAGTCGGCCCAGTGCTAGGAAAAGACAGCAGGCCCTTTATTTTACGGTGATAAGATGGCAAACCTACCTACCAAACTATATTCCCTACAAAAAGATTTACAGTATTTCACTTTTTACAGTGAATTTTCATAAAATATTAAGATGCATACACACCATAAACTATAATTTATACTGGATTTATACTATCAATTACAGGAAAAGAGTGTATTCAAAGAGAGCCCCATGCATTGCATTTAGGATAGTACTCCAGTATTCATTTTAATAGAGCTGGATAATTATTGAAACACATGACAACACAGCTGCCGGCTGGAAGATGTCCATTCGCCATCCCTACTCCCAAACAGTTTAGTACCTAGGGTGCTGTGTTTTTTTTTAATGTAATTTCTGAATTTACCACTGGGCCTATGCAAAGATATCCTCCCATTGTATTTTCAACATTTCACAAACATGTGAAATGGATGGGGTTAAATTCAATTAATTCATCTCAGCTAAGATGCTACAAACACCCATAAATGTCCCAGGAGTTGCCTGTGTGCTAAAAAGTAAAATTTGCTTCTATGTATATTTGCTATGAAATTTTTACTTTTTTTCCACAAAAACAAGAGATTTAAGTATATAGCCAAAGGGGTAAAAAAAAATAAACAAATGAAACTTTTCTGACAAATAGATGAAATTTTGCTCAGGAGTGAATGTGGAGAAATTCAAAAATTTTCCACATTCACTGGAAAAGAAAGTTGTTTTGGTAGCAGAAACAGAAATTTTATGACAGGTTTCAGAGTAGCAGCTGTGTTAGTCTGTATCCGTAAAAAGAACAGGAGTACTTGTGGCACCTTAGAGACTAACAAATTTATTTGAGCATAAGCTTTCATGGGCTACAGCTCACTTCATGATCAATTCTGTGAACATTCATTAATTTTTCTAAGGTGCTGTGTATCCCTCTACCAGTCAATTCAGGTAGTTATATGCCCCTCAACACCACATGTATGTTATGTGCAGCAAATCAATCAATCAATCAGAATTTCTGTACACACATCTATCGTCTCCAGCAAATTATCACCTGGAAGCAACATCAGAGCACTGGCTAGTCAGCACTAGCTAATGCTTTATTACTCCTGGATGTACACTCTACACAAAGTATGACAGAATCATATGAGATAGAAAGGAAATATTAGAATAGTTCTTCTATTTCCCAGAAGGACAAATGCTGGATTTGTCCCTTGGTCTAGTCCTATACGAAAGAAGTGACTCTCTTAAAGGAACCTTGTATTATTAAGTGGTATTCACCCTTCAAGGCAGCAAATCCCACTTCAAGTGCGGTGTAATTACAAGGCTCAAGACTGATACCTCTTTGTGTTTTGTCCAGGATAGTTTTAGATCTCTCAAGCGTTTGGGCTTAATATTAGGCTGAATGGTTTCAAAGTTTTCCCAAAAACAGTGATTCAGTTACCAGTAGAACTCTACTACACCAATAAGTCAGACAAAACCTTTTCCTGCATTTTATCAGCTGCTGTCTTATTCAGCCTCTTCGAACTGCAGATGCTCTTTTCAAATCCCTGACAATATTGCAAAGATCAAGCTTTTGCAAATCGGAAGAAATTCTTTACTGACCTGAACTTGGAACCATCACTGTATAAGGTGCTCAGGCCTTTATTCCTATAGAATAAACTGTCAAAGTGAACATCAAATGTTTCACGTTTTTATGAAGTTGCAAAATGTGATGATGGGCCAATGATGACGATGCTGGGAGATTAACACGTACTTCCTGCCCAGGATAATTCTCTAGTGTTTTTTGAAGTGATAGAGATCCATACACCCATTCTCTTTATCTCCAGCATGTTTCATCATTCAAAAAAATAAATGTACTACCAAACTCCACTGACAAATGCACAAACATCATCGTTATCTTAGAATACACTGCTTAAAGTAGCATTGCTATACTCGGAACTTTTTCAAAACTATAACACTCTCTAGGTAGCCTTTCAGCAACTATGCTCCAAATCTGATTCTGTTACATTAAGTTGCATGTTTATGCCTAAAATTCTGTCATTCTGCTAGAATAACTTCAATAATTTCATCTTCAACATGTAATAGGGTAGGTTATAGGACATTGGTCTTTTAGGTCACATTTTTCTTCCAAAATATCTTCTAAATTGTACCTATGAAACCAACATTTGTACATGACAATCACATTTTAGATGGTTCACTACCTGATTTTTAAATGCAAACATCCAATAAAAACAATCGTTCTTCAATATTAATTGAAACGGTTAATGATATGGACGTTTCTATGGGGCACCATTGGTCCCGTGGATAGGGCAGTGGACTGGCACTCAGAAGACTTCTGTTGTATTTCTGACTCCGCCACCGACCAACTGCGTTGATCTTGGGCAAATCACTTCACCTCTCACCCTTTGGCTGCCTTGGCTATTTCGTACCTGAACTGCAAAGACTTATGGACATGCTTAACTTTACTACTGTGAGTCTTCCTACTGGAGTTAACAGGACTAGTAACAAATAGTTAAGTTAAAGCACAGGGACAAATAACTGCAAGATCAAGGCCTAAAGCTGCTAGCTCTTTCTGTGTGTTTGAATAGTGCCTAACATGGTTGGGGCCTCTAATATTTCAGTATAACAAGAAAAAGAATGTAATACTACTAATGTAAGTGTAAGCAGAGTCAGGATGAGCTCTACCCTGACATCTCGAGGTGAATTATGGCAAGTGCGGAAAAGAATTTCAGGGGCTGATTGTGTTTGCATAGGCACACCCACCACACTTGGCAGCCTGGGATGGTTGCTTTGGCAGCTGTGGGATCCCCAGTTTCTTTGTTGTTGGGGCGGGAGGAATGGAGTGTTGTTACCCTGATCATGTGGATGAGGAACTGTGAAACTGCTTTGTGACAGGGAGTCTCACCATCAATTGAGTGGCACTCGCTAGACAAGGGAGTGGGCTCCTTGTGTGAGCCAGAAGATTCAATTGCACCTCCTCTTCTCTCCACTGTTGAATACCAGAGCTGATTTTTTATTCCCTTAAGAACCTAAGTTACAGGTTCCTGAGCTGAACTCACTAAGAGCTGAAAGAGCTGTGCAAACTAGTGGAGGGGGCTGAAGCTATATCGTGGAGTAAAGCAGCTGGCGGAGCAGAGCAGTTTGTGGGACAGTTGGAGTACCCACGGAGCGAGCAGAGCAGTTTGCGGGGACAGCTGGAGCAGATCACAGGACGGATGATGGAGCAGAGCAGCTGGCAGAATGGAGCAGTTTGTGGGACAGATGGAGCACCCATGGAGCGAGCGGAGCTGAGCAGTTTGCGGGGATGGCTGAAGCGGATCACAGGATGACTGGTGGAGCAGAGCAGCTGGCAGAACGGAGCAGTTTGTGGGACAGTTGGAGCGGCCCACAGAGTGAGCGGACCCGAGCAGTTTGCAGGGACGGCTGGAGCAGATCACGGGATGGCTGGTGGAGCAGAGCAGCTGGCAAAGCGGAGCAGAGCGGAACTGAGCAGTTCGTGGGGAAGGCGGAAGCAGAATCCCATGGAGAGGCAGGGCAGTTGACCCCGGAAAACGTAAGGTGCCCCTTTCTACCCAGGCTGGTAGGGGGGAAAAACCCCTGCAGATAGACTCTTGAACCCTGGGGCTGCACTGACCCGGGACAGAGACTTTTGGGTTGCGGGACTTTTGGGACTGTGGGTGATTTTGGGGTTGCTGGACTCAAGAGCCCAGGGAAGAGGACATGGCCCAATTTCCTGGGGTGAGTCTTTGCTCATGGTTTGGTCTATGAATTCTAGTTGAGGTGTTTTCCCAATTTAATGCTATGCTGTTTACTTCATGCTATTAAACATTTTCTGCTATACCGAGACTCTGTGCTTGCGAGAGGAGAAGTATTGCCTCTTCGAAGTGCCCAGGGCTGTGTGTAAGATTTTCCAGGTCACTGAGTGGGGGCTTGAACTGGTTTTGCATTACGTTGTAGGGAAGGGACCCCTATGTATTGAACCCGGCCCTTGCTGCTATCAATTCAGCCTGGCAGAAGGGTTACATTTTTGGGGGCTTGTCCGGGATCCTGGGTCAGTACCTCTCGCAAGTACATTTTGAGTGATTCATTGAATTGGGAAAACCCCAAATTACCTTGTTGTTTTGATCTGTTGTATTTGAAAAAATTAGAGTTTGTATAATGGCCCTATACTTGTTAGAGGACTGGTGCAAGGGGATGAATATTGACCCTAGGAACTGTCTTCTGGTAACGGCGGTGCTGGAGGCAGTTGATGAGGGCTCAATAGAACCTATCTTAAGGGCATCCACTGAGTACCTGCGTAAGTGCAAAATGCGTGGGCGCATTTTTGTGAGGGAGGAGGGGGCTTTTGCTGTACTGTGTGAGCTGCCATCAGCTGTGGACTCTACAGGTTCCAGGCACGATAGCAGTGGAAGATGGTGAGTGGAAGGTAATAACCACTGGGAGCCAGCCCTCACCAGCCCCTACCCCTGATGGACAGTTTTTAAAGAAAATGTTGGCCTTTTTGGGGAAAGAGGGAAAAATTTTGGCTGATATGCTGGGTCTGTTGGGCCTTAAGCTGGAAGCCCCACACCAGGAGAGCTCCTTCACCTGATGAGTGGGTGAAGGCTTTGAGGAAAGCATTAGAGAAGGTTATGACACCCCATGCTGAGTCAAGCCCCTATCGTAAACTGAGGTTGTTTTTTGGGGGTCCCACCCCAATACCTGGGGAGAAAGCATTTGAACCCTGGCTGGAGCACACCACTGAAATGCTGCAGGAGTGGGCGGTGCCTGATGCTGAAAAGAGAAGGCGACTAGTAGAGTGCCTCAGGGGGCCAGTCCTAGATGTGATTTGCACCCTGAAGCTCAGTAACCCTGGGGTCAAGATGAAGGACTGCCTAGAGGCCCTGGATCACACTTTTGGGAGAACTGAGGGTTCAGAGGATGTTTACTGCAAGTTCCTCAATGCCAGGCAACAAAAGGGAGAGAAGGTTTCTTCCTATATCCAGAGGTTGGAGAAATTATTACAGAGAGCCATCATGAGGGGAGCAGCAGCAGTTGAGCAAATGGACAGGACTAGATTGGCTCAGATTGTGAAAGGAATTCAATATCAGAACCCAATCATTCTCCACCTTTGATTAAGGGAACGGCAAGATAATCCACCAAGTTACTCTAGCCTGATAAAAGAGGTCCGAGAGGAAGAAGAGAGGCAGGCAGCTGGCAAGGTTTGGGAGGTGTAGCAACACCAGGCAACTGGCACAACATCCATACAGACGCCCAAGGCCCTAATGGTGAATCCTCAAGAGGAACTTATCCAGTGAGTGCAGGCCTTGACACAGAAAGTGACTGAACTAGAGAATACCTTCGATTCAGCAAAGACTTCAAGGTGCAAGGAACCCTCTGCTACCACAGTCCAGAGGACTATGTTTAGAACCTCTGCAACACTCCAGAGGCAAGGGAAAGGACAATCCTTCTGCTACCGGTGTCTCCAGGGTGGGCACATTGCTGCAAGGTGTCAGAATGCAGAGAATCCCATGCTAGTATATCAAAAGCTGAGGACCACCTGGGGAAAGTCGGGAATTGGCCCCAGGGCCTGGGAAGGGAGCCGCCTAGACCTGCAGGATGTGGAGGCTCCCCCGGCAGGAACCATGTGGCCCAAATCCCCCCCAGGATTGATAGGACCCCAAGTGGAGGTCACTGTAAAGGCTGAAGGGACAGAATGTGGAGCAGTGCCTGACACGAGATCCCAAGTGACTATCATATTCCAGTCTTTCTACCAGCAGATGCTTAGACATCTGCCTATATGGCCCCTGACAGGGCTTGGTCTGTGTGGCCTCAGCATGGATGAATACCCCTACCAGAGGTATGTCATAGTGCACCTGGAATTGCCAGAAGAGATTGCTGGGGTAAGACAGGAGGTGGACATTGCTGCTTTAATATGCCCTGACCCTAAAGGAGCCTCTGATGTATTCGTGCTAATAGGGACCAACTCCAGCCTCTTTAAGATACTTGTCGATTACTGCAGACAGCGAGCAGAGGACCTTGGTGATACACCTTGGTGATACACACACACTGTGCCGCGGCCTACAGAAAAATTGAGGACACAAGAAAAGTGATGCCTGATTTGCCAGTGGGAGCACTGAGGTATGCAGGCCCGGTCCCTTTAGTGGTGCCTGCAATATCAGAAAAGGAGGTGATTGTCATGAGTACCTGCTTAAAAGGCAGTAAGGGAACATTAGCAGTGGTAGAGCAGCCAACCGAGGGAGGGCTCCCAGAAGGTGTGCTGGTTCTCAGTGGAGTCATAACCCTACCTGCTGAAGCCCAGGAAGAGTTGACTATACTGGTTGCTAATGAAACACGCCAGGATGTGTTTGTAAAACCAGGGCAGAAAACTGCAGACATCTTTGAGCCTGGAAGTCTTGTGAGACCCCAGTGTGAAGCTGAAGCTCCAGTGATAGATCCTGCAAAGTTTGACTTCGGGGACTCACCACTGTCTGAGGAGTGGAAGGATCGCCTGAGGAAGAAGCTTTGTGAGAAATCCAAGGTGTTCTCACTACATGAGTGGGACGTGGGAGGTGCCAAAGGAGTGGAACACCACATCAGGCTACAAGATCCCCAACCCTTCTATACGTGAGTAACGTCACTCAAGTTACTCACATGAGAAGTTCCAGGATTCTAAACTCTTCACCATCTGCCAATGATTTTCGGAAATATCACCAGTGAGTCAGTCCATTTAATATACAATTTCACAAAATATTAATTTATTTCTGCTGAAAAACACTTTTTATTATGCCCCCAAAATGGTGATGTTTGTCTTTTTGTTTGACATTCTCTGGTGGTGTTTGTATTTTCTGTATAAATCCACGGACATGACTCTACACTTCAATAAAACAGTCTGACAATGGATGCAGGCTTCCATCTCTGGATAGGGTAGGGAATTCCATGTTCTGATAGCTTTTGTGAGTTCAAAACCTCCTAAACTTTGAGATTACATGAAAGGGTGAAAAGCTACTCCTGACAGCTAATCTGGGCGTACTTTCCAGCTCCCCAGCTATTTATTACCGTGTTCAACCTAAGCCTCCAAGCAATCAAAGCCTGTGGAACAAATGAGAAACTGTTCTATGAAGTGAAAAGCACCCTGGCTCACATATGTGTCTTGGTTCACCCTAGACCATTTATTTTCGATTGTCTTCATACACATGGTCTCCAAGTTCTAACAGCCCTGAAGCACTGTTGAACTGTTATTGTATGAGGTATGGGGCTCCCTGCTTTCTTCTGTTCATCTATTTCTTGCTTGAGTTTTTATTTTGTGGCAAGATAGGAGGGAGGAAGGCTACTTCCTTAAAAAAAAGTATTCGGCAGCATCCTAGCCAGCCTATTGTACCCAATCGGCGCTTAACACAATATGACCCTTTCTTTCAAAGCACATTTTATGGGAATATGCAGTGTGGCAGAGAGAAGAGAAGGCTTCTTGTCTCCAAAAGGTCTTTGGATTCATATATTTCAAGGTCAGAAGGAACCATTAAGATGATCTGGTCTGATTTCCTGCATAACATAGGCCATATACACCTCTACCTCGATATAAAGCGACCGGATGTAACACAAATTCAGATATAACGCGGTAAAGCAGCGCTCCGAGGGGGCGAGGCTGCGCACTCCAGTGGATCAAAGCAAGTTTGACATAACGCAGTTTCACCCATAACGCGGTAAGGTTTTTTGGCTCCCGGGGACAGCGTTATATCGAGGCAGAGGTGTATCTCATTCCCGTGATTTCTGCATCTAGCTCAAAAACTTGTTCTTACTCAGGTACAATATTGTGCCATGTTCCGGGTGGCCCAAAAAGTTCTTTTCCCCCTGAATCTCAAATGGCCAAGAACAGCCAGTCACAACATATACGGCTATTTTGAACACATGCCCTCTTATTAGTTTGCAAGCATATAGCCAGATCCTTGCCACTCACCCTCCCCACCCTCCCGCCAGCTCAGGCAGGGGCAAAGCAGCCAGGAAGCCACCATCACTAAGCAGCTGAGCATTCCCTGGCAAAATCCTAACTCCCAGCACAGAGTAAGGACTGACCCAGGATCAGCTATAGCCATGGCTGGGGTAATCGGAGTGGGCGTAGCTGGAGCACTGTGCATTCCAGTCACCCTTAGCTGCTAGACCAGCCTCTAGATGCTGTTCCAATTGGCATATTTGACAGCAGCCATGAGGCTGCTCTAAATAATGGCAACTCTCAAGGATTTTGGCTCATAATTTTTAACGATATGTGAGACGGTGGCGCCAAAAAATGTGTGCTTTCTACATGCAGAACTGGGCTTCTTCAGCATTCAAGAGACACACACAAGCTTAGAAATCAAAGAGAGAGCCATGAGACTGGGGAAACACAAAGGAGGACCGCAGTTAGACAGTCTAAGATTGCTCACAGCACAAGTGTAATATTTCTGGCTGGTCAAGGCACAAATCTGGGGAATGTCACTTAAAGTAATTTTATGAATCTGATCTCTTGCTAGTGGGCTAGCAGATGCTTACAATGAACTGTATGAATGCCATGATGTGACTGCCTTCATGCAATTGTGTGGCCTAATTTCAGTGTAGCTATGATCATGTTTCATAGAATATCAGGATTGGAAGGGACCTCAGGAGGTCATCTAGTCCAACTCCCTGCTCAAAGCAGGACCAACCCCCAAACAGATTTTTTCCCCAGATCCCAAAATGACCCCCTGAAGGATTGAACTCACAACCCTGGGTTTGCAGGCTAACCAGTGCAGTGCTTTTAATCCAGTTACTAACAGACATGCCACTCTATCAGTACTAATTAGCACCCTCCTGGTAACCTTATCAGAGAGCTCTAGGACAGAAAAGAGTGAGAGTGAAAGAGACTAACTCATCCAAATATTCCTAAATGTTACCCCTCTAGGACTGAGGCACTTTGGTTGGACTACAATTTTCAGTGCTGTCAAATGAACACCTTTTCAGGACCATCACATTCACTTCACATTTATTACCTTAGAGATTATAATTGTGAAACTGGGTTTCTAACAGTGGGAAGTTCAAAGTGTCCCAGGGTCAAAATGTGGTGAGCCAGCAGCATTCTCGTTTTTCAGTTGCTCACACTCGGATGCACTGTAATTGCCTATGAATCTCATCGGAGGCAAGCTGGGCCAGATCCTCAGATAGTGTAAATTGATGTTGCTCCATTGACATCACTAAATGCAGAGTGATACCAGTTGGGAATCTGGCCCACCCCATGTATCACATTCATTCCATGTATACACCCACAAACCCATCACGAACAAAACATATGCATCGAATAGAAGTACTCACTGCAGTTCTCAGGCTTTTTGTTGTGGTGGATCACTGTCTTTTGGTTGGGAGTGCTGAAGAGGCTGGTCCAGTTGATGGTGTGATAGTAGCACAGGTTGGTATTGTCAGTTATGTAGATGTTGCCAGCACTGATCTGCTTCAGTGACTGGAACTGTAGAGAGGTAATTGCCTGTTGCTTCAGGATAAGTAAGGAAAGGCCACTGGGGGAGCAAACATAAGCAATGAATAGCCCTGGAATGTGGGATTTATCCCATGAGTGAAGTCACAATGCAGGGGAGGCTCCAGGTACCGGCGCATCAAGTGCATGCCTGGGGCGGCAAGCCATGGGGGGCGGCCTGCCGGTCACCATAAGGGCGGCAGTCAGGCTGCCTTCAGCAGCATGCCTGCGTGAGGTCTGCCGGTCCTGCAGCTTCAGCAGCAATTTGGCGGTGGGTACGCCGAAGGTACGGGACCGGTGGACCTCCTGCAGGCATGCCACCGAAAGCCACTTGACTGCCGTGCTTAGGGTGGTAAAATACATAGAACTGCCCCTGGACAATGGCATGTCTTACCTAAAAGGAGTATTAATAAAGGACAACTCAAGAAGGGAGTTTAGTTTCAAGTGCTTTCAATGCCATATACACAGAGCATGGTTCAAAGATTCATAGCAGGTCAGTATAGATACGCGGTTGTAAAGCAGTGAATGAGCATGTGGAAGAACTGAGCGTAAGAGACCACAAAGCAGCCTTGCTGACTTGTCTAGTGGAGCATCACTGTGCTATCAGGGGTATGATACTATAAGCTGTGATGCTCACACTCCTGCCATTACTGGAGGCTTATAGCTGGTACTGGCCTCTGTGGCACAAAATACAATTTCACCCAATCTCGCTATTTTGAGTTCAAGTGCTATGCTGACAACTGCAGAAAAGAAGGAAGGTTTCCAAAAAAAGATGGAGGAGTAATACTGGGAGAGGCCAAAAATGAAAGAGAATGATGAGATCCCACATAATGTGGGAAAGTCCTCTTTCACGAGTCACATTAATGCCAGCTATAGTAATCTGGGAAGAAATGATTATTTTCAAGGAAAAGCCTCCAGAATGCTTTCTAGGATTTTTTTTTCTTGTCTCAAAGTATCTGGTTATCTCCCTTCCTCATAGAAAGACTACGAGTTCACTGTGCAACATGGAGAGGATGATGTACATTATTTTACAGTTGAAAATTAGTGAAGCCAGAAATCAGGATATTCATTAGATTAATTCATTTATTTTAATGATTATAATTGTTTTCCAGATGCTCTCAATGAAAATCGCTACTTCAAAACTTAATACAGGGCAGTAATGCAAACTCAAGGTTTCCCTGCTATTCATAATCTGCTTGGGCTGTTGTTTATGATATCAGCAGACTCCCTTGACTGATTTACTACATTTTGTTCAACCCGGAGCCAGAGGTTGCTGTATATATCATATAGATATATTGTTTCATTCCCCCATTATTTCTTACTATATTTACTTCCCTCCAACACCAACCGCTCCACATCAGCTTTCACATCAAAACATCACTTGTAAAAGTGGAACTGGCAAACAATTGCAGGTGCCATTTTCTGTAATGCTAGTGGGGGCAGCTCAGTGATCATCCCTGTATTTCTCTTCCATTGCCTTTTAAAAAACAGTATGCCCAGTACCACGAGCGTACTCAGAGAGGCAAATTGCATCTAAGTCAACACATTCAAATGTGATATTTCCTTACAATGAAACACAGTATCTGTCAGAAATCATAATCTTCAAAACTAGTGATCTTGCTTCATGAGTCAAAGACTTGGACCATGAATAGCAAGATTGTGCACACTGAACACTCCATCATTAATGGAATTTGGGGGGTGATGAGTTGATTACCATAGTAGGAAACCAAGAAGCAATGATTTTTAAAGAAACCTAATTAACAGGGTCAATGGTGTTTGCACCAGTGTTAGTGAATACATTGGCAATTGAGAAATATGCTAAGAGATTATGCAGTTAGTCCTGATGAAGGACTTTACATTCTATGCTATGCACATACCAGTCTTCTAATGGCGATAGCACAGTATAAATTATTATGTAAATAGAGATAAGTATCTTACCTATATAGGGCTCTTCCACCTATAGTAACCAAGTTAGAAAACACACGGAAATCTGTCATGTTCTGGGGCCATGACTGAATATTCAAGAAACCTGAAGGAGATAAAGTCAGAAATGTTAGCAAGTGTCTCATCATCTCAACCACAGAAACTGCTTTATGATGTATCTGAATTATGAAAGAATGATAAAAGGATAGCATGGGTCTGAGAAGTAGAAATAGGTAGGTAATGAATGATGCAGGATACTATCTTTGAAAGTCAGCCACTGTAGTATAGGCTCCTCCAGAAGAGCAAAGATTTGTAAATATGTTGTTTTAGAAAACTCAGAACCAGTCCAGCTCCAGAGACTGGAAACAGGAGAAGCCCTGTAACACATGAGCAAATTCAACACTTCTTAGGTTTCCTGGCCTTTTTCTAGCAAAAGTCAGCAGACAAAATCAAAATGTGCATGAACTGAGGAACACGTGTGAAAAACCCACATTTTAGTTGAGATCGTTTTGCTATAGATAAATCTAACAAAATATCCCAGATCTGAAACAGTTCTGAGAATCTGGATTTGAGGCATTGTAGCCCAGTCTCCGCTCTACTACATGTGACATCGTGATCCTCCAGGACGGGCAGAGACATAAATATGAATCACCGGCATGAGGAGGAGTGACATAAATATGTATCATTGCCACACTGATGCCCTCCCTAGCAGCACATGCAAAGCAGGAAGACCACATGTCGCACAGTCCCCACATGCCTGGCATCACCATGACCCTCATTTAACAAGGTACTTCAGCATATGAATAGCCCTGCTGACATCAACGGGACTTAAAGCTGTGACCTTCAGTGGGACTATTTGGGTGCTTAATGTTTGGCAGTTACGTACCTTTCTGAGTTGACACTTATATTACCTAAAAAAGAACAGGAGTACTTGTGGCACCTTGGGCCTGGTCTACACTGGGGTGGGAGGGATCGATCTAAGATACGCAACTTCAGCTACAGGACTAGCATAGCTGAAGTCGACGTAACTTAGATCGACTTACCTCCTGTCCTCACAGCATGAGATAGAAGGCCGCGGCCCCCCCATCGACTCCACTTCTGCCTCTCGCCCTGGTGGAGTTATAGAGTTGACGGGGAACATGTTCGGGGATTGACATATTGCGTCTAGATGAGACGCGATACTTCGATCCCTGATAGATAGATCACTACCTGCTGTGGATGTACCCTTAGAGACTAACAAATTTATTTGAGCATAAGCTTTCGTGGGCTACAGCCCACTTCATCGGATGTATAGAATGGACGTTCTATTCTATACAGCTATTCTCTGCATCTGATGAAGTGGGCTGTAGCCCACGAAAGCTTATGCTCAAATAAATTTGTTAGTCTCTAAGGTGCCACAAGTGCTCCTGTTCTTTTTGTGGATACAGACTAACATGGCTGCTACTCTGAAACCTATATTACCTAAGACACTTCATTATTTAGGGTGAGATTCAGAACTCACTTGCACATTGGTAACGTTGCTGACCAACTGGGGTCGCTAGTGGATGTAAGTTAGGGCACAATTTGTCCTTGATTTTTGAGTGGTAAAGCATTTAGGGACATGTCATATAAGGTTATGTTAAAAAGGGCAAAAGTTTGCTTAAACTCCTCCCCACGATAACCATCCCATAGTGGGTGCAGCTTGTCTTTGTAGTTGTTGCTTGTCCTTAACGATATATAAAGCACTGGAAACAGCAAAGAGTGGAGAACTCATAGCTGTGGTATTTCACTTCACAGCCCTGTGGGCTGAAACTGTAGCAAACACGGTGGAAGTTCATGAAGCACTATATGGAGTTCGAGCCATACAACTCCCATTAAGTGTCACAAACCAACAGGAGTCACAAACTAAACTCCCCCACAGCGATGATTTAAAGATGTATATTTAAGTCAGAGCAGTGGTTTGGAACCTTTTCTTTACAGCACCCACTTTTTCCCTATCAGAAGGCCCCCCAAATCCTCCTCCCATCTTGCTTGTATCTAACCAGGATCTCCTTCTTGCAATAAAGTCCTGACCTCCTGACACCTGTTTGTATTTCCTAGATTCAGAACCCCAGAGTTCGACGACGTTCTGCATTAATAAGAACAGAGAGTATGTACTTGTAAGCAACAACTGATACTGAAGAGTTTAAGCAGTAAACGTTTATCGGACTTGTGGCATAGCTAGTTAAGAAAATACATGTCCTTTAAATATAAACAAAAGCAAATGTAGAATAAGGAAAGAGCCCAAATTATGTAGGATCACAGAGGTGAGTTACCTGTTATCTCTCTGACTGTTTGGAAGATATTTAATTTCTCTGGGTCCATTGCTGCAATTGTGTGATAGGGGTCCCTGGAAGATTAGAAGGATACACTATGATGATCTGAATATAAAATGAGCAAGCTTATGAAAGTACATTATATAGTAGCAGTATTCGGAATATCAGCACCTTGCTTTTAGGTAGCAAATACACCAAGTCATTTTTCAATTAATTAACTTCCTGAGCCATAGGTGTTTCCCCAGGAGTCCTGAGCCCAACATCTTCCAGTTCAGCTTGATGGAAGGTGAGGGGTACTCATCACCTTTACCATTTTTTGGGAAATAGCTATGAAAATCAAACCGCAAAGGGTTGACTATCAAAAAGTGCCGAGCTCCCACCCTCTCCAGAAATCAGGCTTTTTCCAAGGTGTCTCAAGTTTCCCACCCCAAAATTGAGATGCCCAAAACAAATTTAAAAGTCTTAGCCAGAATATGATAGTGCAGACAATGCTGGAGTTGTCTTATTTCATGACCCTTTGCTTATCACAGCAAATAAAAGAAAGTAAGAGAACATTTTCCTGAGAGGTACCCCCTTAATGTAAACTTTAATTATACTGTGACCCCTCCATAGAAGAATATTTATATGAAAATGCTGATCTGAACAAAGATTTTTTGAAGTACAAGGAAAGGTTCTTGTGTAATACCGTGCTATGGAATGTTTGCATTTTTTTTGAAATACATCCCTGGGATGGAAGGCAACCTCAGAAAAGGTGAAGTATGCATTCCCAACATCTCATTATTTGCCTTTCCAAGAGACATGGGGCTTGGGATTTGTATACAAGGGTAATCAAACATGTTGCCTTTGGAGACAAGCCCTCAGAATTCAGTGCAGTGACAGAGTAATGGGGGTCACTTCTAACCTTTACAGAGAGCATTTCCAGGTGAGCAGGAGTGAAATGAGTTCTGGAAACTTAACCTAAAGCCCAGTGGACCACAGCAATAGTGTACACTTAATTTTAGCAGATTGGGGCTCTCGTAAAAAAAGATGACAGGTTTTGAGGATTCAGCATAGAAATGTAATTTTTCTTTTGAAATCCATTAATATTAAAAAAAAGGTCTCTTTGCTAAACACAAAACTACTAGATAAAATATCCCCATCCCAATGTCAGTGAGTATTTTAGGACAAAAAAAGTTCAAACCAATAAAGAAGAGAAGCCAATGTATTTTTCATAACCATTTCCTCTTCTTACAGAAATGTAGGATAATACATTCTTCCCCAACTATTCCAATTATATTTTATTGTTAGGCCACTTATTTTTATTGCCATTGCATGCTAAAATCACTGAAGATACATTTTCTGTGCATGCTGATGTTAGCTTAAATCTTACCTAAGCTTTCTCTCCAAACACAGGAAATTAAGAACCTGATCCAAAGGCCACCGAAGTCAATGAGAGTCTTCTGATTGACTTCAATAGGCTTTGAATCAGGCCATAAATGAATACCCCTCATGCACCAGTGCCTTTATTAAACTAAACTGTCCTATTATGGGACTTCCAGAGTACAAGTGAGCTGCAGTTCACTAATGTCATACGGCAAGGACCAACTTTCTATTGAAAGCTTCCTTCATTTTGCTCCTTCTGATCATAAGAACACGCAAAGAACTTTGAGTCCTAACTAGCTTCATATTTATTTTAATACTCCCTTCTTGAAAGGCGGTAACAAAACAGTCCTGGAAATACCCCATCACCAGCATTTCTGGAGGGAATACACTCTGCACATTTAGTGTTCTAAAAATGCTTTGTGCAAACTGCTCTGGGTATCTTTTTCTATGAATTTCCATTCCTGAATTCCAGCCCCCATGTCTGTGGTTAGGTGTTAAAATTATTTAGAGTGAGCTTATGGAAATGATTTCAGTGACTTTTTTTTTCTCAAGGTATACTATTTTTTTAAACTACAAAGCTTCCAGATCATACATCGCAGCCAGTATCATCTCTGGACTATAAAGGTGTCTCATTCTGTATTTCAGCCAATGCTTTCTTGGTCTCAAACTGAATGCCAGATTCTACACACATGCATTAATGAAGTTCACTTCACTCATACACTTAGGGAGAAGCCGTGTATTAACACTGACAAAGACTATGAGCATTATCCAAAGCCTATTGAAGTTAATAGAAAGGTAACATCCATTGACGTCAGTGAGCTATTGACTAGGCCCTATTTATCTTAACAGGTCTTGTAAACTAACAAATGAATCAAAAGAGTGGAGATGCAATGTTTTTACAAAGCTGCTCCAGAAAAGGGAAGGGTAGCATACTAAATGTATCTATTAATCAAAGAGCCAATACTGTTTATATAGTTAATGATCAACTCCCCACTAGGTGAGGATAAAATACGAACAAGCATCTTGTACTTCATTAGGCAAAGTATTTAAAAAACAACACATATGCACACACACTTTTAATAACCTGTGCAATTAAAATGATTCTCCACCATTGTAAAAACTCCTCTGAATTCCCTATTTCCCATGGACTCTTAATTCCTATGACCTGAAGTATGAGAGAGTATACATTTCTAAAAAGAATAGGCTAGAATTCATCCTGAATATATGCATTCATGGAAACAACTTCCTTATTTAAAACTATGAGTGGCAAATATGTATTTGATTATTATTTCAATACACTGTCAATTTATTTAATGTACGTTTTGTTTAATTCTATTCTGGAAGTTGTTCCTGCTCTTGTAAGTTCCTTTCTGTAAATGTACTTTGTAAAATTTAATAAATTTAAACAAACCAAAAAAAGCCTCTACACTATAACATTATTTTAATTCATTCTCTGAGCTCTTCTTTTTTCCAGTATGATGCATATTTCTCCAACCCGTTCCTTTCAAGATCTCAGGCCTATTTCCAATGTAATGCTCAAGGTTAAGTCGACTGTGCTGCTTAAGACTGGTATTAGTCTTTTCGTGCAGGACACTGATCAGAGCATGGTATGGTTTCAGCATGAATGTCACAAGCTTGTATTCCACTGTTCCAACTTGGCAATATATTTTAGCTTTTTTGCTTGTCTTTTATTTCTAGTCCATGATTTAGATCCTTTTTCAGAGAAAGCCGCTCCAAATATGATTTTATTCCAAGGTCATTTTTGCCCCAACTTCTTGCTTGATGTTACAGAGATTCATTAGCACAATTCAGCTCACAGTTCTGCTCTACATTTTTGCAGCTAATATCCTAAAAATACTCGTAATTAATGTCACTTAATGCATTGGCTAAAGCACACAGTATGTTCAGACTCCTGTACATTTGTCTTGCTGCCTTGCTTGTGTTTTCTAATTTCCTTTCCATCATGCGAGTTTAACAAATTTATAGCAGCTTCCTTGATTGGTCATTTGTAGATATTAGAACGTGTGAGGGGTGACCATTGATTCCTGGGTGACCCTCTTCAGTGATCCCCCAAATCTGCAGCAGCACCTCTTTGAATCACTTACACCTGGTTCTTTATCCATCTCTATGCTTTATTGCATTAACTTTCCATACTGTAGTAGTCCCTCCTGTGAGAGATAAGACCAGCTACGCAGTCAAACCCTAACTTCCCTGTTTTATCATCATCAAACTCTAGGGTCCTGATCCAATTCCCATGGAGTCGTTACACTGACCTCAATGCACTCTGTATCATGCTGTAGGTAACGGTGCACTACAATTGGCCCCTATAACAAATTCAAATATTATGGAATCAGGCTTCTTTCGCCTCACCCCTAAGGGCAGTCTGAAAAATACATCCTGATATAGGCCATTCTGATTTTTCCACATATCAGAACACACAGGACGACTATGGAAAAATCCACCACTATTAGTCATATTAAAATTCTGTTTCAAATCCTTTGTTGTAGTGTTGTTAACCAGGCTTTCCCCATGCGGCGGCAAAGTTGCAAGCATCGATTTGGTGTGGGAACTGTAATTAGATCTCAGTTCTCAACATCTGATGCTAGAAACTTTAAGGAGCCTACAGGTCTGATGTAAAGAGTTAAAAGCTATGTAGTGGCAGAAATAATTGAATAGTTTTTGTTGTTACCATGCAGCAAAGAAAGAAATTATACTCATAACAGCGAAGTAATTATAGTCATAACAGCAACGTTTCCACTGTTTGACTGTGCTAATCTATCTGTCAGATTTTTTTCTTTATAATGGGCACTGTTATACCTCACCAAGGTGGCACCTTAATTCACCTTGGCTGATGACTGATCCTCACGTGAGGACTGAATTAAAAAGGAGAAGTAATCATATTTCTGTCCTACCAAAGATAACCCTTTGAGGACGGAAGGAAGACTATGTGAGAAAACCGCTAGCTGCAGTATAGGTCACCTATATCTAATCACAGAACTTTTTTCCTCAGGAGGCATTTCAATTGGGAAATGATGCCCATTCATACAAGGTCATATCAGTAGTGCGAACTGTTGATTTTAATGGTGACCAAATGGGGCACCAAAACATAATCTAAAGTGCCGGTTAACTCTTTGGTATACCTTCCTTAAGCAAGATATAACCAGCTGAAACCTTGGAGCTTATAACTCTCTCTCTCTCTCCACAGTTGTCTCTGAACCTTTCATAACGCTTGGAAGGATTCAAGGCACAGATATGTCTGAACCGAAACACACTGGATACAACCTCCTTGAGCGTTGTGGGTGTTTGCAATACAAACTTGAATGCACATTGCACAGCTGTATCTTATCTTATGTTCAAAGTCCAGGGGGCGGCTCTTTAGCTGGTGTGCATTGTTCTAGGCAAGGGAGCTATGGCCATTTCAATCAATTAAAGATCGGCCCTCAGATCTGGATCCACATTTTGCAGATTAGGCTCATTTTTAGTTCAAGATAAGAAAGTCAGTGGAAGTGAACCGTTCTCTCCCCACAATCCCTGACCAGCTGTCACTCCAGTCTAGTGGCCAGGGTCTCCTAAACTGAACATATGACCCAACTGTGTTTCCTTTTCTCAGCACAAACTTTCTTTCTTATCCTTTGTTTCATAAAAGCTGAATGTGAGAATCAAGCTGGCAGTACCAGCACTTCAAAAAGTGATCAGAAAACCAATTGTCCTTGGAGCTTCTATTTAGTCAGGCATTCTTACAACCGTATAAATCAGAAATGTCCAAAGCTAGTTCTGTCCTGCAGCCTGCTCCATAACATACTGTGTAAAAATGTGTTAGTGCTCACCCGTGAATCCCAGTGACAAGAAAGATTAGGTTCCCGTTGATCTTGGTACAGTTTATGAACTTGTCAATGTTGCTGGAGTCAACGGTTTGAGCGGACGTCAAACTCCCTGTGCCGATGCCATCACATGCTGCCAAAACAAGAACCCCATGAAAACAACTCGCAACAAGATTAAATGAATCAATAAATATTTGCTCCTTATTCACCTGAACTTTCATGTCTTCCAGGGATGGGCAGAATGATTCTGGTAAAACAAGAATCACTGAGAACCATTGCCCGCCCCTCAAAATGAACACGAGGACAAACCTCCCAAGGCTCGAAAAATATGGCTAAGTACTTGTGATGGAGACTTTTAGGCAGGAAGTGCCAATGTTGTCTTCATTCCCTTTCACTGTCCAACTAACACACCAACAGGGCTTGGAAAGACTCTTACACCGTTAGCATCATTGCTTGGCTGTTGAATCTTTCATAAGGGGGCAACAGTGCTAGAAACTTCCCTGTAGGGTCCTTATGTCCACTTAATTCAAACTTTGCATGCTCTGGGGTATACATTGCATATAGGAACATTCAGTACCCTAGATTACACAATAAGGCCTGGTCTACACTACACATTTAAACCGAATTTAGCAGCGTTAAACCGATTTAACCTTGTACCCGTCCACACAATGAAGCCCTTTATATCAATATAAAGAGCTCTTTAAACTGATTTCTGTACTCCTCCCCAACAAGGGGAGTAGCGCTGAAACCGGTATTGCCATGTTGGATTAGGGTTAGTGTGGCCACAAATCGACGGCATTGGCCTCCATGTGGTATCCCACAGTGCACCATTGTGACCGCTCTGGAAAGCAATCTGAACTCAGATGCACTGGCCAGGTAGACAGGAAAAGCCCCGCGAACTTTTGAATTTCATTTCCTGTTTGACCAGCATGAAGCTGTGATCAGCACGGGTGGTGATGCAGTCCCACATCCAAAAAGAGCTCCAGCATGGACCTTACGGGAGATACTGGATATGATCGCTGTACGGGGAGACAAATCTTTTATATCAGAGCTCCGTTACAGAAGACGAAATGCCAAAGCATTTCAAAAAATCTCCAGGCTATGATACAGAGTCCACAGCACAGTGCTGTGTGACAAGTGTAATGAAAAGCCAAAGAATCGAATGGATGCTCATGGAGGGAGGGAGGGGGTACTGAGGACTCCAGCTTTCCCACAGTCCCTGCAGTCTCCGAAAAGCATTTGCATTCTTGGCTGAGCTCCCAATGCCTGAAGGGTCAAAAACATTTTCCTGGGTGTTTCAGGGTATATGTCGTCAATTTACACTCTTCCCCCCCCCCGAAAGAAAAGGGAAAAAAATTGTTTCTCGCCTTTTTTCAATGTCACCCTATGTCTACTGCATGCTGCTGGTAGATGGGGTGCTGCAGCACTGAACACCAGCATCCCCTTCCCGGTGGCAGACGGTACAATATGACTGATATCCATCTTCATCATCAGCCCATCAGTGCTCCTGGCTGGCCTCGGTGAGGTCGGCCGGGGCACCTGGGTAAAAATGGGAATGACTCCCGGTCATTCCTGGCAGATGGTACAAAACGGCTGGTAACCATCCTCATCACAGCAACTGGAGACTTAGCTCCATCAGCCCCCCTCCTTTCATGTCTAAAGAAATGATTCTGTACTGCCTGGACTATCATAGCAGCGATAGGCTGCGCTCCCCTCCCCCTCCCCCTTTAATGTCCTGCCTGGACTATCATAGCAGCTGGAGGCTTCCTCCCCGTCATTCTATCTCACTAAAAAGTCAGTGTTTCTTATTCCTGCATTCTTTATTACTTCATCACACAAATGGGGGGACACTGCCACGGTAGCCCAGGAGCGTTAGGAGAGGAGGGAAGCAACGGGTGGGGTTGTTGCAGGGGCACCCCCTAGAATGGCATGCAGCTCATCATTTCTGCAGAATCTCTGGGGCTCTGACACGGAGCGGCTGTGCTCTCTGGTTCTCTAGTACACTTGCCCCATATTCTAGGCAGGACTGACTCTATTTTTAGACAAAACATAAAGAAGGGAATGACCTGAGGAGTCATTCCCATTTTTGTCCATGCGCCCCCAGCCGACTTCAGTGAGGCCAGCTAGGAGCACCCATGACAGCAGCAGATGGTACAAAATGACTCATAACCGTCATCTCATTGCCAATTTACAATGGCAGACGGTGTAATAGGGATGCTAACCATCTCTGCTACCTTGCAAAGGCAAATGAATGCTGCTGTGTAGCACTGCAGTACCACGTCTGTCAGCAGCATCCAGTAGACATATGGTGACAGTGACAAGGCAAAACGGGCTCTATGGTTACCATGCTATGGCATCTGACAGGGCAATCCAGGGAAAAAGGTGCAAAATGATTGTGTGACATTGCTTTCACGGAGGAAGGATTGAGTGACGACATTTACCCAGAATCACCCGCGACACTGTTTTTGCATTGGGATCTCAACCCAGAATTTCAATGGGCAGGGAAGACTGTGGGAACTATGGGATAGCTACGGGATTGCTACCCACAGTGCAACGCTCCGGAAATCGACGCTAGCCTCAATACATGGACGCACACTGCCGAATTAATGTGCTTAGTGTGGCCGCATGCACTCGACTTTATACAATCTGTTCTACAAAACTGGTTTATGTAAAATTGGAATAATCCCATAGTGTAGACATACCCTAAGACAACATATCTATCTACCTGCCTAACTAGGCTCTAACAGTAGCAGATATCAGCAAAGCATCTGAGCCCCTCCCAGGTGTTTAAACGACATCAGTAATTTCTCTCCTTCTTCCCAACAGGTCAGAGTACGAACTTGAATGGAAAATGGTGTGTACATGCACATGTTCCTACGTGGGAAAGAGGTGTCTGTTGCAGGAAAGCAACATTGTGTAGATGTGTTTTGCATTCAATTCCGAATGTGGTAAGGCTTATTGTATTGATTAGCATAAGGCAGAAGTCCTTGTGTTTGTCTGTTTTATGATGTCCTGTGTGGGGTAGCTGTTTGCTGACTGAATCAGATTTTATGTAGCTGTCTGGTGAGCTAGCTGCCATCTCCCCAGGTTTGTGGTAAGGAAAATTGCCAGTGCTTTGTTCCCGTTGCTGCTGAAACCTCCATATAGCAGGAGAAGCCTCAAGTTTCCCATAAACACAGAGCTGTTGGGAAGGCAAAGTGACTCAGGTTTCCACCTGGAGGCTTCCTGTTGAGGCACAGGAGGGATTTAGATATTTCATCAATACTACTGGAAGGAAAGGAGAGGGTCTATTGTCTCTCAAAGCCATTCAGAGAGGAGGCAGAAGAACCTCTGGTCTCTGCTTTGGGAGAGCAGAAACTCAGCAATTGTACTTGCAGGTTGTTTGGACATCCCACAAAGATGACAATAAAGCTAGGGAAGAATCAGGGCTTTGAAAGTGGTCCTGAAAGGTTCCAACAGAGAAGCTTTCAAACCAGTGAATGTTAACAAATTCCAACACCACCAGTAACAAAAACCTACTGGTCTATTCCACAAAAACAGCCAAAAACTATCCCTACTTTTCCCAAGGACGAAATGAGCCTTTATACTATATTACCACTGTCCAGCGATAATCCTACATTACGTTGTCTTTTGGAATACTCGTCTCATGGCAGCCATCATAGTTCTATGTTTTGTGGATGCCCAAAGTACCCGATATCCTAGAACTTACTCATGAATATATTTCATTTAAAAGTAATACCCTGTTTGCTCTACTAGAGTGCAGAGTAAATTCAAGCAAAGCTATAATAAATGATAACCTACCTTTAGGACAAATGTCAGTGCAGGGTTTGCACATCTTTATACCATTTTCTTCAACCTCCATCTTGGAGCTGGGACAGGCACGCACACAAGAGCTGGAATCTACCACAAAATTATCTGTAAAGAAATAGTGCAGTGCTCAAAAACAAAAGCCAGTATATTAAGTTATATTGGGGGCATGATTTGGGGGGGTTCTGAAAATCAATATGAGTTATTTATTGCCTTGAGTATTTTAACAATGGGTAAGATTTTCAGGACCTCCTAAGTGAGTTAAGTACTTAGGAGCCTAAGTCCCACTGAAAGTTACCGAGACAGATTCTCCACAGTGCCTATGTCACCTCTGAAAATAGGATGTAGACAAGCATTTATGACAATTTTACCCAATATAATTTTGAAAAATGTTTTGAAAATATGGTCATCCCTTTTCAATCCAACTACTGAAAAAACAGCAATGGACAGATATCTGTCTGAAGGACTTCAACAGAAGTCACATGCATGCTTACAATACCCATGTGTCCCGGTATATAGTACTTTGAGAAGAAACATACTGTAGAAAGAAAAAATAATGAAGAACTGTTAATTTTAAATACCTGAAACTACCAAGAGACAGTGAGTTATCTTAGACTTTTTTGGGGGGAAATATCCTATATGCCAGCTATCTTTTGTTTCCATAGACTGCAAGTATATTGGCTACCACTAACATAATGGAGCTATTGCTGAAATCAATGGCATTACTCCTAGAGTATGTTACTACTCACTGTAAGTAACAGTGGAATAATTTAGTACTTGATATTAAGAATCACAGTTCTTAATAGTTACCACAGTGACCATGGTTTTCCCCATTGCAATTATATGGAATCCCACAGTAGTGGTAAATTCTACAGTGTGATAATTTTAATGGTGCCCAATAAACTTGAGTAACCCACACACCTTATGGGTGTGGTGTTCTGTCCCATCTAGTGGCATTGAGCCCACTTAGCGAGAGAGAGAGAGAAAGAGAGATAAAATGAGTCTGCTCTACAGCCTTAGCTAACAGCCAGTTGACTTTTAGTTCATGCAGTAGAGGCTCATGCACTAATCTCCAGAGGTCCCAGGTTCGATCCCATCTGCCAGCAACCAGAGTCTGTTGGCATTACACTTGCACTTAATTTTAAGCCATGATTAGAGCTGTGCACAATATTTGCAATAATTCTCAAGCCAACTGCAAAACAACCTAGGGTTGAGGGTCAGGACTTTCTGCAAACATGGGCAGATGAAACTGAATGGCTATATCATGTGTCAATCCAGCATGAAACCAGCCCTTTTCCCTATAGGACAAAAAGGCGGCCTTCCAGTTACAGGTGGAATGACACCAATCTCCATCTTTTCTATAGAGGTCTTTACACTATGCTGATTATCTTAGTATTAAGCAATGTGACTACTATCTGTCTCATGGTTCTTCTCTCATCCTATCCCCAGGGGCAAAAGTGTGTACAGGGCAGTGTGTGTGTTTTGTTTGTATTTTTTTTTATGAGTGTATGTGCTCTCTCTCTCACACAGAGCTACATGGTTATGTGAGAGAAGACATTGTCAAAGAAAGGTGCCTGGCACTTAGAGAAGAAGATGAAGAGATTGCGTTGATTCCTAGTTCCTGTAGGCACCTGAATGCACCAAAGGTAAAGTAGGTGGGTCTTAGGTACATGTGGCAATAATGAATCATTTAGAATAGCATTCATTGAAACTGCCAGAATATTATCCTTAAAATAATTACTTGCAAATATGTGTGTCCAGCTCTAACTCTGGGGTTTCAATGGAGGGAAGAAGTTTCTAGAGTGGAATAGGAGGGCCCTCTATGGGAGTGATACTTGGTGGTCTCCCTTGTTAATTTTAGCATTCTTTTAAAGTTTTATTTCCTTTAAGAAACAGACACCTTAATTCCATCATAATGAAGATTTTAGACTAGTATGCATTTTAAAGTTGGTTGTATCATCAAAGGATGCACAGTAGCAAGATGGGGAAAAAAAACTGATGAAAAAAATCAGATACTCTAGTCATGGGCCCAGTATGGGAACTGGAATAGAACAGGACACGACCGGATAGAATAGCCTTGTCAAAATATGTTAGGTAGTGTGATGCTTCAGTGCTTTTCCTAATGCCTTAAGGACTGTGTTCAGAATTTGTATTGTATAATCTGTATTGTACTGTATAAAGTAAAACCGTGTACCTTTATAGTTAGAGATAACCCCAAACTGGAATAGTGGATTATTAAACACTTGAATTTAAGGAAAAGGTGGGTTACAAAATTAGTGACTCGTTTCTAAATTTGAGGAAGAAAGATCAGAACTAACTAGACTTCATCTTTTTTGAGGAAATAGAATGTCTGAATATCCTCCTAGTTAATTAATGTCTAGCATGCATATAATTTGGATAAACAAATTATTTTACTGAATCTAGAATTTCTACCTTTATACTATCTTTTTCATTTAGCACAGGTTTCTGCTTTATGCAATAAAGGATACTTCCTAAGGTTACCAAAGCCCAAATAAGAATATAACATAATAAGTGTTAGTCATAAAAACTGAAAGCCACTTAAGACTTCTCCCCGCCCTTTCGCTGTAGTACATGGCATTTTTAGAACAGCATCCCAAAATGAAACTCTCTTTGATTAACACATAACTTCAAGGTATTACTGCCAAAGAGCATACCGGGAGCTATTACACTATTTACTTAGCTCTAAACTTAACATTGCTTAGCAATGGTATCTTAACAGAGTTTTCTTCACAACTTGCACTTCAATGACAACGTGAAAAAGGCAGCAGTCATGTAACTTACGTGGGCACTTCTTGACACAAAAAGCTCCGTAGGTGTATTTGGCATTGTGGTTGTGCTCCAGCTGGAAGGTGGTGGGATTGTAGACAAAAGTCTGGGGGCACTGAGTGACACATGCACCGCTGTCGTTGAAATTCATGCAGGCCTGCAACACGAGAAAGCAAGTTTATCATGTCATGCCTTCTTTTGAATTGACTTACTTTAGAGCAGAACCTTGACTATCCATTACCTTCAAAGGCATTGTTGCAATTATAGTGGATGGGATACATTGTTTTTTCCTGGTCTGCGTTTAGCCACTTCTTTTCTTCTTAAGATATTATTAAAGGTATTATTATTAAAGCATGGGTATGTCCAAAGCCCTGAGCAATCCATTTTGAACCATATGAACCTTTTCAGTTTAACTGGAAATTGATGCCAATACATCTTCTAAAAGGGAAGTCTTATTTTTTTTTATTATTCTTCTTACTATTAGCAATCAACTAATGGCAAACTTGATAGGCAGTTCTAAATTTGATGTACAGCTACTTAAGCTGCTCATATCCTGGCTGAACACACACTAACGATCTATGCTGTAGAGGGCCACCCTTCTGATCTCTCGTGGCACAGTTCAACAGAGGGACTGAAACTCCCAATTAGACAGCAATGAGGATAAGCATTTTCCATGTGCTCGCACTGGAGGGGGTCATTTTCCTAAGTGGCAAGTGTAACCAGGTCAGTTAATTCACACACTGGGAAGGAAAAATAGTACTCAATATTCAGGCTCCACCATACATCACTGACAGAGGACAAGGCCCTGACATATGAGGAGTCAAGTGTGTGGATAAAAAGAGTAGATGAACGTAGGGAAAAAAATAAATTGCCTATGCAAGACTTGAACCTAGAGAAAACACTGATTTCTTCATTCTCTACCATTCTGCATTGTGCCTATTTATCAGTTACAACTGATAAGGCACGCTGACAGCAAAACTCTCAAATTAGAAAAAAAATTCTGTCTGGTTTCAAGTTTTACCTGAAAGGTTTATGCACTTAATTTGGGCCAGTGCAGGCCACCCCAGTCCTACCCCGGGATCCTCCCTGTACGGTTGGCCATCTTGGCAACAGGATTGTGCCTCCCTGTGTAACTGTATAGATCTTGTGGCAGCCTGATTGCCTCAAAACCTCTTTGGCCTTGGGATACAGCCTTCTCGTCAGCAAACAGCCAGCTGGTTAAACTCTCTGTCTTGCTTCTTCAAAGAGCTAGCAAGAAACGTCACAGCCTCAGACCCAGGGAGGAACTTCAAGGCATTCCTCTCACTTCAGAAGCAGGAGGACTGAGTAAGGCTCCTCTGGAACTGCTGCCTCTTTTAAAAGCCCTTACCTCAGTCCAGGGCCTGAGTTGCCTCAGAAGACATCACAGAGATGGGATGAGGATGGGGCCAGCTGGGTCATACCTGAAGATTTCAGGAGGGGAGAGGGTGATCATACCCTTCCTCCAGAAAACTAGAAAGGGATATAAGTGCTGCTGAAGGGAGAGGGCCCACCAGAGACAGTCGAGATGAAATCATCAGCCTTGCATGGAGTTCTTTGGTTCCCATGATCCTTTTGAGTTGACAGCCTATCTAAACTGAACCTGCCATTTTTGGTTCATCAGAACCATGTATTTGAAAATAGACAGTAATTTTACAGCTCTAGGATTAATTCACCAGAAGCAGTGCATTTGATTTAGTTAATTCCCAATAAAGGTAAGTTCTATGGTTGGATCAGGCCCTAAAAGGAGAATCGTGTCTCCACTCCAGATTTATTTTCACCCCAGATCTGAGAACATCATTAAACCCATGTGTGTAAATACAGTGAAACAGCTATGCCACAGGATGAGTATTGGCTTGCTTTCAAAGGTGAATGCACAGATTAATGAATGCCAGTGGGCGAAGAAGGATGGGAGAACTTCTCCCAGAAAATATTAAAAACATTTTTACAACAGGATATTATTACAGGCTTTGAGAGACTGCCATAATGTGCCAAAGGATTTCTTAATGCATCAGGAACTGTACTTTTGTTTATTAATAAATACTAATTTACTTTGTTTCCTCAGCACATTTTCTACATCCACTGTTGTCTTAGCAAGTACTTCATCACAAACATGACAATCCTCTGGTGATGACTTAGTAAATGCATAATCAGAATGAGGCACACCGACGATACATTATTCAAAGAGATGACACTTTCCAGGAAGAATCTATTAAAAACCAATCTAGAAGACTCAGGAAGTTTTAATTTATGACTGTAAAACTTTGTGTACCCTCATAATTGTTTCACTAACATATGCAAAACTTACAGCACTTGTTTCTAAATGTGCCCAAGATTCATATGAAAGCAAAACGAAACAAAATGCAAAGGGAAAGATCAAGATGTACATCTCAATTCAAAAATAAATAGCTACATTTTCTCCAAGACATCTTCTGCATGTCCCCCACTATAGCCCAAAAGGGTACTACTTCTAGCCCAGCACATGATAGGAATGAAATGAGTTGTTCTCAAAGCTGTTGAACGCTAAGGCTTTGATTTTTATTTATACGAAGGGCCCCTGGCATCCCCCTGGCACCCTTTCTATTTTCATACTGGAGCAGCACAAAAGTGCTAACATGATTTTTAGCACAGGCATTTCCATAATTGCTACAGAGAAGCTCCAGAAAAATGTGGAGTGTTCAATGGCCCATAGAAATAATATTTTCTCCTGTGCACGGTGGTGTTACAGAAATAGTACTGTAACAAATACATGGCCTCCTAAAACTTCAGGAAGGATCGGTGTGTAGTGAAAGTGACAGACTGGGACTCAAAAGATATGGGATCAAGTCATAGCTCTGCCACAGTCTTCTGAAGTGGCCTTGTGCAAGTTACTTAACAAGTCTCCCAATTGTAAAATGGGTAATAATACTTTCTCTCATAGTTTGTCTAGTTAGACTGTGGGGGACAGGGACTGTCTGATGGAAAGCCCACTGAAGTCAACATAAGGGCTTCCACTGACTTCCAGTAAACTTTGAACGATGCCCACTATGTGTATTTTCAATACTGTGTTAAATAGGGCCCCGGTCACAGTTGGCAGCTTTAGTTGCTTGCTGCTGTAATACAAGTAACAGTAATGTGATGGCTGTCACTGTGCTGCACTTCAAGGCCACTCAGAACGTCACCGTGGTGACAGGGATAGAACTAGCCCTGTATATTGCAAAGCACAGGCCCTCATCACTAGAGCTGAAGGAGAAGATTTGTGGGCCTGTGACACAGTTGAATAGTTATCACTTCAAAGTTTTTTTTCTCCTGCTGTTAATAGCTCATCTCAGTTCATTGGCCTCTTACAGTTGGCATGGCTACTTCCACCTTTTCATGTTCTCTGTATGTATAAATATCTTCTTTGCGTGTGTTCAATTCTATGCATCCAATGAAGTGGGCTGTAGCCCATGAAAGCTTATGCTCAAATAGATTTGTTAGTCTCTAAGGTGCCACAAGTACTCTTGTTCTTTTTAGTTGAATAGTTCTGCTTCCACCCAAGAGCTGCAAATGTACACATACATTCTAGCCAGTCCAATACTATCTATTGGGCTATAAAATAAAATATACAAGATTAGCACAGATTGCGCCATGCATGATGGTCTTTCCTTATGCTATCTGACAGAGATTTTCAAAAAGATCTAAGAGTTTGGCTTCCATTTCCTCTGAAACCATCACCTTCTGTGCTGGTATATTAGCATAGGTTAGTTCAGAACCTAACCTGAAATTACTAGGGCAAATTTAGGTGTGCACCCAGCTTCCAATGAAGATATTAACAGACTGTGTATCTTTGTGAGGTAGTGGGATGAAGGTACATGAATTTCTTTCCACGGTAATAGGAGCAAAGGCTGCTTTCTGAGTTATACAACTAATTGACTGCATCTGGAAAGAATTTGGTCATATTGAGAATGTCTGTTTGAGAAAATTAAGCTCCTGATTCAGTTTTAAACCTTTTTCTTTTTGAAAGAATGTATTGTGAGCATTTGGATTTTAGTGACTTAGAAACATTTGTTCTTCTCTTTCTTCTAAGACGCACACCCCAGTTGAATAGGTGAATTTGTTTAAATACAGCCTGGGAAGCATAAAAAACCCCATCTTTAACTAGGAAGCCAAATTGTATTCTCAAACTTCAGACAAAAAATATGCAATGCAAAATACATTACATATGTGTGCGTGTATGTATATATATATAAACCCTTCAGCGCAAAATGTAATGATAAATGCCTTGAAAAATTCCCCACCATCTATAAAAGCTAATTTTAGAAAAATGAAAGATAAAAATCACATAGATTAGCATATAAATCTGTATTTGTAAATCTCATAAATCTTTTAATGAGTAATATAAGCTGATAAGTAATGCAAATGTAATAGGAAAAATATGAAATGATAAAATGTGCAGCTGAAAGCTTGAAACGCAGAGGCAATTCAATTAAAGGTGACAAAAAATCATGAATTTCATGGATTAAAGCATAAGCACTTGCACTGTGGCCGGTGGGATGAGAGAAATTAGGTAACTCCCAAACATACAAAGCAATCAGTGTCTTTAGGTCCGGAACAGCCTCCAGCGCATTCCCGATGGCAGCAGTCACTGACGTACGGCCCGTAGCAACGTCCATCACATTGCTCTGCACACACTGTCTTTGTCACTGGAAAGGACAGAGGAATCAGCTGTCAAGAGAGAGCTGTTTAAACTGCACAGGGATATTAAAAAAAAAACAAATCAACAAAGACAACGGAGTATTAAGAAGAGAACATCTGATTCTCTGTAATAACCTCTAGGCCAGGGGTCACTCAAGCCCTGTGTAATATCCCATCTACAAAGGAACACGAAAATGCCCAGGTGGTAGGACAGATATGTCTGGATTTACGAGGATTTGTTCTCTTAACCCTGGGAAGTCAGTGCAAATCCTGAATCTCTCATTTTCAGGGAGTTAGCAAAGGTTGATGGCTGGCTGGGAAAAAGCCTTTTGTGATGTGAATCGGTTTTAATATAGTTTTCCGTAAAGAATGACAGGAGTATGTAACAATACGCAGATACTCAGAGTTAGTTGAGCAAAATCATAGGGCCACATTTTGCCCTCAACTAGCACCCACGTAGCCAATGCTGCTGAATGGGCCTATCAGAGCAGCATATAGGTCACGTACTGTAACATATCACACTGCAGGCTTCTACATGTTTTCCGAAATGCTACACTCTAGCCCAAATTTCAGACCAAAAGGACTACATTCAGCCCTTTTGTAAGCCTTTAATGGCATTACTCTCATCTATGCCAGCGTTAAATTTGATCTAATGTGTTAGGAACCAACTGAGAATCTTCTGTTTCTCAGTACTTACGTATCACCGTGTTCTTTAAAGCATAAGCAATTGTGGCGCGTAAAAGCTGCATTAACCAGGGGACATTTCCTTTCCTAACTGACTTCAGTGGCACTAGGATTTAGCCCAAAGTCTTCCACGTTACCAAAAAAAATACATCAAAATCAAATCCTCTACATTTTATCCTGTTAAGTACCAAGTCGTCTTCTCCCAGTGAAAGAACTATTGGTCCACACTCATAAAACATGCAAGAAGTTGATACTTATCAAAACAGATACAATTCCCTAAATTCCTGGTGATTCAAAGTTAGTAAGTCAGCAACCAGACAGTGCTCTTCAATGTAATAGTTAGATTGAAACCTACTGAACTCTGTCTAATTGAAACATGAATCCCTCATTGTATTCATTGTATTAAAAGGCTGTAAAAGATGGTTTTTGGAGTTCTCAGTAAGAAATCAGGAAAGTTCACCGAGGGCTCGGTTTTATTTTCTGTAAGATGAAACATACACATTGTTTCTCCACAAACTCATACTGATCTTCTCTTTACAGCCCTGCTTCTCATACTGAAGGCTCCCAAAGCACTATATAATTGATCCGGTATATAGACTACACACAGGAATCACTTAATCAAAGCCAGCTGCCTCTGGATGAAATGCAGCCCTGCTATGCAATGGACAGAAAGTGAGAAATGGTATTTCTGACTGAAATAGCAGATGGAATTCAGGTGGGCAGAATTTAGTAACCAAACTCGAATTTGCCCAACATATGGGGATGAACGCTACTGCTCTGACAAACAACAGTTTGTGGCTTAAGAATGACGATATGTGACTAGGACCAGAGTTTTGAGTCTCACCCAAAATACTTGAGTTTTAATTCACCTGCAGCAGCGCTGAGCTCCCTCACGACATGATGGGGCACTGTTTCAGTACTGACCAAGTTAGAAAGTGCTACCTCTTAAATCACTGGTACCACTTCCTGAAACAAATAGATGTCTTACAGGATAACAAGAGGCAGTGTAGTAGTGGCCAGGGCACTAGATTGAGAGTCAGGAAACCTGGCTAACACTCACCTTGGGCAAATCCCAGTTCTAACACTCACCTTGGGCAAATCGCTTTACCTCTGTTTCCCTTCACAACTTTTGGCTACCTTGTCTCTTTATACTGCAAGCTCTCTGGTGCCACAGTCTCTTGCCATATGTCGATACAGTGCAATCGAGTCTCTAAATTGGTTAAAAGCAACAAAGAGTCTCGTGGCACCTGATGCATCTGACGAAGTGGGTATTCACCCACGAAAGCTCATGCTCCAATACGTCTGTTAGTTTATAAGGTGCCACAGGACTCTTTGTTGCTTTTTACAGATCCAGACTAACATGGCTACCCCTCTGATACCTTCTAAATTGGTTGAGCCTTCTAAGTGCCAATGTGGTACAAATAAATGCTAATCAACCCACACTCACATATTAAGCCAATTAAATCTCATTTGGCTTGTACTATGACAGGATCACAGCACACCACAGTCTGCCTGTAGACCATAGTGCACAGGGACTTTGTTTAATGGGAAAAAATGGGAGAAGTCAACAGTTTACAGGGAACCTTATAGACCACTGGACGTGGAACGTCTGCACATTTTGCTTCAAGCTGTCTTTGGCAGAGGAGTAATGATGCTACACTCCTATAATTAACCTTAATTGACCACTTTGTTCAAAAGTAGATCATTACTTCTGTATGGAAAATATTTTTCAAGTGTTCCAAAAAAAAAAACCCCACCCAAAACCCGCTACCAACTTTCTCCGCTAGACGTATTTTAATAAATTGCTGATTGCTCATACTTAAAAACTATATTTAAGAAAATACAGTATGTTTATAGTGTAAATGAACCCATTTTTCAATGTCAAGTCCCCTGGCTATCTATTAGACCTTTAGATAATGCAAAAAACTATTTAAAGACATTACATTTATGTGTGGAATAAAAGGGTAAATAAGCAAAGAGAAGGTAAGGAGCAATCATCATTTAAGAACTAAAGGAGAAAAGTAACACACTTAGAATAATTTTATCCATTTTGATAACTAAAACAAGCTCATAGATAGAAAATATTTTCTTTGTAACTTATGCAAACTGAAGTGCAGCACAAATGGAAGATTTCTGTAAAGCAAATCCACTTACTGTCAACTTACTAGTGGGAAGAACAGACAGAGCTTATTTAAATTACTTTAAATAAACATATATCAATGGAACCTCAAAACAGATATGCAAATCAATAAATATATCCAAGAACAACTGGTGATCTGCAGTACATAACCACCGTAGCAACATTAACTGATAGGGCCTGATCCTCAGCAGGTGTATTTAAGTCAATGGAAGTACGCTGATTTAAAACAGCTGAGAATTTCCTCATATTGGACTGTGTCTGTTTTTCAGTACCATTTCATTATTCAATATATTTATTAATCGGTATATACAGATAAATAAAACTCATCAGTGCAAGTAAGTTTCTAATGAAAGCCTATCTATTTTACAGTAGTCTGAAAGTTTGGTACAATGTTAATTCCCATGGGAATATGGGTACCTTCTAACTCATTTTAACAAAAATTTCACTACAAATGTGATTCATAGTGCTCTGTTTAAAGCACATAGCACACATGTGGTTGATGTAAAATAACAAGGAATGACTGTAATAAACAATCCAAGGTGTTATAGGTAGGAATGGGAGAAACACTGTGTGCTTAACTCTTTCAGATCTTACTAAATCATTTTGTAAGTTCTATAATGAATGGTTAATTTTTCCCCCTCTTCATTTCTTTATGGCTCTCCAGTTTCTAGTTTTGAGCTAGGGTTAGAAGCAGAAATGCCAGAATTTTTCAATGAAAAGCTATTTTTGCTAGATATTTGAGCTGGCTGATATAAAGCAGTACCCAAAAACTAGAGAGAAACCATGATTTTATGAAATTTACAACCTAATTTCTGGAATAAAGACATTTGATTAATATCAGATTATAGCTTCAGAAAAGTCTCAGAAATTCATAGTCATAAAAAGTGTTACTACTATACTATCAACCTTTTTTTTTAAGTGAAAGAGTTAGTACAGCCACAAATTTTGCCGTATGGTTAGGTTTGGTTCAAATCAATGCCCAGTTTTAAATACATGAAGGTTACCTACCTATAATCGGAGTGTTTTGAGACGGTTCTGCATATTCACATTAATGGGTACTGCACCACCAAGCTGTGCCTTACAGTAAAAACCTCTTCTAGCAGTGTAAACTATAGTGCTCCCATTCCCCTCATTCCAACCCCTCCCCTCAGCATCAAGATCTACAGAGGGCAGGGCCAAAAAGGGGTCTGAGTGCTGTTATCACCTCATTTCCTTCCACCACAAAGCCAGAGACAGAGAACAACAAGGACTCAGACAGAGAGGGGAAGGTGGGTGGGAAGGGTGACTATGCAGAACTCTCTCGAAGAACTCCGGTTTCAGGTAAGAAACCTTCATTTCTGCTTCTACTGGCTCTGATATTCCCACTGATGGGACAGTCTGATAAGCAGTGCTGCAACGAATCTGGAGGTGGGAACAGAGTCCTCGTTGACTAGAGATTGAAGCATCGCCTGGCTGAATCCAGCACCCTCTAGCAGAAAAGCTCTGCCTTCTATAGACTCCAGTATGGCTCCTAGAAAAGGGATCTTTTGTGAAGGGCAGAGGATTGACTTTGGGTGGCTGAGAAAGAGCTTGAGGTCTGAAAAGAGATTGGTGGTGAAGACCATATGGTTTAATGGATCCTCACGTAAGGACAACTTTGGTAGCCAGTCATCTGAATAGGGGTGAACAAAAATACATCCATTCCTCAGATAAGCTGCTACCACAAAGAGACATTTTGTAAAAAGTGTAGGTGCTCCTGAAAGGCCAAATGGAAGACCCTGAACAGGAAGTGGTGATTGCCCATCACAAATCGAATGTACTTGCAATGATTTTTCAGAATAGAAATATGTCTTCTGCATTGAGAGTTGCGAACCAATCTATGACCAACAGCAAAGGGATTATGGTGGCCAGAATCCAACATGTGGAATCAAAACTTCCAAACGTATTCATTTAAATCCTTTAAATCCAGTGTCAGCGAAAAACCAACCAACCAAACAAAACAAAACCAAAAACCAATCCTTCTTCTGCACCAGGGAATAAAATCCCTGGCCCCTCAGGTATTCAGGAACCTTTTCAACTGCTCCTATCAGAAGTATTTTTTTCACTTCTGTGAAAAACATCACTTCAGGAGAAGAGTCCCTGAAGAAGGGGGTAGGGGAGTTGGGAAGAGGCAAAATTCTTAGTTGTACAGCATAGCCTCTTTCTACAATCTGTAGAACCTATTGCGCCACTGTAATTTGCCTCCATTTGTTGCTGAAGTCGATTAGCCTGTCTCCAAAGGAAAAGGTACATTGGTCTCATCTGACTGGTTCTCAGCTCCTGATTGTCCCTTCAAAACTGATGCTTGTTATGCTGTGACCATGACGCTAATGAGGAAGCAGTTTGTTTAGATTCAGATCTTGGCTTCAAAAGTCTTTTCCTACAGTATCCCTGGGAGGATACTGGCATTGCTGAGTCACCAAAGGATAAGATTCCTTTAGCAGATGGAATCAAACCCAGAGAGCGAGTTGTCAATCTTAGGTTCTTCAGTTGTCCCAGCAATTCGCCCCTCTTCTCAATTAAAAGAACCCCTGCCTTCAAAAGGAAGATCCTCCAGCTTAATTCTAGAGGCCATAGGCAGGAGAAATGAAGCCATATGTGCCACCTGATAGTCAAAGCAGACACAAGTGCTCTGGCAGCAGAGTCTGAAGCATGAAATGAGGTGCTGGGTGTATGATTGGCTACATCCTGGACCCGCATTAAAATGCTTCTCACCAACCTTCTTCTGTTATCAGGCAAGTCCGGTAAAAACAATGTCATAATTTCCTAGAGATGTAATTGGTAATAGGCAATGATTGCCTGATAATTAGCCACCCATAGAGAGGGATGATTAAGAGAATATCTTTCTCTCTAACAAATCAATCCTTTCCCCCTCTTTATTGGCTGGGGTGAGATATGATAGTCCAGATCTTGCTGTGTTACTGGAAGCAGCTACCTTAGGGACAGGGTGCCTGTGAAAATAGGAAAGCCCCTCAGAGGGCATCTGAGATAGCTTGTCAGTTTTCTTAGAAACAGTTTGGCAAGAAGCAGGCGTGGTCCACATGGATTTAGCCAGCTGTAGCACTCCATCCATAGTGGGTACAGATATTTTACTAGTTGAAGTAGCCGCGGGAATATCACACACCAGGTGACAAGTCTCTTCTGCAGGCAATGCAGGAAGATTCGAAGTGGACACTATAATATTCACAAAGTTATGGAATTCCATAGTGTCCTCGGAAGGAGAGGAGGACAAAGACATCCCCACATGTTCATCCAGTGATAAATCAGGTTTATCACAGAATAATAGAATATCAGGGTTGGAAGGGACCTTAGGAGGTAATCTAGTCCAACCCCCTGCTTATAGTCCATTTTCAAATGCTCCTGACTGAAGACAGAAGGTACCTCCTTGTCCTCTTCTTCAAACAGTGTTTAAGGCATCACTTTCTGTAATGTCAACAGATTCAGAGGAGTGGAATTCAAGATTTCTGGACTGCTAAATACTTAACAGATGAAACATTACCTCTCCATTCACTTGGACAGTAATTAAACTAATGAGATGGCTTCCAGTAAGGCTATAGGTCCCAGATTGCCAGTCTCCTCAACAATTAGGGTTTGGAAAGGAGGAAGAGGACCACAGAGTGGTATGAAGTGAGCCACTGGTCTGTGTATTCATCCTCTATCGTCCTCCTGGTAAGGATTTGAGTCTGGATCCAATATGGAATGTAATGGTGATAATAGTGGATCCAAAGGGAAAAATGGACATCTGGCTCCTTGGAGAGACCCTGCAGAGGTCCAAGGTAAAGGGAGCAAAGGGTGATTCTAGGGAAGACCGACAGTGTCTTCTGGCCGCCTCCTTTTAACAGCAGATGGGGAAGATGACCTCGGAACTCGGGAAATATGTCTCCTTTTGGAGCCCCTGGGATTTCCCACTCAGAATCGGTGAAGCAAACAGAGCCGGCAGGTGAACCTGGGATATCATGGTGACAGAGTTTTCTGGAACTGAGGACATAATCAGAACCAATCGAAGAACTGACAGTGGATCCGAAAATGACATCAGATTCAACATTCCATACCACTCCATTATGCCTGGCTATGAAAGATGGAACGGCTCTCTGCCAGGTAACCATAGCAGTCTTGTCAGCATCTGATGAATCCAACAGTTCTGATGCATGGGAATTGGCACTGCTAACACTGCCCGGCATGGCTGTTTTTTGGTCTCCCAGCCTCTTTTTCCACAACAGACAGAACCAGAGGCACCGATGACCCAGTTTCTGACACACTGAGCAATTCCATCTTCCTGGACGCGGAAGTGGAAGCCAGAACCAGCCCTGGTCCCACAGATGGAAGGTTTCCATTGGGGTCGCTTAGTTGGGAAGCACAAGATATGGCAACAGTGAGAGTGGCCAAACTCTTTCAACCTCTCTTACAGAACAGGGGCCAATGGAGCCGACCACATGGCCCTCAGTTTGGACATCTGTAGCCTTAGAGGCTTGACTGAGGGAGCTGCAGGCACCAAGTCAGACCCCATCAGGACTTGAAGACTTCCAGTTGCCTGGAGCTACTGGTAGCCACAGGAACAAAGACTGCTCTGTTTGACCTAGGATCTGAGTCTTGATCAGGTCCAAAAGCCTCAAGGGCTTCCTTTAGGAAAAGGAGTTGCAAGCGAATCTTTCTATCCTGGCGTGCTCTGGGATTAAAGATTCAGCAAATCCAACACCCAGAAGGCAAGTCTCCTTCTCCCAGGCACTTGAGGCACTGCATGTTCATCGGATGCTGGGCAGACAGCTGGGCAGCTGGGCAGGAAGCCCACTTCTTGAATCCTGGCTGCTTCTGTTTCTTCAGTTCCGCTATCACCTGGACCCCACAGAAAGCCTAATTCACTAACCAATCAAAACGAGCTAACACAGACTATTTCTAGCAGTAAGACACTGTGACTCTGAAGACACCGGAGCAGTTCATATCCATCCAGGCTGGCAGGGGAAGTTGGTGGGAAGGAGCACTACCCCCTGCATAGCCTTGCTCTCAGTGCACTGTGATGCTGAGGGACGGGCATGAGGAGTGCGGCAGTGCACTAACTGACCCTGCCAGAAGATGTTTTTACTGTGAGACACCACAAGGTGGCGCAGTACCCATAAATGGCAATATGGAGAGCCACTCAGAGAACTGCAAGAATTTAAGGGAGCTCTGTATCTAGGGGCTGGTCCACACTAGGGAGGGGGAAATCGATCTTAGATACGCAACTTCAGCTACATGAATAACGTAGCTGAAGTCGAATATCTAAGATCGGATAACTCACCCATCCAAATGGCGCGGGATCGATGTTCGCGGCTCTCCGTGTCGATTCCGGAACTCCGTTGGGGTCGATGGAGTTCCGGAATCGATATAAGCGCGCTCGGGGATCGATATATCGCGTCTAGATTAGACGCGATATATCGATCCCTGAGCAATCGATTTTAACCCGCCGATACGGCGGGTAGTCTGGACATACCCTAGAGCTAGGTTTGAATTTAAAGGCTGTGAAAGTTCTCCATCATAATACTCTGAACAGAACCTGAAATGTGAACAGTGACACTCACTGGATGACAATGTTCAAAATCCTGATCCAAAGTTTGTATCCATCCATAATTATGAGTGATCAATATCTCGTGGGGTTTGTGTTGTCATTTTTCATTCCCGAAACATGTAGAAAAATTAAAGTGAATGAGGAACAAACCAGCCAGACCAGCAAGGAGAATCATGTATTCTGGGATATCTACATTCAAAAACAAAGCAAAATAAAAAAGAAAACTAAAGAAAAATCAATAGAACTTTAACACAAGCCTGCACAACACTGGAGGCTAATCCAGGAAGTGAGGTTTACAGCAATGTCACTGTACTGCTGCTGCTGCTGCCTCATTGCCTCCCAGGTGGGAAATCTTGCTTCAAAAAGAGGTAGGTGTTGCTAGATTCTACTTACCCAGCTGCTCTTGGCTCCGAGTTCCCTAGAGAGCCCCTTTCCCCACCCCCAGGAAGTGAGATTGTCTGGGCACAGAGAGAGTGTGTTTACAAATTACTGAGGGGAATTTAAAGTTTAAAAAGCACAGTAAGGGGGGGGATACAGAATAATTGGTTTTAGCTGCTTCTCAATACTTTTCTTAACCCTATTATTATGCAAGCATTCAGCTACCACCAAACCACTGGCTTCTTTGCAAAACTGTCAGGGGGAAACTGTAAGTATATAACCATTATGCATTTAAATTTTATTTTTCTTTTTTTTAAACAATCAAAATTGTACCCTAGTTTATCCCAGAAAAAAGTTTAAATCTTTTTTCCTCATTTCATTTCGGTCAACTTCTTCTTCTCTAAATGTTTTTAGCAAAGCCTTGTGGGTAAAATTTTCAAAAGCACCTAATTAACTTAGGAGCCTAAAGTCCCGTTTTCAAAAGTGAATTAGGGCCAGATTTTTAAAACTATAAGGACATCTAAAATGCAAATAGACACCTAGTGGGTATTTCAAAAGTGCCTAGGCACCTACAGTCTATTGATTTCAATACAAGTTAAGCCCCTTTTCAAAATCTAACTCGGTGCCTATCTGCATCTTTAGACTATCTGCATCTTTAGACCTAACTATCTTTAAAAATCTGGCCCTTAGACATTTAGGATCTTAAGTCTCATTGAAAGTGAACAAGATTTAACCTCTAAGGACTGGATTTTCCAAGATATTTAGGCACCTAATGGAATTTTCAAAAGCACCTAAGGTGCCTGAACTGCTTAGGCTTTTTGACAATACCATAAGGTACCTAAATACCTTGGAAAATCTGGTCCTAAGTGCCTTAACACTGTTCATTTCCACTTATTCGCATCTGCTTGTTCTTGTCAATCCATCATGATAAACTCTACCCATATCAGCATTGCTAACTCATAATGTTACCATCAATTTTGCAAGATTTGGTGATTATTCTTTTTTAAAGCAAGGCGACTGAAAAAAAAATGGACATTCTGCTATTAAGTTCAATTCTAGCCCTCAGGGTTGCAGAGAAAAAACCTGAAAACGTTGGCCCCTAGAAGGCCCTCAAACCAGAAGGAAAATAAAAAGAACCTAAAATTTATTATTTAACAAAAAAAACAAAGAACTGTCTCATAAATGTTTGTAGATTGACTTGTGATTTTTGAACACTTGGGGTTAGCACTAGTGCTACATAAAGTGATTCTGTCTACATGCACTGAAAATCCCAAGTTGTTATTTTTAAAAGTCACAAGCTACAGAACATAAGGAATTATTAGTGGCGCCAATGAACTAACTCAAGAGAAAGAGAGTGAGAGACACAGAGAGCAGCAGGAAGCCAGCATTAGGAAATGGTGCCTTTTAGAAAGTAATGGAAATCAGTCTCTTATTGCTGGACCACGGGATGGCTCTGCAACTCAGTGTCCATTTTTAATTGAATCTGCATTATGTAAAATTATACTTTAAAAAAATAGCCCAGTTTTATTGTTGAGACTGGATTGAAAAGCCTTGGAAAGCAGATCTAAGTAGTTCTCAGAAATATTTTTTTTGAAGCTCTAAGGATTTACTACTATTTTGTATTAAACAACAAAAAGAGCAAATTGCATTACAGCTGAGAGTTTGGGAGCCAAACTTCAGGCTGATGCAAT
Organism: Gopherus flavomarginatus; assembly: GCF_025201925.1. Classification (NCBI taxonomy): domain Eukaryota; kingdom Metazoa; phylum Chordata; order Testudines; family Testudinidae; genus Gopherus; species Gopherus flavomarginatus. The sequence continues at coordinate 15,973,201 of NC_066626.1, read as the reverse complement.
TTAAAATATTAAAACTGGGAAAAAGAGGAGCATATGATAACACATTATAACCTTTAACTATAGCAATGCTGTTAAAAAAAATTCCTTATGCTCTTGCCATAACAATTTAACATTTTTTTTTATAAAACTCAAAGATTTGGCTGAAACTAGCTGCAGATAGAAAATTAACATGATTGACATAATCAACTGAATTATATGGTGAAGCAATCTATCTACCGTGGCCTCAGGAAGCTAGACTAATATTCACAGCATTGTAAAATCAATTGATGTGGAAATTATATTAAAAAAACACATTACAAATGACTGGCTGTATTTGTTAAGACTACGAAAGTTGACTTTCTTTGAGACCCTCTCACAGAAGTACTGACCCATGGGCCAGTTTGATAGATTGGCTGGTCCAGGTGTGATGGGAGATTCAGCAGATGTGCTGCCTCGGCTCTATTTTCCCCTACCCTTTGCTTACTGCCATGTGGACTCTGTAGTTTGGGAAGGGTCAGTGAAAAAGTCCTACACCATCACTCAACAGTAAGTACAATTCCTGAGTTAACGGCACTAACTCTGGTTTCCCCTCCACTAGATGAACCCCATCTCCTCAGTAGAGGGGAAATTTTGATGGGCTTTTGTTTTACTTTTACCCTGGTCTTTCATTGCACAGTTGCAAACCCTGGTGCTCCCCAACTTAACTATGCGCAGGAAATTCTATGAATGGAAACGCAGTGCTTCCTTAGTTGGAAATGGGCCACACAGGCAACATAAACCATGTCCATTACGGCTACGCAGCTAGAGAGGCTGCTGTGGGTACTGCCTCCTATCTAGAGGGGCCTTCCGGACAGTCAGCCAAGGAGGAATTTAAAAGGGTCAAGTGGCCCAAATACACAGACGTATTTCTGGCAGCTCAACTGCACAGCTCAACAGAAAGAGAGGGGCCAAGAATTCCTCTTCTCCCAAAAGAGTGATCAAAGAACAGAGGGAGTGCACCACTTTGTGGGGGAGGATCCTGACAGGAGAAGAAGGCTAGGAGAGCCCACTCTGAAAGTACAGATGTACATCCCCAGCACACACACACACACACACACACACCACTTTCCTTGGGACTGAGGGGAAGTGAAGGAAAGGACAATTCCCCTTTTCCAGCCCTGGGGCAGCTAATTTTAGCTGGCCAAGACCAAACTCTGTCCCTCTACGGGTATGTCTACATTTGGAGCTGAAGTGTGATTCCCATCAGAGACCCTAGGCCCGGGGTGACGAGACCCTCCCACCATTTGCTCTGCCACAGCTATACTCTATTTTTAGCATGCTATTCAATGCGAGCTAGCGCGAGTATGTCTCGTCGAGCTGAGAATGACACCTCTACTCCAAGTGCAGACATACCCTACGGGATACACACAGCTATTTCCTCCAGCCTATGGCTGTCAGGGGTCCCATGGGGAGCATCATTTGAATGATGCTGGGGAAAGGCAGGCCCAACAAAAAAAGTCCAGCAGCATGGGAGGTGAGAAGAGCATTGACACCTGTTCAGCAGTTTCCAGTGCTACAGGACAAGTAATTTTTGGAGTGCTATGTAGCAAGCAAAATCTTCTCCTGATCAGGGCAATGGAGCATGACCCCAGCCTTCTAAGGCTTGTGCTATGTAGGAAGATACAGATATTGCTTTTGTATAAATCCCACAGCTTCTTAAGAGACAGTAGTTCCTCAGGATGTTATCTCATCAAACATACAGTGACCACACACACCAATCTAGAGGATTCCAGCCCCAGTTCAGCAAGGTACGTAAGCACATTGACCTCAGAAGGACTACCCATGTGTTTAAGGTGAGGTATGTATTGAATCTGTTCTCTGTTATGCTCTTTGTGTTGGAAAACATTCTCAGTTCCTGATAACTGACAATTTATAGTACTGTTTACAAAACCTGCACTATGAATAGCTGGGTCTCGTTTGGGTTGACTTTTTAAATTGGTACCAGACCTGTGCAGAGGATGGAAATTCTGTTTCATGCAGGATTTTGAGAGTTCAACATTTGGCTTTGTTCCAAATAGGAGCACAGATTATGAAATTCTCGGAGATGGATATTTCCCTCCAAAACTGTTTTGGATTAACTGAAAAGTTCTGACTGAGTCTGGTTCTAGCAAAGTTTCTCTGACCAGCTCTGTTACTTTTACCAAGAAAGTCAACATGCCAACATTTCATGCTACACAAAGGTCATGGTCTATAATTTTTAATCCTGTGGTATGCACATTACATGTGCATCAGAACTGTTAGAATGTCCAATTCTAAAGAGGAATTTCTAGATAATTTTAACGGCATCAATGTTGGAAGGGGTCAAGAGGTAAAGGATGCTGCTGCTAAGGGCATAGGGGTGGCTGCTTGCAATTTTTCCTTGAGGGAACCTGCTGCAGCTGTGTGGAGTGAGTGAGAGAGAGTGTGCGAGAGAGACAGGGCATATGCCTGTGACCCAAGGACCTCTTGGTGCCAACTGGCTGAGGGCACAGAGGTGCATCAGGGCTACAGGGATCCCATGGATCTGATATCTACATACTAGTTCACCAAAGAGTGTCATGTAAAATCTCTAATGAAAACCTGTGTCATACTGGTCCATATAATCATATACATACAGAAAATATATAAGGAGTTATATGTGTGTGTGTGTGTGTGTGTGTATAACATGTATAAACTGAAAATTATGTTCTCCAGGTCTGTGACATGGAGCTGGTCGCCAGAAAAGGCCAGACACAGATTTCTTTAATGCAAGAGATGGTTAGCTATCTGTTTGGCTACATGTAATTGAATATTGTGTGGTACACAATGGGTCATTTACAGTCTGAGCAAAACATTAATTGAGTAATTGCAAAGTGGGAGACGCTACTCAGGAAAACACAAGCCATGGGAGTTATCCTGTTTGCAAATGCACACAATGGATTTTTGGACTATAACTATAGAGACAAAGAGGAAAGTGTGCTTGTTTCATGAAGGAAAGAACACCACCAAGACTGGCTGTAATAGCTGGAAGGGGTTTGGGTGAGTTTTTGATCTTATGGCGTGACAATCTCTTATTACTTAAGTTTAGGTTCTAAGATGCATGTTTTGACTTTATTTTACATGTAACTCTTTGTTTCCAATATTTCTGCTTGCCATGATGTGAACCTCTTGCTCTCTGTTAAGTAAATGTCTTGTTTTTACCATAAACATATCTAAGTGCTGTGTTGTAAAGGAGCACTTTGTTCCACAGAGTGACTGATAAGTCTCTGTGTGCTGTTCCTTTTGGAACAGAAGAGCTGAGAATTCTGTAAGTGTCCAGTGGATCTGGGCTGGGGTTGGAGCATGTCTAACATTAATCTGTACAGAGGGAGAGAGGCCAACAGAGGCCTGGAAGGCAGTGCTTATGTTGCCAGAGGCTGATGGTATTGGGGAATGGCCCCATAGTAGGCACAGACAAGGAGCCCTCTCGCTAAGGAGAGATGGTAGCGAGGTGCCTCACAACCCAAGGTACCTCACAACCCAAGGTATATTCCGGAAGCATCACAGAGCCTGGCACCAACATTAGACCACTCTCCTTGTGCTGCTGCTGACTCTTGTTCCCCTAGATGCTACCACCTCAGGCTGCTCCTTGCCGCTGGGCAGCAGTGGGACAGGAGGTGCCTGATGCCACAGGTGCAACCCAAAGGTGCAACTACAGCTCCCACCAGCAGTTCAGCCACATACCTGAGACTGAGGATGAACTGCCGGCAGGCACAACCAGGCTGCCAATTGCAGAAGCATCACATGAGCTGCCAGACGCTCGGCCATTCTGCTGAGAATAGGCCCAAATACGCCTCCAAGCTGCACCAGTGAAACTGAGAGGAGAGTCTTACTAATCATGATCCAGGCCCCAATCCTGTAGTCAGTTCCTCTAAGGCAGTCTCATTTATGCTGAGCAAACGATCCACCTGTATAGAACTAACTGCAAGATTGAAACACAGTTTGCAAAGTAATAGGGATAACACCAAATTTGTGCCCAACACATGCAAATGGATAAAGATTTAAGCAGGGGGCTACTTGTCAGTTGCTTTTAGACCACAGCCTAGCATTCTGACCAATAGTGTATCATTGTTGTCTTACACTACACCGCCTCTGGGCATATCCACCTGTTGTCTCTTGGCTTGTAATTGGACTGTATGCTCTTTGGGGCAGGGACTGTCTCTTTGTTCTCTGTTTGTACAGCACCTAGCATAATGGGATCCTGGTCCGTGACTGACACTTGCAGGCACTATTGTAACACAAACGATAAATAAATGACAATAAAATTGGTTGAGACTCATATTAAGGGGGAAGGCAGGATGTTGCTTTGTTTCACACGTGTGCAATTAATCAGTCTATCTTAATGTTTCCCTTAATTTTACATTATGTCAGGCAACTGTAAACCTGTGAAGGAGAGAAAATGGGAAGTAACCAAAATCAATAAGAAAGCCTCATGAACATGTAAAGTTATTAGTGAAATACAAGGATTTTAATTAAAGAAGCTGGCTCCTAGCAAAAGCGCTATGTTAGTCTGATTGATCTAGACTGCTGCTTCAGCTCTTTCCCTCTCTCCCCACCAGCTCCTGCTTGATTTTCGCTGTACTGTGTGGATATTTACAGCATCAGCACCTTCTTTTTCCAAACCATATTTGTTGCACAAAGACTGTAAATACAATTACACCTGGGACAAACACCTATTCACACACATCCCTTTATGAGCATGTTTATATTGGGGGTTGATTTAAAGCCTATTTGCCTCCTTTGTGTTCTGTAGGTTCAAACTGTATTTAGTTTAAGGTTTTTCTTTAAATTGTATTCAGTTTAAGGTTGTTCCCCTCACTGGGACAAGGCAGGCCTTCTCCCCAACATGCTAAGGACTCTCTGCCACTCCCACAGTCTCTTTTATACAGTTTTATTGTCCAAACTTGAGTCAAATCAACAAAAGCACAGTTCCTCAACTCATCCTGGGCTACAGCTTCCCCGGGGTTTTCCCCCTAGAGTCCTCAGGTTCCTTTTGTCTTCCCTTGCAGGGAACTCTGGCAGTTCTAGTTTCTCCAGGGCTCCCTATTTCCAGGGAGCAGGCAATGAGAGCCCCATGTCCATGCTCTTTCTCCTTTCTTCATGGTCTCTCAGGTTCACCTCAGTGGGTCTCTCTCTATCTCACTGCAGGTGCCCTCTTTTAAGCTCAGGTGGGGTCAGCTGACCTGCCACAGATGCACTGTCTCTACTCCTTCTTAAAGGGACAGTGCCATCCTGACACTCACAGCTCATAAAATAGTGTATTAAGTTTACAGCAGTTCCAATTTCCTTTCACGTGGGAAGAATACAACACAGACATCAAGAGTAGACAGGACAATAAAAATAAGGAAAGGCTTTCGAAAGTGAGTAGTGATTTTTTAATGCCCAGATTTTGGGGTGTCTCACTATAAAGGGTTTGGGTTTTTTTTAGTTTGATGGGGCTCAGTGCTTATTGAAAATCAGACTTGTCATGCTAAATTGGCTCCCCTGAAACTCAGGCACCCAGAATCCATAGCTACTTTTGAAAATGTTTGTTGCTGCAAATATCTACTAATATTTTCAGTGTTAAGAAAATGAATTAATTGCGCAATACCACATCTGGAAATTATCCCTTCTTTACTTATTAATGACAACAGTTTATCTATAATTTCCTATTAATTGTCCTCTTAAACATGTAAATGGACGTGTTACATTTATATAGATACAGGTGGTGTACCAGACACTTAAAGATAGAGAGATATAAACAGCTGGAAGACAAGACAAGAAGTAGACTAGGTGGATGATATTCATTCATGAACAAAACTATCCTGTTGCTTTTTCCCCTGGCGTAATTTGAAATGAAAGACAAGGATTAAGATCTTTTTGTTTTATCCCTTTTTTCTGGAAAATAATCTAAATCTTAACTTGGGAGGAGGGCTCATTAGAGTTTTTGCTTTAGCGACTCAATCAAAAAAATGAAATTATTAAAATGCAGATATGCCCTCCTTGAGTTCTGTTTCCAGGAACAAAATATTTAGGTTTGAAGACGTTATGCTTTTTGAAGCGTCTTGCTGCATACATCTGAAAGATGAGTATTCTCAAATATACTAGCTTAGGGTACATAAAATATGTGTGAGGACAAACTGGGAATGGGATGAGTGGCATCCAAAAATAACATCTATCAGACTGAAAATTCAAGTGCTTTTTTTTAGCAGAGATCAAAGTAATAACAGTGTGGTGTTAGTTGTTTTCTGGTTTTTGATTTGGGTGCCTACATGCGTATTTCTATGACTAAACAAAAGCCAAGCAATAAATGCCCATGTTAGTGCAAAATGCATAAAAGGTTTTTTAAAAGTCCCCATCACCAGTTTAGTATGCAACAATATTTTCCTTAGAAAACAAGTGCTTACCAATGATCACATTAGGTCATAGGGGATAGAGACGTGTGAAAGATAAAGTAACTGCAGTCTCTGATAATCAGACACTGCGGGGAGTTATCCTGATACTGTGCTTAAAGATAAAAGGGTCTACGCTTGCTATTTCAAATTAGATCTTTCTGGAGCCTAGATAACTTTCCCTTTTTCATCGTTTATTATTTTGGTAGCCACTTTTATGCCTTGGCCTGTCCCTAGTGTTCAGATATGTTTGCTCAGTTCTTGTAAAGAGAAAGATGGTTGTCTCTCCAAATAGTAAACCTACTGTATAGCTCTGCTAAGCTTCCAACTTCAGAGCAACATTGCAGATAAATTTCTCTCTCCCTGGCATTACTACATTAATCCACCAAATCAATTTACTTATCTCAAAGCAGTTCTGCTTAGTAGTTGAGTTCTAGGGCTGGCATCCTGCGACACGAACTTCTGCAGCCACATCAAGTCCTATTAAAATTAATAGGACCCCACACTATGCAGAGTTAGAGCATTTCTTGCAGGGATCAGGACCCAAGGTTGTAGCTACAGTAAAATTATTGTAATCTGTTTTGGGGTTAGTGATGGGTGAACAACCAAACATTCAAAAGATAAGTCCCCCCAAAACTGGATTTTTATCCAGGCTATTAGGGTATTAATACATTTGATAGAGAAACAGTCCTATGTAGGACAGAGAAAGGAACTTGCTTGGATGTATAACAGTGCCTTACCGGCTAAGGTCCACTTTTTCACCAGGTGGTTGAGTGGGAAACATTGATTTAAATTCTTTTTTCAACACTAACTTCTTCAGTTGCAATCAAAAAGGCGGTCAGAAAATGAAAGAGGAGTTCCAGCTTGATCTACAGGGCAGACCAAAGATCGAGCTCTTTCAAATACCATTGTACATGGTGCATTATTCAATGGTTCCCATAAACTGGCCAGGCCAAAAAAACATTTATTTACATAGGTCAAATTCCATGTGAAGTGGAAGACTTTGCTTGTGCATTTGTGGGAAAGATGTTAACTTTGGCAGAGTGATTAGAGAGCCTTCACCATTATGAACCATGGCAGTCGCGTCAACAAAGGCATTTCTGAACCAGAAGCAAGTAACCAGTATGGAGATATCAGCTACTGCATGCATGCCTTGTGTGTGTGGCAATGTGAGAGGTGAATCCTTATGGTTGATGGTAGTCAGTATGATTCTTCTCAGTGCAGTGGACACAGACAGAACAGAAAATTCTAGGAACCTGAAGTCTGTGGAGTTAGAAGTCAGCTGAGACCCACAAACATCTGGATCCAGATGTTTCTGAGTGACATCAAACCTTGGTGCAGTATTGTGGAGTGCAGAGCGCATGGGACAATAGTTATTTGGGCCCTTTCTTCATTGTAGACCAGGGGTCGGCAACCTATGGCACATGTGCTGAAGGCGGCACATGAGCTGATTTTTAGTGGCACTCGCACTGCCTAGGTCCTGGCTGCCAGTCCGGGGAGCTCTGCATTTTAATTTAATTTTAAATGAAGTTTCTTAAACATTTTAAAAACCTTAATTACTTTACATACAATAGTTTAGTTATATATTATAGACTTATAGAAAGATCTTCTAAAAACGTTAAAATGTATTTCTGGCACGTGAAACCTAAATCAGAGTGAATAAATGAAGACTCGGCACACCAGTTCTGAAAGGTTGCCGACCCCTGTTGTAGACAATGTTAGAATAATCTTGGAACACTAGTTTTGTTCCCCTTGTAAAATTCTCCTGTAAAACAATTAGCATTTTCCAATTTCATATAACCTCTTGCATGAAGGTAGTCCTAAATGTGTACAAGTAGTGGTGATACTTCTAATGAATCCAGTTAAACAGAGGTGGATACTATTGGACTGTTGATGATAGATTCAGGTATCATGTGCATGTGTGTATTGGTAGGTTATGTTTGCAAGTCCTTTGCTCATATCTACTGCCTTTGGACCCAGAGCACAAATGGAACCATAGAAGACAGGCTTACTTGTGGAAATGTATGGAAAAAGTTGACTTCCTCGGAAGAGGGAACCCAATGAGCACATACAATTTTAAATGCAAAGTAAAAATAAATATTTAAATAAAATGTAAACATTTAAGGATTTAGCCACACATCCAAACAAAGATATTCCTTGTGGAGAGTTGTCATAAACAGATAGCTAAGGGTTAATGTCTCTTTCACCTGGAAAGGAGTAACCTGAAACACCTGACCAGAGGACCAATCAGGAAACAAGACTTTTTCAAATCTGGGTGGAGGGAAGTTTTGGGTGTGAGCTCTTTGTTCTTTGTCTTGTGTCTGACCCTCTCGGCTCTGAGAGTGATCTTTCTGTCTCCTGGCTTTCTAATCTTCTGTTTCCAAGTTGTAAGTACAAAGATAGTAAGACAATAAGATTTATATTGTTTTCTTTTGTACTTACATGTGTGTAGTTGCTGGAAAGTTTAAATTGTATTCTTTTTTGGATAAGGATGTTTATTCATTTTTTTTCCTTCTCTTCACTTTCTTTTTGTTGTTTTTCCATGTCTCGGCGGTAGGCTGCCTCTTCTTCTTGTAGTTTTCTGTGGTGGGCTGCATTTTTGGCGTCTTCTTGTTTTTGTAGCCTTTCCATCTCTTGTTTGTGAGTTGCCTCATCTCTGGCCATTTGTGTTCTTAGTAGTTCTATTTGTTTTTCCATTGCTTCCAGCTGTACTGCTTCTGGTTTTCGTGACATTCTGGTTCCTGTCTTCTTGTGTTGGAGTGCCCTCTGGTGTTTATTGTCTGAACTGCAGGTTCTCTGTTGCCTCCTGGGGTCTGCCTAGCAACAGTGCCTTTTTCCCTTTCTTCCTCTAGCTAATCTTTTAAATGTAAAGTAAACCAGAAAAGCCACTTTATTTGCATGTGTATTGCTGGATACTTGACTTACAATCGGAGTGCTATTGTCTGACAAAAGACTCGTTTGTCACAGCTTAATGGTTCCTTGCTTAATATGCAAGCTACTGCCAGGAGAGAACAGAAAAAAAAATTCTCTCTGGTTCCTTTTAAAACCAAACCCTCTCTGCTTAAAAGACCCTAGCAGAGAAAATAAAAATATAATATTCCTACTGGCTTCTGGATTCTTCTATCTATCCACACCGCTGTGCCACCATGTCATAACATTTTTCCCTGATCTGGACCTTAGCGTCCAAAATATGGGTATTAGCATGAAAACCTCCAAGCTTAGTTACCAGCTTGGACCTGGTAAAGCTGCCACCAGCCAGGGATCTATACAGTGCCTGGCGCACTGTGGTCTCCCCAAAACCTTCCCTGGGGAACCCCCAGACTCAGATTCCTTGAGTCTCACAACAAAGGGGAATAAACTATTTCCCTTCCTCCCCTCCAGGTGTTCCCTCCCTGGGTTCCTGGAGAGATATACAAAAGCAAGCTCCGTGAATCTAAACAGAGGGACTCCACCCTCCCTGTTTCCAGTCCTGGAAAACACAAGTACTTCCCCCCTCACCCAGAGGGTATGCAAAGTCAGGTTAGTAAATCTAACACAAAGAGATTTTCCCCCTGACTTCTTCCTCCCACCTATTCCCTGGTGAGCTGCAGACTCAATTCCCTGGAGTCCCCACTAAAGAAAAACTCCAAGAAGTCTTAAAAAGAAGGCTTTATATAAAAAAGAAAGAAAAGGACATAAAAATGGTCTTTCTGTATTAAGGTGACAAATACAGGGTCATTTGCTTAAAAGAAAAAAAAATGAATAAACAGCCTTATCTAAAAAAGAATACGATTTAAACATTCCAGCAACTACACACATGTAAATACAAAAGAAAACAATATAAACCTTATTGTCTTACTATCTTTGTACTTACAACTTGGAAACAGAAGATTAGAAAGCCAGGAGACAGAAAGATCACTCTCAGAGCCGAGAGGGTCAGACACAAGACAAAGAACAAAGAACTCACACCCAAAACTTCCCTCCACCCAGATTTGAAAAAGTCTTGTTTCCTGATTGGTCCTCTGGTCAGGTGTTTCAGGTTACTCCTTTCCAGGTGAAAGAGACATTAACCCTTAGCTATCTGTTTATGACAGGAGTGTGGAAAGAAACAATAGGTTATCATTTTTTGTACCTGCTAGGTCTTAAATAGCCAATGCCAGCGGGGCTACAGGGCCATGGCCTTCCCATTTTTGAACGTGGATGGGCCTGGCCCATCCACTTTTTGGCACAGACCTGCCCCCCTTGCCCTTCCTTTTCCTCCCCAAAGTCCCCTGCCCCGCTAGGCGGGAAGCTGGAACCTGGCCCGGGTAAGAGTGGCCCGAGGAGCTAGGGTTGCCAATCCTCCAGGATTGGCCTGGAGACTCCTGGAGTCAGCATTGATCTCCTGGTGACCACTGAAAGGAATCCAGGAGATTTTAATAGGATATCTTAAGAAAATGATAGTACGTCATGCTGGGGGAAATTTATCTCCTGGAATAGCTTCAGCCACAGTTGGCAACCCTACAAGGAGCCCAGGCAGCTGTGGGGAGCTGCAGACCCTGTACCTGCTCAGGGTGGAGGGGGCCTGAGAGCAGCCCTTGGCTCATGTCCATGTCTGCCTGCTCAGGGCAGGTGAAGGGTCTGTGGCTCCCCACAACTGCCCACGTGGCTGTTACCCGGATCCGGCTCTGGTTTCTGACCTGGTATGAGGGAGGTGCCTGTGGTGCTGAAGAACCACAACCGGGCCATGCTATGAGCGATGCAGGCATCTGTGTGTAGTGGCGGACCCTCCACCTGCCCTGACGCCAGGGACATGGACTGGGGGCTGCTCTTCGGCCCCGCACCACAGGCAGGTGGAGGGGCTCCGTCTCCCCAGCCTAGCTCTGGCTTCTGGCTTGGCCTCGGGGGGAAAGAGGGAGGGAGCAGGGCCTCGTGGCATCCCCAACTATTAGGAAGACTCTGTTGCCCCTGGCCACTGCTGGTGTTCACTCTTAGTTGTTTCTCCTTTTATATTTTGCTGGTGTTGGGGTTGCCTGGCTCCTTGTTCCATGATATCTGTCTAGTCAGTTTGGAAGTACTGTAAGAAAAGACTCTCTGTCCAGATGGTTATTATTTTATATGAACAAATTCACTCATCACCATTGTGATATCTTCCAGCACACGATGACATATAGACATTTTAAACAATCTACCAGTAAATTGGAAAGAACTTCTTCTAAACAATCTCCATTATTGGCTATCTAAGTAGGACCTACATACAATGGACCACATCCTGAGATCCTTATCAAGAGCATAATCCTGCAAGGGGACAAAAATCCTCATATTCCCATTGAAATTAATAGGATTTTAGAGCCAATTCAGCTTCCTGCAGGATAGGGTCCTCACTAAGGATTTCAGGATCAAGTCCATAGTTTTGCATTCTTGTTATTGTGTTTGCTCCAATGCATTCTGAAGTCGCAGTTAATACTCCCCAGAGCAATGCCCTACGTTGGGAAGCAGAGAAGAGAAGGGGAAAAAATGCTAGATAGGAAAGCACAAAGAGACACTTACACAAGTGAAAAAGATAAAGCTATTTTTAAAAAACCATGACAATATCCCTTTAAAATGGAAACTGTAGAATCCCTTTTACAGTTCTTTCCACACCTTTCTTTCCCTGTCCTCACATACTTACAGCTCTGGCAGTGGTTTTCTGTGGGTCCCCAACATCGACCTGTGCAGGACTTGTGGCATCGCCCACCTGCAGGGTGAAAACAAATAAAGATTAGTTAGAAACTCAGCTTCAGTCTTGGGCCTCTACTGATTCCTCAAGGGAGGCACTACTGTTGTGATATGAGGATTTATATGCCTTACCGGGGTTGAGGGATTGGCAAAACAGAGTCAGGTTAAGTGGCCAGCCCTATGTGTGAAACACAGATGAGGCTGAGGGACATGACATTGGCACTTTAATTTCCTAACTCTACTATCTCTTCTTAAATATATAAATTGAATTTGTGGATCTTGAGAACAGATGCTGCTCTAAAGAGAAGAAAACCAGACTGGGAACATCTAAGTATATTTTCACCGTTAACTATCCCAAGCAGTGATCATAATGGTCTATGCTGGATCCACCCAGCCTTGCGTTACTGGTGGATGCCGCTGCTAGAAATGGTACACAAAAACATCTGAACCCCATAACAGAAATAAAAGTCAATACAAATGAATGAACAAACAAACTTCTGGGGAAAAACGCAAGCAACCGTGTGACTAACAAAGAAACATGGCCAAATCATTCTTAAAAGATATGGACAGTTTTATTAGCTAAATAGGTTGGGTTTTTTTACTCCCTAAAAGCAACCTATCCTCATTTGTGAGGACTCTTTCATTCTTCATAAAAATATTGCTCAGAAAATCTATTAAGCAAGCTTCCACTTAGAGCTTGATCCAGAAGCCCATTGAAGTGAATGGGAGCCTTTCCATGAATGTGTTAATAGCACTAATGTGCGATACTCTTCTGTATACACAAACTTTGGGAATGTTGACAGATCAAATAGGACCACATCCCTGTGCTAACACTCTGAACCCTGAAGTTCTAGCCACAAAGAAAAAGTGTTATTTACTTGGCTAACAGAGCTTGGGAGAAGAGATGGTATTTTATTCACATAAAGTCAGAAGGTCTTAAGGATTATGTTCTTGAAACCCACTTTCACCACTCTGACATGTATACAGTGTTGATGGCACAACTGATTATACTGTACAGTAATTACATGGTGTATGCTAACTACTTTGTTGAAAGTAACAGTTCTTTGTTGGACTGAAGTTCATTGAAAGCAATTATGCCTGGAAAGCATTGTTGCTGACATCATCAGCATATAATTTCCTGTCAGTTTCTGCCATCTGTTTATTTAGATCACAAACACATTATAACTACCTAATGCAAACTCATTCTGGCTGACAGGATGGGGACTCCATCTGGCATGAATAATGCAACTTCATACAGTAATAAAGATAATTATTATTAAAAGGCTACTGGAGCCCTGTGCAGAAAGCTAATAAATCTAAATTGATTTATAACACTGGAAATTAGAAACGAGGCTGAGGCGAACAGCAAACGTGGGAAACTTTTAACAGAAGAGACTCTCAGACAGGGCTCAATGGTGAATAGGTCCATAGACCCATCCAACTGAGTAAGGAGTATTAAGAACCTGCCTTATGCCCCTAGGATATTGGATCCTGCATATCAAACACAGCGGATATTGTAAACCTACTTATTCCCACTCCCACAGAACAGGAGGGCAAAGTCTTCATTCCACATACAACATCCACACTTGTTAACCAATGCATCTGAGCCAATGCAAGGAGAGTTGCAATTTGCTGCTGGTACAGGAATGAGGGTGAAGCTGGTGAGGGAAGCCAACTCACAGGTGTATCTCTGTGGCACAGCACCTCCCAGAGTTATTCCCAAGGCAGTGCAGATTATGCTTAAGATTGTACATAATGTCACATTGAGTTTAGAGAAGATGGTTAGGGAGAAAGCTAATGGAAGTCTTGTGACTATATCTATTGAACTCTTAGAATACATACAGACCATTTGTTAATTGTATATCCCAGAAGCAGAATGAGATTTCATTTCCCCTCTCCTTTTCTGATTTCTATCCCCACCCTATATTTACTGTACCCACTGGATTTTTCATTGCCACAGTGACATCTGTAGTGAGATAACAGTAGCTTCAGGCTTCATGACAGGTGACCGCTAGCCAATGAGTCCTCCTACACTTCTGTGTATGCTGAGATCTTTGAAAGCTCCACATATGAATAAAAGTCTTTGCATCTCAAATTCCTTGGTACCAACATGATCCTTGGTATGGAACCAAAATTTCATTCACCCAGCTCCTTCCATCCTAGAAATAAATGTGATTCAGCATGTTCAGAAGTCATTTTTAGAGAACTTTAACTAGACTGTCTGCTTCCTATTACATGACTTTGTTTGGCAGTGTCAGACGATAATTTGCATTTAAATAGAGATATATTTAACAGGAGAGCAGAGGGGAGGCTGCCAGCTCTCTTTTCTCTCATTGGGAGCTCAAAGTGTCTGCTTCATTGTTTTCTCTTCTCTCAGTTACACAGGCAAAATGAGAAGCTGAGCATGTAGACAGCACATCTTTGAATTAAATTATCACAAGTCCTTTCGAAGGTCAGATATCAAATACACGGGGACTAAAAAAAGTGGCTTGTCCATTTTGCTCTTTAGTTGTTAGTGTTAAGAACCTTGGACCTCTCTCAACATGAACAGGTACTGGTCTAAATTCTGCCCGCAGTTATCCTCATGCAGCTACAAAGACTACAGTGGGTTTGTTTGCACAAGTGTAACTCAGGGAAGAACGTTGTCCTCTAAGGATCTGATTTCTGGAACTCTCTCTCACAAAGAGTTGTCCCACTGGAGGGCTCATGAGAGTAAGAGGTATCCATATGAGCAAGGATTTGCAAGAATCCATCCAAACGTCAGCTGTTTGAAATTCATCCCCAGATTCAAAAATATGGACCTTCCTGCAGAGAAGTCTGCTGATTCACTGAGGGCATGTCTACATTACGCGCTGGATCGATGGGCAGCAATCAATCCAGCAGGGGTCAATTTATCACGTCTACTCTAGATGCAATAAATCGACCACTGAGCACTCTCCTGTTGACTCCAGTACTCCACTGGAGCGAGAAGCATAGGCCGAGTCAACGGGTGCGCATCAACTGTCGACTTAGCACAGTGAAGACACCGTGGTAAGTAGATCTCAGTACGTAGACTTCAGCTATGTTATTTATGTAGCTGAAGTTGCGTAACTTAGATCGATCCCCCTCCGAGTGTAGACCAGGCCTCAGAGACAGAGATGTCTGCATAGTCTTTTGTACTTCTGTAGTTCTATGTATTACACTACAATGAATTTCAGAAAGGGACATAAGTAGATTTTAGAAAGTTCACAGTGAGCCGCCAGTGAAGAACTGTTTTTCAGATCAGAGATTTGGGAAATAAAGTAGGCAATTCCTTTCATTGTACTCACTGTGTTTATAAAAACCAAAAACCTGCGAGAAGTAGATGGAATCTCTGGGATACTCCTTGCAGGCTCACTTCAATAAAGAAACGTTAAAGCATGAAAGAGTGCCAAGTATTCTTGATGGGGGGTTTTGGGGAGGAGTGTTTTATTTTTTTAACAGCAAGGTGGGTTAGGTAAGGAATCACACTTCCTTCCTATGATTTTCTTCATTAATCTTTGCAGATTAGGAGATTGATTTTGCAAGATGTGGAGCATCCTCAAGTGTCAGTGGTGAGCACCTTGCAGGATCAGCCTTATTTGAGGGAGAGAAAGCCTGGATCTGATAATTCATCACATGCATTCTATGTGCAATCAACTGTTGACTCTCAGCAATTAGCTGGAACCTGGCCATCAATATGTGATGCCAAGAAAAAAATTCTCAAGCAATTTACCTTGTAAGTGGTTACCTTGCCCATCTGCTCAATTGTCATTCATTACCAAAGGCAATAAAAAAAATCTGTTTCCCAATCTACTTTTGTTTCCTAAGTGACACATGAAAAGGCAGCCTCCAGAGGAGCCTGAATCTGTGGTCTCTTCCTTGCCCCAGTGATGAAAATGTCTGGAGACATCTAGTGATGTCAGCTCCATTTCTATTCCAGAATATTACTGGTGTTTTGCATACATAATGAAGTTTCACTCATTGAAACACAAGAGAAGTGAGGGGGCAAAAATCAGGACTGTATAATTGTACTTAATTTGTATTTAATCTAAATGCTGAAAGGCCAGAGTAGATGAGGAGCATGTAAAGTAATTTTGTTCTGGCAAATCCCATGAAGAAAACTGACTACTTGTCTTGGATGGTTTATAAATAATGAATCCTGCATCTTGGCTGGTGGTTAAACTAGACGACCCTTGTGATCACTTCCGAACCTATGGTTCTACGATTTTAGGAGTCATTTCCCTTTGACCAATATTAATGCAAGATGTCTTTCATTATGGATGCTGGGGCAGGAAATCTTCATACTCTTCCAATGTATGGCTACCCCTGTGGGAGATATCTATCAACAGCTTATTCCCTCTGCTCTACCAACTGACAATGCCACCAACAGAAACTAGAAGCTCACTTGACTGGGAAATCCGAAGGATACTTCCACCTTGCACTAGCCCAATAACTGAAAAGAGCTTTCCTTTGGATCAAGATAGATTTTATTATGACAAGAAGCTACAAAAGGCTGTTACTGACAAGCGAAGGAAACTGATGTTCTCCTCCTAGTTCCAAGCTATCAGAACTGTTCCTCCACAGTTCCTTGTTAACTGTCATAGCTGCCTTAAGGAGACCCCTTTCACCCAGAAAATGGGAAAGAAGAGAATGCAGTTGAATTCAGAGAAGAAATGGTCTCACTTTACATGAAGTCTCCATTTATAAATGGCTTATAAAAGGTTAATAAATGATTAATGGATGGTATCAGCATGTTACTGATATGAGTAGCATGTGTAATGGATGGTTATAAGCACCTCAGTAGCAGGTGCTATTCACAGTTATAAGCCATAGTTCTAAGTATCCTATTGATCTTTTGACCTCTAGATAACAATTTAAAATAATCAATTAACTATGGATTAAAACATCTATGAATAATTTATTAGCCCTTTATAAACTACTTATGAACTAAACCTTAATTGAAAATTTGACCAAAGCAATTGACTATTTCCCTCAGCTTTAATGAGGAGGTTCGGAACCATACAACCATAACTTGCCATAATGTCCCAGATCTGTAGGGTGATCCCAATACATTCTGCCTTAAGATGCCTCATCTCTTTCTTTTCATTGTTTAAACATGACACTACGTTTAACTAGGGCTGCACTTTGTTTTTATAAGCAGCTAAAATTACTTAGTTTTATGTATGAAAAGATACAGTTGATAGCAAAATCAAAATATAATTCAAACACTGCTG
Source organism: Gopherus flavomarginatus (assembly GCF_025201925.1). Classification (NCBI taxonomy): domain Eukaryota; kingdom Metazoa; phylum Chordata; order Testudines; family Testudinidae; genus Gopherus; species Gopherus flavomarginatus. The sequence goes on along the minus strand of NC_066626.1, from coordinate 15,955,905 downwards.
CATGGTATTAACTGGAATTAAAGATACTATTGTTGTGATGAATTGTTCTGCCTTTATCAGCCTATAACGCTTTCCATGTCCTTGTCTAACAATTCCTATTGTCATGCGTTTATTCATTCACACTCCTTTGTTAAGTAAAAATCATTTTACATTTTCTACCAGCCTTGCGTTAGTCTCCAGATCTCTGCTATTGATTTGAAAATTAATTACCTAATGGAGAGATTCACACTTTTCAGGGTTTCCTCTCTAGGGAAAAACAGGCATGTCTGCAGAGAGTGAGAGATGAAAATTCGGGTAAAATAGAAGGCTCATCTTCTATAAAACACACCACTTGCTTTCTCTCTGTCGCTATGCAAAAAAATACAAGGCATAACAGTTTAAGGGACAGATCCTCAGCTGGTGTAAATTGGCATAATCACACCAATTTCAACAGATCAGAAGTTCAGGATCTGTTCCTAAGGGTATGTCTACACTACTCGCTGGATTGGTGGGCAGCGATTGATCCAGCGGGGATCAATTTATCGCATCTAGTCTAGACGCGATAAATCGATCCCCGAGTGCTCTCCCGTCAAGTGCTGTACTCCACCATGGTGAGAGGAGCAGGTGGAGTCAACAGGGGAGTGGAAGCAGTCGACTCTCCGCAGTGAGTGGGTCTAAGTATATCAACTTCAGCTACGTTATTCACATAGCTGAAGTTGTATAACTTAGATGGACACCCTTCCCCCAGTGTAGACCAGGGCTAAGTGTTTTTCTAAAGGGGACTGCTCCTGAGCCCCAACTTGGTCACCAGGCTCAGCCCCTTCTTTAACAAGTCCCTCAATAAGGTGACTGACAACAGGCAAGTCGAATTGGTGGAACCTGACCTTGCAGTTGGCAGCATAATCCATTGTTTCCACAGCAGACCCAGGAAGCCTGAATGGAATCATTTGTGCATATACTAAATAAATCCCCTGGTACTGAGGACCTATGTGGGGATTATGAAGGATGAATATTTCTCCATAATTAGAAGAAGGGTATAAGACACCCGCATGCCCCTTCTGTGATCACTACTGCAGCCTGTAGGCTGAAAGTTCATCTGTCCATTATATGGATCTGCCCATGTCGCTCTGTGGGCCAGCAGAGATCCCACTGAAGAGCACTGCTCTACTCCATGCTGGGGTTATGGTCTCCCTGCCTGGACTCTCTGTGGGCAGCTCACTTACCCCACTCTAGAACCTGAAGACCATCCATACATCTGGAGAGATAAAAGCATATTCCCCCAGCAACTAGTTTTAAGACAGAAAAGTTGAATCTACCACTCCTACTCCTCTATTTATCCACTAATCTTCCTCTCTAGATAGGCACAGAGAGAAAGAGACACACACACACAGATTCAGACACAGGCAGCTGAAAACAGACTGACAAGGGAAATACGTATGTATAATGAAAACAGACCGAGAGATATACACATTGAGACAAGAAAAGAAAGAGCTAGAGGGACAGTATTAAAAATAAAAAAAGGAAACTGGAGATAAAATACAACCTGCATTGAGGAAAATAGAATACTTGCTAACAGTGGAGTATGTAATTTGTGATAGAGACAACCCTAAGCATGTCAGTGTTGTTGACTGGATCAGAGGAATCTGTGCAGAATTCCTAAATTACAAAGTATTGCTAGCTATGTCCACAACAGACAGAGCTGATCTTAGAAGTGATTGACCACCAGACATAAGGGAATAAATGAAAAGTCAAAAAAAATCATGTCGGCAGCATTGAACTGGCACAGGCTGGTGGATTCATATTTATCATTGACAGCGCAGGGCTGATAGGAAGCTCACTGTAATGTTATTGTTCTGCTGCTACAAGAAAATGTCTTCAGGCCATAGTAATGAGTAGAGAAAGAGACTTGAGGAGGAAAGAGGGATAATAAAGATACCAACATTTCCCCCTTGAGACAGACACAATAGGTAAGATTTCTGACTCGATATATTAATAGGGAATTTAGTCTTCCAGAAAAAAAACAACCCCTTCCCATATGACATGGGCTAAAACTTTACTCTGATTAAGCAATTAGGAGCTATTAATTATTACTGCTTATAGCTGTTAGCCCAGAGCAATGTAAAGGGAATTCCCCCCACTGCGATGGAGAATTAGTTCCAAGCAGCATCCAAAGCATTTCTAAACACAGAGCTAGGGGTCCCAAGCAAATTGGAAAACCCAGCCAGAAGACTATAAGGCTAGGTCAAGTTATACCTGCTGCTTGGCAGACTCATCAAGATCAACAAGCCCTTGGGAGTCTCTCGTATTAAAAATATATTTCCCACGTGTGAGCCACAGATAACTGCACACATTCATTGAAATCAATGCACGTATGCCAACTGGGGCCTGGAGGTAAAGATCCCCTCGAGCAGCAATACCATCTTTCGGCACAACTTGCTCACATTATTCTTTCTGGGATGTCACGATAGGCACTTTTGGGCTGTGGTTCCTGAGCTCAGAAACAACAAAACAGAGCAACCGCATAGAATCCTAGTAAGTTCAACAATTACATACGGAGGGGGTTCCCCCTCCTGTGTTCTTGGTGGGAAGTTATTACACATGCATATGCAAAACACGTTTGCATCCATATTAATATAATTAATAAACACCGATTATATTGGACATCTTTTAGCTACAACAGCAATGGACAAAGCAAAAAGATAAACAACTTTTTTTTTAATGTATCCAGTCTGACAGGAGCATAATTACGGGTGAGAATCTGAGGTTAGAGCTATAAGTACTTCCTCTGGGATCATGCATAAAGTTGTGTGAGAAACTCCAATGTCATTATTGCAGATTTTCAGAGGAGAGCCCTAAAAAAAAAAAAAAAAATTCAAAGCCACATTGACAAGTGAATGATGAGTTTGGTGGTGTTCTTGCCCTAAATTCATACCAAAAACCAATAACTGAATTTTTGGACAACAAGACGAGATATCTTTTGGTTGCTATTAGAATGCATCCAGAGCAGTGATCAGCAGGGTGGTGGAGAATGCAGCTTCCACTGTTAAAATAAAGTCCGATTCTTCAGAAAAGAAGATGAGAAGTTGAAAGGGTATTTTTTCATTACTTTATATTTTTGCAGGCCACTGTACTGCTAGGATGTGTCTGTGTGGATGTGGATGTGTGTGTCCTGGTACCATGGATATTTTTGGCACTTTTCCAGCCAAGAGGAAATGAGGACTAACAAATGCAAAATAAACTTCCTGGATACACTTTCACTTGAATAATCATTCCTGCTAAAACTGATGGAACTTTCAGGATTCACAAACATGTTCAGAAACAAATAGGTGATCATCTTGTGATCAAGGAGTACCCTGGATCCATAAATTACAAATAAAGCAAACTGGTCACTTTTTGTAATGTATTACCACCTCCAATGTTGAGATTTGGCACCCATTTGGAATTGCTCTACCAGAAGCAGGACTGGCTCCAGGCACCAGTGTGCCAAGCATGCGCCTGGGGTGGCAAGCTGCGGGTGGTGGCCTGACAGTCACCGTGAGGGCGGCAGTCAGGCAGCTTTCAGCAGCAAGCCTGTGGGAGGTCTGCCAGTCCTGTGACTTTGGCGGTAATTTGGCGGTAATTCGGCGGCAATTCGGCGGCGGGGATGCCGAATCCACGTTACCAGTGGACCTCCTGAATATGAGGAAGCATCACAGAAAGCAGTTCAGTCTTCACATCCATTTAGGATCTTAAGCTGTCTGCTGAAACTAGCTAGAAATAGGGTAAAAGGGGAATATGCTAAAGGAAAGCAGAAGATTTAGAAAGAGGTCACAGAATGGCAGGAATAAGTGGAAATACTCAAGGAATTTGTAACCTGGTAAAAGATCCTAGGTGAAATAAAATTGGTACAAGAGCCTTTTCTTACTGCTATTTCTCCATATTAGATGGAGTAGAATTTCTTCCTTCCATTCATTAAATGGCGGAGGCTAAATATTTACTGGTGGTGAACGGGAATTTTTAGAGCCCTATCAGTGCTGAGGTGAAACAGGAAAGGGTGAGTCAAAACCCTGCCCGGCATGACTTAACTGAAGATGAGGGGAAATGTAAGGCAAGTAAAGTACCACTGAAAAAATCTGTGCCTGGTGAGGAAAAAGGTATCGTTGCTAGAACAGAGAAGCTGCCTGGAGAAAGGAGGAATCCCCAGTGGCGAAGTCTGGCTGGCTGAAGTCTTTAGTAGTGTCTCTTTAAAAAACTATTTTCAGGAGGAGCAAAAAGAGCAAGGATGACGTTAGCATAACACTGAGACATATTTTACAATCTTCTTCAGATAAAATGAAGTGAGGTCAACATCCCATTTGCTTCCTTAGGAGTGAGAGGGAGAAAGTTAGGTCCGATTCCGCACCCACAGAAGTCAACGGGACATGCTGATTTTGATGAGTACTGGATCACAGTGATAAGTTGCCCTCTACAACAACGGCTTGCACAGAGTGAGTTGACCTGCTCATTTTGATCATACCTTCTTGAAGACTCATAGTGAGTTTGTCATGCAGACATGGGAATTTTTCCACATGTCATCATGCTGATTGATGTTACCTTTGTTGAGAGCCTAGAAGTCATTATCTATCTATTAGAGGTCAAAGAGCTTCACCTCTGTAATCAGGTCACCTAACATGCAGATTATTGTGCTATTCCTAAAATTGACTGGGAATTATATTTTGCCAAGCATAAGCTAGTTCCCGACAGGAATGCTGGGTAACAAATAGAAACAAGATTTTGAGAAGTCACAGCTTGTTTGAAGACTGGTCCAGGAGGACTTGAATATGGAGTCCTTCCTGACAGAACCAGAAGTCTCAAGTGAGGAATTAAAGACAGTACACACAAGAAAGCCAGATGGTCCCTCCCCTTCCTCATTTAGCTATTTTTTTTCCTGCCTGTCAGCCATAACTCTCATCCAAAGTCCCTAAGCTTCATTCTCCCAAATCCAAACACATTGTTCCAAATAGTGGAAGGTATGAGAGGAGCACTTTTCTAAGAGAACAGGAGTACTTGTGGCACCTTAGAGACTAACAAATTTATTTGAGCATAAGCTTTCGTGGGCTACAGCCCACTTCTCTGGAGAACTCTGAGAGGTAAGACAACTCCCACCTATTCATGCTCTCTGTGTGTGTATATATATCTCCTCAATATATGTTCCATTCTATGCATCCAAAGAAGTAGGCTGTAGCCCACGAAAGCTTATGCTCAAATAAATTTGTTAGTGTCTAAGGTGCCACAAGTACTCCTGTTCTTTTTGCGGATACAGACTAATAAGGCTGCTACTCTGAAACTTTTCTAAGAGAGTGTATTGGAGAACTTTGGGACTGAAAGAAAGTAGGCCAGGATGACCACCAAAGCAAAAGAACACGAGCCTTGAGTGATAGAAGCAACCCCAAGTTCTGAGGATGTCTAGCCAAACAAGCCTATGTGACATATGCCTAGAAAAAGCAAGTGTACTGGTGTGAAGGTTCTCTTTCAGGCAAGCAACAGAAAAAGTCTGGGCTGGAATGGCCCACTATAAGATCATCTGCTGTGTACCCCTAATATGAGAAAGTCAAATTTCTCTCTCACACACACATCACCAACTAAAACTCCCTTCCTTATTTTCTTTGTGCTAAGAACGTATGCAGAATGAAATCAAACCTGTACTAAACAGATGCTGTCAGTAAAAGAAGTGGCTGGGATAGGGCATGTTATTGAACTAACAGATAGATAACTTCAAAGGAATGTACCCGCCCAGAAGTTTCAAGAAGATAATTACCCAATACAATTTAGTGACTGGTTTCATAATGCTTCTTTTCTTTTCTCTTCCTCAAGCAACCCTTCAAAGGCAGTCAGCTAAAACAGCTGAAGCATGCTCAAGAGAGACCAATTTTAACCACCCACTCACTCTAAATATGCCAATCACAATTCAATCAGATCATTTCTAATATTCTGAGTATTTGGGGTTTATTTCCTACTTTCAAGACACACTGGTGACTGTGATCAAGTAAGTTGCTAAGTATTTAAGCTGAAAGTTTCTCCCTTGTGTAAAAGACTCTTTAAACAGCCAGTGTGTGGGTAAATAGGTGGTGTGCAGTAATACATTATATGCAGACAGAGACTGCCATTAAAAGGTAAGCATTTACCAATTGCTGCCACCTAGTGGCATGTGAATTACTATATCATTTCTCTAATCTTGGACTAGGTAGTAACTCTTGTACTTTTGTACCAGTTGTGGAAATGGCTGTTAAGTTACGATATTTTAATGATGACAACAGTACCAAAAGTAGGGTGACCAGACAGCAAGTATGAAAAATTGGGACAGGGAATAGGAGCCTATATAAGAAAAAGACCCCAAAATTGGGACTGTCCCTATAAAATCGGGACATCTGGTCACCCTAACCAAAAGTGGTGGCAGAACCCTATATGGGCTGCTGAACGTAAGACTGTTGGCCAAAAAGTGACTAGTGATCTTCAGTGCCTCAGTTTTGGGGGGCACTAAACCTCATCTTGAAGCAACTGGAATCTCATTCCCCCTTCAGGCTCTTTCAAACATCATGATCTTTATCTAGGATTCCTTTGAGAAGAAACTCTTCTGATGTTAGAACAAAACTGGGCTGTGGTATCATGTAGGATTATGTACAGTACACTAAAGCACTCAAAGGGTTAAAGGGAAGATTTTTGCAAGATATTTCTCTCTGGGTACAATAGCCCGAACCATTTCCATGCTTAAAAATTAAAAACGTTTTTTAAGTTGGCCACTGTATTTGGGTTACCTAAGTATGTTTTTATTTATTTTTACTTGGACATGCTTAGATGTTAAAGGGACCAGATTTCCAGCAAGTTCTGAGTACTAGCACAATGAAAAAATCAGGCCTTTTCAGTGTGTCTATACTGAGGAGGGTGCTGGACCTAAGGGTGCTTAAGGTGTGCTAGGACTCCATGTCTTGAAGGGGTTTCCATCACATACAGGGTTTACAGGTTTGTTCAATGGCTTTCAGCACCCCCACTATAAAAACTGTCTCAGTGCCACTGATATTGGACACCCAAAAACTGGGCATGTTGGCCTAAAGCTTTTAGCAAGTTTCCAGATTCATCCCTCCAAATCCAAACATGCTGGTCTGAATAAAGAAAAGAACGTACAGGTTCCTATTGTTCACTAAACCAGTTCAGCCTATGACTGCTTGATACCTCAAACTAGGGCTAGTTCTAGGGGAAGGTCACATGCATGACCACCTGGGGTGTCATGGTCAAGAGGTGCCATGCAGTAGCACAGAGGGGAGTCAGCAGTGTAGAGTCAGCAGCTGCTCCTGGCTGGCAGGGGAGCACCATGTGGGCGAGGGCCCAGATTTCTCCCTGCTTCCTCCCAGCAGAGGAATGTGGGAGAGGGACAAGCAGAGATGCACAGATACTGCTTATACCCCCCAACTTTCCTCTGCACGCCCCCGGGGGAGTTATGATGGGGGGGAGAGAGGAGAAGCACTAAGCACTCCGTGCACCCAGATCACTTTCCCCACCTGGACTGTGAGGTGAGGTGAGCATCAGGAGCTGCTGCTTTCCTGACTTTCTCTTACGCAGCCCAGGTGGGGAAAGTGACCTAGATGCAGTGAGTCCTGATGTCGCTCTTTGCCCCCCTGCCCAGCCCTCTAGAGGTGCACAGAGGAACAGTGTTCAGAGGGAGCCGGGGGAGTGAGTGAGCAGCAATGCCAGCTGCTCCATACACCCAGTCAGTTTCCCCATATGGGCAACCGGAGAGGGGGGTGCATGGGTTAGGACAAAGGGGAGGGATTGGGGCACAGGAGGGGAGCACAGGGCTTAGGGGTGAAGGGAGAGCCCATGGGGGGCAGGGGTAACGGGGGGCACCCACAAGAGTCAGGCACAATGGGGATGGTGCTGTGCTCACAGGGATCTGGGGCACCAAAATACAAAGTTCACCCAGGGTGCCGTTTTCCCGAAGGCCAGTCCTGCCCCAAACATAAAATGTGTTCACCGTGGTTCTAAGTTGCATTTACTGAAGGCCAGGATCACAACAGATCTATTTTCCACTTTTCATTCTTCCCTCACCTTTAGCTCTCAAAGGCTATGCAAAAATGCATGCCTCAAAAAACATTGCTTTTGTTTCGGTATTATTCTTTCAATTGCAGCTTATACTCTGAACTGATATTCTTTAATTGTAGGGAGAGGGAAAATATATATACATTTTTAAGAACATAAAATACTGGCTCTCTGTTCGGCTCTGATGTAATGGGCTCCCCAGCTGAGAAATCCAGGAAGCATTACTGCTGTTAAAATGCAATTTTGCAAGCACTTGAGGTGTATTCAGCATGGAAAGAGCTTTCACAGGATAGTGTCATTATTCATGGTGCTCTGTGTGAAAGAACAGCTCCTGGTATTAGCTTTGCACTGTGACACCTGTCGCAATGACTGCATTCTATACAGAGACCACCTGTCTGTGAAGGCCCCTTTCCCTGTTCTCCAAACAGACATTTAAAAATGTTAATTCAAGTTAAAGTAATGCACCTCAATGAAAGGTTATAATTTAACAAACTCTGCAATAACAAATGCCTTCAGCATCTACTTTTCTGGAATGTCATTTTCCCTGTAGGTTGTTTCCAATTTAGCTGTATATCTGGAAGGATATACTAGCTAGTCTTAAAGTAGGCTTTACGTATGCATTAGGCGCTGCCTTCCTTTCCTTGGCCTACAAATCATAGAATCATAGACTATCAGGATTGGAAGGGACCTCAGGAGGTCATCTAGCCCAACCCCCTGCTCAAAGTAGGACCAATCCCCAACTAAATCATCCCAACCAGGGCTTTGTCAAGCCTGACCTTAAAAATCTCTAAGGAAGGAGATTCCACCACCTCCCTAGGTAACCCATTCCAGTGCTTCACATATATTAATGTGTTTTTGTTCAATTTTAATTGTGATTTGTATTTATTTATTTAGGGATAAATCCTGCTCCTTTGAAGGCTGGGAAAAAAGCTTGCAAGTGAGCAGAGTAGCTTTGCATGACTCCTGCACAGAGGCTGAGTATAGGGACAAAGATAATTTTGTGCTTAGCCATAAGTTTGTCTTCTGACAAGAAGGAATTCACTGGTTTCAAGAAGAAATTTCTAAGTAGCGATGCCCATTTTGCATTGAGAGAGGCATCTCTGCTGAGGCATTGGCAACCATGCTTCGGCTTTGATTACTTCATCCATCCAACCCACATAATAGTCTTCTGCCCTGTGCCAAGCCCAACTGTTCAGGCTTGGTACAGGTGGTAGTGTTTGGGCACTGACTCTACGTGATGAAATAATTATGAAATGTGTTCCTCATGCATCCATTTCAGATGGAGTGACAAACCACTGGTGTGGTAAGGGTATGACTTTCCATGGTAAAACAACACCCTAACTGAGATCTGGTGGAAGGCTGTTATGGGCCAAGGGAGATACCCCTCAGGAGAGTTAGCTGAGCATCTGCAATTTTGGATGTTTATCTTAACTTAATCCAAAGGTCAAAGCTTTGGATAGTCACCTGTCCATGATAGGTATGCATATATCTGAGGGCAGGACCAAACCATAAGTATATATATTAATACAGCATTACTATTACTAGGCTTTTATAATACAAGGAGTACTAGGAAGGGACTTGGGTTACAGGAAGTTGAGCTACAACACTGTTCTCAACACAGGGCTCCCCCAGGCTTATTACAAAATGGAACATCTTAGGTGCGGATCTGAGTAGAAATTTCTGCGTAGGCTAATTGTGTGTAAAAATGACCCCTTCCTAATATCTGACATGCTGCTATTGAAATGAGTTGCTATGCTGTGTGATGAATTACAAGGTTTGATGGGGGTATGAAAACCTCATGCGGGCTGGAAGTGGTAAAGGGTAGGACTGGGCCCAGGTAACTCCTCCCGACCAGCCCTCCAGAGCATGCTCCAAATGAGGAAGGGTTCAAAAGGGAGCAACCCAGATCAGAAGAGGCAGAGGCCTCCCCTGAAGGCTCCTGCCACAGCACTTTACCCCTACAAAGCACTATGCAAGTATTAACTAATAAAATCCCAAGGAATACCATATAAAATGTCCAATGTTGTGCACTTGAATATGTATCTGATTTTTTTTTTTAATGGCTGATTGGAAGAATTAAAGGGGGAAGGCAACTTAGATCCAAAGCTACGATGATGAACGAACAAGCTATCACAAAAGCTGACTTCAATAAAATATATTTCCATATATAATATTTCTATATAATGTAAATGGATACAGTTTCTTTTTTAAAATAGTAACACATTTCCCTGCAACATTTTCAGCTCAAACTTCGCGCTCATATGTAAATAGAAACCTGGAAATAAAACGGACCATAAACAACAGTGAAACTCTCCAGTCTATTTTCATTTTTTAAACTGAAGTGCGAAACACAGAAAAACATAAATGTGCAAAAAAATTGATCTTATAAAATATGAGGTAAAATGTTAAGAACTGGCTAATCGAGCTCTCAAAAAGTGGCTGTCAATGGACAATTGTCATCGTTTCTAGTGGGCTTCAGCAGGGATAAGTTTTAGGACCAACACTATTCAATATTTTTATCAATGATCTATAAGTAAATATAAAATTTGCGGATGACAGAAAAGTTGGTGGAGTGGTAAATAACGATGAAGACAGGGCAGTCATACAGAGCGATCTGCACCACTTGGTAAGCTGGGCTCATTCACACAAAATCCATTTTCAAATGGCCAAATGCAAGGTCATATATCTAGGCACAAGGAATGCAGACCATGCTTATAGCCTGCAGGACTGTATCCTGGAAAACAGTGACTTTGAAAAAGATTTAGTGGTCATAATGGACAAACAACTGAACATGAGCTCCTAGCATAATGTTGTGGCAAAAAGGGCTAATGCAATCACTGGATGTATAAGGAGACGTATAAACAGGAGTTGGGAGATTATTACACTATACGGCGTTGGTGAGACCAATATTAGTATATTGCATACAGTTCTGGTGACCACATTTTAAAAAGGATGTTGAAAAACTAGAGAGGATGCAAAGAATAACCACAAAAATTATTCATGGGCTGGATATAATTCTTTACATTGAGAGACTTATGGAACTCAAATCTATTTAGCTTATCAAAAAGATAGAGGTGACTTGATTAAAGTGTCTAAGTATCTTCCTGGGGAGAGAATACTGGGTACTAAAGGGCTTTTTAAACTTGTAGAAAAAGGAAAAACAAGACTCAATGACTGGAAGTGAAAGTAGGTTGACCAAATGTCCCGATTTTATAAGTACAGTCCCGATTTTTGGGTCTGTTTCTTATATAGGTTCCTATTACCCCCCCATCCCCGTCCTGAGTTTTCACATTTGCTGTCTGGTCACCCTAAGTGAAAGCTAGACATATTTAAATTAGAAAAAGACAAAAAGACAATCAATCAATCGTGAAGGTGATTAGCCAGTGGAATAAACTACCCTAGGAGGTGACGGATTCTCCATCTCCTGATGTCTTCAAATCAGAACTGGATGCCTTTCTAAAAGATGCTTTAGTAAAACACAAGTGTTTGGGCTCCAAACGGGGTAACAGGATGAACTTTAATAGCTTGTGATATAGAGGAAATCAGGCTTCATAATCTAACGGTGCCTTCTGACCTTAAAATCTACAATTCTTTGAATAGTCTAAGATGGTATTATTGGAACTCAGGAGGATTTTTTTTATCTAATTGTTTCCCTTTAATGCGACATAGATCTCGCAGATCAAATACAAGCAGATAGGGAGTAATCTTTTTTCTAATCTATAAAACAATGTAAAAAAATACTGCTTCTGAGCTCCATACTGAGCTTTCTACTTTGTTACATGAAGTGCATTATCAGGTTCTACTGTAGATAAAAGCAATGACAGAATAGCATGACGTTATGTAAAATAAACCACTGAAGATACAGTTACACTCCATCAGCTTGAAAATTTTTGCCAAAATTTGATTATTTCACAACTAATATGAAGCCTGATTTAAAACTCATTGACTTCAATGGAAATTATTTCACTGACTTCAATAAGCATTCAATCAGGTCCATAAACCTCAAGTCATGACCGTACTTTAGCATGTGTTTAAGTTTCACTAACTTCAGTGCTGTCTTGTGTAGGGGAGTGTTCCTGAATAATTTATTATTACAACATTACTAGTTTAAAAAATACGAAATGGAAAGCAATTTTAATCTTTCTAAAAAGTTAGCGTATCGACCATGACTATGCATCCAGAAAGTTTCAGTATTTTTACATGCAGTATTGACTTACTTGAATTTATGCCATTTGCTATGTACAATTAGGTTAATCTAATAATTTGGACCCTTCAAGCTTTGTTAAAACAAATTCAAAATCTCAGAGCAAAGCTCTGTACACTCCAAATTTCTGAGTTTAACCCAGTTTTGTGTCAAATCCTGAAAAATTGCTGATGCTGCAAAATATGCATGGAGCTAGGGCTCCCTAGGGCTAGGAAAGACATATGAGAGTTTATAGGCAAAATGGTAACAGATGCACAAACCACTGCAGCACAAAATAACATGAGGATTCTGTACAACATCATTAGGCAGTTGTCAGGCAGAATAACAAATACCAGCTGACCAGTTCAAGACAATGAGTGCTACTTAACAATGAAGACATCAGAACAATTAAACATATGTAGGCAGTACTTTAATCAACTACTGAATGCTGAGCCAGTGGTCAATCCCCCAGCTAGAGGAAACAGAAGATCTGGACATTGAACCAGGAACTATAACCAGAGCAGAAGCAGAGAGGGCTGTTCATTGGTTAAAAAAAAAAAAAAGTGGAAAGGCACCAGTTCCAGTTAAAATTCCAACAGAGGTTCTTAAGTCAGACTTGAAGAACACAGCAGAAATTTTGATAGGCGTCTTAAATATATGGGAAGAGGAAAAAACACAAACAAATAGGAAAAGGGCCATATAATGAAGCTGCCAAAGAAAGAATATCTGACTTCTGCTCCTATGTCGATTGGGCACTTTTGAAAAAGCTCATCCTTCAGCGTCAGGCCAGAAAAATGTTGCCCTAGGATTAGCTAACATTGAAGAATATGCCTGAAATAGTAATAAATTTGTAAAGTTTCAGACAAAAAGGTATTGTGAAGAAAAAAAAATCCACTGAAAATGGTAAATACTATTATTTGAGTGGAAAAATCAGAACACGGGACAAGGATCCTCATCCTTAGACCCGGATCAGTGGAGCAGGGTTGGTCCTCTGTTGCAATATTTTAGTTTATTACATTTCAGTGATGCACAGTCAGCAGAATGCTGGCAGCTACTAGCTGTATTCTTCTTAAGAACAGTACCAACACCAACCGCGTAATTGAAAGGGCTCACATAAGAGTTTTTCTGCATGCATGTGTTGAGAAAATATGATGAGAATGCACCTAAGACATAAAGCAGCAGCGCTTAGTGTTAATTTACTAGCACTATTGCTACCAGATAGGTTAAGCTGCTTTGGCCTTTGCAGCTGGCTTCTTAGCACTGATACAACTATGAGAGCCATTGTCCAGGATGCAAAGAAGGAAAGCAAAGGAGAGTTATTCCTAGAGCGCATGGGCCAAACTCAGCTTTGTCGTAATACTGATGGAAATCGGGAGTAACTGCAGTGGAGCAGTTACAGTGACACAAACTCTGCAGCATGGTACTGGCATCACTTCAGAGTATTTTAATTTCATTCAGCTCTCTCTCCTTAATCCTAATCCACTAAATGCCTTGGGGCAGCAGGGGAGGGCTCCAAGTGAAACTATCCCCTGTACTTGTGCTATTGTGCTTCAGGGTTTGTTAGCTGATCCACTCCCTGGGTGGAGAGCAGCACCTGGAGTCTGGAACAGGGACGTCAGCTGTGGAATGTGGACGGTGGCTGTGATCTCTACATGTGCACATGGATGCAGGGTCAGGTCAGGAGGTTATAAATGCATTACCCTGTCTGCTTGAGTTCAATCTGTTCTGCTCAGGGAGATCTTGGGTATATTCAGGGACTAGGGGATGGTAGGTGGGGTGGCCAAAAGTCGCAATTGTGAGATCCTTGTATCAAGCTGAAGCCATGGCTGGTGAGGAGCAGTGAGGAGGTTTTGTGTTCATTACTGAGGAGGCTTGCTAACACCTCACTGTAGCTAGACAGGATGCTTGCAATGAACCCTTAAAGATGCAGAGACCAGACCAAACACTTGGCACTAACAGCCTTGCCAATTATCACCCAGTGTCTAATACACCCCCTCTGAGGAAGAGTACCTAGGCGATGTAGGAGTAACCAGTCAAACTACGTTACAGCAGTTGTCCTCAGTTCCTCCGGTCTAGTTTTAGATGTCCGCCCAGCACACTATATAGACAATACGGCTCCCCATAGCTGATGATCTCATAGCAATGGAGACAGGAAACACATCTGCACAGACTCTACTGAATCTAACAATAGCCTCTGCTATGCCAGCATTGACAACGAGGTTTTGTAGTCATATCTGTGTGATCTTGCAAGAGTAAATGAGGTGGCTCTCCCGTGTGCTATTTCCCTGCTCTGTAACAGATAGTTCTGGGTAGTAAAGGGAACATGCCCTTTCTCCTCAGGTGCTCCCATAGGATTCTATCTGGTCGCTTTTTCTACTTAATATGTTTCCACTGCAACTAATTAACTTCATTTAATAACTTCCTATATGCACATAATAAAGGTCTGCGTAGTTTCTAAGATTCGGTGGCACCTGAAGTTTCACACAAATTCACATAAAACAGTACAATCATCTTGTGTCCATAAACAGATAATCACAATACACCCACAGAATCTATGTAAAAAAGGATCTAAGTCTTTCTGAAATACTCAGCATACATTTGATTGGGATAACTCCAGCTCAGGTTGGTCTGGCTGGGTACGTTACCAGTGGATAAGAGTGACCCCTAAATCAAAAGGGGGTCACTCTTATGCCTCATTTTCTGCACTTCTGTACAGACTTCTACTCTGAGGGTCACATTCAATGTTCAAATAATTTTACCAAGTTCTTTCAGTATCAGCACAAACAACTGGTATTAAGTCTTTTGTAAAGCATCAAGGTAACATATTCATTTTCCCCTAACTCTTGACAGGCGGTAATAACGTTCTCCCATTTCTTTCAGTGATTTGATTTGAAGGCTTTTTTGTATACAATTACTGAATTGCAGCTATTTGAAAAGGGTGAAGCCCGCACGTGCAACCTGAATAATATTTCAACAAGTTTTAAGAAGCTGTCATTTGCTCTGATGTCTCCCAAAGCCTCGGTACATTTTGTCATCCCATTTTAGCTATTTTTATTTTAATACAGTGGGGTTTAGTTTCCTACCTATGCACAATGTGTAGATAGAGGTGTTTAACTTTCCCAGGTACATCAAATATTTATATTACTCTTGTGTTTAATTTGGATAAAATCTGTATTTATTGTACATAGAATTTTATATTTTTGAAAAATACAACTAACTCTACGTGGGCCAAACATGGAGAAAAATATATTAAAATGTGTTCCCACATGGAGGTATTTATGAAGCTGTTATATAACATTGCTCATGCATTCATTAATAAAACAAAACTGGTTAGATTACATTTGTAACTAATATACATGCATTCTGTGGTCATGTGTGGGCCCTTTCCTGTGTTAAAATTTTAAATGTAAAGCAAACAGAAATTAAAGACATAAAGCAGTAGGCCTGGATATTTTCATTCTTTTGTCCTGAGGTTGTTAATAACGATTGCTACATTAATTTAGGATGAGATTTCCATAAGAGCTTGGCATTGGCTTAGCTCGGCTTACAATGAAGTCAATGGTAAAACTCTCATAAACTTCAATGGGCGTACTGAAAAATCCATCCTTAAATGTCTCATCCATTGCATTGGTTTTTTGTTGATTTTCCAAGACAAATGCAAAAACCAAACCAAACCAAACAAAAACAAAATCAAAAGAAGAGAAAAACTGCAATTAAGTCTGCTGCTTGTTGCAGTGGGTCACTCTTAAGAGGTTCTTTCTATTTCATAAGGTTATACTGATTTGATTCCTTATACTTAAAATGGGGAAGATCAGTGGGGAATTCTCTAACAAAATGGAATGAACTTTTTAAGTGCCACTACTGTAGCTGTATAAATCAGAGACAAATAAAGGTGCCTGCTGGCAGGCAGAAGCTGTTGATCAGCTCCTGAGTTGGAGGATGCAAGAACAATGAAATTTGACAGGCTTCTGGAGGAAATGAATGCTCACAGCTGACTGTGAGACTTGATCCTTGCATTTCAAGCAGTTGTGTTCTCTTTTTTCCGGTTGGGAGAGAAGACAGACAGGGAAAGGCCATCTCACTCTTAGCGCTATATAAGCTATTACGGTGTGAAGAACAAGTACACGTGTTCAAAATGGATTCTCCTTTATGAATGTGGGCACAAATCCTGTGGTTCTTTTTGCCCAGCGTGCAGTTTTGTTCTGCACTTTTATCTTTAAGCCTCCTTTGCTCCTATCCAATGTGGAGCTGCTGCAGAAGCTAGCAGGGCCATCGGTATAATTTAGATAGCCCTTGGAGACTGCCTAAGATACAGTAGCCTGTCCCCATGCCCAATTTCCCTACAGAAATATATGGGCTCCAGCCCTGCCCCTTGAAACCTTCAGCAAACCCTGATACTGGGGCTTGTGGCAGAACTCTCCCAGGTCTCATACGTTCACATCCAGAGGTGCCAGGTTCAATCCCTGCAGATGACAGCCCACCCAGGGGCACTGGGTAACATAATCATACTCTATTCTGAATGTAATTTGCCGCATTACATACCATTTGCACTGTAGCACTACTGTTCCACTACCGCCTCTGCGCATTAGGTTTCATGTTATTACTATAGCACCGGTGAATAATAGCGGTACTGAGAAATATGTCTCTTTTTCCCAAAAAATATTATTGATTAATGATTCCTTAGTGCTGGAGGAATATGTCAACTGGTTAATCCAATTCTACATATGCTCAAAGTGTGGGAAAGAGGGAAACATTCTGTTTAAAAACACTTTGTTACTCTCTATCTTTTTTTCCTGTGTGTCCTTTGTATTGCTGGAATTATAGATGAAAACAGTTCATTTCTCATCTAAAGTAATAATAACCCTGTGTTTCTACCATAATTACTACAGCAGCTAATTATGATGTCACAAACAGGGGATTGTTACTTAAGGCAGAGAATAAGCAGCAGGAGCAAAGAAACCCTAACAATACAGATCCTGTCTTCACACCAGCATCTCTAGTAATAAATAGGAAAGAAAAATAAATAGAGAAAATACACATGTAAAAAGAATCACCTCTAGACAAAACATTTTTCCAAAGGAGTTGATGAATTTTTAAAGAACAGATAGTAAGGAAGGAGAATTTGCTAACAGTCTTGTAAAGCAGGATCCATGGAATACCTGGGACTGCATTTATATTATGTCATGTTGTGCACTCTACAAGATTGGAAATAAAACCAATACTTACATCCTGAGCTGCCATTTGTTGGAACCAAAGTGAAGTTGGAAGCCCGTGGGTTACGCACGATATCCTGCCAATGAATGGTGTCGGCGTAGCAAAGAAACTTGTTCTGGCCAACGTATACCCCTCCATTCAGTATTTCTGTATCAAAGAGGAAGACAACAAATTCTTCAGCATTGAGATGTACAGCTGATTACACTGCTTCTAGGGGTGGGGAAGGAACATCGATTTCAAATGCGAGTATTATGGCTAAAATCCCTTGTAACTCTCTGAAAATTGAAGGGCAAACAGCTAGCAGCATTTGAAAATTGAAATCATCTATTTACATGCAAAAAAGTCCCGATGAAGATAACCACACATTACAGTGCAAGCTCTTCACACCAGTCATACAAAGGGACCTGACAGTCTCCAGGTGAGTTTGTGAGAACAACACCTGCTGTTCTAGTGTACTCAGGAATGTGCCCCTCATTTATTTGGGGGGGGGAGGTGGAAATGTCCAAGATTTTGTTTAGATAAAATAATGAAATGGCTCTTCTAGTCTGAATCAGACACGCACAATCCCATGCTGTAAATGTAATTAAAAACATATGGACTAAATGGTCTTACTGGCAGTGAGAAGATAGGAATTCTCTTATTTAGGACTGGTAGAATTTGGTGCATGCGTCATGACCATTGAAAAGCGCTTTCTGTGATTACACTGCCATGCGGTCTATCTGAACGGTTATCTTCACTCTATTCTCTACTGATAAGAGATGGTTCTATGCATGACTTGCCAACTCTGAGGTTAAATGCCAGACCTAGCTCTTTTGTCCTACCTCAGGAAACTGAGAATTCTCCTGACCGATACCACCACCACCCTTGCAGCCCTTCGCATAATGGGTGTGTGCAGCAGGGGAGTGGAAGCAGACAGAATATTAGGATTGGGCCACATGTTATCACCGGGGTAAGAGAAACAGCCTCTCTCCTTTCAAGTGCATGTCTTCTCAATCATATATTTAGTTTCTATTTATCAGCAATTAATTATTTTTTTCCATCTAAACTGTGTTATGATGGAAAATTGTGGGTTTTGACATAAGGATTTTTGTGTGTGAAAATGTTGGCTTCAATTTCTCAACAAAAAAACAACACACCCAAACCCAGAAACATTTTGATTTGGGAGCTGCAGTTCTCCCCATTCCTCTCTATGGGCTGTGCTCCCCAACAAGATTGCCTCTCCTATGATGCACCATGATCAGGGACTCCCATGAGGCATTGCCACTTCTCATTAGGGACACTATGGTGCACAGTGGGAATTGTAGTCTCACTAGGGAGCCCAGTCTATAGAGTAGAATGGGATCATGAGGCACCCGGACTAAAACTTCCATAAGACCCCATGGCAGCATTTGCAAATCAAATCAAGATATTTCAGTTTCCGGACAAAATATTTTGGTTTTTGAACTTCTGGTGAAAAAAATGAAATTTTCCTTGGAGAATTTAGATGAAAGCTTTTTTCTACTTTTGCAAAATTTTCCATGAAAAAAAAGCTCAGTAAACACCATTGATTAGATCCCCAAAAATATTTTGCATTCCCTTGATGAAAGTCTCCTATTCTTGGAGAGTTGTCATCATAAAAAAATGAGTTTTGTAATTGAAACTGGTTCAGTAAACAATTCTGCATCTCCTGCTTTGTTCTTTTTCAGAACAAGTCGCTAAGATGAAACTCCTCTGCTTTTATCCAAAATACACAGACGATCCATTATAGAAAACTCGAGGGGTGAGAGATTTGGTGCTGTGCCTCCAAATGGCATGGCACAGAACTCACAGCACAAGGCAAGGAAGGGCTCAAATGGCTTTGCACCATCCTGAATGGGTTGCTCCAGGGGGTAAAGTTGTCCTTTAAGTAATAGACAACACTGAGAAGCTGTCTTACTGACTGCAGCCAATCCCCAGCCCCTGTGGATGGCAGCACAGCCCAGAATCTCTGCCGTGACATAGATTTGCTCCACCCCTGATCTGAAACGCACCTTCCATTACTGAGGACATCATGTATTCCAGGGTTTTGATGGAGTCCTTGGTAGGGTGACTATATTTACCAAAGTAAAATCGGGACACAGTGCGGGGCTGTCCTGAGCAGCCTGGAATCCTGATCCCCACTCCTACCCCATATAGGGCTGTCCTGAGCCACTTGGCGTTGCTGCTAGCCCAAGCCCCATGCTACCTGGTCCTAAGACTGACCACCCGAGCCCCGCACTGCCCTGGGCTGGCTACCTGGGACTGGGGCTGAGGTTGACTGCCTGAGCCCTGGGCTGACTGCCCAACAGCCACCACCCAGCACCTCGTGTCGCCACTGGCCTCTCCAAATGTTCCTCTGCAACCCCCCGAGGGGATGCAACCCATTTTTCTGGCTAAACTGGGCATGTGTTTCATTTGCTCTTGCCAACTGATCAGAGCACCGTGCAACTGGGACAAATGCCCATTTTTGCCAGAAAAGTCAGGACGTCCAGGACAGGGCTTAAAAGGGGGACTGTCCCAGCCAAAACAGGACATATGGTCACTCTAGTTCTTAGGCAACATGCAGCTATCCTCAGAAATCCTTCCCCAGCTTACAGCCCCCTTTACGCTGCTCCAGTCCTTTCCCCTGGCAGAAAGGGGCCAGAGCAGGAGTAAGGATCTCACTTTTGGGGGCTTTAACCTGATAATGTTTCCTTGAACATAAGAATTGTAATTTACAGCAGTGCAAGCAAGAGAAAAACAGACAAGTAGACAGACAAAAACCCTACAGACTTTCCCCTCTATGAAACACCTGAAGTTCCCTTTCCCTGAACTCTTCTAGCAGATTAGACTAGGCAATAGAATGACAGCTCCCTTACTGCACGTTAAGCTCTGTGCAGATAGGAGCTAATCCATGTACAAGAAGTATTAGAAAGTGATACTCACAATGGAAACGTATTTTAAATATAAATTACTGAAATATCTTTTTTACTGTTTGTCCTCTTTGTTTCTAAAATATTTTTGGCTAATTTGTGAAGTTATTCGTATCTAGTCATTACATAATTTCTGTGGCAATACTTACTTTTTTTTTAAAGCATTCCTTATTTCTCTATCTCCTTAAAGATCTGATTCCTCAAATCTCAATAGAGAAGGCTATTCTACTCGAGGTAGAAGCAGCAGCAGCAGGATTTCTTTTCAAAACAATTGTTTTTCACCTTCCAGAAATCCTGTTGGTTCCACTGTTTCCTTTCTTGTTTTTCAGTGCTTCAAAGCACTGGACAAACTTTTAGCCACGTGACTCTCATTACAGTTACTAAGAGCTGTGCAGTCAAAACCCCATGAGCCACTCAGTGTCACAGATGCAAGTCTAGCAAAGAAAATTTGAAGGTTCCTTACTAATGGCATCTTCGAATGACATTAACGGGTGCTATTGCTGCGAGGAGTGGCATCCTTCTTATGGAGACATTAAAAGTAAATCTTGACTACTTTGTCGATGATTAAGGTTATTTGTAGTCTACAAATCCAGAGCAAATCTTTAAAAAACTTCTCAGGGGAATATTAACATCTACAAACACGAAGGAAATAAGACCCTGCATTCTTCACTATGAATATTAGGATTTACAGACCATACAAAGGAGATAGTCTCCATAAAATAACGTATTAAATAAGGGATCACATGCAAGCTCCTTCTTCCTCCATATTAATCAGTTACCGGTATTGACATTTATTTCTAGGAAACCTTTGGTTTAAGAGCTTGTCTTTTCCAGTGAAAAAGGGCTTAAAATGGAGACAATAATAACTATTTTGCACAGAAAGGAATCCAGATTAGAGATAGACTACTGATCTGTCTGCATGATATTCTTATGATCCCTGACATATCCCACACAGCAGCTGTTAGCAATTTCGTCCCACGAGAAAGGCAGGATTTAGCAGGACTTTTGAAAACATGATCAGTGACCATTTCTCCTTTTTATCCCATCGGCACACAATTAGCAAATCTGCCCAGAATTCTGATCCAAAAAATATTGTCTGACATACATTGAAGATCTACCTTCAACTCCTGCTAAACATTTACAAATGGATTTTAAATAGTGTTATTAACAATTGATATATCCAAATATCTGCCAAAGGCATAATTTACTTATACATGCATTCACTTGACAAGGCTTATCAAAAACGGTCTCAGTTTGCTTGGTAGGAAACTTCTGTACATTCTGATACACTCAATAGCACTTTACTCTATGATAGTTCCACTAGTTTCAATGGGGCTACACGCAGAGTATGAAGCTATTAATTGTGAATAAGGGTTTAAGAATCAAGCCCCTTTCCTGCAACTACAATAAATCACAAGCTGTCACCACTAATGTTAACGCACGGTAAACGTAAAAAGTGCTCTGACTGCTATTAGTAACCCTTCATTTCAATAATAAGCATTGCATACATAGACTTTGAGGTCAGCAGTGACTATTGTGATCAGCTGCTTTGACCTTCTGTTCATTGCAAGCCACAGAACCTCACCCACTCCTTGTCAGCCCTGGCCTTTCTTAGAGCCAGATTCTGATACCCTTATTTCCCAAAGAATAGTCCCTCGGTCCAAGGATTATCTCACTGAAGTTAACAAGGTCACTCATGGAGGAAGGCACTAGTAAACTGGACAAAGGATCTCAGAATCTGACCTTTACAGATAAGAAAGCTAATGCAAGTTCCGAGGTTAGTTTTTTCTTTCAAATACTTTTGCTCTCCTCCTCCTCCCTTTCTGTTGAATCCACATTCACTCCTCCTCTTCAGTTTGCTCTCTTCTTTGTCCTCTTGAGCCAGGTCTTCAGCTGGCGCAAATCAGCCCACTCCATTGACTTCTGTGGAACTCCATTTGATTTACACTGGCTCAGGCATCTGGCCCCAATGCGATTTGCTTCCCGCTGCTCTTTTACCATGAACAATACTTGGAAAGACCTAATAAACCCTCATATGTGTTAAGCAAATGAAGCACAAATGTAATCAATATACAATAGAGTTACAGTATAATGAACTCATCATCATAAAGTCATCATCTAATTTTAATTTACTGCACTGAAAGCAAGAGATAATGTTAAACAATAAACAAAAGGAAAAAAGGCAGCGATTCCAGATTATGAAAACAAGTTGGCAGAGAAAGGTGGACCAAAAAATAAAATACTGACAGACTTCTCCCCCACCCTATATGAAACACCTGAAGTTCCTTTTTGCTGAACTCTTTCTGGGAGATTAGAGTAGGAAATGGAATGACAGCTCCCTTAGTGCATTTTATGCTCTTTAACTGTGCAGATAGGAGCTAATCTCTGTACAAGAAGCACTGGAAAGAGATGTTCACAATGGGAATGTATTTTAACTATCATTTACTTAAATATAATCATTTTTTTTGCATTTGTCCTCTTTTGCTTTTAAAATCCTTTTTGCAAATTTGGAAAGTTATTAGTGTCTAATCATTGCACTTCTGCCTAATATAGCACGTATACCACTCTAAGCTCGGTCCGCTGCTGCCTGAAATACCCAATATATTGGGTAAAAGTCAGCCTCAGAGTTTCCACCAGGGGAGACTTACAAAGTGGGATAAAGGATTCTGGAGCACAAGTCCTGTGGGCTACGTTAGGTGTTTTTGAAAATCTGCCCTGAGATTTGGCTCTAAAAAGAACATCGTCTTCCACTCCAGTATAAAGGCTACAATAGATTCTGAGAGCAGAGAATAGCCCCACCTACTCTTGACACTTGATTCTGAACTGAATGTAAAATCTTTATCATCACTACTAGAGCTACTTAACTGGTTCAAAAAAAAAAAGGGAGGGAAGAAAAATCCTGTCACTCCAATATTTTCTTAAAATAAAGCACCAAGTTCAGTTTGTTATGAGTCATGGGGACACTGTACTTGTTATTTGCAGAGCTGCCAGTCATTTGAGAAAAAATAAATATTTATTAATTTCTAACATTTTATGAATGATTATTCACCCAGAATGTCAGACCAGAAATGAGCAACCCATAATATCTGCTCCTTAAAAAGTTTCAATCAGCCAATAATGGAGCAGAACTCTTACCATGAGACTTAGGTAACCTATCACACAACATTAGTAACTCGCATCTAAAGCAAACAGTTCACAGACAACCGATAGGGCAAAAATGCCTCATGCAGAGAATATTTATGAAAAATGAGCAGATGAGAACATCAGGATCAGTTTATAACTGGTCTGCTAATTACCAAAAGTGGGTAAATCCATCACAAATATTACTTGTAATGAACAGCTTGACCTGTTTTAACCTTTACCATGGAATGGCAGTTGTGATGTTAGCAACCAGGATTATGACTTCATTGTAGAATACGGCAGAAGTATGAAGGAAAAAGCTCTTCCAAAAAAGCACATATGATCAATATAATAGAAAAAATATAATTGAATAGTAGGCAAAGGAAAAGGCTTTTTTTGCATCCCTTCCCCCATCTTTGTCTGCACATTGTTTAGACTGTAAGTTCTCTGGGTCAGGGACCTCTCTTCTTATCCATCTGTTCAAGCAACACAAGAAAGGCTCTTCTCCTGAACAGTCACAAATGGCCTGTCAGCACAATCACTGATGTTCTACTTCTCCCAGTTTCCTGTCCAGATTAAGGTAGTGAGGTATTTTCAGATCCCGTCAGGTATCCTTAACTGCGAGCAACTCTGACTGCTTTCACTCCTATTTCAAATGGAGGCTGTGTGCGCCTTTCTGAGAGCCAAATCTGGCCGTAAATATTTTCTCCATTGGATCTAAAAGTGATACTACTCCAGATAAAAATTAAAGTTCTACCTTGGGATTTATCAAACCAGATGGCAAGGCAAGAAAGAGAGAGAGAGAGAGAGAGAGAGACCATGTTTTTGTCAGCATTTTATTTTTAAGGAGGGTAGGGAACAGTAAGTATTCAACAGGGCACAAGGATGTCCTCAAACATCCACTGTAACCAGTCAGAAGAGAGATTGCAAATCTGAATTTCAGAAACAAAACTGGAGACCATCTTAAACCTCCTAAGGCTTTTCTCTGCAAACCAAACAAAAGCTCTGTTTCACAGTATATCATGCAAGATGTATCCTACACATACAAATTAGATATTCCAGACTGAGGCTGGCTGTCCTTAATTTTCAAGGTCAGCATCCATTACCGTTGTTGACACCTCTCTGGATGCTGACATTGCCACATCTTCCCTATTATCACCCACTGATCTGTTGTCATATACTGTATTACTCTTACAACCTTGTCATATTTCATCCAGGAAGCTGAATACATCACCTCCAGAATGGCTTTGGCCTAGAAATTTCATGCCTGCTCCCTAAACCAAATCTTTTGAGTTACTAGCACAGTGGATTGCTGATGGCCCACTGGGAAAACACTTCAGGTCCATTATTAATAAGCTATGTCTTTAAAGGGTAATGAGAACTGGGTGTTTTAGGAGAAAATAGCTCATCCATCATCAATCAAGATCAGAAGTTTTTGTACAGATGATTTAAGAAGAGTTGGACTGTGTAAAATTGAAATGTCACATTTGTATTGGGGAAATGGGGGCAGTTGGATAATGAAAATGAGAGATTTAACCTTCTGTATTTCAGCTCAATGACCATAGTCAAAAGCTCATGGATGCGGATGCTGTGTATCAACTAGAAACCCCGGACAGCCTTCCATCTCAATTATACAATTTCAAGTAAAGATTATCTGGGTCATTAGCTGGAAGCCAGTTCAAAGCTTGGCAGTAATGGCAAAATATTCTTTATTTCTGTTCCACTGTGTTCAGTGATACATGCCGACCATGCATGGGGCCAAATTTTCAAAGTGCACAGCCACCATTCGCTCCTGTTGTAGCACCTATGGCCAGATTTTCAAAATCATTCAAGATGGAGTCTAACAGGGAGCTGAGCTCTTTTGAAAACCTGGGTCCACTGATGGGTGTTGGGATCTTTATAAAATTCTGGTCCCAAGTACACAAAGTCAAATTAATATTAAATGCATAGCACATACTTGCCCCGCTTGGTTTTGGTTTCAGTTTTTTATGGTTGCAGTGCAGAGGGAAATCAGATTTTAATTGATATGCAGGCTGACCAGACCTTTTTTAAAGGCGAGTCTTTCATCCAGTAGAATAATACAAAATTTAAACAAACCAAACACATTATTCCAGCCTTTAGCAGTAAACGAGCTGGATTTCCATCCCCAGTTCCAAGCATCGTCTGTATTTGCAGGGAATTGTAAATTAGCGTATAACTGAATGTTGGGTCAATCGGACTCATTCTCGGTGGACCTTGTGCAGTTATTTGCACCAGTGCACAGTGAGTCTAAAGCACTATCGCCCTGATTTGCACTAGTGTAAATGACTGTAGAAAGTTCATGGCAATGGAGAGCCAGAACAAATAACTGGAGTCAACAACAGGAGCAGCTAAATGAAGCAAATAAAGCAAAAAAGACTCTACCTATTATCATCTTGTTCTGAGCCACAGAGCATGATTAAAGGTAAAATCCTCACATCAACTATAACGAGAGAGACCATCTCATCTGGGGGTTTTGTTCCTGTTGCTGAACTTGCATTATCGTGACTTACAGTAAATCAGTGGATACCTTCTTAAAGGATGTGTGAGACCTGTATTTGGAGGTGATTGTTTCTTTAATCTCCTCCTCCCTTTTCCTGGCCACCTGCACACTCTCACTTTCCCCAGTGCTGCTCTCACCCCTTCCATCAAAATCTAAAAGAAAACTGCTGCCTTTCTTCACTGCTATCCAAGTGAGTTGGGATCATTTTCATGTTAGGCGGGTCACTCAACCACTCAGTTCCTCTAGGATAAACAGGAAGAGTAAAAGTTTAGCTAGCTCACAGGCGTGTTATTGAGGCCAAATTCATTAAAGCAAGGTACCTTGAAATTCTTGAATGGAAAGTGCTCCAAAAGTGTCAAGTATTAATTATCATCATCATTACTGTTGACAACAACACACTGCTGCCTAGTTCACCTTACTCATCTCTCTGACCTCCAAGTGGACCAAAACTCAGCAGCTAAAATCTTTTTCCTTCCATTCCATTCTGACCATGTCTTCCCATTCCACATAATCTGCTTTGATCTGGTAACTGATGGACCAACTCTACAAGTTCAACTGAACTCCACATTCCCCACTTTCACAAGGAAGGGGTACTGCAGGAGAATAGTTATGCGATCATGTAATTACAGACTGTTTTATAATGTAGATACATGGGGATCTGAATTAAGGTTGCACAGGCAACCTCAATTCTGGCATTTTCAAACTTCTGAGTGCTTCATTTTACAATCTTAACATTCTTTTAACGTAGTTTCTTAGAATGTAATATACGTATGTAGCACTATAAGAAGGATTAATCGTAACAATCATAAGCACAATAGAAATGTTTATCTTAAAGCAACTTCTCTTCCTGCTTTCATAAAGGTGTTTGCAATTTTTATTGTGCAATTTCGGCAACAAATATAATTTAACATAGAAAAAGCAATGGAAAGAAATATATCTTATTTTCATGTGTATGGCATGTTGTAAAATAAGTGATAAAGTATTCATCACACAGAATCTATGTCTGTGTCACTGTTCATACTCCCATGCCAGGGACATACAGACTTCCACCCCCTGCTGTTTCAGCAATGAAAGAATCACTGCCCTTTAGGTCAGAAAATCTTTTGGCTTCTGTTTTCAAAAAAAAGAATGACATGAAGTTATTCAAGTTATAATGAGTCTCTGATAAAGTTTAACCAAGTGTCTATGGACGGTACCACTTGGCTGATGCCAATAAGAGACACGCTTCTGCTAAATAAGAAGGGCATTACTGCTCCAACAGTCAGAGACAAATGGTCTGTTTGTTTATAACACCTATTACCAAAAGACAAAGATTTAATGTAAGGGCAGGATCCTCGGCTGGATGTGTTTGCACTAAGGTAAGCAGCTTGTTCTAGGGAAGAACTAGGTGGATTATGCTATCTCAGAGATGCAAACAGCTTGTTATTTCACCAGTGTATAAGAAAGGTGAGAGAGGCTCTGTGAAAGAGGGAGCGGACCTAGGGTGTGGGCTGAGAAGTCAAGAGGAAGGAACCCTAAGGGCTGGTCTACACCGGAGGTGGGGGGGATTGAACTAAGATTCGCAACTAAGTTGAAGTATCTTACTTAGACTTAGCTGGCCATCCTCACGGTGGCGACTCGACTGCCGCAGCTCCCCCATCGACGCTGCTTTCTCCTCCTGCTGAGATGGAGTACAGGCGTCGATAGGCAGATCGATTTATCGCATCTAGACGAGACGTGATAAATCGAGCCCCGATAGATGGATTACTATCCACCGATTCTGCAGGTAGTATAGACATACCCAAGCTCATCTTACTTTTATTTTTTTTTGTTGGAAGGGGGCAATTTTGGACATTGCATAATGTGTGGACTGTGACCGTAGAGCCAGGCAGGGTGCTTACAGTCACCGGTAAATATCTCACCCAAACGACAACACAGCAGTTTGTTCCTTCCTAATAATTTCTCTTTTAACACACAATTATTTGATTGTGCTCATCTTAGCGACTCGTAGACAATAGAAAATTGCTGCCGTGCTAAAAGGATTTTCGTGACAAAAAACACAGCTGTGGCCCTCTGAACATCTCACAGCTGATAAATCTGTTGAATTTCAAGTGTGTCGCTTCCCTAATCCCCTTCTCTGCTCTCAGCCAGCTACTCCTCGTTGGCTGAGCACTGGTAGGGCAGCAGGGAAAGGGGAGGAGGAGATGAAGCTTGCCTGCCCAAAAAGCACTGCCGGTTGACTACGGGAAGGAGCTGCAATGGAATCCTGCCTCCTCTCAAAATCCCCACTGGAAGCCAGCAGGTCTGTGAGCAGGCTTGACAGAGGGACCATAGGTGTGTCACAATCAGACCTCCCAGAATTGGAAGTAGTTGCTCCTGTCTATTAACAGTTCTCAGCTGATAATGCTGCCGGGCACTACTCAGTATTTCTATGAGACCACCATCCAAAGTAGCTAATCCAGTGTGTCCCTGGTAGTCTCCTTTCCGGGGGCTCCTGGTGCCAAGTGTCCTATAACACCATTTAATAAAAGATACACGGGACTTGTCGTCACATGTTCTGCTTCCCACTCCATGGGACATTTAAAATTCTTCACTCTTGAACTGCAGCCCATGACCAGTGGCTTGCACATGCCAGGTCTGACTAAAAGCAGAGAGATAAAGCATAGCTTTCTGGTCTGTCAGACGGATCAGCTCCAGATAGGTGCTGAGATAAGCTGCAAGAAGATAATCCTTTTGTCTGGGGTTGGTGCTGTGATTACAGCTTCTCTCCAGAGGACGTAGAATATTAATTCAGTGTGTGGTCTATGTCATTAAGCATGGGTGGCCAGTGCAGAGGATTCTGACGCTGCTCCCCTGTGATTACAGGGGGCATCAGTAGCTGCTATCAGACCTGCAGTCTCAACAAGCAGCCTCTAGACAGGTCCGTTCAGAAGCAAATAGCAGACCAAATCCCCAAACATGGCAACGGCACTTGGAAAGAGTGCCACCCCCACTGCTTCCAGCTGTGTTACTATGGGAGCGCCCCATAGTTCTCTGCAGGGGTGCATTGGAGGGAAGCCTTGTAATCCCAACCACATGGTGAACCTCCATAGACTAGGGTATTATGACTAGCTAATCATAGCTGATGACAGCAGGACTGGTGGGTATTTTCTGTCTCCCACTGCCCTGTTGGGAACCCATCCCATTCTTGTCCCCCAGAGACCCTTTCGCGAGAGCACAAACTGAAACCTTACTTGATAACAGTCAATAGAGTCTGCAGAAGAGAGATGGGGCCGTGGAGTAAGCATCCAATTGCAGGACAGGAAGGGTAGCGACCGGGCCTCGCTGAGATGTCTAATAGAGAGGAGGCCTGGTAGCCAAAGTGAACTTCTAAACAAACCAGCTGAGTTAGTTCATTGCAAAACAAACTTCAGATCACCTCATCCACACGGACCAAACCCAGGAGAGCTCTCCAATATTCTTCTCAGAATTCTTGCAGTACTCCTGTCCTCTAGCAGTATTTTTATTCTCTCAACTAACTTGTTCTTATGCTGCCAGTCTGGCCACAACTTTGCTTTAAATGCTCTCCCTTGTCAGGCCATTTGCTATGTAGTATTTTGATCAAACCCTTCAATGTTTCTTGTCTGCCAGTAGCAACTCTCAATTTCTCTCTCCCAACTGCTGAGATATGTAACTGTGAGACTGTCCCTGCTCCTCTAGCATTGACTCTTCATGTGAGGTGTCTTGAGAGGAAATGTAGCATGGCAGTTTGCTACTGCTACTCCTTTCCAGGAGAATTTTTCTACTTGAAAGTCAAATGACTCTAGTATCAGTAGCATCCTCTACAGTATTTTTTTTTGGGAGGGGTGGAGGGCAGCTGGGATAGGGAGGTGGCATCTGAATGCAGTGGCTTTCCCAGTACACTATCTAGAAGCTAGTCATCTGATGTTATTGGGACTTTCTTGCTACATCCATCTATCTATCTATCACAATCAATGATGAATTCTATGGTAAGCACTTCTCATATGAGTCTTGGTTAAAGCACTTGACACAAAGGACAATGGCCTTCTATCTCAGAGCGGAGCTGCCCTATGTCCATCCAACAAGGCAACAACATGAAGAAACTCCTTGTCCTTATAAAATAAAATAAAAATACCCTAAGGACTGGATCTAACGACAATATCCTTCATTCTCTGAAAAGCTATATAACTTGATTGTCCCATGGAACCTCTTTCTTTACAAACTGTCATAATGTAGCTATAGGCTGGGATAATCCTGCAGCAGTGCTACAGTTGATTCCAGATGTGTTTCAGTACAGGCATTTGCCTATTGTCTTGTATTTGGGATGGATCAAGTTTAATGTTAACTTTAGTAAATGCGTGACCTAATAAGCTACTGGCTGGACTCCAAAGTGGCGTCCATAGCCACTGAATTTGAAATGTCTTACTTACATTCCCTTTAAATAAGATATCACATTTCCTGTATCAGAGGGTAGCCGTGTTAGTCTGGATCTGTAAAAGCAGCAAAGAATCCTGTGGCACCTTATAGACTAACAGACGTTTTGGAGCATGAGCTTTCGTGGGTGAATACCCACTTCCTCAGATGCATCTGAGGAAGTGGGTATTCACCCACGAAAGCTCATGCTCCAAAACGTCTGTTAGTCTATAAGGTGCCACAGGATTCTTTGCTGCTTTCACATTTCCTGTATATGTTGTTAGCTGTGCCTGAGAGACAACATCAACTATTAGAACAGGAATTCCAGTTAACACTTTTTAAGGCTTGATAGGCTTGTGCCTTTCACTTGAAAATGTTCTGTATTGAAACTATGTGCAGGCTACAAAACCTCCCTCTGCTCTCTGGCAAATTGAGTACTGTGAAATAACTGCTTTTTCATCTGATAGGAGTTGATCTTACCATAATGGGGGCTATAGAGATCGATAAAAAGTGTGACTGGAAACTAAATAATGTGGATGTAACCACAGTAGTCAGTAATGTTCATAAGAACGGCCATACCGGGTCAGACCAAAGGTCCATCTAGCCCAGTATCCTGTCTTCCGACAGCAGCCAATGCCAGGTGCCTCAGAGGGAATGAACAGAACAGGTAATCATCAAGTGATCAGTCACCTGTAGCCCATTTCCAGCTTCTGGCAAACAGAGGCGAGGGGCACCATCTCTGCCCATCCTGGCTAATAGCCATTGATGGACCTACCCTTCATGAAATTATCTAGTTCTTTTTTGACTGGCCTTCACAACATCCTCTGGCAAGGAAATCCACAGGTTGACTGCACTGTGTGAAAAAATACTTCCTTTTGTTTGTTTTAAACCTGCTGCCTATTAATTTCATTTGGTGACCCCCTAGTTCTTGTGTTATGAGGAGTAAATAACACTTCCTTATTTACTTTCTCCACTCCAGTCATGATTTTATAGACCTCTAACATATCCCCTCTTAGTTACCTCTTTTCCAAGCTGCAAAGTCCCAGTCTGATTAATATCTCCTCATACAGCAGCCGTTCCATAACTCTAATAATTTGTGTTGCCCTTTTCTGAAACTTTTCCAAGGCCAATATATCTTTTTTGAAATGAGGCAACCACATCTGCATGCAGTATTCAAGATGTGGGCCTACCATGGATTTATATAGAGGCAATATGATATTTTCTGTCTTATTATCTATCCCTTTCTTAATGAGTCCCAACATTCTGTTCATTTTTTGACTGCCACTGCACATTGAGTAGATGTTTTCAGAGAACTATCTACAATGACTGCAAGATCTCTTTCCTGAGTGGTAACAGCTAATTTAGACCCCATAATTTTATATGTATAGTTGGAATTATGTTTTCAAGTGTGTATTACTTTGCATGTATCAACATTGAATTTCATCTGCCATTTTGTTGCCCAGTCATCCAGCTTTGAGAGATCTTTTTGTAGCTCTTCACAGTCTGCCTGAGACTTTACTATGTTGAGTAGTTTTGTACCATCTGCAAATTTTTCTACCTCACTGTTCACCTCTTTTTCCAGATCGTTTATGAATATGTTGAATAGAACTGGAACCAGTACAGACCACTGGAGGACACCAGTATTTACCTCTCTCCAGACTGAAAACTGACCATTTATTTCTACCCTTTGTTTCCTATCTTTTAACCAGTTACCAGTTCGTGAGAGAACCTTCCCTCTTATCCCAGGACTTCTTACTTTGCTTAAGAGCTTTTGATGAGGGACTTTGTGAAAGGCTTTCTGAAAATCTAAATACACTATATCCACTGGATCTCCCTTGTCCACATGCTTGTTGACTCCCTCAAAGAATTGTAATAGATTGGTGAGGCATGATTTCCCTTTACAAAAACCATGTTGACTCTTCCCCAACAAATTATGTTCATCTATGTGTCTGACAATTTTGTTCTTTACTATTGTTTCAACCAGTTTGCCTGGTACTGAAGTCAGGCTTACTGGTCTGTAATTGCAGGGGTCTCCCCTGGAGCCCTTTTTAAAAATTGGTGTCACAGTAGCTATACTCCAGTCATTTGGTACAGAAGCTGATTTAAATGACAGATGACAGTTAGTAGTCTTGCAATTTCACATTTGAATTCCCTCAGAACTCTTGGGTGAATACCATCTGGTCCTGGTGGCCTATTACTATTCAGTTTATCAATTTGTTCCAAAACCTCCTCTAGTGACACCTCTGTTTATGGCTAAGAGTCTCTTTAGTTTCCTTTTTCTTTAATAACTGCTACTATGCCACTAATCCTAGAAACTTTTTAGCATTCTGTTACAACAGTATTTTCAGCTAACCCATTTCCTTCTGTTCAAAATTACTTTAATTATGCCCATTTTTTGCCTCTTTTATAATTTAGCACTGAAGCAGTATAAACACTGGCATAAAATTGCTGTAAGATCAATGTCTTGTCTAGCAAAGGATACTGCCTACTTTTTTTTTTTTTTAACATGGCCTACCACATTTTGGATAGTCTCCCATTCTAGCTTGTTTCTGACCAATACCACTGCAACCTTGCTTGTGCCACTGAGTGCTTGCATTCCCATATTTAGTTGCAGAATATACAACTCCTACTCCAGGAATAAAGTATCTTCTAATATTACCACCATTATGCAATTAAATCTAGTCCAAACAGATTCATCTGTAGGGAAACAGTGCCCTTCTCTATATTTCTGGTTAAGCTGGATTCAGCACTGATTAATATATGGAGATATGCCTATCTCATAGAACTGGAAGGGACCCCAAAGGTTCATTGAGTCCAGCCTCCTGCCTTCACTAGCAGGACCAAGTACTAATTTTGCCCCAGATCCCTAAGTGGCCCCCTCAAGGACTGAACTCACAACCCTGGGTTTAGCAGGCCAATGTGCAAACCATTGAGCTATCCCGCCTCCCTTGGATTAAACTACATCCATTCCAGACATTCTTCTAGAGCAGTTTTACAGTATAGCGTAGACAATGCTAGAAAGAGTGGGCTTGGAAGACATTAGGAGGAAGATGAAGTAGGCTGGAAAGTGCATGTTTGAGATGGGCTGGATATGTGATAAGTATGGACGAATGACCAGCCAAGAAACTATGGGAGGAAGAGGAGAGAAAGAAAGGACATGGAATACCTAGGATACTATGGAAAAACTCTGTGAAGAGAAAAGGATTGGAACTCCAAGACATACGAACATGTGCCGTGGACCAGAAAGAATGCTGAAGATTCATGGGCACCTCTGACCTCATGGAAATAGGAAAAGGAGTCAAGAAGTGAAGTGAGACCAAGTTAGAAAGAGTTAATGCCTAGAACTACCAGAACTAGTCCCCACTTCGTATGGAAAAAAAGGCCTAGAGTTTCTGAAGTGAATGGACAGATGAGAAGTAGAACACAGGAACAGGCAGTGTGATGAGAGCAAGAAGAGGGTTTAGACAAAAGCAGCTGTTTGCATGTCTTCAGGACTGAACTCAATAGTGTTAGCCAGAGTCTCTGCAAGTTGAAATGACTGTTGCTTCACTGCTTTTTTATTTGTTCTCTTTTTTTTTTTTAAGGTAAAAGGATCTCTGAATGCATTTTGTAAATAAGTACATTATGCTAGAAAATATCATGGGTATATGTTGACAATTTCTGTCCCACTGAGAAACTGCAAGGCCCCCAAACTGGTTACCAGTGAGTAAAAGGACAGGAACATTTAGATGATAAAAACAGGTAAATAACATACTCTGGGTTATTTTTTTCCTCACTTGGTTTAATAGAGTTTCTTCCTCATGGGCTTCAAAAGTTCTATTCAAAATGGCATATGAAATCAACTTAAGCCAGCATTACTTGTACGGGCAGCTAGTCGTGGTCTTCAAAGCTGACAAAAGATTTGCTTGTCAGCCATAGGGTTAATTAGTAGATGGAAAAGATGACTTCATTTACAAAAGACTGAGGTGGGGAAGAGAAGAAAACTCTTGGAAAGTTAAATCTCATGAAGGCCAGTTAGTTGAGTGCCTCTGGGCAAACTCCCGACACTAAAAATTCAATTAATTTAGCAGTTCTTAGTTTCACAAGATTTCTAATTGCAGATAAGATAATATAATAAGAAGTGATCCCAAAGTGTAAAAACAAACAAACAAAAAAAACCTGTCATGTTTGCCAGGGAATTCCTCAGGCACAGCACAACTTTACAAGCTTTCGGAAGTTCACTTGTTTATATATTTTATTCATTTATTCCCTCAGCTTCATCAGTATGCAGCCAGTTGGTATTCTATTCAAGGTAGTTCCAGAATGCTGATACTGGAAGGGGCCATATGCACCAAGCTACTGTTAATTCATATCCACAATACTTTGAATAAAAATTGCACTTTGAAAAGGCCATTTACTGCCTTTCCAGAAGGCAGCTGAGCTGCTGCAGCTTTGGGACTGGTCAGAAGATGTTCAGATGGGCAGAGCTGGGCCCCTCCCTCCAAGTCAAACACAGGTCCCTAGAAGGGAACCATTTTCTGTGGGCCCAAGACACATGGCTTTCTAGCCCTGATGGGAGACAGGGAGTTTCCTGGGAGCCATAAATTGATATCTCACCTGCTTTGATCAAGAGCGGTCATTTTCTCTGTGTACACCACAACTCCACATGAGTATTTCTACCCATGTGCTCCAATGCACGCTCAGCATGCTCTGCACATCACCATTAATCCAGGGAGTACTGGAACTGCTGATTGACAGAGGTCACATTGGATGAAAGGATGAAGATGGTGTAAGGCACTATAATCTCCTGCCATTAAAAGGGGCAGAGTTAAGGGGATGAGGAATGTCACCTTCAATCTGCATTTGTGTGTGTGTGTGTGTGTGTGTGTGTGTGTGTGTGTGTGTGTGTGTTTCATTCTCCTTGTAAGTGATAAGTAAAGAGACTTTCACTCCACATTTCTCTGTTTTGCAAATTTGTGTTTTGAGACTCAAACTCCTAGAGAGGGATTCTGCCCTGTGATCCGCCCACACACAGTGCCTGTAAAAAACCCTTCAAAGGGCCAAGGGAGAATTCCCCTGTGCAGGTAGTGCCTTGGAACATCACTCCTCCAGCCCAAACCCCCTGCCGTGGGAATCATTGTAGAGGCGTCATGGGTTGCCTCCAGGAAGTGTGGCAGAGTCTGATCCTGGTGTTCTGCAAAGGCACAAGTAGCACAGGGCTTGCAATCTTAACTCTACATTAACAAAGCTTTTCACCTGCAGAGAGAGAGAGGCACTGCATGATGAGGTCCTATGCTGTCCTATGGTGTGACACAAGACAATTCAAAGCAAAGGCATTTCTGAAGTACATATTGTTTCAGCAGACTCCTCTCCTTATTCCAAATTTCAGCCATACTAAAATGCCCAAAGTCAATTTAAAACCTCACTGGTGTTACAGTTCCTCTCCTTCTAGGAGTCACTTTTCCTGGTGTGAATAATATTTTCTAGTTAGTGACTGTGGCTCACTCTGTCCATCTGTTACCGTTTCCTTCCAACTCAGTTACCACTCTGTGGTTGTATAGATCATGCACACAGGCACCATCTTCAATGCTCATTACTTCTCCTTGTGTGCCAGTTTTAAATGTTTGTGTTTGGTTTTCATTCTCAGCCCAACTGCTGCTTCCCAGTGGAGTCAGTGATTGACTAAAGCAGCACAAAGTATTTTTTTTTAATCAATAGGGTGAGTTGAAGTGAGAAATTCTGCAGACAGCAGGGCCGGCTCCAGGCCAGGAAAACAAGCAGATGCTTGGGGCAGCACATTTCTAGGGGCGGCATTCTGGCACCGGCCACCATAGGTGCCGACTCTGGGGCATGGGGAAAAAGTGCCCCTGCCGCCCCAGCTCACCACCCCAGCTCTCCTCCGCTCAACCTCTGCCTGCTCCCCAGAGCGTGCCGCCGCCGCTCCGCTTCTCCCCCCTCCCTCTCAGGCTCGCTGCACCCAAAACAGCTGTTTCATGGAGCAAGTCTGGGAGGGAGGAGAAGTCGAGTGACGGGCGCTCAGGGGAGACGGTGGTGGTGGAGCGGAGGTGAGCTGGAGAGGGGAGCAGTTCCTCTACCCCCCGTTACTTCCTGTGACCCTCCCACCCTAGCTCACGTCCGCTCCGCCTGCTCCCCTGAACGCGCCACTGTTCCTCTTCTCCGCCACCCCTCGCCTGGGGGGCTGGGGAGAAGTGGAGCATCAGAGAGGAGGTGAGCTAGGGCAGGAGGTCATGGGGGGCCCAGGAAGCAATGGGAGGGGGAATGTGGCATGCCCGGGGGAGGAGGCAGGGCTGGGGATTTGGGGAAGGGGTTCGGAAGCGGTGGAGTTGGGGCAGGGCCAGGGGAAAGGGGGGCACGATAAAAAGCGGGGGGAGCAGCCAAATTTTTTTTTGCTTGGGGCAGCAAAAATCCTAGAGCCGACCCTGGCAGACAGTTTAAGCAATGCTTGCATTTTCTAAGATCCAAATTATCATTGGATACAGAGATCAAAGCAGATTCCAGAAGGGAGCGGTGCAGAAGGGGGGAAAGGTAACTTCTAGGCATCCTTATTCTCAGCACTTCACTCCCTATAGAGGCCTCCTGCTGGGGACTGGGCACTGCAGTTGGGGAAGGAGAAAGAGATGCCTTAAAAGAGGGATGCATTTGTCTTACGTACAGTATGTGCTGTGTTTGATGTTACAATCCAGTAGGCTGAGTTCTTAACTCCCCAAACCCTATGTAATAAATAGTATTCTGACAACCACATTTCATTCGGGAGTCCACTCGTCCTTCACCTTTTTGGCACGGCAGACAGCGATCTGAAGCTTTGGCAGCTTTTCATCTGCATCGGACTCTCAGCTGGCACAGTAGAGATTTGAACTCACATCCTTTCAAAGGGCAGAAATGGCATGCTAGACTAGCATCCCGCATTGTAAAGTAAACCATATGGCACTATATATGGTTAAGGTTTCTTTAGAGATTATGGAGAAATCCTAGCTGGGGAAAACACACACTCACAAACTAATATATTAGAAGGCAGAAAGAGAACAGAGGCACATGAATATACAGAAGAATTACTGTACTTATGATGCTTTAAAAGAACCCCTCCTTTTATTAAAATTTCAGTTCTTTCTCCTTTGGTGAATTAGATTCACCTACAGGGATAATTATCCTTTCAAAGTGTATGAAATGATTCTTGCCAGACAAGAGTAAACAGGGCACTGAAAATGTCTCCAGGCTAAAACAAATTAAGATGCTTCTATTTATAAATCAGTTTAGGGGGTTCCTTTCGAATTTCCCACTTAAGCATACAACTCAGCTATGCATTTACTCTCTTAATTAAAACTAAGATTTGTTACAATTTTTACTTTTTAGAAAAGGATGCACTTTCACTAACCAAAAATGCCTCCCCTTGTATACTAATGTCTTAGAGGAAGACACAGACCATTTATAAATGTAGGTATACTAATTACTAATATTAATATGTTCTAGAAAGTAGTAAAACAAGCTTCTCCATTGATGCTGGGAGATTTTTCTTACCATCAATAAGTTTGTCATCATCATTTAACACAGGTGTCCTACAGACAAATAGGAGACAGGATTTTGCCCTGACAACACTCTGCACCTTAGTTTCATAAACCATTACTTCTGAAATGAACACATTACTTTACATCCTAAAGAAGAGGAACTGGACTAACAGCAGTTCATATTTAAAATACACTGAAAAGACACTGCTTCTTTACCTTAGGACTTCTTCCCTCATAATTTTGAACCGTTCAGTAAATAACTAATACTCCTGGCTGGATGGGAGGGTCAGAGAGAAAGAGAGAGATGTTGAACTAAAAAAGTAACCCTGGAGAGAAATTGTGAAGAACTACACCGAGTGCTTTCATGTGCTTTGACTCGCTAAGGAAGTACAGTGGGCAC
The DNA here is from genome assembly GCF_025201925.1 of Gopherus flavomarginatus. Taxonomy (NCBI): domain Eukaryota; kingdom Metazoa; phylum Chordata; order Testudines; family Testudinidae; genus Gopherus; species Gopherus flavomarginatus. Next base: position 15,917,633 of record NC_066626.1, on the reverse strand, counting down.
ATGTTCAGAATGAACAGGTCATCGAGAATTTGGATCTTAGGCAGGCCATGCTGGGTTACATACAAAATGTTTTAGAAACTGTATGAAATATTAAAGAGACACTTCTTTTGTGTCTGTTTCAGTGATTAAGGAATCCAGGTGTTGAGTGGAGTCTTAAGCTTTTAGTTTAAGCTATATTAGTGCAGAGATGTACAGCATGCAGGAATTTCTGTCTCTCCCCATCTCTTGCAGGTAATACAGCCAAAAATTGCTCTGTGTAGACTAACCAAATGAGTGGCTCTTTGAAGACAGGCTCTGAGTAGAATCATAGATATATAGGGCTGGAAGGGACCTCAAGAGATCATCAAGTCCAGCCCCGTGCACTGTGGCAGGATGAATTAACCCTAGACCAACCTTGATAGGTGTTTGTCTAACTTATTTTTAAAAGCTTCCAATGATTGGGACTCTATGACTACCCTTGGAAGCCTCTTCCTGAGCTTAACTACCCTGATAGTTAGAAAGCTTTGCCTAATATCTAACCCAAATTTCTCTTGCTGCAGATTAAGCCCATTACTACTTCTCCTTCTTTCACTGGCCATCGAGAACAATCAATCACCATCCTCTTCATAACAGTCCTGAACATATTTTAAGAGTATGATCAGGTCCCCCCTCAGTCTATTTTTTTCCTCAAGACCAAACATGCCCAGGGTTTTTTTTTAAACATTCCCTTCTGTGTCAGGTTTTCTAAACCTTTTATTATTTTTGTTGCTCTCCTCTGGACTCTTTCCAATTTGTCCACAACTTTCCTAAACTGTAGTGCCCTGAATTGACAAAATACTGCAGCTGGGGCTTCACCAGTGCCAAGCAGAGTGGGACAATTACCTCCTCCGTCTTACATACAACACTCCTGTTAAAACACCCCAGAATGATACTAGCATTTTTTGCAGCTGCATCAGATTGGCAACTCTCATTCAATTTGTGATCCACCATAACACCCCAATACTTCCAGCAGTACTACCACCTGGACAATTATTCCCCATTTTGTTGTTGTGCACTTGATTTTTCCATCTTCAGTGAAGTACTTTGCACCTATCTTTATTGAATTTAATCTTGTTGAATTCAGACCAATTCTCCTGTGTGTCAAGGACATTTTGAATTTTAAACCCATCCTCCAAAGTGCTTGCAACCCCTCCCAACTTGGTGATATATGCAAATTTTATAACCACACTCTCTACTCCATTATCCAAGTCATTAATAAAAGGATTGACTAATACGAAACCCAGGACTGACCCCTGTGGGACCTCATTAGATACTCCCTACCGATTTGACAGCAAGCCATTGATAACTACTACTATCTGAATATGCCTTTCAACCTGAAGGGCAGGAAGACCCTGTTTGGAGTTCTTAGGTGCTATTTTTTTAATTTTAGGACTTTAATTCTCTAGAAGAGGTGGGACTTTAGCCCCTCAGCAAAGGCATATCCTTGAAGGGGCTGCTTAGGGATCTGGCACAAAAATCTGTCTGGGGATTGGTCCCGCTTTGAGCAGGGGGTTGGACTAAGCCTGATATTCTATGATTCTAACCACAGCATCTAGAGATCCCTGTGGTAGGGTGAGTAGTGCCATATTCAGCCACCAGGGGGTGCCATGAGATGTCACCTGTCACAGGCATCGCCCGGATTTTATTATATACCAATACATTGAAGATTCCTAAAAAGCTTGTATTAAAAACAATGGAAACTGAAGTCCTCCCCTTAGCCTGAGTATTCAAAGCATCTAAGCACATGCTTAAAATTAGAGGCCTAGCTGCACCAGAGAGGTGAAGCAGTGCCAGGGGCTATACACCTCTGCATTCTGTCTTGTCTTGGCAATGCTCTTAAGGGCTGACACGTAGCTCATTCCCCATGCAAATTCACACACAAAAAAAAACAAAAAAATCATTTGTTGTCCAGAATTGCTGGTACAGGTGATTTCTTGCTCAAGGACCAAAGGGAATATTTCCTCATTACCAGTGCAAATGAGTTTGTGCATCAGTTTAAACCAGAAATGTCCATGCTCCCATTTTAAAATCTCTTCAGTCTCCCTCCTCTGCTTATACAGGTTTTCAGTCATCCCACCAAGGAACAGAAAAGAATGCCACACGACTTAGGTGACCAATCATATCACAAATAAAGAAAGTCAATATTTCACATACAGTATTTGTCAAAACAATGTTGAATAAGCAACAAATTTGTGGGAAAAAAACCGCAAACAGAAAAAAGATAAATAGAATAAATGGTGTATAGTTCTCTCCAGAGCTGCTCCTTATCTCTTTCCTGATTAGTCCAGATTCCTCTTACATCTGAAGATCATCATCTAATTACACCATTAAATATTGTACTGTCTCAGTGATTTAAAGCTAATATTAAAGAACGCTGTAAGATTTAGGAATATTTCAATCCTTATTTCTATTTCCTCAAATGCATCAGTGACTGCATGCAAGATATTATTAATGATTAGTGCTATTCATTATTACAAAGCAAACTTGAATTGCCTATTTGGTCAATAAAACACATATATGCAAATAAAAGACAAACTAATGTTTAAGTTTTAAAATAATGATGGTCTTTAAGAAAGTAAATTCATCCCCAAATAACTGTCTTTCCTAAGCTGTTCCTTAGCTAAAATAATTCAATGAGTCAGCGCCCAGAGTGGCAATTAGAAACTGGCAAAAAGCTTGGCTGATGCAATAGCAGTACTTAGTAAATGAACCAGATAACTTCTATTATCAAGAAGGAAAACCTAGAAAGTGACAAGGTAGCGTGTTATTACACCACAAAAGGAATGTCAATATTTGCCAACAACAAGTTCCAGAGATTTACCATCACTACTTCCTATTCTAAGTACATGGGGCAGGGGAGGGGAATGATGCAGAATTTCATGTATCACTCTATGCAATTGTGGTTGACTTTTTAAATGGTAACCATTGTACGGGCCACATTTTCAGAACAGCTCAGCTCCCATTCAGGCACTAAAAGAAGTGGCTAGATTTAGATGCATAAATGAGAGCTGAGCTGAAAATCTGGGTAAGGAGTGTTTGAAAATCTGTTCCTGAGCTCTTTTGAAAATCTGCCTCCGTATGTTCACAAAAATATCGAAGTGCAAATCCATGTAGTTCTCCATCTGCATGGCTATTTCTCCAATAATTTTCAAAGAACTTAAACCATGATTCTGCATTAGGATCCACTAGTGAGAATGTGATACCGTAGAGGATTGGGATCCATGCCAGTAGATCCCAGTACAACATTAGGGCTCTTGTTTGGAAAACATTCCTAGGATACAGTGTGACTGGCCTCTTGATGACCTCCCCACTAGCAAGGTTAGGCTAAGTAGAAAATATATCATTGGACACTGTCAATTTTTACTTCTCTGCCACTTGCACAAGCACCATTCTATTTCCAATCCATCTGGTTGAGGAAAAAATGAAAACTCATTTTTTTAAACTGTGTAAACAATTCCAAATAAAGACAGATGGACTGGATCTAATTTAACAGTTGCTGAAGGTATAAAATGGTAGCAGGCTTGAGTATTTATTTAGGACTTTATCTTAGTGCAAAGGCCTAAATCCCAATCTTTTGTAAACACAGGCAAGTAGTCTTTTCCAAATGTTTGTTTATATATAGGATTCAAATTGCAGTGGTAAGCTTGGTCTCCTCATATTTATGTCCTCTGCTCTAGCACCTGTCAGTTACTGCCTTCTTGCCCTGCCCATGTCTCCAATGGCATGGCTGCCCTCTGAGAAGTAAATAGAAGGCAATCTGTCAAAGTGCCAGGGGTTGCCATTAAAAACAAATGGAGAAACTATACAACTACAGTCGAAGCACTCAGGAACCTCAGCCTAAACCTCACCAGCTTGAGATGCTGCTATTGTAGCTAATGGATTAGATGAAACACACTTACAAATCCTATTTTCATTAGAAGTTCTTAAATTCTTGGACCAAGTCCTGACTTTATACTTAACCTCACTGCTCTATACACAGGGTAAATGCTGCTGCACAAAAAACAATCAACCCCCTGGTAAAGTCACATGGTTCAAAAGGAGGAAAACCTTGCTCTTATCCGATATGTAAACCAAATCTGACAGCAGTGCCTTTAAAATCAGATGTGTCATTTAAAACAAAAAGTCACAAAGGCAAATAGCATCACACATTTATCAAAAAACAGTCACAGCAGAAACATTCGGAGCTTTTAAAAACATACATATATAATTATGTAGTCTTAACAGACAGATGGGGAAAAACCCACACTAACATTTTCTTTTCTTTCTAATCTGGGAAGATTAGATAACCTGGACATTTTTAACTGGAGGAACCTGTGCAGATAGCTTCTGCCCAAAAAGTTTTAAACTATAACAACAACAACAAAAAAAATCACATCAGTAAAGTGAACTCATCATCTTTCCATTTGTCCCAAAATAGTTCTTCAGGGAAAGGCCAGCCAAAAGAACCGTGGTGCTAAATGGGTTTTACCATGTTGTTAGAGTTACTTTCCTACATTATGCTTATCTACCACTTCAGTGCGAACAGACAACAGAACAAGAAATGCATCTGAGCCCTATCAGCTAATACAGAATACAATCGTATATAGAACTCATGCTTAACAGAAGTTCTCTTCTGCACCATGGACTCGATGTGTTAGTTTTAAAAGGCCAAGATAAGATTTGAGTTCCTTGCAGCACATCACGAAAGCTGGAGTCAATAAAGAATCAGCTTCTCCTTCTCTATCAGTAGCATATTGTTCTCTACTTTCAGTTCAGCATTCAAGAATTGGTGCCTCACATCTATGTCCAAGAGATATAGCACCAGATTGAATTCCACATTGATTCTCACTTTAGTTTTCACACAGTGCTGGATCAAAGCCCGGTAGTTATTTATTTACAAACAGAGCTTTGTGAGCAACACAGTAAAAAAGCTGATGCACACAGATACATTTAGCACAATTTGAGTCTAAGGAGGATTGCAGTCTCTTCAAAATGTCAGCTGAACAATACAGCCTGTGTAAAAAAATATAGATCTGCATTTGCCTGTATGTATAGGTGAATGCATTGGATGGATATTATGAGGTTTCTTGCCTTACAGGATTTTTATGGGCATTTTAATATCTGAAGCCCAGGATTCACTACTTGCAGCATTTAGCCTGGAATGTTTCTGATGCAAAGGCTATAGACTCTAGGTCAGTGTTTCTCAAAGAGGGGTTGCCGCTTGTGTAGGGAAAGCCCCTCACAGGTCGGGCTGTTTGTTTACCTGCCCAATCTGCAGGTCTGGCCGACCACAGCTCCTAGTGGCTGCAATTTGCCGCTGCTAGCCAATGGGAGCTGCTGGAAGTGGTGCGGGCCAAGGGACTTACTGGCTGCTGCTTCCAGCAGTTCCCATTGGCCTGCAGTGGCGAACCACGGCCACTGGGAGCCGCGATCGGCCGGACCTGCAGACAGCAGGTAAACAAATAGCCTGGCCTGCCAGGGGCTTTCCTTACACAAGTGGCGGCCCCACTTTGAGAAACACTGCTCTAGGTACAAGATTTTTGCTCAGTCAAATGATCTCAAAGCAATTCCTACAATTACTAGTTCTTAATCCCAGGTGTTCAAAGGTCTGACACAAAGCTTGGGGGGGATGATGAGTAATAAAAAGAACAGATCACTGCCAGAAGGATCCATATCACTTGATAAGCTGGGTGCAAGCAAGCAATTCAAGTTTTAATACAGCCAAATACAAAGTCTTACAACTAGGACAAAGAACACAGGGCATACCTATTAGAGAAGGGAGACTTTATTCTGGGAAGCAGTGACTCTGAAAAGGACTTGGAGATCATTGTGAATAATCAGCTGAAGATGAGCTCTCTGAGATGCTGTGGCCAAAAATGACAATGATATCCTGAGATGGTATAAACAGGGGATAGCAAGTCGGAGTAGGCAGGTTATATTACCTCTATATTTGGCACTGATGCAATTGTTACTGGAAAAATGTGTCCAGCTCTGGTGTCCACACTTTAAGAAGGATATTGATAAATTGGAGAGGGTTCAGAGAAGAACCACAAGAATGATTAAAGACTTGGAAAACATGCCTTATAGTGATTGAGCTCCTAGAGTTGATCTGTGTAGTTTAGCAAAGAGAAGGTTAAGGGGGGACTAGATTAGAATCTTTAAATACCTACGCCAGGCACAGAAATTTGATGATAGAGGATTCTTCAATCTAGCAGGCAAAAGTATAACAAGACACAATGTAAGGAAGTTGAAGCTAGACAAATTCAGATGAGAAATCAGGTGAAAATTGTTAACAGTAGTGATAATTGATCATTGCAACAACTTACCAAGGGTTGTGGTGGATCCTCAATCACTGGAAATGTTTAAAACAAGATTAGATGGTTTTCTAAAAGATTAATTAAAACATAAATTCATTCAGAAAAACCATAGATCTTGTGTTCTACACAGGAGATCAGACTAGATAATCACAATGGCCCATTCTGTATTTATAATCTATGAACATCTGACAGAGAGAGATCAACAACAACAAAAAAGCACCTTTTTCCTCACTGCAGGCCTCAAACTTCCTCAATAAGAAATTAAGATTGGCCTGCCCTGTTTGAAACCCCAGTAAATCCACGGACTGAGGCAATGTGGAGGAAGGTTATCTTCATCTCTGCTTCCCTCCATATAAAGCAAGGCACTTAAGTATGTGCCTAAAGTGAAACACGTGGGTACTCTCACGGATGTCACATACTTAACGTCAGGAGTGTCAATCAGGGACATAGTGGGTGTGATTATGGGATGATGATTAATTTCTTTAGAAAGCATATTGCCCCTATATATAAGATTGGGCAGTCAGAGAGAGGAACAATGAAAGGAAGCACACTTTGTCTTGTCAAGTGTGTGTTAACGGAAAATGGCATGATTGAGTGGCTGCCAGTTGGGAAGATTAGTTGCTCCACAGGGGTTTTGTCTTTGTAGTCTGAGGACACTTCTCCAGGGCTTCTTACCTGTCATCCAACAAACATGTACTTGTGCAACTTTCTTCTATAACAAGATGACAAGAGCTTGAGGAAGGATAATCATATTCACCACTCCAAGCCACTCATGTAAATTTTGCCATTTTTGCATGTCCAATCTTTAAATATCCATCCCTTACAGCATAATCTAAGTGATTAATAATAACTTAGTAACAACAGAGCAGACTTAGCCTTTAGGGGATCACTAGCACTGAACATTGGTGATAAAGTACCAATTAGTTGAGGTCCTAAGATTTTGATAAATTTACCCAGAGACCTGACATGCGTATATTGTTGTAGTAAGTTTTGAAGGTATTTTAACTGATGTGGGTGAATACCCACTTCTTCAGATGCATGTGGGTATTCCACATGCATCTGAAGAAGTGGGTATTCACTCACGAAAGCTTATGCTCCAAAACGTCTGTTAGTCTATAAGGTGCCACAGGATTCTTTGCTGCTTTTACAGATCCAGACTAACACAGCTACCCCTCTGATACTTAACTGATGTGTTAACTTTGTGGAAGTTTATGTTCCTTGTCTTTTGCTTTAATGGCCTGGATACTAGGTAAATTTTGTACTGCCATTGCAAGTTGGTTCGAGTGACGGAAGAAATAGAAGTGGGAATAAGAGTTATCACTATTTCATACCATGCTGCGATGCAAAAGAGTCTGACCATGTCCCTTTGAAACACAGGAAACAGCATGGAGAATTTCAGAAAAATATGATTGAATTTGTGACGCACGGGACAGAGTTGACATTTTTCAGTAATAAAAATACATATGGTTGAAGAACCCAGTTGAGAGCTTTATCAGAATCAAAACTAGCCCATCTTGCAAGTTTTCCTGGTAGAGGATGTTCAATATTCTTCTGATGTTATGGCTGGTTGACCTTTTATGATGAAGCCAGACTGGACTGTGCATATGAAAATAGGCAGAATTAAGGAAAGAGAGTAGGTTATAACTTTGGCAAGTGTATAATTCTCTCCATTAATCAAAAGCATACAGATATGTTTTGCACTCTGGAATTTTTTTTTCCAGGAGCACTATGATGAAGACAAGTCTCCACATTAGAATCTGTTCAGAGAGAACTGAAACAGCTGATTCATTCTATGAACCAGATGTTTTCAAAAGTACTTGTAAAATTCTAAGTTGAAGCCATATGGTACCCAGTGATTTGCCACTTGGAAGATCTAATATTGCATTCTCAATTTCCTTTGTTGATATTGCTGCTTCAAACTGTGTTTCTCTCCCTCAGAGACATAGGATATTAAGTTTCTCCAAGAAATGTTCCACTTGATCAGTAATGGAATATTCTGATGGAGAATTAAGTTTAAATAAAAATAAAAGAAGGCCCCTCTCTCACCCATTTGTCCCCACCCCTGTCCCCTAGTATCTCATGGCTGGTGTCATAGGTGAAAGATGGGAGGGCTGGAAATGAACCAGTATTTATTTCCCAGCTCAAATGTGTGGTGTAGGTGCTGGACTACGGTTGGTGGGGGTGTTCTTCCACTCCCTGGCTTGAAATGGTTTCCATCATATACAGGGTTCACATTTTTGGTTCAATGGTTCTCAGCACCCCCACTGTACAAACTCTTCCAGCATCTCTGGTGCTGTTGCACTTAAGATATGGGCATTTGTGCTCTTGAAATCACTAAGTTGGGAATCAACATCTGAACTTCCTCTAGCTACAATTTAATGTCTGGAGAGTTATTTTAATATAACCTGCATTTAGGCCATTTTGCACTATGCTCCAGCAACCAAGAGTCAGCTTTACCATCCACTGGTGGATTTTCCTTTGCTGGGGAATCCTTGTGTGGCACAGAGCTACTGTATCATTTCTAACCTACTGTATCATTTCTAGCCCACTATCTTCCCTGGTGCAACCACAGGGTCAGAGCCCAAGGAAAGGGGCATCCCTGCACTCCAGCGATCCTCACTACCAGAATAACCCCTTGGGGACCATTAGCATACAGTCCTATTGGCAGCAGCTCTCACGTCCCAGGACCTTCATGGCCCCAGGTTCTTATCTGTGCTGAAGTCTTGTCACTATTTTTCCCCCGATGGAGAATCACAATTAAGTCAGTGGAGATACACTGATTTACACTAGTTGAGGATCTGACCCTATGGATTCTCTTTTGACCTTTAAACATGTATTTCTGCCCTGAATGTACTCAGCCTTCTCTGTATTAGCTCATAGCCACAAGTCAAAGAAGGCCCAGTAATGGTGATAACCACAACTGCTATTTGGATACAGTTAAATTAAAACATTTGCTCAGTTATCACGCACAGTGTCTATCCTGAGCAGCTTGGAAATTTGATCCGATTCAGAACATGGTTAGACCACACCATCAGGAACGTTTAACCACAATTCTATTTACTTTTATTTGAATTAATACGCCGTGCTGGGGACTATGCTTTTTATTTCTGTTTTTTTCCACAATTTAACAGACAATCTGAAATAAGTGTTGAACTAATGGTTCATAAAAATGCTGCTTCTCTAGAATAATTTAACTGCTCATCTTGAATGAACAGAAAGAGTTGCATGTTCAAACATACAGGGATCTGCATGATCTTGGTTTCACTGAAAAATAATTTGAAGATGGAAAATAAATAGCTTAGTTCATCCTCTCTGTCCCAAAGCCTTAGTATGAACATTCTTAACAATACAGTCCCACAATGTTTTCTCCGGGTTAATTTTAAATAAATCAAGAAACAGAACTTTTGCTACTCCTCTTGGGAGAGTATACCACAGTCTAATAGACTTTATTGTTGGTAAATTTCTGCGGAGGGTCAATTTCATTCCATTACTCTTAGTTATTTTTCATTTCAGCTGCCTACTTTCATGTTTTTGAATTTAAGGTAAGGAACAGGCTGTGAATTTACTATGTACCATATCTATAGTCATGCAAAATATCTGATGCTATGCAACACAAACACTTAACACTGGAACACATTTGAATTGACAGAGGCTTTGCGAACATGTAGCATTTTGTAAAATTCGTCCACATCAGTGTAATCTAAAACCTGATTCCACTGCAGTCTCTTATATTGAAGCAAAACAAAGACTGTGCCAGGACTGGGAGAAGTTTTGTCCATTTATTGGGAAAGTGCTGTTGTTCCCACTTGAAGGCATGTTGCTTCAGAACAGCTTCGGTTTCAGATATGATGACGTGGTGTCACAAATAAACCTGTGCAAAGATTGCACTGGGTAAATGATCAGAAATGCCTATGTTTAGCCCTTCAGAATGTTTCATTTTTAACAGGCCCACAGGAAAACTAGAGTAAACGTTGCACTGCCCGCTTTCAGGCTGCCACCAAGTTTAAGAAGAGTAAGGCGAAATCCAGGTGAACTCCTTCATTGATGCCACTGGTAGAAAGACTGAGCACATTTTCAGAGTCTTTGCCTTTGAGAGAGGATAAAAGTTGATGAACAACCTTCACAAATGTGATGTGTGTTGTGCTTAAACATAGCATCCCCTAGGAAAGGACTTGTTTTCGCCAGCACAGCCTCAAGCCTGAGGAATCTGCTGAAGCGTTTGTTAGAAGCCTGTAGACATTAGCAGACCATAGCAACTTTGAAGCAAGTAAGAGTGAGCACATTTGAGACAGACTTATTAGCATTTCTAATTATTTATCAGAGTAGTTGCAATTAAAATTAGCTCTGGCAAGACACTCAGAAATGATCTTTCAAGGTAACCAGTCATGGGGCTGAAAAAAAAAAGTTTTTAATGAAGTCACAAAAAATTTGCAGCTCCTAAACCTAGAAAATTGTAGAGGCAAAGCAAGCATGCCCAGGCAAATCAAACAAGAGGTCAGAAAAGCAGTAGGTGGTACACAAAGTGTAATCATGGCTGCATATCTGAGGCCTAGTGATTAGCCAGGAACACAAAGGGCTAGTTAAATCATCTGCTTCAGTGGAACTACATTGATTTACACCTCGGAGAAACTGGGCCTAAAGTGAGGAAAAGGCCCAATACATAGTGCGTAGTACAAAAGGGATGGAAAAGGTAACCACTGCGGATGAACAAGATGCAGCATTCTTTCTGGACGTAGCCACTTGTGACGAAAACAGCGATGAGCTAGAGAGGGTGAATTTGCCCATTTATAGAAGACAGGTCAGTTTTAAAATAAACCCAGGTGCAGGTATAACGTCTCTGAACAACAATCCTCAGCAACAGCCTGAGCATAAATCCACAAACAGGACTATCATTTTGTTCTGTTTGTTCGGTGCCTAGCAGAGTAGGGTTCTGATCCATGACTAGGGCTCCTATGTTGCAATACACAGTACAATTCTAATTAATTATTAGTAGTATATTCTGGGTAATCCATCGGAACAATTGCATTGCGAAGGGATGCTCACAGAGGAGATCACAAACAAACATCTGAGTCAAAAAAGCACATGACAGATGGGGCAAAAGATGACCAGACTGCTGTGTGTTCTGCAATGTGATACATACATAGCGCAGAAGAGGTTTATACGAGTGTTATGGTAGTTGTGGGTGAAGACAAAGCCCTAGGAAAGGACATTGCCTTTTAATACTTACATAGTCCAGAATCCTGAATCAATTATTGCCCAAAATTGAGATTGACAGGACAGAAAAACTGCAGATGATGCAGCAGTTGTGTGTGCTAATGTTTTCTATGCCCATTTCCTATTCCCTATAAAGCCCAATTAGAATATCCAAATGAGAGAGAGATTTTCTCCTCTTAATACCTAACTCTTCCATAGCACTAAGTAGAACATATTCAGAAACTGATCCACAGTGGAAAGAGATACTATATGTTTTTCCATGATTATGAGATATAGGGTCTGACCCAGTATGCAGAAAAGTCAAAGCTCCCATTAACTTCAGTGGTCCAAGATCAGGCTCATAATCCCTAAGTAAGAGATGCATATGTTCTCCCATTACTAGACACGTCAAGCAGGCTTTTAGCAGATGCTGCCATGTGCAGAGTGCCAGATTCACTATATGTATGACCTTGTTTAACCATTATTATCTCCAACACTTACTCCTTAGCTTTAGCAAGCTTAGCTGAAAATCTCTGATGTTAAAGGACAGAAGTGGTGCAGTTAGCAGACAAATGCATGAATGGTATTTTGATTTAGGACTAGATCCTCAGCCGGTGTAAACTGAGGTAGCTTCACTTAAGTAAATGGAGCTTCCTTGGTTTGATACCAGTTATGTATCTGGCTCCTAGGCTCCTATAGAGGGGGGACATGGGAAAACGGCTTAGGAACAGAGCTATGAGGACAGAAGTTCCATTTTGCAAAGGATTTCAAGATTTCAAAATCTGACTTCATTGCATATTGGAGTGAAAACCAAAAAATGTTCAAGTTCTCTGTGCAGGAAAATTCCAGAAACATTTCTATGTTGGCTCAAAGGGAACATTTCATCTGTTTGATTTTGACTTTTGAAGGGTTTGTATGTCGTAACATGTAACAGAAGTATTACAATATAGAATATACTACCAAATTTAAAAAAAAGATGAAATGAAAATTCAATTAAAAATGAAAAACTGAAATGTTTCAATCCAAAAGAGGACACTGACATTGTTGGAAGTTTACTGGGGGGGTTGGAAGTTTACTGCTGAAATCAACCTGATCTCACAAAGCATTTCAATTTCATCATAACTGCATATTCCAACGTTTCTCTGGCCAGCTCTACTTAGTACGTCCAGTGTATTACATAGGCCACATTACTAGAGCTGAGCAAATAAAAACATGTAGCTCAGTCAAAGGAGCCATCTCTTCCTGGGCATCTGAGAGCACGCTCTGAGACTTAGGCCTGGTCTACACTACGCGTTTACACTGAATTTAGCAGCGTTAAACCGATTTAACTCTGCACCCGTCCACACAACAAGGCCCTTTATATTGATATAAAGGGCTCTTTAAATCGGTTTCTGTACTCCTCCCCGACGAGAGGAGTAGCGCTGAAATCGGTATTGCCATATCGGATTAGGGTTTGTGTGGCCGCAAATTGACGGTATCCCACAGTGCACCATTGTGACCGCATCTGAACTCGGATGCACTGGCCAGGTAGACAAGAAAAGCCTCATGAACTTTTGAATTTCATTTCCTGTTTGCACAGCGTGGAACTCTGATCAGCACGGGTGGCAATGCAGTCCCAAATCCAAAAAGAGCTCCAGCATGGACCATACGGGAGATACTGGATCTGATTGCTGTATGGGGAGACAAATCTGTTCTATCAGAGCTCCGTTACAGAAGACGAAATGACAAAGCATTTGAAAAAAATCTCCAGGCTATCATAGACAGAGGCCACAGCACAGTGCTGCGTGACAAGCATAACGGAAAGCCAAAGAATCAAATGGACAGTCATAGGGCAGGGGAGACTGAGGACTTGAGCTATCCCAGAGTTCCTGCAGTCTCTGAAAAGTATTTGCATTCTTGGCTGAGCTCCCAATGCCAGAAGGTTCGAAATCATTGTCGCCAGTAGTTCAGGGAATATGTCATCAATTTACGCCCCCCCCCTCAAAGAAAAGGGAAAAAAATCGTTTCTCGCCACTTTTCTATGTCACCGTATGTCTACTGGATGCTGCTGGTAGACGGGGTGCTGCAGCGCTAAACAGCAGCATCCCCTCCCCTCCCTTCCCCAGTGGCAGATGGTACAGTACAAAATGACTGATAGCCATCCTCCTCACCATCCCGTGAGTGCTCCTGGCTGGCCTCAGGTGAGGTCGGCCGGGGGCACCTGGGTAAAAACAGGAATGACTCCCTGTCATTCCTGGCAGATGGTACAAAATGCTGGGTAATCGTCCTCATCATAGCAGCTACAGCCTGTGCTCCACCAGCATCCCCCTCCCCCCATTTGTATCTAAAGAAAAGATTCTGTACTCCCTGGACTATCATAGCAGTGGGAGGCTGCGCTCCTCTCCCCCCCACTCTTTAATGTCCTGCCTGGACTATCACAGCAGCTGGAGGCTGCCTCCTCCTCACTTTATCTCGCTAAAAAGTCAGTGTTTGTAATTCCTGCATTCTTTATTACTTCATCGCACAAATGGGGGGACACTGCCACGGTACCCGAGGAGGGGTGTGGGAGGAGGGAAGCAACAGGTGAGGTTGTTGCAGGGGCACCCCCTAGAATGGCATGCAGCTCATCATTTCTGCGGGATCTCTGGGGCTCTGACCCGGAGCAGCTGTGCTCTCTGTCTTTCTAGTAGACTTGTCTCATATTCTAGGCAGGACTGACTCTATTTTTAGACAAAACATAAAGAAGGGAATGATCCACGGAGTCATTCCCATTTTTGTCCATGTGCCCCCGGCCAACCTCAGCGAGGCCAGCCAGGAGCACCCATGACAGCAGCAGATGGTACAAAATGCTTGATAACTGTCATCACCAATTCCCAATTGCAAACGGTACAAAATGATTGAAAACAGTCATCTCATCGCCAAATTACAGTGGCAGACAGTGCAATAAGGATGGTAACCATCTCTGCTACCTTGCAAAGGCAAATGAATGCTGCTGCGTAGCACTGCAGCACCACCTCTGTCAGCGGCATCCAGTACACATACGATGACAGTGACAAAAGGCAAAACAGGCTCCATGGTTGCCATGCTATGGCATCTGCCAGGGCAATCCAGGGAAAAAGGGCGCAAAATGATTGTCTGCCGTTGCTTTCACGGAGGAAGGATTGAGTGACAACATTTACCCAGAATCACCCGCGACACTGTTTTTGCACCATCATGCATTGGGATCTCAACCCAGAATTCAAATGGGTGGGGGAGACTGCGGGAACTATGGGATAGCTACTGGATAGCTACCCACAGTGCAACGCTCCGGAAATCGACGCTAGCCTCGGTACATGGATGCACACTGCTGAATTATTGTGCTTTGTGTGGCCGCATGCACTCGACTTTATACAATCTGCTTTACAAAACCGGTTTATGTAACATCGGAATAATCCTGTAGTGTACACATACCCTTAAACTGAAAAAGGAGACAACTGAAAAGCTGTCCTCTCTAAGACATGTTACTAGGGTGACCAGACAGCAAGTGTGAAAAATCGGGACAGGGAGTGGGGTAGGGGAATTAGGAGCCTATAAAAGAAAAAGACCCAAAAATCAGGACTGTCCCTATAAAATCGGGACATCTGGTCACCCTGCATGTTACTGTAAAGCAAGTCTTAGATATATGATGAATTAGGGAAGTATTTACCCACCCTGTTTGCTTTAATATTAGTTCCCAAAGTGTCATGAAAAAAACTGAAATGAAGTGTATGAAATCTGAAATAAACTCATTAGAAATTTGTCACACATTTAGAGCCAGCTATCATTAAAGCCATGCCTCAAAACATGAGATTTTTCAATGCAAAAAAAAAAAATTATTTCATGGAGTCTAAAAATGTGCTTCCCACTGGGGGGAGAGAGGGGTTGGAGGAAGGGGGAACTCCTTTCAGCCTGAAAGAAGAAATAGAGACAAGAAAACATGGTGATCATTACGACATTAGCAAGTGCAGAAAAATAAGCAAAGATTACTTTATGGAATCCTAAATTAAGAGTTATCCCGAGAGTGCTGTCTGCGGACATTGCCAGGTTAGTTGTGGATGCATATAAAGAAAAAGCATCTGTGATACCATCCCCTTTGCCCAACAACTCTTGAAAGAGTTTGCATCGGCTTGTCTGATTAAGACAGACACAAATATTTCATTGCAAATGTTTATTTTTCAAGAAACTCCATTTACATATTTTCCTGAAATCGCCAATCTCAGCGTCTTTGGCAAGCTTAAGAATACATTTGTTTATCATTGGTGTGATTCCAGATAAACTAGTCTAGGAAATGCCAAGTTGGAGGAGGAGTAAACACAGAAACTTTCACTAGTTGTGAAAAGGAAAAACAAATGTTTTGCCAAGATCCTATGAAGTGAAAAGAGAAAAGAACTGTAAGGAGAAATCTCAGACAGTTGCAGATTGTTCCTCAAGGGAACGCTGAAAATTATTGTGAAGGAGAGAATGAAGACTCAGGACAAGAAGCTAATATCAATTCTCTAACCAAAACAATGATTGAGTTGGTCGTTGCAGTATTAACGCCCAATACAAATGAGTCTGAACACCTCCTCTTCAGCCCCTCCTCAATGTGAAACCGTCAAGCAGAAGGATTACTGGAAAATCTAAACAACACAGGGATGACTACATTACTTAGCTAGCCCTGCAGACAACAGGAAAAACGAATCCCTCAAGTATCAGAGGGATAGCTGTGTTGGTCTGGATCATGCATTCGACGAAGTGGGTATTCACCCACAAAAGCTCATGCTCCAAAATGTCTGTTAGTCTACATAATCCTTCAAATAGACGTCAAATCACATGGCAGTTTTCCCAGCATCTTTAGCGTTACTTTACTATGTTAAGGACAGTGCAGTGGATCAGAATCAAAGTAGTTAAACTATTTATTACAAATAATATTTATCATGAATTTAGCCCGTTGGTGGCTGGTGAATTGCTCCCAATCACTCCTGATTTTATTTTCCAGATGTATTTACTATTTGTACACATTGATTGAATTATTCAGATGAATATTTGCAAATGCTTTACTTATCTAGTCCCTAAGGGGTCTGATCTAAAGCTCACTGAAAAGGCCCTCATTGATTTCACTGTGCTTTGGATCAGGCCCTGGTTATTGTCATCATGCACATGGTCCCGGAACTGAAATGTGAATAGTTTCTGCTCCCTGATTGGATAATTGAAACTTTTTTGTGCCAGGAGATTAATGAGTAATACACTTCCACGGTGGGCTGTTTGGATGAATGATCACTTTCCCTAAAATTCATGAAACTTTCAGGACTCATTAACAGTTCTTTGGACACCAAGGAACGGGCTGAATATGAATGAACAACAGAAATAAGGCCACATGAAAGACTGAACCAAACTCAGTGCTTTCATTTGCAAAAATATTTGCAAAACAGAGACGGGGGGTGGGGTGATAGGAGGCATTGCTGGTTGGTTTGTTTTTTATTTATTACTATTCCACAAGCTCCAGCTCAGATCAGTCTTTGTCTTTAAAAGAAGTAGGGCACCCGCCAGATGTTGCCAGCAGCACCACACTTGGAAAATATAGGTGCATTTACCTGGCATTCTTCTGTTCGTCTATTAAACTAGAAGCCACCTGGAATCTTTCATAGCTGCTGACCCAGCTGCTTGAGTTGTCAAAATGAGACATTTTTAGCAAGGTCATTTGGATGATGGCTCTAAATGAGAGAAGGTTGTGTCCCATGTTGTTGTCCCCACTGCAGCTCTCTGTTACCTTCCCTCACCTTCAAACCTTCCCCACTACCTGTCTGCTACTGGCAATCTTTTATTTCCTGTGCATGCCTGGTGGAGAGAGGTATGTCTGACACTGTGTTATGAGAGCAGAGAGGGAACATGATCCAGAATGGAAGATAGCCCAGTAGCTAGAGTAGCCTGGGACTGATTCAATTCCTTGCTCTGCCACAGACTTCCTATGTGACCTGGGACAAGTCACTTAGTAGCGCTGTGCCTCAATTTCCCCATCTGCAGAAGGGCTTCCCTACCTCACCATGGTGTTGGGAGGATTAAACATATTAAAGATTGTGAGATGCTCTGACACTACCGCGAAGGGGGCATTTCAAAGTATGGATGGATGGAGAGAGAGAACAGACAAGCAACATGTGCAGCAGCAGAGAAACAGAGAACCACTTCCCAGTTCTGTAAGTCACTCACAGAACATGTCCTGGTTCTCTCTAAAAACAAGAGAACCCAGAACTTTATGACATTAACTTAATCCCACATCATAAACTGCCCTTTTACATCCTGGGTGAAGGCAGATAGTGCCACATGCTACCGGTAACATGGGAAAGAATACCAGACAGCAGAGGGAACAGCAAATTCTCTCCCACTCTCTCTTACCCGCTTTGTTGAGCACTTTGAGATAACTGTAACAACCCGGTATTTACAGTCATTATTATTTTGTGGCTGTACCACAAAGTGGTTCTGGAGGAGATTTGTCATCTTCATTTTAGCAAATTCGTCAGCGTTTAGGGTCATAGCATTCTGGAGTCAGAGATTCAGCAAAGAGATGTGGAAATGCTCCCACTTCTTATGGGAACAGAGGTTTTGCACCAAGACAGCAGCACTGGGTGGCTTTAGTAACACAACAGCTACGTCATTGGATTAACGAGTGACATGCATGTTATCTGCCTCCCCCTTAGCACTCATGCTTAGTTTAGTCCTCTAAGAAGGACTAAACTAAGAAGTTTGTTTATTCACTCTAAGAAGTTTGTTTATTCATTCTTAGATAAATTCATGTTATTTAAGAAGGGAATGTGACTGCCTTGTGTTATAATGTTCCAATCAAATACAAACTATAGTTACAGGGGAATTGCAATCCACTGGTTGTTCGATGTATTAGTTGTGTGTCAATGGTGGATAAAGAGCATATTGATATGTCCATTGTTAAGTGTCAGAAGCTATGCTTATATTTTCTTTTCAGTATATTAATGTCCAAATTGTAACAATTAAAGATGAAAAACAGTGGTCATCCTTAAGTGAAATGTTATCAACACTTACATATGAGTTTGTTATTCCCCTGTATTGAAATGAGAAACTAATCTCTCTGGTGCCATTCAAATATCTCTTGCCGTTTCAACTGCATGCAATATTCTTTTTTATCTCCTGCCACTAATAGTTATCCAGTGTTTCTGCACATTGCTTCTCAGCTACTGTCTTCCACCCCCAGAACTGGCTGCATTCAGTCAATGTAGAAATTGTATAGAACTTGGACGTTTTTTTTTTTTTAAGATGAAAGGAAATATAGAAATGCAAAATATTATTTCCACTAGTGCTAGCTGAAGAAAATATGCAAGAAAGTTTAGTTATATATGTTTATTATATGAAATTTATTTCATATAATCAGATTTCATACCAGCTTTTACAAAAAATGTGTTTACACTTAAGTCTTTCAGTAGTTGAAAGCTTAAAGTGTGGGTGAGGGCTGTGTGTGTGTGTGTGTGTGTGTGGTTTTGGTTTTGGTTTTGGTTTTCTTCAGTATTCCACCTTCCGCGGTTCAGTCCAAAAATAAATAAAGAAGTTCCTCTTGGGACTTTCAGGACTTTTTCTTCTTTAATCAAAGACAATATTTTGTAGTGTCCCTGGGGAACAGAGATTGAAATTAATGTTTGGGGTCCCCCCCGGTCAAGGTAGAAATGAACCGATGCTTTTAACAGTGTACATTTAAAGATGCTGTTTTTTTCTTTCCATACTTTAAAAAAAAATTAACTCCTGTACTGGTATAATCCCCAAAGACAAACATAGTTAAGTTAGCAAATATTGGTTATCATGCTAAGAGATAATTTAGAAGTACATGAGTGACATACAGATATGCGGAGGAAGAACCTTTACATAAGAAACAAAGATTGCTCCTATTATATGCATATTACTTATAATGTAATTGACTTGTCAACCTATAATTTACTTTCTTTTAAGTGTTTTGGTTCCTTTCATTTTACTGCTGTGTATATGAAGCCCTTTGTTACTTTTACAGAAAATCAGGGGTTGTTAAAAAAAAAATCGAAACTGAAAAGCACAAAACATCATGACATTTTCTGTTAAAAGAAAATCTATGTGCTGTAACCCAGTGCTGTAAATCAGAAATTTATCATCAATATCTGGTATGGGGTTTCATGAGTTTGATTAATGTTACACTGTTAGTATTTACCAGGATTATTGCACAGCAGAAAGCAGCTCTCTGACTTAAATGACAGATGACATATCAAATTTGGAGATCCGCTAATTTTGTCACCACCTGTGTGTGCAGCACTCCTACTTCCTCTCCACGCTCTTGAAAGTACAGTGAGAGCATGCTCAGTAAACCACCCATAGGAGTGTGTCCAGCATGCTTTCCTCTCTGTGGATGAGTAGTGGATCGGATCGTGATGGTGGGGTTTGCAGGGCCGTAACTTTTTCTTGTCCCCTTCTCCATCACTTCTGAAGGTGCCACTCAGGAGATCAAGGTGATTGCAATTGTATCTCGCCATCTGCTGGACCTGTGTCACCAATCCACTCTAATAGCTGGGACAGAGAAGATGATGGTAAAAAGACTAAACTAATCAAGCACTATGTAGTGCCATTAAATTGAAGTTATGCCTGCATCGTAGACCCACTATAGTGTACACATGGCCAAATTCACAGAACGACCTGCCTACTAGAGGACAGCAACACTCCAAGGAACAAATATTAGATGCTCGTTCGTCTGTGTCATTTCTGCCTTAACCTACTTATCTGCAACATTTTCAGACTATAGAACTTCATAAAACCTACATTCAGTGGCTTCCTGTACTTAGTTGCCTTAATTTATACTGTTGACACATAAGACTTGTCATTATACCGGGAGATTTAGCTATTGTGAAAACTGGCCCCCTCTATTCTTAGACTGGATCTTTTTTTCTTTCACTTCTTTACCCTGGCCAATTGTAAATGGATGTGCATCTTCAACGTCTGCACAGAATGACCCTACGTGTTTAACCTCTATCGTCACTGTGACAGACAGCACTGACCTCAACAAAATTGGGTTGAGCAACTGCATTTGCGTGTATCCAGTGAAACTCAGAAGAGATCATAGAATCATAGAATATCAGGGTTGAAGGGACCTCAGGAGGTCATCTAGTCCAACCCCCTGCTCAAAGCAGGACCAATTCCCAACTAAATCATCCCAGCCAGGGCTCTGTCAAGCCTGACCTTAAAAACCTCTAAGGAAGGAGATTCCACTACCTTCCTAGGTAACTCGTTCCAGTGCTTCACCACTCTGAGTGAAAAAGTTTTTCCTAATATCCAACCTAAACCTCCCCCATTGCAACTTGAGACCATTACTCCTTGTTCTGTCATCAGTCTGACAACAGTCTAGATCCAAAATGTGGTCCTTATACAACAGAAATTCAGATGTTTGCCTTTATCTGCAAGAGATGTCATGTCCCAGGAGCTATAAAAGCCTAACTCTAATAAAAAGCTATAGCACAACAGAATACAGGACACACAGTTAAAGGTAAGTCAGATAAAAGTAAACAGTGGACAGACACAAGGCATGAGAGTAAGGCGCCAGAATTCCAAGGTAGCTCTTTTGTAAGTGTTGTAACCCTGGAATAAAGGAATCATCTAAATTTGGTGATCTATTTGAGATTGCAGAAGGTGGCCGCCTTCCTAGAGTGCTGGATCTCTATGTGCTGGAGCGCTAAAGGAAGGGAATGTATTTTATTTTATTTCATTTCAGGAACTCAGTATTGGAAAATATGATTCATCTTCAAGAGCAGCAAGCTCACTCCACAAGAGATGGAACTCTAAGGGCCTAGAGCTGTAGATTCTTTAAATTATCTTAAATTCTTCACACGCAGAATGGTACTGTAACATTAGAATCTACATGCCAGTATGGATCAGAGTAAGCACTGCTGCAAATGAATTAATGTTCTGGCTGCTTTACTGTAGTTATGTGGTTTGCCGTGCTATGCAAATTTAACACTAGAAACACATGGGCAGGTGTTACGAGCGTTTTCAAATGTGAACGATGGATTAAGGTTCTCAAAACCAGGTCTTTGGGTTTGCTTAATTCACACATATTTATGACTCTGGTGTCTGTATGAGCAATCTGAAGTAGTTATTATGGAAATGCTTCCTCCTTATACACAGAAGCACTGCCCATAATGTTCACTGTGACTTTTCCTCTCATGGTTGCTATGACACAACTTGTACTAGGTCCTTCTATAGCACTATGATTCTTGCTATCTGGGTTTACCTTGACAAGGAAAGGTGGCTGAGTTTAGGTAGGTTTATCTAAAACATGCTAGCTAAGCATGAGCTAAACTCAACCATTTTCCTAGTGTAATAGTGTAACCTTGACTTTATATAGTCATGTTACAGCTTAAGCGCCTGCTTAACCAGCTCAAATTAAGGCCAAAGTGCTACCCCACATCTACACTATGTATGTTGGACATCACTAGCATGTGTTAGTTAAACCTGACCTTGTTGCAGCCCTAAAGCCTATGCTCAAACACGGCATCTGTTTGGCCAATTGTCGGTCAAAAGGTCACATTGGTACCGCGTGCTATATTATAGTGCCGTGTGCATTTTCCCGCTCTTTTTGCCTGGTCACCTAGGGGTCAGGCTAGTGCCTTTTCCAAAAATACCAGCATGCCGTGTGCATAAGGGTAGTGTGCCATGTGCAGATCCTGTTTACGTGGAGGGCTCCAGCTCGGAACCTGGAAGGCGAAGGAGCTAGGGACCAATGAGATGCTGACACGAGTAAGAGCCTTCAAATAAAACCATGTCTCGCGCCAAAATCTGCAGGAGTACCCATGTTAGCTGGAAGGCCTGATCACCCTTTCAGCCAGAAGGGTCTCCTGCGGATTTAGCCGGCTTGGGTCGTGTCATTACGGATTATTTCCCGCCAATTTGTCATGCCGTTGGTGTCTGTAGTGCTGGCCAACTGCGCCTGGAGTGTGGTATATGCATTCTAACTGCTGTAAATACTCTGTCTGCTTAGCTTCTTCCTTTTTCCCTTCTTTTACTTGGTACCAAGTTATGTATATAGTATATGAAAGTTAAATTGTTGTATTGATTGCTATTGTGGTTAATTGTTGTACTTTACAATATTTGGTTAATGTATATAGTTTACTCAGTTTGTTGTATCTGCTCTAATTTCTGATGAGCAGTTAATCACAGATCATTTGGTTTCCTGTTGTTCGTTGTAAATAGATTGTTTCAAGTTGTGTAAATATTCTCGTTCTAATAGTATTGTTAGTTGGTAAAAGCGCTCCTCCCCAGCCCAAGTTGCAACTTATCCTCCATCAATAAACGGCCACGTGGTTTTGAACTTTCAATCTGTCACGTTTTGATTTTCCTCACTCGATCAAAAACTTACTCGAATCTGCATTGGTCTTGGACAGACCTAGGCTCAGCTACTTTTTCTAATCAAGACAAATGCATCTGTGGCCACATGCATTACTAATTTGGGAACTATTAAGTCAATCAAACCACACTTGGTACTTCAGCTAGGACAAGCTGCACTGTGAGAGTTCAGACATACTGATTCCAAATGGCATTCGGTTAACACGTTCCTTTTTCTAGCCCTGATTACAGTGTATCTATAATTTCTCTTAAGCAGCTGAGAGAAGATTTGCTATATATGCCCTGTTTCCTACCTTCTTACATGGTTGCAGAAGACCGAACATCTCAAAGGGATTTCATATTGGAAATTAATTGCTCATTTCAGCAAGGCAGTGTATTACAAAATTTGAGCTTTTATTTTCTTGCAGTGCGTAAATATATATATTTTCCCTGAACTGAGAGATACTGCTATTTGTTGTACTAAATAGATTGTTCTAACAGAGGATGTGATGTGATGTTTTGTGCTTTTCAGACTAGCAGTTCAGATAGTTCGTAATTATAACAGCCCCTGATTTTCCACTGAAGCATCCAAGAGCTTACTATATACAGTAGCAAAATGTCCATACAATGAAATAACATCTGTGCCCTCTTGACATTGCTGGAAAGAAAGCTCAACACTTAAACCTTTATAGGAGGTCTCTTGCTTTGAAATCCTGGCACAGATGCTTCTGGAGACAGCAGGCAGTACTTACAAGTTGACTGCGTCCTTTAACACATATGGTGAAGTTTAAAAAAAGGCTCCCTTCCAGACCATTAAAATCCTTAATACCTGAATGGATTTTCCCCTTAATATTATATGATGGTCATTGCAGGTTGACACCTATGCTTAGATTTTCATCTATGTCCCACAAACTGTATGTATCCAAAATGTATCCACAAACATCTTATTTTCCTTGGAGCTAGCAAATGCTTTATTCTAATGTCAAGTAGCAGATGACTTTTTACATCTCTAAGGAATTATTTTTTAATTTATAAAATCCTTGAAAAGTTTTATTCATACAATGTCCAAGATTCTTGTCAATTTTACCATATGCCTTGGGCAAATCCTAAGTGAAAAAACACAAATTCTACCACCCTCAGAGTAACTCTGATTTTGAACATATGCCTCTCCATGACCATATATCGTCTTCAGAAATAACATCAGGAGAGCTCCGAGCAGACATTCTCAGGGAGTCTGCTGACACCAAGAGGGCAGGAGGACTGACAAAAAATGCAACAGATCCAGCATAGAGAACTAGGCCACAATAATTTTAAACAGATATAAACATTAGGAAGGCTGGATCTGAAACACACTGAAATCCTTGAGTGTCTTTCCAATGAATTCAGTGGCCTTGGATCAGGCCCACAGTGCATGGCACTGCCCGTCCCTAATGCAGGTTCGGTGAATTTTTTAATTGAGAGAGGAAAATTAACACCAGACAAATGTAAACTTCAAAACACCACATGGCCATTTATTAACAGGGAGAAAATCACAACTTGGGCTGGGGAGGAGCACGTTTATCAACTAACAGTACTATTGGAACAAGAAACCTTACACAACCTGAAGCAATCTATTTACATTTATCAACAAGGAACCAAATGATTCAAAATTAACTGCTCTTTAGAAAAAGGTAAACGAATACACCAAATAAAATAAACTGTGTGCACACTAACCAAGTACTACTATTAAATACACCAATTAACTTCAATAGCAGTTATTACAACAACTCAGTTCTCATATACTATATATACACAATTTACATCAAATAACAATATATGCAGTTCTGTACCAAGTAAGAGAGGGGAAAAGAGAAGAGGCTAAGCAAAGCACAGAAAAGACAATTAGAAAGCAAGCACCGTATTCCAGGCGCAGCTGACCAGCAGAACATACACCAGAAGCATACCGAAAAAGCAATAAAATGACACGTCCCGAGCCGGCTATATCCGGAGAAGACCCCTGGCCGAAGGGTTGATCAGGTCCTTCAGTCAGTACGTGGATACTCCTGCAGATCCTGGCACGAGGCATGGTTTTATTCAAAGGCCCTTTTTACACTTGTCAGGATCTGATTGGTCCCTAGCTCCTACGTCCTCCAAGTTCCGAGCTGGCGCCCTCTATGCAGATAGGATTTGCACACGGCACACTAGAAGCTGCACCCAGCACACTAGCATGGTTTTGCACACAACCCTAATCTGACCGTTTCAACTGAACTATGATTGGTCAGATTGGGCCCCTTTGCCCACGGCACGCTGGTGTTATGCACCCAGCACTAACCTGACCCCTGGGGTACCAGGCAGAAAAGCAAGAGACTGCCTGACCCCTAGGTGACCAGGAAAAAGAGCGGGAAAATGCACATGGCACTCTAATGTTGCACACCGCACTACGGTGTTGCACACAGCACCAGTGTGACCTTTAGATGACCGACAATTGGCCATATAGACACCATGTTGGGATAAAGACCTTAGGGCTGCGACAGGCACCTTCCCCGTTCTTTTGAGACAGTTTTTACCAGGCAAAGACCAAATATTTCAGAGAAAGATGCTAATGGGCATCTTTATCATAATAGGGATCAGCTCCAGTTGCTGACGGACAGCCTTCAATCCAACCGTCTGGGATCTAGGCACTCACTAATTTAGTTTTGAACATCTGTAGATGCCTCACGTGGAATCCCCATAACATTCTATTCTCCATGCTCATTGAGGGAACCAGAAATAGAGTTTCTTTGCTCAAGTGAGTTCCTGTTAAATCATCTAGCTAGGTGCGTAAGATGCATCTGTAGCCCTTTAATGATTTCAATGCTCCAGAGGGCCAGAAAGTCATTGCTGATCAAGTGGACCCGCCATTGCTTGCCTGGAAAATACTTGGCATCTCACTGTGCTTCACCTAAGATTAAACAAAAGATTTCTGTCTTCAAAACAACAAGAAAACCTCACCCAATCATTAGATCAAAATTCAGCCAGTCATATTATTTTAAAATAAAAACAACACCAAGGTAGCTTGCAAGGCAAGATGATACATTCATTTTTGTTTGGCCTTTAGTTGTCGGTACTTGCAAATAACTAAATAAATAACCAAATGAAAATACATATATAGCTAGCATAGATTTTTATACATGTTGTGTCAAGGCCTTCAAATGAGTTTTTGGCAACCGTTAACTATTACGCCATCCAATTCTGACAATATCTCCGAAAAGCTGAGAGAGAAGCAGCAGGTCCTAGAAAGGTGTTGATAGCTGTAAATAATTCGTGTGCCTTAGTATTACATGCATACTGTATAATGAATCATTCAATAGGACCCAAACAGTCAAAAAGGGTTAGAGTTTCCAAACAGAATGGGAAATGTTGAGAACATGTTGTTAAAAATAGTTCTAAAATCATAAACTTTTTTCTAAACAACAATCACAAATTTAATTTCTTTGTTATCCATCTGTCTGCTTTGTTTTTCTTCCAACCTCTTCTAACCAGAATACACTAAAGCAAGAATTTTCAAAAGAGCTTGGTATCCAAAATCAGGGACAGACTTTCAAAACAGCTCAGTTTCCATGTAGGCAAAAAGGAACTAGCGATTTAGGATGCCTCAGTTTTGGGCAGCCCAACCTGAAAGGGGCCCAAATGTCAATGGGTAGGTAGGTAGGTGCCCAGCATTTTCTTAAAATCAGAACCCTTTAAGGTATCTCAAATCAGTCACTCAAAAACGAAGGCTCCCAAAATCACTTTTGAAAATATTGACCTAAAATATCTCAATGTGGTGAGCTCTTCAGAAAATTGGACCTTAAGTTTCACAGAAGCAGCTGCTGGGTGCTGAGCATTTCTGAAAAATGTGGCTCTTATTTGAGTGCCAAAGTGGGAAATGATTTTTTTTTCCAAGCCTGTCTTCAATTCTCAATGCTGAGAATTTGTAAATATGGTCCTGAGCTTTTTTGAAAATCTGACCTAGAGGTTTCCCCTGTACCTAGTCCTTAAATAAACATGGTAAAAATTAGAGAGGGTTATCAACTTTTAGTAATATCAATGGGAAAACTGAAACATTACAGTGCAGTCTGGTACCTATTAAGGTCACTAAACCAAACTGCTCTCCTTTATTAACCTTCTCTCTCTTCTTATCTTACACATACACACATAAACACACACACATGTATAGTAGGCAGCTATAAAATATATAATAAGCAAACAAGGACTAATGGTGCCATCTTTCAGAGTATATATAAAATGAAGGTCCTGACAATATATTGGACTCAGCTGGATCATTGTGTCCAGTTCTGGGTGACACATTTTTGGAAAGATGTGGACAAATTAGAGAAGGTCCAGAGAAGAGCAACAAAATTATTAGAGGTCTAGAAAACATGATATATGGAGGGAGATTGAAAAAAATGGGTTTGTTTAGTCTGGAGAAGAGAAAACAGAGAGGGGACATTGTAACAGTTTTCAAGTACATAAGATTGTTACAAGGAGGAGGGAGAAAAAAATATTCTCCTTAACCTCTGAGGACAGGACAAGAAGCAATGGGCTTAAATTGCAGCAAGGGTGGTTTAGGTTGGAGATTAGGAAAAACTTCCTCACTGTCATGGTGTTGGTGTCACTAAGCATAACCCTAAGTAACTTGGGAGGGTGGAAGGCCACAAGGGTATGGAACCTTCCTGGTTTTAGGCCTCAGCAGACAAGAGTCCCTCCATGTTTAAACTTTAATCGACCTAAAAGGCCAGGTGTAACAGCCGTTATCACTTGCAACAGTTCTAACTGGTCTAAAGCAAAAATAATGAGGCCTGTGCACCTTTAGCAGAAGGACAAGATAACTTGCAGAAGGAAAACTTACTAACGAGCTGCCGTGGCCAAGATTACTGAATGCACCTGTGCTTACGTAATTGCTACGGGGGGGAGGAGGAGGAGGGGGGGGAAAGAAAGAAGAAAGAGAAAAAAAACTTATAAAAAGGGAAAAGCCGCTTGTGTAGGGGTGTTGGATCTGAGGCATGTCAAGTCTCCCAGCACCGCTTTGAGATCTCAAATAAACTTTGCTTGCTTCTCCACCCTGGTGTGTGTTCATTGGCGCTAAGCACTCCAGGCACGAACCACTGTTGCTTGCCTCGGGCACCCTCTGTGCCTGCAACAGTTTTGGCATCCCTGGGTGGGCCTCGAGGCTAAAATCAGCCTTGCCTGGACCCCTCTTGGCGGCCGGCGGATCGCAGCGACGATCAACGCCCAGCGCGCACCGGTGACTTCACCGGGGGCCTCGGCGGAGACGCAGTTCGACTGACCCCAGAGGGCACAAAGGTGCAATGCGCTCGAGTAGTGGAGAAGCAGTTGAGGGCGACGGTGAGGAACCGGTCCCTTGGATAAGGTAGGAACAGTCCAGTGGTCTGGATTTCTGCCTTTTAAGACCTGGGGACGCCCAGTGTCACCCTAGGATATGGGGCAGGGACAGAGTACAGGAAGGGCATGGGGTACACCCTTAGAATGCATTCTAGTGAATTGGGAAGTGTTTGGATCAGATCCACTAACTAAAAGCAAACTAAAAAGTTCTGTATAGTAGACTGGCCTCAATATCAACTAGAGGACCAGAAAGGTGGCCACCGGAAGGATCACTTAATTATAACACGATCCTCCAATTACTCCTGTTTTGTCAGCGAACAGGTAGCTTCTGAAGCTGTTTGTATGGAGAGCTCTTGTAAAAATCCCCCACCGCAGCTCCTGTTCTTCCCCCTGTCTGGCGGAATGCAAGGATTCAAAAGCAGGTTAGGGATAGTGCAGGGACAAAGGAGGGACCTGTTTAGAAAGGGGAGACCCTATGTCCTAGTGCACTCTCTCCTTGTTGTAGCTAAAAAGCAAGATCAGATGCAGAATGGTACTGGAGGCCAGTGTGAGTGACTGTTACCAGAAGACGCCCAGAGTACCCTGTGAAGCAAAAGCTCGTGACCAGGACTACTCTAATGCAAGCCCGGTAACTAGTGGATCTTTAGGAGGTCCGACCCATGGTGGGCTGACTTGGCCTGGCATCGTCCGGTGAGGAAGCTGCCTGGGTCTAGGAGTGTGTGTACCCATCTTCCCTTCCCCTTTCCTTTCCATGTGGGCTACTGACAGTCTGATCATCTCACTGGATGCAATCAGAGTAAGCGGCGCCGTCTTCCAGAGACTAGCCGACGCTCTTTGCTGAAGGGAGGTGTAGGAGGGTCATGGCCATCCTCCTTAGCTTCTCCTGTGTGAGTACCCTGTAGGGAAAAATCCTTAGTTTATGAGCCGCTAGCGCGGACAGGACACCCTCCCTGTGTGTGTAAGTGGAAAATGGGGGGGGCAGTCTAAACATTCCATCTAACCCCCTAAGGGTACCCCCGCATATTACATGTACGTACATTATGGTTCATTAACCTGCAGGTATTTAGAGAATTGGAATATTTACACGCATGAAAATCCATCTAAACAATGCTCACTAGAAGGTACTTCAATCTAGATAAGATCATACATCTAAGAGGAGCATTTAATCACCAAAAAGCCCTGACACAGCGTGAGCAAATTTCTCTATTGAGGAAAGGAACGGGTTAATTGAAAAATCATCTTGGCCCAGGGATGGAAAGGGGGGGTTGCTCTGCGTTCAAGGTCAAGAATCAACGCAGACTATGCTAAGTACAAAGAAGAACTGCTTTCGGCCCCAGCTGGCTGTGAAGGAAAAATATAGATAGAGGCGAACCAAAGGCAATACAAGTTACAGAACTGAGATTACATTTGCAAAGCTTAACTGTCCAGTAAGATCCAACAGTGTGCCTTTGTGACCCCGGAGCCGGTGTGGCTTGGTGACACCAAAGAAGCCACAGGCAGCCGACCTGGACTGGAATCTCTGAAAGAGACACTGCAGGAGATTCCAGGGTGTAAAAGAACAGCCCTCCCAAGAGCGGAAGCATGTTGGAAATTCTCGACAAGCTGTATACAGGATAATCTCCCTTCCACCTCTCCCCCTTCTCTGAACATTATACAGAGAAGTGGCCAGTCTGGACGTACGTGTGTGAGTATGAAAGGGACTTCGGGCTTGGGGCATTAATATTTTCCTGAGTGATGAGGGAGCGTTCCCAACACTCTCTGTTGTTGTTTTATTATTGGAGCTTTAAAAATACAGTTATATGGTGTGTTTTCTTTATCTTCCCCCAATGATCCTGTAGTGTCAGCCTGATCACCTGACACGATGGATAGATTGGTAACAGAAATTTGTCACAGTTTGGTGATCAATTAAGAAGGGGGGAGCCCTGCAGAATTTACACCGTCTATTTGTTTTACCCTTATTATTTTATGTTTGCTTTGCTTGGTACTGTTGGTGTTATATGTTGAGAGCTGCATGAGTAAAAGTGAGTCCTAATAGGATAAGAAAACGCTATCTGGTTCTGGTTCTGTTCTGTTTAACCGGTTACTGTTGTTTTTCTGCTCTGTTCATTTGGGCGTTAGGAGTGTGGGCGGAACTGAACCTCTCGTTCGTAATTCCTCGGAGTGGAAGCCATGCGTGCGAGGAAGGTCTGAGGTCGAATTGAGATCCTTCTGTCCCGTCCCCTGTAGCGGTCAGTGTATAGAAGTGGGAAAGTCTAGCTTAGACTGTAAGTTCCTCTGCTCTGTGTAATTCTCTTTTCAGTTTAAGCGTCAGCAGACAGATCTACCCAGGTCTCTGGGTAAACTTTCTAAAGGGGTTTGGATTATATGTTAAGTAAATGGCCTTTGCCCAATGGGCCATGTGTTTATGTCCAGGTGACAAGCCTCATGAGGGAGGACTCGGGTAGTCTTGTGAGTAAGAATGTTTAAGGGAAGAGACCAGGAAGGGTGGGGCTAGTTGAGAAGCTCATCCTCCTAGCTAAACTGGTAGTGGAACAAGTTGGTGTCCATGAAAGGGACGGTTCAGCAAGAAAAGCAGGATCAGGCCCAGGCGGGCAGGCAACAGACAGAGAGATTGGAAAACAGATTGGAAAACTTTGAGGGTGTAGTGGAAGGAAGGAGTCAGTAAGTGTAAGCATGGGGATTTCAAATACCCAGGACTTACTTGGAATGGTGAGTTAAGTTGATAAAAGTGGCTGTTGGGAGACAAGCAGGTGATTTAAGGGAGAGTGAGAAGTGAACTCAGTAGTTGCTGGAGGGAACAGCAGTTGAACTTTGTAAAAATGCTAAAGAAGAATGTTCTTGGTGTCTGTGAAATGTTTGTAAATAAATTCAGGCAAAGAAATTATTGGATTGCAATCATTTGATTTGGCTATGAACAATTTAGTTGAATTAGCTGAAGAATGTATACAGTGTTATGAAATTGAAAACCTGGGCTGCCTATGAAACAAATACAAGAAAATATGGGGTAATTCCTCTGTTTTGCCCAAAGTCAACAAGGGTATTTGTATATTTCAAGTGATGATTGTCTGCCCAGAAGGGGTGGGTAGACCTCTGTTTTTTTGTCTTTCAGATAACTAGAGAAAACTGAGGCCAATTGAACAGCATTCAACGTACCATGCATTTACTGGCACAATAGGAATCATGTTTTGTGTTCTATGTTCTGTCCTGTGGTGTTTGTCTTGTGGCCGGAATTGTTGTGTTTAATATTTTCATAGAATAGTCTATTTTAAAATTAAACAAAAAGGTTAAATTAAAATGCAGATACTTGTCTTGTTCAACTTGGAATACAAAGTGTTTGGATAAATCAGGAGAATGTGATATACTAAAGTCTAATGCATTTCCTTAAGTAAGGAAAAGAAACTTCATTGGCCAAGTTGTTAATTGCAAAAATTGTTGTTAAAATTTGCATACCAACAGTCTTTGAAAGCAAAGACATGAAAAGTTAACCCACTCCCCATATTGTACATGGGATCTTTCTGGCTACCTCAGATTTCTAGCCAGAGGACTGGGGATGGTGGAAGGCTATTGGACTAGAGGTTGTATTGAGTGAACTCCTCAAAGTGGGTGTGCTTGTCCTGGCTTGTTGCTCCAAAGCTCTGTAATAAAGTTATTTTAGTAAAAGGGTGTGTGTGGCATATATTAAATAATAAGACTAATGTACTGTATAACAACAATGTTTATGTCTTCGTTGTTGGGAAAAAGGTGTATAAGTAAAAAGTGGAAGTTTCCTTTGCAGGTTAAAAGAAGCCAAGAAGGGAAGAAGGACAAAGAACAGAATGAATTAACTGAAAAAAATAAAATAAAATAGCAAGCTCAGGCTATAGATAAGACACTGACTCCATTCAAGGACACTGCTCACAGTTAAGACTTGGCTAACAACCAGGAAAAGGAGGGCTTGAATTTGCCCATGCAGCTATGAGATTTCCAAAACACTGCCAGGCACTAATGAAATGTGTTAAGTTTCTTTTCTCACAGGTAAAGAAGCGCTACCCAAAGACCCTAGCAGCCCTGCCACTCCTTGGAACCAGGAGACGGGATTGATGTAAAGGTCCACCAACGAAAGACTGCTCTGGCTCCACCCTGGAAAGGCCCTTATTAAATCCCGCTGACTACCAACACCACTGTGAAGTGCCAAAGACTGACTGCTTGGACCCGAGATTCTCACTGCAAAAAGACTCCTCCACATCAGGAGAATTCTCCTACTGATGATTAGCCTATTTCACCTTCTAGCTCCACTGTGCCTTCTGGACAGCAGGGAAAAAGTACAAGGTGAAGTGCTAGTAACCTCTCCCTTGTCCACTGACAGATCTACTGTGCCTTTGAATTTTTCTAGAAGAATCAAAACCATTACAGGGTGATGTGCTAGTAACCTCTCCCCTGTAGGATGCTGAATCACGACTGTTTCGGAAAAGAAGAAGGAACACTCAGAAATTGCCAAAGTCCAGGAATTCCTGACTAGAAAGGACATTAAGAACTGACGCTGGTGAAGAAACAAAGAATTATACACTGGCTGGAGGACATTTGTGGGACTCATGCTTGGGAATGTGGTATTGATTGGAGCTTGAGGTTTATTCTACAGGCTGCGCCCTGTGTCCTGGAGAGTGACTAATAACGTAACCCCCCCTTCTATGCTATTAATGTTGATGCCTTTTGAAAGTACTGAGAATAGTTAAATAACAGGTGTATTATAGTACTACACCAAGGAAAGATGGTATTGAATATCACTGAGGCTGGGAAGGCATTGTAGTGGGATCTAGTATGTTTAGGAATTTGGGATTTCCTGAATGACCAGCTGATGGCCATTTGGAGTGATCTTGAGTACCAGACTTGGCCCACTGTCCTTACAGACGCATCAGAAATACCATCTGATCTGTAATCATTGAGACATACGTGGACACTTCCTGGGTGGAAGTGTGGCTTCCCAGGGTGGGGTGTGCGCCCTTATAGGGGATGAATGCTGTACTTATGTCCCAGAAAGAGCACAGGATATTAACAAGCACATCCTGTCAGCCAAACAGGCTTTTGAACAGTGGAAGGCCCAGGAAAGGAAACCCACTATTTCTGATTCCCTCTGGGGCTGGTTACCCAACCTGGGAGGCATTGTTCCTAGGGGAAGGCATTGTTCACCTCCTGCTCACTGGTGTGGTGTTGTGTATTGTCACTCTTCTCTTGCTTGCTTGCTGTAAAGCACTTCAGCTCCCTAGAGCTAAATCACATGTTATCCTTTAAATGTGAGAACACTCAGCCAAAAGTTTGTTGAGTATTCTCAAAGGATGGAGTTGTTGGTGTCACTAAGCATAACCCTAAGTAACTTGGGAGGGTGGAAGGCCACAAGGGTATGGAGCCTTCCTGGTTTTAGGCCTCAGCGGACAAGAGTCCCTCCATGTTTGAACTTTAATCGACCTAAAAGGCCAGGTGTAACAGCCGTTATCACTTGCAACAGTTCTAACTGGTCTAAAGCAAAAATAATGAGGCCTGTGCACCTTTAGCAGAAGGACAAGATAACTTGCAGAAGGAAAACTTACTAATGAGCTGCCACGGCCAAGATTACTTAATGCACCTGCGCTTACGTAATTGCTACAGGGGGAGGAAGGAGGAGGGTGGGGGGAAAGAAAGAAGAAAGAGAAAAAAAACTTATAAAAAGGGAAAAGCCGCTTGTGTAGGGGTGCTGGATCTGAGGCATGTCAAGTCTCCCAGCACCGCTTTGAGATCTCAAATAAACTTTGCTTGCTTCTCCACCCTGGTGTGTGTTCATTGGTGCTAAGCACTCCAGGCACGAACCACTGTTGCTTGCCTCGGGCACCCTCTGTGCCTGCAACAATGGTGGTTAAGCATTGGAATAAATTGCCTACGGAGGTTGTGGAATCTCCGTCATTGGAGATTTTAAAGAGTAGGTTAGACAAATGCCTGTCAGGGACGACCCTGGGATGTCATTTGGGCCACAGGTGGGCCCGGGACCCTAGTTAAGAACCACTGGTTTATATAATACTTAGTCCCATGAGTGTAGGGGATTGGACTAGATGACCTCTCGAGATCCCTTCCAGTCCTATGATTCTACATTAAAAATTCTTTAGCATTTTTTTCAACATAATTGGACTATAATTAGTCCTAATATCCCAGCTATGTTTCCATTCAATCTGTTACATACTGTCTACTTAAATTATTTCATGAGTTCACATGGATAAGTTATTCCTCACTTCCCCTCCTAAAAAGAGGTGAGTGATGTTACCTGTGTGAAATGGGTTTTCTTTTTCCCCCCAAGATGTGGCTACATTTGAACAGTGTGTGAAATTATCACTATTTACAATAAGCCAAATTCAGTCCTTGAGTAAAAGGGCTCAGCTCCATTGCCCATATTCCCTGCAACAAGTCTGAATCTGAAGAAGCACTTTGGACTGAAATTAGCTACATACATCTGAACCTACAGCTATTTGGAGTATACTCCCATTGTCCCAATTTTTGTTACAGGCGAGAGAGCCTCATACATTAACAAAATGTCTGAGTGTCTGTCTCTAAGAGTTTGTTTTGTTTTTTTTTAAGTTTCAAAAAGGAAGTATTTCACACACACATAATGTTCTAAAGTCCAAAATATTCTGATTCCTGGAAAATGATCTTGTTAAACAAACTGAATGTTGCTTTCCCTCAGTACACTGTAATTTGTGACATTTAAACATAAATAGCACAAACCATTCTCAATCATATCTCCATTTCCTAGATGGTGAGTCATTCTTGGGAGCTTAAAGACCTAAGAGATAATATTTGGGCTAGGGCTCACACTCTGACTTTCTGTCCAGTTGCAAAGGAAGCCCAGAACAAGAAAGGGCGCTCACAAATCTTGCGGGTCGTTGTGGCGTTGTGTCATGTGGCAACACAACACTGCACTATCTCGAGGTGACAGGGTGCAGTATGGAGAAGGAAAACTGGAGAAAAGACTCCTTGGAAAAGAGTTCACATTCACAGGGGTCATTGATATATTTGGAGAGGGGTAAAAAAGTCTGCGTAGAGATTTGCAGGTCAAAGCGTTGGTAGGAAAGCTACTCTCAGTTTTCTGGTATGGAGTCAAAAGAGAAAGCTATGAAGCTGTGAGGCGGAATACTGAAAATAGCAGCAGCTAGACAGATACTGGAGGTGATATGCTCAACAAGGAGCAAAGCAAGTTAGTTCCTTCTTCCTTATTATCCATGGGGTTCTCTCCTTGTCTAGTAGGGTCCCCACACTCCTCTTCCCTTGCCAGGGATTTCACAGCTCCCTTCCTTTCTCGTACCAGATGGACTCTCAGCTTTCTCCCCTCTGGCTGCTTAATTTCCTTCCCACCTGGTGACACAGGGCCTCTCCTGTCACAAGGCAGAATGCAGGAGCAGAGCAGCACTCATTGAGGCATGGAGACAGTGGTAGCTGCTGCTAGCTGAGGAGGCAGAGCTGCATTTCTCACTGTCTGCTTTGCTTACTATTTGTGGTCCTTTCCCTGCCTAATGAGGACTCTATTTTGCTCCCCTGACCCCTAGCAATAACTATCCTCTCTCACTTTGTAACTTCCCCAGCCCTTTCCCTGCCCCTTTCCCTCTTTCTCTGCTTACAGGGCCTCATCTCTCTTTCTGCCTCATTGTTCTCTCTGTGCTCCGAGGGCCCTTATCATTCCCCTTCCTTCCTGCTGGAAAAACCCCCAAGGGCAGTCTTTTCCTCCCCACATTGCTCTCTCTCCATTCCCGACATACAGGACCAGCACCAGTGTTTTTGGCGCCCTAGGCGCACGGCCGTTTCGCCGCCCCGCATGCTGCTCCCGCAGCTCCAGTGGAGCTGCTGCAGGTGTGCCTGTGGGAGGTCCCCCGGAGCCGCCTGCCTCCCCCCCGGCAAAATGCCGCTCCCTAATAATCCTGGCGCCCTAGGCGATTGCCTAGGTCGCCTAAATGGAAGCACCAGCCCTGCCGACATAGTCTGTGACTGTACTTCTCCCGTTGTTTTGGTGAGATGTACATCCCTCAGCCCGCACTGCTTCCAGCAGCTCCCATTGGACTGGAGCAGCGAACCGTGGCCACTGGGAGCCACGATTGGCCGAACCTGCAGACGTGGCAGGTAAACAAACCAGCCGGGCCCGCCAGGGGCTTTCCCTGCACAAGCGACGGAACAAGTTTGGGAACTACTGAGTTATAGGATAAGTTTAATTTCATTAAATACATTTGATTGTATGTAGAAAAGGTTGAAGATATGAACATGGTGAAATGCTTTGGTATCCAAAATATGTAGCACGTCACCTTGTATTTTAACTAAATTTCACAATGCAAGTGTGAATATTTAAAACTATGTCTTTTAAATGCATACCTAACATCTATTTAAATATGTACAGTATTATGCTAGCCCACAAATTGTAAGTGTCATGGGAATGGTCCAGTTTAATCATTTCAGCGCTATAGATATTGTAGGTGGATTATTCCCGGTTGAACTGATGCTAAAGGAATTGGCCTTTCAAAAAGAAATATTTTCGCTCCACCAAAGTTATGCATTTAGATCATTTTCTTGGCTATACATCAGCTACAGATGCGCACACACACACACACACACACACACACACTGAGGTGTAAGAGCTGCCTCACTCTCCAGCCTTGAAGAAGCCGAGTGGGTCACGGAGGTAAAGGCTTTGGTTTGGGGATGAGTGTGACAGGTCTATCCACCATACATCACTCCCACTGAGAAGCATGACACTCAAAGTTATCAAGAGCTGCTGGCTTGATCTTCCATCCCCACACTCCTCCCTTTGCATCAAATATAGTGCAAAGAGGTCAGAAAACTGCAAAGCTGGGGCAAAAACACAACTAGAAAATTATTTCCCAAGAATGTGAATGATTTGCTGCTGCTTTTGCAGCTGTTGCTGTCAATGAGGAGACTTTGGGATTAATAGGGGTGGTTGTTTTTTTGCCCTAGCAAAAATAATTATGATACTATACCTCAGGCATTATCATCCCTTAACTCCTATGAATTATACCAGCTGTTCTGAATACACAAGAGGCTTAGGGATCCTTTTCCTAACAAAAACAGCAAAATGATCTTAAGCTCCACATCTAGAAGCACTATTGTTATAAGTAATACAATGACAGATACATGCAAACCCAAATATGAATTATTAGAATCTAGCAGAGGGCAGCGGTTGTCCAAAGCCGCATTCTCAATGGCCCTGTGAAGCTTTTATTTGATGCTGCCACTTCCAACAGTGCACAGCTGGGATCTCATGCCCCAAAAGCCCACATACCCCTATGCTTGTTAGTTGCAACAGATAATGGGAGGAAAGATAAGAGAGGCATCCTGGGGCAGTGGACATTAACGAAAGCCAGCTGATGGAGGAGAAGATGGAACCTTATAACTGCCCTGTCCTGAAGTGTGAAGCTTCCTTTTTCAGCAGCAGCTTTTGTGGCCCAAATTCTATTTTGCTGTAAAAATTAAGGTCCTGATCGTACACAGAGAAATGCATGCATGGATCCCCACTGAAGTCAGGAGGGCTCTGAGACTGCATTGCACTCAGGATAGGACTGGGGACTAAAATGGGAAGCATTAAATATTCTCCAGGCAGGGTGGGAGGTGTGGTGGAAATGGGGGCATCTGATTTACCTAACAAAATAAATTGAGTGGAAGTACCACAAACGGCTGATGAAAGAGCTCTTGAGCTTCAGGGGGAAACCTTAAAAAAACCAGGGGAAAAATAAACCACTAAGTCTATTCAAAGAAGCAGGAAAGGGCATTTGTTGTATCATACAGACACCTTCCAAGCACGCCTGCATGGCCAGGGTGCCTCTGCACAGCAATCTCCCACTACAGAACTCTCTGAAGAGCTCTTCACTCAGCTCCAAAGTAAGTTTCAAACAAATCCCCTCTTGAGGTCCATCCAATTGATGGCATCATCCTGTGCACGCTGACTCTTTAGGCCTCCAGCACAATTCAGTGTCTCTCTCCTGATCGTGTTTTGTGGTATTTTGGCTCAAACTCACACATTCTTCATCCCAGCTGGCCTTGACAGTCTCTCAAGCCTCCCTGCCTGGAGAGCTCTCTCCTGCATCTTCAGCTTTTCCCCTCTTGACTCAGGGCCCTTCTTGCTCCCTGCATATCTACAGATACAGCTGCCATCTCCTGGGTTCCCCACCCCTGGCATTTCCTGCCCTTTTTATCCTGGGATCACCTGAGTCAACCCAGGTGAGGCTTGTCCCATAATCAGAGCTGGCTTAGCCCTAGGGTCTCCAGCCCAAGGGGCAAGCCACCAATTTCTCTAATCCCTCTACCCGGGACTCTGTTATTATATCATCCGACTATATTTTGTTGCGGGATAATGCTCACTTCCCTTCCCCATTTTAAAGGCTTTTTAAATAAAATATAAAAATAATCATGTTACATTCCAGTAGCAATAAAATACAAGCAAGCAGCAGGGCCAGCTGTAGGATTTTTGCTGGCTAGGGCAAAAAAATGTTTGGTCGCCTCCCCCTTTTCTTTTTGTGCTGTCCTGCCCCAGGCCCCACCCCAACTCCACCCCTTCCGAACCCCTTCCCCAAATCTCCAGCCCTGCCTCCTCCCCCAGGTGTGCTGCATTCCTCCCCATTGCTTCCTGGGGCCTCCCCCGCAACCTCCAGCCCTGCTCCCCTCCTCTCCGCCTGCCCCCCCCCGGGTGCACTGCCGCTCCACTTCTCCCCCCTCCCTCTCAGGCGAGGGAGGGTGGAGAAGCAGAGCAGTGGTGCATTCAGGGGAGCAGGCGGAGCAGAGGTCAGCTAGGATGAGGGGGCGCAGGAAGTAACGGGGGGTAGAGGAACCGCTACCCACTCCAGCTCACCTCTGCTCCATCACTGCTGCCTTCCCCAAGCACCCATCGCTCGGCTTCTCCTCCCTCCCAGACTTGCTCCATGAAACAACTGTTTCGCGCGCAGAAAGCCTGGGAGGGAGGGAGGGAGAAGAAACGGAGTGGCAGCAGCATGCTCAGGGGAGACGGCAGAGGTGGAGCGGAGGCGAGCTGTGGCCGCAAGCTGGGGCAGCAGGGGCACTTTTTCCCCATGCCCCAGAGTCGACACCTATGATGGTCGGCGCCAGAATTCTGCCCCTAGAAATGTGCCGCCCCAAGCACCTGTTTGCTTTTCCGGTGCCTGGAGCTGGCCCTGGCAGGCAGAGCAGTAGGCTCTTGTTGCACTTCTGTAGTGGTTGAAATGACAAAGGCAAAACACATGCAAGCCAGGCACCCATAGCTGGTGCTTAATTTGTCATGGAAGAGGTGCCGGGGCTCAAGCAATTCATAACTGACGCCAGGGCTGGCTCCACGTTTTCTGCCACCCCAAGCGGCAAAAAAAAAAAAAAAAAAAAAAGCCACGGCAGCGCGATCGCACTGCTCCACTCTTCAGCGGCAACTCGGTGGCAGTCCTTTGTTCCAACAGGGACTGTGGAACCCGCTGCCGAATTGCTGCCGAAGACCCCGATGTGCCACCCCTTGATATTGGACGCCCCAAGCACCTGCTTCCTTAGCTGGTGCCTGGAGCTGGACCTGACTGATGCAGCAATCCCATGAACTGCTAAGCCTAGAGGTGCTAGGGCCCTGCAGCAAATTAAACACTGCCAATAGCCGACTTATACCCACCACATAGTGGTGTATTGCTGTAAGTGTATATGGAATGCACTGTTCATATTTAGATATGTTTTTCATAGACTTCAAAATTACTGATCTAGGTGCTTGTGTGACATCAAATCATTTAATAGACTCGGCACTGCAAGACATAATTCTGAATAATGAAAGGCAATGTTTTACTTCCTAATGGGGAAGGGATGTGTCTGTTGGAGTTTGCTGCTATTCAATAGCTGCTCATATTTACTGAGCGTTGGCAATGTGCTTGGCATTGTATAACGTAAATAAGAAGAAACAGTCGCAGCTCAAAGGAACTGAAGCACGGAGTCTCTCCTGCAACTGGAAGTACGTGAAGGCTGATGGGAAGTGAGGGAGCTGCTTACGCTCCCAGAATCTCACCACTAGCTCCTACCTGCAATGCAAATTACAGCAGCTGCTGGAATTAGCTCTAAACTAAGTCACTGCTATAGGATCCTGAGTGGCACAAGAAGGCAATAAAGCATTAGTGAATCTGGCTTTAAAACTTCCTGTAGTTAGTGGTAAAATAGGCCTGTGTGAAAATTTACACACAGGAAAAGCTGGCAAACATTATCTTTTAGGGTGTAGTCTTAACTAAGGTGAGCTAACCCATATTAGCTAACTGGGGTTAACACAGCAGTGAACACATGGCAACTCAGCTTTTAACTTGCATGAGGAGCTCAAGTTCAGGCCCACGCTTCCCTATAGGCATTGTCTCATGCTGTTAACCCAAGTTGCCATGTCTTCACTTCTGTTATAACCCCAATTACCTAACACGGTTTAGCTAACCTGAACACCCCATTTATTTGCAGTGAAGATATCTCCTCTGTCTAAGGAAGGAGAAATAGATTTTTGCCATGCTAAATGTTTTGCTTACTGCACAAAAAATAAATAAGAAAATATAATACAGAATGCAGACCGCTGAATGGACATCTAAAACCACTCATTGACTGTCTTTTATCCCTCCCTCCCCAGCAGGTGGCAGTAACTTTTTCATCCAGAATCTTTCAATAGTCAATACTAATCTGCATGCTTTCCTTTGACAATTTCACCCCACCGCCAAGCAGTCTCCACTGTTTAAATGCTGGAAAGGCTTTATCCTTTTGCGGCCGCCTCTTAAATGTATTCTGGCAAAAAGAAAAAAAAAACCAAAAATGTTGAGTGTGCAAAGAAGAGGAATTTGTCCAGGTGCCAAGTTTGGCATATTGGCTTAATGTCCCTGACTGCTTTGGTATGCACAAACCAGTAAAAAACAAGCTGGCCTTTGTATGTAAAGCCTGGCACTTCCTAAGCTGCTAATTTACATCCCATCACACCTTAAACATGAAGTGTCCCACTATGAATATATTCAGTCATTGCTCCCTGATTTGTACTGGCTGCCTAGGGGTTTCCAAATGGAGCTGAAAGCATTGAAATGAACTTACAATGCCCTAGCCATCCTAGGGCATAAGAACTGTGATACAGCATGGCCAGAGGGCAGCAGGAGAGGGTTAGAAGGGAGTCTTATTCCCTGTAAGGGGAAGAAAGTTTGCTATAGATTAACTAGAGCACCTGAAGCCAATTAGAGCACCTGCAGTCAGTCACATGATAAAACCCCCTGCTTCAATCAGACAGTGTGGGAGTTGGCGCAGAGAACAGGTTGGAGGTGTTGGAGCAGAGAGGAATTGGTATTGGAGCAGAGAACAGTTTGAAGGAGTTAGAGCTGAGAAGATTGGCGTTGGAACAGAGAACAGTTTGAAGGGAAGCAGAGGAAAGTTTGGAGGAGTGCTGTGGTGGGCTAAGAAGCCCAAGACCCTAGGTAAGGGGCACCTGGCTTGTGCAGAGAGAGGGCAGGAAGCCTCCCCACAAGCTGAAGGGCAGGAGAGGGAAGTAGCCCAGGGGAAGGAACCGCCAGTTCAAGTGGTTCACCACAAACCTCAGGGCCCCTGGACTGGGACCTGGAGTAGAAGGAGGGCCCAGGTCCCTCCCTCTCCACTCCCCTCCTCAAGGAAATGGTGCCCTGAACCCCCCCCCACAAAGAAGAGAAAGCGCGAGACCCATCATAATAGTGCTGGCAGTTTGCCACAGAACATAAGGAAGGCCATACTGGGTTAGGCCAAAGGTCTGTCTAGCTCAGTATCCTGTCTTCCAACAGTGGTCAATGCCAGGTGCCCCAGAGGGAATGAACAGAACAGGCAATCATCAAGTGATCCATCCCCTGTCGCCCATTCCC
This sequence comes from Gopherus flavomarginatus, assembly GCF_025201925.1. NCBI lineage: Eukaryota > Metazoa > Chordata > Testudines > Testudinidae > Gopherus > Gopherus flavomarginatus. The sequence continues at coordinate 15,875,596 of NC_066626.1, read as the reverse complement.
AGCTTCTGGCAAACAGAGGCTAGGGACACCATCCCTGCCCATGTTAGCTAATATCCCTCATGAACTGGATTTATCTAGAGGCAATACAATATTTCCTGTTTTATTATCTATCCCTTTCTTCATGATTCCCAACATTCTGTTCACTTTTTTGATTGCCGCTGCACATTGAGTAGATGGTTTCAGAGAACTATCCACAATGACACAAAAATCTCTTTCTTGAGTGGTAACAGCCAGTTTAGACCCCATCATTTTATATGTATAGTTGGGATTATGTTTTCCAATGTGCATTACCTTGCATTTATCAACATTGAATTTCATCTGCCATTTTGTTGACCACTCACCCAGTTCTGAGAGATCCTTTTGTATCTCTTTGCAGTCTGCCTGGGTCTTAACGATCTTGAGCAATTTTGTATTCTCTGCAAATTTTGCCACCTCACTGTTTACCTCTTTTTCCAGATCATTTATGAGTATACTGAATAGGACTGGGCCCAGTACAGACCCCTAGGGGACACCACTATTTACCGCTCTTCATCTGAAAACTGACCATTTATTCCTACCCTTTGTTTCCTATCTTTTAACCAGTTACCAATCCACGAGATGACCTTCCCTCTTATCCCATGACAGCTTTTACTTTGCTTAAGACCTTCCTACAAAAGAGATCGCTTCTCTCCCTGGGACATAATCACTACACTTGAGATCTGCCAAGGATATCGAACTGGACTTCCCTTTCGGTTTTAGTTGTTGGGTTTTTTTTATGGGAAGGAAAACAGATTCAGGTCTGGAATTCTGGATAGAGCCCAGCCTTAACGGGAACTGGTTAGAACCTTCAAAATGTTCTGGTTGTGTTTGGCTGTACAGGTGGATAAAGGTTTTGAGAGTGGTTCTTATTTTTTTTTTCTGCACAGGTTCAATAATCCCTAAGACCAATCACATAGATTTCTACCTTACATTATATATATATTCAATGACTTACTGAGTCGAACAAAGTCATTAAGGACTTTGCAATGCTGCAGAGGTGATATGACTACTTACTGTGAATTCAGAAAGGTTGATATTCAAAAAAAATTAGCAAACATCTTTTACCCTATATAAACTTGAAGAAAAAGACAAAAAATTATTGTGTGTCTAATCAAAGGCACTGGATGGAAGCAAAAGAAATTAAAAAGCTGTTTCCCTAGGCATTTTTTCACTACTTTCATGCTTTTGTTGTCTAACTTCCTTTAGTTCTCTTCTCACTTTAAATCGTTTGTGAAGTTTTGACTAGCATAGAAATTATGCTAAATGCACTTTAATGTTGTGTTACCTCTCAAATGTCATATTTCAATTCTGGAAAAATTGAAAATAAACAATTATCACATGTACATTTCAGGACAACACGTCAGCTGGGACTTTATTTTGTTAATAGTTGATTTTCAGTTTTTAGCGATCACTGCATAGACTGCATCTTTTGGATCTAGAGATCAAAAACAGTTATCCACAAGTATTAGCACTGATGTGTTTGCCCTTCACTCACTGGGTGTAAGGATCAGTCTAGATGTCATTTTCTTGATATTGTTTGAGGTTTTCAGGTAGCACAGAATTTCGAGAGGCAGTCAGCTCTAGGGGAAATATTGCTGTATTTGGGAGTGCCTGTTAAAGTGAATCACACTGACCTGCCCTAACTTTCTTATGCTCGGTAGGACTCAATCTGTCCTTCGAAGGTGGCAATTTTGCTTCTCTGCACTTCTGCTTTGGGGAGTTCGTTTAAAAAAAAATCTTTATGTAGGATAATTCAAAGGTAACAATAGAAAGAGATGTTCTCCAAACTGACAAGTTTGCACTCTGCTGCTGGGCTGGTGGAAGACAGTTTAGTTAGTACCCAAAGTTATACACATAGGAGTACACAGAATTACTTGGGTCACCTGTTTACTTCCTCCCATGGCAGTGGGCAGGACGAGGCAGAGCCTTAGCTTCCCCCACTCACTACCCCTTGGCTAGAGTAGATGTGCCATCACGGGAGAAGCTGTAATTTCCTGTTGGAATACACCCATAATAAATTATTACCTGCCCACAAGTAAGAAGCAGGGGATGAGCTGTGATGCAGAGGGGGGTCTCTGAGGCACAAGGCATCCTGGGGCTACTTGTGGGATATTGCAGGTGACACTCTGCCCTTTGTAAAGGGTTGTGTCTGTGTTTGTACAGGGTCTGTCACAATGGAGTTCTGGTACGTGACTGGGGCTCCTAGGGGCTATTGTAATACAAACAACAACAAATGATTTTAAACATTCTACCTGTTTAATGAAGTTAATCATTTATTACGCATATCATTTACATTATTATTATTTGTATACAACCTGTTCTACCTCCTGTGCATCAGTGCCGTTCTGCAGGTGAGTTACTGCAAAAGCAATCTAAACCTAGTTTCTAGGAGCTAAATGTCAGCACGTTAATTTACTATCTCCTTCAATTCCCTTGTACTAAAGAAAAAAGATAGTGACTCTTCGGATCTGAGTATATGCAAATTAATCCTTAATCTTTCCACGCATTCCTCACTTGTCCATTCATCTTGGAAATGAAAAGAGAGAAAAGGAAAACTCTTTATTCCTCACCCATAATCATAACAGATGAACTCTTTTTCAATTATGACATTGGTTATTTTGTTCCATCTCTCATTAATGCCCTCAGGCTTGTCCACCTGTAGAAATAATTATCCCTTGGGCCTCTTCTCCCTTCCAGCTATTTTGGTTTTAGCCATATCACTCACTAGAACAGACGAGATTAATACAGCTTTCCTACCAAATTTAAGCAAGAATAATCAGATGCTTTAGCAGCTGCCTGGGCTTCTTAAGAACTCACTAATCCTTTAATCTCCAGACACGTTTTTTTTTTCATAAAAAATTCACAAGCAAAACAAATGCAATATGAATCAAAAAATTTAATCAAAATGCTTAAAATGCAATTACATTCATCAGGGTGTTCTGTTAGGCTGGGTATTAAATCTGGGCTTTATTCAATATCCTCCTTTTATTATAAAGCAATATTTTTCCACTCTTTAAACCATCTGATCCCTAGGCTAATGTCCTCTTTGCCCAAATATTAAAAAAAATAAGTGCTGCAAAAAAAATGAGCCGGTTAGAAACTCTGGTACAAGACAGCTTCACTGGAGAAACAAGGACTATTCAACTAAGGCTCTGTCTAAAATCCCTCACTGAATTGCAATCGCTAATTTGAGTGGGTGAGTTTCTGTAGTTACGTCTTTAAGTAGTAACTGTCAAGTTCCTTCTTCATTGCCAATTATAAAGCAGAGTCATCCCTAACTCCCTCCTTCAGTCTTCCTAGGAGAATTTCTGTTTCCATCGATGCCAATTTGATGGAATTTTGCATCTTCAAATGCAATGGCTGCAGAATTCCAACAGGGGATCACCGCTAACTTCATGCAGAGCGGCCAGTACTACAACCCCAAAAGCTGTCATGTTTACAGTCCTCTTCTTGTCCTGTGTTTCAAGCTCAACAATATTCAAGCGTACCCAAAAGATTTGAAATAAAAAGCTATCCAAACCATTATGATTTAAAACAGAAAAATCTTTTGTTCCATCTTTAGAACGGCTGTAGTGAGGGGAAGTTTGATCTTGTGATTAAGACACTGGACTGGGACTCAGGAGACCTGGAGTCAATTCTCAGCTATGTCAGAGACCTCCAATCTCTCTTTGGGCAAGTCATTTGATCTCTGTGTCTTAGTTTCCTATCACCAAAATGAAGATTAAAATACTTTCTGTCTCATCTCTTTAGACTACAAGCCCTTTGGGAGCAGGGAGAGGGCTGTTTTGCAATGGATTTGTACAGTGCTGGAACAATACGGCTCTGATTTCAGCTGGAGTCCCATAATAAAAATACATTAACTAATACATTATTTTTATCCGAGTGGTGTAAAGGTACAAGAGTTAGGATGAACAGTGAGAGAAACGACAGGGATGCCTTTGTCAAATATGACACCTCATTGCTGATAAGCCATCTAGTCCTGCTAAACAGAGCTAGACTATGCTACAAAAATGGAATAAATTGCAAAATCTTGCTAATTTTGCATTCCCTGCAAACTGATCCTTTGGGGAATTCTGCCATGATTTTGTTAAATGTCTGAAATTTGCTGTCTTTTTAATACACTTTAGCAAATTTTACAGCAGCTACTTACAGCAAAGTAAAATGATATTTTACCAACTGACACTCAACCGAGCTTAATTGACACCTGTCAAAATCCAATGCCTGTAATATCTCAATCGACTACCACAGAAGAGATTGTGAAATCAGTGAACAAGCCGGGTGAGATGTGACATGCTAGCGAAATCTGAGCCTCCCTCGTTGCTCATCTAACCCACTGCTCAGTGTGTGTTTCATGCCCTCCCTTGTGCATTATTCACAGAGGATATGGGTCTGCCTTGCTCGCTAGCTCAATTTGCAGAGTCGTGTTTTTCAACTTTGGAGATCCCCAGGTCAATGCCCAGGGCTGGCCAAGATGGCAGCTGTCACACTGGTAAAAGTGATTCCTGTACCTTATGTGGCTGTTTACAGCAGCTGAGGATAGAGGCGCTGGACGCACGCCGTCTGCTGCCTGCATGGATGGACAGCTGCGGCAGAGTAAAGCTGCTTTGATGCACCACAAAATCTGGGCTCCCCTTTTGACTATTCTGTAGAATGATACATGCATTTTACACAATGGAATTATGGACCTAGTTTTCATGGAAACTACAATAAAATCAAAATAATGTGTCAAACGTATAGATAACACTATTTCTGTGCTGCATCCAATGTCCAGGATTTCAATAATTTAAGAAGTGACTGACTTTTTCTAATCCTCTCCATTTCTCAGACCCCATGTGTGCAGAAGGTGGAAGAACACCAATTTGCTGAAGAGCTTGGGTTGATCTCATCACATAAACAGCTCTCCTAGGAGTATAAGCAAGATGCTGTTTTCTTTGCAAACAGAACAAATAAATAAAAGGAACTGGAGGATGGTTTGGTTACAACACTTGTAGATGAATTAGTAACATATGTAAGGGAAATGCAATGAAAATGCATGAATATTAATTAGAGGTTTGCTAAAATACACAATTCTTTTTTACGTTGCTTCAGTGATGTTTGGATCCTTCAATTAAGGTCTTGCATACACTGCTTGGCTGTAGCGCTACAATTTCTAAGGATCTCGACTAAAACCAATAACTCAGAGTTTTTGGCATTTGTTCCCCATAGCAAAAAAGACTTTAGGGTTATTATTTTCAGATACCAGATATTAACTCTCACACACTTAAAGGACTGTTACCCATTAAGTGATATTGGAAAGAGTCTACTTAAATACATTTTGCCTTGCAAAACATAAAAAACCAGCCATAAGTTTTATTCAAAGAGAGCTGTGGGCCTCTGAAAACTATATGCAGCATTGCCTGCCAAGAATGTGAGTACTGTATTAGATAAGAACTTTGGGTCACTCAGTTTTGCACAATCATATGCAAACTTGTACTAAATTGCTGCTGTATTGGATACTGATCTTATGACTTCTAATGCTTCACTTGAAGAGAATCAGATCAGGGGTGCGATCTTTAGAAAGGTTTCAGATAGTTTAGAATCCAAGATTAAAGACTGAAGCTAAAGAATTAATGGTCCAATCCAAGGCACATTGAAGTCAGTGGAAGAACTTCCGTTGACTTCCATGAGCATTGGCTCATGCCCTAACTCAGCACGCTTCATTCCTACTTGAAATACATATCTCATGTACTGCAGATTTAACTGTTCACCTGACTAACCCTATGAGATTTTGCAAAACACCAGAATGCTTGGTTCTCCTCTCATCCACTCCAATTCTATACCACTGTAACTCCATTAACTTCAGTGGGGTTACTCCTGGTTTTCTTTAAAGTACATGACATGAGTCCTATGAGTGAGGCCCTCCATTTCCCTCATTTAAACACAAGCAAAATGAATGCACAAGTGGGAGTTCCTACCATTTTTGATTTGGCAGCATTTTGCTTCCACTTTGCACACAGTTTGAATAGGTATAAATAACTGCACAAAGTACAAGGGAGTGGAGAATGAAGACCCAACTATCTATTTGCTTTTCTGTGGCCCTATTCTCCCTTGCCCTGACCATGTGTAGTCATTTGTACCTGTGCAAAATGAGTGCAAAATGCTACCAATGCGGAATGGTAGCATTCGCATCAACTTTATACCTGCTTTGCATTGGAGCAAATGGCTGTACAAGCTGTAAGACAAAAGAAAATCTGGCCCCACCACTTGTTTTCCTTGTAAAATACAATTCTGAAGCATGATTTTGCCATCTTTACACAGGCTAACCTTCTGTTGGAGCTGATTCCCACTGGCATTTACTGCACCATGACAATGACAAGGCCCTTAAGATGAGATACAGAAAGCGGCCTTAGTCTTAATAACAATCAAGCCTATTGAGTTCAGTAAGAATGGCGGAATCAAATCCGACACTCCAAAGCTAGTGGGTTGCTTAAGTTTCACCTTCAGAGGTATCTGTTTTGCAAAAAAAAAAAATCCTTTGCGCTGTACTTCAACTTCACAAACCTTATTTTTTCCTGCCTTGAACCATTCTCCTCCTTTTCTTCAGTACAGCTGCTGAATTTTAATCAAAGCATAAAAACAAGCAAGAACAAAAGGAACAGCAAAACAGCCGATACAGACCCGAAAGAAGACACAGCTACAAGTTGGAGCCATCACTGGAAGTTAGCTTAGAAGAATCTTGTCAAACAAATGAGCTGACTAATTGCAACATGCATTCAGTGAACTCGAAAGAGTATTTTGCAGTGGTACAAATCTAGCTCCACAGCAAAGATAAATACAAGATGAATAGTTCATACCTGAGACATCACTAAAAAGAGGCTGACTAGCCAATAGCCTTTTTGCATTGACCTCTGGAAAAATATACATTTTACAACAATCCAACTTCAGAGTCAAAGGCTTAAACTAAGTAGGTTGAATGGAATTAACTACAAGAAGCTAACAAAGACATTACAAGAAACACAAGCAGAGGTACTCCCATTCTAGACCAGTCTAGGGGTTCACAAATGCCAATATCCTATCTATGAATGCAACCAAGATCAGATGCTTCTGAGGATTAATCTACTCACAAGGACAGCTGATTCCGACTCCTAGGCAGATAGCAATGGTTTTATGCCCTGAAGCATCTCGTAACTGTGAAAACTCTTATGGCACATACAAATGTCTAACCCATTTTTGAATCCTACCTTGCTCTAGGCATCAATGAGATGTTGTGGCAGTGAGCTGCACTGGCTAATAATTCGATGTGTAAAAAAGTATTTCCTTTAATTATTTTCACATTTGTGACCTTGTATATTTGAAAAAAGGGAAAACAGGAGCTTCTATAGCATCCATCATTTTACATACAAGTATATCTCTGCTCTAAACAATCCCAGTGTTTTCAGTGGAAGCCCCTCTTTCAATGACTCTAATGACTTTACTTCACCATCCTTGGGCCCCTTCTATTTCTGCTATATCTTTGTCAAGATGCACTGACCAGTCCTGAACACAGTCTTCCAGGTGAGGGTGCCCAATTGAGTTATATGGTGAGGTCATAATATTTTCAGTATTATTTACTCTCTGCTTCTTTATACAGGCCAACTGTGGTTTCTTTTTTGACAAGTGCCGTGCAGAGAGCAGGTGCTTTCATTGAACAGTTAACCCTTTGATAATAGGGCAAGAATGCTCTGGAGGTGCTACAGGAATAATAATAGAAAGTAATGTGCTAAAAAAAAAGCAGTAACCGCACAATTTAATATTATAATTCTGAATATTAGGGGGCCTGGATAATCCAATCCAAAACGAAGAAAAAAATATTAAACAATTTGAAAAATAAATACACTATCAGCACCACAGCAGCTTCTAATGGCCTCACAATGCTGGACACTGTAATTGATGTTCCTGAGGGAATTCTGTGCCAAAAATTAAAAATTCTGCATCTAATATTTTAAAATTCTGCATATTTTATTTGTCAAAATAGCATAATATAATCTCGCCGTTTTCAATTTTTTTGGTAATTCCTTTCAAAATACCTATTAGCAAGTATGTCCATGACAATACAGATAACAAAAAAGTCTCAGGACATGTTTTTTGACAACAGATTCCTTACTCGGCATAATAGCACATCTATATGGCTCCCCAGAGCAGAGGGCAATACTAACACTTCCATATATTGCAAGCACAGAAAACATGAAGGGTATGCCCACGTAGCAAAGAAAAACCAGTGTCTTGCCTATGCCAGCTGACACGGGCTTGCAAGGCTCAGGCTCTGGTGCTTCTCTCAACCTGCGGGGTCCTAGAGCCCGGGCTCTGAGCCCAGAAGTCTACACAGCAATGAAACAGCCCCGCAGCCCAAGCCCCGCGAGCTGGCGTTGGCTGACACAGGCCAGACGCAGGTTTTTCTTTGCTGTGTAGACATACCCTAAAAGGCAGCACATCCTTGGGAGTGAAGTTAGGCCAGGATCTGGCACAGCACTTAAATATATATGTAAAGTTCAGCATCTGAGTATCCCCATTGAAACGAATGCTTTGCCAGATTGGGGGCTTGAGTGCAGGAGGCTCAACAGGGGTGGTCTGGGTGCAAAAGGTGTCGCGATGCGGGGGTGGGGGTTGGCAGGGGAATGTAGGTGTGGGGGGGTGGATGTACGAGGGAACTCAGTGAGGGAGTCTGTGTGTGTGAGGCTGTGAATGCATGGGGGTTGGGCAGACAGGGGTGCAGCTCCCACTCAGCTGGGGAGCAATGGGACAGGAAGCGGGGCAGTGGGGTGCAGAGCTTCCTGCCGCCAAGAGAGATTCCTGGAGTTAGGTCTGACCTGGTCCTGGAAGCAGCACATGCAGGGGAAAAGGAAGTCCCATCCCCCAGCCCGGCTGGGACTAGCAGTTGGAGCCCAGTGCCTGGTAGAAGTCACCAGCCGGGGAATCCGGCCCTGGCTCCGGGCACACTGCAATAGCAAGTGAAAGGACAAAGTCTCTCACCCACACCCAGCATCCCCCTCCCCCAAGGTGGTGATTCACGTCTCCCCCAGCTGCTCCAAATGCCTAAACCAGATGCACCCACTTGGGAGCCCTGCCCAGGAGGGGTACATGAATCAATTATTCTGCAGGGAAAGAGTAAAATCTGTAGGGGATATTAATTCTGCACTTGTGCAGTGGCACAGAATTCCCCCAGGTGAATATTCTACACATAGGAAGAGACTGTCCCTGCCCTGAAGATCCTACAGTCTAAACAGTGGAGACAGACAAATAGTGAGAGTAAAACAAAGGTACTTCCAAAAGGTCAGGCAGCAGGTCTCTGGCACCTCATCCCCCAGTCTTCAGACCCTGAGCTCCAGCCTGAACCTGAATGTTTAGAAAGCTGTTTTTAGCACAGCAGCACAAGCTTGAGTATGTAGACCTGGGCTCTGAGACTCAATGCTACTGTTTGGCCTGTAAATGTACCCTCACAGCCCCATGCCTGGACTCCTGTATCTCTTAGTGCCTGCAGGGCCAGCCTCAGGTACCAATGCAGCAAGCAGGTGCTTGGGGCGACCAATGGAGAAGGGCAGCATGTCCGGCTCTTCCGCAGTAAGTCCCTCAGTCCCTCTCGAAGGGAATGACCTGTGGCTGATCGCAGCTTTTTTTTTTTCTTTTTTTTCTCTGCTGCTTGGGGGCAGCAAAAACACAGGAGCTGGCCCTGAGTGCCTGTCCCAGGAAACACAACTGAGACTGAAAAGGAGCTATGCAGGACTAACTCTCTACCATGGCCACTCGGAATCTGAGATCAGAAAATGGGGAGTGGCCAGTCTCCTTCCAAAATAATATTCCCGTTGCATTGCAAACACTACAATCTGGCAAATCAATCAGAAGGCTCAAAACAAGTTTGTTTTTTCAACACCCACCCACAGCATAGCTCTCAGAAGACAAGGATTTGAATACATTTCACCTCATTAAAGAGCTAGCCCACCAAATGTCTGCAGAAAACACAAATACCAACAACAAGAATTCTATCTGTTTCTCTGGTGCATATAAAATATGCCCTAGAACAGACCCTTGCCCAGTTCCCAACACAGATCAGACTGGATCCTTGTACTCTGAAACTATGACTGACCTCACACATCCTTTCCCCCAAGCCACTCGCTCCGCTGGGATGGATAGTATGGTGTATGGGGTAGCACAGGTGCTGCAATTGCAGTTCTACCCTGGCTTTGTGACAGCTTTGGGCTCACAGAGCAGGATGTAACAAAGAGCACAGGGTAGGATCTATCTTAGTGCCTCATTTACTGAGAAAGGCTATAGAATCATCACCACCATCGCTGGTGGACTCCTACGTACTGACTATGCTTTAAGCCACTGGGCTCACAAGAGTAGATGCAATCCTATCTTGAGGTGGCACAGCTTCAGGCAGAGAGGTGGTATGTTAATCAGCACAAATTGGCTTTATAGTTAAAAACCTGATAACTACTAGGTAAATGCACACCACTGCTGGTGTTATTTCAGTCTGCAGGAGGTTGGTTGAGCGGGACATCACAAAATAATGTCTTCTTTAAAAAATAAATAAAAATAAAAGCATGTTGTAGGCATTTTTGTCATTCACAGACCACGAAGCAAATCCAGTCGATGTGTGAGGAGGCACAACTGCATTCAGGTGACTGACACTGTGCCCACTTATCCCACTATGGTCTGAGAACGGCTAGATGTGGTGTCACAGAACTAGTGGTTATATGCTGGAGCTCTCCTAATTGGGTCATTGATAAATTAACTCACCTGAACATTTGTTGGGTTTCCATGCTCATCATTTTACAGGAATCTGCTTGTTTTAAATCTCATCCCGAAAAGCACCCTGCAGTGTCATACTGTGAAAGGAAGATGCACTTGTCTCCAAGGGAAGGAATGTGTGTGTGCTGAAATCAAGGTGCCAAACCATTTCATGTCGTTTTCTTCGTAAGATTCCTTCACAGAGCCAGACTGTTAGCAGTGCTTTATTCTAGCACATTGGAAGGAAGGGACAAATTAAAGGAAGGCAGAAACTGAATACAAACGCTCCCAGAAGAAAAAAAAAACTTGCCTCTTTGCAAAAACCAGAGTGCATAAAACTGAGCCAGGTAAGAGAGATGTGATGAATATCCAATTGTAATGTGATGTGCATGGTGATGAACTATACGGTAAATGTTAGTTTTAGCAAAGGGAAGCCACCTACAGCCTGATCCACCTTAATTTAAGTCCATGGAAAGACTCCCATTGATTTAGAAGGGAATTGGATTGGGTCCACTTGTGTTTGGGGAGAATACCATGTACATCCTGCAGCATGATTGCCTTAGAAAATGCCTGGAAACCCCACAAAATATAACAGCATAAACCCAAACAATGGAAACAGTCACAGTGACTCATAAAACTCTCCATGGGGGTTTTTGGCTCCAGAAAATTTTAATTATCAAACTAAACACTTAATATTGTTTGCATTTTTCCATATTTCATGGCCCATTATCTTTAAATTAGTTCCACAGTCTTACTGATGAAAATTTTGTGTTCATGGGGGAATTTCCCAAAGCTGCAGGAGTAAAAAGTGATTGTTTCCCCTTTTCTTTTCATGATTGTGTCTGAGAGAACAAGTGAATGCATTTTGCTTTAAATTGACAACTTCTAAGATCTGAGCTTCCTCATCCAATCACCTTTTTTTGCCATCAACTGACCCTACAGTTGCTCTACCAGGGTAGATGAGGATTTCCTCAGATTGGGAAAGCTTTCTCTCACCCAAATCCGGTGGCTGGGCCATGCTGAGGTGGGGAAGCAAGGTTGGGCATGTGCCAGGAGCAGCTCTTTGTATCACCCACCTCTCACCAGAAGCCAGAACCCTTTGTCTGGGTGCATCTGCCTGCATTCTTAGTCTGCAGTGACCCATGTCAGTGATTTCTCAGGTGGGTTTTCGATGACTCAGCCCTCCGGCTGAGCCACACACATAGTACATATGTGAAGCAAACAGACCCTTCCGGGTTGTACAGTCCAACAGAGGCCTATCCCAGTACCCCTCCATTGGTATGTCTGTAGCCCTCCCCAGGCTCAGTCTTCGAATAGCCCTAGCCCTGGTATGGGGCAGTATACCCAGGGCTTCCTCTCCAAAGACACTGTCTTCCTGCAGCCCTTCCTGGGTTCAGTCTTTAATCAGTCCTGCAGCCCCTTCTTGACTAGCCTTCAAACAGTCCCTTGACCCTGATATGGAACCCTACCTCCAGAGCTTCCTCCCTGGAGACTCGTCACCTTTTCTGGGCCTTTCTGGCCCCGGCTCTCCAGCTAGGCCACTTAACAGTTCAGTTCCCTTTTTGGGGGTGTATCCCAATTCAATATTCAGGCCACTTCCCCAGTGTCTAATGGGGGTGGGTGGGGCAGAGACCCTGGCCTGCCCACTACTCTAAGTCCCAACCTAGGGACCCTATGAACAGTAGCCATGTGCCACTGCATCCCCTTTAACTAGTCACTATTCTGCTACAGTTTCCTGGGCCACTTCCCCATGGTCCCAGCACCTTTGCAAATGCTTCACCCTTACCATAGGGCTGAAATCTTACTCAGTGCCAGCAGCCAGCCAGGAGCTCTCTCTTGCTCCCCCAGTCTCTGCCAGCAACTGATCTGTCTGTGGTCCTGCCAGTCCTTCAGACAGCCAGGAGCACAGTCCTCACTCCTCCAGCTTCACGCAGCAACTGACTGTTTCCAGCTCTGCAGCTCCTTTTGTATGGACCTCTTGGGCCCTGATTGGTTGGTCCCTGTAGTCTCTCTGATTGGCTGCTTCCCCCTAAGCAGCCCAGAGGATTTCTCTATTGCTTCTTTCTGGGACAGGATGTAGTAGGACACTGAAGTCTCGTCCACCCCATCACAGCACATCTGAGACCACTGGCCAGCTCTTGAATGCAGAGGGCAGAAAGGTGGCATAATACCAACTATGCCTTCCACTCCATTGAGTTCAGCTTGGCATCTATTCCATTCTTGGCTTAAATGTGCAAGCACCACTGTATTGGCAGAATCAAATTTACATCTTTCTTCTTTTTGGGAGGGGTGCCAAATTTAGTGGTAAGTGACATTTTTTTGGCATAGTTAGAATTAGTAGCCCCAGTTCTCCCCTCTGTTAGCTGCTATCATGCTGGAGTTACTACACTGACACCCACAGTGTTATCCCCTAGTAAAAGCAGAGTAATCTCTGTGAAGAATCAGTCCCAGTATCTCTAGTTCAAGTCTGCTCCTCAGCTCCCTGTAAGGCCACTTTCTACATCGTTACCTTTAATCTGCCTCCAAGTGGAAGTTGAAGATTCCCCTGTAGTGGGGAAATCCCCAAACAGCATAAAGCTGGCTGCACTGGGTCTATGCCACCCTGATCAGTATAATGTACATGTCAGGAATGAGGTTGTGACACTGGTGGGGAGAGGTGGGAGTTGCAGTGTCCAGCATGCTAGATAATCATCAGCCAGTAGACTGAGAGCCTTTCCTGACAGCATAAACTAGAGCTGCCCCAAAGCTGCTATAATTTACGACACAGATTGCATTGCTGCTCCCTCATCCAAGCGGTGACCTCATGACTCCAGGGCGGCAGAAAGGTGATATACTGCCACCTTTATCCCACATCCCCTGTATGGCTTCTAATACCAAAGTAAAGGAAAGGATCCTCCAGATAATGAAAGATGTATTTAGCAAATAGTGTACCTAAAGGTATGTCAGCTTTGGGTCTCCCACTTATTTGTTTTCCAATATATAATAAGCAAGGGTGTTAAACATTAAACACAATTGGAATAATGGAATATTTCTAAAATAGTCTTTTTGCTTTCTGTCAAGTTTGTAAGATTTTCAAACTGCACTAAAAAGCGATGACTTATTCATCACATCTCTCTGCTTGGCATGTGATAAAATAGAATAAAATTGCTAATGCAGTACATTTACATATATTTGTGTAGAACCATAAACTGTTTGTTAGTGTGTACTAACAGGGTTTGGGCAGTGTTCCTAAATATTGGTCAAAAAACCCACCAATTTGGCTCGGCAATCTGTTAAGCACAGAGTCACGAGCCAATTGTTACTATGTGTCACAGTCTTGTCAAAAGCATTCTTTTGTGGATAATTATCTTAGACTGTGGATTTATTGTAGTGGACAGAAACAGAGTATGGTTTTTTTTTCTGCTGTCTCTTTGACATGACAAATATCGTTTTTGTTTTTTTTTTCCAATTACCCAAATTACCTTCTGATCATTTGGCACACTGCTGATTGCTTTACAGCTACTGGGCATGATTCTCATCTCCTGTTTTACATCCACCAATATCACTAGAGAATCACCTGAATTAGAAGCAGTATAAGCAAGATCAGAATCAAACCCCATTAAATCTGCAGCAGATGAATTAAGCCGGCATCCCACTTTATAGAAACATACAAGCTCATTGCTTTTTGTTTTTTATCTTCTCAATGAAACTAATGAAACTAGTTTATTCATGTCAAATTTTAGATTAAAAAAAGATGGTCCTTTTTATGTGTTAACCGACTGAACGCAGAATGAAGTCACCCCAATTATCGTTATTGGTGGGTTTTATACTGTACTACCCATCCAAAAATAAATAATTAATTAGCCCTTCTAGTTTGCAAGCTCTTCACGCATTTTAAAGTCTGCAGTTTTCTGCCCCCTTGCAGACATAATTAAAGTTTATTGACAGTAAATATCATAAACTTGTATTATCTCAGAGGAAATCTCTGATGCTTTGGGCCCTACTGAAGCCAAGGCTCTTCTCAATGATAGAAACTTTCAGTAATTCCCAACCACTGAATATTTACAACTCGAATATTAATAAGTATGTAAATACTAACACGATGCCAAGGCCAATGATGCCATTAGCAGCCACTAAAGGAGCTATGTTGGTCTATGAGTAGAATGTAATACGTGGTAACACATTAACCTAAACTAAAGGAAAGCATGCGAGTGGGGATGCGAAGGGAGGGGAAATTGATAGAGCATAAGAAATAATCTGGACACTGCAAGTGAGAGCAAAAATGGAGAAGCTTATGTATATGTTTAACTTTAAGCACATGCTTACCTGAATAGGGATGATTTGCTGAATTGAGTCCTGAAGAATTATCTCACATGGCCTCACTATCCATGACTACACACCAGGGTTAATCTCTACAGTGCATTAGACAAAAGGGTCCATTTCCTTCAACACAGTCTCCTCCTTTCCCATCACTTTATGAGAGAGATAACCTGTATATTGCAGCTAATGGAAAGGGAAATATTGCTCTTTGTTAACGTTTCAACTAAACGTTGGCAGCTTGGGGCTCAAAGAGTACCTCCTCACCTACTGACAGAAGATATGAAGAAAGCACTAATAACTGGGTGAAATTCTTCTCTGGTCTGTGGTACAAGACGCTCAGACTAGATGATCACAATGGTCCCTTCTGGCCTTAACATATAGGAACATAAGAGCCAGCATATGCATCTCTGTGAGCAGCAAAACTGACTTCAGTAAGAGTCTGCATCTGTGATGAAGAAGGACTCTCACCCTTGTTGCAAAATCAACGTCTTCCTTTACAAAACTTTTATTTATATATTTTTTAAAAGGACAAGTGGAGATAAAAAGGTCTCCACTCAAACCAACCCCCCAACTCAACCTGCCCAACAGGCTCCGATTTATGCTGACCTAATGTTGTGAAGACCAAGCAATCTCTGCTAGTCCTACAAACCCTGATAATTCAGAACAGGGATGGGAAGCTACAGTGATTATGACTCTAACTTAGGGAAGCTCATGGATGGACAGTAATTGAAAACAGATTTGGACCAAAACACCAATGTGTCAGAGACTCAAGTACCCTCAATTTAATATCTTCAAAATTAGGGTCAGATTACTGGGGTCATGGAGAGAGAGACAGACATGGCAGTCAAGGAGCCTGCTGGAAGAAAGGCAGTAGGAGTGGTGACCGATAATGGAGATGGTGAAGTGTGGACCACATGGAGAAGGGAGAGAGAGATCTGGGAGATGTCGAGCATGTTGGTAGTTGGGGAGAGATTAGTTAGAACAGGCAGGCAGAAAATCTGGGGATTCAGGAAATGGCCAGGATGTGCTCAAGGTCATAGGATAAGTTTGGTTACAGAAAGAGAGGAGGAAAGAAATTTGTAGGCACAAAAGAGGTAAATGAAGAGTTCAAAAAGTTCTTCTAAGCACCTGGGGCAAGATCCTCAGCTGATGTCAGCCAGCATTGGTCCACTGACTGGATTTGCACCTCCT
Organism: Gopherus flavomarginatus; assembly: GCF_025201925.1. NCBI lineage: Eukaryota > Metazoa > Chordata > Testudines > Testudinidae > Gopherus > Gopherus flavomarginatus. The sequence continues at coordinate 15,859,342 of NC_066626.1, read as the reverse complement.
GAGGATTTGGCCCCTGAACGTAAAGGCATATTAAGCCGAAACACCAAAACTTCTCATTCCCGTCATTACTATTAAAGGAGTTCTATCCATTTTAAAAACACTTCAGGATTACTAAAAGTTAACAATTGGTTTTCTATCACTGTTATGGTCTTAATTTTTTACATTTTTCTCATCTTGGGCCATGAAAATCAATACACCAATTGCATCTTTTGGTTATCAGGGCTGCCAATGCTTGAATGTCAACTGCTGGAGAAGAAACTTTACATGTTTAAGGACAATTGTTCTCAAGGCAATTTTAAATAAATATGTTTGCGGAATTAGTTCTCTTGGTCTTGGGATTGTACGAAAGCTTATTTATACACTATGCACTGTAGGGGCCAAATATAAGTTGACAGCATCCCTTTAACTGCAATGCAACCCGTCACATTAGAGATGCCATGGGATGGGTATGAAAGATGCTAGAGCTTGTAAATGTACAAATGCAGAATTAATATCCGATGCCTCACCAGTGATGACAACGGGAGTTTTTCAATTACTTCAGTGGGTGCAGACGCAAACTCTTGAAGCTCTATGTACATCCCATGAGTCTGAGTTTTTTAAAAGGCAGGTGAAGAAAGGAGCAGAGCTATGTACTTGTTTCAAAAGGCAGCCAATGCAAAGCGACAGGAACTGTTCTTGTGCCTGAACATCCTTGACCAGTTTCCTTGTTACCCATGTTTGCTATTTTATCAGACTAATCATTTGTTGTTTGTCAACAAAAGCATTTTTACATTTTCAAAATAATACATACATTAATAAATTATAGCAGCTCTGACGAACAAATTAACACTGCCCCAGATAAAGTAGTGCTGCTCTAGTTAAATGTCAGTGTTGCTATTATACGCCCTCTTCTTCAGGGGATTGCTTATGAACTGTAAAAGTACATAATCATCATCCAGGCCAATATGTAGTTTATGAGATATCAGTCTAGGAGCCTTTTTATTTTTAAACGCAGCAATGGCTCTAAGAGAATTTAGTGCTTCTGGGAGGAGTTCTGCACACAGAACAAACACAGACAAGGTGGCACCAGTGTAACCCTTCCCCACATTGTCCCTCTGTCTTGTCCTTGACCTATATGCACCACCTTCAAGGGATGAATATGTTGTTTCTATGCCCATCCAATCCTCTCTAAGGTGTCAGTCGTGATTGTGGTCACCTGCCTGCGAGGCAGTGGACTAACATCAGTAAGAGAGACAAGTTGGGTGAGGTAATATCTTTTATTGGACCAATTTCCCTTGTTGCTAAGAAGGCTAATGGCATACTGGGCTGTATTAGAAGGAGCACTGCCAACAGATCAAGGGAAGTGATTATTCCCCTCTATTCGTCACTGGTGAGGCCACACCTGGAGTATTGCATCCAGTTTTGGTCCCCAATTACAGAAAGGATGTGGACAAACTGGAGAGAATGGAGAGGAGGACAATGAAAATGATTAGGGGGCTGAGGCACAAGACTAACAAGGAGAGGCTGAAGGAACAAGGGTTATTTAGTCTGCAGAAGTGAAGAATGAGGGGGGATTTGATAGCAGCCTTCAGCTACCTGAAAGGGGGATCCAAAGAGGATGGAGCTCAGCTGTTCTCAGTAGTGGCAGATGAAAGAACAAGAAGCAATGGTCTCAAGTTGCAGTGTGGGAGGTCTAGGTTGGATATTAGGAAACACTATTTCACTAGGAGGGTGGTGAAGCACTGGAATGGGTTACCTATGGAGGTGGTGAAATCTCCATTTTTAGAGGTTTTTAAGGTCTAGCTTGACAAAGCCCTGGCTGAGATGATTTAGTTGGTGTTGGTCCTGCTTTGAGCAGTGGGTTGGACTAGATGACCTCCTGAGGTCTCTTCCAACCCTGATATTCTATGATTCTATTCTGTGATAGCTCTCTCCCATCCGCTTAGACCGTCTTCATTAAAGCACGACAGTGGCACAGCTGTCCCGAGGCCACGTTTTAAGTACAGATGTGCCCTCAGCGAACCTGAGCCAATTACTGAGAAATCAACAGCTCCCTTATTCCCTTACCAAACTCTACATGCATGTTTTTAAATTATGGGTCAGATCCTCAGCTGGTGTCTTGCATAGTTCCATCAGTGGACTGCATCAATTTACAGCAGCTGAGGATCTATCCCTATACATTTTGATGGGGCCTCCCAGTTTCAGATGGTGCTGGAAAATTAAGATTTCTCTGTTCTAAAAGTTTTTTTAGCACCTCTTCTCTTTAAAACTAGTTTTTTTTTCACCATTTTAACCTAGAATTTGCAGGTCACTTAGTTTGGAATGTAAATACACATGAGTTAACAGTTGAACATTGCCCACTGTGCATGTAACATGACTTTGTTTCACATTGTGTGATAGCATATCTGTGTTAACACAGATATGACACTAAAGTTCAGAAAAAAAACATGATACTACAGCAAAAGCCAGGACCGTCTGTCAAATAATACTACTATTTTTTTTTCACAATGCTTTTTTTGGTACTACTACAATCACTGCAGGTTTGTTAGGGTTTCATGTGATTTACACTGGAACAAAGGAAGGTGCCTTTTATTCAAATAAATATATATTTACAAAGAAGCCTGGGAATGAATAAATTGAGAGAGGCACAGAGTCTGTCTGGCGAAGATCCACCTGGTGTAGATCAATGGCACTTCGATGGATCTATGCCAATTTACAACAGCTGAGGATCTAGGCCGAACGAGAGAAAAGTAGAAGAGTGAAGGAACGGGACCAGACCAATGGAATTGGTTATAATTCCACATACTGCCACTACTACATCACCAGGATGAACAAGATCAGCTAAGAGGGGAAAGATTAGTAATGAGTGCTCTCTAATATGTCAAATACCGAGATACTTGACTATCTCTAGGTCTAGAAAGGGACTAAGCTAAGGGGTAAAGGGCACTGGCTATATGACACTCAAGAAGGTATGAGATGGCCCCCCACAAATATGTCATTTATGGTAGAGACGCTGGTGCTCAGGGTTCTGGATTTGGTTTGTTTTTATTGCTGTTTTGTCATTTTTTGGCACTTTACAGTGACAACCAAATGATTTGTGCTCAAATTTACCATGACAAATCTGCCCTTACAGGTGGTCTTACACAGTATACATTCACTGAGGACTTCAATTGCTTTTCTTTTTTAGCTGGTTTCCTTTAATTTTTTCTCCAAAGAAAGATTAAAGGGGGAAAAAAGACATTAAACAACCCCTCCCTCCCCCAAAAAAGAACCAAAACAAAACAAAAACACAGTGTGTGTGAGTGACATATTCCAAATACACCTAGAAGTTCAGAGCTAAAGGGAAATTTGAGAGCTGATCTCCCTAAATTTCTCCCCTGGTTAAAATGACGCTTGGTAGTCTGCTGGCCTATGGGTCAAGTGTGGAACTTAAATAGTTAAGGAGGGCATTGAAAACAGAGGTTCCTCCCAAGAGAGTTTTGGCCTTTTAGGACGTCGTTACATTCTTATGCAACACCATTCGTGCAAGATCTTTACATTTACTGTTACAGTACCCGGTGACAACATGATATCAGTAGGCTAAGCTGTAGTGCTGCTCCTATGGTCTACGGAGCATGCACGTCTCATCGAGGAAGGCTGATGCTCAGCCTCTCTACCTTCCTGTAGCAGGGTGGTTACCCCACTCTGGTGGAGGAAGGCTGGGCTGATTGGGGAGGCAGCCACAGCTCAGGCCATGCCCCAGTCAGGCCACACCTGGCCCTGTTAGAAGGGCTCATAGAGGAGCTGGGTCCATCTCTCTCTAGCTGTGGAAAGAGAAGGACCCGGCTGCCTGGGAATAGGGTACCTGGAGCCAAGCAGTGCTGGGAAAGGGCAAGAGGAGCTGGGGAGCTCCAGCCTGGCAACTCCCCAGGTTGAGGCCTTGATAAAGGCCTATGTGGGTACTGGGGCTGGGAGGTGTGACCTGGGGTCAGGTAGAGGCAGCTGGTCCAAACTCCTTGCCAGTGATGAGTGGCCATGGCAGACTGCAGTTTGCCGCAGTGAGCGGGGGCTAGATGAGGATGGACAGTAGCCACTGAGGCAAGGTGGGGATCAAGGGCTGGGGGTTCCCCTGGCAGGGGGGACCCAGAGCGTGGGGTACTGTGGTGGGCAGAATTCCAGGGTAAAGGGCACCGGGGTCTGGCAGGGACACGGGGGCCTAAGGCAGGCAAGACACCGGCCAGAAGAGGATGCTCCAGTTCTGGAATAGAGCTTATTCCCTGGACGACCAGCAGGAGGCGCGGCATCAGTGAGTCCACAATCTGCTACAGCTCCCTTTGTGGGGGGTGTTCTGATGGTACATCCTATTCTGAGATCTCTGCAGTAACTAAGAACACCAACGGGACTTGGCACTGTGTTTTGGCTGTAAGGTTATAGATGTTATGGCTGTCGTGGGTCACATCACACACTTTCCATCATAGGCCTGACGTCCAGAGTGGCTGAGCAACCCCAATTCTACATCAATGGAAGATGTTCAGAACCTCTGAAAATTAGCATCTCTTACTTTAAATCATATGCTTTAAAATAATTAACTTCTTGTACGTATAACAGAGTATGTGTTGATGAGAGCATCACTGCCTGTTGTGCAGAGTGGGAAGCAGAGAAAAGAGGAGAATAGAAAGACTATATAAGCACTTACAGCTTTTAAAGATTATTCTTTTTGAAGCCAGACATACATTTTAATCAGCTGCTTTAATGATTATTCAGGAATGAATTATTAATTAGTGCTCTTGACTAAAAATATCATATTATACTTGCTCCTAAAAAATAAATATACATCAACATGAAAAATAATACAAGTAAAAGAAAATCTTCCACATCATTAGCACGGGGGTTAAGGCTTGGCATTTGATCTCAGTGTAATTAATGAATGCCTACTTTGTAAGAACATTTCCACATCACCAGTCAATAACACTGACGCATGCGTTTGGGTGTAATGTACACAGAGAGAGTACTGCTAATGGTTTATTTTGCACTGAGCACTATAATTTCTTTCACTGAGTGTGCTAATGGTAGGTACAGGGTGGAAAGCTGTGCATATATGTGTCATTAAAGTCTTGTTTGCCCTTGTGATTTCCCATTTCAATGGGAAAAACAAACAACATATCCTTATGATTTATTCTTTGTATTACAGTGGTGCCCAGCCAAGATCAGGCCCCTGTTCTACTAGGCACTGTGCAAAACACATAATAAGAGACTGTCCCCATCCTGAAGAGCTTTTAATCTAAATAGATGAGACAGAGACAGAGCAGGAGAAAGGAAGAATCATTGTCCCTATTTTACAGATGGGGAACTGAGAGGCAGAGTTCAAATAACTTGTCCAAGTCAGTGGCAGAGGCAGGAGTTGCACTTAGATCTCCTGAGTTCCTGTCCAGTGCCTTAACCACAAGGTCGACCTCCCATACAAATGTTCTGAAACACAGGGGTCTCTACTCCTGTTATGGATTGTGAGCGTACAGAAAACCCTTCACTCATCCCTGAAAGAACAGAGTATAACCACAACTACCACATTTCATGCTGGATACCTGCACTACAGTTTGAGAGAGCAGTCTCCCACATCATGTTCCAAAGCCCCCTGTATTCTGAAAGTCCAACCCCCTTTTTTCCAATTCCCTCGCTGGGGCTAAGCAACCAGTGAGTCTCTCTACACTGGTCATCCCCATGGAGTTTAGGGCTCCTGACCCCAACTGACAGAATAGGGTGTGTGCGTAAGGCACCATCCTCTCATCGGTGTTCTAATGGTGTTGGGGACAGGGGAGAGAGATGCTCCCATATTTAAAGCATGTGATACTTCTTGATAGCTGCTTGAGTTCAGCAGAGCATAAAGAAAGAAATAATTAGGATAAGGGATGGTTCCCCTTTCTCTGCCCATGATCTGTAAAGGAGACATCACCCAGAGAAGCACCTTCAGGCCATGTTGTTCCTTTAAAATTCTCATCTATCTGAAAGTGTAATTTAACCAGGGAAGACCACTTCCCACAACACATACAGTGGTTCTCTCTGTGCCATTCCTTGGATATCATGCACAGCAAATGGACTGGATAGTCTAGGACTTTGCTTGTATATGCTAGGCAGTATGCAATGGCTGCATGACCGGCATTTGCTATCAATTATCATCTTGGATTAGGGATCAATTTACATAGTAGCATAGCCCAAGAGGCTTCTGGGTGCCAGCAGCTGTGGAGACTGACAAGGAGGTTGGTAGGGTCTTTTTTTCAGGGAAGTTAGGTACTACTGACAATCTTGCCTTTTTGTTATTTGAATTGGTTTTCTAGATTAACACAGCTCTTCAGAAGTCTCTGCAATGTTAATTTGCTAAATGATCAAACACTTCTCAAGTAAGCAAGCATCACGTGCTCAGGAAAAGGGTGGGGGTTCAGAGGAATTTGAAATGACTTGTTATTCTTCAAAGATCTGAGCTGTCCTTTGGATTTTGTTGTGTTTAAATGGTGGATGTTTGACATACAGAAAAATATAAACACACAAAAAACTAATATGGATGAATGGCCCTGCGATACACTTAATTTAACAAAGACCTAGAAAATTGTTTAATTAACAGGTGTAATTAACCTTGTTTCAGCCATTTTAACTATCACTGTGTTATGCACCTGCCTCAAGCTCAAAACCAGTTTCTTAGCTCCAGGAACATTTATCTTAACAAAAGCAGATGAACTAGTATTGTCTAATAAAAACTTACGCAGGATGCAGTTTTATTCTTAAATTATAATGAGGACTTAAGTCAATGTGTCACTCTGCGTGACAACCAAATATTAAGAGCCAAATTGTGCCTCTCTTGTTAAGTAACAATTGTTCACACAAATATCTTGTTGGCATACATTGTCAACTAGCTTAGCTAAACACAGCTCACTGGAGACAAAAGCTGATGTCACCTTTGTGCTTTCCTAATCCCTGTGGCTGGTGGGGACTGGTTCAAACCCAGGCATAATTTAAAGCAGCACAGGAATATTCTTCCAGGGGAGATGGGAACATCAGAACAGCAGCTGGAAGAGGGGAAGCCAAGAAATGAAAAGAGAAGTGGAAAATAAGAATAATTATAGATGGGTCCAAACCACAAAATTGAAGTCTAGATCAAGATAGGAACTTTCAGAAAGTTTGGGAGAAGCTGTTTGTATTAACTAATTATAAGAATACAAGATGACTGCAAAATTCAAGATCTGAACTATCCCAACAATTGAGTATATCAAAAGTTAGATTCAGTTTCAGGGCTCTCTCTCAAAATAACATTTAAAATAAATAAGCCTTGTCTACACTACCGCAGTAAGTTGACCTAAGTTATGCTGCTCCAGGTATGTGTCTACACTGCGCTGCGTTGATAGGAAACGCTCTCCTGCCGATTTACCTTAGTCTTCTTGTTCTGGTGAAGCATCGAAGTTGACCGGAGAGTGATCTGCAGTCAATTTAGTGGGTCTTCACTAGACCCGCTATATCGACCTTTGGTGCATTGATCGCAGCAGCATCGATCCTGAGAAGTGTAGACATGGCCTCAGTGTAAAAAAAAAAAGATTCAGTTCAGATTCAGTCAGATTTAGGTATAGTTAATCCTGCTTCAGTGGGGCTTTGGGATGGACTAGATGACCTCTTGAGATCCCTTCCAGACCTACATTTTTGTGATTCAGTGAGGTTGGGTAGATATTTTTTAAAATCAAAACTGGTTTGTCCATCTTGATCCATTGTCCATTCAGGGTTCTTCTTCACTTGGGTATTCATAAATTACAGTGCCTTGCTAACCCGGGGATAGGAGGGAAACCAATAATGACATTTTCTCTCCTTGTACACACTCTGCATTTTGTGGAACATACACGCTGCACCTTTTCTCTCATGAAATACAGTAAGCTTAGAGCACATTCAGGTCAGGCGTCTCCAAAGTGGAAACATATGCATCTCTTTGGCTGTTAGTTATTAATATTTCATTAATTTCCAAGCTACTGCCATTCTCCCTTGAGATATCATTAATAAAATACCACCCAAATCAGCAAGATAACAGCCAAAGTGACCAAACTACAAAACAACTTTAATTATCTTGATTTTATACCTTGCTGAGCTCTTGCTTTAATTTAAAGAAATGTATAATCCAGAGCTTTGATGATTATGAGAGGTCTTTTGATTTCAATGTTTTGTCAGTTGTTTTAATTACTTCTCATACTTTTCCCTCTCTTAGTTCTCTGTTTTGTTCAGAAGAATGTTTGTGCATTTATAAAATAATAGAAGGTTGCTTGAAGGGTTTAAGTAAAACTTAATATGCATAATGCAAACAACTGACATTGGAGTCTATGTCACAAATACATGCACCTAATAATGACCTGAACCTTCTTCTGGAAAGGCAATGCTTTCTGGGATAGGGAAGGGGATTCATTCAATCCCTTGTCTGCCTGAAACCTGTTTCTTATGAGATTAGACCATCAGCTACACTGGTCTAGCAGGTAGTTGAGAATTAAAAGTAATGTAAACAAAAAAACAAGTAGCATAACTGAGCGCTCCTCACTGAAATGATGTAAAAACTAGTCAAGTCCATGAGCGGGATCTGCATGAGAAAATAGAGAAGTGGAAACAGAATGGCTCAAATGAGTAAGATATACATGTTTCCTAAAAAAAGGAAAACTTATAACATGACTGGCTGCATAGTTCAAGCTGCAGGGGATATTTGCTGCTTTTGTTGGTCTTTTCCTTCACAGAATTTAAAGAAACACTTGTGTCTCACACAGTACAAGCCACTCCCAATCTGAATTACTATTGATAAGAGGAAAGGGAGCATTTGCTTTGCATCCTTCTACTTCCCCCCATCCCTTCTTATAGAAACCTTGAAGAGAGACAGACCTACAAAAAGCCCTAGAAGATCATCCTGCCCATTTCTTGGGGTGGGAGTGGAAAGGGAATCCCATTGACTTAAATGGCCATTGAATCAAATCCACATGTATACTTGCTCTGTGCAGTACATCTTCCAATACATTATCATGGCAAGTCTTAAAATGTATCAAGCAAGGAGACATTAATTACTTCATTTGCAAGATTATTCTACAGTCTAACAGGACCCACTCCTGAATGTTTCATCTGACCCTTTGTGGGCTGATCCTGCAAACTAGTTAAGCATATGCTTAACATTAAGTAAGGGCCTGAATACAATGGATTTCCATTGTCTTTAAGGGACTTTGGATTAGGTCTTACGTAAATAGCCCCAATGAAGTCATTGGCATTGTTCATATGATTACTCCAAGTTTGTAGTGAAATGCTTTGGGGTTCAGGGTCCCTTCAATTGCTCTACTTGCAGAAGGTTATTATGTGCGCCATTCCCCCATATCGCTGCCAAAAACTACCTCTCACTTCATAAATCAGACCCCTGCCCCTTAACAATGTCTGTGGCTTTTCTCTGAATTTCCTCCAATTTGGCGGGCATATTTTATTCTTAATATTAAACAAGTATTGAGCTCCACAACATTGCAGGGCCCTTTACAGAGATTGCCAAAGAGCCATGGCCTTTTCCCCAAGGACCCAGCCACCATTTCAATTACACCACCACTGAGCATGAAGATAGACAAAAGAAGGGGGCAGGGAAAGGAGAAACGAGTGAAAATTAATGAAATACTAATAAACTAACAAGTAAAGAGATGCATATTCCTGGTACTGAAGATCCAAACACACAGAAAAATGCAACCTGTGTGGCCCTTCCCAGCTTTAATTCATCTCTAGCACACTCCTTTTCACCTCCATTCCAGACAGGTGATAGTACAGGGCCCAGTCATTTTCCACACATCTTTCCCAGACTGTGATCCTCTGCACCCGAAGCAGCAATCTTCCCCCTTTCCTGGATTACAAGGAGAGGTTTTTTTTCTGGGAGCTCTAGGATATTCAAATGAGGATAGGAGAGCAGTGCAGCGAAAGGCGGGCATGCATCATCTCCCCAACTCCAGAGAATTTTTAGTAAGTACCATGGAATCTCTACCGCATTAAAGTGAGATTCCAAGGGTAGCCTCCAACTTGGAAATGCTGTTTCAGTGGATTAGAGAGATCAGCTGAGGACCCCAGAGCCAGTATGGAGGCAAAGGGAGCCTGTGCGGTTGGCCCTGTGCTTACGATAGATCCTGGGAACCTCCCAGATCTCTTGTGATGAGCAGGTTTTGGGGGCTGACTCATATGCGCATCTTCCACAGGAAAACTGAACCCCAACAGAGGAATCCAGCTGTACCCCAAGAGAAGGAAATGTACATAGCTTTTCTCCCTTTTGTGTGAGATGGCTAAAGCTGTCATACATTCATTCACTCACAAATACAGAGCTCATTAAGCCAATGTCAAATCAGCTAACCATTGCGGGGAAAGGGAAGCACGTCTCTTCCCTCAGATGCGTTACTTTCTTAACATCTTACATTTAACTAAATACTCACCGAGGGCCAGAATCTGATGCCTTTACTCATTTGAGTGATACCTTACTCTGTGCACAGTCCCATTGATATCTTGAGACTTATCGATAAATCGAGGTAGTATTCAGCATAAGTAAGGGTATCAGAATCTGGCCCATAATGATTCCTAATGACTTCAACAGGAGTTGATTAATCCCAGTATTTTACTTTTACTCCTGTGATACTTTCAGTAGGGCTTTCTGTAAATAGAACCTTTAAATAAATATCTCCCTGTCATAGGGGAACAAGTCTTAAAAAGTGCTCATAATTTCAACCTGGCATTAATCTGAAAAAACAGGCCCTATCAAAAGTTTTACTGGGCATAAAAAGAAAAATGAAGCAGATGTGTAATACTAGAAAAGAAGCTGAAAGGTTAATATTCCTCCTGCCAGGCTAGAAGAAAAAGTCAATAAGTGACTTTTTTATTTCTTCACTAGAAAAGCTGGATTTTTAGTGATAGGAAGGAGAACTGACTGGTAAGATGGGATTAATCCTTCAAGATGCTGAACAGTATGAATCATAGCAATGTAGGACTGGAAGGGACCTCAGAAAGACATCAAGTCCAGCAAGCACTGAAGCATGTGAGTAGATCTATGGGCCTACTCTTTCTTAAAGAGAAGCACTTCATTGGATTGGAGGCAGAGTGCTCACCAACTTGCAGGGTTGAGCTTATGGTACTTCCTCTCCTCCTCTCTTCCATCTGCTATGTTGCAATGAGGAAGCAAAAGCTATATTCATTACTTTCCTATTACTACTTTTCTACTTAGGCAATTGCTGAAGATGCTAAAAGGAGGACATTTGAGAAGCTGCTTCATGTGATCTGCACCAGAATGGGAGATGGCAAGAAAGACTCTTCATTAATATAGAAAATGTTTCAGAATCCATGTTATAAGCTAATCAAAGGAGGTAAAGACATTACATTTATTTTTAAAACATAACCCTTACAGATAACAATCTACCTTTCCTACGGGATATTATAACTCATCAAAATTACCAGGACCAAGTGTTATACGCATCAGAGAAAGTTGTTCCATTCTTTTCATTTGAATGGTTTATGTGTCTGAATCAAGGGAGGAATGGACCTGATTTTTCTTTTATTTTTTATCCTCATTTAGAGTCCTTGTTTTCTTGGTGCCTTTTCTTTTCTGACACAGTTTACATTTCCTAGAAATATATAATTTATTTTAAACTTATATTGAAAGGAAAACTCCATTTAAAAATGAATTCATTCAGATGGTTATATCATAATCTGGCCTAACTGCTATATCAAATATTATTTGAAGACCTAAGAATCACTTAGACTGAGAAACATCCCTTTCTGTGAGCACTAGGTGACCTCAGATTCACACATGCCTAGAGAATATGGGTGGGATTTTTCAAAAGTGCCCAGCACTGGACAAGCTCTGCTACACTGAACTCACCTCACTGACTTTAATGGGAGCAGAATTACACCAATGCTGAGTTTTCAAATATCACACCCTATATGTGCCAGCATTATGTTGCTCTGTACCATTTTTTACTATGTAACATGCCTGAAAACATTGCCTCAGAGGTCATTAAAAATATTAAACTGTTTACATAGCAATTTATGCAAATTGAAATGTTAATTTTTGAATCATTTAATGCCTATACATTCAAACAGAGAGTGAATACACAGTGGATATATCTCTTCTCAGAAAGCTCTAACGAATTTTCAGCAGACAAGAAACCTTAGTAATTGTTATTTATTATTAGGCCCTGGTAGTGCAAAATACAGTGATGTTAAGGAATGCTGGGACAGGACAGAGCATGCACTAATATGGGGCTTGGTGACTGTGTTCTGCCCAGTGGTAGTGTCGCCATAAGATTGCTCAGAATGAATGGGGAAGAGCAACAGGTTCTCAGTAATTATGTTGCTGGGGCTATATGAATCATAGCAATGTGGGGCTGGAAGGGACCTCAAAAAGACATCAAGTCCAGTATCCTGAACTGGAGCAGGACCAAGTGAATCTAGACCGTCACTGGCAGGTGTTCTTAAAAGCCTCCAGTGAAGGGGATTCCACAATCACCATTGCAAGCCTATTCCAGAGCATAACTACCCTTATAGTTAGAAAGTTTTTCCTAGTATCTAATCTAAATATCCTTGTTGCAGATTATACCCATTACTTCTTGTCCTACCTTCAGTGGGCAGGGAAAACAACTGATTCCTCTTCATAACAGCCCTTAACATATTTAAAGACTTATAAGGTTCCCCCCAGTGTTCTTTTCTCAAGACTAAACATACAATAAAAGTGTGTAAGCTTTCCTCAGAGGTCAGGTTTTCTAAACATTTTATCATTTTTGTTGCTCTCCTCTGAACTTTTTCCAGTTTGTTCACATCTTTCCTAAAGTGTGGTGCCCAGGATTGGACAAAGGTCTCAGCTGAAGCCTCACTAGTGCTGAGTAGAACCAGATAATTACCTCCATTGTATTACATGCAATGCTCCTGTTAATTCACCCCAGATTATTAGCCATTTTTGCAACCACATTAACTATTGATTTGTATTCAATTTGTGGTCCACTATAACCACCAGATCTTTTTCAGCAGTACTATTACCTAGCTAGTTATTCTCCATTTAGTAATTATTCCTTTTGATTTTTTTCCTTCCTAAGAGAAGTACTTTGCATTTATCTTTACTGAATTTCATCTTGTTGAATTCCAAACAATTCGTCAAGGTCATTTTGAAATCTAATCCTGTTCTCCAAAGTGCTTGCAACCCCTCCCAGCTTGGTGTCATCTGCAAATTTTATAAGCATACTCTCCACTCCACTGGCCAAATCAATAATGAAAATAATTGAATAGTATCAGACCCAAGACACTACATCTGGTTTCCCAATTTGACAGCAAACCACTACACTGAATATGTTTTTTCAACAAGTTATTCACCCACATTATAGTAATTTAATCTAGACTGCATTTCACTTGTTTGCTTATGAGAATGTCATGTGGGGACTGTTTCAAAAGCCTTAGTAAAATCAAGATATATCATATCTACTCTTTTCCCCTAACCACTAGGCCAGTAACCATGTCAAAGAAGGAAATTAGGTTGGTTTGGTATGATTTGCTTTTGACATATCAATGCTGGCTATTCCTGATAACCCTATCATCCTCTAGGTGCTTACAAACTGATTGTTTATTAATTTGCTCCAGTATCATTCCAGGTATCAGAATTAGGCTGACTGGTCTATAATTACTCAGGTCTTCTTTTTTCCTCTTTTTTAAAGATAGGCACTATGTTTGCCCGTCTCCAGTCCTCTGGGATCTTGCCCATCCTCCACAAGTTCTTGAAGTTAAATGCTAACAGTTCTGAGATTGCTTTATATAGTTCCTTAAATATCCTAGGATCAGTTTCATCGTGCCCCACTGACTTGAATATATTGAATTTATTTAAATATTCTTGAACTTGTTCTTTCCCTATTTTGGCTTCTGCTCCTTCCCCCTCGCTGCTAATTATGTTGAGTATCTGGTCACCATTAACATTTTTTAGTGAAAACTGAAACAAAATAGGCATTGAACACCTCAGCCTTCCTCATGTAATCAGTTATTAGCTCTCCTTGCCCATTAAGTGGAAGATTTACATTTTCCTTCTCCTAATGTATTTAAAGAACCTCTTCTTGTTGCCTTATGTCCCTTGTTGGATGTTCCTCATTTTGTGCTTTAGCCTTTCTGATTTTGTCTCTACATGCATGTGTTATTCTTTTGTACTCCTCCTTAGTAATTCATCCATGTTTCCACTTTTTGTAGAAATCCTTTTTAATTTTCAGGTCACTAAAGAGCTCTCGATGCAGACATATTGGCTTCACACTTTTCTTCCTAGATGGATTAGAAACATGGAAGCCGACCAATCAGGTATGAGCAGAGTCCCCTGTAAAAGAGAATGCGTTTTCTAAGTTGCCCATGCAGCGAGTTATGGCACGGCATACAGCCAATGGATTTGTTCTCATTTTCAGAGTGGAAGAGATTTCCTCGTGTTTTCATGTTAACACTCATAGTTACTGCATGTCTTTTCAAATCACTAGTCCTTACTGTAGAGTTCAGATAAGCTCTTCATTAATGTTCATTCAAGAGTGGATGGCTTTCTGAAATATATGCTAGAGTTCAGTGGTTAAAATAGACAAATAGGAGGGGAATTCTCACTGCCCCAAACACAGAAGAGTGGAGCCATTGGGCAGCATTGCTTACCCAAACCAAGGGGAGAAAGGGGAACTCCTCTCTGTTTTTAGTAGAGGTAAGGGGACTACATTCCCCTGTATCCTCTTACATTAACCTTTGCTCTAGTTCAACCACAAACTATTGGGCTGAAGGCTAAATACTGGGTAAGTTCTATGGCCGGTAATATAGGACCATAAGAACGGTCATTTTGGCTCAGACCAATGGTCCATGTAGCCCAATAACCTGTCTTCCCACAGTAACCAATGCCAGATGCTTCAAAAGGAATGAATGGAACAGGGCAATTTATCAAGTCATCTATCCCTTGTCATTCACTCTCAGCCTCTGGTAGTCAGAGATTTAGAGACACTCTGACCACGGAGTTGCATTCCTGTTCATCTTAGCTAGTAGCCACTGATGGAGGGATCCTCCATAAACTTATCTAGGTTTTTTTTGAACCCTGTTGTAATTTTGGCCTTCACAACATCCGCTGGCAAAGAGTTCTACAGGTTGATTGTGAGTTGTGTGAAGAAGTACTTCCTTTTGTTTGTTTTAAACCTCCTGCCTATTAATTTCATTGAGTGACCCCCGGTTCTTGTGTTACCTGGAGCAGTAAATAACACTCCCTTATTCAAGTTCTCAACAATATGCATTATTTTATAAAGCTCTATCATATCTCCCCTTAGTAGTCTCTTTTCTAAATTGAACACTCTCAGTCTTTTTAATCTCTCCTCATATGGAAGCTGTTCCAGACCTCTAATCATTTTTGTTGCCCTTCTCTTTACTAATATATCTTTCTTGAGATGGGATGACCAGAACTGCATGCAATATTCGAGGTGTGGGTGTACTATGGATTTACACAGTGGCATGATGATACTTTCTGTTGTATTATCTATCCCTTTTCTATGGATTCCTGACATTGTTAGCTTTTTTGACTCTTATCTAGCTGCCAAAATTTGGCCTTCAGGATCTTTCTCCTCCCTTACCCTATGTCATTGGTACCTATACCAACTCCTCCCTAGTGCTGCACATAAGTCTGTGTAGATGTCTCGAGAGATCCGCAACCTTCACACCCTGCAGGTAACTCATCATGTGGTTCTCCTGGTCATCATGGAGTCAGCTATCTATATTTCTAATAATCAAATCCCCCATTACCATTGCCTGTCTCTTCCTAATGACAGGGGTCCCCCTCCACCAGGGAGGTGTCCCCAGTGTGAGAGGATACCATAACATCATCTGGAAGGATGTGATGCAAGAGGCCAAAGATCATAATGGTCCCATCTGGCCTTACCATCTATGGATTTACAGTTCTAATCAGTAATAGTTAAATTTATGATCACCAGGATCAATAAAACGCCGTTATAACACAACTTGTGCTGAACAGCAGTTAGAAGCCATGGAACTTAATGGAATAATATCCCAGCCTGAACTGCAATCGTACGGAATACAACAGTGACCTACATGCAAATCTTTTTTTAACAGTGTTATTAATAATAATAATTTACAGAATTTATGTCACACTATAGTCTGAGTAAACTACAGGTCTAGTAGCTTGCATACCTGCAGTACAGTATGTCTTGCTAATACTCAAAATGTGCTTTTAATAGAATAAATGTACTTTAAAAACATACTAAAAGATTCACATTAGCATATTTGAATGTTCTTTGAATATATGATCAGAGCAATTTCAGAAAAGTCTCATTGACTTGACCTAATTAAAAACACATAGTGGAGTATATTGACCTAATAGATCTAAGTTCTTCATTTTACTTTTTGGTTCTTTACCACGAGTTGATGAAAATGATAATATGGAACCTCCTGCAATAACCAGCAGCTTTTGGGTGGCAGTTTTTCATCTCAAGCTATTTTATCATTTTGCTAAACTTTGTTGCATAAACAGAATATATAATGACTTTGAATGGGATGCCATGTTTAATCCACTCATCTCATTTTATTTGTGCCTGCAGCACTCAGGAATTAGAAGGTCTTCCTCACCCGAGGATCAATGCTTTATCTATCTCATTAGAGGAATAACAGATTACCTTCAAGTGCCTGCACATTACAAATGAGAACGCTGTTACTGTAGAGCTGACAAAAGTAATTTGTCCAAGTATCTGGAAAAGGTATCTTTAGGCAGGGTACACTCAGAACTTCTTTCTTATTTAAATTCAGGTGACCAAGCAAACTTTCTGTATCCAAATGACACAGTCACTTCCAAACTATTAATATCTTTTGGTAGAAACTCTAAACACCCTTTCCTGTTTCATCCTTAGTATTTATTACCTGCATCACAGAAATACTTTGAGGCCTCAACTGAGATGAGGCTCCTATTAGGTACTGCACTAACAAGCAGTGAGACACTCTCCAGGCACCCAAAAGGTTATAGCCAGTGGCCGGAGTGATGGAGAGATTTGCCCAGGGTAGCACAGCAAGCCAATGGTAGAGCCAGCAACCAAACCCAGTGCTCTATCCACTGTACCATACTGTCCCTGGCTCTGTCACCCTTACTGACTTGAGAGATTCCAACAGGGATGGTTTCGGGAGTAAGGTGCTTCTCAGCGTGAATACGAGTGGCAAAACTGGGTCCCTAATTTGCAATTCAGATATCTCACACAGCATTTTATTAAATTATAAAACAGTAATGGTGAGAAAAGTAAATTAACTAATTTATATCTTTCCACTAATGGGAATGGAATTTCTAATTACTTTTTTTGTAGGACATCATACAGTCATTCGCTTGAATCTACATCATACATGCCTGGTAATACGGATTTAAATCACTGCCTCAATAGAAAATGTTTGAATATTAAATCCAGTAACAGGCTTCCTAAAATACAGATGTAACCCAGAATTTTTTAAGCCCCACAGATTCCTGATATTGGAGTTTCTTAGTCCGGAAGCCTTTATTTAACTAAACTCAAATGTCAGGCTTTTATTCATCGTATGTACCTATTTGTGTTACAAACATATCTGAATACATGCGTGTAATTCAACATACAGGAAAAATTAAATTGATATAATGAACTAGTATTGATTTATGTACTGAGTAATGGCTGTTAGGTCAGCCTAAAGCAAGCTAAGAGTTGTTGGTAAATTAGACCCCCAGCCACTGTTACCCCATTTTTAAAAAACAGAGAGCTATTAAAAGTGGCCTGTCCTGTGCTTCATCTAATTCAGTTTTGATAGTATCTGTCCATCTCTCCACTACACTCAGGAGGTGGTGCAATTTAGGTGCTGCAAATTAAGCTTTCCAAGGATAGATAGTTCTAAGACCAAATCCCAGGCTTCTCACATATCAGAACTGGCTGAGAATGAACTGTTAACGTAACAGTTTAGAGCTATCAGACAGGGAACTCACAGCCAAATAGAATCTCCAACCCCTGGCAGAGAAAACACACCCGCAATGTCTGCTAAAAGTACATCTTGTTGCCAGCATGCCAGCAGCATCTCTGGCAGTTGGCTCAGTCTTGCATAAACCAAGCGGCTGTTTTATATTCATTTAAAATAAACATAGCCACTCTCCCAAATCTGCAGACCAGAACCCTGCTGAGAGCCCTATCTTGCTGCTATTCAAGCGAATGGCAAAACTCAGACTGCCTTCAACAGAAATAGGATTAGCCCACAAACTATTTGGGTCCGTGGCAGGGTCCTACACAGGTATATGGGGAAAGAGTACAAGAAAATAAGGTCCTCGTTCTAACCCCAGTGCAACTATGCAGGTGTGCAAGAGGTGGGGGTGCAAAGAGTAAGCAGAACTATGATCCTGCCCCAACACTCTCCTCTTTCTCCTCCCCAAGTGGGGGTGTACGCTCCGTCTGGTAATGGACGGACATTGCACACACTGCAGAACAGAGAAGATACAAAGGAATTCTATTTCACAGGACTGAAGCACAATTCCCTTCTAGGGTTGTTCCTGAGATGATAATTACTTGCCATCCCTTACTCTGACCTGAACCTAAAGACTCAGTCTCGCCGTTAACATAGTGCACAACGTACAATCTGAACAACCAGGCTCAATTAGAGCTTGTGTTTCTAATATCCTTTCATTGTTCACAATGCATTAAAAGGAAGAACATGATGGAAAGTTTCCCAGACTCACTCTGTCACCCGTAGGAGCTACTTCAGTGCCTCCCTGGGAAATTTTGATTCCTAATCCTCACATAGCACCTTCAACTCTGGCCACTTTCTTTCACTTCCCCCAGCGGAACCAGTTGTGTTACTGCCTGAGTTCCAGAAGGTGCTGCTCAACACACACTATTAACAGCGATTCAGAAGCCATCTAACAGTCCCTAATCCAAAGGCAACTAGCAACAAGTGTCTGGGGCTGAAAACGATCCCAAACCATGTCATGCCTACATGGGCGGGAGGGGGAAGGATTGCTATTAAAAACCAACAACAAAAAACCAAGCACCTTCTCGTTCCCATCGCCTGCTGCCCCAGTTAAGGGAGAGCTATTTCTTGGACACATGACAAGAAGACAGTTGCTGCTGCTTTGAAAAATAGCCCCTAGGGAAAGTTTAACCTTTCCCTTCCCAGCAGCAAACTGTAATGTCTCCTTTCAGATCAAAAGGACAATTGTTTAGCAGAGCTTGAAAGGGAAAGGCTGGATCCCAAATATTTCCATGCCTTGGTGTTAGGGAGCAGACAGAGCCTTTCAGAAGGTTCAGACTCAGCCCTCCTAACCGTGAGTCTACATTTAAAAGGTAATCCTAATTTTGTCTCTCTTAGGGTTGGCCCCTCATCTGATACACACTTGCATACCTCCATTGGATTTCAATGGCCTTAAGATTTTAAATGATTACAATGCAACAATAGCAGAGAGAATCCTTACGTGTCTCAGACAAAATAACCTACTGATATTTTATTTACTAACTCTCTCAAGCAGGGCCGTCCTTAGGATTTATGGGGCCCTACGCAGTATTATTAAACTGGTGCCCCTATGCCGGATGGCAGCCCAAGCTCACAGCCTGGTGGGGGAGGGGGAGGAGGGACTTGACAGCAAAGGATAATGAGATGCCCAGCCTGCCTCATGGTGGCGGAGAGTCACAGTTCCCCGCAGAGACTTCCATGCCCTCTCCCTCATGCAGAATGGACATGAAGAAAGTACCTAATTAAAAGCACTAAAATTTGGGAATAAAAAATATCAGTCACATGTTTTTTGATATGCCCTGAAGTTTGTCAGAGATGTATTTGCAAAAACTTCATAGTAAGGGTGAGTCAGCTGTCCTGCTGAATACAACATTACATATAATGGAATGCATGATGCAGCTCTTCTCTGTTTTACATTTTCTTCATCAGTATTTCTAAGCTGAATTTATATTTTAAATGTACTCAAATCTTAAGCCAGCATTCCAGATTACTACATATTTAACTCACTGAAACAAAGACATTCTTTTAAATTAATCAGAGAGGTTTAGTGTGTTCATAACAATGCTCATTGCTTTTAGAAAAAGGGAACAGTAATTTACTTTGTGTGATCTCCATAACAAGAGACATGGTTATGAAATTTCACCAACTTTAAAAAAATATGTTTCCAAAAATTTTAGGTGTAACAAGGATTTTGTCTTACTAAGGTACTGATTTTGCTGGAGGGTTCTTTTAAAACTAGTTTGTTGGATAGTCAGAAGTAAAGAAAGGGAACTCTTTGTCCAGCTATCTGGAAGGGAAGGACTGTTGTCCCTTTAAGGGCTCTCTTCAGTGGGGAGTGGGGGGAGAGGTGGTGAAGGGATGAACAGAAAGGACAGGAAGACTTGGAAGCACTTTTTTTTTAACTATAGTAATTAAAATGTGTATTTTAAATAAGGGAGGTCTTTTGAAGGATTTATTTAAAAAACTATGTCTGAAGATCCACACATTTAAGGCTAAAGATGATTGTGCATCTAAAACTCTATGCAAGCATTTTTTAGAAATGTGATTTTATAATCTTCACCAGCTCACTAATGAAATATTTTTAAAGCAAATTTTAAACTAAGATCCTGTAGACTGACATGTTCTGTGTAAATATTACATTAATGCACAACTGTTTTTGTCAGTAAAGTCAGAAACTGACAGTATAAAAATTTATTTGGGCATAAGCTTTCATGGACATCTGATGAAATGGGTTCTAGTCCACAAAAGCTTATGCCCAAATAATTTGTTAGCCTTTGGGTATGTCTACATCTACAATTTTGCAGCGCTGGTTGTTACAGCTGTATTAGTACAGCTGTATAGGGCCAGCGCTGCAGAGTGGCCACACTTACAGCAACCAGTGCTGCAAGTGGTGTTAGATGTGGCCACACTGCAGCGATGTTGGGCGGCTTCAAGGGGGGTTCGGGGAACGCGAGAGCAAACCGCGGGGAAGCAGGTCTCCTTCCCCGGTTTGCTCCAGTGTTCCCCGAACCCCCGAGCAAGCAGGTCTCCTTCCCCGCGGTTTGCTCTCGCGTTCCCCGAACCCCCCTGCAAACCGCGGGGAAGGAGACCTGCTTGCTCGGGGGTTCGGGGAACGCGAGAGCAAACCGGGGAAGGAGACCTGCTTGCATGGGGGTTCGGGGAACGCGAGAGCAAACCGGGGAAGGAAACCTGCTTGCACGGGGGGTTCGGGGAACGCGAGAGCAAACCGGGGAAGGAGACCTGCTTCCCCGTGGTTTGCTCTCGCGTTCCCCGAACCCCCCTGCAAACCGCGGGGAAGGAGACCTGCTTGCTCGGGGGTTCGGGGAACGCGAGAGCAAACCGGGGAAGGAGACCTGCTTGCACGGGGGTTCGGGGAACGCGAGAGCAAACCGGGGAAGGAGACCTGCTTGCACGGGGGTTCGGGGAACGCGAGAGCAAACCTGGGAAGGAGACCTGCTTGCACGGGGGGGTTCGGGGAACGCGAGAGCAAACCGGGGAAGGAGACCTGCTTCCCCGCGGTTTGCTCTTGCGTTCCCCGAACCCCCCTGCAAACCGCGGGGAAGGAGACCCGCTTGGGGGGGGGATTCGGAGAACACCGGAGCAAACCGCGGGAAAGGAGACCTGCTTGATTATCAGAGAGGCTTCCTCAGGTATGCTGGGATACCTGCTTATTCCACGGAGGTCAAGAAAAGCGCTGGTAAGTGTCTACACTTGATTACCAGCGCTGGATCACCAGCGCTGGATCCTCTACACCCGAGACAAAACGGGAGTATGGCCAGCGCTGCAAACAGGGAGTTGCAGCGCTGGTGATGCCCTGCAGATGTGTACACCTCCTAAGTTGCAGCGCTGTAACCCCCTCACCAGCGCTGCAACTTTGTGATGTAGACAAGCCCTTTGAGGTGACACAAGGACTCGTCCTTGTTTTTGCTGATACAGACTAACAGGACTACCACTCTGAAACCTGTCAGTATATACCTTGGAGTTGGCAAATGCCTGTTAAATGGCTTTATTACCCCTTGAATGTCTCTTTAACAGTTTCAATGTTGTGCTAATAGGTCTGGCAGGCTGGAGGTTTTTTCACTTTTAACTACTAGATTCCCTCCCAAGGAAGACTCACCAGGCTAGAGCAGCCATCTGTGGGAGCCTGCAGGAAGGGTCAGAACAGGGATAGGAAAACAAGAGGGTGGACACTAAGACCCAGTGGTGCCCCAAATTTTCAGGTGCCCTACGCAGCTGCCTATGTTGCCTATGCCTAAGGATGGCCCTGCTCTCAAGGCTGTGCTCTGAATGCACTCATTTGTTTTGTAATCAGTTCTTACAAGCAACAGACTTAATACATCTCAGAAAGCAACACTGACTTGCATGGAGTGGCACCCTATTATATTAACAAGGGAAAGCTAATTAGCATATGACTAAGAGCTTGTCTATACAAGTTACATGAGTATAATTTAAGGTGTGAATTCAAACAAATATAGTTAAACCAGTGCAAACTAACATGCACATTTGTTTCAATATAAGAGTGGTTTATTTCAGGTTAGTTTAAGTAAAGTAGGAACAGGTTTAACTAATGCAAAATAAGCCGGTTTATACTGAAATAAGAGCCAACACTTTTGGCAACAGTTTAAACTATATTGGTTTACAGGCTGATTTAAGTTATACTGGCGCATCTCTCTCAGATAGGCAAGCCCTGAAGTCCCAATCCTGCAAGGACTTACACAAGTTTTTAACTTTACACACTGGATCAACTACAAAAATTTGACTCGCCGTCAGGGCCGGCTCTAGGCACTAGCTAATGAAGCAGGTGCTGGGGGCAGCACATTCGGGTCTTCGGTAGGAATTCGGCGGAGAGTCCCTCAGTCCCTCTCTTCCTCTTTGAGCTGCCACCAAAGTGCCGCCGAAGAGGAAGAGCGGGAGCGAAGGACTCACCACCAAACTGCCGCTGAAGAATGGAGCAGCACGGCGCAATTGAGCTGCCAGCCGATTGGCTTTTTTTTTTTGCCGCTTGGGGCGGCAGAAAACCTGGAGCCAGCCCTGCTCACGGTGCAGAGTTAAATACATACAAGTCTTTGCAGGACTGGGCCTGAAGGAAGCATCTCCCATTCCTGTGGCTCTTCCTATCTGCATTGGAACTGGGAGGTGTAATTTTCAGCTCAGTTAGACATACACATGCTAGCTTTGATCAAGCTGCTGCGCTAAAAATAGCAGTATAGCCAGGGCAGCACAGGCAGCAGGAGGCGCTAGCTGCCCTGAGTACCTACCTAGGGTCCTGCATGCCGAGTACACACCTCCAGCTCCAGTATAGATGTACCCGCAGAGATGCAAAATGTGGAGCGAAGCACAGTTAAACTCAGAACCCTTCACTTAGGTCTTTGAATGTGATGAGACCTGAGTTTCTCTCTTTTGGGGCCTCTGTACATTAAACACAATGGAAATGTACATTGCAGCAATATTTACAAATCCCTTTCTAATACCTGGAATGAAAGTCTGCTTCTATGCCACAATATCCAAAAGAGACTTTCTGAAACAGAGGGTTTAAAAGCCAAGCCCTGCCTAGTCATAACTAAGGCACAAATAGATTCATGGTAGGTGTGCTGGCTAGCAGAACTCTGGGATTGTTGTCCCCAAAAAATCTTAGATAGCCTACATAGCTAGTCATGTAAACTGTCGCAAGGACAACAGTCAAAAGTCACAAAAAGGAGAACTTGGCAGCAATATTGAGAAACAAAAAAGGATGGGCTTTCTCGTGAGCTGTCTAACATCACGCACGCTTGTTTTGGTCAATTGTATGTAAAATACAGCATGTGCCAAGTATGACCTTTAGTTTCACTGAACAGACCCTTCATATATTGAAGGTTCCTTTTAGAATCAATGCTATACAACACATCCGTTAAATTTATATATTAACTAACGCTAATCAGGACAAAAAGGAAAGGACTTCTTGAAAAGAAACACACACACATGCATTTAGCTGATTTGTAACATTTTAAATTATTGTATCACTGTAAATACGATTTACAATCACTCAAACAAAAAGTAGTTGATATGCACAGAACATAAAAGACCGGAGATGAAGGGCCTGATCTTAAGCCCATTGATGTCCACACAATGATTCTCTTGACTCCAATGGATCAAGCCCCAGTGGACTGCTGAAATTCAGGACTGAAATAAAGGAAACTGAGGGGCAACTGCGGATGTCAAAAGACAGGCATAACATTGTCCCAGCTAATGCCTGAGAGCCTTAGGTTTTGGCTGGATTCAGGCTATTAGCAAGTGAGGCTTTTAGCAGCTGAACTGGCACCTGACACAAAAACAGACCTTGCTCAAACTAGTTTCTCTAAAAGGGAGAAGGAAGCAAACTGTAAACAGAGAAGTCTGTAAGGTAATGAGCTCATATAAATGCTACGACACTAACACTCTATTTTCCATGTGATTGTTTAAGTCAGTATTGTTCAGGATTTTAAAGAAAAGATGCAGATATGCACAGAGTAGAAAAAAAAACACAAACTATATTACATGAGGGCCAGTATGAAGAATTCTATACAAAAGAAGAAAATTATACAGAATAAAAATATGAGGAATCTTAAAATAACAATGGAGCCCTTTAAATCTGATAGGTTTCAGAGGTGTAGCCGTACAGGAACGACGCCAGGGTTTTTGGCGCCCTAGGCGGGGGTCCTTCCACGCTCCCGGTTGTTGGCGGCAATTCTGTGGTGGTGGTGGGGGGTCCTTCCGCGCTCACGGTCTTCGGGGCACTTTGGCGGCGGGTCCCAGAGCAAGTGAAGGCCCCGCCACAGAATTGCCGCCAACAACCCAGAGCGACCCAGGAAGGACCCCCCGCCGCCGAATTGCCGCCAAGGTCGGCAAAATGCCACCCTCCCAAATCCTGGCGCCCTAGGCGGTCGCCTAAATGGAAACGCCGGCCCTGTAGCCGTAGTCTGTATTAGCAAAGGAAAAAAAAACCCTGCAACCGAGGAGTCCTTGTGGCACCTTAGAGACTAACTAATTTATTTGAGAATAACTTTCCATGGGCTATAACCCAAGGACTTCTGTTGTTTTTTCTTTAAATCTCAGAAATTCTGTGAGCTATTGGGCACAGCTGTACCAAAGTGAAAATCTGAAAGTCCCAGAAACTGGAACTACATGGATTCAGAAGTCCAACCTTAAAGTCCCAAATGCATCCAAGTGCAACAACAATTTCTCCAGGGCCGACTGTAGGGCAAGCCATATAATTGCTGCCAGAAAGGAGGTCAGTGTGTTCACACCTTAAATCATGACAACAGATTTAAAAGAAAGCGTCATTTCTTGACTGGGGTTTCCTATAATTTTGATTTATAGTGAAATATCACAGACATACACAAAATGTGTATTTGTGTGCGTTTTCCAGCCTAAAGAGAATATATCAAGTCATGACCCAGGCTCCGATCTTACCATGTGAAGACATAAGGGCCCTTCTGTGTGGCAATCATTGCAGGATCGGTGTCTAAGATTGTGCTTCAAGAATGTGACAAGAAAGAACCTATACAAGAATTGCCTCAGATCTTAAGGGCAGTTCTAGAGGTGCCTGAAACTGTATCCATTAGTAAAAGGCTTCTTCATTGCTATGCCCGGACAGAACTTACTGTACAGCAATAGTGTTAGTGGCATGAAGGAATAATTTCTATGGCAGAAATTTGAGCAACTGACTTGAGCAGGGATATTACCTTTGTCCTTCTTTGGAAGATAAGTCCATGTACTAAGAATTCAGAATAAAATACAGATATTAGGGGTAGAAGTGGATGAGTGTTGTGGGTAGAATTCTTTTTGAATTTTTAATAGCATCGATCCAGCCATATTCACCCTCTGCTCGTTAGTGCTTTGTTGTGGACATTAACATTGCTTGCTCTGAATGTTTGTGTGAGGGATACTGGTACATACAAATAATTGGGGAGGGTTTTGTAAACAGACAAATATTCTTATTCATGTGAGAATTGCATGCACTTGGGCATGTCAGCAGGACGAAGTCGACTCCCACCACAAGTATTCATTTACCCGTATTGTCTGCATGCGTTTGGGAGGGAAGGGAGGAGACACACTGGAAAGCCCTGAGAAAAATATTCTTTCATT
Source organism: Gopherus flavomarginatus (assembly GCF_025201925.1). Lineage (NCBI taxonomy): Eukaryota > Metazoa > Chordata > Testudines > Testudinidae > Gopherus > Gopherus flavomarginatus. The sequence goes on along the minus strand of NC_066626.1, from coordinate 15,833,275 downwards.
GTCTTTTTTTAATTGGTTCCATTACAGTACAGTACTGCCTACCACTCCCAGCTGAGACTGGAGTCCCCATTATGCAAATACATAGTAAGAGATATCCTGAGTCAAAAAGGTTACAGTACAAATTTGCTCTTTAGGCAAAACGAGGCACAGAGAGGGAAAGTGACATGCCCAGGGTCACAAAACAGGCCAATGGGAGACGCAGAAATAGATCTCATGTCTCCTGAGTCCCAGTCTAGTGTCCTACTCACTGGACAATGCTGCCTGCAGTACACATGTACAGACTGATGATAGAACATCCACATATTTTAGAGAACAGGCTATGTTAATGTCTACAATACAGAGATGTGGATATCAGCACACATGGTTTAATGGGCCACGAATTTGGAAAGCAATTTATCCAGGTGATTTCCAGGTTCCCCCAGATTTTAGTAATTGAATTTTTTTTAAGCCAAACACTTGCAGTAGAACAGACCATAGTAACATTTCATTACCTTCTTCTTCTTTCTCATTGTTGCTTGGCGGTAAATTGTCCTTGCCAGTCACTGCTAAAACTACAGGGGTGATTGTGGTGCTAACATGTGAAGATATTGGCTTATGGCAACCAGAGATGAAAGATGTGAATATCTATATTCATAATACAGGCCCCTTCCCATTTCTTAATGCAGCTTAAGGTTGAATCCCCGGCAATGTTAAACCAATACAATGATCAATTCAGAGACTGGAGGAGAACGTGTGTAAATCAAAACTAAGGGCAATGCTATAGAAACTAACCAAAATATCAGCACTACTAAGATAGAAACAATTTAATCTGAATGTTGATACTAGATGTTCTTGAAATGGATATCTTATAATGATGCTATTAGATATATTTACAATGTACCAGTGAGGAAATGGAAAACCAGCAATGAATCTTATTATTTCTACAACCACACTAATAAAACAATATGAGTAAATGTACTAGTGATTTGGAATTATATTTGTACTAATGAAGACTATTTTCCCATAGAAGCATCCATACTCACCACATGCCGTTAAAGAGAAGCACCTGTGTAAGGTTCTCATATGCTGTGGTGGCATAAACATAACAGCATAAGAGTAATACACCTCTATCTCGATAGAACACTGTCCTTGGGAGCCAAAAAATCTTACCGCTTTATAGGTGAAACTGCGTTATATCGAACTTGCTTTGATCCACCAGAGTGCGCAACCCCGCCCCCTAGAGCGCTGCTTTACCGCGTTATATCCGAAGTCGTGTTATATCAGGTCGTGTCATACTGAGGTAACGGTGTACCGTGAAATACATATTGTATTTCCATTTCTAAGGGACGGTCATAGGTCCACCCACCTGTGCAGGAAAAAAGTATATTACATTGCAATCTGTCTCTCGTATATTTATGAGTGTTAGAGAGTTTATTCCTTCACTCTCACCCTTCCCTGGTCCTTCTCGCATGAACAGAGAGCAACAATACCCGAAGGCCGAAGGTGCAAACAATTCGATGTTTATTGGGATGAACTTCCAGCAAGCTTAAATTCAAGTTCCTTTTCCTTATTTTCGAATCCCAACTTACTTCCTGTTTGCCCCTAATTTATATAGTAATATTTTCAGCTATACCTTAACCAATCATTCTACTAAAATTTACCTAACCAGTCCTAACGTATTGTAACATGATTAGCTAACCAATCATATCCCACCACCTTAATTAGTTTACACCTAGCAAAATTAATTATACAGCAGACAGAAACAATCGCAGAACTAGGCAGAGACCATGCCAATAAACATACAGAACAATACAGAAGTGAGGATTTCACAATTGTATCTATACAGACATGAGGGTTCTCCAGCTGTGTCTATTGTCAAGTGAGTTCTTACCAGACAGAAAACTATCAAACTAAATTTCTAGGCTCTTCCCTTTCTCTGGAGGTGATAGATCAAATCACCTTCCTAACAGTCCCAGATTGCCTTATTTTAATATGACTAGTTTGGAATGTGAGGACGTGACCATACATTTCCCAGTTTATGGCTGCTAAAGAACCAGGCCATAGACTGTCACAGTAAGAGAAGGCCACTACACAGACAGTGATTTTTTATTCTTTGTTTTATACCTCTATAACTAGCTAAGTGATAAGAATACATTGAAATTCTTAAAGTATAGGCCTTTGCAGACAGGCCTGAATATCTATATCCTAACAATGAGTTAGCAGATCCTTTCAGCCATTTGGAAAGCAGACCTATGGGAGGTTAGCAGCTCATTAAAAACTGTTCCTCAGAGCTCATCCACTCACACTAGTGGAATCCTACATTGCAATTGACTAGCAGTGTTTTCCACTGCCTTCCCTGGCCATCTCTAACAATAAGGTACACCACCAATAATTAGCAGGAAGAGGAAGTGGTTGTCCAGAATAAAGCATTTCCTGATAACAAACCTCTCCTATGCTATGGAAACATCACAGCCACCAGCCTCGGAGTTTATAATCCCAGAAGATATCTATTGTGTTATATGCTCTCAACTGTGTATGCCCAAATTGAGGAATTACAGTGCAATTTCCAGATAACAGCTGAGGTTCACTGTCTATGGGTTTCAGTAATGGCTTAGGATACATCAGGATATCAAAAGGCACATACAAGGCCCAATATTTTCAAAGATTACAGCCCAAAGCTAGGCTCCTAAATCCATATTTAGGCTTGTAAACAAAAAAAGCATAGGACTTTTTAAAATCAGGCCCTTCGGCCTTGATTGTACAAACACTTATACCATGTTTAGCCTTAAGAAGATTTATTTTAATGGGATCATTTCTACGTAAAATTTAACACATCTGTAAATGTTTGCAGGCTCAGGGCTGTATTTATGTACCTTACAGCCCTTAAATCCTTGCCATTCACTCTAGAGAAAAGTCCCCAACGAAAAAGCAGTGCTATTAATTATCGTGGATAAGCTTGTATGAAAATCAAGATCCCCTTCCTATCTTGTCACCCCATTTTATTTTGTACTGTTATTAAGACATGCAGGCTACTTGTGTTGCACTGTTTTCAATAACTATGAAGGGAATAGCTTGTTTGCAATATTGGATGGCCGGAAAAGCAATATGGGACTGGATGAGAAATGAGGCAGGAAGGCAAGGTGGCAAATGGAAATAGAGAAGAACATTGAGACTGAAAAGTGGAGAAAAACATAAGGAGGAGAGCTTCCAAAGCAAGGGAGTTCCAAAGTGGTTGGGCTGCTTACCAGATTAAAGCCTACTTGGAAGCAGGTAGTACCCATTCTACCATCTGCCTTTCAGATTTGCATGCATTAATATGCACTGGGGCTTAGTTTGCTCCAACCCCTTGTGTCAACTGTAGAAACAGAGTAAGACCTGGCACCGCTGAGAAGGAGGCAGGTAGCCACGGTGCACTGGGGCATAATATGAGAGCTCATCATTACAGAAGGAAGAGAGATCACGGGGCATGACAAAAAGTCCACACTTCGCTTATAGCGCAGTATTTGTGAAGCTAAATGCTGCTGGCTGGTGAAAATGATCATTTTGCAAATGCAAATAGAAGGTTCCACGAATTCAAGGGGTCCATGGGCATTTTCTGGGTTATAACCAAGACAACCAGAGCCTTAGTGTATAATTCCTCAAGTCTTCACTCAGTCAAGTCTCCCAATGACATCGGTGGGAATTTTACCTGAGGAAAGCACTCGAGTGGGCGGGGACCGAATGAAGATGTGCAGCAATTCTTTAGCAGTAAACAACACACAAGGTTAATACAATGTGGAAATAGTGGTTTACAAAGTTAATGCTTTGAGATCAGTTCAGTCCAACACATCAGTTTTAATTTTCCAGTTCTTCCCCCCTCAGTAATTACCCCTAAACACTTCACAGTGCTGTTCCACCAAGCCTGCTGTTCTGATAGTACCCCAGGGCACTAAGTCCACAACTTTCAGTTGTTATGCAATTTTTAATTGTAGTAAGGGAGTCCTTCCCCAGCATTCCTCTGTTGCTAAGGAATTTATATTTCCTATCCCAAGCTTCACCACTTCCTCATAGCAATCATGTACTCCCTTTGATGACCATGTTAATTGAAATGTCACTGTGACATTTCTTTCTGCATTGGAACATGGTTCTGTTTTTAAGAAGCAAGCAGCAGCAAGGTGGGAGAAACCCAAAAGTAGGTTGTTGCAAGACAAGAGACTTATTAAGTCTTGTACCAGCCTGCAAAATTGTGATGCTGCTGAAACATACTACATAATCCAGCACAAAGCTAAGTTTTGAATACTGTGATTTGACCAGCACTCCCTATTCGAGTAGGATAGGCCTGAGTGACTTTAATAAGTTGTTCCTGTCTTCCAACTCTTCATCACAAAGCTTGGAGGCAAGACAAAGATTGATTTAATGGGGGAATGAATGTAAAGCTCTGAGAGTCGTTTAGACTGCACCAATTAATCAATTATCCAAGTCCATTTTAAAACATTCATTACTATTTTAATCTTTAATCAATTGCTTGTTCCATTTACTGTGTGATGGCTGCTTCTTAGTCTATGAGAAGAACAATATTCGCTGTGCAATGGAAAAATGCTGCCTTCACTGCCAAACATGAGAAAATAAAAATGTGTCTGCTGACATATAATGTGCACAATCTCGTGACTAATGGTTAACACACCAATTAAATACTTACTGTAACTTCTGTTTGATAAGGCTGTTAAAAATATTTATTGGATGTTACCAACAAAGGCTGATGCACATTTAACCTCTGAACAATGTTTCCACCTTCATGTCTCAGAGCCTGTCATGGGCAACAGAGATGTCTGCAATCAGAAACCACATTCCTAGAGTCAGAGTTGCTTTGAAGCTGTGATTTATTGGTAAGGGGAAAAGCCAGAGAACTCTATGCCCCAGCACCTCTCCTACCTACATCATCCCCGGATCTAATGCGTGATAACTTCACATTCAGAGGTAGTCCACCTTACACAGGACCTTATCCAAAGCCCACTTAAGTCAACAGGAATCTTTTCCTTGACTTCAGCGGGCTTTGGAGCAGGTCCATACTGCTCCATGTTCTGTTTTGGTTTTTTTTTATTTGCTAAATTTACCATGTAACATGACTGACCTTATGCAGCAGCTTCAAGATCAACCTGCAGCCTTGCCTCTCTAGGAATTTGACCAGAAGTCATGATTTTAGATATTCCATTACATCAAACGTTCATGTGCTCTTCTGAACGGTCAATATCAGGAAATACCAAGAGCAGAGAAAGGATTTTTTAGAAGACAGACGCTTTGTCAGCAAGAAATGAAGGAACGCAGTTAAAAAAAGAACAGAAATCTCCCATTAAAAGTAAGCTGAATCAGAAATGTTCTGCAGCTGTTGAAAAAAGGTGCATTGGTTGATAGCAAGTCCAATGTTAGATGTGCACATGTAGTTCACTATCTACTCTTTCATCAAAAACTAGAGGATTTATCTGTCCGGGCTGAGAAATGGAACAGCTTAAAATGGTCAATGACCACAGAAAGGATTAGCACATTATCTTGTTAATCCACAACATTTACTTTTTCAGGCTTTCTCAGAGCTAATATAAACGTGATTAGTGTTCTAGGTTTGCTCAAGTGAGAGGTTGTTTATGATTCCATTTCCAAACGTAACATGTAATAAATACAGAGTACTAGCCGGAACACCGCCAACAATAGAAAATTTAATCATATATTCAATATTTACAAAACATAAAAAGAACTTTTTCAATCTCTGATAAATTCCTGGAAAATGGTCTTGTACAAGAGTGGGCTGTCCCAGTGCACAAAAGGTGGCATGCAAAGCTCCCTTAGCTTTTTATCCCTTTATTAAACGTGTTATAATTAGGGATTCAAAAATCATGCGTCAGACCCTGTAAAATTATGACTTTTCAAAAAATAAGCAGTGTTAGATTATTTTTAGCTGCCTTCTGCATTTTGCACATGTAGGGTTCCCATTTTCAATCTTTTATCTGAAAATAGGAACATGAAGCACTTTTATTTTTAAAAGAAAGTGAGATCCTCAGGTAATCACAGAACTTGAGGAAGAACTTGAAGAAAAACACTAAAAGTAAAATTTTCAAAAGCACATACATAATTTAGGTCACTTGAGAAAATGAGATTTAGAGCTCATTGACTTTAAATAAGACTTAGGCTCCTAAGTAGACCTGTGTGAACAGTTTGCTGGCTGTACTGAACAAATCAAAATACACATTTGCGACTGACCTGAAACAATCATATCTATTTTTCTGGTAAAAAAAACTTAGCCCAGCTCTGCTCCTACATGCCTAAATTCCTTTGGAAAACAGCACTTAGGACCTAAGTCACTCAGGCTCTTTTGAAAATTATACTCCAAGTATTGTGAGACTCACAATAAAATTGTGAAAGAGCTGGCAACCCTGCAGATGGATGAAGAAGTATGAAACTCCCACAAAGTCTTCATCCAGAACCAGTCTTGAGCTGAACCTTTCTATTAGCTTGAAGAGGTCAGCTAAGTGTGCATAGGTGTGATGAAAAGAAGAATGGTATTATCAAGGCACAGAACTGGGACTCAGGAGACCTGGGCTCAATTCCCAGCTCTGCCACAGACTTCCTGAGTGTCCTTGGGAAAGTCACTTTTTCCTTCTGTGCCTCAGTTCCTAGCTGTAAAATGAGGAATATAATAGTTCCTTTCTCCCCCACTTTTTGTTTGGATTTGCTATTTAAACTGTAAGCTCTTCAAGGCAGGGACTCTCTCTTACCTTTGCATAGGATGTAGCACACTGAGACCCTACTCTTGGTTTCGTGCTCAACGGGAGTGAAAGAAAGTCCGTTCCTGCTGTAACTACCAGACTGATTTTCCAGATTCAGATAATTTTCCTAACTTTTCTATGTTTATCTGAACCAAACCTTAACTCCAAAAGCTTAATATTTGAGCACCTCAACCTCTGTTATTAATATACTGCCAACATGTGAAAGACAAACGTGGGTTTGCTTTTCTTGTGAATGAAATACACTTATTAATAATATATAACATTTGTCTTATTTGTGCAAATATTATATTGCAATGGCTTCCTGCCAGCAGTGTTGCATGCAGCCAATAATTTCCAGCTACTTATTTGTATAAAAACAAGAAATGACATTCACCTCCACATATTGAGCACAACACAGAGCAGAACGTGTGTGATAAATTCCTGAATTTATTTATAGAGCATTCAGACATTTCAGACCTAAATGTATTTGCAGTGAGTACCTTATATTGATTTACTAATTTGTCTCAATGCAACTAGTGCCTCTGCTATTTAATGTTGGCCTTACAACTGTAACAACTCAGCAACCGCCACCTCCTCAATAAGGAGGTGCAGCCCAGGACTTTACCTTGGGCTGAATCCTACAGAGTGCGAGAGCCACTCTCAGTACAGCTGAAGGCAGAGGGGGCAAAGGCGGGTTTCCTTCCCCAGTTTGCCCACTGGAGCAAACTGGGGCAGACATATCCTCTAAGCGTATGTCTTCACTGAACTGTTGACCAGATCTTTTACTCAAGTGTTACCCCTAACCTCCCTCCTATTCACACACAAAACCCACTCCAGGGCTGAGGGGTGCTTTCAGCCTAGGCTAACTGTGGGTAAAAGCCTGAGTTCCATTTTCACTCAGGCTGCTAACCCAACCACTTTGCAGCGGGGCGGGGGGACAGGATAAATCACTCGAGTGCTGACGGCTCTCCAATTCCCCCTAGGTGGCCAGAAGGACAAGCCACAATTCACTGGGAAAGAATTATGGAGCAGCTCAGCTTATTGCAGAACAAAGAACCACAGGATATGCAGGGCCGGCTCCAGCTTTTTTGCAGCCCCAAGCGGCGGGAAAAAAAAAGAAAACATGATTGACCTGCAGCCAAAGTGCTGCTGAAGCAGAAGACAGGGATTGAAGGACCAGCCGCCAAATTGCCGCCAAAGACTGAAGCGGACCAACTGAGCTGCCGCCAAAGTGCCGCCGATGCTGACCCGGACGTGCCACTCCAACAACGAACGGACTGCCGCCCCTTTCTATTGGCCGCCCCAGGCACCTGCTTCCTTCGCTGGTGCCCGGAGGTATGCACCCAGAAGTCCTAGTGACACACACAGGGGACTGCCACACCAATAAGACACAGTAACTCAGGTTGGGCTTTGCACCCAGGCTAGGCCAACCCAGATGCTCACACCTTGGTGCCAGTCACCCAGGCTAACTCTGCCATGGTGACATACGCTAATGCTTTGTCTAGGCTCTGATTTAAAGGTGCACTGTAAGGAGGTGTTAGCTAACACATTCTAAAAGTCTAGTGTAGACAAGGAAGTGTACATTTTGACACTAGTTTGTATTGTCAGGACCAACGGATCACCAAATGCTTCATACTAGAGCTAACAAGCTCTAAATCCTAGTGTAGACAAACCTTAAATAGTGCTGGATTGTAATGCCCATGAGGACTAGCGAACAGCCCCTGCTTCCCCCCACAACCTGTCCATGGCACAGTTCCTATGCCAGGAGGCCAAGAGAAGGTGGCCTATCCACCAAGGGACTCCCTCTTAGCAATTCCCCGAGCTGGTTGTTTAGCCTGCTTTCCAGTCTCTTTGGCACAGCAGCACAAATGGCCCAGAACAAGAGCAAGATTTGGCCCCATATGCCTAAAAGCAGTACACTAAAAGTAGCATAAATGGCAGAGGATTGAAGTTCTTTGATTTATTTTGTTATTTTTTTTAATCAATTGTCTCCAATATCACACCCCAGCCCCCTTGCACAAGTGACCTGTGCCAGGTTTCCTTTCTGATCAGAATATTTCATTACGACTGAAGTTTCCAAGCAAATACAGCACGAAACCTATTGCCTGGATCTTGGTAAATATTCTTTCAAGTCACGCAGCGGGGAGAGGGGATGGGGTGAAAAAAACAAAACAGTCAATAGCTGCTTGTTTTTTCTCCTAACTGTAAAAATTCTGTAGAGAGCTGTGAATTACTTCTCTATTGTTCTTGCTATGTTATTATTTTGAAGTGGCTCAGGCCCTGGGTGATGCTATTTGCCTGCCTGCTTTTGTTTTCTTTATCAGCTTGCTAGGTGATGGGTAATTAAAAAGCCCTGTTTTACCATCTCACTCACAGATCTTTTTAGATAATACAGTGAATGTGATAACAAGAAATGCACAATGAAGGCTTCTACTATTGCAAGCTTTTTTCTGTATTTATTGAAACTCTCCCTTTTGGAATAAGTAGGCCAGTATCAGAAATAGGCTCATGCCACAAAAGGTACTATTTATTATTATACAGTACCATAGATGGGCAGAGCATTTTGTTGACATAAGACAACGATTACCCAACAGCTTTCAGTCAAATAACAAAATTCTTCCAAATAGCACACACAGGTCCCACTGACGTTCTCAGGAGGCACTTTGAGATACATCTGCCCTAATCTTGGCTGACACAACTTGAGAGTGGATACATTTGTGAAGGCTACTCTAGACACTCCACACACATTTGTTCCAGGATACAAACTCCTTGTGGAGGCCCGCCTGTCAGCATAAGCTCAGTACGGACAGAAAAGAATTCCTAATCTTTCCCCACAAGCCTTTCTTGTCTCCCTCCCAACACCATCACACTCCCTCTCACTCAGAAACTATAACTGGGCACCACCTTCAACTCCACCCTCTCTCTAAAGCCACACCTCTAGACTATTTCTATGTCATGCTGCATCTGGCTGCACACCATCTCTAAAATACAGCCCCTCCTATCCGTCCACGCAGCTAGAACTTTCGTGGAGACTCTCATCCCCTCATGTATTGATTACAGCAACATCCTCTTCTTGGTCCTTTACAAAAGCTACTCACAATGCTGCCATGGAGATCATGTTCCTAGCTTATCACTTTGAACATCTCACCTGTCTCTCTGCTGCACTTCACCCCCAGTCCTGCCTATCATCCTCCCATATACTACTGAGATGTCTGCACCTGCCTCTGATCAGACAATGGTGCCAGCTTTCATCGCCCACTAGTTAATTTTCAAACAAGTATATTAGTGCTGTCTCCCATGCTGCCCCTCTCATGTGGGAGTAAACATCTGCAAAGCTATCTCATTGTCCTCCAGATCACTTCTTAAAACTCTTTTGTCATTAGACCTACAGTCATGGGTGGCAAGTTTGTAGAAATTTTGGTGGTGCCCAGAACCCGCCCCCCTAACTCCGCCCCCCCCCCAAACTCCACCCTCACCTGCCTAAGGCTCTGAGTGGGGTTTTGGGGGGAGGTCTGGGGTGCAGCTCCTGGGCTGGGGATTAGGGTGCAGGAGGGGTGCAGGCTTTGGAATGGAGTTTGCGTGCTGGGTGCAGGCTCTGGGCTGGGGCAGGGGTTGGGTGTGCAGGAGGGAGTGAGGGGTGCAGGCTTTGGGAGGGAGTTTGGATGCTGAGTGCAGGCTCCAGGCTGGGGCAGGGGTTGGGTGTGCAGAAGGGGGTGAGGGGTGCAGGCTTTGGGACAGAGTTTGGGTGCAGGCTCTGGGCTGGGGGTGGGGGTGTAGGAAGGGGGAGGTGGTGCACACTCTGGGAGGGGGTGCGCACTCTGGGAGGGGGTTTGGGGATAGAAGGGAGTGCAGGGGTGAGGGCTGTGGGGCTGAGGATGAGGGATTCATGATGCAGGAGGGGGTTCAGGGCTAGGGCAGAGGGTTGGGTTGTGGAGTGAGGGCTGTGGGGCGGAGGATGAGGGTTCATGATGTGGGGGGGCTCAGGGCTGGGATCAGGGTGCAGGGGAATGAGGGTTGGGCTGAGAATGAGGGGTTCATGATGCGGGGGGGCTCAGGGCTGAGGAAGAGGATTAGGGTGCAGGGGGATGAGGGCTATGGCTGGGGCTGAGGGGTTTGGGGTGTTGGAGAGGCTCAGGGCTAGGGCAGAAGGGCAAGGTAAGGGCAGCCTCCCTTGCCATTAGTTAATGGCAGGCGCTAGGACACTGGGGCAGCAGACAGCAGTTCTGCCGGGAGCCGTTCTACTCCAGCAGGGCAAGCAGGCAGGGGAGAGGCACGCGCTGATTTCTGTCAGGAAGGGATGCTGTGGAGTGGGGGAACACAGGGGGATGGGTGGCAGGAGGAGGCCGGGACCCACTCCAGGCAGGGACGTGGTGGGGCGGGGGGAGACCCGCGGGGGCCGGGGCCCAATCCAGGCAGGGCCGGGGGAGAGACCCAGCTCCAAATATTGCTGGAGCAGGGCACCCGGTCCTGAATATTCCTGGTGCTCGGGTACCACAAACATATATAACCTGCCACCCATGCCTACAGTAATCTTGACAATGGGTAGGCACCTAATGACCTAAGACCACCATCTACCATGTTGGACTGTATTGTACTGTTTCCTTGTCCTCCCCACGTTTGTCTTCCTGTATGTACCTGTGGTCTCATCACACATTTAGAGGGTAAGCGCTTTCGGGCAGGGACCATCCTTTTGTTCCGTGTTTGTACAGCTTCTAGCACAGAGGGTTCTTGGTCCAGGACTGGGGCTCCTAGGTGCTACCACAATACAAATGTTAATTAACAATCGACACTACAAAGCGTGTGGCTTACTCTTGTATCCTGGAACAAATATTTGTGGAGCGTCTAGATGAGCATTTACGAATGCGTTAGTGAACTCAATCAACTCACTCAAATGAAAAACAGGAACAAAAACTCTAGACACACCACAGAAGCCAAATTCCGCTTTCGGACAAGCAGTTCAGTGCCAACTGACATCTATACAATGTGTATGGATATTTGAAAGGAAAATCTGTCCCTCAATCCAGTCTTATTCACTCAGGAAAATATGGGTTAGATTTTGATGTCAGTTACTCCGGATTTACATCAGTGTAAATAAGAACAGAATTTTGTACCGTGTGTTTACAGTATATGATGCTTTTGGCTTGGGAATTTAATGTTAGCTTGAGGTGTGTGAGCTAAGAATATATTGGCACAACGATGGGATGAAAGTGGGTGTGTGGGAAAGAGGAAAGCAAAGATAATTTACCCTGACATACATTTTATGCAAAGGGAAAACACTTTTTAGTTGCCTTGGGGTCCCTCAGAAATATTTCATGGTTTGCTTTGAGAGTGGGGTGATGGTATTCTAGTCTTTTGTTTCTTCTTCTCTTTCCAGGCAGTGGCTATCAATGCACCTGGGAGAAAAAGGGAAAAAATAAAGTCTTTTTCACACCACCATCTTGCCGAACGGAGGCTGCTATTAGGCTATTTGGGTTTGACTGGTATCATCAGAGGTTCTAAATTAGAGCCAGTCTTGGCTGGGTGCCAGTACCACAGTATTACACTCAGCAGGGGAAGACACTTGGTTTTTTATTAGCCACTTTCTCAACAGCAGTTCCAACTCAGTGTCATAAGCTCCCAGACACTACACAGCTCTCAATAAGAAGCACAAGTGACCATAAGGAAGGCCCAATCTACACAGAAAACTTGCACTAGTTTAACTAAAATCAGTTCTGAAATTTAGTTGGTTAAACTGGGATAGCCCCCATGTGGACACACTCATAGTGGTTGACAGCTGACATTTCCCTGTAGCTGATTTGTACTACTGAATGAAGCTGATTTAAAAGTGGACTCTCACATGCATTTGCATCAAATGTACCGACTCCATTTAAAAACAGACTGTAGATAAACGAGCTCTGTGTCTCTCAGCCCTAACGGCTAGATTGTGACTACAACTAGCTGCTAACACAAAGAAGTACAGATGCGTAAGAACTCCTCTTACATCCTTTCTTGACCTACCTGGACTTTGGGGCAAGGAATCATGACAATGGCTCACTTACTCCCCCCTGGAGCAAGTGGATTGAAAATGGGCAGGCTACTGGCCAGTGCAGCTGGATCACAATTTGCTGCTGGTACAAACGGTCAGCAAATTACTAACTCCCTAGACTAGATGTGATAAATTGACCCCTGAGCACTCTCCCATAGACTCCTGTACTCCAGCACTGTGAGAGGCACAGGCAGAGTCGACATGGGAGCGACAGCAGTCAGCTTACCATGGTGAAGACATCACGGTAAGTCATAGATTATTAGGGTTGGAAGGGACCTCAGAAAATCATCTAGTCCAACCCCCTGCTCAAAGCAGGACCAATTCCCAATTAAATCCCCAAATGGCCCCCTCAAGGATTGAACTCACAACTCTGTGTTTAGCAGGCCAGTGCTCAAACCACTGAGCTATCTCTCTCCCTCTGCTTAACTAGATCCTGTCAGGTGATACACAAATAATTGTATTTGTTCTTTTAGACCATTCCACTAACAGTTGGGCTGGCAAGAACATGAATGCTGTGACTGTGGCACTGGGCATGAAAGAGCACCAGCCTATTCTTCTGAGCAGGAAGGTTCACAGAAGTCATACAGTGGGTCTTCAGCCTGTTCACAGCTCAGGCAGCAGAACAAACAGAGAAGTTTGGAGTTGTGGTCCATCTTACTACAACAAAGGACCTTATCGTGTAAGCAGGTGGGCTCGCAAACATAACTGTGATTGCAATAACACGATTCTCTCTCTGCCACAGAAGCTATTTGAACCACCCACCTCCAGCAGGTTTCTTTTTGGGGTTATCTGGGGAATGCTGTACTCCAGATGGCCAATCCAACCCAGGCAAAAGATCACAGTAATTGACTGAGTAAAAGCATTATAAGATTTCCACGTCACTTTGGAGTACCATCAGACCTGGCCTAAGTGGGGTTGCCAGACCCCTTTGTGATGCTGGCAAAGATGTTGATTATCATCGGCGGAGTACAGCAGAGCTCTCTGACTGGATAACCTATCAGCTAATCCTTGCCTGTGCCCCCAAAACTGAGTGGCTGCCAACAGTCTATCATTGATCTTAGGCCATTGGCCCCTCACACCAATGGAGAAGACATAATAGATATCCCATGACATGCAGTCAATTTTGTAATTTGGTCAGTCAGAAAACGAGTGTTTTGGACTTTCTTCACCATTGAATTGGTAAATATGTTTTCTGTATACTCCCAATGAACTGTGATGTCAGCCACCAGGGGTTGTCCCTCCTTGGCAAACCACAGAAGCCAAATTAACAGACTAATGTTTACTTCTACCCCAGCAACAGTGTCAGCCTTCTGGGAGAATGAGCAGTATGAGGTCAGCTGAGGTCACAGCTCACTCTTCCTGGCAGTGTAGTCAACTTAATCAGTAGAGCTTTAAGGACTTTTTTCAAATACCAGGCTAGATTCTGGTTACATGTAAAAAAACAGCCTAAAACTGGGGACTGTACAACATTAACAGTCAATCTCAAACAGCCGAGAAGCTTGGCTTTTTTGGGGGAAAGCGGAACAGTTCTAAATATTAAAACAAAAACATTCAGCTCAGAACATGGAATAGTCTTGCTCGATAAGAGGGACAGGAGGGAGATTTACAAGGCTCATGAGCGGGGAATCATGCGACCCTTGTGACTCAACCATTCTGCAGCCATACTTGTAAAAATACACAACTCTGCCCTTCTCTTTGCCTCTTCTTAGGATGCTGCCGCTGCTCTCAGTACCCTGCTCACCAGTGTGCACATTTTACCCACAATCTTCACTATCTATATTTGTATGCATACTAAAGATCGTTTAAGGAACAGCCCCCTTCCAAATCTGAATGGCCTTTCAATCCGAACACTGAGGTTTTTGACCTTTCCTGCCTAATGCCAAGCCATTCAAATGTCTCCATCCCATCTGTGTTACAGTGGCTCCTAAAGCATCTCCCTCAGACTGAGGAGTTACTGACAGAGTGCGTGTCTTCCAGGAGGAATGCTTAACTCAGCAGGAACTGGTCAAAACAGCAGCAGCAATAACAACACGATTATTTAAGAACTCCTGCAAGATTTTGCACTGGCAAAAAATCATAATAATTGAGTGGCAAGATTACACTTTTGTATATTTCAGAGTAATAATCATTTCCACCTTTGATCCGTTTGTCTCTTCCCCAGCAAACCCTCATGAGGAGCAGATAAACGTATTGTCGGTTGGCAGTAGTAAAATCAGGCTGTTTGTTCAGTGTTATCAAATGCCAGCCTGGGGGCAAGCCTTGGTAACACGGCTTTGACATCTAACCAAAGCGTAACATAACTCTTCTGTGAACTAAATAAATAAATAAATCCTTTGTCTGCAAAGACAGAGCTCAGCAGCATGTCGCCTTCCTGGGGAAAAAACAGGGAAGAGTGTTTATCAGCCGCATCTTGAAACAAGACAGCAGCTTCTCCTCAATCTTCTAGAGCCTAGAAGGACCAGGAGGGTAGCAAGAAACCTAAATAACCACTGTGTTTTTTTGTTTTTTTAAAACACTCTTACACAAATGTTTCATTTTACACCTGCAAACATTCCCTATTGAGTACAAGTATTTGCAAGAGCAGGGCATTATCTATCAGTTATAATGTAAGGGAAAAGAAGAATGGGCTCATGGTTAAGATGCTGAAGTAGGACTCAGGAGATCTGGGCTCGGTTCCTGACTCTGCCACAGCCTTCCTGCAAGATCTTGGGAAAGTCACTTAATCGATCTATGCCTCAATTCCCCATCTGTAAAACAGTGATAATAGCACTTCCTTTCTCCTGCCCTTTGTCTGGGTTGTCCACTTAGCATGTATGCTTTTTGTGCCAGAGACTGGCTCTTAGTACGTGCACTGTCTATCACAATGGGGCTCAGACTTTGGCAATGGCCTAAGAACAGGAAGCCATCACACTACCAGTGACATTAGGCACATACTTCTGACTAGATGTCCATTTTGAGTCTGATTCTAAGTCAGTGGAAAGACTCCAATTAGCTCCAAAGGCCCTTTTGCTGATTTATTTTGCATTGCCGTGGCACAAGATACTGCCCAAGACTCTAGAATGAACTCCCACAGGAACTAAGGATCTTCACAAGCCTCACCAACTTCTGCTCTAAATGCCAGATGCATTTCTTTAACCTTGCCTTCTCTGATATAAACATATAGCGGAGAGAGAGGGAAACTGAGAGTGTGTGTCTACGTGCGCATGAAACTCCAGAACAAAAACACTCCCGTGCACATATTTCTCCTCCTGGCGACAGGATGAGAGAACACACAGACACAAGAAATGGTAGTCACATCACTTAACACGCTACTGGGAAGCGTTCAGAGTCTACGGTTATGAGTGAGGTGTAAGAACTAGAGTTGCGCACAAAATGATTTTCCTCCTCTGCAAAAATTTTCAAGATTACAAAAATGTTTCTGTGAGCGAAGGCACCCATGTTCAGACTCTACATATTGTTGTGATAATCTTTGTGCGAAATATGCCTTGTGAGGGATCATTTAAAAACTGACAACACACTGATCATCAATATTCAGGTGTAACGTATGTACGAAATGCATATTAAGAGTTATGAACAGAAGCTGAAACTATGACTACAATGGGTTTACCAGACAAGTCTGGAGAGTGAGTAAACCGGTTACTCAAAGACAAAGGAAAAGCTGACCCCACTAGCCAGGTGTCGTCAAAATTGAGGGGCAATCACCTGCCAAGTGGTCATTCTTTGGCAAGGAAGCCAGGCAGGACCAGGTCTATCTGCATTTCAGCAAATAAGGACATGGATCTCTTTCACCATGAGACTCCTTGTCTCTATCCTCACAGCTGGAAATAACTCTATCTAGGGCAGTGGCGGGCTGCAGGTCATGCACCACTGAGCACGGGGGACCTCCAAGGGGGCTGGACTATAAGAGGGAAGGCCAAAAACACCCCAGGGCTTCTCTCCCTAGCTCTCACTCTGTCTTTCACCTAAGACAAAAGAACCAGCCCTTTGAGGAAGATTCTGACCGGAGCATTTGGTCAGCCCTGTTACTGGGAACATGTAGTAAGGATTTTATCTTGAACCAAGTCTAGCTTGTTAAGTTTTAGCTACATATAACATTTTATCTTTGTTTCTCTTGTAACCGTTGTTGACATTAATGCCTTGTACTTTTACTTACTTAAAAATGTCTCTCGTTGTAGTTAAATAAACTTGTTTTATTTTTTTTAATCCAACTAATCCAGTGTTGTGTTTAAGCTGAACTGTTTGGGTAATGCCAAGTACCAAACTATTGCATATTGACCCCTTACAGGGGCAATGGACCTCTAACATCTGAATTGTCCAGGACAGGGCAGTGCAGAGCACATGTTTGGAGGAAAATTCGGGACTGGGAGTGTGTTGGGGCCACCCTGCAACTAGCAGCCAAAGGGGCTGGAAGCCAGAGCGTGGCTGGTGTTTGCTGGCAGGCTGCTCAGATCAAAGTTGCTGGGCCAGGTCTGCAGCTCTACTCAGATGCAGTGTGACCTGCACATTGGCAGGCTGTCTGTGAACAGGCCAGTTTGGGAGCTACAACAGAAAAGCACTGTGAGGCTCCCAGCGTTATGGGCACTGTGAGGCTCCCAGCGTCATGGGCACGAGGCAGCACAACCTCTCACTGGTCTGATTGCAGTCTGACAGTCAAAATTCCCAAAAATGTTGAGAACTGAAATACCGAAAAATTGGTTTGGGTCCATCACAACATTTCATTTTGATAGCTTTGTTGTGATTTCGATTTTTTTTCCATTTTATTTTTGCTTTTACTGTAAATTAACTTAAATTTCTAAATGAAAAGTCCTTTTGAACTGAAAAACAGAACTTTTCATTTTGAAAATATCAAAATGGTACATTCTGATTATTTCAAAACCCTCCCCCCCTTTTTTTAGTAAATGGGAAATTCATCAAAACCAATTCTTTCCTGCAAACCTTATTGCTGTTGATGAATTGCTATTTTTCAACAGAAAAAAAACTCCTTCAAAAATGGAAACAAATTTTGAAAAATTCCTGACCAGCTCTAGTAATAACCTGAATAGAAATTAGAATAGAACAGTGCTTTCAGCCTGTTACACTCCTGAAAAAACATTTGAAACCCCCATGATGAACTTAGCATCTGCATCCAGGCCATATGCTCAGTGACCTTCAATCATCCTTTAATCTCAATTACCTCTATAGTAGCATAGCCATCCACTGTGTTGGAACCAACTCCTACACTTTTTGAGGCATTTACTTTCAATCTGAGCGCATGCATTGCTCACCCCAACCAAAACCACCGCCTCTTCTCACATTCCCTGCTCAGGAATACTTGTGTTCTTAAATTCAAAGCACAGGTCTATGTTAATTCCAACTGGCAGCAGGCAATCCCACGGAGATGTGGAGTTTGAGTACGGAGTCTGTATGATGGAGCGCCAGACAGATGCGCTCTTACTTTTGCATTTAAAAGCAAACATACAACTGTGTTTTCAAGTTTCTCAGGGAAAAGAAAAAAAAAAGAAAGCAAAAGGGATTCCAAGGACATAGCCCCTCAAGCAGTTTTCCAACATCAAACAAAAGGGTCTCCGGTGTGTTCTCCCCATGTGAGACCTTTGTTCGTTCATCCCAAGCCTGCGGGCACATTTCCTGTGACATACAAAAGGTTCCTGATACTGTACAGATAGATGTAACTACATGTGAATTACACATCTGCTGGTCTGTCTGCCTATCTTTGTCACTCTAGACCAATTAACTTCGTTTTCTATGGAACGCTGTTCCTCAGAAGCTCGGCAACAATACATTTGGTAGAGTAATATAGGGGAGAGCTGCAACAGGTTTGTATCAGAGGGATTAAACAGCTGCCTGTCTGCTCATTTATCTATCACAGTTAAGTACACATGGGTACTTGTATTCCCCAGTGGCGGCTGGATTCTGGTATGTATATCTAAATGTGGGTAGGCGCTGTCCGTCTCCCTTAGCTGCGTGCGTATCTATTTCTCTTCTCCTCCTCTGTGTTGTCTATTTTTATTTCTCCTTTGGCTAAATTCAAGGTTATGTTTTCCTTTCTGTCGCTGCCTGGCCATCCCAATGGGTTTGTATAGTCATGCTCCACGCGGCTCTGCACTTGTACGTTTACACAAGCACAGCGGCACTAACAGGAAGCTGCTTGAAACTGACCTCTTGCACTGGCTTGGTTTCCTGTATTGTCTCCTGTCATTGGCAGTGAGGGCATCTTACGTAGCAGTAACATTCCCTTTTCCCTTCATCCCTCCACCTAAGGCCAGATTGTGAATCCCTCACTCCCATCAGTGATCAGTTACTTGCAGGAGTTGTCACATTGATTTGAGTGGGAGAACTTGTGTGCACCATTGATCAAAGGAGTTACGGGTGTTTTATAGATTAGGGTTTCACACTGCCACCAATCACTGCGGCATCTGACAGCACATTTAACATTCTGTAATAAATGCTACATTACTGAGGGGGACATTTGCCTTTCAGACACACACCACCCAAGTGACGAGAACTCGCGCATACCTCTCTGATGGGCATCTTGAGCGGGTGAAGGGCAGACAAAATCCATTGTCCCAACCCACAGGCAGCGAATGGGAGCTGCAATACAGCCTTGTCTTGAACCTCAATGATCCCTGCCACTCCATAAGTGCCATGTGGGGTTTGAGTCTGTGTAATAGTGGATAAAGTGGTCCCTACTGCTCCACAGCTCCAAGACCCCTCTTTACACACCATTCCTATTTGATAGCAAGGAGATCCTGCCCACAGCACACACAGGAATCGCTCTGTGTGACCATTCTTCCTGGACCCCCACTCCCAGCGCAGACCCACCACGGTGATTAAGTGATACAGAGAGGTGTCCACAGTAGTGAATGACATGCAAACACAACTTTCTGCAGGCCTAATTCACTAATTCTTTAGACCTTCAATATATATTAGCCTTATTCCTTGCGCCCCCAAAAATTCCACTTAAATCAGTGTGCAAGGAATGCAGTATAAGGTCCTAAATCAGCATTTGCCCGAAAAGCTGGAGAGGCCGGCACTTGGATGCGTGTTTTTGTTCTATGCCTGCTCCCTGTTCTCAATCAAATACAAAATGTATCGGCAGACAGCTGCTGCAAAGCCTTTCCTGAGCCTTTCTCCTCTGAGTAAAGACACTCGTTTTAGTGTTTGACCTCTGAGTTTCATGTTCATTATTGAGTCTGGAAACCAGCAGCCTCGCTGCAGGAACCTGGTCTCTCTGCTGCTTCGACAGCACATGGTTCACCTACCTTTTGCATGCTGACAGAGGGATCCCGCAGTGCCACAGCAATAGAACTACTCAGCACACTTTCCTTCCTAACCTGCCTTATTGCTGGAAAATATTAATAGATTAAAAGTTCCCGTGGGATGCACAAGAATGAGATTTTAATTATTTTACAAAAGTGCCAACAAATTGCTTGTGAACTGCAGCTCCTCAAAGGGAAATAGGAAGCCAATAGAACTAGATGGTAGACAAATGTAAAATTCATGCCTCTTTCTTCTGAGGAGAGATTGTTTGGGTAATGCAAGTGTCAGCCTTTAAAATGCATGGTGGACTTAAAAGGAAAGAGTGATAAAGGAGATTGGTCTGGGGTATAAAGGTGATGTGTAAGGGAAAATGGTCCCTTTGGAATGGATAACTACTCCAAGAGGGGTACTCGTCTGACTAATCTCAGGAAGGAGAAAAGATATGCTTGGTATCAAAGGAAAACAGTGATCTTCTAATCTGGAATTCTACCACCTATATTGCTGGTCTTCTATTATCCTCTGCCTGTAGAGTAGGAGCTCTATGCTTTTAAAATACCCTGAGCTAAATAACTAGGTGACCAATTTTGCTTATACCAATATAACTGAGTGGACTTTAGATCTGTGTGCACAATGCATGCCAATGTTTTTTTCTCAAAACTAGTGTGGGGTTGGTTTGACAGTGCTCTTGCTAGGGAATTCATAAGGACATAGACATTTCTTCATAGCTGCACAGCCCAGTGCGTTTTTAGCGACGTGTGCAGTAGATGCACTTCAACTTTTTTGTTTGTTGAAATGCCAGCCTTTCTGGACCTACGCGATTGAGTTGGAGGATTACGCTGTAAAACATATGACCGAAGAAATCCCAGTATTGTCAAAGTGCTTCACGTCACTGACGTTTTGGTGAGCTGGCATTTGGCTAAAAGGCTTGGTGGTTTTCCAGATTTACCTCTACTGTTCACATTTCCCACGAGTTAAAGAATGTTTCCCACATCCAAATTGTGGAGAGAGTCTTATTTCATCACTAAAACACACATGTTGTGAATTAATGAACAGATTTTATAAGAAGGAACCAAAGAAAGTAATGACAGCCTTGATTATTTTAGATGGCCTTGCAGACACACAGCGCACCCGGATTCGTTCCATGGTGGCAGTAACATTTTGCAACAGTAAAGCCAGATCTAAAGCCCAGTGGAGCCAGTGGAAAGATTCCCACTAACTTCAATAGGCTTTGGAACAAGCCCATACACCACTGCGATGAGTGAGAGCTCACAGCATTCTAATAAAAGTGGGTAAACGTTCTTATCTCCATTTTATAAGTGGGAAAATACAGCGGTGAAGCAACTTGCCCAAAGTTATACAGTGAGTCAGCGACATGACTGGGAATAAAACCTAGGCCTCCAGACTAACAACCCTGCACTCAACCCTCAAAACCGCAGAGGGTAGCACAGTGACAACATAACTGAGCACCTGAGTCATTTGTCATTAGTAGCAATTAATCTGCAGCGACTGGCCTACTTGCCATGTCCTTAAAAGGGCATAACGGGGGAGGGGAGGAGGGGGAGTTAGGTACTAGGTAACTCATCAGTTGAAGTGTGAATTAAGTTATCCACTAAGGCAATTTGAATCACTGCTTCCAGTGTGTTCTGAAGTCAAGGGAGCACTGTCAATTTACACTAGCTGAGGATCTGGCCAAGTTTCTCTTCTCCATAGTTCTGAGACCTCTTTCAGTTGCAGGAAAGGCCATATGGCATTATGATTAGTGTGCTATCCTGCAGTGTGATACTGAAGACCCACACAGTAATGGGGGCTCTGATGTCATGGATATTCCTGCATGTTATTTCTGGGAAATTGTTTCAGACAACCTACAATCCGATAGTGGCACATGGCGGCGTATGTAAAAACTTTACCTGAAAAATTAAATACTGACTGAGGGCAGGAGGTGAAGATAATCTGGAATACCGCAAATCTCAATGGAATTCTCTGAATATTCAATGGGGAAACACTTGCCAATAAATCAATCATTCTTTTACTACTTGCCATAATCTTTTCCAACAAGTTCACGTACCTCTGAGCTGAGAATAGGAAACAGGCCTGAAATCAACAAACAGTGCATGAGCCATTGATCAACAGGATGCCAAATATAAGAACGTGCACATGACAATAGCAATGATAAAAAAACACTTTAACCTTTTAAGATATGTCTACACTGCAATTAGACACACACAGCTCACTCGTTCCAGCTGGGTCCGTCTGGGGGACTGTTGAGTTGTGGTGTAGACGTTCCAGCTCTGGCTGCAGCCCAAGCTCTGGGACCCTCCTACCTTGCAGGGTCCTAGAGCCTAGGCTCCAGCCTGACCCCAGAAGCAGGGCCGGCTCCAGGGGTTTTGCCGCCCAAAGCAGCCACAAAAAAAAAAAAAAAAAAGGAAAGCTGCGATCGCGATCTACGGCAATTCAGCGGGAGGTCCTTCGCTCCGAACGGGAGTGAGGGACCTTCTGCCGAATACCTGAAAGTGACGTCCCACTCCGGAGTGGCTGCCCCAAGCACCTGCTTGATAAGCTAGTGCCTGGAGCCGGCCCTGCCCAGAAGTCAACACTGCAAAGAAACAGTCCCACAGCCCGAGCCAGCTGGCACGGGCCAGATGCAGGATTTGAACTGTAGTGCAGAAGTACCCTTAGAGATAATGGGTGAAATCCTGGGTCCATTGAAGTGAATGGGACAACTAATTTTTTAATGTAATTAGAAATGAAATGACTGTATCTCTCATGGTTCCAAATAGGGCCCTTATGTCTGATAAAATCAAATATGCCTCTTTCTCGTAATATTACATGTGAATATTTCTGGTCCTTTTTGAAGTAAGTAGAGAAAACAGCAGGTAATTTTTTGCAGCTGCTCTTCAACCTCAAGCCTTCCCTATACAAGATATCTTAGGGTTCTATCTTCTAGTCCCTCCAGTCCATATGTCCCCACATGGAAGAGAAATTGGAGGCTGGTGTTGTCCCCTGCTCTGACTTGTAGATGCCACTACTGTTAATAACACAAAAGGAACCAAAGGAGAATTTCCCTCTTGCAAGAACAGTGTAGGAACGGTGTTAAAGGGTCATGTTCCTATCATTCGCAGGGGTTAGCAAAGTGTCCATGGTAAAAATGTTGAGGTCCATGGTAATTTTTCAAAAAATGGAATGACTGAATGACATAACCTCCACACACACGCACACACCCCAATGTCCATCACTAAGTATGATAATTTTGTCAAGTGTCCATCGTGCAACATGGTGGTGCCGACCCCAATCACAGGCCTTGCCACACAGGGCATGCTGGGAATTAGGCTGGGGTCAGGAGCTTGCCTATAGTCCTTGGTTCTAGAGGGTTTCGAGAGGGAGGCACAATCCACATGCAGCCCCGGAGAGATTGCTGTAGTTTAGAGCAGTCTTTGGGGCTGCTCTAAGTTATGCGGGAGGCCCATTTCAACTCCTCAGCAGCCCCCATTTCAGTGTGCGCTCTGGTGGCTTACTTAAAAACCCCTCATAAACATTTGTTTATCTTAGCAACATCTCTGAGAGGTCAGAGAAATTCAGTGAATTACCCAAGTCACCTAGGAAGTCTGAGGCAGATAACATACTGCTTTTCCCCAAGGGCCCCTCCTTTATTTACTGCACTTGCTGAACAGAGAATGGGGCAAGGCTGCATATTGAATTGGTCTGGTCTCCAGAATATCCCAGTCTCATTCACTGCTGTTGTGGTCTGGGTGTCACAAGCTGGAATGGCATCTGCACCTAAGCTGCGATCACAGCAGCAATTTCTATGGCGTGTAGCACATTAGGAAGGAGACTGCTGACAGAGGATGACGGACTTGTGGTTAAGACATTGGATGGGAGCAAAGAGATCTGTGTTTTATTTCTTTCTCTCTGTGCCACATACTTGCATGTGACTCATATGCAAGTCACTTTGGGCCAAGTTTCAAAAGGAGCTCCAATCTAGGCATCTAAATAGAGGAAAGATTTTCAAAAGTGCTCAGTGTCCAACATGGATACAGTGAGCTGAGCTCTGCTGAAAATCTGACCCTGAGACTAAGCAATTTTGAAAATCCAGTCTATAATCTTTCCGATCTCAGAAATGGAGGTGAGGATAAATTCATGGTATGTGAGAGGCTGAGAAACTACAGTACTGATCACTACAGTAAAGCCTAGAAAGCCAGAGTAAAAACCCTCATTCAGGTTTGGATAGTGTAGGCGTGAGACCATGCCCTGAACAGCTAGGATAAAAAGAAATGTTGAGCCACTGCCTTATTCACTGAACACCATCCCTCTTCTGCACTAATGACGGAGAGGTCATACAGCATAACTAGTAAGGCAATGCCATAGTGTTTCTTTCAGCATAGCTATGGCCCCCTATCATAGGCACAGCTTACCTTGACAGAAGGAGTTTCTGTCAGGGTAGGAATACCACCTCCCTGACCGACGTTAGCTACACTGAGAGAAGCCCTCTTCTGTTGACACAGTTGCATCTACACTGGAGCATCTACACTGTTTTCCTCCCACACTCTTGACTGACGTAGCTATGAAAATATAACTTCAAGTGTAGAGTAAGCCTCAGTGACTGAGCAGTTACAGACCGTACTGCAATTACATTACACAAGGAGGCAGAGTTGAGGTAACACAAACAACGCAGAGTGCCTCACTTTGTCAACTGAGGTGGCTTTTTGCTCATTTGTCTTACGGCGCAAATTTCTGCACACACACAAACATATATTTAGGCTGCACATGGAAATTAATATTTGTATGATATTCATCTCAGGTTTTGACAGCTCATTGCTGGATTTCTAAACAAATAATCCCTCAAAAAGCCGTATCTATGAAGAATAGCATTTCCTTTGGAAAGAAAACAACATTTGATATGACATGAAGGCAATTTACAATAAGTAGCATATAGTAGCACGGAGTATAGTTGACTACTCTATGGATTCATAAATTGGACCCAGAAATCAGTGACTTACGCTAGTAGTCTGGATGCCACACAATGCTGAGTAGTCCTGCTATAAACATTAAAAGCTAAGGCTGTTGAGTGACGGAGATTGCAGTTAAAATGAACAATTGAGATGTTTGGCTCCAAGGCCTCTAATAGAAATATAGCAAAATGGTTGACACTGACTTGTCAGAGAAGGATTCCAAAAAAGAAAAAACAAACAATCTACATCATGGCTGTAGTCCAGTTATCAGATAGATATCAGGATCAACAGGGCTAAAATAGGATGAACTCGAGAGGAGTGATGAGACAACAGGTGTCTGCTGAGCAAGACTGCAAAAATGACGAGAAGGGTTCTTGAGTGGTCAAGTATGAATGGACTATTAGTACTGATAACAGACAGGGAAACCCAAAACATCCTAGTACCTCACTGGCAGAAGAAGAAGAACTAGCATCAGCTAATAGCAGAAGTAGCATTTGAAGCAGGAACAGCAGGCCTGCTTCACACAGTGCATTGAAATATCCTAATACTGACATGTCCAGTATGAATTTTCAGACGAACAACTGACAAGATTAGCAGGTCACCAAGTGAGTGTAAAACCCCCTCCTGATCAGTTCATAATCTCCACTGGATGCAGCAGACATCAACTTAATGCCACCCTTTCTAATCATTAAGGTTTTTTATACATGTAGGGTAGGGAGGCTGAAACAAGAGCTGAATTTAAAAAAAAAAAAAGTTGTGTGTTTGTTGGTTTTGTTTCAAATTCACCAAAAAATATCAATATTTTTTATTTTTTGCAATAAGCATTTTTCAACTGGGGGGAAATGTTAAATAGAAAAAATGATCAAAAGTTTTATCAAAATGGTTATTAGATATTCTTCATTTACTGAAATCACACTTTTCGATAAACAAAATTCATCAATGTTTTCAACAAAAATATTTAAATCAACACACGAAAATGATAACACACAAAAAAAACCCCTAACAATGGATCCATTTCCAATCCTTCAAAACAAAACAATTTTATTCCCCTCTTCCCACTCCCTCCGTAAGCTAGATTTCCAGGTTTTAACCACCAAAATTGAGGCTGTTAGGCTGTATGTTAACTGTATGAAGTATTAACACTTTTTCAGTCAGATATCTTAACAATAATATTTTTTCAAGGATGCATAAATAGAAAGTACGACTAAACAGGAAAATGCAAGTCAGCACTCGGAAGCCATTTATATGCTATTAAGATCTCCGCTAATCAATAGCACTACAAAAGAGTTGAGTATTATTATTAACTGATGACTCCAAAAATCTATTTAAAACTCTTTACAGATTCTAAGCCATTCAGGTTTTTACAGACTCATATTTACAATCCCAAACGCCAAGAAGGAAAACCACTGCTCATTTGTAGATTATACAATTCATCATACCCGATCTCTGTCATGACATTTATCTTCACACAAGAAAATATGGGATACCTCAACAGTAGGTATGGCGCTTGTGAATTATCCTTCCATTTTTGCCTTGCCTCACTCATGAAGATAAATGTCACAAATGGAACTTGTTCATCAGCTGTTCGATATATACTGAATACCTCATGTGTGGGCACTGATGATGCCTTTCGTTGGATGAACTATGGTTGACTGCCTCGCTACACTGTGAAGTCAGAAATGATTTGCAATAGGTAATTTCTAATGAATGGAAGGAGAAGGCATAGTCTTGGGCTACACAAAGTGCGTCCTGTTAATACCACACTGTATAATATGTTCAATATTTTAAGCTTGCGTTTTATTTTAAGGGTGCCTGGCAGAGATTATGAAGGTTCCAAGTGGAGCCTGGCTGAGATGGCAGCAGCCAGTTTGTTAGCATAACATCTGCTTGCTTTTGATGCATATGTGGAATAATTGACTGTAGATTTCAGAGGTGTGTGATTACATTTTTATATTCCAATGTGAGAAATATGTTTTTATAGCCCAGATTTCTGGAACAGCTTCACATTTCTAGGAACTGATCCTACTGTCATTTCACAGACAGGACTGCTGCTGAGGTAAATGGAAAGTTTAAGTGGTAACTGATGGCAGAATTGAGCCCTTTTGTGGGGTATAAATGTAGAATATAACAGGGCATTTGCATGTATCATTTGAATATAGCAGATAAGGTACAAAACCAAAAGCACTTGAAGTTAAGTTCAAATATAAAATAGCTCTTGACACAGATCTGACAATAAAAACACAGCTGTTGACAGTATACTGAAAAGAACACAATACTTGGTTAGAAAAACCGAAAATACTGTCTTCGTATGTGAGATAGAGATGCAGTTATGGGACTTGGTTTTGGTCTGTGGCCACACTAAAAGGAGGGAGTGACGCCTTCGGTTATTAAAGGCAGGGGCCTGTGTTTTCATGTGTATCTGGTACAGCACTGAGCACGCAGTCTCAAAGTCTGCTGGGGCATCCATGCCCTGGTGGAAAGAATGGGATTGTAAAGCTTCTGTCACTAGAGGTGGAAGCATCTGTCACATCATGTCACATTGTAAAGCATCTGTCACTAGAGGTGGAAGCATCCTCAGCAATTATATGATGAGTAACATCTAGGAATCTCATTCCCAGACCAGGACCCCCACTGAGGTAGGCACCGCACAAACAGAAAAAAAATGCCTTAACTGTTTGCACAGGGCAGAAATCCAATAAAAAGTGCTTCACCAGTTTTACATGTCATTCAGAGGGTTACACCCAGGCTTTAATTAGCTAGAATAATTGTACCGTGCAAGGTTCAATGTGTTGAAATCTGAAACGAAGCAGAAGCTTCAGGAACAGGCACTGGTCGGGATAATTTCATCTTAAATTAAATACAAGACTGGGGTTACGATGATTGTTTCTGACTTTGATATGGAGCTGCTGGGATATGTAGACACAGAGGTGAAAGTGGGCCAGTGTAGGTTGCTTTGGCGTACTGGTAAGAACTGGCCACCGGTATCGGCCCGTACACAGCCGATGTTAAAGCACTGTTGTGGCAGTGCTTTAACGTTGCTACTCCTCTCCCACCCCGAGAGCCACTGACGGTGGGGGGAGGGGACACAAAAGGGGCAGCTGCCCAGGGGCTCAGTGATTTAAAAGGGCCCAGGGCTCTCGGCCACCACCATGACCATGGCAGGAGCCCAGGCAGCGCAGGCCAGGTAGTGCTAAAGGGCTGGCTGGGGGATGCTGACCCCCCAGCCCTGCCCCTTCCGCCTGAGGCCCTGCCCCTTCCAAGGGCCTGGAGGCGCGCCCCCGTACCGGTAAGTATTTTATCTTACACTCTGTGTAGACAGAAATTCACAGCTAATCCAACCCTGAAAGGTGTAATGTCATCCACTTCCACAATCCCAGGTTAGTTTTGCACAGTTAGGAAGAATAGTATGTATTCTAAAATTGTGCTGAAGATGTCAGCAAATTTGTGTTAAATATTAGTGTGCTCTGGAGATGGTATTTACAGTAGGAAGCTGGTTATGAGAAAAGATAGCCAATGCATCAGCAGTATTCCAATTGGCAATGGGCCATGTGCTATCTAGACAATATTTTGATTATCTGGAAGTATGCATAAGTCCATCTTCAGCCCCAGGAAACTGTTTTTATGCACTTAGAGAAGGCTAGTCTTTATTTCACATACCAAATCCTGGGTAATAACATGAAAGGACTCCACGCTTGTAAAACTAAACTGGCTGTTTATTAAAAGAACTATTTACAGAGATGATGCAGCTGCAGCTAGCATTCTAACCATGTGCACCCAGAACGACATCCTGGTGCCTCCTCCAAATTCTTCCCGCCTGCAACCTATGCTCCTCCCTCCAAATTTCATGCAAGTTGCTACAAGGGTAAAAGTTAATGGGGCAAGCCACTTTTCTTCCTAGAGACAATGACAAATCTGGAGCAACAAATTCCAAGAGAGGGTTTGTAGAAACCTAAGTCAGATGATGTGGATCCAATCACCAATACTTCATAATAGGAAAGTGCCAGAGGCTGAGCTAAGAGTAGTGTTATCAGGCTTATTTGAAAGAAAGGAAAATGAAATTATTTACTGCATAGATTTGATGCTGTGCCAGTCATATAAAAGTGGTCTTTACAAGGAATGTCTCTGAGTCAAATAAACAGTGAACTGGAGCATGGCAGCTGGTTCAGGAATGAAATCCTGAGCTGGGAACTTAAAACAGCAGCTGTTTCACCCTACGAGCCAGCAAAGCCATGGCTAAATGTCTGTTAAAAAACCCAACCCCTCTATCGTCTGGTACGAATGCTCTTTAGTCTAGGAGTATGTCTACAGTGCAAAACAAAAACAAAAGGTGCGTTCTTAATTCAGGTTAGCTAACATGGATTAAAATAGCATTTAAGACATAGCAATTTGGCTGTTAACTTAGGTTAGCAGCTCAAGTTAAAGCCTATAGAGCAGAAGGGGGTTGAACACATCTTTTCGTGCAGTGTAGACATACCCTAAGTTACATGAAGCTACAGACCATCTGGATGAACATCTTATATCAGAAGGGTTGGAAGAATCCTAGGACTGGAGAGAAAGGAAGGGTAAATTGGGAGGTGGAGAATAGGGGAAAAATAGATATAGGGCTTCAGGGACTAAAGGAAGCACTCAGACATAGGGGTGATGGGCATTATAGAGAACTCAATCAACACCATTATCTGGTTGATGAGATGAGTAATGCCACAGTTGCATCCCAACTCACTCTGGCAGGGACATCATTGCTGAAAAGACGTGCGTATTGTATAGGATCTGATACTGGGGCTGAGAAGCCAGCAGGAAAGTGTTACTGTTTATGTTTCAAGCCTACCCTCTGTAGAGGTATTAGCACCACAAAGGGAGCCCAGTTACTTAAAAGATGGGCTGTTAAGCTCTTTCTGCCCTCATTTACAACCTAATGCTGCCTGGTATTGCAAATGAACTCTGACTGTTTGCGCTCTAGGAGCTATTTATAGAACTGCAGTGTTATTTAGGGGGTTTAAAAATATATATTTTAATGTGTCGGATTCTCTTTTGTAGCTAGAAAACAAATTCTGTTAGCAATAAATCATAGCAAGTTACAGATTACTAAAGTGCTGATGACATACCTCCACAGACGGAATGTAACTGGTTTTTCTGTCTCATGCTTTGCAATGCACCCAATGTAGTGCACTCTTGTGTAAACCACAATATGCTTTATTTCTTATGTGTCTCTACATTTGCCTGAAATAGGTCGCTTTAAGGATAACGCAGAACAGGGTGATGTGGGGGGGTCTGCGGATCATGGGGGAATATGCCCCGCATGCACAACTGACTTAGGAGCATAACTTCCAGTTTCAGAAGTGACTGAGGCTCCTTAAGCATGATTCAAAGTCAGTTTTCCTAAGTGCTTTAGGCCCAGATTTTTAAAGCTATTTAGGCATTGCTGCACTCAGCATCGTAGTGCCTAGCAGATTTAGGAGCCTACATGTTTTCAAAAGGATGTAGCACTTGAGTCTAAATTCCACCAATGCTGATCACAACAATGTTTATATAGCTTCAAAAATCTGGGTCTAAGTGATTTATGCTCATAAGTCTTTTGGAAAAAAAAAAGTTGCCCATGTTTCCAGAATGCCACTGTAGTTCAGTATGAGGATATAGCATGTAATATAACAATAACGGGGACATTTGTGAATTGCTAGGTCAAATCAGTCGTCTTTTTGTCTTTTTAAAAGCATCTGCTAATTTCAAGCACAGCTGTACAACCCAGCTAGACATGAACAAAAGGGAACTATTGGCACCCATGTGTTATACAACAACACAGAAAAAGGCTTGAATTGGGGATGGGGGTGCCTAAACTCAGTTCAAAAAGGTTCAACTACACCTTTTTGTACTGAGGGCCAAATGTCAAATCCAGTTGGGGTTACAGTTTGTGGTCTGCAATTAGCCACTAGCAGAGAGATTCCATGTCACGAAGCCACCAGAGTGTGGTATAAAATGATCACAGTTGGTAACCTCTCCTCATGAGGTACCAACGATAAATAAGGTGGCTTTGAATGAACTCTCTGGAAAAGTCTGCACAGCAGCTGCCTGCATTCTATTATATGCTAGCCAGGGTTATCAATCTGACTTTCAATCTCAGACACCAAAGTCCAGACCCTGAGCGGACGTTGAGCTAGGCTAATTTGCACCAGCTCAGGATATGGCCCCATATTCACCAATTAAAAAAAAGAAAATGGGCCACAGTGCCAATTCTGAAGACATGTTTGCATCAAGAAAACTGCATCAGAAGCAATAAATAATGGATAACTGACCATCATAAAGCCACTAATGTGCATCTGGCTTTGAAACATAACTTAGTGAAAGCTCATCTGCTCTTTTAAAAATATTTCTGCTTCACACAAGCTAGAGTTGAAAGAGAAGCAAAAGCATTAGCGGGAATAAAGGAAATGCTTTACCTAAAGCAAGTGTGTGTGTGTGTGTGTGTGTGTGTATATTAATGAGAGAGAGAGAGAGAGAGAGAGAGAGAGAGAGAGAGAGAGAGAGAGAGAGAGAGAGCGTGCACACAAACACACTATATTTTGGTTGCATATTACCAAACAGTTGTATTTTAGCCAGAGCTCTCACTGTCTCCAGGGCATATGCTGTTTGGTAGTATCCACCGAAACACAGCAGTCCTGATCACTGCTGGGGTAAGCTAGTGCGGCTCTGTTGTCTTCAGAGCAGCTATGCCAATTTACACTGGCTGAAAATCTGACCCTGCTTTTTGAAACCTGTTTCATATCTACAATTCCAGCCATTGAACCTTTCTTTATAGGTTAATTCCTTCTAGTCAATACTATAATTTGGACTACTCCTTCTAGCCAACGCCATCCTCTGGATTGGGAAATCACAAGACATTGTATCAGAACCAAAGAATCTCTATGCAAAAAAATAAATGGACACATATCTGAAATTAGGAATTATAACATTAAAAAACCAGTAGGAGAACTCTTAAATTTCCCTGGACACTCAATAACAGACTTAAAAGTCGCAATTCTTCAACAAAAAAAACTTCAAAAACAGACTCCAATGAGAAACTGCACAACTGGAATTAATCTGCAAACTGGACATCATCAAATTAGGCCTGAATAAAAACTGGGAGTGGATGGGTCACTACAAAAACTAATTTCTCCCTGCTGATACGCACACCTTCTTGTCAACTGTTTGAAATGAGCTACCTTGTTTACACTGGCCTCATTAGCACTACAAAAGTGATTTCCACCCCTTCTTGTCAACTGTTGAGACTAGCCCACTTCCAACTTAATTGAATTGGCTCATCAGCACAGATCCCCCCGCTTGGTAAGGCAACTCCCACCTTTTCATATGCTGTGTATTTATACCTCCCTACTGTGTGTTCCACTCCATGCATCTGATGAAGTGGGTTTTAGCCCAAGAAGCTTATGCATTAGTCTCTAAGGTGCCACAAGGACCCTTCGTTGTTTCTGCTGATACAGACTAACACAGCTACCACTCTGAAAGTAATACTATTACTTGGCACCAAAAAGGTAACTAGATTAGACAAATCTATAAATCTTTTAACTGCATACAATTTTCAACATGCCTATCTATCTAGGTATACATGTGGCCCCTCTATAATGCTAGTATCCGAGAGCATCTGTGTAATATTCAGCAAACTCAGCTGCCGCTATGACCAATCAGCTATTTATAGGTGTTTTCCTTACCAGTCAAGTTCTTCAGGCCAAGTTCCCTGAGTCCAAAATTACCATCCTTTTTGTAGTTAAGAAATATCTCCAAGGCATTCCGGTCCTCGTAGAGTTTTGTCCCACGAATGATGCGTAGGTTCTCTAACGGGAGGTACTCAAACTGATTCAAAGCTACCAGGACGTATCCCGTGACTTCTCGGATAGACTGAAAGAGACAGAAGCAAAATCCACATTAGAAATATTTTCCTTTTAAATGATGAGATGTTTATGATTTCCACAGCATTGGCCAACACTACTATGCCACAATTGAGATTTCAGTTACTCAGCTGAAAACAAATGATGTATAAGAACTTGTACAGTTAATGTTAAATCTATACACTGATGCTGGTTTGAACAGCAGAAATCAAGGGCCAGCATCTAATGTCAGTGACAAGGTGCTTTCTAAAACCTGCATTATTGAGTATGCATTCAAGTTTGATATTTTAAGGGCTACTTTCTTGTTGAAATATGTGGTGGTACATTTCATATCTAAGATTAGATTCTGGTTCTGAAGCTGTGTCATCACAGAAATCCAGGTAGCAATGAGAGAACACACGTGTGTCAGCACAAATAGCATTTTGTATGGGAAAAGAAGCTATTTCTGGGACTGACAGGTTAACAGGAACAGATTTAGGCAGAAAAGATGGCTGGGACATCTGTGCATAGGAGAGGGAAAAAGACAAGAAAATTGGTTTGGAGGAGTTAAACAAAACATCACCATTTTGCACTTTTAACTAAGTGAGACTAATTTTTGAAATAAAATTAAACTTTTTTTTCCTGCTTTAAGTGTTCGAAATTGACCCATTTTATCTGGCTCCACTCCCCAACTTTTACCAAAAACACTGTCAAAACTGTTATCAAAATGGATTACCAAATGTTTGATTGACTGAAAACATGGCTTGAATCAAATGAAAAATTGTGATGACCACTTTGATCACATTTGAGAACATTTTGGATTAAAAAACCTTTTTTTAAAAAGGCACGACTTCCTCTCCCCACCCCCAAAGACAAAAAAAGGTAGATAAAGTAAATAGACTTTTTTTTTAATCAAAAATACTCCCCAATCCTTTCTATTCAAAGTAACTCAACCAGTTCTAATTGGTCCCAGCTGGGCAAGCAGCTTTGAATGGGAGGATCTCTACATCTGACTTCAGCAGACCTTCAAGTGGCACAGGAGTTCATCTGCATGGAGCTAC
The DNA here is from genome assembly GCF_025201925.1 of Gopherus flavomarginatus. Taxonomy (NCBI): domain Eukaryota; kingdom Metazoa; phylum Chordata; order Testudines; family Testudinidae; genus Gopherus; species Gopherus flavomarginatus. The sequence goes on along the minus strand of NC_066626.1, from coordinate 15,799,417 downwards.
CTGCAGAATCCCTTATACTTTGTCTGTCAGTTATTGTTTATCTATCATGTCTATTTAGACTCCAGTCGTGCGAAGACTTCTGCATAAGCTTAACTTTAAGTGACTGAAATCAAGGGTCTACTCACATGCTTGACTTTATGTATGTGCACATTTCTTTGCAGGATCAGTGTCTTAAAGTGCACATAGTATTAGACCATCCCTGCTTAAAGCAATGTGCTCATACACTATTCAGTGCAATGGTGCCAGTTCCTGAATAGGGCCTCCAGTCACTACCATAATAAAAATATGCGCATTAACAATGATATGTATACAATTAAACATTTATCGTTATAAAGAAAAGCAGCACAGATTTGTGGGACTTGGACATTTTCAATTCCCAATGTATTAAGAAGCAGTTGCCCTGTTTTTATGCCCCATGGAGCACAAATGCTTTAATTAACTTGATAAGAATAAGAAATATGTAATAGACAAGAGATGTAATGTTGGCTACTGGACTGGTGTGTTATTTGCTTTGCATATTCTGTCCTAATACTGTCCCATTAAAGTCAGATCCTTATATTGCAAGTGAAGTTACTAAAAAGGCTCTGGAGCAATTTCAAAATCTGTTCAGCATCCAAACAGATTACTGTGTCATTACAGGAATTTGATGACAGCCCAATGAATTTAGCTATGTTGGGAAGTGTTTAAGCTTGGTAGAATTTGGGTTTTTTTTATTATTTTATTTTTATTTCAATTGATATCACCAATGTTTATTTTTAAGCATTTTTCTGTTTTTACTGATTTAAATTTTCACAGCTGCATGAAATTATGGGCAGGGCCACCCAGAGGATTCAGGGGGCTTGGGGCAGGGCCGGGTCTTCGGCAGCAATTCAGTGGCGGGTCCCTCTCGAAGGGAAGGAGCCACCGCTGAATTGCCGCCGAAGAATGAAGCGGCGGCGGTAGAGCAGCCTAAGTGCCGCAGATGGCGGTTTTTTTCCCCCCTCCACTGCTTGCAGCGCTTGTAGTCACTGCTTGGCAGCATTTCAGCGTTGAGTCCTTCACTCGCTTCAGGGCTTCCGCGGCACTGAAGGACCCAGAGGGAGTGAAGGGCCCACCGTCGAAGTGCCGCTGAAAACCCGGAGCGGCTCGCGGGATGCCTGAGGAAATTGCCCCACTTGCCCCACCTCCCCGGGTGGCCCTGATTATGGGGAAGTCAGACAATTATTTAATGACAGTAGACACTGAATTCAAAAAGTTAAAGCTTCATAAACCATTAAACTGTTAACATCCCATGTCAAAGTATACAAAGTAAGTATCCTTAAAGTGAGGAATTATTCCTGTTCATTATTCATTCGCTAGTCCATTTGTAACAAGCCTAATTCAAAAGTCGAAATCATTGGATTTTGACTCTAAGTTCTCACGCAGCATTTTTCTTTCCCTGCCTGTGTGTAAACATTTTTGTCGTCAGAGGATGTTTGCATGGTGAAATGGATGTTTGCCAACATTTACCAATAAAGATCGAATCCTTCCAAGCCTATGTATAGTACAATAGCCCTATGCAACATTGTTTTATATCCTGGGACACTGGCTTCATTATCATTAGAAGGCTTTCAGCAATTTCAAGATACATCTTTATTTTCTGAGGTTTTCAATTTAGTCAGAACAGTTTGGTTTACAAAATCTCAGAAGTTGATTTTGCTTTAAACAGAAATTTCCTGAAAAACATCTCTCCTACCACTCATTTGATTATTTTTTTAACTTAATACTAAATATATACTTCTGTTTATTTTATTATTATCCTTGTGTTGCACTGCTGATGCCCTAGGAATGTACTGAATGTTTAGATACATTTAGAGGGGCACTGTCATCTTGGAATCTAGTCAATTAAAACAAAAAACGACAAAAGTAGTTTCAAGAACGAAAAACTACACCTGCCTATTTTTATAGTTTATAATCAAATTTTCTTGTTTTTAAAATGTATTTTCCTTGTTGCCATGTGAAAAGCCCACACAAACAACAGGTGTAAATTGACTGATTATCGCTTTGATTCAGCAAGGCACTTAAGTTTTTCCAAATTTCAAAAACTTCAGAGGAGTTCCAAGGCTGGTGGAAAAATGGGGGAAGGGGAGGGCATTCACAATAACGCTCTCCTGCCCAGGGCCGGCTCTAGCCATTTCGCCGCCCCAAGCACGGTGGCACGCCGCGGGGGGTGCTCTGCCGCTCGCCGGTCCCGCAGCTCCAGTGGACCTCCACCAGAGCCATGGGACCAGCAGACCCTCCGCAGGCATGCCTGCGGGAGGTCCACCGGAGCCGCCTGCAGCCCCCCACGGTATGCCACCCCAAGCATGCATTTGGCTTGCTGGGCCTGGAGCCAGCCCTGCTCCTGCCCCACTTTTTGGCAGCTGAAGTTCAAAATTCTCATGAACACTTTTGATGGAAAAAAAATCAACATTTACCAGCTCCATTAAAAATCATTTTTGCCCAGAAAACATTGCATTCCTTAAATTTATTTTGGAGGTTAGAGGGATAGTTTACAGCAGCTCCTTTTAGCTGAGGACTCAAGCGAGCGCAGAATTTGGTTCGCAAACTGAACTGGGTTAGGAATGTATGTTGGGAGGTGCCTTTCTCTCTAGTCCTACCAGTGAATACAAGATATGCCAGTAAGCTTCCTTCCCTCACTGCCAAAGGACAGGACTAGCACTTGAGCTATGCTTTTGTGTAGGAACTCTAAACAAATCTGTTATGCTAAGAGTTTTAACCTCCACCATGAATCTGCTGGTTGTTGGTTCAATATAGACATACATAATAAGATGTTATGACAAATGTCAACAGATGGCATTGTTACATACTAGGAGAAAACATAGACCATTGTGTGAAGATTAGGAAGATGTACTGCTGTTAGTTTTGTTATGCACAAGGTTGTGAAGCAGGTGCTATGCTGTCGGCAAAAGAATTCACTCTCTGTCTTGGTCTGTAATTGGAGTCCATTTCTGAGGCAGAGTGCCCCTGAAGCAGAACAAATTTCACGTAGAACATACCTCCATCCCATTCATAATGCATCCTTTTGGACATCATTAGTGGAAACAGGTCACATTCAGCACCACTCCCACAGCCGGCTGGAGGTGGGAGCTTTTGGGTGGTGCTGGGGCTGGGGATGAGGGGTTTGGGGTGCAGGATAATTCTCTAGGCTGGGATCAAGGGGTTCAGAGGGCAGGGAGTTCGGGCACAGGGAGGAGTGAGGAGTGCAGGCTCCAGGTGGCACTTACCTCAGGCAGCTCCTGGAAGCAACGGCACATCCTCCTCTCTGGCTCCTAAGCCAGATATGCAGCCAAGAAACTCTGCGCACTTCCCTGTCCCCAGGTGCTGCCCCTGCAGCTCCCATTGGCCAACAACCACAGCCAATGGGAGCTACAGAGCTGGCGCTTGGGGTGGTGGCAGTGCGCAGAGCCTCCTGACTGTCCCTACACGTAAGAGCCGGAGGGGGGACATGCCGCTGCTTCCGGGAGCCGCACGGAGCCTGCCTGAGCCCTGCTGCACCGCCGACTGGACTTTTAACGCCCCAGTCAGCAATGCTGACTGGAGCCACCAGGGTCCCTTTTCAACCAGGCGTTCCAGTCCAAAACCAGACACCTGGCAATCCTAGTTCAGAGCATTTAATATTGGGGGAGGGGAGCTAATACCAACAGCAATCAGTTGAATTAATGTATATTTTAAAAAAGACCCACTTTTCATTCTTCAAGATAAATATCGATGTAGATTAGATTGTAAGATCTCGGTGGCATCTTTCTGTTGTGTTAGTACAGCACCTAGCATAATGTGATCCTAGTCCTTACTACAGAGCCCCTAAGTGCTACAGTAATACTAATAATAAATAGCAACATCAATGCAAGTACTTCCAATCTAGTGAAAGACTCAACCATTTTTAGCCATCATTGCATATGGTGTTCCAAACAGTGTGTGTGTGGGGGGAGGTTGTTTTTATAGATTTAGGGAACACACAATATTTCTGACAGGAGCCAGTTTTACAGTACTTATTAGTGAATTCCTTTATTACACACTCAGTTGGTGTGGTATGTTTGGGTAGCGGTTGTGCCATTTACCCCTTTCTGCCTCCTCAGTATGCTTCAGCAGTTCTGGAGAGAGAACCTCTGGACGCACCGGCAATCCTGGACCATGTCGGCAGACACTGCCAGCCATGAGACCAAGCAGTGCCAGTTTGGATGCAGTTCTCACTGGCCTGCTCAGAATCTGATCCAACTCCGACTGAAGTCACTAGAAAGACTTTTCTTAATTTCAATGAGGATTCCTAGTTTTTAAGGTCAGAAGGGACCATGTCATATGAGCTTCTGTATAATTCAAACCAAGACTAGGCGGAGCTCGAACCTCTTACCACTCACACACAAAGCTGACATTTTCCATAACTCCACCACCCATCTGCATAAAAATCTGGGCTAGTCTGGTATCGGGACATAAGAACTGGATCTTTCCCTCTGATGAATTTTGCCATACTATCTTCTTACTGTTCAGCTCTCTCTGTGGTCCCCATAAAACAGAAAACACTTTAAGGAATGACGTGAACCAGGTGTTGACCTTCTACATTCAATGCTTTCACTTCAACATTAATCTTGTTCATCACAGCTGCACACTGCTTCATACTCCTGCTCTCTTTTATGGGCAGACTCCCTGACTAGACTACATCTCCCATGGTGCACTCTGGTCATGGGACTCCCATAAAGCACCATGACTGTTCAACCACAGGGGTAACCCCACTGGATGAAAGGAAATATGAGATACCCTGGTTGTAACTGCTATGAAGCATTTCAGTAGCTGAGACAGACACAAATTGCTATCAAAGGGACCCTAAACTAATTATTTTCTTGATTCAAAAACCTTCCCCCCACAAAGAAAAATTGGATTTTGCGGAAACTGTTTCCTAGCCAAAAAATAATTTTGATGGAAAATCCCTGGCCAGCTCTATGCCATGGTTACTCCCCCAACCATGAGGTATAATCTTCTTCATCAGTATCTGATGGGAGAGGAAACAGATTGATGTTACCCACACTGATTTTCATTCTGAAGTAAACACAACCTGGCAGCCCAATAACATGGATTCACGAGAATTTTCCTCCCTATATCCAGCTGACATTTTTTTAAAAAAGTATAGATTTTAATGAAAAGATCTGAAAACCCTCCCTCGTTGAGGGAGGAGGGATGATGTTCACACAACCATGACAACAGATGCTTGGGTGGTGGAAAGCAGATGGGAAGACTCCTCTGAGGAGACAAGAGTCAGAGGTGGCTGCTTCTCTGACTTGGCTTGTTAGGTTTTTGTTGTTTATTTTATTTATTTATTTTTAAGGAGAAAGAGTGCATGTTTCTAGTAGAAAAAGGAAGCAAACCTATTAGAATGTGAAAAGTGTAACTCTTTACAAGCTAGATTAAAATGTTTGTCAAGGCAAAGGATATGAGTCTGATACATTAGCAGCAAACAAATATTCACCTCCATTAATAGTCAGTCTGTGAAACCTCAGTGTTCTCTGAACCACGAGTCCCAAATGATCGGTGTTTCCCTTCCACATAAAAGCCAGCAGAAGGGAAAACTCATAGTGTACAATGTACATTTACTCATCAAGGTAGCAATGTGTAGAGGGCAAGGCATAGAAAATATATGTAGATCAGATCTGCAGGGAAAAGAAAAACAGCTCTCTTTTTCCCTCTATCTTCCATTATTCCCTGAAAGTGTTCAGAAAAAAAGTATATTCATTTTACTCTTATTCAGTGGATTACGCCTTATACTCTCCGATTCTGCAGGTAAAGCACCTTCCTCAGGACTCATATCGGGTACATTAATCCACATACCAATTTCCCTTTGTCCTCTACTTCTCTCTGCACACAATCTTTTTTTTTTAATGTAATATTACAAGTGTGTTTTCCAATGACAATAAATCAGATTTTCAGATTAAAAGGAAATGATAAACTCAAATGTCTTAAAATTAGATTTTGTAAAAACAATCTTTTGCCAAACTAATAGACATCTGATTTCCATGATCTGTGCTTTAAATTCCAATGGTGACTGTTTTTAAAAGCAGTAAATGCACTCTGGGATTGCTACACACCCAGACAGGGCAGGACTAAGCATGTGAAAGTGAAACTGGCTATAAACAAAAGCAAAATAAACGTTACTGATTTTCATTGGCCAAGATGAGAAAAATGCATAAGGGAAACAGGTTGAAATAGTGAAAATAAAGTGGGATTTCTAACACACATTTTACATAATCGCACCAGAGTACAAAATGTGCCATCTCAGAGAATCTCAATCCACTCCTGCTCCTTCCTCTTGCCCTCCGAGCGGAATAAATTATGACAACTATTGCCATGACACAGCTTAGCTGTACTGCTGGCTATTGTTCTCTTTATTAAGCCACAGAGCGCTTGCATTTATCAGGTCAGTTCGTTTTATTTAAAAATTACTTGTCACAAAAGCAGCCAGCACCTACAGTTCACCGCAGCCCTGCTGTCCAGAGCCCCACATTCCAAAATGGAGGATGACCTTTGGTTTCTTGCTACCACACCCCCGCCTATACATAACGATCGCCACTGCTCCACTTGTTGGGTGTGCAAAGCCAGGATATATCCAATTCCCGCCTCTCTGGGCATTAGCTCACTGCAGGGAGCATCAGGTTCCTGTTTTTCCCAGGACTGGAGGGACTGAGCAGCAGGCCCAGAGGATTCATGGGGCCTGGGGCAAAGCAATTTCAGAGGCCCCTTCCATAAAAAAAAAGTTGCAATACTATAGAATACTATATTCTTGTGGGGCCTGGGGCAAATTGCCCCACTTGTCCCCCCACCCCCACCCCCGGGTGGCCCTGGGAAAAATAAACATTTAAAAACCTTCTGCATCTCAGCACAAACCCAGTTTTGAGAAAACTTCATTTCAAGTCACCTGTACAAGGTATCACTGGTTCTCAGCATCAGCTAATGCTAAAAGGCACTAAAGCTCGTTAAAAGAGTTGTACAAATATTTTCCATCAAAACATTTTTTGGACTGAAAACTAGGGGTTTTAAAAAGCAGAAAAAAATCACAATGTCTGCTTTCCTTCAAAATTTGTTGTTTTTTTTTTAATTGAAAAGCTGAAATTAGTCTGCCAAAACCTGAACATGGTTTGGGGTTTCCGAAGTGTGTGGCCAAATATTTGCTGCTTGCAGTGTTTGACTGTTTAAAGAAACAATAAAAAAAATTATGTTTAAAAAAAAATCCAAAACTTTTGAACCACCTCAGCTTGTGACCAAACACCTGAGCCCATCCAGTCAGAGATTTTTCCAGGTTTCTGATACTCTGCTGGCTTCCTTGACTCATATCTGTCTCCATAACTTTGGGTTCATTTAGATTAGAACATAAGAACATAAGAATGGCCATACTGGGTCAGACCAAAGGTCCATCCAGCCCAGTAACCTGTCTGCTGACAGTGACCAATGCCAAGTGCCCCAGAGGGAGTGAAACTAACAGGTAATGATTAAGTGACCTCTTTTCTGCCATCCATCTCCACCCTCTGACAAACAGAGGCTAGGGACACCATTCCTTACCTATCCTGGCTAATAGCCATTAATGGACTTAACCTCTATGAATTTATCTGTTTCCTACAGACTGGCTCCATGGTGTCCCTCACAAACTGGAGACCGTTACTGTGGGTTTGTCTTTACTACAGCTTATGTACATACTCCACGAACTGAGCATTTGAGCTTGTTCCAGAATCTGGGATGAGCCTATGTTATAAAAACTGAAATGCTCAAAATAGCACATGCATGTGAATGGACACAGGGTGCTAAAATTAAATTAACCCAGGGGGTCTCAAACTGGGTTTCGGGACCCCTCAGGGGGTCACAAAGTTCTTACAAGGGGTCACAAGCTGTCAGCCTCCACCTCAAACCCTGCTTTGCCTCCAGCATTTATAATAGTGTTAAATATATAAAAAAGTGTTTTTTAATTTATAAGGAGGCAGGGATCGCACTCAGAGGTTTGCTATCTGAAAGGGGTCACCAGTACAAAAGTTTGAGAACCACTGAATTAATCCCTCTGGAGCCTCAGGGAATGCAGGGGAGGGGAGAATCTCCCTTGGTAGGGTTGGCAAGGAGGTAAGTGGTGTAGGATATTTCTCTTCTCATGTGATCTCTCTCGCATGGCTCTCCTGGCTCTATCACTGTTAATCTAAAAGTGGCTAATTTTAAATGAAGCTACCTTCCCCTGACATGAATCTCCCTATGGCACTGAAATTAAATGTAGAAGATAATTTGGCATTTGAGAAGTGAAAGGGATGGTAGCCCTAAGGGAAAAGATAACAGCTTGGCTCTTCTGCAAGCCTCAAACTGCTGAATGAGCTTTAGGTTAGGGAAGGCTGTGCCTCCCCAAACAGCCTGGCCCTGCCCCCTATCCGACCCCCACCCACTTCCTGCCCCCCCGACTGCCCCCCTCAGAATCCCCAACCCATCCTGCTCCTTGTCCCCTGACAGCCTCCCCGAGACCCCCCAACCACCACCCTGGGATCCCACCCCCACACCTCCTCGCTCCCTGTCCCCTGACTATCCCTATCCACCCCCCCGCCCCCGCCGAGTCCTGACAGACCCCCGGAATGCCCACGATCCAGCCCCCTGTTCCCTGTCCGCCCCCCCCCAAACCTCTGCTCCCTCCCTGTCCCCTGACTGTCCCCGGGACTCCCTGCTCCTTATCCAACCCCCTGGCCCCGGCCCCCTTACCATGCCGCTTACCCCCACCTCCCCTCTCTCCTGGAGCCTCAGCTAGCCGCATCCAGGAGCAGCCGTGTACAGCGCTGCAGTGGCATAGCTCCACCGGGGCCTGAGCTCCCGCTGATAGACCCAGAGCTTGCAGCCCCTCCCCCTTACCACATGGTTCTGAGTGGGAAGAGCTTGGGTCCCGCTGGAGCCATGTCGCTGCAGCGCTGTCCAGGGCTGCTCCTGGACGCAGCATGCTGAGGCGCCAGGAGATAGGGGAAGGCAAAGGTGGGGGTGGGGCCGGGGAGGAGCCTCAGATTCTCATGGGGGCCCATGCGGGGCCCAGAGCAAATTGCCCCACTTGCCCTTCCCCCCCCCCGGCGGTCCGGCTGAGCAGGACAGTATGAAGAACCTTCCTGGTGACAATGTAAGCTCCTATCAGTGGGTATTAAACCCTCAACATACAGAGCCACCAGCTATGCTCACTTGCTCAATAAGCAGTAGGGGTTACAACAGGCTACTCTTACATCATATTGGAAAGCACTTGTATTGCTCACTAATGTTACAATGCTAAGGTAAGGGCTGCACAGTCTAGCTGTCCCAAATGAATGCAAAATGTCTGGCTCATGTTACAGGTATAAATAGACATTTCAAGGACCAAACCATGCATCTGCTATTTTTTCAGTCTGGATCAATATCTTTTGTGGAAAAGATTTGGTTTTCTAGCCTTTGCTGCAGACAGTAAGTAAACAAGAAAATGGAAGGATGAAACAAAAACCACTCCAAAATTCTAATGATTGTAACTCTAGATATTTTTGCCCTCGCTCTCTCTCTCTTTTCTCTCCTCTTCCCCTTTATATTACTTAACAGTTAGCAGCTAGCAATCAACTTTTTGTTCTGTGTTTTCAAGAGCCTAATACAATGGAGTTCTGGTACGTGACTAGGGCACTCAGGCGCTACAATAATAAATAATAATAATAATAAACTGTCTTCTCAGCTGGCAAATATGGTGAATGGTAAGACACCACTGGAGGCTGAAGACATGCAAATCCAACAAATGCAAGGTAACCTATACAATATTTCCATCCTGCTCAATTATGATTAAGGCCCCGATTCAGCTAGGCACTTCAAGCACATAAATGCAGCCCTATTCAGCAAGCATTTAAGCTCTGCTGAACCTGCATGCTGCCAAATACCTATAAGGCCCCAATGACTCTTCTAATTGGCTAAATACTACTGATGTAGATGAAAAGCGCAGAGAAAGCTGAAAAAAAACCTAAGTGGTTACTTATAGGTGTTGCAGGGAAGATAATAAAGGAAGGCTTTTTACTACAGACTATTGAATAGAGCCAACTTGCAGCTATTATCAGCCTCAGCCAGATTCAAACCAGTGATCTAGAGGTGAAAAGCTCTATATCAGTCCCATAAAATATCCTTTCACCAGACTATTTTGATTTCAGGAGAGAGAAAGTAGTATTAGAAGCAGAACTTTACTGTCTCTCTGCCACCCTTGTATTTTCTCCTTAGCTGTAATTAAGGTTTCAGGATTTCTGTGTTTATTTTTCTTGAAATTCATTTTATGCAGTTCTTCAATGTGTGCATTTCATTCTTACCAGCTTAAAAAAAATTCAAATTCATTTCCAAAAAATCTTTAGTGCAAATTTACCTCCTCCCTGTGACAATTTTCAGTTGCTCTCTCTTGTTTAACAGAGGAAAAATTATAAACTGCAACCTACATTTTTCAGCACCTTCCATCTTCAAATAGATTTTATTATGGAAGTGCTGTGAGATGCTGATCAGGATTCGTGTCATTTTGAATTACAACCGTGGGTGAAATCCTGGCCCTACTGAATTTAGTGGTAGTTTTGTTTAACTTCTCAGCAACACACTCTGGGATGTAATCTGACAGACAAGCTGAACAACCTAAAGAAATGGAATTTCTAAAATCAGTTATTTTCAATGCTTATTTTCAAGATGCCACAGTGTGAAAACAACTTCAGGGGAATTCTATCATTTAAAATCCGAAACCAGAAACTCTAATTGTAATTAACGCTAACTGAGCACAAGTAGTTTGGAAAAAGGAAAGTCAGAGTAAATTCTGTCAATGAGAAACAAGAGAGGAGGTTGTTACTTCAGATCTTTAATTGTTCTTTTGTTCTGACACTTAAAGGAAACCTAGTGAAATGGAGCAAAATAAGAGAAATTTTTGTCTTTGATTCAGAACAACAGATCAATGAACAATTAGGACAACTGATGTTTCACATAAACACTGTGGATTTTATTTTTTTAACATCCATTGAAAATAGGACAGACTTGTGGTAAAGGCACTTAGGCGAATTATGTTCTGTTCCTGGCTCTGTCACACAGACTCTGTTTGATCTGGGACAAGTTACTTAAATTCTGGTCCTGATTCTGTAAAGCATGTAGGCCTAAATTATTAAAGTATTTCGGTGCCTAACTCCCAGTGATTTCAATGAGAATTCAGCACCGAAATACCTTAAAAACTGGCCCTTAAGCCTCTGCTTAAAATTAAGCATGTGCTTCATTGAATCCAGGCTTCTGTTCCCAATCTGTAAGCAGGGATAACAGCAGAACTGTGTGAGAGTAAATGAATTCATGTTTGCAAGATGCTGAGCTAGGATGATGACGTAGAGAAAATTTTAGCTTAACAGACACATTTTGTACAAAATAAGCAAGCCCTGAAACTACTTTGATCTGCTGGAGGGAAAAATATAGACAGGAATACAAGGACATGATTTGAAACAACATTCCGGGATAATTCAGCAATGAGACACTTTTTACTCTAATTCATAAACATAAAATATGTAAATAAATGGAATAATGGCTATAAGAACATAAGAACAGCCATATTGGGTCAGATCAATGGTCCATCTAACCCAGTATCCTGTCTTCCGATAGTTGTCAATGCCAGGAGCTTCAGAGGGAATGAACAGAACAGGGCAGTTACTGAGTGATCCATTCTCTGTCATTCACTCCCAGCTTCTGGCAAGTAGAGTCTTAGGACACCCAGAGCATGGGGTTGTGTCCCTCACCATCTTGGCTAATAGCCATTGATGGACCTATTCTCCATGACTCAGTGTAGTAAAATGAGAAGGATCCCTGAAGAGGGACAGGGAAGGGGTAGGTGAGAGGGAGGGATGTAAAGTGGATAATGCAGCACAGTGTTTTAACCTTCATGACCCACTTGTCTGTTGTAATCCACCACCAGGCCTGTTGGAAAAGGGAAAGGCAGTATTTAGAAGTAGGAAGGTTAGCAAAAAGTTGCAGCTTGCAAACTAGAGGTGAGAAAGAGTCGAGTCCTCAACCAATCTGTCAAAATTGTTGTTTTGATGGTGACTGAGTACTCACTGAAAGAGAGGGAGGAGCTCTCTTCCTCTGTAATTTTTGTCTCTTTCTAGAAGGTTCAGTGGCTCTGTGAAATCCAGAGAGCTGGCAAATCTTCTATTACTCACAGGACCGTATATATACCCAGAGACCTCAGTGCGGCTCTGGCATCCTTCACATTATACAGAGGCTCATCCCTACTTCCCAAGAAGTTCTTCTGACCATCAAATTGGAGGTCTTCAAGAGTATTCTGAACCTCTCTCAGGACTGCTACAGCCACAACATCCCGCACATGACAACCACTGTGGTGGTGGAGGATCTAGCGACAGCATTTGCAGTATCTAAGGACTCTTGGAGACAGGTTCTGGCTAATAACTGACCCTGCTTAATGATGGCCTGGAAGTTCTCTCTATGCTCCTGTGGAAGATCTTCAATAAAGATTGCAAACTTGATGTAATTCCTGAAGTCATACTTGGCCACAAACACCTGATAGTTTACGATTCAAAATGGAGGGTCTCGCATGAGCATGCCTTTTGGCTCAAAAGGTCTAACCTCTTCTGTTTCTTATCATAAGGGGTAGACCTGGAGCAGTTTACCCCATTGTTTATGGCATCCAACCCCTCCCCCCACCAGGAATTAGGTCAAGGTGAGAAAACAAAAATTCTGAGTCATTGGGGAGAACATAATATTTCTTCTCTGCCCATTTACAAGTTGGTGGGATGGCAGCTGGAGTTTGCCACAAAGTCTTTGATGGACCCTGGGGAGCTTCATTAATGGGTAACACAACCCAGGTGAGTGTTGTCAACTGCAGGATGTCTACAAGATTGTGTTGTGAGTCTTTAATCTCCTTAAGAGGTATCTGAAGGATGTCAGCCACCCTCTTCACAAGGTCCTGGAATCGGCAAAAGTCATCAGCCATTGATGGTCATGAAGACATGATTGCATCGTCCAGAGATGAGAAAAAAATGGATGTTTGTGGGGTGGCCTTTTTGTCTGCCCTAGTCTCCTGTTCTTCAAGGGACTCCTTGTGTTCGGAGTTTGGTGGAAGAGACTGTGAAACCCTAGTTTTCTGGTGCAAATTGCTGTTGATACACCACGCAAGGATCCCAGTATTGCCATTGTCAAGGGGCCCATATGGGAGAGGGGGTGGTTGTCACCATCCCTGATGTGTTCAAGGATCCTTGCCAAAGCATGGGTTCCTGGAATGATGCAGAGGAGAATCCCATACTGATAGAGAGGAGACTGATTTAATATCTCTCCTTCATCCTCTCCTGAATGTCTTCCAGTGGACGGAGCCCAGTAAAAAAAATCATGTGGTACTGGAAAGCAATGGTAATCCAGATACTGGGATGTCACTACTGGGAATCATTTGGTACCCATAAGCTGTGGGGACTCCAGTTTGTCTAACACTAATAAGTCCCTGGAGTAGCGGAATTCCTGCACTATCAAGTATGTCGATACTGATGCAGTGGTTGAGGTGAATGGTACTGTTGATCTGGAGCACACAGAAGTGGTATCTGAGCAATGAGTTTCCTGTTTTCCTCTAAGTATAGAGGAAATTATGGTAGGTCAGACACAGCTGTGTGGTAACTGTTGGCAAATATTCTTTTTTTTTTTTAAATGATGCTTTATTTAGTCCATACATTATATAATCCATATGATAATTGATAAACAAACTCAGATTTTCAAAGAAGCTCAAAAGAGAGTCAACAGCATTTGGGTATCTAATTCCCTTAAATGCCTTTGAAAGTCCATCCATAATTATGAGAAATACATAACGTATGCTGACTTTGTTCATGGGAGAAAAGACTCAATTTAGAGACAGTGTCTAAACCTACCCCTCTCTCTCACACACGTGAAATGTGTCTCAAAACAAGTCCTATGTTATCTTTTCCCAAGCTGAATATTCTTTTATTACTTCAGCGTTCATGAAATTGTGATCTTAAGCCCTTCTGAGCATCAGTGGTTTCTCAGATATACAGTACAAGCTTCAATGGAAACTCCCTCAAGTTTGAACATAGCGATGGATTTCAGGACACAAATCATGAAAAATCATTTTTCTGTGGCCGGATCCTGAAGCAAATGGTGCATCATCACAGGAGCTGCCTGTCAGTCACAGAAAACAAATAGTCCAACATACTGAAGTTGCAGCTTTAATTCAGATTTGTTAAGAAAAATGGCACCTTCGCTAGACTTCTAAAAACAAAAACAAAAATGAAAACAAAATAATTGCTCTCAAGATAAATGAAGGGCTCAACTGTGATTTTGCCATGAACTGTGAGAAAGGAGCAGTGTGTTAGACTGCTCCAGGAAGAACTTGAAAAACACATTATGACTTATAACATTCAATACAGCAGTTAGAAATTCTAAAGCAACGTTTACTTATACTCATATGATCTTCTTTATACATCGAAATACAAAATACTAACAATTTCAGCAACAGACTGATTGGCTTGAATGTAATTATAAACTTTTTGCTAGAATTTAAAGCAGCAGTTAATAAATCTATCATTTAGTAAAGTCCCAGGAGATGTATATGTATACATATATAAACATATATAGAACTGCATAGTTGATGGAAACTTTCTTTGTGGTTCTTGCTCCATGATTTTGTATTTCGTAGGCTAGATTTGGACTTTTGTTGATACTTCTGTATTGTGGACTTTTTTGGTAAAGTCAGTAGATACAGGATAATTGTTTTTTGCAAACAGAGAAATCATGATCCGTACTCTCAAATAATAAATTAGGTCCTAAAGGTCAATTTTCAGATTATGTATTTGGGAGTTAAACACTCAGGCAATTGCCAACATGGAATCCAAGATGTGGTGTAACAGTGTCAAACTGGCAAGGGGCAGGCTCTATAAATGATGTTTGACTGGTGGTTGTGATGCTGGCAGACCAGGTGCCAGCTCTTGCCAACTCTGTAGGCATCACCTGAGCACTGACAAATTCATAGCTGGAAACGAGACCAGCTCATCTATATATTAGTATTGTTCAAGATAGGTGTTAGACTTGTGAAAATGTGTTTAGTGTTTAGACTCTATCAAATGCTTGTAAGTCGCTGCATGCATTACTCTCACTTGTAATGTCTGCATCCCATGCTATAAGGTGTTAAGACAGTTTTGCTTTATATTAGTAAAAATGTCTGCACTGAACTCGTGAACGTAGGCAGGAAGAGTGGTTCCCCTGGCCAATAAGGAGGACTATCAAAATTAAATGACCCATTGGAGGACAAAAACATTGTCGATTGCCCCATCCACACATGAAGAAGTAATGTGCAGGAACACTTGACCCATCGGTTTGAACTCTGGGGGAAAAGCATATAAAGATGCTCACAAGAAGGAATGGTTCTCTCTTTGCGGTTTGATCTCTTACAGGGGCTGGAGCTAAAAAATCCTCAGGGTCAACCTGGGTTAGCCCTAGAAGACATTCAGTGCTGCCAGATTATTACAACTCTGTCATCTTTCGGCAAACTCATTCAAGGGTGCTGGAACAGTTTTTATATTGAGAGTGCTGAGAGCAATTGAATCAAACTGTAAACCTTGTATATGATGGAAACCACATCAAGCCAGGGGGTGTAGAAGCACTCCCCCACACCCAGAGTTCCAGCACCTATGAACTCATTTGTGCTTATACGTTGCCTGCTTTAACCTGTGAATAATTCTTTCATTTCTTTTTCCAACTAATAAATCATTACTTTACTATAGGATTGGCTATGAGCGTTTTCTGTGGTGGAAGCGCAAGGTATAAATGGATCTAGGGTAGATGACTGGGATCTTGGGACTGGAAGCAATCTGAATTTTGTGTGTGTGTGTGTGTGTGTGTGTGTGTGAGAGAGAGAGAGAGAGAGACCATTTCTCATTAAGTCTAGCTTTGCTTGGGTTCTGTTACAGTGATCCAGAAATTCACATTTGTTACCAGGTTGGTGAAATCTAATCATAGAACACACAACTAGTTTGGGGTGTCTGCCTGGCTTTTTAACAGTCTGCCCTGAGGCTGGCACTCATGGTTATGAACCACTCCAGACAGCGTCACAGTGGTGACCAATAATCATATTTGGAAATATCTGAATTGATTTCTTTGAAATTGATGGAAAATAGCAATGTGTATGGAGGTCAAGGTATAGCTTTTGCTGCAAGTCTTGCAAATAGGTTTTTAAAGATGAATTCAAGTGCTTTTTGCCATTTATTAATTCTGGACTTGAGATCTTACATTTTTCTTAGGGTCTTAAGGTTAATGAGTAGAGAAACACCAACTTAAGCAATACATTTGTGATTATTTTACAAAAAGAGAAATTATACACTAGTGCTAGGAGCTGAGCTGGGTTAGACTGACAACTGAGAGCCTCTTCCAAATAATTCTTCCCCATTGCAATACCACGTAGCCGCCAAGTAAGCACTCCCTCATGGCCACTGGCTGCTTTACAGCCTCCTGCCTCTGTTCCCCACACTCCTTCAGGGCACTCTAAGAACTCACCGTTTCAAAGTAGTTCAGCCAGTCCCCACAAGGGATATTATTTATGTAGTCACTGGATATAGCTGGCCTTACAGGCCCCACTCTTAGGTCTGTTTCTCTCTCCCCTAGTAATCCAAAATAACACAAATAGAACACAAATTTAAACCAGCTTCACACCAGTTTCAGCTGGATGCACCTCTCTCCGCTCTGAGGATCTGTCTGCTTCCCAGGACCCCCTGTCTGGAGTTTGCCCCTTCTCACAGGCCTCTCCCATCTCTCTCTCCTGCTTCTTGGACAGGGTCTCTCCCACCCCAGGCCTCTCTGCCTGAAGAACTTTCCTCACTCTCTCCTACTACTTGCACTTTCCCCATGCTGACACAGAGTCCTGCAGGAGACTACTTGCTCCCTGCAGTGCATCTGCAGACCTAGCTGCAGTTTCTGGACTTCCCCTCTTCACTGCAACTTCCTGCAATTTTTATTCTGGTACCAGAGGATTCAACCTAGATGTGGCCCATCAGGTCTGGCTTAGCCCCAAGCTCCCCATCCCATGGTGCAAGCCACTCTGTCACACCCAATGATACACTTTCTCCCTTAGTATCCATGCCTAGGAAATATCTAACTTGTAGGCCCATATAGAAATCCCATGAAGGCCTATTAAATTAAATTCTGAGCTCTTCAAATTCAAAAGTGTCATGGCCTGTATAAACTCTCCAGGGTGTATCAGCTCCATCTTTAAAGCTAGTATCTTCCTGTCCTGTAAAAAACCTGTAGCACTTATATCTAGAAAGCCAGGGAGAATTTTGACATTATACCTTGATATCTGATTGTCCTTTAACATATTTTCAGAGTGATTCCCCATGAGAGTTTGTTTTATGATCTCCTGAGGGAGCAAAGTGTCTTACCACACATCAGGTTGGAAAGAATAAAATGAGAGCAACACACTGCTTCAGTGCTTTGCCGTGTAGTGCTGCTGTACTGAGTTTCTGCAAAATGTGACTACTGCTAGACACATCACATTACAGCTGCCCAGTTACAGAATTTCCACTTGGTGACATTAACACCTCCTATTTTGCTTACAGTCTTTGGGAACCTCAAAATGTTTCTTGATCTCAGTCCATACCAAAAAATAATAAATAAATACATAAATAATGCTGTATATTTCACTTAGTACTTTTTTATACCAAATATGTAGAAATACTCGATCATGTACCTTAGTATCAATGTATTCCATGTACAGATTTTTAAAGTATGAAAAACAGATAAGATGGGAGGCTGCATTTTGCTTAATGTCTGCATCCAAGGAGTTTGTGTCTAAATTAGAGGCAGCACAAGTAGCAATGCCAAGATTTTTTTTAAAAAATAACATTTCAGGAAAAATGGTTCCGTTGTTTCTAAGAACGAGGTTACGGAAAAATACATTTTGCCAACGATAAAATAATTATTACAGTTGTCTCATTTTGAAATACTTCTTCCTCCATACTGTGGAGTAAGGACTTGACATTTGGCAGGAGGGTTGCCCTAGCCTCAGGGATGTGCCTTTTGTCATCCTTGTGCAAGTCTGGCTAAGTTATACACCTCTGACAACACTCAACGCATGGTTAGTAGAGACTTAGAATCTTGCAATAAAATTCTCAGAAGATTCTATCCACATTGTACATGCTCCAGCCCCTCACAGCTCCTATATGCCAATGAGACTGCGTGTGCCATTCCAACAGAGTGATCGAGCATGCTCCAGCCAAGAGCCACAGGACTTGAGCAGGACTTTCCCTGCAACTGCTCCTTCTGGCAGCTAATATCCACCATGGTACCAGGCACAGGAAAACAAGTGCAGGTAGATTGTCTCTGCTGTGCTCTCAGTGCCCCCTCTACCAGCAGCCAGACTGCATACAGAAAGAGAAGTAAGCAGTGCCACTGAAATGCAGAGAGATGAGCAATGAGGCAGGGAGGGTTGCCATCCATCTAGGTTTTACCCAGACAGACCAGGTTTTGGCTTCTACATCTAGGTGCCATTTAAGGTTGCCAGGTGTCTGGTTTTGACTGAAAAGTCAAAAGAGGTATAGAAAGGCGTGTGTCCTTGGGGGAAGAGGTGGAGAAAGGGGTGAGGCTTTGTGGAAGGGGCAGAGCCGAGGTGGGGCCTCAGGGTTCTGGCTACCAGCAATTAGAAAAGTAGCAACCCTACAGGGGAGAGATAGGGAAAAAACACCTGAGGGAAGGGGATTAGGAAGAGGAGCTGGTGGAGTGCAGACCGAGGCTGAAGCAGAGGCGGGCAGAAGATTATCATAATGCATACACACACGGGGGAAGAGGAAATCAGTCTGCACAAGAAGCTTAATTCTGGCATTTCTTAATTTTCGAATGTTTTGCTTTACAACCTTAATGTTCTTTCACTACCTTTTCTGGATATAATACGCTTTATATAACATTGCTTGCTTAGGTACCTTACACAGGTGAAGTATTGGGAAAGCGATCTGTTGCCAAATGTGTAATTAGAGGAAATCTCCATATTTAAAATTGTTCCTTAACACACTGTACTATGTCCAACGGCCTGCTGAAGGCAGAGTGAATAGATCAGCAATTGTTCCATTTTTAACTGACAAAGGTCCAATCATAAAACTTATCACAGAAATAATATTAACTATACAGGAATAATCTGAGTGGTTCCCAGCTGAATGACGGTGGTAAAATAATATATCAAGCTAACAGATAGTCATCACCCCACCCCCGTTTTTAATGCCTTATTTTCTTTCTAGGAAAGAATTTTTCAAGCACTATGAAATTTGCTTATTGTATTTAATATTAAATAAAATTAACCATGGCAAAATTTGAATTATGTCATTTGAACCTTTAAATTGGCTGTTAGTCATTCGTCAGGGAAGACTAATGTGTCCTTGAATAGGAGACATGATTTGGCCAGATCCCATCCTGCACCAGAGTGCATCGGATTCTGAGAAGAGCTCCTCTGATGACACTGAGAGCCGCTGGCATAGAATCACCAGTGGACCCTGTTGCAGTGAAGGACAGGCATAGAGGATAGACGCACCTCCTTCCTATCCCCCATGTGCCCAGTTCTATCTGGGAGTAGGGGGCAGGGGGCAAAGACACGGGGCCTCCACTGGGTATACTTTCATCCAGCACAGAGTTCCCCTCCAACAAGGGAAGTTTCTGTTCAGACTCTGCAGCCAGGTTGTGGTCCTTTTGTGCCACCGTGACTGGCCTTGACAATCTGGCTTGTAGTCAGGAGGACTATTTGGGATCATAAGAGGAGAAAAGGAGACTGAATGCTCAAGAGTCCATCTACAAGAAAAGGTTATAAATGGCATTTCATAGAACATCTCCCTCCTCCTTTAATTAGTTCATACTCCAGACAATAGAGAGCCAACTACTCTAAATCAGGATCATCAAAGGTTAGATTGTCATGAAATTATTAAAGGAGATGCTCCCCATTAATTAACGTATACTCACTGAAGCTAAGCACACGCTACATAACTAATAAGAAAATGAATTATTTAAATACCGTTCATTTAACAAATAGTATTGCCATTTTAATTACACATCGACTTTAATTTAACATTTAAAATGTCTTAAGACTTTTGCAGAGTTAAGTTTTTCTGCTGAAGTCTTATGAATTTCAGAGATGCTTCGATTTTTTTTTTAAGTATATAAAGGTTTGCACTCCTTCAGGGTTTCTGGGTATAACAATGTTCAGGGACGCTGAACATCTAAAACCCTGATCTTTCAGTAGCATCCTCCTCATTGGATTGCACACAGCACTCTACTGCTGTGAGCGGGAAGAAAAATCCTGGATAAAATAGCACCTTTTTCCTAGTTGAGCAAAAGACCTCTCATTCTCACAGCAGTCTGTCCTTAAAGTTATGTAAGCAGATAATTTCAGGGTAAGGGTGAGAGCCATCTCCCTGCAGTCATTCTTGGCTCCAAAGGGCTTTATCTGTTTTGGTTCTTTTCTTTACCTGTAGGATCCAGTCATCTTGAGATCCATTCAGAAAACAAACAAAAGAAATTAGGTCAAGGTTTTCTACTCCTACCGAAAGACCCAGAAAATGAACATTAGGTGACCAGCTTCTATATCAGTATCTTTGTCTTCTACAACGGATGACTTTTCCAGATGTGGCAGATAGGTATGTCCATTGATATACAAGCTATTCCAGATACTTAGTTCAATTATTTTAATTCCGAAGTCCATCTAGTCCATCTATGGGGCAAGGACCCTTATTTTATTCTGTGTCTGTACAGCACCTAACATAATATAGATTCCTGGTTCATGAAAGGGGCTACTAGGCACTACCACAATCCAAATAATAGTAATAACAATAATACATCCTGCAGGCTCGGAAAACACTATGTTAATGTAGATTAATATATGTTAGTTGGTCTGGATTGCTAGGGACACAAAGGAATCTTGAGTAGATATAAAGATTATCTGGTTGCCCACAATATTAGAAAGATGTTGATAAAGTGGACAAGGTTCAAAGAAGAACCGTGAGAATGAAGAAAGGATTAGAAAACATGCCTTATAGTGCTTGACGCAAGGAGCTCCACCTATTTAGCTTAACAAAGAGAAAGTTAAGAGGTGACTTGATTCCAGTCTATAATCAGGGAACAAATACTTAATAATGGGCTCTTCAATCTAGCAGAGAAAGATATAACATGGCAGTTGAAGCTAGACAAATTCAGACTGGGAATAAGGTGTACATTTTTAACAGTAAGAGTAATTAACCAGTGGAACAATTTACCAAGGACCTTGATGGATTCCCCCTCACTGACAATTTTTACGTTAAGATTGGATGTTTCTTCTAACCATTATGGTCTAGGGATTGTTTTGGGGAAATTCTATGGCTTTTATTATACAGGAGGTCAGACTAGATGATCACAATGGTCTCTTCTGACCTTGGAATCCATGAAGACTAATGTACTGTCTGATGCCGTGTGTGCTCTGGTCCCATCTGTCAGAACAGGTATGGTGCTGCACATTGACAGCAACACAATATCCACAGCGAATGTCTCAGTCCAAGGGATTTTGTGGCCAACCTGTGTTGAATGCAACAGTTGTATGCCCATCAAAGGGCAGACAGCAGGCTGAAAACAAACAAAAGGAAGTACCACTTCACACAACGCACAATCAACTTGTGGAATTTGTAACGAGAGGCTGTTGTGAAGGCCAAAAGTACAGCTGGGTTCAAAAAAAGAATTAGATAAGTTTATGAAGGATAGGTCCATCAATAGCTATTAGCCAAGATGGTCAGGGCCATAACCCCACAGCCTGGGAGTCCTTAAACCTCTGACTGCCAGAAGCTGGGACAGGATGACAGGTGAGGGATTGCCCTGTTCTGTTCATTGCCTCTGGAGTGTCTGACTGTCCACTGTCAGAAGACAGGTTACTGGGTTGATGATCCATTGATCTGCCCCAGTGGGGCCATTTTTATGTTGAAGACATGCTTTGGGTCACGGCTTTCCTGTACACATTATTGCAGATTTCACCCACTACTTGAAGGTTCCCCCCCAAACCCCATTATCACAGGGCCCTAGAGCACGGCTGTTAGGAAACTTAATGCATTCGATAATGCATTTGATAATGACAGTTTTGGGGAATGTGGAAGATAGAAAAGGATTTACTGACAATGAGGAATCCTGTTCTGATTACCAAAGCTTAGTACGACTCTGATGAACAAATTCATTCAGCTGAAACGTCAGCCTCTACCTTCCTTTACAACAGTAAGTATTAGGAAGACTAGCTTGGTTTAGGCTGTGGAATGTCCCTTGCATGGTTTGACATCTGAAAAGTTTACAATCCTAAAGTACGTACAATTCTAAAAGCCCAGTGATTCCCCAACCTACTAGTCTGCCCATTTGAAGTAGGGTCTCTGGGAGTAAGCTGCACTAAAATGCTTTGGAACCCCTTTGAATTGTTAGGTGCAGGAGACCTCATTCACATTCAGGTCTCACTGTTAGGTGCAACAACATATTTACCATACTTTTCCTAATAGGCTTTCCTGGTTGGTTGACCTTTCTGCTGAATAGTTTTTATTCCCACATTGCCAGTGTCCATTATGGTGCTTTCTTATCCTCATTTAACCCTCAGGTGCATGAATATTTGATACTGAATTAAAGCCTTACAAACCAAGAGATGAATTCCATCCTGGATGCACAGTCAACTCCCATGAAATTTTATTAGAATTGCATGTGTGCAGTTAAGGTGCCTGGCATTGCAAGAAGCTTGGGTGGCCAGATTTTCGCTGCTCCTGTAAAGCTGCACAAAAGGGAAGGACGCTGTCCCTCACCCGCACTGGGGTAATCAAACTGTGCACTTTGAGCCCAAGGTCAATGGGAACCATAGGCCAGCAAGAAGGGCTACACCCCTCAAAGGAGTTACAGCACAGCAACATGCCCTACCCATTCCCTTTAAGACATCAACTGATGGAATGAGGGTGTGAGTAGTGAGAGTTATCTTCTAAGTGATGGTGTAATACTGCTTCAGAGCACGCCCTTGGAAGCCTTCCACCTGTTTCAGCATTCTGATCCCTCTGTCCCTCTCCCACCCCCATATTAATGCAGCTCTGGCTTTAAAGATCCTTATCTAGCCCTACAAATCATGATGTGAAGCCAACCGAAATCAACAGTCTTTACATTAACTTCAGTGAGCATTGGATCAAGACCATATAAAAACTTTGATCTGATATTGCAAAGCTCTTATGTTATGCTACACAAAATGATGTCTTCTGGAAAGCTTACAATTTGTCATATTGACCACCTCTTTCCATTTTAAAAGCCTATACCACTGCCTTAACAAAATTAAGATAGATGAATTACTGAAAAAATGCTACGCTTGGACTTTCTATTTTCCAATTCATCATACTTTGTAATGGACAACATAGTTATAGCGTCTTTTGCTCTCATACAATGCCATTATGAAAAAAAGTTCCCCATTAAGCTGGAATTTTTTTCTTTGAGGTAGCACAGTCCTACAAGAACAATTCACCTTCCAGTATTTCCAGCCCAAGTTGAAACAGCTCGTACTGGTAACCTCTACTGAAACGCTGGCCTCATAAGACAGGTTTTCAAACTCAAAGAGTTTCAGGCAGTCATCCAAACCAGACCAAATCCAACCTTGTGCAATTATCTCTTTGCTAGTTCAATATTGTTACATTGTGACCTCAATCTCAAAGAGCCTCTGTTTGGAGACCCCACCCCAGAGCATGGGTTGTAGCGCAGGGCTGGAAAGATGGTTTGCACTTAAGGCACTAGCCTGGACTCAGGAGGGATGTGTCAAGCTATCAGCTCGGCCAAGACTCCCCATGCGACCTCAGGCAGGTCACAATCTTTCTTTGTCTCAGTTCCCCATCCATCAAACAGGGGTTGAAATATTTCCTTTCTCCCATGCTTTCTCTGTCTTGTAAGCTGTTTAGGGCAGAGACTGGGCTGTCTCATACCATGGGGCTGCAAGGTTCCTAGCATAATGGCACTTCAAAGATGCTACAGAAATACAAATAATAAATGATAATAAAGGCTACCCACATTAGGATGGGTACATCCAAGATGCGCCTCCACTTTCGGAGTCAATCCTCAGAGCAAAGATGGAAGAAAGGAGGTGCTTCATTTGAGAATTCCTACAACTTATCCATTGTAAGAAGAGCTACCGTGATGTCTATACAAATGGACGATGGGTCCCTCAATTTTCCAGTACAAAAAAATGCAAAACACTTACAATTTTCACCAACATTTCCCACGATGTTCCTACTTTATTTTTCCAACAATTTACTTTGGACTCACATGGATTTTCGTGATGAAAATTAACCTTTCTTATATGCACCTGACAACTACCAGCAGGTATCAGAGCGGTAGCCGTGTTAGTCTGGATCTGTAAAAGCAGCAAAGAGTCCTGTGGCACCTTATAGACTAACAGAGACGTTTTGGAGCATGAGCTTTCATGGGTGAATACCCACTTCGTCAGATGCATCTGACGAAGTGGGTATTCACTCACGAAAGCTCATGCTCCAAAACGTCTCTGTTAGTCTATAAGGTGCCACAGGACTCTTTGCTGCAACTACCAGCAGGTATTCCTTATTTAAAAAGTATAATTACAGCCTTTGCTCTTATGTGACATCACCTTTTCAAAATAATATAAAAGCCGATTAAAGCAGTTATGTAACCCAGATGACTGGATTCTCAGCAATCATATAGGTAACAATGAACAAAAGGCAAAGAAAGCTTGCTGTCTCCATGCCAGTCAGTCATTCTGTACAGATATCAATCTAAACAATGAAATCAGCTGTACAGATTTCACTCTGGCAATATTTA
This sequence comes from Gopherus flavomarginatus, assembly GCF_025201925.1. NCBI lineage: Eukaryota > Metazoa > Chordata > Testudines > Testudinidae > Gopherus > Gopherus flavomarginatus. The sequence continues at coordinate 15,774,598 of NC_066626.1, read as the reverse complement.
CCATTTTGCCCTTCAGTTTTAAGAATATTTTATTTAAGATTCAAGTGAGATATGAAGATCCTGTAGATAATGAAGACTATTACAGTTCATCTCCTTTATCCCATTTCACGGTCACTTGTGTCAAACATTCAGGCAAACTATGTTTTCCTTTTCAGTTGAAGTGAAAGTTATCTCCTGGGAAGGCTGAAAATTAACATAATATGTCCTTTGAATTGACTGTTCTGGAGAAGATTTCTAACTAAAACTGAATCAATTAAAATAGATAAATCTCTAATAAAGTACAATTCTAAACCAGAATTTCATCATTCATTCCCTGAAGAGTTTGGAGAAAGATACCTGAGGCCAAATTTACCTAATTGTTCCACAATAAATCCTTGTGTTTAATCACAGACTGCTTCAAAGGAACTCTCGATAGTTTTAATTAATTAGCTTCATGCAAAAGTTCTTTCATGAAACTGAAAATATTTCACATCTCTTATCTGAGCTGGTAAGCCATCACTTTTTACACTGCAGGATATCTTGAAACAGAACCTCATCAGCATATATGGGTGTGCGGGGAGGGACTGGGACAGATAAATTTGCCTGCCTTCCTTATTTTTCACTGCAGGTACTTCCTTTCCAGGAATATTAATCTAGAATTATTTATATCTATACTGACAACATTTAAAAGGTATGTTTTGACATTAGCAATTATGTGATACTTCTGGTAGAAGTGAAGCATTTAAGCATTTATTTTTTTTTAATGGAAATAAACAGGTTTAGCTCTGACTATGGTGATATTGCTGAACTGCAATTTATGTTCAGGGGTCTGCTTTTAGCTATCACCTACAGTGCGCTAGGACCTGCATGCACCTTTGCTGTAAGCAGCTGTATACCAGAAACGTGTTCCTCTTCATAAGTGCAGACCACCGTTCTCACCCACTATGGGGGGATAAAGAATCATAGTCAACAAGGGCCAAATGGCTTCAATGTGAGTTTTGCCTGAGAATGCAGGCCCTGATCCAGCAAAGCACTTAAGCATGTGCATAACCAGCCACTGACTTCAAAGACTATTCACATGCTTAGAGTTAACCATGTGATTAAGTGTTTCCTACACTGCAGCTTCAGGCCCTGATTCAAAGACCAGCACTTTAAGACTTGCTTAAAGTTAAGTATGCTCTTAAAGTCCAGCCCTATCAGAAAAACACTTAAGAAAACAATTGTTTTGCTGAATGAGGATGAAATTTGCTGACGATACCAAGCTGGGAGGCATCATCAAGGACAGAGGAGAATTGGAACAGTACACAGGAAGATCTGGAGAACCCTGAAGCCTGGAGTGACAGAAATGGGTGAAATTTAATAGTACACAGTGCAAAGTCTTGCACTTAGGGTCTAATAAAAAGATATTCTGCTACAAGCTGGGGGCTTATCAGTGGGAAGTGACAGAGAGAGACTTGGGGTGTGCGTTGATCACAGGATGACTATGAGCCAACAATGTGATGCAGCTGTGAAAAAGGCAAATGTGATCCCAGGATGTATCAGGTAGAGGCAGAGAAGTCTGAATGCCATTGTACAAGGCACTAGTAAGACCTCATTTGGAATACTGGATACAGTTCCAGTCAACCATGTTCAAGAAAGGTGAACTCAAAATGGAACAGGGGTAGAGAACAGCAACTAGGATGATCAGGGGAATGGAGGGCCTATCTTACAAGAGGCGACTGAAAGAGGTTGGCTTGTTTAGTCTAGCAAAAAAGGCTGAGAGGAGATATGACTGCTCTCTATAAATATGTTAGGGTGCGAAATACGAGGGAGGGCAAAGACCTATTTAAGCTAAAGAACAGTGTTGGAACAAGAACAAAATTCAGGCTGGAATTAGAAAAAAGGTTTCTAACTGAGGCAAGCTTCTGGAACAGCCTCCCAATAAGAGTTTTGGGGGAAAACAACTTAGTTTTAAAGAGAGCTGGATAAAATTTATGAGTGTAATGGTATGACAGGGTTGCTGGGGAAGGTACGGGCTGACTTCTGGTATGTTTTATGTTCCTAAAAGCTCAGGCTTCAGGGTTTCAGCCAGCTACCTTTAGGACTCAGGAAGGGATTCTCCTCTCCCCCATATTTATTCTGGGAAGGTTTTTTTTTTAAATCTTCTTCCTCTGATACCATTGGGGATGTTCAAGAGTGTAGACGGGATATTGGAAAAGGGAGGGCCAGGCTCTGAGGTAGCACTAAGCATTCTCTTTCTTTCATATACTGGGCTGGCTGGTCCTTGTTCACATGCTCAGGGTTTGACAGGCATATGTGGTGTCAAGAAGAAATTTTCCCCCAGGTCCAATAGCCAGTGACCTAGGGAGGCGGGGGTGGGGGTGGTGGTGTCTCCCTCCCTCAACTGCCAGGGTCTGGATGTGGGAATATCTCACCATCAAATACCTGTAAGAGAGTGCTTTGAACTCCATTCTCATACAAACCCTCTGGGTCTGGCTAGCATTTTACTGGCCAATGTCATAGAAGATGGCCACGGTGCAGAATTTTAGTTCTGGTTCCCTTTTGTTTCTTGGTAGAAAGACAGGGGTAAAAAAATAGCAAGAATATTTGATTCCGCCTTCCACTCTGGCCTGGTCTACACTACGTGTTTAAACCAATTTTAGCAGCGTTAAACCGATTTAACGCTGTACCCGTCCACACTATGAGGTCCTTTATATCGATATAAAGGGCTCTTTAAATCGGTTTCTGTACTCCTCCCCAACGAGAGGAGTAGCACTAAAATCGGTATTACCATATCGGATAGGGTTAGTGTGGCCGCAAATCGACGGTATTGGCCTCTGGGCGGTATCCCACAGTGCACCACTGTGACCGCTCTGGACAGCAGTCTGAACTCGGATGCACTGGCCAGGTATACAGGAAAAGCCCCGTGAACTTTTGAATTTCATTTCCTGTTTGGCCAGCGTGGAGCTGTGATCAGCACAGGTGACCACACAGAGCTCATCAGCACAGGTAGCAATGCAGTCTCCTGAGAATCGAAAAAGAGCTCCAGCATGGACCGCACGAGAGGTACTGGATCTGATTGCTATGTGGGGAGAGGATTCAGTGCTAACAGAACTCCGTTCCAAAAGACGAAATGAAAAAATATTTGAAAAAATTTCCAAGGCTATGATGGCCAAAGGCCACACCAGGGACTCAGTGCAGTGCAGAGTGAAAGTTAAGGAGCTCAGACAAGCCTACCAGAAAACCAAAGCAGCAAACGGAAAGTCCATGTCAGGGCCGAAAACATGCCGCTTCTACGCTGAGCTGCATGCAATTTTAGGGGGCTGCTCCAACACTACCCCACCCCTGTCTGTGGATTCTGAGGTGGGGGTTGTAATCTCAACCATAGCTGAGGATTCTGCGGAGGGGGAAGTTGAGGAGGAGGAGGACGAAGAGGAGGACGATCTTGCAGCGAGCACACAGCACTCTGTTAGCCCCAACAGCCAGGAGCTTTTTGTGACTCAGACAGAATTACCCTCCCAGCCCTCCCAAGCCACTAGCCCAGACAGTGAAGCCATGGAAGCGACCTCTGGTGAGTGTACCTTTGTAAATATAAAACATGGTTTAAAAGCAAGCATTTTTTAATGGTTGATTTGCCATTAGGGCTTGGGATGCATTTGCGGCCAGTAAAGTTACTGGAAAAGTTTGTTAACATGTCTGGGGATGGAGCGGAAATCCTCCAGGGACATCTCCATGAAGCGCTCCTGGAGGTACTCCAAAAGCCTTTGCAGAGGTTTCTGGGCAAGGCAGCCTTGTTCCATCCACCATGGTAGGACACTTTACCACGCCATGCATGTAGCAAGTAATCGGGTATCATTGCATGACAAAGCATAGCTGCGTATGGTCCCGGTGATTGCTGGCATTTAAGAAACATCCGTTCTTTATCTCGCTCTGTTATCCTCAGCAGAGTGATATCATTCATGGTAACCTGGTTGAAATTCAGGAATTTAATTAAGGGGACAGAGATGGCCATTTTCCTACTGGGCTGTTGCTTAAAATAAATCCTTTCTTGCACGTAGCCAAGCGGGGGGAGGGGAGGAAGGATAGCGCTAAGCTTTTTTGCATTTGGCTAGCAGGAATCGTCCCAGCTTCTAGCCACGCGGTGGGGGGCGGAAAGGGGGGTGATTAGCAGTGATCTTCCATGATACCAGCCAAGCGGTAGGGGGAGGGGTAAAGCAATCATCCTAGAGAATTGGATGGGGGGTTGTCTTCTGCTGCTGCATGTTAACAGGAAGAAGCATCAGAGGGCACTGTGTATATGAAGGCTGGAGAAGCCGAAAGACAGTGGCTTACCACGGCCGCATGCAAGCTGAATTCTGATGCCTGGACCTGTGTCTGTGAGATCTGTAACACCAGAGCCGCAGGCACTCAATATTAAGATGCAAAATGCGACCTTGTAGTGAAATCACATGTGTTATGTAAGGTGAATAGTGTTGTTCACTGTGAAAGAGTTTAACCATTGCTCTGTAAAATGTATCTTTTTAAATACCTCTCTCCCTTTTTTCCCTCCCTCATGCAGAAGCACATTTTTCAAGTTTCCCTACTCCATCCCGAAGGCTCTCTCAGATAAGGCGGAGGAAAAAAGACGCGAGACAAAATGTTCTCGGAAATCATGGAACTAACCCGCAATGAAAGAGCTCATCTGAATGACTGGAAGGACGTTGTAGCAAAGTACAGGAAAGATGCCAGTGAACGTGAGGACAGGAGGGACCAACGTGAGGATAGGAGGGACCAACGTGAGGATAGGAGAGACGCTCGAGATGAGAGGTGGCGGCAGGAAGATCAGAGGTGTAGGCAGGAAGATCAGCGGTGGCGGGATGCAATGCTGGAGCTGCTGTGTGATCAAACTGATATCCTCCGATGTCTGGTGGATCTTCAGGAAGAGCAGCGGGGTCACAGAGTGCCGCTGCAGCCCCTGTGTAACCACCCTCACCACTCACCATGTTCCATATCTTCCTCACCCAGACGTGTAAGAACACGTGGGGGAAGGCTTCATACACCCACCCACTCCACCCCAGTGGACAGTCCAGCCAAAAGGCTGTCATTACATTGAAATGTATTTAATGGCCTTTTCCTTCCCTCCTATGCTTCTCCCAAACCACACCCGGGATACCTTGTCAGTTCTCTGCCTCTTTTTATAATTACTTTTTAATAATGAATACATGATTTTTAAACGATAGAGACTTTATTTCCTTAAGCAAGCTGTAATCGAAGGGGGAGGGTGGGTTGCTTACAGGGAATGACTTTTAATAATGAATACATGATTTTTAAACGATAGTGACTTTATTTCCTTAAGCAAGCTGCAATCGAAGGGGGAGGGTGGGTTGCTTACAGGGAAGGAGTCAATAAATGTGGGGCGTTCATGAAGGGGAAACAAACACAGCAGTCACACTGTACCCTGGCCCGTGATGAAACTCGTTTTCAAAGCTTCTCTGATGCGCACCGCTTCCTGGTGTGCTCTTCTAATCGCCCTGGTGTCTGGCTGCGCATAATCAGCGGCCAGGTGATTTGCCTCAGCCTCCCACCCCACCATGAAGGTCTCCCCCTTACTCTCACAGAGATTGTGGAGCACACAGCAAGCAGCAATAACAAAGGGGACATTGGTTTGGCTGAGGTCTGAGCGAGTCAGTAATGTGCGCCAGCGTGCCTTTAAACAGCCAAATGCACATTCTACCACCATCCTGCACTTGCTCAGCCTGTAACTGAACAGCTCCTGACCACTGTCCAGGCTGCCTGTGTATGGCTTCATGAGCCATGGCATCAAGGGGTAGGCTGGGTCCCCCAGGATAACTATAGGCATTTCAACATCCCCAACTGTTATTTTCTGGTCTGGGAAGCAATTCCCTTGCTGCAGCAGTTTAAACAGAGCAGTGCTTCTGAAGACGCAAGCGTCATGAACCCTTCCTGGCCATCCCACGTGGATGTTGGTGAAACGTCCCTTGTGATCCACCAGTGCTTGCAGCACCATTGAAAAGTACCCCTTGTGGTTTATGTACTGGGTGCCCTGGTGCTCCGGTGCCAAGATAGGGATATGGGTTCCATCTGTCGCCCCCCCCACAGTTAGGGAATCCCATTGCAGCAAAGCCATCCACTATGACCTGCACGTTTCCCAGAGTCACAACCTTTTGTAGCAGCAGCTTAATGATTGCTTTGGCTACTTGCATCACAGCAGCCCCCACAGTAGATTTTCCCACTCCAAATTGATTCCCGACTGACCGGTAGCTGTCTGGCGTTGCAAGCTTCCAGAGGGCTATTGCCACTCGCTTCTCCACTGTGAGGGCTGCTCTCATCTTGGTATTATAGTGTTTCAGTGCAGGGGAAAGCAAGTCACAAAGTTCCATGAAAGTTTCGCAGCCACTGGGAATCGTCCCACACCTGCAAAACTATGCGGTCCCACCAGTCTGTGCTTGTTTCCCTGGCCCAAAATCGGCGTTCAATGGCTAGAACCTGCCCCATTACCAGCAGGATCTCCAAAGTGCAGGGGCCCGCGGTTTGAGAGAATTCTGTGTCCATGTCCTCATCACTCTCGCTGCCGCGTTGCCATAGCCGCCGCCTCCTCTTCGCCTGGCTTTGCAGGTCTCGGTTCAGCATAGACTGCACGAGAATGTGCGAGGTGTTTGCAACGTCCACTATTGCGGTATTGATCTGAGCAGGGTCCATGCTTGCTGTGCTATGGCGTTTGCACAGTTCACCCAGGAAAAAAGGCGCAAAATGGTTGTCTGCTGCTTTCACGAAGGGAGGGGTGAGGCTGTACCCAGAACCACCCATGACAATGATTTTTGCCCCATCAGGCACTGGGCTCTCAACCCAGAATTCCAAGGGGCGGGGGAGACTGCGGGAACTATGGGATAGCTACGGGATAGCTACCCACAGTGCAACGCTCCAGAAATCGATGCTAGCCTCAGACCATGGACGCACACCGTCGAATTAATGTGCTTAGTGTGGCCGTGTGCACTCGACTTTATACAATTGTCATAGTATAATTCCCAACTCTGGACTTCAGCGTCCAGGTTATGGGTACTAGCCTAAACTCCTCTAAGCTTAATTACCAGCTTAGATTCTGTAGTGCAGCCACCAATCAGGAATTCCAGGGCCTGATACCCTCTGGTTCCCCCAAACCCTTCCCTGGAGACCCCCAAGACCCAGATTCCTTGAGTCTCACCACAAAGGGGAATAAACCATTTCCCTTCCCCCTCCTTTCTTCCTCCCAGATCTTTCCTGTCCTGGGTACACTAGGAGACCCACTCCGAGAGGAATGTTACCTTCCCCCTCCCTTCTTCCCCAGAGAGAGATACAGAGATAAACGCAGAGAGCAGGTTTTTCTTCCCTCCTCCCTTTCCTTTCTCCCACCAATTCCCTGGTGAGTGCAGACTCTCTTCCCTGGAGTCTTACAAAAGATAACCCCAAAAAATCAATTAGGTTCTAAAAAAGAGGAAAACTTTAATAAAGAAGGAAAAAACATAAAACCTGTCTCTGTAATCAAGATGGTAAATATACAGGGTTTTTATAGCTTATAGACAATAGAAAGAAGCTTTCTCCAGCAGAAACACAATTTAAGCTACTTCCAGCAAGTACACATCTGCAAATAAAGAAAAACAAGTTAAAAGACTATAGCCGCCTTTGTACTTACTCACTATTCTGAATAGATAAGAGACTGTAGCAGGGAGATTGGCAGAAACCTGGTTGCACCTCTAGTCCCGTCCAGGACCCAGAGAGAACAACGCACAAACCCAAAACCCACAAACAAAGGCTTCCCTCCACCTAGATTTGAAAGTATCTTGTTTCCTGATTGGTCCTCAGGTCAGGTGTTTGGGTCCCTGTTTGTTAACCCTTTACAGGTAAAAGAGACATTAACCCTTAACTATCTGTTTATGACAACAATCTGTTTTATAAAACCGGTTTATGTAAAATCGGAATAATCCCATAGTGTAGACGTACCCTCAGATGCACCACTCCCTGTTGTCATCTGCCTCAAATGAGAACTATCCTTATGTGCCAACAATGCTAATTTATTTTTTGAAAGATAATCAAACTCAGAGCAAGATCCCCAGTGCCCTCTTAGCCATAGTACATCTCTTCAGCATGTAGGCTCATTTCAATTTTCTGTCTGTTTCATGCTCTTAATACACAGGGTCTTCATGATTCTCCTGTCTGCCTGGAATGGTACATTATTGCCAAGTTAGTAAGGAATTGGTGGTTTGACCCTTTCATAGGACACAGGTGCAGGGTTTAGGTTGCACCAGTGGATTTATGCAATGGACATTGCACCTTTAGAGACCTAAATTCAAGATTTAGCTTAGGTCACAAATGAATTCAGTGATATTCTACTCCCTGAGGACATTTACACCCTATAGAAAACCACAATGCATTTGGACATAATTGGCACTTCTCAAAAGTGACCCAGAATTGACATACAAGGTTTGTTACAGGTCAGGATAGAGATGAATTGGCAGTGCTGTGTGAGAAAGCCTGTGTGACACCGGCAGCCCAGGTCAGTCCAGGTCCATAGACCAATTCAACTTGCTATTGGGACAGATCAAAGTACTTGTTGAATGTGGAAGAGTGTTTGGTGTTTACATTTAATGAAAACAAATGGGTCGCTCCTTGCATTGTTTTCACTTATGTTATAATGCATTAGCAAACATTTACATTGTGTATACTCCTGTAAGTAAATAACCCATCAAACACAAATGAAGCCATGGAGAATGCAAATGAAGAAGAGTGCTAGCTTCAAAGCATGTGGTCATCATGTATAATGATCAGAGGTCAAAGACTCAAAATACATTCCTCACTCTGTCATCAAAGGAAAAGCCCAGGTGGGTAAAGACACGGTCAGCTTGCTATCTGTGTAAAGGAGCTATAAATACGGATTTAAGAAAAGATCCATCATTTCTGAACTGTTCGGATTGTAACGGGGAAGTGTACCAGATGCAAAGCCGAGATCCCCAAACACAGACTGGGTACTCTGAAAAGCCATTTGGGAAGCAGTTTATTACATCACTGCCAGCATGTAGACTTACAAACTGTAATTCACCTGTGCCTATATTTTACCTGCTTTAACCTCTCAATAATTCTCATTTCTTCTTCTTAGCTAATAAACCTATAGATGGTTAACTATAGAATTGATGGTCGGTGTTGTCTTTGGTGTAAAAGCTGGAATACCAATTGATCTGGGATAAGTGGCTGGTCCCTGGAGACAGGAAATAACCTGCTGTGGTGTGATTTTTTGGTTTAGAGTAACCATTTTATCAGAAAGTCCAGTTTGTCTGGGTGGTAAGATAGGCTGGACAGTCTAAGGGGACTGTCTGTGACTCCATGGTAGGACTGATACAGTGATCCAGGAGTTCACACTGGTTAGCGGTTTGGTGAAATCTAGTTGTAGAACATACCACCAGCTTGGGGTGTCTGCCTTGTTTTTTGACAGTCTGCCCTGAGGTAGGCACACTCAGTGTGAACCATTCCAGACAGCGTGACAGCTCAATCTAGGCACATCAGCATCTCTAAGAGCCCCTCAGTGCCCACAGGCAAAGTGTTCTATGGCATGTAACGGCAACTGCTCTCAGACCTGCGGTACCCACTACACCTAACACCATGGGCAGCTCATTTGCATTTGAGGGACACCCCAGTTGCCAGGAGGATGTGAAAGCAGCATGTGTCAGCACAGCAGAGGACACAATGCAGTCCAGACCCCAGGGGTCATCCTGACTCTGGAGCCAAAGACAATGAACTTTGGCGGATATAAGGAGAAGCAAACAGGCATCTTGGTATCCTTCACTGAAGAAACAAAGAGGTTGGTGCTCTTTTCATTCCATGCCTCCGATAATCAGGCCAAGTGATTGCAGCATGGGTAACAGCTAGGCATAGGGTTGGGCCTGGGCCAAGGGAGAGCATGGAATTGAGATCTGGGTATAGGCCAGTGTCAAAATTGAGTTGAGAATCAGAATCATAGCCAGAGTTCAAATACATGCCAAAGGTCAGTGCCGGGTGGTCAGAATCCAAGGGTTGGAGGTGGGCGTGAGAAAGCAGGAGGCGGACGCAAGGCTGGAGTGAGGCTAGTGCAGGACATAGACAATAGTGAGACAGGCTCAGGCAGGAGCAGCAGCAGGCTGGGAGTCGCTGGAGTCTGGGGTACTGCGAGGCAGCAGGAGGGTTCCTGGCAGGGATAGCACTGGTCCTCAGACTGATCTGCATCTCTGCCGGGGCTGTGGAAATACCTGAGCCTAGGTCAGATGCCCCAGGCTCGGTTCAGTGATTGGTTGCTGCTGCATGACAGAGGACTGAGTCACCACAGTCACTGAGTGAGCAGTGCTGGGTTGGTTGAGAGTTTGCCATACGTGAGATGGGTGATGCTGAAAAGTTGCTTAGCTAAGAAGCTAATCTTGGACAGGGATTGTAACTTGTTAAGTTTTAGTCACTAGAAAGTGTGATTATACTTTCCTTTTATTTGTAACCATTTTCTATGTCTAGTATCTCTGCTTAGTTTCACTTAAAACTCTGCTGTTCATTCATAAACATATTGTATTATAAATTCATCTCAGTGCTGTTATATTAAAGAAGGGTGTGAATATGCAGCCACACCAAGAGAGACAGAAGACTTGGTAATTTATGTAAGTTTCCAGGAATTGGCTACTGTAGAGAAACTCTCTTCCAGAACTGGAGGGCACCAGGAGTTCTTGGCAAGGCAAGGCAAGGGCTGGTAGGGTCCTGAGCAATGTGTTGGGCCGGAGAACAGACTGGAGTGTCAGGGAGCTGACACACAGTTTAGCAGCAGCAGATCTGCCAGTGAGGCAGAGGAGTTAACAAGGTGACTGACAGTTCTTGACGCCCTGAGAATGTGTCACATAGTGCCCACTAGGACTGGCTCTAGGAAGTGCTCTTAGCCATTCATTCATCTGTCCAAATAACAAACTTGCCCACAAACACAGCATAGGAACAGAACAAAGGAGTGCTGGCTTTCAAAACTAGAATGCAACACTCCCCCTAGTCTAAAATCTTCAAGATATGGAAGGAAGCTACAGCACCCGGAAACAATCTGATGAAGTCTGGGAAGGTAGGATACAAGCCACAGAAAGTTAGAGGTATGTCAAGTATATGACTGGCTCTCTCAAACAATTATTAATGGAGTGACTTTCTTAGACCCTGCTTCTCACAGCATCCGTATGAACAGTTCAGCCAGCTTAAGTGCTGATAGTATCTGCTCTCCCACACTTCATGCTCTGATTGAACCTTCTCTCCTCAAACCCTGACACTTAGCCAATCAGCACCGTTTGCATTACTAGATATCTATATATTTGATAGTCCAGAGGCATAGACAAGATGGGCAGATCCTTACCAAAGTTATTTATTTGTAGCGGTGAGAAAGAGTAAAAGTTGGAGAATGAGGGTGATGATGGGAGAATGTCTTGCAGGTGGGCAAAAAAAAAAAAGAAATGCTGACATGACAAATCTTCTCCTTTAATCAACTTATTTACCCTCTTGAAAGCTCACAATGACAAAGGATCTGAACTGGAGCAGCTTGGGAGCCAATATCCCTCAGTGTCCCTTGCAGTAAATTATTGCTCTCTGGCCCGGCTCTGCTGACAGAGATAGAGAAGTGTGATAGTGTTCCATAACAAAGGATAAATGGTAATATCCACTGTTACTTTCCGCTCTGCAACCAAGCTGTTAGTATAGAGTGCTTAGATTGGGAAGTCAGTACTATTAAAATAAAATTACTTTTCTCCCTCCCTCCCGCCACAAGCTGAACAACAGCTATAAAAGAACCATATATTTCCTAATAAATACTAAGCCATGAAGGAATCAGATAACCAATGATTCCGAGTCTAAAATGCATTTTTGCAATGAATTGTCACTCAGATATCAATAAACATTGTGTACTTTATCATCATCTTTCTGGGAGTTTGCAGGTTGTCACAGTATTGTTTATTTCAGTGTCTTAATTTCCCTCTTTGTCAGCCCAACTCGGAGGCAACGTCCATAGGTAGAGTGGATTACATACATTAAGGCTCTGCTTTTGCCACCCTGTTCTGCTGTACTTTTTCTGTGCAACACACAGCATATATATTTTGCACGTGCATGCACACGCACACACACAAACACCCCTTACCTCTCTTGCTCTCACCCTCACAGAGTAGGAACTGGGAGAAGGTGTCAGAGAATAAAAATAAGCCTACCTTCAATCTCCTATAAATATGTGATAACTTTATGACATGGCCCACTTTAGGAGCCAAGGATTCCATTATGCATTCCAAAAGGACACGGATAATTTCCATGCAGATGAACTGCAGAATGGGGCCTTCAATAACTTCTGTTCCTTGTTGCAAACTATTGCAAAATTAAGACACATCAGAAAAAAAACTGACGATGGTAATAAAACAGCGGAAAAGTAACTAGAGATAAGGAGAGCCCAGAAACAATATCTCTTCTTTTTGTGATACTGCACGAAGAGAAATGCAAAGATAAAGATGCATCAATAAATGATAAAAATGATGCTTTGCCTCCCCCTCAAAAAGGGATTTAACAAACTATTAATTTTGCAGAATACATATTTTGGTTGAGAGAATCATATCAGACCAGATGGTCAGATACTCAAAATAGTGTAAATTAGCTTAGCTCCACTGAAGTCAGCCCTATGCAGATGAAAATTAGCTGAGGAGCTGACCCACTGTGTCTCATGCTTTTTTTCATTCAGAAGGTCTTCTGTGTCCCTGTTGGAGCCCCGAAGATTCCCCCATACTCCCGAGTCCCACGTCTTCACATGACAACTACAGCACCAACCTTTCTGGCAAGAAAGATTGCAGTGGATTCCTTTTGGAGCTGCTAATTGTTCTACCTTAATCAACTAGGAAGGCTGTTCAGTGACAAAAAAGATTGCCTTCTACCCACCTCTCCCTAGTCACGAGAGCTAAGTGTCTACAGAGCTGCTGGGGTCTGCAATTCTTTAATGAAAAGAAGAAAATAATTCAGTGGACCAGACAACACATTAAGTAATCCCTTTCCCCAATCCTTTCCACGCACAGAGGGAGTTGTGTGTTTGACACTAGCTGGCACCAACAGAAGTCCTGCTTAGCCAGGCACCCACAAGCACATTAATTCCACAGGCATTTATTGGATTTTTTTCACTTGGGTATATATGATTAGAACAGCACAAGATGCTGTTACTTCAATCATTTATCATAATCATATTTCGTTTATCTGAAAACTCTCTAGTTCTCGGCATTTCAGATGTGATTGGTTTTGTCGTCACCCCTCCCTCCCTTCCCCTTCTGAAGAATGTTTGTAAGTGAACATCAGCTAGCAAGCTGGAAGAGAAGCCGCAACCTACACTCTATAGGGGGGATTTCAGCTTTAAAGTTAGGATCGGTTTCTACAAAGACTAGTGTGCAAGATAGATCTAGCATTATTGTTCCCATCAGCTTGTAAGGTACAAGCACAGTGAGAGGCTGAGTTGTCTTAGGGGCTGGAAATATGAGATGACTCATAAGATTTACTGTTCTCTGTCCGGCAGGAGTGAAGTCACGGGAATGCTTTAAATAGAGCTCAGTACATGTAAGAAACATCTTCAACTTAACTATCATTTAATGTGGCTATGAGTGGGATTTGCCCAACACAAGTGCTGTTAGATGTACATATTTCTGTTATACTATTACGCTCTACATTTCTGCAAAGATATTATGCCTATTTATGATGCCATATCACAGGAGGAAGCTCATATCCTTCTCTGGGGTTCTGTTAATTTAACTCGCCCTCACTTAAAATCGTTCTACACATCTGTTACCTTCTGGGGTGCAATCCAGACCAGGGAAGAGTTGTGCCACTGGGACAGCCACAGTCAGCAATAAGCATGCACTCTGTGTCTATGTATTGGGCAGTCTTGGTTCAATGCTTTGAATCCAGGAGCCTGCCTGCAATACCAGACTTCTATTGTTCTCCACCAGCCCTGGATAACAACAGGTAAGGTGACTCCATCCTCTTCCCAGCCCCAAATTTCCCCCACAATGCATGTTCTGAAAATTCCAGCCTTGTCCTGGAACACTCAGAGGAAAGTTACTACAACTTACCAAACCAGTTTTGATCTAAAGTAAAATCCTCAGCACGTTTCCATCAAGATGTCTGACTGAATTCCTGGGTCAGGATCTAGCCCTCAAAGTCAAATGGCTAGCATCTTTCTCTTCTTAGGTGAAAGATAGGTAACATGGGATTCTGTACCCCTCTCTTATATAGTCCACAGAAGAATTGATTTCAAAGATTCAGAAGGATACCTCCAATTAAAAGTCTATTTCCAGCTGTGAGGTAGACAATATGGAGGCTGCCTTGAAGGAAGCGTCCTGCTGCTTCTTCCTCTGCTGGGGTTGTCTGCTAAAATGTAAATTATTTAGTTCTTGCCCCCTCTGGTGCAATTGAATGAACATTAAACATGTGCTTGTCAATCTCCTCTCCCACCCGGTAGTGTAAGGTTTGCCTCAATCCCTTGTAGCTTAATGAGTCTGTTTAAATGACATGTAAATACATTGTCTTTCAAAGTACTTTGAAATTAACTCCCAGTGGGGAAACTATATCCTTTGTCTTGGGTGGGGTAACTTATCTGCTAAACACATTTTAAGAATTAGAATTTCACTTTATGTCCATAACTTTGCATTAGTTGCTTGCACCTGCCTGCCGCAATAATATCAATAACCACTGAGTCATGAGCTTTTCACTGACACCTTGCATGACACTGATGAGATACATTTCATGATATTACAGAATTGGGGTGCACTTTAAATGGTTAAGCCAGAAGCAATTCATTACTAGATATCTGAATGCTCTTGCCCTCTGCCTTGGGACTATTCTTAATGTCACAATATCACACTTGAATTCATCCTTTAAGTAAGTAAGAGCATGACTTAAGTTCTTGAGTCAGTAGACCTAAGGGTTCGGTCACATCCAGGAATAAAAAAAGAGGTTAGCGTTAGGGTTAAGGCAAGAAATGTAAAAAGTAAGGGCGAAACCCAGCAATTTTGTCCACCCAGCAAGTCACTTCTCTCCTTCTTTCAGTCTCAAGCCCTAATCCAAAGGCCACTCTAGTCAATGGGAGTTTTTCCATTTACTTCAAAGAGGTTTAGATCAGGTTCTTGATGTGTTGTCTTAACTGAGGGTACAGATGTTCCATGGGGCCTTATGTAGATTTACACCATGAGACAGACCTAGTGTTGCCAGCTTTCAGCAGGAGTCCCACAATATTTAGTGATTTTCCTCAAGCCCCAGATACTGAACTCATATGAATCCATGAGACTCTGAGGTTTTTTTGTTTGTTTGTTTTTTAAAATGCAAGTTTCTAGCCTCTAGGGTTGCAGAGAAAAGATGAAAAGCTTTACCCTACATGATTCAAAGACCAGAAGGCAAGTAAAAAGAACCCAACATTTGTTATTTAAAGTGTCTCATGATTTCTTAAGCCAATATGGTGGATTTTGGGGGCGATTCTTTTTTAATAATATAGGTTGGCCATAATGCAGCTGGGTGAGTATACGTTTTAACAGCTGGAACAGTCAGGTGGAAGTTGGTCCAAACCCACAACAGCAAAGATGAGCCACCTGGGAAAATTATAAAAACGAAGAGCTGATCCTGAAACAAGTCTAATATGCAAAGTTGTGCAGGCATTCTGCACCAAAGAAATTTTTAAAAATGTGCACCAAAAATAAAAAAATGGGCACACAAAATATTTTAAAATTCTGCAAATTGTATTTGTCAAATAAATGTGGAGCCTCAAGCATGGTATTGGGGAGCACAGGCCACTAGCTGCACAGAGGTGCCTGTGTAGTTCCCCCTCCCCCGTGGGACATGGACTTAGCAGTGAGGCTGCACCCAACTCCGACACAATGCAATGACTTGTCCTGCCCCAGAAACAGCCCAGGACCCTGCCCCTCCATGCCAGAGGCACTAGGTGTGGGCATGTAGGCTCAGGAAGGCAGGATCCAAGTATGGAGGGGCTAAGTTGGGGAGATCCAGGTGTGGTTTGAGAGGGTTCGGTGCAGGGCAATCTGGGTTTGGGCGGCTAAGTGGGGGATCCAGATGTGAGAGGGATCTGGATGCACAAGGGCTAGTTGCAGGGGGAGAGGGGTTTCTGGGTACAATGGTAAGAGAACTTTGTGGGGGGATCCAGTTGAAGGTGGATGGGGCTCAGTAGGGATGGATCTGGGTGTGCGGAGGATAAAGCATAGCAGGGGGATCTGGATGTGGGGGGATCATTGGGGGGTCAGAAGCTGGGAGAGTGGGGCTCAGTGGGGTGGGTATCCAAGTGAAGCTGGTTGGGGCTTCAGGTGCAGCTGGCTGGGGCTCTGAGAGGTGGGAATCCAGGTGTGGGTGGCTCAACGGGTGGTCCAGGTGCAGAGGGAGTGGGGATTATCAGGGGGGGTTCTGAGTATGTGTGGGGGTGATGCTCAGTGGGAGGATGTTGGTATAAGGGGGTCTGGATGCCCAGGAGGTGGGTGAATGGGGGAGTAGCTCCCTGTACAGCTCCCCTCCTCCTGCACCTGAGGAGCAATGGGTGTTGAAAGCACGGGGGTGGGGGGAGAAGGGAGTGTGTGTGTTTGCCGAGCTTCCTGCATTTGGGGGAGAAATCTGGGGGTGGGTCTGATCTGGCACTGGATGCCGTGCAGGGGAAGAGGAAGTCCCCCTCCCCAGCCCAGCTGGGACTAGCAGTTTAGCCAAGCATAGAGTATGAGCCACCAGCTGGATCTTCTCCAGTCCTTCCCTCTGTCCCACAGTGATTTCCCTGTCTGCCAGCTGCCTTGGGCACCCAAAACATACTGCTGGAGAGGGTCTCATGACCACCCTTGTGGCTTCTCTTTGCTTCCCTATCAGAAAGTCATTTTTCTGCGGGGAAGCAAATAATCTGTGGGGAACATAAATGCTGTCCATGTGCAGTGGCGCAGAATTCCCCCAGGAGTAAAGAAGGGGGTATAATTTTCACAGGAACTCAGTGATATTCAGGGGAATTCACTCCACATGGCAAGAAAACCTCTGCAGGATGGGTTGAAATACATATGTTCTGATCAGTATCTTATAGGTCCCATGGTGTGCTAAGATTCACTGAATATACCAACTAAATAGCAATAACATAACATCCAGTTTTTGTTTTTGTGCACCGGAAAGAGTTCAGGCCTTGATATCCAACCACAATCAAACAAAGACTTATGTGCAATGTCATCTGATTTAGAAAGGACTGAACGACGAACAGTTCATAGAGAACAATGAACGGGGCCTGAAAGGACTATGTTATATTATATAACAAATACGCAAATAAAACAGATGCCATGTGAAAATCATTATGATTTTTGAATTCTCAAACAATTAGATAGAGGTATGAAGCCAACGTCTCTTCTAGCTTCATATGTGAGGCAAGAATATATGTGTGTGTGAAAACGAGAGAGAAAAACACCGCCCCCATCACATTTTCACACCCCTATCCAATAATTCCTGTCCTGTAATAAGTCCACTTAAATATAATCAGAACCTGTTTATATTACGTGTCCATCTAGGAAGAAACTATTACATGCATTATAATTGAATGTTTCATTGCTTGATAACACAAGATTTAAAGAAATCAAAGCTAATTATAGAGATGCTAAGATTGGATATGAACCATTACAATTGTAGTTTAATACTGTAAATAGAAAAGCTCAGCTAGCTCATATTTATGTACCATATTCTCAACTGCTACATTTATTCAGATGCGATTTTGAAGCATTAACCAGAAGAGAGGTCAACTTGATGGACTGACCAGAAGACTGAAAATAAGAGCTATAAATTGTATTACTTGAGTAAATATGTATGTATACAGTTTGTAAAGAAAAGCCTTGTTAATTAAACTGCTGGACTGCAACAACAACATAGGAACTGTTCTGGTTTATAATGTAAATCATGTAATTTAGGACAGGCATTATGTGTATTAAAAATGCAAATCAAAATCTTTATGAAATGCTGTTAATTTGCAGTAGCCACTTTTCAAAGTGTAATTTTGCAGGCATTTACATATTTTTTCTGTAAAAAATAAATTAAAAAGTATTTAGGAGTATTTGCATCTCAGTTACAGAAACCTGAAAATGGCAATAGAAATTGGCAAACTTCTAATTTCTTATAAAACTGAATGCACGGTTTTAAACTCTTCCATTTTTTTTAATTAGTAAAAAAGAAAATCTCATTTCAGGCATACATTATCCTGTTTATCAAATTTTGCCTCTAGAAAATGTTTCCGCCTGCAAATTAGAGGCACATAATGGAGATCCAATTTGCAACTACATGTTAATAGACTTAGGCCCTGAGACACAGATCCAGCCTAGTTGCGTTTGGCATGGGACCTGGAGAGGCGCAAAGCTGGCTTTTTGCCACCTTTGCACTCCCTAAGGTCTAGAGCTGGTTCACACCAGGTATAAGTTAAAGCAGCCTCACAGCTGGTCTGATATTTGATTGCCTGCCTGCAATGGACCTCAAGGGGCAACTGTGGTAACCAGAGCTTTCCAGAGCACAGCGCACTTTGGCTCTGTCCCTTTCCCCACTCAGACATGCCACTTATGCTGGGAGGTGTGAAGGAGGTGGCACAGAGAAAGCTCTGCTGGATCCACATCTCCAAGGTAACCCCTAGCTGCCCACACCGATCTCAGTGATGAGAATTCTGCCAAAGTAAGTTTCTAAAGCATCTGCTGAGGGGGATAAACACCTGAATAGAAGTGAAAACATCACATGCTTTATCTCAAGGAGTGGGGATTGTGCCCTCTCCTCATAAAGGATGGGCAGCGGGTTTAATCTCCTAACCAAGCAGATCCCTAAACTTTTGTGTGGCTCTTAAGGGATCCGAAGCTCCACTGTGAATTTGTCATGCGACCTTGGGCAAGTCACTTAATCTGTTCTTGCTCCATTTCTACCTCTGAAAAGTGTGAATAATGATTTAAAGCCCTTTGGGGGAGTCCACTGGTTTGAATGGTCTTTAAATTAGACCCAGTAATACTTTGCAGAACACACATTGTTGGATGAAAAGCACAAGGAGTTTCATTACTCATCTCAGCAATAAGCAGGAGAGTAATAGCTGAAGTAATAAGCCCCAGTCTTGGTCAGATAAATGTCAAAGATCTAGAATAAATGTGAACGTAACCACTGAAGGGCCGGTCACATAAAAGCATTTTCTATCCCCCCTACTTCACTTCCAGTTCAGTAGCAAGACCCATCCATACTACAAATCAGATCTGAAAAATGTTGCTTGATTACTTTTTAAATAGCTCAAACTAAGTCACCAAAAACAGAGGCTCTAATGGCCTAAATGTGGAAAATCACTGCTTGAAATTAACAAGTTGCCGTGCTTCAGAACTACACAAAAGCTTTTTGAGTAGATTACTTGCAACTACACAAACTGTATCCTTTCTCACATGTGGCAAAAACCTGGTTTGCCAGATGCTAAATGATCATTTTCACAAAGTTTAAAGTGGTCTTTAAAAATCTTTAAAAGAATTTTTATTCTTAGAAAATAATGACTCCAACCTCTTTTCCTTTCATTAGGAAATTCTTTATAAACACTGGCTCTAAACATATCTATTTGAGTGATTACAAAATGAGACATTGAGCTCCTGGTGCTCTTCCAAAATAGTTCTCACCCAACTGAGGGAGAGAGTATTAAGCCACCAGAAGGTGTCTTAAAGAGTCTTACTTTATGGCCACAGCAGGTGATGTGTACTACTTCTATTGGATAGCTGTAAATTGTAGCATCTACTCAATCTTGAGAGAGGCCTAAAAGATGGTCTGTTTAGCCACCACACCGAGTGACATGTGAGAAGTTAAAAGCAAGAGGTGCTGTATTTTTGACTGTAGGATACCCTCAGGCCAATGACTGATAACAGCTAGATGCTATACAACAAGATACCAGACAGGACCAGTTAACACAGCTTTTTACAATCACAGGATCTCTACACTTCCCTGAGAAGCACACAGGGGAACAAAATCAGTACAAGATGGCACAGGAAAAAACCCTCCAGAGCACCAGAAATTGAAGGAAGTGAAGTCAAAGCCTCATGTGCCTCTTTCTCCCCAGCCTTCATGGCTCCATGTTCACTGTAGAGTAGGGGTAGCTGGCTGGGAATGGCAGGGTCCAGAGAGGATCACTGTACACTCAGGTCCCATCAGATTGCTATAGACATCTACGCAAAATTGAACAGAGCTCCTTGCAACTTCTCCTCCATGCCGACATCCATATCAAACAGAGGAGCCTTGTGCATGAATGAGCAGAGGAGTCAATGACAGCATGGATCTCTAAGGAGAGTGTGGAGCTCCACAGCAATTTGACGCCATGCCCCCAACTCCTTTGTCGCTCCTCAGTCACTTCCCCACTGAGCTGAACCTCCGGGTTTTTCCTGGACTCTTGGCCCCGTTCCCGTCAGGTTTTACTGCCGGAAGCTATGAATTCGCCCATCTTCAGGAAAAAGCAAGATGCTATATTACACTAATCCCACTTTTTCCCAGAACCCTTTGTTTTAAGGAAGAAAGTTTCACATATGAAGCCAAATTCTGCCAGGTTCCTGGAAACAGATGCACTATGCCCCTTCACACATGCACACAGACGCTGCAAAAGCAATGTTGCTTTGCGACTACAAATAAACAACAATAATAGTTTGTGTGATCATATTCTGGATGCATGTTGCCCCTGCACTGAACTCTGTTAGAGCAGAAATCTTCCTTGGAGTGAATGGGCCTTTTCTGGGTATTCAGACATTCACAGGTGTCAATTATCAGATTATCTAGTGGAATAAAGGACTTTAAATCTGGGTTCTAACCCCAGCTCTGCCACATGTTTAGGCAAATGATTTAAGTTGTGCCTCCATGGGGATTACAATACCACTTTTGTACAGTACTTGAGACCTAGGATGAAGGAGGCCACAAAGGTGCCCAGTATTACTCTCATGCTGCTGATCCTGGGCTTCCCTCAGCAATCTACTGACAGTGCTGCCTGTCAGAGGGTCTGAAAAGGAGGTTTTTAGAAGACAGCCAAGACTGGGACGAGCATCCCATGCCATGAGTTTAAATAAGAGTGCAGCTATGTATGGCTTTTTGTGGAATCTGGAACAGAAATTGCATGTAGCTGCAGTCAAAACAAAACAAAGCATAACTCCCCTCCCGCCCTCCCCCACCCCCCGTGATCACTTAAAATCTAGCCACAGATTTTAGAGAACATTCTCTTTTCAGATTTTCCAGATGATACAGTTGCACTGCTCCGCACTTATCCTGTAACATACTGTAACAGGACATGATGGAACAAGACACAGATCGCAACATGATCTGAAGAGTAAAACAAAATAAGAAAGATTTAAACACATCTTCCTTTGAAAAGAACTGTTTTGAGGAAATTGGATAGCTCAGGAAATTGAAACTGGGAGAGGACGTTCTCCTCCAGGTAGCTAGCACAAGTCCAACCCACATTAAAAGTTGATTTAAAGTTGGAGCAACCTGACTGCAGTTCTCAGGTTTGTAGGAATTAGCAGTCTTAGACAAATTCCTGGTGCAGACGTGTAAACTTGAAACTGCTTCCCATGTTAGCACCATTGTGGGCAGTCTCAGAGAGGACTACCTAGGGATAAAAACTATCAATTCACTCCCAGAAGTGATAACCTCATTGGTTGATGATTCTAAGGTAGGGGTAGGCAACCTGTGGCATGAGTGCCGAAGGCGGCACGCGAGCTGATTTTCAGTGGCACTCACACTGCCTGGGTCCTGGCCACTGGTCCGGGGGGCTCTGCATTTTAATTTAATTTTAAATGAAGCTTCTTAAACATTTTAAAAACTTTACTTACTTTACATACAACAATAGTTTAGTTATATATTGTAGAATTATAGAAAGAGATCTTCTACAAACATTAAAATATATTGCTGGCACGTGAAACCTTAAATTAGAGTGAATAAACGAAGACTCGGCACACCACTTCTGAAAGGTTGCCGACCCCTGTTCTAAGGAAATCTGCACCGCTGATGCCCGGATGGGGGTCTGAGCTGTCCCTTCTGTGAACGCTCAATTAACCAAATTAATTAGAAAAGACAGATTTCTGATTAAAGCACTGGACTGGGACCCAGGATATCCGGGTTCAATTCTTGATTCCGCGAAAGACTCCATGTAATCCTGGGCAAGTCATTTAACCTCTGTGCCCCCGTTTCCCTCGTCTTGAATTAGAATAGTGTTTCAGTTCTCCCACAGTGTGTCTATTTAGACTGCAATTTCTTTGGGCTAGGTATGTGTCACAAGGTGGGACTCACCAGTGTGGGCCTCCTGCTGGTCGTCCAGGGAATTAGCTTTTACAGCTCCAGAGTGCTCTCTGCTGGCCAATGTCCCGCTTGCCGCTGGCCCTCGTGTACCTCCCGGACCCCAGTGCCCCTTTACGTTAGGTGCTGCCCCCGGCAGTACCCCCACAGATCTAAGTCTCCCCTCCCCAGAGCACCCCCAACCCCTACCTCTCCTCAGTATATGGCTACTGCCAGTCACTGTCTAGCCCCCGCTCACTGGGGCGGACTGCAGTGTACGCATCATTCATCACTGGCAAAGTGGGGTTTGGACCTGCTGCCTTTGCCTACCCCAGGCTATCCCTCTGTAGCCCCAGTACCTGTTCTGGCCTTTATCAAGGCCTGAAGCCTGGGGGTTCTCCAGGGAGGAGCTCCACAGCTCCTCTATCCTTTCCCCAGCCCTGCTCCATTCCAGGTACATTTGTCAGCTCCCAGGCAGCCAGGCCCTTCTCCCTGAATAGCTAGAGGGAGAGTGTCTGTGTACTTCTGGCCCACTGCTCTCTTATAAGGGCCAGCTGGGCCCTGATTGGGGCGTGGTCACGTCTATGGCTGGTTCCCCAATCAGTCGAGGCTTGCTGCTTTTCTTAGCAGCAGCCCTCACGCAGCCTCAGCCCTCTCCCAGGGCAGATTTAAGCCTTTTAAGGCAGGAGCAGGTGACCATCTCACTACAGTATGTTCTTATGATGTGCTGGTAGAACTCTAGCACAATGGAGCCCCACTCTCAGTGGGAGCCTCTGGATGTGTCCGTAATATAAAATAATACAAATAAAGCCTTGCTACCCGTAACCTAAATCTGGAGTTATATGTTTACTACCCTCCAACGTGCATGTAGCTCCTTTTCACATGAATGGAAATTCAGGGAACACGAGTAGAAGAAAATATTTCCTTTACTGAATAGCACTAATGCTACTTATAAGAATTACTTGGCTGTGGTAACCAGTAAACCTCTGTAGGGTTTTGCTACATGTTTTAAGTTGTAAACAAGTTATTAAAGCACTGAGCTCTGGGTCTGCCATAGGAATTTAAAGATATCAAAGTCACGTTCAAGGACAGAATGCTACATTGCAACAATTGTCCAATTTTGCCAAGATTTCATCCACTGGAAGAAAGTTTCTTCAGTTTAGCTAATTTTCTCTAGCCCCTAGGTACTGTGGAGAGATTCACACACCTGATGCATGTAGGTTCTAGAGGCAGCAGGTGTACAAAGGACAGGATGCGTGCACTTAATTTTGTGTAATGGAAGGGAGTTGTATTCACACGCTGTCATTTAGTGCTTTGGAACAAGTTATTTCTAGTACCAAATGCTTGAAAAATGTAATATTTTCCAAAAAGATAACACTGAATAGATGCTCACTATGCACTTTAGTGTACTAAAGTACAGGAAGGGATCCCAAAAGCAAGAGAGTTTTATTCTAAATATTGAAAAGGGGGTGGTAAGCCTTTGTCCTCACTGCAGAGAGCCCCTTCGTTCCTGGACACAATGCTGCAGGGGACTCTGCCTCTCATACCCCTTTGGTAGCTATTCCCTTGGCCCTGCAACGGTCCAGACTCATCCAGCATCTTCTCCAGTCTGCCTCTCTGGGTCTTCTGGGGCTCGGACGTCCAGCCAAGTCACCTAACTGTTTACTCCCCTGCTGGAATAGGTCCAATGTAAACTTCACAAAACATCCAAACATATAATTCTTCCCTCACAGACTTCATTGTAATCCCTGGACCCCTTCCAGGACCCCTGCAGAGATTCTCTGGAACTGCTTCTTCCTCAGCAGGATTCACCCACTGCTTCCCTTCACCAGAGACTCCAGCAGTTTACCTCTGAGAATCAATCTGCTCCTTGTAGGCCCTATCTCAGGGCTCCCCCACAGAAGCCTGGTCTGTCTCCTGTGGGCAACTCAGACTGACTTCATTAGGTTCTTCCCAGAGAGGAACTCCCCTTCATCCTCTCTCTAGGGTCTTCCTTCCTCTATGAGTTCCTATCTCTATGTAAGCAGTGCTTCCCTGCTTCACCACCACAAGGTTAAGAGCATTTACTAATCTTCATGCATTGTGCTCATAGGAACACCCATCGATAGCTGCATATTAAGCTGTGACCATAATCAAGTCATGCCATTTTCATCAAAGAGCAAAGACAATTCACCGTTTCCACCAGCGCCTCTTGTTTTCATCATGTATGAAAGCAACTTTTTGCTGCTAAAATTCCTTCATACCATTAGTGAAAACAAACGCGTGCTTCATTAAATGAAGCTTAAAGTATTACATCCTGTTCAAAATAGGTAAAATTCTACTCGTGGCCAAAGGAAGAACACCTGAACTGCTCTTCTGTAACTTTTTTCACATCGGAAATGTTTTTTTCATATAGCTATGTTTTAGACACATTGACACTATACCCATTCATCTGCCTCTCCCCAAAAATCATTAACTTACATTTAAGAAGACTCAAGTCCATGTCTTATCAATGCAATCATTAAATATCTAACAAATCACTAGATACGGAAATATTATCATCCAAACCACTCACACATAGTCTATCCTACAAAAGGCATCCATCATTCTAGACAGCACCACAAGATATTCCCTTTTAATGCAAATGTATAACAACTCACATGCTGAATGTAATGATTCAAAATAAAACGCACACACCGAACTATACCTGTATAACGTTTCCTGTAAGGTTCTACATTTTTTTAATAGAGTCATTATAAAACTTTTCCAACTTTGAATCATCATGATTAAATTCTTACACAGTGTACTTCTTGGGCCATCCCTCAGTTGGCATGTGCCAGTGTTCTAAATCAATGGAGTGGTGTCAAATTACACTAACGGAGGATCTGGCTCCTTATTGTCTCACACCTTCCTGCAAAGAAATTTCAACCTAGGGTGACCAGATGTCCCGATTTTATAGGGACAGTCCCGATTTTTGGGGCTTTTTCTTATATAGGCTCCTATTACACACAACCCCCCGTCCCGATTTTTTACATTTGCTGTCTGGTCACCCTATTTCAACCTGATTTATTTCCATTAGAACTGAGCATTCAATACTTTCTTTCTTTTGCAAAAATGCTTCCTACTATTTTTTTTTCTTTCTGATCTAAAGTCTGTAGTTTAAAATAGAGATTTCTCAGTCAAATGTATTTCCTAGAAATCCGAGTATTTCTAAGTAGAGTTAAGGCTGTGTTTGTTTCTTATTTTGAGTAATCAGAGATGTGGACAATAGCACACCATAATTTTGTATTTGAGGGAAACTTGCTGTGATGAAAAGCAGTCCCCATTTAAGGTATCTCAGGGAGAGCACCCAAAAATTGAAACACAAAATCAATAATAATTTTTAAAATTAAGGTTTATGGTGATAATCATTTTACAACTACTACAAATGAGATATTGTTGGTACAGACAGATAAAAATAATTGACCAACTATTCTATTGTCTTTTACGGCTTCTTTTGGATGAACACCAAAAGCTTTCATTCTGCTTTGCCAAGAAACTTGCGCTTTCATGTGTAGGCCAAAGCCTCTAATTTCTGTTTTATAAATATAAAATTAAATAACTCATTTTTATTGCTGAACTACTCGGAGCTTAATTTATTATTATTATTAAAGAGTAAATTTGGAGTTTTGCCATATTTTTGCTGTGTCTACAGTTTCCGAGTTTGACTACCTTAATTAAAATGACTCTCAGTACAATACTAATTGATTTTATGATCAAATAATTAATAGCAATTAATTCATTTTAAACTATTAGCATAAGTATTTTTTACTTCCAGCTGATATTTCCCGTCTCCTAGAATTCACACCCTTAGGCTTGAGATGTAAAACACCAAAACTTTTCTTGAACAGATATCCACAGAGAGTGCTACTCACTCTCCCTCCAGAAATACATTCTGCTAACATTCTTTGGTATTCTAATCACTTTTTTATAATCTGTAATTAATACTTGTGTGCCTTGCCAGTTTTCACCACAGTAGTTATCTAACTTCTGTTTAAAACAAATAGAAGGCTTAGTAGATTTTTGGTCCAAGTTTTGTCCAGGAAATGGTTAGAACTTTTTTATTACTACAATTTTAAATTGTAATCATCTGCCAACTTACACAAAGCACTGGCTCCACACTCCCATTGGCCTGGAATCACGGGCCAATGGGAGCTGGAGTGGAGGCGGTGCCTGCATGCTAGAGCAGCGTGTGGAGCCTCTTGGATGCCTGCTCCCCCGCCTAGGAGTCAGACCGGCTGGCCACTTCCAGGAGGCAGCGCAGTGCCAGGACAGGCACTTACCCTCTCTGTGCCACTGACTGGGAGCCACCCAAGGTAAGTTTGTGCCCCAACCCCGAGCCCCAACCCCAGCCCTGATTCCCCCCCAAACCTGGAGCCCCCTCCTGCACTCCAAAGCCCTCATCCCCAGGCTCACCCCAGAGCCTGCATCCCCAGTTGGAGCCCTCACCCCCTCCTGCACCCCAAGCCCCTGCCTCAACCCACTCTAAATTCCTCGGCCCCATCCCCCAACCTGGAACCACCTCCTGCTCCCCAAACCCCTCATCCCCAACCCCACTCCAGAGCCTGCACCCTCAGCCTGAGCCATCACAACCTCCTGCACACAGGCGCCAACTTTTTCTGTGCCAGTGGGGGGCACGAGCCCCCACCCTGACTCCGTCCCTGCCCCTAACTCCACCCCCTGTGCCCCTATTGGACCTCTCACCAAATCCCCTCCCTGGCCCTGCCTCCTCCCCCAAGTGCGCCGCGTTCCCCCTCCTCCTCCTTTCTCCCAGGCTTGTCGTACGAAACACCCGTTTCATGGTGCAAGAGCAGGGAGGGAGAGGGGAGAAGCAGGACATGGCGGCGCACTCAGGGGAGGAGGTGGAGCGGAGATGGAGGTGAGCTGGGGTGGGGGGTGAGGAGCTGCCACTGGGTGGAGAGCACCCACCAATGTTTCCCCGTGGGTGCTCCAGCCCCAGAGCACTCATGGAGTCGGCGCCTATGCTCCCACACCCCAACTCCCTGCCCCACACTGGAGCCCCCTCCCACATCCTGAACTCCTAATTTCTGGCCCCACTCCAGAGCCTGCACCCCAGTTAGAGCCCTCACCCTCTCCCACACCCAACCCCCTGCCCCAGCCCAGTGAAAGTGAGTGAGGGTGAGCGAGAGCGAGCCACCGAGGGAGGAGAAAATGTACTGAGAGGGGGCAGGGCCTCGGGGCAGGGGTAGGGAATGGGCCTCATGGAAGGGGGAGGGGCTAGGGTGTTCAGTTTTGTGCAATTAGAAAGTTGGCAACCCTAGTGGTAACTGCGTTCCATTGTCCTGAGGCCGTTTCCCATGTGGCTCCAGCACCCTCTTCTGCTCTTACCTCAGGGCCTCAGCCTGCAGGCCCTAGCAGCCTGCAAGGAGCTCTCTCTATCTGCCCCGGTCCCTGCTTGCAGCAATGCTCTGTTCAAGGGACTGGTGCTTCTTCCTCATGCTAAGAGCCTGGTCTTCTCATCTCAAGCTCCAGTGAGCTACTGAACTCTGCTCTGCCCAGCATCCCTTCTTATATTAACCTGCTGGGCCATGATTTGCTGCTCCTCTCAGCCCCTTTCTAATTCTCCCATGCAGCCTCCCTAAGGCTGCTTTTAACCCCTTTTCTGTCAGTGAGGGGCAGAAGACCCATCACAGGGCCATAAAGTGCTAGTTTGGAGGACAGACTAAATGATTTAATTGTCCCTTCTGGCCTTCAACTCAACAAAATTATGAACATTTTCAAAAATGCCTAAATGACTTAGGAGCCTAAATCTCATTTTCAAAAATGACTTAGGCATTTAGGAGCCAGTACATCCCTTTGACTTTCAGTGAAACTTAATCTCCTAGGACACTTTTGAAAATGGGACATAGGAGCACAATAGGATTTTCATCAGCATTTTTAGGCACCTAAATTTCTTTGCAATTTGGCCTCACTAAGGTCCTAAGTTACTCGGTTGCTTTTGAAAATGTGAACCCAGGTTTAATTAGCCATTTATGCAAAAAAATGTGGTTTCAACAGCAACACTAGTATGTAACAATGGTAAAT
Organism: Gopherus flavomarginatus; assembly: GCF_025201925.1. NCBI lineage: Eukaryota > Metazoa > Chordata > Testudines > Testudinidae > Gopherus > Gopherus flavomarginatus. Next base: position 15,746,284 of record NC_066626.1, on the reverse strand, counting down.
CAGATCCTATGAATGCAATTACCATGAGTACATGCACAATGGTCTTACTTATACGCAAAAGGCCGGTCAGACCTCCTGGAAGCCTTTTTCCTCCACTATTTCTTGCTCGCACATTTAAGTAATGACGGGCCATACATTCCATTTGTTATTTGCAGTTTAAGTGCTGGAAGTGAAGATGTATAAACGGAAGTCACTTTTTTTTTTTTTCATTCAGTGAACTACAGTCATTTTTCTAAAGAGATTTATGGCAAGATTCTTACTCACCATGAGTAAAACTTTTCTCCGTGAATAGTTTTACTAACTTCATTGGGATTACTCCCATAGACCCTGATTTCTGCAAGCTACCCAACACTAAGCACACAAGTAATTCCATCTCTGTTCAGCCAAGTCTTTATGCACATGAGTAACTTCAGTTAATGAATAAAGCTAAATCAATATAAGCCAATTTGCAAATTGATTTCAGTATGTCCGGGGGGGGGGGGCGGGAGTGTACTGATTTCACTAAATCAATTAAAAAACTGAATTTAGTTATACGATTTTTATTTATTTTTGTTTAGCCAAGGCCTTATTTACAGAGTTTCGAGCTTTTCATTGTGAACACTAGGACAGCCTTTTGATGGCTGAAGAATAAACATGCTTGCAAAGTGAATCATATATTTTATTATTGTTTGTTTGATTTAATCTAACTTGTGTGGGGATTTTTTTTACTTTTTTTTTTTCCAGTGGGTGACCCTCAACCCTCTCCAACCGTTCACCCCTAAAAAAAAAAAGTGGATTTTTTTCACATTGGGGACAAACAACAACTACTCCACCTTTATGTAGAATATGTAGAATTTCAATCCTTGCAACAGCAGATTACCTCAGAATTACACAACTAAGTGGCTACAGAATGATCAACTGGGCAGGGTTAAATCCATGTAAAGCCAACATTTGCTCATATCATCCACAGTTTACTGCCCGTGTAGGTTAATGTTCAATCAAATGATATAAAGGAGAGAATTTTATGTAACCATTTTGCTTTTAACTCCCCTCATAACCTAACGGGAAATTTTTATTGCACATTTTGGCATATCCTAAGAATTTGTTTCCTAGCTAAAAGATCTTCATTTTAGACAGATTTCCATCTGTTGCCTAGACCTGCAGTTGTGTCTGCCCAATATTGTGAATTCCTGACATCACAAATGGTGAATTATAATGGCTCTTGGAGGTGTTATTTATACTAATGCAATTCTTTCCACTTGAATTGGAAATTGCCTTTTCCGCTGAAAATGTCCTTCTGTTTGTGTCATTTGCTTAAGATTTCAGAAATCTACATCAGGCCTCTTGTGTCTGGCCGGTTTTACAAGGTTGTTTTTTCTAGGAAACCACATGCCACCTTCAGCACAGCTGTTTGTATGGATTTTACCAGCCAGATCTGGTTCAATTCACAGGAAACTGCAGCACTCTGTGTTTGCGTAGACTAGTTTTGTGTTAGCAAACCCCAGAATTCTCAGTAAACATGAAGCAAACCCGCGAGAAACTTTTCAGCTTTGTAAAGAAAATGGAGAAATTTGCTACCATTTTGGCTGCAGGGCTGCATGACCCCTTTTCTCCCTCCATTCACTGACTCATCAGCACCCTTCAGCTCACTTGACCCTGAGGTCTTCTGTGGGATTTGTGGAGAAAGCCATATTAGACTCAGGACTGAAGGGAAGTTGGACTATTGGGGTGAAAAATATGGTCTGCCCCTCTCACATCACTGAGATTGAAAATTTTCCACGTTCCCAGTTCATTCTGCTCCATTCTGAGCCTTTCCCATTTTTACCCCTGTGCATAGCACATAGGAGAATCCTGCAGGCATCTTTATTGCAAAACCTGAAATTAGACTTGGTTCTCTTTAGTTTTTGAGCCTTTAAAACATATTACACAGTTATAACCCTCAACTTCCATTAAAGGCTACCACCATAAGAGACAACAAAGATGGGGTCCAGTCAAGGAGCCAAGGAAAGCTCTGCTATCCAAGACGGCATAGTCTAACTATAGCAGTTTACTGGAATTGGTCTAGAATTTTCCATCAGAAGATATTTTTGATGGAAAATGTAGCTTCTGCAAAATTGAATTATGGTTAGTTTTGCAGAAATTGTTCGATTTTGCAGAAATGTTCAATTTTTCCATTTGGGGAAACCAAAAGAAGCATTTCATTTTGAGTGGGTTTGACTTAAGTCAAAATATTTTGGTTCGTTAAATGGACCTGAAATGTTTCACTTTGAGTCATTTCAACATTAAACTTCAGTTTCTCATCGGGCAGCATTGCTTTATGAGGGTTTTAGTCTGAGAGTATTGTTTGATATTTCAGCTTTTCATCCCAGTTTTGGATGCCATCAAGCATTGACAGGAGTTTCCTATGGGATGAAAAGTCTGATTTTCACTCAGTTCTACAATTTACATTGCTACTCTTAGTAAAGAAATCATCTGCGGCTGTTCAGCAGCTCCTTAGCACGAGACAGCCCAGCATGATACAGTGAAAAGCTGAGGCATCTGGGTTTACTGACCCTGTGCACCCCTACAGCCAGTGAAAAATCAACCTCAAGGTGATGGCAGGAGGAATGAATTGTGACAAAATGAAAAAGTGGCTCTCTCCTAGTTATAAAGAAAATCTATGAAACGCTCAAGGAGATGAAAATTGCTTCACGCAAGAATTATCAAGGCCTTATTATGCCATGAGCAAGAGTAATTCCATTCTTCTCCTCCTCCCAAAATACATACATTTAGGAAGTCATCAATAAGAATACAAGAAGCTAACAGATTTTAGATTCTTCTTATCAGCAGTGACATTAAAACAAGTCACATGCAGTTACAAATATGCTCAGTCACCCCCAATACCCAGGGCATTCTACCCAGACATCTCACAAATAAAAATATAAATAAGTAATACAGAGAATAATCATCATTAGTCTGCCCTACTCAGCTCTTCTTACTCAAGCAAAACTCCCAGTGAAGTCACTGCTGAGTGCTATAGAAAGTCTATGCAAAGGACTATTAAAATCATACATCACACTGGAAGAGGAATACAGAATCCTGAAGCAGATGAATGCATGAAGATGACAGAGCTTTGCATAAGACAGGTAGAAATAGATTGAAATAATTAAAAAGTGCCAGAGGGAGAAAGACGGAGGTGCACATAATAACAACTGTACTGTTATGTCATAGTAGCTGGAACTAAAACAAAAGTGGAACAACTGTAAAAAGAAAATGGAAATGCTACTGATAAAATGGAAAGAAAATAAAATTTGCACATTATAATTTATTCATCCTCTGAATGTTATTAAGATTCAAGCTCAATACTACAACAATTACAGCACAATTTCATTTATAGCATCCTTCATATGGAGCATAATAAAATGCTTTACAGAGAGAGGTAGCGTGACTGAAAAGGAGGAAAAAAACAACACAAACTTAGGTTCTGATCCTAAACAGCTGATTTTAGTTAGGCTCTGCATAGCTTTAGGAGCTTCTGCCTATATGGAATCACTTAAAGAATGGGACCTTAATGCAGTGTAGGAAAAGCTATTACAGTTGAAAGGTATGAACTATGCTAGTGAATACTCCGACAAGTCTGTGAGGGTTGAAAGAGAGGGAGAGGAATGGAGAAGGGATATTTGAATAGAGTTCATAGTTAACTGCAGGTAAACTGAAATTAAATAAGCAACTTGAGTGCCTAAAGTTCAGCATCTAAACCCATACTGAGGTGCCTAAATGAGATCTGATTTTCAGAGGCTTTGAGCAATTGCAACATCCCAAGGAAGTTTATATGAGCTTCAGTTGCTCAGAAGCTCTAAGAATCAAGGCAACTACTTAGGCACCTACATACATTTTTAGATGCTGGACTTTAGGCTTAAATATGGATTTGGAGAATATTTTTTTTCAAAAATGCCTAATGGATTTAGATGCATGAGTCCATCCTTAGAGGTTTTTAAGGCCTGGCTTGACAAAGCTTTGGCTGGGATGATTTAGTTGGTGTTGGTCCTGCCTTGAGCAGGGGATTGGACTAGATGACCTCCTGAGGTCTCTTCCAATCCCAATCATAGAATCATAGAATATCAGGGTTGGAAAGGACCTCAGGAGGTCATCTAGTCCAACCCCCTGCTCAAAGCAGGACCAATTCCCAACTAAATCATCCCAGCCAGGGCTTTATCAAGCCTGACCTTAAAAACCTCTAAGGAAGGAGATTCCATTACCTCCCTAGGTAACCCATTCCAGTGCTTCACCACCCTTCTAGTGAAAAAGTTTTTCCTAATATCCAACCTAAACTTCCCTCACTGCAACTTGTTACTCCTTGTTCTGTCATCTGCTGCCACTGAGAACAGTCTAGATATATCCTCTTTGGAACCCCCGTTCAGGAAAGCAGCTATCAAATCCTCCCTCATTCTTCTCTTCTGCAGACTAAGAGTAAGCCATCCCCACACTCACCCCACAGCAGTGACTCCAATCCCGCACGACTGGGCCCAGCTTCCTACTCTGCACATTGCGACCTGGTGCACTGGGTCACAGTGTTACTCGCTCAAACTCGCCTGGCCATCTCTCCATCAACAGGACAGAGGGGAAGCTGTGCCAAACCTGAACGATGCTGCAACCCTGTGCACTAGTCACAACACCTGGAGTAGGGAGTTGCTGCTGCAGGGTGAGTGTTTTTGTTTTATGTCATTTTAATATCTATTTTTGTTGTGTTATTTGCCTGCAAAAAGCACAGGGCTCTAATTTTCGAGTCCGACTGGACCTGAACGCCTTCCTTTGCTTCCTTTGTGTGTGTGTGTGTGTGTGAAATGTACATATATGAAATTAATCGTATTTCATGTTTAAAAGACAACTCTCCCTCTGTGCTTCATGTTCTGATACCCTTGTCTGACACATTTCATCAATTCACTTTCATTTGCCACTAATGTAGATATAATATGGCTTCTTTTGCACTATGCATTGGCTTCCAGTGATGATCAAAAAAAGCTTAAATAGAAAAATGTGAGCGCCATGAAGTTATTAGAATCAATTACCTGTAACTCTTAAGTGGGTTTTGGTGACAAATGATTAGTAAACTGAAAATGGGAGTCAAATGCAAATGTCTTTTTTTCCTGCATGACTGCATGACCCTTTGTAGAACTCCAGGTTTCATTATTTCATGTGATTGAGGATATGTCTCTATAATTGGAATAAGCAGAATTGTGGAAATATGACTTTGGGGATTAAGACTATGTTCTATGGCAGCTAGAGATTTACACTTGAATTATGACAGCAGCTTTGCTAGCTCAGTCAAACCACACATTTGTTGAGGTCACAGTGATAAGATACAGGACTTCTTCAACCCATGTGCCAGATCATCAACTAGCATAAACTGGCATAGGTCCAGAGAAATCAATGAAGCGATGCTGATTGCAGAGCCGGTCCTTGGCATACGCAATTGCTTAGGGCCCAAGCAGCTCAAGGGGCTCCCCCATACGCTTTTTGTTATGTGGTGTGTACGGGAGGCTGGCCCCAAAAATTTCCTGCTTAGGACTTCCAATGGCTGGCACTGCCTCTGGCTGATTACATCAGCTGAGGGTCTGACCACCAATATTTTCTGTTTGTTTGAGTGAATCACACACACGTGGCCCTGGTCTACACTGGGGCGGGGGAGCGATCTCAGTTATGCAACTTCAGCTACGTGAATAACGTAGCTGAAGTCGACATGCTTAGATTGACATGGTGTCTTCACCACGGTGAGTCGACTGCTGCCATTTCCCCGTCGACTCTGCCTGCACCTCTTGCAGCGCTGGAGTACAGGAGTCGACGGGAGAGTGCTTGGGGGTTGATTTATTGTATCTAGGCTAGACACAATAAATCGATCCCTGCTGGATTGATTGCTGCGAGCCAATTCCGCGGGTAGTGAAGACATACCCTTGGACTCAGTATGAATTGTATGTAATTTGGGCAGGAAGCAAATATACTGGTTTGGAAAATGTAAAATTGATTTTTAAAGACAATCTAACAGATCTTCAGATAATTTGGTCTGACCTGTTTTAATCTTTCAGCACCAAATTATTGTGTACAGTATGTTATTTTATGCAAAGGGTTCGTTTTTGTACACCTAGTAGATAAATACTGAAGCTCATCAAACTATTAGTTATGAAAAGTGTTTACTAAGGCCTCATTCAGCATAATTTTACAAACACATGCTAAACTTTAAGCATGTGCTTAAGTTTAATTGACTTCATTGGGACTTAAGCATATGTTTAATTGCTTATTAAATAGAGATGAACATATGCTCCTCTTTTGGTTGGCAAATTTGATTCAATTTTCATATTCTTCAAATACACTTGATATTTGCCTAGTGCTGTAGTATGGGTTGTCCACAAATTGTTAATTTCGATTATTCCCAATTTGTATTGTGTGCATGGTATCATAAATCATAAGCTACTGTCTATGCATGTCACATGCTGTAATTTCTGTTGTCTCGTTGGAAGCCTGAAATGCTTTAAGAAGACGTAATGAATAATGAACAACAAATAATACAGTTCTAGTATGAATTCTCAAATGGAAATTCATTCCTACTAAAACTTGTGAATCATGCAAAACGGATGATTTAGTTGGGAATTGGTTCTGCTTTGAGCAGGGGGTTGGACTAGATGACCTCCTGAGGTCCCTTCCAATCCTGATATTCTATGCAAACAGTTTCACAAATATATGGACATTTCCCAATTACTCACAAACTTGAAAGCACAACGAAGAGTGAATCAAACTTGATGTTGCTATTTAGGAAAGTATTTGTAACTTTTTCAACTATTTGTCCATTTCTCATCAATGTAAACTGCAGAAAATGCGACTGACTGATTTTATAAAGAGTTTACATAGAGAGATAGTAGCCCCTTCTGAAATATCAACTTCATTATTTGTAGAGCTTTATACTCTAGCCAGCTGCTCCCTCTCTGTTCTGTATGTGTTCAGTGAAGTTTGCTATTGCACAATCAACAGTCCCACTGTCTGTTTGTCAGGATTATTGAAAAAACCTTATGAGATTCTTTTTATTTTTATAACGTGTTTTGTTTTTGTGAATTTCTTATTTTGTTTTATCCATTTCACACACTGTCCCCATCCCTGGGAGTTGGGCCCTGCCACTGAGAAGGGGGTTGGGCCTGCACTCACGTAACTTTTCAAGGCCTGGCAAAGGTCAGTAAACTACAACAGGAGGCCAAAAGGATTAAAATATTGAGGCCTCATGCAGTCTAGATGTTCTTTCAAAAGTAAGCATGGGAAGATTACAGCGGAGCAGTTTGCCACAAGTAAAATATTATTTTTTAAAGCATTAAAAATGCAGATTCTTTCCCCAGAAATTGTACATTTCCAGCTTCCAAGGGAACTGGCCCATCTTTGAGCAAAAAGAGCAACTGACAATTAAAACCAGGAGAAACTGTGATACTTAGCCTGTAATTCTTTGTAAGTGCCTCCAATTAACTGTCAACAACAGCATTTGTTTCTGGCAACATAAGGATCACCTATATTAACTATGGGGAAATATTTTGCTGACTATAGATTCTTTGTGAAGTTTGAAGCTACTAAATTTACAGTATGTGTTTGTTACTCTTTCATCTCAAAAATAAAATGCTGGAATGTTTTGTAATTAAGCATACGAAGAATGTTGATCCATGTCATTATAACACAGCTTTAAAGCTTTTGCATTCCTTTAGCACAGTTTTCAGAAAATATAAAAATCAGCTTTGCAAGTCTGGCAGATGTCCAAAACCAGAGATGATCAGAAAAAAAAAAAGTCTTGACTCGAAGAAACAAACAGGCAAGAACTCTGAAGTTTTTGATAGATGTGGTCTTCCCTCAAGCCATGGAGTTCAACTGGAGCAACTCCAGATAGTCACACACTTTGTATTGCTACCCAATAAGAGGCTCCCCAAGCCCAAATCAATTCAGAGTGATTTGAAAGACATCCTTGCTAAGTTTCATCTTTTCAGTGCCTCTAACTTGAGCTACTCCAAGGTTATTTCAATGCTGAAATTTAGGCATTTAGACATGAATGCCAAAATGGAAGGGAAACGACTTCACTAATACGTACCTAAGTATCTCCCTTCAGTCTTTGGGGTTAAATGTATTATCTTTGTAACGGTTCCAAATAGTTTACCTCCCTCTCACAATCAAGCTCTCCTAAAACAATGGGTGCCAGCTATTTACTGAGCTCCATCAAATGTAATGATTACTCCCAGCCAACAAGCGACTCAAAAACCAGAAGCCAATTTCATTTGTCTGCCTTTTATTATCACAGAAAGCAAGTTTCAACCAATGCCCGTGGTAATCAAGCAGACGGTTGCGGTCTCTACATTACATATCTTTCTCTAGGTCTTGCCTGGGAATCTGGAGAGGCTTTCATTTGCAAAAGAACAGATTTGATTCTGATCACACGGACATCTGCATCATACTACTACGCCTCACAATCTCCTGAATTCTTCATTAGTAGCAAAACAAACACTGATAACTGCATGGTTTTGTTCAACTGCAAGAGAATAAACATGAACAGCAGCTATCAGAGCTATATCCTGTAGATCAGAGCTCACACAGCTATGCATGCAACCCTCATGATGCCTCTCAAACTCCTATGCATCCTCTAAATAACACAATGGTTTTCAACCTTTTTCCTTCAGGACCCCTCCGCCCATCCAGACATTAAGAAAAGGACCCTGAGCACTATGTTCTTGACCTTCCAAGGTTGAGAGTCCATAGCCCAGAAGAGCCACGCTGCTTCTGATGCATCTGGCAACCACCACACTTCCCAAGAGAGAAGGATTTGCTTCTTAGTTAAATTTGTAGCCAGTGAATCCATTTCCTTTCATTATGTACAACTCCAGATAGGAGGACTTGCAGAGTGTTTCCATTTAAGCCAGTGTTATTTGAGTTGTCAAATAACTTGTAACTTGATTAACCTCACAAAGTTGAATGTACACCACTACTTTGGGGGGATTTGTGAACATCAAAAGATCTGGGCCTGATAAGCCTTCAAAAGTCAAGATATTTATCTGACTTAGTCAAAGCTCAAGGCTACAAAACTGAGCTAGATACGTGAGAACAGGGCTCTCTCAGATGTGCGGTCCCTGTCCATATTCTACACTGGGTACACACGTGTTCCATGCACCTGAAATCAGAGATTTCTAGCAAATAGCATCTGTTGGTCTGTGTCTGTACAGTTGCTCTCTTCATGCACCAAACAGAGGGTATAAAGGAAAGCCAGAGCCAGTGCAGCACACAGAGACAACACATGCACACAGACGAACATCAGACGACAGAATACACATAAGTGCCCACATTAGAAGAACTGATACTTCTGTTTATAATCCCAGCTGGAAATACCATAAGGACAGTGAAGCCTCTCACATTATTTCATCACTTCTCTTTCCAATCATTGCCAAAATATGGAGGTAAAGCAACTGATGAAACCTTTTCAGAAAGATTTGACTTGAGTTTCAAGTTAAAGGTTTGGGAGGAGAGGAATGCCCCTGCAAAAGGAATACCCAAGTGTTTGCCCAACGCTGCACCAATGCTAAAATTTGGATTGTGAACTCCTTATGGACTATCTCTCTTTGTTCTGTGAAGGGCTATAACATGATGGCAGAGTCTGAAACCCTTCATAGGCAAATGGATTCATCCCTGTCATGAAGTGCATGATGGTACAGTATAAATACTACAGCGCAATTCTGTTAGCTTAGCCCTGAAATGAGAGTGGTTGGAAACTTATCAGGAACAGAAGGGATTAGGGTCAGTGACAGAGTTCCTGCATGGAAAACTATATCAACAGCCAAGCTTGGGGAGAAAGTTTAAGTGGAGGTTTCTGCTGAGTTATTTAAGTTATCAATAAAGACAAGCTGCCACAAGGCAGTAAAATTTGGACTCTATGTAGTGTGTACACATTGTTTATTTACAGGTGCCTAGTCCAATTTGGGAAACTGTAAAAATAAATACTAGCAATAACCACAACCGTTGATAGTAAATGGAAGACAACATGGCTTTTAAATAAGTAAAAAATGTGTGCTGGCTTTACAGTCATACACCTTTACAAATGAAAATCACAGTCGGTATTTATTTCCATTGCAACAACTTCTCACTATCCTCTATCCATAAAACCACCCATCCGCAAATGATGGACCCAACCTTCTGGGATTATCCAGGCTGACATTTTGGGGGAAATAGTGGCCAATATAATTCATACCCTGTACAATCCTAGAAGTTTAAGCTAGCTTCCACGTTTGCCTGAAGACTTGAATAGAGTCATTTTGCCAAATTTCTGGAAAAGTGGAAGCGTAAGTGACTGCATCAGTTTCTCGGGCATGTCTGTTCAATCAGACAACCCAAGCCATATAAATGAACAGCTACTACCATTTACTCTAGGGACCAGATCCAAGCCTGACATGACATTTTGCTTGGCCCTTGTGAAAAAAATGGACTTGATTAGGTTTGCACTGACCATACCTATCCTCGGATACTGCAAAAAAACCCAAGAACTAAACACTGTTTTTAAATAAAACACTTCATTTTCCTTCCCCTATGGAACTGCTGCCATTTTCATGTTTTTTTTTAAATTTGAGACATAAAAACCCTAGTGTGCTAGCAAAAAGATGTTAGAACTAATTTAAAAATAGCTTTTTCCTGATTTTAATGGAAAATTAGACTATACAATTTTGTTCAGTGAATTTTCATTTGAACACCATCTCCAAAGAAATCAACGAGTTAGATTAAAATTTATAACAGAAAATTAGAGTCGTGTTGGGTATTTTTGTGCATTAGAAGAGAACTAAACTGAGGTTATATTTTTGTATTAATATGTCACAAAAGCAAATCATTACAGAACACACTCAGATATAATAATGAACAAAACCATCTTGTATATAAATATGAATACAAAGATTTAGGGCCCTGTGATTAGACTGGTCAAAATTTTCCATCTAGGATATTTTTGAAGGAAAAATCAGGTTTTTTACTAAATTAATATTTCTGTGGACAGCGTCTGCTTTCCTCAAAGATTTTGAATTTTGTGCAGGAAAACTAAAAATTGATTATTTTGGCCAGCGGTTTTTGGCCATTTCTGTTTTGAGGCAACCACAAAGTTTGAGTTTTTCAATGAAAAGTCAATTTTCCCCAGTGAAACTTATTCTCTGAAATCCATTTCCCAAATACTGTAGTTGTGAGCATCATATCTGTGCAGTAGATATTCACAATTCAGCTCCCTGTTCATGACTGTGAGGGCACAGAACCTATAGCAGAGGCTGAGTAGAGGCCCTTTCATTCCCCTATCCTGGTACAGCTGCAGGATGACTGCCAATCAGGTGTGGGTGCAGCCTGGCCATTAAACTCTTTGAAAAGCCCTCTGCATTAGGGAGCCCTTCGGGGAAGAAGGGGCAGGGTGAAGGGGACTGATGTACAGATGTCTACACTGTCTGCATCTACTAAGGAGGTCTGCTACTCAGAGGGGGATACTTATTCCCCGGAATGGCACTTATGGCTAGCTTACAGCCATTTCACCCTGGCTCCACAAGCACAAAATGTGTACATGGCACCTATGTACGGTGACCAGATGTCCCAATTTTATAGGGACAGTCCTGATTTGGGGGTCTTTTTCTTATATAGGTTTTAATTACCCCTCACCCCCGTCCCGATTTTTCACACTTGCTGTATGGTCACCCTACACCCCTGAACTCCCTCCTGTGTTTAAGGAATTGTTTCAGAAGCCAAGGATAGGCAAGCCTCTCAGGAATGGAGTTCTGATTAAATCCAGATTATCCACACTATCTGAACCTCTCAGGTTTGCAAAAACTCCACTGGAAATCTTGAAAGATTTTGTGTGCTGCAAATACTGGGAGAAGTGGCATTTTCATGTGATTATATATATATATATATATATATATATATATATATATATATATATATATATATATACACACACAAACACACACACACACAGACACTCACTCACTTCTGGTTCCACTGCCAACCAGAAATTAGTAGTGTGAAAACATCTGAATATTCCCAGAAACCTTCAAAAAGGTTTGTGAAGGGCCAAAATTCATTAATGTGTCTGTAAGATTTAATCACAGTTTTTGCTTGGACTTTTATAGGCTTTTATAGGCCTGAATTTTACAGCGTTGTTTGGGGCCTAGCTAACAAAAAACAATGTATGGCTAAAAAAACCTGAATAAACAAGAAACATGTTTGCTTTGTCTTAACTAGATAGGCAGAGTCAGCAGAACTCAGGATGGGGAGTGGTGTTTGGGTGTCTTTATTATGAGTTATAGACACACAAAGCGCTGAGAAGGGCGTCAATGTTTACTCCCCGGTGCAGGAAAGGGATAGCGAATGCCCTCCTCCTTCACAAATGCATCCTTCTTCATAGATGCCAATCCCAGTTCACAGCAATACAAGAGTAAAACTATAAACAATTGTTATTTGTAAATACTAATTACTGCTTTTTTTCTTTAAATCTCCAGAAATGTACCTGTTGGTCAACCAGGAGAGCAGCTACCTCATTCCCCTGGACTCCAAAATTTAAATTTAACCTATATACTTTAATAAAAATAGTTTAAGGGTAATTACCTGTGTGTTAGCAATATGTTAATTTAAACTATGGGTGGAGCCATAATGTAATCTTTTAAACCATTGGCTTATTGTGCTTATCTTGTCTTGTTGCTAGAACCTATCCAGGGGCTTGGAAATTCCCTCCCCATTGCTTCTCTCCACCCTTGGCACCCTATATAATCTATTGCAATTAACTGTTCTGCAGTGTTTTTGAGCTTTATAAGCAAAGTGACACTCCACCAGTGCTTTGCGTAATTAAGTCCTGTGCTTGACTCTACATGGTGTCTATTTCTGATTCTTCTGTTTGGTTCATGGTCACATATAATGTTGGATGACGTTTTTGTTAGTTCTTTCTGTAACCCACCGGATTTGTCCTTCCCTATGAGAATTCTCATCTAACTGAGACTATTTCATACTATACCATCTGAAAAATGTGAAACTTGAGATAAATAGGTGAATATACATTAAATGTCAACCTTACTTGGAATAATTTCTTGATAAAGTATGCGAACTGAATTATCAGTTACTTTGTCCTCAAAGTCAACATTTCCTCACAAATATCAGGGTTGGGCAGCATGGGGATTCACAAGATACTAAAGGCAGCATTAAGCCAAAGACAGACATGCATCCGACGAAGTGGGTATTCACCCACGAAAGCTCATGCTCCAAAATGTCTGTTAATCTATAAGGTGCCACAGGACTCTTTGCTGCTTTTAGAGATCCAGACTAACACAGCTACCCCTCTGATACTAGACAGACAGATGTCACAGACAGATTTGTCCGAAAAAATGCCAGTACGTTTTTGTGGACATTTTAAAAGAAATGGAAAGCCAAAAAATGTTCAGTTGCCAAAAAACATTTTCAGGTTTTTCACTGGAAAAATTGAGACGTTTCAACCAAAATGAAAATTTTCCAGGAAAATTTTTATTTTAGTTTTAAAGAAAGTTAGTTTTCACTGAAAAAGCATATTAAAAAAATTGATCCAGGTCTAGCCACTGGATTTTAGAGTTATTTTGTTTTAGTAAGAGAAATAGCAACTAATTTCTAAAATTACTTTGGAGGAAAACTCTGTGAACAGTCCCATTTCAGACAGCATCATTAGCCAGATGTCGCTGATCGAGATGGTGAGGCAAAGGGAGGTTTCCTGATTTGCTCAGGTGTGCCACAGACATCCTGTAGAACGTGGGGCAAGTCAGTTAATTGCTCTCTACCACAGCTTCCCATCAGTGAAACATGGTTATTAATCTGGTGTAAAATGGGACAAATTTAAACAGTCATTTGTTTAAATTGAAGTTTGTGTATTTGAAACTATCGCAAACCATCCCAATCTCATACCATAACTATCTTTCCTTCCCTACCTTCTTCCCTCCTTTTCCCAGAGTCCAAAATGGGAAGACTAGAGTGGCTCCAATTGGCAGACTATTGAGTTAACTTCAGATTGCTTTAAGTGAGACTCAGGGCCATTTCAGTCCCTGATATCCTCAGGATCAGAGGAACAGAAAGTGTTCTAGAGCCCCAGCCCTCAGCTGTGCTGAGCATATGATCAGTGCAACCGAAGACCTCATCCTTCTGTTTCTAATGTACACAGTGAATTGATTAAACAACTCAAGGTTGACCAAACATGGAGGTTTCCCTTCCTCTTCAGCAAACTCTCAAGGAAAGCATTTTCTTTGTGTCAAATAAAATAATTAAAGGTTGGTAAAAGAATGTCTGGGTCCTGAGGCCATTGTAAAACCCTGGAGTCTTTTACAATAGTCATCCATCATCCAAAATGTACCCTCAAAAGAAATATTTGCAGTGGTCTAAGTCCTTGGCTTTTTTGAGCCTTGAAGTACCCATTTTCCTCACTGCTCCCTGTGCCCTCCCCTAGCTCAGCAGGGGAAGCAGAATGATTAAGTTTAGCACTCTTCATAAATGATGTTTCTAATCCAGCCAAGAACAAAACAGCAGCAACTTAAATGAAACAGATGATTAATTCCTTATCATATTTAACTGTTATAATGGCTCTCTCTATCTACTTACAAGCATTTATCTTTTCACAAGATCTTATTCTGTACTTTTGGAAAATACAGCCTTTCAAATGACATTCTTTTAAATTAGTAGGTTATTGTTTCAAGATGTGCCCAAGCTAGGTTTGGTAACAGAAAGATTTCTCTGATAAGGTTTGTGAAACCATGAATCTAACAAAAGATTATTTTATAAAGCAGTAGAAATTCAACTTGTTACACTTGTCTATAGGGATCAGAGCAAGCCATTTGGCAAAGAATTGTTCATAGCCCTCTTTAACCTGAAACTGAAGTAGTTTACTTGTCACTCATGAGTTTAGGAGAATAAAGAGATATAAGAACAGGAAATATAAAAATAGGTGTTGAAGTTAAGAAACTATTTTTCAGGCGAACAGTGCAATCCAACTTAATGTTCAGAATTACAGCAGCAAGAACACTAACCTATAGTGCATAGCGTGCCAACATTTCATCAACCATGTTTTCAGAAGGTTTGAAAGTAAATTCACAATAGCCTGAAACTGTCTGTGTAAGGGGTCAGACCAAGGGCCATTTGTGTAATTAACCAACTTGGATTGGTCATTTTCAAAATGAAAATACCAGAAGGCACAGCTCTGGTCCAATGGAAGTCTCTGGTGAAAGTCTCAACTCCAGGCTGTGTGTGGTCAGAGCAAGGTCAAGCAACTCGCTGCATCCCTCTTGGATTCTCAAGGGACAAATTAGCCGACCTGCCTTCCACTAGGCCAGCTCCTCACCTAATCCAGACAGTGGCCTATTCAGTTGTGCAGGAGCTCTCTGATAGCTCCCATTTAGAAATGCATCTACTGGCCTACCCCTGACATCAAGATAACGTACAGAATGACTTACTACTTGATGCCCATTAGCATCGGTGCATTCATCAGCCATGCATGCAATTTTTTGAATGTAGTGAGTATGACCATTCTTATGTAAAAATTAATTATAGTAAATATTAATAAACATAATATTAAGAAACATAATAGGTCCATCCAGCCCAGCATCCTGTCTTCTAACAGTGGCCAATGCCAGGTGCCCCAGAGGGAATGAACAGAACAGGCAAACATCAAGTGATCCATCCCCTGTCACCCATTCACAGCTTCTGGCAACCAGAGGCTAGGGACACCATCCCTGACTAAAAGCAGTTAATGCTGCTGCATCAACTCTTAACTGGATTTCCACTTAAAACCTCCATGGTTGGAAAGAGAAGTGGCTGTTGTCCACGGGATGCCTTTCTACATGGCATCCAGCCCCATCTTCAAAATCCCATGGAGCTTCCCCCTTGTGAAACTCCAGTAGATGAGTTTCCATAGGTTCTTATAGGCCCTGCACAAGCAGTTGTCTTCACATATATGGACCCCCAGAGGAATCTACAGGAACTGATTTGAGGACGTGGCTTGGGACAATCACAAAACCTGTTGGCAATGGAGTAACTGGCACAGGTTGTGGGGGAACTCCCAAAGTTCAGATAACCATCTTAATGTTTGTGTGCTCATCCAACGTGAATCAAAGAGGCAAGCATTTGGAGACGTGCCCATATTTAAAACATACAAACAGCATGATGGCTCTATGCTACAGTTTAACAAGATTCAACAGACTCTTATACTCTTTTAGAACTGTTACATTATATTAAGTACACTACATTGCACATGGTCTAAATATTTCATTTCATTAGCTAATGTAGTAACTATTTTCTACTTAGAAGTGTTTTTAAGTGTCTAAATTTACACTTACACAATATATCTGTTTGCTGCAATAGGTCCCCATTAAAAGGAAAGAAAATAAAAGCATGAAACTATGCAAAACCCACATGCAATATTGCAAAATGTCCTGCTCTGTGTAGTATTATGGGGCTTTCTGTAGAGACCTGCTGTGTAACAACAACATGTGGCTCATATATAGCTCTTTTCATCAGTACTTTTCAAAACACTTTATCAAGGATGTAACTACCATTACCCCATTTTACAGATGGGAAAACTGAGGTGAAGTGACTTGCTCAGGGTCACCCTACAGGCCAAGGGCAAAGTTGAGAATAGAACACAGGTCTTCTGTGCCCCAGTCCAGTGATCTATCCGCTAGGTCACATCCTATTTTTGTTACTCCAACAACCATACTTTCTCCTTTATTACCTTCTTTATTTCATCTACCTATAATGTATTTTAGACTGCAAACTCTTTGGAACAGGGACTACAATTTGTACAGTGCCTAGCACAATGGAGCCCACCCCAGTTAAGAGACCTAGGCACTATCACAAGGTTAAATAAAATAGTAACAACAACATTTTAATATTAGAGATTTAGATCCTGATTCTGATTTCATCCTTACTCCAGTTTTAGACTGGTGTAATTCCAATGTAATTCCATCATTTTGAAGATCAGAATCAGGCCCGTGGAATGAAGCCCACAAAACACAAGGTATTCAATGTCAGTACTGGAATTCAAGGCTAACATTCATTCCCTGACTCCCACCATTGTGTTTAGGTACTGAAGGGATCTCAGGCTATTGTGTTCTGCTACATATCACATTGCATCTGCTGAAACAGATCTGTTAAGGGGAAAGCAATAACTTGTTCTGAGTTTCAGCCTCAGCTCTGAACGTCCTCACCAATACACTAGAACTCTTTGATAAGGTCAACAAGCATGTGGACAAGGGTGAGCCAGTGGATATAGTGTAGTTAGATTTTCAGAAAGCTCTTAAGCAAAGGCTCTTAAGCAAAGTAAGCTGGGAAGGTTCTCTCATGGATCAGTAACTCGTTAAAAGATGGGAACCAAAAGATAGGAATAAATGATCAGTTTTCAGAATGGAGAGAGGTAAATAATGGTGTCCCCCAAGGGTCTGTACTGAGACCAGTCCCATTCAACATATTTATAAATGATCTGGAAAATGGATAAACAGTGAGGTGGCCAAATTTGCAGATGATACAAAACTACTCAAGATAGTTAAGTCCAAAGCAGACTGTGAAGAGTTACAAAGGGATCTCACAAAACTGGGTGATTGGGCAACAAAATGGCAGATGAAATTCAATGTTGATAAATGCAAAGTAATGCACATTCGGAAACATAATCCCAGCTATGCATATAAAATGATGGGGTCTAAATTAGCTGTGACCAATCAAGAAAGAGATCTTGGAGTCACTGTGGATAGTTCTCTGAAAACATCTACTCAAGGTGCAGCAGCAGTCAAAAAATTGCACAATAGAATAGGGATAGATAATAAAACAGAAAATATCATATTGACTTGATATAAATCCATGGCACACCCACATCTTGAATACTGCGTGTGGATATGGTCGCCCAATCTCAAAAAAAATATATTGGTATTGGAAAAGGTTCAGAAAAGGGCAACAAAAATGATTAGGGGTATGGAACAGCTTCTATAAGAGGAGAGACTGATAAGACTGGGCCTTTTCATCTTGGAAAAGAGATGATTAAGGTGGGATATGATTGAGATCTATAAAATCATGACCTGGTGTGTAAAAAGTTAATAAGGAAGTGTTATTTACTCCTTTCAAACCACAAGAACTAGGGGTCACCAATGAAATTCAAAGGCAGTAGATTTAAAACAAACAAAAAGAAGTGCTTCTTCACACAACGCACAGTCAACCTGTGGAACTCTTGCCAGAGGATGTTCTGAAAGCCAAGACTATAACAGGATTTTAAAAAGAACTAGATAAGTTAATGGAGAACAGGTACATTAATGGATATTAGCCACAATGGGCAGGGATGGAAAACCATGGTCTGAAGTGTCCCTTGCCTCTGTTTGCCAGAAGCTGGTAATGGGTGACACAAGATGAATCACTACATGATTATCTGTTCTGTGAATTCCCTCTGATGCACTTGGCACTGGCTACTGTCAGAAGATAGGATACTAGGGTAGATGGACCACTCTGGTCTGACCCAGTATGGCCATTCTAATGTTCTTATGTTTGAGTTAAACCTTTCTTTCTGATACAAAGCTAAAGTGTATTATTATTTAAATCCATATAGTCAATTTATATCAATGGCAAAAACCTCTTTATAACAATCTATTTTGCTAGTAAAGTTGGGATTATGAAGAGTCTAGAAGCCTGTAGTAAATATAAGTGTCTAGAAGTCACTAAATATTCTTCTTATGCAGAAAATCCTCCATTATTGTTTTGTTTTAATGTTCATTTTTCCATTTATAAATCCCCTACCTGCTTTTCATCAGGATCACATCAGGGGCACCCTGGGATAATTGGAAGAAAACAGGTTCAGCATTGGAAAAGCTCTCATAACCAGTGGAAAGCATGTTCAAATCCATAACCACCAATAAGAAACAAATTCATGTCAAGATAAATCAACAAAAAACGTAAAGGAAAATGGACCAGATTAGAAATTATCACTGAGAAACAATTTCACACCAAAGAAAGAGGGGGAAAAAACTCAAGAATTTCTACCTTTACAGGACCAGGTTTAATTCATGTGGGCTCAGGATCCAAGAATGGTTTGGTTAGGTCTGTTGCTAGGTCTCTGTGGTCTACAAATAGGCAGGAAATCCACAAGAAAAATCAGTATCACAATCATGTAGCTTTAGCCATGTTGGAAATACCATAAAAGGAATCTGTCCTTTCATCTTAATGTGCCCCTGTTCTTCCTGACTCTAGGTACTAGAATGGAACTAACAAGTCCTGCACCTTTCACATTCTGTTTGTATATTGTCTGTCTTACTGTTTGTCCACCTTGCCTCATTAGATTGTAAACTCGTTGGGGGCACAAACAGTGCAAAGCACAATGATATTTGGGTCATGATTGGGATTCTGGATGCTATCAGAGTTCATATAAATAACAAAAGTATGGTTTCATTTCTGGATATATTGCCCCAGGAATTTGAAACATCCAGTGCTGACTTTATAATGCCAGTCTGCCTATCAGCTTTTCTAGTTGGCTCCTTGTTGTAATCAGGAAAAGCAGAGTGCATTATAATGAGAAAAAAAATCACTAAACTTTTTTTTTAAATTTCAAAGAAACCTCAATTCTTATTTTAGTCTTCCCTGTGAAACAGAACTGGGCAATTACTTTTTTTTTTAATTGCACAACTAAATCCTCAGCTTCCGGGTTCCAAAGACACACCACAATACTCAAGAAAGCCAATTCTGAGTATATTCCCCGAACGCAGCCAGAAATTTTGCCCCCAAGGGATTTACCATCCAATCTGCAGACACCAAGGTTTAGATAGTTCAGATAAATTATAGTACCTGAACTTCAATCCTTGAGAATCACCAGTCACTACGTATAGTATTTTTGTAACATCGTGCACTTCCATTTCTGCAGCTAGCATGTTTTTTTAAAAAGGCAATAGTGCAAAAATTTAGGCCCAGATCAGAGCTGCTCAAAAGCTAAACAGTACTATGTACAGTGTTAGGGTCTGTCATGTGGATATGACTAAAGTATCAAGACCTTAGCGTGCAAAACAAGTCAAGGAGTAACATCTTCAACAGTACCTAAGTGACTTATGAACCTGAGCCCTATTTTCAAAAGTGAGTTAGGCACCGATGTGCCTAAGTCTTATTGAAAGCTCAGTGGGAGTTAGTCTCCTATGTGCCTGTGACACTTTTGAAAAAGGGACTTGGATTTCTTCTGAACATTTTTACCCAAGATCTATTTTCCTTAAAATGCTATTCAAAAAGAGAATATTACATCAAAAGGTCCAACTAGAATTTATTTGGCTTTTAAAATCAAAATAAAATTAAACTCACAGCTCCCAAATTTTATAATTTAGGCATCATTACTGTTTAAAGTTAACTGCTAGTTGCTTTAACACTGAGATGCCAAACTAATCAAAATCACTCCACAGATCACCTAAAAACAGCAACAATGCCTAATTAGTAAAGAAAACATATTGGAGCTCTTTAGCAAAGTCTGGGACGAGGGATGACTCTAGGCATGTCAGCTGCAGGTACTGAGGGTAATGTACAAAGAAAGAATATTTGGGTGCAAGGATTAGGAGACTCTATTAGCTCCAATTTGTTTTAAAATAAATTATTAAAGCACTTTATCTTCTTTTGTAGCATAATTGGTTTTAAGTAACGATTTCAGGAAATGTAAATTATGTCGGGCTGCTGCTTAAAAATCACAGACACAATGGTATCTGTTCACAAGGTGTTTATCTTGTTAGTAAAATTAGATGATGCTGTTTTTAAAAAGGCCCATGCACTCATAAGTGCACAAAGAATACATTTGTGTCGCTTTCAAATATAGTGACTGCCTTATCTCAGCAGATCAGATTACAAACAGATCCCTTAGCAAAATACCCACATATCATACTGATGCAAGTCCTCCTACACCTTTTTCATCCTCCCACTAGCTTGACTGGCATGAAAAATAATCACTATTACAAAATGGATGGTCATTTTTCAAAATACTCTGGCAAACATTTAGGGGAGGGGAAGTTTCTAAATGCTTTATTCCTTTATACCTTTTCTTCTGCAGGCTAAACAATCCCAGTTCCCTCAGCCTCTCCTCATAAGTCATGTGCTCCAGCCCCCTAATCATTTTTGTTGCCCTCTGCTGGTCTCTTTCCAATTTTTCCACATCCTTCTTGTATTATGGGGCCCAAAACTGGACACAGCACTCCAGATGAGGCCTCACCAGTGCCGAATAGAGGGGAATGATCACATACCTCGATATGCCGGCAATGCTCCTACTTATACAGCCCCAAATGCCGTTAGCCTTCTTGGCAACAAGGGCACACTGTTGACTCATATCCAGCTTCTCGTCCACTGTAACCCCTAGGTCCTTTTCTGCAGAACTGCTGCCCAGCCATTCGGTCCCTAATCTGTAGCAGTGCAACTGTATTAGAGTTACAGGTTCACTAAGCCATTAAAATAGCAGGGAGTGGATGCAGAAGAATTTACTCTGGACAGTTTTGGGGAGGGAATAAGTGTTACAGCTCTGAAATAAATACCGAAGAAGACAGGGACTCAGGAGAGCCATATCAGGTAGCTGAGAACAAGTAAGGAAGAGCCACTTTATGGAAACAAGACACTAGAGGATCAGAAGTAGAAATCACTAAGCTCTGAATCACTTGTAAGCCAGATCCAGCATGACACAATTAGCCAATCTTCCAGCACACCACTCCCATTGTCTCTGCCCGACCTGCCCCTACAGAGTCTGCCCTGTTCCAAACTGATTTGTCCTATGCACAATTCCCTTTGAGAGGAAATGTCCTGAGCCTCAGAGCTCCCTACTCTGTTTGTTTTCTATCTGCCAGCACGTCCACAAGGGCACTGATTTCCCCCAGAATACTTTGAGAGCTGCCCCCATTCTGATCGACAAGAGAAAAGCCTCAGGGGATGCATAAGTGCTGCTTTGGACCACCCGGAAGAGAATGTAGCATAGCCAGGCTCAGGAGACACAGAGACATCTGCAGTGGTAAATAATAAACAGTGCAGAAAACCCACAACCCATTTGCTGCTGCTTTTTTAGGCTTTGAGTGGGAAAGCAAAGTCTAGAGAAGCTGCAAGCCCAGTCGGTGCGCTCTGCCCCCCTGCAAATGGCACCACCTGCTCAAATTCTTTATTTTATTTTTTTTAAGAAGGGGGGGTGGAATTGGAATCTAATTCAGGGCTGTTTTTTTTGTTTAATCCGAAAAATGCTTTGTGAATGGTCCAGCTAAAATTATTTATAATGAGCTAATTTCCATAAAATTGGGCTAATTAATTTCCATGCAGTCTGATGAAAATTGCTACGATCAGCTTTTTTACTGACAAGTGGGGTCCTGCAAACAGTCTCATGCCTGCCTGAAGAAATTCCTGGTCAGATCCTCCGCTGGTCCAAACTGGCACAGCTCCACTGACATCAGTCGAGCTCTGTTGATTTACACCAGCTGAGGATCTGGCCTGGTCCATTTTTAAAGTGTGGGAGGGAATAGTAATATCTTCATTTTGGAACAGTTGTAATGGTGGCACACTGGAGAAAGCTATTGTCAAGCTCTTGAAAATGAGAGGACTCCGCTTAAAACTATTTTTCAGCCATCCAAACTTAGGGGAAATATTGCCTTCCCAAAACACGGACTTAGGATGTAAAAATCATAAAAGACTGCCAGCCAGAAAAAAATCAAGGTAAATCAATACATCAAAAATCCACGTAAGGATCTGCAACCTTTCAAACTCCTAATTTCAGTGTTTTGATTCCTATCACTTGTTGAACTAGGATAGCCACTTCCTTACTCCCAACTAGATGGACTCAGTCATTAATCAATACATTTACTAGCAAACCCACCCAAGTTTTAATGTGCCCCTTGTTTGTTTCCCCCCAAAGTAAAGACATGGGGTAAAAGCAGCAAAGTGACTTAGAAGCCTTCGTCTTATGAAATATCTGATATCACTTAGCAACTGAAGTGACATTGGTGCTTTTGATCATTTTAGCTGTGAAAGCTGCCAGTTAAAAGGGATTAAACTGACTCTTGTTCTAAAACAGGTTCATGCATTATTAATGGCACAAATCTGGTGCACCTGCTATTCTCTCTGAAACCAAACCGCTGCAGGTGCTCAGCAGGCCTCCAGATTTGCCACAGGGTGAGAGAACCCCTCAGTGAAGTAGTTTTTCCCTCATCTCAAAAATACACAAAGAAAGACTCCCAAAGTTAATGGGACTGTGAGTATAACGGCGGGCAGTATTTGGCCAGAGTCTGATAATCAGAGAAGTGCTCTAGCGGTGCCCTCATGTTATAAGATGTCACTTGATGATATTTTCAAAGTAATTTTAGCATTATTTCCCCAGCCTCTCATGTACTGCATTATACACTGGAGGAAACTGGCATACTCATCCAGAGAGACCCTCTGAATGCTAAGGGTCGTGATTTTTAACTACTCCAGGATATACTGACTCTGCAGCACTGAATCTAAATAAGACATGTTTCTTCTACAGCCTCTAGATGAGATTGTCTCAATTCTGTCACCCAGCCCAGAGAATCCCATTCACTATCAAATAGATATGAAAATTCTTCTAACCATATCTTTCTATTTGAGTTTTAAAATGTGCATGTAATTTTATAGAATAAAATCCACCTGCTGCTCAATATTCTGGAGTAGTTTCTAAATTGAATCTGTCTAGTTCTTAAACATCATAAGCTTGATCCCGATCTCCTCACTAGGACCCCAGTCCTGCAAGTAGCAACACGCCGGCAGACCCCTC
This sequence comes from Gopherus flavomarginatus, assembly GCF_025201925.1. Taxonomy (NCBI): domain Eukaryota; kingdom Metazoa; phylum Chordata; order Testudines; family Testudinidae; genus Gopherus; species Gopherus flavomarginatus. Next base: position 15,722,538 of record NC_066626.1, on the reverse strand, counting down.
CATCCGGTAAAGTCAAAGGGGTGCAGTGCAGCACAGAGTTGTGTCCATGTGGCGCGCCTGGCAGGATTGCAGCCCAAGTATGGAATGCAGAGTTGGGCCCCAGAAGGCAGCACAGCTAGGGTGAGATTTTCTAAGCAGTCTAAGGGATTTAGACATGTCTTCCATGATTGAAATTAGGATTCTCGTGTGACAGTGCTGATGGAATAACACTATTAATTCTGCAATTAAATATCATTCTTAGTGTTATTGCCTTTGGAGTGTCACCTACTGTTTCAGTAGCTGTGCAATAGCCCTGAGTTATAAGCATTTAGGATAACGTTTTGCCTGCAACACTGTAGATCAATTTGTTTATTATATTACAGTAAAGTGTAGTAAATGGGAAAAACCGTAATATTTTAAACTTCTAAAACAGGGTAAAAATGATAAATTAATGCATCAGGCTAATTTTGCACTCACCTTGCCTCAGGCTTACTACTAATCAGATGAAAAGTTAGCACACAATACAGAAATGAGTGATTCCCCCTGATCGCAGTAGAATATATTAATGTTATTTGGGCAATGCATGAATCTTGTAAAAAAATTGCAATTATTAGCTGTCATACAATGGCTGGGGGGGGGGCGGCCCATGCCCCGATTGGGGTGATGGGCATGAGTGAATGATACAATGGCTGTAACTCACTGAATACTATCTGGGCAGTTTTTCTTCTATTATAGTCTCAGGCTCACTTATTTGGAAAGATCTACATAGATATTAGGGAAGTGGTTTCAGCTTCCATTGTACTTAAATTTACATTGTGGTTCCTCCTCTTCCAGAGCTTAGGGACGACATGAGGGCCTCTTGATGTCAATACAAAATCATTTTCTGAGTTCGGTCCCTAGGGATATTCTTAGGAATATAGGAATTGCCATAATGGATCACATCCATTCTTCATCTAGTCCAGCCTCACGTTTCTAGCAGTGACCAGTAACAGGTGCTTTAGAGGAAGGAATATAAAAATCTCATGATAGGCAGGCTGGGACAATCTGCCCTCCCAATGAAGGTCTTATCCTAATACAGTAATCAGACGTCCCGATAGTAGGTGCTTTTTCTCATATATGCAATTCCTCCCACTCCTGCAAAAAAAGGGTCCTGATTTCTCACACTTGCTATCTGGTCACCTTACATTCCATACTCTAACAGTTAGAGCTTAGTCCAGAAGCATGAGGTTTATATCCCTTGCAAACACTTTCATTTTGTAGCATTATCTACTAACAAATCTGGATACTCTTGTTATCCATATAAACGGCCAATCCCTCTTTGCAAGGAGTATCCTATACATGACAGTATGAGATTTTCCCACTGTGCACATGCATTTGTCGTCACTGCAAGCGTTGTGATAAACACTCGGTTTGCAAATATTTGTAAAATTCCTCATGAGGCGTCCCTGCAAGGAAATGCAACTCTATGACTCTTGCAACTTTGACGTCTAAACTTACTCACATCACTTGCAGTCAATGGAAACAGCCTGAGAACTCATTCATCGGCAGCCACCGGCTGGGTTTGCACATAGCACGCCTGCTCCCCATCAGCAATATACATGTCATAGGCTTAACTGCAAAAATATATTCAATATATATTTGCTAAAACCTTGACAGATGTCTGGCTAATTTCTCTTTCACTCTTCATTTCTAGACCTTTCCCTATGAAGGTGCTTCATTCCACTGCATTGTTAATTATGAATTTTCCCCCACCTGTACCTTACATTTGTCTTTTGGGTCTGTTTACTGCTTTGTGACAGCTCGAGAGTAGACAGTCAATAACTCAGTTTTGTTCACTCTCAGGCAATTCTTATGGATGGCTCATAAGAAAAGAAAATAAATTAAAAAGGTGTGTGGTGGGGAGGAGGGAAACACAAATATTAGGTTATGGCTGTGCTGAGTGACATTTTCCAAGAGGGCCTCTCTAATTGCTTTTTTTTTTTTTAATTTTTAATTCAGTAAGGTGTCGTCTCGGCCTGACTTTGGCATCAATAGCAGAATGAAAGTTATTTCACAGAGAGACGTCAGGCCCACTGATTTGTTTGTTTTTCTGCTTCAACATGAAAGCTCCGTGGGTGAGCTCTTAAACTCCATGTAAGGATCAACCAGGAGGAAAAATAGCCAGAATGAGGTGGCAGTGGAGAAAACATTCTGATCAGCACTGCCTACAGGGAAAGCTCTGTGTAAACACAGCATTATAGCTATCCAAAGTTTTGGAGGATCAATTTGGATAAACTCCCAAAAGTTTGCAAGGCTTTAAAAAAAATAAAATTAAATTAAAAAAAAGCTCTTGAACTACTCTTGTGTCTTACTGAGTTCCAAATTAACTGTAATCATACTGGAAAATGAGCTGGGGTAAATTTTTTAGAAGTACTTAAGTCCCATTTGCAAAAGTGACGTGGGCACATAGGCGCCTAAGTCCCATTGATCTTCATTGAGAATTAGGCTTATAAGGGGTATTTAGGTGTCTAAACAGGCAGATCAGTGCTTAGTGGGACTGGACAAAGAATGTATGTGCCTAACTTTTAGGCTTTTGAAAATCACACTAGGTGCCTATCTCCACATTTAAGTGCCAAAATGCTATTGAGTTCAATGGGAGTTACGTGCCTAAATACCTTTAAAAATTGGGCCCTAAGTGCTTAAAGTCACTTTTAAAAATGGAATTTAGGCTCTTAAAAGGCCCCTTTGAAAATTCTGCTCCTGGGTATCACTGAGGACAGCTTTATATAGGCCTCAACGTGCAGCAGCAGTCAGAAAAGCAAACAAAATGATAGGTGGCATAAGGAGTGGGCTAGAGAATAATACAGAATATATTAAAACACCATTATGGAAGTCAGTGGTACACCCTAACCAGGAATACGCTAGTCAGTTCTCGTCACCCCATCTCAAAAGGGGCATGCAAACACACTCATCAGAAGAGAGAATGAAAAAAATGGTCCTGTTTGACTTAAGGAGGACACAAATTAGAGTGGACATGATAAAATTATATGAAATAATAAAGGGTACAGAGAAAGTAGATCACAATGTTCTAGATACCCTGTCTCAAAATATAAGAAAAAAAGGACATTTAATGAAATTGAAAGTTAGTGAATTCAAAACTGATCAAAGGAAATGCTCTTTTCTAATTGAATGCAAAATTAGCCTGTGAAACTCGTTGAGTTAAGATGTTTGGAAAGGACATAAACTTTCAAGCTTTGGGGCATAAGGTAATCTAAATATCGGGGGCTAGAAGGAACCTTTCCTTGGAGGTAAGTTATCCCATAATGGTCTGTCACAGGATTTCTACCACCTTCCTCTAGAGCAGCTGGTTCTGGCCTCTGTTGGAGACAGGATACTGGATAGATGGACCACAGGTCTGATCCACTATGGAAATACACAGAACCATCGACTCAAAAATGTGTGGCTGGAAAAAACTTGAGAGATTTTATAGTCCATCACCCCATGCCAAGGCAAGACCAAGTGTACCTAGACCCTCCAAGACAGGTGTTTGTCCAACCTGTTCATAACAAAACTCCAGTGATGGAGATTCCCTAACATCCCTGGGAAGCCTATTTCAGTTCTTAACTATCTTCCTTGTTAGAAAGATCTTCCTCATATCTAACCTAAATCTCCTGTGCTGTAGATTAAGATGATTATTTCTTGTCCTACCTTCAGTGGACATGAAGAACAACTGATACCTCTGTAAAACAGCCCTTTACATATTTGAAGACTTATCAGGCCTTCTTCCCACCAGTCTTATTTTGCCAAGACTAAACACAATTTTAAAATCTTTCCTGAATTATATTAGCTTTTCTTGCAACCACATCACGTTGTTGGTTCATATTCAATTTGCAATCCACTATCACCCCCAGGTCCTTTTTCAGCAGCGCTACCATTTAGCCAGTTATTACCCATTTTGTAGTTGTGCACTTGATTTTTCTTTCCTAAGTGCGGAATTTTGCACTTGTCTTTACTGAATTTCATCTTGTTGATTTCAGATCAATTCTCCAATTTATCAAAGTCATTTTGAATTCTAATCTTGTCCTCCAAAGTGCTTCCAACTCCTTACAGCTTGGTGTCATCCGCAAAGTGTACTCACTACTCCATTGTCCAATTCATGAATTAAAAGTATTCAATAGCATCAGACCCAGGATCCCACTAGATATGTTTTCCCAGTTTTACAGTGAACCATAACTTCTTTCTGAGTATGGTCTTACAATCATTCATGCACTCACTTTATAGTAATTTCATCCAGATCACATTTCCTTAATTTGTTTATGAGAATATCTTGTGGGACTGTAGCAAAAACTCTATTAAAATCCAGATGAATCATGTCTGCTGCTTCACCCCATCCACTAGGCCAGTAGCCCCGTCAAAGAAGGAAAGAAGGTTGGTTTGGTATGATTTGTTCTTGAAAAGTTCATGTTGGCTATTACCCTTTAGGTGCTTACAAATAGATTGTTTAATAATTTGTTCCAGGATCTTTCCAGTGTTAGTTGAAGTTAGGCTGGCTATAATTCCTTAGGTCTCCTTTGTTCCCCTTTTAAAGATCGGTACTATGTTTGAACCTTGTCCAGTCACCCGTCTTCTACGTGTTCTCAAAGATAATTGCTAATGCTTACTAGACCACATCAGCTAGTGCTTTAAGTATCTTATGGTGGATTTGTGAGGCCATGAATACATCTAACATATCCAAATATTCTTTATCCGATTCTTTACCTATTTCTCCTTCCACCATTTAGTTTAATATTAACTATGTTACACTTCTGGTCACAATTAACTTTTTTAGAAAAGACTGAAGCTATTATTTCAACATTTCTACTTCTAACACTGGTCTCAAACCAGAAATATAGAGTGGTGAAGAAATGAATATTTTTAAACCTCAAGAAAGAGTCGATTCAAGCTTTGAGATAAAGTTCAAGGTGGAGGGATTGGGCTTCTTAAATTATCTGAACCAGTTACTCTTCATCTCTACTTCATTTTTTTCATTTCCTGCTCAAAATTGTGGAGCCTGTACCCTTGAAAATTAAGAGTAGATCCTCAGCTAGCGTAAATTGTTAGAGCTCCAGATGGGACCAAGTTTGGATCCAGGTCTATATCCCCATCTGGAAAATCTGAAACCTCGTGGTGGTTAGTCACAGGAAAATGATTGGAGCTATTCTCCCAACTCTGTCAGAATTCAGCGGAGGACAGCATCAGAAAACCCATCTCAGCATGGGGGTGGCTCTGCATAAGGGATGATATCATTTAGTTGGTTGTTATTACTGAAAATTAGTGCCCTAAGCTTTCCTATGGTTCTCTCTCCTTTACTTTTAAGGAACACTTTTCTAAAGTGCTGCTTATTATGATATATGAGAGCTAAGATTAAAAGACCTGTTAAAATAATACATTTTCTATGCCCTGCACCAAAGCATTCACAGAAATACAATGAAGTCCTTTTATACAAATAATGTACCACATAAAGAAATATGCTTATTATAAAATAATTTCCAAATTCTTCAATACAATACAGAAAGGACCTATTAAAATGAATGTGCTTTCTGCCTACCAACCCAAAATATATTCTAGAAAATAGTAGTTACTTCTTCCATAAGAACCTCCTAAATTAAAATCATTTTGATGCAACAGGTGTATCTCTTATGTGTTTCTCCTGGAGTCTGTAGTATTAAATATATTTCACTATGGTTTTAAGACTGGGATTTTCAAAGCCACCTGTGGGATGTACGTGCCTCATTCATTTTTCATGGGAATGGGCATTCATATTTTCTACGATGCTTTGATGAAAATCTAGGCCAAATTTGATTAGTATATATATTACAATACATCACCCTACTATGTATTTATGAGCTCAATTCTGCTAAGCAGAAAATCAGCCCTTAAGTGAATACATTGTTCTATATTAATTTTTTTTTCATGTGGTACTTAGGTACGACCAGTTGAATAGTATTTACTTATGTGCTTATATAAATGTGATTTATAGAGTTGCGTGACTTCCCCCCGTGGAAAGGTGTTGGCTTTTTTGGTTGGTTGGTTACTTTTGTAGCTGTTATTTTTAGGAGTTATTGTTTTATGAAAAATGGATTTTCAAGTTCATTTGTATTTAGTTTGGCGAGGAAAATCCCACTCTCTTCCCTTTTTACACCTGTACCTTCTGTTTTCCACTAAAAAATAAGCATACTTCATCAAGAAATTAAAAAAAAAAATTCCCACTTCAGTAATTTTTTTTTTCATTTTTGATGACAAATTTTAAGATTTTTCATTTCATTTTGGAGGCTGGAGGGGAATTCTCTCTTGCTTTTTTTTGGTTTTAGATAAAGTGTTTTTTCCTCCACCAATGTGAAATGCATTTTTTTAAATTGTCATCAAAAATAAAAATAAAAATCACCAAAAAAATGAATGAAATGAAACCATTTTAGTTTCTTTTGATTTTTAAAGGTAATATACAGATTGCATTTATTTAAATTTTAATAATAAAAACAATGCTTATATTATGACTGTGGGCAGCTTTATACTTACTTAAATTAACAATTTAATAACAGTAAAATAATAGTACATTCAGGTCAACTCAGCCACAAAGGTCCTTCCCACACAAGGCTCACATCACTCATTGCTTCAGCTTCCAGTCATTGGTCTTGTCAGCTAGATTAAAGATCCATCTACTATCAGAAATTTTCTCCCCATAACAACCTCCCTCCAATCTTCAACGTGATTGACTGAGTCAACTCTTCACCTTCTGTTGGCTGAGCTTCCAGAAAATACCCTCAACCCTCTCCAAACACCCTATCAAATAGATGGCTTTTGTGCATGTCTGGACGGTCACTAAATCCAGCCTATTTTGGAACAAGAACGGGAGCTAGTTCCAGAACCCTGAGGCCCTCACAAAGAACCCTTTTTTTTCAGACACCTCCAGTTGTTCGTACAGGACACTAGCACGCTATGCATTTTAAGCCTTCAAAAGCATTCTCAACACACAGTTGTGTAACTTTATAAATCGAGTGTTAACTGAGCTGTAATACAGTATATTGCTGAGTGAAATGACCAAGCCCATCTTTGCCCCAGTCTCACCAGGGAAGTTACTGATGATAATGATAATCAATCTGAGGTTGCTGGATTTTCAGCAGCACAGCTCCTAAGAAATAATGGCTCTTGCTGTAATTATCTACCATTATCAAATAAGAAAAGGGATAGCAGAAGTTAAATTAAAAACAATGCAGTCACTGGCTCTCCACGGGGATCTCACTTGCCAGGACCTAGACGATAGTCCCAGGACTGTGTATACCTGTTGTCCCCGAGCCTAGCAGGATGAGCAGATCTTCCCACTTTGCCAATGGATTGGACAGCAGCTTCATGTGCTATAAAGCACCTGTGGTCTGGAGAGCTGCAAAAGTACCAACTCTTGGACTGGCCTCTGTGGTGTATAAAAGGCTGACAACCAAGAGGGGAGTATGCATCGACTTTCTCTCCAGCAGCAATCTCCACTCCCATCCTTCCCTATTGAAAATACAGATCTGGTAGAAATAGGGCCCAAGGCTAGAATCAGAGAGGTTCCACTCTTAGTTTGGAGGTTACTTTGAGACGCTCAGGTACTGGGATATGAACAGCAGATTACTTGGCTTGGCAATGCTCTCATATAGGCACAAGATATATTTTAAGTCTGGAGGAATTCTGCTAGACTACCCAGGATGGGATGGCATCACTTTCTTCTGGTATAATCTGCAAGGGACATCAGTAAGGGGTAACTGTTTGGTCATTATGCAGCACCACAGCAGTTCAGTGAAGTGTTTTTTACCTAGTTGCTGGAAATTATTATGTGTTGTATCACCTGTTGTGTGTGGGTGCATGATAGATAGCAAATCAGTAATCTTATAGTGCTAGTTACCATATCGATGGGCACATGATGGATAAGACAGGGTTTGTGTATGATCCACCTCTACCAGAAAATCCAGCCAACTCTGAGGAAACATCTGAAGTGGATGCTGCACAGAAGGAGAAATGCAATTCTTAGAAATGGTGTTTTGGCCTGTAATTGTGTTTGAATCCCTTTCCTGGGAGTTAAATTTGACCAAACTGAACAATTATCTTTCCTTCAGGGCTAATTTGCAATGGCATCGTCCGTCCTTTAATACCATCACCTGTCTGTGAATGTATTGCCTTCACTGGAAGTGGAAGCTGCAAGACTGTTAAGGATTAATGATTTAAAATAACAGAAATGTAGATTGTCAGCTTATTTTACAGTGTGATTGCTGACAACTCCCCCCCCACCCCATCTTCAATAAAATATGTAAAAGAAAATAAGGAAATAACAGTATTAATACAGAGTATCACCTCCTCCAACAAATGCTTGAAGACAGCTCTAGAGTGTCAAAAGCATGTCCTTCAATATTTAACTTCTTCACTCTTTGTTCCCCTTCTCAAGTTGAACAATACGTTAATTACCTGATGAAGTGTTATAATTACTCTAACAGCTCTGCTCTTAGTTATAATTACTGCATCAACACTTTCTTTTTCATATGCTTCAATCTATACCTATTACATTGTCATGATGAAGACACATTAACATTATAATACCGTATAATTAGCTGATGAGCAATTAAATTATTCCACTGCTCTTGTTCCTCTTTGCTAAGAGGATGCCTTCCAAGCTCTATTATCGCTCCCTTCTCTATGCTTTGCTTTGGAGGGTTTTTTTTTTTCCTTTTGCTTCCCTCTCCTGAAGAAAGAAAGAAAGAAAGAAAGAAAGAAAGAAAGAAAGAAAGAAAGAAAGAAAGAAAGAAAGAAAGAAAGAAAGAAGACTCTCTCTTCTAGTTTATTCAAACATTTTCATTTTAAATTCAGAAAGTATATTGTATTTAGGATCTAGGAGGAAGATGATTTGTTTTAAACTTTCCTCCAGTCCCATGCTTTTGCTGAGTTAAAAGATTTGTTCAATCTATACAGAAAAGAAAAGTGCAGCCGATTATGCCATTAACAAAAATCATTACTGCTCCTTTAAAATACTGAGAGACACATCACAGCATTGTATGAGTCAGAAAAAAATGTTTCTGTTTCTTTCACAGTGCAATTATATTATATCGTAACTGGGGGGAAAAAATCAAGAACAATTTCCAATACAACTAACCTTTTTTTTTATTTTAACAACACAGAGAAAAATGTTGATAAACTCAGTGTAACTACTTGAGAATCTAGTCTAGACATGAACCCCAGAAAACTCAAATGGCATATACCGGTAATCTCATAACAAATATTGTACAACGTAAACATAACACCATGCACCACAAAACCCAGACCGTTCTATCTCCAGCACTTATCACTGAAGTTATCTACCTTCCTTGTTTGATTTTTTTGTGGCTGAAAATTATTGTTTTTAAATCAGTGCAAATTGTCCGCAAGTAATTTAAAGCACTCCCCTCTTCTTCTCTGTCCTGGCTAACAATTTTCCTGTGGCTCCAAAGTGTGTTTGATTCTATAGCGTTAGATTTGTAGAACTAATAGAAACATTTTTCATAGCACCACAATGCTCAGCTTTCATATTGAGTAGTGTTGTTTACTTTCTTTTATCCACACCATAGATAATTGCTGTTGGTTTTCTATCAAATTAATATTCCCTTAGGGAAAAAAGCAAAACAAACCTCTCATTAGCATTATCAGCTGTACAGGGAAAGAACAATCTGTTATATAAGCCCATTTTACTGAAATCAGTTTTGTTCTCTTGGCTTAGTTTGTCTGCTTCAATACAAATCACAAGTCTTCCGAGTGCATCACTCACATTTGCCAGACCACCTACATGCTAACAAATGCAGGATTGGAGTCATTATGAAAAATGTTATGGTACAGGGGTGCCTTTGTATATTGACATTTATAATAATTAAATTTACCCCATATTTGAGCTATTCGCCATTTTAAGTACAGTATACATCAGGGGTAAGGTAAATACCATGGTACACAGGGGAAGGATGGATCCCATGATGCAATCCTAGAATGCTTAGGAAATTGTCCATCACTAAATAGCCCCCAATTTTCTTCAAAAATATTTTTTTCCTCTAAAATATTCTCTTTTTATATGTGGCTTTCTTAATCGCAACTTTTTATTGTGTGTGTGTTTTTTTTACATAAAACCAGCAACTCCATTCAGTGCTCAGGGTAGTTGCTTAAAGGTCATCTCCGTCACTCACCATTACAATTACATCCACCTGTCCAGATCTATCCACCACATCACATTTAAGCTTCTTGTCCTAAACCTCTGACCCACCCTTTAAGTGCTAGTGCATGACATACTTAAGTCCATCCTTATGCAGGAAAGCACCTGAACATATGTTTAACTTTAAATACTTGCTGAAGTCCATTTGACTTCAATGGGACTGAAACACTGCTTAAATGTTGCTCTGAATGGGGATGTTTTCTTGAACTAGGTTCTCAGTGCTTTGATCTCCCCATCCCTTCCATCAGTTGTGACAACCTCAAAACCCCGTTCTTTCACCATGTCCTCCCCTCTTTCATATATGGTTTTCTGCAATGCCCAGTTCAGCAAGCTACCACGCACATTTCATTAATATCCCTCCTGAAGATTCACTACTTCTGCAATACTCACATGAAGTTTGTCAACAATATGAATAATGCATTTTAAAAAATCCTAATTATTCACTCCTCTGGGTTTTTGCACTGTGACCCATCAGCTCTGAGTCTGTCTTGCTTAGATTGTTAGTTTTCTAAGTCAGGGACTGTCTATTTCGGGTCTGAGCCAAGTGACTTGTCGGTACTGAACAAATACATAGTAACATTTCTAGATTATATTCATCCCAAACCAGCTTTCCAAGTCTGGTATCTGAAGGCTTATTAGTTGTTCTATTACTCGGTAGCTGTTCTATCACTCAAATATGTTCAATAACAAAGAATAAGAAATGTTCTAGTTAGCCCATTACATTGTGTTGTTTTGTCGTTGTGACCCATAAACTTCTTTGTGCCTACTTGTGGAGGTCACAGGGGACAGAGTTGCAGGGATCCCCTGGGTTCACTAAAAGGGGTCATGTAAGGTGTCTACTGAAAGCATGTGTCACACTGGTCATCCTAATAATTGCAAAATATATGTGCAGATAATGTGTAAGGAGTTATATATGTATACTGAAAATTATGTTCTTAAAGTACATAAGTTAAAAATAGTCATCAGAAGATGATCGACTCTAGACAGAAAGGAGCCTCCAGGTCAACTCAATCAGCATGAAAAACAAACACACTTGGAGACAGGATCTGTTTGCTGTCTGGACCAGGTGCACACTGAAGGATTTACAAAGACAAAGGGACCCCAAGATAAGCCTCTAAAGAGCGGACCTCCTGGTGTAAGGGACCATATTCTATAACTGCATAAATGAGGTAGAGAGGGGACAAGATTCCATCCTTCAGTCTGGGAAGGCAAGCTGCCAGAGGGCTTTGTCTTATGAAAGGAGGGTTTCAGGCACCCTGGTTGAAAACACTTGGAAAAGGACTTGGGATAAGCTATCCTGTAGGAGACAAGGGAATGTCTTGTGAGTTAAGCTTAGACTCTAGAAAGTGTGCTATGATCTTCTTTTATGTGTAGCCATTTGTTTCCAATATTCTTTCTTACTGGCACTTGAATCTCTGTTCTTTGACAAACGTATTCTTGTTTTTCACTATAAATATATCTATCTAAGTGCTGTGATTACAGTGGAGCAGTGATCCTCAGGTGAAGCCAGTAAGCTCGTGGGTCCTCTCCCTTTCGGAGGAGAGAATCTGAGAGTTCTGTGAGTATCCAGTGGAACAGGGGTCTGGGCATTCCAGAGGGACCCTGGGATGACTAGGGGGTTGGTATGTATGTTACTAACCTATATGGCGAGAAAGAGTCCTGCAGAGGCTTGGAAGGTGGTGCTTGTGTTGGCAGAAGCTGGTGGACCCAGGAAGTTGACCCACAGCAGGCATAGACAAGACTTCCTCATGCTAAGGGTAGGCAGTAGCAAGGTAACTCACAACCCTGGGTTCCCTGGGAAGCATCACAGATATACCGTCTCTCTCTATAGATTCAGCTTCAGCTTGCCAGGAGGAAAGCCCCAGGAGAAGATGCAAGTTAAAGGTGCTGCCTTAGGGAGGATTAGGCCATAGCGTGACCTAGTCTGTTTTCCAGTGTAGAAGCGTGAGAGAGTCACCAAACAGGAAACATTGGGCACAAAAAGAGCATTAAGAGTCAAATGTGTAAAGGGGAGGGGGAAGAGGCAGGCAGGGGCTCTGGTGCAAGGTGACTGCCAGACAGCATCTCCGTCCACCAAGGGAGCCAATCCAGTGTAATCAATTCCACCCAATGCCCATTTCAACAGACATACGCTCAGTATCTTCCAGTGTCCTGTCAGCAAATACTTTGAGTTGAGACTTTCAGCCCAGATCCCTTTATGAAAACCGAAAACAGCGAGGAAGTAGGGGGCAGAGAAGGAGCCAAAGCCTGGAAGGGAGTCTCCTCAATCCAGACCCATCTGTGCAGAATTAGTTATGAATCCATTACACTAATGGCAGTAACAGGCAGCATAGACTCATTAGTATCCTTCACTGAGAGCAGCAATTCTAACCCCCGCTGGAGTACTAGATTTCCTGTGAGCATGCTGCTGAAAAGCCCCATAAAATCTCAGTTCTGAAGCATCTGTGGTTGTATTTGTAGAGTTCAAATGCCTACCGGGGTTAAGGCATGCCAAGAAAGAGGAACATTCAGAGGAGTTGGAAAACAACCCCTCAGCCTTCCCAGAAAAATGGAGCCGATTGAAACAATCACAGCAATAAAGGTCACTGAGGTTGGACATCAAGGCAGATGAGATCTCTCTGACCATTAGGCAGGCCATGGCCAAACAATCTTGGATTCTTGAGAAATTAAAGAACAGGGTCCACAAGTCCAACTGTGGGTTAAGAACCCTGGTTGTGATACCCTTTCTTCCCTCCAGTCATTGCTTGATGAGCTCCTACAGATCACTGCACTGGAAACTGAAAAGGTGCATTGATCCCCCTCGTTAAGGTTTCTTTTCCCAGTTTGAACTTTAGAGTACAAAAAGTGGGGACCTGCATGAACACTTCTAAGCTTAATTACTAGCTTAGATCTGGTATGCTGCCATCAGCCAGAATTTAGTGTTTGGCACACTTTTTGTTCCCCCAAAACCTTCCCTGGGGAACACAGATCCAAACCCCTTGGATCTTAAAACAAGGAGAAATTAACCATCCCCCTTCCTTTTCCCCCAGACTTTCCCCTCCTTGGGTTGCCTTGAGAGGCTTCACACAGATCCAAACTTCTCGGATCATAAAACAAGGAAAATTAATCAGATTCTTTAAAAGAAAGCTTTTAATTAAAGAAAGAAAAAAGTAAAAATTATCTCTGTAAAATCAGGATGGAAAATGCTTTACAGGGTACTCAGATTTATATAGACCAGAAGGACCCCCTCCTCTAGCCTTAGATTCAAAGTTACAGCAAACAGAGGTAAAAATCCTTCCAGCAAAAAGAAACATTTACAAGTTGAGAAAACAAAAATAAGACTAATTCGCCTTGCCTGGCTATTACTTACAATTTTGAAACATGAAAGACTGATTTAGAAAGATTTGGAGAGCCTGGGTTTACGTCTGGTCCCTTTTAGTCCCAAGAGCAAACAACGAACAAAACAAAAAGCACAAACAAAGACTTCCCTCCACCAAGATTTGAAATTATTTTGTCCCCCTACCGGTCCTTTGGTTAGGTGTCAGCCAGGTTTACTGAGCTTTTTAACCCTTTACAGGTAAAAGAGACATTAATCCTTAACCATTTGTTTATGACACGCCCCCCAAATCTCAGACAGTGTGGAACCAGACTGGCGGTGATTTTTTTCTAGAACTTTAGAATAAACAGATTAATAAAACACATGCATCTTTATATATACTACTAATTATGTAAAACTACAATACTTTTTACATTTTAAGGACAATTTTTAACCAGTTGATTTTGGGAAACTTTTACGGGAGAGTGCATTAGCTACTTTGTTTGAAGCTTCTGAAATGTGTTGAATTTTAAAATTAAAATTTTGGAGAGCTAAACTTTATCGAAGAAGTTTTTTGTTGTTTTCCTTGGCAGTATGAAGCCACTTTAGCGCAGCATGGTCGGTTTGTAGCTGGAAACACCGTCCCCAAACGTATGGGTGTAGCTTCTCCAGGGCATACACAATGGCGTAGCATTCTTTTTCACTGATTGACCAGTGGTTTTTCCTCTCAGACAGTTTCTTGCTGAGAAATACGACAGGATGAAATTTTTGATCCGGTTCTTTCTGCATTAAAACTGCTTCTACACCACGCTTAGATGCATTTGTGGTTACTAGGAATGGTTTGTCAAAGTCTGGGGCCCTTAGCACAGGGTCAGACATGAGTGTTGTCTTAAGCTGGGTAAAGGCCTTCTGACACTTATTAGTCCACTTAACTGCATTTGGCTGGGTCTTTTTGGTCAGGTCTGTTAGTGGGGCAGCGATTTGGCTGTAGTGTGGTACAAATCACCTGTAATACCCAGCCAAGCCTAAGAAGGATTGGACCTGTTTCTTTGACTTTGGGACAGGCCACTTTTGGATAGCATCCACCTTGGCCTGTAGAGGGTTTATTGTTCCTTGACCCACCTGGTGTCCCAGGTAAGTCACTCTGTTTTGGCCTATTTGACACTTTTTAGCCTTAACAGTTAGTTCTGCCTGCCTGATGCGCTTAAAGACTTTTTCCAGATGTTCCAGGTGTTCTGCCCATGAATCAGAAAAAATAGCTACATCATCGAGATAGGCAACTGCATATTATCCCAATCCTGCTAGGAGACCATTTACAAGTCTTTGGAAGGCAGCCCAAAAGGAAGCACATTAAATTCATACACCCCTGCATAGGTGATGAAGGCTGACCTTTCTTTGGCGGGTTCATCTAGCGGTACTTGCCAGTACCCTTTGGTTAAGTCTATTGTACAGATGAACTGGGCCCGTCCCAATTTCTCCAATAGCTCATCAGTGTGTGGCATTGGATAGTTGTGGGAACGAGTTACAGCACTTAGCTTACGGTAGTCCATGCAAAAGTGTATTTCCCCATCTGGTTTGGGTACTAGAACCACTGGAGATGCCCATGCACTGTTTAGAGGGGCGGATTATACCCATCTGTAGCATGTTTTGGATCTTCCGTTCTATAGTAGCTTGGGTATGAGGGGACACCCGGTAGGGTGGGGTTCTAATGGGGTGAGCATTACCTGTGTTAATGGAGTGGTATGCCCGTTCAGTCCATCCTGGGGTGGCTGAGAACAGTGGGGTGAAGCTAGTGCACAGTTCCTTGATCTGTTGCCGCTGCAGACGTTTCAAGGTTGTGGAGAGGTTCACCTCTTCCACGCCACCGTCACTTTTTTCTTCGTAGTAGATACGTTTAGGCCACTCAGCGTCGTCTCCTCCCTGGGCTGTAAACTGACAAACCTTTACTTCTTTGGAATAAAAGGGCTTTAGAGAGTTAACACGGTACACTTTAGGCTTTAGGGTGAGGTGGGGAATGCTATGAGATAGTTAACAGCTCCTAGGTGCTCTTGGACCGTGAATGGCACTTCCCATGACGCTTCCACCTTATGGACCTGTTGCGCCTTCAAGACCATAAGCTGGTCTTCTACTTTGAAGGAACGCTCTCTGGTATGTTTATCATACCAGGCCTTTTGCTCTTCCTGAGCATCCTTTAGGTTTTCTTTAGCAAGGCTAAAGAGTGTCAGAGGGTGCTTTGTCTAGGGCATTACAAAGTCTAGAACGTTAGTTCCTGGAGAAGGCATAAACCCCTCCCATTGTTGCTTCACCAGCTGTAATGGCCCCTTAACCTCGTGGCCATACACAAGTTTGAATCGTGAAAACCCTAAACTGGGATGCGGTACAGCCCGGTAGGCAAAAAACAACTGCTGCAACACTAGGTCCCAATCACTGGAGTATTCATTTCTGAATCTATGTATCATGGCCCCCAAAGTTCCATTAAACCTTTCCACTAGGCCATTGGTTTGATGGTGGTAAGGGGTGGCAACCAAGTGATTCACCCCATGAGCTTCCCACAGATTTTTCATGGTCCCTGCCAGGAAATTAGTTCCCGAATCTGTAAGGATGTCGGAGGGCCAATCTATCCTGGCAAAAATGTCTGCTAAGGTCTGGCATGCAGTTTTAGCCTTGGTGTTGCTTAGAGCTACTGCTTCCAGCCATCGGGTAGCAAAATCCATGAAAGTCAGTATGTACTGCTTTCCTCTGGGGGTCTTTTTTGGGAAAGGACCCAGAATATCCACAGCTACTTGCTGAAATGGGACCTTAATTATGGGGAGTGGCTGGAGAGGGTCTTTGACTTGGTCTTGGGGCTTTCCCACTTTTTGGCACACTTCTCAAGACCGGACATAATTAGCATTGTCCTTGCCCATCCCCTCCCAGTGGAAGGACTTCCCCAACCTGTCTTTGGGATGACCATGGGCTAAGCTTAAGAGCTTTTCCTGGTACTTAGTTGGAACTACCAACTGTTTTTGAGGATGCCAGTCTTCCTGGTGTCCACCAGAAAGAGTCTTCTTGTATAAAAGTCCTTGTTTTACAATAAACCGGGATCGGTTAGAAGAGCTGAGAGGTGGTGGGGTGCTCCATGCCGCCGCCCATGCTTTCTGAAGGCTGTCATCTGCTTCCTGCTCAGCCTGGAACTGTTCCCTTGAGGCTGGAGACACCAGTTCCTCCTTAGACTGTGGACTTGGGCTTGGTCCCTCTGGAAGCGATGTAGGTGATGGGGTTGTTTTTGTTGATGATGAACCGCTTTTCGCTGGTGCACTATGCAATATTTCAGGCTCGTGCTGAGCCTCTTGGGTAGGGTTGTCTGCTTTCTCTGCCAGTTCAGGCCCACTGGTGCCCTCTGGCGTTGGAGTTAAATATAGGTTTGCAAGCGCTGGCGTCAGTGCTGGCAACGGTTCTGGTGCTGGTTGCTTTTCCAGTTCCGGTTCGGGGACTGGATGCACTATGGTTGTTGCAGTCGTTGGCAGGGGATCCGGGTCCACCCCTCTGTCTGGGTCTCTGGTAACACAGACAGGGTCCTTGTGGACGGCTCAGGAACAGGGATGGGTCTGGAAGCTTGCCTGGCTTGGCTGTGTGTAACCATTCCCACCCTCTTGGCCCGCTTCACCTGGTTGGCCAAGTCTTCCCCCAGTAGCATGGGGATGGAATAATTGTCATAGACTGCAAAAGTCCACATTCCTGACCAGCCTTTGTACCGGACAGGCAGTTCAGCTGTAGGCAAGTTTACAGATTTTGACATGAATGGGTGAATTGTCACTTGGGCCTCTGGGTTGATGAATTTGGGGTCCACTAAGGATTAGTGGATAGCTGACACTTGTGCCCCTGTGTCTCTCCATGTGATAACCTTCTTTTCGTCCACTCTCAAGGTTTCCCTTTGCTCTGGGGGTATTTGAGAGGCATCTGGGCCTGGGGATCCTTGGTGTGATGGTGGTGTAATGAACTGTACTCAGTTGGGGTTCTTGGGGCAGTTGGCCTTTATATGTCCCAGTTTATTACATTTAGAACATCACCGAGCTGACTGGTCACTGGGCTGAGGTGGGTTGCTGGAGACTGGTGAGGTGGAACAATAGGGTGTCTGGGCTTTCCTTGGGTTGTAGGTGGGGTCTTGGGTTGTCCCCGGTGAAAGGGTTTATTTTCGGTTTGCCCCCTGTGATATTCACTCCCCTTGCTAGTAGTTTTTTTCTTTTCCGCCACTTCCACCCATCTGGCTCCAATCTCCCCCCCCTCCGTTACAGTTTTGGGCTTTGCATCTAGGATGTACCTCTCTATTTCCTCAGGAACACCCTCTAAGAACTGTTCCATTTGCATTAGGAGGGACAGCTCTTCCAGAGAGTTAGCATTTGCTCCTGATATCCAGGCATTCCAATTCTTTCCAATGTGGTAGGCGTGTCGGTAAATGACACATCTGGTTTCCATCTTAGGGCTTCTGAACCGCCGGCGGGCATGCTCAGGTGTTAGCCTCATTCTGATTCTGGCCTTGGTTTGAAAAAGATCATAATCGTTCCTGCGTTACTTGGGCTTTTCAGCCGCCACCTCTGCTAAGGGTCCACTGAGCTGTGGCCTCAAGCTCTATCAAGTACTGGTCTGTAGGAATGCTGTACCCATGGCAGGTCCTTTCAAAATTTTCTAAGAAGGCCTCAGTATCATCACCTGCCTTGTAGGTGGGGAATTTTCTGGGATGGGAAACAGTACCTGGAGAAGGGTTGTTAGGGTTGGCTGGTCCATCCGGCTTAACCTTTGTTAATCCCAGGGCCTGCTGGTGGGCCTCCCTCTGGAGCTCCAAAGCCCTCCGGAGGTCAGCCTCTTTGGGGATTTTTTTTCCCCTCTTTCTTTCTTTCTTTCTTTCTTTCATTTTCATCTTTTTTTTCCATCTTTATCTTTTTTTTTTTTTATTTCTCTCTCTTTCTGTTTCATCTCCATAGTTTTCCTGTGGTCAGCCTCTTTGGCTTTCTCTTTTGCGTTCCGCCTAGCCATTTCTAGTTTGTTAGTTGCTCCACTGGTACTCATTTTTCTGCTTTCTTGTGCTGGCCACACCCCTCTGCAGTTCACTGAACTTGGGATGCACTCAGCAGGGCTGCTTTGTTAACAGAGATTTTCTAACTAGCTATATCCCACAGGTAGAAAAAAAGAAAACAGTTCAACTTGTAAATTCCTTTTTGCTGTCTACTTGCTCACAGCTTGAAGCATCCTCTTAACAAAGACCCTTGTTAAAAACTTAACACCTCTGCCCTCAGGCTGCTTTCCAAGCAGCTAGAGAGGAGAGAAAAAAAAATCCTACTGGCTTTTGGTTCCTAAAAAATCCCAAACCGCTGCTCACCATGTCAAGGTTTCTTTTCCCAGTTTGAACTTTAGGGTACAAAAAGTGGGGACCTGCATGAACACTTCTAAGCTTAATTACTAGCTTAGATCTGGTACGCTGCAACCAGCCAGAATTTAAGTGTTCAGCACACTGTTTGTTCCCCCAAAACCTTCCCTTGGGAATACAGATCCAAACCCCTTGGATATTAAAACAAGGAGAAATTAACCATCCTCCTTTCTTTTTCCCCCAGACTTTCCCCTCCCTGGGTTGCCTTGAGAGGCTTCACACAGATCCAAACTTCTCGGATCTTAAAACAAGGAAAATTAATCAGATTCTTAAAAAGAAAGCTTTTAATTAAAGAAAGAAAAAAGTAAAAATTATCTCTGTAAAATCAGGATGGAAAATGCTTTACAGGGTACTCAGATTTATATAGACCAGAAGGACCCCCTCCTCTAGCCTTAGATTCAAAGTTACAGCAAACAGAGGTAAAAATCCTTCCAGCAAAAAGAAACATTTACAAGTTGAGAAAACAAAAATAAGACTAATCCACCTTGCCTGGCTATTACTTACAATTTTGAAACATGAAAGACTGATTTAGAAAGATTTGGAGAGCCTGGGTGTATGTCTGGTCCCTCTTAGTCCCAAGAGCGAACAACGAACAAAACAAAAAGCACAAACAAAGACTTCCCTCCACCAAGATTTGAAAGTATCTTGTCCCCTTATTGATCCGCTGGTCAGGTGTCAGCCAGGTTTACTGAGCTTCCTAACCCTTTACAGGTAAAAGAGACATTAACCCTTAACCATGTGTTTATGACACCCCCTTACCTAGGTTTCCTGTTGGGGACAGACCACTCCACTAGGGCAGAAAAATGATCTTTGCATGGAGCCGATGGGGGCAGCAAATACCAATGAGGAGGCAGGCATAGAATTTGACGAGAATATCCAGCACTATAACAGCAGATACTAAAACGTTCTAGAAGGGCTATGAAACTTCATGCTTCAGGGCTTAAACCCCTCTCTAACTATTAGGAGTTAGGAAGGCTTTCCCACAATTGCTTGCTGCATCATCCTTTGTAGTACCAGATGCTATCCTGTGTTGGAGACAAGATACTAAACTAGTTGGACCGGGGGGTCTGATCCTGTCTGGCAATTCCTGTGGCAATCTCACACACTCAGATTTCTGTCTGGGAATGTTGAAAAGACAGACAGACAGAATTTACTCCCATTAAACTACAGTAAGAATTAAAAATTGAAGGCTAGCCTGCAGCTCTAGTATAGGTCCCAGCTTTGAGTAGACCCTTTATTGTTCATGGATACTGAAGACCCTGAGAAGGTGTCCCAAAAGCGTCAGCATGTGCTGATGTATCTACTTCTGACTGAGACAACTCCGGGTTGGTCTGCATGAATACTCAGTGTGCAGCCAATCTACCCTGCCCTAGCCTGCCCTGCACTAATTGTCCATGTGGATTTACCGTGCACTAACAGTTCTATAGTGCGTTTTGATCTAATCCCATTTCAAAATGGGTGAGGTCAAGGCACACCCAGGCACTTTCAGTACATGGCCTTAGGGTCCATATGGACACTTAGTGCACAGCAGGCCAGTGCAGAGTAGTGCAGAACAGACTCTAAGTGTTTGCATATACAAGCCCCAGATCTATTCATCTTTCAGTTTCTTATGAACATAAGAATGGCTATACTGGGTCAGACCAATGGTCCATCTAGTCTAGTATCCTGTCTACCGACAGTGACCAATGCCAGGTGCCCCAGAGGAGTGAACCTAACAGGTTCAAGTGATCTCTCTCCTGCCATCCATCCCCACCTTCTGACAAACAGAGACTAGGGACACCATTCTGGCTAATAGTCGTTAATGGACTTAACCTCTATGAATTTATCCAGTTCTCTTCTAAATGCTGTTTTAGTCCTAGCCTTCACAACCTCATCAGGCAAGGAGTTCCACAAGTTGACTGTGTTCTGTGTGAAAAAAAACTTCCTTGTATTTGTTTTAAAGCTGCTGCACATTGATTTCATTTGGTGGCCTCTAGTTCCTGCATTATGGAAATAAGTAAATAACTTTTCCTTATCTACTTTCTCCACATCACTCATGATTCTATACACCTCTATCATATCCCCCCCTTAGTCTCCTCTTTTCCAAGCTGAAGAGTCCTCGCCTCTTTAATTTCTCCTCATATGGGACCCGTTCCAACCCCCTAATCATTTCAGTTGCCCTTCTCTGAACCTTTTCTAGTGCCAGTATATCGTTTTTGAGATGAGGAGCCCACACCTGTACTCAGTATTCAAGATGTGGGAGTAACATTGATTTATATAAGGGCAATAATATATTCTCCGTCTTATTCTCTATCCCCTTTTTAATGATTCCTAACATCCTGTTTGCTTTTTTGACCCCCTCTGCACACTGCATGGACGTCTTCAGAGAACTATCCATGATGACTCCAAAAGATCTTTTCCCTGATTCACTGTAGCTAAATTAGCCCCCATTATATTGTATGTATAGTTGGGGTTATTTTTTCCAATGTGTATTACTTTACATTTATACACATTAAATTTCATTTGCCATTTTGTTACCAAATCACTTAGTTTTCTGAGATCTTTTTGAAGTTCTTCACAGTCTGCTTTGGTCTTAACTATCTTGAGCAGTTTAGTATCATCTGCAAACTTTGCCACCTCACTTTTTATCCCTTTCTCCAGATCATTTATGAATAAGTTGAATAGGACAGACCCTTGGGGAACATCACTGGTTACTCCTCTCCATTCTGAGAATTTACCATTTATTCCTACCCTTTGTTCCCTGTCTTTTAACCAGTTCTGAGTCCATGAAAGGACCTTCCCTCTTATCCCATGACAACTTAATTTACGTAAGAGCCTTTGGTGAGGGACGTTGTCAAAGGCTTTCTGGAAATCTAAGTACATTATGTCCACTGGATCCCCCTTGCCCACCTGTTTGTTGACGCCTTCAAAGAACTCTAATAGATTAGTAAGACACAATTTCCCTTTACGGAAACCATGTTGACTTTTGCCCAACAATTTATGTTCTTCTAGGTGTCTGACAATTTTATTCTTTACTATTGTTTCATCTAATTTGCCTGGTACTGACGTTAGACTTACTGGTCTGTAATTGCCGGGATCACCTCTAGAGCCCTTTTTAAATATTGGCGTTACATTAGCTATCTTCCAGTCATTGGGAACAGAAGCTGATTTAAAGGATAGGTTACAAACCTTAGTTAATAGTTCCCCAACTTCATATTTGAGTTCTTTCAGAACTCTTGGGTGAATGTCATCTGGTCCCAGTGACTTGTCACTGTTAAGTTTATCAATTAATTCCAAAACCTCCTCTAGTGACACTTCAGTCTGTGACAGTTCCTCAGATTTGTCACCTACAAAAGCTGGCTCAGGTTTGGGAATCTCCCTAACATCCTCAGGCATGCAGACTGAAGCAAGGAATTTGTTTAGTTTCTCCGCAATGACTTTATAGTCTTTAAGTGCTCTCGATCATCCAGGGGCCCCACTGGTTGTTTAGCAGGCTTCCTGCTTCTGATGTACTTAAAAAGCATTTTGTTATTACCTTTGGAGTTTTTGGATAGCCATTCTTTAAATTACCTCATTATCTCTAGCTTGCCTGCATATATATACCTGCCCCTGGAAATTTCCACTACATGCATCTGACAAAGTGGGTATTCACCCATGAAAGCTCATGCTCCAAAATGTCTGTTAGTCTATAAGAAGCCACAGGATTCTTTGCTGCTTTCACAGATCCAGACTAACACGGCTACGCCTCTGATACTTGAGAACGTGCTATAGCACTAGTCAGAGATTTTGTATACCAAAGCAGGTACACATAAAGAAGCAGTGAGAGATAAAAAGGCATCTTTTAAAAAGTGGAAGTCAAATCCTAGTGAGGTAAATAGAAAGGAACATAAACACTGCCAAATTAAGTGTAAAAATGTAATAAGAAAATTCCGTTGCGACTGTCCAGTTTGGCCAATGTACATAGCAGAGGGGCATTGCTGGCATATGATGGCATATATTACATTGGTGGACGTGCAGGTGAATGAACCGGTGATGGTGTGGCTGATCTGATTAGGTCTTGTAATGGTGTCGCTGGTGTATATATGTGGGCAGACTTGGCATCGAGGTTTGTTGCATGGATTGGTTCCTGAGCTAGAATTACTATGGTGCGGTGTGCAGTTACTGGTGAGAATATGTTTCAGGTTGGCAGGTTGCCTGTGGGCGAGTATTAGATCACACTGAGGAATACACTAAGAAGCTGCAACATCTACTCAGGACACTCCCTACACTAACACTGGAACAAATCAACATACCCTTAGAGCCCCGACCAGGGTTATTCTATCTACTACCCAAGATCCACAAACCCGGAAATCCTGGACGCCCCATCATCTCGGGCATTGGCACTCTCACTGAAGGACTGTCTGGATAAGTGGACTCTCTACTCAGACCCTATGCCACCAGCACTCCCAGCTATCTCTGTGACACCACTGATTTCCTGAGGAAACTACAATGCATTGGTGACCTTCCAGCCACCATGGATGTAGAGGCTCTCTACATGAACATCCCACACACAGATGGCATACAAGCTGTCAGGAATAGTATCCCTGATGATGCCACAGCACAACTGGCTGCTGAGTTCTGTGCCTTTATCCTCACACACAACTATTTCAAATTTGATGACAATATATATCTCCAGATCAGTGGCACCGCTATGGGCACCCGCATGGCCTCACAATATGCCAATATTTTTATGGCCGACCTGGAACAACGCTTCCTCAGCTCTCGTCCACTCACGCCCCTTCTCTACATTGATGACATCTTCATCATCTGGACCCACGGGAAGGAGACTCTGGAAAAATTCCACCACGATTTCAACAGCTTCCACCCCACCATCAAACTCAGCCTGGACCAATCTACACGGGAGGTTCACTTCCTAGACACCACGGTGCAAATAAGTGATGGTCACATTAACACCACCCTATACCGAAAACCTACCGACCGCTATGCCTACCTTCATGCCTCCAGCTTCCATCCTGGGCACATCACACGATCCATTGTCTACAGCCAAGCACTCAGGTACAACCGCATCTGCTCTAACCCCTCAGACAGAGACCAACACCTACAAAATCTCCACCAAGCATTCTCAAAACTACAAAACCCGCACGAGGAAATAAGGAAACAGATCAATAGAGCCAGAAGTGTACCCAGAAGCCTCCTACTGCAAGACAAACCCAAGAAAGAAACCAACAGGACTCCACTGGCCATCACATACAGTCCCCAGATAAAACCTCTCCAACGCATCATCAGGGATCTACAACCCATCCTGGACAATGATCCCACACCTTCACAGGCCTTGGGTGGCAGGCCAGTCCTTGCCCACAGGCAACCTGCCAACCTGAAACATATTCTCACCAGTAACTGCACACCGCACCATAGTAACTCTAGCTCAGGAACCAATCCATGCAACAAACCTCGATGCCAACTCTGCCCACATATCTACATCAGCGACAACATCACAGGACCTAACCAGATCAGCCACACCATCACTGGTTCATTCACCTGCACGTCCACCAATGTAATATACGCCATCAAATGCCAGCAACGCCCCTCTGCTATGTACATCGGCCAAACTGGACAGTCGCTACGGAAAAGGATAAACGGACACAAATCAGATATTAGGAATGGCAATATACAAAAACCTGTAGGAGAACACTTCAACCTCCCTGGCCACACTATAGCAGACCTTAAGGTGGCCATCCTGCAGCAAAAAAACTTCAGAACCGGACTTCAAAGAGAAACTGCTGAGCTTCACTTCATCTGCAAATTTGACACCATCAGCTCAGGATTAAACAAAGACTATGAATGGCTTGCTAATTATAAAACCAGTTTCTCCTCCCTTGGTTTTCACACCTCAACTGCTAGAAGAGGGCCTCATCCTCCCTGACTGAACTACCTCATTATCTCTAGCTTGCCTGCATATATATACCTGCCCCTGGAAATTTCCACTACATGCATCTGACGAAGTGGATATTCACCCACGAAAGCTCATGCTCCAAAACGTCTGTTAGTCTATAAGGTGCCACAGGATTCTTTGCTGCTTTTATAGCATGTTCTGTGCACCTCCAAGTGCCACTTTTTATTAGCTATAGTTAGCATCAGTGAGATGCAGTGTCTCTAAGTCTACTTAGGTAACATTGCTTCTTATGAGAGCTTTCTATAACTGTGTGTGCCACGCATGCATCCAGAGTTCTTCTGAACTAAAACATGAATTTCTGCATCTGCTAGTAATCCACTCTAAATGCCCTGATTGGATATTTGGTCTTGATTGGGTATTATTGGCACATACTTCTGTACTGTGGTACAGTATTACAATATGTATAAATGGATACCCTCATTACTCAGTTTGTAGTCTCATTACATTCAAATGCTGGTATTTCATTTAAATGCTAAAAAAATCTGTGGTTATTTTAATTGTTGAGCCCAGCCAAAGACTCTGTTTCAAATTTAAGAAAGCTGCATATACATGGAATATCTGGTTGCCTACACTCCTGCGTTACTTGCATGTACTCTTATTATTATTTGTATTGCAGCAGCATTCAGACCCAGTCAGGATCATGAGCCCCCACTGTGCTAGGTGCTGTACAAAACACTTTTCAAAGTTTTTCCTTTGAAACAAAAACAGTAGGCGCTCTAATTGGTTTTACAGCAGTAGGTACACGGATGCAGGTGCTTTCATGTGTTTTTACCTGCACATAGTGTTTTCCTTGAGGAGACTTTCTTTATCCATCCAGAGGGGTAAGAGTTTGGGGATTCTCTGATGGGGCAGTGGCATTATTTATTCTCTCTTATGCTACTGCTGGAGTTCTTAAGGCAATGTGACCACCTGAGAGGTTCTGCAGGGTTCTTTTTTGTTCTCAGCTATTGGTAATTCTTCTGCATTTGAGTTTTCTTTTTACGTCATATAGCACCAGGATGTGATTAATAGTATATTGGCATTATTTGTGCTATTGCCTCTCTCATTTTGGCAAAAACACCCATTTATTTTTGGCAGTATCATTTATAAATAGGCTTGGCAGATTTCAAGGGTTTTTTTTATAATTTTGATGGATAATATTGATGTTTGTTTCATTTATTTTACTGCATTTGTAATTCAAAAGTCTAAATCACTGGATTTTCCCCATAAAGTCTTTATTTGCCTATCTCTAACTTTCTATTATTATTGTAGGAAATATTTTTCCACCAGTAAGTGTGTGCACAATGAAATAGACATTTACCGATAAAAATCTAATCCTTCCAAGACTATAAAGATATTGTGAAGATACAACAGTACTGCTAAGGAATTGAAGCGAAAAGGAAAAAGATAGGGGTCAATTCTCCCCCTCTTCCATTCTTTATTTTCAGCTAAGGAGCAGTTTTACTCAGCCTCAAGTTACGGTTACTGGTACTAGAGAGTCCTTTCTTTCCGAGCAAACCTTGTTTTTAAAAAATGACCCATAGAATATTGTGAGAAGCTGTTAAAAAAAAATCTGCTGTCTTCCTTGTAGGTAAAGAAAAGTCCTTTTGTAAATGGGGAAAGGGTTTAGTCACATCTCAACCTGGGGAGAGGGACTCAACAGGGTATTTTATACACATTTGTTCAGTTTCCAGCCCTGGCCAGGAGAAGGCCCTAATCCTGCAACAGGCTGCACAGTAGTAGAACCCTCTGACGCATGGAGCCCCACTGAAGTCAGTAACACAGTGGTCCTGGACAGCAGTAAAATGAGGAAAATAGCATATCACTGCTGTGATGATGTTGGAGACACTGCACTCCAAAGGGATTGTCAAGTACTCTGGTCCCACTTGAAATTTTGCTTTATGGTTGCTTGCTCTGTATCACAGCGGAAATAAAAACCAAAAAACAAAAAACAAAACTCTGGCTTACCCTACCAAGTACTCCCCAAAATTGTGTCATGATGTAGTTGGACCCTGAAGTATGTGGCAGGGTAATTGGATACTAACTCAATTTTTTGCAGCTGGCTGCTCGATAATTTATTTTTAGGAGATGGAAAAATCCTTCCATGTTGAAATGGGTTCTGAACTGTATGAATCTATCTATTTAGTTATCTATCTTAGGGTTGTACATTGCTGCCCATTATCATAGTATCAGAGCAGCTTCCACAGAAAATCAATTGCAATAACAAAGTCCATAGAGGACTTCATGGAGTCTCAAGCACATCTCTATTTTGATAAAGGATGCAACTTTAGAAAGAAGTATTAATTATTCAGTAGGTGAGAGAGTTAGAGGAATCTAATAAAATGGGTATCAACAGTATGCGAATGCAAAGTTGTTCATCTCCGATGCCGAGACCCTGCTAGCTCAGTCTCAGTCCTAGAGGAGCAGTTTGCTTGATGTTGCCATCTGGATGCATCAAAATTGCCTCACACTCAAAACAGGAAAGACAGAAGTATAGCTGATGGGCAGGGATCATCATGAGGATGTTCTATCTTCCTTTATGTCTCCAGTTATTGAAGGGGCATGAATGGCATCAGTGAGACTGATTAAAATTCTTGGCATCATTTCCCTCAGCACCTTTTCTATGGAAAGCCATGCTCCAGCTGTGCAATTTGCAATGAAGGTGCTCATATTTATACTGTAGGGACCCTGCAAGAGCAACATGTGAACCCATGAACATGAGGCTTGATTATTGTAATTTCTTCTCTACACTGACTACAGGATGCATCAACATGCCGTGAGGCACCACAGTCGTATTAGGCTTGTCCTGCATTCCTCTTGGCTTTAAGATTGGCCTATTGGTTCCTAACATCTTTAATAGGGAGATTCCTTTTTCCGAGTGATCTCATCCTGATGGGTATCTCCAACACCTACATTGCCTGCCATTGAGGAGTTCCATTCTCACATATTAGGTCAGTGGGCAAAGAAGCTGCTTTTGCCATGGCATTTACTAGGATTTAGAACATGTTCCCCCTTAGTTACCCCTCAGCCCATCCCTTCTCACATAAAAATAAATCTTAGGGCCCGATTCTCAAGCAGATCCTAAATATAAAAAGCTCCACTGAAGTCAGTGGAACTGTGCTTCATCATCAGCTAAGAATGTTCACACCAGCTGAGGATCAGGACTTTAAACTTTCCTTTTTTTCAGAGGTGTTTTCAGTTTCAATGGTTGTTCTGCACCTCTCTCTCAGAACCATCTCACCTCCCAACATACATTCCAGACTATTCAGCTTTAAAACATCTCATCAGTGTTTCCCATATTGTTTATGTTCTGATGTTGTTTTAAACTGTTTGTACACAGCCCCTAGCATCTCAGCGGGTGAGCACTTTACAAATAAAATGATGAGGCAGGTTAAAAGGATGTGACTTGAAAACACATGCTTACAGCAGCCAGATGTCCCTTGGAACAGAATAGCAAAGAAAAGCAAACTCATCCTTGTGTGGGTTTAGTCATATGTAGAACTCTTAAAAACGAAGGAGGGGGACATAATATACTACAGGCAAAAAACCAAAAGCTTAACACAAAAGATCTGTAAAATCAACACTGCAAAGAAACCAGAAAAGTTGAGTTTCTTTTCTTCAACACATTGAGACACGTATAATACATGAAACTTATATGATTTATGTCCCGAAAAGTATCATTTACATAAACGAGCAGTTTAAATGTATTTTCCAGAGAATGAAAACAGATTTTTTTTTAAAAATGCTAATAGAATGTAGCACATAAATACATCTGCAACACAGGCTGGTGCTACATGAAGTATGAAACTACAGATACTGGATTAGTAGATTTAATTGATATCACTCTATTATTTTTTAAATCCACATGACTTCCCTTATTTAAACATAGTTTTATTGATTCATTTTATACAGAAATATTTGAGAAGTGGATGAGAAACTGATGATGTCATGGTTTTTATGTTATAGTGTTCATTTCACAAATTAATATCCCATGTTATATTTTCATGCAAAATTACCACATGCCATACTGAACTAAATAAAATCTTGAACAAGGAAGAATGCTGCAGATTGATTCTTCCTTGAATCATGCACAATGGGATAAATGGAAATCACTTGAGCCAGCAATGGTCAGGATTTCTAGAACAAGAATGACAGACCTCTTTGTATTTTCATTATGTGATTAGCTGTCTGACACCAGACCTAACTGGAAAAGCACAAACAAAACAAAATCCCCAATGAATATGAATATCCCATAATTAAAAATAGCTAGATAAAATATCAGCAAAATTAAAGATATCACTTCTCATTTCAATCTGTAACTGTAACTGAAAAAATCAGTTGGAAATAATTAGGGCCCTACCAAATTCACAGCCATGAAAAATGTGTCACGGACCATGAAATCTGGTCTCCCACTATGAAATCTGGTCTTTTGTCTGCTTTTACCCTATACTATACAGATTTCACAGCGGAGACCAGTGTTTCTCAAATTGAGGGTCCTGACCCAAAAGGGAGTTGCAGGGGGGTCACAAGGTTATTTTATGGGGGTTACAGTATTGCCACTCTTACTTCTGCACTGCCTTCAGAGCTGGGCAACTGGAGAGCGGTGGCTGTTGGCTCTGAAGGCAGTGCCCTGCCAGGACCAGCGTGGAGGTAAGGCTGGCAATACCATACCATGCCAGCCTTAATTCTGCGCTGCTGCCTTCAGGGCTGGGTGGACAAAGAGTGGCAGCTGCTGACTGGGGACTGAGCTCTGCAGGCAGCAGTGCAGAAGTAAGGGAGCCGGTATCATACCATGCCATCCTTACTTCTGCGCTGCTGCTGGTGGCGACTCTGCCTTCAGAACTAGGCTCTCAGCCAGCAGCCGTTGCTCTCCAGCTGCCCAGCTCTGAAGGGAGCAAGGCCACCATCAGCAGTGCAGATGTAAGGTAGCAGTAACCCCCGCCCCCATACACACACAACTCCTTTTTGGGTCAGGACCCCTACAATTACAACACTGTGAAATTTCAGATTTAAATAGCTGAAATCCTGAAATTTATGATTTTTAAAATTCTATGACTGTGAAATTGACCAAAATGGACTATGAATTTGGTAAGGACCTAGACATAATACCAGTATTGGCTTCCTAGCTTGCAGGGTATATGTTAATTAAACAATAAAAATCTTTCCCAAACCATATCAACTTCCATTGGTAGTTCGGAGAAGTAACCATTGGATATGACAATGATTGGAGGTGGTACATAAAAAGAATCAGATTATGTGTGTCTTCTTTTTGTACTAAAAGAATAGAAAAGAAAATGGCATCTCTGAGCCACAAGAAGGAAAGAGTTTCTTCAGGTATGGATATGAAGCACATCAAGAACACTTTATTACAAGTAGTTTCAATGTAGCTGCACCAAAGTCACTGGAACTAGATGATACTGCTCTGCAAAGGAAGGATGGACCAGTGGCTAGGATGCTAGCTTGCGAATCAGAAAACCCAGGTTCAAGTCTCTGCTCTCCCCACAGGCTTCCTGTGTGCCCTTAGGCAAGTCACTCAAATCTCTCTGCACTTCAGGTCCCCCTCTGTAAAACAAGGATTATAACCCTGCCTTCCAGGGTTGTTGTGAGGAGAAATGACATTAAAGACTGTGAAGTGCTCAAATACCCCAATGTTGGCAGCCAAGTAGGTGTGTGTAGGGAGGCAGAGAGGCCTCACTCTGAGCTTGAAAGGGAGGGATGACCACAGGCCGCTATGCTGTGGTAGACAAACAAAGTGAGGGGTGGGGGAAATATTATGGATTCTAGGAATTCTAGCAAGTGACAGGAAAATTGAAATATTGAAGAAGTCAAATGATTATCTAATATGAAGAAAAAAAATCAGGATGAGATAGAAACTGTGAGAGGCCTCAGAGAGGTATCTCATCTTACTCCGGAAGTTTGAAAATCCATTAAATGTTTCCAACAGCACAATTTAGAGATGCAGT
The DNA here is from genome assembly GCF_025201925.1 of Gopherus flavomarginatus. Taxonomy (NCBI): domain Eukaryota; kingdom Metazoa; phylum Chordata; order Testudines; family Testudinidae; genus Gopherus; species Gopherus flavomarginatus. Next base: position 15,691,770 of record NC_066626.1, on the reverse strand, counting down.
GGGACATGGACCCTGGCGCAGTGCAATAACCCAAGTATGTACCCAGGGTCCCTGATGAACTTGTACTCAGGTGGCTAGATATGCTGAAGCCCATACAACCATATTTTCACATGCTACAATAATAACTTAACTTGCAATGTAAACATACCACACGGGGAATGGACTCACATGGCTTATCCTCAGAGACCCAATTTTCCCCATCCTTCATTGAGATTGCTACTAAATGCTAAGATTTCTTGAAGTAACTATAGAGAAATTATAAATAGTAGACTATGTCTATGTAACAATCTCAATAAAAAAATTATGACCACTTGGCCTTGGGAGAAAACTGCAGAGAGGAGCCACCAAGACTCTCCAGCTGGTAGGAGCAGATGCAGCCAAAGCAGGGACCTTTGGATGTGCCACTGAAAACTAAAGTATCTTTTGATTGTCTCTGCCCTGTGCTGATGGGCTGTTTGCTCCAACATTCTCCTCCCCCGCAGATTCTTCAATTCAGCTGCACTCCACATCTCATGGGCCATTCCCTTTTCCAGACACTGTCATTCCCCAGAACACAAGCACACTGTAGCACTTCTCTCCCCCACCCACGTTATGGCACTTCTAAACCAAGTGCTTTTCTTTCAACAAGCATTCATAGATATTATTTCTATTAAAGCAGACACTCCAGTCAAGATCATGGCCTCATCATTGTGTTAGGCAATGTTAATATTGAAGAGCAAGAAATCCGTTGCTCATTTAGTATAAGAGATGGCTGGAGCACAGTGAATGAGGCAGCCATTCAATATTTCTTTTTATCCTCATTCAACACGTGGCTCATGCCTTATTCACTCCAGCCCTTCCAACTTCCGCAACAAATGAGGCAAAGGGCCTGTAACACAATGCACTCCACAGCCTGGATTCATTCACTGAGCCCTGTCAGTTCCCATGCACGGAATGAAGCAAACGTCCTCTGGTGACAAAAAATAGTGTACAATCACTGCATCATAATGGCCCATAAAGACTGCAGCATAACACATAGACAGAGGTGGAGCTAAGGTTGCACAGGCAACTCTCATTCTGGCATTTCTTAACGTCTGAGTGCTTGAAACTGCAATTTCAATAATGGTCTTTTACTGGAGTCTTATATGTGCACTTGCACACGCAGGACACACAACATGCATACTTTCATTTTAAACCAGCACGTTTTTGGCCAACGTTAAAAGCAAACACTGCACTTATAAAAGCTAATGACAAAGAACCCAAGTACCTATTATAATCTGCCATGTTACTCAGAAGTCAAACAGTGAGCCCTAATCAGCGTTCTTCCTGCTAGGTTTATAGTGTAATTGACAGAATTATGGTAAGTACTATTGTGCTAAACCTCTATGTAATTTTAAATTCTCTTTGTTTAGACAACTGCTAGTTCTTGCATAGAAAGTACTGCACTTGAGGTGAATGTGTCTTTTAATTCCCTGCTTAGCTATTTGCATCAAGTGTTTTCATGTAGGTAACTGGACTGCCAGGTCTATTCTATTATAGAAAGGTTTTTATATGGTAATATGAAGTCATTCAACACTGTAGTATCTAAACACCTATGTTCGTCAAATTGTGCAATGTGACATCTGCATTTATGCAGAAGTAACCAAAAACACAAAGTTAACAATGCACTACACACTGCCAGTGTATATGTGGCATAATCTGAAAACATAATAGTAGAAAGCAAGGAAAGTAAAAGAATGCGCAATATCTCGAAACATAGGAGAATATCCAAAATAGTAACGGTAATCTATCTCCAGGATGAACACAGTGAAAATGCTGCATTCACCGCATCAGTGAAGCACCTGTACTATCTAAAGTACTACTGTTTTCCCAGGAATGCAGAGAGCTCCTTAAGCAAAGAATCTTGTTAAATCTAATGACCAGTCACCTATCCACCAGGGAGAAAGTAAGATTGCTACTAAAGAGATGGCTGTAAATAGTGTGGGATATAAGTGTACAATTCTTTGCTTCGTCTTTCTTATACATTATGTAGTTTTAGGGCACAGTGTCTAGAATTATATTCTGGGCCAAATTCAAAGATGTTTTAAAATGATTAATCTCCTATCAGTGTCCCAAATCTGAATTTAGTCTTGGTTTTTAACTCTCCACTTTTGGGGCTAGTCTATAGTGGGAAATGACATTGTGTAACAACATCCATAAATCAACACAATGTTGCAGACTCAACCTACATGTGTTTCACATTGTGTCAGTAAAAGCAGCAAAGAGTCCTATGGCACCTTATAGACTAACAGACGTATTGGAGCATGAGCTTTCACCCTCGAAAGCTCATGCTCCAATACGTCTGTTAGTCTACTAGTCTATAAGGTGCCACATGACTCTTTGCGGCTTTTACAGATCCAGACTAACACGGCTACCCCTCTGATACATTGTGTCAGCTGATCGTGAGAGTAATCACAATTAGCTGATGTAAAGAGTTAACCACGACCAGTCTACACAGGGTTAACTATGGCAGTCCTTGCCTAGACTGAGTAATAAATTTCATTTTAATACCATGTTAGTAAACTTATGTTGCTGAAACCCTATAGTGAGTTTATTACAGGTTCTCCGCTCTGCCCAATCCATATAAGTTATTAGCAGAGTGGTCCAGAGAATAAATATTCCATTTTCCAAGAAATTTTGAGGTTTCAAAATTTGTCTTCATTCTGCACTGGAAAAAAAAATCCTTAGAACGATTTTCCGAAATGGAATTGTGTCAAAAGGACATTTTTTTAATTTCAATCTCTCTCTCTCTCTCTCTGGAAGTGACCAGAGAATCCACCTTTGCCCTAAGAAACCTTCCTGTCATAAACTTTGTCAAAATAAATGCATCTTCGCAAAGTGATTCAGCTTTGATGAAACAGCATTTTCTGATGATAAATTTAGTCTAAAATGTTTCAAACAGCTCTAAAAATGGGTCTGTTACAGTCCCAACTAGAAATCTTTAGCTCAAGCTGGAGAAACTGATGCTTTTAGTTCTGGTGAACCTTTGTTCAATGCCCAGTGCAGCAACCAAGATGATGGCCACACAATATCATATGGTATAATTTCCCAGAGTTCCCATGATCTTAGTAGAACATGCTTCTGCAATCTTGGAAATTAAAACTTTTTCCCACTTACAATGTGTTTTTTTTTCTATAACAAAGCATTCCCCATGTTGCTAAAGGAATATTAGAAGTTATTTTATGTTTATTTCTTTCTCTAGCATCACCAATGATTATTATTATTATTTAACATTTATATCACAGTAGCCCTAAAGGCCTTTTAAGGGCAGTCGGTCTCAAGGTCAGCAAACTTTATTTCAATATCTAGCCCCTTAAAAAGAAGGTGTGAGCAGACCAAGACGAGAATAAGGCCAAGTGCCAGAGTAGGTGACTATCTCCTGAGCATTAAAAAAGATTCTTTTCAGCATAATGGAGGGGAGCCTACAGCCAGAAGAGACTTATAGGGAAGTTCCTGGGGAAGAACCCAAACCGTGGAGGGCTGGGGAAACCTGCTAGCACTAAAGCACATCTTCAAGAAGTAGGGCTATTATGACCCTAAGAAGAAGGTGGAAAAGCCTCCTGGAATTGAAAAACACTTTTTCAAGGGAGAAAGCATTTGACCCCAGAATGGGGTAAAGGAAGAGATCCTCAGAGATATCTGGTGTCCCTAGTGGGACGAATTCAAGCTAATCAGTGCTACAGAATAAGCTTGAAGAGCAGAATGTGTGTGTGTGTGTAAACCACTCTAATAGTATTGCTCCTCCATATAAGCAATTCCTATAAATGTCACATGAGTGCAATGTGGTTGTGAATGAGGGTCCATGTGATGAGGTGGTGGTCCATAAGACACTCTCTTGAATTGAATGTTGGACATCTTACGGAAAAGACTGAACTCCTATGGGAAATCATAGTTCGTATATTCAACTAGATATTTATTTTTAGTTTCTTGATCCTGGAAGAGTAGATTAGAAAAAAAGATAATAAATATAGAACATATAAATCATATGTTCAATAGTGGACCTCAACAGCTCAAGGCCTAGCTCTTTCATAATGCAGGAGGCATGCTTAGAACTTTCAGGCATCAAATCCCAACATTTTATTCAACACAGAAATGTACAGATTTTTTTTTCCTTTGAATTTATTGTGCATAGGACAGCCTTAATTAGGTGAAACAGCTGGTTTTAAACGATCTACAGCTCCTTACTAATTTATGTCTGGTTGATAAGTTACCTAAATTAAATATCTTTAAAATGCTTGGCATTAATAAGATGTTTTCTGTGTTTCCAATATGTGTTATATGCATAACAACTAATTATTTTAACAATGAGATTTAACAATGCAGTGCACTACCATATTGAAAGTACTAGCTCTGCATCTCTCTGTCCATCTAGCAGAGGAACTTGTGGAGATGATTCAAACTATAAATTATGATGTTTTATGAACCTAACAAAAACCTCAGATCCAGATCCTCACTTGGTGTAAATTGGGATAGCTTCCGTGAAACTGTGCTGATTTACAGCTGAGAATGTGTTCCTTAGACTTCATGTGACAGCTAGTGCATAATTGCATCTAAACAAATCTAGCATGACTTTGGAAAGCAAAATAGCTATAACTTGTAAGTAAACCCTCCTACACTGTTTGAGATAACACTCAAGCTTTTGTAAAAAATAAATAAAATAGCTAGACAAGAGTTAAGAAAGGGAAACAAATAGACAATAAGCCTTAGAGAGAGAAAGGACATAAATGGGAAGAGACTTAACAATCTGTTATACAAATTAAAGTCAGAAAAATACAGACCACTGGGTTCTGGTCACAACACACACCAACAAACCATTCTAACTCCATCTCAGTTTATGGGGTCAGAAAAACTGTAACTGAATTTTCCTGCTGACTCACTGACGCTTATCAGTTGTTCTTCTATATACTGCATATTATGTTTATATATTGTACATACACTTATACCCCCTCACCCAAAAATGTCATCTCTCTCTACTGGTCTAATCAGGCTCTCCTTTAATAAGACAAAATCCCCACTCACACACATTACATTAGCAAACTCTTGCAATTTATTTTTAAAGTAAATTATCAAAGTGAGGGGGAAATAGTCTGTGTTCAATAATGTTAACATTTAAATGAGTCACAGGGGCTTTGGGGTTCACAACTCATGCCTTTACTGTTGCTATTGTTTGGCTGGAGACAACTTCTCCAAAGATAAGTTAATAGGACATCATGGCACTGGTTACAATCGGACAACTCTTTTTTTGAAACAAACTCCTCTGAAGTTTCCTCTCTCATGGGGTCTCCTTTCTAAAATACATCCTGTCAGACAGAAGGGTGAGTAACTTGGATTGTTGCTTGTCATGAGCACAGATAATTCTAAGTTATGAAAATGATTGTTTTTTAGTTATGAATTCTCTAGAAATGTCTCCCTTCCCTTCTCTCATATTTTACTTTTTCCAGGGACTATCTAGTTGTTGATGTGCATGATAGGGCAAGGTCTTGCTCCTGCTCTGTCTACACAAACTGTTTGGAGTCCTTCAGTTGTCAAACGCCACCACATAGTTTAGTTACATTGTCTCTTCCCCACCATCTCTACTGGCCATATATCACATCATTTACACTATTAATGTCTCCTCAGCCCTTTGCCAAGACAAGGACAGAGCACTCTCCATCCAGAGATGCTCCTTGGTTCTGGTTCTACTAGCCTCTCTTTCTCTCTCCCCGTCCCCCCGGCCCCAGCACTTCCTTCCTGTGTTGTCTTCTACCCTCTGTGCTAATGAGCTAATTAGGTCTATAGTCCCTCCCAGCCCATTCTAATCTGCTAATTAGACCGAGTCAGGGGATTGGTGATTTCGTGATCAGAGTGCTGACTCAGCGGTTGGTTCCCAGTACTCTGTCACAATGTGATTCTTTGTTGTTGATTGTTATTGGTTTCATTGTCCTTTCCGTGTGTCACACTTACAGAGCTTTGGATCAAAGAACCAAATAAATGAAATTCAATAAACCAAGATTGTGAGCTCTCTGGATTAGGATTTTCCTTTAATTATATGGCCTGGTTTTCACCAGAAAATTTGGCAATATGAGAATATAACCTCAAGGAGTTGTTTTAACTAACATAATGTTAAACAAGCCTGTACAGTCAGTGAAGATGGTGAAAATTACCACATTCAGCATCATGTTACCTAGTCCTGGTTAACCCTATGGTTCCTGTGCAAGATGCCCACTACTACATGGTACAATGCTAAAAAGGTTGGTCCCTGTCTGCAGTGACTGCTAAAATGTATTGAATGTGCTGTTAGTTAGCATGGATAAGGTCATGCCTCCTCCCTCCTCCCCCTCCCCAAAGGGACCCTGATCCTTGGCTGAACACTCCAGGTGCTACCCTCCATAGTAAAAATAATAACGAAGAGCCATATGTGAGAAAAGGAAATAAACGCATGCGCCGTGACTAGCCTTGGCTTAGCTTTAGCCAAGCATCTGAAAGCTTTATTAACTTGCTAGCTTACAATATCCCATCCCATTTTGCATTACCGCAATGTGACAATCTATAATCTGAATCCCTGCATTCCCTTCTTTCCAGGCCCTCATGAATCGTAACAACATTGATCCAAGCTAACTTCCTGGCTGCGACTCTGTGGGACTTCAATCCAGACCAGAGTTCCTTAGGCACACCGCTTGTTTTAATTTCTCATTAGTGCCCTGCTATAGACTAAGGTATGTGCTTAAAGGCTAATTGGATGTATTTGTCTAAACTTCCAGAGAGAGAAGAGGAGAGGGAAAGGAAAGAGAAATTGAGATGAAATGGCTGTAATGACTAATAGGGACTGCATATTATTAGGCTGTCTCTGGGATGTCAAGGTCAAACTCAGTGAAAATGCTCACTAATCTTTGTTGAAGTGAGGAAGCAAAACATCAGTCAAGTTCTCAGAACTTCCAAATAGTCAAAACTAATGTAGAGAGCCCAATGAGGAGTTGGAATTAAAATGTGCACATTCTGTGAAGTGCAATAAAGGTGGCTGAGACTGTTGTATAACGGTATAAACATTATTTAATAAGTAGCCTGCTTGTAGTAGCAATTAGTCTCCCTGGAGAGTTGTGTAATTTGTCCCTTCTCTTGACTCAAGCAATATGCCTGCACCAACATCCTCTTTACAAAGAGCTTCACGGATTATGTACAACCAATTGCAATTTGGCCTGATTGGCTACACTCATTCAAGAGTAAATTGCGGTGCACGGGTTGGCTGCTCTTTGCCACTGAACTACTGATGGGTTAAATAAATCAGGGAGGAAATTAATGTATTAAAAGTGTCACCAAACAACAACATATTTACACATTTCTTTGAAATATTAGTCAAACATGCATCATGTTCTTAAGATGTAGATATGATACCTTGTCTAAACTGTCATGAGTCACAATGTAATTACATGGTAATCAAATGGAAATTAATTTATATAATATTCATTTGAAATAAAGAAAAATTAGGCATGTTATAGCCTGGAAAGTTAACAGGCACATCAGAACAAGGACTGGAAATTAAGACACAGAAAAAAATAAGAAAAAATAAATGTTACGATCAATGGTTAAGCAAACTGGTCTAAGCTTTAGGGAAATGCTCAGAGGGCCTAAACTAACCAATAATTTTTCTTAATGTCTTTCTGAGACAATGTCTCATGATTTTCCAAGGTGATTTTAATCCCTTTCTTCCATTCTTTCCAGAAGGTGCATTTTAGAAGATGCATTTGTAACAGTTTCCAAGACATAATTGAATGGTATAAAGAAAAAGTCTATCAGATGGACCATGTCTTCATATATATGTGTACTGACTCCTAAGAGTAGGACCTCCATTCTGTTTGAGACCTCTGGACACAACTGCAATAACTGATTTGAAGAGGATGCCCAGAATGGATGCTATAGTATAGTCAACACCAGTGAAGCTCACAACTTAATTGAAAACAACTGACTGTCAATGCTGAGCACAGTTCCAGAACCGGGGAACAAACGGACATGCATGGAGCATTGTCTGTTCTACTTTCTTTCAAGCTGGCTGAGATCTCATTTTCTATGTCCCAAGAGTATGTCTAAGGATGAAATGGTCCTTGTATCTGACAAACAAATGCCCCAGTGTAATGTATTTGAATATACAGATACTTAATTGTAGAAATGTGACAAATTAAACAGTATATTTTTATGTGTCCTTATAGTGCTTTAGCTTTCCTTGGAAACAACTGAAATCCATTTAATGCATTTTGCTTAAAAACCCATTTCCCTTGGTAATCAAGGTGTTACCACGATATGAATAATACATCAAATATGGCAAAGGTCATAATTTCCTGCAGGGATATTGGCTGAATTTCCAGACAGAGAGACAGTGCGGTCCCATGAATGGGGCGCAGAACTGGGAATGAGGAAACAAACATTCTATTCCTGGCTCTGCCATCAACTTGAGCATGGGCAGGTCACGTAAACTCTGTAATACAGTTTGCCCATTCTCAGAATAGGGATATTTGCAATCATCACTTGCATTTTTTTTCCATCTGAAAGGCCAAATTATAAATGTCTAATAATGTATCAGGGAGGATATCTATGCATTTTTATGTATGTCGACTGATGGGCCTTCTGGGACTGGAGTTTTGCCAAGGTTTAGTGCTTTTATTGCTTCGGTGATTTCTCTCCCTGTAATTTCCTTTTCTAATTTATTAGTTAACTCGGGGTCAAACTTTGCCGACAGGCAGAACCCTATGTCTGGAGCAGCACAGACCTGAACCGTCCTAGGAAGAATTCTGAGAGAATGACAAAGATGATTTTTTTTGTTGACAATCACTATTTGATAAGGAAAAAGGGGGAGGAGGGAGAGAGAATCAATATTTGCCAAATGGAAAAGCTACAAAATCAGGAGGGATTCCCCCCTTCCAAAAGAAAAACCCAACTTCCAAAACTATAAAAGCTTTTTAATGACAACAGAGAGTAAACACCAAAAATTAAAAAAAAAATTCTTGACAGTGAAGAAAATTAAGATGCTATACATGGTGAATTATTCCATTTACAGCTCCCTTTTAAAAAGTCGCATTAATTAATGGCTGTAGTTATTCTCATTCATATTCACAAGACAGGCCCTATTTATTTTGCAAAGAAAATGTTGAACTGGGCTAGCCTACTGAGGTCTTCCTAACTCATATTCTGCAGTTGTCTTGGGAGATGGCAACGTAGTGATATTTAATACATATCCTGTGTACAGCAACTTTGATGAAAATGGGAATAAAATTATACAATGATTGCATTAATTATACATTTCTGTTTGATGGCCCTTCATACTTTTCAGAATGGCTGAGTCACCTGAAGAGAACTGCTCTGAAAAGCTATGTCTTTAGCATCATGGATGGTACACCTTGGACACTGCAAACACGAGGCACAATAAAAGAAGTCCTAATATTTTACCTGAAAAGAAAAGCTGCAACATATGTCTCCCCCAGTGATTATACGTATTTCTGTTCTTGTGTGTGTGCTACACTACCAGAAGAAGGATGTTTTTAGAAGTTATGCCTGGGATGTGGAAGAACTGCATTCAACTCCTGGCTCTGCCATAGACTCCCTGCATGGCCATGGGAAAGTCACATAGGCACTTTTGAAAACTGCAGCCTAAGTAATTTAGGCACCTAATTCCTTCTCTCTTGGATTTTGATGCGTAAATCATTTGTGTACTTTTGAAGATCTTACCCTTAACCTCTCTCCCCTCAGTAACCCTTCTACAAAATGGGGATACTAAACCTTCCTTTTTGCCACCTTTTGTCCATCCTGCTTATTTAGATTGTGAGCTCCCTGGAGCAGAGATTGTCTCTGGCTATTTGTGTAACACAAAGGGGCCCTGACCCCTGTTAGGGCTCCTTGAATAACGACAGTAGAGTGTTTTTTGTGTAATCTTTTCATCTATCATTATTGCAACTCAAAGTGAAGTTATAAAAGGAAGCAAGTGGATTTTTCTCCATATTACAAGAAAAATACGTATTCGAGGCTCCTCATCCTATTCATATGTGGGTTTGTATTTATGCAGTCCAAACATCAAAAGGCTTAGACAAAAAATGAAAAAAATAAAATAAAACCTGTAAGTAATGTATCTTCTGATGGATTTGATAAATACCATTCAACATATATAGAGCTGGAACAACGTATTCATAAATAATCTATTCTTCAATTGATGGAAAATATTTGTTGAATAAATTTGTAATGCTCTGGCAGTGTCACCTGAATCACCCTGTTAGCAAGTGTGGGAGAGGTTTGAATGAGTTTGGCTAGTGCCCTGAGGCAAGTAACATATTATCCTATCTGATTTAATAGTTCTGGGAGTGGTTCTGTGGAGACACAGGGCCGGCGCTTCCACTGGGCGACCCAAGACGGTCACCTAGGGCAGCAGGATTTGGGGGGGCGGCATTTTGCTGCCCTTGGTGGAAATTCGGCAGCAGGGGGTCCTTCCACTCCAGGTCTTTGGAGGAAATTCAGCGGCGAGTCCTTCACTGGCTCCGGGATCCGCCGCCAAAGTGCCCCGAAGACATGGAGCAGAAGGACCCACACCACCGAATGCTCACAGGAGCCCTGCCGCCCAGAGCGACAAAAACCATGGCGCTGCTCCTGTGGAGACACAGCTTCTAGGCTGTGCATAGAAATATAGGAACTGCCATACTGGATCATACAAGGTCCATCTGGTCCAGTTCTATATCCCTGACAGCAGCAGTAGCAGATGCTTCAGAGGAAGGTATAAGATCCCTGTCGTAGGCAGCTGTGGGATATTCTGCCCCTCACACAGATCTCATCCTCCCCTCTCATACTTAGAGGATGGCCTACATTCTGAAGCAGTCACACCTGTCTTTATTGTTGCTCTCTCTGTTAACAAAGCTAAACTCTGGGAGGTAGGTTTGTCTGGACTCTATATTGTGTACAGACTGTGTCTGCAGAGCAGGTTGGGAAAAGTGACTTCTCTGAAACTCTTCATGAATATTATTGCCTAGATCTAGCCTGGAAAAGGACTGGCTTTTCTTGTGAAACGTCCAATGTTTCCAGCAGGAAAAAAAACAAGAGAATAACTTTTGTTGTGCTACTCAAGTACTTCCAACCCCAGCCTGGATGAAAGCAGGTGGGCAGGTGGGCACAAAAATGAAAAAAAAATAATAGGAGAAGAAATTAAATGAATTACTTCTCACTTCAGAGAGTTGCCCCTCTCGCTTCATGGTTGGATCCCTGCCTCACTACTCTCAGCATTTGGATGGACAATTCACATACAGATGGGTAGAGCCTTGCCCATTCAGTACCAAAAACACCCCTTGAGGGTAGAAATGAGCTGGTGCATAGGGGTAAGCAGTCTGCTGCTGGCCAAGGGCGGTAGTCGATTACTTCCCCACTGGTGCAAGGAAAGACATGATGACAGAATTATGATTCTCACAATCACACCTTATTCCCAGACCATTCTTAGTGCTGCCCAGCTCCATGCCACCCTTTGCACGGGGCAAATTGCAAAGTTGCCCTCTATCCCTACAGCAGCAAAGCTCCTTGCATACAGTTATGACACCATGGACCGCTATTCAGTTAACTAACTCAGGATACATCCAGGCGGGAGCCAGAAGGTGTACTTGAGGAGACATACCCACGCTAGCTCGGACGCAGATGGGGTGCTCAGAAGAGAAACGTAGCTGCCGCACAGCGAGCGGCGGGTTGGGCTAGCCTCCCAAGTACGTGCCTAGGGTTTTGGATGGGATCATACCAGGGGCGGCAAGCCCCTCCAACTGCTTGCGCCGCCATCGCTAAGCTTCTATTTTTAGCTCACTACCTTGATCCAAGCTAGCACGGCTAGGAGTACTCGAGCTGGAATTTACATCTCCAGCTCCAATGTGGATGTACTCCCAGAGGATGGGGCCATCTAATTTGCCGTAAGAGTTACTATTGACACTAATGCTGTCCCGGTCCCATTTTGTTGGTTTTCTTCTTTAATAGTGTCAATGCATCAGGGAAGGAACCAATGCCCATCTACTTTTCCTTCTTATCACTGATAAAGCAGAGGACGTGGGGTGGTTAGGGATTAATCTGTCCTGATTTTCCACCGTTTGCTTTTCCACTCCATGTGCATCTAATTTTAAGCATAAACAGGCTTGTTGCAATAGCAAGACGCCACCTCTTGGCTTTCAGGCCATTCCCCCACTCATGGAGTGCTGGAGTCCCCAAGGAGGGAAGCTGGCTGATCATGAAGATTAGAACCATGGCTTGTATGACATTAGCAACTCTGCCCTGCTCTGCTTAGCTGTTCTCTCCCTCTCTGCCAGTGACTGACGGCTGATAGAGCAGCAAGCTCGCTGAGCAGCAGCACAAAGCTCATTAGTATCAGAACACCACAAGGAAGAGAGCATCACTACAGTACATGAGTAGGGGCCATTGAGTATCCACAAGTCCACTAGGGAGAAGCCATCGGGAGAGGACGGAAAAAATCGAGAAGCCCACACACGGCACGTATGAGGAGAACGTATATGGGAATATTTGTAAGTAAAGGGAGATGATGGGCTGCTACTGGCAGTATATACCGAATACAGACAAGGGGGGAGAGAATGGGGAGGAAAAGATCACAAGGCAGTGAATGGGGGGTGGGGAATGTTGTGAGAGCATGGGGATTATAGCAGGAGGATGAACAGAGCTCATACTTCCAGAAACATACCAGACAGGCATGCTTTTTCCTCACATAAGGCCCCAATCCTGTGATGGATGGACTCTGCACCACGCAAAGCCCCATTAACTTTAATCAGGCACAGCAATGCACCGTCATATTTCATATTGCAGAGTCAGGGCCAAAATATTTTGTTAAGAAGTCATAAAATCCTTTGCAATCCAAGGAAATGTCAACTAGCACTCTCACATTTTTCTGGAAGAGAGTTCTTAACCTCTACATATTTTTATTTTGTTATTTTCCCCTTCACAACTCCCCAAAGCCTCTTCACTCCAGCTAGCTATGGGCCAAAGGAAAAGTATTTTCACTAGTTACCAAAACAAGATTTATCTTAATTTTGCTTCACATGCCCAAAACAGTTTTCATCGATGACACTTGATGGAAGAAGCTTTAATGGACTATAAATTCTCCCATCTCTGTTATGCTTGCTTCAGGCGTCAGTTAAATATGGCAAAGAAGAAATTATTTGTATTTAAGTAAATTATTCGTCTATGCGTAAAGCTACTGAATGTGAGAGATCAGATCCAGTTCAATTAGTGCATCTATGACAGTAATGAGAAAAATATTCTACCATGACCTATTGTAAATCTAAGAGAAAAGACTTCAGCAGGGAGCTAGCAATTCCAATGCTAATTGTACGTAATTAAACAATGGAACAGCAGCATATACAATAATTTCAATGAAGCTCGATGATATTCAAATGTATACTTTTTTATTACAACATCTGTGCATTTTCCTATATCAGCTGTAGTTTTTAGGGATGGATGAACAGCTTTAGATAAAATAAGAACTGACCTGCACTTTCACTTATTACTTGAACCAGATTTGAATTAACTTTGTTTCTCTCAATTTTCAACAACTCAAGGAAACAGATGTGTCAAATACTAAGAGAAAGTCTGCTCTGTTCATACTATATTTCTCGTGGATGTTATCTGAGGAGATTGTGCCTTGGTTTTACAAAATCATTTATAGGTTCTTAGATTTTAAGGTCAGGAGGGAACTTCTAGTTCATCCTCCTTCATAACTCAGGCCACAGCGTTTCTCCAAGGGTATGCCTACACAGGGTGCTTCCCAGGATCAATAATAGATAGACATGCTGTTGGTCTGCTCGAGATAGCACATTAAAAATAACAGTCTGGCCATGGTAGCGCTGGTGGTTGGCTTGAGCTAGCCACTCAAGTCCAAACCTGCTCAACCCTCCGGGTACACACGCGGGTAACCAGCTCAAACCATTGTACCATGCTGCTATTTGTAGTATGTTAGCTTGAGGGGAGTTTCTGGGTCTGTTTACTCATGCTGGGAAGCATGCTCTCAGTTGCAGTGCAGACATACCCTAAGTGATTCCTGTACTAAGCTTGATAACTTCCAGTTGTACTAGAGCAAAGAGGTGTCAAAGCCTCACCACTGGGAGTGTTGGATGAAAAGGCAATCACAGACCTTGTTAAGGCGAACGGATGTGCTAAAACACTCTGTGCCCAACAGTAGGAGCAGCTGATATCCTATAACAGTACAAAAAGTATTACCAGAGATCTTGCAGCCAGAGCAGGAGTAAGGAGCTGACAAAGTTTTTCTAGCCTTAAGACTCAGGGACTAAAACAAAGCTATGTGACAAGCAGTAGGGAATTTGAGCATGGTTTGGTCCCATGACTGAAATAGTCTGCATTTGGTGGCCAGTCCGTGTGAGCCCTTGGAGAGAGGCAGCGGTTCAGAATAGCTGCTGTCTGAGATAGTGCAGTGAGGATCTTTATCTGAGATTCCTGCCAAAGGGGGCTGCCTCCAGGGGGCTTGTTCCTACCACCATTAAGAGTGTCATGGTTCATGGGTGAACTGAGTCTTTTAGTCCCCTTCAAGTGCACCTTTGGTGGCAGGCTTGGCTTCCTGCATCTCACTCTGGGTGTAACTATGCAGTTCAACCACTCTGGGACTGGACCACCAGTATCCCAGTTCTCCAAGCGTGTTAACACAACAGGCCCAAATTGGGTTTGGCAACTCCCAACCCATTTTTCCCAGGGATGTGTGATGAGCCAGGTGGTTAAAGTGACACAAAAACAGCTTCTTCAGAACAAAGCATTCTTGATTATTCACCCAAAGGCACAAAGCACAGAGCAAAGGACAAAAACAATTAAAGGCTATACACAAATTTTACTTTACTTAACCCTTGGATCTTTCCTGGCAAGCTTTGGTATGTTTCAGCTAGGTCAGTTACCTCCATGCCTGGGCTGTGAGAAGCAGCCTGTCCCTCACACTGTTTCTGGGTCTCTTGATCTTTCTTTGTTTCCTTAACAGCCTATCAGCTCTCACTGACTCTGACTCTTGTCTGATCCAAACGGTGAATATGTCTGAACCACTTGGAAATAGTGCCCACGAGATGATTAAATTTAACATCCTTGTGGAGGGGAAAACACCAAAGAAACCCACCACAATAGCATATAACTTCCGAAAGGGGAACTACACAAAAATGAGGAAGCTAGTTCAATGGAAATTAAATGGAACAGTCACAAGAGTGAAATGCCTGCAAGCTGCATGGAAACTTTTTTAAAACACTATAATAGAGGTTCAAATTAATTGAGGTCAAATCTTACAGAGGAAAACACAAAGGAGCAAAACTCTGCCAAGTCAAGTATAATTAGGCAGGCCAAAGAGGAATCTGAAGAGCAACTAGAAAAGATTCAAAAGCTAACAGAAAAAAAAAATAAGTTCATCAAGCACGAAGCCTGCCAAACAATCACTGGAGCAACTGGACAACTGAGTGCTAAAGGAGCACTCAGGGAAGACAAGGTCATTGTGCAGAAGCTAAATGAATTCTTTGCTTCGATCTTCACTATGAGAGAGATTCCCACACCAAGGCCATTTTTTTTTAGGTGAGAAATCTGAGGTCCCACAGCGAGGAGGCAAGAGAGGAGGTTTTGAAATATACTGATAAATTTAACAGTATTAAGGTCACCAGCACCAGATGGTATTCACCCAAGAGTTCTGAAAAAACTCATATATGAAACTGCAGAGCTACTAAAGGTAGTATATAAATCTAAATCAATTCTATACCAGATGACTGGAGGAAAGCTAATGTGATGCCTATTTTTAAAAAAAGGCTGCGGAGGTGATCCTGGCAATTACAGGCCACTAAGTCTAACTTCAGTTCCAAACAAATTGATTGAAAATATAGTAAAGAACAGAACTATCACACACACAGTGAGTATGATTTGTTAGTTAAGAGTCAATATGGCTTTTGTAAATGGAAATCATGCCTCACCAATCTATTAGAATTCTTTGAGGGCATCAACAAACATGTGATCCAATGGATGTAGTATACATGGATTTTCCAAAAGCATTTGACAAGGTCCTTCACCAACAGCTTTTAAGCATAGTAAGCTGTCATGGGATAAGAGGAAAGTGCTATCATGGATCAGTAACTGGTTAAATACAGGAAAAAAGGGTAGGAATATATGGAAATTTTTAAAAATGGAGTGAGGTAATAGTGGTGTCCCTCAGGGCTATGTATGTACAGGGACCAGCTCTGTTTAACATACTTATAAACGATCTGGAAAAGGGCATAAACTGACAGTTGGCAAAAACTGCAGATGATACAAAATTATTCAAGATAGTTAAGTGCAAAGCTGACTGTGAAAACTTACAAAAGGATCACACAAAACTAGGTGACTGGCCAACAAAATGGCAGATGAAATTCAATGTTGATAAATACAAAGTAATGCACCCTGGGTAACATAATCCCAACTACACATACAAAATGATGGGCTCTAAATTAGCTGTTTCCACACAAGAAAGAGATTTTGGAATCTTTGTGGATAGTTCTCAGAAAATATCCATTCAATGTGCATCCGCAGTTAAAAAAGCTAATTTAACATTAGGAACCATTAGGGAAAAATGGATAATAAGATATTAAATATCATAATGCCACTGCATAAATCCATGGTAAAACCACACCTTGAATACTGCACACAGCTCTGGTCACCCTATCTCAAAAAAGATATATTAGAAGTGGAAAAGATGCAGAGACAGGCAACAAAAATGATTAAGGGTATAGAACAGCTTCTATATGAAGATAGATTAAAAAGACTGGGACTATTCATGTGGAAAAGAGACTACAAGAGGAGATATGATACAGGTCTATATAATTATGTGGATAAAGTGAATAAGGAAGTGTTATTTACCCCTTTACATAACACAAGAACCAGGGGTCACCCAATGGATTTAATAGGCAGCAGGTTTAAAACTAACAAAAGGAAGCACTTCTTCACACAACACATAATCAACCTGTGGAACTCACTGCTAGGGGATGTTATGAAGGCCAAAACTCAATTAAAAAAAGAATTAGATAAGTTCATGGAGGATGACTCCATCAGTGGCCAATATGGCCAGGGATGCAAACCCATGCTCTGGGTGTCCCTAATTCTCTCATTGCCAGATGCTGGGACTGGAGGACAGGAGATGAGTCATTTGATAGTATTCTGTTGTGTTCATTCCCTTTGAAGCACCTGGCATTGGCCACTTTCGGAAGACAGGACACTGGGCTAGATGGACTACTAGCCTGACCCAGTATTACCACTCTTACGTTGTTCTCCATGGGCAGCCTTTGGCCACTCACTCAATCCCCACCCTTTTCTAAACCCAGGATCCTCTATTGTTTAGTATTTTCCTTGTGATCCTAGGTGAAATCTCAGGAAGAGTAAACCAGTCTTAGCCTGGTTGGAGCTAGGTAAGGGATATTCCCCAGAAAACAGTTTCACCATCGTTTCCTCTAGGACTGCTATCTGTGTTATTGTTTTACCTTTCCTATTTGGTTCCTTTAACAGCACCTTTTGATCTATCCCCATAGCAAGTAACCATCATAAACACACAGAAGCAAGAGAGAGTTCCCTGTTTGTCACACAGGGAAACAGAACACGTTTGATTAAATAAACGAACAAATGACACTAAGAAAACACCTGACTCCATGTCATTGATTTTTTGCCCAAACAGACGCCACCCTGCAAAGCCCCGAATTTAGATATCCACTCAGCCAAGAGGGCAACAATGTTTTTTAGAAAGACATTCAATTTTGATGTAAAGGCTTCAAGTGACCGGGAATCCACCATAACCCTTGGAAAACTGTTCCAGTGGTTAATTACCCTCACTATTAAAAACATATGCCTTCCTTCTAGAACTACGGGGGGTTCACATCCAGGGTAGTATTGTCCTCTGAGTGGTCAAAAGGATTCTAGCTCTAGGAACTGATGAACTGCTTTCAAGGTGAGAACTGAGTGGCTGCAGAATTAGAATGCAAAAATCATCCTAGTGTACTTTATTTACAATATGCAGAATTCCTGCACAATATAGTTTTGTGAAGTGCCAGATAGTAAATACAAAATAAAATACACAACTTAAACTCATTTATTCATGAGCTGCAGTAAATCTCTCTCGTTGTTAGCCAACATGCACACACAACTCTGACTCAGCCCTGCTCAAATATTTTTGCCTCAATATTATTAATAATTTACAGCAGAAATGCTAAATCATTTCACCACCTGATGGCTAATGAGTGGGCTTTGTCGAATCACTTAGTGAATGTAGTTCAGTTCATAATGCCTCAGCAACCACCACCGCAATTGTCACTGACTGGCCCCCTTACTGACAGTCTCAGTAAAAAGGACTGAATTGGCCTTTCAGGCGATTGATTAAATGGCTTAGAGACTTGCACTGCCACTATTATACTTCTTCTTTACATGAACTGAGGCTTTCACTTTCCAGCACAACCTATATAGATTAGGATTTTCAAAGAAGCCTCAAGGAGTTAGGTGCCTAAATGCAACTGAAATTCAGCTTGGTGCCCAAATCCCCTATGGCTTCTTGACAATCCCAGCCTTAGCACCTGCCACAGGCGCTCAGTTCACAGCCTTTTGTGAAATCAAGAAAGGCTGTATTACAGAACTGAGAACAGAAAATTAAGCCCACATTATGATTCCTATCCTATTACTTTTCACGTCTGCATCATTCTGAGCTTGAGAAGTTCAAGGCTGTGAGAAGATATGTGTCGGAGGGGAGGATTTTAAAAGCATAAGGCACAATTTTTCCTGTTAAAAAACAACCACCACCACCACCACCAAACATATATAATGGGTGGCTGGTCATTTTCCCTTCTTTTCTCAGTCCCAAACAAAGTTCGCATTTTATTCCATCTTCTGGGCTGCTCCCAGGAAGAAGAAGAGGGGAGAAGAAGGGAAAGAAGTTTTGATGCTTTAAAATAATAGGGAATGAATCTGAAATCTTAAGAGTGGCTGTTTCACTAGCACTGTACTATTGTTCCCAACAGTGTGGACTTGTAACATTCTAATCACTTCTCATTCAACTCAATCAGACCAGGAAACTGGTCATTTGCTCAATGGAAAGTAAGCCCCAAATTGGCTCCCACCACCAATAAAAGGAGGTGATGAAAGACAATACTTGTTGAGGATTATTTAATAAATCTTGTCTAAACATGAACCGTGAGAGAAAAATCAAAGATTGCTTTAATGTCCTGGCCTTGCAGCATCATGCTTCTCACGTTATTGATGAGTGGCTATTGCAGCTCATATTTTGTGTGAATTTGCATATTTTGATTTTTACAAAAACATACGTTGAAAGTTCTTCAAAATCCAAGGTTTACTGTTAAAGTCAAACATTTCACAATGGAAAGAGGGAAAAGATTAGACCGACTCCCCTCGCTTCCATGTTGCCACTCCTGCCTATCTGAACAAAATACCTTAAAAGCCTGAAGCTATTTCTCATTTTGAAGAGTCCTCAAAAACCTTCTGTAACCTAAAGATATTTGTTCTTAATAAAAAGCCCATAAAGTGCTGTAGATCCTGTAACGGAGGATTATTTTTCTCAGTACAATGATACAGTGATGAAATGCAGCATCGAGACTATCGCACAGAACTTTTACTGAATAAAACTGGAAAGCTCGTTCATAATATTATCCTTAGCGTTATATCATCTTTTGGTATATTAGTTATATGTTTATCTTCTTAGTAACCCACTCTTCTCAATGTACAGTGCAGACTGTTCACTACAAGCATAAAGTCAGTTTTAGCCTCTATTTGTTCTGTTTACAACAGCCTACCTTTTTTATTTTTATCTATCAATAGTAGTAAAGACTCCCAGCAAGCCATAAAACATTTCTGGCATTCATGACTTTTAGAGCCAGAGTTTCAAAGAACTGCTGAAGGCTATGTTGATTAAGCCCAGAGACTTATTTCTATAAATCCATAGCTTAAATTAAAAAAAAAAAAAAAAAGTGCTTTGCTGTCCCAGAGCTCAGCCAAACTGTTACTGAACTAGAAACCGATCAGAGCAATTTGTGATGTTAAGCTTTACTCAAATGAACTCTCTGCAGCAATGATCAGACACAGCATGAGAAGCAAAGGAGGCTTTTAGATCAATTATAAATAAACAAAAACAGAGGCAAGTATTAAGCATGGATGATGGTATATTACACAATAGTTAAACAATGCTTTAAAAAAACTCATCGCTTAAAACAAAAAGCCATTTTATTGTGTCAGTAGCCTACAGTGGCGGTCTGAGATGTTTCTTGAGTAAAAGAGATCTGTTTCAGAAAACAATGAAAGGGTTTATTGGAAACTAATCTTTTCATAAAATGAGAGGGTTAGTGTGTCCTTACTTCGTTTCTGGTAGACTCATGCTAACATGACACAACAGGAATCATTGTTCTGGCAAATTAGTATCAAATGGGTACCGTCTGCAGCTGATTTGATACAAATTTGCATCAATTGTAAATTCACAGCTAGCTGCAGTATTACATTTTCACTGAACAATAAAAAAAAAATGTTTAAGGAGCTGCCAGTTGTGGGCTCTTCACGTGTGACACTAATAGTTACAGGCGGTGGTCATTGTAAAATTGTCAGTGGCTTCATCTACCAAAACTTCAGCCCTTATTAGACATAAAAATATGTTGTGTCGTTTTCCTGCAGAGGCCAGATTTACAGCTCGTATTTAGAACATGGCAGAGTGGTAAAGGTTTCAAAGAACAATGATAACATTAAAGAACAACGCTCCTGCAAAATGAAAAGCAGGATTATTTTTTTCCCCAAAGTATGAAGCCATGTTTGGAAAAAGGTAAAATTTTATAGGATGAGCTAAGATAAAGAAGCCTAAAAAACATGATTTCTTTTGAAAGTGATATGGCAGAGTGTGTGTGTGAACTCTATTCCAAATCATTTAATTAAATAGGAATTTCATAACTTCTGGCTGCAGGTTTAGCTGGCTCTGATGTGTTGTATGTGTGGTGCCCACAGGTTACCTTATTTGAAATGGTTTCGGTGACTGGTCTTTTCATATTTATATTGTCAGGCAGATCAAATTTAGGGCATGAGCCTAGGAGGTGATGAGCACCTATAACCTCCACTGAAATTAGGTGCTCAGCTCCTTTTAGGATTAGGCCGTAGGAGCAGCAGCCTTTTAAAAACTTTTCCCCTCAACAAGAGATAGGGCTTTATGGCATGAATTGCTCCCAACCTGTTTATACCACTGTCAAACTCTTTACAAAAAAAAAGTGTAATTTTAGGTTTTAACAGTGCAAAATAGCACAAAAACAATAGCAGTGAATCTACAGTAGGAACTCCAGGCAGTAATTCGGATGTATTCACAAACATTTTTTAAAGCAAGTGTGACTATTTTTGCTATAAAAATCTAGCCAGAACAAAAAGTTATAAGCCAACCTCTATCTAATTTTCCATGCAAGTAGGTTATCCCTTAGCTGTCTACTTCATGTTTTTTTTTGTACATTCACCTAAAGCAGCTGTTAGTGGTTACTCATAGAGACAGGACCTTAGATTAGACAGACCATGGGTCCGACCTAGTATGGCATCCCCTATGTTTCCAAAACTCTGGCCTAACGCACTTCCTCTCCATTAACCCCATTAACTCTATTTGTGCCTGCCTATGCTTCAGTACACAGCACAATATTCTGCACTGAAGGGTAAAATCAGAGTAGTGCAGAGTTTTAAAGTTCTCTTTGGTTTTGTTCCCAGGTCACAGTAAGTTTCACAGTGCATATATTTCCATGTGATAAAAAGTTTTAAAAAGAAAAAAAGTGTGTAGCATGGGCCACATTTTAAAGATTGTGTTTTCAAAACAATTTGATTTGGGGTAAATAAATAATGTCAATAGTATTTTCTATTAAAAACAATTTAAAATGGCATGAAAATTTTCCCGATAAACCAAACAAATTCAAAGTCACTCAAAACAATTCCTCAACTAGCTCAACACAAAACGAAGTGCGGTACTGATGGCAAGAATATACACCCAAAAGAAAATGAGTAAACAGGTGAGTGAACTCTCAGTCGCATTCATCATATGAATGAATAGTCGTCAATTTCAGGGTTCCCACATGTGCCATCCTAATTTTTCTGAAGAGTCTGGGGTGTTTTTCCACAGATTTAGACTCGCCTATGACTTATTATGCTATTTCAATGTCTTGCAGGCAACATTTCTAGATCAGAACTTTTATTGGCACAACAACTGGTCAACAAAGGGCTAAAGTTTCCACCATTTTGGTCACAATTTCAAATTTCAACAAAAAATTGAACAGATTTTTAACAATGTTTTTCCGAATTTTTTTTCCAGACAAATTTTCACAATGTGAACATTTTCCAACCAAATGTATTTAGCATGATGCTAGATATTTATATCTATACCATCATATACTGTGTAAGTGATCACATTGTAGGCAAGGACAGGTCTGTCTCAGAAGATATGTACATACTGCACTTTAGCTTAACCGAATGGCTGGTGGATACAGCTTTAGAAGTGCGAAAAAACACCCCTCCTGTTACTGGCACCAAGTCATAGACAACACCAACATTTCAAACCACATCAGCCTTTTGAAAGAAGAGCAATCAAAAATTAGGAGGCTAAGAGACTTAGAGCCTGATCCAAATTCCACTGAAGTCAATGGAAAGATTCCTATTGTCATCAATGTGATTTGGAACATTGCCCAATCTACTCACCCATATCAGCACAGCATAAGCAAAGAACAGGATCCTCTTTAGGAGAAAAAAAAATTCACCCTTCTTAGAAAGAAAGAAAGAAAGAAAGAAAGAAAGAAAGAAAGAAAGAAAGAAAGAAAGCTGGTTTAAATTCAAGGAGACAAGAAAAGAAGTTTGTGAACTTAAACTTGGGTTGGCAAGACCTTGAGTTTGAGACCTTCACACAACCTCATACCCATTTCTAATTAAAACTCCCCAATCTGCAGGAAAAATAAGGAAATCTTTCTCTTACTCACCAGAAGTTAGAAGAGATTGTGAAATAATAATCATGGCTAAGAAAAAACAGAAAGAAAGTGGTACTGCCTTAGAATCAGCTCTCTCTCCCTCTTTACAAAATTGATCGATCTCTCTCTCTCAATCTGTATTTTTTGGGGATGTGGAGGAACAGTTGAGCCTAGAATTCAGCTATTCTTTTTAAAACTCTATCTAATGATACATTGTAAAAAGAGCAAGAAAACTTTTCAATTAAAAGTTTTGAATGAATTGATTGGGTATGAGATTAATATGTATTGCCTAGCACAAGAATCCGGATCAAGAATAAAGTGCATGAACGAGTCTACACCTGCTAACAGCTCCTCATGTCTCATTTGATATTGAGGGTGCTACTGTCTCACACGAGTACCAGATGAGAGACCCTCTGTGTGACCAGGTGTCACTGCAGTATCATTCCCCTGCTCCTCCCTATAAACTCAGAGACAGTGGTATGTATTAGTAGGAAGTAGACTGGGGTACTACATCAATTCCCTCCTCCCACCACCACCATTCACTGGAGGTTAGGAAGGCTGTATTTTTACACAGGGCCTTTTCATGAAGAGAGCATCCCTTTAAAATGGTGTCCTGGGGTTGGTTCTGGCCAGAAGAAACCCTAGTAGTCAATTGATCCATTCTACCGGGGACTACTAGTAAGCCAGTACACAGGGCAGCAGCCAAGCTCCCACAGTTGATGCTCCTTAGTCTTATAAACTATCATGTTATCGCATACTGCCTTGGTTGTAGGCAAGATATCAGCCTGCTTTGAACCCCAGAATACAGTACACTGCACTAGCTCAAACCCAATGTCCTGAAGGTAAGTGCAACCCACTGATCAGGCTAACATGTTCCCTCTGGGCTGATCTTTAGAGGATGAGTGTCTGTAACAGCCCCCAGCTCTAGAGGTTAGCTCTTTATCTCAAGCTGTAACGGCGAATGCATCTAATGCAGGAGATCCCTGGTTCAATCCCTAGTGCGTTGACCAAGATTGTTGTTGTCACATAAATGGGGACTTGTCCAGCATCTATGCCACTACTGGCCTGAGATAATGAGGATGAGTTTTCTCTATCCCAAGAAAGTAGGTAACCCACTGGTCAGTGTGTGTTTTGGGCAATCCACAAAGGATATTAAAGCATTTTAAAATATTTCTTATGGAAAAAAAAATCACACAGTGAATTTTTCTCAGGGATGGGGGAAATAAATTCCTGATAAGCTCAAATCAGAATAGTTTTGGTTAATTTCAGTAATTTAGGGGGTTATCCAACCAATGATTTCAATAATACCAAAACACAGAACATGCAAATTCTCTTCATTAAAGAAGCCCTCTCCCCTACATTTTATAATGATGTATTCATCATTCTATTACAATAACTCACTATACTGTAAAGAAATAAATGTGACTGGCTTAAGAGGAAAAAAAGGCTTGATTCTCCAGAAAGGGCTATGTGTAAGGATGTTAATGGAAGATCTGTAGTTAGTGCCTCAATCTGTTTTTTTTTCCCCATTGGAAATTAGAATGGGACCTGAGCGTTGTTTTAGATATAAAATGATCTACACCTAAAACGAATCAGTCCACAAAACTAAGTGATGAGATGAATAGTGGATAATTTGTGGTTTAAAAACAGCTGTTCTATAGACATCACATTACTATTTCTGTGCTGAAGTGAATGGCTGACAAGAGAGTGCATATCAACACTCAGAGTCACTACTGAGTGCCAGGGCACTGTTGTTGTAACCTCAGGATAAACTGAAGTCCAGCAATTATCCTCTGTGTATGCCTGTATCATTTCTGTATCTGAAGTTAGGAATATTGACTATGTATCTGTATTTCTGCTGTGCTACTTTGGGTGACGCCCACTGCCAATGCTTCAGGTACAACAATGGAAAAGCCAGACGAGGCGGATGGCCCATCAGCAAGGACAATGGACTGTAAAAGAGCTTAGTCTTTCTGTGAACATGTGGGTCAGTCTGTGAAGAATGGCCCTACAGAGTCAGGTGGTCTTGTCACCTGATACTAAAACATTACCTGGGACTTCTTGTAACTTTCCACTGTAAGGGAAGAGGGGTCAAACTTGGGAAACAGAAGACTCTTGCCTTATGCAAATCCTGTTTAAGAGTGGGGAGTGAGGTAATCCTGGCCCTCAGTTCTCCCCTGCGACCCCATCCAAGATAACTGCTGGAAACAACTAAGATTGAACAGGGGGAAAGAACTAGGCCCTGGCTGGAAGAGTGTCTGGCCTGTGTGTATTAAGCTTAGTTTGCGTGCTCTGTTTTATTTTCTTAGCAATCAGCCTGGTTCTGTCTGCTACCTTCTTAATTACTTAAAATGCGCCTGTTATAGTTGATACATTTATTTCTGGTTTATAATATAACCCGGGTTATGCAATTTCTAACTGGGGAGGGGGGCGAAAAACGCGCACATCTCTCTTCAACATTGACGGAGGGGACGAATTTCAAAATATATCTTTGGGTCTGCACTCCAAGGGAGGTGGACACTGAGTGCTAGAGCTAGAGCAAGTTTCTTAAGCTGAGTCTTCCCAGAGCTGATCTGCAGCTGGGTGTGTCCCTGCCTGTGCCTGTGTTAGAGGAGGTTTTAAGAGGCTGGCTCAGCAAGACAGGTTAAAGGGGCCCCCACACTGGCAGAACAGGTAGACTCAGTGGTATCTCAGCACATCAGGTGACTTCCCAAGTGGTCCAACCTGTCACATAGACCTCTTGGCTTCTATGACTGCAGTAGGATGGATTCTGCAAGGTGTTCCCCATCGACTTTCTGGCTTGCTTTTTGTTTTGATCTGTTGCTTTTGTTCTAGCCTAGACAAACAACAATAGGTTCTACCAGAGCCAGGAGGAGCAGAGATGGTGTTTGCTAAGGTATGAAGCTCTGGTGAACAAGTCTGAAGTTCTTCTTTAAAGTAATAGGGTTAGAGAGAGAGTGCATTATATTTTTTTAGAAGTTCGGAAATGGCTGCTCCCATTTCTGTCTCTGACGTTTTCTCTTAGTTCTCTTACTCTCCCCGCAAGCTGCTCAACAGACTTTTCCTTAGATCAGAAAGTTGCTGCCTTTACAATTAATTTCTGTGTTGCAAATGACCTGTGTTGTAAGGGACAAGTAGCTTGATTTTCACCGAGTCTGGCAGACTATAGTCTGAGCACTTCTTTCCATTTGAGAAGCCAAGTTTTCAGAAGACAATATTGACATATGGTGAGGCCTTACTTTTCAGAGCACAGTTCGGTGAGACAAGGAGGTAAGAAACCCAGAAGAGAACAAGTCAGGCACGGACTTATTTTCTTATACTGCAAAGGGTTTTGTTCAACGCTTCTGGAGTGGCCTCTGATACTTCTATCTAAAATACTTATATGGACCCCAGTAATGTAGTATCAGAACAGCTGCCAGCCTTTTAATGCATTTAACCTCACAGCAACCCTGTGAGGTAGGGAGGTGCTATTATCCCCATTTTACAGAGGAGAAACTGAGGCACAGAGTAAGTGACTTGCCCAAGGTCACACAGGAAGTCTACTGTGGAGCAGAAACTTGAACTTCTTGTCTCCCAAGCCTGAGATTAATGCCCTAACCACCGGACCATACTGGCTTTTCAGTCTTAGAGACTCTTACTTGCAGACCATTTGGTTGTATATTATTGTTTTCTGGCCCTTTCTGCAGGGAAAATTAATCAGTGTTGCTTTTTCTTGGCATTAATTTGTTTGCATGAAGTAGCATCTCTAGCACTAAAATATTTTAAAGTAGCTTTCCATTTTCCTGACTTCTCTCCTAATTTAGATTATGCAAATGCACATTTCTAGTACTCTGTCAGAAGACATAATTTTAAGCAAATGTACTTTTATTTATGGATTTTTGTATTTGTTTTCTAGTCAAGTGTTCACAGATTTCATCTTGTGAATAGTCTATGGAACTCATTGCCACAGAACGTGATTGAAGCCAGGAGTTTAACAAGAATGGATAAGAGGCTGGATAAGTATATGGATATCACGAATATCCAGAGTTATAATAATAAATGACAACAAAAATGTTGGAAGGGACATTAAACTCCATGTTTGAGAGTTTAAGCCAACTCTATTAGATATCAGTGTGTGACCTAATGTGGGCGGCAGATTACCCCACATCTGCCTGCTGTGGCATTCTTCCACCTTGCTCTGAAGGATCTGCTACTGGTCACTGTCACAGACAGGATGCCGGTCTAGATAGACCTTTGGCCTGACCCAGTCTTGCGGTTCCTGTGTTCTTAGGTTCATTTCATCCTACTCAGATTGAGTGGAATTTTCTCTGTTTGAATTTTTCCCTTGGGGCAGGGCAATCACCTCCTTTCCAGTGTACAGTATTATTCTGTCATTATCATTTTTCCTAAGCACAACAATACAGGGTTTTCAAAATACTTGATATTTCCACATTTCCTCGTGATATTTTCAGGTTTATTACATTCAGATGGTACTGAAAGGCACTTGATTCCTCTTACCCACAGGAAGGACTTGCCACCATGAAAAAGTGAAAGGAAATAATATTTGAAATATAGCATGTAAACACATGCAATTCTCTCCCCATCTTGAGGTTTTGTTATAGTGTAACTTCACAGTGGGAAAATAGGTGATTCTCATGGTTTTGCCTGATCTTATGAACATTAGTAGTCTATTGTTTTTTGGTTTGAGGATGTCAGTTGGTATCCACTTGTTCTTATAGGGATAGACATGCATTTCAAATCTGGGTACATTCCTAAGATAACAAGGGAATCGAGCATTTTTTAGAGTTAGCTAGTTCTTTGAAAAATCACTATGTTGGACAGAGCATTCTAAAAAGGTAACAAAATAAAGTGTTTGGCTTTTTTTAAAGTTTGATTAAAAATGTGAAGACTCAAAATTTCACTGAAATGTCCATTTTTTAAAAATTTCAAACAGTTCTCTAGTTTATTTAAAAAAGGAATTTTTTTCACAATTTATTTTGTTTAAAATGTTCCTGATTTATTTTCCAAATCAGCTCTAATATTGGGTTTTATATCTTAGGGAGGTGCTATAAATGGGACAAAGCAACAATGCAAGGCATTATAGAGAAACATTTTCAAATTTGAATTTCGAGAGCTCCGTAGATTCACATTTTCTCAGCTAAGCTTTGATTACTCAAAGTACTTAAACACATGCTTAATTTTAAACAGGAGTAGCACCATTACTGAAGTCAATAGAAGTATTTGTGTACTTAAAGTTAGCCACATGTCTAAATGCTTTGTTGAATTAGAGCTTTAAATGTGAAGAGAGATGAAAAGGTACATACTAACTTCACTAGGGAAGGAAGTATTTTCTCTCTATAGAACAGGTTCTAAAAATTTGTTCCATCACTGCATCACATTCTAATAATTAATACTTCTCTTTTATTTCTATCTCCTCTAGTTCAAGACGGCTAATTTAAAAAAAAATCGTATAATTTACTGATCTCCAGTGACTGATGGCTGGTGAGACGGGTAAGTAATATCCTTTACTAGGTACAAAAGAGAAATCGCATGATGCACTGAGAGCGTTGCTATCACTGGAGGCATCTAATATTGAGTCCCAATGGTGGAGGTGGTGCAGGCATGCTGGCAAGAAGTCAGACCCTTTCCAGGTTCAGAAAAGCTTGAGTTTGTTAGTGTCCAGGGTGCCCTGTGAGGTCCATCTTTCCTCTCTTGTATGGGAAGGGACGGGTGCTGGCAAGGGCTAAGTAGCAGTGATGTAAGACTCCAGTGGGACTGTGTGGAGAGGTTAAGTTTTTGTTTTATGTATGTTGTCAGGAGGCTATTGGATTTGATCTGGGGGGAATGATGGGTCTGATTAATTGGTGGATTTTTATAAGCCTGGGTCCCAGAGCATTGGATGGGCACACATGCAGTGTAATTTAGTAAAAATGTGAATAAATAATAGATAAAAGTGGTTTGTCCAAGCACGAATATTCTCCCATTTGCTTTTATCTTTGTATTGATCTACACCCAGATCTCTCTTTGCTACAGTTTTACTAATGTTTCAGGGGGCCATCCAGACCACTGAGGGGACGTGCCATGAAACCTTGGGTGCCACAAATGTCCTGTTGCTGTGGCTCACAGCCAGGACACATGCAGCCAGCAGACAAGCAGTCAGGTCACACCCTCAGAGTCTGTGTGCTGTACATCCTTGGATCAGCAACTCAGACTACAGCAGCCAGTTTACAGCACAATGCCCTACCCTGCTTCCACCAACCTTGGTTACTACTTGCAGGGTGAACCCCAACACACTCCCAGCCTTGAATTTCCCCAAAACCATGTGCATTGCAATGCCCAGCCCTCTCCTGGATCACTCAGAGAAAAGGTCCTCCTCTCCTTTCAAGAGACAAGTGATACCTCAGCTTATTAACATAACTGGGATAAATACAACCTTCCTTTCAAACATAGCATTGAGTTGGTTTATCGTAAAAATAAACCAAATTAATTAACAAAAGGACATCACAGGTGGTCAACTATTTTTTTTTGTCAAGGTCCAAATTTCTTGGTCAAGGTATAGTCAAGATCCAGACTCCAGCAAAAATAACAACAATGATAATAATAAGTAAATAAAAAGATTTCGAGGTCCGTTCAAAAGCATTGGGCATTCCAGATTTGGGCCACAGACCACCTGTTGACTAACCCTGAGTTAAGTCATGCCAAGTAAAAGAAATAAAGTTAGAAATGGTTACAAGCAAACAAAATTTAAAACACACACATAAAAGTCTGAAACTTAATCTAGCAGTTGGAGGCCGTGAGCTTCATAGGAAGGTTCGAAAGCTCGAAGCCTCTGGTAATTGGCTGAGCCTTAATCAGTAGGCGGGGCATTAACTCAGGCCAGGGCTTTATAAAGCCGCGCACAAACGACCAGAGGCTGCTAACAGGGTTTTGCAAGGGAGTTCTCCAGGTGAAGGAGGAGCAAATACAGCATCTGTGGGGTAAGTGACTGTCTGTAGTGTGTGTATGTGTGTGTTTGGGAGTTACTTGCTGTGTGCTGAGCTTGTGTTTGTCAGTCTGTTTGTTTGTTTGGTGGTTTGAAGGACCATGTGCTGTGGCTGGCAGTTGGAGGCCATGAGCTTCAAATGAAGGTTTGAAAGCTCAAAGCCTCTGGTAATTGGCTGAGCCTTAATCAGTAGGTGGGGCATTAACTCAGGCCAGAGCTTTATAAAGCTGCGCACAAGCAACCAGGGAGCTTGCGACCAGGGGCTGCTAACAGGGAGTTTTGCAAGGGAGTTTGGAAAGGGAGTGGGAAGGGAGGGGGGGTCCCTTGTCTGTCCTACCTGTTCCCCTGTAGTCCCCTTAAAACCTATAATCCAAACCATTTTCCAAAACCACTTTTTTTAAACCACCCTTTCATTAACTAGGAGACAATGCAGGCAGAAGCCCAGCAGCAGAGTGGGGGCTATCCAGTTTATTGCACTGAGTGTAGCATGCATGATCACCTGCCCTGTGGGCGGGTGACGTATGTGTGCAGTCGGTGCAAGGAGCTCCTGGCCCTCAGACCACGTACGGACTTTGGAGGCCAGGGTGGCGGAACTGGAGAAGCTAAGGGAGGCAGAGAGGTATGTTGATGAGGCTTTCTGGGACACTGTAGAATTGTCCCACCTCTGCTCAGACAGCCTCTGTGCTGTTGAGGAGGAAGAAAGGCCCAAGGAAGCAGAGCAGTCAGTGGGGGCAGAGGAAAACCTTCCCATAGTTGGGACCCTCCTTTCAGATGGTGCTGGGGTTGCCTCTTGCACGGAGGTTACCTCTCCGGGGGAGGGAACTCCAGTTGCTAGGAAAAGGCAAGTGTTAGTAATGGGAGATTCAATCATTAGAAACATAGATAGCTGGGTTTGTGATGACCGGGAGAACGGTATGGTGACTTGCCTGCCTGGTGCGAAGATTGCAGATCTCTTGAGGCATCTAGACAGACTTATGTGTAGTGCTGGGGAGGTGCCGGTGGTCGTAGTACATGTAGGTACCAATGACATAGGGAAGGGTAGGAGAGATGTCCTGGAAGCCAAATTTAGGCTGCTAGGGAAGAGACTGAAATCCAGGACCTCTATGGTGGCATTCTCAGAAATGCTCCCAGTTCCACGCGCAGGGCCAGGTAGGCAGGCAGGGGTTCAGAGTCTCAATGCGTGGATGAGACGATGGTGTAGAGAGGAGGGGTTTACGTTCATTAGGAACTGGGGAAACTTTTGGGATGGAGGGAGCCCCTACAGGAGAGATGGGCTCTACCTAAACCAAAGTGGAACCAGACTGCTGGCACTAAATATTAACAAGGTTGTAGAGCAGTTTATAAACTAGGAGATGAGGGAAAGCCGACTGCTGCAGAGGAGCATGTGGATCGGACACATACTTCTCTCAGGGGAGAGTCTGATGATAGGGAATCTCCAGGTTATAGTCAGGAGCAGAGAATGGAAGAGGATAATGTAAGGGCCAGATCGGATGATAAACAGTCACATAAAAAAGAATCTGGCACATCAGAAAAGGGCAGACAAATAAACAGGGATAAGTTTTTTAAGTGCTTGTACACAAATGCTAGAAGTCTAAATAATAAGATGAGTGAACTAGAGTGCCTTGTGATAAAGGAGGATATTGATATAATAGGCATCACATAAACCTGGTGGACTGAGAGCAATCAATGGGTGTCATAAACAGATAAGTAAGATTTAATAGAACAAAAGTGCTTCACATCTCTTTGCCTGGAAAGGGTTAACAAGAACAGTGAGCCTGGCTGTCACCTGACCAGAGGACCAATCAGGGGACAGGATACTTTCAAATCTTGAGGGAGGGAAGTTTGTGTGTGTGCTGTTAGTTTTTGGTTGTTGTTCACTCTGGGGGCTCAGAGGGACCCAATGTGCAACCAGGTTTCTCTCCAATCTCTCCGATAAAGGCTCTTATAAGTTCAGAATAGTACATACTAGGTAGATAAAGCGAGTAAGACTCATGTTTGTTTTCTTTATTTGCAAATGTGTATTTGGCTGAAAGGAGTTCAAATTTGTAATTTGCTGAAAGGATTTTAATTTGCACTTGTATACTTAGACTGGGAGGGTATTCCCAGTGTCTATAGCTGAACGACCCTGTAACATATTCCACCTTACATTTACAAAGATAATTTTTACTGTTTTTCTTTCTTTAATTAAAAGCTTTTCTTGTTTAAGAACCTGATTGGTTTTTTTATTCTGGTGAGAACCCAGGGGACTGGGTCTGGGGATTTACCAGGGAATTGGTGGGGAGAAAGGAGGGAAGGGGGAGAGAGAGGCTAATTTCTCTCTGTGTTAAGATTACTGTCTCTCTCAGGGAGAATCTGGGAGGGGAAGAGAGAAGGAGCGGGGAAGGTGAATTTTCCTCTCTGTTTTAAGATTCAAGGAGTTTGAATCACAGTGATCTTCCAGGGTAACCCAGGGAGGGGAAGCCTGGGAAAGGCAACGGTGAGGGAAAGGGTTTACTTTCCTTGTGTTAAGATCTAGAGGAACTGGGTCTTGGGGGTCCCCGGGCAAGGTTTTGGGGGGACCAGAGTGTACCAGGCACTGGAATTCCTGGTTGGTGGCAGCGCTACAGGTTCTAAGCTGGTAATTAAGCTTAGAGGAATTCATGCTGGTACCCCATCTTTTGGATGCTAAGGTTCAGAGCAGGGAATTACACCATGACAATGGGACACAATCATTCCAGGGTACAAAATATATTGGAAGGACAGAACAGGTCATGCAGGGGAGGGGAGTGGCACATATGTGAAAGAAAATGTAGATTCAAATGAAGTAAAAATCTTAAGCGAATCCACATGTTCCAAAGAATCGCTATGGATAGAAATTTCATGCTCTAATAAAAATATAACATTAGGGATCTATTATCAACCACCTGACCAGGACAGTAATAGTGATGATGAAATGCTAAGGGAAATCAGAGAGGCTATCAAAATTAAGAACCCAATAATAGTGGGAGATTTCAATTATCCCCATATTGCCTGGGAACATTTCACTTCAGGACGAAATGCAGAGATAAAATTTCTCGATACTTTAAATGACTGCTTCATGGAGCAGCTGGTACGGGAACCCACAAGGGGAAAGGCAACTCTAGATTTAATCCTGAGTGGAGCGCAGGAGCTGGTCCAAGAGGTAACTATAGCAGGACCGCTTGGAAATAGTGACCATAATACAATAGCATTTCAACATCCCTGTGGGGGGAAGAACACCTCAACAGCCCAACACTGTGGCATTTAATTTCAAAAGAGGGAACTATACAAAAATGAGGGGGTTAGTTAAACAAAAGTTAAAAGGTACAGTGACTAAAGTGAAATTCCTGCAAGCTGCATGGGCCCTTTTTAAAGCCACCGTAATAGAGGCCCAACTTCAACGTATACCCCAATTAAGAAATACAGTAAAAGAACTGAAAAAGAGCCACCGTGGCTTAACAACCATGTAAAAGAAGCAGGGAGAGATAAAAAAGCTTCCTTTAAAAAGTGGAAGTCAAATCCTAGTGAGGCAAATAGAAAGGAGCACAAACACTGCCAACTTAAGTGCAAGAGTGTAATAAGAAAAGCCATGAGAGGAGTTTGAAGAACGGCTAGCCAAAAACTCCAAAGGTAATAACAAAATGTTTTTTAAGTACATTAGAAGCAGGAAGCCTGCTAAACAACCAGTGGGGCCCCTTGACGATCAAAATACAAAAGGATCGCTTAAAGACGATAAAGTCATTGTGGAGAAACTAAATGGAGTCTTTGCTTCAGTCTTCAAGGCTGAGGATGTTAGGGAGATTCCCAAGCCTGAGCTGGCTTTTGTAGGTGACAAATCTGAGGAACTGTCACAGATTGAAGTGTCACTAGAGGTGGCTTTGGAATTAATTGATAAACTCAACATTAACAAGTCACTGGGACCAGATGGCACTCACCCAAGAGTTCTGAAAGAACTCAAATGTGAAGTTGCGGAACTATTAACTAAGGTTTGTAACCTGTCCTTTAAATTGGCTTTGGTACCCAATGACTGGAAATTAGCTAATGTAACGCCAATATTTAAAAAGGGCTCAAGAGGTGATCCCGGCAATTACAGACCAGTAAGTCTAACATCGGTACTGGGCAAATTAGTCGAAACAATAGTTAAGAATAAAATTGTCAGACACATAGAAAAACAAACTGTTGAGCAATAGTCAACATGGTTTCTGTAAAGCGAAATCGTGTCTTACTAATCTATTAGAGTTCTTTGAAGGGGTCAACAAACATGTGGACAAAGGGGAGCCAGTGGACATAGTGTACTTAGATTTCCAGAAACCCTTTGACAAGGTCCCTCACCAAAGCCTCTTAGTAAATTAAGCTGTCATGGCATAAAAGGGAAGGTCCTTTCATGGATTGAGAACTGGTTAAAAGACAGGGAACAAAGGGTAGGAATTAATGGTAAATTCTCAGAATGGAGAGGGGTAACTAGTAGTGTTCCCCAAGGGCCAGTCCCAGGACCAATTCTATTCAATTTATTCATAAATGATCTGGAGAAAGGGGTAAACAGTGAGGTGGCAAAGTTTGCAGATGATACTAAACTACTCAAGATAGTTAAGACCAAAGCAGATTGTGAAGAATTTCAAAAAAATCTCAGAAAACTAAGTGATTGGGCAACAAAATGGCAAATGAAATTTAATGTGGATAAATGTAAAGTAATGCACATTGGAGAAAATAACCCCAAATATACATACAATATGATGGGGGCTAATTTAGCTACAACGAGTCAGGAAAAAGATCTTGGCGTCATCAGGGATAGTTCTCTGAAGATGTCCACACAGTGCGCAGAGGCGGTCAAAAAAGCAAACAGGATGTTAGGAATCATTAAAAAGGGGATAGAGAATAAGACTGAGAATATATTATTGCCCTTATAGAAATCCATGGTACGCCCACATCTCGAATACTGAATCAAGATGTGGTCTCCGCACCTCAAAAAAGATATTCCAGATATAGAAAAGGTTCAGAAAAGGTTCAGAAAAGGGCAACTAAAATGATTAGGGGTTTGGAGAGGGTCCCATATGAGGAAAGATTAAAAGGCTAGGCCTCTTCAGCTTGGAAAAGAGGAGACTAAGGAGGGAAATGATAGAGGTATATAAAACCATGAGTGATGTGGAGAAAGTGGATAAGGAAAAGTCATTTACTTATTCCCATGATACAAGAACTAGGGGTCACCAAATGAAATTAATAGGTAGCAGCTTTAAAACAAATAAAAGGAAGTTCTTCTTCACACAGCACACAGTCAACTTGTGGAACTCCTTACCTGAGGAGGTTGTGAAGGCTGCGACTATAACAATGTTTAAAAGGGAACTGGATAAATTCATGGTGGCTAAGTCCATAAATGGCTATTAGCCAGGAAGGGTAAAGAATGGTGTCCCTAGCCTCTGTTCATCAGAGGATGGAGATGGATGGCAGGAGAGAGATCACTTGATCATTGCCTATTAGCTTCACTCCCTCTGGGGCACCTGGCATTGGCCACTGTCGGTAGACAGATACTGGGCTAGATGGACCTTTGGTCTGACCTGGTACGGCCGTTCTTATATTCTTAAGGTACAGGCTTTGTTCAAGATGGTTTCTCTCACCAAACTTCCTTCTTTCCAGCCATGGCTGACTTTCCCTCAGTCAGGACCTTCCACAGAAGCATACACACCAGCTCTATGGGTGCTCTCCCCCCCAGCACCTCCTGCCCACCAGTGGACCCACCAATCAGTGCATCCCCCTCCCTCTCAGTGTCTCCTGCCCACCTGGATCAGCTGTGCCACGGCATGCAGGAGGTGCTGGGGGGAGGGCGGGGTGTGCTCTGGGGAGGGGGTAGGAAGAGTCAGGGTGGGAATAGAGCGGAGTGGGGTAGAAAAGAGGCAGGGCAGACATGGGACTTTGAGAAAAGTGGTTGAGTGTTGTCAGGGACTGGGGAGAGCAGGAGTTGAGCACTCCCCCTCCCCCGGTTCATTAGAAAGTCAGCGCTTCTGCACAGAAGTACAAGGTGCTGACTTCCCTTGTCCTCCTAGATGAAATATCTTTGCTGAAGCAGGTTTATCACCTATATTCAATTCCCAGAGACTTCAGTGTCTCCTCCTTGGTTGAAGGACCGATCTTTCTCAGCTTGCAAGAGCTCTGATCCTTTGTATCTGCCTAGTGATGGATGCCAAAGATGGCTTCTGTCTCTGGCCACGTCCAGACTACCCACCGTATCGGCAGGTTAAAATCGATTGCTCGGGGATCGATATATCGTGTCTAATCTAGACGCGATATATCGATCCCCGAGCGCGTTTATATCGATTCCGGAACTCCATCAACCCCAACGGAGTTCCGGAATCGACAGGGAGAGCCGCGAACATCGATCCCGCGCGGTGTGGACGGGTGAGTAATCCGATCTTAGATATTCGACTTCAGCTACGTTATTGACGTAGCTGAAGTTGCGTATCTAAGATCGATTTCCCCCCCGTAGTGTGGACCAGCCCCTTGCTTGTATCTTCCAAAAGTCAATGACCTTATTATTAGAGACAGGATGCCCTTATGCTGCTGTTCTCTTCCTGTGATCTTCCCACTCCCTGGTGATCTCTATGTAAATGGAGCTTCCATTGTTTCTGGTCACACCTTATTTAATTTCACTGAAGAAACGGAGCTGGCTGGTTTCCCGCCTTTGTGGAGGAAAGCCTGTTTCTTCCTGTGTTTGGTCACAGACTGTAAAGCACAATATCAGTGAGTATTCAGAATTCCTCACATAGTGTTAATACATGCATTTCATAATGGTGTTAATCACCAGGGTGTCGTAGGCTTTCATAAAAGACCTCACTGTGTACAAAATACCATAATGTCGCATACAATCAGTTGATTCAATAGTGCATCACATGAGGTTCAGCCACCCTGTCTTGTAGACCAGTAAACCTTTGCAATGTGTTCTTTGAAAAGTAAAACCCAGACCCAGCTTCTCTCCTCTGCTGCGTGTAGACACCGTGCTGTCTCCTCCTCTACTTGTTAGCTTGATAGCTTTGCTTACCTACTAGTAAATGGACCTCCATTGTCTCTGCCTGATGATTGGTCAAAGAAGCAAATACACATTCCTTTGCCGAGGGCAGACCTGTTTACTAACTCTCCCTGACATGCCTGGCTTACATACATTTTAGTCATCACTCCAGCATATATCCGTAACTCTTAATACACACCACACACATACATCACACAAGAATATTAGTTTTCCAATGACATATTACATGACACCTTTCAGATACAGATTATAACCACAGAGAATTGGGGTGTACTGACATGGTCAGCCCAGCTGAAACTCATCACCTGACACCAATGAACACCTTGCTTGCTGGCACCAGGATGCTCTTAGGGTCACATGTACACATACTCAACAAGCCTGTTCACAAGACACTATATTGTCTTCACACATGGGAAAGGGGGTGAGGTGGGGGACAAATGAAGCTGTACATGTGACATGGGCTTAACTTGCTCAGATGAAGAGAGAAATAAATTAAAGGTATCACCTCGGTGCAAAAATCTCACATTTAACCTTTTACTTAGATTTCAGATGCAAAATGCATCTCAACTCTGAGAAGTTAGTTAAAAAGTAATATATTGTGCTTTTAGGTATTTTGCGCTTTCAGATTCTGTTTCATAGCATGCAGTATTAAACACTGATTGCCTTCAATGGCTTTGCTGTTTGCGCCTTGAGTGAGTGCAAATACCACCAATATCAGAATGGTGGCATTTCACTACCAGTCTGCCATGGTGAGAATGACTTTGCAATGTGAAGAGCAATGGTGAACCCAGAACGAATTCCAGAAAGGCAGATCCAAGAGCAGCCACTCACAAGCTTCACCATCTTACTAGTCCCTAAAATTGATTCCCTAGGGAAGAGAAGTCATCGCTATAGGAAGTTAATACAATTCAGAGAAATTCCCTGAAAATTAAGTTAAAACGCTGGGTTTTATGGCAGAGAGTGAAGAGGAATCATTTGTGGAAAGTCCACAATCTCATACAAATGATCCTCAGTATGTACTTACCTAGGACGCACATTCCATGCACGCAGGTCTTTAATTAGTTGCCTTAATGTTAATATCAGGTTTAGAACAGGAGTGTTAATATTGTAAAATGTTCAATCTGCACATTTATGTTGACATTTCTGAACTTTACAAGCCTGCCTGCAGGCAGCTACAGCGGAAACCTTTAAAATTGATCTGGTTTAGTGCAAAACGGTTCGCTAAGCCTGCCCCCCGACACAGCTTACAGTTAAAGGCTTTATCTTCCATTTCTTACAGCTTTTAAGAGCAAATCAAGCACATTGATCCAGGGCTCTCTGTCAATGTATTACAATGCAATATTATCCATCTCTTTGAAAGCCAGTTAGTTTCGTTTCACTTTATTCCATATTAAGTGGGTGGGAGGGGAAGTGGAAATGGACGAGGGAGAAGGGGAGTTCTTTAACATGCTTAGGAAAACTGAGATAAATGATTCAAATGCAGAATGAAAAATGCTTCAATTTAGCTAAGGCTAAATTGCATATGTGCACCAATTGCATATGTGCCCACGCCTCTGCGCTTTGTGTGACTTCGAGAAACTACCTGAATTCTAGGGACAAAAAAAGAGGATGGAGAAAGAGGGGGACAAAAAAAGAGGATGGAGAAAGAGGAGAACAAACGAGTCTTAAAAATTCCAATGATTCCATGGAGCAAAACATATGAAAAGCGTGAAATGGTGGGGTAGGTGAGTCGGGTTTTTTTATTCCTAATTAAGGTTGAGACCAGCCTATTAAACTCATTGCACTCACCATTTATGCCAAATTTAAATACCCTCTGTTCCCCAGGGCTACAAGAGAAGTGTACTCATCTGCTTTATGACCTAATAAATCCATTTTTAATTTAAAAGTATTTGCCACTAGGGTTTTTGTTGGTTTAACTTTACTTGTTTGTTTGCTTTGGTAAAACTTCAATTAAGCCAGCATATAAGGTATTGAAGAGGCGGGAGTTGAGGTGAAATCGGTTTTGTTTTCCTGATGGGGAGCTCAGCTTCTAAAAGAGAAATGCTTTTTGTTTTTATTTTTTAGTAAGGTTGTCCAAGAGCTCCAAAATCCAGGGGCCAGTCCTCAGCTGGTGTAAACTATCATAGCTTCATAGTGGAGTCATGACCATTTCCTATGGCTGATGATCTGGCTGTGGGTCTGTGAGTATTACTGCATCTTTGGCCTCAGCACTGGCCACTAGTTTTTTTTACAGGCCATCATGAAAAGTGCTAGATAAGAGAGACATTATTTATTATTATTAATATCATCATAACACTTTTGGCGCTTTCCCTGCCCTCGTTTTTGTCCGATTGGCTTTGATTTCAGCTTTGTCGTTTCTTTGACTGGACAGAAAAAGTGAAGTCAAGGTGCAACTTAAGACCTGCATCCAAGCTGCCCCATAGATGTAGACTCCTCGCACCCACAACAAGCATCATGCAACTCAAGAGGACTCTGTAGGGGTGTACTGGCCAACCAACTGCTGTAGCCTGCAGGGTTGGGGACTAAGTAATTTGTTTTCCCTAGAATCTCTAATCTCGCCTTTTCGTGAATAAAATGAGGCACCCTTGCAGTCCATGTGCAAGAGTCCCATGCATTTCTCAGGGAACTAGAAAAGCTTCACTTCTGGTCTATTTTTAAATCACAGACCATTTTAAACAATGGGCAAGTGAACATATTAATGCAGTTGAAAGAATGATGACATATTTTGCCAGTTCCTCCAAATGCTTCCCCCTACCCTTCAGCATCCTCTCCATTTTGCCCCGGTTGAGTTTATGCCAGTTGGCTTCCATCCAGAACTCTCCCTTAGCCAAACATTGGAAGTCGCTGCACCTGGGTCATGGGAAAAGGAGAGGTAACACTGAGTGTCATGAACGTATTTTGTTGGCATTGTAGCCTGTATCACTTCACAATCTCCCCCAATGGCTTCAGTATTTCACTGAACAAAAAGGTGCCTGTGAGAGAAAGAGAGAGGCCGACAGGAGATACAGACAAAAACTGAGCTTGATAGGACAAGAAGAACAGAAATCACTCATTACCATCCTTTGGCAGCTAATCAACACCAGTGAATGGAATCACTCTAATGACACTCCTATGCCTGCCAGCTCCTGCAAATATCTCAACAGCACCTTATAACTGACTGTATTAAGGGCTACTGAAAGATCTAACAGAATTAGCAAGAATGTCTGACCTCTATCTCCTGTCACGACAATTAACTACTGAGAGTAATAGAGTCTCTGTGCTGTGTCCTGGTCTTTGATTGATGTGCACAGAGCTAGAAAATGTCAGATGCCAATGAAGTTGGCCGATCCTCATCCTCTCAATGATCTTTCCTACAAAATGAAGGTCCACGCAGTTTTGCTGTACCAGTGAAAAAGTAATCTTTGGTCATCATCTAAGGGCTAATTAGTGATTTAACACCTGTGTATGTTTATGTTATTTTTGCATAATTTAAGTTTCATTTCTTTTATCTGTGTCTGTTAAAAGTTTGTAAAACCTATGCATAAGTGAAGTAGATAGCATTTCCTGTGCAACTGAAGGGAAAATGTAAGAAACACCATGGAAAATGAGCAAGAAGACTAAATAAACAACAACGTAAAGAGAATCTCTCATTCTCATTGACATAAAGAGGTTATAAAGCTTCTATTGTCAGAGACTGAGGGACTATCCTAGATTTAGCTAATCCTGGATACAGATTATGAGGGCTGCATGAGGATGTGAGGGAACTCTTAGGGAATTGGAAATTAAACAACAAAAACAAAACCTAAGGCTTGTGATCTGTCCTGATGTAGTTCCAGAGAATTAAGAGCTGATACTTTCGCAAAACTCAGAGACTGCATGTGTCTATTAGGAGGAAGGCGGATCACTACCATCTGCTAGCCAGGATAGTTGATCATACCTGCACAAAACCCTCAAGTATTACAAAGTAAAAGGATTTTAAAAACAGATCTGGAACTGTGTAATTGAAATGGATTAACCTTCCTTTTAACTAATAGATTTTTAAATTTAAGATACTGCATTCCTTGTGTGGATATTTCCTTTTAAATAACATAAAAATACATGAGTGGGACCAAATTTAAATCCAGAAAAAAAAAAAGAAGAGAGTAGGTTACAATACAAAGCAGCCTTGCTTTTACAGCTTACAATATCCGCATGTTTCCCAATACACACACACTATGACTACCCAGCAACCTCAAAATCACATAGCAAAACTGAAAGACAGTGTAGCATAATAGCCAGGGTCAGGCCCGCCCAGAGGATTCAGAGGGCCTGGGGTCCTTGGCAGTGGAGGGCCCCCGCTTCGGCGGTAATTCAGCGGCGGGGGGTCCTTCCGCTCCGGGACCCGCCGTTGAAGTGCGCCAAAGACCCACGTCGGGGGGCCTCCGCCACCAAATTACCGCTGAAGACCCAGATCTTTGGCGGTGGGTCCTGGGGTGGAAGGACCCCCCGCCACGGGTCTTCACGGCACTTTGGCAGTGGGTCCCAGAGCAGAAGGACCCCCCCCCCCCCCGGCTGCCGAATTACTGCCAAAGACCCGGAACGGAAGAAGCTCCAGGGTCCAGGCCCCGTGAGTTTTCCGGGGTCCCCAGAGCGAGTGAAGGAACCTGCTCCAGGGGCCCCAAAAAACTCTCGTGGAGGCCCTTGGGGCAAATTGCCCCACTTGCCCCCACCTCTGGGTGGCCCTGGCCAGGGTACTGGACTGCAACTCTGGAGAGTTGGGTTTTCATACCAGTTCTGCCATTAGTTTGCTGTGTGACACTGGACAAATCTCTTCTGCATTCTGTGTCTTTCTTTATTCTCCTGCTCTTTGTATTTTCTATTGAATTGTAATTTCCTCATGACAGGGACTCTGTCTTACTATGATTTTGTACAGCACCTAGCACAAATACTACTACTAACAAAGTTAACTTTATATGTTACCCCACTGGCACAACACTAACAGTCCCACTTTTACCCATTGTTAGATATCCTGTGTTCATGCCTCCGTTATACAGCACGTGAGTCTTTTCATAAACATACTTCAAACTATATTATTGATATGCAACCACCAATATAATTGCAAAATTAATGGGATAATAGCTAATGTATATGTAATTTGGTTATAGTCTGTCAGCCCCAGTTTGTGGATTAAATGTGTGCAAATTCACTTCTTTAATTGTTTTGCAGAATCTGACAATTTAATTTGAAGAGCCGGCATGTTTTGCTTTTAAAGTTGCCCTGTGAGGATTTCTTCTAGTGACCTCTTGGAAACCTAGTTTAGGACTGAAAAGGCAGAGGAACCACGAGACACAGGATAATGCTTATCTCTTAGTCGGAGCACCTAACACAAATCTCAGAGTTCACTGCTCAGTTACCATTAGCTTTCTGGACAATGCCAAAAGACTATGCAAAGCAAAAACATTGTAAAACACGTAAACCTATACTCCTGCATCATTTTGAGACTACTTTTAACCTCAGCCTTTTGCAATAGATTTCAACAAAGGGGACAGAAAGAATTAACAGTTCTTCTAGACGAGAATCCTGTTTCACATTAATTTTACGGACATGGCCTCCGCCTATACTGCATCTTTTAAATGAACTCTGATAAATCACTGATATAGTTGGTTCTGAACATGACTTGGTTCATCCCACACATTTGGTTAGTAAATCACAGTCAGTGAAAAGTGTTTTTCTCCTGCCAGAGGCCTACCTTGGCACATGACTGGCTTCTTAAGACTCACCCAGTACAGAGCTTTTTTTGCCTCTGGACAGGATCCCCTACCCAAGTTTGCATAATGGGGTTGACATCTCCTCTTTACATCCAGCTGTGCATTTGGTATAACATACAGTACCAGAATGCACTAGCTTGCTTGCTGCTGATGTCAGAGTGTATAGGTCCTCTGGCATTCTATCCCATACTTAGACACTCTGGTTTAGTAACAGACACAAAAAATGTGAGTTCTATTCTACTTGAGTTCTACCACTGACCTGCAGCATGAACTAGAGAAGTTAACATAAGAACACAAGAATGTGTCAAGCCAATGGTCCATCTAGCCCAGTATCCTGTCTTCCAACAGTGGTCAGTGCCAGATGCTTCAGAGCAAGTGAACAGCAGAAGGCAATT
Source organism: Gopherus flavomarginatus (assembly GCF_025201925.1). Taxonomy (NCBI): domain Eukaryota; kingdom Metazoa; phylum Chordata; order Testudines; family Testudinidae; genus Gopherus; species Gopherus flavomarginatus. Next base: position 15,648,709 of record NC_066626.1, on the reverse strand, counting down.
ATTGAGTGATCCACTCCTTCATCCAGTCCTGGCGTCTGGAAGTCAGAGGTTTAGAGACACCTAGACCATGGGGCTTTTAGCCACTGATGGACCTATCCTCCATGAACTTATCTAATTCTTTTTTAATTCAGTTATACTTTTGGCCTCCACAACATCCCCTAGCAATGAGCACCAGAAGTTGACTGTGCTTTATGTGAAGTACTTCCTTTTGTTCATTTTAATCTTGCTGCCTATTAATTTCATTGGGTAACTCCTGTTCTTGTATTACCTGAAGAGGTAAATAATACTTCCAATTCACTTTCTCTACACCATTCATAATTTTATTGACCTCTATCATATCCCCCATTAGTCACTCCCAGTGTTTTCAATCTCTCCTCTCATGGAAGCTATTCCACAACCCTAATCATTTTCATTGCCCCTTTATGTACTTTTTCCAATTTTAGTACATATTTTTGGAGTTAGGGAGAATAGAACTTCACATAGTATTCAAGGTGTGGACTTTCCATGGATTTATATAGGGGCATTATTCTATTTTCTTACATCTATCCCTTTCCTAACAGTTCCTAACATTCTGTTAGCTTTTTTGACAGCTTTTTTTTGTATCTGCAGTTAGGATTATGTTTTCTAATATGCATTACTTTGCATTTATCAACATTGAATTTCATCTGCCATTTTATTGACCTATCACCTAATTGTGGAGATCCTTTTGCAACTCTTCATGGTTTATTTTAGATTTATAACTATCCTGAGTAATTTTGTATCATCCGCAAACTTTGCAACATCACTGTTTAACCCCTTTTCCAGATCATTCATGACTATGTTGAACAGCACACGTCCCAGTAGAGATCTTTGGAGGACTTCACTATTTACTTCTTTCTGCTGTGAAAATTGACCATTACTCTTACCCTTCCTATCTTTTTAACCAATTACTGATCCATGAGAGGACCTTCCCTCTTATCCCATGACTGCTTACTTTGCTTAAGAACCTTTGGTGTGGGACCCTGTCAAAGGCTCCCAGAAAGTCCAAGTACACTATATAAACTGGATTACCCATATCCATAGGTTTGTTAACCCTCTCAAACAATTCTAATTGATTTGTGAGGTATGATTTCCCCTTACAAAAGCTGTGTTGACTCTTCCCCAATAAATCATGTTAATCTATGTGTCTGATAATTTTATTTTTTACTATGGTTTCAACCAATTTGCCTGATAATGAAGTTAGGCTTAGCACCCTGCAATTGCCAGGATTGCCTCTGGAGCCTTTTTCTTTTTAAAAACAGGAATCATATTAGCTATCCTCCAGTCATCTGGTACAGAGGCTATTTTAATCAGCAGGTTACATAGTACAGTTAGTAGTTCTGCAATTTCATATTTGAATTACTTCAGAACTCTTGGGTGAAATCTATCTAGTCCTGGTGACTTATTACTGTCTAATTTATCAATTTGTTCCAAAACCGACTCTACTGACACCTCAATCTGGGACAGTTCTTCAGATCTGTCACTTAAAAAGAATGGCTAAAGTGTGGGAATCTCCCTCACATCCTCTATAGTGAAGATCAATGCAAAGGACTCGTTCAGCTTCTCTGCAACAGCCTTGTCTTCCTTGAGTGTTCCTTCAGCACCTTGATCATCCAGTGACCTCACTGATTGTTTGCCAGGCTTTCTACTTCTGATGTACTTAAAAAAAAATTGCTGTTAGATTTTCAATCTTTTCTTAGGTGCTCTGCAAACTCATTTTTGGACTGCCTTATTATACTTTAACACTTGATTTGCCAGAATTTATGCTCCTTTAGATTTTTCTCAACAGGATTTGACTTCCAATTTTTCAAGTATGCCTTTTGCCTCTCATTTCAATGTGAGCATGGATAGAACAGGTGACACAATCACAGTCAAAAGGCATAGTGTGACAGGGTATTATAAAAAAGCATTGATAAAGTCACTGCACATTATTTACTAAGGACACTGATTGTAGATTTGATTATTTGGAAATAAGTTTTCATAATAATTTGGAAGAGGTATTGTTAGTAGTTTAGCATTTCAGTCATGCCTTTTAAAATAACATAATCTGAATTGGTTAAATAAAATTCAGTGACAAGAAGACATTTTGATGACTGTAAAATGAAACACTTTACTAATCTAACATAATTCTTGTGTACCAGATTTGTTTAATCGAGCAAGTACACTTTCAATGATTCTTTTGTGCTATAATAAATGCATGCTTTATTTAGAAAATTGACTATCAAGCTGCTTTTAAGAAGTACAAACTGTCCATAGTATAAACTGTCAGTTTTTACTAAATGAAATTAGAACAGGTTCCCATTGTCTCAAGCAAATAGTCATCCACAATATAAAATTGTGTGGGATTTGATCCTTTCTGAACAGTTATTTATCAAACATAAGGAAGGGCTAATCCACAACTCTGGCCTTGACTACGTACAAGAAATGTGCACCAGCATAATTAGATTGATTAAGTTTCACTGGGGCAACCCCTAGCGCAGCTGTGCTGCAGCAGTGCAAGGTGAGACTTATTTCAATTTAACAAATATAATTATTGGCCTAGGGCACTGATTGGGGGTCAGAAGACTTGGTTCTAATCCCTGGCTCTGCCACCGATCTGCTGACTGACCTGGGACAACCCATGATCTCTCTGTTTCCTGCCCCACCCTTTGTCTTGCCTGTCCAGTTGTAAGTTCTTTGTGACAGGGACTGATTTTCACTATGTCTAGCACAAAGGGAGCCTAATCTTGGTTGTAGCATCTAGGTACAAATGATAAATAATAACGTTAAATCAACATAAGCCTCACACCACGCTGGTGTAGCTTGTTTACGTTAAGAGCTTGCACTGGTATAACTAAATCAATGTAGTTATATTGGTGCAAGCATAATACTAATCATAACTGTGATTACATAACCAAGCTACCTCAGTATAAAGTGATTACTCAATAGCTGACCTCTCAGTCCCCATCCTCAAAGGAAACCTACAAAACACTTTCAAAAGACGAGTTTGGGAGCATAAATTCATAACTTTGCTTGACACTAAAAATCATGGTCTTAATAGAGACACTGGATTTATGGTTTATTACAACAACCTGTAACCACTAACCTCCCCATTTTGCCCTACAGGGGTGTTAATGGGTCATTTCACCTTGAATGGTCCCTTAGAAAACATACTATCTACTTATTCTAAACAATCTGTTTAATCTTGTACTTAGCTGTGACACTTGGAGTACCTTTCCCAGACCTGAAGAAGAGCTCTGTGTAGCTCAAAAGCTTGTCTCTCTCACCACCAGATGTTGGTCCAATAAAAAGTATTACCTCACTGATCTCGTCTCTCTAAATCAATTTAACCATATCAATGAACATTTTTTGTGTATAGATTAGGCTTCCAGGGAAAGAAAAGTATGGGTGAGGGATAACTGTTCTGACCTGATGCACAGCCTGAAATTCATGAACTTCCTAGTAACTAACCTGTGTCAATTTTGTTAAGACCAGATGCTGTCATCCTTTATTCATGCAGAGTATTAACCTTTCTTGGCAAGGAGTCCCATTAAGGTCAGGTCTACTCATGAAATAAGGTACTACTTAATCAGAGAATCTCAGAAATGTAGGAGTGGAAGGCACCTTGACAGGTCATCTAGGTCAGCCCCCTGCACTAAGGTGGGACTAAGTATTATCTAGAGCATCTGTATTTGTGTTTGCCTAACCTGTCCTTAACAACCTCCAATGAGAGATTCCACAAGCTCCCTAGGTAACTTGTTACAGTGCTTCACTACCCTTACAGTTTGGAAGTTTTTCCTAATGTCTAACCTAAATCTCAGTTGCTGCAATTTAACCCCAGAATTTCATGTCTTGTCCTCAGTGGTTAAGGAGATCAATTTATCACCTTCCTCTTTATAATAATGTTTTAGGTATTTGGAGACTTATGTTCCCCCTCAGTCTTCTCTTCTCCAGACTAAACAAATCCAGTTTTTTCAATATTTCCTCACAGGTCATGTTTTTTAGACCTTTAATCAATTTTGTTGCTTTCCTTTGGACTTCATCCAATTTGTCCACATTTTCCCCCAAGTATGGTGCCCAGAGCCGGACACAGTATTCCAGCTGAGGCCTGATAGTGCTGAGTAGAGTGGAAGAATTACTTCTTGTGTCTCACTTACAACAGTCCTAATAATGTTAATTAATGAAATTAAAAGATGGCAGAAGCTATATAATCCTCCTTAGCAGCTGTACCCTAATTAGCTTACCTGTAAAGGGTTAAGAGAAGCTTAACATGAGTTGGCACCTGACCAGGGGAACCAATAGGGAGGCTGTACCCTTTCAAATTGGAAAAACTAGTGGCGGTGGGGAGGCTGTCTTTGTCTCTGGCTGGAGAGAGGGGAAGGCAGCAACAAGCTGTAAGCTTTAAGCCAGGTATGGGAAATCATCAGCATCATACCTAGAAATTCCTCATTTGGAATCCCAGATATGTAAGTAGCACTGGAAAAGTTACGACAGATATGATTAGGAACCTTTTTAGTTGTTTTGGTTTGTGGATTCCTCCATGCTAACCCCAGGTGCTTTTGTTTTTCTTGTAACCTTTGAGCTGAACCTCAAGAAAATTATTTTTGGTGTTTAATTCCTAAAGATCCTGAGTTTTCAGATGTCTTTCTTACTTTTTTAATAAAATTTACCTTTTAAAAAATATATTTTGATTCCAAAGTCCTTAGACAAGCGGTTGGTCTGTGCTCACACTATTAAGGCAACTGGTTGATATTTTATTCTCAAGCCTCCCCAGGAAAGGGGGTGAAGAAGCTTGGGGACTTTTTTGGGGCGGATAAGGATTCCAAGTGACCCTTCTCTGAATATTTGTGAAAATCACTTGGTGGTGGCAGCAATATCTGTCCAAGGCAGAAGACTGTGCCTTGGAAGAGTTTTCATCTAAGATGGTAGAAGATAAGCTTAGGGGGTCTTTCATGCGGGTCCCCACATCTGTACCCCAGAGTTCACATTTGGGGGAGGGGGGTATACCCTGACAGGTCCTAAGGTCAGTAACTGTCCTATATGATGACCTGGTCCTTGAATTGGCAACCAGTTTCATCCATCTGCAGGTAAGTGATACAAGGTGAATAAGACAGAATGACAGCATGTTACACAGGAATAAGTCCGTCATTCAGAAAGGTACTTAAGCAGGTGTGTAAATTTAAGCATGAGTCACTCTCTTTGAAGTCAATTGGACTAAGCACAGCCTCTTACCTGCTTAAGGACCTTCCCAAAACAAGGCCTAACTGACTAACAAAGTAGAAGGCAGTGGAAAAGTAGGCCCATTCATCTTCAATCATTAGACAACCACAGAGTTAACACCAGAACATGAAAGCAATCCATGTAGGTGTTAAGTGTCTGAATAAATATGAAAGCTGGGCTGTTATTTTTTAATCTTCTTCCACAGTGCAAATAAAATCATCCCTTCACCCTCCCCTTCATGTTGGTATTCATCTGCTACTGCAGAATAAAAAGTAAAGCCCGCCTTGCGTAGTTCAACAGGTCTTGCCTGTTTGCTGGCGTGAAAGGTTTCTGAGTCAGGGTCAGCACTAATGAGGAAGAAGGAAGGCTTACATAGATGCTCATCAGCTAGAAACATAAATAAACCAGCAGTCTGGCTATTGGCTACTTGAAGTTCATTTGGTGTAGAAGAAAAGTAAGAAGACTGGGGGTGGAGGGGAGCAGGGCAGGCTGCATGTCACTTACATTGCAGATTTCACCATTTAAAAGGCTAAAAGTGACTAATAGCCTGGCTCTTGGTTAGATCCCATCTGCCGCCTTTGTTAGGTCATTAAAATTGTTTTTAAAATACGTAATAATGTCTAACTAACGAATGTTGAATTATTAGCATAAATACGCCACTTTTTTATTTATTTATTTCACCAAGAACATGTTTTCCTCTGTTTAATGACAATAATTTATCATATTAAACTAGAGCTGCTGGTTTGTTTTCATATTTCTGTTTTTCTGGGTCCCCCACCTCCCCGAGACATCTGTGAAAGGGCAGCCCCAGGTAAAATAAATAAATAAAAGCCTTTGTAACGATCTCCACAAAGCCAAAGCCAGTAAATTGCCTTGATTTACCACTGATGGCCCTCATTTCTTCTCATTTGCTCAGTTTATTGCTATTTTTCCTCTATTTTTCTGTTTAAGGCTTGCTGAAAAAAAGAACAGCAGAGGAGTCTGTACAAAAAAGGAGAATATTTAGAGTCACAGGGAAAACAAAATAGGAGAGAACTTCATTTTCATTTCTAGTTTGCTTAATGAATAGGCCATAACTGTTCTTTTAGTTAGGTAGGGCCAGCTTTAAACACAAGCAATCCTCACTGAAGCCATCCTCTGATTCAGCAATTCACAGCGTATCCTGACCTTCCTCCCCAAACGGCCAGCCAGTGCAGTGAAAGAGGGAGGAATTTAGAGCTGTTATAAGCTTTCATAACAAAACTTGGAGCAAGCAAAACTGACTTTGTTTGCAGTTTCATTGCATACCGGAAACTTGGGCCATGTTCAGTGAAGATTTGTCTAGAGCAGACTCTGTGGTCCTGTTTTGACGTGAGTTAATTGACTGGCAATTAATTAACATGGCTGTGAATATTAGCCTAGACAGTCCATAGACACTTGTTCTAAAGTTGGTGATTTACCCTAAGACTCACCCTCTATTTTTGCAGAATGTCTAGACTAGCATTTGCAATTGTGTAGCTAACTGGTCATCAATTAAATTGAATTAAAACTACCCTCCTCAATGCACCTTTTAGTTTGAGTCAAGCTTACAAACCATTTAGCAAGCCTGGTCTAAGTTTTGAGCAACCATGAGCTCAAGTTGTGGTTTGCAGTGGAACTCACATGAAACAGCAGTGATTTTAACCTGAAAAGAAGTGAAACATGCCAATTGGGTTAATGTTTGGTTTGTGTTTCAGCTTTGTTAGAACCAACAGTAGAAAGTTAAATCTTTGTGAACTAATATTAACAAAAGGTTCACATAAGACCCTGAAAAACAAAATGAGACCTCTCGAAAGCAAACATTTTGCCTATCCCTGATCTTTCCCAGGCCAAAGATGCAAAGAAAAACATTTAGGGTGGGCATCTGCCATCCCATTCCTTGCCCAAGACTGAGGTTTTGACTGTCCTATTCCCTTGGTCTCCGCATCTCCTACAAGTGTCTACACACAGACACACACATTTAGAAACACAGAAAGGAGTTTTATGAGAGTTGTACATAATCAAAACAAGCCATATAAGATGGTACTTTATTTGTATCATGGTTTGACCTCATCCATATTGACCAGCTATACCATATTATGGTCCATTTGGGCTACAATCATACTAACATTTCTTCTCCCTTCCCTTGACAGTCATTCTTACTCCTGCATCTCTCTTCTCCCCACACTGCAGCCTTAATCTGGTGGAACACACTCTCAAACAAGCAGAATACACTGGATGATCCCATTAGCTGGACGTTTCTTCTAAAACAGTCAACTGTCAAAGAATAAACTACAGTGACATTTAGCGACTCTTAATTTGGCTTTCATCCTCCTCATTTCTCTTGATTCCTACTCTCAGGCTGTCTGCAGTCTCAGAATGACAGCACTGCACTAGCTCATATGCACCACTTGATCCACCACTGACATCCTCTAGCACCTGCAGACTCCACACGTTGTAATGCCACAGCGAGGGGGATCAGATGGCAAGTGTGAAAAACTGGGACGGGGGTGTGGGGGGAGTAGGCACCTATCTAAGACAAAGCCTCGAATACCAGGACTGTTCCTATAAAACTGGGACATCTGGTCACCCTAGCCACTGCTGTAAATGGACGGGGTGTTACTGAACATGTTAGTAAGGGATAAATGTTACACAAGTATTGCACATGGAGTTCGTCTATTGTTTACTGTTTCAGCTGTTTCTGCCTAGCATTATAATAAGATTAGCCTGTTAAAACCAACAGTATTTTTCTGCAATATCCTCTGACCTTCCCAGGTCCCTCCTTAACACACCTTCACACCAGATTGCAACACAGAGAAGCATAGACACATTAAATGTGCACTGCCAGTACCTTCCATCAGAAACCCTGGCAACTGTACATTCAGTTTGGTATACTGTTGTTCTTGTGCTTTGCACCTCTGTGACTTTGCTGTATCTTTTTATGGTCTGCTTCTATTACCCTCTAAGCCAATCAGCAGAATAGAAACATCATGTATGAACAAGACACTCTGTTATTGTGCAGTCAAACACCAATATCTGCTCACATAATGGGTAAGGTGGGAAAAGAGGTTGCTTACCCGGAGGAAGGAAAGATCACGGTTGTGTTCAATGTTGGTGATTTCCAGGTTGCCCATGACTACCTCACAGTTCTCATAGTACTTGCGCAACGCACGATACTGCTGCTCAAGATCAGACAGAGAACTCAGCTTGTTCTCAGTACCAGCGCACACTGCAAAAAAAGAAAAAAAATGTATATTATATATAATGATCAGAGACACAGAAGCAAAGTGGGAACAAAAGTTGTAGATAAAGGTACACCTAACTGCAATAAAAGTCCTGTTTTAATCTCTGTATTATGTCATAAAGGAAAATGTTGCAATTTGCCTTAATAGCAACAGCAGTGACAGGTAGCTACAAATATTCTCCACAGTAATCTCAGCAGTTTAATATGCGTGACCAAAGGAGACAATGTTGTGGTATTAACCAGACAATGGGCAAAAGGCTTTAAAAAGCAGAAAAGTAAGAAATATTACAAAGCAATGCATAAGAAAGAAGTAAGGGCAAAATCCTAGTTTCAGTGAACCCCATAGGAGATTTGCCATTGATCATAATATGTCTCTAAATCTAGAAGGGCTATTCATAGTTTTAACGATTTTATGACCAGAAGAGACCAAAGTATCATCTATTCTGGGTTCCTCTCTAACACAAGCCAGAGAATTTCATCCAGTTACTCCAATAACTTGTACTAGACTGTAGGAAGCTTTCCAGAAAGATATTCCAGTCTATAAAGTTTTTGTAGGAAGTGAAGAAGGAATAAACAAAGAAATTTCCCTTTTCTCTTCTCTATGATGATTATAATGAAATATATACACATATGTTAAGGATCAGGCAAACTGGAAAGACTTCAAAAACATTTTTTGAAGTGTAGTTCTATTCTGAAAACTCACTGTAGAAATGGCCTCAAATAGGACAGCTCATGTGTGCTTCTTTCAGTGGTTCCAAACAAAATCTGTTCATTTACAAGTAAAAAGATGTTTTTCCCCCCACCTAATTTAAACTCAGGCAGATTCTGAAAGTCAAGCTGGTTTCTTTCCAGATGCTACCTTCCTTAACAATGAAGATTGCACACTGAAAACATGGTTAAAGGAACATGGTGAGATTCATTTTCTTTGAGATGGATTTTCTTTATGTTTCTGGTGAAGCACGCTTTAAATAATATATCATCTTTTAAAGAATTTTTTTTAAAGCAGGTAAGGAATTTTCCAGTTCATCTGCCAATGTTGAGAAAGGTCATTGAGCAAAGCAGGAGCAACACCAAATGTGCTCAAGCCCACCTTTTCTCCCCTTCCTCTCCCATTTCTTTACATAGGCCTGACTGCTGCCTCTTCTGCTTCCATTTTCCTGCTGCTGTTACCAGTGAATATCCTTTCTGGGCCATGGGGGAAGCACACTTTGATGCATGACCAAGGGAGTTAAGAATTCTGCAGGATAAATTACTCAAATTCAACCCTTAAAAACATATGGGGAGATCACGTTTGTGTTTTTGTGTATTCAGGGCTGGCACAACCCATTAGGCAACCTAAGCGGTCGCCTAGGCCTCTAATATTTGGGGGGAGGCGACTGCAGTGGCCGGATCTTCAGCTGCCCTGGCTGTCAGCGGTATTTTGAGGGTGGGACCTTCCGCCGCCTCTGTTGGGGGCGGTATTTCGGGGGCAGGACCTTCCACCACCTAGGGTGCCAAAAAAGCTGGCGGCACTCCTGTGTGTATTTACATATATATTGGTAGAAATCAACAATGTAATCAATCAGTCCCTGTCTATGCTGTATTCTGTTAATTCAGAGACCAAAAGAACATCTTAAAATTTAAATGAACTGTAAACATCAGATATTGCTGCATTCATCTCTCTTTGAAGTGTATAGCAAATCATCTGCAAATGGTGGAAAAACAGGCAACTGCCTTGTGTTAATGTGTGTGGATAATTACAGGTGATGCTTAGGAAATGGGTTCACTTCAAAGTCCCCATGAGTGCCTTTATTGTTCGATTAAGGACTCCAAACTGTCAAAGAAGGCCTGGAATTGTATAAAAGACCTTTGGGTCCCAATCCTTTTTATCTCAGATCTGTTTGAGATTTCATGCTGGGGAAGCCTACGCCATAAGGACAGAGATCCTAGTTCTGACTGGTCCACCCTGAATATAAACATTGGACTATAACCTGTGAACTAGTTCTGAAAGAACTCTTTGCATCTACAAAGCTCTCCATCTCTTCTCTGAATCCAAATCTCAACATTTACTCATATCTGTATGTATGCTGAACTTTTAACCAATTCTCTCTCCCTTTTCTTTTTAAATACATTTTAATTTAGTTAATAAGAATTGTCTGCAAGCGTGTATTTGGGTAAGGTCTGGAATATTCATTGACCTGGGAAGTAATGTGTCTGATTCTTTGGGATTGGTAGAATCTTTTTCATATGATGAATAAGATTTTCATTAATCCTCATCACATTTGACTTGGGTATCGAGGTGGAGGCCTGAGGCTGAGTTACATTAAGGGAACTGTGTCGTTGACTAGTGTGTAACCAGTGAGCTATAATAAAAGCTATTTTGTGCCGGCTTGGTAAATATAAGTATTGGAATATCCATCAGCTTTGGGGATTGCCTGCCCCACTCTTGGCAGTTCACCCTAATTGAGTGATCTCAACTGGCTCCCGTGGGATTCCGGTCACACATGCACTCCCAAAGCACTGTCATCTTTCCAGTTCGTGTGACAGGAAGTTCTACTATCCACTAAATGGTGACATTGATTATACACGTTGGCCTTGTCTACACAGCAAACACTGTGCATGGGCTCACTTACCTGAGCGAGCTTGAACCCAGCTAGTGTGGGTGACAACGGCAGTGAAGACTGCACAGCCCAAGCTTCATTGTGGGTGGTATAAGCCCAGCACAGACCCTGGGTACATACTGGGCTCGCTAGCCTACTCTGAAGGCTACAGCACACTGTCTTCACTGCAGCTCTTACCCATGCTGGCTAGATTCAAGCTTTTGCTGTGCAGACATAGTAAAAGTGGATATCAAATGAACACAGTGACCAAACTGAAAAGAAGAAAAATATTTTTTCTTTCATCTTTCAATTGTAGTAATCACAGGTGTTTCTTGTAACGATAGCAAGTACAACATGCTACATAGAGATGTGGTTTCCCCGGTGACTGTGTCCCTTAAACAATTCTGTTTATGATGTCAGAGCCAGACTCGAACCCACCTCACCCTCTCTTAATAGTGTTGGTGTTGCACAGCTAAACAGAAGTGAAAAAACAAACAAACAAACAAAAACCCTCTCCCCACCCAAACTTATTCTAGTCCAAAATGTTGGCAGATTGTGATTCTGAATACATACGGGGAACATATCTCATAAATTCAAACATGCCATTTTTACACAGTGAGTTTTCAGAGAGTGTATAACCATCCTTTAACATTCAGGCTGGCATTCTGTTCTATATTCAAAGACCAACTCACAGCCACTGAAAGCAGAGTTCCCAGTGAGTTAAATTAAAAAACCCACACTTCAAGTGGCTACAAAATCAAATTAGAAGATATTTTCAAAAAGCACTTTTGTTTTGGGTCTCTCAGTCTGTCATAACTTGAATGTTACTTACATTTGGGGGTGAAATTATATTTAATTTCTTTCCTTATGCATTTCTTCTTTTCTGTCAACCATCTCCTTGTGGGCCATTCTTGCACATAAGCAAATTTAGCCAAGGTTTTGAAACATGAAACATATTAAATAAAATACCTGCCAAACCAAAATAGCTTTTTGGGAGCCATTCCTAGCTTTAGGGTAAATCAATACAAACAAATCTCTGTATGACTAGAGCAGTGGTTTTCAATCAGTGGTCTGCAGACCCCTGGGGGTCCGCACACTACGTCTAAGGAGTTGGCAAAAGGTTGTTGCTATCATAGAACAATGATTTTCAAACTATGGTCCGTGGACTCCTGAGGATCTGCTGACTATGTCTAAGATTTCCAAAGGACTCTGCACCTCTATTCAAAATTTCTGTAGTCTACAAATGAAAAAAAGATTGAAAACCCCTGGATTAGAGGAAAAATCAATAAAATTGGCTGAAATACACACTTTTCAAATGTTTTGCTATTTTTAAACATCAGAAGGGAAGGGATAGTTCAGTGGTTTGAGCATTGGCCTGCTAAACCCAGGGTTGAGAGTTCAATCCTTGAGGGGGCCATTTAGGGATCTGGGGCAAAAATCTGTCTGAGGACTAGTCCTGCTTTGAGCAGGTGGTTGGACTAGATGACATCCTGAGATCCCTTCCAATCCTGATATTCTATGATTCTAAGAAGTAACAAGGCTTTTATGAGTATTATAAATGCATACTTGTCATATTCTGTCATTTATACCAAAGGTATTTTATATTTATATGAAAACAGGAAAAATTATCCTTTCTGATCTTCACTGGGAATCTCTATTGGCTGTGGAGACATCTACTGTTGTGTCAGAATGGTTCAGCAAGCGATGGGTTAAAGCAGACAGTCAAAGATTTGTTACCAGCTTTCCCTCTAGAAAACTCCTTCTGGCTTATAAAGGCCAATTGGCAGCAGGCACCTGAACAATAATTCCCAGCTATGGTCTGGTGCTCGTACACTGGTGGTCCACATGGAACTGTCTTCTCATGTAGTGTTGGCTCCCCTTGTTTTCAGCTGTTAAATTATATTAGAAGCTAAGAATACATTAAATACTTTCCTAATGTTGCTTCTCTGTGTATTCTGAAGTTACTAAATGAATTATTCATAAAGCTGGCTAATTTTAAAAACATCTCTTTTTTTAAATTTTAAAGTCGTTTCCTCTTGAAAGGATTTGAAATGGACCTGTTATTATCCCCCCAGACCCAATCTTTCAGCATTTTTTTCTTTGTTCAGTTTATCATTTGTTTGTTTGTTTGCTGAACCCAGTTTGACATTTTAAGTCAAAATTAAAACATTTGTGTTTTGAAATACTGTTTAGAAAATTCCCATGAGAACCCCAACACTCTGTGGTCAAAAAAATTCTGAAGTGAATTTTTCTTGTAATTTTTTTTCAGGGGAAAGTTTTGTTTTTTCCAACCAAGCTCTTTCAGAATCTAAATAAATGCAAACACTGGGCCAAATTCTGAGCTGGTGTAAACTGGCATAGCTCCATGTCATGTCAACAGTGCTCTTCCAGTTCATACCAGTTGCAGATCTGACCCATTAGTTATGCAGTATGTACGGGTTTGATCCTACAATCAGGGTGCCGATCCTGCAAAGCATGAAAGTGCATAATTAAGTTTAAGAATCTGAGCAGTCCCAGTGACACTAAAATCAAGGCCAGAAGCTTTATTACATTGAAGATACTTTTGGACAGATAACCTACTGCATTAATAATTTCTGGTTGTTGACAGAAGCTAGCAAACAGAATTAATTCTTCTAGTCAAATGATCCTTAAAATCACATACAAAAAAAATGATTTGCCGCAATCTTATAACAAAAGTATTTCAATCCTTTCATTTACAATTTAGAGAAAAATTACCTACAATCCTTTTATTATGTGAAATTGCTCCTGTGCATTAGCTTATATATGGGCATCTCCTCGCAATGGAGTACTTGTCCAATAGGTGACGGATCATATGTACCCAACAGCATGCTCTGCCCAATACCCCCAAATTCAGGAAACAGGAGAAGGTCACTGAGGAACTTTAATGCTCCCTTGCATGAAATGGCATAGCTCAGCTGCTATAGCTCTATACAGTGAAACATCAGAGTAGAAAGCCCAAATGCATAATCAGATACACACAGGAAATAGGGTACATAACTCGGAGGGTACAAATTGCCTCAGAACCATATTGAGAAGACTACAATCCACTGCATTAAAGTACATGACTTGACAGGAGTCTATAGGACAAATTAACTCAAAAAGTGGAACTGGCGTACATACTGGAGCAGTAAGGTTGCTGAGAGAAAGGATGCTCCAGTGGCTCACGTGCTAGCATGAGATCAGGAGACAAAGGGTTAATTCACTGATCGGCCAGAGACTTTCTGGATGAGGTTGAGCAAGTTTCTTAGCTCCTTGGTGCCTCAGATCCCATCTATAAAATGTGGGTTTTAAGGATAAATGCATTAAAAATTGTGAGCTGCTCAGATATTATGGTAATGGAAGCTGCATGAGCACCTAAGAGAACTAGATTAGATAGTGATTTAGAGAGAAAAAAGTGAAAGAGTAAGAGTTTTAAAATATTTTAGGATGGAAAGTTCCCCAGACACCCTTCCAGCATCTTCATTACCTCTTTTTCTCCCCAAGAAGAGATTCTCTAAAGGCTCCTTCATAGACTACATGCCACTAAATGCATATGCTATATATATACACATACCTGGGCAGCACAGGCATATGAGCGGTAAGTGTATTCCTTATATCCATTACTGGCCTGTATGTTTTATAATTTTAAGGCAATTTTTCAAATCAATACAAGTCAGTTTTTAAGTAGTGCTCCAAAAGGGAGCTGGAGTTCAAAAACAAATGTTACTCTCGGCAAAGAAAATAAATCCCATAAAAGGAAATCCCCCGTGTTACACCTTTTCACCGACATTCTCAGCAATGAAGTTCTCAAGGCATCTCTCCTCCCTACCCATGCAATGATGCACTAAATGATAAGAAGCTCCTCCAGGAGTGAACTGTCTTCTCAATAATGACAAATCCCCTAATGAGAACCATCCTAAGAAGTTCTTCATGGGAAGATCTAAGGATGCAAGACTTCAGAGTGCCTCCACCCTCCCTTTGCTGGGACTTGAACTCCTAGATGAAGTAGAGGAATCTGATATGATTTTTTTTTTTTACTGGAAGATATAACTAGCAATGTAAAAAATGATCCCTGCAGTGACTGAAAATGCAGGTCCTATTTATAATAATAAAGGAGTTCTGGTTTATCCAGAACAATGTCTGAATCCCTGGGAGTCAGAATCATTAGGGTTCTTTGTGCAATGCCTACTGTAAATTTCACAAAGCATGCTCATATAGCATGTCAGATGTCTTTTTTGGAGATACAAGAAAGAACCTCTTACTAGCCTTTCAAGATCGGAACGGAGGCCAAGGCCAAATGGAGAATAAGCTCTTTGGGAGAAGGAATACGGTGGCTTGTGAAATATGACATGGAATCAAAAACAGGAGCACAAAAAAAAAAAAAGGTCAGGAAATGTATTTTAAACAGTTAGTTAAAATAGTACTATTTTAACTATGCATTTTTAACTGCGAGTTAAGTGAATTTAACAAGGTACTTAAGCATGCATCTAATTTTAGTGAGTAGCACACAGTCAAATTTAAATTTGAGCACATGCTTAAATAACTTGCTGAATTGGGTTCTGACTTTGCATCTAACCCAGACTTTAAAGAACATATGAAATTAGCCATCTCTCCTATTTGTAGTTCTTATAACAAAAACAATACCTGGCACTTATCTACTGTCACTGCTTTCTAAATTAAATGCAATAATAATGCAAATATTTTAACGGATGCTGTTGCAATATATACTTCAGCACTTATGAACGTTAATACATTTATGCCAAAACGTGTCAGCTTTCCCCTGCAATTCAAAAACTTTTTAATCTATATTTCATAAATATAATAGTGCCCCTTAAAGCACATCACTGTGTATTGTTAAACACATTTATACACATCATCAGAAATTGACTAGAGGCAATAAAATAAAGATCTCATATTAAGAGCAGTCCCAGTAGGAGCAGCTCCATTGGTTAAAAAATAATAATTCACATGCCCCTGATATTAGTTGGAGGAGAATTGCCATGTATGTATCATCACTAGATAGTTTCTCTCACTGTTGTACCTGCCTTAGTCATCTCTGTGAGTGAATATCCCAGCCTTAATTAGAAATTCACACACCACAGTTGTCACAAGGCTGGTAAGAAAAATGAGGCAGAGTGGTTTCTGTATGTGCAATATGCACAGGAAAATCTGTGATTTCCTTACATTTTCCAGTACAGACAGACAAGCAAAAAGACAGATTGATCGACAATCCGTAAGTGAAGGATGTGCATGTAACGCACAGCTTTGAAAAATGAGTTTCTCTGCAGACAGGTTATCCACAAGCATATTGCAATTTCCTCACATTTGTTTTTATGATGGCAATAAGTCATGACAGTAGGCACCAATGCACACCTATCATCAGGTTGAAGGCTAAGTGCTTCCCACTCCCTGAGAAGTCCAATATCCTATTAAGATACGTTGTGGTTTATCGCTATTCAAATATGGCTATGTCTCAGTTAGAAAATAAAATCAACTAAAGATAGTTTTGTGCAATGTCTCCTTTCACTATGAATAGCAGGTCCTAGTAAAAAGATACAAAAATAGGAGAAAGATTATAAATACCATCTCTAACCCCTTCTTATTTTAATTTCTTTTATTTAAGATGTCCGGGACTATGCCTAGCTATCCTCCCGAAACCCTACTGCTCTTTCAGCGGTAGTTTATAGCCTAACAGCCACTTTCTTTTATATAAAAAGAAAATGTGGTCTATTACCCGGCTCCCAGTTTAGTTTTTACACTAGAAAATGGGCTATAAGTGGTTGACAGAGCCACAAATTGTTTCCAATAGGGCACCTTGGAACTTCGGATTAAAGGATAGTTCAGAGCATCATCTTTTCCCCCTTACACACGCTCTCACCCCCTGCCCCAGTTACGTCTCCATCTCTCACATTCATTTTGTGTTCCTGCCCCACCACCATTTCTCCCCTCCTCACCTACTGACCATAATGAACGAAAGGATTGGTTTGGGGATTTTTTGGAAAGTTTAAATGAAGTACCAGTTGTGTACGTTTGGACTCAATATTCAGCACTGAAATCATGTGAAAGGGCCAGCCACCACTGTGACATCATCCAAAAGAGCCAACCGTCCATTTGTGATGCATCTTTGGGCAGTCTGTCCCAAGCCAGACTCCAGTGCAATTTACTCAATATGTATACTTTCAAATTTTTCAGTCTAGGGATTAGTCACAAATATTCAAAATTCAGGCTGTTTACACTTGTGATTGGGCAGCTAGGTCACAGACTATAGTCTCTGTTCTCTGACCAGATGAGCATGCAAGCAATTATAGCACTTATATGCATGAATTTGGCTTACTCTTTCCACAGATACTCATGCGTGCAACTTTGAAATTAAATTTCTCATTACCATTTTTTCCAGCAACACTAAATCATTCAAATGTTCACTCAAAACTAACAAGTAGCAAGGGTGAACATGATCGAACTGAATTCACTTAAACATTCCAACAAATGAGTTAATTATTTTACCCTGCGCTAGTGATGATCAATATATATTTAAATGAAGAAATCATTTTCGATCCAATATAACTAGTCTTCTACTAATTCTAGCTGTTTCTTTTTTAACCTTCCTAGCTCAACAATTGATCTTTTTTAATTTTTGTAATCAAACCTTCTAAGGGCTTGCCTTTTCACGGACCTATTCAGCCACTGTTATTCCTGAATAACTTCATGTGTGAATCCAAAAGTAGAATAATATTGTTCTGGAATAAGAATATCCATACATGGAGTTATTCAGAAGGAGCAGTTCCATGTATAGGTAAGCCCTAGGAGATCCACCTTTTATCTTTTAAAATCATGAAAGATTGAGTTTGACTTTTCTGGGGAGAGAGAGGGGAAATCTCATGACAAGGCACTGTCAACGATGCATAAAAATAATTTGTCTCTCTCTACATGAGGTTTTGCTTGAGTACAGCACGACTTTCATTTGTTGATCGATTTGTCAATCAGGCCATATACACACCAGACACTGCTTAAAACATCAGACTCATTGATTTCAGGAGACTGTTTATGAAAACAGAACTGAAAGTTCTCTTACTTTGGACAAGGCGAGCTAAACAATAAATACACAGTGCCTCTTTCTCACAGAGTTGCAATCTATTTGTATGCTACTCCTGGCAGTAATTTATTTACTTAATTAAATTTGCTTTTATAGACAAGACATTGTCAGGGGCTCTTGAAGGAATGGATAAAGTAATGTTTTATTAGCAATCTCAAGCCTTGGTGCCAAGTTTCTAAAACTCTCAGAAAAAATTACCAGTGGGTCCTTTAAGAAGCCACTAATTACTGGCAAATTTGAAGTACTTAACATTGCCTTCATTATATCCTCACCTCTTAACAATAGCCTAGATTACCCCTTGCTGTAAAAGACACAGAAAGAAGGGGGAAACTCCCTCCTGGCCTTTTTTATTACTTTACACTCTCCTAACATCTTCCAGCTAATCAACCATAAACCTGGTTTTTTCTGCAATTAAGAATGTTCTAATTAAGAACGGGTCTCACTGAATTAAAACTATTGTAGATCTCTCTTTTGGGAGGAAGCAAAACTAAGATGAATTCAGAAACCTTTTTTCCTCTAGTTTAAATCTAATGTTTTTGAAGGATGATTCAACTTAAAAGAAGTATATTTCTAGCTAAAGAATGCTTAAAGTTTTATATTAGAGACAATTAGAAAGTGGGTTAGAAGTGGTGGACAACACCACAAATTGTTACAGAGGGCAGCTTGGAAATGTAGGGAACAGGACAATTGGCTCGGAATTTTCTCTACACGCCCTAATACAAAGCTCAACTGACACAAGTCGAAATGCCTTCCTTAAGGCATTCTCTATATTACATATTGTTACCACGTTTGAATACGGCTATATAGAGTGGAGTAAGCTGATACTGAATATGATTTTGCTGTCAACACAGAGCAGGGCAAGGAGTATTCACAACATCATGTAAGCTAGCAATGCTTTCAGCCTCTGGGTTTACCCATGATTAGCTGTCACAATTCATTCTGACCTCCACTGACTGCAAAAGTATGAGAAACAAAGTGGGTGAGATATCATCCTTTAATGGACAAGCTTCTGTTGATGAAAGAGACAAGCTTCAAGTCTTCCCTGGCTTGAAGAAGAGCTCTTGTCTCTCTCACCAACAGAAGATGGTTCAATAAAAGATATTACCTTCACCCACCTTGTCTCTCTTGTATCCTGGGACCAACACAGCTAGAACAACATTGCAAATGTCCGGTCAACATCATGCCAGCTAACTTGATTCTTGACAACCTATGTGGTAATATAGGTGTCATAAACAGATAGTTAAGAGCTAATAGAACAGGAGTACTTCATGTCTCTTCTGCCTGTAAAGGGTTAACAAGTTCAGTGAGCCTGGCTGTCACCTGACCAGAGACCAATCAGGGGACAGGATACTTTCAAATCTTGAGGGAGGGAAGTTTTTGTGTCTGCTGTTAGTGGTTGGTTGTTGTTCACTTTGGGGGTTCAGAGGGACCAGACGTGCAACCAGGTTTCTCTCCAATCTCTTTGATACAGTCTCTTATATGTCCAGAATAGTGAGTACTAGGTAGATAAGGCGAGTTAGGCTCATGTTTGTTTTCTTTATTTGCAAATGTGTATTTGGCTGGAAGGAGTTCAAATTTGTATTTTGCTGAAAGGGTTTTAATTTGTACTTGTATACTTAGGCTGGGAGGGTATTCCCAGTGTCTATAGCTGAAAGACCCTGTAACATATTCCAACTTAAATTTACAAAGATAATTTTTACTGTTTTTCTTTCTTTAATTAAAAGCTTTTCTTGTTTAAGAACCTGATTGTTTTTTTTTTATTCTAGTGTGAGATCCCAGGGGACGGGGTCTGGATTCACCAGGGAATTGGTGGGGAGAAAGGAGGGAAGGGGGAGAGAAAGGTTAATTTCTCTCTGTGTTAGGATTACTTTCTCTCTCAGGGACAGTCTGGGAGGGGGAGAGAGAAGGAGGGGGAAAGGTGAATTTTCCTCTCTGTTTTAAGATTCAAGGAGTTTGAATCACAGTAATCTTCCAGGGTAACGGTCATGGTACAATTCCCCACTCTGAACCTTGGCGTCCAAAAGATGGGGTACCAGCATGAATGGGGGAAGAGTTAGGGTTTTTTGGGTAGGGTTAATGTCATTCATGACTGAAAGAATGAAAGACCTTGAATGAACTTTCTGAATTAACAGCCCAACATTGTTTCAGACACTTTGGCCATTGTTCATTGTTCCTCCTAAATCTTATTCCTGCAGCCCTTTCATCTGGGCTCTCTCCCGTGCAACAAGAGCTCATTAGAGGGTGTCTACTCAGTACCACAAAGGTGTCTCTGAACTGACAAAACAGTTTTCAAGGGTAAGTAATTTCTCAGTCCTAGAAGATTATCATGAAGAAGTGATAGGTATTTATAAATACTGAGAGTGACTGTATCTTAATCAAGAATGATTATCTGTGTGTGATTACTGTTTCCTGGGCTGATACGCAGACTTTGCATTATGTCCCGAAAATATCTGTTCTTTTTATGTTATAGCATATTTCAGAGGATGTGGCGAACATATGGGCATCAACCAAAATGATATCACATTAGTAACTAGATTTATAGTGCAGTATTTCAAGGATAATTGTTCATATTAGACCATGTCATCCTTTGTTGCTTGGTGATTTTAAGTTATTTTTTTCCAGTATTAATTCTCATCTAGTTTCATCATACACATTTTGTCCTCTTCAATTACAACGTCATAGAGTGAAAACATGCTACAGGATGTAAACCATGCACACAGCACTAGAAAGTAGGTACAGACTCTGTGCCAGCAGCAATACTCCTCCCCAGGGCTGTGGGTAAATTGGTTTATCTTGCCCCCCTCCACTTTTTTTTCCTTCTTCTGTTCTGTTTTGAGTTTAGGTAGTAGACCCTTAACTCTACCGTAGATACCAGACTTGACAAGCAATTAAAGCAAACAATTTCCACTCATCAAACTTTGCCAAATCAGTCATCAGCCATCTGCTCTATCATCTGCCTCTCCCTGAGGTCTTGCTGTGAATCTGGAACTGCTTGCTTAGATCAAGAGGGACAGTACAAGCCTCCAAGCTGGTGGGATGGCATGGGGATGAAGGTAACACCTGGTATGTAGACACTAACAGCAGTCTTCGCCCTTTTCCCTAGTTGCACGTTCACCATTCCACTGTTTAATGGAATAATCCTTAAAAAGACTATGATTCAACATACCCTCTCCTCTGTGATCAAAATGGCAAATTCCTAGCGCAGAAACTGGATTCGAAAAAAATTAAAAATGAAAGACTTCCTTTTAAGTATACATAAGTAAATATGTAACATTTGTGTACCTAACACATCATGGCTTAGATGGGATGTAACATTTTCTCATCATAAGCAGGAGACCAAAAATAAAAAAAACCAACCCACACTTGTTCGCCTATAAAATCTCTCCAGCACTCCCAATTTAGTTCCAAATGCAATACGCAACCAAAATAATCAATTGGTAGAGTCTGGTTTATAGGTATTTATAGGTATTTTATGTTTATAGGTATTAGATTTATAGGTATTTTGCCACCCCAAGCACGGCAGGCAGGCTGCCTTCGGCGGCTTGCCTGCGGGAGGTCCCAAGTCCCGCAGATTCGGCAGCAGCCTGCGGGAGGTCCGCCGAAGCCGCGGGACCAGTGGACCCTCTGCAGGCATGCCGCCGAAGGCAACCTGCCTGCCGCCCTCACGGCAACCAGCAGAGCGCCCCCCATGGCTTACCGCCCCAGGCAGGCGCTTGGCATGCTGATGCCTGGAGCCACCCCTGTTTATAGAGGCCCACAGACTGTCTCTCCATAAAATTGGTGATTCTCTTCCAGGTCCGGACTGAGGGCGTGATGTACTTAAAGATTTCCTCAATTCAGATTTTTTTAATACATTGTTCGAATTCCCTTCTTTTCAGTTAATATTTTCTAACCAAAGGAAAGATAACTCCACAGAATGTACCTTTAACTTGCTGACTGAAGAGCTGGAGAGTTACTCTTCATCATTATGTTTCCCATTATTCCTTGTCATTATATTTCCCAATATGATCAATAGCATTAGTCACACAAGATTAAACACCTATTCTCTTTTACCACCATGTTCTCCCCAAGTCAGGATATTGCAGGTATTTTTTTCCATGACCGAGGACTTCAGCTGAGAAATCTATAGAAGGATACAAAAGGTCATTCCCCAAGTGAAACTGATCTTCTACCACATTGTCATTTATGATTGATGCAGACAAAACACAAAGCCTAAAAACCTCCTCCTGGCTAATAAATCAGGTTTTTTTCCACTTTCAAAATATTGGTGTGCACTCTGGAGCCTTATATATGTTAACTAAAATCAACTAAAATATAGTATGTATTTGGGGGAGAAGCCCCTAGGGGCAGGGAGCATTGGAGCTGCCAAGTCCCCCATCCTCATCACTAAGTAGTAGGGAAGCACTCGGCCCCCACTGTTCCGTAGACATACAACCACATGGAAGAAAATTATACTGTGGCTTTGACCCTGGGAGCCAAATAGAATGGGTAGAGAGATGAGCAGAAGGGAATAGGGTTGCTGAGTTCACTATGATAGCTGCAGAAAATGGGGAACTAGGCCACAAGTATTAGGCAAATTTAAAAAGAAAAAGCCAAAGATTTTAATCTTGGTTGCATTCCTGGACCCAAGATTTCTCTTTGCATATGTTAACCTAGTTTACACTTGCATGATCCTTGTGAGAAAGGCTTGTAAGTACATACAGTATTAGACCCATTTTACCTCTGTGTAGGTAAAAGCCTATATTTGTAAACCTGGATACCTACAGTTAGAACTCTAAATCTGTATTTAGGCACCCAAATGAAGGATGATCATCAACAACTCCTACTAAGACTAGTGAGGGTCACTGGTGTCCAGTACTTATGAAAATCTGGCCACTTTTGTTCAGGTACTGAAATATGGATCTAGGGACCTCGCTTTCAGCACCCAAAGTTTGAAAATACTGTCCTAAGATTCCAGACTAGAACCTTGGTCACGAAACTTCCAGAAGTGTCCTTAATCGACTAGTCCAGAGCGCTTTACCAGTATAAACTAACCTCATCTGTACTCTCACCCTTCATTTCATCAGAGTAAATTTTTGTCTCATACAGAACAGTCCTTTACAATTATAATTCCCAGGATTATCGGGTGGGAAGTCAGCTCTCCTTAGAGAGCACAAGCATGGTTACACCACATATACAGACACACCAACTGCCATTCTGGCTCTCTCTGCTCCGTGAGGTCACTACCAGCTGTAAGAAAAACCTGCCCAACAATGAGAAGGTTTTATGTTGCCTCTTCAGGGCACAAAGGCAGGCAGGTTTCTTGGGGGTAAGGGAAGAAAAGAGAAGACAAGCCACTAAATGAATAACTGCGTAACATGAAAAAGAAACACTTTTGTGGGTGTTTGCATGTGTGTTTTAAACCAAGAACTGATTCACTGAGAGAGACCTCTGTCAGATCTGGGGTGAAGTAGGTACCAAATCATTTCCTTTCCTTATGAATAACAGTTCTTAGTTTGAAAACATGAAGTATTCCTCCCTCCCTCCCCTTCTTTCTTTGTAAAGCTGACCCCCTCCTAGAGCGCCAAGTGGCCTACTTAACTTGCACAGAGCATTGCCTTGGCAATGTAGTAACAGAATTCCATAGCAACTCCAACAATGCTGAAACTCCTTCGGGATTCAAACTTTATTTGTCTCTGGAACAGCCAGGGGGCTTTTTTGCAGAGGGGTTGCCTGAATTCTGCACACATTCACTCTACTTAAATGCATTTTAATGAGCAGTGTACAAACATACCCATTTTGGGTGCACACAGGGAAGTCTATTCATTCATTGCAGGCCCAACCCTGATCCCACTGAAATCAACGGGAGTTTTGTCAACAGTTTCAATGGGAACAGGAATTGAGTCCTTGCTGCAGTTTCCATACGCTTTCAGTATATTTAAAACGACACTGGTGACATGAAACAGATGGGACAGTCTCAATATTTGGGGTTTTGTCTTGTATAGGCATCTATTACCCCCCACCTATTGTCTCTATTTTTCACACTTGCCGTGTGGTCACCCTAAACATGATAAAAGTTTCTTTTGGTCGTCTTTTTGCAACATTTTAGCATGTGCTTGTGCAAAAAATGTAGCTCAGATTGGGAGTGTTATCAGTGCTTTATTTCACAAGGCATATATTAATGTAATTGTGGGTAATTATTTACCATTTAAGTGCAGGGCAATTACTATTTAAGTACAGGGTAACTATATGGTTACTTGTGATGTAAAAAAAATTGAAATGTTTCCCTGAGACCTACAAAGTACAATTATATAGAACAATGTGTGGAGTAAATGAGCAATTATCGTATAATCCACAGGTCACATAATTAAAAGGCTCAAATGTCTATGATATTTAATTACTTCAAGCAAGGACTTTATTTAACAAGAAATTATATCCAAAATTCTAGCAACTTTGCCACACTAAAACTCGGCGAACTAAAGACAAACGTGGGAAATAAAGAAAAACAACTGTTCACCAGGGATCAAATAAATTGAGTGTTTAAGCACAGAATAGCCCCTTCAGGGCTGATAACCTCTTCTCAACTGAGCAAGAGAGAAAACAAAATTAACTGACAGCAATGTTTCTCTCTAACTTCCTCAAACTGACTGTGCAACTCGGTAGAATATGCCTTTTTTTTTTTTTTTTTTTTTGCCAATATCCATAGATTTCCTAAGCTGAAATTAAACTACTGTAATTTATTTTCCACTGATGAACACACAGGCTTAAAAAAAAACCAGGAAAAAACCTTGTCAAACTGACAAGAAAGTTTCCCATTATATAAGACACCTGATTAAATAGTACTTAGACCTTTAAGTATTGCTGAGAACACAAGTGGTTGCACAGTTTAATACCAAAAGTAATTCTGACGACTGCATTGTAACTAGCAAGATAGGTTTGGGGTCTGATCCTGCAGTTCTTACAGAGATAAAGGACTGAGCACTATGACATCGGGACCACAGTTTGGGCACTGTGATAATGTGTGCAAAATAAGATTTTTTTTAATCTATCAAGTTTGAGAAAGAATGCAGACTTTTAATTGGCTGCTTTATTTTCTGAATATCCCCCCGTTATACTGAGCTATAAAAACAGATTATTAAAGTGCAGATTCCTACATTTTATAGGATGCAAAGCTTAACTATTCTGATCATTACAATGCATAGAATAAAAACCTAAAACGTGTTTTTTCCATATTATGTGTAGCCTAATTTTAAAGCTAACAAATGTTTTATTAGAGACAATCCCTCTTTTCTTATATTTTTTAACAGTTCAGCCATAAACAGTGATTCATACATTATCATCTTGTAAAGGTGCACGTGGATATAATTACACATACTAAATGCAAAATATGTACAGTAATTACAATTACATGTACAGAGAGTGGGTAGCAAAGAGTCCTGTGGCACCGTATAGACTAACAGACGTTTTGTAACATGAGCTTTTGTGGGTGAATACCCACTTCGTCGGATGCATGTAGCGGAAATTTCCAGGGGCAGGTATATATATATGCAAGCAAGAAGCAGGCTAGAGATAACGAGGTTAGTTCAATCAGGGAGGATAAGGCCCCGTTCTAGCAGTTGAGGTGTGAAAATCAAGGGAGGAGAAATTGGTTTTGTAGTTGGCAAGCCATTCACAGTCTTTGTTTAATCCTGAGCTGATGGTGTCAAATTTGCAGATGAAGTGAAGCTCAGCAGTTTCTCTTTGAAGTCTGGTCCTGAAGTTTTTTTGCTGCAAAATGGCTACCTTAAGATCTGCTATTGTGTGGCCAGGGAGGTTGAAGTGTTCTCCTACAGGTTTTTGTATATTGCCATTTCTAATATCTGATTTGTGTCCATTTATCCTTTTCTGCAGTGATTGTCCAGTTTGGCTGATGTACGTAGCAGAGGGGCATTGCTGGCATATGATGGCGTATATTACATTGGTGGACGTGCAGGTGAATGAACCGGTGAGCAGAAACAGCATTAGTTATGACTCCTCCAAGACTCCAATAATAAGACTGTTTTATCAATGGAGTAATATTTGTCCTGAAGCTTGTCTCTCTTCAAACAAAACTCCAAACACTTTGCTGGAAATTATATACTGTAGGTTGAGGAAAAACAAAGACTGCGTGTGCACGCATGCACACGCATACGCCAAATATACTCAGAAGCTGTTTTTCAATCCCATAAATTTTTATTTTGTCTTGATCCCACTCCTTTAAACAGAGTAAAGGACTATTTTTTTAAGCTATTGTTGTGAAATAAATGTCTTAAAAATCCAGTGTTTTGCCCTGTGCTCACACAGGAAAAGATGGGACCTGATTCTCCATTTTGTTTGCTGAAAAACAAAAAAACTCAATTTTTTCAATGAAAACCCAATATTTTTCACAGGAAAAAACCGCCCATTTCTGGAACAGCTCTGCAGCAAAGTTCCCTCATTCAGAGGCAGCATACCATGTATTGGACAATATGTCCCCTCCTCTGCAGTCAGCGCTCCGGCAACACAGAGGGGAGTTCTGGGGACATGCCAAAGACATGCCCAGTGGTTTATCTGGCTACACAGATCCACTGGTCAAATTGTCCCATTAGGAGCATAGGATTGTAAGTGGTAGAGTACCGAAAGTTATAACAGCTGCATAATGGCTCTACTGCCAGTGGGAAAGGATTAAGTCTTGTAAATGGACACACACTCCCCCAGTTACTTTCTAGGACTCTGCCTTGATATTTAATAACATTTCTATAAATGCCACCATAGGAGAAGTCAACATTTAATAACAAAATAAATAACTGTGGATCAATAGCTTTTTTAGCTGAAATTTGTTACAAGGACTGAATGCATCTTAGGTGCTGTATGTCTACAGGTTCTTTACTAATCTCCTTTGTAAAGCACTTTGAAATGTGCTGAGGAAAAGAACTATGTAAGAGTGTATTATCCTCATCATTAAGACAAGTAAAAAGACAAGGTTCTGGCACTGATGAATTTACAAGTCTCATTTTTAACTTCAAATTACAAGTGAAAGTAACAAACAATTAGATGGAGAGAGGGAGAAAGGATGCTGGGTTATAGGAATCTAATGTGTCATTACTGCCTAGAAATTAATAGTGGTTTTTCATTTATTTAAAATTAAATCAAGAAAACATAAAAAAGAAAAGGCCAAACTTCAATTACCTGCCTACACGGGACATGGTGTACCACTTTCAGTCCACTTGGTCCCAATATTGGTGCTACATATTGCCCTGGTTGTACACATACCTTGAAGGTCTAGTTAATCTAATCTGAAGAATGTGCGAGCATGTGAGGAGGTGAGGGAGGTGTACACAGGGTACGGCATGTGATCCATTTAAAGAACTACTCTATTAACACAAGGCTTGTGACTGGGTTTAAACATTCCTGCATATTCCAGTAATGCAGAAGCATGAGAGATCCAGTTGTCGGTGAGTGGCACTCAGTGTGAATTTACCCATTGCAAAATGTCCTTGAAGCTGCCTGTCTGTTACTGGTAAATAGCAGTGAAGGTCAGTGAATCTAATTTGACAATAATGAGCCTGCTCAGCATTTTATTCTAATAGGGTGCCCCCTGCCTTTAAAAAGAAAGAAGGAAAATATATCAGGCAATAAGGAAAACTACTCAATGACACCACAGAAATCCCATGAGGCACGGTCTCAAGGAACAGGGCTCTCTTGTTTTCCCTTCCTAATAACAAAGACGATAGAGGTTACAAATGCATTCACTATTTATTACAACAAAAACATGGAGACTGATTGGAATAGCTTAATTAATAACAATTACCCAGAGCAGAATTGCTATTCAGGCTACAGTTCTGAGCATGAAGGAGACACTTGACCCTTTTGCTTCTGTGCAGGGACGGAAGAAATTCCAGGCTAAGTTAATGGAAACTGAGCGGATGAGTGACACCATGATTCAAATGCACTGTAAACGAACTGAAATGATTCCAATGTCAGAGGAATGCAATGCCCTGCTTTTAGGATTATTAGCCCTGGCTGTGTTTTTACAATATTTGGTCAAACACCTCAAAGATATGTCACTGAGAAATTTCATATTTCAGGGAAGAAGGTTATTCTTTTTTTAAAAAAACAAAGGGGAAATAAAAAGGCTGGAACTGTGCTCAGGGGGATAATATGTCAGTATATCAAACCTTTGCTGCAAAGCCGCAGCTTCACATTCTAAGCACTGATGGTTGTCAGTGTGATATTCTGATTGTCAGATGGTGATTCTGGATCTAGCTTGCTCTGTCACTTTCTCTCTGAGTCAATGGTGCGAGGGGAGAACGGTGAAGGACAGTTTATGAAATTCCAATTGTCTAAAGCACTAGAAACCCTTGTCAGTCACAACTGGTTTACTGGCTGAGCTCACCAGCAGGGGGGCTGCATTTGATCGCCTCTGCCATAATTAGTGTCACTGCAGTCAAATGCAATTTATGTTTAAACATACATGGAGGATATGAAGATAATCCCAGCAATCACCACCAAACAACATAAAAAAAGGTGGACTTCAAAGCCTGCTGGAAAATAATCATTTCTTCATTTTAGATCTGTCCACAATCTTCTAATGGAGGCTATTCTATTTCCTGACCCAAATGAGAACAGCAATATTCAAAGTGCCACTGTGTCAGCTGGACCTATTCTGACTCTGTCATACTGAACAAAGCCTTATGGCTAGATTTTAAAATAAGAAAATTGGTGTGCCAATAAGTATGCAATTGCCCACTTATTGTGCGCACAAAACTACCGTTTTACCTGTAAGTTGAGTTGTTCTGCATGCAAGTGGAAAGTTCAATGCATTTGTGAAAGCTGTCATGGAAACTGCACACAAATTAGCTGGGTAAATGGAGACCCAGCTTTAAAATAAAGTGATTAAGAGTTTGGGTTTGGTTTGGATTGACACCAACAAGTTTGGAATGTTTCTCCAACCCACTTTGTCCTCTTGGGTTTGTAAAACTGGACTATGAATATCTCGCAAAACAGGGACTTCATAAGATTTTCAGCATCGCCAATTCCAAGCATTCAAAAATCGTGAGTCAGGCTCCAAAGAATCATAAGGACTAGTTTAAAACTCATGAGACTTCTAAAGAAAATAAACTGAGCTCTTTTTTCTTTGCTTTCTGATTTTAGCCTTTAGAGTTCACTCACTCCACATTATCAAGCTTTTCTCCTCCAACACCAGGGCTAGAAACTAGTTTGTGTTCTTTAAATGACAGCCGAGATTCTCATGTAATCACACGAGTCTGGGACCTCACGATAATATTGCAAGAGCTGGCAATACTGAAATATTCAGAGCGATGCACAAATAAAAAGAAAATAATGGATCTGTGTGGTGGTGGACAGAGTTTTCATTCATATCTGCCCACGCCTAGGATGAGTATTCAGAAGGGTGGGCACATGGTCTCCTCCTCCTGATAAATGGGATAAACTTAGAGCACAGTAAGAGTTTGAACTCCTTGAGTGCAAAAGGAAGGAAACCTCATGGGGAGAGGAGTCAGTGACTGTACAGAGCTACATCCCATGAAGAGGGCAAATCCATGGGAAACAGAGATGTAGTTGTCATGAATCCGGGCTAGCTCCAGAAAACACCTACCCCTCCAATCAACTGGAGGACAAGATGGAAGACATGGGGGTTGGACTAGATGACTCCTGAGGTCCCTTCCAACCCTGATATTCTATGATTCTATGAACTGCTTGGATCCCTTTCTCACCTGAATGGAATATAGCTTCCCATCTCCTGCCAGCCCTCCCTACCCTGCAAGGCATTGAGAAGGCCTGGAGGGACTTTACTGATGATTCCAGCAGCATTAGCGTCCAGCTGAAGACCCACAGCACCAGGGTCAGTAATTTGGGACTAAGGGCTTGTTTACACAATGTGCAGCAATGAACACCACCTGAGTGTAAACTGCAGAGCACTCTAAAATGTTACACTCTAACTGTCCTGCTGCCATGCTCTAAAGGGACCAAGTATGAATCAATATAGTCCCATTTGAAATAGTATTGCATTAATTCACACTAAGAACCTTTTTGAGCATGTCAGCAGGGTCTACACAGGGCATTTAGAGCACAAGCAGTCAGGTGCAGAAGCTAGGAGACATTTTTGGGTGACTTTTCTAGTTGCATCAGAACTTAGTTAAAATACAGCATTTAGTGGCATCTTGTAAACTGGGCAGATGCTCTTAAGCACATGGGATAAGATCAGTTAATCAGAACAAAAGAGAATTATTTTTACCACAAACAAATTAGTCCTTACTCATTGCTGCTCAGGAAGCA
Organism: Gopherus flavomarginatus; assembly: GCF_025201925.1. Taxonomy (NCBI): domain Eukaryota; kingdom Metazoa; phylum Chordata; order Testudines; family Testudinidae; genus Gopherus; species Gopherus flavomarginatus. The sequence continues at coordinate 15,618,306 of NC_066626.1, read as the reverse complement.
GGTATCTTTCAGCAGGCTAACATATTGTGCTCCAGAATCTAAGATTTAATTGCAAAATATCTGAATGTAAAGTTATATTTCAAATTTTGAACAAGTATAAAACAGTAAAGTGATCTCTGTTTGAGTCTCCAAAGAGAGAGTCTAATAATATAGTTCTGAGAGGTGTGAACTGCCCTTTCATAAATGCATATTAGATCTACAGTCTAAAGATGGTAATTAAACATCAAAATTGTTAACAATTTCACTGCCAAAGCATATAAAAAAGTTGAGAAAATGTTAGAGCTGGTTGGAAAATATTCTACCAACGTTTTTTCATCAGAATATCACAGTTTGTCAAAAACAAAACATTTCATGGAAACTTATCGATTTTGATTAAATGTTTTATGGAAGGTTTCTGAGGTCCATAGTGCATTCTGATCAATTTGACAGAGAGAAAGAGACAGACATCTAAATAAAAAATTAAAACTTGATGTTTTCAGTCCAAAAGCTGACATTGCAACAACTCTCACTTTCTAAAGCAACGATTTTGAAAAGTTTAGTTTTCCTTCCAACACAGCATAAAAACTGATTTGAAACCATGAAAGTTTTCGTGAAATGGAATTGTCATTTTCTGGCCAGCTCTACAGATGGTCATATCACAAACAGTTACCCAACTGACTGTGAATAGTGTCTTGATTTGGCAACTCATTTTTGACCAAAGACTTGGTTTGTAGGCTGAGCTTAGCACTATAAATTTTTCCCATGTTGAGTCCAATAGTTACCATGTGACTTGGCCTACTGTGTTCTCAACAAACTAGGTTTGAGCACAAAATGTATCATGAAGAGAACTGTTATGTTGCCCTCTCCCCAAACATTACATTATTTGAGAAAACAAGACAATATTTAACAAATAATTTTGACTGTTTTCTTCATCACAAACATCAGCAGGAAAAGGTTTATGTCTATCCAGGCAGAGGGTGACAAAAGGGAAGTGGAGAAGAAATAAATACCCTACCGACAGATTAGACATGAAGAAAATACATGTACCACGGAAATTTTTCAGATGTTCCCCAGTATCAAACCAAATTTTAGTTAATAATGCAGATTTTAGAGTACATCCCTATAAAAAATTAACCACACTTTTGGTGGCAATATGCTGTACATGAGCCCTTTCACACACTTAAATTTGGCCTTTCCTCTATGCTTACTCCAGTGCCTTAAACTGAAAACTAATTGCCACTGCAGATTTGTTCTCAACTAAACTGCTGAAGTTAGAAATCAGGCTGAATGCTTGTGTGTCTTAGTCTGACGTGTTTCTTCCTTATAACGATTGCAGTTGTTTGTCCTACAGTAGCCGAATCCTCTTGAATGGTAGCAGAAATCAATCTGCAGATACCATGCTCTTGAATCTGCTGCCTGAGATGGCTACTTGCACTTACGGAAACAAATCATTTTAGATTACCCTCGCCCGTACATTAAGGGGCAAATCTCTTCAACAGTGCACAGACAAATATCCAAAATAGACTAAAACAACAACATTTGCATCAATCAGAGAAATTCAGTGTCCAAAACTCCACAAGACAAGTTGTCCATGGTTATACAGTATTCAGATTCTGGTGCTATTTAGAGTTGTGGCTGTCTCAGTTGGGAAACAGTGGTACAGCCTTTATTTAAATGAAATACTTCGTAAGTCAAACATGTACTGAGCCAAATTCTTCCTCTCTCACTTTTCTTTATACTTACTAACAGTGTACGATTGATATATCAATTTTTTCTTTTTACAATATCCTATTGCTCTCTTTTTAATGTTCACTTTACATCAGATGACAGTTTTAGTGATTCCTCCTTTATTTGCATGTCCCCTTGAAGAAGCTTCATTCTCCATCTAATCAAGTCATTAATTTTCGTGAAAATCATTCCCACTCTAAAATGACTAGAGTCTAATTTGTCTTTGTCACACAGATGACAAATATCACCTTTCTGCCATGCTGCGATATACTTCACATACCTGGCTTTTTGTACGAAAAGGGTCAAGATTATTTTTCCATAGCTATAACTGTTTTTCCCTCTGGCAGTTTGATTCAGCATATTTTCTAGTGATTTCACACAGTAGTTTTGCCTTTTATGTTAAGACAGAGTTTGTTGGCGATTTTTTGGCATAACAGGAATGGTGATAAGCATGCCAAAATCATTTTATTTTAAATAAAAAAAATCTCATTTGCATTCTGTTTACAAACTTTGCTACCCAGGCCACTTTATGTCCCCACAGTGGGTACCATGTCTTTCACAAAAGTGTATTGCCTCCTGTAGCACTGTCTGCACATGGAGTTTCAAGTGCTTTTCTCAAAAGAGAACAGACTTGTCAATCCATGGAATAATTTACGTACACTCATGAAGCCCACGAAAGCTTATGCTCAAATAAATTTGTTAGTCTCTACAGTGCAACAAGTGCTCCTGTTCTTTTAGCAGATACAGACTAACATGCCTGCTATTCTGAAACCTGTTTTAAAAATGTGTCTTTCCCTCCTGCAACTTTGTTTTCTTTTCTTTTTTTTTCCATTTCAAATTCCACATAGTAGGTTGGGCAGCAATCAGAAGAAATATGGGAAAAGCCAGAGTGAACTGAAATGAAGTCTACTTGTACAAAATAAGGGCGTGCTGTACAATTTTCAACTAATTTCATATGGCATCTGTTTAAAATCCTAAGGCTATTTGCTAGTGCTTAAACAAAAGGGCTGGAACTCAGACTGATTCCTGGTAGTCTAACAGCAAGTTAGGCTTTGGGTTCCATCAAAATTGGTACTCTGGTGACTAGAGATACATGTACAGCATCATTATACAAGGCGCTAAATGTCAAATAGTGATACTGAATACTTGACGGATTACTAATGGCTTTACATTTTATACACAAAGCAGCCTATCTACAGCTATTTCTATATCTACACAGTTCTAGATAGTATTGATTTAGTATCACAACATTAACTCTTGTACTACAGTCAATAGTATTATTGCATTGACTTTTTCAACTTCCAAACGATGCAAGCAAACTCCAGAAAGAAAGTAAGTTATGCTCTTTGCCTTATTAAGTAACTTTATTCTTCAGGATCCATTCCATATGATCAAAAGGATAGTGGGCCAGATCCTCAACCTGTGTAAGTCAATTTAAGAACTGTGCTGATTTATACCCACTGAGGCTTTGGCTTCTTATATACAGTATGACAAAGCCATGATGGGCTGCCAATATTTTCATAGGAGAACTCCCTGCTTAGCCTCCAAGAAACTCTCTGTCCTAAGGATGTGCGCATTTGCTGGGAGAAGAGGCAGGGGGCTATTCATTTATTTTCTCAATTAAACTCACTTGCTTTCTTATGAATCAGAACTAAGAAGGGAAAAGTCCATGCCAGGTGGCCAACGTATTTACATTATATTTAATTCATTGGACCGAGATATATTTTGGAAAACCTAGAAAATTAGCAGAGTGTTCAACTCACGTAGTTCATGAGACTTCGAAAGAGGGCCAAATTTTAAAAGGTATATAAGTGCCTAAAAATGGAGACGGGTATCTAGCGAGAGTTTCAGAAGTGTCTAGGGGCTTAACTACCATTGATTTCAGTGGGAGTTAGGCACCTAGTCACTTCTGAAAACTTTACTAGGCCTAAAAACCTTTAAAAATCTGACTCAGAGATGCCTGTAAGGAGGCCCTGGCAAGGCCAAGATAAAACAAATGTAGGCCAATGCCAAGGACTCCAGCTCCTGGACTCATACGATTACATCAGAATGTCTGCCTTTGTTTAAATACAAATCCCTGATTCCAAAGGAAAGCTTGAAATATGACTCAAGTGTAGCTGGTTCACGCAGGGACATCTGCCTGAGTCTGCTGACAGCCAGAGAGTAATGAGCTGCGCCATGCATCTAAACGGAGTGTCAGCTCCAGGATCCATTGCTTTGGGGGCCCTACTAACACCACTTCAGCAAAGGACTGTGTGGGTGGCAGAACAAGAAGAGTATAGCAGATCCAGCCCACCCTTCTAAACACAGGTACCACAGGGCCAGCCTGATGCAACCTTTGACTCTCCAGAGGGGAAAAGGGTCCCCTGCTACCATTGTGTTCTATGTGCAGAGAGATGAGGGCCCCGTTCCACAGTTATGGCCAACACCACTCCCAACGGTGTTTGTGACAAGCCAGGGGGCCCCAGGTCAGAGAGTGCTTAGGGCCCCAGTTTGATTGAATTCTGCCCTGGATTATCCTATCATGGATTTGTTTGAAAAATACACTGCTCTACAGCCAAAATGCTTCTGAAATAAATGTAGTCCAACTTCACTAATTCTGGGTCACTGAGAACGAAAATGATGCTTAAAATTGTTGATTGGCTCTAGTTTTCAAGATATGCTATTGGGTCAGTATATACGACCCTTGACTTGGGAATGACGGAGGATAAGTGAGTTATAAAGGGAAGGGATCTCAATTTAAACCAGAAATGACTAAAATACATCTTTGACTGGATCTATGAATAAATCTATGATTGGGTTTGGACAGTACTTACTTTTTACGCAAAACAATGAATGATGCAATCTGAAGCTGGTATTGCATCATACATGATATGAATTGCATCATGTTATTCCTAGAAGTCATGGATGATGCAATCATAACGAAGCTTACATCACTCTGCTGAACAAATTGCCCTACATCAGCTCTAGAAATCATACAGCGTCATGCTCTCTTATTTGTCAGTGTTTGATTTTGCAAAGGGACACATTTCTGTTTAGCCAAAGTGAGCAGAGATGCCTCGTACTTGTGTGAACAGTGCAGATAACTTCTGCTATGTTTGTGGTGAAGTGACTTTTGCATCACAAAAGTGCAGTATAACCACTATGGTTAAGAAAGCCTATCACCTTTATTTTGGCTGCAAAATTGGAGATCAGGACAAGAGGTGGGCCTCACACATATGCTGCAACACTTGTGCAACAAGTCTTGGCCAGTGGTTGAACAGGAAAAGGAAATCTATGCCTTTTGCAGTGCCAATGATTTGGAGAGAGCCAACAGATCATAGCAGCAATTGTTACTTCAGCATGGTGCCTACAGTTGGGAAAGGTGTGTCAAAGAAGAAAAAGTGGACTGTGCATTATCCAAACATTCCATCAGCTATACGCCCAGTACCCCACGGAGAAGGACTGCCGGTTCCTGATGCACCAGAATCATTCTCACTTGAGTCAGACGAGGAAGAGGAAGAGGATGAAACTTCTGGTCCTGAACCAGGATCCACAGAGCTAGTTGCATTTTTTCCCCTTGAAATACTTTTTTCAATTAAAAATGCCTTTACAATTTAACTCAATTTTTTTCATGGAAAAGTTGTTTTCATCAAAATTAGCCAGTTTTTTCTAACAAAAAACCAAGAAGTGTTTGTCTTTCCCCCCTTTCCTACTTTTTTCACTGGAAAATGGGAAAAGAAAATAAAACTAAATCTGAAAGCTTTTTCATTTTTCATTTTGTTGCAATCCAAAAAAAAAGCTAAAAAAAAATCAAAAAATGTCAATGTTGTATTCTTCTTTTGCTGAAAATATGTAGTATTTTTCAACCAGCTCTACACCCTTGTCTGTCAATATCTTAGTTTATTTTTGATTACATGAATTCATTGTTGCATGTTATAGGCATTGAGTTTTCTTCAGTATCAGACATGCTGGAGCCTCTTGAGCTCTCTTTAGACTGATTTTGTGGTCAGTCCAAGGAAAACCCCATTTTTCTGCATTGACAGTGAAAACTTCGACATGCGAAGTCTTATCATCATCCTCTTTGTTCGTGTCTGAGTTCCTATTTGTCACTCTTTCATTATTCCACAGCACTAATGCATTACAGGTTCAAGTTTTGTGTGTGTTCTTGTTTTATTTTGTAACTAATTCTCCTTCAAGATTCCTGTGCCCTACGCTAGCTGGCTGTATTTATTTGTCTTCTTCAACAGTTCTCCTCTTGTGGGGGGGGTGGATTGAGATTGATCACTCTCATCATGGCATTTGAAAATTCAAACTGTGCATTATCACCAGAAGCAGCAGGGAAGATGAAACAGCAGCAGCTTTTCAGACATCAACAGGGGTAGATTCAGGAGCTCTCAGCAGACTATTCAGCTGGTTCTGCTACTCATTTTCAAGAATTCTAAATAGATTCTGTGCACCCCCCATTAATAGAATGGGTCTCCTTGATTGGGTTCAAATAAAAGTGAAATCTCGAAATAAAGTTCAGCAGCATCTCAGCTATACATGATGAAAACAATGCACAATTTTTGCATAGTTTCTACCAAATACCAAAAACTGCACAAGTCTGTTCATATTTATGCTCCAGGTTTACTACAATGATTCGCATATATTGGTGAACTTGATCTGTGTGTCAGCTTTGTAACAAAACAGGAAACCTTGGGGGTAGTTTTGTTCCAGATATGAAATCCACATTCAGATTTAGGAAAACATCGCTATTCAGCAACGCTTCTTAGCACATGCATACATTTACTGAAACCTATGGAATTTAAGCAATGCTTAAAGTAAGCATGTACTTAAATGCTTTACCTAATTGGGGCCATATACATTTAGCCAAAGTGGCCAAGGGAAGAGCTTTCATTACCAGATACTGCTAAGAATATCAGGGAGGGGCGGAAGCAGGAGGGACGAGAAGACAAATGTATGTAGTGTGAAAAGGGTTTTCTAATATCAGTGGCATTAGATTATTTCCTTGTAAACTGCAAAAAACCCATTGATTTTCCTTTAACTATTTTAAACAAGTGTCTATCTGGCTGGAAAATGTCCATATTGAGCTGTCAGGTTAGGCTCTCACCATTAGCCTGACTGAATAAAGTGCATCTTCTAACAAGCTTGACACTTTAAAACGGACTGCTCAGCTATTATTTACAATCAACCATAATGATCTCAAATCCCCAAAGTTGAGGACATTAGCAAATAATATCTCACTCAGAAATCATTTCTTTAGTAAGGATGGATGTCAATTTTGTTTGGAAAGACGTCCATTTTTCATTGTGTGTATGCAACAAAGGTGATTACCCTTGAACAGCTGCGATCCAAACCTTGCCATTTAGCAATTTAGATTCAGACACTAAAACAGAGTGCAAGATTGCTGTATCTTTTGAGCAATCTGGTATTCAAACACACATTTGACAAAGCTCTGGCATACCTTATCTATTATTCCAATATGTTCTGTGCATTCCTATCAATTCACTAGCTAATCATTTGGGGATGTGTAGTAGACTGTGTGCTTATTCTTCATTAGATCGGCTCAGCGGGAACAGAGATATGGGGTCAAATTTTCTTTTTATTGGACATAGTTATTTAAACAACTCCAAACAATGACAGGAAAACTACGAGTAACTTCTTATGAAACTTTGTCTTATATTTTAGTAATTCTGGCATGCTAGTGGAGACTAGTTGAACATATCTTACTCATTACCAGAGTCTTCTAATTACAGCAGATAGTCACAGAAGCATGGAATTTAAGGCCAGCAAGGACCATCTAAGTCTGACCAGATCATCTAGTCAGACCACAGGCCACCAACATCACTCAACACCCCCACACTAAACCCGAAGACTGAAATCATATAAAGGTGCTACAGCCCTCAGGAGTCTAAACTATTATTTGCCACTGGAAAAGAACAGGAGGGACCAAGGTACACCAGTGCCCGAGCCCCCCTCAATGGTAGGGAATTGATTAATGTGATAATCCTGGCAAGTGACTCACACCTAGGGTGACCAGATGAATTTACAGGGACAGTCCCAATTTCTGGATCTTTTTCTTCTATAGGCTCCTATTACCCTCCACCCCCTGTCCTGATTTTTCACACTTGCTGTCTGTTCGCCCTACCACGCTGCAGAAGAAAGTGAAACCCCTGAAGATCACTGCCAATCTGACCTGGGGAAAATTCTTTCCCATGTATGGTGATCAGTTATATCCCAAGCACATGAACATGAACTAGTCAGCCAAGCACATGAGAGAGAAAATTCTCTGCACCACCTTTGAGCACTGGCCAACCCCATCAGTATCCCGTTTTCAGATGAGGTAATCTCTGATGCTTCAAAGGAATGAGTCCTCCCAAAAAAATCAGAATACACTAGGGGAGAACAGGTAACTGCCTGAAGCATAAGATTTTAGGAACATCTGATGTGAACCATAAGTGACCCTCAGGGTTGCCAAATCCTGTCCCCACCCCATCATCACAAGAAACCTCATTCTACAATCCCACTCAAAAATTAGTCTATCTTTCTCTTAAAACCAATTAGTTGTTTGGTCCCACCACTCCTATCGTGAGGCTGTTCCAGTCCTCGCCCCTCTGAGAGTCAGAAAACTTCTTCTGATTTCTAGCCTGAATTTGTTCACGGCCAGTTTATGTATATTTGTTACTGTGACAACACTGTCCTTTAGCTTAAGGTGTTTAACCCCTTGATGTATTTACAGAGAACAATCATATTGCCTCTCAGCCTTCTTTTTGCTAGACTAAAGAAGCCAAGCTCTTCCAGTCTCCTCTCATAAGATAGGTCCTCCATTCCCCAGATCATCCTACTAGCTCTTATCTGCCTCTGTTCCATTGTGAGTTTATCTTTCTTGAACATGGTTGACGAGAATTGTACATAGTATTCCAAATGAGGTCTTACCAGTGCCTTGTACAATGGTATTAATACTTCTCTACCTCTACTGGAAATGCCGTGCCTGATTCATCCTAGGATCACATTTCCCAGGTCTTTCTCCTTCCCCATTGCTTCTAACTGAGGAACCTCTAGTTTGTAGTAGCAATTCTTATTATTAAGAATAATCCATTAACTTCTGTTACTCCAGTCTCCAAGATCTTCCTGTATAATAGTCTGATCATCCTGTGTATTGACAATGCCTCCCAACTTCTTATCACCAGCAAATTTCAATAGCACAATCCTCCTTTCTGTGCCAAGATTATTAATAAAAACACTAAATAAGAAGATCAGTTTCAATACTAGGGAACTCTACTAGTAATGTCCCTCCAGGCTGGAAATTCACATTTCAGCACAACACTTTGCCTTCTCACTGTTAGCCAGTTCCTTATTCACCTTACAATTCCTGTAATAATCCCTTTCTTCTTTAATTTAATCAATAATTCCCTGGGTGGCACTGTACAAAATGCTTCACTGAACTCACAAGCATATTAGATCTCCTGCATTTCTCTTATCTACAAAAATCATTTATTTTCTCAAAGAGATATCTCAGGTTAGTCTGGGATGATCTACCTTTGGGAAACCCATGTTTTATTACATACCCTTTTCCATTTACCTCCATGAATTTAATTATTCTTTCCTTCAAAATTTGTTCTAATATACTACAGATTAACAGATCTTTAATAGCCTGGATCAACCCTCCCCTCTTCTTAAATATAGGTACATTAGCTATTCTCCAGTCATACTGTACCATTCGTAGATTTATTAAAAATCCTTGCTACTGGACTAGCAATCTCGCATGCCAGTTCTTTCAGTATTCTGGGATGGAAATTAAATGTTTCCCCCTAATTCGAGCATATGAAGCTCTAAATTCTTCATCAACTTCATATGTGGTAAATTCCATTTCTACACTCATTTCCATCAACCATCCTTTCTGCACGCCCTGCTTAAGCAATCACTACTTGTGGCTACTGAGATCATGGTTATAACCAATTTATGCATACACGCCGGTTTCTGCTATAATATTGACCTCTTCACCACTGTTTTCACCTTCCATCTGTCCCTATTCACTTGCAGCATTTTGTCTAAATCTTAAGTTGAGAGCTCTCTGGTACAAGGAACGGTCTTTGTTTTATTTGTATAGTGCCTAAAAAATTGGAAAGAAATCCCTAAATGGGATCCTCAGTATCACTGTAGCAAAAAATAACCAACGTAAGTGTTTTCCTGTTAATTTTTAAATGCTAAGAGGTATGTTCACAGTCCACCATTATACTCTTTCACCAGTAGATTTTGTAGAGTTCACTCATTATTGAAGGTCAGAAACTGGAGCTAAGGACAAAATCTGTCACATGCTCTAGTAGCACCAGCATCTCTTTATATCAGTTCCCATTGAAAGATCTGGGCAAATCACTTGACCGGGTCAAAATAAACTAACTCCAAAATTATTGCAGGCTAGGTAGCACCATCAAACTACCAGCTAGCTACTAACATGGTTCTATGTTGAAAAATGGATGTATATATTTCTGTAGCACTCTAAGTTCTGAAGGGAACACAGAAATAGTTTGGCACTTCAACCCCGCCCCTCCCAAAAAAACCCCAAAACCAAACCAAAAACAACAACAAACAACCACCACCGCCACCCCTCACTGAGAAAAAATCCCATTTTCCCCTTCTCTAATTTGAGTTAGTTTGGTATTCAATGTATGGCTTAAGACCCATGCTAAATGTCTTCTCATACAAGCCATAGCTACCATTCAATTCCACGCCAATCCCAGTCTTTGTTGCCATTAATCTTGTTTTTCTGACATCTCATCTAATTTTATTTCATTATCCTCCCCTTTTTAGAGCAAAAAATTAAACTCCCTAAAATAAGTGGGGGTGCTTCTGACACACTATTTCATTTGTTCCAGTAAGAACACAAAGCATCCTTGCACAATGCATTAGTTAATACATTATAAATGACTAGTATACCCCAAAGGAGCTACTTATGGATTGGAAGACAATAGCAGCTTTTCCTAAAGTAGCAGAGAACCGTAGCTGTGACTAACCTCTTGGCTGATGTTTGTTAGTATTCACTCAAACCACTTCTGCTGATAAGAACATAAGAATGGCTACCCTGGGTCAGACCTATGGTCCATCTAGCCCAGTATCCTGTCTTCTGACAGCGGCCAGTGCCAGATGTTTCAGAGGTAATGAACAAAACAGGTCCAGACCCAGCTTCTGGAAGTCAGAGATTTAGGGACACTCAGAGCATGGGGTCGCATCCCTGACCATCTTGAATAATGGCCAATGATGGACCTGTCATCCATGAATTTATCTAAAACTTTTCTGAACCAAGTCATACTTTTGATCTTCACACCATCCATGGCAATGAGTTCCACTGGTTGACTATGTGTTGTATGAAGAAGGATTCCCTTTTTTTTGTTTTAAATCCACTGCCTATTAACTTCAGTGAATGACCCTTAGTTATTATGTTATGTGAATGGGGTAAATACCACTTCCTTATTCACTTTCTCATCATTCATGATTTTGTTGACCTCTATTATATCCCCCTTTAGTTGTCTCTTTTCCGAGCTGAACAGTTCCAGTCTTTTTAATCTCTCCACATGAGGAAGCTGTTCCATACTCCTAATCATTTTCATTGACCTTCTCTGTATCTTTTCCAGTTCGAATAGATCTTTTTTGAGCTGGGATGACCAGAACTGCACCCAGAATATTCAAGGCTTGGGTTTACCATGGATTTATATAGCATCATTATGATAATTACCATCTTATTATCAATCCCTTTCCTAATGGTTCCTAACATTCTGTTTGTTTTTTTTTAATTACCGCTGCACATTGAGCAGATATTTTTGGAAAATATCCATACCTCCAAGATCTCTTTCTTGAGTGGTAACTCTAATTTACATCCCATCATTTTGTATCACTTGAGAAGTAACACTAATTTAGATCCCATTATCCCATTGTAGTACATTACTTTGCAATAATCAACACTGAATTTCATGTGCCCTTTTATTGCCCAGTCACCTAGTTCAGTGAGATCCTTTTGTAACTCTTTGCAGTAAGCTTTGGACCTAACTATCCTGAGTAATTTTGTATTGTCTGCAAACTTTGCCACATCACTGTCTACTCTTTTTCCAGATCATTTATGAAAATGTTGAGCTGCACAGGTCCCAGTACAGACGTTTGGGGGACCCTGCCATTTACCTCTTTCTATTCTGAAAACTGACAATTTATTCCTTCCCTTGGTTTCCTATTTTTTAACTGGTTACTGATCCATGAAAGGGCCTTCCACTTTAGGAGCTTTTGGTGCAGGATCTTGTAAAAGGCTTTCTGAAAGTCCAAATACTTCAACATCCAAAGAATTCTAATAGATGGGTGAGGGATGTTTCCCTTTACAAAAGCCACATGGACTCTCCCCAGCATATTGTGTTCATCCACGTGTCTGATAATTCTCTTCTTTGCCTGGTACTGAAGGTTAGGCTTACTGGCCGGTCATTGTCAAGATTGCCTCTGGAGCCCGTTAAAAAAAAATCAGTTACCAAGATATGGGGAAAACAAAAAACAAACAGAAAACCCCAGAGACGCTAAATCCTGCAAATAACTATTTCAAAGATAATGGATGATATTTCCCTAGAGCTCGCAAAAACTCTCTGATCATGTACAGGGCACGTCAGCACTATTTGTTGATTAGGATGTTAGACTAACTGACCCCTACTGTCCCTCCTAATCCTGTGATTTATGGAGGGTTTATTATGAATTCTGTGAACATCTCAATCTACAATTTAAAATAAATAATTATTTCAATTTGACAGACACAGAAGCAAATCCTATAGCAGCAGCGGCTTCAAATATTCCCCTGAACCTGCTGAAAGGGGAAAACAATGTGGCTGAGAGATTAGAAACACTGTTTGAAATCTTCTCTAGATAGACACAGAGATAAAAGACGATAACTACAAAGTATGCAGCCTGTACAGTGAAGGTTAAATATGGGCTCCCACTGCCATTATTTATCCCCTGAAACAGCTGGGAAACTTCCGAAGTAGTTAATATATCACAGGAATAGAGGAAGTGAGTCTGACTATATAAACATACCTCAGGGCTTGCTACTGTTCCTATTAACTGCCTGTCTCAGTAAAGGTCTGCTATTAGATAGACTCCTGCTGCATCCATGTTGATTGAACGCTGCAGGTAGGGCAGAGAATTAGAGTGAAATGTGCCTATAAAATCCACTCGTGAGAGGTTTTCAGAGGAACGTGTACATGGCAATTGTGGACAAGTCAAGTGAGGTTTTGGTGGATCACATGTTCAAGCCCATGTCTGCCATTCTCCTACAAAAACTGCCTGTCACTTTCTTCTTGCAGAGGGGAAAAAACACAGAAGATGGGACTGTGACTTACACAGAAAAGCATAAGTCTGGCTCAGGCTAAATCTGCGAAAGGCAACATGGCTCAAACCAAAGGGAAGGGAGAGAGTTTGAATTTACATAAGAAGCAGGTGAACCTTCCAAAATTATCCAGGGTTGATCTCCTGGGGTCAAAACGAGGCTAGGAAAAGTGTAACAAGGATGGAAATCTATTTTAAGAGGTTTTATAAGTGAAGGAATTTGTCGGGACTGAACTATTTTTTTTGCTGCTCTCTTGCTGCATGGACTAAAAGGAGCGTAAAACTGTGCGACACTCAGCAGTTTTCCTTTGCAAGGATGTGTATCAATATTTTCTTGTACCACCAGGTTTTGCTTTGGGGGTTGCAAACACAGAAACTCAATGCCGAACGCAGGTGAAATATCACATTTTTGCCACTTTTGGGGACAAGGGCACGCAGAATTGAGGTTGGTATGTTTTCAACCTGATGTCATGATCCAGGAATCCCTATATTTGACTCCCCCCAGGAATTCCCAGCCCTGCCTCCCATTTTGCTTTCTTCCGGTAAGGATTGAAATGTATTCAGGTGACCTGCAATTTCCCTCTCCTCCCAACATCTTTCAGGACAGCTAGAGCTGGGCTAGAACTTGTTTTCCTGTCCCACTAAAATATTTGAAATTTCAAAAAAAAAATTCTCATTCCACACTGGGATGAAACAGAGACCAAAGTTTTTCATAAAACCAAGACAAAGAGAGAGCATGAACCCCACCCCACCGGAACAGCCAGTAGCCAAGGCACTTATCTGGGATGTGGAAGACCCGTTCAAATTCCTGATCTCAATCAGACAGAGCTGGGTCTTGAATCTGGGTCTCTGACATCCTAGGCACCAGGCTACTGCATATGCAGGGGAGGAGTGTGTGGGTGTCTCTCTCTCTTTCCCCCTCTCGCCATTTTGAACAGAAAATTCCATCCCAGACCTAAGAAACATCTCTCACCAAAACCAGTATGTTTTCACTAAAAGTTTAAGATTGGGCATTTTTCCAACAAAAAAATTCCCAATCAGCTCTAAGTATGTTTTCCATCTGGCTGCACCTCACCAGTCTCTGGGGGGAGCAAGCTGATCTTTTCTCTCTAATGTGTTTTTGGGAGCAGGCCAAATAAGCATGCTCTCCCGGAGTTTGCCAGGTTCTCAGCTCTACCCCATTCAGCAGCAGCTGTATGCCAAGGATTATAGGTGCAAGCCTAACCCACTCATCTGTGTGTGTTACAGATCCCCCCCTGTGCCCAATCCACAGAGAATATGAATTGTTACAGCCCTCAACTAAAGAGCCTTGGCTTACTAGTTCAGATATAGCAGCTCACGCTTTTAGCTCTGAAGGTATTTTGGCCAAGATGGTGGCTTACACTGTTCTTGTGCTCACTTGACCAGAGCTAGCCAGCTGCTGAGGGAAAGACAATGTTGGAGAATCTCTCAGAGTCATAGGTAGCAGGCAAAACACACCTACCTGCAGGCATGGGAGCTCCAGGAGCTCCCACTCGGGCAAGGCATCTCCGCTCTGCCCCAACTACAATCCTATCAGGTGCTGAGCACAAGGCTCCCTACTGTGCAATTCAGGGAATGAGACAGCTAATTTTCTGGTCTGCATACATTATCGCAAATGTAGACTAAAAGGTGGATATTTTGGAAAGATAAAATCAACTTTCAACAGAGGGTTACAATGGAAATTCTCCTGCAACTTTCTTTAACTGTAGCAGTCATTGTCACTCTCACTGTAATTCTAAGGAACAAAATGCAATGCAAATTGTATTACAACACATCACAATTAGGCTACGTTAGACAGATGCCTTTGAAATGAAAGAATGGTGATAATTGCCATGTATAAGCAAAAAAATTGATTTTACTGTTCAGAGAACTTCTTCTCTTTTATATGAGGGAATGTAGCATCTGCCACTGATATAATGCACCAATAATTGAAGCATATAGTGTATACTCATGGGGACCATAATGCTGTTTTATTTATTCTTGGCCAACTGTGAATATAAACCAACTTCACTAAAAGCAATACATATGGAGTCCTGTCTTCATGGAGAGCCTATATAGTTCTGAAGACAGGCAAGTATTGAAATACAATAAAACCTCACTTATCCATGCTAACAAGGTTGGGACCAGCAAGGGCCAGGACAGTGCCATTGTGGGTGATGTCAAACCTTCTGCAGGCCATGAAAGAGTGCTGCATGGTGCCTCTCAAAGCCTGTGGGGGATGGGTTTTAAGACTTCTGAGGACTAGAGAGGCTAGAAGGCCCAAAACAGCCCCCATCCTCTAACCTCCTACATGTGGCGAGGAGGGGCACATAAGAACAGGCAACAAGGTGAACAAAAAACACACACAATGCCAATTACTGTGCACGTGTTACACACTGAAGAGCACTTAGTTATACAGTACCACAAAACCGGGTATGTATAATATGTATTCCAATGTATACATTTTAATATTTTTCCTCCTTAGGAAAGAAACTAAAAATGAAATCCTGTGATCTACTTTCACGCCATATTTTCTTCTACTTTAGGTTTCTAATGACTGTTTCCTCTGTTTCAATTTCTTTCTTTTTTTTTTTTGGTTTGTATTTTTCCTTAACACCACTCCTCTCTCATCTTTCCTTTCTCTTTGACACATTTTTCTTCTCGCTCTCTCTCTCTCTCTCACACTTCCCGCTCTTTGCCCCTCCCCTCCCACGCTCCTCAGGGCAGCCTCTATCCATTCTTTTCAATCTTTCTTTTGCCTTTAAGATCCCATGTCAAGGGAAGGGGTTATGTGCAGGCAGGATGGCCCTTCACTTATCCCACTGGAGAGGAGGTGAATCTGGAGTGACCTCTTTTCTTCCACCTCACAGAGGCAGAAGTCAGGGGAGAGGTGATAGAGATAAGAGACCCCTCCAGGCAGAGTAGTAAATTAAGGGCTTCTCTCCACTTACCGTGGATCGATGCCATGGCAATCAATCCACAGGGGGTCGATTTAGTGGGTCTAGTGAAGACCCGCTAAAGCAACCGTCGATCACTCTCACATCGACTCTGGTACTTCACCCAAACAAGAAGCATAAGGTAAGTCAACAAGAGAGTTTCTTCGATCGACACAGCACAGTGTAGACACCGCAAAAGTCGACCTAAGGTATGTCGACTCCAGCTAGGTTATTCACGTAGCTGGAGTTGAGTAACTTAGGTCAACCTAACCCCATCGTGTAGACGGGCCCAAACAAATCAGATTAAATCAGCCACAGCTTGAAGATCCCCTTGTTCTCTGGGGGCCTGTATGAGGCTGTGGGTTTAGCAACACTTCTAAGGCCGCTCCTCCAACATCCAAGGCTGTATCTGTAGCACTTGTCACATGCAGCACTGCTTGCAGAAACTGTGCTGCTGTCCTTGTGGCTATGGCTGAAAAGAGGAGGCCTGCCTGCTGTGCGTTAGGGTGCAAGGGGACAGTTTGCTGGTGTCAAGTCAGATGGGGAGGCTTGCAGAAAGTCTGTTGCCAGTGCGCCACATCCCTGCTGTTCAACAACAGCTGCTGCCACTCCTATTGTGTTTCCTGTGGATCTAAGTCCAGGCGTGGGTCTGCATCAACATGGCCCCTGGCTCTCTGTTGTGGAGGGAGAGGATAGCTACTAGCTGAAGGAAAATGGGAGCTGGGTAGCTAGGGAGTTACTCAGGGCATAGGTGGCAGGGAGCATACCTGCAGCACAGCCTCACTGAACTGCAAATCCATCCAGTGATCTGCAAATCCATTTCAAATGTTGATTTACGCACATACAATAAGGTTCTAAGTGAAGCTTTGTAAGTTTCTACAGCACCTGAACTGCCTAAGTACAATGAAAACGAGTATACTGGTAGACAGACTTACACTCGGCATTTAAAAGAGTAGCCCAATGTTTGGTACTGATTTATTCAGTTCCTTAAAAAAATGCTTAACAAGTCTGAGGTTACATAAAATAGTCTAACATTAGCATTCAGCACCACTACTGTAGCATGGGGAAAGAGATGAAAGGAGAGCAGTCAGAGACAAACACACTGAAGTCAACAAGAGTTTTGCCTATACAAGAATTGCAGAGCAGGTTCTTGTTTACTAAGGTGGATCAATGAGAAAAAGAATTTGGTGTGTACTGTGTGCAGAAATGTGATGTTACCATTAATATAGTTTTATGCAAAATTACCGATGAACAAAATGCAATAAGGAAAGCATTTGATTTCGTTCTAGCCCATATTTCTTACCATAGGCTAGATTATCATAGCCCCTCCACCCACAACATACACACAGATACACGTGCCCATGCACCAGAAGCATACTTGGTGTTTCACAAACACAAAGACAGGAGTTTGCCCTAAGGACCTTATCATCTAAGCCTTTGTTTCATGGCTGGGAAGATTTCATGAAGGATAATGTAAATACATTGAAGGTGCATTTATTCCTCAGAGGGGCTAGTTGGATCAGGTGTCTGTTTTGTTATAGGGGATGAATGGAGTGGGCTGGAGGCTTTAGAGGAGGTCATTTGTTTTTTTTAAAATCACTTCTTGATTTACTTCATATGTTTTGGGTTGGGTTTTTATTGTGCTTAAAGAGCATTGATAGACGCATTACAATAAAACCTCTATTTTATTAACTAATTGGGGATTGAGGCGTTCGTAAAAATCAAAGTTCAAAAAAGTGAACATCTCACAATTACAGTGAGTCCAGTGCATAAATTGCAGTATGTTGCACTGTATTAGTGGAGTTTTTTTCTCCTTCAAACTGCTGCAAAGTGATTTCCAATGCACTGACAGCATCAGAATGTGAAAAGATGGGAGCTTCCTCTTCATCGACATTTTAGTGATACGATTTTTCTCCCCATTGGGGAAAAATGGCTCATCTCACTGATTGTTTGTAAAACTGGTGTTCATGCAATCAAGAGTCTACTGCAAATTTAAAATAAATAAATACTAGCCTCAATGGAAGAATGGTTTGGTTATGGCACCATCAAGAGCCAAAGGTTCAATTCTGGGCTTAGTCACAGACTTCCTGTGTGAAATTGGCCAAGTCACCTAACCTTCCGGGATGAAATCCTAACCCAGCTGAACGCAGTAGCAAAACATCCATTGACTTCAGTGAGACCAGAAAATTTCACCTTTCTGTTTTACTTTCCTCTGCTGTGACATGCTCTCACACAGATTTTGAGATGTTATTTCACTGTATGCAACATGCTTTGAGATCCATGAATAAAAGTTGTTAGACACACAATCTTTTATTGTGATTGCCTGTGAAAACATTTCCTATTGTGCTGTGTAACTCCCTCCTTCGTGGGCACTCCTCCCAAAATGCCACAAATATGCAGATAAGTATGTATGAATGAATGAATAAATAAATAATGAAAATTGGCAGGTGGCACATACCACAGATGATTAGCTGGGCATAGACTTATCTAGCACACAGGTGTTTCATTTCGTAGCTGACAGCCCGCCAGTGCTCGGCATCTATTGGGGTATCCCTCACAGTTGTTGCACTCAGAGACCAGGAGAGAGAGCTATCCATGTCAACTGTCACTAATTATAATAATCCTCCTTCATAACAAATTTAGCACTTGAGCCAGATCTCTCACTTTGCTTTTACTCTAATACAACTAGAAAAAAAAGTCAGCACTCACCGTGTATGCCTATTATAGAACTTTCAGACAATATCTGTATCAAGATATTATATTTATTCTTTTTTCCCCTCTTTATATTGGATCAAATCCTGCAGCCTTATCATTCAAGAGCAACTGTGGAAGACAATGGAAATTCCACCCAAATAAGTTCTTTTGTTTAACTTGAGCATATGTCATTTATCTATAAAGTGCAGCTTACAAGCAGAGAGTGAAATGAAGTCTACGCCCAGAAAGACACCAGATAAAATTTTCAAACAAGAGTAACATTTCTATTTACTTCATACAAGTGCTATTTGACTTGACATAATCACAAGCTTCACAGAGTGCAATAAAATGAAATCTGTGGCAAGAACTTTCAAAATACACCTATAAAAATGCATATCCCACTTCCCTCTCTTCTCTGGAAAGGATATATGTTAGCTTTTCATAGTAACTACGTCTGCCCATGAATGAAGATAGACTCCAGACAAGGCTTTGCAAACATGAATTCCCTCATCAGTTAGCTGATCCTTATGGGAGCTAGACATTCATCTCATAAAAGCCTGTCCAACTACTTAAAATAAAGCTTAAAATACCATTTAAAAGTGTCTTAATTCTGTAAAGCACAGTTATAAAACTTTTAAATAGTCGGTGAAGGGGTTGGGAGTTGCCTTTGAGGTGGGAAGCACTCTTGTCTTGCTTACTCCTGTCAGCAACCTCATGCCCAAGCTTGGAAGCGAGAGTCTACGTACCAGAGGAAGTACTTGCGGGGGCATGAAAAAAATCTTTTTATACAGATCCAATGCAATACCCTGGGTGCTTCACAGACTAGGCCCTCTGCCCCAACAGATGGCTTTCTAAGGCTCCAATCCCGCAAGCTGAGCCACACAGATGAACTTTAGATCTGCCCATCTGAATCCAACTGCAGGACCAGGGTCTAAATGATCATATACTGAAGATACATCAATGTAAATGAATGTAAGGTAAACAGAAGTCATCCAAGGTGAATTCCTCAAGGGCTGCGTCAGAAAACTACCCAACCTAGGAAAAGGTGATGAATTAATTTCCTCCCCACTTATCTTCAGGTTGGCAGGTTCCCCAGTCTTCATAGGTGCCCGTTTGTCTTTTCCATACTGCTTCAGCCCACCTCCCTTCTTCTACCCTCTCCATCAGCCGATTTATCTGATTTACTGATCTATTACTTATTTATAGTAGGAACCTCTTCAGAGCTAAATTGAAGCCTGTCTCTATGGGAGGCAATAAAAAGAAACACACTCAAGAATCACTATCGGGTGATATTTTACTCCTTTAGCCCATTAAACAACAGATAAAATGTCAGACAACTGAAATCACAGCAGGGATGTGATCTCTAAGACAATATCCTCATAGACCAGGCGCACTCTTTTTAAGAATCTCAGTAGCTGTACTACTCATGTTGCGAGTGCCATCCTTTGCCCAGTACAGTTATCTTTAACAGCTCGGTATCTTATTGCACAGGTGGATGTATTTTCAATATAGAGCCAGAATCTAAAAATTGCTAACATCATTGCTTGAAAACGGCTGAGCCACAAATTTTCTCCCCCTCTGAATGGAAGGAAGAATTAAACTTGGACAAATCATTCAGGATCCAAACATTTAAAAACTTGTTTCAGAATAACAATGTCATAAACAGATAGTAGGAGTTCATAGAACAGCAGTACTTTATATCTCTTTTGCCTGTAAAGGGTTAACAAAATCAGTGAGCCTGGCTGTCACCTGACCAGAGGACCAATCAGGGGACAGGATACTTTCAAATCTTGAGGGAGAATCTCGGAGGGGAAGACAGAAGGAGGGGGAAAGGTGAATTTTCCTCTCTGTTTTAAGATTCAAGGAGTTAGAATCACAGTGATCTTCCAGGATAACCCAGGGAGGGGAAGCCTGGGAGAGGCAACGGTAAGGGAAAGGGTTTACTTTCCTTGTTTTAAGATCCAGAGGGTCTGGGTCTTGGGGGTCCCCGGGCAAGGTTTTGGGGGGGACCGGAGTGTACCAGGCACTGGAATTCCTGGTTGGTGGCAGCGCTACAAGTACTAAGCTGGTAATGGAGCTTAGAGGAATTCATGCTGGTACCCCATCTTTTGAACGCTAAGGTTCAGAGTGGGGAATTATACTATGACAAACAACAACAAGGTTAGTCTTTAGCTTGGGGACATCTTGCGCTCCCTAGAGCTACCTATGACACTTAGAGAAAATGTTATAAGCGGTTTAAAAAATAGTTAGAGTCATAGTGTAGACGCAGTCTGTGGTAGCCAGACTGGTTCAGCTGAACCAGTTTTAAGACCACTTAATGATGCATATTTAGCCTCCTCAGGGTGGTATTGAAACTAAAAAGATCTGGCCACTTTAACAAATAGCTCAAGCCCAGGTTTAAACTATGGGAGATAGTCTCCCATCCACTTTAGGTGACTGGATGAGAATTCCTCTGGCCTAGGCACCAGGTTGACAGGACCCCTGGCAAGCCTTGGCAGTATGGCGGAGGTGGGCCCACAGCACATGCTGTTACTGTCATTCTGGGTATCTCAGGTTGGGTTGTTGTAACTCAAAGCAGCTCCCTGAGCAGCCTCTATATATAGTGGCTATTTTAGGATTCTGGGCTGGTTGGATGGCAAACATGGCTTAACTTTTCCCTGAATTGTGTTTGCATGTGCTGTGCCATCTGGAAACTCTAAGACTCTAACTAATTTTAAAATTGGTTTAGCTGAACTGGTTTTGAAACCAGTTAGAAAATTTCCCCAATGTAGATATGTCCTTTAGTGACAGTCCTAGAGAATGAATACACTCTGTTCTTCATCAATTTCCTCTCTGTGTTCTCTTATTTAAAGAAGCCTTTAAACTGTAGAGAGCGTCTAAAACAAAGTGTTGCCCCCTTGGAATCCTTAAACAGGTATGCCAAGAATTCATTATCAGAAGTTTTTGATGCAACTGATCTTTCAGTCTCTCCCCTCCCCTTCCCTTCTGAAAACTTTTGCCTCTGCCCAGATATTCAGCAGTTATGTTTCAAGACGGACAATTATCTCATAATGAAAAACAAGTCACAATTAATAAAGCTCAAAACTAATACCTGCTAAATTCATTTAACAATTTAATGAACTAGGAGAGAGTCTTCTGAAAAGACTTTTAAAAGCAAGGGACTCAATTTCCAATTAGAACTATCATTCAAGAGCCTTCAGGCTCCGAAGGTAAGAAGAGAAAAAATAAAGATATTTCAATTGCTTTTTCTCCCTATTCTTTATGAGAAGGAACATTGTTTCTGCAAAATGATTCTGAATGTAATGTCCACTTTGGATGAGGCACTGTTATGGAATCAAGATTACTGATTCACAAAGTTTTATGGAAACAAATAGTACATGGTAATGATCAGGAAAACTCATGCCTTAATGCACATGCTTCTGGTGTCTGAAAGAGACAAATTCATATGAATTAGGTTTTCACAGTAACTATCACTCAGCAACCATGCAAGAAACTTCTCAACACAAGTGAGTCCATCAGATAGAAAAGAAAACCTTTTTGCATACCAATTTTGGCAACTCAGATGCTATGTAGGTTGAGCAATTGGGTTAACTGAACTAATATCTTTCATGACATTAATCCATGCAGAATTTGGACTGAAAAACAGACAAATTCCATAGCAGCAGGACCTCCGGAGTTGGGAAGCTTATAATAATAACTAGACCCCAATGCAGATCCCAATGGAATTTAGGTTCAGTTTGAAATACTTTTATACTTGGATGAATGTGTTTCTTTAAAACAAATAATTGTGATTGGCAAGCTGTACTAGTAAACTAAAACTAATGTAACATCTCCCAGTTAATTTATGGGGGCTGTGAGATAGAACAATTCAAATCAGCAACTCAGCATGGTGCTGGACATTATACAGAATAATTTTAAAGGTATTAGGCTTTAAGAAGGGATGAATCAACATCCACATCCCCCTAAATTAAGT
Organism: Gopherus flavomarginatus; assembly: GCF_025201925.1. NCBI lineage: Eukaryota > Metazoa > Chordata > Testudines > Testudinidae > Gopherus > Gopherus flavomarginatus. The sequence continues at coordinate 15,595,662 of NC_066626.1, read as the reverse complement.
CTAAGGCAATTTCAGATAAAAAAGGAAGAAACAAGTCTGGCAGCAACTCAAAACATTAGACAGCCAGAGATAGTACATGAAAAACAACAATTGTTTGAAAAAAATATTTAGTAGCAGGGAATTTTTTTGGGGGGTGGGGCTTCAGTGGGCTTTGATTAGCTTTTAAACACTCACCCACCACCATTTGTTGCCATGCCCAGACTCAGGAGACCTGCAAGTAGGTCAAGGGAAGTTTTGCATAAGTTCAGACTGCAGGATGTCACCACATGAGAAACAATAATGGAAATATTTTGGAAGTAAATTTTCAAACCAGACCATATAGGGAGTTGTGAGCAATTCCCAGAACCAATAGGTCATTCTGCACCCGTGAAAATGTACTGCTATGTTTGCAATAGGATCAATGAGCAATTATTTTGATATCTCTTTCTATTTTCCAATAGGGTGGAAAGAATTTTGGCTCCAGTTGATTGAAGGACTTAACAACATGCTTAAATCTATCCCTATACTGCAAAACACTTAACCACATGACCATGGGACTTTGACTCGAATGGGATTTAAGTGCTCTGCTTAAAAGGGGCCTCTCTGCAGCTTTTAAGAGCTGTTTCTCCACTACTTAAAACTTTCAATAATATTCCATCCTATGCATCTGTCTTTCTTGAAGACTTTACTGACTTTATCCACACCGTGCAAATCTATAGACGTGATTAAGTAACTTATTGCTACCGAGATCTCTTTACAGGGGAGTGGTTAGAATGCATTCTCAACTCAAGTCTTCTTGTCAGATTTTTTCATGTCCCTCCTGTATAGTGTACTTAATATCCATTTGTATCACATACATCACAAACTGAAAAACCATTTGATTCTCTTTGTACTTTGTAACTGCTAAAGGTCACTGTGCCTTAAAGGACTGAGAGAAAAGTGGAACATGTAATAGAAGTTGCTGCTCCTTCCCACTCCTCAACGAATGAAATAAGCACACAGTTTTTATTCAAGACAAACACCCTGTGGAATCAGATGTTTCCAAGTTTAGACAGATATCACTGAAGATGGAGGAACTGAACTCTTTCAGTTATTATAAAGTCAAAAGAATGACAGTGCTCCATAAAGATCTCATGGTATTTCGTAAAGTGATGAAACTTCATTTTTTTATTTTTTTTTTGTGAATGGAGCTTACTTCATGAGGGTTGAGTTTGATGTGAAATAAGATTTATATTTTTTCATTACTGAATGCACAGGAATTTTACAGCTTTGGAAAAATGCCTGAATTCATTTTGGCCAGCAGAAAATGCAATACTACTCTATGCATCTCGGAGTCCAGACTATGGATGGGAGAAAAAGGGGAATCTGCATTCTAAACAGAAACTGAACATAAATCAAACCATGGAAATTGGAAAATATTGGTAATTCTTTTTCTCTGTTTTTTTTTGCACATCTTTGCATTTCTGCCTTCTGAAATCCCAAAATACTGCAGAGAGGCTATTTCTGCAGTATTTCCTGCTCAACTGGAAACAAGAATGATCAGAAATGTACAGAAGACAGTTCCAGCAACCTCTCCAGTCTAGCTTTACACAGGAATCCACATTATAGGAGCTCACAAAACCAACCTTCCAATCATTCTGATGCTCATGGTACATGAACTAATACACTTTGCATATTATGTTTGTGTCTTTGCTCCCTACACTACATTAAGAAGGTAAGGAAACCAAATGGACACAGGTGGGTCCCAAATAACCGTGTTTGCAAACATACAAGTCCTAGTTATATATATACATTCGCAAAGTATTTAAAGGGATACTACCCAATTCCTATACACTACATACTGTACACGTACAAACTATATAATCAACTACGTGAATCTCTGCAGCTTTCCCCTTCCTATTCCCATCCCTGAGTTGTAAAAGACAGTATTTTAAAAAACTTATTCTCCCTTCCTCTTTAATAAAATACTCCCACCCCCATCCCCAAATGAAATTTAAATACACAACAATAAAACATGCATTAGTCTCCCTGTCAAAAACTGCAATCACATCTCAGGTAAAGCATACAGGCTCAGCCCTGAGGCTACAGTTAGCAAGGCTTCAGCTGACTACAATGTTCATCGGGAAAGCAGAGAGAAATCTATCTAAGGTGACACAATCTAGATTGCAATAGCTAAAACACAACACAGCTGTTCTCTGAATATTTTAGATAATACTCTGCTGTAATTGATAATATTAAGGCTGCTGTCTCTTCCAGTGCTCTGGTACAATAATCAGAACGCCAATAAAAATATTACCACCTAGTCAGTCATCAGGGTCTTCTATAGATTTCATTTGGGTTATTATTTTCTCACCGTGACATATGTTGGTAATATAGATTTTTTGACAATAGAGGATCCTCAGGGTAAACAGAACAGAAATTAGCTACCTACCATTTTTCATCAGAAAGGGGGTTGGATTTTGCACTCCTTACTGTGATAAAACAAGGGACTTAGGCATTGAAATGCTGAGCATCACTGTGTCTAACTTTTAGGCACCTAGGAAATCATAGGGACAGCACTGTGATCCAGAAAGTGCCTAAATTCCTTATACAATGAATGGGGAGAAGCAGGTGCCTAAAAATATAACCCAGCAAAACTGGCACACTGGACAGGGAGCTGCCTAAGCTAGCCAATGGGACATGCTGATGTGCTAAACCCCACCTTTTTCTTGGAGATAGGTGACTAAGTTCAGGCTGCAGGAAGGTGTCTTGCTCTGCTTAGTGTTCCACGAACCACCTCCTGGCTCAGACACCTATGTAGTTTCTTATGGGAACGAGTTAGGCCCCGTCCCAGTCCACACAAAACAGGAAGAGGTGGTGGTGGCACCAGTCATAACTTTTACCCAGCGTTCAGACGTTTACCTGGGATGTGGCAGACCCACATGCAACTCTCCCTTCTCTGCCAGGGTGTGGGTGAGGATTAAAAGAGGGGTTTCCCATGTCTCAGGAGGCTGATCTAACCACTGAGCGATGGGATATTCTAGTATAGGGCTCCCTCAGTCTCTCCTCTTCAAGCTTCTCCACTGTGGATAAATAATGAAAGAGCTGCTGGATTTGACCCAGGGACTCCAGCTGTCTAAATGAGTGCCTTAACCATCAGGCTACAGACTCCTTTTTCCTCTTGTTGTCTGGTCCAATGACTCTTTCGTTCAGCGGGGACAGAAAGGAGCAAAAGGAGACACATGAAATATCAATTAGAAATTTTTCAAAAACTAAAATACACACACAAACACAAATTAAATGAAAAACAGATCCAATTTGAAACCAGTAAAAGGAAAAACAATTTGAAATGGTGAAATTTCAAACATCTCCGTTCATCTGTTTTTCTACTTTTCAACCAGCTCCTGTCATAAGACTTCATCAACTGCAGGATCAAATGTACTGTGATAATTAGAATGAGCATGAGGTCACTGGCCCTTAGGAAACTCAGACTGGTAAGCTCATCTCCTTCGCAACACGGGCTACCAGACGCATATCAGATTGGTCCTCCACTCCTGCATTGGCTTCCCATAGAATATCAAGTGAAACTCAAGGCCTCAATCCTTATATTCAAGGCATTCAATGGCCTCAGACTAGGATATCTAAAAGATTTCCTCAAGATCTGGAATGGTTATGAATTCCCCCCACCACAACACACACACACACACATTTTATTTATTTATTTTTACCTGATCTAGTTACGATGACAAAGATCGACTGGTAGCATCCCCATCCTAGGGCTGAACCATAGCCTTTCAGTTCACAGCTCTCTGGTTTAATCGTGAATGAGCTGGAGACAGGCAATATCAGTGAGGGGTGCTCAACTACATTACCTGCTCCCTGCATTGATTGGCAAGAACTGAAATCTGCTGAACTTCAGTTCACATTACAAGGTCTATCTGGCCACTAGATTTTCCCTAGGGGGAGAGGTGGAAGAGGTAAATTACTAAGGACTGAGAATCTGTGCAGGATTCAGAGACTCATCAGTGTTTGGATTTTAGTCTTGAATTAATGTTCTGCAATATTTGGAAATGCACCCAGACCTTGGGTTGGGCAGATTTTATAAGACAGAAAGGAAACTATGGAAATAAAAATAAAAAAGCAAATAAAATATAACTGCTTCATTTTAGATCTGAACCTCAGAGCTTCCAGTCAGTGCAACACGATGACAATTTAAGATCTTCAGTTGTAATTATGAAACTCCATTGAAGTGAATAGCATAAATGAGGGCAGATTTGTCTCAAAATATTTAGGCAAGCTTTGAGAAGCCCTGGAAGGTCCATAATATATGACCATACTTTATATCACCCACACTCCAGGAAGGCTGTTGTACTTCATATACAATTTTCCAGAAAGAAGTTAATTATAATTTAAGTGGTCATGTTAGGCTAGGACTCTCTATAGGATTCAGTCTTAAAAAGCAATAATAAACTCTTCGTGACCATGCCATAATAATGTTTCCATATAAATGCCTGTGCACCAACTCCCTATTTTAAGTATTACTCTCTTTCTCTTATGCAGCTAAGATTCCATTAAAGTCTTGCTCCAAAAGAAAAGCACATGCATTGTTCAGTGTTACTTTGGCAAAGGGCTCAAGAAGTTAATTTTAAAAAGGAAAACACAATTCATGTGACTATCAAACATAAGCAAATTCCCATTCCAGTTTCATGTGAACTCAAGCCAGCCTGTTTTTTCTGGAGTATTTGTAGCGTTCTATTTCTGCATATAGGCTTACTCATGCTTCCGCTTTTCAAAGGGCATAAGAACTATGATGGCAATTGGGGAGAAATGTCATAGCATGTTCACACATCCTAGTCAGTTTTATTTCTCTCAGCTCCCTTCACTCTGCAAACTGTGTGTACGGAATTGTAAGACTCCTGAGGGAGATACTTAACCCTAGGGTATGAATCGGCCCCTCAGGGAGCAAAGAAAGATGCAAACTTCTCATTTCCCCAAAGCCTAAGAGTATTACCTCCGTGTATCTATTGCAGTAGCTCCCACAGTTTTGTAAGTAATGTAAGTAAGGTCATAGTGTAAGTTCCGAACTCAATTCTGATGTAGGTTTTTTCCTGCCTGTTAACGCTCCAACAAAGAGAGTGGCTAGCTGAGCCTATGGGTCAATCTCACACTTTATTTTAAAATACATCATACCAGAAGTAATCTGTGCTGTGGAATGGGAATTGTGTAAGTTAGGTTGTTTTAATGAACCTGTCATGGTTTTAAAGTCTTTTGTAATTCATTTCACACTCATTGCAAACCATTCATTAGTATCTTTACAACAGAAATTTCACAGTGCCAAGCTTCAGTAGAGTAATAACCTGACACTACCCTAATGTAGCAAGGTGATCTGGAAAACAGGATAAACAGGGCAGTGGCAAGGTTTGCTGATGATACGAAATTTCTCAAGATTGCAGTCAGCTTTGGATTTAACTAAGAGTTACAAAGGGATCTCCGATAACTAGGTGACGAGGGCGGGGGGAATGACAGATAAAATTCAATGTTGATAACAGCAAAAAAATGCACCTTGAAAAACATAATCCCAACTATACATACAAAATGATGGGATCTAAATTAGCTATTATCACTCAAGAAAGACCATGGAGTCATTGTGAATAGTTCTTGGAAAACATCTGCTCAATGTGCAGTGGCAGTCAAAAAAGCTAACAGAATTTTAGGAACCATTAGGAAAAGGATAGATAGTAAGGCAGAAAATATAATGTCACTATATAAATACACGGAACACCCTCACCTGGAATACTGCATGCAGTTAAGGTTGCTCCACCTCCAAACTGATATGTTAGAATTGGTAAAAGTAGGGCAACAAAAATGATTAGGGTTATGGAGCAGCTTCCATCTGAGGTGAGACTTAAAAGAATGGGACTGCTCAGCTTAGAAGATAGATAATTAAGGGGAGATATGATAGATGTTTATAAAATTAATGAATGATGTGGAGAAAGTGAATAGGGAAGTGTTATTTACTCCTCACATAATTCAAGAAGTAGGAGTCACCCAATTAAATTAGTAGGCAGCAGGTTTAAAACAAACAACACATTGCCAACCTCTGGAACTCATTGATTTGAGATGTTGTGACGATCAAAATTATAATGGGGGTCAAAAAAGAATTGGATAAATTCATGGAGGATAGGGGTCCATCAATGGCTATTACCCAAGATGGTCAGGGACACAACCCCATGTTATGAATGTCCCTAAACCTCTGACTGCCAGAGGCTGGGACTGGATGATGGGGGTGGATCACTTGATAACTGCCATATTCATTTTATTCCAAGCATATACCATTGGCCACTGTCAGAAGCCAGAATACTGGGCCAGATGAACTACTGGTCTGACATAGTGTGGCCATTCTTATGTTCTTATGGAGTAACCCACTGGTTAGTGTGTGTTACATGTCTCCCTCTATGCCTGATCTACAGAGAATGAGATTCTGCTACATACAGCTCATAGCTAGTTGTCTTAGACATTTAGCTCAAGCTATAGAGACTTCTACTTTTAGTTCTGGAAGTCTCTGCTTCAATCTTCAGTCAAGACCAAGATGACAATTGTCATGGTGACATCCCAGTTCAATTCCTGTTTTCAGGCAAAAACACTAATTAAAGTAAGTCTCCCACCTACTTATGGGAAAAGATGAAAAACATTGCAGCATCTTAAAGCTGAGATGGGAAAAGGGAGAGTTGAGTTGTACCTGGATACTGTTCCCATTGAAGTCAACAGCAAAACTCTCATGGACATGAATGGTGAAAGACGAAGCTCTCCGATGCCTAGAAAATCCAGCAGTGATATGCCATTTCGGACGAAAACATTGTTTTCTTAACTTTCTTCTGTTAGAACCAAAGAGCCAAGTACCTAAATGACTGGGAGTAAGAAATGAATTCTACAGAATCATACTTTCGTTAGTTACCATCACAATAAGTGACCATCCACAGATCGAGGAAACACCACTAGCATACAAGTGGTTGGTCCAAGACCGCTGGCAGTATTTGAAGTTGCAGTCATAAAAAGCAAATGGCCCATCTGAATAGTAAGTAAGAATGCAACAGAGATCAGGCATGTTATCATTTAATGTAGATTACCATAAAGTGAACTTAGAACTCATGGAGGCAGTTGCCCACTGTCACTATGCATATTCCTCCTGGTATGTTTTTCCTGAAAACTATTCATTTGTAGTGTTTCCAGCTTTATGAAGGAACATAATATGATCTGAAGCAAGCAGTAAGGAATTATGTTCACATCGCTACATGGCCAGATTGACAAACTGTATTTTATACAAGCAGCAAAGAGTCCCGTGGCACCTTATAGATTAACAGACGTATTGGAGCATGAGCTTTCGTGGGTGAATACCCACTTCGTCGGATACTTCAACCATTGTAAATTACTCATTTGGCAAGAAGAATAACCAGAAAGGAAGTCTGCAAATCTTGAAAATCAAGAGAACGGCATTTGGCAAGGATGAGATCTCCTAGAACGACTCCATTTACTATATGAAACATTTTTTCCTAAGATGTAGTGAATTTTGCTACCACCCTAGATATGGGCCTAAAATGCAGCACTCAGATCTGGATACCAAATAGCCATGTTCAGGGGTGGTCAGATGTGAGGTTTTGTTTTATCTTGTTATATTCAAATAGGCAAGCTGCAAAATTCACAACCCATAGCCAGGGCAGATTTTCAAATTCTTCCTATCTTAAAGTTTGGTAGGTGTTCGGAACTGGGGATTTGGTTTGGATCCATATCCATAATGTACAGAGTACAGAGCTTCCTTCGATGCTGCAAAATGAGGACAATAAAGGGAAAACAATGGACAGTTTCTCAGTAACAAGTTATTTCGAAAAAATCTGTGTCTCAAACAACTAGTCCATACCTTTTAAATATGAAAGAGGCCAGATTTCTTACTTTCTCCTATCTATTTTAGTGGATCTAGCATGTAGTGGGATTTCAGTCTTGACCTCTCTTTAGGTGAATTATATTGTTGTAATTCATGGATTTCTTTTAATTGGTTTCTGACTTACTTCAGAGATTTTTGCGAACTGAGGGTGGGAGAGAGAGATGAAAAGAAGATATTTGTGGAACAAAGGTGACTTGGGAGAGATTTCTGTGGTTTACCTTAATTCCTTTATATTCTTCCAACAGAAGGTGATTGATTCTTTTAGGGGAGGATTCATACAGGGTTGCCCAAGAGGGCTCACATACACACTCCCAGCTGCTAGAGTGGCTCTATTTATATTCCCAGCTAGTCCACCTGCTTTCTGCAAATGTTGTACAGTTGCACTGCAGGCAGATCAATACTGTGATTTGCTATCAGTGGGAAGGAGGGGACACCCTCTGGTACTTCCTATTCTTAAACAACTGAAGTTGTTTTGTGTTTCCTAAACCATATTGATCCGCAAGGCTAATGACAGTTTTTATTAAAGCTCCCTTTTGTACACACTGTCACAGAGGAAGCCTTGGAAAATTACAATTAGTGGTACAGAAAACGTTTGAAAACTATTTTATTGCATAAGTCTACTGCCAGCTCCTGCTATGTGCAAAATAAAGCAATATACACACTTTCTATCCCTCCTGTGTGCAAGTAGGACAGGCTAATACAGCAGCAATGAAGGCGGCTTATATTTGTGTCTCTAGGGTGCTGAATCCTCCACACATCTCATTTACTGAATCGTCTTGCCCATTGTGTGAATGAGCTATAAAGATTACATCAGCATAGCCGCATATTTCCAGTTTGGTGGGGAAAAAATAGTGGAAGTTGCCTTAGATACATTCATCCTATCCCATATACATGTCTATTTGTGGATTTCCTATTTTAAAAATAATCCTCAAAATGTGAGAGGAACCATCATGAGTATTTCACTGAATCAATCTTTGTGTTTCCATGGCACTGAAAGCTGCTGGGCTAGACACACTAGAGTACACAGAGATGAGGAAATTCCAAGAAAGGCTGCTAGAATACTGGGGAGAAGATGAAGTGGAGGGATAACTAGTCCTAAAACATTCAGTTGGCCACTAACGGAGACTGGTACCCATTCATATTTTCTGAAACAAATCAGGCAGTTCAGCACTCTGGTTCAAACGGTACCAACATTATTCTTAGAACCTTTGAATACTTTTCATTCTAAATGGAAAGGATTAGAAAACCAGACTATTTGTCTAGTTTATATCAGACGACTGATATTTCTGTGTTCAGCTTCAAAATCTTAAAGCGAGAATGTCAGATATCTAAAGGTAAGATACATTACACATTTATTTACTAGCTACTTTTGACAGAATCTCTACTGAGAATAACAGCTGTATATATGTGCCTCTGGGTAGGCATATTTAAGACTCTCCACATACCTTTGGAAAACCACATTATTACCTCTACATTGAACTACTTGGGTAGGATTTTCAATAGCACTCAAGAAACAAACTGGGACAAAAACTGCAGACAAGCTTTAAATATGGCAGTTAGGGTTGTGATTTTTTTTTTAACACTAGTTAGAGCTATACCATTGTAACACAATAAATACACTCAGTTAAACCACACAATAAACTATGCATCTTTAGATAGGAGCATCCACAAAAGAGGGTCTACCACTCTAGCTATAGCAATAAAGAAGTCGTACCTCTAACTGGCATACTCACATTAGTACATGAATAGTGTTTACTTGGACTGTAAATTCTTTGGGGCAGAGGCTGCTTTCTGATCTGTGTTTCTGTAGCCCTTAGCACAGTGGGGCTCCACTCTGTGACGTGGGCTCCTAGGCTCTATGATAACACAAATAAATAACAACAATAGTAATAATGTGGAGAAAAGACCTTAGAAAACCCAAGTTCTACTGCAAGCAATGGATCTTATGTGCCTAGGGACTTTTGAACAATCCATTCTGTTCAAGGTAGTCTTTCAAACCTGCTGAGTGTTCAGTTTTGCTATCTGCTGGAAACATTGGCCTTGATTCTCCATTGTGTAGTCATTCATGCCTGTGAAAAATAAGTGCAAGGTGGGTGTATAACACTCATTTTGCACAAGTGCCAAACAATGGGAAATCAGGCCCAGTTTTATTTCAGGTTTTCATATTCTGGATCTAAACCTCTATTTCCCCTAGAGAGAAAATGTAATATACATTTCAATAAAAACAGTGCTGCTGGGAATTAAGAGGCTAATAAAAAGGACTTTAAGAGTGCATTAAATTGGGGTTGGGGATGTCTCTTGCATTTGCAGCATAAATGCTAATAAAATTATAAATCTGTTATTAACTTTTTATATCCATACCAAGTGATAAAGATAAAAAAGTTAAAAAGGGCTATCGATGTAAGCTTTATCATGAGAAAGCTATAGATGTAAGATTTAACATGACAAACAAAGGTACTTGAAAGGCAATGAAAAAAAAATACTTGCATCATGAAGATTTTTTCATAGGTGGTCTCCCTTCTACCCCAAACTACATACTTGTCCCCCAAGGCAACCTAGAATTGATGTTTGGTACATAGCAAAGGCAGAAAAAATGTTTATTATTCCCTTAAATGATGACTGAAGCATTATCCCAGCAGGTTCTGCTTGAGGGTCAACACGGTTAAACGTGTATTGTTTACCTGACAATAAGCCATTCATATCAAATCCTTGCCAGCAATGCAACCATGTTTGTTCATTAGGATCATACAACTTGCTTGCTGTTACTTAGTACGCTAACCTATTCAGTATCCTCATTGTTCCAGCTAGAACAACATAGATTTAATTGCTACATGTAGAAGGGAAATTAAAAGGATAGTCCTTTGAGACAGTTAGGGCTGTTTCCAAATGAATTTAATTATTGGAGAGGAAAAAAGATTTAATTGTCTCAGTCATACTTATATAGGAAGGATTTAAGGATTAATGGCTCAGGTTTGTAAGGAAGTTATTGGTGTCTGAGCACACTATCTAGGAATGATGCGTAGATAGAGGATGAAAGAAAAGCAATCACACCATTCCCATCACCAGGCATGTTTGACCTTGAAAGCTCCTGTATGTCCTTATCCACCCACCCACCCACAATGGACATCAGCAGGAGCTGAGAGCACCCAGCACCTTGTGGGAAGTTCTCATCGTGCAGAATCAGGCCACAAATTAGCTTGCAGAGTACTATATGACATTAAAAATGTGAAATGTGTGAAACCAGGAAAGATGTTTTGGACACTGAGAAAATCTCACACTCATGTTTTGCAGTTCAAATGCCATGATGATAGGTGTCTTGACGAAACCAGTGGTAAAGATGGATAAAGTTCATCGGATTCTTTTCCAGAACAGATAATCCCAGTCGCTGGAGGCAATGATGCATTAACATGTTTTAACGCTGATAAAAGGCTTTCCTTTTCATAGCAAAGCAGTTTTGCTAACATTAAGCTTGGTAAGCTTGCTGTCCTATCAGCTCATTAGACCAAGGGCCAGACCTTCAGCGGGCATAGAGCAGCATACTTTCATTGACAGCAATGGAACTTGGCTGATTTACACCAGCTAGAGATCAGGTCCCAACCTTTTAGCCATAGTGGTGTGTTAGCTCATAATCATTCTTTATTCCGCTTTACTGAAAGGAAACATTTTTATTTTACCCAACATCCTTTAGTTGAAAAACTTCTCAGGCCAGCTGTTCAGAAGAGCTCAGCTCCCATGTAGGCACCAAACCAAGGGGACAGCTTTTCAAAAGTGCTTATTAGCGGAGCTCTTTCAAAATCTGTCAGAACAGGAGTTGCTGGGTGCTGAACACTGTTAAAATTTGGGCCTCCAGCTGTGAGTGCTAAGCATTCTAAGAAAGTAAATGCTTCTAAGAAAGTAAATGTACCTTTCTAAAACGGCACTGAGAATAGCTTTTTTTAAAATAATATTCTACCCAAATTACCTGAAATGATCTTTTTATTTATTTTAATATTTTTCTCATGGCATCACTTAGATGGATAGACAGCAGCATGCTTCAGTTACCACATGAATATTTGCCTCCACATAAAGCACATGCACATCATGTAAATTTAGCTTTAAAAACAACTTTGCCCAAAGCTGATTTTTTATGAACTTTATAAAACATATATTTCTTTTCAAGCCCCACACAGACACAACAGGTGTTATTTCAACAAGTATCTTCAGCCACACACTGCACGTTGCCAGGGAAACACTAACCCAGCTGAAACGAGGGAATAAATGCTCACATGGTCACGACTCCCCTATTCCACAGTGGTCCTTCCCTCACCTTTTCTCTCCTACTGAAGGAAGGGGGAGGAGTGTAGTGTTACTGTGACTCAGCCAAGCATAGATGCCCAGAGCTGTTGGCTCCCTCTTTAAAAAAAAAAGAAAAAAACTTGTTTTAAAACAAGTTAATGTCAAGGAAATCTAACACAAGCAATGCTGATGAAAGACTTGGGTACATGTCTGTGAAACTCAATCCTTTCCTTCTGGCTAGCCTCTAGCCTTGTGGGAAAGTGAAGGAATGAAACAGGAGGTCCTTTAAATCACAAGTCCAGAGTATCCTAAGTTATTTCTAGACAATGACCTACATGGCTTTATGGCTACTAAGGAGAGCCAATCTGCTATGGCTTCCAATTCTCACTATTTTTGTCTTTGAACATTTTTGCTGTTGTTATTGTCTAGAAAGCTAGAATAACAGAGCACCACAAACGTAAGACTTTGACATTTTTCATGACACTAACCTTTGCTTTCCCTTACGACATTTCAAAGGCTTGAGAAAGTAGGAAATGGGTCGGGAAATAATGAGAAGTACAATTTATTTGCTCTGGGTCTGTGCGTAGTTTATAGTTTGTTTCAAGACTCAAAGACGCACTGAACTCAATGCGAGTTTTTTCAGTGACTTCAATGGGCTTTGGGTGAGACCTCAACACGGGTGCAAATTCCTAGACTGAGCTACGGTGAAAGTTGAACATTTGAAAATTTCTATTCCTCCCTGCTACCACAGAAAGGATACATCAGTCAGATTCCTTCTGTTCTTAATTCAATGTCTTCATAGAACTGAACGGCCAGAGAACTCAATCAAAACCAACATCAGCAAGCTGAAGAAAGGTCATTTGATGCAGTTTTATTTTGTGATAATACACCACGTAAAACTGCTCGCAGCACTTTTTTATTTTCAAAAACTCAGTTGGCCCCATGTTTCTCCCTATGAAATCAATACGAAGTTTGCCATTTACTTCAATGGGAGCAACATCAAGCCTGAAAGTAGCAAAATGGATCCAAAAATATGGTACTTTGCTTCTAGACTGAGTCAATGGCAACTGGGACAGGGACTCATAAAACACATTGTATACACACACTCAACCACATCATATATATTTTCAAAGTGCTTTGTAAATATGAGTTAAACCTCACAACTCTGCTGTGCGGATGGGAAATATTATCCCCATTTTACCAAACTGAGAACTTTAGGCCCATGTAAGGTCAAGTGACTTGGCTACGGTCAATGGCAGAAATGGAAATAGATCCTTAGGCCTCCTGACAAACACTGGTCAGCAAACACGAACTCCGTTTTGCAAAAAATAAAATAAAATAAAATAAAATAAAATTAAATTAAATTAAATTAAATTAAATGTTAAAGTTTTATTCGTCATCAGGACAAATCTGAGACCTTTTGGAAATGTTTGCAAAAAATTTAAAGAGTTTGAGAGAGACACCCCAGAATAGCCAATAGCCAGGTGATTAGGTCACACAACTCCTAGATGCTATTCTGGCATCTCTCTCTGGTCAAAATGGGAGAGAGCGATTTTATCCTGGACCTGAGAAACCTCTCCAACAAAAATTCCACCTAAAAATTCCCAACCAGCTCTACTCCTGACTCCAAGTCCTGAGTCCTAAATAACAAGACCATGCCTCCTCTACTATGGAAGTTATGCCTATGTATCTGAGGGCAGAATCAGGTGCTTTGTATAAACTTCTTCTTCGTTTAAGCCCACTACATTTTGTTGGCATCTTGTCCTTTTATTATGAACTTCAGCAAAAAATATTTCTTCACTGACATTCCAGGATGTCATAAACAGATAAGTAAGAGTTAATAGAACAGAAATACTTCATATCTCTTTTGCCTGGAAAGGGTTAACAAAATCAGTGAGCCTGGCTGTCACCTGACCAGAGGACCAATACCAATACAGGATACTTTCAAATATTGAGAGAGGGAAGTTTTTGAGTGTGCTATTAGAGTTTGGTTGTTGTTCACTCTGGGGGTTCAGAGGGACCAGATGTGCAACCAGATTTCTCTCCAATCTCTCCGATACAGGCTCTTATCAGTTCAGAATAGTGAGTACTAGGTAGATAAAGTGAGTTAGGCTTATGGTTGTTTTCTTTATTTGCAAATGTGTATTTGGCTGGAAGGAGTTCAAATTTATATTTTGCTGAAAGGATTTTAATTTGTACTTGTATACTTAGGCTGGGAGGGTATTCCCAGTGTCTATAGCTGAAAGACCCTGTAACATATTCCATCTTAAATTTACAAAGATAATTTTTATTGTTTTTACTTTCTTTAATTAAAAGTTTTCTTGATTTTTTTTTTTATTCGGGTGAGACCCTAGGGGACTGGGTCTGGATTCACCAGGGAATTGGTTGGGAGAAAGGAGGGAAGGGGGAGAGAAAGGTTAATTTTCTCTCTGTGTTAGGATTACTTTCTCTCCCAGGGAGAGTCTGGGAGGGGGAGAGAGAAGGAGGGGGGAAAGTGCATTTTCCTCTCTGTTTTAAGATTCAAGGAGTTTGAATCACAGTGATCTTCCAGGGTAACCCAGGGAGAGGAAGCCTGGGAGAGACAACTGTGAGGGAAAGGGTTTACTTTCCTTGTGTTAAGATCCAGAGGGTCTGGGTCTTGGGGGTCCCCGGGCAAGGTTTTGGGGGGACCAGAGTGTACCAGGCACTGGAATTCCTGGTTGATGGCAGCGCTACAAGTTCTAAGCTGGTAAACTGAGTTTAGAGGAATTCATGCTGGTACCCCATCTTTTGGACACTAAGGTTCAGAGTGGGGAATTATACCATGATACAGAAAGTTAGGAGAGAAGATGGTAGCAGTATCTGGCATTCAGTTTAAATGATTCTTTACACAAAATCAAAGCTATAGAGTTAATACAAATAAGGCAATAAATGAAACCTAGATGGTTAGTTGGGAATCCTGATTCTTTAGTTAAATTAATCCATGTTTGAAAAAGCAGAGTTCCTTACCACACTTACTCAGTGTTTGAGTGACTACATTAATCTGAAATTACAGGATTTGCCAGGATGGTTAGATGCTTAAAGATTCCAAAATATTAATTATTGAGGTGTATTACATACACACACATACACGTATATGTATGAGTAAACATGTCTAGTTTCAACTACCACATGCAGATTATATTCAGATTTCAATTACTGGAAGATGGAACAAAGGAAGAAAGGATGCTAGATTTTCCTCTTTAAGTTCTCCTGTCTCTTCACTTGTCATAATGTTTAATTACCTAATGTCTGTTGATTGATTTCTCTCTTTATTATCAGCTAATCAACATGCAGCTCCCACTATGTCAAATTACCTTAAAATACATAAAAATCAATGGAGTGTGATGTTTTCCCCTTTGCAGTACATGAAATTCTCTCTGAGTCTGATATTAGAATATCTTTAGGAAACATTGGAGGTTGATTGTTTATTGTTCCAAAGTTGTGCTAGAATTTTCATTCCAATCCATGATTTAAAATGCCTATTCGCTGAACATTTCAATTACCATGAGGACAAGCTTTGGTTTCTGCTACAAGTTTCTCAGCCCCAATGCAATTTATTTAAATTAAAGGTGGTTTAGACAATTTAAGTCATTTTAAATTATAGAGCTTCAAAAAGGGGGGAGGAGTCATTTGGATTCTATTGGGCATGATTTTTTTCTTTCATTTGCTAAGCCCTGAAACAAAAAAGGTTTCATTTAAAAGAAAATTCATAGGCTGCTAGTTTCATATAGCCTTCAGGTGTTTCGGGGGGGGGGGGGGGGGGGGGGGGGGGGGGGGGGGGAATGTTATCAAGATGTTTAAGTTTGAAAATTAGCTGCAGAACACACACAGCAGTGAATTTTCATGGCATTTTTGTTACAAAGCAATAACAGAATTGCAAACCTTGTTTTGAGATAAGATAAATTGATCATAACAAATTTAGTTATGATGCTAACTCCCACATTTTAACTAATTCAGGTGAATGGAAACATACCACTATTCACTTTAATGGGAGTTTGTTGACGGTACCTCCCATTAAAATGAATTGGAAGGTAGCAATGTTCATTTTAATGAGCTTTTTTAACAGAAACATACCCATACAGTGCTGTTAAAACCCCCAAGGAGGCAAAAATATAAAAACCATAAAAAAATAACCTTAAGATTATAACACAAATAATAAAAGAAAGAGAAACAAGTTAAGACTGCTTAAATTTACCTACTGCGTTCCAGTAATGTAGCATACACAGCAAGGTCTGCTAACAGTCCTCTGATCCAGCAGCAATGGCTCACACTACAAAATTTATTGTACAGTGGTTTCCATGGAATGAGGCAACATTTACCTACTGATAACACTGTTTTCCTGCAGTGCAGAGTTTCCTCTATTAACAGAGCAGGAAATTAATGCAATGCCTCAAATACCACTCATATATTAATTGTTGGTAACAATGACTATCTTATGTTCTGCAAATTCTGTACTCATGTGCAGTACTGCACAGTCAAACACGCCCTGGCAAACTAAATTCCAAATGTCCTGCCTTTCCATTGTTTTTGTGTCAACACTATCGCTTTTACTGGAATGACAAATGGCATAATATTTCTTTGCTCATTTTTCCTTTCATTCCATTTGTAATTAAGTCTCTGTACATTTGATGGGTCTATGGGAAGCTGTATCTGGGCTGAGGCTGACAAATGGCAAAGAAGACCAGAGAGGTGTTGTTGCAATACCATTAGGATTTCAGTCACATCTCATGACTGTAGTCTGACCAAGAACACAGGGTAACGTTCAGATCTTAACTACCCTGTCCCTATTGATAGCTGCTGGGAAACCCAACCCAGTATGGGACACAGTTCTTAAGCTACCACAGTAGGTGGAATGCCAGGCATTCAGTGCACCGTGATGCAATCTAAATGATCAGAGACCTGACCTCATAACTCTTTTTGAATATCCCCCAATTATGATACATTTTTCAATGAACCAAGGATGATGGTCTCAGGCAGGAATAGCAGCTATTATCTCTTCATTGTCCTTGTATGGAAGAGTTGGCTAGTGGATTTAGTAGAGTATCATTAATGATTCACCTCCAGGTAGACCTCTAGCTGACATGCAGATCTCCTTCATGACTAGGGCACTACCAAATTCATGGTCCATTTTGGTCAGTTTCACAGTTACAGGTTTTTAATAATCATAAATGTCATGATTTCAGATATTTAAATCTGAAATGTCATGGTGTTGTAACTGTAGTGTTCCTGACCCAAAAGGGTGTAGTGGGGGACACTGCAAGGTTGTTGTAGAGGGCCGTGGTATTGCCACCTTTACTTCTCCATTGCTGCTGGTGGCAATGCTATCTTCAGAGCTGGGCAGCCAGACAGTGGCAGCTGCTGGACGGGAGCCCAGCTCTGAAGGCTGCACCACCGCCATGAGCAGGGCGGAAGTAAGGATGGCCTGATATGGCATTGCTGCCTTTACTTCTGCACTGCTGCCTGCAGAGCTGGGCCCTCGGCCAAGAGCCCTCGGCCACTCTCCGGACACTCATTGCCATCCTTATTTACGTGCTGCTGCTGACATTTTCTGCCTTCAGAGCTAGGTGCCCCACCAGCAGCCGCCACTTTCTGGCTACCCAGCTCTGAAGGCAGCACAGAAGTAAGGGTGGCAATACCATGCTCACCTCTACAATAATCTTACTTCTCCACCCCCAACCCTTTTTGCGTCGGGAGCCCCAGTCTGAGAAATGCTGGTCTCCCCTGTGAAATCTGTATAGTAGAGGGTAAAAGTACACAAAAGACCAGATTTCATGGTGCAGACCAGATTTCATGTTCTGTGTTGCGTTTTTCACAGCCGTGAATTTAGTAGGGCCCTGTTCATGACATCTGAACAGCACAGGAAAACACTTGTGTGCCCCACTCAGCTCTGTGACGGAGCACAGGTTGTGTGAAAGGCCTTGCCTGGAAACAGGCTGAAGATGTTCTAAAGATACAGAGTCACTCTAAATATTTCTTCAGGGGGAACTCAACAGGCGTAAACTTGAACAGAACTTTTCCAGCCATTCTCATTCTCCAAGGATTATCAGGGTTTTCGTTTTTGGCTTGGTGTTTTTCAAATTCCTAGCCCTTTGATCCTGGAGAGAGAGACTTTTAATTACACCAGCCATATTCCACCTGTCTCAGCTTCAAATGCCACCCAGGCACTAATGTAGAAGAAAACCAGCATAGCAGCAACAAATAAGACCACAGAGAACTTAGGAACTCTAAATCATTCACAACACTTGCAATCACATATTCATCATCCTGATTTCTAGCTCCTTGTTTTCAGCCATGCTGCTGCCCTTGCCTCTGGATGGCTAGCCAGATTATTTTGGCAGGACTGCTTCTGGCTAAATGCCAAGATCTGTTCAGTCCCAGGATCAAGGGAGGATGGTATTTGTTTTTCTGCAGTATAGCATTGGCTTATAAAATACATAGACAAAATTTCTGCCTTTTCTAATCACAGAGAATGAAGAAAAACTCCCACATATGCCTTCAGATGACAGAAGAGCCTGTGCGGGTTATTTAAAGACACTGCTTTTTTTTTGTTTTGCTTTGTGTTTTTCAATCAATGTCACCTACGTGAACAGATGCTGGCTAAGGCAGATACCTGGTGGGAAATCCTTGTTGTTGCTTTTGGCGATATCTTTCAGATATTAACTTTCCAAATACAATCCTCAGACCTGAGTGGGACTCACATACCACACTTTGAGAACCCAGGCACAAAAGATTGAGGGGTGAAGGTTAAAGATGCATTTGTACACAAGGGTAATTAGCACTCTGCCCTTCTCTTAGGCTTCACATTAAAATGGCTCCATTTGTAGAAGTAAAGGCATTAGTGAAAACAATGTGTACTCTTTGAAATGAAATAAAACTACCAAAAAGAGGGTTGAAGCAGAGAAACAAATTATAAAATAACAGACTTTCTGTAGTATGCATCTAAGCTACTTGTATAAGCAATGACCATCCTGGATTACCAGCAAGACTGAAAATGGCACTGCCTTCTCATGTCTTTCAAGTCTGTCGCCGTTAAAACGAATCATAAATGATCAGTGAAAGGTCATTAAAAATAACTATAAATTCTTTAGTGCACTCTCATAAAATCCCTGCGGCAGCAGCTAGGAACTGTAGGAAATGGAGCTATCATAGTGAGACACACAGAGGGGGAAAGGAGACGGGGTCAATATCGGCAGTGGTACCTCCTGCCATTTAGATGAAAAAAATCTGTTTCCAACTAATTGAATGATGTAGCTGCTCCCCTGGGAAGCAGCACTGCAATCAGAAGCAGAATCTGCTCACGTATACTAGAAAAGGAATCAAATCTATATTAAAAGCGGGCTGGTGAGATCAAAGTGAGCCCCACCCATGTATCTGTGGCAGAACTGGGCCCAGGGTGAATGCAGATATGGGTTATTTATTCAGATATGTATAAATGCTGAAAATAGAGCTCCAACTTTTGCTATCTGAGTACCCTGGATGTAACTTCATAGGCATCACAAATACCATCCTCAGTGAAAAGCGTGATTTAATGTAAATCACCTCCACCGTAATTTGGTTCCCCTTGAAAGATGGCACTCACCCCTAAAGCCGACCCTGTATGCTGGGGTCCTGATCCCAGTGGCAATGGGACAAGGGTGATAATGGACCAGTCTGGGCACAAGCCAGAGGAGGAGATGCAGAGCTTTGTTTACACAGATACAGTCCCCCCAACACATTGCACTTCCAGTGCAGAGGAGATGTGTCACAATACCAACACACAGGCTAGCAGAGCGACCATGCTGGCTGATGGATTTCACCTCCCTTCACTCCTTCCCTGCAGAATCCAAATATCATGTGGAGTGAATTTCACCCTAAACCTAGCCCCCTCGGAAAATATATTTGGTAACAGAGGGGATCAATGTACTGAGTGTTAAATTTTTGATCATATGGGCTGATGGTGAGAAAGGAATTGGAAATTAATTGAGAGAGGAAGAATGGTCCCGTGGATAACGCACCAGACTGAGACTCAGGAGATGTAGCTTTAATTCCCAGCTTTGCCACAGACTCCCTGGGTGACACTGGGCATATCTCAGTCTGTCTGTGCCTCTATTCCCTGCCGTAAAATGGGAACAATAATACTTTAGTACTCCTATTCTTTGCCTGTCCTCTCCATTTATACCATACACTCTTCTGGGCAGGGAATACCTCTTATATCTGCCTGTTGATCTATCCCAATGGGAGGTCAATTTTCATTTGAGTCCTCTCAGTGCTATAACAAAATAAAAATCAGTCAGCAGAGAAATTGTAGTATAATATCGAGTGCTAATTGTTTTTTCTTTAAACTCTCTACCTAGAGCAGTGCTGTCTTCTAGGTAGAGCACTGGACTTGGGCTCAGGGACCTGTCCCAATTTTGCCACTGGCCTGCTGGGTGGTCTTAGGTAAGTTACTTCACCTCTCTGATACTCAGTTTCCTCATATGTAAAATGGGGATAAGGATACTGACTTCCTTTGTGAAGCACTTTCAGATCCAGATGAAAAGCGCTAGGTAAGAGCCAGGGATCATTACTATTTAGATAACAGGATTTCTGGTTGGAGAGACTGAGTAAAATTTCCAAAATTGACTTAGGAACCCAAGTCTCATTTTCAAAAGTGACTGAGGTACTTAAAATCCTAAATCTCACTTCAAGTCAAGGAGGCTTAGACTCTAGGAGCCTAGAGTCATTTTTGAAAATGGGCTTTAAGCACTTTTTAAATTTTAACTATTATCTGTACTGGAGTGGAAAGAAGGAAGCTGTGGTGCTCTTAAAATAGAACATCATTAAGGACTTTCAGTTGGATGCATACCTGCGATTTTATTGGTCTCGCAGGTTTGTCATTTTATATCAGTTAACTTCAACCTCTTAGTGACAGATTTGAACAAAGACATTTAACCTGACAAGTAGAGCTATAGGTTTCTTCATTTAACTCATAATTTATTATTGAATACAATGTCCCGATTTTGGCACCCTCAAGGCTAAATATAAACTTTACCTCAGTCTGAGCTTCAGTTTATGGTCAATTAGTATTAAATGGTTAGAATCAGGGAGGAGGCAGAGCATAGGTGAGCTGGGGCGGGGAGCTGCAGCATGGATCCCCAGGCTGGGGGGAGGTGCCGCGGGGTAGGGGGCGCCTCCGGGCAGAGGGTGGGACGGAGAGCTGCCACAGGCCTCGGGGGGGGGGGGAGCAAAATGGAAGTTTCACCTAGGGTGTGAAACATCCTTGCACCTGCCCTGCTTGTAAGTCAAGATTGTGCAGCTATATGCCAAGAACAATAGACTTCAGTAAATATTGTTGAACAGTTCTATGCAACACCAGGTTCCTGGCCCAAACAAGCATGCTTCTCATCTACAATATTTAATTCCTGCCAATATAAAACCAGCCAAACTGGCTCCATTTTATTTCTCACACAATATGCTTTCTTAGAACCAAACACAGCAAAGGGAAATTTTTTCAAAAAAAATAATCCATGGTGACTATATTTCTCATTTTGTGTAACTTAATCATTTCAGCTCCTTCCTCCTTATTGTCAGCTGAAGAGTTTTTGTGACACTCTGCTTACAGAATAAAAATGGATAGAATGGTCTATGAAGTAGGGCCTAGGTGCAATGTAAAATGCGCAAACTTTATTTGGGTAAAAAAAGTTGAAATTCAGTTAGTTTCTCTGAGTTTGTAAGATACAAGGGGGAAACCTGGCCCCACTGAAATTAATACGAGTTTTACCATTGACTTCAGTGTTGCTGGGATTTCACACATAGTTATTAGGAAGTTTCCAGTGCTTATTAGGGGAGGAGGGTTGAAAAGAATTACAATTTTTTTGGTGAAAAACATTGTGTGTTGTTTGACCAGCTCTAATTGGTACTGACTTTTTGAAAAGCATCATAATCTTTTCCATGACAACAAAGCTGATGTCACATATATGCTGTTAGAATAAGGGTTTGTTTAAAGAAACATCAAATAGAAATAAACACAACGCTGCTGCTGCTATGCACTAAGACACTGGCTTGTACATGGCTTCTTCTCACTCCCTTGTGTACTGTAATCAGAGCTGGTTGAAAAACCAAATTTCGATGCTATTTTTTTATTGTTTGCCCCTCTTCAGTAGGCATTGAAAATATGGGCCAAAAAAACTGTCTAAAATGTTGCTGAAATTTAAGATTTTGTGCAGCTACTATAATGTACAGTAATGGCTTTGTATCGGGTAATTTTGCCCTCTATTGGCTTCCCACAGCAAAGAGTTCTACTACTCCCATCCACCAGGAGACCCATGGTGCAAATGCGTAACAGTAATTAATGGTAATAAGGCATGTGATAGATTCTCCATCACTTAAAGTCTTTAAATCAAGACTGGAGTCTTTCTGAAATATATGCTTTAGTTCATCCAAGATTTATCAGAGTTGATGGAAGAATTACTGAGTGAATGGCCTGTGTCATACAGGAGGTCAGGCTAGATGTGCTTCAAAATTATGAATTTTGTTCAGCTCAACTGGCAGATGCCTATGTTTTTGGAGTTTAGTCCTGCCTCCTAAGGTGCATGGTCAATATTTAGTATTTAGTAATTGTTTCTGTTGTCTTTGGAACACATGGAATTGTTACAGAGCGTGAAGTAACAGGACGTGTGTTGGCACACAGTAGTTCTACAGGAGCATGACAGCTCTGCACCTTCAGAAGACCCTTTATAAACAGAGTAAGCAAATTAGATGGTCTGCAATTAGACATAATGGAAGTCTTATCTCGTGGGACATGAAGACTTGTCTAAACTGAGACACAGTTTTTGTAAAACACTAAAGCTATTTTAAATATTTGGAGGTTTTATTTAGTTTAATGCTTGGTTCTTTGTTAAAAAAAGAATCTCAAATAAAAACAGAGCTGAGGAAATAACTCATGCCAAATAAATTCACTTGACAATTTAGCCTCTTTTCCTGCTCTTGTGATGTTCACAAGCAGATTGTAATTTCCTCATATTTATTCAACTTTTGATAGTCTTAACTAATCTAGACTATTTTAGAGCATTTTTTACTCCAGGGATTGACCGCAAGAAGGATAATTTATGAGTATTTGCTATTTGAGATTCAAAATTTGAAGTTAGGATGAGATTTTCAAAAGCGCTCAGTATTGGTCTAATTGTACTCCCACTGAGATCAATGATAGACTACAATGGGAATAGATTTAGGCCAATGCTGAGCACTTTGAAAATCCTACATGAGCTATTTAATTATAATTGGTCAGATGGTATTTGCTTCTGTTGGCTGGCTGGGTTTAACTCTCATAATCGACTGATTTGCATTAAGAAGCCACTGGGCTTTGAATCTCTCAGGGATGGGTAGCAGGTTACAGATAGATAGTCAATAAACAGAAATGAGGAATTTTAGATATTTCTTCTCCATTTTTCTGGGGGACACAGTCCTTGCCTGAAGCATGATTTTGACAAACAAACAAACAAAGGCTGGTATGGCAGTATAGGCTTTAAGTTTTTTCTCACCACAACCACACAAAGGGGGTGAAGTTACAGTTTTTAAAGATATGGTCAAATCATTGCCTTACTCCACAATTACCTCTGCGTCAGAGCTCTAGCAAAGGTTTTGGGACTCATTTGCTTTCTGCTGTATCAAGGGGTATTCTCCTCCCAAACCACATAAAATAAAGTTTGTGTAAATTTTCTTTTAACACCTTAGAGCTTTGGAAAACATTGGATACAGACTGAAACCTTTTGGACTGAGCCTCTCATCTCCAACTGCGGTGAGGGCAAAATGATCCAAGTCATAGTGGATATAATTCTACAGAAACCTTAATTTATATACAGGTTGTGATAACCTTAGTCCCAGATTTGGACCTTAGCGTCCAAAATATGGGGGTTAGCATGAAAACCTCCAAGCTTAGCCACCAGCCTGGACCTGGTACCTGCTGCCACCACCCAAAAAATTAGAGTGTTTTGGGGCACTCTGGTCCCTCTGAAAAACCTTCCCTGGGGACCCCAAGACCCAAATCCCTTGAGTCTCAAAACAGAGGGAAATAATCCTTTTTCCCTTCCCCCCTCCAGGTGCTCCTGGAGAGATACACAGACACAAGCTCTGTGAAACTACACAGAGAGACTCCCCCTCTCTGTTCCCAATCCTGAAAACAAAAAGTACTTTCCTATTCCCCCAGAGGGAATGCAAAATTAGGCTAGCAATCCAACACACAGATCTCCCCTTGATTTCTTCCTCCCACCAATTCCCTGGTGAGTACAGACTTAATTTCCCTGAAGTAAAGAAAAACTCCAACAGGTCTTAAAAGAAAGCTTTATATAAAAAGAAAGAAAAATACATCCAAATGTCTCTCTGTATTAAGATGATACAATACAGGGTCAATTGCTTAAAAGAATATTGAATAAACAGCCTTATTCAAAAAGAATACAAATCAAAGCACTCCAGCACTTATATTCATGCAAATACCAAAGAAAAGAAACCATAGAACTTACTATCTGATCTCTTTGTCCTTACACTTAGAAACAGAAGACTAGAAAGTAGAACTACTTCTCCAAAGCTCAGAGAAAGCAGGCAGACGACAAAAGACAAAAGACTCAGACACTCAATTCCCTCCACCCAAAGTTGAAAAAATCCGGTTTCCTGATTGGTCCTCTGGTCAGGTGCTTCAGGTGAAAGAGACATTAACCCTTAGCTATCTGTTTATGACACGCCCCCCAAATTGCAGACAGTGGGGAAGCTCACTGGCGGCGATTTCCTTCTAGAACTTGAAAATAAACAGATTAATACAACACATGCACCGTTACATATACCCCTAAGTATTTAACTAACAGACTTCTACATTTTAAGAAAACTTTTTAACTACTGAATTCTGGGAAACTCTCACGGGAGAGTGCATCAGCTACTTTGTTAGAAGCTCCTGTGATGTGCTGAATTTCAAAATCAAAATCTTGGAGAGCTAAACTCCAACGAAGAAGTTTCTTGTTGTTCCCCTTGGCAGTATGAAGCCACTTTAGTGCAGCATGGTCAGTTTGTAGTTGGAACCGCCGTCCCCAAACATATGGGCGTAGCTTTTCCAGGGCGTACACAATGGCATAGCATTCCTTTTCACTGACTGACCAGTGACTTTCCCTCTCAGACAGTTTCTTGCTGAGAAACACGACAGGATGGAAGTTGTGATCTGTTGCTTCCTGCATGAGCACCGCTCCTATACCACGCTCAGATGCATCTGTGGTTACTAGGAATGGCTTGTCAAAATCCGGGGCCCAGAGCACAGGGTCAGACATGAGCGTCGCCTTAAGCTGGGTAAAGGCCTTTTGACACTCATCAGTCCACTTAACGGCATTTGGCTGGGTCTTTTTGGTCAGGTCGGTCAATGGGGCAGCGATTTGGCTGTAGTGGGGTACAAATCGCCTGTAGTATCCGGCCAAGCCTAAGAAGGATTGGACCTGCTTCTTGGACCGTGGGACAGGCCACTTTTGGATAGCATCCACCTTGGCCTGTAGGGGGTTTATGGTTCCTCGACCCACCTGGTGCCCCAGGTAAGTCACTCTGTTTTGGCCTATTTGACACTTTTTGGCCTTAACAGTTAGTCCTGCCTGCCTGATGCGCTCAAAGACCTTTTCCAGGTGTAGTAGGTGTTCGGGCCAGGAGTCTGAAAAAATGGCCACATCATCGAGGTAGGAAACTGCAAATTCTCCCAGTGCAGCTAGTAGACCATCTACCAGCCTCTGGAAGGTGGCGGGTGCATTTCGAAGGCCGAAAGGAAGGACATTGAATTCATACACCCCCGCATGGGTGACGAATGCTGACCTCTCCTTGGCAGGTTCATATAGTGGTACTTGCCAGTACCCCTTGGTTAAGTCTATTGTAGAGATGAACTGGGCACGTCCCAACTTCTCCAATAGCTCATCGGTGCGTGGCATTGGATAGTTGTCCGGACGAGTTACAGCATTTAGCTTACGGTAGTCCACGCAAAAGCGTATTTCCCCATCTGGTTTGGGTACCAGAACCACTGGAGATGGCCATGCACTGGTAGATGAGCGGATTATACCCATCTGTAGCATGTTCTGGATCTCCCGTTCTATAGCAGCTTGGGCATGAGGAGACACTCGGTAGGGTGGGGTTCTGATTGGGTGAGCATTACCTGTATCAATGGAGTGGTATGCCCGTTCAGTCCGTCCTGGGGTGGCTGAGAACAATGGGGCAAAGCTAGTGCACAGCTCCTTGATTTGTTGCCGCTGCAGACGTTCCAGGGTGGTTGAGAGGTTGACCTCTTCCACGCCACCGTCTTTTTTCCCGTCGTAGTAGACACCGTCAGGCCACTCAGCATCATCTCCCTGGACTGTAAACTGACAAACCTGTAAGTCTCTGGAATAGAAAGGCTTGAGAGAATTAACATGGTACACTTTAGGCTTTAGTGAGGAATTGGGAAATGCTATGAGGTAGTTTACAGCTCCCAGGCGCTCTTGGACCGTGAATGGCCCTTCCCATGATGCTTCCATCTTATGGGCCTGTTGCGCCTTCAAGACCATAACCTGGTCTCCTACCTTGAAGGAACGTTCTCTGGCATGTCTGTCATACCAGGCCTTTTGCTCTTCTTGAGCATCCTTTAGGTTCTCTCTAGCAAGGGCTAAAGAGTGTCGGAGGGTGCTTTGTAGGTTGCTTACAAAGTCCAGAATGTTAGTTCCTGGAGAAGGCGTAAACCCCTCCCATTGCTGCTTCACCAACTGTAATGGCCCCTTAACCTCGTGACCATACACAAGTTCAAACGGTGAAAACCCTAAACTGGGATGTGGTACAGCCCTGTAGGCAAACAGCAACTGCTGCAACACTAGGTCCCAATTATTGGAGAATTCGTTGATGAATTTTCGTATCATGGCCCCCAAAGTTCCATTGAACCTTTTCACCAGGCCATTGGTTTGATGGTGGTATGGGGTGGCAACCAAGTGATTCACCCCATGAGTTTCCCACAGTTTTTCCATGGTCCCTGCCAGGAAATTAGACCCTGAATCTGTAAGGATGTCAGAGGGCCAACCTACCCTGGCAAAGATGTCTGTTAGGGCCAGGCACACAGTGTTAGCCCTGGTGTTGCCTAGAGCGACTGCTTCTGGCCATCGGGTAGCAAAGTCCACTAAAGTCAGTACGTACTGCTTTCCTCTGGGCGTCTTTTTTGGGAAAGGGCCCAGAATATCCACAGCTACTCGCTGAAATGGGACCTCAATTATGGGGAGTGGCTGGAGAGGGGCCTTGACCTGGTCTTGAGGCTTTCCCACTCTTTGGCATACCTCACAAGAGCGGACATACTTGGCAACGTCCTTGCCCATCCCCTCCCAGTGGAAGGACTTCCCCAACCGGTCCTTGGTTCTGTTCACCCCAGCATGGCCACTGGGATGATCATGGGCTAAGCTTAAGAGCTTCCCCCGGTACTTAGTTGGAACCACCAACTGTTTTTGCGGCTGCCATTGTTCCCGGTGTCCACCAGAAAGAATTTCCTTGTATAAAAGTCCTTGGTCTATAACAAACCGTGATCGATTAGAAGAGCTGAGAGGCGGTGGGGTGCTCCGTGCCGCCGCCCAAGCTTTCTGAAGGCTGTCATCTGCTTCCTGCTCAGTCTGGAACTGTTCCCTTGAGGCTGGGGTTACCAGTTCTTCCTTAGACTGTGGACTTGGGCTTGGTCCCTCTGGAAGCGATGTAGGTGATGGGGTTGTTTCCGTTGCTGGTGAACCGCTCTACGCTGGTGCACCTGAGGGTATTTTAGGCTCTGGCTGAGCCTTTTGGGTATGGCTGTTTGTTGCTTCTGCCAGTTCTGGCTCGCTGGCGCCCTCTGGCTTTGAGTTTGAAGATGTGGTTGCACTTGCTGGTGCTGGTTGCTGTTCCAGTTCCGGGCCTGGGACTGGAGATGCTGTGGCTGTTTCAGTGGTAGGCATGGAATCCGGGTGCACTACCTCTGTCTGGGTCTCTGGTAACACAGACGGGGCGTCTGTGGACGGCTCAGGATCAGGAATGGGTCTGGAAGCTTGCCTGGTTTGGCTACGTGTAACCATTCCCACTCTCTTGGCCCGCCTCACCTGGTTGGCCAAGTCTTCCCCCAGTAGCATGGGGATAGGATAATTGTCATAGACTGCAAAAGTCCACATTCCTGACCAGCCTTTGTACTGGACAGGCAGTTGAGCTGTAGGCAAGTCTACAGCTTGTGACATGAAGGGGTAAATTGTAACTTTGGCCTTTGGGTTGATGAATTTGGGGTCAACGAAGGATTGGTGGATAGCTGACACTTGTGCCCCCGTGTCTCTCCACGCAGTAACCTTCTTTCCGCCCACTCTCAAATTTTCCCTTCGCTCCAAGGGTATTTGAGAGGCATCCGGGCCTGGGGATCTTTGGTGTGATGGTGGTGTAATGAATTGCACTCGCATGGTGTTCTTGGGACACTTGGCCTTGATATGTCCCAGTTCATTACACTTAAAGCATCTTCCATCTGATGGGTCACTGGGCCGAGGTGAGTTACTGGAGACTGGTGAGGTTGAAGGGTAGGGTATCTGTGGCTTTACTTGGGTGGTATGTGGGGTCTTTGGCTGTCCTCGGTTGTAGGGTTTATGGTCTGTGTGCCCCCTGGGGTAATCGTTCCCCTTGACAGTAGCTTTCTTGCTTTCTGCCAGTTCCATCCATTTGGCTCCAATCTCCCCCGCCTCAGCGATATCTTTGGGGTTTCCATCTTGTATGTACCGTGTGATGTCTTCAGGAACACCATCCAAGAACTGCTCCATTTGTATGAGGAGGTTCAGTTCTTCCAAGGTTTGAATGTTGTTTCCTGTTATCCAGGCCTCATAGTTTTTTGCAATGTAGTAGGCGTGTTTGGGAAATGACACCTCGGGTTTCCACTTTTGGGTTCTGAAGCGCCGACGGGCATGATCTGGGGTTATCCCCATTCGGTATCTGGCCTTGGTTTGAAAAAGTTTATAGTCATTCATTTGCAGCTTAGGCATTTCAGCTGCCACCTCTGCTAAAGGTCCACTGAGCTGTGACCTCAATTCTACCATGTACTGGTCTTCGGGGATGTTGTACCCAAGACAGGCTCTTTCAAAATTTTCCAAGAAGGCCTCGGTGTCATCACCTGCCTTGTAGGTGGGAAATTTCCTGTGCTGTGGAGCAATAATTGGCGCCGGGTTGTTAGGGTTGGCTGGCACATGCAGCCCAGCTTTTGCCAACTCCAGTTCATGTTTTCTCTGTTTTTCCTTCTCTTCATGTTGTTTTTCCATTTCTTTTTGTTGTTTTTCCATTTCTTTTTGGTGTTTTTCCATGTCTCGGCGGTGGGCCGCCTCTTCTTCTTCTTGCTTCCTTCTGTGGGCCAACTCTTCTTCTGCTTGTTTCCTTCGGTAGGCCACCTCTTCTTCTTCTAGTTTTCTTTTGTGTGCTGCCTCTTGGGCTGCTTGTTCTCTTTGGTAGGCTGCCTGTTCTCTTTGGTAGGCTGCCTCTTTGATCTGTTCTTCTCTTTCTTTCATCTCCATCTCTTTTTGTTTTATTTCCAGTTGTCGCCTGTGTTCAGCTTCTCTGAATTGTTCTTCGGCCTCAATTTTTGCCTTAGAAGTCATGGTTCCTGTTTTCTTGTGTTGGGGTGCCCTCCGGTGTTTATCTTCTGAACTGCAGGTTCTGTTGCCTCCTGAAGTCTGCCTAGCAACAGTGCTTTTTTCCTTTTCTCTCTCTAGCTAATGTTCAATGAAAGGAAACCAGAAAAACCACTTTATTTGCATGCATATAAGTGCTGGTACTTGCCTCCTAATGGGAGGGCTATTGCATGACAAAAGACCCTCAACAGTTTGGTAACGGCTTCTCGCTTAACATGCAAGCCACAAACTGCCAGAGAGAGCAGAAAAAAAAATTCTCTCTGGTTCCCTTTTAAAACCAAACTGTTTCTCTCTGCTAAAAAGCCCTTAGCAGAGAAAAGAAAAATATAATATTCCTACTGGCTTCTGGATTCTGTCTATATCCCACCTACTGCCACCATGTAATAACCTTAGTCCCAGATTTGGACCTTAGCGTCCAAAATATGGGGGTTAGCATGAAAACCTCCAAGCTTAGCCACCAGCCTGGACCTGGTACCTGCTGCCACCACCCAAAAAATTAGAGTGTTTTGGGGCACTCTGGTCCCTCTGAAAAACCTTCCCTGGGGACCCCAAGACCCAAATCCCTTGAGTCTCAAAACAGAGGGAAATAATCCTTTTTCCCTTCCCCCCTCCAGGTGCTCCTGGAGAGATACACAGACACAAGCTCTGTGAAACTACACAGAGAGACTCCCCCTCTCTGTTCCCAATCCTGAAAACAAAAAGTACTTTCCTATTCCCCCAGAGGGAATGCAAAATTAGGCTAGCAATCCAACACACAGATCTCCCCTTGATTTCTTCCTCCCACCAATTCCCTGGTGAGTACAGACTTAATTTCCCTGAAGTAAAGAAAAACTCCAACAGGTCTTAAAAGAAAGCTTTATATAAAAAGAAAGAAAAATACATCCAAATGTCTCTCTGTATTAAGATGATACAATACAGGGTCAATTGCTTAAAAGAATATTGAATAAACAGCCTTATTCAAAAAGAATACAAATCAAAGCACTCCAGCACTTATATTCATGCAAATACCAAAGAAAAGAAACCATAGAACTTACTATCTGATCTCTTTGTCCTTACACTTAGAAACAGAAGACTAGAAAGTAGAACTACTTCTCCAAAGCTCAGAGAAAGCAGGCAGACGACAAAAGACAAAAGACTCAGACACTCAATTCCCTCCACTCAAAGTTGAAAAAATCCGGTTTCCTGATTGGTCCTCTGGTCAGGTGCTTCAGGTGAAAGAGACATTAACCCTTAGCTATCTGTTTATGACACAGGTTTGAAAGGATTAGATTTTTACTGGTAAATAGTGATACATAAGAACATACATACAGCCATACTGGGTCAGACTAACGGTCCATCTAGCCCAGTATCCTGTCTTCCAACATTTGACTATGGCTTCATAATGGAAAACTTTTCAATGAAGAATATTTACAATGAAGTTTTGGGCTTGATAACATCATAGCCAGCCTCCAGCTACACAGTGTTTTTATGGTATTTTGGTTATAATGTTATCAGTTTTGGTTACAATGTTATCCTAGGCTGCAGTTGAGCATTCTCACTGTGAAATTGTTGGTGAATAGATTTAATACTCCTTGGGAAACTGAAAATAGCCATTTATCTTTATGAACATGAAAACATGATTTTTTTCACTGGAGTAACACTTTGAAGAATCTTATAGCAATTAAGCTAATTTACTCCTACCATGCGGATGTCAGAAATTAAAACCTGCAGAATGACAGACTTTCATGAGAGTGAAAGACATGAAAATTGTAATATCCAAGATTACTATTCTCTTGGCTCTATAGCAGTGATTGTTTGCTTCTCAGCTATTCTGATGTAGCCATGTGGAAAAGAGATATATAACATCAAGAGATGTGGATTCAACTTAAGCTCATCTACTTCAAAATAGGTAATAAATACAATGCTAAGAATACCAGTGATCGCTTAATAATAAAAATCCGGAGTGCTCGAGCTATGGCTTTAGGGATCTTTACTGAGTCAAAATGTTCAGTGTCATGGTTCATCATCTAGATTATATTTATTTTGTAGCTTCATGAAGGAGGGCATTTTACCATCCTGGTTTAAGCCTCAAGTGCTCTGATTCCTGCCTATTCCCACTGGTCTTAAGATACATATTTCAAATGTGTCTACCACAGTGCTGTAGTATGTAACCCACATAAGGAACATGTGGGTCTTTGTCTCCCTCTACTGGTTGGTTTATGACTTTGCTACTACAACTTACCAGGAGACTCAACTCTATAGCTCAAGCAATAGAAGTAAAAGCCTCTTATGCAAAAAGTCCTAGGTTCAAAACCCACTCTCAGCTCTGGTGGAGTTGATTATAGATACCATAAGAATGAATTACTTCCCCCGCTTTTTAATTTATGATTATCCCATTAATTAAAGACTGATACAATAAATTGAGATGGCTCAATTAGAGCCCGATCCTGCAAGGTGGTATATGGGACACTACAATGGGAGCTGATCTGATCTGATCCCTCTTCTGATTTATAGCTACTTATATAAGTTTCAAAAATACATTTTCACCACTCTTTATTCCTGATTGCCAGACAGAATCAACACAATAGGGGAGAATGAGCTGGATTTGATGCCCTTTTATGCATCATCAATAATCGTTTACTAAGTTTCAATCATTTACACCTGTGAACGCACCACAGAAGGCAAGGGGCTTGCACAGGTGTCAGGGATAGCATAATATGAAAACAACAGGGTTACAGAGATGTAACTAAGGGCACGATGCGGCCTGCAGAACCTCCTCTTAGAATATGATAGGCAAAAAGGAAAAACTCCAACTTCACTTTCAGACTCCAGGTTGAATTCATATGCCTGGCAGTCAGGAAAAAAAAATCTTGTTACTTGTAAACTGAGCGCATTTGATATGGAAATCATTAACAATCAATGAACAGGGAATTCAATATTGCCATTTTCAGAGTCAGTTTTCACTATATAATCACACTTTAATGTGAAAGCTGCTGCATTTAACACATGGTGTTAAACACATGGTATTATGGGAATTGCAGAAGAGTATTCATGTTCCTTGCTGTTGTCTAATTTTAACCACTGTCATGTGCATTGTTTGTAAGTGCCTACTTAGTTCAGTGTAATCTCAGTCATTGTGATTTTACTAATTCTGAAAACACATTGATCAAAATATTGAGGTGTGGATTTTAACAAGAGCACAAAGGAGTTAAAAGTCCAGTTAATTTCCTTAGGCTTCTTTGAAAAATATAGCCTTAAAGTCTATTATTCTTCATTTATAAATGGCACCAGAATATTAAAGGTAACAGAAGAAGTGAGATTTCATGTATCGTTTAGAAAGACCAGAGACCACAACCAAAATAATGTTAAGTTTTAGTGTGAATGCTTATGATTGAGAATTCAATATTTATTTAAAAGGAATATGTTCCATTCATTACACAATTTGTTTCCACAAGGTGAATTAGCCAAAAATGGTGAAAACAACAACTTTTCCAAAACAGATTTTGAAAGTTTTTGCCAAAAAATTTGTATTGACATTTTGAACATTCAAAAATGTCAGTGGTCTCTTACTACAAACATTCCTGCTGGTAATCTAGTTAACTCAATTCTTCATGAAAAATGAACATAGGCATGGTGAATTCATTTAAAATTTGAATATTCATAGAATTTTTTCAGTATCTATTCAGCTCTCATTGCAATCAATCAATCGATAAAATAATACTTTGCATTTAAATAGTGGACTTCACCCACAGATCGAAAAACACTTTACAAAATTGGCTAAGTATTACTATCCAACTTTTACACATGGGGTACTAAAATACAGGCAAGGTTAAATTGTCACAGTGAGTCAATAGCAGAGCCAGGAACACAACCCAGGTCACCTGATTCCTAAATCCTCTAATTTTGGGGCTGATCCAAAGTGGGTTGAAGTCAATGGCAGTCTTCCCACTGACTTCAGAGGGCTCTGGCTCTTGCCTATAACCGCTAATATGCTATGTCCTTTCTTTCTGTTAAAAAGAAAGAAAAGCAATGGTGGTTGTTTTTATTCCTGTAAGAATGCACACAAAGATGGTACCAATTCAGAAAGGCACATGCTAGAGAAGTAGGAAAATTAATGTAGATGGAAACAGACAGGCAGACAAATGTTCTTCAAAGAAATACTTCATGCAACCTGATCGAGGAAGCCTTTTGGTGTGTTTTTGCAGAGCATAACTACCTAGAAGGTTAAGCGAGGAAATTAGCTTCAGAAATATTACTTATCAACACACTGTCATAGTACAGCTACCCAAGGGGATTTATATTATGCCACACCATGCATATATATCCATCACAACAGAACCCCCATTAGCAAGTTAAAGCGTATACCCTTATTGTAGGTGCCCTTTGCATATATTACAATTATATACCGTTTAAAAACTGCAAGTTGAATTTAGTTTTCCCTTGGCTACCTGCCCATTTTTCTTTAAATTGATTTATTAATGTCCAGTGTTGCTTTGCAGTTTTATCCTTTTAGCAATAATAGATGTAATATATCACAAAAACAAATTTTTAAGAGTACATCATTAGAGTGATGTAGCACTGGTAATAAACCCCTTCACACTTGGATGAACTTAAATCAGTTTCTTTTTATTGATTTTTGGTCATAACATAATTTTAAAGTTCAGCTCAGTTAATAAAAAAAAGATTTTCTCTGGTGTTGTGTGCAAAACACTTGTGTTGTAAGTTTTCATGTCATTTGCAGTTAAGGCAGTTATAGCACCCTTGTATATGGATTAATGTGTGCCCTCACATGGAGGTTCATGCTGATGTGTCCTACCTATCTAATCTCTTTTCTCTACAGACCTCCATTTATCTACCTACTTTTATCATTGCTAAGCTCAGCATACAATAGATCTTTATATGAATGCCATTCTCCTTGGCCAGAAGCACTAATTTTATCCTTATACAAGCAATACTCTGGGTAATAGCTATTTGCATTTCACCAAACTGTATTACTATGCAGAATTTTCCATGTTGACAAAACCATTTGGATGACTATACTTTATATTTTCTTCAAGAGGAAAAGCTGTCATTCCCAGTTTCCAGTTAGGATTTTTTGACAACATATATAAAAACCCTGATTGGCTATTTACACCTCAGGTTGGCCCTTGTTTTAAATCAAGTAGCACTGAATCACACACAAAGAGCAAGTTAATGATAGCTAAGCTCATGGATTTATTGTTTGGTGCTGTTCTTGACCAGCAAGCATACCATTTAAATGGGTGCATAACCACTGATATGCTATTTTCCTACTTCAATGAAATTGTATCATAATTACATTACAGTCTAAGCTTCCAAGACTGCAGATGCTTAAATCTATGTGCAACTTTACAGCAGTAGTACTACTCATGAGCATGCATAGAACTACTGAGTAAAGTTATGTACAGGTTCAGGTATTAGCATGATTGGGCCAAATATTTTCAGCCATTACTAGAGGTATAACTTGTATTTAAAAGTTACATTCAACTACATGATTTGTTGAATGTAAAGAACATGACGGTAATCAGCAAAAGGGAAAAATTCCATATACTGCAACCACGGCTTATTAGTCAATCTGTGTTGTCACCTTTTTCTCCTTTAAACTAAACCCAATACCAATTTGAACTTCTATCTCTTGGCAAATCAGGTTGCTAATTGCTTAGCCTGCAAACTCTTTGGGGCAGAGGCTGTTTTCTCTGTCTGTACAGCGTGTAACACAATGGGGCCTTGGTCCATGACTGGGCTCAGAGGCACTACTGTAATACAAATGATAATATAGTTTTGAGCAGCTTATGGTCTTTTTTTTGTCATTTTTTGTTAGTTGTAATTTGAACATTGTGGGTTAACACAAACCTGCTCTGACTACTCTTTACTGGAGCACATGATAATGGTTTGAACAGCAGTATGTGTATAGTGTACAAACTACTTCACTACCACATCTACTTAGCTGTCTCTCTCTTTCCTTATTTCTCACTTAAGACACCACAGTATGTGCATAAAATGTCCTGACATAGAATGCAAAGAAAAGGTCCACAAAAAGAAGGGACAATGAATGACTACCAAAGTGAGACTATGAAAAGAGCTGTAGAAACTAGTAAAATTTGTCTTGCACTGGTTAAAATGAGAGATAGGCAAAGCCACACTAGGCTGGAGTACTATGAATCAGGGCACTACCACAGATGATCTGACCATGATCTATCTAGTCCAGTGTTCTGTCACTGACACTGCCCAGTGCTAGACACTACATAGAGAGAGACCAATAAGTCTCATTATGGAATAACCAGCCCACCAGGGAACTTTGTTACCAACCAAGTCAATGGCTTGCCTACACCCCAGAGCATGAGGGTTTATTTCCCGTATATGTTCTCCCCATCCAGTGTAACTGCAGATGTTATTAGTCGTATATACATTAAATAACAGAATTATGGTTCCTGAGATACAGTGTACTTACTGTCACATCATTTACAAAACCCAAGCACCTAAAAGCAAAGAAGTGACTAGTAAAAGGACATCACATATATCTTCCAAACCCATCAAAAATAATTCTTATCAAGTATACAGAAAATCATACATCATAACATAATCATTTTTACTCTCACCCCAAACAAGTACAATTCATCTACCATGAAACTCAAAATGTAAACCTCAAACCCTTTACAAAGAAAAAAATATATGCATACACATGTATATATGTGTATGTTCAAAGTAATGACACATATAGCTCAATGACACATATAGTAAGTGACACGATGAAGTATCTTGTCAATAAGCAGCGAGGCTTGTTCTAAAAAAATATTTTTAGTATAGAAATCCCAACTTTTTTGGGGGAGGGGTTACATCTTTCATTTTTTGGAATGGAAATTGGTTTCAGACCCATCTCTATTAATTTTTCATAACTGCCAAATTCAGATCAATAATCACCTAAAAAAACAACCTTTTCTAACATATGCTGTACAATATGTCTGAGTATTTCAGATTTTGTCTAACAAAAGAAATATATAAAGCGCCAAAACAGCATGATTAATTCCCCTAATGTACAAACATGCAGTTTATGAATTCTCTGATGGACGATATATTAGACCAAAAGAACGACAACAATGCAGCAATCGTGAAAAGCTTGGTAGGCTGGTGAGAATTTCACTCTCCTTTTTCCCTTCAGCTCTCTCTCATAAACAAGCAGTTAACAAGGAAATCTATAAACTTTTTACAGCAGATGTTGTAAAATATTATTTCTTGATATACAATGGCATATTGATTTTTAATTTAAAAATATGCAAACATGACATTTGCAGTAGCAACACCACACAAAAATAAAAATGAAAATCTGTATTTGTTGATCTGCATGAAAATTTCCAAGTATTTGCCATCAATAGCTCAAAAAAAACCACCCCAAAATCTAAAAACTACTCAATGTGAATTGTCCCAAAGCTAATTGTTTGTTTGCCAAAGTAGTTGAATAAGTATAGTTTTCTTCCTTAAACAAAAATACTAATTAAAAAAAATCTAAATGTATATAGGAAACTTCTCAAATGCAGAGCTTAACTTTGTAACGCAGATATTATAGGTGAAGCTGGTACCATAACTTGTAGTTAAGGTTGCCAGCCACCGTCCATTATAAAACTTTGTTTTCAATTGTGTGTAACTTTGCCCAGCTTTAATCATTCAGGCTGAAATTCTCCTTGCTAGGTGTCTGCCTCAAGCTGAATTATTTGGAAAGGTTCTGCAAAAATGGTTCAGCCATTCTCAAAAACCAGATTAGGGAAAAATATGTTTTGTTTCCCCACTATAGAAAAATTCTTATGACTATTCTGTTGAGAAGCTCCAGCAGAGACACTAAATTTGGTAGGAAGATAATTGTGATATCAGGGAGGTGTCTCTTGCTTTGAAAAACCATGCAAATTTGGCCAAGTTGTAAACTTTTAAAAAATCTCAGTTCACTTATGCCCAGTAGAGACCTGTCAGAATTTGGCAGCAAAATTTTCTGAGCATGCTCCATTCCAGGGCTCTAAGGGGGTTGTGCAGATCTTCCCTAGTAATTGCTGCTCCTAGCAGTTGTATCCCGCCCGCCTCTCCACAGCAGGGGGACCAGGGATCAGAAATGAAAGCAGGGAGACCATCTCTCCAGTGCTGTCAGAGACCCCTCTGCTGACCTTCGGCATCATGATGGGGAAAAGCAGAAGGGATAGGAGCCATACATGGGGTGAGGTAGGTTTGTCAACTTTCTAATTGCAAAAAAATGAACACCCTTGTCCGACCCCTTCGCTCACTCCATCCCTCCTCCCTCCATTGCTCTCTCCCCCACCCTCACTCACTTTCAGCAGGCTGGGGCAGGGCGTTGGGATGCGTGAGGCTTTGGGGTGTGGCTAGAAATGAGGTGTTTGGGGTACAGGAGAGGGCCCCAGGCTGGGGCCAAGGGGTTCAGAATGCTGGAGGGGGCTCTGGGCTGGGGCAGGGATGCTGGAGTGGGCTCAGGGCTGGGGTAGGGGTGCAGGCTCCAGGAAGGAGTTTGGGTACGGAAGGAGGTCTGCGCGGAGGCAGGGGGGTGAGCTGTGGGAGGGAGTTCGGGGTGCAGGCTCTGGGCGGCACTGAACTCAGTTGGCTCCTGGGAAGCAAGGTCATGTCTCTATGGCTCCTAGGTGGAGGGCTGGCCAGGAGGCTGCACACACTGCCCCCACCCACAGGCACCACCCCAGGAACTCCTGTTGGCTGCAGTTCCTGGCCAATGGGAGCTGAGGAGCTGGCGCTTGGGATGGTGCCTGCAGGTGGGGGCAGCACTCACGGTCCTCCTGGCCACCCCTACACCTAGGAGCCAGAGGGACAAGCCAGCCACTTCCCAGGAGCCATGCAGAGTCAGACACAGAGCCTGCTTTCCCCACTGGTGGCTGCAGCCAACTGGACTTTTAGTGGCCCGGTTCCCGGAGCAGCCAAGGTCCCTTTCAACCAGGCGTTTCAGTTGAAAACCAGATGCCTGACAACCCTCGGGTGAGGGGCAGCAGCAGGGACTATGGTAGTAGGGTACAGACTGGGAACTAGTGGGAAGACAAACAAAATATTGAACAGCTGTTCATTCAGTGAGCATTGTCCATCCTGTGCACTGATTGAGGCAGGGATCCTATAGACAAAAAGGTATGTGATCGTGCAAATAAAGACAGTATCATAATGTATACTCGTGGTGGAGATCATCATGGTGAGAATTAAAAGTTGTACAGGAAACCTTCATTCTGGCATTTTTAACTTTTGAGTGCTTGACTTTGCACCTTTTCTTTTGACATACTTTTTTGTGTGTAATTCTATATAACAAGAAGGGAAGCCAGGAAAAACTAAAAGTATGGAAAATGACTGTCATTCTCTGTACAAGTAATGTCATTGTCTCCTGGCTAATACAGGTCAGAGCATTCGGTCTTTCAAATGAGTCAGAACTTTTGCATAATCAGATGGTTAAGGGTTAATGTCTCTTTTACCTGTAAAGGGTTAAGAAGCTTAGTGAACCTGGCTGATACCTGACCAGAGGACCAATAGGGGGACAAGATACTTTCAAATCTTGGTGGAGGGAAGTCTTTCTTTGTGCTTTTTGTTTGGTTCGTTGTTCGCTCTCAGGACTGAGAGGGGACAGGACATCATTCCAGGTTCTCCAAATCTTTCTGAATCAGTCTTTCATGTTTCCAAATAGTAAGTAACAGCAGGCAAGGTGGATTAGTCTTATGTTTGTTTTCTCAACTGGTAAATGTGTCTTTTTGCTGGAAGGATTTTTATCTCTGTTTGCTGTAACTTTGAATCTAAGGCTGGGCAGGGTGGGGGAGTCCCTCTAGTCTATATGAATCTGAGTACCCTGTAAAGCATTTTCCATCCTGATTTTACAGAGATAATTTTTACCTTTTCTTTCTTTAATTAAAAGCTTTCTTTTTAAGAGCCTGATTGATTTTTCTTTGTTTTAGAATCCAAGGGATTGAGTCTAAACTCACCAGGGATGGTGGGGGGAAAAGGAGAGGGGGATGGTTAATTTCTCCTTGTTTTAAGACCCAAGGGGTTTGGGTCTTGGGTTCCTCAGGGAACGTTTTGGGGGAACAGAAGTGTGCCAGACACAGACTTCTGGCTGGTGGCAGCGTACCAAATTTAAGCTAGTAATTAAGCTTAAAAGTGATCATGCAGGTCCCCACTTCTTGAACCCTACAGTTCAAAGTGGGCAAAAAAACCTTGACAGTCTGTCATTTGTTAAGCACTTAAAGATTCCAAAATACAGCATGTGGACTCCAGTCACTGTATTCCTGAAAGGAGCCGCTCATGTCCCAGTAGCATCCTAAATTAAATTAGAAATGAGGAGCTATTTTAAAAACCCCTCTAGCTACCTAACCTAGATAAATAAGGTTATCACAAAATTACACACAGTAATTAACCCACAAATCATTTAGTACCCAGTAAAGTGTGTATTAGCTGTGCAGTGCTCAAACTAATTCGCCACATGGGGTGCATCAAGAAAATTCGCATCAACACTGAGCATCACTGCAATGACACAAAGAGCTATTAAGAGGCAAGGTACGGAAACACGCTTGTTTTGGGTTCCTCTCTCAGTTCTGGTTATGTCATAGGATTGGTGTTTGGTACACTGCAGCAGAAAGACTGGCTATAGCACATAAGGTATCACATTGCTGAATTGGTGAGCTCACCAGCTGACAACTAGATATCTGAGGACAGTCACAGACAATTCAGAGAAAATGAGAGAGAAAAAGAGTAACTAACCTATCACTTACCATAACCATCTTCTCTTCAAGGTTTATGTTTGAGTGGCAGATGTGTTAAAGAAATTTTTTTGTTCAGTTATATCTTTTCCATTAAGCACTCACTACTGGAGTTTTCCTTCAGTAAATAACAATGAGATCAAGAGCACCAAAGATACAGTCTATTTTAAAGACGAGCTGAATGCTGGCCTGTTCATCTCTGATTTTAAAAGTCAGACAGCACTAACCTCAGGTATTCTTCTGACAGATGGTTACTCTAATGCCACTGGACAGAGAAGAAACAGCCACGGCAGTAAAGATGTAGTGGATGTGGTAGAACAAACTTATGAAGAGGCTACACAAAGAGCTATTACACCTGAGGGACAAGGTGGGTGAGGTAATATCTTTTATTGTATCCGCTTCTGTTCAGCAGAAGCAGCTCCGGGTCTTCAGCAGCGGGTCCTTCACTTGCTCCAGGTATGTTCGGTAGCACTGAAGGACCTGCCACCAAAAACTCTCATGGGGGCTCCTGAAAGCTCCCTGTGGGGCCCGGGGCTGGGGGCAAATTGCCCCACTTGCCCTCCCTCTGGGCGGCCCTTCTGTTGGTGAGAGAGACAAGCTTTAGAGCTTACACAGAAGAAGAGCGCTGTTTAAACTCAAAAACTTGTCTCTCCCACCAACAGAAGCTGGTCCAATTCAACATATTACCTCGGCCATCTCGTCTCTGTATATCCTGGGACTAAGATGGCTACAACAATACTACATACAGCTATTAGACCTGTCATTTGGTGATACAGTTAGGCTACAACTTAGAACAGGAGTTTAGGGAGTGGAGACTTCATTGAGATAGGCCAAAAGAAGGAAAAGATATTAAAGGCTCTACCCTCAGCAGGGGTAAACTGGCATAACTATTAACTTCAACAGAGCAACACTCATTTATACCAGAAGAGGATCTGCCCCTGAAACTGTTTGCAACATCTTCACATATTCCAAGTACTTTATTTTGATGGAATGGAATACAACAAAATACTGATCTAGAAATGCACATTTTGGATGTATAAGGAAAAAAGTCAGATTTTCTTAGTTTCGAGCAACTTAAGAGAAAAATGCTGAATATTTCTCAGAACATACCCTATAGTCTTACAACATATTTAGAATGGGAAATTAGAGCTGTGCTAAACTACTAATTCTGTCAGCAAAAACAGCTTTTCTTGGCAAAATGACAATTTTCAGTCTTTGAATGCTGTCTTTTCTGTTTAAAAAAAAAATAAAAACAATCAAGTGGGAATGAAAAAGTTCGTGTCCTTGTTTTTTCATTGTGCAAACCAGCAAAAATGCAGTCTGCCCTGCAACAATTTTGTCAAATGAGTCATATTTTATTATAACTCTCTCAGAGATCAGTCACATAGTAACAAGGGATCTAAAAAAATTTGTTTAACTAAGTAAAGTCAAATAATTTGACTATTACCATTCTGAACTATCAAGGTAACAAGTTTGTACAAGTGTTCATTCATTTTTAACACATTCTAAATGTTTCATTTTGAGAATGAAAATTTCTTAAGAAATTATTTTGGGTGGAATCCTGATGTCATTGAAGTAAATAGCAATACTTCCTTGGACTTCAAGGGGGCCAAAATTTTACCCTATATATTTAATCATGATCCTTTACTATAAGATACATTTACTGAATTCTTTAAATACTTTCATACTGCCAAATAAAGGTCTTGCTATGGCAAACACAACTAAAAAGGAATATTGTGTCATGTACTATGGTACATATATACACACACATGCCCCTAATTTATTTTAATCACAATTACTAATTAATATGACAACATGATTGCAACCAACTGACACAAACAATTACATTCTAAGCTAAGGAACAATGTCTCTGCTCATTGCAGCCCATGTGGTCCCTTCAGAT
The DNA here is from genome assembly GCF_025201925.1 of Gopherus flavomarginatus. NCBI lineage: Eukaryota > Metazoa > Chordata > Testudines > Testudinidae > Gopherus > Gopherus flavomarginatus. The sequence continues at coordinate 15,553,227 of NC_066626.1, read as the reverse complement.
GTCTAAAGATTCTCATTTTCTTGTTTTAGTCCAAGCAATTTGGAATTACATGGTACAAGCAAAGGCCCTCATCTACCATTGACTTGAATACAAGACTCCCAATGGTACTGCATGTGGATCATTGGCAAAACAGGACCCTAAAAACACATGTTAAATTAGTTTTTCATATAGGTATAATTTAAAGTGTTGTGTCTTCCAGGCTGAGATTTTATTCCATATGTTACCCCCCAGAAGACACTTCCTGCTGCTAAACTGCAGACCCTTAAAAATAAGCATCTGAGATAGAAATGCTGGCACAACATTAGCACCTGATCCGCTTCCCTTATTCAAATGGAAGCTTTGTAGTGAAAGCTTATTCAATGAAAGAAATGCAGGATCCAACCTTTTCATCAAATTGTGTTAATACTAAGCTAGAATCCTGTAACATTCTAGCAGAATTTTCACTTGGGTCATGAGTCTGGAAGACTGAAAACTAACTTGTATGGAACTAAGAGATTGTACTGCACTATTTCTTTCCAGGGGAAAAATGATGATAAAACCAAGGTTGGAGGTATAAATAAAAATGAAACAATTATCTTATATTGCTAGCTCAGCAGAAATGGGGGGGGGGACACAGAGTGAGACAGAGCAGAGTTTTTGCCTGTTACAAAAAGAGAGAGAGAGAAGAGGAGGAAGAATAAAAAATTAGGATATTAAATCTTGCTGTCCTGCTAGGGCACTGGCAAACAGCTTTAAGGGGACAATTAAACCCCAAGCTGAATGGAGAGAGAAGCAGTGACCGTGGCAGGCATGCTGCAGTTTAAAGAGGTATAATGAAAGGTGGCAGTGATGAATAGCTGATCTGTGCATGGCTTTGAATAAGATGCAAATCTTTTAACAATGAGGGTTTTCCCCCGCAGGAAAAAAAAGAGAGAGAGAGAGGGGCTAGGACTGTTTATTGAACAAAAAAGGCATTTGGGGTTTCCCCCTGATTTCTGGGACTGAGATTTAAGGTTAGTCTATGTAAAGGGTGTTTGAAAATTTCATACTTCTGTCATCTAACTTTGGACTAACACAGTGCAGATATTATGTCATTCCAACCATGGTTAAATGTTCTGTTCCCACTAGGCAAAAAGAAGTGAGATAATGGGCTTTGAACCAGACAATAAGTTTTGATCCTGCTCCGCTTGGGAATTTTGCAATTGAATTCAGTGGGAGCAAGGTCAAGATCATAATACAGATGAGATTTCTCACCCCTTCCGAGTCATTTTTACCCCTTTTCCTCCATCACCACTAAGTTATAGTTGAAATGGTTCTTGGGACAAGAAACATTGTATGTCGGAAACCATAAGGCTCAGAATCATTATTCTCTATGTTTTTAGAAAGGTTTTAGGGTCTGAGTCAAAGAGTTGCTCAGTTAGACACATAGTAGTGGAGATGTAGTTTGTTGTACTAGTTGCATTTAAGATTTAAACAGCAGAAATGCTGGGATGAGAGAGATTTGGGGAAAAAAGAAAAGCCGTTTCTAGGTGCTTTTGACAATAGATGAACCCTGAACCTATTTTTTAGAACAACTTACTTAAATCTAGAGCTCTGTGGGGAAAAAAATCACAGCAGAATCAGAAATCACATCAAACAGCTTGCTTAGTTTTTCATTACATATTGGACATTTGGCTCAGGTCAATGAAAATTCACCGTTATCACAAGGTTCACAAATATTTATGAACCAGGCCCCATACTGGTTTATGTTTTCCTGCTGAAACCAGGCAAAATGCGACAGTCTTGAGTAAGTTTTTCTTTGAGTTTTTTTGTTTGCTGGAACTTGAAACTCAAAACAACCCTCAAAGTTTACAATTGCATATGGTGTCTGAGCCAATGCCCCTGAAGTCAATAGGAGTCTTTCCATTGTCTTCAGTGTACATTGGATACACCCCATGAAAGGAAATTGGGGGAAAAGAAAAGCCGCCTCTCACCATCTCCTATAAATTGAAACCAATGACTCCCATTGCAGCTTTAAACAAAATGCAAAGGTTGTACCAGTACAATGGCTTAAAGCAACCCCACAGGCTAAATGTGATCCCCTTGGAAGCCAGTCACAACATTCCCATTGCTTTTAATCAGAAAATGATCCAACACATGTGTCACAAGTAATACAACTTTCATAGCCTTATTTAGAAACCTTTCTAAAGCAGACAGCTTTGCTTCAGTACCACAACCTTCTGAGCATTTCAGACTTAATAGTTATACTTGCAATACAGGATTTCTGCTCCTTTATCAAGACAAAGCACTGTATGGTATCAGAGACAAAAAAACAAATGAAAAAAAAAACTTTCCCTGCTGTAGCTGAACTACCTTATTGAAAACCAAAGTTTTGGGCAGCACCTGTGCTGTTAAAGTCTGCCGAATCCCTTGGTTTTTAAAGAGGAAGATTTGCTGCTGATTGGATTATAATGCAAGTGAAAATTCATAAGTATTAATGATAAAATGCATTATGATGGCTAAAGATGAATGTGCAGTCATGGGGCACATTGTTACTAACTTTTAAATGGAGATTATTTCTCCTAATGAAAAAGCAGAAATAATCCCCTTTAAACCTTGTTCAGTTTTAGTACTTGCTGTCTGACAGCTACATCTGTAGCTACTTCTGATATACTGTAAGACATTACAGCTCTTAATATATCCTCTGTGGATATGTCACATCATTTTGCCTTACCTAAAAATATAGGCAAGGGATTTAACAATTGTATATTTTAACTACTGACCCTACAAAGTCTATAACTCCCTTCCTTGTGTCACAGCTGGACAATAGAATGAGTCAATGTGCCTTGTGTCAAACAGTATCGGAGAGATGAATAAAGCATTACAAGACCATTTAAATAACTCATGAGAACTGCGCCCTCCTATCACAGCTATGCCCCTACCCACGGCTGTGAAAGAAACCGCCATTCACCATGTTGGGAGCTTCTTTTGATGTAGACTGGAGATGGAGGGGAGGGAGTGTAGACCTTATGGATTATTGGCTGGTATATGAAAAATTCCTTCTGGGAGACTCATTCTGACTGAAAAACAATGAGCTCTGGCATAGTACAGATAATGAGATTTATAGGGATGAGACAGTGTGCACCTTGGCACTCTACTGTTTTTTAAAAAAAAAAGATTTAGTGGCTTCCTGCCAGTCAACCTGAGCTTAAAGGGCACGTCAGGCCATTCACATCATATTACATTAATGAAAAGCTTACAGAAAAAGGGGACTATCTGGCTATGATTCTATGATAACTCACTCCAATCTGTCTGTCTAAAACAACTCAGAAACCATCCCCCCTTCCCTCTCTCCTCTTCATTCTCCTCTTTCTGGGTCCTCTGTTTTCCCTTCTGTTTTCATTTCCTGCCTAGGCCAAAATTTTCAAAAGTGAGTAGTGATTTTGGATGCCCAGGTCAAGACACATTAATGGGGCACATTTTGGTTTTTGGGGACTTTCTTGGCAGAAGGTGGGTTCTCAGTGCTCTCTAAAAATCAGGCCCTTTTCAGGAGTCTCAGGAACCTAGAAAGGCACCCCAAATCACTAGTTACTTAGAAAGCTAGGCCAAGATTTTCCGATCTCTTTTTCTCTCCACTTAGATTCCTGGAACCTTACTTTACATGAGCTCTTTTTCACTGTAAAGAGACCCCTCACACAAGGAACAGTGGCAGTATTGGGTCCTTAATTAGCCGAGGCCCTCTCTAAGTGCTCAATCCTGCAAACACCTGAACTACTCTAATCGCATGAGTACTCCCATTGACATTTTATGGGACTACTCATGTATGTAAAGCTATGCGTGAGCTTTAGTGTTTGCAGGCTCAAACTCTGAAACTGCAACCTGTAAGCAGAGAAAACCAATTAGTTAATAAATTATTTGCTAAATTCTCCTGGTTAAAATGTAACAGTATAGCAAATATAGTCTAAAATTAACATACAAGACATGCACTGTGGGTTTGATCCTGCAAAGCTCTGAGCACCCTTTATTTCCATTGATTTCCAAGGGTGTTGAGGGCACTCAGCAGCACTCAAAACTAAACCTTAAATGTCATAATGTGGAGTATATTGATCATTCTGAAAACGTTTTCAGTTGCCTTTGATGACTAAATAAAGTTACCTCAGGATCTGCAATACTTCTTGCAGAAAGAACTGGAAATTCTGAAGTAACCTTATTAATAATTTACAGCAGAAGGTTGCTTTAAGGATGACTGCTGTACATCTGGGTATTTAACTCCTATAGTAAACACTTCTTTCACAGAATTTTTTATCTGAGTTTTTAGCATCTGCATAACCAGGATAGGAAAAGGTAACGTGCAAGCTAAGCACTTCGGATGGTAGAAAAGTTTCCAACAATAGACTTGCCTACCCTTCAAGAATGTTTTTCCAACAAAGACCATGGTCCTATCATATCTGTGACACCACACAGAGCTTAATGTAATATCAGGGCCTCTAAAATATCTGTCAACATAAAGCAGCTTGTGATTTCTATCACGAACAAAGTATTGTTTAATGAGTAGGTTCATGCAATGTGGAATGGCTCAATCACTGTGGTTTAGTTTGGCTTGATTTCAGCATTGCTAGTCTTTTGCATCCAAAAATGATGAATCAGTCACCAAAAATTCAGGAGACTGGCTTTAAAAAGATTTGTTTTTAGAAAATAATTAATTTGAGGTTCCTTTTTTGACTTCTGTTTTTTGTTTGCAGTGTTCATGCTTTCAACCTTTTCTCTCTAACAATGCAAACCTGAAACTTTTTTTTATGAAAGTTGAGAGTCTGACAGAGTCACATGACTCCAGGAGCTGAAGCTTAAAGAACACTCATACATATAAGAACTATCAGATTTTCAGAGAAACAGAGAACCAGCTCTGGGAGCTGCAGATACTGAGTATTTCTGAATATCAGGCTCTTTGTACTTTAGGATGATGGAAGGGCAAATGGAAGAGTAGACCAGCTGAGTTCAAAAATAAAACTTTTGGGGTTTGTGCCTGTAACAAGACGATGTGGCTCCCCTCCTCATCCAGGAGGGTCGAGCCCATCACTCACCCAGAGGGGCGGGGCCACTAAGCGGAAGTCCCGCCCCTCAAAGGGTCAAGCGGCGACCCGGAAGGATAAAAGCTGGCCCTCAGCTGGGGCCCAGCCACCGTCAGGAGCAGACCTGTCAGCGGGAGCTCCTGACTGGGAAGCTGCTGAGGCTGCAGGCTGGTGTCCGGACTGGCCAGGTTCTCCCTGCACTCGCTATACCGAGGAGCCGCCAGAGCCTCCCGACGTTCACTACACCGAGGAGCCGCCAGAGCCTCCCTGCGCTCGCTACACCGAGGAGCCGCCGGAGCCTCCCTGCGCTCGCTACACCGAGGAGCCGCCGGAGCCTCCCTGCGCTCGCTACACCGAGGAGCCGCCGGAGCCTCCCTGCGCTCGCTACACCGAGGAGCCGCCGGAGCCTCCCTGCGCTCGCTACACCGAGGAGCCGCCGGAGCCTCCCTGCGCTCGCTACACCGAGGAGCCGCCGGAGCCTCCCTGCGCTCGCTACACCGAGGAGCCGCCGGAGCCTCCCTGCGCTCGCTACACCGAGGAGCCGCCGGAGCCTCCCTGCGCTCGCTATACCGAGGAGCCGCCGGAGCCTCCCTGCGCTCGCTACACCGAGGAGCAGCCGGAGCCTCCCTGCGCTCGCTACACCGAGGAGCCGCCGGAGCCTCCCTGCGCTTGCTACACCGAGGAGCCGCCGGAGCCTCCCTGCGCTCGCTACGAGGAGCTGCCGGAGCCTCCCTGCGCTCGCTACACCGAGGAGCCGCCGGAGCCTCCCTGCGCTCGCTACACCGAGGAGCTGCCAAAGCCTCCCTGCGCTCGCTATACCGAGGAGCCGCTGGAGCCTCCCTGCGCTCGCTACACCGAGGAGCTGCCAAAGCCTCCCTGCGCTCGCTATACCGAGGAGCCGCTGGAGCCTCCCTGCGCTCGCTACAACGAGGAGCTGCCGGAGCCTCCCTGCGCTCGCTATACCGAGGAGCTGCCAAAGCCTCCCTGCGCTCGCTACACCGAGGAGCCGCCGGAGCCTCCCTGCGCTCGCTACACCGAGGAGCTGCCGGAGCCTCCCTGCGCCTGCTACAACGAGGAGCCGCCAGAACCGCCCCGTCCCTGCTGCGGCCCTGAGGACCCCCCAGAACAGGCCTGGCTGGACTTCCCGGAGGAGCTGCCGGACTTGCCGCCCAGCCCTGGCCGTGAAGAGCCTCTGTGGAGAGACGTCCCCGAAGCGGGTCCCACGAACACGTAGGCTCGGAGGGGGATACTGGAAGTAGCCCGAGGGCAGCCAACCCGAGTCAGGCTGCAGATTTCCTGATACCCATGGCAGTGTGTTGCAGTCAGGATCTCCACTGACCACCTGCAGCGGTGATCACCACTACTAGGGCCCTGGGCTGGAACGCAGTGGAGTGGGTGGGCCTGCGTTCCCCCTGCCACCCGTCCACGGATGGCAGAATACCCCTCCCCCCTTGGCCTGCAGAGGCCAGCTAAATGGAGAGATAACTGTGTATTGGTGCCCCGCCCGAACCTAGGGCTGGGTCCCCTTTGACTGTGCCACTGCTCGGCCCTGTCCCAAAGGGCCCGAGCGACCCACACCCTTGCCAGTCCGTCCCTGAACCAAGAGGGCCGGAGCTGAGATAACTGTGTATTGGTGCCCCGCCCGAACCAAGGGCTGGGCCCCCTTTTGACTGTGCCGCCACCCGGTTCTATCACCAGGGACCGAACCACCCGGACGGTGGGCTACAGTTCCAAGGACCTAGACCCTCAGACGACAGGTCGAGGCTGGTGTGGCTCCCCTCCTCATCCGGCAGGGTCGAGCCCCGGCAATCCAGCTTACAGTGCCCAAACTTTAAAGTAAATATTTTTTAAAAAATAAAAAGCTGTTCACCTAGGACACTGAAAACTACAGAAGCCTTCCATCTCCAGTGTATCCAAACAGATCATTTTCTTAAAGAAAGTACTAGAAGCATTTCTGAGGGATACCAAGAAGTCATTAGTTACATTGATGAGACGGCAGAATGAATATGTGGGCTGGACAGGTTAATGCAGCATTATTCACAGGTGCTTGGTCCAAGGCAGCAGGCATGACTGCAGGAAAGGAAACTGGATGTTTCTAATGGCCTCTCATTTCTTTTCAGTCTCCTGACCCTCATCAATGTCCTTTCTTAAACCATACATTTTAAATGTCAGCTTAACCCCATCAATATCAGCTCAGTGCACTCTCTTTTACCCTGGAAATAATTAACCCTCTTCTTGTGGCATTTTTGACAAGCTGTAGGTGTTTTGAGGGGGAGGGAGGGGCAAAAAAGAAGCCCAACTACAGCAAAAGAGCATGCAAAAATAAAAGTCCCATGCCAGCAAGCGGGGAAGTGATATGGAAATGTGTTTTGTTCTCAGCTATGAACTCCTCAAGTAGCTGGTTTTCTGTCAGAACATGAGAGAGAACATGGCTTAGTTTCACAGGGTTAATTTTTGGTTTTTAAAACATATAAGGCGGCACCATGACTGTTTATTAATAAGTTTTTCTTTTTAAAGGGAGCAATTAAAATTGTGGCACTTATTTAATAGCAAAACACTAATTTTACAGGGAGAAAGTGAAACTATGAAGTGTGTACACACATCCTTGCACATACCAGCGACATCATCGTACTTGAAGCATATAATACAATACAGTACTTGCAATACTACAATAGTGCCAGTGATTCCATGGTTGTATTGGTCCCTCTTTACCTTTCGTAAGGACCTGTTTGGGTCTCAGGATGTCTTCAGAATCACAGAATATCAGGGTTGGAAGGGACCTGAAGAGATCATCTAGTCCAACCCCCTGCTCAAAGCAGGACCAATCCCCACACAGATTTTTAACCCAGTTCCCTAAATAGCCCTGTTATGGTATAAATCCCCACTCTGAACCTTAGAGTTCAAAAGATGGGGTACCAGCATGAATTCCTCTAAGCTTCATTACCAGCTTAGATCCTGTAGTGCTGCCACCAACCAGGACTTGGAGTGCCTAGAACACTCTGGTCCCCCAAAAACCTTCCCTGGGGACCCTAAGACCCAGACCCCCTGGATCTTAACACAAGGAAAGTAAACCCTTTCCCTCACCGTTGCCTCTCCCAGGCTTTCCCTCCCTGGGTTACCCTGGAAGATCACTGTGATTCAAACTCTTTGAATCTAAAAACAGAGAGGAGTGCACCTTGCCCCCTCCTCTTTCCCCCTCCCCAAGAGGTAATACAGATTCAAGCTCCGTGAATCTAAAACAGAGGGATTCCACCTTCCCCTCTCCCTTCTCTCTCCCGGTCTCCCACCAAATTCCCTGGTGAGTACAGACTCAATTCCCTTGAGCCTCAACAAGGGGAAAAAATCAATCAGGTCTTAAAAAGAAAAACTTTTAATAAAAGAAAGAAAAAAGTAAAAGTTGTCTCTGTAATTTAGATGGTAAATGTTACAGAGTCTTTTAGCTTATAGACACTAGAGAAAAGCCTTCCCCCTAGCACAAATATAGATTAAAATCATTCCAGCAATATATACATTTGCAAATAAAGAAAACAATCAAAAAGACTAAACCGCCTTCTCCTGGTACTTACTATTTGAATAGAAAATTAGAGAGCCTGTAGGTATGTCTGGTCACTCTCAGAACCCAGAGAGAACAACAGACAAACAAACAACACAAAACAAAGACTTCCCTCCACGAGATTTGAAAGTATCTTGTCTTCTGATTTGTCCTCTGGTCAGGTGGTCCAGGTTCACTGCTTGTAACCCTTTACAGGTAAGAGAGACATTAACCCTTAACTATCTGTTTATGACAAGCCCCCTCAAGGATTGAACTCAAATCTTTGGTTTAGCAGGCCAAAGCTCAAACGACTGAGCTATCCCTCCCTCCGTTTCCATTTTACTGAAACTGAGTCACATTTTTTTTTAAATTAACACCTAGCACTGTTCAGGAAGTTTGCCTAGTTTTTATTTTTTTTAATTCCTGTGAAAAATGTTGATAAAAATGAAAGGGTTTTCATCAAAGATTTTTTTTTCAAATATTTTCAGGTTTTCTTTAAAAAAACTGAAACCTCCCAATTTCTGTGTGTTTGGTTTTGGCTGCTAGAAACTGAATAAAAGGACAACTTTCTGGATTTCAGTGATGAAAATCTGAACATATTTCATTAAAAATGGGTATTTCCCACAGAAACTTGTATTTTAATGAAAAGGTCGGGGGGGTTGGGGGGAGGGGGGCACAAGTAAAAGAACAGTTTCTCTTAATTATTTTTTCTAAAACCTCTAAGAATTACTTTGCCCAAAGCAAGACACAGATTCCCCAGCACCAATCTACCACTTATGCCATGATACTATTGTTAGCCCTGATATTCCAGCAAAGTTAGCATGGAAACATTAGGTAACACACCATATTGAGAGCACAGTCGTAAGGGAAAATACTCTTATATTGCATCAATAGCACTAAAGTGGCATCCCGGTGAAAATGGAGACTGCTGAAAAATATCTAAGCTGCATATCAAATATAAAGGGCCAAACTATTCCCACTTTCCAATGTTAACAGTGGAATACAGGTTCGTGGCCCCTCAGGGTTGCTGCTCCATTGTATTGTTCTTCCAGGAGGTAGTAAAGAAAACTAGGAGAGAGGGAACATGGCTTGCAAAAGCTCAGGAGGCCAGGATTCAAAATTGCTAAGGTTACAAATTCTGTCCCCATCATCTAAGACACTCACGTGTGGATACAAAAAGAATGTGTAGCTCTACTAGACAGAGGGAGAGCAGATTGTTTGTACAGGAGTCTGTACTGTTCCACAAGTGCTTCGTCTGCAATAGGAAGTGGAGGTCAGGAGCTGGGGAATACACAAATACAGCAATCTCGATGCCAAAGGCACACAAAGGGAAGTGCATTTGAGGTGGGAGCTCTGCTATATCCTGGAGGAGGATTTTTATTCCTTCTTGATCCCTACACAAAACCCATTTAGTCAGGCAGAGTTGAGGATTCAGAATTGGAGCCTCTGAAAGGGTCAATGTATACCCCATAGAAGGTCAACAGAGTGTGACTCAATTAAAAAAAAAAAAAAAAATTCTGAAGTGACTCCAAAGCTCTTAGCCCTCAGGATCTTAGTTTCTAGCACTTCATGTCTCTCATTTCTCTGATTAAAAAAATGCCACTTTAGGAAAATGAGATCTTATTGTTGCACTCATATAGTCACAGTCCCTGATTGCCAAGTTTGATAACATAATTTTCAGCCTTGAATGGCCAACCTAGTGCATAAAAATCATTGCCAACAATAACCAGAAAATTGGTTTGGATTACACAACAAGTATTCTTGGCTATTATTTGTGATAATCATGTATCAAGCTGCTACAATTTCACAAACAAGGGTATTTCATGCAGAGCTAGGAATAACACTTTAAAAAAATGAATATGCAAGCAGAGTTACGAATTACAAACAATGTTTGATGGCTGAACTAAGCACACATAATATGTAGATGCTAGAAGAGCGAAATATATATCAAATTACACTGATCATCAGTTTTCCTGGAAGATAGACATAAGGTGCAAGGAGCAACACACTAATGTAGCAATCCTGATGGCTAAGAGTTTTGTTTCAGTGGGATCATGGCATCTATAATAATCTAAGCAATTACACAAACAGCGCCCTCTGAAAAAGAAAATATCTGGCTCCATACACTGTGTCATCCTATACATTGGAAGTCAAGCTCAGGGCAGAAAGTTCAAAAAGAATTTAACAGTGTACAAGGTTCCCTCATCGTCCATGCATCAGAATCCCCTCTTCTTTTGTCCTTGTGTCTGGTCCATCTGCGTGGGTCAGGTAGGCTTAACAGATCCTCAGGGCTAAAGTAAATGTGACAGTTACCATCTTGAAGACGCTGTGGATTGAGCTAGGCAAAACCTGAGAGTCTCTGCAGCTTGAGCTAAAGAGATGGGTCTCAGGTTGAGAGTAGTAACAGCCTCATATCCTCTGGGTATCAAGCACCCAGGGGTGCGCATCACACACACTAACCAGTGGTTTCATATATGGATCCCAATAGGTAGGGAGGATGCCCTGAGGGTTTTGTTTTAAAAGCCCTTAGTGCCGCATTCTCTGGAAACTCAGTGGCGTAAAACAGCCTTACAGCTGTTAATTCCAGCTGCATAAGGGAATAGTTGGTGGTACTGAGCTATAATGTATCCCGTGTCACTCCCTCCCTTTCTCCTGTTCCTTGGAGTACAGAGCATAGCTAGAGCATCCTCCTTTTGACTAATCCTCAGGCTACCACAACAGTGCTTGGGAGAGGGGTGGGGTGCTGGCAGCTGGAGCCCAAGACAGAGCATATTGAGAGCTGCTGTCATTTGTCCTAGGATCTGGGCTGGATCTGTGGATCAGGGAAAACAATGGTGACTTAATGCCACCTTTGCTCCTCCCTGGGCTTGTTAACCAGTCCAGAGAATCTGATCCAATGGCGTTGCAGCCTCTTTCATCTTCAGTTGCTGTTGTGGAGGGAGCTGCTGTCTCTCCAGCTGCTGTCTCTCCAGCAGCCACAGGTATCTGGCCTGGATAGTAGCCAAAGAACCTATCATAAACCATAAGATTTTGTTCCCTTTTAATATTCTCTCTTTTCCTTTTATCCAATGGGGACTCTCTGCTCGTTATCAGCTCCCTAATGGGGTGGAAACACCTCACATAGGTTTAAGTAAGTCTGCCTCTTAAATGAACAAACCTGATTTTTTTTTTAAGTTCTCTCTCCTCATCCTGATCCATCCATGTGTGACAAAGAAAATGGGTTCCTGATCCCATTTTGCAAAACTGATCCTGTTAGAAGTAGGAAATTGGTCCTCTAGACAGTGTTTTCAGGGAGATCTACCCTGGTACTAAGAAAAACCTGTTGCCTTCATGAAGATGATTGGCAATGGCAACTCCACTCTGATCAAAGAAGACTATCTTTCACTTAGTACCCCTCAGACCTCAAAGGTCACAGGTGTATTTACATAAATAAAATATGCCTAATGTACAAAGTTGACATCACTTTCCCTCTCTGCTGAACTGATCATTTGCCATTCAACTGGGGCCACCTTAATACCTTAAGCATATTTACTCATTTGGCATAAGCTATAACGACAAATTACCCTCCACTCAACACTTTTAAACATCAAAACTCAACACCACGAATCTCTCAATATTGTATTTTTAACTTTAATACCTAAATTTCTGTAAGTCTAGTCTATTAAACTGGAAAAAATGTCCTAACTTTCCCCATGCCGCCACTGCTCGAGGTTTATTAAACCAAACACCTCAAACTCTGCATGGATTGGTAATAAATCAGCTAAAAATGACAGTTAAAAAGAATCAGAAAAATTGCCCACTACAAGTGTCATTTAAATCATATCAGTGAGCTTTAACTTTAGACCAAGTCTCCTCAATGCACTGATTGGACTGTGAGATCTCGGAGGCCACTGATTCCAATCAGCATTAGCGAGCTGTGGAGCTGCTTGCCCCAGAGCGTGCTGCTGCCTATAAAGTGGGCAGAACTGGAACACTCTGTCTGGACCCAAGCCGGCAGTCTTTCTGGCACCCTTCGGATGTGATCTCAGAGGGGCTAATCTTGCAAACTATTATTAGTTAGTAGTAGTAGTAGTAGAAGATGTATACAATATAAACTTAGAGGCCTTGATCAATATAGAGGCCTGAGTGAGGCACTGAACATATATGTAGTCCCTGTCCCAAAGAGTTTACAATCTGCATCAACAACACAAATGGTGGGGAAAAGGAAGTACTGTTATCCCCATTTTACATATGGGGGCATGAGGCACATAGAGGTTAAGTGAGTTGCCCAAGGTCAGGCATGAAGTCTGTGGCAGAGCTGGGACACAAACTCAGATCTTAGTAGGTATTTAAATGGCCTTCATCACTGTAATACCTGAATATCTCATAACCTATGTATTTACCCTCACAAAACCTCTGTGAGCTAGGGAAGTATCATCCCCATTTAAGACCTAATCTATGCACAGTTCTGTACAGTACAGATATGTCGGTTAGGGTTGTGATTATTTACCAAGTTACACTGCTCTGTTACATCCCCTAACACGGACACAGTAATGCTGGTATGAAGGTTATTACCTTCTCGTATGGAAATAAGCTATTATATTGGTATAAAGGTGCCTGTACTGGAATAACTTGTTCCCATATAGGAAGGGCAATAAACTGTACCAGTGTAAGGTACCTTTATACCAGTATAACTTTGTCCACACTGGGAGAGTGGGCCACTTTAACTATACCACTAATATTATAGTTGTAGGCAAGCTCTTTTAGATGGGGAATGGAGACAGCAAGAGATTTATTCAGTCACACAAGCAGTCTGTGGCAGAGCCAGAAACTGAACCAAAATACTGAGGGGAAACAAGTCTATTTTTTGAAAAGATGCATTTGATTTTCTCCTCTCCCATGTGGGGCATTTTTTGTATTTAGAGATTGTGGCTACATAGATATGAGTTCATATAACCATCACAACAGGGCAAGGCTGAGCAAATCCAGTTCAATAACCCATCCAGGATAAAGGAAAAGATTCCCTGTGTAACATGAAATGCCTTTAAAACTGACCCACCTCAAGAAAAAACAAAAACAAGATGTGCAATTATACTTAATTTTAGGATCCCCACTTCTGCTTAGTCCGGAATTTTTTGTGACTGTTTTTGTAGTGATATGTAGTAAAACTGCCTGCTCTAATTGAAATGTATGGAAAAGGTGCAGTGCATCCCATGTCTCAATGGAATTTATTTCATTTTTTTCATTGAATTTCTTTCAATTTTTCCATTGACTATCAGTGAAAGTCAATATTAATTATTAGCTGCATTGACATTTATATATTAAAAAATCCTAACCCCACAGACTGCCGATCTTTCTACCGAACAAGATAAATCAAATTTATGTGCAACATCATCAGTATTTCTGTATCCATCCATGAAAAATTCTTCCTTGATGACCTCTCGAGGTTCTGTCCAGCTCTACGTTGCTACGATTCTATGATATAGTGTAGGCTGTCAGATCTAATTATTAATATAAATGGTGCAAGTGCATTGGATACTGTAACATAAGCTGGTGTTCCACGTTTCCTTATCACTTGCAATATGTATGTGCAGTTTCAGGGCAGTGCAGCTTGTTACTGCGAGACAAATTCAGAGCTAAAAGGATATGGCAGAACTCCACACTGTAGTCTAATTGCATTAGACTGAGCACAGCAAAAGAAATAAATATTTAGACAGGGGAGATGGCACCCTGAACACATCAAAGTGTCAGTCTGATATCTGATAATTGAAAAGCACCCTCCCCTTCCTGCATTCGCATGAAACTCGCCCGCTTGCTGTCTCATCCAGATGGTCTGCTGAGATCTCTCTTCTGCTTCGTTCCTCGAGAGCTCAAACTCCACACCCAATCTGCCATGTTATTTCCATGTCTCTCTACATTGGCTTATTTGTCAATGCCAAGGAGTCTATTGCAGTGTATGTGCTTTTTCTGCAGCTATTTATGATTTAAAAACAAAACTAAACGACAATTTAGTTTCAGTAGCACAATAGTTAATACATAGACTTTAAGGTCAGCAGGGATCATTATGATCATCCAGTCCAACCTCCTGCACAATGCAGGCCATAGAATCTCACCCATCCACTTCTATAACAAACACCTAACTATGTCTGAGTTATTGAAGTCCTCAAATCATGGTTTGAAGACCTCAAGCTGCAGACAATCCTCCAGCAAGTGACCCGTGCCCCATGCTGCAGAGGAAGGCAAAAAACCTCCAGGGCCTCTGCTAATCTGCCCTGGAGGAAAATTCCTTCCCGACCCCAGATATGGCAATCAGTTAAACCCTGAGCATGTGGGCAAGACTCACCAGCCAGCACCCAGGAAAGAATTCTCTGTAGTAACTCAGATCCCCACCCCACCTAACATCCCATCAACAGACCACTGGGCATACTTACCTGCTGATAATCAAAGATCAACTGCTAAATTAATTGCCAAAATTAGGCTATCCCATCATACCATCCCCTCCATAAACTTATCAAGCTTAGTCTTGAAGCCAGATATGTCTTTTGCCCCCACTACTCCCCTTGGAAGGCTGTTCCAGAACTTCACTCCTCTAATGGTTAGAAACCTTCGTCTAATTTCAAGTCTAAACTAATTCGGGTAATTAGGGAGTTTGTGGCTGCCCAAGAGGTACTGAACCTAATTAAAAATAAAGCATTTCATTTCAAGGGGACAGTGGCAAGATCCTCCTTTTGCCACATTTCAGGTTTATGGAAACCTTTTATCAGTAACTATGTAAACTAAGAGAAAATGTTTCCATGTTTAAATTAAGCATGAATTCTTCAGCATGCAACATACAGCATCACGTTAACATTGCTCTAGCTGTGAGGATCCACTGGTCTTAAACCCGCATCCATGATCCCTATGCAACCCTTGCATCCCAGCCATCATCCAGTGGCTTGTTAGTAGCTGGTGGGCTGAGTGGCAAATGGATTTCGAGCGCCACCAAAGCAAAACCCACAAGAGTCCTGATTGGAGGTGCACACGGCCACACTCATTGGCCTAGCTGCTCTATTTAAACTAGAAGACGGCACAGAAAGTTGTCCGTCAGCTGGGCAACTCCCTGGCTGTCTGCTACATTGGACCTTACCTTCTATCCTGACTCCCGAGCACTGCATTCCTGACTTGTCGCTGGATCTTGCTTCCCTGCCTTGTTTCTGATCCCAGCCCCCGGTTTCTGACTCCAACTCCAGCTACAACCCTAGGTTTGATTCCCGATTCCTACTCTGGCTCTGATCCTTGGCTAGATCCCTGACTTTGGCTCCTATCCGTGGCTTCGGTTACTGACTCCTGACTACAGCTCCCACCACAAGCTCTGTCTGCTCAAGACCCAGTTTTGACCGTAGCACAGCTGTAGTGGGAGAACAGGAAGGAAGGATGAACTTGTGCTTAAGACATTTGGCTGAAACTCAGGAGATCTGGATTCAATTCCCAGCACTACCACAGATCTCCAGTGTGACCTTGGGTAGGTCACAATCATTCCATATCTCAGTTCCCTTCTTTTCTCCCACGCTTTGTCCATCTTGTCTATTTAGATTGTGAACTCTTCAAGACAAGGAAGTGTGTCTTACTATACGTATGTACAATGTTGAGCACAATGGATCCCCAAGCCCAGTTGGAGCTTCTAGATATTATTGGAATAATCAGTTAGTCAGTCACGTGCAGGGTGCCCCTTTCCCTTTCTCCTCGTCATGAGGTTGTCAAATTGACACAAGTCAGTGAGTCTGGCCACTATAGCATAGATCTTCCCAGAGATATCTGGGCATAGCAATTGGCCTGCACACTGCACACTGTCTAAAGGCTCTGAGATTGCATTGAGAAGAACACAGATATCATTGGCCTCGTCCACACTAGGGAATTTCCCCCTTACAACCATCATGAAAGCTTCACCAGTGCAGAAAGTCAATGCTGCTATATGCTCTGAATGAGCTGAGCCTGATTGGAAGCTAGCTGGACACTGTTAGCTGTAATTGGAGCATATTCCCAGCGCAGACAAAGCCTATACTTGTTTAAAAGAGGGCAGAACAGATCTGTGATGCAGAAGCCAACTGCAAGCCTGTTCTCTCCAGTGCCCCTATTCTTCACAGCCACAATGCCTCCTGAGACCCCTCTTCCTCTTTGCCTCCGCCCTCCCCCCATCATGGCTTGCCCGCTAGCAGTATTAATTTGGCACAGGCAGTAAGAAATTGACTAAACTTCACTTAAGAGCCTTATACCACCAGGAGCTGAGTTACTGAAGGAGCAGCTGGAGTTCTGAAAACATTACCAAGCAAAAACATAAAACCAAAGCATTTTTAAAGCACTGTCTTGCCTAAAATATCATCAGCGGAGGATGGCTAAATGATGGGGAAGCACGCTGTGCTGCCACTCATATTAGGAAGGGATATTCAAAGATCACAGCCTTTAAAGGAGGCTACAAGAAGCAATGTTCTTGGTCTCTAAGGAGCTTGACACTGAACTGCATGCAAGAATGAAGAAAAAGTCTGCAGTGGTGGCTGTTACTGGAAGGAAACAAGAGAATATCAACGGGCAGACAAACAACTATGAATGCAAAAGCTTATCGCCTCAGCTGGTGTAAATTGGAGTAGCTCATCACATAAAGGTTCTCTCTTACTGGAGCTAATTAGATCATGTGTACCCTTGGTAGAGGAGACACTAAGGGCTTGTCTACATCAGAAAGTTGCAGCGCTGGTGAGGGAGTTACAGCGCTGCAACTTTGAAGGTGTACACATCTGCAGGGCACCACCAGCGCTGCAACTCCCTGTTTGCAGCGCTGGCCGTACTCCCGTTTTGTCTCGGGTGTAGAGGATCCAGCGCTGGTGATCCAGCGCTGGTAATCCAATGTAGACACTTACCAGCGCTTTTCTTGACCTCCGTGGAAGGAGGAAGCCTCTGGTAATCAAGCTGGTCTCCTTTCCCGGTTTGCTCTCTCGTTCCCGGAGCCCAGAGCAAGCAGGTCTCCTTCCCTGCGGTTTGCTGGGTGGCTCCGGGAACGCGAGAGCAAACCGCGGCGAAGCGGGTCTCCTTTCCCGGTTTGCTCTCTCGTTCCCGGAGCCCAGAGCAAGCAGGTCTCCTTCCCTGCGGTTTGCTGGGTGGCTCCGGGAACGCGAGAGCAAACCGCGGCGAAGCGGGTCTCCTTTCCCGGTTTGCTCTCTCGTTCCCGGAGCCCCGAGCAAGCAGGTCTCCTTCCCTGCGGTTTGCTGGGTGGCTCCGGGAACGAGAGAGCAAACCGCGGCGAAGCGGGTCTCCTTTCCCGGTTTGCTCTCTCGTTCCCGGAGCCCCGAGCAAGCAGGTCTCCTTCCCTGCGGTTTGCTGGGTGGCTCCGGGAACGAGAGAGCAAACCGCGGCGAAGCGGGTCTCCTTTCCCGGATTGCTCTCGCGTTCCCCGAACCGCCGAGCAAGCAGGTCTCCTTCCCTGCGGTTTGCAGGGGGGTTCGCGGAACGCGAGAGCAAACCGCGGCGAAGCTGGTCTCCTTTCCCGGTTTGCTCTCGCGTTCCCGGAACCCCCCTTGAAGCCGCCCAACAGCGCTGCAGTGTGGCCACATCTAACACCACTTGCAGCGCTGGTTGCTGTAACTGTGGCCACTCTGCAGCGCTGGCCCTATACAGCTGTACTAATACAGCTGTAACAACCAGCGCTGCAAAACTTTAGATGTAGACATGGCCTAAGCCCCCTTCTTTTGAGCTTACCTAGAGCTGAGCAGGTTAAAAATTATGACATATGATCAGCCAGTGCTGAAAATACTCGAATAAAAGAATCTGGCATACTGTCTACAATGCTAATTTCTTCTGTGCTGTGTGTTGACCATCACTCAACTTTCCTGACTACTGTTCAAGTGCTCTCACAGTTCAGTTATTACTATGCGAAAAGCTAAGACTCGACAGTGGAAAATAGTAATGATTAAAATCACTGGGAGAGAAAAAGAGGGCAGTCAAGTTAAATTTAAGTGTTCTAAGTGCTAAGAAAATAACACAACCACACTCCTTAAATGCCAAGTAAGACACTCATAGAAGATTTTCTGCAAGTAACTTTGTTAGGTTATTTCTTCTTTATTGACTGCACGAGCCCATCAATTTGTGCTGGTTCCCAAAAAGAGCATAGCAGCATCAACGCAGCACTGGCAGCAGCACGCTTGCTTTTTAGACAAACAGCAACAGTTTCAAGTCTCCCACCGTGACTTGGGCTCCTATTCAATGTTAATGATACAGCGGAGGTGATGCCTGGTTAGCATTTCCAGCCTTTGGCTGAACCAAGGTCCTACTGCTCAGGGCTCTCCAGATTGTTATAGGTCTTTCTAAAGGGCTCATCTCTATGTCATCACTGCACCAATTAGAAACATAATTCTTTCTAGAAAAAGAATAAAGCTGACACCCTCTCCCCAACAGATTAAATCCGCTTGCTCAAGAAGAATCAAACCTAGTTGGACGGAAATCTTCACTCAGAAGGAATCCGAACGTTATTTCTTACAGCACATAGCTGAGGCTATCCTGGGTCTCAGCTTTTCCAAGAATGTGTGCCAAAAGAGAGGAATCTTTCCTCACACCCTCATAGTGACAAGATTTTGGCTCACCCTGCTCTCTGATAAAGAGCCCATAGGTTTCAAAAAAATAATAACTGAGAATTCAAATTCCTGGCCAGGTACCCCTGCCTCAATAAAATATCCTGTAATGACCAATGCTCTTGGTAAAAGTTACCCGTATGCAGAAGAGGCTAGCAGAAAGCTGACACACTATGTAAACTCCTTTTCTGGGGTGAATGGGGCTTATGTTAATTCTTTGCATGGAAGTGAATGTCACCTTATATGAGTTACAAGGAGCATACAATATCTGATTCACATCTATGCAGCCATTGCAACAACAGTATCATTACTTTGAAGAAAAGTTCTGTTATCTGTTCTAGGACCACAACATCCTGTACCGCACTTTTCCAGCAATTCTCATGAAAAAGCCAACACTGCTTCATCAAGGCAAGGTCACTGTGACTTGGGGCTCTCAGTTTAGTTCCTCAGAGATCTGGAAAACAAGGATTATGTCAGTTTGATTTCTACTGTGACCAGAGTTGTAATGACTCAAGGCATGGTTTCCATATACCCATTTTCATGGTAGCCATTTATTCGTGACAGACATATAAAAAATATATTTAGAGGAAGGACAATGTTCATGGGCCTGTAATGCTCTAGTGGAAGAAATTGAAAGTAAAAATAAGGGCTAATTTATGCTAATGAGATCATTTCATCAAGGAAAGTAGCACCAATTACTTTGTTTTAGAAATTCCAATTAACTAGATTAATTTTTCATTTAAAGTAGCTTGAGTGTGACTACAATGACTGACATATGACCTGGACTTTTACAAAAGATGAGACAGTCCATTTTGCTTGTGTGCTTGTATGGGAGGGAGAAAAATAGAGGACAGCTATTTCCCTGGTTCTGTCTTTCACTCCATCCTTCTCTGACTGAGTATTTTTCAAATGTTTCACAATATTCAAGCCCTATTTATTGAGTAATGTCCCAAAAAAATTATTGAGTAATGTCCCGAAAAAATGATGCAAATACCTTGTTTGCATTACCATATTTCTCTGCATTTAAAGAAGCATGCAAGATAAAAAAAAAATCCTACCATGGTGATAACTACAGCTGTATGAAAAAACTGAAGTTTCCTTCCCTAGTGTGCTTCAATCAACATTTTCATTTGTTTCATGCAAATGGGCTATCTCTAGCCCCCATCCCCATTTTACTTTCAGTTGAAAGTTGAAAGGAACTCAAAATCTCAAAGCAAAATGATTGAAAGCGTCATTTCTTCCAATTGTGTGTCAAAACCACCAACCCTCTCCTCCCTCCCTCCCTCCCACCCAAAAAATTCATATGACTACCTAACACTGACTCAAGATTTTCCCAAAACGTTCATGCAATTTTCAGTGTTCAGAGTTTGCAAGGAAACCTTACACCCTTGAGTTTTCCTCGGTTCCTGATTTCAATGATTTCGCTCACCTTCTTCTTCTAGCCTTTGTCACATCTATGTGAGGTCAGATTTTTGAGTCCTTAATTCCAATCTGTACAAGCAGTTCTTCAGAAATTTAGCTGATAATCAAATCCTTTTATAGGACATGCATTCATCTAGCTTTGGGTCTTCCAACTCTTCTCTTACCCTCCACTTCTAAGTTTAAAACCCTGTTTCCTATATATTCTTCCAATCTTCTTTTCGCATGCCCAAACCATCAAATTCTGGATTCCCTAAGATTTTCTATAATTAGTACCACCTTTCCATGTTCCTTAATTCGTTTGTTCGAAACATGATCGATCCATCCTTGTAACTTAACATTTTCACCATATTCAAGATCAGCTCCTACATCTTCCTCAGTGCTCATCATCCAGCTCAACTAATAATTTTAAATTATTGGACTTTTTTTTTAAGTCTAGCTTACTCTTACCTATTCCAATTTTTTTGGTCATTTCTACTCAGTTTGGATAATGACACTAAATTGGTCAGTTTCATTTTTGTTTATACTGGAGTTTCTACTGTCAAGTTTATTTCCTAGTTACAAGGCACTTGCATAATATTGTTGTGCTTGGTTCACAACCTGCCAGAAGGTAGTTAAAATGAGAGGTTCTAAACTGATTAGATTTTAAACAATGTCATTCAAAGCTGCAATCAGATTAAACATTATACAAAATATATTACCAGATAATTTTATGCTTTAAGTTGGCAGTAAAGTTTTTACTCCTTTTCTTTAAAAAAATGTATTTCACATCACCACGTCCAGCCAAGCTGTGATCAGTTCTGTAGTCCAGGTTCGGGTGAGGAAAATCCACCTTTCTGTTCCCTTAGTATTGGCTTTTGGGGTAACTTAGAACAGTTTGGGGCTGCTCTAACTTATGCTGGCTAAAATGATCCCAATCCAGGACCTCTCCTTATAACAGTGAGAGAGCAGGCAGTATATAGCGAGCGAAAACAGCTTTTTGCCACCTGGGAAATTCTATTAATTCTGCTTATCTGTTCTCAGTAAATTGTTTTATTCAACTTTGATAGTCCAGCTAATCAGAAGATGCAGAGAGAAAAAGACAGTTGTTTTAAATGCTATGAATAAAGGGCCATTACAATTTTATTTAAGACCTTGTTCTAAATATTTTACATGTCAAGAAAGGGATTCAGTCCTTGGGATTGAAACCCCTAAAACTGAAAAGACAACTCTGTGGGACTGAGAATTCTCATTTATAAGGATGCTTAGTTCAACATCTCACTAACAACGGCCTAACTGGTCCAGAGGCTGAAGAATATCTAAATCTTTGTAGTATCGCCATCTTGAGAAGAATGTGGTTAAAATCATTCTGTGTTTGTGTGCATAAGAGGACATCATATCAAGTCAAACTAGGCAACTGGTTTTTGAAAATGCCCAGTTGAAAAGAGAACCCAAAGTCCAGTCGGTGGTGCTGCGGGGCTAAGGCAGGTTCCTGCCTACCCTGGCTCTGCACAGCTCTCGGAAGCAGCTGGCATGTCCCTGCTGCCCCTAGACACAGGGTCAGCCAGGGAGGCTCCACGCACTGCCCCACCCCGAGCGCCGGCTTTGCAGCTTTCACTGGCTGGGAACCGTGGGTAATGGGTGCTGCAAGGATGGCACCTGTGGGTACGAGCAGCATGCAGACCCCATGGCCACCCCTGTGCCTAGGGGCCGCATGGACATACCAGACGCTTCTGAGAGCTGCCTGAGGTAAGCGTCACCTGGAACCTGCACCCCAAACCTCCTCCTGCATCCCAACCCCCTGCCCCAGCTCTAGAGCACAGACCATGCACCCTCTCCCGCCCTCTGACCCACTCAGCCCCAGATTGGAGTCCCCTCCTGCAGCCCAAGCCCCTCAGCCCTGGCTCTGCCCAGAGCCTGCATCCCCAGCTGGAGCCCTCACCTCCCAACCCTCTGCCCCAACCCTGAGTCCCCTCCCACAGCCCAAAGCCCTCATCCTTGACCCCACCCCAGATCCTGCACCCCTCATTTCTGGCCCCACCGCAGAGCCCCACCCTCAGCCAGACCCCTGACCTCCTCCCACTCCCCACCCGCAGGCCAGTGAAAATGAGCAAATTAGCGAGGGTGGGGGACAGCGAGCAACAGAGGATGGAGAGATGGAGTGAGTGGGGGCAGGGCCTCTGAGAAGGGGCAGGGCCTTGGGGCAGGGGGATGGGGAGGGGCAAGGGTGTTCCGTTTTCTACAACCAGAAAGTTGGCAACCGTAAGTCAAACCTGCAATACGCTGGTAAGGCAGGATGATAATAAATTTCAACCTTACAGAGAATGTAGCAGGCTAACAGCCTGATAAAACTTAAAATCCACTCCTGCTGGCCACATGACAGAGCCAAACAAATATGATGCAAATCTCAAACATTTTCTACAGCTGCATAATGGACTGAGCAATATCAGGTAACGACTACAAAATGTTAAGTGTCCTGGAGCGTGAGAAGTTAACATATTAACATTTAGGGTGCCTTAGAGACAGTTTGTTTTTTCCAGTCTGCAAAATAGAACACCCCAAGGGAGTTTAGATACCAAAAATACCAAGCCTGAATTCATAGATTATAGAAAACTTACATGACTACTCTAATTGACATTGGGTAAATTACTAAAAAGGAGGTAACCGTAAAGGGGAATGTAAGGGCATATCCATGCACAAAGAGAGAATTTACTGAGCAGAACCAGCTCTTTTACTACACATTGCATCCTGAGGGACATTGGCAGTACATTAAATACAATACAATTGTGTAATGCTGTCGAGTGATAAAATTTTCCCTCCTAGTTCATCATCTGCAGAAGTTGTATGTCTGTTGCCAACTTCAACAGGCTAAAATAGAGCAAACTCCAACATTTGGAATTAACAGATTGGGTTAATCTCCTGACCTCCACTGTTTCTATTACTTGTGTGTCCTGTCAATACGCTAAGGGCCAGATTCTGGTCGCCACAGCAGAAAGCCATTAAAAAGTCACCTTAACTGGCTTCTAGTACGTATGAATTCCTGCTGCGTAGTGGAATTTTCATATGACTTAGAGCCCAGCACAGCAACTCCTATGCAAAACTCATTTCTGGTCCCTAGTGTAGGGAGTTTATCCAGATGTTGTGGCTCAATATCAAACTCCAGCTGCAGAACCAGCCTTATGTGGCCAGAAGCAATGAAGCACGAAGGCTGGTTTAACATATGCTGGGAGTCCAGACTGGTACCAGGACAGTCCCGGGATCAGGGGAATGCAAAGGTGTTTTAAAGTCACCCTTTCAGTGCCAGTCAGTGCCAAGCCACCAAACAAGCTCAGCTAGACCACAGAATGAGTACGCGTTTTCACTGTTTTTGCTATGCCTCCCTGTGTCAGGGCAGGGGTAAACCCCTGGAATGCCCTGCTAAAATGCTGGCTAAGCCCTGCTTTCTGGTAGGGAAGCCAGGTGCAGGGGCCTGGGCAGCCAGCAGAGAGCCCAGCTGCAGGCCCTAACAAGGCCTGGCTCACAGCAATGACTTGAGCTAAGTAGAGACAGCTTCGGAGAAAGGGGTGGGCTATAAAAGCCCCAGAGACAGCTCAGTGAGGGGGTTGGCCTAGGAGGGGATAGGAGGCTTACATCTCTGTCTCCTCACCAAAGGCAAGGAACCTCACGGGCCAGGAGACCCTGGGAAGAGTTTGACTGGGGATAGCTGTTGCGGGAATAATGGGGGCTACACTGTTGCACTGTAAATAAAGACACAAGAGTGAAACGCTGAAGAAGGCGTGGGGACTCTTTATTTAACTAGCCAACACAGGGCACAGGCTCAAGAGGGAGGAGACCTGTACAGACCCTGTGACGCTCCCCTTTGACTACACAACACTTATTTGTCCTCTGAGTTAGGTTCCTACCATCCATTCAAATGCCAGTGTGTGCTATTGCCCAGCCACGAGTTTCTTTGTTATAGTCCAACTTAACTTTTACACAATGAATGGTAAGACTTGCCATGCGCTGGGGGCTTGATACCGCCGCTGTCATAAAGCCTGTGCTCTTTGCTCTCTTCAGTAGATTCCACACTCATTAAATCCCTGTTTCAGGACAGGCAGCTATAAATCAAAGTAGTTGACAGTAGTTGATTTAGGGGGGAAATTTAAGGGAATTCAGTGTCCTTGACCAATGCCGGAGGGATAGGCCTGGGGCACTGAAGTCCATAGAACGTTTGCAGCACAAGCAGAAATAGGCCTCTCTTCCAATACTGTGTGCATCAGTCCTAACCTCAAGCAGTTTCCATGCCAATTTAGTGCCTGACAGACAAAGGTGTCAATGAATGCCAGTTATGGTAGTGGCTTACTAGTGTGGGAATTTGTTGAATGGGATTTGCACTAAGTACAGAAACCAGTCATCCGATAATCCTGACTAGAACATAATCTTACATTTGAGAGGCAACATGATCAGATGGATAGGACCCTGGAATGGTAATCAGGCAAGCTGAGGTCTATTCCTAGTTCTGCTATTGACCTGCTGGGGATCTCACTCAAGTCATTTTATCCCTCTATGCCTCTGCTTGCTCTCTGACCCTTTGTCTATTTAGACTGTAAGCTCTTTGGGGCAGGGAGTGACTCTTCCTATTCATTTGTACAGCGCCTAGCACAATGAAGCGCTGATCTTGGCTGTGGCCCCGAGGTGCTACTTTCAGATAAAGAATAAATACTGTAGGAGTAATTTAAATAGCACATCTTTCATACTGCAGGATCCCAAAGCACTTCCTGCATTTCATAGACTGCATATGGCATACAGAGAGACACAAACACCACACACAGCTAACAGGATCAGTTCATGTTAGTATTTCACAGTATTTGGACTGTGTTGCACAACTTCCAGCAACCCACTTTCAGATTTCAGCTCTCTTCTCCAGTGAGTGCGGAGTATTTAATTTCTGCCATACAGTCCTACAGCAATCCTACCTCATCCAAAAGGCATCGTTATGACAAAAGCAGTGTCCTTTGTCTATTAACAGTCATGTATAGTACACATTCATACTTGCTCGATTTTGGAGGAACTGAGTAGGCTGCAAGGCTGAACAGAGGGATGCAGCTGAGCTGGAAGGCCTGTAGAGAAGGCACTCAGAATCAGATGCCATATGCCTATGAGTTTTACTCAGCCTATTCTAATCTTTCATACTCAGAATGCCACAGGGACAATGATGGCCTCTGTTTAGGCTGTCAGGATGTATCAAGTACTTGGCTAGCTCCACAGCCACAGAAACAAAAAGGCACCCACCAGGCTAGGTTGAAAGAAACCAAGGTTGTAAAATTGTTTCCCAGTTTCCTCCGGACAGCACCACAGCATTGTTTCCTGCTGCTTCCCTCCGGGGGCCACCGCCATGCCACCCTTTCCTTAGGGTGCAAAAGCCAGGCCCCTTCCCCTGCTCTCCTCAGGGTGATTTACCTTAGAACAGAGCATCCGTGTTCTGGGTAGGTGTGAAGCCCTGGTGAGGACAGCAAGGAACCAATCCATTGCTCTTTATAGCTGGTCCCGCTGACCACTTCCTGTTTAGCTTTGCCTGCCTAAAATCTAAACACGTTTCTCTACCATCCCTATGTCTACTGCTTTGTGCGTACATCCCCTCACTATAGAACTAATTAAAAATGTTTCAATTAACTTCTTATGACTCCTTGAAAACCATCTGTGTAATTTTGCATTCATTTCCTTTAATACCACCGACAGAATTATGTTCATCTGCCTGAAATACTTTGTTTATTGTTAATATCGCAAGACCTCATTTATGGATGTCATGGTCCGTTACCCAATTTTAATAGCGGCCAGCATCTACCCTGTATTTGTGTTTGCGTATTGTAGTAAATGGTGCTCTTGAGACATGGCAGAAGGGATTAGCCATCACGCCCAGGTTTAGCGAACACATGGCTCTAGAGGAAGCGTTCCCCACCGTGCTGAGTCAGGGCATTATGCAATGGTTTTCCAGTAAGATACTCGCTTGCAATTAGTTAGCAACACAACCGGCTGAGTGGAATGATGATGATTTGTTGTCAGGCAGGTGGCTGGATGCATCTTTACAAGTTATCAGCCTGATTCTCCACTGCCCTGCAGCTTGAGTAGTTATTTAGTCCTTATTCAACAGGAAGTTTTAAAGGCTAGTCAGTCAGAATTCTCCACTCACACTGCTTACAGACAGCCCCCCAACCTGAAGCAAATACTCACCAGCAACCGCACACCATACAACAGAAACACTAACCCAGGAACCGATCCTTGCTACAAAGCCTGATGCCAACTCTGTCCACATATCTATTCAAGTGACATCATCATAGGACCTAATCACATCAGCCACACCATCAGGGGCTCGTTCACCTGCACATCTACCAACGTGATATATGCCATCACGTGCCAGCAATGCCCCCCTGCCATGTAGATTGGCCAGACTGGACACTCTCTACGCAGAAGAATAAATGGACACAAATCTGACCTCAGGAATCATAACATCCAAAAACCAGTGGGAGAACACTTCAAACTCTTTAACCATTCAGTGACAGACCTGAAGGTGGCAATTTTGCGACCAAAAAACCCCTTTCAAAAACAGACTTCAAAGAGAGACTGCTGAACTTGAATTAATATGCAAATTAGATACAATTAACTCAGGCCTAAACAGAGACTGGGAATGATTGGATCATTACACTAATTGAATTTATTTCCCCATGTTAAGTATCCTCACACCTTCTATGGGTCATCTCGATTATCATTTCAAAGGTTTTTCTCTCTCTCCTGCTGATGATAGCTCATCTCAATTGATTGGCCTCTTACAGTTGATATGGCTACTCCCACCTTTTCATGTTCTCTATATATATAAATATCTTCTGTGTGTTCCATTCTATGCATCTGATGAAGTGGGCTGTAGTCCACGAAAGCTCATACTCAAATACATTTGTTAGGGTATGGCTACACTTGAAATTTCAAAGCGCTGCCACAGCAGCGCTTTGAAGTGCGAATGTAGTCGGAGCGCCAGCGCTGGGAGAGAGCTCTCCCAGCGCTGCACGTAAACCACATCCCTTATGAGTTTAGCGTGCAGCGCTGATTACACTGAGGCTTTACAGCGCTGTATCTTTCAGCGCTCAGGGGGGTGTTTTTTCACACCCCTGAGCGCAAAAGTTGCAGCACTGTAAAGTGCCAGTGTAGCCATGGCCTCCATCTCTAAGGTGCCACAGGTACTCCTGTTCTTTTCACTGGTGACAGCATGGTACATCTACTTGGCACAGGATGAGTGCATAAGACAGTCAAGAGTCAGGCCCTATATATTTAGGGATCATTAATCCTTGTCCAAATTCAGCTAGCTAGAAGTGGTCTTAGTGTAACGATAGGTACAGGGCAGGATGGGTCAAGAGAAGCTGGACCGGATATGCATGTTGAGACACATACTACTGATCCTTTAAAACAGAGCAGCTAAGTATTACATAATATAAACTATCAGGCTGGGGTTCAACCCATAGGCCCATGGGGGCCATGCAGGAAAGTTAGATATGAAAAGTGGGACCTGCCAACTAGTGCTATCTAGATATTTTGCACTACTGACGTGAAGAGAAGCTAGAGAGGTAGTATGGGCCAGTGGGTGGAGCACTGGACTGGAATCAAGAGACCTGGGTTATATTCTTGCCACTGACCTGATTCCCCTCCAACCTACTTCTGTGTTATCTGTTTAGCATGTAAACACTGTGGGACAGAAACTGCCTCTTTATGTGTATTTGTATAGCAAAATAGGACCCTGATTTCAGTTGGGGCTCATCAGTGCCCCTATAATACCAACAATCAAAATAAAAGGTGGAAGAAGGGGCTTTCTGTGCCCCTTTCCCCTCTAACTTTCCCTGACAACACAGAGCAAGAGTCAACTCAAAATATTCTTCAATGGTTGAAAGATTTTTAAGTGATTTCATTTTATTTTATTCTGTTTGGTTTTATTCTTCCCAAAAGGAGGTTACGGTTTTAAACTGCATTAATGACACTTGATGCTGGTTTTACATTGGTATTGTACAAAGCTGGCCTGGCTTCTAGACCGGTAGATCTCCTATGTATCTTTAAGTAACAATGGTGATACCAGAGGGATTGCTTCCAAAATTCAGCCAGGACATTGTAGCAGGGATAAGAAGGGGCATCTTGATTTCAGTTGGTTACCACTCACTACCAACTCTTCAGCCACAGTTAGTCCAACTGCACTTGATGCCTACAGATCATCTACAGTGTATCTTTATGTCTGCCTGGCAACATACATACCAGTAATGACTTTTTCATGTGTCTGTCAAGCTCACTTGCATAACCATCCAACCTACGGTATGCAGGGCTTTGAGTTTGGTGCATGTAAACTCTTTGAAATGTGTACAAGTTGGATAGGAGGATTTCTTTTATGCTGTCGGCACATCCCAAAATCAGCGATAAAAAAAGTCATAACAACCCCCGCAGGCTAGAAGAGTTGCTGCTTATTGTGTTTACAGAGCCACTGCCTGGGAGTCTGAAGGCCAATTTCACACCAATCCACTCATTAAATAACTAGATCAACACTGTACAGACTAGGGTGAAATGCAGACCACAACACTTGATCACGGCACAAAGGAAACAAACCTCCAAAATGTTATTTTAAAATTGCAATTTCCTAAATGGTAATAAACATCTTGTACTTTCTTGCTGTATTTTCTTTCCCTCACCAGCTGTCCTTGCCAGGTTTTGCTGGCTCAGTCCGTTCTGCGTGGAATCAATAATTTGAACTAAACCCCAAAGGGCAGTAACATTCAAGCCAGCCAATAATATCTTGGAATGGCTCGTGACACTGATTCTTCATGAATTCACAATTTTATTTATTTAGCAGCTATCACACAGGAGAATGACAATGTATTACTGATTGTCAAGCTGTTTAACCTATTTTCCTTCTTAAAGAAGAGGGATCTCTAAATGAAAGAGGAGAAACATGCAGTGCTCAATGCCCCTGCTTTCCTCAGTTGCATAGTAAAGGAATGAGCTAATATCAGAGACACTAACAGACCTAACAGTAACTGCTATATGATAAGATAAGAACAGGTTGTCACATTGAAATGACTTGGTTTGAAAGCGGAACGCTGAGTGCTGCACTGAAAAACCAAATACTTAAGTAAGATGTAACAAACATATTTATTAGATGAACAGTCTTTAAAAAAGGACACTATCAGCTTGAAAACTAGTCACTTTTGGGTACTAAGCCTATAAGTGTTTATGATTTTACAATTACAGTTTTATATATTTTCTGAAGTTTTTCTCTCCCTGGTGGTGCCTGAAAGACCCACACACAAACAAACTGATTATACGGGAAAATGGGCCATGTGCAAAGAACCCAGAGATTCTGCCACTCCTGCTCAGGGGGCGCAGTACTTTGGCCCCCATTCTGTAATCAAAGGGACTATTCACAAAGTATCAACCAACCTGAAAATATATTAAAAATGAAATAAAAATCAATTCCTCTCTATGTTGCATGTGATGCTCCTGTAGTCGCGTTGGACCCAGGATATTAGAGAAACAAGGAAGAAGGGCTCTGTGTAGCTTCAAAGCTTGGCTCTCTCACGAACAGAAGTTGGTCCAATAAAAGATATTACCTCACCCACCTTGATGTTCTCTCGAAACAGTTTTAGGTAGTATAATCTAAGGTGCTGCTTTTAACATGTTTTTATTAAAGGTGCTGTAATGAAGTCTCCAATAGAGGGATGATTTTTAAGTTGACGATGTCTTTTATAATTTCTAGCAACTATGATATAGGGTTGGTTTTCAGAACCTCATTCCAATTTTATCTACTGTACCTACCCCGGGTGAACTTATATGGTCCCAGTTAACACAGTGTTTGAGTACTTCACAGTGCAATGTACTTATCCTCACAGCAACCCTGGGTGATTGGGCAGTGCTATTATTACTATTTACAGGTGGGGAACTAAGGCACAGACTTGCTCATAGAGGAAACTGAACTTAGGTCTCAGGTTCCAAGCCAGCACCCTCACCACTGGACCCTCCTTTCATTTCAGCTTCCAGATAAATATCAAATGGATGCTGCAGGGAAAACAAAATTCAAAGCTTTAGGAACAAATCCCCAACCAGTGAAAGTCACCATAGCTCCACCCAGTCAAAGGCTAATATGCCAATTTAAGCTTACCAGCTTTCAGGTTCCAATCTTACATAGCTTTGCTCATCCAAGTACTTACAGGAGTTATTATTTACTATTTGCACTGCAGTAATGTCTAGAAAACCCAGCGAGGGGCCCGTTGTGTTAGGTGCTGTATACATATACAGGAAACCAATCGTCCCTGCCCCAAAGAGTTTACAATCTAATATGGGACTAGTGTTCTGAAAGCCAAGTCATGAGGCTTGCAAATAAGGATTACTCACTTGAACAGTAGTTTGCAGGGTCAGGCATTTGTATGGAATCTAGGTATAATTCATATGAAAGGTAATGTAACAAAGAGGCTAATGATTAAAAAAGATATATATGCCAGAGCACTTCCAATAGCACAGAAAAATAAAAGCCAAAAAATGTTACATGCAAGCATTTTGAAACCCATCAGACAGTCTAATTCCAGCAGGAGTGTTTTGCACAAGCACATGAGAAGAGAGATCCCAGAACTACCACAGAGGACCTGCCTGCTTCAGAGGCATATGACAGTTGAGACATGCTTGTTTGATCTCTTGGGAAGAAAGCTTATGGCTATGAAATGCTCACACACAGCACTCTCTCTGAGGCGGCTTCGGTCCAGTGGTGCTTATATTCATCAGAAGAAGATATTGAGAGAGGAAAGGAAAACAAGGACATCTCTTTAGAAATGTGCTAAAACTAGGGAGAGGGAGATATATCATCTGCACATTAAATATTCTTTAACAGTAACCCCTTCAAGTTATTCCAAGTAGAGCTGATCAGAATTTTTTTTCCTCTTGCAAAAAATTCCACCCAAAATTAAATGTTTTCAGAGAAAGTTTCAGGAGAATTTTTCCAGCTGAAAACTGAAAAGTGTTTGCTTTTCAGGTTTTTGTTTTCCAGTGGAATATACAGACAGAGAGAGAAATCAGATACTTTCTGCAAATATTTTCAATGAGTCAAAAATCCTGTTTTCTGTTGAAAAAAATTTCAGTGAAGAGAGAATCACTGGAGGGTGATACTGCAGGAGGGTGACTGCAAAAAAAAACATGTCTGTCTAATATCCTGGGACCAACAGGGCCACAACACTGCAAAAATCTTAGTGTGACATACAAAGGGGAAAGGAAGAAGACTATGCCAAGGGCATTGATTTTCCCATTGGGTGGGAGAGGAAGAATATAAAAATCACAGTACTTGTCTCTTTAACTGCAATAGAAACTCACGCTTTCTAATAGGGCTTAGGAACTTCCCTCCTCTAAGCCTCCATTTCTGCTATTACTGAAGTCAATGGGAGGTTTGCCATTGACTCCAATAGAGGCAGAAGGAAGCTTACTTCAGATCTCCTCCTCAAAAGCAGGGGTGTTTTCCTTAGCCAGAATTGCGTTCAAGCTTTAAGCAAAGATTGCGGGTGGGTTAAGTTCATTCATATTCCTTTGTGCTGGCTCACCCACCCTTAGTGACCAGAGGAATGAAATAAACTGAAATCATCATTTTATCTTACAAGTCAACGGAGCTCTAAATTACCTTTAAATCTGAGGTCAACTCTCCCCTTCCGACTGTATACGGACTTCTTATGGCATATGCTGGGGATAGATTGAATCTGTGCTGCAGCTGGATAGGAGCATTAATAGTTTATAAGAAGTTCAGTGTAGCCCCTGTAGAACTATCCTTTGCACCTTTGTACCACAAGAGCTCAGAACTTCTCTATCGTTGGTTCTTCTAAAGGCCTACTCGATGCAATACAGGTAAAGAATGTATACTAACAAGCTCTGTGAAAGGCCTGCTGAGGTAAGAATGAGAATATTTGCACTGAAACCCTCTGCATGGCAGCAAGTGCATACTAGTTATAGTGGTAAAGGAACTCAGGCCTTATCCAGAATGTACAGGATTTCTTAAGATGTACCAGTTTGTACAATCAGTCCTTTCTTATTGGCCAGTCTGGCTTTAAGATAAAGATGAGCATGACCCATTTTCCTTGCACTAGCCTTTTCCCAGCAGCAGAGCTGCAGATTGGCTTGATGCCCCTAAAGGGCATCCAGTGAGGAAAGCCTGGACAACAAAGGAAGGATTCTGCAGATAGAATATAGCTGTGATTTGTATATACCTGACATTTTTATGTTACAATGGAAGGCCGTTATAAATGCACATAGGGTGAACATCAATCCTGTACAGAGGGCCAGTGCAAGACCGATGGCATCGCTTAAATCCCATTTCAGGGATTAATTGGTGCACAGGATTTTTAATGGCCCTCTGCACACGGGGGAATTTCACCCACAGAGAGACACAGAGCAGAGAGATGCTTGGTGGTCTAGACTGGTACAGATTAAACAGTGGTAAAAAAAACAAACAAACAAACAAACAGTGAGAAAACTAACCTAAACTTCACGTTCACTAAACGAGAAGTGGGTACACTCTGTTTCCCCCCACAATCGCTCTCATAATATCCAGACAGGGGGATACACACTTTGTGTGTATATATATATATATATACTGTGTGTGTGTGTATGTGTGTATATGTGTATATATATAGTATATATATACTGTGTGTGTGTGTGTGTGTGTGTGTGTGTGTGTGTGTGTGTGTATATAAAAGAGAAGCAAGAAAAATGAAATTCAGTCTCTGGGCACAACACACGAGATATATATATGTGTGTGTATACAGTATATATATACTGTGTGTATATATATACTGTATACACACACACAGAGTATATATATATATATACACACACACTGTATACACACACAGTATAAATATATATATCTCTCTCTCTCTCGTATGTGGTGCCCAGAGACTGAATTTCATTTTTCTCGCTTCTCTTTTATTTAAACTTGTAGCAAAAGGTTTGTTTCTACTTTAAAACATAAATGGCATGCAGCAAAATGTAAACCGAAGCTTTGCTGCTTATTGAATTTACAAACAAAAACAAACAAACAAACAAAAGCAATCTCAGGAGAGGCGGTTTGTTTGAAATTTGACTATTCCAAACCAAACCTAAATTCAGAATATATCCTTTGGCTATTCTGGGGGTTTATCTAAAACAGATGCTTTGTGGGTGAGAAGGGAAGAGTTGAAAAATACAGACATGAATTTCAGGAGCTGCAGAGATGACTTTTTTATTTTTGCAAAATAATTTTCATAGGTTGTATAAACTTTTCTTAGATAAATACTCCTAAAAGATAGCCACTGAAACACACTTAACAACAATTA
Source organism: Gopherus flavomarginatus (assembly GCF_025201925.1). Classification (NCBI taxonomy): domain Eukaryota; kingdom Metazoa; phylum Chordata; order Testudines; family Testudinidae; genus Gopherus; species Gopherus flavomarginatus. The sequence continues at coordinate 15,519,347 of NC_066626.1, read as the reverse complement.
CTTGTGCATATAGCAGTTCAGGTGGAACAATCTAGGAATCAGTCCTGCAAGCACAGTCCAACAAAATATTTAAGCTTGGGCTTAACTTTAACCACGTGAGTCAGTGGTCCCCAACGCGGTGCCCGCGGGTGCCATGGTCCCAGGGGGCATCTTAATGCACCCGTGTCCTGGCTCCCAAGAGACCACCTGCCGAAATGCCACAGAATTTCAGCGGCATTTTGGCGGGGACGCCTCTCGATGACAAAACTTGTCGCCAACAAGTGATGTCATCGAGAGGCATCGCTCCCGAATTTTGGCGGGGACGCCTCTCGATGAAGTCGCTTTTCCATGGCAAGTGGTGTCATCGAGAGGTGTCATTGCCGAAATGCTGCCGAAATTCGGTGGCATTTCGGCGTGTGCTCCACCGCCACAGTAGTCCTTCGGCTGGCGCCCGCCAGCCAAAAAGGTTAGGGACCACTGACGTGAGTGGACCCATAGACTTCAATATTTAAAATTAAGCCCATGAGTAAGAGCTTGGCTGGACATGATCTGACGTCCTCACTGTCTTATAGGATTGAATCCCTATTCTATAAATGAAGAGATCACTCAAACTCCATAATCTGTTTCTTTATTCTGTAATGTTCCTTTTTTTGCTATCAAGGAAAATTAGATTTATTTTTAAGTGCTGAAAGCAATCAGTTGGCTGTTTGTTTTCGCTCCCACTAAGGGTAGGCACAAGTAATTGTTGTTACATGTGTGTCAATGGCTATCTTATAGGAGTATTTACCTAAGAAAAGTTGATACAACCTATGAAAATTATTTTGCAAAAATAAAAAAGTCATCTCTGCAGCTCCTGAAATTCACGTCTGTATTTTCAACTCTTTCCTCCTCCTCACCCACAAAGCATCCATTTTAGATAAACCTCCAGAATAGCCAAAGGATATATTCTGAACTTAGGTTTGGTTTGGAATATTCAAATTTCAAACAAATTTCTCCTGAGATTGCTTTTGTTTGTTTGTTTGTTTGTAAATTCAATAAGCAGCAAAGCTTCGGTTTACAAATTTGCTGCATGCCATTTATGTTTTAAAGTAGAAACAAACCTTTTGCTACAAGTTTAAATAAAAGAGAAGCAAGAAAAATGAAATTCAGTCTCTGGGCACCACATACGATTAAAATGTTGGATGGAGCAGTGCTGTGATGTGATCTCATATGTGATCTTATTTCTTTGAACAAGATGCAATTATAGAAAATAATCCACAATGTGGCTTTTTGTTGTGGTTTTATTTTGCTTTTCCACTCTGCCAGGATAAAAGTTCAGACAGAGAGAGCCACTGGAAAGACTACGGATAAACACAAGAGGTAACATACTAACACCTGCCCAAAAAAAAACTGTAAAAAAAATAAATAGAGGAATCTTGAAATATTTTGAATCAGCATTTACTCAATGAAATGTCACTTCAAATCAACATTTTATAAACAAAACACTGTTTCAAAAATTTTGAAATGTTCAAACGTAAATGAGTTTTTAAAATTATAACCCTCTGTGCAAAGAGGCTGTACTTAAGCATGTGCCTAACTTTAAGCAAGTGAGTAGTTCCATTGAACTCTGTGCTTAAGCAAATCTACTCAAACGCTTGAGAACTTGCCAATAAGAAAGTCCCTGGCTGAATTGGAGACTGAAAGAGTAAGTGGTTCTTTGGAGAAAAACCAGCCTGTGGTTAAATTAAATTAAATACTGTCTCATAATGAACATGCACAAGAGCGCAGAACTAAGGTTGCACAGGAACCTTTCATTTCCGCAGTTCCTAACTTTTTAGTGCTTGACATTGCAACCTTCATGTTTTTTTACAGGGGGATTTTAATGTGGTATTTTGTATTATAGATCCTCCTCACACTCAAACAAGGAAGCAATACAAATCAAATTGATTTATTCAATATCGCAAAATTAATTATATTATTCAAAGAATATACTTGACCTGCTCTAGTAAAAATCCACACATTGCTTGGGGCTCCATTTTATAGTGTTAATTCATGCCTAAACTTTAGCTCTTTTAGAATTATAAAGGTCTTTCCTTCCAGTGCAGGAATGCTGGTAAAGTACAATAGGGAAATCCATCTTCCTTAAACAAAGCCTTCTCTCTTGATCTTCCAAACCAGAAGTAGGAAGGATACTTAATCTACCATTATCTGGCACACCTGCTAGGTGGAAAGAGATTCAATTATTTTGGAATGTCACTTCAAGACATATATATATATTAACAAAATATCTACCTCCAGAAATTAGGTAAATAAATTTTGCTAAGTGTCTCCCAACCCAAGCTGCTGATAAAGAATGAGTCATCCATTTAGCTCTGGTCACAGGAGAGACGGAGTTAGGTGATAGCAACATGCATGGGCATTTTGCTGGAACACAATGTTCCGAATATGACAGTAGCAGGAAAGAACCATTTCTTGGACCGTTTCCATTTAATAAAATTTGAATAATGTTTGTTTTCAGGAATCCTTCAATCAGTCAAATACCTCCTGAGTTATTCAAATTTCTTAGGGCCTTGGGCTTTTCATGCAGCCATGGTACTGCCAGCACTTTGTTAATCCCATGCATTTCATTAATAATTTTCCTTTATGTAAAAAACAACACCCCCCCCCAAAAAAAAAAAAAGTCAGATAAAATACTTTAATAAATTTTGTTCTTTCTGATAGGAAAGATTTTTCTGCTAAGTAAAATATTGGCTATTCAAACCCTTAAAATAAAGAATATTCTGATCTGCTCTTAGAAAATAGGCATGAAGTATTCTGCAGAAATGCTAGTGTTTACAATATAGATCACACAGTGTTTGGTGCAATGATTGGGTAATGCCAACAGCATAAAAAGAAATAAATGCTAAGTGTGACTTTTCCTGTACTAAAATGATGCACACAGACCGTGGAGCACAACGCCATCCCACCAAGCAATCCAGGATTGTGGATGGGTAAATTCTGTTTCCACAAGATTACAGCTACACTTCGCACTGGAGGTGTCAATTCCAGTTCCCTAGATGTACCTGCTACTAGCTCTGATGAAGCTAACACATTAAAAATGTAAGGATAGAGTCAGCAGCATGGGCAGTGGGAGGAGGTAGGCTCTCATGGACATTTCTAGTGTCTCAAAGGAGATCATACTTGGGGGCAGTTAGCCCCTCCTGCGATTTGCACCTCTGGGGCCACCCGTCTATTTTTCGGGTGCTAGTCTGAGGAGAGCACAGGTATATCTCCTCGAGCTGGAACGTACTCCTTCTAGCTCTAGTAGAGGCGTAGCCTAAGAGTGAGATTTTCAAAATTACTTTGTTCCCATTGAATCCCACCATGAAAATCCAGCTCCTATTATTTAGGGGTTCTCATTCATACTTGATAATTGGACACACAGTAGACACAGCTAGAGAGTACAGAGGTAGACAGGGTAGACTAGAGAACACTGTATGAAAAAGTCCACTTAGATAGTACCAGAGGTGAAAGTAAGCTGGTACGGGCCGGTATGGTGTACCGGTAGGAAATGGCCAAAGCATTCAGTACAAATGGGTAAAATAGGCTAGGTTTAACTGTAGTAATAACACAAACAAACAAACAGATTTATCACTTGAATTAAATATATTTTACATTCTCTAGAAACCAAATGCTCCCCTTCAGTTTTCAGTTTTTACTTCTTGTTAGGTGGAAGACGTTCACGTGATTCTGAATCTTAGCTTTTGAGTGCCAACATGGTAACTGCTTGCTTCTTATTGGTCAAGTCTGTCGTGTCAGGCACGCAATTTACAGTAGAAGGCACCCGTTGTGACTCTCCCCTCTGTTGGATCAATGTAATTAAATGTAGTTGATTGCAGAATCACACACTGCATAATTCAGCCTTCGCTAAGAAGGAATGACTCACCGGAGCGGAGATGTTGCTGGAAGGGGCCCAGTGCTGTGAAATTCATGAAGGCAGAATGGATTGCAGCAAACACCCCTCTCTGCAAGCTAACAGACCACCCCTAAGCACAGCTGGAGAGAGAATTAGTGTTGGCCTTGGAGATTAGGGGAGCGGAAAGGCAGCAGGCGGCGGGGGCGGGGTCTAAGGAACACAATGCAAGCAGGACCCAGGAGTGTGATTGTGCAGAAAGCCCCTTGCACCCTACCCAATTCGCTCTTGGGCTGGTTCTCCTGTGGACCGCCTGCTCTCCAGTGTGCAGATCCACACGCGCGGGCCCTTGGGGGACGAGGCAGCTTGGGGAGCGAGTGTTGTGTGCATGCTGCAGAACGGACAGGTGGTGTTGTGCTCCATGGCCAGGGTGCAGTGCTCTGCTTCCAGCCCTTAGGTTCATTCATTATCCAGCCAGCTGCAGGAGGGAGACCTTACCTGGCTGCAATTGGGGAGAACCAGAGCTGGGGACCCGTCTTCCTTCTCCTGTCCCCGGGCTCTTTGGGGGAATCTCTGCAGCAGTCCCTGTTGCAGGCGGCTGTGGGGAGGTGCCAGAGGCAGGAGCCAGCCACGGGGATGGGCAAGGCATGGGGCTTGGCAGCACGCAAGCTGGATTCCAAAGTAGGTAGGTCCTGGGGTGAAACCTCTCCATCTCATGCCTCTTTCCCACTGGGGGGGGGGGCGGGATTGCTGCTATTGGCTGGTCCCTGCACCCCCCGAGCCTCTGCCCATCTTATACACTAATGAGGATGTTTAAACATCAAAGTAAGGAAATACGAGGTTGTCAGTCAAAAAGAACAGCAACAAATGAAGAAGTTGAAAGTCATCCACAAAAAGTCGTGTCTACCCAGCTGATGTGAAAGCAATGCTGCAGCAGCGCTTTAACGTGGCTATGTAGTCGTGGCTCCAGCTCTCCCAGCACTGTAATAAAACCACCCCCCATGAGGGGTGTGGCTACCAGCACCAAGAGTGCAGCTACTAGCACTGTAGCCCTGTCTATACTGACACTTTACAGCGCTGAAACTTGCATTGCTCGGGGGAGGCAGGAGGTTCACATCTGCTTTTAATCCCTCCATTGCATTATCACCTTTTTATCCAGTGCAAGTAGAAAGGCCAGCAACACCAGCATCACCTGCTCTACAGGAACTGGTACCCTCCTCTAAGACAGTGCATGACCCCTCAACATACCCAAGCACTTTTGACCCGATGACATGGAAGTCCATGTTCATTCCCAGACATAGATATCCTCTATGGCAATGTAGTGCATCCCTTCTGTATGTGACTGACAAGAGAAGTTCACTGATGATTTATCAGTTTAAATAGCATATAATCAGAGCAATAAATTCAATGTCTAATTGGATCATTACTTACTCTGAGAGCTGTGTTAGAAGCAGACTAAAACAAAATATCCTAACAGTTATCAGGAAATGAACATCCAATAAGTATGGTACAAAGGCATGTTAGCCGGATGTTAACTATCATATCCATCAATGACATCCGGAACATGATAAAAGCTTGTTCTTAAATAAGGCAAACCCAACCGATCTGAGGCAGTTCGCGATCTATTCTGTTTTGATGCAACCACATTGTTGAGCACTTGCCATTGTACTTTTGTGCAATATTTAGACCTCCAACTACTGTGCTCACGCACCCTTGTGTTCCCTCCCTGATATTACGCTGCCGTTGAGCAGCAAGCAAGCATACGAAACAAAATGTTTAAATTACAGACTTTTGCTGTCGCCTTTCTGATTATCCATCCCACAACACAATAAAATCCAGCTGATGCAGAACTCCACCGGCACTGCCAAACCATGCTGCGGGGCGATTCATTTAGCTCCACAGAAACACCTCCAAAAATCTTGTTTATTGGATTCTCCTGACAATCACAATAATTCCAATGCAAATGTCAAAATGAGAGGGGAAAACAGTAACCTGATTAAAGAAGTGAGTAACAAGGAAGGCTCTCTACATACACTCAGAAGAGGTTACAGTTTACATGAGGCAATTCCTTTCCTTCTCTGCCTCTGCAAGTGGATATAAACTCTTGAAAGTAAGAGGCAGTCATTTAGACGCAGTACAGATCCCCTTGACTTCAGTGGGGGTAGAGTTAGGCCAACGCAGGGCACTCTTGGTGTAGAACTCCTTTGTATTTCTGTTATAGCTTTAGATGGGTTCCATCTGTTTATTAACACCAAAGGTGATCTGTATCTTTCCATACTGGGATTGGCCTGGCTCTCTGAAATCATTTAGGCCTCAATTCAGCAAAGCACCTTAGCACTTGTTCAACTTTGAGGTCTGTGCTTGCTTTTGGCAAGATACAAGCATCTGGTTAAGGGCTTTGCTAAACAGGATGGACAGCAGGCTGTGCTTAAATGCTTTGCTGAATTGGGACCTTACATGGGGTCTGCAAAAGCGTAAGAGAAATAATATGGAGAAGGGCATTGAAGTGTCTTCCTCTCAAAGTGTCTCCATTGATTTTGCTGAATTTGGTCCATCATTTTTAACTGTATTGGAGGGAGAGCACAAGTTTTACCTAGTCCTCATTAACATAAATTGGGTAATTGCCACAGGCATATAGATAGTATTTCATGCCCAAAGTAACCGCCGTTATAGTCAGTGGCCTGGAAAATGTGACTAAGCCAAGTGGAACTGCTTGCTTCTACCCCAGGAAGTAAAAGAACCACACACAACATACCACAGGAGAGCCTGCTGTTCTCTGGGCTATTCTTACATTGGATCATGAGTGATTCAGACTGCCTATTTTTCACATATGTACTTGAATCTTTGCAGCTAACTATGCCTTTTCACTGTTGACACCTCTGTATGATAAACAGTACATATTTAAAGAACATTTGCTGAGAGAACATGAGGTAACAGAGTTGCCAACTTTGTAATATTTAAAAAACAGACACTCCAGCAGGAGTGCTGGAACCTCTTCTTCCCACCCCCTCCAGGTCCCACCCCTGCCATGCCCCTTTCCCCTCCCCGAAGACTGCCACTGCCCTGCCCCTTCCCCCTGAGGCCCGGCTCCTGCCCTGCCCTGCCCCTTCCCCCTGAGGCCACGCCCCTGATTCATTCCTCTTTCCCCCTTTAGTGAGACGGTGTGGCTCCCCTCCAGCCTAGAGGAGGAAGAGCCCGGCCGGAGGCCAGAGTGGGCGGAGCTAAAGAGCTCTGAGCCCGCCCCTCAAAGGGTGAGGCGCCGACCTGGAGCTATAAAGGCCGGCCCTCAGAGCTCAGTCAGGCTCCAGCAGCCGGAGCGAGCAGATGTCCCTCAGGGAGCTCAAGACTGGGAACCTCCTGCAACCCAGGGCAGCCGCCCAGACTGGCCGGAGCCCCCCCGCACCCGCTACCCAGAGGAGCCGCTGGAGCTCCCCTGCGCCTGCTACCCGGAGGAGCTGCCAGAGCTACCCTGGGCCGACTATCCGGAGGAGTTACCGGATCTACCACCGAGCCCCGGCTGTGACAAGCCCATGCACCTGGACTCTGCCGAGGCTGATGTCAGGACCCAGGTAGGCCCCGAGGGGGAGTACGGAAGTGGCCCGGGGGCAGCCGACCCGTCTGGCTGCAGCCTTACCGGAGCCTATGTCGGTGTGTTGTGGCCAGGATCCCCACTGACTGAGCAGCGGATCATTAGCCGCTGCTAGGGCCCCGGGCTGGGATGCAGTGGAGTGGGAGGGCCTGCGTCCCCCTGCCACCCATCCCAGGGTGGCAGGCTCCCCTTCTCCCTGGGCTGAGGAGGGTCTTAACTGTTATCGTTGCTCAGCCCTGCCCAAGGGCCTGAGCTTCCTGACTCCATGTTTGCTGCCCCGCCCTAGGTTAGGGCCAGGCTCATAGCGGTTATTACGGCTCAGCCCTGCCGAAGCACCTGAGCCCCTTGCACCCACAGGACAGGCGATTGCCGCGAGGACTGCCAGGCTATTTCCCGGACCCACTGGTGCGTAGTGAGCTGGTGTGGCTCCCCTCCTCCCCCCGGAAAGGGTAGAGCCCCGGCTGCACTCGTGTACACCCCTCCATTGCTCACTGCTTTTCCTCTCTTCCACTCTCCCCCTCATGTGGGTTGGAAGGGACTTGCCTGCAGAGCCAGGGCTGGGAGATGCAGCCGCCCGATGCAGGTAGGAGGTAACCCTGGCGGAGTAGGGACAGGTGCAAGTGATGACCCAGCGCCTCCCTACACCCACAGTAACTGGACTTCGGGTGTCCGGTCAGTAGATCTGACCGGACATCATCAGGTCCCCCTTTCGATCTACTTTCCAGTCAAAAATCAGACATCTGGCCACCCCAAGGTTACACCATTAAATACTTAAAGTCAGGAAATGCTAAAATCAAGGCTGTACACACAACTGTTGCCCTTTCTCCTTCTGCACATACATTGTGATACAATCTTTAATTAGATTATCACACTAGTCTGCGACCATTACACTATAGCTTATATTTTTTTCTACAAACAGGCCAAATACTAACTAACTAACACATTGCTGCTCAGGTAAATGATTCAGAAAGTATTTCCTGTTTCCATCTGTAGTCCTCAAGGCACTGGGCAAAGGTGAATAAGTATGGAATATCCTCAGTATACAGAGAACATAATTAAGCACATACATTTGAAGCAATTTTTCTTACAGGCACTGTTGTCTAGCAGCTAAGATAAATGTGTCACATCAGAGATCTGAGATCTATTCTTAGTTCTCCCAGAAATGATCTGTGACTGCATTAGCCACTCAGCATTGGATTTCAAAGAGTACTGAAGTTCGGCTGAGGAAGTTTACTGAAAGACTAGTAACTTCAGTGGGAGAATAGTTAGACCATACTGAGTCCCTTTGAAAAATCTCCTCCTAAATCTTTCTTTGACATTGTTACATGATCTGTAAAATGGCAGTCATGATATTTGCCCATTACATGCTATTTGGTGCGAGTCTTCATTAAGTGAGGGCTGTCCACTGCAGATCACTAAGGTCAGACATTTAAAAACATGGAAGCAGAACTTAGGTCTCTCAGGCTTTGCCAGCCCTGTGTACATTCACCTAGGTTAAACAACAGAGCTGAAAGAGGAGAAAAGTCCTAGATCCCCTGCCAAATTCAGAAAGGGATTCTAATCACTTTGCAGTAATTTAGGGAACAATGGTGCTTAGTCTGTAGAGAAGTTGGATGCACGTGCATGCATAATGCCTCCATCCTTAGGTGCACACTGTGTGATTGTCAATGCAGATAATTGCATTAAATCAAAACCAGTTTTGCCAGGTTCATTCAACAGGTTCATAGCTCTTCACTAACCATTCCTTTAGTGAAATATTGCCACATATGCCTAAAAACTCCCAGAATCCCTCACAAGTTATATCAAGAAACAAAAATGAACATGACTGAGTATATTAAGCTTCTGGGGCCTAAAGAGTGGAAATGCATGACTTTTTGTTATAGCTGTATAAGGTTGTTTTTAATCACATATGCACTTGCTAGGTAAGATGTGAATAACCATTTGTAAATTGTAATGGTAACCAAAAGAAAGGAATAAGTAGATAAAACATTATGAAAGGGAAAAAACAACGAAAAGGCACACAAGATGAGACACATTTAACAGCAATTGGTTAAAGAATTGTTTGGGACCCATGCTAAAGTAGAACAAAATGTTCCTTTATATCTGGAAATCTGGGGCTCAGTGGCATTTGTAAGACAAGACATTGACAATAAGTTGATATGACACCATGCTATGCAGGTTAGCTGCAGAAATTGTAATATGGGATTAACAAGGAAGAGTGAGTCTATAAAAGTCCTGCGGGTTATAGGACCAGTGAGTGGGCAGGCCTGGTATGCCAGAACTGGTATGTTAGCCTTTTCTGTTTGAGCTCTTTCATCTCAGAAGTCTAGTCTGTGATTAATAAACCAAATTTAAGCTTAATTAATTAATTAATTCAAAAAGGATGTTGATAAATTGGAGAGGGGTCAGATAAGAGCCATGAGAATGACTGAAAGATTAGAAAACATGTCTTACAGTGATAGACTCAGGGAATTCAATCTATTGAGCCTAACAAGAGAAGGTTAAGCAATAGACTTGATTATGGTTTACAAATGTCTACATGAGGAAGAGATATTTAATAATCGGCTCTTCAGTCTAGCAGAGAAAAGTGAAACACAATCCAATGGCCAGAAATTGAAGGTAGACAAATTCAGAATGGAAATAAGGGGTTAATTTTTAAAGGCAAGAGTAATTAAGCACTGGAATAATTTACCAAGTGTCATGGTGGAGTCTCCATTAGTACCAATTTTTAAATCAAGAAGGATTTTTTTTTCTAAAAATATGCTCTAGGAATTATTTGGAGGAAGTTCTGTGGACTGTGCTACGGGAGGTCAGATGAGACGATCACAATGGTCCATTTTGCCCTTCAAATCTATCACTCTATGAATGTCTCAAAGAATAATCAATCAAAATAACCCATTATTTACAGAGAGGATGATATGATTGTTGGTGATGTCAATTCTGTGCTCTTAAAGACCCAATATAAACTACAAGTAGAAAATATTTATGTCATAAATGCCAATCCTGCAAGTTGTCTGTACATAGCACTCCCACTGAAGTCAATGATAGTTTGCATGAAGTAGCTCTAAAACAGTAATTGTGTTAAAAAAATTGTATGCTAGAGGGACAATTCTCTACTCCCACAAGGAGTAAACAATTACACAAAGCCCTTGATTTGAGAACATTAAGTGGGCCTAGTGCTGACAGGAGTGAATTTATCTTCAGTTCAGATGACTATGAAAATAGTTCCTAGTCAAAATAGATTTGACATTGCATGGGAGGAGGGACAGCTCAGTGGTTTGAGCATTGGCCTGCTAAACCCAGCTTTGTGAGCTCAATCCTTGAGGAGGCCATTTAGGGATCTGGGGCAAAAATCTGTCTGGAGATTGCACTAGATGGTCTCCTGAGGTCCCTTCTAACCCTGATATTCTATGATTGCTTATTTCCTCTGCTGCTTTCCTCTCAACTCCAAATTAACACCTTCTGTTTTGCTCAGCATCAAGTAATAAACAATGGATGCTATAACTCAGGTAATTATAACTAAATAAATATTACAAGCAGGAAAAATGGTTTTCCAAGTCACCTTTACATAAAAATGCTTTGTGATGAAGAAGGAGCTCTTCATCAGGGCCTCTGCACTAGTCTTTTTGTGTCCAAATGATCAGTAACGGTCTTTGCAAATTAAATAAAACAGGATAGCTCCAACCACCCTTTAATGTAAAGATAACAGTGAATCACAGAGGCTAAAGAGACTCAAACTCTCACCTTCATGTTCTATATTACAGTAACCACCAAAGCAGCATCTACTATGTAGGATACAGAGCCACTGTGTTCATCAGTCCCCACATACCTTATGGAGCCCTTGGATGCAAAAGCAGTTTTCATTTTGTAACTCCAACACCCTTTAAAATAAACAGTTCTTTTTCAAAACCACCATCTCACACACAGAGTGATTCAGAGCTGGAGGCCTTCATTTTCCATCTTTTTCCTTTAAATGATCAGGTTTGGAATTCCTTTTCTTTGGGGTGGGAGAGGGGCATGAAAGAGAGGAGATGGAGTGCATGAGTGTTTGGGAGACTTGTCTGCTATTTCCTCTCCCAACCTCCTTTCTTGGGTGGGCAGGAGGGAATAACAAAGCAGCATTCAGCTAAAGAGGTTGACTGTATCACAGGGGTTTGTGCATGGCAAGAAGATAAGTCCTTCATTTGTAAAGGAAAGTAGCTCTTCCTCATGAAAGACTCAATCGCACTGGGAACAGACTGAGGCCATGTCTACATCTAAAATTTTGCAGCGCTGGTTGTTACAGCTGTATTAGTACAGCTGTATAGGGCCAGCGCTGCAGAGTGGCCACACTTACAGCAACCAGCGCTGCAAGTGGTGTTAGATGTGGCCACACTGCAGCGCTGTTGGGCGGCTTCAAGGGAGGTTCGGGGAACGCGAGAGCAAACCGCGGCGAAGCTGGTCTCCTTTCCCGGTTTGCTCTCTCGTTCCCCGAACCCCCGAACAAGCAGGTCTCCTTCCCTGCGGTTTGCAGGGTGGTTCGGCGAACGCGAGAGCAAACCGGGAAAGGAGACCAGCTTCGCCGCGGTTTGCTCTCGCGTTCCCCGAACAAGCAGGTCTCCTTCCCTGCGGTTTGCAGGGTGGTTCCGGGAACGCGAGAGCAAACCGCGGCGAAGCTGGTCTCCTTCCCCGGTTTGCTCTCGCGTTCGCCGAACCCCCCGAGCAAGCAGGTCTCCTTCCCTGCGGTTTGCTGGGTGGCTCCGGGAACGCGAGAGCAAACCGCGGCGAAGCTGGTCTCCTTCCCCGGTTTGCTCTCGCGTTCCCGGAACCACCCAGCAAACCGCAGGGAAGGAGACCTGCTTGCTCGGGGTTCCGGGAACGAGAGAGCAAACCGGGAAAGGAGACCAGCTTCGCCGCGGTTTGCTCTCGCGTTCCCGGAGCCACCCAGCAAACCTCAGGGAAGGAGACCTGCTTGCTCGGGGTTCCGGGAACGAGAGAGCAAACCGGGAAAGGAGACCAGCTTCGCCGCGGTTTGCTCTCGCGTTCCCGGAGCCACCCAGCAAACCGCGGCGAAGCTGGTCTCCTTTCCCGGTTTGCTCTCGCGTTCCCGGAGCCACCCAGCAAACCGCGGCGAAGCTGGTCTCCTTTCCCGGTTTGCTCTCGCGTTCCCGGAGCCACCCAGCAAACCGCAGGGAAGGAGACCTGCTTGCTCGGGGTTCCGGGAACGAGAGAGCAAACCGGGAAAGGAGACCAGCTTGATTACCAGAGGCTTCCTCCTTCCACGGAGGTCAAGAAAAGCGCTGGTAGGTGTCTACATTGGATTACCAGCGCTGGATCACCAGCGCTGGATCCTCTACACCCGAGACAAAACGGGAGTACGGCCAGCGCTGCAAACAGGGAGTTGCAGCGCTGGTGATGCCCTGCAGATGTGTACACCTTCAAAGTTGCAGCGCTGTAACTCCCTCACCAGCGCTGCAACTTTCTGATGTAGACAAGCCCTGACTGAGCAATCACAGAGCCAGATCACCCAGCTTGTTAAGTTGCCATACCTAGACAGAAGCTTAAATCGAAGCAATTGAATTTTTGTAGCACGTAATTACAGCACGTAAACAAAAGAGTAAATTAGTTGAATACACAGAAAAACCTTGCAAGACTTTGAAATTTAATATTAAAAAAGGATGTCCCTGGAAAGTTACCTACAGCACAGCTCTCCACAGTATATTTGCATTAGGCTTCTAAACACTTTTGCTTCTTCCAAAAATAAAGCTATTTTCCTTTCATTTCATAATGGTATCTATTCTTCATTTTTTTTCAATTTATTCCTAGGAAGTGCCCAAACTGGATTTTAAAGTCCAGATTAAGGCCCAATCCTGCCAATCCATTAGGATGGATCTCCGTATCCCTTTTAAGATCAGGACCTAATACAAGACCTATAGACATTTACAATTTAAGGACCAAATCCTCCTTGCCTTATTCACGTAAGTAGTCCCATTGCCTTCTGTAGGACTGCTTGCCTGGTTGTGAGCTGAATTTGGCCCTACATGTTGTAACCCAGTGTTGCGATATGTTAATTTATAGTATATTATTCAACCTCTCGACTTCTGAGTGTTACAGAGTCCCAGGCAAGGTGTGGACACTGGTAAAGAGGACAAAACTGGAATTCAAGTGGAGGTGGGGGGGGGGGGCAGTATTCATTTGTCCCCGGTCAGCAGCTGTTTTCTTTAATAAATGATTCCCAGTTAAGGCTGACTCTAATATCATGACACCGAGCATGCTCTGAAACATGCCATTAGAGATGGATGTGCAGGTTTGCGGTGCCCCATTAAAGGAATCACTCAAACCATCTAGATTTGCCAAAATATCAACATCACGGCTATGCTTATCACAATGACATTTTAGAAGAAATCACATATGTGTCTAGTAGCAGCAACAGAAGTTATTTTCAACATAATTCTGTAATAATGTGATAGCATTGATCATTGCCAGATATCACATTTCCAGTCAGCCTGTCTTGGAACAGCTAGTCAACCCTCTCACATACAGAAGGTTTCCCTGGAATTCCACTGGTATAAGACCAGACCTTAATGGAACTGATAATACAATTATTTTAATAACACTTTCAATTGTAAGCTCCCTAAAGCATATTTAAGAGTATTTTTAAAGTTTTGCCTAGGCATTCAGGTGCAGAAAGCCCATTGGTTTAAACAGCTAAAGCCCATCACAGAAATGCATCCCTTATTTTAAGCTAATAACATATTTATTAAAAATATATATTCATTGAAACTAAAAGAGTACATTATATATAAGTGATGGGTTTTAGCTGGATGGATGGATAGATAGATAGATATTCTGTATCTAGGTTACTAAATTGGCACTTGCATACCAAAGTGATAGGTGCCTTATAAATACCTAGGATAGATTGATAGATGTTAAAATGGGTTGTTTTATTTACATTCTACACCAAAATATTTTATTAACTTTAGAGTCAAACTCAATGGATTAGTTTGTATATTTTGAATGAGCAGAATATTTATAGCTTGATTTTCAAGAAGTCAGGTAGGCAACTCCTGCCAGGTCTCCTAGGGTGGGAAAGATGGAAATAACCACACATGACCAGGGGTGGCTCCAGGCACCAGCATGCCAAGTGTGTGCTTGGGGCGGCAAGCCAGGAGGGGCACTCTGCCGGTCGCCACGAGGGCGGCAGGCAGGTTGCCTTCGGCGGCATGCCTGTGGAGGGTCCGCTGGTCCCTTGGCTTCGGCGGACCTGCCGCAGGTGTGCCGCCGAATCCGCGGGACCGGGGACCTCCCACAGGCAAGCCACTGAAGGCAGCCTGCCTGCCGTGCTTGGGGCAGCAAAATACCTAGAGCCGCCCCTACACATGGCATAGGCTAGTCACATCATTTAGGGTCTGATCCAACAAAATCAATACAAAGATTCCCAGTCAATTCAGTGGCTTGTGGATGACGCCTTTAATGCATTCATATACATGGTGATGGATACAGTCTAAGAACCTGAATAGAGCATAAGAGTCTCATAAGAATTTAATCTTATAGCTGGAGCACTAAAGGGAGAAACATCCAGGTTTATATGTTAAGCCTTCTCCTTTACTTTCTTCCTCTTCTGAATCTGAGCCACAAACCGATTCTCTCTTTTGCATAATTGGATGGGGGATTTTTGGCTAGAATCTTAACCACATGGGTACTATAACACTCAGCAGCGCTATGTACAACACTAAAAAATCAATTATTCTTGTTACCTCTTCATCAGGTCTTTTGTCTTTGTTTAGTGGATTTGGAAGAGATTGGGCCTTTTGTGTTGTTCAGCAGCATGACTGGCTTTCTCTGGCTGGCAGGCAGTACCTGAACACAATGTTATTCTACATAATGCATTCTTTTCACAGGCAGAGCAGGACAGTGGAGTAGCAGAAAGGTTGAAGCATGTTCCTTTAATTTAGTTTTGGTTGATGAAACAGAAAAACCTGCCTGATACTGCAGGAGTGGATTCAGTCCTTAAAGCAACTTGTCTCTTCTGCAATATTACATGATGTTAGGGAAACTCAGAGTTGGATTCAGATTTGAAATAGTTGCAACTAAAAACCTATGCATGTACATGCTTTAACTTTTCCTCATGGAAAGAGTGTGTTAAGAATACCCCATTTTTTATATCAGAGAAGATTTCTGATGCTATTGTTAACAGAAATATACCCACAGTCAGCAACGCAAACCATGTCAGAATATTCCTGTTGGACTCTTGCAGATGCAATCAGGCCAAGTCTCTAGGATTGACAGCTAGGACTATAGCCTGATTCACTGCACTTGAAACTTATTTTTGTAAACTAAATGATTAAGCCTAAAATTGACCTCTTTTGCTCCCTCCCTCACCTGCCAATTAGTTTAGGAAGCAAAAAGTACAGAGAGCAAACGTGCATGAACAGGGGCGGCTCTAGACATTTTGCCGCCCCAAGCATGGCATCATGCCACGGGGGGCGCTCTGCCGCTCGCCGGTCCCACGGCTCCGGTGGACCTCCCGCAGGCGTGCCTGCGGAGGGTCCGCTGGTCCCGCAGCTTTGGTGGAGCCGCGGGAGCAGTGGACCCTCCGCAGGCACGCCTGTGGGAGGTCCACTGAAGCCGCGGGACCAGCAGACCCTCTGCAGGCATGCTGCCGAAGGCACCCTGCCTGCTGCCCTCCCGGCGACCGGCAGAGCACCCCCCGTGGCATACCGCCCCAAGCACGCACTTGGCGTGCTGGGGTCTGGAGCCACCCCTGTGCATGAAGTGCAAGTCAATTCAGATTATTATCCATTGACCACAATAGGGTTTCACGAGTGTATTCAGGGCTGATTTTGGCCTGAAGTCTGTATTTTGGCACGCAGTTGGATGGTTAAGTCCTTGATACTCAACTTCCTTCATGTCTGGTTCACAGAAAATGGAACATTTTCTGTGTTTTTTTTATTGAGTTCTGCAACTTTTTTTTCCAGCAGTTTCAGCTCTTTAATATAGTCCATCTCCTAGGATGATGAAACAGACATGGGGATGAGTGAAGATCTCAAAGAAAAGGGAGCTGAAACACACGGGACTGGACTCTGAGCAACACATACATGCCTGGGCCAAATATCAGCTGGCTTGAGATGATACATCAAACCAAGAGTTTGTACACTATTCCTATTAGCTCTAGTGTTTATAGGGCATTTAGAGAGCTGATAGTGGAAGCAGTGGGTGGATGGATCCCCATACTTGTCACCTACTATCAGGCCACCAGAGGTTCCTCTGCAGCAAAACAAAAATCTTTCTTAGAGCAGACTCATTTATTGGCTTATATATTAACATAGATGTATACCCAGTGGCCGGATACCCACCAAGCATCATCCCACAGCTTAGTCAACTAAGAACAGACAGAAAGGAGATTGATTTCCAGGGAATGCCTACACAGAATCTTCAGGCTTGTAGGAGAAATAGAGAGTGGTTCTCCAGGCAGCAACTTTCTCCAAAAAGCTATCCCTCTCCTTCAACACCTTAATTAGTAATGAAGTGCATCTGTCATCAATCAATCAGGCTCCAGTGGATCTCAGGTTCTCTTTCTCAACTCCTCTGAGTTGAAAGGGGAAATTTTGAGGGTCACTAATGAGCTGGAGGGAGCTCCTATGAGCCCTTGTGAATGGACTTCCACTTTTGGTCTCCAGCTTTCAGTCTCTAGCACTTTCCATTGCAGTTTGCCATGATACAAGCTAAGGCAAACCAACCAATAGCCTTAAAGAGAAAAACACTGCCCAGCTTCATTTTTACAGAAGAAGGCTGTAGGAGAGGGGCAAATCTGTGGGCTCCCCCTTAGCTCTGCCACAACACACACTTTATGGAAAATGAGTCAATTCAGTTTGGGGTGTACTCCAAAAAAATCATCTGGCTGGCCCTTCACAAAACCTTATGGCCAGAGATGAGAGAAATCTTTCCTCATGCCCTGGGAATGGTTGGCTGTGAGAGAGGGTTATAGGCAGAACACAAAGGCTCTCTTTCCTTTTCTCTTTCGCTTCATTATTTCAAACCCAAGAAACTGAACTTGTAACTGCCACTACAGACTGAACTGGGCAGTGATAACTTAAAGCATGAACTGCTCCAGCTTTTGCTAAAAAGGTAGGCTCCATAACCAGGTCTAGAACACACTGACCAATGGGTTATATAATGATAACCAAAATAAGGTACTAAAAGTAGGTTGCATGGTCTTCACTCATTTGGAATAAACAATGGGGAAGATTTTGGAGAAAGACACAGAGGCTAGAAGAGACAAAAATTGTTAAAACTTTTTTGTGTGCTGTTGCATATCACTCAGGGTGAATGAGAACAACCTGTTGGTCTGACTTGGTGGACCTCAAGCTGCAGAAAAGGAAACTGCAACACACTTTTAACACCACACCAAAATTAAAGGTTTTGAAAGATGTCAGGCTCAAAAGTTTGGTAAGACAAGCTATAGTTCTGCTATCTGTCCTCATGTAGAGTAACACTTTGACCTACCTATGGAGAAAGGTACTACTTGATATAAATGAGAATATCACAATCTCCATCATTCATCTGCATCATGCAAACTTTCCAAAATCCCAGCTATCCCTTCTGACCTGACAAATGGAAGGCAAAAAGGAATGCAAAAATGATACCAAAATAAAACCAAAAACAGAAGATGGTTATAGTTAGGTAGGAATCCACACAAATTTCAGTTCCAGAGCCCCAAATCAGACTTTGCTGCCACAGTCCTTCAGGGAGCTCCTAGAAAACATCGCTCAGCAAGGGCAGGTCAGCTGTTCAAAAACAGACATTACCGAGGTTCAATTCCCCCCTTTCTGGCAAGCACCGTTTCTGTTTAATTTTTGTTTTTACTATTTATTTAATTTAATTTCTTAGAAAAGCTAGGTCATAAGCCATCTGATGACTTTGTAAATGCAAAGGGCCAATGTTGTGGAACAGACAATCTAATGACATAGTGTTTAGTGTTCCCTAAAGCAGGAGACAGATGAAGAGAAACGGTGAACCGGCAACCTTAGCATAATTAAGACAAGCCTGAGTGCTTGCCGTAGTGCCATTACATTAATCTCACATCAGTGGCACCTGGCTAAAATTTATGAGATATGTAAAAAAGGCCTTTCTGACTGACCTTGATAAGACAGCGTTATTTATCTTATGAGGGAACATGCAGGGATGTTGGATAGGAAGGGGTAGACGAGAAATGAGCTGGGAAGGAGATGGGAAGCCACTGGACTAAGATCTGCTAACATTTGAAATTTTAAAAGGAACATTCCTCGATCTTGATGATGCTCCATAAAGTACAACTGTACAGTAATTGTGTATGGCCTCTATAATCAATCAATACCCGTGTATTTCTAGAATAAAAGGAGAGTTAATGCAGATATAGGGCTCAAATTTTGAGAACAATCAGCCTTTGGGAAATGGAAATTCTACAGAGGCAGATTCTCAGCCAGTGTGTGTCATAGCCACAGTAACTTCCAGGGGAGCTACGACAATTTATACCAGCCGAGGACCTGCCTTTAAGTGACCAAAGTTCTCCTACTCAAAAGGATCAGTTGATTAAAAATGATCTTATATTGGAACAGTAACATTTACAGTGTAAAATTAAAAAAATGATTTCACTTTCATTTCATGAAGTCTTCTCCAGTGTAATTAAATGTCACAGACAATGCAACTTCAGGAGGAGAACTTTTCCCTTCCATCCAAGGATCTGAAAGCACTTTATAAATATTAATAAATAGGGCAAATCCTGGGAGTCCCTGAGCACCTGAAACTCTCAGTAACTTGAGTGATAGGCACAATCAGTTCTCAGGAGTTGGCCCAAGACCTCTATGCACCTCTCATTAGAGAGCAGTATTATCTCCATTTTACAGATGGGAAAACTAAGACATAGCAACATTAAATGACTTGCCCAAAGTCATAGAGGCTGTTTGTGGCAGACCTGGGAATTGATCCAAAGCAGATTTCAAGTTCTGTGTTTTGCCTGCTAGACCATATCTCCCTTCATCTTACAAAACATTACTATGCTCTACAAAAAAATAATTGGGAACAAAACATCAATCTCATGTGCCCTAGCAGAATTGGAACCAATGACACAAACAGAAGCCCTGGAAGCTCTGAGCAGTCCGCGACCAGTTTTGCTGGTATAACTTCTGCCACGTCAGCTATATTGGTCCCAAAGCACACTCTTCACACTGCTGACTGACAAGGCTATGCGGCAAAAGCCTGTTGTAGACACTTGGCCTGAGATGGCCAATGCCTCCTCTGCAGATAGTGCCCTATAAAAACCCTTAAAGAAAACAGCAGCCCAGCCCAGGGCTGCCCGGGGGCGGGGGGGACGGCGGCAAGTGGGGCAATTTGCCCCAGGCCCCGGGTCCCGTGAGAGTTTTTCATGGGCCCTGGAGCAGGGTCCTTCACTTGCTCCGGGGGCCCCAGAACACTCTCGTGGGGCCCAGGCCCCCGGAGCTTCTTCTGCTCCAAGGACCCCCCGCTGCCGAAGCGGGACACACCGCCAAAGTGCCGGGTCTTTGGCAGTAATTCAGCAGTGGGGGGCCCCTGCCGCAGGTCTTCGGGGGACTTTGGCAGCAGGTCCCGGAGCAGAAAGACCCTCCCCCCGCTGCCGAATTACCACTGAAGCGGGGGCCCCCTGCCGCCGAAGACCCCAGGCCCCTTGAATCCTCTGGGCAGCCCTGGCCCAGCCAAGCCTACACTTAACCCCAACTGCTAGCTAGCTAGCTAGATATCAGTGGCACAAAGTGCTGCAATTGAAGAGAATGGAATGATCTGGTTTTCCCAGCACAGAGGCTTGTGTATTGCAGCTGTTTTTTCAGGTGCCTTTTTATTATTAAAATGTTCCTAAGTACGATAAGGCAAAGACCAGCGGACTGGCAGGATTTTCAAAAGAAAAGCTCCCCCTAGTGTCCCCTTTATCACATACATAGCTTTAAAAAAAACCCAACCTTCTGTGTTTACCTTGTGAAATGGCATCAAGAAATAAATGTTACCACAGTTTCTCCAGGCAAATGTGATGAGACATATATTGAGATTTGGTTCTTTCATGCTCTCTCTAGGGCAGTTAGGAATTCATTTAAAATGTATGTATACACACACACACACACTCACTCACTCTATTTGGTGGCATTCCAGACTTGAAATCTGCCTCTCTTTTAGAATCATAAGATAAGTGGACCTCTGGGAGCTAAAAAATGTGTGGACAGTAGTACGTTTTCCCTCTCTCCCTCTCTGTCCACATGTTAACAGATCTTCTGTGTCAATGCAAACAGCAGCCTCCATAAAGTAGTGTTTTAAAAGACAGGCTCCTAAGGCCAAATATTGCAAACATAGTATTCTTTCTTTGGTGGTTAAGCCTTCATATTTCAAGCTGGGCTCTTTAAAGAAAGCCTTACTGACTAGGTGTTCATAAATAATAAACAAGTAAGAAATATAACAAGGTGTAGGAGTTGCTCTTCAGTTTCAGTGTGAAGCGCTTAGGAGATGTTGCACTGTATGCATTTTTTCACTGTGTCATCATATAGAACCATGCTCTACAGCAAATATAATTTCAGGATAGCAAGACCTTTAATTGATAATACCTACACACACAAAAATCTGAGTGCTATACCTCAGGTTTATAGATGTTATTAAATTCCTCTTAGAAACAAACATTTTAAAATGGTGGGCTTTAAAAAAAAAAAAAAAAACAAACCCCTCAAATCACCAATATTTTGTTTCATGATTTTCCCCACAGAAAAAAAAAACAAACCTGTTTGGGGTTACTAACAATCTATTGCTATTAAAATGCCTCCATGCATGTTGGATTGCCTGTTTATATTCCAGAGGCAGGTCTAAGTGCAACAAAGAACTAATTTGTCTGAGGCTCAGATAGAAGTGGAGTAGGGTAAAGGATGTGAGATTTTTAGAATCCTTTAGTAAATCAGGGGCTTGGCAACAGTCACCAGGGAGGCTGCAATATATGCGAGGGCCTTTGCCAAATGTATGCTGTACTACTAGCATTATCCGTTTTTATAATCTAGTATCACTATAGTGAAAGATTTATCAGATCTATCAGTTCCCCTTCTGTTAGGACTCTCTTCTTTCTTACTGTGCTTTTTCCTGTTGGAATTTCAGTGACCTGGGTGATGCTGGTAACCCCCATACCTTAGACATTTCCTCCCATCTCCTATACCTTCCCTACAGTCAACTGACACAGAGATCTTCTGCACATCTAGCTAATCAAAGACCAGGCCTTGACCTGCAGAATGCCACCGAGCTGCCTTTCAACATACAAGCTTGCCTCTCTTCCTCTTCCACACCCCCCAGGAGAGAGCAGTGTCTTTCTGTTTTTATTGTTGATGCTGAAATGCAGATCTTTCATTTTTAAATTAAACTGAAATCAAATGAACATGAAAGAATGTTTTCTGTACAGATCATTTCCATGAAACAACTCTACTCCAATCCAGCAAAGGATAAGAAACAACCCCTTATCCATACATTTTCAAATGCTTAATTGGGGAAAAGTGTCAAGGTTTTCTCTCGCTCTTGTGTGTGTGTAATACACTCTGTGAAAATTAAAAGGGAAGCATAATTTTGAGCCCTGAGGTAGCATTATTCCAGCAGCACAAGCAGAATGCAATATATTTCACTTAACTAACATTTCCAAAATGCATGAGTACACAAATATATTGCAAACACTTTTTAATTTAAAAACAAACACCTCCTTTGGGATCCCAAATCATTATGGGGACAAATGGCAAGCCCTGATGCTTATGTCATGCTTGAATATAAAGGTTTGGTGTGGAAAAATTTTACTAGGACGTGGAAGGAAAATAAGCTGTTCCATAGCTGCTTTTGCAAACTTGGGACAGCAATAACTACCACTGTTGATGCTCCCCACTAATTTAAGGGTTGGGAGGGAGAATGGCATATGAATTTGATAGTTACATATCCTCCATCACCAGCCAACTCCCAACCAACACACACACACACCCCTCTCCAGGAACCTATGCTAAGTGTGTGCAGCCACTGGGGTGGCATCTGGAATCCTGCTTTCCTAACCTCACACAGCAAAGTTCTGCTACAGACCCTAAACAGGAGAGAAGCAATGTTGCCCATAATTGAAATCAGCACAAATTCTATAGTTTTAAGCAAGAGAGACTCCTTATGAACTAAACACTGATATATACTGCTATTAAGTCGGTGGAAGTTTTACCTGAGCAAGCAATGCTGGATTTGATCCTATATTTTTACAAAATTACAATTACAATTACACTTTCAAAAGTACTCAAGCATTGTCAGGACTCTGTTCCCACTGAATTCACTGGTTGACCTTCAATGAGAGCGGAGTTAAGCACACACTGAGTGGTTTTGAAAAGCCCACTCTGAAAGATTAACACAAGAACATAAGAACGGCCATACTGGGTCAGACCTACGGTTCATCTAGCTCAATATCCTGTCTTCTGACAGTGGCCAATGCCAGGTGCTTCCAGGGAATGAACAGTACAGGCAATCATTGAGTGCTCCATCACTTGTTGTCCTCTCCCAAGTTCTGGCAACAGAAGCTAGGAACATCCAGAGAATGGAGTCGCATCCCTGACTATCTTGGCTAATAGCCATTGATGGACCTATCCTCCATGAACTTATTCTTTTTTTAACCCTATTATAATTTTGGCCTTCACAACATCCCCTGGCAAGGAGTTCCACAGGTTGTCTATGCGTTATGTGAAGAAGTTCTTCCTTTTGTTTATTTAAACTTGCTACCTATTAACTTTATTGGGTGTCTCCCTAGTTCCTGTGTTATGAGGAGGAGTAAATAACACTTTCCTATTCACTTTCTCCACACTGTTCACAATTTTATAGACTTCTATCATATCCCCCCTTAGTTGTCTCTTTTCCAAACTGACAAGTCCCAGCCTTTTAATTTCTCCTTATACAGAAGCTGTCCCGTACCCCTAATCATTTTTTATGGTCTTCACTGTACCTTTTCCTATTCAAATATATCTTTTGAGATGGGGTGACCAGAACTGCAATAATCACAATAATCAAGGTGTGATTTATATAGTAGCATTATGATATTTTGCTTTACTATCTATCCCTTTCTTGATGGTTCTTAACAGTCTATTAGCTTTTTGAGTATTATTGCACACCGAGGGGATGTTTTCAGAGATCTAACTACAATGACTCCAAGATCTCTTTCTTGAGTAGTAAAAGCTAATTTAGCACCCATCACCTTATATGTATAGTTGGGATTATGTTTTCCAATGTGTGTTACTTTGCAATTATCAACATTGAATTTCATCTGCATTTTATTGACTAGTCACCCAGTTTTGTGAGATCCCTTTGTAACTCTTTGCAGTCTGCTTTGGACTTCAGTATCTTGAGTAGTTTTGTAGCATCTGCAAATTTTGTCACCTCACTGTGTACTCCTTTTTCCCAGATCATTTAGGAATATGTTGAACAGCATTGCTCCCAGTACAGGTCCTTGGACGACATCACTAAATACCTCTCTCCATTCTGAAAACTGACCATTTATTTCTCCTCTTTGTTTTGCCGTCTTTTAACCAGTTACTGATCCATGAGAGGATCTTCCCTCTTATCCCATGACTGATTATTTTGCTTAAGAGACTTTGCAGAGAGAAAAAATAACCTGCCTTACCAAGTCCTGATTTCATGACTCTGTGAATCCCTCAGAGTTGAGATAATCTGTCACTTAAACCAACATGGCTCCTAATACTGAACTCAATTCTTGTGAGGAAAGTGAAGGGAGGAACTAATTATTACACATTTACCCTAAAGATGCATTTGCAGTTTTTCAATCCATACAACATTCTGACAATGGATTTGGGATCTTAAAGAGTTTTGCAAAAATTTTGTTAAAAAAATAAATCGCAAACAAAAATCCTATCAACTTTTGCAGTCAGAACATCATTATGCAATAGCACCTGGCAAAGCTCAGAGTAGTCCGTTTTCTCCAGGATGGTTCAATAATCCAAATGGAAACTAGCCAACAATTGTAACAGCTGAAAAGCTTTAGCCCCACTTGAAATAGGTTCTAGTAAATGCAAGGTTATGACAGAGTTATGTCATTGTGCTGTATTTGGTTGGTGAAAAAAGCCAGAATTTCTTAAACGTAGGAATGAGGAAGTATTTAGAGATGAGATCAATATCATGCAGACCAAACAAGCTGTCGCTGTGCCCCAACAGTTGGCATTTTAATGGTCCTTACTCCTATGGCATTGATGATTTTTCATGTTTCACTACTATCTCTGATTAATATCTCTAATTTTAATGTCAAGAGAGGTTTAGTGATTTTTCCTGGTTTTTAGCCACATTAAAATCAATGGCAAAACTTCAAATGAGTTCAGTGGTGCCAGTACTGGAATCTCATAGCAAAAGGAAATTGCATTCTTATCTCATTCAAACAGATCCTAATTCATGCTATCAGATACTGCTCCCTCCATCTCTCTGACAATTACAACCTTTTACTGCATGTGGTGGCTATGCTGAAGACAGTAATAACAGCAAGGACAACACAATGAATTACATGACAGGCAAATCAAGCTGTATGTTTTAATTTTATACAGTCTGTCCTTGTGCTGATTGCATCATTTTCATTTAATCACATTCAGCTGGGGTATGGTCTACCAGTATCTTCCTTGTATAGGTGCGTCCCTAAGAACAGTCCACATCCAAATTCTCTCTAGTTCTTTGGCACTCCTTTTTTAGAAGTCCTCCTATTGACCGTTTAATTTTTGAGACTGAAGGCTGAGAAGCAGCAAATGGAAACATTATAGGTGCCGTGAAAACTGTATCAAAGAAAGACACTGTGAATAGCAAATTACCACAAAGGGGAACTATTTAAGAGTTTATCAAAGTTGCTACTCAACTTTCTTTAATCAACAAGTTACGATAAGACTTAGTCCTTCTCATGGGAAAGGTTCCATCAGACTTTCAGATTTAAATAACCTTGTTTATAGCTCCTTTTTTATCATTGCACAAAGACTCCTATTTTCTTTCTTGCCCTCCATCTCTCTTTATTGGTGCTGTTTACTCCCAAGTCTGTTTCTGAACTCTGTCTAATTAGCTCTTGATAGATCTGCTGCCCTGTTTCCACAAACATTTAATTCTGCCGTCAGTCTCATTTATATTACAGCATGTTACATTGTCTTTTACTAGCCTAATTTTGTTTGAGTGAATGTAAATCCCATTAAACAGTCACTATGCACCTATTAGACTGTGGAATATAAACTCAAAAACCCTCCTTATTTACAAGGGTGAACATAAGTCCCAATTCATAAAAGATTTCTGAGGAACTGCAATTTGTGGTTTCTGCCAAACTATATGAAATTCTTACAGATTGCAAAACTCTTACCGTGGAAGTTTCTTGAAGGTAGTATTGTTGCATTGTCCAGAACTCGATGTGTTGCACAACCCAGCACAACGTTTTTCTCATTCTAATGAGGCCGGAGGGAGTGGTCATTAATTAGAACAATGATTTAAACTTGGCATTCTGAGTATTCTACATTTTGTACATTGTGTTAGTTCACTTTGCAAGGAGAGTTTAGTGTTCCAATTTTTTAAATCAACTTTGGGGGAAAAATTGCATTTTTCTCCTAACTTAAACCATCAACCACAACACTATGAAAAAATCAAAATTCTGCATGTAACTCATGGAGGTGGGCAATAGGGGCTTGGAGTTTCACCTGAAATGAACTTTTTCTCAAAACTAAATCCTTCATAGCCATGTCTCTCAATAATTAAGCTGGCTGCCCATCAACTCTAGCTGAGTGATTGCTGGCTGAGAAGACGCTGCCTAATCTATAAACACAGGGCACCCTTCAGAATATTCTATGCAGAACTAACCAGAAATGGCCATCAGTATATTTTCCTTCACAGCAAAGCAGTCTGGGACTATGCCTTGTATTATAGTGTAATGTTCTCTCTTCCTCAGTTTGTAACAACCATACAACTCTCTGGATGTGAGCCAGATCCTCAGCTGGTGTAAATCAGCGTGGCTCAATTCACTTTACCAGAGCAACACCAATTTGCATCAGCTAATGATCTGCCCCTGCATGGACATGCACTAACTCCAGTGTCCACATGAACATAGTGGCATGATCTTAACTTGAGGAGAAGTGGCCTCACTGAGTGGCACTGCTGCCTGCCAGAACTAAAGCGTCCAAGTCAATACTTATGGGAAGTTTGAGCAACACTCAGACAAAGTGCGCATGCTTAAAAAATTCATTCGGGTCCGAGAGATATTACCGTTTTCAGCAGCGTTGTCCTATTTCAAGCAAAGATAATATTATTGAAACTAGCCTCAATAAAGCCACAGTGCTTTTCCAGTGTGTCCACTGTGCTCTAAAGGGTTTGTAAAACACTGGGACTTTCAAAGAGGCCTACAGTAGTTAGATGTCCCACTCCCATTCACTTAGCCCCTTAACCCGCTGTGACAATAAAAGCTTGAGAGATGGGGGTTCCCAGGGTCCCCCATGCCATTAGAGTTATCCAGAAGGATGCTGTGAATTGAAACAATATTAATAATGACAAATATATGGAAATGCAAGTGCATCTATTTGTTAACAGGTTTCTCTATTACTTGAATGTAAACACGAATAACATCCAGGTAATGAAATCTCATGGCTTATGTTCTTTTATGTGGTTAAAAGATTAACTCTGGGCATTAGAAATAATCCAACAAGCTCAAGTGAATCTTCTGAGTCAGCATTCACCTATATTTATAATATATTGCTTAATTCTGGGGTAGTTACTGTGTAATTGGCAAAGTCCAAAACACAAAGGCAGAACACACCTAGGGGTGCATGGAATGAACACATACTTATATGGCAGGCTGCTAAATTCTTTGCTACTTATGTTTCCACTTTGGATAATGGATTTGTGATGGAATACATCCCTGTATTCACACCCTACACAGTACTGTAATAATTTTTGTACACAGTAAGCCTTGTGGGTCATTTGAAAACAAATAACTTGCTGGTCAATAATATCCTGGTAGAATGTAGGTAGCAACATTATATGTAAAGTTATGAATTCCCCACAATGATGTTGGTAGCACATGTTCAAACCCACATAGCCCCAATTAGGCAGAACTCATCAAGCAGGTCTTAAACAAAGGAATGTGTGTTTACTGCAGTTTATATATGAGTTGTAAACAGGATCCACAGACAGCAATAGGGGGAAGACAGGAGACAAGGAAAATCTGCATTTCAGGAAACAGAGGTTAGAAGAAACAGCATGAAATTTCTTTTAGCACCTGACACCATGTCACCCTCTTTACTGTTTGAATGAACGTTAACTAGGGGTAACCCTCAGGAAAAGGGTAACTGAACTATAAAAGTGAGGGGCAAAACCACCCCAAATTCTTTCTCCCTATTCATAGCTCTCCTTTTCACCTAAGACAACACAAGAAACAGGCATTGGACTTTGGGAGCATATCCTGCCCTGAGAGTTTGGTCAGCAATGTACTGAAAACATGTGGTTAGGGACTTTACTTTGAACCAAGTTTAGTCGGTTAAGTTTAGAAAGTGTTTTATCTTTTTCTTGTAACCCTTCCCGACTTTAATGCCTCATTACTTGCACTCACTTCAAATCTCTCTCTCTTTGTAGTTAAATAAACTGCATGGTGAAGCACCCCAAGGTGCAGGGCAAGTGGTGACACAGTGCCTCACTGCTCTGGATTGCACCCTGCAATGTCATAGGTTTCATATGAGGTTCTCTCTCACAGATGGACTTCTCTGTTCATCATTTTTACACTGTATATACACATGGCTGGGGGGAAGAGGGGAGAGAAGGAAAAATGTTACAAATTCACCTATAAGATTCACAAATATGAACTTCCCACTGGTTGTGGTGTTTTTTTCCTATTAGTCACTTAGACACCAATTTAGAAAAGGAGGTATTAAGCATATGCATATTATTAAACATGTAACTAGATCACACTGAATTCAGTGGGACTACACGTGTGCTTAACCCACTCTGCCGGACTGGGGCCTTAACCGTAAGAGATGAGAAATTAGGAATGAGAGGCATATCAATTTCAATCTCCATGCTATCTCATTCCTAATGTTCAGACATGCTGTTGATTCCCATTAATTTGGTAGTTATAGATGATCAAGTCTGTTGTGATTACACAGTCGATGGAATGTACTTTATTGTACTATAATGCTATGAAGTTTTTAAAAGACAATTTGACACAGACAGCCTTCAGGAATGTATCCACTTTAACAAGGGAAGTTGGTCATTCAGAGAACATAAGAAACAGAGTGAGAGAAACATATTTTGGAGCCTCTACAGAACATCCAATTATTCTCTAGAGGAAAATTTTAAGAAGTTGCTTTTACTACTGTTACACATGTAGTTTCCTGCAAGTATAATGAGAGGCAAATGGAAACACTACTGCACTTTATGGTCTAACTCAGTGGTCCCCAAACTGTGGGGCCCAGAGGAACTTTCAGGGGGATGCAGCAGGGCCAGGCCAGCCCCCACAGTGAGCTGGGAAGGAGCACCACCCATCCCTGCTCTGCCCCGACCCTCCAGCCGCATTCCTGGCCCTGCTCCCAGCTGCGGACACAGCCTTAGCTGCTGGCCCGGTTGTGGCCCCAGTCTCATCCCCTACTTTGGCCTTTGGCTCCTGGCCTGACTGCGGGTCTGGCACCCCAGCCTGGGCCCTGATCGCAACCCTGCTCCCAGCTCTGGCCCTAATTCCTATCCATGGCCCTGGCCCTGGCCCTGGCCCCCAACTGCGACTTTGCAGGGGCAAGTGGGGACGCAACGTAAAAGTTTGGGGACTACTGGGCTGACTGGTATTTGTAGAGCCCAGATATAAGTTTTCAAGACTCAATAAAGGGTCTAACCTTGCACTTCTTATGCACATGTGTGTTCCACTGAAGCAATTGCTTCAGGATAGAGCTTTAATAAAGCAGATAATTTAAAAACAAGTGGAATTTTCAAAAACCCTGCGGAGACCGTCAATCTATGCTCCCACTGCACTCAAAGGACATTTTACCATTAATTTCATTGAGAGCTGTAATAACTTTTCCTACTCAGATCTGAACCTTAGAGTTCAGAACATGAGAAGGAAAGTTATGACATGGTGTGCAGCGTATGGGAAAGATAAGAATCCAAAAGCCAGTAAGATTATAAAAAAAATTTTCTCTGCTAGCTGCTTGTAAGCAGCAAGAGAAAGGGTTTTGTTTTAAACCTACAGCCAGAGAATTTTTTTTTCTTTGCTCCGTCTAGCTGTGCATAGGGAGGGCTATTAGGTTTAACAACGGTCGTTTGTTAAACAAAGCAGCCTTAAAGTGGTCAACAATGTACTCCAGCCAGAACACATTTGTAAATGAAAGAAAACAACAAGAAGAAGAGGCAGCCCACAAAAGAAAACAACAAGAAGAGGTAGCCCACAAATTTGAAAAAAGGACAGAAAAAGTAAAAGGTTTATCTCTGCAGTTTAGATGGTCAACAGTACAGGGTCTTTTAGCTTATAGAAAATGGATAAACAGCCTTATCCAGAAAAAATACAATTTAAACTATTTCCAGAAGACTACACATTTGCAAATACAGAAAAGCAATATAAAAGCCTATATTGTCTTTCTACCTTTGTACTCACAACTTGGAGACAGAAGATTAGAGAGCCTGGAGATTCCGGTGGTCACTCTCAGAGCCCAGAAAGAGAACAGACCAAGAACAAAGGACTCACACCCAAACTTCCCTCCACCCAGATTTGAAAAAGTCTTGTTTCCTGATTGGTCCTCTGGTTAGGTGTTGTTTGTTAACCCTTTCCAGGTGAAAGAGACATTAACCCTTAGCTATCTGTTTATGACAGGAGCAGAGCTGGGTCTGTGCTTCTGAAAATAACAACATCCATTGTGTATTGTCATGCAAAGTATGTCATATACAGAAGTCCCAAAGCATTCTTTCTCCATGTCTTCCCCACCCCTCATCCTCTTCCCTGATATTTAGTCAGATTCCTACCATTTGAGGTTGAACTATCATGAGAACGGCACCAATACTTGGGTAGCCTGAACCTCTAGCCCTGATTCAGGACTGAAGCTGAACCCAAGTGCCACTTCTTCAGCCTACTTCTCTTTACCATCAACCTAAAAGAGACAGATTTAAACAGTTTGTGACAAAACCAAATCCTTTAAAAATTGCATTAGTTTCAGGATCCATGTAACTAGGTTTGTGTCACCTATTTAGAACTTGATCCAACACACTCTTTACAGGTAAAGTGCACAGCAGAAGCACTGGACGTTTTACCTGCATAAGGATTCTAGGATCGAGCAAACAAAATCCTTGTATAGTAAAGGATACTGAGGGTGCAGGGAGTCCTCTCCCCTCTGCTTTCAATGCATGTAAGTATCCTTCCATCTACTACCTTATGACTTGCCATAGGATCTGAGATTGTCTGGATCTGACCTGCCAAGCATCTTAAGATACTGTGAAATGACATGAAACGAGAACTAGACCACTAAGAGCTTCCACAGCTTCACCTCTCCCTGACTTGATATTTACTGAAAATTTATCTAGCATCCATCCACAAAGATTATAAAAAATACTTTTTATAAGGAACTTCCTTTCTCTCCCACAATAAGATTCATGAAAAGTCTTATTCCATGATACAGTACAACTCACTGAGAGGTAGCTTTACATGAAAATTAAAATTCTCCAAATGGCTTTTTTCTTGCATGATAAACGTGAAAGCCATGCCCTTCCTAAGACTTCTTAGGCCAAGCACAGGACATTTTTTAAAGGCTTTCTTCACAACTGTGTGTAGCAAAGCCAGTAAAGCTCTGATAGAACAATAAAAAAAAAATCATGGATCTTGTATTTCCTACATTTTGCAAAAATAAAACAGATGTATTTTATTAGGATCATATTTTAAAACAAAAAGTTTCTGATGTGGGAAACGTATGGCCTTTTACTTTCCTTCTCAGACATTTTACAGGCTACACGTACTCTACAAAAAGTTTTTTTTTTTGAACACGTATGTAGTTCCTCCTCCATCCATCCTTATACTTTTTGTCCTTGGACTACAGATAATTTACGTTGTCACTATTTACTGCCACTCTACTATATATCATCACTTCTTCTGCTGTGAATATCCTATGTGGTTTTGAAGGGTTAGAAATGCCTCTTTCAAACTAAGCACTCTTCTTGTGATCTGTACTGACTTCCCATTTTTAGGGAATCAGTGTTCATGCAGATGCAAAGCAGAGGACATTGCAAGGAGAGAACCACATTTTGTAATCCATATACTTGCATATCACAAGTAGAAAAACTGTTGGGTTACACTCAGCAGAGGCAGAAAAGAGAGGTCAGGGAGCAAATAGCCATGAGAGAATGGAGATATTAAGTCTTAGAAACTCTTATGGTCAGTCCTATGCAGATTCATTTTCATGTGCCTCAGGGCCAATGCAAAGCCATGTGTGAGACCTTCCCTCAGTTACCCAGTGAACAGGGTCACATGTGAGAGTATTAGTTAGATGGTCCTATGAAGCGGCAGCATGGAGGGAACCAGCTGTCCAAGGTTTATGCACCATCTGTGCCTAAAAAATACTGCCAGTTTTGTTGGCAGAGCATAAAAAGCGTGTCCCTTAAATCGAGCTATAAATCACAAGCAGGTCTTGTGTGTTGTCAGTTAAAATATTGAATGTCCTAGATGCTTCATTGACTTCTAGCCTCTTGAATATGACATTTGAGGGTACCACCACAGAGGTTATCTATTAGCTACAAGTTTCTAGCATCAGAACAATCCTAATGTACCACAAGTGACATGGCTAAAATCCACAACAAGCCAGTAGAACATAAAACTGTCCCATTTGATAATTGGTCTGATTGGTTAGAAAAGAACCCTTGGAAAGGCAACATAGGCAGACCAAAATATTGTAGACCAATTATAGTTTTATAACTCTATGGAGAATGGGTTGTGTTTGTTCTGTTTTTCTGGTTATAGTCATTGTCAAGGACACCTGAGTGATGGTATGGCATTATATACTCTCATAACCATGGCATTCTGGAGGGTCTGGCTTTAAGCATCAGGTTTGGAACCATAAGATTAAATCCTGGCTGATTTGACTCAGCTCCTGCATCCTTTAGAAGTAAATAAATTGCATTTCATGCACTTCACTCTGTGTGTATATATCTTTCTGGTGAAACTTCAAAATCTCAAATCCATTCAGCTCCACAAATGCATATTAAAGAACTTATGGAAAAATTTCTAAGAGCAAGGAGTTGTCCCAATCATATTTGCTATACTTACCCTTCCCCTCAGTATTGGGTTGTGTCACTTGGTTGCTGTCCTCTACCCTAGTCGTTCTTTTTAAGTACTTCCTTTGCAATGTGGTATAATGATCGTAATGGATGTGAAGATCCTTCAGAATGAAACAGTACAGATATACATACATTTAAAATGTATGTCTGTAGTGGGGTTGGATTCATTTGTTGCTAGTTGTCAGTATGAATGTTTTGCATGAGAAAAAAAATGAAACTGATGTACAATTCCTGAAAGACTACAAAGTCTTAGACTTACAGAACCTGAGGCACAAGATAACAGTTGTAAACAACAGGCCTTATCTACTCATCATCATATCTTGTCGCTCCCCAACCACTGCCAAGACCTGGTATTGTCACTTATCTTGACTAGTTCTATGGGAGTATAGGATGTTGACAGGAGGCACTGCATCTGGCAGTGTGTAAGTGTTTGCCTGGGCTTGCCATATTGGGGTCATTTGTCAGCTTCCACTTTGTGATACTGTCACCAGTCTTTGCCACTCCACCTCTTCGACGATTTAGAGTACACCAGTGTTTTTGTTCAAGGTCACTGCCTAGAAGGAGTTGTTCTGAAAGAATCAGGTTCTTCAAGATCATCAACATGTCCCACATAAGCAGCCAACAGAATAAACAAACACAGCCCCTCAAAGTTTGCTGGTTTTGAAACCATCTTCCAAGTGCTGATTTAGGTTTGCAACTTGGCCACAGCATAAATGTCCTGGGTGGAAACCAGCGTGGTCATCAGTCAGCTGTCCTTGTGGTACTGGTGCTTCTTTACCCATTATCATGTGCTCATATAGCTTGTAGATTGAGCAGAGTAAGGACATTGGTCAGTAACTCTTTGCAGTGTTATCATCTTTATGTGGTTTGAGGAATGCTACCATCTTTAGCCTGTCTCCACAGCCTGGGTATCTGTGTTGTCTCCTGCAAAAGTTAACGAAGTCAAGCAGTCACTTGTGTACTCTTCTCTCAAACGGTAGTAATAGTTCATTAGATATACCATTAAGTCCAGTTGCCTTTTCACACTTCAGTGTTTTCAGGACTACTGTCAGCTTCTCAGCGTTGAGGAGCTCATTGTGGACTTGGTTGTCTGAGAAGCAAGCAAAGTTCCTGCTTCATGTTTTTTTGTTCTGCACTTTGCTCTGTGGGCTGGTTTACCATTCAGGATGAGTTAGTGTGCAACTTGGTTGGGAGACACTGTGGTGATGTGCTTTGATTGTTGTTTATTGGGAGTCAGCCTGCAATGGTATTTTTTTGCTAGCATGGCACAGGTTTTGTTGTTTTAATCAGCTCCTTCCAGCAGCTGCACCACTCCTTTCCGATCTCTCTCTTAAGCATTTTCCCCAAAGTCAATGCTTTCTTCACCTAGCAGATCCAGATCAAACTGTCCTGAATAACTTATATACTGTTTGTTCATCTCTGTTGAAAGCCCAGGCACATAAAGTGTCCAACATCCCATAGGTATATTCTTTTGGGCAGTTTTCCATACCAGGGAGACAAATTCTCCTTACTGCTTATGCCTCAAAGCACTATTGCAGATGGACTCTTCCAATTCAAAGGTAAAGCCTTGCCAGTCAGCCTTTCTGGAGCTGAATCTTAACAAATACTTTGTTTTCCTGAGTTGAACTGCAGCCTCTGACACTTTAACTATTTTGCAATCTTGGGATCACTGACATAACCTCCCTTCTGAAGTTGCCCACATATTCAAAGGATAGGCTGAGATTGTTCCCCTCATTCTACTGTGTACTGCAGAAGGTACAGTTGCTTTGAAGCCCTAGAGCAAAATCAAGTTGCTGTTGCCACCCTTTTCTTGATTTCTTCCCTATTGTTGTCATTGTTGTATGTCCCCAGAAGATGTGATTGTTGAAGTTGCCTATGACAAGACGTAGTTTTTCTGGCAGGGAAAAATCAGTTGACCATGTAAACTGTTCACCTGGTGGCTCCTAAACAGAAACTATGTGATTGAGTTCAATCATAATAAGAACTTCAGAGTCAGACACATTAGACAACTAAATGATCACAGTTGCTATTTTGTACTTGCAGTTGAGCGTGCTAATGTATAGGTTAAAAATCAGAGAACAAAAAATAGAACTTAAACATTGAGATATTTAATAGCTAACCTCTTCCCTACAACTGAATGGCACCAAACACAGGGGACAGAATGAATGTTCACCAATGAAAACAAATGAAAAAGCCATTGAAAAGGTCAAAGTTTAGCACTGTGAATCACACCTTTCCTTGTCAAAATGTGTTCTGTAAAATACCCAGATATTGATTCCACATATCATTTGTCTCATCTGCAGGCACAAGAAATGAAGAAAAACAGAGCTTTTCCTGAAATCCTTACTCGGGCGTGACTCCAATTAGCATAATTCTGTTCTAAAATAGCACTGTGATCTCATGGTCCTCTTTAAATTGGAAATCAACAAAATACAGCTCAAAAAGTAACTGTGATCTTAAATAAGGCTTACTCCCAAAAGAAACGAATCAAATATTTAGATACATTTGGCAACAGTTTTCTGGGCCTCCTATTCCCTTGCATTCCCAGCTGAAGAACTGATTGGATTCAGAGAAAGGCATTTTATTCCTGGAATATTTAAGACTAAATAGACCTACATAGACATTGTAAGTTAATGCAAGGCACTAGGAGGTAATTTTTTTTGTGCTGTGAGATTGTAAACTCATGAACATGTGCTACCTGTGAAGAGTTCAAGCATCTGTAATGGGAATCAAGTATCAGAGGGGTAGCTGTGTTAGTCTGGATCTGTAAAAAGTGACAAAGAGTCCTGTGGTACCTTATAGACTAACAGACATATGGGAGCATAAGTTTTCGTTGGTAAATACCCACTTCGTCAGACTCGCAAAAGCTTATGCTCCAATACATCTGTTAGTCTATAAGGTACCACAGGACTCTTGGTCGTAATGGGAATGAAGACATTTATATCATAAGATAAACCAACTAGGGCATTTATAATACTTCAAAAATCAGTCTTAGTGTTTTATACATATTTTGATCATATATTCAGGTATACACATACATGTAACAATGACCAAGGCAGAGTTGTCTAAGGGGCGGAGGAGATTAAAACCAGCCCCTCTGGCTTGCAAAGCATGAACCTCTGCTGCATGAACGAAGGGAAAGGTCCATTAGTTTGCAGGTTGAAGTATAATCAAACTTCATTAGAGGTGCTCTCTGGGGTGCAGGGGCCCAACCACACAGAACTCATTGCAGGATCAGGAGCTTCAGTTTGTTGCTTTTGGAGAAAATCATTGAGGTTTCTTCCCCCACCCATGTGTGTTTATTTGACCAACAAATGTTGACAAAAACCGCCCGGGGTCCAGAGCTCATGCAAAGTTCCAGATGGATACGTTCATGAGTCAAATATCACTGTTTTAACCACCAAAACAGTAATATTCTCTATGGCATGTAAGGTCTGACATGTTGGTAAAAAAAATCTCCGCTTGCATTTCATAATCATCTTCGCATTCAGCTTTAGATTTGATTACAGACAAGTCTGAATACAAATTTGCCACGATGTTCATTTCACAAATAAGAGGAAAAATTCTCAAGTGCATCTGTATTCAATGGCTGAATAAAAAATGCAACATTAAAATGAACTGATGATTTTTGAAATTATGATCTACTTCATAAAAAAAGGGGAGGGAGGATCATTCTCAGATATCTGATCAATTTCAAATTCACTGTCTGCTCCTATAGTCTTTTTGCACAAAATAGCACTTTAAAACCTGTATGAAACTTTTCCATCAAAATAAATACATTTGATGGTTTAAGTGATCTAACTTGTCAGAGTTTTTTTGTTGTTTTTTTTAAAGTCATTTCTAAGCCACAATGAAATAAAAGAAACAAGGAAAAAGTGACAGAAAAAGAGCTGGATGTCAGGGACTTAAGAATGACGGTAGAAAATTTTACAAGTGTCTTGTCCTGTGAAGATTTCTTATTAAAAAGAAAAGCTAGTGGAAATTCAAAGAGTGGGAAAAGAAGAGGAGCAGAAGAAGAGATCTATGAACTCTCATTGGAAGGATCTTGGCTTTTTCTCCATTTCCTTTTAGGTTTCTGAATTTGTACCTATTCATAGCACACTCAGAACGGGTTGCAGGACAAGCTGGTGATTTGCTGAATGTGCATTTTACATCTACCTGCCTGGGAGAATTTTCTGCTGGCTTCATGTTTTCTCATGTATTTAATTCTTATTTCTGTGCCTGGGGGGGTAATATGTTATGAGTCAAGAAAATCTGCAGAAAAACAGGATCATGGGTGGGTACACAGGGTATTAGCAATGTGATTATAAGATAGCTGGTTATAACTCATTCTAAATAATTAATATTGCAATGCTATTTGTGGTAGTCCCTAAATAGTCCCCATGCTAAGTATAAGGAATGCTGCGGAAATGTAATCTATTGGCAAAGGCAAAATCACAAAGATTTTAATTGTGAATTAAATGTCATTGAGGGCTCTGAATGGTGTTGAGAGCTGGCTTTGTGAATGCCAGCTGGAAGAAACTGGTTCTGCATGGAGTAAAACATTTTCAAATGCTTATCACAAATGTATCTTACATTTTCTGATTTCTCTTGTGTAGCCGAGCTAAGAGGAAGAAAAGATGATGTATTGATATTTGACTTTTCCAATCCTGAAGCGGAAGCTGCAGTATTGATCCGATACAAGTTCTGATCACTTTGGAAAGAAATGCACATAAATACGACTTTGGTAAAGCTGTGACGTTTTTGGATGAAAAAACTATGCCCCAACAGCAGTAGGAAAAGAAGAAACAAGTATGTTCTATCAAAGAAAGAAGTTAAAGAAGCAAGGTACCCACTGTTAATGCCAAGAGCAATTAGCCCTTAGAATAAGCAAGTAATCGTGATTTTCCATCATTTGAAGTCGTTAATTAAAATAGATTGAATGTCCTTCTGAAATATATGCCCTAGTTCAATCACAAGTTTTGGGCTCCATGTGAGAATCACTGGATGAAATTCAGTGCAGAGAACCAGACTGTATAGTAACAACAATCTCCTTCTGGTGTTACAGTTCATCAATATCAATTATTTCTAACAAAATATTTTATGAAGATCTGCTTCACCCACATGTGCCACTATCCAAGATGCTCAAAAAGTAGATCAGAAGATGCTAAACATTTGCCTTCAATAATGTCAGGTCTAGTTCAATATTTCAAAAACCCAGAGTGATTTTATAAAGGTCCACACTCAAATAGCCAAAACAAATTCCCTGTTCAGGGAAAGGTTCACTTCACAAAGCAAGGAAGGAGGAGCTACAGTGTTTACCCATTGGCGGAACTGTCCATTTTTGTAAGGGAAGATTTTTCAAAAGCATAAAGAGTGGGTATGCTCCCAACTGCCACTGACTTTCACATCTAATTCCCATGTGTGTCTCCCTATAACTACTTTGGATGTCAAATATTTCGAGTTAATTTTTTTTGAGGAGTGTCTATTTTTCTTGCATTCATTACTAACACTGAAGTATTTCAGGTGATCTGAGAAAAATAAACAGTTCCCCAAGAAAGAAAAATGTAGACTTTTTTTTTACCCATAGTTCAAATTCAGATCTGGTAACAGTCCTACAATCAGTATTTCAGCTGCAGTCAGGTAAAAACCCCTCTATATAACTGTGGCACACATTAACTTATTAATTGCACAGCACTTATCAGAGATCCCAGTGAGCCTCATTATTCCAAGCTACATGAAACAATGGCTGATACACAGCGGTAATGGTATCATGCTATTCAGAGATAACATCCCCAATAATAATCAGCATGTAACCACTGTACTAAGCTACAAGGATGAACAGTGGGCCCTTGAAATCTTAGACTCCAGGTACTAATGAGGGATAGTTGACAGAAGAAACTTCTGTTGTTTGAAGAGATCAGTGAATCTTTGGATTTTCAAGCCCCCTTCCTACAAACTATTCTATTCTCCCAGTTCAGCTCAGTTTATTTACAATAATTTCTCATCCCCACAACATAATGTGGTTGTTTTTAGCGTTTTAACTACAGTGTGTCCTAGATTTGATCAGCTGGAGCTGGCATTCACATCTGATGTACAGAAAATAACAGCTCTTCTCCTAGGCATGCACACACATGCATCTTCTACCTGAACAGCTGAAGGCAAGTTAAGGGAAGTCATTACATCAGCAAATTAGTTCACCCAAGAAGTAGCCTCAAACCATAGGTTAATTTGAACTGTTCAAATATAATTACTTTAAAAAGGAAAGGATTCATTACTTTTCTAATGTTTGCTGGTCTAGTGCACCATTGTTGGAGAGACTGTCAATAAACAAATCACACCTAACACTGTGCCTTTCTGCTGAACAGATCTGCTGAGAATATCTCCTTGCATAATGCTTTGCTTCAATTCTCTGTGGCATAGATACAGAAGTCT
Source organism: Gopherus flavomarginatus (assembly GCF_025201925.1). Classification (NCBI taxonomy): domain Eukaryota; kingdom Metazoa; phylum Chordata; order Testudines; family Testudinidae; genus Gopherus; species Gopherus flavomarginatus. The sequence continues at coordinate 15,480,216 of NC_066626.1, read as the reverse complement.
CTCTCTCCTCAAATGCTGGCTCCTTCCCAGTCACATTATAACCTAAAAAGGGGTGGAAGAACTAACATGCAGAACTTTTCCTGTGAGTTTCTCTTCCACGCGGCAACTCCAAGTAAACAAAGTAAGAGTTCTGAAACGTCTGCCTAAACTTTCAAAAATGGCTAATGGCGTTGGGTGCCCAATTGACAAGTTATAGGGAACTGATTTTCAGAAAGTGATGGTAGTAATGGCAGAAGGAGGCATGAAACACTAGACAGGTCTTTCACCAAGAATGGTGGGTTGGAAAGAGTCTGGGAAAGGGAGATGCTGTTGGGAGGATGGCAGGGAGATTGATGGGATCAAGTGAGGGGTGTTGTCCCGGTTCAGAAGAGTTGGTTGACCACACTAAGCAGTGTTGAACAGCGAGCCAATGGAAAGACTCCTTTGCATATGTTGAAGGCTAAAGAACAAAAATGCAAATCTCCAACACAGAGCAGCTGAGGCTAAAGAGAGGGGCATTTAGTCTATGGATAGATTTAGTTACGAATCTTAACATCAGTGCACCTATTAGAAACATTTTAGCAGGTCTTTGCAGTTTATCTGTGAGTATAAATGCTCAGTTACAAAAATATTTTGAGTAAACGTTTATTTCATCCCAATTAAAGCACTCACTATTACCAGAGCTCACATATTAGGTTGAGCCAAATTCTGCTCCCAAATGCACGAGCAAAAGCATCCGTTTGACCTGTGGAATGGCTCTAAACTTGAGGGCAAATTTTAGCCCTTCTAGACCACAATTCCGTGGAAGTGGAAGTGTCCACAAAAACCCCAGTGAAGTCACGAGCAGGAATAGTGTAGCTCTTAGCACAGGATCAAGACACTAATTCGTTAAATGTAGAAACACAGAGGCCAGAGCTAATAGGGTTTTTCTATCATTAAAAATTCCTTGGCATCATGGAAACGTCTTTTCCAGCTATTTTAACACTGGTGAGCAAGCACATTGGCCCGCGGAAAACTTAACAGCCATTTGTCCTGGCTCTTCGAACACAGAAGTGCCTAAAACCAGGGGAAAATCACCACTGAAGCAGCAGGAATTGCCAAGAGGTACTAGCCCAGGCGCCAACACAGAGCTGCTGAAATGAAAAGCAATGTTCACAAATAGATCGCTGTCTCGTGATCGGAGCATGATTTGTGATTTGATGTGTGAAGTGAGCCAGGGGCCTGAGAGAAAGCAAACCACTAGACTGTCTAAATTATATATGCATGTAATAATAAATTAATAATAATAGATTATATGACTGGGGGAAGAAAGCAGAGGGGGATAAGAGGGAAAAGGAGTATGAATTGAATCCCCAAACAACCCTGTTACATATAATAGTTTAGCGTATTCTTTTAAAAAGGAAAATAGAGACCGAGTGATGAAATGTTTTCACAAAAAATAAAATCTATCCAACAAACAGGTTGGATACAAACAGTCTGATACCCTTACCATATGGCGCATCTCTTATTGCCTTTGCCATGGATTAAATTACTTGCACACCAAATAAGGTACTATTCAGAGTGGGTGAAGGTATCAGAATCTGGCCTTCTTGATTTAGAATTACTAAACTTCTGTGACACCCCAAATCAATCCACATTTTTCTGCTCTTTTGTTTTCTCTGACACCAGCAAAGCTAAATGGAATGTTGACTTCGGAGATGCTTTCTCCCACAGCTTGTCCACCTGGGTTTCACACCTTGCCAGGGTATGAAACAAAGGAAGTAAGGAGCTAACGAGCAAACGTGAGTTTATTATGGCAGGGCAGAGAACAGAGGGGAAAAATCAAACTGGTATGGTGTGACTATGTCCCAACATAACATGGTTAACATCAGTTTTGTTCAAGCCACACACGGACTGGTTTCGGAGATAGGTTTTTAAAGGCAAGCATCAATCATTTTTTAATTGAGTCAGTTTTATTTTTTGACTCTGCACTTCACATTTTCTTGGACACACACTTTATAGGACTGAACAATAAGAAAATGCGGCCTCTGAGGGAATGGGTAACATTCCATATATTCATAATATGTAACCCTTCATTTTCTCTAGTAAGAGCCAGTAGCCCAAGAGTAATCAAAACAAATACCCCACACCCCTTAGCCCCTGTGACAGTGGCCCTTCCTTATGTTTCAGTCTGCAAGCTAGAAATTATAAGTTCCTGAACCTGCTATACAGGATAGGTAACGTTAGTTGTGAAAGGCAAAATACATCTGCATATGAATTGATATTCTCAAATTAAATAGCTCTGATTTTGATAGCTAGTAAACAAATTTATAATCATTCAGATGCTAAAATATGTGCCTCTCGCCCTTGGATGAATAAACATGAAATCTGTGCCTGTTGACAAGTACTTATACATTCATATCTTTAGCTGGAATACTGACAAATAGTTTAACTTGTTTTTTAAACAGACAAGAACTCCTTCAATGAATCTATGCTATTGTTATAGTAACACTGGCTCTGAAGAGTGACTAGCACATGAAACTGTTGCATATGTTTCCACTGGTATTCTTATAAAAGCCATTCCCAAGTGAAAAGCTAAAACCTTCTCTTGTACAGTCAAACATTTGCCATTGGCGTTAATAAAGCTCACAAATCACAACTTTTAAATAAAGTAAAACACTACCATGCATTCTCAAGTCAGGAGCTTGAGTGAGCTCTGGTCATATTGAGTGGTTTAATTCTGATGCAATAAAAAACGCTTACTCAAAATATTATTCATAATTGAGAGTTAATGCTTCAAGGTAAACTGCAAAGAACTGCTAAAATGTTTTTATTAGGTTGTGTTGATGTTAAGATTCCTAGTAATATACATCCATAGACTAAACGTTCCTTCCTTTTTGATCAGCCTCCGCTGTTCTGTGCTGGATATTTCTCCTTTTGTTCTTCAGCTTTCAGCATATGGCTGCCCTATGCTCCCATCAGTTAAAGGGACCCACGAGGGATCAAAGGAGAAGAAATTAGGGCATACAGTGCCCTAAGACTGTAAAAAGTTGGGAGAAGAGAGTACTTGGCCATCACCCCTTTTTTTCCCCCCCAAGTCTGTGGGTGCCTTTATTCAAAATACTCGGGGTTCTGAGGTTTGAGACGGAAGGAACTGTTACTTCCTAAGCCATACTGGAAATCCACACTGGTCTCAATGGACTTAAAACATCAGTGTCTACCTATTTTCCTTACCACAGTATCTGAGTACCTCACCGTTTTTAATGTTTATAGTCATAAGATTAGGTGCTACTGGAAGATAAACAAAAGCAGGGGGAGGAGAAAAAGAGGAAAGGTATCTGGCTTACTATCAGCTACAATAATGGTATACTTAAACTCTAATTATGATGTTTGAAGTGTACACACACGCCTTAATAGCACTTGGCATTTTCAATACAGCAGAACTCTCGGTTTCTAGCCACATGGGAAATAATCTTTGCAAGGTAAAAAAACAGTACATAATGTAATCACTGTCTCAACACTGAGTTGGTAGGAATATGACGGATGGATACCTTCGTGGAAGAGTTAGTTACGAATACATTTCCCCCCACCCTGTTCCCTCCCCCCCATCCCTCTTTCATTATTTAATTACGCAGCAGTCTGAATACTGGGCAATAAAACTGCATTTTCATCCATAGCTCATTTCCATTTAGAGCCTGTCATGTTAAAAGTGAAATAAATTGCTTTAATTGCTCCCAAACTTCATCAATTCACATTTCTTCCTTATTTTATTCAATATTTATTAAAACTCCATGTCATGACTTGCTGGGGTGGTAAAAGCAGTCCAGTCCCTGAAAAAAAAATGATGCTCCAATATGCAATGCCTCATTTTGGGTCCTCCCCTTTTTTTTTTTTTTGCTTCCCCTCTCTTGAATTTTAACAGAGTGTGCAAAGTTTTGGGTTCATGAAATTTGAACAATTTGATCGTGAAATTAGAACATTTTTGCAATATATCATTATTTTCCCACAAGCTATGTTTCAGATTCTAGAGTGCCCCCTCCCTTTGTAAAAGAGAGAGTCAGCTTGAGGGCCAAATTTAACCCTGGTGTAACCCTTCACCAATGGAATTAGATTTAATGTGCCAATACCAAGAATGCATTTTGTGCTCCACTAACCCGGTGGCATAACTGGGCACAACCCCATCATGAAGCATTTGTGTTAGTTGAAATCTTGCTCCATGTTTTCAATTTCTCGATGTTATTTGCTAATAAAGGACAGAGATTAGCTTATGGGTATGCTCTCTTTCTTGCAATATGCCAGAATATACTATCCTTATAAAAAAACATATGGACTCCCGACTCCAACTCTGAAAACATGGCTAAAACTTATTTTGACATTTAATGCTACATCTATTTGGTACGTAGACAAAAACATTTTAAGAGAAACCAAGTGTCTGGGCCCACAGCTGTGAGTCGACTGCTTTTACAGCTAAAAAAAGTGAGATAATCTTAATTCTGAATTTTTTGGGAAAACTAACAAGAAATCCAAAATTTTGACAGTATGGACATTCAAATTTAAGGTAGTCCTGAAAAACCTTGGGAAAAATATGCTAACATTGACCTACTGTTTCATTCGGTGTGTTCACTGCCTTATTCCTTAAAAGACATAGTGGTTGTGTCGCTTCGAAGCTTCCTTCACTGTCACTGACAGCACACACAAAAGAATGTTACAGATTTCTGATCAGACAAATGGTCTAGGAAAGGGAATCATTCTTCACAATTCAGTAAGGGCCCGATCCTGCAAAGCACCAACGGCATGCAGAGCTTAAAATTCCATGAGGCACTCAGTTGTTCCAGTGTCATTGAGACACAGGGCTAGTATGCCTGCGTACACAATCCTTATGTGCCTAGATGATTAGATTTGAGCACTTCCAGAAAGAGACCAGAAGTAAGCATGGTAACAAGTCACCACACTTAGCACTGGAAACCTGCATGTATGAAAAAAAAAACTGTAAACCCCATATTCTAACTATAAGGGTAATTAAGTTCTGCTATAGGCTTCCAAGAGAGATTGTGGAATCCCCATCACTGGAGTTTTTAAGAACAGATTGGAGAAAACACATGTCAGGGATGGTCTAGTCCTGTCTTCCTGGAGGGAGCTAGACTTAATGACCAGCCCACATTTCTGTGAGCCTGTGGTTATGTTTTCAACACTCTACATGCATGCAATGGAAGATGGTTACCCTGGAAGTGGAGTTAAGGTAGTCAAACATCCCTATCTGGAAATTCCCATACTGCCATAAAGGCTTCTGTTTCTTGTAAATTCAACCCTAACTTTAAATTTGGTTGGTTGGACAATTTTGAGCTTATCATAGAAACTTGGTTGCAACCCTAAGTATGGAGGGTGAACTCCAGACTCCTTTGACATTCACAGATGCTTTGCTGTTGACTTCACTGGGGCCAGGATTTCACCTTGAGTGACTAACTGTCTCTCCAAAATAAGCTTTCTGACTCGCATGTCTAAACTTTATACATGTTTCTGTTAGAATAAAAGCGTGTGTTTTGTATGCTATCCTCAAAAAGCGCGTTTAGAAAGATATGGTTTTGAAATTATGTAAGTGGTACCAATATAATGGCACTTGATTTGATAAATCTAGAGTAATTCAGAAATATGTTTACTGCTGACAGGTAAAATAGACAATGTGTGGGTGGATCTCTGTAGGTTTTTACAGTAATAAAACAACCGTAAATATTTTTAGCTTTTTACTGTCTCTGTTAGTGTAGTTGTCCTTTTTTCCCCATAGCAACGATGATCAAAGATGGAATGCACAGACTGGTTCTGAAATTATAAAGACATAAGGAACATCATCACAGTGGAACTATTCACATGCTTAAAATTAAGCACATGGGTAACAGTTTTGCTGGACTGGGACTCCAGTTTGGATTCAATTGCAGAATGTTCAGCTCACCCAAGCATGATTACGATTGATTGATTTTGAAACTGAATGTTAAGTATCATTTCTTCCAAAAAGGTTCGCTTTAGTTTGATCTTTGGGACTAAGTCCATACTGTTTCTTAGCTACTTCAGAACTAGTTCATAGATCATCATTGCTATGGAATCAAGGGCACATAAACACTAATGAAATTGAAAATATTTAACATGTTCTTAAACTCCGAAAGCCTATAAAGGTCCACCAAGACTCTTCTATATTTCAGCAATCAACATACTTTTGAATTCTTGTAGGTTCATGGGAGCATGTGCCGTTGAAGTCAATGAAACTATGCATATCTTTAAAACTAATAACTTGCTTTGCTGGATCAGTGCCTAGTCTTGATAAAGAACTTTGTCTGTGTTTCAACAACATGGAACTTGTTTTATGGATTGACTCAGACTGGATCATTGAACTGTTTATGCAGATTTTATCCTGATTTGAAAACAAAGGCCTATATTTTCAGTTTCATTAAAAGCCCTCCACACTACTCTGGGAGCGTACAGGGGTCTCAGTGTGGGCCAGAAATTACACTTAAACCATCAGAGCAGTATTAAGGGGCCTTAGCATAAATGAGAATCAGGCCCAAAGGGTCTGATCCTGAAAATCCATAGGCACATGACTAGAACTTAGTTGGATGAATACTACCACTTATTTCATTAAGGGCTAACCACGTGAGTAAGGATTTGTAGCACTGGGGCCAAAAAGAGGAGGAAAATGACTAGAGTACCATAATTAGCTAAATTTCAGCTCTCCATTTAGATAGCAAATACTATAATCAAGTCTACATAACAGTAACTCACCTCTTATAGCAACTGAACTATGTTAAGTGATGTCGAAAATGTCCCAGGCTGACTTCATGCAGCTCTCAGTACGTAGCATCATACAGAGTATATAGATGATCAAAAAGCCGGTGTCAATTTTAACAGCATCCAAATGCATTAATGTACTTTTTCCTGTATGTGTCATGCCAAAGTGCTTTCATCAGAATGGATGAAGCCCTAGCCCACTGAAGTCAATGGCATTTTGCCATTGGTTCCCACGAGGCCAGGGTTACATCCTATAGGATTTCAGAAGAGATCATAGAAAACCCCCTCCCATCCCCTCTCTTGTAAACTGGACCTACTACACCAAAAGTACCAATTTAATAAAATATTAATGAAGCACAAAAAGGACTTTAGCTTTGAACCAACATATGGAGCAGCATGAGATTCTGACTGGATATAAAGTTGCATTTTAGTTTAAAAAGCACATGATGCAGTAACCCAATGATTAAGAAACAGGAAAGAGTGACAGCCCATCTTCCTGGATCAAGAGGAATACCTTGATCCTGACTTGCAATTTTGCTGCATGGGAGTTTGTATGTTGCTCCCTTGTCAGGACATCATAAAGCTCTCTAAGTAACAAGGAGCCTACAGCTATTAATTTTTCATTGGAAGTACATATTACCACAGCAATGTGAGGAGTTGTTGATAAGGAGAAATGAGAAATCAAAAAGAAAGCACAGCATCTTTAATCATTAAGATTCCCCCCCTCCTTCCTACGCTGTAAAGTGAAACAAACTAATTATGGGGGGGGGGAAGCATTACAAGGGTAATGCCACAGGCAGGTTCCTCCTGTGGAGCTTGCCTAACTTTACAAAACTGACAGCTGCGGCATTATAGCAGATGCACCTACAAAATAGTGATGCACAATGCAAAGGGCCATTTTTTTTGGTATGGAGACAATGGAATTCTTATCAATCGGTACCACAACGGACACCTGCTCTTGACACCATAAACAAATCTGTCATGTTATTAAATATTTTAATGGCGTGTCAAAGTGAAAATGCCCACCTGAGTCCTTCTTACATTTGCTATATATTAGTGTACTTTGCCACACGTGAAATGTAAAAAAGTCCCCATTCTCCCCACTACGGACAGAATTTATTATTAATGACATTATTTTAATGTCATTTCAATTTGCATTTATTCAAATACCATCACTTTGAATGGTGTTAATTACATGGCATTGTCCTGGACATCACATTTACGGTGGCATCTGTTGAGCTGCTGACAGGCAATATCTGTCACAATTAAATTTTTCTGACAACCATGTTGTTAAAGAGTTGCCGGAGTTTGCCCAAAGTTTTTAGAGATGAGCCAGTTTTCTCTTGCATGTTTTTGTACTTCCTTTAATCACTAGAGAAAGGAACAGAAAACCAGGACCTCTCTTCCTTGTAAGTTCATATGCTCCTTTGCTTTTTTTAGTACTTAAAAATCATAGTTTAGGGGCAAATCCTTCATATTATTGAACAACTTCAGCTCTGGACACGCAGCACATTTTAGCATTGGCTTCTCGGTTTGCAACGTAACAGTGCTATAGAGAGAACTATGATGTCAAAATAGATTATGACAACACGCGAGGAATAAACATCTGGAACGGGTGAGCTCCTTAAATTTTTACACCACTGAGAAGTGACTGAAAAAATAACACCTTCTTACTCAACAGATGTGCTCCTTATGTGGATTCAGAGACAGCTGCTTACTTAAATAACTAAAATATGGGTGGTTTTCCTTCTGATTTTTAACTCATTTAGTTTTACAGAACCAACAGAGCAAATAAATGAGCTGCATTCTATTCTGGTTAGGGCCCCAATTCAACAAAGCACTTAAGCACATGCTTAACTTTAAGCATGTGCTTAAGTCCTATTGAAGGCATGCTGAAGTGCTTTGTTGAATAAGAATAGGTTTAAGCACTTAAAGTGCTTAAGTAACACTTAAATGTTTTGTAGAATCTAAATTACAATCCAACTCCTGTTAACTTTAGATGGGGTTGGATTGGGCCCCAAATTCCAATTACAGCATCTTTCATTACAGGTGTGTACATCCACTGATGGAAGTGGGGCTGCATAAGAGTCAAGTAAGGCATATTGCAAGACTAATGGGATTTCACGAGTGTAACAACTGTTGGCATCATTTGACTTGCAAAGCCTTTGTTACTAGTGGAGAGGTATGAGAAAGAAAGAACTCAGCTTTACTTTCAAATCTCAGGATGAGTTAGATACCAGGCTAGCAGTTAAAAAAAAAAAAAATGTTGTTCTACCTTATAGGCTTGACCATGGCAGACATGTAATGAGGGAGACAAACCTCAGAGTGACATTTTGACACAATCATTTTTGAGGGCAGAACTGTAATTTAAAGACTAGAGATCCTCTTTTCATGTAAAAAGAACAGGAGTACTTGTGGCACTTTTAGCATAAAAACATGAGAAGGGGAATGCAGGATATATCTGAGATAGAAACAGAACTCTGTAAGCACTCTGTTTTTCCAAGTTTCCATGAGATGACAGCAGCCCTTTAAATATTAAAGTCCTGCCAATAAAAATATAGAACTAATGCTATTTTTTCCAATGCTATGATTAATTATCTCTGTAAGAAACAGAATAGTCTTTCTAATGGAGCAGCTAGATAGCAGCCAACAGGGAAATGTGTGAGCAACTTAAACTAAACCTCTTTAAATTGGGTACAGGGTCCCAGACTTGTTCTATATTTTTTAATTAAAGCTAAGGCAACAGATTGCATTGAACTCAGAAGATAATCTCAGTGCCTTATCATATGTCCTGAGCTCATTGCAGGTGCAAAGGAGTGCTTGATAGTTACTAGATGTAGGTAATCCTACAGCTGAATTAAATAACTGTTCTTTTACATTTTGAGCATTCCTGTAATGAAAATGCAACATACTTAAAAACTAAAAACTAAAAAGTGTTTGTAAATGAATGTTTCTTTCACTTGCTTTTTTTTCTTTTCATTTTCGCCTTGTAATATGGATGCTTATATCTATAAAGTGCATTGGCCAATGCATAGTTTGGACAGACACAACCATCTTGTTCTGAGACACGTCCTTTAAAGGAGCTGAGCAAAACTTGAAATCACTCAGAAAATGGAAGGATTAGGCAAGATGAGAACAAACAGTGCATCATTCCGTGGTCTTGTGTCTCATTCCTAGAGGCTGCACTCGCAAAAACCCCATGAATGTTGGTGGGAGTTACACCAGGCCCTGGGACTGGGAGCAGTTAGAGTGGCATTACTGATTTATAGTAGGCTGCAGGTCTTTTTTTAGGCCCCAGTTTGGCAAAGCACCTAACCACATGCTTAAAATTAAGCACAATCTGAAGTCCATTTCTATTTAGCAAAACACTTAAGCATATAAGTCTCACTGTTTAGTTATAGGCTTAATTTTTTTTCTAAATAGGGATGAACTTAAGCACATGAATAAATACTTTACTGAATCAGGATCAGAGTCCTGCTCTAATGCCCCTAAGTCAATGAAGGCATCCCCACTGACATCCCGGGATGTCAGATCACACCTTCAGAACACTACAAGCTTCTCTATAGTTTTAAATAAAGGTTGGTGCCACATGCACTGCTGACTAGAGTTTGCATCTTTTCATTCAGATATATTAAGTTCCTTACATCTACCGCCTCTGATGTAAACTAGCCATCTGCAGATTCCAGCAATCAGAACAATTCTGCAAGCTGGTATAAAGCTCCAGCTGACAAGGTCTTTAAAATGTTAAAACTCCACTTGCAAAATTTCCTTAAGAATAACCTCCCTACAAAGCTGTTTGGAAAACACAAGTGTATTTTTAAGTACTAAAGTGTAAACAACTAACTAGTACATAAATGCACTTTAAAACTCTTCTGGTCAATGAGGTAATTAAAAAAGGAGGAATGGGGGAAAGCCATGCCCAAATCATTATGTCCTTCCAAATGCTTAGCTGTGCTCCTTTGACCCTTCAATGCCAAGAGTGCTTTCCCCAGTCTTGATATGCCAGGATAAATCATCATCAACATTAATTCTTTTGCTCCTTTTATTAACAGATGTAGCAACCGAGCACTTGGACACTGGCAACGTTTCTAGCTGCGTGATGGAGGCTGAGGATGAATTAATTCATTGATCCAAGTTAGTAGGGAAATCTGAGCTAATTTGTTGCATTTTTTTTTAAAAGAGATGACTTATGGCTTGAGGTACTGCTGCAGATTTACAGATTTGTCACAGAATTTAGCAATGCCAAGCAAATAGAAAACATGTATGAAAAAAAGAATGGAGGGGGAATAAAGTGAGCACCATTAAAGAAATATCTTCCTTTGCAGTGCACACACAATGTTAGCACCAGTGAATGCACAGTAGTATAGGCAAAAATGCACTGAGGGGCATGGGAGAGTGATTTCATTTCACCACCGTGCATACCCTCATTCCTCCCTGCCTATTTACCTATCATATTGCTTCCCAAATTAAAAAAAAAGAGAGAGAGAGAGAGAGAGAGAGGCAGATGCTTTCCACAAAAAATCATCACAAGCAGATCACCCAAAAAACTTCCCAGAATATTTCAAGGACAATAAAATCTATCAAGGCCATCCCAGTCTCGAGGCAGCTGTGTAAGTGAACTGTTAAATGGTACATATGAGCTAGGGAGTTGATGTGGATCTGATGCCCTGGGCCCGTGAGGAATGAGTATGTGGCATAAATTATATACATTGCCAGAAGGGAGATGGAGAGTCACATAACACTTATCTCATCTACAGAAGCCCACACTGCTGCTTTACAGAAGGCTACGTGCAGGCGGTATTGTAAACTGTCAAGTGTCTGACAAAGAAAAGGAAGGAACAGAGCAAATACGGGCAAAGTTTGTTCTCATTCAGGTTTTGTACTATACAGTCATATTCTGAAAGTTTTAAATCTTATTAAATTAATAATAAATTACGCATATGTAAGGTTGAAGTTGTCGCAAAAATCAAGATCTTCAACCAATAAGGTGCTCCAGAAGGCAGTAATTAAAGGGGTGACAATTCTGTCGAGTGAGACCATGTGTAGCGGGATGGTCACCCCACTCCAGTAAGAAAGGGGCTAAAATCAGCCAAGGGAGGCTGGCTGGGGAGTCAGCCACAGGTGTGGTTGCACCTAATTAGGGCGCAGCTGGCCCTGATAAAAGGGCAGGCTGAGGGAGTGGGAGAAGAGACTCTTGCTCCAGCTGGGGAGCAGAGAGGACCAGGCTGCCGGGGAGAGCAAGCAGGGTACCTGGGGCAGAGCAGGACTGGGGAAGGACAGGCAGAGCTGAAGAGCTCTGGCCTCGGGAGTTCCCAGGCTGAGGCCTTGCTAAAGGCCAGGGGAGGTACTGGGCTGCAGGAAGGCAGCTGGGGCTAGAAAGGCAGCAGATCCAACTCCCTTGCCAGTGATGAGTGGCCATTACAGACTGCAGTTTGCACCTGAGAGAAAGGCCTAGATAACAACTGGCAGTAGCCACTGGGGCAAGGTGGGCATAGGGGCTTGGGGTTCCTCAGGGAGGGGAGACCCAGAGTGTGGGAGCACTGCTGTGTGGCAGGACTCCAAGATAAGGGGCACCAGGGCCTGGGAGGGATGCAGGGCCTGAAGTGCTACAAATGGTGGAGATTTACAGAAAGCAGGTACCTGTAGGAAGACATCGGCCAGCAGGAGGTGCTATGCCAATACGTCGGTGCTTTGTTATACCATGTTAGCAGTTGAGAGATGAATACCTAGGCCTATGTTTTCAGTGACTAATGATTCTGATTGTCTCATTTTTTTTGGGTGCTGAACCTGACTCCCTTTAAAGAACCAGATTTTCAGAAAGGTCTGGGTACCCCCCCACTTTGAAAATCTAGTCCCTCTCTAGCTGCTTGAAGGTGGACCTCTAAACTTTCGAAAATGTATGCCCTGTTAGGATATAGATATTCAGACCTGTCTGCAAAGGCCTATACTTTAAGGATGTAGGTGTATTCTTATCACTTAGCTAGTTATAGAGGTATAAAAGAAAGAATCAAAATCACTGTCTGTGTAATGGTCTTCTCTTACTATGACAGGCTAAGGCCTTCAGCTAAGATGTAGTTAGGCAGCCATAAGCTGGGAAGTGTATGGTCACATCCTCACATTCCAAACTAGTCACATTGAAATAAGGTGCTATTGGGCTATTAGGAATACAATCCTGTCCTGATATTCCTATCACCTCCAGAGAAAGGGAAGAGCCTAGAAGATGTAAAAGGAAACTTAGTTTGATAGCATCCTGTCTGGCAAGAACTCACATATCAATAGACACAGCTGGAAAATCCTTATGTCTGTATAGATGTAGTTGTAAAATCCTCACTTCTGTATTGTTTTGTATGTTTATTTGCATGGTCTCTCTCTGGTTCTCTAATTGTTTCTGTCTGCTGTATAATTAATTTTGTTGGGTGTAAACCAATGAAGGTGGTGGAACATAACTGGTTAAATAACCATGTTACAGTATATTGGGACTGGTTAGTTAAATTTCAGTAAAATGATTGGTTAAGGAATAGCTAAGCAAAACTCAGGTTTTACTATATAGTCTGCAGTCAATCAGAAAGAGGCGGTGGAATGGGAACAGGGACTGGGGATGAGGGAATTGGGATCATGTTTTGCTAAACGGAGAATGGGAACAGGGGATGGAAGCAGGAACAGGGACACAGGCAAGGCTCTGTGGTATCAGAGCTGGGAAGGGGGACCCTAAGGAAGGAAACTGGAATCATGCTTGCTGGAAGTTCACCCCAATAAACATCGAATTGTTTGCACCTTTGGACTTGGGGTATTGTTGCTCTCTGTTCATCTGAGAAGGACCAGGGAAGTGAGAGAGTGAAGGAATAAGCCCCCTAACATGCCCTAACATTTTAGGTTGGGATTTAAGAGAATCTGAGTTAACTGCCCTCATTCCTTGGAAAACCAATGAGAGTTGGATGCCTTACTAACATTCATGCTTTTGAAACTCTTTTCATAAAACCAGCATGCACACACACCATTTTTTAATAGCTTTGCCAAAAGTGATCAGGGTTTTCATACCATTCTAGACTGGCATATCATGTCTGTCAATATACAAAATGCTGCAATACAAGTCTGCATGTCTACATCAAAACATTTAGCAGGGCTAAATAGGTAGAATAATAAAGACTGACATCTGTGAATAGTATTGCCAAAAAAAATAATCAAGAATGGGTCAGTTATTTGTCAGCGTCCTATTATTCAAGAGCAAACAACTGCTGGGTATGTCTGAGAATACTGGGCAAGGTCCTGTCCCCTTTGCACTGCTCCGGCAGTAATGTAATTGGTCTGGAAAGCTGGCTTAAATGTGAGCCAGAATACGGGAATCACCCACGGGTATAATACTGGTTTCAGTCTCTCAGCACAAGAGGCAAAAAAGAATCATGAGAGGGTATATCCATAATACCTTGTACTCCTACTATCCCTGGCACATAAAGGCCACTAGGATCTGTAAGAGTAGCTCTGAGGCTGATATATGTTGCAATGGAGGGGGCGGGAGCATAACAGCCCCAGAGTCAGTGGCAAAAAGGTAGCATAATGACCTTTTTATTCCCAACTGTCAGTTCTGAGCCAAACCTGGGTTTTAGCCTTTTTTCTTTTTAAGCAAGCAGTTCTAGCAGTGCTACCCTTTAGTGAGAGGTTAAATGTTGCTAACACAGAACTAGTGAGATATGTTACCTACGCACACCATCCTATGGTACATTTAGATATGTAGGTCCTAACAGTATGCATAAAACTGATGCAACTCTTAGCTTCTAAGAGATTGGCAAGCTCCCCGGAGGAGTTGGTGCATATTTATGATCCAACCTATGCCTTTCAGGTCTTTTGTTCATGTGTTTACAGACATGACCAATTTTAAAATAAGAAAACGTGTTTTGTAAGTCATGCTCTTACAGCCTTGCTCAGCAAAGCGTTGTACTTCAATGGCTTTCATATGGGTTCTACTTCTGAAGAACACATGCATGGGAGACACAGCCTTTCTGAATCAAAAACAAGCCATATTTCTTTTGAGGTTAATCATCTGGCAAATCAATGGCTTCAGAGAGCACCAACCCCCCCAAAGCTACCTTTAATCAAATCCAATGGCTACCATCCTTGCAACATGCAAATACATATTCCCTTCTCCTTCTTCTGCTTGGCACATATCAAACCTCTTGACAACTCATTCACATGAAAATAAGCTTTTGGGTGAATTTACCTTGGAATCGCAAATGATTGTATGTAAGTTCCAAATCACTCTTCCATAGAACTGCACCCATATTGCTCTAGGCATTGGGATGAAAGTGGTTTGTCAATAAAACGCTGAATGAAATTGCCTGTTTGGAGAGTAGAGTGTCAGACGAGAACTCAGCAAGTGTTTTTCCTCATGAAATGGAATGATTTTTAAGTGTCAGGAGGAGACTGCATGCTCATTGCCTTTCTATTTAAAAATAAATAAATCCTAGTTTGGGTTGGTCTCTCTGGAGAGAGCAAGAGGTATATTTCTGTTGTGAGACAACTACCACTGATATTTTGCTGGTGATGTAGCTGTATCAAACTTACAAACCCAGGCCTTTTGTCCACCCTACGTTCCAGATCCTCACACATTTTCTCGTACATATTCAAAAAACAGACCCAAAACTTCAAAGTAACTGCAAGTTAAGGTTGCCGTTTTTGCTGGCCGACCTTCTGGGGGGGGAGGGGGGAAATGAAAAAATAAAGCTTGTGGCATGTGGTTGCAACCTTCCCATGAGACATGGAATATTGTCTCCATAATTACAGCTGACAGTTTCCTTTCCAAAAAAGCATACTCAGCACTTCCTATTTACTTTTCAGCATCCTTAAAACGATAAATGCTTCACATTGTTATTTATATTGCTGTACTATGCAGAGCCCCCAACAAAGATCAAGACCTCACTGCTAGCCACTGAACAAACAGAAAGTGAGAGAGTCCTTGCCCCAAAGGCCTTACAATCTAAATAGCCTAGACATGAAAATGGTGGGAGAAATAAAGCATTATCCCTGTTTTACACATGAGAAAAGTGAAGCACACTTCAGTGGGAACTGCATCTGCATTTATGAGAGCAGACAGAGGCCTGCAAATCTGTCAGGTCTACAAAGAACAATATACAAATTATTACAGATTACCAACAACTATTCAGTATTTTGTTTTATATACAGTAGTCTCCCTTTAAAAAAATCCCAGTTGCCCCAATATTTGCACCTTCCTCTAGACACCACCATGGGACACAGTGTAGCTACTAAGATATGATTATGCATTTATCTAAGGCAAAACTAGCAAGCTTTTTAAGAGCAAAAAGCATCCTTTTCTGCCACTGTCGCCTGACATTTTACTGTTATAACTTTTCCTCGTGCTGGTATGGCATGTTGCGGATGCCTTTCGGAAAGAGACAGCAAAACCAATGGCTAACTGACTCCCTCCATCTGCCAATAAGAAAAGTACTCTGTCAAATTAGAATGTGCGATATGCTGAGAGATGTTTCGATGGCCAGTCCTCATCCCAAATGGATGCCCTAGTGGACAGAATTCTTCAGAAACTCTCAGTGCTTGAATTCTCCTTTGATCAGCTACCTCTCTTCAGAGAAACAGTCACACTCTGACCTTAGTTGCCTGAGCCCCACATAGACACTCCCTCAGTGGTTTGTCAATGTGCATCTCTTTCTTCCCTAAAGGACAAGTAAAGGCAGCCCAAAATGAATCCATGAGTCAACATATATAATATACTTTGAATGACATACTTTGGAAATCAAGACTTGTTTTGGGGTGAGGAGTTGACCCCTTTTGAAAATCTGGTACTTCATGCACATCTAGAATTATTTGTTTGCATTCACCCCAGGGGCGGCTCTAGCTTTTGTGCCGCCCCAAGCACGGCAGTCAGGCTGTCTTCGGCAGCACACCTGCGGGAGGTCCCTGGTCCCACGGATTCAGCGGCATGCCTGTGGGAGGTCCACTGGCCCTGGGGCTTCTGCGTACCCGCCACCGAATTGCCGCCGAATCCACGGGACCGGGGACCCCCCGCAGGCAAGCCACGGAAGGCAGCCTGACTGCCGCCCTTGCAGGAACCGGCAGGCCGCACCCCCCCGGCTTGCCGCCCCAGGCACACGCTTGGAGCGCTAGTGCCTGGAGCCACGGCTGATTCACCCTCACATTTCACAGGACCAAGGGTATAGAGAGTAACAGGATATATAACAGGTTAACAGACTCTGGGGCCCTCCTCCTAGGCATGCAGAGTCATCCTGTTATCAGGTTCTTGAACTCTGAAGTGTAGCATACTTTCTGTTCAGCCATTCTGGAACAAAGACACAGTTAGCACCAGCGAGAGTATATCGGGGATTGGAGCTAGTGTTGCCAACTTTCTAACTGCACAAAACCGAACACCCTAGCCTGGCCCTTTCCCTGAGGTCCTGCCCCCTGCCCCACCCCTTCCCCAAGGCCCTGCCCCCCACTCACTATATTCCCCCTTCCTCAGTGGCTCACTCTCCCCTATCCTCACAGACTTTTACCGGGTTAGAGCAGGGGTTTGGGGTGCGGGAGGGGGTGAGGGTTCCAGCTGAGGGTGGGGGCCCTGGAGTGGGGCTAGGGATGAGGGATTTGAGGTTCAGGAAGGGGCTCCAGACATGGGGGGCTCATAGCTGGGGCAGGAGGTTGGGGTGCAGGAGGGGGTACGGGCTCTGGGATGCGGTGGGGCTGGGGCTGAGGGCTTTGGGGTGCAGGAAGGGGCTCCAGGTTGAGGAGGTCTCAGGGCGGGGGTAAGGGGTTGGGGTTCCTGGTCAGCAGCACAGTGGGGCTAAGGCAGGCTGCCTGCCTGTCCTGACACAGCGTTGCATGCACCCCAGAAGCAGCCAGCATGTCCAGCGCTAATAGACAGGGGGAACAGGAGGCTCCATGGGCGTCTGCTCTCGCCCGCAGGCACTGCCCACCCCTAGTTCCTATTGGCTGGATCCTGGCCAATTGGAGTGTGGAGCGGTGCTTGGGGCAGGGGCAGTATGCGGAGCCCTGTGCCCATCCCCTATCTCGGAGCCAGACCTGCTGGCAGCTTCCAGGGTGCAGCGCAATGCCAGGACAGGTAGGGACTAGCCTGCCTTAGCCCTGCAGCACCGGTGACCGGACCATTAACGACCTGGATCCCTTTTTGCCAGGATCCCTTTTTGACTGGGCATTCCGGTCGAAGACCGTACACCTGGTCACCCTAATTGGAGCGCCTCTCTGAAGGCAAACGAAGTAAGGTGTAGAAAAGCAATCCTGCAGGACTCAGGTTTATGTGTTATGTATCATAAAAGCCAAAATTTCAGGAAGGGACAAAGGTAACTTTATGCTTCGTATGTAAATACTGTTTAGAACAGAGGGAATTCCACTTGCTCACAGGCCAGTTAAAGTTTGTCTAACACTAGTTTAACAGTTATGTGGGTAGAGTGCATGCAGCGTTTTCTTTCTGACTGGTAGGCCAGATATTCACTGTAACAGTGAAAAAGAAAAAGGAAAAATGAACCATGCCTACAGTTTATTGGTAGGGATGGGTGTGTCATAAACAGATAGTTAAGGGTTAATGTCTCTTTCACCTGTAAAGGGTTAACAAACAGTGAACCTGGAAGACCTGACCAGAGGACCAATCAGGAGACAAAATACTTTCAAATCTCAGTGGAGGGAAGCCTTTGTTTGTTTTTTGGGGGTTTTGCGTTGTTCTCTTTGGGTTCTGAGAGTGATCAGATGTGCAACCAGGTGTCTTTCCAATTTCTGTGATACGTTCAGAATAGTAAGTACTAGGTAGATAAGGCGGTTTTAGTCTTTTGATTGTTTTCTTTGTTTGCAAATGTGTATTTTGCTAGAAGGATTTTAATTTGTATTTGTGCTAGGGGAGGCTTCTCTCTAGTGTCTATAAGCTGAAACACCCTATAACATTTTCCAACTTGATTTTACAGAGACAATTTTTATTTTTTCTTTCTTTTATTAAAAGCTTTTCTTTGTTAAAAGACCTGATTGATTTTTCCCCTTGCTAAGGCTCAAGGGAATTGAGTCTGTACTCACCAGGGAATTGGTGGGAGAAAGGAAGGAAGGGAGGGGGGAAGGTGGAATTCCTCTGTGTTTTAGATTCACAGAGCTTGAATCTGTATTACCTCTTGGTGAGGGGAAAAGAGGAGGGGGGAAGGTGTCATTCCTCTCTGTTTTAAGATTCAAGGAGTTTGAATCACAGTCATCTCCTAGTTTACCCAGGGAGGGGAGGATCTGGGAGGAAGAAAGGAAGGGAGGGGGAATGGTTTATTTCTCTTTGTTGTGAGACCCAAGGAGTTTGGGGTCTTGGGATCTCCAGAGAAGGTTTTGGGGGGACCAGAGTGTACCAGGCACTGCAAGTCCTGGTTGGTGACAGCACTACAAGATCTAAGCTGGTAATTAAGCTTAGAGGAATTCATGCTGGTATCCCATCTTGTGGACGCTAAGGTTCAGAGTGGGGGTTATACCATGACAGGGTGAACTAGCTTTGACTAATTTGGAAATCCACTTGAACATTACATATATATACATACATACACACGTATCGAAATGTGTGTGTGAGCGAGCATGCGCTGTAGTATACACACACAGCTCTAACTAAAGAGAGGTCTGAACCAAAAGCTCTGTTCTGAGCACCCCAAATGCTGAATAAAGCCAACACCAGCAGCTAGCTTCTGAAGAAAGCCAATGAGTCCCGCTGTGGGAGAGGAGCTGGCCAGCGTTCAGGTCTCCCAGAGGACGAAGGAGCCAGCTAGTGTGACAGAAAGGACATGGCTGGCATAGTGGAGAGCAGCCAAACAACCCAGATGTCTCCGGCTAGAGGAGGAAACTGGCTGCTGTGAAGGAGACCGACCAGCTGTCTCAGATGTCTCACACTGCCTCTTCCCCCTCCAAAGTGTTGTTCCTACTAGGGGAAGGGGCCGCAGGGGAAGAAGCCTTAAGATTACATTTACCTCAAAGCATTTCCCCCATCCGGGAAAGGGAAATACTACCACACACACACACCGTGCGAAAGATAACTTCTCCAAAACCCAAAGTTTACTCTTGCTGTATCCCCCAAATTCCATTTTTGCTAAGGCAGCACTGGAGCCTGCAAACCAAGAGGTAAGATAATAGGTGGTGGGATTATAAATGGAAGACATTCAGCAAGAATTAATGAGACAAATACCAACAGTGAAAATGAGAACAACAGAAAATCTTTGGTAAAAATAGTTACTTTGGTCATACATCTTGCCCTCTGCTTCAGGCAAAACACTACATTCTCAGGACCTATTCCCCCAGCCCAGGTCATATTTTACTGCTATTGCCATCGATGCTGGTTAATATTTATAATTCTACTTCTACACACACACGAACATATAGTTTGTCCTCCCAGCCAATAGGGTGATGTGGGATCGAGAGAAAGACACATGTTCCAGGGCACTTTTTGATACAGAAAACGTGGTTTTTTTCCAAGGACGTTTTTGACTAGTAGAAGGGAGACAATAGCTGTTTCCAGTTTCATGAAAAAACTGAAACTGACTTAGCTGAAAGGGCAGGAGGAAAAATGCCTCAAAATCCAGCCTATCGTTATTACATCACATTAAGCCAACCTATCAAGCGGAAATGTAATACCAAGGTTGTGTCTAGATGCCCAGAATGTATTTCTTTGTTTTAACTTATTTATATCTAACAAAGATTTTTCATCCTTTATCTTCAGCCTTGGGTCCTGCTACACATCATTGCACTGTGGTAGTTACTCTGGATAAGAAATACAGGGCAGATACTTGCCAAGGTATGCAGTTGAGCTGCCTTGTGCCTGATTTAATACTGTGAACGTGTCTTGTTCCAGCATTTCTTCGGGGGTACTCACCTCTCCCTACATGGCATAACCTCCCTGCTCTTTACCCTGCCATTCTAGATCTTGCTGCATCAACGGGCAAGTGTGACCAGTGTCACTGCAGCTCTAAATATGGCTCAGAGATGTAGGATTAATGCAAGATACTGCATGGTAGCAGTCTGCACTGCCTGCAGTATGCAGACAAGAACAGCAAATGGCAACAACCTTGAACTTACATTATGCTGCAGTATATCTAGGAAGATGTCACTGTCATTTAACACACAGACTCTGGGATTTTTTTTTTCTCATTGGACAGCAAGAGAGATAACAATCAACTTCCACTGTATTTTCAGTTTAGTTTGGGTGCCTGATTCACCTCCATCCCCCAGCCTAAATAAACTGCATTTGCCTGCTTACCAGAGAACAGGTCTACACCAAATGCCTGAGCTATCCTTCCTGTGAGTAACATCTCTGCACCAGCCACTTGTGGATCTACAAGTGGATAATCCTGTGTCAACAAACGTGTGTAAACAGGCCAATATTTACACAGGGGCTGAGCCCCTACAGATCTCACTGACTTTAATGGAAGCTGTGGATCCTCAGCAACTCTAAAAAGCAGGTAACTTATATAGGTATCTACCTGTGAATTCAGGCAGGTTTCAGGTCCCTGGCTCTGCTGCTGGCTTGCTCTCTGAACTAGGGCAAGCCACGTAATCGCTCTGGTGTATTGCAGGAAGGGAAGAAAGTGGGCCAGAAAACCAACGAGGAAGCAAAAACAGACCAGATATGGATTTAAAGGCCTAACTTTAGGCAGTCACATTTGAAAATGTTGGCTTAAACACACAGGTTTTAGGTTTCAGGCACCTACATTAATTTCCTCCTCTCCACACTATTAAACATACCACAGATCTAGTGGCCCAGAAACATTCAATTTCAGCAGGAGCTGAGGGCCTAATTCTTTCAGACTCCTTTGAAAATCTCAGACTAGGTGACTTGCCTGTGTTCTAAAAGGCTGCTAATGAGAAACCCAGACACACAACTTGAGACCCAGCTTCCAGTGTCCTATTTAGCAACATTCCCTGACAATTGCCTCATGTTGAGTAATCTGTTATTTAAGCATTTAATTTACCAGAGCTCCCAGTAGATGAAATGACTGGGGAAAAAAATTCCATTATCCCAATAAAAAAAAAGGGAAGAATTTCCACCCAACTAAAGCCCATTGCAGGCCCAAAGCTCAATAGTACGAATGAATGAAGTCATAGTGTGGTTTGAAAAACACTCTATGGACATATCTCACATGATAATGGCATCTGTTACTCTGTCTGAACATACATGGATATTGATCCTAGATAGCCACCTTAGAACAAAAGTCTGATGCTCACATGAGAACTGTTCCACTGAGACTAGATTAACTAGTCAAACTATGCTCTTGACTGTGAACTGGGCAGCAGTATCTCTGAGTTTACAATCCTGCATAGTAAGTCAAGCTTTGTATTCATTTATACCAAATACAGAAGCACAGAAAGGACATTGGACAAGTCAGGAGAATTAGGATCTGACCCCAGCTCTGCCACTGACCAACTACATGACCTTGGGCAAGTCACTTCCTCTCTCTGTGCCTCTTCCTATGTGTTTGTACAATACCTAGCACAGGGGTCGGCAACCTTTCAGAAGTGCTGTGCCGAGTCTTCACTTATTCACTCTAATTTAAGGTTTCGCGTGCCAGTAATACATTTTAACGTTTTTAGAAGGTCTCTTTCTATAAGTCTATAATATATAACTAAACTATTGTTGTATATAAAGTAAACAAGGCTTTTAAAATGTTTAAGAAGCTTCATTTAAAATTAAATTAAAATGCAGAGCCCCCCGGACTGGTGGCCAGGACCCGGGCAGTGTGAGTGCCACTGAAAGTGTGAGTGCCACAGCTCGCATGCTGCCTTCGGCACCCGTGCCATAGGTTGCTTACCCCTGACCTAGCACAATGGGGCCCCAACTTTTGTCAGGGCCTTTAACATAATACATATAACAGTAATACTGATGCAAGTGTATTTTTCTCTCTCTCATATTATATATGGCTACTTACCGATGCATAATTTTTCAGAGTGAAGTTCTCAGTTTATCACTTTCCCAGACCCCAAACTGACCCCTAGAAGGTATGGGAAGGTATGTGGTTCTTAAAAGATTTTTTAAAAATCCTACTGCAGGGATCTCAGAATGCTTAAGCTTTATATACCACAACAGTTTTTAAACACACACACACATATTTTAGATCTCATGTCACATTGGTGGCATGCAGTGCAACCATCAGGGAAGGTTTTATTATATGAAAATACGTCTTTGTAAAAGATTTTCTTCCAATTACTCTGCTGCCATTATTCTGACCATGTGCTCATGCAGTTTTCAAATTAATATGCTTCGTTTTCTGAGTGGGTGATCAGAGCAGTAGAATTATACAGGGAACTCAATTACCAAAGAAAATGATCCTTCAAGCATTCGAGAAATCGGAACTATTTCTAATTGTGAATAGTGGATTATTATCAGTATTACGAAAGATACTCAAACAAGTGCTCAGACATACTGCACTAGAACAGCCTTATTATGCTGTGTATCATATAAAATAGCCACTAATGTTTCCTAGGACAAATGCTATCAGATACAAGACATTTTGTTCTTCAACAGAAACTGAAATTAGCAATGAGTTTTTGTTGGCTTTGCGTGTATTTGTGGCCGTTATCCAAGCTGAAAAAATAGCTAAAAGTCAGACCTTTACACTTAAAGTGGACTCCTAAATCCATAGCTCCAACTTTGCTCAAAGGGGCAAGGCAATGTATACGGACCAAAACACTACTTCAGAACGCCTGCCATACCTTTGACCATTAGATACACCATTATTTAATCACTACATAGCAGGGCTCCTCTAACTATTAGTCAATCTCTAGAACAATCCGCTTGAAAGCCATTTTCAGGACTCTGATTCATAGACTATAAGCCCAGAAGGGACTAATGCGATCTAGTCTGACTCCTAACACAGGCCAAGAACCTCCCCAAAATAATTCCTAGAGCAGATCTTTTAGAGGGGGAAAAATCCAGTCTTGATTTAAAAATTGTCACAATGGAGAATCCACCACAATCTTGATAAGTTGTCCCAATGGTTAATTACTCTAGTTGTTTAAAATGTACACCTTAGTTTCACTCTGAATTTGTCTAGCTTCAACTTCCAGCCATTAGATTACGTTATACCTTTCTCTGCTAGACTGAAGAGCCCACTATTAAAGATTTATTCCCCAGGTAGGTATTTTAGACCAGTGGTGGGCAACCTGCAGCCTATCAGGGTAATTCGCTGGTGGGCCGCCAGACAGTTTGTTTACATTTACACAACCGCCTGCAGCTCCCAGTGGCCTGCGTCACTTTCTGCAGCTCTCATTGGCTGGGAAAGGCGAACTGCGGCCACTGGGAGCTGCAGGCGGCCATACAAATGTAAACAAACTGTCTGGCAGCCTGCCAGCGGATTACCCTGACAGGTCGCATGCGGCCTGAAGGTCGCCCACCACTGCTTTAGAATCATGGATTATTAGGGTTGGAAGGGACCTCAGGAGTAATCAAGTCACCCCTAGACGTTCTCTTTGTTAAGCTAAATTGAGCTCTTTGAATCTATCACTATAAGGCATGTTGTCTAATCTTGTAATCATTCTTTCTTGAACTCTCTCCAGTTTCAACCTCCTCCTTGAAATTCTGGAAACCTGAACTGGACACAGTTTTCCAGCAGTGGTTGCACCAGTACCAAATAGAGGTAAAATTACCTCTCTATTCCTATTCGAGTTTCTCCTGTTTATGCATCTCTGGATCAAATTAGCCCTTATGGCCACAGTGTCACATTGGGAGCTCATGTTCAGCTGATTATCCATCACAACCCCCAAATCTTGTCCATAGTAACTGCTTCCCAGGATAGAGTCCCCTATCCGCATCATGTAAACACGGCTTCCATTCTTTGTTCCTAGATTTATATAGTTAGCCATATGAAAATGCATAGTCTTTGTTTGCACCCAGTTTACCAAGTGACCTAGTTCGCTCTCTATCAGTAATCTGTCCTCTTCATTATTTACCACTCCGCCCAATTTTTGTGTTATCCACAATCTTTAGCAGTGATGATTTTACTGTTTTTTTCTCAGATCATTGATAAAAATGTTGACTAGCATAGGGCAAGAACCAATCGCTTCTGAGCTGCACTAGAAATGCACTTGTTTGATAATGACCCTCCCTTTATAATTACATTTTGAGACCTATCAGATAGCGAGCTGTAAATTCGTTTAATGTTGACATCGCAAGGCTCATCTTTTTTTTTCCACCCCAGATATTTGAAAATGGGAAATGGCGGGAGAAAGTTGTAACTGTAGGGATGAGGAGTCAGCAGTGGGGATTTGTGGTGGGTCATTTTAAATGGCTGCACTTATATGGGACATATTGATGGCACTTTTGTAAATCTCAATAAATACAAACCCCCCTTTTTAAAATCCTATCTGGTTCCTCCCTTCCTTGCCAATATCCTAACCCTTTTTCACAGTATGAGCCCTACTATGCCCACTGGATAATCCCTATCACAATTATTTCAGCACTGCCTATTGTTTGTCATGCTTCAGTGGCACACAGGAATTTTAAGTCCTCAGCTAAGGGCTTGAACTCAAGATAGCCTCCTCTTGCTTAGCAGAGGGAAAATCAGTTTAATGGAATGTAACACCTACAAAGCTCCATCCAGCCTGCACAGGAGTTGGATCAGAGACTAACAGACAAGAGGCTGTAAATGGGAGGAATGAAAGTGTTTCTTTAAAGATATCTATACACTGAGGTATCAGATAAATTTTTCAAAAGCCGTTCAGAAGTTTAAGACCCATTTTCAAAATATGGGACTTAAGCTCTTAGATCACCGAGGCACTTCTGAAAAGTCAACCCCTGGAAACAACTTGCCCTAATAACCTGAAGCTTTGACTCAGTGAACACTAGCTATGTGGGCATAAACTGTACATGCACAATACTTGAACTGTTCAACTTGCCTGACGATTTTCACATCAACTATGACAAGTGCAAAACCACACGGTGCACATTTATGCAAAGCTCTCAAAATGCAAATGAGGTTGGACACAAAACTACCCCTGCTGCCAGTCCTTCCACACACTTATTCCTTAAAATGATGACATGGTGTTTGGGAGAATCACAGAATGTCAGGGTTGGAAGGGATCTCAGGAGGTCATCTAGTCCCACCCCCTGCTCAAATCCCCAGACAGATTTTTGCCCCAGATCCCTAAATGGCCCCCTCAAGGATTGAACTCACAAGCCTGGGTTTAGCAGGCCACTGCTCAAACCACTGAGCTATCCCTCCCCAAATGTAGCATCTGCATAGTTAATGCTATTGCTTCTCCATTACAAACCCAGTTTTGGGCTATCTTTTAAATCCTCCATAAAGTTACTCTATCAAACTCCAGTATTATGGGGATGGTTTGTAGTCCACAGGATTTTGTTTGTTTGTATTCAGTTTGATTCAGCTTGGACAGCTATTTCCAATATACAGGATTAAGGCAGGAAATGGTGTTACTCCTGTATTTGGAGGTTATTGTAGTCCTTATTTGCCATCTCATATGGCAAAGAATGGCTTGGCCTCTCACCAAGATCTTTCATCTACACTAAGTTTGATTTTATGCACAGGGCCAATTATGAGATAGAGAAAGGCCTATCTGTGAAGCTACTCACTGGAAAACCAGGACAATTAGAATGCCCAGCTGGGGGAAAAGTAGGCTTTTATAGGTTGCTAAGGGGCAGGAGGGTACCAACAATTTCATTTAACAAAAGTTGTGCCACGGGACTTACCTGATATGACCCGGGGGGAGGGTAGGGTTTGATGCCGCCTCAGTTTCCCTTCCTTCCCCAGTGAATCTGACTTCGCACCACAGGTGCTTTCTTAATACCTCTCTCCGTTGGGGAGCTTGGTTTATTTCTACAAAGTTCAAAAGGAAACAAATCTTCCAGTCAGCCTTCCTAGCTGGCACTCACCCTCAGTATGAGGTTCTTAGTTGTGCCATTGCTGAAGCTTTCCTCATTGCAAGCTTGTTCCATTTTCCTAGCAGCTCCTGCTCCCTGTAGATTTACACTGCCTAGCCGCTAAAGAGTCACTCCGTTGAAGCCTTCTCTTTGTCTCTGGCCTGGATGTTTTCCCCAGCAAACCAGATTTTCAGTCACATGCTTCTGTCACGCAACCCCTGGCCTCACTCCCTTCACCTGGGGAGGCGGGCTACACCTGACACAGGTGACACTGAATCTCAATTGCCTTAAAGGACCAACTCACTCTGAAAGAAATATTAATTCTCCAGCCTTTTCATTTGCATACAAAAAACTAAGGCAAGATATGGCTTTATTATGCTGATTTTTTCTTAAAATAATTAGGAAGAGTCAGAGTCCTCCCTTGCATTCCAACCAGATATGCTCTTACTCGAATTCATCACCCAACAACGGATGAACTCAGCAGCTATTCCGAAGCAGATTTCTCACATGGAAATAGCCTCAGTCCTAACAAAAGCACAACACACAACTGAATGCTCCTCCGCTTCAACCCCCAAACTGCACAGAAACACAAGTACCTGAGGTCACGTAGCAGCACATCAAAGATCCTCTGCTCTCCCACTTCCCTCTGCTTTTCTGCCTCTCTGAACCATGGAATGGAAGGGAATGCATGGCCAGGTATAATACCAGACCCCAAATCTAGCTAAACTGGACTTAGTGTTGACAGTTTCACTAGCAGAAGGGTAATAAACTGTATAAAAATGCTGTAGATATTAAGCAACCAGGAAATACAAACTCTGTTCTGAACTTAAAATAAATGAAACATTCACAAGCGTACAAATACACAGTTATTTTCATCCTGCCCCCAGAGCCAATACCCCAGCTTCTTTTTCCTGCCTTCCATACCTACTTATTTTCGGATTAACAAAGAAGTCTTCAAGCTACTGTGGAAAAAAACACTTTATGGAAACAGCGACCATAGCAACGCCTTCTACATTTTCCTCATATGGACTTTACGGCTATGGAGATTTTGAATTTGGAGAAAGCAGCGTTTATAGTATCAAAAACATGTGCTGCTGAATATTGGTTTCCTAACTGGTTTCAGATACACACCGTTCCGAAACCTAATGCAATTCTTCATCACCATATTAGCCTTGGGTCTTTTCATGCAAGTGCTGTAATTACATAACCTGGATCTCAGAGGTTTGAATAGTATATCTATTTGTGCTAGCTCTGCATCTAATAATACTGGTTAAAGTCACAGTAATGAAGTGGGGAATGACTGGCTTTTGTATGCTATATTCTAAGCAGAAATGTGTGAAATCAGTCTTGATCAGTGAACCAAGTATGACCATAAAAAAGGAGATGATACAATCATTGAACAAGTAAGAACAAGGCATGCTTCTTGGATTTGCAGAGAGCCTGAAACAATGGCTCACAAACTCAACTCTAAAAGATGGAATTGGAAATGACAACGTTGTCTATGTCACACCTGATGATTTTATCAGAAAAGTCCAGCTAAGGTATTTATCCTACAATGCCAAGGGAAGGAAGGATGGTTCAGTGGTTAAAGCATGATCCTGGGTCTCAGAACACTTATATTTAATACCCTGCTTCACCACAGACTGTCATTGTGATCTTGGGCATGTCACTTAAGGTATGTGTGCACTGCCTTGCAGTTCGGACCAAAGGAGTGTGAATAACATGCACCAAAGTGTTGCACTATAACTCCCCTGTATGGACGCTGCAGACACACTAAAGGTCCAGAGTTCAAAAGTGCTTAATGCACTTTTGAACCTGGATCTCAGCTCTGAATTTAAGGCCCTGATCCTGCAAGCACTCATGTGAGTAACCCCATCCACGTCCGTGGCACTACATATGTGCATAGATGTTTGCAGGATTAGGTGCTGAATTGAGATGCTGAAACAAAATCAACTCCGTCAAGGAAGAGAGACCAGGTAACTTTGCAGCTGCATTTAGGTCCATCTTGCTGCAGAATACATGGTTTGGAGTCAAATGCATTGGTAACTCGTGTGACAGATTGACAATATCCTGGACAAATCTTATGGAATTAAGATAAACGTTACTGAATCAAGTTAAACCTTATTGAATTAGGTTTAATACCTTTGGGGTATATTGTATTAAAAATGCAATTGTGTATGTTATTGTGGAATTGTATGCAGGGGCAGCTCTAGCCGAATTGCCACTGAATCTGCAGGACCACCGGACCTCCCGCAGGCAAGCTGCCAAAGGCTGCCTGACTGCTGCCCTTGCAGGGACCAGCAGGGCGCCCCCCATGGCTTACCGCCCCAGGCACGTTCTTGGAGCCTTGGTGCCTGGAGCCACCGCTGATGGTCTGCAACTCCTCTAAGGAGGGGGATGCTTATCAGCTTCCTCTATTATCAACTCCCAGAAGCTCCCCTTCCCCAACAGAGGTGCATATATATTAGTTCAAACTGGATTCTCCAAGGACCAAGAAAATATTTTTGGATAAATTGCCTGGTTTTAAACAGGCTGAGGGCTTTCTTCCTGATCCAGCAAACAGAAGGGACCTTGGATCCATGAGGATCCACAGGCCTCAGGGAAGTACTGGAAGGAGTCGGCCTACTAAGGCTCCATAGGACCATGTGCTTGCTCTGAGCTGAAGCTATGATGAAATTGTAATCACAAAGGAAACCCTCTGGGGGGGTTTTAAAGCCAGAATCCATGCTTGGATTGGGGTGATCTCTGGTAAGCTTATTAGCATGCAAGTAGGTTCTTTTGTTGTTTTTAATATGTTTTTTTCTGTAGTACTTAAACCTTAAGAAAAAAAATAGGCTTTCATAGAAAGAGCTGTGTGGTAATGTAACGTATAAACTGTTAACAGTGAGGAGAAAGGCAAAGCAGGTCTGCTTAGGCAGTCTGACTTTGCTGGTGAATTCAGCTGTAGGAAGGGAATGCTTCAGCCTGGCAATACCCCGGACAGAAAGGAGAGAGACGCAGGTCTCCAGCCAGGGAGCTGGAAGCCTGAGAGCAGGTGCCCTTGCTGGACCACTGAGGGGAAATACAAGTTCAGCTGCCCTGAGCTGTGACAACTTGGTCTGAATCTGAAGAAATTACCATTGTCTAAAACGAAAAAGCCTCCATTTCAGTGTGTGACCAAACTCTACCCCTGCAGTGGATTATAGTACCTCTTTGGGACTACAGGGAATTTCAGGTATCTAGACTTTCCTTTCTCAAAGGATAAAATGGGGGACAACTTGAGAATAAAACAACTGGGGATGAAAAAGTCTTTTAAAAGGTGGTAACTTGCTTCATGACAGTTGCAGTACTCCAGAAATGACTTAGGACCTACCACCAGGTGTCATAAACAGATAGCTAAGGGTTAATGTCTCTTTCACCTGAAGCACCTGACCAGAGGACCAATCAGGAAACCGGATTTTTTCAACTTTGGGTGGAGGGAATTGAGTGTCTGAGTCTTTTGTCTGTCTTCCTGTTTCCTCTGAGCTTTGGAGAAGTAATTTCTACTTTGTAGTCTTCTGTTTCTAAGTGTAAGGACAAAGAGATCAGATAGTAAGTTCTATGGTTTCTTTTCTTTGGTATTTGCATGAATATAAGTGCTGGAGTGCTTTGATTTGTATTCTTTTTGAATAAGGCTGTTTATTCAATATTCTTTTAAGCAATTGACCCTGTATTATATCATCTAAATACAGAGAGAACATTTGTATGTATTTTTCTTTCTTTTTTATATAAAGCTTTCTTTTAAGACCTGTTGGAGTTTTTCTTTACTTCAGGGAAATTGAGTCTGTACTCACCAGGGAATTGGTGGGAGGAAGAAATCAGGGGGGGAGATCTGTGTGTGTTGGATTGCTAGCCTGATTTTGCATTCCCTCTGGGGGAATAGGAAAGTACTTTTTGTTTCCAGGATTGGGAACAGAGAGGGAGATTCACTCTGTTTGGATTCACAGAGCTTGTGTCTGTGTATCTCTCCAGGGGCACCTGGAGGGGGGAAGGGAAAAAGGATTATTTCCCTTTGTTGTGAGACTCAAGGGATTTGGGTCTTGGGGTCCCCAGGGAAGGTTTTTCAGGGGGACCAGAGTGCCCCAAAACACTCTAATTTTTTGGGTGGTGGCAGCAAGTACCAGGTCCAAGCTGGTAACTAAGCTTGGAGGTTTTCATGCTAACCCCCATATTTTGGACGCTAAGGTCCAAATCTGGGACTAAGGTTATGATACCAGGACTCACAGCTCTTTCGCTTCTACATTTCATTTTTATATATATATAAAAATGTATTCTTGGTTAGCTAGAGCTTTAGGGAAACAAGGAGGAACTTACAAGCAATAAAACACCAGCTGCTTCTCTGTTGCTAAGTTTATCCAAGTTTAACAACAAACATTTTTGTATAATTTATGCCCTCTCTCTATTAAATCTCTTTCCATAGCTGCTTGTGAGAGCCTGTAAATACACACTTTGTTTCCGGTGCTGCTGTTCAGTGGCAGAATAGGTTAAAGTGAGGTGGGCTAAGTGATTAACAAGGTTAAAAAGAAAAGAAAAATGGAAACCATTCTTTTCCACATTGCATCCGACAGCCAAATAAATGATTCTGGTAATAACAGTCCCATACCAGGGCAGCTCTGATCATGGCTGCTCCACTGTGGCACAGGTGTGAGGCATGTTTAAGAGCGTTCTCCCTCATTCTGCAAGACTGCAGCCCACGTGCGTTGTGGAAGAGAATAAAGATGCACTTAGCAAGCTGTGACAATTCAGGGCAACTGCACCTAGATTCCCACTCCGTGGTCCAGAGGGCTCCTCAGTCATCATCTCTCCTGGGCAGAGACCCATGTCTCTCTCCTTCCCGACCAAGGTTTTCCAGGCTGCACAGTTCTCTGCCTACACTGTGCAAGTCAGGCCTGTTTTGGTTTCTCCTTATAAACAGCTTAATTATCCACAGGCATAAGTTACCACACAGCCCCTTCTAAGCAAGCACACTTATTCTTAAGGTGAGAGCACTACAGAGAAAACATCACAAAGCCACCAACAGAACCTATGCACATGCTAGCAAGCTTACAGGAGATCACCCCAACTCCAACAAGGGCTCTGGGGGCAGGGGTGGGTGCTCAGTGTTTAAAAGTCCATACAGCTGTTAGCTCAGAACAGGCACATAAATTCATAGGCTAGCCTTTCCTTTATACAGCTGGAGTCTGACATTCAGAGACTGTGATTAGGTGATCAGTCAGACAACATTTTTCTCTTCAGGGTATAGCTTCAAAAGGTTGGCTCCGGAGGTGGGAATTTGCACTTACCTCCCCCCAGGAATGCCCGAGCAAACCCACTTAACTTTGTTTGTCCCAAAATATCATTTTTGTCTGGCACATTGCTTACGATAGGCCTTTGAAGCTCATAACACTTCCCAGGGTTACACTGGCCACATCTCCCCACTAGAGAAGTTGCATACAATCCCACAATCACAAACTTTGCATTTATAATACAATGAACTCCACAGCTATTTAAACTTAATTAAATACGTTTTCCCAAAGATATTGCAGAAAGTTGCCATATGTGTCTCACAAACATCTCAGTCTGGCCTGTGCTGGGGCATTAGGATAGAGCATTTGTCTTTTCCTCCTAGCCTTAAAACACACCCACTGTGGTCAGAGCTGTCCAAACAGAGAAAACCTGTGACAGGAAATGGTGACCCTTTGACCAAAGCCCCAGTTCAGCAAAGCATTTAAGCAAGTGCTTAATTGTCATTAAAGTCAATAGGAGTTAAGCATGTGCTTAAGTGCTAAAATGGAGTCTGAGAGGTTACGCAGGGACTGCTAAGTAGTAGCCCATCTTAATAGGTTTTTAGGCAGATATTGGTAAAAGGATCTACTAGCAGCTAAAAACGTGTTAAACTGCCACACATCAGCAGTTGTAGGCACTGTCACTGCTTCCTCAGCCATGTTATTATGGCTTATACCAAATATTTGATCTCACTCGGACACTTAGTTCCAACTGCTGGTTTAAAATTACAGAATTAGAAACTGGAACTCGGGTCCTTTACACAGTGCACTTGTGCCCAAGGCAAAAAAAGTAATTGTCAGAAGTGGTAGCTTATAGAGTAAGTCATTTTACTTTCCAGCCTTTACAGTTCATTTAAAGCATTGCAGGACTTGGTATTCCTCATGCAAAAATGTATTTTCAGCTTATGTCTAGATTTATTTTGGCCAATCTCTGTACAGTTCTGTTAGAATGAACGTAAACTCTATCAGTGTTACAGAGTTTCCCACCACATACGAGGCCTTTTCTTAATCTCAGGGTTACACCTTGGAAATATGCATGGCCAAACTACTAGCTCTTCAAGAGAGAGACACACTAAAGAATCCATCCTTGTATTGTTAGAGAACCAACCAAGCTAGTTCATCCCAAAGCTCTTGGTCCTAGAAAAGGTATGGACATGGTAGGAGAAAATCATTCATCCAAAGACCAACTACTGACACACTTGTGAACGGCTACAATAAACTGTGGTTTGAAATCCTATATATTCCCAACATAAGTTTTGCCTCCAAAGCTCACAGTGGTTCTCTGATGAAGCAAGTGAAGTGAAGGCGAGAAGAGAGCAGAAAAATCATCAACAGTTCAAGGCCCACCAAGCAGATTACATTGAAGCTGTAAAGGAAGCTAGAAAAACCTTCAACTCAGGTACAACTGCATCCGTCAATTTTTAATCAGCAGAACTGCACTGGCTACTCAACCCTGAATGCTGATATGCACACAGACAAATCAAAGGCTGCACTGCAAGGAAGAGCTCTCATTCTACTTTGCAGGCCAACCAATGAAAAAAAGCCCCCAAAACAAGAAAATAAGCATAGGCCTTATTGAGAGGGAGGAGCCACCACCAAAAAATACAGGACGCACCCTCCCATCTCTCTTGCAAAAATTTCTGCTGGTCACCAGAACATAAAGCCTGAAGAACATTTGGTTGACCACCTCAGAAACTGCCACCCTATGCTCATCATGACTGATGAAGTCTTCTGACTATGATAACCAAGATCATCGATATGTTTTCAATGAAAAAGGCAATTTCTATAAGGCATACTTAAGAATACAAATGTCAACCAAACCTCAGTTTTCAAGGCACCGTGAAATAATACAGAGAGTTGGGAGAAACTTCTCATTCCCCATGAATGAGTACAGTCATATCTACTAAAAGTAATAACATTATTCACAAGGCTACTCATCCTAAGTAGAGTCCATTCAGCTCTTTTTAGGTTTCGACTGGCAGCAGTTCAGTGGAACATGGAGAGTTCAGCTGTTCTAAGACAAGGTAGCTAAGAATCTGTTCATTAAAACAACTGCACTCTCTTTGATGCCATCAGACTTTTAGGTACCTAACCTAGTCCTGCTGGAAAAAAAAATCCTTTGATAAAATTAGACATGGAATCTGGTTCCAAACTCATGGTTAACAGCAACCAATTTTGGACTGGATATAACCCTTGTGCTACAGGGTTCAAGCCAAACGAACTATTAGAGCTAAGGATGAGACCTGTTTGAAGGGCAGAGTAACTACTTCTGCAGGGTTCTTACACTTTCTTCTGAAGCATTTGGTGCTGGCCACTGTTGGAGGCAGAATATTGAACTAAATGGATTTTAGGTCCAATTCAGCCTGGCCTGTATTTCTGAGTTAGAATCAAAAAAATATCTACATAGAAAATTGTTAGTCCTTTGGCTCCAAGAGATCCTTTCTGACCAATATTTAATAGCACACATTCATTTCTTGAAGCACTGGCTTGATTTTATGATCCAGTGGGTAGTCAGACAACAGTATTTTCTATATATAATAATAATTCCTTTATTCTAATTAACGTACATCTTAATGATATTTCAGACATAAGCTTATGCATATTCT
Organism: Gopherus flavomarginatus; assembly: GCF_025201925.1. Taxonomy (NCBI): domain Eukaryota; kingdom Metazoa; phylum Chordata; order Testudines; family Testudinidae; genus Gopherus; species Gopherus flavomarginatus. The sequence continues at coordinate 15,445,738 of NC_066626.1, read as the reverse complement.
CAATTATGATATTTAACAGACTTCAAATTTTTGAAATAAGTAGAAATTTCCGGAACATATGTATAAAGAACCACATAAATCATGTTGGCGATTGCAAATACATTTTAGAACAAACGTTAGAAATAATAGCCCTTGAGTAGGCTTTCTTACTGACGTTCATCTTTAGAGAATTGTGTAAACTGCAGTAATTGAAAGAAAGGTTAACTTTCCATTTAACTGCTTGTTCATGTCCATTTTTCTGTACTCCCACGCCAAACAAAATGTAACTAGCAACCTTTATAAGTCAGCTAATACATTATTGTAAATGGTGAATATATTTCTTGTCTGGAGAAATGATCACAAAGAATTTGCAAATGGGCCCCTTAAGTGGGAACAAATTCACTTTGTAAAATGAATTGTATATTTTTTTTCGTAAAACAGGAGCTCAATTCAACCAGTCTAATAGGCTTGCCTATCTGCATCTGTGGGCTAGGAAGTAAGATTGTGCCTTGTTCAGTGCTGTCTTGGGTGGGCTGTTGGCTAAGCACTCCAAATTTCTGTCAGTAATCTAAGGGAACGCTGTAAGTTTATAGCGTGAAGAATTTCTCTCTTAAGTAGCTATGCAACTGCTGCAAGTTTATTGCACCTCAGAACCACCCCACAGAGGCGAATACACAGAAAAATCCAATAGCAACTGTGCATTTTCTGTTTGCTTTTCCAAGTCGCTTGACTAAATGTGGGGTTTGGTCCTGCAAATGCTTACACATGAGTTACACTGCACCTCTGAGGAGATGTACTGAACTAAATGGGACACCTGGGGTAAGTAAAGCAAGTGTTTGAATAACCAGTCCCTTAATGAATAAGATATTTTGCAAATTGTAAATGTTGGCACTAACTACTACACTTTTGCCTCGATATAATGCAACCCGATATAACATGAATTCAGATACAACGCGGTAAAGCAGTGCTCCGGGGGGCGGGACTGCGCACTCCGGTGGATCAAAGCAAGTTCAATATAACACGGTTTCACCTATAACACGCTAAGAATTTTTGGCTCCCGAGGACAACTTTATATCGAGGTAGTGGTGTACTACTATAGCAGCAGGCCAGATGCTGCTTTAACTTATACTGTCATCAACTTACAGCTGAATGTGGCCCTTCTTTAATGTTTGCTATTACACACCATTAACACTGCTTGTGTCATGTGCCAATGTAAGGCAACAAATATGAGGTAAAGAATATTAATGCAATCCATCAGCTAAAGTTTAACCCTACATTTACTAACAGATTAGACCCACTATCAATCTGAGTAAAGCAAATCTACAACAGCAGATGCAGATAATGCAAATGCCAAGGTACTCTTAGTGGCATGTACCATGACTTTTACACAGGCTGTCGGAATAGACACTGAAAAGTTTATTTGAAAACTGATCAGAGGTGGTGGCTAATGAGATACACATGAGACACTCACACTCTATAAACCTCTCTTCCATAATTAAATCCCCTCTAATCACAAATAGTGTCACCACCAAAGTAAACCTTTTTGGTTAAACTAGGATGAACTGCAACCTTGTGAACTTTACTAAAAAAAAACAGTGTCAGTAAAGGAAGCCTACAGTTTGGGAGACTCCTATGGAAACAGACATTCTGATGAGGTTTGGAAAAGTCTTCTTCGAAACCATGAGAAATTAACACAAGATGATACATTCTTAAAGGGGTAAAAATAATTACTACACCACTCCCATTGATTTCAATAGGAGCCATGAAACTAAATCACATACACAGCTTTGAAAATTTACTCTTACAAATCCTGATGTGCTTAATTCTTTCCTAGAAGTAAATGTGTTTGTGAAAAGTTCCTCATCCCTGACTACCCAGTTATTCTAGACTGGGCTCCTCATGAAGCGAGACAGCTAACGGAGTTGAACAGCATGGTATTTGTGTGATATGGGGAAATGTCCACTAAGGACAGGGTTGAAAGCTCCACAATTCATTTCACTTGTGAGTTATGCCTTAGGTCTCCAGGAACAAAACACTGGTGTCCCAGTGCTGACTCTAAAATAATGCAATAATTTCCTCCTTGAAAATAAAATGGTGGTATGTCCTCCACCACCCAATACATCTATTGGCTTGAATATTTTTCCCCTCACTATCACTCTGGACATTTTCCCAAGCTTCCTCAAATTCTTGATAACTTTTCAGAAACAGGAACCACTAAAATAAAGGGCTCTTTGGCTAGCGAGGTTTTCAAATTGTGTTGATACTGTACTGTACTGAACTGAACCACTCACTGCAGGACCTTCTACAGCAGTGTAGGGGACAGAACGTAAAGTGATGCTGAACAAGGCTTTAGCACTTTCAACTCTAGGCAGAAAAGTAAGGAGATGAAGGGGAAGTTATGTCACCTGTTCAAATCCTCGCTGTTCTTTATTCTGTCTAGCTCCTGGTTCTGCTTCCGTTTTCTGACAGATTGACTCCCCCTCCCCATTCATGACCTGAGAACACCATCACCCAGCTACCCCCAATGTATTCTAGACACCATCTCCGTAACCCTATAGTTCCTCTATTCCTCTTATGTACTTCACGGCTAAATCCTCAGAGCCACCTACAAGCCTTTCCATCCTCCCAGAGTCTTCCTTTCTCCTTAGGAATAAGAAAGTGGAAACTAGGAAGACAACACAATAAGACAGAAGAACACTTACCAGCTGGAAGATAGGGAGATGCAGCAAGCAGGCAGGTACAAGATGGCTACTTTAGGGCCACAGCTTCTTCCCTCTGCCAAATTTAAAGGACCAGCCTCCAGAAAGGCATGCTGGGAAAATAACTCTCATGAAAGGGCAACCCTGCTATAGGAAATAGGGAGTTACTCCTGAGAAAGAGGCTTGGCTATGTTGGGAAAGACTGCCTGCTCTTCTGATAGCTTATGCTGGGGACAAGCATCTCCTTTTGGGAAGGCTGTTGAGCTAGCTAGCCACAGAGTAGTGTCCATTTGTTAGGAGGGGGGATCTACAAGGGTCTACAATGCTGAAGCTCACAGAAAAGCTGATATTAGCGAAATGAGGGGGGAAATAAAACAGACCAGTTTCTCGTGCTGGCTCTGCCAATGCAATCTAAGCTCTAGCACTGTAGTTTCAGAGTGAGGATCCGTAACTCCCAGGATGGAATGTCTGTATAACAACAGTGGGTTACTTCATTCCGATTATACATTTCCTCACTGCCTGTTATAAGCATAGGAGATCTCCCCAAGCATCTTCCTTTTATAAAATACTCCTAAAACACAAATGTACCATTTATAACTTTACCTCCATGTTATGCTCAATTTCAGAGTAGTGATATTCAAGGCAAGCAGCACGAGCATTATACTGAAAGACACATTAAAAACTCATACAGCATTTTTAGAATGATGAATTACTACAAAACAGTTCCCCAAATGTACAATTTAATCTGCTAGCCATCTCTGGTAAAGAGATATATAGGTCAAAATAAATCAAAAATACTGACTCTATAGCCTTTTGATACAGAAGAATTGAATACATGGTTGTACGCCACACTGCATTCCAGGTTATTTAATTAGAAAGTGTTTGTGTTAAGTTCTGGTCAGTTAAAGGATGGCATAATGGCTAGAGGAAGTGACTTGCATTACAATAATAAGAATAACTTCTGTGAAAGCAGTGAACTTTTAAAAGGGCTTTGGAAATACAAAATACTATTAGTCAATCATATACTACAGTGTTGCCCCCCTGAGGTATATGTTATTTTGATAAATTACCCTGAAAAAGAGCTGGAGCATAAAGTTAAACCCACCTACCATACAACAGCAAGCAGGTCTGAACTCACTGCAAAATACTTCCCACAACAGAAAGTCACACACTCTACTGCTTAACTTGCAAAATAATTTTGAACCTCACCAAGGTCAGCAATTACATAAATCATTGGTTTTTTATTTAATTGACTATAAGGACAGAGCCTAAAAAAATGCAGCTAATGTGTGGGAAACATCATCTTACTCTGAATATTATTTAGTAGAGCTGGTTTAAAACAAACCAAAACAAACCAACAAAAAACAGAGTAAACGTTTTTGGTGATAATTTTCACTAAACATTTGACCCCTTTTTCTTTGAAAAATTTAAATTTTTTCACCAGTTCTATTATTTATTACTTTTTAAGTACAGATTTGTTTGACAACATACTAGATAATTTAGAAAATCTGTCATTCCTTCAAAGAGTATACAGTCTAGAAGAAAGAGAGACAAGACAAGATGGTGTTGACTTAAAATAGAGAAGGAGGAAAGGGGCAGAGATAACTCTCTAGGGAAGCTCACAGTGCCTGTTATCTCCCACAGGGATATCCCTCACTTTATTTAATCCCTCATACAATAGGTCCTGTTCATCTCTAGAAACCAGTGAATCAAGAACTCTGTGATGTAAATATAACTCCAAAAGGGCTGTTGCCTTTCTATGCTGTTGCTCTCACAGAAGGAATAAAATGTTTGGGCAGAGGGAGAGGTCTTATTTTTGGCCTGATTCTGCCATCCTCACCTGTGCTGAATATTCCTGCTATGGCTGGAGTCACCAGACAGTGCTGTTACATATGAATAAGTTTTTAGTCTTTGCAGAAAGGCTGTATTGTTAGTATTTGTTATGCAAAAATCCTTTGAAAGAAGCTATGACACAGCTTATGCTCTGCCTTATTCTCTATATCAGGGGTCGGCAACCTCTGGCACACAGCTCACCAGAATAAACACCCTGGTGGGCCGGGCCAGTTTGTTTGCCTGCCATGTCGACAGGTTCGGTGGACCACGGCTCCCACTGGCCACGGTTTGCCATCTCAGACCAATGGGGGCGGCAGTAAGTGACGCGGGTGAGGGATGTGCTGGCTGTGGCTTCCCACCACCCCCATTGGCCTGGGATGGTGAACCGCGGCCAGTTGGAGCCATGGTTCACCGAACCTCCCGACATGGCAGATAAACAAACTGGCCCGGCCCACCAGGGTGCTTACCCTGGTGAGTCACGTGCCAGAGGTTGAGGACCCCTGCTCTATATTCTCTAGTGCAGAGCTGGTTCCTGGGAACCAGGCATTGGTGTGTGGGCTTACCTTTATGGAAGAAGGGATTGCCTGCATGATGTTTGTGACAATCTCTGTTCAAGGACTGGCGTACATGTGCAAATAAAGCAAGTTATATTTCAAATATATACCCAGTGTATAAACAATTTCTGCTACACTGAGAAGCTGACCTGCAAGGCCCCAGAGTTCTGCTACTGCTCAGCAGAAGGATGACAGTGATGTCTGAAACTGGACCCTGGTGTCGGCAGGAGGGGCCGCATGACTCCATGAATAGAACCAATTATTTCCATTGGAACTGCTCCCATTGGAAGGTAATATTCATCATGAACAAGGGAGGCAGAATTGGGTCCTTTCATTTTAGGAAATTGGGAGTTTGCACCTTCCCCCTAAGGACTGAGACACTTTTATGTTTCATTCTCTTTCCAACAGATTCTGGGTTTCATTAAAAACTCAGCTGTATGGAAACAGAACATTATTTTTCATAAGGGGGCAAAAGACTGTGGCTCAGTTAGTGCTACTTTGCTCAACTAGGTCTATATTAACCTTATGCTAGTGTGCAAAGAAATGGAGAAGGCACAGAAAGTCTTCCCCACTATTTGCATAGATGTTAGTCACACCCACACACAAAGACTGTTGAAGGCTAGTGCGGACAGCAATACTTATGTGGGAGGAGTTAAAGGGCAAGGTGTGCCAAGACCTTCCTCCACACCATCCATTACTGATGTGCTGACATTTTGGAGACTCCAAATTGCACCATTTCAATAAGTGTAGCAGAGGCCATTTTTACCCATAATCCAAGAGCCAATGTACCTTCCTCAGGAGCTCATAGTGCACTTTTATGTCTCCATAAACTGCTACCATGGGGGAAGTGACTGTAGAGCCAATACTTAACCTTCACTCAGGACCTAATTCTGACAGTCTCTCTTGCACTGACTTGTACCAGACTCTACAGGTAATTCTATTCATCTTTGTGGGATAACTCAAGGAGTAAGACATCTTGAGTAAAGATGGCAGAATCTAGCCTAGAGTCCAGGGACCAATCCTGCAACTCTGACTCCTACGAGTAGTCCCATTGATGTCACTGGGGCTGCTCCTAGATGTTGTGATTGCTTATGTGAGGATAGTGCGTAGGATTAGCTCCAGGCGTTGTAAAACTAAGCTGATCACTCCTATTTTAATTTTGGCTGCCCATGGCATTAATCAGCCATTCACAAGCTTGGCTGCTCAGAGGCCTAGTAAAATCATGTTTTCAGAGCCGTTTTTATTGTCTCCTCGAGTATTCCTGGAGATTCTGTCAAGCTCCTCCCTCTTCACATCTCATCCATCTCAGTGAGGGCTCGCCAGCGATCTGTGAGGGAGGAGATGCACCTGACAGTTCACTTCACACAACCATCAAAAACAATCATGTTGGCAAGTGAGCTTGAGCCATTTCTGTTTTGTTCATGGATTATCCTAGGCAGGAGCCACACTTGCTTCTTTTCTTCCCTTCATTGTGTGGTATAGTAAAAAATGGTCTGTTTTATTTTACAGGAGCATTTGGGACACCGTACTCTAGTGTGTGAAGCTACAAATGAGAAATGCAATGGGAAAAAATAACCTCTGTTGCTCTCACCTGACCCCTTGTAACTCTAGTAGTCAAGTTTTATAGACATAATTCTCCCCCTTCTCCCATACATTACTGCCTTTGTTCTACATGTGTTCTGCTTTCCTGAGGTCCTGCAGAGAACTCTGTTTTCTCCTCTTTGCCATGCCAAGCTGTGGGTTTATTCTTCTTTTCCTCCTGTCAAGGAAGTCTAAATGCAGCACCTACTGGTGTCTAACAGTATTGCTCCTGCAGGGAAATGACCCCTCCTGCACCAGTCTGCTATCTCTGTGGCATTATCATCCCCTGCCAGCTTAGACGACGAGGGACAAGCTGGAGCCCTATGCTTTGATTTTCTCACGAGGGAAAGAAATATGCTGCTCCAGAGCACAAGGCTGGTTCTTCTGCCTTTTTATAGGAAGAGAAAAAGGAAACGGAAACGCCTTGCCTCTCATCTTGTGGCAGAGCTGGTAATACAACCCAGTTCCATGTAGTCCCACTCTAGAACCCTAGCCACTGGAACTAACTGCCTCACCAATGTTTTAATGATCTCTTTATTTCACTCTATTGTTAATTTTCTTAGCCTTGCTGTCTTTTAAGCAATCAAACAAAGCAGAGTTCCCCAAACTTTTCAAAACTGAGCCCCCTTCATAATGTATATATCTTCTCCAACGCCCTGCTCCAGTTAGTCTTTCAAATCTTCTCCTCGCCTCAAACCATTTAAGCAAGAACTGATGTAGCTCTTCCTTTCTTACATGCACTGATAAGCCGTGAAATATGTTCACATTTAAAATATTACTGGCATCTGAATTCACCAGTTGTACGAATGGTGTCATTTACAGGTTTCAGGTTCTCTGCAAACTCAGGCAGACTTTCTGCAACAGTTACACTTGCTTCACGTCTGAAGGTTTACAAGATGAAAGTTAGGACTTCGGAAAGCAATCAAGAATTTTGTCTGCCTGGCTAGTTTTTTGCATCTCACACTTGGAGAAAACATTGACAAAGGAAATTTGGGTGATATATTTTGCACAGTTTTTATTATACTATTTGTGGTGGAAAGCACCAAATTATCATGGCAAATATTTTATTGAGTGAGGGTCCGTGTACATTCTACTCACTCCACATGCAATCTTATTTCCTTTATATATAGGAAACTTTGCTGAGGTCTGTGCTGGGATTTAATTTCTGCATCTACACTTATATGAAATATTGGCAACAGCATGTAGGGTGCCAAGACAGCAAATCTGAAAAATTGGGACGGGGAGGGGTAATAGGAGCCTGTATAAGAAAAAGACCCAAAAATCAGGACTGTCTCTAAAAAGCAGGACATCTGGTCACTCTAACAGCATGTGAAAACCTCAAGAGCAGGTAGATTTTTCATTTTATTTCAGTTTTGATTTTTTTGAAATCAGTCCAGTTTCACAAAAGTCCTCATCATGCACTTTAAAGGGGGGAGGGTATTATTTTAAAACCAAAAAAGTATCCTCAAAATGTTCAGATTTTTTGTTTCAGTGAAGGCCAACTGCATTTGACATTTGATTATTTTTATAATTGTCTACTTTTTGATGAGGGAACCACCATAAAGCACACTATTTATATATAGTTGGATTATGTATATCCCTTCCTTCAGCTGCAAAATGGCCTGAAAAAATTGCACTTTGTGATTTGTTTTCTCTTAATTTTGCACAAAAATATTCACTATAGTCCTGTTCCTACAATGAGAGCTATATCAGAAGATCTCTGTGCCTGTGGCAAGTCCTACTGAAATCAGTATGGTTCTGCATGGATACACGGTCTGCCATGTAGGATTTATTGCAGGATCTAAGCCTACTTTTGCACAATACTACCAGTTCCCCCATGTCCCTATTACATACCTAATAGCAAGCACATTAGACTATGCTCTGGTTAAGGATAATGAAATGGAAAAAAAAACACAGCATGAATGGTGTATTTTGCATATTATATATATATATATATATATATATATATATATATATATATATATATATATACACACACACATATACATATACATATACACACACACATACACACACCTTCAAACCTCTTCAATGAAAGCTGTCCCTTATTGGTTAGGATTTCACTGAACAACAGTCTAATTTTCTAGGCTTTTAATTTGGTTAGAAAGAACTGGTTTGTGGATATTATGGGCAACATAATTAGCATCTTCTTGCTTAATATTTCAACTCTGAACCCATTCCTAAATCTAAAAGAGGCTAGGGCTATAAAAAGTACAACAAAGAGCTTATTTTCTTGCCATTCAAAATGGGCTGTGCTTGAATTTTGTTAATGATGAAATAATGAAAGGGCCAGTTTCATAGGAAGTCACCAGAATTAATTAACCAGAACTCAGTGGGATTATCCAGCTTTCAAGGAGGGCTTTTACTTTGAACTCAAGGGCATTCTAATTCTCCCCTGACCAGTGCGTTTTATTAAGAAGCTTGAATTTGTATGTAAAGGAAGTAAAATGCACAATTATCTTACCTTGAACTTACCTGTTGAATTAATGTTTATTTATTAATGGCACCCCTTCAAGCAGCTCTTACTTATTCCATGTTCTGCAGCCACTCCTTATGCTTAATAGGTCTTATCTTTCCTACCTGCTTAGTGGATTAGGAACAAACTTTTCTATGAGATCAGCACCAAGTAACCATGACTACATTCAGAAACAGGTCTGCAATCTTCAGACTTTTCCACAAATCTTGAAAAGCTGCTCCAGTATATAACTTTTTAAATTACATTGCACTTTACCTCTCAAGTGTAATTAATTTGCAGGAATGCCCTTGATTTCATCTAAAAGAAAAACCTCTCTTAATGCAACAGAGCCTGTCACTTAGTTTTAGAACACAAGAAAAGCACTGACCAGTCTCCTAAGAAAGTGAATATTTTAAATATAACATTTCTTGGTTTTGTTTTCATGGATCATGTTTCTACACTTCATAAGCATTGCCCCAAACCTGTCTGTACCAGGGAAGATGAAAAGTATGGTAGGGACGGTCAAACTTTTCAGTAGAGTAAAAAATCTAACCCAAACCTTCTTCCATTCCTCAAAGCAAACATGGATGGAATCTTTCTTACCCTAATGATCAGGGGCCTACTGCTGTACAAACAGGTAACAAATAAGGCACTCTGGCTCAGAGAGTTTATGCAACACAAGAATACGAGCTTCTTTAAAATAATTCATCAGAAAAAAATATTTAAAAATGTAGCAGGAAGCCTAACGACGTATTAAGACACGAAAATCAAAGATACAATGAGGAGCACAGAAAACTGGAGCCAGAGTCACTGGGAACAACTGAATACTTCCATAACTACATGTATACATGCCACTACCTCTCCCCTAATCATACTTATCCCCAGCTTCCTGTTCAGACAAAGGAAGCAGTTCAGGGAAGGCCAGACGTCCTCGCTACTCCCTTCCACTCACACTGGAATACTCCATGAGGCTCTATGGGTTTTCAGTCAGACCTGCCAATTCTCTGAATGCAAACCACTGAACTTTGGGCAAGATTTGATCCAGATTCAGCTCCAAACTGCACAGCAGTGTTCCTACATTTAATACACATCAGTTTATGCCGTACTATATGGTGGTTTTTAAGGTATGGCTACAACTTCCATGACAAAAACCATGACTTCAGGTTTCTTCATAATATATCATGGGCTTTACATCCCTGGCTAGCCGTTTACTGAGCAAGACTCTTCCGTGAAAGAGAAGAAATTTGACTGTGCTGGAGAATAATTTGGGGTTTTAATGCAAGCTCCTTCCCTGATAACCCCCCAAACCCCACAAGTGACAACATTCAATTGTACACAATCTTCTTGGTAATGATGATGATCCTTTAAAATAATTAACTGGGACCAGATTCTGCCATGCCAGGGCTAGTCACAGAATAAGACAATACCCAGCTTGAGTGTAAGGATGGCAGAATCTTGCCCTCGGTTACCAAGGAGACCATGTTACTCTTAGACAGCAGAACGCTTTTCTGAAGTCACGAAATGCTCCAGTGCATTTCCCATACTGAACCATTTGTGGCTCTAACACTCTTTAAATACAACATGATTTTTGTATTTGTGCAGCACATTTGGAAAGTCAATATATGTTTGATCTTACAAACATACTTAATCTGTTCTTCAAACAGTAGTCAGAGAAAACAGCATCTCAATTAAACCAGCATATATTAACATTTATTAATTTCCCTCTCAATCTCCAAAATTAGACTTTACTGTGTCTTTTCATCTGCTTAACCCCCTAGACATCTGAGGTCACCTTACATCTAAGGAGCATGCCAGCATCACCCCCCTATGGTATCATGACTGTTAGCATTGTGACCTCCTGACAGCAAAGGGAATGCCTTACTGTGATCAGGAAGCTGGTGTGAAAGAGAGTATGGCATGGAAATAGTTAAGCCCATTTTAAATTAGGATACAACTCTGGTAATAATCATGGTTCTGAATGGGGGTGTGCAGGCTCGTTTTGACAGCAACTGATTGCTCTGCTTTTTACAATCATGGGCCAAAACTTGGACCTAGGTCATGCAACCTTAAGGAGCGCATAAGCCAATTAAAGCTGCATGAACTAGAGATGCACCTGGAAATCTCGGGAGATTATTGGGACATAAAGAGCAAGGTAGTCTGCAGCTGCAAGACGGGCAGGGAATAATGGATGACATCCTGATGCTATGGAAGTCAGTGGTGAAATTTCCATTGACTTCAACAGGACCAGGATTTTGCCTTCTGAAGATCAGGCTCCTTCCTTTTCTCTCTGCTCCCACTCTGGCTGCGGGAACCCCATGCAGCTCCTGTCGGGGAAGAAAAGACTGAGGGACTGGGGCAAGATTTTGGCTGCTGAGGTCCCTTCCAACCCTAATCTTCTATGATTCTAAGTGGATGGCAGTACTGAGGATGCTTTCTTCCTGCTTCCCACTGGCACAAAGGTCTGTGGGAGGGAGTCTGTCTCCGGGGCGTTGTGACTGACAGCTCACTGCAGAGCTGTTACCAAGGAAGGGCAAGTTGTTTAGGCTGTGTAGACTCCCAAGCCTCATTCTGTCTCTCCAGTTTAACAAGATGCCTTCCCCCCCCCCCCCCCCGATAGTATCAGCAGAGCTCCAGCCCACCTGAAGAGCAGGCAGGATGGACAGAATTACTGACTCTACTCCTTGGGGAGTGGGAGGAGATTGGCACAGGGAAGGGAGTCAGGATTTTCATTAGTCTCTGCAGGCCTTTAAGGGTATGTCTACACTGCAATTTGACTAGAGTTGCCACACATCCAGTCGAAAAGGGACCCTGGTGGCTCTGGTTGGCACTGATGCAGCAGGGACCCTGGGAGCTGCAGTAAGCGCCGCCAGGACCCCACACCCCCTCCCGCACCCCAACCCCCTGCCCCTGCCCAGAATTCAACCCAAATTAATAATACTTTCAGTTGTCTGCAAACATTAATTTATCACACTTACTGTTTGTCCCCCGAAATTCTCTCCACTCTATTCCTCACTGAAATCAGTGAGAAAAATATATGTCTTTGATACTTTCCACTCTTTAACTCTGCAGAGCAGAGTCTGAGTCAGCTGTGAATTCTATAGCATCTTGTGTATCATCATCAGTATGGTTACACCTGTATAAACCCACTGACAGCACAACAGATACACAGTCTAATCTGGCTTTGAGAAACGTCATTACTCCTGTTCATGCATGAGAAGGAAAAACAGCAGCTTGACTCTGAGGCCACGTCCAGACTAGGAATTAAAATCGATTTTAGATACGCAACTTCAGCTACGAGAATAACGTAGCTGAAGTCGAATTTCTAAAATCGAGGTACTCACCAGTCTGGACGGGGCGGCATCGATGTCCGCGGCTCTCCGCGTCGATTCCGGAACTCCGTTCGGATTGATGGAGTTCCGGAATCGATGTAAGCGCGCTCGGGGATCGATACACCGCGTCCAGACTAGACGCGATATATCGATCCCCGAGCAATCGATTTTAACCCGCCGATGCCGCGGGTTAGTCTGGACGAGGGCTGAGATCCTAGGGTTAGTTAGCAGGACCTGTAATTAGAAAAACATGTATTCTTCTCTTGGGAACTGAACATACTTGATATAGTAGTCAGTGACATTCAAAGAATACAGAATTTCTTATTCTGCTTTTTTTAAAAAAAACTTTAACCATTGTGTATGGACTGTTAGAAGCTTAATGCACCTGATTTCAGTTCCTGGGTAACAGTCACATCTGGAAGGGAAGATGTGTTAAAAAAAATACCTCACTTCCATTGAAAGAGACTTATAAACAGTGGTTTTGTACATTCTTTAAAATGTTAACCTCCTAAGAGAGCACCATGGAATTTCTGAATTACTGTTATTTCTTCTTAAATAGTTGTTGTTGCTCTAAACATAACTACTTCTCTGTGGAAACAGTGAATGTTTGCCTAGTGAAAATACAAGGATTTGTCTACAGGACAGAATTACCACTAGCTGTCAGAAAAAAGTGTTCTAAAAAAGTCACGTTTGGCCATCTGATACAGAACTTGGCCCTAAATATTAGGTCTCAACTCTTCCCTCATGCAGAAGACACATGGGAGGAGGAAATTGCTGCTAGAAACTTTATGAAATCAAGTCATGGAGGATCCAGTTCAGGAAAAGACTTAACAGTATGCTTAACATTAAGCAAATGCTTAAGTGCTTGCCTGAATCAGGGCATCAAAAATGTATATCTCAACCTTACCTGTTTGAGGCAAGGGTGGGCACCTTGCTTACCTGATACATCACTTCCTGGGCATACATCATTCCCTGTGGTCGAAATCTGGGGCATGCATGGGGTACAGCCAAAGAAAAAGGAAAATCCTCCCACAGCCCTTAAGAGGTCAGGCCCTCTTCCTCATGCAAGGGAAGGAAATAGAGAAGCAGCCTTGAAGGCAGTCTCGGTTCCCACCCCCTGTGAGGGACTGTAGGCCAAGGCTTAGTCCTGGGGGCTCACCAGAAGAAACAGACCAGCCCATCTTTACCTTCAGGGGCTAGAGCAGGCAGTGTTCTCAAGCCTTAGGACAGTTAGAAACACAGAGTTCTAAGGTGGAAATCCTGGCTCTGCTCCTTTCCAAGCACCACTCCCAAATGCACTGACTTCTTCCTTTTTACTGGCCCACACTCAGGCCTGACAAGCCAGGCAGCAGGTGTGATGCATTGAGCTAATTGGAATGAAAAGAGTTCTTAACCCCTTCTTGACTGGTGGTGGTGGTGGTGTTGTCATCTGCCCCACCACACAGGGCTTTACAGCAGGGGGAGGGTCAATTTCCTCCCCACTCCCCCAACCTTGCTTTGTCCTCTCCAACTTTTCATAGCTCTGCATCCTCCATTATGTCATCCACTTATTGCCTTCCCCTCAAACTTTACAGAACAGAATATTATCTCTTATAATGTTCGATATGCTGACACAATCCTTTACAGAACAGAATATTATCTCTTATAATGTTCGATATGCTGACACAATCCTCCCACCCTACACATTTTTCTGAAATGACCTACCTACCTTAGAGTTTCCTTCTCATTCTCCTCTCGAGGAGCAACGGTTTCCAGTCTTGTGGTGAGGACAGGAGTCCTAGGTGCAATGTGGAAACCAACCACTAATTCCATAGATCTCCAGTTTCTACCATGCAAAGCTGGTTCCTCAGCACTGTTCTGTGAGCTGCTTTCTGACTGACAACCCAGCTCCTTCAGGAGCCATGCTGCTATTGGATCTTATCCCCCATGCCTGCAACTTGGGCCTTCATTCCTTAGCAGATGGCTGCTTGATCCCTCACCAGAAGTAGAGGGGTGCATGTCATGTACAACTGCTGTTCCCATCTCTCTCTCTTCCCACCCATATTGTACCCACGCTCAACTGGCAGAGCCCAGCTCCACCCTAATCCTGCAGGGAGGGGATTCTGCAGGTTCATACAATCACCCTGGCAAGAAATTTGACCTATATTAAAGTTTTACACATCATTTTTATATTGGCTGTGTCACCGAGAACAATGCAGGGATGGAAATAATTTTGCAGTGCTGTACATTACACTTGAATAATCAAAATGGCTTATTACTAGACTGTGATGAATCTATAGCTCAGCTAACGATAAGCTCCCTTACACAAGCCCACAGTTTTGAATTACTTTTCACAAGTGCCTTGAAATACCCACTTCATGTATTGCAGGAAGTGGATTTGCTTTTCTGCACAGCAGGAAAATACCTCCTCCAGAATTCTACTCGCAAACTGCTTTTAGATTTGCTTTTCTTCACACACCCAAATAGAATTAATTTTTCAAGTGCAATTGAGGGGGGGGGCATCTTGCCACATGTTTTGTAGTAACAATTTTAATAAATAAAGAAGTGATTCAGGCTGTAACGTATTAAGTAACACTGCTGAAGTCTGAGGGTTCATTATACTACTGTTGATAGCTGATTTTGGCAGAACAGCAGCAGCACATTAGCAAACAAAATGCTACTGCCAGGAGACTGAGGCTCTATTCTTGGCTCTGCCACTGTCTGCCTTCATGACCTTGGGTGAGTCATTCCCCTCTCTGTGCCTCAGTTTCCTCTTCCACCCTCTGTTTAGATTGCAATGTTCTTCAGGGCAGGGGAGCGCTCTCACTAGGTTTTTGTACAACACCTAACACAAAGGGGCACTGTCCTTGCTCAGGCCCTCCAGGCACTACGGTAAAACAAATAATAAATAATAATAATAAGGTGTATAACTGGTCAACTTAGCATCTGGGAAATAAACATCGGGGGAGGCATCTGTGCCATGCATAGGACTAAATTCAACAGTACAAGTAGGGTGGTGCAGTCCAGTCCACTGAACTAGCAAGATATTTATAGCTAGTACGGCATACCTGAAAGATACAAGAGGAGCAGAATGTGGGGCCGCTGGGCGGCCCCATGCTGGCAGCTCCTCCGGTGGGGCTTCTGCACAGATGGCGGAGACCCTGTGTGGAAGGGTGAGGCGGTAAAGCTGCACCAGAGGAGTTGCACACATGTGGCCACACAGCGGCCCCACATTCTGCTTCTTTCACCGCTGTAGTTCCAAAGTCTCCGGGGCAGTGGGAAGACGACAGAGCCCACCCCTCCCCCCGGGTA
This sequence comes from Gopherus flavomarginatus, assembly GCF_025201925.1. Lineage (NCBI taxonomy): Eukaryota > Metazoa > Chordata > Testudines > Testudinidae > Gopherus > Gopherus flavomarginatus. The sequence goes on along the minus strand of NC_066626.1, from coordinate 15,429,996 downwards.
AGGTGGGTGGATCATGAGGAGGGTACAGGGAGAGTGTGGGGGCATCTGGCTGGGCAGGGAGGAGTCACGGGAGGATCATGTGAGGAGGTCACATACCCTCGGTAGCTGCTGCCCCCCCCCCATACTGGTAAGAAATGGATTCCACTTGCACCACTGACTAAATTGTATTTAGCACATGTAGGCACCCGACACTGCACAGGGGCAAGGGCCCCAGATACCTTCTTACACCACAGCACAGGACATGTCTGATCACAACCCTCTCACTTCCAAGTGTGCTAAGGCTGGCGGGGCGGGAAGGGGAATCCAGCACAGATGCTCCAAATGCTACAGGAAGCTGGGTCATCCCTACCTTGCCTCATCTCTTCTTACACACTAGGAAGCAGAGCTGTGCAGTGAATGCACACTGTGCTCTGCTAAAGTGTACGGCATAAGCCACTGTTGTGTGTGCTCCTCCTCTAGGGCTTCTGCTTCCCAGAGGGTAGAAGGCTGGTGACCTTACGTTTGTGGTTGGTGCTGTTAGGTATAATGTGACTGTCAGGCAAAGTCTTTTACTTCTTGGGCTAAAGACACAATAGAATCTGTCGGCTAGAGACAGAGGAGTCTGATGCTCCCCCGGTAGCAATTACTACTGAATGCAGAGAACTTTGACATCAAGAGGCTGTGGAAGCAGATATGTCCTTTCAAAGTCACACAGAGAATATTTCTCTCATACAGGCGTGTTCGTGGGGAAACTGCAGCAGGAAAAGTGGCTAGTGCCTTGTGTGGCAAAAGTGCTGGAGGTATACAGAGAAGAGAAAGGATCTAAGGGTCTAAACAGAGAGGGGAATATCAACCTTGCTGTAAATACTTCGGTGAAAGCTCAGTCATGGAGACAGTACATTCCATCACAGTCTTTGGTGGTGTCTGTGGTAAAAACCCCACATGCCCCAGCTCTGCCAAGGCAGAGAAATGAACTGAGACTGGAGGAGGGCAATTCGGAAATACATTAAATGCCATTGGATGAGCAGAAGCAGCAGGGATTCAAACCAGAGCGACACTCAGATGAGCCAAACAACTACCTAGTATATCGCCTGGTAGATGCAGAACAGGAAACCTGTGCTTAAGGGACAGGGCTAGGGGTCAGATACAGATTGTTCCCACAGGCTTCTAGTGTGACCTTCGACAAATCACTAAGTTTCTCTCTATTTCAGGTTCTTCATCTGCACAATGGAGCTAAAGAAGCTTAACCACCTCATGGGACTACTGTGATGCTCATTTGTCTCTAAAGCACTCAGATCTCCATGGATGACAGGAAACTACAGAAAAGCAAAAAACTGTTATATAAGGCACAAGAGTAGAAGCCAGACACAGATTCTACTTCTAGCTCTGCCACAGACTTCCTGTTTGACCATGGGCAAGTCAGCCTCAGTTCCCCATCTGTAAAATGGAGATAAAGGTAACATTTGGCTCTTATAAGGCATTTTTCATCCATAGATCCCCAAACACTTCATAATTGCTTAATGCATTTATTCCCACAATGCCCTGTGAGGTACAGAAGTGCTATTACTTCCATTTCACCAATGGGAGTCTGAGGCACAGAGAGACTAAATGACTTGCCCAAGGTCATGTGGGAAGCCTGTGCCAGAGCAAGTAATTGAACCCTGGTGTCCTAAATCCTAGGCTAGTTCCCTGGTCACTGAACCATCATTCCCTACCTCACTGGATGCTGTGAGAAAAAATACTTTAAAGATTGTGAGATGCTCAGATCCTGTGGTCATGTGCGCCACAACAGTCCCAAAGACGGATTGTTAGAAATTCTTATTGTTTTATCACACCATTGCAATGTGAGAAATTCATGTTGGATTAGAAAAATTCCTTCATAAAGCTTACTACAGGTGTCTGGGTTGGTGCTTCATATTCTGCGCATGGATGACAAACTCATCCCTCTTTCTTTTTGCATTAAAAAAAATTAACACGTTATGTCGTTGTTGCATCCTTGTTGCTGGGTAGGTGATTTTTAGAACAGAGTCGCTCCAGTGTGTAATATCACAAACAGCCTGCTCCATAATAGCTGGCTACTGAAAATAATAAGGTATTTCAGGGGCAAAAAGGAATGACAAGTTCACTTTATAATGACACAGTGTATGTTGCAGCGGAGAAAACACTTTTTTCCCCCTTAAGTCTAAAACAATGAAAATCCTCTCTCTATCAAAATAAGTAGCCTTGCCTTGCAGACAGCATCAGAAATCGCAATCAGTAAAGAAAGTACACTTGTAGATGACTGGAATATATCTTGCACTCCACGAAGGGGGAGCGCCTGAGAGTTTTAAACTACCAAATAAAATTGTAAACCTGATGTATAGTGTCATGTAAAAACTAAATGCTTCCAGCGATTAAAAATAGGGTGATGCAAACCCAAACGTTTCATAGCTGGAAAAACTAGCATAATAATGTAAGAAACCCAGCCTAAAACAGCACAGTGCAGCTAGACTGCTCTAAGAATCGTAACTGCATCATTTGCTAGTCTGCCCCGGAGCTTCTATATTTCAATATATGAAACAGAAGGGTAATTTTCATACAGATTTCTCTTCAGAAGTCAAACAAAAATTCTTAGATAATGAACAAATTCTACCCTGTTCCCAGGTTATTTCCTACCGACCGCAGTGCTTCTTGCATCTTCTTCTGAAGAGGAAGGTACTTGCTTCTGTTGGAGATTGGATTAGGGAAACCACTGGTCTATCGCATAAAGCTACACTTTAGCTACACTTCTTATTCCACATGACTACAATGAGGGTTCTATATATTTCTAAAATAAAGGAAGATTTTGTCCAATTTGCCTATCAGAATTATTTAACTGTTGATTTAAATACTGTTTTGGAAGATCCCCAATAAATAAACAAACCACAATAAATACAATAATAATAATAATAATAATAAAGACGAATTCAGAAGCCATGAGGAGAAAGATAATAAAGGCAATGCAAGTTTTGCCACTGAGCTCAGTGGATAAGGCTCTGAATCACTGCAATCTTAAATCTTTTTCTTTTCTTTTAAGTTGGAGATTCATTTACTGTTTATCTGGAAAGCCTTTCTAGCGGCAGTTTATCTAGTGAGGAGGATCAAAACAAGAAACAAATGAAACAGGACACTACATGAAGATTTGTGGTGGGCTAACAGAAAGAGGGAAAGTTGAAATGTGATCATTCTTCTGAAATGACTGAGAAGACGTGCAAAGTGTGGGGAAGTGGCTGGAGACATAAATGTTTCCAGAAGCTGGAAGCTGACTATGCGGTTGGATGGGAGGATGTTCAAAGGCCTCCCAAACACAGCGAGATCAGAGGATTTTGGTGTTGAGGTTTTAGTACCCAGTCGAGGAGTAGTAATGAGCAACAATGAAGTGAAACAGCAAAATTCTGATCTGTATCCAGAGTAGAATAGAATCATAGAAATGCACAGATGGAAGAGACCGCGAGAGGTCACCTAGTCTAGTCCCCTGCACTGAGACAGGGCCAAGTAAATCTAGATCATCCCTGACAGGTGTTTGTCTAACTCGTTCTTAAAATCCACCAGTGTATGCCCTCCCTTGGAAGCCTTTTCCAGAACTTAACTAACTTATAGCTAGAAAGCTTTTCCTAACATCTAACCTAAATCTCCCTTGCTGCAGATTAGACCCATTATTCTTGTCTTAAAGTTAATGAGCGAGATCTTCACACTACTATGGCCCCGTGAATCTGCACTAAAGCGCCAGAGTGGCATAAACAGGTTCTAAAAGCCCCATGTTTGGCTATGAAAAGATACCCTGGTGCAATCACGGCAGAGACAGCTATATGGTGGCCTTATGAGGACCCCCTTGAGGGGACATACATGGGGCAGGGCTGCAGGCAGCAGTGCACCTATCAGCCCTCTAACATCTTCCCTGTGGTAAATAAAAGTATTATTCCTTGCAGAGGATTATATGCTAAAACAGTTTTGCAGCAGAATGCAGAGAAAAAGCACAACAGTATTACTACATTCCATTGGTTGTTATTTCCAGCTGATATGCAGAATGTTCCCGGAATGCTCATTCAGTAATATGTAGATATAATCACCCCGGTAGAATGTAGAGTCATTATGACTGTCTCCTCATATCCATTAGTTACATTCTCTCTCGGTACTCTAACAGTTTGGACATTGCTGTGGCAAAACAAACTGGGTATACCTAGCCAGTCTCGGTAACAGGCCATGGAACCATAAAAATTATATCCTTTCCACTGGAACAAGCAGCTGTGGCTACACCTGGGGGTCTCAAACTTCACTGCCTGTCTAATAACAAAAAATTCTACATGACCCCAAGAGAGGGGACCAAAGCCTGAGCCTGCCCAAGCCCCACCGCCCCAGGTGGGAGGGTGGGGAAAGGGGGGAAGCCAAAGCCCCAGGGCTTCAGCCTGAGACAGAGGGTCTGTAACTTGAGCCCCAATACCCACGGCTGAAGTCCTCAGGCTTCAGCTTCAGCCCCGGACAGTGGGACTCGGGCTTCAGCTTCAGCTCCAGGCCCCAGCAAGTCTAAGCCTGCCCTGGCAACCCCCTTAAAATGGGGTCCCAACCCATTCTGAGGTCCCAACCCCCAGTTTGAGAACTGCTGGGCTATATAAATACTTGATATTTTAAGGCATCGCAATGGTGCTCTTTTCAGTCTAGAACAAAGCGTGTTGCTCCATCCTAGGTGAGGTATATGCGTTATTCGGCTGTTTGATTTATTCAGGTAATATCAATGCAAGTTGATTGGAGCTGACTGAAATGGCAAGTATTGGACACACATTTAAATTGAACTCTCTGTTGTGATCCAGCTATAAATTTAGCCTGGCTTTGGGATCTATGTTCTACAGTTATATCATTTGATAGCAAAGCTGCGTTCCACTGAAAACTTTCAGGAGTTCTTCAGTGGTTACAGGTCACCTTCCCTCAAATTTAGCCTAATGAAGTGGTCTGGAAAATCCAAAGCAGATAACAGAAAGCATTGTCAACACAGTCTGGACACATAGCTTGTCTCACTATTGCAAATCCACTCTCGCCAGTATTGCACTGAATAACTGGATCAACCGTAGTATTTTTTCCCTACTGCATGAAAAGAAAACCCATAGGATGATGTGAAACCACTACACATGGTGTGTTTATAATAAACCAACAGAGCAAAAATGCTGAACCATACCAAAACGCAGCCAAAATATCAGAAAATTATTTCTGGTGTTATTTGTGCCAAACTGTTTTTAACGTCAGTGGGTGCTGTTGTGAAGGCTGAAAGCAGTGAGGAATGGGCAATCTCAATGGCAAGAACGTTAACGTGTAGACAAGGGGTGGTCAGGTTAACTGGCCAGAGAGGAAATTGATGTTCCATTGAAAGCCACAGTGCATTATGGAAACCTACTAGTAGAAAGTACTGGGGATTGGGTTGATGGCAATTCTGCCTCTCTTTAAGGACGCAAAACTTAATCTGACTCATGATGTTGACCAAGCAGGCAGTGAGGCCTGACACTGAGAAGATCTTGGGACCATACAGAGGTCATCTCATAGGCACTAAGTTTAATTTCAAGTATTTGTCCTTAGTCCAGGGATGACTGCAGCTAATCCTCAGCACAAGGGTCATTTCTTTTCATAACCTGTTTTCAACAGCACTGAGGTCTCAGTGTCATTTTCCTTAAGAACGTGACCTGTTCTTCTGTAGAGTAGCCAGTGCAAGACGAAAATGCAGTAGCTGTTGAAAAATGCTCTCTATTGTCTTGTCATTAACCTCAGACTCTTTTCTAGAAGATGTGGCAAGAAAAGCTAAATGTGGAAGCTCCATTTAAAACCTCATCGAAGGAGGCTAAGTGAACAGATTGTAAATAGTAACCTTGTAGTGAATTTCTGTCCAACTGGGACTTAGGTAGGAACACCAAATTAAATTAATTTATATTTAGATACAATAAGAAGTCAGGGACAAATTTCCAAAGGCAAATAGCTATTGTTTTCTCCATGAAGCTACATGGCTATCAGAACTGCATGTAAACAAATGCACTTAATTAGGAACGGAGTTGTTTAATTTTCTTTATAGGCAAAACAACTCTATGTTTTAATGTATGCTAGTGTTACAAAGCATCAGGTATTGGCTAATGATGAATCAACATCTCTGTGCCAAATCCTGAAGAGATTTCAATGCAGGGAACAAATCAGAGAATTTACATTATGTGTACACTATAAAATAATGGATATTTCAAGCAGTTTCTGTCTTGTAAAAGAGATCCTGTCAGAAACTTATACTATATTACAGTAGCTGTGTGTGTGTCATTCAGGAATGAAGGAAAGAATATTCCGCTGTATGGTGACTACATTAGTAAGGTCAACACACAACTATTCTTCAGCTTGCCAAAATATTATCCTGCACCAGCCCTGCCTGTCATTTACACATCAGTTTGAGAAGCCATCAAGAACGTGCTTTAAAAAATCAAATAGCAGTGGTATACCTCCTTAACCATGCATGGGCTATGTAGGAAAAACCCCAAACTTGTTACTTTTTCCATAGCAGACCACTTCAAGATTGTGGGGGGACGGGGAGATCTTCTACAAGGTCCTTTTGTTCCTTCTCACTGAAAGTTAACAAAGGAGTTTCCCACCGGAGATGTTAATATTTGTTCTTGCATTCTGATGCATTGCTGTTGTGGTGAAGAAAAGAAAACATATGTTGCCGCACAGGGAGACTAAATAGGTTGGCTGGCAAAAGGTATTTGATGGCGGGGTGCACTGGGTGAAAAATGCAGATTAGATTAAAAGGTTTATATATTAATGTACCGAAGCATTAAGTATAGGCATTGTATATTTTGCAAAGACAGAGTCTTGGTACTGATACTATCTCTTGACCAACTTTTCTTCACAGTAGGAGGTGTTAATGCTCAAGGTTGAAAATAGTGGACTCCATTATCTTTCCTTTGCAAAGAGTTTTATAACAGAGGAGTAACAGAACGCCTTTGGTGAGGGATATAGCTAACAAAATAATGTGACCAATCTGCATTCATGCTTTTATGCATTTGAATTTGTTTTTCACTTTTGCAGTGCATAAAGAAAACGGAACAGTAATTCCCATCGTGCTGCATCTCTTCCAGCAGCCATGACTGACAGCCTCTAAGTGCTTTGTCTTTCAAAACAAACACGATATATGGTCCTTTGGTGGCTGGTACATACAGACAGCATTTTTTTGTTTGTTCTGGGAACATCTGAGACATGTTCATGCTATAAACCAAATGAGTATCGCTATTTTTTATTCATACTAGATAAAAATGTAGAGACAGCCGGAATCAAATGTATACTAATAAGAATTTCAGGCAAGTAAAATGTGGAATTTATAATCTCAGCTGGGATATTCTCCAAGCAGTGTTCTAAGAATTCTCCTCTAGATGTCCTTCCCTTTAAGGATCCACTAGGAATGTTTCCTGCACAGTAATCACTCTGGAATGGAAAGAATATCCATGACAGGAAAATAACCTAGGAGAATTTCCAAGACAGGACAACTCCTGGAAAAATGTCCTTGTCAAGACAATTCCCTAGAGAACATGCCACAACCGGGTAAGTATAAGTGAATGCAAAGGAACACATTAACAGATTTAATAGCATGTTTTGGGCTTTAACTCTAGGAGCCGTATTTAATGACCAAAAGCAACTATATCTGAATACCTTTCAAATGGCTTTGAAATGGTTTCCACCCAACCTTCTGTTTGCTCCTTTTCTCACACTCTGGAGTCTGTTTTGTCTGTTTGCTTAAAGGAGATCGATTATAACCATTTAAAAAGGAATATGATTGAATGAATAAAAGAAATGAAAATCAAATGGATAATATAGTACTCATTGGAAAATAATTCAGGGGATTCCAACAGCCAAAATACAACAAGACTTATTTCACCATAGCCTTAACAATTGGAACCAAATATGCAGCAGACACCAGGTGTCCAGCCTTGTATACATGATTAGTAGCTGGGTATGGTTCAAATTATGGCTACTGCCTCTTCAGTCCTTTGCAGAAGGAGATGCAAAACTTTTCTGAAACCCAAAACAAACAAATAAAAAACATGTAACTGTTTTATGAGCAATAGGTCAAATTTACTGCTAGTACAAGTGCACACAATTCTACTGCCTTCTGTGTAGCGAGGAAGCAGGCTCCACTATTTAGGGCAATAACATAGGATGTGAAAAACCGAGGTTTATTTTGCTGCTCTGCTACAGATGTCCTACATGACTTGGGACAAGTCACACAGCTTCTGTGTGCCTCAGTCTCATGATTTGAGCATTGGCCTGCTAAACCCAGGGTTGTGAGTTCAATCCTTGAGGGGGTCACTTAGGTATCTGAGGCAAAAACCAGTATTTGGTCCTGCTAGTGAAGGCAGGGGGCTGGACTCGATGGCTTTTCAAGGTCCGTTCTAGGAGATGGGGAAAAAAAAATTATTGGAGATACACCTAACTCTCAGCGTGGTTGTGAGGTTAACTACAGATTTTGAGGTGCTCGGATACAAGGATAGGGTCCAAAGGTGTACCTCAGACAGCCAGACACACAGTTGTTCCTGGTGACCACTTTGGGGACTTTGACCTAATAACTCAGAGCAATTTGCACAGCTGTGTAGATACCCGGCTTTCTATTCTCAGACTGATTTGAGCATAGGCTGAGGCTGGAGCTCCTATGGGGAAAAAATGGTGGGTGCTGAGCACCCACCAGCAGCCCCCTCCCACCCATCCCCAGCATCTCCTGCCTGCTGGCGGGCCCTGTGGATCAGGTCCTCCCCCTCCCTCCCCACACCTCCCACCCTCCACATTCAGCTGTTTCACGCTGTGCAGGAGGCTGGGAGGGAAGGGGGAGGAGTGAGGATGTGGCGCACTCAGGGGAGGGGCTGGGAAAAGGTGGGGTAGGTGGCAGGGGGCCTCAAGAAGAGGCAGGGCCAGTGGAGCGGAGGCAGGGTGGGGCCTTGGGGAGAGGGAGGAAGTGGGGGTGGTGCCTGGGGCAGAGCTGGGGATGGAACAGTTCCCGGAATATTGGAAAGTCAGTGCCTGTGGATTTGAGTATTAATGTGGGAAAGCCAATCATAGTGGTTGAGCATGCCTGTCAGAAGGAACAGTTCACAGTGTATAAGCCACAGCAATTCATCAACCAGGGAGACAGTGCAGAGCAGCTTGGCCTGCCCAATAATTGTCCTGTCAGGAAGTAGTCACTGGAGGAATACTTTATTTTACTTTAGTTAGCACAGCTTTTAAAACCCCTGTTCGCTTAGTCACTGTCCTTTGGTTTGATAACTGTGCCAGAGTATTTTAAAAGGATGATCTCCCCTTTATTCTTGCTTCTCCATGTCACGTTATTTGGAGGACTCACTGAATGGTTCTCAGCATTCTTCTGATGACGTTCTCCCTTTTGGCAGATGGACACTCCCAATATTCCCTTGTTCCATGCTCCAGCACAGTCCCTCATTCTGTTCATTTTCTTTATCCTGCATCCTTTTCCCTTCTGTTTTTTAATCTGTAGCTTATATGCTGTCTGTTTTATATATATTTTTGCTCCCTCAATTCCTCTATCTATTCCTCCTATCACCAGAAGGCTACAGCCAATATATTACTAACTATGTGGGACTGGACTGCTGTAATGCCATCTTTACTTTCACAGGCGTACGTCTGGCGTGTGCCGAGTGTGCCCAGGCACACTCTAATGTCTCAAAAAAAAAAAAAAAGGTGGCTTTGCGTTTTAATTAATTGCATGATACGCTTTTAGTTTTAAAGTATGGATTATTGTATTATGCAATAAGCACCAAATTGCGTAATATAGATGTTGTAGGAATAATGTCCTTTATGACCGAGTATTCAATAAATGTTTGCCTTTAAAAAAAAATCACTGGGTGCACACCCTAGTGAAATGTGCTGCACACAGCTATGTTTACTTTCATTATATTATTTACCCCCTAGATATCTTTGCATGCTTTACAGAGCTCCAGGCAGGGTATATTCCTTTGTGAACAAATGACACGAAACTCAAACACGCAGACTTCCGCACAACTTATGTTGTATATGTTTATTAAACATCTCCTGTTGAAGAAGGTCTGATTCTATAGATTAGGACAGCCATGCGCATTCTCATAGCTGACTGCCAGAGAGAAAATAACATTGGGACACCCAATTACTGCTGAGTTTGCTGCACTATACATGCGTTGCTACTGGGGCCGGCTCCATTAACAGCCCCCACAGGGAACGAACGACTTTCTTGCATGTAATCAAACACTAACACTGAATACTGCAATTTATAGTCAACTGAATAGTGATCACCTTTTTTTTTATATCATTAAACCTCCTTGAAGGTATTGTAACTGTATCTCTTCGCTCCTGGAGCACACTTCTTGTCATGGGTACGCTGCGCAGCACCGCACTGAACACGTACCCAACACGGGTAAGATGCAGTGCGTTCAGACAAATGATCATTTGGTTACCCTTTCACACTGCTAGCACAGAGTAGGTAAAAACAGTGGGGGGCAAAATGTATGTTCTGGTAAGTGCTAATTTGGATAATGGATACACAATTCAGAAAGTCATGGTGGCAGACTGCATTTGATTTACCTTGTTCATGTTCGAATTCACTACAGATGACTTTTCAGAAGCACTCATTGCATTATTATTTTCAAAATAAATGGTCTCTTTGGCATGCATAGGTCAGATCCTGCAGCCCTTATTCAATTTAAATGTACTCAGTAGTCCTTAGGTTAAAAATGAGCATGAGCCTCAGGATGTGGCCTCATATCTATATAGGAGAGGCAGGTCTAGTATTTTGCCTACTAAAAGGCATGGAAAGTGAATTTACCTTGCAAAGGACAGTGGTTAATTCTCACTCTGTAACCCATCAAATGTACCTTAACTAACCCATTCATGTTGTGCAGCTATCACACCAAGCTCTGTTTCCAAGCTCAGAGGCGCTAGGATACAAATTAATTATTGCAATTAGCTTCCATATAGTCTCAGCACTTGATCTAGCTATTAGTTATTTTCATACTATATGCGCTTCTGAGACTCAAGGACTCAGTGATCTACACTTGTCTAAAAGCCCATGGTTTCAACAGACATCCAGCTGTCATTCAGATAGGAATAAAGACTACAGGTACAACAGTACATTTGGATTGCTGGCCATATAAACTTTCCTCTAATATAGAATCCCACCAGTTAGCTCCCTAAAGTAGGTATAAAGGCCCCATTCATTAGCTGATGTAGTATTGCATATCTTTTTCAATTAGAACTTGGTCCCCTGTATTCAAACTCTGATACAAGTGGGCGCAATTTCTCTTAAAAACATGGCGAGTGACATCATTTTCAACCAGGGCTACCATCTGTGTGTTAAAGGAATGTATCATGTGATATGGATATGGAACATGCAAGTAACCAGTGTCAACAGGTACGTGCTGTAATTTAACTGCTTGTGACAAATGGAAACAGTATGGTATGTGATTAGAATAATGATCAGATAAGAGTAGTCATCACCACAGCCAGATTAAGGGAAGACAAACATAGGTAGAGAAGAAAACACAGTCACAGATTAATGAAATGGGAAGAAATTGGTGCATATCCTTGTACCCAATTAGTTCATGTTATCATTTGATTGTGTTATCTATTATCATTGTTAAATTATATGTTGTTTCCTATGTAATCAATGTGCCATGAATATATCTGAGTTGTAGGTATAGGTATAGAAAGAGTAGTAATATAGGATCACAGGAGTATGTGATGCACAAGTATTTATGAAGTATCAGGAGATGTAGCCGTGTTAGTCTGGAGCTGTAAAAAGCATCAGAGAGTCCTGTGGCACCTTTAAGACTAACAGATGTATTGGAGCATAAGCTTTCATGGGTGACGAAGTGGGTATTCACCCACGAAAGCTTATGCTCCAATACATCTGTTAGTCTTAAAGGTGCCACAGGACTCTCTGTTGCTTGTTAAGTATTTATGAGTGGCGAGTGTATAGTAAGTATATAAGTACAGTGAGGCTTTAATGCAAGGCCTGTAGGCTAAGGTCTGTAAGAATTCAGTTTAGCCACACTAGGCCTCATGCCTAAGGAGGATTAACATAAGTAGGTGACCTAAGAATAGCCCCATACCAGTAATGTTACAAGATTGGCATAAAGAATGTGCCAATAGCTGAAGTTCAGGAAAATATGCCACAATGTACCTATCCAGACCTGCAAGACACGTGATTATAACATCATGGAAAGTTTTGCTCACAGTGGAGGTTACCATGGGAACAGGTGTATGTAAATGATAGTGAAATGCTAATGAGAATCAGGAGAACTAACCATGAAAAACCAGGTGCCCTAGAATTTATGGGGTGTGGAAGTACAGATAAGGAAAAGGAGATTGGAACCCTCATGCATATGCATAAGGTGGTAAATGTGGTCATGACACAGGATGAAAAGGGTCCCCTGATATCGATACAGAAGGAAGAACCAAGTGAGGAAGATTCCATCAACACCCCTCTATCAATGACCACCCGTTGAGAGATGCACCCGACTCTATGATAGCTTTGGGGAGATTAGTATGAGCACAGCACTCCCACTGGCTATTGCAAGGGCTCTCTCAGTTTTTGTAAATGTGTTTGTGATTGTAAGCTTAATTATCTGCTTAGTGAAGCTTGTAATACAGACAAAATGACTTACTTGTGACTGCATGGGTGGTCTCTATATTCGTTCTTCATGTACTCCTGGAGAGTCTCCCAAGCTAAGAGAATCTCCCAGGGTGATTCTCACCCTGCTGATCTTAAAAATGTAGCTACACAGGAGACGGACTCACTCCCTAGAGACACTGTGGATAAACACAACTGTTCAGCACTATAGCCATTCAGTTTCATTAAAGGCTTGCATCCTTAATTGAAGTAACTGAGTGTAATCAAAAGTTACTGAATTTATGGGGAAACTTTCAAAGGCAAAGTTGTAGGGAGTTAGATGGCCAATTGCCATTGAAAGTCGCTGGCTATCTAATTCCCTCTGAAAATTGCCTCCTACGTCTAAGCAGCAGTTAAGACAGTGTTTCCCAACCTGAATGGGGGTCAGACTGGTCTGTACTGGGGCAGGAAAAGGAACATAACCCTGGACCTGTTGTTGCCCAATATAAAGGGAATCTATTTGTGGATTTATAGCAGATGGGTCCTTGGAAGCCAACACTTCCCTCTCTGTCCTCACAGCAGCCCTTGATACATATGAGGAGCAGATCAGCTGCACAGGGCTACATAATTAGGCTGCCACCACTGGATTAACCTTCTTTGCCCAGCCCCTGCAACTTTATCCCATGGAACCACCAACGAATGCTGCCACTTCGTGTGGCATTTAGCTTTCACCTGAGTCGGGATCAGGGGGAGGGAGCTACACAACAAGAACAAATATGAAGTTAAATTATAAAAGACAATATAGGCAAAAAAACAGATGAAAACAGAGGAGAGAGAAAATGGACTGAAAATATGGACACCCACCCATCTATAACATGGTGCCACTGAGCCATGATAAATTGCTTAATGCTTGGACTCCAGCACACTTGTAAAGTCATCTACAACTGGCTTTTTGGAATCTGGTCTCAGGAGACTTATTTACTAAAACAGGAAATAATGTATCTAATGTAACATCATAATTTACTACACAATTTCACAGAGGTTCTAGAAAAACTCATTCTTATGTAGCGGTGATTACTGGCTATGATCTCTGCATCTATCTTTTTAGTAAGATGTTATATAATCTGTATTTCACTATTTCATCCAGAGTTGGAGCAGAAAAGCCAAGTGGATGAGAAATCTGTTCTTCCAGATTTTGTTTTTTAAACAGACTATCCTGCAGTCTTTCCCTGTTGTTTCATAAATCAATGCATGAGTTTTATTTTGATTAGATTATAGCACATAATGATTGACTTTTTCCTGTGCAGAAAAAAAATGGCCTGCAATTATTGGGTAATTCTCCCTTCTACCTGGAGGTTCAGATAGGTGTATATCAGCAGCCAGCAGCGAGGCAAAAAGAACGAGAAAAAAAATATCTGAAATACATACCAAATTGCTGAACATGGATTTCCAATGTCTTGTGTTGGCTAATGCAGCCCTTTTCCCACTTTCTAGCAATGCAATGAAGAGCAGAGGGCTGAAAAACACTGGTTTAATTATCCCCATCAGTCTCTCAGACAAGGCGCTTAAGAGTTTTAGCTGCTGTAAACACTCCCTTGATAGCAGATAAGGAATCTGCTGAAAGGAGGTTTTGTGCGGGGAAACCTCAGGGGTGCACCAGTTAATCATTACTGCCCCTACTGTATATGCATTGCTACCTGACAGGCAAGAAGACTACCCAAGGCTCTGCATTTGGGGACTGTTTGTGGGAGCAAGGAACGTCATCAGAAGGCAGCGAATGGGTGTGTGCAAAATACCTGGACGAGGACAGACTGGTCCCTAATGTAACATCAGGAGCATCCCAGCAGGGATGAATTTAGACTAGCGGGTGCATTCATTTATCTCATTTTTTAAGGAAAAAACTTCTTCTCATTACTAGTTTATTGTTTTCTTTAGGGTTAACTTGGTCTCCAGATGCATACGACACATGAAATCAAAGAGAGTCATACAGGCATAGGTCATCCATAGCTCTAAACTAAAGCCCAATCCTGTTCCCTTCAAGTCATGGGGACCCCAATTCTCAGCAAGGGTAAATCAAAATAGTTCCACTGAAATTTTAACATTGACTCCAATGGGAGCAGGATCAGTCCTTTCATGGGGGCTGATACACCTGTCACCCTTTAGGGGGTGGGGGTAGAAAGGGTGTTACGGACATAGGGCTGTCCCCAGTCTCGGGGCTGCATGGCCCTGTGTCCTTAGTCCAACGACCCTTGTGATCAGGGCAGCACGGCCTGACAGCCAGAATCAATAATACAGTCCCTGTTATCAGGGCAGTCTGGTCTAGTGGCCAAAGTCAGTAGCATGGCCCTTGCTGTCGGGGCAGTGCAGCCTAGCATCCAGAGTCAATAATATGGCTCTTGCACTCAGAGCAGTGCAACCTAATAGCCAGAGTCAGGGATAGATCCTTATTCTCAGGGCAGTGTGGCCTAGCAGCCAGAGTCCATAATACAGCTCTTGCTCTCAGGGCAGTGGGACCTAATGGCCAGAGTCAACATTACAGCCCTTACTGTCAGGGCCCTGCAGCCCAATGGCTAGAGTCAGTGGCATGGCCCTCACCCTCAGGGCAATGCAGCCTGATGTCCAGAGTTGATAATACAGCCCTTGCTCTCAGGGCAGTGCAGCCTAGTGGCCAGAGTCCATAACAGTGGTGAGCGGGGCCCGTGGTGGCCAAGATAGGGGGACCCGGGCCCACCGAGTCCACCGGCTCCAACCGAAACACGCCGAGCCTTGCTCCAGTTCTGTGACTGTTTCCCTGCAAAACTTCCCTGGGTTAATTCCTCCCCACTGCAGGGCTGATACACCCCACCACAGTCCTCTAGAGATGAAAAGTTTTTGTAAGACTGACCCGGATGGATGTCATTCGTTAGTTCCAGGGACAATATGCCATCAGAAATTATTGACAACCTAGCTACGGCCCATCAATAAAACAAGGGCAATGAAGGCATGGCATAACAGTTACTTATCTGACTTCACAGTATATGTCATCTTGTTCGACTGATGCTCAGATGCATTTGGAAACTCTGGGACTGATCCATTCTTGGCATAAATGCATGCAGCCCCCTTTGATATCACTGGTGAGTTGAGCCTACTTATATCAGAGGTTAATTTGGTACATACCCTTCAATGGAAAGAAGTCAGTTTTTGGTAAACAAACTGGATGATTAATACTCCACACATTCTGGGGCCAAATTCCATTCTCAGTAAAAGCAGTGCTGCTCTATTGAAGTCAGAGGGGTGTAGCAATGTAACTACAGGTCGAATTGGATGCACTGTAGTGATCTGTAGTTTTTAGTATCACAAGATGATGCTACTATTTCCAAAACACACCAATTGATAACAACACTGCAATGCTGGAGTGAAATCATGGCTCCACTGAAGTCACTGGCAAAACTCCCCTTGACTTCAGTGGAGCCAGAATTTTACCCTTTAACTTCAACAATGACTTAACAGGCTGGGAAAATGCAAACAGTTCATTGCTTGCTTTGCAGTTATTACAGTCCTAGGCTCTGAAGCTGTTTATGAGTTCCATGAAGAACCCCAATGAAATCAATGAGGTCCACCCATATTGGCACATTTACATGGCCAGGAACTTAAGCAAAAAAAGCAGGCCTCTGAATGATCAGGTGGCAGAACAAAGGATCTCTCAATGATACTGAGAAAAAGTTCCTCTGGAACACTCTACAAAGTGCTACATATTGGGGCACTACTGAGCAAAACACACTAGGCTAGGAACTTAATACGGGTAAATAGAAAAATGTTCTCAGTACCCATTAATAGCTCACTGCTATAAATATATATATCAATCAGTGACCCATTTGTCCTACCAAAAACCACAGCTGTTACTGTACCACTGATAGCATTACTCCACTGTGAGAAAGTATTTTTCTGTTTGTCCTTTTTGTTAGTCATTGTTCCCTCCCGTAAACACGGGCTTTGTATTAGATTTTTTTTTCTTTTTTTTTTTTTTGCTTTAGAGGAGGCTAGTTACTGTACATTTGCTCTGCCGAATGCACTGCAAACAGTATGAGGAATGACATCCTTCTTCTGTGCAGCATATATTTGTCTGAATAAAGATGGAAGCTGGGAAACAGGCTATCACACAGTGTAGGGTCAGCTGGCACCCCAGTATATGGGTAGCTATGGAATGACAGGAGCTTCCCACTCAATGTAAAACACTAAGGATTATGGGGTACTGCCTGCCGTGACTAATTATGAAAGCGGGTGGGAGCAGGGCAGGACTATTTCTCAGCTCCTGTGATCCCCTTACCCATACTGGCTACCCCTGCCAGGAAACCACTGCTGGACTGAGAGAGGCTGTAACCATTTCCTGAGAACAGCTAAACATCTGCAAAGACAGCAGGGCCCCACTACTGATCAACTCCCTAAGGACCTGGGGAGGCAGCCCCAAGTTATATGCTAGGGCAGAGATCACTGCCATCTCCTGCCCTACCCGCTGCAGGGTCCCCACGACACAACCTACTTGTTAGTACGAAATGTATATAAGATGACTTTTGCTAAAGAAAATTTGGGGAATTTCTATAGAATTGGTTGAATCAACGTAACCACACAAACCCAAGCTGGGAAAAGGCATTTAAAGAGCACTCTGTACTTGCTATTGGAGTCTCATTTTTATCTATTATAGAGCTACACAAGGACTTTAGTACAAAATTCACAC
Source organism: Gopherus flavomarginatus (assembly GCF_025201925.1). Classification (NCBI taxonomy): domain Eukaryota; kingdom Metazoa; phylum Chordata; order Testudines; family Testudinidae; genus Gopherus; species Gopherus flavomarginatus. The sequence goes on along the minus strand of NC_066626.1, from coordinate 15,412,684 downwards.
TTGTACACATAAGATGTGCCCTAAAGGACCAACATAATCTCAAAATCTGTACTTCTATATGCACTTTCTAATCATTCTGGTACTTTTTTTTTTAAACCTCACTGCATAAATAGTAGAAGGGAGTGTAAAAACACCAAGTTGTTACATATAAAAAGCAAGGAATCCCTTTATACATGCATATTTTATCATAGCATACAGCCTGTCAGTGTCTATACCAGGGGTCGGCAACCTTTAAGAAGTGGTGTGCCAACTCTTCATTTATTCACTCTGATTTTAGGTTTCACGTGCCAGTAATACATTTTAATGTTTTTAGAAGGTCTCTTTCTATAAGTCTATAATATATAACTAAACTATTGTTGTCAAGTATCAGAGGGGTAGCTGTGTTTGTTAGTCTGGATCTGTAAAAAGCAACAAAGAGTCCTGTGGCACCTTATAGACTAACAGATGTATTGGAGCATAAGCTTTCGTGGGTGAATACCCACTTCGTCAGATGTGTAAAGTAAATAAGGTTTTTAAAATGTTTAAGAAGCTTCATTTAAAATTAAATTAAAATGCAGAGCCCCCCGGACCGGTGGCCAGGACCCGGGCAGTGTGAGTGCCACTGAAAATCAGCTCGCGTGCCGCCTTTGGCACGCGTACCATAGGTTGCCTACGCCGGTCTATACGGTGACTATGAGACAGCCTTTGTTAGGTAATTAGAGCAGTGATAGGTTTCAGAGTAGCAGCCGTGTTAGTCTGTATCCGCAAAAAGAACAGGAGTACTTGTTGCACCTTAGAGACTAAGGTGAGGAGTGATAAACAGACTCAGAATCTTGCCAGTATAGTATCCAGACCTGCACTCTTTATGCTGGTAAATATTCAGCTGTACGTGTGTATGTGTCTCTAACATAACATACATACACACACACACACACACAAAACTATATGAGTGTGCAGGTGAAAGTACAGCAGTTCTTTCAGTTAAATTGTAGTGAGAGCTCACAGAATAACTGTCCCATAGATACCGCAAGTTTCCTGGTGAAGATGAATGATGAAAAAGAACATAAGTGGGAAAGCCACCGGTTCACACAAACCTCAGCAAACATTCCGGTGAGTTGTTCTTAACGAGCAGCGTGTCATAAACAGAGCTCTACTTCTTATGCAGCTGTAATTGAACATACACCTCTATCCCGATATAACGCGACCCGATATAACACGAATTCGGATACAACACGGTAAAGCAGTGCTCCCGGGACGGGGGGGAGGGGGGGAATGTGCACACTCCGGCGGATCAAAGCAAGTTCGATATAACGTGGTTTCACCTATAACACGGTAAGATTTTTTTGGCTCCTGAGGACAGCATTATATCGGGGTAGAGGTGTAGTTTATTGAGAAGTCTGTGCTTTTTAATTGAAGCTGATGTTTGATGAGGCATATCATAGCAGTATTGTAACAGAGTTCCAAATGGGTACCTAGACTTACTTGAACTGTTCTGATTCCTGATGTAACTAGCCATTCTTTTGAGTCAATCTATTACTGCAGAACCTCAGAGTTGCAAACACCTCAGGGATGGGGGTTGTTCATAACTCAGAAATGCTCCAAACGCTGAACAAAACGTTATGGTTGTTCTTTCAAAAGTTTACAACTGAACATTGATGGTGGGAGGGACAGCTTAGTGGTTTGAGCATTGGCCTACTCAACCTAGGGTTGTGAGTTCAATTCCTTAGGGGGTCATGTAGGATCTGGGGCAAAAAACAGTACTTGGTCCTGCTAGTGAAGGCAGAGGGCTGGACTCAATTACCTTTCACAGTCCCTTCCAGCTCTATGAGATAGGTATCTCTCCATATATGTATGACTTAATACTGCTTTGAAACTTTTAACTATCTTAATTTAAACAACACAAACAGAGAAACCATTTCCTTACCTTGTCAAATCTTTTTTTTTTTTAAACTTTCCCTTTACTTTTTTTTTAGTAGTTTACCTTTAACAGTACTGGTCTGTATTTGCTTTTTTTATTCTCTGCTGCTGCCTGATTGCATACTTCCGGTTCCAAATGAGGTGTGCAGCTGACCAGTCAGTTCGTAACTCTGGTGTTCATAACTCTGAGGATCTACAGTATGCAGCAAGCTAATTATTTGGGTTTTTAGGAGTTAGCAGTAAGGAAGGGACAGATGTTGAAAGTGTACTAGGGTGACAACTCAGAGCATGTTTTGCCAAAGATTTTACACAATGCCTCCTATACCTCTCCAAACTTTTCTGTGCCGATTAGAACTTATATTTTTATTTATTTATTAAGAAAAATGAATTTCTCTCTAAAGCCTCTTGACTCCTGCTCCTGCTAATAAAGAATCCTCAGTCAGCACTCTCCAGTATGTGAAAGCTGGGGATAATACAAGTGGGCAGCTTTTTACAGAACAAACATAACACCAGGGAGGGGAAATAAAAGGGATGATGAACAATATAAATCCTCCCTGAAGATTCATATTTTATTTCTCCCCTTTAAAACTTATTTCAAAGGGTGCTGAATCAGCTCTCCTTGCAGCGGTGCCTTGTTTTAGTTTATTACAGCAAGTTATTCTGCAGCCATTTACCAGAGGGCAAGAAAAGTTGCGTGGCTTTCGCAAAACAAAATGGGGCCAAGACCCACTAACACTTGTGATGGCAGACGGAGCTGTGAGCAGACTCTAAATAAATTCCATCCCACTACACACTGTCCTAGCTTTTATGTCTGCCTTGCATTCTGGGCATGCCAGCGAACTATCCATTCAGCATCACTTGCTCAAATGGGAGACAGTGAGGGCAGTCTTCTACATTGAGAGGCTGCCGTGAATCAGCTTTTAATATAGTGTGACAAGTACAGCTCGACCACTGCTTTTGAAGGCCATCTAACATCAAAGCTGAACCAAACATGACTTTTATAATCAATATTCAACTAAAAGTAGAACTCTAGGGGAGATCTGACTGTATATACACACACACACCACATATATATAAAGAGATGTTATTTAGAGTTGCTCAGAGAATGAAACATACACCTGTTCCTTTCTAGAAAGCTGGGCAAAACACCAAAAGCATAATAATGTCATTCCTTAAATGTCATGATCGGTGATGTACTGATTTCTAAAAATGAAATTTGACATTTTTGGGAGGAGTTTTTTGTTTGTTTGTTTTTACTATAAATGTAATTGTGGTTTAGCAGAGATCTATTTAGAGACATACAAATTATCTGGCAAAATCATACTCTCCGTATGAAAAACTGACAGAAGGGAAAGTAGGATCCAAAAAGCATCTGCATATTTAAACGGCTAACAAGAATATCCAGAGCTCCAAATAGTAAGGATTAAAATAAAAACAAACCAACAAGTGTTTTGGAAAGGATTAAAACTCTCACATTCAGGATAAAAATGACTTATAAGGGTCAGGAACTAACTTTCCCTGTAGACATGTTATCACAAAATGCCCATATCGTTCTGTCTGGATTGACTCATGACTATGATTACCAACCTCAGGGAAGACTCTCAAAAAGCAGGGTGGGCATCCCAAACTGGTTGTAAATTCTATAATCAGGTTTCACTAACCTGGTAACAAGTGTGAACTCCTAAAGCACTACACCAGACTTACCATCATGGCTAGCTCCAGGCACCAGCTAAAGAAGCAGGTGCTTGGGGCGGCCAATACCAAGCGGTGGCACTCCGGTCGCTATTGGGGTCGCACATCCCGGTCTTCGGCGGCAATTCGGCAGCAGGTCCCTCAGTCCCTTTTGGAGTGAAGGACCTGCAGCCGAATTGCCGCCAAAGAGAGGAGCAGCATGATCGCACTGCCGTGGGTTGTATTTTTTGGTTTTTTTTGCCACTTGAGGCAGCAGAAAACCTGGAGCCGGCCCTGCTTACCATATTGTCACAGACAGTCCCCTTGGGCATCACAGTTTATCTTGCTACCCAGGCAAGCTTGACTATGTGATAGATGGTCACATTACACTAAAATTCACAACAATATTCAGGTTCCTCACAGTCCCAAAGGACCAATCACTTACCCCAGATCAATTGTACTCAGATCTCACACCAAAAAATCGCCTGTAGCCAATCCTGTAATAAACTAACTGAAGATTTATTAAGTAAGAAAAGAAATGACAGTTATTTGCAAGGTTAAAACAAGAAACATACACACACAAGTGAGTTACAGTCTTAGATTTAAAAAGGTAATATACGCTTCTACAATAAGCAGCTCTGTATGTCCTTTAGGACTGACTTATGCCAAGTAGCATGGGCATAGCTTGCTTATGTTTAGGAATTTTTGCTGCTCAGAGTCTAGACCACATGAAGATCCCAGTTTCTTCTTGTCAAGGATTTTTATCACATTCAAGCCAGAATCCAAGCCGATGGACCTTCCCTTCCTGGAGGTAGTAACAGGGCTGAAGTTAGGGGCAGGTGAACCCAGGTGCTAGGCTCAGGATGCTTAGACAAATTAAACAAGTTAGATTCTTCAAATCACCAGGGCCTGATTAAATGCACCCTAGAATACTCAGGGAGCTGACTGAGGAGATATCTGAGCCATTAGCCATTATCTTTGAAAAGTCATGGAAGACAGGAGAGATTCCAGAAGACTGGAGAAGGGCAAATATAGTGCCCATCTATAAAAAAGGAAATAAGGACAACCCATGGAATTACAGACCAGTAAGCTGAACGTCTGTACCCGGAAAGTTAATGGAGCAAATAATTAAGCAATCAATGAGCAAGCACCTAGAAGATAATAAGGTGATAAATAACACTCAGCATGGATTTGTCTAGAACAAATTGTGTCAAACCAATCTGATAGCCTTCTTTGACAGGGTAACAAGCCTTGTGGATGGGGGTAAATGGTAGATGTGGTATATCTTGACTTTAGTAAGGCCTTTGATACAGTCTTGCATGACCTTCTCGTAAACAAACTAGGGAAATATAACCTAGATGGAGCTACTACAAGGTGAGTGCATAACTGGTTGGAAAATTATTCCCAGAAAATAGTTATCAGTGGTTCACAGTTATACTGGAAGGGCATAAGGAGTAGGGCCCTGCAGGGACTGGTTCTGCGTCCGGTTCTGTTCTATATCTTCATCAGTGATTTAGATAATGGCACAGAGAGCACGCTTATAAAGTTTGTGGATGATACTCAGGTGGGAGGGTTTGCAAGTGTTTGGAGGATAGGATTAAAATTCAAAATGATCTGGACAAACTGGAGAAATGGTCTGAAGTAAATAGGATGAAATACGAAGTACTCTACTTAGGAAGGAACAATCAGTTGCACACATACAAAATGGGAAAAAACTGCAAGGAGGACAACTGCGGAAAGAGATCTGGGGGCCATAGTGGATCACAAGCTAAATATGAGTCAACAGTGTAACGCTGTTGCAAAAAAAAGCAAACATCATTCTGGGATGTATTAGCAGGAATATTGTAAGCAAGACAGGAGAAGTAATTCTTCTGCTCTACTCTGCGCTGATTAGGCCTCAACAGGATTATTGTGTCCAGTTCTGGGTGCCACATTTCAGGAAAGAAGTGGACAAATTGGAGAAAGTCCACCAAAGAGCAACAAAAATGATTAAAGGTCTAGAAAACATTACCTGTGAGAGAAGATTGAAAAAAATGGGCTTGTGTAGTCTGGAGAAGAGAAGACAGAGAGGACATAATAACAGTTTTCAAGTACATAAAAAGTTGTTCCAAGGAGGAGGGAGAAAATTTTTTCTTCTTAATCTCTGAGGATAGGACAAGAAGCAATGGGCTTAAATTGCAGCAAGGGCGGTTTAGGTTGGACATTAGGAAAAACTTCCTAACTGTCAGAGTGGTCAAGCACTGGAATAAATTGCCTAGGGTTGTTGCGGAATCTCCATTGGGGATTTTTAAGAGCAGTTTGGACAAACACCTGTCTGGGATGATCTAGATAATACTTAGTCCTGCCTTGAGTGCAGGGGACTGGACTAGATGACCTCTCGAGGTCCCTTCCAGTTTTATGATTCTATGTTGTTTTTGTTAGAGAGAAACGGGAAAATAGAATGTTTGAAGTAACATGTTTCAGGTATTCCGTATGTGGATTCATTTTTCACAAGTCTCCTAGAATGTTCTGGACCTTTGTAGAATCTCCTGGAACTTTCCAGACTTTCTGAGAACTAAATTTTCCTTGGACATCCTAGAATGTTGTTAGCCATGCCGTCACAGGTATACAAGGGGCCGGGCATCTCCAGTCAGTCAGCGAGATAAAAGAATGAACTTAAGTGAGAGCCCAGCTGCGATATTGTGAACCTTGTTTTATCGGATAATTGTTCAAGTGTACTTGTGTTTTAAGATCTGAAGAGTGCAAGTAATGACTAATAAAGGACATATTTAATGAGACATCAGAGATATCTATTGAACCCCTAACTAGGCAACAACATAAAAGAAATACTATTACTTCTTTTGTCATGCTTAACACCAGGGCCGGCTCTAGCAATTTCGCCAACCCAAGCACGGCAGCACGCCGTGGGGGGCACTCTGTCGCTCGCCGGTCCTGCAGCTCTGGTGGACCTCCCACAGGCGTTTCTGCGGATGGTCAGCTGGTCCCGCGACTCCGGTGGACCTCCCACAGGCGTTTCTGTGGAGGGTACAATGGTCCCGCTGCTCCGGTGGAGCTGCCGCAGGAGTGTCTGCGGGAGGTCCACTGGAGCCGCTGGACCAGCGGACCGTCCGCAGCCACGCCTGCGGCAGCTCCACCAAAGCCGCCTGCCGCCCTCCCAGCAACCAGCAGAGAGCCCCCCGCGGTGTGCCGCCCAAGCACGCTGTGGCCTGGAGCTGGCCCTGCTTAACGTTATATTTGATGACTTTCTAAGACTGCGGAACATGGATTTTTGCTCTCCCTAATACTGACTGTTTTGCCCTGCAGAAAATAAAAGATACCCTCAGAGAAACCTTCAGGAACTCAGTATAGGAAACAAAAAGCTCAGTTGCAATCTAGTTTGCAGCAAGGCGCAAATTTGATGGGAAACAAATGGATTGCAAGGTGCTGAAGACACTCCTCGCCTGGGGCACCATTTGGTCTAGGGCCTGCCCTGGATATTGAGGAATGCAATCCACGAGGTCTCTGACATTTGATGCTACACAATGCCTTGTTTGCCTTCAGTGGGCCATCTTATGTGCAGGATGAGTACTTTACCTTAATTAATGCTTCTTTTGCTGTTTGGTGAGTTACACAGTTGGAGAAGTTTACAATGCAAACACTCAATATAACTTGATACCATGGACTACAGCTATTATGACTAGCACATGCAGCATTCTACAAGCATTCCATAAAGTCTGAACCCTAAACACACTCTTATAACATGAATATCTATTTTAATGGTACTAACTCACAGGTCAGAGAGATTGGTTCGCAGTTGTGCATTTGACAGTGCTCAGTGAGACCCTGGGCCTTTGGCATGAGCTGGCACCTGTTCTGCCAGCGTCACAGCCTACTGGAGGGTTTCTTCCACTTTCCTCTGAATCAGCTGATACTGGTCACCGGCAGAGACTGGCTGGACCACAGGTCTGATCATTACGTTAATTCGTATGACACTGAGTTAGTTTAATCTCACATGATTTCTTGCATTGTTTGTGCAATAGGAGAGAGCGCAAAAGGGGAAGGTAGAAAGGCGACTGCTTCCCCAAAGAGTGGCCAATCAACATAGCCTCCCCAACCCAAACATTTCTACAAGGAAATCTTCTGGTAGTTGGGCATCCTTGACTACTAGGGTATGCGCATGGGACACAGCTGGTTAAAAAACTGAAAATCTTCCGTCAACATTTGCATCCTTATTTCTTGCTGAAAAAAGTCAAAATTTGGAATATGTTACCTCTTCTAAGAAAGAATCTGTGGGGAATAACAAGCAAACGCCACTAGAGTCACATTCTGGTATTTTCCCCTTACATGCTACTTCCCGTTCCATGGGTGGTTTCATTTGCTTTTTACAAAGGAGGCAGACTGAGCCTATATTTTAATATAACAAAACATTGTAAATATTCTGCCTTCTTTACAAAATTGAAAATTTTTCTGAAGGAAGCCAGACTAAAAGATTGCAATAGCCTTGGCTGGCCTTAAAAAAAAAAAAAAATCTATGAATTTTCAAGAAATTGGCAGAGCAAAATTTTTCCATTTTTGCAGGTAAACTGCAATTTTGTGATGAAATGACCCTCTTCTGCCCCTCTCCCCGTGAAAATATCTTATACATTTAAGTAAAGGTCAAGGATGAAAAATCAGTTTTCAGGAGCAGTTAGAATCTTTCTGTACGGTTTTCATGGCTTCTCAGTAATTCGTTTGATGCAACTGGCATTTGTAATTATATAATGTAAAGCTTAAGGTCCTAGGTTACCAATACAGGAATCTGATGTAAATACAGTGTCATGAAATATGGTACAATGTGAATCTGAATACATAGCACTAAAATAGCCATTGAGTGCAGCGGTACATGATTACAAGAATTCCAAAAATGTGTTCTTAAAACTCTCTCATTCTGATTGTTTAATGGGGTCCCTTAAGAGGGGTAAGTTGTCTCATTAAGCAATCATAATGAGGACGTTTTAAATCACAGGCTCATTTTAAAAGCATTATTTTTTTGGACTAGAACTCAGCTGCACACGTATTTGGCCACAGACTCACTCAAAATTTAATTTTTTTTTAAAAACGAGCATCCTTATTTTCCAATATAAACTGACATATTTAACAGGCCAACATTGCTCTGACATTCCTGTAATGTAACAATAATAATAAAGTATTTGTCTATTGTATTCGCCGGTACAAACATTTAAGAGTGAAAGAATAATCTCGCTTACAAGGATCTTTAGTTAAATATGTAAACTGGTCTCACATTTTTATGCTCTTTTCAGCCACTATATCATACACATTTTTTGCTTCAAATTGTGTCTGAGGATGTTATACCGCGTTTGAGGTCAGGAGTTCTTTGCATTTCATGCTCTAATGAATATTACAGTGGAGATAATTCATTCAATTTACTTATGTATTGACTGGGCACAATTGTACAGTGTGCACATGATTGCTGACATTTCTTTTAAAAGTAATTTAATCTATTTTGGAAAGGTTAGGACAAAATTAAGATTAAGATTTCAAGTTCTCAACTTTTTTTTAACTGATATTTTCAAGAAATGATTACAGCAAGAGAGTAAAGGACAGCTATATGACAGTAATAGAAAACAAATTTATACTCCTACTATAACAAATGGTCCACACTATGATAAATAGAATATCACTCTAATCATGAGGCATTCCAGAAAATATACACAGGGGGTGAAATCCTGGCACTGCTGAAGTTAATGGGACTTCTGCCATTGACTTCAATGAGGCCAGGATTTCACTCAGAGATTTTATACTTGCCTTCATGGATGGTTCTTAATCAGATAGGATACTGTCAGAACAAAAGTACTGTGTATAGTAATATTATGGATATAAACTCTCATGCTTCAAGGGCATAAGCCAACATTCAATGAGGAAGGATAGCACAAAACTTTTCCTAGGAGCCTGTTATTTCATAACCGCCTACCACTGGGTGTCTTACCCCTTCCTCTGAAGCATTTGATAGCGGCCACTGCCAGAGAGGGTTTACTGGACTAGATGGCCAGCTGCTCTGAGCTCATAAGGCATTTCCTAGGTTTCTGTGTGACAGACAAATTTAGTACCATTAACATAGAAATAAGCTGGTTGGAGACAGTGGAGTCTAGTCAACAGGGCATTGGACCAAGATTCCGTTCCTGGATCTCCCACTGTCACTGATCAAGTTACCTCCCCTCCCTGTGCCTGTTTTCCCTCCCACCCTTTTTCTGTCTTCTCCATTTGGAAGATGAGCTCTTCAAGGCAAAGTCGGTCTCTTAGGGCTGGTCTACACTGGGGGATGGGGTGGGAACTGATCTAAGATACACAACCTCAGCTACGCGATTTGCGTAGCTGAAGTCCGAGTATCTTAGTTTGACTTACCTGGCTGCCCTCATGGCACCAAGTCGACTGCCGTTGGCTCCCCCCTCAACTCTGCTTACTTCTCCTGCCAAGGTGGAGTACAGGTGTCGATTCAGGGATCGATTTATTGCGCCTAGATGAGACGCAATAAATCGATACCCAATAAATGTATTACTCGATCCGACGGGTAGTATAGATGTGGCCTTAGTGTATGTTTGCACAGTGGTTAGCACAATGGCCAGCCTCAGCTGAATTCTCTAGGTGCCATCTCTCTGTCTCGGGTACTGAGATAACCATCGTATCTTAGCACCTACAATCTTTAATGCGTTTAGCCTCACAACACCCCTGTGAAGTACGGAAGTGTATAGGTTTTGTATAGGTAGGGAACGGAGGTGGGGGGGGGGTAAGAGATTTCTACCAGGTCTGATAGGAAGTCTCTGGCAGAGCAGGGAATTGGACTCTGGTCTCCCAAGTCATAGGCTACTGCCCTAACAACTGGACCATCCTTCCTCTTTGCACTGTAATATACATACATACATAATAAATTTAGGAGAAAGCAATAAACAGCAGCTGGAAGAGACGGAGCATTTCATGTGGTTCAATTGACTCCTCTGACCAATAAAGGAGCAGTTCTGATGGATTCCACACAGAGCCCTATTCCGTCTCCTTGTTTGGAACATGGGGTGGCAGCAATGAATGTAAAATAAGAATGAAAAGCTAAATTTCTGCCTATATCTATCATAGTTCTAACTTATTAACATATTATATGCCACAGAGATCTTCCACTCCTGGGGATAGAGAGAGACAGGAGCTTCTCAGCAAGAGCTTTCTCTGGCAAACGCATTCACAAATGTCTCTCAAACATGTCCAAGGTTAACGTATGTATTTGTCTCTGAGGCATATGAATTATACAGCACAATACCTTCTTTTTATGTGGTACTTCTGATCCAAGGATCTCCAGGGCTAGAAAGCACTAAAGCCTCCTCACAGCACTTTGTTATATCTAGTTTGCAGATGGATAAACCAAGGGGCAGATTGGTCTATTGCCCAGACTAGTATAGCAAAATAATGGCAGAGCCAGGATTAGAATCAAGAAAGTCTGATTCCCTTTTTTAACCATCAGATACCACTGTTGTAAGTTATGAAGAGGCGAGTAACTGGAGGGCACCCTTTGAAACGGTGCCTCTGTTCCAGGGTTCTAGTCCCCTTTGGTTGTTGCTGGCTTTTCTGGGGGTTGTTTCATTTAACAAGGTTTGGAGCTCAGACCTAGAGGAAAGGCTTTGTCAACTATTCCCAGGCTAAAAGCGAAACACCTTGGGTGGTAAGTTGAAAGGGGGAATCCAAAGATCAGCGAGAGAGGGAGTGAGAGCTTTGAAGAATGCTTGCTCCAAGCGGTCTAAAAGAATGGTGCCTGGCCTTAGACATTACTAATACCAGAAGAGTGTCTCGGTGCACAGTCAGGAACAAATATGCTAGTTTGAAAAGTATAATCATGTTATAGAATGTGTTGATTTTTTTTTTTAACCATGACAAAACTGTAGCACTGAGGGCTGCCTCTTTCTCTCAGAGTTTGTCTACGTTGGAGCTAGAGGTACAATTTCCAGCTTGAGGAGACGTATCCCTAATAGCTGTTATCAAACTAGCATGCTAAAAACAGAAGTGTAGCCATGGCAGTGCAAACAGCAGGGTGGACTAGCTGCCTTAGCAGATCCCATCGACAGGGCTGGCTCCAGGCCCCAGCGCGCCAAGTGTGTGCTTGGGTGGCATGCCGCTGGGGGCGCTCTGCCGGTTGCCAGGAGGGCAGCACACGGCTCCCGTGGAGCATCCGCAGGCATGCCTGCCGGAGGTCTACTGAAGCCGCGGGACCAGTGGACCCTCCGCAGTCCACCGAAGCCATGGGACCAGCGGACCCTCCACAGGAATGTCTGCGGGAGATCCACCAGAGACGCGGGACTGGCGAGCAGCAGAGCGCCCCCCGCGGCGTGCCGCCGTGCTTGGGGCGGCGAAATGGCTAGAGCTGGCTCTGCCCATCGAAACCCCTAGGTATGTATTCGGGCTGCTAGCCTCTCCCAGTGCTAACACCACCACAGTCACACGTCATAATTAGCATGCTAATGCAATCAGAGTTAGAAATGACATCGTCCACCTCCAGTGTAGACAACCTTGAGTGCCTTATCCTGCACCATAGAAATCAATGGGAGTTTTGCTTAGACTTCTATGGGGGTAAGATCAAGCCCTTCACTAGTTTCCTTCCATGCCTAAGAATCTCAAACACACATATAGTTATTTCATTAGCGGTGTGCTATTATTTTGGAAGTTTGACACCAGCTACCTTCCCTCAGGCCCTCTCTAGATAATAATTTGATTCTGTCTTTGGTTCAGAACGACATTTTGCCAAGTCTTACACTTCCTCTTTGGTGCGAGTCTAAAAAGGACATTTTAGTAACCCCAGAAGCTTGGGCAAGTAAGCTTGCTCACTGGACTATGCATCAATATGAAAAGATTGCTGAAGCTCTTAGGGTGGCTTGAATTCATTGCCCAGTACCAGTCACCCCCATCCGGGGAGTTTATGGGGAGGGAATATCCTCAGAGAGATTTCCTGGGATCACACCATCAGAGGGTAAGGTTTGCTCCTTGTGAAATGGCCAGAGACTTGTCTCCTAAGCCTCAGGGGTCATGAGCATCTACATGGAATCTCCGTGCCTCTTTGCCACCTCTTGCAGGCAGCATCACTCCCAGGACCTGCCATTGCCCCATGGGTTTTGCTCAGCACAGAAGGGTTTGGTGGAGGTGGCGGCCCAAGATTTTCTATTGGTGCCTGGGGCAAGATATTGCACAAACTTTCAACAATGCCTGGGTTTACTCTTGGGCCCCACATCCTGCTCTCAAGCTCACTACTGTCCAGCTGGGAGTATCTCACCTAAAAGAGAACTTTCAATAGAATAAGGGCCAAAGGAAGATTGTGCCATGGAGTTGAGAGACCTACCTCTTATTCACATGGGACAAGGTAGATCATCAGGAAGGGTTCACTCCACATGGATGTTGATTCAAATAATTTTTAAACATTTATATTGCAGTGGCACCTAAAAGCCTCAATCAAATTGGGTCCTCGTGTGCTAGGAGCTATACAATTATATACTAAAAGACAGTCCCAGCTCCAAAAAGTGAACGAAGGGCTCATGATTATTAGGATATAATGAGGGTATAGTTTTTCCCATACATTTGAATAAAGTTACTGTCTACTTCACAATTATACACCATCCTGAAGCTTCTTTTTCCAGCCTTAAGATAATTCAGAAAGAGCCTAATTACATATTTGTCTAGTCGATAGAATCAATAAATAATAAATAATAATAATAAAGCAGCTTTCCCTGTTACTCTCTAGTGTTCAATTTTCTGACATGAACTTTTTCAAGCACTTAGTATAGCTTGCTAAGTAGTAATATAATAAAGAACGGCAAGTATGGAGACCAGTTTTACAGCGCATTAAAAACTGACAAATTTCTGGCATGATCAGGTTTTATTTCTGAATCTATTTTTCTTTTTGTTAGTTTCTTAGAGATGATTTAAAGGGCAAGTGTGTTGGAAAAGTCACTGATTAAATCAACTGGTGCATCATTTAAAATACCTGATTTGGGCCAGTTAATTATTATGCAATAAACATGAGTGTTGCAAACGTAAGTATTTGCACAAATTACAAAGACAGATGTGCTTTTTCCAGTGGCCAATTTGTGAGATTCCTGCTTGGAATAACTAATACACACACAGTAATCATTGCTGTAAAACTAAACTCTAATAGGTACAGAATGTCACTTGTTGCCAAATGCATGTGATAGCACAGTTACTGGCTTTTTTAGATGTTATAGGACAGCCTAGAATCCGGGGTTTCTGCGTGAGTGGGCAATACAAGAGCAGGAGACAGTATGTATTAGTGGATAGTTCTTTAGACTAGGACCAGAAGTCATGAGTTCTGTTCCTTTCTCTGCCACTGACTTGCTGTTTGGCCTTGGTCAAAGCACTTATGGCCTGATTTTCAAAGCTCTTGGGCAACTGCAGCTCCTACTGAAGTCAAAAGGTGTGGTAGCTGGCCTCTGAAGTCAAGCCACTAAACTCTCTGAATCTCAGATGTATAAATTGGGGATAATGATATTTACTCTCCACGGTAATGTTCTTTCAGATCTATGGAGGAAGAGCACTTTATAAGCACTAAGCATTAGGTTTATAATATAAATTATCTGATTATTCATTTTGAAGCTTCAGATCATCCTTTTCCTCCAAACATCAGGCACTGTATTTCCTGAAGAGTTTGGTATAGCACCATCATAACCAAATCCTATACTCTTAATGGCCAGGGCCTTGTCCCCAGTATAATTTGTTTCTCCTTCTGACCTGTGGGTCTAACCATCCATTGCCACACGTGGCTCACTGTGCCTTGTGTTCTGTCATAATAGTTCTTTGTAGAAGAAATTACTTAGGGTGGTTTTTCCAGTTGTTTTCCCTTCAGTTTGCGGCTGCCGTTGGCTAAATCATTATTTAACTCTTCTGCTTTCAATGACATTTCCTCCACCTAGGGTCCTACTACCCTCTTCAGGTGCTCATCTGTTCGAAAGCGTTGGTACTTGCTGAGATTTGCCAAATTACTTCACAACTGCTCACCACCTGGCATTGGCCAGTCACAGGTGGTACTGTCTCCTACCATTACAGTAGCAAGCTACCAAGCCTGACTTGTCCAGTATAATATAAATTATTCCCCACATCTGCATAATCATTTTTTTATTAAACACAGATTGACTATTTTGAGCTTATGCATAAAAGGGCAATGAATAGCTGCATTCTTTGTATAAAAATTACATTTTTAAAAAGGTTCTTCAAAGCAGATATCCTGTAGTTATGCAAGCAAATACTGAATATGTGTAAAGGTCTTAAATATGGCAACATTTTGACTCATAAGCCTTCTCTCATATTATGTTTCACATTTCTTGAATATTTTAAAGTACAATTTTAATTTTTTATTATAAATACTGCCTATACTCAAGGCCCATACTCAATTGCTATTCAGCATTTCAAATGAAGAGGTTCATCTATGTGAACTTCCCTGCTCAAACAGTGTAACATCAGCTGTCATTTGCCAGTGACCAAAGTCATTTACTTATATAAAGAACTGATATCAACCCTAATTGCTATAAGGTAACTTCTAGGGATATACAGTTATCTTTGGATAGTTAGCCCCCATGCTTTGAGGTGTTTTCAGGGCTATGATTAGACAATCTCAAAGCAATGAAATCTCCACCATTGCTTAAATAATCACCTTAACTGTAATGAGAAAGCAAAACAGCCAATGCATGGACAGCATATGTTCACCAACAGATGGACTGGAAAATTCATTTAATCTTGTATTTTATAGACCCTATTGATAAAACTTGGAAATCAGAAAACAAATGGAGTAAATGGACCATTGACTTAGGAAAATATATTCCAAAGCCATGGGGCTGAAGGGCGGAACCCTTAATCCAAGTGTTAAGTAACTGGTGGACATCTGGGCCACTGAATGAGCTTATGGTTATTATTCACTGTTCCTCTTGAGGTAGAGCCTAAGAACCCCAAAACAGAGATTAGGGCCCCATTCTACAAATTGCTTGAGGATAGCCCCTGCCCTAGAGAGTTCACAACCTAATATTTAGACAAGACACAACTGCTGAAGATAGGTGTCTTGAGAGGATAATGATGCCATCTATTTCCTCTAGAGAGATTTTGACCCTGCCAATCTGTGCTCTACGGAGCCATTGGTCACAATGCTTCCGTTTGATTCTTCCCCACAAACACATGCTGCACTAAGCTGAGGCCTGGAGGATTCTGTGGGTCCCTCTACTTGTGTGGACACTCAATTACTTAGCTCCTTGCAAGTCAGAAATCTGGCATTTCCTTTGCATCTGTGGCCTGGTCAGGTCCCCTCAAAATTTGGCCCTGTGGAACTAAAAATGTAAGGAGGGATTTTAGGCCTCAAGCCTGCAAACACTTACACACATGCTGAACTTCATTTTAGTGAGTAATCCCATTGACCTCAATGGGACAGCTCATGTGAGCGAACTTACATATGTACTTAAGTGTTGGCAAGATCAGAGCCTTGGCTGCTATTAAATATGGTGACACAAAAGCACACACTATGGAGGTCGTACGTAGATTTGTAAGGAATCCATAGAAATGTGTGGAAAAACTAAGAAAAAGATGGGTTAAATTAGCCTAGTAGTGCCTTCTAGGGGAGGGATGTGAGAACCCTGGTGGGTGCAAGAAGAATTACCCTGTGGGCTGGGTAGATGTGAATCATGTATCAGTGGGTGCTGCAAAAACGAAGATACAAGAATTCCTTCGGAGTTGATTTTGTATAGATGCCAGTATCCGAAATCCTTAGCTGAATGTGCTGCTTTTGGAAGGGAAAGAAAGTAAAACAAAGGGTGGGGGAGGAGGAAAGAAGAAAGAATGACACAATGAGAGAAAGAATTCAAAAGCTGAACAGGAAAAAAGGTGGGGAGGAGAGGATTTACTGGAAAACATTCCTCTCTTACAACCATGATAACTGGAATTATTTACAGTGACTTATTTCTCTTCTCTATGTGCCAGAATGTCTCTAGCACTATTAGAAAAAACTTCTCCACATCTCCATAATATTAGCATCCCTTGTATGATATGCAAAGTGGATGCACTGCGGACAAGCAGTAGATCAAAAAGTCACAATCTAGTCTCTCTGCTTGGTGTATCAGACCTCCAAGATACTCTAGTCATAGAATCCTGAGAATATCTGAGATTCTTATTAGTCAGATTCCCTCTAACGGTTCTCCCCCCCACCCCCCAGTGTTTGCCATGACACTGCATCCTGTCATTGGTGTAGGACTATTGCTGACAATGTGCTGGGTCCTTCTCAAACATAAAAGAAGATATTGTGCCTACTCCAAAATCCTCGTAATGTAAAAAGCTGACAGACAGTCAAAGGACCAAGTAAAGTCATCAAGGTGGGAAATGGCCATATTTTGGTAAGACTAGCTCAGAGTTGGGTGTCTAGCTCCTTTAAGCCCCATGAAAAAATCCCACCCATGGTGTTACAATAGCACAAAACTCTTGAATTGTTTTGGTATATTATATGGATTATCCACGTGTACCCATAGCCCTGCCATAACCAGCCAGCTAGCTTCCTCTAGACACGACTACATTAGTGAGTGAGCAGAAAGGATTTGAATGCAGAGGGGGTAGTCGCCTTGCAGTGCATTATTCATGCTTGTAAAGTTCTTTGAGATCTGTGCATAGAAGAGACTATAGAAATGCTAAGTCTTATGGTGATGGTGACAGGAGTTGAATCATTCCTCCTACTTGGCGACGCCTTTGTCAAGTTGAGTTGCCTAGACACTCATGCTGGATTAAGATGTCCAATGGGACTTTGATGCAGTGTGAGAGCTGCATTGCTGAAAGTAATGAAATGCTGTTATTCAGACATTAATAAGAACTTACGTGGCAGTGTGTATGAATAAGAACTGCAAATCTTAAGCAGGTCTGGTCTTTGAGATTAATTGGATAAGGGTGAGTGAATACCGCAAGCGATAACCCACAAACCAGAGTGCATCAGTAGGGGACTGGCATATGCCTAAGGTGCCTTTGTCCTTGTGCCTTCAAGTGAGGTGCCTCTCTCATTAGAGCGCATTCTGGCATGAATGTATGGCCCCTCATTATTCGATTATGGTACCTGAGATGTACATTGTTATTAGAGTAGAACTCTTTTAAAACTTTTTAAAATCAACAAGCTTATGGGTACTGATTTAACCCAAGCCTCGACTATGGAACGTAGTTCCTAGCGAAAGGGTAAGTGAACACAGAAAGGACAAGGTTATAAGCACCTTCTTTTCTCTGCCCAATTGCACAAAACCATCATAGATCTGCTGTGTGACAGGACTAGTCCATGGAGAGGGCCAGCAAGGGGACTGCACTGCTCCCCGAATGCAATGGAGCTGAGCTCCAGAGTCACTTATTTGAAGGGATTATTTCCAGCACTGGTAAGTGCTTTCTAAGGCATCTTGATAGCTGGGTAAAATGATGGGAGTTCACAGGGTGGGTTGTGGGCCAACTAGCTTGCAGTCATTTTCCATAAACTCCACGTATTGAGGAAAGAAGGGCAGCATTGGTCACAATTATTACATTTCACAGCCTATAATAGCAGCTGCTATCTGGCTGTGCAGGTGTTCTGTGCCCCGTCTTGGGGCTGTGAAGGATCCATTCTCTTCCCCAACCCCCGTTAATCCACTGAACACTCAGGCTTTCCACAAAGGGCTGGGATTTCATCCTATTAGTATAGGACAAAATAGTTATTTATTGCAAATCCTAATAAAGAGGTGGCTTGTTTGTCTTAGTTCTGCTTACCCCTGCTGCTCCAGTTTTCCCGTGGTCTTTTTATATCTAGGTAGTTAGCTAGACAGGCTTACAAATAATGTATTTGCTAAGGAAAGGGCATATGTTAAAAATCATTATTTTTCATTTATTTTGAAAACGGAAAGAATGAGATTAAAAGAGCTGTATAAACCTAGTATCACAATTGAGTTGGAAATTTGCTTTTCATCAAGAGAGTCCGAGGCAGGATTATGTGCTGTAGTCTGTTCATCTGTCAGTTATTCAAATATTCTCATTCTTTATGCTACACAGCCTGAGTCTTTTATTATCTTACTCCATTTATTGCTTCTGCACAAGCAGCAATCTGAACTGTAGAATTTATTTTCTTTGTTGTTCAAAATATTTACCAGGAATTTTTTTTTTTTAATAGTTGAGGGTTGGCTTTTATGCTGTGTCTCAGACACTGAATTTGGAAAATTGCACAAGACAAAATGAATAAGCTAAATACTTTCTTGTATTACGCATTAGGACTGGTTTGCCCTTTGGCATACTGAAATCCACCAGTGCCTGAAAGCCCTAGGCCAAGTTTGCTTGAGTCCCAGGTATGACTAAATTTGCATGCCATGTTTTCCCAAGGATATTGAGCCCTGTGTTGCCCACCTAGGAAGAGGAGGAAAAAGCTGTAGGTTCAGAGCCTGGCTACAAAGTTACTCTCCCGATCTGGTGATTGCTGCTTCCCTGTTTCACTCCGGCACTCTCGTTATTGTGGATATCTCCTCCAGTCACTTCACAGTACGGAATCTACAGGCTGCCAAATAAACCCTTTGGAGAACATAAGGATCCTGCATGCTTCGTGTTTCCTAAAGGAAACATCTAATACTGTATTAAAGATTCTGCACAGTTTTATTTAACTATTGTTTACTCGTGTTGTTTTCTTATAGCAATGGCTCCCTTGTCTGGCTACCGATAAGCAACGCCATCTGGAATGTTTTGTTCTTGGCCTGTCATTCTTCCACCAGGATTCTTGCATCAAGTCTTAGAATAAAGGTCTCTTTAAATCAAATAATTTATGGCAGACAGCACTGTCCAGCTCCAGCGGTCACAAGTTCTTAATGAACGCAGAAGCAGCCTTTTCTTTCCCCCGTAGCGAAACATCATAAAAAGTAAGTGACAGCAATTCTGACCCTATCTGTGGCAGTTTATGAGCATGATTTGCAGACAGATTGAGTTACAATGTTATTGTAACACCTCATCAAAATTCTTATCCAGTTTTGCAGCAGTAGCTTAAGACAAGTGGACTGCCCTGTAACTGGCTGGATCACTTCCAGGAGCTTCTACCCCAAGCACAAAGTAACCCTTTTCAGTTAACCTCTGTTATTTCTCTCTCTTCTCAGTGTGGTTGCAGGAGAGTTCACAGGGAAAGGATGCATCAGTAAGCTGATTGCAGAATGGCAAAGGGCTGTGACGTCTGCCCTATTCTTTCACTTGCAAGAGAATGGCTAATATTACGAAGAGTTCAGACTCTGACTTGACTGTGGCACTTTACTCTGGGAGCTAAATATGTAAGGTCAAAAATAAAAATTCTCATTCCATTTTTCGTCGACTTCCACTGTGCTGTCATTGAACTATTTTTTATTTTGTTTTTTTTCAGGCAAGCTTAACTTGTCCAAAATGGCAATGTGTATGCAAGGGCTTTTTTTGTTTGTTTGTTTGTTTTGCGCAAGGTATTTAAAAACAAATGGACAATAATTTATGCAGACGTAATGATATAATTGCAATATTCATTTCCACCTAAAGTCAATTTCCAGGAGGTAATGGAAACCAATACGGTTTGCATAAATAACATCTGGCAGTCAAATCCAAGGAGAGACTCTCAGTGCTAAGAGAATGTAATGAGTGCAAAGAAAAGTCTGAGTTAGAGTTTGGAAAATTCCTGTTTGAAAGGCCAAAGTATACACTATAACCGGTAATCCACAATCTTGTCTACAAAATATCCCGAACACAAGGAACAAAAAAGCACCATTCCTATCTACTTCCCCCAAAGTTAATCTACATAACAGAAAAATCAGCGGAATCCGAGATCTAACAGAATGATTACCAGTTAACATAAACAAACAGCTTAAGCAACTGGCTGCCAAGTCATCTGTGATAGATTTATGAATTGATAAATTAGCTAAGGGAGTGGCAGTACAAACAATCACCCTGAAAGATTTGTTCCACCGAGTGCATTGTGTCAACATCTTCAATTAATTTTGTTTTCATAATTTCATTCTGACATTGATTTAGATTCTTTTTTCTTCTTACAAATATTGAATACCACAAGGTTGTAACTCAGCTTTAGGCTACCCAAAGAACCTACCGATTATGTGTCTGAACTATGGATTCTGGGTGGCATCTGAGGGAAGGGGAATTTGAATGTCTTTTTACATGTGGGCATAAAGAAATCCCCCTTTTTTGAGAATATATAGAAAGAGATCAAAATACAGCATAAAATGCAATTCAAACTTAATACGTTCTGAAGCAAAACGCACATTCCTTTTAAAGGGTGATAAAAAACTGCTTGGATCTATGGGAAAGGGATGTCTTGATAAAAATCCCTCTTTTCCTGTGGTTTCTGAAGCCTAGAGAATGGCTTTCATATGAAAGAACGATCCAGTGGTCACGGTACTAGCCTGGGACCTGGAAGACCCAGTTAGATTCCCAGCTCCCACCACATACTTCCAGTGTGACTTTGGGCAAGTCACTCCATGTCTCTGCATCTCAATTTCCCATCTGTAAAACTGGGATAATACTCCCTGCCTCAAAGGGGGGTTGCGAACTAAATACATTAAAGTTGTGCGGCACTCAGATGCTACGGTGACGGAGGACATATAAGTACAATACATAAATGTCCTCTGATGCTGTTGCTCCATTTGTGTAGATGAAAGAAAGCACCGCTTTGCTTTTACGTATGCAAAAATTAGGCTAATAATCAATAACACTCAGGCGGAGCTATACCTTGGGTAAGGCGAATCGGGGCGACCGCTCTGGGCACTGTGCTTTGAGGAGCCCTGCGGGCCAGTGTGATTGGCTGGCGCCGTCGGTCTCGGAACAGACGAATCCATCATTTCTGCCCCCCCACCCTCCGCTCCAGGCTCCGTGCTTTGGGGGGCCCCGCGGGCCAGCGTGATTGCCCAGCACGGCTGGTCCTGGAAGAGATGAATCCATCACTTCTGCGACGGCCCCCACATTCCCCTAGGGACGGCCCTGCACTCAGGTTTACTGGTGCTGAAGGCAGGACGGTAATCAGTTAAAGTTGTTCTATAGTACTAGATTTTCCAAAAATTAACTTTCAAAAAGACAGGAGAATGAAGGAATTGTGTCTCAGACAGCCCAAAAGGAGTGCAGAGGGAAACTCAATTCTTGGTGGATTGTTTGGATTACTCTTTCTACTATGTCTATATTTGTTGAAGAAAAAGTTGGAAACACAGGTCCTGTATGTCTGTTGAAGAAAAGCCAGATGGAGATTAATACATTGGAGAAATGTTCAAAAACTCGTTGTCCATTTGAAATGCTGAACCCTATAGTATTATAATACCAAGGTTAGGGAGAGAGCTGCAATGAATCAATATTCTGTGTGCATCCATGGTACAATTCAAAGCTGCCTGTCTGTTGATTTCACGGTTGCACACACATCTTTCAAGATTTCTAAAAATTGTATAGAGAAGATTATATGTAACTTTCAGGTCTGCATCACTTTCTTACATCCCTGCTTTTCCTGATCCTTTATGAACATTCACACCCATGTTCCTTATAGCAAAGTTCTCTATAACAGAGTACAAAGATTACACAATTTTAAAATGAATGAGAGCTATTAGACTGTACTACTTTTTAGATTAAAATTACTCATAAATCCAAGAGAGTCTCAGTGAAGTCTCATGCAGAGTTCAATGAAGTTAATAAGATTCTCTATGAGTTTAAGGCACTGTGCTGGCAAATTCCTTTGTATCATCAGAACATATTATTTGTAATTAATGTTTCATATAAAGAAACCATTGCACATGTGCCCCAATGCATACAAGCACAGAGACCCATGGAAAGTTAAAGACAAGTGCATCTGTGACCAGTGCAAATAACACAGTGTGCAGTTAACCTGTGGAATTCACTGCTGTTAAAGGTCATCAAGCAAAATCTGTGACTGATAATTCCATGATGATTAATAAAAATTATACCTATGCACTCTAAAATAATTATATGGATTATTAATAAAGAACCATGCGTCAGGGAATAAGGTGGGTCCCCACAAAAGGGTCATGTTGGAATTCTGTTAAGCAAACCAAACATCTGCTGCATTGTAAAGTGATTTAGATCAGGGGTAGGCAGCCTATGGCACGCATGCCAAAGGCGGCATGCGAGCTGATTATCAGGGGCGTTCACACTGCTGGGGTCCTGGCCACCGGTCTGGGGAGCTCTGCATTTTAATTTAATTTTAAATGAAGCTTCTTAAACATTTTAAAAACCTTATTTACTTTACATACAACAATAGTTGAGTTATCTATTATAGACTTATAGAAAGAGACCTTCTAAAAACATTAAAATGTATTACTGGCACGCAAAACCTTAAATTTGAGTGAATAAATGAAGACTTGGCACACTACTTCTGAAAGGTTGTCAACCCCTGATCTAGATTCATTAGGGGGCTGGGTTACCAGGTACTGTCTGCTGGTAAAAAAAAAAAAAAAAGGATGCCGGAGTAGACAGATCTATATTCTGATCTGGTACGACAACTCCTGCGTTCTCTGCATGAATAGCACCACTGCCCTTCCCACCTACTCCAGTTGAAAATACATTGTGAAACTCCATAATGGGTACATTTTATACAGTTATAGAGTTTCATTTTAAAATACATGGTTGACTAAGGAAAGAGTTCCCACCATGAAATTATTTCAGAAACAGCGGAAACGACGAAGATGGGTTTAAAGCTGGCTCTTCCTCCCCAGGGTGAAATTCCTCACCAACTGAGCCAAAGAATCAATGCAACATGATTATGCTGAATTCATGTGAGCAAATAAAACAATTTTGCTTCAGTCAGTTAGGAAGCAATAGTCACAGCTGCAACAATGCATTTTCAATTGTTGGGAGTAAATAGGTCACTTGTAGAAGAGAGCAACTATCATGTTAGATCACAGCTGGCAGAGTGGTCTATTATATTAGCTCATCCATGACTGTGGAGTTGTCATTACGTGTTCTGTAGCGAGACTGTACCATTGTAACTCCGGCTCTCGCAACCTGGTACCCTCAGAGGCTAACGTAACCAATTTTGGTCCAAGTTCCCTCACACAGAGTTTGATCTTTCTGTGTCTGAAGCCAGGGGATAAACCCCCATTTTCTTGTACAGGTGAAAGATCAGGCCCATTATGAATTCTCTCAAATGGAATCATCATTTGAGTTCAGAGTTGTTGGCCTTACCGTTATTATTAGGTGTTATTGTTGCTCCTCCAAAATGTATTAACCCAAAGCTGTGGGTCGGATGTCAATGTTCTAATTGTACAACTCACTTTTTGGTTAAGTTAAAAGAAAATTGGAGCTAATTGGAGAGTTCTCCCCCTCTCTGCTCCCCAAAGTTTGAACATGTAGCATTTTTTCCCACTCAAGCAAGTCATCGTTACATTTTGTTTAAATAAAACAAACACTCCTGTTTATTCACTATCCCATAGCAAAGCAAAAAGCATCCTGCTGCTTACAAGAAACACAGAAAAAGATAAACAGCACATAATTTGGACCATGTGATCACAAACCATTAAGAGAGACAGAGTCAGGGTAATCAGGGTTTTAAGAATGATAATAGAAATTGGGATTTAATAATACAGTAGGTAAGCCCTCCCCGCACCCCTTCCCATTTTTTGTATTAGTAGATCCTGAGAATGTTTTACCAATTGAGTGTGCAATGAGTGAAGTATCTTGGAGCAGTCAGATGTGTTTGCTTGTTAAAAATTACTGGCACAAAAGATATGGGAGCAAATTCTGCACTCTTGTCATATTCCTACAACCGCACTGGTTCTAGCACGGCTGTGTACCTGTTATACAGAGCAGAACTTTGCCCCAGTTAACTAAGGGCCTTTTGGTTGTAAAACATAAGGGAGTGGGATAGAAGCCCAGGAAACTCCACAGGGTGAATGTAACTGAGCTTATGACTGTGTCAGAGTTTCTTCCCTATAGAGTTTATTTCCTCATGAGGGAAAGGATTACAAATCTATAGAGGAGGCAGGAGGCCCAAGCTTCCAAACCTCGTGGGCCCCTCAATTTATGGGTAAAGGAGGTTCCTTCCCCATGATGCAGCAGCCCTACTGTGGTGCTGCGTAGCCTCTGCCCCACGCTGGTAGCCTGGCACCATTAGGACCAGTTCTCATATCCAGTCCTGCAATAGTTTCTTAGATACAACTCCTGCTGAAGTTTATGAAAACTTAGACTGTAGATCAGTTTCAAGCCTGGGCTTATGTATAATTAGAAGAGGATTTGAATACCTTTGAACTATACATTTAGTTCAGGAAACTATCCCATCTCTCTCTCTCTCACACACACTCACACACACAGCCAGTGCTCCAGGATCTACACTGGTGAATGGCTTCTGGGTAGAGTTTAAGGAGTCATTCTGACCCATAAAGCTCTAAGGGTATTTTGATGGGGCATCCGCCCCACACTGGCAGAAAAGGGTTTAAAAGTAGCCCTAGGGAGGCTGCTAAGGAGGCTGTGCAGAAGGCAGCCAATCATAGACGGGCTTATAGGAGCAGCCAATCAGGACCAGGCTCGCCCATATAAGAAGGGCTGCATAAGAGAGCAGCGGGAGTCATTCCTTAGATCTTGAGGAAGGAGGTGGACTGGCTACCTTGCATGCGATGGGGAGCAGGCAGAGACCCAGGGAGCTAAAGGCAGCTCCTGGCAGGCTGCATGGACCTGCAGACTGAGGCCCTGACACAAGGGTGTGGGGGGAGGGGGCTGGACCCACTGAAGGAAGTGGCTAGACCGTGGACTATAGTTTGCCACTGAAGGGAGTGACCAGAAAGTAGACTGCAGGTCCCCCTAGAAGGGGGGAACAGAGTGTGGCACAGCCAGAGGGCAGTGTCACTAAATAGGATGCTGCAGTCCTGGGAGTGACGTGCGTCCAGGAACAGAGGTGACAGCAGGTGAGACACTACCAGAAGAGGGCACAGCACTAATTCCCCAGACAGCCAGCAGGAGGTGCCACAATGGTGAGGCGTACCCCATCACAGGTATGTTTTCATGGCAGAGATAACTCAGTGACTGGCACATGTGTCTGAGCACCTGGGTTAGCCTTGCCCAAGTGTGAGCAGCCACATTACAAAGCCATACCTGAGTTCTTATTTTTTATATCCTGGCACCTAGGAGCCCTAATTATGGACCAGTACCCCACTGTGTTATGTGCAGGGGCAGCTCCACGCACCAGCACACCAAGCGCGTACCTGGGGTGGCAAGCCATGGGGGGCACTCTGCCGGTCGCCGCGAGGGCGAGGGTCCGCTGGTCCCGCAGCTTCGGCGGACCTCCCACAGGCGTACCGCCGAATCCCCGCAGGCAAGCCACCAAAGGCAGCCTGCCTGCTATGCTTGGGGCAGCAAAATACCTAGAGCAGTCCCTGGTTATGTGCTGTACAATCCCAAAACAAAAAGAGATGGTCCTGGACCCAAGGAGCTTACCACCTAAGGGTAATACAATACAGACAGACGCACCCTGTACTTACTGATGCCGCACTCATCCAGGTGAGTTTCTAGGACTTCTGAGATCATACCCCTGGCTCTTTGTGCTGCAATAAGCAGAGTCATTCTATGATTCTATCTTAATGAATTGTTGGAGAACTTTTCTGTCCTTTTTGGGTGCATGGGGGCGGGTATCATGGGGAGAGATTGAAGGACTACATGCACCTGACTGATTTACCTGTGACCTCATTGCAAAGTAGGCATGTGACGAGCCCAAGTGAAAGCCTCACTTGGGTTTTAGCCGATACCCCCACATGGGCCAACTAGCCCAGGTGAACATATCATTAAACATAGGTGAGTTTTTGTGTGTTGACATGAGGGAGTTTAGGGGCAACGGGCAAACAAGTGCCTGGGTTAACTCTGCGGTGAAGATAGACCCCCTAAGTAGGCAGGTCCCAAGCTATTTAAATAGACTGCTTTTTCTCATCATGTCACCCTTGTGCTCAGTGGAGGCACTTGAGCAGATTTCCACCTGTCAAATGGAGGGGGTCATTCTTCATGAAGGAGCTTGTTCTCCATTTGGACCCAAAACAGCCCACAGCTGAGGACATTGAAGACATGCTGCAAAGCCTATCTACTCTCTCAGGTCTTGGAATACAATGGTGAGGCTGAGTGTATTGGAGGACTGAAGGGTATTCTTGGACAGAAATCTTACACTATTGGAAATGAAGTGAAATTGCTGGATTTATAACTTATTAAAGACTGTGTTTTAACTATTTCTTATAGGCACACAGGATAGCTACTTTACAAAACATTCTAGACAAATTGAAATATCAAAATAAGTCATTCCTATTTTGTTCAAATTCCAATAACTCTAAACCGAGTCAAAAAGCTACAGAACTCTTGCTTTCTTTTTAAAGTTACTTCATTTAGAAAGTGCACAGATGTCTCCTGACATAGTTCTCCAATAGAAGGGAAATTCACCTTGGGAAAAGGATCAATATTGATTTTCTATTTCAAGCAAAACATGTTACTTTCACTGCCAACAATTGTCAATGCTAAAGGAAGATGTGAATAACTTTGCATACTTCAGCTGTGTAGTTATTTCTTTCTGCTGCATCCACTCTGGATTCAGCTTTCAAAATGAAATCGCTTGGGTCACATTTAGGTGGGATGAAGCACAACTGGGAATTGCTCTAAGTACATGCAATGCAAGTGATGATTCTGCAGTACAATAACTAGCTTGCCTCAGTGGAGAGCTGACATTCAAAGGACAACTAACTACCACGGCTGTGCAGTTTGGGGGTAACGTATTAAATCAAGTGCCGTGAGGATTCCTAAACTACAGAGGGTTCTTTCAGAAAAGACTAATGAAATACATCAGTTATTTCAAACAAAAACCAAACAATTTAAATGAACCATTTTGCAAAGTGCTGTTTACTTCAGCAAAATAAAAATTATATTCAGCAGAAAATATGCAAAAAAAAATAGTTACCTATTATTTTGTAACGAAAAGCAGGTCATTCGCATGTATGTTCATTAGTTAATTCTCGTAAGCAAAGCTTTTAGACCTGCTGAGTTTTATTTCTATCTGTAAATCTCTGTATCTCTACCTGTATCTCAACAGTGATATCTCTATCGCTGTATGGTTACCTGCAGCCCATTGGCACTACTGCAATCAACCAATCCTGAAAACTACTGAGGTTCTGTTGAAGGTTCTGTTCTGTTACTGGGAGGTTCTAGCCTCAGTGAATGGGGGAACCAAAACGCAGTTAAAACCATTCTCATTCCTCGGGACATTTAAAAAGCTCTCTCCCTGTTCAGTGAGGCCAGCACCTGTCAGCAAAACATGAGACGTATCTTTCTATAAACAATGGGGCCTTGGGAACCTCTTCAGTACCCAGCAGAAGTTGGAGCAGTTAAAATCTCCCGTTCCCTCCCCTCCCCCCGAGAATAGTATCCCGCGATAGTTAAACTCCTCAGTTGTTAGACAATTTTTTTTAATTCTTTCTTTCAGACCTGCTGAGATGAGGAGGAGCAAGAATAGCCATAAACCTACAGAAACATGGAAAATCTCATTAGACCCACTCAGTATTGGCAGGGTTGAGAGTATATTTGTGTACACCCAGATTAGTTCGTACTGGGTATAAAAACACTGGATCAAGAACACGAGACAAAAATTAAATAATATGACTTACATGCATATAGCACCTTTTATCCTGAAGGATCCATAAATGTTCCACAAGCTTAGGCCCTAAGCCTAAACTTGGCAAGATATTTAAGCATATGCCTAACTTTAAGCATCCACATAAACTCACTGAAGTCAATGGTATTATTACACACACTTCCATCATGCTTTTTGTATTATGTTATTATTTGTTTATGGCTAGTGGGAGCTGTCCTTTTTAGGGTGTGGCAGACAGAGTATGTTTGAGACTGAGGAACACACAGAAATTTTGCCTATATAAAGCTCCCAAAAGGTCACAACTTGAATTAATAAATTTAGCTCTGTTAAGCCTAAGGACGTACCAGGGAATACTACCGATCCTGGGATAACACATTAATTAGCATAGATAAAACTGCCACCACAGAATCCATCAGGACTTCCACTTACTTCAGTATGGCCAGAATTCTACCCAATTTGTTTTAAATATTATTAGGATATTACTTTGTTATGCAAGATTTGATTATACCAGTCTGGCTAATTTAGGTAATCGTGAATGCCCACAGATAAGCCCCGCCTTTTGCTATTCATGTACTGCTGCTTCCTTAGTATGCAACTCAGCACAGGCAGTAGATAGCACAAGCCTTTTCTTATCACTTCAGAGTAAGACAGTGCAGTTCTGGTAAACTCAATCTGTATCTCTATTAATTGAAAGCTGCCTTCGTTCAAAGACGTGTGCAGGTGTCTTTATGACCCTGGGAACAAAGAAGTCAGCTGTAGCAACGTCTGGCAAAAACTGATGCTCCTTACTTGAGTTTACAATAATCCAGGCTATTGAGAGTGTTTCTTGAGTCACGCTGTGCTTCTTGTCACCGAATCGCTCAGTGCAACCAATGACAAATGTGTCTCTTTTGTAAAAATGTATCCGGATACTGCCTGTATTATACATTTTCTCCTCTAACTTAAATGTCAGAGGATGTGCTCAAGCAGGAAGCAGAGTGCGTAAATGAGGTGGTCTAGGAAACTAACTACTTTGTCTTTTCATATATAAAAACTGTGGGAGGAGAACAGAGAATCTGGCTGCCACTGAATGGCAAAAAGACGACGAAAAATTGTGCGCCACGTGTAAATATGTGCGATCCAGCTAAAATACCAATCTATTATGGGAGAGGAACTGAGCATTACTGTGCTACTGATTTCTTATCAGTCCTGTGGATAGGAATACTTAGTTAACATAATTCTTCAAATGTTTTGAATTCAGTATCTAGAAAAAACAGGCTCTCTTCTAAACAGGTTAATCTCATGGCAAATGCACTTATTGATTTACTGACAGGCTTTCCCTTTGCCATATTAAATTAAATAAAAGGATGTCTAAAGAAGTTTGATAGATAAATATTTGATCTATTATTTACCAGCCTGAGTTTCATTTTTATTACCATTTTAACTGGCAAAGTAAAATGTTATTTAGTTTTCCATCAGCTTCTGAACTTTCATTGCTCCCCTGCCTCGCTCTTTTACATGTCAAGGGCTCACTTTAAAAGAAACATTTTTTTTCCTATTACAATAATATAGCTAGTAAGACAGACACTTAGACTGTCAATAATAGTACCCCTTGACACGGTACCTGTCCTAAGAAGCTAAAGTAGTTAATGGACAATGTTCCAGCAACCCTAAGTGATCCACAAATCTCCTTGCAGACTGTAAACCTATTGTAAATGATGCATTCTCTCTAAGCATGTACCCACTAGAGGGTTTTTTTATTCCAGAAACAGCTTTTGGCCATATTAATATTACTTTCATTTTTAACTAAAATCCAAATAAGGGACACTTGGATTTGTCTCTAATCATTTTTTCTAAAGAATGACAGATGATATTGCCTTGCCAAACTGACACAGCCAAGGAGATTAGAGTTATAATCAGGTTACCTTACAGATAGATAGGTAGAGAAGATAGATTCAGGGGTATTCTGTTGCCTGAACAATTCCCAGGTTTAACATTTTCATCTGCTGGATGGGAAGTACCTCCACAGGTTTTATTTCAGTTCTCCCACTAAAACTTTTGTTTTTATTTGCTTCTTACAGTTCCTCTTAAGCAAAGACAAAGATGTTTTTTTCCCAAAGGTAGGAAGGCATGGACATTTGGTTTGTATGCCCAGTTCTAAAAGGAGATTAGAGAAGGTAAACAGGGCACTTCCAGTCACCCTGTCCCATAACACAAGAATAAAAGGGCATTTGGTGAAACTGATAGGGGGCAAAATAGCTGATTAAAAGTTAACTCTTAAAAAAACCACTATCAGCTGGTAGAATTTATTGCCATGATCTAGCAATTTTACATACGAGAGCAAGTGGGTTATAGAAGTATCTGACCACCTCACATTTAATCTCTTTATTCTCACAACATGCCTGTGAGGTAGGGAAGTGCTATTATACCCATTCTACAGACAGGGAACTGAGGCACAGAGAGGCTAAATGACTTGCCCAAGGTCACACAGGGAATTTATGGTACAGCAGGAAACTGAACCCAAGTCACCCAAGTCTTACTCTATTTCCTTACCCACTGGACTCTCCATCCTTCCACAAGACGTCACTGAAGCCAAGAATTTAACAGGATTCCAAATGGGACTGGTCATTTACAAGGATAACAACATCCAGAGTTACAGAAGTAAAGCTGGGTTTTCTTAAATTATCCAAGATTAATGGAAGAAATCCCCGCTACCACAGCTGCTGCTGGGAGACACAGATGCAATATTGATGCAACTAAAGAAATCTTGATGAGATTTAGGGAGGGGACAGCATGGTAAGAGTCAGGGGATACAGGGACAATAAGTACGTGGATTCTTTTTGGAGAGCAGCAAAAGATATTTAACTCAGGGAATATCACAAGTATTACCACCCGAGGCAGAGAATTTTTTTGAGGGAGCCCACTGTTAAAATATTTTGCCGCACATCACTGAGAGCGATTAATTCTCAAGTTTTTTAGCTACAGTCATACGTTGTTTTACCTTTATGTTTTCAGTGGGATGGTTTCCAAATGCAAGCTTCAATATTTTACCACATATCTAGGCGAGGGAGGCTCTAGCTGCCACACAGCCAATCAAACTCCAGTCTTTGCAGCACATTGAGATTAACAGAGGGTGATGCCAGAACGCTACTCATCTTCACCTTCTCAACCCAAGGTTAAGCTTTGAAGCTCAGATAGGGCTAAGGAAGAAAGCTGAATTTGCTGCAAACTCCATGCAGTACACACAAGTGATCCAGTGAGCATGTCCAGTTAGACTTCTGTCAGCGGAGTCGTGAGGCCCACAGAAAGAATTATGAAAAATCCTTGTTTTAATTTACTATTTTGTGGACTCAATTCTTTACATCGGGACATCATACCAAATTAGATGCATGTGTATGACTCTTCCAGGTTTCAACACACATGCATCCAAGGGCAGAATTTGGCCCTGGGAGATTTTTCCCCCTGTAGCAGGGTGGACCTCTGCTCCTGCCCTGAAGAGGTAAAAACAGCCGTGGGAGGGGGCTGTGGCTGGAGAAAGCAGCATTAGGCTGGGCAAGGTAAAACTCTGGCTGATTGGGGGAAGTGGCTGCAGCTGGGGCCATGCCCCAAACAGACTCAGCTGGCCCTATAAAGTCAGAGAAGCCAGGGGCCGATGGAGCCTCTCTCTAGCTATAGAGGGAGAAGGGCCTGGCTGCAGGGAACTAGACACAAGGTACCTGAGTGAAGCAGGGCTGGGGAAAGGCAGAGGAGCTGGGGAGCTCTAGCCTAGAAAGCCCCAGACTGTGGCCTAGCACTGGGCCAACAGGTACTGGGGGTTGCAGAGGGCAGCCCAGGGATAGGCCAAGACAGCAGGTCCAAACCAAACCTTGCCAGTGATGAGTAGGCTGATACTGCAGTCTGCCCCAGGGTGCAGGGGCTAGACAATGACTGACAGTAGCCATATACAGAGGCAAGGTGGGGATAGTGGGTGGGGGGTTCCCTGGGGAGGGGAGACCCTAAGACTGAGGGGGTTACTGCCAGGGGCAGCACTCCAGGTAAAAGGGCACCGGGTCCAGGGAGGGACACAGGGGCCAGAGGACAGGAGGATCACCAGCCTGTAGAGGGCGCTCTGGAACTGGCACCGAGCTAATTCCCCGAAGTCACCAGCAGAAGGTGCTGCAGGGGTGAGTCCGCTTGTCTACACCCTCATATGCTGAACCATCATGCTCAGCATTTAAAAATAAAATGCTCATGAAACTAAATCTCCTATGCTACTATCTAATTAAAATAAAGTGAGCCAATAGGTAAATGATCTCTATTGGCAATGAATGCCAGAGGTGGGTATGCACTGTGTTCCTTTTCCTTATACCACATGCTGCTTCTTTGGCTTATTTCCAATAAACTTAGAGCCTTACTGCACCAAAGTACTGATTGGGTTCGTTCAGACTTATTCTCCAGCACTATATATTTTTAACAATTAAAATTGACTTACTGTAGCTATAATATGACTAGACTCCTGATATTATTAGCACTGTCCCAATATTAGAGGCTTTATCCTATATACACAAGTACACCCCTGCCCCCTGCAAAAAATTGTCAGAACTTTTCACACTTGCTGTCTGGTCACCCTATATAATTAGCATATGCAGCTTACAGAGATAGATGGGCAAAAGAGGGCGTGGTTTTGACTTTGAAAATTAGTGACCAATTTGGATCTCAGACCCATTTCATATCAACCCACAGAGTTCAGATAAGAGGTTATGGATGATTTCTAACTGTGGTGCTTTTGTAAAACCATGGGTCCCAACACATGCTTAACCTGGCACAAGTAGTCCCACTGATTTAAATGGAACTGTCTTATGAGCGAGGCGATGTACTTGCAGGATCAGGGCCACAGTCAGGTTTTACAAATTCAAGGCTGATTTGGACATTGGTCCCATTTTATTTGAAACACTAAAATCCAGATGCTCCAAGAGAAAATGCATTTACATATAAAGTAGAGGCTTGGGCCTCATCTCTAAATCAGATATTCACATTTTAATCCTGTGATCTTAACTGCATAGTCTTTTTTTTCCTTTTCTTTTTTTTAAATATTGGGTAAAAAAAGATAACACCTTTGAGAGAGAGAAGGAGCCACTGAACTTTGCCACCAAGCTAAACCCCAATCCTGCAGTAAGATGCAAGCAGTGAAGCCCCTTGACTCCTATCATGCCCCATTGTCTTCAACTGGACTCAATGGAGAGAGCAACCTATGCACATTTCATTGCAGCATCGGAGTGTAACACATTCTTACTGTCCATAGCTCTTCGGGAGAGTGAGATTTACCAGAAGGTTTCAGAAAGCATGTGGTAATAGACATAAGAAAATTCACAGCTTACAGCTAGAGGAAAACTAGGTCCTTAGTTCACCATCCATTTTCTTTATTCTTATTAAGATATATGACAGTAACTTCAGTTTCAATTTTTTGTTTCCCTTTGTTGAATTTATGAGCACATATTTGTATTCATAAAGGTTATATGAAAGTCAGCATTAGAAATGTAAGTCTTTAAGTATTTATGTTAAGGCCTAATCCAAAAGCACCTTCAAGGGAAATGTTTCAGGACTGCCAAACCCACGGCTGTAGATCAAAATCTAATTCATCCCTTTACATGCACTGCCCAACTGCAGAACTGGGAACTGACTACATACTAATATGCCTCATTTTAAGCAGAAACCATTAATTATCAAACTACCCAGCATGTGATGCTCTGATAACACATTCTTGTGCACTATGGGCATATCTGAAACCACTAAACTCATTTCAGGTTAAAAATATAAATTCTTCAGTGATTTCAGAGGTTAAACTCCCTGCTATAAGATAGCCTCCACTTCTGATGTGGCATTTCCTTCAGAGGAAATAGAGTTTTCTGGCAAATGATGCCAAGAATTACTCTAAAAGTAACTTAATTATTTCAAGCCTAAAAAACACAACAAATTCCAGCTCTATACTTTGAAAGTGTTATATTGGATGAATTCAAATGACCAAAAGATTATTTCATATTAAGCTTAGTTTTGTATTTTTTTCCACATAATAATTAAAAAGCTTATGGCCGAAGATATAGAAAGCACTAAAAATGATGTATATAGAAAGATCTTGCTGAAGTTAATGTAGCATGAAATTATTCAATGGATTGGTTTAAATACTTTGCTGTAAATATACACAGTATAAAGCATGTTTCAATGCACCTTGTTTAACAGCTGAGAATTTATACATACATATATATATTCTATTGCCATATGTAGGAATCAAGTATTTACATTTTTAGAAAATCCTTAGGAGTAGTATTTAGCTTCTAGAATAGCAGCACAAACTTTTCATGGACTCTTTTTTTCTGGTAATTCTCTGAAATCATCTTTCAAAATAATGTAAAAAAACTATATGAATAATACATTTAGTCTGAGTAACTCTCCATTTTCCCAGATTTGATTTGTTTAAACGACTAGCTCATCATGACCTTGATTCTTTCAGGGTTATGGGTACTCTACAAATGATTCTCAAAAGCAAATTTACAAATTAATCCTAAAGTAGCAAAAATGACCACTGCATAATTTGGGTGACCCTCACAAATGTTTGCACAATTCTTTGCTTAATTCCTTTGAGCCAAACACTACTGCTGGAATGAAAAGTATAGGCTGCGCCATTCTCACAATGTGTAATGTGCATTTTTCCAAATAGAGTTTAGTTTAAAAATAAAAAATAAAGCACTTGGGACAAGAGGGCAAAAGAGAGGCTACCACATATTAACCCTTTCACTGGTGACTCCAGTTGTAGTTTTCTTTTTAATGAGAATGAGAGAGTGACAGCCCTTGAGACTGAAATCTTCTATTAATCAAAAGAACTGGCAAAGCATGGACAGCTAAGGTGAAATATTGGCCCCATGGAAGTTTAATGGGGGTTTTACCAGAATTTCACCTCTAGTGACTAAGCTTCATTAAACTGCCCTACCAAGTGCATCAACACTGACCTGATGGGATCATAAGGGTAGGTTCTGTTTGGCTCTTGTGGGGGAGGATGATTTAACGGGGATGAGCACAGAAGCCTTCACTCTCCTCTTCCGCCCCTTACCCCTGTGACTTATACAGCCCACCTAAGGGGAAGGAAGAATGGAAGTCCCTGTGCTAATGAGAGTGCAGACACAGCTATTTCCTGACTGCGGAGGACGCGTTGCACTCTAATGGGAGTAAGGAGGCAACCGGGGGAAGTTTGTACTTATTTTGGAGAGAATCAAGCCGTGGAGTAGAAAGGTCTTCTACAGAAAGAGTGGGGAAGAAAGAGCCTGCCTACTAATTTCCTTTTAGCAGAGCAAGCTGGGAATAGGAGCAGCATAGGACTCTCCATAATTCAGATTCATTTACCTCCAAGTCATGGCAAGAGAGAACAATGCCAGATGTGGACGTATTGCCTTGGATGTAATAATTTGTTGGCAACATTTAGAGAAAAGGGCTTTTCAGTTTTGTTTTGGGCTTTTTTCGGCGGGGGGGGGGCAGGTTGGGAGCCTGTTAAGTCTTCTAAGGAGAAAACTGTGAGGCGCTGCGAGCATTTTAGCTGCCAAGAACCTTTGGGTTGCACATGTGTCAGTGTAATAAATAATCCTGTGTTTGAAAAGCTATTCCACCTCTATTCTTCTTCAAACCACTGTTTCTGTGCGGGGCAGGGCAGTCTGACTCACTGCTGTGGCCAGAGAGAGGCTGGGGACAGGTATGTGTACCTGGTAGTGTGGGCCCCAAACACCACTTTGACCCCTCCTCTCTCCATTGTGTAATAACAGAGCTAATTTTAACTCCATTAGGAGTCCTGTTACGTGCTGCAGAGCTGAAATCACTAATACCTAGGTCTAAGCATTAGACATACAAAAAGGGGGAGGGATAGCTCGGTGGTTTGAGCATTGGCCTGCTAAACCCAGGGCGGCTGTGAGTCCAATCCTTGAGAGGGCCATTCAGGGATCTGGGGCAAAAATCTGTCTGGGGATTGGTAATGCTCTGAGCAAGGGGTTGGACTAGATGACCTCCTGAGGTCCCTTCCAACCCTGATCGTCTATGATTCTAATGCATTAGCACTGCCCCTTACTAAGGATTGTGCCTTAAAAATGTGTTCGATAGCATCTTTTAATCCTTGCCTTCTCTATTCAGGATTCCAATGCCGGTGGCATTTCTGATGTGGACAGTAGCTGACTGGGAACTGGAGTGTACCACCAAGTCATCTTACATCAGGTACTGAACAAGCATCAGATGACAGCAACTTTAGTCAATAAAGATCTGGGCTTACGGTGTGACCTGGAGTGGCTCTGAAGAGTGGTAGCAATAGTTGTCTATAAGTTGGGCATTTATTTAAATGAATGCTGTACTGGGATTGTCATGGTACCCCACTCTGAACCTTAGCGTCTAAAAGATGAGGTACTAGCATGAATTCCTCTAAGCTCAATTACTAGCTTAGTACTTGTAGCACTGCCACTAACCAGAAATTCCAGTGCCTGGTACACTCTGGTCCCCCCAAAACCTTGCCCGGGGACCCCCAAGACCCAGACCCTTTGGATCTTAACACAAGGAAAGTAAACTCTTTCCCTCACCGTTGCCTCTCCCAGGCTTCCCCTCCCTGGGTTAACCTGGAAGATCACTGTGATTCAAACTCCTTGAATCTTAAAACAGAGAGGAAAATGCACCTTTCCCCCTCCTTCTCTCTCCCCCTCCCAGACTGTCCCCGAGAGAGACAGTAATCCTAACACAGAGAGAAAATTAACCTCTCTCTCCCCCTTCCCTCCTTTCTCCCCACCAATTCGCTGGTGGATCCAGACCCAGTCCCCTGGGGTCTCACCAGAATAAAAAAAACAATCAGGTTCTTAAACAAGAAAAGCTTTTAATTAAAGAAAGAAAAAACAGTAAAAATTATCTTTGTAAATTTCAGATGGAATATGTTACAGGGTCTTTCAGCTATAGACACTGGGAATACCCTCCCAGCCTAAGTATACAAGTACAAATTAAAATCCTTTCAGCAAAATACACATTTGAACTCCTTCCAGCCAAATACACATTTGCAAATAAAGAAAACAAACATAAGCCTAACTCGCTTTATCTACCTAGTACTCACTATTCTGAGCTATTAAGAGCCTGTATCGGAGAGACTGGAGAGAAACCTGGTTGCACGTCTGGTCCCTCTGAGACCCCAGAGTGAACAACAACCAAAAACAGCACACACAAAACTTTCCTCCCTCAAGATTTGAAAGTATCCTGTCCCCTGATTGGTCCTCTGGTCAGGTGACAGCCAGGCTCACTGATCTTGTTAACCCTTTACAGGCAAAAGAGACATGAAGTACTTCTGTTCTATTAACTCTTAACTATCCGTTTATGACAGGGATAAAGGAGATATTTCCTAACCTTTTTGAGAAAGTGCATTTCATCCATAAACACAGCGTACTACTCTTTGAAAGGGTAAAAAGATGTTTTCAAAATGAAAAGATTTGCACAGTAACATTTGAGAGGAATTCAGCAAAGAAAAAATAATCAAATCCTTATCAAAAAGTTTCACAATGAAAACCAGGCACTGACTTTCCATTTTGTGTTTGTACAGCACCCAACACAATAGGGTCCTGGGTCATGACCAGGGCTCCTTGGCACTATGGCAATACAAATAAATAATAAATACTGATAACGATATTTCAGGTTCTGCTCTTTACAAAATAATTATATAGCTATTGCTTACTGTTGATATGGCATATTTATATGGACGTTAATTGACACTGATTTCAAAAAGAAATGTTCACACTCTCCTCACTGCAGGTTTGTTTAGCCATCCAGGGAAGATACCTATTCACTCTCTTCACAC
Source organism: Gopherus flavomarginatus (assembly GCF_025201925.1). Lineage (NCBI taxonomy): Eukaryota > Metazoa > Chordata > Testudines > Testudinidae > Gopherus > Gopherus flavomarginatus. The sequence continues at coordinate 15,374,693 of NC_066626.1, read as the reverse complement.
TGTCAGGTGACATTTTTACAGACATCAAACAATCTGCCATTTTGTTGACACTTTGTATTTGAAGGTGCATCAGTGGTTCTATGGGCAGAGATGTGCCCTCATAATTTGCTTTGAATGTAAGTCATTCAATTCGGGTGAGGATTTGGAATACCAATCAATGTGGAATAAAGTGTATTTTGACAGCAATTATCATAATTTGTTTCCTATCATACATACTCGATGTCAACTGGCTGACAGGGTAGCACACTAATGCTTGCTCCTGGCCATTTTCAATGTGTAGTCTTCTTTTGATGTGATCAAGTACAAGAGCATTCTAGATAAAGTGGACAACATTTTAAGACTTCAGAAAGAGAAAAGTGTAAAGTATTATCGCCTAGGCCAACGAGGCCTAGGCCTGGGGCAGCTAATTTGCAGGGGCAGCAAATTTGCTGGTGACCCCTCCCCAACTCCGCCCCTTCCCCAAATCCCCAGCCCGCCTCCTCCCCCAGGCGCCCCGCGCGTCCCTCCTTCCACCTTCCTCCCAGGCTTGCCACGCGAGAGCGCTGGGAGGGAGGGAGAAGTGAGTAGCGGCACTCGGAGGAGGCAGAGCAGAGGTCAGCTGGGGCCGCGGGCATGTGGAGTAACCCAGGGGGGCTGGGAACCGCTCCCCACCCCATCTCACCTCCACTCCACTGCTGCCATCCCCAGAGTGCCACAACTCCCCTTCTCCCCACTCCCTCCCAGGCTTGCCGCGCGAGAGCGCTGAGAGGGAGGGAGGGAGAGAGAGAGAGAGAAGCGAGTAGCGGCGCACTCAGGAGATAGCGAGCGGAGGTGACCTGGGGCTGGCAGGCGCGGGGAGTAACTCTTCGGGGGGGGGAGGGAACCATTCCCTGCCCCAGCTCACCATCAGTCCATCCCTGCCATCCCCCGAGTGCATCGCATCTCCCCCCTCCCTCCCAGGCTTGCTGTGGGGGAGCAGAGGTGAGCTGGCACAGGGGGAGAGGGGAGGAGGATTTTTGAGGGCCTAGGGGCGGCAAATTTGTTAATCCGCCACTGACAGTTGATGGCAGCTTGAAATGGAAACCTGTTGACTGTTTTATTCTCCTCCACTCATTTGTGAACATTTGATATTTTAGGTATATTCAGATGTGCTGTTTTACTGGCACTGATTTTTCTTTTGGTAAGAAAGAAGCAATGAGGCCTAATCCAATGCCCACTAAATCAACAGAATGTCTCCCACTGACCTCAAAGAGAGAAAAGAAATGTTGGCTGGTGGCACCAAACTTCAACAAGTGTCTTTTGAAGGACTAGATTCACACTCAGAACGGAAATAAGAACAGGAGTGACAGATTCAGCAGCAAAACTACTGAGGAAGTTCTGACTTGCTGAAGGCAAAAATGTAGTTATGTTTTGAGCATGAGGATGCCGTAACTTGAAAATTAACTTAAAATAGTGATGAAGTGATTGGTGTATATGCGAAGAGCACCATGCAACCTGATAATGAATCATTTCATTTCTGGAAGAACAATGGATTGAGTATTTGTCATTATTTCCCCATGTGAGATTTTTGAACAGTCATACAGTTTGCTTACACATAACTTTCAAGTGGAAATGCTGTGGATGTGTGCCAGCATGGATCTTACTTACTATTGAAACATTATACATTTAGTGTAGTGTGAATTTTTTTTCCAAGTTATCTTTTGAGAGATAATCTTCACCTGAGATCATTATCTGATGCCACTTTGACAATTACATTAGGTATATTTTGATCTCTGAAAGGATACTCTTCTGTTTTGTCAATGATTTCTCAGTAATTATTGATGTGATATTTTCCACTATATAAAAGATAAAAAAAAAAAGGGCTTCCTTATCCAGATATTTGAAAGGAGTAGTAACACTGTACGAGGTGAGAAACTGTGCCTTGAATAATGGGGAGATGAATTCTGGCAGACCATGCCCACAGGTCCTGAATGTACTGAGCAAAAAGAGACATTGCTCAACAGGAAAATTTTGCCCACATACTTCTAGAAATTTCTCTCTCTCCAAAAAAAATAAAAATTAAAATTAAAAAGTGCTTCCCTAACTGATAATCACAGTCCATGTAGCACCATGATGAGCCAGGGTCAGATTTTCCCTCTGCTACCAAGGGTAGATAAACTCATTTCTCTATCAGCACAGAACAGAAATGTTTTCCTGCCCATTTCTTGTCATTATCCACAAAAGGTTGAAAGTACACTCTGACCAGGCCCGATTCAGAGAGGAGAATCGGGCCCAATATATTGCCTGCAACCAGCCTGTCCCACAGAACTTACTTGAGTTAACTTGAAATATCTTATTATGAAAGATTGTAGTGGCAAATCCAATAGTCATTCCTCCTGGGAAGGATTCAACAACGCAAGAATCAAAACTTGCACTGAACTGTACAGTTACAGCCCTATTCCAGACTCCCTTAGTCTGGAAATTAATATACCCTAACTAAAAATAATGGAACCTAATTCTCCACCTCTTTGCACCCTGTGTAGTCACTTACACATGTGCATGGTGGGTATAAAATGCTACCAGTCCGATTTGGGGCATTACACACTCGCAATGAAGAATACCTGAGGGAAGTATAAAGCAGAGGAAATTCCGCTACTGTTTAGGTGTATTAATATGGTCTGATTTTGAGCGTTCAAATGTGTATAAGATGTGACACCTCAGGGTGAGTGTTTCATTGCTACCAAAATATGTCACCTTTAGGAGTTATCTTCCTCTAAGTTAAAGGTGGAATAAAGTTGTGGCCACTTACCCAAGAGATTCTAAACTCATGGACCCCTTGCCATTCCCAACTTATATTCAGACAGAGTGGATGTAATTAAAAAGTCAACAGTAGTCAATGGTTCCCACAGAGTGATATGGTATTTCGGGCAGAGCTTTCCGGTGACAGTTAAGAAACTTTGGCTTTTTAATGTAAACCACTGTATCTTAAACGTTCCAAACAGCTTTCTCCAAGTGGATTTTGTTAGACTTCAAAAAACAAAAACAAAAAACAAAACAAAACAAACACACAAACAAACAAACACACACAACCCTGCTCTCATAGTAACTACTGGCATAACTAATGCTTTAGTTCTATCATTTCCCTTCGTACAGAAGTCACCTCATATTGAACTATGGTCTGGAACAGTCAAATTTGGTTAGATAGGGAAAAAAACTCTCCTTTTTTCTAATGGCAATTATAATCCTCCTCATTATAATAAAATCTGTTCGGTGATTAAATTTCAAATCTGAAAGTCCATTTTCTCATTTGCAGAGATTTCTTTTCGTTTACGGAAAGGCCTGCTCCCCCTTCCACCGCCCTTCCCGCCTTTGAATGTATTCTTGTTTTGCTCTCTTCTCTCTCCCCACCCACCCCAAATCCCTCTCTTTCAAGTGACATTTGCCAACATTACTCTGATTTAAGACCTTTTATCCAACCCGTTGCCTTTTACTTAACTATATTGCTTCCAAACCCATTGGGAGCACTGGGCATTATTCGTTAGCATTCAGACTGAAGCTGGCTTTAGGCAACGAGCTACGGCTTCTTCAGGGAATGCTTTGCACCATCAGCTGAAATGCTATGAACAGGTTGCACTAGTAAATGACCTCTAAAAATTGACTCTTCCTAGCCAGTGAATGCCTATTTTCTCAATACTCCTATGCTGTGGCACAGTGGACCAGTTGTACAGTCACAAAACTTAATGGCACAGATTTATCATAACAAAAAAGGACAATCCAATACTACATTAAATGGCATAAAACCAGATAGATGTCTGCCTCATTCCTGAATTTATATCACCATGTAAGGAGAGAGGAGGATAGTCTGTGGTTAAAGCACAAGACTAGAAATTAGAAAATCTAGAAATTTATTTCCAATAGCATGGACTTTTTGTGTGTCCTTGGCCAAGTCACTTGACGTCCCAATACCTCATTTACCCGTAGAGGTAAAATAGGATGTTCCTGCTTATGGCCCAGGATTGCTGTGATTTTCAGGTTTAGTCAATTAATGCTTGTAAACAGCTTTGATATCCTTGGATAAAAGGGGCTATATGAGTGCAAAGTGTTAGTATTATTTGTAGAATTTACAAAATTCTGTTAACAGCTCAGCAAGATCACTTAGTCTGACAGCACAGAGAGCAAGAGAGAGTTAGCAATTAGCATTGTCTAACAAGTTCCCAGCAAACTACATAGCAGCTTTACACTTCAAATAAAGTATCAACACGTAACAAGCATAAATAGCTCTCTTGATAAGGAGAATCATAAATTTTGCTAGATCAATTCTACTCTGGATTGCTAGCCCTTCTGACTAATGTATCTGCACTCACATGCCCCATGAACTTAAAAAGAAGGAAGTTCTATAATAAAAATATACCTTATATTTAACGTGTTTTGTGTTTTAAAAATATATATAGTATTAGTTATGGCTGATATTATGGCAGTGCCAAGAGACCCTAAGCACAGACCAGGGCTCCGCTGTGCAAGGTGCTGTACAAATACATTACTAAAAAAGACATGCTCTGCCCCTAGGAGCTTACAACCCAAGTAACAATAAATGTGACTCTTCAGCTCCCTTCTATAGCGAATAAGGGCAATGATCCCAAATCTCTCTCTCTCTCTCTCATACACAAACCCACCTTCTAGATTTTCCTTCTGGATTTTTTCCAAATGTATGGCTGTATTTATTAAACCATTTATTCTGGAGTTATAGCTCCAAATCCAGAGGCACATCTTGAGTCTTCAGAAGTGCCCAGAGTAGCTTAAATACCACTGGGCTGCTGTGCATGGAGACAAAAATCAGTCCATGAATGGGACAGTGCATCCTGCTGTTCATTCAGAAGGTCTCTGTAGTAGGTCTCCATAAATCAAGATGAAGGAAGGAAGTGGGTGAGTTTGGGACAAGGACAATGTCTTACAGTTGCCAACTTTGTATTTCAGAGATACAGGAAAGACCTCAGATGTCCCAAGTCTTGACTTCAGCTTCTGGGGGCAAGTGGCTTCTCCTCCTCCATCATACCTGGGGGTTCTCTGTCTCCAGCTCTGGATGCTGCAAAGAACCAGCACCTCAGGCGCTGGGTCAAGTAGCCACTTTAGCTCCTGTTCAGATTCTGCACAGGCACCGGGAGCTGAGTCAGAGGCTACGGTTGCTCCTTCTGCTGCAGTGCTGTGCTCTGCCAGGTGCGGGGCTAAAACTGAGGGCTGCCAGGCCAAATTTGAGTGGTGTTGCGATCCTGTGCACCAGGTCACATTGCAACCAATGGTACTTTTCATGATGAGGTGCCAGAGTACCACTCCGCCCTGGATTTCAGCTTCCGGAGCAACAATTCTGGACTGCTCCAGCAGTACCAACAGATAAAAAGGCATCCCACACTGATTTAGGATGGGATAAGCCATTTTTTATTTAAATAAAGGGACACTCCTTATAAAATGGGAGTGTTGACAACCCTAACAATGCCCCCCACCCTCCCGCCCCCGCCCCCCACAGAGCAAATCTCCGTGGCCACAACTGTGCATGAAAGAGATTGGACGCCACCTCTGCTGCTCGCTCCTTATGTTCACTTGTAGCTGGACACCACCTGGCTCCATGAAGCGACCTTGCTTCCATGTAGGGAAGTGACAGTTCTGTGCCTCACATCCCCTGTGCAACATTTACATGGGCAAAGATATTTAATGCTAAGGATTGTGCCCATAGTGACAGGTACTTGAAAAAAGAGAAGAAAAACTCTGCATATATCAGGCTTTATGTGTTTAAGATGAGCCTCTCACAGAAATACTTCCCTGCAACTATTGCTGAGTATTTCTACCTTTATGTTTCCAAGCAATTGTAGAACCTAGGGGACAGATTTTCAGAGTGTTCAGCTCCCAACAGCTCTCCTTGAGAACAACACAAGCAGCTAAGCACTTGTGAAAGTCTGGCCATTTCTTTTAGGTGTGTAAATAGGAGCTGAACACTTCAGAAAATCCGGCCACTTATGTGCTCTGAATATAATAAAAAAAAAATGTGTTTCCAGCATTGTCAATATAATGTATTTTCAAATGTTGGAAATCAGTTTATGAATTTTATGTAGGCCACTGAGAACACACACAGCACCTGTACTGGATCAGAGTGGGAATAATAGAGAAAAAATGATATAACATTTAGCAGTTCTCCCGTATTCACTTTGTAATAATGGAAAACAGCATTGTAGAGCTCAGTGTAACAAATCACAGTCCACAATTCATTCTCTCTTATACAGGTACTTTTTGCCATTTGTCAATATGAGCTTTTAATTCACCATTGGAATAAGGGCCGAAACCCAATAATGGAAATCTACATTTCTTTTCTCTATAAATTCATCCAATCATATCGGTAAGCCATAGAATCCTATGTCTCTATAGCTATTAAGACAGGAGGTCTAAGTCTCTGCTGATTTAATTACCAGACCATCAAAATTCCTTACAGGCAACAGCAAGTTCTAGTCAAAGCCCCATTGCATGTATTTAGATTTTTAATTTTCTTACAGAATGATGCGCTTCAAACTGGAGCTAGCCCATCTGTTCCCCTCATTTTCACCACGGCATAGTTTCCCAATTTGTCATGTAAACAGTTGAAAATTAATAAGAATTAAGAGCTGCCAATTCCAACAGAGTAAGGGGCTTTGTATGCATATACAACGGTGGCACCAGTTGAACAAAGTTTACGTGAAAAGCAAGTGGCAATAGTGCTTGTTTCTAACGCTTCTGTCTTTCATCTTTAAAACACTTTACAAAACATCAGCTAGTTAATCTTCTATTGAGGTGGAATAATAATTATAGACTAATCATGATGTAACAGCAATTACATGGTGCAAAATTTGAAACACTAGTGGGCAAGCCAGTATGAATTTCAGTCCACGATAATTCTTAAAACAACTCTGAGGCGCCAAGGAGCAAATCTTTTTAATTTAGTAACTGAGGTCAATCCCACTTCTACAATATTAAAAAAAACAACAATTTTGGGCCAGATTGTACCCTGCTGTTCAGCACACTAGAAAGAGTGCAGCTAGGAGATCAGGCCAGGGCACAATAGAGCCTTGAATATGTTTCCCGCACATAGTATTTTCCATACAAGTATTTCAAAGCATTTTACAAACTTTAATTAATTAAGCTCCTCAGCAGCTTTGTAAGGTATATTGGTATTACTCCGCTAAACTCATCCCTGCTGTAAAAGGGTGCACTTCCATGTACTTCAATAGAATAGGACCTACTTATTCCAGTGCTGAATTTAGCTTATTATTCCCATTTTGCATAGGGGGAAGATGAGGCCTAATAAGGTTCCATACCCAGTTTGTCTCAGAGCTGTGAACAGTTTTCAGAGATCCTGACATGTTCCATATGATTTAACCACCAGACTATCCTACCTCTGAGGCCAATGCTTCAGTCAGAGAGGTCAGCTAAGAATACATAAATACTGATTGTTCTAGAGCTGCAAAAACTTCAAATACTTATCCTGTATTTATTTTCAGATCACTCCTGCAGTCATCTTTTGTACAAAATTACCTTGGTAAATTAATGAGATTCTTGCATGTAAAAAGTGTCATAGTCTTAACTCCATCTCTATCTATATTGGAAAAGTGACATCAAGCAGGTTACTTGGTGAATGCAATTACCAGGCATTAGGATATACTATCATGTGCATTTCCAACAGACCATATCCATTGGCCCCTTTGTTTTCTTCAAGGGAATATTGCAGGGTTGCTAACTTTCTACTCGCACCAAACCAAACACCCTTGCCCCGCCCCTTCTCTGAGGCCTGACCCCCACCCCGCCTCTTCTCTGAGGCTCTACTCCCACTCACTCCACACACTCCCCTCGTTCTCCCCACCCTCACTCGCTCATTTTCACCGGTCTGGCTCAGGGGACTAGGGTGTGGGCTCTGGCTGGGGGTGCATCTCCAGGGCGGGGGACAGGAATGAGAAGTTCATGGTGCAAGAGGGGCTGCAGGCTGAGGCAGTGGGTTGGGATGTGAGGGGGTGAGAACCCTGCCTGGGGCTGCAGGATCTGAGGTGGCACCAAGGATGAGGGATTTGGAGTGCAGGAGGGGGCTCCAGGCTGGGAGGGGACAGAGCCGAGAGGTTCAGAATATGAGAGGGGGTTCTGGGTTGAGACAGGGGGTTGGGGAATGGGAGAGGATACGGGCTCTGGGATGGGGGTGAAAATTCCAGGGTGGGGTCAGAAATGAGGGCTTCACGGTGTGGGAGATGACTCTGGGATGGGGTAGGGGTTGGCATGAAGGGGAGGACACCACTGATGGCTCTAGCTGCGGGTGCAGGGCCTGGTGTGAGGCGGGAATCAAGGGAAGATTTAGGAGGTGACTCAGCTGGGGCAGGGGCGTGGGGTGCAGGCAGGTGTGAGGGCTCTGGCTGGGGTGCAGGCTCTGTGGTGAGGCAGGGGATGAGGGGTTTGGGTGCAGGAGAGTGCTCTGAGCTGGGACTCAGGGGTTTGGAGGGTGGAAGGAGGATCAGGGCTGGGATGCGGGCTCTGACTGGGGGTGCAGGCTCTGGGGTGGAGCAGGGGAGGAGGGGTTTGGGTGCAGGAGTACTCCAAGCTGGGACTGAAGGGTTCGGAGGGCAGGAGGTGGATCAGGGCTGAGGCAGGGCTGCGGGAGGGGGTCACGGGTGCAGGTTCCAGGTGGCACCTACCTCAGGCGGCTCCCGGAAGCAGTGGAATGTTGCCCTTCTGGCTCTTTGGCACGGGGCGGCCAGGTGGCTCTGTGCAATTCCCTGACTGCAGGCACAGGATGTGCAGCTCCCATTGGCCATGGTTCCTGGCCAATGGGAGCTGCACATCCGGTGCTTGAGGTGGAGGCAGCGTGCAGAGCCCCCTGGCTGCCCCTACACTTAGGAGCTAGAGTGGGAACATGCCACTGCTTCTGGGAGCCGCAGGGAGTCTGCCTTAGCCCCCCTGCACTGCTGATGGGACTTTTAATGGCCCGGTCAGCAGTGCTGACCAGAGCCGCGAGGGTCCCTTTTCAACCAGGTGTTCCAGTCAAACATCAGACGCTTGGCAACCCTAGGATATTGGGAAATAAAGCAGGCATAAAACATATTTACAGTAGCATTACAATTTGAATTCAGTAATATCCCCAAGATACCTAGTAATTTTGTTTTTAAACTGTTCTTGGATGAATCCAAACTGTGCAGGTTGCATAGTCCTATCATATTTTAGTCACGTACTGGTTCAGAAATACTATACTATGAAACTTACAGGAGACTACAGCACTTACTGGGACAAAACAGCTCCCAGCTATACGCACAGATTACAAAGGGCTGTACAGGCAGTCTTTAACTCCATTTCTCTAAAAATATATAAGACAAATTATACTGTTTTTATCTGTAGTGTTACAGTTTTTTTTAATTATTATTACACACCTGGGACCATACACTGATTTATACTGGTGAAGAGTAAGCTCCATTAACTTCAATAGGGTGCACCAGTTTATACCATCTTGAACATGCAGGTTGAGATTTTCAAAGATATAAAGGCATCTAAAGATGCAAATAATCACGTAGGCCCAGAGCCTCAAAGATGTTAAGTACATAATTCCTGCTGAAATCAATGGGAGTTAAGTATCCTGAGACTATGGACTCCAGGAGTTTTTCAAAAGCACCTAAGCAAGTTACACCTGTAACACCCCATTGACTTTCAACGAGACTTAGGTCTTATCGACACTGCACCGTAGTGTAGACAGGGGAGTGAATCGCAGAGCGCATCAAAAGGTTGTGTGTTAATTGCCCCGTGTGGACATTGTTGGTGCAAACTAAAAAGCACTTTTCTCTTTTGAACAGGACTACAGTAACATGCATTAGGTACCTTTTAGTTTGCATGAGCAACAGCCAGTTAGAGCAAATCTCTTTGGGGGTGCTCTGCAATTCACACTCCGGTAGTCCTCACTGTGGTGCAGTGTAGACACAGCCTAAGATACCTAACCTGTTTATGCACTTTTGAAAAACCCATCAGGCTCCTATTTGCATCTGTAGGTACCTAAATAGCTTTGAAAACCTGGCCCTTGGCCAGGGGCGCTGGAACAAATTGTACAGTGGGGATGCTGAGAGCCGCTGAACCAAACTATAAACCCTGTACATGATGGAAACCATTTCAACCCAGGGGTATGGCAGCACCCTTAGGTCCAGAAGCTATGCCCCTGACCCCTACAGTCTTGAGATTGCATCTGTGCTGTAAGGTGGACTTCACTGTATAACACAAAGTCCCTGTGGGAAAAGCTCTTCCTGTCGGGACTAGTGGAATTCTAAGGCTCCACTACTGTATGCTATAACTTGAGCTTTGAAAATAAACTCGCTCATGCCAGGATATGAATTCATCTAGACAAAAGGATGTTCCTGATTTAGGCCTGGCTAGCCCAGTAGCCAACTCCTCGTGAGAAGTCTGACATTTGAATCCAGACATGCTATCATTAAGGTTTGTTTGGTTTTTGTTTTAATGTAATTAATAGAGTTTGAACTTAATATCCATGTCCCTATTAAGTTTTTATGTCTCTGCACGGTGATTACTTCTTAAATTTCACAACAGCTCTTCGCAAACCAGGCTTCTCCATGGAGATCAGCTGTACAGGCCAAGTAGGAAACACACACACACACACAAAATTAAAATCAAATGCCTAAATGATCACTTTTGCATTAATTAGATTTTGCTGTGACTATGAGCTAAGTCGCCAGCAAGACTGTAGGCTGAGATTTTGATTTAAAGCTGTTTCAAATCACCCTTCAAAACCCACTGCTTAAAGCGGAGAGGAGTTTCCCTCTACCTTCCCTGGCTTGGGTAAACCATGTCCACACCACTCCAACTCTGCCTAAAATGGTAAGGTGACAGCTCCTCCTCCTGTTTTAATCTACATTAGCCACTCACCATAGGGTTATAGTTGGAGATCAATGCTGCTTCCTTCCCTTCCCACATCTAGATCCTAAACCTCACAGGGAATGCTCTGTGGAGTCTGGGCATTTTAGGAGGAATGATACCACAGCAGCAGATAACTACTAATCCCTTTCCATGAGTGAAGGCCATTTGTAGGTCTGGTACAAAAAAACTGTTAAAACTGATTTTTGTTTGTTTTTACCAGAAATTGGAGTTTTGACTAAAATAAAATTGAGGCAAAAGTGTCAGCTCGCCATTGAAAATTTAGAATTTTCATCTAAGAAAAATAAACACCCTCAAAACAAAACAAAATTTTGTTTTGGAAATCTCACCGCTGTGCGTTATGGGAGTTGTCACTCTGGTGCCTCCCGTTCTCCCCTGGGATGGGTTTCCCCAGCCGGATTGGGGCTCCATGATGCACCACAGGCAAGGACTCCCATGATGGTCCCAGTATCTCAGGAAGAAGAGAGACAGTGGCGCATTACATCCAGGGGCCTAGCCCACAGGAGAAAACTGGGGTATGCGGCGCTGAACTAGAACTCCCATGAGGCATTACTGGCAGCATTTACAAATTGAAATTTTCAGTTTTCAGCCAACATTTTTCACTTTTAGATTTTTTTTCCCCCTCTGGAAAATGTTGACAAAAGTGAAATTATTTTTTAGTTAAAGTTTTCCATTAAAAGCGCCCCCACCCCAATTTTCCAACCAGCTCTATTAATCTTTAAGATCTTTAGAACATCTAAAATAATTAGCTTTGAGGAGAGTGGCAATGCTGTATCGCTGCGTGATGCTAAGCCCTGTTACATATACATCATTTTGTAGGTGGAGTAAAATATTGGTTTCTCTCAGCTATGTAACAAGCTGAAACTAGATTCCTTTTGGATAGCCTGTACATACTGCAATGCCATTCAGTAAGCATAAGGATTTTCAGAGCTATTTTGCATACAGGATATAGTCTATTTATATATCATATTTACAGTTGGATTAATGTTTCAACCATATGCAGTAAAGTCATTCCTCCCACTCCACTTAAAGAAAATACCCATCTGAGGTAATGTTTTTTGCCATGTAACTTAGCCCGTTCCAGACCATGTGACTGATCAACACCCCCATGGATAAAACATATGCTCTGAATGACTTCCTCAAACTATGCTGAAGGTTGCATATGTATAGATTGCTTATCCTGTAACCTGACAGGGTCAACGTTGCCATTCTAATTTTGCTAAAGAAGCAATCTGCTCTCTTTAGAGCGGGGAGCCACCATCTTAATGCTAATATTTGAATGGCAGAGTCTATACCACATCTCAGCAATAACCTACGCACACAATTTTTTAATGAACCTACAGCAAATCAGACAGATGTGATGATAGAGGACTATGTAAAAGCTTATGGAGGAAAAAAAGAAAAGAAAAGCTTGTTTTAATTCTTTAAGTGCTTCTAAATGCTGCAAATGTAAGTTTCTAATATAAAGTGGAGGCCTCCGGGCATATGGGAATTTTTAAATATGTCATAAAAAGACCTAAACGCATACATTAATTTTTAATAACGTTATTAATGGGCTTGCATTTCCAAACACAACCTTACAAAATACCTCTTGTGAAGCAACGTAAAAACCTTTTCCTGAGATTTGTTAATTTCTTAGACTGCTTTAAAAAAATAAAAGGTAGGCACCAAAGCGTTTATAAAAATAACAAAGATTTTTTTTTTTTAAAAAGACACAGCCACAACGTTACTTCAGAATTGACATGGAATTCTATTTCCCATGGTTGTTATATCCCCTGTAATTTAATAAACATATCAGTTAGGATATTGTGAAACTATTATGGTCAAGAGTCTCCGCTTTGATCTACCATCGGGATCCTTTGGCTTATTTTGCACGTTGGCCTCCCATTCTCATCACTGGGAAGTCTGAGCCCAGAATGAATGCAGGATATGTCTTGAGAGCTTCCTAACACACTGCCACCGTTGCAGTCAGTGGAGGTGCCTGTGCTGAAGCCCAATTGATGTAAGAGAAAGGGGACAGCTGGTGTTTGCAGTTGGAGCTCCAAGCCTTTGGAATTCACTTCTTCCCCAGGTACGTAACAGCCCAAGTTTGTCGGCCTTCATTGTATGCTCACGGCCTCTTCTTTCTTAGCAGTGGGGTGGTGGGTACTGAGTAGAGCTGAAGGTGATGGTGTCAGACTCTGTGGAATGTGTATGTATTGGAGAGGCGTCAATTAATTGCTATTACATTTATGTTGTCACTAGGGTTTTTGATTTGCTTGGGAGGAACTGACGGGGCTCTGTATTGACTGAGTAAATGTTTAAGCGATGGTCAAAGGTGCCCAGGGTGTTGGATGGGAGTTGTTTTACTGTAGCTCACGAAAATCCAAATACATAAACAAAGGAAGAGAATTTTGCCAATATGTGTTTAAACTACATTTGCTGATGAGGGCAGCACTTCATTTAACAAAATTGGCTCTTTCAGGTACATGTTCCCTGATCTTAGTCATCTCGCCTGTTTTACAGGCCACTATTCTAAACTTTGTCCATTCAAACTTTAGTTGAGTTCTGTAACTCTTTTAGCTTTCATGCTTTAAAGAGAAGGTCTGACACGGTTAATGATGACCAAAGTTGTTGTTTACAACCCCAAATAGGATTGGATTAATTAACCCTTAGCTGCCTCTCTTGATTTTCTTCATTCTCAACATACACAGGAAAATAATTTGGTTGAATGAAATCTGGCAAGAATTCTTTTACCTTCATAATCCACCACTGCAATGCCCAAATGATCAAACCAATTGTTTTCCATCTCCATTAACTACTGCTACTAAAGATACTTCCCTATTAAATATGATACTGGACCAGAGCAAATGAACTCATGTCTGTTTTTAAACCACTTGGCTTTGAGAGTCTGATAGCAATTAAAGTCCATCCACTGATGTTTTCTTCTTTTTATTCAAATTTCTTTTTATTCCAAGGCATTTCATTATCCAGCATGCAAACCATAAATGTAGGGTGCACAGGATTATGTATCTATTACATAAGCTAAATTAAACACAAATCCAATCCCCTGAGGGCTATGGAGGGATAACATGAGTGTATAATGATTGAGGATTTTTACAGTCCCAGTCTTCTAACTGCATGTGGCTGTGAATTTTCTGTACAGAACAAGTAGTGATTATGCCTGCCGTTTTTCCATGCTATCATTTCAAATGGGCAACTGCGTATTGGCATCTAGGAAGGATTTGGATCGCCCAGCACTTTTAAATACATTTCAAAAGTAGTCTTGAAGAAATATTTTTCACCTAACAAGTCAATTTCTAATACCCAGGAGAAATAAATGAGATTCTAAGGCTAATGAAGTCTGCTGCACTTCCAAAGGCATCCTGGGCTTAGCAGAGAAATATCACTGCTCTGAAGGGACATTCCATCTGGTTATGCCGTACCCACCACACCGGTATCTAGGCGCCTATGTGCTGACACAGTCGCAGGTTCTGACCATCAGTCAGCCCCAGTGGCGGTTTAAAGGAATGGAGGGTTAAAAACACTTCTCCCAGGACAGCAGCCTGGTTTATGTGTAAACATGGGAGAAAAAAGCTGCGGCCTGAACAATGTAAAAATGCAGTGCTACGGGGCGTGAGGATACGACTTCTCTGGCACACTCTGATGGGAGAAGATCTTTCCATTTCTTCAAGAGAGAAAAGACTCAGCCCCAAATTTATCCTTCTCTCACTCATGCTTCCTACACAGGAGAATTTCTACAGACATGGAGCTGTTGAAGCTCCTGCGAGTGACCTTGACCTACATAAGACTCTCTTTCTTTCCCCAAGTATGGAGAATATACAGTGGGGAAGGAATTCGGGTGCTCCATCACTCACTGCTGGGATACAGAGTTTTTCTTTGCTTTGTGGCAGGTCAGACTTTTCCCTGAATAGGTTTTCCTTCTAGGAGTTGGGTGGTCCAGAAGGCAATGCACATTTTCTTCCAGACTGGGCCACTGGTGTGTAGTTATTTTTATTTGTATTGTGGTAGAAGTTAAGCAAACCAGACCCTGCAAAAACTTGTGCATGTGCTTAACTTTATGCACATAAGTAGTGCCATTGGAATCAACAGGATGATTTATGTCTGAGACATTAAACACGTGCATAAATCTTTGCAGATCTGGAGCCTAAGACTATGCTGCTTGAAACTGTCAGCCAAGGCAAATTACATTTAATGATTTGGTGATAGTTTTGTTATATTATGTTGCATGGATATGTCATCTCAAGTTGAGTTAATCAGACTTGCTTTACCCACATTGCATGTGTTTGTTTACTATATTTTATGTAGGCTTTATTTCATGTGAGTAGAAAAATACTAGGTTATGCCTGATTCCCAGGTGTCAATAAACGTCAAGTCCCGAAACTGAATTGTTTATTGAGTTCAGTAATGGGACTTGCTCACCGCTAACATCAGTTATTGACTTACGAAAACAAACTATTTTGTAACTAGTTACAATTAATTGATACCATGGAAGTCAAACTAAAAAAAAAAAACAACCATCCACCACCACATTAGCATATTAAGGTTCCCCACTAGCAGTTCACGAAGGAACAGTTAATTGGATTATTTTTCAGGCTTAGCCATTAGCATTTGGAAAACCTTTTTTGTTCAAACCTGATAGCTAAGGTGAGCTGAAACATGTTAACTACTGTACTTTTTCAAAGGATGTAGTGTAGCACCTATTTCCCCTCCCCCACCCCGGAAAAGCACATTCCAGCATTCAGCTTGGAAGTCTTTAGAATATAACTTTACTGAGTTAAGAATTTGAGAGTTATTTATAGAAGTTGGTTTGAAAGGCAAAGTTCGAATCTAGAATAAAAATATTCTGAATTTTGAGGGCTGGGCATTTCAGACCCCACCCAGTTCAGACAAAAACATACCCATTAGAGAAAGCATTTAAAAGCAACTGTAAAAGCAGCACCATTTGCAATTGGGAAGGCTGAATTACGAAAGGCGTTTGAAAAGGTGAAACGATATTTAAAAACCCGATTTAAGGCAGATTTCCTGCTTATTTTAAGGGCACAAAGACAATAAAACAGGTGTGATGTACTCCTCACTAGCTAGCAGTCTAATTGAACAGCTGCTAGGCCCCCAACTTCCACCGACTATTTCTGTCTGCACTGGAGGATCCAAACTTGCAATGCAACTATGGCTGCACTGCACATAAAAGGACTATTATGTTATTCACGTAATGCTGCTCAGAATCACACCAAGATCAAAAGCGACAGCCCTTGGAAATGAACATTTAAAATGAACACACTTAGTTCTTTCTCCATAGCTTAAGATGGAAATACGATTAATCTTGAACGAAGCTCTGAATTAATTAATATGTCAATAAATTAACGGGGTTATTAAAGATGTAGTTTTATGTGGGCCAAATTCCACTCTGAGTGCCACTAGTGTAATTCAGCTGAAATCAATGGGCTGCAGGCTGGTACTTCAAGAAGAATTTGGCCCCATGTGGGAGCTACTGAATGACATTAAGAAAAGGAACCTTTACAGGATGTCATCAAACAGACCTTTTTGACTGTGAGCTGTTTAAAACCACAGAAAGACCTTGAAAAGAAATGGTGGGAGCCCAATTCCTGAAGACTACTAAACCAAGAATAGAAAAAAAATACTAAATCACATAAAGGAGGAAATACAGCGTTTCACGGGCTAAGGGACAGACCAGCTGACTGAAAGAGAGACAACCAGAGGTGAGGGAATTTGTATTAATTTTCTCCTAGGTATTTCCCAGGAAATCTACTTAATGCTTATTGTCCCCAAAGTCTGGCATATATTTAATATAGCCCTTTGAACCTCCAGGCCTCACATTATAATCACTAACTCACATCCCAAGCCTTGACACAGAGAGGCTGCAAGGCACTTTAGTTGGTTTCCAGATGCAAAGAGGTGAATCACCAGTCAACCAAACTGACTTACAATGAGCAAGATATTTCTGAATGTAGGAGCCAATCTGATTGCTGCCTGGTAATATTGGTGTTCATCTTCCCTTTGGTTGATGGCGCACATAGAGATAGGGAACTTTTCTCCACTCAAGACAGTACACTCTTTCTGGCTAGGCCTAATAGGGTTTTTGCAAGAACTGGGAAGAACACTATCAGTCATGTTGACTGTTGTGACCAGGCCAGGTCTGTTTTCCATGGAAGGAACAGTGTTCTGAGACCTCAATGAATCATTGTGACCTACCAGCTGGATGCTGTGCTCCACCTTTATAAAGAATTGGGAAAGTCCTTTCAAAATAAATATCTGATTCTTTGCATTCACCAGTTGTGGATATGGAGAATGTACAACTGGAGCTAGGTCTCTGCCAACCATTGAGATAGGGTGAGATGCAGAGGGGATGCATTACCGGTTAGATATCGTATGAGCTCTGGATCACTGAAGTACACCTGTGTATGAGATCAGAATTCCCAGCAGACATCAGTAATAACTGGATTTTTGTTTCTGTAACACCACTTGTTTTCCAGTATTGACCATCTTCTATTAAAATTCTTCTGAGATGAGTGCTTATGCCTGACTGTATTCATCCTCAGCCCAGGCCTGCAATATAGTAGACTTGAATTTGACAGTCTAAGCCCTCACCCTCCCATGCCACCAGATGCTGTTCAGAGAGTAGTCTACATCATTCTCAACCATAATTCAGAGTCTTGAGTGAAGCAATTGACTGTCACCATCTACTCTGTGTGCCATGTAGCTAGATATTTCTTACATACTTGCCACTATTGTACCTTAATGGAGCTGCCACAACAAAGAGGAGGCGATATCTTAATATGGAGGAAAGGACACACTAAAATGTAACATTGGGTTTGGTACCACAGAGAGCCCATTACCAGGCAGATGGGACACTTTCCTAAAAATACAAGCAGCAGCTAAATGAGATACGTGTGATCTTAGAAACAGAAGACATTGAGTCCAAGAGAGGTATAAGCAGAAGAATAAACCTTAAGCAATTAAGCATTTGTTTCCATGCATGCTTGTAATACAAGAGCAGAACAGAGGGGAAAAAATGACAACATATCAGCTGCATTTAATTCTTTATAAAATATTCTGAGAGTATTCAGTGAGGCATCAGCAGCTATTTGAGTTCTATAATAGTATCTACAGGCATGAAATGTCACCAAGCTGATTACCTTTCTTAAAGGGATGTTTTGTTAAACTTCACAGATGACAGGTTCATATTTCTATTAGTGAAAGGGTATAAAAACCCATATTCTCATTTTATACCATTTTAACAGATATCTAAAAAACCCAGGGTGATTTAAGATTGCAGTTTAGCAGGTTGGTCGTTGTTACAGTAATGCAAGGGACATCTTGCATACTGACAATGGCATTCCAATTCGGAAGACTAAAGGTGTCCTAAAATTGTGAAGTGCTGCAATAACTTCAAATGACTTTATACTGATTCATTCCAAAACTCCAACCATTTCTAAAATAAAGTGCTTAAGGAAATCGGAGGGCTCCAATTACAGTGGAGGTTTTCTTTAAACATACTCCTTGGGCCCTTATTACTCTCATATTCTGATCCTGTTGGAAATTTGCACTCTAATCATTCTAAATGGATTCCTGCAATGTAAAGTTACCAGAAATTAGTGCAGCGTTTCTTGCTTCATTTTTTGACTACTTTATATGGTTATGAAGCAAGGAGCATATTGAACTGATTTCAGTTGGAGCTCAGAGAAGGAAGTTGGCTGAGGACACGGTAGGACACCCTTTTTCAAGGCTGAGCTCTAATGATGCATTCTTGCTGTCACAGTAAATGGCTTTGCACACAGATTTTTGTCTGGTTGGACATTTGGCTGCAGGTAAACAGTCAAAAAGAGGTTTCCAAACCTCAGTTAAAGCCCACAGTTGTTTTCAGCTTTTCCAACCTAATTCTGCTGCATGCAACATTTTGTTCTGCTTTAGAAAAATGTCTCTCTGAATTGCTGAAACTAAATTTTTATGATCCTCTCGAGTAACTGATGTCCTATGAAATTATTATCTACTTAGGGAGGGTTTGAATCTCTCAGAACGGGCAGAGCAAACTATTGTTTATCTGATTCAGAAAAGCTTTTCCGTGTTTGGAAGGCCTGTTGTGGTTTTTACTTTTTCCTGATAGAATTAATGTGGTGCGAGAAGGAAAGAGTCACCCAGGAGGCATTTGAAAGAATTACAGTGCAAACTGGCATTCGTTTGCTCTGCTGATTGTTCTCAGAGGGTGAAATTCTCTTCATTCTCAGTAAGCCAGAGTAACTTCCATGTGAGTGAAGTACAGGGACGCAAAATGAAATTTGTCCCCAAGATGCAGGGCTACAGCATATACCTACTTCCCACGTGACCACTATTCAAGCCTCTGGACTGGAATACCAGCCACTGCCTCTATAACAATAGGGGAGACGACGTGAGTGAAGTAATGTATTTTACTGGACCAACTTCTGTTGGTGAGAGAGACAAACATTCAAGAAGAGCTCGGTGTAAGCTCAGAAAGTTGTCTCTTTCACCAACCGAGGTTGGTCCAATAAAAGTTATTACCTCACCCACCTTGTCTCTCTAATATCCTGGGACTGACTCAGCTCCAACAACTCTAACACTTGCAAAGGGCCACTGGAATAATATCATTAGCAACAGAATCTCTGCTTAGACACTATGGAGATGAGTGGTACAATAGAAGATCCTAAGATAGAGGCAGAGATCACCAGTCCCCTTCCGCCACCTCTCTCTATGCCAGTTTACACTGAGCTGATAAATAACTATTCTGCATGTTGTAAAGAATCTTCCCCACCTCTGCAATCAATCCACCTGTAGGTGTACCTCTCCCTATCACTGCACAGCTGTGCCATGGAGCTTGGCATGTTGTTCTGCTCCAAGAAGTGACTCTGTGATAATGACATGATGGATTTTGTTAGTTTCTCCCTGACTCAAGAGACAATTTTCTCTGATCATAAATAAAATATACATTTTTGAATAAAAGCCCACCTTGCAAACTCAAATGGGATCTGAGAGTTAAGCTGGGCTCTTCAATTTCCACACATTTTTATCACCAACAAAAAACGTCAAACGGGCCACTTCTGTCTTCAGTGGCATCCATGCAGCCAAATGGAGTTGCACAGATGTCACTTCAGACAGAATTTGGTCCCACAACTGGACGTTTCTAAAGTAGCCCCAGATTTTGGGTGACCAGACAGGGTCACTCGAACTTATTGCTGACCTCAGGTGTAGGTGCTCTATCACCTCTGAAAAGCTGCGTTTCCACAGAAGCACAAAAATCAGAGGCCACTCTAGAAGATGTTAACCTCAGTTCCCATTTCTGTGGGAGAACTGAAACTCAGCTCGCTCGCTCTCTCCTGGTGGTGTGTGCCCTGAGGTGCTAATAGGAGTAAAATGCATCAGTCTGTTTATCTCTGTTACTGCATTAAGGAGGCAGATTCATTGAGTGAGAAGGTGACACGTTTCCATGGTCACTTTTCAGAGCGGAACCACATTCTGTGTGTCTACACAGCCAGAGCAGTACACATGCTAGCCTATCCGCGCTAGCCCTGGTAGCAGCCATGAAGTCAATGCAGCTCATACCAGCAAGACAAATAAATCCCCAGAGTCCATGCCGAGCTAGTACTACCCACCCTGAAGCCTACACTGGGCTTTCTTCACTGCCATTGTTACCTGCACTAGCTGAAATCAAAACAGCTTGAGTAGGCTAGCTGGGCGCGGCTTTTTTCTATGTAGACATATTCTAAGTGGTGAGCAGGCCCTTTGCTAGATTCCATACCCGAATTAATTTCATCCCAAGGTCCTGATCCTTCAGTGTGCACCATGCGGACTGACCCTATTGACTTCAGTCCAGCATCACGTGGGCGCAGGAGTCCCCTTGCACACAGCTCATTGCAGGAATTTGGGTCCACCTCTTTTGTTAATGGAGATTCTCTAACGTATAAATGGCTACAACAGAATTACACCAGAGACTAATTTAGCCTAAGATGTGTAGACATGAGACAGAAATTTTTTCCACTGACACCTTTTTTCCAGAGGAAAAGGGCTTTTATAAGGAAGTAGAAAACAAATCATGCCTGTTTTTGTCAAAAATGTTAATAAACTGCTTTTCTTGTTTTTGGTGAAAATCCTCCAAATTTGATGAAAATGTGGGGGGACGACATTAATTACTCTCAAAAAAATTGTATGGGAAAATATATTCTGACCATTTCTAAATAGACTCTATTACCTGTTGTATCAACAAATATAAAGCCACAGAATTCTCTGAAAACACCTTCAAAAGATAAGCCACAAATTGCCAAAGGAAATCCCTTTAAATGTATTACAACCATGCCTTCAAATTCAGAGTAAACTCAATCTTACTTTCCCTATCCAGAGGAGATGGCAAAGGAATAGATTGTGGACTCATTCAGGTGACTTAACGTATATATAGCAATTTGCATTGTCCTGCTTTCCATCTACCTACTGTGGCCTAATGCATCCGTCAGCAATGCCGTGTAGCAATTTGCATTTGTTATGCTAACATCAATGTAAAGATATCACACAAAACAAACGCTGGAACCTCCCTTCACCCCTGTTGCCCACCAGCTCCATCAATGGAACTCACCCTCCCACTCACACCTATTAAGCTGTCACACTGAAACGAACAAGCTGTTGGAGATACTGTGGGGTGGGTGAAGTTGAAAGGGGTGGGGGAAGTTAAGGCACACATCAAGTCCTCCAGCTTCCTGCCTTTGACGGACCTGCACAATAGTGCTCTGTTTGGGGCACCCTTTCATTTCTTTGGTAGACAGGATTGGCTCACGCCCACTGTGGCCTTGTGAAAAGCTGCCAGCAGGAAAAGAATCCAAAAACTTTTTTCAACATCTTTTCTTTGCTCAATTAAAGGAGCCACGGGGAGCTACAGTACCTGAATTAGAATTCCACAATTTCAAACTGCCTCCATGTAACTTTCAAGTAAATGCCTTCCAAAACCCCCAAACCCTTTCTAGTCCAGCCAACAAAACATAACCAAACCAAACCTGCACTTTTATTAACTCCACTATAAATGTGGGTTCAGCATTTGCAAGAATATAGCAATGCTCCTTACCTGCAGGTCCATGCTCAGGCTTACTGCTAGAGTTGACAGGTATCTGGCTTTCGATCAGAAAACCCAGTTAAAAAGTTACCCTGGTGGCTCTAGTCAGCACTGCTGACCAGGCCAGTAAACATCCGGTTGGTGGCACAGCGGGGCTGCAGACTCCCTGCCTGCTCTGGCTCTGCACAGCTCCTGGGAAGTCCCTCCAACTCAGGACTGGCCATGGGGGCTCTGCATGCCGTCCCCACCCCGAGCACCAGCTCTGCAGCTCCCACTGGCTGGGAACTGAGTAGAGCAGAGCCACCTGGCCGCCCCTCTGCCTAGGAGCTGGAGTGACGTGATGCCACTTCTTGGGAATCGCCTGAGGTAAGCGCCACCTGGAGCCCACACCCCACACACCTGCCCATACCCCAATCCCTAGCCCCAGCTCAGAACCTCCTCCTGTGCCCAAATTCCTGCCCCTTCCCTGAGCCCACTTCCACACCCTGATCCCCTTATTTCTGGCCCCAGGCTGCAGCCCACATCCCCAACCCAGAATCCATAGCCTCTCCCACACCCCAACCCTCTATTGCAGCCTGGAGACACCCCCCCTCCCCGCACCTCAAACCCCTCATCCCCATACCCACCCCAGAGCCCAGACCCCCAGCCAAAGCCCTCACCCTCTCCTGAACCCCAACCTCCTGCCTCAGCCCACTGAAAATGAGCAAGGGTGGGGGACAGTGAGCAGTGGAGGGAGGGAGATGGAATGAGCGGGGGGTGGGACCTCGGAAAAGGGGTGGGGCAGGGGCAGGGCAAGAATGTTTGGCTTTCTGCATTTAGAAAGTTGGCAACCCTACTTATGGCTCAAGTTTGGTTGCTTAGTTTCAAAGGAAATAAAACATAAATCTTAAATGATGACTAGAAAACTGCATTCTAGCAGCATTTCTGAGTTCCTGTAATGCACAAGATAAAAATCGGCATATTGGCATTCCGAGCATCCCTGAATCTGAACTCTAATGATAAGCTGGATTTGTTTCAGATTCCTTTGGTCCAAATAGTGCTTGGAATAGTCCAGATAAGATTTTATCAAAGATTATTTCCCTGCAAGGAAAATAAGTCTTTGGGAGAAAAATCTAGCATTGTTTGTGCTAGCAGCAAAATTAAGAAACTTGTAATTCTCACAAGATAATGTCAAAAGGACTTATTCAGAGACACAAAGAGCTGCAGATGAGATTTGGAGCTCAGTATTTGTGGTTTAAAGGTTATCCAATCTAAAAGCAACTGCACCTTCCTACCTTGTCTTCTTTTTTCCATAGTGCTGGAAGGTGAAACAATCATTTAAAATGCTGCGAGTTCTGTTGCCTAAAGCCTTGATCCTGCAATCAGCTCTGGGGAGGCAGAACCCCTTTGAAGTCAATGGGGCTCCATGCAGGCCTGGCGGTCTGCCCAGCACACAGTTCAATGCAAGATGGGAGCCTAAAACAAAGCCGTGGCCCAATTTCCCTGCTTTAGAGTGACAATGTCTGAGTCGAATCCAACGAAGTGGGTATTCACCCATGAAAGCTCGTGCTCCAAAATGTCTGTTAGTCTATAAGGTGCCACAGGATTCTTTGCTGCTTTTACAGATCCAGACTAACACAGCTACCCCTCTGATACTTGACTGTCTGAGTCATGTGCTATGAATAATCAATACATGGAAGTACCTGACCATTAATATTCAAGGTTAGACATTGTCTCTTCTGCGTTCTTCCTGTAATTAGGACCCACAGCTCAGGACTATATCACTGCCTGAAGTCTCGTACCAGCAATTCTTTTCCTCACCTCCTATAGAGTTTGACTGAAGTCTATGGGATCGTGGGGAAAAAACCAGCAACCACCACCACTTGTAAAGGATAATATTCCCTGTTAGGTTATATAGGCTTTGAGAGTAATTTCCATAGACTGCTACTAAACTTATATTCAAACCCTATTGATTTAACGCCTATTACATTCCATTGTGCTCTTCCATAAGGGCCTTGATATTGTGTGTTCGGGATCTAAATATTTGCTCTGACTATTGTATCCAATAACTGACCGGACAAGGCGGCGTAAGTTAATATGAAATGGAACACTAGTTACTACCAGTATATGGGGGGAGAGAGCGAGTATGTGTGTGTGTGTAAATCAACAGGTTCCAGATGGGGGAAGTTCTTCTGCTAATCTGCAAACATTTTTGGAGTTATACCTCTAGCCTGTTTCAGGAAAAGAGCTTGTAGGGTAAAAGGATGTACAAAAAGCTCTGTACTTTTCAATGAACTTTTAAGCATAGAGTTTGTTCTTTTTGTGAGGTGCTAGTTGGAAGCTTAGTGTTATTGGGCAATCCTAAGAGGAGTTATGATTCATGTATTGTTAAATTTAAGTTTATGCAAAGCCAAGTAGATGGGAATCTGCTATTTATCTCAAGTCTCCTCCTTGCCTTAATAATGGAGGCACAAGCAGAAACTCAATCTACTTATACCTTGAAGCCAAGTATGAACCTTGACACTTGGCACATGGTCTTTTGGGAAATGTAGTATCATTATTGTGAGCCGCTGTTTTGTTAAATCCAGTTATTTATAATTAGCTACCTTAAAGAATGCAGCCATAGTAAAGGGTTTTTACTATGAAAGGGAGATAAGTCACCAGGTCTGATTGTAGCTAGGAAGTTTGTAATGGAGGTTAGACACCGATAAGGGTAAAGTGAACGCAAATGGAAGTCTGGCTGTCCCAGTAAATTGTAGGCAAGAGGACTTCACATTTGTTTGTGCTGTAAATTAAAAGTAATTCTCTAGGCTGGGCAATAATGGTTTATTTCTATAGTTTTGCTTTTTCACTTCTCTCCTTTAATTTTTAAAATCAAAAAGAGTTCCTATATAATCCTTCCCTCATTCTTCAGTGCAGTATGCCAACCTCTCGCAGCCATGATGCTTGCCAGAAACACCTGGATGCCACTTTCTCTAAAACTGAATTTTAATCCATTTTCCCACCCAAATAAATAAGCAGCAATATTTTGGAACACCACACTTGTGGATTGACACATCTTATGTTCAGCTAGTGGTAGCCCTTTCAAAAGGGATTCACAGCATGCTCTCTCTTGGAGCTTTCAGTATTAGGGTGGGAAACAATGGCAATATTTAAACTTGAGATATCTGCCTAGGATGGTGCAGTGAATGGCATTTTCTATGCAAGGATCTCAAAGCACTTTTCAAATATTAGCACTGGCATGCCGTGACACATTTAATAAGACCTGCGATCCTACACTTGCAAGCAAGGGGTAGCTGTGCATGCAAGATTATGTTGTGCGGATAAAGTGCCGTCCTCCCTGCACGTTCGACTGGATGGAATCATCCCATGGCCACAGCCAGTAAATAATTTCTGATTCTTGTGGAAATTAATCCTGGAGCACGCGTTGCTCACTCAGACCACGTGCCACCAAACATTAGTGAATTTAGTTGCACAAGAACCCTGTGAAGTGGGTGAATCTTATCGCTTCTTTAAGGTTGAGGAAAATATGGCACAGAGCATTTAAGTAGCTCATCCAAAATCACACAAGAAGTCTTTACAAAGCAGGGAATAGAATCCTTGTGATCTGACGGCCAAATCTACACCTTCATCACAAGTCCATGCTGCATGCTGTTAATTAACTTGACCTTCACTCTTTTGGACCTCCGGAACAGCCTTAAGACCAGAGACCCACTTCCTCAATATCTATTTAAAATATGGTTCACAGGAGGGACCTAAAGATGTGTTGTTCCATATTTTAGCTCCAATTCTCAGTGGGGTCTGCGAGGGCGCAAGGAGTTCTATTGCATGCAATTCACTCCACAACGAGGGGCTTAGTGTGTTTAGCTGACTTTCATGCCATATCTGCTCAGTTTATGAGTAAAAAGGAGTATTTCCCAACAGCCAGCTCTTCAGACTCAGCCTGGGATCTGACAGTCAAGCTGGATTCTTCCCATCTAGCACATCCCACCCAGTCATAGGGGTTCTGCCCATCAAATCAGGATCTCTTTCACGTATACCAATGTTACACCATTGTCTTCAAGTTTTGTCCAGTTACCATAAACTGGAGTTGTACTCTAGGGCCTAATTTTGCCTGCTGAATAAACATTACTATCACTGATAAGCAAGATAGAAATAATCCAGCATCCCTTTATTTGTTGAATGAGCACAGTCAATAGAAAAATTGGTGAGATAAAATGAATGTAGAATTATTCCATGTCATTTTCAGGGTACAACTCCTCTTTAATGTACTTGAAATACTAAATACTCAGCTAAAAAGGTATATGGCTGCGTTTAGCTTTTCCCTTTCACAACACTACATATCTGGTTTTGTGCGCTCCTGTTTAAACTATTAGTATGATGTTATTCCACTAACAAGGACAAACATTTATCGAATATGCTACATTGACATGAAAGCTGTACTCTAGTGATTCTTTCGATTCCTGAGCATCTCTGTTTCACTCCCAATAAAATTTAATTCAACATTTTTTTTCTTCTATTCAGGAAAATGTGTCTGCCTGAGAACATTACAGTAAGTTAATAGTAGTTCCCATCTTGTAATAAAACACTTGTTCTAACTTATATCTCCTGCAGGACCCTTTTCTTCAAAACGCAATATGCTCATCAGGTTTTGAATATATTTTCATTCCTATATAATGCATAGTAGTATAACAAAATATTAGTCTATAGCTGGAAAGGTGCCAAGATCTTTCTAAAACTAAATATACTAGAAAGCATGCAAGGACAGCAAATGATTGCAGCATCTTATCTTTTTTCTACCTCCAAATGCATTTATTACCATCCTTATCCTCATTTCACCATACACAAATCTTTCTATCAAGCAGCGACAAATTTGGCCTATTGTCTCTGTTTCATCGCTATACTGTTTCTTTGCTCTAGTTGGTATCCCTCAATTTTAAATAGGAATCTAGAATTTCACTGCCTCATTATGGGTTTCCCTTATTGACTATCTATGACCGGGCTCCTGTCCAATACTTGTTCTGGCAACAAAATGTGTGGCTTTACATGAAGTCAACCTATCCCTCTAAACAATTGTTTCTTTCAAATAACAGTGGGATGAACAATGCTTTCTTGTTTCATTGGTCACATGGTATTGCTATCTTTATTATCCCTTTTTCTCGGTCCATTACTATCAAAGTCACTTACTGTAGTTTCCTCTCATCTCTCAGTCATCTGATAATGTTTGTAGTAATGGAACTATGATGCTTGGACAACAACAATACACTATGACTTACCAATCTGTCTCACTGGAACAGCTTTCTTACTTATTAATGCTTCAGCCTCATCCCCTAACATTATAGTGCAATGTGCAGCCACTTTTCTACCAAAATATTCAAAGGCTTTTTCCCCACCTAAGATTCTGAACCTCTAGATGCCCATTTTTATTATTCCCTATAAGTCCTACGATAACTAGAGCAGGCTATCAAAAGGAAAAACGACCTCATGGTGAATGGATTGCATTGTCGCAGGCAATCTAGGTTCATTTCCTAGCTGTACACGGGCTTCCAGTGTGACCTTGCACAAATCACTTCACCGCTCTGTGCCTCAATTCCGCATCTGTGAATGGGGATAATTATACTTCCTTTCTCACACCCTTCTTCTGTCTTTTCCATTCAAATGGTGAGCTCTTTTGGGCAGGGACTGTATCTTCAAGCGTACAGCCGAACCTCAGAGTTAAAAACACCAGAGTTATGAACTGACCGGCCAATCACACACCTCATTTGGAACTGGAAGCATGCAATCAGGCACTAGCAAAGAAAACCAAAAGGCAAATACAGTAGAGTACTGTGTTAATATATACAACTTCAGAAATAAAGGGAAAGCTTAAAAAAGACTGGATAAGGTTTCTGGGCTTGTTTCATTTAAATCAAGATGGTTAAAAGCAGCATTTTTCTTCAGCGTAGTAAAGTTTCAAAGCTGTAGTAGGTCAACGTTCAGTTGTAAACTTTTGAAGAACCACCATAAGGTTTTGTTCAGAGTTACGAACAACCTCCATTCCCAATGTCTTTGTAACTCTGAGGTTCTACTGTATGTGCAAGACCTAGTGCTATGGGATTCCAAGTTCTCCTGCGCCCTTTAAGTAGTAACTGTTACTATAAATAATTAATCATAGTTGCCCAGATGCTCAACTAGTGTAAATCACCACAATTCTCAATTAAGTCAATGGGCCAGATTCCCAGTGGCTATAAACTGGTGTAGCTTCATTGAAGTCAGTGAAGCTATGCTGACCTACACTTGTTAAGGATCTAGACCAACATTTCCCTACTAATCATTTGTTTTCTCTGCTCCATCAGATTGCTCTCATTTATTCATTGGCGATGTACTACTCCTAATGTTGACATTTTCACATATTAACATTGTCTCTTCCCTTTGCAAGGCTCAGTGATTGAGTGCAGCAAGAAGGGTCAAAGACAAAACCCTGCCATTCAGCAATTGGGACATGAACGGTTCTACCAAAACGTTCTCTAGTCTAAGGCACTGGTACAACCCGACCCAGAAAATATTATTGATACGGAAATGAGTATAATTAGCAGCATAAATGATGCATTATTTATGATACAAGTCAGAATGGTAAATCACCAGTGGTTCACTATCATTACCATGCAAATAGAAGGAGGTGGTTAATGGGTCCGTTGTTAAAAATAGACCATTTGCTTCTTCATGTGGAAACGAAAGGCAGAGATAGGATAGTTCATCATATTGTCATTCCAGAGTCTTGGAAGTGGAAAATCCAAGACTCCATACGACAAAGGATTGTCAACTTGGCGTGTTATGCATGTTATCACAGGATCACCAACATTAAAGTTAGATGTCCCCCAGTTCACCTCAATGATAGTAATGGATGGTTCCCTATGGTGTTTCACATAATATACACCTCTACCTCGATATAACACTGTCCTCAGAAGCCAAAAAAACCTTACCACGTTATAGGTGAAACCGCATTACATCGAACTTGCTTTGATCTGCCCCCCCCAGAGCACTGCTTTACCGCATTATATCCAAATTCGTGTTATATCGGGTCACGTTATATCGAGTTAGAGGTGTATTATGGGACAATATTTAAGAAACTATATGAAAAAATAACATGGAGGCCCCAACTGAGAATAACACTTAAGTAAAATCCCACCTCTAGACTTAAAATCATCAGACTTAAGCACATGCATAAAGTTAGGTGTGGGCTTCAGTACTGTAGTGAATGGGGGGGCTTTCTGAGTCAAGGGTTGAGTTTTGCGCCTCCCCTTTTCTTGTACATTCTTCCCTGATGTCATTTCTTTCATTTCAACAGAGTTGCACAAGGGATTAATTTGACCCTCTGCGTTAGTCACCTGAAGAACTGGACCTTATACAAATAATCAGTTCAACGTCAAGGTCCCCATCTTTACTCTACTATCAGAGTGCCTCACAAACTTTAAGGTATTTAGTCTCCTTCCCTGTGAGGTCGGAAAGTATCATTATATAGATGGAGAACCAAGGCACAGCAAGGCTAAATGACTTGCTCTAGGCCACATGGGAAGTCTGTGGCAGAGTGGGGGACTGAACCAGGATTTCCCGAGTCAAACCACTGAACCATCCTGTGTCTTATGGTGAATTAACAGTGAAATTCACCCCACGTACAGCAGGCCTCCCCAGTGTCTATCCACCACTTCAGCCCTATTTTGAAGGCTTACGTGGAACTTAAGTTGGTGTTTGGCCTTCTGTACAGCGTGAATTTCACCTTCAGTGAATATTTAAATCACTGACTTCAGCTGTGATATGCAAACATATATAGAAAATCCTAAAATTCAAAGCAACCCAGATGGGATTTTTATGCAGAGATATATTTAAGAGCCACATATGTCATCAATCAAAACAGAGATATTAATCCAATAGCCAACATGGGGGTATCCAATTAACAGATCTTTGGACCTGTATCTCAGTAACGAATAACAATATGTTAACCTAACCAATATTTCACACTTTATTCCTGCTTCCGTGACATGCAAAACTAGAAGGAATGACTCCCCATTGTCACCAGCTGGGTCTATAACAGGGCATACTGAGTGTGAAATAGTGGTGTTACAGTGCTGTATGCCTAAAATGTGTGTCTTCTCCTTCTCCACCAGCCACTTACAGCGATGAGAAATGACACTATGTAATGGAAGATGGGACAGTCATAAACTCCAGGACTGATCTACAGCAAGGGTAAGATAATATGTTCTGCTTCAATAGTGCTGCTGCTATTAGCTGTGTTCTGATACAGCCTTGTGAAGATAGTTTCATTCTTAAGGAACAGTACTTTCTCCTCTCCCTGGTGGTGCTGCTTTTCTTTGGGGGTAGTACATTAGATCCACTGGCAAAAATCAAAACCATTAGTGGACAAGGTCACTCCAATTACATGCACATGCATTAAAACTAAACTCATTTAACTGAATTATTAATCAGAAATAGTATGACACCAAAAACTCTCCTATGTGATTTACTAATAAGCTCCAATAAGCACTATTTATATTAATACATTATTTTTCACTCAAAAATAAAATTAGATCCATATTTACAAAAACAATCATATTATTGACATTGTTTGCAACAACTTTATTACATGCAGATTTCATTACAAATATATATTGCTTGCTATGTTCTGCTATCAATTATTTATCCCTACTTTTTTTAAACTGTAATTAAGATGAGTGGGAACATATACAGGGCTTGCTTTACACCTGCTTTCGAAAGGAGAAGAAAGTCGCACCTCCCTGAGAGAGCAGGGACAGCACTGGGTGATGTTGGACAGAGTTTACATTATCCGCCCTCTCTCCGAGGTCCTGCCGATGGTTCACCTTTGGGATCGGATGTGCAACTGACACAACGTGACGGTCACATCTTGCCAGACACTGCACATTGAACTGGGGACTACCAGAGCTAAAAGCATGAGCCAATGCCCTGCAGCTGGGGGCTGTAACAGATCTCATCCCCTTTAAATCATCTTAGAGGAATTTTAGGATGTACTGCATAGACTTGCATGTCACATACTCACCAGTGGGTTATATCCGCACAGGCGATGACCTCAGTGAGGCTGTACACACATGCAGCAGTACAACCATATGGAGTTAACTGCAGGATTAAGCCCTTAAATTACTGTCTGGGCTTTTTAAGAGCCAGATCTTGTCTCACTAACATCATTAAGAATCTTACTATTGACTTCATGGGTGGTGCCCAAAGTCCTACAATGGAGGCCACCTGAAAATGTGCTGAATCAGCACAGCCACCTTTCTCAAGCCAAACTAGGACTGCTCGTGTCCAGGTCCTCTCAGTGGAGGAGGTATTTGATGTCTTGCCTTGCCGCAGCCCCTCGAGGAGCACAACTGGGGGGTTTCCACCCGGTTTTACACTGGCACAATAGGCGTGTGCTGGAAAAAGCAACTAACAAAAAAAGCATAAAGAAAGTGATATCCACTTGCCCATACAGGAGAGAATAGTTCAATAGTTAGAGCACCAGTCTAGGGAGCCTGGGAGTCCATCAGGCCCCTGCTCTGTCACAGCCTTCCTGTGTGAACTTGGGTCAAGATTTTCAACGGTACCTCATGATTCTGAGTTCTCAACTAGAGATGCCTTAAAGGAGGCCTGATTTTCTGAGGGTGCATACTTAACATTTGTCTCTTTAAAATCAGGCCCTTTTAAGGTATCCCAAGGGAGGCACCCGAAATCCCTAGTCACTTTTGAAAATCTTCACCTTAGTCTCTCTGGGTCTCAGTTCCCCATCTGTACAATGAGGAGAATAACATTACCCTCCCGCACATAGGCATTGTGTGCATTAATATGTTACAGTCACTTTGATGTTATGTTAATAGAGGCTATATAAGTACCCAAGATAGATTGCTGGATACCCCCTGAGAATGAAAGTAATTAGAGTTGACTAAAATTCCACTGATTTTTTATTCTGCAAGAATATTTTTATCATTTTTCCATCAGCTTTAAAAATCCAAATTTTCCTTCTTTTGAAGTAATGAAAATTAATGAGATCCAACAGCAGCATTCTGGCATCTTTAGTAACTATTGATAAAAACCTTGTTTTCAACAAACACATGCCAGAATAATTTACCAGTCTGCTACAGTTTACACAGTGCTTGTATTGCTATGGTAAATTGTTATACAAGGTTTAAAAATAATTTGTTGAAATGGTATTAAGATCAGGGATATTTATCAATGGTTTATTAATATTTTTATTAAGAATAATAGAATGCAATGTCTGTTAAAGGGATATTGCTTTACAATATACGCTCTAACAAATTTGTAATCTTAAAAAAAAAATCTGTCCTGTCAGGCTCTTATCATTTGGCTGCAGTTGTCTTTTCAGGCACTTTTAGCACTTGATTAATTAATTGTTGCTGCTCAGGTCATGCTACTCTGCAACTCTTGCGCCCTGACTGTGATTCATAATCTGGTGCTAAAAATTTAATAGGTGCACTGCAGTGATATCTGAGATGCACGTCCTGCTGAGAGTTAAAATAACTTATTTTTGTAAATCTAGCCCTTTTTAAATTTAAGGCAGGATTAGCCTTCAATAATTCCAAATGCCACCAACAACAGTAATTAGCAGCTACGCTGGTTCATTGAGAGATTACCTGATAAGAATCCAATTATGTTTTTTTTAAGCCATCATTACACGTTATTGAACTATTTTCATGCAGTGCATCTGAGTTCATTAGATACCTGTAGAAGCTGAAATGGTCAATACTTCTTTTAAAAGAATGATCTCTGAGAAACTCGCTTTCAGATTGCCTGTGTCCAGCTCACTGAGAGACTATTCATTTTATCAGTCAGCCTCCCCTCAGTTCTTCCTGAGCGATTCACATGGACAGCAGTGTGAGATGAACGGCAGGCAACATCTGTGAGCTTAATGGAAGAGTATTGTCTTCCCATGTTATACAGCTTTGATTCTATTGTAAAGGAGGTACTGAGTCTTTTATAACATACAATCCAATAAGTACTACAGCCTCACAGATTACATCTGATCCTTGTCTTCCTACACCATAAATAACCTTGGGCGGGTGGGGGGGGGAATCTCTTTGCAAGTGAAGTTCCTTGAGACAATTACTTACTGTTAAATGAAATGTCTTGTTTCAAACAATACAGTGTGTGTGTGTGTGTGTGTGTGTGTGTGTGTGTGTGTGTGTGTGTGTGTGTGTGTGTGTGTGTGTGTGTGTGTGTGTGTGTGAGAGAGAAACTTTCTACAAGCCTCAAGAAGCCAAAGACAATGGCCGTTTGTATTATAAAAACGTATATCTCAACATCTACTATTAGTGCCTGCCAAGGTGTATTTTAAATTAAACCAAAAGGCTGGATTCTCACATATATGAGTCCCTTTTGCACTGCTGTGGCAGAGTAAAGGGGCCTTAAAGTGTATCCCAGTTACATTTAACCCCACACTTCTGATCCTGCCAGATGTAAGAGTGTAAAGGAGAATCAGGCCCTAACTGTTTAAAACCAGATTCCATCCTCAGCAAAACTTGGGTGGAGAAATCTCCATTAGCTTCAGGGTTTTTCTGGTAGCATGCAACCATACAGAATTGTGTGTGTTGCACGACAGTAATAGTAACGCAACAGCACATGAGAACCAAGAGTTCAATGTCTGGTGGAAAGAAAAACGTGCCAAAAAATTTGCTACTAAAGAAGCCTATGAAATATCATGAGATTTTATGAAGAAAGGGAAGGATGAGGCATTAAATTGCATTCTCTTTTTTTTTTTTTTTTTTTTTTACTAATTATTATTATTCATGTGACCCACACAAACACCCCAATCCTGCAACCTCTTCCACATTTGTCAGCGGGGTCCCAAGTGTCTGCCCCACTCACTTGGGCAGAGAAGCTTGCAGTTTCGGTACCTAAGGGCTTATCTACACAGCAAGTTACTGCATGGCAAGCCAGGGTTGGAATCTACACGCTCCAGCTTGACTCACAGTAACGTCATGTGTGGAAATTGCTATAGCAGACTGAAAGTCCTGGAGCACCAAGCCTACAGATTCGCTAAACCTTTGAGATCAAAAGCGGTCAGTGGAAATGAGTTAAACCCTTAACTGAATGTATAATAGTGTTCATGTAAACATTAAGAAATGGAAAGAAATGAGAAGTCACCCTCGATACTTAAAAAGAACAGGAGTACTTGTGGCACCTTAGAGACTACAATTTATTTCAGCATAAGCTTTCGTGAGCTACAGCTCACTTCTTCGGATGCATTTATCTGAAGCCGATCAAGGCAGTATCTCAGTGTTTGTAGTATCAGCGATATCTCGGTTTGGTTGTGTAACAGGAAGAAATGCACCCTTTTATTGTGGGTGTTTAGTAATAATAATAGTGTAAAACTGAGGGAAACCAACCAGAGACTCCCTTAAAACAGCTTGGAATGCTAACTTCACAGGCTAGGAATTACAGGTGGCCTCAACTGATGTAAATTGGTGCAGCTCCACTGAAGTCAATGACTTATGCCAGCTGAGGATTTGGCCCAAGGAGCTTGGAAAGCTGAGAAGTAGTTATGGTTATCCTATGCTGTAGGTACTTTGCAAAGCAAATCCCCTCCCAAGCTAGAGCGGTCTGATGTCTTACAACTTAAAAATATTTTTTTATTTGGATTTTTCCCCTTCTGTTCTCTGCTGTACAAATCCTCTTTGCTTCCATGTAAAATAACTAACACGGAGACTTAAGTTGGGATGACTATTAGTTGGGTACCCTGTGAGAAGAAGGTGGAACTGAGAGTGAGGTAATGGCCCGAACCATCTGTTATTGGACAGAGGCGCTATAATCCTCCGTCCCACCCCAAATTGATCTCTGGTGTTAATAGAAGCTATTAGGAGAATCGAAGAAAACCCCCCGAGTGCTAGATTTAGTTACAGTTAAAAAAAAAACTTGTTAATTCTTTTTCTGTCCTTATCTGTTTTTCATCATATAAACAAAGAAATCAAGAATAGAAATTTAAGGGGAGATCAACTGTTACCATCTTCATGGCTCAAGAAGTTCAAACAGCACAAAGAACCTAAAAGATTTAAATAATTTAGAGCACTCTCAAGTTGTTCACATTCCTTTGTTCTCAGGAGAGAATAACTTCAAAGACTAAAAAATGATGGATATGACTGATTTCCATGTAACAAGTCTCTTGAGAACAAACCTGGCATAAGAATAATAATAAACTAAATTATTTGAATAACCTTAGCTATTTGACCATTCTTCCTGTTTGATGACATCAATGGTGCTTGTTATAGCTTTGCCAGACAGATCAGATGATTTTAGAAGTGGGGTTGGTATCAAAGAATTTGAGACAGAGAGATATTTCCAATAGGTATGAAAAAAGTTGCCATAAAGCATTTAGGATCTCAAAAGATTCACAGCACTTTGTCTTAACTTTGCTCTCACTTGCTAGAGAACAAGAACAGTACAGAGTAATAAAGAATTTAGTGAACTAATTAAAATCAAAACACTTACTATTTACTACTTTCCCTCCCCCCATCAGGGGGAAAAAAAGATTCTGAACTCAAATGTTTCTGTTTTAGTAGTACAGTGGAACCTCAGGGTTACAAAGACCTCGGGAATGAAGATTGTTCATAACTCTGAAATGTTCGTAACTCAGAACAAAATGTTATGGTTGTTCCTTCAAAAGTTTACACCTGAACACTGACTTAATACAGCTTGGAAACTTTACTACACAGAAGAAAAATGCTGCTTTTAACCATCTTAATTTAAATGAAAACAGTTAATATTTACATTTAACACTGTACTGTATTTTTTTTTTATTTGCTGCTGCCTGATTGCATACTTCCAGTTCCAAATGAAGTGTGTAGTTGCCGGTCAGTTTGTAACTCTGGAGTTGGGAACTCTGAGGTTCTACTGTATTGGTCTTTTCTTTCTTTCATTCTCCCCCAGCTGTCCCGATACAAGCTTACAGCATCACAGCGGTAAGTGCAGACATCGCCTAAAGCTTGAAG
The DNA here is from genome assembly GCF_025201925.1 of Gopherus flavomarginatus. Classification (NCBI taxonomy): domain Eukaryota; kingdom Metazoa; phylum Chordata; order Testudines; family Testudinidae; genus Gopherus; species Gopherus flavomarginatus. The sequence continues at coordinate 15,338,765 of NC_066626.1, read as the reverse complement.
CAGGTCATCAGCAGCAGCATTCATTTTGGACAAACTAGTCACATGAAAAATATATGCAATATATTTTCCCCTCTCTTCTGTTTGTGAATTATCCGCAAATTAAAGTGAGAACCTTTGGAGTTATAATAGCAACAACCAAAAACAAAGGAAGGAAGGAATACAAGCCATCATAGTTCAGGGCATAAGCAAACTTCTAGTTAATAAGTACTAGGAAGGAATTTTCCCAGTTATTCCAAAACAGCATGGTTACAAAAAAAAGCAGGAGTTTTCAGATACTGGCCATTGTCAAAGACAAGATCCTGGATTAGATGGACTGATGATCTGAGTCAGAATAGTGTACAGTTTTAAACTTTTTTTGTTATTTGAAATTGTTCAATGAACATTTCATTTGGGACTTTCAAAAGCACCAAGTTGTGTGTCCATCATGCAATGCAAACCATCTACTGCTATATATTGGTAACAAAAACATTCTTGTCTGCAGATGACAAAGTAGACATGAATCCCAGATAACTACAATTGTTAGAAAAAGGGGTGGGGCAGAAATCAAATGTTAAATGAAAACACTACATGCAGTATTTGGAAGACAAAAAAAAATGGTGAAAAAATGAATTCACACCAGCCTTGGATTAGCTTTCTGACCCAGGGCCACACAAACATTCCATAGTGAATGAAAAGTCTCACAGAAAACTTAATCCAAAGAACTTCAAATTTTCAATGTTATATTAACTCCTACAGAAATCCTCAGGTTTGGAAGGCAACAATTTCAAACCAGAGACATTCCAAGCAACTACTGTAGTAGATGTTGTCAATGTAATGACACCAGAATAAAGTACGTGTAAGAAAGACATTAAATATCTACCTAGTCATAGAGGATGGAAAATGGGATCCTCAGGTAAAACTGGCGATAATCAAAAGTCCAAGGTCCCCTATTTTGATAGGCAAACCTGTCTTTGCCACAAAGAATTTTAATACCCCTTCAGCAGAAAGGGAATGAATATCAAAACCATCTCTGGATAAAAACATAATTTCCCACCCACAGACACACCAGAGTAAAGAATAGGAGAACGTTAGGCATATTTTCAAAGGATCAACTTCGAATGTTACACTTGCATTTCCAGCAGCTGCAAAGTACAGCTGACATGAACAATAGACTCTTTTCCCCTACCTACTTGCTTGCTGGATGGAATCAGACCTATTTTCCGTATTCTAGTACTGATACTAATACTGACAAGCTCTTATATTAGATCTCAGTAGATCTCGAAGCACTTCACAAAGGGGAGTAAATTATCATTATTCCCATTTTACAGATGGGGAAACTGAGACATGGACAGGGAAAGCAGCTTGCCCACGGCCATAGAACAGGCTAGTGGCAGAACCGGGAATGGACCAGAGAATGACAGTGCAGTTTCATGGCAACTTACGAATTTCCGAAATTTGGTTTCGTGCCAGTGTGGAATGAAACCAGACCTAGAAAACATTTTCACGAAAACATGATAGTGTCAAAAGAAGAGGTAGGTGGGGTGTGTTTATGTAGCCTAGTGGTCAGGGATATAAGAGAACTGGGTTCAAGTCCCTGCCCTGCCTGACTCAGAGTTATCTAGGATGAAAAATTCTGCTCAGAATCAGGCAAAGCAGAGACTACAGTCTCTCTCCTTTGACCGCAAAACAGCATATTTCATTTCAGCAAAAGTATTCCAATGAGCTCAAAACAAATTCTAGGTCTACCGAGTCCCAGTTCAGTGCTCCATCCACTAGGCTACACTGCCCCTCCTTGCCACCAATGCCTCGGATTGATGATAAGAGCCACATTGTGGTTAGCAGATGAGTTTGGTTTTGTAAAGTTATCCCTTTATGTTCTGTTTTTTACTATCAGTGGAGAGGTCTCTCTTCTACCTGGGAATGTTTCAGATCTGCAACACCACACTGATAAAGGGCATCCCTACTCCCACCTCCATCCCAACTAAGCAAGAGACAGCAGCTCCAATCATATTGGTTCAAACTTCTTGCGCCAAGAATTCTCTCTCATTAGTTACACAGAGGAAGCAGCCCTAGTACTCAGGTCTACAGTCAGAGAAAATTAGGCTAAGAATAAGTTAAACAGCCCATTTGTTGTCCCAAAGGTGGGAGAAGTTACTTCCCAAGGGATTTCTTTAAAATATATTCAAGCCATGATACTTTCAGGGAAAGAACCATGGTGGTATAGAAAAACAAATAAAGAGGAGGCTGGAGGTGACAGAAAGAAAATCCTGGCCCCTGTTACAGTCAATGGGAACTTTGACATTGATTTCAATAGAGCTGGTATTTTACCCTTGAAATTTACTTGCATGAAAGGGGACGAGAGATCCAGGCCCCTTCATTCCTCCTACTTTGTGCTTTGAGGCAGAAAGGGTGTTTAACTGGACAGTTGGGGACACCCCCAGCACAAAAGGGCTCTGGTGGCATAGAACCATTGAAATGATAGGGATTGCAAGGCATAAATAAGGACAGGATTTGTCCAAGAGCCTTTTAAGAAGTGAATAAAAGTGAAGCAGGTTGCATCACATAGCACGTGTAATCTTCAGTCAGTCTCTCCTGAGTAGTGCACCATGCTGGGAGTGTATAGATTTGCTCTTTTCCGTAATCTAGAAAAGATGCTTTTTTTTTTTTTTTTTTTTTTTTTTTTTTAAAGAAAGCAGCAGCCCGTGTTTGTACATAAACAACAGGCATGTGCATTCTGTGCTGCAGCCTAGGAGAAACCAGAGAGCCAAAATAATGAGCTTAGAAAACTTAGAAATGCAGGAGTTTGCTATTCATGGCTTTTTAAAGCAGATACTAGCTGGCCTCTTAGGTGGTGCTGGATAATTGTCTTTGTTACATGTGCTGCATTTATCCACACCAGAATTTTTTTTGTTTTGTTTTTAGTGCTGTTAAGCCCAGCACTAAAGGTTTTAGAGCTTTGTGTTCTACTGTTTTCCAATTCTCCCTGTTTGGTGTTTCGTAGCATATGGCCATTAAGAGTATAGTCTCTCTCTTCTCCATCTAGCCTCATTACATGATTTTTTTAAAGATTAGATTGCATATATGGCACTTCCTGCTTAGGTGTCTGCTCTGTCCAAGTTCTAATTTCCTTTCTTAGCGTACCTTTCCAGGTGCCCAGGGAGTACAGCAGTGCAAAATTTGGCCCAAGGATTGCCATTAGGGCCAAATGTTACTCTGCTATTTACTCTATACATTCCCACTGAGGATAATATGGGGTGATTAAGGAGAAGTTGGTGCCTTCTGACCCAGTTACCATTGTTACCTAATTCTTATCTTGTATCCTTCACTGACCTATTCCTTATGGGACTGAAAAAAATCCATTCTATATATCTTAACATCTTCTGCACAGTGGCCTTTTTGCAGACCAGAAAGGTTGCATAGGAGATCTGGGCAAAAAATTTCTCTCAACAAATTATGAGGTTTGATCAAAAGCAAAGTTTTTTTCCCATAGGAAAACGTCAGTCTTAATGACATTTCTCCCCATAGGAAAACTCTAAATAAAACGTTTCATTTCCAGTCGACATTTTGATTTTTTTTTAAATGTTTTATTTTAAATCAACATTTCAAAAGGCAGTGTATAATTCACAAATGTCAAATGTTTTGTGTTTGGGAATTTTTTCTGAAGTTCTCCTTCCACAGATATTGTCTTGAGGTTTTAAATGTTTGGCCCATTTTGGGATGAAACAAATATCAAAATATCATATTTTCCATGGGATAGAAATCCATTTTCTGAACAGCTCTAGTGAACAATTATAATTGAGGGCCTAATCTGACCCCTGGTTTATCTATTATTAGATGGTATATTTAACAGTTGAAAGAAAAAGAAATAAAGGGACGCAGAGAGGAAAGTGTTATATTCAGTAAACATTATTTCATTTTATTCGATTTAATTTTGTTCAGCACATTCCAAATTGCCAATGGAGGGCTTTACACTAGACTCAAATGGATGCAGGTGACAAAAGCCCACAGGTAAGCATAAAAAAGGACAACCTTAAGAAAGGGCTAGATTTTTTGTAGGGGTGGAGAGTGACTGGAAGATTATAATAGGACCATAGGACCAGCTCAGAGGGAATTTACTCAGCATCTTAGATGTCTATACACAAATGCCAGGACTATGGGGAATAAACAGGGAAAACGGGAAACACTAGTATGTACATTAAATTATGACTTAGCTGGCGTCACAGGGACTGGATGGGATAAGTCTCATGACTGGAAAATTGGCACAGAGGGGTATAGCTTATTCAGGAAAGACAGGCAGGATAAAAGGGGAGGCAGTGTTGTGTTATACATCAAGAATATATACACTTGTTCGGAGGTCCAGAAGGTGGTGAAAGGCAAACCAGCTGAAAGTCTCTGGGTAAGCGGAAAAAGAAGTGGTAAAAAGGGTTACAAATGGGGTGATGTCATGGTAGAGGTCTACTGTAGACCACCAAATCAGGAAAGGGTGGTGGATGAGACTTTTCTAGAACAAAGAAAACGTACGTATCCAAAACACAAGACTGGTAGTAATGTGGGGCAGGGGTAGCTTTAACCACTTAGACATCTGTTTGAACAGCATTCAGAAAGTGGAGAAAGTAACCTGGGATACAGCCATTTTGGACTCTGACCAAAAGAGAGGAACTGGTTGAGAATTTGAAGGTGGAAGGCAATTTGGGTGAAGGTGATCACGAAATGATGAGTTCCCGATTCTAAGGAAAGGAAGGAGAAAGAGCAGCAGAATAAAAAAAATGGACTACAACAAAGCAGACTAACAAACTCAGAGAACTGGTAATTAAGGTCTCCTGAGAAGAAAAACTAAGAGAAAAATAAGTTCAGGAGCGCTCATAGTTACTCAAGGAGACAATATTAAAGGCACAATTGCAATCTATCCCAATGCTAGGGAAAGACAGAAAGAATAGTAAGAAGCCAATATGGCTCCATCAAGAGCTCTTTAATGATCTGAAAATCAAAAAAACTATCCTATAAAAAGTAGAAACATGGACAAATTGCTAAGAAGGAGTGCAAATAAATAGCATATGCATTTAGGGACAAAATCAGAAAGGCCAAGGCACAAAATGAATTACATCTAGCCAGGGATATAAAAGACACTAAGAATTTCTTTAAAAACATTAGGAACTGGAGAATATTGAAGAAAAGCATAGGTCCCCTGCTTAGAAGGGAACGAGAGCTAATAGCTGAGGACATCAAGATGGCTGAGGTGTTTAATGTTTACTTTGCTTCAGTCTTCACTAAAAAGGTTAATGGTGACCAAATACTCAATACAACTAGTATTAGAAAGGGGAAGGAATACAAGCCAAAATAGGGAAAGAACAGGTTAAAGACTATTTAGACATAATTAGATGTATTCAAGTTGTTAGGGTCTCATGAAATTCATCCTAGGGTAGTCAAGGAACTAGCTGAAGCAATCTTGGAATCATTAGCAGTTATCTTTGAGACCTCATGGAAGACGGATGAGGTCCCAGAGGACTGGAGAAGGGCAAAGACGGTACCTACCTTTCCAAAGGGGAACAAAGAGGACCGGGGGAATTTTAGACCAGTCAGCCTAACTTTGATACCTGAAAAGATTCTGGAACAAATATTAAACAATCCATTTGTACACACATAGAGGATAATAGGGTTATAAAGAATATCCAGCATGGATTTGTCAAGAATAAATCATGCTAAACCAACCTAATTTCTTTGACTGGACTACTGTCTTTGTGTTTACGGCAGAATAGGACATATGTTTCTGAGGAAATCTGAGACTGGGAATGTGTTGGGTCGCCCTGTGGTAATCTTTAAAACTGGTAAGAGCCAAGGTGTGGCTGGCTGGCTGGCTGTAGCACACCCACAGACAAAGTTGGGAGCGACTTACATGCTGGAGGCTGTTTGTGAGCAGTCTGGGTTGGAGGCTACAGCAGCAAGGCATTGGAAAGAGCTCCCCAGATTACAGAGTAGAGATGACACAGCTACTCACCTGGCTGAATTGTACCCTGGTATGTCACAGACACCAAGCTGGGAGGGGTTGCAAGCACTTTGGAGAACAGGATCAGAATGTAAAATGACCTTGACAACTTGGAGAATTGGTCTGAATTCAACAAGATGAAATTCAATGAAGATAAATGCAAAGTACTTCACTTAAGAAGGAAAAATTAAATGAACAGCTATAAAATGGGGAATAACTTGATAGGTAGCAGTGCTGAAAAGGATCTGGGGTTTATAGTGGAACACAAATTGAATATGAGTCATCAGTGTGATCCAGTTGTGAAAAAGGATATCTGGGGCATATTAGCACTGTTTGTAAGACACGTGAGGTAATTGTTCCTCCACTTGGCACTGGTGAGGCCTCAGCTGGACTACTGTGTCCAGTTCTGGATACCACATTTCAGGAAATATGTGGACAAATTGGAGAGGGTCCAGAGAAGAGCAACAAAAATTATAAAAGATTTAGAAAACCTGATCTAGGAGCAGAGGCACCATCTTTCTGAGTTGCCAGGGGCTGCTCGACCCCTGCTCTGCCCCAAGCCCCGCCCCACTGAACCCCTTCCCCCAACTCCTCATCCCACCACTTCCCATCCCCATCTCCTCCCCCGAGCACATCTCACCCTCGCTCCTAACCCTCCCCCCCAGCACTTCCTGCACACCGCTGAGCAGCTGATCGTGGGAGGCACTGGGAGGGAGGAAAAGTAGCTAATCAGCAGGCCCTGCTGACGGGCGGGAAATGGTGGGGGGAAGGGTAGAAACTGATTGGGAGGCTGCCAGTGGGTGCTGAGCACCCAATATTCTTTTCCATATGTGCTCCAGTCCTGGAGCACCCACAAGAGTCTGCACCTATGCCTAGGATGGCAGGTTAAAAAAACTGGGCAGGTTTGGTCTTGAGAAAAGACTGAGGGGGGACCTGATAACAGTCTTCAAATGGCTGTATAAAGAGTACACTGACCGATTCTTCTCCATGTCCACTGAAGGTAAAAGACAAGAGGTAATGGGCTTAATCTGCAACAAGGGTGATTTAGGTTAGGTATTAGGACAAGATTTCTAACTATAAGGTAATTAAGCTCTGGAATAGCCTTCCAAAGGAAGTTGTGGAATCCATATCATTGGAGGTTTTCAAGAGTAAGTTGGATAAACACCTATCGGGGATAGTCTAGGTTTACTTAGACCTGGCACAGCACAACAGGCTGGACTTGATGACTTCTTGAGGTCCCTTCCAGTCCTACCTTTCTATGATTTTATGAGTCCTTGTTCATTCAAAACTGCTAGGCTGAGCAGTGTAGTTACCTTACTTTAAATGATAAACTAAGTGACAACTTTTGATATCCTTAATCATATTGAGTTGTCCTATATTCCACAGATAACCCCCTTGATTTGAATGAGTTTGCTTCTAGAATATGCTGATAAGTAAGGGTTTCAAAACCTGGCCCTAACAGAGACTATGCACATAATAATTTAAATATCCTCCAAACTATGGGCTTGTCTACATTACCCGCTGGATCAATTTATCACATCTAGTCTAGACGCGATAAATTGATAGCCGAGCACTCTCCCGTCGATTCTGGTACTCCACCAGGGCGAGAGGCTCAGGCAGAGTCAACAGGAGAGCATCAGCCGTCGACTTACCTCAGTGAAGACACCATGGTAAGTAATCTAAGTACATCGACTTCAGCTACGTTATTCATGTAGCTGAAGTTGTGTAACTTAGATCAATAATGCCCTCCTCCCATCCCCCCGCCCTCAGTGTAGACCAGGCCTATGTCTTGTAAGTTTTTCAATAAAATCTAAGTTGAGACAAGTTCCTTTTCTTATTCCTTTCCCACATATGGTGAAAATGTAAAGACAGACATTTTAGCAGCTGCTAAAGTAGTAAGGAATTGCCTACTTTTACAATAAAGAAAATAGGTTCTGTCTACAAAATGTCGAAGACAAACAGTTGTCCTTTTAATTTTCTCTGTTCTTATAACAAACCATAGCTAGTAGTTTAACACTAACTGCTATTTTTGACAACATGCAGAAGTTACATATTTAAGGCTACAGCCTCAACTGGTGTAAATCAGAGTAGCTTCACTGAAGTAAAGCTGTGAATAACCCCTGTGAATCAAGACTTTACACCGTACTTCCAAAGCACTCCTGTCGCCTTGTAAAAAGTACAGTGTACTTGAAATTAATGAAAACAAAAACGGAGAGCTGTTGGCACCTATCAGAGAATCGGTACAACTATATGCAGAGTAAACCTTCACAGAACCTCCTGCAATGTATAACAGGAGGTCGATCTTTTCCCACAATTCAATTTAGTACATAATACTAAAACTGAACGATACAAAAAATGCATGAAAAGTTCCACAAGCATTGGTCTAGAACAGGGGTAGGCAACCTATGGCATGGGTGCCGAATGTGGCACGCGAGCTGACTTTCAGTGGCACTCACATTGCCTGGGTCCTAGCCACCAGTCCGGGGGGCTGTGCATTTTAATTCAAATTTTAAATGAAGCTTCTTAAACATTTAAAAAGCCTTACTTACTTTACATACAACAATAGTTTAGTTATATATTATAGACTTACAGAAAGAGACCTTCTAAAAATATTAAAATGTATTACTGGCACGCGAAACCTTAAATTAGAGTGAATAAATGAAGATTCGGCACACTGCTTCTGAAAGATTGCCAATCCCTGGTCTAGAAGTATCTAAGCACAGATAATGAAGGATGAAATAATACAGATTAGTGTCCAACAAATTCAAGCACTGCGGCTTATAAACCTGCAAGAAAAATCTAGTGCTGTCCATGTTGTTGGTGATGATAGTCATCCAAAGTGATATCCATATATCACATGACAGCTGAGTTTCAGCCTACGGGTGCATGCACTGGAATACTTTACTATAAACCTAGTCCAGTTTACATTCCTTTCATTTCTGTTTAGTTGCCCCAGGGTACTGCAATTTGTATGCACAACGCCTGCTAGATTTATATGTGATGGGGGGAATGGGCAGCTTGCAAGCAAAAGGAAAGAGTTAAATACCATCTGGCGGAACAAGAACGATACTGTTCTCAGCACCGCCTTTGCACATTGCATGGATTGTGAATGTTCAAGTCCCTTTTTTTAGCTTGTTTATTAGGGGCAGATACTCCATCATTCGTTCTGCTCTAGAAAAAATTGGGGGGGGAGGAGGTCGTGACTGGGGTGGAAAGGTATGCAAGGAATGAGAAGGAGGAGGAGGCAAAGTCAAAGTTACCCAAGGTCTATAAGGCATACAGCTGACTGACCTTTTATGTACTGTGCACAGTCAAAGGTTTCTGACACGCAACGTTCTTTTCTGTGCTCCATAGGGACAAAGAGGCAAGAACAGACATGGATCACAAGTCCCTAACACTAGGACTGATCACCTGTCAGAATGGATAATGTGTGAAAACTTTATATAGATAAGGACACGTGTCAACATTTTACAGATTCTAGTGATTTTGGGTGCCTAATATGAGAAGTTTCAAAGGAGCCTGATTTTCAGAAAAGACTGAGCATCCGCACTCTGACAATCAATTCCTTTTAAATGCGTGTTACGTGGAGCACCCATAAATCACAAACAACTTTGGAAATCCCGAGCCATTCACTATAACAAACAATTGCACAGAGCGAAGGGTAAAATCTCACGAGGTTGAGATTCTGAGGTCAGTGCAGATAATGATCCTAAGGTTGAATTTACTGATTGGCCCAAGCTACAATGTTCATGTGTGAATCTTGAAAAGCTCAGGGTTGATCAGACCCAAGGTTTTCAACTCACTTTAATGGAATACAGAGTACTATCCTTGCCGGGATAGGGCCTCTGAATAACAAAAACCGGGGCAAAAGGTTCTGACTGGATTTTATTTTAGCGTGTCAGGATTAGCAAGGCAGTCTATAGTAATAGTCATGCCACAGATTCTTTGTCTGCAGCAGATCAAGAACTGTAAATAAACTCCCAAGGCAATAGATATCCTAGTGTGGTCTTTAATCTGTCAAATATGATAATTGTTAAGACAATCTCACTACTCGCTGGCTTGCAAATTAATCACTCGGTCTTATCAGCAAGGCGCATCTTTTTTTATTACAAATGCTTGCTTGGCATATGAAATATGGCTAATAACAAAACTCTGATTTCCTCTCAGACATCACTGTTTTTATAGGGCCATGTCTGCATACAAAGGAACTGATCCTGACAGCACAACAGAGCACAGTGATTATTGACATGAATGGTGCTAGTGAAGTTTGAGAGGAGCAAAGCTGATAATTATACTAATACAGAAATTATTAGAGAGATTTATCTTGTGCCAAAATGCTAGCTTTCTATAGATCCCCGATCTGCTTGCTCAATACTCTTGTAAGGCATCTACATTTTAAAACAGAACGACAAATTGATTTCTTTTTTTACTGTTAGCAGCAACACTTTGCATTGCACGTTACTGGAAGTATGTGGTTTCTCTTCCTATGGGATTGTGTTCTAGTAAAATATGAACTTTCCTTGTAGCGGAAAAACTTTCACGCCAACTACATAAAAATTGAGAAGTACCGAAAAGTGGATAGGTATTTAGATATTTGAGGAGTCACAGATCTTAAACTTGGATGGCTGGGGAATAAATGTGGCCCAATATTTTAAAGAGGGGACTACATGCACAGAAGGGGAGTTGCAAGGTGTGTATGCTGGCAAGCTGCCAACTTGTGCCATGTTTCCTTTTGGAGATTCTGCTGTTTTTTAAATATAAGACCTTAAGAACATAAGAACAGCCATACTGGGTCAAACCAAAGGTCCATCTAGCCCAATATCGTGTCTTCTGATAGTGGCCAAACGCCAGGTACCCCAGAGGGGATGAACAGACCAGGTAATCATCAAGTTATCCATGTCCTGTCGCCCATTCCCAGCGTCTGGCAAACAGAGGCTAGGACACCATCCCTGCCTATCCTGGCTCATAGCCATTGATGGACCTACCCTCCATGAACTTCTTTATCTAGTTCTTTTTTGAACCCTTTTATAGTCTTGGCCTTCATAACATCCTCTGGCAAAGAGTTCCATAGGTTGACAGTGCATTGTGTGAAGAAATACTGCCTTTTGTTTGTTTTAAACCTGCTGCCTATTAATTTCATTTGGTGACCCCTAGTTCTTGTGTTACGAGAAGGAGTAACAAACACTTCCTTATTTACTTTCTCTACTCCAGTCATGATTTTATAGACTTCTATCATATGCCCCCTTAGTTACCTCTTTTCCAAACTGAACTGTCCCAGTCTTATTAATCTCTCCTCAGGTGAAAGCTGTTCCATGCCCCTAACCATTTTTGTTAACCTTTTCTGTACCTTTTCCAATATATCTTTTTTGAGATGGAGTGACCACATCTGCACACAATATTCAAGATGTGCGTGCACTGTGGATTTATATAGCAGCAATATGATATTTTCTGTCTTATTATCTATCCCTTTCCTAATGATTCCCAACATTCTGTTCGCTTTTTGACTGCCGCTGCACACTGAGTGGATGTTTTCAGAGAACTATCCGCAATGACGCCAAGATCTTTCTTGAGTGGTAACCGCTCATTTAGACCACATCATTTTATATGTATAGTTGAGATTATGTTTTCCAATGTGCATTACTTTGCACATTTACCATTACCTCTTTGCTTTGCTATTCTTTAATTGAGAAATGAGTCCAAGTCATTAGGTCCAAATCCATATTTAGAACACCTTAAAGCTCTGGGTGTTCAAAGCAGAGGTTCTGGGTTACTCCATTATAATGGGAAGGGCCATTTGTGAATTTGAATCTGGGTAGAGATTTCAAAGCACTTCAAGATTCAGCAGTGTTCAGACATGAGTCAGATTAAATGCATAGCTGGAGAACAGAGTGAATTGTAACAAATGATCCTGCCAAAGTGACCAGTCTCTGCTATGAATCTGAGATGCCTCTGAGGGACTAGTTTGTGACTCAGGAGTCTTCAGGTTTCCTTCAGCAGCACTCTCCCAAGCCTGATTTGCAGAAGAGAGCTCAGCACTGCCATATTTTTTCAAGGTCACAGACCAGTCACAAAGGAGATGGCAAAGAAGCAGCTATCCCTTTTTTCACCCTAGAAGTTTTGTGGTGGAAAATGTTTCTCTTTGAATGGCACAGCAACTTAATGAGGGAACAAGCCAAACAGATAAAGCAGTTTTTTTCTGAAAATGTTACTGTGTAACTTACAACAATCTAATCTAACATTTTGAGAGTCCTTGTTTTCCGTTATTTTTAAAAAGAAAGCCACGAACTAAGGAGTCGATTTTTTCCCTCCAAGTAATTGAAAATGTTTCAATGGCAATGAACCAAACAGACAGAACTGCTAATCTAAAGAAAGTTCTAGTTATTTTACTGCTTTAAAGCTTTGTAAATCTGATTTGGTTGATTCCACCAATCAGATGAAGAACTCTTATTTAGCTTACCTCTTTCTTTCGATCAAGATAATTACCTGGAACTGCGTTTCTTTCATATTTGTAGCAACAACATTTTGTTTACTTCTGGGAGGAGGGGTGGGAGGAGGTAGAAAAGCTAATAGAATTTAAATGAGCTCTTTTTTAATAAAAACAAAGCCTAGTTTATAAATTTCAACACTTTCAGCCTCTTTGTTTGACCTTCAATCCTGGAGTCAAGTCCCCAAATCACCAAAATGGTCTTAACGCAACACTTCTTCTTTTCAGATCTATTGATATGAGTTCCTTCTCTCTAAGCCCTTTCTTTCCACTCCCGAACCTCAAGATTCCAGATTTCTCTAACACCCAAGCACTTCATCCCAGCACTCCCCTCTTTTGACTCAGTTATGAAATCATTCTCCACTACCCCTGACTCCTTTGCCTCTCCATCTCGCTAAATCCCTGTGCAATCACCACCCCATCTCCTGCTTTCTTTTTCTCTCCAAACCCACCAAATAAGCAGGTTACAATTGTTGCCTGGCTCCACTGCAGTCTGGCTTCCTCCTTCTCCATGTCAATGAAGCCAAGTCTGTTAAGGCTTGTAATAACCTCTTCATCATCAAATCTCAGGCCCTTTTCTCTATACTTTATTCTCCTTGACCTCTCACCTTCCACTGATGCTGCAGGCCATTCCCAACTTCTCAAAGTCATTTTCTCCATCAGCTTTCCCAATAGAGTCCTCTCCTCATTCTCCCAACCTCTTTGGTTGTTCCTCCAGTGTCTTTTTAGGTGGGCACTCGTCCTTCCCCCTCACATTCTCTGTAGGTGTCCCACAGAACCCCTCCACTTCTATCCTCTTGCATTCTTTCATCAAGTCAGCTCCATCACACAATAACGTTGCTGATTTACTGTGACCCAACCTCTTCCTTCTCATTTCTCACAGTTCATTTTTAAAGGCTCCTCAGAGCTGGGGTAGTGTCTTTCGCTCTGTATATGAGGTGTCTAATATGCTGTAACACTGCTCTACAGCCAAAACGCTTCTGAAATAAATGTAGTCAAACTTTACTAATTCTGGGTCACTGAGAACGAAAATGATGCTTAAAATTGTTGATTGGCTCTAGTTTTCAAGATATGCTATTGGGTCAGTATATACGACCCTTGACTTGGGAATGACGGAGGATAAGTGAGTTATAAAGGGAGGGGATCTCAATTTAAACCAGAAATGACTAAAATAATCTTTGACCGGATCTATGAATAAATCTGTGACTGGGTTTGGACAGTACTTGCTTTTTAGGCAAAACAATGAATGATGCAATCTGAAGCTGGTATTGCGTCATACATGATATGAATTGCATCATGTTATTCCTAGAAGTCATGGATGATGCAATCATAACAAAGCTTACATCACTCTGCTGAACAAATTGCCCTATATCAGCTCTAGAAATCATACAGTGTCGTGCTCTCTTATTTGTCAGTGTTTGATTTTGCAAAGGGACACATTTCTGTTTAGCCAAAGTGAGCAGAGATGCCTTGTACTTGTGTGAACAGTGCAGATAACGTCTGCTAGGTTTGTGGTGAAGTGACTTTTGCATCACAAAAGCGCAGTATAACCACTATGGTTAAGAAAGCCTATCACCTTTATTTTGGCTGCAAAATCGGAGATCAGGACAAGAGGTGGGCCTCACACATATGCTGCAACACTTGTGCAACAAATCTTCGCCCGTGGTTGAACAGGAAAAGGAAATCTATGCCTTTTGCAGTGACAATGATTTGGAGAGAGCCAACAGATCATACCAGCAATTGTTACTTCTGCATGGTACCTCCAGTTGGGAAAGGTGTGTCAAAGAAGAAAAAGTGGACTGTGCATTATCCAAACATTCCATCAGCTATACGCCCAGTACCCCACGGAGAAGGACTGCCGGTTCCTGATGCACCAGAATCACTCTCACTTGAGTCAGAAGAGGAAGAGGAAGAGGAAGAGGATGAGGATGAAACTTCTGGTCCTGAACCATCAATGTCACAGGACCCACATTTTCTCCCATCCTCCTCCTCTGAACCACACCTCATAACACAAGGTGAACTGAATGACCTTGTCAGGGATTTGGAACTACCCAAGAGTAAGGCAGAGCTGTTGGGCACAAGACTACAGCAGTGGAATCTCCTGGCAGGTGACGTTAGGGTTTCCATGTTCCGTGACCATCAAAAGGATCTTGTCCCATTCTTCTTCATGGAAGGTGATCTTGTAGCCTGCAACAACATCGATGGTATGATGGCAGCCCTCAACATCGTTCACGATCCAGATGAGTGGAGACTGTTCATTGATTCATCGAAGACGAGTCTTAAAGCTGTTTTGCTGCATAATGGCAATGTTTTGCCATCAATTCCAGTTGGTCATGCAGTCCATATGAAGGAAACCTATGACAACATGAAACAACTTTTGAGGTGCATAAACTATGACCAAGATCAGTGGCAGCTCTGTGGCGATTTGAAGGTTGTTGCTCTCTTGCTTGGTCTGCAGACTGGATACACAAAGTACTGCTGTTTTCTCTGTGAATGGGATAGTCGTGCAAGAGAATCCCACTACATCAAGAAAGATTGGCCACTCCGACAGTCATTGGATCCTGGGAGGAAAAGTGTTCAGCATCCACCACTTGTTGAATCAAGTAAGATTTTGTTACCACCCTTACACATCAAGCTGGGTCTGATGAAGAACTTTGTCAAGGCCATTGACAAAACACAAGCAGCTTTCAAGTACCTCCGTGGAAAATTTCCAAGGTTAAGTGAAGCTAAGATAAAGGAAGGTGTCTTTGTTGGTCCTCAGGTTCGTGAACTTCTTCGAGATGATGCATTTGACCATGCACTGCGTGGCAAGGAAAAGACGGCAGGGAAAGCCTACCAGTTAGTGGCAGTAAATTTTCTCGGAAACAACAAGGCAGACAACTACAGGTTGTTGGTGGAAAACCTCCTCGAGGCATACAAAAGCCTTGGTTGCAACATGTCACTAAAGATACATTTTTTACACTCTCATCTAGATTTTTTTCCACCGAACTGCGGAGCAGTGAGCGACGAGCATGGTGAGCGATTTCACCAGGACATTGCAACAATGAAGAAACACTATCAGGGCAAATGGAGCCCATCAATGCTTGCAGACTATTGCTGGACAGTGACAAGAGATGCTCCATTTAATGAATACAAGAGACAAGCCAAGAAGCGCCAAGTAGACACTGAATAGGACTATACTATGTACATAATAGTTTTTTGCCTTTTGTTTCATATTAAATTTTATTTATATAACCATTTTGCTGATTTTTAAAGTGTTACATAAACAGGACAGGTGAAATATTATCATGTAAAGCAACCATAAACACATGAAAAGACCTAGGTTTACAATTTATGATTAAAACTCTACTATCTACACAATATACATAGACATAAAATGTAAAAACTTAAATATCTTAGAAACAGTAGCTAATCAGTTGTTTTAATTGTCATATTTGAATTCAGCACATCAAAATACATAATAAATAGCATATTTTATCTCTGAAGCAGACGACTTCTCAAAAATTGTAGACCAGTGTAATATAATAAATAAGAATATTGAAAGTTTACTTATCTTTCATATACCAGTCCATAATATGCGGTCAAATTGAAAGAGCTGATGAGTTTTTAGCTAAGAAACATCAGTCTGAGCAGCCAATCTTACAAGAGTTCTGGGCCCAAGGCAGTGGTGCTGTTAGAATCTGTTGGGGATTTTCAGCTCTGTTGTCAAACCCATAAGAAGCCCACTCCTGTAAACAGTTAATTCACAAAGAATAATTCCTTAGCCAAACTTCTTCACATACATCTGAATTTTGTACTCCTAGACATGCTCCCGGGCTCCTCCACGGAGACATGCCTTCTTCAGTGCAACAGATGCTCATAAACCAAAATGGGGCTTGATTCTGCCCTTCACACAGTAATTTACACCTGAGCAAACAGCACATGAATGTTTCCAAAACTCAGTTCTCCCCTTACTTGTGTATCAGCAATTGCATTTTACATTGGCTCTGCTCTCAATTTCCACAGGTGTAAGGCAGAGGATTGAAATCCTTTAAGGTATGCTGCTGCAGACATAAAACAAATCAAATTAAGGAAGAAGGAAGATAATTTCCTAGATATTGATGAGCATCCACAATGTCTTTCTCCCAGTGCAGCTTGAGTACTTGGAGAACTGCACAGTGTAAGACTGAATTAGCAGTAGAATGATAAAGTAATGCCCAGTAATACTACGAATTCCAATACGCCACTTATTTTTGTTCTGCTAGCAACCCAATAAAATATGTATTTTGGGCAGTACACTAGGCAGTCACCACACCACTGGTGAAACTGAGCTGCTTTTAAATCAGGAACTGTGATGGGGTACAGCATTACAGCTTAACAGAAACGGGTCATCTGAATGAATAAAGAAGCTGTAGATTAAGGCAGAAGCAACAGAAATCATCTGCAGCTAATTAACATAAAATTATACCAACATCTGATTGTTATTCTCAGATATATGGTTTTTAGAAACCTTGAGTTTGTGCTATTTAAATCCCATGGTGCTTCTTTCATTACCTATGTGCTTGGTTAGGAGCAGAATATTGGACTAATTAATCAAGAAGGGTAGAGAACAGGTGTGTCTCTAGAAGTTCAAAAGTGGCAGAATCAATTCATTTTAAAAAAAGTTAGAGAATTTTCCTTTAGATATAGAATTTGAGAGTCCTTATCCTAATTACATTGTATGTGACATAGTATAGACATATTCTTTAAATGCCAGAGGGTGCCCTTTCTATAAGATTTTTATTTATATTCATAGTGCTGTATTATTTTTAACACCTATATTTGTGACAAATATTTGGATCAGTCTCCTTCTCCCCTGATCCAGCCCCTTTGCATCACTCCGGCGGTATCTGTCCAGCTGGGAATTCTCCTGGTATGGCGGAGTTCTCTCAGACAGAGGAAGGTCCATATACCATCCCATGGTACAAGAAGATGGGAGGGCGATATGTTCAAATGGTTGGATGAGATATTGCCAGAGGGCTAGTGTGGTCTGCAGTTCTCAGTTGGTAAAATGTCCCTGTGTCCTTTCCAAAATGAATGCTGAACAGGAAAGACTGCAAAATGGTTTTATTATGATTCCTTAACCCATCACTACACTGGGTGGAGACAGTGTAAAAAAACCTAAAAATAAAGTTAAGAGGAGGAAGTTTGGCTCTGTTACAGCTGGGGGAGATACCTTAAAGCTGTGGCGAGTATTCACTCCAGCATACAAACTGATTCACCTGGGCCAGCTTTGCATGCCTTTCTGCAAACAGTTACATTGATCACATTTAACTCTCAAAAATGCTCACAGAATTTTAACCTTCACCTTGAAATGTTCCCATTTTATACATTGTGGGAGAGTGCTTGGGACAGCTAGAGAAAAGAAAAAAAAAAAAAAAGTCCTTGGCCAGAGCTCTGGAATGGTATATAAGCCAAACTATGCTGGTATGATTATGCACACTGGGCTTTAAGTCAATGACTGTGGAGATGACTGAAAATCAGACGAATAAATGCAATACATCTGTGACACTGGAAATGGGATGGAATACGGTTTGACATAGTAGGAAACACGTCTTCTATTTCCAGAGTACGGCACACAGACAACGGAAAGAACCAGCGAAGGGCCTGACAACACCCTTCACATCTAGGACCAGCACAAGAACGATCTGACTGCACGAACAGGCCAAGGGAGAATGAAATTTAACCTCTGTACCCAGCCAATATATCTCAGTGTAGCCTGTTTTATCTAGGGACATTGCCTAAGGCAGAACTGGCATGGTCTAGAAAGGAGATGTTCTCTAAAATGTTTTTCAGCTATGTGTCCCTAAGAGAGAGAAACCCCCTAGAAGCTTCTTCGAGTCCTTCTCCTGATCATGGAACCAGTTCAACAAAGCATTTAAGCATGTGCTTAACTTCATCACTCTTCAGCAAACCAAAGCACTCAAATGTTAGCTGAACTTTAAGCATGTGCTGAAATACACTGAGGTCAACGGTAACTCTAGGTCCTCTAGAGAAGTGGTTCTCAACCAGCGGTCTGGGGCCCCCTGGGGTGCTGCAGCCAGATTTCAGGAGGTCCGCCAAGCATGGCTGGCTTTAGACTCACTAGGGCCCAGAGCAGAAAGACCAAGTCCAGCCTCCCAGGCCTGCCGCCCGGAGTTCTGAGCTCCACCACCCAGGGCTGAAGCCAAAGCCTGAGCAATTGAGCTTTGCGGTGCCCCCTGTGGTGTGGGGACCCAGGCAATTGCCCTGCTTGCTACCTCCTAACGCCGCCCCTAACTTTTATATGCAGAACAACTGTTGTGACACACAGCTGGGCTGTTGCGCTTTTATGGTATATTGGGAGGGGGGGCTCAGAAAGAAAAAGGTTGAGAACCCCTGCCCCAGAGATAAGCATGTGCTCAAATATTTTGTGAATTGGCGCTTAAAGGAGCAGTGCTCATCCAACAGGGAATAGAAACAATACCGCATGATTAATGTGACCAAACACTACTAACTGATACAGCTCAAAAATGGAGGACTGAACACCCTTAACAAGAGCTGGTCAAAATTTTTCTGCATTTGGGGGGGCGAGGGGAATATTAATTATTATTTGCTGGCGTTCTTTTCCAGCTTCCATAATAGTTAAAACATGGCCCTGCAGCCACATAGATCTCCACTGTGGGGGCTCCCTCCCACGTGATAGAATAGTATACCCTTCTCCCTCCCACGTGATAGAATAGTATACCCTTCACCCTTCATCAGTGGAAAGTAGGAGTGAAATTAATGCGAATGCTGTAACTAATGGCTCCTATGGGAATTTCTACGTGCCTGTCAACATGACCCCTCATTCCACCAGTCCCCCCTCTACTCCACACAGACAAAATCCACAAAGCTCCAACTGCCTGATGTTGATCATCTCACGAGATATACCTCTTAGGCACCACTCCCCATCACTTCCAGCCACTTCACCATATAACGGGCAAAACTGGTCAGTTTCACTTTTATTGGTGCTGTATCTGTCACCTCAAAGCAGCATTTTGCCTCAAATTAGGAGTTTGAAAATATAAAATATGCCCTATTAAGAAATGATCTTTTTCAATGGCCAGTATTAGGGAAACTGAGTGCAGGGTGCCCATTGTCTCTGTCTCGTCTTGATGCAAAGCCTTTTGAAATATTCATCAATTTATCATTTAGATGGCGATCGTTAGACCTTTTCATCCTGTCTACTGTAGACAAATGGTATTTGTTAGACTTTATTGTGTGCAAAGTAGGTAATGGAGATATATATCCCCATGTACATTCCATAATAATATAAAAGTACCATTTTAAAATACATACTAAATTTTTTTATTGACCATATAATTCATATTCTGTACAGACACATGCCCCTGAATGACAAATATACTGGGTCAAAGCAGACTAATATTACGAAAAGACACTGCTCACAAGTAGCTGGATTTTACTTTTGAGGCATTTCCGCAATCAGATTAAACATGCACACCACAAAGCCATCATTCCTGTTCCAAATTGTAGTGATTTGTCTCAACTTATTACATAATTAAAGACAAACTTGACCCAAATTAAGCTGCAAAGAGTCTATAAGGGCTAGAATACATTTCGCAAGCCACACGGGCTAGACTAGACTCATTCTGCCGTGGGAAGAGTTGGAGCTACAAACTCCCTCAACTCTTTGATGAGCAGCACTAGACCAGGAGGGGCATAACGTGTACAGCCAGAAGATGGAGAACGCCTTATCAGCCTCCAATTGCCTAGTTCCTTTAGAGGCCTGGCTCTAACTTAAATCTCAAGCGAGGAAGCAGCAGCTGCATTACCTACTCTCCTTCAGCATGAGTCTTGAAGAGTCATAAGGACCCAATCAGCACAGGCACAGGCAAGGATGAATTTGGCCCCTGTGACACCCTGTACCCCAAAGAAAAGCAGTGGCACCCCATACTTATCATGGTGATCTAATTATGATGTGTTTTGTACAAAGTATGCCTTGTGAGGTACCATTTTAAAAGTCTTAGTCTGTTGAACATTAATGTCCTGTTAAATTGTATGTGCTCTCATTGTAGGCGGAGTTATGAAGTTTTGCTGTGCATGTGTATTACTGAAATATCTTGTGAAGTTGGAAACACCCCCAACCAGTCTTTCGGGTACTACAATGGGGCAGCCAGAAACTGATGATGGCCCATTAAGGGGAATACACACACTCACAAGGATGATCCCAGGAACTGTATACAATGGAAACCTCTCAGAGATAGCACATGCACAAAGAGAGGTTGCTTCACACATTTTATAGCAAAGGATCTTTCCAGAAAGCTGGAAGAAGCTATAAAAGGGGGAAGTGATGACATTATTTGGTCTCACTCCTCCTACAACTCAACACCTGGAAGCACATCTGGAGAACAAAGACTGAACTGAGGAAGTGGTCCCAGGCTCGAAAGGAGAATCCCAGCTTGTGTATAAAGGAACTATACCATCTTTAGTTGGACGAATTCCTGGAGATTTCATCACGTGACAATCTTTAATTAAAGATTAATCTTTAATTCCTGGACGGTTGGCAAGCCTACCAGGTGAGACATTGTTTGATTCAAATCCTGTCTAGTTTATAACTCAGATTGTGTTTTTACTTTTATTTCTTATTTAACTAACCTAGATATTAAGTGATTATAAGTAGTAAGTGTACAGATCAATCTTTCCATAGTTAATAGATACGTTTTATATTTTTTTTTTTTACTAAAAACAGTGTGTTGCTTGAAGTGCAACGGAAATCTGCTCAGGAGGGTACAGCTCTGGGTTCCTAGGCTTGGAAGCTGTGGGGAGTTGGCTGGAGCCTCTCTATTGCTGGTTCATGAGTGGCTGGTGAAAGCTTTCATGTAACAACTTGGTGTGTCCCTGCCTGTGGATGGCTGTGTGAATGCAGGACCTGGAAGGGTTTGCAGCTTGTCACAACAGCACAGCATGAGTGGGAGCACAAGTTGGTAAGACAGAGGGCTCAGTGGTACTCCAGTTCCAGGTTGCACCCGGGGAACACCTGTAACAGCCCCGCTTTGGCTATTTTAGTGCCAAAATATGAAACAACCAGACCTGCGTGGAAACACAATTCTGCTCTCCTCCCCCGCCCAAGAAGAAAATGTAGTGAGAAAAATCCCTTTACAAAAATTGGGCTGTCTGCAGGAATGTACATTCTGAAAAGATTAAAAAATGTTTCTTTTTGAAATGTTGAAAAGATATGTTTAGTTTCATTTCAATTTCAAATATTTTGTGTCAGTGTTCAGAAACCCCCAAAATTTGTTTGTTTTTTTTCATTTTTTCGATTTTCAGGATTTTACCCCCTTTCTTGCTTTCTCCCCCATTTTTCACACTGGAGAAATTGTGTGTGTGTGGTGGGAGAGGAGTACAAAGAAGTGTGTGAATGTAGAAAAAGAACATTCTACATTTCTTACACTTTTCCAACTAGGAACATTTAGAGAAATCAAATGTCACTGAAACTGACATTTTCCCATGAAAAATCTTGATTTTGACAAAACACACATTTTCCAACATGAACATTTTTCATGTGAAACATTTTGATCAGCTCTACAAACAACTATTAGCACCCAAATGGACTGTTAATCTGAATGAACAATGCAGCCGTTTTCTTTTACATTCCAAAGTCTAACAATTTTCAGTATTTATAGAGTGCAATATACTTTATTTAAAAGGTTAGGAAAATACATGATCTGAATACAATTACCTACTGTTGATCACCTTCACTCAGATTCCCTACAGTCAGTCAGTCACAAATAGTTTGCCTTGGTATTGCACAGGAATCTTTTGCCTCAGTTCCCATAATTCTTCAGCTAAGGCACCAATTTTCTTGGCATCATAGGTCCCGTGGGTGCTGGAGCACCCAGGGGGAAAAATTGGTGGGCTCTGCACCCACTGGCAGCCAAGTTCCCCACCCCAGCTCACCTCACCTCCACCTCTTCCCCTGAGCGCACCGCATCCCCACTTCCCCTCCCAGTGCTTGCCGCTGCAAAACAGCTGTTTCATGGCGTAACCCAAACTGGGGGTGGGGATAGGAACAGGAACGTGGCACACTCAGAGGAGGAGGCACGGAAGAGGCCAAAAATATCACTCTTGCCACCTGTAATCTGATTAAAAAAAGAAGAGATCCTTTGCAATACAGGTTTTTATTTGATATTTGAAAATAATCCCACATACAAGCATTCTACACAGATACATTTTATCTGGAGACGAGTAAATGCATTGGATACTGTGTAGAGATTTCAATATCCACGGTAAGCATAAAAGGTTAATGCTCAATATTTTCCCCTAATGATCTGAAAACAAAACAATGTTGTGACCTGTTTATGAAGTCTGAACTTGCACCACAGAAGTCAATGAGAGTTTGGCTACTGACATCAATGAAAGCTGGACGGGGCCCAGAGTGAACTGGATGTGAAATTCTGCTCAGAGGAGAAATTCCCACCATTCTTTCATAGACTTTAAGGTTTTTTTCAATGGGTTTTCACTCCACTCTCTCATTCAAATCATTGCACACCTAAAGATCTAGTGATGAGAGCTAGGCAGATAATTGACTTTTTGATTTGGAGACTGTGCGGAAAAAAAAATATTGATTTTTTTTTTCAGTTTGAGCCAAACTTGAAAATTATTTTAAAAATCTGGTGAACTGAAAGAGTCAACAAAAATTCATTTATTTTTCTGGGCACTTTTTAAATTAAAAGCAAAGGAAATGAAGGACTATAAAACTGCTGGAGGAGGAGGAGGAGGAAGTGGTGATGTCCCTTGCTCCCACAGAACAGACTGAGCCCCCCCCACACACACACCAGACTATCCCATGTCCCAGTAGTTAAAGCACTCTTTTCTAGTGTGGGAAACCCAAATCCCTTTACCATATCAGACAGAGAGGGGAACTGAACCTGGGTTTCCCACATCCGGATGAGGGCCTGAACGACGGGGCAAACAGTTATAAAGGAAGCCCCTTCTCCATTTTGTGAGTGGTGCCTAAATCCTGAAAAAATACATTTTCGGATGAACATACGTCATACTGGCAAATAGTTCTGAGCTGACCAAAATTGCATTTTTTGGCAAATAAAAACTACTTATCCGGTAAGTTTTGCCCAGCTCTACTAGCGATCTCTGTAGAGGTAATAGGAGGGGGTGGCTGGGAGGCAAGCTGCTCTTTAGTCTTTCCTTCAGGTTCCGCATGCAACCCCTCCTATAGCCACGCCCCAAATCCCCACGGGTGCCGCCACACAGACAGTGCCAGCTCCAGGTTTTTTGCCACCTCAAGCAAAACAAAAAAACAAACAAACAAGCCGGAGTGGAGTCACCCAAGCAAAAAAAAACCGGAATGCCACCCCTTGAGAGGTGCCGCCCCAGCACATGCTTGGAATGCTGGTGCCCAGAGCCGGCCCTGCACACAGAGCATCTTATGAAAGAGAAGACAGGCAAAACCAAGAGGGTTCCCTAGAAATTACTCAAAAAATCTGCAGTATTTTACAGGGAATGCACTTCTTTCCTTGCTGTCTCTGGACCTTCCTATCATATTCTACAGACAGCACAAGATCTTTTATTCCATTCCATTCCAAAAACCAACAGAAAAGAGTTACCAGTTTTCTCTGAGTGGTTAAAGGACTGTTCCTTTGAGCTGGGCTCGGCAGGCTGCAAGGGGTGCCCACCCGACATTACCCCTGAGATCCAGCCACCCTCTCTGGTTGGCAGCACTGTGCCAGTTCTGTTGCACAAGGAATCCTCAAAACCAGATTTGTGTCTTTATGAGGCTTATGGTGATGTTTCCCTCCACTGTATTCAGTTCTGCTCTGGGTGAGTGGTAGGTGTTGGATGCTGCCTCCTAAGCGGAAGCTGCAATCCATACTCGGCCGTGACTTCCACTCAAAATGAATTAATTTCTACTGCATGTGTGCTCTGCTCTCATAAATCAAGTTTAACCCAGTCTTTCAATGTAGATATGGGCTGGGACAGCAATGGTGTAACCCCAACACTCTTGCTACATGCGGGTGCCACTCAAATGTGGGCATTCCCCACTGCCAAGTACTTGGAGAGGGGGTACACAAATGGATTGAGCTCCTCTTTATACATTAAGACGACTTTCTTTTTTGTCCTTTTATTTCAGCTGACATTTGGGGTATATCAAGTCTGGAAGGCAATCTAAACTATATGACCTACAAGTGCTTGTGAAAATTCACACACACAGACAAACCCTCAGTTGGTGTAAACTGACATGGGTGCCGACTTCAATAGAACTATGTCAATTTATCCTAGCTGAGGCCCAGGCTCATACTCCTCTGTTGAAAAATTCCAAGTTTCTTTCACCTAATCCGTACAAAGGGCTCCCAACGTTGCAAGTGCTACACACCCACATCGAGAGCAGCACATATTAAGAACACACACACACACACACACACACAAACACAGAGTAAGTAACATACTTGATCTGATTGGCTGCTCCCATTACAATTATGTATTAATCTCTGCTCGGCTAAAACAAAAATAGAGACGTGGCTGTGACAGAAAAGAAGATTGTATTTGTTTGTAGCTAGATAGCCCAAATAAATGAAATATTCAGTAAATCGTTACACTGCTTGTAATTCATTATTTTTTCATTTCAATTTTTTCTCATGATAATCTTAATAAAAGTCTCTGCTGCGCTTGACTGCAGATAGATTTAGTTGCTATTCTACTTTCAGCCATAAAGATACGTTAATTACTCTGAAAGGAAAACAGTGGAAAAAAACATACTCCAGCTGAGTTGTCATGGCTAAAAGTAGGATGGAATTTTCTAGCCTGGATTGGCCCGTGGCTCTGCAACAAAAAGCTAAGTGGCCTGGCAGTAGCAAACTGAAACTTTATGGAGCAAATAGGAGAACAAACAAAAAAAAAAAAAAAAAAAAAAAGGAAGGGAGAAGAAAGTGAACCTCACTCTATTGGTGTGAATTCTTTACTATGCAAAGCCTTCGTGCTGGAAAGAAAAGTGCTATTGAGAGAAGGTGAAGGGGACAAAATGCAGGCCGGCTAACGAGCAAAATATGCTACAACATGCACTGCAGGGGGTCTGGTTTCCTCAATAGCACTGGGGTGGCTCATGCTTACTAGCAGAATTTGTTTTGACTATGCACCATTGGGCACTGGCTCCCTCCCCTTTAAAGTATTGGCCCAGAAACATATATGGACAGCGTACAAAAAGTATATATATATATATCACGGGATGAGATGTTAAACAAATGCCCCCAAAGCCTCAACAGTCCAGTTTATGTTGAGTTTCATACAGTACATTTATCTGTGCAGTGAGAGGGAGAACAAGACATTAGAAATGGTACACAAAATGTATGGTCCTGATCCTCCAAGGGACTGCGCACCCGAGCAGAACCCTACTGGGGAAGGCTCGGTGCTATGGAAGGCACCCAATGCACAGAACCACAGTGGCTCCACTGTACAAAACCAAGTCAGCTGTATGAAAGGGGCACTCCCCTCCCACTGCAAAGGTGGGCTTCAAGCCACTTCCGCATCAGCCTGTGGGCACATACGTGTCTTATACCCTGTTTCAGGGCGGGGGACTGCCAAGGGCGTGAACACTGGATCCATGGATCTAGCATGAGTACTGGAATCATGGTCTCATTTCAAACCAGAGATTAGAGCAGGCTAATGTCAATATCCATAGCATGTAGATCAAGGGCAGGACATGGCCCATAGCCTTAGATTGACACAAGGTATTTTTTCCTTCCTCTGGAATCAAAATATTGGCTTTGTCGGTATCATTTTCACACTCCATACTTCTAAATATAAGCTGTGAGGAAAGCCAAAAAAAATCAAATACAAATAAATTATATTATTTATTGTATAGCTTATTCATTTAGCAGTGAAAGGTACTTAGTAGGCCAGAGTATGGGGTAGGCATTTATTGCTTTTAGTAATCAGAACAGACAGAGAGAGCCTGTGAAAACTCTGCTGCCTTTTGACATATTTGTACTATCATCCTTCTTATAACCTGCATAAAAGAATAATTTACGCACCTTTAATTGTGCACATATGCCATATCAATAAGCAAAGGTGGTGTGTGAAACCTAAAGTATAGGGTTTCCTCCACAGAAAAAAGAGAGGGGGTGGGGGAATATCTAATGTATGAAAGGATACCATTCAGTCTGATAGGTGAAAATTCCACATCAAGAAACAAGTCATTTGATGACTCTTGGCTTCTGATAGTCTCCAGCTGAGAGCTCTGATGTTTTGTGATGAAAGGATTTATTTCTTCAGTGGCTCGTAAATAGAAAACTGTCTCTTACCATGTCACTGTGAAATTGCAAAATCTAAACATTGCAATTTACAGCAATCACTGAAAATAACTACAGGTTACCTTTGATGCGTGGAATAAATCACCAATAAGTTAAAAGTTCCTTCTGATCTGTTGTTGCTGGTCTCCGGGGGCCTGATCCAAAGCCCACTGAAGTCAATCAAAAAGACTTTCAACTGATTTTAATGGGTTTTGGATCAGGCCCTACAGGACTAACCCTGCAACTTTTATTCATGCAAGTGGTCCTTTACCAGACAAACATTCCCACTAATTTCAGTGCATCTTCTCTATTAAATAAGGCTAAAGACTCAGGCCTAAGGCCATGATCCAGTGCAACACTGAAGCGCGTGCTTAACTTTAAGCTTATAGTCCCACTGAAGTTAATGGAACTCGTAATTTACTTAAAGTTAAGAGTGTGCTTACGTGCTCTGCTGGAGCAGACCCTAACCCTGTACACTATGGGTCTGATCCAAAAGCCCTTTAAAGTCAAAGCAAGTTTCTCCATTTATGTCTATGCTGGATTATGTGCTGTCCAAAAACAAAAAAACGCTTTGTCTGTTCTTCCCATATAACAAAGGTAAACCTGAAATTTATATCGGAGTTTACGCTTTTATCATGATTTTGTGGCTGCCTCTCTCTTCCTCCTACCGCATACACTGTTGCAAAGTCAAACTACAAATCCCACTGTTTATTTTACTCAAGGGATAGCAGAAGATTGAGACCTCATTCATTTTTGTGAATCACAACTGGTGTTCCTTTACACTGCCTCAAAATTCCGCCTAATATTCAGGGCCAAAATCTGTAGCCTTTGCTTGGTTCAAACACCCTTTTGTAGCCCATAAAGCTAGCTTTCGCATTTATTTTATGCAGCAGTAATGCAAGAAACCTACAGGCCTGTAATCCTGTAAGGCATTAGCTTCAGCAGTTAGCATAAGGTTTGAGACCTATGAATTCTGGCACAGATAAATGGCCTAACCGTCACCCCTAAGTTTTGGGGAACTGCGAATAGAGAGTATAACAGGGAATTTTTGTATACGACCCCAGCCAATCACAGAAACATGAGCCAATGTCGACTTTTGGATCAAACAGCCGCAGCTATCTGACCTCAAGAATGCCATGGCTATAAATTGACGTATATGATAATAAGTTGAGATCATTAATATACTAACCTATAGGAGAACACCACCTCAACATTATTAGGGTGAGGATATACAAATAAGGAAGAGGGGAAAAACCACTACTGAATAGTCATTAGACAGAGTGGCGTCAGAGTAACATATTCTAAAAGTTGTATCCCAGCCTGTGGGCAGGAGAGAGAGAGAGAGATGTAGCCCTTGGAAGGTGCCAAGATGATGGCCACTGGTGGTGATGAGGAAGATAATGGCTAACATTTCAGGTTGTTCTGTAAGGAGTGGTAAGAGTATATGGATGTTCAGGTGTATATGGATGTTCAGGTGTATATTCTGTATTATCTCCACCTACCTTACTAGGTTAGAGTGTTTGTGACTTTGCTAAATGTATGAATAAACCGCTGTAACTACACAAGCGTTCCTATAGTGCAGGCCTGCACAACACGCAGCGCCTCACTGTGCGGCCCGCGGCGGGATTCTAAATCCCCCGTATACGGCGCTCTGCAGGCAGCCCAAAGCCCTTTAAATCCCAGTCGCAGCCAGGAATCAAACGGCTCTGGGCTGCCCGCGGCGGCGGGGAGCCCAGAGCCCTTTAAATCTCAGCAGCGGCCGGGAATCAAACGGCTCTGGGCTGCCGGCAGAGATTCCCAGCCGCGGCTGGGATTTAAAGGGCTCAGGGCTCCTCGCAGCTTCGGGGACCCCAGAGCCCATTGAATCCCGGCCACGGCTGGGATTTAAAGGGCTCAGGGCTCCCTGCAGTGACCAGCAGCCCAGAGCCCTTTGAATCCTGGCGGAGGCTGGCATTTAAAGGGCTCAGAGCTCCCCACGCTGCAGGCATCCCAGAGCCCTTTGAATCCCCGCCTGTGGCTGCTGATTGCCCCCTCCCCCGGACCCCTGCCCCAACTGCCCCCCAGGACCTCTACCCCCTATCTAAGCACCACTGGTCCTTGTCCCCTGATACTCCTCTCCCAGGACCCTTGCCCCTAACTGCCCCCCAGGACCCCACCCACTATCTAAATGCCGCTGTTCCTTGTCCCTCCATTGCCCCCTCCTGTGGCCCCTGCCCCCTAAATGCCCCTTGGGACTCCAGCCCCTCTCTAAGCCTCCCTTCTCCTTGTCCCCAACTGCCTCCTCCTGAGACACCCCCCCAACTTCCCCCCAGGACCCCAACTTCTACCTGTCCCCTGAAACCCCTGGGACTCCCATGCCTATCCAACTGCTGCCTGTCCCCTGACTGCCCCCCCAACCTCCGCTCCATCCAACCCCCCCACTCCCTGTCCCTTGACTGCCCCCTGAAACCCCCTACCCCTTCTCCAACCCCCACCCCCTTACCGTGCCACTCAGATCAGCGTGTCTGGCTCCGTGCAGCTCCAGACACATTGCTGCATACATGCTGCCGTGCTCCCCCACAGAGCCCACAGCCTCCCCCACACACACACCCAGCACCTGCCTTCCAGATCTGAACACCTCAAAATTCAGGAGTGCTCAAGCTCAATTTGGGCAGTTGTTACTTCTTTTCTCCCAAATCAAATATACTGATCCACTGTAACTGGCTGTAGAAAAAGTAGGATAAAATTAAGCAAGAAATGCTTATTAGGACTGGAATTGCTATTTTCAACAGCCATTGCCTTTTTGTTTGTTTTAAAAGGAAGACAGTGATATTGCATTGGCAAATTCCCCATAGAAAGAAAGAGTAGAACAAAAGAATAATAAAGGCACCTCAACCTTTCCTCATTTATGGAGGACAGTCTAATAATATGCATCCAGATATCCTCCAATCACACAAGCAGAAAATATGCCAGCAATGCCCCTCTGCTATGTACATCGGCCAAACTGGACAGTCTCTACGGAAAAGGATAAATGGACACAAATCAGACATTAGGAATGGCAATATACAAAAACCTGTAGGAGAGCACTTCAACCTCCCTGGCCACACTATAGCAGACCTTAAGGTGGCCATCCTGCAGCAAAAAAACTTCAGGACCAGACTTCAAAGAGAAACTGCTGAGCTTCAGTTCATCTGCAAATTTGACACCATCAGCTCAGGATTGAACAAAGACTGTGAATGGCTTGCCAACTACAGAACCAGTTTCTCCTCTCTTGGTTTTCACACCTCAACTGCTAGAACAGGGCCTCATCCTCCCTGATTGAACTGACCTCGTTATCTCTAGCTTGCTTGCTAGCATATATATACCTGCCCCTGGAAATTTCCATTACATGCATCTGAGGAAGTGGGTATTCACCCACGAAAGCTCATGCTCCAAAACGTCTGTTAGTCTATAAGGTGCCACAGGATTCTTTGCTGCTTTTACAGATCCAGACTAACACGGCTACCCCTCTGATACGAAGCAGAAAATTGTTCCACTTTACTACAGCTCTGTAACCATATGAGAACTAATCCTGCGTGTGTTCTGTGCACATCCAAAATTCCTGCTGAATGACCAGCCTTGGGAGCAAGTTACCAGTGACCCAGGGCTGGGGCGGCAGGAGGTGTGGGGGGAGGGGCAGTGGTGAGGGGGGAGCCCAGGGCTGGGGCAGCAGCAGGGTGGGAGAAGGGCACTAGTGGGGAGGAAAGGGGGAAGCTCAGGGCTGGGGAGGCAGAAGGTGTGGGTGGGTGGGGGGGAGAGTCCAGGACTGGGGCAGCAGGGAGGTACAGTGGGGAGCCCAGGGCTGGGATGGGGGGCAGCCAAATTTTTTTTTGCTTGGGGCAGCAAAAAACCTAGAGCCGGCCCTACCGGGTTCCCCTAGCCGCTGGAGCCCTGAGCCCTTTAATTTGACCCTGAGGGCTCCCAGCCGCCTCTTCAGCTGGGAGCCCCTGGTTGATTTAAAATCAAGTATCACCTCCCCACCCCCAACCTTCCTTTTTGGCCCACAGCTATTTTGGTGGGGCGGCGCCGGGGAAGGAGGGTTTGTTTCTGCAGGGCTGGGTGGCCCTGGGGTGAGGTGTTTCTGTGGGGCCAGGAGGTTTCGGCCCTCAGCTCTTTTCTTTGGAGTAATGTGGCCCTCGCCGCTTTACGAGTTGTGCAGGCCTGCAATAGTGTGAGTGTTGCAACTGTGCACAGCAGGGTTATCAAGTGCACACTAATTTTAATAATACGGGGCCTGATCTTGGGACAAGAACCTGTCAAACCTCAGAGTGATAACTGAGGTCAATATAATGAATACATAATCTATAGATCAGCTTACACGTTGAACTGAGTGGGTGTTTTGCCTGAGTAAGGACTACAGAGTTTAAATAATAATATTTCACAATAAATAAATCATTATGCTAGGATGCTTCTTACCAAAGTGCTTTACAAAAAGGTCAGTATCTTTATCCCCATTGTACAGACAGGGAAATTGAGGCACGGTGACTTGATCAAGGTCACCGAGCAGGCCAGGAATAGAACTCAGATCCTGCAAGTTTCAGTCCAGCACCCACCCTAGAGTCACATCACCTGTCTGAGCACATACACACCTCCAGTATTTCACATCACATGAGAAACAAATTGGTAACACTTTTACAGGGCACAAACCCTTCAATTTCCATGCACAACATTTGCACGGTCACTTTCAAAAAGTTGAATTCCTGGCAAGCAACAATTGACCATGTTTAATACAAAGAAGCAGGGCTCTAAAATATGTTTTCCATGTTAATTAATATTTTAATATGTAATGAAATGTAGTCATAAAAAACCTATTACGATACCCATATGCAGACAACCTAGGAGACGCAAACTAATTATTTTGTGTCTTTCCCAGAAAGTTTCATTCAATTAGTGGCACCACTCAGTTCAAAAGGTGATTAATTGAGGCCTATTCTCAGTTACAGACCTACAGTCCCATCAATGATATATGCAAAGACATTGGGAAATTTTAAATTTAAGTTCAATTGCCTTGACTAACTATTAAAAAAATAAGGGTGGAGAGGGAGGAGAAGAGAAAGGCCAATTGCCATTCAAACCTCGTCTGAGGTAGAACAATTAATTTCTCACTCTGCTATGACCCAGTGGTGTAGCGCGCACATAAATACTTGTCTATCAGCAGTGAACACCTAAGGCAGTGGAATATTGAAACAGCTTCTCTATTTAACTAGCTGGAGCGAAGCGCCAAGGATTAGCTATGCATGAGGTACTACCAGTAACCCCTGGAAGTCTCAAAATAATAGCGATTCCACCCCTGTTCCTGAAATCCAATCCTCTTAGTGGTGTTTTAAAATGTTTAATTATTATTTTCAGACTAATGGCTTTCTTTCTTAAATGATTTTTTCCCCCATGATTGTGTTACTTTATTAAACAGCTTCTTACCCTTCTTCCTTTGTTTATCCATGCTGATTGGGAAATGTAGGTTGCAGGATGCTTTTGAATAAAGAAACCGTAGTTACCTTTTATCTCAGATTGCAGAGGAGGAAAATGACTCCAAACATAAAATAACTTAAGCGGTGATTATCAGGGGATTTTTCTTACTTTGGAGATTTATCCAACCCTTACTCCTGATGGCGAGTAAAATTTTGAAAAGTGCCTTTGTCACTTAGGCGCCTAAGTCCCATTGGTTTTCAATGAGCTTTAGGGCTATATCTATGCTACAGATCCTACAGCAGCAACAGCTACGATGGCGCAGTTGAGCTGGAAGGGATTTTTTCCATCACTGTCATTAATCCACACCACCGAAAGGTGGTCAACGGAAAAACATTTTCAGTCAAGCAAGAAATGTACACACTGGGGTTCAGGTCAGCATACCTACACATCTCTTAAGCTAGCTTGACCTAAGTTTTAGGTGTAGACTAAGCCTGAGGATCCTTTGTCACTTAGAGCCAGATTTTCAAAGGTGTTTAGGCATCTAAAGATGCAGATGTGTGTTGAAAATCCCCCGAGGCACTAAATCCAGATTAGTAAAGCTATTAAGGTGTTGTTGTGCTCAGCATTATGATACCTAATTGATTTAGGAGCCTAAATCTCTCCTCATATTTCAAAACAGAAGTTAGTACCAATGATGGAATTTCCTACAATAATTTCCTGAAGTTGTTTAACACATGCTCAACCACATATAAAGTACCTAAGATCTGGCATTGAGCATGTTCTGAAGCAGTGGAAGGACGCAACAGAACTGAAAAACTTCAGGCCTATATCACTG
Organism: Gopherus flavomarginatus; assembly: GCF_025201925.1. NCBI lineage: Eukaryota > Metazoa > Chordata > Testudines > Testudinidae > Gopherus > Gopherus flavomarginatus. The sequence continues at coordinate 15,305,778 of NC_066626.1, read as the reverse complement.
CTATGTCACCCCTATAAACTGTATAAGCATCTCATCTTAAACGATCATTGAAATGCACCTAATCCCAAAGCAAACTGGATTCCGCCCAGGCATATCAAGTGCTGATCATTACTCAATACATTGAAGACTGCTTTGAGAAGGGTTTGGTAACTTGTGCCATGTTTGTCAACCTATCAACAGCATAGGACATAGTGAATTACCAAGGGCTCCTCACTAAAACATACAATATCACAAAAGATCATCACTGTGTATGACTGACAGTTTCTATTAGAGAATTGAAGTTTTTATGTTAGACTATGTGGGAAGAGGAGCCAATAGAGGCAACAGAAAAAACAACCTATCACAGGGAACACACTTTTGCCATTATTCTTCAACATCTAAACAAACGATCAGCTGACCCAACTCAACACTATGCTGGCAATCTACATATCACTGCCCAAGTTCACCTAGACTGAAGCTATGCTAACATTGGTGCAATCCGGGCTCTCCGCTGATTACACCAAGAACCAATTGTGCACCAACCCAGCCAAAACACAAATGAGTATCATCTTCAGAACCATGATGCCTATAGACAACCAGAATCTGGAATGGGGTATCACTTGCCCATTGCCGGAACCCTGTCTACCTTGGAGTGATGCCAGACCACACTCTCTCCTTCAAGGCACACATGGAGAAGATAAAAGGCAAAAGGTTTACGCCTGGAATAACAGCTTGCAAACTCAAAATGGGGAGCCAACCCAACAACACTAAGAGCAAAGTGCAAGTCCACCGGCTATCTGAGGGCAGAATATACATTTCAGGCATGGGAAGGATTGGCTAGCATGAAGAAGCTGGACCCTGTTCTGAATGACAGCTGCTGCTACATCACAGGAGTCTAAAATCAACAAAACGTGAATAGCCCTTATATGCTTGCCAGAATCATTCCACTGGCTGTGGAGATCGGTAAGCCTAACTTCAGTACTAGGCAAATTGGTTGAAACCATAGTAAACAACAGTATTATAGACACAATATGTTGGGGAAGAGTCAACATGGCTTTTGTAGAGGGAAACCATGTCTCACCAATCTATTAAAATTCTTTGAGGGGGTCAATAAACAGGGGTACAAGGGTGATCCAGTTGATAGAATGTGATTGGAATTTCAGAAAGCCTTTGACAAGGTCTCTCACCAAAGGCTGTTATCCCACGACTGCTCACTTTGCTTAAGAAGAAAGATCCTTTCATGGACCAGTAACTGGTTAAAAGACAGGAAACAAAGTGTAGGAATAAATGGTCAGTTTTCACAATGGGGAAAGGTAAACAGCAGGGTTTCCTAAGGACCTGTATTGGGAACAGTACTATTCAATGTATTCATACACACTTAGAAAAAGAGGTAAGCAGTGAGGTGGCAAAGTTTACAGATGATAATTAACTATCTTGAGTAATTTTGTAAGTCCAAAGCAGACTATGAAGTGTTACAAAGGGATCTCACAAAACTGAGTATGAAAATACACATGAAATCACAGGGGTCTAGAGAGAGATCTTGGAGTCATCATAGACAGTTCTTTTAAAACTTCCACTCAATGTGCAGTGGCAGTCAGAAAAGCGAACAATGTTAGCAACCATTAGGAAAAGGAAGGATAATAGGACAATAAATATCATAATGCCACTATATAAATCCATGGTATGCCCACACCTTGAATACTGCGTGCAGTTCTGATCATCCTATCTCAAAAATATAGATATTAGAAATGGAAATGATGAGGGGGATGGAACAGCTTCCATATGAGGAGAGATTAAAAACACTGGAACTATTCAGCCTGGACAAGAAACAACTAAGGCAGGGATGGGACAAAGGTCTATACAATAATGACTGGTGTGGAGAAAGTGAGTTGGGAAGTATTATTTAACCCTTCACATAACACAAGAACTGTGAAGTCACCCAATGAAGTTAAAAGGCATCAGATTTAAAACTAACATAAGTAAATACACTCATTACCACAGAATGTTGTGAAGGCCAAAACTGTAACTTGGTTCAAAAAAGAATTAGATACTTTCCAGGAGGTTAATTCCATTCATGGCTGTTAGCCAAGATGGCTAAGCCTCTGGCCCTGGACGAGAGAGCTAGATCATTCAGTAATTGCCCTGTTCAGTTCATTCCTTCTGAAGCATCTGGCCCCTGCCATTGTCAGAAGACTAGATACTGGGCTAGATGGACCCTTGGTCTGACCCATTCTGATGTTCTCATGATAAGCAGCCTTGGTCCCAGCATAAAACACAGCAGCCTATGGTCTGCTCTGTTTTACAACAAATGACCCTGGTCCCTAAGACATCATATGTCAGCTGAGAACTTCCAGTGGAGCTCCTTTCCCATCCCTATCCCAACCCCTCCTTCCTCTGACCCACATCCTATGCCAGCCTTTAACATGAACCTACATATTTCTTTACTGGGAGGAGAATTTACCGAGCTGTTTTCTTTTGAAAAGGGAAGATTTTCATGACTTGTTGATATTTTTCAATATACCTGATTGTCAGTCTGTGTTATAAAGCCTTCGTTGTCGGTGCACTTGGAGATATATGGCAAATATTTTGCATTTGCCATATATCTAAACAAAACTGTTTATCCAGTTTGCAAGGGGATTTCTGCATTTTGTATCAAGCTTTCTATATATAGATATAGATATATCCATGAAGAGAAAGACTTGTCACACAAATGCTTTTAGCCGTGGCATACCATCTAGGCTGTGCAATGCCACTTTCACCTTATGCCATAACACAGATTAAGGATCATGCTACAGGCAGATCAAAGAAACATGGCGTGCCTTTCATTTAACTGATATACAGACAAGATGCTACAAAATGCAGAAATCCTTACTTCTTTCACTTGGACTAATATTTTGGTGAAAGAAATGGGTCCTAACACATGGAGTTCTCAGACACAGGGTAATATTTTCATAATCCCCTAAGTGATTTAGGAACTTAAGTTCCATTTTCAAAAGTGAATCAGGCTAGATGTACAAAGGTACTTAAGTGCCTTAATGATGCAAATGAGCACCTAAGCTGTGAAAGTCAACAGGAGTTCAGTGCCTAATCTGTTTAGGCACTTTTGAAAATCCTGCTAGGGACCCAGCTGCATCTTTTGGCACTGAAAGACTTCTGTAGATCTGGCCCAGAGGGACCTGGGAATCTAAATCTCATTGAAAAATAATTAATAGATTCTAAGACCAGAAGGGACCACAGTGATCATCTAGCTTGATCTGCATAACACAGGCCATAGAACTTCCCCAAAATAACTTAAGTGCTTGAATTAAGTGCCTATGTCACTACTGAAAATGGGAGTTCGCTGCCTAAGACCAAGTACATTTAAAAGATTTGCCAGTATAGCTATTCTGGCAAAACCCTACAAATGTAGACACAAGCATATATATTCCAGTTCAGTATATGTAATAAGCTATACTGGCAAAAGCACTATTTTTGCTGGGATAACTGCATCCAACTAGGGCTTTTGCTGGCACAACTACAATGAAAAAAAAAACCAAAAAACGGTCACACTCCTAATCACATAGCAATGCAGGCAAAACTTTTAAGAATAGACCAAGCATAACTCATTAGGCATTTCTGAAATGTTTGCCTTTGATCTTTGGTCTTTTTACACTATACAATAATTATACAACAGTTTGAGAAAATCTACACTAGTGGAGAAGAGTTTTGGTTTTATGTGTTACGATTCTGATTTTCTCCCACAAATATGTACGTTTAGACGGATAGCTACAGTACAGATATTGTTTGAAATAAGATTAAACTCTTATGTGCAGTATATATTGTCCTGTAACTTCAAACTTATTGCCAAATGGAATTACTTAAAGCCCATACCACAGAGCAAAATTAATGTAACAGTCTAGTTTGATCATAAGCGGGTTTGTTATTTGCTTCGTTTAAACTACAAAATCACATTGGCATTGCCACAAATCACACAAGTTTCACTACACAAATGCAAGTGGTACCCTGGTTAAGAAGATGCCACTTCTTGTATTTGCATTTAAAGAAATCTTAAATGATTGCTGTTTTATCAGTTTGTCAGTTGTTTTCTTTGCAAAATGTGTAGATTCTGTATTCTGTTACTGAATAGCTGGTTGTTTCTATTTTCTATTCTTTGATCAGAGCCATTGGCAAATCAAGGTCATATTTATACAGACAGTTATCCACTCTTCATGTACAGACAATTCAGCATCATTTAATCACAAGAAGAAAGCAAGCTGGCGGACTAAAATGTCCAGATGAATGGTACTTACAACATAGATGGTATCTTTTCAGAGATGTCAGCTTAAGCCTACTGACAAATTTAGGACAATTTATTTCAGAAGGAGAGAGAAACATTTCCATTCATACCATTTTGCTCAAGTGTATCTATTTTTTTTTAAATAAGCATTAGCTCTGGATATTTTTTTTTAAAAAATAGCATGTTCGTTACTTGGCCAATCTAATTGACTTGTTAGGAGTCTTATCATGCCAAATCTATCATGCATAATTCACATTGCAACCGAAATAGGCTCTCTAATTATGCCAGCCCTCATCTTTCTTTGCAGTGTGGTTTACTTTGATTAATGAATTGGCACAGTGCATCGTATCTGGCGCATACTTGAGAGCGTTCCTGATTGAACCAGCCCACTTAAGACCAAAAGCTTTCTTCCATGCTTGCATTTCATAAATTGAAAAAGAATATAAAAAGAAAAAGTGAGACAGAACTGGGGAAAAGACTTGAGAAACGGAAAAAGAATCTATTGAAAGTCATTTTGTAATAAACACAGACACTGGAAAGCATGAAGGAAAAAAGAACAAAAGATAGACGCACACACTAAAGGTACAATAGATTATGAAGTATGCTACTGCCTGAATGAATTTTATTAGCAGTCTTTAATGCACCAATGACTAATCCAAATCACTTAAATATTTAAACATAAATCTCAACATTTTATAGATCTGGGAAATAAATATTTTCCCTGCATTCCCTGTTATTAACTTATCAAATAGGTTTCTATTTTGAGAATACACAGTAGCTTTTGCACCAGGTAAAACATGTTTTGTTTACTAAAGAAAACAGCAGAGAAGAAAATTCAATTTTTGTCACACCCAGTCAAAAGAACAAGGGGGAAAACGCACACAGACACAAATACCAGGCATTACTGGTCTCACATTCCACGTGTCGCTGCTATAAAGAGAAGTAACAGGGTGTCAGACAAGTATAAAAATCTATGAACGTCTATATATAGGCACCGATGCAATAGGCTTAAAAGCACAAATAAGTGAATCTGACTAGCTGTTTAGGCAAAAGGATCGCAACATAATAGGCATTTCTGAAACACAGTAGAACAACAGATCAGTGGGATATTCTAAATGGCTATAAACCATATGGGAAGTACAGAATAGATGACAGAGGTAAAGTAGCAGCACTGTACCTAAAATATTCTACAGAATCTACAGAGATAAAGTTTTTGAGTAAAGATGACCACACAGTACATCGGTATAGATACAAGTCTTAAAAAAAAAAAATTATCAGTATTCACCATAAAGGGTGGGGAGATACCTGCTCTTACCAAGCATTTAAAATGAGATGTAGAAAAAGAGATGCTGGAACAAACTGGTAAATTAAAGAGCAACAACTCACCAGCACCATATTACATTTTTCCTAGTGATCTGTGAACTGGCCACAGACATAAGTGTGTGGAGGACTTAGGCCCCATGTGAGCTGTCAGAATTCTGCACTGAGCAAAATGAAAACAGTCTTCTAAGTTACTTCTGCCTTTACAGCTACAAACAAGCGCTGTAGTATTATAAGCTACGAGTGTAGGTGTCAGTTTATTCAAAGACTGAATGAGAAAAAATCAATGACTGTCAAACGATTAAAAAAGTAATTGGTATTAATCAGGAGATTTAAAAAACATAATTAATTGCCGTTTTAATTGTACTGTTAAACAATAACTGAATGCCACATTTAATTTTTTTAATGTTTTCTACACTTTCAAATATATTGATTTCAGTTACAACACAGAATACAAAGTGTAGAGTGCTCACATGATTTTTAATTACAAATATTTGCACTGTAAAAAAGATAAACAAAAGAAATTGTTTTAACTCACCTCAAATACAGTAGTGCAAGCTCTATTATGAAAGTGCAACTTACAAATGTCAATTTCTAATTTTTTTTTTTACATAAATGCATTCAAAGTTAAAACATATGTAAAATTTAAAGACCTACAGGTCCACGTTTGTATGTTGCAGTTTCATGATAAAGAGATTGCACTACAGTACTTGTATGAGGTGAATTGAAAAATACTAATTATTTTATCATTTTAGTGCAAATATTTGTAATAAAACAAAGTGAGCACTGCACACGTTGGATTCTGTGCTGTAAGTGAAATCAATATATTTGATAATGCAGAAAACATCCAAAATATTTATAATAAATTTAAATTGGTAAGTCATGCAGAATGCAATGCCATTCACAGCCTCAGAAACCACCGTGACATTATAATCAAAGAATCTGATAAAGGAGGTGCTGTTGTCATCACGAACAGGTCTGACTACCAAAAGGAGGCCGCCAGACAACTCTCCAATACCAAATTCTACAGGCCACTTCCCTCAGATCCCACTGAGGAATACACTAAGAAACTGCACCATCTACTCAGGACACTCTCTACACTAACACTGGAACAAATCAACATACCCTTAGAGCCCCGACCAGGGTTATTCTATCTATTACCCAAGATCCACAAACCCGGAAATCCTGGACGCCCCATCATCTCGGGCATTGGCACTCTCACTGAAGGACTGTCTGGATATGTGGACTCTCTGCTCAGACCCTGTGCCACAAGCACTCCCAGCTATCTCCGTGACACCACTGATTTCCTGAGGAAACTACAATGCATTGGTGACCTTCCAGAAAACATCATCCACTATGGATGTAGAGGCTCTCTACACAAACATCCCACACACAGATGGAACACAAGCTGTCAGGAACCGTATCCCTGATGATGCCACAGAACAACTGGTTGCTGAGCTCTGTGCCTTCATCCTCACACACAATTATTTCAAATTTGATGACAATATATATTTCCAGATCAGTGGCACCGTTATGGGCACCGCATGGCCCCACAATATGGCAACATTTTTATGGCCGACCTGGAACAACGCTTCCTCGGCTCTCGTCCAGTCACGCCCCTTCTCTACCTATGCATATATACACCTGCCCCTGGAAATTTCCACTACATGCATCAACAAAGTGGGTATTCACCCATGAAAGCTCATGCTCCAATACGTCTGTTAGTCCATAAGGTGCCACAGGATTCTTTGCTGCTTTTACAGATCCAGACTAACATGGCTACCCCTCCGATACTTGCATAAACAGAGAGTTATAAGAGTTTGTTATTGATCCAGTGGATGTCAAAACAGTTTTCAAAAGTCACAGTCCTTTCAAATGTCAGTAACACAGATATTGCTCTGACAGAGGGCTCTAGGGAGCTGTGTTATGCTACGAGCCACCAGATGATGTTGTTACATGTAGTCTTAGAAGTTCTTTTACTTGCGTGTATAAGCAAGTTTTTACTGTTGGAAGAAATGCTGCATTGTTGTTGGTTTTCTGATGTACCTCTTAAAGACAGCTATGTTAGGCAACAGGGTGTCAACCTTAATCTCTCTAACCAGAGTCAATTCTTGGGGCAGAGTTGCTCCCTGGGAATTGAGCATTAGTGTTTGGTTAAGATTTCTGAAGAGGTGACTGCCTTAATGCTGTTTGGGACCACTCCTGTTCCAGGCCTGGTGTATGTATGTAAATAAAGCCAGTCAGATTTAGAATACACCCAGAGTCCGCACTGATTTCTCTTCCAACAGCAAAGACCCCAAATCTGCTATGGCAGAAAAACCACAGTACGATTTAGGATTTTTTTTTTTAAATCTCTTCAATAATTTGATAGATTAATAGATCTGAATCTGTGGTTCCCATACATATGAAGTAAGGGCGTGATGGGGCGTATATAGACTCTACAGGAGAACGGACACTACAAGGTTAAAAAGGGGAGGAATCACCTCCCCCCTGCAGCTTATCAGCAGGCTAACAACAGCGGGGATAAAAGGCTTCAGCCCAGCCAGAAGAGGGTGGCTTCCAGAGAGCCACAATGAAGGGGCTCCAGAGGGTCAGACAGGAGGAAACTGCCTAGAGAAACCAATTCTCTGCAAGAAGATACCAGAGAAGATTGCCAGGCAAGATGTACGTGCAAGGCCCCAGAGTCGATTCAAACAAACAAGTCCCTGACTGCACCACCTAGTGTTCCTGGGCTGGGACCCCTGGGAGAAGACAGGCTTGTGTCCCCTAACACTCCTGCACAGACATTGATAGAGACTGCTAAGAATCCTGATCAGGGGCTGCAAAGGAATGTCAGACTTTGCCTTTGCGTTCCTACTTGAACTTTATTTCTAACCTGGTGAAGAAAGAAGGGAAGAAACCTGTGAAGGGGACAGTGCCAGAAAAGGGTTTAGGAGAGGCTCTGAGAGAAAGGCCCCAGGGTCTATTGAGCAAAGGTTCACTGATGGGGGCCAGCAGCACTTTGGATGAAGCCAGACTCCTTTCAATACCAAAATGGTAGAGAGACAAACTAAGTTCCTTCTAAGCTGCGTGGCCACGCAGCTGCCTATTAAGCCTAAGTAGGGGCTCAGGGCTGTGGCAGGGAGAGATGCCTGTCCCCTCAGGCAGACCTACCATGGCCAGGAGAGAGGTGCCCGACCCCAGTGTGGACCTGCCGTGGCCAGGGGAGAGGCACCCCTCCCCAGGCCCAACATAGACTTGCCCCGGACTTGCTGCGGCCAGGAGAGAGGAGCCCCTCCCTTGGCCCGGCCCAGGCCCACCAGAGCTTCCACAGCCAGGGAGAGGCGCCTCTCCCCCTGTCCAGAGCTTCTGCGATGAGAGAGAGCTGCAGGGATCCCCTATGCCCACCGCAGCCCCAGGGGCAGCCTGCACCCCCAAACCCCTCATCTCCAGCCCCACCTCAGAGCCCACACCTCAACCCTGTGCCCCAGTCCTGAGCCCCCCCACACTCCATGCCCCTCATTCCCACCCCCACACTCCTCCCCAGCCCCCCACATCCCAAACTCCTCATCCCCAGCCCCACCCCAGAGCCCCCTCCCACACCCCATGCCCTCATCCCCAGCCCCATCCCAGAGCCTGCACCCTCAGCCAGAGCCCTCATGCAGCTGGAGGACTGAAACTACAGACGAAGACTGAGATATAAATTTCACACCTGAATCAAATAAGGGAAGCTGAGGCCAGGACAACTGCACTTCCCCACCACACCACCAGGGGGTGTGACAGGGCCGAAGTTCTTCAATTGCAAAGAGAGTCCTCCAAAGCCCATTGAAGTCAGCAGCAGTATTTCAAATGAGTGCAATGTGCTTAGGCTCATCCTCCAAACTCTTGCCCCTCTGGGTTGATGGGCATAAGGCAAAGGTTCTTTTGGTCTGTCCAGCACCTTGAAATTCCCAAAAGAGTTGGAGACGAGGAAGCACGTCTCTGAGATAATGGTTGAATTCTCTAACTAGCACAGACTTAGGGTTTTATTTTAAAAACTTACATATTTTTCACGGTCAATACTTGCCACTCATAGAAAAATATAGTGGAATCAAGAACCAATAAAAATAATGAGTTCAGAACCACTATGGAATTCTATTGTGGAGGCAGAAACTCTGGTAGGAAATCTGGGTATAGAACTGACAGAGCTCAACTGGCAAAGTGAGTAGCTGCATGGAGAAGAAAATGAAACTGAAGTAGGAAGAACTCTTCTTAATAAGAATAGCAATTAAGCCTGTAAATGCAAGGGGAACCAAGTCTTTGATTTTTTAACCTAATACCAATTTTACTTAGACACTAACATTTTTTCATAAGCAGGCAGAGAGGTGTTAAAATACAGACGGAGACACATCAAAATAGTGTCTGGCAAACAAAGTTGCCAGATAGCTGAAACTTCCCAACACCAGGGCAATTTCTATTCTAAATCTGTATGTATAAATATCTACATGTACATGTGCACAACATTTCCCCCCTCCCTTTTCAAAAGTGAAGCGCCACTTTTAAATATTTCCACTTTACTCGCTCTGAATTGCCGGAGATCAAATGAGTCAATTAAGTGCTGTCTCTTTTTTGTTCCAGAGGCGAGATGAAGGTAATTTGCTGCACAATGCATCTGCTTCCTCATCAGCACAGTGAGCACCAGGTAATTAGGGGAGGAAAACAATATGGTCATATGGATAGGCCAGATTGCTTGTCACTTAGTTATTCTGTGGGCAGGTTCTGCTCTGGGGACAAGAAACAGATGAAGATTCTTAGTCTCCTTCCTTGTGGGCCTGGAAAAAAAAAGAATTTCAAGCACTCAGATGTTTACCTGCGTATTTTTAGCATTAATCCCAAAAGGATTCTCACTGACTCTCATTATAACTTATCATGTCCTTAATGAATATTCTAGTTTTTTGCTGTGCGATCAGTGTGGAAAAAACTAGGCTTGGGCAGAGATTTCTCTTTTAGCAGATCATCCTATGCCACCATGAGGTGTATTATACCATTTGCCCATTAAGTTAGCCCAAAAGACCATCAGAGAAGATACTGTGATAAGCCTGGGCATGCTGTATGCACTATAACCGATTCGTTAATTGGACAAATAAAATTATGCTAATAGGATTGTCACTAACTCTCTCTCATTATTGTAAAATTTAATGTGCATGGTCATGTATCAAATATCTTACAAAATGTACATTGAGTTTACTGTCTACTTCAGAAAGCATGAAAGTTAACAATCTTCTGAGTGCAACAGAAATGTTCTGATGTGTATTAAGAACATTTTTTAAAATAAACATGCTAAAATCATTTTAAAGTGCTCATTTAAAAAACAATGAATGGGGAAGGTTGAAAATGGAAACATTGAGTCCAAAGAGAACATGTTTAAGGCATAAGAAGAATATATAAGGTCTATTTAAAAAAACTACTATTTCTACCGTCTTTACATTCATTGACACTGAAAATTCTTCATTATTCTTCTCTATTTTTACTTTTAATAGATTAAATTAGCCACGTGATTTCATTTCTTTTGGCCTCTAATTTTGCAGCATTGCAGAATTATATAGCTGGATTCAAAGACTTTGGGGGAAGGGCTCTTCAATTGAAAGCTCCTAATGAGTAACATATCATGTAACATTTGCTTTTAGGATTACCAGTAAACTACCACTTAGTACAGCATGTACGTGGGAAAACCAACTTAACAAAAACAAGCTTGGGATAAAGTAATTGGCTCAATCATCTGCAATACTGTACACTGCATGTTACTATATTAGGAGAAGAGCAGAAGAAGTGCATCTAGTCACTGGCCTGCAAGCCGTTCTACACAACGCTTACTACATCCAACCTGTATTTGCAACTTCAGAATGCAACAGTATAAGGTAAGGAGAACAAGTAGCTCACATCCAACGATGGATGAAATGCACCTAATAAGGAACTTCCATGTATAATTGCTGGGCATCACGAGACCAGTGACTGAATCGAGAGGAGGTGGACAATGGAAATACAGCACTGCCCTTTGGTAGAAAACATTCCCTGGCAATTCCTTGGTTATGCTTTCACGCTGTTTATTTGGGAGCCAATGATTTGCAGCCATAATGTAAATATATCAGAGCACATTTATAATTCCAGTGTAGGCAAGGCATTTTGCATCCATGGATGGTGGCCTTTGGAATCTGCTAGATGTTTCCTTGCTCCCTGAAGCACTAGTAAAATATGTATTATTTTCCAAGTCTGCTTGGAGTTCAATACTTCTTCAGTCTTTCTGCACCTCCTGTGAACCCCCATCCCTTGCACAATGTTTTTTTTAATCATCAAGTTGACTAAGTCAAGCTTTCTGAGAAAGGGGAAACACTCACCACAAGAGGAGCAATTCTACTAGAAGGTTGGGGATTATTCCAGGTCTTTCTAGGCCTTCCAAGAGCTGAGTTCCTTTTAGGGAACTGCACAGAAGAACTCCTCAGTGGGTCAACCAAGAGAATTCCCTCCTGGGCAGGAAGGAAGCAGAACCACACTATGCAAACTCGCCTTCTCAGCTACTCCATTTTCAACTGTTGCAGCGTTTGCAGTACCTTATCTTGAGAACATACTCTACTTTCTGCTGTCAGGAAGCAAATCCCTAAATAAGTTGTGCTTTAAGGGACTCTCATACCACAGCTAAAAGATATTCACAATCTTTAATGCTCCCTCTGAGACAGTGCCGACCTATCAGTCTGGACTGGCAGTCTAATAAAGGTACAGAATATTTCTTCCACCCACAATTGTCAAACACCAAGGAAGTTCATTTCTCTAGCTAAGACCCAATTTTTCAACCCCTGTAATATAAAAATCAGTGCACATTTTTAATTACGGGTTGCCTATGCACAAATTCGCAGCAGTTAACTTAATCTTAAATGGTAAAATTTAAGGGAACACTTATTTCAGTTTAGTTTAATCCCGTTCCTAATCATTGTAAACAAAACCAAAGAAACTAGTTTAACTTGGGGGGGCAGAGGAAGAAGTTGTCCATGCAGCTTTTCATACCAGTTTAACTAAACAGGCTTAAAATCATGGCTTTACTTAAAACATAGCAAGTGTGTGTGTGTGTGTGTGTGTGTGTGTGTGTGTGTGTGTGTGTGTGTGTGTGTGTGTGTGTGTGTGTGTCAGTCAACAAGCTCTAAGGAGAAACTTTCCAAATGCATCAGTTTTGAAAGTCAATAGGATTTCAGCTCCTAAGTTATGTTCGAAAAGGAGATGTGGACTCGTAAATCACTTCGTATGTCTACACTGCAGCTGGGAGCATGCCTCTCAACCAGGATAGTGCACAGAGCTAGTGTGTCTGGCCAACAGTAGCAGCGTGGATGCTGAAGCATGAGCTAACCACCCTAGTAAAGGGACAGGTGAGTTTGTACTCGGATGGCTAGTCCATACTTCAGCATCCATGCAGCTATTCTTACTGCACTTGCTCAAGCAGAGCTAGTTCATGTCTGCCTGCCCAGGCTTGGAGGCTGGCCCCTGCACGCAGTGTAGGTACATCACCATGACATCCTCTTCAAAACTTGACCCCTAACGCTTTTTCATATCACAACATCTCTACCTCGATAGAACGCTGTCCTCGGGAGCCAAAAAAATCTTACCGCATTACAGGTGAAACCACGTTATATCAACCTTGCTTTGATCTGCTGAAGCACGCAGCCCTGCCCCCCTGGAGCACCGCTTTACCATGTTATATCTGAATTCATGTTATATCGGGTTGCATTATATCAGGGTAGAGGTGCACTATGTTTATAATGTTTCCACAGTGGTGGTATTTTTCTTCCTAACCATTTCAAGTTGCAACACTCTTCAAAAGCTAACCAACCACTTACCCTCAAAAGATGAATTATCTTCAATGGTGTATTTTGGTCATTTATGTTTTGATTGATAGGGGTCAATATCTGAAACCAGCTACAACTAAGAGTACTAGTATTGGCAAAAATAAAAACAACAACGTTTTTTAAGTAGCAGTATTAAACAGTTTAATATTTTATACAATAAACAAAAAAATGTCCCAAATAAATGTGACAGAAGTTTATCACACCAAAATACAATAAACTGAGAGAACAATAATTCAGCTTCTTAAAGTCATTTATATTAGTCTTTATATTAGCCTGTAAACTTTATATTAGTCAATTAAACTTGTCCAAATAGCATAATCAAATTTAGCAAACTAAGCAGTAAATGTGGGTGGCTGAAATTGGCAAGAGAAGTTATTTGCCTCATTAAATAAATTACCACTATAAAAATCTGTCCTTTCTAAGAACAAGATAAGCACTTCATGGAATGACAATGCATTATGTGCATATGGAATTTGGAAGACATGATGGTTTGATGTGGTATAAATATCTTACCAGCCTGAGTTTAGGATGTCTGCATTACTTGTGCATTCCAAGAAAACCTTTATACCATTCTGCACCATCATGTAGTTACAAACACTGCATGCGTTGCAGAAAAGCTATTTTAGGAAAGGTTTAGAGAGCTTAAAAGTTGTGCTGGGACTATTTATTTCTATCCCTCTGCCTACAAAACCTTCATTACAATGAGTTCCACTGCACACAAGAAACCATAAAAGCCTTTAAAATAACCTAAACTACCGAAGTGGGAGCACAGGGGAATCTTGTGCTAAAAGCAGAAGGAGGTCTACCCCTTCTTCTCCCTGACTTGAGGGAAACTTGCTCCTCCTGAGTGGAAGCTGTAGGAGAAGTGGGCATGCAGCTGAAGAGTCTCTTCAGCAAAACTGATTTAGGGGTGATAGTGGGTAGGAAGTTAGATAGGAGTTTGCCATGCAAGATCATTATTAGTTATTTCATGTTTTGGATCTACATTGAGTGGTGTCTCTTTTTTTAAATGTCTCAGTGTTTAATCATCAGTCAAAAAAATACAACCCAAATGCAGAGGAATATGGATAATATTTTCAGATACAGTACAATATAGGCTTCTGAAAGGAAGTTCAACTTGGAACTTACACAACCAACCAATGTCACTTCAAGCTTGCCAACAGTATGTTTTTAAGGGACACTCTGGAGTTGGCAGATAGTTCAGTAAAGAAATGGCTGTTCAGGAACTTCAGCTGGGTTGAGTGTAGTGTGTTACCAACATTGGCGCTGTATACTAAGTCAATTAGGGAGACCTAGAGCCAGATGGCTGGAAACTAGCAAAACGATGCAGTACGTTCTGTTTATCAGTCAGGATTATTATTCAGGCAATAATTGCTGCTAGCCGATTATTTACGACAGTTAATGTTAAAATGATGTGAAAGAAAATTTTTAGAAGTTATAAATACTTGATTTTTCAATATGATGTGCCCTTAAATTACTAAAACAGAACAAAGGCAAAAGTACTGAAAGAATGCATCAGATTTTATCAGAGGCACATATTGCACATGAACGATCACTAAGGAATCTTTATTTGTTGGCTGTAGATACCATGGAGGACATCCAATATGGAAATAGCTATAGCATTAAGGACCCAATCCTGTGAGGTGCCGACTGCCTCTTGCAGAGGTGAGCATCCAGACTTCCTGTTGATTTCAAAGTGAGCTGAGCCCGTTGAACGTCTTTCAGGATTGGACTCTAAAAGAATATACAGCATCTCAAGCCACCACTCCTGTGTCTTCTTCCCTTTATCACCTCCAAGTTTTTTGTTATTCATTCATTACTATCCCCAGCAAGATGGTTGGAACATTAAGATGATCAGCATTCCAACAGATAAGATATTCATTCTCCCACTCTCGGGAAAAAAGAGAAATCAGACCCCTTTAAACGGTCTCCATCTGTACACCACATATCAGTAGCCACCACTGAAAAATTAAGCCCCATTTCTAGCCCCGGAAAGTACAACTTCAGACAACAGCAGCAGGAGTGAATGAGCAGATTTTAAGTGCCATGATGGGATATAAAGCAAAGACACTCTCTCATGCAGGGGTCTACATAGGAGACAAAAAGGCTGGTGGGAAATGTCATATCCGGTGCTATGCTACTAAGAAAAAGAGAAACTACACTGGGTTAAGAATAATTACATCGAATAGCAGGTCTTGCTCCTTTAATATCACTAGAATTAAAATTATACAAAAATAATGAACAATCTACTGTTCTTTAGAGCAGTGTGATTCCGAGATCTTGTCAACTAATGGCAGGCAACAATCATGACAATATTTTAGTAACTTGAACCCAGGTCTCCTTGGTATTGTAGATACCGACTAAAAACAAACATTCACAGCAATTATCTAAAGGTCTAGCTATATCCCACATTACATAGGAAGGAGTTGCTTTTAGCTTCCCTACTATATCTGAAAATGTGACATAGAATAAACATTTGAAATCAGTTCTATTCTGAATACATCTCCATCACCTTGGAAACAAGTTGTTCTAATGCAGTGATTTTCAACTTGTAGTCCGCAGAGTATTTTTAAGATTTCCAAATCTCCATTTGAAATTTTTTAAGGGTTTGCAAATGAAAAAAGGTTGAAACTGCTGCTCTAACACATTATTATATTTGTGGTTGTGAAGCTATTTTTCCCCACTTTGAACTTTAGCGTCCAAAAAGTGGAGACCTGCATGTACTCTTCTAAGCTTAATTCCTAGCTTAGATCAGATAGCACTGCCACCAGCCAAAATATAGTGTTTGGCACACTTTCTGTTCCCCCAAAACCTTCCCTGGGGAACCCAAGACCCAAACCCCTTGGGTCTTAAAACAAGGAGAAATAAACCATCCCCCCTCCTTTCCCCCTCCCAAACTTTCCCCTCCCTGGGTTACCCTGAGAGGCTACACTGATCCAAACTCCTTGGATCTTAAAACAGAGAGGAATTAACCTTTCCCGCCTTTTTTCCCCCCGCCAATCCCTGGTGAGTTCAGACCCAATTCCCTTGGGTCTTAAACAAGGGAAAAATCAATCAGGTTCTTAAAAAAGAAAGCTTTTAATTAAAGAAAGAAAAAAGTAAAAATTATCTTTGTAAAATCAGGATGGAAAATGTTTTACAGGGTATTCAGATTTATATAGCCTAGAGGACTTCCCCACTCCCCTAGCCTGAGATTCAAGTTACAGCAAACAGAGGTAAAAATCCTTCCAGCAAAATACACATTCACAAGTTAAGAAAACAAACATAAGACTAATCCGCCTTTTCTAGCTAGTACTTACTATTTTGAACATGAGAGACTGTTTCAGAAAGATTGGAGAAACCTGGGGTGCACGTCTGGTCCCTCTTAGCGCCAAGAGCGAACAACGAACAAAACAAACAGCACAAACAAAGACTTCCCTCCACCAAGATTTGAAAGTATCTTGTCCCCTGATTGGTCCTCTGGTCAAGTGTCAGCCAGGTTTACTGAGCTTCTTAACCCTTTACAGGTAAAAGAGACATTAACCCTTAACTATCTGTTTATGACAGTGGTGCTTTAAGGTAACAAACATTTAATGTATGTTTGGCAAGTGCTTCGTATATATAGTCTAGATTATCATTGAAATACACCAATTATACTTAAAGGTTTCACATTGTGAATTTAAGTCTCCACCACAAAGGCTTTGGTTGTCTTCCAAACATGATAAAATGTCACATTTTAAAACATGGCTTACTAACATAACTCTGATAGGATACAATGCCTTCATACAAGCAAAAGACACTATTAGAAAGCAAGGGCCAATATATGGGCAATATTTTTCCAACTATCAGAAATAGTTTGGGAAATTCCCCACAGATTAATAATGTGTTCTGACTGCATCTTTTACTTGTTATTGGCTGACACTCGGAGTCAAGAAGGCAGCTCTATTAAGAAAATCATGTACTTAATTCATACTGATATTAATGTAGGGTGACCAGATAGCAACTGTGAAAAAACAGGAAAGGAGGTGCGGGGTAATAGGCACCTATTAAGAAAAAGTCCCAAAAAACTGGACATCTGGTCACTCTATATTAATGGGGCTTCAGCACACAATTAAAGTTAAGCATGTGCTGAAATATTTTCCTGAATCAATGTCTTAGTTGATTCCACTTTTCTTTTAAATCTTTACTGCCTTAGTCACAAGATGATTCAGGGTTCATATATCTACCATTGATGTATGTACCATTAAAGTTATGATCACCATGACACCATGTGTTATACAGACAGCAAATTACAAATCAGCATTCTACTAAATCATGTATTTTTGTAGCACACCCATTAACAGTACTTTTCTTGACTAAATGTGTAATTTTTCTCTACAAGAAGCATGGCTTTTTAAGCAGTAATTACTTGGTATTTTAGTTAACTGGTTGCCTTTTTTCCAACTTTGACTAACTTATTCCTTAGGGTTTTTTAAGCCTTCTGCAAAATACATGTTATTAATATGCTTATATAAAAGAAAATGTTATGATGGGTAAAGTATCAGATGCTATTAAGAAAGTACTCAATGGAAAATGCATTTTTGTTGAACCAGTCAATATTTCCCATTATAAACTGAATGGAATGTTAAACGATGATGCTTATAATAGCAGCAATAATCTTGGAACAAGACATTTTCTTCATATAATAACCAGCTGGTGTTTACGGCCCTTGGCTACACTTTGGGCCATCAACTCCTTCCAGAGAGTCATTAATCCCCAGGAAACGCCCTGAACCTATTATTACTTAATTCATTTGCTGCATAGTCTGTGTAGATGTAACACAATACAGAGGAGTTTACTTATGAGCAACAAAACTTTAAACCCTAAAGATTTCAGATACCCTGCTAAAATCCGATTAAGAGGGAAGTTTAATACAATAAATAAATAAATTCAAGTTATTCTAGGCCTGCTCCAGCTACTTAAATCAATGGAACAATGCCTTTTGATTTAGGTGGGCGCTAGATTAGCCACGGACTCTTTCAACATTATGCCATGTATATTATCAACCGGTATACTCCTCCATGGAAATATCAAGGCTATAGCCAAGTTATTTTGGAAATCGCCTCCTTCCTGTCCCATACAAAATTCCTATCTTGTTATTTTTGCCACTCTCCCAAGCTGTGCAATTGCCTGACATCCTCCAGCCAATGGGAATCAGAGATTACATTTGGCTTTCCGGCTCCTGAAAGCAAGCAGAATCTTATCCTTGCACCAGCAGAAACTGGATTCCAGGCAAAATTCTGGAGTTTTGCCTAGGTAAAGATCAAATTAACCTAAGTACTGGCTTCGGGATTTGGCCCTCCCAGTACCTGAAGTATCATAGCTTCCCCCACACACTCTTTCCTGAAGGAATGGAGTCCATTGAGAGAGAGAGCATCCTTCAAGCACTCTAGGGTGACAAAGAATCTCAGCGTGCCCCATTTGGAGGAAGATCTTAAGCTCTTGAGATGAGATTTTTCAGTAGCGTTCAGCTTTGACCTAACTCCCACTGGAGCTGATCATAGAATGCCCATGAACTCCACTGGTAGCTGAGTTAGGCCAATGCTGCGTGCCTTTGAAACTTCTACCCTCAAGACATTAACAATGTTTAACATCATCCCCCAGGGCTTATGCAGCAAGGTATGCAGGATTAAGGTGTCTACAAGCCACATAGAGTCTGAACACAGTGAATAATAAAAGATTGAAATGACAGTCTCCAGTGAAGGAATCCTATTGGGAAATGTGGGGGTAAGGGATGGATACCTCTTTTAGTGAGGACTTGGGGTGAAATCCTGGATCCACTGAAGTCAACGGCAAAGCCACCATTGAACTTCAACGGGGCCAGTATTTCAGCTATGATACGTAAAAGATGAGATTTGGTGGTGGTTCAGTCAATCAAGAACGGGTGAACTGAAGGATAGTCTGGGGACAGTAATGAGGTAGATTATACACTTCAATTAGGTGAGTTATTTTATACTTCACTATAGTGCTGTGTAGTTGGGTGCTGTTAAAGTATTAAAAATTTTGCTTCAGTAAGGAATACCTAAGAAATACGATGTAATATCTACTTGCAAGAACAACTGTGAAGATCTTAATAGCGGTTACTGTATGTGGATCATATTGCCAATGCTGAAGTACAGCATGTAGAAATAATGCAGCAGGCTTGCCCACTGTCATCATTTTATCATGAGTTTTATGATATTGGATGTTTTTGACTCCTGGAGTCATGTGATTACATGAGAAGCTCAACTTCAACTATTTAAAAATTAAATTTTTAATCCTGATGATTGCAGAGAAAAGCTTGAAAATATGAACCCTAAAGGTTCAGAAAACCAGAAGGCAAACATAAAGAACGGAACGTTTGTTATATTTTTAATCTCATGACTTTTGTGGCCAGACTCATAATTTTTAAATGCTTGGGTTGGAAACAGAGCTTTAGTCTCAGCCAGTTTGTTGGCGGGAAGGCAGCAAGACAGGCACAGAGTTAAGGTTGTCTGAAGGCCTGTCTACACGGTGCGGCAATGCGCTCCCTAAGGGGTGTGACTTGTAAAGCACTTTAACAGTCCTGTGTAGACCCTACTGGTATGCTCCAACAGGTACCTAGTTCTCATAATGTGAATTAGGTACTTTGTAGAGTGGACCAGTAGAGTCTACACAGGGCAGTTAAAGAGCAACACATTAGTGAGCTTGACAAATCCAACCCCTCTAGACCATTTTGCTGCACGATGCAGACAAGCCTTGAGACCCAATAATTCTATTTTGCCACCCTTAACAGTTTGTGGTTTAAATTTCACTTTAACTGAAAATCAGCTGGCTTTCCAGTATTTGTGCAGAGTGTGTTTGGATTTGTTGTTGTGGTTTTCACTTTGGCATTCTTTTGCAGGTTTTTGTTTTGTTCCCCTCACGTTATGCATATGGATTTACAACCTTAACTCCAGCATCAGGAAGTTATTCCCTGGGAATGTTTCATGTGTGCATGATGAGGGTAGGATGGTGTTTTGAACTGCTGCACCCATAACTGAAGTTGTAAATAGAAATGAACTGAATACAAGGGTGATTTTTAACAATTCCTTTTACAGAGTTGGACAAGATTGGTAACTAGCTGGTGAGCAGCGATGTTAACAATTCCCACTAACTTCAATTGGAGCTGCAAGCAATCAGCACTTCTGAAAACCTGGCCCACGGTTCCCAAGGAATTAGTCTATTGCTTTCCTCCTCTGAAGAAGAACATTGTTTCATTACAAAACTTCCAGGACATCATTTGAAACCCCTGGGCCACAACAAACCAACCAAAGCTTATATTGCCCAACAAAGCACTGCTCAAAAATGCAGGAGATTTTTTTATTTGCAGTACATTGCATCAATTACCAGTTGTTCACTCCATCATCAGAGATTCTGAGGGGGATGAACTTGGAAGGATTGCACAGGAAACAAAATTTTAAAACGGTGACAACATTCACAACATGCTCTGTCTTCATGCACAGTCAGTGAGGGGGTCATTTAAAGTGCAGCTTCCAAAAAACAAAACAGAAAATAAGGAGACAGCGAGTGTCTTAACATTGTTCCAGATCATCTGAACTTGAAACCCTTTTGTCTATATTGTTTTATGATTAAAAAGGTACCTTCATGATGGCAATGATGTTCTATCTGCTTTCTTTCCCTTCCACTCTCATACATATCCATTAGTAGGGCCCTGAGCCAGCGACGCCCATCAGCACAGGGCCAATGGGGTTATTTACCTGTGCGCTTTAAGTTGAAGGCCCAGATTTTTGAAAGGTATTTAGCTGTTGCTGCGCTCAGCACTGCAATGATTTAGGCACCTAAATGTTTTCAAAAGGTATTAAGGCACTGAGAAGCCAACTTCCCGCTGAAAGGCTCCTAAGTGCCTCCCTTCTGAAGAGGAGGCTTAGTGTTGCAACACTGAGTGCAGCCGGGCCTCAACAGCTTTAAAAATCTGGGCCAAAGTGCTTTGCTAGACTGGGGCATGAGAAGAGCTATAGCTGCGCTAAGACAAGTCATGGGACTAATTTTTCTTCCTGCATTATTGATGAAGAGTGACTTGCATTTCCCACCTTGACTAATTTACCATTATATCTACGCTTATTAAACCCTAAAACCTTCACTGAACACACTACAGAATGAAGCAAAATAAAACAAATGAAAACCCCTTTCAATCATTAAAGGCTCCCTAAAGTATTTTCAAAATGCTCCTCCTGCCTAAGCAGTTCAGCTTTTCCAGTCCCTCTTTTGCTTTCTTCGTACCCCATTGCGTCCTTTTGCCACCTTAAGAGCAGCCGTTCCACACTGATTAGAGTCAATTACGATTAACTGGGGGGAGGGATAGCTCAGGGGTTTGAGCATTGGCCTACTAAACCCAGGGTTGTGAGTTCAATCCTTGAGGGGGCCATTAAGGGAACTGGGGTAAAAATCTGGGGATTGGTCCTGCTTGGAGCAGGGGGTTGGACTAGATGACCTCCTGAGGTCCCTTCCAACACTAATAGTCTATGATTCTATGATATACTTTCATTATCAGAGTCACCCAAAGTGAAGATCGGCTTTGTATATTTCAAGACAATGCACTAATAGTTAGATCCCAGTGGAGGCCCAGCTCATCACTGGATAATTCATCAGGAAGTGTTTTTCTACCTCTTTTTCCTCCACATGAGGACAACGGGAAAGCATGTTCCAATAGTGGTTGAGTGGAAACAATGGATGGAAGTCAAAGAGATCTGCAGAAAGGAATGACCCCAATCCAAAGAGGAAGATATTCTCAAAAAAAGAGACAACAATGTATCATAATTTAAATATTAATGTAATTGGAGAAAGGAGATGGTTTTAATTATAGGAGTATTATTTTCATATTATCATCTTGTCTCTTATTAGCTGACATTAAACAGAAGAGGAGAAAACAAGTTGAAAATTGAAAACATCATAAATCAGTCTCTATGGTATATTTGTGCTATATGGCTAAAAGACATGAATAAAACATTTGTCCATTTGGGAAGTAAAATAAAGAACTAACTGGACCAAAGTTCTCTTTGGTGTGGGATTTTGTAATATTTAAATCCATCAAGGTGTAAATAAATACAATGTTAGTTGACTGCAGGCTGCAGAAATGGAGTGTCTTTCACACCTCATGTATTTTCCTCTGTGATATGGCAGCCTCTGTGCTACAACCTGCCAATTTGGCATTTTAAAACTATTTATTAATGATCGTGCCGGTAGAATGATGGCTCATGCCTCAGGTAAATTATCTAGCAGCATCTTGCTGTTCCATTTTCAATCTCTCATCATATGGCTTTTTGTTTTTGATTTGTTTTTATGGGTTTTTGTAATAAGGATTCACCCAAGCAGTTGAGCTCTCTCTCCTCCCTCCAGGCTGGCTACCTAGCTGCCCTAATAGCAGCCTAATTAAAAGAAAAACCACTCCAGATAATTGGCAGGCTCTGCTAATTGAAAACTGGGTAGATAATCAATTGGCCTGGGGAAATGCCCCACTCATATGCAGTAATATGGACTACCATCTGTCTGTTAAATTAGCCATGGTGAAATATTAACATATAAATGACTGACAAAAAGACTGTTTTTTAAGGAGCTCCCTTAATGCTGAGTATATTTCCTCCCTCGGTGAATCTTTCTTGCTGACAGGAGACAATGTCTGTTACAGGGCATTGGCTAGAACATCACAAGATTAGAAAGTTACAATATGTACCTCTGCCAGGGTCAGCTCCTTGGAGGTTAGACTGTAGGTTCTAGCTGAAGTTTCACCACTGCTGTAGGAATATAGCTTTCCCTCCAGAAAGCAAAACTTATAGCCTGACAGTGAATAATGGAATCCCACCGCCTGTGATTTCTTTTTAATTTACCATGATTAACTAAACTTGTGACAATTAAAGTACTGTCAGCTCAGGCAAGCGAAGCATTGCACGTATCCACAGGATGCTTATCTAATAGGAACAGCACAGGTGACAGAAATATGACCATTGTGACTGGAAGGCAAAACAAGAATCCCAGCCCTGGAGCAAAAGAACATCTTCCATCAGGTGAGAGGTATTGTGTACACCATGGCAGCCCAGGTCCTAGTCTTTCCTTGAAGGATGCATTCAATCAAGCCTCATTGATTCTAACTGTACAAACCTATGATACCACCTTTACGATTCAAAGGACTAGCAGCCAAACTACAGCCACTCTACTACCGACACAAACTGAGCTTGAACTCATCAGTCCCCGAGGCAAGGGTTCCATCAAAATATCTAGATCCTCGACCAGTGGAAAAAAGATCAACAGAATTTCTGGCTGCATAACCTGTAAAAACAACATGAAGTCACTGAGCTCCCATTGTGGCTATACACCTTAGCTGGCTTGCCACACAATCCCTGAAAGGCAAAAATAGGTAGAGCTCGTCATGGTACTGCATCAAGCATGACTTATCTGCATCAGATGAGAGAGAAGATCACATGCAAATGTGCTTGCACTTCTCATGCTCTCATCTCCCTTTCTCTGCAGGACCTGGCCATCTTCTCCTTGCACCACACGCCAACTCCTGCTGGGACCCATGCACCCAAAATGAGTGCTTATAGCCTTGGAACTGGTGGAACTTCACTAAAGCTTTAACCCAGCAGTGATGAGAGGACTGAGTCCCCGTATTAACCTGGAAGGGGTCAGTGGTATCCCACTATTGCGGAATGGTGTGGGGAAGGGAGTCTCTCTCCTGTCAAGAGTTCTGTTGACAGCAGGGAGAGAGTTCCCCAATTTGTTGGTTCTCAACCTTCTCCGTACCAAGATCACCTACTGGTAGCTTCCTCTGAGATCCCCAACCAGGGAGCATCTTTCCATTGAGTAGCATGGGGAAGGCAGGATGTCTCGACTCCCTGATTATCAGTGATTAATTATTTCTGTTACAGTAGCACCTTAAAGCCCCTGCAACCAACATCAGGGCATTGTACAGACACATAGAAAGAGACAGTCCCTGCCCTGAAGAGCTTACACTGTAAATCAACAAGACAAATGGTGAGAGGGAAACAGAGGCTCTGGGAGGTGAAGTGAATTGTCCAAGGTCACACATTAGGTGAATGGCAGGGCTGGGAACAGAGCCTGAGAACCCAGACTCCAGTCAAGTGCCTGGTAAGGAACTCTCCTTCTCTCAGATTAATCACTACTCTTTTAGATGTGACGAGGCAGTATTCTCTGCGGCTGCATTCTAGTTGAGAAAGAGAGAGATAGAGAGCGTGCAAGTGTGAAACATACCAGGAATCAAGCCTTCTTTTCTCTTTGAACCCACATGCACGGAATGTAAGGCATGCAACAGCCAGTTACAGTTAAAACAAGACTGCAACTCAAGCAAGGCATCTAATTTGCCTAATTAAAACTGTAATGACAGTTGTAAAACAAAAACAACATTAGATTTGCCATTTACAGGTTCCCATAAGCACCAGAAAAATGACTTTGGGGAAGTGTGTTATTTACATAGCCGGTGTTATATAATAATAGTCATAAAATCTACAGGTCGATTTATTTATTTCTATTGCAGCTTTCCAGCTGAATAATAATCTATAGAGGCTTTTGTCTAAGGGCAAGTCTACACTACTGTAGACGGAGGTTATGTCAGTGGGACAGCGTCTCCCGCCGCCATCACATGGTGGAGCCAGCGCTTTAAGTCGATGTAACTTACATACCACTGAGCAATGTAAGTTACGTTGACTTAAGCGGTAGTGTAGACCAGCCCTCTGTAACTGAAGTGCCCAAATCAGTACTTCTGCATAATATCCGAAGAATATTGACATCACTGCATTTCCCTCCAGTCCAGAGATGTGATGTAGTAAAAACAGACATCTGAATTCTCCAGGGCAAAGTAAGCATATACCTCATGGGGGAGAGGGTTGGACAGTAGCAAGAGATACCTCTAGCTGGCTGGACCGGCCTATTATCCAACCTAGTGAATTGCAAGAGGCCCAACTCTGCCTCCATCCTGGCTCACATTGAGAAGTTCACTGTGCCAATCTGGTGGGACTACTTGCTGAGCAAGGTACTCAGGTTGGTATGAGCTTAAGTGGCAGGATCAAGACCAACAGTTGTAGTACTGGGTGGCAGTTAGGAAAACTGCACATGGACCTACCACAGCCAGCACCAAGGGACCTCCACATCACCTGCTCAGATGTAAAACCACAGGACAGTCTGAGAATTCAGTAACAGATACATGCTGCATTCACTCGTTAAACTGTCAGTCACAGGTGAGACAGGGGAAAAACTCCAGTATGATGATGCTAACTAGTGTGCTGACACAGTCCTTAGATTAGCCAACCAGCCACATCATCTATAGATCCCAAACTGTTGTCTAATGGAGCACAGTAGGAACAAGCACATATTTTCAGCTACATACCCTATGTCATCACATCCCAGGGGGCTATCACCATAGCTCTGCAATGATGGAAATAGGACATAACTAATATCTTATGGCAAAGCCACATGTGGGGAACAAATATAAGGAAGTACTTCTTCACACAATGCACAGTCCACCTGTGGAACTCATTGCCAGCAGATGTTGTGAAGACCAAAAGAATTACTAGGTTCAAGGAAGGATTAGATATGTACCTGGAGGGTAGGTCCATCACTGGCTATTAACCAAACTGGTCAGGGATTCAGCCTCATGCTCCGGGTGTCCCTAAACCTGAGGCTACCAGAAGCTTGGACTGGATGTGCTGATTAGGCCTCAACTGGAATATTGTGTCCAGTTCTGGGTGCCACATTTCAGGAAATATGTGGACAATTTGGAGAAAGTCCAGAGAAGAGCAACAAAAATATTTAAAGGTCTAGAAAACATGATCGATGAAGGAAGGTTGGAAAAAAATGGTGTTTGTTTAGTCTGGAAAAGAGAAGATGGAGGGGACATAACAGTTTTCAAGTACATAAAAAGGTTGTTACAAGGAGCAGGGAGAAAAATTGTTCTTAACTTCTGAGAATAGGACAAGAAGCAATAGACTTAAATTGCAGCAAGGGAGGTTTAGGTTGGCCATTAGGAAAAACTTCCTGTCTGGCTGGTTAAGCTTTAGAATGAATTGCCTAGGAAGGCTTTGGAATCTCCAACATAGGAGATTTTAAGAGCAGGTCAGACAAACACCTGTCAGGGACGATCTAGAAAATATTTGGTCTTGCCATGGAGTGCAGGGGACTGCACTGGATGACCTCTTGAGGTCCCTTCCAGTCCTATGATTCTATGACAGGGGATGGATCACTTGCTAAATTACCCTTTCTCCTCATTCCTTCTGAAGCATCTAGCACCAGCTACTGTCAGAAGACTGGATACTGGGCTAGATGGACCACTGGTCTGATCCAGTGTGGCTATTCTTATGTGACACATCACGTGTGCACAGGACAAGCATCCCTGAATCACATGAAAGATGTATAATCAAATCACCTAGAACCACAAAATGGAACCTGCACCACAGTTAACAAGCCACAGCAACCTTGAACAACCCAGCACTGTATACGAAACCTCAGTCAACACCTTAGGAATACACTAGGAGGTCCACAACGACTATCAACTATATGGACATGCCCAGGGCCGGCACTAAGTTTTGCTGCCCCAAGTGAAAAAAAAAGAGCGCCGCCCCACCATAACATCCCCCCGAGCACCGTGCTACCCTGCCCAAATCCCCGCCCCCACGAGCGCTGCGTCACGCCACCCAAGTCCCCGCCCCCAAGCGCCGCCCTGCCCCAAGGTGCCGCCCCAAGCACGTGCTTGGTTGGCTGGTGCCTAGAGCCGGCCCTGGACATGCCGGTGTTATGCTCTCACAGGAAGGCAGCCCTGGCACACTGCTTGCAGCGGCCATTGGCCCTGAGGGTAGGAGAATGCATGGGATATTTCACTGTGGCACATGTTCTTTCTATTGTTAAGATGGGGACTCTCACCAAGGCCTGCCACTGCACAGTGCATATTTCTCCACTCGGAGCCTGGAGTAGCTTTCTTGCACACACCTTACGTGCTGATCCCAGGACTTCTGCAGCAAGCTAAGCAGTGTCTGATGAACGCTCCTGTTGCTTCCTGCAACGATATAAGCTAAGGCCAACATGCAAGGGCTGCACGGTCTGAGCAGTTCTGCGAACCTGTAACAAATTCTTTGCAGATTATAGTAACTCAGAACCGAAAGGATGCAACCGTACGCGCCATTACTGCACAACCACGTAACCAACTTGGTCTACAAGAGCTGTTAAAATGCAAGAGGTTAACGTATGAAAAGAAAGCCCGACCATTGCTATTCATATACAGAGGTTACCTTGAGATATCAGCCAACAGGTCTTTTTTGGCAACTGCTTTACTCTTCAGACAGGCACTTCTAATACAAAGGCAACGATAGCTATGGAAGCAGAAAAATCTAGGAGACAACACACATTACAGCATCTATGTTTAAGCTATTGTGTAATAGTATTGCATGTACAAATAGATACAAAAAATGTGAGACCTTTAGATACCAAAACACATTCTGTCCAATACTAGAGTCCAATTCTCTGCACTTAGAACCCAATCTATCTAACAGAGGTGCCAGGAAAAAAAAGAAGATTCTCATTGAGTAACAGGAGTTCCCTCTTACAGATATCACACAACAAATACAATAGTGGATTTCCAATTAATAGTAAAAATATTTATAAAATATAGGATCACATGTAAATCATTTATTAGGGCATATGACAGCAATAAGCATTGTAGGCAACCATCTCTCCTCTTCAGATGTTCCCTATCTTTGCATCAATCGTTTTGTCCATATTATATAAAAAAAACTATGATCCTTTGATCCTTTGTTATGCTTCAGAGACAGCGAGAGACACTAATATTAAAATCTAACATACTTAGAATTAAATCTGAAAAACTCTGTCCATTTTAATTATCTTACCAAGGTCACAATCACAGTCTCAAATGTTCACTTCTTGCAAGAGTTCTATTTTTATTTTAGCTTAAGCATCAGAATAAGTAACAGGCGAAAGTTTGAAAAGAGTATATACAAAGTTCCTGAGGCTAGAACTCATATGTGACTCACCAAGTTAATTAACAGCTATGTCGACCCCATCAAGAGTCCAAATGCATTTCTGTGATTGAAACTGGAAGCTTTTCCAGATCTTGCACAGTGTCAGTTCAAACACACACACACACACACACACACACACACACACACACACACACACACACAGGTGGCAGCTTG
The DNA here is from genome assembly GCF_025201925.1 of Gopherus flavomarginatus. Lineage (NCBI taxonomy): Eukaryota > Metazoa > Chordata > Testudines > Testudinidae > Gopherus > Gopherus flavomarginatus. Next base: position 15,277,162 of record NC_066626.1, on the reverse strand, counting down.
GAGAAATGTAATTTATCATAATAGGGTGCTTTTATATTATGCCATAAGTAAACATGAGCAAATAAAAAATATTTTTGGTGTGATGTCTTGATATGTCTCCCTTAGATGTTTTCAGGGTGTCATCTATAATAAATGAAGCATTTACTGGGTACAGATGACACCTTAAACAAATCAGTGCAAGTCCCTAAAGGAAACAAGCAGCAGCATATTCTGCAGTATTTCATCATTTTGGAGCTGGTAGAACAAAACTGACAAGTACACAAGATAAATACTTTGTTCTGTCATGCAGTGTCACGTTGGGGAAAATATGAAGTGTTGTCTGACCTTTGGAGAGACAGCCAAGAGGAGCCTTCTTCGTCGGTTTGTCACGGGTGTTTTTGAAAATTTGGGAGGCACTGCCTTTTAGCAAAAGTACCTCGGGGCATTTCATGGCCAAGTTCCTGAGGGGTCGCGCTCCACAGAAACTCAAAGGGAATGGATGTGGGTGCATCAAGCAACTCTACATTCTACAAGAGAACAGGGTGCAGCAAGGTTGCAGAGCGCAAGCAGAGCCTGTGTGCCGCATGTATTATGGCCATGTGGTACTTACGTTACTTCATTTTCTTTACAGGAAAAAAGATACAGCAATTGAGTTACTGTAGATGGGAAACTGACGAATTCATAGGAGTGAGGTTTTCCCTTTCTGTTGAAAACTTTGTGGTGGGGGGGGAAAGAGTGTGAAATAAGTAACATTCACTGGATTGACATTGCAGAAACATTCAGTAATTCCTCCAAAAGGAAGGCTTTGTCTGTGGCATAGACGAGGCATTGAAGATAGCATCTAAATGGTGCAGATTCTTATGGACTATGGGGAAGCCCTTTCCCCAACCTCACAGCTCTGATGGAATCAGCACAGAGCTCTTCTCCTTCCATATGCTCTTCTGAACCTCATCACTCCCTTGCCATATGGCCAGTTTTGATCTTTACATACACTATACCCAACACATGGGGTATTTATGGGAAAACAGATCCTAGGATTCATATTGGCCAGTAGTCTGTATTCAACTTTAAACACATAATCACAAATGCCCATTATGATCAAAGGCAACTAGGTTTGCCCTTTAAATCTACCCTGGCCATTGCAAAAGTTAATTTATTTAATAATATTTATGACATTTGAGAGTCTTTAGTGTCTGGCACTCAAAGACGCAGCCAGGGTTGGAAACAGCAATGGAAGAGGCATTTCAGTCCCATTTCCTTTATAAAGCAATATTCCAAATACGAGTCCACTCAGAAAACTTTATTAAACCCAGAAGTGCCCTTGATGAGAGAATGAGGATTAAAAAAAGCCTTACCGTCTAAAACTGTAGCATGACGGGTGCTTGTATATGAGAGGTTAGAATAAAGGTACACCCTGTCCTCTTTTGCCTGAAAACATTTTATCTATCATCATCTTGAGTACAACTGTGGCTATTGTGACTGATTGAGATTAGAAACAATACGCCTATTTTCCCCTCTGTTTGTAAAATGTGTTTACTATATGCATTCCAAAACCATTGGGCCTGAACCAAACTACAATGAAGTCAATGTGAAGATTCCCCCTGACTTCCAGGGGCTATGGAGCAGTCTCTTTGGGTACAGTCAATTTCATTGTTTCCCTTGTACAGTTAGTCAGAGTGGGTTTTTAATTCACAGGGCAACAGAGGAGAGAAAAATATACATAAACAGAAAAACATGGCTGCAGAGGCTCAAATACTGGAAAGAGGACCCAGCACCTGGTGAACTGTCAGAGATTACTTTTAAACACATTTATGAAACTGAATACATTCCAAACATATGCAGTGTTGCTGTAGCCCCGTCGGTCCCAGGATATGAGTGAGACAAGGTGGGAGAGGTAATATATTTTATTGAACCAACTTCTATTGGTGAGAGACAAGCTTTCGAGCTACACAGAGCTCTTCTTCACGTCTGGGAAGTGAGCTCCGAAGTGAGCTCCGTGTAAGCTCGAAAGCCTGTCTCTCTCACCAACGGAAGCTGGGCCAATAAAAGATATTACCTCACCCGCCTTGTCTCTTTGCATATCAAGTGGACAGGATCCATTTATGGAACCACTAATTTCTCACAAAAAATGTACATCCTTACACACTGTTAGCACCTGAATTATTTCAATGTGTGAGAATATCTGAATAGCTCCCTCCCCTTTTCATTGAACGAAATACTTGCCCCATGATAGTAAACAAGAAGGCAGTCCTCATTAATTACAGTGTCACTTTTCTGTAACAACCTGCTGTTACAGAATCTCCATTACAAATTGTATAGATTTACATCAGCTTCACAGCTTTCACGCTTGTGCAGCTAATTACTGTGGAAGTGACAGATATGTCATTAAGTTGTTTGCAAATATAAAAGAATTGAATTATCAATGTAAAGAGATACACTTTTGAAAGCAAGTCCCTCTCAGTGTTTTACAGGCCGCAGTAGGTATACAGAAACAACTCCAGACAGGCAGACTTGTGTCTCTAATCGTTAATGATATGCTTAACATTTGACTTTAAGTGTCACATTATTATCAATTTGTTTGGTATTCATTACCGCTGCTCTGATCATCATGAATTCATTTGCCAATTGTGTGGCTTTCACGTAGACTTCCATAGTTGCACTGTAATCCACTTCAGCATCAGTGAAGCATGAATTAATAAACATTTAACAATTAAATGTTGTAATCATTAGTTAGCTCATTAAAGGAAACAAAGCTTCAACCAGCAATGTGAATCATATCAAACTAATGTGACTCTTTGGACTTGAGTAGAGTCTTGACCTATTGATTTTTGTATTTCCATGTAAGCCCATCCATCCCCTCTCCTGAGAGGGATGCCCCTTCAGCGAACAATGCTACATCTTTTTTCTGCTTCAGAGATGTTTAAAGGCCGTTGTGATGATCCTACTCTTGAAATAAACTATCATCAATCTAGATATTAGTTCTAGACATTGGAGGGAAAGGCTGTCAACTGAACCCAGCAAATATGGAAGCTATTCAGCACTGGAAACGCACTACTTCTATGGAGGGTACCCTGGATTAAGCAAATAAGATCAAAAGTGTGAAACAAAGTCCATCTGAATACACATACTGAAAACGAGGTAGATTGGTTAACCACAGTACAGGTGATCTCTTTCAAGGTTTACCAGTAGGATGTATAGTCACAGTCTCTGATCTTATTGAACCCAATCATGTGGGTTTAAATCAATCATTCTCAGACGCATTTTCCTATGTGCAAGTATTTCACAGTGCAGACCAATGAAGTAACATTGCCTAGGGGACACCATGGCATCCTTCCCAGATATTCCAGCTTCTGAAGGCAATATTTACACAGAGGAGAGATTCCGTTGAATCAATGGAGTTATGACATTTATCCCAGCTGAAGATCTGACCTATAATATGGCAGGAAGTGTGACAACCACCTGTTCACAGCACCCTCAAACAGACTGAGTAGTTTGAATATTTTGGGAATAATCAACAGGCAATGGACATGTCTGTTCCCTAGCCATTCATCCTCTATTAATTTATTTCAGCCACAATACCCTTTAAGTGTAATATGAGCTAAAAATGGCATGCTACTTAATCCATATTAAAACAAGAAAAATAATTAGTTGTAAGAAATAAGAGGAAATCCAAGTGATAACAGTTGATTTTAAGCGTCCATTAACTACTGCTAAATTGCAATGGAACACTTTTAGAAGTACATATGGCATCCCCATGAATACTAAATGACTTCATTATTTTCACCGCTGTTAGAGTGAATACCAAATGACTTTATAATAATGAAACTATTACCAGAAAATATTGCCCAGAAAAGAAATAAAAGGAGTATGAAAACTGTTATTGCTTCAAATCTTTCCATCTCCTGATTTCACCAAAGTGTACCCAAACAAACAAGCAAAAAAAAAAAGAGAGAGTTAATACGAGAAGAGCGGGAGATATTAAAGACAAGACGACTTTTTATAACAACTGTCTACTTTCTTCCACTTCTAACTCTCTAAACCCTGCCAGCAAAGTCCTTTGTAGCCTGCCTAGCCTGTTCTGTGTTTCCATAGTCCCTAACCTTGTGTGACTGTAAAAGCAGCAAAGAGTCCTGTGGCACCTTATACACTAACAGACGTTCTGGAGCATGAGCTTTCGTGGGTGAATACCCACTTCGTCAGATGCATGTAGTGGAAATTTCCAGGGGCAGGTATATATGTGTAACCTTGTGTGACTGCTAACTCCTCCACTCCTGAAACTTCCTGACTGCTCAATGCCTCTTTGAAAAGCTTCTCTGCTACTGATTAATGGGAATTGGCAACCTGAAGTGACATATGTGGAACCCCTGCTGAGCTGAGTCAAACATTTTAAGGAGTTGGCATATCTAAATGAAAATGATGAACCATCTATTTCATAGACGGCAGTCTGCTGCCACTGAAAAAGAAAGGAAAAAAAACACCTCTGTTGCTTTAAAACTGACATGGGCAGTCCTTTGTACTAAGAAACCAAGCTCCGCAATCGTTCTGACTCTCTATACTTAGGAACACCAATACTTTCCCCCTCGTTAGCCAATAAGACTTCAGAATTTCTCAGCTCATATATATTTTTTTTCTACCGTTATATTTCAGGTAGACCAGAGCCACATGGCTGAACATAAACATGACTGTAAACATCTTGTTGTGCTAAACTCAAGCAAGAGCTTTTACTCAGATATATTTATTTAATTTCTTCATCTCTTAGGTACATGAGTGCAATTGTTCACCTCTTGCATTGGGTTCCCTCAAAGTTGGTTGCAACCAGCTTTTCGGCTGCAGCATATCTTGGTGCAGCAAACTCTGGGTTTTAACAAAAGGAGCTACTGACTAAGTGTGCTGTTGCCAAAGATAATCAAGCAGAATTTTAAGTGACTACACCGGCACACTCCCTCCTCCCAGCAAGTGAAAGGGCAAATAACTATATTTACTAGAGGACAGCCGGAGTTGATGATTATGTTCAGCAAGAGAAGCACTGCTGGATGGGCTCATAACAATGTTATGGGTGTGGGGGTTTTCTTAACATTCACTTGCTACATTCTTGTACTCTTTTCACCTGGCCATGGGAAATTATATTTCTCAAGTGACAGCCAATAATATTGTACACTTCTTTAATATAAACCCATGCACTTATATACAGACAGACAACACACACACACACACACTAAAAATAAACCTGGTGCTACATTTAGACGTAACCTGATGCTAAAGCAATATGACAGCTGGCATTTGTCTCTCTCAGGCAAACCAATGAAAGAGTTTAGTCATTGTGACCTGATGGATACTGCAGCAAATGCTGGGCTATTATTGGAAGATTAACAGATCCTGGTAAATGTGATGAAAGAGAGAAGCGAGATTTTCATGATGTGAAATTGGGGAGTAAAGTATATTGTGGCAGTAGATGACAAGGTCTTGAAATTAGTTTATAGGCACGAAGAGAAGGCCGTAAGGGAGAGGTAACCAAAATTCATAGGGTAGTTTAAGTAAATCTGGTGTTTTATGTGAGACAGCTGTAATGCAGCTATGAGATATAGAGGGGAGGCATACCAATCTCATCAGGCTGAATGCTCTCCCTTTCATGGGAAAAAGAGAGTGCAGAACAGACACAGGGGGCTAGATCCTCAGCTAGTGTCAACTGATATGACACCTGCTGAGGATCTGGCCCAAGGAGTGCAGAAGGGCATGCAAGAGCAGCACAAGTCAGGGGCTTCTTATCTCTCATCCTTCAAATCTGCAGAATCCCCCTAAATCAACACTGAAAGGCTGGAGGGCCATGTTGGGGCAGGAAGGATGTGGTGCTGGAGATAACTCGTAAATATAGCCCTAGATACCCAAGGGCATATGTAACAGGAGTTGGTTGGGTTTTTTAGGGGAGATTACCCATCCCTTCTCCCAGCTTGTCAGCAGCTCTGTTTTCCTTCTCTGCATCTATCCCTCATGTCCCCAGTTTATAAAAAGTGACTAATGCATCTTCAGCTGTGGCTACGCATTTGGTGAGCCCTTCCCTACCAGCCTTTGTGGCCTCGCCCCCAGAACCGAGGCACAGAGTGATTTCTAAGCCACAGGCCTGCGGCTTGTGCATGTGGGAAAGACAGGGAGAAAATGACATCAGCACCTCTGCCTGCCAACGCTGCCACATGAAGAAATTAAGCCAGCCTGCCTCCAAAACCTCAGCATGGGAGAGAGTGAACAGGGATGCACGTAAACAAGAGCCACCAGGAATATAATGGCCATAGAAAGCAACGAAGAATCACACGAGCAGTAGAGAGCATGACTGAGGAGCCAGTTCAGTTCAGCAGAGGGCAGCGTTATACACACTTCCGTTCATTACAACAGAGTCAGAACTGTACTGTATTCTATTATCGCTCCAACTGAGCAGGATGAACTGGACAAGACAGGCTTTAATGGTATGCCCTAAAATAATGGAGATGGAGAAATTGGTAGTATGAGACCATACAAATGAAAACATTCTGTTAGTTGTAAACAAAGACCCAATCCTACTCCCATTTAAGTCAGCCGGGGGTTTGCCATTTAAGTCAATGAGAGTAGGTCCAGGACAGCGTGCTATTACAGTTCTGATTCTGATCTTGGTGTGAATTAGCACGAGCTGCACTGAAGTCAATGGAGTGACACTGGTGTTAAAATCAACGTGAGATGAAAACAGAGGGACGGATAGCTCAGTGGTTTGAGCATTGGCCTGCTAAACCCAGGATTGTGAGTTCAATCCTTTAGGGGGTCATTTAAGGAACTGGGGTAAAAATCCGTCTGGGGATTGGTCCTGCTTTGAGGTCCCTTCCAACCCTGATATTCTATGAATTAGGACCACCATCTTTCCAGGATTATAACATCTTAATTATTTCACTTATTACCCAAGATGTTTGCTTTGTCAAACTCACTGTGGACTTCGAAATGTTCAAAACATGAGATCACTAAAGATGACACAGTAACATCGAACTTGAACAACTGCAAAACCATCTCACATTAAACTTTTTTTAAATAAACCAGTAGGGTCAGTTTGGAGAACAATGTTGATGCTGAAATTTTCAAGTTACTACATTAAAAAAAATAATCAAAATACCATTTACCTAAACCTTTCAAAGGAAGAAGAATGATGAATCGATAGATGCAATCAAGTGTCCATTGTGCCGCTTCTTCTGCTAAATTTCACCACTGTCTCCTACATTTTGTTTTAATTTAATGTAATTTTTAATTGATTTATTATGATCTCAACTTACCTTAACTCTGTAGTAATACCTTAGAACGCAAGAAGGGAAAAACAACAGACTGCATAATGCTGGCATTAATATATTGTACTAGGCTATTAGATACACCTTTGTTCTCTTTTCACTCAAATATTAAAATTTTTCAAACTCCTGGGTTTTGCTAGTTGAGAAGCAAGATACCTGCAGTTTCAAGCAACCTTGCAGAATGCAAGAGACACAGAACATAGTTTTTATGCTCAACACTAAATGGCTTGAAGTAACGTGGGCAATGCAGTACAGCACAAAATAGTGAAAACTTCAGTCTCTGGGTGCTAGGCTTCTCCTTGTTAGTCTGAGGCCTGCTCTACACTACGCATTTATACCGAATTCAGAGTTAAATCGATTTTATGCTGCACCGTCCACACAACGAAGCCCTTTATATCGATATAAAGGGCTCTTAAAACCGATTTCTGTACTCCTCCCCGATGAGAGGAGTAGGGCTGAAATCGGTATTGCCATGTCGTATTAGGGTTAGTGTGGCCGCTATTTGATGGCATTGGCCTCTGGGCAGTATCCCACAGTGCACCATTGTGACCACTCTGCAAAGCCATCTGAACTCGGATGCACTGGCCAGGTAGACCGGAAAAGCCCTGCAAACTTTTGAATTTCATTTCCTGTTTGGCCAGCGTGGAGAGCTCACCAGCACAGGTGACCACGCAGAGCTCATCAGCACAGGTAACAATGCAGTCTCCTGAGAATCGAGAAAGAGCTCCAGCATGGACTGTATGGGAGGTACTGGTTCTGATCGCTATATGGGGAGAGGATTCAATGCTAAGAGAACTCAGTTTCAAAAGACAAAATGGAAAAAACCTTTGAAAAAATTTCCAAGGCCATGATGCAGAGAGGCCACACCAGGGATTCAGTATGGTGCTATGTGAAAGTTAAGGAGCTCAGACAAGCCTACCAGAAAACCAAAGCAGCAAACGGAAGGTCCGGGGCAGGGCCGAAAACATGCTGCTTCTACGCTGAGCTGCATGCAATTCTAAGGGGGTCCGCCACCAGTACCCCATCCCGTCCGTGGATTCCGACGTGGGGGTGATAATCTCAACCATGGCTGAGGATTCTGCGGACGGGGAAGATGAGGAGGAGGAAGAGGAGGACGAGCTTGCAGAGACCACACAGCACTCCGTTCTCCCCAACAGCCAGGAGCTTTTTCTCACCCAGACGGAATTACCCTCCCAAGCCACTATCCCACAAAATGAAGCCATGGAAGGGACCTCTGGTGAGTGTACCTTTGTAAATATAAATCATGGTTTAAAAGCAAGCGTTTTTTAGTGATTTGCCCTGAGAACTTGGGATGCATTCGCGGCCAGTACAGTTATTGGAAAAGTCTGTTAACATGTCTGGGGATAGAGCGGAAATCCTCCAGGGACATCTCCATGAAGCTCTCCTGGAGGTATTCCAAAAGCCTTTGCAGAAGGTTTCTGGGCAGGGCAGCCTTATTCCGTCCTCCATGGTAGGACACTTGACCACGCCATGCATGTAGCAAGTAATCTGGTATCATTGCATGACAAAACCTAGCTGCGTATGGGCCCGGTGTTTGCTGGCATTCAAGTAACATCCATTCTTTATCTCGCTGTGTTATCCTCAGGAGAGTGATATCGTTCTTGGTAACCTGGTTGAAATTCAGGAATTTAATTAAGGGGACAGAGATGGCCATTCCTACTGGGCTGTTTGCCTGTTGCTTAAAATAAATCCTTCCTTGCAGGTAGCCAAGCAGGGGGAGGTGGAGGTGTGATTGGAGCTGAGCTTTTTCGAGTTTGGCTAGCAGTGATCTTCCATAATACCAGCCACGCGGTGGGGGGAGGAGTAAAGCGATCATCCCAGAGAATTGGATGGGGGGTGGTTTCTGCTGCTGCATGTCAACAGGAAAGAAGCAGCACTGAACAGGCTTTGCTTGCTGTTTGGGAAAGGAGAGCACTGTGTATATGAAGGCTGCAGAAGCTGAAAGACAATAGCTTACCATAGCCGCATGCAAGCTGAATTCTGCTGCCCGGACCTGCGTCTGTGAGATCTCTAACACCAGAGCCGCAGGCACTCAATATTAAGATGCAAAATGCAACCTTGTAGTGAAATCACATGTGCTATGTAAGGTGAATAGTGTTGTTCACTGTGAAAGAGTATAAGTGTTGTTCTGTAAAATGTATCTTTTTAAATACTTCTCTCTCTTTCTTCCCTCCCTCCTACAGCTGCAAATTTTTCAAGCCTCCCTACTTCATCCCGAAGGCTATCTCAGATAAGGCAGCGGAAAAAAAAGACGCGAGACGAAATGTTCTCAGAAATCATGGAAGTGACTTGCAATGAAAGAGCTCATCTGAATGAGTGGAAGGACGTGGTATCAAATTACAGGAAAGATGCCAGTGAACGTGAGGACAGGAGGGACGCTCGAGATGAGAGGTGGCGGGAGGAAGATCAGTGGTGGCGGGATACAACGCTGGGGCTGCTGCGTGATCAAACTGACATGCTCCGGCATCTGGTGGAGCTTCAGCAACAGCAGCAGGATCACAGAGTGCCGCTGCAGCCCCTGTGTAACCACCCTCACCCCTCACCATGTTCCATATATTCCTCACCCAGACATGTAAGAACGCGTAGGGGAAGGCTTCGTGCACCCGCCCACTCCACCCCCATGGACAGTCCAACCAAAAGGCTGTCATTATTTTGAAAATTTTTTCAGTGGCCTTTTCCTTCCCTCCTATCCTCCTCCCAAACCACACACCGGCTACCTTGTCAGTTCTCGTCCTCTTTTTATAATGAATTAATAAAGAATACATGATTTTTAAACGATAGTGACTTTATTTCCTTAAGCAAGCTGTAATCGAAGGGGGAGGGTGGGCTGCTTACAGGGAATGAGTCAATCAAGGGGGCAGGGAGTTCATCAAGGGGAAACAAACACAGCAGTCACACTGTACCCTGGCCTGTGATGAAACTTGTTTTCAAAGCTTCTCTGATGCGCACAGCTTCCTGGTGTGCTCTTCTAATCGCCCTGGTGTCTGGCTGTGCGTAATCAGCGGCCACGTGATTTGCCTCAGCCTCCCACCCTGCCATAAAGGTCTCCCCCTTACTCTCACAGAGCTTGTGGAGCACACAGCAAGCAGCAATAACCAAGGGGACATGGTTTGGCCGAGGTCTGAGCGAGTCAGTAATGTGCGCCAGCGCGCCTTTGAACAGCCAAATGCACATTCTACCACCATTCTGCACTTGCTCAGCCTGTAGCTGAACAGCTCCTGACCACTGTCCAGGTTGCCTGTGTATGGCTTCATGAGCCATGGCATCAAGGAGTAGGCTGGGTCCCCCAGGATAACTACAGGCATTTCAACATCCTCAACTGTTATTTTCTGGTCTGGGAAGTAATTCCCTTGCTGCAGCCATTTAAACAGAGTAGTGTTCCTGAAGCCGCGAGCGTCATGAACTCTTCCCGGCCACCCCACGTGGATGTTGGTGAAACGTCCCTTGTGATCCACCAGTGCTTGCAGCACCATTGAAAAGTACCCCTTGTGGTTTATGTACTGGGTGCCCTGGTGCTCCGGTGCCAAGATAGGGATATGGGTTCCATCTATCACCCCACCACAGTTAGGGAATCCCATTGCAGCAAAGCCATCCACTATGACCTGCACATTTCCCAGAGTCACTACCTTTCGTAGCAGCAGCTTAATGATTGCTTTGGCTACTTGCATCACAGCAGCCCCCACAGTAGATTTTTCCACTCCAAACTGATTCCCGACTGACCAGTAGCTGTCTGGTGTTGAAAGCTTCCAGAGGGCTATTGCTACTCATTTCTCAACTGTGAGGGCTGCTCTCATCTTGGTATTCTGGCATGTCAGGGCAGGGGAAAGCAAGTCAAAGTTCCATGAAAGTGCCCTAATGCATGAGAAAGTTTCACAGCCACTGGGAATCGTCCCAAAACTGCAAAACTATGCGGTCCCATCAGTCTGTGCTTGTTTCCCGGGCCCAAAATCGGCATTCAATGGCTAGAACCTGTCCCATTACCAGCAGGATCTCCAAAGCACAGGGGCCCGCGGTTTGAGAGAATTCTGTGTCCATGTCCTCATCACTCTGGTCGCCGTGCTGCCGTAGCCGCCTCCTCCTCACCTGGTTTTGTTTTGCAGGTCCTGGTTCAGCATAGACTGCACGAGAATGCGCGAGGTGTTTACAACGTCCATGATTGCTGTCTTGAGCTGAGCAGGGTCCATGCTTGCTGTGCTATGGCATTTGCACAGTTCGGCCAAGAAAAAAGGTGCGAAACAGTTGTCTGCTGCTTTCACGGAGGGAGGGGTGAGGCTGTACCCAGAACCACCCGTGACAATGTTTTTTGCCCCATGAGGCACTGAGATCCCAACCCAGAATTCCAAGGGGCGGGGGAGACTGCGGGAACTATGGGATAGCTACCCACAGTGCAACGCTCCGGAAATCGACACTAGCCTCGATACATGGACTCTCACTACCAAATTAATGTGCTTAGTGTGGCCGCGTGCACTCGACTTTATACAATCTGTTTTAAAAAACCGATTTCTGTAAAATTGGAATAATCCCTTAGTGTAGACATACCCTGACACCAACTGCAAGCCAAGGTCATTTCTTTTCTTTAATTCTCTTCTGTCTCCTTTCTCAAGGCATGGATGCAAGGTGAATGAGGCTGTCGCTTCTCACTGCAGTGCTATTTATTACAGATCACTGACATAACACAGGTTTTTCTTTAAAAAAAACACAAAAAAACATAAAAGGAGTTCTCTAGCATTATCTCACTCACTTTGCTGAAAGGAATATATATAAAGAGTTTTTATTTATATATAGCGATCTGACATATGAGATGCATCAGCTTGTTTTCAGCGGAACTCCTGCTGGAAAAGTAAGCTACCCTGTCATTGTAAGAATTAAAATGCGACACACAATGTCAAAGAAAATATTACATACATGGAAAGGTAAGTGACAGGTCCAATCTCCAGCCCCCTGAAATAGCACCAGTGTTTGAACTAAAAGGAAAAGAAAATATGATACAATCAGTTCACATATATATGTGGACTTCATGGTGAACATCAGCCAGATTTATGAAATGAACGAAATATTTTAAGAAATTAAGGGCAAGATCCTTAGCTGGTGGAAACTAATGTAGTTCCATTGACCATACCATTTACACCAGCTGAGGATCTGGCTGCAAGAGTCTCTATGATTTAGTGATGGTCCTAGTTTTATTCCTATGCAGCCCATCCCAGTTTAATTCATAGTTTCAGATGAAAAGATTTTATAGATCTCTCTTCTGAGAGGAGTTAGCTGAGAGGACCAAGCAATAAATTGATGATAAATCAATTTTCCTATGCTGTATCCTGTAATCTGCATTCTTCACAGGACACAGAGAGCTGTGTATAAAATAACATTCCCCACATGGTTTTAACTTAGGCTCATCCACCGAAAACCAAGAATAACCATGGTCTAATTTTATGCTACTAATTTTAACGCTTAATAAAAAAAAATCCCATCCGTTATATTTTATTTCTTGGACAGATTACAAGATAATGGGATATACACCGAAGGCTGTGTGATAAGCGAGTTGCGATTGTGATTTATGAAAAAGCAAGAACCAACCACTCAAATGTTAATATAAAAAGGATCATGCATTAATTCCTTATGGGATGTGCCTCTAATCCACTCATGAGGTCGAGCCTGACAGCCCGCTAACCCTTATAGGGCTTGTTAGTCATTTAGCTAATCCTCACTCATGAGATCAATATTGTACTCTGCAGAGAATCATACGGTATCCTCTTGTATATCACCACTATCGCTGAACAACATATATTAACCTTGTCCTTCTATATTTTCCCCCAGCAATGTCTGTAACATGAAAATCAGTTGCTATGCAGCAGGGATAGCTACAGGTTTGCCTGTTGATACTGTAATAATAATAAAAATGTGTACAAAGTGCATCTTGTCCCCAGGAATCTCAAAATGCTGTAGAGACATAGACCCCTCCCTGTGGGGTTGTCTACCATAGATCCCTAAATGGAGGCTCTTGGCCTGATACTCGGGCTTTTTGTTGGGAGGTGAGGAAGGGGAATTTACCAGAATCTCAGGACTGCCTTCTTAACCCCAGGATGTCACAGCCATAAGTAATGGAAGCTGGTCACTAGGAGCCAGTGGTGCTAAGACTTCTTAATTATGTCCCGACTATCAGCTACTTTATAGCAGCTAGCGTAGGGTGCAGTATCACCTGCTGCCACCAGGCATCTCTTAGTGAGAGTGGAGCTTCTCCAGCCACTGGAGACTGGGCATATCTCTAGGCTAGGGGCTCTCAAACTTCATTGCACCGCAACCCCCTTCTGACAACAAAAATTACTACACGACCCCAGGAGAAGGAACTGAATCCTGAGCCCGCCCAAGCCCTGCCACCCCTGGCGGGGCGGGGCCAAAGCCCAAGGGCTTCAGTCCCGACAAGGGGCCTATAATCTGGGCCAATGCCCAAGGCTCAAGCCCTCGGGCTTCGGCTTTGTCCCTGGGCAGCAGAGCGTGGGCTTTGGCCCCAGGCCCCAGCAAGTCTAAGCCAGCCCTGGTGACCCCATTAAAACAGGGTTGCAACCCACTTTGGGGTCCTGACCCACAGTCTGAGAACCACTGCTCTAGGCGATACGGGCAGGGCTTCTGATATTCTGTTTTAACCAACAAACACTGATAAAGCACTCCCAAAACAAAAGACAAAATTGGTATTATACATAGAAACCCAGGAAATGGTTGCTTGTATCTAAGGACTTGTCCACATTACTGCGCCGTGTAGACTACAGAGGTGTGATTTCTCAAGCACGTTAACATGCTGTGCATTAACTGGTCTGTGTAGACCCTGCCGGTGCTCACTAAAGGTGCCCTAATGCGTTTTAACATACCGCTTTTGAAACTGTACAATATAAGAGCATAATAGGGAACATTAAAGTGATTACTCATTACAGTCTATATTGCTGCAATGAGAAATGTATATAATATATACATTACAAGGGATACTTATGACAGCAAATCCCCATGCAACCTTCCACATCATCTTTTTTGCATGCATAATTCCCATCAAAGTGACTGGGAATTTGTATGGAGACGTTTTCCAGGATCAGGTCCACAATGACCATAAAATTTGAAACATTTAAACTGTTGCTTTCTGCAAGCAACTCCCTACCCTTGTCACATTTTTCTTCTCTGGAATCTCATGATGGATGATGAGTCAAAACGTATTCAATAAAACATTGGCATAAACCAATGAAATGGTGCATCAAAAAAAAAAAAAGAAAAAAATTCTCAATGCCAATCATACACAATGATTGTGGTTCTGGTCGCCTTGTTCAAATCTGGAAATAATTCATTATAGTCAAGCATAAGGTAGATTCAATAAGCAGTGTCATAATTGTCAAGGTCGTTACTTTCAACTAGCTCATATGTAAAATTAAAAAGACAATGGTGTGTGATTATTTTGCTGAGATGCTAGATGATTGCAACTCCTCTCACTGGAAAGTCCTTTCAACATGATGACATATTTAGATACTAAACTGGAGACATGGGGTAACATTTTCAAAAATGCCTCAGTATCTTCAGTTCCTAAGTCCCCTTTTCAAAAGTGACTTAGGCACTTAGAAACCTAATGCCTGATTTACAGTTTCTGTACCGATAGAACTACAGTACAATTTCCGTACTGGTACAACTATGTTAGCGATGGGTATAACTGTCTACTAATATACTGACACAATCCCTACTGCAAATGCTCTAATAAAGGTACCTTGTACCAATATAGCGTATTGCTCTTCTCATATGGGAATAAGCTATACTGGTATAAAAGGGGCTTCGATTGGTGTAACTGCACCCACACTAGGAACATTGTACCATTTTAATTATCCCAGTAGAGTTGAAACGGTACACCTGGCGTTTATGCCACTATAGCTTTGTTGATCGGGGTGAGAAGAGGTGTGATATCTGACTGACATGGCTGGAAGAAGTCCCTACTGTAGATGTATTTACTGGTACAGCTTGTCTTGCTTGCGGGGGAGACGGGGGTTAGGATCCCAGTACAAAACGCTGCTTTGCCAGTAGAGCTGTGTCCACACTAGGGCTTGGCCTACATTTAATAATGTACACCAGGAGACCTACATTGGTTAAAGGTGTGATTTTTTTTTAATCACCATAGCTATGCCAGTATAAGCCCTAGCATAGATGCAATTATGCCAGAAAAAAAAAAATGTCCTTTTGCTGATGTAGCTTATTTTGTTCAGGGAAATAACTTTTGCTGGTATAAGCTGTCTGTACAAGGAGGATAGCTATACTGGTCAACCCCTTCTAGCATACGAATGCTTGGCTAGTATAGTATACGGTTATTCCTATTCCTGGTATAATTATCCTATACTGGTATTCCTACTGGTAAAGCTCTTCTCTCTGAGACAGAGCTTCAGTCTCACTGAAAGCCAAAAAGCCTTATGCTCTAAGTCACTGGTAAATTAAAAAAAAGAACCTGTCATCTTTTCTCCCCACTCCCGCCCTCTCCATCCCCCCGGCCCCAGAGAAGGGAAATAGCAGCTTTTGAAATCAGCATGGTGGTCTAGTTGTAGTGGTCAGAACCAGTATGTGGGAGAGGTGTCTTCATTGTCCAGCAGAGACTGGGATTACTTACGAAATGATCAACGTGCACAAGAGTCAACAATGGCCTTGCCAGAGACAAAGAGAGAGTTGTGGCTCTGGTAAGAGCTGGCTGGAAAAATTCCAACCAAACATTTGATTGGTCAGAATTTGCTGAAATTGAAACATTTTGCAGTGACAGTTTGAGTCTGCCGAAGTGCTGATGGAACCCTGCCTGGTTTCCTGACAACTTGCTGGGTTCCTCACAGTCAGGGACCCCAGGACTTCCTGAGTCTATGGCTCTGGGGCAGCTCCCAGGCAGACTGCCCCAGTTTGAGGGCTCTATTCCCTTTCACCAAAAAATTTGAAATGTTTGGTCTTCATTCCAAATCAGAACTAAACTGAACTGTGAAATACTGAAATCTCTGTTATATGGAGTTCCCTTTCCCTGCCAAGCTCTAATTATGGTCTCTAGAGGGAGTCCTGTCCAAACCTCCCTCTGAGATGAAGAAAACAGCCACAACACAGAGCCCTGGAGTTGGAAAATTTAGTATAGGCTTGCTTTGGAAGGCAATCTGCTCTAATGGCATGTAGGATGGGAATGTGGATCTCTGTTGCTATGTAAGCAGCAGGTTAACACATTGGACAGTAAATTTACTGTAGTCTCCAATTCACAAAGATACTTAAGCACATTTCTAACTTTATACACATGAATGAGTTCTTGCCTCCTAAAAACAGGACCATATTTGCTTACAGAACCTCATAACTTATATCTGGGGTTATAATTGACATCTCAGTTTCCTCAATTTTTCTTAGGAGCCACATGAATCCTCCTGGCTCCTAAAACACGGGATCCATCTATACCTATGTCATAGCTGATTTAAAAAAAAAACAAAAAAAACACAACACTAGTATGCTTTGGATGAAAGGAGGAGGAATCAGACAGGCAGTTATGTTCCTCCTGAGATATTATCTTTAGGAAAAAAATCTGAACCTGAAATTCATAGATACCCAGGCCAGAAGAGACCACGGTGATCATCTAGTCTGACCTCCTGGATAACACAGGCCATATAGCTTCTCCAAAATAATTCCTCGAGCATTTATTTTAGAAAAACATCCAATCATGATTTTAAAAGTGTCAGTGATAGAGAATCCACCAGGACCCTTGGTAAACTGTTCCAGTGGTTAATTGCTCTCACCTTTACAAAAAATTAAGCCATGTTTCTGGAAATAAAATAGAGGCAGCATAACAGAGGCAGCTTAAGCTAGGGGATAAGTAATTAGACTGGGAGGTAGGAGCTCTGAGTTTTGTTCCTGGTTCTGTCACTGACCTGCTGTGCAAACTTGGGGCAGTCACTTCACCTCTCCATTCCTCGTTTGTCTTCCCACCCGCTCGCTCTGGTCTCTTTGAATTGTAAGTTCTTTGGAGCAGAAACAGTCTATCACATTTGTACAGAACCTAGCACAATGGGGGCCCGTTTTGGTTTTAATACAAATACACTAATTACAGTTACAATTCTGGAATACAAATAAAAAATAAAGTAAAATGTTTATTATACAGATAACTCCAGAGAGTGAACTTTGGCTACATAATTTACCAATAATTTTCTAATACTTCTATCCAGCTGCATGTGTGTTGGAATCATCTCATGCTTATGCATCCAGATCATCTGAAGTTAATAATATTCATTCTGGGCAATGTTGAATTTGCTATGGCATGCCTTATATGTTGCACGTATTTCCCTTCAAATACTCAATATTGTTTATTGTGTGTTAATTGGAAGCCTAAAGGTACCTCTCTGATCTCACGATCTCTCTCATGGTAGATATGCCATTCTTCATTTACAGAGATATAACAGTAACCTTTCAATGCAGATGACATGAACAAGGATTTGTGAAGGAGGAGGGGAATACAATCAAAAATGTGAAGCTGTGCTTTACACAATGAATATTTAAGACCAGATTTGCAAAACTGGGTAATTTTGCATGCAAATGGACAGTTACACATCTAACTGGCCATTTGTGCATGCAATTATATGCACAATTACCTGATTGCATAATTGTGTGGGCTTAATTTTGTAAACTAGGTCTTTCATTTTTGGTTCAAACACAAACACATCTAATAAATAGACATTGACTTTTTTTTGGAGGCAAAACATCAAGATATATTGAATCAAAAAGTAAATATCAATTGAATATGTTGAGGTTTATACTATTCCAATACGAATAATGGGCCAGGTACATGGCTGATGTAAATCTGGGTAGCCCCAGTGAAGTCTAAAGAGATACACCAATTTACTGAGCTGAGGATCTGGCCCTTCAAATACTGATGTTGTCAATACAGGCATATGTATTTTTGCAAACATTTTAAATATCCTCACTAGACACACTGACAAATTTCCCTACTGTGGTCGTGACTTTCTTTTGTGTAACTGTTGTTGTGGTTTTAAAATGACATTCTAAAGGGAAATGAAATTAGAAGTCCATTAAAAAGGTATCATTAATAAGCCAATCAGGAACTAGGTATGTGCATATGATCTAATCAGCTGCACCTTGACGTCAGAGAAAATTACTATTGGCTTTGAAGAATCAAGTACAATGCAGTCATTTGCTTATGTGATCTAATTACTTAACATTGCTACATAATTTAGTATTGGTGACTTCCAAAAAGAGTGGGGAGGGGGAACCCCACAAACATTCTTTCTGGATCACCACAAGTCTATTTTCAACCAATTACAAGCTAGAATATTTTTCTTTTGTGCAATAATCCTTTAAAGAGCATCAATTTTCATGAGAATCTCATTCATGATTCTCAGTCATTTTACACGTCAACCAAAAGCTCTAAGATTAGCTGTCACAGCCCTCAAGTTTTGGCCAAACATCAATTTTCTGTGTGGATGATGCATTAAATTTAAGGCATTCATTGCTGTTGCAGGCAAGGTAATATAGCAATTACTAAGCTATTTCTGACTTACAAATCCATAACTAATCATATTGTTGGAACCAAAACACAGAGAGGGGGAAAAATGAAGTTAAAAGAATGGTTAAAATAAAGATAAAGAAAATTTATCCACTACCAGATCCATCAACATGTATTGCAAACCTAAGGGCACCATACTGAATACTACAATCTCAGGTCATGAACACCGCTTTGAGAGTTTAAGTGTCTTTGGTAAAATAGGAATACAGCTATTGCTTATGTAGATTATAAAACTCTTTGGCACAGGGAACCATCTATTTGTTACTAACACGTTACTAAAATGCAGCCCTAATCCTTGATTGTTCTCTTTAGGCACCAACAGAATACAAATACTAAAATAAAATAAAATGATTATTTAGCAGTTATTCCAATGGTTCTTAACCTACTTACCATTCTGGGCCACATATACGTCTCTCTCTGTTTTATCTGTGCCACATCATCACAATATGTATACTACACGTATGGCCCTGAGGAAGTCACATAGGCCACAGCTCTGTGTGGATTGGGCCTAGGGTGACCAGATGTCCCAATATGCAGGGCTCTTTCTTACATAGGGGGCCTATTACTCAGCACCCCGTCCCTTGCTATCTGGTCACCATAAGTGGGCCATGGGTGGAGAACCACTGGGTTCTACTACATCAAGGTTGAAACAGCACACTGAGATCTTACGACAGAAAGCACTCCACGGTACAGGTCTGATCCGGCTCCCATTGAAAATCGATAAGATCAAGTCATGTAAGTGCAAAGTACTACAAGAGAAGTTAGTGATGTCACTAGAACCTGGAAGGTGTGCACTGCATTATTAATACAGAATTTCATTATAGTACATGAGGCAGCACTAGATGTACAACTTAGTCCATGTCTTTGGTATGTTATGCAGCACTAAAACAATTAAAAAGCTATAAAAGTTATGAGCTTTTCTTGGGCTTTAACAAAGTCATATTTCGCAGATATGATCTTCCCAGTGTGAAATACAGCTCTCTGATGATATCATGGCTGTGAAATGCTGGTATGACTTTCTCTGTGAGCTCTGTATTATCTAAAAAGGTATATGTTTTAAAAGAAAGTTTCAGACTGCAAGAACCAGAAGCCAAATTCTACCATAAGTAACCCCAATATAAACTTCAAGTAACCCAACTCACTTCTATGAAGAGTCTTCTCAAAAGACAAGCTCTCTCCCCAAGAGGAGAGAAACAAACTGATTACACTACTTGCTATTTATATAAAAATATTAACTCAAGTGTTTCTGTTAACTCCAGTGACTTCAATGGAGTGATTCCAAAGTTATGCCACCATAATAGAGATCACCCATATAGATTTCATCCATACACTGGAACTAGTGACTGAGTCAGCTTGCAGAGAGCGTGAAATAGCAGGGATCAGATCTCAATTTGCTAAACAAAATTAGCTGCATGCCATTCTGTTTGTGTATCAGGTTCCTCTGCTCATGGCGTGCTAATTCAGGCAACAATCAGCACAGTGCAATAGAAAAAATAATAGAAGTATCTTTCAAAAACAAACCAAAAAAAACAGTTACATGTGTTATTTTGTCTTCTTTACATACAGCTTTGTGCACAATGAGTATTCGTGTCCCGCACTTTGTTAATAGCCACTAAAGAATTATATCTATCAACCACTTTGCTCTCCCAGTTAATGGGGAGTACATTTTTAGAGCACTTGATATATCAACAAGGACAATGGTTGCTAAATTTGAACTTAACAACTGGGGAAAAAAAAAGTTAGCTACTCCACTGATATTTTTACACACTAGAGAAATTTCTCCCCGAAATACATGAGGTTTTTTTCTTTTTTAGTAACAACTTTTATATAAAATCATACAACACTGAACTCTAAACATTACCAGAGATCCTCAGGCAACAACCATTTTAATGTAGATGTGTACCTTTTATTTATTTCTTTACTGTCAAAGATAAAGAATAAAAATATGCACATTCTAACTTAGCTTCCATGGGTCAAAAATGTTAAACAAGTAGTTGAGTGGTTGCCAAAATTCAACTGACACACACACACCAGTCTGTATACCAGGATATTCAAGGATCTAATGGAAAAGAATAAAAAAAACTTACAAACAAATGTTGATCATTTTGTCTAGCTATTGTTACATTATTGGACTACCTAAACTTTTAGGTTTAAAATGTTCAATATTTCAGTATTATTTAAATGAACACAAGTAAAGTATTCCCATTATTCTTCACGTTGGGTGCTCCAAAAGACCCAGTCCCACAGGTGCAGGATGCTTCTGATGAGGCTGCGAGCACGCTACGCTCCCATTGCTTCCAGTGGGGGTGGAGAACACTCGGTACCTCACAGAGGTCCCAATTTAGCAAAGTACTCAGGCACATGCTTCTCCTTCATTGTGGGGCGCAAACAGCAGTGTAGACGTTTAGGCTCAGGCTGCAGCTTGGGCTCGGAGACCCTCCTCATTCATGGCCCGGGCTCCAGCCCTAGTCCAAACATCTAGACGGCAATTTTACAGCCTTGTCACTTGAGCCAAGTCAGCTGATCCAGGCCCAGCTACAGCTGTTCCACAGGCCTTTTATTGCAGATGAGACGTACCCTTGGGCACTTTTAAAAACTGTGCCCAGTGTCTTTCTATTGACTGTTCAATGGAAGCAGTTTCTGTCACTATCTGTGAAGCTGGAGTTAAACTTGTGTCAATATTTCCCAAAGTTTTACAGTTTTCCAATTCATTTATTAAAAAAAACTACTAATTTAATATCAAACAAAACTGGGTATAAAGGGTCTTTTGACAACAAGACTTTTTTCCATGCCTTTTATAAACATCCGCCTTTGTTTGCCTTGGTTATTTGAAAAAAAAAATTAGACATCTTACTTTCTTAATACACATCTATCAGGCAGTTAGTCTACTGTCTGGTCTAATTACTTGGTGCATTCCAGAAAACTGACATGAAATTATAAAAGTAATTTAGGATGTGCAGCACTCAACAGCAGCAGCATCCTACAAACATTCAGCCTCTAGAGTGCTGGAGAAAGTGTAGCCTCATGAGCAAAAACTGTTAACAAGGGATTTGACTGCAAGAAACGCACGATGACAGCAGGGCAAAGGGACACTTCTCTTCACCCTCATCTGCAAGCAGGGCTCAGGATTGCTACTCCAGCACAGTATGGGAAAGAAGAGTGGATGCAGTGGATCCTGGTTATGTATGTAACCACTGGCTAGGGCTTTTAAGAGCTGCAGTGGAATGTTGCTCACAGCCATTGCTGAGGTGACACTGTGCCTCTGGTCAGTCACAACAAAGAAGAAGTAAAGAAGTAAAAACACTGACAGCTGAACATAAACAGCTTCACACAAGACATTTACTGGTCTTACAAAACCCAGGAACAAGATTGAACATTCCAAAGCGCCATCTACTGACACTTTATCTATTAACTATTCTCATATATATGTGTGTGTCTGTTTTAGACAACAGCTATGCTTCCACTTTCCTGCAAAGAGAACTTTGCAGCATGTAGAACAGTGTTGTGGGGTCTCTGAACCCAGCAATAGCAATGAGGTGATTCATGTTCATATGCAGCCTTACGTGGCTGTGTCAGAGATTGCAGGATTTGCACCACAGTGTATGGTACATAACATCACTGTACAGTAGGATAGACAGCAAAAGTTTCAGTGGCTTTTTCTGAGCCACAGGACCTAGTGATGGAAAAAGACTTTACCTAATAGGTCATAATCACAAAAGGCATGTTATAAAATACACTTTAGAGACCAGAGACAGAGGGTGTTTTCAACCTTAGGATCTGATCCTGCCATGAGAGAAACAGGCTTTTGACAGCAAGAAAAACCTCTACACATTGGACCACACATGCCGTGGTGCTGTTGCAAGATGAAGCTACACATATGTACAGCTGTCTGTAGAACAGTGCCCTGGAAAGATCTACATCACACATCTCCATTTTGTGCCCATTGCGCCAGACATGGCTTTAGTAGAAAGGGAGAGGCCTGAGTGAATGTAGGTTGTATATACAGACTACGTGCTGGTGAGGTGTGGTATGAAAGTTCTATCCACGTGACTCTAGCATGGCTGCATTACAAGCAACAGCCAACAAAAACGTGTAAGAGACCACGTACTCTGCAGGCATATAGCACATGTTACCAAACAAATGAAAAAAACCCACACATCATTACAGATAGCTAGGAGTTTTTAAAAACAAGTTACCAGTACAATTTCAGACCTCTATATCATTATTATAACCTTAGTTACTGCAAGTCTAACCACACAGGACTCAGAGGAAAATTATAATTAATACATTTTAGAAACTCCTGAAATTTACCCAAAAGACCTTTCCTTTGCATAGTAATGTCACATTTTTAAAGATTTGATAATATGCAAGTCTTCCAGCTGTGTCCACTGCAATTCTCCCGTTTCCAGTAAGAAAAGGTCTGACATCACGGGGTACTAAAGACAGAAGCAAAAGCTGTATATCACTGGAAAGTGGGGAACCTTCCTGATTTTCTACTGGTAGGAAGGTCCCATTTCTAGTCCTAATGGATCCCAGGATATTAGAATCTAATCCTACTCCTGATGCAGGACTGAATATTGCCCATTTTCCACCTTATATCTGTGTAATTCAGGGAAAGGAGGAAGCATTTCTCCAGCAGGCTGAAAAAAAAAAAAAAATTGGCAGCTGTCTGAAGCCGTTGAGAGGCTTGGAACATTAGGAGTAGTCCTGGCAGACATGAGGCAGTGGACGCTGTAGAAATGAGGCTGTCAAAGATGCATTAAACATTCCATTTATGACATGACTCTACAACGAATCACATGGCCTCCACTGCCAAGTATGTGCTACATTTATATATGTACATCCCCGAACCAAAAGTAATAGTTACATCAGCACCCTTAACTCTAAGTTAACTATAGCACTACCATTAAAAAAAATCAGTTAAGATCACTTACATAATTGTTCTCCTATCCTACAAATTGATACATTTTGTTCTTAAAAATATTAACATACAAAAATTCAAATGTACAGACCCCAGCAACAGCCTTAATAGACTTACAGGACAATGTAGTGTAACTGATCTTAGAGTTGTGCTCTATCACACAGACGCTTTGGGGCTCAACCCAGACCAGCAAAGGGAAGTCCCCACTTACCCTGCTACCTTGGGTGTCTCTGGGTCGTGCAGCTTTGGTTTGACCCCAGCAGCCTGTTTACAGCATAATAGCTTCACCTTGACTTTCACCAGTCTGGCTACTCCTCACAAGGTAGCACCAAAACCCTCCAAGTCTCAAGTTTTCCCAAAACTGTCTGCCCTGTAGCATCCAATCCTTCTACCTGTAGCCCTCACAGAACTCTAGTTCGCTGCTTCTTTAAAGAGACAGTACACAGCACCAATCTGTTAATTTAGCTAAGGGCTCACTTCTGTGACAGACAGCACTGAGATGGAGTGTAGTAAAACTAAAAATAAGTGTATTAGCAAACAGCATAGGATTAAATGTTTCTGGATTTAAGCTTTGCCTGAAAAACACATTTTAAGAATATATTTCCAGCACTTATTTATGTTTCTTCATCTATCACCCGTGTACATGCCACGGAATAATATGAATCACCAGCACGTCGCCAGTTTACATATAATACCTTACATCAATGGTTCTCAAACTAGGGCTGCCGCTTGTTCAGGGTAAGCCCCCTGGCGGGCCAGGCCAGTTTGTTTACCTGCTACGTCCACAGGTTCAGCCGACTACAGCTCTCACTGACCGCAGTTCACCGCTCTGGGCCGATGGGGGCTCTGGGAAGGGCGGCCAGCACGTCCCTTGGCCCGCATCGCTTCCCGCAGCCCCAATTGGCCTAGAGCGGTGAACCACAGCCAGTGAGAGTCACGATAAACTGGCTTAGCCTGCCAGGGGCTTTCCCTGAACAAGCGGCGGCCCTAGTTTGAGAACCACTGCTTTACATGACATTAGGGCCATATTCTCTACCTGAAAGGTGAGTATGTCAGACTCGATAAGTTAGTTGGCACTGCATAACCCAGCAGAGGGCATGCCAATAAATTATTCTGTATACTTAAAACATAAATATATGTTTATACGATCTTAAACCCATATTTACACAATACACACTAAAAGCTCTGAAGAAATCATAATATATGACCATGTCAACGGTCATGCATTATGAGAATTATTTTCAATTTTCATAAAAACAAAATGCCTAATTATACCCCACAGATTTTAATAGACTATTATGATCATCTAATCTAACCTCCTGTGTAACGCAGGCCATAACTTCAGATTAGACTGAAGCATATGTTTTAGAAAAACACCTCATCTTGATTTAAAGATTTCAAGTGACAGAACAACCACATTTCCCTTTAGGAAGTTGTTCCAATGGCTAATTACCCACACTGTGCACCTTATATCCAGTTTGATTTGTCTATCTTCAGCTCCTAGCTATCAGATCACATTATGACTTTGTTTGCTAGGTTAAAGAGTCCTCTCCTATTCCAGGCACTTACAGACCAGATCAAGTCATCTCCTGGATAGCTAAGTAAATGGAGTCTCTTACTTCTCTCACTATCAGGCAGGTTTTCTAGACCACAAACTGTCCTTGAAGCTCTTCTCTGAAGCTTTTCCAGTTTCTCCAACATCCTTTTAGAAGTCTTGACACCAGAACTGGACACCATATTCCAGTAATGGGCTCACCACTGCTAAAGAGAGAGGAAGCCTCATCTCCTCACTCCTCAGTGGTCTCCTGCTCATATATCCAAGGATCATGGTAGCCTTCTTAGCCACAGCATTGCTTTGGGAGCTCACATTTAGTTGATTACTCACCGTGACTTCTATGCCCTTTTCAGAGTCAGTGTTTTCCAGTATAATTTCCATCCTCCCCCAAAGTGTGGCCTACAATCTTTGTTCCTACACGTATGATCTTGCATTGGCTGTATTAACACACCTGGGCCCTACTGAAGTCAATGAGATTTTGCCAAAAGGGATCAGGATTTCACCAAAGCTGTTTATATAACTTTTACTTCTGGGTCAGTGCAGAGTTTGAACTCGGGATCTCTTGCACCTCCAGTGACAGTCACAGCTCTAAGCCAACAACCCACTTTATCAAAGAAAAGGGACTCTCCATTCCTTGGTCTAGTTATCCCTCCTGTGTGAAAAGGGGCTTTAGTCAGCCACTTTCGCAGCAGCATCCCCCTTTTTCTTGGGCATCACAGAACTATTCATGGGGCAAGATTCAAGCATGGGGAGCAGGCTGACCATGGAGAAAAGTGTGCTGAGCCAGGAGAGAAATGTGCATCATCTCCTACTGACCTCAGAGGAGGTCTGTAATTACATCTCCATAGCCCTTGCATGCATTAGAATCATCGAAACATAGGGCTGGAAGGGACCTCAAGGTCATCTAGTGTAGCCCCATGAACGGAGGCAGGACCAAGTAAACCTAAACCATCGCTGACAGGTGTTTGTCCAGTCTGGTCTTTAAAAACCTCCAGTGATGGTGATTCCACAACCTCCCTTGGAAGCTTATTGCAAAGTTTAACAATTCTTATAGTTAGAAATTTTTTTCTACTTAACCTAAATCTCCCTTGCTGCAGATTAAGTCCATTATTTCTTGTCCTTCCTTCAGTAGACAGAGAACAATTGATCACCATCCTCTTTATAATAGTCCTTTACATATTTGAAGATTATCAGATTCCCCTCAGTCTTAGTGTCTCAAAATTCAACAAGCCCAGGTTGTTGGTTTTTTAACCTTTCTTTGTACATCAGGTTTTCTAAATCTTCTCTCATTTTTTATTGCTGTCCTCTGCACTCCCTCCAATTTGTCCCCATCTTTCTTAAACTGTGGTGTCCAGGACTGGACACAGTACTGCAGCTGAAGCCTCACCAGTGCCAAACAGAGCAACACTATTACCTCCTATGTCTTACACATGACAATGTTAATACACCCCACAATGGTATCTGCCTTTTTTGCAATTGCATCATATTGTTGACTAGTATTCAATTTTTTCCACTATAATTAGTCTTGGCAGAATTTGATTTCAATACTTTTATAACTTCTATGGATAATGTCAATGTTTTAAAAAAATGCTTAAAAACATTGATTTAAATGTTCACAGTTGCACAAAAGCATGGGAATGGAGCAGACAGATCATAATTATGTAATGACTATAGACGTTGAGATTCAAAAAGTTAAAGCTTTATAACCATTAAAACATGTGATGTTGACAGTTTATATCAAAATATACAAAGTGAGTATCCTCAAATCACACTCTTGTATGTTCTCAAGCAGCATTTGCCTCACTTTGCCACTCTGCGAATTTCTACTATTGACTCTCTCTGATGAAATCTGTATTTACCAATAAAAATCTAATCCCTCCAAACTTAACTATGATCTCCAGGTCATTTTCTGCCAGTTATTCCTCATTTTGTAGCTCTGTAGTTCTTTGTACTTGTCCTTATTGAATTTCATCTTGTTGATTTCAGACCAACTTTCCAAATTGTCAAGGTCACTTTGAATTCTAATCCTGTCCTCCAAGGTGCTTGCAACTCCTTCCAGCTTGGTGTCATCCACAAATTTTGTAAGCATGCTCTCCACTCTATTAGCCAAGTCATTAATGAAAATATTGACTAGTACTGGACTTAGAACTGACCCTGGTGGGAACCTACTAGATACACTCTCTCAGTCTGACAGCGAACTACTCTTTGAGTAAGATCTTTCAGCCAGTTGCGCACCCACCTTAGAGCATTTTCATCTAAATCACATTTCCCTAGTTTGCTTATGAGACTGCCATGTGGAACTGCGTCAAAACGCCTGACTAAAAATCAAGATAGATTCTGTCTACAGCTTGCCCCCATCCACTAGGCCAGTAACCCTGTCCAAGAAGGAAATTAGGGGCATCTCAATTTAAAAGGAGGGCCTGCTGCCACCTGCAGATGCCCAGAGCAGCAAGAAACCAATGGAACTGGCTGTCTGAAAAAGCAGTTTTCTGATGTGTAGAATACAGAGGTATCAGTATTTGCAGCTGGAAGTTAGCTGTAGATATTTACATGCTTTCTAATGGTAACCATCTTCCAATAAAGCTTTTTATATAAGAATGGCTGTCTCACGTGTGTGTGTGTTGCACATTAATTCACAAGTACATCGTAAACAGATTTTCTGTGGTTTGATTTCCTAGTATTTTTAACGGAGCAGCTGAATATTTTACAATTTCTACCTTCCCCTATAAACCAATGAGCATCAAACCACAGAAAAAGCATTTAGATTAAGTGAAGGGTCTGGTTAATTCCCCACAGTAACAAGAAAATTAAAGCCACTTTTAAGAAGAACTCAGGATTCTTAAATGGCTTGAGGACAAATTCAACCCTGGTGTAAGCCAGTGCAGTGTTATTGATTTCAGTGGAGCTGTTTACACTTACAGCCGACTTGAATTTGCCCTTACAACCTTAACTTGTGACTTATATCATTCTTTAATACAGACAAGGAAGAGAGTCAAGGAATAGCTGTCTGAATTGTTAATGCCGAATTGGATTTTGCTTACTTGCACGCATTTAAGCCAAGACCCGCAATATTATGTCGTAGCCTTATGTGCTTTATTACAAATGCAGCTCTCAGCACTGCATACAGTGCACATGATCACATTCTGCCCTCTTTTAAAACCAGACAGCCCCGGTTCTGTCTGTTGGGTTCTGCAGGGATAATTAAGAGTAGAATCTGGCCCTCTGTATAAACAACTCTCTGTTGATTTCAGGGATGCAGAGTATAAATACCTGTTTCACTGTTGCTCTGCAGCTCTCATCTACCACAAGAATATCTGCCCCAGGCCCAGAGCCACCTCTGTGCCAGATCTGCCGCAGCCATTCACAACACAGGGTAAATTTGGGGGCAGGCTGCATGAGGAAAGGGGCCTGACCCGGGGTCTTGTTACATCAGAAATTCTGCATTCCTGCAACTGCCCACCAGGGCCATTGCAATGGGAATGTAAGTTGACTGTCTTACCCTGTGCCCGAGACAAAACTGCCCCCACCAGCGCACAAAGGGAAGCAGCATAGTCTGCCTGCCTTCTAATCCCCACACCAGTCTCGGTCTGGCCCTAGATGCCCAATCCTGGGGTCAGAACTCCAGCTGACACATCAGTGGAGTTTTACCTGAGTAAGGCCGGCAAAACTTTGGGTTAGCCTGCAGCTGGAGAACATAATGGGAAACTGTTCCTCTGACACTGAACAAGTGAGCTGCAGCAAGAGAATATATTGCCCACTGACTGGATTTCACTTTCTCAGGACCTGCCTCCATCGACCCCAACCGGATGCTGAAATTTCTAGTTAATATTTATTTTATAAATCTTTTCAAAGGCATGTGGGGCTCAACTCCCAAATATCCATTGCATTGCAACAAAGAAGCCAAGCATAAAAGACAGCGGCTGGAGATGAGGCACGATGCAGCTTTCAAAAGAGGGCCCATCTGACGTGACCCAGAGAAGAGCTCTGACTTGAGCCTAATGACGACGCGACACATCAGACTGAATAGGCTCATCGGGAAGACGACAGTGGAAAAATATTTTAAGTACAATTCATTTCACAGAGCAACTGGACACTTCATAGCACAATAGTTAATTTTGCTGCAATTATTTAACACTTCTGCAGTACTGAAGATCAGAAAAAGGAGTCTATGTATTGGCAATTTGCTAACTGAGCAAGGACTGACCTGTTTCCAAGTAATAGCACAAGGTATTTTGATCATGGGACCCAATTTAAACTACAAAGACTATGCACTGCCAATAGTATACAAACAAACACGGGGTGTACACGCTAGCTTGTTTTTTTTTTTAAAAAACTTCCCAGCCAAGGGAAGCAAGATAATGAAATTAACAGTTCTTGCTATTTCCCTCACCCATACGAGTGAAGGTGTAGGCATCTCAATGGCCTGCTCAAAATAAAGAAAATATTTAGGGCCTGATCCAAAGCCCATTGAAATCAGTCTGAGCTGCCCCCCTTCCTTTTCCCCTCCCCATCAGCCCTCACTACTTACAAACCAAAGCACACCTGTACAACCTGACATGCTAATTCAGAGGGTGCCAAGCAGAATGTGTCAATCATGGCTCAATAAGTGCTTAGAATTAAAACCCTTCCTTCCTTCCACTCCTAATTAAAAACATTTTTCTTCTTGTGTGGCGTGGGGAGTAAAGCATTTTATCCAAGAGAGATGTGAGGCTTGCTGGAAGTCGAGATTTGGCCTTGGGAGTCAGCACTTTGAGGATATACAAGTGACCCTGGATCAATGCATTTTTATTTTCTCTCAGGAATAAATATAGGCAAGGGAATGGCTTTGTGACTGGTCGGCCGGCCAGCCATATCTGATTTATCAGAAAGGAGGAATAGAAAGTGACTCAAGGAGCTCCAGCAGCGCCAAAGTGGAAGGTTGCTAGGGAAGAAAGAGCAAGGAAGCAAAAGAAGTGAGAAAGAAAAGTAGTATGAAATAGAAAAAATATATATAAATATAAAGGGAGGGGAGGATACTATGCAGGAAGAAGAAAAGAATGACGAGAAGAAGAAAATCAGAAGGAATAATAAATCTGCTCTCTACTAAGAATAAGGGCTTGTGAAATAAGAAATAAAATAATTCATTTACTGGTATTAACCAATCAAAAACATGGCAAGGGAAAATCTAAGAGAGAAACAAAATAAAAAAAATCAAATAAAATCTAATAGGATAGTCAAACTGTTAAAGAAATGACCATGTGCAGAAAAAGCAGCATTTAACTAAAACCAAAATATGAATATAAAAGGGTACATCATTATGAAAGCAACAGAAAACATTTCAGTTCTTTTCCAACATAGCTCTGATCTCAGTTACGTAAAAACAGGAACACAGACCAAGTCAAGAATGTGTGAATGCGCCAGTCACTGGTCAAACTTCTTCATCTCTACATTATTTAAAACAAAAAGGAAATGTGAACGATTTTACACTCTTTTTAATGTTTAACTTAAAGCAACTGACCCCTAGAAAATATATCCAACAAAAAATCACATTACATTGCTATCATTAGGTCAGTATACATATAATATTTGTCAAGAGATCTAAGCAGCATTATTCTGTCCAGGGATTCCAAACAACTTTAAAAACTGAGCAAGCGTTTGATTCCTAACTTCCTGAACACATGAGAACTTCAAGCACCATGAAAGGAGTGGAAGGAAATTTTACACAATGCATTTTTCATAAACATGTAGTTACAATGAAGGGAAATGTACATTTAGGTTTTTGTTTTAAACTTTCAATATCATTAGCCAGTTTATTGTACATGTAAATAGGAATCCAACTATGTAGGTTCACTTGGCAATATTTGGAAACACCTTAAAAATATAAGGGGAAACCTTACTTATGTGTCTCAGGAATAGACCTAAGTTAAACAGTGTAACACATTGTTTACGGACCTGGAATTACTGTTTGCATTTGTCCAGGAGGCAACCTAGGTGTGTTTGTGTTTCCCTTCAGCAAATCACGCATGCACAACAATGCAAGTTATTTCACAGGAATTGTTCTGCTGCAGGATATAACAAAATGATACTCTAATGGACTGTCCCTGGGGATGTCATAGGACATCTCTTTCAAATATCTTGAAGGACTGCATCTGTGGGTCAACCAGTAATTTTAAAGGAAACAATTACAACTCTTTCTTCAGGTTTCTTTGAAGAGAGATAGAACTACAAGCCCTAATGATTTGTACTGGGGGGGAGGGTGTCAATATTTCTATTCTATTCACATAGACCAGTAAATAAGGTGCATTCCTTCTGCTTCTTAAGAAATTAGCATTTCAAAAATATGCCACTTTCCCCTGAACTCCAAGCGTGTCTAATAATGCGAGAAGCAGATTGTCTCCCCTCGTTTCCTTAATTTGTTTCATCTAAAAGCAATTCACTCAACATCTTGTCGCCCTCTGGCAGCTTAGTTTACTTATCCGCACTTAATTTCTCATTTGGACCAAAACAAACTCCTCCAAACTGCTACTGACTGGGGGAAGCTCAATATGTAGGTACTCGGGAAGAATCCCTCCCGCACACAGAGAACAAACAACTTGCTTTTATGAGGTTGGCTCAAAATTAAAAGGGCTCTCTCTCCCTCCCTCTTCCATGCAGAATAGTTGCAATTTCGCAGAATCACGCGTCTTTCAACGAAAAGAAACACACCAAATAGCTTTCCTTTCTCCTCGTCGCCTGCCGGGCTCGCTTTGCGTTTTAAAAACTCGAGCCTGGCTTTTCGGATCACCCAGTATTGTGGAGCATACGCTCATCAAACCCTAAGCACGCCAATGGCTTCACTTGTGATTCTGACAATACAGAATACAGAGATGTCCTACATCGAGAGGAGAGCGGCAGAACTAATTAGGATTTCAATTCCTCATAGAGAAAAATCTGACAAGAGCTTTTACAGCGAGCGTAACCCCAACAGCCTGGTGAATGCCGAACTGCTGGGCAGCAACCCCTGAAGCAGAGGGAAAAACCCTGTAGGTTGCCTCACCGAAATTCCTATCCGCTCAGCCTACATGTCAGCCTCGGCTGCTCTGGAAGGGGTCAGCACGCACAAGCAGCCCCCGTGGAAGGGCAGCAGCAGGAAACCCCCCAAAGGTTGCATCCAGCAGGTACAACCCCTGAGCTAACTGATGTGTGCGGACAGCACGGTGCACAGAGAAAGTCGGGAGGAGCAGACAAGCCTGGGAGATGCACAGAGCGCCTGCATGCGAGGGTACAGACAGAGACCCATGGAGTACAACTGGACTGTGTTTAACTGGGGGGTGGAGGGCCTCCCTCGGTGCCCCCCCCCCGAGGATGTGTTTAAATCCGTGCGTTTTCCACTTGTTTGTGATGGGGGGGGGAGACATACTACAGGCAAGAAAGGCCTGAACTTGACACCCGAGTTCCTATGTTACACTAGTCCTGGGCTGGGGTGAGACTGTGCAAACGCCCCCCCCCCACCGCAGCGTTTTCCCATCTCGTCTTTGCAGAGCCCCCCCCCCCCCGAGTCCGCTCCGCAATCATCCAGTGGCTGCAACTTCGGAGTGCGGGGCTGCAGCTCCCCTCTCCTGCGAGGGCCTCGCAGCTGTCCTGCAGGGGGGAGAGCGGAGCAGCCCCCCCTCCGCTCAGGGGACCGGGAGCCAAGGGGAGTATAGGACGGGACCGCAGCCAGGAGCCGCCGCTGAAGGGCACTTCGGGAGCCCAGAGCCAGCAGCAGCATGTGGGGGGGGGGGTGAAGTTTGTGGCTAGCCCGTGTCGCCGCTCGGCTCTAAAGCAGGCAGCGAGGGCGCGAGCTATTAATGCAGAACTGGGGGGGTGTCCGGCTAGTAACGCTGCAGCTTTCGGGGGCTGCCTGCCAGCAGGGCAGATCCTCCTCCGCCCAAGCGCTGCAACCGAGCTCCTGCGCCGGGGAGCCGCTCGCCCCGCAGAGCGCCCCGCTGTGCCTGGCTAAGGCGGCCCCGCACGCAGGTGGGGAAGGGGAGCTCCCCCGACCCCCTGCTGGCGCAAGGAGAGACACCGGCATCAAACCCCAGCGCAACCCTCAGCCCCCGTCCTCGCTCCCCAGGTGGCGGAGGGCGACGCGCTCGGTGTCTCCCCTGCAGAACACACACAGAAGTAGCCAGATTGATACAGATACGTGCCACCTCTAGGCAAACAGGCACGGCCGGAGCCGAACGCTCGCTGCCCAAACCACAGGGAAATACCGCGGCACAGAACTAAACCCAAAAGGGGGAATCAAGGCAAAACCCCGGGGAAATAAAACCGGATCGGCTCCGGCTCCTCTCCCAACTTGCAATACAAACACAAGCCGTCTCCCTGCACGAAATGCACCATCCAAAACCCCAGGCGGCAGGTTTCCCAGCTGCCTCTGCTTCGCAAACCCACCTGCCTGAGCCGCGCCGGGCTGGAGGGTCCCGGAGATCACCAGGCAGCTGACCCAGCACACGAGTCGCTCTGCCAGCTTCATGGTTCGTTGAAAGGGCGGCCTCAACTCCTGGCAGCGATGTTACATGGTCCAAATGGCATCTCCCCTCGGCTGCGAGCGTGGACCCCGGAGCCCGGCTGTGGGGACGAGGAGCGAGACACGGCGCGTTTGCTCCCTCCAGTCCCGGCGTGGAGTGAGACGCTGATTCCCTACTTGGCAAATCTGTTTGCAACAAGTTGTTGCCCAGAAGTCGCCGGCTCCCTGCCTCTTAGTCCCAGTTTCTCTCCTTTTTCCCTTCCTCTCTCTTCTCTCCCCTTCTCCTGGCTTCACTTGGGGGGGGTATTTGGCTGCCCCCCTCTTCTCCTCCCACTTGTCCAGGGGCTGTAGTACTCCGATCTCAGAGCGTCAATTCCGTTTACTCCCTTTCCCCGGCTGCTACGCGGAGATTAACAAGACACCAAAAAAAAAAAAAAATACACAGAGGATCAGGGAGGTTGGAGCAACACACAGCAAGCCCCGCCTCCTCCTGTGCACAAACCCCGCCCCTTCTGTGGACAAGCCCCGCCCCTCCCCCCGCT
Organism: Gopherus flavomarginatus; assembly: GCF_025201925.1. Taxonomy (NCBI): domain Eukaryota; kingdom Metazoa; phylum Chordata; order Testudines; family Testudinidae; genus Gopherus; species Gopherus flavomarginatus. The sequence goes on along the minus strand of NC_066626.1, from coordinate 15,242,828 downwards.
TACACTGGCTCGCCTTGATCGCTGCGCCCCGAAAGGCGCTGCCCGGCTTGGGAACACCTGTCACGGGCGGAGGGCAGCAGCCAGGCCCGATCCCTGCCCGCAGGTTACCATGGAGCAATGCAAAGGCAGCCGCTGGCCGTAAACACAAGACTGTGCGGGCGAGAGACGCGCCTTTTAATGGCACGGTGTTTGATCAGCTGCGCGTTTAGCCCGCGGCAATCCAGCGCGGTCCAGTTGCTGGAGTTTTCTGTGGGTTGTTTCCTTCTTCCAGCTCTGTGCAATCGCGGCGGGCTTTGCTTTCCCGCCGTGCAATCAGCTGTTGCACCTGTGTGCTGGGGAAGGGGTTGTGGAGCAAACGCAAGCTTCCTTTTAAAGCAGGCTGAACCCTCATTTGTATTTGGGGGTTTCCCCCTATAAAGGGGGGTCGGGCTGCGAACCCAAATTGAACGCGCTTCTCATTAGGCGGCGCCTGCAATGAATCTCGCTCCAGCCCTTTCTGGCCTGAGGTCAGCCCTGTGGAAATAACGCAGCTTGTGGCAGGGATGGGGAGGACTTTTTCCAAATTCAACCCTTTGCGAGGAGTGTGTCCGCTTTAAAGCGTTTTTAGCGCAGCCGCGTGGCCTGCCGGGGCTGAGCAGCGGCTCCTGTTGCAAACTGAAAGGAAAAGTGAAGTGGTGGTGGCCCCTGATCTCACACACACCCGCTCTAAAATGAAGCAGAACTTTCTCCTCTGGGGCAGGGGTCAGCTGTGTCTACACCGAACTACTTACTCAGGCGACTGTTTGCTGATTCACTGACTAACTAGCCCAGTGGGGTGGCAGGTCCGCGAGGCTGCAGTTTGCTGATTTCCTTTTCAGGTGGTATAATTCAAGAGAAAATAAATGTCTGGCGCTCCTATGACTCAGTTCGACAGATGGGATTGCTCCAAAAATAATCCGAAGGGGTTTTTAATAAAGAAGCAAGGCAGGAACTATTCTGGATGGAGGAGCTGCTGCCAATTCAAGTAATCTAGAGTCTCTTTGCCCCTTAGGTTTATTACTGAGGGGAGCATTTAAAATGAGTTAGAAACTTGCTTGGAACGTGTAACCTTCTGTAATTTATGTAAGCTTTTGAGCCTGCTCTTCTGACTTCGGACAGCCCTTCCCACCCCCAAAAAACTTCTACTAGTCCTCCAACTACTGCCCCTTCCCTCAACTTCTGCAGTGACTCCCCTCAAACCACAGCTCTCCCATAAACCCTGGATTCATTTCTCTGCACATTTATAAAGACTCCAGCAGGTAGCTTTTTAGGCAACCTCCTTGCTGGGCCTTTTGCTCCCATGACCTAAAATCTTTAGTGGTTCAGGGCTGTGATCACCCAGTGCATTGTGCATGCCAGCAGACTTCAATGTACTGGTGACCCTGGCCTGGCCCTGTAATCTTCAGCACACAGATGACTGCTTGGGGAAGAGGCCTGAGCTCAGGCAATGCCAAGCACTTGCAGCAATCATTGACTTGAAGGGTAGGTGTGGGGGTGCAGAACTTACGCTTATCAGGCCAGTGGGGTGTTATGAGTTGGGAGGAAGGAGTGGACTCAGCCTACGCTGGGAATTGGAGAATGGGAGGGAGTAGGCTGTTGCTTCCTAACTATACCTGAGGAAAAGGTTGAAGTAGGTTGAACATTCAGGCAGATAAAGTAACTAACTATCTTTGTGAGCTGTCTTCAACAAAGCTTGTCAGCCAGCCAACAGAAGTCAGTCCAATAAAAGATATTACCTCACCCACCTGGCTCTCTAATATCCTGGGACCAATGCAGCTACCTACACTGCATACTTTCACCTAGCAGTCATTCTGAAGCTCCTTTCCTGACACATTTCCTTTCTCCCACTGTGGTTAGATGACCATTGATCACATGCTTATGTCACATTGGGTTATTCTAGTAACATGGTCTAGATGTACAAGTGTAGAAATAAGCAGCACTTATGCAGACATGTAAACCTGCAAGCAGCTACAGTTACCAACCACTGTCAGGAGAGTGGGCTAGATGGACCCTGGTCTGATCCAGCATGACAATTCCTAGCTTCCTATACCCCTGTGATGAGAGAAGTACAAGAACCTAAAACGGAACAGAACATCTATTTGGGGTGGATTATAGTTACCAACTCGCTCTAGCTCAGAAATGTATCCAGCAGAGCAAAACAGCAAATGCTAACATACCACTGTAAATTGTTTTGAGCAGTTCACTACATCTCTAATTAAAATCTGTCCGATTCCTCTTGCATCCATCCTAGGGAACACAGCCTGTTTTCTGGTGACTGTTCCTACCCAACAGAGAACAAAGCAGCCAACATTTAACAGTCCCTAAATCCAGACTCTTTGCAAACAAATTAACAGTACAGCAAGTGCATGGGTGTATGAAGGACATTGATGCCCATTCGGACAGAGTCCAATCCTGCTCAGTGATATTTTTCCGTTGACTTCAATAGGAACACGAACAGGTTCAATGTATCGTACGTCCAGTATTTCACAGACTTTGGTATCAATTTTTCTATACCGTGCATGAAAATGAGCAAGTGCTGAACATAATATCAGTATACGGACTCCACCATTCCCAGACAACTTTTTCAGGCTGTTACCCACATAGTTTAGGGCACCCCACCTTTTACCCTATGAGCCCTTAAGGCACGACCTGGTTAATTTAGGCACCCCCAACCGTTTGCTTCTATGGACTTGGGTTATAAGGCACCCAACCTTATCCGTCCACGACTCAGGGCAAAACCTGGTCAAATTAAATACCAGCTCTTATCCCTTTCCCTTGAGGCTTAGGGTTTTCTGGGTCCGCTGGATCTTTTTCCAGTGAAAATGTCTTACACAGCTGTGCTCTAAACCAATGGCTCTCAACCTTTCCAGACTACTGTACCCCTTTCAGGAGTCTGATTTGTCTTGCGCACTCCCAAGTTTCACCTCACTTAAAACCTACTTGCTTACAAAATCAGACATAAAAACACAGAAGTGTCACAGCACACTGTTACTGACAAACCGCTTATTTTCACCATCTAATTATAAAATATATTGTACTTACATTTCAGTGTATAGTAGGTGGAGCAGTATAAACAAGTCATTGTCAGTATGAAATTTTCATTTGTACTGATTTCGTCAGAGCTTTTTATGTAGCCTGTTGTAAAACTAGGCAAATATCTAGATGAGTTGATGTACCCCCTGGAAGACCTCTGGGTAACCCCAGGGGTACATGTACCCCGGCTGAGAATCACTGCTCTAAACATGTGTTTATTAGCAATTCACGGAATACATATACCAAGCAAAGCTATTATGCTTACTACTCCCATATACAGATGAATTTGACCCGGTGGCCAGTTGGGATTCACTTGTCTGGGGATCCAGTACCTTTACACGTCAGGGGGTATGATGCTTTGCAGCTTGTTTTTGCACGGCAATTCAGAGTTCATATTTAAAGAGCCTTGTTTTTTATTTACATTATATAGGTAAAATTAACTATTTTAAAAACAGTTATGAAACCTATTACATTGCTCAGTACCCCTAGGTAACAAAATGTAACCAATTACGTATTGGCACCTATAAGTTTTCCTGCTAAAGTCTTTTATATTTTACTGTTTATGGCCAAATTGTAGCTTATTTATGACTTTTTGTTTGTTTGTGTAGATGGTTAGCATAAATTCACTGGTCAAAGCTTATATTATTTACTACGATTTTGTTTGACTATGAGGTGGGTTAGGTCCCAGGCCTACAGACAGCTTGATGGTGAGGATGTAAAAGGAAATCTCTGTGTCTTGCCAAATGTTTGACATGTAGACTGTTGACAATTTATTATTCCCTCTCTGCGCTCAATTCAGATTGTGCTGCAGAAAATGGGAGCTGAGTTGGGTCCTGTAACAGCTAGAGAGAAGGGGAGAGGGTAATTTCTTCAGACTTCTTAATTTTACTTTTCTAAATGATCACTTTAGGATATGTTTAGTTGACAGCGGCACCAGATTAGGACTCATGAAACCTGGGTTCAGTTTTGTCTCTGGCACTGGCTTGCTGGGTGATCTTGGGCAAGTCATCTCACCATTTTGTGCCTTGGTTTCCCCGTCTGTAAAATGGGGATAATGATACTGACCTCCTTTGTAAAGTGCCTTGTGCTCTGAAGATATAAAGAGCTATATAAGAGCTAGGTGATACAGTGTCTGTAGCAGAGTGTCTTCTGCCCCATGTAGGGTTGCCAACTTTGGTTTGACATGTTCCTGGAGGTTTCATCACGTGCCAATCTTTCATTAAAGATTAATCTTTAATTCTGGAGACTCCAGGACAATCCTGGAGAACCCTAACCCCATTGCACCTAATACACCTTTTTAATGATGGTCAAGGATAACCTCTAGCCATCAGTCCAAAAGTATTCATCAGATCCTCCAAACATTATTTTCGATGTAAAAGGAAGCAGCACCTAACACGCATTCCACTGAAGGCTCATCTCCGCTGCAAAATGTTTGTCACTTAAACAGAATATTTTTCACTCAGGAATTCATTTAAAATAAACTCCAGTCACCCCCCACTCCTCCAAACGCCAATTTTTATTGCCTCTTTTCCAGTTAAGTTCCAGGCTCTTTCTTCTTTAAATTCCCAAAGTCAAGGCCATATTTCAAGTGGGATTACAGTTCTTTTTCCAAAGCATGAGAGTTTTAGCGGAAAAGAATGAACAGGAGTTTGCAGAAAAGGGACTGTAAAGAATGAGACTTCGTTGCACTTAGCACTGCATTTCACTGCCCTATGACAGTTCAGCATACATCAGTGGTGGCAAAGCAGCAATTATATCAACCAGCCAAGAGAAGGAGAATGGGAGGAGCTTTGTATTCAGAGACTGAAAAACAGTCTGGAAACTTAAGCTCACTAGATACCTTTTGTGCAGTGGATTTTCTTAAAAAGGTAACATGCAAAGTCTTTATCTTCTTGTTTGCAATTTTAAAGAAATGTAGCTTCATTTGTTCTAACTAGAGGGGAGGCCAAAAAGTTAGCCCATTTCCCTTAACAACTGAATTAACTGAAATGCTAATCTTCTCTCCTTGCAAGCTCTATAAAATGCATAATGCCCGCTTTCTGTTACACAAATAAAACCAAAAGTAGGCTGTAAAACTAAACTCTTTCAAATGTTAAAATAGATAATTTAGCACTATCTGCCTTTCAGTAAACAATGACTAATTTGCTGGTGGAAGCTGTAAGATTGGAAGGTGCAGATTCAGGGACGATAGCGAAGGTTCCTTCTTACATAACATTGGCTGTACATTAATCAGAAATGTTTGCTATGCAAATCTTGTCATGCAAAGCAATTATAGCTGTTCCCACACTGACCTCATGTTTATTTATTACACCAGCTCTTTATTTGAACCTTGTCTGGTCTCTCACCACAGCATATTAGCTATGTTGCTTCTAAAGGCACCCAGCTGAGAAATTTTAGATTTATCTATGCCATGTGTAAAACAGGACTGTTAGCTTCACACAGACTGCAATGCAGTGCTGAGAAACTCTAATGTTATTCCAACGTCTGTTCATGCAAAATAGTCTCACCCCAGGGTCTTTGTTAGGACAAAGGGGGCCTTCTAATAGGTAGGGGCCGTAACACCTTGTTTGGTCTGCGTCTGCAATATTAGTTGATGGTTAATGGAAACTGTCAGCTAGAGTTACCAGGCAGGACAAGTAGAATTAGATTTTTATAAACTGCTCAGTAAAAGTAAAAGTATAAACAATAATTTGCCCTTGATTAAGCTATGGCTCCTAGAACCAAAATTGCAAGACTCAGATTTAACTCCTGACCAAATAAGTTTCAAATATTAAAAATCAAAGGAGCGATTTAAATGGCTGAAATGCAAAATTGTGTCTTTAATTTCCTAATATTCTGTTGCCATAGAGTTTTCTTGACGTGGCTTCATATTGACCAGCAGTGGCATCCCATGGCTGTCAGGGGTTTTCTTACTGATCAGTATTCTTTGCAGCTCTCTGTTTTGACATGTGTCTTCTCCCTATTATTAAGTAGCAGCAATTTCAGCTTAATCTGTTTTTGCTCTTTTTTTTCCTTTCATCTCCACCTCAGGTACATACAAGACAGAAATATGTATTCATTGTTGCAGTACTATATTTTATACGTAAACAGGCTTGTCCCCCTCTTTAATATAATTTAATATTGGGAAAGACCTTTTAGATAATCTGCTTGATCTCACTTCTAATGCAGTATTGTTCCCTCAGTGTTTTAATCTGTATGCAATGGTAAATGGCTCGGACAAGAAGGGTCCCACAGCTTACCTCAGAAATCTGTTCTACAAGCTTGTTATAATCAAAGCCATTAAATATCAGAAGCCATTTCTTATCCTTAACGTTTCCTTTGTGTAATTCCATCTAATTACTCCCACTTACCCCAGTGGAAGACCAGGTCATTTCACGTTTTCTGTGGTGTTCATGCCTTTCAGCCACTGTAGCTGATTTACACATATTCCAGTAGGGCTTGATCCAGAGCCCGCTGACATCAATGGAAAAACTCCTTTCAGTAGATTTTTGGACCAGGCCCTTTGTTGTCATTTGGCCGAGCTATAGCTATTTAAGGTCCACCATAACTTCAGTTGTTCTTCTCTCAGCGGATGTTCTAGATGAGAACATGCAGACTAACTGGGCTGTAGGGTAATCCCTAGGCAGGCGAGAAAATATCTTCCGCTCATCCACTTCATGGCCACTATTGTGGGGTACAGGCAGGAGCAGTGCTTCCCCCTTGTATGTATTTTTATATGCCTGTGGATCTGTGCAGTTTATGGGCCCACTGGCCCTCATGCTTGGCTGGCTCCGCCTGTCTCCTTCATTCGCCCATGCTCTCTCTCTGGGGATGACGGCCATAGAGGTTGGCTCAGCAGAATGCCAGGATTCCAAGGCCAGAAGAGATTATTGTGATCAACTAGTCTGAGCTCCTGTATAACACAAGCTCCTGAACTTCCCTCTGCAAATAATTCCTAGAGCACAGCTTAGAAAAACATCTAATCTTGATTTCAAAATTGGTCAAGGGTTAATGACTCTCACTATTACAATTGCAAGGCCTCTGCTTCCTGGAGCCATAGAACTGGAGCAGCGAACAGTTGTTTCTCCCTGCTGGAGTCTGGAGGGGTAACTCTAGGTAGTGAGAAGCCCACAAACTGAACCCAACATTCTACTATGGGGGAGGGAGGGAGCTATCAGGGATGTGATAGGCAAGGAAAGGAAAAATAGCCGGAAAGGTTTCTTAATGGCATTGATTAGATCAGGCATATGGAACAGATTTCCATGGTAGGCCATGGGAGCTCTATTGCCTGAGCCATTTAAAATTGTGCCAACTTGTGATAACTCCATTTTTGAAGCCGAAACTATATTGGCTTTTTCTTTGCCACCAATTTGCACTGATAGCAAACTTGAGAGGGGCTATCTACAGTCACCTCTAGCTTTCTTTTGGCTTTACTGCATTCCAAGTACGTCCCTTCCTTTAAATACCTGTGCTTCATATTCTTTCCCTATAGATTTATTAGCCTGCAGTTTTCCATTTTGTTGTTTACTTCCCGTTTCAGCCCTTTATGCATCCTTTTGTATTATTGCTCTGTCTTCAGTTGGGCTTTCAACACCTCCCTATTTAGTTTCCTCCTCAGATTTAATTAACACAGTTTACCCTTGTTTCCAAACCATTAATAAAGCTGTTAATTAAGACCAGGCCCAAAGAACCTACACCACCACATTGCTTACTTCCCCCTGCTTGAATCATTGCTGTTAGGCATTACCCTTTATTTATGATCCTTAAGATAACTTCCAATCCATCTGACAATGCTCCTACTCTAGCTAATTTGAAAGTGTTTTTCAAGTACTTCTTAGTGCTGTACAGCTGTAACTTTTGCTAATTGTTCATGAAATGACTTTAAGTAATATTTTTATTGAAAAGTCGAATGAAGGAGGATCACAAATGAAGTACAAGACTAAAGATAATTTAATAAGATGAAGAAATAATTGACCAGTTTAGACTCCTGAATCCATATTTCGGTTCTTTCAAGCAGTGGTTTGATTTTCAGAGGGGCTGCAGGTTCCATGGCTGAAATAGCAGGCCATGGTGCAAACATAATGCCAGGCTGAATAGGGATGGAGAATACTGACAATGTTCGATTGTTAGGTAAGTCAACAGTGTCTCTTCACCAGGTCTATCGTCTTCAGTTTTGTGACTATATTTTAAAAAAGGATATAGCCAAGCAGGTGTTTGGAAGTGTGTGATGAAGAGGACTACAGGCAAGGAGAGACTTCAAGAGAAACTGAGAACATTGGAACTGTTCAGAGAGGAGATGAATAGATGAGGAGATGATAAAGGTAAACAAAACCAAATTATCCTTTATCAGCGCTTATCCCACGGAACTCATTCCCACCAGATACCTGAGGCCAACAGCTTGTCAGGATTCAGAAACAGGATCAGACATTGATATGGTTAGACAGTTACATTACATAGGGGAAAAATTAGAAAGGATATAAACCTCTCAAGATTCTAGGCATATGCCAATCTCAGTACTGTTTTCCCAATGAGCAGGTTATTCCACAAATGTTTACCACAGGGGTTTTTGTACCTTCCTCTGAAGCAGCTGATGCTGGCCTCTGTCAGAGGGAGAGAACGCTGAACTAGATGGACCCGTTAATCTGATGCATTCTGGTGATTCCAGTGGGAACTGCAATGCAAAATCCAGCCGCTTTTACTAAGAATCCCAAGTACAGCAATAATAATACTGCATTGAGGAGTTTAACTGTAGGCTCTCAAATACAACAGTGATGAGTGCAGCTGAAGAACCTATATAGAATGAAAATTGTAGCCAGCTGTCTCTTGCTAATCAATTACAAAACATCAAGCCCTGTTTCCAGGACCATTTCATTCAGAAGCCTTAGTGTTCTGCCATGGGAGGGTAAATTGAAATCCAACTGGGACTCTGGGTAGGATCCCCACTGATGGGTGGTCCAGCCCCTGGTCAGACACCACCCTGGAGAAGGAATTGCAGACAGCTTGTACCTCTTTGCTATTTCTCTTGGCAATTCTTCTGCCACTAGCACCCAATTAGTAAATCTGGCCCTGCCTTTGCATCACTTCACTTTTGCTTTCCTCTCTCCCTCCCAAGTACAGATCTTCCACTGGAACCTTACTTTTTGGCAACGTGCTATTGTCATTGTTGATGAACCAATGCCATGGCATGTTATCCTTGTGCCACAAGAGGTGCTGTCTTTCAGATGACACTTGAATCCAAGTCCTTGTAAATCTGATCTAATTAAAGATTGTGTTTTACAAGAATACAAACATTAATCCTGATATTCTGGCCAAATTCTTTTTTGGATAATTACCTTCCATATGAAATTATCCCTGTGACTTGAATTTGATAAAGAATTGTTCATGTTCTTTACTACTGTTCTGTAATGGTTTTGATTGCTAGTGAACTCATGATGTGTTTCACTACAAACTGCTGCATTTCAGTTAAATAGGAGGGTTAGGATATGTGAAGTGATGCCTATATACATAAGACCAGATTTTCCAAAGAAGTCTCTAAATATATGCCTATAATTTTGGATGCACAAATTTGTGTGTTCTAAAACTCCACATTTGCATATGTAAGGAGGTGTTGGAGCTGTGTGTTTTTATGGAAGCCAGTAAGTGGCGGGTCTGAGATTTTTAAACCAGGTTGAAGCCACATTGAATTCAGTTTATGAATTAGTGTGCGAATTTTTAGCTATACTACTGTAGCGTCCAGGAGCCCTAGTCACAGCCTAGGACCCCTTTGTGTTAGCTACTGGACAAACATAGAACAAGACAGATTACGAACTGCTTTGCTGGGGCAGGAACTATCTAGTTGAGAGGCATTATATACTGTACATGTAAGTCATTAAACTGTATCATTTTCTGTATTCTAATCTCTATGCCACTTCAGATTGCAGAAAGCGATAGCCAGGCTGGTGAATGTACAACAAGCTACTGAGTAAGAAGCAGGGTTCTTACTTGGTCACTAGGCTGGAGAAGGATGCATAAATCACAGTGGCAAATTGTTTAGCTGCTGGTATGGGAGAGAATTTGTGCCTTGTACAGTGGAATCCTATGCAACTTGACAAAGAAAGCATGTGTCAGCTGCAAAGACAGACACTCCCCTTGTCATCCTTATTGAAAGAAGTGCTAGTTACCAAGCAATATATTCTATACTGCAAGAAGTTGAAGGGAAGCATCTTCACAGGAAAGCTGGTTAGAAAAAACACTAATGCTCACTGAAACAAAAAAATATTCTATTTTAAAATACAAGCAAGATATTTTGCTGGGCATACACAGTTTGTCAGCATACCTCCTCTTGTGCATGTTGCACATTGGAAACCTCATGCAAGATGTAAAAAGCTCTCCTATCTAGTTATCTACCTAGATAGATAAATGGTACACGGCCTAGGATTTATAAAAAAAAAGAAAGTGATTTTTTGATACTGTACTTGGGTCTCCTTTAAAGGGCCTGATTTTTAGTAGATTTTCTCTGCGCTTTCTGAAAAATCAGGCTTCTTTAACACATCTCAAGTTGGGCACCCAGAAACTGAGTCACCCCAAATTACTGGTCTCTTTTGAAAATGTAGATATTATCTTTCTCTCATTCGTATAGAGAAAGCTAAGTGGTGGATGGTTGAGGAGGGAGACAGTGGAAGCAGGAGCATATCCATCTCCTGAATCTACAGAAAAGGGCTCTCGGCTGGTTGATTAATATCCCCATGCTCTCTGTTTATCTACAATGGATGCAGTGTAGCTCTCAGCCATTATTTGCAGGACTTAAAAGATGATATCATAACACAAGTGGTGGAGCAAAGTGGAGTGACAAGAGGGTTGTGAAGTCAGCTATTCACGTGAGCCAACTGATCTGATAAACACTAGGCCCATTGTGTTTTGTTTATAAAACAGTAGTCTGTCTATTGTTGAATTCTTGTTTGAGTGGAACAAAAATGTCACCAAAGCATGAGGAAACATGTTATGGAATCCTTATCCTGAAAGAGACTGGTCCTTTAGAGCATGGTAAAATAACATTTAAACATCATGAATCGGGCACTTCAGTGTGTAGGTTGAAGTTTCCAGTTCTGGTCACTTCATCTCAAAAAAGCTATATTAGAATTGGAAAAGGTGCAGAGAAGGGCAACAAAAATGATTAGGGGATGGAACAGCTTCCATAGGAGGAGAGAGTAAAGACTGAAACTGTTCAGCTAAGTCAAAAGACAACTGGGGGGTGGGGGAAGGGGTTGATAGAGGTCTGCAATTATGATTGGTATGGAGAAAGTGTATAAGGAAGTGTTATTTACTCAGCCATATAACACAAGAACAGGCTCACCCAATGAAACTAGTTAGCAGGTTCAAAACAAACGTAAGGAAGTACTTCACACAACACACAGTCAACCTGTGGATCTTGTTGTCAGGGAATATTGTAAAGGCCAAAAGTAAAACTGGGTTCAAAAAAGAATTAGATGAGTTCATGGAGGGTAGGTCCATCAAAAGCTATTAAACAAGATGGTCAGGGATGCAACCCCATGCTCTAGGTGTCCATAAACCTCTGACTGCCAGAAGCTGGGACCAGATGTCAAGGGATGGATCACTCAATAAACTGCCCTGTTCAGTTCATTGCCTCTGAAACCAGTCACTGTTGGAAGACAGGATACTGGGCTAGATAGATCATTCATCTGAGCAGTATAGCCGTTCATATGAGCCAACTGAAAAAAAACAAAACAAAACTTAGAACCTGTATTTCTTGAAAACTAATCATTTAAGACATTACCGGGACTTAAGCACCTGTTTAACATTAAGTACATCATTGCATGCCTTTCATGAGTAAGGATGGGTCCCAGAACTGGGGCTTAACATTGTTCCAACTTTTAGTTTGATTTTACTTGACTATAGCCTTGGACATTTCCTAGGCATGTAAATCTACCTTCTGTCATCTCTGAGGCATCAGATGGATAATCCTAATCCTAAACCTCCACTAATGTAATTTATCTTCACTCTCAAACTTCCCTCCTTTTACGGTCTCTTAGTTCAACTCTCCAAATTCCAAAATGCAGCAGCTCATTTCTTTGCTTTATCTAGAAAGAGGAACATGTTATACCCAGCCTTGGAAACCTGTATTAATATCTCCTTCATGTCAGAATCAAGCACAGTGTCTGTCTCTCTTACTATCTACAAGATGTTCTACTTTTCTTCCTATTTTTTTCAGGCTGTTTCCCTACACTCTTCTTTGTCACAGGAGTGGATTCTTCTGCCACATTACTTCCAGCCCCTGCAACAACTTTCTTGCACCTGTGCAAGTGCCTGGCTCTCCTTCTACTCCTTTTAAAAACAATGTCTTCTGCTTGACCTATATTACTCCTCTACACTCTGACCATGGTTTCCAATGTCCTTGGGCAAATCCCCATAATTTTCAGAGTTTGATCGCTGAATTTCTTGATACAGACAGGCCCACGATATAGCAGTCAGCTTCCAAAAAAATCACAAGCCAGCACTTTCACTTCCTCAGTCATTATGTTCAAGGCTGAATTTTCTGTCACTTTATTCTTTTCCTTCCCAGTGACATGCTGACTTGTTTTCATAACTGGTCAATGGGTGGTTTGTTTCTATTGGGCTTATTGCACAGTCCATTTAGACTCTATTTTGTTCAGATACTGGTAAATTGTTGCATCCACTTTTATTTCTGTAGCTAGTTGCAAGTCTAATATATACGCTGCACACATTGACTATCTAACGTTGATGTACTTTGGACCAAATTCTGGTTACTCAAAATCACATCCTTGTAACATTGGCATAAGCATGCACAACCAATTTGTGGTTTACGCTAGTGAATTCAGGTACAAACAACAAAGCCATGCACAGGAAGTTACCCAAAATCCCTTTATGCTGCTTTGTACCCAGGCCACACCCAATGTTTGCCGAAATAAGCTGCTTTTCTCTACACATACACACCTTGCTCACACAAATGTGTATTTCCTTAGCCCATCCAGAACTATAGCACTAAAGGTGAGTAGCAGATTCTGGCTCGTTCCTGCTCTCAATAGAATCAATGGCAAAATGCTTATTGGCTGTATGTACGGGAGCAGGAATGGGGCCAGTAAGCTTTTGGGTTTATGGACATCTCTGTGACTCATCTACCTGAATCTGATGCCTTACATTTTATAATTTTAAAACTGTTATTTTAAGTGGTGAATTCAGTCCTCCTGCATGGTAGATGATGCATTTTTTGAGATGAGTGGTGTTATTTCAGGGGGAAATAAATATTTATAATTTTATTTTTAACAAGCAGCGCATGCTATACTAGTCACATTTTTTCCTTATGGCTTATTTCAGGGGTCCCCAACGTGGCATGGCGCCCGCGGGGCATCTTAATGTGCCCATGCACTGGCCTCTGGGAGAGCACCCACTGACATGCTGCAGCGGCATTTCGGCAGAGACACCGCTCGATGGCGACGCTTGCCATCGACAAGTGATGTCATCAAGTGGCATCGCTCCCGAATTTCGGCAGGGATGCCTCTCGATGACATCATCAAGAGGCGTCCCCCAAAATGCCACCAAAATTCGGCGGCATTTTGGCGGGTGCTCCACCGCCATAGTGGTCCTTTGGTTGGCGTCCGCCAGCTGAAAAGGTTGGGGACCACTGGCTTATTTGGTAGTTTTTTGTAACTGTATGTTATATGGCAGAGTTAGGCCAACAAAGTGTCACACTCTTGGGCTATTAGCAAGGCCCTTTCACCCTAACAGCTCCCACACAGGAGAACACACTTGGCATAAAACAGTCCCTGGAATGTCTAACTTGCCACTGGGAAACAAGATCTACCATATATACGAATTCTTCTTCTCTGCCCTAAGCACAAGATATAAATCAATAGTCCCACCCTTTGGGCTTCAGTGTACTGCCTGCCTCTGTGCGGCGCTCCCATTGATATTGATGGGAGCTCTGTGTGCAGAGTGACAACATGGTATGGCTCTAGAAATTAGTCATTTTACACCAGTAACCACAGCAAAGAAGAGAGGGGTCGGGAAGAGAGTTCTAACAGGCACTTCAGTGTTGCCATTCCTTATCTTCGTTTACTAATTAGAGGCCCAGCTCTGCTGCCCCTACTCACCTTAACAGCCCCTTTGACTCTAACAGGTTATCCTATAGAAGGTCTCCAAACTGACTATCGTTCTCAGGCAAAGTACTGTATTGTTTCGAATGGAAATGTTTTCAACTAAATGTGTCAAATATTGAACAAGGAACTATCATATGGTCTGGTATTAAACACAACCCCATTGTATAATACAGGAATAATTCTGTCAGTTAGGCTACTTGAAATAATAAATCAAGGGACTGCAGCTTGACTTGCTGGTTACTACAATCCTACTATGTAGAAATCTTTGTATTAGAGAGTGGCATATTTGTTACATGAGCAATATGCAGGGCCGGCTCTAACTTTTTTGCCACCCCAAGCAAAAAAAAAGAAAAAAGAAGAGCGCCGTCCTGCCATAACCCCCCCCCCCGCCATGAGCGTCGTGTCACTGAACCCCCCCCCGAGCGCTGCGCCGCCGAAACATGCCCCGCCCCACGAGTGTTGCTCGGCAAAAAACAAACAAAAAATCCCTCCAGCACTGCCCCGCCAAACCAAAAATAAAAAAAACCTGAGTGCCGCCGCACCCCAAGGTGCTGCCCCAAGCATGTGCTTGGTCAGCTGGTGCCTGGAGCCGGCCCTGGCAATATGGAAAGAGATATTTGATTGCTTGGCAAAGATTCCACTCCAGATCTGCAGCTGGTCTAATTTGGTGTAGATCCACTGACTTCACTTCATTTACACTATCTGAGGATTGAGCCAAGGAAAAATCCTGGTAGGTATAAGGTATAACTACACAATTATGAGCTCTTTCGTCTTAACAATGCAAATCCCTTCACACTATTACTTGTCCTTCCCCATGACTTTCCTAATATCCTAGAGCACTGCAGAAGGAAATTAAGAAATCTGTCCTGCATACCTTACTCGTCTTCAACCAATTCTGTTAACTCCCATGGGACTACTCCCATGAGTAAAAGTGGTGGGATTGGGGCTGAAATTTCTACGAGAAATAATTGTGGCTACAAAGTTCACCAGTTTTAGAAAGCAGAATAAATAAAACTCAATACAAATGAAGTGCAACTAGTAGGCTGCTCACAGAAAAATAAGCAGAAATTTAGAAGGCATAGAGGGGCATAATGGCAAAAATATACCAAGGCAGGTTCTGAACAGAGCTAGTAATTTGTTCATCTAGTGCTGAAATAACTAAGATAATGAGAAAACACACACCCACAAACTGCTGGGCCAAATCCAGAGGTCCATACTAATTCCTCCATTACCAGGGATATCATAACTCTAGTCCCAGATTTGGACCTTAGCGTCCAAAATATGGGGGTTAGCATGAAAACCTCCAAGCTTAGTTACTAGCTTGGACCTGGTACTTGCTGCCACCACCCAAAAAATTAGAGTGTTTTGGGGCACTCTGGTCCCCCTGAAAAACCTTCCCTGGGGACCCCAAGACCCAAATCCCTTGAGTCTCACAACAAAGGGAAATAATCCTTTTTCCCTTCCCCCCTCCAGGTGCTCCTGGAGAGATACACAGACACAAGCTCTGTGAATCCAAACAGAGTGACTCCCCCTCTCCGTTCCCAGTCCTGGAAACAAAAGCACTTTCCTCTTCACCCAGAGGGAATGCAAAATCAGGCTAGCAAATCCAACACACACAGATCTCCCCCTGATTTCTTCCTCCCACCAATTCCCTGGTGAGTACAGACTCAATTTCCCTGAAATTTCCCAGTAAAGAAAACTTTAACAGGTTTTAAAAAAAAAGCTTTATATAAAAAAAGAAAGAAAAATACATACAAATGGTCTCTCTGTATTAAGGTGACAAATACAGGGTCAATTGCTTAAAAGAATATTGAATAAACAGCCTTATTCAAAAAGAATACAAATCAAAGCACTCCAGCACTTATATTCATGCAAATACCAAAGAAAAGAAACCATATAACTTACTATCTGATCTCTTTGTCCTTACACTTAGAAACAGAAGATTAGAAAGCAGAAACTACTTCTCCAAAGCTCAGAGAAAGCAGGCAGACAGACAAAGACCTCAGACACAAAATTCCCTCCACCCAAAGTTGAAAAAATCCGGTTTCCTGATTGGTCCTCTGGTCAGGTGCTTCAGGTGAAAGAGACATTAACCCTTAGCTATCTGTTTATGACAAGGGACTTCATTGGATGTTTGCCTGAGTAAAAACTGAGCTCCCTGTTTTGATCTTACTTTGGAATAATTTTGAACATTCCATTTGCTTCCTTCAGATGTGGCCCTTTGCTCTGCCTCTCAGCCCAAAGAATCTCTCAGATCTATCGAAGACAAGAGGCATCCACACAGAGACTCTTGTCTCCATTCTGCTGCTCACAGTCCCTTCCTTGACTTGCAGAGGGCTGTGCGCAGCACAGAACCTGCAGAAGCCATTCTCCCCGTGTCTCCTCAGATTCCACAGGCTACCCCAGCACCTAGTTCAAACTGACAAATAGGATGTGGCGCCATAAATTAGGCAGACTATTGGGTTGTGAGGAAGGAATTTGGTGGAGACCTAATGGTTCCGTGCCCCACCCACTTTGTTTTCTCCCAACCCACAGATGGACTTACACAGGATAGCAAGGATGTTCACCCTGCTGCAGAGATGGTACTCTTCCATGCACGCATCACCCCAGCAGGGATCCACAGGCAGAGACACACTGGGGCCCAAGTCTTATTTACATTAAGGCTTCCTTACACTGCCCCGATAGCACCTCTGATAGTAGACTTCCCACATTCGCAACCCATATATAAAGTTATAACCATGTGAAAAAACATTTTTGGTCCAGATCCTGCGAAGTTCCCATTATGTGCTTAGTCCCTGTTCACTTGAGTGGCTCCATTAAAAGTAAATGGAACCACTTGCAAGAGTAATGTTCACGTCATCAGACCCTTTCTCAGCATATCCTCAAATACAAAACCATAGGATAAATTCCTCTTCCCTGTTGGTCTTTGCATTCTGCCCACTAATCTGTGCTGGGACTAGTTCTGAATATCCAAACATTGAGGTGCTTGCCACAAAAATATTTCCTGGTCCATAACTGGAATTAATACACACCAACCCATTTTCCCTTGCAGTTACATGGAATTTAAAATGTTCAGTCCCTGGCTAGTTACATTTTTCAGGTCAGCAAGCATTCCAGCTAGAAACATCAATGGCATCTCATTGGAGAATCTTATAATTGCCCCCTTAAAATGATATCAGGAATCTTTCTCTACCTCTGATAGGTTGTTAGACTGCCAACCTTAATTTCAAAATACCTGATTTACAGAAAAGCTAGTTTGCTATTTTTGTGATTTAAAATCCATTTGTTCTCATTTTTTTCTCTCTGCAAGGCCAGGAACCTTGAATGTGCAGTAAGGCAATTTAACTTAACAAGCAGAGACTATGAAAAATAGTACCAATATTTTTTTTAAAAGTTCCAAGATGTTTAAACTCTTGGCATGAAAGCCCCTTTTAATGAAAACAAATGTCAGATAGTATGTGATAGTGTGTAGGTTTTACTGGCTCTCATTTTAGATAGCCATATAAATCACTCATAACTTTGCTATTCATAAGAAATTAATCAGTCCTCAACTCATGAAATACAACTAACACTGCTATGTACCAGCATATAAAACATGTGATCATGCTGTAGGTGTCATAGGAATACCCATGGGATAAGATGAACAGGCATTGAGACTACCAATCTCTACTAATAATGTGAGAGTTGCATTAATTATGCATGTTTGACGGTTTCACCTGCACTCTGCCCCCTAGTCAGTCTCCCAAGTTAAACTCTGAACATTCAGAACTTCAAACATCTTTAAAATATAAACTGCCAAATGTTTCCTTCCTTCCTCTTGAATGCGCTCCCATCCCACAAAGTTATAATGGTCAGAGATGCAAAAAAAATCAATCCTTGCACATGTGGGATTTATGAGATTGATGTCTCACAATTTTGTAAGGTGTGAATTAGGAAGTTTATGCCATGGGAAGGAGTGATTTCCAGCCTCCCAAAGGGAGGCACAGAATTTACTAAGCTTTGAATAGTTCCAAGATACTAGGCCTTAATACTGGGATTTTCAAGTGCTCTCACTATTGGTCTGGCTCTGCTCCCATTGAGGTCAATAGGAGTTTTATCATGCTCTTCCGTGGGATCAGGTTTAGACCAATGCTGAGTGCTTTTGAAATGTCCATCCTAACAATTGTGAAATTGTTGTGTATAGAAATACTACATTAGGCCCTGATCTGGCATCTGGCTCCATAAGGGCAGGGAGGTGCATCTCTATAGAGCCATTTGCAGGATTAGGGCTTTAGGTAAGTTTTGGAAATCTTGTGTGTGTACTGATCACAATTTCCCTCTTGCTGGACACCAAGTCACAACCAAGGGACCTGGCACGACAAGTGGATAGGATAGCTTTTTTTCCTGGTACCCAACATTTACAAAAAACCCTCTCCAGTGTTTCCATATTGACTTTTTTCGGTCAGATGCAGACCACAGGATGGAGTGGCATGATGCAAAGAACCACTTGTTCAGGATAATTTGTGCAACTCACTCATGGTTTTGCCAGTTGAAGGATTTACAGTTGCTGTGTATCAACAGATCATTGTAAAAACAGCCAGAGTGTAACAGTGAATCTGACCCGGATATTTTCAGATATTTTTCATAATATTCCTACATGGTGTATCCTTGGAAATTCCTGTAGTGATTTCCATCAACTCAGCCCAACAAAATATGTGCTTAAATCTATGTCAGTCACACTTACAAACTTGGGCCTCAATCCAGCAAGGAGTTAAGTACATGCTTTACTCAGAAGTCAGTGAGTGAAATTCTGGTCCTTTTAAAGTCACTGACAAAACTCCCCAATGGAAACTTCACTGTGCTAAAGTTCTTAGAGTTAAGCAAGTACTTAAGTCCTTTGCTAGATCAGGGGCCTTTAAAGCATATGTGCGCGTGCACTTGCTAGATGAATGCACACAGCCGAGTATAATAATATCTGTTTAGAAATCATCATGTTAAGATCAAATTGGCCAGATCTGTTCTACTCATTCAAAGCCAATGAACAAACAAGTGTAGGTCCTTAGAGAAAAGTCTGTATTTTTATACGGGCAAAAATTTAACATCTCATTTGAAACTATTTGTGTATAATTTAAGAATTATGTTAAGCTGCTATTTACTCTGTTACTCTCTCATTAAATCTCCCTCCATTGGATAGATAAAGTTTTATTTTTATATAACATTTTTCTCCTCCCTGTAGCAATGTCATGTAAATAGCTTGCTTATTTATGATTGTAAACGAGATGCAAAATCCAGTGAATATCTCAGTATTAAAAAGAAATAGCTGTAGTTACTGCCTTATAGAATAAACTTGATAAATTTGAATAATCTAAATGTTTATTGCAGCCATCTTTAAAATAACGGGCTATGATTTCTTTTCATTTTTTAATCACAAAAATTCCAACAATTTAATTTAATCTGAACTACAGGGAGAAACGAAAGGCTATTTAGAGGTGCTGACTCAATGGATTGATGAAAATGACTATATGCTTGAAATACTTTGTCTTGACACTAAATCTTTTTTTCTTTTTATTAACAGGATCACTGTGGAGCTTTTATGGAAGGTGAAATGTCCCCTGTTTGCTGACAGAAATATTTACGTGCTTTGAGAAAAATACAACTAAGACAACCATCACTTTGATGAGAAAAATTTAAAAAAATCCATAACATGCACACTTCTTAGATACATGAATTGTGAAACTGTCTTTATCTTCATGCTAGTTTCTTTATCAGTGTGCTTGGCTTTCTTTCCCCAGACTAACTGCTGATCAAATTTTGTGTGTGCTTCTTCATTAAAAAGCCTTCCACAAAAATGAAACAAGAAGTTTGTAATTTCTGTGGGAATCTCTGCTGCCACTATGTATAAAACAGATGTAAATTTTAGTGCTGCATCTTCTTTTCTGCTCTGTGACATTAACTAGATTACGCCTCCCACTACACAGAAAACCACTACCGTCAACATTATGCCAATTTGTTAATAGACAGCTTGAATTCTATTTTAAAAGCATATTTACTCTTAACCACAAGACAGACAGCTGAGCAATGTTTCCCTCTAACTGGAAGCACATATAGCCATGCGGACGCCAGGATTGTATCATCTCTAGGCATATAAAGAAAAATCTAACCTTGCTAATTCACTTGCATGTAATCTGATTTTAAAACAACTTCATTGACGGAAAAACGTTTTCTTCAAAAATAATCAAGGATTGGCTGCTGGGTTCAAAATGAAAGTGCTAGTATTTATTATCAGTTGTTGTGGAGAGAAGAGACAAGTGAAAAATCTTACTCTGTGAGCAAAGTTGTATCTGTTGATAAAGGCAAGAATTTCAGAAATACACTAGTCTCAGTAAATTATGTTAATTGATGAATCCTGGTTAGTTAAAATTTCAACTTCAACAAAGTTTCACTGAACCAGTCCATTAAATTCCTCCATTCGCTGATCCAGACTCCAAGATCTGTTTCAGCAGCTGTTCTTCCATGTGGTTATCATGTATATACTACTATTAATTATTGACTGATATGACTTATTAATTCGGCGTTGCCCAATTTGAAGATTTACTAAGTGATGTGGCTGAGTTGGATGTTTCGTAACAGTCAAACCTCATTCATAACCCAGAGAACATTAACAGTTTTATTATGATGCTCCATTCCTTTAGTAACGTTGAACAAATTGCCTAGTGTTGAAAGCACTTTCCTCTAAGGTCTGAGTTTTGCTGGAGTTGTGTTGAATCACCACTGAAGAGAATGGAGTTGGATCACCTTGTTGACATGGTCCATGTTGCTCAGTACAGAAGAATAAGGCAGACTATTATTAATAGGATTACTAAACATCATATTAGACCAAGACACACTTTCAGCTCCACAGCATATTCCATGGAAAATAAACCACAGTCTATAAGCAAGTCAGACTGCCATGAAATACAAGCTGTTTCTGCAAGGGACTTCTTTCTGAGAAGTCTTCTGAGACTTCAGACAGGGAGGAGCCAAGAAGCCTTCATTGTTCCTGACTACTACTCAATGTTGAGATGTTTTACAGGAGCAGGAGTCTTGCCTTGGGCAAGCCCTGAATGTACATTCAGAGCACATTAGTGCCACCAAGCAGAAGACATTAATTGATAGCACCCACTCTAGAGTATTACTTAAGATGATACATCTTGCTAGACCACTGCTTTTTGCTTTCTAATTTTCACAAAAGTATGATGATTTCAGAAGCATAGGAATGCAGAATGGGAGCTAGAAAGAGGGGATGAGTACTGCTCTTGAAGGGTTTATTCAACTAAAGAGTTGCACAGAAGCAGAACTTGTTCCAAATTCTCAAACTCTAACCCAGAAGAATGTAAGAATCCAGAATAATTATTGTCGTGCTTGGCTAATTCATTCTGTTTACCTTAGCAAACTTTCTGGAGCGGGAGGCTTATAGCAGTATAAGCTTCAGGTATGAAATATTTCCTAGACTCCCTGGAATCAGAGGTTCACATTCTGGCAGGGTCCAATTAATCCTTTACTGATGAAAGACTTCCACAGTTTTCTGTATGGGAAAAGATGAGACCTGCTTTGGCATTCAAGATTCCATCAGAAAGCATGGGAGTTGGGGGCTAACCACCCATTGTACCTCGGAAAATGCCACCCTATCTGTGGCAAATATGTTCACTGATTGCAACTATCTAGAATTCTAGAAGTAGTTAAAATCTTATCCTTCCCTCCCCCTCCCTAAATGTCAGTGTCAAAACAGTGCACAGGAGGCATTCAAAATGTAGCATCTAGGGCTTTGCAACAATGTTCTATACACTTTATGCCACTCAAATTACACATTTATTCACAACCCATTTCCTCTTCTTCTGTGGCTGATCCCACGAGGCTCTGAGCAACCTGACCTCCAATTTTGCCAGATTTTGATTGCATTTGAACCCCCGTAGATCTGGAGCAATTTTTCCTAAAATAGAGTTACGCCGGATTCATACTAGTGAAAGTCAGATCAGTCTGCCCCACAGCCTTCAATAGAAATTGAGGGCAATACAGCATCTTACAGGACCAGGTCTTTAAAACTGCTGGAAACTTTGAGTGCAAGGAAATAAAAGGGAAACTAAGGGGAAAAAAAGGGAGATGATAACTTTTGACCATCTAATTTGAAAGTGAGTGACAGTAAGAGGTTCATATGCTAATGTAATGCCACAGACATGCTGCATGAGCTAAAACTAAAGAATGGGTTATAGAATGTTTATTTTGAGGTGCTGTAGCCAATAAGGCTGTTTGAAACAATATTGTTATTGGATCAAGGAGCTCTTGTGAATTAACTCATTTCAAGTGCAACTCAAATATACTGGGCCAGACTTTGATGGTGTTGTGCCAATGTATAAAGAAGCCCAATGACGATGACTGTGGTCCTGAGGATTTTGCTCATTGCTAATTCACAGGCATGCAGTATGTAGCTTTGTATAGTCTACGTCTCTAATAAAATATGGGCGTGCCCAGGATTGGCAGTTTAAAGAACATATTCAATTGCTAAATAAATATACTCTTCTCAATTGCTCTGTAAAAAAAACACCCTACAGCTTTTAGACACTATTTCCTAACATTGCCTTTATATGGGTGCTGCTGGACAGCTTTTCTGCTGAGAAGTTCCTTCTACCCGCAATCCCCATAATAAAATTAAAACAAAAATTCTTCGGATATTGTTGTTGAATGTTGACCTTAGAAACCATACCAGCAATTTTGCTCTAAATAAACTACTGCATTCATGGTATTTCACTGCTGTAACAGACAAATCAGTTCCCCTTCCAGTGTACTATAGATAGGAACATCCTGGGTTGCTGGAGAGAGAATTTCTAGTGCAAAGTACAACACTGTCCCCTAGTGGGCTATATGCTGAAACACAAAAACACTACAACACCATCCTTTTGGATACATACAGCAAACTCTATGAAATAAGGTAAAAATGTCAGCTTGATTTCTGTTCAAGGTTTTACAGTAGTCATATGCCACAAGCGGTTTTAAGATTCAGGTCTAAATGCAGAGGTGAGTCTATGTGAACCTAAAGAAGACTGAATTGGTGTAATTTACACCTTATTCCAACTCACTCTCTGTAAATTACACCGCCTTAGACTCACACCCACTTAATTACTGTGCAACTTGCACCCACTCACCGTGTGATATTTACACAGGGCCGACTCTAGCAATTTTGCTGCCCCAAGCATGGCGGCACACCGCGGGGGGCACTCTGCCGCTCGCCGGTCCTGCGGCTCTGGTGGAGCATCAGCAGGCACGACTGCGGGAGCTCCACCGGAGCCGCCTGCCGCCCTCCCGGCAACTGGCAGAGCGCCCCCCGCGGTGTGCCACCCCAAGCATGCGCTTGGCGCACTGTGGCCTGGAGCCGGCCCTGTATTTACATTACATGTCATCCTCTGACTTTACCCCATGGAGTGCAGGAGAGCATAAACAGGTGTAATTCACATGCTAAGGGTTCAGAAGAGCAGAATATCAGGACCTGGTGTAAGAAGGTATACATTAAAGTTATCTACTTGATTGATGTGTATGAGGAGTGTAAATCCAAGGCCATCAGAGGTGGCCTAACTTACAGGAAGAAGGTTCACGTTCTAGCAACCTACTAGTCCCTTCAATTCATTTGGCCTTCGGTGTTGTATGTTTCATGATGACTGAAAATTTCAGTTAGTGTATCTTACTCCAGTAAATAGATACTGAGAGTAAAATCCTGCTTGCCTTACTCACATTGACTTGGGCCCCAATCCAGCAGCTCTGATTCACATGAGGCACCCCCATGAAATCAATAGGATTTCTCAGATGAAGAATGGCTGCAGGACAGGGCCATTGGTACTATGGGTTATATTCTTTGTGGCTTTATAATAGCAACGGCTTAGAAAAATAATTCTTAAAATTAAAGGTGAGTCAATTTAGGACCCATAGGAACGAATCACGTAGGTCATATTTACAGGATGGGAAGCATTGACTCTGAAAAAGATTTGGGGGTCAGTCAGCTGAACATGAGCAACCAGTGTTCCTCAGTGGCCAAAAGAGCTAATGCAATCCCGAGGTGCATAAACAGGAGAGTCTTGAGCAGGAGGTTATTTTACCTCTATTTGGCACTGGTGCATACACTGTTGGAAAACGATGTCCAGTTTTGGTGCCCACAATTCATGAATGATGTTGATAAATTGGAGAGGGTTCAGAGAAGAGCCACAAGAATGCTTAAAGGGTTAGAAAACATGCCGTGTAGTGATAGACTCAAAGAGCTCGATCTATTCAGCTTCACAAAAAGAAAGTTAAGGGGTGACTTGATTACAATGTATGAGAAAGATACAAGTCTCTCAATATTTAATAAGTGGCTCTTCAAACTAGCAGAGAAAGGAATAACATGATCAAGAGGGTAGAAACTGAAGCTAGACAAATTCAGATCGGAAATAAGGTGTAAATTACAGTGACAGTAATTAACCACTAGAACAATTTATTAAGGGTTGCGGTGAATTCTCCATCACTGACCATTTTTAGATCAAGATTGGATATTTTTTCTGAAAGATCTGCTGTAGGAATTATTTTGGGGCAGTTCTCTGACCTGTGTCATACAGAAGGTCAGACTACATGATCACAATGGTCCCTTATGGCCTTGGAATATATAAAACAATACTATAGAAGAATTTAGAATCCCTCCAAGTTGCCAGTAGTGAAGATGGATTCAGGCGACACCAAAATTTAAAGATGACCACAGAAAACCACAATCATTCCAGGTTTGACCTTCTTTACTTTCAAGTCTGTCCCCTTTAAATTCTTCTTGCTCCACTTAACAGCCAATGAGATAAAAAATAAAAACAAACCACAACTGTTTCCTTGTTTCTACTGCACACTTGTGACTTTCAAATTGAAATACATTTATTTGTTAGTATCACTTTCCCAATCACAGAATCAATCTCTATGCACCATAACTCTGATTCTCCACTCTGTTTGCCTGGTTTTTCAATTGAATTATACCAGTGAGTGCAGAATCAAATCCCATGCATCTAAAACCACTACCTAACTGAATTTTGCAAAAAGAGACTAATCCATCTTGGTTTTGCCCCCTATTAGAATACTCATAACACAAAGTGAAAGGTGATTTTGCAGAACAGAGTTCTGTTCAATGTTACCTTTCTTCCTCTTCATTTATTTTCAGTGCGTGTGGCATAGCAAAGAAAATAGATTGTGAACTAAAGGGTAAGCAATAAATATCCTGTTATAAAACATATTTCTCAAATTATTCATTGACATAAGTTAATATTCTCTAACCAATGATTAAAAAAAAATATTTTTAAAGAGAAATGCACAAAGGAAATCAATTTGGAACTCAAGAAAAGGAACCCTTTTGATCAATTTTCTCCACCAAGCAGTCAGTACATTTATGAAACTCTTCAAGCAAAATTATAGCATTTGTCAATCAATTTCAAAACCATATTTGTGAGCAAGATCAGATTGATTACATAAATGTCCCCCCCCCCGCTTAAAAATGAACTTTTCTAAAAGGTCATATCTGAAGCTCAAATGACTTATAATTTATTCTTATGGGCTTGCTTGCAGCTAAGCTAGAAAGTTATAAAAGCGAAGTCAATTTCTGACTCCCAAAGTGTGGATAGAGCAATGTAATCCAGTGAATCGGGTTGTAGACTGTGAGTTGTAAGACTTGGGTTCTATTCCTGCCTCAGTCACTGACCTACTATGTGATCTTAAATGCATCATTTTAACTCTGTGCCTCCGTCTCCCCTTTTTGTCTGTTTAGATGGCAAGATCTCTTATTATATGTTTGTTCAGTGCCTAGCAAAATGGGGCTTCCCAGGACTATTAGAATGCAAATAATAGTCAACTACCCATTCTCCCCGTCTCAGTAACAGCCTTTTGGCTCTACTGGATTTCAAACAAGAATGTTTAATAGATCTTGAACTTGATAAAGCTTCTTCGATAAGCAGGTGGCTACAACTGCTGCAGAGAAAAGTGAACATTACTTCTTGGGTGTGTAAAAAAAACAGACTCTCAGAAATTCTATGTATTTCGGCCATTGTCTTGCCTAAGAGCAGAGCTCAGCAACAGTTCATGAACGTCAGTGTTGGTAACAGAGAAAAGAAACCTTCCCTTTGGGCAGCATTTGAATTCCGACAATCTGTAAGAAGAGTATAAAATTGTTGAGACATGCTTTGTGAGGTTCTCTCCCACTCTCGTTTCTTCCAATAAATGTATTTTGCAGATACAATTATTCAGTGACAGAGTTTAACCCAGTGCTCAGAAGTATGAAGGTAAAGTAATTGACCATATTAATCCTTGTATGTCTTTTGCTGCTCTCTGGGATCATAAATATAGGGCAAAATATCACCCTGGGATACCAGTGTTTCACGAAGCACTGGGGAGGTGGCTTATTTTTAAAGCTAATTAGAAAGGGTGATATGCCAGAGGAGGATATTTGGGGCTCCCAGGATCCCCTTGTTAAAAAAGTCCCATCACCAAATTTAAGGGTGGATTGGGATGATTTCTCTGCTTTCCTTGGAATTCACCACCTCTCCAGATGCTACTTAATCATCCTTGCTGGCTCAGACATATCCCTGGGGCTCATCAAAATACTTCTGAGCAGGCAATAGCCCTTGGAATTAATCAGGGTAGGCTGAGCGTCCAGTGCTGTGTTAAAAAATAATGTGGCGTTAACACAAAGCATTTCATTTCAAGGTTTTTATAGACTGTTAAAAAAAATAAGAGGGAAATTCAGAAACAAAAACATCGTTCCAAATTGAAATGTCAAATTGTTTCATTTCAGACATGCTGAAACAAACCATTTTGATATTTCTGAAATTTATCTCCCCTCCGC
Organism: Gopherus flavomarginatus; assembly: GCF_025201925.1. Lineage (NCBI taxonomy): Eukaryota > Metazoa > Chordata > Testudines > Testudinidae > Gopherus > Gopherus flavomarginatus. Next base: position 15,215,834 of record NC_066626.1, on the reverse strand, counting down.
CCCCTCCCCTCACACACATCCACCACCAATTTGCCAGAGTCAACTCAAGTTATGGAATTGTTTTAGTTGATCTGAATCTGTATTTTTCAGTGGGGAAGGGGAAGAGATTCCACAAAAAGAATTTTGCCCAACTCTAATTGGGAGCCTCTTAAAAGTCTTCTCCCTCCTCCAACTCATTTCCAGTTACATAAATGGAATGCTAGGGACAATGGAATTGCCAGAATGTCTCAAACCCAATGCCCATCTAGTCCACTGTCTTGATTTTGACAGTAGCCAGTACAAGATGCGTCGAAGGCTGGTGAAAGAACCCCATCTGTGTTATCAGTACAGGTGAACCCATGACCTTCCGATCCACACCGCAGACCTATTCCAGTTCTCTTTTAGGCCTAATTAGCTCTTAAACTAGATCATGCAAATGTGATATCAGAAAGAAGCCCACAGCTGGCAGCTGTGGGATAATCTGCCTCTCCAGAATAGAGATTAGATTAAAACCAACTATTAGAGAGCAGGAAGCACCTGATTTAATATCTTCCAACATTTTCATTGTCAATTATAACTCCTCGGCATAGTCTTGATTCCCATATAATTATCCAATCCCTTTTTGACTTTTGTTAACTTCTTGGCCTCAACCACTTCTTGAGGCAATGAATTCCAGTTTAGTTACACATGGCAAATTGCTTTTGAATTTCCCACCTTTGAATTACATTGCATGTCCTCTTGCTCTTGTATTATGAGAAAGAAAGAACATAAGTTCCCAATATACCTTCTCTATCCCTTTCAATATTTTATATACTTTTACCACATCCCTTCTTATTCATCTCCTTTCTCAAGCGAGCACTCGTTTTTTTCACTTCATATGGCCCTTGAACATACTAATTGTCCTCCTTTGAACCCCATTCTAATTCTGCAATATCCTTTTTGAGATGGGGTGCCCAATATTGCAGAAGAGGCCACACCATTGATTTACATCATAGTATAATAATATTTTCCATATTATTCTCCATCCCATTCCTTATGCAGCGTAACATCTTGTTACCTGTTTTGACCACAGATGTGCATTGAGCGGTATACAAGGGACTCAGGTCCCTTTCTTGAGTCAATAGTTTTGAATCCTATAAGGTATAAGTAGTTTACAGTTTTCCCTCCAATGTGCATTGCTTTGCATTTGTCAGCATAAAATTTCATTTCCCATCAAGTTGACCATTGACTCAGCTTGTTTAAGTCTCTCTGAAGTCCTTTCTGGTACTATGAGCCTAAATAATGTTGTCTCATCTGGACATTTTGCTGCCTCACTCTTCACCTTTGGAAACAGTGTTCTGGCCTAAGAATAATCTCAGTAACGCTTCAGGAATATACTATAAATGTTCCCAACAAATAGATAACCACCACCATTGCTTCGTCAGCAATTCTAGGCATTGAATCCAATTTAACTAAAATCATTTTCCGAACCCCCTGATTTAGTTGGTTTAGGGTAAGCCTGGGTGCGGACACCCTTGTTTCAGAATAAAAGGAGCTAAAGACCATTTAACTAAGGTTAGTAATAAGCTTCGCTTTTCACCAAGGGTGGGGGATGAAGGAGCTGCCCCTGTGCAAAAAGGGGTATTCATTCCAGCAGGGTGAGCCAGCCTCTTTGGGAATGGGCTGCATTGCTTCATTCCTCCTTTCCCTTCCTACTACTCCTGAGGGCATTCTGTGCTAACAAACTAAAAATGCTGCAAGTTTTGTCAAATAAGTGTGGCGACTCCAACATGACATCGGGTATCATAGGCCACTGACTGCACACAGGTCAGCTCTGTGCAGCTCCCCGCTCTTGGGACACAGACTCAGAGGTGAGGCTACACCTAACCCTGATGCAGCACAAGGACCAAGCCTGCCCTAGAAACACCCCAGAGCCATGCCCTTCCGTGCCAGGTGCAGGCAGGCAGGCTCAGCAAGGCAGAATCCAAGTGTGGGGGGAATGCAGGTGTGGATTGAGAGGGTTCTGTGTAGGGCAATCTGGGTGCTCGGGGGAGCTGGATGCACAGGGGCTTGTTGGAGGGTTCTGAGTGCAACAGTAATGGGACTCTGCAGGGGGGGTCCAGATGCTGGGGGAATGGGGCTCAGTGGGTGGGGATCCAGGTGAAGCTAGTTAGGGCTCAGTAGGGTGGGGATCCGGGTGGCTTGTCATGTTAGTCCAGGTGCAGAGGAAGTGGGGCTCATTGAGGGGGGAGCATCTGGGTGCAGGGACCTGGGGGCTTGGTGGGATGGTCTGGGTATGAGGGAGTTTGCAGAGCTTCCTACAGCCTGGGGAGAACTCGGCGGTAGGTCTGACCCAGCTCCAGATGCCATGCAGGGGAAAAGTCAAATCTGTCAGTCCCAGCTAGGCTGGGACTAGCAGCACAACCTGGCACAGGTAGGAGCCACCAGTTGTGTCTTCCCCAGTCCCACTCCCTGCCCCACAGTGATTTAACCTCAGTGCCAGCTACCCTGGGCACCCGAAACATACTGCTGTGGAGGGTCGCCTGACTGCTCTTATGGCTTCCCTTTGCCTCTCTGTTGGAAAGTCATTTTTCTGTGAGAAAACAAAGAAATCTGCAGGGGACATGAATTCTGTGCATACGCATTAGCACAGAATTCCCGCAGGAGTACTTCCTACTAACCAACAACAATGTGCAGTATGTAACACTGCTGCCCCCTGGAGGAGAATTATTATAAACCTGCAAGCATGTGGGACATAAGGAGGGAAGAGAGCATCTCAAGGGAACATATGTACCTATCACTCCTTGAGTTCACTCCAAAGTCTAGAAGTCCAAGGATCCACCCATAAACTGCTGGTGGTGATTGTCTGCATTATAGATTACCTCCATTCTTCCTGAGCAAATACAACCAGATCTTATTAGTAGCATTTCTCTGTAATCTCTTGACTCTCATCAGACTAATTACATTGTGATCATAGATACAAACTCTATGGGTAATTTGGGACAGGAAGCTGGCACCAAGTTCTGTGAAGAGAGAGGAGGAACAGATGCTACTACAGATTCACAAGATAAGCACGAGAATCAATGGCATTCACGTGGTCATAAAAAAGTTTACACCTGCAATAATGTTATTTATTGTACACCTGCTACTTGTTATCCAGAAACCCATCGCTCACACATACTTAAGGAATAAGATCCATTCTGTTTCAGCACCAAGTATTCTCTGAAGCAATTACTTGTCTATATCTGTCCATTTTACAATTATCACCACCATAGTATCCAAGCAAATTCTATAACATACAGGAAGCAGTCGCTGTTGGTAAACACATCACTATTAGTTTATGCCTTCAGAAAAGGTCTAAATTCCACCTATTCTAGGTTTATATGTCTCTAGATTATTAGATTGTGTCTATGCTGGCAATTTTTAGGAAATCTGTTATAACATGTGATATAGTGCCCCTGCTGGTAGCAATGACAGCACTAATGCAACCAGCTGCCAATATTTATACTTCTGTGTCTAACCTAGAGGTTAAAAGTAGCTATTCTACACTAGCTCTCCTGCCATTGTTATCAAGGAGCATCAGTAGTGCTGTTGCACTGGTGGAAGATTTCCTGAAAAACAAAATCACCTGTTTGTTAGGCTTAGCAGTAAATGGAGTAAAAAAAGGACCATAGGATCCAACTCAGGTGTCTGTATAGAAATCTTCAATCTGATTTAGCTGGATTTCAGACTGTGAATGTGCATAACAGATGATAGATCTAAATTAATTAAGTGTGGGCCAAATTCTGCACTGACATACACCCCAAGTATTTCCATTGTTTTATATGAGAATTAGAAATATGGCCAAGTTCTCTACTGTCCTAAGAGTAAGGCTATTAAACTAGCTAACTAGAACCAAAGTCTGCTTCTCTTCTTCTAGCAAGAGTGAGGAATGCAGACAAATCCTATTACTGCTTGAATCAATCAGCAAAGCAAAATCCATCAAATATTAAAAAAAACAAAAAACCAAACCCTTAGTTAAAGCTCCAAATGAAAGAAGTTTAGGTTTAATGCTAAAATTCCACCACCGATTTATCACAGTGTGTGCATATTATAGTGGGGTCATGCCATTCATCAGATCAATAGGGACACCTAGTCTAGTAAGAGCCTCCCTCTAGTGGTGGCCAGTATGAGATTCCTTAGAGAAAGGCAAAAAAAATGCACTCTAATTTACAGATTGTTGCCAAGTATATGTTGGCTAAGTGCAGTCAAAAAAGCCATCCTGCTCTCTACAAGGAACTAGTTCATATCTGGAAGCTGCTTGTTTTGAAGGAGGATGGATGCATTTTGATACCTTCTTTCTTCACCCCACAAAGCACTACAGCCAAGAAACCAAAATTAGGCATCAGTCAAGAAGGATGAACTTTTAGGTGAAATGAAAATCTAGGTTGGCTCAGGTTCTATTATATCTGAACCACTGAAAAAGGAGGGAGTTCAGATAAAAAGTTCCAGTTTTGGCACATCTAAAAAATAAATATTAGACTGGCTCTGGTTAGCTGAAGTAGATCACCCAGAAATGAGTCATTTGCAGTTCACTGCAGACACGCCAGGAGACAATACTGCTAGTACCTACTGCTCACCATTTGTTTAATATTGCCAAGTCTGTTCCTCTTCCTCTGACAGGAGTCAGTAGACCAGAACCAACTTTAAATGCCAACTAGCTATTTCTGCTAAATCCACATTCCTTAGTGAAGAGGCTACCCAAAAGCTTGGCCAACGTTCTCAGAGAGACAGACAGACATTAACTGTTTACTTGGAACTGATGGGACTGTGTTGCTGGCTGATGGAAGTGTGACTAACTGAAGGCCTGATGCAAAGCCCATCAAAATCAGTAAGAACCTGTCAGTCTTCAGGGGTTTTAATTTTCTCAGGCAATGCATGCCTGATGAGCAGTGTCTACTACTTAAAGTGAGAGCTTTGTAGGCCCCGGTGCTGCAAGAGATGCTTGCAGAAAGGTGCTTATGAACCCGCTTAACTCTCACAAAACACCACCAACGGATCGTATTCACAAAAAGAATGTTTTCACTTCTGCAAAATGTACCATTTTAGGAGCAAGAGGTTTAGAAGGTAATGCAGAGGGATGGGTCTTTATGCAGGTGGCTTTTACCTCTCTGCAAGTCCTCCCAGCTATATGTGGCTTTTTGGGGAACCATTCGAATGAGGGCCTTAACTCCCTGTGTGGTTCATGGGGCAGGGAACACAAAATTTAGCCCTGCCCTCCTCCTTTTCACTGCTTAGAGCGATTCCATCCGTACAATCCCAGCAGGTCTCAAGTTTAACCCACGTAGGGAACAAGATGTTTTATAGGAGTAAACCCAATAAAGGTACCTCTGAACTGCATTTATTTTAGCCAAACTTCACCAAATGCCACAAATTTAAAAAGTCCCAGGAGACTTTAACCTTGGATCCACCTATGATAGACAGGCCATTTGGCTGGTGTAAAGGGGCAAAACTCCATTGTCAAGTCAATGGAACTCCACCACCTATGCCAGCAGAGAACTGGACACAATTACACTATTTGCCTCCACATACACTGCAAATATTCAGCTCAACCACCACCTTGAAAGATAAGGTGACTGTTGCCATCAGGCCCTTGTCTTGGGATTTGGTTTAGTTTGTGAATGTCTAATCTAATATAAGCCAAAACATAATGGTTTCTTCATAGTACTAACAGATGACATTATAAGACATTACATTCGAGTTTATAATGTCAGTAGAACATTTTGCATCAAGTGTTACAACAAAAATCCTTGATAGAGAAAGACATTAGGAGAAGTAATTACTATGTTAATAACCCATATGTGTTTTCCGCTTTTTTAAACAGTCAGCGTAGCTAAGGATAAAGTGGGCTACCAAATTTTTGTAATTTTTTTAATACTGCTTTTATAATGGTCAGTATGGAATACCAAAAGATCTAAAATTGTCCAAAATACATTAGTTTTATTTCTTTAGACCTAAAAAAGATCAGCTAGTTGGATGTTCATGAAGTTTTGAAAGAATATTTGCTCCTTAGTTAAGGCCTCATATATCAAGTTTTGGCTGAGGGGCAAATTTGTGTGTGACCTCTAGTCCCATAAATATAGTTACTTAAACAGGAAATTGAAAATGACCCATAACTGTAGTAATAAGATCAGAAATCTATAATATATGAAGTTCAACAACATAGACTGTGTAATAGCATGGCACTCACCTCTCATGAACGGCCCCTTGTGTTCAGGTGTGTCTGCAGCCCTCACATCTGGCGGTACCCTGGGCTTCCTTCCAGGAGACAATGCTTTCAACCTCTGGTCTGTTCTAAGCCTAGCCCTCCAACCGAGCCACTTGATAGTTCAGTCCCTTTCAGAGGGATGGGTTCACTGCTATCCAATTGTAGGCCTTTCCCCAGTGGCCTATGGCAGGCAGAGAACCAGGCCTTCCCACTACTTCAGGTCCCAGCCCAGAGACCCTAAGAATAGCAGCCACACACTGCCATGTCCCTTTAGCATAAGGGACTTCAGTTCACTGTGCCACTTCCTCATTGCCCCAACCTTCACCAACACCTTACCCTTAGCTCAAGGCCCTTCTAAGTTCAGGCCCAGCAACCAGCCAGGAACTCTTCCTCACTCCCCTAGTCTCTACTAGTACCGAGCTGTCTGATGTCCTGCAGTTCCCTTTGACCAACCAGCTAGACCTCCAGCCAGCCAGGAGCATCATCTGCAGTCTTCTAGCTCCAGCAAGGAACTGCCTGTCTCAGGTGCTGCAGCTCCTTTTTATAGGGCCCTCCTGGGCACTGATTGGCTGCTCCCTGCAGCCTCTTTCATTGGCTGCTTCCATGCAACCACTCTAGCCATTTGGAGGATTTCTTTTCTGCTCTGCTTCTAGGATGGGGTGTGGCAAGACCCTGAGGCCTCCAGCAACTGTGCTGGTTTCGTAGCTGATTTCAAGAGTAGGCCATTTTCTCAAAAGAAAATAATACTACAGAGCACTCATGTGCGTTAAAAAAAGGCACTCAATTTGTGGTCCAACCTACTCAATCAGTTCTAATTTCTGCTTCTGATAAATGATCTATTTTCCCATTTGAGTCATTTAGTATCCACCAACCCTCTAAACCTAGCTGAGAAATGCAACGATTAATGGCAGTGTAACAGGCCGATCATCCCCTCGGCTGCATGATGCAGGGTAAATGAGGAAGGAGAAATTCTGCTACACTATGCCCCATACTGTTGGAGCTTCTCTTTAGAAGTTTTTTTTTTTATACAAGTGGTATATGACAAAAACTCCATGTCTATAGGGATAGCTGGGAGCAGCTGCTCTATTATGCATCATTCCCTAGAAACCCTGGAGGACTGCTTGTAGAAATACCTCACCTCATCCTGACAGACATCTGACTCTGGACTTTCTGCACTGAAAGGATCAGGATATTGGCCCTTTTGAAACCCAGGGTAAAATTCTCATTGAAGTCAATCGAGCCAGGATTCCACCTCCACTCTCTGTACTTAGGGCCTTTATAAGGGGTCTCTAGTTGAGCCCCAAAAACAGAGGCATCCAAAATCACTAGTAACTTATTAAAATCTTGGCCAGCTGACATATACTGTATGTGTTTACACTTGTGTTCGCGTGCACACAGACATTCTATGCTTGTTCTTTCATCAAGTACTGCTTGCAACACAATAAACATTATGATAACAATGTTTTAAATGATGCAGCCACATGATTTATTTATATCTGAATTTATAATGATGTTCTGCGATACCTTATCTGAATTGGTCTTAAAGTGTACATTAAAGCCAGATGTTTTTACTTAATATTTAATCAGAGTTTATGCTGACTTACGTGTTTTAGGATTTGCAGAGGCGTAAATAAATGAGTTTTCTAGTGGTTGGACTTCATAAAACAAACCTACAAGGAATTGCTTTGAAAACCCTAATGTGTTTCCGTTTGCTAGGCAAAGTTGTGTGTTTTATGATGTGTACTAGTGTCATAAACAGATAGCTAAGGGTTAATGTCTCTTTCACCTGAAGCACCTGACCAGAGGACCAATCAGGAAACTGGATTTTTTCAACTTTGGGTGGAGGGAATTGAGTGTCTGTGTCTTTGTTTTCTGCCTGCCTGCTTTCTCTGAGCTTTGGAGAAGTAGTTTCTTTTTTCTAGTCTTCTGGTTCCAAGTGTAAGGACAAAGAGATCAGATAGTAAGTTATATGGTTTCTTTTCTTTGGTATTTGCATGAATATAAGTGCTGGAGTGCTTTGATTTGTATTCTTTTAGAATAAGGCTGTTTATTCAATATTCTTTTAAGCAATTGACCCTGTGTTGTATCATCTTAATACAGAGAGAACATTTGTACTTATTTTTCTTTCTTTTTATATAAAGCTTTCTTTTAAGACCTGTTGGAGTTTTTCTTTACTTCAGGGAAATTGAGTCTGTACTCACCAGGGAATTGGTGGGAGGAAGGAATCGGGGAGATCTGTGTGTTGGATTGCTAGCCTGATTTTTGCATTCCCTCTGGGGGGAATAGGAAAGTACTTTTTGTTTCCAGGATTGGGAACAGAGAGGGAGATTCACTCTGTTTGGGTTCACAGAGCTTGTGTCTGTGTATCTCTCCAGGAGCACCTGGAGGGGGGAAGGGAAAAAGGATTATTTCCCTTTGTTGTGAGACTCAAGGGATTTGGGTCTTGGGGTCCCCAGGGAAGGTTTTTCAGGGGGACCAGAGTGCCCCAAAACACTCTAATTTTTTGGGTGGTGGCAGCAAGTACCAGGTCCAAGCTGGTAACTAAGCTTGGAGGTTTTCATGCTAACCCCCATATCTTGGACGCTAAGGTCCAAATCTGGGACTAAGGTTATTACATGGTGGCAGCGGTGGGATATAGACAGAATCCAGAAGCCAGTAGAAATATTGTATTTTTCTTTTCTCTGCTAAGGGCTTTTTAGCAGAGAGAAGCAGTTGGTTTTAAAAGGGAACCAGAGAGAATTTTTTTTTCTGCTCTCTCTCGCAGTTTGTGGCTTGCATGTTAAGGGTCTTTTGTCATGCAATAGCCCTCCCATTAGGAGGCAAGTACCAGCACTTATAGGCATGCAAATAAAGTGGTTTTTCTGGTTTCCCTTCATTGAACATTAGCTAGAGAGAGAAAAGGAAAATTAGCTAAAGGCACTGTTGCTAGGCAGACTTCAGGAGGCAACAGAGAACCTGCAGTTCAGAAGATAAACACCGGAGGGCACCCCAACACAAGAAAACAGGAACCATGACTTCTAAGGCAAAAATTGACGCCAAAGAACAAATCAAAGAAGCTGAACACAGGCGACAACTGGAAATAAAACAAAAAGAGATGGAGATGAAAGAAAGAGAAGAACAAATCAAAGAGGCAGCCTACCAAAGAGAACAGGCAGCCAAAGAGGCAGCCAAAGAGGCAGCACACAAAAGAAAACTAGAAGAAGAAGAGGTGGCCTACCGAAGGAAACAAGCAGAAGATGAGTTGGCCCACAGAAGGAAGCAAGAAGAAGAGGAGGCGGCCCACCGCCGAGACATGGAAAAACACCAAAAAGAAATGGAAAAACAACAAAAAGAAATGGAAAAAACAACAAAAAGAGAATGAAGAGAAGGAAAAACAGAGAAAACATGAACTGGAGATGGCAAAAGCTGGGCTGCCTGTGCCAGCCAACCCTAACAACCCGGCGCCAAATATTGCTCCACAGCACAGGAAATTTCCCACCTACAAGGCAGGTGATGACACCGAGGCCTTCTTGGAAAACTTTGAAAGAGCCTGTCTTGGGTACAGCATCCCCGAAGACCAGTACATGGTAGAATTAAGGCCACACCTCAGTGGACCTTTAGCAGAGGTGGCAGCTGAAATGCCTAAGCAGCAAATGAATGACTATAAACTTTTTCAAACCAAGGCCAGATACAGGATGGGGATAACCCCAGATCATGCCCGTCGGCGCTTCAGAACCCAAAAGTGGAAACCAGAGGTGTCATTTCCCAAACACGCCTACTACATTGCAAAAAACTATGAGGCCTGGCTAACAGGAAACAACATTCAAACCTTGGAAGAACTGAACCTCCTCATACAAATGGAGCAGTTCTTGGATGGTGTTCCTGAAGACATCACACGGTACATACAAGATGGAAACCCCAAGAATATCGCTGAGGCGGGGAAGATTGGAGCCAAATGGATGGAACTGGCAGAAAGCAAGAAAGCTACTGTCAAGGGGAACGATTACCCCAGGGGGCACACAGACCATAAACCCTACAACCGAGGACAGCCAAAGACCCCACATACCACCCAAGTAAAGCCACAGATACCCTACCCTTCAACCTCACCAGTCTCCAGTAACTCACCTCGGCCCAGTGACCCATCAGATGGAAGATGCTTTAAGTGTAATGAACTGGGACATATCAAGGCCAAGTGTCCCAAGAACACCATGCGAGTGCAATTCATTACACCACCATCACACCAAAGATCCCCAGGCCCGGATGCCTCTCAAATACCCTTGGAGCGAAGGGAAAATTTGAGAGTGGGCGGAAAGAAGGTTACTGCGTGGAAAGACACGGGGGCACAAGTGTCAGCTATCCACCAATCCTTCGTTGACCCCAAATTCATCAACCCAAAGGCCAAAGTTACAATTTACCCCTTCATGTCACAAGCTGTAGACTTGCCTACAGCTCAACTGCCTGTCCAGTACAAAGGCTGGTCAGGAATGTGGACTTTTGCAGTCTATGACAATTATCCTATCCCCATGCTACTGGGGGAAGACTTGGCCAACCAGGTGAGGCGGGCCAAGAGAGTGGGAATGGTTACACGTAGCCAAACCAGGCAAGCTTCCAGACCCATTCCTGTTCCTGAACCGTCCACAGAGGCCCCGTCTGTGTTACCAGAGACCCAGACAGAGGTAGTGGACCCGGATTCCATGCCTACCACTGAAACAGCCACAGCATCTCCAGTCCCAGGCCCGGAACTGGAACAGCAACCAGCACCAGCAAGTGCAACTACATCTTCAAACTCAACGCCAGAGGGCGCCAGCGAGCCAAAACTGGCAGAAGCAACAGACAGCCATACCCAAAAGGCTCAGCCAGAGCCTGAAATACCCTCAGGTGCACCAGCGGAGAGCGGTTCACCAGCAACGGAAACAACCCCATCACCTACATCGCTTCCAGAGGGACCAAGCCCAAGTCCACAGTCTGAGGAAGAACTGGTGACCCCAGACTCAAGGGAACAGTTCCAGACTGAGCAGGAAGCGGATGACAGCCTTCAGAAAGCTTGGGCGGCGGCACGGAGCACCCCACCGCCTCTCAGCTCTTCTAATCGATCCCGGTTTGTTATAGACCAAGGACTTTTATACAAGGAAATTCTTTCTGGTGGACACCGGGAAGAATGGCAGCCGCAAAAACAGTTGGTGGTTCCAACTAAGTACCGGGGGAAGCTCTTAAGCTTAGCCCATGATCATCCCAGTGGCCATGCTGGGGTGAACCGAACCAAGGACCGGTTGGGGAAGTCCTTCCACTTGGAGGGGATGGGCAAGGACGTTGCCAAGTATGTCCGGTCTTGTGAGGTATGCCAAAGAGTGGGTAAGCCTCAAGACCAGGTCAAGGCCCCTCTCCAGCCACTCCCCATAATTGAGGTCCCATTTCAGCGAGTAGCTGTGGATATTCTGGGCCCTTTCCCAAAAAAGACGCCCAGAGGAAAGCAGTACGTACTGACTTTAGTGGACTTTGCTACCCAATGGCCAGAAGCAGTCGCTCTAGGCAACACCAGGGCTAACACTGTGTGCCTGGCCCTAACAGACATCTTTGCCAGAGTAGGTTGGCCCTGCGACATCCTTACAGATTCAGGGTCTAATTTCCTGGCAGGGACCATGGAAAAACTGTGGGAAACTCATGGGGTGAATCACTTGGTTGCCACCCCATACCACCATCAAACCAATGGCCTGGTGGAAAGGTTCAATGGAACTTTGGGGGCCATGATACGAAAATTCATCAACGAATTCTCCAATAATTGGGACCTAGTGTTGCAGCAGTTGCTGTTTGCCTACAGGGCTGTACCACATCCCAGTTTAGGGTTTTCACCATTTAAACTTGTGTATGGTCACGAGGTTAAGGGGCCATTGTTAGTTATATACTTAGTAGTATATGTAAAGGTGCATGTGTTGTATTAATCTGTTTATTTTCAAGTTCTAGAAGGAAATCGCCGCCAGTGAGCTTCCCCACTGTCTGCAATTTGGGGGGCGTGTCATAAACAGATAGCTAAGGGTTAATGTCTCTTTCACCTGAAGCACCTGACCAGAGGACCAATCAGGAAACTGGATTTTTTCAACTTTGGGTGGAGGGAATTGAGTGTCTGTGTCTTTGTTTTCTGCCTGCCTGCTTTCTCTGAGCTTTGGAGAAGTAGTTTCTTTTTTCTAGTCTTCTGGTTCCAAGTGTAAGGACAAAGAGATCAGATAGTAAGTTATATGGTTTCTTTTCTTTGGTATTTGCATGAATATAAGTGCTGGAGTGCTTTGATTTGTATTCTTTTAGAATAAGGCTGTTTATTCAATATTCTTTTAAGCAATTGACCCTGTGTTGTATCATCTTAATACAGAGAGAACATTTGTACTTATTTTTCTTTCTTTTTATATAAAGCTTTCTTTTAAGACCTGTTGGAGTTTTTCTTTACTTCAGGGAAATTGAGTCTGTACTCACCAGGGAATTGGTGGGAGGAAGGAATCGGGGAGATCTGTGTGTTGGATTGCTAGCTTGATTTTTGCATTCCCTCTGGGGGGAATAGGAAAGTACTTTTTGTTTCCAGGATTGGGAACAGAGAGGGAGATTCACTCTGTTTGGGTTCACAGAGCTTGTGTCTGTGTATCTCTCCAGGAGCACCTGGAGGGGGGAAGGGAAAAAGGATTATTTCCCTTTGTTGTGAGACTCAAGGGATTTGGGTCTTGGGGTCCCCAGGGAAGGTTTTTCAGGGGGACCAGAGTGCCCCAAAACACTCTAATTTTTTGGGTGGTGGCAGCAAGTACCAGGTCCAAGCTGGTAACTAAGCTTGGAGGTTTTCATGCTAACCCCCATATCTTGGACGCTAAGGTCCAAATCTGGGACTAAGGTTATTACAACTAGTAATTTTACAGAATGACTAAGAGTCCCCTTAAGCAGAAAAGATAAACCTGGACCTAATCATGCCATTATGTTTGTTCTGCCATTTTCATGTTGACCTCTTTAAAAAACACCCAATATTTTATTAGTCATTTTATGATACCAATTAAAAATTACCTATCTGAAGAAATAGCTGTCACTTGCAAGGACACTTCCCATTTCTCCATCAACAATAATTATGGAAAGATGATGAAATAAAAGCTGCATTAATAATCACAACTGTGGATTTAGTTGCTACGTTTTTAACCTCAGTTCTGAGAAGCAGCAAGGTGATAAGTACTTTGCATAAATCAGGAAGACTGTAAATGCTTCAAAAGAACAGGCCTGCATCCCATTAGCCACTTTCTAGTAACGGTACCTTACATATAAACCATGGTAGGTAGAAACTGTTGTCCTTTGTTTAGGAAGATGCTTAAACACAAGTTTAGGTTCTAGCATGTAATTTGTCCTACTGATTTCAAGACAGGCTTAGGGTACTTAAGACTTCTCAGTTTAAAGTTTAAACTTGAGTTTAAGAACCTGTCTGAATCAGGGCCTATATTAGTGATTTCTGAAAAACGTAAGTAAAATGCAGAGGTGCGACAACAAGAAAAAAAAAAAGTTGACCCTGTAGAAAAAAGTCTAACATGTACCTAAGTCTACTCTCCATAGCCATCTGGTCTTTTGCAGCAGACTTATTCCTAACATCACTGCGATAAGAACATCTTCCAATTTAAAGGATAATGGACTGTTTTGTGATGTAGCAGAAAAGCACTCTTCAAAATGCTAAACCAAAAATTGTCAAGTAAAAAACAAGAGTATAATAAATCAAAAGCCAGCAATTTCTTTTAGTGGGCTGCTTAGAAACAAACATTTAACATTATGAACAGATATCACGCTGCCTGCTTATTTGTACTAGAAAATGTTGTCAAAGCAAGCAGTCATTTCTGGTTTGGAATACTGTATTTGGCACATGGTGACAGAATCGTTTTTCTTCCGTGTTCCCTTCCACAACTCCACCACTATCACCACTGCCAAAAAGACCCACAAACCAAACCAACATAACCCCTCCCCCCCAGCAATCGTGCTCTCAAAACAAAAAGAGTAAAGAAAAAAACTAGTTAAACCAGGGGTCAGCAACGTTTCAGATGTGCTGGGCCGAGTCTTCATTTATTCACGCTAATTTAAGGTTTCGCGAGCCAGTAATACATTTTAACATTTGTAGAAGGTCTCTTTCAATAAGTCTATAATAGAGAACTAAACTATTGTTGTACGTAAAGTGAATACGTTTTTAAAAATGTTTAAAAAACTTCATTTAAAATTGAATGAAAATGCAGAGCCACCCCAGACTGGTGGCCAGGACCCGGGCAGTGTGAGTGCCACTGAAAATCAGCTTATGTGCCACCTTTGGCACTCGTGCCATAGGTTGCCTACCTCTGAGTTAAACCCTTATGATTTAATTCTCCATTTGATGTCCTCTGGAAAGCAAGAGGTTATATGTAAGCACAACTCATCATTAATTCCCACTCATGATTTACATCATCCCCAACCTAGTCTAGATAGAATAAACGATGTGTGTAATACTAAGAATCCAGGAAATAAACTGGAGCTTCGTAAATGAAAAATGAGTTCAGCAACGGCTGCTTGTACCATACAATGGCTCTTTAAATGAAAGAAATCCCTTCTTCCTCTTGTCCTTCATATCAATGAGGTGTGGATATTTCACTTCAGTTGGGTCTGAGCTATAACAGCATTTGATCATTTTACTAGTGTTTCCCCCCCCAATTCTTTATTTCAAGCCACCTCCTTCCAAGATGACAACCCTGATCCAGAAAAGCACTTAAGTAATGCTTAACTTTAAGTATGGGAATAATCCCGCTTCCTCTGAGTCTACTCACATGCTTAAAATTAAACATGGGCCTAAGTGCTTTTTCCAGCTGGGATCTAAACTTCCTCAACCCCACAAACTGTCCACACAGATCCACTCTACATATACTGACTATATTCTGCAGCCCTTCTGCCAGCAGAGATGTACACATACAACATACCAGGCAGAGGCCACACAGGAGAAGATTTATGTAGAAAGGAGCCTTTTCAGGAATTATTATCACAGATTTATGAAGTTTCTTCCATCAAGAACCCCAAGTAAAGTGGAAACACACACACACAGCATAGTTCTCCACCCCAACGTCTCAAATAATTGAGGCCTGTAGGCGTACATTACAGGGAAAGCGGAGCATAAATCAGAGCAGAACTTGGGAGTGGCTCTGATCCTGGGGACTATGCCCTCAAACTGCTACAAAACAACCCCAATGTTCCCCTTCAACTGCCTCTTGAGCTGGGTGGATTTTTTTCTAAGTTTGCTTGCCCAAAAAATACAGTTTCAGTTTGAACAAAACTATTTGTGAATGTGGTTCAAATTCGGTGAATAGTTTTGGGTGAATTATTTTGTGTGGAAAAAGTCAAAATGTTTCATTTAGATATTTTCCAAAGAAACCATTTTGAAACAATTAGAAATTTAACTCGATTTTATTTATTTTATAAAAAAGGAGAACCCCAAAAGGGAGACAAACCAGCCCTCAAATTTTGTTTCAGCTTGACCTGAAACAATTTCTCTTGGTGTTTTGGTTTGATCACTAGGCAGAAAAATCAGTTCCTTGCTCAGCTTTAATATCCACAGTAACCCCTCCCACACCCCCGACCAATGCAGGGAGTGTTATACGAGGAATCCGAGTCAGCATTTTCCACTGCTTTTAGAGAAATGTTTACTGCTGCCTTCCCCTACTGTTGGGTTGCTGAGATATGGCCATCAGCCTACAGCCCAAGGCCTTCCCTGATTTGCCTAAAGTAGAACCCAAACTTTGAGCCAACTACTGCCGTGGGTCTTCTGTGACCCAACCACTGGGCTAATGCTGAACAGGACATGACTGAACTGTTAAATGTTTGAAAAGACTTTGGACTAGATAGAACTGCTCAAAAACAAGTCAGAAAGTTTTTGTTTTTAACAGGTATTTGAAAATTGTCAAAAAAATCACCAACTTTGACATTTCATCAACATTTTTGACTGCTGAAAATGTATAACCAGCTTTATAGTTAGTCAAAAATATTGGGGAGGGTGGGCAGGGAAATCGTTTGGCCCCAAACTCAATATAGTGGCCCCTTCCTGAATCTGAGCCCTCTAAAGTCATACATTAATTTGAAGTACTTATGCAAAACTACTTAGGCTCTTATGCCATTCATGAACAACTTGGGTGCCTGAACACTTAGGTAACTGTAAACAAGAGAAGGAAAGCCCAGGGCTTAGGTTAATACTCTGGGACTTGGAACACCTGGGTTCAATTCCTTGCTCTACCACAGATGCTTTAGGTGACCTTGGGCTAGTCACCTAGTATCTCTGTGCCTCAGTTTCCCATTGGTAGAATGGGGTAATAGCTCTTTTCACAGGAGTTTTCTGAGGGGAAAAAAAACTTGAAGGTCGGTGAGGTGCTCAGATATTATGGTCACTGAGGACATGTAAGTACCTAAAATAGATAAAACAAGCACAGCTGTGGAGTTTAGAATGACACAAATGAGCTGCAATCCACAGTGACGAGAATGCTAGGTAGTCAGACTTCGGCAAATTATTTGCAGTGATAGTTATGTTCATTGTATTTAATTCTTTTTCCTATTCATGAATTACCCTGAGGACCATTTTATTCAGTTAATGCTACTAGCAAAACACATCTGAGGCTGCCAACTGCTTGTGAACTGTTAGCTGCAGGTGGGGCTACCATATTTTTGCTTTTGAAATGTGAGCTGTTACTCTGCCCTGAAGCAGACAGTGAATGTTCCTGCAGAGCAAACACAGAAGGGTTATGAACACACTGAGCATGAATTCATTTAAAAATGGGAGCAAATATTCATTCATTCTCTGCAACATCCACCGAAATCTAAGCAGAACCCTGTGTATATATAGCATTACGTGCCAGCTGAATGTCCCTCGTTAACATTTCACTTGCCCACTGCACTAAGGCCTGGTCTACACTGCGCGTTTATACCAATTTTAGCAGCGTTAAAGCGATTTAACGCTGCACCCGTCCACACAACGAGGCCCTTTATATCGATATAAAGGGCTCTTTAAACTGATTTCTGTACTCCTCCCCGACGAGAGGAGTAGGGCTGAAATCGGTTTTACCATATTGGATTAGGGTTAGTGTGGCCGCAAATCAATGGTATTGGCCTCCGGGCAGTATCCCATAGTACACCACTGTGACCGCCCTGGAAAGCAATCTGAACTTGGATGCACTGCTCAGGCAGAAAGGAAAAGCCCAGCAAACTTTTGAATTGCATTTCCTGTTTGGCCAGCATGGAGAGCTCACCATCGCAGGTGACCACGCAGAGCTCATCAGCACAGGAAACAATGCAGTCTCCTGAGAATCGAAAAAGAGCTCCAGCACGGACTGCACGGGAGGTACTGGATCTGATCTCTATGTGGGGAGAGGATTCTGTGCTAACAGAACTCCGTTCCAAAAGATGAAATGAAAAAAATCTTTGAAAAAATTTCCAAGGCTATGCTGGAGAAAGGCCACACCAGGGACTCAGTGCAGCGCAGAGTGAAAGTTAAGGAGCTCAGACAAGCCTACCAGAAGCAAAAGAACCAAAGAAGCAAACGGAAGGTCTGGGGCAGGGCCGAAAACATGCTGCTTCTACGCTGAGCTGCATGCAATTCTGGGGAGGGTCCGCCACCACTACCCCACCCCATCTGTGGATTCCGAGGTGGGGTTGGTAATCTCAGCCGTGCCTGAGGATTCTGCGGACAGGGAAGATGAGGAGGAGGAGGAGGAGGAGGACGAGCTTGCAGAGTATCAGAGGGGTAGCCGTGTTAGTCTGGATCTGTAAAAGCAGCAAAGAATCCTGTGGCACCTTATAGACTAACAGACATTCTGGAGCATGAGCTTTCGTGGGTGAATACCCACTTCTTCAGATGCATGTAGTGGAAATTTCCAGGGGCAGGTATATATATGCTAGCAAGCAAGCTAGAGATAACGAGGTCAGTTCAATCAGGGAGGATGAGGCCCTGTTCTAGCAGTTGAAGTGTGAAAACCAAGAGAGGAGAAACTGGTTCTGTAGTTGGCAAGCCATTCACATTGCAGAGAGCACACAGGACTCCGTTCTCCCCAACAGCCAGGAGCTTTTTCTCACCCAGACGGAATTATCGTCCTAGCCCTCCCAAGCCAGTACCAGACAATGAAGCATGGAAGCGACCTCTGGTGAGTGTACCTTTGTAAATATAAAACATGGTTTTAAAGCAAGCGTTTTTTAATAATTGATTTGCCCTGAGGACTTGGGATGCATTCGCAGCCAGTACAGTTATTGGAAAAGTTTGTTAACATGTCTGGGGATGGAGCGGAAATCCTCCAGGGACATCTCCATGAAGCGCTCCTGGAGATACTCCAAAAGCCTTTGCAGAAGGTTTCTGGGCAGGGCAGCCTTATTCCGTCCTCCATGGTAGGACACTTTACCACACCATGCATGTAGCAAGTAATCTGGTATCATTGCATGACAAAGCTTAGCTGCGTATGGTCCTGGTGATTGCTGGCATTCAAGCAACATCCGTTCTTTGTCTCGCTGTGTTATTCTCAGCAGAGTGATATCGTTCATGGTAACCTGGTTGAAAGTCAGGAATTTAATTAAGGGAACAGAGATGGCCATTCCTACTGGCCTGGTTGACTGTTGCTCAAAAGAAATCCTTCCTTGCAAGTAGCCAAGCAGAGGGTAGGGTAGGGGGGTAATGGCGCTGAGCTTTTTCGCGTTTGGCTAGCAGGCATCTTCCCTGCTTCCAGCCATGCGGTGGGAGGGGAAGGGGGGTGATTAGCAGTGATCTTCCATGATACCAGCCATGCGGTGGGGGGAGGGGTAAAACGATCATCCCAGAGAACTGGATGGAGGGGGAGTTTGGTTTCCGCTGCTGCACGTTAACAGGAAAGACGCAGCACTCAACGGGCTTTGCTTGGTATTTGGGAAAAGAGGGCGCTGGATATATGAAGGCTGCAGAAGCCGAAAGACAATGGCTTACAATGGCCGCATGGAAGTTGAATTCTGCTGCCCGGACCTGCGTCTGTGAGATCTCTAACACCAGAGCTGCAGGCACTCAATATTAAGATGCAAAATGTGATCTTGTAGTGAAATCACATGTGCTATGTAAGGTGAATAGTGTTGTTCACTGTGAAAGAGTATAAGCATTGTTCTGTAAATGTATCTTTTTAAATGCTTCTCTCCCTTTTTTCATCCCTCATGCAGCTGCAAATTTTTCAAGCCTCACTACTCCATCCTGAAGGCTATCTCAGATAAGGTGGAGGAAAAAAAAGATGCGAGATGAAATGTTCTCGGAAATCATGGAAGAGCTCATCTGAATGAGTGGAAGGACGTGGTATCAAATTACAGGAAAGATGCCAGTGAACGTGAGGCCAGGAGGGACAAACATGATGAGAGGTGGCTGCAGGAAGATCAGAGGAGGCGAGATGCAACGCTGGGGCTGCTGCATGATCAAACTGACATCCTCTGACGTCTGGTGGAGCTTCACGAACAGCAGCAGGGTCACAGAGTGCCACTGCAGCCCCTCTGTAACCACCCTCACCCCTCACCATGTTCCATATCTTCCTCACCCAGACATGTAAGAACGCATGGCGGAAGGCTTTGTGCACCCGCCCACTCCACCCCCGTGGACAGCCCAACCAAAAGGCTGTCATTCCATTGAAATGTTTTTAGGGGCCTTTCCCTTTTCTCCTATCCCTGTCCCAAACCCCACCTGGGATACCTTGTCAGTTCTCACCCTCTTTTTATAATGACTTTTTAATAAAGAATACATGATTTTTAAACGATAGTGACTTTATTTCCTTAAGAGCAGCAAAGAATCCTGTGGCACCTTATAGACTAACAGACGTTTTGGAGCATGAGCTTTCGTGGGTGAATACCCACTTCCTCAGATGCATGTAAATGCATGGGTGAATACCCACTTCCTCAGATGCATGTAAATGCATCTGAGGAAGTGGGTATTCACCCACGAAAGCTCATGCTCCAAAACGTCTGTTAGTCTATAAGGTGCCACAGGATTCTTTGCTGCTTTTACAGATCCAGACTAACACGGCTACCCTCTGATACTTATTTCCTTAAGCAAGCTGTAATCGAAGGGGGAAGGTGGGTTGCTTACAGGGAATGAGTCAATGAAGGGGGAAGGGGTTCATCAAGGAGAAACAAACACAGCTGTCACACCGTACCCTAGCCTGTGATGAAACTCGTTTTCAAAGCTTCTCTAATGCACACCGATTTGTGGTGTGCTCTTCTAACCGCCCTGGGGTCTGGCTGCACGTAATCAGCAGCCAGGTGATTTGATTCAGCCTCCCACCCCGCCATAAATGTCTCCCCCTTACTCTCACAGAGACTGTGGAGCACACAGCAAGCAGCGATAACAATGGGGACATTGGTTTGGCTGAGATCTGAGAGAGCCAATAATGTGCGCCAGCGTGCCTTTAAACAGCCAAATGCACATTCTACCACCATTCTGCACTTGCTCAGGCTATAGTTGAACAGTTCCTTACTACTGTCCAGGCTGCCTGTGTATGGCTTCATGAGCCATGGCATTAAGGGGTAGGCTGGATCACCCAGGATAACTACAGGCATTTCAACATTCTCAGCTGTTATTTTCTGATCTGGGAAGCAATTCCTTTGCCGCAGCCGTTTAAACAGAGTACTGTTCCTGAAGCCGCGAGCGTCATGAACCCTTCCTGGCCATCCCACTTGGATGTTGGTGAAACGTCTCTTGTGATCCACCAGTGCTTGCAGCACCATTGAAAAGTACCCCTTGCGGTTTATGTACTGGGTGCCCTGGTGCTCCGGTGCTAAGACAGGAATATGGGTTCCATCTATCACCCCCTCCACAGTTAGGGAATCCCATTGCAGCAAAGCCATCCACTATGGCCTGCACGTTTCCCAGAGTCACAACCTTTAGTAGCAGCAGCTTAATGATTGCTTTGGCTACTTGCATCACAGCAGCCCCCACAGTAGATTTTCCCACTCCAAACTGATTCCCGATTGACCAGTAGCTGTCTGGCATTGCAAGCTTCCAGAGGGCTATTGTCACTCGCTTCTCAACTGTGAGGGCTGCTCTCATCTTGGTATTATGGCATTTCAGGGCAGGGGAAAGCAAGTCACTAAGTTCCACAAAAGTGCCCTTACGCATGAGAAAGTTTCACAACACTGTGAATCGTCCCAAACCTGCAAAACTATGCGGTCCCACCAGTCTGTGCTTGTTTCCCGGGCCCAAAATTGCCGTTCAATTACTAGAACCTGTCCCATTGCCAGCAGGATCTCCAAAGCGCAGGGGCCCGCGGTATGAGAGAATTCTGTGTCCATGTCCTCTTCACTCTGGTCGCCACAATGCCGTAGCCGCCTCCTCCTCGCCTGGATTTGCAGGTCCTGGTTCAGCATAGACTGCACGAGAATGCACGAGGTGTTTACAACGTCCACGATTGCGGTCTTTGTCTGAGCAGGGTCCATGCTTGCTGTGCTATGGCGTTTGCACAGTTCGGCCAAGAAAAAAGGCGCGAAACAGTTGTCTGCTGCTTTCACGGAGGGAGGGGTGAGGCTGTACCCAGAACCACCCGCAACAATGTTTTTTGCCCTGTCAGGCACCGGGATCTCAACCCAGAATTCCAAGGGGCGGGGGAGACTGCAGGAACTATGGGATAGCTACGGGATAGCTACCCACAGTGCAATGCTCCAGAAATCGACTGTAGCCTCGGTACATGGACGCACACTGCCGAATTAATGTGCTTAGTGTGGCCGCGTGCAGTCGACTTTATACAATCTGTTTTACAAAACCGGTTTATGTAAAATCGGAATAATCCTGTACTGTAGACGTACCCTAAGACTATAGACAGCTGTAAAGAACAGAGAAGGTGACAATCTGTGATGCTAGTCGAGAATTATTTTTGTTTAAATTCCTAGTGTAGGGGGAACAATCTTTAATTTTTCTCTAAAAGTATTGACAGAATTTTTAAGGTTTTCATCAAAAAACAATTTTTCTTTTCATTTTGGAAACAGAAGAGTTTCAAAGATGGAAATTTTCATATTCAAATCAAAGCAGCAAAAATGTTTCAACCATTTTGTTCTTATGTTATGTTCTGCTATCTGTTCCTGCAAAACTACCTGGACTGTCCCCTGACAGACATCAACCTCAGTCCTCTTCCTAGTTGAGCAACCTGGGTAGAGGGGACGAGAGAGGATTTTCACCTGGGGAAGATAATCCAAACTCTTCTCAGGTGTTTCCCATTAGGTCAAACAGTCCCCCCACAAGCCACACACCAGAAGAGAAACTCCAAAGCAAACTGTGAATTCAAGAGATCGTGATCCACTCTGAGGATGGTCCTGGGTCAGTGTGGGGATGACTGTTCATGCCACTCTCAGTTGCTGCACATCTGTGGACCTCAGCATAGCTGCCAGGAGACTACCATGCTTCCAGTTTAATCCCTGCATGCCTTCAGTGAACATTGCTGTGTCTGCAAAATGAAACCAATGCAGGAAGGTAGCCTCTTTGACAAAGACCAGGCCATGTAGATTGCACACACACTCATTCAGGGACTCTCTCATCCCCTTGGAGTTCACACCAAAATCCTATTAATATTCCTAATGGTAGGAGAGAGAAATACACACCCAGCAAATGAGTGTGAGTATTTCCCTCCTTTTCCCCTACCCACTGTAATACATTTATATACCCAGGAACATTTGAGCCTGGTTTCTCCTGAGGTAGAAAATGAGGTGCTCTTGTTATGAATTGAGGACCGATGCATGGTTGGCACAGCTGTAGCTACCGATTACATCAATGGAGGGAAAATGTCTGAATACCTTCACGGGTCAGAATGTGTACTCAGACATTCCTGTTTTTATCCAGCCAAGCAGAGGTGCTTCTTTGGGAAAGAAAGCTGATCTCCCTAAAGTATTACTAATTCCCATGTGGTAGGTGTAGGAGAGAGATGAGAATTGACGGGAAAAAGGAGAACCAGTGTACTTAATACACAAAGCTCCATATAAATACTGGTTAGCAACACATTGCGAATGTCACTGGTTTTTCCCTTAATTCACTTCTTTTAATGAAACAAAAAAGAGAGAGCTTTCAGAGTAGCAGCCATGTTAATCTGTATCCGCAAAAAGATACAGATAGACATTTAAACCACGTACTCTGTTATTATTGGAGATGGTTTGGGGAAGAAATGATCAAATCCGGATTAGGATGAATGTTGGCCATACAGTTAGAGCAAGGTTGCTGAGCTCCCAACACTACAACAAGATGGGCCTAGCAACATTGTGGTTCCAACGCCACCCCTGAAAGCCAAATCACCTGCCAATTCCACCTCTGCCCCCAAACAGCCCCCACCTGTATTTGTAATCACTCCACCACCCTACACACTAGTAGCCCGGAATGCTACCCCCATCCTGCTTACAGCTTCACACTGATGTGGGTTCAAGACAAGTCAAGAATGGAGGAGGAAAGCAAAGCCTCTCTCTGGATCAGAGTGTTTCCATGTCGGAGCTCATGGATAACTTGCTGGAGAGCACCTGGCAAATCAGCTCCCTCCACCAGAAATAAGCCATTTTTTCACTGTTCATAGCCCTTTGATCTGGTAACTTCGAGCTTTGACAAAACAAAGTATGCAACTGGTTGAAGACAAGATCCTTGAAACTAACAGGTTGTTTCATTGTCTTTCAGGTGTGTACTTGGATGTTCTTATCTGGGAATGGATGTTCTTATCTGGGAAGACATTCCCTCACCTTCATGTACAGATCCCACTGAATTTAGGCATTATAGGCAGATAATTAACATTCCACTAGCCCAAATATAAGTTAGATAAATACCATCACACCAGATATTCTAATAACCCAAAGTATAACAACTTCCTCTCACTGACTCAGTTACCTACAATGTTCATAGAATTGTTACATCTCAGTATTCATAACATTATTACATATCAGCTCCAAATCTGTCATAGAGCATACTACTTCCTTTTAAGTATTAGCAAATCCCATAATTCAAAGGATTTGAGTCTAAGCAAATGTGTAGTTTCAGGCACTAGATGTCACTGTTTCACTTAAACTTATTGAAATTTCCAGAGTGAAAAGTCACAGGAAATTTTAGCATCTTCCAACCCCAAAGAAACAAGCAGAGACATGCAATAATAGGCACTTCAGCCTCTCTCTCAGTAAGTTAAAAGTTTCCAAAAGTCAATAACAAAGTTTATTATTTGCTTATGAAAGGAACATTAGGGGAAAAAAAGTACCTAAGTCAGCCAGATGTATGAAACTAAGAATTTCTAAAATTCCAAATCATACAATACCTACCAAAACTACCTACATTTTAAAAATTATTATATTATTGAAAACTGCTTATTAATAAACTTGCCCAGCCAGCCATCTAGGGAAAAGGGAAAAGCTCCTGGTACAAAAGATCAGTTTCCCAATATTTATGCCACATTTCATGTTTGTGTATCTTGCATAGTGCATCCCTCCTCCATATAGCCATCATTTTCCCTATAAATCAGATATTGTAATAAGAACATAAGAACGGCCATACTGGGTCAGACCAAAGGTCTATCTAGCCCAGTATCCTGTCTACCGATAGTGGCCAATGCCAGGTGCCTCAGAGGGAGCGAACCTAACAGGTAATGATCAAGTGATCTCTCTCTTGCCATTCATCTCCACCCTCTGACAAACAGAGGCTAGGGACACCATTCCTTACCCATCCTGGCTAATAGTCATTAATGGACTTAACCTCCATGAATTTACCCTGTTCTCTTTTAAATGCTATTATAGTCCTAGCCTTCACAACCTCCTCAGGTAAGGAGTTCCAGAAGTTGACTGTATGCTGTGTGAAGAAGAACTTCCTTTTATTTGTTTTAAACCTGTTGCCCATTAATTTCATTTGGTGGCCCCTAGGGGCCCACTTTTCCTTATGTACTTTCTCCACATCACTCATGATTTTATATACCTCTATCATATCCCTATCTTAGTCTCCTCTTTTCCAAGCTGAAAAGTCCTAGCCTCTTTAATCTGTCCTCACATGGGACGCGTTCCAAACCCCTAATCATTTTAGTTGCCCTTCTCTGAACCTTTTCTAGTGCCAGTATATCTTTTTTGAGCTGAGGATACCACATCTGTACGCAGTATTCAAGATGTGGGCGTACCATCAATTTATATAAGGGCAATAATTTATTCTCCATCTTATTCTCTATCCCCTTTTTAATGATTCCTAACATCCTGTTTGCTTTTTTGACTGCCTCTGCACACTGCATGGACGTCTTCAGAGAACGATCCACGATGACTCCAAGATCTTTTTCCTGATTTATTAATGATATAATAAATAATGAGACCTTTGTGTGTTTAGCCCTGGTAAACTGTGACCATAAAAATCACACAATTCTATGGATAAAATGATTTTAGAGGTTTCTAAGATGTATTCATTTTTCATTTCTCAGTCAAAGGGCCTGTTGGTTCAACTCATGGTACAAATGGAGTCTAGATTTATAGAAAGTGGAAAAAATAGTACCAACAATTCCACTGTAAACATTTTTAATATCATTTCTATAAAATGTGGCATTTAGGGCTCAATCCAGCAAGGTGCTGAGCAATCTAGGCAAAAATCCAGCAAAGCGTGTGCTTAAAGTAAAGCATGTTCTTCTGAGTTTTGCTGAATTAGGGCCTCAGGTAGCACACTGAAGTCCTGATCCTGCAAACACTCCTGTACGTGCCCTTTTCTGGGTATTTGAAGATGGAGCTTGAGGGACATGCAGAAGTACTTTGAGGGTATTGTTTTGCTATTTTTTTATGTATTATGCTATTTAGCTAGCTGATGTGAAGCAAAATTTGGTCAATGATTTAGGTTGGTTAAAATTATATTATTATTATTATTATTATTGCAAAACTTAAGCCCAATACGTGTGTCCTTTGGAATTAAAAAAAAATCATTAAAACACGTTTCTAAACAAACATACAAATGTGCAAGGGAAAGAGCAATTGTTATTTATTATTTGTTAAGTCCTTGCTTCAGCAAAGCAGAGAGTTAAGCACATGCATAAGTCTTTTATTGAACAGAGATGGATTTAAGCACATATTTGATTAGCAAAGAAAAATTCTGCTAAGTGGAAGGACACACTTCATCCACTCTAAAGCTTAAATGAACAGAATTAAGAAAGAAATGCCCAGGTTTATCTCCAGATTGCCTACAATTCAGTCAATAATTCACTACAAGCCCATCAGGCTTTCTCTTCTAGCTCTGACTGACACCAAAAATAGTACTGTTATGCGCTGCATGCAGCCTTTTTAAAGGTTGAGTGGAAACGTCTTCCCACTGATGTGGGAATAAATCCCCCATTGAATCAGTTGTAAGAGACAGTTAAGGGACCATAACCTTAGTACTTTTCTTCAGTGCCTCTATCAAGGAGATCGTCCTCCAGCCAGATCTGGGGCCTTTAGGGCCCCTTTATGTCATTCCAGATATTTCAATCAGTGTAATGGCTCAGGAGCAAGGGTGGGGGTCCTACCTTAAGTTCATAATTCTCAGGGGCTAGGAATTTTATTTTCTTGGTGGTGTGTTGCATGACGGAGGACATAGATATTAGGGAACAGTGACTGAGCTACACTTATGAAATAACAAAACAGCCTCTCGTTCAGCAAGGTACTTAAGCACATGAGTTGTATAAGTGACTTTACATTATGTAATGGTTGCGCAAATTGTGTACAAGGATCATTGCACTCACTAGTGAAATGCAGCCAATCTCTGGCTTGCAAAGCATCAACACAACGGGTTAAGACAGCAAGTGATGAATGTCATAGCCAATCATAGTACAGGGGGAAGGAGTTACATGGAGGACAGATTACATGGGCAGACGGTCACCACCCAAATGGAAATTTGGGGTTAATATTACTACTGTAAAAAACTGTTATGGAATCTTTAGCATCCATAAATCATCAGGTCCTCAATTATATGTCTCATCCAAAATATGACCCTGTGACAGAATACACCCCTGTGTTCTCACTGTATATACAATTGTAATCATGCTTGTGCAAGCTATGCCTTGTGTGGTGGTATTTAAAAACTCATAACCTGTTGTTCAATAATATCATGGCAAAATGCATATAGCTCCATTACACGTAAAGTTGTAAGCATAAGCTGAAATCATGACTGACGTGTGTTTGCCAGATAAAGCTGGGACATGACTAAACCAGTTCCTCAGAGACAAAGGACAAGGTGATACCTCAGCCAGCTGTAAACGAGGCTGACGGACAATTACCTGCTAAGAGACCATCTTTGGCAAGGACAAAAAATCTACTTCTTGGCAAAGAAACAACGTGGAATTTCCTTCCTTCCTTCCACATAGAAACTTTGTTTCCTGGGTCTGAGCTGGAAATGTTTTTCAAGAGGGGGACTGAAACTATAAAAAAGAGGGACAAACACCTCCAGGGACACCTCTCTTTCTATTCCTGCTAACCTCTCCAGTCCTTTGCATTGTCTATTTAGACTGTCATTTATTTGAGACAGCAGGTAATACAATGGGTCATTGATCCCAGTTGGGACTACTATTGTAATACATACAACACAGGAATCCTTATACTTAATTTGTTTGAAACAAAAATAGATGCAAAAATGTAACTGAAAATGCCCTTATGTTTTTACAGCGTCTAGTGGAATAGTCTTTATTTCTCTTCCCTTTGTAAATACCTTTATGTTATATTTCATCCCCACCACAAGACTTGACCCAGAAAATCTGATCACTGTTCACTGGTTACTGTGTCAAAATAAATAAAACAATTCATAAGGCTGTATATACAGTAAGCTAAATTTTTTTAAAAAATTGTATCACTAACTGTACTCAAAACCTGGATAAAGGCCATGGGGAAAGGTGCTATAGCCCATTTGCTATAGAAGTGTCAATGTTAACAATGTTATGTCACTCCTCAGAACACAAGTATTGCAAAGGTCATATAAATTCTCAGCTAATGCAAAAAATTGCAAAAAACTATCCTGAAAGGACAAGGGTTATGTTCAAATTTGAAATGAAATCGAAGACAAAAGTTGCCTGCTAGAAGAACATGTCAAGGGTCTTTTCACTTTAGATGTCATTGGTAATGAGACAACCAAATAACCTGCTATATCTAAGTAATCACGAAGGCTTATTTTCAGACAAAGATTAACAAAGAATCCAAAGAAATCCCATTTTCTGGTCTACTTCCTAAAAAAAGGTCGCATAGTGACCATTTAATGATCAATTTATTGCATTATTGTTTTTCCTAGCCATGTGAGTCTAGACCTAGAGTCAGTGCAGGTTGAATGAGTCAAGGAGATAAAATGTAAAGGTTACATTACAAAAGTAAATGTTACATTATACTATAACACATTTGGAAGAGATAGTGTCATCCATTGCTCGTGTGTTTGGTGGCAGCTTTCTTTTTACCAAAGGAAAGTATATGCTTAGCAGTAAATTGAATGACCTGGGGACAGAATAAGTGAGGGAAGTAAATGAAACAATAATAGTTTCACTTTTTCTGTGGCATATGGCTTTTGATTAAAAATTTGTAACATTATTTTGGGAAATTAATGGATATGTTGCCTAACAATATTGTGAGGTTCAAAGTAGCCCTCCATTTCCCACTCAGACAGCAGGTGTCTTTCCAATTAGCAGGGTTCTCAGAAAGAAAGATTTCTTACAAAATAATGTAGACAAAACCCCACCATTATCACAGATAATCTGGAGAAAATAATAGGTATGACAACAGCATAAAGAAATTCGGCTTATGGATTTGCTGACAGCTGTAAAATCAATGTAATCAATGACCATAAATCAACTTTATACTGTAGGACACAATATCCCCACTTCAATGGGTTTGATCAGACATATGCTTTTGTTGCGCAGGCACACCTACACACAAAAATCAGCTCACTGAAAGAATCACAGATCAGGTACTGCAAGAATTCAACCTGTCATGGGATTGGCTCTATCAGAACTAAGTTGTCATTTGTGTTTCATTAAAGTTAAAACTCTCATTGACTTTTCAAAAGTGCAAGATCAGGGCCCACACATGCCGTATTGCAGATGGGAAATGCATTGGCCTTTTCTTTATGGACAGTCTCAGATACATGGAGAAAATGATTTGTAAGGCTCTCCTAGAGATCTAGGCTAGGTTTTGTAGATATTATTATTGTACAGTGAGGTGCAGTTCTAACTACAGTTTTATAAAAAATATAGAATAGTTTCAAAGTGGGTGACATACTGCATGATACTCACTTGTCACAGGACTTCATTTCTGATAAAAATAAGATGTCACCTTGGTGAAAGAAATAAAAAATGCCTGCAATATCAATGTCTAAGGAGTTTACTAATGAAAAAAAAATCATGAGTGGCCAGTGAAGTGGATACTGTTGGAAAAAATTCATGAATGCAAAAGAAGCATTAGAAAACACTAGGCTCACTCCTTAGAAAGTATAAGTCAATGAAGCTCCATTCACCACTGTAAAGCTGTGCTGATCTACACTATCTGAGGATCAACCACAATGGCTTAGTCTCTCCTTTGAAGGATTGCCCAAAGTCCATTAAAAGTTTCCAACAGGTAGAAATCATTTGGGTTCTTCTCTTGCTCTCAATGGTGTTTTTTTTTATATTTTTATTTTTTATTTTGGTATTGCTGGCCGCCCTTCCCACAGCCCCCATTGGCCTGGAGCGGCGAACCACAGCTAGTGGGAGCTGTGATCGGCTGAACCTGGGGACGTGGTAGGTAAACAAACCAGCTGGACCGCCAGGGGCTTTCCCTGAACAAGCGGCCGCCCAACTTTGAGAAGCATTATTCTAAGAGTCTCATTACGTAGTTAGACAAGGAATTCCACAATTTAGATACCTCAACAGAGAAGAAAAATTTCCTGAGAACTCTTCTAGTAAATTGCATTATTTATTGTGGTTTTTTTTATTTTGTATTTTTATACTGTATTGTTTACTTCTACTTCACTTACATACACAATTAGTTCAGAGAATTTGTCTAACATTTATTTCGGTCATGATGTCATTGTTACCAAGAGGGCTGCTGAAAATGAAGATTATTTTTCTATTTTTAAAACTTTGTCTATATAGGCAAATATAAAGCGTTCATGTTTATTTATTCAATGTCCTTTCTGTGGAAAAATAAATTCATTTTTAATGGTATGGGGCCTCTTACACTTGATGTAGTTTAAGGCCTCAGAATGCCATAATCCAGCTCTGGTGGAAGTGCAATGACCCCCAGCTCCATTTTATGAGCAATCATTTTTTTAACTGGGTTTATCAATGTCCATACTCACTTGGATCCTCAGTAAATGTTTTTTTTCCCCTTATCACATTTGTTTAAATGTGCTTGTTCGTTACATTGTAAATTTGATGTGTTCATTATTTATTTTGAATTGTTCGTAATTTTACTCTGGGTTTTACGTAAAAAAAAAATGCTTGTTATGCAGCTGGTCCAAAAAGTAATTATCTGTGTTGATAACTTTCCATTTGCTGCTTTCCTTTTTTGCAAAGTCATGTTAAAAGTTTTTTAAAAATGTTTGCAAAGTATGTCATGATGCTCAAATTCCTAATAAAATATTAACAAAAAGAGCTGTACATTAAGGGTTGACATGCTCTTATTCTGGTCTTCTTGAAGAGTTTCAGGGGACCAGTTCAAAGTTAGCTGCAGAGAATCAAACATATCCATTTGTATTATGCATGCATGTCTCTGACGTATGCATACAAATCAGGTTTTTGTCTGCACACATGCTGATTTGGGGTAATTTTGCAGTAATAGTACTTTGAGTATTACAAATATAGACAAGATACATATATATATATATATATATGCACCTACCTTTGAAAACCTGGAGTTCTTTGTGTATTTTATAGTTAATTTACTACTACTTTGTTATAACCAGAATATAGGACATTTTGTTCTAAGTGTAAGAGGAAGAAGAAAACAATAGTATTTTGCTTCTATCTTTTGCCTTATCTATTTAGACTGTAAACTCTTTTTGAAGGGACTGTCTCTTTCTATGTGTATATACAGCAGAAATACAATAGGGTTTGATTTCCATTGGGGCCTAGATGCTACTGTAATACAAATAATAAACTCTTAATGTCACTACTTTTGATCCTGTACCATGTGTGGAATTCCCATAATTGGTAATAGACATTTGATGCAAAGATTAAGGACAGAATGTTATGTATTTAAGAACTGTGCAAACAATTCCCAGTTTATTTGCTAAACTTAACTCTTTGCCCCATTTGCACATTTTTCCAGGCACACACTATAGATTTCACAAATTTGCTAACTACTTGAAACTGTTGAACAGATGTTTTGTCTGAATGCATTTCAGTTTATGGATTGCTCACAAGCTGATTACTGTATTACTTTTATAGAATCATAGAATGTCAGGGTTGGAAAGGACCTCAGGAGGTCATCTAGTTCAACCCCCTATTCAAAGCAGGATCAATCCCCAGATCTCTAAATGGCCCCCTCAAGGATTGAACTCACAACCCTGGGTTTAGCAAGCCAATACTCAAACCACTGAGCTATCCCTCCCCCCTTTTCAGTATATACACTTGGACATGTTGTTGGCTGCATCAAAGGGCATTGCCGCCTCTTTCCCATGTGGATAATCTAACCTGTATCAACTGCTTCCATTGGAAAGGAGTTCCACATGCCCATAAAATAAAATCACATTTCAGGATTAAATACAGTTTGACTAAAACCAAAATTCTGTTTTCCATTTGCATGAACAAATCTTCCACCACATGGGTCATCATGAAAAAGAGGCCAAGAGTGTGACTCATGATTTTGCTATGGAAACAGCAGCCTTTAGTCCCTTTGGTGTCCTGGGGCTGGTAAAATCTCTTCAAAGTCTTCCTGGAGCTACATGTCAGAGTCTACATAGCAAAAGCAAATGCTTTCCTGCGCAATCTTAACTGAACTCTATCAGCTATGACAGGCTATAATGTGAGCCTTGGTTAATTTCCTATAGAACAGAATGGATAATTTCATGGCTCATTAAACTGATAATTTCATTCTGCATTGCTCGACTTGTGTGGTGGTGTTTTCTCTCCACTCAGCTTCCTACAGTCGCAGCCTGATTACTGCAAAGTTGTATAAATTAAACACGGATATTCTCCTCATCAAGCTACTGACTAAGGAATGCCAACTTCTGTTTCTTCAAAGGCCATAAGGATCCCATTAACTTATCTAAACGCTTCCAGAAAGTACTGCACTGCCTTGCAGTTGCAATACTGTGACCCTGCATGGGATATTTTCCATAAGGCTTCCTGCTAGGTTTCAATTGTTTGGTGAATGACAAACTTCCCCAGTTGAATAACTCCATAAAAGTCAATATGGGCTCACACCTTCATGATGGCTTAGAGCCAAACAGACCCTATCTTTCAGCCTTTGCTAATTATATGAAGCATAGTAATGCCATGTAGCCCAGTAAAGCAAAGTCCTTGTGCTACCATAACGTGGATGTCTGTCCACAGTTGCACTTTCTCAGAAAGCAGCTGGAAAAGCTCCATGTGTTGTTTCTACTGATTGGGGTGGTTATTTCTCTAAGGTACCACTACTGTTGAAAAGCAAAATAATTGTATGTGAAAGCCTTATTGTACAAGGCAGAAGGAATATCTTCTTCATAGCTTTCTTTAGTCAGGACTATACCAGGATCAGAAAGGAAAAAGGGAGAAAGGCCTGAAACATCGCAAGCATGTCTTTCAGAAAGGTTCATGGTGAAACGCCAATCTAGTAAAACTCATGGATTGTATAACAGCCCAGCCATTTCCCTTTCTCACCACACACACAGCCCCCTAGCCCTCCTCTTTACCTTTAAATGCTTTCTGGGGTGCCTCAGCTGAAAGCAACCCATTTTCTCAGGCATCTTCCAAGAGTGGGCATGTGCTCGCTCTCTGCTCCTGGGGTTTTCAGAGGACACTCAATTGGCCCATTCCGTTCAGCTAGAGTGTTTTGTGGAGGGCAGTAAGATAGCCTATTACATTCAACTCACTAGAATTCTCTTCAGGCAAGGAGCTGCATGTCTGCTCACCTCACTCACCAGCTTAGATATGCTGTTCTGATCCCACTGCTGCAGCTCTAAAAGCCATGTGCCTTCCTGAGGAATAGTGCAGTCCAGAAGGTTGTTAGAGAGAATTCTGGGGTGTATGGTACTATGGCAACCCCACGGATTCCCCATTACCGTGTCACACGTGCTGAGGGAGGGGATCAGACTTCACAATAATGTTAGATCATTGACACACCAGCAATAGAAATGGAGGATCTGTTCACAGGTCCTGCTGCTGCTACCCAGTTAGAGGTGGAGGGGGAGAACAAGGTAGGAAGAGCGGTGACTCCCATTAGAGTATTTCTAATGGATTGGAGGAGTCTCTCATAGACTCCAGCTGGAGGAGTGAGCCAGCTGATACAAATTTGAAGAACACAAAGGCGTGGAATAGGTCAGCCTGCAGGGAAGAAAGATGATCCAGAGGTTAGGGGCCCAACCTACGGTTGTGCCTGGCTTTCTGTGTGACCTCAGGCATTTCATGTAAGCTAAGAGCCTCACAGGTATTTAGACTCCTAACTTACATGGAAATTGGGGAATTTTACTTTTCCAATGAAAAACTGACACTTTGAGGAAAGCAGACACTTCACAAAAAATTTAGTTCAGTTGAAAACTCCAATTGCCAACAAAAACCTGTTTTGGTGGAAAATTTTCAACCAGCCCTAATGCATAGGTTAAAGATTGTGAGTCCCTCAAATTCTACAGCAATGGGGTCAGACAAGTATCTTAGCCAGATAGCAGGAGTGGGATTCACAAACATGTTTAGGTGCCTTACCCTCTTTGAAATGAGACGGAAGAGAGGGTTGTAAGCCATTGAGACCACACAGAAGGTGGTTCTTGGAGCCTGTTAAGTGCTGAGGGATTGTTCTACATACAGAAGTGATGGCCAACACCTGCTGATTTAATTACAAAACTGGCAAGTTTTACAAAGTTCACATGAAGTTTCTCTTGAAATGTACACTCTCACATGACAGTAACCTATCTGCTCTTCTCTGACAGTCCTCAATTGCCAGGCTTTCCTCTTCTTAAATCCAGCAGTCTGTGCAGATATAGCAGGATCGGACTAACTGAGGCCAGGACTGCTTTTTAACCCCTTTTAATCTGGCGCAAGGTGTGTGTGCCTGCTCACAATCACCTAGCACCTTTCTAAAGCAAGTTTACAATTTCTTTCTGTAGCTGCACCCCCTTGCACTTCACATCACTTTGTGCTAGGTGCTGTACAAACAGAATTGTGAGCCTGTTGGGAAGAATAAGACTAAACATAATGGAACTCTCATGTATCCAGTTTGGGGTAGAAAATGACCATCCTGCACTATTATTCTATATTTAAAAAAGGAAACATCAACAGTATCTCAGACACTACTCTGCAGTAAGAGTGGGCAAATGCCAATTTTGCAGCATGGCCACTTTTCACTTTGCTCCCTCACCTTAAGTTCCTCCACTTCTGTTTGTTCTCTTCTTGGGGCAGCTGATTTTTGGTAGCTGTAGGCTTTACAGGTCTTGTGACCCCACTCATTTGAGGTTTTACCAGTCATTAGGTACAGAGCTGATCAAAATTTGTTTGAATTTTTTTCCCTTAAAAATATGTAGTTTGGGCTAAATTGAACTCTTCTTTTGTTTTGTTTTGTTTTTTAAAAAAGCAGTTCAATTTTGACATTTTTCAATGGAATGTTTGTAATGAAATAATTTTGTTTTCAGCTTTCCATTGAAAACCGAACTTTTTCCATCAAAAAAATTTTAATGAAAATGTTGAATTTGAATTCTATTTTGCACCCCTAGCGCCTTGTGTAGACATAGCTGAAAATGGCTGGGGAGGATGGAGGCAGGGTAGAGCTCTGCAGGAGATTTACAAAAGTCACAAAGGGCAGTGGGGAATCAATGGGAGTTGGGCACTTAATTCTCATTTGTGCCTTTGAAAAACTCCTCCATCCATCTAAGGTTGCTAACCTGCCTTGACAGAAGCTGACAACAACATTTCTCTCTCCAAGTGTATGGAATACTCATTGCCAATATTCTGAAATATTCTGACCTTCTGCAGTCTACCAGATAAATGACTATTATAGTGGTGTCCCATTTGTCCTCTGATTATATAGACACTCACAATGGCTTTGGTTTTACATCATTTAATACACCCTGACATACAATATAGTTCTTGAAAGGTATTTTTAGTAAACCATTCTGTGTCTAGAGACAATATTTTTCCCTCTGAGAAGTTTCTGAGTGTTCAGTACCTCACACAGTCTCACAAGCCAATTCTTTGTTGTCCCTCACTGGAGGAAAAGAGCACTGTGGACCATTTTAGCATGCCTCAGTGGTAGGCTGTCATCAAGAAGTGATGGTTCATATTGAAATTTAGCAAAAAGTTAGCATTAATTTCTCAGTCTGGTTACTCTAGTCTATTGGTTTCATACCAGTTATGTATCTTGCAAAGGACAGCTACCACATAGAAATTTGTAGGAGGGAAAAATGTCTATTTAAAGGATCTTTAAATATCTTTGGCACAAGATTCTACATAGTTCTGTACTCATGATACTATTTCTTCTCCACTTAGTAAGGGGATGCCTTGAAACACATCTGTACTTTCTTTCCCTTGCCTACATACCAGTTTGTAATTTTATCATCCACTGATCATGGATGTAGATGTCTGCTAAATTTGCTATGGGTACGTCTACATTGTGATATAAGACTCATGGTCTGACTCTGGCAGGCTGGGTTCAGCTGACGCAGGCTTGCGAGACTCAAGGTGCAGGGCTATAAAATCTCAGTGTAGATGCTGGGGCTCAGGTTGGATCCTGGGCTCTGAGATCTTCCCCTTTCACAGATTCTCAAGGCCTGGGATCCAGCCCATCCCCAAACATCTACTTTGCAATTTTATAGCCTGAGCCCTAAAAGCCTGAGTCATAGTGTTATGGGTTTTTTTAATTGCAATATAGACATACCCTATGTCATGCTAAGTCTTATTAAAGATCTGTGATACTTGTATAGGTGACCTTGTTCTGAATATACTGGTGCCAGGTTTGTAATGGAGAAATGGTATAATAGATTCTGAGTGGAATATGCTTGAGCTGGGTTGATGTGTGCAAATATAACATTTTCTCTCTTTATTCCAAAGAAGGCAAACCTAATTCTGTCATTAGGAAACACAAAACACCTCTGATCGCTATAACATGTCTCTTCAAGTATCTGCACCAGTTTAACCAAAAATGGATCTCAGCAGTAGCAGCCAGGACCCACCACTTCCTATTTAGATGTGCACGCTCTAAGCCCCAATTCCCCCACTCTTCCTAGAGCTCCACACTGACCCGATGCATGGCTGGGCTGGAAAGACTCTAACTGAGAGCAGGCAGGAGTGCCTTAATTACCAGTCACAAAAGCTTGAAATACTATTACCAGTAAGTATCTCACTGACTGGGAACCAAGGACCTATCCAATATACTGCAACATCATTAGGCCAACTTCTGCTCTGTTACATCATTGCAACTTTGTTAATGTCAATGGAGTTACATGATTCATTGATTCTAAAGGGCAGGAGGGACAAATGATCATCTAGTCTGACCTGTGTAAAAGAGACCATAGAACCTCACCCAGTCATTATTGGTGTGTTAAGCCCATAAATTCTAGTCGAGCGACAGCATACCTTAGGCACATCCAATCTTGATTTAAAGACGAATCTACCACATCCCTTGATAAGTTGTTCCAATGCTTATTTACTCAGACTGTGAAAAAAATGGCTACTTATTTTTAATCCGAATTTGCCTAACATTATCTAGCAAACAAAAGCAGCATTTGAACTATTGTATCTTGTGCATGATTTCCACAGTCAATATATTTCTTAACGTTATACATGCTGCAAATAACATTGTATCCCAATAGCAATAAGATTGTGCCCTCATAAGAAGCAAAAGCCTTCATGGCACCTGCTTTTAAAACCACATTGCAACGTTCATTTCATTCATATTACCCCTGCCTGCAGTTGTATAACTTTGAATAGCCATCTATTTGAGCTGTGTAAGTCTCTCGCAGGTTTCTAATAGGATTCTTCTTCTCTTCATCTGTGACCAACCATGAAATGTAGTATTTTTGCAATGAACATGCTGTGAAATTTGTTAACTTTATCAGTGATTTCCATGATGTCCTACTCATGTAGTAAAAGTTTGTACATAATTTCTTACTCCCATATTTAATTTTGTGTGTCAGATTAAACTATCAGAAAGGGCATTTTGCATGCTTCTTAATTTTTAGGGTAGTTTCAGGTTCAGAAAATTGTGTACATATTACA
Source organism: Gopherus flavomarginatus (assembly GCF_025201925.1). Lineage (NCBI taxonomy): Eukaryota > Metazoa > Chordata > Testudines > Testudinidae > Gopherus > Gopherus flavomarginatus. Next base: position 15,178,349 of record NC_066626.1, on the reverse strand, counting down.
TTGTGCACCTCCCTGTTGGCACAGAAACGTGCACATGCACACACAAAGCTAAAGAAACTTCTCTTTTCTTCATAACACACACTCAACTGTTTCAATATAAGAAAAGGCAGTGTCCATTTCTTTGCTGAAGTAGCTCTATTGACTGTGTATAGGCACACATTATTATTTGCATTACTGTAGTGCAGGAGTCTGAAACACATGGCCCCAGGGCCGCCCAGAGGATTCAGGGGGCCTGGGGCAAAGCGGAGGATCTGTGGCGCTTATACTCACTTGGCTGTAGTCTGGGTCTGAAGGGCTACCCGCCGCGGAAGTGCTGCGTAAGATTGGAGCAACTGAAGGGCCCCCTGCCACTGTAATGCCACCAAAGACCCGGACCACCGCTGGGCCAGGGCTTGCGGGGCATTTCGGTGGAGGAGGAGTCATCCTTCAGTCACTCCGCATCTTCGGCAGCACTGAATGGGCCCCCTGTCACTGAAGACCCAAACCACCACTGGGCCAGGGCTTGCAGGGCCCCTATGGAGCCCGGGGTAAATTGCCCCACTTGTCCCCCCCTCTAGGCAGCCCTGCATGGCCCAGGGGCTGCATGTGGCCCACGGAGTTATTTCCTGTGGCCCGCCATAGCTCCCCTCACCCTCTGCCTCCCGCCTCTGCTCCCCCAAGCGAACTGCATCCCGTTCCTCTGCCTACCTCCCAGCACTTCCCCGCCGCTCCCCAAACAGCTGTTTGGTGGTGCTTAGGGCTTTCCAGGAGGCAAGGGGGAGGAGCGGGGATGCGGCATGCTAAGGGGAAGAGGTTGAAATAGGGGCAGGGAGAGGGTGGACTTTGGGCAATGGGGGTGGGAAATCGGTGGGCAGAGGCAGGGCCTCATAGAAGGGGTGGAATGGGGGCGGGGCAGAGGGCAGGGCTTTTGTATCTTTGTATGAAAAGGTGTCAGTGATGTGGCCCTCGGATCAAAATACTAATCCTCCTGTGGTCCTCGTGGTGATTTGAGTGTGAGCTCTCTGCTGTAGTGCCTAGAAGCCCTACTAATAGACCATCCCATCATCCCCCTTGTGCTAGGTGCTGAAAAGACAGAAGAAAAGACAGTCCCTGCCCCTGAGAGCTTGAATAGATAGAGACAGATGTGGCATACAAGGAAACAATGAGACAATATATGTCAGCATGATAGACTGTGGTCACAGCATATCTGCTACCTATATATGCCTATACAGGTGAGAATCTCTCTAACTGGAACATTTACAAGCTATGTTTTACATAGTTAACTAACAAAATCTGAAGCCGGAAGATACAAGAATAAATTATATTGGCGGCAATCATAAAAAACGGAATAAGCTTATTCCTTTACTGAATGGAAAGACTGCGGCAAAGGGTTTTTTTTATGATTACCCCCAAATATAATTTATTCTTGTATCTTCAGGCTTCAGGTTTTGTTCAAGTAGATAATGGTTGAATAGAAAGCTTCACAATGATCCAGAATGTACACTCCTTAATAATAGAGAGATCATTTACTGGAGAGTAGAGCATATTCATGCATAATCCTTTCTTTTGTCTTAAGAAGTTTCAGGGATATGAAAGAAACAATTATTTTCACTGTGGCTAATGCAATTAAGCAATTTTGAAGTGCTGGAAGAAAATCTGAAGCAGTTAGACCTTAAAAATCAGGGATCTATGATTTGTGATTTACCAATGGGCTAAAATTAAACTAGAATACAGGAGTCTGATCCCAAACCCATTGAATTTGGGGGAGGGGCATGTCTTGCCATTGACTTCAACAGGAGTGACTCCAAAACACTATGCTCATCACAATCAAGACAGAGCCCAATTTAATTTTTTTTAAAAGCGAGAAAATGCAGAGGAAAGGCAGAAAATTTGACTTACCACAGTATCTATCACCTTGAGGGCAACCAGTGTGAAAAAGATAGGATGCTATGTCAGTTTATGGAGTTTTTAGTTCTGAATTTCTTTGATTTAATGTTTTTTTTAGCAAGTGATGGGGAAAAAATCACTTAAATGCTAAGTTCAGATAAGCATCCAAGTCATCTTAACTTAAGAACCCATTTGTCTTGGTTAGCCTGTTTCTATGCAATTTCTTTTTTCCACAGGATTACTGAGTCTTCCTAGTTTCCTGTGGCTGTACAAAATGTTGGCAACTACATCGGCATTCAGCCACCACAGTTATTACATCACTTGTGCATGTGCACACTATTCTTCTTCTGTCGGCAGTGTGTCCTCACCAGAAGTGCTTGTATTGATGCAGAGTGCAGTGCAGCGTGGGTAAGTATCCTACGGTGCAACTCGCCACCACCCAACACAGATTGCTTGGGGAAGTTTTTGCAGTGCCTCCTGGGGCTGAAATGAGTCACACGGGGTGAGTCAGAGCATAGGGTCAACTTCCTACAATGCAGTGTTCTCCATCCCATAACTTCATCAGCATCCCATAATATTTCACACCTTTTCAAAATGTGCGCAAACCCACATGTCCCTCCTCGCTGTCCACCATCTCTGACAGAAGCCCAGAGCCTGCACAGCCTTGCCCTTTTGTGATGAGCGTTGCAAGCACAGGCTGCCTGATCCTGCAGTAGTCGCAGAGCCACAGGGGAAGCTGCAGGGAACATGATTGGAGGTTAGATTGCTATGAGACATAGAAAGAAACAGCTCAATGATGTTGGTGCTCACAGAACAACTCGAGGTGATGGAGCACCTTTTCTGGGCCTGAGAAACAAGCACTGACTGGTGGAATCGTATCGTCACGCAGGTTGGGGATGATGAACAGTGGCTGCAGAACTTTTGGACACCCAAGGCCACATTCCTGGATTTGTGTGTAGAGCTTGCCCCAGCCTTCCAATGCAGGAACACCAAAATGAGAGCTGCACTGACAGTTGTGAAGTGAGTGGTGATTGCACTGTGCAAACTTGCAATGCCAGATTGCTACTGGGTCAGTCAGTTTAGCAGGGCATTTATGTCTTCAGGGGCCAAAGTTCAGTGTGAACACATCCACAGCTAGATGGATGTAAGATGCCTTGTGTTGACCTAACCATGTCATTGTAGACCAGGTCTTAGATCACCACCAAAGGCTGATAAGCATTATTACAAAGATGGATAAATAGTATCCTTTGCAGAGAGGCAGAAAGATTAATGGGAAAATTTGCACAATTGCTCAGAACTCAAAATGATAATATGGCCACTGATTTTGGTACCTAAATGGGAACTGAGCTCTTCTGAAAATCCTAAATAACTTGTGCAAGGCCACACAGTAAATCAGTGGCAGAGTCAGGAGTAGGTCAGTTTTCTCCCAGTTCCCAGCTTGCTGCTCAAACAACTAGATAGCGATGTCTTCTTATTAGACTACAACATATTCAGCCTGCTCTTTGAAATTCATTTTTCCATACTGGTGCTGCACATGCAGGGACACATTTGTTTATAGAGAAGAATGATAGTCTTGTTACAGCATTGGAGTGAAAAACCATGAGATCTAGGTTCAGTTCCCACCTCTGACAGACTCCTTGTGTGACCTTGGCTAAATCACTTATTGTGTCTCATTTCCCCATCTGTAAAATAGGGATAAGACAGACAAAGGGTGGAAGAAAGTATTATCTATTTAGATTGTAAACTCTTTGGGAAAGGGACTCTCTCTTCCCGTGTGACTGCATAGTTTCTAATTCATTGGTGTCTCCAAGTTCTAGGGTCACAAATACATTTTTTTAAACCCTTGACAAAACACATACAAAAATACTGGATGTTTGGAATAATTCCAGTTCCTATTCACTCAACCCTTTAAGTATTTATACTCTGCTTGTCATAATTGTATCAGTTAACACCAGCAAACATACTTGCTAAGTATTTACAAGGGTAGAACTCATTTACCTTTTTTATGCATTGGTCAGTTTAGAAAGCAGCAGGGTCTTCCTTCTGCCTGTAATATAAACAAGCAGCCCAGAAATTAATCAAGGACAAAGATTCAATGTGCCTATCTCTATATGGCTTAATACTCTAAGAGTCTACAACAGATATCTTGATGTACATCAAAGCGTAATAGTCCAGAGAGTCTGATCTCAGTTATGCTAGTGTATATCCAGAGTAGAGTCATTGATTTTTAAGATCCAAAGGAACCATTATGATCCGCTACTCTGGTCTCCTGTATAACATAGCAATCAGTGAAAATCCTAAATCACTTCAGTGATACTCTAAATGTGTGCTGGTGGAAAAGTAGAATTTGGAAGAATATGCAAAGAGGGAAATGTATGTTATGGTAACCCAGGAAAAACTTTTCATACTTGTTAGCATAACTCAGGGGTAGGCAACCTATGGCACGCGTGCCGAAGGCGGCACGCTAGCTGATTTTCAGTGGCACTCACACTGCCTGGGCTTGGCCACCAGTCCGGGGGGGGGGGCTCTGCATTTTAATTTAATTTTAAATGAAGCTTCTTAAACATTTTAAAAACCTTATTTACTTTACATACAACAATAGTTTAGTTATATATTATAGACTTATAGACAGAGACCTTCTAAAAAGATTAAAATGTATTACTGGCACACAAAACCTTAAATTAGAGTGAAAAAATGAAGACTCAGCACACCACTTCTGAAACGTTGCCGACTCCTGGCATAACTAATTGTGATATAACAATGTTTTGTGATTCTTTCAAAAATAAAAGTTTTGAAATAAATACCAAAGTTCAGTGGTGATTTTCCCCTTCAACATAGTAAAAGCAGTTCAATCCACCAGAGGGAGCTGGGGAAGAGTTCTGCACAGGTGTAGCCGGATCACACAGGAAAGAATGACTAGGTATACATATTTTTTCTCTGTTAGCCCGTTGCCATCAATGCAGACTGATGGGACCAGGGCTGGCTCCAGCCCCAGCACGTCAAGTGTGTGCTTGGGGCGGCATGCCGCGGGGGGCGCTCTGCCGGTTGCAGGGAGGACGGTAGGCGACTCTGGTGGACCTCCCGGTCCGCTGATCCCGTGGGTCTGGTGGAGCGGCAGAGCGCTCCCTGCGGCGTGCTGCCTTGCTTGGGGCGGCGAAATGGCTAGAGCCGGCCCTGGATGGGACCCAATAACAGCTCATAATGATAAGCTCAGCGAAAAGCAAGTTGGATTTATACAATTCTTTTACCTTCAATAATGCAAGGCCCTGATTCTGCAAATAGATCCACATGACCTGGTTCTACTGAGTCACTTCAGTCCTCCCACCCAAGTTGTTATTAATAAATAGGTACAGTAACATATTTGTTTGCACCATATGATTTAAGTTAATAGTCTCCTTTAATATTTCTGTTCTTAGGAAAAGATCTTCAGTGTGAGCTGGGGAAAAAGCAACATTTATATGGGCTTCCTTGTCCTGAAGGGAAGATAGGGTGAGGAAGCAAACAGAGAGATACCCACTGTTCTTGAATCACCAAGAACAGCAACTGCTGCCAGAATCATGGACCCCTTCAACCATTAACTATAGGAGGAAATCAAAAATTGTTGGCTGAGGATTTCAAAGCCACCTAGGGGGACAGGGCATCAAGTTCCTTTTAATTTAATGCAATTAAATGGACATCAACTGAACTGAAAATATACTCAAGTCAGTGGGGTTCCATGCTGTGCAGCTGTCTACCCTCATGCTATTAATGGCAAGCTTGGGGCCTGAAACTGATTCATCCAGCGAGGGTTCCTCTCATCGTCAGTTTTTGTACAGCACCTAGCACAACTGGAACCCCACGATGCTGACTGGGGCTGTTGAGAGCCACCATCACCTGACTAATGACAAACAAGAAGCTGTATTAAACTAACATTATTTGGGATGCCAAGTCAAGTAGCTGACTGTTAGGAAATGCCAGATTTATGGCTGCCCTTGCAACTGTGCCCTCTGTGCATCCATCCTGTGCACTGAATGAAGCCAGAGTCCTGGTGAGGGGGGGCAGGAAATCCGATATAAATGATCATATAAGGGAAGGCTGTGCAATAAACCATTCATACCACGGGCCACGCTGGCAAGTTTTCTAGAGGATTACCAGTGAGAGAAGGGAAATTGCAAGTAACTGTCTATATCTCAGCAAAAGCTGAATGGAACTTCATGGGACAAGGAAAAGGTGCTTCTGTAGCCTGAGAGCTATTCACCAGCCAAATATCAAAGGGCTGCTGCAAACAATGGAGGCATAAGAAAAGATTGGGGGAAAAAATATAATGGAATGTGTAAGACAACCTAACTATACAGGTCTGTCCCAGTGTAATGGGTCACACAAGACACCACACTGCAGGAAGGGGTTAATGGACTACTGAGGTCCCAACTAGCTCAGATTAAGACACCCAGAACAAGAAGCAAGCTCCAGGAAGGGTCTTACAAAGGAAGAACTTAGTTGGAAAGAGCAAGTGCGGGGAGCAGATATGAAGCTGTCGGTGTGAGGCAGAAGGCTGGGTTGGGCCAGGGACTGTGGAAAACTGGTGTCTAGCAGACCTCCTGGAGGGATGGGAAGCAGGGCCAGTTCCAGGGTTTTTGCAGCCCCAAGCAGCAAAAAGAAAAAAAAAGAAGAGAAAAGAAAAGCTGTGATCGCGATCTGCAGCTCTACTGCTGCCACTTCAGTGTTTGGCAGCAATTCAGCGGCTGGTCCTTTGCTCCGAGAGGGAGTGAAGGACCCACCGCTGAATTGCCGCCGAAGAGCCGGACGTGCCACCCCTCACCATTGGCCATCCCAAGCAGCTGCTTGCTGGGCTGGTGCCTGGAGCCAGCCCTGATGGGAAGAGTTTATGTTGTTTTATATTAGTGTTGGACTTTGAATGCCCCCGGGAAGGGTAGAACTGTTAGAAGAAGAACGCTGGGGAAATGAGGCTGTTTGGCTGCTACCCTGCACAGCGCCAAAAGAGGGCACTCTGGGAATGATACAGAGTAACCTTCCCCTATTATTTTTTTTATTTTAAGTCATCCATGAGGCAAAAATATTTTTAAATGGTGCTAGATGTTGCTGTAGAGAGACTGAAATATTTAAGTAATGTCTTTGTGGATGCTGTTTCACTCCAGTTGTAACTACTCCAAAATCAACATGGATTTGTGTTTTAATTAAACATTTCTAGTGGCACAAGCTGCATCTAGAAAACAGTTTGCTTTTTGCAAGATGAAATACTGAGTAAACCACAGGGTACAGAAAGAGTTTGATCCACTTATTTCATTACAATAATCAAAAGTATCAGTGTTTGCAACTTGGAAAACATTGTAAAGGCCACTTTCAATTAAGAGCATTTTCCACTGCTCTGTCTTCTATATACATTCAGAGCTATGTTCTGTAGTTATTCAACCCCACGCCTTTGTTAGATCACAAGCCACATGTTGGCTGCAATGCATGGCATGATGTTTGCTGGTTTGCATTCCATTACTTATTCCTGCTACACCTGTGTTCTAAAGAGCAAGTAGTAGCAGATTTCCACGGAACGTATGAGCCTTTCACAGAACACAGAGCTGTTGGTGAGATTGTGGTTGGCCCTTCACCTGTTGTGGGTGATGACACCACAGTCACTTTGATCTCCACACTGCATGGACACAATCACGCTTATTACCCACCACTGCCACCACCCACGGTCATAGCAGTAACGGTGACTAAGAGCAATCCTACTCTCCTTTCCAATTTCATTGAAAAGGTTTTACTGTTAAAGTGTGGGCATGGTGAGGATATGGAGAATCAGATTCTTTTAAGTAAAAAAGTGTTTCCATTATGAATTGTAATTTCCTGATTCATCAGCAGTTGGGTTTCCTGTCTAGTGACATGAAAGAGAATATAATACTATTAACCCTTCATTTACTGTACTTCCTTTACACAATATTATGCAGCCCACTCTCAAGCCAATATTGAAATTAATTACATAAAAGAGGCTGAAAGTAACTATCACTGTTCCTCTACGTCGGTAGCTATCACAGTGGTTCAAAATGGTCATCTTTAGAATTCAGGAAAAGTTGCCATACCAAGAGCCAGTGGTTCTGTTGGAAGCAATGGATTACAGCTTCAGGTAACGCAATGTTACCTTCATTAAGCTTAACAAACCTTATGGGAAAGGCCTATAGAATTTAATAAGAAGAATCTAAAAAAATTATTCTAAGAGACAGGAAAAAATATATACCCCGTTCTATAGTTTTGGACCCATCCTATAGAATTTTATAGCAGTCTTTTCCATTTAATTCTATAGGGTGGGTTTAAAAGCCTAAAAAGGGTTATCATTTATTAAACTCTATAGCACTTTTCATCATGGTAGGGGATTAAATAGTAAATTCATTATGAGTGCTTGGGGAAAACTGTGCTCTGCATCATGGGAGGGATCATGCAGGAAGTTTGCCCTCACTTCAAGCACACATTATGAGCTGGTAGGGAAAAAAAATTCTCCCCTTCAGAAAGTGTCAATTTTTGGCAGAAATTCAAATACACATTCCTGAAGATGAAAACTGAAATGTCAGTTTGGAAAGGTTACTATGGTGCCTCATGGGGAGGTGTAGCTCCTCATGCTTCCCAATTTATATAGGCTGAGCTCCCTGGTTGGCTACATCTCCCATGATGCACCAGAGTCTTCCTTGTAAAAGGGAGATTGTGCATCAAGGTAGCCCCTGGCTATGGTGCATGATGGGAGACAAAGTCTAGCTGGGGCGGTTGGCCCATAGAAGAAAGTGAGGACTAAACAACAACTACCATGAGGCACCATGGCAGCATTTCCAAATTAAAATATTACGGTATATGGCTGAAATATAATGGAACTTAGTGGTTCTTGATGAACAGTTGAAGTCTTCTGCAGAATGCAGACACTTTTTGTGAAAAAATTGTATTGAATCAAAACCCCTTTGCATTAAAAACTGTTCCAACAGCCCTACAATGTGGATCTTAAACGGTTTAATTTAATCATATGTACAGAGTCAGCCCAAGAGCTCTATTCTTTTTCAGCATAGGCGATCACCCAATTAGATCAGGATTATTGTCCAAGTTGGGCTAAAACTGTCATAATGGATCAGATTCTTGATCCACCTAGTCCACCATCTTGTTTCTGAAAGTGGCCAGTGTCACAGAAGAGGCTGCAAGAAAAACTGCAGTAGATGTTGCATTAAACTGGGAAGCATAAAGTTTAATATTTTTTCCAAAGTGTATGTTAACATTAACTATGGCTAGTCTTCATAGTCATATAAACATCCAGCCCTTTTTTTTGTATCTTGCTAAGTTTACCAAGGTCACAAAGCCAGTCAGTGGCAGAGCTGCAGAACTCACAGCTCCTGTCTCCATGCCATGTGTCCTTATTTACTCTGCCACACAGCCTCTCCTAATTAGAAGTATTACATCTTTGTCTCAGAATTCTGTGCTGTGTCTACTACACTCTTGGGTTGTTCTACCAAATAAATAGCACACCTAAGAGGTCGGCATTGCTTACAACTTACAGATGGTTTAGCCAAGGCACGGAGAATTCAAAGCTACCGACAATGGTTAGGAGCAGAAGTTCCATTGACTATCTGCCTTAGGTACCTTTGCAAAATCCTACACAGAGAGGTTAACGGATTTGCAGACTTCCTGTGTGACCGTGACAACAGACAGGAGAAGAAACCCCAAGACCATGTGAAATTGTAGGGTCTGGTTTCACAGATTTTCAAGCAAAGTTTTTCTTCAGTTTTCATGTGCCTCAGATTATGCGCCAACCCAGCAAGTTTTGTCTGAACTGCAGGTTTGAACCAACTCAAAATCTCAAAGCAAAACTCAACACTGCCAAAATTTGCCAAGTTTCCAAAATTTGGCAAAATGGTAAATTTTTCATGCCTATAATACAAAACTACAATTCTGCCAGAGCAGCTCAAGAGCTTTAAGACCTTTAACAAGCATTGGGCTGTACTAGACCTTTATGGTCCCATGCCCACCCTCCAGTAGCACTGGCTGTTTTTGCCACTTCAGCTTATCCTCTTCTATGATGGACTTCCTTCCACCAGGGACCCTGCATTCTGAATTAAATCTGTTGAAGAAAATGAAATCCTGTAGCAAAACTAGCTCATAGTTACACTTTGGGATCTTTAGGGTGAAAGGTATTACATTAATATAAGATTTTATAGTTATGATCACTTGGACTGAAACGGAAATCTAGACTTTGAAATTTGGGCCTTAAATCTTCAGCCAATCAAGAGATCCTTAGATTCTGTAATTTAAAACTTATAATAATGATCTACTAGCTGTATTTAAATATTAATTCTATTAAAACAAGAGGAAACAATTAGTTGTGTACATATTTTCAAATCCCATTGTGATCTGTAACTCAGTAGAACTAATTGGAGAATGGAGTCTCTTTTCCATGGAAAATGTCAACTTTTCATTGAAAAACTGAAAGCTTTCAGTTTCTGGTTTTCAGATGAAAAATTAAAACAATTCATGGAGTTGAAATGGTAATTTCCTGTTGAGAAAAGATTCAATGGAAAATTGCCTACCTGACCTATAACTTAGATTGTTATCTCTTCAGGAAAAAAAAAGAGTCTTTTTTATTCTGTTTGTACAGCACCTTGCACAATGGGGTCTTGGTCCATGACTTGGGCTCTTAGGTACCATGGAAATACAAATAACTCATTAATTATCTTTGTGTCAACTCACTAGTGTTATTTGACAGAGTACCTTGTGATAGATCACTAAATTGACTTGAAAGTTAACGTGTGTCACCAATACAAATTAGCAACAATAAGAAAGGTAATCTCCATTCTGAACTTGAGATCAGGTATTCAGGTTCAGAAAACTTAGCATACAGGATTCCTGATACTTGTTCAGAATTATTAGGAGGCATGTGCAGTTATAATGTTTGCCACAAGATGGAGCAGATGTGTCATTGTTACCCCCTGGTTTTCTTGTAGATGAACATGACCTTTCCTTTTTAAACTTTTGCAGGATGAGCCATATTTTCAAGGGTCCTTAGCTCTTAGCTGCTCCCAGGGTGACATTTTTGGCCAGATTTTCAAGTGATCTCAACAGACAACATGATGAGGGATTTTTTGGGGTGTGTGTGTGTGTGTGTGTGTAGTTTTGTGCCTAAATTGGAGCTGAGCTATTTTGGCTCTTTGTGCTCACTCTGTGTGTTTGTATCCACCTGTCATCTCTTATCTTCCACTCAGACTGTAAATTCTTTAGGACCGGGACTGTCTTTTGTTTTGTCTGTACAGCACCAAGCGCAATCCTACACTAGGGTGCCTAGTGCTAGTGCAATACATTAATAGTATTTTGGAAACTTTGGCCCCATATGGTCAAAGGACAATGTGCTGGGGAGATTTCACACCCTTCAACAGTGCTTGAGAGTGAACAGCGCTTGGGCAAGGTGATGGAACTGGAAAAACCTCACCCCTAAGAGGATTGCATTAGTGTCAGAAATATCACGTCGGTGAGGTGAAAATATTTTTGGCTGAAAGGAAGAATGTGATTAGAGACAGTAGTCTTCATGCACGCTGACTCAAAATGTAGTCAAACGTACCTGAAGATTTTTGGCCTAGAAACTGCTGGAAAGCCCACAGGAACAAGATTTCTAACAACTTCTGCTTTCCACTGGGTCGGAAACATTACAAGTCTCAGTCTCCTGGCGTCATCTTTCAGGTTTCAAGTGAGCAGAGGCAAGTGAGAAAGAAAAAATGTGAAGCTTTTTGAATTTGAAGGGATATGGGCCGAATCCAAAGCCCACTGCAATGAATGGGAGTTTTTCCATTGACTTCAGTGGGCTCTCGATCAGGTGCTATGTTTTCCAAAGACTTTGGGAGGGAGTGTTAAACAGCCCAGACCTAGTAGCCCCTTAAAGACCTTATTGGGTACAGTGGAGGAAAACAGTTACTTGGTCCCAGAATAAAGGGTGAGGGGTAGTTAGGCCATCAATCACTTTCCTTTTCCCACCCCCAGACATCACCAGCAAGACTGCAGAGGCTTTAAGAAGGATAATAGCCTGTGGAGCATTCTCCTTAGTCATCTGAGTCTGCTGAAACTGAACCAAGCAGAAAATATGCTTGGTTAGGTGTAACAGTCTGTACCCTCATGTTCCATCTTTTGTACAAGATTTAGCACAGTTTTGTAAAACGTATACTTTGTCAGGCATCATTTTAAAAACTCAATTTGCTGATCATTAATGTCCTGGTAAAATGTGTGCAGCAACACTATGTCAAGTTATAAGATTCTACTGCATGACATGGCTGAGACATGCTTCAAGTCTGGATGAGCAGGCACAAACCAGTTCCTCAGAGACGAAGGCAAACTTTTGCCTCAGCCAGGTATCAACAAAAATCAAGTGAACTATTTCTTTGGTTTAGCAGCCATTCTTTGACAGGAAGAAGGATGTGAGCGAGAAATCTTGTGTAAACAGACTGGCTCTTGCCTGAACCCCAGCTGGAGATGATTGTCAAAGAGGAGGAAAAGATATAAAAATGAGGAACAGGGGCCTCAAATCTCCTCTCTCTCCTCGTGGCATCAACAAATGTTTGAAAGACAAAAGGAGTATCATTGAACTGGGGTGGGGGATCCTGGCTGAAAGATCCAGGCAGACTGCTGAAAGCATATGGTGAGAGAAATCTTTGCTTTGAATTCACTTAGCTTGATAAGTTAAAATGCAAACTAATACCTAAATTAATTCTTTGTAACCAATTCTTAATTTTATGCCTCATTACCTGTAATCACTTAAAAATCTATCTTTCTGTAGTTAATAAACTTGTTTTATTGTTTTATCTAAACCTGTGTGTCTTTGGATTGAAGTATTTGGGAAACTTCATTTGAGATAAAATAGTTTGTGCATATAATTTTCTATTAATAAAATGACAGATTTTCTATGTGCTTGTACTGCACAGAGGGACAGAACTGGGCAGTACAAGACACACATTTCTGGGGACAAGTCTGGGACTGGGAATTTACTGGTACCACTCTGCAATACAATTCAGGAGCTGCTGGCTAGAAGCACTCATAACTCAGCTGGGAGTAATTTACAGGCTAGAGGCTGGCTGTGTGAAAGCAAGGCAAAGAGTGGTTGCTCCCACAGCGAAACAGTGCAAAAGGCACCCCAGATTGGCAAATTGAGGGGACACAGCTGTTCCTTAGTCCAGATTTTATGTCACACTAGCAGCCACAACAAACAAATTGGCCCTAAACACTTCAGTGTTTGCAATGCTCTGGTTTTAATTGGTGAACTAGGACAAGAGTGGTATTTAGTACTCCAGAAGTGAAAAGTTGGTGTCTTCCTGTCCACACCACTCCATTAAACAGATTACTGCAGGATTCTCATCAGATATTAGACTCTGTTGGGAGGCAGCAGAACTATCAAACTAAATCTGACCCAACATGCTTTTTGATCATTTTCTCTCTCTCTTTCTCTCTCACACACAGAATAATGCATAATAAATAGTATCAAAAGATGGCACACCGTTGAAAATAATCATTGGGAAAATTGACCTAACTTGTCACTTCTCAATGCAAGTAGGCCCTTGAGAATCAAAATGTTGTATGCATCTTCATGCTAAAATTGAGAACAGATTTGAATCCACAGGGCACCAAACAATCTGCATTATATGAAACCAAGTTGTTAAATGAGGCTTAAAGGTGTGCATGTAAAAAAAATAAATTATATATATATATATATATATACACACACACACACACACACACCCTGGATCTCTGCATGCCTTGCTCCTTAAGTTGTGCACACAAATGCCCAGTTGCTCAAACAAGTGTGTATTTTAGACACAGATGTGTCCACAAAATCTGAGTACAGTTGTTTGGCCCTTAGTATCTACTCTAAATGTACAAATATATGGAAGTTAACAATTAAAATAAAAAGCCATACTTTTAGCATGCCCCATTGTACCTGGATATTGTTGTAAATATGGAAGATTATGCTGAAAGGTGCTTGGCCTACAAAGCTCATTGAAATTGGATGTGGATGCACACTTCAATTAACATGTCTGTCAGGGTGAGTTAATCAGAAGCCCCCCCTCACCTTAAGACAAAAGGGGGTTGTGAACCCATCCAGGAGTTTGCACTGAGTGGGCAGAGGGGTTTTGCCAAGTATAGTCTATGGGATGGGGTGGGTAGGGGAGGGGAAAGAACAGAGAGCTGCAGAAGCAAACAGCAAGAAAGCCAAGCAAGCAGCCTGCGAACACAGTGTGAAAGAGTGGAGAGGGAGTCTGGTGCTGACTAAAGAGAACTGGGGCTGTAACCAAAGAAGCGATCCTTTGATTTTGGTTCCTCCCACACATGGAGATGCCAGACTTTATGCATGCCTTGTAAATAAGCAAGATTGCATCAAAGAAAATATCAGATTCCATCAATATCTATTCCCAAGTGGAACATCCCCAGGGCCCTGAAATTTGACTAGCCTCTCACGTCAAAAAGGAGCAACTGTATTTAGGATAAAGTTCAGGAGGTTTCCAACTGCAGACAACACCATGGGGCAAACTAGAGACTCACTTTTTATTTTAGCTTAGAATTTGTTTGTGGAATCTCAATATTGTTACTGTACTTTAACCCCTCGAGTGCCATTCAATATTCCACCTGTGGCCCATAAAGCACACCCATCATGCTTGAACATCCTAATGATCTCAGTGGCATATGGGTGGAACAGCAGCAGCACTTTGGTTGATCAGCAATAATGGGGCAGATTTATATTTTTCTTTCCATTCCCTTAGCTATTCTATTGAGAATGTTGCCCTGAAATGATTTAAGATAATGAAGTTTCTGACTGTTAGCGGCAGTTAACCATGCTCAGAGAAGGGAGAATAAAGAGAGATGTGCCACTTTCAGCAGTTTCAGTTCACGAGGTCTAGCGCCAAATCTTTTTTTCAGTTTCGCTTTGAGTTTCACATGTGAGCGAAACTATACCGCCTGTCATCAGAGGAAAACCATTTGAAACCGCAAAGTTTCACATGTTTTCTGCTCTCACCTGTAAGCCAGCCCTGGTTTGCATGGTTGAAAGCCAAGTTGCTAACCTGAACCAGGATCTTTCCTCAGGAAAACACTTAAAACTAAACTCAACCTTGAAGTCAACAGGGCATATGCCTATCTGTAAGTGCTTTCCTGAATTGGGGCCTAGAACAGACCCATATATTCTGTTAATTTTCTACAAGGAATCTACATCCGGCCATTCAATTGTTCAAGTGAAGGTGGTTTATGGCTATATGCTGAGCAAATCAGAGATGGGTCTAAAACAAACCCTTGATCTGAACCTTCTCTAGTTTGGGGAAGTTAAGACTTTGATCCATACTTTGTAGTTCAGGAATATCTTCTGTGCAAATCTTCGAAAGCATGACTGGTTCTTGCTGGATGTGTGTAATGGAACATGAATGCCACAGACTAAAGTAAAATCAAATCAGTGATTTGATTGCAAGCAACTACATTTTAGGAAGATATTAAAAACCCTTCCCCTTAACAAATCACCAGCATGTTTTCATTGTGAACCTTTTTTCTAGGTCTAGTCATACAAGTGACCATATTTTGAAAATCCAGACATGGGATAATTTTTATGACAAAAACATTTTAGGATTGCAAAATACACAGAAAACTAAAGTACAAGATCTGCACTGGTGATGCTACAACCAGTATGTAACTCAACAGTGAACAGGGGCCTATTCATGGACGAGATTTCCTCCCTCTTTCCCGTAACTGTCTGAATGCATTTCTCATGAAATACTGAACAGGGTCACTAACATTCACTTTGTACAGAAGAACAGCTTTGATAGCATATCCATTTATTCCACTTTTCACTCCAAACACTGTTCATAGCACTGAATACTTGTTCCATTGGAATACTTGTAAACACAGGGCCAATTCTATTCTATAGCAATAGACTGTAAACAACTAACCTGCAGGTATAAAGCTACTACATTTTGATGGATTACATTAAAAACCAGGATATTCCAGGTGTCCTGAAGGATGTTTCTGGGACATTTATGAAAAACTAGGACACATCATCACTTTATACACTTTCTTTGAAAAACAAATACATCTATCATCATGGTTCAGACGTATATACCTCTCCATACCACAGTGATGGTCACAGCACAAACACCTAGATAGATTCCATAAAGTAGAGGAATCTAAATGATTACTTTATGTCTTGCTTTTGAATATTCAGGGATAGCTTGTGCCACATGCTATATTGAAAGAGATGGGGGGTAGTGGTGCTAGCCCAGGAACATTCCCATGAAGGGCCGGATGCTAAAGAATCCATAATTCCTCTGGGAGATGTAGTGATGTGCTTCTGTCCTGTGCCAACAGCAAGTCACTCCTCCCTTGTAACATGGCCAGCCACCTCAAGAGCCTCGTGGCTCTTTGAGGGTTATGCTGAGTGCCTCTCAAGTGCCTCTGTTTTCCCCCTTCTCAGGCTCCATTTGGAATTCACTCAGTTCAGAGATAGTTCAAACTATCCCTTCCTGGGGTTCAGTCCTCAGATACATGTTGACCCTGTAGGCCTCTCAACCCCACTTCAGTGTCTCTGCACCCAGTAGCCCACTATCTTACAAAGTCTTTTAAAAATGGGATGTGAACTCAGTCTTCATCCTAGTTTCAGCTGAACACAGCTGCCACCTCCCTGAGGAAACTTCTGCTTCCCCATGCCTTCTGCCCGGAGTTTGTCCTTCTCTAGAGGCCTTTGGAGCTGGGCCATTGCAATCTCTCCCCTGCCTGGACAGGGTCTCTCCTAGACCTCCCCACCTGAAGAGATTTCCTGCTTCTTGAGCTTCAGCCCTGGAGGACTTTTTGCTCTCCACAGTGTGTACAGACCTAGCTGCAGATTCTTGTGTTTCCCTCTTCACTGCAACTGCCTGCTCCTTTTGTATTAGGATCACCTGATTCCTCTCAGGGAGAGCCCATCCTGTTACCAGGGCTGGCTTAGTTCCCAGCTCTCCAGTGTATCAGGCAAGCCATCCTGTTACATTCCTGAATATGGCTCAGCTCAACTGTTCAGCCATGGGTGGGGCACAGCCGAGGACCTGAAGCTGGGAGAGCAGCCACAACAGCAAATGAAGCAGGGACTGCTTCACTCAGGGAGACTGGGGTGAGCTGAGGCTTTTCCTTCTCATCAGCTGCCCCAGAACACAGACCTGTGTAGGAAACTCCTCTGGGGCACTAGGACTTATGTGGCATCCTCACTCCCCATAGGCAGGTGGCCTCTGGGAAAGAAATTGCAGGGAGCATATGGACTGCTTCCTACAACTCCTGGTTCCCCTCCTTTCTCTGGGTGTACCACCTCCAAACACTTCTCTCTTCCCAGGGAGGGACTGCAGCCTACATGTCTCTGCAGCCTCTAGACTTCCCAGGCCTTTTCCCAGCAACAGCATGTTTCCAGCTTCCTGGCTTTATAGGCCCCAACTCTTTCCTGGCCAACTGAACCTGCTTGTAATCAATTCCCTGCTCCCTGGCTCTCCCTTCAGCCCAGGAGCAGCATGTAAAATTAATAGGCCTACCTCACCATCTTAATCTCTTCTAGTCCTGTGTGGGGTGGACACCCCATCACAAACTCCCTGAAGCCTTTCTGTTTAATTGTACTGCCAATATAGTTACAAGATGCAACAGGCATAGAGCAACATGCAGCTGTATATTGAAAGAGTTGTCATAGGGGGAAAATCTCTTTGTTTTGTCAGGTCATAGAAACCAATTGTATAACTATCAGTATAACGCAGTACCTCAAAGAGACACATTTTTTCTAGCAGATAACAGATAAATCCATAAAAAGCCACCTACAGACTCAAGCAGATGTTATCACTTTTAGGTTACTATTTGATTTTCTGTTACTCCTAATCCAGAAATTCCACCTGCCCTTGGAATCTGATACCAGCTTCTTGTAATTTACTGAGCTCTCCCTTGCAACAGTTTTCAGCACATGATATTTTTTGCTCTCCTTTTTCCCTCCCTGAGGCACCTGTGTGATCTCCACCCACAGAAATGTGATACATTAATGTCTCCTCAGAGTTATAGCCCAGATTCAGTGAGGCACCGGCTTAACTTTAGGCATAAGAATGCTTCCAAACTGACTATTGATGTGTTTCAGGTTAGGCGCAGGATTAAGGATCTTTCTGATTTCGGACCTTAAAATGGATGATTAGGGCCTATTTCAGCAGGGTGCTGAGTGCCTTTTGCCAATGCTTTCATCTCTCATTTGTTTCAATGAGAAAATAAGACCCTATATTTTGAATCCATCATTAGCCAAACTTTTTATTGATTTACCTGGATTTCTAAATGATGCAGCCTCACAAACAATCCAACAGCAATAAATCTGAGCTCCCTCACCCTTTATTCCTGTCAAGCATCAAGAAACACCCTGTCCTTTAACCCTGCCCACACATCTCTCCAAGCCCAAAATGTTGTTACCGAAATGTTGGGTCCGCCTAGCTGAGAGCCAATGACAGCCAGACAGGGGTAAGGAAAAGGTTGCTTTATTCTGCAGAAGAAAGGAGAGTTTTGTACCTTGGTACAAAGACTCTACTCCATACAAAAACCAAGAATTTTTTATACACACTCACACACAGGCTTTGGTAGTGTTAGCATTTGATTGGTGGTTACCAAACCCTGCACTTCTGCAATCTGCTCAGCAAAAACCGGCTTAGGACCAGCTTCAACTGCCTCAAGACCGATAAGGGAAGACAGTTCACAAGTTCAGGCTACTGTGTCCGTGAGGTGTCCAATTTCCCCTAATGGTTGCCAGCTATTATAAGGCTACTAGCTGTTCGGGGGTCGCTGCTGACTGTCACAGTCCCCCCTTCGGGCCTGACAATCCAAATTGTCAGGCCTGATACGCAATTTGCGATTAAGCTGGAGGGAGAGATATTCTATTTTTTTATGGACAGTAGAGCTTTTAGAAACAGCACTACATAAACATTTTGCACATTGCAACATTACTCAAACAACATATAAAAAGAAAAGAAATGTATTTGATTATTTTACAGAAAAGGCCAGTAAACCATGACTTAAGGTCTGGGAGGAGGTTTTTAAAATTAAGGGTATGATTAAGAGATACAGTGTGGAAAACAACAGCTGCATTCTTGATGGCCTGCAAATTTTTTTTAATTAAACTAGAGTGATTAAAATAAAAACAGCATTTTTTTTAAATGTGAGCACAGGCCCCCCCCTACTTTAGCATTTATGGCATTTAGCACATGCTTATTTTGCAGTGTTATTTTTGTTATATTAATTTTTTGTTGTAATTTTTGGAAAGCATTTAAGGAGGCATTAGCTGCTTTTTTAAGTTTTGCTGCCCTTTCCAGCTTTGCTACTTTTAGTTTAGTTTAGGAATAAGTTTATGTATAAAGGAATGAAATTCTGTTTGTTTGATTACTAGGGGTTTTTTGGCACGTTTAACCCGAGCCCCTTTTAAGGGTGTGAAGAGCTTGTGAGAATAAGTTTTTAGGTTGAGGATTTGGCGTGGGTTCAGTGTGGTGTTTATTTGAACGTTTGGTAATATTTTGGCCACATTACACCAGCCATGCTAACTCGGTGTGAGAGCTTTATAAGCATTATGGCTATAAATAAAATACAGACTGGGGCTTTGTAAATAAAGGGTGAGGGAGCTTTTTGCTACTTGGTGGTGCCAATTTACCTTAACATTTTGATGTTTGGAGTTGTTAAATACCTGGCCCCGGCACCACCAATGGGATGCATTTAAATGTCCCATGGTGTGGGTGTTGTTTAAAATAATTTTAGCGTATGTAACAGCAAACAAGTGTGATGTAAAGCTTACTAGCGCCCCCTGGCATTTAGAAATTTTTACAAGGGATGAGTGAGGTGATAAAATACCAGAGGAGACTTTTATATAATATGCATGGGTCTCATTTATGGGACCCAAGGGAAGGAATGAAGGAAACCATTTTGTTTTATAACATTTGCCTGTTAATTTTCAATAAAGGCCTTTTGAAACTGGCAGTGAGGTTTTTGGGTGTTTACACTAATTTTTAAGGGGTAAAAGGTTTTATTTTTAACATTAAACCTAAGGGTTTGATTGCAGGCTTTTAAGGGGATGTAACCCAGGCTTTTTTGGTTTTGTTAACAGCTTTAAAACATAGGGCCAGCTTATACCCAAACCCAAGGATATTGAAGAGTGGGACCCCTTGGGCCTTTTAACTATGATGCCAATCCTTAGACTTTTTTATATTTATTGGACTGGTATTTTTTTTAACTATTATTTAGCTTTCCACACCACTTGTAGGAGGAGAATTTCAGAGAGGTTTAAAGGTACAGCCCACAGTCCTATTTTTTCCTCAGAAGGAGTTGGGTGACACAACCAACAGTCAGACAAGTGTTCCAACATGGCCAGTTGCTGAAGAGGTTTAGCTGCTGGGTGCGGGTTAGCTTGTACAAGGGGCAGGCTCAGAAATAATAGCCACTGCAGCACCGTTTGAGAACTTATAGTCACAAAGACTCAGGATTTTGTTCATCAGAACAAAAGCTTTAGTTCTTTGAGAGGTTTAGTTTTTTAGTATTGTCTGCTTTTGGCTTTTCTGGGTTGCGGTGGGAAGAGCTGGCGGTGCTTTCTTGAAGTCCGATGTTGTTTGCTTTTGGCCCCGGCCTAGGGACTAGATTGATTTGAGTGTGGTGGATTTAGGTATTTTGTTTTTTTATTTCAATTGCAGTGTGGGAGGTAAGAAGGACTTGAAAAGGGCCAGCCCACCGGGGTTGGAGAGGCTTGATTTTTTATTTTTTTATATAGATTTAATTTTTTGGCTGGATTTGGTGAGCAGGTACATTAGCTAGTAAGGATTGAAATTGGGCTGCATACCCAGAAGATGGTGGTTTTTAAGGAGTGTGTAGAAGCCAGGTGATACCTAGGGCTTTTGCAATGTATTGAATAACCTGGGCAGTGAAATGAGTTTTTTGATTAGAGTTAATAGATTTAGGAGGACCAAACCTAGGAATAATATGGTTTAATAAGATTTTTTTTTATTTTTAAGGCAGTTGCTTGTTTAGTTGGGAATGCTTTGGTCCAGCTAGTCAGTTGGCATAAAATTACAAGAAGATACTTGTAGCTTTGGCACTTGGGCATTTTTGAGTAGTCCATTTGGAGCCGCTTAAAGGGCGTATATGCCCAAAACCTTGCTTTAGGGGGGCCTTTTGGTTTTTTTTTTTGGATTGAATTTTGCACAAATGTTACAGATGGAAAGGACTTTTTTTGCTTTTTGGAATACTTGAGGGGCATATTAAAGTTTGCTTACAATAGCTGCTATGGCTTTTGCTTTGCCGTGTGTTTTTTGGTGTAGTTTAAATAGGGCAGGCAGCAGAGCAGCCTGGGGCAAGGCTTTTTTTATAATAGGTAGCTGCTACTTTTTTTTTTTTGGTGTTTTAGTGGCTTTTACTTTTTTTAGCTACTAACTTTTGATGGTTTAGGGACAAATGGGACCGGTGTTGATGGGGGAGAGGGTGCGAGCACCATTTGGTTGGTAATATAAGGTTATAGGGAGGCTGCTTTTGATGCTGCATTAGCTAATTGGTTTTTATGGATGCTTAGATTTATTTATTTTTTTATGGGCATGAACATGAATAATGGCAATTGTGGATGGCAGGTGCACAGCATTTAATAGTTTTAGAATTAAGGGCCCATGGGCTACTTTAGTGATACTGGAGGTAATAAAACCCTGCTTTGCCCAGAGTTGGCCCGTGGCATGGCAAACGCCAAAAACATATTTTGAATTAGTATACATGTTTACAGACTGACCTGCTGCTAGCTTACATGCTCGGGTGAGGGCTACCAATTCTGCCTCTGGGCTGAGGTGGAGGGTCCCATCTGGTGTGCCAGAAACACCCCCTCCTTTAACCCTGCCCACACATCTCTCCAAGCCCAAAATGTGATTACACAGACATGCTTGTTCAGATGCCTGATCCTGCTGCATGCAACCCTTGTTCACTTGAGTAGTGGGGCTAGTTGCATAAGTAAGGGCTACTTGAACGAGTAGGGGCTACTTACAAGGGTCTGAGCCAAAGCCCACTGAAAGTCAATGAAGTTCTTCCTGTTGACTTCACTGGGCTTTGGATGAAGCCCATGATGGCTTGCAGGATCATGTCCTAGACTCAAAGCTCCCTAGGGCAGCAACTCAGTCTTGTATTTGCTTATTCCGTCCTGGGGTGGCTGAGAACAATGGGGCGAAGCTAGTGCACAGCTCCTTGATTTGTTGCCGCTGCAGACGTTCCAGGGTGGTTGAGAGGTTCACCTGTTCCACGCCACCGTCTTTTTTCCCGTCGTAGTAGACACCGTCAGGCCACTCAGCATCATCTCCCTGGACTGTAAACTGACAAACCTGTAAATCTCTGGAATAGAAAGGCTTGAGAGAATTAACATGGTACACTTTAGGCTTTAGTGAGGAATTGGGAAATGCTATGAGGTAGTTTACAGCTCCCAGGAGCTCTTGGACCGTGAATGGCCCTTCCCATGATGCTTCCATCTTATGGGCCTGTTGTGCCTTCAAGACCATAACCTGGTCTCCTACCTTGAAGGAACGTTCTCTGGCATGTCTGTCATAGCAGGCCTTTTGCTCTTCTTGAGCATCCTTTAGGTTCTGTTTAGCAAGGGCTAAAGAGTGTCGGAGGGTGCTTTGTAGGTTGCTTACAAAGTCCAGAATGTTAGTTCCTGGAGAAGGCGTAAACCCCTCCCATTGCTGCTTCACCAACTGTAATGGCCCCTTAACCTCGTGACCATACACAAGTTCAAATGGTGAAAACCCTAAACTGGGATGTGGTACAGCCCTGTAGGCAAACAGCAACTGCTGCAACACTAGGTCCCAATTATTGGAGAATTCGTTGATGAATTTTTGTATCATGGCCCCCAAAGTTCCATTGAACCTTTCAACCAGGCCATTGGTTTGATGGTGGTACGGGGTGGCAACCAAGTGATTCACCCCATGAGTTTTCCACAGGTTTTCCATGGTCCCTGCCAGGAAATTAGACCCTGAATCTGTAAGGATGTCGGAGGGCCAACCTACCCTGGCAAAGATGTCTGTTAAGGCCAGGCACACAGTGTTAGCCCGGGTGTTGCCTAGAGCTACTGCTTCCGGCCATCGGGTAGCAAAGTCCACTAAAGTCAGTACGTACTGCTTTCCTCTGGGCGTCTTTTTTGGGAAAGGGCCCAGAATATCCACAGCTACTCGCTGAAATGGGACCTCAATTATGGGGAGTGGCTGGAGAGGGGCTTTGACCTGGTCTTGAGGCTTTCCCACTCTTTGGCATACCTTACAAGACCGGACATACTTGGCAACGTCCTTGCCCATCCCCTCCCAGTGGAAGGACTTCCCCAACCGGTCCTTGGTTCTGTTCACCCCAGCATGGCCACTGGGATGATCATGGGCTAAGCTTAAGAGCTTCCCCCGGTACTTAGTTGGAACCACCAACTGTTTTTGCGGCTGCCATTTTTCCCGGTGTCCACCAGAAAGAATTTCCTTGTATAAAAGTCCTTGGTCTATAACAAACCGGGATCGATTAGAAGAGCTGAGAGGCGGTGGGGTGCTCCGTGCCGCCGCCCAAGCTTTCTGAAGGCTGTTATCCGCTTTCTGCTCAGCCTGGAACTGTTCCCTTGAGGCTGGGGTCACCAGTTCTTCCTCAGACTGTGGACTTGGTCCCTCTGGAAGCGATGTAGGTGATGGGTTTGTTTCCGTTGCTGGTGAACCGCTCTCCGCTGGTGCACCTGAGGTTATTTCAGGCTCTGGCTGAGCCTTTTGGGTATGGCTGTCTTGTGCTTCTGCCAGTTCTGGCTCGCTGGCGCCCTCTGGCGTTGAGTTTGAAGATGTGGTTGCACTTGCTGGTGCTGGTTGCTGTTCCAGTTCCGGGCCTGGGACTGGAGATGCTGTGGCTGTTTCAGTGGTAGGCATGGAATCCGGGTCCACTACCTCTGTTTGGGTCTCTGGTAACACAGACGGGGCCTCTGTGGACGGCTCAGGATCAGGAATGGGTCTGGAAGCTTGCCTGGTTTGGCTACGTGTAACCATTCCCACTCTCTTGGCCCGCCTCACCTGGTTGGCCAAGTCTTCCCCCAGTAGCATGGGGATAGGATAATTGTCATAGACTGCAAAAGTCCACATTCCTGACCAGCCTTTGTACTGGACAGGCAGTTGAGCTGTAGGCAAGTCTACAGCTTGTGACATGAAGGGGTAAATTGTAACTTTGGCCTTTGGGTTGATGAATTTGGGGTCAACGAAGGATTGGTGGATAGCTGACACTTGTGCCCCCGTGTCTCTCCACGCAGTAACCTTCTTTCTGCCCACTCTCAAATTTTCCCTTCGCTCCAAGGGTATTTGAGAGGCATCCGGGCCTGGGGATCTTTGGTGTGATGGTGGTGTAATGAATTGCACTCGCATGGTGTTCTTGGGACAGTTGGCCTTGATATGTCCCAGTTCATTACACTTAAAGCATCTTCCATCTGATGGGTCAGTGGGCCGAGGTGAGTTACTGGAGACTGGTGAGGTTGAAGGGTAGGGTATGTGTGGCTTTACTTGGGTGGTATGTGGGGTCTTTGGCTGTCCTCGGTTGTAGGGTTTATGGTCTGTGTGCCCCCTGGGGTAATCGTTCCCCTTGACAGTAGCTTTCTTGCTTTCTGCCAGTTCCATCCATTTGGCTCCAATCTCCCCCGCCTCAGCGATATCTTTGGGATTTCCATCTTGTATGTACCGTGTGATGTCTTCAGGAACACCATCCAAGAACTGCTCCATTTGTATGAGGAGGTGCAGTTCTTCCAAGGTTTGAATGTTGTTTCCTGTTATCCAGGCCTCATAGTTTTTTGCAATGTAGTAGGCGTGTTTGGGAAATGACACCTCTGGTTTCCACTTTTGGGTTCTGAAGCGCCGACGGGCATGATCTGGGGTTATCCCCATTCTGTATCTGGCCTTGGTTTGAAAAAGTTTATAGTCATTCATTTGCTGCTTAGGCATTTCAGCTGCCACCTCTGCTAAAGGTCCACTGAGCTGTGACCTCAATTCTACCATGTACTGGTCTTCGGGAATGCTGTACCCAAGACAGGCTCTTTCAAAATTTTCCAAGAAGGCCTCGGTGTCATCACCTGCCTTGTAGGTGGGAAATTTCCTGTGCTGTGGAGCAATAATGGGCGCCGGGTTGTTAGGGTTGGCTGGCACATGCAGCCCAGCTTTTGCCAACTCCAGTTCATGTTTTTTCTGTTTTTCCTTCTCTTCATTCTCTTTTTGTTGTTTTTCCATTTCTTTTTGGTGCTTTTCCATTTCTCGCCGGTGGGCCAACTCTTCTTCTGCTTGTTTCCTTCGGTAGGCCACCTCTTCTTCTTCTAGTTTTCTTTTGTGTGCTGCCTCTTGGGCTGCCTGTTCTCTTTGGAAGGCTGCCAGTTTGATGCTTTCTTCCTTTTCTTTCATCTCCATCTGTCGCCTGTGTTCAGCTTCTTTGTATTGCTCTTCGGCCTCAATTTTTGCCTTAGAAGTCATGATTCCTGTTTTCTTGTGTTGGGGTGCCCTCCGGTGTTTATCTTCTGCACTGCAGGCTCTGTTGCCTCCTGAAGTCTGCCTAGCAACAGTGCCTTTAGCTAATCTTCAATGTTAAGTAAACCTGAAAAACCACTTTATTTGCATGCATATAGTGCTGGAACTTGCCTCCTAATGGGAGGGCTATTGCATGACAAAAGACCCTTAACAGTCTGGTAATGGCTTCTTGTTTAACATGCAAGCCACAAACTGCCAGAGAGAGCAGAAAAAAAAATTCTCTCTGGTTCCCTTTTAAAACCAACTGTTTCTCTCTCTGCTAAAAAGCCCTTAGCAGAGAAAAGAAAAATATAATATTCCTACTGGCTTCTGGATTCTGTCTATATCCCACCACTGCTACACCATATCATAACCTTAGTCCCAGATTTGGACCTTAGCGTCCAAAATATGGGGGTTAGCATGAAAACCTCCAAGCTTAGTTACCAGCTTGGACCTGGTACCTGCTGCCACCACCCAAAAAATTAGAGTGTTTTGGGGCACTCTGGTCCCCCTGAAAAACCTTCCCTGGGGACCCCAAGACCCAAACCCCTTGAGTCTCACAACAAAGGGAAATAATCCTTTTTCCCTTCCCCCCTCCAGGTGCTCCTGGAGAGATACACAGACACAAGCTCTGTGAAACTATACAGAGTGACTCCCCCTCTCTGTTTCCAGTCCTGGAAACAAAAAGTACTTTCCTATTCCCCCAGAGGGAATGCAAAATCAGGCTAGCAATCCAACACACAGATCTCCCCTTGATTTCTTCCTCCCACCAATTCCCTGGTGAGTACAGACTCAATTTCCCTGAAGTAAAGAAAAACTCCAACAGGTCTTAAAAGAAAGCTTTATATAAAAAAGAAAGAAAAATACATACCAATGGTCTCTCTGTATTAAGATGATACAATACAGGGTCAATTGCTTAAAAGAATATTGAATAAACAACCTTATTCAAAAAGAATACAAATTAAAGCACTTCAGCACTTATATTCATGCAAATACCAAAGAAAAGAAACCATATAACTTACTATCTGATCTCTTTGTCCTTACACTTAGAAACAGAAGACTAGAAAGTAGAAACTGCTTCTCCAAAGCTCAGAGAAAGCAGGCAGACAGACAAAAGACTCAGACACTCAATTCCCTCCACCCAAAGTTGAAAAAATCCGGTTTCCTGATTGGTCCTCTGGTCAGGTGCTTCAGGTGAAAGAGACATTAACCCTTAGCTATCTGTTTATGACAGAAGCGCCATCTATGGCATTAAAGAAATTAATAGATTATAAAGCCAGAAAAGGCAATTATGATCATCTGAGCGCCTGCATAACACAGGCCATAGAATTTCACCTCGTGATTCTTAAATCAATTTTTAAAGTCCTGATTCTGCAGCTATGGATAGGTCCCATTCAGTGAGACCTCCTCCCCCTCCCCAATTGTGAACTCAGCTGTAAAAATTATGTAAAAGTTGATAAGATGTCACCATATCTTGACTTTAATAAAGCTTTTGATACTGTCTAACATGATCATCTCATAAACAAAGTAGGGAAATGTAATCTAGATGGAGCTACTATAAGGTGGGTGCAAAACTGGTTGGAAAACCATACCCAGAGAGTAGTAAATAAGTGGTTCACAGTCATGCTAGAAGGGCATAATCATTGCGGTCCTGTAGGGATTGGTTATGGGTCTGGTTCTGTTCAATATCTTCATCAGTGATTTAGATCAGGGGTGGGCAAACTATGACCCATGGGCCACATCCAACCCGCAGGCCCATCTTGCCTGTCCCCTGAGCCCCTGAACCCTCCCCTGCTGTACCCCCTCCACCGCATCCTCAGCTCAACATATTGGCAGTTCGGTGGCATGGCTGGTTCCAGCCAGGCAGCCTGGCTCAGGGGTGAACACATGGTGCCATGACACGCCCCCCATGCTTCCCCCCCAGAGCCGGGCACTCGGGCAGCTCAGTACCGGCTCACCCCCCGCAGGGGGTGGGAGAGGCTGATCTGTGGGGGCAGGGGAACAGGCAGGTAGTGCAGGTGGTGGGAGTGTGGGGAACGTGGCCGGAGGACTCAGGAGAAGCACCAGGTGGTCGCGCAGCCGGCTGGAGAGAAGCGGCGCTTTGAAGGGGAAACCACCGCTTCTCTCTGGTGGCGCAGCTACCCCTACTCCTCCTGAGTCCTCCCATGTTCACAGGGCCACATTCTGAAAGGGGATGGAGAGGTCCCAGGGGGGCGGTTAGGGATGGAGGTTCCGGGAGGGGGTAGGAAGGGGACAGGGAGGGGGAGGTTGGATGGAGTGGGGTCCTGGAGGTGGTCAGGGCAGGGGGATCCCAGGAGGGGTGGTCGGGGACAAAGAGCAGGGGGGATTGGATGGGTTGGGAGTTCTGAGGGGGGCAGTCAGGGGACAGAAAGTGGGAGAGGGCAGATGGGGGCCGGGCAGGCTGTTTAGAGAGGCACAGCCTTCCCTACCTGGCCCTCCATACCATTTTGCAACCCCGATGTGGCCCTTGGGCCAAAAAGTTTGCCCATCCCTGATTTAGATAATGCTATAGAAAGCACACTTATAAAGTCTGCAGACAATACCAAGCTGGGGTTGCAAGTGCTTTGGAGGATATGGTTAAAATTGAAAATGATCTGGACAAACTAGAGAAATGGTCTGAAGTAAATAGGAAAATTCAACAAGGTCAAATGCAAAATATTCTATTTAGGAAGGAGCAATTAGTTGCACACGTACAAAATGGGAAATGACTGCATAGCAAGGAGTATGGCAGAAAAGGATCTGGGGCTCATAGTGGACCATAAGCTAAATATGAATCAACAGTGTAACACTGTTGGGGTGCAGGGGAAATGAACCTCATTCTGGGATGTATTAACAGGAATGTTGTAAGCCAGCCACAAGAAGTAATTCTTCTTCTCTACTCCACACTGATTAGGCCTCAACTGGAGTATTGTGTCCAGTTCTGGGAGCCACATTTCAGGAAAGAAAGATATGGACAAATTGGAGAAAGTCCAGAGAAGAGCAACAAAATGATTAAAGGTCTAGAAAACAAGACCAACGAGGGAAGATTGAAAAAATTGGTTTGTTTAGTCTGGAAAAGAGAAGACTGAGAGGGAACATGAAAGTACATAAAAGGTTCTTCCAAGGAGGAGGGAGAAAAATTGTTCTCTTTAACCTCTGAGGATAGGACAAGAAGCAATGGGCTTAAACTACAGCAAGGGAGGTTTAGGTTGGACATTAGGAAAAAGTTCCTAACTGTCAGGGAATTATGCACTGGAATAAATTGCCTAGGGAGGTTGTACAATCTCCATCACTGGAGATTTTTAAGAGCATGTTAGATAAACACCTGTCAGGAATGGTCCAGTACTTAGTACTGCCTTGAGTGGAGGGGACTGGACTAGATGTCCTCTCGAGGTCCCTTCCAGTCCTATGATTCTATGACCGATAACAAATGGGGAAATGATGGGGAAATGTATGAAAGGGAGACAGAAAGACTGAATTAGTCTACAAAAAGGCCTATTGATATAATTCAAGGACTGTGTTAAGATCGTGCTTGGTAAACAAGAATCTGTGGGTCCAGAAAATCAGCAAATCAAAATTGGTGTGTCAGAAACTAGGCCTAATTGGTGAACAAATAACGATGGATTATTCCACCCATCACTCCCTTTTTGGATCCTTAAAGACAGGCTTTGGAGAGAAAATGGGGAAGAAAGAGTCTACTGGAGCAAGCTTCATCATCATGGCTGCCACTGCCATCATTGTGTGGGCCCTCAGGCTTTCATCATCCTGATCCTGTGAGTTGTCCTGACCAACTGGGCTAAAGAGAGGGATCCAGATGACATTGTCCCCACTACCAGCTTCAGCTGAATCCCAATCACCACCTAGGTGAAATGGGATCAGACTGCAGCAGCAACTTCAGCTCACTCAACTAATTTCTTCTCCTTCACCTGCCCCAGTTAAAACCATCTTTAATACTGTCTAAAAACGGTCAGGCAAGGAGTTTCTTTTTCCTTCTAAAACTCTCTCCAGCTAAAGGGAAAGGGAATAAGAAATGTTGTTAAAGTAAAAGCCTTACGTAATATTTTACATTTCAAATATTTTACCCGTTTTTTCTTTTTTTCTGTATGGTTCATAAAAAAAGTTAAAGGATTTTTAACAGTGTGTTTGCCATAGTACTAAGCAAGCTAAAGTCTCTATATACCAAACCATGAACCTTGTTTAACACAGTTTAATGTTGGACGGTCACTGGGTTATGTTAACACCTATTCAGTCCATCTAAATTAGTATGAACTCATCCTGACCCACTTCCTCTTCCCCCGCCCCCATGCTGGGGTCTGGGGATGGCATGGGGCTGTTGGCCCAACTTCATGCCAGGAAATCGTTCCGCACACAGAGGAAATTCTTCCATGGCATTTTCATCCATGTTAAGTTCATCTTTGCAATGCATTTATGTAGACCAGGGAACCGGGCCCAGAGCCTTCAGCCAAAGAGCAGGCTGTGAACTTAAGACAATTTAGGTGAGTGAGATTTAAAACATTATGTAACTGTGTAAAGTCCTCCCTGACTATTTGAATCACCTTGCAAATAACTTCTGCACAAAGTGAGATGCTGTCCATCAAGAGCAGTCTTCAAACTGAGGACCTAATCCTGATCCTGCTCATGCCAAATGGAGTTAAAGGCAGTCGCTCTCTTTCAAAGGATGCTCAGAACCTCAGAGGCCCAGCCCTGGAGTGAGATTTGGCAGTTCTACATAGCTGCTCAGTTCACAGTGTTCACAAGTGACTCTGTGAATGATTCTTTTTTCTTTGCTTCCCAAACTGAATTTTCCAATGATCCCATTCTCATTTTGCTTGGTTATTATCCCACATGGCAGCATTTTTTGCTGGAAACAATTTGGGATCTTGCTGTGGCCTAGGTATGTGGGTCCTTGAGCAATCTGCCATTGAATACACACCCAGCAAATATTAAAGAAGCTAAGCAAGACCATTTCAAGAGGGAGTCACTGAATTCATAACCAGCAGGAATTGCCATCACGACACGAGTTGTCATGAAAAATAACTATGAAAACATCTAGCTGAACCTAAAAGAGGACAGAAGGAGAGATGCCATAAGTGTGATTTGGAGGAGTCCACGAAAAAGAAAATGACAGAAAGAGAGAAGAAAAAAAATGTAATAGGGGAAAAGGAAAAAGCAAAATATACAGAAAAACAATTACTCTGATTATAAGAGTGGGAAGTGAAATATTGCTGAAGACCAAGATTTTGGGTGACTAACATGAGACACCCAAGAGGGGTCTTTTTTTCTAGATACCGCTGAGCA
Source organism: Gopherus flavomarginatus (assembly GCF_025201925.1). Taxonomy (NCBI): domain Eukaryota; kingdom Metazoa; phylum Chordata; order Testudines; family Testudinidae; genus Gopherus; species Gopherus flavomarginatus. The sequence goes on along the minus strand of NC_066626.1, from coordinate 15,147,666 downwards.
CCTGTCCTCTGAAAACCATGTAACTTAACATATAAATTTCATACTAGAATCTGTGCAGATCTGGTGTTGGTTTGAGAGGGATGGGTATCCAAAATTAGTTGTTTGTCCATCCATAGTGCCAAATCCTTAGTCTTCCAAGGCAATAATTAGAGTCAAAATGCATTTTTCTCCTGGTCTTCAGGTTCTTATACAATAAAACAGGGATTCAGAACTTGAAGAAGAAAAATCAAATGTTTACTAATTATTATTGTATTATCTTAGCACCTAGGAACCCCAGTCATGGGACAGGACCCCATTGTGCTAGGTGCTGTACAAACACAAAACAAAAAGCTGGCCCCTGCCCGAAAGAGCTTATAATCTAGATAGAAATGGTAAATAAAATTAAGGTTCAGTTTTCTTCTGAAAGTAAATGACTGCTCTATTCTCTTTATTGCTAGCTACCACTATGATCTTCCCCCCAGTTGCTGGGCAAAGCAACTTCAGCTCCAGTTAAAATGAACTGTGCAAAGAGTGGTTTTCGCTCTTCTGCTGTGTTACTGCATACTTGAATAAAAACTTTTTTTGGGGCTGCAAATCTATAGCTTCCTGGGGTTTGCAGAAGGGACTTCCCCACTAACCTATAACCAGCACTTCAGACTGCTTGGGCGTTCGTCCTACATTGAAAGAGGCAGTAGGAAGTGCTTCTTCTGAGATCTGTCTTGTATGTTCATTATTTACTGAGAGGAAAAAAAGAGAGAGAGAGAGAGAAAAACACATTTGTAATTGCCACATCTGCTTCATTAGAAAGGTGAAGCATAAACATGTTTAAATTCACAGCACACAAATTCTATCAGCCAAGGGTAGGATCTGAATTTCAATACAGAGCCAGGGAATCTCAGGTTCTAATAGCTCTTTTTGGTTGTTATAGCTAATATGTTTTAGTGAAATTATTCCAATATAGAATGCCACAATGGTGAAAATACACCAATAAAAAATGAACAATAATAAATTAAAGGAAGATCGGATATTTTTCAGAGATGCACTAATTCAACCATATGTTATTTGGCTTGATGCAGAAGGTCACCCAATGACTTCTAGGATCTGTGTTATATAGGAGGTTAAATTAGATGACCATAGTGTTTCCTTCTGGCCTTATAAATCAATGAACAATGTAAAGATGTCAGTCTGCTATTAACTGGAAGAATCAGTATATGCATGCTGCCACGTGCATAATTTCCCTGGATATTGCCTTGCTTCCCATAATTGTTTATTTAGTTTAAAAGGAGCAGAGGGGAAAACAAGTAAAAAATGGTGGTTCTTCCAGATTGCTCTTGAAAGCGGAATGATTCATAGCCAGCTTTTCATCCATGATTAGCGGTGAGATAAAGAAGCACTAACTCCTCCCTACTAGTTTCTAAAGCATCAGATAGCATTCCACATCAGTAATAGTGCCACAATCTTACTTCGATCAGTCCCAGTGATTTTAGCACAGCTGTTCATAAAGTAAACTACAGCCCAACATGAGTAAGGGTATCAGAGCCTCCCCGTATATAAAATGGTATGCTCAATTATCGGAGTCATGAAAATACTGCAAACCGGTGACTGGGATGAATACACATTTTAACTCCAAAAACTTTTTCGCTGGAATGTCTTCCCGTTCCTTTTTATTTACTGTTTGCAAACATTCGCCTGACTGAGTGGTTTTTTTTTCACAAGTAGTTGGGGAATGGTGTTCTTTGAGTGTGAGCATCTTCATATTCAAGCAATGTTAAGCTGAAAAATACTGAAAAGACTATAATGCCATTATAGTCCCTCCCTCCCCCCGGACTACTGTGTTCCATTTTGGTTACCCTATCTTGAAAGAGAGATAGCAGAAATAGACGGGGTTCAGAGACTGTTGATAAAAATTATTCAAGGCATGAAGAGAGACTGGCAAGTCTGGCTCTAGTTAAGTTTAGAGAAGAGATGAACAACTGGGGACTTGGTAGTGGTGTGCAATACAATGAATAGGACAGAAATGGAAATCTGGTATGTTTGATTATCCTGTAGTTTTACCCCCAGGCAGGGGTACAGTACTGACCTTGCCTAATTAACCTTGTCTCCACCGTTTTTACTTTGGGATAACTCATGTAACACATTAACCACCCCCAACATACCAAAATATATCATTTTTAGCAATGGAGACAAGGCCTAGGAAAGCTGTAAGAGGCGTGGTTTTGCCACTCTTAAAGGCTAATTTAACAAAGCCATTTAAATGCATGTAGGTCAGGAAGCTGTCTGATACCCTGCTTTGCACACATTTAAAACAAGCAGTTTTGGCAGCAGCTGTCAAAGCCCCTTGATTCACCCGTCTGAAATTGGATGGTCATTGAAACAAATATTTAATTGAATGTTAATGCCACTTAACTGTATTAATTTCACTGTTTTGCAGCAATTTCCATGATTCATCCAGACAGGATTAAGCGCTAACATTGCAGCAGCCTGCCCTATGTGTCACCTGCAGCCAAGATTTGAAACATATATAGTGGTGCTAATTGAATTTAGGTGATACTACTGTAGTTTGAAAGATAATTTTTCACACCTTATCAGCTCTAATGAAGTGTCTAACTGCATTCAAGAGACACCACTGCTGTTACAAAGCTAATTTCTTGCACTTCATCAGAGCTTGATGCCACACACTTAGCAACCTGGCTAGCCAAAAATATCATATCCTTGGAATTAATGAGGTGCTTATATGTTTGTAATGAATGAGGGAGTTTTAAAATAATCCCTTAGGAACGCCTATGAATGCTGGACTCATGATGATGGGCTTTGCCTAGCAGCAGAGGGGCTCCTGCCTGAGCGTGCATGTGCCACTACTGCCCTCTGGTGGATGGCATGTCAGACCTCACATATGATTGTCACTTGGCCTACAGAGAAAGCATATAATCCCAAATTATATTCCACCTAAAGGACAGCCTCCTTCTACTCTAGTGGTAGAAGTTTGTGATCCTGGAGCCAAGGAGCCCAATTTCTCTCTCTGCTCGTGAATGTGAAGTAGCAGCAGTGTTGCAGAGAAATCCTTCTTTGGTCAGGGAAGAATGACTGGGAAAGGTTAAGGCTCTCGGATTCTGCAACTGCTCCTTGACTTCCTGGCTCTCGGCACTAGATACAATGTGTGTGCACTTTGTTGTTCCTGTAAGAGAACACTGCATAGTAGCCATTACCTCCTTCAGCCCTTCATTGTACCTCTTTTCCTCCTTCTATCAGTAGGCTATGGTACTGCTGGTAAGAAAGTTGAACTTTTTTTTTTTTTTTTTTGCCGAGGAGAAGCCAGCAGATGGCTTGGCCACATTACAGCTGGAAACTCATTGACCTATTTGCTTCAAATATAGGTCACTGTGCTCAAGAGAGTTAAGAATTCTCTCTTCTTCCAGGGTACATTTTGAGGTTCTCTGCACCAGCACACAATGGGAACAATTCATTCTTGCTCTTCTCTGGAATGGGTCACAATCAAAACAGTCAGTTAGCTATGTGTCACCTCCTGGGGAGCCTTCAAAGGTCAACAGGAAACAAATAGACTCAAGGATAGGATTCTGTCATTCAAAGTATTTCTTATGAAGAGACAGCATTTATTCTGACAGACACTCTTTGCATGAAGCCCTTTCTTTAGGCTGGTGTCACTAGTGTCTCATTGGCCACGCTCAGTCAAGGTGGAAGAGCCAGCCCCAAGAGTATCTTTAAATACAAGTTCCTGGTGAGGTGGGAATCTACATGTTTTACGTGAAGGGGTCAATGCTGGAGGAATCTGCACCTCCAGGGATAAGGAGGAAAAGCACCAAGCACTCCTCAGATGCACCCAACAAAGTAGCCCCTGTGTGTTTCTTCATGCAAAAATCTTGGGAATGCAAGGTCTCCTGTTCCACCTTTTTGCCTTAGCATGGTTTCCTCCTCTGTCTTGGGAAGCAGACTTTGGGACCAGGAGCTGATTCAGGTTCTATTTGTCACTGGACACCAAAAGTGACTGTGTGGTGATGAGACAAAGTAGCAGCACATATTCGACAAAGCCCCCCTGGCTACGGTCTTGACTACCACTGACATCAAACTGTAATGAAGGGGACACATCTGAGAGGCACTTAAATGGGGCTAACATGGGAACAGGTTTAGGAAACAGGAATACAACTGACAACAATAAGCTATAGATATAATGATGAACTATAATGTTTACCTTTAACACTCGTGTACCGTTATCCATCTCTGAAATGTTCTACAAAATGGTGTCAGAAACAAACAATGACTTAAATGAAGTTAGGAAAGTCTAGAGAAACCTCATTTAAAATTAAAATTTGAAATTAAGTGCTTGCATTAAATAGTATAATGTGAACTAGAATGTAAGGAAATGCCAATCAATACAAAGCATAATGTTTCCTCCCCATCTTGTCTCCAAAATGCTTGAACAATTGGAACTAATCTTATGACATATGCCTTAGAATTGCCTAAGGAAGATGCAAGGCCTAATTTGGGGCTATAATACATGTATACAACTCCCTTGGAGCACTGGGCAGACTCTGACCAACTAGATATAGATCAACCAGAGGTGTCCTTGGCGCTAAGATTTCCCACTTTTTTACTGAACAACCTTGTCCTGAAATAAAAATAGGATACAGATGCAGCCTCTCCCCACCCCTTCAGGTTTTCTTTAATTCTCTTTACCTTGTCAGTAGGTGCCTTGACTAGAATTGGGCAGGAAATCATTTTGAGATTTCAAAAAATTTTCCTATTCCATATTAAGATGAGACTTGAGAAAAGGGAAACGAAACCCATACCTTACGTACCCCAGAATAGCCAAGAGCCCAGTGTTCAGGCTCAGGTGCAATCAGCTGAGATGCCGGATACACAGGGTCAAGTCCCTTCTCTGTCTGATTTACAGTAGAGACTTGACCTAGATCTCCCACATTCCAGCTGACTGCTTGAACCAAGCAACTATTGGCCAGACTGGAGAGAATAAATGTGGGTCACATATCCTGGACCTCTGGAAAGTTTCACCAAAACTGATACATTCCAATTAGAAGTTTTAGTTTTGAGAAACTGGAATTTTTTAACGAAAAGTGTTTCACTGCAAAAAAAACTAAAAACAACAACCCAGCCTGCTAGAATATTCACCCTTCTTCAAGTTCGCCAGTTCCTTAAGTCCCTTAATCTGCATCCTGAAGTTCTTTAGTTCCATATCCCACAGCTCTTCAGAGCCCCAAACTCTAATTGATTTGTCTTTTCACTCCAAATCAAGGTGGTTCTGACTGGCTGCTGAACAGACCTCTTCTCGGCTCAAGCTGTTTCCTTCATCCTCAGCTTTCTGATTCATGTATGCTTAAGTTATGCAGATTTTTATAACTAAATGAACTAAAAAACAAGTCACTATAGGTCCAGAACAAATATCTAGAATATAATAAATAACTCATTAATTCAAAAGTTAGTTTCCCGAAACCAGACAAAATTAGAGCCACTGAGTGTATAGTAAAATTAGAACTGGCCAGGCACTGAGCTTTCTGTTCTGCAGGAAATTCTGACATTTTAAAAAAATGCTTTGAATTGGAAGGAAATGAAATGTTGACGTTTCCTGGTGAAATGAAATTTAAGAAAGTCAAAATTTTGACTGAGCAGAAATGAAACTATCTATATCTAGAATTTCTAAACAGTCATTTAGAAACAAACCAACAAAAGTAATCAAAAAGTTTCATTCCAAAATTGTTACTGAAATGCTTCATTTTGACTTTTTTTTTTTTAAGAAACAATTTTTTCATTGAGAGATGTGTTCCTATGGTAGGGTGACCAGATGTCCCAATTTTATAGGGACAGTCCCGATTTTTGGATCTTTTTCTTATATAGGCTTTTATTATCCCCCACCCCGTCCCAATTTTTCACATTTGCTGTCTGGTCACCTTATCCCATGGAAAGATTTGATTTCAGTGAAATGGCATTTTTTGATGGAAAGTCTTCCATCAAAAGATTTTCTGCCAGCTCTAAGTAAACCAAGGCTTCTTCATTGTAGTTCAACCACATCATCGCTTTTTACAACAGCTGAGGCTACAGAGCTATATCCACACCAGAAAGCTAGCACACAGAGAACATGTGGACTATTTCTCTTGCTGTCATTGCAAATTTCATACCATTTTGTACCTCTTCCCTCTCAACAGTACTGAGTTATAGTTTGGTTCCTTACAACGGAAATCACTGGAAAGCAAAGTTAGAGTCAATATGGAGAGTGGAGGATGAAATTCATTCAAGATTAAAAAAAAATCCCTCTCAGTTAAAGACGCTTCAGGTGACTTCTCCCTCTCTTGATCTTCTGTACTCTGTCAGGTGAAACATTGTCTCAGAAAGCAATTGAGGGTATAGACAAAGCTGCATGGATTAATCCCAAATCTGCTAGCATAATGTGTCACACAACTGATAATGTAATTACCTCCAAGCTAGCCAGCTAAAATCAGCCAGCAATCCAAGGGGAAACCTCACTTGTTCTTTATCCCCTCAGCCAGTGAACACACCTCAAGACCACTGCTGCTGTGCAGAATCCTGTTAATCAATGGAATGAGGATTGCTTGTTTTCAGGCTCTGCTCTAGTGAGCAATAATATCACCCAGTTCTTTGGTAATGGAAGGGCGGCAAGATTTACAAAGGAACAACAGATGGTAGAGTACAAAGTGTTTTACAGAGGCTAAAACAGGGAAAGGGTTAAAGAGGAACCAGCAAAGGATTTGTATGGGCTAGTCATATTAGAAGCTGTCGAATGTCCAAACGTGTATCACAGGAGGACATTTCAGGAAAAGGCATATTGTTTCCTGTTGTATAGTGTGTCAGGCCAGATTCTCAGCTGGTGTCAATCAAGGTAGCTTCAATTCAGCTATGTTGATTTACATCAGCAGAGGATCTGACCCTTTATCCTTATTAAGCAGCTCTCCTCCAGGTATATATATTCCCCATTCAATTGAGCTGTTCCCCGCTGTTTGGGGCATCTCAGTAGAGACGATGTTGGCATTATAAACCAGAGAACCAAGGAGTCCATTCTATGCACCATTCTGTGCTTTTCTCAAGTCTTCTTAATCTGATATAAGAGGATTCAAAAATAGTCCCTTAAATATTGCATTAAACCGAGTTTAGTTTTTCCTCACAGGAAGGCTCCCTGATCTATGACTGATTATTAGTTATTTGTATTACAGTGGCACCTTTAGATTCCAGCTAAAAATCAGGCCCTCTGATACCTTGGAGATGGACCTGGCATACCACTGCGCAGAACAGACTGTTGAATTAGTCACTCTCCAAACACACAGTAAGAGAGTCTCTCCCCTAGTGCTTTTAATCTAAATAGACAAGACAAAAAGGTGTCAGACAGGAAGCAAGATTTTACCACTGGGGACTGAAGCCCAGGCAGATTAAGCCATAAAAGGAATTGAACCCCTCTTCTCCCAAGGGCTTTAAAGCTCTAAGATCTCCCTTTTATCTGTTCATGTATGTTAACAGCTGGGCCATTACAACAGAGCAGATCATCACAGGAGAAACAGAGCCATTGTATAGACCTGGGCAGCAAACAGACTGTATGTTAGTAGAACTCAGGAAGGGTCAAGTGTCCTTCAAATGACATGTAATAACATTGATGAAGTTTGGTTAATAAGATTGAACTAAAAAAAATCACAACCCTTTGCTGTTCATCTTTTCACAATGTGAGGCAACCGCTCTTGTCTTCGTGATATATAACTCCTAATAACTCATTTGATCCATTTAAGCACATTTCTCTCCTATGGTATTTAAGTAATGAGCATCAGCACCAATATGTATTTTGACATGGGCAATTCATGACTGAGTTTCCTTTCCTCCACTTTCATGAGATGACAGCATCTTTCAATCTGCATCTGAATGAGGTATAGCCACAAAATATTGTGCGAAGACAAGCACACCAAGCTATGACATACAGAATATTCTTTATCAACAAGAAAAATAAACTACACACCCTTCTTGAGAGGAAAAATGCTGCCTTAAGAGTATTAATAATTTACAAAACACATCAAGTCTATTTAATGTTTTGCAACCAAAAATGTTGATCTACCAGTACCACGGCAATGACAGATTCTCAGGGAGCTTCCTGCAGCTCTGAAAGGGTTCCTTCCCATAGATATTACACTGCAAGATCTCTAGGGTCAGGATTTCAGCTTGATCTGTGAGGCATGCTGGAAATTCCAACAAGATGACTTGTCAGAAATTTTGAATCAGTCCAGGCCAACACAAATATATAGCAAATAAGTTTGTTCTGACACCACATCTAATAGCAAACAGTTCCCAAGATGGCTCTCTTCAGCCAATCTGTATCTCATACAGGTACTTACAAGGTCACCTCCTTCCTAGCCAGAAAGGAAGGAGTCCCAAGCAGGTTTATAGTCTTCCTAGGTTGTCTGTCTTAGAGCTTTCCTCCTCCAGGAGAACATCTCTCCCCATATTAACCCCTTCCTTACCTGGAGTGAATAATCCCCATTTCACACTTAGCATTACAAGCATATAGCAATGCACATACCACACTTTTGGACTCCGTAAATGGATAAATAGTAATAATTGAAGACTAGTCTGTTGTGTGAACTAATCTATATAGTTCATACAACATGCAAAAATAAAGGATATGGATGCCTAAGGCCCATTTAGGTGGTTTTGAAAAATCTCAGCCATCTGTATTTAACATACACACACAGGACAATATTTTGCACTCATTTTAAGCAAAATAAATATGCTGTTTTAGAGGAAAATACATATTTACACAGGGAGAGGATTGTTCAGGATATTGGCAAAGGGACTTAGAGCATTGCAACTTTGTCATTAGCCCCACGCAATGGACAATGACCTGAAAGTGACTGCAATCTAATGACTGTCCTGCAACCTATGTGCAATGAGCAGCTCTGTTCCTAGTGGAACTGAGTCATAGAATATCAGGATTGGAAGAACCTCAGGAGGTTATCTAGTCCAACTCCCTGCTTAAAGCAGGGTCAATCCTCCATTAAATCATCCAGCAGATTTTTGCCCCATATCCCTAAATGCTCCCTCAAGGATTGAACTGACAATGCTGAGTGTAGTAGGCCAATGCTCAAACCACTGAGCTATACCCCCCCATCATAAAACCCCCTGTTGCAACTTGAGCACTAGTTGGGAATGGCATCCAAGCTGACTAGCTGAGCAAAGAAGTAAAGCCCTGCATGGGCATGCAGACTGAACTATCCTCCCACTTCTCCTGCCCGTAAAGACTGAGGCACATTCTTGGGCCAGATTTTGTTCTTCCATTTTCCTTATTCTGCCTGATTTGTGATTAAGAGGACGCTAGTCTACAATTCTGGCATTTTGTGTAAATGCGGAGCGCATCTCCCTTTACTCACACACAATACTAGCACTGAGCACTGGTATCTGCCATGGGTTCCATTCCTGCATCACCCAGTGAGCGCTCCTACCCCACTATTAGCTCAGCATGAGGGGCAGTAGAACTGTCCTGGCATAGTAGATAGCAAGGCAGGGGATTTGATCTTGGGATTGAAATCCCTACCTCTACGTTTTGATGTGCTTTACAGCCCTGTCCTCCCATTGTGTCACTCTCTCCCTTTGAACTTCCCTTGCCTACACTCCCCCCTCCTTAGGCCTCTGCCCCTCCACCCCCTTTTGACTTCACAGGCAGTTCTTTCCTCTGTTCGACTGCTTGTGCCTCGGACTCCGCTCCTTGTACCTCCACTCTTCCCAACTCACTGCTTGTACCTCCACTGCCTCTGTATGTGTGAATCCATTTAAACAGTTTAATAGTTACAACAGATCTAACTATAAGTCATTCCTATCTATATTATCATCATTTGCATTACCACATAGGCAATGAAAATATTCTGATAATACTCTTTACGGCACTCCTTTTTGTTTGGTGATGCGTGTCTTTTCTCATTTTGCTCAAGGGTTTGCTTGATTTTCCTACATGAAAACTCCCACACCAGAAATGTAGTAGAGTATACGGTCTCCACACTGTACTGTATGTGACTCTCTGGCTGTAGATGGTGTTAGAGCTCAGATTCAAACACAGAAGAGAAAAACATACTGGTGCCAAAACTTGTTTGACCACCAAAAAAAAAGAGTGCACATCCTTCAAACTCCTACCTTTTAACATATCAGCAATTAAGGGCATAGTTGTCTTGGAAGATATTTCCATCAGTTTGTGCAGTTCAAATGATGAATTCCTACCATGATCATTAGAAATTCTGCTAGCACATTTGGGGAATCAGAAGTGTACAAACAATGTTTCTGTGGACTCTCTGACATGATACAAGGTAAAAGACAAATTAAGTGAAAATCTGCCACGTCTTTTTTCCAAGGAAATGTACTAGAAAGAATCGTCTAATCCACCTTGACTTGAAGTGCTTTTACAAAGACAATGGATGAAATCATTGCCTCCTTTGGGCAGGAAAAGCATCTTCCTATTTATGTGTAAATCTCTAGTACAATAGAGACCCCAGCACTCACTGGGCCCTATTAGCACTATTACAATGTCATTTTTTAACTCAAAATTCTACATCTTGAGATGTGGAGCAAGACCCCATTGCGCTAAACAATGTGCAAACAGAGAACAACCATCCAATCCCTGACCCAAGGAGCTTACAATCTATAAACCAATCTTTGCCCACCAAGTTTGGCTGGCACAGATCAGGGTCTTTAACGGATACCAACCCTAATTCTAACCAACACTAATTTTTGAAAGATCATAAGGTTCAAAACTGCTCTGCAAATTAAATACTCAAGTTCCTAGCACAGTTGCTGGTGGATTCTCTGCAGCTTGAGGTCTTCAAACCAATTTTGAGGATTTCAATAACTCGGTCCTGGGTTAGGGGTTGTTATAAAATTGGATGGGTGGGGTTCTGTGGCCTGCCTTGTGCAGGAGGTCAGACTAGATGATCATATTGGTCCCTTCTGACCTATGAGTCTATGAGTCATACATCTGTGTCATGAGGGTCCTTACTTAACTTACTTCCAAGAAATGAACAGAAATTTTATCTGAGTAAAGAGTTTAGGCCAAGATTGTCAAAAGCATCTGGTGATTTGGGGTACCTCATTTTTGGGCACCCAACTGGAGATAGCTTGAAGGAAGCTGGGTTTCAGTGGGTGGGTGCTCAGCACTTTCTGAAAAATTAGATCCGTTTAAGTTGACATATGTTCAGAACCCAAAATCACTAGACTTTGAAAATTTTGGCCTTTAGGCTTTTGTCATGTAGGAGATTAATCATCTGCCTGAAAAAAAAAATTTCCATAGGTTGAAAGGCATCAGATTTTAATTCTCCATAATATGCAAGGCTGAGAGCTAGTTTAGTCTATTCAGGTTCTTTACACCTCACTCATCTCTGTAGTATCTGAAGCCCAGTTTCTGAAATTAATTTAGGCTCCTAAATTTCATTAAAATCAATGAAAGTTAGGAGCCTAAATACCTTTGAGGATCTGAGCCTAAGCACCTTCCATTAGTGCATTAAGCAATGTACGTAACCAACCGCTATCACATATCTGTTCTCTCATCCTTCCTCCAGGGAGAGGCCATGTGCAGGGCAGTGTCTTGTGCTGCTAGGGTTTGTTTGTATGTGTTTATAAATATGCTTACTGCTATGTATTTATGTGAGAAAGGCAAGGTCAAGAAAGTGTGCCCCACAGTTGGAATGGAAGGTGGGGAGGTTTGTGATGGACCTTCCCTCCTGAGAGGGTTCAGTCCATAATCTCAGACTGGCCCCCCATGAAAGTTCTTTCTCCTACACAGATGAGCTTTACCCTTGTTATAGAGAGTTCCATTGCACCAGAGGAGCAGAGTTGTAACACTTTAGTCAGTCATGGAGTGCCTTGAACATAAGGATCTTGTGGTATACTCCCTATTCATTACAGTGAATACCATTCCACATAGAGGTCTCCTGTAGCTACAGTTTATTGCATTAATATTAGGACCTCTGATTGATCTGATTTGTCCCAGAAAACATTACTGCCTAGAACAATGACAGGTTCATCAGAAAGTACAGTACTCTTAGTGGTGAAAAGTTCCAATCAGCAAGCATCTCTCACCTTTCTGTTGTAGTTTTGCTTTGCTTCTTGTCACTCGATGACAATGAATGTCTTAAAGCAGAAGTCCTGACGAGGATTGCTGAAAAAGTCCTCAAATATGTGGAGTTTCTGGCATCTGTTAAAGATGCTGATCTGTGTCAGCCAAAGTTGATGGGCAAGGGATGGTTATAGAGTGTAAGCTCCTTGTTTTGTGTTTGCGCATTGCCTAGCACAATTGGGCCCTGGTCCATGACTTGGGCTTATAGGTATTACCTTAATACAAATAATAAATTATACTATTTGCAAACTTTGGAAACTTCATGACTAATACAGGATACAAATGCATTGTGAGATATATTACCACTAAGGTATGAGCTGCAGGATTTTCTACGGCAGGAGTGATTACAATCTCTATTACTGTTGAGAGCACTTGCATGATGTGGCACATCAGTTCTACATTATGTTGTGGAGTAGCACTGTATTATGCAGAATTATTAAGCATGAGAATTTATTACAGAATGATTTGACTGGCTGCAGAACTCCAAAGTGGAGGAGTTGGAAGCACACAGTAATCAATCCTCTGCAAGCTATACTAGCTCCTCAACCAAAGGTGGAGGTAATTTTTGGTCCTCACATTGAAACCCCTGAATGAGCTAGGACCCAATTACCTACTAATTGTTGTTATTAGAACTAGTTCAGATTTTCAAAAATACAACTATAGGTGCCATCCTGTACTCTGGGGTGTATCCCACAAATTAAAAATCACAGCATAGACAAAATGACTGTCCATAAACATATCCATCTCAGCCCATGCCATCCCCAACAGCTGTAACAAAGAGCAGCTTTGCCGCATGCCGGAAATGTTAACAAATTTGGGCTTTGGCAGACAAAGGTGAGGGAGTGAGTTTGAAAATCAAGGCACCTAATGGACTATATCTCCATCTGCACCTCTCCAAGCATATTGATCAACAGGTGTGAAACAGCTCATTGTAGCTAAAGGATAGAGGCTCATTGTAGCTGAAGGCTGGAGAAGGGATAAAAGTAATGGAATAAGAAAGCAAACTTTGCTGTAGATTCTCTCTCTTAAATGGATTGTCCCAATCACCCAGCCTATAAAAAGTATGGCACAGTCTGCAGATAGACCAGCATGATGACAAACTATAAAGGCGGTTGTATTTCAGATGTACTGGAGATGTTTCAGTTTGTATTTACTAAACAGCTATTTAATGATCAAACTTGTACAAGGAATCACTCATCACCATTTGCCATACAGAAATGTCCACCCACTATATAAATAAATGTAGTCATCTTTGCTCATCTTTGTCCGAGTTACAAATGAGGGGCAGAGGCACAGCTCGGGACATTTTATAGACATTTTATAGATTTATCTTTTTTCTAAGATGTTCAGCTCAGTACTAGCACCAGAAAAACAGGCTCCTTCTGTTTGTAGCAATAATCCCTTTCACCTGGTACATGAGCTGTGTACATGATGATTGATGGATAACTCAGCAAACAAACTATAGGGTGAGGGGTAGTTGGGATTTCAGAAGGACCAATAGGATGGAAAGCAGCAGATGATATATATTTTTTTGTTTTGTTTCAAAAAGGGATAAGGTGGAATGTGGCAGGCAAGGACTTAAGCATAAAGACTATAGCTGGGTAAATAAAAAATTAAATATATACAAATATTCATTCATAATGTAGCAAAATGTAGCAAAAAAGTGCTGGAAGAGTTATGTCAAATGATGTTTTTTTTTAAAATATCAGGACATTTGTTAAATAAGTTACCCAAAGATTATTTTTCTACCAGCGCTAAGAAAGGCCCAGTGAGCAACTTGCGGCAGAGACTTAAGGGTGGCAATGTTTGCTAGCTGAAGACTCTTCCCTACCTGAAGGAACAGAGAGAATGGGTAGTCATCATTTGCTGATATTGTCCACTATTCCATCTGCCTGCGGTATGCTGTTGCAATGTTATCCAAATTCAGCTTCATTGCAGGCTAAAATGATGCATTTCCCAAATGCAGGCACACAATAAAGTGACACACTCACTTTCTACAGTATATCACAAATATTGCTCTCCAAGGCATCAGTTTGGCAAATCACTTAATCAAGTGCTTAACTGTCAGTAAAAGTGTAGTCCACAGATATCAGTGGAACTACTCACATGTACTGGGGCTCAAGGACTCCATCCTGCTTCTGCTGAAGTCGCTGGAAGAACTGTCATTAACTGAAAAATGAGTCTCCAATCTGCTTTCTAGAGGCCACATTTAGGGTATGATCCTGCTTCCATTAACATATTCTTTTCCCAGCACAGTAAAAAAGGGCCACGACCTCACGGGAGAGCTTTCTGTGGAGGGTGGTCTGTTGGTTTTTTGGCTCACTGTGTATTCTTGTCATATATGTCATTATTCTTATGCTTGACTCTGCTGTTCTCTTCCACCTGATCATTTAAAGGCCACTCCTTAGATAATACATCTGAAAGTTCTTTGGGAGATTCTTGGGTGGAGTCGTTGCTAAAGTGGCTTTAATGGAATACAGCATTCAAATATTTGCCTGTTTCTCACTTTCAGCCACTCTTAGACATATCTATCATTTGAGGGCAGATCAAAGCCTGTGAACTGGTTGCCTTTCCCAAAAGGTAAACCAACTGGTTTAGCTTCCCAGCTAAATTTATGTCAGGCAGTTATTACCACCAATGTGAGAACAAAAGAGGGAGAGTTGGCAAGTTTCTAGCTCTCTCTTGTAAAAGGAAAAAAACCTCTCCAAGTTCATTATGCCAACAAAAGTATAAGAAAAGTTAATTATGTCTCAGAAGTGCTTATGAATTTAAATGCAAGAGATGCTGCCCTGTACCATCCCCCAATATCAATGGCTTTTGTCCTCAGATAATTTTGTTAGTCTGGCAGCTCATTCTCTTTTGGACTCCTCAATGTTCCTGGATATTCAAATAGCAAAACAAAACAACAAACAACAATAACACAAAAAAAAACCTTCCATCAACCAATGGCCCGAAGATTGATTCCCATCCATCTGACACAGACCTGGTCACCGTGATCCATGTATTAATGACCCCCAGTTTTTATTATTGCAACTTTTATCTAGGTATGAAGACATGCACTCTGAAATAAAGCTGGTACAAAACAGATCATCCTATCTGCTCAGCCCCATAAGTCACCATATCACTACAGTGGTCTGCTTTCTGCTGAACATGTAGACCAGACCCAGGTACTTTGCTATCTGAGAGATTGCTTCTCCCTCCAGGACAATGATCTCCCATGACAGCTACCCTCCTCTGGAACCAAGGAACAGTCAGCCAATAAAAGCCAGCTTGTGAACACATCAGATGGAATTTGCGTAGGTGCTGAAGCAAGGCTATGGAACTTTCTGTCACATGAAATAAGAAGAACTTTTAGTCACAAAATTATCAGATCTATATGCAAAGATGTATCTCTTTGCCCTGACTTTCCTTCTATACAGTTCTCTCTCTCTCTCTCTCTCTCTCTCTCTCTCTCTCTCTCTCTCTCTCTCTCTCACACACACACACACACACACACACACACTAAACTACCATAATGTTGAAAATTACCACTGGATGCCAACAGGGAGGGGTCTTGGATCTAAGGACAATCATAGACCTCAAAAAAAGCCACTGGGGGAGCCAAGCACTCTTTCCAGCTCAACAAGAGCAATCAAGACCCTTTATGTAGTAAAAATAGGCAAGAACTGTGGGGCTACTCCCCAAGGCACCAAGTTGCCTGGCAGATCAGAGCTAAGCTGTGTGGGCCTGGGGGTTTCACTGGTTGCAAACTCAGATTACATTGTGGCCTGTGTGCACTGGAGGCAGAAAGCCAAGAGAAGCAGTTGTGAGTGTGACACTGAGAAGCAGCAGTGCAACAGAGCTTCCTGGGCAAAGAGCTTGCTGGAATAGCAGATTTGGGGATTTCTGAGCAAGGAAACTAGCAGCTGTTGTGTCTTTCTACTGTGTTCAGGGAAACAAGACTTTATGTACATTTTTGTAAGTAAAGCAGATTATGCCAAGAACATACCCAGTTTGGATAAGCAATTGCTCATCCTAATGGGAAAAACCTCGAAAGGCCCTGAATTTGGTTAATTGCTCAGGCTAAAGGGGCAACAATACCAATCAAGCTATTTCTTCTGTAGGCAGGAAAGAAAGAAAGAGATGCAATGTTATAGTTATTTCTATTTTTAGAGGGAGAGGCTCAGACATGTAGAATGATGGGGCCATAATAGATAATATACCATCAGACCGATGATAGAATAAGGTTAATTTAGATTGCTAGATATGATAGAATAAGTAACATACATATTATCTGGATTTATCTTACATCATAGTAGCACTTATGTTGTGCTAGGCATAGTAAAAACTCAACATGAGAAAGTTGCACTGGGTTAGGCTGACCAGACAGCAAGTGTGAAAAATTGGGACAGGGGGTGGGGCGTAATAGGAGCTTATATAAAAAAAGGTCCCATATATTGGGACTGTCCCTATAAAATTGGGATATCTGGTCACCCTACACTGGATTTCTTATAGGTGTTATTTTAGATGAATGTTGTTAAACTAGGGGTGGGCTGTGTAGACACACTTGTTTCAGTTTAAGAGTAGTTTGTTTTGGTTTATCTTGAGCTGATTACTAATCAGCTCAAGTTAAACCAAAGAATACCTGGTTTAACTTGAAACAAGAGCATTTACTTTATACCATTTTAAATAAATAGGTTTAAAAACTCACCTTAAATTAAGCTAGTGAAAGTTTCTTGTGTAGACAAGGCTAAAATGAAAAGAGGCCCTTCCTTAAAAGAGGTGATTCCAGATATAGTGAGGAAGAAAATATGAAGCTAGCAACAGAGGTGTAGCGAGCGCCCTCCATACCCTCCGACCGGAGGGGGCCCCGCAAGGAAGGGGGCCACTAAAAGTGGCAAAAAAAATGTAAGGTATAACTAGGTAAGTGACATTTATTGATGCTATTGCACAATCCATGTCGGTTTTACTGACAAAACCGTGAAGTCATTAAGATACATCATAATGCTATTGGCTACATCAGTTGTCTGTCGGTCAGTTTCAAATTTTAGTTGGACCCATTCAAAGAATGTGTATTTGCGTTCATAATGGCGGTCGGCGGATAAATGTTATTAATTTAGTTGTTTAGTTTTTTATCGTTTCCAATGCAGAAGTGTGCTTTGTGATGTCTAAGAGAATGTATAAGAATGGAGCTAGTAAACGAAAGGCAGCAAAAGATGCTGAGAAGGAACTTGAGAAAATTCCAAAGTTGTCAACGTATTTTTCACTGCAATCCAACGTACAGGTACAGGCACATGAAACAGACAGCGCTAGCAGCGACGAATCGTATCCAGAAGTATCCAGAAGTGCTTCAAGTGAGGTCGAAGGTGAAGCCAGTTGTTCTACCAAACAAACTGTGACAGATATTCCAGCTGCTGCCGGGAAAGAAGTATCTTAATCTGAACCACTGACTGATGATCCAGGAGATTGACCGTCTATAATATCGGACAGGCAAGTGTGTGACATTGTTGCACGTGGCCCACCGCAGCAGAATGAAAGTTACAAATTTCCATTTAACGAGGAAAGACGGAGGTTCACAAGTACTCATTTCTATCGAACCATGGTAAATGGCGAGAAAATAAGACTTTCATGGTTAACTCGAATTGCAGGTTTTTCTGAAAGAAAGAGATTTCTGGAGAAATGTTGTCAAACGCATGGTTGATGTCTTTATTTTCTTGTCTGAAAGAAACTTGGCATTTCGAGGAAGTAATGAAAAGCTTGGCAATCCTTCGAATGGCAACTTTTTGGGACTGTTTGAATTGCTTGCAAAGTATGATACTGTCCTCAGCGAACTTTTACAGAGGATTAAGAAGGCAGAGACACGTGTTCAGTACCTCAGTCCACGGATCCAAAACGAGCTGATTCAACTTGTTGCCAGTAACATTCAAGAGGCCAACATAGCGCAGCTTAAAAAAGCAAAATATTATTCAGTTATTTTGGACTGTACTCCCGACGTGTCACATGAAGAACAGATGTCTGTGGTGTTACGCTTTGTTGAATGCAACGGTGAAGATGGTGTCAATATTCGTGAAGCGTTTGTTGGTTTTCTTAATGTTCATGATACAACTGGTGAGGGCTTATTGGAAGCGTTTCTTGAAAAGGCAAACAACTTAGGAATAGACATTGCTGACATGAGAGGCCAAGCTTATGATAACGGCGCAAATATGAGAGGAAAGAATAAAGGAGTTCAAGCCCGCATGCTAGAAATAAATGACCGTGCCTTGTATGTACCATGTGGAGCTCACACTTGGAATCTTGTGATCTCAGACGCGGCAAAGTCATCGAAATATGCCATTGACTTTTTCGGTCTGATTAACAGAATATACGTTATCTTTTCTTCTTCACCTTCACGTTGGGATATACTTCAAGAACATATGCCAATATCTGTTAAAGGGTTATCGGACACTCGTTGGGAGTCGAGAATTGATGCTGTGAAGCCATTGCATTATCACCTTGAAGAATTGTGCAATGCTTTGTCATCTTTGCGAGAATATGCGCTCGAAAAGAAAGATGGCAATACAGCAACAGAAGCCGGTGCGCTTTTAGACCATGTTACTACGTGGCCTTTTGTTCTGACTGTGTACATGTGGTACGATATACTATTTCACGTCAATAAAACCAGCAAATTAATTCAGTCAGCAGATGTGTCAATTGACGTACTGCAGGCAGAAGTCGGTGCTACAATGACGTTTTTGGAAGGCTATGGAAATACAGGATATAACTCTGTGGTCACAAATGCACGTGAAATAGCAGAGCACATGGGTATTGAGCAGGTGTTTCCAGAAACCAGGGTGCGACGTAAGAAGAGAATGTTTGATTACGAATGTGCTGATGATTCAAGTCGTCTTTCTGCCAAAGAAAAATTCAAATTGCAGTTCTTTCTTGTTCTCATTGATCAGGCCATATCTTCTGTTTCGTCGCGATTTGACCAACTCATGGAGTGGTATAAGTTGTTTGGATTTCTGTACAATGCTAACAGCCTGAAGCAGGATCACAGAGAAAATGAACTGGAGAATCACAGCAAAAATTTTGAAAGAAAAATGGGAGACATTGATGCCAACGAACTCATAATGGAATTGAATTGTTTTATTTATGTCATCGAGAAAGAGAGAGGACTTGTCACGGCAAACAATTTTTTAACGTACATATACAAGAACAGCCTTCATGAGATATATCCGAATCTTTGCATTTGCATCAGAATTCTTCTGACCACACCAGTTACTGTCGCTGGTGCTGAAAGGAGCTTCAGCAGAATGAAACTGATCAAGAATATCCTGGGCTCAGGTGACAGGCTTTCTGCGCCTGCAGTTATCTCAGTCAAAAACAAGATTGCCAGATCTCTGGACTATGACGCATTGATTAACCAATTTGCGGAGAACAAGGTTCGAAAGAAGCGCCTTGCGTAAATACGGAATACATGTACACTGTAGGCCTATGTATACATAATATGAACCCTGTATATTGTATAAAATAAATACCGCATTCCAGTTTCTGCATTGTAAGGGGCCCCGGACATATGTTCGGAGGGGACCACGTTCTTTGTTGCTACGGCCCTGGCTGGCAATAAATAATAAGAAGAGAGGCGGCCATAATAGCAGAATAAGGAATTGGCAGGGATAAAATGAGAATGAAACTCCCTCTAATGGAGAAGAGAATGAAATTCTATCCCCATTAAAATCAATGGGAGTTTTGCCCTTAATGTCAGTGGGGCCAGGATTTCACCCTCGGTGATCCTTACTTTGTATTGCTTATGATCATATGAAAATGTTACCATTTACCTTACTAAACTTCAAGTAATAGAGTAATAGGAGACCTCTGCTACCACTTAATTTTTTTAATTTGTTACAACTTTGATTGATTATATTATGAACAGGCTAATCATGTAAATGCTAATAACATGGAAGCAGTCCCATACCTCTCCTGTATCTACCTTTCATAGTCTTTAATGTGTCAAGATGGCATAACAACCACAGCTACACTGGATAATCATTCATTAAACATGAGGTTAATTCCACGTCCTGCTATAATTACAGTTTCCTGAAAATCTAACGATGACAACGTACAATAAGAGCAGATTGATATATTGCTTTGGAAGGTTATTTATTTATTGCTACCTCCAGCTATAAACATTTATAAATTGAATTTATTGGGCCATAGTCCTTTCATATAAATATTTTATGTTCAGCTTCAGGGATCCATGTCTTCACATTTAAATATCTCAGTCTTGGTGTCTGTATCAGCAACACAAGCTCAGTAGACAAAATTTGTTGCACTATATTATTAGGCTATTATGGTAAGGATATTATTATTATTTATTATCTATACAACAAGTGTGCACAGCCATTTACAGAAATATAAGATGACAAGGGAAAATATCATGTTATATATATATCGGTGCATCACTAGACTGCTCACCTACAACAGGATAGGCTTGAGTTCAGTTCCTACCAATGCATTTAACTTTTAGTGAGGCAATTCTATTGCATTGGAGAGATTATCTGGAGTAAGTGAAAAAGACCAATACACTATGGTGAAGTGGGAAGGCTGATTGCAAAGAAAAAGCTGAGCAATTAATTCTTTGTTATTTCTGTTTTAGCACAGGGCAGTGAGAGACATACCCCCACCCCCACCCCCGAGATACAAAGTGAGGAATGCTTATGATTAAAAGAAAGGTTTAAAACCAAAGCCAATCAGCTCCCCCGAAAGGCTCCAGGTTCCATATGCTCAGCCAGCTAGATAAGGGAAATTAAAGAGTCTCAATGCATTCAGGAGAAGACTATGCAAAGAGTAAGAGTTTAATAAACCAGTTTAGTGAATGGAGATACAGAGCAGGATGATACAGTCAATATGGACACAAACCCTAGAGCAGAGGTGGGCAAACTACAGCCCGTGGGACCACATCCAGCCCGCGGGACCCTCCTGCCTGGCTCCTGAGCTCCTGGCCTTGGAGGCTAGCCCCATCTCCCACAGCCTCAGCTCACCCCGCCGCTGGTGCAATGCTCTCAACAGTGGGGCTGCAAGCTTTTGCCAGCCAGCACAGCTGCAGCCTGACCCAGTGCTTTGTGCTATGCAGTGGCATGGCTGGCTCCAGCCGAATGGTGCAGCTGCCTGTCCTTCTACTCGAGGCAGCACAGCTGTAGTGCTGCCAGCCACCGGTGCTCCAGGCAGTGCAGTAAGGGGGAAGGGACCGGGGGAGTGGGATAGAGGGCAGGGGAGTTTGGAGTGGTGGTCAGGGGGTGGGGAACGGGGGGGTTGAATAGGGGCAGGAAACCCAGGGGAGCAGTCAGGAATGAGAGGGGGGTTGGATGGGGCGGCGGCGGGCAGTCAGGGGCAGAGGTTCCTGGGGTGATCAGGGGAGAGGGAGAAGGGGTGGTTGGATGGGGCAGGGATCCTGGGAGGGCAGCCAGGAAAGGGGGGGTTGGAAGGGGCAGCGGGGGGAAGTCAGGGGCAAGGGTTCTTGATCAGGGGACAGAGAGAAGGGGTGATTGGATGGGGCAGGAGTCCTGGGAGGCAGTCAGGAATGAGAGGAGGGGTTGAATGGAGTGGTAGGGCGCAGTCAAGGGTTGGGGTTCCAGAGGTTGTCAGGGGATTGGGGATTGGATGGGACAGGAGTCCCAGGGGGCCGTCAGGGGGTGAGAAGCAGGAAGGGTCGGATAGGGGACCTGGACAAGACCACGACTGGCTGTTTGGGGATGCACAGCCTCCCCTAAACTGGCCCTCCATACAATTTCAGAAACCCAATGTGGCCCCCAGGCCAAAAAGTTTTCCCGCCCCTGTCCTAGAGCATCAGGGAAACAAGTATAATAGTGGGGTTGTAGTGTCAGCCTCAGAATAACAGAAGTCAAAACAGACCATCATCGGGGATAACAAAATCTGTTGGAATAGTAATAGGCAACTTCAACCGCCTACATGTCAACTGAGATGAATACTGCCCAGATCTCTGAACAATTTCTTCTTGAAGCAGTTCATTCTGCAACACACAAGAGGAGAAGCTACTCTTGCCTTTATCCTAGTAAAAGCACTAGGCAACGTAAAAATTTAGTTAGTTGAGAAATCAAGTGCACTCAAACTAGTGACTGAAGCAGGCAATGGCTCTGTGTTTGAGGGAGAACTGCATTTGGTTTTGGGCATCAAACTTTGTTGAACACTGTGCTGTAGACAAGGTTACATTATTTTCAACATCTGATGCAGAAAACATGATCTACGCCTTATTCTGACAGGGATCCTATCATACTTTCTGGGTTATGTGTTGGCCATAGTTTGACAATGGCTATCAACAGCCAAATTACGTTCAGCCACAGTTGATGTAGTCATGGGGGAGCTGTGCTTCACACTGTGTATATTTCTAGTGGATATAGCGCCCAAATAACATGAAGATACAGGTAGGTGAAGGTGAAGCAAAGTCAGAGGCATAGGTATCAATACAGAGGTGATTGATCTGTTCCAGCAACTAAATTATAATAAATCTGGCCTAATATGCTGGGACTGACACAGCTACAACTACACTGCATATAAAAATATCACAGATAATCAATCATTAAAAGCAGCTACTAGAGGAGTGGAATAGGGCCAACATTGCATCAAGCTTTTCAAAAGGGGCTAATGGTCCTCCTAGGAAATTACAGACCCTCACTTTAGTACCAGGAAAAATAGCTGCAAAGGTCCTGGTGGGAAGGGGAGGGGAAAAGGAGAGAGAGAGAGAGAGAAATGTGATTACCATAATATGAGAGGAACAAACCAGCATGAGCTTCGTAGACAAAAATTGTTCTATCCTAAGTTGTTAGAATTTACTGAAAGAGTTAACAAAGTAATGGTTATAGGACAACCAGTGGGTATAATTTAGAGACTCAAAGGATTTTTTTCTTAATGGCCCCAGGAGATTATAAACCTTTACAGCATGAAAGACCAATACTTGTTTTAAGTTATCTGCCTTGAGGGACTGGAGAATATATTCATTTCCAAACGCCTCATTTTCATAAAAGGAAAAAAAAAACCCACAACAGTTTGTTCTTATTTTGGTGCCTTTGCTAGGAGACAGTAGGTCTGACTCTACTTTTGCTTTTACCTCTATAAATCAAGAATAACTCCAATGATGTAGTCCTTGGAGTTCCACCAGAGTGATAACTGCCTGTAGTATTGGCGGATTCAAATCCTAAGTAGATAAATGTCCCAGGCACTAAAATGAGACCAGTCTCCTTCAGCCACTCCACTGTTTTTCCTCTTGTTTAATTTCGGTGTGTCTCTCAGGCAGGTCTTTATCAGAGTTTTTAGCAGCCCTGGAGCACACAAAGCTCCATCACATAAGGGTTATTGATCTCTTTAGTTTCTTCTCTAAAGTGGCTCCCTTCAAATGCCAATAAGTCAATCAGTTGGAGCTGTGAGGCCCATTTACAAAAATCAGGATCAGGCACTCCAGTTTACCAAGGAAAATGCTTTTGCTTTTTTTTTTTTTTTTCCTAGGGGCAACTATGGTTCATTGGATATAGCTAATATACCATGTTTCCATGCACTTAATCATTTTATAACTATATTGAGTGCTTCTAACATTAAATAGGTTTTATAAGTAGTTGGTTATCTAGCTGGTGAGTGCTAAATGCAGTAGTAAATAAAACAAAGAATTCAAACATCTCAGAATGTAAGATGCTTTCTCAGCCACGCAGTAATTCCACCTGTCAAACACTGATTTTTTTTAAATCAATTTGGTGACAAAGATTCCCATCTCATCTTTTGCATTAGTTGCTGCTCAATATTTCGTCTGATTCTGCTCCCCTCAAGGGTGAATACAATCTTTTATTCTGAGTAAAGTGGGGATAATTTTTTTGACTGCAATTTTGTTTGCACACTTCTAAATGCCAAAATATTGTAAATAGAAATGTCTTCTTAGCCCTGGTCAGTACTAGAAACTTTTGTTGATATAGCATTGTCTCTTGGGGAGTGGTGGTGGGGATTTTTTTTGGGGGAGGAGGGTGCAATATTTCTATGGCAGCAAAAAGCAGAGGCACTTACACTGACAAAAAAAGTGCTTTTGCTGGCATAGTTTCACTCAGGGAATTGATATAAGCTATATCAAGAAATGCACTTTTTCACCAGTAAAAACAATGTCTGTACTGAGAGGGATGGCCAGTGTAGTTATGCCAGCAAACCTCTCGCACTGATCTGGCTTTAGAAGCGAACAATACGGAGAAGAATCACTTTGCATTGGGTGATGGTCATTCCATGACATTATATTTCACAGAACAAGTTAATCCAACTTTTGTTCGCATTGCTGCAGAGATTGACTGGAGCCACAGCTTCTTCCTTTAGTGAAAAACCCAGATTAAAATCTCTATTTTCATGGGGTTAACCCATGAAGGGACAGCGGGAACTGCTCGTGGTGATGAGAGCAGTAAAAGAAGTGAAGAGAAAAGGAGCATTCTTTAATGTAGTGTTAATAATACTTTGCACTTCTATCCTTCCATATCGGGGACATTTCTAACAGCCACATCCTGATGCAAAGCCCTGTGACATCATCGGCAGTCTTCCTTACCACTAGCATTGCATCTTTCACACAGCGTGTCATATCTAGTAGCTACAGACAACAGCCATTTGTTGGAGTGGAGGGCAGGAAGGAAGGACATATAGTACTTCCACTTCCTCCAAAATCAAACACTTTTGTCACAAAATGAATCTAATATGTGGACCCAGCTTTCGTTTCCCACACTCATAAGCATAAAACTTTGTTTGCATGAACAATCTCTAAAGGTAAATAGAAAGTGATGCAAACACAGTGAACAGAAATTAAAAATTTCCAATTCAACAAAATGTTAGCAAATTTTTTCCCCACTGTATGCCCGTATCTAATCATATCTGTAAAAAACTCCTGCTGTTCTGAGGTTAAGGCAGTTAAAAAAAAAAAGATTGTGTAGTTGAAATCTGTTGAGTTATACATATGTTCATTAATTTTATGTGTTCTCCGTTCAATTACTATGTTGCTAAACATGGACTACAAATCAAAAATATAGGCTTTTAAAACATGTGACAAATTTGTTTACAGACTGCCTATAATCTGACATAAATATGTGTTTTATAGCCCATTACAAGAAGAGTTCCTTAATTAGTTAAATCTAATTTAAACATAATTGCCGTAGACAACTAATTGGTTCGTGGGACCTTTAAAATAACTATAATTTTGCCAAACATGAAATTACTATTAATAAATATTATAGCACACTATAGTTGTAGGCATTTTCCTCTTCTAAAAGCTAAATACCCTAATAGAACACACTGTGTGAACAAATAAGTGGCAAGAGATTAAGTAAACTTCTCTTATTTTAATGCAAAATTGAAAAACAACCCTTAAAAGTGAAGTTTTCCCACTGAAAAATGGCTGTGTACATATGGACTGTTTGACCAGTAGCTTTTCCCTCTGGGTGTGTTCAAAGTCATGCACTTACTTTGTCCCGAACACTACTCCAGGAGAACTCCTCTGATGCCCCAGGACACTAATTGAGCCCTGGCATCAGCACCACGAGGAACCCAAGATGCACTGATGTCTAAATGCAGCTGTCATGACTTCCCCAGCAGCAACGTAGGGACCAGAGTCTGTACACAGTAATCACTGGCCCTGGAAGAGCTCCCAATGGCACAGCTATTCATTATTAGGGATTATATTTTCCTAATAATGAAAAGGACAGAAAAAATTGCAAATTCCCTGGTTTGCAACATCCTGATGAGGCAGGAAAGTACTGTTTAGAGATGGGAACCTGAAGCACAGACTGGCTAAGTGACTTGCCCAAGGTCACACTGAAAGCTTGTGGTGGAGCAGGGAAGTAAACACAGGTCTCTCAAGTCGTAGTTTAGAGCCCTAACCTCTGAACACCACCATTTCCTCTTGCTTTGCTCACTGGATTCTTTTATAATCTAGTCTTCTGTCAACTCGTTCAAAAACATTCTAAGAAATCAGAGGCAACCTGCTCTGGGTTACTGTGTTTTAACTCTACTTAACATTTGAAGATGAAAGCTACCAGAAAGCACCAAGCTTATGCAGAATTTGGTCGGCCACCTTCTTAGCAGGCCTTCATTGGCTCACAATCTGCTTCTGATGTCAAATCAAGGCCTGGCTCCTGATCCTTTCCAGAACCTAGCTACACCAGAGACTGCTTTTCCATCAATCAGTTGCCCTCCTTTGGGACAAGGCAGCTGATAAAACACAGGGGGAAGGCACAAGAGCTAGATAAAGAATACTTGGTTGAGAGAAATGAGTTGCCAGAGAAGAGGCAAGTGAATCGAAGTCTGACTCATTTTAGAACAAGTTACAGAACCCACCTATTTAATTAATTAAGCTGTCTCCCAACAACCAACGGAGCTAATAAAAAACCCCACCAAACTGAGCTTTCTTCACCCAGCCAGGTTCTGGAAAAGAATCCTCTATGAAGTCAACTTTGGATGTCAGAATGCAGAACTGAGTTAGTTGTTCTTTGTTCAGACACTATGGAGAAAATACAATGTGAGTTTTTAGTGCTATGTTACATATTTTATTAGCAGCTTGGCTGCTTTGTATTTTATCTTGTACAGCATTCACAGATGAATACCATCTGGTCTGGTGATTTATTCCTCATGAGATTTTCAAGTTGTTCCATTTCCTCTCACTTAAATTTTTCTCCTCCTAGTTCCACATCATCATTGGTTATAGAAATGCATGTGAGATACGCATTTCCCTAACATACACTCCTGAGACAGACAGACGACTGCTGACAATCATTTAACCTATCTGCTGGTCAAGAGGGTCCATGGTCACATATGCTGCTCTTTCTCAGTATTATAGGAGAAACTTGTAGCAGGTCCTATGGAAAAGATGGTACGTGATCATGTAATTAAAGATTGTTTTATAAATTGTACACACAAGGAGGTAGAACTACATTTGCAGAAGCAATCTTACACTGGAAGTTCCTACTATGTAAGTGCTTGATCCTGAAACCTTAATACCACTGTTTCATGTAATGTAATACTTTGGGCTATTTTCTCCTCATTTTTTCCTTTTTACTGACAACTTATTTTTTTACTAGAGCTACTCAGGAATTTTTTGACAAAAATTTTCTAGTTTTAGAAAATGCTGATTCATCAAACCTGAATCAGTTTAGTTTCGACATATTTCTCAACTCAAAAAGTGTTGGAAAAGGTTCAAAATTTGGCCTTTTTTAAAATGAAAAAAATAGTAAGTTTTTTTTATAATGAAATGCTCAAAATCAAAATGAAACATTTTGAAATTGTTGAAATGAAATGCTCTGATTGTACCAAACTAGGGTTTTTTTCCCTTCCCAGTTCATGAAAATTTTCAAGATTGACTTTTTGTTCCAATACAGGATAAAAAAATATTTCATAATACTGGTAATTCTTGCAGGAAGAAAAAAATACTCTCACCCATCTCTACAGCTTACTTCTATCTATCTTACAGCTTGTCTATGCTACCGCTTAAATCAATGTAATTTGCGTTGCTCAGGGGTGTGAAAAAGCCACCCTTTCCTCGAGTGATGTAAGTAACATTGACTTAAAGGTGTCTACACCGTGCTATGTCAACGGGAAACGCTCACCTGCTGACATAGTATCGGCTTCTCTTTGAAGTGGAGTAATTACGTCGATGGGAGAGCACTTTCCTGTTGGCACAGCACATCTTCACTAGATGTGCTCCATTAGTGTGGCTACATCAGTGCAGTTGCGCTGATGTAGCGCAGTAGTGAAGACAAGCCTTTAGGTTCTTATATTGCCTCTATCACCAAATATCTGAGCTCACAGATGCCAACTCAGTGGGTGAAGCACTCCAGGGTTGGAGGACCCAGGGAAAAATATATTAGTGGGTGCTTAGCACCCACTGCCAGACAGCTCCCCTCCTACTCCTCTGCGCCTCCCCCACCCCGATCAACTCTTCCCACTCCCTCCCAGAGACTCCCGCCCACCCACCACGACCAGCTGTTTTACAGCATGCAGGAGGCTCTGGGAAGAAGAGGGAGCAGGGACAGGGCACGCTGGAGGGGGGGGCAGAAATGGGGGAAAGAGGAAGGGCAGGGCCTGGGGAGGAGTGAGAGGTTGAGCACCACCTGGGCCCAGATGAAGTTGGCGCCAATGTCTGAGCTATTCACAAACTTTATTATACTGAACCTCACGACACTCCTGTGCTGTAGGGAAAGGCTGTTGTCCACGTTTCACAAACAGGAGCCTGAAGGACAAGAAAGGCTCGAGATACGTTTATACCACAATAAAACACCTGCAGCTGGCCTGTGTGTCAACTAACTTGGGTTCATGGACCTGTAAAATTGCAGTGTAGACGTTCCAGCACAGGCTCCAGCTTGAGTCCGTGTCATGGTACAATTCCCCACTCTGAACCTTAGCGTCCAAAAGATGGGGTACCAGCATGAATTCCTCTAAGCTCAATTACCAGCTTAGAACCTGTAGCGCTGCCACCAACCAGGAATTCCAGTGCCTGGTACACTCTGGTCCCTCCAAAACCTTGCCTGGGGACCCCCAAGACCCAGACCCTCTGGATCTTAACACAAGGAAAGTAAACCCTTTCCCTCACCGTTGCCTCTCCCAGGCTTCCCCTCCCTGGGTTACCCTGGAAGATCACTGTGATTCAAACTCCTTGAATCACAAAACAGAGAGGACAATTCACCTTCCTCCCTCCTTCTCTTTCCCCCTCCCAGACTCTTCCTGAGAGAAAATAATCCTGGCACAGAGAGAAATCAGCCTCTCTCTCCCCCTTCCCTCCTTTCTCCCCACCAATTCCCTGGCGGATCCAGACCCAGTCCCCTGGGATCTCACCAGAATAAAAAAACAATTAGGTTCTTAAACAAGAAAAGCTTTTAATTAAAGAAAGAAAAAACAGTCAAAATTATCTTTGTAAATTAAAAAAAAATGGAATAGGTACAGGGTCTTTCAGCTATAGACACTGGGAACACCCTCCCAGCCTAAGTATACAAGTACAAATTAAAATCTTTTCAGCAAAATACCAATTTGAACTCCTTTCAGCCAAACACACATTTGAACTTCTTCCAACCAAATACACATTTGCAAATAAAGAAAACAAACATAAGCCTAACTCGCTTTATCTACCTAGTACTCACTAGTCTGAACTTATAAGAGCCTGTATTGGAGAGATTGGAGAGAAACCTGGTTGCACATCTGCTCCCTCTGAGCCCCCAGAGTGAACAACAACCAAAACTAACAGCACAGCACAAAAACTTCCCTCCCTCAAGATTTGAAAGTATCCTGTCCTCTGATTGGTCCTCTGGTCAGGTGACAGCCAGGCTCACTGTTCTTATTAACCCTTTATAGTCAAAGAGATATAAAATACTTCTGTGCTATTAACTTTTCTTATCTGTTTATGACAGTCCGAAAGTCTACACTGCAATTCTACAGCCCCGCAAGCCTGAAGCAGCTGACCCATGCCAGCTGTGGGTGTTTAATTGAAGCGTACACATACCCCAAGTGATTTGCCCAAGGTCACTCAGATGGGGTGGAATAGGCAGTTGAATCCTGGTTTCCTGAGTCCCAGCTTAGCACCTTAATCATTGGGCCATTTTTCTTCTCCTTAACGAACATAGGCTCTAACCATGAGCACCAGCACTGACGTCCGTGATTGGTGCAGGTGTTCCAAGCTGCTCAGAAGGTGGTAGGTAGTTTATGTTCCAATCCATAAACATCATTGGGCAGGGATTCTAGTCTTCCCACACCACCATACTGACTCAGCAAAATGCTGTAGAACATCACTAGAATGTGTCAGGTTTAACTTTCTCCTTCTGTCTTTATTTTTTCCTTAAATACGCAGGTAGAAAAAAGTAGTGGGCCGGCTCCTCAGCTGGTGTAAATGACCATAACTCTAATGCCTTCACAATCTTTAAAAAGCGACAAAGAATCCTGTGGCATCTTATAGACTAACAGAAGTATTGGAGCATAAGCTTTCGTGAGTGAATACCCACTTTGTCAGACACGTGTGCTCAGCAACCATGTGCTGTGGCATCATCAGGGATACTGTTCCTGACAGCTTGTATTCCATCTGTGTGTGGGATGTTTGTGTAGAGAGCCTCCACATCCATGGTGGCTAGGATGGTGTTTTCTGGAAGATCACCAATGCATTGTAGTTTTCTCAGGAAATCAGTGGTGTCACAGAGAGAGCAGGGAGTGCTGGTGGCATAGGGTCTGAGTAGAGAGTCCACATATTAGGCAGCCCTTTAGTGAGAGTGCCAATTCCAGAGATGATGGGGCATCCAGGGTTTCCAGGTTTGTGGATCTTGGGTAGTAGATAGAATAACCCTGGTTGGGGCTCTAAGGGTAGGTTCATTTGTTCCTGTGTTAGTATAGGAAGTGTCCTGAGTAGATGGTGCAGTTTCTCAGTATATTCCTTGGTGGAATCTGAGGAAAGTGGCCTGTAGAATTTGGTATTGGAGAGTTGTCTGGCAGCCTCCTTTTGGTAGTCAGACCTGTTCATGATGACAACTGCATTTCCTTTATCAGCCTCTTTGATTATAATATCAGAGTTGTTTCTGAGGCTGTGGATGGCATTGCATTCTGCACAACTTAGGTTATGAGGCAAGCAATGTTGTTTTTCCAGAATTTCTGCCTGTGCACCTCGGCAGAAGCATTCTATGTATAGGTCCAGACTGTCATTCAGGAGGAGTCCATGTGGAGTTGTTCTTCTTGTGCTGTTAGTGGGGGGGTGTATCTGCGTATCAGTGCTCTGTTCAGTGTTATCTTGGAAGTATTCTTTGAGTCGGAGATGGCGAAAGTAGGCTTCCAGATCACTGCAGAACTGTATCATGTTCGTGGGGGTGATGGGGCAAAAAGAGAATCCCCGAGATAGGATGGACTCTTCTGCCGGGTTGAGTGTGTCGCTGGATAAATTGACGATGTTGCTGGGTGGGTTAGGGATACCATTGTTGTGGCGTCATTTGGCAGGTAGGATTTTAGACAGCTTATGGTCCTTTTTCCTTTGTAGAGAGGTGAAGTGTGTAATGTAGATCTCCTATCCTATTTTAGTAAAGTCTGTTTGTGTGGAAGGTTGGTTATTTATGAAAGTCTCCAGGTTGGAGAGCTCTTTTTTGATGTTTTCCTGTTTGCTGTATAGGATGCTGATCAGGTGGTTCCTCAGTGTCTTTGTATGGCATAATCTCTCAGTGTGGTCTGTGCAGTATGTAGATAGCAATAGATTTTTCACCTTCAGTCCGTTTGGTATGATGTCTATTCATTTAAAAAAAAAAAAAGGTTGATGATAAATACTACCTGCTTAGCATTGTGCCAGGCTCTTGCTGTTGGATTATATGTGCACTGCAAAATCATATTGGTATTTACTAGTAGGAGAGAAGAGCCGGAGGTAGGCAACGCTGTTTACATAGTGTTGACAATAGAAGGTGCTGTGCTAATAAAAACATTTACAAATTTTAATGACCTTCATATTTAGGAAACAAATGGAATGGACATTGTGTTGGAGAAAGAGGCATTAAAAGTCCAGTTTTACATCCCCAAATCTCCCGTAACCCGGCACAAGCCTCCCTAGTATTAAAAATTACAATTTTTTATTATGGGGCTGAGATGCAAACTGCGAACCTGAACCAGGTCCTAACTGTGGCAAAACTTGGGGAGAGGTGGATCTGGGGTTTTGGTTCCATGTGTTCTAGAAACAGCAACAAGTGCCAGGATTGCATCTGGATCCAAACTCCCGCAGAGTTCAGGGTCATCTTTCATTAACACTCTGGATCTCAAGAATGTGAAGACCTAAGATCAAGGTGCTAAAGGGTGGAAATCCAAGCCAGAGTGAATACAGGTTAGAGTAAAGTGAAAGGTAGTGCTCACAATCACTCCATAACTATCAAGCTTTCTTTGCCTCTTACTTGTCACTGAAGAACATGTTAAACAGCTATTTTTTCCAAACATCTCATCTGCAATTTTACAGAAAATTGTATAGTCTTCTAGCCTGAACATCACTGGGCTGCTCTGAATGCAGCTACTGATGACATCTTTGATGCTGTATATTCACCGCTCAGTGGAGTTTTTTTGTGTGCCGGCACCAAGTGGACTGTTTGAAGGAACCTGATACTAAAAGCCCTAGAGGGAAGGTCACAGGAAATCTGTGTTTGGGGAATGGCAGGCAAAATACACATCACTCAGACCCAGGCCTCGCCTGTGCCAGACAGTCATAAGAGATAAATCAGACTTGGCTAACAAATTACCGCAAAGTGAATTATGGGATGGCAGGGCCCTACACCTGCCTCACAGCATTGCAAACCAGATTAGCTAAAACTCTTCACTTGTGACCACCACAGGTAAATCCTGGACTGGATTTTTCTATTCTCTTCCACCAAGACGATGCCTGTAATCCCAGCTGGTGTAAAGCTTTCCATACTACTTAAATTATAAACTTCTGTGTTTGGTGTCTGATCATCGCCTACCTCAATGGGGTTCTGGTCCATGACTGTGGCTACTAGGCACTACTGCAATACAAATGATGATACAGTATATTAGACACCATCACCTCATTGGAAACCACAACTCTGAATCCCAGGGGTAATGTTTCCCCCCCAAAAAACAGATGCAAACTATTGGGGAGAAAAAAATCCCTAATTATTTACATTAACATCTTGACTAGAATCTTTTTATCTGCTCTATATGTTGGTTCTTTTAAAGCAAACCCTTTTGCTAAACTCAACACCATCTGCAAGAGTTGGTCCAGGTTCTCCAGAAATCCATTAGGGGCAAGGCAACTGATCTAATCCTTTCAAAGTTTTACAGCCCATAGGCGTGGCGGCTTTAGTGGATTATTGTCTAGTAGCTGTAATGAAATTCCTTCAAGACAGACTTTAATAGACCTGCCAAACACCTCTGTAAAATGCAAAGGCCTGGGACTCAACTGAACTTTCTTTAACAAACTTAAAGTGGTCATTAAGTGATGGGAGGAGAGAGGGCTCTTTTCAATTAACCCTTACAATGCTGAACATTTCTTAAGCTCTAGCCAAAAATGCAGTGTACGGCTATTATTCCATGTGTCTGTGTGGAATGTAGGATTCTTCCCTCCACTGTTGCAGGTACCAGTGAAGGAACTAGGAGGAGGTGGCTTGATCCCCCTCCTATTCTGGCCTTTATGGGGGCTGGAGCAGCCTCCAACACACACTAGAATAGCCCTGAGGGCTCCCAGGATTTGCACTCTTGTTGTAATGGCTCTTAAGGGCCATTATAGCAGTGCATAATGACCAGGGTGCAGGTCTACCCCAACCACACCTCCTCGTACATCCAGTACTCCCACCATGGCCTATGCCCTACCCTGGGGCAATCCTTGCACTCCTAGCTTCTTTAGAGGCAGCTCTGCCCCAGCATAGGAGCCTCCAGCATCACAGGGGCTCATACCTACCCTCTTTACCCTTTGAACCAGTCTAGCTGGCCTGAAAAAGCACTAGGATGTTGATGAATCAACCCCACAGTTGCAAAAGAAATTTTCATTTTGAGTAATCCTTTTAAAAGTTGTGACTATTAATGTCAATTAACTAAACGCTGAAGTTTGGAGGAAACCTGACCCAGATTAAACTGGCCTTGTTTGGTGTTGTTACAAATCCAGAACTCTGCCCAGGTTTGCCTAAAGTTTTTTGGAAAGCACAAACAAGCAAAGCTGCCCTAAACTTCAAAGTCTGGCTCGAAATCTAAATTCCCCCTGTATCTGAGGATGGTTGGGTTCCGTCTGCTGTTGGGAATCTGAGCAGAGGTTTGGGAAAAACGTTAGCTGAGTTTTGGGTGAACTCCTCACTTTCCACAAATGCAGGTGATGGAGTTATAACTTTGTTGAGAAATTAACCAAAAGAAACTCATCAGTTTGGACTGAGACCCAAACCAATCCTCACTGAGGCTAACACGTGAAATAAATAACCCTCACCATAGTTCACCTCCAAGAGGAAAAGAAGTGTCATGAAACTCTGACTGAAAGGCATTAAAAGGCACCTTTTAAAAACGTGGTTCAGTGGATTGGACTGGGTTTAATAGACCTGAGATTGGCCTTTGTTTCTCGTTTCATCTTTTGTCTCTGGTTTATTTAGACTATAAGCTCTTCAGAGCCTAGACTGTCTCCTACCCTATGCTTGCACAGCACCTAGCAAAACAGGGCCCCAGCTCAACCTCTAGATTCCAGTGTAATATTATAATTACCCACATAAAACTATTCTAACAGGAAGGTGGAAAAGTTAAGCACTCAAAAGTTAGGAAATATCATCATTAATGTTGCCTTTGCTAATTTGCCCCTCTTGTAATTATGGACTGTGCCATAATGCATACACACATGATCACATGCTTTTTTCCCTTCCCACCGGACCCCTGCCTCATTCAGTCCACAAAACATAGGGTGACCAGATGTCCCAATTTTATAGGGACAGTCCCGACTTTTGGGTCTTTTTCTTATATAGGATCCTATAACCCCCACCCCTATCCTGATTTTTCACATTTGCTGTCTGGTTTCCCTAACAATAACCATAATGCCTCTAAGTGGCATTACTGGAATACAAATAATAAAAACAAAACCAACAAATTAGTGATGTGTTGGATTGTAGAAGAAACATTCAATAAAAAAAATATACATTTATAGTTTCAGATTATTTTTATGCACCTTTAAAAATAAAATAATCTGACTGTGCTAAAACACTAATTTATAATGGGAAATGTTGAAGCAATAGAAAAGACTGAAATAGCAGCTATTTTCCCAGTTCCCTTTTTAAAACAGAACAATAAACTTAAAAACAAAAACCTGTAGGAATGTGATTTGAAATGTTCATATTGTTACCATTTATTTTCCTTGGGAAGAAAAGGCTCCTGCACTGTTTTAAATAGCTCAGTCTACAGATCACACAGACTTTGTCCAATTATAAATGATTTTATTAATAGAAAAGTACAATAAAAATTAATGTTTAAGTGGGAAGATTACGAGAGTTTTGGGAAGATAATCTAAGAGCTGTCAAAACTGTCAGGCTATTAAGGAACAAAATATTTCACACCCCTGTGATGCTTATATGTTCATTTTTTTCTGAACCCAGGAGCAATGAGTCACCTTGCCCTTACAAAAGCCCTGTTTATCAATACCTTATATGTTGAATAAGATATATCTTATTTTAGTTTCAGGGAAAATTGGTCAAATGTCTCTTTGCTTTAAAATACGAGAGTATTAATTCGAATAGATATTTTGAGAAAATTATTACGGGGTGAAATTCACCAGCATGCAGCCAGCCAGCACAATGTTATACAGCATACATGTCCCACTTCCACCCCATTATGAGGAATTCAGTGGGGCATAGGCTTTGATTTGCTTCTCTGCACAGGGATAAATTTCATTCTTTCTGAATATTGCACCTGATTCAAAGCTCACTGAAGTTAATGGGAATCTTTCCATTGACTCCAAAGGGTCTGGATTAAGTTTTTTGTGGTAACAGAATTTGACAGTGCTGGAGGCTGAAATCGTCTGTCTATTAACAACTGAGGTGATTGGCTGGGTGAGCTTTGCCACATAGCACCTTACCCATATCCTGGAGGTGGAGATTTAGTGACTAGTTCATCCTCCATGCCACTTCAGCCCTTGTCCTTGCTGTTAGGAGTGCCCTTTAATGTGATGGTAGTTTCTCTGATGTGTCTCTCTTTGTTAGGAACCATCAACTCTCTCCACATAGACCACTGAAACAGCCATCAACTTTTAACATGTAACAACTCTTAGTCACCTAACTTAGCCACATTAGAACTAGTGACCAAGCCCTGAAAGGCTCTGGGTCCCATTACTAACACTCTAAACCCGTGGTTCTCAACTTTTGCTATACTGGGACCCTCTTTTCCATACCAGCTCCCCTTCCCATCTAACAGTATGGAAAGGGATTGTGGCACCTTTCCATTTCCTCCCGGTTTGAGAATCGCTGCTTTACCAGTGAACATAAAGCTCCTTTAATGAAGAGCTACATGCTAATTTCCCCACTCCTCCCATTAGGTGGAATATCTTCTTCTCCTGCCAGAATAAGAGTATTTCAACAGGGCTCTAACACTTTGGTGCTTTTTGAAATCCCTGGTGCTTTTTGAAATCCTGCACACCAGTATCTGAAAGGTTTCAAAGGAACATACATGTAGGTGACCTATAATCTAGGGAGACTCCTAGGTGTTTATAAAGCCTAGGCTACCCAAGTGGAATATACATACTAAGAAGTCAAACAGTGATATGGCTATGATTTTCTGATGCCCATGTCTCTCAGGAGATGTACATTCACATCCCATCAAAGTCAATGGAAGTTGCTCACATACCTCTGGGTTTTTGACTCTGAATGCAAACATCTCAGACATGCAGTCATCATATGAGCACTTACACAATATACTTAGAACATTAACAGGGATAATGGAGGCTGTCTGATGGTACTCAACTAGGCATAGTCTTGGTGGACAGGGAATAATGGAGTGAATACAAGCAAAATTGTCAAAGATGCACCAATATAGCTTATTATATGAAAATCACCCCTATGTAGGGAGTCTATTAAGAGAGGCAAAATGAGCCACTTTACCAAAGAGCAGATGTCCAGTCTTTGGTTAACTTTACAAGTACCACTGAAAAAGTTGAGTGAGATGATCCATGAGACAACATCCTGCTGAGATGGTTACTCAGAAGTGATTGAAAACAATCACTGAAGCACCAATCATTTCACAGGCTGCAATTCTGCTCTTAGAGAAAAATATGGGATGCATACTTTTTTCTTTCGCCTTTTTAGTTTTACATCATCTCTGCCCTGTATAAACAGAAATGGATCTGAGCCAAAAAGTTGTGGAACCGAATCCAGGGGCAAACTTCTCCGAAATTTGGGAGTGTTTGGATCACGGCTTCCTTAATACCATGTTGTAGCCAAATCTTTCTTTGGGATGAACTCAATAGACCTGTGCCAATTTACACCAGTTGAGGATTAGGCCCTCAGATTCAACTGCATATGCATAAAGGCCAGCCGTAAAGTTTAGGTCTGCATCTGAACCCATTTTTTTTTTTAAATCATGGCATTGGCAACCTTTCTGACTTACAAGGTATACCCCAATTTTTAACTAATGGAGGCCAATTTGTTTAAACAGAGCTGTCTTCCTCTGAGGTTGTATTTCACATTTGTGCATTATATTATAATGTTTACTTTAAGTATATTATTCAGCCACTAGATGTCTCTGTGCGCCATAAGGAGTTCTGGACAGGATGTGGTTCACGGTAAAGAAAGGAGACAAAGCTGAGAGTCAAGCTGAGTGGAATCCTCATTGAGTCTTTAGTCTGTAGTTGTTTTCTTTGACAAATGCCTCCTGTTTAAAACAAATTGTAATATTTGAACCTCATATAGCATGATGGAAGGTAAGGGTGTGTAGAAAGATAGAAACTGATCTAAGATCCAGTTGCACTTAACCTATAATGTTATCATTGTACTGAAAAACAGCACATGCAATGGTCATCCCCTCCTACTGTGTGGGAGAGGGTATGAGGGAATGGAAAGGAGAATATAGTGTTCTTTCGGGGCTAGGGCTACCTTTCACCAACTCTATGGGTGGCTCCGATAGCTTCAAAGTTTGTTGGAATTCCCCCCCCCCCACAATATCTCATTCCTTCAGATACTCCTAATCTTACATCCACTAATAAAGTGGTTTTAATATGGATTGAACAGTTATCGATAAATCTACCTACAGTTAAGTGATCCATGGGTTTTTAATCTAATGCATGTATATTCCCACCATTACTGTAATACCTGAACACCTCACAAGCTTTCATACATTTAGCTGCACATCATTCCATTTTGCAGATGGGGAACTGAAGCAGAGAGAGATTAAGTGACTTGCCGAAGATCACACAGGAAGTCTGTGGTGGAGCAGGGAATTGAATCCACTTCTTTAGAGTTCCAGGCTAGTGCCCTAGTCACTG
This sequence comes from Gopherus flavomarginatus, assembly GCF_025201925.1. Classification (NCBI taxonomy): domain Eukaryota; kingdom Metazoa; phylum Chordata; order Testudines; family Testudinidae; genus Gopherus; species Gopherus flavomarginatus. The sequence goes on along the minus strand of NC_066626.1, from coordinate 15,109,639 downwards.
GAACAACCTTCCTGATGGGGAACCAGCTACTTTTCAAAGGGTACTTTGCAGTTCCATTGAGGACCTCAATATTCTTCAAAAACAATTAATTTAGCCTCACAGCACCCTGGTGAGGTGGTTAAGCACAAGTAAATCCTGGTTTTAAGAAGGTCTCAAACACATTCAAAAACTTTCTTAAAACATTCCTTTTGGTTTCAGTATGAACTTCAGATATAAGGTGGAATATGAATTTCTGATAACTCAGACACTGATATTTGGGGTTTAGAAGTCAGGGTTTACTAATATTGTTTACATTTCACAGATGAGGAAACTGGGGCACACAGCTAGGAAGCATTTTGTGCCTGCTTTCCCTTCCTCCAGTCCAGCCAAAAACATTGCTGCCAAAATCATCTTTCGCCTCTTGCTTTAACTAGAGCACACTTCCCTGGCACTACATGCTGCTGTGCATGCATCTTGTCCTTGCTTTCAAACCCTACATCATACAGCCTGGACACCAGCCTCCATACATCTTTTTTATCTGCTCACACAAACAACTCTGTTCCTTCTTCCACACTGCCCTTGATGCTTGGATGTGTCTGGAAGTTGATTGCTTAAAGAGTAAACACACTGGCTTTTTTAGGTGATGCTGCAGAAGCTGAGCTTCTGCAGTGACTTCAGTGAGTGGAGGGTGTAGGTTTGACAAAGAAATATTTGAACCACTGAGATGTACGCATGCTTACATGGGGCAAACATGGGGCCATGGATCTGTTACCTGCATCCTATTTTGCCCTGCTCCCTTCATTGTGTATATTATATCCGCTCTTGCTTATCATGTCCAGAATGCAAGTGTTCTGGGACAGAGATCTGTCTCCATTGGGTTTTCAGTGGCACCCAAAGCACATGTAGGAGTGTGTGTCACTTGATAGGATGGGCTAATGGGTAAGGACCTATTTCACAAAAGAAGTGAAGAATTATTTAAGGCTCAGAAAGACAGGTTGCCAGGACAGACGATGGCATTACATAAACTGAAACCCTCCCATATTCCTTAGTCATTTGTTTTGTACAAACCAACTAGTTTGCTGTCTTAAGACCAATAATACAGTGATGTTAGACATGAGGCACATTAACAACAACTGGCTAAGCATCACATCATTTCATCTTCCAATGCAAAGTCCCTCAGTGGGGAGCACAGGATCGTCTCCTCCCATGTGAATCATGTTGACATTATTTAAAAAGTTCATGGAAGCAAAAGAAAAGGTAAGGCCTGCCATTGTACGTGGAACGATGTTGTAACTAACAAGGAATGTTTCTGGATATCTGCCATGCACAGCAAGGAACTTGCAACTCATGGCAATAAGGAATAATATCAGGTCAACCGTAATATCAGGTCAATATTAGCAACCGTAGCTCTGTGTTCATCAGGGAAGTCATTCCCTTGTGAACCCACATGTAGGTTGGGCCGTAAATGCTGGAGTGCAGACAGTGTATATCCTTGTAATCATCTCTATGACATGTGATGCTAGGGCATTGAGTGGAACCAGACTTCGTTTGCTCACTCCCAAAAAAAGAAACAAAAAATCCCCTGAAACACATTCTTGTAAATATTTGCTTAAGAGAGATCTTTTCTGATAACAGAACTGGGCGCCTTTTCAGGTAAAGGTGAGGATTAGGGTTGTCTGGGTGGACTAGAAGGGATTGGCAAAATATGAGGCTGTTACCATGGGAAGCTGGAATCTTGCTCTACTGGTGTGTTGGGTTGCCACTTTGGAATCTTTTAATTGCACTGAAGTCCCATATCTTTGAAAACACGATGGAACTAATAATTTTAAATGAAAACGAGGGAGAGAACAGGGAATCTCTCACTGCACCAAGACACGATGGGTAACCCAAAAAGAAATACATCCTTCTCATTTGTAATTAACTCTTTGTGGAACAAGAAAAAAACCCCCAAATCCTGGACTAAAGGCTTGGAGTGCCCCTTAACAAATATTGTATGACACTTGGTGTGGGTTGTGAATGTGTCACATTCAGAGTGCACTCCCTCCACACTACTCTCCTGTCATTACAATTGCTTGTTGTGTCAATGACTTAAACAAGATTGCAAGCACTGCAGGGTGGACAGCATTTTCCTCTGTTTGTACAACACTCAGCACAACTGGGCCCCCAGGCCAGATCTTTGGGGGGCTCTTCCACTACTAGTAAGAATTGAAGTTGTTCTGAAGATATTCGTTCATGGCACAGATCCAGTGTCAAGCTCCCTTGTTTAATGACCTTTCAAATACCATATAAAAATGGACTTCTTTGAAAACACCTTGACTGTCACTCGTCCACTAATCTGTCTCCTTTTTGTGAGTGATACACTCAAAGGCGGAAACTAACAGTTCACGTTTTCTCAGCTCCACTTGTCCTACCGGCTGGAGTTGACGATTTTGACTTAGAATAATGCCACTGGCTAAATGTAACAATGTGGCTTTCATGTTCCCAGTTTCTGAATGCAAAGAGCGGTCAGAGGTGCCATGCTCCAGTTCGTTTAGAATCCACCCTTAATTACTGTATAAACACAATGAACAGAGCTGTGGAGTTGTTTCCATGGATTCAGGTATCAGCTTGTTTCAAGCGGAATGGCTTGTTTTCTCATTCCTGAAGGAACATCTTAACTGAAAAGCCTACACTTTTTAAATCAGATATGCCTGGTTTACATACACTTTTGCTTAAGGTTATGATAGTCTACTGAAATAGTCCATCCCCTACTGGGGAAGCAGTTATAGTGATATACTTAATTGATCAGTATAGCTGACTCCTGTATAAGCTAGAACACTATCAACGTATTTATATTGATATAATTGATCCATATTAGAGGGTTGTACAACTGCTTTAACTATACCATTATAATTAAAGTTGTACAGCTTTTGCATATAGACAAGCCCTTACTTTATAACATAGTGCAAAATAAACCTATTGGGCCAGAAGTCTCATCTGATATTTGTCACAGCATCTGAACTGACATCAATGGAGTTTCAAAGATTTAAACCAGCTCAGGATCTGGCCCAGTAACTCAGGGTGTGTAGCTTCAATATTGCAAAAATAAATATTCAAAGGTCATGAAACTGGACCAATACCATAAAAGATTTTCCACTAAAACTCATCTGGGTTTTAAAATCAATTCACCATGGTTATGTTAAAGCCCTTTTTGAGTTAACTATTCTAGAAACAAGTTTACTGTCAGCAGTATAGCTAATCAGAAAATATTCCTCCCTCCCCCAAAGAAAATTTCTGAAAAAACATTTTCATTTTTCTCTAAATTTTCTGCAGAAAATTTTGTTTCTTTTAAGGAACCTTTTGGACAAAACTAAAATATTTTAATTCAAAACAACACTTTGGTGCATAATGGGAATTACATTTTACATTCCTTATGCTCCCTCCAATTGTCCTCCACAGGCTGGACTCTCTGGCTGAACTCTGACTTCCATGATATACCACTGCCAAGGAGTCCTATGACTCACCACCTCCCCTCACCCACAGGAGAGAACATGGTGCATCATGGAAGATGTAGTCTGCACAGAAAGTCCAGCCAATGGAGGAGAATGGGCACACAGGACTACAACTTCCATGAGGCAAGGCAATGCCATGCCATTTTGTATAGAAATATGGAGGGTTTCAGTATTTTGACAAAATATCAAAATTTTCTGAGAAAGAAAAATTGATTAATCAAAGACCCAATTTTCCATAAAAAACAGTTTTGACAAAAATATTTGACCAACCCTAGTCAGAATTTTGCCATGTCCATCAGTGGGAGTCAGGATTTCATCCTAAATTTTTAAACACTGAAGAATATTCACTGAAGACAGATTTCATGTTTGCAGTTAAAAATATTAACACCATACAAGTAGTTCTAAGATTTACACTTAATCTACCAAGCAATAAAAACTGCACTGTTCTGTGATTGTACAGCTTCTAGTACAATTGTGTCTTACTGCAGGATTATGGCTTATAGGTGCTATGATAAATTAATATTAATTATAATATATGAAGTACATCCCATCATGACTGCTCTAATTTTTAATAGTTTTCTCACACCAAATATCTTGCAAGCCAGGCACAGACTAAGAATTATTCAGAGAAAATATATGGCAAATAATTTAATGTCTTGGTGCGAATACGGATATAAGATGCATGGTAGGGAGGCTCAACTGCCCCGTTATTCCTAAAATAGTCGAATTGTTTCTCTACTGCCTTTCCATAGTTAAGGATACACCAATATCCTATTAGAAAGCTGATGTTGACTCCCCCTTGTATGCTTGAAAAAAAAGGTCTTCATACTTTTCCAATGCTACACTTAAGTGTCATAGGAAACTAAAATTTGTTATAAAATGTTTAGCTAAATTAAGTAGATATATGTGGACAGACATTTTTTCTCTGTTTATATTATTTCCCAGCTGCACATACAGCAGGACGTCAGCAATTCTCTTTAATGACTAGGAAACCCATAGCAAAATGACTAAATATGCTACCATTAGGTGCTACTATATCACATCTCAAGAACCTTAACTCTGACCTGTGTCTATTTCAACGTATTTTTGTTTTCTTTATTTCTAAATATATCCTTTTATGGGCTACTGTTGGTGAGAAATATCAATTAATAATTATTAATCAACAGTAAATTTTGTTTGCTAAAACTACTTACAGTTGCTATTTCTTGATGAAAGTGCTGAATTAACATGCACGCAGACACACACACACACACACACACACACACACACACACACACACACACACACACACACACACCCCACCTCTGCTGTGTGACAGAAAGTGAGAATGAAAAGAGGATGTCATGCATTTAGCAAGCTAGCCCCATGTGTGTCCGGGAGCTCTTGAAGAAGCTGAGAGTGGAAGTGAAGGATATATGTAATGAATAATGGTATATCCTACTCTAGACTAAGAAATTGTCATGTTTGAAAACATTGCTGAAACATGGTTCTACTATTGCTCCCATGGAACCAGATCATAGGTCTGGTAGGGGTTGCTCTGTCCCCAATAGTAGGAGAAAACAGTTTCGGACTGGTTTCAGTGCTCTATATCCGTTGTGCTTTAGTTGAGGTTCCTACTGGCAAACTGGAGGCTAAAATGATTTTGGGCTCCACCTCATACACTCATTGATCTGGTAATTTTACAAGCCATAATTAAACATCTTCTGACAAACATTTCACTAGTTTGTCTGTTTAATTATTTGCTAGCATGGACAGGACAAAGAAGTGATCCATCACTTATGCACAGCTGCTCAGAAATACAAGAGTGACTTTACAAATTTGAGACAGCAGCTTTCTGAGTGCTGAACGACGACATGGTACCTGTGCTTTAAAAAGTAGTAGCTGTTGCAAGCCAGCCGAGCTCAGCTTCTCTTTCCTCCCCTGCATGTGTGTATATATGCACACACACACCAGCTATTAGTAGATTACCACAGTGAGTAGAATTGCCATTCTAACCACAGGAATTGGAAATTAGAGCATTGCCCTGCAGTGGGAGTTGCTGGGCATAAGTGGGCAGGAAAGGCCTAAACATGAGTCCTTGTGGCATTAAGCTTGTCCTCATGGCACAGAAATGAAAGCTGTGTTTCATGCTGGAAGAGAAGAGCTTGGAAAACCCCACCTCTTGAGCAGCTTGTGAATGTGCATCATCGATTTTCATTGGATACTGCTCCATTATTTGTACGGGGCTCCAGAAGTGTGTCTATCCCTGACAGATTTTACAGTGTATCAAACTACTGAACCTTCAGCTTCTACACTGGTTTTTCCTTCTGAATGTAGGTCACAGACAGTCCATGAAAGGACTTAAGCAAGTGCTTAGCTTCAAGCACATAAGTAGTTCCATGAACTTCAATGGCATGTGCTTAGCTGGACCTTGATAGAGTAAAAAATAACAATAAAAATCAGTAACAATATAATTGATGAGTTTTTCCAAGCCAGTTCAGAGAGACGTGTTCATCTGGATTTGACTGTGAGGCTGCCGCAGCACTATGAAGAAGATGTGGGTCTGGGAGCAGGGTGTGTGCGCATGTGTGAATGGGAGGTGGTGATAGGGAAGGGGAGGGCTCTACTCACTGCTAGACATTGCCTCCTCCTGGTGGTTCTGGGGATTCTAGGCCAACACCCCTTCCTGCAACTGCACTCCATCACTCAGTCTGCAGTCCCTTCACGCTCCAGGAGCTGCTGCTTCATCTTCATGACTCAGCCCTGCCGCCTGGTCACTCAGCAATTTCCATTTCTGGGGTGCTCTTTCAAGGTCTCCACAAGCAGCATCATGCAGTCCTCACACCCGCTGCCCTGACTATGTCACTTCCAGAGTGACTCCTGCAGTCTTCATATCCACTGCCTTTAGCAACAGCACTCTGCAGTGGTTGCTAGGGGATCCCAGGCCCACCCTCTACTCTGGGTTCCAGTCCAGGGCCCTGTAATGAACGGTTAAGGTCTGCATTTACCCCATCCTTACTGTGCTCACCCCATGACTCTTTCTTATCAGACTTCTTCTCTCTTTCCTCAGGGAGAGGGCACTGCAGGCTTCCTCCATGCAGCTTCCCTGCACTAGTTCCAGCCTCCTGGCTTTATAGAAGCTGCACCTGTTCCCTCACAGGTGAGCTTCCTTCTAATTAGCCCCCTCCAAACAGCCTATATCCCTCCCCCATCTGCAGCTTAATTGGCTGGTTGGGCCCACTTGACCTAATTCAGCCCTTTCAGGGCCCGTGTGGGGATTAGACCCCATCACAGGGACAAAGACAGGTGCATTGTCATTTCTCCAACAAGCAGGTGCAGGCTAAACAGCTTCCACTGGCAAGAATAACCAGGGCACAGCATGACAGAATGCCTCACGGGATTAATGCTCCTTTTACCTCTAGATTACTAATCTGAATCCCACCTAGGGTGGCCGTGATCTAAAGCTTTAACATGTGAGGGCTCCTGAGCAGCCTGTGTAGAGGAACAAACACTCTCAGACTAGATGCCGAAAATGGAAGAGTTATAGAGTCTGATGTAACCACTAGCAAAGCAAAGCAATGCTTATTACTACTGATTTAGCCTTACACCAACGTGCAAAATCCAAAACATATTATATGGAAATTTAAAACTAAATCTCAACTGATAAAATGTTACAATACTTACAAATAAAGATTAAGAAAGATGTACATCATTAAACTGTGCACGCTCCCCGTGCCATGTGCCTGAAAACAGTGCAACCCCTCAAATCACGGCTCCATCGTCAGTTCCTACCTAGTGTTTTATTTTCTCCAATGTCATAGAAAAAATGCATCCAGGATAAAATACACAGAAAGCCATTTTGATCTCACATGGCAATAAAGACAACAATGTACTGAATAATGGAGTAGGTCTTCCACCTGCCCTAAGCCACATGGACAGAGGCAGTTACATTTCTCAGTGCCCTCTGTGGCCACCTGCATGCATTGAAACCACAGAGCTGTAAAGGTCCTTCTTAGAGTGCTGTGACACAAATTATCTAAATATCTGGTATATCGTACCCACTAGTCCGCCTAGGTCATCATCTGTAGGACAGAGTTGGGTTATGGTGGTGGGGAATTTTACCCTTCTGCATTTTTTCTGATAAATAGAAGCCTTCAGTTTCCAGAGTTGTCCATCTGGAACCTTGCACCTGCATAAAAAGAAATAGTCTTGGCTTTTTTTTAATTCATGATCTCTCAGCATAGAGATTGTAACCAAAGAAGTGTCAAGGGGTCATGAGCACTCTGCCCTTTCCATAATGCTAACTAGTATGAAGAGGGTAGAAAACAGGAGCTCAAGAGACCCGATTTCAGTGCTTAGCTCTTACACAGATTTAGAGTGTGCCCTTGGGCAAGTTCCTTAATTTACCCCATGCCTCGTTTCCTCACCTGCAAAAAATGGGGATAAGGCTTCCAGAGCTCACAGGGATGATGGAAGACGTCCATTAATGCATTAATAAGGGTGATTCAAGTACCTAATATAGAATGCGAGAGCAGTCCTAGCTAGACGAAAGAGAGGGGTTCAATATGGAAGAGGGACCCTGGTATACAAAATGGTTGAGAGTCATTGGTGTAGAGGAAGCCAAACAGTGAGGCAATGTCACTGTCTGCTGAGAGAAACTGGTGTAGCAACTCTGATATTAAGGGAACTATCCCAATTTACACCAGATGGCAATTTGGTCCCCAATTATGCATCGGGATGGAAGAAGAGAGAAAAGGAGTGGTCTTTAAGAGGGTAAAACAAGTGTTACTTGCTGTCTGAGGCAGCAACTTTTTAATAGGGGGAGGCAGAGCAGTTATCACGGGCTCACGGGACAGGTGATTGCACGCACTGTAAACGAAAAGGGAGAGTGCCGTGGATGAGGAAGAGAAAAGACATTAATTTACTCTGAGACTAGCAGAGACCCACCCATGAAGTATCGAGTTGGTGTAGTTCTGAAGGGATTAATTTGCCCTCACCCTTTGGGAATTCTCTGCGCTGTTTTTGTAATTGTCACTCAAAGGTGTGGCAGTGAAGGGGTCACATGAAAGGTGAGTGAGCTATTAACTGCTCCACTTCCCCCAGGATGGAGCAACACAGAGCAGTCAAACCAGGTGAATAACAAAAATGATCTATAGATTTCTCTGCAGCTGTATGAATCCATATAATTCCTTTCAGTCAGCCTCTACTTTCCTGCTTTGGGCTGCTTCTGTATCTCCCTAGCCGTGGTAAGCAGTATTTTGGATTTTCTCTTTAAGGTTTAGATGCTAATACCCATGCTGAGTAGGGTGTTGCTCCATTGAGTTCTATGGAATAATTCTGGAGTAAGGGTGGAAAATTCTAGTTCCAAGTGATTGGGTAATAACATTTTATTAAGTTAGAGGAGACAAAATTTTCAGTTTTTTTCTCTCTCTTTCCATGCAGGACCTGAAGAGGAGCAAGGAGCCTCAAAAGAGCCAAGCATCCTCTTCAGAAAAAACAGTGGATCCCCAAAAGATCAAACAATATTGGGACAGCATTTTCCATTTGCAACTTCCCTGCTAATTCTCAACTGAGTGCACAGTCTGTGACCATCACATAGTTACAAAAAATAAATCTTCATTTCATTTCATTGGCTCAACTTTCTCCCCGATGCTCAGCTGAAAAACAAACCTTAACAGAAATAATTTCTGGACAAAAAATGAATTGTAAAGTGGAAACCATTTCTTTGCTTCATTAAACTTCCTCTCTACCGGATGGGCCCAGTCACCTGTTGATAGCATTCTGGACTGCACTAAAATCTCCTGTTTGACATTTCCCTGCCTTGTTTTCCCACTCACTGAGCCAGCAGAGACTGGGAATGCAGATTAGACAGCATTCTCAGCACCTGGAGGAGAAGGGAGCGGCTCACATCACTCAGCTGTTGATCCCTTTGCTTGATTACAGAGCATTGCTGACAGGCTCTGCAGGCAGCTCTGACCTATTCTCTTTAGCTGGAAGCAAGGACTGTGACATGGGCTGGAGGGAATGAATGCAGTATCCTCTGAGAGCAGGGGCTTCCTCTGTTATTTTTAAAACCCATAAAAATACACATGTTCATTCAAAAATAAAACTATTCCATTAAAGTGTAAGCACAAGTGCATTAGGGTGGGACTTTTATCACCAGAGATTCTGTTTGGAAATAACTTGCACTCCCTTCATTTTTTCCTACTCAGATTTATAGGCCAGTGTTCTCCAGCTTTTCCATTAGAGAGAGTCCCATGCATCAGAACTAGACAACGATAAGCAGCCTGAACTCCATCCTCGCCTATGCAGGCCCTGCATTCTGCGGCAGAAGTTTTACTACAGGTGATGATAGAGGCATAGAGGAACAGCCGTTGATATTCAGATTCCAAGTCATGTGAGGTGCATTAGCTCTTAGAAAAAACATCTTTGGATAGGAATCCTTGAGGGAGAATATGCCATCATGTGATGTCTGGTTATTTTCTATTTTATAGAGTTATCTTTTTGATAATTGCCCCTTTTGGCTGAAGTCACTGCGAAGTTTTTTAGAGTCTGGACCAGGCTCTTTAGAGGAGAGAGAGAATTATTTTTTTGAAAGGGCACTACAAATTACTTAATATGGACTAGACACTTTATATGGTATTCAGTGAATAAACTCCCATCAGGAAGCAGTGCGCAACAGCTAACTAGTTTCAAAGCACAGGCTGGAAATGCAACTGACGTGACCTTACTTTATTCAGGCTGTTGCTTTAGATATGATACTTTTGGTACCTTTAAGCCAGCCTTCATCCTCTACTGTTGATGTTACTTTGCACACTGCTAAATGATTGATCAAGGGGTCACACACTGAATCTTCGTATCTCAGGAAGGCAATAATTCTTGCTCAGAAAACGCATGTAACAGTTAGTAACGACCATGTGCTATTAGCTGCTTTAAGGTTTTTAAACTAAATTGAAACTATATTTAAACTAAAGGTTTACACTAACCCAAATTAATGCTTCTTCAATTCTGAATGAAAGTGTCCACACAGGGGTCTAACTAACTCACTTTAAATTCATGCCTTTAGTTAATTTGGATTAATTTTTCTGACTGTCCCAGTGTAAACAAGCCCCTAAAGAGGAAGTCAATATACAACAGACATGTTTGAGACACAATCCTTAGCTCCTTTCATTTCTTGTGAGTGACTACAGGAAGAATAAAGGAAAACACCAGCACAAATGGAGAGTCAGACTTTTCCATGCATCAGCGGCACTAAATATGTTCAAATAAAATGGGTGGAACTGAAGACACGCATGGGCAAGACTGAAAGAAACCAATGCCTGTGCCAGAATCCTTTACACTGTTGACTTTTTTATTCCAGACTGCTTCATTGTGATATGAAAGCTATGCCATCATTCTGGAAAAGGCAGTAACACCTTGGACACCATGCCAGTCACACAGCTATGCACCTGATTTGTTTTTTGGTGTATTTTCTCACTACTTGGGCTTTTCATAACCAGGTATCTGACCATTTATACTTTATTTTGGATTTCCTCCCTCATATTCCTCCTTCCTTCTCTTGCATGGAGTGTTTCCCCTCCCACCTCCCTTCTCTCCCCTCTCCCACCTCCCCCCTGCTTCTACTGAAATTTTGGAGCAGTGGTGGCTGCTCTGTAATTAGAATAGAAGCTAGCATCCTATTTTAAGTCTGATTTTTAACCCTTCCCTAACTTCCCCCAAAAGACAGCCATCATATGCCACAAATCATCCCATGATCTTTCCAATCTTCTACTGTCTTTTAATAGTTTCGATCTTGAAAAGCCAATAGCTTATATTATTTTTTTGAAAAATATAATGCATTTATGTTGCAATAGTACCCCAAATACATTAGATTTTGTACAGACATAATAAGAAGGGCCAGTCAGTCAGATGGTATAAATCAGCATAACTCCACTGACTAAACTGATTTACACCAGCTGTTTATATACACTAGGAAGATGTGGAAAGACCCTTGTCCTGAGAAAACACATTCTAAAAAAGACAAAACAGATGAAGTGTGTTGCAAAAGGCTACGACCATGATGTAGTCACTGTGGACAGGACATTGGACCAGCAGTTAGGAAGCCTGGATTCTATTCTCAGCTCTGCCACTGACCAACTGTGACCTTGAGCAAATCACTTCCCCTCTCTCTGCCTCTGTTTCCCCTTCCACCATTCATCTGGTGGGAAAGCCAGGGTAAATGCACTTCTGTAACAGATATAATAATACAGTCAAAGTGATCAAGCCGATAAGTGGAACACATCCTGCTCGTGTGACCCACACCATTCAGTGTGATGCTCTATTCCCCTCTAGAGGAGGCTAAGCCATATACAGAGGTTTATGAGCCTGCTACAGCCTTGGTTAATGGAGCAGCAGAGGCTCTTGCTTTAGATCTAAAACCTCAGCTGAATCCTGGACAAATAAAGGAGAAACAAGATGCTGAGTTCTTCTCGAGGCACACTCTCTCCCCAAGCACCATAATTTGTCTATGATTTAGGGCTTGTCTACATGGAGAAGTTGCTGTGAAATAAGCTAGGGTGTGAATTTAAAGTGCAATTGTTATCCTGGACTAAATCCCTCATATGGATATTCTTATTCCATACTAAGGAATGGTGGTTTAGGTTAATGCCCGTTAAAGCTGACCTAAGCTGCACTGCACAAAGGTACTCTTAGCATGGAATAAGAATGTCCAGACAAGCCTTTACCTCTCGTCTACATTTGGGGTTTTTAGCCATCTGTGCGTCCAGGTCAGTGGAAATGCCTAGTGTAGATTTGCTACACTGGTTTTAATTGACTTGCTCCAGTGTATCTTGCCCTGCTTTGAAGCCTACTGTGTTTCACTAGTTCTATAGCTGCCTTGTACAGAAGAGAAAGCTGCTCTTGGGCTTACTCCTGAGCCAGTCATTCTTTGGGTAGATATTGCTTACTTCTAGGAAATCTCAGGCACTAGCTTGGAATTTATTTATTTTGAGGTAAATAATAACTAAAGTGAGACTTAGCCAAGGATGCGAATCCCATGCCACACCATTAACAGTACAATTAATCTCAGTAGTGTTAAAATAATCAATTCAAACTGGAACTCGGCCAGCCAGTCACTTCCAAGAACTCTCTTCCATCCCTTCATCACCTTGGAAGCAAACCCTTAGCTTTGTCAAACAGGTGTCCTCTGCAGTGGGCCTAGAAGGCAGACAAATTTAAAATATTTCAGATCGGGGAAGAGGGTGGGAGCAAGTTCTGGAGCCCTGGAGCCCTTTCAGGAGCTGTCCCCTCTCTTTTGTAACTAGAGAATACAGCTCGAGTGCCTTGGCTGACTGCAGCTTTGGCAGTGTGGCATGGTGGGGAGAGGAGATCCTGCAGGTAGTCTGCTTCTGGGCCATTTAGTACCCTAGAGGTCATTGAGCTGATAGGACACACACACCAGGCCACAGTTTTCACCTCTCTAACCTAGACCTGGTCACTACACAAAACTGAGGCAGGGGAGGCTCTGTTTAACCAGCAGTGACTCATGAAGAACTGGTTAGTGGTAGATAAGTGGCGCCATGGAGAAGGAAGTCGGGCAGCATTTCTACAGAGAGGTCTTAAAATGCTCCAGGCTTCTCCTGTGCCATCCAAGTTACGTATAACTCCAATCTTCATCCCACTGATAAGATCAGGCATTGCTGCATGGCAGGTTGTGTAGCAAGACATCAGAAAACCTGGATTAGAGCTGTTGGCGTGTTTGCAAACATGAGCCTGATGAGTAATCACTGTTTCTCCTTAAAAAAAAAAAAAAAAAAAAAAAAAAAAAAAGCTATCTGCACTCTCTGGAAGATGAGAATTAACATTGTCTGCTATTACTTTAAAATAATACCAAGCATTAGTGTGGGCTGTAGCAGGAATGTACTGCAAAATGACAGGTCTCAACGTTAATCCACCTCCTTTCCTGATAGGGTATCTTAACCCTGAGCCCGTTTAACGTATCCTAATACCCATCGGTCTAAATCCAGAGCTGGTGGTCCATGGAGCAACAGCATCTGGACCTGTAGGAGGTGCAAAAATTGGCTTTAGAGCTCTGGAGCAGCAGCAGGTGTAATAGCAAGGATTAAAATAAGGCGGGGGGCAGGAGGGAGCATGAGGAGAGCTAAAAGCAGAGGGAGATTGTCTCCCAGATTCACCCTCACTTGGATACACAGTGCTTCCCACAGCTACCCCGCCTCTTCAGGGTTCACTGAGAGCCCTCCCTCCGGAATCCACTTTTAACCACTGCCTAAGGGTATGTCTGCACTGCATTGTGAATCTGGGACCTGACTCAGGTTTGAGTCCAAATCCCCCTGCCATCCATACACAAATCTGTTTCACTCAGGTCAGCAAGCACTCAAGACACAATTCCTGGGACCCACCCTAACATATAACATAAGAAGGGCCATATTGGATCGGATCAAAGGTCTGTCTAGCCCTGTATCCTGTCTTCCAACAGTGGCCAATGCCAGGTGCCCCAGAAGGAATTAACAGACCATGTAATCATCAAGTGATCCATTCCATTTTGCCCATTCCCAGCTTCTGACGAACAGAGGTGTGACACACTATCCCTGCCCGTCCTGGCTAAAAGCTGTTGATGAACCTATCCTCAATGAATTTATCTATTTCTTTTTTGAACCTTGTTATAGTCTTGGCCTTCACAACATCCTCTGGCAAAGAGTTCCACAGGTTGGCTGTGCAGTGTGTGAAGATATACATCCTTTTTTTGTTTTTAACCTGCTGCCGATTAATTTCATTTGGTGACCCCTAGTTCTTGTGTTATGTATGAGAAGGAGTAAATAACACTTCCTTATTTATTTTCTCCACATCAGTCATGATTTAATAGACCTCTATCATATCCCACCTTAGTTGTCTCTTTTCCAAGCTGAAAAGTCCCAATTTTATTAATCTCTCCTCATACGGAACTTGTTCCATACCCCTAATAATTTTTATGTCGTTTTCAGAACCTTTTCCAATTCTAATATATCTTTTTTGAGATGGGGTGACGACATCTGCACGCGGTATTCAAGATATGGGCATACTACGGATTTATATAGAGGTAATATGATATTTTCTCTCATTATCTAACCCTTTCTTAATGATTCCCAACATTCTGTTCACTTTTTGGACTGCCGCTGCACACTGAGTGGATGTTTTCAGACACCAAAATCTCTCTCTTGAGGGGTAAGGGTAACAGCTAATTTAGACTCCATCATTTTATATGTATAGTTGGGATTATGTTTTCCAATGTGCATTACTTTGCATTTATCAACATTGAATTTCATCTGCCATTTTTTTTTGCCCAATCACCCAGTTTTGTGAGATCCCTTTGTAACTCTTCACAGTCTGCTTTGGACTTAACTATCTTGAGTAGTTTTGTATCATCTGCAAATTTTTCCACCTCACTGTTTACCCCTTTTCCCAGATAATTTATGAATACGTTGAATAGGATTGGTCCCAGTCCAGACCCCTGGGGGACAACATTATTTATCTCTCTCCATTCTGAAAACTGACCATTTATTCCTACCCTTTGTTTCCTATTTTTTAACCAGTGACCAGTCTATGACAGGACCTTCCCTCTTAACCCATGACAGCTTCCTTTGCTTAACAGCCTTTGGTGAGGGACATTGTCAAAGGCTTTCTGAAAATCTAAGTATACTATACCCACTGGATCCTCCTTGTCCACATGCTTGTTGACCCCCTCAAAGAATCCTAGTAGATTGGTGAGGCATGATTTCCCTTTACAAAACCCATATTGACTTTTCCCCAACAAATCATGTTCATCTCCATGTCTGATAATTCTGTTCTTTACTATAGTTTCCACCAGTTTGCCTGGCACTAAAGTCAGGCTTATTGGCCTGTAATTGCTGGAATCACCTCTGTAGCCTCTTTTAAAAATTGGTGTCACATTAGCTATCCTCCAGTCATCTGGATAGCTACCTAGGGGCAAGAGGGGGCTTAGCCAGAGTCCTGCTGAGTCTCATATCCAAGCCCTATCATTTAGCTGTGTGGATACAACTCAAGGCACAGACCCACGTCAGAAGGGCTGCGTAATACAGTATGGATATGTTTGCACAGTTGTGAAACAAACCCAGTTTACAATGCAGCTTGGACAATCAAGTGTGGGTCCCCCAGGCCTGGGATTATAATGTAATGTAGACATACCCTAAGGGTAATTCCATTAGGGAGATGGGTCTGGTGGAAAGGCCTGGGAGGGAGTGGCTTTGAGGAAAGGGCCCATGGATAGGGTGGTTGAGTGCCACTTCACCTCCCGCAAAGTATGTTAAGGGAAAGAGCTCAGCTCATTAGCTCCAAGCTAGACATGAACAACCACATTGCCAACTGCAAGCCCGCAAAAATCACGAGTCAAGCCTAGAAAATCATGAGGTTGGCTTAAAAACCATGAAATTAAAGAAAAAAAAATACTCTGTTCTTTTTATTTGCCTTCTGCTTTCTCATCTATTCAGCTGGGCTCTCTTTACATTTTCAAAGTTTTCTCTGCAGCCGTGAGGACTAGTCACACACTTTTAAAATGAAAGCTGAGATTCCCGTTCAGTCTGCAAAGTGCAGCGGATGGGTCATGAAATATTACGAGACTCACAATAAAATCATGAGTATTAGCAACTCGAAAATAAAACTCAGTTTTTTCTGATGATGCAAATGACACCTGCCTCCAGTTCTGTCCACACAGTGTGAGAATTTCTGTGCTGCGCTGGGAGCAGAGACTCGAGTTGACTGCTGTGGCCCTGCCTATCTGCTGTGCTTCTTCACACTCTTATGCATGATGTGCTCCCACTGCTTATTTAAATTTATATAACGCATTCAGGGTGGATTTGCACAACATATAAAACAAAATAATGGTGGCCTTAGTTTACTCAGGATTTTGCTTCCTAAATTACTTCTATGGCTCCCATTACCATAGCATCTGAGCACCTCACAATCTTTTAATATATTTCTTCCTCACAACACTATAGGGAAATACCATTGTGCCCATTTTACAGAAGTGCCTAACTGAGGCACAGAGAGATTAAGTGACTTGCCCTAGGTCACACAGGAATTCTGTTGCTAAGCAGGGACTTGAACGCTGGTCTCCCAAGTCAGTGGCCTAGTCACTGGATGATCCATCCTCTCTAGGAAGGATTCCAACTTAGAAACTGCCTCGAGCACCAAATCTATGCACAGATAAGCCTCTTTCCTATGGGAGCGTCATCAGATTCATAGCACTGTAAAAAATCAACTTTCAAAATGTCCTACTGCTAGACACGCTTCAGCATGCCAAATGCATACACCAAACACCTGTCCCCACCCTCCCATCAGAAGCCAAAGCACAAGAGTGATCTAAAAAGGACTGAACCAGTTGCCAGGGAGTTTTATGTGTCTGAAGGCATGAGTGATAATAAGGCTGAAAGAATATGAACTGCAGGGCAACCTCAAAACATTTATACAGCTCCTTTGCAGTACAGATTCAGGTGGTCAGTAAAAAGTATTGATAAGTGTATCACCTCTGAACAAATTTTGGAGATTACCTAATGCGTGCTATTGCTACAGGCCGATATTGATTTAGTTGGGACATCTGTGGGGGTAACAAACAAGAAATCATTGGAAATTTTTTCACCTGCTTCCTTCCACCAGAATAATTTGCGGTACTCCATCTCCCTTCTGGCCTGGACATGCCCTGAGAAAGCATTTCAGGTGTAGGATTTCACAGGAATTCCACCTGTTCTTACTACAGCTATTCTCTCTGAGACAGACTTTAATTAGACGGGGCCAATAAACTATATGGCAAAGGGACAATTTCACTTTTAATTACATTTTCCAAAGGGTAAGGAATAGCTCCATTAAAGTGAGTACGAAATCCAAGGTGCCATTTCACAAAACACTGCTTAGTGTCGCTTTTAGAGGCAGGCCATTTGCATGGCCCCACGTCGGCAGGTCTAAACACCGAGAAGCACAGATTGTCTTTCCCAATGAACTGCTCCGTTGCTATTTATTTGTTGCAACTACGTGCACAGGGCATTGTTATTCATAACTTAATGCACATGGTCATTTTTGTCTCAGACGGGCTTTTCAATCTAGCAGAGAAAGGTATAAACACAATCCAATGGCTGGGAGTTGATGTTAGACAAATTCAGACAGGAAAAAAGCTGTACATTTTTAACAGTTAGAGTAATTCACCACTGGAACAATTTACCCAGGGTCATGGTGGAGTCTCTTTTGAAAATCCCACCCATTATGCTTAAAGAGGTTTTGCCATCTCCGATTAGAACATCAGATTAGTCAGTACCTTTCATCCTCCATGAAAGAGTTGTGAAACAGGCCCTCAAAAATAATACATTTTGTGGGGGGTCAGAAAATGTACTTAGTTTTTTAACTTTTCAGGTGCACTAGGGTCATATTTTCAAGCTTTTCTCCACAACGATATAAGAACCTGCAGGGCTGGAACCTGGGACTATGCATCACCACTGGAGGCTGAGGTGGGGCTCCCATAGGAGGACCCTGGGAAGCTGGGCTTGGCAGGAAGTACCACCGACAGGATCTGAATGACAGCCCCTTGCAGTCTACTGAATGGCTGGTACCAGTACTTAAACCAGGAAGCCATGATAGGAAGCTGTCTTAGCAACAGTGCAGACTGCCTGCCTGTCCCTGCCCTAAACCCTGTTTGCAATAGACCCTAGACTCCGGCTTCTGACCCTGGTTTATCTTTGGCTCCTCTTCGATTGCTGTCTGTAACCTGTTGCCTGACCTTGATCTCCCGGTAACCTGACCCTGCCTGCCTGACTCTTGGTTTGCACTGTAGCCTCTCTCAGACTCTGACCTCCCAGTACCTCACTCCCGACTCCTGCTCTTACCACTAGATCACACTGCCCTTGTCCCAGTCATGACCTATGGGCACTAGAAACTTACTTTCAAAAGCAGAAATTTTCACAAGATCTCTTGATTCCACCAATTTGGACTTTAAGAAGTGAACCAAATATTGCAAGACTCACGATAAATAGCAAGAGTTGGTCACACTGATTGAGCATAAGACAATCTTCCCAGCTGCATTCCATAGTATCTCATCAGCTTTCTACCTAAGGTACTTTTATGGTACCTATTACCATAGCATTTGAGCGCCTCACAATGTATTTATTCACCCAACACGCTTGTGAGGTAGGGATTTGCTATTATCCCCAATTTACAAATGGGTGACTGAAACACAAAATACCTCTTGGCCAGAGAGGCTAAATTACTGGCCCATGGTCACATGGGCATTCTACAGCAGAGCAGGGGGTTGAACTCAGGTCTATCCAGGCTAGTACCCTAACAACCGGACCATCCTGTTTCTGTGTATGGACCATCACCTGCAAAATCTTAGCACATATATAACGTTGCTCATGTAAGTAATGGGGCTACATACATAAGAAAAGTTATGCACAGCCTTAAGCGTTTTCAGGCTCCAAGGATCTGCAAAATTGGGACCCTTATGGCATGAACCAGGAGTGTTAAGTAATAGTATTATAACAGTCACAAAATTACCCGGTAAATTTGGAAGATTTGTACTACACTCTCAGTTACAGCAACTGAAATCCAGCATAATGCCATTGTCTTTGGTGGAGTTACATTAGTATAAATCCAGAACAACAAAGCAGAATCAATGAGATGCTAGGCGGACCCTTGGGTCTCCTTGCATCAACCTCATTGCTGGATTGGGGCCCAAAATATTAATTTTCATGTTAGAGAAACATGGAAGTTCTTTACGGTAAACTTAAGGGGCCAAAGCTGAATTCACTTATGTGTAACCCGCTTGACTTCAATGGAGTTGCATGCCTGTATGATAAGCAAAGGCAGGATTTGGCCCTTAATTGGGAAACAAAGCTCCCTTTACTTTTTCTACCCCATGAAATCCCCATTATTTCTAGGGGAATGAATGCTCATGTTTCATGTAACTGCACTGACAGATCAGGGGGAAAGATGGAATGACGGGCCTTGATCTCTTGTAGAATCTTAACATCTCTCCTTGGGCTTCTGAGGAGCTGGAAAGCAAGGTCACCATAAACACTTTTGTATCCCAATGCTGTTTAATGAAAACATTCTTGTGTTTACCAGCCTGCTGCTTAACAACGATCCTATTGACATTGTGCTAACTGGAGAGCAAGGAACTCCTGTGTAACAACTCCAGACTCATCAGAATTTCTGGCCAGGGATCTAGTTCAAATTGAGTGTCTTATTTACCCTTAATTCATTCAGACTTTACCCTTTCATATTAAAAGTCTCCCCTTCCAGCTGATGCTCTATATTTTAAAATACATGCTAGTATATTTTTTTTAAGTGTTAACTGTAAGGAGGTGACCACAAAACCCCAATGGAGTTCTTACTAATGGGTGCCACTCAATCTATACCACATACATACGCACAGAACTGTTACGGCCGGGGTCTCAGGATTAAAGGTTAAATCACCTACAAAAATGAAGCAAGTCAGTGTCATTTCTGTACTGAGAGAGTGGAATTCAGGTGGGAGGAAGCTAACTAACTGAGTTGGAATCTAGCCAGATGAGATGGGCAGATAGTGCTGATCTTGATGGCGGGGGGAAGGAGATGGGGGGGGAACTCTTCACAAGTTCTTGTCATGGATCTGACACTCTCTTAGGTACAACCACTGAGAGTCTAATTTTAGCATGTGAGTGTAGTGCCTACACACAGTGCAATAAGGCCAGTATCATGTAAGCCCTCTGAACACAGAGCTCCCATTGACATTAATGGATGTTCCACTCACGGAGGTCTTGAACTGGGTGCTTATGTTTAGCACAGTGCCAAGGAGAAGGATTTTGTTTTGGTGGAGTGCAATTCTGAAAATGACAGCCAACATTCTGTTCACTACTTTGCAAGCTTTATTTTAGAATCACTGGTCACATAACATCCAAATAGAACTGTTTGATTATTTAGAGTTGAAGTCACCAATACCATTGCTATGACTTTTGGCAGTATAGCCTCAGCAGTATCAAATCACCTCAGATTCTCAATTACCCACTACCAATTTGAAATTACAAGACAAAAGACAAGCTTGTTACTGTGTCTGTGCAAGACTTGACCTCGCTAACCTTTTGCTACTTAATCATCAGAGAGTGCTGCAGTGTCTGGACTGTATTCCCAAGAATTGATAGTGCAAAAGACTGAAACAAAAAGCACTTTATGTATTCTTCCTTTCGGCTTCAAATCCTTCTCCTCTTATATCATGAGACAATTAATGTAGCTACGCAGGTTTTCCCAAGCTTTAAGATTTGTAAAAGAGAGGTCAAGCCTTGGGGAGAGAGAGAGAGAGAGAGAAGCTTCCAGATTTTGGAGAAAGAGGCTCATGTGTATCAAATAATTATTTTTTGTGGTTGAGATAAAAGAAATCAGTTCTCAGATTTACTCTGGAGCCCCTTAGTAATTACTGTGTACTGAGAAATAATACACCATTCTAGAGTATCTGTGCTCATAATCTTCCATTGCTCCTCATACCACCTAAGGGAGACCTCCAGCAGCCAGAGTAGACCCCTCCATTTCAAGAACCAATGGGGACCCATTCCCCAACTGATCACCCAGCTCAACACCACAGGAGGACCGTGGTGCAGCTTGCCTGCCATCATTGCTGCCAGCAGAGGCCCCAGGACAACCCATCTACTGCAGCTGCTGTGAAGAACAACCTGCGGCAGTGCTGATCCTGGTGGCTGCTTCCTCTTTCCATCTCATGCTCTCTCTCTTTTCCATATTTGACAGCTCTAGCAGGGGGATCCGCGAGACACAGCAAAGGAGGAGAAAGAGGGGCAGCCTTCTCTCCAGCACACCAGTGGCCCCTTAGTGACTGGGAGCAGGAACTGTGTTCAAAAGACTGCTCAAACTGAGGGAACAGAGGCTGCTACCCAGGTAAAAGTTCTATTTTCAGCTACCCTTGAAGAACTCCAATTACATAGGTGCAAGAGAGAACAGAATTTGACACAGTGAGCTGAAAGTCAGGACTGTCCTGACCAAAACAGAACCACTGACAACTATTTTCTTCCTAGTTTTGCTTGCTGCTAGTCATTTCTGTATCTGGAACAAAGTCAAATGCAGGCTTATCCTGTTGTACAAAGTAAGGTGTGTCACCTCATATAACAAACAAGGAGGTTAACAAGAAAATGCTGTATCTATTATAGCTAAGAACTGATTAATCATTTGGTCCATCCTGTATTAAAAATATAGTTAACTTCCAGCTGCAACATTTATCATGTTAAGCTAAATGCTCTCTTCTTTAAGTTCTCACCACTTAATTATAAAGCCTGCTACCTCTTAGACAACTATTTCCCTCCCTCATCAAAATTTGGAGCTGTGAGAACAATTAGTAATGTACGTAGGCATAATTTTGACCACTGCTTTGTTAATGTTTGGGGATACACAAAAACTGACAAACTTTAAATGGTCACACTTGGTATGTAACTAAACAGGGCCAGATCCTCAGCTGGTGTAAATCAGCATCAGTCTGCTGATTTAAAACTGATTTCTAACCCTGAAACAGACAAGTCTCATTTCAATACGTCAGTGGTATTCAGAAATACCACTTTACTGTTTGCCAGTGGTGAGTTCATTTAAATGCTTTGTTAAGCGGTTTCATTAACAAGTTTAAAGCCTACTATCTGGAGTTACATTAGCAGTTCAGCACTGCAGTTGGAGTATCTGGAGCTATTAGAAGGTATTTATTTTTGTACATGAATACAAATGTGAATGGTTGGTAAGACTTGTGATCTTTTCATGCCCATGTTTCTGCAAAGTTTCATAAGGCTTTAATGGAAGCCACTTCCTGCATTCACAGAAAGTTGATGTGCCTTGTTATTTCCCCTATTGAACTATATAGTCTGGCATCTAGAACGTCAAAGTGATAGCTGCTGAAGATCACCTTTTAACCATTTCCTTTCTGAGGAATTTAATCATTTGTTGAAACAAAGTCACCAGAAAACAGCTGAGAACTTCCACCATCTCTCAGGTTATGTTTTCTGAAGGAGTAGATTTGCATGTTTGTGTAATCATTAGTCAGAGAGGAAAGAAATAAGTTTTGAATGGACTGACTGTATCAGGGCAAGGAAGTATTTCAGATGCATGTTGTAAATTTAACCATTGCATATATAACTCCCCTTGGCATTTTTTCCTCCCACTTCTCTATAGACAAATAATTAAAGAAAAGCCAGTGTCTCTTTCAGAGCCCATTGACCTGCCAAACTGAGTCACCGTTGAATGACTTAAGGCACTCCCTCCTTCCAGAAGTGAAAGGAAATGGCCCAAGGGTGAGAGACTAGAGCAGGGGTTCTCAAACTGAGGGTCAGGAACCCTCAGGGGGTCACGAGGTTATTACATGGGGGGGCGTGAGCTGTCAGCCTCCACCCTAAACCCCACTTTGCCTCCAGCATTTATAATGGTGTTAAATATATCTACACACAAGTGTTATTAATTTATAAGGGGGGGTCATACTCCTGCTTGCTGTGTGAAAGGGGTCACCAGTACAAAAGTTTGAGAACCACTAGACTAGAGACTTATTGAAGTATGGTGCTGATACTCACAAGTACTTGGCCACCTGACAGCCAGGCTTTTTTTAACTATTTATTTCAGTGTTAGCATGATTTTTAGTGGGGTTGTGAGTGAGGAACAGATAGCACTGAGAAAAGCTTGGCATGTTGGATCCAGACACTATGCCTCAGATCCCATACAGCTCAGTACCAACGCTCTTCTGGCTTTGCCTGAAATATTCCCTGCTGTTTTGAGCCTGGTCCACTCCTGAGCAGTGTGTACCAGACAGCATGTGGTTTGTATTTGTTTACACTGAACCCAAAATAACATACCTCACTCCACTGCCAGAGCTCCTTTGGAATGGGGAAAAAGTGGTCTTTACCTAGCTATCTACTAATTGCATATCAGAAGTTTGGAGATCAGCTAATTTAACACCTTCTGAAGACCAGTGAATGGGCCACCAGGCCTTAGGAAGGATTGAGAGGGTATTCTGGGCATGAGGCCTGCTGAAAGGTAGAACAGAATCCAAACTTCCAAGGGATCCTGCCATGGTGTGTTACCAAAACCCATGAATAGGCTTTGCCAGGGCACAGCTCTTCCATCCCTATATAGGATAAGATCAATGCTTTTTGCATGTAGATACATTAGCTCAATGACCCATAAAGACATCCCATGATTTAGCACAGCAGACAGCATTCAGCCAGAGGAGGCTGAGAACAAGACCAGCAGAGGTGCTGCAGGTAAGGACTGAACTGTATTTGGCACAGTTGTCTGTGCAATCTTGCGCAGCACCTGACTTCTGCTTTGCGTGGCTGTATGCAATGCTCTTAGTCTATCCGTTTAATGAGCATTAATCATCACCAAAAAATAAAACAATGAAACCAAGCATTTAGACATGCAAAAAGGGCAGAGCAATAAACAGATGAGAAATTGCTCTTTGCATAAGGTGATTGACTATATTTTGTGAACTAGGGCAACGGGAAGGGATTGTTGTTATGCCACAAGATGTATTCTATGAGAAGTTGCAGGTACATTTCCCCTGGCAGAAAAGAATACCAATTACTCGGAATTTTTGAAGCAGTCCAGCCATTTGTCCACAGGGCAAGAAAATTCCTGTCTGACAGGCTCCCACCTGAAACAACCTTCAAGTTCTTGGCCTCTGAACATCCTCCCTGAAAGAAATGTAAGAAGCAAAAATGAAGTTCTGTTTGATAGCTCCGTTACTAAAATTACATTTTTAAAAACTGCTGTATGATAGTTTAAAAATAAACACTGTTCAATTGAGGGGGTTGTTGGCTTTCACTAGTAGAATCAGAACAGGTTATCATCTGTATTCCAGTAGCACCTCCAATCCTTATCAACGTTTGGTTCCTATCTTGCTAATACCTGTGTGTTCACAGAACAAGAGGCAGTTTCTGCCCCAAAGAGCTTACAAGAGGGTCAGTAATTTTATTCATGGCACTGAAATTGTAACCCTTTGAAGTGCAATTCTCTGAGTTTTCTTGTTCATCATCTCCCTTCATGAACTTACCAATATTTGGAGACTTTTTCAAAAAAAAGTTTCATTTTTTACTTTGCCCCTCTGTAAATTCTTCAAAGGAGTGACCGTAGCAAAAGGTAAAATGAAATGAAAAAGTGGAAAGAAAAGAAATCTGGACAGTGGTTCATTTTATTGCATCCAGCAGAAAAAAATGTGTGTCAGGGTGAGGTGAGGGGGGAGTGGAAGAGAAAGATGAAGACAAAAATTTGAAAATTTAAAGTTTTTCAAAAAGGGACAGAGAGGCTTAACAAATGTTTGTGAAAATGGCTTAAATTAATAGTGTTGCGTAAGTAGCATTTTACAACGTGCAAAATATTAATAGAGTTAGTTGGGAAATGGGGAGAAAAACCTAGAATTTCTTTTCCTTTGTCAACTACATTTTAGGAAGCTCACATATTTCTAACTAAAAGCAGCGAAGAGTCCTGTGGCACCTTATAGACTAACAGACATTTTGGAGCATGAGCTTTCGTGGGTGAATACCCACTTTGTCGAATGCATGTAGTGGAAATCTCCAGGGGCAGGTATATATATGCAAGCAAGAAGCAGGCTAGAGATAATGAGGTTAGTTCAATCAGGGAGGATGAGGTCCTCTTCTAGCAGCTGAGGTCTGAAAACCAAGGGAGGAGAAACTGGTTTTGTAGTTGGCAAGCCATTTACAGTCTTTGTTTAATCCTGAGCTGATGGTGTCAAATTTGCAGATGAACTGAAGTTCAGCAGTTTCTAACTAGCTCTCGTTATTATATACCAGGGTGCCATCAATCAGTGTCTACTGCATATAAACCTGTGCATGCAACAGTGTCTCAGCTACAAGTTCCCAGATGCAGTTGGTTAGGTGACTCCCCTCCTCTAGGATGTTCCCCTCCCCCCGCTCTTCTCCTTCATAAAGATGTTTCATGGCATGTTGCAATGCCTCCACCTCTACTCAACCAAAAAGAAAACTGTATGCATGGGTGAAACAGCCAACCCCCCCCAGGGCTGCAGAAAGTGACCAAAAGCTGCCAAACTCTTGTGGCTGTTGGGTGAACTAAGTGGAATGAGTGTGTTTTTTTCCCCCAGTCCACTTCATCATGAACAGGTGTGACCTAGAAAAAAGCTACCATCCACCACAACTAATATTGTTTGCTGTTTCAGCAGAGGTAAAAGATCTAAGGGGCTAGACCCAAAGCCCATTGAAGGCACTGTTTTCATTGACTTTTATGTACTTTTGATGAGGACCTGTGAGGAAGCTATGCTATCTTCTCAACCCAAGTGCTGGCTTCTTTTGGACAAGGTTGAGGCCAGGTGATATGGAGGATGCTGTAGCCATTTCAGCTTATCTGTTGAGATCAGGTGTCTGTAAGCTACCTCGTTAATTCCTCCTGATTGCTGTGGGGATGGACACAGGTGAAGCTTGGTCCTTCTTATACTTTTCATTGAAGTTTCTCTTGGTCTGTGGGTAAAGCAGAGGCTAACCATTTTATGTGAAAAAAACAGCTGAGCCAGCAAGCAGGCCTCCAGTATTTGAGATAGATGGATGGATAGCAGATTGTGCTGTGGCTGATCATCGTCATGTTTTCAATATTCCCAATGATTTAACTGATAAGTTTCTACTGGTGGAAGATACAGCAGTTATGGGCTTCTGTCCAGAACTAGATGTTTCAATCATGTAAGACTAGCCAGGGGCACATTAATGACAGGTGCTTCAGAATCTATGAATCCCTTCACAAACTAGGCCCAGCCGAATTTTTCTCTATACTCTACTGGGCACCAGTTCTTGCTGATTGATAGATGTCTCTACTTTAGTGCCACTGTGGGGCACAGATGTTCACATCTCTTGCTCTCACACTCACTCATGCCATCAATGGTACCCAGCATCAGCCCCCATGAGGCTGAGTTTTCAACAAGCATAAAGACTTAAACTACCTCTCTCTCCTAAAGGGGATCTTGCCAGGTCAGGTATGAAACATATTGGAAGAACCATGTGGGAAAGGCTGCATCCTCATACTGTGCCTTCAGTGTGGATAGAGGACTTGAGTCTCCAGAGCATTTTCATAAGCCCTACACTGAATTGTCATATTATTTTGTAAACATTAAAATAGCCAAAATGATTTTATAGTTTAGTTAAAATTCAGTTCATGTCTCAGTCTGGACCCTAAGTAGAACACCAAATTAAGACAAGGAGCTTTGAATCTTACGATCATGGGAATAGATGACTCTTGTTCCATTTCCTCTGCTCTTTGCACGAATCAGAAAGAATTCATGCTGTGCTATTTCCTCTTCTTGTCACAACAACTCTCAACAGGGAGTTCTCAGAATTTGAATGCTTAGTCCACGTTTTCATTGGCTGTCCTCTTGACCTAATCCTTTCTGGTGTCACAAGCTGCAAACAGGAGAAGCAGGTGGACGGCCAACGAGTCCTAGTAGAGAACACTGAAAAGGTCTAAACAACACAGTAAGTAATTAGCTTTCAAAAAATATAGGAGTTGTTACAATTCAAAAAACAAAAAAACCCTTCATCCTGCTGGCACAGACTATCAAAATCGAAATGGTGCCAGCAGAATGCATTCCTCTGGCATTAGCTAAAATCAGAACATAGTATAACCCTTAAAATCCATTCATAAAAAAACTAAAAATAAAAATGACGTATACTTGGGACTCATGGTTTGCCACTGGTGGAAGCTGTTCTTTAGCCCACAGAACAGATATAGCACAAAGAGCAGCAGTGCAAACATTGAACATCATCAAGATTACAGTAACACCAATTCCTACCATACCCCACTGGGCAGCCCACAGCTCAACAGTTTACTATTCATCATTTTCTTTCTTTACAGTCCTATAGCCTGTTTTCTGTCCACATGACAGTGCCCTTGTCCCCACAAGTGGAATTCATTTGACTAGAGGATTTCCAGGAGTGGCTGTGTTAAGTGTTTTACAACAATCTACCACTTTCCCTTCATCTACCTTTCAGGCTAGATTTTCAACTGATGTAAATCAACATAATCTCATTGACTCCACTAACATTGATTCACATCATTACAGAATCTAGCCCTTTATTTTATCTAATGCAATCAAGTGCATCTGGCAAATTTTATAATTCTTTATAAACTCAGTTTACTTGTGGCTCATAGTTCTGTTAACTTTTAGATGTTTAGTGATCCTCCCCCCCACACTTTATTTTTCATTTGTTCCATTACTCTAAAAGGAATAGTAGTGTGACTTACTGGATACTTGTCACTCTTCCGTCCAGCTTTTCTTTTGAAGATCCTTTTGGAAAATCCATTTTGCCTTCTCTAGTTTGTTACCTCTCAGTTTTCCATACCTTTGCATTAAAGTATAGGACAATCTTACAATTGAGCAATTTTCTGTCAGGCTGCAATTTATACTTGTGCATAGGGCAAATATGAGGCCTAGGCATCATTCAAGTGCCACTAAAGCCCTCAAAACAATGGGATTTGAGTGGTACATAGCTCTCTCTAGGACCATGACAAAACGGCAAATTTCTTCTCTAAAAATATATCCATACTATCTTCCATCCTTGGGGCTGATGATTATTTTTCATTGAGTTCAATATAGGTAACCCCAATCCAGAAGGTCTATTGTCCTTTCATACCTCTGAAGAAAATTTACAGTTTCCCAGTTTTACCCATTTTTGGTTGTGTCTCTGTGTAAATAATAGTATATTGTCATCAGTTTCAGAATTTTCTATTCATTCAACATGGGCCTGTATTTTAATATCTGTTTCCACGTGCACCCTCACCCTTTCCTCAAAGTATGTAGCTGAAACCTATTCCATAGAGTCAGTTTTTACTTTATTTTTGGTTGTCTGAATTAAATTTTTTTTTTAAATTGTCAGTGGTTCTATCAGTTTATTTGGTAATTCCCCTAACACTACAGCATGAATTTTATGTGGATCCATTGCCATGTGTGGGCTTGATCCAGTATCACTGGGAATCCTTACATTGACTCCCCTGGTGTTGCATCATACTCCAGACGCTGAGAATTTTTCCCAGTATCCTCTTATGTTTCCACAAGCTCGGTTTTAATCCCTGCCTGTAGTGTTGGTGTGATCCAGCTTGCTGTGCCTTTCGGTATAGCTGCATGAATATCATAATGTACTGCAAAAAGATTAAAAATGGTGAAGAGGGCAGAGAAGTAGCATGGTGCCAAATAAGGGATTGAAATTAGTTTGCATTATACCATGTGACACATTTGCATTGGGAACATGGTAAAGGTGCAGGCCTAGATCTAGTCACCACAGGCTTCCAGAGGCTGCAAGGACCTTATTCACCTTTTATGTTTTCTGTGGGGCAACAAACAGAATTGGTTACCTAGGAAGGAGGTGGAATCTCCTTCCTTAGGAAGTTTTAAGGTTAGGCTTGATGAAGCCCTGGCTGGGATGATTTAGTTGGTGTTGGTCCTGCTTTGAACAGTGGGTTGGACTAGATGACCTCCTGAGGTCCCTTCCAACTCTGATGGTCTATGATTCTATGAACTATCTATTTCAATATGTTCCAGCAGTGGTTTGAGGCTTTCTTGCTTTGGTCCCATAGATAGGCACTCTCCCAGCTACTGCACTGACTGTGAACACAGAGCCCGGCAACATGCCATTGCTTACCCAGTAATGGACACCAACTGAAAAAGGAACTCGTTCCTGATCTTATCCAGCCAGCGTATGATATGTTACATTACTCCACATTCACATCCTATTTCCCAACACTGCAAACATCCTCGCTGCATATTCCTTTCTAAGACTCTGGCCGACGTTATCTTCAGCTTATCTTTTCATCATATCAAGAGAACTGCATGTGGGGATTGAGGCACAGAAAGGCCATAATGCTTTAACTGTTCCATTTCCATCTCTGTGGCTTTGGCTTATCATTCAAATGGATATTTTTCTAATGCACTTCCATGCATTTCAAGGAGAAGATTTTCCAAAAGCACAGATGGGGGCTGGTTCCCTAACTGCACATACTGTCTTTGAAGATCTCCCCCAAATTAGTTTTTACAAGGCACATTCAACTGCTACTTGCCAGGCATAATGAGACATGCTCAGGAGAGATACTCCTTCAGCAGATATTCTCATTATTATATGAATGACGGTAGCATATAGGTAGCCTCAGACATGCATCTGGACCCCATTGTGCCAGGTTCTGCACAAAAACAGAACAAAAAGATGGTCTCTTCCCCCCAAGAACTCCTTATCTCTTCCTGCTTATTTTTACAGACAACGGTACAGTGCAATATTTGGATGACTTTGTATGACTGTCTAAAGAGTTCCCTGCTTTGTTAAATACTTCATAAAAGATGGTATCAATTCTATTGATTTCTATGGATAATTTTTTAAAATAAAACAAGCTGAGCCATGCTTGCAGAAGCTATAGGGCTGTTGCTGGGAGGAGTGAGTGATTAGCAATGAAATCGTGCAACTAAAAGGGTGCAGTGACAGAGTGTGGCAAGACCTTGGGAGGTGGTGAACAGGGCATTTGTGAAACATGACTGCAACTCAATGTGCTGGGATGGTGATATAATGACTCTACAACTGGCTAAGAACAATTACTAAAAACGGAGCACATGGACAAATCAAAACTGAGATAAGACAAGACTATACATGGGAAACGGAGGGTGGGATGGTGACAACCTCAGAATATTAATTACACTAACAATGTGATAGTGTGAAAGGCCATGTGTCTTCCAGGGACATTCATTGGTTGCAACTGACTGACTGGCTTGCTTACTTTTCCAATTGCCCTCTCTCAACTGGTCATCTTTGCTGTAAGACTGAAGTTCTTTAAAAACACATCAAAACCAGAGCTGGGTGAAAACTAGCAATGGGCAGATAAATTCAGTTTGTTATCTTCTCCCCAACCCCCATCCATGTTCCCATAAATGGTAACCCTAAAGTGAATTTAGTTTCTATAAGCCAGATCCTCAGTCCATGCTAAAGTCATTTAAATCAGCTTTTGAGGAAAAAAAATCCAACTTTCAGGCATAAAAAAATTGATATTTTTCACACACGTTCCACCAGTTTCACCTAGCTCTCCTCTTATGACTTTGAAGAGTCAGACAGCCAATCATGTACTGAGTCAGAACCACAAGATAATCATGTTGGCAGAGTGAGAGTGTCCATATTTACAATCTATGTGCAGCCTCACCTCATTTGTATGTTCACTTCCCAGCTTCAGCTCCAGGCACCATGATGAGTCTCTGAATTCTACATACAGAATGTTCCAGACTTCAGTGGTTTGGTAAGCAAACACAGTCACCCCACATTTCTGATAGCTTCATGCACTACAAACATGCGTTCCTCTAAGCTGTGGTAGTACATATTACCTGGGAAGTTACTAAGATTCTAGTGCCATCTAAGTATGTTTTACCACATTGGATTACAGCCCATTCTGTATAACAAACTTCTCAGCAGATGATGCTGTTGGTCTGTTCTAATTACAATATATAACTATTAATCTAAGCATATTTAGGGCACCCATCACCACTGATCTTAACAACACACCTGACTCCATCAGCATTCTTAGCCCAGAAATCATTACACAACATACTAATATTTTCTAACCTTCCCACTGGTCAGGTGAAGAGGGGAAACCAGAACTATGGTCAAGCCAAAGCAGGATAACAACATGAATTTATTACATAAAAGGACAGGTTTGAAGTAACAGGGAAATGGATCACTGGGAATAATATCCATACATGTCATTACAAAGTGTTTTTTTTTTATTTTTAAAGAAAAATATTCAGAAACTGTAAAATTTGTAAAGTATTTTGAGATCTAAAGATAAACAGTCAGAGCCTCAACTCTTGCAAATGGTGCAACTATATTGGCTTTCATGGAGCTATGCAAATTTACACCTTCTGAGGATCTAGCCCATATTTACAATGTAAGGTCCCAGACCCAGACCCATACAGAGTCATGCACATGCTTAAAATGTATGTATTATCTTCAATGGGGCTACTCTGATGTGTAAAAGAAAATATTTGCCTACATCATCATAGGATTGGAACCTATATGTTAAATATTATTATTAAATATAGATGTGTTGGGGACATCAAGGTTAACATCACCTTTTTTGTTTTTAAAGTATGGTGGGGTTTTTAGAAACCACAACTAGTCAGAACCTTGGTTTTTGTCATGGGAAGTCATGCCTCACCAATCTATTAGAATTCTTTGAGGGTGTCAACAAGCATGTGGATAAGGGTGATTCAACTGATATAATGCACTTGGATTTTCAGAAAGGCTGTGATAATGTCCAAAATCAAAGGCTCTTAAGGAAACTAAGTAGCCATGGGATAAGAGGGAAGGTTCTCTCACGGATCAATAGGCTAGCTGAAAAATAGGGAACAAAGAGTAGTTATAAATGGTCAGTTTTCAAGAAGGAGAGAGCTATACAGCAAGGGTCCTGCAAGGATCTGTACTGGGACCTGTTTTTTTTCCTAACATATTCATTAATGATTAATTAATTAGTGATCTGGAAAATCGGGTAAACAGTAAAGTGGCAATGTTTTCAGATGATACAAATTACTCAAGATAGTTAAGTCCAAAACAAACTGAGAGGAGTTATGGAGGGATCTCACTAAAGTGGGCGACTGGGCAACAAAATGGCAGTTGAAATTCAATGTTGCCAACTGCACAGTAATGCACATAAAAAAAATAAAATCAACTATACATATAGTGATGGGTTCTAAATTTTGCTGTTTCCACCCAAGAAAAATGTCTTGAAGTCACCAAGTTCTCTGAAAACTTCTGCTCAGTATGCAGAAATAGTCAAAAGGCTAATGTTATGTTTGAAACTATTAAGAAAGGGATAGACAATAAGACAAAGTATCATAATGCCACTATATAAATCCATGATATGCCCACACCTTGTATAATGTGTGCAGTTCTGGTCTCCCCACCACCACCCTTAAAAGGATACAGTGGAACTGGAAAAGGTTCAGAACAGGGCAACACATATAATCAAGGATATGGAATAGCTTCCATATGAGGAAAGACTAAAGAGATTATCACTAGTCAGCTTAGAAAAGAGACAGCTAAGGGGGGCTATGATAGAAGTCTATAAAATCATTAATGGTGTAAAAAAGTGAGTAAAGAAGTGTTATTTACTCTTTCAGATAATACAAAATCCAGGGGTTATCTGATTAAATTAATAGGCTGCAGGTTAAATACAAACAAGAGGAAGTAGTTTTTCACATAATGCACAACCTACCTGTGGAATTCATTCCCATGGGATGCGGTGATGGTGAAAAGTATAAATGGGTTTAAATGGAGAAGGTGATGAAGGATAGGTCCATCAATGGCCATTAGCCAAGATGGTCTAGGACACAACCCCATGCTTGAGGCAACCTTAAACCTTTGATTACCAGAAGCTGGGAGTGGAAGGCCAGGGGTGCATCATTCCACAATTGCCCTGTTCTGTGCACCCCTCTGAAGCTCTGGTATGACCACCTTTGGAGTCGGGATACTGGATAAGATGGTCCATGGTCTGACCCAGTATGGCAGCTTTTATGTTCTACTCTGTGCTTAATGTATCATCCAGTGTGACAGCACTCTAGCAGCACCGTACCTCTCATACTGCATTATTTATTCC
This sequence comes from Gopherus flavomarginatus, assembly GCF_025201925.1. Classification (NCBI taxonomy): domain Eukaryota; kingdom Metazoa; phylum Chordata; order Testudines; family Testudinidae; genus Gopherus; species Gopherus flavomarginatus. The sequence continues at coordinate 15,076,562 of NC_066626.1, read as the reverse complement.
ACGCAGACCCAGTGGGGAAGAGTGGTCCTTATTGAATCACCCATTCTATTTCTTGTATCACCTGTTTTTTTTATTGGAAGTCATGTAGTGAATCAGCTCCCATCATACTTATATATCCATAAAATGTAGCACATCTTCTAGTGACTGCAAGCAGTAACTCTAGTTAGTGCTTGTTGGGTAGCTGTTTTGTTTGGTGGAGAGCATTCACTGTGAAGTGGTCTAAGACCTCAAACAATGTCAGATGGGCTACCAAACAAGTATGTGCTGTCTACATCTTTCAGTCATCACCAAATGACATCCTAGAGGGTAGAGGAACTTTCTATCTTATTATAAATGTCCAGTCCTCTTTGTTTATATTTGAGGCTCAATGGAAGAAAGGCAGATTGTGACACCAGATAGTGCATTGAATTCATGGAATCCATTTTGGATATCAGAAGGAGCAGAATCAATTTATTTAAACCCAGGCAAGGTTAAAAAAACCCAACAGATGAATGTGCTCAAGGCTTATTCTTAAAGAGATTCCTGTTTGAAAGTAGAGATCCGAAGGAGCTACAGAAAACCAGATTGTATGAACCAGAGCATGAGAGAGAAGTTCTTAATGGTTTCCCCTTTAGATGGATTTCTCTGCTGATTATGAGTAGAGACTCTTTCCCACCCCTCTCCCCCACCCCAATGCTTGTAGGCATGGAGAGGCTGAAAAGCTTTTAACATTGAAAGAGAGAGAACTTAATCAGAAAGCAAGTTTTTTTCCCCACAAGTCCTCACAGCTCTGCTGAAAACAAGAAGTGAAATGGGTCAGGAAAAGAGTTATGGTTAAAGCTGCCGGACAACAGATAAGCCACCAGGCAGTTAGGAGGCTAAACATTTTATCTAGAAGTGCAGGCCTGGCTTTGTTTCCATCTTGATAAACGTTAGATTGGAGATTCTGCTGACGTGTAGCTTGGGATAGGGGACTCACCATGGAATTGTGGCAAACCACTAAAGGGAAGATTGCATCAAGGCTTTGCGCTTCCATGGTCTTATTCAGCCTCTGCTTCAATTGCCTTAGCTTAGAGCCATACACAGATCAAACTAAAAGAACAGCAAATGTTACCATAGTCTCCTTAACACCATGAGGCTCTAAACAGCCTGGAAACATTATATCTTTATGGCAGAGGGACATTGCTGACACATGATGGCATATATCACATTGGTAGATGTGCAGGTGAATGAGCCTCTGATAGTGTGGCTGATCTGATTAGGACCTATGTACATTGGCCAAACCAGACAGTCTCTGTGTAAAAGAATAAATGGACACAAATCAGATATCAAGAATTATAACATTCAAAACCAGTTGGAGAACACTTCAACCTCCCTGGTCACTCGAGTAGACCTAAAAGGTGCAATATTACAACAAAAAAAACTTCAAAAACAGACTCCAACGAGAGACTGCTGAATTGGAATTAATTTGCAAATTGGACACCATTAAATTAGACTTGAATAAAGACAGAGTGGATGGGCCATTATGCAAAGTAAAACTATTTCCCCATGCTTATTTCCTCCCCCCCACACAGTTCCTCACGTCTTCTTGTCAATTGCCGGAAATGGGCCATTTTCACTACCACTACAAACAGCTCTCTTTCTCTCCTGGTGATAATAGCTCAGCTTAACTGATCACTCTCCTTATAGTGTGTATGGTAACACCCATTGTTTCATGTTCCGTGTGTGTGTGTGTGTGTGTAAATAAATATTCCTACTGTATTTTCCACTGCATGCATCTGATGAAGTGGGCTGTAGCCCACGAAAGCTTATGCTCCAATAAATGTTAGTCTCTAAGATGCCACAGGTACTCCTGTTCTTTTATCTTTAATATGAGTATTTGTTGTAAAGTGAGGTGCACTGTAGATATTGTATTTGCCTCCATGTTGCAGTGTAGGAGAGAGAAAGAACCATTGAGGAATGAGTGACCTCAAATTTTGTAGTATGTAATGAATAGTGTTGCAAATTTCAGAACCACTCCTTCCTTAACAGGTTGGTTATCTTTTACCAAATACGTCTAAGACTGTATGCACACTAAACCCAGAATGCCTTCAGCTCTTTTCAGTTGTATAAAGGTTTCATCTAAAACTGGTTGAGATATACTGTAAAGGTTGCATCATTCTAGATTAATGAAGAAACTCATCTTCCAGTTGTTTTCTAGCTGATCTGACCATTATAAACATGGAATTCAGTGTCAGTACTGTTCTCACTCTCTCTGATGGGAGAGGACAAAAATCAATGCATATATATTAAATGGATTAAAAACTGGCTACCTGATTGATCTCACAATGAAATTGGAAATTAGAAACCATCATCCAGTGGGGGATGTTCCTAGTGGGGTCCCACATAAATCCATTCTTGGCCTAATGCTACTCAATATCTTTATCAATTATCTGAAGAAAACATGAGAGCATTACTGGTAAAGATTACAGAGGACAAGATTTGGAGGAGAGATAAATAATGACAGAACAGAGACCAAACTAGATCTCATGGTAACCTGGGCTCACTTGAAGAACATATGTTTCAATCCATCTAAAAGTAAGGTCATATTTAGGAACCAAGAGCATAGGTCACACTTATAATAGGGTATAGGATTGTATTTTGGAAAGCAGGGACTCAAAAGGATTTAGCAGCCATGATGGATAATCAGCTAAACATGAACTAACAATCTGATGCTGTGGCTAAAGCAGCAAATCCAAATCCAGAGGAATATTGAGTAAAAATAGTGAACAGATTTTTATCATTGTATATGGTATTCGTGAGACCAATTCTGGAATGCCATATCCAGTACTGGTGTCCACACTTTAGAATGGACATTGAAATCTTGGAAAGGCCTCAGAAAAGAGAGACAAGAATAATCTGAGGTCTGAAAAGACTGACTTACAATAGGGCACTAAAAAAGCTCAATCTTTTATAGACTGAGCTCTTCAAGGCAGGAACCCTCTCTTTGTCATATGCTTGTACAGTGCTTTTCCCAATGGATCTCCTCAGAGCTACTGTAATATAAATAACATAGGGAAGTTTGCTCTTCTCTGTTTGGCAAGCTATACTACAGAGCCTTCTGCTAACTCCTCCATTCCCTAAGGAGGGAACCTTGCATGGCTAACAAGCGCGGAACAACAGGAGTTGTATTACTTGGCTGAAGACATGAGTTTTAAACAGCCATCCAGGGAAAGTATCATTCTCACTTTGCTGTAACAAGTAAATGGCAGCATTGTATCTGCACAAGTTGGATGGGGAATGGAACTGAGGAATGTCTGGGCCAAAAATCACAGACTTCTACCACCTGAGCAAACAGACAATCTCCTTTAGCTACCAGGAGTATTAGGGGTCATAAAGCAGCCTCTTTGTGGACCAACCATTAGAGCATGATATTGTCATAAATACTAAGCACGATCCATTCCGCAAAGAGAAATAGTCGAGATGTGCATTAATCAGCACGTTGCATAGCCGCTACAATTTCCGACCCTGTCAAGACTTAATGACACTCATTGCTCTTCTAATCCTCTCCCATTGTTATATGCAGCACAGTGGTAATTAAGTGAACAACATGCAGCCATTTTTATATGAGGCACATAAGCCTAGATCCTCAAAAGTATATAGGTGCTTAATTTCCATTGATTTCAAAATACCTTTGAGCATCTGGGCCTCAGGTACTACCGCGATATTTTCAAGTGCAGCACGTGATTTTTGTATCGATAGATCTGGATATACATATTGATGCTATTCTGCATCTTTGCGTTTTTCAAATGATACTGGCTAAAATTTTCAGAAGTGTCCTCTAGTTTTGGGTGTCTAACCTGAGATACCTAGAACATCGTTTTCAGAGGTTCTGAGAACTGCAGGTGGCAAAACGCCACAGTCAGGCCCTAAGTGTCAAGTTGAACACCCAAAAACTGAGCATCTGAAATAAGTAGACACTTTATAATTTTTGCCTCTGCATCTATGACATAATCTTGATTGGAATCTAGAACTTAAGTTACATGAAATGTGCAGCCGTGATCTCAAAAGGACCATTTAAGTAGCTTGTATACATGATATAATCCACATATATACCATGCACAGATAAGAGGTCTTACTAAAGCTCAACTTGTAAATAGTACACAGTGTTTGCAATCTGCATATTGCATATGGTGCAATATTGAAAGAACACATCCTGTAAGACACTGGGACAGAACTTCAGATGGGGTAAACTGACACATTGCTATAGAGCTACACTGATTTACACCAGCTGAGAATCTGGTTCATTATGTGAACTTCTCCTTCACTTTCATTATGGAGGCTCTGGACCTCACAACTGCATTACAATAACTATAAAACCATGTTATAACACTAAGTAAAATGTTCATTGGAAATGTGCCTAAAATTAGTTTTGGGTAGGTATTGGGACATAGAAAGTATCTCCTAGAATAGATTTCAAAAGCTAACAACATTCCTGTAAACATACTGATACTTTTAGACATGCCTAGCATAACTATTGAAAGTGGACTGGCAACCAAGATCAGCATCAAAAGAAGACTAGGGATTTTCTTCTCTTGTATTATCACCTGCTTCTTACCAATTGTGACTAACATTCTGAGGTGATTTGTTTTTTAAAGTTGGGCAACTATTGTTAAAATACACCATTGTTGAGAACCTTCAAGTTGAAGGGTGGTAGGACTTTGCAACTACCTGCTAAATATACACAATAGAAACAAGTTAATTTTATTTCAAAGAGGGTAAAAGCTTCAAATAAGATGTTTAGATATGGCCATTTTAGGGTCTGTTTAGTATTTATTTTATTTTAGGAATATAAGGCTTCTACTTGATAGATCTAACTCTCCTCTGCTGTGAAGATAGTGATCAGCTAGTAAAAGCCACAAAACAAACAGTTAGAAGGGTTGAAAACTGGAATCAGAACTGAACGGCTACCACATCTATGCAATACTCTTCATTCCTTGCAGGATCTTTCAGTGTCACAGTGAACTAAACATAACCAGCCCTAAAGTTGGAAGAGATGCTGATGTATGCAACCAAAAGGAAATAATAAGGATTACCAAGTTGGAGCCCAGGAAAAAACTTGAGTGGCCACTTTATACTTTTACAGCTGGTGAGAAAATAGGGGTGAACGGTGGTGGTTCCCATGGAAAATGTTGACTTTTCATTGAAAAACTGAAAAGTGTCTGACCAAAACCAGAAAGCTTTGTGGGCTTAATGTTTTCAAGTTTTTCAATGAAAGGTTACTGTTTTCTGAAAAAAGAAGACACTTTGGGAAATTTAACTTAACTGGAAAAAAAAATCTAACAAATGTTTAGACAGAAAATGTTCAACCAGCCCTCAATATTAGATAGGGCAAAGTTTTAGCCAATAAGAAAGCACCAGGGCTAAACATCCCTAACTAGAAATGGTTCACAAGGGTCAGAGGGGATGGATCAAGATCTCTCTCCTTTGTCTAGTTGGGACAGTCTCCTATGTCCTGGGATGAGTTTTGATGGCAGATTGGGGAGGAATGGAGGTTCTAAACTTATGTGGAAATCTTGTTCTTACTTCACTCTGAACATGGGTTGTAATGTGGAGTTATGGGTGTGTATGAATTAATAATAAACAACATTAATGAGATAATACTTAGCACTTCTATAGTTTCATCAGAGGCATTAGACTTTCTTCTGCATGAACACGCTGGTAAATCTTTTATTCAGATACCTCATCAGGGTTACTTGTAATAAGCATTAATAGGACATGCAGGTTATTCCACAAGCATTTTAAAAAAGCTTTCATTTCAGCCCCAAGTTGCAAGCACATTTACACATTAATCCCTTCAACTCATGTTTCATTGTATCCAAGAGTCGTCATAGCTCACAAGGTACTCTACTGTGAAAAATTATGTACTGATAATACCATGCTGGAAATCATGGTCTGCCCATATGATATAGCAGCAGGAGAAAAAAATATGGTCTGAAGGGCAGAAGGGTAAAAGTGGAGTTTACTGAGGACTACATACATTAGGATTGACATTAAAAAAATCAAGTTCAAATTGAAATCCAAGCAAAATTTATTTAAGTCCTTCAATTATTCCGAATTTTGCAATAGTGAATGTGGAGGGCATATATATCTGTCAGACTCCTTGCAGCGTCGTACTTAAAAATGATTCAATATAGGTATTCAGGGAGCGAACGCTCAAATAAAGAGGTAAAATAAAGGAAGAATCTCTTTGCCCACTTACCACTTTTGAGGACACATCCAGTTTCAGTTCTGGTCATTTTCTTGGCCTGCTACACAACAAAGATACTGTCATGTTAGAAATATTGGTGCCAGAGGGAAGAGAGCCAGAGACTTAGCTAATTCTTATTGATTAGGACAACTATGTAGATTTAGCAAGGCTATCATTTGTTGGGTTGATTGTTACACTATATGGGTTTTTAAAAGTCAGGATTCTAGTCTCCTTACTTGTCTGAAGTGGCATGAACACCAATAGCACAACATGGATGATTTAAGAACAAAAATCTTTCAGAAAGGCCTTGACTCATCAGCCACAATTGTGAAAAAATTCACTTTGATTCAAATATCCTGGACAGGCAAGCTGGATACATTTACATACTGTGAGAGTGAACAATGGGATGGGATGGTTGGTGCACAAGAGCTCTCATCCATCAAGAGGAAGAGAGGTGGTTGGTTGTTGCAGGACCTAGCATGATTGTTTGATTCAAACAAGAAAAATCAGACAGGGCCATGAGCTGTAGCAAAGCTTCCATTCTGGAGCAGACAGAGTGAGGTTGTGCTGAAGACACAAGTAGGTGGCACAATGGCTCAAAATTACAGTTGGAAACGCTTCACAATACTTTTGCATTATAATATCCTTTCTGGGGGAGCAGGGGAGCGGCCATTTTTCAGTAGATGGAAAAACTCCTTGGTTCCCTGGAAAAGATTCAGCCCTACAGACTTTATTTCCTAATGCCTAACTTAAGGCGGAGACTTAAGGAGGATTGTCCTGCTGCTTTGCTTTTAGCTATTGTCAGGGAAGGCATCAGAAAAGGGCACTGTTGCACCATTATTTGAATCTCAGCCAAACAATGCATGCAGGTGTAATAGTATACTGTACTTAAAGCATTGATAGCAGACTTCCTCAAGCCCCTTTCCTAATGACCTGAAACCCTGCATGCAATCTCCTTCATGTGCAGACAAATAAGAACTCACCAGACTTTCAGGTTTTTATTTCTCCTCCTAACCTCTTATAGCCTGACCCGAGGCCAATGGAAAGACCATCACAGACTCCAATGAGCTTTGGAGTAGGCCCCTATTTTGCCCCTCCCACCTTCTCCATCTCATAACAGTGTGACATGACTTCTCTTTCAGCTGGGAGGGTAACTGTTGAGTGAAAAATACGTGCTTAGAGCGTAACATTCCCTGTATCTTGGAATCTTTCAAAGTGAAAACCTGTAGCTAACAGTAATGAACACATTATGGAAAAAAAAAGATGAAAAACTTGCTAATTAAATGTAAGCACACGTCTCTGAGACAATATCCACCACCAGCACTTAAATTAACGTGCAGATTCATTCAGGGGATGCTCAGAGCTGTTACCATTATGACGACACTGACGAGCTCCTTAAGGAGAGAGGATGGATGCTTTTTAGAAGCTGAATCTACATTTTATAAGAGCTTTAAAAACAAAAGCAACCCACAACTTATGGAGTTTCATGAGGTGGGTTTTTTTTAATTTTATTTTTAAAAACATTTATTTGAAAGTGAATCTAGTGCTTGTGAAAGCTATTGGATTGACAGCTCTGAAAACCAAATTCCTTTATTATTATTATTAAGCGAAGGAACAGGTACAGGCAATGCAAGCTTCCCCACTAAGCTAATCATGTCTGGATATTGGAGTATTTCTACCTCCAAATCCAGTCAAAAGGCCTCTCTGGTGAGGGTGCCAATATGGCGACTAATTTAAATGTGTGTCCAACAGGAATTGGATTGAGATAACTCATATTAAACACTGTTGGCCAAATGACAATTGTCAGTTGCCACCAGCTTAGCTTGCATGTGAACTGTTAATCTCAAAGGGAACAGCCCTGAACAGATGGGGCCAAACCTATATGCACTGAAAACAATGGACAGACTATCCTTGCCTGTCCAGTCTTTTTCATGTGTTCTGTATTGTGTGAGAATTCTTTCCAATTCGTTAATACGATTCACCATTGTATGTGAGTGTGATTCCTACTACACGGTTATTCGGCTATTGATGTTTTCAGTGGTAGGAGAGAAATGCATGTGAACACCAATGTCACCAGAAAGTTGGCATGGAAAACCCTTTCATGTCAGAAGTTTGTTTTTATTGGTAAAATATTAAATAATATACAGAATTAAAAACTGCACTTACACTTCTGGGAAGAAATAAGTCTTGGACAAATTATATGCTTGTTCCTGAGATTCTCTATGTTTATTCCAGTAGCTGTGCACTCAGACAGTACAAACCTTTATAATATAATCCTTTTCACAAAGTATTACAAAGTTTCTGCAGCTTCTTCTTGTATTTATACACACATACAGACTCGCACTCTCACATGGCTGTACAACACTCATACACATACACAGTACACACACACACACACAGGTATGATGGAACCATATTATGCACATATGCTAAAGGGAAGGAAAAGAAAATACAGGTCCCATATTTCATTGTGCAATGGCAAAACTGTTTAGAAGGGGTGTATAGATTTGCATTAGAGTGGCTCACGAGTACCACTGTTGTAAGGGTTGTTTCAGAACTTCTGTCATAAGGGCATATTCCCAAACCCACTGAAGGCAGCAGGAAAATTCACAATGACTTTGAATCAGGCCTCAACCCTGATGTTTAGAGGTTTAAACGAGCTGTAAACTTCTGCACAGAATTGGAACTCAACCTGGAGGAAAGCTGTTTGTCATGCTACTCGATTGGTTTGCCTCTTCCTAAATGATAGATGTCAAATTCAGCCCTAGGGTAAGCAGGGGGCAACTCCACGGGAATGATTAAAGGTGCATTCATATGCAACCAAGCTTCAGGGTCAGATTCTGATATCCCTCCTCATGCTCAGCAGCTTCTTGCTCCAAGAGTGATCCCATTGACTTTAACAGACCCTTTGTGGAGTAAGGGGCTCCGCAAAATGCCTTTGGTAACAGAATCTGGCTCTATGAGCATGAAAAATAACCTGTGGAGCTCATAAGCTTGAATGTGTTTTGCCTCTTAATTCAAAAGCATCTTGGAAATAATTCTGGCAATCGGCTGGCGCATGAAAAGCTCCGATTGCAGTTGCTATTATTACAAGGAAACATCTTAAATACAAATTGAAAAGACAAAAGTGGCTACTGTGCATGCGCAGTAACTGCCTGTCCAAGAACTCTCAGAGGGTTTTTTTTTATTTAGTACCTAAATACATATTTACAGAACAGCGGCTTCAGTCTACTGGGAAATAGACATTTAAAAATGAGATATAAATATGTATGATATGTAAAACAAGCCCCATCTACACATATATAAGACGATGACAGCTCTAAAGAAGCTCTTCTGGTCTCAAGTCCTGCACTTCTTATACAGGCAAATCTCCCACTGTAAATCAATGGGAATTAGGTTCTGATCCAAAGCCCATCATGGAAGTCAACAGGAGACTTTCTATTGAGTAGGCTTTGGATCTGGCCCCACGTGTTTTATAAATGTCCATGTTAAGTGCTTTTTTTTTTAAAAGAAAAAAACTGTATTTAAAAAAGGAATAAGAGAAATAGAGGTAATAAAATATGTCTTTAGTTCAAACCATTGTATATGTTTTGATGTCAAACAAAAGCAGGGAATAAAGAACGGGCTTTAGCCTTCACTTTTAGTTTCTCACCTTTTGTCAGCCTGCTTTTCAATTTTAATGTATGTAATTATTTGAATCAAATCCTTTAAAGGATTTAAGATAGAGCATTTTGGGTTTTTTTTTAATTTGTGTTGACTGAGGAAAGAAAAAGAAACCACTGTACATTTTTAAGACGTCAGGAAAATATTGCACTTGAACAGAAAAATAACCAAAATGTTTGTTTGTTTGTTTTTTAAAAAAATGGAGTAATATAAGCAATCTTCCATGTTTGCAAGAAGCACATTCTGAAAGCAAGGTCTAAGAATGAAGCATCAGGAGTAATTTTGAGGTCAGTGACCTCAACCCTGGAATACAACAGTAGCAAAAAACTTCTTTTAAAGCATTTTCTTCCAAAAGGAAAAAAAAATTATGACTTTTTAACTTTACAATTTTAAATCTAACATTTGCATTAAAAGTTTCCAGTCTCTCATAAAAAGATACACATTTTAGGGGGAAAAATTACAACCCCAAAATAAAACTGACTAAAAAGGAAGGCAAATATACAATATCATAAGTACATAGCTGTGGAGTCATCTCTTTAGGTACCCTAGTTTTGAAAGTGTTACAAAGATTATGTACCTTAATATTTTTTCTCAAATCAATTTTTTTTCTTTTTTTCCCTGTTTAATATAAAACTACACTTGAGTACAAAAATATGTAAACAGCCTGTACAGCCAACGAACAAACAGAAAAAATAACAACAAACTAAACAACCCAAAGCTATGGGAGATAAGAGCTGGCCCAGTCTTTAAGCTAAGAGGAGGAGGAGGGGAAGAGAGAAAGAGAAAGCAACAAAGAAAACTGCTACATGAAACAGGAAGTGAAGATGTTCAAGCTCTGAGAATGCTTGACAATTACTCAAATAATTGATCACAGTTTCAGAAGTTTGAACTACTACAAAAATAACCCAAAGTCCTTCCCTTGTTACAGAGTGTTCAGAAATGAACATTCATTTCCAGTAAGTAATGTCAAATCTCAGTAAGTGCATAGTAGGGGATTCAGTAATCTCTGCCCCTTCACAAAGCTTTTCTTACTCTATGTCACTTGAGGTAAAACTAAATGGCCCAATTCCCTGCAAAATGGCTCCTTAGTGCCCACTATGGGGTCATGCTCTTGATTCTGCTTTTGCCAGGGGGCCTACAAATTTTACATTGGATTCACAATGAAAAGTACAGCCTACTAGTCATTCATGGATAGGGTGAAGTCTAGGACACACATTTAAATGAATATGTATTTACCGTAGAACCTCACTAATTTGTACTAGTGACTGAGACTCAACGAGAGATTGAACTTTACAAGTTAGCAAATAAGGCTCTGATCCAATAAAAGAAATTAAGCACATGCTTAACTTTAGTCCTTAACAAGTTGGCCACTTGATTTGAGTGGGACTGCTCAGGTGCTTAAAGTTAAGCAAGTGATTAAATGTTTTGTTGGACTGAGGCATATGGGCTTCATCCAAAGCCCACTGGAGTCAGAAGGAGTCCTTTCAGTTGGCCTCAATGGGTACGTCCACAATGCAGTGCGAACCCAGGGTTTGAACTCCGGCTCACGCCCGCCCCCACTTCTGTCTACACACAAACTGTGCTAATCCGGGGCTCAAACTCAGGGTCCTAGAACCCTGTCGGGGTGGAGGGTCCAAGCCTGAATCAACGGGCTTCAAGCCCTATTGCTTTGTAGTGTAGATGCAGCTCCGCTGGACTCATGCTCTGGGAGTATGCCAAAATATTCCACAATCCCATGGGCCAACTTTCTTTGTCCTTTGGCCTGTTAAGTCTGGTAGACAGGCAAGTTTTTCCACACTGCACCATTAACAAAGGGGTACAGCAGCCACATTTTGGGAGGATGCCTCCACTCTGGGATATTGGTGGTTGGACATGAGCCTGCACAATGCAATGTAGATTCTGGAGCTCTAGATTGGGACCCAGGGTTCAACCATTTCTAATTTGGTGTTACAAATGCTTGTAGACACTCCAGCCCTAGGTTAATAAACCCAGAGTCTGCTAACTCGAATTCTACTAACCCCGGGCTTACATTGCAGTGTAGACATACCCAATGAGTTTTGGATTAGGCCCTAAGTGAGCAAATATGATTTAAAAGAAGAAAAAGAAAAAAAAAAAGAGCCAAAGCACCTCAGAACATGCATTGAGCATTTCACTTGACAGCTGTCATTTACATGGACTTCATAATACTTCCGAACATGCTAGTAAATAAAGCACAGTATTTTTTGTAAAAATATTGAAGGCTTAAGTAATGATAGACTTCACTGCAGCAAGCTACTATTACATTTTTGTTGAGAAAGTCTTTTGTATGCAGATTAGCTAGGTTCTACGGTATGTCTGAAAGAGAAAAGATCCCATATAAGGAGAGAACAATGAATATATTCCCAAATGGAATGCCTGTGTGAGATTACTCCTCTCCACCCTGTAAGACTGCGAGTGAACGGTCATAGGCAGGAACGCACGTTTCCATGAATATCAAGGGAAAGGTTAAGCAATTTAGCCATTTATAGAGGTATCATGTTATTGTTACGCTGGCCTAGCGTTGTTAACCCAGTGTGGAGGAAAGTTAGCAGATTACCACCTCATGAGCCTATTGTGCTCGTTTCATATTTTAAGTGATTAATATTGGAAAAGAAATCATATCCTCCCAGGACTGCATCATTTAAGCCCTGCATGAAGCTCACATGACACCAAGTAATATTCTTTTTATACAGTACTACAGGAAAGTTCCTGATGGGATGCAAGGGCTCTACTTTACATTCCAGGAGAGGTCAAATACTTGCTATGGGTCAAACTCTATTTCCCACCCAGACACTATGAGCGTGGAGGGTTCTGACCACAGGGGAACCTCTGTGCTTATTCTGTGTGGGGCCTGCTTATGTCCCAGAACACAGAGAGATTTGTGGCAGAGTCAGGGTAGATCAGCAGATCAGTGTCAACATGTTTCCAATGGGAACTGCCAGCCCTTTGGAGCAGAGATGTAGGTAGGGGCTGCAGATCCCTGAGGCTACCATCGCCACTATGGAAAGCCCTATGGTCTGATGGAAGGATGGCTGCCCTACTGACCTCTGTGGCACACTTCAGTTATTCAGGCTGTGTGCTGGGACTAGGATCCAACCCTATAGCAATGCAGGGTCAACTGTTGGGAAAGTGGCAGGAATGGGTCAAAAACTAGGTCACCGGTCCCATAAGGCAAGTACCAAAAAATACTGATTTTTTTCACTGAAGTATTCTGCTAATACAACCCCTAATATGACACACAGCTCCGTCTGGCTTGAGAAACTAATCACATTTCCTAGTGCCTTTCACAGAAGAGTTGTGTTTTCCTCTCATCTTATCTGAACAATCGGCATAGCAGTGGCACTGTAGTCTGCACGCTTCCACCTCCCTATTTTTGTATTAATTTTTTTTTAAGCTAAGCAAACTTTTGCAATGATACACTACTTTAAAATATATTCACGTTCCACCAGGCTGTTTGCTGCTGCGTAAGACAGCGCTCAGGTACACAGAGGGTTAGATTCTCAAGTCTGCAGCCTTGGTGCAATGGGGTGCAGAGAAAGGAGGAAGGTGGTCTTATACCAACTTTCTGCCCCAAACCTCTTAGGTTCGGGGGGCAGGTGGGAGCTTTCTCTGCCCCTGGCATTGTTTAGAGCAGCATCAGAACTGTTTCTAAACTATGGCCATTATCTACGTGCTGCCTGCCAGCTGGGGACTGCTGGAGCACGCTGTGCCCTGGACACTTCCACACTCCTTCCCTTTCCCAAGCCCAGGTAGTACAGAGCCAGCTAAACAACTTAGGGATTTTCCTACTCAAGGGGAAACCCCAGCTTCCTCTGTCCCACTCTGTAACATTAGTGTTTCTTTGAAATGCATTATGAAAGGCTATGGTATGAAACAGCGGCTTTCAAAATGCATTTGAAAAAGGCACATATACAATAAAACTTATTTGAGTAGACATGATACAGTGTCTATACTATTTCAGAATCGTAAATCTCCGGATGTGTTATGCAGCATATCATCACTGATGTTAACTTAAAAAAACAAAAACTAACAAAAAACCCCCAAAAAGATAAAAGCCAACTAAAACAGAGCCACTTTTGCAAGAGTCTGCTATATTACCTACTCTGCTAACAAAATGGCCCTTCTTTCTGAAGATCTTAATGAAATTACAAGAAATAGTTGCTTCAAAGTAGTGAGGTAAACAGAAGTTAACTAACTATGGAACCTTAAAATTCCTACTCAGGCCCTTAGTTCAGCTTGCAAATCTTCTATTAGGTACAACTGGAATAAATCACTTTTTGGAGTTAGAAGCAGTTTGTTCTTTTGTGGCCACTCTTTTTTTTTCCGTGCATCTATAAGAAAAATGCAGAAGGCCAGCCCCATACGTCCTACAAAAGCCCAATTTCAAAGGACTGAATTTCATTCAGACTGGATCCTCCAACGCAATGAGCATTCTAGTCCCTACCCAGCACATGTTTAAAACAGCAATTTGGAGAGTTAGACAAATGTTGTATTTCTGTACTTGGTGGTGTCTGAACTCTGTGACTGAGGCCCTAACGTTAGAGAGGCTAATACTGCAGGTAAGAGACAGGGTGATTTACAAAAACAGGTTCTCTTAAGTGGAGCCCAATATAGGTTAATGCTGAGACATCTTCTTTTATCAATGGAAGCACTTTTTAAGGAGAATGCAGTTGGTTTAATCTCCTTAAGTACATGGTAAAGAGCTGGTTTTATACAAAAATCCTATATATTTAGTTGTGGATTCCTAACTCAATGAAAAGGGCTTTGGCAGTAAAACTCATTAGCCGTAACGAAGGACGGAAACGTAACTAAAGCTCTTAGCACCCAGCTCTGGATCATATCAAGACCAGAAGGTGCATCTGTTTAGACCAAATCTGAATCTGGCTCTTTTCCCCCTTCCAAATCTAGGTAAAGAGTTTATTGGCAGGGACATATGGAGGAAAAAGCTAATTGTAAGCAAATATGGGAAATGCTCACAGAAAGCAAATTCTGAATTTTTAAAACACAAGTATTGGAATCGAGTTTTGAGTCAAAAGACTTCTGCACATCCTGCGTGTCTACTCAAAACTAGCTAGGTTTTAGCATGTACTTTGAACAAACAGCTAGTGAACAATAGCAAATACTTGGAGCAAACTTCTCTGCTACTGGACAATCCCCAGACAAAGACTTATCTGCTGAAATTTCTCAGTAAATCATTTTGAATATCCAATGAATTTGATAAAGTCAATAGCTGCTCTTAGAAATCCGCAAACAGCAAAAGAGAAAAATTCATCTTCTGTGGTCCCAATCCTGCAGGCTCAGATTTGTGGGCAGACCCGTAAGTCCATATGGAACCCCACTGCAATCTCCACGGAGTCCTCCTTGGTAAGTGAGCTTGCAGAACTGGAGCCTGCATTATTGACTGTGAACTGTTCTCTTCACTGTAATCCCCCATAGACATGCTCAAACCTTTACTCAAAACTTGAACTGTTTGGTCCAGACAGGAGTTGCAGCTATCAAAAGGTGATGACTAAAATCATGCCGTCCCTGACACTCCTGCACAACCCCAGCATGACAAAGATGTTCTGTGCATCTCTGTGGTATTAGGGGCTAGTGTTATGTCACGGGGCATGCCTGCCAATATGCACTTCTCCCTGCGACAGCTTCTAAAATGGCAGCACTCGGGGTTGATCTCACAGAGCTGCACTGACCTGCCAAGTGATTCTTGAATAGCACCATATAAACTGCATTGACTGCAAAGAGAAAAAAAGGGTTAAGGTCCCTGAAAGGGACAAGAGAAACACTGGGCTGTGGTACTGGGTCAGACTGTGGCCAGCTCCAGGGTGTGTACACAAAGGGATCTTCCCATTCCTTTCCCTTCCTTACACTCCTAGCCACCCCAAGGGGCCCACTGTCACCCTGCCTACAGAAGCGACAGCAGTTTGCACTCCCTTAGAGGTGCAGCAATGGGCTTGACCTCCTCCATTCTTGCCAGCTCAGGCAGGCCATTTCTCTATGACTTTCCATGCTCCTCACTGCCCCCAGCATGGGACTAGTGATTTTGAGAACTTTTTATTTTACAGTTTGTTCTCCAATCAGCTGTCATGGTTGGGCAGAATTCATGAACACCTTTTAAAAGAAAGGAGATCATACCAGAGCTAGGGAAAATCCACATGGGGTCCAGGAAACCATTCAGGGAACATCCCAATTGTCACACTGGGGAAGGGGTTTGCCTTCTGAGGAGGAGGCAAGGGACAGGTCATGTCATGAGAGAAATCATATGGGTCTTAGGTTATGGGCAAAGGATGGAGACAACCAGATGTAATCCCTTTGTCAATGCACTGCTTCCTATTCCTCCCTCTCTACAATGGGACCGTGGCTGCTTCTGGAACTATGCCATTGTGGTTGTGCTCAAACTGTGCCCCCTCCACCCCCAGCCCAGACAGTGGGGTTTTCAGAGTGTGAAGGGGGAACCCATAGGACACAACACTAACTTGATCACTGCCATCTCCGGCAAGGTAATCCCCATGGGTTTTCATGGAGAAGAGATCACAGAATCCAGCTATCTCCCAATCCTGTCCCCAGCGCACTAGCTCAACAGCCACAGAGGATCAGCCCTACAGAGCAATGGTGAGGCAGAGGAGGAACTGCTATCCTATTCCACATTCCCTGGCCATTGCAGTTCCCTTCTTTTCCCATTAATAGAGGGGAATGTATGTCCTTTAATAACTACCCCTGGAGTCAAAGAAAGAGTTCAGTGGTCATGAGCAGGGTATTAGCTACTTTGACTGTGTCAGGCACAAGAGAATGAGAGAAATAGGGGCAGCTAGTCTTGCCTGAGCTTTAACTGTATCAAACTTAATAAAGGTGGAAGAAAAAAAAGACGTCAAGGACAACGTTGGAACCAGCTCTTTTTATCTGTCTCTTCAAAGTCCATTCTTTCCCATCCTTGATAGCTCTCACATTACATAAGGGGACATTTCTATCCATACTGTATTATAATTAAGAGGCTACTGCTAAACTTTACCAGCTCCTACTTAATAGCATTTCAGTGCCGGGAAACAGTCATCAGGCCATGATCTACTGTATCCTTTCAAAACACAGGTTCTAACTGCCAAGTGTGTCGCCATAAAAAGATTTCAATCAATACCACTCAGCTCCTACTTTCTAATGTTGTAGGTCTGGCAAGATAAGAAAAACAGACCAAAATGAGCACATGGGGATTCATTATGGCCTCATCCTTCAATTGCGTAAGCACTTAAGTAACTTTACTCATATGAAAAGTTCTCATTGAACTCAACCAAGGTACCCATGTGCAAAAAGGCTACGCACTTGTGCAAATGTTTCCAGTTTAAAGCTCCATTTTTGCAGTTCACTTTCAATAATGATTGATATAAAAAGAGTTGGGTTTCATGTTGGGTTTAAGCTTACTTTCTGTAAAGCAATCAACTCAACCTACAGGATTTTGACTGGGGCATCTGTCTTGCATTGTCAGAAAAAGAAAAGGAAAAAAAAGAGTTGGCATTGTTCTTGTTTGGTCTGTACTTAAATGGCCTGATCACACCAACTTTTTTTTTTCTTCTCTGCAGTGAAATTAGTAAGTGTCAATAATACTAAATCAAACTACCCTTAGTGCCTCTAGCTCATGTACCCTTTCCCTAAAGTGTGAAGTGATATCAAATCAAATTAGCAACTGTTTTTCCGCATGGCATTCGCACTCTCCTAGAGCAGAGGGGGTGCATCAAGACCTGTAAGGGCTTCTATCCAAAAAATAAAGAAGAATTAAGGATGCTAGGTAGTCTCTGATTCAACAACTCACAAAGCAAAGGATTCATTGGAGAGGTGGCTAGCTAGGGCCAGATCCTGAGCTGGTGTAGCTCAGAGGATTCCATTGAAGTCAACAGAGCTCTGATGATTACTTAATGCCAGCTGATAAACTGGCCACCAGTGTTTTCCAAGGTGTAAGCCTTACTTTAGGCTGCCGCTGAGAGGCTGATCCTGTAGATGATCAGATGAGACAGTTTTTGATATATATGGTTTAAAGAACACTTTGCTACTAGCACATCTGCAATTTTAAAATTTGCAATGTTAAAAACCAAATTATTTTAGAACAGCAGCAGAATCTCTTGAGTAAACTGCAGAATTTGTATTCACTCCTAGGATATCTACTGTCCTAGAAGCTAGGTAAAAGAATGCTATTTGTAAATGCTGTTTCTTAAAAACACATGGTGCAACTAACTAGGTCTGGATACTAGGAGGTCTATAAGAAGCCAGTGAGTCAACACAATTACGGAATAACAGCAAATCAGCAATTCTAAAAATGTGCTTCATAAGTTAAGTAAAATAACATCACAGAACCTCAAACTTACCACAGGAGGCCCCAAGACTTATGAAACTAAACTCTTGTTATGTGGTACAGTGTTAAACATACATATTGTATACATTCCATGGGGAAGTAAACATAGAAGCCATGGACATAGCTCACCCACGGAAGTAATTTTGCAAGGAATATTGACTTTGATTCGTGCTCCTAAATCACTAAAATAAGAGTTTTGCTTTAAAAATAATTGTTCATTCTGTAGAATACAATTGCCTACTCCCCCTATCTTCCCCACCATAGCTATACATTTGAAAGGGCTTTCCTCTGAAATGTTTCTACCTATCTGCCTGAAATTATTAATCTACAACTGGGTGGGAACTCATTATGACTTTAAAGCAGCTACCAGAATTGAGCGATACCCAACATATGACATGATGTACGGCTAACTGTGGAAATGGACTGCCTTTCAATTCCCACAAAATACGCTAGACAGATCACCAAAACAGAATGACAGCAACAACACAAAACTCTCTCATCCCTTCCCTTCCTTCCTTCCATTCTTAAACTGGGCAGAGAGACAGGTTGGGTCCATACAATAAGGTTAATAATAATAATTAAACAACAGCAACAACAAAACAACAACAACAAAAGGTGGGTCAATGAAAAGTGGGACTGTAAGTGCAGTACTTCTTCATGTGCAGTTCTTCTACTTCATAAGAGTCCCCTTTGGATGAGAAGGCCTAGTGGAATGTGTGCTCCCCTCGAACAATGTGCGACGAGAACTCATAGCGGTCCTGGCTTCGATACCCACAAATGTTGCATTCTAATGGGTCTCGGTAGCCATGACAACCCATGTGGATGGTGTACATGACGTGGTCTAGGAAAAGAACTCGACAATGCTCACATTTGAAGGCCCTAATCTGCTCCCCTTCTCCATTGAAGACCTTATAGATATCCTTTAAAGAGCCCTTAGAAGCCTTTGTGGCATCCAAAGTCTTGGTGTCCTCCTTCATGTAAGCTGGGCTTTGTTTCCTCTTGGGATTTAAGGCAGGGTTTCCTTGGTAGGACTGGCGTTCTTCATGGCTGCTCTCCGAATCAGTAGAATCCAGGCAGCTATTGCTGGGGGAGGCCTCTCTTTCCTGGGGTCGACTCTTTGGTCTGATGAGGGAGATAGGGCCATCTATGTTGTTTTCATGACTGTCAGCTGTTTCCCTGCTAATGGGCCTTTCTATCCTGTTAGGATGATAGACCTGAGCATAAGCTGAGCTGATGACTGGGGCCACCTCTGCAATTGTGCTTGGTGTGTGGTGCATCAGGGGGTGAAGTGCGTCAGCTCCAAGGTAGTTGATTGCATTGTTGATGGCTTGGTCCATCATGTGAGACTGCATCAGCTCAGCCTCTTTCTCATAGGTTAAGTTCATATCAAAGTGAATATCTGGATAGCCAAATCTCATGATCTTTTCACCTAAAGGAAAGAACAAAATGAATGAGAAAAAGAAAGTCACCTAGACATTCAACTGTAATAGAGAAAAACCCTGTGTTAATCACAGAGTTTAAGGCAAGAAAGAACCATCTGATCATCTAGTCTGACCTGTATATCACAGGCCACTACACACCACCCAACTGTCTCCACGCTAGGCCCAACAACCACAATTAGACCAAGGTATTACAGCCCTCAGGGACTAAACTATGGTGGGCCACAGGAAAAAACAGGAGGGACTAAGATGCACCAGTGCCTAGGCCTCTGCAGTGGCAGGGAAAGGATTAAGTGAGATATACCCAGATCATCCTAGCAGATGATCCCTGCTCCGCACTGCAGAGGAAGACAAAACTCCCCCAAGGTCACTGCCAATCTGACCTGGGGGAAAATTCCTTCCCAACTCCATATATAGTGATCAGTTAGGCCCTGAACATGTAAGCAAGAACCAGCCAGAGAAGCACCTGGGGGGGAGGGGAGTGGAGAGAAGCTCTGTACCACCTCAGAGCACCACTCCATCCAGTCCAGTGTCCATCTGTAGTTGTGGCCATCTGTGATGCTTCAGAGGAGTGAGCAATAACCAGACCAAACCAAACAACCAACCCCAAACCACAGAATACACTGGAGAAAAAAAATCCCTCACTGCCCTCTACAGATGACCAGCTGTGTTCCTGACTGAGGGTGACATTCACCCCCGGGCAGAGGGCCAGCACCAGGAACCCTTCAAGTGCCACTTAAGCTCTATATGGGGTGTAGAGAACTTATGTGAGCCCTCTACCCAGGGATGGGATTGCACCCTCCGCGCAGGCAGCCTTGAGTCTTAACTTTAGATAAGCCTATGGCTGGTATGAATTCCAGACCTGATGGAAACCATCAGATGATGTTCTCTGTGCTCCAAATGAGGAAATATGGGACCAGCTCCTCAGCTGATGGAAAATAGCATAATTCTGTTGACATCAGTGGAGCTACACCAGTTTATACTACCTGACTATCAGGCCAAAGGTGATTTCTTTTTCAACATAAGATTAAATCAGCCATGATGCAGAGACACCTGTATGAGACACGCAACTTGTCTCACACCTCACAGTGGGGCTGTATTGAGGGGGCTCTCTAAACAATGGCCACACAGGGCAGCAATACTGGGGCCTAACAAACCTGCAGACCCGCAAGTGTGCAGATGCAATGGTCTGCAGAAGTGGTGAAGGGTGGTTGCATCTGCCCATAGACTGCAGTAGTGGATGCAGGTAGTGGGAGGCTGAGCTGAAACCACAGGTCCTAGGTTGGGGTTGAATTTTGCATTTCACTCAATTATTCAGGCTGAAAGAAACATCTCTTTTAAAGAACACTGTCTGTCTGTGTATATATTAGGATACTCATATAACAAAATCACATGGGTTAGTTTATCCACAGTAGAGGCTAAATGAATATCACTTTCGCTGACATAAGTCAAGTCTATAAGGTATGATATACCACTGTGTTACTCCAAATGTAGACTTGTATAACCCTGTTAAAACCGTTGAGGTACAGCAGTGTTTAAATGGAATAACATAGTCGTGAATCATGCCAATTATGGGAAAAAATTCAGTTCTGACATAAGGTACATCTCCAGTGATATGAACAGTGTTTCTTCTTAATATACCTTGGCTGAATCTGGCCCCATTTCATTCTCTCACCACTTCCCACTCCATCACCCGACAGAAACATGTACTCAGTACTGCAAATAAATTAATTCAGGTAGTCACTAATGTCACTACTTTGTCTGTCTAGGAACTTAAAAACCTCAGACTTCTCTTTCAATTTTTGGCAAATCTGCCTGGGGAAAAAAGCATTCACACGAAAGAAATAGGCACAATCTCAACTCTCCTGAAAGCATCAGTACCTTTCAATATAGCAACATCACCTGTAATAATTAAAACTGGATATTCCACTCTCTTTGCCTTGTCTTAAAACAATGTGTAAAAAGAGAAATGATTTTATATTATACATGGAACAATTAGGTTATATTCTCAGAGTCCGCACATCACTTATGCTTGGGAACATGGACCCTGAGTCAGCAAACTACCGTACCTATGTATGCGCCTAATCTAAAGCACGCGGATAGTCCCACTGACTTCAATGGCATTACTCATGTGCTTCAAATCAGGCAACAAGTTAAAGCACCTGGATGAATCAGAGCTCTGCTATGGTTCTCCAAGGCTAGGGTGACCAGACAGCAAGTGTGAAAAATTGGGATGGGGATGAGGGGTAATAGGAGCCTATCTGGTCACCCTATCCAAGGCTGACCACAGTGAGGTTATAATTTAGCACACACATACAAAAAAAAACAACAACCAGGAGCAGAAAATACCCCATTTACTCAATGTAGATGTCAAAGAAACAGGATGAGGATAGGTAAAGCACAGGAAAATGATTGGCTTAATTATATGCGATAGGTTTTAGGTTTGTTGGTTGCCATCAGAAGAGTCTTTTTAGGCTTTACCAACTGCAGGATTTTCTAGACTGACATTATAGCCTTGCGCTGAAAGTGCTGCCAGTTGTGATTATTATCTTGCTCTGTGGTGAGCTTCTCAGACCTTGTTTTTGTTCCTTTCGCATGCCTCATTTAATAACTCCACCAGACTTAAAGCAAACACTCAAGTTGCTTAGGACTTGTATCGCTCTGTTCCTTCAGTTATGAGCCAGAATGTTTCACCGTAACTGTAAAGATCTTGGGCTGAGTTTTAAAAGGGAACGTGACATACAAAAATAAATAATAATGCGAAAATGTACAGGGACAGTATATTTTAATTCACCATATGCACCACACAATACAAAAAAACACTTGCCACCCATTTCAACACATGTTAACACGGTTTTCATTTTAAAATAATTTCTTCTTGGTCAAATAAATATTGAAAAGTAACTTGTCAGATTTATCTGTTGCAGTTCGATAGGATTATGGGATCTTCCATTCCAGTTATGCTCACTCTACACCAACTGTTTCATCTTTCAGTTAATCCTTTAATTATCTTACCATGTATTACCAAAAAAACCCCATATATTTATAGCCAGATCAAGGAACATAAGAACTGCAATACTGGATGAGACCTGTGCTCCATCTAGGCCACTATCCCATCTCAGTACCAGATGCTTCAGAGGAAGGTGCAAGAAACTCTGCATAGGCAATTATGGAATAACCCGACCACAGAGAAAGTTTCTTCCTTACCCCCATTAACCAGGTCTGCCCAGAGGATTCAGGGGGCCTGGGGTCTTCGGCGGCAGGTGGGCCCCGCTTCGGCAGTAATTCGGCGGCAGGGGGTCCTTCTGCTCTGGGACCCGCCACCAAAGTGCCCCGAAGACCTGCGGCAGGGGACCACCGTATTGCCGCCGAAGACCCGGCACTTTGGTGATGGGTCCCGAGGCGGAAGGACCTCATGCTGCCGAATTGCCGGCAAAGATCCGGAGTGGAAGAAGCTCCGGGGGCCTGGGCCCCGCGAGAGTTATCCGAGGCCCCCAGAGCGAGTGAAGGACCCTGCTCCAGGGCCCCCGAAAAACTCTCATGGGGGCCCCTGCGGGACCTGGGGTAAATTGCCCCACTTGCCCCCCTCCCATCTGGGTGGCCCTGCCATTAACTATAGGTTGGCTTATGCTTTAAAGCATGGGAGTTTTTATCTCTTCTGAAACACTTTTAAGGATTAAATAATACACTATAATATTATTGTAAATCATACAAGTGCCCAATCCTCTTTTGAATCCTGATTAGTTTTTAGTGCCAATGACGACATGTGGCAATGAATTTTAAAATCTAATTGTGCATTGGTGTAAAAGTGTGTTTCCTTTCATCGGTTTTAAATGTGCTGCTTTTTGATTTCATTGATGACCCCCTTGTTCCTGTATTATGAGAGAAAGGGAATAGAAGTGCTCTATTTACCTTCTCCTTACAGTTCATTATTTTGTATACCTCCACTATTTCAACAGATCTCTCAAGAACTTCTGTGCCTCAACACTAGGTGCAACCATTCTCTCTTTCTCAGCAATTACTAGCGCCATTTGCAGCATACCACTTCCCTTCCTTCTGAAATTTCAGCCAGAGTGCATGTATTGTGGTCCATAACCAAGGCTCCTCGGAGACTGCTGACCACAAAGTGCAGAAAAGCTGTGATAGATACAGCATAGGAAAATTCAAGCGTATGCTTTCATGGCCTTCTCCTAAATACCACTATACAGTTCAAGAAGTGCCACGTTTGCAGTGTGCACAGGAAATGTTACAATGAGCAAGAGGACTGTTGTCAAGTCTTCCTGAGTATTTCATTTAGAAGGAAAGAGACCAAAAGTGAGGTCATGGTAAGTGTGGTGAAAAGAGAAGACCTGCAGAAGAGATGAAACATCACTGCCTTTAAACTCATGCACAGCAATCCCAGGGGACAGAGAAAGTCCGAACAAGAAGATATCACTAATATCAATACAGTATGTTCCATTTCCCCCCACAGCTGGATTTGGATAAGAACCAGGTGTCACCAGAGGCTATAACTTGCCATCTTCTCCACCCTTTCTCAGAGCCAGTGGATTTGTTGGGCCTAGAGGTGAATATTCTCAATCCTACAAAGAAAAATATCTACTCAAGATGATAACCATTTGTACTTCTATAATGTATTCCATCCAATGATTTCAAAGCACTAAGCAGGCCTTTAAAGACAATGATAGGTTTGGGGTTCTCACAACTGGCGAGACAAAATAAATCCTCTATATTCTATAGAGTCATAGAATATCAAGGTTGGAAGGGACCTCAGGAGGTTATCTAGTCCAACCCCCTGCATTTTAAAAGAACTCAGTTAGTTTAAGCCACTCAGAACATGGAGATGACTCAGAGTTATCTCGATCCGTGCAGTAAACTTCTAAGGAGCAAATGGTGCTGGTTCACGGGGACGTTTTTCCTCTGGTAGATTTCATATTGTGCTTGATTTTTTTTTTTTTAAATCTCTCTAGCCTTATGGTTGCAAAAATAATCCTAAAAATGTTCCACCAAAGCAATAATGTCTGCATGAGCCTGCAGATAATCTGAAACAATAGCTCTGAAAGAGGTGTGAACTGCCCTCCTTCCTTTCACCTGTGGTTGTAATCCTGAAGTCTAATGATGACAATTTAAGTCAACAATGTTAACTATTTCCCTGTTGATCAAAGCATGTAAGGAGAGGGATGATCATATCAGGAAGATCTACTGTGAGTAGGGTCATGTTGTACCATTTCAAGTGGTCAGAGTTTGGTTTGCGGGTGGACAACCCACTCCTTTTCCCCCCCTTCCAATTCAGTACCTAACTGTTGTATTGAGGACTAAACAATACCAGTGCCTTTGCACCAGTTCTTATGCACACTAATTCCTTCAGACCACTTTTCTCATAGACAACAAAAGCAAAAGAATCCTAGGAAACATGTCTTTATCCAGAAAGTGCTGATTTTAACCCAAATAAAAAGAAAAACACCACAACATTCTCTTTATGGGTCACATTGTTCCTAACCCTGTGCAAAAGGGAGCAGGAGAGAGGAGATGCAAAGAACTCAGCACAGTCTTGATCAGTGATGCACTGTAGGAGCCTAGCACTGCTGTTAGTGTTAGACTCCTCATAGTGGACAGGGTGAGAGTATGAGCCCTGAAAAGTCTGCACCAGCAAGACGGGCCTCATGCTGGGGGTGGAAAACATATGTTACCCCTTTCTAATGGGTAGCGGAGTCCCTGCTGCTACGTGCACTTCCCCAGAAGAATTCTGTCCCAGTCCAAACACCAGCAGGTGCTCTTGCTGTAGCACAATGTCGCCCAACCTCCACAACAATGTGAGCTGCAGCATAAAGCCACAAGCTACAGCCTAACATGGGCAATGTTTACTACAGCATCTTGTGCTATAGTTTAACAAGAACTCCTTAACATTCTGAGGTACAGGAAACCTAGATACAAACAGTTACGTCTGGGCCAGAGATTCCAAAATAAATGGCTAATAAATAAAAGTGGTCCGATGCGGTCTTGTATTTCATAGATTCATAGAGTTTAAGGCCAGAAGTAACCATTAGATCATCTCATCTGACCTCCTGTGCAACATGTCCTTAAATTTCACCCAGTTACCCCATGTATAGAATCCAATAACTTGTGTATGAGCTGTGAAGGATCAAGAAATGTGTTGTTTCATTTGGAATAGGGGCTTCTTTTAATAAAAGCTGCAATGTGTCACTTTCACACCCATGCATATCAGGGAGCAATTTCAGTGTTGCCAATTCTCACAGGTTTATCACAAGTCTTGAGTTACTTGAGGGTTCTTTTGTTTTTTTTTTTTTAGCCTCCAGCTCCCAGAGTCAGGTGATTACGTGAGAATCTCAGCTTTCACTAAACAAGTCTCCAGCCCTCTTGATGACAGAGAAAAGTTTAAAATTGTGACCCAAATGTACCCTAAAGGCTCAAACACCAAAAGGTAAAGAAAAAGACCCAAAATGTATATTTTAAAAACCTCAAGATTTTGGGGCCCTGGCTCATGAGTTTTAGGGTTGACAGTATTGAAATTCAGTCACCTTCAAATCACTTTTAGGTTGTTTTCTGCTTTGATTTAATCATCTCTCAACTGTTTCCCTTGTCCCTCCCCACCCCCACCCAATCATGCTCAATTCTGAGAGTGCAGTTTTCCCCTTTGATCTTCTGACTCTTCTTAAGAGTTAACAAAATAACCTACTCCTACTCACTAAGAATAATAAAAATGCTCTCTCAAGCTTACCCACAAACTTCTGTGGGGTGGAGCTTTTACGCTTTCCCATGTTGCTTGTCAGCTTCTCTATAACAGCAGGTCTTTCAAAAGGCACCAGAGAAATATTGTTGTCCATCCCAGGCTCTTGTTCCTTACCATCTTCCATAGGAGGTACTACGTAAAACCAAAAAGTCACATCAGACAAGTCTGTCTACACTTAAGAGGTGGCACTAACTATTTTGAGCCCTGTAGACTATAGTGCATATTAAAATACCAGTGAAATAAGGTGCAAGGAATACAATTGGCAACGAAACAACATTAACATTTGAGCAGTTAGGGCCAAATTTTCAAATGTGGGCTTCTGATTTTGAGTGCTTCCCTGTGGGAGCGGTCACGTGCATTGCTCTGTTGAAAGTCACCCTTGAGACGTGATTCTCCGTTGCCTTCCACCGTGTGAATTCAGTGACACCAGTGCACAGTGAGCGTGAAGTGCTATCCTTCTGTGCTCGCAGCATTTTATACTCTCTTTGTTCCCATGTCAAAAGGTGCATGGCAATGGAGATTTAGGCCTCTTCTGGCTGAAGCTGAGCACCCAAAAATTGAGGCTTACAAAATCAAAGTCCTTTTTTGAAAATGTGGGCTTTAGTGTATATGTCTTTTTTCCATGCATGAGATGGCTACTCTTCTAGCCATAATGCATCTAATTTATAAGATCATCTCCTCATAGTTTCCCAGTTTAGGTGAATGGCATGAAACAGAGGTTCTCAAACATTTTTACAGCCTCAGTCACCAATGAATGTCAAGATTCCCTGTGGACATCTACCCACCCTGTGTGATCAGCAGACAACCTCCTTACCCACTGAATAACATCCCTGTGGCAGCTACGGGAACTACTTACATGGAGGAGGAATACTTAGGAAATATCTATTTTCAGCAGTCTTTTAAGGAAAAAAGAGAAGTTAATGACACCTTGTGTTACTGATTATTTCACCCTTCATCTAATGCCTGGTCTGATTCTCTCAGCTGGAAATAAGGCACAGGTACCAGAAGCACATGAACAGCCAAATACTTATGTGCCTAGCTGAAAAAAAACCCCCAAAACTTATAACTGCTCACCTAATACTTGAGCAATACTTTGTTTTCTTGTGGTTTCTTATTTTTTACAAGCACTAGAAAATTATTTAATTTCAGTGGAACTATCTGACTGTCACCAGCTGAGGGTCAGGCCCACAATTTCTGAAACATTCCAATTCATCACAGTAGGCTGAAGAATTTATGCATGACAAAAGGCAATTCCAGTTGTTTCAATTGTTCCATAGCATTGAATCTAATAAATAGACTCATTGGCTCTGATTCATCCACAGAAGATAGCTTTGGTTGAACAAGTTCAACCATCGGTGTCTGTGCTAGTTGGAGGTTAGTAGCACTATGATTATGATTTATTCTTAAGAAAGATTCTTGGGCAGCAAACCGAAACAGGTTTCTGGAATGGCCGAACAAACACTTGCTCTAATCTGTATGGCCTGAGGGCCCCATCCTGCTCTCCTTACTTAGGCAAAACTCCCACTGAAGTCAAAGGAAATTTTGCCAAAATAAGAAGAGCAGGATAGGACCCTAAATCTTCTATTGTTCCCTTCTTTTTCCCTCGCACCATAGCAACTTCCTTAAAACTCAGTTCCCAAGGACTTTATCATGTGTGTAGTCTGTGTGGAGACTGCAGGATTGGGCCTGATTCAGCACTGCATTACTCTATTGTGACTTCACTGACATCAGCGCTAATGAATCTCCTATTCTTAAAACATGTGGCTATTTGGTAGCACAATACACATTAAAATGAGGTGGTAAAAGCATTGCCTTTGCCTCCTAAAAAGGAAGAGCAAATACCCGGCAATTATGAAATAA
Organism: Gopherus flavomarginatus; assembly: GCF_025201925.1. Classification (NCBI taxonomy): domain Eukaryota; kingdom Metazoa; phylum Chordata; order Testudines; family Testudinidae; genus Gopherus; species Gopherus flavomarginatus. Next base: position 15,048,291 of record NC_066626.1, on the reverse strand, counting down.
AAGACCTGTTCTGGTGAACTACTCAACTCAGACATTCAAGAACATGGGACAATTTATTCCTTTGATTTAATTCGTGTTTGTGCTGCTAGGGAAAGCTGAATGCTTTGAGTCTTAGAATCCGCATACTCTGTAAAATGATTTACTCTGCTGCCTTTTTATTTGTACAGGATGCTCCCACTGAGAATCACGATTTCTCATTTACCAGGGAATCCTGCTGGCACCAGTGAAAATAATGGAAGAGAAATAGCATAAATACAAGATGAAACCAATGTTTACAAAAATGGTGTGTGGTATGCAAGTGACCTAATTAATATCCAATGCAGACTTCAAGGTTTGGGGTAACTAGGCTGACCAGGTAGCAAGTGTGAAAAATCGGGACAGGGGTGTGGGGGTAATAGGAGCCTATATAAGAGAATGCCCCAAAATATCAGGATTTTCCCTATAAAATCAGGACATCTGGTCACCCTAGACAGACCGCAGACTGGATTTAGGAAGACTACTTAGGTAGCCTGGGCTGTTCCATATAAACCTACTTTAGGGCTATTTAGGGATGTATTGAAAACACGGGGAGATTTTCAAAGACATAAATGGCAGCAAGGAGACCCACTCCCATTGATTGTCAATGGGAACTGGATGCCTAGCTGCTCTTTGTGCTAAAAAAACAAAACAAAAACAGAAAAAAACCCTCTCTCTGCAAGTACACTATGGGTAGAATCCACCCTCTATTAAGACAAACCGATGACTGTCTGCCCCTGCTATACATTACACATGAGACTTTCTTGGAGGAAAATCCTGGGAGGTGCTCAGTGCTCTCAATTCCCATTGTAAATGGGTGTTAAGAGCACTCTGCACTTCACAGGATTGCATCTACAAAGGCCTGAAAGACTCTATTGACTAACAGTCATTGGACACAGTCCCAGGTTCTTCATATTAATTGATGCATCATATAAAGGTTAAATACTAGCTAAAAAAGTGCCAACACCCGTGTCTTAGATAAAGGTCTGTGAAATTTCCTAGGTGAAATTTGACCAACATACAACTGCGCTTCTTTCTTCCATGGAAAGCGAGGAACAAGTTACGATGTTCACAGAAACATCTTACAATCAATACATTAGGCAAGGATTTTGCTCAGACTCCTCTGTGGAATATCGTCAATCCAGTACTTGCTTTAGTATTTCTGAAACTGACAGTAAGAGGGTTGCTCTACATTTAACAACAGGTGGTGACTATTAATCTGGCTCAGAACGAGACTAGAGCATGGGACCTTTGCCAATACAGTTAAGTTCCAAGTGGAAACATTACTGTTTCTGACCCTCCAATATTTATGGTACTGGGAAGATAACCAATCACATTTTGGCAATTTATGTAGATTTCAGAAAAAGCAACAGCAACAAAACCACTTTCTTAATTTGTTAAATCACAGGCAAATCAAGATTAGATCGGTTAGATGTTGCCAGGGTGGGAACTTGAAAGGTGAAACTAAACATCATGGCATTGCAAATATTTAAAACAGAGATCTATTTGACGTTTTTTAAAAAAGGAATGCATCAGATACATTAAGAAACAACTGACAAGTGAGCAATCAGATGCCTATTTCCTGTATGCTGTGACACGAGGCACCCTGTTTGGATTTGCTTTTAATTTTAAGAAAAAAAACTCAATACCTAAGTAAAAGCCAAAAACCAAAGTCTACATAATTCACTGAGGAATATCAGTGTTATAAAATAGAAAAACAAACCAAGAAAGAAAACCCATGCTCACAACTAAGGCCCAAGTTCTGCAAAGCATCTCTATTCAACAAAAAGGAAGTCCTGCAAAGTATATGCTTAAGTGCTTTTCTGACAGAAGAGGGACTTAAGCAGGCACTTAAGTGTTTTCCTGTACTGGAGCCTAAGCAAAGATGTTGAGTTTCCACTGACATTTGCAAGAGAGGATATTAGAAATAACACTAACTTGTTAGCCCATCCTTTCAGTACAGAGACTGAGACAGTCTTCAGGGTGACAAGAGTTGAGGAACACTGCTTCAGAGCCTCCATTTCCTTGAAACTAAGGGGACTGTAGATCAAAAGCCTGGACTCAGAGCAACTTATAGTTTTGGGGGTGTTTTAGTTGTATGAAATCACACACATGTAATAGGAGTCTGTGTATAATTCGAGCAACAGAGAACACTGCATACCAAAGTAAAAACTCAGGATATGTTTAGTCCCTGAATGTTGCTTGAAATAGTAAAGCTATGATGGTTTACATCAGGCAAGGCTCTTGACCCTCAGCCTCCTTTCCTCAGCTCATATTAAGTTATTGAAAACAAAACAAAACAAAACAAAACAAAAAAAAACACAGGGAAAATTCTCATGGAACCTGGTGGGAAGAACTCCCTGGAGTCAGCATTGAAACACAAATTCTACTCAGTTATGTAGGAATAAAAGGACCCATCATCTGTAATGTGTTAAGCTGACTTTTGGGGGTTGCAGAGGACTGGACTCCCTCTTTTTCTTATTTTTGGGATCCTAAATAAGCAAACAGAGTAACCATGAAGCATCTCTTTTGAAGAATTTCTTTAGCCTTTTTCTCTGTGAAGATAAGAACAGCCATACTGGGTCAGACCAAAGGTTCATCTAGCCCAGTATCCTGTCTTCTGACAGAGGCCAATGCCAGGTGCCCAAGAGGAGATGAACAGAACAGGTAATAATCAAGTAATCCATTCTGTCGTCCATTCCCAGCTTCCGGCAAACAGAGGTTAGGGACACCATCCCTACCCATCCTGGCTAATAGCCATTGATGAACCTATCCTCCATGAACTTATCTAATTCTTTTTTGAACCCTATTATACTCTTGGCCTTCACAACATCCTCTGGCAAGGAGTTCCACAGACTGACTGTGCGTTGTGTGAAAAAATACTTCCTTTTGTTTGTTTTAAACTAGAATCTGTAAACTGGTATAAATGCGTAGCTAAGATTGAAAGTTTGTCTTTGATTTTTCTTAAAGATCACAGATTATACATGATCACTGCTATAGACATCCAGCACTAGCCTCCATTATACTCACACAGGGCTGGGACCCAGGAAACCTAGAGTTCAGTTAAGGTCCCCAGGCCTATTTTTACCTGGGAGGACCAGCACTGCCCAGCCTGCTACCTCATGGCAACTTTCTTCTGGCCAGTTGTCTACAAGTGAGCTACCTGCTTTGCTGTAGCAGGCTGCATGGCTTCTAGCCCCAAAGAAGAGAACGTCAGTGGCATGCTAGTGGACTAAGCAAGGAGGGATAGCCAGAACTTCTGCATTTTAACCCATGCTCTGATAACCTAACCCCCTTTGTGGCTTTAGTTAGGTGATTTATCTATTTAGAAAACAGACACAATGATACTTACCTTCCTCACAGGGCTGTTGTGAGACTGAATGAGTAAATGAATTAATGAAGGACCAAATTGAGCAGAATGCATAAACACCCCTCCAGGGGTTGCCCCCAGTTTATTAGAACAGCTCACCCTGACAAAATAAATTGTTAATCGTTTACAAGGATGCAGGGGGTCCCAGATGGGCTCCCTTTACTCCAACAGCAAGACAGTGGTGAGGACAAGAAAATCTCCACCCCCAGCTCTTTATAAAAAGCTCATTGTAGGACTGTCCCAGACAATCACTTTGCTAATTGTAGGTAGGAGTCAGTTATGCTGCGGTGGTTTCATAGATCCTGGCAAATATATTATGGCTCATTCTGGTAACATAAGCTAAGAAAAAGCACTGGGTAATCCCATACTGGGTGTATCTCCAGAAACATAGTAAATGAGAAAACAGTTACGAAGACACACAAGAAAGCTGAAGTTCAGGGTGGTGCTGAGTAATTCCAAGATATTGAACACCCCAACAACAATACTGATCCTGAAAAATACATAGTATGGCAAAAGCCAGAAGGAAATATCGGCATATTTTTGCACAATACATTCTTAGTGGTAGACTAAGACCTTTTAGTCCTTTTGTAAGGGGCACTGCATAGCTATGCCACCTTCGGGGAGGCTGTGGGAAGGAACTGTGCCTCAGTTAGTCACAAATCCTCCAGAGAGGAGGGAAGTTGCTGCAATCACTTTCATAGTGCAAAAAGAACAGGAGTACTTGTGGCACCTTAGAGACTAACAAATTTATTTGAGCATAAGCGTTCGTGCACTACATGCATCCGATGAAGTGAGTCTGTAGCCCACGAAAGCTTACGCTCAAATAAATTCGTTAGTCTCTCAGGTGCTGCAAATACTCCTGTTCTTTTTGTGGATACAGACTAACACGGCTGCTACTCTGAAACCTTTTATAGGGCAGTGATTACATCCCCTCCTTCGTTGGCTAAGCTACGCTGGCAGGCATGTTGGTAGACCAGACTCTGCTCACTGTTGGGTCAAGCTGTGGATTCGAAGAGTTTGCTGACCCAGCTCCTCCCCACCTTGCCCAAAGCAGAAACAGGTTGGCCACATAGTGGGATGGGCCTTGTACTCCCTTACTCACTTGCATGGCAAGAGATTTAAACACAAAAGACTTGTGTACATGAGAAAGTTGCCCTGGATTCACTTAAGGTGTGATTTTAAACTAATTTAATTAAATCCATGGAAAGGCTGTGTGGATGCTCTTATTTGACTTTATTTCAGATTAATTTGAACTCATTAAGAACAGACAAACTAAACTAAACTAAGAGCTTGTCTTCACTACCACAGTCAATTGATGCCCCTGCACTGATGCAGCACTGCCACATAGCGCGTCTGGTGAAGATGCATTACATTGACAGGAGAGTGCTCTCTCGTTGGCCTAATTACTCCATATCAACGAGGCACCTGATGTAAGTTATGTAGCTCAAGGTGGTGTTTTTTTCACACCCTTAAGCAATGTCACTTACATCAACTTAAGTGGTTGTGTACAAAAGCCCTAAGAGTGTTCAGATAGGGGTTTGGACCAGTCTAACTTAAATTGGTTGAAAAACTGATTTAAGTTAAACCAGTGAATCTTCTAGGTGTAGAAAAGGCTAACAACTTGGCCCGCACAGTCTACGTTTCACCATTAAGTAGTTCTTTCCAAGCAAATCTAAAACTGTCTCAACACTGGCAAAGAGAAGTGTTTTTGACTCGAAGTGGAGTAGAATCTGGAGAGATCTCCAACAACACAATCCTTGAAGCATTTACTTGTAGCTTTCATAACTGCGTTTTATGGAGAAAGCTCACTAAAGACCCAGTTCTCAGAAGAACTACACACACTGACTTAAACTTTAACCCCTGAAAGAAGCCCCATTGAAGTCACAGGTTCCTAAGACTCTCCTTGGGAATGGTGTAGCTGGGTAAAACTCTTAGCTTAAACATCAAAAAGATCATGTATGTCTGAAAGTGAGGGTACAAAAAAGCCCTGACAAAAGACCACTGAAATCAGAGGGACTATTTCTACTGACTTTTATGAGCATTAGATCAGGCCTAAAATGTTTAGTCACAAACATCAATCTTTCTGAATGTACCAGATTTTAAATGCTTATTTTCTTCTCCATGGCATTTGGGGACAACTTTTTATTTCAGAATGTCAAGGAGGTAACTGGGGGCAGCCATTCTGGACTTGACTCTGAACCACAGGGAGATGCAAATCTGAAGGTTGAGGGCAATTTGGGTGAAAGTGATCAAGAAATGATAAAGTTCATGATTCTAATCAAAGGAGTGAGAGGGATAGGTTAGTGGTTAGAGCATTGGCCTACTAAACCCAGGGTTGTGAGTTCAATCCTTGAGGGGGCCATTTAGGGATTTGGGGCAAAAATTTGTCTGGGGATTGGCCCTGCTTTGAGCAGGGGGTTGGACTAGATGACCTCCTGAGGTCCCTTCCAACTCTGTGATTCTGTAGTGGTGGTATATAATTGAAATTATTTAATAGAACAATTGAAATTTTTCCAATGCAACTTTTTTGTGGGGGGAAAAAATATATATACATTTAATGAAAAAATTACCCATTTTTAAAATTCTTGTGATTTTTTCACCAAAATTTTCTATTAGAAATCAATTATTTAAATTGATTTTTTTGGTCTTTGCTTCTTGTTATATATTTTTGAAAAAATTTCAAGTAAATAAAAATCCCATCATGTGACTAACCTGACCAATGAAAAGTTACGCAGTAGCAAAAAAACAAAAACAAAACAAAAAAAACCCAAAAAACACACAGAGAGGAAAAAAGCAGGCTGCTTTCAATTTCCTTCCTCTTTTTCATTTTGCAGTGCTGAAAATTTTGACTGGTAAGCTTAGTCAGATGGTAGGATTTTTTTTTAAACAAAATTTTAAAAATATTTTCAAAAAGTATACCAAAAACCAAAAAATAAAATTTTCAACCAATATTTTTTATAAAGGATAAGCTATTTCACGAAAAATTTCAAAAAAATCAAAAGCTTCCACTTCAAAAACTAAAACCAAAGATAATTTTGAGAGTCTGAAAAAAATTATGTTTTTTTTTTTAAATGTTATAACCCACTAAAGATAAAAGATATGTTCTCATAGCCTGCTTTTTATGTCCTCGTTTTCAAGTTCTTTATACTACACAAAAAGCCTCAATAATCTTTTTCAATATACTATTTACACATACAGCATGTCTAGTGCGTGTGTGTGTGTGTCTGTGTGTGTGTAACATTATATTTACCAATCTTGCCAAATTCTACTTTCGTACTTGCAACATAGAAGCTTTGTTTTTACAAAAACTACAATATTTTTAGTTTTTCTCATAATTAGTTATGTTAAAAGGTAGGCAAACAACATTTTATATTTGGCCTAGTCAATTTTTCATAATAATTTTGCAGGGCTGATTTTATATATACACATATATATACAC